>NC_081409.1:515874382-520816882 GCF_030272615.1 Cryptomeria japonica
GCATAATGAAGAAGCACAGTTAAGGTGCATAAACTATTTCCCAACTTACCAAAAAGAAACATAATCTCCTAAAAGAAAAGATTGTAGGGAAATACACAAAATGGATTCGTTGTGCATGCTTCAAAAATGATCAAGCAAATGCAACGCACATATATTATTGTTGGAATTGCTCCAGTCGGCGTGTATGCAAAATGAGAAATCATAGACAAAGCATCAAAATCATTTGATAATGTAGACATGGTTCTTGGACAGTTTGGCGACATAACTCAAAGAAATGTGGTCTCATGACAAGAAAAGATTGTAGAATATGCACAAATCGATTTGTTAAAATTAAGAAGTCTTTAGAAATTTTCAAGTTGATGCAATTGGTGGGTGTAAAACCAAATTCTTTTCCAATATTCTTTCCACTGATGTCAAAATGGAAGACTTCGAATCAAAAATGTAGAGTATTGACACTCGGCTTCTTTGGAGTCCAATGCATGTTGACTCTTACTCTCGGGCTAGCGGTGGAGTCGCTACATTGAACATTCTTCCCAACTGGGCGGCAGATTCATGTTATGTATCGACTCTTGACTGCCCAATGATTCAACACCTTTTCGATTCATTCAGGAATGTACATTTGCAGATTTTTATCAATTTTTGTAGTTGCAATGCCTTGGCCGATACGTATGCTGAGTATTCAATTTGCATTCAAACCCGAAGTTCTCTCTCCATTCAAATTGTTAACTGCATCAAACTCACTTATGCATGAAAGATATCGATAAGTTGACCAAAAGGATAAACAAGCCGAATATAAATATCAGCAACCAACTTACAGTTTTAAATCATGTTTTGGTTGTTATCGGCAACTTGGCAAAGTTGATCAACATGCCGATACCTTTCTAACTGGAAAATCACACGACCAAGCTCACCTGAAACCCTAGTTGGTGGAAGGAACTTACCACATGGCCAAGAAGGAAGGCTGAAGTCAGTTTGTAACTACCTATTAACCATTTGCTTTGCATGCTGATAGATATGCATGTTATCATGCTCCCTAACTCCACTCGCAGGTATTGAAGATGTTGGGTATGTTGATAAGACGTTAGAAATACTCAAGCAAATGAACTAAGTATTCCGCCAGCCTACAATAGAATTCCATGATTTTCTGCCAGTAATCTCCTTGCTCCCACAGCATGCCTTGAGGAGATGTCATCTCAGCAAATGAAATGCATATATCACAGTGATTGCAAGATATGCACAAAATGTTTTTATCAGATGTTATGAGTCGAAATGATTTAGTAAACTTATATGCAAAATGTGGAGGTGTATAAAAAAAAAAAGGAGGCTATGAGTTGTTTGACAACATCCCTCAAATATCCACACATAAGGAGTAGAGACTTAACACTTATGTGTTTAACAAAGAAGATACGTCGACAAGCTGTAGAAAGATAAGTGAGTCTATGCAATCTTAAAAGGAGGATGCTCTAGAAGGTTGAAGCAAGATAATACAAATTTGAAATTCAAAGTTCAAACCAGTTATTAAAGCATTTCACTCACATATTACAAACAATTTTCAATATAAGAATCTGCAAAACACATCATCATGAAATACAAGGCTCAAGAGTATGAGTACGCCCCGATGATCACCACCATGATTCCAGAGGTTCATGATACCAAGATTGGGCATATTAATTTGCAGGAAATCAAAAAGTTCTTCATGGAAGGCTATAGATCAAAGTTGTCCTGTACAGTGGCAAGAAGCGGCTTGATTGAAGCAACATGTTTTCCCATAGCAATTCAATGTACAGATTTGATGATAGAATGCTCAAAAAGATATAATCTAGATGCAAGAGAGATAAGAGCTACAGATGGATCCTTAATGGCCAAACTTGATGGAATTTCAATAGCTATTATTCTTCATTGGCCATATAAGGAAAAGTTCACTCACATCAATAAGCAAAAAGCTTACAAATACTTCAGTGATAATAGAAGCAAATGCCTCAACAATCTGGCTAAAGAATGGATGGTTGCACCACGAGGAGGACAGTCTCAGCTTCCAAAATCACTCCATCATTCTCTTTTCATCAAAGAGATTTGTTACTTGATTATCTTACTCCATAGAGTGACAGGAAGTCCTGATTCCACTGAGTTCAAAATGTGGATGTACCTCTTCATAACAGTCATCTCTGCCGGTAAGCAATTCATTGACTGGGGCCATCTCATTAGCAACTGCATACATGACCAGTTAGTGCACTTCAAAACAAGTCAACGCTTCCATATGATCTCTTACTTGATATATGCTATTGCTAATTTGAGGTCATGGCTAGGGTTAAGTACTAATGGTGTCCTAAATCAAGAAACTCAAGTTTACCATTATTACAAGCAATTGCAACTTGAGGAAAGATTTGTGTATTTCAGGCAGGTGAATGATGCTTTCACAATGTGAGCAGTAAGGTTATTACAAGGAGACATTGCCACCAGAATATCAAAGGAAGCCACTAAATTGATAAAGAAATATGGAAGTTTCTTCATCCAGTTTCCAAGATTTACCTATCTTCGAGTAGGAGGATTTGAAGGTTATCCACACAAGTTACCTAGATATGTTGATGATAAGCTCATTTTAGTTGAGCTTTGTCGGCAATTGGTTTCAGTTCAAAAGAAATGTAGAGATAGAAAGAATAAGGGGGTAGCCTTTCCCATTTGTCTCGGGCACTATAGATGTGAGTCAAGTTCAAGAGTAGATGAGACAGAAAAAGTTTTATCCAAGGTCAACTTGTATCCATATCAGATGAGGTTTCCTTTTGATAGTAAGGATTATGTCAAGAACAGCTTAAAGTTAGGTCCTGGCTATTTTCATTTTCCTAATCTTGAAGACTTTTGGGAGGATTGTGAAGATGAGTTCGAGGTTAGAAAAAGAGATTGGACAAGGTTGACTTTGAAGCAAATGAATGATTTCAAGATGGATTGGACCATAGAAGGCATTAAAGATGATGGATCTGATTTGATTGATCCTATCTATTTTGAGCAAGTCCAGTCCCAGCCGCTTCCCAATTTGAATTGGGCAGATCCAGAAATGAGAGATGTCAGAGAAAGAACGAGTTTTGTAATCAAGAATTCTGAAGCCTGGATTAAGAAGAAGATTACTCAAATGACTGCTACCAGACCAACAAAGGAAACTCCAAGAAGGAAAGGAAGTCAGCTTGAGAGCTCTACGTCACTGCATTCTTCCCATACTTTAGCTAGGGATACTCCTTCTTACCTGAATACTCAAGGAAGTGATGGAGATGAAGACCCTCCAAGGAGGAACAATCTTCAAAACACATGTGGTGATGAACCCCGACAAAAGAGGAAGAAATCCAGAGCAAAAGACATAGAAGAAAATTCTATTGCAAGTCAAGTAAAGGATCAAGTTCTAGTGGAAATTCTGGATGACACAAGATTTGATGATGGAATGCATTCCATATCTCCCTCAGTTCCTATTGAATCCCTACGACAAGAAGCACAACAAAATACTTTAGTCATGGATTCATCATTTCCAAGCAATCCAAGCGATCAATTTGAAGAAATCAGAGAGGTGACAACAACAATGGTAGCAAGACAAGAAATCATCCAAGAGTCTACAAAAAATTCTTCTTTCCCATGGTTAGAACAAAGTCTATTGAAGAAGAGGAAGGTAGAAAAGCTAGTGGTAACTAAATTTAGTAGCATATCTGATCTCTTTGGAAGAGCTGAAAAACCGAAGAAACTCAAAGTATCCTCAAGAATAAAGACTGATCCAAGTTCAAAGAATATGTGCTTAGAGATTGCTCAACCCATATCTAAGAAAGATACAAATGAGGCCACCTCTGCGGACTTTGTTGTGACAAAGATTGATATGGGACCTTCTTCTCATGAGTCTGATATTTAGAACTTTAATGTGATGGCAGCCAGAATGGTGGAGAGAAGTGAAAAGGATAAGCAATCCAAGGATCAATTGAAACAACAAGTGCACACTTTGTCTTCTTACTTGAAATCCATAGTTGATACCTCCACTATGCCACTAAGTGTAGATCGCCAGCCAATTATATTGACACCAGAAGGAGTAATTGAAAGGAATGTTATGGATAATCTTCAAAAGTACCAAGCCTATGGAAAGGTAATTGAAGGTTGGGTAGAAAAGGTCAAAACTCTTGCATGTGATTTCCTAGTCCAAGCAAAATCTATCCATGATGAGGCCATAATAAAGAAAAATACTATTGAGAAAGACTTGAAGAATGTCAAGAAAGAGGAAACAACTTGGAAGGAAATTGTGAATGATTTCAAACAAATGATAGAAATTGGAATGGACACCCTTGCAACTGAGAAAATCCTGCCTAGTAATGAAAAAGATTATCTAGAAATATGGATAGAAAGCATTAATTGGAAACTAGTGATCATAGATCAAGTTTCATTAGAATTAGAAAAGCTCATGCTTTTATGTGATCAAGTGTGTACCAAACTCCAGGGACAACTCACTGCTCTTTTCCCAGATGTGACATTGATGGAAGATTTGCAGGTGTTACAGAATAGCTTCCATAACATGGTAGATCAGCAGCTTTTTAATAGGACAAACTTCAATGAAAATACCATGGAAAAATTGATTGAAATTTACTCTTCCTTGAGAGTCTCTATGTCTCATATACTCAGCATGGTGACAGAACTAAGTGGCATTCATAGAAACTTGAAGACATGGAAAATGAGGATAGCCAACATCCTAATTCCCAAAGGAAAATTTGTCACTTCAGCCATCAGACTTTTCAGAATCTTTAGAGACAAAGGACCTGGACAACATAATGTGCCTACAGAAGCGACAACCTCATCGACAGTGCAAGGAGTTAGCTTAGAATAAGTGCAGAGTTGCATTTTGTATAGTCTTCATTTTTGTTTTGTTACTCACATCATGTTTTTGTCTTTATTTGTAAATAACTCTCATGATCGAGTTTCTCTCTCTCTCTCATCTCTATTTCTTTATTGTAATAAAGGATAATCTTGGCTCTTTTCATATGAGGTAGTTATCCTAAGTTCTCATTTTGGGTAGTTATTCTAAGTAGTTATTTTTCCCAAAGTTGAGGAAGTTATTTCAAGTAGTTGAGGAAGTTATTTCAAGTAGTTGAGGAAGTTATAAAGTAGTTATAAAGGTGGTTAGGGTAGTTACCTCAGGTGGTTACCACTTTACCTATATATACCTCATTATTATTCAATGTAAATTATTCCACTTTTTCACAAGCTTTGTATGAGAGACTTGGATAGTATTATTCAAGCAATTAAGCAATAGAGATCAATTTGGATGTGTGTTCAACTTATTCTCTTGGGTTATTATCAATGTTCTTATGTTTAATTGATGATTATCTAATGCTTTCCCTTTAACATTGAATGTGAAGAAGATTATTTCAAGTTGTGGTATCTCAAACTTGATTATATGGAATTTATTTTAATCTAGATTCATACCTTATATGGTGTTCAATCTTTCTTTATTGTTCGTTGTTTAAATTTTTTAAAAATCCAAATACCCCCATTATACGAGGGAGCTGCCCCTCTCAAACGCAGAGAAGAATTACCATTTCTTTGTGATTCTTCAACTGTTGTGAATGCTTTGTTGCTAATTACAGGGCAAAACAGAGTTTTTCAAGAAAGTTTCTTAAAGCAACAAATCCGTTTACCAACAAATATATATATATATATATATATGTATGTATTTGCATGTATATAAAATATATATATATATGTGTGTGTGTGTGTGTGTGTTTGTGTCATGAATGCACATTTATGTCTTCAAGGTCGAATCGACAGTTTTGTGATAAACATACATTGTCGATTGGATAAGCTGTTGAGAGGATTCACTCAAGCAGGTCCTTCAGGGAAGACTAGGATAACAAATAGGGCTAGGATTGACAATTCTGTGATAGAACATATGTTGCCAATTAGAAAAAACTACTCAAGAGGATACACTCAAGCAGAGACCCTAGGATAGGATAGAGCAATGCACTTTGTGATGAACAGGGAGTACCATAGAAATTGACAATTTTGTGATAGAACATACATTGTCAATTGGATTAGGCTGAAATTGACAATTCTGTGATAGAACATACGTTGTCAATTGGATAAGATACTCAAGAGGCTACACTCAAGTAGGTTCCCTAAAAGATAAAAGAAGCACTTTGTGATGAAAAGGGAGTACTAATAGGATAGAGTGCCATATGATAGATATAAGCACTAGGATAAAAAACTAGCACTTTGTGATAAACAGGGAGTACCACTAGGGTAGAGTGCCATATGATAGATATAAGCACTAGGATAAAAAAATCAGCACTTTGTGATGAACTGGGAGTACCACTAGGATTGACATAGTTGAGTTGCTTGACTGCAAGAGGACCTACCTATGCTGGAGTCACTGGAGAGATTTGCTTTGACTCAGGGGTTATGAGCAAAGCTGACATTTGAGGATAGAGCAACAATGGAGGCCATGGGATTATGATACATTATGTATATGCCTAAGTTTTGGGTGAACATGGGATTGCTGATTGCATTAGCTAAGAGATGGCACTCAAATACCCGCACTTTTCATTTTCTAATGGGTGAGATGACAGTCACCTTAGAGGATGTGTACAGGATATTATGGATACCGATCGATGGGGAGTTGGTGGAGGCAGAGGCCGATGATGGAGGCGGGGGCAGTAGCATAGAGGAGAGTGGCTCAGAGGAGAGATGGAGGAGAGGAGAGGCAGGCTCATGTAGTTAGGGGTAGAGGTGGATTTCCTTTACAAGTGCCAACAAAACAGGTACCTAGACAGGTATAGGGACAGGAGTAGCCATAGGGACAGGGGGAGGAGGGAGGAGAGGAGGAGAATGAACTACTATCCTTGAGAGAGATCTGCCAGGGATAGATAGATGAGATTCAGGTACTAGAGAGGGATGGGGCTAGGCTTAGAAGATAGCTAAGGGACACTAAGCAGGAGAGAGATTAGGCTATTCAGTGCTACACAGAGGCTGAGGAAGCACTGAGGGTAGACAGGAAGGTAGTAGAGGACACTAGGCCAGATATGCCTATGTTCTATGGGTTGGAGAGGGGATAGCCTACTGGAGAGATCTATACTATGGAGTGGTGCCACTAGATCAGAGGGCTAGGAGCTTCTGGAGACCATCATGGACTATGACGACCACTAGAGTGAGAGATAGGAGACAAGCGTCTAGTGGTGGGGTCATGGGTCCTCCTCCACCACTAGATAGAGGGGACAAGAGAGATGATCATGGGGCGGGAACTTCTAGGGCTCAGATTCCGTCGAGGCTAGCTAGCTCTGAGGGAGAGCGTTCATCATAGCCTTAGATTTCTCCCTATGTATCAGTTTTGTACCATTTTTGTATGATGATGTAGACACCTGCGGGTGATGTTGTAGCCATATGTATTTTGACATCATTGTATCATGACGCTTATGATTTTTTTGATAAATATATATGAGATGATTCATCCTTATGGAAGCTATATTCATGTGTAACTTATGTGATTCTTATGAGATACATGTATCTATGATGATTATGATATGGATGTAGATATATACATGATGAAATACAATATTTTTGTTCTTTTATGTTTTTAATATGTTATGCATATGTGAATGTGAATGTATGAAATGCAGATGAATATGATAATGTATAGGATGAGATGCATGATCTATATGATATACTAATCAGTGGTGTGTGCAGAATGTGATGTAATTGATGATGCAGATGCAGACTACATGCAGTGCAAATATTTTTGGCATGTCATTATACTCAATCATGTGATAGCGGGCTATGCAGACTCAAGAAGGATGATGGAGGTCAATCAAGAAAGGGGGATGGAAGATAGAAGATATGGAAGTGAAAGAGCTTCTTATGCTTTATCATCATTGAGCTTTATTATGACAAATAGGTTATGACAATCCAGATATAGGTTCAACCCAGAAAGTCATTGTACCTATTTGCATGGAGATCAGATAGTTGCAAACAAGGAATGCCCCAATTCATACTAGATTCATAGTATCCTCATATCCTTGGACAAGTCATAACATTACTAAGAGACAATCCACAAACAACAAAACAATAGTTGAACATATCCCATCCTCGCCTTTCTAGTCAAAGACATCCTAGAGATATAATCTCTAGTCAGAGACATCCCGAAAAAGTTAAAAGACATGTCACCAAAAGATAAAATAAAAAGAAAACCAAGACTTGACACCAACATCCACTGTAGTCCTCAAGTTTAGTGTTTCTTGTCACTTGTATAAGTCTATTTGATTGTGGTCAGAATGTTTTTCATTCACAAAAGGATAGATAGCACTGAACCATAATGTTTCTAAGTCTATTTGAAAGAGTTGATTTGTTGAAGCCCATTACTGTTGTTGTCTCATCTGAAATTGATCGAATCCATGAAACTGATACTTTATTGTGGATTTGTGATGTAAGTGTTGCTTTATTATGGATTGTGTGTGGATAGACTGAAGAAAACTTGAAGAAAATGTACTCCTCAGAACGTGTGATGGTCCTAGTTCCACACCCATCACTAAACTTAGGATTTTCCTTAGCCACAAATAGGAGCTGATTTATTATGGATGAAAAAGGGGGGGAAAAGAAGGATTATTATGAATGGCTAACCAATCTTAGGTAGATCAATAACAAGCCATGATGGGAATGGGTAAGTTTATTATGGATGGATAGGCTGTGAGTGTGTGCAAAGTTAAGGGATGAGAGTGAATCTAGAAGGAGAGAGGATCAATGTCTCTACGCATGGCGTCGGTAACCCAGTTTTCACCATGGTACTTGCCTAGGGCGCCACCGAAGTGGTTTTCACCATTGGATGAATTTATTTCTCTTTACTTTTTTTGTGTCACAAGGCACCTGTTTGCCAGGTTTTCACCAAGTAACGATTTTTATATTTTAATGATTTTTTTGTATTTTTGATATTTTTTTTTTTTGTATTTTTGAATTTTATGAATTTTTTGTAATTTTTTATTTTTTTAAATTTTTTTTGTATTTTTGAATTAGGATATGTTGAAGAGCTATGTGTAAAACCTGTGAAGGTGCATATTTTTAATTGATCTTCCAAAGGTTCTTCATCTGGGGTCGAAAGCTAATATGCACATGATCCATAGACTGCTGTGATGATGTAAAGACCAAACCAATTTGGTTTGATCTTTCCCTTCTTCTCTCTGTCTTGCTGATTTTTTAGGATTTTCCTTGAGAACTAATTCACCTACCTCAAATGTGTGAGGCTTTACCTTATGATTATAGTTGTATTTTTCCTTGACTGAATGATATGTAGCTTGAGTGACTGTCTTCTTTGATAAAGGAAATAAGGCAGAATTACTAATGTGTGAACTACGTAGGCCCGTATGCGTATCACCTAAAGAAGTTTGGGCATCCCTAATAACAAAGTCCCTCAAGGAAGCTCCATTAAAGGTCCATGATGTATCGCTAGAAGGGAAAGGATGTGTAGAACAAGTGGATAAGTTATGAAGACTTATGATTGCAAAAAGAAGTGAAAGTATCATGACATGATGGAGACTTAGGATCAACAAGTATGATTTTTCACTTGAAATTTAAGAACTTTTGCCCCTAGTTATTTTGATATTAGGGGAGATCATCTCTTGCTCTTTTTTATTCATAGGATTTTTATCCTTGACTTTGATTTTTGCAGAGTCCAATAGTTTTTGATTTTGATTTGGATTGAAGGACTTTTCTTTATTTTTGACTTTTAGATTTTTCTTTTCAAAGCTTGATTTTTGATCCCCAATTAGTAAGGGCTTTTGTAATTCTTGTTGATCCAAGTTTAGGAGTGGAGTGGAAATGGAATGAACGGATGAAATTGTAAAGCTATGTGAGTTCTCAAGAGGGCTGGCGATACACTCAATAGATTCTTCACTGCAACTACTCTTAGGACTATTGATATCAAGATCTACTTGCACCACTAGAGGAGATTTGCATTCAAACTTAGTAGCCACAACACTAGGTGGTTCATACCCAATCCCTTGTAAATTGTTTATAGATTGTTCCTATCGACTGAATACCTTAGGAGATAGTGGGAGTTGATCAACATGAAATATATACTCACCACATCCCATGTCCTTAATCTTGAGCTGTTCTTTGATCTCTGCTTGTTTTGATGTAGAAGCTTTCAAGGATTCTGGATCATCATATACTGATGAAGGAACAACCTCTCGATTGACTGGGATTGATATTTCTGATCTAGGTCATAGATTGTTGTAATATATGAATGGGTTTGGATCACATTTGATGGTCACTTCAAATCCATTATATGGGAGCTTGATATATCGATGATATGTTGAGGGAACAACTCTCATTTCATGAATCCATGGGTGTCCCAAGAGTATATTGTATGTGAGATCTAGATCAAGGACTTGACAAACCACATCCTTCATAACTAGCCCAACTCTGAGAGGTAAAAGTGACTATTCCTTTGGATGGGCACTCTTCCTCATCATATGCTTTAACGATGATTGTATGTGTAGAATTCACAACCTTTTTAGAATATCCCAATTGCTTAAGAGTATTCAATTTACAAATGTTCAGATCAACTCCTCCATCTATTAGGACTCATTTTATTTGATGTTTGTGTAGGAAGGCTTCAATGTGTAAAGGTGCATTATGTGGTTGGCTTACGAAGGCATCGTCAGATTTGATGAATGTAAGAGAATGTGGAATGAAAAGGTATCCCACCATGGCTTGAAACTGATCCATGTTCAGATCAATGGGTACAAAGGTTTCTCTTAGGACTTTGTCAAGTATGGCTTTATGTGAAGGAGAGATACACAACAATTATAGGATTGAGATAAGGGTGGGTGTCTTCCCTAACTATCCTACTAGGTCATACTCAAGTTTGGCTGATGAGAAAGTGGTGGTTTTAGTTGGAGCACCTTGCAAGGTGACCTTACCTTGATGAGTTGTGACATTACATTCGGAGGTAGATTCAGAAGAAGTTCTAATGCTTTTTAGGACAACTTTGGCTCTTTGGGTAGAAATTTCAGGTGTTTTTCTCCTTTATGATAATAGTAGAAACATAGTTGTCCATTGAAATGTGATTAACGGTTGAATCATAATCATAGGACACTTTGGTATAATTATCTTTCTCATCTATGGCTTTGGATTTTCCCTTGTCATGTTTAGGGAATGGTTCCTTAAACATCTCATGTTCTTGATTAGATGCATGTCCCTCAATCTCAATGTCACCTCTATCAATAAGATCATGTATAATGTTCTTCAAGTGATGACAATTTCCTATTTTATGTCCCTTTCTCTTGTGGTATTCACAATACTCATCGTCATTCCACCAATTTTCTTTGAATTTTGGCCCATATGGAGGATTGTCTGGAATTGTTATTATCTTGTTTGCCACTAGCTTTCTAAAAGCTGACACAAGTGGTTCTCCCAATGGGGTGTATTTCCTTCATGGTTTTGAAGTTGCTTGAGTATTTACTTGGTTGTTTGTAGAATAACTTGATCTTGAAAGAATGATTTTTGGTCTCACTGTGTTAGCATCAACAATGCCATCATTTACTGTGTTCTTGTACTTGTTCTATTCCTTTCTCAATTAAGACCTTCTCTTTCGCTAAGCCTTTCTCGAAGACGTCCTTGAAAGTGGACAAACAAGATTTTCTCAAGTCATAACCAATTTCTCTATTGACATTCTATGTAAACATATCTACCATTTGTTTTTGTAGAATTTTGCAAGAGCATCTGCTGGCTAAATTCCTCCATCTTTGTAAGAATGAGGAAAATGACTTCCCATCTTTTTGTTTGGTATTGAACAAAGTGGTAACTGATATATTTGTCTCTATGTTATATGAGAAATGTTGGATAAATGCCTCTACTAGGTCACCCCATGACTTAATTCCAGGTGGAAGTTGGGAGAACCATTCCATAGCTTGTTCGCCTAAGCTTTGTGGAAACTATAATGCCCCGCCAGGAACCCCAAAGGAAAAACCAAAAATCAGGGTAAAATATTTAAAAAAAAAAAGTATAAATCATATTAAGTTCATTAATTACTACATTGCACAATAATAACACAAGCAGAAGACTTACACCAAAATTCGTAAAGGGTTAACAACGAAGAATTAAACTAAAAGTTAAATTCCATAATTATGATTAATCCAATTGACAATCATTTCTCATTGAACATAATAAGCCATATGCAATGACATATTATTCCATTTAAAAATTGAAAGGATACAATATAATTCCTCTAAAATAAAGCATTTAAACCAATCATATAGAAAGCTGATAAATAACATCCAAAACTTAGGATTACATTGATCTTCCAACACATGGCTCTCAATATACATATAAAGTTAACAACTTAACCAAATACAAGGTTACATAAGTTCATTGATACAATTGACCACATAGGTATCCAAAGAACAATAATCTCTAACATGAGATAGAGCATGAGTCACGAACCACAGGAACACCTACGAAGCCAATCCTCGCATGAAGGTATGGACAAGAACATCTGATGGGAAGTGGCACAACCACCTGACCATGTGATCCCAAACTAGAATCACCCCACCATGCTAGGAGATAGCAGAGGAACCTCAAGCAAGCAAAAGCATGACATGGTCAATAGAACAATACAACTCCATGATAGTAAAATATGACTCCACAATATTCCAAGTGACTCAACATCACAATACTCAAGTGGCTCGAAATCACAATACACTAGTGACTCGACATCACAATACACAAGTGACCCTAAAGAGAGAGTGTCATCGCATATCTTATGATGGTTACCCTGGTAGGCCTCCATAGGTCCTGACCTCCATCCTGGGTTATCCTGGTAACCTTTCCCGAACCTCCGGCTCCATCTAAGTCTCATGGGGACCCTACCAACCCTTCATGAAGATAAGGTGGTCGGTTTGCCATTCCAGGCCTTCCCACTACATCTTGAGCCTATACGAGCACTCAACCATGCACGAGGTACAATATCTTATATAAAGTTATAAACTACCCACCTCCTAATCAATTATTAGGTTATCACTTATTAACTGACTTTCGAGGGGTTATCTTTCCATCCACTTTGGGCGCAACCCCCACTTGAAAGCCACACTCTCAAAGGACACTAAACAAACATGGTCACTCCATGAGGAACCTATGGCGAAGTAGACATCCATAACATCACTATCCAAATACAAGTGGTCAAAACAAAGACATACTAACTCTTGGTTAACCATAAGGAAAGACACTACATGGTTAAGACAACTAGGTCATCATATATCACTTAGTCAAAAGATACCAAATACGCCACAACATGATGACTGAATCAAGGACAATAAATAACCACAAATAATACTCTTTGCAAGGAAAGCTAATTTCACTAAGTTAGCACTTAGACAATATTTGAGAAAACAACATCATGTACACTTTCAAATTCATTGATTGAAAATTGAATAAAAACGCCCTTTGTTTAATGCATCATTCAAAATGTCATTCATTTCCATATAATTTCCAATTCAATATTCCAACAAGTAATAAAGTCCATATTAATTATTTACCCAAATAAAAATATGAATTATATTAAACATATTATCTATTTTGGATTAGATATCATATAAACATTGCATAGCATCAGGAAAATATGAGTTCAGCAGTATCAAGGCACCAAGGGAAGGTGCATGCACAAAAATATACTGTTAACGAGCAACTCCACTATAAGAAGATGATTACATTAGATATACATATTTGCAACCAAAAAAACATTAGAGAACTAGGTAATTAAGATTTCAGATTTTGGTGAAGAGTTGTCTCCCAGTGGGGGGATCCAAGCCACCCACCCCAAGTTTCTATCCTGCCACACTTCCACCCAACCATCAAGTATGGCCTGTTTGTGGGGGTGAGAGGTGTGTTCATGAATCGAGTCAATTTCCTACCAAGTGATCTCAATGTGTATCTATCTACGCTCCATGTGCCTCATAAAGGCCATTAGTGCTTGCTCAAATGTGGCCTTTCTTGGTTCATCCCTCTCCCAAGTGAATCTATGAGATAACTCTTGGATGTAAACAATAGTAGCCCCTTCCTTGATCCATCTATCAAATTTGTCTGAGTCCATCTTAAGTGCAACAGAGACCTGCATAGAGATAGAGTAAATAATGAGTCTCCTAAGAGACTTAGTGAGGTGCCTGGTGCTGTTATTAAAGATGTCATCATTACGAAACTTCCAAATGAGCCAAAGAACCTCCAAAGAAAAACAAGACCAAAAGATATTTGCAATTTTCCTACAGCCCTTGATAAAGTCTAGAATAACATCTATGTATTCAACATAGTTAGATTCCAAATTAAAGATGAATAATCTGCATATTTCTTTTGCAAAATGACATTCAAAAAATATATGTTTCATAGTTTGAGGTACTCTGCATATGTTACAATTTAGGCAATTACCCTCCTTATCTTTTATGGGGAGTTTATTTAACAGCACGCGCCAGCCAAAGAATTGTTTTTTTGGTTCATTATGGGCCATCCAAAATTTACACAACCTATCTTTCCAGTCCTTTGGTTCCTAGTTTAGACCCCAACACTTATTAAGGTGGAGAAAAATGGTATCAGCCTCGGTAAGTGAAGAATAGATGCATTTAGCTTTAAGGGAGGGGAGAGGTGTGCCATCAGCCCAGCAAAGTGTAGAGAAGGGGGAGTGGAGGGGGGAAGAGCAGAAGATAAATCCATTTTAAGAATGTTATAGGTCTTGTTCTGGGATGTTGGGATATAGAAGATAAGTTTCAACTCCCACAATATTAATTGGCCATTCTCAAATAGCTTCTCAAAATATTTAATAGCCATATTGTGCCATTTCAGTGTAGAGAAGCCTTGGAGAGCGGCTAATGGTTTTCCATTATCAAATAGATTCCACCATATTGATCTGTTATTGGCAATATGCCCCTGTATAGTGCCATTCACTTTGATATGTACCAAGTGCTTCACCTATTCCTAAGATTTCCATAGGGACTTAAAGACATTAGAACCAGTCGGGGATACCTCAATCTGTCCAAGAAGAAGGTCAAGAATGTGGAGATCTTTCCATTTCCTGGCTTTCTTAGGGACCAAAGATACAATATTATTTCTTAATTGAACTTTCCATGGCTCATTACCTTCCATGGCCTTAAGAATCCACTTGGAAGCGAGGGCAATGCCCTGTAGTTTTAGGTCTTTCAACCCCATCCAACCAAATAGCTTATGCATAGTGCACCACTTCCATTTCACTGCATGCTTCTCCCTAGTACCCTTTCCATCTGACCATAGGAATTCCCTAATCTTCTTTTAAACATGATTGAATTGGTAATTTCTAAATAGCCAAGCAGGTGAGAAATAGATATTATATGATGCCAATATCTTTTGACACACCTGTAATCTTCCAGCCAAGGAGAGAAAGTTCCTGTTCCATTTGGAGAGCTTCTTATCAATCTTATTCCTTACCCATTCCCACATTTCTTTTAGATTTGGAAGAACAGAGAAAGGGATACCTAGGTATTTTACAATCTGGGTAGGGCCCAACCAATTGAGAGAGAGTTTTAAAAGCCAGCTCGGGGGGTTGTCATCCCAACCAAGGAGACTAGATTTGTGCAAATAAATCTTACTACCAGAAGCTAGGCAAAATAGATCAATATTTTTCAGTAGAGCAACAAGGTTTTCTTCCTCGAGTTTAATTAATATTGCAGTGTTGTCAGCAAATTGGACATTATAGATTTCCTTTTTGTTAGGTAAGGGTATACCCCTAACAAGAGGAGTGATAGAGGAGTCCTTAAGTAAGTAGAACATTGCATCAACAACTAGGACAAATAGGGCTGGGGCTAGAGAACATCCTTGCCTGATGGATCTAGTTAGTGTAAAATTGGAAGACCTTATCCCATTTACTTCAACATAGGCATTGGCATCACATAATAGAGTTCTGACCAGTTTATAAAATCTAGGGGGGAAGCCTAATGATTGAAGCATCTGAATGACATACTCCCATTCTATTCTATCATAGGCTTTCTCAAAGTCTATGAGTAGCATGGCTCCATTTTGTCCTGATTCCTTAGCCCAGTGGAACGATTCCCAACAGGTAATTAGGTTTTCTAGTATATACCATCCTTTAACAAACCCTGTTTGAGTAGTACTGATAATCTTAGGCAGGATTTTCTCCAATCTGCATGCAGTCAACTTAGCTAAGATTTTGTATGACACATTCAACAGTGTAATAGGCCTCTAGTTTTTAAGTAGGGTTCTGTCATCTTCTTTAGGAATAAGCTTGATCAGACCTTGGTTAATGTTTTTTCCCAAGGATCTAATGCATATAGCGTCAGTGTATAGAGAATGAAGGTCATCAAAAATCCATTCAATATTTTCTTTATAGAATTCTACCAGAAACCCATCAGGGCCAGGGGATTTATCATTATTGAGGGCCAATATAGATTTCTTGATTTCTTCTTTAGAAATAGTCATTTCAAGCATCCTACTATCTTCCTTGTCAATAAGTTTAGGGACCAAAGACATGACTATCTTTCTAGCATTTTCCTGTTCCTCCTTAACTGGTTCAACAGGGAATAGATCCTTGTAGAACTGAGCAAAGTACTCAAGAATTTCAGTTGGTTCAGAGAGGTTCTTATTCTACTCCCATATGGTGTCTATTTTCTCTCTTGCTTGTTTCATCTTAAGAAGCTGGAAGAAGAATTTAGAACCTCAATCTCCAATATCTAACCAATTTAATTTAGCCCTAGTTCTCCAGCCTTTGATTTTCTGTTTTTGCAATCTTCTAAGACCAGTCTTGGCCTTAATAAGCTGATTGGTGAGTGATACGTTCTCAGGATCCCCTTGAAGATCAAGCTCAACCACTTGGAGGGCACTATGCAATTGTAATTCATAGGCTCTAGTATCCTTAGCCTTCTTTTCACCCACAGCCTGGCAGAGTGAGGTCTAGGTTTTAACATTCTCGTTCCATCTGTCAATGTTGGACAATTGGCTATTGCTGTATTTATTAAACATTCTGACAAGACACAGGGCACATTTCAGGTCATCATCCATTAGTAGACTAGTGTTCATTCTAAAGTTTGAACTAGGGCTTGGTGGGTCCACTCTAATATCAATTATCTTTAACCCAACCATAATAGGATGATGATCTGATAGTGTATATGGTATGACAACATATTGAATACCTTCCTCATTTTAAAAAGTTTTGAAGAAGTCTTTGTTGAAATAAAATCTATCAAGTTTGTAATAGACTCTCTTATTATACTGTTGGTGATTACACCAGGTGTACCATATTGATTTATACTCTCCCTTATTTCCTACTAAAGGATCAATTAGTCTCCTCTTGTTAACCATCCTTTCCCACTATATTCTCTCAGCACCTTTCCACTCCACCTTGTTTCCTCCCTGTTTATCTTGTGCATCAATTACCATGTTGAAGTCTCCTCCCAAGAGCCAGGGGATGTCTTCCAAGTTTGCAAGCCATTCCCACATAACCCCTCTTTCTCGGTAGTCATTGGAGGCATAGATTGAGCAGATGCCAAAGGTGGGATTGTCATTCTGTATGATAGCCCATACTGCCCTTTCACAAGGGGATTGTCCCCATTTAATGACCTTATTCACCTATTTAGGATTTAATAATATTGAAGCTCCACCTTTTCCTTTAGGGTGATTGGTGTAGAAGGGAGTGGCCTCCCTCCAGATGGATTTTAGACCAACTTCTAGGGTAAATCCCACTGATTTTAGCTCTTGGAGCATAAGGCAATCAATGTCCTTGTGAATATTTAGAAATCTTTTGACCATATATTTTTTGTCAGGGGCCTCAAGTCCCCTGATGTTCCACGAGATGGTTTTCAACATTAGGAGGTTAATTCAGGAGTGTCCACCAGGGATTTAAACCCCTCGAAGCACTTAGGCCATTCCTCAAGTTTAGAAAGGTGACTGGCATCAAAGGCCACTATTGAGAGTGGTCTACCTCTTTTCTTCCTAAGTTCAGAGAGCTGCTTGGGTCCCAGTGAGTCCTTCCTAACTGAAGTCTCTTTAGCGGCCTTAGGAGATCTTTTCCTCCTTTTTTTCTTAGATTTATTTCCAGCTAGGTCTTCTCCCCCATTATTAGTTCCAAAATCAAAAGCTCTAAGATCTGGGGAAAATGGATTATCCCCATCATTGTTGGTAATCACAACTTTGTCAAAACTCAATCTAGGTCCAGTACCATGATCTTTCTCTAGAAGTTGGTCAGAAGGGGGAATGGTAAGCCTCATTTCCCCATCAATGTTATTAGGTGTCAACTCAAGGGGTTTGGTGGGGTATGGTGTTTCATCACCCCCATCCTCAGTCTCCAAGGGAGTATTTGATATTGGAGGAATGCTCATCTCCCTAGGAAGGTCATGTTTACCCCTACATTCAGACCCCTGAGGGGATTGACTAACAACACCGGTAGCATTGGTGGTATCATGAGCACCACCATCCGCCCCTGCGATCAGTTCTTGGAGGAAGGGCATGGTAAAGGATTCAATCTCCTTTTTTTGGTTACTTATTGATAATTCAAGTTATTTTCTATGTTTTGCAACCAGTTTCAATTTTTCCAGGACAATTTGTTGTGCATTTTGAGTTCTGGGTCTACCTTTATTAGTGGAGACTTCAACTACATTAGATTCCAGTGGATTAGAGTCACTAGCAACCAAATTAGCCTCTTTCAAGGCCATTTGATACTTGAGTAAGACTCGGCAATTGAGGGAGGAGCACTGGAAGGATTAGGGCAATCTTGTGGGCAATAGGGTGGGGGATTAGGTTCGGGTGGAGGTGGTGGGTCAGTAGAGTTAGGCTGTGTATTGATGGATGGGCTGATAGATGAAGGTTCAGGCTGTAATGGGTGGGGAGTAGGGGCAGTCTGCTTAGGGTTCAAGGGGTCTTCTGAGGCTGAGTGTAGATGGTTTTGAACAGAGGTCCACTTGGAAGAGGTAACATTTTTCCCTCCTATTAGAGGGTAATTTTTAAGGAAATGCCCACTTCTTCTGCATTTATGATATGCATTAACTCCCCCCAAATAGTCTAAGGGACATGAAAATAACTGGTTTTCAATACATATATCTATTCTAGAGGGGAAAGTCGAGCCAGGATTGAAAGCAATGAGTACCATCGCATCCATATGGGGTAATAAGGTAGCAGAAGAGTCAATTTTAATTACTTTGCCTAGAGGTTCGGTAATTTTTGTGATAAAGTTCCATAAGAATGGGGGAACATTTTTAATAAATACCCATTTAGGGTTAGAGAGTGCCACGATTTCCTCATTACATGCAAGAGGGGTCCAAGGAACAACCCTAAAATAGGTATTTCCTACATTCCAAAATTGTTTATCGATAACTTTCCTCTGCATTTCTTTATCATTAAAAAAAATAAGGAATAACCCTTTTTGCAACATTCTACAAAAAGAAAAATGAATGCCAAGTTTTGTACACCAGGTATCTTGAAACTATCTATTCAAATACTGTCTAGACGACATCCTATCTACATTACGGGCTGCTAAAAAAATCGTAGAATCCCTAAGCCTAGAAATTTCCTTAGAAATGTAATAAGTCATGGAAGAATTAGGTTTAATGACAACTCTTGAAGCTGAGGCAACCTCACCTTCTTCACGAGCTTGGCTTGCTACTACATTATGAGGGACCTCTGGTTTGAATTTTGCCTTGTCTGAGAATGTTATGCAGAGCCCTGGAACGGCTTGGCAAAATGTTTTTTTCCCATCATTTTTGCTTTGGTTGTTATTAATTCCAACCCCATCGCTATTCTTCTCCATTAATGGAGGCACGAGCATGAGTAAATGCGGGGTCTTCCCACTAGGTTTGGAGCCCTCGGACAGAGAGCTGACCTACCGCCAAGGACCATTCATATTCGTCCTTGGTTGTAGAGCTCCACCCACTGAGTTTTTACATATTATCTATTTCCAAAATTAAACCCAAATTTAATAATTTGATTTATTTACCCAAGCCTTGATTTACAAGCTAAATAAAAATAAATCCATATTTACACATATATATATAAATATTAACAATATCTTGAATAAAATAAAATTTTAAACTAACATATAAAATTTAACATTAAAACTTAACATTTAACTTCATCGCATATTAATAAAACAATGACACATTAAAGAAAACCCACACGAGAGGGGAAAAAGGCACACAGAGGGCATGGACCTACCCGTGGTAGTGCTGCTGTCGAAAGCAACAGACACTACATGTCGGTAGTGCTGCTACCGGCAGTAGCAACCACTACCACCGGTAGTGCTGCTAGTAGCAGCCACTACCGACCGGTAGCAACCCTAGCAATCGGTAGTGCTACTACCCGCATAGTAGCCCTACCAACCGATAGTGCTGCTACCCACATAGCAGTCACTACCAACCGGTAGTGCTGCTACCCGCGTAGCAGACCTACCAACCGGTAGTGCTGCTACACACATAGCAGTCACTACCAACTGGTAGTGCTGCTACCGCGGGAGCAAGACACTACCACCCCACGTGCTGGGGCTAGTCTGACACGTGGGCAATGGTTAATTTATTTTATAATATACATTTTTTTTTAAAGAATTTAATATAAATTAAATCATCCCTTGTTCATTTTCATGAGGCACACATACAGTGCCAGAATCCAAAATATGAGAGGATAATCTTCAATAAGGAAAATTTATAAATTAGCAATAGACAAGAGCCCCAATAATATAAGATTTTGGGCAACATAAGAAGAATTTAAAGGAAATGAGAAGGATTTTGATAAATTTGTTCACTTCCATTATCCAGAAAGAATTCCTTGCATCTTGCAAGAGGCAAATAACCAATTTTTGCCAGCATAAACCCCAAATCTTCGGCAAATAGAAACTAGAAAACACACAGGAAACCAAATCTATTTCTTTCTATACAAATAAAAGAGATAAACCAAGAACTAGATTTTGCAAGGACAAATAACAAACAACAAATAGAAAAATGAACCATTTCCTTCCCATATGCCCAAATTTGATATGAATTCAACAAAATCATCAATAACAACTACTCTTTCTTTCAATTCAACATTCAACAAGAATCTTCAAAGAGATTTTTCAATTTTTTTAAACACATAGGAAGCAAACTAAAAAAATTCAAATTTTAATTGCAAACAAGAAGAAGATTATCCAACCTTCAAGCAATCTAGGAAGCAAATTTGTGGAAGAGTTACAATCCTCCAAACCAAATCCAACTCCAAGTTCCTCTTCCAAAATGGTTTTCCAAATTTTTCATTCAAAAATCTCCCCTTCTTCCCATGAACTTCCAAGAATATATGGGAAAAAATATATTTCAACCTAAAATTTCAAGGTTAAAAGTTTTCTCCCCCAATTGGAATAAACTATTTAAAAAGTAAAAGCAATCAGATTTACCTTTTTCCATAAACAATTCTTTTCCAACAAAATAAAATATAGAAGTCAAATGGAAAGGTAAAAGGGAAAAGCTTTTATTTATTTCATTTTCTATTTTCCATGATAGTTTATTTCAACACAAGCATTTAAAATTTAAATGGCAAGGCATTTACTTATTTATTTTCCCAATATATTAATACAACTTTAACACAATAAAATAAGCCAATTTAACCATTTAATTCTAGCAATTCCTCTATTTAATTAAATCAATAATCTTAAGAGCATAATAATTAACTAATTATGCCAACACAAAAATAGCATCATTACCTCAATTAAATGACTATTCAAATAATAAAAAGCACACAAAACGAGGAATGATCAAACAATGACTCACAAGACAAAAACACTAAAGCACTCTGACTTGCATACTGGTCAAATGGAAAAGACGACTGACTGACAACACTCACACGAGTGTAACTGCGGGTCAAGTTAGGGTTCAAAAACTATCTCCTCCACTCCCATTGGACATATAAGGCATGCTTAGACCTATGAAATCAGGTGGAGTCGATATCCCGTACCTACCCGATACTTGTACTTGCAATGTCCTGCATCAATGAATCACACATGCATATAGACAAATATATAAACAGACATGACACACACACCGATGAAGGAGAATCATGACGTTCCCTGTCTCACCAGAGTGAGTGAAGGAAAATCATCCCCTCACATCCCATACACTTGCAAACATGAACATATAAATAGCACATCACACATATAAAGTAAATGTGTCAGTCCATGTCAGTAACCCATAAAAAATCTCATTAAACATAAGTAATGAAATACTGCATGAAAGCATACACTACATATCTAGATAAAGCATGCAATAACATCGCATAAAGTCTGAATCAATATACAATAATGTATCCAGTGAACAGTCAACTAAAGTAAAATATAAATGCAAAAAGAGTCTGATCGAGGAGGGGTACTACATCCTCCCCCCCAAAACTAGGCTTACTCCTGGAAGCCTAAAACAGATAAGAATAAAGCTCTGTCATCTTCGCTCCATCCTCCCATGTTGCTAAGGTCTCATCATTTGGGTCTCATAGGACCCTTACCTAGTCGATGGTACAACCCCTAAAGGTCAAATCCTGATGCTAAAGAATGCGCACAGGCTCCATGGAAAGCTGCCCATCCTCGACCTACAAAGCATTCCAATCAAAAACATGAGTCACAACAGGATGATAAGGTTGAAAAATAGAAACATGAAAGACATTGTGGATGTGGGATAGACTCGGTGGCAAGGCAAGAAAGTAGGCAACAAGTCCTATCCTCTCAAGGATCTCAAAAGGGCCAAAAAAATGAGGTGCCAACTTAGAACTCTTTCCATAATGGATCAGACTCTTCCGTAGATGCACTCTCAAAAACACACAGTCACCAACTGAAAATTGATGATCTACTCTATGAGCATCAACATACTTCTTTTGCCCATCCTGAGCAGCAACCAAATGCCCACAAATTTGCTCAACCCGCTACTCCATCTCACAAAGCATATCCAGTCTTAAACTCACCCTATCCTCTAACCGATCCCAACTCAAAGGATGACAAGGATGACCATACAATGCCTGGAAGGGAGACATGCCTATAGAGCTGTGATATCCACTATTATAAGCAAACTCCACAAGGTAAAGATATTCCTCCTAGTGCAACTGCTGATCTATAACATACATGTGAAGCATTTCCTCCAAGACCTGATTCACATGCTCAGTCTAACTATCAGTCTCTGGGTGATAAGATGAATTGAAGTTCAACTGGGTCCCCAAAGCATGCTCAAGTAAAGACAAGATCTCTATCAAAAATGATCCACCTTGGAATACCATGCAACCTCACCACATCTTCCAAGAAGACTCGTGCCACCATTTCTATTGTATAAGACGATCGAATAGGAACAAAATGAGCAACTTTGGTCAATCTATCAACAATGACCATGATGGAATCATGACGACACGAAGAAACAGGCAACCCCACTATGAAATCCATGGAAATGATATCCCATTTCCAATCCGGTACCGAATTAGGTTGTAAAAGCCCTGCAAGGTGCTAATGCTCCGCCTTCACCCACTGACATTCTAAACACTTTGACACAAAATCAACAATGTCACATTTCATACCAGCCTAATGATGTATCTATCTAAGATCTGTGTGCATCTTCTTGACACCAGGGTGTGTCGAATAAGGTTCACGATGGGCCTTAGTCATGATCAAGATGCAAAGATCCTCCAAATGAGGTACATAGATCCATCCAAGATGTCGTAGAAGACCATCTTCCTCAAGATTATATCTATAATGTCTACCCTCTAATGGTCTTCCAAACTCCGTCATGACTCTAACATCTTTATACCAGGTGTCCTGAGGAAGAACTCTGAGAATTCTCTCTCAAGTCCACTCCAAGGGACAATGCTGCAACCTCATGGTGATCACTATGCAGCTCAAACTGACGCCCCAACAGGAAATGTCACCATCTAACCAACACATGCACTACAACTGCCAACTCTAAGTCATTAACTGGATAGTTCAACTCATGATCCTTGAGTTTGCAAGATTTATAGGCAACCACACATCCATCTTGCATAAGCACTGCACCTATACCTTCTAGAGAGGCATTTGTGCATACCATAAAATATCTCGATGGATCAGGGACTACTGAAATTGGAGCACTGAATAGGATTTCCTTCAAGGTATGAAAATATGACTCACACTGCTCTGACCAAACAAAATTCTTCCCTTTCCTTTGAAGAGAAGTGATTGGGTGACCTAACTAAGAAAAACTCTGAACAAAGCGATGGTAATATCTGACCAAACCCATAAAACTTCAAACCTCTAAAACATTGGTCAGTGCTGGCCAATCTACAATGGCTTGGATCTTAGAAGGATCCATGAATACATATTCTCCCGAAATTGTATGACCAAGATAGCTCACCTCCGATTGGAAGAAATCACACTTTGCCAAGTTGGCATAAAGCTGATTCTCCCTCAAGCACTGCAATACCTGTCGCATGTGGCCCTCATGCTCTTCCATAGATCTAGGGTAAATCAATATGTCATCCAAGAACACAAGAACAAAATGGTCAAGGTAGGTGAGAAAAACCCCATTCATAAGGCTCATGAAAGCTGAAGGCACGTTCGTCAACCCAAATGGCATTACTGCGAACTCATAGTGACCATAATGAGTACGAAATGCCATCCTATGAATGTCTGCATCATGAATGCACAACTGATGATACCCAAATTTCAGATCAATCTTAGAGAACACCTTGTCTCCCTTTACCTAATCAAAAAGATCATCTATTCGGGGAAATGGATATCGATTCCTGATGGTTACCTTATTCAGCTGTTGGTAATCAATGCATAACCGAAGAGAACCATCCTTCTTCTTAACGAAGATAACAGGTGCACCCCAAGGAGAAACACTAGGATGAATGAAGCCCTTGGCCAACAATTCCTCCATCTATAACTTCAAATCACTCAACTCTTGAGTAGTCATCCGATATGGAGCTCTCAAAGTAGGTTCTGCACCAGGAACCAAGTCAATGCGAAAATCTATCTCGCTTCGGAGGCATACTAGGAATATCCAAAGGAAACACATCAACATACTCTCGAAGAATAGGGTGACCATCAAGAGTGACTTCTCGACTCTCTTCCTCATCCACATCCTCAAGAGCAACTGCAAAAAGATGACACCCTTGACGCATGCACCGCTTAAGTTGCATAGCGGAAATCATACGTAAGGATATCGATCGCTAAACTCCAACGATCCCCACTTTCCTGCCATGGTCATCTAAACACTCTATTGTCTTCAAAAGAAAGACTACATGAGCACTATGAGATGATAGCCAATCCATCCCCAACAGAACTCCATAGGACCCCAAAGGAATGACTCAAAGGTCAACGAAAGTAACAAAGGGTCCTAGGTCCAACTCACAACTGGGAACGAAGGCATCGATAGATACACGCACACCAGTAGCCAACTCTACTTGCCACCTATGTGCCTTCTTAGCAGACACAAGCCCACACTGCTCCATAATGGACAATGAAATAAAAGAATCTGAAGCATCGAAATCAAAAAGTATAGAGACAGGTGTACCACACAACACACCTGTATTCTCAATCACTATACCTTGATGCTCAGCTTGGTGGTCATCAACCACTGTAAATACTCTATGGGATCTACTTGCATCCCCCACTATCAACTCTGATGCTACTGGCCTCTGGTGACCCATCTAGTGAGAACGCTAAGGGCAGTGAGTGGCTATATGACCAAACTGTCCACAGGTGAAGCAAGCTCCTCTACTAGGTCCTCTACTCCTAGACAGCCCACTATACTACTGAAAGATTCCTCTACTAGGGGCCTGAGATGCACTCTGAGAGGACTACCCTAGAAAACTCTACTTGCTCCTCTGCCAGTTCCTTCTCTTCCTATGCTAAGAGCTGCCACCCTGCTAGCCCTGAAACTATTTTGGTCTCGGCAGTGGCTGCTGCTGCTGCTATCCAACCTTAGCGGGTGCCTGAGGACCCCTAAAAGGTGTAGCTGTTTGGGACTGATTCCCTCTCACTCTAGACCCACTGAAGGGTACACTCCTAATCTACAATCTAGATTGACCACCATGTGCATGACCTAGATTATGCTCCACTAGCCTGGCTTTCGCCATGACTACCTCTACTGAAGCAGGCTCAAACACTCTCACTCCTCCACTGATGCGGTCGTTTAGACCCCTTAAGAAGTGCTGAACAAGCATCGCCTCACCGTTACCAATACCGACATACTATTTGAGCTCATAGAACCTATGCTCAAACTGATCTACTGACATACCAAACTGACACAAGGCATAGAACTCATCTGCTCGAGACTGCCTCCACTAGGGTGAGAGAAATCTTGCCCTGAATCTCTCCAAAAAGATCTCCCATGATAATGTGTTAATGATCACACCAATCCTCTCCTTCTCTAACTGCCACTAGATAGATGTGAAACCCTTGAGACACATGATAACACATCTCACCTTAGTGTTGCTACCATATGGATCCATGGTGAAACACCAATCTAAACTGATAAGCTAGGTCTCTGCCTTAAGACCCGTACCTTTACCATCAAAGAAAGGAGGATTGGACCTCATTAAGTCCCTCATGTGACCCATGGTAGGTGAGTCTTGGTCTACTAGGACCTCTCTCTCTCTCTCTCCTCTAGAATCTGTTGATGTGACTCCTCAACCTGAGCATGGAGGGGCTAATCAGCCTCAGGTTTGGGGCCTAGTCTAGCTAGAACCTCCTAAAACATCTCTCGCAACTCTTCCCTTTCGGGAACCCACTCTCCTGAATGTTGTTCATCCTGATGAATAGACCGATCTTGATCCACACTCGCATGAGTGGGTGGTGGTGAAGGACTATGACAGTCGGAACCTCAACCCCATCCACCACCTCTGCCTCTATTGCGGCAACAACACAACCACTACCCTTGGCTCTCCTAGCCATGACCTAACACTGTACAAGAGAAAATAGTTCAGATCGATGGCAAAGATAGAAGAAAAGGGAAAACACAAATACCAAAACCTACACAAAAGGTCAAGCTGAATGGGCTCACTACAAACCTAGAGTACCCAGTGTTGAAACCTGGCTCTGATACCAAATGTAATGCCCTGCTAGGAACCCCAAAGGAAAAAACACAACTAAGGGTGAAATAATTTAAAAAAAAAGTATATATTACATTAAGTGCATTAATTACTACATTGCACAATAATAACACAAGCGGAAGACTTACACCAGAATTCCTAAAGGGTTACCAACGAAGAATTAAACTAAAAGTTAAATTCCACAATTATGATTAATCCAATTAACCATCATTACTCATTGAACATAATAAGCCATATACAATGACAAATTATTCTTTTTAAAGATTGAAAGGATACAATATAATTCCTCTTCAATAAAGCATTTACACCAATCATATAGAAAGCTGATAAATAACATCCAAAACTTAGGATTACATTGATCTTCCAATACATGTCTCTCAATATACATATAAAGTTAACAAATTAACCAAATACAAGGTTACATAAGTTCATTGATACAATTGACCACATAGGTCTCCAAAGAACAATAATCTCTAACATGAGATAGAGCATGAGTCACGAACCACATGAACAACTACAAAGACAATCCTCACATGAAGGTATGAGCAAGAACATCTGATGGGAACTGGCACTACCACTCGACCATGTGATCCCAAACTGGAATCACCCTACCGTGCTAGAAGATAGCAGAGGACCCTCAAGCAAGAAAAAGCATGTCATAGTCGACAGAACAATACGACTCCATGATAGTACAATACAACTCGACAATATTCCAGGTGACTCAACATCATAATACTCAAGTGGCTCGACATCACAATAAACTAGTGACTCGAAATCACAATACACAAGTGACCCTAAAGAGAGAGTGTCATCACATAGCTTATGATGGTTACCTTGGTAGGCCTCCATAGATCCCGACCCCCATCCTGGGTTATCCTGGTAACCTTTCCCAAACCTCCATCTCCATCTAAGTCTCATGTGGACCCTACCAACCCTTTGTGAAGACAAGGTGGTCGGTTTGCCATTCCAGGCCTTCCCACTACATCTTGAGCCTATACAAGCACTGAACCATGCACGAGGTACAATATCTTATATAAAGTTATAAACTACCCACCTCCTAATCAATTATTAGGTTATCACTTATTAACTAACTTTCAAGGGGTTATCTTGTCATCCACTTCAGGTGTGGCCCCCACTCAAAAGCCACTCTCTCAAAGGACACTAAATAAACATGGTCACTCCACAAGGACCCTATGACGAAGCAGACAACCATAACACCACTATCCAAATACAAGTGGTCAAAACAAAGACATACTAACTCTTGGTTAACCATAAGGAAAGACACTACATGGTTAAGACAATGAGGTCATCATATATCACTTGGTCAAAAGATACCAAATACGCCATAACAGGATGATTATATCAAGGACGAGAAATAACCACAAATAATACTCTTTGCAAGGAAAGCTAATTTCACTAAGTCCGCACTCAGACAATATTTGAGAAAACAACATCATGTACACTTCCAAATTCATTGATTGAAAATTGAATAAAAACACCCTTCGTTTAATGCATCATTCAAAATGTCATTTATTTCTATATAATTTCCAATTCAATATTCCAACAAGTAATAAAATCCATATTAATTATTTACCCAAATAAAAATATGAATTATATTAAACATATTATCTATTTCCAAAATTAAACCCAAATTTAACAATTTGATTTATTTACCCAAGCCTTGATTTACAAGCTAAATAAAAATAAATCCATATTTACATATATATATATAAATATTAACAATAACTTGAATAAATTAAAAATTTAAACTAACATATAAAATTTAATATTAAAACTTAACATTTAACTTCATCGCATATTAATAAAATATCGGCACATTAAAGAAAACCCACATGAGATGGGAAAAAGGCACGTGGAGGGCATGGCCCTACCCGTGGTAGTGCTCTGGTAGCAAACACTACCTGCCAATAGTGCTGCTACCCAGCTACCCGCATAGCAACCCTACCGACCAGTAGTGCTACTACCCACGTAGCAGTCACTATCGACTGGTAGTGCTGCTACCGTGGTAGCAAGACACTACCGCCCCACGTGGTGGGGCTAGCCCACCACGTGGGCAAGGGTTAATTTATTTTATAATATACATTTTTTTTTTAAACAATTTAATATAAATTAAATCATACCCTCTTCATTTTCACGGGGCACACATATAGTGCCAGAATCCAAATTATGAGAGGATAATCTTCAATAAGGAAAATCTATAAATTAACAACACACGAGTCCTAATAATATAAGATTTTGGGCAACATAAGAAGAATTTAAAGGAAATGAGCAGGATTATGATAAATTTCTTCACTTCCCTTATCCAGGAAGAATTCCTTGCATCTTGCAAGAGGCAAATAACCAATTTTTGCCAACATAAACCCCAAATCTTCGGAAAATAGAAACTAGAAAACACACAAGAAACCAAATCTATTTCTTTCTATACCAAATAGAAGAGATATACCAAGAACTAGATTTTGCAAGGACAAATAACAAACAACAAATAGAAAATTGAACCATTTCCTTCCCATATGCCCACATTTGATATGAATTCAACAAAATCATCAATAACAACTAATCTTTCTTTCAATTCGACATTCAACAAGAATCTTCAAAGAGATTTTTCAATTTTTGTAAACACACAGGAAGCAAACTAAAAACATTCAAATTTTAATTGCAAACAAGAAGAAGATTATCCAACCTTCAAGCAATTCAGGAAGCAAATTTGTGGAAGAGTTCTAATCCTCCAAACCAAATCCAACTCCAATTTCCTCTTCCAAAATGGTTTTCCAATTTTTTCATTCAAAAATCTCCCCTTCTTCATGTGAACTTCTAGGAATATATGGGAAAAAATATATTTCAACATAAACTTTCTAGGATAAATGTTTTCTCCCCCAATCAGAATAAACTATTTAAAAAGTAAAAGCAACCAAATTTACCTTTTTCCATAAACAATCTTTTCCAACAAAATAAAATACAAAAGTCAAATGGAAAGGTAAAAGGGAAAAGATTTTATTTATTTCATTTTCTATTTTCCATGATACTTTATTTAAACACAAGCATTTAAAATTTAAATGGCAAGGTATTTACTTATTTCTTTTCCCAATATATTAATACAACTTTAACACAATAAAATAAGCCAATTTAACCATTTAACTCTAGCAATTCCTCTATTTAATTAAATCAATAATCTCAAGAGCATAATAATTAACTAATTATGCCAAAATAAAAATAGCATCATTCACTCACTTAAATGACTATTCAAATAATTGGAAGCACACAAAATGCAAAATGATCAAACGACGACTCACAAGACAAAAACACTAAAGCACTCTGACTCACATACCAGTCAAACAGAAAAGACGACCAACTGACAACACTCACACAAGTGTAACTGCGGGTCAAGTTAGGGTCCAACAACTATCTCCTCCACTCCCATCAGACATATAAGCCATGCTCAGGCCTATGAAATTAGGTGGAGTCGATAACCCGTATGTACCCGGTACTTGTACTTGCAATATCCTGCATCAATGAATCACGCATGCATATAGACAAATATATAAATAGACATGACACACATCGATGAAGGAGAATCATGAAGTTACCTGTCTCACCGGAGTGAGTGAAGGAAAATCATCTCCTCGCATCCCATACACTTGCAAACATGAACATATAAATAGAACATCAAACATATGAAGTAAATGTATCAGTCCATGTCAGCAATCCATAAAAAATCTCATTAAACACAAGTAATGAAATACTGCATGAAAGCATACACTGCATATCTAGATAAAGCATGAAATAACATCGCATAAAGCCTGAATTAATATACAATAATGTATCCACTGAATAGTCAACTGAAGTCAAACATAAATACAAAAAGAGTGTGATCGAGGAGGGGTATTACATAAAAAATCTCATCAAATACGTTTCTTCTGTTGCTACCTCAATGTAAGTTGTGAAAAATTGTCTTATATGTGCCTTAGGGTCCCCTTTGCCTCTGTATTTATGAAACTTTGGTGTCACAAAATGTGTAGGAAAAGGAGGCATTGGAATGATTCTATCAAATGGATAGGCACATATATCTCTCATTGTGTATTGATGTCCTCCATCTTCTTTTGTAAGTCCTTTATTTGTTGTTCCAAATTTATTTTAGGTGGAGACCGACTTCTTGGACCATATCCCATGCCTGAGCCACCAAGTGGAGGAGGAGGGTAATGCATATAGGGATGGTATTGATCATAAACATGTTCATACGGAGGAGGTCTATAATGATAATGCATGTAGAGACCACTTGATATAGGGTAATAAGGCATATCATGAGTTTGCTCTTGTGTATTGCCCCCAAATTTGACACGGGGTTTTCTTGTGTCCAAATTTTGAGCATGCCTCTGAATATCCAATTGATTTTGATTTGGGTCCTTAGTATTGGTATGTAGTTGGGTGTATTTATCTGCATAGGATCTCCATGAGGGTCTGCGTAGACGGAATTGTTCATGAGGTATTCTTTCTTGAGTATCAGAAGCTTGACCATATGTATTTGGGATATTAGGTTTTTGAAACAAGGATGATGGTGACTTAGGCATGAGACGTGGTCTTCTACTTCCTCCACTATTAGGTCTCCTTTGATCCATGTTGACTTGATTTCCTTGAGTAGGCTGATTTTTTATTATTTGAGACATGTCAAAATCATGAGGTATCTTAGCTCCACATTGTGCCATCACTTGTAGGAAATATTATCTATCTTTTTTCATGATTTCTTGTATCATTTTGTTGAAATGAGGATCCATGATTGCATCTTCCACCTCTACTGAGTGTACTGAAATGTTGTCAACATTGTCATCTTGTGAATCATTGTTGTTTATATTGTCCATGATCTCAATATTCTCAAAGTGTCTATAGTTATCCATGTCAGGTAATGTGGTATGATCAGAATTGAAAAGATATCATTGTCGTACTCATAGCCACTCATGTTTGCAAACTCTTGAGCCTCTTTATCTTCTCTCCTAGATTTTTGGGAACGGGTTTCAACCTTGAACTAGGTCTTAACCAAGATGTGTGAGACTAGATGGAAATGGAAAGAGTATGGAAGACCAAGAGTTGGATGGAATGTAAATGAATATGAGGTGTACTTGCAATGTACAAAGTGTAAGACCAAGTATGTATGTAGTAGAGTAGGTGTGACTTCCAAAGTGATGATAGATCTCTTGATGAGGTAAGTTGACCTTGACTCTAAGTAGGACCAAATGAGACCCAAAGGTGATAGACCTTGATGAGGGACCACTTAGCAAAATATTGTTGTATGTATTGTGTTGACAAAGCAAGATGAGGACAAGCAAGTGACCTTTTGACTCAAGTTTAGACAAATGTGAATGTAATGCAAGGTGTAAGGCAATGATGAACTTTGTGAGACCCAGAAATAGGCTGAATTCTAGATGAAACCTGAAGAAAAAACCTAGGAAGCTCAAGAATTCTAAAACTAATTGCTCTTGTTTACTGGACTGTAAATTTTCCCAATACTGAACACAAATGTGCCTATATACTTCACAGATGCTATTACCCAACACAAACTTGACTAGATGCTACACAGACGCGTTTCTGAGAATCTTGTGAATACAATTTTAGACAATGACACAGATGTGTTTCTGTCCTACACAGATGCAGTTACAATACACAAATGTGTTTATAAAACCTGAGTGCAATTTTTCCAATTTGTGAAGTTGTTGTTGTGACCAAATATGAATTTGTGACCATTTTTTCATGACAAGAGAACACAATGTTGATGAGGACTCTATGTTTGCAGGCGTTTGGACTAAAAAATGACTCAAAAAAAGTGTGTTGTTTGATGTAAAAAATGTTTTGCATACACTTGAAGACACAAAAGACACAATGTTTTGATGTTTGGTCTTGAATGTTTGAATGTTTAAAAGAAGACAAGCATAATTCCTATGGTTGGCCAGGACAATAGTTGTTGATCCCACATGGGGTTTCCCTCGAGGCTATGCTATTCAAAGCAGATACTTAGGTGCTTGACCCCACTGGCTCCACCCTTGACACTCACTTCTCTGAGGCAGCCAAGCACCAATCCACATGAAAACTCCCAGTGGCAAACTTTGTACCTCTACTAAGAACTGTATGTGTGTGGGCCACTTCTAAGGTCCGAGCTCTTGCCCCAACAACTAGAAGGATTTTGGCTTTCTGAAAAAAAAATGTGCTAGTAAGGGCATCCGCTCATGTGGCCATACATGTGGCACTTTTAGTTGTGTAAATATAGAAGGCTCCTAGCCGATAGGGGTTATGCCCTACGATTGATAAAAAAAAATTGATCAAATGAGTTTATGGGGAGACATAGTGTCGGTATGAACTAATTAGCACACGTTACCCATGGCTTTCACCATGGATACAATTATTTATAATGGTTCAGAAGAGGGGGGTTTTCCTTGCTACCACTTGGGTCATTCCCTCCTCACTATTAGTCCTAATGAGCACATGGGGAGGTAGACCCTCTAAAGATTAAACACAAAGAGCCTATTGCTCAAGACATAAAAGACACTGGTTCAATTTTAATGCCCCAATTGAAATGTTTGCTAGACTAAGAAGACAAAGCAAGCAATTTTAAAATCAAATCATTGCCAAAGTTTCTGCACCAAGATTATTAGTAGTTTTCAAATAATACCCCTCCTGCAAGAACACAAATTAGGTAAATTTTAGATCCAAAAGACTTTGTGAAATAGGGGCCTTCGACAAGACATTTTTTTTGATAGATTCAAAGATCTAATTTTAAATGAGTTCTTTTGCATCATTAAAAACATACCACCTGTAAAATTTCAAGACATTTCAAAAAATGTAAGAAAATCCAATTTTTTTTCTAATTTGCTCCAAAAATTAATTTTTTATGAAAAATCATAAAAAATTCATAGAAAATGTAACATTGATCCAAAAAATCTAAATTTTTTACTAGAAACCCTTGATAGCCTTCCAAACCTGCATAAAGCAATTCCTACAAACAATCCAAGCAGTTTGTGAGATATAATTAAAATAATGTAAAACCCTAATTTTTAAAGATCCTATTTTGTATGAAATATTTTGCATCAAAATTAAAATCACAAAGAATAGATCCTATGTATAATTCTAAGAAATTCCCAAAAATTTAAAAAAATCCCAAAAAGTCGCTAATTTGCTTTCAAAATTATTTTTTTATGAAAAATCATAAAAAATTCATAGAAAATTCAAATATGTGCCAAAAAATCTGATCTTTTTATTGAGCACTTTGGATACTATTCGCAACCTATAAAACAAATTTTATTCCAAAATTACAAGTCGTTTATGAGATATGATCAAAGTAATGAAAACCCTAATTTTTAAAGATCCGATTTTGCATGAAATATTTTGCACCCAAATTTAAATCCCCAAAAAAGACCCCTTGTATAATTTTGAGAAATTTCCAAAACTGTAAAAAAATCTAAAAAATTCGCTCATTTTCTTTGAAAAATTATTTTTTTATGAAAATACATAAAAAATTAATAGAAAATTTAAATATACTCCAAAAAATTTGAATATTTTACTGAGCACTCTTGATACTGTCCTCAACCTGCAAACCAAATTTGATGCAAAAATTTCAATCCATTTGTGAGATCGGATCAGATCTCTCCAAGATCTTAATCTTGTGTCCAAAACCCTAGCTACACAAGGTTATTCTCCAAATTGTTTTACAAAACAACAATATAGGGTTAGTGAAACCTGCAAACAACATAGATCTAACAAAAATCCATGTCCCATTGGGCGTGCCAAAATGTTTATGGTGAGAAGTGGATAATGGAAACAACAATATTGAAAGACTAATTGAATTCAACCACAAAACCCTAGCCTAAGAACAACAAAGGTCCACCATAACATATGAAGATTACCCAAAACAATGCAAATTAACAAAATAAAAAAGATTATACCATCATATGTCCACTAGGGTTTGAATCTCCATTCTTCCTATCTCCATTATTCTTGCTTGATATATTTGCTCTCAGATTTTATGTGTGCACAAGAGCTCAACAAAGAACGGAAATGTGGTTGATAGCTTGATCACAAAAGGGCTTGATTGCATAAGATTGATTAGAATGCTAGGAGATTAGAATTCTTGGGAGGATTGATAATGAGAGAAGCATCTACTTATATAGAAGATACTGTAGGAAATGGAGGGATGAGATTTAGAGGTGTAAAAGATAGATGGTTGGCTAGGATTAGAGGGTAGGTAAAAGAAATAAGAAAATAATGAGAGGGTAGGTAGTGTAGGAATTAAGAGATGAATGATACGTGTCATAGGTAGAAAAGGCTAATGAATTAATTAAATAAATAAAGATTTATTTAATTAATAGAAGAATTAGGCTAAAATAATTAAATAAATAAAATATTTATTTAATTTAGGAAAAGGATAATTTAAATAAATAAATGTATTTATTTAAATGAGGAAAAAGGCTTAGAATATGATTAATGAATTAATTAAATAAATAAATAAAGATTTATTTAACTAATAGATGAATTAGGCTTAAATAATTAAATAAATAAAAAATATTTATTTAATTAGATAGGACAATTTTAGGTGTCTACACACACACACACACACACACACACACACACACACATATATGTATGTATGTATATATGATATATATATAAGTATATGTGTGTATATATATATATGACACACACACACACACATAAATTCATATATATATTATGTTAAATTAAAAATGAATGGCTTTGATAACAAGGTTTTGATTTTATGTTATATATATATATATATATATATATATATATATATATATATATATATATATATATATATATATATATATATATATATGTATCGACTTGCATGATACTTGTTGCATGCATTAAAAACATTAAATTATTTAAAACACTAGGAGTCGATTTAGGGAAAATGGACATTGCATGTTTTTAAATGTTGCAAAGACTCTTTGTTATCGATTTTTTTTGGGAGGTTGAGTTAACTGAAACACATACCTGACATTTTAAATGCCACCACTATATTTTGGTAAGTAAAGAGATTGATAAGGAGGGTGACGTGCCTCTCTTAAGACTTTGAACAAATTCAAACATAGTAAAAAACAAAGTTTTAAGCCATGAATTCAGGGAAAAATCTAATGCCAGGTAGCATATAGGAAATACATAGTCTTTAGTTCATGGACAACATAAGGAAAAAGGAAAAGTACTCTCTGAAACATGCAATTGATTTGGGGAGAAAAATACCAGAAGAAAGAAGGAAGGGAGAATTGATATATTTCTATAGGTCATTTGTGCAATCAGATTTAGGAATTGAATTTTGAGGTAGGCGAAATTGTTTCTTTTCATATCATGCTCGAGTGTTAGACAAATTGCTGTTGAATTTGAAATATATGGTAAATTTATATATTTATCTCTATGAAAATATGGAATCTTTGATTGTCTAAATCGATGTTTGTTAAAATGTATTTCTGTTAGCTGATGATAGAATCAACATTGAAAAGCTTTACCTATATATATATATTTGCACACACACACACACACACACACATGTGTGAGTTTGTGTTTGTGTGTGTGTGTGTACATAAGTATATATTTATACATAAACTTATGATCAAATTCATAAAACTGATTACTTCCTGTAAGCTGAACGAATATTCACTTTCAGATTGCAAAATTATAGCAAGATAAAAATCATTCTCTGGATTACATCTCTTTCAATTTCTCTTATTTCATTTATCTCTGTTACGTATAAGATCTCTATATGTTTTGCTTTCAAATATGCTGAAAACAACGGTGAATTGTCACAACAAAGTATAGTTATATGTATGTATATATACTGAGTATAAAAGAGAATGGGTTTCATTATATGCTGATATATGTGTTCTCAAATTTCAACCTGAGAAAATAAAACATGTAGTTTTAAACCAAACTTGTACGAACCTGTAGGAAACCTATCCACAAGCAAACTTAGTCAGATATCATGAAAGTAAAGATATACATGTAGACTTGAATTCTATAAATTTATTACTCTTATTGAAAAATATACTAAATCTCATTTTTGAGATTATTACCATTGAAAACACAGAAACAAAGATGAATAATTGAAACAATGAGATTATACATACTGAAAATGAACTCAGAACCTTATAGGAAATGATGAGTTGAGACGTTAGCATATTTTTATCCCTAGAACTCTTAAGTTTTTCTCATATTTTGATTTATATGATGGGATAGTGATGATGTATTAAAAGTTGACCATGTGCATTTCAGATGTTAACTTGAGCCTATTAAATCATGTTTTGTCAGTGCCAGTTGTTCCTGCAGCCATGTTATTCATTCCTATTGCCATGCGGATTGTCTTAGGCAATATCATGTGTGAAATTAATATATGTTTTGATTAATTAAAATAGATGTGTATGTGCTTGTATGTTCTTTCTTTTGAATTGTAGGAATAAAATGATGTTGCTGTGAAAGCTCTCCTATCATGCCAATTGCAGAAAGAGATATTCAAGGAGGTGATTGAAAGATCGAATCAATAGAAAAGTTGACGAGTGAAAGGAACGACAAAGGAAAAGTAGGTGCACAATACTTACTGATGTCTTACTCAAGTGGGCATTAGTGTTGTAAATATTGCCACACTATGTTATGGTTGTGGTTCGGCTTAGATCCACATTATCAGTGACTTAACTTCGGTTGTTTCCTTTCTTGAATAATTATCCACCTCTTCTCATCGACGTGATCTGTGTTGTAGGAAGTAGTTGTTTTCTTTTAAATAAGGGTCTATATCTCTTTTCGTAGGTTAGAAAGAAAAGAGAAGAAACAAAGCAGACGATTTAGAAATAAAGTTACAAGTGTTTTGAGTTTCTTTTGATTCTGAATCATGTAATGACTTTTGAGAAACAATGAATAAAGATATGTTATTTTTGAGCACTTAGAATTGTTTTGGAAGCCTGAAAAAACTCATCCAAGGGGGCCCACTTGGTGAGTGTTCCTGTGACTTTTTTAAAATTAGTTTTCTTCTTTAGCTGCAGTAGGCATTCTTGCATTGATTGTTCCTGCAACCATTGTAAATAGATCCATTGACTGTTCCTGTAGAAAAATCTAACAGAGTAATTCCTGTTTGGCAGCATTGGACTTAGCTAGTATTTCTTGAATGAATTTATGTTAATGCAGAGTTTTTCCTATAGCCTTTCAATTTTTTCAATTCTTACATACGTTTCCCGCATAGATGTTAGTTATTGCAGTAATGCAGGGTAGCTATCGTAGGAACTTAGTGCATATATAGTGCAAACCCATTTCAAGTATTACGTCCTTGGGTTGACAATCAAATTAACACCAGCTAGGAGATAGTAAATTCACAGAGTGAATGTCCAAAATTTGGGTTGAGACTTCAACTAGAGTTATTATTCTTATTGTTGGGTTGAACATTTTTGGCATTGTTGCCGGGGATGGTGTCAAACTAAGAACTTGTTATAGTTATTATCTCTTTAGTTTTTAGTTGATTGTTCTTTTTGATAGACCTGATTGTTCGAAAAGATTCTATGAACCTACATGCATAGCCGAAGAAGAGATGTTCTATGTAGATTTCTGCCCAATCATCCTAATCATGCAAAAATTGATTCCCCAGATATAAATCCTTTTGCTGAACTTTATCAAACCCCAGAGAATTTGAACCACTCTGAATCTGAATTTCCTGAGAACAACCTCCATTTCCTTTTTGGATCTCCAGAAGAATAATTTCATCTAGTAATCCCCCCTATAAGCCCAATGCAAGGAAATCCACCTCCTAGTGGAAATAATCCACCCCCACCTTTGGATCCAACATTTGAGTTTCCTATCTCCGATCAACATGATAATGCTAATCTCAAGAACATTCCATCTTCTTCCTATAATACCCTAAAAATGGTCACCTAAACCATGGGCCCCTAATCTCGACAACATCACCAAGGTCCTAACCAAAGGCAATTAAATCAATCTTGAGCACATTATTAATTCTTCAATCATCAAATATCACATGGCAAGTGAATTATTCTATATTAATTAAATATTTATTTAATTAATTGAATCATTCCAAGAATATCATTTTGATCAATTATCCTATTTAATTTATTAAATATCCTAGCATATTTAATTAATTAATAAATTTGCCATTTAATCATGCAAAAATGAATTAATTTATTACAAAAGAGGAATTAATCACAAAGCAAGAGTTAAATTGAAAAGAAAATAAAAGAATTGAATTGAGAGAGAAATCAAACTTGAGATATTATTTCTTTCTTCTAAATTGAGAACTTGAAATCAGAAAAGCAATTTAAAAGAATTTAATCATTCTCTAAAATTGGAACTTAAAGCTTTTGAGAAAAAGAAGTTCAGTTGCATTGAAAAGACTCTTTTCTTGAATAAATCAAAGAATTACCTATTTTTATCATAAATGCATGGAATTAATTAAATCTTATTTCTAATGCAACTTGAACTTCTTATCTGAATGCATTTCAATTAAGCTATAATTGGAATCTATCTCAAGGTTAACTGAATCCGATTTCTCAATTATTTCAATTAATCCTAAATTGTGCTTTTTCTTGGTCTCTCGTGAATTTCTACAAATTCAGCCTTCAGCTCTCATTCAAAACACCCTGGAGATTTGTTATTATACACTTTTTGCTCTAGAGTCATTGAATATATTGTGCTTGCTTTTTGAGATTATTGCATCTTAATTTAATAGCTTTTTGCATATTTAGTTCAATTATGATTGCTTGAATTCATATAGCTTACTATTCATCCATCTAGCATAATCTTGCATCCATTTAGCTTAATATCATGCTCATATAGATTAAATCCTTCATCTTGGTGTAGTCTAGTCATTGGTATTGCTTATACAAATCTGAGAGCAATCTTATACTCACATCTTTTAGAAGGCAATTAGTCGATTTGTTATGGTTTTCATATTCATGCTTATATATGTCTAACCATACATGTAATGACTTAATTGAAGTGTTGTGTCTTGTAGCTATCAGACTTATTTCACTTTTTCACACACACACACTTCCCTCCCTAAATCCTATGGATTAGTGACAGAGGATCGAGACACATTTCTGTTTGAGTTTGATGTTCTCTATAGGAGTTTTGATTATACTACAGATGCCCATAAACTCAAAATATTTCCTCCCACTTTGAAAGAATCATCTTTAAGATGGTTTGTAATCTTGGGGAGTAGCACAATTACTACATGGGAAGAGATGAAATGATTGTTTCTTGTAGAGTACAAGGATTATTGTAGAGGCACTGATCGCCATGGGGATGACATTTTTTAGAATGACACAGAAAGAAGATGAGAGTCTTGAAGATTATCTGGAAAGGTTTCTGTTTAGTGTCAAAAAGTCCAAGCATAGCACTCTAAATGAAGATTCCCTCAAGATGACATTTTTAAGGGGAGTCAGTGATGAATGCACCAATGTTTTGGATCTTATGGGAGGAAGTGACATTACACCATCCACATGGAATGACATATGATAAATTTCTAAGAAGTATTCTAGATTGGCTCCAAAAAAAAATAGGCGTTTCAAGCCAAGAGTTTCTTCATCAACATCTAGTACTCGAGTTTCTAGAATGGAACTTAGCCATTTGTTGAAGGACATTAAGGAGGATATCATAAAAAATATGGCTACTCAATTGGATACACTCTCAACTAAGAAGAAGCATGAAGAAGATGATACAGTTCTTGTAGAATTCTGCCCTCATTGTAGACAAAGGAAAAGAGACTGCAGATGTAAAATGGTTGCAAATCTTGAGGTTCCTAACTTCAAGACAATACAAGGTGATGATGAAGAATTTTTCTATGTTTTTCAAAGAAGGCCAAATTTTCAAAGACAAGGTATGCCTCCGGATCCACTTTCTTTTTCTAGTTATAGTGGGAATTCTTATGCAACAAATAATCAATGGAAATCTCCATATGCTCAAAATTTTGGTAGTTATCCAAACTGGTATGGTCCTCAAGGCCAAGGCTATCATTTTGCTAGTCAAACTTCACAGTGGCAACAACCATAAGGAAATTGGTCTCCACCTTAGGCACAATGGCAGCAATTTCAAGGAAATTGGCAACCTGCTCCTCAATGGAGGGGGAGTCAACCATGGACTAATCAGTCTTTTGGATATCAACAGCCTAGTCAACAACCACAACCACCTGCAATAATGCCTCCCCCTGCAGCCACTACTGTTCCACCTAAACCTACACAGTTGCCCACTCAACCAATGCTGAATCCCAATAGTAAATCTTAGCAACAACAAGAAGTTTATTCAACTGATCCTAATCACTACCCAACCTATTCTTTATCTAAAAGTGATATTCATCTCAGATCTAGGACAACTCTGCCTAATCCATCCCCTCTAGTTAGAAGTGAAATATCCAAAGAACAAGAAATTTCTAGTCCAACAGTCACAATACCTTGAAAACAACAACTACCCCCATTTCCCCAGAGGTTGCAAGAAAAAGAGGTTCCTACAGAACAGGAGCAAAGTTTTGATATAATAGATCAATTGAAACATGTATGTGTTAAGATCCCATTGTTATAAGCAATAAATGATGTTCCTATATACAGTAAGGCACTTAGGGAAGCATGTCTAAAAAATCTTGGTAGAAAGAAGAAAGATCCACAAACATTGCATGTAATGGGTCAACTAGTAGATATCATGCTATGAAAAGTTTCAATTCCTAAGTATGCTGATTCTGGTAGTCCTATTGTGAATATAGTCATTAATGGCACTCAGATAAAGAATGTTTTGGTTGATTTAGGGGCAGCCATTAATGTTATGACAAGAGAAATAATGCAGCAGCTTGAAATCACTAGTCTCAGACCTACACCTACAGTCCTACAACTTGCTGATAATTCTACAGTTTGACCTGATGGTATGATTGAAGATGTGGTTATTGCTTTGGATTCTTGGGAATATCCTGTAGAATTTATGATCCTGTCTCCAAAGGCCACATTGGGAGGATATCTGATGATTTTGGGAAGACCTTGGCTTGCTACGATTGATGCATATATTGGATGTAGATCAGGGGATATGACTATTTTAGATAGGAACTCTACCAAAACATTAGCTTTGTATTCTCCTACTCAGCCCCAATTTGATCAACAACAGGTCGTTTGGCCTAATTTGGGAGAAGAATTTGAAGAAGGAGTTGACTCTATCAATCACCTCATGATGATTAATAGAGGACCATTCATGCAATTTCATGATGAAGACTCAATTCTTTATAAAATTTTGAAAAATGAGTTAAGACAAGAGCAGCAATTGCAGGAGTTAGTACCAAATACTGCATACTCAGACTTTCCTGCAACCATTGATATATTGCATACTCTGTTGCTGTAGGAAGTCTATACTTCTCATTTTTTTGATATATTCCAGATTGATCTTATTGTCAAAATAGAAGTCGATTCAAATAAATATTTGAATATCAATAGTAATCTTGTAGAAGCTCAAAGAGTGGCACTTGTGGATTTGCTCAAATGCCATAAACATGCTTTTGCATGGGATTACAAGGATATGCATGGAATTGATACAACAGTTTGTACCCACCATATCTACATAAATGAAGACTATAGACCACTTAGACAACCACAAAGAAGAATCAATCCTGCATTAAGAGAAATAGTTAAGGAGGAATTGCACAAGCTATTGAATGTTGGATTTATCTACCCTATTTCTAATAGTCAATGGGTATCACCTCTGGTAATAGTTCCTAAGAAAGGAGGAAAATGGAGGGTATGTGTTGATTATAGAGCCTTGAACTTAGAAACCAGAAAATATCATTTTCCATTGCCATTTGTGGATTAGGTATTAGATTCTTTGGTTGGCAAGATATACTTCTCATTTCTTGATGGATTCAGTGGCTACAACCAGATTCAAATTTCCCCAGAGGATCAAGAAAAGACTACATTTACTTGTCCTTGGGAAACATATGCATATTTTGTTCTTCCTTTTGGATTATGTAATGCTCCAGCTACTTTTCAAAGAGTAGTGATAAGCATATTTTTAGATATTCCCCAAGACAACTTGGAAATTTAGATGGATGATTTTACAACTTATGGTTTAGAATTTGAAGAAGCATTAGAGAACTTGAAGAAAGTTTTGCAACGGTGTGAAGACTATAATTTGTCATTGAATAGTGAAAAGTGCTTCATGATGATGCAGGAAGGTATAGTCCTTGGTCATTATATCTCTATAAAAGGAATACAGGTTGACCCAACAAAAAATGAAGTTATTCAAAATATCACTGCACCGGTAAAGCAGAAAGATGTCAGAAGTTTTCTTGGTCATGCTGGATATTATAGAAGGTTTATCAAAGATTTTAGCAAAATTGCAAGTCCCTTATATTCTTTTCTGACCAAGGATATGGAATTTAAATGGACATCATCATGCAATGAAGATTTCTTAAAGCTCAAGCAAGCTTTGACCCAAGCACCAGTTCTTAAAGGTCCGAACTGGTCCTTGCCATTTCAAATTCATACGGATGCATCTGATTATGCAATAGGAGTAGTATTAGGACATAAGGTTGATAACTTGGAGAGTGCAATATATTATATAAGCAAGAACCTGCAGGGGACTGTGTTAAATTACACAGCCATTGAAAAAGAAATGTTAGTAGTTATATATGCACTCAACAAATCCAGGCACTATATAACAAGATATCCCATATTTGTGCACACTGATCATACTGCAATCAAATATCTCATGAATAAGCCTTCAATTACTAGTAGTTTAGCTCGCTGGTTACTGTTGATGCAGGAATTTGATATCATAGTTATTGATAAACTAGGAAAGTCCAATGTGGTTGCAGTATCTTTCAAGGCTTCAGTTGCAGGAAGATCTTATGGCCATAGATGATGCTATTCCGAATGAACATTTATTCCTTATAAAATCCCACACTCCCTAGTATGCCGATATTGCAAATTATTTAGCTGCTACTAAAATGCTAGTTCATTTCTCTCCTAAAGAAAGAAGGCTACTAGTTGAGAAAAGATTTAACTTCTCATGGATTGTTGATTGTTTGTTTTATACTGAACTTGACCAAGTCATGAGAAGATGTGTAAGAGAAGGTGAAACATATGATAACCTGCATGCATGTCATGATGAACCATGTGGAGGACATTTTTCTGCTAAGAGGACATCACTCAAAATACTGAATACAGGATATTATTGGCCGACATTATATAAAGTTGAAACACAATATACAAGGAAATGTGACAGATGCCAGTGCATGGGGAGACCTACTAAATCTGATGAAATGCCATTATACCCATGAATATTAGTTGCACCATTTGATAAATGGGGATTAGATTTTGTTGGCCCAATTGATCCCCCTTCTAATGAAAAATCTTACATTCTGGTATGTACTGATTATGTAACCAAATGGGTGGAAGCTTGAGCCATGACACAAGCAAGAGATAATAAGGTGGCCAAGTTCCTTTATGAGGAGATATTTACAAGATATGGAGTACCAAAGGAAATTGTATCAGACCAAGGACCACAATTTACTTCTACATTGATTGCAGCCTTGGTCAATGAATACAATATAAGGTACATAAAATCTACCCCATATCATCCACAAGCCAATGGACAAGTAGAGGTCACAAATAGAGAGTTAGAGGCTATTCTTAACAAGACAATGGTTGTTCATAAAAAAGACTGGTCTCATAGACTTTTAGAAGCAATTTGGGCATATAGAACAACCTGGAAGACACCAATTGGTTTTACACCTTTTGAGATGGTGTGTGGAAAAGCAACAATGATGCCATTGAGTTTGAACATAAAACTCTAAGGACAACTTTACAATTAAATATGACACTTTCTGAAGCACAAAGAGACCATATTCAACAATTGAATGCTTTGGATGAGTGGAGAAAAATGGCTGTCCAACAGACCAAACTGATTCAAAATCAAAGAGCCAAGTGGCATGATAAATACATCAAAGAGAAAAAGTTCAAAGCAGGTGACTGGGCACTGTTATATGACACAAGACATAAAGATACTATGGGAAAGCTGCAAACCAGATGGTTAGGCCCATATGAAATAGAGGAAGCTTTCAACAATGGAGTTGTTCATTTGACCACAATTGACCCAGTCCGGTTTAAGCTTTTAGTAAATGGTCATAGATTGTGTCTTTATTATAAGCCTGCCACCAAAGAGCAATTCCTACCACAATAAAAGAAAGTATTTGGGGTACGGTTCCTACAGCCTCTGCAGAGAACATACCTACCACTTCATAATTCTCCAAGCGTCATTTCAGAATGATATTTCCATGTTTTATGGAAATATTATTCTCCATAAATAAATTTTCTATCCAAGTCATCTCATCTCATTTCTTTATCTGTCATTTCATTCATGTCAAATCATTTCACTTCACCATTCTTTTTGCACGACTATAGGTATATACATATATGTATATATATATATATATATATATATCTATATATATATATATATTTAATTAGGCATTTATAATTTCATTGTGATTATTGCCTTTGCTAAATCCACGTACACTTCCCCAAATCCCTTCCACATGTGTGGACACATGCCAAAATAAGGTGGGGGGGTGTTTTATGGTCTGATTTCCAAAATTAGTAATTATTCATCCTTCTCGGTACCTTGATTTGATTGGTTGCCATCATTATTTTAATTAGATATTCTCTGGTATGAGAAAGTAATGAATTCTACCACCAAAATTGGAAGTAGGTAGGGAAGATTCAATCAAATATTTTCAGTCTATAGAGTATTTTAGTTCTTTGTTTTGAGCTACAGAAATTGTTACATTAACGGAGTGAGACATGGGTGGAGATCCTATCCGCCATGAACCAATAATCCATGATGCGTTGCTACAGGATGCTCTTTGTGAGCATTAATTCTGACTGCATGGTTGGATTGCCTACTTTCTGAAAATAATGGATTATAATGAAGAAATTACCTCTGAGTTTATGCATTATTTCAACCAAGGGGAGGCTAATGTTAAGGGATTAAGGGTCATTGCTACAGAGCAGCGAATAGCTGAGGTTACGGGGTTTCTGCAGGAGGGAGAACTGTTTCCTAAATCAAAGGATGCTAGAAGCACCAGAGCAGAATTTACACACCCCATAGATGGACCTCTAATGGTGGACAAGCAGGAAACCAAAAGGGTATCCCTTACAACAGAATGGCCCCAGGTGGCCTTGTATATAATGAAGTATATTACTTGCGATGGGAGGTATTCAAATTTACATTTAGCCCACTTCAAATTGCTTAGTCATTTACGACATGGCCGAAGGGTGAATGTTCCAAATTTTTTATACCACCTCATTTCCACAAGTTCCAAAGAAACATGAAAGAATGTAAATTGTTGTGTCAACCATCATGGTATGATAAAATTGCTGGTAGAATGTTTTCTTAGGGATGTTTCACAGATGAAATGGGGGGTATTTGAAGACATAATATAGTTTAGGGTTGAAGATTCTCCCATTGCAGATGAGTTAGCAGTTGAAAAGGAGGATATGGGAGAACCCTCTTCTCCTATAATTTCTCTAGGGAATGAATCTCTTATCACCGAAGGAGCTTTGACCATTATGGAGGAAGAGATGATGGAAACAAACATTGAGCAACCCTCCACTTCTTTTCAAAGAGAAGCGACATATTCTAAAACAAAAGGGAAAGAATTAGAAGTAATTAATGTAGATGATGAACCTATGGTTTAGCCGCAGACTGTTGGCAATATTACATTATAAGGATATTGAGAAGGTTGTTGATGATTATGGACATAACTAACTAAAGATGTTTTAATATCTTGATATTATTATTTTTTCATTGATGTCAAGAAATTGATTTTCTAATTTAGTATGATGTTGCCATATCTTGAGAAGTATGATATGAAGATTATAAAGAAGTCGGTAAAGACACAGGAAAGAATATGATGAATAAGGGGATAAGATATTCAATGGGCAACTACTACCGAGTTAGACAATGATGAGATCTTGATGTTTTAGATTGTTTTAAACATCATAAATATGTTGTAAAATGTAAAGGTTAATACTATACTATGTTATCAGGCAAAGAACCTAGTCGGTAAACCCTAAGGTTATCGCAGTCGATTAATGAAGAGAAAATGTCTACGGAGTGAAGTTTAGTATTCACCGAGTTGTAACCGAGCTATAATAGAATGCATTAAATGTTTACATGTGATATTTAATGAAAGAAGCCGATGAGCTAGAGCGGATCAATGATTGGCGAGCCATGGAAGAAGTTTGTTAAACAAATCAAGGCAATGGAAAGTTGGCAAGAAGATCTACAGCTCAGATTGAACCGCATTACCCTAACACAAGTTCCAAGGTAAATGTGCAAGTTCCAAGGTGGGGTAAAACATTCTCAGATCAAAAGATACAATGAACCTGGACAAGATTGAAGATCTGATGGCTATGATTGATCATGGGAAATGTGATCAAGGAGATTAAGTGGTTAGAAGATTGTTTATAAATAGGAAACTATTGATAAACAATGTATGCGGGAAAGTGTATGCACAGGGATGCTACATAGTGATTACCGAGCACTGAAGCTTGAAGACCTGTTAGAATAATAGAGTATTGATGCCCAACAGATAGACAAGATTAGTTCTATGTCTAGATTGTATTGAACAAATAGGAATCTGCTTTAGCATTTTAGATGTGAAGTTGCAGATAGATTGTATTACTTTTATTTTGTGAAAGTGACAGGAAATCTCTTAACCGAGTGGACTTAACAGTCTTATATGTAAATCCTCTAACAAGGTGACATTCTGATTGAGTGTTTGAAATCCTTTGACAAGGTCACTTCTAACAAAGTGAAGATCCTAACAGACCTGAGGGAAATCCCTTAACCGGGTCACATCTAGCAATGTGTTTGTAATCTTTAACAGGATTTTCTTTTAACCAAGCATACTCTAGAAGAGTATATTTCTTAGTGGGTCTGAAATCCCATAGTGGTTTTTCACTATTTGGGTTTCCATGTTAAATCTGGTGTTATGAGGTTTATATTGTTCATATGCTTTTGAGTTTGCATGTTTGACAATTTTTGGTTATATGACTGATATATATGTTACCGAGGTTGAATTTGATGTTTTTATGGATGATTAAGTTTGTATGATTCACCCCCCCCTCTCATCTTGTTGGCTATTGGATCTGTACTTATATTAAGTATCAGAACTATCAATTGGTATCAGAGCCTTGGACTCCGAAAGGAAAGTTTAAAGGCACTTGAGTTAAAGATCCAAAGATGTATAAGAGGGATGCACCTAAGCTGAATAAGTCAAGTTTCTCTACATGGCAGAAAAGGATGAAGCTACATCTATCAGGAGTTGGAGAATATGCTATATACTATCTGGAGAATGATTTTGTTGCATCAAGCACCTATCCATTGACTATGGAAGAGATAAAGGTGAAGCAAGAACATATTCAAGCAATGATTGAAATAACATCTGCATTGACCGATTTTGAGTTTAATGATCTATAAGGCTGCAATGATGCAAAGGCAATGTGGACTAAGCTCATATTTGTATATGGAGGAGATGAACATGTTCAAAGAGAAAAAGTTGATAGTTTAAGAGGACAACTTGAATCTATGAGGATGAATGAAGGTGAGAACATAACCCAGTATAGTACAAGACTAAAGGAGATTGTAAATCAAATCAAAGGAGCAGGAGGAACTATTGAAGAAAAGGATGTGACAAGTAAGTTGTTAAGTACCCTCCTACCTGCCTATGCAATCCAAGTCTCTACAATCAATGAATTGAGGTCTGTACCTAATATGCCAGTTTCCTTGGATGCTACTATTGGTAAGCTACATGCATTTGAGTTAAGTAATTTTGATAACAGTGGGTCATTGGTAAATAAAGTTGAATCTGCATTTAGTTCCTTTCATCTGAATGAATCTAATGATTACAATGAAAGAAAGTATAAGTACTCTGAAGGAGATCACAGTGGAGCAAGTGAAAGATTTCGGAAGAACATGGAGGAGGTACACAAACTGTATGAAGAAATCAGAAAGCAAGAAGAGTTTGAAGCACTATTGGCCAAAAGGTTACTGAGAGGCAAAGATAAGTATAAAGGAAAACTACCTTTGAAATGTTTCAATTGTGATAAGATTGGACATATGGCTTCTAACTATCCTGACAAAGATTTTACTAAAAAGAGAGATTACCGAGATGACAGACAGAAAGATAATCATTATAGAGGACACCGAGACTTCAGAAGAAGAGATAGAAAGACATGCTTAATTGCTGATGAGGAATCTGAAGATGATAAATTAGATGAGACTGATACAGAGGAAGTTGTTTATGTGGCTATCAAGGATGGATCAGATGAAGAAAGGTATGAAGAAAAAGCCCTAATATCTCACATAAACACTAATGATTCTTGGATTATAGATAGTGGATTCTCACATCATACGACAGGAGATAAACACAAGTTTGTTATGTTAGAAGATTATGATGGAGGCTATGTTAGATTTGGTAATGATGCACCATGTCCGGTAAGAGGTAAAGGATCCATAACACTTCTTGATAAAGCAAGATGCAATGATGTTTATTGGGTTGAAGGTTTGAAATATAATTTGTTGAGTGTAGCACAACTAAACAACACAGGTTATCGAATAGAATTTCAGAAAGGAATTGTCAAAGTTCATGACAAGAATGGAAAGTTAGCTGCTACCGGGACACAAACAAAAGGTAATACATTTCACCTTGACTCAACTCACAATAAGTGTTTGCATGCAAAGATTGATAATACCTGGTTATGGCATAAAAGATTTTGTCATGTCAATTTTGATAATTTGATCAAGATAAGTAAGAAGCATAGAGTAAGAGGTCTACCGAGTCTTGAAAAACTTGAGAATGCTATGTGCTGAGGATGCTAGATGGGTAAAATGACAAGATCAAGCTTTACAAGTAAGTCCTACACTTCTAAGGGAATTTTAGATCTTGTGCACACTGATCTTTGTGGTCCTATGAAAGTTCAAAGTTATTATGGTGATAGGTATTTCATATTATTTGTGGATGACTATTCAAGGATGATGTCAGTAATGTTTTTAAAAGAAAAATTAGAAGCTTTTCAAATGTTTAAGTGGTACAAGGCTAGAGTTGAAAATGAAACAGGAAGACAACTGAAATGTCTTAGATCAGATAGAGGAGGAGAGTTCACATCTGATGAGTTCAACCTATTTTGCAATGATCATGGTATTAAAAGACAAGTCTTTGCACTGAGAACTCCACAACAGAATGAAATAGTTGAAAGAAGAAATAGATCTATTGTGGATTGTGCTAGAACACTGATGATTGAGAAGAAGGTTCCACAAACATTTTGGAGAGAAGCAATAAGCACAACTGTTTACACCTTGAACCGAGTTCAATTGAAGAAAGGTACTTTGAAGACACCTTATGAAATTTGGTATGACAAGAAACCTAATGTAAGTTATTTTAAGATCTTTAGAAGTAAATGCTATGTTCATAAAGATGATAGGAATGGCAAGTTTGATCAGAAAAGTGAAGAAGGAACATTTCTAGGATATTCTTCTAGAAGCAAAGCATTTAAATGTCTGATCAAATCATCTAACAAAATAGTAGAAAGTGCAAATGTGAAAATTGATGAATTTGCAGAAAGAACTAATGAAGGGAATTCCAAAAAATTGAAAGACTGTGATGAATTTGTCTATGTGCAACCGAGAAGTCCTACCGAGATAACTGTTGAAGAAAATGAAGGAAATATCCAGTTACCGAGTGATGAAGAAGATCATACAGAGTCTACCAAGCCTGTATTAGCCAAGTATGTCAGAAGACACCATGCACCAAGTTTGATTATAGGAGATAAGGATGATCCAGTGATGACAAGGAACAAACTGAGACAGAACACATGTTTGATATTTGAATTTGAACTGAGAATTGTGAAAGAGGCATTTAACAGTGAAGATTGGATAAATGCTATGACTGAAGAGATTGATCAAATCAAGAAGAATGACACATGGACACTAGTCCCAAGACCGAAGGACAAAAAAGTAATCGGTACAAAGTGGATCTTCAGAAATAAGCTAAATGAAAAAGGTGAGGTCATTCGGAACAAAGAAAGATTAGTCTACAAAGGTTATGCCCAAGAAGAAGGAATTGATTATGGTGATACTTTTGCACCTGTTGTTAGACTTGAAGGAGTTAGAACATTGTTGGCATATGCTGCTTTCAAAAACTTCAAGGTATATCAAATGGATGTCAAATCTGCATTTCTGAATGGAATATTAGAAGAAGAAGTTTTCATTGAACAACCTGAAGGATTTGTTGATGACAATAATAAAGATCAGGTATGTAAATTGAACAAAGCTTTATATGGTCTGAAACAAGCACCTAGAGCATGGTATGAGAGATTGCACTCTTATTTGATTAAGATTGGTTTTATAAGGACAAGTGAGAACATCAACATGTACATGAAGAATGATGAAAATGGAATACTAATCTCAACCATATTTGTTGATGATATTATATTTTGTGGAAATGACTCTTTATGCAAGAACTTTGGAAATGAAATGAGCAAAGAATTTGAGATGTCATTAATCGGTGAGATAAAGTATTTTATAGGCTTACAGATACTGCAAATGAAAAATGAGATTTTCATTACTCAATCCAAGTACATAAAGGAAATCTTGAAGAAATTTGGAATGGAGGATTCAAAACCAGTAAGTACTCCTATGACTACCAATTGTAAACTATCAAAGAATGATGAATCTACATCTATTGATGAGACACTCTACCAATCCATGATTGGAAAGCTACAATATGTTGTTCACAACAGGCCAGATATATCACATGCAGTAGGTATTGTTGCAAGATTCTCTGCAGATCCTAAGGAAATACACATGACAGCAATCAAAAGAATTTTTAGATACTTAAAAGGCACTAAAGATTATGGCTTAGTATATCAGAAAGGAAATGATTTTGATTTAAAAGTTTATATTGATGCTGATTGGGCAGGCAACATTGATGACAGAAAAAGCACAAGTGGAGGAGCTTTCTTCTTAGGAGAAAGACTAGTGAGTTGGCTTAGCAAGAAACAAGGATGTGTTTCTCAGTCAATAGTCGAAGTTGAATATGTTGCAGCAGCACTGAATTGTACCAAGATTGCATGGATCAAACAACTGTTGGAAGGTATAAATGAGAAAGTTACCGAGCCAGTAACTATATTCTATGACAATACTAGTGCCATAAATATCTCAAAAAACCTTGTTATGCACTCTAAGACAAAGCACATCTCTATCAAATATCATTATCTTAGAGAAGAAGCTCAAGAGAAGAAAGTGGTGTTGGAATATGTTAACACAAAGGAGCAAATAGCTGATATCTTCACCAAGCCACTATCAAAGGACACTTTTGAATATCTCAGAAGTAAGTTAGGGGTCCTACCCCTATCTTTTACTCACTGACCGAGTTCGGTGAAAGCATCACTTCGATGACTTTATTGAATATCTTTTGGGGAGTTGATGCTGGAGTGATACACTTTAGAATGTTTTTTTGAAAGTGTACTAGAATTAATACTGGGATATTACAGAGAATGATATAGGGAACAAGAATTGAAGACAAATGCTCTGACCAAGAATCAGTTGATACACAACAGCATGCAATAACTTCTTACAGAAATAAATTATGTTTTAGTTCTTTTTCCTTTTGGCATTATTGTTAAAGGGGGAGAAGACCTACCTAAGGGAGAGAAGACCTAAGGAGGACAAGACCTACCAATGGGGGAGAAGATCTGAGAAGACTGAGAGAAGACTACAGATTGAAATAAAGACTGAAAATAGAAGAGAAGTTTGATGAATGGGGGAGAGCATTTCAGCATTTTAGAATCATAGCAATCCGAATCTTTTAAAGATCAAATCAATTGGTTTTTCCATCAATGCCAAAGTGGGAGATTGTTGGCAATATTACATTATAAGGATATTAAGAAGGTTGTTGATGATTATGGACATAACTGATTAAAGATATTTTACTATCTTGATATTATTATTTTGTCATTGATGTCAAGAAATTGATTTTCTAATTCAGTATGATGTTGCCATATCTTGAGAAGTATGATATGAAGATTATAAAGAAGTCGGTAAAGACACAGGAAAGAATATGATGAATAAGGGGATAAGATATTCAATGGGCAACTACTACCGAGTTAGACAATGATGAGATCTTGATGTTTTAGATTGTTTTAAACATCATACATATGTTGTAAAATGTAAAGGTTAATACTATACTATGTTATCAGGCAAAGAACCTAGTCGGTAAACCCTAAGGTTATTGCAGTCAGTTAATGAAGACAGAATGTCTACCAAGTGAAGTTTAGTATTCACCGAGTTGTAACTGAGCTATAACAAAATGCATTAAATGTTTACATGTGATATTTAATGAAAGAAGCTGATGAGCTAGAGTGGATCAATGATTGGCAAGTCCTGGAAGAAGTTTGTTAAACGAATCTAAGGCAATGGAAAGTCGGCAAGAAGATCTACAGCTCAGATTGAACCGCATTACCCTAACATAAGTTCCAAGGTGGGGTAAAACATTTTCAGATTGAAAGATACAATGAACCTGGACAAGATTGAAGATCTGATGGCTATGATTGATCACGGGAAATGTGATCAAGGAGATTAAGCGGTTAGAATATTGTTTATAAATAGGAAACTGTTGATAAACAATGTATGCGGGCAAGTGTATGCACATGGATGCTACATAGTGATTACCGAGCACAGAAGCTTGAAGACCTGTTAGAATAATAGAGTATTGATGCCTAGCAGATAGACAAGATTAGTTCTATGTCTAGATTGTATTGAACAAATAGGAATCTACTTTAGCATTTTAGATGTGAAGTTGCAGATAGATTGTATTACTGTTATTTTGTGAAAGTGACAGGAAATCTCTTAACCGAGTGGACTTAATAGTCTTATATGTAAATCCTCTAACAAGGTGACATTCTGATTGAGTGTTTGAAATCCTTTGACAAGGTCACTTCTAACAAAGTGAAGATCCTAACAGATCTGAAGGAAATTCCTTAACCGGGTCACATCTAGCAATGTGTTTGTAATCTTTAACAGGATTTGCTTTTAACCGAGCATACTCTAGAAGAGTATATTTCTTAGTGGGTCTGAAATCCCATAGTGGTTTTTCCCTATTTGGGTTTCCATGTTAAATCTGGTGTTATGAGGTTTATATTGTTCATATGCTTTTGAGTTTGCATGTTTGACAATTTTTGGTTATATGACTGATATATATGTTACCGAGGTTGAATTTGATGTTTTTATGGATGATTAAGTTTGTATGATTCACCCCCCCCTCTCATGTTGTTGGCTATTGGATCTATACTTATATTAAGTATCAGAACTATCACAGATAGCTCAATTTTCCCCTGTAGCCAAGAGGCATAGGCCAAGAGAAACACCCCTGCAGCAAATCCACAGGTAGAAACCATTCTTGTAGCCACTCCAAAGGTTTATGCAAGAAGGACTCGAAGTAGTACCCAAAACTTCTGTCCAATAGGTGATGCAACAGAGGTTATTTCAGTGGAAGCATCAGAAGAAGAGAGCCCAACAAAGGTTGAAATTCAGAAGGAGGATGATGTTGATAGACTTTCAAGTTTGGCATATGTGGCGGAACAACTTGAGGAATCAGTTGAAGAAATCCCATGTCCTAAGGTAACAACTATTAGACCTCCATTCTCTCTCACCAGTTTATCTATTGCATTAACATTCTATAGGTAGTGGGAGATAGAGAGGGCTAGATTACAAGGGATTATTGACAAGCAACAAAGGGAAATAGAAAAAAGAGATAATAAAATTGAAGAATTAGAAGCTAAAGTTGATGCAGTCACTAGTATGGTCCCTGAGTTAATGCAATGTAGGGCACCGCCAAGAGTTTATGCTCTGCATTTGAAGGAGCGGTATTTAAATTTTAAATTAAATTGCATTATCAGGGACCTTAGCCCTTCTTTAGAAACCCTTGAGGAATTTTACAATGCCTATTAGACTTCCCAACATCTGTGAAAAATTTATTGTGTAAACTTTACTTGCATAACTATGCTATAAATTTTAACAGTGAGTGGAATCCCTTGCTATACATTGGTGATATCCACATAAAAGCCTTAATGTCATAGATTCAGAATGAGATCAACATGGAAACATAGGCCAAAACTCATAAGAATATTGAATTTGATTGTCCATTACCACTGAGGAAGGAAGAAAAAGACCCAAGGGTTCTTTGTTATGATTGGTAGAAGCTATTGGCAAGGCTAGATGTAAGGGGCCAAGTATTGCCAATGAGGGAAGAAATATTTCAAGCATATGAACCCAATTCAGAATGAAAGTGCAGTTGCACTTGACTACCTAACTCAGCATTGGAATAATTTGCCAGAGGAATTGAAATAGGGAGAACCTCATCCACTGCCAAATTTTCATGTAGCTATACAAAGAGCCCCTAAATATATCCAACTAGGCAGGATGAAAAACCATAACTGGTTACCTTTGATCTTTCAACCCCCTATCCTTATGTGGCCATTGTTTGGATGTAAGGTTACATATAAGACCTATGAAGTAGTTACAGAAGAGGCCAAATGGTCCAGGCTAGAGAAGATGAAGGGGTTTTATTGGAGTTTAGCTTCAGGAGGAATAGGTCAAGGAACCATTGGTGACTTAAGGGTTAGTGCAAGAATCAAGAATTTTCCTCTTGCTAGAGGATCAACAAGACCTTAAGTTGGGGGGCATGATGAGTTGAGACATTAGCATATTTTTATCCCCAGAACTCTTAAATTTTTCTCATATTTTGATTTATATGATGGGATAGTGATGATGTATTAAAAGTTGACCATGTGCATTTTAGATGTTAACCTGAGCCTATTAAATCATGTTCTTTCGTTGCCAGTTGTTCCTGCAGCCATGTTATTCATTCCTGTTGCCATGCAGATTGTCTGAAGAAATATCATGTGTGAAATTAATAGATGTTTTGATTAATTAAAATAGATGTGTATGTGCTTGTATGTTCTTTCTTTTGAATTCCATGAATAAAATGATGTTGTTTTGAAAGCTCTCCTGTCACGCCAATTGCCGAAAGAGATATTCAAGGAGGTGACTGAAAGATCGAATCAATAGAAAAGTTGATGAGAGTAAGGAATGATAGAGGAAAAGTAGGTGCGCAATACTTACTAATGTCCTACTCAAGTGGGCATTAGGGTTGTAAATATCGCCACACTATGTTATGATTGTGGTTCAGTTTAGATCCACATTATCAGTGACTTAACTCTGGCTATTTCCTTGAATAATTATCTGCCTCTTCTCATCGATGTGATATGTGTTGTAAGAAGTAGTCATTTTATTTTAAATAAGGGTCTATATCTCTTTTCATAGGTTAGAAAGAAAAGAGAAGAAACAAAGAAGAGGATTTAGAAATAAAGTTACAAGTGTTTTGAGTTTCTTTTGATTCTGAATCATGTAATGACTTTTGAGGAACAATGAATAAATATATGTTATTCTGAGCACTTAGAATTGCTTTGGAATCCTAGAAGCACTCATCCAAGGGGGCCCACTTGGTGAGTGTTCTTGTGCCTTTGTTAAAATTAGTTTTCTTCTTTAGCTGCAATAGATGTTCTTGCATTGATTGTTCCTACAACCATTGGAAACAGATCCATTATCTGTTCCTACAGCCAAATCAAATAGAGCAATTCTTGTTTGGCAGCATTGGACTTAGCTATTATTTCTTGAATGAATTTATGTTAATGCAGATTTTTTCCTATAGCCTTTCAATAGTTTCAATTATTACTTACCTTTCCTACATAGATGTTAGTTGCTGCAGTAATGTAGGGTAGCTATCACAGGAACTTAGTGCATATATAGTGCAGACCCATTTCAAGTATTACGTCCCTAGGTTGACAATCAAATGAACACCAACTATGGAGATAGTAACTTCATAGAGTGAATGTCCAAACTTCAGGTTGAGACTTCAACTAGAGTTATTATTCTTATTGTTGGGTTGAACATGAAACATAGATTTTAAAAGAACGTGTGCTCATATCTTTCATTTGTGTATTCTTTTTATATGCAAATATGTGCATACATGTGTTACACCTTATTTTAAAACAATAAATTTAAGTTGAAAATGAAAGATTGTTCTTCTTACAAAAATAATTACGTATGAACTATTTTCAATCTATGTATGCTTCTAAATGGGAATACTTGACAAACATACTCATAGAAGTAAAATAAGAAGTTATCAGGTGATGTAGTTAAGGTAGAGAGATCCAATGAAGGACATCCCATCCTTACAACATATACCACATGGTGGATCACAGTCTAGAATACAAACAATTATTACAACACAAATATAGGATCCGCAGATCATCTACACATCAAATCGGTCTCCAAAAATAGTCCGCCGGTTCAACCCTACTGAGGACCTTAGCCCTTCTAGCTTTAGTCCACCAGACCAGAATCTCGTCGCTTCTACAACTTCACTTGATCTTGAAATTATGTCTTCTATCTTCTATCTTTTGTCTTCTAAAATGATTCACAAAAAAATCTATTTATATCGTCCGCAAATAATAATAACTTGATCAAGTCGGCCCAAAGACCAACTGGTTCATAATGAAACATGCTAATGGTAACATGTCATCTCAAATCACTAAGAACATCTCCAAAATGCATAAAACAACATGCGGTTCTCCAAGAACATCAGAAAAGGCATAATAAACATAACTCAATGATCTGCAAGTCACGAAAATCAACCACAACCCGATTTAACTTCGCTCAACACATCGCAAGACTAACCGATAAGAACATATAAGCCGGGCCAATATCGGAATCGATATATCACCGATAAAAAATCCAAATTCCATGAATCTCGAACATGATAAAGACAACAAACTCAAGGAGTTAAATGCAAATCCACAATGCTAAACTCTCAAACATGAAGAAATGCCATGATCTCCAAGTAATTCCATTGCTAACTGCTCAATCGGTAAGGACTACACTAGTTCTCTTGCATCAGACTCTTGGGGTTAATTGAAAAGTGAGTCCCATCACTTGATCTAGTTTAGTGATTTGTCAGTAGGTACTTGCAACCGCCTCAGGGATTTGGTGATCTAACTACAACTTTTGGTTTCCTCTCCTCAGTGATCTACCAGTCCACTCTGTAGGTTGCCTCAATTGGCGATCTGTTCAAGTCTCCACCCACTAATTGCCTCAAGCTCAAGCTCTAGGATCAATGGTCTACCTAAAAACCTTTCTTTGCCTCACGTTCGATGATTTGAACAAGTTCACAAGTTGCCTCAACTTCCTTTCCAACCAACTGGTACATAACTGGGTCTTCCTCTAATAACAAGTTCACAAACTAGCTCTAATACCATTTGATGCAGTCAAGGTAGGGAGATCCAATGAAGGACATCCCATCCTTGCAACATATGCCACATCCTGGATCACAATCTAGGATACAAACAATTCTTACAACACAAATATAAGATCCAAAGATCATCTAGACATCAAATCAGCCTCTAGAAATAGTCTGCCAGTTCAACCCTAATCCGGACCTCAGCCCTTCCGGCTTCAATCCACTAGACCCAAATCTCCTCGATTCTACATCTTCGCTCGATCTCGAACTTCTATATTCTATCTCCTATCTTCTGTCTTATCAAACAATTCACAAAAACTTCTATTTATACCGTCCGTAAATAATAATAACTTGACCAAGTCGGCCCAAAGACCAAAGACCAACTGATTCATAATGAAACGTGCTAACAGTAACATGTCGGCTCAAATCTTTAAGAACATCTCCAAAATGCATAAAACAACATGCGGTTCTTTGGAAACATCAAAAAAGGCATAAGAAACATAACTCAATGATCTGCAAGTCATGAAAAATCAACTGTAACCCAATTCAACTTTGCTCAACACACTACAAGACTAACCGATAAGAACATATAAACCGAGCCAATATCGGAATTGATATCTCATTGGAATCAAATCCAAATGCCATGAACCTTGAACATGATAAAGACAATGAACTCAAGGAGTTAAATCCAAATCCACAACTCTAAACTCTCAAACATGAAGAAATGCCACAATCTCCAAGTAATTCCACTGCTAACTGCTCAACTAGTAAGGACTACACTGGTGCTCCTGCATCATTAGGAATGCTAGATGAATGGATATGCTAGTCATGTGATTTGGGGAAAGTATATATATTCTAGGACGGGTGCCAAATATGGAGTTTTAGGGAGTATAGTTTGCTTTTCCAAACTATTTTATTGCTATGCATGGCATTATACTAGGTAGAGTAACTTATTGACCATTGGAATATATGGATGTATTTATGAATCTCTACCATATCCTTGCATTGATATTGATTGTTTATTAAATGAATTAGAATAATAGAAAATGCATATATCATTTTAGGCATGCACCAAGATTCCATCTTGCTTGTCCAATTTTTCTTGCTAAGAAATTCGTGTAGGGTTGGGTATTCTTGTTTGATAAAGAATTCTGGGGAAGCATATGCTTCAAGGTTGGGTGAAAAAAGCACCCGAATCTTGTTCTCGTCTTCATTCAAAGGATTGAACTGAAGATAGCTTATGGATTGAAGATCAAATGGTGTATCTTATCCCATTCTTGTATTTATCTTGTATCTTAGATATTGTTAACTTAAGGCTATAGATTGCCTAAGTCTTGTAACGATTCTATGAATATTGAGTTGAATGTTGGAATACTATGAAAGCGTACTCATTTTTACAAGATTACTATGATTTACCTTAAATGATACAGACTTGGTAATTTTGAACTTATAAACTTGTGAATTTTATGATTTACTTGAATGACATTATGAGTATTTAGAATAATTCAAGATGAACAAATGAATTGGTTAAGGGAATTATAGATTTTTTTGTAGTTAGAGAGTTTTTGTTCTTTTATTGAAAGTTAGAGTGTATACGTCTTTACATTTTGATATCATAGCACTAGGTTTATAAGAATAGGGCCTATGACCATTATGCTAAATAAACATTCCTTGATGTAGGAATTGTTTATTTACAATGGGTTCTAGAACTACTAGAGCTAGATCTAGTAACGGGAATGAAAGACTTGATCAGATTCTTGATCTTTTGAATCAACAAAAGGCTAGGATGTATGGAATTGAATAGGAATTTCAAAGGGTTGGAGAGGTTTGAAATGAACAACCCTGACACGAGGAGCAATTTAGAAATGAAATTCCTAGGGTTGAGGAACAACCTAATCATCGAGCTAGGATTGAAGGGGAGATAGCAAAAGATTTGAAAAGGATAGCCCCACCCAAGTTCGATGGTAAGACCATCGGTGATGGTGTTGAAGCTTGGATAATTGAGATGGAGAAGTATTTTGAAATTCATAACATGTTGAATGAATTAAAGTAGTATGGGCAGCTTATCAGCTTACTTGAGAAAATGCAACATTGTGGGACAATGAGAAATCTAAGAAGAAGTTACAGCCTAGTGATATCACTTGGGAGCTATTTCTGAAGTCTTCTAGAAAGAGGTGGCTTCCTCAGTTATTATTTAATAGGAAGATGAAAGAGTTTTAGAATCTGACATAGGGTGGTATTACAATTACTCAATACTGGGAGAAATTCACCAATCTCCTAAAGTATGTACCACAGTACCAGATGGATGAATGTTTCTGCATTCAGAAGTTCATCTTAGGTTTGAGGACTCACATTGGAGATGAAGTGGATATTCACAATCCATTGACTATGGATGAAGTTTTTGAGAAAGCTACTAAACAAGAATAAAGGTTGCAACAGTTGGCAAATTTTAAGAAGAATGTAAATACTAAACTAGGTTTTGGGAACAAGAATTTTCAAAACAATAAAAATTAGAAGGGAAACAATAGTTGAGAGATAAGGAATCTGAAAAGAGGAGCTAATACTCATGATAAAGGAGTAAATTAGGGTGGAAACAAGAAAGTGAATACTAAAACTAACTTCTCTAATTCCAATACTAGGCAGAACTTTGATAGGAGTAGGTCAGGAGGACACCTAGGGCCTAGAGATGGATGTTACAATTGTGGGGGAAATCATTATGCTTCCAATTGTCCACAATGTTCCACATCTTAGAGAGGAGGGAATCAATAAAGAGCCTCACAACATCAGATTCATGCAACGGTTGAAAATGACCAAGCTGACTTTTAGGTTTCACCTATTCAGATGATGAATAATATTTTTGGTCAATCAGTTTCTATTTTGATAGATACAAGAGCTACTAAATGCTTTATTGATCCTAAAGTAGTTTCTAAACTACCTATTAGACCTGGTTATATGTCACATGCATGTATGGTTCAATATAGAAATTGAGCAGAGAAGAGGGTAGATTCATACCTATTTTGCAGTGATTTAGAGCTTCCTAATTTCCAAACTCAGATTAATCTGTACATAGCACCATTGGGATCATATGATGTGATCTTAGGTATTAATTGGTTAACTAAGTATAAAGCTATAGTAAACTGTGAGGACAAAGTTGTTAGTTGCTTAGATGATTATGGAAATCCGGTTGAGATTCATGGGTCTCAAAAGCCGCTTGAATTGAGACTCATCTTAGGTATGCAACTCAAGAAAGTGCAAAGGGATGTTCCATTTTTGCTATACTTGTGAGTGACTTGGATAATTCCAAGAATAGTCCTAAGGATTATCTAGTTCTCAAAGAGTTCTTAGATGTCTTTTTGGAAGAGCTTACAAAGTGTAGGATTTTGCCAAGATCAAGGGCACAATGAAAAGCATAAAAGAGACAATAGAATGACAAGAACAAACTGTATTCTCATCAATATGCAAAATGATCAACTGGATTAACCAATACAATGAATAGAGGCCTGCTTATATAGGCAAGGCCATATGGATGTATGAGCACACAAATATGACATGTGGCTCAATGAGAAACAAGGGTAGGTAAGAAATACTAAGGGTAGGTAGGAGAAATAATATAATATTCCACAAGAGGTGGATGACCCACCGAATCTGGAGTGTAATAGCAAAATAAGACCATAAAAGGTGGAATTTCTCCTACAAGCTCTATCCCTATGTGCACACTTCCCTAAGTGTCTCAAATCCAAACTACAAAGAGATGCATTATCCTAAGTTAACTTAAGTAAGTGTAATAATATCCAAAATGAATATTTATTTACACCAACACCCCCCCTTAAGTACAACTTAGGGGAATGAAGACTCAAGTCAACAATGCAAGATGGGTCCTGGCTACGAGGCCATGATAGGTACACATGTACAAGATGCAAATGCAAGCAAAACTATGCAATGCAATCTCTCACAAACGGAGAAAGGGAGAAAACCCAGTGGGAAAAAACTCCCCCCCAAAAGAGAGATGAATGTACAAAAGACTCTCAAAGAAGAAGGACAAAACCTCAAAGAGGAAAAAGTCCCTACCATAAGAGAGGAAGGAGAAGTCAGTTGACCCCCCCTAATGACACATCCCGCACCCCCAAGAGAGCTCACAACTACTAGAACTTACTCTTGATAAAAGGTTTGGTGAATATGTCAGCAACCTGCTCTGCTGTAGGACAATACTGCAAATCAATGACCTACTCCTGGATGAGCTCTCGGATATAGTGCATATGAATCTCGATGTGTTTGGTCCGCTGGTGCTGGACCGGGTTCTTTGAGATTGCAATAGCACTCTGATTGTCGCAATGTAGAACTGTCGGCTGTGGAGTGGTGAATCCAAACTCTGTGAGAATCTGCTAGAGCCAAATGGTCTCAGTCGCTGTGTTAACAACGCCTCGATACTCAGCCTCAGTTGAAGAGAGAGAAATAGCATGTTGCTTCTTGCTCTGCCAACAAATGGGGCCTGAACCAAGGTGAAAACTGTATCCAGAAGTAGACTTACGATCATCAAGATCACCAGCCCAATCGAAGTCTATGGAACCAACCAAGCGAAGTCTTGTGCTTGCTGCATAGTGAATCCCATAGTGATGTGTACCCTAGATGTAATGAAGGATGTGTTTGGTGGCTTTCCAATGAAGCTCATGTGGTTCCTACATGAAGTGGGAAACCATGCCAACTGCAAATGAAATATCAGGGCGTGCATGAGTCAAGTAGATGAGACTACCCACAAGCTGACGATACAAAGTGGCATCAACAGGTGGAGAAGAACATTGAGCCTCAATCTTGACTCTTGAAAGAAAGGGAGTTAGGGCAGGCTTACAATCAGCCATATGAAAGCGTGCAAGTAGATCAAGAGCATACTTGGGCTATGATATTGTAATCCCAGAAGGTGACTGTGAAATCTCTATCCCGAGAAAGTAGTGCAGAAGACCCAAGTCAGTCATAGAAAATCTGTCATGCAAAGTAGATTTGACCCTGCTAATAATGGATGAAGTACTCCCTATAATGATCAAGTCATCATCATAGAGCACAAGTATCAAGTGAGAGTCATCATGTCACAAAATGTAGACATTCAGATCAGAATGACACCTGGTGAACCCTGCGGAGAGAAGAAAGGAATCCATCTTGGCGTACCAAGCCCTGGGGGCTTGCTTAAGGCCATAGAGGGATTTCCTTAGTCTGCAAACCAATGAAGTATCCTGGATGAAACCCTGTGGCTGCTCCATATAAATCTCCTCATCAAGATCACCATGAAGAAAAGCACTCTTCACATCCATCTGATGTACAACCCAACCATGAGCTGCAACAATAGCAAGTATCAAACGAATGGAGTTCATCTTGGCTATGGGTGCAAAGGTCTCAGTATAGTCAACACCTGCAACCTGAGAAAAACCTTTCGCAACAAGCCGAGCCTTATACTTATCCACACTACCATCCATTGCAAACTTGGTGCGATAGATCCACTTACATTGAACCATCTTTCTCCCCTTAGGGAGATGGACTAAATCCCATGTGTTGTTCCTCATCAAGGAACCATACTCTTCCTCCATAGCTTGGTCCCACTCAGGAACCCCTGATGCTTCCCTAAATGTCTATGGATCGGAAGTGGTAGCAATGAATGCATGTGGAAGATCCTGATGTTGTGATTGAGTTCTCTGTGTATTTGAAGGATCCCCAACAAGAGAACCCCCAGACTCAAGTGTCTGTCGAGCCCAATGAGGTATAGGTGGAGGTGGAGAACGAGGCTCCTCAACTGCAAGTGGACCCTGCAGAGGTGTTACCCTACAAGTCGGAGTTGAGGGAGTCTCATCATCTGAATCACTCACATCACTATCCATAATGGAGGAAGGTGGAGGAGGTAGAGAGGCTAAGCTAGGAGAGCTTTCCTAAAAGTGAACACTCCTCTCAATGAATACCTCATGTGTCTCTAGATCCATCAATCTGTATGCCTTAACACCCTCAGGATATCCAACAAATATGCAATCCGACTCTGAGGTTCCAATGCCTTGCATTTCTGCGGAGGTATGTGAGCCCATGCTGGACACCCAAAGAGTCTGAAATGTCTCACAATTGGTTTCCTACCAGCCCAAGCTTCAAAAGGAGTAATAACTTGCAAAGCTTTGTGAGGAACCTGATTCTGGATGTGCGTGGCACAACTGATAGCCTCTGCCCAAAAAGCAGGATCAAGAGAACGTGCATGTATCATACAGCTAGCCATTTCTTTGAGAGTTCTATTCTTGCGTTCTGCAACCCCATTTTGCTATGGAGTGTATGCAACAGAATGCTGAAGATCAATCCCCTCAAATGTACAAAAATCCTCAAGTCTTTTGTTCACATTTTCCCTTCCATTATCTGTGCGAAGAATCTTGACCACTTTCCCTGATTGCTTCTCCACACGAGTATTGAAGTCCTAAAATCTGTCAAATACTTCACTCTTATGAATGAGAAAGTAGACCCAAGCGAAGTGGGAGTAGTTATCAATGAAGGTAAGAACATAGTGGGCCTTACTAAATGAAGGTGCTAGAAATGGACCTGCTACATCGCTGTGAACAAGTTGAAGACCTTCCAAAGCTCTCCAAGTTTTCCCTTTATCAAACTTCTCTTCAGGATGCTTGCCCATGGAACAACCTGAACATACACCCTCAGAAAAACTGATTCGAGGTAGACCTGTGACCATGTCTTTAGTGCTTAGCTGCTGAAGATAGCGGTAGTTGAGGTGACCAAACCGCTCATGCCATAGCTTACTTTCTGAATTTGAATGAGTAAGCAAGGCCCTAGAAGGTGAACTTGGCACAAAGTGGGAAAATGAATAAAGCCTTGAGTTGTCATTGACTTGTCCCACTACTACCAAGGCATCATCATCAAGTTCCTTTACCACAACTGAATCTGGTGTAAACTCAACCTTTTTCCCATTCCCATAGTGAGTGATTTGGTAGATGGAAAGAAGGTTGGTAGACAAGTTAGGAACATAGAGAACATTCTCAAATGTTCCATCATCCATGTCAACTGAACCTTTCCCTTCAACCTCTACTTGTGTGTCATCACCTATGTAAATGTGAGGTACCTTAGATGGCTCCAATGAAGAAAACTGCTCCTTTGTAGAACCCATGTGATATGAGGCACCCGAGTCAAGTATCCATTGCTGTGAAGAACCTGTTGTAGCCACAAATGCTTGCCCTTTTCCCTTAGACTGTGAGGAAGAGGAAGGAGATGAATCCTTCTTTGTGTAGGCGGATTGCAAGTTGATGTTGTTTTTCTTAAGAAGATTAGTTAACTCATCAACTTGCTTTGTGTGGCATCGATGCTCATCATGACCATACTTCTTGCAATATGCACAAGTTGGTTTATCCTTCTTAGGTGGTGTCCCCTTCTTAGAAGAGGATGAAAAATCGCCTTGTGATGGAGAGGATGATTGCCCTTTTTCTTGGTGTGGCTTAGACTTAGATTGCTTCTTTTTCTTGTTGGAATCTTTGCCTTGACTTCCTTGATTCCCTTGATTTGCCACCAAAGCCTTGGACTTTGAAGACTTGAGAAACCCCATGTTCAACAACCTAGATTGTTCCAATATCAACATTTCTATGAAAGCATCAAATGAAGGCATAACATAAGAACTCCCCACTGTCAGACGATGAGTTTGGAAGCTAGATGCAAATGCTGCATATTCTGGTGCAAGCTTATCCAACAAGTTGAATATCAATTGAGCATCCTTTTTGTCAATTCCACAATCCTTAAGCTTTGTTCTTAGCTCATTTGCTTTGGTGACATAATCTTGGATTGTATCAAAACTCTTGGGATCCAAGTTGGTGAGCTCATTGTCAATCTGATAGCCTCTGATTTCATCAACTTGTCCATACAATTTCTGAAACATATCCCAAGCCTCTTTGATTGTTTTACACTTCTCAATGTGAAAAATGAGGTCATCTGATACATACTTGCGTAAGGTTCCAAGAGCCATGCAATTCTTTGTGAGCCATTCTAATTGAGCAATTGGATCAGCCTTAGGATCAGGTGGTGCTGTTATTGTTCCATCTATGTAGTGTGTGAAACCCTTTTCCATTATACTCCATACTTTAATTTTCCATGATGCATAACTATGTGGAGTTACAGGTGGAAATTTATTAGGACTCATTGCAACAAAAATGGAAAGAGCACAAAGAGAGGCACAATCACACAAGACACCCCCCCAAATTCACTCAATCAAAGAACCCCCCCCAAATGTGATGATTTTGGCACTTTATAAGTAGTGCATATACAATGGGCCACTTGCAAAAAATGGCAAAGTGGACTTCTGATTTACAATTTTACAACTACCTCAATAAGGCCAAAAGAGTCTCAAACTGATAATGCAAGAGATCTAACTAAGATCCAAGCAATTTACAAGTACCTAATAGGCCAAATAAGACCAATATCTGAAAGTACAAATTCCACTCAAAATCTCTAAAATCTGATCATAGATTCTGAAAGTAGACAAAAAAATAAGCACTTTCAAAAAAAATGGCACCTGAAAAGGAGGTCATATGAGCTCAAACGAGGCCTTTGAAGTTGTAGAATTGAGGATTGGACAGGTACAGCTGAGAGAATCCGAAAATTTTGAAAAACCTGTGCACCAAAATCAGAAAATAACTACACCACTGCAAAGATCATGAAATTTTAGCCCATTTCAAAAAAAATTGCACCAAAAAAGGAGCAAAAATGAGCAAGATATGGCCTTTCAAAGTTGGACTGCAAAACTGAAAAGCCCAATGGAGAGGGGTTAAAAATTTTCAAAAAATGCTGATGTGGCGCTGATGTCAGCAATTCATTGTGTTAAATTTGATGGCCATATGACCGTCGCAAAACTTTGCCTCCCTGCTGACTGGGCATCCGTACTATACAGATTGCTAACTGGGCAGGTGAATGTGTAGGCCGTACCGTACGTATTTACTGACGTGCATGATGACCTGGTGGCTCTACGTGGCAGGTGATGTGTCATACAGACAGCTATTTGAGAGCCATGTGGCGGGGTCCTGGAAGCCGACTGGGCTCTTGCGTGGCGGCTAGAGGTGACTGGACGGTCGCCGGAGGTCTCTACCGGTGGAGTTGGTGTCCCGGCCGGTGGGAGGTGGCTGCTGTCACCGGAGGAGGAAGCCACGTGGACAGGACGGGATGGCCGGCGGCGGCGATGGGGACCTACATGGGTGGCGGCGCATGGACCTGCACGAGCGGCGTCAGCGAGCGGGGCGTGGAGACCGGGAGGTACAGAGGAGGCAACGGCAGGTGACGTGGGTCTGCGGCACCTGCAACACCTGCGACACGCAGGTACGGTGTACGGGGGGGGGTCTGCAGACCCCCCCCAAAAAAAACTATTTTTTTGATTTTTTTTTTTTTTTTGAATTTTTCGAAAAAAAAAAATTTCGAAATCCGTACGATAATAGCCAAAATGGGGAAAAAAAATTTCTCACCAAAATAGGTCGACTTTATAGTCGAAATTTATGGAAACGGCCTCCCGGATTCAACGGTGATGTCCAAATTGCTGTAAGACGCCCCCCAAAAATGGAAATCCCCAAATCAAAAAATAGAAGCCTTCCACGATGTCTCCAAAAACCGATCAATGAAGCCCCAATAGCTCTGATACCATGTAAGATTTTGCCAAGATCAAGGGCACAATGAAAAGCATAAAAGAGACAATAGAATGACAAGAAAAAACTGTATTCTTATCAATACGCAAAATGATCAACTGGATTAACCAATACAATGAATAGAGGCCTGCTTATATAGGCAAGGCCATATGGATGTATGAGCACACAAATATGACATGTGGCTCAATGAGAAACAAGGGTAGGTAAGAAATACTAAGGGTAGGTAGGAGAAATAATATAATATTCCACAAGAGGTGGATGACCCACCGAATGTGGAGTGTAATAGCAAAATAAGACCACAAAAGGTGGAATTTCTCCTACAAGCTCTATCCCTATGTACACACTTCCCTAAGTGTCTCAAATCCAAACTACGAAGAGATGCATTATCCTAAGTTAACTTAAGTAAGTGTAATAATATCCAAAATGAATATTTATTTACACCAACACAAAGTTACCACCGAAGAGAGAATTAGATTTCTCTACTGAACTGTTACCTAGAATGGAGCCACAATCCAAGGCTCCTTACAGACTGACTACCACAAAACTGTATGATCTCAAGGCTCAATTGCAAGAGTTACTTAAGTAGGGTTTCATAAGACCAAGTGTATCTTCGTGGGGTGCTCTAGTAATCTTCATGAAGAAGAAGGATGAAACCTTGAGATTATGTATTTATTATAGAATGCTAAAAAAGGTGACCATTAAGAACATGTATCCTTTGCCTAGGGTAGATGAGCTATTTGTTAAATGAAGGGTGCTACGGTATTCTCTAAGATTGACCTTAGATCAGGTTACCACTAGCTGAGGATTAAGGATGAGGATATTCCAAAGACAACATTTCAAACTCAGTATGGGCATTACGAGTTCACAGTATTATCTTTTGGTCTAACAAATGCTCCAGCAACTTTCATGAACCTTATGAACAATATCTTTTGAGATTACTTGGATGATTTTGTGCTTATATTTATTGATGACATATAAAGATATTCCAAGAATGAAGAGGAACATAAGAAGCACTTGAGAACAGTCTTACATCGGCTAAGAGATCATAAGATTTTTGGTAAGTTTTTTAAGTGTTCTTTCTTTCAAGAAAAGTTGTACTATTTAGGCCATGTTATATCTGTAGAGGGGATTTATGTTGGTCTTGCAAAGATAGAAGTAATTGTAGATTGGCTAACACCTGAGAATGTCACTGAAGTTCAAAGTTTTATGGGTCTTGCAGGATGCTACAGGAATTATGTGGAAGGATTTTCTAGGATAGCAACGCCTATTACTTCTCTTCAGAAGAAGGGAAAGAAATTTGAATGGACTGAGAAGTGCGAAGAGGCATTTCAGCTTTTGAAAAAGAAGTTGACGTCAACACCAGCCTTGACTATACCAAATCCTAATGAACACTTCACAGTGATTACAGATGCCTCAAGTGAAGGTGTAGGAGCAATATTGATGCAAGAGTGAAAAGTGGTTTCTTTCAAGTCTAGGAAATTGAAGCAATATGAATTGAACTATGCACTACATGACTTAGAGCTTTTGGCTATTGTTAATGCATTATAGATGTGGAGGCATTTGAGCCGAAGACAAATCACTTAGGAGTGAAGTACATTTTTACACTACCTAACCTTGATGCAAGACAAAGAAGGTGGCTTGAGCTCCTAAGTTAGTATGATTTTGGTATTGAATATATCAAGGGAAAGGAAAATAGAGTAGCAGATGTTCTTAGTCGAAGAAGACATCTTTCTACTATGGTTACAAAAAGGTCAAACTTGAAGCAACAAGTGTTACAAAATCTTCTAGGAGATGAATATTATGAAAGGGTTAAGCAAGCCTTAGAGGTAGATCCTTCAGATCATCGATTTGATGGATATGTGTTGGAACATGATGGTATTTTTAGATACCAAAGGAGAATGTATATTCCTAAAGGTGGAGACTTAAGGAAGATGATCTTGCATGAGGTGCATAATACACCTTACTTAGGACATCTTGAAATAATAAAGATGGTAGTTGAGTTGAGGACTTTGTACTTTTGGCCTAAACTTAGGAAAAATGTGATAAAGTATGTGGCATAGTGTTTGGAATGCCAGTGCATGAAAGATAAGCATGTTCATCCAACAAGACTTTTATTTCAACATGTCATACCTGAGTATAAGTTGTAAGTGATCGGAATGGATTTTATCCAAGGATTCCCTATGAGAAAGAACAAGCATGATACCGTCTTAGTAGTTGTTGATAAGTTGATAAAAGTTGTACATTTCATACCTGAGAATCTCAAGGATGGATCATTTATTCTTGCAAAGAAATTTGTGCAAGATATATTTTGATTGCATGGTGTACTAGAAACTATTATATCTGATAGAGATGCCAGGATGACGTCTAGGTTTTGGACAACACTGAATGCAGTTTTGGGAACTAGATTGAATTTTAGTTTGACATTTCATCCTCAGATAAATGGCCAAACAGAAAGGGTTAATCAAGTAGTGGAGGATCTTCTACATATGTACTGCATGGATCAACAGTACAAGTGGGAGGAATTTTTGCCATTGGTTGAGTTTTCTTATAACAACTCATTTCATGCATCGCTAGGGATGACACCTTTTGAGGCACTCTATGGATGAAAGTGTTGCACACCCATTAGTTGGGATAGGATGGAAGATAGGATCATCATTGGTCCTGATTTTCTCAAGGAAATGGTTGAGAAAATGAAGTTGATCAAGAGGATGTTAAAGGAGGCAGTCGATAGATAGAAGAGCTATTCTGATAGAAATAGGACTTTCAGATAGTTTGTTGTGGGAGATAAAGTCTTTTTGATGGTTAAGCCTCATAAGAGCTCTATCTTATTTAGGAAATCATCAAAGTTGGCACCGAGATATATGGGACCCTTTGATGTGCTGGAAGTTATTAATATAGTTGCTTATAAATTAGCTTTACCACCTTCTCTTGCTCGAATCCATACTATTTTCCATGTTTCTTTGTTGAAACTATATCATCTTGGTGCATCTCATATTCTTGATTGGCGATCTTTATAGGTACAAGATCTGGGGTTGGTGCTAGTGGAGCCCATTAGAATCCTAGATCAACATAGCGTTAAGCTACACAATAGAGATTTTACTCAGTATAAGGTCTAGTGGGACCAATATTCTGAGAATAGTGCTACATGGGAGGATGATGAGACAATTGACTATCAATTTCCTCATTTTCTTTCATAGATTAGTATTTTCTTATTGCATGAGATACTTTGATAATATGATTTGATTCACATTTTGTGAACTTGGATAGCATGGATGCTACTTTTATTGCTTATGTTTTGATTTGAGACTATGATGTGTGGTTATTATTTCATGATGTTTGAGATAATATTTGCTTATTTATGTTTAATAAGACATTGATATGATGTCTCTTCCAAGTGGGGAAGGATGTCATGTACTCTTTTTATTTATATTTAATTACAATTTTTAAACTAGGAAAATTATTTATATTTCATGTTATATGGATGAAATTGAAATTGAAATGAAATTGAAATTAGAATGGAATTGAAATAGAAAATTAAATCCAAATGAATGATTTAAATTGTTTTATTGTGAAAATTGGGGATTGTCATTGCTCAAGAACAATCAAGTGCAAGTGAATGCAAGAATAGGTGAACGTGGATGAAGGCGAGAACTTGGTTCAGGTAGAGTTCTTTTGGATTTTTAATTCGGTATGGAAATAGAATCTCACACACCACATTATATTCTATGGAATTCATCTTGCATAGATGAGTGCTTAAAAACGACTTTAAATAGAATGCTTGTTTAATTTTGAATGGTGAATTCTTATATGATTGCTCATAATTGAAGTCATTGTATTAAAGATGGATTAATTTAAATGTTTTTAAAATAACTATGCACAAATTTTGATGATTGTAATTATATTGTTCATGTAGATGGAGTTTTATATATTCCAAATAAATAGATGAATACCAAGTTAATTTTTCGTCATCGTTTTATGGATTTATATAATATATATGTATGTATGTATATGTTTGATTATGCATATATAAGTATATATACATGGAATATATATATATATATATTGTTTTGATATACATATATATAAATTCATATATATATATATATATATTATGTTAAATTAAAAATGAATGGCTTTGACAACAAGGATTTGATATATATATATATGTGTGTGTGTGTGTGTGTGTGTGTGCGTGTGTGTGTGTGTGTGTGTGTGTCGACTTGCATGATACTTTCTGCATGCATTAAAAGCATCAAATTATTTAAAACACTGGAAGGAGTCGATTTAGGGGAAATAGACATTGCATGTTTTTAAATGCTGAAAAGACTCTTTGTTATCGATTTGTTTTGGGAGGTTGAGTTAACTAAAACACGTACATATCTGGCATTTTAAAATGCCACCATTACATTTTGGTAAGTAAAGAGTGTTGAACACAAAGTACCACTGGGAGGGGGGTGAATTAGTGGTTTCTAACCTTTCTGACTTTCAAGATAAACTTCAGAATGCCAGTTATTCTCTTAACCACTAAACAATCATACCAGTAGAACAAGATAGAAAGCCAAAGAGATAATTCACACAAATAAAACTCACAACACCAGATTTATGAGGAAAACCCAATGTGGGAAAAACCTCGGTGAGAAAAGCTGCTAGAGACTACTGCTCCAATCCAGCCTCACAGATACTGACTTACAAAGATTTAGGGCACCAACCCAAAGAGCACCAATCCCTGCACTTTTAGGGCACCAAACCAAGGAGCACCAACCCCTGCACCAAGCTTCAACTTGGTGAAGTCTTTTGAAATACTGTTTGAATACAATTAAGGCTTCTTGTTAGAAATGAATTCTGCAACTCTTTGATCAAATAACTCATTGCTGGTTGACAGTCTTTTCTCCTCCACTGAATCTCACACTACCGGTTGTGAGATTACTATCTCTGATTATTGGTCTCTATTATCTTTCTCTTCCTCTTTCAAATAGTCTCTCAACACACTGTGTTACTCTTGGATGCTACCGACTCTTGCCACACCTTGCCAGTTAGGCTCAATTGCAAGACTATGGTTATGCCAGTAGAATCCTCTCACTGGTATGTCTTCTCACATACACTACAACTTTCTTAGAATAATTTCTAAGGCAAGTAATTCTTTTCTTTACTAAATCTCTCTTTTCTCTTCTTCTTCTCCGCAACATCAACAACACTCTGATTTGAGCTCTCCTCTTTTATCTCGAGATTTCCCACCAGAAAGCAATTCAAACTTCAGAGTGGTTAGGGTTTCCTCTTCTTGACACAATCTTCATGAGATCTGATCCAACCTACCTTGGATCGATCACCTCTCCTTTAAGAATGCATCTGTACATGGTTTCTATTATCCAATACATATTTGTTGAAAATAGCAATCTTGAACAAGATCTCCTGCCTTGAAATCTGTCGACTCATAAAATGCTTCAACTGTTTCATTTTCGAGGTCTTCTTGAATCAGATTTCTTTTGCATTGATCCAGGTGCCAACTACTCCCCGATCTTCCTCTGTCATTATTTCTTCCTTGAGCCACAATAGTCAGATACAATCCCGTGATTTATGGTTGTTTCATTAGTGACAATTATCTATTTTAACAACCTTGTTGATGAGGATTCACCAACCATAACATGTTTGCCACCTCTTGTCCACTTGGCATCACAATGAACAAGACGTGGCCCACCAACACATAGTCAATCCAACAAGCTTATACTAGTACATCCCTTTTCTGATAGAACTTTCTTCTTCTATTAATCGATAGAGAACACTACACCTGTAATACATCTTTGCCTCCGATATTTTGAGATAACTTTAACATTCTGCCTCTTCATCATCAACAAGAAACCAATCTTCAGACCGGTTTGTATCTTACCAGTAGGCATTCATTCTTCTTGCTCACACTCATGTGAATATCCATCATGTCTGTGGACATCAATGACAACTTAATGCCAAAATGCCAACAATCTCCCCCTTTGGCATTGATGTCAACTTTTCGCAGGACAACTCTATATTGGTACATTTCTCCCCCTTTGACACATTGACAAAGGGCACTATGCACTCCCCTTTTGATCCATACCAAGCTCCCCCTTTGACTACTATCAGCTTCCCCTGAACCACATAAAGCCTTCCTAGATAGATGACACAACTCCCAACTTGTGTTGGAGGTACTCAAAAGTGCTTAACAGTAATGGTTTGGTGAAAATGTTTTCTACTTGTTTGCTAGTAGGAACATAATCCATCCTTACCTCCTATCCTTCAACCTTCTCTCTGAGAAAGTGATACTTGATAGTGACATGCTTTATTCTGGAATGCATGAATGGATTCTTTTCTATGTTGATTGCACTCGAATTGTCACACCGGATGAGAATAGGATTAGTGATGTCCACCTATATGTCTTTGAGAGTTTGCTTCATCCAAAGAACCTGAGAGCAGCATGTAGCAGTATCAATGTATTCAACTTCAGCAGTAGATAGATAGACTAAGTCCTTCTTCATTCTATTCCATGAGACTAACCGGTCACCTAGAAAGAATGCACCACTACTTGTGCTCTTTCGATCATCAATGCAACCTGCCCAATCGACATCAGTATATGCTTCCAAGATAAAATCTCCTTGTTTAGGATACCACAATCCATAGCTGAGTGTCCCTTGTATGTACCTAAAAATTCTACTGAAAGCATTCATATGTGACTACTTTGGTGCAACTTGGAATCTAGCCACAATGCATACTGCCTGAACTATATCCGGTCTTGAAGTAATTAGATACAATAGACTACCTATCATGGATCTGTACAGAGTCTGATCCACCATTGGTGATTCATCATTCTTACTCAATTTGTTGCCGATTAACATAGGGGTACTTACCAGTTTACAGTCTTCCAGTTGAAATTTCTTCAACACCTCCTTTGCATACTTGATTTGTGAGATGAAGATTCCTTTATCTTGTTGTAATATCTGCAACCCAAGGAAGTATGTCAATTCACCAAGCATTGACATCTCAAATTTTGACTGCATCTGATCAGCAAATTCTTTGCAGAGGGTGTTCTTGTTTCCTCCAAAGATAATGTCATCTACATATACAACCACAATGATCATGTGATTCCCATCTTTCTTTATGTACAAATTGCTATCTGCACTTCCCTTTTTGAATCCCTGCTCCTTCAGGTACTGATCTAATCTTGAATACCATGCTCTGGGAGCTTGCTTTAGACCATACAATGCCTTCTACAACCTGCACACAAATGTCTCATCATCATGTAGCAAAAACCCTTCCGATTGCTCCATGTACATTTATTCTTCCAAATTTTCATTTAGAAAGGAAAATTTTACATCCATTTGGTATACTTTATAGCCCTTGTAGGTAGAGTAGGCTAGAAACATTCTAATTTCTTCTAATCTAGCTATCGGTGTAAATGTTTCTTCAAAGTCAATCCCCTCTACTTGAGAGTATCCTTTTCACACTAGTCTGTCTTTGTGCCTAACAATCTTACCTTCTTCATTTATCTTGTTCCGGTAGACCCATTTAGTACCAATGATGTTCTTATCTTCCAGTCTAGGGACTAATTCCCAAGTCTTGTTCTTCTCAATCTATTGCAGTTCTTCTTCCATGGCATCCATCCATTCTTGTCTTTTGCTGGCCTCATTGAATGTTTTAGGTTCCACTTCAGTCATGAGGCATAGGTTGACTTGTTCATCATTCCAGGAAAATCATCTTCTAGTCTGCACACCATCACTCTTATTTCCCTGAATTTTCTCTTCCTGGTGATTCAGCTATACATACCAATTGGGGGCCTTCTTGGATGCTACCTCTAGTTCAGTATCTAACTGAAATTCATCATCTTCATCACCAGAGTTATCATACTGGTTAATCTATGGTTGACTTCCTTTGTGCATATCTTCATCAACTTTTACATGCACACTCTCAATGACTCTTCTTAGTCTTTTATTGTATCATTTGTAGGCCTTGCTGTTAGATGAGTAACCAAGGAAGATTCCTTCATCACTCCTAGAGTCAAAACTTCCTAGACCATCCATATCTTTCTTGATAAAGAACTTGCTTCCAAATACTTTGAAGTATTTGACTGATGGCTTCCGGTCATACCACAACTCATAAGGTGTCATTTTGTTGTTTGTTCTTAATTAAACTTGGTTTAAGGTATATGTAGCTGTATGAACAACTTCTTTCCAATATGTGTTTGATAGACTGGCCTCATTTAACATGGTTCTAGCCATCTCCTTAACTGTCTTGTTCTTCCTTTCTACCACACCATTTTGTTGTGGTGTTCTAGGAGCAGAGTATTGCCTTCTAATTCCATGTTTTTCACAATAATCTTCAAATTCATTTGATGTAAACTCTGCACCCCTGTCTAATCTTAGGCACTTTAACCTACACCCACTTTCTTTTTTGACCATCTTTCGAAAGATCTTGAATCTTTCAAATGCTTGTGATTTATCTTGCAGAAAGGTGGCCTATGTCATTCTTGAGTAGTCATCAATGAAGAGCATAAAATATCTTTCACATGTAAGTGATCTTGTCCTAGTTAGACCACATAGATTTGTATGAACAATTTCAAGTGGTCTTGAGGTGTTGTGCTCTTTTGTCCTGAAGCTCACTTTAGTTTTCTTACCTTCTACACATTCATCACAAAATATGTTTACCAGTTTGATGATAGGTGGAATATTCCTCATACAACCCTTTTTTCTTACTAAAACTAGGTTATCAAAATTTATGTGTCCTAATCTTCGGTGCCATAGCCAACTTTCATTTACTTATCCTAACATACATTGGGAGTCATAGTATTCCTTCAGATTATAAACATTTCCATCTTTTCTCTTTCCTTCTGCTACAACTTTACCGATATTGTCTTTCTTTATCTGGCAACCGGTTGAGTCAAAGGTGAATTTGTAACTTTTGTCACACATCTGACTCACACTCAGCAGGTTGTGCTTTAGGCCTTCCTCATAATATACATCATTTGCCTTCAGTTTTCTATCAATGCTTAGAGTTCCTTTTCCCTTTATTTTGATGGAAGAATTATCTCCAAACTTTACTGATCCATCATTCTAGTCTTCAAGTTTAATGAATTTCCTTTTATCACGAGTCATGTGGTTTGAACAACCACTATCTACCACCCATAGATTTTTCCTTTCAGCATGTAAGGTAGTCTATACCATGAGACTTGATTCTGCCTTTTCCTTTTCTTTCAAAACCCAATATGGTTTGATCTCCTTCTTCTTGTCGGCTGCTATATTGAGCCCAAGTTTAGTTATTGGCTCTTGATCTAGATTTGTCTTCTTCTAATTGATCTCCTAGTTTTTACAAAAAATTACTATGTGTCCAAACCCTTGACAGTTATAGCACTTTATATTTTCATTTAAGGGAACATCCTTAAAATTATTGAAGGGTACTAGTTTATTCTTTCCACATTCAAAACTCTTATGCCCATATTCATTGCACTGATAACAGATAACATTCATATCCCAGTGTGCATTAAATGGATTTCTACTTTCATAACTCTTGGAGGGCTGATTAATTAGTCGATAGTCAGCTATTCTATGCCCAAATTTGTTACAGTGGTAACAGTAACCATGAAATTTTGGAACATATCGGCTACGTTGTCTTGGTCTTGAATGGAGCTGCCTCATTGGGGGTCTTCCCTTCATGTTGTTGAGTCTGGTGAATCCTTCATGGTCAATTCTTTCATTTCTCCTTGGATTTGCATGTTGGTACAAGAAGTGTGACCTCTGGTTCATTTCTGCATATCGATTTGAGTGGCGGTTTCCAACAGCATTCGCATATGTCTTTTTGTCGGTATCCTTGCCTATAGTGAATGTCTTTTTTTCTTCACCTTTAATTTAAGAGGTGAACATTATTTTTTTGTTAGATTTATCTTTGTAGGTTGAACTTTGACCTTCTTCAAAGCCTAAGCCACCGGTGTCTTTGGATTGCTTCTGTTTGCTCAACATTTTGTCTAAGGCCTTGGTGCTGCCTTCATACTTGCTCCTTATTTTTATTTCTTCCTTACTTTCTTCAAGATCCTTTCTGAGCTTTACTATTTCTACTTCTAACTCTTGATGCTCCTTTTCCTTCTTTGTCAGATCAGAGGCTGTGGCTTCACATATCCTTTTAGTTTCTTCCAGCTGCAATTTCAAGTCAGATATAACTTGACTGGACTCATCCAGGGATTGCTTCGAGAGATCTTGTTCATCTACTGCAACAAGCTTAACCCTCTTGAGTTCTCTTTTTGTTTTACTCAATTCTTCAAGAGCACTAATAAGCTCACCCTCCAAGTCCACTTCAACATCAATATCCTCCTCTTCATCATTTTCATCAACTGGTTCTCCAAGTGCCATAAAGAGATTGATTTTTCTGTCATTCTCATGGTAATCATCTTCAGATGCATTTTATTCATCTATTGTGTCATCCTCAATAGTACATAGGCTTTTGTGATTCTGGTAGCCTCTCCTTTCTTGCTGGTAGGTGTTTCTTTCTCTATCTTTGCTAGCAGATTTGCTAAACTCTCTTGACTCATCTCCACTAGTTTCTTTGTGGGGGCTTTTTGCAGCAAAGTGTCCAACCTTACCATAGTTGAAACATTTAAGTGGTAGATTTCCTTTGTACTGGCTAAATCCTCTCTTGAGCTTCCTGACAAATTTTTCTACTTTAGCATCAGAGTCTTCACTAGATTCTTTGTGAGAAGCTGCTTCTTTGCCCTTTTTGGTGATGTTGAATGTTGCTTCTTTTCTTAAAGAAGTATCACTGTTTGTTCTCATCTCATAGGCTGTCAAAGAGACAAATAACTCATCCATTGTAAAATTCTTCAGATCCTTGGCTTCTTCTATGGCAGACACCTTAGTATCGCACTTGGGTGTAAGAGATATAAGTACCTTCTTGACAAGAACCTCATCCGCAATCGCTTCTCCAAGTCCTCTAATAGTATTCATAGTTTCATCAAATCTATGAAGATAGTTTACAATATTTTCATCATCTTTCATTTTGACGCTTTCAAGTTGGCCCCTTACTGTTTGCAGCTTGGCTTCTTTGACTTTTGCATCTCCTTCAAACAACTTCTGCAATTTGTCCCAAGTCTCTTTTACTGAAGCACAATGCATGACTTTGACAAATTCATTATCAGACAGTCCACTCAAGATAGAATGTTTAGCCTTTGCATTATTCTCATACTCCTTTTTGGCATCTGGATGAAAGGGAGGAGCATTAGGAACAACATACCCGTTCTTAACAGACATCCATACATCAAAACCTAGGGAGGACATATAGGTCTCCATTCTTCTGCTCCAGAAGGCATAGTTGGATCCATCAAACATGGGGTCTTTTAAGGAATCATACTCATTTCTTGCCATTATGTTCAAAGTCTAGAATCTACCCAAGGTTTAAAGATAATTGGGAACCTAGGCTCTGATACCAATTGTTGAACACAAAGTACCATTGAGAAGGGGGTGAATCAGTGGTTTCTAACCTTTTTGACTTTCAAGATAAATTTCTGAATGTTAGTAATTCTCTTAACCACTAAAAAATCATACCGATAGAACAAGATAGAAAGAAAAAGAGATCATTCACATAAATAAAACTCACAACACCAGATTTACGAGGAAAACCCAATGTGGGAAAAACCTCAGTGAGAAAAGCTGTTGGAGACTACTTCTCTAATCCAACCTCACAGGTAAAATACTGACTTACAAAGATTTAGGGCACCAACCCAATGAGCACCAACCCCTGCACTTTTAGGGCACCAACCCAAGGAGCACCAACCCCTGCACCAAGATTCAACTTGGCGAAGTCTTTTGAAATACTATTTGAATACAATTAAGACTTCTTGTCGCAAATGAATTCTACAACTCTTTGATCAAATAACTCACTGTCAGTTGATAGTCTTTTCTCCTCCACTGAATCTCACACTACCGGTTGTGAGATTACTATCTTTGATTATTGGTCTCTGTTATCTTTCTCTTCCTCTTTCAAACATTCTCTCAACACACTGTGTTACTCTTGGATGCTGCCTGCTCTTGCCACACCTTGCCGATTAGGCTCAATTGCAAGACTATGGTTATGCCAGTAGAATCCTCTCACTAGTATGTCTTCTCACATACACTGCAACTTTCTTAGAATAATTTCTAAGGTGAGTAATTCTTTTCTTTACTAACTCTCTCTTTTCTCTTCTTATTCTCCGCAACATCAACAACACTCTGATTCATGCTCTCCTCTTTTATCCTGTGATTTCCCGCTAGAAAGCAATTCAAACTTTGAAGTGGTTAGGATTTCCTTTTCTCGACACAATATTCATGAGATCTGATCTAGCCTGTCTTGGATCGAATACCTATCCTTTAAGAATGCATTTGTACATGGTTTCCATTATCCAATGCATATTTGCTGAAAATAGCAATCTCGAACAACATCTCCTGCCTGAAATTTGTCCACTCATAAAATGCTTCAGCAGTTTCCTTTTCGAGGTCTTCCTAAATTAGATTTCCTTTGCATTGATCCAGGCGCCAACTACTCCCTGATCTTCCTCTATCATTGTTTCTTCCTTGAGCTACAATAGTCAGATACAATCTCGTGATTTGTGGCTATTTCATTAATGGTGATAATCTGTTTCAACAACCCTATTGACAAGGCTTCACCGACCATAGCATGTTTGTACCTTTGCTCCACTTGGCATCACAACGATCAAGACGTGGCCCACCAACACACAATTGGTCTAGAAATCTTATACCAATACATCCCTTTGTCAGTAGAACTTTCTTCTTCCGTTAACCAGTAGAGCACACTACACTTGTAACACATATTTGCCTCGGGTATTTTGAGATAACTTTAATATTCTGCCTCTTCATCATAAACAAGCAACCAATCTTCAGACTGGTTTGTATCTTACCGGTAGGACTTAATTCTTCCTACTCACACTCATGTGAATATCCATCATGCCGGTTGACATCAATGATAACTTAATGCCAAAATGCCAACAAAGATTCTGATAAGGAGGGCGATGTGCCTCTCCCATGCCTTTGAATAGATTCAAACATAGTTAAACCAAAGAGTTTTAAGCCATGAATTCAGGGAAAAATCTAATGCCAGACAACATATAGGAAATATGTAGTCTTTAGTTCATGGACAACATAAGGAAAAAGGAAAAATACTCTTTGAAACACACAACTGATATAGGGAGAAAAATACTAGAAGAAAGAAGGAAGGGAGAAACAATATATTTTTATAGGTCATTTGTGCAATTAGATTCAGGAATTGAATTTTGAGGTTGACCAAATTGTTTCTTTTCATATCATGTCTAAGTGTTAGACAAATTGCTGTTAAATTTAAAATCTATGGCAAATTTATATATTTATCTTTGTGGAAATATGGAATCTTTGATTGTCTAAATTGATGTTTGTCAAAATGTATTTCTGTTAACTGATGATAGAATCAACATTGAAAATCTTATATATATATATATATATATATGCACACACACACACACAAATATGTGTGTGGGTGTGTGTGCATAAGTATATATTTATACATAAACTTATGATCAAATTCATAAAACCGATTACTTCATGTAAGCTGAACGAATATTCACTTTCAGATTTGAAAATCAGAGGAAGATAAAAATCATTGTTAGATTACATCTCTTTTAATTTCTCTTATTTCATTATCTCTATTATGCATAAGATCTTTGTATGATTTTCTTTCAAATATGTTGAAAACAACAGTGAATTGTCACAACACAGTATACTTATATATATATATATATATATATATACATATATATATACATATATATATATATATATATATATGTATATATATATATATATATATATATATATATATGTATATATATATATATATATGTATATATATATATATATATGTATATATATATATATATGTATATATATATGTATATATATATATATGTATATGTATATATATATGTATATATATATATATATGTATATATGTATATGTATATGTATATATATATGTATATGTATATATGTATATATATATGTATATGTATATATATATATTCGTATGTATATATATATATATGTATATATGTATATATGTTTTATTTATTTATTTATATATATGTATATACACATATACATATATATACATATATATATGTATATATGTATATATGTTTTATTTATTTATTGGTAATAGGCTGAAGCCAATAAGGTGTACATACCCTACCCCCTTGTGGGAGTTGAACTTGTGACCTCTCTTTGAAGAGCACAAGTTCTCCACCACTAGGCCAACTCAAGTTGTACTGTATATATGTTTATATATGTATATACACACACACACACAAACATATATATATATATATACATATGTATACATACATATACATATATACATATATGTATGTATATACATATACATATATATATGTATATATGTATATATATGTATATATATGTATATATGTATGTATATATATCTGTATATGTATATGTATATATATATATAGATACATACATACATAGATACATAGATACATAGATACATACATACATACATACATATATATATATATATAAATATATATACATTTATATTTTTATACATATATATACATAAATATATATATACATTTATATACATATACATATATATACATATATATACATATATAAATATATATATACATAAATATATATACATTTATATATTTATACATATATATACATAAATATATATATACATTTATATACATATACATATATATACACATATATACATACATACATACACACACATATATATACATACATAGATATACATGTATCTATACCGAGTATAAAAGAGAATGGGTTTCATTATCTCCTAATATATGTGTTTTCAGATTTCAACCTGAGAAAAGAAAACATGTAGATTTACACTAAAATTGTATGAATTTGTAGGAAACCTGTCAACAAGCAAACTTAGTTATGTTAGAAAGTTTAGATAACCAAAAGACAACTGAGAGGAGGGGGGGTGAATCAGTTGTCACATATTACAGGAACATTCAACAATTAAACTTTAATACCGGAATTCAAAACAATAATACCAGAATAGAAGTTAATCCAATTAAGTATAAACAATAATCACATAATAAAATACATCCACACAGCACCAAGATTTGTACATGGAAAACCTGGTAAAGGGAAAACCCACGGTGGGAAGCCTACCCACAGTCAGATAATACTTCTGCACTATGTATGTGAATTACAATGAAGGTGTCTACACTTGCAGGAAGGCCAATAGCCTAGAGCACACTGCTCATCACAAAAGGAGTCTCACTGACTACATATAAATCCAGACTACAATCCGGAGGAGTGTTGAACTGCAAAAGATAGCATCTCCTATGCCTAAGTACAGTTCTAGTTAAGCTAAATACCGGAGGACTAAATCCTCTTACATAAACCCAATTCAATCTCCAATGATCGACCAACTCCTCTGCCTAAATGATATTACATTATTCTCACATTACATTCCTTGACCATGACCTTTTTTATTAACCATGATGATCTACAATGAGATATTACATCTATTTATACAAACCATTGACTATAAACAATTAGGTCGGCCACCAGACAATAAACTAATTACATAATTACAAACCATGTCGGCCTTAGACCAAACAAGTATTATCAACACATAAGACATCCCAGAAATACATCAATAGGTCCTATCCACACGTTACATTAAAGTCGGTCCATAACATAGATCAACTAGGACCAAGTATAGGTCCACATGCTTCAACAATGATCTCCAACTGCCAAGTCTCAAACATGATCACCAACAACATCCTAAAACTCTACCAGAAGTTGCACCAACACCACTTATGCAATTCATCAAAGATCTCCATCAAAAGCTCTGCTAGTGAAACCCTCATCGGAACCAGAAATCAAGCTTCTAAGCTAGTAGGATAGAATCCAATCACCAGACCGAAACCAACTAACCAGATATGAGTATTAGTATCATGAACAAGCCATTTCCATCACTAGAGTATACCAAAGTCTGTTGGATCATATCGGATCCAAGTTAACCAGAAACCATTTAACCTACCAGGACCAGAAGGGTGCCAGTAAAACATCCAAATAGCTAGTGTTGACATCAATGACAAAACATCAATGTAACACATAATCAATTGCACCAAATAGCCAACAATCTCCCCCTTTGGCATTGATGGAAACACTAGATGTGAAAAACATCTAAGTACCAAGAAATGCCAAACAAAATCTCCCCCTGTGAAAGACAACCAACAATCACCTGCATATAGCTCTGAATATCAATATCTCTCCCTCTTTGACTTTAACTTTTTCACATCAATATCACTCCCCCTTTGACATCAACGCCAGAAATCTGACAAAAATATAAAAGCAAAAACACAAGCCTCTGAATCTCGAAGCTGACTACTCCCCCTAAGCAGTAGCATCCCACATGAGTGCCGAAATGAATAGTATCTCAGATAATGTATGCCGAACTGATGCAAAACTCCATCAATCAAGTCTCTATCGAAGGGGCAGAAACCCCCAATCTGTCTCTCAGGTACTCAAATGATTCCTTGGATAACGGTTTAGTGAAAATATCCGCAATCTTCTCTTTAGTGTTTACATAAACCAGTCTAACTTCATTTGCTTCCACCTTCTCCTTCAAAAATTTATACTTGATAGATATGTGCTTTGTCTTAGAATGAAATATTGGATCCTTTGATACATCAACAATAGTAGAGTTATCATAGTGAATAATCACCGATGCATCACAATCCACCTTTATATCCCTCAACATTTTCTTCATCCATAAAAATTGTGTACAGTTGGTAGCAACAATAACATACTCAACTTTAGTAGTAGATAGAGAAGTACATGACTGTTTCTTGCTGATCCATGAAACCAACTTCTTTCCAAGAAAGAAAGCTCCACTGGAAGTACTTTTTTGGTCATCAACATCTTCAGCCCAATCAACATCTGTATATGCACATGAAGTGAAGTTATCATCCTTAGGGTACCAAAAGCCATATTTTGATGTACCTTGAAAGTATCTAAAAATCCTTTTCATCGCCATCTCATTATTTTCTCTAGGATCACTCTGAAATCTTGAAACAATACAAACATCATTCATAATGTCAGGCCTAGTCTAAGTCAAATATAGAAGACCTCCAATAATAGATTTATATCTTGTAGGATTTACCAATGCAGAAACATCTTTTCTTGTCAATTTCTCATTTGTAACCCTAGGTGTACTTATTGGTTTAGAATCTCCCATACCAAATTTCTTCAATAATTCCTTAGCATATTTAGTTTGACAGATAAAAATGCCTTTGTTAGTCTGAGTAATCTGCAAACCTAAGAAAAATTTCATCTCACCAATCATAGACATTTCAAATTCTTTCTCCATATTCTTAAAAAATTCTACGCACAATTTATCTTCACCCCCATAAATAATATCATCAACAAATAATTTAACAATCAATATATCATCATTAGTGATTTTATAATATAAATTATTGTCAGCACTGCCCTTAGTAAAACCAACCTTCAAAAGATATTTATCCAACCTTGCATACCAAGCTCTAGGTGCTTGTTTCAATCCATATAAAGCTTTCCTTAACCTACAAACCATATATATATCATCTGATAGTGAAAAACCATCAGGTTGCTCAAAATAAACTTCCTCATCAAGATCCCCATTCAAAAATGCACATTTAACATCCATCTAATAAACCTTGTAGTTTTTATAAGCAGCATAGGCAAAAAATAATCTTACAGCTTCAATTCTAGCTACCAGTGCAAAATATCTCCATAATCAATTCCTTCCTTCTGAGAATATCCTTTACAAACCAATCTAGCCTTATTCCTTATAACTTGACCATCCTCATTCAATTTATTCCTAAAAACCCATTTAGTTCCAATAACATTTTTATTTTTAGGCTGGGGAACCAAAGTCCATGTGTTATTTTTCTCAATCTGATCTAATTCTTCTTCCATAGCTTTTAACCAATGTTCATCTTTACATGCCTTAATTAATGATATCGGTTCAACTTGTGAAATTAAACATACCTCATTATTTTCCAGTCTTCTTCTTGTCATCACTCCATTGTTCTTATCCCCAATGATTTTATCTTCATAATGATTCAATCTCACATACCTAGGAGTCTTCTGACTCTCTGTACCTCTTCCCTGTTTTTCAATTACTATAGAATTCTCTGATGTTGCTGGAGTAATTGGTTCAACTCTCTATTCTGGTAAAGGTGCTACCAATTCATATATAATCATTTCCAGTGCCGGTTCCTTATCATAAACTCTGATTTGACTTTAGTTCATCTCATCTACTTTGACATTAGCACTCTCTACAATTCTTTGCAATCTCTTGTTATAACATCTATATGCTTTACTTTCATTAGAATAACCAAGAAATATGCCTTCATCACATCTAGGATCAAATTTCTCAATAATATCATATCTCCTGATATAACATTTACTACAAAAAATTCTGAAATACTTAACTATAGGTGTATTGCCAAACCATAATTCATAAGGTGTCTTACTAGTTTCTCCTTTGATATGTACTCTATTGAATGTATAAACTACTATACTCACCACTTCTCTCCAGTAGATATGAAGTAAATTAACTCCCATCATCATTGTTCTAGCAACATCCAAGATAGTTTTGTTTTTCCTTTCCACAACTCCATTCTGTTGAGGTGTCTGGGGAGCAGAAAATTGTCTTCTTATACCATGCTTGTCACAAAAGTTATTAAACTCACCAGATGTGAATTCTCCACCATGATCTGATCTCAAACATTTAACCTTCAATCCTATCTCAGTTCCCACCTTAGCCTTGAAGATTTTAATTTTTTCAAATGCTTCAGATTTTTCTCTCAAAAAAGTAACCCACATCATTCTAGAATAATCATTAATGATTAGCATGAAATATCTATCACCATGAACTTTTTTAACTCTAGCAGGGCCACACAAATTAGTATGAATAAGATCAAGAACATCATTTGATTTATCTTGTATACTCCTAAAAGAGGTTCTGACCTGTTTACCCATTTGACATTCTTTGCATACCAGATTATAGGGATTTATAATCTTAGGTATATCTCTAACAACCTTAGCTGAACTGATCTTCACAATGCAATCAAAATTCACATGACACCTTTTATGCCAAAGCCAACTCTCATCAATCTGTGTAATCAAACATGTCTTCTCACCGGAGTTCAAATCAAATATATTACCTTTTGTCTATGTACCGGTTGCAATCTCCAAGCTAGATCTGTTAATGATTTTGCATTTTCTATCCTTGAACTATAGTTGAAATCCCTTATCTACCAATTGTCCTACACTCAAAAGATTATGCTTCAAACCTTCAATATAATAAACATTATTAGTATTGTTCTTACCATCCAATAATATAGTTCCTTTCCCTTTGATCATACATGCCTTGTCATCTCCAAATCTAACTAATCCACCATCAAATTCTTGCAAAGACAAAAACTTCTCTTTATCTCCAATCATATGATGTGAACAACCACTGCCAATTACTCATTCATCCTTGTCTTCAATTTTAGTAGCAATTACCTTCTCCTCAAGTACATTCTCTTCTAGTGTCGGAACATCTTCCTTGATAGCCAAGAATACCCATTCCTTCCCATTACTGAATCCACTAGTAGAGTCTTCTGCCGATTCATCATCTAAATCAATAATGCCTTCCTCATCCGTTATGTAGCATGATTTGTCTCTATTTTTCTTGAATCTATATTTGTTCTGATATCTAGGGTTAGAATTAAATGATCTTTTAATTCTTTCTTCAAATCTTGAATTTCTTTCAGGACATCTAGATGCAAAATGACCAATCTTATTGCATGCAAAACATTTAAAAGGTGTTTTTCCTTCATACTTACTTCCTACCAGTCCTTTCGATACTCTTCTAGAAAATAGTGCTCAAGTTTCTCAAACTCATCATCTTCTCTCTTCATATCTTCTAATCCTTTTGCATATAAAGCTTTCCAATCTTGCTTACCGGTTGCAGATGTAGATGCATGAAAAGTAGGTTCAGTCTTCATAGCTCCAAAAGGTCCAAATTCCTCAAGTTCAAAAGTAGATAGTTTCCCAACCAAGGTATCTCTATTGACAGATGTATTAGCCATTGTTCTCAACTCATTAATAACAATAGCCTTGATTTTTTAAGCTGGTGGTAGGGCTCTCAGGACTTTAGAAACAATTTCATCTTCGCTCAGAGTTCCACCACAACATTGAATTCCCATAACAATCTCATTTACCCTTTGCATGAATACAGTAATCCTTTCATCTTCTTCCATCTTTAGGTTTTCATATCTCACGTGGTAAACATCAAGTTTAGCAATCTTGACTGTAGGGTCACCTTCATTAAGAGTCTCCAATTTAACCCATATAGCCTTTCTAGATGATTTGTCTATTAATCCCATTATTTTCTGATTAGAAAGTGCACACGAGAGGGATTCTCTTGCTCTACAATCATTCTCAAGCTCCTTGTCTAGGTTTTCTAGAGGAGGATTGCCAGATCCCAGATTAAAGGGTGTGACACCATTCTGTGTGATCTCCCAAATCTCCTTGCTAAGACATCTCAGATGAGTCTCCATCTGAATATTCCATACTGTGTAATTTGTTCCATCAAGCCTCAGAATATCCCTTCAAAAGATAGCTCCAGAAGAATTGGATGAACTTGAACTGTTAGTCACCATAGGCTCTTCCTCAAGCGGTTAAGCTTTCTTCAGAGAGGACCAAAGCTTTGATACCAATTGTTAGACAGTTTAGATAACCGAAAGACAATTGAGAGGGGGGGTGGCTTAGTTGTCACATATTACAAGAACATTCAACAATTAAACTTTAATACTGGAACCCAAAATAATAATACTGGAATAACACTTAATCCAATTAAGCATAAACAATAATCACAGAATAAAGCCATTCACACAACACCAAGATTTGTACTTGGAAAACCCAGTAAAGGGAAAAACCATGGTGGGAAGCCTACCTACAGTTGGATAATACTTTTGTAGTAAGTATGTGAATTACAATGAAGGTGCTTTCACTTGCAGGAAGGCCAAAAACTTAGAGCACACTGCTCATCAAAAAAGGAGTCTCACTGACTACATATAAATCTAGACTACAATCCGGAGAAGTGTTGAACTGCAAAAGATAACATCTCCTATGCCTGAGTACAGTTCTGGTTAAGCTCAATACCGAAGGACTAAATCCTCTTACATAAACCTAATTCGATCTCCAATGATCGACCAACTCCTCTGCCTAAATGATATTACATTATTCACACATTACATTCCTTGACCATGACCTCTTTCATTAACCATGATGATCTACAATGAGATCTTACATCTATGTAAACAAACCCTCAACCATAAACAATCAGGTCAGCCACCAGACAATAAAATAATTACATAATTACAAACCATGTCAGCCTTAGACCAAACAAGTAATATCAACACATAAGACATCCCGAAAATACATCAATAGGTCCTATCCACACATTACATTAAAGCCGGTCCATAACCTAGATCAACCGGGACCAAGTATAGGTCCACACACTTCAGCAATGATCTCCAACCGCCAAGTCTTGAACATGATCACCAACAACATCCTGAAACTCCATCAGAAGTTGCACCAATACCACTTATGCAATTCATCAAAGATCTCCATCAAAATCTCTATCAGTGAAACCCTCGCCGGAACCAGAAACCAAGATTCTAAGAAAGCAGGATAGCATCCAATGACTAGACCGAAACCAACTGACCAGATATGCGTATTTGAATCATGAAAAAGCCAATTACATCACCAGACTATATCGAAGCCTATCGGATCATACTGGATCCAAGTTAACCAGAAACCACTTAACCTACCAAGACCAATAGGGTGTCGGTAAAGCATCCAAACAACTAGTGTTGACATCAATGCAACACATAATCAATTCCACCAAATGGCCAACAAGTTAGATATCATGAAAGTAAAGATATACATGTAAACTTGAATTCTAGAAATTTATTATTGTTTTTGAAAAATATACTAAATCTTATTTTTTGAGATTATTACCATTGAAAACACAGAAACATAGATGAATAACTAAAACAATGAGATTATACATGCTGAAAATGAACTCAGAACCTTATAGGAAACATAGATTGAAAATATCGTGTGCTCATATCTTTCATTTGTGTATTATTTTAATATGAAAATATGTGCATACATGTGTTACACCTTCTTATTTTAAAACTTAATAAATTTATGTTAAAAATGAAAGATTGTTCTTCTTGCAAAAAGAATTACGTATGAATTGTTTTCAATGTATGTATGCTTGTGAATGAGAATACTTGACAAACATACTCATAGAAGTAAACTTAGAATTTATTAGACATACTAGATGAATGAATATGCTAGTCATGTGATTTGGGGAAAGTATATATTTTTCAAGACAGGTGCCGAATATGGAGTTTTAGGGAGTATACTTTTCTTTTCCAGACTATTTTATTGGTATGCATGGCATTATACTCGGTGAAGTAACTTATTGACCATTGGAATATATGGATGTATTTATGACTCTCTACCATATCCTTGCATTGATCTTGTTTGTTTCTTAAATGAATTAGAATAATAAAAAATGCATGTATCATTCTAGGCATGCACCAAGATTCCATCTTGCTTGTCGAATTCTTCTTGCTAAGCAATTCGTGCAGCATCGGGTATTCTTGTTTGATAAAGAATTCCGAGGAAGCATATGCTTCAAGGTTGGGTAGAAAAAGCACCTGAATCTTGTTCTTGTCTTCATTCGAAGGATTGAGCTGAAGATAGCTTATGGATTGATGATCAAATGACGTATCTTATCTCATTCTTGTATTTATCTTGTATCTTAGATATTGTTAACTTAAGGCTATATATTGCCTAAGTCTTGTAATTATTCTATGAATATTGAGTTGTATGTTGGAATACTATGAAAGAGTAGTCTTTTTTTGTAAGATTACTACTATTTACCTATTTAAATGATATAGATGGTAATTTCAACTTATAAACTTGCGAATTTTATGGTTTATTTGAATGGCATTATGAGTATTTGGAATGATTCGAGATGAACAAATGAAATAATTAAGGGAATTATAGGTTTGTTTGTAGTTAACAAGTTTTCATTCTTTTATTGAAAGTTAGAGCGTCTATGTCTTTACATTGTGCCATCTTGGAAAAGGAATCTTAATTTGAAGACTTTGAGCTTCATTTTATCATTTTGGAAAAATATTGATTAAAGTTGTAATAAGATATCAAGATAAAGACTTTTAGCTTTACTTTGGATATCTTAATCTGATACCATGGGTCACAAAAGAAATTATTTGAAGAAAGGTTGATAGGATAGCAATGATTTTTAAGACTTTGAGCTTAAGCACTCTTTCCCATCTCGAAGAAGCAACAAAGGACATTGGGCCTTTATAGAAACTTTTCTTCTTTAATTATCTATATTTTAATCATTCTTACAGTTTGAGTTAATTTGTAATGTTGAAATTGTAAGAATTATTATTTCTCTATATTGTAAATTCTTTCCTAAAGAAAGAGGAGAGAATAACATCTATTCTGAAAAAGAGGATAGGATGATGCACCACCCAATTCTAGATTAGAAATTGAAAAGTTGCATCTTATTTTAGAAAGATATAGTAGTAAGTTAAAGGGGGTCTTCCCTTAGAGATTAGGAGAGATTCAATCTCATATGCTGTGGTTGAAACCATAATTTTGTAAACTCACATAGTTTGCAAAATTTTCAACCAACATAAACATCGCATCCCAAACATATGCCAATGTTACTTTGCAAACAACCTCAAATGTCCCAACACAAAGTCAAACAAGTACTTCCCAAGTTTCCATTCCAACTAGCACATCTCAACTAGTGGTGTCTCTCTATGTGGTATTAACGTACAACAACCAAAGTCTGAATCAAGGTCCCAATAATCCAATTAGTGCAACCCAACCTAATACAACACACAATTTACATACTTTATTGCACCCTGTGGGATCCATAGCACATAAATTCATAATCAATCAATGTTCCAACAAACTCTACTATACACCAATACTAACTCTTTTGTGGGAAACACATACACACCAAATGTCCAAAATTTACAAAGACAAATGAAATTTGGTAATGATAAGAAAAGTTACACCATGAGAGCTTCATTTGTATCCGTTTGATAGATAATCTATATGCCATATTTTCCTCCATATTTTGAAATGTTGAAATTTGATAAGTATAGAGGAAAAGGTGACCCAAAAGATCACATCAAGGAATTCTTCATGGCTTGCATAGAGGTAGCTAATGAAGATTAATATTTAATGCACCTATTCCCTAAGAGTCTTGGCGATTAGGCCTTGGAGTGGTTCTCTCATTTACCACCAAGGATAAGATCATGGGGTGAATTAGATAAGCACTTCATCACAAACTTCTACCATAACATAGACAACCTCATGACTCTAATGGATTTATGTGTTGCCAGACAAAGAGATGGTGAAACTTTTTCTTAATTCTTGCAACATTGGAGACCCCTTGCTTGCAGATGTCCATGTCACATCATTGGAGTAGAACAAGTGGATATTTTCAAAGAAAATCTATTTCCTCAATTCAAATACCCACTACAAATGCAGTATCTCCATACATTCAAATAGATAACATATAAAGGTTTAAAGTGTGAGAAGGGTCTTGTCAAACAGGGGATTTTGAAAAATAATAAGGAAAGTGGTTCAACCAATAATACAAGCAATGAAAAAACAAAATTTTGGTTGAAAAAAAAAATGTGACAAGTGATGGGGTTGTAGATGCCCATGTGGTAAACAGAGCTCAGCCTGTAGTTTCACTATAGGGACTTGTCGTCTCTTTTGTGCCAAACAAAAATTAGTCTCACGACAACAATGCAACATCAACAAATGCAAATGCAACATAGTCTAGTAATTCCATATCTCAAAGGAATAATAAACCAAGAAGAAATTATATGCCACTTGGAGAACCAATTGACTCAACACTAAAGAAAATAATACAAACAAATGTTATAATTATACCCGAGGTTGGGCCATATGAACCAAGTCCTTTCAAAGCGACCTGGTGGAATGATAGTGATTTTTGCAATTATCATCACACCAAAGGCCATAAAACATCAAGTTGCTACAAACTCAAGAACTTGATTCAAGACCTTATAGATTAGGGAGATATCACTATGGATAAAAATTAAAGTTTTTCCAATACAGATCATACCATTTTGAAAGACCCATTTTATAAGCATGACAAAGGGAAAGATTCAAGCTTGGGATCATAGGACAACCAAGACAACTACACTAACGTTTCCTATGACTATGCAATCAATACTCTTAACTCAAGTGATGAGATAGTGGCTACAATTACTGTCAACCCAAGGAATCAAGATTGTGCGATCATCACCCATCGATCAAAAGTCACACTATAAGGAGTCCCTTCTAAATCTCCTCTACCAATGAGGACCTATAATATTGTTAACTAATTCAATAAAACTCCAACACAAATATCACTCTTTGAACTGCTCCACATTTATCCAAATCATAGAGCAATCTTGGATAAATCTCTTCATGAGTATGTTGTCACTAGAGAAATAGATTAAAACACCATCCAAGCCATGGTTGGAAATATACTTGCTACTCCCTATGTTGCCTTCACAGAGCAAGATTTCCTAGCAGGCCAGCCTTTTCATAATGACCCACTACATCTAGAGGTTTTTGTTCATAAAAGAAAGGTCAGGAGAGTGTTGATAGATGGCAAAGTTGGTTTGGACTTATGCACTTTCAATTTAATTAAAGCATTGGGTTATTCACACCTTCACATTGAGCCTACCAAAAGGATATATATATTAAAGTATATGATGATGAATAACGCCCATCAAAAGGTGTGGTTACTCTACTTGTGTAAGTAGGACTTGTCACTATAGATGTCACATTCCAAGTGTTGGATAGAGAATTAGGATACAACATGCTATTGGGTCACCCATGGATACATGCCATGCAGGTCATGCCATAAAATTTTCATCAATGCTTTAAGTTTCCATATAACAACATTGAAATCACAATACAAGGTGATCCACACCCATTTCAACACTACAACAACTTAAGAGCAAGAACTCATAACTAGGTCCCTATCAATCAAGCAACTCCTCTTACCTCACAACTGGAATCCTTGAAAATTGTAGATACATAGGAGTCTTCATCTTATACACCCACTGAACTACCCCTACAAATCAAAGAAGAAGGATGTTGTGAATACTTGTATTCAAGAACACTCTCTGGTGGGAAATTATCTCTCTCCTCAAGATCTTTTTGGAGAGAACTACCCAATCTTGCTAACCAGAACAAAGGAAAAAAAGTGGTTAGATATCCTTTCTCATGTTATTTTTTTAGATGGGGAGAATTAAGTGAGGAATCTTTGGAAGAATATGTAAACAAGTGGTTGTATAGAGAAGAAGACAATCTCACAATAAAACTCCCCCTGGATCAGTATGTAAACGACTTCAAAATGTTGCAAGGGCATGGTTATGATGGTACAATAGGCCTGGGGGCACAAGGTCAAAGGATCATAGAACTAAGTTTACCTTCAGAGAACCCATGAAATTAAGGGTCAGGATATGCAAATGTGACACAAAGATCAATACCTAGGCAAGATACCCCAGTTATATTGAATATGTCTACTCCAACAACTCAACATTCTACTGATATAATCACTGATCCATTATCCCCAAATCAATGTAACTTATCAATGGTAGTGTTTCCATCATCATCTCATGCTAATGTATCAATTGAGACCAATATTGCACCTATCAATGAATCCAGTATTAGGAGACTTGTACCCCTTATTCAAGAAAATGGTCATTGTCACATTGATAAAAGAGAGGCCCAATATAACAATGGACACTGGTGTTGCAACTTCCATTGAATCAAGTGTCAGGAGACTAGAACCTCTTATTCAAGAAACTAGCATATCATCAGTGATGGAAGAAGGGTCAACAAGTTATGGAAACATTCCACTAGTCATAAACACTACTTGAACTCCCCTTCCCCCAATTGAAGAAATATATGAATATGGGTCAAATGTAGAGACATATATTGAAACTTAAATAGACTCCCATGAATATCAATGGTTATCTCTTCATAGAATCAACACATATGTAGTGGACAAAGCCTATGATCATCAACCACCTGTGGATGATAGTATTACTTATGAAGACAAGGAGATTGATCCAAACTCATGGCAACATCATTTTGATACCTGAGAATGCATGATTACAACAACACCCCACTCTGATGAGTGCAATTACCTCTGTCTCATATTTCCACATTTGATAGAATGGGTACAACAAGAACAACCACACTTGGATTAGTTCAAAAATGATGAAGCCATAGCAAAAATCCTTGGTCCATGTGAGGGACTACCATATGGAGACCACAAGGCAAGCTTCATAATTGATTTAGACATAACTACATATTTTGGAGAGGCAAGTTCATTGATCAAGAAATGTCACCCAAAGAAGGTGAACACACAAACAAAGATAGAGTAGACGATTTGTTGATTGATCAAGAAATGTCAACACTACTTGTAAAGAAGACAAAAGAGGTTAACATTGGTGACACTAAAACTATACATAAAATCCACTTAGCACAATCTCTAAACTCGGAAGAAAGAGAGAAATTTATCTAGTTCTTTAAGAAAATTGATAATTTTTGCCTGGTCATATGCTAACATGCTAGGGCTAGATCCAGACCTTGTTCTACATCATTTTCCACTACTTCCAAGAACAAAATCATACAAGTAAAATCTTTGTAAAATGCATCCATAAATTGCTCTATTAGTGAAAGTGGAATTACAAAAGCTACTAGATGTGGGTTTCATCGAGAGAATTGACTGTGCAAAATGTATATCCAACTTGGTACCGGTGACTAAACCCATTGGGGGCATTAAGATCTGAATGGATTTTAGAGACTTGAATAAAGCCTACCCAAAAGATGACTTTCCACTACCAAACATAGACATGATTATGAATTTAACTGCTAGAAATAAAATGCTATCACTGACGGATGGTTTCTCTAAGTATAACCAAATCAGAATTGCACCAGAGGATCAACATAATACAACATTCACTAGTCCATGGGGGACATATTTTTAGAATGTGATTTCATTTGGACTAAATAATAGTAGCCCCACTTACCAAAGAGCTATGGTAACTTTGTTCCATGACTTGATACATGACATCATAGAGGACAATGTTGATGATTTGTTACCAAAATCAAAAAATAGAGATGACCACCTTGATGTTTTGGCCAAGATATTTGATATACTTGAGCAATATAAAATTTGACTAAACCCAAATAAGTGTGTGTTTGGTGTGACAATTGACAAGCTCTTAGGATTCACTTTCTCTAATAGGGGTATCAAAGTGGATCTCACTAAAGTGAAAGATATTCTAGAAATGCCATCACCATCCACATTCAAACAATTGAGGATATTACAAGGGAGGTTGAAATCCAATAGGCACTTCATTGTGCAATTACCAAATAAGTGTCAACCATTCCAACAAATTTTGAAGAAAGGAGTACCCTTTAAATGGATAGACCAATGAAAGGAAGCATTCCAAGCACTAAAAGATTAAATTTTATCAACTCTAGTGTTAGACACAATGCCCCACTAAGAGGGGGGTGAATCAGTGGTTCTCAAACTTTTCCCTTAGGCTATCCTATGTGAGCATATTAGTTAATAGATCTAATTCAATGTAGACTTAGTGATTAGAAGGGAGACCAACACAAATGCAATCACACAAGGGACATCACATAACACCAATATATAAGAGGAAAACCTAAGATGGGAAAAATCTTGGTGAGCAATGCTGCTGGAGTCTCCTGCTCCAATCCAACCTCACAATGAAAAATTTGTTACAATGTTTAGGGCACCAACCCAAGGAGCACCAACCCCTGATTTAGGGTACCAACACAAGGAGCACAAACCCTTGATTTAGGGCACCAACCCAAGGAGAACCAACCCCTAACTTTTTTATGGGCTACAACCCAAAGGAGCTACAACTCCTGCACCGAGCTACAACTCAGTATTCACAATAAAAACATCAATTACAAAAGTAGTTGTCTTTTTACAAGTGAATCTTGTAACCATTTCATATACCTTACTCTAGTAGTGAGATACCTTCTCTGCTACACCAACTCAAACTTATGCTGCTCTATTGTCGGCAAACCCTACTGGTACACCTCTCCTCTTCTTCTTCTATGTTGGGTCTCCTCCTCACTGCTCTTCACTTTACCAATGCTATAATATACCAGTCCACTGTCTACCTTCTTTGCAACTCTCTTCACTTCTGCTCTGCCGGTATAACCACTACCGATTCTGCTCTTCACTCTCCCCCTTTTCTCAGATACTCATTGAGTACTTGGATGATTTTCTCACATGGAGAAGTAACACTCAATCACTTCGCAGTAGCACTATCCTCTTCTCTTCAACAACAACATAACTATGTCTTTGGCCTGCATATTTATAGACTGGTTTTCTTGCCAAAAGCCAATTCAAAATCTAGGTGGTTAGGGTTTCCTCATCACCCTCGAGGCAAATCAAATCCAATCAGATCTTCCCCGATCTGATCTCCCAGATAGCCAACTGTACAACTCCACCAATAATGTGCCTTCCAAATATAGCAATCACAATCATGTATCTTGACCTGCCTCTATCAAAATGCCATTAGTGTTTTTGTTGTTTCCTCCTCGAGGTCTTCTCATAGTTTGATCTTCTTTCTTCGATCTAGGCACCAACAACTCCTTGATTCTTCTCTATCGTTCATTCTTCCTCAAGCCACACTTCTTTGATCTGATCCATAAATCATGGGATCCATATTCAATGCACACTTGTAGAAATACCTATCTCTACACGACACTTCACCAATCTCTGCAAGCTTACCACCTTGACTCCAAGTGGAATCCATATCGACCAACTACCAACAAGGCTCTTCATGTCGGTCCAGATAGGATCACCGACCAAACACTCTACTGGTTCCTATTTCCTACCAGCATCTCACATTCTATCAGTTAAATCCATATGTCTACACTTGTTGAACTGGTGGTGGAATACCTAAACCGGTCTTCAAGCATGTCTATCCCAAGCATGCACATTCCCACAAAGTAGGAGGACATCTGTATCTACACCTTGCTCATATTATCAGTGGACTTACATACTAGTAAACACCCTTGATTTGTACTAGCATCTCAACATGCCTTCTCAATCGGTTCAGTACATATCTTTAATTTCATGCACTTGATGCACACCTCTTCTTCCTTATCTCACAAGACTATGTTGCACATAATGCATGATAGGAGATAGGCTCCACTTACCGGTGGAGTGACACCTTGTCTTCTACATCCTGTAGTGTACTCATGTGACTTCCCTGTTTGTGCAGCATATCTTCAAACATGCACAAGTGATCCGGTGTGAGTACATTCATTGTCAGTCATTACTTCTCATGATGACTGTATCTTCATCAGGTGAGAGTCCTGCTATCCTACAACCTTACAACATACCTATGTTCTGTTCATTCTTCTCCTCAAGTGTTGATGTGATTTAGGTAACATTCTTCCTCTTCATCATAAACAATATCCAAACACCTTTCTCATCATGCTTGTACACTGGCCATGACTTTTGTAGGCTAAAAACCACTCACTTGGTTGATCTGACTTGCCCATATCAACACATCTATAATGCCCCTACCCTAGTCGGCCTTGTAAAACCCATTTGACCTTGGTTGACTTCCTATGTGGCATTCTTGAATTGTGGATTTACCATTATGTAATGTTGTAGATTAGACTATATGAATATTGCGTGTACCTATTATTGTGCTTTTGCATCGATTCTTGTGTAAATGTAATTGTTCCCTAATTCTTGTTGTAAATCTTGAGCTAACGCCTTCATTGGATATGCATATATATGTATGCTTGCATGACTCATGGGTGCAGGAGATTGCAGGTACTATACCGCCTAGGTGCGGGGCTCATCTCCATTGGGATTCGTAGGGTTGAGTATACCTCCTTCATCCTTAGGATTTGGATTAGGTGGTCATAAAACTCTCGTCTTGCCTTAGCCATGATCAGGTGAGCATTGTGTGTGGTCCATAGGGTTCCTTTGTCGTTTGGGTTGTGTGTCATGTGATTGGTGGACTTTCTTGGTTTGTGTGCCTTGCATGTGGTAAATGGAGTATGTTATCCTAAGTATTTAATTCCAATTAATGTGTGGATGTATGCATTTGTAAATTGAGAAATTTAAAATAGATAGTTTTCTTTTATATGATTAATCGTTAATTTAAGAGATCACTTTATTTATATTTGTAGCAAGCTTAAGTATGTAATTTGAATTAATGTGTTCATTTACGCATTAGTAGTTGAGAAATCAAAATAAATAGGTTTCTTTTAGGTGATTAATCATTAATTAAAAGGATCTCTTTATTTATGTTGTAGCAAATTTAATTTAATGGTTAATTTTAAATAATGAATTTAATTAGTTTATGCGTTTTTAAAAAAAAGAAATATTTAAAGTTATTTGAAATATAATTAATTTAACCACCTTTGCATTTTGGAAAAGAAAGGGTGAATTTTATTATTTAAAGAAAATCATTTTTTAATTTGTAAAGTTTGATATAGTGTAAAAGATTGATTTTGAAAATTAATTTAATTAGATATTTACCCTTGTCAATATTGCGAAATATAAATGTTGGCTTAATTAATTAAAAAAAAATAATAAGAGAGAAACATTTTAATTTTAATTAGAAAATCAAGTTAAATTATTCGAATAGTTGAAAAGAATTATTATTTCCTTTTTATTTAAAAAGTGCTTAAATTTCAAAATTAGAAATTAGGTCAAAATGTGATTCATTTAACCTAGGATGAAAAATATTTTGGGGGTTGTTGAATTTTTGGAAAAGAAAAATATGGGGATGGAGATTTGGGGATTTTGGCAAGGATGGATTTCTACAGCTGCAGGTTGGGGGCTCTTCTTCGAATCTTACCAAGAATGCTAAAGAGGTAGGATCCCGGTTTTTCCCTTTTGTTTCTTTGCTAAATCAAAGTAAAAATGGTATTTGGTGGATCTTCATGAAATGCTGGTTTTAAAATATCCATGAATGCTCTTAAAATTTGAGTATTAGTTGTGAATATTGTTTGTTTTTGGGTTCAAGAATGTTTAAATGGTTTCGTGTTTGAGCAAATCTTTTTATTTGAAAGCTATTGTTTTTTTGGGAAAATCATGAACTTGCTGGAAAATTTCCCCATTTTATTGTTTTGAACATTCTAGAAAAATATATATATCTGTGACTATGAATGAATGAGATTTGGGTTTTTGAGAAATGATAGAAAATGTTGTTTTAGAATGTTGACAATATCTCCAAATTTACAAACTAGGTTTCTACAATTTTTTTTGGGTTTCTTCGCGACTTTTCATTATAACTTTTGTATAAATTTCATAAAAATAAAGTTCTGGGTTTTTGAGAAATGATAGAAACCGTGTGGCTATTAAAACAAATTTTATTTTTTTTTATTAAATTTAAATTTTGATTTAAAAAAAAAATAAAAAATAAAATGTTTTAATGTTATTAAATTTTAATTAATATATTTTATTAGTTATATATTATATATTAATTATTAATTAATGTATAGATTTAATTATATGTTAATTTTTTGATAATTTTTATAATAATATATATTAATAAATATATATTAATTGTTGATTCCTAATTTGGAGTATACTTTCAAATGCATAATAATTATTGTTTAGTCATTGCTTTATTAATTTAGGCACGTATATACATAGAGAAGTATATGCTAATTCATACCTTTAGATCGTGTATTTGTTTAGTATATGCAAGGGAATTATATTTTTATGGGAGATTTTTGAATTAAAATATAATTATTATTTGGTGATGTTTAAAAATATATATTGTCCAAGGATATATTATTTTTGGATTTTAATGTTATAGGTCATCTGGTAAATTTAGAAGTGGAATACTAAAGTTTAGGAGTAATTGGAAAATAAAATGTTTATCATTGGATCTTTCTTTTGAAAATTAAAATGAGATGCTATTAGAAATAACGGAAATTTAATAATGTACCGTTGGAAAAATTAGTAAGTTAATGATATCTCATTTGATAAAATAAATGGGTTGGTTTTACTCATCCTCGGCATTGGGAAATAGACAAATAGAAATATGGCAAGTTTAATTTATTAGTATTCGCTTAGTTTAAAGTGATGGCAAGACCCTGTTATGTTTGTTTAGACTCTGTCGTCCGTCTGGTTGCTTGTGTTTGGTCATAGTCAGTCAAGTCCCTAGTTAGGGAACTGTCAGACAAGAGACCTTTGTAATTTCTTTTGATGTGTTCAGTTGGATCGACTTCTATGAAGGAATCATTTATGTATTTATTGATCGAAGTGGTCATTGTATAGTGGTTGTGTTCACCTATAAGGCAAGATGTAAATGACATGAAACTTATGTAACCTTAACTATATTAATTGCCAGAGGGGTCTTGCAGTTGAGCAGACCCAGAGATGTAGCCCTCTAGGGGTGAACTCCGAGATCATTTCTGGGTTATGTGATGCTTTTGTCTCTCTTGTTTCATTCTTAGTGCTAGTATGTATGGATGTATTTTGTAAGTGTGTAATGGGGATTAGATGAAGTTAAATTTAGAATGTAGGTATATAGTTCCCTTGTTAAATGTGGTAATTATGATCATAAAAGATTGTAGATATGAATATGAAAAGTATTTTGTTAATGTTAATGAAAAGAAGTAAGCATTCGAGGAAACTCACTAGGTTGCAATTACTGGATTAACTTGTCATAAAGCATGTAATTTGAACGTAATGAATGGATATCAATTATGGAATTAACTTGTCATAATACCTAAATTGTAAATCTAATGGACGAACTTCTATTAGTTACTCACCTTTTTATCTTAACAAATGAACATTGTCATATTAGTTAAATTTCACTAAATTGGATGAAATCCAAATAGTTATTTATGTTTTATTCTAAATAGATAATCTTCACCAAATTAGCTCCATTCTAACTATAATTGGACGAACTCAATTGGTTATCCACATTATAACCTTAATGAATGAACTTCATCATAATAGCTATAATTGAACTAACAAAGGGGAAACTCATTTAGCTATTTATATTTCAATCTTAATAAATGAACCGCATCATATTAACTCTATCTTATCTATAATGGGTGAACTCATCAAGTTAGTTATATTTTAAACCTAATGGATGATCTCCATTATGTTATTTACATATTTAATCCTTAATGAATGAATTTCATCTTATTAGCTATATTTAAATTAATTGGATGAACTCATGTGGTTATATTACATTTACACCTTAATGAATGAACCCATTAGGCTATTTACATTTTATCCTCTATAAATGTACTATGACTTATTAGCTAGTTATGTTTTAACCCTAATGGATGAACCTCATTATGTTAGTTTACATTTTAAACCCTAATAAAAGAATCTCCTCTTATTAGTCATAATTTAACTATAAAGGATGAACTCATTTGGTTGTTTACTTTTAAACCTAAATAAATGAACCTTGATATATTGGTTACATTGTATCTAAAATGGATGGACTCGTCAAGTTAACCATACTTAAACCTTAATGGGTGAATTATTAAGTTAACTATGTTTTAACTTCATTGGGTAAAATCCCTCTTGTTAGCCGCTTCTGCGATCATAATAGATGAACGCTTCATAATCTCTATAATGTTAATTGACTGAACAAATCATATCCATGTTCCAAGTAATAACATGTAATTAAGTTATTCAGTTTAATTGGATCTAATGTCATGAGTTGAGTTAGGTGTTAAGTTATGTAATCATGCTGGGGAAACTCCTTAGGTTCATTTAGTCTTCCGCTGTGATTATCTATGTGTTAGATAGCTCCAATGTATCTTAATGTTGTGACTTAATATTAACACTTATTATTATTATAAAAAAAAAATATTTACACTCCATTTGAGTGTTTTAGCTTTAACCCTTTGGGGTTTCCTAGCGGGGCACTACAACATCACTTACTAGTTGGCATCCTTTCCTTATCAGTGATGCACTGTATCGGTACCAATCACCTTACCATTCCATCCACACAAGTCAGGCACCAACTTGTATGCCAGTGACTCCAAGGGTCATCTTCCTTACCTTACCGGTGTTCTACAATACAAGGTGATATCAAAGATATATCAACCTGTACTACTCCTTAGCAGTGTTTCACATACATCTCTCATACCGATAGTCAACCCATACCGATTGACATCAATGAAACCCCAATGCCAACAATCTCCCCCTTTGGCATTGATGTCAACTTATGTAGTATCTGACATACTACATAATCCTTCTCCCCCTTTCATTGATCTATAGAGTCTCAACACATGTAGTATGCAGTATACTACAAAATATTTCTCCCCCTTTGACAACAATGGCAAAGGGCATTGTCAGGGTATCATTCCTCCTTGTATTTACCAGGCACTGACAATTATTTCTCCCACTTTGTCTTTACTAGATGTCTCTCCTTCTTTGATACCAATTGTTACATTTTGTTGCATTTTCTCAAGTCACAACACTTGAGATGGAGGACTCAACTATCAAATGACACCAATTGAACATGCAAATGTTATACCATTTGTTACACTACTTAATTTCATAGGGATATGCCAGTAAACTCTACTCACCTACTGGTCAACTTGCATCACCTCCTGTTTGATCCCAAAATTCTTTAGGAATTAAATGTGATTATACTACCAATACTACCAGCCAACTGACAAGTAGGAATCAAATGTGATTGTACTATGAATACAACCAACCACATGACAGGTAGATACCCCTTGCAATGAAATTCTCTTGGGTATTCCTATTGTGACTTTTCATCATCTACAGTTTTGGGCAGTCTATGCACTTACTCTTCTAAGTTCAAGCATCCCGAATTTGCATCATAGCCACTTGAAATCCCCTTGAGGCATACATCTTAGGTCCTTATCTTTGATCAAGTCCAATACCAGGGCTTCAATCATCTTCCATGTACCGGTTGAGCTATGCATATGTGATTATCTGGTGAGCTTTTGGCTCCATCATATTCACCAAAACCTATGACATGATCCTGGAAGAATACAATGCCATACAATGACATCATCATGCCATAAATTAAACCGGTTAGCCCAAAAATATGCATGCCTACATGATTAACCACAAGGATAACATATGTCATTAAGGTCTTCATCACCACTACCAAAGACATAAACTTCACATTCCATGCTATCAGGGCTATTGCAATGATTTCCAACCTCATTGTCTTACATAACCTACAAATATCTATTAGCATTCATGCCGGTAACATCCTGTAAATACCATTTTCATATACTATTCTACTATCACTACTGCAACACCTTTCTGGGGGTTCATTCAGGAAGTCCAGGTCTACTTCTGACAAATTAAAAAACACCTCTATTTCACACATAAATTTCTCCAAAAGGGTTTACTTCAGGTGCTTGATCTGATCTTATATCATGAGTGGAATGAAAGGGAATAAATCTTCCTAATGCATCTCTTCTCCTCCTATGCATGCATATTAATGAAGAAAATTCAAAGAGCTAACTAACAAAACTTAGAAACTAATGGTTAAAATAGGTTCTTATCTTAGCACCATCCCTGACAATGACGCCAAAAATGTTGGTCCTTACAACTGGAATGACAACTAGGTAATAGAAAACCATTCAGAGATTGAATATCCTTAAATAGTTAGCTTTCTTTTAGCAAAGGTTCATTTACTTATCAACCAGGGATGTAAACTTAAAATGGGCCAGCACTGTATGTGAACCAAGTTCATATCACAACCATTCTATATTACTGCAAGAAAGGAAATTCTTTAAAGTAAACACACAAAATCTCAATGAACTAATACTTAATCCAAATTCACAACTGGAAATTACTTAAACAACTACTGCTAAATGATAATGTTCTGGCAAGCAACAAGAACTACTCTGTCATTTTGGCTACAGGAACAGACACAAGAACTGTTTCTAGTGGCTACAGGAATAGACAATTACCGAAACAACTATTACTGAAGAATGAAAACTAACTAAAACAAATGAAGGATTACTCACCAAGTGGGCCCCCTTAAGTGAGTATCTCCAGAACTTTCAGATTACAATTGTTAATCATTTAAAATCACATTGATCTCTTTATTTCATCTTGACTGTGAAAAATACATAAAATACCAGAAGACTGCATATTACAAATATTATGGTCATTCTCTCTACTATCCCCGAGAGGAGAGAGATCCCTTTATTTATAATGAAGCTTATAATAGATTCCTAACTAATCAACCACATCCCTATGGGATAGGTGAACAATATTTATTAAACAAAAAAGAAGAAGGAGTCAGCACAGGAAAACATAACAACATTTCTCCTACAGCTGAGAAAATATAACATGACTTGCTTCCTGGATCTAAGCTCCACTAAGAACAGTTATAAATATTTCATAAATCATTCTACTGAAGAATCAATCAAGTGGCTTCGATCATTACTAGTTCTCTCTGACTAGGTCTGCATTACGGTTATATACTTGGTGCTTCTTTAAACCGCCACTTAGTCTTTACTTCTCCTTTACCGACCCTGCATCATGATATTAATGTGCACAACAAACATGTGTATATAATAATGCTAACATGATATAATTTAAACCATACTTAAGATTGATTTCAAATATTTGCATAGATAAATCATTTAAAAGCCATTATATCACAACCTTAAGTATAAGTCAAACCAGTTTCAGAAACACTTAAAAGGTATCAACTAGGAGAGTATCCTAATCTAAATGCTATCAAATCACAAGACCTAAGAAGGAGTATTATAACAAAAATCTATCAAAATAGAGCCATTATTTAGGCTCATCATCTCCCCCTAACCTAACTTCTTGCTGATCCTCCAGCAATAGGAAAATTCTGAATTATGGCACTGATTCGGAAATTTCCTGGAGTAACCTACTTAGAACCTCCTACAGACAAACTCTAGTAGAATCCCTTCATTTTATCCAATCTCTTCCATCTAGTATGTTCCACTGCTTCACTGTATGGTGGGTCATTGTCCCTGCATCCCATCCGTGGCCATAAGAGGATTGGAGGCTGAAAACTGAGAGGTAGCCAATGTCATCCCTTTGTTCTTCCCAACTGCATATACTTGGGTGCTCAATTTAGGGTTGCATGGTAGTTTTGCACAAAGTGTGGCTCAGATTGCCTTAACTCATCTGGCAGGCTATTCCAGCATTGGACTAAATGTCCTATTGCTACTTGTCCTTCTCTTGGACCCATTTGTTCATATTCTTTATACACCTCTTCCCTTAAGGGTAGGATATCCTTTGCATAATCTTGTTCATATACAATCTTTTGCCAGTCAAAATAAAGTCTCCTAGGCTCCCTAGATTCAGCCCTTAATGGAAGTGAAAGGTCAAGTTTTTCCATTTCATGCACCTAAAACTGCTCTCCCCTTGCTATTTCATTCTGCATCCATGACATAAGAGCTCTCAAATGGATATCTCTAATGTAAAGGAGAGGGTTCCAATCAACATCATGAGGAACAACATAGTTACGTACATAAAATTCACAGAGTAGATTCTTAATTGTTGTAGGAGATGTCTAATAAGAATTATAGAATTCCTCTGATGTTTGCAATGAGGGATTTAGATCCCTGACAATTCTCATGATTTGAAAACTGATATGTTGTTCTTTTAAATACAAAGAGTAAATACGAGGAGGTGCTCGACATTGCATTAGTTGTGGTACCATAGTGGCTACCGTTTCCACCTTAGCTTTAAGCTGAGCAATTTCCTCATCTTTTTGTTCAATAATTTTGTTCTGCCAGTCGATTATCATCTACATTTTTACCTTTTCCAATTCCCAGTCCTCATAAAGAGAAAGTACCACCGCATGACCAGTAAGGGAAGTAGGTGGTCTATGAATAGGTGCCCTAGGTTTCTTCTTTTCAACTTTACTCCTTGCTTCAATAACCTATTCTACAATGAATGCTAAGCTTTCCAGCCTTTCACAACCTATTTATTTTTGCGGCTGCTCAATGTTTTGGAGTTCTTCCTTTTCATGCAGCTGCAGTTCTTCCTCCATATTTTGTAGTTCTTCTTCTTCCTCTTTTTCTTGTTCCCTTTGGGGTTCTTTAGGTGGAGAAAGAGGAACATCATTGTGAGGTGGATTGTGTGGCTCTTATTCTGGAGAATCAATCAGGATGGTGACTTTTGGCTCTATTGATTGGTCTTGATTTTTAAGCTTTTTTTGAAGCCTACCACTACTTCTCTGAGATTTCCCTTTAACGGTTGCAGGACTACTTCTTGTAGCCAACTCTTCAACCACTTCAATGGTTACAGGAGAAACTGTTTTTACAAATTTCCTTTTCTTGCCCACAAGAGAGGGTAAATTCTCACTTTCACCTCTCTCTTCCTTATTTTCTATGTCAACTTGTTTTTCTTTGTCTTTTTCCTTTCGTATGGCAGCCCTAGTTTTTATTAGACTTTGAAAAGGAACCCCCGCTGTAGATTTTTCTTATAAGGGTTCCTCTACTATAGGAACATTTTGTTCTGATGAAAGCCTAGAGGATGAGGGTTCGATAGGGGAACCAAGTTTTTCTAAATTTTCTAAATTTTCCTGTTCTTGAGATGGAAGTGGTTCCTCTAAACCCACATTTTCTACCCTAAAATTCCTAATTTCAACAAATTCATTCCAAGGCATTAGAGAGACATCTCTCAAAGATCATTCAACTAATAGCTTAATTAGGCAATGATGAGAAACAAAGTGGGGCCTACCTCTCTAGATTTCTATTGTGCTTATGGAAGGAAGGTTGTATAATAGGCTTGGAACATTCATCCTTCTTCCATGGTGTAGATGACTCAAAAGCTTGAAGTGATGGGAATGTAGACATGAGAACCTTCCTTCACAGGTTAAATACTTTAAAACATACAATGCTACTGCTTTCCACTCAGGTGGAAGAGATTCTCGCCTAGATCCTTGTCTATCTACTACTAAGGGTGGGTCTCCCGGATGTGTAAATTCTGCTCTTGCACTATGTGCATCCTTGGATTCTTAGTACTTTTCTTCATCTATTGGTAACCCATTTACCTCTGCAATCCATTCCTCTATAACCACAACTCTCAAAAATTTTACCTGGCCTTCTCCATCTGAAAGTGTGCGGGTAAATTCCCTTGCAATTTCCTCATTAAACTCCATCAGCTTCAAAAAATAATCTAGCCACCAACTGTTGCAAAATCTTGGATCACAATCTTGGTCCTAAAGAAGGACTTCATGGACTGTCAGCTCATGATGAACAAGTGGACCACCCATTGCAGTGATAAAACTTTCCACTCGCTAATGGCATAAATCTATCCAATTTATGCACTAAGATATACTCAATGTGCTCTTACTTGGTTGAAACCTAGCTACATTGTAAAAATAGCTCTAAGAAGACATAAGGGCACAGTACAAAATATCACCTCAAATTAGAAATTTGAAAAATTAAAACACAATCTGAGATGATATAAGAATTATAGTTAATATGGTTTAATTATATACATGCAACAAAAATAAATACACATGAGCATACCTGACATCATGTGATAATTAGTGCAGCTGAATGCATTGAGCCGTCATGCATGGAAAATGAGGCGGAAATGGATGGAGTGAATGGAAATAAATGAGTGAATACAGAATGAAATATTTATTACGCAGAAATGTACTTCCTCCAGATGTGGAAGTATTTATTATGATCATGCAACAAAGATTTTAGATGGAGTGGTAACAAAAAAGCCATCGCTAGTTGCTGCAGGAATCTCGACATGCTCGGCAATGGTGAACTATCGCAAAAAGTCATCCTTGATAAGAGGTTTGTGGTACAAGTGCAACTGAAGACCATTGACTAACAATTTAAATTTGACAAGATCAATTGTAGATAATCTAACAACACCACTAGAGAATGTTTCAACTATCTCATACGGTCCTAACCATCGTATCTGTAATTTTCCCAAATTATCTTTATACCTTGAATCATAGAGAAGGGCCAAATCACTTGGCTTGAATGATTTATATTTGATATAGCGATCATGCCACTTCATGCGCTGATTTTGAATTGATTCGGTGTGTTGTAGGGCAGAATTTCTTATCTCATCTAAGGCATTAAGCTGTAGGAGCCTTTCCTCTTGTGCTGCAGAAAGAGTCATATCTAAGGCAATGGCCGTTCTCAAGGTTTTATGCTCAAATTCTATAGGCATCATTGCTTTTGTCCCATATACCATTTCAAATAGTGTAAACTTTGTTGTGGTTTTCCAGGTGGTTCTATAAGCCCATACTACTTCAAATAATCTGCTAGACAAATCCTTGCGGTTAAGAGCTACTATTTTGGTCAATATTGATTCAAGCTCCCTGTTAGTGATCTTTGCTTGTCCATTAGCCTGAGGATGATAAGGAGTGGATTTCCTATGCCTTATATTGTATTCATTAACCAGGGCTCTAACCAGAGTGGAAGTAAATTGTGCCCCTTGATTTGTTACTATTTCTCTATGAACTCCATACTGAGTGAAGATTTCTTCATATAAAAATTCTACTACCTTATTATCCCTAGTATGCTTGAATGCTTTGACTTCTACCCATTTGGTGACATAGTCAGTATAAACAAGAATGTATGACCGACCATTTGATGATGGATCAATTGGCCCAACAAAGTCTAAGCCCCATTTGTCAAATAGTGTAACAACTACCTGGGGTTGTAAAGGCATTTCATTAGACCGAGTTGATCTTCCCATTCTTTGACATCTATCACATTTCCTAGTGTATTTGACTGCATCCTTGTGCAAGGTTGGCCAATAATATCCTATAGTCAATATCTTGAGAGTTGTTCTTTTGGCAAAAAAGTGACCTCCACAAGGCTCATCATGATAGGCCTACAGTATATCATAGGTCTCATCTTCTCTAACACAATGCCTCATAACTTGATTTGGTCCTGTATAAAATAAGCAATCTGCTATCCATGAGAAGTTGAAACTCTTTTCTACCAGCAATCTTTTTTCTTTTGGTGAGAAATGAGGAGGTATCTTGTTAGCTGCTAGGTAGTTAGCTATGTTAGCATACCATGGACTGTTCAAATTAATGGAAAACAAATTCTCATCTGGAAAAGAATTATCAATGGCTTTAGGATTGTTTGGTGTTTGAATTCTAGACAAAAAAACCGGTAACTAAATTTGCTTTACTTGGTTTATCTATGATAGTAATGTCAAATTCTTGCATTAACAACAACCATCTTGCCAATCTACCTATAATGGAGCTTTTGTTCATGGGGTACCTGATGGTTGCATGACCAGTGTGCACAAAGATTTGATAACTAGTTATATAGCACCTAAACTTATTGAGGGCATAGATAATAACTAACATTTCCTTTTCAGTGATAGTATAATTCAGCTCTGGTCCTTGCAAATTTTTACTCATATAATAAATTGAATTTTCCAAAACTCCTTGCTTCTACCCCAAAACTGCTCCAATTGCAAAATTAGATGCATCTATATGAATGCGAAAAGGAAGAGACCAAATAGGTCCTTTAAGAATAGGGGCCTGAGTCAAGGCTCCTTTTAGTTTAGAAAATGCCTTTTCACATGTAGCTGTCCATTCAAACTCAACATCTTTTGTTAATAGAAAATATAATGGTCCTACTATTTTACTAAAGTCCTTGATAAATCTCCTATAGTACCCTGCATGGCCTAAAAAACTTCTTACATCGTTTTGTTTTGCAGGGGCAGGAAGAGAAAGTATTACCTCAATTTTAGCTGGATCTACTTGAATACCTGATTGAGAAATATGATGCCCCAACACTATTCCTTCTTGCATCATCATAAAACATTTTTCATTGTTTAGGGATAAATTGTGATCCTCATACCGCTGTAGCACTTTGGTCATATTTTGTAATGCCTCCTTAAAGGTAGTCCCATAAGCAGTAAAATCATCCATGTAAATTTCCATACAATCATGGGATATATCTGAAAATATACTGAGGACAACCCTTTGAAAGGTTGTAGGAGCATTGCATAAACCAAAAGGGAGAACTGAATAGGCATATGTGCCCTGTTAGTATTTTGGTATGGTTTTGTCATTGATTTCAACACCTGCTAAATACACCTACTTTGGAGATCCAACAACATTCACCAACAAACAGTAAACTGTGCAACAGTTACTAGTATATGGTTAACCGACAGGATATAATGTTCACTGGTACTTGCATTGACATGGAAGACACTTGGTAATGTCAAAGACATCATGTGGACACTTTACTTTGAAGTAATAATCATTGGTATATTCTCATTTGCATATTTGCTTTTACCGACAAATAGGTCTAGGTTATCTAGGGTTACACCGGCAGGTTTATCTTTTCCAGATCAGCATGGCATGCTATGGAGATGATTTATTATTGTTGTAAATGCATTAAGCCGACATGTTCAATCAGTTATTGCATCAGATATTGTATTGTTTGTAAAATGTTTTTATTGTAATATCTTGTAGAGCCGACCTACTAAAATTGGTCTTAGGGTATGGTATAAATGTAAGATCTTATTTGTAAGATCAAGTGTTGAATGCAAAAAAGATTTTAAGGAAGGGTATATGTGAGATCAAGCAGGGATATACATGAAGACATCATTTGAAGGTGAAGTTAGGTTTTTGTAGAAGCATATCAGCATTACACCGGTACTGAATCTAGCATATGAAGATGCTATTTTGTGCAATACATTCTCACTGGATTTAACCATCCAACTCTAGTCAGTGTGACTCCCATTTGTGATTGAGCAATGAGCTCTAGGCTGTTGGCCTTTCTGCATGTGCAGACCCCTCTTTGTACACTTACTATCTGCAGTACTATCATCTGATTGTGGGTAAGGTTTCCCACCATGGTTTTTCCCCTTATAGGGTTTCCGTGTACAAATATTGGAGTCATGTGTTGTGGATGACTTTGTGCTTATGTTTCATGCATTAATTCTTACCGATACAACAATTTTCTGTTAACATTGTCTACCGGCATACTTAACTAATTTACCGGTATTAAGCATTAAGTTGGTTAATAAGTTTTTGGTTTGAATTTATTAGACAACTGATTCAGCCCCCCCCTCTCAGCTGTCTTCGGGACCTACAATTGGTATCAGAGCTTAGTCCTCTTTTTGCAGAAGTTTAACAACTTGAGGAGATCCAATGTCTACTAATTATTTCAGAAAGGATAGTCCTAAACTTGATGGAACCAACTATGGGATATGGAAAATCAGAATGGAGACACATCTGAATTGCATTGGTAAAGACATCTGGGAAGTTACTAAGAATGGTTATACTGCTACTGTAGCTGGTTAGACTGCTCCCATTACTTTAGCTAAAGATGAAGAAAATGATTGCAAAGCAAGAGATGCACTTTTGAGTGCATTATCGGATCAATAAATCATGGGATTATCAGATAGATCCACTGCAAAATCTATTTGGGATCATTTGGAAACACTGAATGAAGGGGATTCCACAGTCAAAATTGCAAAACTTGAAAGCTTCCGAGTTAGGTATTAACATCTGAAAATGGAAGAAGATGAAAGGATTTCTGCTTTTATGGAAAGAGTAAATGAAATTGTTTTGGGTATCAAATGTTGTGGAGGAACCTTGAGTGAAGATGAGATTGTTTCAAAAATCTTAAGAGGTTTTCCACTGGCATATAAAATGAAGGTTACTACTATAAATGAGTTGAGAACAATGCCTAATACATCAGTAACTAGGGGTACACTGATTGGAAAACTTTCAGCTTTTGAAATTGAGGAATTTGGTCCTGTTGCTACTATAAAAACTAATTTGGCCTTCAAAGCATCAACATCATCTACCCATCCTTTGACAAATTAGACTGGAGAGCCTTTTATGCAAGAGAACTTGAAGAAACCAAGAAGGAGAATGAAGAGCTTGAAGAACTTGAAGCACTATTTGCAAGAAAAATGCCAAAAGGTCCAATTGGAAGTAAGTATGAAGGTAAAGCACCCTTTAAATGTTTCAACTGCAATAAGATTGGTCATATGGCTTCAAGATGCCCTGATAGACATGCTAGACTAAGAGAAGAAGCTAGAAGGAGATACAAACCTAATCCTGAATATCAGAGATACAGATTTAAGAAAAACAAAGATAAATCTTGTTACATTGCTAATGAAGGTGTGACTGATGATTCTGATGAGGATCCAGCAGACAACAGATGGGTCTTTGTTGCTATAACAGAAGATCAACCGGTACCTATTGCTCAATCGGTAGAACAAGCCCTAGCAGCTAAAGTTGAATCAAAGGATGAATGGATTATTGACTCAGGATGCTCACATCACATGACTGGAGACAAAGGTAAATTCTTGAACTTTCAAGAATACAATGGAGGTTTAGTAAGATTCAGAGATGACAAAGCCTGTTCAATCAAAGGTAAGGGTTCAATATCTCTTGATGGTAAACATAACACTGACAATGTCTACTATGTTGAAGGATTAAAACATAATCTTTTAAGTGTTGGTCAATTAGTTGAGAAAGGTTTTCAGTTATAATTTAAAAATGGAAAATGCAAAATCATGAATAGAAATGGTTTGGAAATTGCAACCGGTAAGCAGACTAGAGGTAATATCTTTCATTTGAATAACAGTGAAAAGGCATGCTTAATTGCACATATAGATGAAAGTTGGCTATGGCATAAAAGACTATGCCATGTAAATTTTGATTACATGGTAAAAATCAGTACTTCTAAGGCAGTTAGAGATCTACCTAAAATTGTGAAACCTCAGAATACAATTTGCAAGGAATGTCAATTTGGAAAACAAGTTAGAGCTAGTTTCAAAAGTATTCCAGAAAAATCCAATAATGCCCTTGATTTAATTCACACTGATTTATGTGGTCCAGATAGAACTAAAAGCTTACAAGGTGATAGATATTTCATGCTAATTATTGATGATTATTCTAGAATGTGTTGGGTTACTTTTCTCAGAGAAAAATCAGAAGCACTTGGGAAGTTCAAGCTATTCAAAGCAATGGTTGAAAATGAAACTGGTAAGAAAATTAAATGTTTAAGATCAGATCAAGGAGGAGAATTCACATCTAGAGATTTTAATACATTCTGTGAAGTAAATGGAATCAAAAGACAGTTATCAGCACCTCAGACACCACAACAGAATGGAGTTGTTGAAAGGAAAAATAGAACTATTTTGGATGCAACAAGAAGTATGTTATCAGAAGCAAATCTACCACATGTGTACTAGAGAGAGGCAGTAAGCACTGTTGTCTATACATTCAACAAAGTTCACACCAAAGGTGAAACCGGTAAGACCCCTCATGAACTATGGTTTGGTAATACTCCTACTCTTAAGTATTTCAGAATTTTTGGAATTAAATGTTATATTAGAAGAGATGAGTATATTGGCAAGTTTGATCCTAGAAGTGATGAAGGAATATTTCTTGGTTATTCATCTAAGAGTAAAGCTTATAGATGTTTTAATAAAAGATTACAGAAAATTGTTGAAAGTACAAATGTAAAGATTGATGAACAATTCAGAGGAACTTCAAGGTATATAGACTCTGAACCGGTAATAGAAATTATGACAAATGAACCTACAATAAATCCACCAATACAGAATGATGATCTAGTTACTCCGGTATCATCAGAGGATTCCACAGTAATTGAAGAACAACAATAGACTAAGACACCCCGATATGTAAGACTGAATCATTCTGAAGATCAGATAATTGGAAGCAAATTTAAAGGAGTCATGACAAGAGGAAGATTGGCAAATGAAGAGGTATGTCTTATTTCTCAAATTGAACCATTATCTATCAATGAGGCATGTGAAGATAAATTTTGGATTAAAGCTATGGAAGAAGAATTAGGACAAATTGAGAAAAATAATACTTGGACATTAGTTCCCCGGCCTAAAAATAAAAATGTATTTGGAACCAAATGGGTATTTAGAAACAAACTTAATGAGGATGGTAAGGTTGTCAGAAATAAAGAAAGACTAGTGTGTAAGGGATATTCTCAGAAAGAAGGAGTTGATTACAATGAAACCTTTGCACTGGTAGCCAGAATTGAGGCAGTTAGACTATTCTTGGCCTTTGCAGCTCACAAGGATTACAAAGTTTATCAAATGGATATTAAATGTACATTCTTGAATGGAGATCTTGAAGAGGAAGTCTATATTGAACAACCTGATGGATTTTCCTTGACAGATGACAATGATATGGTTTGTAGATTAAGAAAAGCTCAGTATGGATTAAAACAAGCTCCAAGAGCTTGGTATGCAAGATTGGATAAGTATCTTTTAAAGATTGGTTTTACTAAAGGAAATGCAGATAGCAATTTATATTACAAAGTAACTAATGATGACATCTTGATTATGGAAGTATTTGTTGATGATATAATCTTTGGAGGAGAAGATGGATTATGCAAAGAATTTTCTCTTGAAATACAACATGAATTTGAAATGTCTATGATCGGAGAAATAAAATTCTTTTTAGGATTGCAGATTTTACAGACTGATAAAGGCATATTTTTGAGTCAATCTAAGTACTTAAAAGAACTACTTAAGAAATTTGGGATGGAGAACTCTAAACTGGTAAGCACGCCTATGACTACAAATGACAAATTATCTCAAAGGGATGAATCTACACCTATTAATCCAACTAGATACAAATCTATGATAGGAGGTTTACTGTATTTGACACAAACAACACCTGATATTATGAATGCAGTATGTATAGTTTCTAGATTTCAGAGTAATCCTAGGGAAAATCATGAATCAACAATAAAAAGGATTTTCTGGTACTTACAAGGCACAACAAATCTTGGATTATGGTATCCTAAAGATGAAAATTTTGATTTATATGCATATACAGATGCAAATTGGGCAGGAGACGTGGATGATAGAAAAAGAACCACTGGAGGAGCATTCTTTCTTGGAAAGAGATTAGTTTCTTGGTTAAGTAAGAAACAAAGTTGTACATCTTTATCAACAGTAGAATCAGAATATGTTGTAGCAGCAACAAACTGTACACAGGTACTTTGGCTTAAGCAAATGTTGAAAGACATAAAGGTAAAATGCAAGGAACCTATTACTATATATTGTGATAACACTGTAGCAATTGATATATCTAAGAATCCAGTATTACATTCTAAAACAAAACATGTTTCTATCAAACTGAATTTTCTAAGGGAAAAAGTTGAAGAAAAGGAGATAAAATTGGTTTATGTGAATACTAAAGAATAACTTGCAGATATTTTCACAAAACCTTTGCCTAAAGAAACTTTTGAGTATCTCAGAGATCAGCTCGGAGTCTTACCTCCACCGGTAGAGACTTAGACAGTTGATGATTGTCATCAACTGGTAGAATTAAATGGACAAATGTTTTATTCCGGTATTTGATGAGGAAGCTACTTCTCAGGGGGAGTAGTTGGTATATTGACTTGGTTGGTATTTTGTATGAACTTGACTTTTTGTGACTTTGGCATTTGATGTCAAAGGGGGAGAGATATATGGAAAAACATTGGGGAGATATATATGAAAAAACATTAGGGAGAGATGTATGAAAAATGCATTATCTTTTTGAGGAGAGATTGGTATGAGAGATTGGTATAAACACATATTACTCCCAGGGGGAGAAATGGAGATTGTTGGTTTTTGTACTTGGCATTTCTATTTTGGCACTTTGATGGTTTTTCCATCTTGTGTTGCCATCAATGCCAAAGGGGGAGATTGTTGGTATTTTGGTATGGTTTTGTCATTGATGTCAACACCTACTAAATACACCTACTTTGGAGATCCAGCAACATTCACCGGTAAACAGTAAATTGTGCAACAGTTACCAGTATATGGTTAACTGGCGGGATATAATGTTCACCGGTACCTGCATTGACATGGAAGACACTTGGTAATGTCGAAGACATCATGTGGACACTTTACTTTGAAGTAATAATCATTGGTATATTCTCATTTGCATATTTGCTTTTACCGACAAATAGGTCCAGGTTATCTAGGGTTACACCGACAAGTTTATCTTTTCCAGATCAGCATGGCACTCTATGGAGATGATTTATTATTGTTGTAAATGCATTAAGCCGACATGTTCAATCGGTTATTGCATCAGATATTGTATTGTTTGTAAAATGTTTTTATTGTAATATCTTGTAGAGCCGACCTACTAAAATTGGTCTTAGGGTATGGTATAAATGTAAGATCTTATTTGTAAGATCAAGTGTGGAATGTGAAAAAGATTTTAAGGAAGGGTATATGCGAGATCAAGTAGGGATATACATGAAAACATCATTTGAAGGTGAAGTTAGGTTTTTGTAGAAGCATATCAACATTACACCGGTACTGAATCGAGCATATGAAGATGCTATTTTGTGCAGTACATTCTCATTGGATTTAACCATCCAACTATAGTCAGTGTGACTCCCATTTGTGATTGAGCAGTGAGCTCTAGGCTGTTGGCTTTTCTGCATGTGCAGACCCCTCTTTGTACACTTACTATCTGCAGTAGTATCATCTAATTGTGGGTAAGGTTTCCCACCGTGGTTTTTCCCCTTACAGGGTTTCCACGTACAAATATTGGTGTCATGTGTTGTGGATGACTTTGTGCTTATGTTTCATGCATTAATTCTTACCGGTACATCAATTTTCTATTAACATTGTCTACCGGCATACTTAATTGATTTATCGGTATTAAGCATTAAGTTGGTTAATAAGTTTTTGGTTTGAATTTATTAGACAACTGATTCACCCCCCCCCTCTCAGTTGTCTCTGGGACCTACATGCCCTAGGGGCAGGTAAAGGTGGTCTTTTCCTAATCTTTCAGAGCTATTTTGATTTGATTATAACCACTAAACCCATCCAAAAATGAAAAGTATTGCTTACGTGCTAGAGAATCTAATACTTGATCTATGAATGGAAGTGAGAAATGATCCTTTTTGGTAGCAGTGTTGAGCTCCCTATAGTCCACACAAACTCTACATTTCCCTGCTTTTTTTGGAACTACAACCAGGGAGGAAACCCATTGACTATCTGAAATAGGGTAAATGAATCTTGCATTAAGCAACTTTTGTAGTTCCTCTTTAACTATTTCTATTAAGGCAAGATTAATCCTTCACTGGGGCTATCTAATTGGTTTACAATCTTATTTGATATAAATCCTATGGGTACACTGTTAGATGCAATGATAGTCCCAAAGACACTAAAAGGGGGATGAATCAGTGTCTAACCGGTTACTAGAATATTTGAACTTATTTATAACTTTGCAGCTTAAATCAATGTACCGGTGAACAAGCAATAGTGCAGTAAAGAGAAATAATAGAGATAGCATAAGTGCACACCATAACACAAGATATTTTGGCAAGGAAATTTGGTGTGTGAAAAACCTCGGTGGGATTTGTGACCCATAATATTTACTTACTGGCCAATATGAATAAGTATTACTTACAACATGGGCCTGCACATGCAGGAAGGCCAACAGCCTAGAGCTCACTGCTCAAATGAAGAGTCTCACTGACTACAAAATGGATAATTAAATCCAATACAATGTACTGCTCAAAATAGTATCTCTAATGATTGGTTTAGTACTGGTTTAAGCTCAGTCAGATACCTTAACAAAAATATTTTGTTGTCTTACACATACCAATAATAATAATCACCTATCCTTATATAAAATGATCTATCAGATCTCATACATATATGAGTCTTTACAATACATCATGTCGGTTTACAAATAATTTATTACATTTACAATATAATTCATATAAACAAAACTTTGTCTCATGTCGGCCTGAGTACCAATATACTTCATTGTCGGTGTAATATGGATGCCGGTGAATGTGCCTTTGTTGTGCCTGTTGGTGCTGGTAGATGATGTCTATGTTTCCGGTGAACCTATTGAACCTATTACTGGTTGGTTGCCATCAATGACAACATCAACCATTCCCATAGAGTGTAGAATGCCAACAATCTCCCCATTTGGCATTGATGGCAACACTCATGAGAAAAATCCAAAACTGTTATCCAAAAATGAAATCCAAAATTTGATCCCAAAAAGAGTGTGCTCCCCTTGAGAAAGTGATCTCCTCTATGCATTTATTTTTCTCCATACTACTCCCCCTTTGACATTAGTGGCAAAGGATGTCAAAAAGAATCAAAGAATACAAAAATGCTACCTCATAGCCTGTAACTGGTTGCTTACAAGTTGAAAAATGTCCACCAAAATTAGATTCAGACTCTGCATGAATTTTTTACTGTCAGAAAGAATGGTTTCTATTTGGTGGATCATGTCAGTCACATAGTGCATTTGTTGCTTCGGTGACCATTCCTCTTGAATTGTTGTCTTTGATAGCTCAACCCGCTGAGTAATAAGACTATCCAATCTTGGACCAAGTTTGCTTTTCAGTTCCTTGGCTTTTACGCTTATCCTTGCTTTCTCTTTCTCAAGTTTCTCAATCTTTTCCTCATAAGTTTCCATTTCTTGTTCAAAAACTGAGATACGTCCTGAAGAACCTATCATATTATTCGCAATGTCATCTATCTCCTTCTGTGTCTTTTTAATTTCCTCATCAATATCTTCAGTCAAGTGGTGAGGCTTGTTGACTTCTCTATACAGTTCCTTATATTCCAAAATTGTTGAGTTAAGTACCAGTAATAGTGAATCCATGTGCTCAGTACAGTCTTTGATGGTTTTCTCAAAGAATTCACCTTTCTCTTTATCTACTCTTTCCTTTATAGTTTCCTCATTCACCGTATCTATGGTTAGAACATTTTTAGAAATAAATTTGAAAAATGCATCCAATTTGCCTAAAGAATCCTCAATATGATCTATCTTACAGGTTGGTGCAATCATCTTCAAAATAGGTAATGTGTCATCAATAGCCTTAAATTCTAAGGCATTGCAATATGTTATCCTCTTAATTGAATCCAATAGAACATCTATTACATTAGTAGGTCTGAATTCTCCAGTAGATGTGCCTGGTTTTGCAATAGATTTTCTTTCAACAGATACTTGCCTAATTGCCTTAACTATTTCTTCCTTATTTCCATCAATTGCTTCCTCTTTATTTACATTTTTTGCTGGTTTCTCTGTCTGTGTTATTACCTATACTTCTTTTGGTTTTTCAGTCTGTGTTATTACCTCTGCAACTATCAGTTTCTCTATCTTTGGTTTCACAATGTTAGTTAACTTAGCCTCTACAAGTATCTCATTGTTCTAAGAGTCAACAGTGTGTGTCGGTGACTCAGAGATCTCACTATTCTTAACATCAGTTGTCTTAACCTCTGCGATCTCTTTATCCACAACAATGTTAAAAAATTGTGTATCAACATTCATAGTGAAAATAATTTCAAAATCCAGGTTAGTATCATCATGAGTTACTTCTTCAGTTGCCTTATCCGGTTGATCATTTTTATGTATTGGTGTATCTGAAGTTATTGGTGGAGTATCTTGTGCTGGTGGAGGAATGTTATCTGTGATCTTTATAGCAGGTATACTACCAATTCTTCTTTTACCTTTGTGCTTCTGGTATACCTTAGCAAAAGATTTATCCATTTTCTATCTCCCTTTTGTCTTTCTTTTTTTTTAACAAAGAATATGTCCCATGTGTCTGAAGTTTCATCAGCAATTTCTTTCACTCTCCTAGCCATTAGGCTAACTTGTCGGTGTCCACTCACAAAAACTGACAAGGTTTGCTTCAGAAATCAGTTCATCAATTTCCTCTTTAGGATTTACAGGGTGCATTGCCAATAATGCTTCAACTTTTAACTTTTTATCTAATTCCATCACTGAAATTCTTTTATCTTCTAATCTTAAATATAAGTCATTCAATAGATCATCTACAACTTCAATCAAAACCTTGTTATAGATGTCTAAATGCAAAATAATACTAGCATCTATTGTGTCTTTGTCAGAATCCTTGAATGAATGATACAATTTGTTCACATTGCAAATATTACCATCTTGTGTTATCTCATTTACCAGTTCCTCCGATGTAAGGGTATCCGGTGTTTTAGGCTGTTTCTTCTTAGGAGTTAGCTTCTTCTTAGGTTCCCTTACAGCCTGCTGCTTCTTCCTTAATGTCCTTACCTTTTTAGGAGAAGGAGAAGGTACTGGTGAGGGTTTTCTCTTCTTCCTCTCATCTCTCTTGAACTCATATGCTTTTCCACTGTCTGTATCTGAAGAAGTGACAACCAGTGAAACATGAGCTACCAGTTCCAATCCTTCCAGTTCACTAGAAAATATACCACTCAAGTTCATTACATGTTATTTAACCTCCTTAGCCTTCTTGGATGCATCTCTGATAAATTTCTCTTTTCTTTTTCTCTACTTCTGCATTGAAACAACACTCTCAATAATCTCAACACTACCAAAAATTTCTTCAGATGTTTCCTTAGGTGCATCAAGAAGTGTTTTAGCATATGCTTCAAGAATATTTAGGTCAACTTCATAACCCATTTCTTTTATCCAAATAGTTCTAGGAGTAATAGCTTCCATCCATGTTTCATCTCGTTTGATTACAAAGCATATTTTCTTATCATATTTGTCTATAATGCTCCGTGGTATCCTTTCTCTATCCTTCATCTTAGTTTGGAAGTTTTTGAAGTATTCTGCTATAATGTTGTCATTGTTAGATCCCATACCAGTGATAGCTTCCAAAATTTGTTTGCCTACCAGGATGTCATATCCAAAGTCCTTATGACCAATGTCAGGTATCTCTTTGGTGAAGTAAAGCATCAAACACACAAGTAGGTTGCCAAAACGAAATGTCCCCTTCTTATCACCCTTAATCTTTTTTGGGTTATCAATTAGTTCATCCTTAATCCATTCACAATTATCAATCCTAGCATTGTTTTTGACAATCTCATATGCACTATGAATACATAAGCTGAAAACATAATTTAATCTATTTGCATGAGTTACTCTATAGCCAAGTACCATGTTCACATATCTCACATTTACATCAATAATGTTATTAACCCTAAGAGATCTATTTTCAAATGTGGCTCCAATTAGGTCCATAACACCCTTTTTAGGTATCTTCTTTGTTTTGTCAGGTGATGCAGAGTCTTGGAGCTTTGTTTGCTTCACCTTCTTGAGTGACTTGTCCTACTCAACCCTACAACTACTCAAGTCCTTCCTATGGCACTTAGTAAGGGTTATGAAAATGAGACCTCCAAGGTTTGAATCTTCTTGACTTGCCTCCTAGGTACAGCTAATGGTTTTTGGACAATCAACTCCTCCACTTGAGGTTGTCACCTCAGCTACTTACTCTCACCTCTCCTGGGTTCCAACCACTCCTCCTAGGATTTTAACACACCAACTCTTCTTATGGTTTCCCAATGCATTAGTAAGGTGTCTTCATTGTGTTTTGAAGTTTAAGACTCACCAAATCCATCGCCATGGTTTCTCAAGCCTTCTAGGTCTCTACCGACACCTAAATAGGCCTAATTGTATTAGCCCTTCTTAAGCGGTTTTTGGGGTTTAATTTGAAAAAGTACCAAAAAAGCCTAAGAATAAATCATGGATTCAGATACCCTTTTGGAAGTTGTATACAATACTATAAAATTATATCTGGGTTATTTGTATAGGTGTGGTTTCCAATGCTGCACTATTTGTGGGGTTTTAGGCTTAACCGGTGGATTGACAAACTTGGTCTAGAACCTTTCACGAGTCAAAAATCCTGCTCTAAACACCTTGGGAAACTTCAAGGAAACTCTAAGGGATTTCCATATATATGCCACCTAGGCCTGCATCAATCTCCAAGTTCTCACAAATCGCACTATGCTTACTGTCCTAACTCACCTACTCCCAATGGTGAGCCTAGGTCTTCATTGTTTCTCCTCCTCCTGGACCTACAACATCACAAACCCTATTACAAAACTATGTATAGACCCTAACTTAGCATTCTTAATTATTTCAACAAGTTCCATCAAAGAATGCCTAGGCTAGAGCCATTTCTTGCTCTTAAACCCTACTTGCAAGGGTTTTGCTCCTAGTTGCAAAGAATGAGAGGAATCTTTACAACTTGGAATAATCAAACCTACAAATCAACCTCATTGAAAGAAAATACAATGGACATACAAGTATGGCAATTATTTTACACCATCTAGTCCATATTGGACTGTACAAGCAATGAAAAACAAAACAAAACTATCAAAAACAGGTGGAAACAAGATTGTTTCACAAACCAAAAACTTTCTCCTGCATTTCCAATCCTCCAACCCATACAATGAAGTGAAATTTTATATCCACTTGTTGCAATTGGTTCAACCAATTACCTAATTCCCATAACCAAAAATCCAACTTTTGCAAGAAATTGCAAAATGTTGCTCAACAACTTTTTACAAGTTTTGCTCCAGGATGCAATTTTGCATTCTATTGCATTCTAAGACTCTTGAAGGTCCTCAATCACCTTACAAGACCTAAAAAACAACTCATTTGACTCCTAATTCATGAATACCTTCATTTGGATTATTTTGCCTATGAACTACCTAAGCATCTCACTTCTCAGGTTAACAGCATCCTGAGCACAATTAACTCAAACCAAAATTTGGACAACTCAACCATGGCTCTACTAAGTCCTCAATGGTTGGTCCATTATTACATCACACATTAACACACAAACTAAAAGAAAATAAAAGATTACATTCTTAGAGTGCTAGGTGCCCTGCACCATCGGGCCTAGGACCGGTTGAGGGTAAACTAGTACCTACCTTGATTGCTTCCTTTGAGATTTTAAAAATAGAGTCTATCCACATAGACTCTCCATGAACTCTGCTCAGTACAAGATGAACTACCTCCTTCAGAAATCTAGGTATGTTCATAATTTCAACAAATCCTAGGTCTCCTACAATCTTGTGCTCCAGTTTAACCAAACCTTGTTCATCAGTAATAACATCTTTGTACATGTTCTTCAAATCATCAGTCCCTAAATTTTCTATTTTGCAGTGAATGTAGATTCTAGGGGCTTCAGCAAAAGTGACTCCCTTCAGAATTTTTGAAAAAGCTCCGATAGAATCATCTTTCTTGGCAATTTCAGGGATGATCTTAAACACGGGCCTAGGGTACTTAATGTTTTCTACCACAGTAGGGTTTGCAATAAACTCAGCTGTAGAAGATGAAGATGCCATTTTCAAAGATAAATACCTCTTGCTTGAAATCTTGAATGCCTGAAAATGCCTTGCTGCTTTGCCTTAGGATGCCTTTGCTCAATTTTGCGCTCTCTGAATGCTTGGTGGATTGAAATGAGGGTTTTCCTGTGCTTTATAACCAAAAAAGTTCTTCAAAAACTGCATTAAATGCTTGTTGGTTAAGTGAAATCTTAACACATCTTCCGATAAAGAAGAAATGTGTCTTCTTACCATCAACCGAGGGTAGAATGCATGATTTTCAACTTGCTGCCATACCCCCTAAGGATTATTCCTTAGTTAGATGAAGAATCTCCTACTGATGGAGGATTACTCTGTTGAATTGGTGTAGAGACAGATTCATCAACTCTGTAATCTCTCTTCTTAATCCATTATTTTGAAAATTATTTCTTTATTTCATTTACCTTTTATTTGTTAGACACAATGCACCATTCAGAGGGGGAGGGGGTGAATCAGCGGTTCTCAAATCTTTTCCCTTTACTAATCCTATGTGAGCATAAATCTACCTCAATGCAAACTGACTGATTAGTGGGAAGACCAACACAAATGCAATCACACAAGGGACATCACATAACACTAGCATATACGAGGAAAACCCAAGATGGGAAAAACCTCGCTGAGCAATGCTACTAAAGTCTACTGCTCCAATCCAGCCTCACAATGAAGACACAGTTACAAAGTTTAGGGCGCCAACCCAAGAAGCACCAACCCCTAACTTTAGGGCACAAATCCAAGGAGCTACAACCCCTACCTGATTTATGGGCTACAACCCAAAGGAGCTACAACCCTTGCCTTTAGGTCATCTACCCAAGGAGCACCAACCCCTGCACTGAGAAACAACTCAGTGTTCAGAATATAAACATGAAATATGTAAGTAGTTATCTTGTTAGAAGTGAATCTTGTAATCTTATCATATGCCTTACTCTATCGATGAGATACCTTCTCTGCTACACCGACTCACTCTTCTAATGCTCACTTCAGCTGCTTAACTGTCGATGAACTCTATCGGTACACTTATCCTCTTCTTATACTCTGCTGGATCTCCACCTTACTCTCTACTCTTCAATGGTATAACACTTTGCTAGTTCTTTTTCTTCCTTCTCTGTAGCCTCCTTCATTTTTTCTCTACTGATATGAACACTACAGGTTCTTCTCTCCTACCGGTTGAATGCTTCAACCAAGTTCTCCCTCACTCTCACTCACTTCTCAAATGCTCATCAAGCACTAGGATGATTTTCTCTTACCTACAAAAGTATCACACTTCGCAGTAGCACAAATATTCTTCTATTACAACAACATCTGATAATGTCTTTTTCCTTCATCTTTATAGACTGGTTTCCCGCCAAAAGACAATTTCAAAAATCAGGCGGTTAGGGTTTCTTCACCACCCTTGAGGCAAAACCAAATCTAATCAGATCCTATTTGATCTGATCTTTTAGATAGCTAGTCTACACAACTCCGTCACTTACATACCTCCTAGATCATGCCTTCCATCTCTGGTGATCTACTTTTTATCCTAACAACAGATCTCTTGGTCAAAACACACAAGATTCGTCATGTTGTTTCCTTCATTGCCTTGATCTCCTCAATCGCTCTTAGCTGGCTTGTAGTTGTCCTTCAGACCTCGAGCCACAAATCCCTACTACAATCTGCAACATGTCTCATGATTTGTGGGAACTTTTATCACAGTCAACCAACTCTACACCTACCCCGTTGATGTATAATCCATTACTATTTGATGCAGGTTTGCCAGTTCATGCATGTTTGCCATTTCATCCTTTTGTAGCATCACTGTCATTATCCACCTCATCACACTATTCTGTTTGTTCATTCCTAGTCACTGAACACTCAAACAACTGGTTCCATCTACTGATAAACAAACCCTACTAGCATATGACACCTTGCTAGTTGTCCTTCTTGTCCTGACCTTTCTTAATATGTTGGTGTAACCCTCAAACCAGTATTCAGACATGACTGACCTATGCATGCACATTCCCATCAAGTATCTTCACCTTGTCCATATTAACGATGGACTTACATACCAGTTACCACTCATGATGACACCATGTCCTGAACCTTCACAAGACTCCATCTTTAATTAGGTCAATCTATTTCTGACTGCATCTACTTAGCCTTACCTTTTCCTTGATCAATTTTGTTCATTCCTCTACCGGTTTGTCAAGGTGACAAACATTTCTCACTTCCTCTAAACTAGTTTCTCAACATGCCTTATCTGTCAGTCCTGATCTCATGCACTTAAGGTGTTTCCTCAATTTATTGGTGGATCCGATGTGAGCCTTCAAGTACTTGCCTTTACTTCTTCACACTTTATGCACACAGTGCAAAATAAGAGATAATCTCCACTTACTAGTGGAGTGACACCTTGCCTTCTGCATCCTGCAATGCTCTTCATGTGACTTCCCTATTTGTGCAACATCTTTTCAAATAGGCACATGTGATATGATGTGAGCACATTCACTATCAGTCACTGCTTCTCATGATGATTGCAACTTCATCTAGTGGGAGTCCCATTGTTTTGTAGCCTCACAGCATACTGGTGACCTGCTCATTCTTCTCCTCTAGTGTTGGTGTGATTTAGGTAATATTCCACCTCTTCATCACAAATAACTGCTCAAACACTTCTTTATCTCATCACAGAAGTCAGGCACTAAATTGTATACTGGTGACTCCACTGACCACTTTTTCTTGCCTTACTAGTTTTCTGCAACACAAGGTGATATCAAAGATATCACATCCTGTACTCCTTCATAGCAGTGTTGCACATCCATATCTACTACCCATGGTCATCTCATACCAGTTGACATTAGTGACAACACAATGCCAACATTCTTTTCCTCTCTCATTAGATCATTTATTGTTCACTGCTATAATCATTCTTCTACAAATTTTTTTAATATGCCCAATCTTGTTACATGCATAACAAGTTACATTATTCCTTTGAATAACTTTTCCATATCCTTGATCGGTTTGTGTTCTGCATTGATTAGATAAATGTCCAAATCTACCACAAATATAGCATTTTATATTCATTCTGCAATTTTCTGAATTGTGACCAACTTAATTGCATTTGGAACATTGACCGATGGGTAAGTTTGTATTCTGATTATTTCTAAATCTGCCCTAATTTACTCTATGACCAAATTTGTTCCAATTAAAACATTTTTCATTAAATTTATAAGCATTAGGTTGTCTTACCAGTTTACTGTGATCTTGATTATTTGTAGTCCTAGAACTTTCTCCATGTTCAAATCCAAGTCCAATTGTATCTCCATCAAGTTTTTGTCTTTTTAGCATGTCATCAAGTCTTTCTGAACTTTTCTTGAATTTGTCTTTGTGTTCATTTGTAGTGATCAACTCATTTTTTAGAATGACAATTTGTCTCCTAAGCTCCTCTTTATCATGCTGCATGTGAATCAAATCTGCCTTTAGCATATCATTCTCATTACAAAGTCTTAGATTTTCATTTGCTCCATCATTAAGTCTCCTAGTCAAGTCTTCTTCATTCTTCTTTCTGTATTCAATATCCTTGCATAGCCTCATGGTTAAATCTTGCATTTCATTCCTCATGTTAGTGTTCTCTTGTCTCAACTTCTCTGCAATATCACTAAGAGTTTCCTTTTCATCATCATGTTTCTGCATTTTCTCATGAAGTTCCTTCCTTTTGTTTTGTGCTATAACCAAGTTCTCCTGAAGTCCTTTAATGAATTCTTTAGCAGTCCTCAGATCATCTTCAAGTTTGATATTCTTCAATTTTTCTGTATCAAAATCTTCAAGAGCTCCTTCCAACTATTTTATCAAACTCTCCATCAGTACCGGTTTCAGAATCTTACTCAAGCTATTAGGCTATTGCAAATAGAGGACCAAGCTCTGATACTAATTGTTAGATGCAATGACAGTCCCAAAGACACTGAGAGGGGGGGGGGTGAATCAATGTCTAACTAGTTAGTGGAATATTTGAACTTATTTATAACTTTGCAACTTAAATCAATGTACTAGTAAACAAGTAGTAGTGCAATAAAGAGAAATAACAGAGACAACATAAGTGCACACCATAACACAAGGTATTTTGGCGAGGAAACCTGGTGTGGGAAAAACCTCGGTGGGATTTGTGACCCATAATATTTACTCACTGGCCAATATGAATAAATATTACTTACAACATGGGCCTGCACATGCAGGAAGGCTAATAGCCTAGAGCTCACTACTCAAATGAAGAGTCTCACTGACTACAAAATGGATAATTAAATCCAATACAATGTACTGCTCAAAATAGCATCTCTAATGCTTGGTTTAGTACTGGTTTAAGCTCAGCCAAATACCTTAACAAAACCCTTTCACTGTCTTACATATACCAATAATAATAATAATCACCTGTCCTTATACAAAATGATCTATCAGATCTCATACATTATGAGTCTTTAGAATACATCATGTCGCTTACAAATAATTAATTACATTTATAATATAATTCATATAAACAAAACTTTGTCTCATGCCGACCTGAGTGCTGGTATACTTCATTGCCAATGTAATCTGGATGCCGGTGAATGTGCCTTTGTTGTGCCTTTCGATGCCAGTAGATGATGTATGTGTTGCCGGTGAACCCGTTGAACCTGTTACTGGCTGGTTGCCATCAATGACAACATCAACCATTCTCATAGAGTGTAGAATTCCAACATACACAATGTAGGATTTAATCCCTTTATGTCATGATAATCCCATGCAAAGGCTTGTTGTTGGGCTTTGAGTAATTCTATTAATGACAATCTTTAATTTGTTGCTAATTGACTATTGACGTTCAAATTTCTTCCTGCAGCAACCTCTATTTGAGTGACTAACTCAACATTAGATATTTCAAATAGGCAAGAGGTTTGAATCTCTTGTGGTAGTAATGCATGAAATATGTTTGTGGCTGCAAGAGAATCTAAAGAGCTTACAGATGGAAGAAGTGTATGCAAAGGACTTGCTAGTATACCTATGGACTGTTGAGCTGCTCCATAATGATTTTTTATGATGTTAGAGAGTATTGCATCATCATCTTGAAGTTCTATGAATGGTTCCTTTGTTAACATCATCGGGTGTTGAACAAAATTAATTTCCTCTGCTTCTTCTCCTATATTTGGCCATACTACTTGTTCATGATCAAGTTATGGTTGTGCTGGAGAATAGAGTGCAAGATTTTTAGTAGTAACACCATCTTAAATTGTCATATCCCCTGATCTGCAACCTATGTATGCATCAACTGTAGCAAGCCAAGGTCTTCCCAAAATGATTGGATATCCCCCCAATGTTTCCTTAGGAGAAATTATTATAAAATCAATCGAGTATTCCCAAGAATCTAATGTTATAACAATATCTTCAACCATCCCTTCAGGCCAAACAATAGAGCTATCAGCAAGCTGCAGGACCATTGGAGTTGATCTAAGACTAGTAATGTTGAGTTGCTGCATGACATCCTTAGTCATCACATTTATGGATGCTCCTAAGTCTATCAAAGAATTTTTAATTTGAGTTCCATTAATAACTACCTTCAAAATAGGGCTACCTGGGTCAGAACATTTAGGGACAACAATTTTTCCTAACATAATATCAACCAATTGTCCTACTACATGCACTATTTTTGGGTCATTTTTCTTTCTCCCAGGTTTCTTCAAATATGCTTCCTTAATAGCTTTTCCATATATGGGAATGTCCTTAATAGATTGAAATAGTGGAATCCTGATACATATATGTTTTAGCTAATCAATAAGATCAAAATCTATATCATCCTATTGCCTAGACACTTCTACCTGCAATCTTTGAGGAAATGGGGAAGTTCTTTCATGTGTGTTTGAAGTTTGAGACTGATGAACCTTCTTATGGTTTCCAAGTTGATCAAGTGTAGTGTCCTGAGCAATCTCCTGAGTAATTCTATGATGATTGGAGTAGATAGAGTAGGCAGTGTTGTCCTTGACTGTAAGTGGATATCACTTATATTGAGAGAATATGTAGGATAGTTATTAGGATTAGTTGAAAAAACTTGATGTTGCTACTGGGGTTTGTTATTTGGATTTGGCACAGGCTGAGTTGGTAGTTAAGTTGGCTTGGATGGAGTGGCATTAAAGCCAATTGTTGAGACTGTTATTGTGGCTGCAGGAAACCTAATGATTGGTTTGCCCATTGTTGTGCTCCCCTCCATTGCGGTGAGAGTTGCCAGTTACCTTGAGGAGGTGACCAATTCCCTTGTGGCTACTACCATTGAGATGAAGGACTCCGATAATTATGCCAAGGGTTTTGAGAGTTATTCCAAGACTGAGGAGTATAATTTCCAAAATTTTGGGAGTATGGAGGTTGCCATTGATTGTTTTCTGCATTGAAGTTCATATAAGGATTAGAAAATGACAATGGATCTTGTGACATACCCTGTCTCGGAGGCCAAGGCGTTTGTTGTGAAACATAAAAGAGTTGTTCATCATCTCCATAGAAAGGATTAAAATCTGGGTAACTCTATTGGCTATCAATTTTAGCTAGTAGTTTACATATACAGTCCTTCTTCTTTTGTCGACAATGAGGACAAAATTCAGCAAGCATAGCCTCTGCCTCCTCATGCTTCTTCCTTGCTTGAAGTGTATCCAACCGAGTAGCCATATTATTGATAATATCCTCCATAAAGTCCTTTAACAAATGAGTTATCTCCATTCTTGAAACCATTGAAGATGACTTTGCAATTGAGGAACCAGGCCTATAGTGTATTCCCTTCTTAGCTGTAACTCTAGAATATTTTTGATAGATTTGTCTGATATCATCCCATTGAACTTGAGTTATATCTACTCCTCCCATGAGGTCTAAGGAGTCAACATAATCTTCATTGATTCCCCTTAGAAATATCAACTTCATGGATTCTTCACTCAGAGTGCTATGCTTGGATTTTCTAACACTAAACAAAAACTGTCATGCCCAAACTTTTGGGCAAAAAAGGGAACAACAATTTTTTTTTTTTTGACAACATGAACTCGCAACATATCCTACATTATAATAACTTTATTAGAGTTTTGTCTTATCTAGGATGAAAATAAAATTGTTTACTAAGGTTGGGTTAATTAACCAACTCGAACGAGCGACTTTATTTGGTGGAGATCAATTAGTGTCATGGATTAGTTAGCTAGCTCAATTACCTTAATTAAGTTGTCGCTAATTAAAAATGAGGGTTAATTGGTTATCTAAATGTATTAAATCATTCTCAAACATAAAATGATAATGTTAAAATGATAATGTTATTAATTAATTGATGCACACACAAATTTATTATTTAAATCCAACCAATAAGGGTTCAAATTCCTATAATGCCATTTGCCCACTAAATCCGATATTAAGCTAAAGCCAGTTCTAGTTTCCCTAATATATATATATATATATATATATATATATATATCAACCTAATAGGGTTAGGGAGCTTATTTTGAATAATTTCAACACATAAGCATGCAAACCTTAGCCTTTTAATAGCAATACGTATAAGTCTTACTTTTCTTTTTATATTTATAAACTTTGCAGGAAGGGTTAAAATAATGACAGCTTATGCTTTGACTGAATATTTCATTTCCTAGGTGTGTATTATTTTAATGTGCAGCATTTAGAAGATATCTCTTTATTTCAAACAGTTATGCAACATGTTTTCTACAACAATCTGCTTTGTTTAAATACTAGTTTTCAGCTATGCCTAAACAGAGATAAAAGTAACAAAATAATAGTATTCAAATACTACAGAAATTTACTTATTCACACATTTCATTTCTCCCATCTTCTCTTTTTTTTAATACATATTTCTTTACTTAAAATTGCAGAAATAAACAGAATACAGAACTCATTATGAAACAAAATTAAATTTATTTACAACAGCATTGTAGATTTCAGAAATTTATAAAATGCACTCATCTCATAGTAATTTCAAATACAAATCATCTATTACAATGGGAGGGAATAACCCAACTGATTCCCTCATTCCAATAATGAGGACTCAAGTACAATAATACATTTCTTTATATAGAGAATGAAAGAAAACAACACAAGGCTCTTTATAATATTTTTCTGCAACAAAACATGGTATCATTCTTTTTTGCTTTTCTGCATCTGAATAAAAATCTGTATCTAAATAAAAATCTGCAACCAAACAAATCTGCAACTCCTAGTCTGCTTTCCAAGCAACCTGCATACAGAATTTTAGGGTTGTGACCATGGGGTGCTCACCTCCCAGCCTAGGCTTACCAGAAGCCACCCCCGAGCTTGGAGAATCAAGACCTAGACGGGGTTACAACCAAGCAACATGACAAACAAAGGGGAAAAATCAACACAATAGACACATCCCTTCCCAAGCTGAAACTCCATCACAAAATGTGATGTCTTACTAGGGTGCAAGTGGAGCAAGTACCCTAGGGGAGAATTCTGCTGGATAGAACTTACAGCCAACTCATGGCATCCATGAAAGCATAACCAATAGTCATCCTTAATCCCTACACCCTTATGACCCCCAAAAAGGCAAACATGCCATATTTGCTCCCCCTTATGACCCCCAAGTGAAATAACACAAAAGAAAGCAGCAAGGGTCTCATGGACAGACCCTTGAGATCACTCTCATAATGAGAGCCTCTCACCCTAAGGGCTGTCAAGCTCCTTCAACCCCCAAGACCAATCTTTCCTCCCAAGGAAAGGATGGTCTTGAACACTCCCCAGACACAACAATACATAAAACAGAAATAAGCAAGAAATCACATAGATTTTTACAAGTACAACACAAATAAAGAAATACAACAATTTCCATTCAAGCATTCTAGAACATTTTTACATTTACATAAGAGGGAAAAGTAACACCAACCTTGACTTGCCAAGGAAAATCTAGGGGAAAGCTTGATGAAGAGCTGCCCAATCCTCAATCTTTTTCTGCAATTCCTTAGCCCCAATTTACTATCCCTAAAAACTGGTTTTCCTCCAAAAATTTTCCAAAAATCTCCAAGGATGGAGAGTGGGTGATTAGCTCGCTAAGCTTCCATTCCTAGCCTAAGAAGGCCTCTCTCACTCCTTCCAACCTCTTAGATAGAGTGAGGGATCCCCCATTGGATTGGTCTTCCCTAGGTCTTACACACTCCCTAACCTAGGTACCTAAAGAAGGGAAATGGAATGGGGAAGAGGGATTACTCCCATCAAGAAGGTTATCCTACCAAGGATGGCACTCCTATAGATGGAATTCGTCCATCTTGGGAAACCACTTTTTTGGGTGGTTAAACAAATCCTAAGGGAAGGACACATGGCCAATTTTGACCTTCACCCATAGGTACCCCATGAGGACTAATATAAATGCTCTAAAATTGACTCTAGGAGTTGATTTGACCCTTAGAAAGTGCACGTAAAGGTAACCTACGGGTCAACTCTGAGTTGACCCTCCTTGTGGCTCACTAACCTAGATTTCTTGGTTCCTTCAAGGATAATTAGGAGATATAACAATTAACAAAAATAAAACTCTCCAAAAAGGTGACATGACAAATTGCCAACACAACATACTACATAGGTGTCAAGTGACACTAAAAAATAATTCCACATCATAATACACACGTGGCAATTGTCCCTTAAATTATTTAAGCAATTCAATAAATACAATTTACACTCATGCAACATTTTACATTTATGAATAAAATACAATACATACGGGGTGTTGCCTCTCCAAATAGACAACCCTTGGTTTTACGAATGCACATAGGCCTAGGTTTGATTCTCCATAATATTTCCATGATCAGATGGATAATTTCCTGCACATCTCAATTTAAACATTAGTACTTCCCAATAGCCTCATATAATATAAAACACATAATTAGAATACAATACATTCATTCTGCAAAGACTTGTCATTATAAAATATGATTTGTCACAAATCAAAGCAATTCATCATAATCCTCAAAATTTGATCCATCTACAAGATATGCAAACATATTTCTAGCATTATAACAAATCCGGAAATTCAGATAATAACATACATCATCACAATGTTACCCTAATCTAGAATCATATAATATTCTATAACCACAAGGCATAGAAATGAAGCATCAATATATATCAATATTACCAAAATCGTGGGACCATATAAAGTTCTATATCCATAGTGTGTCAAAACTAGCATCCATAATAGTTCCAATATGAAAATAACTGAAGAGATAGGATGGGTCGGGTAGGGCCTCACACCCTCCCCGTCTAGGCATGAATGTCCTCCTGGAGTTCATCAAAAAGATGAGGGTACTGTGATCTCATACGTGCTGCATCCTCCCATGAAGCTGTAACCTCATCATAGCAATCCCACTGGACCCTAACCTGGTCTAGCTCTTGACCTCGAAGGGCCAACGTCCGGCGAGCCAAAATGCGAATGGGCTCCAAAGCTAGCTTCCCGTCCGACTCCACCTGCATGGCATCCCAATCTAAAATATGAGACTCATCATAGATATACTTTCTCAAAACTGACACATGAAACACATCATGGATGCGTGACAAGCTAGGTGGCAAAGCTAGGTGATAAGAAACTTGCCCTATCCTCTCAAGGATCTCAAAAGGTCCAACAAAGCGAGGTGCGAGCTTATAACCCTTTCCATAGCGGATCGAACTCTTATGAGGTCGCACTCTTAGAAAAACTTTGTCCCCAACCATGTAACTCCGGTCTATCCTCTTTGCATCTGCTTATTTCTTCTGCCTATCCTGTGCCTCTCTAAGGTGCTGTCTAATCAAAATTACCTGCTTCTCCATATCATGGACCATCTCAAGGCCTATGGCCACTCTATCCTCAATACGGTCCCAACTCAAAGGTGTCCTGCATGGTCTATTGTACAAAGCCTGAAAAGGTGGCATCCCCAAAGAAGTGTGATGCCTATTATTATAGGAAAATTCTACTAAATGCAGGTACTCCTCCCATTGGGTCTGATGATCCATGAAATACATGCGGAGCATATCCTCTAACACCTGGTTAACCTGCTCTGTCTATCCATCCGTCTCTAGATGATAGGCTATTTTGAAATTGAGCTTGGTGCCCAACGCCACCTGTAATGCCTTCCAAAAGGAAGAAGTGAAGAGGGAATCCCTATCAGAAATAATCTTGCGTGGAACACCATGAAGCCTGACAATGTCTCGCAAGAACACCTGTGCCACTGCTAGAGCTATGAAGGTAGTCTGAACTGGTGAGAAGTGGGCCACTTTGGTCAATTTGTCAACTATCACCAGGATAGCATCATGGCGACGAGATGACATGGGAAGACCAATGATTCAGTCCATGGATATAGTATCCCACTTCCACTCTAGTATAGCATGGGACTAGAGTAACCCACTTGGATGGCGGTGCTCTGCCTTGACTCTCTGACATTCAAGGCATCGAGCTACTAACTTGGTGATAAGCTACCACATTCTTGGCCAATGATATAACTGCCTCAAGTCAGCATGCATCTTCCTAACCCTAGGATGTGCTGCATAAGGAGCTCTATGAACCTTCATGATAATGAAATCTTGCAAACCCCCAGGAGAGGGTACATAGATGTGCCCTCTATGGTGTAATAAACCATCAGACTCTAAAGAGTAGTCCACAAACTTCCCCTCTAGGGCCTCCTGAGTTCGGATCCTCTGACGGACCTCTAGATACCATCTTTCCTCTGGCAATCGCTGCAAAATATGGTCTCTCAAATTCATGCTCATGGATATGGCGTAAACCTCATGTCATCTCCTACTTAGGGCATCTGTGACCATGTTCTCCTTCCCTTTGATGTAGTGGACATCAAAATCATACTCACAAAGGAACTCCATCCATCTCCTCTGACGTGCATTAAGGTTAGGCTGGGTGAAGATGCACTGTAAACTCTGATGGTCTGAATGAAGCTCGAAGCGATGACCTAAAAGGAAGTGTCTCCACCTCACAAGTGCATGTACAACTGCTACAAGCTCTAGGTCATGCGTAGGGTAGTTAAGCTCATGAGCCTTAAGTTTCCTAGACTTGTATGCTATAACCCTACCCTCCTACATAAGAACTACTCCCAATCCATCTAAGGGAGCATCTATGCATACCATGAAGTTGGCCATGGGGTCTGGCACAATAAGAATAGGTGCACTAGTAAGTGCCCTTTTCAGATCCTGAAAATCCCTCTCACACTTCTCTGTCCACTCGAATTTCTTCCCTTTTCGCTGGAGGGATGTGATGGGGTGTGCAACTCTGGAAAATCCCTCAACAAAGCATCTATAGTATCCTGCTAAACCCATGAAGCTCCTAACCTCTATCACACTGGTAGGCGCCAGCCAATCCATAATGGCTCTGATCTTTGATGGGTCAACTGAGATCCCATCGCCGGATATAACATGCCCTAGGTACTTGACCTCTGATCTAAAGAAAGCACACTTCGACAAACTACTGAACAATTGGTTTTCCCTCAAACACTGCAAAACCTGCCTCAAATGCTCCTCATGCTCCTTCTCATTCTGGGAATAGATCAATATGTTGTCGAGGAACACTATCACAAATCGATTGAGGAAGGTGCGGAATACCCCATTCATGAGACTCATGAATACAACTGGAGCATTCGTAAGACTGAATGGGACCATAGTGAACTCGTAATGGCCATATCTAGTGCGAAACACGGTCTTGTGGATATCACTTTCCACAATCCTCAACTGATGATATCCTGACTTCAGGTCTATTTTGGAAAACAATTTAGCACCCTGAAGCTGATCAAACAAGTCATCAATCCTCGGCAAGGGATAGCGGTTATTGATGGTTACTTTATTCAGTTGCCTATAATCCATGCACAACTGAAGGGATCCGTCCTTCTTCTTCATGAAGATGACTGGTGCACCCCAAGGGGAGATGTTAGGATGAATGTGACCCTTCTCTAAGAGTTCCTCTAGCTTCATCTTAAGCTCATTAAGCTCATGAGTAGTCATCCTATAAGGTGCTCTCGAAACTGGCTCGGCTCCCGGTACCAAATCTATGTGGAAGTCAATCTCTCTGCTAGGTGGCATACCAGGTAGCTCAGCTGGAAACACATTTGCAAATGCCTCAAGGATGGGATGATCATCTATTGAAGGCTCCTTCTCATTTTCTTCCTCTTTGTCACTGATCATGATAGCAAACAATTGGCATCCCTTTTGCATGATCCACTTAAGCTACATAGTGGATATCATACAAAGAGACACAAGTCTCTGAATCCCAGTGATTACTATGGGAGCACCATGATCATCCTCACACTCGATCTTTTTCAAGCGACAATCCATCTTGGCTCTATGCGCGTAAAGCCAATCCATGCCAAGTACAACGCCATAAGATCCGAGTGGCGTAACTCTAAGGTCTACTAAGGTGGTGGTATTACCAATCTGGAGCGAACATCCCCTAGCCTCTGAATCCACTGACACTCTAGCCCCTAAAGCTAACTCCACTTCCTAGCTGACACTTTGCCTTACTGCCACTAGCCCGCAACACTCCACAACCAATGGAGATATAAAGGAGTCAGTCGCTCCTAAGTCAAATAATATAGAAATACTGCTACCTCTAATCTTACCTGTAGCCTCGATGACTGTGGCCTGGTGCTCTGCCTGGCGGTTGTCAACCACTGCGAAGACTCTATGGGACTTGCCCATATCCCCAACTGTAGGTTTTGATGTTGCCATCCTCTGATTTCCTATCATCTGACCCTATGGACACTCTCTCGCCATGTGCCCCATGGTTCCACATGTGAAGCAAGCACCGCATGCCTGGAACTGTGTGCCCTGAGGCCTGGAAAAAAGATGCCCATGTTTCCGACTAGAACCATTGTACCCATCCCTGGAGGACTGCTAAGCCCATGCCAGGGGTGTGTATGTACCCTATGCTCTTTGGTCACGTTTAGGACCCTGTGACTGCCACTGCTTGGGTCTGGAGCCCTGCTGTCCTTGAGGGGGCCTCTATCTCTGACTCTGCTATGACTGCTGTAGAGGAGGGGGTTTATAGGACCCTGAAACATTTTTGTGGTTGCCTTTCCAATGGGGTTTCTGAAACCCGAAAGACTGGGGAGCCAGGTTTTAGTTCTAGAACCGATCCCTCATGTCCTGTGGCCTGATCTGAATCTCCTCGGCTATAAGGGCCTTCTCTATGGCAACCTAAAGGCTTCCTAGAGCAACCATCCTCACTGGTCCTGCTATCCCAGCATTAAGTCCCTTGACAAATCGGTTGACGAGAAGCTTCTCGTCCTTCAGGTAATCTACATAAGGTAGGAGCTCAATAAACTTACTCTCATACTGGGTCACTAAGAGACCCTTCTGTTGGAGGTCGTGGAACTCATTGATCCTACGCTGGCTGAAGTGCTCTGACAAGTACCTCTCCCTGAACCTCTTTGTGAAGATTTCCCATGTGATGGTATATGCAGTGAGTCCGCACTTGAATTCCTCCTGCTTCCACCATGTGGAGGCTGTCGATCTCAGAAGGTGGGCTGCAACTCATGCCTTCAGATTGCTTTCATAAGATCACAATGCGAAGCACCAATCTAGGCTCAAAAGCCATGCCTCAGCCTCTACTCCATCAGTAGATCCTCCAAAAGATGGTGGCTGGAGGCGCAAAACCTCTCTAATCAGATCTCCTGGTTCCTAACGTGCTCTCTCAAAGTACATAGGTGTTGCTACTAGAGGTGGTCCGGGCAGGTGAACGAACTCTGGCTCATGCTCTGCCTCGCCCTCTATGGGATTAGGAGGTGGACTCCTACTCCATTCCCTATCTACTAACCTATGACTCCCTGAGTTCTGAATGTCTGCATGATGGTCCACTGCTGGAAGCCTATCCTGCACTATCCCAATCAAGTTCTGAAGAGCTAGCAAGATGTCTCAGTTAGGGTCAATCGGTGGTTTGGGAGGCACTTTCGGGTTCCCTTCTGGAACCGGTTCCTCCCTATCAACATCCTTGCGTGCCATACGTGTACGCTTAGGACCCCTTCCGTGCTTGCGAGCTTGTCACGTAGTCCGAGGCATCCTAATGAGAAAATAAAAATAAAATAAATAAATAAATAATTTAATTAATTTTTGTATATTTTTTTTTTCTGGGAAAAAAAATATTTGATTAATTTAGATAATTAAAGAGAAACATAATGGAGAAAGGTTCCTAGTGTTGGAAACCTTGCTCTAATACCAAAATGTTGTGCCCAAACTTTTGGGCAAAAAATGGAACAACAAAATTTTTTTTTTGACAACATGAACTCGCAACATATCCTACATTATAATAACTTTATTAGAGTTTTGTCTTATCTAGGATGAAACTAAAATTGTTTACTAAGGTTGGGTTAATTAACCAACTCGAATGAGTGACTTTATTTGGTGGAGATCAATTAGTGTCACGGATTAGTTAGCTAGCTCAATTACCTTAATTAAGTTGTCGCTAATTAAAAACAAGGGTTAATTGGTTATCTAAATATATTAAATCATTCCCGACCATAAAATGATAATGTTATTAATTAATTGATGCACACACAAATTTATTATTTAAATCCAACTGATAAGGGTTCGAATTCCTATAATGCCATTTGCCCACTAAATCCGATATTAAGCTAAAGCCAGTTCTAGTTTCCCTAAACCCTTAATTTTGACGATTTAATTAATTCGGCCAATGTCGGTCTCAAAGGCTTATGGTTCATAAAATTAATTTACAATCTCCCCTATTAAATTTTTTCCCATTTACAATATAACCTAATGCCCACAATTAAATCGAGGAAATGTATCGACTAATTAAATATATTAATTTGATTAAGTGTATAGTGTATCCAACTACATTATCTCTTCATTTTAAACCCCTTTGAAATAACTATATTAAAATTTTAATTCTCTAAGGAATATAAGCATCTAATATTTCAATTATTTAAATAACCCTAATTATTAGTTAAAATATTAAAACTCAATATCAAATTCCAAAGTTCTTTTAAATAAGGAAATCCCTTATTCATAAAATGCTAACCCTAACCTGAAATTGGGATTAGGGTTGCATTTCTATTTATTACCCACTTTGTTTTATTTCTTAATAATTTATACCCTAACCCGAAATGGGTTAGGGTTTATTATACCACATTTTTTTGTTTAGAGAGTGTGTGTGTGTGTGTGTGTGTGTGTGTGTGTGATTGCAGGTACGGGGACGGATTAGGGCATGACGGAGGGGTTTCGAAGAGGGAAGGAGTGAAGGTAGTGGCGCAGGCTCCCCCGGACGCCACTGTGCGTACACACAGTGGCGGGCAGTGCTGCCCACTGTGTGCACACATAGTGGTGGACGGTATTACCGGCACCCACTGTGTATACACATAGTGGCATGGTGCCACTCACTGTGTGTAGCATAGTGGCGGCCACGGCTGTTCCACTGTGTCTACACATAGTGCGGTGCCTCCTGTGCTACCCACTGTGTGTAAACATAGTGGCTCGACCGGTACCCCCGAGTTCCTCCTTTTTTTTTTCTTAGTTTTTTTATTATATAATATATATATATTTTTTAATATAAAAGTATATATATATATATATGTATATTTATATATATATATATAAATATATTTTTATATGTATATATTTATATATATATATATTCACTGCCATGACCAGAATACATACATATTTTTTTTTTTTTAAAGTATCCATTGAGTATGTTTTTAGATGCAGGGATATATATGTTTATATATATATATATCAACCTAATAGGGTTAGGGAGCTTATTTTGAATAATTTCAACACAAGCATGCAAACCTTAGCCTTTTAACAGCAATACGTATAAGTCTTACTTTTCTTTTTATATTTAAAAACTTTGCAGCAAGGGTCAAAATAATGACAGCTTATGCTTTGACTGAATATTTCATTTCCTAGGTGTGTATTATTTTAATGTGCAACATTTAGAAGATATCTCTTTTTTTCAAACAGTTATGCAACGTGTTTTCTACAGCAATCTGCTTTGTTTAAATACTAGTTTTCAGCTATGCCTAAACAGAGATAAAAGTAACAAAATAACAGTATTCAAATACTACAGAAATTTACTTATTCACACATTTCATTTCTCCCATCTTCTCTTTTTTTTAATACATATTTCTTTACTTAAAATTGCAGAAATAAACAGAATACAGAACTCATTATGAAACAAAATTAAATTTATTTACAACAGCATTGTAGATTTCAGAAATTTATAAAATGCACTCATCTCATAGTAATTTCAAATAAAAAATCATCTATTACAATGCGAGGGAATAACCCAACTGATTCCCTCATTCTAATAATGAGGACTCAAGTACAATAATGCATTTCTTTATATAGAGAATGAAAGAAAACAACACAAGGCTCTTTATAATATTTTTCTGCAATAAAACATGGTATCATTCCTTTTTGCTTTTCTACATCTAAATAAAAATCTGTATCTAAATAAAAATCTACAACCAAACAAATCTGCAACTCCTAGTCTCCTTTCCAAGCAACCTGCATACAAAATTTTAGGGTTGTGACCATGGGGTGCTCACCTCCCAGCCTAGGCTTACCAGAAGCCACCCCCGAGCTTGGAGAATCAAGACCTAGACGAGGTTACAACCAAGCAACACGACAAGCAAAGGGGAAAAATCAACACAACAGACACATCCCTTCCCAAGCTGAAACTCCATCACAAAATGTGATGTCTTACAAGGGTGGAAGTGGACCAAGTACCCTAGGGGAGAATTCTACTGGACAGAACTTACAACCAACTCATGGCATCCATGAAAGCATAACCAACAATCATCCTTAATCACTACACCCTTATGACCCCCCAAAAGGTAAACATGTCATATTTGCTCCCCCTATGACCCCCAAGTGAAATAACACAAAAGAAAGCAGCAAGGGTCTCATGGACAGACCCTTGAGATCACTCTCATAATGAGAGCCTCTCACCCTAAGGGCTGTCAAGCTCCTTCCACCCCCAAGACCAATCTTTCCTCCCAAGGAAAGGATGGTCTTGAACACTCCCCAGACACAACAATACATAAAACAGAAATAAGCAAGAAATCACATAGATTTTTACAAGTACAACACAAATAAAGAAATACAACAATTTCCATTCAAGCATTCTAGAACATTTTTACATTTACATAAGAGGGAAAAGTAACACCAACCTTGACTTGCCAAGGAAAATCTAGGGGAAAGCTTGATGAAGAGCTGCCTAATCCTCAATCTTTTTCTGCAATTCCTTAGCCCCAATTTACTATCCCTAAAAACTGGTTTTCCTCCAAAATTTTTCCAAAAATCTCCAAGGATGGAGAGTGGGTGATTAGCTCACTAAGCTTCCATTCCTAGCCTAATAAGGCCTCTCTCACTCCTTCCAACCTCTTGGATAGAGTGAGGGATCCCCCATTGGATTGGTCTTCCCTAGGTCTTACACACTCCCTAACCTAGGTACCTAGAGAAGGGAAATGGAATGGGGAAGAGGGATTACTCCCATCAAGAAGGTTATCCTACCAAGGATGGCACTTCTATAGATGGAATTCGTCCATCTTGGGAAAACCACCTTTTTGGGTGGTTAAACAAGTCCTAAGGAAAGGACACATGGCCAATTTTGACCTTCACCCATAGGTACCCCATGAGGCCTAATAGAAATGCTCTAAAATTGACTCTAGGAGTTGATTTGACCCTCAGAAAGTCCACCTAAAGTTAACCTACGGGTCAACTCTGAGTTGACCCTCCTTGTGGCTCACTAACCTAGATTTCTTGGTTCCTTCAAGGATAATTAGGAGATATAACAATTAACAAAAATAAAACTCTCCAAAAAGGTGACATGACAAAGTGCCAACACAACATACTACATAGGTGTCAAGTGACACTACAAAATAATTCCACATCATAATACACACGTGGCAATTGTCCCTTAAACGATTTAAACAATTCAATAAATACAATTTACACTCATGCAACATTTTACATTTATGAATAAAATACAATACATACGGGGTGTTGCCTCTCCAAATAGACAACCCCTGGTTTTACGAACGCACATAGGCCTAGGCTTGATTCTCCATAATATTTCCATGGTCACATGGATAATTTCTTGCACATCTCAATTTAAACATTAGTACTTCCCAATAGCCTCATATAATATAAAACACATAATTAGAATACAATACATTCATTCTGCAAAGACTTGTCATTATAAAATACGATTTGTCACAAATCAAAGCAATTCATCATAATCCTCAAAATTTGATCCATCTACAAGATATGCAAACATATTTCTAGCATTATAACAAATCCTGAAATTCAGATAATAACATACATCATCACAATGTTACCCTAATCTAGAATCATATAATATTCTATAACCACAAGGCATAGAAATGATGCATCAATATATATCAATATTACCAAAATCGTGGGACCATATAAAGTTCTATATCCATAGTGTGTCAAAACTAGCATTCATAATAGTTCCAAGATGAAAATAACTAAAGATATAGGATGGGTCGAGGTAGGGCCTCGCAGAAACCTCTCCAAATAATCTTCCAAGCTTTCATCTTCTTTTTGTGTCATCCTGAAGATATCATCACCATGTCATTCCATTCCCCTACAATAGTCTTTATACTTATCCAAGAAGTTTGTCTCCATCTCCTCCCAGGTAGTAATTACATCTCTTCCTAGACTCATAAACCATCTTAGGGAAGCTTCTTTCAAACTAGTAGGGAATAACTTAAGTTTATGGGTGTCAGTGGTATAATCATAATTTCTAAAAAGGATGTCAAATTCAAACAAAAAGGTATCTAGATCTTCTGTTACCAAATCATGAAATTTTGGTAGAGAAGAAGCCAGTATGTTCTTCAAACTTCCATTATCATGCTAGTCCGGAATGGGAAACTCAAAATGTTGGGTTTATAGGTAGAGGTGGAGGATTTGCTACCGTTGGTCCCTGATAAAGGACTAAAGAAATATTTTGTTGAAGGGGTTCATTCAGGAAGTCTAGGTCTCCTTCTGACAAATTAAAAACACCTCTATTTCGCACATAAGTTTCTACAAAAGGGTTTACTTTAGGTACTTGATCTGATCTTTATATCTTGAGTGGAATGCGAGGGAAGAAATCTTCCTAATGCATCTCTTCTCCTCCTATGCATGCAGATTAATGAAGAAAATTCAAAGAGATAACTAAGAAAGCTTAGAAACTAATGGTTACAACAGGTTCTTAGCTTGGCACCATCCCCGACAATGGTGCCAAAAATGTTGGTCCTTACAACTGGAATGACAACTAGGTAATAAAACACAATTAAAAGATTGAATATATTTGAATAGTTATCTTTCCTATAGCAAAGGTTCATTTACTTATCAACTAGGGATGTAAACTTAAAATGGGCTAGGACTATATGTGCACCAAGTTCATATCGCAACCATTCTATATTACTGCAGGAAAGAAAATTCTTTAAAGTAAACATGCAAAATCTCAATGAACTAATACTTAATCCAAATTCACAACTGGAAATTATTTAAACAACTACTGCTAAATGATAATGTTCTGGCAAGCAACAAGAACTACTTTGCCGTTTTGGCTGCGGGAACAGACACAAGAGTTGTTTCCAGTGGCTACAGGAATAGACGATTGCCGAAACAACTATTACTGAAGAATGAAAACTAACTAAAACACATGAAGGATTACTCACCAAGTGGGCCCCCTTAAGTGAGTATCTCCAGAACTTTCAGATTACAATTGTTAAGTGTTTAAAATCATATTGATCTCTTTATTTCATCTTGACTGTGAAAAATACATAAAATACCAAAAGATTGCATATTACAAATATTATGGTCATTCTCTCTACTACCCTCGAGAGGGGAGAGATCCCTTTATTTATAAGGAAGCTTATAATAGATTCCTAACTAATAGACCACATCCCTACCAGATAGGCGAACAAGATTTATTAAACAAAAAAGAAGAAGAAGAAGTCAACACAGGGAAATAGAACAACATCTATCTTGTAGCTGAGAAAATATAGCATGACTTGCTCCTTGGATCTAAGCTCCACTAAGAATAGTTATAAATGTTTCATAAATCATTCTGCTGAAGAAATGGTCAAGTGGCTTCAATCATTACTGCTTCTCTCTGACTGGGTCTGCATTGCGGCTATATACTTGGTGCTTCTTTAAACTGCCACTTAGTCTTTACTTCTCCTTTGCCGACCCTACATCATGATATTAATGTGCACAATAAACATGTGTATATACTAATGCAAGCATGATATAATTTAAACCATACTTAAGATTGATTTCAGATGTTTGCATAGATAAAGCATTTAAAAGCCATTATATGACAACCTTAAGTATAAGTCAAACCAGTTTCAGAAACACTTAAAAGGTATCAACTAGGAGAGTATCCTGATCTAAATGTTATCAAATCAGAAGACCTAAAAAGGAGTATTATAAGAAAAATCTATCAAAATAGAGCCATTATTTAGGCTCATCACTTTCTGTGACTCCTCACATTCTGTGTCACTCTGTATCTAATTCCAATTGTTATTTTGTCATACATTGATACAGCAGAATTGACTCAGCTCTGATTTGTAGGTGTGAAGTTATGGAAATATCTACACACTTTATCACATTTTTTCTTTATACTCATAACACCTAGGTCTTCCAAGTGTCCTTCTTCGACCGAGGGGGTGAATGATAAATTTAGTATATTACTCCCCCTAAGATCCTGCATCTACTTTAGTCCTTAGGAGATAACACTTGTGCAATGAGTGCACAGTGCCAATCCATGGTCTTCTTCCTCCATACCTTCTTGGTCTCATTCATATTCCCATTTTTAAGGCTTGGGAACTATTCACATTATTTTTAGTTAAAGTACACAAGCAAAATTTTGATCGGGATGCCTTTTTCCTTCTTTAGCTTTCCATCTATGCTCAACATATGGGCCAAATGTAATCTTGGCATTGCCTTGGTGGCCCGTGTTTTATGTTTGAAGTCTAAAGGAGCATGGAGGTGATGAATGGATCAATTTTGGTGACTCGGCATTTCTTTTGGGCCCCACCCCGTAGTTTGAGAAAGATGGAGACACATGGCATCTCCACGTTGTTGGTAGTATTTTAATTAGGTTGCTTTATCGTGGAGGTTCCTTTGAGCTTCCATGTGTCCTTCAAGGTGTGTTGTCTGCCAGGTTGCACTTAGCACAAAATTTTCTACTCAAGCGGGTATGAAGATCGTCATGATTGAGTGGGAGTAACAACCTCGAAGGCCATTTTTTTGGGTGTGTTCCTGAAGAATGCCACGACATGGTTTTTATGTTTGAGTTGTTAGCTGAGCTGTGGGCTCTATTTATGCTTTGTTTTTCCCTTTTATGGGGGTTCAAAACTTTCAAAAGAAATAATTAAGTCTTTTTAGATAGAATTTCTACCTTTTAGCTATTACCGTTCTCTAAAAAAGGTTAATCAAATTGTTCCTATGGCCTTTGTGATGCCGCTTTTTCAGTATGCTTTGATGGTTTTTCTATGTTTTTCCTTGAGATTTTGAGAACTTTAGAAATATATATCTAAGACTGCCAATTAAACTATGTTTTGCACTTGTTATCTAGTAGATGCATGATTGATATTGCTTTATGTTGCGAAGGAATTTTGACTGTATCTTAATTGTTGTTCTGTTCGTATATGTAGATTGTTGAATGGGCTTTAAAACCACATGTTTTTTGGTTTTATATGTTGTTAATTTTTTTACAAAATGCTCTGGCATATCGCCTCAGTAGTTTAGGTCTTATTGTTTTAAGTTTCCTTCTTCCCCTTTTCTCCAAAACCATAAGGAAGAGCCAACTTCTTCAATCCAGAGGTTATTGAGTGAGTCTGGCGCAATTGGTTCCTGATCACTGAATTTCCCATAAGGATGTTTGCTTTCAACATAAAATTTAGAGTCAACAGTTCTTTTTTTAGCATGCCTAGTGGGACCATAGTTTGAATAAACCTTGAGCTATTTTATGAGTCACATGTCCATCACTAGGAGTCAAACAACCCTAAATCCTAGTTTACTCCTTCCCCCCTTGGTGAACGTTCTTTTGACTACATCTTCCTCTTCTCAAAGTCTACTTGTCTTTCCTGTAGTCACCCTCACAGCGATGGCACACATTCCCCCCAGAAATTTTGTGACCTGGAATAATGGGATCCCCCTCATTCCCCCAACCCCACCTGTAGTCTGGGACCCCATCCCCATGGCCGCGCTAAAAGACGTACCCAACTTTACTGGAGAATGTCATAAGACTCTTGGGGAGCATTTACAAGATACATCCAATGTCTGCATGGTTCATGAAATTACCGAGCAACATGTATCCTTGAGATTTCTCCTAGCTCCTTTCAAAGGAAGAGCTCTAAATTGGTTCAGATCCTTGGGGCCCAATACTATAGAAGATTGGGATCAGTTGGGCGATCGTTTCTTTAAGAGATTTTCTGACAAGGCTGACAAATTGTCACTGATGCACCAGTTGATCACAATAAAGAGGGCCCCTTAGAAAGTGTTGATGGAATTCAATTTGAGATTCCATAGGACCTAGAAAATAATACCTCTATCCATCTGCCCTCTTGCAGATATGGCGTTCATCTTTTATCTAAAGGCTTTCAATTCTAACATATCAGTGATGATCCAATCTCTAGGTGGCAACACTCTCCTACAAGCATTTGACATAGCAGTGCAAGTAAAAAATAATTTGATCGACATTGGGAAGCTTGCCCCTCACCCCATCATGCTAGTATTTCCTGATATATCTCACCAAATTCCTAAAGAGGTCATCCCTAGTACATCTACCCCACAATCTATGTATGTGTACCCTAGTCCCCAGCAAACATATGTCCCTCTGCAATCGTCCCTAGCCGTGGAAGTCAATGACATGAAAGACTTGCTGAGATCCTTCTCAAATGAAATCGTTAATCTAAAAAGAGCCCAAATCTAACCTACTAGACCCCCTTTTCAGCAAAATTTCCAAGGAAACCGACCCCCATACCAGCATAATCAGCATGCAAACCACCATGTCGATAAGTTTGCCTAGCCAAATGGCCAAATAGTCCCAGTCCCCAATCCTTTGCAGACCATTTATCCCAACATTGGCAAGGAGTTGGCAATGGGTCAAAATAATCTAGTGGATGATACTAATTCTTGGTGTTTTCCCTACAACAATGCTCACACACCAAGAAATTGTTCGAGAGGAAATCTACAACAAAAGATCACAGAGCAACAGAGTCTAGGTGTGATGCTCGGTGAGTCTGTTTATGCATCCCCTGGTATGGATAATGCTTCTCTCATCTCCCAAATGCAAGGTATGTCAATGCAACAAGAGACAAAGATTTCCCCATATCATGCATCATTCTCTTGGATGGAAGACGAAGAGGTGGTGTTTACCAATGGCGCAACTACTTTAAAAGAGGGAGCCCCCTTCATACAATCAGATTATAATCTCTTCTCTAAAAGATGTTTCACTAGGGATAATATGAACACATCAGGGAGAACACCTGCAGATAAAGCTCCTGATCAACATGCAGTCGTCCCTACATACCCAAGGAAAGAGTTTGTCCCCTTTAAGCCAAGAGAGCCAAAAGCATCGATGCATGCAATACTAGATGTGGTGGAGCAGCTGAAGAAGGCTCCAGCCAATGTATCTCTATGGGATCTCCTTAACATCCTAGAACAAAAGAATCGACTGAAAGAGGCCCTATCCGAAACCAGTGGAAGTACAAGCGGAAATTTTGCCAAAGCTCCAAAGTATGACGAAACAGAGCCCTTGCCTTCTACAAAATTTAGATAGGAAAATGGAAACCATCAAAGAAATGGATATTAAACTAGCTCAATCACAAAAACTAGATTGCAATGATAAGAAATCCTAATTACAATCAATAAAGGCATGAAGATGAAATACTACAATAAAAAAAAAGCAAACCAAAGCCTGTATCTCCTTCATTATTCCTCCATTGTCCTTCTTTCTCCTTCAAATTACTTTGTTTGTGGATCTCACCTACAAGTGCAAAAGCATAGTATGAAAGTAAGATTGACAAGATGAAATGGCAACGTAAGGATACTAGAAGTGTGATTGATTGATTGAAAATGTGATTGATCATCCAATTTATAGACAAATTGGGGAGAGGACAAAATTAGCATGAAGAGATTTGAAAGGAAATTTCAAATCAAGAATGACAAATATGACAAAATTGACATGCAAGATTAATTGATTGACAAATTATGACAAGATTAAAATGTCATTCCCATGACAAAAGGGAAGAGAGAAAATAGCCTCTATGATTGCAACAAATGGAAGCATAAACATAGGAGAGAATTAGGGAATGAATTTAGAAGAAATATTAGAAAAATTGAAGAAAAAGATGAAATAGAAATTAGGTGAATTAATTAATAGGTTTTCATCCATTAATTAATTCATGAAAGAGACCTAGGACTAAATAAATGAATTTATTTAACCCACCAAGAAGAAGAAAAGGATTAAATGAACGAATCATAAAACCCTAGAAATAAGAGGACAAGGAATTGGGTTAAGACAACAAAAAATTAATGTAGGTTCGATCATGATTCTGATTGACAAAGAACCAATGTTGATAAATGATTGAGACTGGTTGACGAAAATTGATGACAAATTGACCAAGATTGACAAGGAGATCAAATTGATAGGCACCAATTGACAAGGAACAATGACTAATTGATCCAAATTGACATGATTGAAAAGGACAAGGATCGATGACGAATCGATCGCAAAATGATAAGATTGACAAGGACAAGGATCGATGATGAGACTGACAAGTTGATAACCACAAATGATTACTAACAAGCTAAAGATGATTGAAAGATTGACAAGAGGACAAAACCCTAATTCTATCATCGATTAGAATTGATGATGTCCAAAATGATGATAAATGAGCACGCACATTGATGCGACAGGATAAGATCGACCAAAATCATGACTGAAGATTGCTATCGACAAGACCAAATTTGAAAGTGATGAAAATGAGGAATGCAGAAGAAGGACTTGATGCTCGCAAATGATAAAGACCAAGTGCACAACATAGAAGAAATGTTAATGCAATGCAAGAACCCTAAAATAAGGCAAGCGCAAATGTTAAAGTATGACTCTGCAAGCGTTGACCATTTTTAGACGTCTACATTTTGCCCCTCTTTGAGATAATGCGATTCTAAGCGTTGTTTCAAAGAACAATAATGAAAATACCCCAGACAATAACAATGACATATGCATGCCCCCTTGAGGAATTGGCCGAAAAAATCCAGAAAAGAGACCAAGTGATCGATAAGAATGACAGAAGATGATAGGTTCCAACAGATTAAAAATTGGAGATCAGAGACACAAATGACAAGCAGTGGAAGGCACAAAAGACCACGACCAACACAAGATAGAGAGCATGCAAGTCCATCTAGGTACTGACAAAGGGCTATATAGGAGACAAAGAGAATGAAAAGAGTTCATTTGCACTAGCCAAAGTGGAGGAATTGTTGCTCTGGAAAAGGACCCTTGCAGAGAGATGGCGAACATTCCAATGGCATATCACCTTGGGGAATGTGTACACACCTACAGATGACCAGATGATGCAGGAGTAGCGGTATGTAGCTCAAAAACCCATATGTCAAATTTCATGAATTTCTCTTGATTGCGGGACATTGCAAAGCCCACAAGGGCGGGAAAAATGGAGAGCTGCACCTATGTGGGCACATTCTATGCCTGTGTAAGGGTGTTTTGTGCCTGTGTAAGATACATAGGCACAAGACATTGTACACAAGTGCAGTTGTGCACTAATGACCCTAATTTGACCGAAAACAGTGCATAGATGATCCCGAAAAGAAGGATAAGGGTAGGATAGGTCAAAAATAGATAATAAAACCCTGATTTATGCATGAAACAAGGAAATGCAACCCTTAGGAGACAACCCTAAAACTGACAAATTGTGCCCCAGTTGTGATGCAAAGTCGACGGTATCCACTGATTGCGCGGGAGAATAGACCCAACTGCTTCATGTTGCGATACAGACTCAGGAGTACTAACAAAGATACACTTGCAGGACTTGGATTATACTACATCACATACATGCCCGAGATTAGGGCAAACACAGGATTGCTCACTGCATTGGTAGAGTGATGGCATTCAGAGACCTCCTTATTCCATCTTCCAACTGGAGAGGCGACTGTGACACTAGAGGATGTGTGGCGTATCCTCCACATTCCAATTCATGTAGAGATGGTGGTATATGACCCAGTGACAGGGAGAGACTCGTTGTGCAGATTATTTGAGTGTGATGCCAATGACCTTGATATCATAGAGAGGGAGATCCACTGGGAGACCATGGCAGCAGAGTATGATCAGCGGTATGTGGTGATAGCCATGGTTATAGCATGTCTATTAGCAGGGGACAGACGAGGAAGTGGATTCCCTATTGGATGGGGAAGAGTGCTAGAGTGGATGGTGATAGAGGGGATCGTATACGCATGGGGACCATGTGTGCTTGCCATGCTATATTTTCAATTGCATCAGATAGCATATCAAAGGGTACAGACATTGAGCTGTGGGGTCACACTATTACAGGTTGTAGCGTCGTAAATTGTACGCACTTGCTAGGGTTGTACAATTTCACACCTAGTTTAGCACCCGCCTTGGCGCATTTTGCATTTTGCATTGCATTTCCCCTTAGCGCTTAATTAATTAAATTAATTAGGTCTAAGGTCCTATTTCATCATCTCCCACATCATAAAGTTGGGCCCTTTCATTAAAGTGTGCCCCTTTCATTTTATTCTTCCAATACATCATTTAATCAAAAACCCTAATTAGGTCCTATTTTGAACTTGGGGGCTTGATTTCGGGGGTCAAAACATCTCGAAATCACCTGTAACTTCGGGATTCTCTCCAAAATCATCATATCCGACGGCCCTGAAAATTTGGTGAAAAGTTGTCGGGACCATGGCGCCCGGTGTGCACATGGTCCCGGACATTTTTCCTAAAATTTTAGGAGCACAACCCAATCATAAAATAAAGCTTAACCCCAAGAAATTGGTGGGAGATTCAATCTCTAGGTCGGCCAAAAGTCGAAATTAAGACCTAGGGTTTCATATATAAGAGCTCTCTTTCTTCATTTGAAAGGATCCGAATTTTGGCTTTCAAGGACCTTCTATGCAGTGAAAGAGCAGATCTTTGAAGACTTCAACAACATTCAACATCCTTCTATCAAGCATTTATCAATTTCATTCATCCATTTAGGGCTTGGAAGACATTGAAGAACAATAGGAGATTACCGACTGAAGATTGGCTTGTACCCCTCCCTTGAGGGTTGGGTATGATTTCATGTTGTTTTCATGTCTTTGCATAAGCTTCAATATATCCTTTATTCATGCTTTAGATCACTTTGCATCTTGATTTGGAGCATTTACATTATCATTTACAAGCAATTAGGGTTTACTTTCTAGGTTGCTCTAGTTTGCTTACTTGCATTTTAGGATCTTGCACACACACAAGGTCTGCACACACATTACTTTTACAATACAACTTGGCTATTCATGGAGGTGGAAATCACCAAAGCGGGGGTTTGACTAAGGCAAAACCCTATATAGCCGCCCAAAACACCTTTTCAGATATAAGTGCAGATTTCGGGATTCAGACGATGTCGCAAGTTGCAGATCCGAAAGAAGCAGACGGAGACGGGACCACACACCAAATTGTAGAGCAAAAGACCAAGATAGGGGCATGGGGCGCCCTGGTCCTACCAGGATAGGGGCGCTGGGCGCCTTGGTCCCTGGGACAGGGGCGCTGGGTGCCCTGGTCCTCCTGACAGACAACAGTTTTCAGCATTTTTGACAGCTTTCCAGGTTGCAAAACGGCAGTTTCAGGTGCAGTTTCAGGTGCAGAATCAGGACAGTGGCACCCGCGCCCCCGTCCCGAACATTTCCACTCAGATTTTGACTCCGAGTACGCATTTACATTCTTGTCTTATCTTTGTATTTACAGCTTTCCATCATTTAAGTTCAATTCTGTATTCTTGTTATTAGTTCATACTTGCACTTTGGGGTTAGGGATTGAACTTGCATCATTTCATCTTTCAATTGCAACAAAGGAATAGAAATCCTAATAGGTAGCCCGTGGCTCTTTCTTCCACAAGAAGAAGTAGCCAATTGTGTGATACCTCTAGGCTCTTTCGTATTCCACAAGTGTGTGGTTGAAAGTGAGATTAGGGCATGTTTGCTTATTGTCACTTTTTCTCCCCACACATTTTGGTGAACCTGACGTGAATCTATCATTGCTTCCTCTTGCATTGCATTTGTTAGATCTAGATCTAGATTTAGTGTGTTTTCATTTCATTTTCATTAAAAAGAAAAAAAAAAAAGTGTGTTTCTTTGCATTGTGTGTTTAAATTTTATGCAATTTCAAAATGTCAGATTTTTATTTGCAAGATGTTCATATTTGTGATGATGATGAATTAGATGAAGCTTTAGATGAGTTTTTGAACCCTAAAGATACTAAACTTTCATTTTACCAAAAACTCATAAACATTGTTACTATGCCATTTCGTTGTGATGAGAAAGATAAGTCGAATGATTCCTCTTAAGGGTACATTCCTATCAGCTCTTCCACTAAATCTAGTAACATGGTTGTTTTCAATGATCCCCTCTATGAAGATATATCTCCTTTTGAATCACAAGATAAACCTTTTAATAGATATGATCATGCTTTGTTGAATGATGCCCTTGATGCCTTTGTGTCTCCTAAAAAACACTCCCTTCATAAGGATCCTTTTGTGCAAGAAGATGACATTATCCCTACATTTCCTAGTGATGGCCTTTCCTTTTCCAACAAAATTCCCACGAGAGATGATGAATTAATGATAAATGCTTACCCTTCTCCTAAAGTTGGTCTTACCCATAAGCATCCCTTAGAGAAAGAAGATGAAATAATAAGAAATTTCCTTAATTCTCTCTCCCCTATTGAACATATTTTGAGGAAAGAGGATGAGTTTAACACATCTATTGATGCTCTCCCTCCTAAGGATGCATAATTAATAAACAATGTTATCTCCTCTCCCGAAATTGACAATGCTTCAAACATTCCTTTCAACAACTTCACTATTTGGGATGAACCATTAGAAGAAGGTGTTGATTATTCTCTACCCTATGAGAGAACCCTAGCCAAAGGGGATGAAATCAAGATTGAAAACTCCCTTGATAGTTTCTCACCTTCCTTGAATCTCAATTATTCTCCCTCTCCTCAACTTGGTTCTACTCATAAGGATACCCTAGTTCAAAGCAAGATGGTTAACATCTCTTTCAAAGATCTCCCTCTCAAAAGTGAGACTTTAGAGAGTAATGTTGATCCTTCTCCTAGAGAGTTTATTCCCCATGTAGATCCTGTGATGATAAAGGATGATATGACCTTTCCTAGTATTACTCTTCCTACTAGAACATCAATGCCTATCCCTTGTCTCTCTCCTAAAATTGATTTGATCTGTGATAAGATTTTAGTGCATGAGAAGACTATCAGTAATTCTTCCAACACTTTTGTTCATTCCTCTAAACCATCCTCAATCAATTTGATACATGTGAATGAAACACCTAACAAACCTCTCTTCACTGTCCAAGGTGCTTGTCCTTCTCAAAATTCTCAACCTTTAAATAAGCCTATCTTAGTGGTTCAAGGTGGTTATGCTAATGATTCTTTTTGCACTCCTAAGAAACCTGTTATTACTGTGCAAGGAGGTTATTCCTCTAAGAGCCCTTATGAGTATGCTAAGCAATTGACTAGAGAGAGTTATCATGCGGTTGCCCATACTTATAATACTAGAAACAATAGGCAACCTAATCCTCCCCCAGTTATCCCAACTTCACTTCCTCCTTCCCAACCTATTCTTCCCCAAGCTCCACATATTTCACAAGTTCTTGGTAAGGAATATGATCTCATAGAACAACTTAAAACTACCCCTGCTAAGATATCCCTTTGGGATTTGATCCAAACTTCTTCTGCTCATCATGGAATGTTACAAGATGCCTTGAAAGATTTGAATGTTCCTCCACCTAATACATCTAGTAATATAGTGTCTTTGGTTAACTCTGTGATGAATCCTAAAACTCAAATTGTGTTTACTCAAGGTGAGTTGCCTACTAGTGAAATTCAAAATCAATATGATCCCTTGATGATTGTGGTTATCATAAATGACACTGCTATAAGACGAACACTGGTAGATAATGGTTATGGCCTTAATGTGTGTAGCATTAATCTATTGCATAAGATGAATGTGGATACATCCCTTATTGAGCTTGACTCTCGTCCCATTTGAGGCTTTGATAATGTGGCTAAGTCTTCATTAGGTATTATCACCTTACCCATCATAGTGGGACCTGTTACTTTGCCTACTCCTATCCATGTTATGTCGGGAAATCTAACATACAACTTGCTATTAGGGATACCTTGGATTCATAGTATGCAAGCTGTCCCCTCTACATTGCATAGACAAGTTAAATTTATTTATAATAATAAGACTTATACCTTGATAGGTGATACTAATTTTCAAACTTGTTTGCAAACATCTACTTCCAAAGGGAGTTCTTCTAAGCCTTCCTCTTCTAGTAATGACTCGTTAAACAAGATACCTATGGATGAATCATCACCCTCCGATAATCAAAATTCTTTGGATGAGTCTGAAGCTCCTGAAGAAGATCCTTCTCGACTTGAATATACGCATAAAAAGGCTTTTGATGCTGAGAAGGTTCTCGCAAAAGATGATTGGGGATCCCTTGATTTCAATCCCACCTTTGTAGGTGAGTATAGGGTTCCTCCTAGAGAGTTTAAAGTTAAAAAGAAGGAAGAAACTAAAAATCAATCAATCTTACCTGAACCTATGAGCAATAATTTTGTGGCCACTTCTCAAACTTCTTCTCCTCACACCTCTAATTATGAAGAGTTTGATTCTTTGTCTTATGAAAAACCACCTTCTCTTCCTGAAATGGCTAATCGTTATGGTCGTGGTTTTCACATTTTTGCTAAGCATGGGTATCATGGAAATGGTTGTGGCACTCATGAACAAGGGATAAAAGTTCCTCTAGAGACTAATTTTCACAATTATGCCTTTGGACTCGGCTATAATCCCTGCAAACGTACCAAAGCATCTAAAAGACCATCTCTCAATGTAAATGCTATATTTAGTAGTGATGATGATCTCACTTCAACTAAATCATCTTCTACTTTTATCAACTCTCATTCCCCTCATAAGGAAATCTTGGCAATAAACAAATCTCTTTATGAATTCCCTCAAATTTCTAAATCCACTTATGAATCTTTATCTCCTATTCATCATAAAGTCCTTTCCTCTAGGGATAAGGCTCTAATAAATTACACTCATCCCTCTTCTAAGATTTCATGTGACTTTTCTTCTTCAATTTTTATCATTTTATACATGTTGTTGACCTCACTTATAGTTGAGCATTTAGCATGTCATATTCAAATACCTCATTCAATCTATAATGTCTTTAAATAACATTAATGGCTGTTATGTTGCTCATCATTATGTGACATTGGTAGCTCATTTACTGGGGGCTCATTGTCATTCATGATGGTACAATTTCAAGTGCAATCATATTTTTTGAAGCAACATAATAGCCTAATTTTCTTGTTCCTATGGGGACAAGAGTGATTTCATACATCTCTTCTTTTGCTTATGTCCAAATCTCTCCCTAGAAAATTGTGTAAGTCCTTCTCATTGTCCTTATCCTTGGGAGGCAATGATCTTTCCTTATTTTTATCTAAGGATCCACTTTTTCCTATTTCGTGGATGGTGTGAACTTTATTACTTGATGTTATTCCTTGTATGCATTTGTTGTTGTTTGTTCAAGGATTCTCTCTTACAAGAGGTGTAAGTCCTTGACTACAACCTCTTTTTCACTTGGTAAAATACATCCATAGCGAATTCACTCTCCTAATTGGGTTAAAAAGAGCGTCATCCTTCATTAAGAATCACTTTCACCTCGCAAAAGAAGGAAGTATTGCATTCTTATTCTCTTCTTTGTCTTATTCTAGAAGATGTTATATTTGTCTAAGACAATTTCTCTCAGGGATAGGTGTCTTTTGTACAAATATCTCTTCTCCTCTAAGGATCTCCTTTACACATACTACAAGATATCCCTTTTCAACTATCTTATCCTTGCTTAAGGAGTGCAGAACTCTCTTGCTTAGATCTATGACATTGTTGCATTTTTGGGGTATCTTCTTGTGTGATGAAGGTAGGTATCCTTGTTCTACTTTTCTTATGACATAAAACTTACACTTTTTGAGCAATGGGTCATTCTCGGAACTAGAGCACAGACTCTTAGAGCGAGATGTCACGTTTTTGTACTATACATATACAGGTTGTAGTATACTCGAGCATAGACTCCTATGAGGTGCTTCTAACCTCCCTTACACACACATGCACGAGGTTGAGTGGAACTAGCGGCATAAGGCTAGACTTTCTCACTCTCCTCCCTTACATGGATCACCTAGACAAACTCTGGGGGATAGTTTTCCATGTCCTTTTTCCCATGGATCACCTAGACAAGATCTAGGGGCGAGAAGTCCGTGTTTTTCTCTCTCACTATTCTTCTCATGGATCACCAATGTGTGTATTCATGCTTTTTTCCTTTCTTTTCTTCTCTTTGCATTTTGTTTCCATTTACATCCTTCATCTTGTGTTAGAGAACTCTCAAATCCTCACACTCTTTGTTGTGTTGGAATTGAGATTTAGTCCTCTTTCTTACCAAATGATTCTCCATTATTTTTTGATCTCATATCAAATCTTCTTGTGAGCATTTGCCATCAATTTTCTTTAACAATTCGAAGTGGTAAACATGATACCCTGTTTCAACTCACTAAAATTAGCAAGCCAAAACAGGGGGGGGCATATAGCTACCCTCGAATTTTCATCACCTTCCTTAGTAAGCATTAGGTGATTTTGTGATCTAACATGTGGTTTTGTAGGTTGTGGTTCCTAACTGTGTACTGTAGATACCGCTGGGGGCTTCGTCCGATGACTTATGGATATATCCTTTTTCAAATAATGTTTACTTTTCTGTACTTTAGCTTGCATATGCACGTAGTGTTCATATGACCGCGAAAGTTGGGGATAAATGTAGCGTCGTACATTATACGCACTTGCTAGGGTTGTACAATTTCACACCTAGTTTAGCACCCGCCTTGGCGCATTTTGCATTTTGCATTGCATTTCCCCTTAGCACTTAATTAATTAAATTAATTAGGTCTAAGGTCCTATTTCATCATCTCCCACATCATAAAGTTGGGCCCTTTCATTAAAGTGTGCCCCTTTCATTTTATTCTTCCAATACATCATTTAATCAAAAACCCTAATTAGGTCCTATTTTGAACTTGGGGGCTTGATTTCGGGGGTCAAAACATCTCGAAATCACCTGTAACTTCGGGATTCTCTCTAAAATCATCATATCTAACGGCCCTGAAAATTTGGTGAAAAGTTGTCGGGACCATGGCGCCCGACGTGCACATGGTCCCGGACATTTTTCCCGAAATTTTAGGAGCATGACCCAATCATAAAATAAAGCTTAACCCCAAGAAATTGGCGGGAGATTCAATCTCTAGGTCAGCCAAAAGTTGAAATTAAGACCTAGGGTTTCATATATAAGAGCTCTCTTTCTTCATTTGAAAGGATCCAAATTTTGGCTTTCAAGGACCTTCTATGCAGTGAAAGAGTAGATCTTTGAAGACTTCAACAACATTCAACATCCTTCTATCAAGCATTTATCAATTTCATTCATCCATTTAGGGCTTGGAAGACATTGAAGAACAATAGGAGATTACCGACTGAAGATTGGCTTGTACCCCTCCCTTGAGGGTTGGGTATGATTTCATGTTGTTTTCATGTCTTTGCATAAGCTTCAATATATCCTTTATTCATGCTTTATATCACTTTGCATCTTGATTTGGAGCATTTACATTATCATTTACAAGCAATTAGGGTTTACTTTCTAGGTTGCTCTAGTTTGCTTACTTGCATTTTAGGATCTTGCACACACACAAGGTCTGCACACACATTACTTTTACAATACAACTTGGCTATTCATGGAGGTGGAAATCACCAAAGCGGGGGTTTGACTAAGGCAAAACCCTATATAGCCGCCCAAAACACCTTTTCAGATATAAGTGCAGATTTCGGGATTCAGACGACGCCGCAAGTTGCAGATCCGAAAGAAGCAGACGGAGACGGGACCACACACCAAATTGCAGAGCAAAAGAATAGGACAGGGGCATGGGGCACCCTGGTCCTACCAGGACAGGGGCGCTAGGCGCCATGGTCCCTGGGACAGGGGCGCTAGGCACCCTGGTCCTCCTGACAGACAGCAGTTTTCAGCATTTTTGACAGCTTTCCAGGTTGCAAAACAGTAGTTTCAGGTGCAGTTTCAGGTGCAGAATTAGGACAATGGTGCCCGCGCCCCCGTCCCAAACATTTCCACTCAAATTTTGACTCTGGGTATGCATTTACATTCTTGTCTTATCTTTGTATTTACAGCTTTCCATCATTTAAGTTCAATTCTGTAATCTTGTTATTAGTTCATACTTGCACTTTGGGGTTAGGGATTGAACTTGCATCATTTCATCTTTCAATTGCAACAAAGGAATAGAAATCCTAATAGGTAGCCCGTGGCTCTCTCTTCCACAAGAAGAAGTAGCCAATTGTGTGATACCTCTAGGCTCTTTTGTATTCCACAAGTGTGTGGTTGAAAGTGAGATTAGGGCATGTTTTCTTAGTGTCACTTTTTCTCCCCACACACAGGTATGGACCTTTGAGCACATAGCCATATGTTTGTCGATTATAGAGAGACAGGTACCACCACATCAACCATATGTGTACTACTATGGGGGAGCACTGAGACAGGGTCCATTCGGATACATATTGTATTGGTGACATGAGCTAGACAGGTTGAGAGATTTCACATGGAGGCCATATCTTGATTGCCCTGGGTGGTCAAATGATAGTGATGAGTTACCGTATTGTAGACAGGAGAGATACTTGATTGGATGACTAGTGAATTGCTAGAGAGTGATTGAGATGTATCTACCAGAGAGAGTCAGATGACAGTTTGGAGAGAGGCAGGATATACCAATAGGGACTACAAACTTTGCCCGATCTCACAGAGAGACGAGTCAGTGGGGGAGGATGATTCAACCACACATAGCATATACTGACTTCACATAGCTAGAGCGGAGATAGTGGGATTGGAGATCAAATGTTGCAGATGCTGGGATGAAAGAGGAGTGTGAGAAATGGTTTACATGACAGCGGCCAGTACCATTGATGGATCCAGATACTCCAGTACCTAGGAGATAGGACTTTCCACTCGCTGGAGAGGAGAACGGAGATGATGAGGATAGAGATGAGGATGAAGGAGATGATAAGGATGAGGGGGATGATGAGAGAGATGATGAGGATGAGGGGGATGATGAGGATGAGGAGGATGAAGATGAGGGGGATGAGGAGGATGAGGCTGAGGGATATGAGCCAGATCCAGCAGATTATGAGTCATTACAGGACATATCCATAGGGCAGGAGACAACGAGTGCAGAGGAGATGCAGATATGTAGGGCCACCATAGCAAGCCAACATGAATACATTTCCACACTAGAGAGACAGAATGCTATGTTGAGGACAGAGCAGGATTAGTGGTCGATTGAGAGGAATAGGGACAGAGCAGAGATAGCTAGGCTGACAGTGGCTCGAGATACAGCGATAGCCTAGGCACAACAAGTAGAGCAAAGAGTGACCAAGTATGTTGGGTCAATTAGGGATGCTAGTGTGCATGAGATGGCACAGATGCTACTAGAGGCAGGAGATGAGATGCACCATTTGAGGACTCTATATGAGAGTGCAGTTCCACTAGAGCAGAGAGCAGCGTCATATTAGTCATGATTGAGGACAGAGAGCAAGCCACGCTCTCGGAGGTCAGTGAGCAGCATGGGGGTGAGTGGACCTATGAGACCACCATAGCTAGGACCAGGAACAGGAGGGTCTTCATTCTTGAGACATGGCAAGGATGAGGAGGACAGAGGGAGCACCCAGTGATAGAGGCACATGCTCCTTATGACGAAGACATATATAGTTTGACAAGATGTAATCAGCCTATGGGCCAAACTTAGGACAGACAGTCCAATTTTGTACTCCGATATATTTCTCCTTTGTTGTTTTTCAATATATGATATGATATGCAGCTATATGATGGGATGCAATGTGTTATGGCTTATGTGTACTTTTTATGTATGGATGTCTTATGCAATGTCTATGTACTATCTTTGGAATATTTATGAATGTTGTTTATGTTTTTGATGCATTTATAAGATGAAATGGATAAAATGTTTTGTATGGGCGTGATATAATGCAAGTGTACTAACTCATGAATGCAGGATGCAACGTATTTATTTGGAGATCGGAGAACCAAACTGGACGGACTGCCAAGACTGACGGAAGAAATGTTAGTAAGAAGAAATTAGATAGAGGATAGATAGAGATGAAGGAAAACTTGCTTTCGCAAATGCACATAAGTAGGTGAGAACCTTTATTTATTGTAGCAAAGCGGATGCAGAGCATCATGGCATTGAAGGCCAGAGCTGGAATGCAACCCTTTTGGCAAAAGATAGACACATCACACACAAGGAATGAGTGAAGCATCCTAGGGTGCATACATCAAGGGTTGAGGTATGCGCGGTGTTCACAAAGCGAACGTACTTATCACAGACACCCAATGATATAGTTGCCCCAATTTGTGACAAACATTCCATAAACAACAAACATAACAAAAAATAAGGAAAGGGACCATGAACCATCCCGGTCACTCTAAATCACTCAGTGACATCGTCGAGCAACATAAGAACATGATCAAAGCCAAAGACAAATCAATAAAAAGATAAGACGCACAAATTCAACCAAGTCAAACAAACATATTGATCATCATTGTCAAAAGTGAAAAACAAGAATGATCATGATGTCTAGTTTCAGGGAATGTGGTACCCCGTCTAAGACAGGACACAGTCTGGTTTTGAGTATACCACACCTTGTATAAGACCCATGATAATAGAGACAAGGAGAAATGATATTGATGTTGTTTTGATTGATGTGACAATGATGATCAAGTTGAAAGTCTGGTTTGATTGAAAAGTTCATCTATTAATGCCTGATTTCATTAAAGCATAGTGTTTGATTGATTATCATTGGATGTATGCTTGGCAATCTGTCTATTCACAAAGGGAACCATTTATTGACAAAATAGAAATTGTTTTTGGTTTGTGATGTTTTGAAAAAAATTTGTTAATTTTTTCAGAACTTTATTCAATTTTTAGGGATTTTTTCAGGACATTTTATGATATTTTTGAATTATTTTAGGACATTTTATGATTTTTTTGAATTATTTCAGGACATTATTTGATTAGAAAGCTCTAGTAATTGATCATGACAAGGGGCACACACCCAATGAAAATTTGAAAGACATATACAATGACCAGGACCGAAACATATGCACAAGGACTGGAACCTGAGTATGCAAGCCAATGATGTTGACCAATCACAGGCCTGGAACAAAAAATTGGGTCAGGACAAGGATAAGCGTGATAAATCTGTGGGGGGGAAGTATAGCTAGGGGTCATGAGAGATGAGAGAGCAATAATCTTTTACACATGGCACCTGTTTGCCAAGTTTTCACCATGGTACTTGCCCAAAGCGCCTGTTTGCCAGGTTTTCACTAGAGGACGAATGATTTTGGCTTTACATTTTTTTTCTTTTTCAATTTTTTTCACTTTTTTGATTTTTTTGTATTTTTCACTTTTTTTTATTTTTTTGTATTTTTCACTTTTTTGATTTTTTTGGATTTTGCCATTTTTTTTGATTTTTTTGTATTTTTTCAAGATCATATTGAAGAACTATTGACAGAAAAACTATGCCCAGTACCTGTGAAGATGCATACTATTTGCAGGATCGGACAAAGGTTCACCTTCTGGAGTTGCAAGCTGATATGCCCCCGAGCCATAGGCTACAGTAACTATGAAAGGTCCAACCCAATTAGGCTCAAACTTTCCTTTGATGATGTCAGTAGATTGTGTATTCTTCGGGTTCACCTTGAGGACCAAATCTCCCACTTCGAAGTGTCACCCTTTGACCTTCTTATTATAAGAGCGACAGAGACGGTTTTGATATGCTTGCAAATGTGTCAAGGCTGTCTGACGTTTCTCATCTAACATCTCAAGCTGATGCAACCGAGAGACTCTGTGCATCTCATCATCAATCGAATGTTGTAGGGAAACACACAAAGAGGGAATTTCCACTTCCAAGGGTAAAATGGCTTCCGCACCATACACCAAGGAATAAGGTGTTGCACCAGTAGGTGTGCAGATGGAAGTGCGATAAGCCCATAGTGCTGGATTCAACTGTACATGCCAATCTTGACCAATGTCATTGACAACCTTTTTCAGGATCTTAATGATGGTTTTATTTGATGCTTCGGCTTGACCATTACTTTGTGGATAATAAGGACTGGAGAAACAGTGTTGGATGCGAAACTTGTCACAGAGTTCCTTGACATCTTTATTTTTGAATGGACGGCCATTATCTGTGACTATTGCAAGGGGAACCCCATATTTGCATATGATATAATTCAGCAGAAACTTTGAAATTTGAACACCAATGATATAGGTCATAGGGATAGCCTCGATCCATTTTGTGAAGTATTTTGTGGCTGTGATGATGAATTTGTGTCCGTTTGTAGATGCTGGGTGAATCTTGACAATGAGAGCCAATCCCCATTGAGAAAAGGGCCATGGAGATATGATGGAGTGAAGTTCTTGAGCTGGCACATGAATGTAATTTCTGTGGATTTGTCATTTGTAGCATTTCTTGACAAAATCCTGAGCATCCTTTTCTATTGTGGGCCAATAATACCCAGCATGAATCAAATTTTTAGCTAGACTCAAACTATTGAAATGGCCCCCACATATACCATCATGAACCTCGTGTAAAGCCGTTTGTGCCTCGTCAGAATCCAAACACCTAAGGAGGGTGTGGTCAAAGGAACGACGATAAAGGGTGTCTGTGATGATGACATATTTGGTTGTTTGGCGTATGAAGGCTCGGCGTTGGTTAGAGGAAAGGTTAAGTGGTAAGGTTTGGGATTTCAAATATTGGTAGATATCATTGTACCATGGGGAATTAGTACCAACAAGAACACACATCACATCAGCTGTCGACATTTCAAAAGAAGGCACCAGTAACTGTTCGACCAAAAATTTGCATCTGTCCATATTATGAGGCATATTTAACATGGAAGCAATAGTTGCCATAGCATCTGCTGACTTGTTTTGAATTCTTGGAACTTGACTAAAATGGATAGCCGTAAATTTTGTCTTGAAGAAATCCACCATATGCTTGTAGGGAAGAAGCTTTTCATCCTTTGTTTCATAGTCATCATTCACTTGACAGATGACTAACTGGGAATCTCCATAGACTTGCAAATGTGTAATGTTCCATTGGATCACTACTCGGAGTCTTGTGACCAAAGCTTTGTATTCTGCAATATTATTGGTGCAATGGAAAGTTATTCTGTAGGATTTGGGAATAGCATCACCTTGAGGGGTGACAAACAATATACCTACTTTAGAACTAAATTTGGTATGGGATCCATCAAAATATAATTTCCATTCATTAGAAGATGTGACAGCAAAGACTGATTCATCTAGAAAATCCGTCAACATTGGATGATCATCATGAATAGATGCCTCTGCAAGTTGATCCGCTATGATTTGTCCTTTGATTGCCTTTCTCTCAATGTATTCAATATCAAACTCACTTAGGATCATAACCCACTTTGCTAGGCGACCTGTCAAAGCTTCCCTGCTAAGCAAGTATTTCAAGGGATCAATTTTTGCAACTAGCAATGTCTGATGATTTAACATATAGTGTCGAAGCTTCTATGTTGCAAATACCACTGCTAAACATGCCCATTCAATAGTTGAATAATTTAGCTCATAGCCTACTAGTGTCCGACTGATATAATAAATAGTCCGTTCTTTGCCTTTCTCATCCTGTTGGGCTAAGAGAACTCCCAGTGCTATTTCAGTTGCAGAGATATACAATATGAATGGCTTCCCTTCTATATGAGGCATTAGAATAGGTGGCGACAATAGATAATCCTTGAGAGTTTGAAATGCTGATGACATTGCTCAGTCCATTTAAAAGTGACACCTTTATGCAATAAATGTTGGAAGGGATGACATTTGTCTGCCAATTGAGCTATAAACTGGCAGATTGACTGTAACTTCCCTTGCAGACTTCTTAGTTGACGGAGATTGGAAGGAGGAGGCATATCCATTATTGCTTTAACTTTTTTAGGGTCTACTTCGATGCCTCTGTGAGAAACAATGTACCCTAATAATTTGCTGGTTGTGACACCAAAGACACATTTCTTTGGGTTGAGTATGAGTTTGTAGGTTTCCATTCAATCAAAGATTGGGCCAAGGATGGCTAGATGACTATCTCTTGTGACGGATTTACATAATAGGTCATCAACATAGTCTTCCATCAAAGTATGCATAAAATCATGGAAAATTGTCATCATAGCTCTTTGATATGTTGCGCCAGCATTTTTAAGACCAAAAGGCATCACATTCTAGCAGTAGGTACCCCAAGCACATGTGAGTGCAGTCTTATGTTGATCTTCAGGAGAAATGCAAATTTGATTATATCCAGAAAAGTCATCCATCAATGATAGCATCTCATATCTGGTAGTCATGTCAACTATGATGTCTATATTCAGTAGTGGAAATTCATCTTTAGGGCATGCTTTATTGAGATACCTAAAATCTATATAGATTCTTATGCCCCCAATTACTTTGCTAACTGGTACCAAATTTGAAATCCAATCTGCATAATCAATTGGTCTGATAAAGCCCACATCTAATAATTTTTTGAGTTCTATTTTTACTAAGAGAGCCACCTGGGGATGCATCTTTTTGAGTTTTTGTTTGACGGGCTTGGCATCTAGTTTTAACGGCAAGTGATGGAGGACTAATTTTGGATCAAGGCCGGGCATATCTGCATAAGACCATGCAAAACTGATCTTCTTCTCAAGAAAGAAATTGACAAAATCTATCTTTTCTTGTTTGGAGAGAGAAGCAGCAAAATGGATGACCTTAGGGTTGTCAGGTGTACCCAAATTTATCTCTTTGGTCATTTCCACTAGCAATGTTGATTTACACTGACTTGACGAGGGTATGTCCAATCTTCCACCTTTGGGCACCTCAGAGAGGTTTTCACCCGTAGGTACGTCTTGTATTTTTATTTTTTCCTGGTTAGAGAGTGCCTTACAGTTTTCACTCAAAGACCCATTCTTTTGATTTTTTAGTTTTTCTTTTTCTTTTTTATGACTAGAAGATGGAGTTGAATCCCCAAAATATGTTGTGGAATCTAAATCAATAGCAAACCCTGCCTTATGACCGCCTCGTGGTATGCCTTCCCGTAGTCCAAGGAATTCTGCAATTGCTTCATCATTTTGAAAACAATCCAATTTGAGTGGTTCTTGTTGGTCATGTTGGATAAGCTATGGATAGACAAGGGGTATGTCATCATTGGTTTCAAGGAGAGTTAGGGCTAAAATGGTAAGGATAAGAATGTCTGTGGTATCACTGTCTAAACTGCTTGTATCTAATTTGGAGCTTGGGTCCCAAAATGACTATATCCAAGCATTAGGACATGTTTTGGAAGGGGAAGTTATTTCATGTTTGTCTTCCATGGGCAAATCATCAGGGTCGAGGAAAACATTTTCAAGGGCATAGGAGCTAGAAGAAAAAGAACTCCACTCCCATTCATTGGTATTAGTTTTAGGTTGGGTATCCTCAGGTGTTGTTTCATCATCAAAGTCACGCCCCTTTCCACATGTGTTCACTTTGGTAGATGAGGTTCCAATTCGCAATGGTACAAAACCTAACCCTAAAGTTGGATGTCGCATCTTAGGTATAATAGGTTCTAGTCTTCCTTTCTTGTCAGGGCCCAAACCACTGCAACCATCATATCCCCTTTTCTATAGTATAGTAAACCCTTTTCCATACTGCTCCACTAGTAACTTGATAGGTGGTGTATCAATTTGATCCTTATAAAGCCAATCTATTACATCATCATCCAAAGTTTCCTTGTTAAGTTCACCCCATTTTGTAAATGTAGTGGGGGGCTGATATTGAATGACTTTACCAATGGTATTCACGATATGTATTATCATTCCACCAATGTGGCTTTACCAATGGTTCTTCCTTGACATCAAGTAACTTAATAAAATTTGCTTGTATCAATTGTTTCATTACTAATTCAATAGGCTCTCCTAATGGTGTAAATTGTCGAGGAGGCCCATCCCTTGATCTGAAAGGTTTTCGTTGTTGGTTTTGTTGTTGACCTTGTTGTTGATTATACTATGGGTATTACAGCTATTGAATAACATTGCTTGCTTGTGTCTGATTTTGTTGCATAGCCGACATATTAGGAGCACTCAATTTCTTTATCATGAATGTGGGTTGATTTGCATTCACTGCTCTTGCATCGACAACTCCATCATTAGTGACATTCTTGTTTTTGTACCCCAATCTATTTTTCTCCCTTGAATTGTTTGTGTTATCACTGTCTTTGTTGAGTTTAATGAGTCCCTTAGCTACAAGAGCAATTTCAACGTTCATCCCTTTCTTAATGAGCTTCTCAATGGTACTAGGACTTTTCAATTTGAGCTCATACATCATTTCTAGGACCAAATTTTGAATAAATAAGTTCACTTGTTGTTCTTTAGGTATATCTAGGGAAGAACGACTATACAAGCTTCACCATCTTTGCAAGAAAGTCACTAATGGTTCACCTTGCTTTTGCTTGGTGTTGCATAAATCTGACATGGTCACTTCACTATCAATGTTGAATGTGAAGTGGGATATAAATGTTTGAGCCAATTCCGACCATGTCTTTATGTTCCCTGGCAAATGCGAATACCAATCCATGGCTTGTCCTATGATAATTCGTGTGAATAAGTGCATCAAATATGTTTCTTCATAACTCACTTCAGTACATGCTGTGAAAAATGCTTGAATATGGTCCTTTGGATTGCCATTCCCTTTATATTTCTCAAAATTAGGTGCCTCAAAATGCTTAGGGAAGGGAGGCATGTACAAGCTCTTATCAAATAGATTAGGACATAAATCTTGATCTGTGTATAATTTCTTTGTCCCTTTGGTTTCCAATGCGTTGACTTGTCGTTGCAACTTCTGAAGCTGTTGTGCAAACGTGTCAAGTAGCGAAGATTTTGGAAGTTCATCATTCACTCTTGGGTGTACTCTTTGTCGATACATCCTGCTCTCTATTGGCTATTAATGCTCTGAAATTGCTGTCTTTGGTGTCTCTGGCATATAAAGTTCTTGATACAGCTCTTGTTGCTGTGGTTGTGCCATGTCTTGACATTGACCCTTTTGTTGTGCTTCTTGTGGTGGGATCATCATTTGTAGCCTTGGTTGATATTGCAGTTGAGGGTGTTGTTGATATTGCATGGACATGAATTGTGGTTGTGATGTATGATAACTTGTTTTTCCTTGCCCATATTGAGGCACATGTTGTTGTTGATGCCAACAAATCGGAATTTGCTGACTTTGTGCCAATTGTTGTTGTCCTGATGTAAATCCCATCATTTGCAAAAAACTTTGTTTGGGAGGTTTCTATTGTTTCTCCTTGAGATGGGGGATGGCACTTGCATTGACTTGCTGTGTTGTTTGTCCAATCCATTGTGGTGGTTGCAAGTTCAAATCAACTTGTAATGGTACAAAAGACACTGCAACGTGTTGTTGAATGTGATATTGTTGTTGTTGTGCATTGCTTGTTTGCACATTCGATTGTGCCTTTTGTGCATTCCTCAATTGTTGCAACATTTGCTGTTGGTGCAAACCACTATTTGTGGCTCAATGTGTTGCCACTATTGAAGGATCTATCACAATATTTTGCATAATGGGTACTTGAGTATTTGCCAATCATATTGAACTTGATGGGACATATAAACTTTGTTGCATTGTAGGATTGTTTTGAACATTTGTAAGATCAGGCATTCCAGTCATAAAGCTTTCTTGCATCTTAGATTTTGATCCACTTGTAATTATTTGAGGAATCATTTCTTGTTGAGGGAAAGCTATCAACATTTGTGTGGCCATCATTTGATCTTGTGTTAAAGGTGTTGTATTAAATAATGGATTGTTTATTGTTTCGAATGGTGACTTTTGTGGAATAGTCACTGTTAACGATTTTGAAGCACGTTTACTCATCAAGGTGTGTTGAGTTTCTTGTTGCACATTTTCTTCATTTGGATGTGGAGAGAAACTTAAGAGCTCACCACCTTGTTGTTTTTGCACATTAATTTGCACATTTGAGGAGGTCACATTACTCATCATATCAAGATATTTTCGTGGAAACATCTTAAAGACCTTGTTCAAGAATTTATCCATCTTTTTTGTCAACTTTGGATCTTTAAGAAACATATCAACATCATCGGACGCATTAGAATCTAATGAAGAATTTGGTAAAACATTTGGATTTATTTCTTGTTGAATACCTTGATCTGAACCAAATCCTTGTGAAAGAGTTTGTTCCTCATGTAATGTTTGAGTTTGAATTTCATGTTGCAGGTTCAGTTGATTCCAGTCAAAAGGTACATTTTCCCTTGGTGTTGGTGGAACACTTCCATATCCTGGTTTCATGGGTACAAACACTAGCTCATATAATGGAGGTGGTCCAAGTTGAACCATTCCATATGGTGGTAATGATGTGTTTGACGAACCTTCAATTTGTAATGATTGACTAGGTTGAAACTGTGAGTTTGATACGTTGTCAATGGGTTGATATGTTGGTTTGCCCATCTTCTTAGATTTTGACCTTGTTTCAACAGGCATGTCACTATGCAAATGCAATATTTTTTTTGGGGATTTTTTATTTTAAAAGGATGATGTATTATATGCAACTAAATGCAACTTAAATAGATGAAAATGCAATCTATGGCAAGAATGCAACCTATGTTTTTGTTGTTTTCAAGATTTGGACAAACTTTTTGGAATGCAAACCTAAAGACTCAACCTTGGGAAATTGAAATGAAGCCAAGACCTTAAAGGATAAGGGACCAAATGACAATAGGACAAATTGAAAATGTCTCACCTATATGCTTGGATACTAAGCTAGGTTTGACAAAAATGATATTAATGAAAGGACAAATTTTTAGACCAGGTCAAGACTCCCTAACAACAACTTAGGGTATCATCCAAAGTTTTGATTTTTTAAGTTTGACAAACCAAAATTTTGAGACTAAATGCAAGAAGGCAATGATTATGACAATGACTTAGGACATGAACATGATCTAAGGATATGATATGACAAGATGAAGCTAAGACAAGATGACAATACAATGACAAGGATATGCGATGACCAATGACTTGGAATATGCAAAATGCTACCTAGGCAAGACCTAATTTTTGCATGACAAGGATAATGCACGAATGTCACCTAAATGGAAATCTAGCTTGGATATGACAATGAAATTCAGACTTAGGGAAATGATTTTGAACCTAAGTGCAAAATGAGGACGCTTGAAATGAAAAGGACTAAAATGAAGGGAGATGACAATATGCCCTAGGACCTAAGTTGGACTATGCAAAACCTATCCTAAAGTGACATGAATTTTGAAACAAAGATATTCAATGTTTTGACAAACCATGTTCAAATTTTGGATGAATACTTGGACAAATTTGGACTTTTGTTTGGATTTTGTTTTGAAGTGAAGGTTGTTGATTTTGAAAAACCAAGTTGATTATGAGCAATTTTGAAAGTTTGTTTTTGATTTAACCTTTGACAATCACGAAAGACAAAATGTTTGTTTGACTTTGACTCAAGACAATCAAGCACATTCACAACAAATCCTATGGCTGGAAAGGGCAATATATGTTGAATCCTCTAACCATAAAATACAACACTTAGTCGGATAGCTAGATGCTTGGTAGCACTGGCTCCCCCTTACAGTGCACTCACTTCTTGGGCCTACCAAGCTTCAAGTTCAAGGGGCATCACTTCCCAATAACTTGCTATCTCTAACTAAGGAGTACATGAGAGGTGTCTTCGGCATGCGTGTATCACAACGCCTGAGCCAACAGATAGAAGGATTTTGTCCTCTAAAAACAAGAGATTCTAGTAAGGGCATCCATTCGGGTGGGTATTGATCTAGCGAATAAATCGTCGCAATACCATTCCAGCACCTGTTGTCTACAACTTTCGTTGCATCCACAGTTATTTAGAGTGGTTTGGAAGAGTTTGGTTTTAGCCCGTCACCACTTTGGGTCATTCCCTCTCACCAATGCCTGTGCGAAGTGCCAGGCAAATCGGGAGGCAGGCCCAATTCTAAGGGTTAAAACATGTAGTCAAACTAAAAGCAAACAAAGCATGCATGGTGTTCATTAACCTTTAAGAAATTAAATGTGCAACTACTTTAAAAATCACATGCAAGATGTTTTAATAAAAGTCTTTGACCACGTCCTGCATAAGATTTGTTAGTAGTTTCATTTTTAGTCTTCGTCACACGTAACGCCAAGGTGTTGCACAGAGGATCAGTACCAAAGAAAAACCTGAATATAAGAAACAGAATGAAAAACAAAGTAATTTGCAAGTAAAAACACTGGTTTTACCTCTATTTCTATCCTTATACAGGCACAGAATGCCTCAACACAGGCGTAGAATGCACTGACACAGGCATAGGATGTCTTAACACAGGCACAAATCTCTTTGACACAAGCGCAGATCTCTTTGACACAGGCGCAGGATGCCTTGACACAGGCATGGAATGCTTTGACACAAGCGCAGAAGTGTCCAGAAAGCTCTGAGTCGCTCTGTTTCTTGAGTTTTTCACCTGCAAATCAGCTCAAAAGCACTCAAGACATGGTTAAGGGGTTAGTTCACATCGGGTTCACTAGAAAATGTAGATAGGAAAATGGAAACCATCAAAGCAATCGATATTAAACTAGCTCAATCAAAAAAACTAGATTGCAATGATAAGAAATCCTAATTACAATCAATAAAGGCATGAAGATGAAATACTACAATGAAAAAAAAGGAAACCAAAGCCTGTATCTCCTTCATTATTCCTCCATTGTCCTTCTTTCTCCTTCAAATTACTTTGTTTGTGGATCTCACCTACAAGTGCAAAAGCATAGTATGAAAGCAAGATTGACAAGATGAAATGGCAGCGTAAGGATACTAGAAGTGTGATTGATTGATTGAAAATGTGATTGATCATCCAATTTATAGACAAATTGGGGAGAGGACAAAATTAGCATGAAGAGATTTGAAAGGAAATTTCAAATCAAGAATGACAAATATGACAAAATTGACATGCAAGATTAATTGATTGACAAATTATGACAAGATTAAAATGTCATTCCCATGACAAAAGGGAAGAGAGAAAATAGCCTCTATGATTGCAACAAATGGAAGCATAAACATAGGAGAGAATTAGGGAATGAATTTAGAGGAAATATTAGAAAAATTGGAGAAAAAGATGAAATAGAAATTAGGTGAATTAATTAATAGGTTTTCATCCATTAATTAATTCATGAAAGAGACCTAGGACTAAATAAATGAATTTATTTAACCCACCAAGAAGAAGAAAAGGATTAAATGAACTAATCATAAAACCCTAGAAATAGGAGGATAAGGAATTAGGTTAAGACAACAAGAAATTAATGTAGGTTCGATCATGATTCTGATTGACAAAGGACCAATGTTGATAAATGATTGAGACTGGTTGACAAAAATCGATGACAAATTGACCAAGATTGACAAGGAGATCAAATTGATAGGCACCAATTGATGAGGAACAATGACTAATTGATCCAAATTGACATGATTGAAAAGGACAAGGATCGATGACGAATCGATCACAAAATGACAAGATTGACAAGGACAAGGATTGATGACGAATCGATCGCAAAATGACGAGATTGACAAGGATAAGGATCAATGACGAGACTGACAAGTTGATAATCACAAATGATTACTAACAAGCTAAAGATGATTGAAAGATTGACAAGAGGACAAAACCCTAATTCTATCATCGATTAGAATTGACGATGTCCAAAATGATGATAAATGAGCATGCACATTGATGCAACAGGATAAGATCAACCAAAATCATGACTGAAGATTGCTATCGACAAGACCAAATTTGAAAGCGATAAAAATGAGGAATGTAGAAGAAGGACTCGATTCTCACAAATGATAAAGACCAAGTGCGCAACATAGAAGAAATGTTAATGCAATGCAAGAACCCTAAAATAAGGCAATGCGGAAATGTTAAAGTATGACTCCACAAGTGTTGACCATTTTTAGACGTCTACACAAACAAATCATGCTCTCCAACTATGTTAACCAACAAGACCATGTCTCCCAAGGCTCAGATGGAAGGTAAGCCCAAAACCAACCCATTCTATCTAACCCTTATAGTCAAGGATAAGCTCTTGCATAATTCTATGATAGATTCCGGAGATAGCACTACTATCATGCCCAGACAGATCGCTGAGGTTTTGAAAATCAAGTACAAACCTTTGAATAAGGGAGTCATGCAATTAGATGGGAATAAATTCCAAACCATAGGTCTTATCAAAAGCCTCTCACTGACATTGATCATGTGCCCTAGTATTACTGTGCCCCAAGAAGTAGTCGTTATTGATATCCTGCCTGTTTTCAGGCTCTGCCTTTCCCGGGATTTTACTGCCAAGATAGGAGGCTATCTATCTTTAGATTGGTCTCACCTCATCTTCTGCACTTAGTGCAGGGCTAAAATCAAAATCCTTTTAGAGCCCCTTCATGCTGAGCATGTAGTAGACTAGGCCATGATTAATTTTGAGCCACTCATACTTCCATCTTGAAAGAAGAAAGGAAAGTCATAGAGCTCCTAGAGGATGAGGAAGTGACCAGGGATATTCCGCCAAACCAAGAGGTTTTCTTAAATGAATTCATAGACTCTGATCCATTCTCCAACTACCATTCTACTGGCCTAGGCACCTATTGCATTTTTGATGAAAACCAGATCATCCCAAAGCTCACTAAAGGGCCACTTTCTAAGGAAGAATTGTCATCTACTCTTTGGACCTTGCACTTTGACGGTGCGAGATGCAAAGTATGTTCCAGAGCTGGGATCTACCTCACTTCACCTTCGGGCAAGCAAATCTTGAAGTCCTTCCATCTATAGTTTGCATGCTTAAATAATGAGGCAGAATACAAAGGATTGATCCAAGGTCTGAGCTTGGCAGAGAAGATGGGTATCAAGCAACTAAGAGTCTTGGGCGACTCTGAGCTGGTAGTACACCAAGTTTGAGAAATTTCCAGCACTAAACATGTCCACATGAGATCTTACCACACCAAAACATGGGATTTAATTGAAAGCTTTGACACTTTCAACATCCAAAGTATCCCCTGAAAAATAAATGCCACTGTTGATCAGATGGCTGCAATCGGATCACAATTCGACCCTGCTGTGGACTTGCTCGCCAATCCTTGAGCAGTATGTGTGGTTTTCTAGCCAGCTATCCTTGATAACGATACCCAATGGCAAGTTTTCAAGAGTGATGAGCAGATTGCACTGTTCATTCAAAACTCAGGGGAATTTGTAGATGAGCAACAACCTAAAGTGAAGGGGGCTTACGGAGACCAAATCCTCTAGCTAAAATCCAATAAACTTCCTAATGGTTTGATCACCCTGGAGAATTTGTTCGACCATGATGACACCAAAAAAGATAGGCAAAAGCTTACAGTTGATAAAGGAGATTATACCAAAATGTCAGTAGGAGATGGGAGAATACTTAAAGTAGGAAAAGGTGTTTGTCCGGAAGACAGGAGACACTTGACCTGGTATTGTGATGAACACATGTGCGTCCTGGAATGGTCTTAGGAAGATTTGAAAGGTTATGAACCCAACATCATTCAACATACTATCAAACTCACTGATGGAGCTAGGCCAGTCTGACAAAAGCAAAGGCCAGTCAACCTGAAGATTGAGTCCCTCATGGCTCAAGAGTTGAGGAAACTGATCAAGTCACAGATTATCTACCCCATTAAACATAGCATGTGGGTGTCCAATTTGGTGCCCGTAAGGAAAAAGAATGGATACATCTAGCTCTGTGTAGATTTTAGAGATCTAAGCAAGCATCTCTCAAAGATCACTACCCCTTGCCTTCAATGGAGTAGTTGCTAAGCACAATGGCAGGATCAGAAATGCTCTTGATGCTTGATGGTTTCTTAGGATATAATCAAGTCCTGGTGAAGCCGAAAGACCAACACAAGACAACTTTCACCACCAAGAGGGGAATGTTTGCATACCAAAAGATGTCTTTCGGGTTGTCAAATGCTAGAGCAAATTTCCAAAGAGTTATGGATTTGGCCTTTAAAGAGCTCATTAATAAAATTATTCTGATATACTTGGATGACCTAATAGTGTTTTCTAAACACCGAGAAGATCATTTTGATCATGTTGAACTGGTTTTCCAAAAGTGCCTCGAGTTTGGGATTTCCTTAAACCCAAAGAAATGTATCTTCGGTGTCCCCCAAGGTAAGTTACTAGGACACATAGTGTCCAAGGAAGGTGTTTCCATTGACCTTGACTGAGTCAAAGCAATAAAAGATCTTCCTCTTCCGGTCAACAAAAAGGGAGTCCAATCTTTCCTAGGAAAGGTCAACTTTGTTAGCTGTTTCATTTTTTATTTTGCTGGAATAATAAGGCCCATCACCCTAATGCTCAAGAAAGAGACACATTTCAAATGGACTCCTGAAGCCAAAGGAGATTTTGACAAAATCAAAGATGCCATATGTTTAGCCCCCATTTTATTTAACCTGGATATGTCAAAAGACTTCATAATGTATGTTTTTTCAGGTCAATATAGCATTGCCATGGTCCTGACCCGGAAGGATGTCAAAAAGGGGAGCGAGCATCCTATAGCTTACCATTCAAAGACTCTCAAAGAATATGAGGCTAAATACAACTTCATCGAAAAGAAAGCCTTGGCCTTAGTGAAGGGACTGAAGAAATCCAGGCACTTCATTGCCTGCAATAAAACTACCATATATGTAGCCCATCCTGCAGTTCGAGAATACATCATGGAAGGTGACATCACTGAAAAGAGGGATAATTTGATCACCAAGATCCTAGAGTACACCATTGATTTTAGGCCAACCAAAAGAGTTCATGGAAGAGGCTTATGCAAATATATAGTTCATGAGTGTGAACCCCATGAAGACAAGATGGCCACAGAGGAAGTCATGATGATTTCCCCTAAGCCTCCAAACACAAGTTGGATGTAGGCCAGAAAGCACTTTATGAAGACCAGGATTTTCCCCAAGGGTCTCCCTCTAGAAAAGAAAAGGTTCTATAGACTCCAAAACTATGGTTTATGCCTAGTAGATGGTGTACTTTTCAAAAGGAATTTTGATGGGGTTTTGCTCTGCTGCGTGGACCAATGCCAAGCCAATAAAATCCTACATGAATTTCACTATGGATCATCAAGAGGTCATTCTCTGCACAAACAACCATCATCAAAATCACCCAGGCGAGATATTTTTGGCCTTACATGTTCAAAGATGTGCACGCTCTAGTAAGGGAATGTAAGGAATGCCAGTATTATACTGGTAGGAGCAGAATGCCTCTCAAACCTGTGATGATAGAAGAACCTTTTGCCTAGTGGGGACATGAATTTATAGGGATGATCAACCCCCCAGTTCAGCTGGAAACAAGTGGATCTTGACCACCACTAACTACTTCACCAGGTGGTCTGAGGCCATCCCTTTAAGGAATTCATCAGAGAGCAAGTGCTGAATTTCCTAGAAGACATGGTGTGCTGATATGGTTCACCCAAGACCATCATATCAGACAATGTGCATGCATTCACCAGTTCGCACATCACCCAATTTTCCCTCAGCACAGGTATCTACCTCAAAACCTCCTCCAATTAATACCCGTGGGGGAATGAGCTCACTGAGTCCACTAACAAGAACCTAATTAGGCTCATCAAGAGGATAGGCTCAAAATATAAGAGTGAATGGCACCACCATTTGAGGAGCGCATTGTGGGAAGACCAAATAACACCCAAGACAATTCTAAAAAACTTCCCATAAAAGTTGGTTTATGGGAAGGATGCTCTATTTCCTATCTCTTTGGAGGTCCCAACCCTGCAGCTACTTAACTCTATCAAGGTGGCAGAGAACAACCTGATGGCCGTAAGGTTGGCAGAAATCATGGAGCTCGAAGAAGCTAGGGAGACCGCTTTCACATCTCTCCAAGACCACCAGCAAACCATCAAGAGGTGGTTTGACAGCAAAAAGAGTTCCAATCAGGTTTTCAGCCCAAGGAACCTCGTGCTGAAATATAACGAAAGGGCGGCCAAACCTAGTCAACATGCCAAGTTCGACGGTTTGTGGGAGGGGCCTTTCCGTATCATGAATTGTAAGGGTTTTAATTCTTTCAACCTCAAAGATATGAATGGAGACTTTCTCTGGATTCCAGTCAATGGGTTCCACCTCAAACCGTTCTATTAAGGTTTCTTCCTCCCTAGATGTATATATTGTAAATAGTTCTTTTGCATGCCTTATTTTTTCTAATTATTCTCAGTCACAATCCAAGCAAGGTAATTGAAATCACAAAATATGTCATATTAAGAAAAAAGAGAAAAGCTATCATATTATGGACATTTTGTTCTTTCTTTTACATTTTCAAGGGCAGACCTTTGGCCCTATTTTACAAAAGCTAATAAGTCAAAAAGCTAGTGCAAGCTGGGCTACCACTTTCTAATTGATCCTCCTCATCTTTGTCATCTCCCATCTGGAAGTCCTGGTCCTCGCTATCATCTAGAGTGTCATCCCCCTATGACTACTCATGGTTGTGATTGTCATCGGGCACCCCAGTCATGTAGATAACAACTACATCTGGTTGTATATGCGGCATCAAAACTCAAGGAAAGATGTAGTCCCTGAAGTCAGAATACCATTCGGTTCCATCCGAGTGAGGGATTATCATGTGAACCCGCAAGAGGAATTCTACAGTGAGCTCGACACAAAACTAATGGGAAGACACCATCATCATCTTCAGACTACCGATCAGCGGATGCCAAGGTACTTCATCGCCAGATGAAATAAAGTGTCTCAAATCAGATGCCAGGGGGAGGCCCCTAAAAGGGACATGATATGCAACTACATCTTCCAACCCACCTAGATAGTCCTGAGAGAAAAGCTCCTTGGTGAGCTATGAAGCCAATAACCCAGCCAGACCACAATCCAACAATGAGGCTATGAAACATGAGCAGATATCCATGTTTACATGGTAGTGGTCTGCATTGTCAATGAAATCCTCTCCGAGCATCCTTTTGATAGCAGCGATTATCAGAGGATTCCTCCACCGTGTCATCAGCTATAGCCTCCGATCAGAGATATTCCCAAGGAAAGCGACCTGCGCTTTGTTGTTGACAAGTCTAATGGGAGTATCCATTTTTGAGGAAACTCCGTCATTGAAGCTAGCAACTATACAAAAGAATGTCTGAAAAGACATATTAATAGCAAAATTATAGCTCAAGGTGACGAGTGGCTAAGATGCCAATGTTCCCAAACTCCAATGCTCCTGTCACTCTCCATTGATTCTCACAAGGGAATGAGCTTTTATTCAGAGTTGGAGATGTCCTGCCCGGTACCTCGAAAAGGAGATTGTACAAGCAAATTCCATGCATATGTGTAATTACATCACGTTTAAATTGAAGCCTTTGTAGGACTGTCTCCACTCATTCAATCCTTGTTGTTTGCTGATCTTCTTGGTTAAAGAGGAGATCTATCCGGATAAGCTTTTCATCTCAAGTGGCTTCAAGAAATGATGGGTTAAATAAGTGCTCACTTGGAAAGATAGAATGGTGGCACTCGTCCTCATCAGAAGTTAATTGCAGCTGCAAAATGAGCTGGCATACATGTAAACAGACACTTTCCATTAAGCGCCCGCTTTTGAGAAAATATAGGAGCTCAGCGCCTTTAAGGAATGTGGTTCCCCTTGTTCATCTGATTACTCTTTTGTAGCCTAAGTTTTTAGTTTCCTCTCGAGTTTGAAAGGTTGGTAGAAGAAGAGCATCAAACTGAAAATGGAAGCTGAAGCCATATCTTCAGGTTCTGCTCTAGGAAGACTATGGGTGGATATTTTTGGAGAGCCCTCATACTCATCACATTCTATTCCTCCCAAGGTAGAATACCTGAGGACCAAAATCAAGATGAAGACAACCACCTGCAACACATCCACCGTGTTAGATTCTTTTGAAAACGTCTTCAAACTAGAGGTCTGTAAACAACCCAAGAACCTCAGAGAGGCCGCTTGCAGTAGAATGTTGCACCATAGAGCAAAGCCACAATCAATGGAAACTCAGTTCTAGGGTAGTGATGCACCTCAATTTGTGGTCCCCATGGTTCCATACTATCCTGAGCTCGTAGCAGTCTGCACTGACAGTTTTGAACCCACCTCCTATTCAATCATCAACTCATCTTTAAGGGTGGTGATCTCCCTAGAGGCTATTAGGAATATGATGTACTCTTATTTTTGAGGGAACAAAGGTCTTCTCTAAGACTATAATGGAGGAATTTTGAGGTACTAGAAGGGATGCAATGTCTTTCTGCTAGAGCATACTCAACCAGAGTCTGTCCACCGGACTCCCGAAGTTTTCACTATCCCACAGCGACCTGAAGCATGAATATCTCAAAGATATATCTTCCACCCTTTCCTGGTTATGCAGTTATGATAATGACCGAGACATCACTGCCGCTATGATGGGTTTTCTTTTTAAATGTAGAAAATAGAGGGAGTCCTTCCATTTTGACTTCTTGGTTTGTATGGCCAGAGCCATGGTGAAGCAATTATCAGAATTTCAGCAGTTCTGATGATTCAGGTTTTCCTCGGTCTTAGTCAATCCACTCTTGCATCAAAATGAGGCCTTCTTCAGCCAAGACATGCGGTTGGAAACTTGTGATGAGTCAGGAAATAGGATGTCAGTGTCAGCCTAGACACCCTTGTTGCTAGCTTCCTTTGATGTATATCAGTTTTTTTGACCTTTTCCTGACTTCGGTACTTAAAGATTTCAATTCAATCCCAAACAAACCACTAACGCATTTCTCACAAGTCCAAATGAACTGGATGCAAAATGAGTGCCCTCCCTATGACTGGTTCATAGGTAGTGATTTTTCTTTCATTCGAGTTCATGGTTTCTCCAAGGAACCTTTTCACTTGCCCATCTATGTGACTGAGAGGACCCTTGCCCTAAAGATTGCATGACACTTGATAAACATTGAGAGGGCTATTGGAGAAAGAACGTATGATACCTCCATTACTAAAGACCACAAATCCATCGCTCTGATCACTCTAGTATGGAGAAACATCATGAAAGAGGTCTTGACATCCAAGCTAGTGCAGCTTGGGCTGGTAGTAATTGATGATTCCTGGAGCTATGACCTTGATGGTTGCCTCAACAAGAGGAAAAATATGATGAAGCATGAACCATGAAGCTCGTGGGAAGGACGTACAAACCCTCAGACTGATGACCCAAGTTTATATGTGGGTCTTGATGACTTTCTCATCCTCAAGCACCCCCCTGGTTAAGATTTTATACATTCTTGCAAAGGTACAACCCCACAAAGCCTATTCCTCGGGTGATGTTAGAAACCATGGCTTTAGATGCCTGGCCTAGGAAAAAGAGAGAAGATTTTTGGATCTACTGACAGGAGGTAAATCAGCTGAGGGCTAACATCAAAAATTCCCCCTTCGATGAGAGTTTCAAGATAGAATGGCATCAACTCAATAAATTAGATGAAGAGATAGGTGACAATTCCCCTCATGGGGACTCATCCCCTGAGTTAGCCCTATGACAGGATGTAAGGGTTATAAATATTGAAGGATAAGATCCAGAACCCCATATCCTTCTTCCTCTAGCTAGTTCCACTCGTAAACCCCGTTCTCAAGCTAGTAAGAGGTAGGCTAAGAAGTAGGTGCATGACTCCCCTCCAAGGAAAAGGAAACATTTGTGTCATGTAGGCTTGGTTTTGGAGAGTCCACTCCCCCCTCAATTATGGGGTCAGCGTCCATGTTTCCTTTTCCATCTGAAGCCTCTCCTTTTGTCTCATTGTTTTCAACCCTTACCCAGCCTATTCAGACTACTTTCAATGGGCCTATTTCCTAGTTTCTCTTTGCAATTCCCCCTGGTGCCACATTTGTAGGTCAGGCTATTGATAACCTAGATGATTTCCAACAACAATTCGCTTACTCCAAGACTGCCCACATTGGTAGAATGGGAAAATGAAAAGAAAAGGAGGGCACCCATCGAGCTCATCCACACCTTCAAACACATTTTAGTGAAGAGAAGGATTGTCTCTTCTTCACAAATCTTTGCCCCAAGGTTGACAAGACAAAATCCCAAATGAGACCCAATGATATTACCTTGCATGCTATCGATGTCATCCTTCAAAATGCTACAACATCTGATAAGGTGGAAATGATGGAAGAAACTTCAAAGGTCATGTCTTCATATTTCATCAAAAAGACCCATCGCCTGGAGAAAATACAAGTGCAGAATGTGCATCTTCGAGAGTCCTTGACCTAGCAGAGGAAACAAGACAAGGCCCAGAGCTCAAAAATCAATCGCCTACAAGGTTTGCTAATGCAGGCCAACTCAAAGAAGGGAAAGCTGCCGATTAGCCCTTAATAACATGAGTGCCCAGTTGAAGGGGCAGGAGGTGACAAGGAGCATTGCCTTAAAATAATTGCAGGAGAAAGACCTGGAGATCTAGTAGCTAAGAGCAGTTTATAGAGATGCCACCCAAGTGCAGGCTCACCTACGTGAAGAAGTTTGTCTAAAGGAAGAGTATGACCAACAACTGAGTGATGCACAAATTATGCTCTCAGAGGAGAAAGTGAGATTTGAAGTAGAGCTACAGAACAGAGAGGATAGTCTAGAATTTTCTGAAAGGAAATTCCTATACATGGAGGTTTTGTTGCAGCAAGAACAAGATTATACAATGCAACTCCAGCAAGCAGTGCAAGATAGAAGTGCCAGGATCCTCGCTCTACAAATCTAGGTGATCAGTAAGAAAATTAGGTGCAAGTATTTTCAGCATGAAGTAGCTCCCAAGAGCAATGAGGTTTTGCAGTTGCTAAGTATTCCTCCCCCCGGGCAGGTTTCTCAAGGTCTTTCATCAATTCTAATTGAATTGTATGTTTCCCATAGGGAGAGAATTACGCAGTATAGCCCCTCACTGCAGCCCATGCTAAGATTCATTCAGGAAGCGTAATCCCTCTACATCGAGGTGGGAGCCCTTGTCAACATCTCTATGGCCATCCTTGGTCCTAAGATCCCCATGGCTCAGGACCTAATCCAAATGTTATACGTAGCCCAAGATGAAGAATTGAGAGAGAAAGGGATAGCAGACTACCGACAACTGATCAAGAAGATGAATGTTTTCATCAATCATCATAGAGTGATTATGCACATATTACTGGCACTTGAGCCTTTGCAAATCTCCATCCCAAATATCAAACAACATATAGAGAGGTTTGTCTCATTAGGCCTACCTTCTCCATTCCCTGCAGATGGTTCTATATTGGGGGTTGAAGAAATATTAAGTCAGGTCGAGCATTTGCAACAAGACAAAACTTTCATCCAGTGCTTGAGTGATCCCATCTCCAAGGTTGAACATCTCATGCCCCTCTAGCTCAGCTCTATGTGCTCTTGAAGTTGGTCCATGATGAACCAGTCGACTTCCCCTTTGATGAAGTTATCTGCTTGGATAAGCATTATCAGAATCTAGAATCACAAGTGTTGCCCTCTGAGGAAGATTGGACCTCCTTGCACCAGGTCTTTTACCTACTTCACCCCATCCTGGCATGAAGTCTGGTCTCCAAACCAACAATTTTGGGTTCTTGTATTCCGCAGGTAGAATTTCCCATTTTAGTCACCAAGAAATGTTCACATTATTTTTTAGTTAAAGTCCGTGGGCAAAATTTTGATCGGGATGCCTTTTTCCTTCTTTAGCTTTTCAGCTACACTCAACATATGGGTCAAATGTCATCTCGACGTTGCCCTGGTGGCCTATGTTTTATGTTTGAAGTCTAAAGGAGTGCAGAGGTGACGAATGGATTGGTTTTGGTGACTTGACATTTCTTTTGGGCCCCACCTTGTAGTTTGAGAAATATGGAGACACATGGCATCTCCATGCTATTAGTAGTATTTTGGTTGGGATGCTTTGTCGTGGAGGTTCCTCTAAGCTTTAGCATGTCCTTCATGGTGTGTTGTTTTCTAGGTTGTGCTTAGCACTAGCTTTTTTGTTTAGGCAGGTATGAAGATCGTCATAACTGAGTGGGAGTAACAACCTCAGAGGCCGTTTTTCTAGGTGTGTTCTTGCGGAATGCCACGAGATGGCTTTTCTATTTCAGAGGTGGTTGTGCTTAGCTGGCGGATGTTTGAGCTATTAGTAGAGCCATGGGCTCTATTTATGCTTTGTTTTTCCCTTTTTTGGGGGTTCAGAACTTCCAAAAGAAACAATTAAGTCTTCTTAGATAGAATTTCTACCTTTTAGTTGTTACTGTTTTCTGAAAAAGGTTAATCAAATTGTTCTTGTGGCCTTTGCGATGCCTCTTTTCAGTATGATTTGATGGTTTTTCTATGTTTTTCCTTGAGATTCTGAGAACTTTAGAAATATATATCTAAGACTCTGCCGATTAAACTATGTTTTGCACTTGTTATCTAGTAGATGCGTGATTAATATTTCTTTATGTTGCGAAGGAATTTTGATTGTATCTTAATTGTGGTTTTGTTTGGATATGTAGATTGTTGAATGGGCTTTAAAACCACATGTTTTTGGGTTTTATATATTTTTAATGTTTTTACAAAATGCTCTGGCGTATCACCTCAGTAGTTTAGATATTTTTGTTTTAATTTTCCTTCTTCCCATTTTCTCCAAAACCATAAGGAAGAGTCAACTTCTTAAATCCAGAGGTTATTCAGTGAGTCTGGCACAATTAGTTCCCCATCACTGAATTTCCCATAAGGTTGTCTCCTTTCAAAGTAAAATTTAGAGTCAATAGGAATAGGTCTTTCCTTCTTCTGTTGATGGGTTCTTCCATTTCCTGATCCTCCATCAGAGCCAAAAGTAATGCTATAGTAGCACTTAACATCCATCCCAACTTCATGTTTGGGGAATCTCTTGACATATTGGTTTGACCATCTTGTTCTGGTCATGTTGTTGTGATTGGCAATTGAAACCAGTGGACCTCTTGATCATGCATGGACACTTCTTCTTTGGTTCCATGTAGGTCTCTGATTTCCATACGCTTTGAATTCACCTTTCTACAAAGTATAGTTATACCGGCCTCCATGTGAGTTCAGGTTCCTCTTCCTACATTTAGACTTTCTATGGCCAAATCCATTGCAGTTATAACATACAACATTTGCATAACTGGGAGAGGGGACATGCATGTATCTACTTCTGGATAGATTTTTCTCATTTGCATGATGTCTATAAGATCCTAGATTATACTTTCTAGATTTCGTTATACATTCCTCTACCCTATGGCCATAAGCATTGCATCCAAAGTAGTAATCGGTAAAGGATGACATATGACTTACAAATTTATCTTTCCATGCATGAGGAGATCTTATTGGTTTATCCTATCCATTTCTTCTTCTTTGAGAATGGATCCTTGGTTGTCCATTCTGTGCATCCCTTCCATCTGGTCTCTTCTTCTCCCACACTTTCTTTTCCCTGTGGCTGGTAGCATTTCTTTGTCCTTTGCTAGTAGGAGGTCTTCTTTGCTAAGTTCTCATGTTCCTGCTTCTGGTGAAGCTATCTTCTCCCATCTTCCCTTTACCTTTGGGATCTACATTGTTCCTCCTTGTAGTATCGGTCTTCATTCTTTTCTACAAATCTTCACTGGTTGTACTTAGATCAATCTTCTTCCGGGGAGCATTTCTCACTGTGAGGGTTTGGCCTTTGTTTTCTCCATTGGAGGAGACAAACATAATGTCATTGTGGGGGACATTCTTGCTGGTGGAGCATTCACCGGCACCACTTCCTAATCCTTCAATGTCCTTGGAATGCTTTTTCTTTTTCAGCATTTTATCCAAGACATCAGTGCTGCCATCAAACCGGATTCTTACCTTGAGCTCATCCTAACATTTCTCAAGGTCATTTTGGAGAGTCTCCATTTCTCCAAGAAACTTCTGACATTCTTTATCTTTAATTTCTAGAGTAGATGCTAGATCTTCACACCAGCACACCTTGGTGTTCTTTGCCTGAGATTTCAACTCTAAGATGCATTTCTCAGATTCCTCAAGGCATTTTGTCAATTGGTTCTGCTCTACTATAGCAACATTCTTGAATAGCTTGTATGCATTTCTCAAGTTCTCCCTTTGACTTTCCTTGGAGTCCAAGATTGATTTCAAATCATCAGTCAATCTTTTTGTCTCTTCTAGTTGAGAGGTCAATAGGCCAACCTTTTGGTTTGACACATCAAGGCAGGTTCTCAACTGACTGCAATCCTCATGAAGTGGTCTTTTGTAGATTTTAAAATTATTTCTAAAATTTTGAAGCTCTTCTAAAGCACTTACCAGTTCACACTTAAGATCTACTTCTACATCTTCTTCTTCTTCTCCTTCACTATCAAATAGATCTTGATGGCTAGATCTATCTATCTCGTCTCCTTCTTCCTCATCATCACTGCCAAACACATCTTGTATGTGGGATCTATTTGCCTTATCACTTTTAGATGTGTGCACCTCATCTTCAGATCCTTGAGCCATGAGGAGGTGGGTTCCTTCTTCATCAATGTTGCGACTGATAGTGGATCTGCCTTCATCATCTGCACATGTATCTACTGCATTTTTCTTCTCACTTCTACACACAGATCGAGTGGTACAGGGTTCATTTCCATAAAGCTTCCTTAGTCTATCCCATAGACTCTTTGCTGATTTATACTTAGCCACCTGTGAGGAGACATCACCGATGAGCCCACTGAATATAGCCTTCATGGCTTCTTCATTGCACATACAACTTCTTTCTTCTTCAGATCCGATGGTAGGACTGACATTCTTAGGGAGACCATTGATAACCAACATCCATACATCAAACCCTAAAGAGGATAGGAGGACTTCCATTCTAAAACTCCAAATAGAATAGTTTGAACCATCAAACACAGGAGCAGGGATTGACACTAATAAGCTGGAATCTACCCAATATGGAGAAAGCTCATCTATCTTGGAACCTAGGCTCTGATACCAATTGTTAGACACAATGCACCACTGAGAGGGGGGTGAATCAATGGTTCTCAAACTTTTCCCTTTAGCTATCCTATGTGAGCATACTGGTTAATAGATCTAACTTAATGCAGACTTACTGGTTAGAAGGGAGACCAACACAAATGCAATCACACAAGGGACATCACATAACACCAATATATACGAGGATAACCCAAGATGGGAAAAACCTCGATGAGAAATGCTACTGGAGTCTCCTGCTCCAATCCAGCCTCACAATGAAAACTTTGTTACAATGTTTAGGGCACCAACTCAAGGAGCACCAACCCCTGATTTAGGGCACCGACCCAAGGAGCACCAAACCCTGATTTAGGGCACCAAGCCAAGGAGCACCAACCCCTAACTTGTTTATGGGCTACAAACTAAAGGAGATACAACCCCTACACTGAGCTATAACTTAGTGTTCACAATAAAAACATCAATTACAAAAGCAGTTGTCTTGTTACAAGTGAATCTTGTAACCATTTCATATATCTTACTCTGCCAGTGAGATGCCTTCTCTGCTACACCGACTCAGAGTTCTGCTACTACTCTACTGCCAGTAAAGCCTACCGGTACACCTCTCCTCTTCTTCTTCTCTATTGGATATCCTCGTCACTACTTTGCACTTTACCGGTGCTATACTCTACTGGTCCACTATTTTCCTTCTCTGTAGCTCTCTTCACTTCTTCTCTACTAGTATAACCACTATCGGTTCTTCTCTTCACTCTCCCTCTTTTCTCAGATACTTGTTGAGCACTTGGCTGATTTGATCTCACATGCAAAAGTAATACTCAATCACTTTGCAGTAGCAATATCCTCTTCTATTTAGTAGCAACTTAACTATGTCTTTGGCCTGTATATTTATAGAGTAGTTTTCCCACCAAAAGCCAATTCAAAATCTAAGTAGTTAGAGTTTCCTCATCACCCTCGAGGCAAATCAAATCCAATCAGATCTTCCCCAATCTGATCTCCTAGATAGCCAACTATACAACTCTGCCAATAATGTGCCTTCCAATACATGTTTTCCAAATGTAGCAAACACGATCATGTATCTTGATCTGCCTTTGTCAAAACACCATTAATGTTTCTACTATTTTCTCCTTGAGGTCTTCTCATAGTTTGATCTTCTTGCTTTGATCCAGGCACCAAAAACTCCCTGATTCTTCTTTGTCATTCATTCTTCCTCGAGCCACACTTCTCTGATCTAATCCATAAATCATGGGATCCATATTCAATGCACACCTATAGAAATACCTATCTCTATAGGACACTTCACCAATCTCTGTGAGCTTGCCACCTTGACTCCAAGTGGCATCCATGTCGACCAACTTCCAACAAGGCTCTTCATGTTTGTCCAAATAGGATTAGCGACCAAACACTCTACCGGTTCCTCTTTCCTGCCAGTATCTCACATTCTATAGGTTAACTCCTCATGTCTGCACTTGTTGAACTATCGGTGGAACACCTAAATCGGTCTTCAGACATGTCTATCCCAACCATGCACATTCCCACAAACTGGAAGGACATCTGTATCTACACCTTGCTCATATTACCGGTGGACTTACATACTGATAAATACCCTTGATTTGTACTGGAATCTCAATATGCCTTCTCAGTCGGTTTAGTGCATATCCCTAAATTCATGCACTTGATGCACACCTCTTCTTCCTTATCTCACAAGACTATGATGCACAAAATGCATGATAGGAGATAGGTTCCACTTATTGGTGGAGTGACACCTTGTATTCTGCATCCTGTAGTGTACTCATGTGACTTCCTTGTTTGTGAAACATATCTTCAAATAGGCACATGTGATCTGGTGCGGGCACATTCACTGTCAGTCATTTCTTCTCATGATGATTGTATCTTCATCCAATGGGAGTCATGTTGTCCAGCAACCTTACAACATACCTGTGATCTATTCATTCTTCTCCTCTAGTGTTGATGTGATTTAGGTAACATTTTGCCTCTTCATCATAAACAACATCCAAGCACCTTGCTCATCCTACTTGTACACTGGTCATGACCTTTGCAGGATAACAACCACTCACTTGGTTGATGTGACTTTCCCATGTCAACACATCACTTACTAGTTGACATCCTTTCCTTACCAGTGATGCACTGTACTGATACCGATCACCTTACCATTCCATCCACACAAGTTAGGCACCAACTTGTGTACCGATGACTCTCCGGTTCATCATCCTTACCTTACCGGTGTTTTGCAACACAAGGTGATATCAAAGATATCTCAACCTATACTCCTCCTTGATAGTGTTGCACATACATCTCTCATACCGATAGTCATCCCATATCTATTTACATCAATGACAACCCGATGCCAACAACTAGTCCTAGTACCTCCAACACTAGGAAAGCCTTTTCTATTGTACATATCAACAACCAACTCATCCTTACGAGCACTCTTGGCACATGGTGACCAAGAAAAAGAAAAGGCTATCTACTATATCAATAGAACATTGGTGGGATATGAACTAAATTATACTCCCATTGAAAGAGAATACTTGGCAGTAATTTTTGCATCATAAAACTTAGACATTACATGGTTGGCCACACGATGCAACTCATTGTAAGCTTTGAACCACTCAAGTATCTTGTCAAAAAGGTTGTGCTAATAGGTAGACTGGCCAAATAGGTCATGATCATAAGTGAGTTTGACATCAAGTATGTTGACTAAAAAACAATCAAAGGCTAGATAATAGCAGACCAATTGGCAGAAGCATTGGTACAAGACAATCATCCCTTTCTCATAGACTTTCTTGATGAGGCAGTATTTATATTGGTAGCTTCCACAAGGTGGAAGTTATAATTTGATGGATGCTACACCAATCATGGGGCTAGTGTCAAAATCCTCTTTGTCACTCCCCAAGGTGATTCCATTCCAAAATTATATAGAATAAGTTTCCCATGTACAAACAACATGGTTGAACATGAGGCCCTAACCACAAGACTTCGCATTACTATATAATGGAAAATAACAGACTTGCATATCTACGGAGATTCACACCTTATAGTCAACCAGGTTAATGATGACTAAACCATCAAAGATAATAGGCTAATGCCTTATAAATGGACGGTTGATGACTTCAAGCAACATTTTAGTCATATTATCTTTGCGAAAAATCCTAAACTATAGAATAAAGTACCTTATAGAAAAAAAACTATAGAATAAAGTAGTTGATGCAATGGCAACTGTAGGATCTTTCCTTAACATGTCAAGTAATGTAACACAATTTGAGTTCATGGTCGAGCAATTGATGGTATTGGCATATGAGATTCCCCTTCATAATATGTATGCATGATATTCAGTTTGGAGTCACCATGGTATAATGACATATATGCATATCTTCATGAGAAATACATATCTCCTAATCTCTCATTCAACCAACACAAAACTCTCATGTATCAAGCATCTAGACATGTCCTCATAGAAAGTACATTGTCTAGAAAAAGTCTAGATGACACACTTCTTCGATCTCTAGATTTCAAAGAAGCACAATTGGCCTTAAAAAAAGTACGCGATGGAATCTGTTACACTCATTCTAGTGACCCTGCCCTAGCATAGAAACTCTTGCACATAGGTTACTATTGGCTTATTATGGAGAAAGATTCCTACAAATATGTACAAAAATGCAGACAATGCCAAATACATGGAGATCTAATTTATGCACCTTCTTAAGATCTCCAACCTATCACATTACCATGGCCATTTTCACAATGGCGACTTAATCTAGTAGGGAAAATAAAATCCAGTTCTTCCAATGGGCATAAGTTCATTTTCACTCACACACCTATAAGCCTCTTACAACTCTTGAATTCAATAAGAATGAGTTGACCAAAATATGAATGTGATAAACTTATAAGGCACTAAGAGGGGGGGTGAATCAGTGCAAGCAAAAACCTTAAGAATCTGATTACACCTCTTAACAACTCTAAAACCAATAGGCATGCAAAGAAGATAATCACATAATCAAACACTACATAGCACATGCCAACCATAACACAATGAATTATATGTGGAAACCCAAAAGGGAAACACAACGGTGGGAGTTAGTACACACAAGATTGACTATATGCATAATAGAAATCTCTGACCAGTTAAGGTCTTACAAATATGCTCTGTTAGGAGCAGACCTAGTTAGGAGTCACTCTGTTAGGGGATTGTGATGATGAGCCTTGTTAGGAGCTTTGCCTTATTAGGAGAAACCTTGCAAGAGGATTTAACACTCAGATGTTGAGCTACCCTGTAAGGGGATTTATAGATTAAGGCCTGTCATGACTTACCCGGTTAAGGGATTTGACTGCTGAAACTTTTAGGATAACAACAATTAAGTGATCTTCATATAACACTTCTATGTTTGATAAGATCCACTTCAGTTCCTCAAAACTTCAAAAAGACATTAATACAAAGCTTCACTAATCACTGCACAATCAACCTTTCAATATCCACCTTCGATCTCATTCACATATGCATGTCTATCTCATAACTCATCACAATTTTTATAGACATCAACTTAGCCGGCTAACAACCTTGGAACAATTTCCTAGGTTCAATGAATCTGGTCAATCTTGCAATACATGCTTTAATTATGTCGGCCATCGACATAAAAAATAAAAATAAAACAAAACTGTACCGGTTTACCGATCTTAGTGACTTTATCACTACCGATTAAGTGATCTTCTAGATAGCATGCTCTATACATCAAATCTTGATCATCTTGTTGAATCTGCTAATGCGGTCATGAACATAGCACCAAATACCTGTCTCCATCACTCCTGTCAAACTGCATCATCCAACTCTTCATCAATCGCCTATACCAGTTGCATGAATGCAACTCTGTTCCTATTTATCGGTTGAGGACCTATTTGCCAGTTTAGTGTTAAACTATTTTCTCTACCGGTTAAGCTTTACCGGTTGGCCTAATAGACTTAGATGACTATCAAAACATAGTTGCCATCAATGAAAACATAAAACAAGTCACCAATCAACTCTTTACATCAAGACATCATCATCAAGCCAACAATCTCCCCCTTTAGCATTGATGGCAACACTTAGGATTTTTTTTGTCTAAGTGTACAAGACAGAAATTGACTCTACTCATGACACATACTCCCCCTTAGCAATTACATGGTATTACAAAAATTTAAACCATTACAAGACTCATACTACTACTCCCCAATATAATTACAACAAAATTTTGACTCTTTTCAACTACTACTCCCCCTTTGACAACAATGACAAAGGAAAGTAAATACATACAGTTACATAAAAAATGCATCAAAATTGAATAGCATATATATAGATAGAAGAGTGCAAAATGTTTTTACAATACAATTTTAGAAAAAGAATCACTAAAATGTGATTTCAATTGTTTCAGATCATTATGCTAGGTCTCCAAAATAGTGTTGGTTATCTCCACATGTCTCGTGATCCACCCAACAAGCTCCTCCATGGCATCTATAGTACTCATCTCTGAGGTAGCAAGAATAGCTTCTAACTCTTTATACCCTCTCTACAAGATTTCAACTTTTGGTATCAACTATGTTTTTAGTTCCTGTAGGGACTTAGTCTATTTGACCTACTTATCCTCATAATATTTTAGCTTATGTTGGAGTTCAACAACCAATCTACCATAAGTTATAGCAAAATAATTTAGGGGTTTAAATGATTCACTTAGAACTTCCAGTTCTTTTTCTGATTCCTGCTTCTTCTTAACCAAATCACCACAAAATAAAGAAAATTTTGCCACAATAGAAAGATCTTACTGCAAGTTCCAATGATTTCATCAAGTAGTCCTTACTAACAGTCAAAGAAACTTTAGTTTTATCTATATCTTTCATCAACTACTCAGTCCTTTTCTTTTTATACTCCTTTTCTACACAAACATATGTGGCATCCTCAAAATGTTTTCATATGTTCACCAGCATCATTAACCAATTGTCCTAGCTTATCAATCGGTGTAGAAAAATTGTCTGTATCAGTCTCCAGTAATAAGCTTGACAAAATTTCTATTGCATGTTTGATTGTCTCAACTTATTTCTATTGTTCCTTCATTCTCTTCTTCTTTTCTCTAGATTGCATTCCAGTTGCAATCTCCATTAATTCTATAGAACTCAGCATATCCATATTAATGGGTCCTTGTATACTTAATGCATCATTATCCTCGTCATCATCAATTATCTTCTTAGAAGTAAATGATAGGGGTGTCACTTTAGGTTCTGTTTTCTCTATTTCCTTCTGTAATTCCTCTTTTTGCTCTTTAGGTCTATCCTCTATCATTTCTTCTATCTTTTCTTCTTTCTTATTCTTTTTACTATCTTTTACTAGTGGTAGAACATTTTGTGTATGTACCAATGGCTCTTCAAAGCTCTTGGCTTCTCCATCTTTCTTCTCTTCCTATTATTGTTCAAACATTTGAACATCATTAACATCATTAGTACCGGTGTCATTATCAATAATGACAACAGTCTCTATTTTTGTATTGACTAGTTGATCATCTACCGGTTGTTCTCCCATTACGATTTCATCAGGTTGAAATTCACTGATATCAACATTGTCTAGAATATCTTCAGACTCAAACTTCTCCAGTTGCTCTTACTCCTTAGGAATCAAATCAAGTAGCTTCTTCAATATTTGTTCAGTTTCCATGTGAATTGATTGGGTCTCACCAATTAACAGTCTTGTCAACCTTTTCTTGGATCTAAAGGATGATTTACCCTTTATGATAATTTCATCTATCTCCTCTCTTGTAGCTTTAGGTTGCAAATTTTTAAGAATATATTCCATAAATTCTCTATCCTGTTTTATGGCTACCTGCCATCTAGCCTCAAGCTTATCATATAAATAATTTGAAATTATCCCTTGCAACTCAATTAGGGATTTGCTGAATTTATTCATCATGAAAACTATTGCATCCTCTATCTGTCTTTATTTATCCTCACCAAAACTATCATAAAGTTTCTTCACAGCAGTTAATAAACCATACCCCTTAACATGCATAATTAACTTTTCAAAAGATGTAAGTTTTATTACTGGTTTCTTTACCGTCTTAACAATAGAAGTTCCAATATCCTTTGATCTCTTACCACTAGCTATTAAGGCTTTCTTCTCATCTCCTGATTCGACTTCTTCTTCATCAATAGCTATAGGTTTCTTTGCTTGCTCCTTTTTCCTCTTCTTGTAAACTTATTTCACCTTGGGTGCTTTAGGTGCACGGGGCTTAATGATTTTGCCTTTTCTCTTGAATTGAATCTTGGAAGGTTTCTCCTTCTTTGCCTCTATAGGTGTCTCCTTCACTACTGTACTCCTTGTTTGTCTGTCGGTGCTGGTACCGGTTGGGGCACTAGATGCTCCTGCTTGTTGTGTTGCATGTCTTGCTCTTGCTTCTACAATGGCCTCCTTAGTAAAACCTTCTTGTTCAACAAATGCCTCCACTTCCTTTCTCACTTTCTTAGCAATAACCAGTCTATTTAATTCAGAGTGCACCTGTAGAGATTTCTCCTTGTAGGTGCCAAATCTTTCTACAATTGTATCTACTAGTTGAGTTAACAAGTGATCAACATGTGCCACCAAAGGATTTTCCTTGACTTCATAACCCATAGGCATCACCCAAGTTGTCCTGGGATTAACTACCTCCATCATATAGGTATTTGTATCAACAATGAAACAAATTATATTCTCATTATTCTTGACAATACTCTCTAGTAATCTTTCTCTTGCATGCATCTTCTTCTAAAAATATTTGAAATATCCCCAAGAAATCTTTTCAAAACCATTACCCAACACTCTAATGTTGTTATTCATTTGTAACAGTGACGGTGTGTCATTAGACCACTGAACATCACCGATACCAAGAAAACAATTCTATAAGTACAAAAATAAACCAATGATCAACTATCCAAATTTAAACTTCAATCTCTTATCCTTCTTGATGGATTCAAGATTCAATATTAGTTGACTTCGTAGTGCCTCAAACAAATCATAATCAACATCTTCCTTTATCATCTAGTAAGTTGTATGAATAGCTGCAGCAAGGATGTTGTTCATCTTGCTAGAATGATATATCCAATAACCAATAACCATTGAAGCATATTTAACTGTCAGATCATTAATATCATTCACTATCATTTCTCTTCCATCCCATCTTGAATTAGTCACCTTTTCAACATCATTCTTAGGAACGGATCTCAATAGTGGAACTTCACTGGTGGCACAAAGTCCAATGATTGCATGAATAGCTTATTTTTTTAATCTTATGTGGTCTGTCGAGCCACATAAATTGGTCACAAATCCTGCTAAGAACATATCTGACATGTTCACCATCAAAATCATCAATGGAATTTAGTGCATGGTGAAAACCTTTTTCGGTAACCTTCTTAAGTTGTTCCTTTATCACTTCATTCTTCACACGATAATTTATATTAATCAAAGATCACAAAAACACCAAGATCCTCCAATTTGCAATGATAAAAAGATCTAACATCTTCTACATGTAACACTCCATAGGGAACTCTAGATAGGGCTCCGGTGAGATTAGTTTCAACAGACTTAAATAGGTGCCTTTTAAATTTAGGACGATGTCTATCTGTAACATCTACTAGATGTGGGGTATCCATTCTCAAAGATTCAAACTTCAAAAATAGAAAATAGGATTTTTTGGATAAATACCTTTTATCTCTTTCACAACTAGGGTTTGGACACGGACAAAGTTCTCTCATCGATTGTCGATCGTGGATCACCTTAAATCTCCTAAAATCTCTGTCAATGCTGTAAACATAAACTTTTCTTTGCTCTTCTTGTTCTTCGAGTGCTCATAGGAAACCAAAGTGACAAATGATATTCAAAAATTCATTTTTATTTACCCATTATCTATCACATTAGATGTTTTACCGATAAAACCCTAAAATATCTTTTAACATACTACTGATTCTCATAGCACATCAAACCTACCAGTTTGATCATAAAATCACTTCTCAATATCATAATGCATCAAAGTATGCAGATTTAACATACCTTAAGGTCCTTTAGGGGGTGCTTAAATAGATCTAACATTAAGCTCTCCCTAAGATTTTTAACAACTTAGTTTTCCGGTGAAGGGTTCTCCACACTAGGTAAAGAAATAGGATCTTCTGATGGTTTGTCTTAAGTTTTCTCATCATCCTTCTTTTTTTAGATTCTATTCATTTCAGCTCTAGTCTCCTCCACATCAACTTTCATCTTCCCTTTTTGGTCAACAGATTGATTCATCGGTTGATTCACCTTTTCTCTGCAAAACTTTGCAATATGTCCTGGTTTATGACAATGATAAGTACAAGCCATACCAGATGCTCTCCAAGGTCCAACATTTCCTCTACCAATCCTTCTTCTACGGTTCATAGCTACATGATTGTAGTTATGACAGATTATCCAAGCCACATTCATCTTCTTTTCCATCTCATACAAGCTAGACCAGTTAGCATAGGGTCTCTGCCAGTTAGGACTTCTTCGGTCATTAAAGGTTCTTTGCCAACCACCACAAGACCTCTAGCTCATGTGAGGTGTCAGATTATTTGCTTCATACCTACACTCAATAGCTCTATGCATGCAAGTGTAACAATAACCATTAAAGATTCTAGGCTTATATCCTTGATATGTATTAAGTCTATAGCCATTAGTAACATTAGATCTGCTTCTACAAACATTAGCAGAATGTCCTGTCTTATGACAAATAAAGCATATAGGTTTATAAGGTTTCTTGCTGGTGGATTTCTAAATTTTAGGTGCAGATTTATGGTCTTCCATGTTGTCCTTTGTACCAGAAGGCTCACCTTTCTCAAATGTATTATAGCCCAGTCCAATTGTGTCACCTTTCATCTTTTGTGATTGAATCTGTTCATCAACCATGGTAGAACTTTTGTTAAACTTTTCAAGTTTTTCATTAGAATCAGCAAGTTCATGTGTAAGGTCTTCATTCCTTTTCATAGGAGTCTCTATAAGAGACATTGCCATATCTAGATTTGCCTTTATTTCTTTTTTTCTTCTTTTTCTTCATGTTGATGAGCTTACAGGGTACCGACTTCTTGATTCAACTTAAACATCTCATGTTCTTTCTATTTGATCTTGTCTTCTATTTCCCTCCTTGCTTCAAGTTCTTAACTCATTTGAATGGTTAGGGCTTCTAGCTCTCTCCTCAAGTTTGAATTCTCATCATTTAGTTTGTCCACTTCACCAACCAATGCACCTATGTTTTCTTCATCAGAAGAACTGATCTCAGAAACCTCCAATAGTTATTCAGTTATCTCTCTTCTCTTAGAAAGTGATGCTTTGTACTTGTCTCTCAATGTTTGTAGGGCTTCCTTAGTTTCTTCAAGTTTATTAGACATCTCTCTATAACTCATATCCCCCCTATTTTCCTTAGGGATCCTTCCCAAGCAGTTAAGCCTCAAGGAAGTTTGGATCTGATACCAATTGATAAACTTATAAGGCATTGAGGAGGGGGGGGTGAATCAGTGCAAGCAAAAACCTTAAGAATTTGATTACACCTCTTAATAACTTTAAAATCAATAGGAATGCAAAGAAGATAATCAAATAAGAAAACACTATATAAAACATGCCAACCATAACACAATGAATTATACATGGAAACCCAAAAGGGAAAAACCATGGTGGGAACTAGTACCCACAAGATTCACTATCTATACAATAAAAATCTCTGGCCTGTTAAGGTCTTACAAATATGCCCTGTTAAGAGAAGACCCCGTTAGGTGTCATCCAATTAAGGGATTGCTATGATGAGCCCTATTAGGAGATTTTCCCTATTAGGAGAAACCTCACAATAGGATTTAACACTCGGATGTTGAGCTACCCTGTTAGGGGATTTACAGATTAAGGCTTGTCAGGACCTACCCGGTTAAGGGATTTGACTGTTGCAACTTTTAGGATAACAACAGTTAAGTGATCTTCATATAACACTTTTTTGTTTGACAAGATCCATGTTAGTTACTCAAAACTTCAACAACACATCAATACAGAGCTTCACTAATCACTGCAAAATCAACCTTTCAATATTCACCTTTGATCTGATTCACATATGCATGTCTATCTCATAACTCATCACAATTTTTATAGACATCAACTTAGCCGGCTAACAACCTTGGAACAATTTCCTAGGTTTATTGAATCTGGTCAATCTTGCAATACATGCTTTACTTATGTCAGCCATTGACATAACAAACCAAAAATAAAACAAAATTATACTGGTTTACCGATCTTAGTGACTTTATCACTACCAGTTAAGTGTTCTTCTAGATAGCCTGCTCTGTACATCAAATCTCGATCATCCTGTTGAATCTGCTAATGCGGTCATGAACATAGCATCAAATACCTATCTCCATCACTCCTATCAAACCACATCATCCATCTCTTCATCAATAGCCTGTATCGGTTGCATGAATGCAACCCTATTCCTATTTACTGATTGATGACCTATTTGTTGGTTTACTGTTAAACTATTTTCTCTACCGGCTAAGCTTTACCGCTTGACCTAATAGACTTAGATGACTATCAAAACATAATTTCCATCAATGACAACATAAAACAAGTCACCAATCAACTCTTTACATCAAGACATCATCATCAAGCAAACATAATGTTAGTAGTCCATATCTTAACACAACAAAATATTGTACCAGTATAGGTCTAGAGAATAATTTTTAAAAATAGTGGAAAGTGTGTCCTTAATTTCTTGAATGTATCTAGTTTAGCATGTACAAAAACCTAGTAATTGATAGGAAGAAAGAACCCAAAACTTGATGTTTTAGCTGAGTAGGCTGGTGAATATTGACTGCATGATCATTTGTGCTTGCAACTATGAAAACCTTTGGGAAAGGTGGCACTTTTTGTTGCAAGCATCTATTAGTTCACATGGTCCAAATGCACTACCTAGTTAGAGGCCATGCTAGTTAGGATGTGTGTAAAGTGTGTGACTGACTAGAGTCATGTAGGGTTGAAACACCGAGCTTAGATGATGTTGGACCTAAAATATGTTTCACCCTTGTGAAGGGTAGTGCCACTTCTAGTAGGAAGATGTGTGGGAGACTGCCAAGTCTTTGGTTGGAAGTATAGTGCCTTAATGATTTTTTTTATCTAGTTAGTTTACCATGGTTCTTAAAGACTAGGAATTGGAACCCAAATATAGTAGACCCTATACTCCTCTTGTACTTTATTTAAATATTGTAGAAAGTTGGAGTAGATCTTTGATCTGATTATATGAATATGTATTCATTACTGGTTAAGAGTTTAAATTACATGCTTAGAGAAAAGTTAAGATTCAATTACTTCTTAAAAAAAAATATATCTCTATGATTTGTCATCTAAAAAGATTTGATATGTTAATTTACATTTATTATCTTGTTAGAGGATTAACTTTTTATAGTTGGTCTTCATCAATAAATATATTTAGCTTTAGTGTAAAGTAATAAATTATGATCAACATAACAACCACGAAAAAATGAAAAAAAATCTATCTTTCCATATACTAAATAGAATATTCACCCTAAAAGAATAACAAATCTAATTAGATATGGATTAGATTAGTGATAATCCCCTAATAAGACCATTTTTGGTCTAAAACACTTAACAATATCATGAATCTAGGTCCAATCACCATAAGCTCTAACATAGAACTAGAAGAGATATCTGAGAGACTCCTAATAACCACAAAAAGGACATTGAGGATCTAAAATCCTCAAGTGTGTTAGTATGTCATATTCTTTAGCAAGATGTATAAATGCTACTCAATTGAGGCATATGTCAATCACATCAATTGATGTAAATCTATATTATATACATATACATTTTAGACAGTACAAATAACCGGAAGACAACTGAGAGGGGGGGGTGAATCAGTTGTCATAGATTACCAGTAAATTTAGTAACTAAAAATTTAATACCAGAACCCAAAAAATTAATACAGGAATAATTATTAAACCAATTAAGTATAAATAATAATCATAGAATAAATACCATCCACATGACACCAAAATTTGTACATGGAAAATCCGGTAAAGGGAAAAACCACAGTGGGAAGCCTACCCATAGTCAGATAATACTTCTGCATTAAGTATGTGAATTACAATTGAGGGGCATGCACTTCTAGGAAGGCCAATAGCCTAGAGCACATTGCTTATCACAAAAGGAGTCTCACTGACTACATAGAAATCTAGACTACAATCTAGAGAAGTATTTAAACTACAGAGATAGTATCTCCTATGCCTGAGTACAGTTCTGATTAAGCTCAATACCAGAGGACTAAATCCTCTTACATAAACCCAATTTGATCTCCAATGATCAACCAAATCCTCTACCTGAATGATATTACATTATTCGCACATTACATATCCATATCCCATTCCTTGACCTTATACCTATGAGCCTATACCATGATGATCTACAATGAGATCTTACATCATATATATACAAACCCTCGACCATAAATAATCAGGTCGGCCACCAGACAATAAACCAATTATATACTTATAAAACATGTCAGCCTTAGACCAAACAAATAATATCCAACTCATAAGACATCCCAGAAACACATTGAGAGGTCCAATCCACACGTTACATTAAGTCAGTCCATAACCTAGATCAACCAGGACCCAATATAGGTCCACACACTAAAGCAATGATCTCCATCCACCAAATCTCAAACATGATCACCATCAGCATCCTGAAACTCCACCAGAAGCTGCACCAACACCACTTATGCATATTATCAAATATCTTCAGCAAAATCTCTACCGGTGAAACCCTCGTCGAAACCATAAGCCAAGCTTCCAAGCAAATAAGATAGTATCCGATCACCAGGCCAAAACCAACTTACTGAATATGAGCATGAGTATCATGAATGATCCAATTCCATAACCAAACCATACCAGAGCATACCGGATCATTCCGGATCCAAACCAACCAGAAACTACTCAACCTACCGAGACCAGAAGGGTGTCGGTAAAGCATCCAAACAACTAGTGTTGACATCAATGATAAAACATCAATGCAACACATAATCAATTCCTCCAAATGGCCAATGTGAATCTATATTATATACATATACACATTGCATAGATTCATGTGATGAAGACAAAGAGTTGTGAGGAAGTTGAACCATCTCCTATAGAAATATAAATTTTTATTTGTTTAATTCCTTATCTCCTGATAGTTATTGTCATGTTTTGAACTAGTTAGTTTTATTAGGATATGTGTAGTGTAATGCCCCACCAGGAAACCCCGAAGGGATAAGCTAAAATAACAAGAATAGAGAGCAATTTTTTTTTTTAAAGTTACAACACATAATATGCAACAAGATATCAAAGATTCAGATTACATAGCGGAAGACTTCAACTAACACCTAAAGAGTTTCCCAACGAGATTACTTAAATTTCACATTTCACTTAACTCACACAATTAATCCATTAAGCTGAATATCTTAACAACGAGATAATTCATAATCAGGATAATTTCTTTCAAAGGACGGAAATATAAATCACAACAAAGGTTCATCCATTAAGATCCATTCATCAACCTCATTCAAGCTTTTCAATTTAAAATTACAAACCATACATCTACATTTTCTAATACACTAGGATTTCATCATAACATAAGAGATCTTTCCAAGCATATTTAAATTCCCTAACAACAACTGAGTATAATTCATTACTCTAAGATACATTATTCCATATTCCAACCTATTGCATTAAAAGGACGATTTCAGACATGCATTACGATAAATCGCATCTCAACCAATTATGCATTCGATCCACATGGCATTCAAGATAGAGCTGAATATAAGCATTTAAAGTTAATTTCAATTATCCACTTAACCATTCTAACATAAGCTAATCATACATGATAAAGCTGAATAAAGGAAACATGAGAGAATACACCACATAACACCATAATGATCTCGGAGTTCACCCCTAAAGGGCTACATCTCCGGGTCTGCTCAACTGCAAGACCCCGTTTGATAAATAATAAAGTTAAGAGTACAAGAGGTTACACCATACAATCCAGCTATCAAGGCGATACATAAACAATATACAACGACCACATCGGTCCATTAATACATAAACGATCCCTGAAAAGAACAGGATCCAGCTGAACATAATCAAAGCTAAAACAAAGGTCCAGAAGAGCATCCATAAAACTGAGCCGTCACCACCCAAGGTCTAACATGAAACCGACACTCACAAGGGCAGAGACAAAAGGACGACCCACAAAGGTACTCCTAACAGGACAAAACGACAACACACTAGCGAACGTAGGGACAAGTGTCATCACACAACCTGGTATGGTTACCATGGCAAGTCTTCATAGGTCCCGGTCCCATACACTGGATCACCCTGGCAACCTAATCCGAGCTTCCGGCCCATCCAAGCCTCATGTGGACCCACACATCCTCTCGTGAAGACAAGGAAGATGGTTTGCCATTTCAGGCCTTCTCACAGCATGTCGAGTCTATGATAGCACTCGTCCCATGTGTGAGGCACAATTATCTTACTTATAAATTACATTCTAATCTACTTAGGTTATCACTTATTAGACTCACTTTCGACGGGTTATCCAGCAGCCACTTTGGGCGCGGCCCCCAATCGAAAGCCACTTTCCCATACGACACTAGACTATACTCAACGAACTCAGACTCAAGGAATACACATGGTCAGACGAACGGAGTTCAAGAAGAGTGAAACAATCATCAGGTCAAACACGACTCAAAAGATGAACACTTACTAACGGTACTCTAATTAGAGACCCGACCAACAATGGTCAACCGCACTCATCATTCGACTCACACACAAGGAGGATATGATCAAAACGACACTACCACAATACAACAGTCAACTCGGAATCGAGGACTGAAACAGGAACACCAAAACATCCATACGACAGGGTCCTACTAAACAAAGCATAACATGCCATTTCATAATTAAAGGCGAATACAAAAATTAAACTCACAAGGCAGTAATCAGAAAAGACATTATTCCTCAAATTGATTTAATCATTACAAGGCGATCAAGTTTTCTACAAGGTCCAAATCAGATTATAGTTATCTACCTCATCAAGGGATAAGCTGTTCTTGGTTTTCTAACTCCTAAGGTTCAAGGCATCGAATAGGCAAATTAAGCCATAACGAGTTTTTAAACCAATTCATATTAATAAAACTTAAACAACCATTAAGCAATTAAATAAGATATTAAATCTCCAACAAGACGTCATTAACATACTGGTCTAAATTCAATCTCTACAGATTCATAATTTTCAATCCCAGATGCATAATACGGATCACGAAATATAAAAATAAAGGAAATTCAGTTGTAGATACTCATTTCCAAACGCACATGATGTAAACTTATTAATCCAAGATTGGGCCCAAGTATAGCCAATTAACATTTGATGATGAAATTATCAATATTAGAACTTAATTAGACAAGGTGCACAAATCATGAAATGAAATTGAATGATTAATTCCCCTATAAATTCTATTATATACTTAATCAAAATCAAGTTATCCTTTATCATGATATGCCCTTTAATCATAATTAAGCATCTAATTAAACTTAACATTAAACACAACTCTCTTTAAAATGATATAAAAATCATATGCATCCCCTTTTTTTTTAAATACTAAAAGAATACATAAAAAAAATGTTTTTAAAAACTTCGTTTAAAACAAAGAACGCATTTAATTAAAACTAGGTTTTGAACAAAAAAAAAACATTTAACAAGGGGGTGAGGGCGGTACCCTAGCCGCAGCGCCGCTCAACACGGCCAGGCGGCGGTGCCCTGCGGTGCCCGCAGGTCCGCGGCGCCCTGCGGCCACCGCGGCCCTACGGCCACCGCAGTGTGCCGCGGCCGAGCCTTCAACGCCAGCGAAGGGAGGGGAAACAAGGGGACGAGCGGGGGAGAGGGGAGGAGCGGGTGGAGCTCCGCTCCCCGCCCTCCACTCCAAACCCTCAGCTCGTCAAGCATAAAAAAACACGCACAGCCAACAAAAAAAAACGTTTTAAGTTTAATTCGAACACACAGTTCGGAAAACCAACTCACACACCCAGTATGAAATTTAATAAAAACAAATTTGATTAAAACGCCCAGGTGGAGTAAAACAAAACGCACAGCCCGGGTTTTTTTTAATATAAATATATTTCCTTTAAAACACTCAGTCCGAAAACTAAAACAAACGCCCATCACCCAATTTGATAAGCAATTTCGATTCAATAAAAATTCGGTTTAAAAGGGACTGGTTCGGTTCAAGTTCTTGGGTGATTTTCTTCCTTCCCAATAACAAAGGGATTCAAACCCCCAAATAGCAATGATGAAAAACACATCTCAATTTAAAATCTCCAGCCAAATTCAAATGGACAATCAAATGATTTTTCAATAACAAATTCAGAATCCTACCTTAATACGCAATCCTGGAATGGCTGAAGGAGAGCCCACCTGCCTGATCCAGCATCATTCCTTCCCAACACCTCCAATTTCATTCCCAATTTTCTCTCCAACCAAAAATTTCCCAAAAATGTCCATCCTCTCCAATTTTCCCCAAATTTGGGTTATATGGAAGAGTTGACCCAAAAATTCCTATTTTTGGAATAAAAATTCTTATTTAAAAATAATTCACAAAATTTAATTCTTTTCAACTATACAACAATTTATCTTGTTTTTCAAATCAAAAATCGATTTCTCATATAATCAAATTCAACCTTTCTAATTTAATAATCCAACAGAATGCAATTACATCTATTGCGATAAAATACAAAAATTTCTTTTTCAACAGCATATATAAAATACATTAAATATTCAAGATCGGTCATTTAATCGAATTCACTCCCAATTTAAAACGAGCAACCCAATATCAACGAAAATCACATAACGGAAACCAGATTAATCTAATCCATTAATCATCAGTGCACAAACGCATATTTAATCAAGAAAATTACTAAGGACTAAATAATCAATTTAACCAGGCACACCGAGCACGCAAACCGAGAAGGTCAACCAAATAGACGACTCGCAAACCCAAGCACGAAGGAATTACCGACGACGACTGGCGATGCTCACTTGAGCACGACGAAGGTCAACTAGGGTCTTACGACCACCTAATCCAACTCTAAGGATTAAAAAGGTATGCTCAAACCTGCAAAACCAGGTGACGACGAACCTCGCACTCATGCGACTTCGTACCTGAAATCTCCTGCAACCAACGATCATACATGCATACATATATAATAACTTAATGAATGCGTTAGCTCGATGAATACCATGAAATAAGAACACTAAACAACTAGCATAAAACTAGTGTGAGAACCACATCAATAGCTATGCGTAAAATCAACATCTGACTATAACATAATATTACGATTAACTAATCAAGATTAAACCAAGGGTAGAAGTAGATTAGGGTAGGGGTACTACATGTAGATAACTCGTAGCTAGCATATCACTTAATTAAGTTATATAATTATTTGTATAGTTTTGGAAAAATAATTAGATTGGTAAGGGTGACATCCATGTCATAAGTATGCTATATTTATAGGAGATTGTGGTTGATTTATTATTACTATTTTGTGAATTATATTCATAGTGGAAAATTTTAAAGAATATCTCCCTCAAATTGGTTTATTATTATCAAATAGTATAAAGTATTTGTAGTGTATTCTCTATTTTTGTTTAATAAAAAACATTAAGCTTGAACTATTTTATTAATATCAGAATACAGAAATACATAGATATGGAGATTTTATAAAATAGAGACCCATAGGAGTCTCGATAGTAAAAGTAATGAGTGCATTAACCCTACTATGTGAACCAACTAGCTTCACTAATATAAGAGATACAAATTCTAGGGAAAAAATTCATCTCAGAAGATTAGATATCTAGATAATGGTTTTAAATTACACAAAGGGCAAAAGAGGGACAAATTGAAAACTACCCCAAGGATAGAGTATACAAAAATAAAATTTCCCCGCATAGAGTTGTGGCTCCCACATATACATAATTTGACAAAAAAAAAGTGCAAGGAGCCAAAGGATAAAAACTTTAAGACAAATTCCAAACTATGCCAGGCCACATGATATAAAACACCCTATATAGATAACCTAATGCGACACTAAGGAAAGAATATATAGTAATTACAAAATATTACAAAACTTTGATACCCAAAACCTAAGAAGTAGAAAATCCTTCATTTGGGCCAAGAGAAGTGTGATGATGCTTGCAAAACCTAAGAAGTAGAAAGTCCTTCATTTGGGCCAAGAGAAGTGTGATGACGCTTGCAAGAGAAATCATGAAGGTGGTTTTTGAGAAAAAACACATACCTCAAGATGACCATAATTTCATCATAACATATAGAAAACCCAATTCATCCTTGTGGGTCTTGATGACACCTGCCAACATTTCTTCCTTCTCTTCAAAGATTGCCAATTTTAAAGAAACATAACCTTTGAAATCACTAATTTTTTTTAGCTAGGTCTAAATGCAAGAAAGGACCACCCACAAGTTCCTTACCTTTATATAAGTTATACTTCTTGGTAACTTCATAGAGAATAGGACATGGAACCAGAATCTTTCACAAAATTAAGTGCAAATTGAATGACCTAACCATAAATCTAAATAAGGTCCATAAGTTTTTTGGTCCAGAAATTGTGATATAAATACCAATCTAGGTGAGGTTGTATCCAATATGTCTTCACCAATAACCACTCATATCACATTCTCCACCCATTTACAATGCACTTTAAATATGGACTTGAGAAAATGAGAAGTAATTACTCTAGACTCTAGATATTTTGATGTCGAGAATGAAACAGGCATCCTACTATTAAGAGCTCAAGCCTCCATTGCAAAAATTTGAATAGGAAAGAAACCAACATAAGAGAAAAGATGGATAATTTAATGGGCTTGCAAGGAGCTAGAGAGATTTTTACATTCATGAATAACTCTAGAATACTGACAAAAATAGAGGTGAATGTGTGCAAGACAACCATAAATAACTCACAAACCAAAACTACTTACTGAGTAATGATGTTCATGATTTCTTAACAATCATCTCACACATGTAACTAAATTGGATGGATTAGAACTTAAATCTCTCATGTTAAAATAAATGATGACATTACCATTAGATGGTTGTGGTGAGACTAAGGTGGCTTGTCCAGATGTTATCAACACCTTCTTACAATGAGATTTAATTCATATCAACATTGAAATGGAGGTTGTACTCATGTCCAACTCAACATATAGATAGAGAAGCAAGATGAAAAATTAAACACACACCATTCACAATGACACAACAACATTAAAAAATAGAAAATTATCCATATTTTTGGTCCTTGGTTATCTTTTGTAAGAGATCCTCAAATGTGGAGAGAATGTGGTTAGAAAAGAGAAGTGCCTCATCAATTATTTGGGCCCCTAGGTTAACTAGTTCATCATCAACTACATTTCCTTCATGGTAATAGTGGATTACTTAGTAGTATTCTAATTCCTTGATAAATTCAAAAACTTAATTTGGGGTGTAGTGCAAAGGCCAACTTGTGAATTAAAAATTCTGCAGGCCTCAACGACATTTATATAATCTCCTTTAATTAGGATTTTCAATTAATATCTCTTTAATTTACTAGATACAAACCAACTAGTATGGCCCAAGCCTTAACCTAGTTGTTCATACCATTTGGAAGTTTGAGAGCAAGAGATTTAATAACATGGCTTGTATGATCTCATATTATACATCCTTCTCTTGTCCAGGGTTTCCATGAAAGGTACCATCAAGATTTAATTTTAAAATATTTAGAGGAGGAGGGGACCAAGTAATGGTGGGTCTATTGGCTTTCACTTTTGGATTCCAGGTTCCTATTTTAGGGGAATGGAGAAGTTTTCACTTATTCAAGCATTGCAAATCCTAATTTGTGAACAATTTACCTACCCCTTGCCTGTAAAACTTTAACATAACCACTTCCAAGATTGATCTTTTAGTGTTTGATAAGGTTTCTGATAGAGGAAAAGATTGATTCCTGAAGATGTGTCTATTTCATTCCCACCATATATTTCATATCAAAATTGATGGGCTTATGATCCATATAGATAAAAACATTGATTCATAATAGAGATGAGACCAAGAAGCAAACAACTCTTTTAGTGTGTTTGTGAGAGCCGTATGATAGTCAAGCCTATTTTGAATCCAATCCCAACCCTAATGAGAAAAATCATATGAGATTTAAAAATGATCTATTAACTCCACTTGAGAACCACACATGGGGAAATTAAAGGGGGGTGGCAATCACCAATTTTACTAACCTTTCACATGAAAGGATGTAATTATTAAGGGTAGTCCATGCAAATGCTCCTAATTTTGGCATGGTTTCATTTTCCAAGAATTTTTATGGGGCTAATTTGTTTTTACATCTAAGTTGCCTTGATGAATTAGAGAAACATATCCTAGTTTCACCGAGTATTTACTTGATTTTGAAGGAGACTAAATAAGAGAGTCTATCTTTTGGGATAGGAAAAATTTCCTTCAGATTAAAGTGGAAAGAGAGAAGGGATTTTTTATTCTCAAGAATATCACAATCCTTGAGGATTCTAAGCTGAGCATTAGGAAGAAAATGATTGAATTCTTAAAGATAATCTTTCACCCTAGATCCCCAAATAGACTTAAGATAAGTGTAAGGAAATTTCAGTGCGGAAATCGCTCTCCTAATGTCAATTCAAATGGGAATTAAGAAAATATGTCTTTAAATTCAAATAATAAATCATCAAGATGTTCACTAATGAATAAAAATAATAAACACACAACTATAACAGTGAATGGACATCAGATTTAAGTGGGAAAAACCTTACAGGAGAAAAACCCACCACCAAAGAAAGATCACTTTACTCACAGTAAACAAAGGATTAGAATAAAGTTTTTGATTCTTCTTTCACAAGTATTCATTCTCAGACATATTAAATCTATCAAGAACATTAGTAATATATTTTCTCTAGTTGAGCCAAAGCTTTCTACTAGATCTATCCCTTTTGATTTCCATTCCTAGAATGTATTTTTCTGCCTCCAAATCTTTCATTTCAAACTTCAAAGACAATTGAGATTTTAAATCTGAGATCATAACCTTAACATTGCCAATAAACAACATATCATCTACATACAAAGAAATAATAAGTATCTAATTACCTTCAGCTTTATAGTACACACAATAATCAAGTTTAGACCTCACAAATCCCAAAGATAAAACATATGTATCATGTTTTTGATACCACATTCTAGGATATTGTTTCAAACCATAAAGAGACTTTTTAAGTTTACATACTAGATGTTCTTTAGCTTTTTCCACAAAGTGCTATGGTTGGGACATATAAATCTCTTCTTCAAGATCACCATGAAGAAAAGTTGTCTTCACATCCATATACTCAACTTCAAAGTCATATGCTATTGCAAGTGACAAAATAAATCTAATGGATGCCAACTTATCTATAGGAGAGAATATTTCTCCATAATCAATAACTTCCTATTGAGGATACCTCTTTGCAATTAGTCTCACCTTATACTTTTCAATACTACCATTCAGACCATATTTATTTTTAAACACCCACTTACAACCCACATGCTTTCAACCTTTAGGCAAAGATACCAGATCCCAGGTCCCATTCTTCTTCAATGATGACATTTCATCATTCATGGCTTCCAACCAAGAATCTGAATCAAACATGTTGATAGCCTCTTTCACAGTCCTAGGCTCATCTGTATTAGTAAGCAAAGCATAGGCATAATTTACATCCAACATTGAGAAACCATACCTATCTGGTTGTCTCCTCTCTCATGTGGACCTCCTCAACTATTGAGGAGGAGGTTCTTGTTCTTCTTCTAAACTTTTAGAGCTGCTTGAGCTCTCCTGAATTTTAGGTACACTCGAAGTTTGTAGTTCCTCCTTTTTGAAGTTGGAGGAATTTCAACTACTTATTTTCTATTCTCTATCTTTCCTAACTATATATCTACTGAGACACGTTTCAACTTGTGAAAGATAACACTTTTGTTGTACAAAACCTTCTTAGTAACTAGATTCCAAAGCTTGTATCCTTTCACAACAATGCCATATCCAATGAAGATACATTTTTCAGCTTTGTTATCCAATTTATACCTTTTTACTTCAGGAACATGAGTGTATGCATTACAACCAAAGACATGAAGATGTCTTAAAGAGGGATTTTTACCTAACCATGCTTTTATAGGCATCTTGTCAACCAATGCTGAAGTAGGAGAATGATTCAACAAGTAACACGTTGTAGCAATTGCCTCAGCCCAAAAAATTTGTTCTAGGTGCTCCTTTCTTTCTCCATCAAAGACCGATTCAACCTTTCAACAACTCCATTTTTTTGTGGAGTATAAGGTGTAGTCTTATACCTTTTAATTTCATGGTCTACACAATATTTGTCAAAATGTGCATTGCAATACTCACCACCATTGTCTGTTCTTAAACATTTTATTCTTCTCCTAGTCTATTTTTTAACAAGATTTTTAAACTCTTTAAATAGATTGAACACTTTTGATTTACTTTGCAAAAATTAAACAAATGCCCTTCTTGAGTAATCATCAATAAATGATACATAATACCTTGAATTAGACAAAGAAGGAACATCCATAGGGAAAAAAACATCAGAGTGGACATAGTCCAATACACCAGAAGATTTTTCAGAACTTGGATAAAATTAAACATGGTTCCTATTTTTCATATATGCAATGTTCGCAGAAATCAAATTCAAGATTACAGTTTATCAGCCCATCTACCAGGTTTTTATTCTTCAAGGTTTTTAAACCTTTCTCACCAATATGGTTGTTGTCTTCAAAATCTGATTCACTTTAACATCCTTATAATAAATTGATTAAACTCTATGCAGAAGAGATATTAAAGGGAAGGAAACTCTTAGGACAACATATGACAAGGTTTGATTTAACCTTCTACACTTCAGACTTACTCAGAGTCCAGATGGGTATACCTTTGTAAACTAAATTCACACTTTCAAAAGATAAATCCACAGCAAACCAGTCCAAAAAACCAATGGATCTAATCACCTTGAAACTAATTGAAACAAAGGAATGAAAATTATACTCATATTCAGTATTTTGACCTACAAAATATGTAATAGACAACTTCGATCTATACCAGTGCCTTATCCAAGGTCACTGAGTCATCTAAATTCAAACAATACTCCCCAAACAAAATATCTTTACACATCCCATTGGCTCGACATCTGTTAATCCTTATATATGCCTAACACACATAAGAATTTATGCATACCAAATTAAACTATGTTCATCAAGATTCAAAGTATCCTACAGAGAATTTACTAGTAGAAATGATCCCCGCATATTTAATTTCCCTCCTAAAGAGAAAAGCTAGCAAACACATCCACTGAAAGTTGCCTTACAACCCTATTCAAACAAAATAACCCTAGATTATTCAGGATGAAATAGTAAACAATTGCAAACACATTTGAAGACGACACAAAGTTTTCACTCAAAACCAATGGTCTGTATATTGATATATTCTTCAAGAAAGTATTACAAAAACTTTTGAATATTCTCCATCAAACTTAGAAAAGCTCAGATATAAATTTCTGCAGCATTTCTTACAATTATTTGCGATCCTCCTTCTATTAGTCCTGGTATCCATTTATAACAATATGGATGTGCATAGCTTCGGACTTTCCTAGGAGAATTTGTTACAATCATTTCTTTTCTAGAAGAAGTTACAAAACCTTTTACAAAAATAGTTACAAGTCCTTTTCGACCTCTGCAGCTTCTTCTACTTGCTGTCTAGTTGCAACCTCTTCTAACTGTTCAGGAGCGCCCTCTAGCTGCTCTACATCCTGGATAGCATATTTTCTTGTCCATTCATTGTACACATCATCAGTTGGCCACACGAAATTAATCACTTTTGCCTTAGCCTTGGTCAACGTTTTCCAGGAATTTCTCATCTTGTTGACTTCTGAATTGAGAAAACCATAATGAGATATGATTTTCTCTATCTCTTGAATTGTCACAACAAAGAAAGAAGCATCATCTAAATCAACAATTCCTTTTATTTTGGCTGACAGTTTGGCTTCTAATTCCTTAAGCCACACTTGTTTGTCCTTCAGTTGATCTGGGCTGAAAAAAACTCCTGGGAGCAATTCAAAAACCTGATCAGCATACTCCTTTTTATACAAATTGATTTTCCTGTCAGCATTATCCACCCCTTCTGCTAATTTTACTAAGTCCTTGGTGGTGTCACAAATGGATTTGATGATAGGATTGGCCCCTGATTCATCGTAAGATACACAAATAAGCTCCAAGTCCTGCTCTCTAGGCTTCCATTTGTCAAAAATAGGTGTCAAAATGGCCTTATCTCCATTGAGCTCATTCCACATATCCAAAATCTTGCTTGTGTTATTATATAGCAGTGAGGCACTCATTGTATCTACAAAACTTGAAATGGTAACCCTTATTTTTTCCTCATACTTCTTTGCATACAAGGCCTGAGCCTGTTTTAAATTTTCTAACTCTTGAGGAGTAATCTCAATCATTTGGGAGCTAGAAGGTGCTAGAGATGGTGGGAACTCAATGATGGGGCTGCTAGGTGGAGGTCTTGCAGGAGAAGAGGAGATCATCAGTGTTGAAGACTCACCTTGATGGTACTGTCTTGTCAACTAGCTCTGCAACCTAGCAATGATGCTATCCTTACCTCTTACCTCCTCATTAGCACTATTATAAGCCTTCAAAATTGTCTCCAACTTGACTTGGAGGTTTGCTTTTTCCTTGGCCTCCCTTTCTACTACTACAACACTAATTTTTGTAGTTTCTAACATAGTGCTAGCAACTTCTACCACCCCTATGTTCTACACTCTCTTCACTATCATTCCACCAAGGTAGCTTGACCCTGGGGTGTCTTTACTTCTCTTATTCTCATCTCTCTTGAGAGACCACATAACAAGTGTAGCATTATATTTGCTGAAAGCAATTCCCTCCATGGTCTTGGTTTCTTTTCTCACTACCTCTAGTACCAGGGCATTTGTTATGTCCCACTCAGGGAGAATAAGTACACCAGCTTGTGCCACCATATCTCTTCCTTGCTCAGGAGTGATGGTCTTAAACTCATCCATCATTTCTTTCTTTATTTCCTCCTCCATCAAAGCTGGATCTTTGTGAGGTTGCTCACCTTTTCTCTTCTCACATCTTGTATTGTATTTGTCTATATTCTGCTTCAATACAAACTGCATAAATGCTCCTGATGTAACAAAATTGTTATCAGCCAAGAAGTCATCACTGGCCTACTTTATCTCAGGATCCCACTCTTGGCCCTTAAGCTCATTGGTAGTGATGTTCATTTCAGCAGCAAGGGGCTCTTCTAGCATTCCTTCCTCTACTTCATCATATGTATAGGCAATTTCTCCTAGACTACCTAACTGTATCAGCTACTCGGCTACTGCCTGTTCATCTCCTATGTGAATAGGGGATTAGGATGGAGAGTACAAGGGTGTATCAGATTGTACTTCTTTTCCTACTCTCTACTTCTTTGGGGTTTCTTGGATGTCAATGACATCTTGTATCTTCCTCTTTCCTTTAGAGGTAGAGGGCTCCCTTGTTGTAGGCATCAGCACACTATAACTAGATTTCTTGTGCAATGTATAGTCACTAGGAGGGATTTCTCTGGTGGAGGTAGACCTACTTAGAATCATTCTTGCCTTTTCAGGGTTGCTTTTAATCAAATCCTCCCTCTTTTCTCTCAAAGTTTGCATTACATCCTCAAAGCAAACAACTAAGAACTTTATTTTCTCCTCAAAAGGGAAAAAGCTAGATAATGGGTCATAGCTGGTATCAAACTGATGTACAAAGTCTAAGGCTTTCTTATAAGCCACCCATTTTCCTTCCTCAACTCCTACTCATCTAGATCAAACTCATTTCTAATGAGGTCTTCAGGAAACTGAAATTGATGGGGTCTACCTCTGCACAATGCTCTCTTTCTAAACATGCCATTGAAGAAATCTTCTGGATTGACACACCTGGATATTGCAATGGACAAATGATAAGGTTTAAGAAAATCTTCAAAAAAATTCCAACCTCCTTTGGTTATTATAAATTGATGGGCTATAGTAACCATAGGGAAAATAGTCCCTTTACCCCTGCCTGTCAGCTCTGCCTCTTGTACACTACCAATCTATCTGAGGACTTCTATAATTCCCACTTTGAGAGGGACCTGATAGGGAAGCAAGAATGGAGTGCCTTTGAAACCAAAAACTTTGAAAACTATTGAGACTGGGTATACGTAAATATCACCCCAATTATGAACAATCTTTATACTCTCTACAAATTCTTTTGGTCTAACAAATTCCAAAAGAACCTTGGGGATTCTTCGGTTTTCTGAGCAGAGGAGAGTCCTAATCTTTGATGCAAAATATTTATCAAATTTTAAGAAACTGGCATCATCTCTATCCCATGACAACACAGTACTCCATAGTTGCACTGGCATCTTTTCTCCCTCTTTCTCTTTTATGAGGTCCAGTCCACTTGCAAAATAATCACCACCTTTGAACAAAAATAGATGCATAAGGAGTGAATACCATCTGAAAGGCCTATCCACCTTCCCATTTTTTAATCCTATCAACCCTCCATGGATAGCATCATTAATGAAAGAAGCATAATCAAAGGTTATTGGAAGAGAAGGATTTAAAATCTGAGCAATCATTAGCAAGTAGTGATTGGGCATATTTGCCTCAGCATCTTCTCCCAAAATCTGGCAAAGTGACCAATACATTCCCTTAGCCCTGAGGGTGAATAGATTCAATGAGAAGGGCTCTTCAATGTTGGGTCCTACAACTGTCAACCCACCTATCTTCACAAAAAATTCCTTAAGAGGCCCATTCCTAAGGTGGTTCCTCTGTGCACTGTACTTGAGCTAATGATTTGAAGTTAATGGGTTCTAGAAAATTGGTAAACTCATTGAGCCCAAAAGCACTTCTGAATTATTCATTATTGATTTCAATAAGGGCTTTCCCATTTATGTCCCTAATGCTTCTTGTGACTGGATCATAATTATGTGCAATTTGAGTCAATAGATCCATATCCATGAATACTCCTGGAACTACCAACTTCCCTACATCTAACTCCCAGATGCTATTATGTGGGGCTAGAGAATTTCTTATTTCGAATCCAATTTTAAATAACCCCAACCCAGACAATCCAACCTATGGATCTCTCAACCAATTACCCTTATCATACAATCCTTCTCCTATCTTCAAGTGAGGAGCTCTAAGCACTAATTCTTTTACCTTTGATGCCTGATTAGTTGACAATGTCAACTGCTCAAGAAAATCATCACAAATGGCCCTCTCCTAATAATTAACTTTCCTGGAAAATTCTCTCGTAGGTCCCATTTTGAAAATGCAAGCAATTAAAATACTACCCCCAAATGGTTCAGCAACAAATCAAGACCTTAATTAAAACACCACAAAGAAATTGCCACACAAGAGTACAAGAAAACCTATTTTAGCTTGAAGGAATCTGCTTTGCAACTAAATTGACTCCCTTTGTATTTGAAGAAAATAGCTATGTATCTGCTCTTCCGCAATAATTCTTTTGAATGATACCTTTACTCAATCGACAGGAGATCATATATGGTACCCAAGGTCTTAACTGTGACATTGATACCGCATGCTTCAGTCGTCCCTTCAGAATTGAATTCCTAAGAGAATTTGAATTTTTCGCTCCAACGGGTCACAACATTCCTACACATTCTTTCCTTTCGCTCTTTCACTATTTCATGAAGCATAACTTTCGGGCAATTTTGTTAAGCGAAATCACGCCAACCGTCCGACCAAAAGAAACTTGATCGGCCTTTACACTGACTTAACAGTCTTGCCTTCATGCTGGGCCCCACCAAATGCTTTCGCCATTTCATGGGATTTATCCTTCGAGCACTTCTCTTTCGTGAAGCCATGCCAGATGTTAGATGGAACTCTAACTGCTCGACGTTTAACTCTTACTAGGACCGTCAACATCTTCATTAACCGTGCCTTTACCTTGACTGCTAGTGGTCTTTCGCTATTTCATGAAGCTTAAACAATTTTCAACTTTGGGCCACGAAACAATGCAAAGCATTGGATCATATCAAAGATGACCATCCTTTAAGGGAAACCTTTATGCTTTCTTTACTTATGCTACCTTTTCATTGGTTACTGACTACCATGTGGCACTCAACCATTGGTTTTAGAAAACCGTTCAAGCCTAGTTCAACGTCAGCCATGTGTCTCTCCCTTTTACCACTAGTTACACCTTGGTGGGCCCTCAACTTCTTTTAAAACCATGTGTCCATGGGCACATCACCATCTAGCATGACACCTGGATACCCTCTCTTATTTTTGCTATTTCGCGAAGCATATCCTTCGAGCACTTTGCAACTAGGAAATAATGCCAGCCGTTGGATCAAAATGAAGTTGATCCTCCTTTAACCTCATGCTTTATCTGTCTTTGGGGATGAAAAACCTTTTCGCCATTTCACAGGGCATAAAACATGAGCACTTTACCTTTACCTCTCGACCAGCTAGACTGTCTGCTTGGAGTGCCATGTCATTTCGCTACTTCGCGAAAGCTAACTATCGATCATTTTCATCCTGCGAAACAACGCAAACTGTTAGATTAGATTGGACTTGATCACCCTTTAGTCGTTTAGAAAGTTTTCACTATAGGGTCCCACCAAATGCTTTCGCCATATCGTGAAAGGTATTTCACTTGCAACTTCAGGCTGTGAAATAACGCCAGTCGTTGGATCTTGGACGAGATGAAACCTCTTTAAACCGGACCAAAAGTGCCATTTAGAACACTTCTCCCTTTCGCCATTTCGTGAGTCTTATACCATGCGCAACTTCACCTAATGAAATAGCGAAAACCATAGATCTTCCTGAGAACTGCGCACAACTTACTGGGCCCGACAACATTAGGAAGAAAAGACATAAGGCATAAATTTTTCAATTAATTCGACAACCGCCTAGGCAAATGACAAGGGGGGACACTTCCTATGACCCTAAGACCCATTACTTAAGTGGATAAAGTAACGAAGGAATAGAAACTAGAGGGTTTTTTGATAAAACATTGAATGATTTAAAATTAAAACCCTAACCCCTAGGACCTAACATAGAGCTGAAGCAATTGATAGCGTGTCTAATTCAAAATATCAAAACTTAGCCAATTATGGGAAAGGAAAACCCATTTTTAAACAGTGATAACAATGGCCAAGCCTATAATGCAAAAGCATCGTTTTCTCTTCTAGAAGTTTAGCTTCCATAGAGTTTACATCATGTGTTAACATAGTAGTTTTTCCAGATTTTACAGAGACATTATTACAACATATAGGTTTAGCATCTAACTTATATAGAGTCCCAATGCATTCACCCTTAGCCAATACAATAGACCCTCTAGTCATATTACAACCACCAAACACAAAATTTACCTGAAATCCAACATCATTCAACTTACTAACAAAGAGTAAATTTCTAGCTAGGCCTGGTATACGAAGAACTCCATCGATTCCCTTTATTCTGCCATCTAAAAAGTAGATTCTGACTCTTCCTCTCCCTATGATTCCTCATGTTGAATCACTTTCCAGGAACACCTTTCCACTAGCATACAGTTCATACTTTAAGAATCACTCTTTGTGAGATATCATATGGAATTATGCCCCTGAATCAACTAACCATACATCATTAGATGCAGGCATTGCCAAAGCTGCTACAAAGGCATTTGCATTGCTCTGAGAAGACTCAATATCATAAGTACTCTTTTCTTCTTCTCCTCCTCTTTGCAATCCTTTCAGATATGGCTTTTTTGCCCATAGTTCCATCATTTCACCTTGGACTTCTTTCCCGAAGACATTGACCTCTCTTGTGACTTGAATTTTAACTTATTGTCTTTCTTTTTGTCTTTTTCCTTTGATCTTCCTCGAAAAATGAGAGCCTCTTTAGCCATTTTAGAAGAATTCCTTCGCATATCTTCTGACAAAAGTGAAGCACCTACCTCATCTATTTTAAACTAGGTAGTAGTACTCCCAATGGCCATTACCAAGTGGTCCCATGTGTCAGGCAAAGAACACAACAACAACATACAACATTATTCTTCACTAATGGTTACACCAATAGATGTCAGCTATGCAATAACCATATTGAATGCATTCAAATGATCTGCTATAGATGTTCCTCCATCCATCTTCAAAGAGTATAGATTTTTCCTCAAGAAAAGTTTATTCACCAAGGATTTTCCCTGATAAATACCTCCCAACTTCTTCCACAGAGAATGTGCAATCTTCTCCTCATGAACATTCAGTAGAACAAAATCAGCAAGGCTCAATCTTATTAGTCCTCTAGCCTTTCAGTCTACTAAGTCCCAATCTTCTTTCTTCATACCTAAAGGTTTATTTCCAGACATAGAAACCCAAATATCTCGATCAACTAACAAATCTTCAACTTTAAGTTTCCACAACTCAAAGTTTTAGCCATTGAATTTTTCAATGTCTATTCTCCCAGAAGTGCTTGCTATCTCAATCTACAATCAAGAAAAATAAACTCTCTACAAGACTCCCATTGAATCAAATTGACATAAAAAACCAACCCTACCCAACAAGGATAATACAACTGGCCACGTTCTGATACCACTTGGAAGGAAAGCTCAATGCAGAAATCACTCTCCTAACATCAATTCAGAGGGGAATTAAGCAAACGTGTCTTTAAATTCAAATCATAAATCATCAAGATGCACACTAATGAATAAACATAATAAACACACAATTATAGCAGCGAATGGATACCAGATTTACATGGGAAAACCCTTACGGGAAAAAAACTCACCACCAAAGAAAATCACCTTTTTCACAATAAACAAAGGATTACAATAAAGTTTTTGATTCTTCCTTCACAGGTATTCATTCTCAAAATTTCAAATCAAATTCATAGGATAGAACAATATAGTAATTCAATTTACAAAATAACGACCACATATAGTCCTATAGTATCACTATACACATTTTGTTCAACCATCGACCACATTGTGTTCATGGGATCAACCATTTGTTCAACTATCAAGGAGCCCAACCATTCTTTGTTCACGGGATCAACTGTCTATTCAACCATTGGGGAGTTGAACTATCCATGGGATTACATTATCTCACATTCATCTAGATCATGAGTTGTTAGACATTCAAATACAAAATCTCAACTCCTTAAAACATCCACGAGGTAAACTTTTGATTTCTAACTCATTTGAGCATCCATGGCCTCCAAACACTCATCGACATAAATCTCATGAACTCACATCGATGGGAAACCATCGGTCTGACCCCTTGCATTGACATAGCACACTCTGATAGGCCAATTCACATTGACATGGCCTCCATTGGCCTAACCCCATGCTTCGGCGTAGCAAACTCCAATTAGCCAAGTTACACCAACATGATCTCCATTGGCCTAACTCCTTGCATTGACCTAACACTCTCCGATCAGTTAATTCATACCGACATGATCTCCATTGGCCTGACTCCTTCTGACCATCCAAGTCGCACGAACATGATCATCATTGACTTGACTCCTGCCGACTAGCCAAATCGTACCAACATGATCATCATTGGCCTGACTCTGTGCATCGACCTAACACTCTCTGACCAAAACAAAGTGAAAAACAATTCGAATAGAAATGTCACAACCAGAAAAAAGTTGATCAAGTCAAGTGAATTTAAGGCACAAAATCCAACAATAAGTTCTTTCTATTTCTAAGCCTTCAATCCTTTCTAAGGGAGGGAAACCATTCTAGGAGTCCTCCTAGAAATTTTCCATTTCACCATTGTTTATAATCCATGTCAATTGAAGATTTATAATTTCCCTGTAAGTAGCTATGAAATCCCACATTTTAGAGCCCATGGGAGGATTGACTATTGCAAATATACTTTTCAAAGTTGGAGAGTACATATAGTTATCTCATAATAACTGTGCCCATTTGGAATGAGACTTTTCATACATGTTCCAAGCTAGTTTAGCTACTAAGGCTAGATTTTTGGCTTCTAAGTTATGCATGTCTACACCCTCCACTTTTTTATCCTGACATAATTTGTCCCAAGAAACTAATGGAATTTTTATTTAACTATGGGGGTCTATATTTCCTTGCCATAAGAATTTTCTGATCCCTTGCTCAATACTTGCCTCAATTGAAGAAGGAAGTTTTAGATCATACATTATTTAGTTTGGAATGGTTGATAGGACTTCTTTGATCATGGTCATTTTGCTTGCAAATGGTAGCCATCTCCCTTTCCAGAAGTTGATTCTACTTTGAATATGATTTAAAGCTTTTCTCTATAATTCAATTTCGTTAAGGCCTAAGAAGAGGGGAATCCCTAAATATAGACTCAAAATCTTATCTCAATTGAAATCTAGGATCAACTTTATTCGTTTTGAAATACTTGAAGCAGTATTAAGGAAAAATATGTTAAATTTATTTGCATTTATTTTTTGACCTAAGGCAATAATTTAATCATCAAATATTTTGATTATTATTGATTTTGAAATTGAAGAATTCCTAAAAAGGACAGTGTCGTTTGCAAAAAGGAAATGAGTCATCGATATGTTTGTATTTGGAATTTGAATTCCTTGTTATCTCTATTGTTCATGCTATCCCAAAATATCCTTGCTTAGAGACTTGACCATTAAAATGGATAGAAAAAGAGAGATTTTATCTCCTTATCTTACTCCTTGAGAAGAGTTAAAAAAACCATGGGAGGAACCATTCACAAGAACTAAAAACTTAACTTGAGAAATGTATAATTTGATCCATTTGCACCATTTGTTGGCAAAGCCTAGTTTAAGAATAATTTTGATGAGAAAATCCTCGTTGATCCTATCATAGGCCTTTTGTCATATCAAGTTTGATGACCATTGCTGAAATTTTGATGAGTTAAATTTATTTACTTAAAACTTATAATTTTATTATATATTTTGTAGAAGAGATATTTAATAGTTTTAGTTTTTTAAATATATGTTTGTTTTGTTTGACATCTTATTTATATGGTCATGGTTTAATACTTTATCCTATTATTATAGAACACTTTTTAATGCAATTACACATATCCATATATTTATCCCTATGCATTAGTTGCATATTTGAATCTAAACCCTCTTATGTCCTAGGTCATTTATATAGGTGAGAAGTCAAACCCACAACCATGGACTTGACCCTTGAGATTTAAAATTTAAAATTTGGCCAACTCTCACCCTTTTTTTTTTACCTAAGGCCAACTAAACCCATATTTGTAATATTATTTTCTCTGTTATTATATTTAAAGGAATTCAATTTCAACCACTTCGTATCTTAAAAAATATTATCCTCTCCCATTTCCAATATCATTGTTCACACTTAAGGAAGGGAATGCTTTAATTTAGTAGTCTATCTAAATCTAGATTCACACATTTAGTATTGGAGTATGTGCATAGTTCAGATCTACCATCTTCCATCTTTTACAAATATTTCTAAGGATGGGCATAGGAGTTCACATAGTGAGGCCTAGAAACATAATGATATCATTTTAATGGTATTTAACAATATTAATAGTCCTCACATTAACAAAAATATATATATTAAGCAATGATCACTATCTATTTCTCTCCCTCTTCTTCTCCCTTTCTATCTCCATCTCTACTTTTATCTAATCTAAACTAACTACACTATTGGTAGGAACTTGACACATTGTGTCCCTTGTTAAAAAATGAGCCTACTCATTAATTCAATATACTATGTGTTCAAACATATTATTCTAGATGTTTTTACTAATATTAATTTATTATACCAAGGGTCATATGCACATTTATATTCACCTATATTTTCCTTATGAGTCTCATAGTGCCAAGTCATGGATACATTTTGAATATTCTCACAAATTCTTTTCTTTTGTGTGGTTTTCCTATAATTTTTTTACTAATTACTATTTATAGAGTTCAATAGTAGCATCTAACAAGCACTGAACACATTGGTGCAATTTGCCTGACCAAGTTCCACTTGGCAATTTTTGACCTGTTGATAATGTTTCACTACACTAATAATATGGTGCTAAGGTTTACTAACATTAGACTTATTTTATAGTCTTGCACATCTCATATGGCCCCCATTATTTGAAACAATCCATTTTTAAAGAACTTGCATTACACATCATTAAGAATTATTTATACATGGTTGATTGTTAATCTTCATTAAAATTTGACCAGTATATTGGCACATTAGATCATCATATATTTAATTTCCAAGGTACTTATGATTTGAATTCACTCTATATTTAAAATTTAATCCAATTTTTTAGATTGCCCTATTTTCTAATATGCACGTGTGTTGCTATAGATGATTCTCTCATGTAACCAAATCATCTAATTTGTATTAAATTAGAATACAAAATATAATACACTATATATATCAAGCACTTCCTATGGTCTCACCTATAATTGCATTTGATCTAACTAGAATTTTTCATATGAAATAAATAAATATTTTCAAGCATCTTATTCAAGGCATGAGAATTAATTACTAAATAATCTATATTTTTCATATTATCCAATTTTACACAGGAAATTTCCATTTGAGTTGCTTTTTGGTATTATTTTTTGTAAGATTTGGCTGAAAAGCCACCCAAGAATGCAATTGAATGAAGGAAAGAAAAACAGAAATCAAATATGAGCTAAATAAATTGTATTCAACTCAAGAGAATCCAAAGCATATAGTGTGAGAATACTCATATGAGAGAAATGATATATATAGGACTTACCACCCAAGAGACTAAAATCATTACCAATGTGGGATAAAGTGAAAAAATCCCTAACTAAACTTAACTAAGTATGAAGAGAACTATAGTGGAGAACCATTTAATAAAGAACTAGATGGCTAAAGAACCCTATTCACACTAAAACACTCCCTTAAGTGCAACTTAGGGAGAAATGTAGACAAGAAAGAAAAGAAGGGTCCTAGCAACTAGGATTGATGAGGTAACCATGTACAAAAGATCCTCTCAAATAGAAAAGAAAGGAGAAAACCTTGTAGAAAAAAACTCACCCGAAGAGAGGAAGAAAATTAAAAAAATCTCAAAGAAGAATGTGAAGGACAAAACCCCTAGAGGTGAGGAAAAAGGCCACCCCCATGAGAGAAGTTGAGAGATGATGCAGCCCCCCCCCAATGCAGAAAGTGCACCAATGATAGATGCTTGAAATTGGCAATAGGAATAAATATCATGATGTATGGAGTCTCTAAAATTTGTTAAATTATACCCATGCCAATGATGAAAGTTGCCCCTTCCAAATCAAGTGTACTAGGTCACATTGCTGAAAAAGACAATCCAAGATCTAGTGAAGATAAAGATGAATGCAGAACAAGATCCAAATACTCAAGTGTCTCCTATAAATATAAATAAACCTCGTCTGAATGTTGTACATAAGCATTCACAATCACATCAAACTTGAAAGAATGATCATGTAAATAATGAAGAAGAGGGTTAGAGTGTCCCCTCACAACAATAGAAGAAAGATCATCTTCATGAAAAAGAAGATGTATTTCATCAATGGTGTCTCCCAAATATGAAAGATATGACTCCACAAATAAACTTATTTAATGTTTTTCAATTAGTCATCCTAAGAAAATATATCTAGAAGACAATGTATATCCTGCTGCACTGAATCATAAGAAGCCAAAATTGTAGCAACACAAACACCATTAGGAGCAATAGTAGATGTGATCTCAATAGGATGAGATGAAATGCAAGGGTCAAGAATTGGATCACATGTGAGATACCCAAGTTCAAGTAACCAAAGTTCTCCTTAATATCTAAATCCACACTAGAAGTGTGATCATCATATGATGAATCAAATTCATCAATAGGAACAAAGTGTAAAAATGAGTACAACCGACATGCATAATCGACCACCCAAGTAGCAATGATTGCTACATTCTACAAGACCTTGATGACGATTGAATAAAGAGTGAACTCCATAGTGTTCCTTTCTTGACCATGAGTGACTTGATAGATGGAAAGGAGATTGTTTATTAAGTGAAGTACACATGACACATCATTGAAGGTACCATCCCCAATATCAATAGACCACTTCTCAATTATATTTATATATGTATGATCTCCCATAAAATAGGTGGCACGTTTCAAGAATAAAATGATGAGAACATAGACTAGGAAGATGCCATATGATGAAAAGCTCCTAAATCTCAAAGTCGTCACCCTAAATCATGACTTGTAGTAGCACAAAGAGCTTTCCCTTTATTCTTACTTGTTCCAAAAGTGTAACTCTTTTCATTATCAAATTCTATTTTTTTTGAAGAATAAGTTGAAGTAGACATTCTAGAAGGAAAAATGATTCTATTCTTCTCAAGAAGATACTTCAATTCACCAATGTCCTTCTTATAACAATAGTGTTCTTCATGTCCTATCTTCTTGAAATATACACAAGAAGGCTTCTCCTTCTTAGATGATTCTATTTTAGGAGAGTATGTAGCATCTCCTTATTGAGAAGAGGAACATTTGTCTATTTTTGGGGCATATTATGCATCTGCTTGATATTTTTATGGCTTCTTCTTTGACTTCTCCTATTTCTTGACAGGTTTCTCTGACTCTTTCTATCCCTTTGATTAACTAGCCAATAAATCTTGAGACTTAGATGTCTTTAAGAAGCCCATGGATAGAAACTTGTCTTGTTCTTGCATCAACAATTTAGAAAAAATAAGCAAACAAAGACATTGCATAAGTAGAGCCCTTAGTCAATCTATGTGTATGAAAACTAGAAACAAATCCACATATCCAGGTCCAAGTTTCTTAAGAGTAGTTAAGACAAGTTGAATGTCTTTTTTCTCTATGCCACATGCTTTACAACATATGGTGTATAACCTTGTTGCATTATGAAGTTCCATGCATTTTGTTGCAAAGTGTTGTATTTATGTGGTGTTAGCAATGAAAACTTAGCATTACCCATTTATGACATGAAATGAGAAAACAAGCAAAAACAAATACACAATCACACTAAGAGACCCCCCCATAAATTACTCAATTGAGAAGCCCCCCCCCACAAAAAAAAAAAAAAAAAAAGATTTGGCACTTTATAAGTAGTGTGATTACAATGGACACTAGATCTATAAATCTTAGTGGACTTGATTTCAACGCCTTTACAAGTTCTCACAAAATGAGCATATTAATATGAAAAATTTAGGCACTAAACCAATTGAAATAAACAACACTACTATGAAGTACTCAAAAAAAATATGCACTTTCAAAAAAATCTCAATCCGAGGTCGTATGCAAAATATATGGCAAAAAAAAGTTACCATTAACAATCGAACTTGTGGCACAAAAATCAAGGAAACTTTAGAAATCAGGACATAGAAATCAAGAATATCATACATTTTTTTGGCATAGAAATTGAGGTGGCCATATAAGAATATTAAGGTGGCTATATGAAAATATAACACAAAAATTGAGGTGATCGTAAAAAATTATTGCAAAAACTAAACCCTAAAAAAATACCCCCAAAAAATTTTGATCTCTGATTTTGAAAAAAATTATATGAAAATGGGGGTTTTGGGGCCTTTTGGATGTAATGGCACAATCTATTTTTCCTCAAAGTAGCCCAATTTTGTAACAACCCATGAATATCTCTAGGAAGCTTTAAAAAACTTGCAACTGGCAAGCCAACACATGAATCCCCAGAAACTAATGTTTTCTCCACACTTTTCTATTTTTCAAATTGAAGAGAACAACATGCTCATGTGTTTCAAAAAACACCAACTCTACACTCAGATTTATTTAAAAAAATGTTAACCCACAACTTATCACTACTCTGATGCCATGAAAGGTTTGGCTGAAAAGACACCCAAGAATGAAAATGAATGAAGGAAATCAAAGCATAAATTAAATATGTGCTAAATAAGTTGTATTCAACTCAAGAGAGTGCAAAGCATACAATGTGAGAATACTCATATAAGAGTGATGGGTGAGTATATATACGACTTACCAACCAATATAGTAAAAACACTACCAATGTGGGATAAATTTAAAAAGTCCCTAAGTAAAATTATCTAAGTGTGAAGAGAGCTATAGTGGAGAACTAGCTAAGAAAGAATAAGATGGATAAAGAACCCTATTCACACTAACATTTTTGTCTCTATCAATACTAAAATATCATTTGTGTCCATTTGTTAGGAATTAATCTTTACTTGGTAAAGTTAATTTCCTTTTAGTTGTTACTTGTAGGAATATTCCTAAGGAATCCCTACAAGTCCTTTGTCTTATTTAGTTCTCACAACTCATTTTATTTATTCCAAATATGTGGAATATAAGATTTCCTCCTTATGACAATTATGATACTCTGCATACACATAGGATAATGTAGTGTCATAAAATTGTGACCCTAGCAATTTTTGACTGCATTAGGGTCCTCACACATGCAAGATCGAATCCTCTAGCCTGATCAGAGACTGGAGATTGCTCAACCCTCAGAAACAACTTATTTCTTGGCCTCTGCATCACCCCGTCTGTACTTTGCCCTGGAGAAAGGGGTAGGATAGGGCCATGGGGCCGATTTCCTCCCAAGACAGGGGCATGGTGCCCCTATCCCTACTCTATTTTAGGGCAGGACCCTTCCTAGGGTTGCATTGTTGGTTGTGCATTGGGTGGGAAAATCCCCCGATGTCAGCCTGTGATGAAAATCAAATCCACTAACATGTATTTAAGGGGAATTCATCCTCTCATTTGCATAAGTTGGATAGGTCAAAGTTGGATAAATTCAAGTTGCACAAGCGATCAAGAATTCAAGAGAATTCAAGCATTCTTTTCTAGCATTGAGCATTCTCAAGTCTCTGTTCAAGGCTAGGTGTTGCATTCAAGTCAAGGATTCAACCAACGAAGAGAAGATTGATTCCAATATTCAATTCCACACAAGAATTTCTATCAACATTGCTATTACAACCTCCCTTGAGGTGATTTACAATTCAGTCTTTCATTTACAGCTACTTGTGAGTACTTTCTTTCATTACTTGGTTAATTCCAAAACTGAGGTTTGACCTAAAGGCAAACCCCCAATCCCAACCCATTTTCCTCTATTTTATGTGTGTAGGTTGTAGGTGCACAATTGTACTTTCGGATTCAGGCTCCATTCGCACAGGCGGAAAAACCCTTTTCATTTTGTGGATTTTTCGGAGGACCGTGTACATTCCTGCCACAGTTTAGGCAACTTTTCCTAAAATTCATAGGGTGCCTTCATCTCGACATATTACTTCTAGATCCAGGTGCACAACTTCATCCCATGTTCCAATCTCAAGTTATAATCAGTTCTTTGTCACTTTTGCACTACATAATTCAATCAATTCCTTTCCATTTCAAACAAGGAATAGGGGATCAACTTAACATTCCCAATTCATTCAGAATTCAATCTACCATCTTCATGTGGAGAGATTGAATCTAGTGAATTACGATCTCCTCTTCCTAATGTAACATGGTGAAAAGTGTTTGAAGGGTAATCCATAGTGAGACTCTCATCTCTCTTTGAGGGAAAGGGTAGTTTTTCTCTTGATTTATCACCATTTTTTGACCATTACATTTTGGTGAACCCGACGTCTTGCATGCTTTCCTTGGAAAAACATTGCATATTTTTCATTTACAAGTTTCAAATTTCTCCAAACTTAGCGGTTAAATCATTAAAAACCCTAGTTTTTAATTAAAATTGAACTTGTGATTTGTAAAAATTGCTTGTGGTTCTCTTAGATCTGAAGATTGTTTGTTTGTCAAATTCAATTTCCTCCTTGTCTTGTTCAATTTTCAAATAAAATTTACAAAATTAAGAGGTTACTTATTAAAACCCTAATTTTCAAAAATCATACTAAACTTGTGCGAAAATTGGCTTTCAACTTAATTTTCAGATTTCTGATTGTTCTCAGATTTGTCTTCAATCCTGCAATTCAAAATTTCAATTTCTCCCCTTTTTCCCAAAATTCAAATTTCAAAATTAAGTGGTTAAGTCATAAAACCATAATTTCCAAATTTAATTGGATTTTGTGTGAATTTCAAATCAATTTCATTTCAATTCAGATTTCTAAACATTTTCCAAGGTGTCCTTATCCATTAGGTTTGACCCTTTTCAAAATTGCAATTCAATTCCTCATTTTCTTCAAAACCCTAATAGGGTCCTATTTTCACATTTGCACCTTCATTTCGCCCTTCTAGAGATTGTAAAAGTCACCAATTTTTTGGGGTTAGCTTTAAAATCATCATAATATCCATCCCTAAAAATTTTGAAAAAAGGTGGTCGGACCATGTGCCTAGAATTAAGGCTTCCCAAGGTTTAATTACCAAGGAGATGGAGCCTAATTTGGGTGACTTCTTTAATGAGGATCATGCTTCCCATCCTAATTATGTGCCTATTCACCCCATTGATGGATCCCATGATGAAGAAGAAGCTTTAACTAGGGTTTCTTTAGATCAACTTTCTACATTGGACAATCAATTTGATAGCTTTCAACAATGGATGTCCCAAGAATACCCTAATAGTGAAGCTCTTCCATTAATTGAAGGTCTTAAAAGCATGCTTCAAAGTGATAAGAATGGAATTAATATTTTATGTGGCATTGCACATATTTTTTATTCTAATGTCATGCCTATCAAGAGTTGTGTTGAAACCCTAGGTTACTCACAACCTTCAACACAAGTCAGTTCTTCTATTCCTTTGACTATGCCTACGACTAATATTCCTAATTTCACATCTAACATCATGGCTAATTCAACTCAAAATGTCATTCCTAGAACCATAGGTCATGGGGGCAATCCCTATTCTTTATTTAATCCTCCATCTTTACATATGTCTTCCATGAGTGTTCCTATTATTCCTCAACCAATAAGTGTGACACAAGGGGGAAATTCCTTTAAAATAATTATTCTTCCTTTAAGTGTCCCTTTTCCTACCCAATCATCACCTATGCCTACTTATCATAATATCCCACCACCTTATTCTCAGTCCATGCCTTCTTTCAATAACATCACACCACCTTCTTAATCACCTATGTCTAACATCCATTCTTCTACCGAAATGACAATTAACAATCTTGCCCAAACCGTGTCTTCCTGACAACAACAAATTGCTTCTATGAGTCAATCCAAGTTTAGTGTGCCCACCTTTGATGTTGCAAGCCCACTTTCTCTTGATATTGTTAAAGTCATGCCACCTAAACATGTTGAGATCCCTCAATTGGAACTCTATAATGGAAAAGGTGATCCTCTTATGCATTTCAAAATATTTCAAACCTTGTGTACTGATTTTTCTTATGATCAGAGATTGCTTGCAAAATTGTTTACAAGAACACTAAGAGATAAGGCTTTACAACAATATTTCTCTTTGCCTTCTTATTCTATCACCTCTTTTCAACAACTAGCAAATGCTTTCATCCAACAATTTCAAAAAAATTATTTGTCCTAAAATCACTTTGACTGATTTAATGCATTGTAAACAAGGTGTTAAAGAAAAAGTGACTAATTTCATTGGTAGATACAAGAATTTGTATGCTCAATTTTTTTTTCATGTACCTAATAATCATATTCAAAGAATTTTAATTTTTAATTTATAAAAAAATATCAAGGAAAATCTTCTTTTGTCTGAGTTTACTTGCTTCCCGTAGTTGTGAGCAACACTCCACAATTATCAACTGACTGTGAGTCAAATGGAGCAATCTACTCCTATGAATTCAAGTGATAAGGGGGAGAGTGTTCAACAATCGCTTGTGAACTTCAAACCAACAAAAATATTCATCAATTTCAATGATACAATCAACAACAACAATGTGAATGCTACAACAGGCGTGCCTTCTATTTCTAAATTTTTCCAAAGAGAAAGAAATTTTACTTCCTTGAATGAATCTTAAAATATTATTATGTCTTAGTTATCGCAGAGAAATGCTATCAAACTTCCTCCTATAAAACAAATTGATCCTTCTAAACTGGCATCCCCTTATTTTGATAGCAATTCATTTTGTCAATTTCATCGTCAACTTGGTCATGATACTAAGAAGTTTCGCATTGAAGAATAAGATTCAAGACTTGATTGATAATAATACTATATCTGTGGCAGGTGTGAATGATAAAGGGAATAAATCAGTAGCTCCTCCTAATCAAAATATTAATATTTTCACTGATCCCTTGCCTTCTCATGCCTCTAACATTATTGAGATTGTGCCTAATTCTCTCTCTTCTAAAAAATTCACTTCTATGGCTCCAAACTTGGTTAATATGGTAGAAACACAAGATTTTCCTAAGGATCCTTGTATTACATTTGACCCTAGTGAGAACATTAGAGCACCTGATGGCCCTTTATACATAGTTGAAAAGGTTAAGGATATCCCTTGCCATGGTGCCCTGATTGATCCCGCTTGTATGGTTAATATCATAAATGAAGAGTATCTTTTCCCTTTATGATTGCATAAACCAATATATGATGTTTCTAATATGGTTGTGAATTTATTTGATGGCTTCTCTTGTCCTACCATTGGCTCTATCACTCTTCCCATTGAAGTTCATACTAAATCCTTGGATGTTGACCTTGTTATCATACTTTCTTCTGGTAAATTTCATGTGAAGTTGGGCTATCCTTGGCTATCTTCCATGAAGGTTATTTCTTCTCCAATACACAAGTGTTTGAAATTTCCTCACAATGGAAAAATCATAATTGTGAACCATAGCTTATTTCATCCATCCAAAAGAAGCCTTGGTGTTCCTATTGATCTCTTTTGGCCTAAGCAATTTCAATCTATTCCATCAAGGAGCAATGCTCTTTTTCAATCTTATCAAAAATGGAATAATGCTATGATTTTATCCTTAAGTCAACCTAGATCTCCACCACTTGACATTCCTATTATTCTTCAAGATAAGCTTCTTCCCCTCACAGATAGAACTAATCTCCCTCCTAAGGAAGATCGTCCACCTACCCCTATGGATGCAAATTTACCTTCTCTTAAGGAGAACACCAATATTCTTCCTAGGGTTAGTCCTATACCTCCTCCTCATGATGGACCTATTCTCCTTCCTACACCTAATATTCCTCCTTTCTATGGCACAGTTCCACCTCCTTCCTCTTATTGAGAGAGGAGGCCTTCTTCTCCTATTGTTCAACCAAAAAGACCTCAACCTAAACCTTCCACTATCAAGGAGTGAAACATTCCTACTTTTTCAAGTATTCCTCCTCCTTCTCAGCCTTCCACTAAAACTTGATGGAATCGTTGTGCGAGAGAATGCTAATAAAAATGTCATGTTTGAGCTTGTGAAGCTATCCCTCAAAATATTCAATCTCCTCAAACTCTGACAATTGACATGATTCCATTTTCTCCTAAACAAGATGTTCAACCTACATCTCCAAATCATAAGTTGCACAAAACATGTGATGGTTTTACTCCTGTTCATGTTCTTGCTCCTCTTTCTCTAAACTTTGATGAAGAAATGGATGAAAATGTTATTCATAATGGCAATACAACTCCTAATGCTTTTGATAGTGAGTATGAGTATGTTGACATAGACAAGTATTTATCGGATGAGTTTTCACCAACCCTAATCCTAGCTCCTAGAATCGAACAAAGTGACTTACAACATGAGCATAGTCCTTGTTTGGATCTTGTGACAACTCCATTTGATGTGCTTGATATCACTCCTCTGGCATGTTTCTCACCTTCCCAAAATAGTGATCAGTAAGATCGAGAGGCGAATGTCATGCTAGATTAGCAATATTAGCACTGCAAAACTTTCTCTCTCCCCTTTCTTTCTCTTTTGTGACCATTCTTGTATATGTATCCATGTTCTTCTATTGTTCCCTTAATGTCTACTTGAGGAAGATGCAAAGCATTGAGATCTTTTCTTGGTCTCTTTCATGTTGACTCAAAAGACATCCTCTCTTCCCTTTATTCTAAGGTAGTGTCCTTCTTTGGGGAATGAAGATTATTATATTCATATACATACAAGATATACATGAGTCATCATACAACATACTAACCCCAAGGAAATCGACACTACCTCATGTTTTGTGTTCATTATCCTTGGATTTATTCCTCGATTAGGGGCTAAATCCTTGAGATAACGTGCTCCCTCCCTTCTCTTTGTCTTGGGTATATCCTACCTTAAAGCAATTTCTCCCGATAAGGTACGTGCGATCACTTTAACGTGGGGGCATACACTCTTCTCATATTTTCCTTCTTTGATACTTAGAATTACTTAGTGAACTTTGTTTTGCTTTGTAATCTTTGGTATCCTTGCTTTCATGACTCATAATGAAGGGAACTTTTCTACTTGCAATCAAGGTTCTCCCCTTCTCGATCTTCCCTTTTACTTCATCAATCAAAGTCATAAGATCCTAAGTCCACTTGGGGCTTGGAACATCTTGCCTCATTGACATGGTAAAAGTTTTTCAATCTTGTTTCCTTGTACTTTATCGACAGTATTGGCATATGCTTATACCCCCGCTAAAGTGGGGGCTAAATCTAGTGTCATAAAATTGAGACCCTAGCAAGTTTCTACTACATTAGGGTCCTCACGAAAGCGAGATCAAATGCTCTAGCTAGATCGGAGACTAGAGATTTCTCAACCCTTAGAAACAACTTCTTTCTTGGCCTCTGCAACATCCCATCCACACTCTGCCCTGGAGAAAGGGGTAGGACAAGGGCGTGGTGCCACTATCCCCCCTTGGATAGGGGTGTGGCACCCCTGTCCCAGCTGCCCTATTTTGGGGCAGGACCCTTCCTAGGGTTGCATTGTTGGTTGTGCATTGGGCGGGAAACTCCCTTGATGTCGGTCTAGGACAAAAATCAAATCCACTAACATTTATTTAAGGGGAATTCATCCTCTCATTTGCATAAGTTGGATAGGTCAAAGTTGGTTAAATTCAAGTTGCACAAGCGATCAAGCATTCAAGAGAATTCAAGCATTATTTTCCAGCATTGAGAATTCTCAAGTCTCCCTTCAAGGTTAGGTGTTGCATTCAAGTCAAGGAATCAACCATTGAAGAGGAGATTGATTCCAACATTCAATCTCACACAAGCATTTCTATCAACATTGCTATCACAACCTCCCTTGAGGTTATTTACAATTCAGTCTTTCATTTACAGCTACTTGCAAGTGCTTTCTTTCATTACTTGGTTAATTCCAAAACTGGGGTTTGACCTAAAGGAAAACTCCCAATACCAACCCATTTTCCTCTCTTTTCTGTGTGTAGGTTGCAGGTGTGTAGCTGTACTTTAGGATTTGGGATATATTTGTAGAGGCAGAAAAACCCTTTTCAATTTGCAGATTTTTTGGAGGACCATGTACGTTCCTGCCACGGTCTGGGCAAATTTTCCTCAAATTTGTAGGGTGACTTCATCTCGACATATTACTACCAGATCCAGGTGCATAGTTTCATCCCATTCTGATCTCAAGTTATAATCAGTTCTTTGTCACTTTTGTACTACATAATTCAATAAATTCCTTTCCATTTCAAACAAGGAAGAGGGGATCAACTTAACATTCCCAATTCGTTCAAAATTCAATCTACCATCTTCATGTGGAGAGATTTAATCTAGTGAATTATCCTCTCCTCTTCCTAATGTAACATGGTGAAAAGTGTACTAAGGAGAAGAAGTGCCTGGTTAAGCTTAGCAAGACCTACTACCCTCCCAGGGCCTTTGCTAAGCCTTGGAGGGAGGTTCTATTTGCAATCATGCACTACATCACTCTGGATGGTAGATTTACCAAAGTTTACGACTATCATTTTGTTTTGCTCAACCACTTCAGGTATGAAGACAAAGTTAACATGCCCTATTTCTTGATTTGCTTGATGAATGCCACTAGCAAAGCCCATAGAGAGAACCCTAAGGGAGACATTTCTATGCACCAAGGTATAATGGTTCTAATCTATGAACATATTAAAGCTAATCAAATTGCCTTCCCCCAGCTTTTTGTCTCTGAATCTGAGGAGGAAGGGTTAGACTTTGAATTTTCTATGGGTGAGGATTCTGTTGGTGATTCAAAAAGTGTGACTGAGGAGATCCTAGAGGATTTTGAGGTTGAACTGGGTAAGAAAAGAAAATAGGAGAGCAGTAAGTCAATCTCTTCCAAGGGCAAGAAAAAAAGCAAAGAGAAGGTCTTTCAGATTCACTCTTCCTCCTCGGAGGAGGTCTCTAAGGAATTTGAAAAGGATGACTCTTTGTCCCTTCGGAAGAAGAAACCTAAATCTTCTTCTCAGAAAAGGAAAAAGCAGAAAAGGCAGGGCAATTCTGAGCTTGAGATGGAGGACAAAGAGCAGAGCAAGGATTCAAATGCAGACCAAAAAGTTGCGAAGAAGATTGTGGGGGATGGTTTCAACCAGAGTGTTGGTGGTGATGCCAAATAGAATACTGATGGTGAAGACCCCAAAAATGATCAGGCCCAGGTTGGTGAAAAAATCCCCCCTTCTAACCCTTCTATTGAGGGTTTGAAGGGGCTTGTGGACACCCTCGACTGACTCATAAATAGTCACAAGAAAGTTGTGGAGGAAAACAAGAACTTGAGTCATAGGATTCAAATTCTGGAGACTATTAGCATAGGTGAAGGTAAATCCATGTCTAAACATGTTGATGATTTGGGAAAGACTATTTCTAGAGCTGAAGAAATTAGGGACACCTTCAATCCAAGGTTTGAGGAAGTAGAGAAGGCCCTTGAGGAAATAAAAAACAATGACACTATTAGGGACCAGAGAATGGTGGATGCTTAAAATAGACTCAACAAAATCAATTCCTATCTTAGAAGCAATGTTGAAGACAGTTAGAACATTCTAAAGGCCTCAACTAACAACATCAAAATCCTAATCAATAAGCTGGAGAATGAGAAGGGATCCCTAGAGAAGGAACTTGACATGGAGGGTGTGGAAGGTGTGCAAGAACCAAGAATGAGGACCAGAGGCAAGAAGAGAGAGAAAAATCCAAACAATGAAATCAAAGAGCTCAAAGTTGCTTCAATGAATTATGACCTATTGGTCATCAAGGCTGCTGAACTTCTTAAGTCTTTGTAGGTGTTTCTATTTATCTAGGTCTTTCTTTCTAGTTTTTTCTACTTTGTTATTCCTTTTAGGACCCAAAGGCAACTGAGAGGGGGGGTTGAATCAGTTGTCTATTAATTTCAACCCAAATATAACTTAATCAAACTTGATGCACAATACCAGTAAACCAAACTTAATGTCGTGTTATCATTGTTTAAAAAATGGGTTTTCCTTTCCCATAATTGGCTAAGTTTTTGAAATTTTGAATTAGGCACACTATCAATTGCTTCAGCTCTGTGTTAGGTCCTAGGGGTTTAGGGTTTTAATTTTAAATTGTTCAATGTTTTATCAAAAAAAACCCTCTGGTTTCTATTCCTTCATTACTTTATCCACTTAAGTAATGGGTCTTGCGGTCGTAGGAAGTGTCCCCCCTTGTCATTTGCCTAGGTGGTTATTTGAATTAATCATAAAATTTTACGCCTTATGTATTTTCTTCCTAATGTTGTCGGGCCCAGTAAGTTGTGCGTAGTTCTCAGGTAGATCTATGGTTTTCGCTATTTTGTTAGGCGAAGTTGCGCGTGGTTTAAGACTCGTGAAATGGTGAAAGGGAGAAGCATTCTAAATGGTGCTTTTGGTCCGGTTTAAAGAGGCTTCATCTCATCCAAGATCCAACAGATCACGTTGTTTCATAGCCTGAACTTGCAAGTGAAATACCTTTCGCGAAATGGCAAAAGTGTTTGGTGGGACCCTGCAACGAAGAATTTCTAAGTGACTAAAAGGTGATCAAGTCCAATCTGATCCGACGGTTCGCGTTGTTTCACAAGATGAAGATGCTCGATAGTTAGCTTTCGCAAAGTGGCGAAATGACATGGCACTCCAAGCAGATGGACCAGCTAGTCTAGAGAGCGAGTAAGATGGGGGCGCGTGGCAGAGGTCACAATAGTCAGCAAGGCGGGTCTAAGGGTTAAAAGGTGGGTCCCAGAGGTGAGTCATGTTGCGGGATAAGAAGTGACCTGGCAGTATAGGTGGCGAGGATGAGGTGGAATCTATTGTTTTCTCTCAGCAAATAAAAAGTTGACATGTCAGCTTTGAAAGTGACTAGATGCCAGGTGTTTGAAGTTGAGTTAGAGGGCCCACGTCTACTGGATTCAGTTAAGATTGTTAAGCATCGAGCAAGTCAAAAATAATCCAACGGCTTGCGTGAATTTGCAAAGGTAAAATGCTCATGTTTTATTCCCTACAAAATGGCGAAAAGGTTTTTCAGCCCTAAAGACAGATAAAGCACGAGGTTAAAAGAGGATCAACTCCGTTTTGATCCAAGGGCTCGCGTTGTTTTGCGGTTGCGAACCGACCAAAGGATATGCTTCGTGAAATGGCGAAAAGAAGAGAGGGTATCCAGGTGTCATGCTAGATGGTGATGTGTCCATGGACACATGGTTTTAGAAGAAGTTGAGGGCCCACCAAGGTGTAACTAGTGGTATAAGGGAGAGACATGTGGCTGACGTTGAACTAGGCTTGAACGGTTTTCTAAAGCTAATGGTTGAGTGCCACATGGTAGTCAATAACCAATGAAAAGGTGGCGTAAGTAAAGCAAGCATAAAGGTCTCCCTTAAAGGATGATCATCTCCGATCTGATCCAATGCTTCACGTTGTTTCGTGGCCCAAAGTTGAAAGTTGTTTAAGCTTCTCAAAATAGTGAAAGACCGTTAGCAATCAAGGTAAAGGCGCAGTTAATGAAGATGTGGACGGTTTCAGTAAGAGTTAAACACCGAGCAGTTAGAGTTCCATCTAACACCTAGCACGGTTTCACGAAGGAGAAGTGCTCAAAATATAAAGCCCGCAAAATGGTGAAAAGGAGGTGGGGCCCAGCGCGAAGGCGAGGCTGTTAAGTTAGTATAAAGGCTGATTAAGTTTCTTTTGATTGGACGGTTAGTGTGATTTTGTTTAACAAAATTTCCTGAAGGTTATGCTTCACAAAATAGCGAAAGAGCAAAAGGAAAGAATGTGCAGGAATGTTGTGACCCGTTGGAGTGAAAAATTTAAATTCTCTTAGGAATTCAATTCTGAAGGGACGGCCGAAGCATGCGGTATCAATGTCGCAGTTAAGACCCTGGGTACCATATATGATCTCCTGTCGATTGAGTAAAGGTATCATTCAAAAGAATTGTTGTAGAAGAGAAAATACAGAGCCATTTTCTTCAAATACAGAGTGATTCAATTGAGTTGCAGAGTAGATTCCTCCAAGCTAAAACAAGTTTTCTTGTACTCTTGTGTGGCAATTTCTTTGTGGTGTGTTTTAATTAAGGTCTTGATTTGTCACATAACCAGTTGGGGGTAGTATTTTAATTGCTTGCATATCTTAAAATGGAACCTAAGAGAGAATTTTCTGGGAAAGTTAATTATCAGGAGAGGGCCATTTGTGATGATTTTCTTGAGTAGTTGACATTGTCAACTAATCAGGCATCAAAAGTAAAAGAATTAGTGCCTAGAGCTCCTCGCTTGAAAATAGGAGAAGGGCTATATGATAAGGGCAACTGGTTGAGAGATCCATAGGCGAGGTTGTCTGGGTTAGGGTTATTCAAAGTTGGATTTGGAATGAGAAATTCTCCAGCCCCACAGAATAGCATCTGGGAGTTAGATGTCGGGAAACTGGTAGTTCCAGGAGTATTCATGGATATGGATCTATTGACTCAAATTGCACATAACTATGATCCAGTCACAAGGAGCATTAGGGACATAAATGGGAAAGCCCTCATTGAAATCAATAATGAGGAATTCAGAAGTGCTTTTGGGCTTAATGAGTTCACCAATTTTCTGGAACCCATTAACTTCAAATCATTAGCTCAAGTATACAGTGCACAGAGGAACCACCTTAGAAATGGGCCTCCTAAGGAATTTTTTGTGAAGATAGGTGGGTTGACAGTTGTAGGACCTAATAGTGAAGAGCCCTTCTCATTGAATCTGTTCACCCTTAGGGCTAAGGGAATGTATTGGTCACTTTGCCAGATTTTAGGAGAGGATGTTGAGGCAAATATGCCCAATCACTACTTGCTAATGATTGCTCAGATTTTGAATCCTTCTCTTGCAGTAACATTTGATTATGATTCTTTCATTACTGATACTATCCATGGAGGGTTGATAGGAATAAAAAATGGGAAGGTGGATAGGCCTTTCAGATGGTATTCACTCCTTATGCATCTATTTTTGTTCAAAGGTGGTGATTACTTTGCAAGTGGATTGGACCTCATAAAAGAGAAAGAGGGAGAAAAGATGCCAGTGCAAGTATGGAGTACAGTGTTGTCATGGGACAGAGATGATGCCAGTTTCTTAAAATTTGATAAATATTTTGCATCAAAGATTAGGACTCTCCTCTACTCAGAAAACCCAAGAATCCCCAAGGTTCTTTTGGAATTTGTTAGACCAAAAGAATTTGCAGAAAGTATAAAGATTGTTCATAATTGGGGTGATATTTACTTATACCCTGTATCCATAGTTTTTAGAGTTTTTGGTTTTAGAGGCACTCCATTCTTATTGCCCTATCAGGTCCCTCTCAAAGTGGGAATTGCAGATGTTCTCAGACAAATTGGTAGTGTGCAAGAAGCAGAACTGACAGGCAGGGGTAAAGGGACTATTTTCCCTATAGTTACCATAGCCCATCAATTTATAATAACCAAGGGAGGTTGGAATTGTTTTGAAAACTTTCTCAAACCTTATCATTTGTCAACTACAATATCCAGGTGTGCCGATCCAGAAGACTTCTTCAATGGCATGTTTAGAAAGAGAGCAGTGTGTAGAGGTAGACCCCATCAATTTCAGTTTCCTAAAGACCTCATTAGAAATGAGATTGATCTAGATGAGAAGGAGCTGAGGAAGGAAAAATGGGTGGCTTATAAGAAAGCCTTAGATTTTGTACATCAGTTTGATGCCAGCTATGACCCATTGTCTAGCTTTTTCCCTTTTGAGGAGAAAATAAAGTTCCTAATTGTTTGCTTTGAGGATGTAGTGCAGACTCTGAAAGAAAAGAGGGAAGTTGTGATTAAAAGAAACCCTAAAAAGGCAAGAATTGTTCTAAGTAGGTTTTCCTCCACCAGAGTAATCCCTCCTGGTGACTATACATTGCACAAGAAATCTAATTATAGTGTGCTGATGCCTACAACAGGGGAGCCCTCTACTTCCAAAGGAAAGAGGAAGATACAAGATGTCATTGACATCCAAGAGAGCCCAAAGAAGAAGAGAGTAGGAAAAGAGATACAATCTGATACACCCTTGTACTCTCCATCCCAATCCCCTATTCACATAGGAGATGAACAGGCAGTAGTTGAACAACTGATACAATTAGGCAGTTTAGGAGAAATAGCCTACACTTATGATGAAGTAGAAGAGGGAATGCTAGAAGAGCCCCTTGCTACTGAAATGAAAATCACTACCAATGAATTTAAGGGCTAGGAGTGGGATCCTGAGATCAAGTAGGCCAGTGATGACTTCTTGGCTGACAACAATTTTGTTACATCAAGAGCATTTATGTAGTTTGTATGGAAGCAGAATATAGACAAATACAATGCAAGATGTGAGAAGAGAAAAGGTGAGCAACCTCATAAGGATCCAACATGGGGAGGAGGAAATAAAGAAAGAAATGATGGATGAGTTTAAGACCATCACTCCTGAGCAAGGAAGAGATATGGTGGCACAAGTTGGAGTGCTCATTGTCCCTGAGTGGGACATAGCAGATGTCCTGGTACTGGAGGCAGTGAGAAAAGAAACCAAGCCCATGGAGGGAATTACTTTCAATAAAGATAATGCTACACTTGTTATGTGGTCTCTCAAGAGAGATGAGAATAAAAGAAGTAAAGATACCCCAGGGTCAAGCTACCTTGGTGGAATGATAGTGAAGAGAGTGCAGAACACAGGGGTGGTAGAAGCTACTAGCACTGTGCTAGAGACTACAAAATTTAGTGTTGCAGTAGCAAAAAAGGAGGCTAAGGAAAAAGAAGACCTCCAAGTCAAGTTAGAAACAATTTTGAAGGCTTATAACAGTGCTAAGGAGGAGGTAAGAGGTATGGGTAGCATCATTTCTAAGTTGCAGAGCCAGTTGACAGGACAGTACCATCAAGGTGAGTCTTCAACACTGATGATCTCCTCTTCTCCTGCAAGACCTCCACCTAGCAGCCCCATTGTTGAGTTCCCACCATCTCCAGCACCTTCTAGCTCCCAAATGATTGAGATCACTCCTCAAGAGTTAGAGAATTTAAAATAGGCTCAGGCCTTGTATGCAAAGAAGTATGAGGAAAGAGTAAGGGCTACCATTTCAAGTTTTGCAGATACAATGAGTGCCTCACTATTATATAACAACATAAACAAGATTTTGGATATGTGGAATGAGCTTAATGGAGATAAGGCCATTTTGACACCTATTTTTGACAAGTGGAAGCCCAGAGAGTAGGACTTGGAGCTTATTTGTGTATCTTATGATGAAGCAAGGGCTGATCCCATCATTAAATCCACTTGTGACACCACCAAGGACATAGTAAAATTGGCAGAAGGGGTGGACAATGTTGATAGGAAAATCAACTTGTACAAAAAGGAGTATGCTAATCAGGTTTTTGAATTGCTCCCAGGAGTTTTTGTCAGCCCAGATCAACTGAAGGACAAACAAGTGTGGCTTAAGGAATTAGAGGCCAAACTGTTAGCTAGAATAAAAGGAATTTTTGATTTAGATGATGCTTCCTTCTTTGTTGTGACAATTCAGGAGATAGAGAAAATCAAATCTCATTATGGTTTTCTCAATTTAGAAGTCAACAAGATGAGAAATTCCTGGAAAAGGTTGACCATGGCTAAGGCAAAAGTGATTAATTTCATGTGGCCAACTAATGATGTGTACAATGAATGGACAAGAAAATATGCCATCCAGGATATAGAGCAGTTAGAGGGCACTCCTGAATAGTTAGAAGAAGTTGCAACCGAACAACAAGTAGAAGAAGCTGCAGAGGTTGAAAAGGACTTGTAACTGTTTTTGTAAAAGGCTTTGTAACTTCTTCTAGAAAAGAAATGATTGTAACAAATTCTCCTAGGAAAGTCCGGAGCTATGTGCATCCATATTGTTATAAATGGATACCAGGACTAATAGAAGGAGGATCGCAAAGAATTGTAAGAAAACGATGCAGAAATTTATCTGAGCTTTTCTAAGTTTAATGGAGAATATTAAAAAGTTTTTGTAATACTTTCTTGAAGATAATATTAATATACAGACCATCGGCTTTGAGTAAAAACTTTGTGTCATCTTCAAATGTGTTTGCAATTGTTTACTATTTCATTCTGAATAATCCAGGGTTATTTTGTTTGAATAGAGTTGTAAGGCAACTTTCAGTAGATATTCTTCTTAGCTTTTCTCTTCAGTTGGGGAATTAAATATGCAAGGATTATTTCTACCAGTAAAGTCTCTGTAGGATACTTTGAATCTTTATGAGCATAGTTTAATTGGTATGCATAAATTCTTGTGTGTGTCAGGCATATATAGGGATCAATAGAAGCTGAGGCAATGGGATGTGTAAAGATATTTTGTTTGGGGGGTATTGTTTGAATTTAGATGACTCTGTGACCTTGGATAAGGCACTTGTACAGATCGAGGTTGTCTATTACATGTTTTGTAGGTCAAAATACTGAATATGAGTATAATTTTCATTCCTTTGTTTCATTTAGTTTCAAGGTGATTAGATCCATTGGTTTTCTGGACTGGTTTGTTGTGGATTTATCTTTTGAAAGTGTGAATTTATTTCACAAAGGTATACCCACCTAGACTCTGAGTAGGTCCAAAGTGTAGAAGGTTAAATCAAACCTTGTCATATGTTGTCCTAAGAGTTTCCTTCCCTTTAATATCTCTTCTGCACAGAGTTTCATCATTTTATTATAAGGATGTTTGAAGTGAATCAGATTTTGAAGACAACATGTCGATTGACAATTTAACAGTTAATAACAATACCAGTAAAGTTTAATGCATTAAACAGAAAGACAAATAACATCCACAACACATAACATAGATATGTGTACGTGGAAACCCTATAAGGGGAAAAACCATGATGGGAAACCTTGCCCACAATCAGATGATACTACTGCAGATAGTATGTGTGTACAAATGGGGTCTGTACATGCAGAAAGGCCAACTGCCTAGAGCTCACTACTCAATCACAAAATGGGAGTCAAACTGACTACAATTTGATGGTTAGATCCAATGACAATGTACTGCTCAAAATAGCATCTTCATATGTTGGATTCAGTACCGGTTAAGCTCTGATTGTCTTCTTCATACCTTCCTTGAAAATTCAAATGATGTCTGCATGTATATCGATGCTCATATTCGCATATACCTTATTACATTCCCTTTCACGCCTTCTACATAATCTCACAAAATGAGATATTATATATATACCAAAATCGAAGACCAAATGTGTAGGTCGGCTCACTAAGAATATTACAATTAAATAAATTACAAATGAATCAATATGTAATGCATCATGTTGGCTCAATGTATTTACAATAATAACCAATCAATAAAAAATCTCCATAACATGTCGTGTTGATCTAGAATAGATAACACTTGCCAGTCCATAACCTAGACCTATTTGCCAGTAACAAAAAATATGCAAACTTGATTAGACCAATAACCAAATCACCAAAACCAAGTGTCCAAACAATGTCTTCGACATAACCAAGTAATCTCCAGATGATAACAGATCATCCTCAGTGCTAGTGAACAATATAACCTTCCGGTGAACTAGATACTGGTGACTATGCATAAGTCACTGAACATGTCGGTGAACATAACAAAATATATTCAGTGCTGATAAGTGTTTAAAAGTGTTGATAAGTGTTGACATCAATGACAAAACCAATGCAACACATCCATAATACCAACAGTTCCTAGTTTTTTGTTGTCTGTTCAGGTTGTTGGCTTTCTTTCCAATCTTTTGTATGTTGTCGTTATGCTGGTCTAGTTGATCTTTGATGATCTTTATTTTATCTTTATGTAAAAGGTTTTGGGTCCTTAGAACCTATTTTTCTAATTAATCAAAACATGGTGAAAAGTGTTTGAAGGGTAATCAATAGTGAGACTCTCATCTCTCTTTGATGGAAAGGGTAGTTTTTCTCTTGATTTATCATTCACCATTTTTCCACCATTACAGATGATAGGTGACATCTTTAGAGTTGGGATTTACATTTGAAACTCCTCTATCACCTCTATATATTTGAGGTGCCTCTCTCATTTCTTCTATGGAAGCATTTCTATGCTAATCTCATTCTCTCTTTCTCTCATTGTATTTGCTTAGTCTTTATGCCATCTTCATAATCATGAGGGTTTTTTCTTTTCTTTTTCCCCCTTAGAAATATCATGTCTCCTTCTTGGATTATGGTGTTCTTGATCTTGATTTTGGATTCTCATTTTTATGGTAATACTCTACCTTCAAAAAATCACTCATTGATTAGTTTTTTATTGGTACTTCATATTATTTTCCTTTCACCAATACTATGGTTTAGCTCAAAGTATTTCAAAACCCTAGTCAAGCATACTTAAGTTAGAGATGTCATTCAAATGTAAATTTGCCTAACACTTGATTATTTTACTCACACAAGCCACAAAAAATTTAAAAAGCCAATAGGGAAGGGAGTCTTGACTAATCGTCTTGAACACTACATGGCTAAAAAATTCTAAAGTGAAGGGTATTTATTCACAATATTATTTAACAATTTGTTTAGCCAAATCCCATTGTAACTTATGGAGGTTTAAATTTGGGAGAGAGAAGGTTCAAAACTACTTTGTTGTTCTAAAGTAGGTTGAATGGATTGGTAAAATGTACAATGCAAAAACTCACGATACAATATATGCAAGGGAAATAAGTTATTCATTATAAATAAAGATTTACACATTCTATTTATACCTTAGTGTAAAGGATATTTTGGGCATGAAGGTATTTACCGTATAGTATAAAATCATAGGACAAAATAAAGGGTAAAATTTATTCTACATCATAAAGTGAAAAGAGATGACAAGAAATTGGAGATAATCCTTAATATGAGATTGAATCTCTAAAATTGGAAATATTCAAATATTATTTTAATGACACATGTCTATCAAAATAGTTGTTGGGTCATGGGGCTTGATGTGTAGCCAATGGTTCTAATGGGAGATATGGTATTATTTTCCTACAACCAATAGGTGGCTCAACTAAATACACTTAGAACTATGGAAAATTCCTATAAGACCATATGCAAGAAGGATTGGAGAATATGAAGTTGCATGGAAGAAGAAAAAATATTTTACGTGGTACTCACTTGTGACACATATTTTTATGTGATATCTATAAGTACAATAAGAAATTGAGGGTAGAATTTACTCTTAGAAAAAATTCCAAAGGGAATAATAAATCATATCCAATTATTGATAGCCCTTCTAAACAATCATAATTATTATGCCTATTATTGTTTATTTAAATATTATTTTTCTACTTTAGTCTTGAGAAGGTTGGGGTTTGAAAGGACCATAGTACCATAAGATTTTATTGAGATTTTTAGGCCTCTTAACTTCAATAAAACCCAACATAAGATCATAATTGGTGCCAGTAGATTCTCCATGAAAAATTAAATATCATTAATACTACTCTTTATTAGTAATTTATAGATATATCTTTTTTTTAGGATTTGAGCTTCACTTTGTTACCTTGTGTTGGAATCAGGGATCACTAACAGAGGGTGAATTAGTGATCTACTGGTTATCATATTTTCAAACTTAACTTTTAACCACCGGATGCAAACACTTAAATTTAAAATGCAGAAACATGAAATAAACAACGACAAGATCATAACAACGGTATTTTTATGTGGAAACCCAAATGGGAAAAGTCATGGTGGGATTTGAACCCACAATATTATTCTACTATGGCCAGTAGCAAAAAAATATTTAAAAAATGGGAATGCACATGCATTTAGGCACACTGCCTAGAGCTCACTGCTCAATTACAATAACCCGAAAGGCTAACACACTCAGGGAAGTCTCACTAACTTACAAAGTTGTTACAGTGATGAATTACAATGTATAAACTCTGAAATAGCATCTACAATGCCTGGATGAGTTCTAGTTGAGTGTTGAATACACTGACTGGATCACCTTCTATGTTATTCTCTATTCTACTCTATACTCTGTCATAGTCAGCTACCAGATCAAGAATGTGCACGTGAAACTATGCCAAAATAAATTCTCGATCACCTCTCACTCGCATACAATTGCAACATCCATAAAAAACATCACCCACACCCAACTTATATACTGACAACCATAAAATAGGTTATTTACCATGTTAGCCTGAAGGTGTAATGTGTAGTCACATGTTGGCTTGACTAGATCCAAAAAGATAAGTGCAGATCACCAAAAAAATAGAAAAATGATATGTCTATGTCGACCCAATAAACAAGGACATGATTCAATGCACCGCAATCACCAGAAAGATTCTAAACCCAAGAATGCTCTATTCTTCCTGAAATATTGGTTAATCAGCTATCGATTAACACATGCTTCCAGATAAGAAGAATTACGACCACCAAATCATACCTCCATGAAGAGTTGCCATCAATGACAACCCTAAACCTATAATCAACCACCAAAAACCATTGGATGAGTGTCAATTACCAACAATCTCCCCCTTTAGCATTGATTGCAACACTTGTGAAAAATGACTAAGTGTTGAGAACTATACACGAGTTCAAAAGAATCAAAAGAATCTCTAAGGCTCCCCCTTAGATAAATAATTTCAATCTTCAATATTGTACATTTTTTTTCCATTCCTCTCCCCCTTTGATAGAAATGTCTAAGATGGGGTGCTTCCCAAAACCTATTTATAGAGATATTCACCAAAAAATTATAAGTTTTTGAAGAGGTCAGCATAAATAGTCTTCAAAAATCCTAGGTGAGTATCCCACCCACTCTTCAAGTTATCCAAAACTATGATGAATACACTAAATATGGTAGCATGAATCTCTAACTCCCTTAGATTAGATGACATGGGTTAGGCCATCTCCTTCATGCAATCTACCTTGTTACTCAACATAGTATCCAACCGGGGGGCAATCAGGTTCCAGAGTTCACCTACTTTTCTCAAAATTTTGTCCTTGTCCACTTGGAGGCTTGAGATTTGATCATTTAGAGCTATAATTTTCCCTTCAATACTTCTATTTAAAGTTACTTTTGGATCAAAGGACTGTGAAATAACAACAAGCTTTCCCTGGAAAAGACCTATCTTCTTGTCAATATCTATAGTGAATTTAGGCAAAACTAGGCAAGATTTGTACAATTTACCAGCTTCTAAAATGTGTCAAAAAAAATTTGCATTCTCTTATTTAATCTTACTCTATCATCCTCAATCATCTTCTAAAAATTTTGTATCCTAACATCCTTAAATTTATCCAAAACTTTTTGAGTAGTTGTCTTCTCCAAAGAATCAAAACTTGTATTTACATTGTTAATCAATTGTAACAACTTATTGGAGGGGCTGTTATTTGAATTTAACTATACATTTGGAGCCACCTTCTGCAAAACATCTACTGACATCAAAATTATCTTTTTATCCTCTTATTCTAACTTCACCAGACCTTGAATGGCCTAGGCTTGTACAACAACTACGAGCATGAGTTTCTTTGTCTCCAACAACTACGAGCATGAGTTTCTTTGCAGGAGACATTTTTCCAAGATCAACAAAACCATTAAGATTAATGGGGATCTGATACCAATTGTTGGATTCAGGGATCACTGAGAGGGGGGGGGGGTGAATCAGTGATCTACCGGTTAGAAGATTTTCAAACTTAACTTTCAACCACCAGATGCAAACACTTAAAATTGAAATGCAAAAACATGAAACAAACAACCAGAAGATCATAACAATGGTATTTTATGTGGAAACCCAAATGGGAAAACCACAGTGGATTTTGAACCAATATTATTCCACTATGACCAGTAGAAAAACAATATTACAAAATGGGAATGCATGGGCATTCAGGCACACTACCTAGAGCTCACTACTCAATTATAATAACCTGGAAGGCTACAACCCTCAGGGAAGTCTCACTAAATTACAAAGTTGTTATAGTGATGAATTATAATGTATGAACTCTGAAATAGCATCTACAATGCCTGGATGAGTTCTAGTTGCGTGTTGAATACACTGACTAGATCACCTTCTCTGTTATGCTCTGTTCTTCCCTATACTCTGTCTCAGTTAGCTACCAGATCAAGAATGCACACGTGAAACTATACCAAAATGGATTCTTGATCACCTCTTGCTGGCATACAATCACACCATCCATAAAAAATATCACCCACACCAAACTTATATACTGATAACCACAAAATAGGTTATTTACCATGTCATCCTAAAGGTGTAACGTGTAGTCACATGTTAGCTTGACAAGATCCAAAATGATAAGTGTGGATAACCAAAATAATAGCAAAATGTTGTGCCTATGTCAGCCCAATCAACAAGAACACAATTCAATGCACCGCAATCACCAGAAAGCTTTCCGACCCAAGAATGCTCCATTCTTCTTGTAATACCAGTTAATTAGCTACCGATTAACACACGCTTCTGGATAAGAAGAATTATGATCACCAGATTGGATCTTCATGAAGAGTTGCCATCAATGACAACCCTAAACCAATAGTCAACCACTTGAAACCACCAAAAACCTTTGGATGAGTGTCAATTGCCAACACCTTTCTTATTTCAAACCTTCTCACCCTCAAATTCTCCCTTATAATTTAAATTTTTAGATAAGATGAATTTTTGGTTTTTAATTTTTTTAGTATAAAGTTGATTCATATTACCTTTTAATTAGTATTGTAAGGCCCACAACCTTTTTGTTACTTCCATGACTCTTGATAGGTTCATTTATGTTAGATTAATGAACCAATTGTCGTCTTGACTCATTTTGGTTAGAATGATGCTATATTGGTTCATCATTGAACAAGAATAACTAGTATAAAGGATGGAATGAAATCTTTCAAATCACAAAGAAGTTGAAGAGGATTATTAGTTAGTCATAGGCAAGGGTAAAACAAAAAAACTCTATGACTACTCTAATTGACAAGAGGTATACCTAAGGTAAGTTATGAGGTAATTCAAATGAATTTGAATTCAATTTGAATATTGATATTTGTTAAATTTAAAAATAAAAAATGATTAAATAGTATAGTTAAATGGATAGCTGAGGTTAAGATGTTATCATTGGCTAATAATATAATTAAATTTCTTTAATATACAAGGAAGATAGCATATGTGATATGTTGTTATTTACTAACAATCAAATTTGATCTTATTGAGGATTGTGAGTAGGTGATTGAAATATGATGTCCTAACCAAGTAGGTATTTAATAAAAAGACATATGAAATGAGTGCTAATGGGAAAAAGGGAGAACAAATTAAACTCTATCAAATATTTTATTTAATAAAATTTGTAAAGTGTGGCCTTGTGTCTAGATAAGAGAGTCCAATATAATTATTATTGTGAGTCAAGTTTTACTTTTTTTTATAGCTCAGGGTATCCCCGTTACCCAATCCAAAGCTCATTTGGGATGAGACTAGTCCCTGGAGTTTTACCAAGTAGCTCACCTTCCAAATGCATCAGGTGAAATGCAAGCCTTAGAATAAAACTCAAGACTGTTGGGGAGAAAACTCATAGCCCAAGCCAAATCTGCTAACTATGTGTGTTGAGTCAAGTTTAATTTTATTATGGTATGGTTTAATTGATTTAGAAATGAAAAATTTAAGGTGTGGGTGTCAAGTATAAGAGTTAAAATTTCAATGAATTTGTGAACACTCTGATTTGAAGTTTGAGGGGTCTGTAAAAGTGTTATAAGGGTCTTATTTTATGTGTTTTTTATGATTTTTGGGTCCATAGGCTGAATACCTATGGGTTAGGGGTCCTTTTTAATCCTCATCATACACTTGGGTCAACATGTGACCTTGCTAAATTTGTTGAATGATGAGTTTATGGTTTGGGTCCTTAGAGAGGTGATTTGTCACTCTCCAACCTCACTCGCCAAAGTGCATTTATGAACCTTGGGGAGAAAAACATGGTTGAATACATGTTTGATCCACCTTGAAGGGTTGGTTGGGATAAGTGTACAAGTACACTTTAAACCTCCCTAAAACTCTCACACATGTGCTAGCACTTGTGGGAGAGTGTAATAGGAGGAAGGAATGGGAAGGTGGCAAGTATCAACTCTCCATTCAAGAGATTCAAGTTTGAATCTTTACTTATCCTCCAATGAAGAGAGATAAGTTTTTTTCCCTTCTTAATTATTTATAGGCTTCTTGAAATGGTTGTATTGATGGTGTGTGTTCTATAAAATCTCGCGAATATGGTTGTGTTAAGTTAGTTTGTGAGTGTATTTAGAAAAATTAATAAAATTGGGGAAATGGGTTTATGTTGGTGCTCCTTGCTTCAGGGATGGCCATATTCTTATATGAATTGATGATGCCATATTGGTAGGATGGAGAGAAATATTTTACTTTATTGGCACGAGAGATCATCTCAGTAGAAAAGAAATATTAATATTACAATATTTTATTTTAATTGTTCTCTATGAGAAGTATTGTGTTGCAAGATGGAAGTTTTTGATTAAGGCAAAAACAAGTTCTAAACGGACCCGAAACCCTTTTCAAGAAGATTAAATATGATGTATCATTAAATCCCAACAAAATAGAACAAACCAAAAAGACAACAGGACTGGCAAAAAACAAGACACACAGAGAGAACCCCAACCTTTAGAATATTGAAACTCATTTAGTATAAAGGACCAAGAATACATACAAGTTGTACAAAAGATATAGCGTAAACTTTTGGTTATTGGAAATGAATGAATTAGTAATTGAAAATAAAATATAAAATTAAGTTATGAATCAAGGAATTATATCCCTCTAAATAAAGCTAGAAATAATTATGATAATGTCATTGGTATAGTTGTATGAAATCGTATGTATGTAACGAAGGTGTAATAAAGAGATAGATAGTAATGTTTCCCACAATAGAATACAAAACTAAAATAAAACCACTAGGTCTTGCTGGAAATATACTCTCTTTATGCAATAGAAGGTCATGCATTTGCAATATATTATTGGGATGAACCTATCTTATATTTGTTTTCTATAAACCTCCACTTATTTCACCAAGGATAATATTAACATTCGTTGTTTAAATCAAAAGGCTTATATACTATAATTAAGTTCAAATGCATTCTGTGTATGTTTTTAAGAGTATTTCTAAAGTATAATATAGTTTGGCCTTGTCTTAATTTCCTAATTTCCAATTATATATATTCCAGTTGCCATAAATTTAAATGCCAAATATAAATTATAGGTTATGGATACAAATATATGTATAATTCAACATTCATATTTGGAAATTTAATTTAGAACTCACTATTAAAATGTAAGTTAATGCAAATCATAAACCAAAATACAAGATACAAGATACAAGATCTCTATTTCAGTGTGTTTTTTTATCGGGTTGTGTTACATGTGGATGGTTCTGTTATGGCTTGCATATCTACTCCATCATTTTCTTTGGTATGAAAATGTGGGTCCCCCTTTTCCTGTCTTTTGTTTTTCCTTTGGACACCCCAGAACCCCGGATTTATGAGTTCCCTTTTGTTTGTTTTTGTCTTTGCTGTGGAACCTTGGAGTTTCGAAGCGTTCTTTGTGCCTTTGTTTTTTCTATTTCTATTGAGACTTCGGAATTCCAAAACCCCAAAATCCTGAAGTACCCTTCTCTTCATTTGGTTCAAGACCCCAAAACCCTGGAGTCTTGAGGTCTTGTTTGTGTTGTTTTGTCGGAACCCTAGAGTTCTGAGGTCTTGTCTCTTTTCTTCTTGTTTTTGTTGTGTTTTGGTTTGAGTTTCAAAATTTTGAAATCCTGGACTCGCTTTGTGTTTCACCCCATAACTTTGGAACCTCATAGTCCTGAGGTGTCTTTTTTCATGTGTGTTAGGGCCTCAAAACCCCAAAATCTTGGAGTTCTAAGCCTCCCTTTGTTTTGTCTCAGGATTTCGGAGCCTTGGAATCCTGAGGTCATATTTAGTGAGGTAGTATGGTCACCAAAGAGGGGGGTATAAATAGGGAAGCATGGGTGATTTTCCTTCATTTGTGCATTATTCTTTTGTGAAACTTGAGCTCTCCCTCTACACGATTTTCTTCCTCACGCATTCATGCTTTTTGGTTTGCCACCTTGCCAAGTCAGTTCATTTGTTTTTGTTTTCCCATTTTTTGTGTCATTTTAGCTAAGGTTAAATTAGATTTTTTCTGCTTTCAATAAAATTGGCCAATTCATTTTTCCTACCTTGCAGACCCCTAGTTTTGGTACCTCTGGATTCTAGAACCCTAAAATCCCGAAGTGCCTAATTTTTACCCAACTCAGCAACTTGGAACCCCGGAACTCCAGAATTCTGAAGTCCTCATTTGACAAGTTTTATCCATATCAGGATTTCAAAACTCTGGAATCCTAAAATCCTTGCACCTTGTAATTTTGAGTGTTTTACTCACCTTGAAATCTTGGAACTCTGGAGTTCCGAAGTGCTTGTTTGATGTGAGTTTTACCTATCTCAGGATTCCAGAACTCCAGAATCCTGGAATCTATTTTGAAATTGTCTTACCCAATTCTGGAACCTTGGAACCATGGAGTTCTGAAACTGATCCTTGGAGTGTTTTACTTACCCTGGAACCCTGGAGTTCTAGAGTTGTCTATTTTTCCCTTTCCTTAACTTGGGATCCTGAAACCCCAAAATCCCTAAATTAGCTATTTTAAAGGGTTTTATGCCCCGGGACCTCAAAGTTTCAAAATATGTGATGATTTGATAACTTGAAGTAATAACTAATTTGATCTTTTCTTGTAGGATGAAGTAGATCGATGGAACTATCCCCAAGCAAGAAAAGAACTAAGGAGTAAGTGAAGCTTGATAAGAAGCCAATAACAATGAAGTATCAGTATCAAGGGAAGACTCTCACCTCAAAGATGGAAGATGAAGTTCAGTGGATGAAAGATACTGAAATCGTACACATATAGATTGAAGACATTAAAACCCAACTGACACCTTCTCCTTATACTCTTAAAGCACCATACAAGAGAATTAAGAGATCAAGGTTGATAGAGGCAACTATTTTTCCTCAAGCCATGCAATTGCCCAAGCTTATCATGACAATTGTCCAACACTACTGGCTAGATATAAGGCAATGTGTTGATGCAAATGGAAATGTGATTGTAGATCTTTTGCTCGATATGATAGGAATGAATTTTGGGATGCCAATGAGGGAAGAGGTTCTAGTGACAACTAAAGAGAAGTCCACCTCTATATTTGTGAAGAATGCTTCTAATTACAAAAGATACATTAATGAAGCATGGCTTGAGGAAACAAGGAAGATAGGGCTAAAGGATACAAGATATTCTAAGAGCAGATTTCCAAGAGCCTTAAAGAGACCTTATCATAATGTTGAGAAGAACCTTCAAAAAGACAAACTGCATGCATTTTCACACATGGATGTTTCATTACATGACCATAATTTTGATTGGCAAAGAATATTTTGATTGGCCACAAATTATTTCTGATAACATTCATAATCAGCTAACCACAGTCCTCCAAATAAAGAAGTTATTCATGACTTCTTATGTCATATGGCTGGTAGCTCATGCTGGTAAGTTTTTAGGGCTAAAAACTAAAGAGAAACTAGGAGAAGAGCCAAGACATAAAAGAGTGTGGGAATATGATACTCAATTACCTATCTCTTAGGCGAAGCTTTACTTTAAGAGATTGAATGATGCCTTTATATATGTTGCTATAATAAAGCTAACCGGTGATGTTGGATACAAACTAACTCCAACGACAATGCAAATGGTTAAAGAATGGGGGTGTTGGTTCTTACAAAACCAACAATCTACCTACCTTTGGGTCAGTGGCTTTACAGACAACCCATTACTTCTACCAAGGTATTGTATCAATAGAATTATCATCCGAGAATATGCCAGGGAATTAGTTGGTCTATGGGCCTTGTTAACATAAAAGCACAAAATGGGAATTACTTTTCCTTTCTCTCTAGAACATTATACATGTCCAAATATATAAGTAGCCAAGGCGACAAAGAAAGAAACCTAGGATTTGAGTCTAAAAGTCCAATTATTCAAGAGAAAAATATGACCCATATGGAAAACTAAAACAAATGATTCCTATCTCTTACATGGGTCATAAGTTGGCCTTAGAAGATTTTTGAGATAATTTAAAGGATAACTTTGAGGTCAAATAAAAGGGATATTATAGGTTGACAATGCCACACATCAGATATTTTGAAATTGAAACAAATATCCCAAAGGAGTTAAGGGATGATGGTGACATTCTTGATCCTATATTCAAAGAAAAGTGAATTAACAAAAGACCCCTTACTCCTATTAGAGGGTCCAACCAAGAAAAGATAGATATTGATACTATTATTGTAAAGGTTCTAGAGAGAACAATGCAATAGATAAGCTTAAGGATCCGACCAAGTGCTACCAAGGAGAAGAAAAAGGGCAAAGTACTGATAACCCCCAGATCAAAGTCCATAAAGAATATGTAAGAAGAACAAGGTGTGGTTCAAGGAAGAATAATTCCACTGATCCTGAGGAGGCAGTAGTACCAATTGATAATTGGGAGCTTAAGAGGGAGTTGGGCACCAAAATGAAAGAATCTCAATTCTTGAAAGTTATTGTCAAACATGGGATCACCACAGGGTTACAAGCTATTCCACAAGCTTTCATTACTCCCATTGTCCCTACTATTGGAATTATACAAGGAGAGGGCACTCTCAAATTGAGACTATCAAAACACTATCTCCTCCTTCTCCTTCAACACAAAAGGCTACACCTTCTCCAGTGCCTACCCGAGAACAAGTCACCATCCATAACATTGAAATAGATTTTGATGAAGATGATGAAGCAATTGTAGTTGTAGCAAAGAAGAGGAAAGTTGAAAAGAAACAAAAATAACCACAGGAGGAGCTTGCTACAACTCAACTAGGAAAAAAAATGGAGATTACAGAAGGGCTAGCAGTACAGGTGCAACCAATGGAAATTCATGTGCATGTTATGGGAGAAGAAGGAAATTGTGAGGAACATTTTGAACATGATGATAAAGATGAAAGGATGGTCCTTACCCCTGAGGACCAATAAATATTACTTTAGTAGTTGGGAGGAGATGGGAAAAGATAGGCATAGGAAACAAAAAAAGTATTTGAAGAAGTTTCAGAAAAAAATGGGCAAGATAGCAAAGCAACAACCCACACATGTACTACAAGCTAATCTTGCTCAATAGGTTGCTCAATTCCATCAAAGCCCACCAACTCCTCTAGATCAACAAGAGTAGCAATAAGAACAACAATATGAAGAGCACAAAGACAAAGAGTAGGAAAAAAATATATAAGCTCACATGATCACTACGGATGTAACAGTGTAGGAAGGGGAACAAGATGACAATGTGCCTCAATAGTTAAGTTTTACTTTCAAGAAGAAAGAAAAGGTCATCCTCCCAAATATAAATTTGCATGATACAACTACCGAGTCTCCAAGGAGAGAAAAGAAAGCAAGAACAATTCATCATCTATCAAGGACAAACTCAGGGGATGTAATTGCTAGCATAGAAGCACCGACTCAAGATTCTGAGGAAACCTCTCAAGCCACGCCTAGGTACCAAGTATTAGAAGTCAATTTGGGTAGGCAGATTAAGTGGGGGGAGATTGATACTCTAGTTTCTGCAACTTCCATTGTTCAAACAAGAATGGAGAAGGAATATAAAATGAAAGTAGAGGTCAAAGAAAAATTGAGGCAATATAAGAAACTAATCATGGAGATAGCCAAGCCTCTGGATTCTAGAACTGATGATTCTTTTCCATCTACTTCATCGCTTCTGCAAGGTGATATTAAGGCATTATATGAGATGAGAAAAGTGGCCACAATAGTTAAGACTTGAGCAAAAGATCAGTTGGATAAAGTAAAACTATTCTTGCAATGTATAATGGAAGTTGTTGAAGAAGCTCATTTTAATGAAAATGCCCTTATTTACTTTTCTACATAATGAGAACAATAACTTATTCAGTTTTCTAAATAGTATAAGATTCTAAAGAAAATCAAAGGATTAGAAGAAGAAGTGATTACAAAAGAGGATTTATTGGGAGGAGAGACTATTGATAGATTGCAATCATGTATAGATATTTTAGATCTGAAGATAGAAATAATGGAGAAAATCCGCATCAAGGTTCTTAAAGAACATCCTTCCCTCCTTGATGCACTTGGGCAGTATGAGCAATTCTTGGTGAAATTTTTGGGAAGACATGGTGACAGCCTCAAGCAAGACGAGGTGTTGCATCAATAGGAGGTACTCAGCAAGTGGGATTTTTATGTTGCTGATCATTTTGTAGAGACTACAGAGGTTACTATGGATATAATGAATAGATATATGTATGCAATTTTCCAGTGTCAAGAAGCTAAGACAATAATGGAACAAATGGTTAGCAAGATAGAGATTATAAAGGAGATACTTAGAGTATTGAAATTTATGATAAGTTACATTCCTAACCCACCTACCACTTCCCTGGACTGCTTCATCAACAATTACTAGAACTATAAGAAGTGAAAGATGAATAAGTAGTTGCAAAAGGCCTAATGCATGCTAGAGCATAGTCATCGTCACCACAATTGAGCTATCAACTGGAGCTACATCTCATACCTGATTTTTTAATGTTTTTTTTGCATTGTTTGAAGTTCTTGTTGTTGGATCACCGTTTTGGAAGTGAATGTTGAGTACTAGTTTAGTAGCACTTAACTATAGTTCACAGGCATCTATTTGCATGTCGACTGCAACTTCCCCCTTTTTTTAATCCTAGTTTATAGGCATGATGCTTTCCTAGAATGTATGGTAAAATTCTATAAATTGTAGAATTTGGGCCATTTTTGGGGTCTGTGAATTTCTGATTCAAGGCCATTTAGCTAGATAATTTAGTTTTATGCAATTTCTATTCCATGAACTCTTGAAGAATTCTATTGTTCATTTTACAAAGATTAATACAAAAGTATCTTGTGGATTGCATAATCTACAATATGTGTTCTCTTGGTTTATGTTCTTCATAGCTTGGTATCTTCTTCCATTTGAATCAACAACTTTTTCTTTCAAGATTTATTGTTTTATGAATCATATTGCGCATGCTAATGGTGTCTAAGGATAAAATAGTAGAGCGATTATATGATCTTGTGATATCCATTTCCATTTGTATGTGGGTTGTATGACTTCACATATCTGCTGGAACGTTCCTTTTTGAATGTTGATTAGATGTTATTGATAAAACCTTGTTGTCATCCATTGACCTTGTAGTTCATTAAGTTGTTTAGTATTGGTTTCGTGTTTATCTCTTGTTACCCTAATCTATTTTTTGACATTTTTTGGATTGAAGTTAAAATTGAAAAAAAAGAGAAACTTTGTTTACTTAGTTACAATCAATAGGCCCCTCGATAGGTACAATCACATCAGCCACTAAGTGATCCAACATCGTCAAGACCTGAATTTAGAGACCTTGGATTAATTAGTCTTTCAAGATTAATTTATTTTCAGGAGAGGTGGTATACATTTCATATTCTACCTGACTATTGGAGAGTGTGTCAAAATACTCTTCAATAGGTTCACCTTGCTTGTTGCGATTTGCGGAAGATAAGTGCTTGGGGCTTCCTTGGTGTGGTGTGGAGTGCTTCTTTGCATATGTTTGGTGTATTTTTGGTTTCTGGTTGGGGTTAGTTTTGCATGGCTGCCTCAGACCAGCCTGATTCATTAGCTTGGGGTGAGACATCTGGAGTTTCTGAAGATATGGATTTTCAAGCCACAATTGGAACTAAGGTGCCTTCCCAAGATGCAAAGGTGTTTAATAATAACTTATTTTCTCCTGATTCAGGGAGTGAGGTGCTGGGATCCTTTAGCGGCTCTCAAATCATGAAGATTAATGGGTGTTTGGAAAGATCTAAGGAGCAACCAAAGCTAGTCATCTAGCTGGAATGGATGACTAAAGACATTGCTTATTATTCATAACATTCTTTACTTGTCAAGTTTTTTGGGAATGAGGTTTTCACTGTAATTTTTTGAAACATGGGCTCAACAGACTCGGGTTTGTTGAGTTTGGATCAGAATGCTCTGGCTTCAAGATAGGAGGGGATTCCTTTAGATGTTATTCAGGACCCAATGGAGGCTAGTGGGTTGCAAATGGACATGCATACCCAGCAGGAGGCTTAGGAGAAACTGGTTTCTACTATTGAGGTATAGATATATGATGCGGTAAATAATCTTCAAGTGTTTAAATCAAGTCCATAAGTGGTAAAAGGTAATAAGGCTTCTCTCTAGCTTCGCCTTCTTCATAGGGATATTAAAAAAGGGTTAGTAGAGAAGATATCTAAGACTAGTAGAAAGAAAGATGTGGAAAAGATTAAATTGATGGGGGGGAACTTGGTTGAGTCAGGGTTAGTGAAGACTTTGGATTCTCACTTCTCAAATCCCCCTAAATGATAGTTCTCTCTTGAAATGTAAGGGGCTTGAATAGTGGCCCTAGACAAAAATCTATCTGTGACTTGGTGAGAAATCATTCTCCTAATGTTCTTTTTCTTCAAGAGACCAAATTGTCAGTGGAAGGTATGATTGGGTTACTACTGAAGTTGTGGGGGAGAGGAGATTGTCAATGTATTGGGGCTATCAGTGCTTTAGGGGGGGTGGCTTGTCTTTGGGACCCTTGTAAGGTTTGTCCTCTTTGGTGGATGTCTTCTAAATCATCCTTACCAATGATTGTAGTCAGTCTTGAGATAGGGGAATCTACTCTCTTTTCCAATATTTATGTGCCTAACAACCTACAGGGTAAGCATATCTTATTGTCTCACATCACTTTTATCTATAGCATAGTACCCTTCTACCCATGGATTATGGTTGGGAATTTTAATGTAATTATGGAGTTGGCAGAGGAGAAAGGGGGTAGTATGCGGTTGGATCCTTCTGCTCTGTTAATGTGTGATAACATTTTATCCTTAAACCATGTGGACATCAAACCCAAAAATGGCCAGTTCACATGGAACAATTAGAGGATTAGGGAGAACTATATTGTAGAGAGGCTTGATCACTTCCTAGTTTCCTATTTCTGGGTTGGCAGTGGTTGGTCTACTAGTTCTGAGATCTTGGGGTGGTGGGGGTTGGATCATTAGCCGATTAAGCTCTCTGATTCCTTTGCTCAGATCTCTCATTCTCCTTCCTTCAAATTTTAGCTTATGTGGTTGTGGGACCCCTCATGGCATGATTATATGGCATAGTGGGAGAGGAAAGGTCGACCTACATTTGGCACTGCTATGTACACCTTTTCTAAATTATTACAATGTATTAAGTACCAAATTAAATATTGGAACTGCTAGTGTTTTGGAAACATCTTTCTTGCTAAGGTTGTTTCCCAATTGGAGTTGGATAGCATTACTATAAAGATAAGAGAGTATGGTTTGTTTGAGTTTTTAAGTAGAAAGGAAGCTAAGGTGGTGGAAAATCTGGAAGAATGTGAACTTTGGGGAAATTTATTGGAAACAGAGGGCGAGGATTGAGTGGCTACAAGATAGAGATAGAAACATTGTTTTCTTCTTTCATTTTGTGAAAGCCAAGAGACATGAAAATTCTATCTCTATTCTTGTTAATGATAGGGGTGAATAGTTGGCTTCTTGGCATGATATTTCTAGAGAGGTTGTTCATTTCTTTCCTTCTCTATTTAAGGAGGACACTCAAGGAGGAGGCATGATATCTCTAGAGATAAAAAAACTTCTTTCTTCTTTCATTCTGGGAAAGCTAAAAGAAATAGCAATTTTATCCCTGTTGTTGTTAATGATAGGGGTGAACAATTGGCTTCTTGGCATGATATCTCTAGAGAGGTTGTTCATTTCTTTGCTTCTCTTTTTAAGGAGGAGGCTCGAGGAGGTTTGGAGGAGGAAGTCTGGGTCCTCTCTTGCATCCCTACTTTGGTCACTAGGGAGATGAATGGGCATCTTATGGGCAATATCATACTGGATGAGCTGGAAAGGATTATTTTCAAAATGAAGAAATGAAAAGCTCTTGGCCTGAATGGTTTCCCCATTGAATTTTTTCAAGAATTTTGGGATATTATTAAGATGGACTTACTAGAGGTGGTTTAGGAGTTCCAAAGAAACAAGTAGATGCTTCATGCCTTGAACTCTACTTTTCTTGCGCTTATCCCCAAGTGCAAAAGTGCTGACCGGTTATGTTAGTTCTGCCTTATAGCCCTTTGCAATGTCATCTATAAAGTCATCTCCAAACTACTAGCTGATAGATTGAAAAGTGGCTTAAGTACCTAATTTTGGAGGAGCAGAGTGGTTTTGTGGAAGGCCGGTACATTTTGGATGGGGTGGTCATTGCTATAAAAACTACCCATTCAATGGTTGATTCTAAGGACAAGGCTATGTTAATCAAACTAGATATGGAAAAGGCCTATGATGGAGTTCGGTGGTCCTTTCTTCAAAAATTTCTTGGTTCCTTTGGTTTTGCAAAGGATTGGATCCAATGGGTTATGAGATGTGTCACTTATGCCTCTTTTTTTAGTCTTGATCAATGGTGAGCCCATTGAAATTTTCAACACTTCTAGGGGTCTACGATAGGGGGACCCTCTTTCCCCTTATCTATTTATTTTACTTGCGGAAGGGTTGAGGAGACTTATGAAGAATAGTGTTGAGAGGGGTCTTATCCATGGGTAGAGATGGGGAGATGGTATGCCTCTACAATCCTGCCTTCAATTTATGGATGATACTACTTTAATGGGTTTGGCTAAGATAAGAGAGGCCAAATATTTGTGCAAGGTTTTGGATGTCTATCTAGTAGCTTCTGGTCAACTAATTAATGAAGATAAATCTTCCATTTGTTGGCATTTGCATGAAGATTGCATTAATGAAATGTTATGTTGTCATTGATGTCAATTAACCGGTAATGTTGCTATGTAAACTGGTAGGAAGAGCTAGTGAAAGAAAATAGTAACCGGTAGGTAAGTTTGTGGAGTGAATTGATATTGCTAAGTATTGGAGAGTCGAACCAATAAACCCTACCTGTTGATTTGATAAACCCTAACCGATTAATTTTGGTGAATTGGTTGTATTGGTTTATGATCTGATGATGAGCATTAATGATTATGACACGTATGCATATTGTATGAAGAGAATTTGAAAGTGTTTTTGGTGTGTTGACGTAACGGTTTTTGTCTAGGGAATGAGCAAGTATATTGCATGTAATGCAAAGCGCGTGATGAGTTACTAAGTTCAATGAAGCGGTGATCAAGGAGCGGTCGAGGCTTTCTTGAATGATGTGCAGAGACTGTTATATAATCCAACGGTCATACTTGAACTGACTTGTTTATAATCTCTATGAGAGAATTAGGTTTTTGTTGTGTTACTGATCTATTGATTTCTTTATAAGGTCGATGAGTTGTTTTGTTTTAGAGTTGGAAAATTTTCAGTTGAGTGTGTGGTTGTTGAACCGAATGTTGTATCTGCAGTTTGTGTAAAGGCAGATAGGAGCATGAAAAGGATCTGAACAAGCAAGTGTAGTGCTATTCAAACATATCAACAAACCCCTGTTGTTTTCTAACAGTTACAACAATTTTTGAAATCCCCTAACCGGGTAAGCTCTAACAAGCTTGGTGTTATTTAAATCCTCTAACTAGGTGGTCCATTAGCTTGGATTTCAAATCCTCTACCAATGTTACTCCTCATAGGATATTGCTTCTAACAAGGCATTATAGTCAATCCCTTAATCGAGTGGTCCCTAACAGGATCTGTTCTTAACAAGACTTTTTGTAAAGCTTTAACAGGCTTGGCTCCTAATAGGGCAAACTTCAAAAGAGTTTAGATAGTTATCTTGTGAGTCTCATCTCACCGTGGTTTTTCCCATTTGGGTTTCCACATCAAAAATATTGTGTCAAGTGGTGAATGTTTTTGTGGTTATGTTTTCTATGGTTGATTTTATTAACTACTTAATCCACTTTGATAAGTCATGATAACCGGCAACAATATGAAATGAATTTTTACTCCTGTCAGTAAAAGTATTTGGATGCTTATGAGTTTCAAGTTGTTTATTGTTAATTTGTCATAACAGTCAACCGATTTAGCTTGATAGTTTAATCTTGACAGTGATATTGCATTTATAGTTCTAAGTTTACTTTGAGAGGTTGATTTTGAGATTGGTGAAAGTTAATATTAGTTTTTCTATCTATTGGTTCACCCCCCCTCTCAGTAGTTGACCGGATCCTTATTCTTTCATCATACCATCACGAACTTCTTCTTCAATACACTAGGTCCTAGACAGTTGAGGATTGCTCATATTTTGAGGTTTTAGATTGGTTCTCTTCCCTAAAGTACATGGGTATCCCTATCTCTTCAATTAATCTTCCTAGGGAGTCTTGGTAGTACACCATTGACAAATTTCTCTTGAAGGTGAATAACTAGATTCACAGGTGGTTATCTTTTGTTAGGCGGATTCAGCTACTAAAGTTAGTGGTGCATGCTCTTCCTATCTACATATATTTTATCTAGGCGGCCCCTATGGGCTTTGTTAAGGAGTTGGATGCCTTGGCAAGGCAGTTCCTTTGGGCTGGTAACTTGTCTTCTTTGAAGTGGAGCCTTGTTAAGTGGGAGACAATTTGTAGTCCAAAGAATCTTGGGGGGTTAGGACTAAGGAAGTCTACTCTATCTAGTTTGTGTTGGTGGAAAAGTTGTATTAGAGGTGGTGTGTGGAATAAGATAAGGTCTGGGCTAGGATTTTGCAAGAGGGGAGAGGAGGCTCTCTTTTGGTTAGAATCATGGGATGGCTTTCCCCCCATTATTTCCCAATATCCTAATTTGTTAAATTTATGACAATAGTCTCTAAAGGTTGGTTGGTCAAGAGTGAGTGACTTCAAATCCTTCTCATAGAATGGGAGGATGGAGGTGGCAAGATAGAAGGTCCCTAGTGAATGGACTATGGTTGGTTTGGAGAAAGAATGTGAAGAGTTGTATGACATATTGTCTCAAAAGGTATTGTTTCTCCATCAAGAAGGATATATTGGCTTCGCTCCTGAATCCTAATGATGCCTTTATTATTGCTAGTGAATATCAGAAATTGTTGTCTCAATGGCTGAATGGGGTGGAGGTTCAGTGGTGGAAATTAATTTGAAATAAATTTTCTTGGCCAAAGTATAATTTCTTTGTTTGGAATTTGGCTTTGAACAAATGTTTAACTTGGGATAATACTCAAAAGTGTGGCTTTCAAGGACCTTATATGTGTACTCTCTACAACGCTAGTGAGGAGGGTTCTTCACACTTGTTTTTTAGGTGCCCTTTTTCCCTTCATCTCTAGCACTCTTGGTGGGGTGTTTGGAAACACCCTTGTGTACATACTTCTTCCTTGGTGGAATTTTGGTCAAGCTTGGGTAAGCCTCATACCTTGACTTCTTTTCTCTAGATTCTATGGAGTATTGGGACTACTTTCTTATTATGGTAGATCTGGTTGGAGAGGAATAGTAGGATCTTTCAAGGAGAAAAGATTTTGGTCCCACAATTTTGGCACGGAATTGTGGGAATGATCCAAGAGATGATAGAAGCGAAGTGTGAGGTGATATTTTCTTTGGATAGAGGGGATGTTGATATTGTGGGTAGATTGGGTATTCAAGGATTGTCTCCAATTTGTTTGTGTTAGGAGAGGTGGACATGTGAGGAAGAAGGTTCATAGGGAGGGTAGATGGCTGCCCCCTCCCGAGGATCTCTTGAAGATCAACACCAATGGCTCCTCATGTGGTAATCTTGGACTAGTTGGGTAGAGACTAGTCAGGTAAGGCTATTTTTTTTTTTCTATCCATAAAGGGTAGAAAATTAAAAATTTTATGGAGGGTCTTGCTATTCTTTACGCTCTTGAGTAGGCCTATGCTTTGGGGTATCGTAAGGTTATCCACAAATCAGATTCTCAAGTTATTGTCAATATGTTGTTTGAGAGGATGGTGACTGATGTGCACTAGCATCTTTCCTTGGTTGTTCAATAGATTTTAAAGATTAGTTCTAGGATGGAGCAGTTGTCTTTTGTCCATATTCCACGTGAGTGTAGTATGGTTGTTGATTGCCTAGCTAAGTGGGCTTTTGAGCATGGTGGTGATTGGAAGGTTGAGGTTTGGGGAAATCTTTCTCCTGATTATTGTCAAGATTTAGAGAGGATCTTTGAGGGGGATATAGATGGTTATGATGTTGGGTAATGTTGGTGCCTTTTTTGCTTGAGCCCAGGGCTCTATGATTTCTTTGTAATTGTCTTTTCTAAGTTTCAATAAAGTTTTTACCCCTTTTATTCAGAAAAAGTATATATGTATGTTCATTAGATTATAATTGTGCTCGATGATAGGAGACATTAAATCTAAAAGGAAATTCAATTAATGATTCCCTAATTTATCTACATTTTTCCGCTATCCATGTGAAATTTAGTAAAGTGTGATCTTATGGGGATATGATAATAAATCCTTGTGGTTAACATTCTAAGGTAGGGTCATGGGAGCTATATAACACTTCTATTATCCATCAATCACAAATGAATAAGAAGATTCATAACTATATTACTTGCTAGTTTTAAATCATAGCCTAGTATAATCATAATATATTAATACTATTGCAAAATATGTTGAGGAATGAAAGTGTGAATATGTACTCTCTTAGTTAAACAAATTCAATAATAATATTTAATGTAATTATGGTATATCTATGTAGTTAGTTATCATCATGAGCTAAATCAAGAAAAGGTTATCTTATTTAAATATGTCTATAGGAGAAGTCTAGATATAATAGGTAAATGTCTAATAAAAATATGAAATGAAAAACAAAAATACATGTGATCTAAAGATTTGAAAATTCAACATTTCCTCATACATTCTCACACTTTGTGAGGAAGGAATTAAATGATATCATAATTAGGTATATTAGTAATGTGAAGTCACATAAATAAATAACATCAAAAGATCTTTAAAAAAAAGGTAAGAGATTCAACTTTATTATACCCTAATATATAATTTTATATCTATTGTATATAAAAATATGGTTGTATATGGAGAGTCATTAACAATAATATTAATATTATGGTCTATGTTGACATAACAACAATGGTGTTACTAGCAAAAGAGTAATATTGGTAATACTTAATTAATAAGGACACTCCTTAAAGTAAGAGAGTGTTGTATTTCCACAAGAGCCCTCACTACCTACTTATGCTTGTTGTGCACCCTTGAGATCATTTTTTTAATATAAATGTACAAAGACATGATACTATAAGTATTTGTAGATACCTAAAATTGTCCTTTGTTAAATAAATATTTATTATTTATTTAATTAATTCACTAAGCCTCTTTTTTTCTAATTTAAATAAATATTTATTATTTATTTAGATCCCTCCTTCCTAAATTAAATAAATATTTTATTTGTTTAATTTATCTAGCCCTTTCCTCTATTAAATAATAATACTTTTATTTATTTAATTAATTCAATCACATTTTTCCTCCTTAATCTTAGCCCTCCAACTTGTTCACATGAATCATAATATGAAATCGTAGGCATGTGACAAGTGTCAATTGTCTCTTCATTCACTTTGTGTTTTATCCAAAATCAACTCAACTCTTAATCTCCTCCCTTCATCTTTACCTACCTTATTGGTTCTATTTCATCTATGTGATCCTAGGCATTCACTTTATAACCTTTTAATCTAAACATTCCATTCTTAGGTTTATCTCTATAAAAAATGCTTCTTCCCTTTCACTTTCTTGAAGAAAATCTACAAGAAATCATACATCCATTCTTCCAAAATCATCACAACCATACATCATCACAAGCACATCCATAGCTCTTATGCAACTACAACTCAAATCTGAGAGCAACGCTATCAAATACAAGGTCATGGAGGGTAGGAGGACAATGGAGAAAATCCTATCGCGGATGTAAAGGTATAATATTTGTTTGTTTTATGGTTTATTTACATTATATGAAAGTTATCAATTGATTGTTTGTTGAATTATTTTGTAAATCTAGAGTTAGTGGTTGGATCTTATTAGGGTTTACAAATAGGTTCAAATTCAACATAAACATTTTGGCATGCCTGGTGAGATTTGGATCTCTATTGGATATATATTTTTGCAAGTTTTCCTAACCTTATATTGCTATTTTGTGCAATTTTTTTGAGATTAACCTTATGAAACTAGGGCTGGAGACACAAGCTTATGGTTTGGAAAGAGTTGATCCTATCTCTCAAATGGCTAAAAAAAATTGTACAATTTTTTTTTTTTTGTAAATTGGGGATGGTATAAGGAGCTCTTAGTCCAAAATTCGGTTTTTTCTCATCATTTTTGAGTGAGTTATAATTTTTTTATGATTTTCATGAAAATTAAATTTTGGGTGAAATTCAATGAATTTTTTAGAAAACCTTATATCTAACAAAATCTCTGAGAATTCTAAAGGGGATTTTTTTTTATTTTTTTTTATTTTGATGAAAAATAATTAGCAAAAAAATTAGATCTTTGAAAATTAGGGTTTTGCAAAGATTTGATCACATCTCTCAAACAACTATTTTTTTTCTACAAAATACTTACTACAGGATTGGGGATGGTATAAGGAGCTTTCAATCTAAAAATCAAAATATTTAGATTAATTTTGAGGGAGTTATAACTTTTTTATGGTTTTTCATAAAAATGAATTTTTGAGTACAAATCAATTGTTTTTTCAAAACTTTTTACATTTTCAAAAACCTATCAAAATTATAAGGGGGTTTGTTGTTTGTATTTTTAATTTTGATGCAAAATAATTAGCAAAAAAATAGATCTTTGAAAATAAGGGGTTTTCCTTAAATCTTCTCTCTAGGGCTCAAATCAAGGAATTTTTATATTTTTTTAATATTTTTAGAAAGCTCTCAGAATTTTAGTAGAGACATCTTATTTGCATTTTGATTTTTTGAGTCAAAATCATTGCAAAAAATTTAGATCTTGTTAACTAGGTCAAAAAGCAAAAAAATAAAATTATAATTTTGTGATGAGCTTATGTTTTCTTTTTCCATTTGTATATTTTTAGCTAACCCTTAGTAATGATAAAGCGGTGTAGCTTTCTTTGATAGTAGAAGGCCCCTAGACTACTAACACCTTTCTTGCAGGACCTAGTGTGGAAAAGGGGTTATTTTTGCAACTACTATCTTGTGATTTTGTAGAGGAGCTAGTTGTGCTTGTGCTTTTCTCAGAATAGATAACATTTCTATTTGGTGCTTAAAAAGAATCATTTGTTTCTCATGTCTTGTGTGACCTTAAGTAAGTCATCATTTTTACTTCCTTGAGTTGAGACAATTTTTTGGGGTTGTATAAGATAATTTTGACTTTTGAAAAGAGGGTTATTGGTTTATGCCTCTAGTCCTAGTGCCCCCTACCCATCCTTCTCTCACAATTAAAAGAGTTGAAAGAACTCCTTAATATTTTGCACATTTGAGTTAATGAAGTACCAGGTGTGGGACTGATTTCAATGTAATAAACCTTGACTAATAGGTTGTGAAGAGTGCTTGGATTTGTTAGATACTTGGTTAATCCCAAAGACACTGAGAGGGGGGGTGAATTAGTGTCTGATCGATAGATGAAAGATTTAAACTTATTTGAAATTTTTTAACTGAAATTAATATACTGGTAAGCAAACAATAATACAATAAAGAGAAATAAAATAATCAGCATCAATGCACACCATAACATAGATATTTTGGCGAGGAAACCCGGTAAGGGAGAAACCTTGGTGGGATTTGTGACCCACAATATGTAGTCACTGGCCAATATGAATAAATATTACTCAGTACAAAAGGGGCCTACACATGCAGGAAGGCCAACTGCCTAGAGCTCACTGCTCAACAAAAATGGAGTCACACTGACTACAATACTGATGTAAACACAAAATTGAACTCTTACAACTTGCATCAAAATGTTGGATGAGTTCTCTGTTATGCTCTATCTGATACCAATTCTGCCTCTATCAAAAACCCTTGCCGGTATGTTGTCAAATGATTCTTCTTACACAAAATAGTCTTCTCTTTGCTCTACTTCTTATTCGCTCTAAAATAAACACATCAAAATGCATATACAACTATTCGCTATCATATCTCTATCTTATCTCATATCATCGCTTTCATACTACTTTTTTATTACATACCAAATGACCTATAAGAACTCATAAATATATGAGTCATTACAATACAATATGTCAGCCATACAATTATAATTTACATTATAATTTATTTCACATAAACAATACTATTTTCAAGTCGGCCTGGAATGCCGGTATGATCTGATGCCGATGTCAACTAGATGTTGGTGCCAGTAGGTGAAGTCTATTGCTGGTTGAACCTTGTTGCCATCAATGACAACATCGACCTTTCTCATCTGAGTGTATAATTCCAACAATCTCCCCCTTTGGCATTGATGGTAACACTCATGAGAAAAATCAAAAACCAAAAACTGAGAGTGCTCCCCCTGAGCAAATGATCTCCTTCTATTCACTTTTCACCATGCCTTACTCTGTACATTTTTCCCACTATACCACTCCCCCTTTAACATCAATGACAAAGGATGTCAAAAGTATCAAAAATTCAAAAATTACCTAGATACCTGAAGTTTGTTATGTACAATCTGAAAAATATCTACAAGAACTAAGTTAAGACCCTGTAGGAACTTTGTACTATCGGTAATTATTGCTTCATTCTACCTGATCATCCCAGTAAGATAGTGCATTTTTTGTTCTGGTGATCTATCTCCTTGAATTTTTGCCTTGGATAGTTCATTCTAGTGAGTTAGTAGATTGTCCAATCTTGGACTAAGCTTATTCTTCAACTCCCAGGTTTTCATTTTCAATCTAGCCTTTTCTTTTTCCATATTTTCAATCTTTTCTTCATGAATAGCCATTTACTGATCTAAGACTAAAGTTAGTTCCGAAGAACCAATTATGTTATCTGCAATATCATCAATCTCCTTTTGAGTTTTTTTTATTTGATCATCAATAGCTTCAGTTAAATGATGAGGTTTGCAAGCTTCCTGGTATAATTCCTTATATTCCAAATTAGTGGAATTCAATGCCGGTAGAAATGAATCAATCTACTGAGTACAATCCTTTATGGTTTTACCAAAGAATTCTTCCTTTTCTTTATTAACTCTTTCTTGAATAGTCTCCTCATTTATTTTGTCTAATGTCTGAATGTTAGTAGAAATGAATTTGGACAATGTGTCCAATTTACCTATTGAGCCAACAATGTGATCTACCTTGCACTCTGGTGCAATCATCTACAAAATTGGTAGAGAGTCATCTATAGCCTTGAATGATAAGGCATTACACTCAGTTATTTTCTTTATGGAATCCAATAATACATTAGTGACAGTTGTTGGTCTGAAATCCACAATGGAAGTACTTGGAGAAGTGCTAGGTTTTGCATTAAGTTTCTTCTCTTCTCTTGTTATCTATTCAGCTACCTTAACCACTTCCTTATCCTTATTCTCACTCTTATTCTCTGATGGTTCAGATGCTATCTGTTCTTGTCCTTTTTCTACTGGTATCTCAACATTCTGCTGAGTGTCAACTACCTTGACTGGTGAGTCAGAGATCTCAACATTTACAGATTTAGATTTTTTCTACTCAAAACTTTCTGAAATAGAGGTATTATCCATTACAATATTGACGTCTTGAGTGTCAATATTCATTGTAAATAGAATGTTTGAATCGGGATCAACATCATCTATTTTTACTTCCTTTGATATCTTTTCTTCAAGTTGATTTTGCACTTTTGTCAGTGTCTCTGCTACTACTAGTGGGGTGTCCTGAGCTTGTGGTGGTAAGTTATCTTTTATTGTGAAGTCAGGTACACTGCCAACCTTATTCTTTCCTTTATCTCCTTTTTGGTATACCTTAGTAAAAGATTTTTTGACCTTTTGTCTTTCTTTTTCTTCTCTTTTCTCTTTCTCCACAAAGAAAATATCCCATGTATCGGTTGTCTCATCTGCTATTTCCTTTATTCTACCAACCATGAGGCTTACTTGTCAGTGACCACTTGCAAAAATAGTTTTGTTAGCTTCAGCTAACAATTCATCTATTTCTTTTCTAGATTTAACTAGATGTGTGTGCGGGAAAAGCGGGTCTATGAAACTCAAAATGTGAAAAAGTGGTCTCAAAGAGGCTTGCTCACACACCTACAGGACTTCTTGGTGCAAGTTATGGAGTTATGAAAAATGACTCAACTTCCCAAGGTTGGTTCCATGGTTCTCTATCTCACAAGGTCCCTCAAGCCAATGCCTTTGCTCTCAGATCACTAAGCAAAGTGACTTAGGGATGGCTAATGCAAGAACGAGGGATGCTTTAGGTTGATTTAGTTATGGAAATGCATCCTAAGCTATGCATGATTCTACAAATGCAACAAACTAGATTATAAGATGACAAGATTAGTAGAAACACTATCCTAACATGATATACTAGTTGATGTTCTAAGATAATGATAAAGAAAATACTCTAAAAATGCTTATTTAGACTATTTCCTAATACAAAAGAGGTTAATGCATTGATAAAATTGAGTATAAATGAGATACTAAAGCTTGCATGGATACTTAAAATGGAGGAAGGAGAGCTCTATTTATAGTGAAAATAGGGCAATGGATGGCCAGGATTGAAAGAGTTAATCAAGGGTCAAGTTTGAAAGTTGGCAATCCATTTTTACAATTTTCACCAATGAAATGGTGACAATTGTCAACATAAGACTAGTTGAGAGGAGATGTAGGAAGAATTAAATGCTTGAGAAGACCTCCTGGTTACCCTAGGGGGTAAGGGTTAAGGTTAGGTTAAGATTATCCATTGGATAAAGCTTTTACCCAAAGGATAAACTCTTGTGCAAGGGTTAAATGGATAACCATGGTCAAAGCAATGAATGCTTGATGAAACCCTTGGATTAGATGTGGGTTGAGTTTAGAGAAAGTCTCTAATCATGTTGGAGGTTTGAGTTAACCATTAATGGTTTGGAAGACTTTAAAAGTTAAGTTGTTGAAGCCTTTAATGGTTTTCAAAGACTTTGAGGGGTTGAGAAGTGACTTCCCCTTGCTTAGGGATGTGACAATATTTAGGAGATGGGTTGGGCTAATTTAGAAGTGATTAGAAGAGTCTAGAAGGGGGTTTAGGAGGCAAGTGGGAGATGAAGGATTTTGCAAGTGGATGAGGAATAAAAGGATTTTTATTTCAATTTAGTTGTAATTTGGGAATTTGAATAAATTAGATTTATTCAATTTGGGGTAAACTATTAATTAAATATAAATCTAATTAAAATTAGAGAGAAGGGGTTTAATTGAATAAAATGATTTATTCAATTAAATGACATAAGTGAATTTAACTAAGTAAATTGAATAATTTACTTAATAAAATAGAAGAATGTAGGTAATTTAATTAAATTAGATTTAACTAAATAGAGGAATGAACATAAAATATTCATTTAGGAATATGGTCATTTTTATACATCTACATTTTGCCCCTCTTTGAAGTGACGTGTGTGCACATGTTAATTCAAAGAAAATGATGTGTCGTCAAAATTTGATTATGATCAGTGTGAAGTCGTTTTAATATTTTCATGTCATGCCCTAGATTTGATAAGTGATGCCCCATATTTGATAAATGATGTTTGATAATGCCCCCTCGGGAGATGAATCAAAATTTGGAAAATTTGATTTAATTTGATAATTTTGTTTGCATTTTAAATTTTTGTCAATGTGGAATGTGAAAAGTTGATTCATCTCCCGATAATAATGTTTGTTAGGGTTAGAAAGAGACCGTGAGCAAGATACACGCCTTGTCTCCAAACCCTAATTTCAATTCACCCTATAAAAGGGGAAAAGTGCATTGTTTTGTCTCATTTGTGCTTGTTGACTTTGGAGATAGTGATATTTGGAGAAGAGTCAACATGCTGATTTCGTATTCTACTCATTGATTCAAGTGCGTGTGGAGGTATCGGAGGCCTGCCGCATATGGACCACCAGTAAGTCAACCTTTTTGACCCCTTTTGATTTTTGATTTTGTCATTTTTTATCATGCTTTTAATTTTGTCATGCGGAATTTATGTTTTAGCACGTTGGGGTCATTTCATAGCACATACGATAAATTTTGTAGTGCGTAGGGTTGTCAAATTAGGTAGCATCTAAAAGATATAGGGTAGAGCATAGGTTAACTAGATTAGCGCATAATAGTAGTTTAGCACATTAGGTGCATAGGGTAGCGCATTGGGTAAAAGGAGTAGTACATCGGATAGATCTAGCGCATAGGGTGATGAGGAGGTCGCATGTGTAGAGCCAGATAGTGCGTAGGTGTACCCTAGCGCATAGGGTTAGATAGGTAGCACAAAAGCAGGATAGGGTAGCGCGTAGGGTTTGTCTAGCACATAGGGTAGATTGGATGGCACATTGGAAGAAAAGGGTAGTGCATAGGGTTTGTCTAGCGCATAGGGTAAATTGGGTAGTGCATGAGGAGCATAGGTTAGCGCAGGAGTATATTTTTAGCGCGTAGGCAAGTTTGTTTAGCGCATAGGGAAAATTTTTGTGGTAAAGTGTGATTTTTTTTTTAATTTATTTATTTATTTTTTGATGAAGAAGATTGGTAGTTGGAGGTTAGTTCTACCAGGATAGGTGCAAATTGTCTATCTATGTGTCTATTGTCATAAGTTGTCCAATATGAGTTTCAACATAACTTGATTGGATTTGCGATGTTTCAAGTTATTATAGATTTGATGTGGATTTTGATATGATGTGAAACTTGATTTAGATTTGTTCAAAGTTTTCAAGTTTTGGATATGAATGTGTTGGATATGAATTGCGGAGCTTGAGTTGTGTTACAAGCTGATATGATTTGAAAACTTGAGTTGTATTACAAGTTGATATGATTTAAAAAATTGAGTTGTATTACAAGTTGATATGATTTGATGGATTGACATGATGTGAAACTTGATTTAGATTTGTTCAAAGTTTTCAAGTTTTGGATATGAATATGTTGGATATGAATTGCGGAGCTTGAGTTGTGTTACAAGCTGATATGATTTGAAAACTTGAGCTGTATTACAAGTTGATATGATTTGAAAACTTGAGTTGTATTACAAGTTGATATGATTTGATGGATTGATATGATGTGAAACTTGATTTAGATTTGTTCAAAGTTTTCAAGTTTTTGAGATGATTTTGATTTTGATATCCATGTGTTGATAAGGGAACTGATATTGGACTTACGTTGTTTTGACAAGAGGGTCTTGGAGTAGTACAGTTGCGTGAGCAATTTCTGAGACCATGGTCATTGATACCACGATTGACACAGGGAGACAAAGATATTATTGATAGATGTGGTTTGACCTCTTTGTTAGAGATGCCTTGGTTTATTGTAAACTATGGTTTATTGACAGCATTGGCAGAGAGGTGGCACAGTGATATGAACACCTTTCATTTGGCGACAGGCAAGATTATAGCGATGCCTAAGGATTGCTACCAAATTTTGTGGATTCCTATAGTAGGTGCACTGCTTCCCTACAAGCAAACGGAGGAGGGTGGGACTGAGGCACTACACCAGATTTTTTAGGATGACACTATTTGCAGGTATGAGATCCCCTGGCAGGAGTTTTTGGATTTGGATTACACTCCCCTGCCATTAGTCTTAGCAGGTTTCATTGGTGGGTTTCTATATCCTGACCGTAGGTCAAAGGGACTTTCAGTGGGATGGGGATTGGTGCTGGAGGATTTGGTGACGCAGGGTCACTGATTTGCATGGGGGTCAACTATGGTGGCCCATTTATATAGGGATTTGCATGAGGTAGTGTACCTGGGTTACAACAGTTTATCAGCTGGTGTGACATTGCTTTAGGTATGGGTGTGGGAGCATATCCCCGTAGCTAGGCCACTAGAAAATAGAGATAGGCCTGTTGGATGTGCGTACGCCTATGGATACAAAGGGATAGTTGTCCAATGTAAGCTGGGTAAACTAGAGCATTGGAGGAGAGTGTTGGATGACATTGATACGGTCATCTGGCGACCATATACAAGGTGCGAGGTATGGGATGGAGATGCCCTATGTCTTCATGACTAGATATCTGATAGGGCGGACACCCTTTGTTATAGAGAGGTTTTTGCATAGCCGGGTGCTGCGGCAGTATGGTTGACAGTAGGGGATGCCATAGGGAGAATGTTTTTATGCTAGACGGAGACAGGATATCCCCGATTGGGGGCTGATGATTGATAGTGGAGTGGCAGTGGAGGAGTTCTTTCATGGAGCTGGCCAGATTTGGGATTATGCCCTAGAGATAGTAGATGTAGGGATGACAGATGAGTTTGCAACACTCTTCGTAGCATGGGTAGTGGCTAGGATATCTGATCCAGCTGAGATGATTCCTGCATTTGATGAAGATGAGGAGGTAGATGAGGGAGGTGGTGATGGAGGTGGAGGGGATGGAGGAGATGATAGAGGGGATGGTAGAGGTTGATGAGGAGTTAGTGGGAGATTAGAGATGGGGAGGAGAGGAGAGAGGGGTGGATATGGTGGTGTGAGGGTAATACGGGCAGAGAGAGCTACGCAGCAGGTGCCAGTGGATAGAGGGAGAGGGGGTTTGGGGATCAACACTGGGGAGGAGGAGCAGGTTGAGGAGGTGATGGTAGCAGTGGGAGGGTATGAGGATGTGCAGCGAATGGCCCAAAGGAGGAGGTCAGATGTGTTACCTCCACTAGCACCGAGGATAGGTAGAGGGACAGGCAGTATCCCTTCACAAGTACCCCTGCAGGTGCAGATTCCTACACATGTGGAGGATGCATAGATTAGATCACTACAGTTGTCAGTGCAACATGTGCAGACACAGATGTCGGCTCAGCAGCGTCAGATTACATAGTTGACTACAGAGTGAGATACTGCTTTAGAGCAGTTGGGTCAAGCTGAGGCTCAAGCAGAGGTTTTGGAGAGAGCGACGACAGGTGGCCCAATGAGAGACACCCTGATAGAGCTGGCTTCAAGAGTCATTGAGGCAGAGTACTACAGGAGACATTATGAGGATGCAGTACCCAAGGAGCGCCGAGTGTAAAGTTTCACACAGTTGAGATCCAGTCGATCCCGAGAGACTAGGTTGAGGACAGAGAGCAGAGGCATGATAGGGCCATCTAGACATGATCCACCTAGAGATCTAGGTGCTGGGACATCTGCTGTGAGACCATCACCATCTGGAGATAGTCACACCTGAGAGACATTGTCTCTATTGTATTTTGATCATTTTGTTGTGTTGGGCACATACATGACATATTTGTACATTTGAACATTTTGAGATATATATATGACACCATTTTCTTTGATCCTCATGTGATGTGTTATGGATGATGCTTTTTATATGATGATGCAATTCTTATGCGATTTTATATGTGATGAATATGATGTGATAATGCAAGATGTATGAGATGTATCTTGAAAATGAGACGTATGATATGATATGATGTGAGATGTATCTTAAAAATGAGATGCATGATATGTAACTAATTTATAATATGATATGAAACTAATTGTAAAATGATATGCAACTAATTGTAACATGATACGCAACTAATTGTAAAATGATATGCAACTAATTCAGCATCCTCATTCTACATTGGTCATCCCAATATAGTCATATGTTTTGCTTTCTTTTGGAGGTATCATCATTGAGCATTGGTTTGTTGGGATATGTTGAAAATTTATACAAGCATAATGGTATAATTGAACCATAATGACCTGAGAAAAATTTACATGATTTTTAATATTGCAAGATAGCATAAGCATCAAGGTATAAGTGAACCAGGACGACCTAAATGTTGCTTGTGGAAAAATAGACAAGATTAAACCATTTGTATGTGCAAAGTGGAATCATGTTTTCAGTGATGTGCTTTGAATCACATCTCGAGACAAGTCTTTGTACAGTACAAGTGATCGCCTCACAGATAGAAGACTAAAAAGATATTGGAGTCCCTGTTACTTTCTCTAGCTCGATGCATCATTGAGAAAATGTAGAGGATCCAATAGTTCAAAAAGAGTTTAAATGCCAAAATAGTCAAAACTTCATGCAAGATGCAAACATTTGTTACTTCAAAAAATCATCCATCATGTGTTGTGAATCCGTTAAATGTAGTTGTGTTTGATTCTTCTCATGTTTTGTTGAATTTTAGTTTGGACATGATTTGCCTAGTCTGCTGCAATGCATGATATGTTGATAGGATAGGATGTAGATCGATGTTGCCCCTAGCTAAATGTATTGCCCAATGTGGATATGTACAGTGATTACCAAGCCATGGTGGGATATGATGAAATGATTTATGATAAACAAGGATAGTGACTATGCTAAGTATGTCCTAGATAATGCTTAGTTTGATAAAGGTGTTGGTCAATGGCCAATAGTACTTGGATGTATGGATACAAAAGTTTGATAAGAATAGATGGAGGAGACGTCCTCTCACAATAGCGCTTGTTTGCCAGGTTTTCACCATTTGTTTTTATTGCATCTTTTTCTTTGCTTTTCTAATTTTTTTAAATTTTTTTGTATTTTTACTTTTTCTGTGCATTTAGACTGCTCAAGTGTAATATTTCTTCAAATGGATGTTGTTGGTGGGTTCGTCAAACACATCTCCTTCTGAGGTAGTTAGTTGATAGGTGCATGATCCATAGGTTGAGATGATGACATATGGACCCAACCAGTTAGGTTCAAACTTCCCTTTCTTTTCTTGATCCTGTTGATTTCTAGGATTTTCTTTGAGTACTAGATCACCTATTTTGAAGTTTCTAGGGATGACCTTGTGGTTGTAGCTTCTGCACATGCGTTGCTGATATGCTTTGAGATGAGTGTAGGCACATTGGCATCTTTCATCTAGAAGTTCAATTTCTTGCAGTCAGTTAACTTGATATTCTTCATCTGGGATTAAGCCTTTCAAAGAGACTCTGAGAGATGGAATTTCTACCTCCAGGGGTAAAATTGCTTCTGATCCATACACCAATGAATATGGCGTAGCTCCTGTCTGTGTGTGGATGCTAGTTCTATATGCCCAAAGTGATGGATTGAGTTGTACATGCCAATCTTTGCCTGCATCATTGACTGTCTTCTTAAAAATTTTCAATATTATTTTGTTGGATGCTTCTGCCTAACCATTTCCCTGTGGGTAGTATGGTGTAGAGAAATGATGTTGGATTTTGAATCATTCGCATAGTTCTCTCACATCCTGAGTTTTGAAAGGTTGCCCATTGTCTGTGATGATGGAACTTGGAATGCCATATTTGCAGATTAGATAATTAAGGATAAAAGAGGCAATTTGTTTCCCAGTCACTGTGGTCATGGGGACTGCTTCAATCCACTTGGTAAAGTACTCTATTGCAGTGATAATGAACTTGTGCCCATTTGACAATGAAGGATGAATTTTGCCAACTAAGTCTAGTCCCCACTGACAAAAGGGCTAGGATGTTGTGAATGGTTGCAGTTCCTGTGCTGGTGCATGTATAAGATTGCCATGGATTTGGAATTTTAGGACACTTCTTTACAAAGTGATAAGAATCTTTTTCCATTGTCGGCCAGTAATATCCAATTCTTAGAAGCTTTTTAGAAAGAGTAGTACCATTGGAATGTGTGCCACATATACCCTCATGAAGCTCGTGTAAAGCGGAGTCCGATTCATTATGATCAAGGCAACGAAGAAGAGTACCATCTAGACCTCGATGGTACAAAGTATCATCAGTAAGGGTATAATGGGCAGCTTGTCGGATAAAGTTACATTTTTGGTTTTGGGACAAGTTGATGGGTAGGATATTGGTCTTAAGATACTCATATATCATTCCATATAAGGGGGATTCTGAACCAGTTAAGGCGTAGATGACCTGGGATGCGGAATTGTCACAGGTTGGGGAAAATAGTTGCTCTACCAGAAATTCATAATGAGACTGTTGCTCTGGAATTTGCAGTAGTGAAGCGATAGTAGCCATTGCATCGGCTACTCTATTGTCCAACCTTGGTGTTTGTGTGAAGTTGATGTGTACAAAGTACTATTTGAAGTCATCCACCATTCTTTTGTAGGGTAGCAACTTGTCATCTTTCATCTAATAGTCATCATTGATTTCATTGATAACCAGTTGTGAATCTCCGTAGACCTTTAGTTTTGTGATTTTCCATTCTACAACTATCTTGATTCCTATGACTAGTACTTCATACTCAGCAACATTATTTGTGCACGAAAACATAAGTCTGTAGGATCTTGGTATGGTGTGTCCTTCTAGAGTGATGAATAAAATGTCGGCACCTGAGCCGTGTTCGGTAAATGATCCATCAAAGTATAGGGTCCATTATTTTGTAGAGATAGAAAGAACGTCCCTGTCTGAAAATTCGATCTCCATTGGTTGTTTACCAGGTAGTGGTGCTTCTGCTAGTTGATCTGCTATTACTTGTCCCTTGATAGCTCTTCGCTCCATGTAGTGGATATCAAATTCACTGAGAATCATGACCCATTTAGCCAAGCAGCCTGTAAGAGCTGCTTTGTTGATTAAATATTTGAGAGGATCAATTTTTGCGACTAGCTTAATTGTGTGAGCTAGCATGTAGTGGCAGAATTTTTGAGAGGTGAAGACCACATCTAAACAGACTTTCTCAATAAATGTGTAATTGAGCTCATAGTCATTCAATGTCCTGCTGATGTAGTATATTGCTCGTTCCTTGACTTGTTGATCTTCTTGTGCTAATAGTGCCCCCAGAGATTTATCTATTGTTGAAATGTAGAGAATAAGTGGCTTTCCTACTATTAGTGGTACTAGAATTGGTGGGTTCATCAGATATTGCTTGATTTGATAGAAGGATTCTGCACACTTGGCTTCCCATCTGAACGGTACATTTTTATGTAGCAGATGATTAAATGGTAGACTTTTATCTACTAGTTGAGCAATGAATTGCCTGATTGATTGGAGCTGTCCTTGTAGAGATCTGAGTTGGTTGATATTCTTTGGTGGTGGCATTTCCATGATGGTTTGTACCTTTGCTGGATCCACTTCAATTCCCTTTTCTGAGACTATGTAGCCTAACAATTTGCCTGATGTAACCCCGAAGACACACTTCTTAGGGTTGAGCCTGACTTGGAATTTTTCCAATCGTTCAAAAATCTTTTCTAAGATGCTTAGATGTTCTACTCTAGTGAAGGATTTAGCTAGTAAATCATCCACATAGTCTTCCATGAAAGTATGCATCATATCATGAAAGATTGTTGTCGTTGCTCATTGATAAGTTGCCCCAGCATTCTTTAAACCAAAAGGCATGGAATTCCAACAATATGTTCCCCAAGGATAGGTGAATGTTGTTTTAGCTTGATCCTCTGGAGCGATCTTGATTTGGTTATATCCTGAAAAACCGTCCATTAGTGATAACATTGAATGGCCTGTTGTGAGGTCTAAAATTATGTTGATACTTGGTAAAGGAAAGTCATCCTTTGGACAAGCATTGTTCATATCTCTAAAATATGTGCATATTCTGATACTGTCATCTGGTTTTGAAACTGGCACAATGTTTGAAATCCATTCAGCATAGTCAATAGGTCAAATAAATCTGACATCTAATAGTTTCTTTAGTTCAGCTTTGACCATGAGTGCCACATGTGGATTCATCTTTCGCAGTTTTTGCTTAACTGGCTTAGCTCCTGGAGCCATAGACAAGTGATGCATGATTAATTGTGGATCAATCCCGGGTATATCTGTGTATGACCAAGCAAAGTTGATTTGCTTTTCTTTGAAGAATTTGATAAACTCTGGTTTATCTTCTTCTATCAGAGATTTTGCAAGGTGTATATTTTTGGTTGTTTCTGTAGTACCAATGTTGGTTGATTGAGTGGGCTCAAACAATATGGGTGATCGCTCATGATAATGTTTAGGAAGAGTGTCAAGTCTCCTATCTTTAGGTGCCTTAAAAATGTTTTCACCCTCAGATGCATCCTTTATTTTTACTTTTTTGTGATCCATAACTGCCATTGACTAGTTTTCAGTAATAGATCCCTTATTTGGTTTATTTTTGCGACTGAGAGACTTGGCACCCCCCTGATTGCAGACATCGCTATTTTGTTCACTGGTAGAGTCTGTTTCTGGGTTGATAGTACATAAGTAATGGATAATGGATTCATCATTTGGGAAAATTGGTATATCATGAATTTCGGGTTCATCCCAGTCTATGAGGTCCCGAAAGACAAGTGGTAAGGAATCATTTGGTGAATCAAATTCTACTGCTGTAAGTGTCAGGATAGAGGTTTCATTGTGATTGGTTTGGATGTTAAAGAAGTCAAGGATTCCGTTAAGGTCTTCAATGGTATCATCTTCCATATAGACTTGTTCATAATGTCGTTGCTCGTCTTCCTTAGTGTCATAGATATTTTGTGGTCCAAATTCAAGTAGTCTAATTTCTGTGCTATGTTCTTCTTGAGAAAGGGATATATAGTATTTTCAGCGGTATCTTCAGTAGCATTTGAGCAGCTGCCCCATTCATATTCATTGGATTCAGTCTCAGAGGTATCATCCCAGATTCTATTAGTGCTGTGAACTGGTATGCTATATGGTGAGAATAGGTCTTTGATGATTGAGACAAGTTTGATAGTTTTCTCTGATTTTGTGTCAGATCCTACTTCGACCTTTAGTATTTGTTCATATACTATCCCTCCTTGGGGAGGAATGATGTTATCAGGAGATGATACTACTTTGTTGGATATTTGTTCTTGAATATGATTGACTTCTGTAGATGTTGTCTTCTTGTGAATGATGGACTCCCCTTGATGTTGCTTCCTTTCTTGATGTTCACGTTCCTTACGGATTGTCTCTGTTGACTCAAATAGTGCTTCTTTCTAGGATTCTTCTTTGCTTTCCACTGAGGTTTTTGATATTTGCGTGGTACCTTCATTGGTAGTAGAGTGAGTTCAAAGCCCAATCCCTTTTTGTCTTTACTAAATTGTGAAGGAGGATCCAATGGTTCTGTGACACCTTCCTGACGCTTACCAATAGGTCCTTTGCCATTGTATCCCATTTGCTGCATGATTAAGTAGCCTTTTCCATATAGGTGTGTGAGTATAGATATTTCCACAGTAGCTGCTTTGTCTTCTTCCTCATCTTTGTATAGCCAACTGAGGATATCCTTTTCCTCGAATTCATGTGCTAAAGTGCCGAGTTGAATGAATGTGCCATCAAACTTGGTGATGGGTTGAGTTTCTTGATGTGTTGATGCTGTAGGTAATCCATGAGATCTAGGTGATGTGGGTAAGTTAGTCAAACACATGGGTTCCAAAGAGTATTCCCCCATGCCTTGTTATTTGATTTTCATTTTCTACTTGAAATCTCTAGGTAATGATTTAGAATTCTCTTGTTGAAGATCTGGTGCTGAGGAATTTTGTTTCTCTCTATTATGTGGAACCAAACTGTCTTGGGGTGCCCCCATTGCATTACAATGTTGAAATGGATTGTGATCAATAGATATAGAAACCTCCTGCCCATTATAGAGGAATTTGACACACTGGTGATATGTAGAAGGCACTGCTTGCATTTCATGTATCTAGGGTCAACCTAATAAGATATTGTATGTGAGGTCTATGTCTAAGACCTAGCACATAGTATCTCTTTGTATTGGTCTGACTTGAATCAGCAACACCACTATTCCTTTAGAGGATCTTTCTTCATAATCATATGCCTTTATAGTAATCTTTTTGCATGGATCAATAGACTCCTCCGAGAAGCCTAATGCACGGATAAGTTTTAAGGTACATATATTAAGTCTAGCTCCTCCATCTATTAATACCTATTTTACTCGGTGTTTATATACTATGACTTCAATATGGAGAGGAGTATTATGTGGATGAATCAATGAGATATCATCATGCTCAGAAAAAGTGAGATTGTGAGGCCCTGTCATATGAGCGACCATGGCTTGGAATTTGTCAGCATCCAGATCTTGAGGTACATTCGTTTCTAATAGCACTTGTCCCAATATGTCTTTGTGTTTTGGCAAAAGTTTCAGCAACTCTAGTATAGATATTTGAGCAGAAGTTTTGTATAGTTGGCTGACTAGATCATAGTGAATTTTGGGTATGGTGTTTGTTGTCGACATATGTCCCTTTAAGACATATTTTTGAGCTCTGGTTGTTATGTTGATAGATTCATGATCACATTGATCTCAGATTGTGATGACATTCACTTGATTGTCCTTAGCTAATATATGATTGATGGTGTTATTATAGATGTGATTGATATGAGCTCCATGTGTATCGTTCACGGTTGAAGCTCCATCCTTGTTGTAGTTTGGAAGAGGGTTCTTAAAGGCTCCATGGTCACCATTTGTCTTGATACCACCCACTGTTAAATCACCTCTATCAATCATGTCCTGAACAATGTTTTTCAGTCTCATGCAATCATTTGTTTGATGACCTTTGTTGCGATGAAAATCACAAAAGTGAGAGTCATTCCACTAAGGTGGTTTGATTTATGGTTCATAGTTGCTGATTGCTGGTAAAGAGATAATTTTGTTTGCCAGGAGTTCTCTAAATGCTGACTCTAGTGATTGTCCTAGTGGTGTGTAGACACGTTTTTGAAAATTGTTGGTGTTACCTCGTGAATTATTATTAGGTCCTTGATTTGTGGGATTGTTTTGAGCATTGTTGGTGTTGTTTGTGTTGAGAGGATCTTGATTAGTATTTGGTGCATAAGTGTTAGTGCCTTGGTTAGCACCCTTTGGATTCTTTGTAGCTTGGGGATTTCCTAATAAAGCCAATACTGGTTGTTTGGATTTAGCCTCATTAGCTTCAGTGCCTCCCTCATTACTAGTGTTCTTGTTTCTGGTCCAGAATCTAGATTTGTCTAAGTTGTTATTTTTTTGATTGTTGTAATTGGATGAACTTGTTCCTTCTTTGAAGAACTTCAATGTTCCTTTCTTGACACATGCCTCTTCTACTTGGATGCCATTTTCGATCAATTTGGTGAAAGATGGTATACATTGGAGCTTGAGTATGTAACTCATCTCACTATTCAAATTGTCGATGAAAATTTCCATCTTTTCTTTTTCGAGTACATCTCGAGGATATCTCGAAACCATCCATTGCCAACGTTGGAGGAATACCATGAATGTCTCATTGTTTTTCTACTTGGTATTATAGACATCTAGCATAGTGATAGCATGTTGAATGTTATAGGAATATTGAGTTATGAATTTGTTAACTAATTCATCAAATGATCTAACAGGTGGCGTGATTTTGGATAGCCATTCCATTGTTTGTCCTCCCAAGCTTCTTGAGAATAACCTCATCAAATAGGTATCATCATGAGTGAATTCAAGACTCATTATGCATAATTCTTGAATATGATCACGAGGATCGCTTTTCCCATCGTACTTGTCAAATTTGGGAGCATCTGAGTTCGGAGGAAAGGGCACCATGTTCAATCTTCTATCAAACGGATAAGGACAAATTTCATATAATGAATACCTTACTGTTGTCCCTTGTTGTATGTCTTGCATTTGTCTTTGTAACATTTGCATTTGTTGAGTAAGGGCAATCAAAGGCACATTATTTTGCCGAGGGAAGAGTTCTTCCCTTGCATTAGTTCTAGGTTGAAATGGTGTATGGAACAACATGTTTTGCTTGGAGATGTGTTGTTCAGGGATGTTTTGTCCTGGTGTATTTTGTTCAAACATGTTTTGTTCAGGGATATCTTGCTTAGGGTCACGTGCTTCCCATTGTCATTCTTGATATTCGTAATGTTGAGATTTTGTTCTAAACATGTCTGTGTCAAAGTCTTCAGGAAGTTTAACCCCTTTTCTTGTGAGAATGAGTAGGTATTTTTCTATGTCATTTTCCATGAGTCTTTCCACAAGTTTTTGAAATGAAGCACTTTCTTGACATTCTTGAAGAAGTTCTTCAGAAATTTCGGCGTCCTCTAGATTCAGATGCTCGGAAGGATTTGATAATCTCTTATTCATGTTGGATTCTGATTGCATTTCACTTGGTTTGTTTTGTTGAGAACAAGTAATAACAAGCATCTAGTAGAAGCTCTATGTGACAAAAGGAATGAACTCTTCTTTAATGTTTTGTTCAGGGGTTTGTGGTTCAAATAGGGGGATGTTGTAAGTGATGCACTTGTTGGGAAAAAATGTTGGATTGATCTTTCCTCCATGATTTATTTGTTGAATGAATGTGGATTTTTGATAGAATGCTCTAGTCTTCAAAGGTTCCTTGTCAAATTCGTTTGATTTGTTCAGAATATATAATCGTACATGACGAAGGAATGTTCGATGAGATACGAAGAGTTGACGATTGATGTATAAAAATTTATTTCTTTTGGCAAGTTTTGAAGAACTTGGTTTGTTGTTTCTTCAACTTAATGTTATGATAAATATTCTTTCTTCTCAGATTATGAAGATTAGTCATGCACGAGTGATCAGTGGTTTCCTTTGAGTTGTTTTGGATTCAGTTTATCTTGTTTTGGAAACTTAAGTTTTACTTTATCAAAGTGAAGGTCTAGATGCCCCCTCATGACAAAGTGTATCAAATAATATGGAATAGAGCCTTCACAATATGGAAACTCAATTTGACAACTTGGAGTTTTAAACAAGTGTGTTTTGGGATAAAAATCCGTGAGATAAAAAGGACCTATTTGATATCTGCGATGAGGTTTCCTGATTTTGATAAGATAGATATGCTTATCATGCGACCAGTTTTAGATTTTGGACAACTTTTGTTTGATGAGAAACTTACTTTGGAAATAGTTTTTGATACTCTATTTTTGGTATTTTAATTTGACAAAGTTCAGGCTAATGAAAGGAGGTTTCTGAAAATGTTTTCAAGATTTTCCAAATTTACCTCTGTTTTGCCCCCTGTTTTTCTGGTTTCTGTCATGCGCTAAAATAGAGACGCGATGTGCTATAGAAAGTTCTCAATGCACTAATGAAAAGACCCTACGCGCTATGCTGCCCCCTTCTACACACTAACTGATTTATACTGTTTAACTTTGTTTCAATTTCTATTCAAAAGGTCATGCTCTAATATGGGCCCTCCACGCGCTAACAGTTAAACTTTATGCGCTAAAGGTTGACTTCAACGTGCTAAGCTGATGCTTCCACGCGCTACACTATTTTCAGAACATGCTAACTGCTACTGTTGATTTTAGATTTTTGATGAAGCATCACTATTAAGACTTGATGCACTAAAGAGAACGTTTAATGTGCTAAGAGATGGTTCCTATGCACTAAGAGGTTGCTCTTACGCGCTAAAACTACCCTGAAAAATATTGACTTGGTTGTTTTCTGCAATTTTGGAAGTTTGTTTTGAGTTTTTAGTACTGATAGATGATTTTATGAGATAACAAATGAAAGCATGACACCAAAGAGACAACCATTTTTGCTTAATCTAAACAATGTGTATGTTCTGCGAGGATGTGTTCAAATTCCCAATGTTTTTAACATGTTTTGGATACAAAGAATACACTTCAAAAAGACTTTATTCAAAGGTCATAAGCAATATCATAGCCCACTAGTCTCGATACTCCATCAGCTCAAATAGTCGTGTCACCCCCTAGGGGGTGCCTATTTTTTTGCCTTTTGCCAGAAATTAACTCAAAGTGAATTGCTTCACAATTGAGTAGTTATCTTGGGAGATATATGGTGAGTGATCTTGGGGGTGGATTCTTCCCCACCCTTGCACTATGATATTGCCAAGGCTCAAAGTTTCTATACTATGGTTCGTAATCAAGCTTCCCATTTGGTCTTCAGTGATAAACTCCCTCGAGAGGCTTCCCAACCTTTAGAACAAAGACTTTACGTATCTCAAGGATACTGGGGGAAGGCTAATCACTGAGAAAACTCATTGAATGGACTTTCGTCAACCTCCACTTTTGATTATAGTGGGTTGGAACTCTTGGCAACAAAGTCATTCCCCACTTAGGTCGTTCCCTTCACACCGGCCATAAATGGCTTTAAGAGTCTTTCAACCCCTCGGGAAGGCAGGGCTACTAAAGGATTTAAATGCTGTATGACTGAAAGCATAAGAGTAGTCTAGCTTTTTGATCACCCAATTAAGGGGAGAGCATATACCTTCTACTTTCGAGACAAGGCAAACAAGGTTCTTTTTACCTTTCAAGTCAATGATTTTCTAAGATCTATATGGAGATGTTACTCCACAAAAACATGGTGTTTATTTCAACCTTTCATGGCAATGATTTTCTGATCTATTTGAAAAGAAAGGGTCAACAAAGTAAATCCAACATTTCACCAACAAAATAAATCAATTGTTGGTCAACAAAATAAATCGATCCAAAGGGGAAGATCTTCCCTCTTTGGTTGCAAATGACCTTTGGACTTTGTGTGATTCTTTACTTTGCTAAAACCTAAAAATGGATCCTTTTATACACCAAAGGATGGTGAAATTCTTTTTAAGCCCTTTGATTTTGCAAAAATGAAAATTTGTGTTGTTCTTTTTAGATCCCAAATTGAGAATTTTTCTCCTAGAAAAGCAAGAAAAGACTGTTGTTGTGGTTCATTTTAAAGCCCAAACAAAAGTGAGTTCAATTTTAACAAGAATCAATAGAAATTTATATCTTAACTAACTTGACTAAGTTAGTAAAAACCTAAGCTAATTAATGATCCTACAATTAAGCTCCTATCTACAAGAAATTTGTTAGAACCCTGCAAAATAACAAGCAAAATTGTTAGACAATCTGTGGACTTCAACAAGTCTAAATTTTTTACATTTGGTTACAGTTTTTAGTTTATGTCTCTGTCTGTGATGCACTACAAAAAGGACTATATGCACTATGATATAATTTGGATGTGCTATTGAATAGTCCTGATGCGCTAAACTGTATTTTAGATGCGATACTCTATTTTTTGGATGCGCCACTTTGTTTTCCTCCTACACTGAGACCTACAGGAAATATTAGTGGGAATGATGCACTAAGATAAAGACTTCACGTGCTATAGAATAGACATGATGCACTAAATAGTGAGCGCGATGTGCTAGAATGTTAACAAGATGCACTAAGGGATGTTCCCCACATGCTGATTCCGGTTTCCCGCGTACTTGCAAAAGTGATTATTTTTAAAAACCGATTTGATTAATGGGGTAGAGCCCCACGGTGGGCACCAAAAATGTGTGCAGGAAAAGCGAGTCTATGAAACTCAAAATGTAAAAAAAGAGTCTCAAAGAGGCTTGCTCACACAATCACAGGACTTCTTGGTGCAAGTTATGGAATCATGAAGAATGAATCAACTTCCCAAGGTTGGTTCCATGGTTCTCTATCTCACAGGGTCCCTCAAGCCAATGCCTTTGCACTCAGATCACTGAGCAAAGTGACTTAGGGATGGCTAATGCAAGAACAAGGGATGCTTTAGATTGAAATAGTTATGGAAATGCATCCTAAGCTATGCATTGTTAGGTCCCAGAGACAACTGAGAGGGGGGGGTGAATCAGTTGTCTAATAAATTCAAACCAAAAACTAATTAACCAACTTAATGCTTAATACCGGTAAACTAGTTAAGTATGCCGGTAGATAGTGTTAATAGTAAATTGCTATACCAGTAAAGATTAATGCATGAAACATAAACATAAAGTCATCCACAACACATAACACCAATATTTGTACGTGGAAACCCTGTAAGGGGAAAACCATGGTGGGAAACCTTACCCACAATCAGATGATACTACTACAGATAGTAAGTGTACATAAATGGTGTCTGCACATGCAGAAAGGCCAATAGCCTAGAGCTCACTACTCAATCACACAAAATGGGAGTCACACTGACTACAGTTGGATGGTTAAATCCAATAAGAATGTACTGCACAAAATAGCATCTTCATATGCTGGATTCAGTACCGGTGTAATGCTGATATGCTTATACAAAAACCTAGCTTTACCTTCAAATGATGTCTTTCTGTATTCCTCTACTTAATCTTGCATATACCTTCACTCAGTTCTTTTTTGCATTCCACACTTGATCTTACAAATAAGATCTTACATATATACCATACCCTAAGACCAATTTTAGTAGGTCGACTCTACAAGATATCACAATAAAATTATTTTACATACAATATCATATCCGATGCAATAACTGATTGAACATGTCGTCTTAATGCATTTACAACAATAATAAATCATTTCCATAGCGTGCCATGCTGATCTGGAAAAGATAAACCTACCGGTGTAACCCTAGATAACCTGGACCTATTTGTCGATAAAAGAAAATATGCAAATATGAATATACCAATGATTAATTCTTCAAAACAAAGTGTCCACATGATGTCTTCAACATTACCAAGTGTCTTCCATATCATTCCAAGTACCGGTGAACAATATACCAGTAACTGGTTAAATAAAACTTGCTTGCCGGTGAATGTTGCTGGATCTCCAAAGTGCTAGTTTTCAATAGGTGTTGACATCAATGACAAAACCATACCAAAATACCAACAATCTCTCCCTTTGACATTGATGGCAACACAAGATGGAAAAACCATAAAAGTGCCAAAACAGAAATGCCAAATATAAAAAACCAATCAATCTCCCTTAAACAACAATTTCTCCCCCTGGGAGAAATATGCTTTTATCCAAAGATTAATACCAATCATTCTTCAAAAGATAGTGTTTTTCCATAGATATCTCTCCCCCTTTGACATCAAATGCCAAAGCTACAAAATTCAAGTTCATACAAAATACCAACTACTCCCCCTGAGAAGTAGCTTCCTCATCAAAGACCGGAATAAAAGATTTGTCTTTTTAATTCTAACAGTTGATGACAATCATCAACTGTCTAAGTCTCTACTAGTGGTGGTATGACTCCAAGCTGATCTCTTAGATATTCAAAGGTCTATATGGATTTTCTTTAATAGATGACAATGATATGGTTTGCAGGTTAAGAATAATCTAACTGCCTCAATTCTGGCTATTGGTGCAAAGGTTTCATTGTAATCAACTCCTTCTTTCTGAGAATATCCCTTACACACTAGTCTTGCTTTATTTCTGACAACTTTACCATCTTCATTAAGTTTGTTTCTAAATACCCATTTGGTTCCAATTACATTTTTATCTTTAGGCCGAGGAACTAATGTCCAAGTATTATTTTTTTTCAATTTTTCCTAATTCTTCTTCCATATCTTTAATCCAAAATTTATCTTCACCTGCCTCATTGATAGATGATGGTTCAATTTGAAAAATAAGACATACCTCTTCATTTGCCAATCTTCCTCTTGTCATAACTCCTTTAAATTTGTTTCCAATTATCTGATCTTCAGAATGATTCAATCTTACATACTGGGGTGTCTTAGTTTGTTGTTGTTCTTCAATTATTGTGGAATCTTCTGATGATACCGGGGTAACTGGATCTTCATTCTGTATCAGTGGATTCAGTGTAGGTTCATTTGTCACAATTTCTGTTGCCGGTTCAGAGTCTATATACCTTGAAGTTCCTCCAAATTGTTCATCAATCTTTACATTTGTACTTGTAGGATTTGAGAAATACAAATCCACAGAACCCAAAAGAAACCTGCATGCAAGAAACCTGTCACAGAGAAAGAGAGAGAACGAATACAAGGGTTTTGGCTCTGACAAAGAGAAAAGATGTATTATCAGAGAAAAATGAATCAAGAATATGAATAATATAAGAGATCAATCCTTATAAAGGAGATCAACACCAAAAGGAAAACCTAACCCTAAGGTGTGAGCATTTAATAATTAAATATTAATTATTAAATGACTAATGTATGCATAAAGAGAAATCTTAAGAGGAGAGCAAAGTTAATTAATTACTTTACTCTAACACCCCCCCTTAAGATGAGCTACAATGCAGCTACAAACAATGCAGAAGAAAGCAAAGGAACTACAATGCAAAAGAGGGTCCCGGCAACAAGGCCTGATGAGGTACCCGAATACAAGAAAATCTCTATAAAGCGGAGTAAAGGAGAAAACCCAGTGGGAAAAAACTCCTCTCCAAAAAGAGATAAAGAATCATGTTAAAAAGAAAACATGAAGGAAGGAAGGCCTCACTAAGACCCCCCAAGGACAACTTCCTTCACCCCAAGCATTGAGCGCAACTGAAGATAGTGCAGAGATGCCAAAGGTTTAGTGAAGATGTCTGCAACCTGCTCCTCTGTAGGAATATACTCCAAGATGAGAGAACCATCCTGAATCAACTGCCTGATGAAGTGCATGTGGATTTCAATATGCTTTGTCTACTGATGCTCCACTGGGTTGCGAGAAATGTGAATGGCATCTGGTTGTCACACCAAAGAATAGTGGGACAAGCTGGAGGAAACCCAAACTCTGTCATCGACTGCCGAAGCCATAAAACCTCCTGACTGGCTAACATTGCTGCATGGTACTCAGCCTCTGTAGATGATAATGCAATAGCAGACTACTTCTTGCAAGACCATGTAATAGGACCAGAACCAAGGCAAAAAACGAAGCCAGAAGTAGACTTCCGATCATTGACATCACCAGCCCAATCGGAGTCAGTGAAGCCAATGATGTGAGGGGATCCTGAAGAGTAGTGAATGCCATAATGTGTGGTGCCCCCAATATATCTCAAAATACGTTTGGCTACTTGCCAATGGCTCTCATGAGGATCATGGGAGAACCGAGAGACAAGGCCAACCGCAAAGGAAAGATCAGGATGAGAATGTGTCAGGTACAATAGACTGCCAACCAACTGCCTGTATAAAGTGGGGTCTACTGAAGGAGTAGAGCAAGTGGAAGACAAAACAACACCTGACTGAAATGGAGTGGGGGCAGACTTGCAATCAAGCATGCCAAATCGCTGAAGCATATCAAGAGCATACTTCTCCTGAAAAATGGAAATCCCATCCGAAGACTGAATAACCTGTAGACCCAGAAAGAAGTGCAAGAGACCAAGATCGGTCATCTCAAACTGCTCCATCAAAGCTCTCTGAACACTCTGAATCATGGAGGATGAGCTACCTGTAATGATGAGATCATCTACATATAGCACTAGAATCAAAAGATCACCCTCCTGATGCTGAATATAGACTGTATGATCGGAATGACAATGTGTGAAGTGCGAGGAAAGCAAGAAGGAGTCCATCTTCTCATACCAAGCCCTGGGGGCTTGTTTGAGACCATACAATGAACGTCGAAGTCTGCAAACCAAAGAAGTGTCCTACACAAAACCCTGAGGCTGCTCCATATAGATCTCCTCATGTAGGTCTCCATGCAAGAAGGCACTCTTCACATCCATCTAAAACACTGTCCATCCTTGTGAAGCTGCAAGTGAAAGTACCAGGCATATAGAATTCATCTTGGCGACAGGAGCAAAGGTCTCAGAGTAGTCAATACCCTCTACCTAAGAAAACCCCTTCGCAACAAGACGAGCCTTATACTTATCAATAGAACCATCTGCAGCATACTTGGTACGATACACCCACTTGCACCGAACCAACTTTCTTCCCTTAGGAAGAGGACAAAGATCCCAAGTATGATTCTTCATCAAAGAAGAATACTCCTCATCCATGGCCCTATCCCACTCTGGGTGTCCTGTTGCCTCTAAAAACTTTTGAGGATCATCTGAAAGGGTATGACTCAAAAGACTAGAACCAGATGTCTGAGCACGAGTGCAATGAGTATCTAAAGGATCACCTGCCAAAGAACCAACTGCATCAACAGTATCACGGGCCCACTTCGGTAAAGACGGAGCAACTAGTGGTGGTGGAGATGGTCGATCATGATCTACATCATCCTCAAGAGATAAGTAATCCTCAAGAGATGAAGAGGAAGGAGTAGGCAATGAGGGAGAAGCTAGTGATGGAGAATCCATCTAAGGATAGCACTCATCAAACTGGACATCCCGCCGAAACAAGACTTCTCTGGAATCAGGATCAAACAACCTGTATGCCTTAACATTCTCACAGTAGCCAACAAATATGAGTGGTCGGCTCTTCCTCTCCATGGCTATCCGCTGAGCATCAGGAATAAATGCCCAAGCCTCACTACCAAAAACTCGGAATGTAGAAACATCAGGCTTGACATGGGTCCAAGCCTCCTCAGGAGTCATATGTCGTAATGCCTTATGGGGCATCCGATTCTGAATATAATTGGCACAATTGACTGCCTCAGTCCAAAATGAAGAACTCATAGCTCGAGACTGTATCATACAATTTTCCATCTCCCGTAAGGTTCTGTTCTTTCTCTCAACAACACCATTTTGTTGAGGGGTATAAGGAACTGTAAACTGATGTTGTAAACCATGCTCAGTGCAAAAATCTCTGAAAGCCTGATTTACATACTCCCCCCCATTATCTATGCATATCCTCCTGATAGAAAGTCCAGATTGCTTCTCCACAAATGTCTTAAACTTCCTGAAAGAGTCAAAGACATCAGACTTGTACTTAAGAAAGTACACCCATGTACGTCTGGAGAAGTCATCAATAAAAGTGAGTACATAACAGGTCCCTGAAAAAGAAGGAGTCAGAAAGGACATAAGATCACTATGTACCAACTCTAGGGCTACCCTAGCACAAGAGGCTCGACCCTTAGGAAAAGGATCTCAATGATGTTTGCCAAGGACACAACCACGACATACACCATCTGTACAAGAAATCTGTGGAAGCCCAATCACAAGTGCCTGTGTACTCATCTGCTGTAGATATCTATAATTGACATGACCAAAACGCTCTTGCCAAAGCCTGCTCACTGAATCTGCATGTGCCATAAGAGAGGAACCAACAGTGTCTGAACTCTCAAAGCCATCAAAACTATATAAGTGAGATGCAGAATCCACACTCCCAGTAGCCACAACCAATTCAGGATCATGAAGATCTCGAATAACCACATCATGAGGGGAGAACTCAACTGTCTTACCAGAGCCAGAGTGGCAAATCTGATAAACAGATAGAAGGTTTGTCAAAATTTCAGGAACCAAAAGCACATCCTGAAGACAACCACCATCCAATGAAACAGTACCAGAACCCTGAATAGAAAGTTGTGCTGAGTCACCAACTGCAATATGTCTAGTGCCGGTAGGGGCAAGAGCGGTGACCAAATCCTGTGTGTGTGTCATATGGTGAGAGGCACCAGAATCTAGAATCCAAGTGGACGCTGAGGACAATGCTCGTGCAGAAAGAGCATGACCTTTCCCTGTGGGCTGTGAAGGAGGCTGTGGTGCACTGATATTGTGCTGCTGCATGGCTTCCTCCAAAGCCTCTAAATGTTTCCAACACCTGGAAACGGGATGTCCTTCCTTGCCACAAAAACTGCAAGGATCACCTTATTTCTTCTTAGTCTTGGAGGAAGACTCACCAGACTTTGAAGATTTGCCCTGTTTAGAATTGGACTGTGGTTTTGAATCAAACTTAGGTGGTGGCTTGGAGGGATTCTCACTAGCCTTTGAATCTTTCTTAGGCTTCGGTTTCTGCTTCTGTTTTCCTTTGGAGGACTGGGCTACCAATGCTTGGTTCTGTGAACCTGAAAGGGAATCCAACTGCTTAAGTTTAGCTTTCTCACGAGTCAGACGATCACAAAAGACCTCAAAAGAAGGCATGACATGGCGAGCACCCAAGGCATCCATGGTGGAATAGAAGGTCGAAGAGAAGATCTGAAATGGACCCCGAAGCTTGGAGAGAATCAGGAAAATGCACTCTGTATCAATCTCAGTCTTACCACAACCCTGCAAGATAGATCTTTGTTGTTTGAACTTCATTAGAAAGTCCTCAATAGAAGGAAATGAATCAGGTACCAAGGAAGTTAACTCTGCCTCAAGCTACAAAGCGTTGAACTTGTTGATAGTACCAAAAAGTCCCTCAAACTTGGTCCAAATGGCTCGAGGAGTGATACAACCCTCAAGATGAAACTGGAGAGTATCAGAAATGTGTAAAGCCATCAATCCCATAGCCTGATCCATATTGTTCCTGTGCTGCATAATCTCAAAAGGACGTGTCAACTGAGGCTGAACCTCATCCAAATAGGACCATAACCCCTTTGACTGGAGAAGAGTCATCATGCAACCCTTCCAAGTGTGGTAATTATGCGGTGTGAGAGATTCAATAGATCTATCTGTCATCTTGTGAACTGTGCCTCAACTGCTCTGAATTTTTAATTATTATTGAGTGGTCTTTCAGAACTAGATAGAAGATGCAGAAGCGGGTTTGATTTTTTTGTATTGGTGTTTGTAAATTCTAGTTTTCTGATGTAAATAATAGAAAGCAAGAGAAAACACCCCCCCACAATGCAAAAAACTAATCCCCAGTACAAACTGAAAGCCAGAAAATGATAGAAAGAAATAACAGGTTGAGACAAAATTTGGAGCACCTGAAGAATTTTCTAATGAAATAGACTATAGATCTAGAAAGAGCATAGAACCACCTTTCCGACGCCTATTCGCTTTCGAAAAACGGAGTCCGTATTCAAAAGATATGGCTCCTGGAGTGCAAAAAACTTGTTCTGACTTTGATTGGCAAAAAACACTATAAAATGGCAAAACCAGAGAAAAAGACCTACATCAATTAGATCAGGCTCGGAACCAGCTTTCCAACGCCTATTTGTTTTCAAAAAACGGAGATCCGACGCCCAAGTTATGCCCGATTTTGTAAAACTGCTCCTAAAGGGACCCAGATGGGCCTTTAAGCCCCCAAGAGCTTAAAAAAAGAAAGCCCCTGGTCCTCTGGGCGACCAGGGGCGGGAGCAGGGGGCAGTGGTGAGGGGGTAGCGTAGCTGGTGGCAGGCGACATGCAGGTGGAGCATAGGCGGCGCCCGGGCGGCGGGCTCTCGGTGGGCGGCGCGACAGGCGACAGGCGGCGCGGCGGGTGGGTTACCGCCGGCAGCGGTGGCCGCCGGGCTGGGCAGTGGCTACGCTTTTCTTTAACATTGGCTGCGCCCAAAAAATGAAAAAAACTGCGTTTTTAATTTTTTTTTTTGATTTTTTTTAAATTTTTTGCCTCGGTTTTCGTGCCCTAGGGTCGTACGGCCTTGGGGCCAAAATTTTTTTTGCCTCCTGGTGCAACTGTGTCCAAATCGGATGAATTTTATATGGAAATAGGGGTTTTTGGGCACTACGAGCTCAACGGTGAGGTCCGTTTGGGCTCAAAGTGTCCAAATCGGATGAATTTTATATGAATTTTATATGGAAACAGAAGACAAACACAGATCTGATGCAACCAAAACCTGGATCTCAAAATCTTTCAAAAGTCTGAACAAGCTGAAGCAGATCCCGCTCTGATACCATGTAGGATTTGAGAAATACAAATCCATAGAACCCAAAAGAAACCTGCATGCAAGAAACTTGTCACAGAGAAAGAGAGAGAACGAATACAAGGGTTTTGGCTCTGACAAAGAGAAAAGATGTATTATCAGAGAAAAATGAATCAAGAATATGAATAATACAAGACATCAATCCTTATAAAGGAGATCAACACCAAAAGGAAAACCTAACCCTAAGGTGTGAGCATTTAATAATTAAATATTAATTATTAAATGACTAATGTATGCATAAAGAGAAATCTTAAGAGGAGAGCAAAGTTAATTAATTACTTTACTCTAACAGTACTCTCAACAATTTTCTGCAATCTCTTATTAAAAAATCTATATGCCTTGCTCTTAGATGAATAACCAAGAAATATTCCTTCATCACTTCTAGGTTCAAATTTGCCAATATATTCATCTCTTCTAATATAACATTTACTTCCAAAAAATCTAAAATACTTAAGAGTAGGAGTATTACCAAACCATAGTTCATGAGGGGTCTTACCGGTTTCACCTTTGATGTGAACTTTGTTGAATGTATAAACAGTAGTGCTAACTACCTCTCTCCAATACACATCTGGTAGATTTGCTTCTGATAACATACTTCTTGCTGCATCCAAGATAGTTCTATTTTTTCTTTCAACAACTCCATTCTGTTGCGGTGTCTGAGGTGCTGATAATTGTCTTTTGATTCTATTCACTTCACACAATGTATTAAAGCCCTTAGATGTGAATTCTCCTCCTTGATCTAATCTTAAACATTTGATTTTCTTACCGGTTTCATTTTCAACCATTGCTTTGAATAGTTTGAACTTTCCAAGTGCTTCTGATTTTTCTCTGAGAAAAGTAACCCAACACATTCTAGAATAATCATCAATAATTAGCATGAAATATCTATCACCTTGTAAGCTTCTAGTTCTAGCTGGACCACATAAATCAGTGTGAATTAAATCAAGAGCATTATTGGATTTTTTTGGAATACTTTTGAAACTAGCTCTAACTTGTTTTCCAAATTGACATTCCTTACAAATTGTATTTTGAGGTTTCACAATTTTAGGTAGATCTCTAACTGCCTTAGAAGTACTAATTTTTACCATGCAGCCAAAGTTTACATGACATAGTCTCTTATGCCATAACCAACTTTCATCTATATGTGCAATTAAGCATGCCTTTTCACTGTTATTCAAATGAAAGATATTGCCTCTAGTCTGATTACCGGTTGCAATTTCCAAACCAGTTCTATTCATGATTTTACATTTTCCATTTTTAAATTGTAACTGAAATCCCTTCTCAACTAATTGACCAACACTTAAAAGGTTATGCTTTAATCCTTCAACATAGTAGACATTGTTAGTGTTATGCTTACCATCAAGAGATATTGAACCCTTACCTTTGATTGAACATGCTTTGTCATCTCCAAATCTTACTAAACCTCCATTGTACTCTTGAAAGTTCAAGAATTTACCTTTGTCTCTAGTCATATGGTGTGAGCATCCTGAGTCAATGATCCATTCATCCTTTGCTTCAACTTTAGCTGCTAGGGCTTGTTCTACCGGTTGAGCAGTAGGTGTTGGTTGATCCTCTATTATAGCAACAAAAACCAATCCATTGTCTGTTGGATCCTCATCAAAATCATCAGTCACACCTTCATCAGCAATGTAACAAGATTTGTCTTTGTTTTTCTTAAATCTGTATCTCTGATATTCAGGATTAGGCTTGTATGTTCTTCTAGCTTCTTCTCTTAGTCTAGCATATCTATCAAGGCATCTCGAAGCCATATGACCAGTCTTATTACAGTTAAAACATTTAAAGGGTGCTTTACCTTCATACTTACTTCCAATTGGACCTTTTGGCATTTTTCTTGAAAATAATGCTTTAAGCTCTTCAAGCTCTTCATTTTCCTTCCTAGTTTCTTCAAGTTCTCTTGCATAAAAGGCTTTCCAGTCTGATTTGTCAAATGATGGAGCAGATGATGTTGATGCTTTAAAGGCCAAATCTATCTTTATAGTAGCAAGAGGACCAAATTCCTCAATTTCAAAGGATGAAAGTTTTCCAATCAATGTATTCCTAGTTACTGGTGTATTAGGCATTGTTCTCAACTCATTTATAGTAGTAACCTTCATTTTATATGCCGGTGGCAAACCTCTTAAGATTTTTGAAACAATTTCATCCTTACTCAGAGTTCCTCCACAACATTTAATACCCAAAAAAATTTCATTTACTCTTTCCATAAAAGCAGAAATCCTTTCATCTTCTTCCATTTTCAGATGTTCATACCTGACTCAGAAGCTTTCAAGTTTTGCAATTTTAACTGTGGAATCTCCTTCATTCAATGCTTCCAAATGATCCCAAATAGCTTTAGCAGTAGACCTATCTGATAATCCCATGATTTGTTGATCTGATAATGTGCTCAAAAGTGCTTCTCTTGCTTTGCAATCATTCTCTTCATCTTTGGCTAAAGTAGTTGGAGCAGTCTGATCAACTACAGTAGTAGTATAACCATTCTTAGTAACTTCTCAGATGTCTTTACCAATGCAATTCAGATGTGTCTCCATTTTGATCTTCCATATCCTTTAGGACTTTCCTTCCTGAAGTAATTAGTAGACATTGTATCTCCTCAGGTTGTTAAACTTCTGCAAAAGAGGACTAGGCTCTGATACCAATTGTTAGGTCCCGAGACAACTGAGAGGGGGGAGGTGAATCGGTTGTCTAATAAATTCAAACCAAAAACTAATTAACCAACTCAATTCTTAATACCCGTAAACCAGTTAAGTATGTCGGTAGACAGTGTTAATAGTAAATTGCTATACCGGTAAAGATTAATGCATGAAACATAAACATAAAGTCATCCACAACACATAACACCAATATTTGTACGTGGAAACCCTGTAAGGGGAAAAACCACGATGGGAAACCTTACCCACAATCAGATGATACTAGTGCAGATAGTAAGTATACATAAATGGGGTCTGCACATGCAGAAAGGCCAACAGCCTAGAGCTCACTACTCAATCACACAAAATGGGAGTCACACTGACTACAGTTGGATGGTTAAATCCAATAAGAATGTACTGCACAAAATAGCATCTTCATATGCTGGATTCAGTACCGATGTAATGCTAATATGCTTATACAAAAACCTAGCTTCACATTCAAATGATTTCTTCATGTATTCCTCTGCTTAATCTCGCATATACCTTCACTCAATTCTTTTTCGCATTCCACACTTGATCTTACAAATAAGATCTTACATATATACCATACCCTAAGACCAATTTTAGTAGGTTGGCTCTACAAGATATTACAATAAAATCATTTTACATACAATATCATATCCGATGCAATAACAGATTGAACATGTCGGCTTAATGCATTTACAACAATAATAAATCATTTCTATAGCATGCCATGCTGATCTGGAAAAGATAAACCTGCCGGTGTAACCCTAGATAACCTAGACCTATTTGTTGGTAAAAGCAAATATGCAAATATGAATATACCAATGATTAATTTTTCAAAACAAAGTGTCCACATGATGTCTTCGACATTACCAAGTGTCTTCCATATCATTCCAGGTACTGGTGAACAATATATCCTACCGGTGAACCATATACCAGTAATTGTTGCAATAGTTACTTGCTTGCCGGTGAATGCTGCTGGATCTCCAAAGTGCTAGTTTTCAGTAGGTGTTGACATCAATGACAAAACCATACCAAAATAACAACATGCATGATTCTACAAATGTAACAAACTAGATTACAAGATGACAAGATTAGTAGAAACACTATCCTAACATGATATACTAGTTGATGTTCTAAGATAATGATAAAGAAAATACTCTAAAAATGCTTAGTTAGACTATTTCCTAATACAAAAGAGGCTAAATGCGTTGATAAAATTGAGTATAAATGAGATACTAAAGCTTGCATGGATCCTTAAAATGGAGGAAGGAGAGCTCTATTTATAGTGAAAATAGGGCAATGGATGGCCAGGATTGAAAGAGTTAATCAAGGGTCAAGTTTGAAAGTTGGCAATCCATGTTTACAATTTTCACCAATGAAATGGTGACAATTGTCAACATAAGACCAGATGAGAGGAGAGGTAGGAAGCATTAAATGCTTGAGAAGACCTCATGGTTACCCTAGGGGGTAAGGGTTAAGGTTAGGTTAAGATTATCCATTGGATAATGCGTTTACCCAAAGGATAAACTCTTGTGCAAGGGTTAAAGGGATAACCATGGTCAAAGCAATGGATGCTTGACGAGACCCCTGGGTTAGATATGGGTTGAGTTTAGAGAAAGTCTCTAATCATGCTGGAGGGTTGAGTTAACCATTAATGGTTTGGAAGACTTTCAAAGTTAAGTTGTTGTAGCCTTTAATGGTTTTCAAAGACTTTGAGGGTTTGAGAAGTGACTTCCCCTTGCTTAGGGATGTGACAATATTTAGGAGATGGGTGAGGCTAATTTAGAAGTGATTAGAAGAGTCTAGAAGGGGGTTTAGGAGGCAAGTGGGAGATGTGGGATTTTGGAAGTGGATGAGGAATAAAAGGATTTAATTAAATAAAATGTTTTATTTCAATTTAGTTGTAATTTGGGAATTTGAATAAATTAGATTTATTCAATTTGGGGTAAACTATTAATTAAATATAAATTTAATTAAAAGTAGAAAGAAGGGGTTTAATTGAATAAAATGATTTATTCAATTAAATGACATAAGTGAATTTAACTAAGTAAATTGAATAATTTACTTAATAAAATAGAAGAATGTAGGTAATTTAATTAAATTAGATTTAACTAAATATAGGAATGAACATAAAATATTCATTTAGAAATATGGTCATTTTTATACGTCTACAGGATGAACAACCAACAATGCTTCAACCTTCAATTTCTTATCCAATTCTATAATAGACATTCTTTTAGCTTCAAGTCTCAGATATAAGTCATTAGGGAGAACATCAATGACTTCAATAAGAACTTTCTTATATATATCTAAGTACAAAATTATGCTCTCTCCAATAGTGTCTTTATCTGAATCTTTAAAAGAACGATAAAACTTACTAACATTACTGAGATCTCCATCCTAAGTTATTTCATTAACAAGCTCTTCCCGGGAAAGAGTATGAGATACCTTTTGTTCTGGTTTCTTTTGTGTAACCTTCTTCTTCAAACTGCTAGGCTCTCTCACAACCTATTCTTTCTTTCTAAGTGTCCTTGTCTTCTTAGGTGATGGAGCAGGTGCCGGTGAGGATTTTCTCTTCTTCCTATCCACCCTTTTAAATTGCAGCCTTGTCACTATCAGAGTCGGATGAGGTAACGACAGGGGAAATATGTGTTATCGGTTGTTGTTTAGATTTTCTTTCTTTTGCAACAACACCACTCATTTGATCAAGTTTCAACAATCCCTTTGTAAGATCTTCAGCAAAATTCGAAGCACCTTTCAATATTTTATCTTTTTTCTTCCTTTGCTTCTGAATATCAACATCTTTTTCTATGGTCTCAGCAGTGCCAAAGATATTTTCACTAGGTTTTGGTTGTGCATCTAGAAGTATCTTGGCATAAGATTCCAAAATATTTGAGTCCACTTCATATCGCATCTCAGTTACCCAAATAGTTCTAGGTTTAACTGCCTCCATCCATATTTCATCTCTCTTAATAACAAAGCATATCTGTTTGTCATATTTATCAACAATATTCTGAGGGATTCTTTCCCTTTGCTTCATCTTAGCTTGAATGTTTTTGAAATATTCCTTTACTTGCTTGTTACCTTCTGAACCCATGCCGCTAACTGCCTCCTTAATCTATTTTCCAACAGAAATATCATAGGAAAAGTCTTTGTGGCCTATACCGGGAATCTCCTTTGAGAAGTATAGCATTAAACATACAATCAAATTTCCAAATTTGAAGGTTCCCTTTTTGTCACCTTTGATTTTGTCCAAATTTTCTATTAGTGCATCTTTCAACCACTCACAAATGTCAATTTGAGCATTATTCTTTATCATCTCATAAGCACTGTGAATGCATAGACTAGAAATAGAATTTAGCCTATTTGTATGTGCAACCTTATATCCAATAACCATACTAGCATATTTAACATTGTTATCAGCTGTCGCTAACCCTGAGTGATCTATTATTAGATGTAGCACCGGTAAAGTTCATAACTTATTTGTTTGGAATTTTCTTCTTCTTCTTAGGCCTTGTGCCGATAGAGGGTAAACCTGTAACAATCCTAATTACTTCCTTAGTGATTTTCTAAACTGAGTCTAGCCATAAGAATTCATTGTGAACTCTACTAAGAACATATCAGATAGTTTCATCTTCAAATTTAGGCATATGAAGGATGTCTATGAACCCTAAATCTTCCACAATCTTATGTTTAGGTTAGATTACACCTTGTTTGTTTGTGATGACATTCATGAACATGCTCTTTATATCCTAAACCCTAAATCTTCAATGTTACAATGAATGTATGCCATAGGGTCTTCTGCAAACATAATTCACTTTAGAATTTTTGAAAATGCACCAATAGAGTCATCCATCTTAGCTATATTAGGGATTATCTTAAAGACTGGTCTAAGATGTTTGATATTCTCCACAACAATAGGTTTTGCAATGAATTCAGGAACAAAAGATGAAGAAGTCATGTTGTTAAATAAATACCTTTTAAGTGAAAACCTTGGATGCCTTGAAAATCTTTGTTGCTTCGCTTTTTGAATGTCGGTACTCTACTTTTGTGCTCTTTAAATACTTGAATGCTTGGTGAATCAAAATGAGAAATTTCAATACTTTATAACCAAAAAGTTAACTGACAACCACATTAAATGCTTCATTGGTTATATAACTCAACATATGTGTCGGTAAAGAAGAATTATGACTTCTTACCACCATCTAAGGGTAAAATACATGATCTTCAATTATTTGCCTTACCCCTAAGGATTATTCCTTAGTTAGATGAATAATCTCCTGCCTGTACAGGATTGCTCTATTCTGTCGGTGCAGAGCTAGATTCATCATTTCTCTGATTTCTCTTCTTGACCCATTGTTTAGAAAATTCTTGCTTGATTTCATTCACCTTTTCCTTGCCTTTGTCATTATATCCTCTTTTGTTTGTCGGTACATTCTTTCTTCTGCAAAATCTTGCAATATTCCCAATCTTGTTGCATGCATAACAAGTTACATTGTTTTTTCATTATTATGGCAGAATGCTTTGGTCAGACCATGGAAAACTTGGTGCAGATAGGATCCTTTAAGGGCCTCCAACCTTCTTCTGCTGACCTTATTTGTTCACACCAGCAGTTTGTTGATGATACAATAATTATGAGGGAATCAAGCATCTCAGAAGCTAAAGTTCTAAAGAGTACCTTGTGTAAATATGCTTCTGCTACGGGGCAGCTTATTAACTGGGCCAAAAGTGATGTCTTTTTCATTAATACCCTAGAGAGAAGACAACAAAGGATCAGTAGAATTCTGGAGTGTAAGATTGCTGACCTTCCTACTACCTACCTTGGTCTCCCCATGGGGATTACCCCTCCTGACTCCTATTGGAGTTCGCTGGTTGATAAATTTCACAAAAAACTTGCAGGTTGGAAAGGGGCTCTCTTAAGTCAAGCTGGTAAGCTCCTTCTCCTTAAGGCTACTCTTCAAAGTATCCCCATTTATGCTCTTAGCTTATTCAGAATTCCAGTCAAGTATGCTAAAGCTATTGAGAAAATTCAAAGAAGATTGCTATGATCTGGGGTTGAGGAAAAGCAAAGAATGTCCTTGGTGGCATGGGATCAGGTCTGCAAGCCAAAAAGCAAAGGTGGTCTGGGGCTCAGGAGGATTCGCACTTTAAATGAAGCTCTCTTGTCTAAACAAGCTTGGAGATGGTTTCACTCTGATTCTGAATGGTGCAAAATTTGGAGAAGTAAGTATTCTCTTCTGTCATCTTCTCTTTCTTCTTTTCTTAATTCAGATCTCAGCATAAATGGATCATATATCTGGAACCATGTTTCTAAATGTAAAGATGTGATTGCTAAAGGTGTGACATGGAAACTTGGAAATGGCAGAAAAGTTAGATTTTGGGAGGATCCCTGGCTTTTTGACAAACCCCTTATGGATTTCTATGAGTAGGCTTCCCATGCCCCCTCCTGTATTGGCTCTTTTGGTACCTTAGTGGCAGATTACTAGGATGGGAACAACTAGCAGAACATTGATAGTATTCATCCCAGTCTCTCTAAGCTCAAAACCCAATTGTCTGCTATTTGGCTAAATAAGGAAGAGGATTCCCTAATCTGGAAATATAACCCCAAAGGTATTTTTACTGTATCTTTGATGTATTGTATCATCTCCCCCTCCCATCCTATGAATCCCTTCTGGTCTAAAGTTTGGTTAAAAGGTCTCACTCCCAAAATCAATTTGTTCTTCTAGACTATTCTCTAGAATAAGATCCTTACTATTGACAACCTTAAATGCAGAGGTTTTGCCCTTCCAAATAGGTGTGTGTTGTTCTTTCAAGAGGAAGAGTCAGTGGACCATCTTGCCCTCCACTGTTCTTTCTCAACCTCTGTTTGGGAAAGCTTCCTCAAGAGCTTTAGTCTAGCTTGGGTGTTTCCCAGTAACATCAAAGATTTGTTCTCTTCCTAGCAAATTCATTGGACCAACTCTTTTCTGAGATGTATGTGGCAACTCTCTCTTCCACACATTTTGTGGGGTCTTTGGAAGGAAAGAAACAACCAAATATTCAGGGATGTATCCTTAAATCAAGACATTGTTTTTCAAAAAATTTAGAGGGCTATTCAGGAAAATATGGGAACTATGGAGGTCTCCTATTACTCTAACAACTCCTTAGAGTCAAACATCTTAAGAGCTTGGAATATGAAGATCACTGATGGTGATAATATTAGCTACAATAAAAGGCTTAAAGTTAAATGGCAAACCCCTCCCCAAGGTTGGCTCAAAATCAATTTTGATGGAGCAGCCAAAGGAAATCTAGGTCCCTCAGGCTGTGGAGCTATTCTCAGGGACGACAGAGGCATTTGCAAAGGTATGATTTCTGTCCCTATTGGCATTCAAACCAATCATAAAGCAGAAGCTATGGCAGCCCTTAAAGGCATTATTCTAGCCAAAAAATGGAACTGTCCCTATCTCTGGATAGAAGGGGATTCCAATAATATAATTAAGTGTCTCAATGGGACCTCAAAGCAATCTTGGTCAATTCACAATATAATTTTTTCTACCATTGATATCATTAGAACCTTAAAAAAATGCCACATATCCCATATTTATCGGGAGGCCAAATGTTTTGTTGAATGGGCTACAAATGTGGCGGTTAAGAATGAGACTATTACCACATGGACAGGTGAGAGTAGTCTCCCCAAAGATGTCAGACAAATCATAATTAATGAAAGATATCGAAGTACCCCAAAGACTCTTGATTGACAGGGCAATTATGATAAGTACTGAAGTAAGCACTTCGAGTTACTTCTATAATGAGGGAATTACTCATTATAACATCAAAGCCAGTAGAACGTGTGTTATAACCCATCAGATCATTAATGCTACACATGCTTTCTGGGTTTTTGTTTTAACTTCGAAAAGCTTTCTATTTCACCAGTTCTGTAATCTAAACTTGACTGTGAGAAATGACACCATGGGCAGAAATAGGAGAAGATATGAGCCAAGCAGTTGCAAGGAGTGGAAATAGAAAGAAGAGGTGTGGGAAATTTTGTAGAAGGGTGGTCTTTCGAGCTTCATTGAGAAACTCCATGGTCATGATGGAAAGATAACTAGCTTCTTCTGCAAAAATTGGAAGAAGGGCATGCTTAAAATGGGCGACCAACTAGTGGAAATTGATGAAGACTTAATAGCTAAAGCTACGGGGCTCAAAAGGGAGGGTTGCAACTTCTACAGAGATAGGAAGGTTAGTAGGGAAGCCATTGAAAGGTACCTGGTCATATAGAAAGAGAAGAAAAGACTAGTAAAGTTGAGTAAAACCTATTACCCACCTAGAGCTTTTGCAAAACCCTGGCGGGAAATTCTCTTTGTTTTAATGAGGTATATAACTCTAGATGGTAGGTTTACGAAAGTATATGGGTATCATTTTGTCCTCTTAAATCATTTTAGGCATAATGATAAGGTGAATTTCCCTTACTTCTTGCTCTGTTCTATGAATGCCTCCCTAAAAGCCTATAAAGAAAATCCTTGGGGTGATACTACAATGCACCAGGGACTTATGGTCCTCATTTATGACCATTTAAAGGCTAGTAAAATCAACCGAATGTAGCTCTCTGTGGATTCAAAAGAAGAATTATCTGATTCTAATTTCTTGAAGGAGGAGGAATTAGACAATGATTTCTCGATTGATAATGAGGAAAGCTTTGACGACTCAGAGTATGAGAGTAGTAAGAAGAGGAAATCAAGACCCTCTTCTTCTAAGAGCAAAAAACCCCAAAGCAAACCCTTGATTAGTATTTCTTCAGAAGAAGAGTACTCTGATTTCCCTAAGGAGAAGAAGAACCCTAAGGGGGTGCTGAAGGCAAAAAGTAAAAACCAAGCCCAGCCCAGGAAGAAGAAAAAGAAAATAGAGGAGACTGGCAAAGAACCAGAGGAGACCGGCAAGGAATCGGAAGAGGACAAGCAAACAAGGACCCTAGAAGCTGAACAAAGCCTAGATATGGAGACTATGGAGGAGACTCTCAGGGCTGCTGACACTATTTCTGCCTTCCATATCTCTAAAGATGAATAGATAACCCCTGGAAAAGTGACTCCTTCTCCTGGTCCACCTCCCGAGGCCTTGAAGGGTTTTATGAAAACCATAGAATGGCTTATTGATGGGAATAAGAAAATTGCGAATGAGTATAAAAAACTCTGCAACAGAGTCCTAATCCTGGAGACCATTAACATTGGAGAGGGGAACACTATGGCCGATTATATCAAAGATCTGAAGAACACAATTGCTAAAGTAGAAGACATTAGAGATGCCTTTAATCCCCGGTTTGAGAAAATTGAAAAGGAGATACAGGATAGAAAAACCCTGGAGGAAACTAGTGAAAAAACGCTCTCGGACACAGTCGCCAAAGTGGACAAGATAGAGGAGTGCCTCAAGAACATTGCGGAGCAGAGCCTCAGCATTCTAAAAATCTCAGCCAACAACACCCATACCCTCATCAGCAAGCTTGATGACAAAAAGGAAACCCAGGAAATTGACCTAGATGTAGAAGGAACAGGGGAAGCCCAAGGTCCCAGAACCCGCACCCATGGAAAGAGGAAGGAAAAGAAAGTGAATAAGGACCTGGAGGAGCTAAAAGTAGTTGGGGCGACCTATGATGAGCTGGTGACTAAGGCAGATAATCTGCTAAAGAAAATTACTATGTAGTGTCTCCTTGGGTTCTTTGTTGTTTTTTGTTGTTTAGCTATTTTTTCTGTTCGCTGGTCTTTTGACCAGATGCTATGTATGTGTACTCTATTTTCTCAGCTTTGTTTTTAACTATGTTGTAATGGTTTTGGGTCCTTAAAAACTATTTTTCAATCAATCAAAACAAGTTACATTGTTTCTTTGAATAGATTTTCCATAACCTTGCCCGGTTTGAGTTCTGCATTGATTAGATAGATGTCCAAATCTACCACAGGCATAACATTTTACATTCATTCTACAATTGTTTGAGTTATGACCATGTTTATTGTATTTGGAACATTGACCAGTGGATGAGTTTGTATTCTGATTATTCCTATATCTGCATTGATTTTCTCTATGACCAAATTTATTGCAATTAAAGCATTTGCCATTGAATTTATAAGCATTGGGTTGCCTTACCGATTTGTTGTGATCATGATTGTTTGCAGTTCCAGAACTTTCTCCATGTTCAAATCCAAGTCCAACTGTTTCTCCATTAGGTTTTTGACTTTTTAGCATATCATCAAGCTTGTCTGAACTCTTTTTGAATTTGTCCTTGTATTCATTTGCAGCGACCAACTCACCTTCTAGAGTGCTAACTTGTCTCATAAGTTCCTCTTTGTCATGTTGCATCTAAATCAACTCTATTTTAAGCATATCATTTTCATAACTAAGCCTTGTAGATTCATCTGATCTTTCATTAAGTCGTCTGGCCAAATCTTCTTGATTATTCTTTTTGTCTTCAATATCCTTCTCTCATGGTTAAATCTTGCATCTTATTCTTCATGTTACTATTCTCTTGTCTTAGTTTCTCTACAATAATTCTGAGAGTTTCTTTTTCTTCATCATATTTTTTTTGAATTTGTCCTTGTATTCATTTGCAGCGACCAACTCACCTTCCAGAGTGCTAACTTGTCTCATAAGTTCCTCTTTGTCATGTTGCATCTAAATCAACTTTGTTTTAAGCATATCATTTTCATAACTAAGCCTTGTAGATTCATCTGATCTTTCATTAAGTCGTCTGGCCAAATCTTCTTGATTCTTCTTTTTGTCTTCAATATCCTTACATAGTCTCATGGTTAAATCTTGCATCTTATTCTTCATGTTACTGTTCTCTTGTCTTAGTTTCTCTACAATAATTCTGCTACAGTTGCTCATGCAATTATTTTCTCTTATTCTTTGCCATGATCAAGTTTTCTTGAAGTGCTTTGATGAATTCTCGAGCAAATCTGAGTTCTTCTTCCAGTTTGACATTCTTTAATTTTTCTGCATCAAAATCTTCAAGAGCCGCTTCCAACTGTTGTCTCAAACTTTCCATCAGCACCGGTTTCAGAATCTTCCTCAAGCTGTTAGGCTTCTACAAATAGAGGACCAGGCTTTGATAACAATTGTTAGATACTTTGTTAATCTCAAAGACACTGAGAGGGGGGGTGAATCAGTGTCTGACCGGTAGATGAAATATTTAAACTTATTTGCAATTTTGTAACTAAAATTAATATACTGGTAAGCAAACAATAATGCAGTAAAGAGAAACAAAAGAATCAACATCAATGCACACCATAACATAGATATTTTGGCGAGGAAACTTAGTAAGGGAAAAAACTCGGTGGGATTTGTGACCCACAATATGTACTCGCTGGCCAATATGAATAAATATTACATGAATAAATATTACTCAGTACAAAAGGGGCCTGCACATGCAGGAAGGCCAACTGCCTAGAGCTCACTGCTCAACAAAAATGGAGTCACACTGACTACAATATTGATGTAAACACAAAATTGAACTCTTACAACTTGCATCAAAATGTTGGACGAGTTCTCTATTATGCTTTGTTTGATACCGGTTTTGCCTCTATCAAAAACCCTTGTCGGTATGCTGTCAAATGATTCTTCTTACACAAAATAGTCTTCGTTTTGCTTTGCTTCTTATTCAGTCCAAAATAAACACATCAAAATGCATATACAACTATTCGCTATCATATCTCTATCTTATCTCATATCATCGCTTTCATACTAGTTTTTTATTACATACAAAATGACCTACAAGAACTCATAAATATATAAGGCATTACAATACAATATGTCGGTCATACAATTATAAATTGTAATTCGCATAAAAAATACTATTGTCAAGTCCGCCTAGAATGCGAGTATGATCTGTTGTCGGTGTGAATAAACTTTGTTGTATCTGTCAGTGCCGGTAGGTGAATTCTATTGTCAGTTGAACCTATAGAACCTTGTTGAACCTTGTTTCCATCAATGACAACAACCTTTCTCATCTAAGTGTATAATGCCAACAAGAGTGTCTTTTATTATGCTAAACCAGTCAAAATTTGGGCTTTGAGGATCCTTTGCCATACCCTTATTTTTTTTAGCAATCAATAGTCATTGTGTGTCCGTGTTTGAAGTGTTTCGTTGGCACATTGATTATCAAACATTCAAATCTGGTCACATTTTGACAATCTTAGACAAATTTAGGCATACATCATGGAGTGGTATTACACATTTGTAGGGAAGGTGAAGAATTTATCCCTCCAACTGAAAGAGAATATGAGACTTTACCATCTTTCCTCCAACCAACATATCAATCCAACTCAGACATGTCTCAAACCTTCAACTACATACCTTGACAACAATAAAGCACTTACTCCACAAACACATACAACCCAAACTAAAACTTTAGGGATCGGTTTGAAAAAATGATTATGGAAGTTAAAGCATCTAGGAAAAACCCCCAAGTGACACATCAAACTACATCCCCCTTCTACCCAACCAACAATCCACATGCATACCTAGCACTTCAAACAACCAAATCAACACCCAAAGGACAACATTAAAACTCATGCTTCAATCACGATGAAAATTCACACCTTTGGACTGTGAACCTATAGAATCAACCTTGCAAAAACTTATCACATCGAAGTTAATTAGACTTCCTAAGGTTGTCAAATCCTCATGGTGGAATGATAATGAATTTTATGAATACCATAGGAAAACAAGACATAAGACTTCTAATTAAAACATGCTTAATAATCTGTAGTGCCCCTCCCGGATTCATCTCTTCTTTTGTTGTCTAGATAGACCTAGTTAGACTTATTGATGGTATCTTGATCGATACTTATGACTCTATTTATGTTTTGATGCTAATGGTGGATGTTTTGATGACTATATATGACTCTTCTGCTATCTTAGATGGTATCATTGATGCTAGGACTCTATGTGGATTTATGATTACTCGATATGACTTATTATGTTTTGGAGCTTTATATGGTTGATGATGTTAGACATGATTTATGACATATGATACTTGATGGATTTTATGGATGTTAGTACATAGAATCACCTTGATGGATTGATTTATATGATTCATGGATATATATGTGATCATTGATCATGCGGATTATTTAATTTATGATGACACTAACCCTATTTCATGATGATGATTCTATGTTGTGTTTTGGTATTTTATTGTGTGACTGTCTTTGTGAGTAGAGACAATGTCATATCACTCATTACAAGCATGATATGTCATCGTGATTCTCTATCACATACCTGTTTAATATGATGTATATGTATAATATATGTTGTGTTTAATCTTTGATGCAGGTTTGCAAGTAATGGACATTGACTCCACCTAGCTTCATAGGTCCAAGTGTGTCCTATCCCAATGGAAAGTTGTCAGAGATGACATAGTTTCCCTCACACACTCTAGGTCTAAGATTTATACCTTGTTAGTTTATCTTGATGTCTTTTGCTTGATTGATTCCCCTTTAGGATCAACTAAGAGTTGTGGTGTATTGGTTAAGTCTCTTCCACCTTGTTTCATAGGTCATGAGGTCAAGTCTCTCTAGCTTATTATTTTGCTAAGTCATGGCTTGGTTATTGGATTTATTTCATGATTGGATTATTCATTTTATTAAGAATTTAATTGAGTAATTAATCTATTTAATCTAATTTATTGATATTTAATTGAGCTTCATTTATTATTTAATTATTTAATTTGTTTTATTTATTGATGGGATGACTTTTATTTATTGATTTTAGTTTAATATTTATTTGAGCTATTTTTATTTTATTTTATTTATTGGTATTATTATGAATAATGGTAATTAATTATAAAGTATTGCATATGAACTATTTAATTAAACTATAATTATTTGTAAATAATATTATTCCTACCTACCGCCTAATTATGAGGAAATATTTGTATTTCCTAAGTAATTATCATTCCTATAATATTGTAATTGAGTTTGATATATTTTACCTACCCTTATTTTTGATTGGTCATCTTGATTGAGTAGGTAAGAAATATATATTTATAATATGTATTTTTAGAACTTTGCAATGGTAAGTAAGATATATGGTTTATGGAATTTTCCTATTGGTGGGAAAAACTATAGTCTAAAATTTAATTTTTCTATTTGTTTTGGCTTGCTGGTTTGTGCACGGGTTAATCATCCAGAAAATCATTGGAAGAGGATTTTGAATTTGGTTTGAATATTGGATTGCAATTTGGATTTGTGAAGGCTTGGCAATTTCAGATTTCTTCTTCAATTTTTGGTTTTGCGAATTGCAGGTTGGTGGCTCTTACTTCTGCATTTCATTTATGGAAAATATTGTCTTCTCCATGTCTGCAAATTTTAATTTTTATTTCTCTTAGGGATTTATTTGATTGTGGGGATGATTTGTCTTGATATATTTTAGTTTGTTGTGCAAGTTTGGGAATGGGAAAATGTATATTTGTCTTTATGTCTTTATTGTATTTTATGTGATCTTTCTATGAATGCACTGTGAGAATGTGGACTCTTCCTTCCACTTATTTTGGCTGCATTTAGACTCTACCTAGATTTATTGACTCTTCCTTTGTTGATTGTTACTTCTCTCTCTCTCTCTCTCTCTCTCTCTCTCTCTCTCTCTCTTGGTTTTGGCTTCCTATTTCTCAGTTTATGCTCAGTAGGAGAGATTTTCTTCTGTAACTGATGTAGAGCCCTCTTTGTAAACTGAAAAACACCTCAAAATTTATGACATTGACCCCTCAAGACAACAATGGGATCCTATCAAGACAGGGCTCTACAACATTAGTTCAATCTTCTCATCATCTTCAAGACTCATACATACTCAACTTGGTTAAATGGCTCCAACATACACTTCAAGACATCCAAGGGTTATGGACCATTAGCACACTTGGTTTGGGTCAAACATGACTCACTTGAACTAGATCCAACATTGATTTTGAGGATTCAACCCTATTCTCCATAGTACCCTCACAATTAGGCCTATTTGCTTGTAGCCCTTTCTAGCGGGTAAAGGGACCTTAAGTTCAAACTTTCCCAAACATCCTAGAAAAAAAATTATGGATTCAAGTACCCTTTTAAAAGTTACAAAAATACCCAAAAGGAAGGGTCAGGGTCTAACAAGAAAAGGTCTAAACCGATAGAATTTTGACTGTCCTAAAGGGCTAATTAGGCCTCCATTTGTGAAGCACCTATATCTAGATGAGTGAACCAGGAAATTAAAACCCCATGTGCATGTGGGGAACCATAAACCATAAGGGATTCCAGGCTTACATGCCTGGAATCATTGCCAATTGCACACAAGGGTAGCTTTGTTGTTCAAGGTCTAGGTAGCCACATAGAGATGTCTACCTAGAGTCGCTTCAAACACACCTCTCCCTTTCTCCTCCTAAAAAACACTTTTGGAATCCTAGAATACACTGACCATACTTTCCTTTCACCAAATCCCATGGGTCTTAGATTGATAAAGTGCAAGGTATGGCCATGGAGGAGGAAAAACCCAAGGTAAACCCTGGTTTTCCGGGTACCTAAAGAAAAATTTGAATATCAGGAGCAAAACACACAACTAGAACTTCAAACCAAAGCTAAAAAAAATTTAACTCTCCTCTCCAACCAATTCACATAATTGGGAATGGATCCCAATCCGTACAGTACCGTACCCCGTAGCAAAACTCCAAAATTTCAGGAAAAAACTCAGAATTTAATTAGTTTGTTGTCACCACAAATTTCTTCCATACAATCTCTCCTTGGGAATTAGATCCACAAGGTGTATAAACCACTCCACAACTTCTCTCAACCAAATCCAAGAGGCTAGAGGCATTGGAGGAATTTCAAATAAACAAAAATGTAAAAAGTGCATAAAAGTTGCTCTTGACAACTTTTGACAACTTTTGCAAAAGTTGTCAAAATGTCATCTTTCACCTCCCAATGCCTTGGGTCAAGTATAACCCCTCCTAAAATATCCTAGAAGCACTAAAACCAGCACATTTGATCCCCTATTATCCAAAAGGCCTAATTGTCTTATAGAAATGCCAAAATAGGAGTTTGGCTCACAAGATGGGGTTCTTTATTACAAACACACAATGCATGATTGAAACATATACAAAACATTATAAAGACATATTTTATGCCTTATCCTCCCTCGTCTGAGTCTAACTTATCATCTTGAATGGCTTGATGGGGTGCTCCTACACCATACTCCCTAAAAGAAGAAATCTCAAGTCCACTTGAGATGAGAGTTTGTAGGTCTACACCATGGTCTTTGATCTATTGTTCTGTCATCTAGACTACTTTAGAATCATGTTGTCCTTTCCAAGCCACCAAATAATCCATGCAAACTTTTCTCCTGGTTTGATTTGCAACCTTAGTGTCTAGAACCTGATGCAACTTTGGTGATTCATGTTTGTAAATGTCATCATCTGCAATAACCTAAACTGTGTCTTCTCTTGCACCAACACTACATTTAAAAAGAGTTGTCACAAACATTAAAGATAGGTGACAAACCAAGATCAGGTGGGAGTTGAAGTTCATCGGCATTTAGACCACATTTCTTCAAGATTTGGTAGGGTCCAATCTTTCATTGCATCAGCTTTGTATATCTGCCTTTTGGAAGTCTTTCCTTCTTCAAGTGAACCCACACCAAGTCTCCCACATCAAACTAAACATCTCTCTTCTTTTTGTCAGCATGAGCTTTATATCTTTCTACAGATTGTTGAAGATGGTTCTTAACTTGGTCATGGATTTCCTTTATGGTGGTAGCAAAGGTTTCCCCATCTATACTAATGGCTTCTCCTTGAGGTAGCTCTCTCAACTCCATCACACCCCTTGGATGGATGCCATATACAATCTAGAAAGGTGACTTACTAGTACTCCTATTCATGGTATCATTATAGGAGAATTATGCCTGAGATAATATACTATCCCACCTTTCTCCATGATGTCTAGTCAAACACCTTAGCAGATTGCCTAGTGACCTGTTTACAACTTCAGTTTGGCCATTCGTTTGGGGATGGTAGACTGAGGAGAAGGATAAATTTGTACCAAGATTATTCCAAAGGGTCCTCCAAAAGTGACCAATAAATTTCACATCCCTATCAGAGATTATAGTCAAAGGCAAACCATGTATCTGGACAATCTCCTTGAAGAACAAGTCTGCAACATAAGAAGCATCACAAGTGGTTTTGCATGGCAAGAAATGTGCCATCTTACTAAACCTATCCACCACTACAAAAACACTATCATATCCTTTCCTTGTCCTAGGAAATCCTAAAACAAAATCCATACTTATGCTTTCTTATGATCTTGAAGAGATGGGTAAAGGCTGGTATAGGCCTACATTGGTGGACTTTCCTTTTGCCTTTTGGCAGATCACACATATCTCCACAAATCTCCTAACATCTGCCTATAGTTTGGGCCAAAAATAACGTCTCTTCACCAAATCTAGTGTCTTGTCAAGACCAAAATGGCCTACCATTGCTCCATAATGTTTCTCCTTAATTATATTCAGTCTCATAGAACATTTGGGTATGCATAGTTGTGCACCCTTAAACAACAATCTATTTTGAATAAAAAAATTCAGAATACTCAACATGAAACCATTCATAAAATGAAGAAAATACCTTATAGGCCTCTCCAAAGTCTTCATCACCCTCATACATGGCTTTCAAGGAGTCTATTCCAACACTCTCCAACTGAATCTGATTTGCTGTTAGGACTCTTTTGCTCAAAGCATCTGCCACCTTATTCTTGACCCCTTTCTTATGCTTAAGAATGAAAGTGAAAGCTTGTAGGGTCTCTACCCACTTCATGTGCCAGTGATTCAACTTTTTTTACTATTTATAAATCTAAGGGTCTGATTGTCTATGAAAACTATGAATTCTTTTGGTAGCAAGTAGTGTCTCCACTTTTTCAAGGATTGGACTAAAGCATACATCTTTAGGTCATAGGATGAATATCTTCTCTTTGCCTCATTCAACTTCTCACTAAAGAAAGCAATAGGTCTTCCCTCTTGACTAAGCACTACCCCAATAGCCATGTGACTAGCATCACACTCCACTTGGAAGATCTTGTTGAAATCAGGTAGGGCAAGGACCGACTGCTCAGCAAATTTTCTCTTCAATGTTTCAAAAGAGTTATCTACTTCTTTTGTCCAACTAAACCTGCACTTTTTTCCTCCCCTTATGGTATCAAGCATAGGAGAAAAAATATGGCTAAAGCCTCTTATAAACTTCCTATATAAGGTAGGTAAGCCATGTAAACTTCTAACATCATTCATTGTTCTAGGTGTAGGCCAAGACAATATGGCACTCACCTTTTCTTGATCCATTTTCAATTCACCATATGAGATTACAAAACCCAAGTAAATGATCTCTTCCTACATAAAGAAACACCTTTCCAAGTAGATCATTAATTTTTCTTCATACAATCTTCTTAGGACTAGGTCTACATGTTTTAGATGCTCTCCTTTGGTTTGACTGAAAACTAGAATGTCATCTAGGTAGACTATAACAAATTTCCCTATAAAATCCATCAAGACTTCATTCATTAACCTCGTAAAGGTAATAGGTGCATTGGATAAGCCAAAGGGAATGAATTTACACTCATACAACCCCTGATTTGTTTTAAATGCAGTCTTCCACTCATCTCCTGGCCTAATCCTAATCTGATGATAGCCACTCTTTAAGTCAACCTTTGTAAAATACCTAGCACCCCCCCAAACAATCTAACAAATCTTCAATCCTAGGCATTGGAAATCTATACCTAATAGTAATCTTGTTGATGGATCTTGAGTCGGTGCAAAGCCTCCAAGTCCCTTCCTTTTTGGGTGCCAAGACTATAGGGACTACACATGGGCTCAAACTTTTGCCAATCAATCCGGACTCCAACAATTTGTCAACTTGTTTTGCCATCTCAACATTCTGATCTGGTGTGAGCTTGTATGCTGCTTTATTAGGCAAGGTGGATCCAGGTATAAGGTCTATACAATGGTTTATGTCCGTCATGAGAGGTAGTGACCTTGGCATGCCATCAAAGATGACACCCTTGTATTTGTCTAGTAGCTGCTACACTACAGGGTCAATCAACCTCAATCTGTCCTCTTTCTTGTCTTCAGACCTCTACACCTTTGTTACTATTGGACTAGGGATAAGGGCATAATAGACCATGCCTTCATTTTCCATGTTCTTCATGAACTGCTTCCCTCCTAACACCAACACCTTGGCCTCCTTTTGTTTGGTATCCTCCTCATTCTCCATCAAAGGTAGCAACTCAATCACCTTACCATCTTTGGTGATGGAATATGTATTCCTAGAACCATCATGTTGTGCCTTCAAATCAAACTACCATGGTCTCCCAAATAGGAGATGGCAAGCATCCATATTGCAATGTCAAACATCAACCTATCTCTATAGGTTCCAATCTGGAATTCTACCCAAGCCTGCTCTTCCACAACAACTTGTTATCCTTGTGTGAGCCACAAGACCTTGTAGGGGCAAGGGTGAGGAAGTCTCCTCAACTTTAGTTTCTCCACCATCTGTAGAGACACAAAGTTCTCAGTTGAACCAGAATCTATTAGGACCTTGCATACTTTTCCACCCACTTTGCAAGTGGTCTTGAATAGAGACTTCCTTTGTGGAGGTTCTCTATCAGACATCTTCATAGTAGTTACTACTCTTCTAATCATCAAAGCTTCACCTATTTCAGTGTAGCCATAGCTATTAGGGGTATTGACACTTTGGTATGTGTTTGCACTGGCTAGACTTTGGCAGTCAACCTCTAAAATCAAGTTACTTCTCCTTTCTCCAATGGAACTAGTAGGTTTATTTGGGCATCTATTGGCCATGTGTCCTTCTTGATTGTAGTTATAACATCTGATTGGACCTCTACCTTGAGATCTCCCTCTAAATGGTGGTCTTCTTCCTATGAAGTTACCTCTTTGATTGTATCCTCCATTGTTATTGGAACTACTCTTTCCTTTAGTGCCTTCTTGACTGGTTTCACCTTGGTTTCCAAAACCATTTCCCTTACTTCTGAAAAAATTTCTTCCACCCCTCTGCTATCTTCCTCTTCCTTTATTGTTCTGCTCTTGTCTCCTTTTGATCTTCTCTTCCACCTTGATAGAAAGTTGATGGCATCTACCCATGATATCCGGACTAAGAAGGTTTGATTCTTCTTGAATGTTGTACCTTATTCCATTTAGGTACCAGGAAACTTTCTCACTTTCTTCCGCTTTTGTTTTAGACTTCATACATAGCCTTTGTAACTCCTCATTGTACGAGTTCATATCCATCTCCTTCTGCTTGAGATTTTGTCTCCTCTTATGGAGTTGTATTTCATAGTCTTTGGGTACATAGGCCTCTTTGATTAAGGCAACCATCCTCTCCCAAGAAATAACCTTGGGCTTGTTGTCCTTCTCTCTTTCCTCTTGGACAAAGTTCCACCAAGTTAAGGCTACTCCCTTCAACTTGGACTTATCAATCTTCACCTTTTGGTGTCTTGGAATTTCTTCACATTCAAAGAAACTAGACAGGGATTCTATCTAATCTACCACAACATCTGGTTCCATCTTCCTTTATCCGGGCATCTATTGGCCATGTGTCCTTCTTGATTGTAGTTATAAAATCTGATTGGACCTCTACCTTGAGATCTCCCTCTAAATGGTGGTCTTCTTCCTTTGAAGTTACCTCTCTGATTGTATCCTCCATTGTTATTGGAACTACTCTCTCCTTTAGTGCCTTCTTGACTAGTTTCACCTTGGTTTCCAAAACTATTTCCCTTACTTCTAAAAAAATTTCGTCCACCCCTCTATTGTCTTCCTCTTCCTTTATTGTTCTCCTCTTGTCTCCTTTTGATCTTCTCTTCCACCTTGATAGCAAGTTGATGGCATCTACCCATGATATCCGAGATAAGAAGGTTTGATTCTTCTTGAATGTTGTACCTTAATCCATTCAGGTACCAGGAAACTTTCTCACTTTCTTCCTCTTTTGTTTTAGACTTCATACATAGCCTTTGTAACTCCTCATTGTACGAGTTCACATCCATCTCCTTCTGCTTGAGATTTTGTCTCTTCTTATGGAGTTGTATTTCATAGTCTTTGGGTACATAGGCCTCTTTGATTAAGGCAACCATCCTCTTCCAAGAAATATCCTTGGGCTTGTTGTCCTTCTCTCTTTCCTCTTGGACAAAGTTCCACTAAGTTAGGGCTACTCCCTTCAACTTGGACTTATCAATCTTCACCTTCTGGTGTCCTAGAATTTCTTCACATTCAAAGAAACTAGACAGGGATTCTATCTAATCTACCACAACATTTGGTTCCATCTTCCTAGAGAAAGTTGGCAAATAAATATTCTACTCCATGGTTCTCCTCTCCATGGATTTGAGGGCATTCAAGAAGTGCCTCTAGTCAGGAGGAATCGCCTCTTCCTCCTGCATAGGGATCTCATCCTCATCCCCTTCTTCACCACTACCAATGCCTCCATCTTCCTTCCCATCTACTCTGCCTCTCAACCTATCTATCTCCCTCTACATTGCCTTGCAAGCAGTGGCCTTCTCTCTCACAATCTTTTCCAATTCCATGTTGGTGATTGGTCCTCTAGGGACCTCTTCTTCTTGTCCCTCTGACATCTTTCAATTCTCTATCTCCTTACCAAAGATGTTACTAGCTCTCATACCACTTGATGTAGAGCCCTCCTTGTAACATGCCAAATACCTCAAAATGTATGACACTGACCCCTCAAGATAGCAATGGGATCCTATCAAGACAGGGCTCTAGAACATTAGTTCAATATTCTCATCATCTTCTAGACACATACCTGCTCAACTTGGTTAAATGGCTCCAACATACACTTTGAGACCTCTGAGGGTTACGGACCATTAGCACACTTGTTTTGGGTCAAACATGACTCACTTGAACTAGATCCAACACTCGTTTTGAGGATTCAACCCTATTCTCCATAGTACCCTCACAATTAGGCCTATTTGCTTGTAGCCCTTTCTAGTGGGTAAAGGGACCTTAAGTTCAAACTTTCCCAACCACCATAGAAAAGAAATTATGGATTCAAGTACCCTTTTTAAGTTACACAAATCCCCAAAAGGAAGGGTCAGGGTCTGACAAACAAAGGTCTGGATCGGTAGAATGTTGACTATCCTAAAGGGCTAATTAGGCCTCCATTTGTGAAGCACCTATATCCATATGAGTGAACCAAGAAATTAAAACCCCATGGGCATGTGGGGAACCATAAACCATAAGGGATTCCAGAGTTACACACCTAGAATCATCACCAATTGCACATAAGGGTAACTTTGTTGTTCAAGGTCTAGGTAGCCACATAGAAATGTCTACCTAGGGTCGCTTCAAACACACCTCTCCCTTTCTCCTCCTGCAAAACAATTTTGGAATCCTAGAATAAACTGACCATACTTTCCTTTCACCAAATCTCATGGGTCTTAGATTGATAAAGTGCAAGGTATGGCCATGGAGGAGGAAAAACCCAAGGTAAACCTTGGTTTTCCGGGTACCTACAGTAAAATTTGAATATCAAGAACAAAACACACAACTAGAACTTCAAACCAAAGCCAAATTTTTTTTAACTCTCCTCTCCAACCAATTAATATAATTGGGAATGGATCCCAATCCGTACAGTACCATACCTCATACCAAAACTCTGGAATTCTATTAGTTTATTGTCACCACAACTTTCCTCCGTATAGTCTCTCCTTCAAAATTGGATCCAAAAGGTGTATAAACTACTCCACAACTTCTCTCAACTAAAACCAAGAGGTAAGAGCTATTAGAGGAGTTTCAAATAAACAAAAATGTAAAAAGTGCATAAAAGTTGCTCTTGACAACTTTTGACAACTTTTGCAAAAGTTGTCAAAATGTCATCTTTCGCCTCCCAATGCCTTGGGTCAAGTTTAACCCCTCCTAAAAAATCCTAGAAGCACTAAAACCAAAAAATTTGATCCCCTATTATCCAAAAGGCCTAATTGGCTTATAGAAATTCCAAAATAGGAGTTTGGCTCAGAAGATGGGGTTCTTTATTACAAACACACAATGCATGATTGAAACATATACAAAACATTCTAAAGACATATTTGATGCCTTATCCTCCCTCGTTTGAGTCTAACTTATCATCTTGAAGGGCTTGATGGGGTGCTCCTGTATCAGTAACTTTCTACCAGTGACTATTTAGTGAGCATGTTAGTTTTCCTTGATGTCATATGGATGTTTTAGACCCTCTATCTACATTGTGAGGGCCATTTCTGATCCCTGAGACCCCCTATGCTTCTCTCATAGCTTCAGGACTCAGTTATGCTTAGTTTCTTACACTTCTCCCAAGAATTCTATGAAATCACCTAGGAACATTGTAGGATGCACCATGAACACCACCCTACATGCCAAGAATTCCATGCTTCATCCCATAAACGCCATTGTTCATACCATGTGCATTGACAAATATACCATCAGAACTAAGGTCCTTATTTGCACATGCAAGCAAAATGACTAGAAAATGCACTCTAGAAACCAAAAATACTATCATACCTACTAGAAATGCCACCATACATACTAGAAATGTTGACATACATACCAATAATTCTATCCTAGGTTTTAGGGGTGTTGCGCTATCCCGAGGGTCTCTGGAAGTTCATTTTTAGTATGTTTGAGTGCATCTTTGGTCTGTGTGATCACTTCAAAGGCTTGTAAATTATGTATTGGAATTTTCAGAGTTTTTTATGATGTATTTTGATCCCTTATGAGGTTTCTTGTACTCCAATAAGAGGATTCATACCTTACCATTGAGGTGTTCGTATGTGATATGTGACTCCGGCGATAGGGAGAGACCCTCATTGTTGAGAGATTGATTGTATGACTCTAGTGGGATGTGCTATGCCTCACTATAGAGGATTTGATATTATTTTGATTCATTTTATGGATTGCATTCATGATTGGTTTTTTCTTTGTGATGATTTGGTGAAGGCTCTCTTCCATGTGTATGGCTTTATGTGCTCTTTCATGGGCAGATTGTTCTTAGTTTGTTATGATTGTTTCTATATTATTTGTGAGACTTCTTGATGTTATATCATGTTATTTGGATGTATGTTTTACCCTAAGGCCTAGGAGCATGGTTAGGGAGAGTGGGCTTCCATGATTCTATCGAGGTCATGAGGAATAGACTGCTAGGATTCCTTGTGTTGTGGAGTTGGGGTCTAGACCATCTCGATATCTCATTGGATGTTATTTGTAATGACCAAGTGATAAAATAATAAATTAATCATAGGTGGGTTGGGTAGAAGTAACTCATCTTAATAAGATAAGAAATATGTGTGTGTATTCCCATCTCATGATTGGATTGCTAGTGCAGTTGTGTGAGGTGGCAGATTAGGTAACTGGATAAACTGAACTCCCTTGATTTCCTCAAAGGTTGAGATAGTTCTGTATGTGTATCACGTATTCCAGGACTAAGTTCTAGGATATCCTTTGATAGCATATGATGACACTCTTCCCTACATGTGAGTCCTAGTTCCTTAAGTGTTAATTTGATTGATTTCACCTCTGGAGGTTGATTGCTTTGATTTAACCATGTGTTGTACTTTGGTGTTGCTTTCTTATATTTGAGTCTTGTGAAGTCATGCCATATCCTTTGGTCGATAGGTGTCACCTTAGGTCTTGAGTGTGATTTGGAACCTTTGTCATCTCCTAGCACAAGGGGGTGGTTCCTTTTGGTTCCACATGGTCAGGTGGTTGAATGCCTTCTTCCATTGGGATGCTCTTCATTGGATGCTTGCATGCATGGATTGGACTCTTGGATTTTTCATTAAGTGGATATTCTCATGGAGCTATTGTATATGTTTTGGAAAAAGGAAACATTGCATCATGATGTACTGAATGTGAAAAGGAGATATGTAACTTTGAATTATGTATCTTTGTGTATTTGTAAGTGTAATTGTAATAGGACTTGAGGTAGTGTTTAGGAGAAGAAAACATTGATTATTATTTGAAATAATGGATATTCTTTATGTGATATGAGTTTATGATTTCTATGTGAAAATGTAATGAGCTAACTTATATGTAAAGTGTTGCAATTGAGTTAGTGAAATAGAATTGAGATATTTCATCCTATGGATTGATTGATAGAAAGAATAGTAATGGTTGTCTTCAATCTCATTGAGTAAATAAGAGTTTTCTAAATGAATGGTTTAATAGATCTATGATGCTTTATGATAGATGATAGTAGGAGTAGTTTTGATTAAGTAAAAGCGGGTATTTGAAAGGTACCCAAACCTTTTACAAGCCAAGAAAATAGAACTGCTAAAAAAGTGTTTGATCACTTCAAAAAGACAAAATGAACCCACCAAAAGGGATCAACTTAACACAACATTACATCAAAAACTTAGAACAGATTGAAAAAGGAAATCACAAAGACAACAAAGAGACAGCACCAAGGATAGCAACTTAAACTAAATACTATTCATAATTTCCTCAGCGTGAACAACCATTTGTTTCATGTTGTTCGTTGAGGTCTTCAGATCCTCCAGCGCATGACCTTTGATGTCACCCTTTTTCTTTGTGTTAGCTCTGGTCCTCCTTTCATGACCCTTCTTGTTCAACTACTCTTTATCACCATCCTTCTCTACATTATTCTTGGACCTATTGATAAGGATGTTCATGTTGTCCACCGAAGATTTGAGGATTTGGAAATTTTGATCAGCAATCTTCTTGACATTGAGCTCCAGCCTATCAATTCTGCTGCCAAAATCTTTCATTTTGTTTTCCATTTCCTTTCTATCTCCCATCTCATTGACCTTTTTTTCTATTGCTATGATTTTTCCAACCATACATTCAATAGCTTCCGCATTATGTAGAACGACCACTAACTCTTTAACATGATCCACCAAGGGTTTGTCACCAACTGTAATTCTTGCAATGACCCGTGTATCGATTTTTAGACTGTTAATATCCTTCACCATAGTAGCGATGGTCTCACAGAAGGCCTTAATAGTATCTTTGTCACCACTGTCACTTTTATCCCCTTTTTCCTCCTTATGCAGACTTGTGGTATTCACGGCCTCCAAATTGTCCTTAACCGGGTTACCCTCCCCTTCTTTGTCATGACTATCGACCCTCTTATTTTCTTTAGCCTCCTCCTCAGATTCAACCAGAACATAATTGAAATCAGAATTGTTACCCTTTTTAGTATTCTTTTTCTGAGCCTTCTTTCTAGTGACTTTCCCTTTCCTCTTTTTAATAGAATTTTCCTTAAGGGATTCAGTTTCAGACCCTGACATTTCAGATTCCACAATAATCCTCCTCTTCTTGGCCCTATTCCTCCCTTTTTTTCTAGTTTCTTCCGACTCTCCCTCGATCTCTGAATCAAAGTTAAAACCACTATCCTTACTCTTTGTAGTCTCATCTCTTGCATTTTTTCCTTTAATAGGCTTTTCAATGCACTTCCCCTTTAGCATTTTATAAACTAGGACCATAAGCCCCTGGTGGAGGGCATGATCACCTTTAGGATCCTTTTGGATTTCCTTTATAGTATGATCCATAGAATAGGCGAGGTAATAGGGAAGGCTGACCCTTTCTCTATGATGGAAATGGTTGAGTAGGACAAAGTGATGCCCGTAGGCCCTGGGAAACCTACCATCTAAGGTAATGTATTCAATAGAAGTGAATAAAACAAACCTTAATGGCTTGCAAATTCTCTTCAGGGAGTGGTAGGAGTTGTCAATTTTGATCATCTTTCTCCTCTCTCCATCTATAATAGGAAACTTTTTTGTTGCTTTATCTGATATTCCTCTGTCCCTATAAAATTTCATACCCTCAGTAGTCATCCTCGTGGCCTCAGTGATAACCTCTTTGTCGACATTCATCATCTATGATCCAATCAAAATTTTTCCATTTTTCCAGTTCTTGATGAAATAGCTAGTGATTGTGGGGTCTTTCCCACTTAGTCATTCCATGAAAACATTCAGACCCCCCTACTGAAGGATATCCTAGACTTCTTCATTCTTTCTCCAGTCAGAGCAAGAAGCAGGTTCAAATCTTTTCTTGTTACCTCCCATTTTTTTAGCACCTTCCTTGTAATGCCTTCTCTCATTTTGATAACTTCTCCTCTGGTTTATATGGTTATTCTATGAGAGCGCCCAGAATCTATGCCAAATAATAATGATAAGACACATATTTAAAAGCTCATTATCTTCAAGAAAGCCTTGCATCAAAAAAGGTGGAAAGGTCATTAGAAATAATGGTTAAAAGTATCACGTTGCCTTGTATAGCTTCAGTCCTGATTGAGCAAGGATTTCATTTCACTTGCAATCTCCATTTCACCATAACTAGTAATGATGTCTCTTGATTGGCAAGCCAGGTTGGCTGCCCAATCAGCGCAAGAGTTGGCCTCCCTGTAAACATGTGTAAAAACACACATATCAAACTCTTTTCTGATTTTCCTAGTAGCTTTAAGAGCATTACTAATTGACCAAGATGGCAGGAATTTCATATTTAAACAATTGATAATGTTTAAGGAGTCTCCTTTACACCAAAATTTAGTGCAATTGGCTTCCTTGGCAAGGATAATCCCATGATAAGCCGCCATGGCTTCAGCAACATGATTGGTCTGATTTCCTATGAGAATACATTTTATGATTTTACATATTCCCCATTAATCCCTTAGGACCACTCCACATCCTGCAACCCCCGGGTTTCCCTTAGAGGCCCTGTCAAAATTGATTTTCATCCATCCCCTAGGCAGGCTAATCCATATCACTCCCTCTCTAGGATTTCTTTGGATGCTCTCTTGAGCCTTTAATCTCCACTTTTTATAGATAAATTGATCCTCCTTAGTGTTAGAATTATCAATACCACCTATAATATTCATATTTTCCACTATACTTCTTCTTATTTTTTCAAACACAATTTTAGCCTTAGTAGTCTTTTCTCTGAAAACTCTATCATTTCTCCCTTTCCATAAACCCCAACACATGTGAGGTAAAGCAATTTTCCATAATAAGGTTGTGGTTTTATTTTTTGAAGGATGATGCCATGACTTGAAAATCTCCTGAATTGAGTTGGGGAAGCTCCAACTGATATCGAATTGATCCAGACAACTTCCCCAAACATCAGCAGAGAAGGGGCAATGAAAGAGCATATGATTTATAGTCTCCTCATTCTGCTTACAAAGAATACAGAAACTAGGCATGCTGATACCTCTTTTTCTGATATTCTCAGTAGTAAGAATTTTGTCTTGAAGGACTATCCAAAAGAAAATGTTGATCTTGGGGGTGAGGCCTTTCACCCAAGCTTTAGCCCAGCAAGGACTTTCCATGTTGTTGAACTATTGATGATATAGAGAGGCCACTGTAAAAGTACCACTAGCTGTGAGTTTCCAAATTAAATGGTCTTCTTCTTCAATCCTCACCATAGAGTTCATGACTTTATTCAAACTACCCAAAGATTGATCCACTTGAGATAAATCTTTCCACTGTCCATCTTTCCAGTAATCCTCCACCTTGGTTCCAAATATTTCCTTGCATTGGTTTTGATATCTATTCCACTCAGGTTTTTCATTCAAAGGGGACTCCAAAAGCCAAGGGTCCTCCCAGAACTGAATAAGATTCCCTTTCCCCAACTTCCATTTTGTACCTTTGATAATTAAGTCTCTAGTCCTAGAGACATTTTTCCAAATATTGGATCCAATTGGGATAATCTCCACTTTGAGGAAAATTTGAAGATTCGAACATTGGCTTTTATATTTGTTGTCCCATATTTTTTACCACTCTCCTTGATTTCTATATCCTCTCCAAATCTGCTTGGCCATGAGGTAATCATTTATGTCTCTTATTCTTCTAAGGCCCAGACCTCCTTTATTCATAGGCTTACAGACCTTCTCCCAAGCAATTAAGTTCATTCTCTTCTTCTCCTCAACCCCTGTCCATAAAAAAGATCTCTGAAATTTTTCAATGGCCTCAACATACTTAGTAGGAATCCTAAACAGACTAATGGCATAGAGAGGGATACTTTGAAGAGTGGTTTTTAGCAATTGAACCTTACCTGCTTGACTAAGAAGAGCTCCCTTCCATCCAGATAGCTTTTTGTAGGAGTAGTTATAAACATTTGTTTAGTGATTTAAAATGAACTTAAGGAAACGTAATGTAATATAATGTGTTACCCTAGATACATGTTAAGTGAATGGTTAATTGAATAATGAGTAATTGTGATGTTCTAGATGGATAGATGTTATGATGTCAAGTAGTGAGATACCCTAGGGAATGGTTATGTTTGCAAGAGATACTTGGTGATATATTTATGTTTAAATGTTTTTATTCTTCTTGTTTAATATAGTTCTATAGTTTTATTCATGTTGATTTGTATTATCTTATTAATAGTTAGTGTTGGATTCAATGTATGTTAATGATAACATAGTAGTAATGGATGTTAAAAAATTTATCTCCATTTGTTAGTACATTTTAGATTATTTCTCTAAGGTATTTTGGCAAGCATTACATAATCTCACTGAGGACCTTATTGATCAACCCAATATCCTCCAAATTTTTTAAAATGGCAATATTATCTTGGGATTTATCTTTGATTTTTGAGAATCTTTCTTTTTGGAAATATCTCATTATATTTCAATTTTAAATTTGAAAATGAGGTATGCATCCTAAAAAATTTGTATTTTGCTTTTTCTCCACTTTTTTCCATCTCCTTCATCCTTGTCATGCATTCTATCTAGTTCAGCCACCTGATCAAAAATATTTTCGATCCTTCCCGTTTGTCGAATATCTGATTTTTTATAAATTGGGATCTCTCCTTCAATCAAATAATCTTTCATGCATAGTTATTCTATCAATCTGTCTAGTGATCTAATTTCATAGCAATTTTGTCACATTTTTTAGTAGTCATCTAGCTTAGGTAATTTCACTCCATCAAATTTAATCACTAGCATTTAGAAATTATTAATCATTTTAACCAAGCATTCCTAGGAAATCTCAATTATTATCTCTTTCCTTACATCTATTTTGTGCACCTAGCATAATGAGAGAAACATATCATCATTAGAGATGAAAGGAATAGCAACAAAGTTTAACTGAAGAAGCACACGATGATGGTTTGCATTTGTTTTCATGTTTTGTTTCAGTTAATTTGTTGGTAAGATTAGGAAAGTTAGCATGTAATTCAAGTTTTGTGGTAGTTTAGATTCAATTGCATGTGTTTTGGTTTTCAAACTAATTAACCCTCGATTTTCCTGATCTACATCTAGTGAAACCAACATAAATCACACTTCCATTCAACACTTTTTGTTAGATTTTTTATCACTTCTAGGATCTAGAAGACCAAATTTCTTGATTTCCATGTCTGTCACTATTTCTACATAGTTGGGCCTTAGAACTGCGTAGTTGGCACTCAAAAGTACAATTGCCTATATTAAAAAAAATATTTGTTTAATTTCTACACATTTGGTTGTCTGTTCTATGTATTTGGCTCAATTTTCTACACATTTGACTTCATTTCTATGTACTTGGTTGTAGTTTATGCGCAATTGGTAGCCAGTGTTGATTATCAATTGATTTTTGGTCACATGAAGGGTTTTCTAACTTAGTTTTTCATATGCAGTGTTTGAATTTGTTTAATGGTTTGATTTATAGGTTTCAAAGGAGCCAATGTGCATATTCTAGGGTTTTAATCAATCAAAAGTTTAAAATTGCACAACAAATCGAACATAGATCTTAATTAGGTGTTGGACAAATTTTTCAATTCATGCTACAAATTGCACATACATTATAAATAGGTAGTGAAAGAACTTTCAATTTCATTTGACAATCCTCATATAGATCGAAAAAGGTGGTGAAAAAACTTTCAATTTCAATTAACAAATCTCACCTAATTAGGGGTTTAATCAATTTGCAATTCCTATTCACAACTCATACATAGTTAATCAGGTAGTCAATTAACCTTTCTTTTTCATTTCCAAATAAGGATTTCTCAATTTTTGTAAGCATTGTGGCATATGTGGGACAAAGATTGAATTCAATCAAACTACTAATTTGTTTGACACAAGATGATTATCAAAGATTAAAAGCTCAAAAAAAATAATGTGATTTATCTTTTGGTAGCATAACTCATGCTTCAATTTGTTTAATGGAATGGACATGGATTTCCTTCTAATTATCTTATCTCAAAATTGCTACCTTTAAAAGGGAATGGACCTCTATTTTATGTGTTTGGCACTCTTGTGCATGTGTGAGTGGACCTCCTGCTAACAAATACTATCCTCTCCCCTGGCTTTCGTGGTCTTGGATGCAAGACAAAAATTTTAGTGATGCTCATATTTATTTTTATTGGAGGGCCAACCTCCTAAGAATCCATTAAGGTTGGGTGTGAGGGAATGACCCAAGTAGTAATTCTTTAGTCTACTATACAAATTAAAAATTCATTTGAAAATTGCGACTACTTGGTGATGTGCATCTGCAACGATGGCTCCCTCGGGATAGGCTCTTAAGTGATTCACCACCACATGCATATACACCAAGTTCCACTGAAGTGAACCAATTGTTATAGTAGCCAAAATCCTTCTATTTGTTGGTGTAGGAGGTTGGGCCTTTGAAGTTATCCCACACTCTCGCAGTTCAAAGTTTAGATAGAAAATTCCCCTAGATCTTTGAGTCTTTGAGAATTCAAAGTTTGGTGTTCCCAAGAAGTGAGTGCCATAGAGGGAAGCCATTGTCACCAAACTTCTAAGCTATTCATTTTGAATAAGTGTGGTTCGGATTTATCCACAGTGGTAACCCAACAAATATTGTCTATGCCAGCCTAGGGTTGTGATTGAATGTTCTCTTATTTTGTTCAAAATTTAAATAGCCATTTTGTATTCTATTTTTGTTGATCACTTCAAAAACAAAGATAAACATCTTCAAGGTCCAAAACTTGTCCAAGAGATTTCAAACATTGTCACTCAAACAAAGTCAAACTCAAACATTGCAACCTCTCAAAACTATCTGATACATCATAAAAATTGTTTCACTCAACATACAGATTTCATTCTAGAGCTACATAATTGCATATCCATCATCCTAGATTTAGGTTTACATAATTTATACATTATCCTAAGTCTCAGGTCCATTTTCATTTATCTCTTCATAATAGATTGCATAATTGTCCCAATAAGTTTTAAGGTTTTACATATGGCTTGAGTCCATTTCAATTATCTATCTTGCATAGATCTTCCTAGGTGTTTAGTTTAGTTTTCATCTCCCATGCATGAGTCTTTAGTTTCATTTTAATCTCTCCTAAGTCATTCCAAAACATTTTTCACTTGCGTAATAGTTGTAAATCCTTAAGCTTTATAGCCTTGTCCATCCTTAAGTCTTAGGATATATTCATTACCTTTATTAGTGGTCCATTACATTATCATTATCCCTTTTCTATCTAGTCTCAAATTCATTTCCTAGGTCTTGATCATTCATACTCTTTCATTTTCCTCATTATCTCAAAAATTAGCTCTTTGCTTAGATTGCATTTTTCATATTCTAAATCACTGATCCTCATAATCTTTCATTGCATGGTCCTAAACCCTAGTCTTTTCTTAAGTTGATTTACCATATCATATCCTTTCATTTTCCTTATTTTGTATCATCAACTTACATTTGAATTTGGTCTCTAAAATTAGATTTGTCAAACTTGAACAGTCAATTCTTTATATCATATCCAAAGTCATTGTTAAGGAGTCTTGACCTTGATCAACCCTTGCCCTTTTATCAACAACAATATCTTGTCAAACCTAGCTTAGTATCCAAGCAATAGGTGAGACATCATCAATTTGTCCTTTTGTCCTTTAAAGATATTGATTCCATTTCAATCCCCTAGGGTGTCTCTTTAGACTTTCACTCCTAAGATTTTTTATAACATTTAAAAACAACAAAAACATAGGTTTCATTGTCATACTTTAAGATTACACCTTGTCTATCCTTAGTCCAGTTTGTCAAAAAATTAAAAAACATAGATTGCATTATCATCCTCTAAGATTGCACTTAGTTGCATATATCATCCCTAAAACTTCAAAAATCTAAAAAATGTCATATAGTGCAATTGTTGAAATGAGCTCTCAAACTTCTAGGAGACAACATCCCCCCTATGAATCTTCCAATTTTCATGAGACCATGTCATGGCAATCAAACAATCAATCATATCATTCCAAGTTGTACATGTCCCAAAAATTGGATCAAACCTATCAAGAATAGACAAATGTCATCCACACTTGTCCATCAATTGAAGAAAAACTACCTCGAGAAATAGAGATCTTGGAACAAAAAGTTAAAATAAGTGAAGAGAGTAGATCCCAGATATCCAAACTATTTCAAAAATTTAGAGGTTCAAATACAAACTTAGATCCAGTTGATGTACAAGCTCTTATTGCAAAATCACACATACCAACTCTCCTCTCACAAATAAACATGATAAATCTATATTGACAACAAACACATCCAACCATGCAAGCATACATCCAATATTAGTCTAAAAAATCCTAAGCTTATCAAAATGTTGGTCCAACACACCAAATGACACAACAACAACCCACCATCCAACGATATGAACTAGACCCACAATTTGAACAAGTGCAACAACAATATGCATTGTAGTATCAACACCAGATGCCATAATTTCCTCGATGCCAATAGAAAATAACTCAGCCAGGGGCACAACAACAAATACTGATAGAACCATTGCAACATGGGAAACAACATCATCCCTTAATAACAAAGAAAGTCCAACAAATAGCACAACCACTAATACCACAAGTAATCATTCAAACAAGTCAACCCCTACCAAGGTCACATACAATTACACAATCAACTTTGCCTCTAGTTATATCACATGTCAGTGAATATCCTCTTATGTCCTCAAATACACCATCAAGGGTGTCCCAAATAAACACAAGGGTAGTTATAAACACACCACCCTTTGGGCATCAATCAAATATAGTCAATGTGTCACTTATCACACAATAAGGTCAATCCATAAATACCTTGCAATATGTAAGGATTGGAATGATATCACAAACAAAATTGCCCAAAAAATGAAAACACCAACCTATAATTTTTTATGATTTGCCTCAAATACTAGTCCATGCACTAGAGACTATTTTTTAATACAATAATCTACCCATTTCTAGCAATATCTCATCTTCCCATCAAGAAATTGTCTTACAAGTAGCCTCCATATCTCCCACCATTTTCACACCTCCTAAGGTTTCATAAGAGTCACCTACACCATCTCTATCAAATAATACATTCAATGATGCAACCTCCCAAGGCCTATCTATAGTAGGTTTCTGAGCTAATCCAATTCATGATGCAAGTACCTTCCATGCTTCAGAAATGCAAGACCCAATCACACCATATACTTCCATTCTAGAGAATGTCATGCACAGTCCATCACCCTTGTGTCAAAGCATTGATTCCTTCCCATAATCCCCTACACATAAAATCATAGCCTATGTCAAGAGGATGATCCACAGAATAAAGAAATAAGTCTTGAAATAGATCAAGATCAAGATATTAAAGATTTCATATTGTATCTAATATTTTACTAAGATCTCATTTCTTTTGATGATCCCACTATCCATGACCATCCATGTGATCCCTTTTCGTCTCAAGAACATATTGTCCTTCCAAGTCTTATTGACACTCCACTTCCTAAAAAATATCATTATGTCCCTTCCACCCTTCCTAACAATTCAATTCAAAAATAGAAGAAAAAATACCCTTAAAACAGACTCCAATGATCCCTTTCCAAGTCAAGATCAAAGTATCCCTTCATCTTCATGTCTTAGTGCTCCATGTCCCCCATAAGAATTCATCTCCCCAAATTAACCTATCATTCCTCCTAGTCCCCCACAAGATTCTATCTCACTAGATGAACCACGGGGGATTCACTAGCTAGGAAATATTATATCACATGCATTCATATTAGGGGGTTTAATATCCCAAAAATGAGGGTACAATATATTGACTATCGGTGAAAATAGGGGGATTTTTAATTCAAGATATGAGAAAAAGCAATATTTGGTGAAAATAGGAGGTCTTTTAATTCAACCTATGTATTGGGAGGAGGTGACAAAAAAGGAGTTTAGGGAAATATTTTTTGAAAATAGGGGGATTATTTAGTATGCCATGAATGCATGTGCTATAACCTAGGTTCATTAAGTGAAGCCCACGTGAGATGAACCTACCATTTCTCCTAGTCCCCCTCATGATCCCAATATTTCTATGCAAGTTATTCATGAACCCCTTATATATCAATGGGTTCCTCCACCTTCATCTGATATGGTTTACTCCATAAGCCTATCATTTCTTCCATACCATATCCCCCTCAAAAAAGACTCGTGACTTGTTTCAAAAATAAAAAGTACCCCATTAGTAAAAAGATTTGTTAAAACATGCATTGTGTTAATCTTAGAGGATCCGATAAATACTAAGAGGGGGGGTGAATTAGTCTTAACAACAAATTCAAATATGAAACTAAACCTTATAAAACTATCACCAAATCAAACAATAATCAACAACAAAACCAAATACAAGTACCGGTGTCTTCTCATAATCATTTGTTAATCAAATTTATCAAGTCTGCACATTAAGTGTTCATTAACCATGCATTAACTAAAAATAAAACATAACAACACATAAAAAATTTAACCATATGAACACCATGTTTTTCATGTGGAAACCCAAATAGGGAAAAACCACGGTGGATATTGGTACCCACAAAAATTGTGCACTCTTTCAGAATGCACCCTATTAGGAGCCTAGCCTGGTTAGGAGCTTACATTGATACCCTATTAGGAGCAGACCCTATTAGGAGTCATTCGGTTAAGGGATTTATATGATGAGCCCTGTTAGGATCAACCTCACAAGAGGATTTAACACTCAGATGTTGAGCTACCCAGTTAAGGGATTTACAATGTAAGGCCTGTTAGGACCTACCTGGTTAAGGGATTTTGACTATTGCAACTATTAGGGAACAACAATGAATGATTTGGGTATAACACTTAACTACTTGCTTGATCAGATCCAATTCTGCTCCAAATCTACTACACTCTAGCAGATCTCTCACACTCTAGTTTGTCTTCACACTCTCCTCAAAACCATCGACCTGACAAACATCAACTATACCGACCTAAATAACCTTTACAACTTAGTTGGTTACAAAACCCTAAGACTTACAATAAATATCATCACAGATATTTATAACTCATTAAAAATCATCATTGATCATCATAGGGATCATTACAATCAATTACAAATCAATTACAACCATTGAATGATCACCGCACCGCGATCTGATACACTTTCAAACCCTTAGCTCATTCATCTAAGCACTTTGCACATTCCCAAGAAATTTTCTCTTGATCACACCAAAACATCATTCAAATACTTCACATATTTCTAGCCATCTCATCACCAACATTTGAACTTGATGTAGATCACTGCCAAACCAAAAATCATTACTGGTTAAGAGAATTCTTTATCGGTCCTTAAACCCTGGCAAAAATACAACAAGAATCATAAATATGACTTCCAGTAACCAAAATGTGATGTGGTTCTGGTAAGATACATATTACAATGATACAAATTCACATTCCAAACTGCAACACTTCAACCATCACCAATCGCTAGATATAATCAAAACATTTCCTCGTTTATCGGTTAAGGTCCTAATTCCCAGTTTCATGTTGCTTTACTGGCAAGCTCTTTCTGGTAGACCAAAAAGACTAAGATGATAAAATTCAACATAGTAAACATTAGTTACCATCAATGACAACACAAATAACTGATCAAAGTCATCCAATCATGCAATCTCAATCTCTTCATCACAATGTCATCACAAATAGTCCTTTATTGATTCAGTCATCATTCTTCATCTGCATCAGTTATGTCAATCATGCCAACAATATCCCCCTTTGGTATTGATGGCAACAACAACATATTCAACTAAAATCATGTTGCTCAGTTCTAAAACTTCTTTGCTGCACTTCACTCTTCTGTCGATTCTTCTTGTCTCCATCTGGAACTAAATCTTCATTTCTTCTCCCCCTTTTTGTTACACATCTTCTCCTCCTTAGGCTAATATATTTATTCTCCCCCTTTGAAAACAATGCAAAAGTTGCATATGCATCACTGATCATCAAATCTGTTACTATTGTCTTCAACATCTTTGCAAATCTCATCTAAGCTACTCCCCCTGCGGAGTAGCCATCATTTCATCAATCCATAGTGAAAATTTTTCAATAAGCATACTGGATTGATGCATCTCTTGCATCCTATTTTTTCTTGTGTGGTGGTTTGACCCCTAATTTACCTCTGAGTTACTCAAAGGTAGTCTCTGGCAATAGTTTTGTGAAAATGTCTACTAGCTTCTCTTTTCTTGTCAAATACCCCATTCTGATTTTTTTTTCCTATACTCTCTCACTTAGAAAGTGATATTTCAATTCTATGTGCTTTTTCCTTGCATGTAATACAAGATTTTTTGAAATATTAATCGCACTTGTATTGTCACAATAAATAGTCACTGGTTCAAACATATCTTGCTTAAACCCTTCCAACACATGTCTCATCTAGATTGCCTTTGTTCAATTCATAGATGTTGCAACATACTCTGCCTCCATTGTTGATTGTGAAACACATGTTTGCTTCTTACTTGTCCAAGCAACCAATCTACCTCCAAGAAGAAAAGCTCCATCGATAGTTCTTTTATGATCATCAATATCGCCTGCCCAATTTGCATCAGTAAACACATTCAAAGAAAAATCACCTTTATAAGGATACCATAAACCATAATCTATTGTGCCTTTCAAGTACCAAAATATCCTTTTCACTACTACCAAGTGAGTCTCCTTGGGATCCTTCTAAAATCTAGCAACCAAACCAACAACATGTGCAATATCAGGCCTACTGTGAACAACATAATGCAGCTTACCAATCATGGACCTATCTTCTTTTTCATCAACAGAGGGTGAATCATCTTGTTTAGACAATTTACAACTTGTCACCATCGGAGTACCAACCGGTTTACAATCTTCCATGCCAAATATTTTCAACACTTCCTTTACATACTTACTCTGATAGATAAATATTCCACCATCTAATTGCTGGACCTGCAACCCAATGAAAAACTTAATCTCACCAATAAGAGACATCTCAAATTATTTCTTCATCTCCTTAGCAAAAGCAATACATAAATCATCATCACCTCCAAAAATTATATCATCTAAAAATACTTTAGCTATCAACACTTTGTCTCCATCAGTCTTAAGATATATGTTATTGTCCTCACTAGTACATTGGAATCCTATCTTAATTAGGTGTGCATGCAATCTTTCATGCCATGCTCTTGTTGCCTACTTCAATCCATACATGCCTTATGTAACTTATAAACTATATCTTTATCCTCAGACAAAGCAAATCCATCCATTTATTCTATGTACACTTCTTCCTCAAGGATGCCATTAAGAAAAATAGATTTAACATCCATTTCGTAGACCATAATGCCTTTAAATGCAGCATAAGCAAGTAACATTCTTACTCCTTCCAATCTTGCCACCAGTGAAAAGGTTTCTCCATAATCTTCTCCTTCTTCTTGTGCATAGCCTTTGCATACCAACCTTGCTTTATTCCTCACAACCTTGCCTTCTTCATTCATCTTATTTCTAAAGACCCATTTAGTGCCAATCACATTCTTGTATTCCGGTCTAGGAACAAAAGTGTCCATGTCTTCTTATTCTCTATCTGATTCAATTCCACATTCATAACATTAATCCAATCATCATCCTTCAATGCCTCTCTTATTGTTTTAGACCCACATCATCTTGGAAAAATCATTAGTGAAAATCATGAAATATATATCACCATAATAGCTCTTAGTCTTCATGGGACCACAAAGATCAGTATGAACCAAATCTAAAATATTTTATGAAGAGAAATACTTACTCTTAAAATATATAGAAGTCATCTTACCCATCTGACAGTCCTTACATAACACATTATCCAATTTAACAAGATGGGGAAAACCTCTTACAATACTTGATTTACTAACCTTTATCAAATGGTCAAAATTCACATGACAAAACCTCTTGTGCCATAACCATCTATCTTCAATATTTTCTACCAGACAACTATTCACATTAGTATTCAAATGAAAAAGGTTACCTCTTTTTCTGCTTCCCAGTAGCAATCAGTTATCCATTACTTGCAAGAATCCTGCACACTCCACTTTTAAATTCTAGAAGATATCCCTTATCATTTAATTGACCAACACTCAAAAGGTTATGTTTTAATCCATCAACCCAAAACACATCATCTGCATTACATTTTCCATTTAGTGAAATAAATCCTTTACCTTTAACCATGCAGGGTGAGTTCTTACCAAACCTTACCACACCACCATCAAATTCTTCAAGAGATAAGAACTTGTTTCCATCACCAGTCATGTGGTGTGAGCAACCACTATCTATTCTCCATTCATCACTACTATCCATGTGACACCAATTCCTTTTCATCAGTCAGATCTTCCTTCACAAAAACAAAGACAATTTCCTCATTGTCCTCTTCCTCAAATTCATCATCTGTCACACCTTCATCTATTGCAACATAGCAATGTTTCTGTCCTTTTCCTTTAAATTTCATGAAATTTTCCTTTTTATCACCGTTAGGACAATTTGCAGTAATGTGTCCAATCTTATTGTAGGAAAAACACTTCAAGAATCATTTACCTTTGTACTTACCGGTGCCTCTAGGAAATCTTTTAGCCAATAGTGCCTCAAGTTCCACCAGATGATCTTCATTATCATCCTCAGTTCTGCTACCTCCATGACTAGACCTATAGTCATGATTATGACAAATGTCCTTTCCTTTCCTAATAGATGTAGTGGCTACAGAAGCTTTAAAAGAAGATTCAAACGGTTTTGAAACACTGTTATCAAAGCTATTTAGCTCAAATGCAGTCAACTTTCCAATAAGAGAATCAACAGTGACTTTATCTTTAGAAATAGATCTTAGTTCTTGAACTGCAGAAACTCTAATAGCATATTGTGGTAGGAGAGTTCTAAGCATTTTACTAACAACAATATCATCATCAATCTTACCTCCAACACTCTTAATACCACCTAAAACTTCTTTAATCCTTTGACCATATTGTACAATGTTCTCACCATCAAGCATTTTCATGTCATCAAATTTTCCTCTTAAACTTTCTTCTTTTTCTCTTTGTACATGTTCATCTCCTCCATAAATCAAGTCTAATTTCTCCCATACCTCAAATGTAGTTTCTAATCCATGAACATCTATATACTTAGAATCAGATAAAGTACTTACAATTGCTTCCAAGGCTTGAATGTTTTCTTGTTGTTCTTTAAGCTCATTCGGTGTCAAGGGGCTGGTAGTAGGAGCAACATACTTGTTTACCACATGATTCCAATACTGACCACCCAATCCTTTAATGTATATCTTCAACCAGTCTTTCCATATCTTGTAGTTCTCCTTGGTAAACTTGGGACCCTCCTTCTTCATCATCTTACTTCAGGATCTTTCCCTTAAGCTGTTAAGCTTTCTACACACAAAGGACCAATGCTTTGATACCAATTGTTAATCTTAGAGGATCTGGTTAATACTGAGAGGGGGGGTGAATTAGTATTAACAAGTAATTCAAATATGAAACTCAACCTTATAAAATTTTCACCAAATCAAACAATAACCAACAACAAAACCAATTACTAGTATTGGTATCTGCTCATAATCATATGCTAATCAGATTTATCAAGTTTGCACATTAAGTGTTCATTAACCATGCATTAACTGAAAATAAAACATAACAACACATAATAACTTTCACCATATGAACACCATGTTTTTCATGTGGAAACCCAAATAGGGAAAACCACAGTGGGAATTGGTACCCACAAAAATTATGCACTCTTTCAGAATGTGCCCTATTAGGAGTCACCCGGTTAAGGGATTTAGAGGATGAGTACTATTAGGAGCTTTGACCTCTTAGGATCAACCTCATAAGAGGATTTAACACTCAGATGTTGAGCTACCCAGTTAAAGGAATTACAATGTAAGGCCTATTAGGACCTACCCGGTTAAGGGATTTTGACTGTTAGGGAATAACAATGAATGATCTGGGTATAGCACTTAACTACTTGCTTGATCAGATCCAATTATGCTCCAAATCTTCTACACTCTGGCATATCTCTCACACTTTTCTCAAAACTACCGACCCAACAAACATCAACTATACCGACCTAAATAACCTTTACAACTTAGTCTCTTACAAAACCCTAAGACTTACAACATAGATCATCACAAATCTTTACAACTCATTACAGATCATCATTGATCATCATATGGATCATTACAATCAATTACAACTCAATTAGAACCATTGAATGATCACTGCACCTCATTTTGATACACTTTCAAACCCTTAGCTCATTCCACTAAGCACTTTGCACATTCCCAAGAAATTTCCTCTTGATCATGCCAAAACATCATTCAAACACTTCACACAGTTCTAGTCACGTCATCACCAAAATTTGAACTTGATGTAGATCATCGCCAAACCCTTCTTAAACCCTAGCAAAAATACAACAGAATTAATGAACATGACTTCTAGTAACCAAACATGATGCGATTCTGGTCAGATACATATTACAATGATACAATCTCACATTACAAACCACAAAACTTCAATCATCACCAATCGCTAGATCTAATCAAAACATTTCCTCATTTACCGGTTAAGGTCCTAATTCCTAGTTTCATGTTGCTTTACTAGTAAGGTCTTTCTGGTAGACCAAAAAGACTAAGATGACAAAATACAACATAGTAAACATCAGTTGCCATCAATGACAACACAAATAACTGATCAAAGTCATCCAATCATGCAATCTCAATCTCTTGATCACAATGTCATCACAAACAATCCTTTATCGGTTCAGTCATCATTCTTCATCTGCATCAGTTATGACAATCATGCCAACACATTATCAAGGCAAAGAGATAGGCCTACATGAACAAGACATTTTAGAACCCCTCTATATTAAAGGAAATCTTGATAGTCATGGCCTTGGCTACATATCTCACTTTCAAGATGTTGATACCCCTTCTAAATCCCACATCCATCCATCCAAATCCAAAAATACATATTCCTCATCCTTCAAATCCATTTTGGGTCCTCATATCCCAAAATCAAAGTATTCATCCCTTTCATCCATCTTAGGTCCATATATTCCTCCATCAACTAGCTTACATTACACATATCTTATCATAAATCAAGATGAACAAAGGCACACATCTTTGAGAACCTTCCCACCATCTACTTACATAAACCCATCCAAAATTCCGTCATATCATTCCTATTCGTCCATAAATTACATTCCCTTTGGAAAAAATTTGGAGGCCAAGCATAACATCCATATGTCCAGGAATCCACATGGTTTTAAGGATCAACATGTCCCATCTAATCAACATGAAAAATTAAAGAAAAATATGATCCAAAGAGAAAAAGAAAAAGAAATATTTAGAAGGCCACAAAGGCCCATTGCAAAAAATAAAGGAAATTCAAAAGCCATATGGGTTCCTAAGTCCATTGTACAAGCAATATGTTCCAAGTAACCACAAAAGAAAGAAATGTCAAAAATTATGTGGATTCCCAAGTGGCTCCTCAAAGCACAAAATACCAAAGCAAAATCAAAGTTAGCATCCAAAATTGCTATCTCTCCTTCTAAATGCCTTTAACCTTGCAAATCTATTTTGGGTCCTTATGTCCCAAAATCTGTAGCTATTCTTCCATCAAAATCTCAAATCCAAAATTTACTTTTCCACCATTACTCTACCACCCCTCAAGGTGTGCGCCAATGTTGATCTCACTAGCATTTTCCTCCACTCATGCACAATTCTTCCAACATCCAATCCATTATCCAACACCTATTTTCCACCCTTCTATCCCTCTTATCCAATACTCTGCATAAAACCCTATCCCATTTCATCCAATCATCCACTCATTATCCTATCAACATCTTTAAGTATACCTTCATAAGCATGGTCTATTGCAAAAAATGTTGGAAATTGGAGGAATTAATTATGTGTTATGTTGATTTTTTGTCATTGATGGCAACATCGGCTATTTTGGTTGTTTACCGGCTTCTAGTAGGTTCCGGTAGAGTGATTCATTTATGATATTGATTCAGTATAATTTGGTATGCTTTGGTTTGTGGAATGGGTTTGGATCTATCATTCATGTTATTCATATGGGTATCACAATCAGTTGGTTCAGGATTTGATGACTCAGGAGCTATCATTTGTTCTAGTAAGCCTTTTGGTCATTGGTAAGGGTTTTACTAGCAGAGCTTTGTTGTAGATATTTTGATAAGTGGTGTTGGCACAACTTCTAGATGGATTTCAAGATGTTGTTGTCTATCTTGTTTATGTTCTTGTTGATCGGTGGTGTTGCATTTGGGACCGGACCTAATACTATCTTATTCGGCTAGGTTATGGACCAGTTTATGTAACATGTTGGTGGATGATCTTGATGAGTTACCAATTGGATTTATTGATTGGATTGTGCTATTTCAGTCTTAGGATGACTTTTTTGATCATTGGATTGCATGTTTATGATATGAATTTATTGTATTATCTTTTAGGTGGCTGACCTAATTGTTTAGGTCCCAGGTTGGTATAAATATGATGTAAGATCTCTTTGTAGATCATGGGCATATGAGTTAATATGGTCTATGGGTTATGCAATTATCTATGTGTGAATAAGGTTGTAATAATATGCAGAGGTTTTGGTCGATCATAGGTGATCTAATTGGGTTGGTTTAAGAGGTTTAAGACCTTCGATACTGAGCTTAACCAAAACTATACTTAGGCATAGGAGATGATATTCTTGCAGTTCACTCTTCTTCTAGATTGTAGTCTATATTTATTTTGTAGTCAGTGAGGCTCCTTTTGTGATCATCAGTACACTCTAGGTTGTTGGCCTTCCTACATGTGTAGGCCCCTCTTATTGTAATCACATAATTACTATAGAAGTATTATCTGACTGTGGGTAGGCTTCCCACCGTGGTTTTTTCCTTTACCGGGTTTTCCACATACAAATATTGGTGTTATCATTTGTGGATGGTTGGTAAATATTATGTGGCTTATATTTCTACTTAACTATTATATATGATATTCTGGTATTTGGTTTATGTATTTCGGTAATAAGGTTTTAATGCTTAAAGTTCTATAATCTGTTGACAACTGATTCACCCCCCCCCCCCCTCAGTTGTCCTCTAGTTATCTGAGTTGTCTAACAATTGGTATTAGAGCTTGGTCCTCTTTGCAAAATCTTAACTACTTGAGGAAGATCCTATGGCATTTAATAGTGCAATTTCATCAAGTTCATCTACAACTATTTTCTAGAGAGAAATTCCTAGGTTTGATGGAACAAATTATAGAGTATAGAAGATTCAAATGGAGACTCATCTAAGATGTCTTGGCAAGAAGATTTGGGAGATCACTGAGAATGGATATACACCTCATAACCTAGCATCTGACAATACTCCTCCTGCAGGCTTGGATAAGGACATTGAAAATGATTATAAAGCTAGAGAACCCCTTTTGTGTGCACTTTCTGATTAGCAAGTTATGGGAATAACTGACAAATCAACTGAGAAGGTTATATGGGATAAATTGGAGAATCTGAAAGGTGATCCTACTATTAAAATTTCTAAACTTGATGCTTATTAGGTGAGATATGAGAACCTGAAGATGGGAGAAGATGAAAGGATTATTGCTTTTATGGAGATAGTTAATGAAATTGTCATGGGAATTCAGTGTTGTGGTGTATCTCTGAGCGAAGATGAAATAGTTTCTAAAGTATTGAGAGCTTTGCCACCGGCTTATAAGATGAAGGCTTCTACAATTAATGAGTTGAGAATAATGGCAAACACCTCTATTAATAGGGATACCTTGGTTGGGAAGTTATCTGCTTTTGAGCTTGAGGAATTTGGTCCTTCTGGAGTTGCAAAATCTGAACCTTCTTTTCATGCATCTACATCATCTATCGGCAAGAGTGATTGGAAAGCCTTATATGGTAAGGAATTGGAGGAAATGAAGAAAGAAGGTGAAGAATTTGAGCAACTTGAAGCCTTATTTTCTAGAAGAGTACCTATAGGTCATTTTGTATCTAGATGTCTTGAAAGGAATTCAAGATTTGAGGAAAGAGATAGAAGATATTTTAGGCCTAACCATGATTACCAGAACAAGCATAAGTATAGGAAAAACAAAGAAAAATCATGCTACTATGTTGATGATGAACCGACACAAGATTTAGCTAGTGGATCTGACAATGCAATGGAATGGGTATTTTTGGCTATCAAGAAAGATGATCCAGTACTTGAAGAAAAGGCCCTTGCTGCTAAAGTGAAAGACAAGGATGAATGGGTGATAGACAGTTGATGTTCACATCATATGATTGGAGATAAAAGGAAGTTTCTATTTTTGCAAGAATTTGATGGCAGTCTGGTTAGATTTGGAGATGACAAAGCATGCATGATTAAGGGAAGAGGAACTATATCATTGGATGGTAAGCATGATACGAATAATTTTTATTATATTGAAGGTTTAAGGAATAATATTTTGAGTGTAGGACATTTGGTGGATAAGGGATTTCAGTTATAGTTCAAGGATGGAAAATGAAAGATTATCTATAGATCTAGATTGGGGATTGTAACTGGTACTCAGACTAAAGGTAACATCTTTCATTTGAACTCCAATGAGAAGACATGTTTGGTTGCAAAAACTGATGAGAGTTGTCTATGGCATAATAGATTGTGTCATGTGAATTTTTATTACATTATAAAGATCAGTTCTACTAAGGCAGTTAGAGATATACCTAAGATTGTGAAGCTCTATAATCTAGTATGTAAGGAATACCAAATGGGAAAGCAAGTCAGAACTTATTTTAAGAGTATACAAGATAAATCTAATGATATTCTTGATTTTTTTCATACTGATCTATGTGGTCCTCCTAGAATCAAAATTTTTCAGGGTGATAGATATTTTATGCTAATCATTGATGACTATTCTAGAATGATGTGGGTTACATTTCTAAGGGAGAAATCTGAAGCATTTGAAAAGTTTAAAATCTTTAAATCTAAAGTTGAGACAGAGATAGGATTGAAGATTAAATGCTTAAGGTCGTATTAGGGTGGAGAATTCACATCCGATGAATTTAACAGTTATTGTGAAAAGAATAGGATAAGGAGGCAGTTATCTGCACCTCGGACACCTCAGTAGAATGGAGTTATGGAAAGGAAAAACATAACTATCTTGGATGTGGCTAGAACTATGATGATGGAACCTAATCTTCCTCATATCTACTAGAGAGAAGTTTTGAGCATGATGATATACACATTCAATAGAGTTCATATCAAGAGAGACACCAATAAGACACCTTATGAGTTATGGTTTGGTCATACACCTACAGTTAAGTATTTCATAATCTTTGGTAGTAAATGCTATATCAAAAGAGATGATTCCATTGGAAAGTTTGATACTAGATGTGATGAAGGGATATTTCTTGGTTATTCAAATGAAACAAAAGCATATAGATGTTATAACAAAAGATTGTAGAGAATTGCAGAGAGCACTAATGTCAAGGTGGATGAGCAGAACAAACGTTAAATCAGAACTATGAAAGAGATCCAATAGTGGAAATGATCATAACTGAACTGGTAGCACCTACACCGGAACAAAATGTTAAATTAGTTACTCTGGCAGTATCAGAAAATTCAATAGTAACTGAAGATTAGAGTAGTGGAACATAAAGTCATAAGACTCCTCGGTATGTAAGGTTAATGTTGACTCTAAATTTTGCTTCGGGGACAAACAACCTTATGGAAAATTTAGTGCTGGGGGACCGACTCGCGCAAAGAAACACTGAATGACCTCCAAAGTTGAGAAGTTGGCTCTTCCTTGAGTTTTGAGGAAAGGGAGAGGAAACAAATACTTTTTAAGAAAATGAGATACTAAATACTTAGGCGATGCACCATATCATTAACAGGAAATGAACCAACAGAAATCAAAGAACACTTGCAACTTCTGTAAGCATCTGAGCCAAAAATGTAATAAAAACAACCACCAAATTTGCCTAAAAACATAAGGGACACATTCATCACGGATTCACTAGATAACAAGAATAGCAAAGCATAGTTTAATCAATGAAGTCTTAGACAAAATATTCCCAAAGTTTGTCAAAATTTTCAACAACAATAGCATAGAAAACACTATAAACAGTAAGCTAAGAAAGACATCACAAAGGCCATAGGCACAATCTGAATAATCTTCTTATAGCAAATCCCAAATAACTTTTTAAGGCTGGAAATGAAAGAAAACCCCTACTTAGCAAATTAGACTTTTCTTCTTCTTCTCTAAAATAAATCCTCTTTTGCCATAGAAAAATCCCCCCGTAAATACACCACTACTTCTAAAAACAGCTCCCCTGAAGATCCAAAACTGGCACAACTTCCTTGGAATGAAAAAATATAGCGTGTCACAACAGAAGCCGCACCCAACAAAACAAACTCTTTTAATGGCCCGGAGGTTACATAGAACTGAATTGATTCTGTCAAAAGGGAAAGGACTGTGGAAAAGGGGACCGCTTGCAAACCGTACACACGAGTGGGTCTGCCCAAAAAAAAATGAATGAGCATTGCCATTTGTCACCACCGCGCTGCTTCAAAAATGAGACACCAAAGACGAACCAAGGGAGCAATGTCAGGCAGCCAAATATCACGCACGCTCATCCCTACTGGCTAAAGAGAAAAACAACAATCACAACTAGGCCCGCCAAGAACCTACATCGGGGAAAATAAAAGTGAACAATTAAATCATTCAGAATATCAGATCATTGGAGACAAGAACAAAGGAGTGATGTCAATAAGAAGGTTGGTAGCTGATGAGGTATGTTTAATTTCTCAAACTGAACCAACATCAGTAATTGAACCATGTAAAGATAAATGTTGGATGAGATCTATGGAAGAGGAATTAGATCACATAGAAAAGAATAATACATGGACTTTAGTTCCCCGACCTAAAAAAGGAATGTTATTGGAACTAAATGGGTTTTTAGGAATAAATTGAATGAAGAGGGACAAGTTGTGAGGAATAAGGCTAGACTAGTTTGTAAAGGATATTCTCAAAAGGAAGGAATTGATTATGATGAGAATTTTGCTCCAGTAGCTAGGATTGAAGCTGTGAGATTATTTCTTGCTTATGCTGCCCATAAGAACTGTAAGGTTTATCAGATGGATGTTAAGTGTGAATTTTTAAATGGAGAACTTGAAGAGGAAGTTTACATTGAGCAGCCTGATGGATTTTCACTTCCAGATGACAAAAACATGGTTTGCAGCTTAAGGAAAGCTTTATATGGATTGAAACAAGCTCCTAGCGCTTGGTATGCAAGATTGGATAAATATCTTTTGAAGCTTGGTTTCACTAAAGGTAATACTGGTAGTAATTTATATTATAAGATCACTGATGATGACATATTGATTGTTGAAGTCTTTGTTGATGATATCATTTTTAGAGGTGAGGATAAGTTATGCATGGAATTCTCTGAAAAATATGGAAAATGAATTTGAGATGTCTATGATTGGGGAGATGAATTTTTTTAGGTTTGCAGATTACTCAAACTGATAAAGGTATTTTCATATGTCAAACTAAGTATTCTAGAGAGTTGTTGAAAAAATTTGGTATGGAAAATTCTAAACCAATTGGTATACCTATGGTTACAAGTGAGAAATTGACAAAGAAAGATACATTAGCACCAGTAAATCCTACAAGGTACAAGTCTATGATTAGAGGTTTGTTATATATGACTCTAACTAGATCAGGTATAATGAATGCAATTTGTATTGTATCAAGATATCAGAGTGATCCTAGAGAGAATCATGAGAGTGTGGTGAAAATAATTTTCAGGTATTTGCAGGGAACAACTAAATATGGTTTGTGGTATCCTAAAGATGACATTTTTACACTATGTGCATATACAGATGTTGATTGGGATGGAGATGTTGATGACCAGAAGAGCACATTAAGTGGAGGTTTCTTTCTTAGAAAGAAACTTGTTTCATGGATCAACAAGAAACAGTCATGTGCATCTTTATCTACTACTGAAGTTGAGTATGTTGTTGTTGCTACTAACTATACATAAGTTTTATGGATGAAGAAAATGTTGAAGGATATAAGGGTGGATTGCAATGAACCGGTAGTTGTTGTTGCTCCAACTATTTCCTGTTGGAGCTGCTAGATTTTTCTTTGCTCAATAGCCACCTAATTTTTCAAAGCTAAGATTTTTGCTTCTCCGGTCCTGACGGTCTGTTGCAACTACAATGTATGGTTCTGCTCTTGCTGCAGAAGAGTTTCCAACTCTGAAACACATTTACCAGATTGCTCAAGACTTGCTTCTTTTGCTTTCAGTTTGGCTTCGAAAGTCATCCTCTCATCTGTCTATGACACCTGGGCTTCACTCAGTTGAGGGGCATAACCTTCCTTGAGAAGGATTTCTTCACGCAATTGCATCTAAACCTGGGTGACATCCGTGGAAGCGGCCTTTAGTCGTTGTATCTCAGAATCTTTATCTTGCGCTTCCTTCAAGGCTACATTCCTTGTCACTTCCTGACCTTTTAGCTGGGAACCAACACTGTTGAGGGACGACTGCAACTTTCTTTTTTTGGTGTTTACTTGAGCTAGCAGCCTTTGCAGATGATTGATCTTTGATACCAGAGCCTTATCTTCCTTCCTTTGCTAGGAAAGAGAATCACGGAGACTAGCGTTTTCTGCTTGGAGCTTTTCTAAATGATAGCTCTTCTTAATAAAGTCCATGGATACTGCTTTAGAAGTTTCTTCCATCATCCCAACCTTGTCAGATGCCATGGTGCTTTGGAGACTAATGCCCATTGCTTGTAACTCATAATCATCGGGCCTCATCTAGGATTCTGGCTTGTCAACCTTGGGAACTAGATTTGCAAAGTAAAGGCAATCTCTTTGCTCGCTGAAATGGGTGTGTAAGCAAGGATGAGCGTGACGAACACCTTCCTTCTCCTTTCTCTTATTTGCCTTATTCAAACCAATAGTTTGATCATAAACAACCTACTGCTGGAAACTATCTGGGTGATCAATGGCTTGACTTGCGAAAACTGCACTAGGAGGGACAGTGAAAGGGAAATGCGAAAATGGGGCAGCGAAGGAGGATTGGACTGGATGAGTCACCACTAGTGGGGAAAATAATGGGACAAAAGGGGAACTCACTAATGGGAAGGAATTGGTGAACACCGTAACCCTACTCTGGGGGGAAAACTCTTTGAAACCTAGCCTGCGCGATACAGGGACAGCTTCTAATGTGGGCGACTGAAAAGTTGTAGGTATAAGGGTTTTGGTTGGGAGAGGAGCGGAAGTCTGGGTGAGCACATCTTGGGGATTAATTGTCATACCTATAGGGGCCAATGTAAGAGCAGTAGGGACTAAGGTTTGCATGATAGGCATGGGAGCAGTTGCAAGAACATCCGGAGAATGAGAAGGGGGGAAAAAGGGACGTACCTGATAGGCCGAAGGCTGCAGCAACTGCAAATCTGTTGATGCTACCGTTGATGTATTAGGTGCAATCTCCTCAGACCCACTAAAACATGGCTTCTTCTTTGGGGGATCCTCAGTGGACTACTTCTTAGACTGCCTCTTACTAGATTGCGAACGAGGTCTGCGAGTTGCACTGTCTAGAGAAAGAGGGATTTCTGGCTCTGGCTCCTGCCCTTCGGTACTTATAGTCCCAACTTCCTACTAAGCAGCCATCTCAGGAGATGAGTCCCCATGTGAGGAACTGTCACCTGTCTCATCATCAGATTTATTTACTTTACTCCATTCCTGCTCGAAACGCTCGTCTAGGTGTGCATTTCCAAGGCTAGCTCTAAGCTGATTCACTTCCTGACGATAAACCCAAAAAATTTTCCTTTTCTTTTTGGGCCAGGATAAGACTTTCATGCTTTCTAACAACGCCCAAGGGATTGGTTTTGCGGGGTTGACTCTTTGCACTGGGGAATAAAATTTCAACCATGAGGGGCGATCCAAAATAGGAAAATCATTGGGACCCACATATTTTCTCGGGTCGTTAACCCGAGGGTTGGTACGTTCCGCTAATGAGTCTCAAGGCTCATGCTTCACAACGTTTTTTCTTTTGCTCAAGCAGCCATCAGGGTCGTAACTCCACAGGTCATCGATTACTACAAAACCGATTTGCACTAGGTTTGACATTAGGGTTTCCTCTGCTACCTTTCTTCTTACTAGGGTAATTGGGCCAATGGCCTTGTTGTCCTTTGTGATGGAAATGTCGTGCTTCCCAGCCCCAATTGCTTGCTCGACCCTTACTAGTTGCCTCACCATTTCCAGAGCTAGGGTTTTGTCGGTCACATGAGTAGGTAGTCGGAATGGCTCTTCAGAGAAACCATGCACACAAATGAAGGAGAAATCTGGGCCCACAAACCAGTCGCAAGGAGGGCGTTCATTCTACATCCAGTTCATTTGAACCTATGAGAAATGGGCAAGAGGCTCATTAGGAATCACTCCAAAATCTTTAAGTACAAGAGCCAAGAACAAGTCAAAAAACTGATAGGAATCATAAGAGGCCAGCAAGAGAGGCATCCAACAAGATACCAGCAATACACTTCCCATCTCATTGAAAGTGGACAAGTGTATGAACTGTGTGAAAAAGGCTTCATTTTGATGCAGAAGCAGGTGCACTAATACTGAAGAGAACCTTAATCGCCGTAGCTGTTGGAATTCGAATAACTACTTGACCACGACCTTAGCGATAGTCATGGAGAAGTCAAAGTGAAAAGGTTCCCTTTGCTTCCTGCATTTGAAGAGAAAGCCCATCATGGAAGCTATAATATTTCAGTTGCTATCATGACCACACAACCAAGCCAGGGTAGATGAAATATCTCTAAGGTCCTCTTGTTTCAGATCGCTGTATGACAAAGGGAACTTCAGAGGCCCTACTGATAAACTCCAGTTGAGGGCATTTTGACAGAAAGTTAATGCGTCCCTCCTGGTGCTCTAGAATTCCAACATGGATCTCTCTGAGAAAACCTCAGTATTCCCCAAGATTAGGGAGCAGAGCATTTCCCTAATGGACTCTGGAGATATGATCAGTTTCAAGTGCGAGCTGCTAATAGAAAATGAGGTAGGATCAAAAGCCTCTGCACAGGCAGCTATAAGTTCAAGATAGTAGGGAACTGTGGGGACCAAGGATTGGGGAGTACCACTCTTCCAAAAATGCACCGTGATGGAATGAGGGTCATTTCTATGATGCAACATCCTTGAACAGGCGGCCTCTCTGAGGCTTTTGGGTTGCTTTTAGATCTCAGGCTCGTAGATGTTTTCTAAGGAATCCAGCACAATCGATGGGTTGCGAGTTGTCACTTTCTTTTTGGCCTTTGTCTTTGGATAATCCTTCTTTGGTGGGATGGCATGAGAAGAGTAAGATAGTTCCTTGAAAATATCCACCTAGAAACCCCTAGGAGCAACTTTCGCGGATGAAGCCTCTGAATCCATCAAGGCAACAATCAACCTTTCCTGAACTGCTATCAGACTAGAGGTTGAGAATAGAAACCTGTGCGTCATCTTCTGGCCTAACTCCTTGGCAAAAAAATGAACAAATTGATGACCGGGAGAAGCTTTGAGATTTTAAATGCATGACATGCCTTATTTTTCATGAAAGCTAGGGCTCAGCTGACACACGCACCAACTAAACTACTGCTGTGATCAACTTCCACGAATGAGGGGAGTCGTCATTCCCACTTTCCCAAAAACTACTTGATTGTGATGGCATTCCTTCAGAAGAGTACCTTGGGGCCAAATCTTTCTTTAATCGAGGAGATCAACTAGGGATAATGGCTACGTGAGCTGAAATAGGCTGGCAGAGCTGGTTCATTTAAGGGGGGGCGTACCTAAAAGTACATATGGCTTTTTGTTTCCATTCATTCCATTTTTTAAGTGACTGACTAGATGCCGATATCTTGGAAATAACCCCATTCACATGACACAAATTAATAGAGGTGTAACAGAGGCATTAAAATGGGACAAGGGTGGGCTCAAGTTGTCGATTGCTTATCTGCTGAGATTTTTGCTATAAATATGTCCTTTCAAACATTCTTTCATCACAACGCGAGTTATAACAGTGGAGTTTTTGAAGAAATGGATACTCCAGTTTGGCTCGTCAGCAGAAGGGCGCAAGTTGCTTTCCTAGGGAATATATCAGACCAGAGACTGCAAGGGATGACAAGAAGGAAAAATCCATTAATAGTTTCTGCCATCGAATGGGTACTTGGGGAAGATTTCATTGGCAATCCAAACCGATACCGGGTGAATACAGATATCTGCTTGTGCTTCGTGGCTTCTCTGCTGGACTATGGCCAATCTAGGCTACTGACCACGTAGCTGACGCAAGCCCTCTTTCCTTTAGACTATTTGGAGGGCCTTGAAGATGTAGTTGTGTATCATGTACCTTTCCTCAGACTCCCTATGGCATCTGACTTAGAGCACTTCATCTTTTAGAATGAAGAAGTGAGGTGGCGTCCACTTATTATTGGCTTGAAAACCATGTCATTGTCCTCCCACAGATACCGTGCTGAGCTAGCTGTCGAGTTTCTTCTGCAAGTGCATATGATGGTCCCTATTCTGGAAGGCATAGAATGGTATATTGGTTTCAGGGACTATATCTTCCCAAGAGTCCTATTGCTTGATCAGCCTCCTAACCTGGTGGTTATATTCATGCACGGGGAGCCTGAGAGTTCTTCTAGTTCTGAATGGCTAGGAGAAGAAGGGGACTCAAATACTGAGGAGGAGGATACCGAGACTAGCCTATGAGTCCTTGGCAAGGCGCGACTTGTGCTGGAACTGATAGATGTAAACAAGATAGAGGCCGAGGGCCCGCACATTTTGTAATAGTATGAGAAAGACTTAATATAATGATTTTGTTTTTTCTTTATCTAGTCTCTCTTTCTTTTTGGCTATCTGAGCTGAAAATAATTAAAATAAATACACACCACACATATGCACATAATGTACACTATTTACATGAAAAAGGGGAAGGACCCTTAATAATAAGGCTTAAGATGAAAACTATTAACTAGGATGGAGAGAGAGTCTCCATTCATGTCCTCTAACTCAAAGGCGTTGAAACCTTTACATCCTATGATGTGGAAAGGGCCCTCCCATAGGCAGTCAAACTTGGAGTGTTGACCTGGCTGTGCCATTCTCTCATTGTACTTTAGAACAAGGTCTCCGAGGGCGAATATAACATCAGAGCTCTTTTTATTATCAAACCGTCTTTTTACGACTTCTTGTCTATCCTGGAGAGCTGTGAAGGCGGCCTCCCTCGCTTCCTCTAACTCCATAATCTCTACTATCCTTACAGCCATCAGGTCATTTTTGATGATATCCATAGATTTTAGCAATTGTAACATCGGGATTTCCAGTGATAGAGGAAAAAACGTGTCCTTCCCATATACCAGCTTGTACGGGGAACTCTTGAGAATCTGCTTGGGTGTTGTGAGGTTAGCCCATAATGCACTCCTCAAGTGATGGTGCCACTCCCTGTTATATTCCACACCTATCCTCTTGATAAGTTGGATCAGGTTCTTGTTAGTAGATTCCACCAGACCATTCCCTTGGGGATAATAGTTAGAGGAGGTTTTGAGATAGATACCTCTACTAAGAGCGAACTGCGTGATCCGCGAGCTAGTGAATGCATGAGCGTTATCAGATATAACAGTTTTTGGGGGACCGTATCAGCAAGTCAATTCTTCTAGGAAAGATAGCACCTCATTTTCAGATGAATTCCGCAGGGGAATGGCTTAAGACCATCTAGTGAAATAGTCTGTGGCGGTCAGGATCCATTTATATCTGGCTGAGCTGGGGGGATTGATCATTCTGACAAAATCAAGTCCCCATTGAGCAAAAGGTTCTTCAACTAACACAGGCCTGAGCGGCATGGCCGCTTTCTTACCCCTCCCCGTGTAATATTGTCATTCTTTGCATTCTCTTACTAGAGCGTGTACATCTTTGAACAGGGATGGCCAAAAGTATCCCGCCTGAGTAATTTTGATCATAGTTGTTGGGGCGGAGAAATGACCTCCTGAGGGGCTGTAGTGAAATTCTTGGAGAATTTTATCAGCTTGGCCTTGATCTACGCATCGGAGTAGGACTCCGTTGAAATTCCTTTTGAAAAGAATTTCATTTATGAGGTGGAAACCGCTATTTTGGAGTTGGTAGAATCTCCTCTTGGCTAGAGGGAGATCTTCGGGAAAGGTCCCTATCTTCATGAAATTTTTCCTTTTGTCAATCCAATTTTTGCTGGGGGTGTCGAGCATAAACATAACTGTCACTTCTGGGATGGTTTCAAAGACATGGGATTCACCATCCTGCACTATATACTCACATAAACCTCTCCCACGAACTAGCTTTGTGGGCTTGATGTCAACATCATATTCTAGGATCTTAGTGATCCAATTCACTCTTTTTTCTATGATGTCACCCTCCATAATGCATTCTCTTACTGCGGGGTGAGCTACATACACTGTGGTCTTGTTGCAGGCAATGAAATGCCAGAATTTTTTCAATCCTTTTACGATAGCTAAGGCTTGTTTTTCCACAAAGTTATAGTGGAGCTTATAATCCTTGAGAGTTTTTGAATGGAAGGCGATAGGGTGCTCTTCTCCTTTTTGGGTGTCCTTTTGAGTTAAGACCATGGCAATACTATGCTGACCGGAATAGACATACATTATGAAATCTTTTGACATGTCCGGATTAGATAATACTGGGGCTGAACAGATGGCATACTTTATTTGGTCAAAAGCATTTTTGGCTTCGGCGGTCCATTTGAAATATACATCTTTCTTAAGCATAAGGGTGATGGGTCTTATTATCCCAGCGAAGTCAGAAATGAAACGACTGACAAAATTAACTTTTCCCAAAAATGACTGCACTCCCTTTTTGTTGACCGGAAGGGGGAGCTCTGTGATAGCCTTGACCTGATCAGGGTTGATAGAGATGCCTTCTTTAGAAACTATATGTCCCAGCAACTTCCCCTGGGGGACCCCAAAATAACACTTTTTTGGGTTCAAGGAGATCCCAAATTCCAGACATTTTTGCAAGACTAACTCAAGATGATCAAAATGATCCTCTTGGTGTTTAGAAAACATGGTTAGGTCATCTAAATATATTAAGATAATCTTATTTATTAGCTCTTTGAAAGCCAGATCCATGGCCCTTTGGAAAGTGGCCCCAGCATTTGACAAGCTGAAAGGCATCTTTTGATATGAAAACATCTCCCACTTGGTGGTAAAAGTGGTCTTGTGTTGATCCTTCATTTTAACACTTACCTGATTGTATCCTGAGAAACCATCGAGCATAGAAAACATTTCTGATCCAGCTACTATGCTTAATAACTGCTCCATTGATGGTAGGGGATAATGATCCTTGAGTGATGTGCAATTCAGGTCCCAAAAGTCCACATAGAGCTGAATGTCTCCATTCTTTTTCCTCACTAGGACCAGACTGGATACCCATGTACTGTGTTTTATAGGATAAATAATCCTTGACTCGATCAGCTTCTTCAACTCCTAAGCCATGAGGGATTCGATCTTAGGATTGACAGGCCTCTATTTTTGTCAGACTGGCTTAGCTTCATTTGTGAGTTTGATGGTGTGTTGAATGACATTGGGATCGTAACCTTTTAGATCGTCATAAGACCAAGCTATGATGCCTTCATATTCATCACAATATCAAGCCAATTTCACCCTGTCTTCAGTGGAAACACCTTTGCCTACTTTGAGGATTCTTCTATGGCCCACTGACATTTCGGTGTAATCTCCTTTGTCTACAATGAGCTTCCGCTTATCTTTCTTAACATCCTCATGATCAAACAAATTTTCCAAGGTGATTAGACCATTGGGGAGCTTGTTGGATTTTAGCTGGATAATCTGGTCTGCGTAAGCCTCTTTAATTCTAGGTTGCAGGTGATTGGCAAATTCTCCCGAGCTTTGAATAAACAGAGCAATCTGCTCATCACTTTTAAATACTTGCCAATATGTATTATTATTAGGAATTGCCAGACAGACCACCATGTTGACTGTTGAATTGTCGGCCAAGAGGTCTATAGCTAGATCAAAATGAGCCCCTATGGTTGCCATGTGATCAGCTTCGGTATTTAGTGTCTAGGGAATGCTGGTGATATTGAAAGCATCAAAAATTTCTATTAAATCCCAGACTCTGGAGCGGTAGGATCTCATACGGATGTGCTTGGCACTGGATATCCCTTGGACTTGATGTACTACTAATTTGGAATCACCGAAAACTTTAAGCTTCTTGATGCCCATTTTTTCTGCCATGTTAAGGCCTTGAATTAGCCTTCCATATTCTGCTTCATTATTAGAACATGCAAACTATAATCGGAAAGACCTTTGGATCAGATCGCCCACCGGGGGGTGAGACAAAATCCGGCCCTGGAGCCCATTTTACATTTGGCACCGTCAAAGTGTAGGGTCCATAGTGTCGAAGACAGCTGATCTTTGGAGAAAGGATCCTTGGTGAGTTTTGGGATTGGCTGATCCTCCTCAAAAATGCAATAAGTTCCTAGGCTGGTGGCATGGTAATTAGAGAAGGGATCAGAGTTTATGAACTCATTTAGGAAGGTTTCTTGTTCGGGTGGGATTTCTCCTATCACTTCTTCATCTTCTAATAGTTCTACCACCTTTTGCTCATCATGGGTTATAGAGGTGTGAGTAAGCTCGAAATTAATCAAGGCTTGGTCAGTTATATGCTCGACGTGAAGAGGTTCTGAAAGGATCTTCATCTTAGCGCCATGTCGGGTACAGAGAATCAAGTGAGACCAATCCAGGGACATATACCATCCTATTTTAGCAGTGAAGTCTCAGGATAAACAGAGTCCAAAGACAGGAGGGATGTCGATGACCACTACTTCTTTGGAAACTATTATACTTGGACATGCAAATAAGGTCAAAGGGAGGCTTTTGATGAGACCTATTGTTTGGAATTTGTTCCCATCGAGCTGCATTACCCCTTTACTTAAAGGGCCATACTTAATGTTTAATACTTCAGCAATCTGCTTAGGCATGACCATGGTGCTAGCACCAGAGTCTATCATGGAGTTATGCAAAAGTTTGTTTCCAACTATCAGGGTGAGGTAAAAAGGATTTGGCTTAGGTTTACCTTCTCCTTGTGCAATGGAGGGTGAGCCTTCATTTATCAAAGCAGCAGGGGAGCATGTCTTGTTAACTGCTGAGAGGCAATCCATTCCATTCGTTTGAGAGGGTGGTGGAGCTACTATGACTATATCCTTTTAATCATGGGACAATGCCTCCCTTAGCCAGCTTTTCTACTCCGGTATACTCAGGAGCTCCTAGAGAGACATGGGCTGGAGCTTTCTTCAACTGATCTATTACATCCAATGCTAGGGGCATGGAAACTCTAGGCTCTTTCAGTTTGTAAGGAATGAATTCCTTCCTAGGATAGGTGGAAGCGATGACTGGTGGTTCCAAAGGTTTGTTTACGGGTATTGACCTTATATTACTGGCATCCTCCCTAGTCAAACACCTTTTAGAACAAACGTTGTAGTCTGAATGCACCATAGGGGGCCCATTTTTTGAAGTTCTTTCCTCAATAGTTAGTACTGTATCATCCTCCTCCATCCATGAAAAAGTACGTGATCAGGGGAAATTTTTGCTTCTTGTTGTAATGACATTCCTTGCATCTAAGCAACAAAAGCCGTGTTATCCATGCCAAGGGATGTATATGTGAATTCATCTGGTATTATACATGAGTTCCTTTGTTCCATGACCTTTTGTTGCAGATTACCTCTTGGGCAATTCTTTGGGGTGTGAGCATTGTTGCATGGAAAACACCAAGAATTAGCATCATCTGCCAAATTATTCTAACCCATAGTCAATTCTCTACTGTCATTTGGGTGGATGGTCTGTAATGGATTAGGGACGGGGACTATTTGGCCATTCGGCGGGGTATTTTTCTCAGCCCGATAATTAGGATGTTGATAAGGGGGTCTGTTTCCTTGGAAATTTTGCTGAAAAGGAGGTTTGGTAGGAGAGACCTAAGCTCTTTTTAGGTTGACGATTTCATTAGATAAAGATCTTAAGAGATTTTTCATATCATTGACCTCAGCAACCAGAGAGGCGGAATGGATGATATTTTGAGGAGTGGGGAATGAATACATAGACTGTGGGGCAGAAGTGCTTGGGACCTCTTCCTCCATTACTTGGGTGGACATTTTGGGGAATACTGGCATTGTAGGGTGAGGTGCAAGCTTTCCAATGTCGATAAGGTTATTTTCAGCTTGAACCGCTAAGTCAAAAGCTTGCAGAAGAGTGTTACCCCCTAAGGATTGGATCATTACTGATATATCAGAATTGAAAGCTTTTAGATAAAATACAAAGGCCATATCTGCCAAAGGGTAGGCAGACAATGATATCCTTTGCTAGGTTCTTTGGAATCTCAAGTTGAAATCAGTTAAGGCCTCCGTAGGAGCTCTTTTGATCGTAATGAGTTGGTGCATGAGGGATGATTTGTCAGCTTTGTCTGAGAATCTCTGAAAGAAGCGATCTCCCAACTGATCCCAGTCCATTATGGTACTAGGGCCTAGAGATCTAAACCAGTCCAGAGCTTTTCCTTTGAAAGAAACTATGAGCAACCACAAAGCCATGTTTTGCTCGGTGATGCCATGTAAGGTACAAACAGTAGCCACATCCTGCAGATGTTCTACAGGGGTTTTGTGACATTCTCTTGTGAATTTGGGAATAACTTTCAGTGCAGCTGCCGGAATGGCTCCCCAAACTATGGGTGGAACTGGAGGGATGAGAGGGCTACCATTGTCCTGGTCACAAAATTCTAAGGGGGAATTTGGGCCATTGTAGGGTATATAATGATGGGGGAACCCTGTGGAAGTGAAATAGAGGTGGAATGGATGGTCACCAATGGAGGGAAAAGAAGATGGGGATTTATGGCCATTTGACTCCTGGTGACGGGCCTATGACTCATAAACTAGCTGGGATATATTTTTTATTTTTTTTTAAAAGAGTTTGTCCCATCGGGCGTGCTAGAAAAAGAATTGTTGACTCTAAATTTTGCTTCAGGGATGAACAACCTTATGGGAAATTTAGTGCTGGGGGGCCGACTCGCTCAAAGAAACACTGAATGACCTCTGGAGTTGAGAAGCTGACTCTTCCTTGAGTTTTGAGGAAAGGGAGAGGAAACAAATACTTTTTAAGAAAATGAGATACTAAATACTTAGGCGATGCGCCATATCATTAACAAGAAATCAACCAACAGAAATCAAAGAACACTTGCAACTTCTGCAAGCATCTAAGCCAAAAATGTAATCAAAACAACTACCAAATTTGCCTAAAAACATAAGGGACACATTCATCATGCATTCACTAGATAACAAGTATAGAAAAGCATAGTTTAATCAGTGAAGTCTTAGAAAAAATATTCCCAAAGTCTGTCAGAATTTTCAACAACAATAGCACAGAAAACACTATAAACAGTAAGCTAAGCAAGACATCACAAAGGCCATAGGCACAATCTGAATAATCTTCTTATAGCAAATCCCAAATAGTTTTTTAAGGCTGGAAACGAAAGAAAACCCCTACTTAGCAAATTAGACTTTTCTTCTTCTTCTCTAAAATAAATCCTCTTTTGCCATAGAAAAATCCCCCCTTAAATACACCACTGCTTCTAAAAATAGCTCCCCTGAAGATCCAAAACTGGCACAACCTCCTCGGAATGAAAAAATATGGCGTGTCACAACAAAAGCCGCACCCAGCAAAACAAACTCTTTTAATGGCCTGGAGGTTACCTAGAACTGAATTGATTCTGTCAAAAGGGAAAGAACTGTGGAAAAGGGGACCGCTTGCAAACCATACACACGAGTGGGCCTGCCCGAAAAAAAATGAATGAGCATTGCCATTTGTCACCACCGCGCTGCTTCAAAAATGAGACACCAAAGAAGAACCAAGGGAGCAATGCCGAGCGGCCAAATATCACGCACACTCATCCCTGCTGGCTAAAGAGAAAAACAACAATCACAACCGGGCCCGCCAAGAACCTACATCAGGGAAAATAAAGGTGAACAGTTAAATCATTCAGAATATCAGATCATTGGAGACAAGAACAAAGGAGTGATGTTAATAAGAAGGTTGGTAGCTGATGAGGTATGTTTAATTTCTCAAATTGAACCAACATCAGTAATTGAAGCATGTAAAGATAAATGTTGGATGAGAGCTATGGAAGAGGAATTAGATCTCATAGAAAAGAATAATACATCGACTTTAGTTCCCCGACCTAAAAAAGGAATGTTATTGGAACTAAATGGGTTTTTAGGAATAAATTGAATGAAGAGGGACAAGTTGTGAGGAATAAGGCTAGACTAGTTTGTAAAGGATATTCTCAAAAGGAAGGAATTGATTATGATGAGAATTTTGCTCCAGTAGCTAGGATTGAAGCTATGAGATTATTTCTTGCTTATGCTGCCCATAAGAACTGTAAGGTTTATTAGATGGATGTTAAGTGTGAATTTTTGAATGGAGAACTTGAAGAGGAAGTTTGCATTAAGCAGCCTTATGGATTTCACTTTCAGATGACAAAAACATGGTTTCAAGGTTAAGGAAAGCTTTATATGGATTGAAACAAGCCCCTAGAGCTTGGTATGCAAGATTGGATAAATATCTTTTGAAGCTTGGTTTCACTAAAGGTAATACTGGTAGTAATTTATATTATAAGATCACTGATGATGACATATTGATTGTTGAATTCTTTGTTGATGATATCATTTTTGGAGGTGAGGATAAGTTATGCATTGAATTCTCTGAAAAATATGGAAAATGAATTTGAGATGTCTATGATTGGGGAGATGAATTTTTTTTAGGTTTGCAGATTACTCAGACTGATAAAGGTATTTTAATATGTCAAACTAAGTATTCTAGAGAGTTGTTGAAGAAATTTGGTATGGAAAATTCTAAACCAGTTGGTACACCTATGGTTACAAGTGAGAAATTGACAAAGAAAGATACATTAGCACCAGTAAATCCTACAAGGTACAAGTCTATGATTGGAGGTTTGTTATATATGACTCTGACTAGATCAGGTATGATGAATGCAATTTGTATTGTATCAAGATATCAGAGTGATCCTAGAGATAATCATGAGAGTGTGGTGAAAATAATTTTCAGGTATTTGCAGGGAACAACTGAATATGGTTTGTGGTATCCTAAAGATGACATTTTTACACTATGTGCATATACAGATGCTGATTGGGATGGAGATGTTGATGACTGGAAGAGCACATTAAGTGGAGGTTTCTTTCTTAGAAAGAAACTTGTTTCATGGATCAACAAGAAATAGTCATGTACATCTTTATCTACTGCTGAAGCTGAGTATGTTGTTGTTGCTAGTAACTATACATAAGTTTTATGGATGAAGAAAATGTTGAAGGATATAAGGGTGGATTGCAATGAATCGGTAGTTATTCACTATGATAACTCTACTGCTATTGACATGTCAAAGAATCCGGTATTTAATTCTAAGACAAAGCACATATCTATGAAGTACAACTTTTTGAAGGAGAAGGTGGAAGCAAGTGAAGTCAGACTGGTTTATGTGAACATTAAAGAGCAGATTGTAGATATCTTCACTAAACCTTTGCCTAAGGAATCATGTGAGTACTTTAGAGACAAATTGGGGGTTTCTTCCCCTCTAGTAGAGAAATGAGTGATTTTGATTGGCATCAGTCTGACATGCATTTACAAAGCCAATATTCATTCTGGATTCATGTGTTGGTGCTACTACTTAGGGGGAGTAGTCAACTGTGTGGTTTAGTGGATTTATGATTTTTCTTTGATGTTTATGTCATATTTTTGGCATTGATGTCAAAGGGGGAGAGATATATCTGAAAAAAAGAGCTTAACATATTATTAGTCAAAGGGGAGAGATCAGAGCTTAACAAAGATATCATTCACAGGGGGAATTTGTTAACTTTATTGTAATATCATCTTATGGGAGACTGTTGGCTATCTTCCTTTGGGGGAGACTTGTTTGGCATTTCTTGGCACTTGGTTTTTTTTCACATATAGTGTTGCCATCAATGCCAAAGGGGGAGATTGTTGGCAATTGGAGGAATTGATTATGTGTTGCACTGATGTTTTGTCATTGATGGCAACACCGACTATTTTGGTTGTTTACCGACTTCCGCTAGAGTAGTTGGTTTATGATATTGATCTGGTATGCTCTGATATGCTTTGGTTTGTGGAATTGGTTAGATTCATGCTATTCAGATGGGTATCATGATCAGTTGGTTCAGGATTTGATGACTCAGGAGCTATCATTTGTTCTAGTAATCCTTTTAGTCACTGGTAAGGGTTTTACCGACAGATCTTTGTTGTAGATCTTTTGATGCACTTGATAAGTGGTGTTGGTGCAACATATAGATGGCTTTCAAGATGTTTTTGGTTATGTTGCTTGTGTTCTTGTTGATCAATGGTGTTGCATTTGGGATTGGATCTAATGCTATCTTATTCGGCTAGGTTATGGACTAGTTTATGTAATGTGTTGGTGGATGATTCTGATGCATTATCGGTTGGATTTATTGATTGGATTATGTTGTTTTGGTCTTAGGCCGACTTGGTTGATCATTGGATTGTGGGTTTATGTTATAAATTTATTGTATTATCCTTTAGGTGGCCAACCTAGTTGTTTAGGTCCCAGGTTGGTGTAAATATGATGTAAGATCTCTTTGTAGATCATGGGCATATGAGTTAATAGGTTTTATGGGTTATGCGATTATCTGTGTGTGAATAAGGTTGTAATCATATGCAGAGGTTTTGCTCGATCATAGGTGATTGAATTGGGTTGGTGTAAGAGATTTAAGACCTCTGGTACTAAGGTTAACTAGAACTATACTCAAGCATAGGAGATGTTATTCTTGCAGTTCACTCTTGTTTCGGATTGTAGTTTGGATTTATTTTGTATTCAGTGAGGCTCCTTTTGTGATGAGCAGTAGCTCTAGGTTGTTGGCCTTTTTGTACATGCAAGCCCCTCTTATTTTAATCACATACTTACTGCATAAGTATTATCTGATTGTGAGTAGGCTTCCCACCATGGTTTTTCCCTTTACCAGGTTTTCCACATACAAATATTGGTGTTATCTTTTATGGATGGTTGGTAAATGTTCTATGGCTTATATTTGTGCTTAATTGTTATATCTGATATTCTGGTATTTGGTTTATGTATTTCAATAATAATGTTTTAATGCTTAAAGTTCTATAACCTATTGACAACCGATTCATCCCCCCTCTCAGTTGTCCTTTGGTAATCTGAGTTGTCTAACAAAAAATGTTTCAAGGGTACCATCTAAACAACAAGACTCTTGATTCCTTCCTCTATGTCCTATCATGAATCCATTGTCTTCCAAAAAAGTATAAAACAAAAAAAAAATGAAAAATGATCCAAATTAAAGTACAAAAAAAGTGAAAAGGGATCCTTAAAAAAAATAGCAAAGAGAAATAATTCATCCATTGGTTGGCAAATAGTTTTCTTGGGAAAGTACCATGATGAAAACCTAGCAAACATGAATCATGCATAATCCTTCATCTTCTTGCATTTCATACTTGAGGGCAATTTTTAATCATGTTATCCTAGTACCTCCATCTAGCATGTCCTTCATTATCCATCATCCCTCATATCCATTATCCTATTTTCATCCATATTCCCTTTTCCATCTTTGATCTTGACAAGGCTAAGGATCTTCATAATAATTACACATCCTATCTATTTCACCTTGTCCATATCCATTTTATCCTTATTGGTTCCCTTATCACACCCTTTAGTACATATCCCTTATCTTATACATTTCTGATTTTGGTTGTCCTATCCATGTCTCATTTTCATCCATATTATCAACCATATTCCTTGATCTTGATCAAAGCTAAGGACAAATAGAAAAACACAAAAAAATATTTTAAAATTAAATCTCCTGACATGTCCAATCTAGTGTACCATGGCATCATCTTATCTTGTCATGTCCAATCCCTTAGCTTGGCAAAAACATGTTATCCGCTCATCAAATAATCCTTGACAAGAAAAGAATCTCCAATGTCATCATAACCTCCCATTATCTTTCCTCTATCCATTTCAATTTCCTCAATCCATTCATCCATCTATAATGTCCCTTCCTTATTAGACACTAGGGGAAATTTTTGAATGTGATCAATTGATGGAATCCGTCTGACTACAAAAGATCAGAGAATCATGCATGTGCATAGCCTAAATGTCTTGAAAAATCCTAAAAATTGTAAAATGTCCTAAAAAATCCAAAAACATTCAAATAATGTCTTGAAAAACATTCAATCCAAAAAACTTGAAAAAATTTCCTAAACAAATCTCCAAAAATATCTAATAACCACAAAACCCCTAAAAATTTAGAAAAATTATCAAACTCCAAAAGAAATCATCATTTTCATTTTTAGTCCATCAATAAACTTGTCCTTTGCAATGGATAGACACTTGAGCATGTTGGATTGGTTGAAGGAACCAGAATACTGGGGGGGGGTGAATCAGTATTTCGACCGAATAAAAAATCTTTCTCTCAACTTCTTAACCTTTTATTATTGTGTCAGAGTTATCAATTAAACACATCAATATGAAATAGCAAATGCAAAATAAACATGAAAACACAACCACAACTGGAACACCGGATTTAATATGTGGAAAACCCAAATGGGAAAAACCATAGGGAGGTTTAACTCTCAAGATAATATAACTAGTTATATGGTGTTTACAAAAAGAGTGACTCACTACCGGATGGTTCATTGTCAAGTTATAAAAGTGGCTCACTTTTAGAATGCTCACAACAAGATTAAAAAAGCAGCTCACAGAAGAAACACTCATTGCAATAGGAAAGGATGAACTAAAGAAAGGTGCATCTCTGAATGCATAGAATCAGTTCCAATGTAAGCTCAGATAATAAAACAATAACTCATAGAATATCTGGTAAAGAATCTCTGTACTAACACAAATCAAATTGTACTGCAATAGATCCAGTAAAGGATTAATGCAACATTATCTTCACTTTCATTCTACTTCACCATCCACAATTCACACTCCACACACTGTACTCATTGTTTCTTGATACACTCATACACTCTACATCTACATGCATCTTCTATATACACACACATATATACTGGTAAGCACAATCACCAAGATGATATGTCAGCCAAGCACAAACGATTTATTCAATGATGTAATTTCTTGGATCAATGCGTTACTAAAAATGCTTTGATCAAAGATATGATAACCATGTCGGCCTTCACTGTTCTTCTACACGCTTCACATATTGGGACCAAATGAGAATCTATCAGACCCATATGAATGGATTCATAAGCACAATTATCAAGCATCATAAAAAATGACGCCATAGTACAAATGCCACTGATTCTGGAATATAGAAATCATAGCATAAAATACAAGTCACATAACCATGACTAAAAAAATTAAATATAAACTAGCATGTTCAAGGATTAAGATTTACAGTCACCTCCGGAAATAACTCTCGAGAGTTATACAATCCTTATAGCTCTGTATCATATATATACATGTTTTCCATCACTGCACAAAATCATAAACTATACCTACCTATAAAGGGGAAAATTTTGATTTGGTAATTTGCAACATAGAAGGAGAGAACACCAAATCAATTTTCACTTTTGGGGGGAGGAATTCCTTTATATTCAAAAGGGGGGTAGAATCCACTTGATTCAATCACAAATCAAATAAGAACTGAATTCTAAATGGATTGATTGTTATGACGTGGTTTTCCCTCTTTTGTAAGTTAAAATGTTGATTTAGGGTTAAATGTTGATGAAGAAAAAACTGAGAAAATACTGAGCTATAGATTCAGTATTTTGTCGTGCACTTGGATCTGAGAAATATAGGTTGATTTGGATCTACCTTGGAAAAAAATGCCCCAAAAAAGAAGGGACCATGGTGCTACTCTTGGTCCTCCAAATTTTATGTGCGTCAAAAGGTGTTGTTCCATCTCTGTGTCTGAAGCTTATTTCTAGAAGTACGGGTGCACACCTATTTCCTACACACATAAAGAAAGGGAAATAGGTTGGGAATGGGGGCTTTCCTTTGGTCAAACCTTGATTTGGGAATTAACCATGAAATTGAGATAAATGTAATTGAAATGAGTGGAAGGAAATGTTCTCCTTTTGAGGAAATGTTGAATTATGACTGAAAATGAAATGATTATACCTCCTTGTGAGGTTTTTCTTGCCTCCACATGGAATTAGGGTTTCATGAAATAGGATGTTGATCTCCACTTCAATGCTTGATCCTTGACTTTATTGTTTCTCCAAGGCTTGAAGGAAGACTACAAATGCACAATTTCTCTTGAATCCTTGAATGCTTGATCTCTTGAGTGCTCAATACTTGCTCATGTGACTGATATATGTGATAGATGTAAAATGAGGGGGAAAATCCTCTTTATATACTTGCTTGTCGAATTAATTGACTAATTTTTCGACATGAGCTGACACAAAGTTAAAAATATTTCTCAAATTTGAAATGGGAAAAAGGGTTTTGAGGGGCCTTGTTTTAGGGAGGACCATGGTGCCACACTTGGCCCTAATGAGGACCAAGGCACCATGCCCTAGTCTTGCCTTATTTTAGGTCAGGAACAAGGTGTATGACAAGGGAAAAATCAATTTTTTGGTGCTTATGATGTGCATGAGCATAACCAGGCCTTCAATTAGGCCAAGGGGTGCAAACACTAAGGTGAAGACATATCTCCCCCTTACTTAAGCATCTCAAAAACTGACAAAAGAAAAGACAATAACTTTATCACCATAGCTATTTGGCTGAATAAGGAAGAGGATTCCCTGATCTGGAAATATAACCCCAAAGGTATTTTTACTATATCTTTGATGTATTGTATCCTCTCCCCCTCCCCTCCTATGAATCCCTTCTGGTCTAAAGCTTGGTTAAAAGGTCTCACTCCCAAAATCAATTTGTTCTTCTAGACTGTTCTCCAGAATAAGATCCTTACTATTGACAACCTTAAATGCAGAGGTTTTGCCCTTCCAAACAGGTGTGTGTTGTGCTTTCAAGAGGAAGAGTCAGTGGACCATCTTGCCCTCCACTGTTCTTTCTCAACCTCTGTTTGGGAAAGCTTCCTCAAGAGCTTTAGTCTAGCTTGGGTGTTTCCCAGTAACATCAGAGATTTGCTCTCTTCCTGGAAAATTCATTGGACCAACTCTTTTCTGAGATGTATGTGGCAGCTCTCTCTTCCACACATTTTGTGGGGTCTTTGGAAGGAAAGAAACAACCGAATATTCAGGGATGTATCCTTAAATCAAGACATTATTTTTTAGAAAATTCAGAAGGCTATTCAGGAAAATATGGGAACTATGGAGGTCTCCTGTTACTCTAACAACTCCTTGGAGTCAAACATCTTAAGAGCTTGGAATATGAAGATCACTGATGGTCATAATATCAGCTACAATAAAAGGCTTGAACCTAAATGGTGAACCCCTCCCCAAGGTTGGCTCAAAATCAATTTTGATGCAGCAGTCAAAGGAAACCCAGGTCCCTCAAGCTGTGGAGCTATTCTCAGAGAAGACAGAGGCATTTGCAAAGGTATGATTGCTGTCCCTATTGGCATTCAAACCAATCATAAAGCGGAAGCTATGGAAGCCCTTCAAGGCATTATTCTAGCCAAAAAATGGAATTGTCCCTATCTCTAGATAGAAGGGGATTCCAATAATATAATTAAGTGTCTCAATGGGACCTCAAAGCCCTCTTGGTCAATTCACAATATAATTTTTTCTGCCATTGATATCATTAGAACCTTCAAAAAATACCACACATCCCATATTTATCGGGAGGCCAACTGTTCTACTAATTGGGCTGCAAACATGGTAGTTAAGAATGAGACTATTACCACATGGATAGGTGAGAGCGGTCTCCCCGAAGATGTCAGACAAATCATAATTAATGAAAGATATCGAAGTACCCCAAAGACTCTTGATTGACAGGGCAATTATGATAAGTATTGAAGTAAGCACTTCAAGTTACTTCTATAACGAGGGAATTACTCATTATAACATCAAAGCCAACAGAACATGTATTATATCCCATTAGATCATTAATGCTAGACACGCTTTCTGGGTTTTTGTTTTAACTTTGAAAGGCTTTCTATTTCACCAGTTCTGTAATCTAAACTTGACTGTGAGAAACGACACCATGGGCAGAAACAGGAGAAGATATGAGCCAAGCAGTTGCAAGGAGTGGAAACAGAAAGAAGAGGTGTGGGAAATTTTGCAGAAGGGTGGTCTTTCGAGCTTCATTGAGAGACTCCATGGTCATGATGGAAAGATAACTAGCTTCTTCTGCAAAAATTGGAAGAAGGGCATGCTTAAAATGGGTGACCAACTGGTGGAAATTGACGAAGACTTAATAGCTAAAGCTACGGGGCTCAAAAGGGAGGGCTGCAACTTCTACAGAGATAGGAAGGTCAGCAGGGAAGCCATTGAAAGGTACCTGGTCATAGAGAAAGAGAAGAAAAGACTGGTAAAGTTGAGTAAAACCTATTACCCACCTAGGGCTTTTGCAAAACCTTGGCAGGAAATTCTCTTTGTTTTAATGAGGTATATAACTCTAGATGGTAGGTTTACGAAAGTATATGGGTATCATTTTGTCCTCTTAAATCATTTTAGGCATAATGATAAGGTGAATTTCCCTTACTTCTTGCTCTGTTCTATGAATGCCTCCGTAAAAGCCTATAAAGAAAATCCTCGAGGTGATACTGCAATGCACCAGGGACTTATGGTCCTCATTTATGACCATTTAAAGGCCAGTAAAATCAACCGAATGTAGCTCTCTGTAGATTCGGAAGAAGAATTGTTTGATTCTAATTTCTCAGAGGAGGAGGAATCAGATAATGATTCCTCGACTGATAATGAGGAAAGCTCTGATGACTCAGAGTATGAGAGTAGTAAGAAGAGGAAATCAAGACCCTCTTCTTCTAAGAGCAAAAAACCCCAAGGCAAACCCTTGATTAGTATTTCTTTGGAAGAACAGTACTCTGATTTCCCTGAGGAGAAGAAGACCCATAAGGGGGTGCTGAAGGAAAAAAGTAAGAACCAAGCTCAGCCCAGGAAGAAGCAAAAGAAAATAGAGGAGACTAGCAAAGAACCGAAGGAGACCGGCAAGGAACCGAAAGAGGACAAGCAAACAAGGACCCTGGAAGCTGAACAAAGCCTGGATATGGAGACTATGGAGGAGACTCTCAGGGCCGCCGACACTATTTCTACCCTCCATATCTCTAAAGATGAACAGATAACCCCTGGAAAAGTGACTCCTTCTCCTGGTCCACCTCTCGAGGCATTGAAGGGTTTTATGAAAACCATAGAATGGCTTATTGATGGGAATAAGAAAACTGTGGATGAGTAAAAAAACTCTACAATAGAGTCTTGATCCTGGAGACCATTAACATTGGAGAGGGGAACACTATGGCTGATTATATCAAAGATCTAAAGAACATAATTGCTAAAGTGGAAGACATTAGAGATGCCTTTAATCCCCGGTTTGAGAAAATTGAAAAGGAGATATGGGATAGAAAAACCCTGGAGGAAACTAGTGAAAAAAAAGCTCTCAAACACAGTCACCAAAGTGGACAAGATAGAGGAGTGCCTCAAGAACATTGTGGAGCAGAGCCTCAGCATTCTGAAAATCTCAGCCAACAACACCCATACCCTCATCAGCAAGCTTGATGACGAAAAGGAAACCTAGGAAATTGACCTAGATGCAGAAGAAACAGGGGAAGCCCAAGGTCTCAGAACCTGCACCCGTGGAAAGAGGAAGGAAAAGAAAGTGAATAAGGACTTGGAGGAGCTAAAAGTAGTTGGGGCGACCTATGATGAGATGCTGACTAAGGTAGAGGATCTGCTAAAGAAAATTACTATGTAGTGTCTCCTTGGGTTCTTCGTTGTTTTTTGTTGTTTAGCTATTTTTTCTGTTCGCTGGTCTTTTGACCAGATGCTTTGTATGTGGACTCTATTTTCTCAGTTTTCTTTCTAACTATGTTGTAATGGTTTCGGGTCCTTAAAACCTATTTTTCAATCAATCAGAACTTTATCACCATAAATTACACTTTCTCTCCCTTTGACATCCAGGATAAAGGTTGTCTTTGATGAAAGAAAGGAAATAGAGGATTAACAAAAAGATTGTCAAAACTGTATAGCAACTGAAAGAAACACAGAAACAAACTCAATTGCTCTTCTTCTAAAAGATTTCCTTATAGTTCTTCAATTCTAGAAGAAGAAAGTTCCATGAATGCACAACCAGCTTAAGAATTATGCAAAGGCTTGTACACTTTACCACCACATCCACAACATGAAAAAAGTTGTTTAGAGTAGAAGGATTCTACTCATATTCAACTACATCAGAAAACAAGGCCGAAAAGTGCTCCAATTTTTCTTCGACAATTTCCTTGACCTTCCAGGACACAGTAACAAAGTCTTCTTTCTGCCTCTATAGAAACTATAGCTCAGACTAAAAGGTATTTACCTTCTTTCTCTACACACCATCTTTTTCACTTAGGAAATCAAAAGATTTGCCTAGAGAATTCAATTCATCTTTTGCTGAATCAATCCTAGCATTAAGATTTGCCAAAGCTATCAGTCACTACAAACAGTATCTGTACACTCTGCTACCATCATTAATATAGTTCTTCATTTCATTCACACATACAAATAAACTCCTTTGTGCATCACTATATTTTTCCAGCAGGCTCTACAATCTTTTGGTCTTAGAATATTCACTCATTTCTTCTTTAAGCAATTAAAATAAAGATTCCATAAGCACATCACCAATATATTCAATTCTAATGTTGTTCCAGAGTAATTAATCAATCAACAACTTACCAATCTCATCAAATTCAATAGATGTAAGCCAAATAGTTCCAATATTTCTTATTACATCATTACCTTCAAGAATTTTTGACAAATCAGGCTCATCACTATCATCAGGTTTTGCTAATATCACTTCTGGTAAAGTAACAAATAACTCTTCTTTAACTGGGGATATTGGATCATCCAATTGAATTATATCTCTCTTTCTTCTCTTTCTTCTATCTTTTAGCAACATAGGAACCAATAGACACAATCTCCTCCATTTTTCTCTTTCCGAAGGAAGAACCCTCCTTAACATTGGCAACACCAAGAGATGTCGGGTCAACACTCCAAGCATCAAGAAATGATATAAATTAAGCTTTACAGATTTCTTCATAATTATTTAGATTCTTAAAATAATGATAGATTTTCCCAGCTACTAGAACACAAGACTCCCATAACACATGTTGTTTTTCCAGTAAGGATCCTAGACAGTTAATAGCCAAATAGACAAGCAATGATCCAAACCAAAAGGGATAACTCTATTCTTTTATCATTCTTATATTCTCAAGAAATTGATCTTTCAAAAGTTCACACAAATAAAATTCTTTTCCTTTCATAACCATCATATGCTCAAAATAAATTGCAATAGCCCAAGTGGAACCTTCCCTATTTTGGAAATAGATCTTGTAAGAAATACCATAGACCATATACCTAACTGTTGGATCAACAATTTTGTTGATTAGTAGAGCTCTCTGATCTCCCTTTACACTGGTTAGGGTTTCAACTTCTTTTTTCTTCACATTTTTCTTCATCAGTACTACTCCTTTATCACATAAGCCAGTCATAGACAAAATAAAATCTTTAGATATCAGATAGGGTATGTCAAATACCAGGCAACCATTCTGCACATAGTTGAGAATAAGTCTAATCATCTCTTCATTATCAAACTAGGGAAACTCAACCCATAGATCAAGTCCTTTATCACTTAAATCCCTAATTTCCTACATATCCATCTCACTTAGATTATTCTTTTGCATTTTGATTTTCTCAATGTCAAACTCATCAAGCCAAACCTTATCAATAACATGAAATGCTTCATTGCCCTATTCTTTGATGATCATCTTGCCTTCCATGATAATTTTCTCTACTTTCTAGCTCTGTTTCTCTTCTACTATTCACAATACTTTCAAACATGATAAAGAAAAATGACTTCAATCAGTGATACTTATCTTGCCAAAAACTGCATTAGGGTTTTTCTGCCAAAAAGTGTCTTATCAATGATGTCAGTGCAAACCACTGGTTACTAGATAGCCTCTTTACCACAATCATGTCGGATCCACAACATGATCTATTTAGATAGGTGTATCAAAATATTTTCCTTCAAAAAATCCCCCTGAGCCAAAGCAATATGCTCAATTACCAGAGGAAGAGGTTCCTGCATCAGATTCCGGTACATTAGGTTTGCTTCCATTATCCACCTCCCTCTTTCTCTAAACTATATTTTCTTTCTTATTTGATCCATCATTCTTCATTTCATTATTCTCAGCAAATTTCTCCATATTTTCATTTCTACATTGGTTAGCATAATGTTTGGACTGGTTGCACTTGAAACAACTGATGTTCTTCTTTATTGAATTTACCGAAAGAGTTCTAGATCTATATTGATTAGCCTTATAACCATAACCATTGCAAGTATAACAATATCCATGAAAGTTATTATATACCCTATTTGCTCCAACCAGATTGTGATTATGATAGTTATTTGATTTATGAGCAAATCTCTTACAATTATAACATTGAATGCTTCTACAGTTTGCAACTTTGTAACCAGATTTATTGCATTGAAAGCAATAGCCATTAAAATATGGGTACCTGTTGGTTAAATTCATGTCAACCTTAGCCCTAAAAAATTACCAATCTGAGAAAACCCAGTTGGCTAAGAAAACCCTAGAAAAACTTTCTAAATGAACCCTAAACCCTAAACCCTAAGGCTTTTATGCCTTTACATCTATTTGGGCTCTAAATTTCTAAGTTTGAGTTGAATGGCTTCACCGATAAAATCACTTAGCCCTACCAGTTATAGGGCCCTTAAGCATATCGGAGCTGGTTTCCCCTTTTTTACCCTACCGGTTAGTACAAAACAAATGGCATTCACCATGTTGCAGCACAGGGAACTTATTATTTTGTTCCCCTTGTGAACTAGTGAAAAAGGGGTCCCTCAATGGCTAAGTAAAAGGTTTTTTCCATTTCGCCGAGAGGGAAGCCCATGGTGGGGCCCTCTCAGCGAAATAACGATAAGTAGGAAGAGACAAAAGATGCTATGGATTGAGGACTTCATGGTTTCGCAAGGACAAAATGTCAAGGTGGGGCCCTCCTCACAAAGTTGTGAAATGGTAATGGACCCACAGAGCGAGAAGAAAGTTCCTTTTTGCAGGGTCGCAGCATTGAAGATTGACTACCGCTTGACCCCACAATTTGGTGAAAATTCTTATACAAAGGGGTGGTTTTCACTTCTTTGTAGTGATACAATACAAAAGAGATTTAAAGGCTGTAAAATGGTGATAGGTTTCACCATTTTGCGAAGACATAAAGCACTGACTTTTCAACCCTTATGAAGCAGTGATAAGAAAGGTGAACCCAACCCGCCACATCAAGCAGCTGGCAGTTGTGGATTTTCACTTAAGAGGCTGATCAACGACATGTTTTAAACTCTTTTTTAGCCCTTTTGGGGGATATGTTGCATGATCTCAAGCGTCCATCTGCACATGCCATGGGAAATCTAGCAACCAAAATTCAAATTTGCAGGTGCAAGTTAATTTTTATGCTCTATTCAAAAGATCGATTGCAAACCTAGTTGATGGTTGATATCTGATCGGATTTTGGTCCAACCACCAGGGATTTTCATCATTATTTCAGACTTGACCCCTCAGAACGATTCTAGATGTCATTTGCAGCTCTTCAATGCAAAACATAGACTTTTGGTTCTAAAAAGTGTACTCAAACATATCTTGCATAGAGATTTCTTCTTCTACAGGCATATCTTGCTTTTTTCCAGTGGGATAGACTTTTGTAAAGATGATATACATACTATTAGATCAATCTTTTGATTTGATCTTCCTTTTTAAATATTTTGTAACCTAACCCTACAAGGGTTAGGGTTTCTTAACTATAATTCATCTTAGTTATGCTTGAACTATAAAGGCAATTGTGTAACCCTATTACAAGGATCTTCTTTCTTTCTTTGGTAGAAAACTTATGTTTCTTTGAATTCATAAAATTGAATTTCCTTTACACTTATAAGATTAAACTTTTTCCCTTCTTTCAGTTCTCACAATTTGTGTAATCTATTTACCTTATTGTTTGAATGCATTCTTCTTTTGTTTCTTGAGTGTATGTGACTATGTTGATCTCTTTGTGGATGTTGACTGTGAACTAATTTTAGTTCCTCTTATTATTCTAAAGAATTACAACCTTCACTCATTCTTAGGAAGCTAATTAGGATAGAAACTTGTGCATGCTTTGGGTAGTCTTATTGATACTTTGTGGAGTTATAGGCAGAAACATCAATTTCAATCTAGGTGCAAACCTTTTTTCCCATTCAAGCATTCCTTCTATCCCTTTTCCCCCTCATATCAATAGATTAGGATTTATATGTGTTGGGTTAGTCCAACAAATGCATCTTAGATTGGAAAGGAAGTCAGCCTTCTCTAGAGATTCAATCTCAAGCATGCAAGGTCCCATACTTGGAGGCTACCTCAATGTGTCACAAGGTTGATGATAAAGGTTTTTCATCAAGTGGGCTCACTTTTGTGACAATAGTTTATGGCACGCCCAGTGGGACATGTCAAAAAATCATTTAGGATAAATTCATTCACTAGACAGTTCCACTTTAGGCCACCGATCATACCACAATTTTTGGCACGCCCGATGGGACAAATTGAACTAGCCCTAGTTCATGATTTTTTATCTTTTGTCGATGGTTGGTGTGTCTATCAATGAACTCAGCCTTTGGAGGTAATATATCACATACATGGTGACTCTACTGAGAATATCTATTGGTCAAGAAGACTAGAGCTCAAACAATTGAAGATTTGGTGTGTTCTTTAGTCTCAAGCCTTTGGAGGCATTATTCTTCAAGAACCTAACTTCTACAAATTTTGGTGAATCATGGTATGTCACCTTTCTCTAGTAGGGTAAATCCTTTAGCCCTTTACAAGAATTTTATATAACAAAGATCATCTCTTTTAAATTCTTCTACAATGAGTTTATACCATGGGTCTAATTTCTATTCACCCCCCTTTTTTGAGAATGCAAATGTTTTGCCCTCCCTCTACCAACATGACCAACTAGGACTATTCCTAGTTTCAATCCAAATGAACTTTCTCCAATAGGAGGTGGGAATTTTTTAAGTGTGATGAACTTATAAGGCACTGAGAGGGGGGGAGTGAATTAGTACAAGAAAAAACAATATGAATCTAATCACCAACTTTAACAACTTAAAACTTATCAAGCATATAAGAAATATCACCACATAAGCTAATGCCCAATAAAAAAAAATCCACATAGTACAAGAGATTTATACGTGTAAAAACCAAAAGGGAAAAACCATGATGGGAGTTGGTACCCACAAGATTCACTATCTACAGAATATAAATCTTGATCGGTTAAGGTCTTACAACTATACCCTGTTAGGAGAAGACCCAGTCAAGAGTCACCCAGTTAAGGGATTTTCTATTAGGAGCAATGACCTGTTAGGATCAACCTTGCAAGAGGATTTGAGAGTCTAATACAAAGCTACCCTATTAGGGGATTTACAGATTAAGGCCTGTTAGGACCTACCCAATTAGGGGATTTTGTTGCTGCAAACTGTTACATTGAAAAGATCTTCAAGTAACACCTTCTGAGTCTGATTAGATCTACTTCTGATCCTCAAAACTTCAACAACAATTCATTAAAGAACTTCCTTAATCACTGCACAATCTCATTTACAATATTCGCTCATGAATTCTCTCTTTACACACATACCGACTTTATACCTCATCACACTTTAAATAAACATTTACATTTAGTCGGCTACAACCTTGGAACAATTTCCTAGGTACAATGAATCTAGACAAACTTACATCACATGCTTTACATATGTCAGCCACTAACATAACAAAACAAATCTTGTGTCATTTTACCGATTTAAGTGAGTTTATCACTACCGGTTAAGTGTTCTACCAATTTGTCTACTCTGTACATCAAATCTCGCTTGTCTAGTTGAATCCCTCAATTTGGTTGAGAACATAGCTCCAAATAATTGTCTCCATCATCACTGTAAAACCACATCATCCAACTCTTCATGAATCGCCTCTACGGGTTGTCAGAATGCAACTCTATCTCAATTTACCGGTTGAAATCTTAATTATCGATTCTCTGTAAAACTATCATCTGTATCGATTAAACCTTTGCGGTTGGCTTCTAATAGTTCGATGACCACAAAAACATTGTTTCCATCAATGACAACACAAAACTTAGTCATCAAACATGAATCTCAATCTCTTCATCACATTCATTGATCAATCATATACCGGTTCAGTCAAATGCCAACAATCTCCCCCTTTGGCATTGATGGCAACAGTTAGGAAAGAAAAATGTCAACTAAATGTGCAAAACAAAAACTGTTTACATGACATATACTCCCCCTTAGAAATTGCATATTATAACAAACAAATACAATGCTCATACTATTACATATAAAATTTTGACTTACTCTCGAAACTCTTACTCCCCCTTTGCCAACAATGCCAAATAAAGTACATGTATGAGAAATAAATACATGTGATATCAAAATTTGCATCAGTGCATGTATATAGATATAAAAGTCATAAATTTTTTACACTGGAATTTTGGAAAAAAATATCACTAAAATGAGACTTCAAATTTTTAAAGTCATTGTGCCATGTCTCTAAAAATATGCCTGCGATCTCCACATGAGTCTTGATTTTTCCAGCTAGCTCCTCGATTACATCAACAATGCTCATTTGAGGTGTAGCAAGAATGGCTTCAGATTCTTTGTATTCTCTCTGCAAGAATTTGACCTTTGGTATAAGTTGTGTTTGAAGTTACTATAGGGATCTAACTCTCTTCACCTATTTCTACTCATATACTTTAGCTTGTGCTAAAGTTCTACATCTGATCTTCCAAAATGAATAACAGTCATTAGGGGGCTTAAATGACTCACTTAGAACCTCAAGTTACTGCTCAACTTCTTCCCTTTTCTTCTTTAGATCAATACAAAATAAGGAAAATGTTGAAATAGTAGAGAGGATTTTACCTTTGGTTTCTAGTGCTTCCAACAAATAATCCTTATTAACAGTAAGAGCCACTTTACCTTTATCAATTTCAGACATAAAGTGCTTTGTTCTCTTCTTCTTGTAGTTTTTCTCCATGCTGACATAAGCTGCATCCTCTAATGACTTCATCTACTCTCCGGCATCAGAAACAAGTTGTCCAAGCTTGTTAATAGGAGTGGCAAAATTGCCTGTATTAGTCTCTAGTAGGAGACTAGACAAAATTTCTACTGCATTCCTTATGGTCTCTGCCTCCTTTTGTTGTTCTTTCATCCTCTTCTTTTTAGCTCGGGATTGCATGGTAGTTGCAATCTCCATCAACTTAGTAGAACTTAATTTATCCATGTTGAGGGGTCCTTGGATGCTTAATGCATCATCATCTTCTTCATCAACGACTTTGTTTTTTAGAATCAAGTGACAAAAGTGTCACTATAGGTTCAATCTTTTCTATCTTATTATCCTTTGTTTCCTCTTTGTTTTTAGTTTTCTCTTCTTCCTTTTCCTTTTTAGTTTCTCTAGTCTTCTCTTCTTTCTTTTCTTCATTAATATCCATTACCAGTGGTAGTTGAGTATCTATAGTCTGATTATCTACCGGTGGCTCCTCGTCCTTCTTTTCTTCTTCATCTTTCTTTCCTTCCTATTCCTAATTCTGATCATGTTGTTTAGACATCTAAACATATACATTATAAACATCTATATTATCAGTAGTATTATCAACATTATCACCTTTATCATCATCAGGTATAAACACCGGTTCAGTTTGTGTGTTCACTAGTTGATCATCTAACACAATGTCATTGGGCACAAAATTAGTAGGCTTAACACCTTTTGGAAAATCTTCACCCTTAAACGTTTCAGGTTCATCATCCTTACCATATTCCTCTTCAGTAGGAATTAGACCCAAATATTTCTTTAACAAAATTTCAGTCTCTTTCTGGACTGATTGAGTCTCACTGATTAACATCCTTGTCAGTCTCTTCTTAGCTCTAAAGGAAGATTTTGCATTCAATAAAATATCATCTAATTCTTCCTTTGTGGCTTCCGCTTGAAGATTTTTGAGTCTGTACTGAATAAATTGTCTGTCTTGCTTCATTGCAATTGGTTTCTCCATAGATTTGACAATGGAGGTTCCAACAACCTTAGATTTCTTACAGCTGGCCCTTAGTGTTAGGTCTGACTTGGAAAGCTAATGTACTGAGAGGGGAGGTATGAATCAGTACTTCAAAACTTTTCTTGAAAAATAATTTTACTGATAAACACAAACTAAGTATTGCTAATCTCATAAGTATATAATACTGAAACATAATCATAGAAATAACATCCATCAAAATTTCACTCCATAACACAAAGATTTTTGGTCACGCAGAAACTCTTGGTTACAGAGAAAAAATGTGGTGGGGATGGCACCCACAACTTCACTACTGTAGTAATCAAGATTGCTCGGTTAGAGCTACATGTTTAGCTATTTTTGATATCTTACCCTATTAGGAGTATAAAGATCTTTAGACCTACCTTGCTAAAGGATTTTACAAACACTTCTACAAAATGTTGTACCTGGTTAAAGGCTTTACAATTTATAGACTTTATTAGAGTCTTTTACCTTGTTAAAGGTTTCTAACACAACTTAATAATTCAATCAAAATCTTTACAAAATATCTGCAACTTCACATCTGAAATATTATAGTAGACTCTATGTGCTCAATATAAAATTACCTTGCTCATAGCATTCCTCGGTAATGATAAATAAACTCGGTAACCACTTCTATATACTCTGTCCCTTAAACTGTTCTCTGAAACCTTCTCGGTAACCTCTGAATATCTCTATCAATATTCTTTCTTCACACTTAACTATATCATCACTTCGTATCTTCTCTCTTGATTGTCATGTCATATCTCAAATACTCAAATCATTTTGTTTATATAGATATCTGAGACGATGATTTGTTCATGCTTCAATCATACAAACATGTTTTATTGAATGAATAAACATAGAAATTATTTCATTAGATATTCTTCCTCAAAATCATACAAAATCTTTAAATGCAATTTCCTATGTAATAATGGTTTCATCTTCTCGAATCTTGTAACACATTTCACGTGTGTCCAGGTTCATTGAATTTGGTAACACGTTTCCACTCGGTTAAGATTAACTCGATATACCTTCTTTGTTGCTCGGTAGACATATGAACTTTACTCAGTAGACATTCTGTATCTGTCTCGATTCATAGCTTGGTGTGTATCATCTCAGTGACTTATCTCTCTTCTGTAACCGACACCGATAGCCTTGGTATTTAGTGACTGGACTTTTTGGTAGTATAAACCAACTAGTGTATATAGGATGAATTTGGGCATAAAACTAATGACAACATAGTAAATAGAAACACTTAGGACTTTCTTCTCTTTCTCAGATTCAGTGTCTTCATCATCTACATCTGTCGATGCTAGTTTCTATGCTTGTTGCTTCTTTCTTTTACCAGTTTTAACTTGCCCAGTTGGAGGATCAACAACCTTTCCTCTTTTCTGGAATTGAATCTTTGATGATTTTTCTACTAGTTTCCCTTTCTTAACAACTGTTGGTTTCTCTTTTTTTGTAGCTTTCCCTTTTCCATCTCTTGTTTGTATATCGGTGGGAGTACTTGATGTTCTAGCCTATTGAGCAGCATGGTTTTCTCTTTCTTCAACAATCTAATCCTTTGTGAATCCTACTAGCTCAACAAAGGCTTCAACTTCCTTCCTAACTTTCTTAGCTATTATTGGTTTTTGGAGTTTAGAATGTACTTGAAGGGATTTCTTCTTGTAAGTACCAAACCTCTCTGTTGTGGTATCAACCAGTTGTCTAAGTAAATGGTCAGCATATGCAATTAATAGTTCTTTATCAACTTCATACCCCATGGGCATAACCCAAGTAGTCTGAGGGTCTACAACTTCCATCATACAAGTTTATGTGTTCACCATAAAGCAAATTGTATTTTCATACCAGTTAACTACCTCTATCGGTATCCTTTCTCTTGCATGCATTTTCTTCTAAAAATCCTTGAAGTATCCCCATGCAATCTTATCAAAATCTTTACCAAGCATCCTAATGCTATTCTTCATTTGCATCAAAGTAGGTATGCCTCCAATCCATTGAATATCACCAATACCAGGAAAAGAATTTTGAAAATAAAAGAATAGACGAAGAATGAGTTGACCAAATTTGAACCTCAATCTTTTGTCCTTCTTAATGACCTCCAGGTTTAGCATCAATTGACTCCTCAATGCTTTAGATAGATCATAATCAACATCATCTTTGATCATCCAGTAAGCAGTATGAATAGAAACTACCGGTACACTGTTCATCCTGCTTGAGTAGTATATCCTGTAACTAATCACCATTCATGCATATTTCACTATCGTATCACTGATATTGTTCACTATCATTTCTCTGTCATCCCATTTGGATCTTGTTAGCTTTTATAATTCAGTGTTTGAAATAGATCTGAGTAAGGGAACCTCATTGGTGGCATAAAGTCCAATGACAATGTGAATGGCTTCCTTAGAAATTTTATGTGGCCGATTGAGCCACATAAACTGATCATGTGCCCTTCTCAACACATATCTAACATGTTCATCTACAAAGTCATCAATGAAATTAAGTGTATGATGAAACCCTTTGTCAGTAACCTTCTCGTATTGATCCTTCAAAATACCATTCTCATCACACAATGCCCTATATTGATCAAAAATAGCAACCATACCCAAATCTTCCAATTTGCAATGGTAAAATGATCTAACATCTTCAACATGTAATACACCATAGGGAACTCTAGATAGGGCTCCAATAGGATCAATTTATTCAGATTTAAATGGATGTCTTTTGAATTCAGGTCATGGCCTATCGATAACATCAACTAGATGTGGTGTATCCATTTTCTACAAATAAAAATTCAAAAATAAATAACAAGATTCCCTGATAAATACCTTTTCTTGCTTCTGCAGCAGGGTTTTAGACACCAACAAAGCTCTCTAAACCGATTGTCGATCATAAATCATACTAGATCACTTCGAATCTATGTCAAATAGGTTAGAAGCTACAAACACAAGTTATGTTATTCTCTATTCATTCTCCAAATGCTCATACAAATGCAATGTGACAAATAATATTCAAAAAGTTCTTTCTATTTCCCCATTATCTACCACATTATATGCCATTACTGGTGAAACCCTAAAATATCTTATAACACAATACTAGTTCACATACCACATCAAACCTACCGGTTTGATCACAGAATCACTTCTCAACATCATAATACATTAAAGTATTTAGATTTAACATACCTCATGGTCCTTCAGGGGGTTCAAAAATGGATCTAACATTAAGTTCCCCCTAAGCTTTTAAATAACTTAGTTTGTCAGTGAAGGGTTCTCCACACTAGGTGAAGAAATGGCATCTTCAGATGGTTTGATTTTAGTTATCTCATCATCCTTCTTTTTCTAGATTCTGTTCATTTGAGCTCTGGTCTCCTCCACATCAAATTTCATCTTCCCTTTTCGGTCAACAGATTGATTCACTGATTGTTCACTTTAGCTTTGTGGAACTTTGCCATATGTCCCGGTTTATGGAAATGATATAAAGCCATACCAAAATCTCTCCAAGGTCCAGTATTGCCTCTGCCTATCCTTCTTCTACACTTCATAGCCACATGACCAAAGTTATTACAGATTGTACAAACCACATTCAGTCTCTTCTCCATCTCATAGGGACTAGACCAGTTAGCATAGGGTCTCTACCAATTAGGACTTCTCCGGTCATTGAAATTCCTTCTCCAATCACCAAAATATCTTTGATTCATGTGAGGAGTAGGATTATTTACTCCATACCCTCACTCAACAGCTCTATGTCCATGCATAATGCAAGTGTAGAAATAACCATTAAAGGTTCTAGGCTTATATCTTTGAAATGAAATAGGTCTATAACCATTAGCAACATCAGATCTGCTTCTACAAACATTAGTAGTATGTCCTAGCTTATGACAATTGAAACAAATAGGCTTATAGGATTTCTTACCGATGGGTTCTGAGTCTTAGGAGAAGGTTTACCTTTATGCATGTTGTCATTAGTACCGAAAGGCTCTCCTTTCTCAAATGTATTGTAACCCAATCTAGTTGTATCACCTTTCATTCTTTGAGACTGGATCTATTCATCCAGCATGTTAGAGGTCTTGTTAAATTTTGTAAGCTTCTCATTAGCTTCAACAAGTTGTAGAGTAAGGTCTTCATTTCTTTAATTAAGAGTCTCAATAAGAGACATTGCCATATCCAATTCTTCCTTTATCTCTTATTTTTATTCTTTTTCCTCATGCTAGTGTGCATATAGGGTGCCATTTTCCTGATTTATCTTAATGATCTAATGATCTTTTTATTTGATCTTGTCTCCAACTACCCTCCTTGCTTCAAGTTCTTGACTCATCTAGATTGTAAGGGCTTCAAGCTCTCTCCTTAGGTTAAACTTTTCATCATTTAGTTTTTCAACCTCATCTACCAATGCACCTATGTTTTCTTCATCAGAAGAAATTCTTTTAGAGACTTACAATAGTTGTTATGTAAGTTGTTTCCTCTTGGCAAGTGAAGATTTATACTTTACTCTCAAAGTTTCTAGAGCTTCCTTAGTTTTGGAAAGTTAATGAGACATCTCTCTATAGCTCATGTCCCCCCTGTCTACCTTGGGAATCCCTTGCAAGTGGTTAAGCCTCAAAGAAGGTTGTCTCTGATACCAATTGATGAACTTATAAGGTACTGAGAGGGGGGTGTGAATTAGTGTAAGCAAAAACAATATGAATCTGATCACCAACTTTAACAACTTAAAACTTATCAAGCATATAAGAAATATCACCACATAAGATAATACCCAATAAACAAAATTCCACATAACACAAGAGATTTATATGTGGAAAACCATGGTGGGAGTTGGTACCCACAAGATTCACTATCTACAGAATAGAAATCTTGACCGCTTAAGGTCTTACAACTATGCCCTATTAGGAGCAGACCCGGTTAAGAGTCACCCAGTTAAAGGGTTTGAATGATAAACCCTATTAGGAGAAATGACCTATTAGGATCAACCACGCAAGAGGATTTAAGACTCTGATACAAAGCTACCTTGTTAAGGGATTTATATATTAAGGCATGTTAGGACCTACCCAGTTAGGAGATTTTTCTGCTACAAACTGTTAGGAAAACAACAGTGAAAAGATCTTCAAGTAACACCTTTTGTGTCTTATAAGATCCACTTCTAATCCTCAAAAATTCAACAACACTTCATTATAGAACTTTCTTAATCACCGCACAATCTCATTCACAATATTTGCTCATGAATTCTCTCTTTACACACATACCTACTTTATACCTCATCACACTTTTTCTAAACATTTACATTTAGTTAGCTACAACCTTGGAACAATTTCCTAGGTACAATGAATCTAGACAAACTTACATCACACTCTTTACATATGTCGGCCACTGACATAACAAAATAAATCTTGTATCATTTTACCGATTTAAGTGAGTTTATCACTACTGATTAAGTGTTCTGCCAATTTGTCTACTCTATACATCAAATCTTTCTTGTCCAGTTGAATTTGCCAATGCAATTGAGAACATAGCTCCAAATACTTGTCTCCATCATCGTTGTAAAACCGCATAATCCAACTCTTCATGAATTTTCTGTACCGGTTGTCGGATTGCAACTCTGTGTCAATTTATTGGTTGAGATCCTAATTACCGGTTCTCTGTAAAATTGTCATATGTACCAGTTAAACCTTACCGGTTGGCTTCTAAGACTTAGATGACCACAAAAAAATTGTTGCCATCAATGACTACAAAACTTAGTCATCAAACATGAATCTCAATCTCTTCATCACATTCAATGATCAATCATATACCAGTTCATTCAAATGCCAAAAAAGTGCTTACCACCCACCCATCCATGTTCAACCTTCTTATCAGCCCAATCAACCTTAGGAAAGTGAGATGGGTCTCCTTTCCGAGACTATGGTGTTAGAGGCAAGTTATGAAATAATGAATATGATGGGTTTCAAAAGATAGATGAAATTAATCAATAACTATGGGATCAATGGTAAGAGGAGGCATGTTATTAATAACAAAAACAAGATTTTGAAGCTCAACAAAAACATCAAGACTTCATTGCAAAGCAGCTTGCTTCTGCTAGGAAAGAGGAGATTAGGCGGTTGGCGCCCATGGAGTTGCAGCATGTGCAGGAGCAAGCTTCTACCTCTAAGTGTCCTTGATTTAAAATTCCAAGTTTCAGATTGAAAAGGACTCGTAAATCTTTTGAGGATCCTTTTATTGAATCTTCTTTCTTTCTTCGATAGAAAACTTATGTTTCTCTAAATATGTAAAATTGTCTTTCCTTTGCACTAATAAGATTAGTCTTTTTGCCTCCTTTCAGTTCTCACAATTTGTGTAATCTGTTTACCTTCTTTTTTGAGTGCATTCTTCATTTGTTTCTTGAGTGTATGTGACTATGTTGATCCCTTTGTGGATGTTGACTGTGAACTAATTTAAGTTCCTCTTATCATCCTCTTGAATTCCAACCTTCACTCATTCTTAGGAAGCTAATTAGGATAGAAACTTGTGCATGCTTTGGGTAGTCTTATTTATTCTTTGTGCTATTATAGGCAGGAATATCAATTTCAATCTAGGTGCAAACCTTTTTGTACCTTTCAATCATTCCTTCTAACCCTTTTCCCCCTTTGATCAATATATTAGGATTTATATGTGTTGGGTTAGTCCAACACATGCATCTCAGATTAGAAAGGACATCAGCCTTCTCCGAAGATTCAGCCTCAAACATGCGAGGTCCCATAGTTGGAGGCTATCTCAATGTCTCACAAGGTTGATGATCAAGGTTTTTCACCAAGAAAGCTCACTTTTGTGACAACAATACCTTTGTGCATTACGTTGACGAACCACTGGCCTTCTTGCATTAGCATTTTGATTTTGGATTTTGCTTGCATCTTCTGATTTCTTCTCCACTTCTACTTTTTCCTTACTACTTTTATCTTTTTCATTCTGATTTTGAACATTCACCAAACTGAAATACAAGTTCAGTGCTATCCAAATAGGCTTTCCACATGTTGATCAATTCTTCCAAAAGCTTACTGTTGTCAAGAACCTTATTCTCTGCCTTTAGTTTCTTTACTTATTACTCTATCTTCTCACATTCCTCGGTCTTCAACTTGATTAATTCTTTCAAGGATTCCATTATCTTATTTCTTTCCTCAATCTTCTGCATCAGATCTTTAACATTCTCATTCACTTGCTTCAACTAATTGTTAACTTCCTTATGCCTCAATTTGAATTTCTAGATTTTCTCTCTCATCTTCTACACACATTCATTTTCTACCTTCACATTGTCTTTTAATTCCTTATTCTATGATTCAACACTTTCCAAATCTTCAAGAGTTTTTTTCAAGTCTTCATCCAAGTAAAATTCTTTTGTCATACACATAAGTGCCATGATTCAACCAAGAAGGATCTTCGTCAAGCAGTTAAGCTTTCAAGTAAGGGACCAAAACTCTGATACCAATTGTTAGATTGGTTGAAGGAACTATAATACTAGGAGGGGGGTGAATCAGTATTCCCATAGAATTAAAAAACTTTCTCTCAACTTATTAACCTTTTACTTTTGTATTAGATTTATCAATTAAACACATCAACATGAAATAGAAAATGCAAAATAAACATGAAAACACAACCACAACTAGAACACTGGATTTTATATGTGGAAAACCCAAATGGGAAAAACCAAAAAGAGGCTTAACTCTCAAGATAATATAGCTTGTTATATGGAGTTTATAAAAAAAGTGGATGATGACAGATGGCTCACTGCCAAGTTACAAAAGTGGCTCACTATTAGAATGCTCACTGCAAGATTAAAAAAGTAGCTCATAGCCAGAATGCTCATTGCAATATAAAATGATGAACTAAACAAAGGTGCATCTCTAGATGCATAGAATAAATTCCAATGTAAGGTAAAATAACAAAATAATAACTCACAAAAGATCTAGTAAATAATCTTTGTGTTAATACTGATTATTGTAGCACAACTAATCTTGTAAAGAAATACTGCAACACTGTCTTCACTCTAATTTTGCTTCACCATCCACAACTCATGCTTCACACACTATACTTGATGTTTCTTCATACGCTCATACACTCCACATCTAGATGCATCTTCTATAAACATATATACATACTAGTAAGCACAAATCAATGATGTAATTGCTTGGATCAATGTGTTACCAAAAATGCCTTGACCAAAGATATAATAACCAAGTCAGCCGTCACTAATATTCTACACACTTCACATGTTGTGAACAAACAACCATCTACCAGACCCATATGAGTGGATCCATAAGCACAAAATACAAGTGACATAACCATGACCAATAAACTTGAACATAAACCAACATGATCAAGATATAAGATTTTTGGTCACCTCTAGAAATGACTCTAGACAGTTATACAATCCTTATAGCTTTGTATCACATATATCCCTGTTTTACATCACTGCACAACTATTGGCAGTGGGCTAGCATCTAGTGGTTGTATCAGGCATTGATAAATTGATCTTTTGGTGCAACAAAAACCCTAGCTTGTAACAAGTGGTATTAGAGCTTGGTCACAGGTTTGAATCATGCAGGCCGTGATGAGTGATGTTGGGAGGGGGATTTTCGGCAATGGGCCTGCGACCCTTGTGGGGATTCAAGACATGGTTTAACATCCTCCTATGGATTCTATAAGTCTAGTGGTTGTATCGGGCATTGATAGGTTGATCTTTTGGTACAACGACAACCCTATCTTGTAACAACAACATCATAAACTATACCTACCTCATCTACTCAATATACCAAATTCAGACCATCCCGGATGATCGGGTTTGATATCAATGACAAAAATGATAATGTTCACACAAATCCAATAGAACATACACAAACAATAAACCTGTAAAACACTGCAATTTTTCAAATCATGCATCAACAAACAAACTATCAATCAAATCAACAATCAAACAAATCAACTTGTCACATCAATCAATCAATCAATCAACATTACCAGTCCTTTACCAACTATCATGTGTCTTGTATAGGGTGTGGTATACTTGAAACTAGACAATATTCTCTTAAATGGGGTACTTCATTATTCAAAATAGATGTCATGATCATCCTATAAAAAACAAACTATCAAATTTGACAACAAGATCGGAATAGTTGTTGACTTGCTTTGTTTAGTGAGTCTTACCTGTTAGTAATTCATCTTTGATCATGTTCCTATGCTACTCAAGGATATCCACAAGTGATAAGAGTGGCCAAGAAGGTTCATGATATTTTTGTTTAAATTGTTTTCTTACTAACCTTTTTTCTCTTTCATCATATTTCCTCTTTCATTTAAGAATCTTCTCTTATTTTGAGAGATCATTCATTTCTTTCATATATAAGCAGTTACGCAAAGGGGCATCGTATCTCCATCCCTAAGTCTATTCGGGTATGATTTTTTGTTTTCAATTTTCTTTGAAACGACACTCTAAATCCCATTGTCTCAAATAGGGGCAAAATGTAGTCACTAAAAATTGGTAAATGCCTATGTCTCCTATTTTTAACATGTTGCACACATAGTCTTTATTGACCTAATTTTCCCAATTTTCTCAATTCCTCTCAATTCTTCCTATTTTTAACAAAATTGACTTATGCATCATAAATTGTACACCCTTAATTGGGTGGTACAATTGCACGCTTAGGTTAGCACTTGTCTTAGTGTGTTTGCATCTTGCTTTTTAGATTCCCTTTAAGAATTTAATTAATTAATTAAATTAAATATAATATCTTCTTTTATCCCTCTACACATCATAAAAATGGTCCCTTTACCCTAAGTGTGCCCCTTTTTATTTTAATCCTCCAATTAATCATTTCATCAAATTCCCACTAGTCCTGGAATTTTCTTTAAAATCACAATACCTTGCTTCCCCAAAAATTTGGTGAAAACTTGGTCGGATAGTGTGTTCAAACCATGTTGGTACCAACATGGTCCCGAATTTTTCTCCTCAAATTTTGGGATCATATTTTGGCCGTATTTTAATATTCAAATCCAAGAGATTGTTGAAAAATATTATTTCTAAGTCAGCCTATGACTCAAAACAAAGTTAAGGTCTCCTACATAAACCCTTTTTTTCCTCATTTGAATATCTAAGATTGAGCAATTGAAGGAGCTTCTTATGCAGAAAAAGTACAGGTTTTATGAAGCCTACAATAGAAAATCAAGCATCCATCAAGTCTACATAAATAATTTTCAACATCCCTTAAGAGATTTGAAGATATTGAAGAATAATAGGAGATCACTGACTGATGATTGGACTGTACCTCTCCCTTAGGGTTTGGTATGGTTTTATGTTATTTTCATGTCTTTGTATGAGCTTCATAAAATTCATTTGTTATATTTACATTCATGCTTTAGATCCATTATTGCATTTGTGGTTTGAAACATTTACATTTATTTTTACAACCATTTAGGGTTTGCTCTCCAAAGCACAGGGTAGAACTCTAGATTTACTTTCTTGTTCATTTAAGATCTTGCATATACACAATATTCTTGCACACACATTTTCATTTCATTACCAACTACTTTTGAAGGTGGAAATTACCAAAATAAGGGGTTTGACTAAGGCAAAACCCTATATAGCCACCTAGACACCCTTTTTCCAAGCTGTAGGTACAGGAATCCAGTGGATGAATGAATTTCAGGAATGATAGAAGACATAGAGATAGTATTAGGGCCAAAATGTGATCTCATATATCAAAGATAGGGGCATGGCACCCTGGGATAGGACCAGAGCATGGTGCCCTAGTCCTTAAGGTTTTTTAGTTTCAGGTGCTAGATCTGCCCATCAGACCCTCAAAACCTCAAATCTAGAAGATCGGCTTCATGTCAGTAGAGGGACAAGGGTTCCCAATGCCCTAGGATCTACTTACTCTGCATTAGTTTCAGCAACAGGCGCACCTCTGACTTCATTTTTCAGCTCTTCTTTCTATCTCTCAGTTTCAATTTGTGCCAAATTTGCATTTTTAGTTTAGTATACTTTGTTTCTCATATCCTATTTTAGTTGATTGTTGCATTACATTTTACACATCTACTCCTCATTTACATCAAAGGAATAGAAAACTTAAGAGATATTCCTTGACTCTCTCTTTCCTACAAGAAGTATTCAAAGTGGGATATCTCCCTAAGCTCTTTCATATTCCACTGTGTGTACATGAAAGTGGGATTAGGTCTTAGTTACTTGGTTCCATTTTTATGCATCATATCTTGGTGAACCCGACGTGAATCCAATATTATTTAAATTTTTCATTTCCTAGTTAGACCTAGTTGTTGCATCTTTCTTTTCATTGAAAAGCATAAAAAAAAATTCAAAAAAAAAGTTTTCATTCATTGCATTTTGTGTTCTAAGTTTTGTTTGCATTCTTCATTTCAAAAATGTCAGATCTTTATTTGAAATATTTTCATTCCTTCCATAATGCATTTGCTTATGATGATTATGAGTTTAGTAAAGAAGAATTAGATGAGGCTCTTGATGAGTTTCTATACCCTAAACCTTCTACACCTACATTTTTCCAAAAACTAATCAATCTTGTTACTCTGTCATTTTGTAGTAATGAGAAAGATAAGTTGAATGGTTCTTCTCATGAATACATTCCTATCAACTCATCCTCTAAATCTAGTAACATGGTTGTTTATAACAATCTCCTTTATGAGGACCTATCTCCTTTTGATTCTAAGGACAAACCATCTAATAGATATGATGATGATATGTTGGATGATGTTCTTGATTATTTTATGTCTTTGCCAACTCCTTCAAATAAAGATCACACATCTAAAATATTGATTAACATGATAAATGTGAATGAGCATAGAAAACCCCTCTTTGTGGTTCAAGGTGCTTACTCTTCTCCAACATCACAATATTTAAACCAACCCATCCTGACAGATCAAGGTGGTTATTGAAATGATCCTTTTCGCACTCCTAATAGACCTATTATCATTGTGCAAGGAGGATATCCTACTAAAAGTCCTTATGAGTATGCTAAACAAATAACTAAAGAGAGTTATCATTCAGTTTCTCATACCTATAACACGAGAAAAAATAGGCAACCTAATCCTCCTCTAGTTATTCAAACTTCACTTCCTAATCCTCAACCCATTCCTATTCAAGTGCCTTGCATTTCACAAGCTCTTGATAAGTAGAATGATCTCATTGAACAACTTAAGGCCATTCCTACCAAGATCTCCCTTGGGATTTGATTCAAAACTCCTCAACATATAATAGAATGTTACAAGATGCCTTGAAAACCTTGAATGTACCACTAGCAGTGGCATCCAATAATGTGGCTTCTTTGATTTAATCAATAACCACACCTAAAGCTCAAATTGTGTTCACCCAAGATGAGTTACCTTGTGAAATTAAATACCAATATAATCCTCTGATTATTGTTGTCATTATCAATGGGAATGCTATAAGATGAACCCTTGTGGTTAAGTCCTCTGGCCTTAATGTTTGTAGGGTTAACTTGTTGCATAAGGTCAACATGGATGTTTTTCTTATCAAACATGATTCCCTTACTATCTGTGTCTTTGACAATGTGGCGAGGTCTTCATTGGGTATTTTAACCTTGCCTGTTAAGGTAGGATTGGTTACTTTGTCTACACCTATTCATCTCATGCCCAATAACTTGACCTACAATTTGTTGTTAGGTAGACCTTGGATTCATAACATGCAAGTTGTCCCTTCTACATTACACATGAAAGTTATATTTATTTATAACAACAAGATGTATACCTTTATCGTTGATAGCAATCTCCAAGCTTGTTTACAAACATCCACTTGTAAATCTTCCTCCACTATTTCTTCTCCAATCATTTTTGACGTCCCTTCTAGTATCCCTTCTCCTTCTAGTACCACTTTCTCCTCTACCAATCCTATTCCTCCAAATGATCTTGAAATTCCTAAAAAAGATTCTTCTCAATCTAAATCTCCTCTCGAAGATGTCTTTTCCCTTGAGAAGGTACTCTTGGATGATGAAGGATATTTAAAGGCCACGAAATAGTGATAGCTTTTGCCATTTCACAAGACATAAAGTGCTGACTTTTCAACCCTCGTGAAGCAGCAATAAGAAAGGTGAACCTAGCCCACCATGTCAGGTGGTTGTAGATTTTCACTTAAGGGGCTGATCAACGACCATATTTTAAATTCTTTTTGTGACCTTTTGGGGGATATGTGGCATAATCTCATGCATCCATCTGTGCAGGCCATGGAAGATCTAGTGGTCATAATTCAAATTTGTAGGTGCAGAGTAATTTTTATGCTCTATTCAAATGACTGATTGCAAACCTAGTCGGTGATCGATATCTGATTGGATTTTGATTGAACCACCAACGATTTTCATTATTACTTCAGACTTGACCTTGCAGACTAATTCCAAACACCACCTGTGACTCTTCAATGCAGAGCACAAACTTTTGGTTCTGCAAAGTGTATTCAAACATATCTTGCATAGAGTTTTCTTCTTTTGTAGGGATTTTTTTTTTTTTTCCAGTGGATAGACGTCTGCAAAGACGATATACACACTATCATATCAATCTTTTGATTTAATCTTCCTTTTTTTATATTTTGTAACCTAACCCTAGTAGGGTTAGGATTTCTTAAATGTAAATCATCTCAATTATACCTAAACTATAAAGGAAATTTTTTAACCTTGTTACAGGGATCTTCTTTCTATCTTCAGTAGAAAAATTATGTTTCTCTAAATATGTAAAATTGTCTTGCCTTTTCACTAATAAGATTAGTCTTTTTGCCTTCTTTCAGTTCTTACAATTTGTGTAATCTGTTTACCTTCTTGTTTGAATGCATTCTTCTTTTGTTTCTTGAGTGTATGTGGTAGTGTTGATCCCTTTGTGGATGTTGACTGTGAACTAATTTTAGTTCCTCTTATCATCCTCTTGAATTCCAACCTTCACTCATTCTTAGGAAGCTAATTAGGATAGAAACTTGTGCATACTTTGGTTAGTCTTATTGATTCTTTGTGCTATTATAGGCAGGAAAATCAATTTCAATCTAGGTGCAAACCTTTTTTTCCCTTTCAAGCATTCCTTCTAACCCTTTTCCCCCTCAAATCAATAGATTAGGATTTATATGTGTTGGGTTAGTTCAACATGTGCATCTCAGATTGCAAAAGAAGTTAGCCTTCTCTGGAGATTCAGCCTCAAACATGCAAGGTCCCACAGTTGGAGGATATCTCAATGTGTCACAAGGTTGATGACCAAGGTTATTCATCAAGAAAGCTCACTTTTGTGACAACAATACCTTTGTGCATTAGGTTGATGAACCGCTGGCCTTCTTGCATTAGCATTTTGATTCTGGATCTTGCTTGCATCTTTTGATTTCTTCTCTACTTCTACCTATTCCTCTTTACTTTTATCTTTGTCAGTCTGATTGGAACATTCACCAGACTGAAATACAAGTCCAATATTGTCCAAATGGGCTTTCTGCATGTTGATCAATTCTTCCAAAAGCTTACTATTGTCAAGAACCTTATTCTCTACCTTTAGTTTCTTTACTTCTTACTCTAGCTTCTCACATTCCTCAGTCTTAAACTTGATTGATTCTTTCAAGGATTCCTCTATCTTATTTCTTTCCTCAATCTTCTGCATCAGATCTTTAACAATCTCATTCACTTGCTTCAACTAATTGTTAACTTCCTTATGCCTCAATTTTAATTTCCAAATTTGCTCTCTCAGCTTCTGCACACATTCATTTGCTACCTCCACATTCTCTTTTAATTCCTTATTCTAATTCAACACTTTCCAAATCTTCTAGAGTTGTCTGCAAGTCTTCATCCAACTGAAATTCTTTTGTCATACACATAAGTGCCATTATTCAACCAAGAAGGATCTCCCTAAAGCAGTTAAGCTTTCAAGCAAGCGACCAAAGCTCTTATACCAATTGCTAGATTGGTTGAAGGAACTATAATACTAAGAGGAGGGGGGGTGAATCAGTATTCCAACAGAATAAAAAAAAATTCTCTCAACTTATTAACCTTTTACTTTTGTATTAGATTTATCAATTAAATACATCAACATGAAATAGAAAATGCAGAATAAACATGAAAACACAGCCACAACTAGAACACCGGATTTTATACGTCAAAAAACCAAATGAGAAAAACCACAAAGAGGGTTAACTCTCAAGATATTATAGCTTGTTATATGGTGTTTATAAAAAGAGTGGATCACGTTGGATGGGTCATTGCCAAGTTACAAAAGTGTCTCACTACTAGAATGCTCACTACATGATTAAAAAAGCGGCTCACACTTGGAATGCTCTGTTGGAAATTTGGGGGAATTGATTATGTGTTGCAATTATGTTTGTCATTGATGTCAACACTAGCTCCTTTGGTTGTTTTCCATTATTTGGTTAGTCCCAGTAGGATGATTGGTTTCTAGTTGGTAAGATCATGTTCCTGATGTGTATCACACTTAGTTGGTTTGGGATTTGATGATTTGGAAGCTATCACTTGTTCTAGTAATCCTTTTGGTTATCGGTGAGGGTTTCACCGAGAGAGATTTGTTGAAGATATTTTGATACTATGCATAAGAGGTGTTGGTGTGGCTTCTAGTAGGTTATCCAGATGTGGATGGTTATCATGTTCATGTTTCATTTGATCAGTGGTGTTGTAGTTAGCACCATACCTATTATATTCTAGGTTATGTTATTCTTCTAGGTTATGGACCAATTTCTGTAACATGTTGGAGGATGTTCCTAATGTGTTACTGATGGGATTTAAGGATTGGTTTACATTGTTTTAGGCCTAAGCCGACTTGGTTGATCATTAGATTATGGGATTATGTTATGAATTTATTGTATTATCTTTTAGGTGGCCGAACTAATTGTTTAGGTCTCAGGTTGGTATAAATATGATGTAAGATCTCATTGTAGATCATGTAGTATAGGAAGATCATCTATGGTATTGGATTATACAAATAATGTTGTAATGATTCATGAAAAGGATTTGGTCGATCATAGGTCATTGAGTTGGGTTTGTGGAAGAGGTTTAAGGCCTCCATATTGACCTTAACCAAAACTGTACTCGGGCATGGAAGATGCTATCCTTGTAGTTCAATATTCATTCCAGATTGTTGGATGTTTTTTGTAGTCAGTGAGACTCCTTTTGTGATGAATAGTGTGCTCTAGGTTGTTGGCCTTCCTGCATGTGTATGCCCCTTATTGTAATATTTATTCATCTGATCAGTGGATAGATCTTGTGGGTCTCCAATCCCACCATGGTTTTTCCTCTTTGAGGTTTTCCACGTATAAATATATGGTGTTATGGTGTTTATCTTTGTGGTTGCATTGTTTCTTATTGTTATATACTTTTATGTTTACTAGTTTCTGAGTTATATTAATAAGGTTAAATTTCTCCATTCTGGTAGAACACTGATTCACCCCCCCTCTTTGTGTTCTTGGATCCCAACAATTGGTATTAGAGCTTGGTGCCTTAGAGTAAATCTAATAGCTTGAGGAAGATCTTTTTTCTGGAATCTATGGAGATAAGTTTAAGGAAGGAACTTCAAGTAGCACTTGAAGACTATGATGTTGAAAGATTGAGGAACATGAAGATGAAAAATGAGTTGAGATCTATGAAGGAATTCATTTTTACTATGCAGGAGAGGTTGTCATCTGCCCAAGCTAAAAGGAAGGAACTTTTACAAAATCAAGATGATGAAGAGAAGGATGCCCTTAAGTAACAATGTTAGAAGCTGAGTCAGGAGAATATGGTCATGAAGAATGAAATGCAAGCCCTAACTATGAGGATGTCCAAAGAGATTGAAGATCGGAAGATTGAAGATCGGAAGAAGAATGAACAAAATCTTTCTATATCTCTGAAAAATGGATCTGAGGAATGCATCTGGTTGGTGCATGAGAATGATGTGTTGAGAACTAAAATGGTGCAATCACAGAACAATGAGCAAGAATTGGAAATAATGATAACAATCCTAAGAGATGATGTGACTATTGTAAATGAATACAAAGATAAGTTCAAGGTTAGTTCTACTAAGCTTGATGAATTATTGAAGGATCAAAGGGACACTGGAGACACTAGAGGTCTTGGATTTGAGCATGGAGAAAGCTTCAGTACTACAAATGAAGATCAGAAGGTCAACCGAAATCTGAGGTCACCGGTAAGGCAACCCAATGCACATAAATTTAATGGTAGATGCTTTGTTTGTAATATATTTGGTTAGATGTCTAGGCATTGTATAAATAGAGAAAATAAGAATAATAATGCAGTTCCCAGTCAATGTTCAAATTTCAAGAAGTATGGTCATAGGACATAAGATTATAGAATGAACATGAAATATCATGCATGTGGAAAGTTTGGACATATGGCTAATCAATGAAGGTCAAGGAATGGTCAAAATTATAGTAAAGCAATTCAGAAGAACAATGTCACTAGTTATGCATGCAACAAAGTAGGAAATATTGCTAAATTTTGCAGAAGCAAGAAGCTATCGGTAGGAAGTGATAAATCTAATGAGAAGGGAAAGCAGAAGGTCGATGACACTTAGAAGGAGCATGAGAAGAAGTGGGTTATGAAGTCTAAGGCTTAACCAACCGAATCAATTGCCTCAGATGTTCATTTGGCTAAAGGATATAACCCAGTTACTCAACCGACAGAACAGAATGTTCCTGTATTGATAGGAAACTCATCTGGCAACTAAGGCATTCGCCTTAGTGGGAGGAAAATTAATGATAGATCTTGTATGGCCCCTGGTAGTAGTCTGAAATCCTATTTTAGATCTTTGAAGTTAGTTTGAAGGTTAACCGACAAATATTTGTTGGATCTTGGATCTAGTTTGGTTTATCGATAAGTCACTTTATGAGTTATGGTTTGGTCATATACCTACAGTTAAGTACTTCAAAATATTTGGTAGTAAATTTTATATAAAGAGAGATGATTTCATCGGCAAGTTTGATCCTAGATGTGATGAAGGGATATTTCCTGGTTATTCTAATGAAAGCAAAGCATATAGATGTTATAACAAGAGATTGCAAAGAATTGTAGAGAACACTAATGGCAAGGTGGATGAGCAGAATAGAAGTCAAATCAAAATTTATGAGCAAGAACCAGTAGTGGAAATGATCATAATTGAACCAATAACACCTTTATCGGAACAAAATGCTAAACCAGTTACTCCGGCAGTATCAAAAAATTCAACGGTAACTAAAGAAAAGGAAAGAGGAACAAAGAGTCAGAAGACTCCTAGGTATGTAAGGTTGAATCATTCTAAAGATCGGATCATTGGTTATAAGAACAAAGGAGTGATGATAAGAAGAAGATTGGCAGCAGATGAGGTATGTTTAATGTCTCAAGTTGAACCAGTATCAGTAACTGAAGCTTGTAAGGATGAATGTTAGATGAAATCCATTGAAGAGGAATTAGATCAGTTAGAAAAGGGCAACACATGGTCTTGGATGTTATTGGAACTTGGCTTGATTGGTTTGCAATGTATATTCTGAGAAGGAATGAATTGACTATGTTGAATCCTTGCTCTGGTAGCTAGGATTGTCAGATATTTTCAAGGATTATCTGGTATGGTTTTTGTTTTATGATGACTTTACACTTTGAGCCTATTTAGATGTGGATTGGGCTAGAGATATAGGTAACCAAATAGGCTCATCCGGTGAAGCTTTCTTTCTTGGAAAGAATCTTATTTCATGGATCAATAGAAGCAATCATGTACTTCTTTATCTACTGCTGAAGCTGAGTATGTTGTTGTTGCTATTAACTGTACACAGGTTCTATGGTTGAAGCATATGTTGAAGGATATAAAGATGGAATGTACGGGTAGGTATTCATTGTAATAACTCTGTTGCTATTGACATATCATAGAATCTAGTATTTCTATCAAGTATAATTTTTTGAAGGAGTAGGTGGAAGCAAATGAAGTCTTATTGGTTTGAGGAATCATTTGATAATTTGAGAGATAGGTTGAGGTTTTCTGCCCCTCTGGTAGAGACCCGAGTGATGATATTTGGTATCATTCTAGTATGCATTATCAGTGATATCATTCATTCTGGATTGATGTGGTGATGCTACTACTCTAGGGGAGTAGTTAGTCTTGTGATTCAGTGTTCTATGATTTTGCTTTGATGTTTATGTCCGATTTATGGCATTGATGTCAAAGGGGGAGAGATATTCATGTGAAAAACTTAAGGAGTTATATACATTAGGAGGAGAGATATTTATGTGTAATACAGAGCTTAACAAAGATATCAGTATAAGGGGCAATTATTGGAGGAACTAAATTTTACATTGGTTGTATTCCATTGGGGGTGTTTGGTTCAGGTCTATGGATGGTTAATTGGTACAAAGATATTTGATTTAGAATCTCATTGTCATATCATATTGTGGGAGATTGTTGGTTGTCTTCCATTGGGGGAGACTTGCTTGGCATTTCTTGGCACTTGGATATTTTTCACATCTAGTGTTACCATCAATTCCAAAGGGGGAGATTGTTGGCAATTTGAAGGAATTGATTATGTGTTGCAATGATGTTTGTCATTGATGTCAATGCTAGCTGATTTTTTTGTTTACCGGTATTTGGTTTCTAGTTGGTAATATCATGTTGATCTGGTATGCTCTAGTATGCTTTGGTCTATGGAAATGGATTGGATTGTTTATTCACATGTTCCTAATGTGTATCACATTTAGTTGGTTCAGGATTTGATGATCCAGAAGCTATCACTTATTTTAGTAAGCCTTTTGGTTATCGGTGAGGGTTTCATTGACAGAGCTTTGTTGAAGATATTTTGATACTATGCATAAGTGGTGTTGGTGCAGCTTCTAGTAGGTTATCCAAATGCTGATGGTTATCATGTCCATGTTCCAGTTGATTGGTGGTGTTACAGTTAGCACCAGACCTATTCTATTCTAGGCTATGTTATTCTTCTAGGTTATGGATCAGTTTCTGTAACGTGTTGGAGGATGTTCCTGATGTGTTACCGGTAGGATTTAACCTAGATTGGTTTACATTGTTTTTTTCCTAAGATGACTTGGTTGACCATTAGATTGTGGGATTATGTTATGAGTTTATTGCATTATCTTTTATGTGGTTGATCTAATTGTTTAGGTCTTGGGTTGGTATAAATATGATGTAAGATCTCATTATAGATCATTTAGTATAGGAAGATCATCTATGGTATTGGACTATGTGAATAATGTTGTAATAATTCATGCAAAGGATTTAGTCAATCACAGGTCATTGAGTTGGGTTTGTGGAAGAGGTTTAAGGCCTTTGTATTGACCTTAACCAGAACTGTACTCAGGCATGGAAGATGTTATACTTGCAGTTCAATATTCATTCCAGATTGTTGGATATTTTTTGTAGTCAGTGAGACTTCTTTTGTGATGAGCAGTGTGCTCTAGGTTGTTGGCCTTCCTACATGTGCAGGCCCCTTATTGTAATATTTATTCATCTAATCAGTGGATAGATCTTGTGGGTGTCCAATCCCACTATGGTTTTTCCTCTTCGAGGTTTTCAACGTATAAATATATGGTGTTATGGTGTTTATCTTTGTGGTTGCATTGTTTCTTATTGTTATATGCTTTTATGTTTACTGGTTTCTGAGTTGTTATATTAATAAGGTTAAACTCTCCATTTCAGTATAATATTGATTCATCCCCCCCCCTCTTAGTGTTCTTGGATCCCAACATGCTCACTGCAATAGAAAAATTATGAACTAAAGAAAGGTGCATCTCTAGATGCATAGAATCAATTCCAATGTAAGCTCAAATAATAAAATAATAACTCACAAAAGATCTAGTAAAGAAAATTAATGTTAAGAACTGATCACTGTACTGCAACAAATATGGTAAAGGATTACTTAAAATCTTAGAACTTCAACATGCACTTTGCGAGAGGAGGGGAGCGGCAAGCGGGAAATTCAAATTTCAAACATGGGTATGGAAAACTTCATGGGGATAGTGGTCCTTCTGCAGCTGGAACTGGAGATCATGCAAGTTCCCAGGCATCTCAGGGTACTGAGGGGGACAAGGCGACAATCAAATCGGTGGAAGATAAAGATTCCAAAACTAGGGACCCACATGATAGAGGTAAAGAAAAGAAATGGATGACTCTTTTTGGAGTCAGGCCTTTGGTGCAATCTAGACTTTTGGAAGTTAAAAATCTCTCTGATTTGGTGATGAGGGTTTTTGCTATATCTGTGTCAGATAAGCTGGTTGATTTCACTATTTCTGGATTAGCTATGACTTTTGTTGGATGGTTTGCTGGTTTTAGACCTAACATTGATGTTGTAAGGAACTTTACAAGGCGAAAATGGGTTCTCAAAGGCCAAGTGGATGTGGTGGCTTTGCCTAGGGGTTTTTTCTCCTTTTCTTTTAATAATGAAGAAGATATGAACAATGCGCTCTATGAAGGGTCGTAGATGTTTGGCAAGTCAACTTTGGCTTTACAAAAATGGGCTCCTAACCTACCTATGGATGATTCCTTTTTTGTGTCGGCTCCTGTGTGGACGTGTCTTTCTGGCCTTCCATTGGAGTTCTGGAATGAGGAGGTTTGTAAAGGGATTGTGGGCTCATTTGGTGAACTTCTGTCGATCGACCCGATGACTGCAACCAAATCTAGTTAGTTTTTGCTCGTATTTGTGTTAATGTTAATCAAATGACGGATATGCCTCAATCCATTGAGATTTTGCCTAAACTGGGGAAATGGACCCAAGTGATTGAATATGAATCTCTCCCGTTTGTGTGTTTTCATTGTAAAAAGTTGGGTCATTGGGCAAAATCTTGTCCATCCAAGAAGGGTAAGAAAAGTAAAACTAATAGCAATTTGAAGCAGAAATGGCAAAACGAGGTTATCCCTGAGAAGGAAGTGATCAAGATGGAAAACGAGGAAAAGAAGGGTATGAATAATAACAAGGAAAAATCTGATTATGCCTGTTCTAATAGTCAAAAAGAAAGTAACAAGGAGGAAGAGAATGGAATTGAAGAACTAGCTCAAAAAACTGAATCAGAGGATTTGAAGGTTGATCCTATCATCCAGGGTAAAGCTGATGATTTTTCCAATGATGATGCTTCAACTTCATCTAATAATAAAGAAAATGAGGAAGACTTTAATGAAGCTCAAGACTATAATATCTTGAAAATTGTGCCACTTTTGTTATTAACCAATGGAAGTCCTAAGCAGACTGCAAATATGATCCTGAACTCCCAATGCAAAACTCTTCCCAAAAGCATGGAGATGGTGGGTCTTGAGGAAAATCCTAGGATTTTCGGTATTAAAGAAGGCAAGTCAAATAATGGAGGACCCAATGGAGGTATTTCAAACAAAAGAAAGAATAAGAAGGTTGCAGATGTTGGAAGACAAAGAGCGAAAAATAGGGGAGACCCTCTCTAAAGAATCAAAGGGAACAGGAAAGTTGGAAGAACCATGCTGATGGAACACAGAACTCCATTGAGTCAGCCTTATCCCTGGTTAAAGTATGAAGATAATTTCATGGAATATCAGAGGGTTCAACACCCCCCACAAGCAGGATGTGTTGCGTAATATTGTTAGAGATCATAAACAGGATGTAGTTCTTATTCAGGAAACTAAGATGTGTAAGGATAAAGTGGAAAGAATTAGAATTTTCAAAAGTAATGGTGTAATTGGAACAAGCTCGAAGGGTGCCTCTAGAGGTACAACTATCTTTTGGAATCATAATTCTATTAAAGGTAAGGAAATTGCTTTAGGGGTTAATAGGACCTTAGTTTTGCTTGAGCATATTAAGGATAACTTTGTCTAAGTTATCACTAATATCTATGTGCCTAATTCTAAAGATGGTAGAGCTAAATTTTGGAGGAGCCTAGCTGAAGAGAGACAAACTTTTTCTGATAAAAGCTGGATGATTATGGGAGATTTCAAAACCCTTTAAAAGAGGATGAAAAGATGGGAGGCCTTCCTTGGCAGTTGGAGGGAAGACAAGATCTTATGGAATTTATTAATGATCAAGCTTTGTTGGATGTGGATCTCCAAGGGATTAATTCCACTTGGACCAATAGAATAACTGGCCTTGATCTCATTCAAATTAGGTTGGATAGATCCCCGATCTCTCCCAATTGGCTCTCTAAGTACAATTGTTCTTTGGTGTCTATCATTAAGATTGGTTTTGATCATTATCCCATCTCTTTCACTGCCAATTCTACTTCCTCAAAGCATAATTTCCCTTTTAGATTTGAAAAAGATTGGTTGTCCCACCCTTCTTTGGAAAACTTTGTTTCTGAATGGTGGAGTTTGGAGGTTGAGGGTACTTCCTTATTTAGAGTGGCCAAAATGCTTAATATTATCAAAGCCAAAGTCAAAATCTGGAATAAAGAGACTTTTGAAGATATCTTTAAAATGAAAGCTAATATTAAGACAGATATTAAAGAAGTTCAAGATAAAATTCAAGTGGAAGGTCTTTTTGAGGATTTGAGGAATGCTAAAAATGGGTTTCTCTCCAAATACTATGAAATTATCTCTAATGAAGAAATTTTTTGGAGACAAAGATCAAGAGCGTTGTATTTGAAGGAAGGTGATAAAAACATCCAATTTTTCCACGTGACTGCTCTCAAGCATAGAGCGGCCAACAGGATATCCATTTTATCCAGCAATAGGGGGATTTTTTCAGATGAAAATGAAATAAGAAAGGAAGTTGTGGATTTCTTTAGTAATCTTTTGGGAGGTGTGGATTCTCTGGCTATCAAAAATTAAGACCTTCTAGCTCAAGCTATCCCTCCCATTTTAAATCAGGATGACAACAAAAATCTCTCTCAGATCCCTTCGAATCAGGAAATCAAAAAGACTGTGTTTTCCTTTCTTAAAGACATGTCTCTTGGTCCGGATGGATTCCCTATGTTCTTCTTTCAAAATTTTTGGCATATTGTGGAGATTGACATTTGTAATGGAGTTATAGAATTCTTTGGATCTAGGCAGCTTCTAAAAGAACTCAATGCTACCTTTATCATCCTTATTCCTAAGATCCCTGGAGCTGATTCTCTCAATAAGTTAGACCTATCAGTCTTTGTAACTCTGTTTGCAAGATAATATCTAAGGTGCTCACTTATAGAATGCTGGATATCCTCCCCCGCATTATTTCAGCCCAGCAAAATAGTTTTGTCCTTGGTGGACAGATTCTGGATTCCATCATTTTGGTGCATGAGAATATTAATTCTCTAATTGTAGCTAAAAAATAGGTCTTTTTTCTTAAGTTGGACATGTCCAAGGCCTATGAAAGAGTGAATTGGCAATTCCTTTTCAGAATTATGAAAGCTTTTGGGTTTGGGGAAAAGGTGATACAACTTTGTTCTCAGTTGACTGGTACTACCTCTTCTATAGTTATTATTAATGGATCTCCACCTATTTTCTTTCAAAGTTCTAGAGGTCTAAGATAGGGGGATCCTATCTCTCCTATCTTGTTTAATATCTTGGTAGAAAGTTTGGATAGATTTATTATGAGAAGTGTGGAGGAAGGGAAACTCAAAGGCCTTAAGCCTTCCTCATCTAGCTTAACCTGTACTCATGAACAATTTGTTGGTGACTCTATTACCATGGGAGAAGCTACCATAAGAGAAGAAAGAAATATGAAGAGTGTTTCTTATGAAGCTGCTTCTGGTCAAAAAATAAATTGGGATAAGAGTTCTTTGTTCTTCATCAATACCCCTGTGGATAGACAAAGAAGGATTGAAAGGATCCTTGGATGTAAAATTGTTGAGTTTCCTTCTACATATTTGGGTCTCCCTTTGTGCTTAAAGCCTTCTGAGAATTTCTAGATGAAGTTGGTTGATAGATTCAATTCCAAACTAGCTGGGTGGAAGAGACCTCTCCTCAGCCAAGTAGGTAAGGTGATGATGCTTAAGGCTACCCTTCAAAAATTGCCTATCTATGCCCTTAATCTATTTAAAATCCCTAGGAAGTTTGTTGAGGCCATTGAAAGAATTCAAAAAAAAATCTTATGGTTGGGAGTGGAAGATAAAAATAGAATACCCCTTATTGCCTAGAATAATATTTGCATTCCTAAGGCTTTTGGGGGTCTAGGAATATGGAACATTATGACTATGAATAATGCCTTGTTAGCTAAACAAATTTGGAGAATAAAAGGGGAGGAAAGGGAATGGAATTCCATTTGGAAAAATAAATACCTTCACATGCAACCGTTTGAGGAAGAATTTATCGATAAACCCTTTCTTGTGGAAGGTTCTACAATTTGGAATGTTGTTCAAAAGGCCAAAGTTTGGGCTGCTGCTGGAAGAAAGTGGAAACTGGGGAATGGGAGAATTATCAAATTCTGGGAGGATAGATGGCTTATGGATAAACCACTGGAGGAAATCCCCATTCTTAATGAATGGAAAGGCTGGTTTAAAAGTAGGTATGGAGTCCTTTGTTGGCAATATAGCATTATAACATACAATGAAAGATTGTTGACATTTCAATAAGGATATTGAGAAGGTTGTTGATGATTATGGATATAACCGATTAAAGATGTTTACTGTCTTGATATTATTATTTTGTCATTGATGTCAAGAAAATGATTTTCTAATTCAGTATGATGTTGCCATTATGTGTGTGAAAAAGTGCACCTGTAGCTGTAAGCACAACACTTCAATTAAGTCATTATATGCATGGTTAGTAATCAATAATCAATAAGAAATAAACCATAGCAAAGCGACCCATTGCCTTCTAAATGATGCGAGTATAAGATTGCTCTCAGTTTGTTATAAGCAATACCAGTGACTAGACTACACCAAGAGGAAGGATTTAATCTATATGATATTAAGCTATATGGATGCAAGATATGGATGAATAATTCAAGCAATAATAACCAATTCAAGCAACAATGGATGCAAGTAATAATGAATGTAAAATGGATGCAAGTAATCTAAAAAAAAGCAATAATAATCAATCAATGACTCCAGAGCAAAATCAGTATAATAATGTCGTCTTCTCAAAAATCTCTGGGTGAATTGGAATGAGAGCTGAAGACTGAATTTATAGAGAATTACAAAGAGATTATGAAAAGGCTCAATTTATGATTAATTGAAAATAATTGAGAAATCAGGTTGAGTTAACCTTGAGATAGATTCCAATTATAGTTTAATTGAAATGCATTCAAATTAGAAGTCCAAGTTGCATTGGAAAACAATAATAAATTAATTCCATGCATTTGTGATAAAAATAGATAATTCTTTAATTTAATCAAGAAAAGAGTCTTTTCAATGCAACTGAACTTATTTTCCTGAAAAACTTTGAGTTCCAATTTAAGAGAATAATTAATAATTCAATTAATTGCTTTTTTGATTTCAAATTCTCAATTTAGAAAAAAGAAATAATATCTCAAGTTTGATTTCTCTCTTAATTCAATTCTTTTTATTTAATTTTCAATTCAACTCTTTGTAATAACTTAATTCATCTTTTGTAATAAATTAATCCTTTTGCATGATTGAATGGCAAATTTATTAATTAATTAAATATGCAAGGATATTTAATAAATTAAAATGGGATAATTGATCAAAAAATGATATTCTTGGAATGATTCAATTAATTAAATAAATATTTAATTAATGTTGAGTGGTTGATTTGCCATGTGATTTTTGATAATTAAAGAATTAATAATGTGCTCAAGATTGATTTAATTGCCTTTTTGTTAGGACCTTGGTGATGTTGTCGAGATTAGGGGCCCATGGTTTAGATGACCATTTTTAGGGTATTACATTTGCCCCTCTTTGAATTAATGTGCGAGTAGCGCGTTGGTTCAAAGAATGTGTGATGTCTAGGAGATGTCAGTTTTGAACTTGATTGATCATGAACTAGATAAAAAAGCAAAGTGTTTAGCTTGATTCGAAGCAACAAAGCTAAATGAGGTCTGATTAAAGTGATACCGATCCTAAACTTGATTGAACTAAGGAACGATAGAAAACAAAGATACCGAACTTGGACTTGATTAATCAAGAAGCGGATCTTACTGATCTAGAACTTGATTGAACTTAGACGCAATGAATGATGATAAAAATCGATCTTGAACTTGATTGATCAAGACACGATGAGTGAAGAATAAACCATCCAGCTTGATCAAGAAATGAATACTGAACACCTACTTAAATTTAGAGTGATCAAAGAAACTCTTTAAACTTTTGATTGAGTTTAAACGAATAATCAGTTTGATTTGAAGCGATGAAACTAATTGATGTTAAGAGATTAATTCAGATGAAAGACAAATATCAGCTTGATTTGAAGCGATGAAACTGATATGCCCCTAGCGATTGATTGATTCAAATGATCGAGAGATCTCAACTTGATGTGAAGCGATGAAGCTAAGATGCCCCTTAGCGATAAGGATTGATTTTCTTTAATTGAAAAGATTTTGCTCGACTTTTGATGAAGATTTGAAAAATTTCTTGACATTTTGAAAAATGTGAAGTCATAAGGTCACAAGTATGCCCCCTCAGGAGCGAAATCGAAAAATAGCAAGGGTAGTTGATTTTAGGCAATTGTGTGATGAATAGTCATTTGAGTGCAAATTGATTCTGAGGATTTTTCTGAAAATCTCAGCGTTGATTGATGAGAAATTGAGCATAGAGTTGATTGTAATGTTGAGCGTGGAATGAAATTGAATTAAGATTCAGTGTTTGAAATTGAGTGCAATTTGAAGAAAGAATGAGCATTTGATGAAAAGAGCTCTAAGTGGTCAAAATTGTGAAATTGACTAGCAAGATGATCTCAAATTTTGATTTCGATCCCGAAAATGGAATCAGAGCAGGCACATTAGCCAAGGGTACAATTTTCATGTCCATCGGAGCAAGTTGAAAAATTAGGTTTTAGGCTATATATAGGACGAAAGTGTCATTTTCAATTCATTTTAACCCTCCAAGTTTGAAAATTCAAAAAGCCTTCTATGAAGAAAAATGGTGGTCCCTACTCGTCAGCATCGATTTGAGCGCTAGAGAAAACATAATCAACCCCGAAACTACGAGCCAGCGGTAAGTGATCAATCATTAGCCTCTTTATGTTTCCAATTTTGAATTTTTTTGTTTATTTTTCACGTTTTTGATGGGTTTTGGGTCGGGGTTCTTGGTTTATCGTGCGAGACAGGATCTTGTCTCGTACGAGAAACTAGCAAATTTTCTTTTATCATTTAAACCCATTAGTTTTGTTGTACGAGAGTAACCCTTGTGTCATACGACAGGTCGGTTAGGAGACCATTTTGTCATGCGATGTTCGATAAAGTGTCGTTTGAGGCTGTTTTCTCGTACGAGAGCCATTCCTGACTCATACGAGATGATGTCTAGCTATGTTTTGTCATTCGAAAAATAGTGACCATTTTTGAAAGTGTAAACATGAAATTTTGGTTTTGCATTTGACTTATTTGGATTTGCGTGATGTTTAACTTCTCTCGTAGGATTATTTGGAATGTTTTTTGATGTTTCATTGTTGGATTGTTGTAGGTTTGTTTACCTCCTGTGCTCTTCAGATGTGTATATCGACCCACTATGGCTTTAATTCGAGATTTGTTTGAGGTTGAGCAGGCCCATATTGATATGTGTGGCTTTACTCACCTGATGCAGTTACCTGATATCCGTGTGAACCACGGGATGCTCACAATGTTGGTAGAATGATTTCATTCAGAGCATAACACCTTTCATTTGCCAGTTGGGGAGTTGACCATCACTCCCAAGGATGTGTACAGGATCCTTCATATTCCTTTTGCTGGGGATAAGGTGGACTATGATACCGCATTGTTACCTGAACTGCAGGCACTGAGGAACATATTCAAGCATCCAGATATCTTGACTCGTTCTATGAGTTGGGATATATTGATGAGAAGGTACAGTGAGGAGTATCCACTGGCATGTGTTCTAGCAGGTTTTATTGGGTTCTTTTTGATGCCAGACCGAGGGCAGCAGGGTTTACAGAGCGGATGGGGCTCGATGCTTGAGCGATTGATAGAGTCCCCTCAGAGACTAGGTTGGGGTTCTTGTTTACTAGCCCACATGTATTGAGAGATGCATGAGATCGTTTACAGAGAGGGGTGGAGCATGGATGCTGGGGTATATATTTTGCAGGTGTGGGCTTGGGAGAACCTTCCTATGTGTCAGCCGATAGTGACAGACAGCAGGGAGCCAGGACAGCTGATCATTTATAGATATGTTGGATATATCACGCAGCCCCATCTGGGCAAGACAGACTTCTGGAGACGGCAGCTCGATGACTTGATAGCTGTCGTATGGTGATCATATAGAGGGTTAGAGCCATGGGATGACTAGCGGGTAGTGCGGAGAGATCTGTTGTCACACACCCACTGATTGGGAGATCATAGACTATTGTGGAGTGATTCATTATTTCACAAGTGATGAGGTAGTATGGCCGGCCTCAGGGGATCTCATAGGAGTTTATAGCATATGCTAGGTATGCTGACGAGGAGAGGTAGGGTTGGGCACCTAGGCTATCTTACGCCTTGGCTATGCAGGAGTTGACAGGTTTACACCACCTGAGGTGGGATTACCTAGATGATATAGCAGATGCAGGGGTATTGCCCCAATACAGAGATTATTTTTAGCAGCATCCATTCCCTCGGTTTACAGATCCTGGAGAGCATGCTCCTCAGATTGAGGATGTGGAGAATGATACCCCCGTACCGTTACAGGGATAGGCACAGAGACAGGGTCATAGGTAGGGACAGGGCTAGAGACCAGATGCTCCATGATGGACAGGTGGTGATCCTGGTGCCAGCAGCAGCGGAGTGCGAGCCGACATTGGACAGCAGAGGGGTGAGGGTGGATCCCTTGGGAGAGTAGGCATGAGGGTGGGTTGGGGGAGAGGAGGAGTGAGTAGCTCCGAGGTAGGTCCATCAGTGGTGAGAGGAGCAGGGTGGAGATGGTGGTGGAGATGGTGACAAAGAGCCTGCGAGAGAGCAGGGGGCTGACACGGGTCAGTCGATGAGAGCATGCCTTGCAGAGCTATAGTCACAGTTGATAGTGGTGCAAACTCAGCTGGTGGAGTGAGACCGACAACTGGCCGAGGTGAGGACTGAGCGTGATCACCAGATTGCGGCTTTGAGAGCAGAGTCCAGAGCAGAGATAGAGTCTCTACAATAGGAGGTCCTTCTCTAGAGCAGTAGGGCATCTTATTACATAGCAGCGTATAGTACTGTAGTTCCTGTTGCACAGTAGGTGCAACCTTATTTGTAGTATATGGCCAGATCAGAGGGAGCATGAGCACCGTGCCAGGATCCCAGGCATCAGGCTCCTCCTCCTCCACTAGGCAAAGAGGGAGAGGGCACCAACTAGATGATTCTTTTGGTAGCTAGGATATTTTTTGTAGACACACCCATATTTTTGTAGCCTATACGATTCTTGCTCCGATGGGAGTTTGTACATGTCATTGGACATCATTTTGTACTCTTAGACTTGAGATGATATATATATATATATATATATATATATTCGTGATCCAATTTGACTTCATCGTACTTGTGTCAATTCGATTATGAGATGTTTCTATATGCTTTATTCTACATGTATGTATTTCTTTTCCATATAAATGTATGTATTGCAAATGATTATGAGTGTATATGTTTTTGTTTCTTTTCATATGCAAATAAATGAATGAAAATGAGCAGTGCAAATTTTTTTGTTTTCTATGCAATAAGATGAATGCAAATGATTAATAATAAAATGAATGGATGAATCTATATGAAATGTTATATATGCAGCTAATCATCTCAAAACACAAGTACTCGATCGGAGAAATAATGATAAATAGACCACTTAGCGTAAGAAATAATGACGCTCTCAGTTCTCATTCTAAAGATAAAGAGATTATTATTATTACACCAAAATCACTCTAAAGTCACTAAAATGCAGAATGAAATGCAAATTGATGTGCAAAATGCAACCTAAACCTAGTCACTAGATTTAAAATGCTTAAGATTCATCATTGAGCATAACAAACACAACAGGCAGGTTAGAGTTCCTTTCTTTTTCAATGTGCAATATTAATTATCTTGTCCACAATGACCCTTTTTTTTTTGTTCATATCCTTGGACAGATTTCACAAGGATCTGAATTGCATCATAAAGAAATTCCCTCAAAACAAGCAAAGAAATGATATGGACCTCCCTGTAGCATACAAATAAGCGGAGTCGAGGTATGTGAGGCGATTTCACCTTAATGTGAAGGCTCTTATCATAGACACTCAGCTAATTTATATGTTTCTAGATCATCGGGATCATTCCTACAAGCAGAAAACAAAGAAAATATTATGCCCCCAATCTTTGCTCCTCTTAGTCAATACAGACTTCCTCAAGTTACTCAGAGGGACAATAATAAAAAATCAATATAAAAGACAGCATACAAAGAAAAATTTTCATTCATAGCTCAAACTGTTTAGTAATTGTTTTTCGTTATGTTGTTTTGCTTGTTAACTCAGTGATAAAAACTCTCTAGTAGCTAGGAGATAGATGACTGACTCAGAGTGGACGATCGGTTTTCACTGATGGGAAAATGACTTGGTTGATACTACTTAGGACATGTGATGTGCTCTGTCGATTTTCCTAAGACTAGGGCATTGATCAGTTTCAAATCATGAGGGTTCCAATGAACCAGGGTGTCATGAAAGTGACTGCAAAATATGTACAAGTGAAAGAAAAGATGCATGAAAGCGGGAAATGCCAATGTTGCGTTGATAGATGGAGCGCTTGAGTACAAGAGACGCCTGTTTACCAGGTTTTCACCTGCTTGGCAGAGAATCAAAATTTTTTTTACCAAGGTGCCTATTTACTAGGTTTTTACCAGGGCATTTTCTCTTTTACATTTTTTTTATTTTTTTGTATTTTATGATTTTTCCATTTTATTTTTTTTTAATTTTTTCAAGACTTTTTCAATTTTTATGATTTTTTCAGGACTTTTTTAGCTATACAGTTTGCTGGAGCAGAGAATACTAAGTAAAGAATCTTTTTAGGTGGATGGTGTTAATTGGTTCTTGGAGTTGTTCTCCTTCCGATGTTGAGAGCTGATAGGCACCAGAGCTGAAAACTGCAGTAACGATATATGGACCCAGCCAATTGGGTTCAAACTTCCCTTTGTTGTCTCAAAACTGTTGATTTTTTGGATTTTCTCTTAGTAATAGGTCTCCAACCTAAAATTCTCTTTGTCTAACCTTTTTGTTATATCCTCTGGACATTCTCTTTTGGTACACTCTGAGATGATCAAATGCCACTTGCTGACGTTCATCCAGCAATTCGAGTTCTTACAATCTAGATATTCTGTGATCTTCATCGGTAACAAGACCTTGCAACGAAACTCTTAGAGATGGTATTTCTACTTCAATAGGTAATACTACTTCAGACCCATACACCAAAGAGAAAGGTGTAGCCCCAGTAGGTGTTCTGATACTTGTTCTGTAGGCCCATAGTGCAGGATTGAGCTACAGATGCCAATCCTTCCCAGATTTGTTCACTATTCTGTGCAAGATAGTTAGTAGGTTTTTGTTAGATGCTTCGGCTTGTCCATTACCTTGAGGGTAATATACTGATGCCCAGTGTTGCTTTATTTTAAATTTCTCACAAAGTTCATCTAGGTCTTTATTCTTGAACTGTCCTCCATTATCAGTCATGATGGATGAAGGTATCCCATACCTGCAAATTATATAGTTTAGGATGAATAAGGCGACTTGTTTACCAGTTTCTTTGATGATTGAAACCACCTCTACCCACTTGGTGAAATACTCAATGGCCATTATGATGAATTTATGTCCGTTGGATGATGCAGGATATATCTAACCAATGAGATCAAAGGCCCATTGCTGAAAAGGCCAGTGTGTAATGAATGGTATGAGATCCCTCACCGGGGCGTGTATGAGATTTCCATGAAGCTGACATTTCTCACAAGTCAACAAATTTTATGGCATCTTTTTCCATATCTGGCCAGTAGTAGCTAGCCCATAATAGTTTCTGAGCTAAAATAAAACCATTTGAATGAGATCCACAAATACCTTCATGGACTTCTGATAATGCACGTTTAGACTCTTCAGTTTCTAGACATCTAAGCAATGTACCATCCAAACCTCATCTAAATAAATTGTTAGCTATGACAACATACCGCGAAGCATTTCGAGTTAGGTTTCTTTTATCATTTTGGGTAATATTTTTAGGAATAACTTGGTCACATAGATAGGAGTAGATGTGGCTATATCTGGATGAGTCGTGTCCAATAATAGAGTAGACTATTTGGGTCTCAGGAGAATCATAAGCTGGGTAACATAACTCTTCCACCAGGAAATCAAAGCAAAAATTGGACTCCTATAGCTCAGGTATAGATGCCAAGATAGCCATAGCATCCGCTGCTGTATTCGTTGATCTAGGAATTTGTTGGAATGATACAAAAGCAAAATACTTCTTGAAATCATCTACCATCCTCTTGTAAGGCATCAATTTCTCATCTTGAGTCTAATATGTATCATTGATTTGATTGATGACCAACTAAGAATCTCCATAAATATGTAATTCAGCAACCTTCCATTCAATGGCTAGTTTTATTCCATTCACCAATGCTTCATATTCTGCGATGTTGTTTGTGCAAGGGAATAGAATCTTATAACACTTTGGAATTGAGTACTTCTGAGGAGTAATGAATAATATGCCAGCACCTGAACCATTTTGAGTAAAGGACCTATCAAAGAACATCTTCCAAGGTTGTTGAGTAAGATGCATTATTGATTCATCTAGGAACTCAATATGTAGTGGTTGAGTATCCTTAAATGGAGCTTCAGCAAGTTGATCAGCAATTACCTATCCTTTTATGGCTTTGCATTCCACATATTCAATGTCAAACTCTGTAAGGATCATTACCCACTTTGCCAATCATCCAGTGAGTGTTGCTTTATTAAGAAGATACTTGAGTGGATCAATTTTGGCCACCAACTTGACTGAATGTGCTAGCATATAGTGCCTCAGTTTCTGTGATGCAAAGACTAATGCCAAGCATGCTTTTTCTATTATACTGTAGCTTATTTCATAAGACACCAATGTCCTGCTGATGTAATAAATAGCTCTTTCCTTTTTGTTGTCATCCTATTGTGCCAGAAGTGCACCCAATGATGAATCAGTTGCTGATATATATAAGATTAGTGGTTTACCCTAAATAGGTGGCATTAAGATCGGTGGATTTGATGGGTACTCTTTTATCTGTTGAAGATGTTGTTCACACTGCTAATCCCAGTTGTATATTATTCCTTTTCTTAATACTTTTGTAAAAGGTTGAGCCTTGTCTGTTAGTTGAGAAATGAATCTTCTAATAGACTGGAGACATCCTTGTAGACTTCTCATTTGACTGATATTCTTTGGAGGTGGCATTTCCATTATGGCTTGGAATTTCTCAGGATCAACTTTGATTCCTTTTTTTGAAATGATGTAGCCAAGTAGTTTACCAGATGTCACTCCGAATGCACACTTCTTTGGATTTAATCAGAGTTTGAACTTTTCCATTCTGTCAAGTATAGGACCTAACTCTTGAATATGCATTGATCTTTTCATAGTCTTCACTAAGGTGTCATCAACATAATCTTCCATATTCTTATGCATCATGTCATGAAAGATAGTTGTAACTACTCTTTGATAGGTCGCTCCTGCGTTCTTTAACCTAAATGGCATGACATTCCAGTAAAAGGTTCCCCATGCATAGGTGAAAGCTGTCTTTTCCTGATCTCCAGGAGTGATTTTAATCTGATTATAGCTAGAAAATCTGTCCATTAGTGAGTACATCTCATACCCAGCTGTCATGTCGACTATCATATCAATATTTGGCAATGGAAAGTCATCTTTTGGACATGCTTTATTGAGATCTCTAAAATCTGTACAAACTCTAATAGATTTATCTACCTTCAACACAGGTACTATGTTGGAAATCCATTCAGCATAATCTATTGCTTTGATAAATCCAGCTTTAAGTAGTTTCTCTAGTTCAGCTTTGACCAATAGTGCGACATGCGGGTGCATCTTACGAAGTTTTTGTTTAATTGGTTTTACTCCTGGTATGATTAAGAGATGGTGCATAATGAGATTAGGATCCAAGCCTAGCATATCAGAGTACGTCCATGCAAAATTTATTTTCTTCTCTAAGAATAGCTGAGTGAAATCCTTCAATTCCTCTGCTGATAGTGATTGAGCTACGTGAATAATTTGTGGTGTCTCTTGATTCCTGATATTCACTGGCTGAGTTGGCTTGATCAATATGGAAGACCGCTCTTGAAAATGACTGGGTAGTATACCAAGTATCTCACCTTCAGGTGCCTCAGAGAGGTTTTCACCTTTAGGTACATCCTTTATTTTCTCTTTTTTAGATTCTGACACTGCCACTATATGGTTTTCGCCATCAGATCTTTTATTTTTATTTTTCTTGTTTTTGTGACTAAGATACTTGATATCCTCTTCCGTCATATTTTCACTCCATTCACTAGTGGAAGAGTTAATAGGTTCGACTGCATTGAGATAATAGGATAATGTTCAAAAGTAGGTATATCCATGGGTTGATTTTGTAAAGTACAGTCAATCAATTCGGGATGTATTAAGGACAAATTTTGGATAGGTTCAAGAGCATTCACGGTATTGTTATCACAACTGTGAATCAAGAAGTCGAGTTCCAAAATGATACCTTGTGTAAGTGTCTCGAGACTAGGAAGAGTCAGATCATGATTATTAAAGTTCACATTAATATTTAATCGATCTAATCCAATAGACATACTTGGAATGTCTTTTACTATGCCGAACTGGACGTCATGTCGTGGTTTAACAACAATAAGACTAGTAGGCAATTTTTCATTGTTTGTATCAGATGATTCAGAATTTGAGGATGAGTGGGTATCATCATGAACAGGACTATCATCAGAGTCATCAAAATCATCAGAGTTATCGGATGAAATTTCCAAGTCTCTTTCAGGTGGTTTAGTAAGCATATGTATGGTATCAATTCTAATATATTTAATGCTACAAATTCCTTCATATTGTAGTTCATTTGTCATTTGTATCTGACACACCTGTTGACATGATCTCATTGTTTCTGTGACTTTTGTCATCTACTCCATTCAGCTTCTTCTGGATTGATAACTGGTTCTTGTTCTGCAGCTTCTAACTCTTCCTGTGTAGTGCTATAACTGATTTGTTCTGTTTTAGGATAAGGATACATAGATGAGAAGCTTTCTGGTATTGTTCCTTCTTTCAATGCTTATTCATAATTTGCTTGCCTCTTTTGTCTAATTTTTTGTATTTCCCTCTCTAGTTTTATGCGCATCAGCTCTTGAGTATCATCTATGACACCACTAGATTCTTCTGGAGTTTCTGTAGTGGATGTGTCTGAAAGATAGTCAGGACCCCATTCATACTCATTTGAATCAGTCTCTGAATCATCTACTTGTTTCCTGCTAGTATATGTGACTGGAACTTTTAATGGTGCAAACAATTCTTTGATTCTCACAAATTCATCTCTTATATCCTCAAGGACCTCGAATTCTTGTATTATCGTAGCTGATACCGCCGAAGCTTGAGCACTGACTATTTCTTCTTTCTTGACCATTGACTCCTCTTTCTCTTTTCTACACTCTACTTTTGTTTGTTTAGTGTCTGCTTCATGTAATGTTAAAAGCAATATCTTTTTCAAGCCTTTAGACTTAGAAACATGTTTTTGTTCTGATGTCTTTTTAGGATTGTATCCCAGTCCAGCTTTATCATGTGTGGATTTGGTTTGTAGCTGAATTGGTTTAGTAATACCTTCTTTTTGTTTGCCCAAAGGACCAGTACTTGAGTATCCCATGCACTGAATCATTTTGTAACCATGACCATATTGGTTTGAGGAAATCTCACAATGTCGTACCTCCTCATTTGGACTATCTTCCTTAAAGAGCCAGTTAAGCACAATATCCTCTTCTATTTCATCCGCTAAGGAGGTAGAAGACTGTATGAAGAGACCATCATATATAGTATTCAGAGCTAAAGTTTGTGTTCTCATAGCCTCTGATGGCTTGCCCAACTATTTTGGCGATGGAGGGAGAGAAACTAATGATAGTACCAGTTCTATCTTGTAGCCATCCATGCCGGTATCTGTAATCTTCAATCTCTTTTCTAAGTCTTTCATAAATGTTTTTGGATCTTCATTTGGAGAGGCTACCCTATTATGAGGCACAAAAGTATCTGCACCTTTTTTCAATGCATTACAGATGACATTTGTATCAGCAAGAATATTGACTTCAGCTCCATTATAAGGAAACTTTAAGCATTGGTGATATGTTGATGGTACTGCCTTCATTTCATGAATCCATGGCCTGCCCAGCAATATATTGTATGACAATGGAATATCGAGAACTTGGAAAAGGACATCTCTCTCTACCGGTCCCACTCTGATTGGTAATGATACCAAACCTTTGGAGGTCCTCTCTTCTTCATCATAGGCTTTAATTGTTATTTTCTTGCCTGGATCAATGACATTTTCAGAGAATCCTAGTTGTGTAAGCAGATGATAAGTACAGATATTCAACCCCGTGCCTCCATCTATCAAAACATGTTTAACTTTGTGTTTGTGGATCATGGCTTCAATATGCAATGGCTGGTTATGTGGATGATTTAATGAATTGTCATCTTCTTTAGAGAAGGTCAAATAGTGAGGTGAAGTTAGATGACCCACCATAGACTGAAACCGATCAATGTCTAAATCTTTTGGAACGTTGGTAGTGAGCAATGCTTTGTCTAGGATTTCCTTGTGAGCAAATGAGAGCTGTAGCAATTCAAAAATTGAAATTTGAGCATTTGTCCTTTTCAACTGTTCAACCATGCTGTATCCAGAGGATGATGATGAGGTTAATCTTTTAAATTTGTCCAAGGTTGATTCCTTTTGTTTATTTGGCATGGTTGTTGGATTTGATGTTTCCTGAGCTGGTTTGGAAGAACTACCTCCTTGGAGGGTAACTTTCTTTTGAGATCTGGTCAGAGCTTTTGCATATCATGATTCATTTGCTTTATCTTGAACTATAATCACATTGCAATATTCTAAGTGTGAAGGTTCAATCATGTTGATAATGTTGTCCTGGCTGGCATAAGCATAATTTACCTTGGCACCTCCTTTGGTCTTTGAGGAATCACCTTGTTCATAAGCAAGCAAAGGGTCTTTAAATGATTTATGATCAGCATTGGTTGGATGATTCCCAACAACAGCTTTACCAGTGTCTATGAGATCCTAAATCTCATGTTTTAGCTTCATGCAATTGTTTATGTTATGACCCTTATTCCGATGGAAGTCAAAGTATTCATTTTCTCTCCACCATCTTGGTTTGACATCTGGATCATATGGTCTGGAGTTATCTGGTAGTGTTATCAAGTTGTTTGCCAATAGAGTTTTGAAAGCTGACTCATATGATTCTTCAAGAGGAGTAAAATCACACTTAGGTTTGGAAAGCCAAGGCTTTTCTTTGAACCATTCCTTTGTTTTCTTTGGTGGATTTTCTGCTGCAATCTCAATGGCTTTAAGTGCTTGTGTACCACTAGCCAGGTTGAATATTGTTGATTTTGAGTTGGTTTTGATAGTGTCTACTACTCCATCATTAACAACATTCTTGTTGTTGTCTTTGGCAAATTTCCAATACTTGTTCTTCTCTTTAGAGCTAGATCCTGTTTGTGTTTCTTTCCAAGGTGTGATATCTCCCTTTTTTATGAGCACATCTTCCATTCGAATGGCATTATCTACCATTTTGTTAAATGATGGGTGTACTTGCATTTGTACGCTATATTTCAGTTTGGGGACCAAGTTATTGACAAATATATCCATTTTCTCAGAGTCCAGAATAGGTCGTGGGTACCTAGAGAACATCCTTGTCCAGCGTTAGAGAAAAGTAAGAAGAGGTTCCACTATTTTTTGTTGAGTATTACAAAGATCGATCATAGTCACAGGATGTCGAATGTTGTATGAGTATTGTTGTAAAAATAGTTGGATTAGTTCTTCGAATGTTTTTATTCCTTTGGGTAGACTTGAGAACCATTCCATTGCTTGACCCCCTAAACTCCTTGGCAAGAGACGCATGAGGTATGTTTGATCATGCATGAATTCCATACAAGAAGCACTAAATTCCCTAACATGATCTTGAGGATCTGAGGTACCATCATATTTGTCAAATTTTGGGATTTCCACTCGTGAAGGGGATGGAGACATGTGTATATTCTTGTCAAATGGGAAGGGACATATTGCTTCCAGAGAATATTGTTTCGAGGACTTGTCCTTATTCTTCAGCTCTATGAGCTCTGTCCACAAAGCTAGTAACTGTTTGTGTACCATGATTATAGGCGAGTCTTCCCTTTTAGTAACAAGTGTCTGAACATCATATCCAATAGGAAGTTTGGCACCTTGATTTGCTAGTTCTAAGAAAGAGTCTTCCTTTTCTCGGGTCATGATAGTTTTCATCATTTTTCTAAAGTCTTTGTCTTTCTGATAGCAAGGATTGCTTTTTTTGGAGGTTCAGTAGCTTCGTCAATCTCACTTGATGATGATGAATCGTTATGATTTCTCAGGAATATTACGGTCATTTTTGTTTCCATCATTGTATTCTGTCTCATGTATAGTGGGATATTTTAGTTCATCAAAAATCAGTCCACCTGATGACGACGGTATGTCAGTTGTTAATGCATGGTAGCTTATGCAAGATAAGATCTTCCTAACCTTCCTTGTTTTGTTATTTATCTACATGCTTCATGTCTAATTTATATTACATACTTGCTATCGGATGCATAAACATTGGCACCAATTCACATCTGTTATCGGGCTTAATTATATCGAGCATATTTGTTATCTGGTTTAATGATACACCGCTTCATTTGGCATTAACATTGGTTAACAAATGCACCGGTTGGATTATATTCATCATGCACTTTGAATCATCGATGTTTATATGAACCGATTCATTAAATTGATCAGTCATTATATTATGATATTACAATATGTTATCGGGGGTTTTTGAACCGATAATCAGCATTGTGTTAATGGTATAATTGTAAAGGCACCGATCAATGGGTGCATTGATCGGTCATGCCTAAAAGGCATGACCGGTCAATACACCAATTGACTGGTTGCCTAAATAATATATATGCCAATTGAATTCATTTGAAGAAGACATAGAAAATATTAAATGATCTCTCTCCTTCAGACCTGCAGATAAAAATCAGAATTATTAGACATTGACATAATTCCTCATATCCATATATAGCATTCATAGTTCATAACTTGTTCTTTAATTAAAATTAAAATAACTTTACATGGTATCAGAGCCAAGGTAATTGAACCTAAGGCTATTCAATTTTGATAAAATTCAAGGACTAAGTTACAAACTACATCACATTTCCATAATGGCCAACGCTATCAGATTCGAAGATAGACTCGGAGGTAGTGAATATTTTTCAGCTTGGAAGTTTAGAATCAAAATGATTTTAAGAGAAAACAAAGTTGATTCATATGTCCAAACTAAAAGTGCACAATCAGAAGATGAAACTAAGAAATCCACATGGATCGAGGGAAATGATAAGGCTATTAAAATAATAGTGGATGGGGTAAGAAATAATATAATGCCCATCATTAGAAAGCAGGAGATGGCTTATAAAATGTTCAAGGCACTTGAAAGGACATTTGAGATATCAAATGCAAGTCGTACTCTGGCATTAAAATGAAAAATCAACCATATCAGTATGAACAAAGGGGAGACAATTAACTCCTACTTCATGAGGATATCAAGCCTAAGAGATGACCTAGCTTCCCTTGGATACAACATCCAAAGCAAAGAGTTAACACTCATTGCTCTAGATGGATTGCCTAGTAGATGGAACACATTCATCCAAGGCATTAGTGCTAGGTCCAAATATCCTAAGTTTGAAAGACTAAGAGATGACTGTCTACAAGAAGAATCCCGATTGAACAAGGTAGGAATAAAATAAAAGAATATAGATGAAGACTTGCAAGTCCTAAATACAAACATCAATAAGAAGTACAAAAAGAAGCAATTCAGGAAAAGAAAAGCTAAACAAGGCAACAACACTTCTAAGAAAGACCTATCACATGTTCAATGTTATAGGTGTGACAAATTCGGACACTATGTTGCAAACTGTCCGAAGAAAGGGAAGCAAGCCACATTTGCAAAAGTGAGGAAATCTAGAAGAGAAAATGACTCTGAGAACTATGTCCTCTACTCAGCACTTACAAGCCATGCTTCAAACAAATCTAACTCATGGGTGATCGACAATGGTTCATCCAGACACATCACCGACTTTAGAGAAATACTAGACTCCATGATAGAGAAAGATGATGAGGAAGTAACCATCGGAGATGATTCTTCACATCTAGTTAGAGGAATTGGAACCTGCACCATCTAACTAAAGATAGGCATGTCACTATGACTTGAAGAAGTACTATATGTTCCAGGCATCAAAAGAAATCTAATCTCCATATTAGCACTAGAAGATCAAGGATATAGAGTGACCTTCATGGAAAACAAGGTGTTGGCTTGGCCAAAGAGATCCTCCATCAAAGATGCTAAGGTCATTGGTCAAAGACAAGGCTATTTGTATGAGCTATGTACAGAGCCCAATCTAGCATTGATCCATTAAGCAACTAATGCAAATGAAGTATGGCACAGGAGATTAGGCCATCTAAATTATAGAGCTTTGTCAACCATGGGAAACCTTGTCACAGGTCTGCCTAAGTTGAAGCAATATCATTCAGAGGCATGCAAAGGGTGTGCCTTAGGTAAAAATACCAAAAATGCATTTCAGAATAGTACTAGGAAAACTAGCAAAGTTTTGGAGTTAATTCATTCTGATGTATGTGGACCTATGTCCATACCCTCGCTAGGGGGATTTTTGTACTATGTAATTTTTGTTGATGACTACTCTAGGAAGACGTGGATCTACTTTCTGAAATGTAAAGAATCAGAAGAGATCCTAAGTAGGTTTAAAGAGTTTAAAACATTAACAGAAAATCTCTCTGAAAAACAAAATTAAAACCTTAAGAACTGACAATGGAGGGGAATACACATCAGGACTATTTAAAGACTTTTGTAAAAATTCTAAGATTAAGAGGGAGTTGACAATACCTTATAATCCACAACAAAATGGAGTAGCTGAAAGGAAAAATAGGACCATAGTAGAAGCTGCCAAAGCCATGATACTAGATCAAAATCTAAACCTAAACCTTTGGGCAGAAGCAACTAACACTACTGTGTACATACAAAATAGATGTCGTCATTCACACCTTGAAGATAAAACTCCTGAGGAAGTCTTTACCAAGACAAAACCAAATATCAGCCATCTTAGGATATTTGGGTGTCCGGTCTATATTCATGTACCTAAAGAGAAAAGACTAAAACTAGAACCCTCTGGAAAAAGGGGAATACTTGTAGGATACAGTGAAACTTCTAAAGCCTACAGAATCTATGTACAAGGGTAGAGAAATATTGAAGTCAGTAGGGATGTAATCTTCGAAGAAGATTTAGCCTTCAAAATGGCCCAAAATACAATAGAACCTAAAATTCATAATCCTACTCCTAACCTAGAAGAAGAACCTACTCCTGAGCTTCAGAGGGAGTATCTTGAGGAAACTATAAGTGAAACACAAGACCCACCTATAGATAATTGCAAGAAAAGACCACTATGGGCCACCAAAACTATAGCAGAAGCTCAAAAGTTCACTACTCCTTTAGGAACCTTCAGGGAAAGCAAGAGGCCTAATAAATTCATCAACTATGTTGCACTTATGAATGATCTCTCTAAAGCTGAACCTAACAATGTTTCAGATGCACTCAAACATCAAGTATGGATAGATGCCATGACTGAAGAATATCAGTCCATTATGAAGAATGATGTTTGGGAGATTGTTCCTAGGCCAACCAAGAAGTTTGTCATGTCTTCTAAATGGTTGTTTAAAATCAAGCATGTTGCAGATGGCAGTATTGAAAAACACATGGCTAGATTTGTAGCTAGAGGGTTCTCACAGAAGGAAGGAATAGATTACGAAGAAACATTAGCACCTGTTGCCAAGTACACATCAATAAGAGTTGTCCTAGCCATTGTAGCAACAAAGGGGTGGAAGGTACATCAGATGGATGTTAAGATAGCATTCCTAAATGGTGAGATCGTGGAAGAAGTCTACTTAGAGCAACCTGAAGGGTTTGAAATTCATGATGCAAAGTCTCATGTGTGTAGACTCAAGAAAGCTCTTTATGGGCTCAAACAGGCTCCTAGAGTTTGGTATGAAAGAATTGACACCTATCTCTCAAAGCTGGGTTTCTCTAAGAATGATGCAGATCCTAATCTCTACCTCAAAAGAAATAAAGGTGATATGTTAATATTAATTTTATATGTTGATGACTTATTAATTACATGAAATGATCACCTAATAGATCAATGCAAGAAAGATCTATCCACAGAATTTGATATGAAAGACTTGGGGCTTCTTCATTACTTCCTAGGATTGAAAGTATGGCAGAATTTTGATAATATTGTACTGAACCAAGGGAAGTACACCTTGGACATATTGACAAGATTTGGAATGCTAAACTGCAGACCCATGACCTCTCCTATGGAAACCAACTTCCATAAACTTAAAGAAGCAGCAGCAGAATCAAGACCTACTGACCCCACTCAATACAGGTAGATGATTGGGTCCCTGATGTATCTAGTAAATACAAGGCCGGATATCTGCTATGCTATTAATGCCTTAAGTCAGTTCATGTGTGAACCTAAGGAGATACACCTGGTTGCAGTAAAGCATATAATGAGATATCTACAAGGTACCCTAAAGCTTGGTCTTAAATATGAAAAGGTTGACATAGATCTACATGGATTTACAGATTCAGATTGGGCTGGCAGTGTGACTGACAAAAAGAGCACTTCAGGGTGCTACTTTAGTTTAGGGTCAGCCATGATATCCTGGATTAGCAGAAAACAATCTTCAGTAGCTCAGAGTTCCATAGAGGCTAAATATATTGCAGCTTCAATGGCTACTCGAGAAGCAGTATGGCTAAGGAAATTGCTCGTGGGATTATTTGGAGAACCTATGAAACCTATAGTCATTCAGTGTGATAATCAAAGCTATATAAAACTCTCTGTAAATCCAGTATTTCATGATAGGTCCAAACATATTGAGATTCCATATCACTATGTACGAGATATGGTTGACAGGAATGTGATAAAGTTAGAATATGTGTGTACAGGAGATCAGACTGCAGATATTCTGACCAAACCACTTTCCAGAGTGAAGGTTGATCACTTCAGAAAGGGTTTAGGTATGATAGAAAGGTAATCTACTTTGTAATCTATACTTACATATATTTAATATGTTTAAGGTGTAAACTTCTTTGTCATGTTTGGACTATCTCTTGGCTTCTTTCCACCTGTGTTCATATCTAAGAGGCGACGATCTCTCAGATACTGAACACTTGTATGTAGACATCATAAGGTGACGATCTTATGATAGTCAAACCAGTAATCATGTTGGATCACTGGTAAGTCATGGATGTGCCATGACTATGTTGTGATACAACATTTGTACAAATGTTATTGCATTATCACAACTTGGATATGATGAGAACTTAAGCACTTCTCATATGGTTATCCTTGTATTGCGTGTTAGGCAATACTGATATCACGTGTAGGTGATATCTCAACCATTGATCATGTTAGATCTCTATTAAGTCATGGATGTGCCATGACTATGTTGTGATAAACATTTATAAATGTTATTGCACTTATCACAACTTGGATATGATGAGAAACTAACCTTTCTCATAGACTTATCCTTAAGTATTGCGTGTTAGGCAATACTAATATCATGTGTTAGGTGATATCTTGATGAATCTTATAGATCACATGTTTTGGTGATTTCTCACATGATCAGGTGATGATTCTCTTACTTTTATCACATGCTAAAATAATACTTTATGTCACATGCTCAAGTGATGTTCTTCTATTTTGTATCATATGTCTTGATAGTACTTCTCATGTATAAATGATTTTTGCTGACTGACATTATCTTAGTTATGAAAAGGAAATGTGATGCAGGTTGCCTTATCTTCCAAAGCTAAGAGGGAGTGTTAATGCATGGTAGCTTATGCAAGATAAGATCTTCCTAACCTTCCTTGTTCTGTTATTTATCTACATGCTTCAAGTCTGATTTATATTACATACTTGCTATCGGATGCATAAACATTGGCACCGATTCACATCTGTTATCGGGCTTAATTATATCAAGCATATTTGTTATCGGGTTTAATGAATACATCGCTTCATTTGGCATTAACATTGGTTAACAAATGCACCGGTTGGATTATATTCATCGTGCACTTTGAATCATCGGTGTTTATACGAATCGATTCATTAAATTGATCAGTCATTATATTATGATATTACAATATGCTATCGGGGGTTTTTGAACCAATAATCAGCATTGTGTTAATGGTATAATTGTAAAGGCACCGATCAATGGGTGCATTGATCGGTCATGCCTAAAAGGCATGACCGGTCAATACACCAATTGACCAGTTGCCTAAATAATATATATGCCAATTGAATTCATTTGGAGAAGACATAGAAAATATTAAATGATCTCTCTCCTTCAGACCTGCAGATAAAAATCAGAATTATTAGACATTGACATAATTCCTCATATCCATATATAGCACTTATAGTTCATAACTTGTTCTTTAATTAAAATTGAAATAACTTTACATCAGTGAGGGGATCCTTCACATAGAATGGATTATCTTGATAAGTGAAGGTTTGTCCTTTGCCTTTGGCTTGTTTCTTACTAGAACTCCTAGTTTGAATAGGCATTTTTATGAATTAGTGTGACCTAGAGTTGTTTTTGATGTAGAGGTCAAGATCAATTTTAGTGCTAGTTTGTTTGCTTTAAATATTGTTTGAGAGAAACAACTAAGATTTAGTTTGGTTTCAGGAAAGATCTATCTTATATAAGACGTTTACTTGGGTTGATTCTAAAATAGTAACTAAGATTCAGTCTAATTCAAGAATGATTTATCCTATGTAAGATGTTATCTAAGTGACTTGAGTTTGATAGGTAGTTTGATTGAACTAGCTAAGGGTGATCGACCAAATCGTGCAACAAAAAATGGCAGAGGTACACTATCTTGATCTATTTTATGCTTAGGAAAATTTGATAACCAGTATTATGTTCATGGTAGACTGTGTTTTTGGCAAGTTTGACTGTTCTGTCTGACAAAACCAAAGACTCGTACGAGTAGGTTTTCTAAACCGGATGACAATTTAGCAGTTACAGGACGACAAAAGTTATGTTTCGTACGTGTTGTTGCCTTGTACCGTATGACTGATGGGCATGTGCAAGACGACAAAAGATTGAGGTTGATTCTGCCTCATATGAGACAAGATACAATGCAGGATGATGAATGATTTAGACTCGTATGATAGAGAATCTGCTATAGGATGACAATTGAGTAGATTCGTATGACATAGGGCTGGTGCAGCATGATAATTTAGCAGACTCGTACGACTGTTTACAGGGCAGAGACTAAAATTTTGAGTTTTCTGACTACTGAGTATTGGCAACTGAGTATGACAAATTCTAAGATGGACTGATTTTTTACCAGGATATACTAGTTTCTAACATGGATAGAGTTTTGACTTAGGATGGACTAGTTTTTGATACAGATAGAGTTTCGACTTGGGATGGACTAGTTTCTAACATAGACAGAGTTTCGACTTAGGATGGGCTAGTTTCTGACATGGATAGAGTTTTGACTTAGAATGGACTAGTTTCCGACACGGACAGAGTTTCGACTCACTGAGTTGTTTCTGGTCTTCATTGATTTTCGGTATTTCAGTTTTTTTTTGTTTCAGGGATGAAAAACACAGAAAATAGGTAGTATGTATAGTAACTCCAATCACAGCATGCAAACCCTAAGGAATTTGGTGAGGAAAGAAAACCTTTGCTTGTAGACTCAAGTACACACACAATAGCTAATCAGAATACGACCACTAAGTCTCACGCAATGGATTCTAAATGCTATATTATCTGACTCCAAATGCTAATGGGGGCACGAAATGACAAGTATCTTGGGAGAGTTAGTATCTCTCTTGCACAAAGATTATCCCCCTTTCGGAGATGATCCAGGTAGCTTCTAATTTTAAATTGGATTTAGTCAGGGGTCTGTTCAGTGCATTGAGGTATAAACTCAATTAAGAGGTCTCCTAGCCTTGAAAACCAAGGTTTAATATACCCGAAGGTATAGAGCAGAGCTATTCCCAAGCATTGCCGTTGACTTGATTTTCATCAAATCACGTTTATTTTATAGTGGGTTGGAATACTTGGCATCTAGCCATTCCCACTTAGGTCATTCCCCTCACACTGGCCATAACGGCTTTAAGAGTTTTTTAACCCCTCAGGAGGGCAGGCTTGCTAAAGATTTGCAATCAATCTTAAGAAAACACTTCAAGGGTCTGGATTTTTGATTGTCTAAAAGAAGACAAGAGCATACTCTCCTACCTCTCAGATTTTTCTAAAACACGAAAGACAGATTCTGTTCATTAACCAGATAGCAGGTTAGGTGCCTAAAAATGAATTTAAAGATTACACGATGTTTAGTTGATTCTCCTTAGGCAACCTGCAAAGACAACAAATCAGTCATCGTATTGTCTTTATGCAACAAGCATATTCTTCGACAAGCGTTCTGCAAAAACTAGTTAGGCTGTGAAGAATTCTGAGACAAATAGATAAACAATTAGGGTCAGTTGTCAGAATAATAATAAAAAATGATAAAATCATGAAATTTGCCTTTTTACCAGAGAATACAGAATCGTACGACAGAGTCTTGACTCGTACGAGACAGGATTCAGTATCGCACGAAAGAAGATTGCTGATGATGTCTGCTCGTACGACAGAGGATTTGTGCTTGTACGACAGAAGATGTGCTAGTACGATAGGATATGGAAATTCGTGTGACACCTACAGTTTATCATTCAAGCCTGTGGGAATTGTCGTACGAGATGTACGGATGAAAAACCGAAAAATCAAAAAACCTGAAAAATAACAAAAATTAAAAAAATCAATCTTGGAGGCTGAAAAAGAAGTAGTCTTCGGCCCCACGGTGGGCGCCAGAAATGTGTGTGTGAAAAAGTGAACCTGTAGCTGTAAGTACAACACTTCAATTAAGTCATTATATGCATGGTTAGTAATCAATAATCAATAAGAAATAAACCATAGCAAAGCGACCCATTGCCTTCTAAATGATGCGAGTATAAGATTGCTCTCAGTTTGTTATAAGCTATACCGGTGACTAGACTACACCAAGACGAAGGATTTAATCTATATGATATTAAGCTATATGGATGCAAGATATGGATGAATAATTCAAGCAATAATAACCAATTCAAGCAACAATGGATGCAAGTAATAATGAATGTAAAATAGATGCAAGTAATCTAAAAAAAAGCAATAATAATCAATCAATGACCCCAGACCAAAATTAGTATAAAAATGATGTCTTCTCAAAAATCTCTGGGTGAATTAGAATGAGAGCTAAAGACTGAATTTATAGAGAATTACAGAGAGATGATGAAAAAGCTCAATTTAGGATTAATTGAAAATAATTGAAAAATCAGGTTGAGTTAACCTTGAGATAGATTCCAATTATAGTTTAATTGAAATGCATTCAAATTAGAAGTCCAAGTTGCATTGGAAAACAATAATAAATTAATTCCATGCATTTGTGATAAAAATAGATAATTCTTCAATTTAATTAAGAAAAGAGTCTTTTCAATGCAACTGAACTTCTTTTCCTGAAAAGCTTTGAGTTCCAATTTAAGAGAATAATTAATAATTCAATTAATTGCTTTTTTGATTTCAAATTCTCAATTTAGAAAAAAGAAATAATATCTCAAGTTTGATTTCTCTCTTAATTCAATTCTTTTTATTTAATTTTCAATTCAACTCTTTGTAATAACTTAATTCATCTTTTGTAATAAATTAATCCTTTCGCATGATTGAATGACAAATTTATTAATTAATTAAATATGCAAGGATATTTAATAAATTAAAATGGGATAATTGATCAAAAAATGATATTCTTGGAATGATTCAATTAATTAAATAAATATTTAATTAATGTTGAGTGGTTGATTTGCCATGTGATTTTTGATAATTAAAGAATTAATAATGTGCTCAAGATTGATTTAATTGCATTTTGGTTAGGACCTTGGTGATGTTGTCGAGATTAGGGGCCCATGGTTTAGATGACCATTTTTAAGGTATTACAGCAATATCTTGAGAAGTATGATTTGAAGAGTATAAAGATGTCGGTAAAAGACACAGGAAAGAATATGATGAATAAGGGGATGAATAAGGTATTCAATGGGCAACTATTATCGAGTCAGACAATGATGAGATCATGATTTTTAGATTGTTTTAACATCATACATATGTTGTAAAATGTAAAGGTTAATACTATACTATGTTACCAAGCAAAGAACCTAGTCGGTAAACCCTAAGGTTATTGCTATTGGTTAATGAAGGCAGAATGTCTACCGAGTGAAGTTTAGTATTCACCGAGTTGTAACCGAGTTGTAACCAAGCTATAATAGAATGCATTAAATGTTTACATGCATTATTTAATGAAGGAAGTTGATGAGCTGGAACTGATTAAATGATTGGTATGTTGTGCATCAAGTTTGTTAAGAATCTAAGGCAATGGGAAGTCGACATGAAGATCTACAATGTAGATTGAACCGCAATACCCTAGCACAAGTTCCAAGAAATATATGCAAGTTCCAAGGCGGGGTAAAATGTTTTTAGATCGAAAGATGCATTGAACCTGGACAAGATTGAAGATCTGATGGCTATGATTGATCATGGGAAATGTGATCAAGGAGATTAAGTGGTTAGCTAATTCTTTATAAATAGGAAACTGTTGATAAACAATGTATGCGGCAAGTGTATGCACAAGGATGCTACATAGTGATTACCGAGCACAGAAGCTTGAAGACCTATTTGAATAACAGAGTATAGAAGCCCAGCAAATGGACAAGATTAGTTCTATATCTAGATTGTATTGAACAAATAAGAATCTACTTTAGCATTTTAGATGTGAAGTTGTAGATAGATTTTTATTACTGTTATTTTGTGAAAGTGACAAAAAATCTCTTAACCGGGTGGACTTAACAGTCTTATTTGTAAAACCCTCTAGCAAGGTGACATTCTGATTGAGTGTTTGAAATCCTTTAACAAGGTCACTTCTAACAAGGTGAAGATCCTAACAGATCTGAGGGAAATCCCTTAACCGGGTCACATCTAGCAATGTGTTTGTAATCTTTAACAGGATTTGCTTTTAACCGAGCATACTCTAGAAGAGTATATTTCTTAGTGGGTCCGAAATCCCACAGTGGTTTTTCCCTATTTGGGTTTCCATGTTAAATTTGGTGTTATGAGGTTTATGATGTTTATATGCTTTTGAGTTTGCATGTTTAATAGTTTTGGTTTTATTACTGTCTATATGTTACCGAGGTTGAATCTGATGTTTTTATGGAAGATTAAGTTTGTATGATTCACCCCACCCCCCTCTCATCTTGTTGGCTAATGGATCTATACTTATATTAAGTATCAGAACTATCAATTGGTATCAGAGCTTTGGACTCTAGAAGAAAAGTTTAAAGGCACTTGAGTTAAAGATCCAAAGATGTACAAGAGGGATGCACCGAAGCTGAACAAGTCAAGTTTCTCTACATGGCAGAAAAGAATGAAGCTGCATCTATCAGGAGTTGGAGAATATGTTGTATACTATCTAGAGAATGATTTTGTTACACTGAGCACCTATCCATTAACTATGGAAGAGATAAAAGCAAAGAAAGAACATATTCAAGCAATGATTGAAATAACATCTGCATTGACCGATTCAGAGTTTAATGATCTAGAAGGCTGCAATGATGCAAAGGCTATGTGGGATAAGCTAATATCAGTATATGGAGGAGATGAACATGTTCAAAGAGCAAAAGTAGATATTCTAAGAGGACAACTTGAATCTATGAGGATGAATGAAGGTGAGAACATAACTCAGTACAGTACAAGACTAAAGGAGATTGTCAATCAAATCAAAGGAGCAGGTGGAACTATTGAAGAAAAAGATATAACAAGTAAGTTGTTAAGAACCCTTCTACTAGCTTATGCAATCCAAGGCTCTGCAATCATTGAATTAAGGTTTGTACCTAATATGTCAGTTTCTTTAGATGCTACTATTGGTAAGCTATGCATTTGAGTTAATTAACTTTGATAACAGTGGATCTTTAGTAAATAAAGTTGAATCTGCATTTAGTTCTTTTCATCTTGATGAATCTAATGATTTCAATGAAAGAAAGTATAAGTACTCTGAAGGAGATCAAAGTGCAGCAAGTGAAAGATTTTGTAAGAACATGGAAGAAGTACACAAACTGTATGAGGAAATCAGAAAGCAAGAAGAGTTTGAAGCACTATTAGCCAGAAGGTTACCGAGAGGCAAAGGTAAGTATAAAGGAAAACTATCTTTGAAATGTTTCAATTGTGATAAGATAGGACATATAGCTTCTAACTGTCCTGACAAAGATTCTACTGAAAAGAGAGATTACCGAGATGACAGACAAAAAGATAATCATTATAGAGGACACCGAGACTTCAAAAGAAGAGATAGAAAGACATGTTTAATAGCTGATGAGGAATCTAATGATGATAAATCAGATGAGACTGATATAGAGGAAGTAGTTTATGTGGCTATCAAAGATGGATTAGATGAAGAAAGGTATGAAGAAAAATCCTTAATATCTCACATAAACACTAATGATTCTTGTATCATAGATAGTGGATGCTCACATTATATGATAGGAGATAAACACAAGTTTGTTATATTAGAAGATTATGATGGAGGCTATGTCATATCTGGTAATTATGCACCATGTCCGGTGAAAGGTAAAGGATCTATAACACTTCTTGACAATGCAAGATGTAATGATGTTTATTGGGTTGAAGGTTTGAAATACAATTTGTTGAGTGTAGCATAGCTAAACAACATAGGTTACCGAATAGAATTTCAGAAAGGAATTGTCCAAGTTCATGACAAGAATGGAAAGTTAGCTGCTACCGGGACACAAACAAAAGGTAACACATTTCACTTTGACTCAACTCATAACAAGTGTTTGTATGAAAAGATAGATGATACCTGGTTATGGCATAAAAGGTTTTGTCATGTAAATTTTGATAATCTGATCAAAATAAGCAAGAAGCACCAAGTAAGAGGTCTACCGAGTCTTGAAAAACCTGAGAATGTTGTGTGTCGAGGATGCCAGATGGGTAAGATGACAAGATAAAGCTTTACAAGTAAGTCTTACACTTCTAAGGGAATTTTAGATCTAGTGCATACTGATCTTTGTGGTCCTATGAAAGTTCAAAGTTATTATGGTGATAAATATTTCATATTATTTGTAGATGACTATTCAAGGATGATGTCAGTAATGTTTTTAAAAGAAAAATCAGAAGCTTTTCAAATGTTTAAATGGTACAAGGAAAGAGTTGTTGAAAATGAAATAGGAAGACAACTGAAATGTCTTAGATCAGATAGAGGAGGAGAGTTCACATCTGATGAGTTCAACTTATTTTGCAATGATCATGGTATTAAAAGACAAGTCTCTACACTGAAAACTCCACAACAGAATGGAATAGCTGAGAGAAGAAATAGATCTATTGTGGATTGTACTAGAACACTGATGATTGAAAAGAAGGTGCCACAAACATTTTGGAGAGAAGCAATAAGCACAATAGTTTACACCTTGAACCGAGTACAATTGAAGAAAGGTACTTTGAAGACACCATATGAAATCTAGTATGATAAGAAACCTAATATAAGTTATTTTAAAATCTTTGGAAGTAGATGCTATGTTCACAAAGATGATAGAAATGGCAAGTTTGATCAGAAGAGTGAAGAAGGAACATTTCTAGGTTATTCTTCTAGAAGCAAAGCATTTAAATGTCTGATCAAATCATCTAACAAAATAGTAGAAAGTGCAAATGTGAAAATTGATGAATTTGCAGAAAGAAATGATGAAGCAAATTCCAATGAACCAGAAGACTATGATGAATTTGTCTATGTTCAACCGAGAAGTCTTATCGAGAAGACGGTTGAAGAAAATGAAGAGAATATCCAGTTACCAAGTGATGAAGAAGATCATACAGAGCCTATCGAGCCTATATTAGCCAAGTATGTCAGAAGACATCACGCACCAAGTCAGATTATAGGAGATAAGGATGATCCAGTGATGACAAGGAACAAACTGAGACAGAACACATGTTTGAGATTTGAATTTGAACCGAGAATAGTGAAAGAGGCATTTAACAGTGAAGATTGGATAAATGCTATGACAAAAGAGATTGATCAAATCAAGAAGAATGACACATGGACACTAATCCCAAGACCGAAGGACAAAAATGTAATCGGTACAAAGTCTATTTTTAGAAACAAGCTAAATGAAAAAGGAGAGGTCATTTGAAACAAAGCAAGACTAGTTTGCAAAGGTTATGCTCAAGAAGAAGGAATTGATTATGGTGAAACTTTTGCACCTATTGCTAGACTTGAAGGAGTAAGAACATTGTTGGCATATGCTGCTTTCAAAAATTTCAAGGTATATCAAATGGATGTCAAATCTGCATTTCTGAATGGAATTTTAGAAGAATAAGTTTTTATTGAACAACCTGAAGGATTTGTTGAAGACAATAATAAAGATCAGGTATGTAAATTGAACAAAGCTTTATATGGTTTGAAACAAGCACCTAGAGAAAGGTATGAAAGATTGCACTCTTATTTGATTAAGATTGGTTTTATAAGGACAAGTGAGAACAACAATATGTACATGAAGAATGATGAAAATGGAATACTGATCTTAGCCATATTTGTTGATGATATTATATTTTGTGGTAATGACTCTTTATGCAAGAACTTTCGAAATGAAATGAGCAAAGAATTTGAGATGTCATTAATCGGTGAGATAAAGTATTTTATAGGTTTACAGATATTGCAAATAAAAAATGAGATTTTTATTACTCAATCCAAGTACATAAAGGAAATATTGAAGAAATTTGGAATGGAGGATTCAAAACCAATAAGTACTCCTATGACTACCAACTATAAATTATCAAAGAATGATGAATCTACATCTGTTGATGAGACACTTTACCGATCCATGATTGGAAAGCTACAATATGTTGTTCACAGCAGACCAGATATAGCACATGCAGTAGGTATAGTTGTAAGATTCTCTGCAGATCCTAAGGAAACACACATGATAGCAATTAAAAGAATCTTTAGATACCTGAAAGGCACTGAAGATTATGGCTTAGTATATCAGAAAGGAAATGATTTTGATTTATAAGTTTATACTGATGCTGATTGGGCAGGCAACATTGATGACAGAAAAAGCACAAGTGGAGGAGCTTTCTTTTTAGGAGAAAGACTAGTGAGTTGTCTTAGCAAGAAACAAGGATATGTTTCACAGTCAACAACAAAAGCTGAATATGTTGCTGTAGCATTGAATTGTACCAACATTGCATGGATCAAACAACTGTTGGAAGGTATAAATGAGAAAGTTACCGAGCTAGTAACTATATTCTGTGACAATACTAGTGCCATTAATATTTCAAAGAATCATGTTATGCACTCTAAGACAAAGCACATCTCTATCAAATATCATTATCTTAGAGAAGAAGCTCAAGAGAAGAAAGTGGTGTTGGAGTATGTTAGCACAAAGGAACAAATAGCAGATATCTTCACCAAGCCACTACCAAGGGACACTTTTGAATATCTTAGAAGTAAGTTAGGGGTCCTACCCCTATCTTCTACTCATTGATCGAGTTCGGTGAAAGCATCAATCCGATGACTCTATCGAATATCTTTTAGGAGTTGATGTTGATATATACACTTTAGGATGTTTTCTAAAGGTGTACAAGAAATGTTATAGGAAACAATACATGGAACAGGAATTGAAGACAAAATGCTCTGACCGAGAATGAAATGATACACACCAGCAGGAAACCACTTCATACAGAAAGAAATTATGTTTTTAGCTCTTTACTTTTTGGCATTGTTGTCAAAGGGGGAGAAGACTAATATCGAGGGAGAAGACTAAAAGAAAACTAAGAAGACTGAGAAAATAGGAGAAGTCTAATGTATGGGGGAGAAAGTCTGATGATTGCTACAGAGCATTTCAGCATTTCAGAATCATAGCAATTTGAATCTTTTAAGGTCAAATCAATTGGTTTTTCCATCAATGCCAAAGGGGGAGATTGTTGGCAATATAGCATTATAACAGACAATGAAAGATTGTTGACATTTCAATAAGGATATTGAGAAGGTTGTTGATGATTATGGATATAACTAATTAAAGATGTTTACTGTCTTGATATTATTATTTTGTCATTGATGTCAAGAAATTGATTTTCTAATTCAGTATGATGTTGCCATATCATGAGAAGTATGATTTGAAGAGTATAAAGATGTCGGTAAAAGACACAGGAAATAATATGATGAATAAGGCGATGAATAAGGTATTCAATGGGCAACTATTACCAAGTCAGACAATGATGAAATCATGATGTTTATATTGTTTTAACATCATACATATTTTGTAAAATGTAAAGGTTAATACTATACTATGTTACCAAGAAAAGAACCTAGTCGGTAAACCCTAAGGTTATCACTGTCGGTTAATGAAGGCGGAATGTCTACCAAGTGAAGTTTAGTTTTCACTGAGTTGTAACCGAGCTATAACAAAATGCATTAAATGTTTACATGCATTATTTAATGAAGGAAGCTGATGAGCTGGAACTGATTAAATGATTGGTATGTCATGCATGAAGTTTGTTAAGAATCTAAGGCAATGAGAAGTCAGCATGAAGATCTACAACGTAGATTGAACCGCAATACCCTGGCACAAGTTCCAAGAAATATATGCAAGTTCCAAGGTGGGGTAAAACATTTTTAGATTGAAAGATGCATTGAACCTGGACAAGATTGAAGATCTGATGGCTATGATTGATCATGGGAAATGTGATCAAGGAGATTAAGCGGTTAGCTAATTGTTTATAAATAGGAAACTGTTGATAAACAATGTATGCAGGCAAGTGTATGCACAAGGATGCTACATTGTGATTACCGAGCACAGAAGCTTGAAGACTTGTTTGAATAACAGAGTATAGAAGTCCAGCAGATGGACAAGATTAGTTCTATGTCTAGATTGTATTGAACAAATAAGAATCTGCTTTAGCATTTTAGATGTGAAGTTGCAGATAGATTTTTATTACTACTATTTTGTGAAAGTGACAGAAAATCTCTTAACCGAGTGGACTTAATAGTCTTATTTGTAAAACCCTCTAGCAAGGTGACATTCTGATTGAGTGTTTGAAATCCTTTAACAATGTCACTTCTAACAAGGTGAAGATCCTAACAGATCTGAGGGAAATCTCTTAATCGGGTCACATCTAGCAATGTGTTTGTAATCTTTAACAGGATTTGCTTTTAACCGAGCATACTCTAGAAGAGTATATTTCTTAGTGGGTCCGAAATCCCATAATGGTTTTTCCCTATTTGGGTTTCCATGTTAAATCTGGTGTTATGAGGTTTATGATGTTTATATGCTTTTGAGTTTGCATGTTTGACAGTTTTGGTTTTATTACTGAAGTATATGTTATTGAGGTTGAATCTGATGTTTTTATGGAAGATTAAGTTTGTATGATTCACCCCGCCCCCCTCATCTTGTTGGTTAATGGATTTGTACTTATATTAAGTATTAGAACTATCATCCTTGTTAGGGACTACTGGAGAAATGGGAAGTGGATTGAGTTTAGCCAGTTTTGTCTGGGATTAAGATTTTTGGAGACCTTGCTTTCTTCCAAAATCTTTATGGAGCATTCTAAGGATTGTTTGATTTGGAAGGAAACTTCTGATGGGAAATATTTTATGTCTTCATCAATTTCTATCAATTACAAAGTTTTGGAAGAGATCCCTTTGTGGGCGAAAGTGTGGATAAAGAAGTTGACTCCCAAAATTAATATTTTCTTTTGGATTTTTATCCAAAATAAGGTGCTAACCCTTGATAATCTCCATAAGCATGGATTTGTTTTTCCTAACAGGTGCTCTCTTTGCTACAAGCAGGAGGAGTTTCCTTTCCATATCCTCTACCAGTGCAATTTCAGTCAGGATATTTGGAATATTATTCTTAGTAAAAGGAATTTGAGCTAGGTTTTCTCGAACTCTCTGGAAGAATTTTGGTAGCAATGGTATTGCCCTAGTTCTAATTCTAAGAATGTTGAGCTTTGAAAACTTATTCTCCCTATTGTCACCTGGAACATCTGGAAGGAGCGTAACAACAGGATTTTTAGGGAAAAAAGTGTGAACCCTGAAGTGGTGGTGGATAAAATCTATAGAGGGATCCTTGAATGCTTATATGGAATTGATACTGGTTTATCTGCTAAAGAAGACTTTAATGAAAGATGGAACCTTTCCAATAGTAGAAACATCAAGGATAAAGGTAGCGATTGTCTTTTCTGGTGCTTTCCTTCTCAGGGATGGATCAAGGCCAATTTTGATGGGGCCTCTAAGGGAAATCCTGGCAATGCTGGTTATGGGGGCATTGTCAAGAATTTTGCTGGAAGCTGCCTTGTGGCTATTTCTGGCCCTTTGGGTAACGAAGCTAGTCATTTTGTTGAAGCTTCGATTGCCCTAAATACACTGATTATAGCTAAAAGTCTCAATCATGATAATCTATGGTTGGAGGGAGATTCTCTTAATATTATTAAATGCCTTAAGGGTGAAGTTAAGCCTTCATGGTCTATCGAAAATATCATTTTTAAGCCCAGAGAAATTATTTCTAGCTTTAAATCTATTATTATTGAGCATGCTTTTAAGGAAAAAAATATCATAACGGATGGTCTTGCTAACCTTGGCGTTATTTCCGAAGATCAAAGAATATGGAATGGTGAAGATAATATTGATTTCAATATTAAAGATCTCATTAGAAAGGACAAAATTATGGGGAAATAAGGATCACACATTAATCATGGTAGTATTAATGATTAATCATCAAATCTTTAGAAAGGTAATGATAGCTCATCAGAAGGGCAGAGTGCTAAATAAGAATATAAAAATTTTGCATGCTTTTTGGGTGTGTATTTTTAAGAAGCCGAGTGTCATTTGGAAGATTGCTCTGAAGTTGCAGAAGCAGAGAAATTGTAGAACGAATTCAAAAATGGGAGGTGATCTTAGAAAAGAGGAACCTGATAACATTTCTAGATGGTAGGAGATGTCTAAGGTATGGACAAAGTTGGAGAACGGTTTCATGATGCATTTCATGGGAAAAATGGTGGATTATGACAAAAGCAAAGTTAACCTGGCGGTTACTAGAGTAACTGAAAACTGGAAAAATGGTTCCTTCAAAATTCATGGTGTAAAATTCAAGTTGGACGTAGACCTCATCTCTACGGTCATGGGTATGCCTCATACTGGCCTCAATTTCTTTAGGGACCTGAAAGTGTCTAATAATGTTGTGAAGCTCTTTCCATGCAAAGATAAGGAGAGAGCGAAATTAGGCAAAGTGTCTGGGGGTATTATGATGCATCTAATATTAAAAAAATTAGGGTTGTGTGCTTAATGCCATTATGGAGTATATCACCGTGGAGGGTCATTTCACTAGGGTCCATACCTATCACTTTGTGCATTTGAATCACTTTAGGCATGAGAAGAGGGTTTCTCTTCCCTATTACCTTTTCAGGTCCCTGTTGCGCTCATTGAACAAGCACAGTAAGAACCCCTCTTCTCTTGTGCTACATTATGGCCTTATTTTTCTCATTTATGAGCATTGCAAGATTTTGGCAATTCAGGAAAACAAAAGCTTGTCGGTGTTGCCAAGGAAAGGCAAGAGGAAAACTGAGGACCCTGGGCCTAGTAAGGATGAGCTGAAACAGAGTAAAAAGGTTAAAAAAGCCTCTATGGAGAAAAAAGTTGAGGACATGGAGTTGAGTCATAAACAAAAGGATACAAAGGATGATCCTGAGGATATGGGAAAAGAAGGAAGTGAGATGGAGATGGATGATTCTGATGGGGAGGAGAGCTAGAAAGATGAGTAAGTGGGGGAAGAGGAAGGAGGAGAAGAGTATGATGATCAGAATAGCCCTACCCACAGTGTGAGTACTAGTAATTTTAACAACCAGCCTATGGAGGAGTAGGAAAACTAGATTAATCAGGAGGAAAGGAAAATGGAAACTAAGCAGAGCAAGGATAAAGAGGATACGAGTAGGGAAAAGGATAGAGCTGGAGATGAGATTATTCTGGATAAGCTCAAGAACCAATCTGATGCTCGTCTAGGTTTTGATAGGTGGGTATATGAAAGAATTAATAAAATGGAAAAAATAGCTAATCAGTAGGAAGAGAAGGGACATAAAGGTGGAAGTAACCAGGAGCAGTGGAAAAAGGTTATAGATGAAAAAGTGGAGAAGCTAGAAGTTTAAATCAATAAGCTGGAGGAAGGAAAGATAGCCATGAAAAACTTCCTGATTATGATTCTGGATATCTTCAACTCTGTGACCAAGAATATGGAGGAAATTTCCAAATACCTTGATGGCTCCAACACTTCCAAACCTGTTGTGGACCTTGATGTTGATGATGATGCTATTGAGGCTAGGAATGTGGATAGTGCTCCTGGAGGTGTGGCCAAAAGGACTAGGGTGAGTATCAAAAAAGTTGCCTTGGCCTCTTCCAAGGAAATCCCAATTCTCAGAGATAATATCAAAGAAATGCAAGGGATTAGTGGGAAATTGGCTAATGCCCTTAAAAACATTAAGTAATTTGTCTATTTTTTGTTTTGGCTGGTTGTTGCTAGTTGTGTTGGGCTTTTGTGCTGGCTTTTTCCTAGTACTTTGCTAGTTTTTTTGCAGTCTGCCCTATCTTGTTTCTTAATGCTCTTATCTTTTAAGGTTCTTATGTAAAGGGTTTCGGGGTCCCTTCAAAACCTTTTTTTCTCGTCATCAAAATTACTATCTTCACTCTAATTTTGCTTCACCATCCACGTCTCACACTTCAAACACTATACTTGATGCTTATTCATATGCTCATACACTCCACATCTACATGCATCTTCTATACACATATATACATACCAGTAAGCACAATCACCAAGATGCTATGTCGACCAAGAAAAAATCAATGATGTAATTGCTTGGATCAATGTGTTACCAAACATGCCTTGATCAAAGATATAATAACCAAGTCAGCCTTCACTAATATTCTACACACTTCACATACTGGGACCAAACAAGCATCTACCAGACCCATAGGAGTGGATCCATAAGCACAATTCCCAAGCATCATAAAAAATGACTCCATACTACGAATGCCATTGATTTTAAAATATAGAACTCATAGCACAAAATACAAATGACATAACCATGACCAATATAGTTAAACATAAACCAACATGGTCAAGATATTAAAATTTTGGTCACCTCTAAAAATGAATCTAGAGAGTTATACAATCCTTATATCTTTGTATCACATATATACCTTTTTTCCATCACTGCACAACTATCGATAGTGGGCCAATGTCCCTCGTAGGGATTCACGACATGGTTTAATAGCCTCCTATGGATTCTACAAGTCTAGTGGCTGTATCGAGTATTGACAAGTCAATCTTTTGGTGCAACAATAACCCTAGCTTGTAACAAGTGGTATCAGAGCTTGGTCACAGGTTCAAATCACGCAGGCCATGACAAGTGACATTGGGAGGGGGATTGTTGGAAGTAGGTCAACGTCCCTCAAGGGGATTCATGAAATGGTTTAACAACCTCCTATGGACCCTATAAGTCTAGTGGTTGTATCAGGCATTGACATGTCGATCTTTTGGTACAACGACAACCCTAGCTTGTACCAACAACATCATAAACTATACTTGCCTCATGTTCTCTATATACCACATCCAGACCAACCTAGATGACCGGGTTTGACATCAATGGAAACAATGATAATGTTCACAAAAATTCAATAGATCTGACACAAACCAAAAACCCATAAAACACTGCACTTATCAAATCATGCATCAACAAACAAACTATCAATCAAATCAACAATCAAACAGATCAACTTGTCACATCAATCAATCAATCAACATTATCAGTCCTTTATCAACTATCATGTGTCTTATATAGGGTGTGGTATACTTGAAACCAGACATTGTCTATCTTAAATGGGGTACTTCATTCTTCAAACTAGATGTCACGATCGTTCTATCAAAAACAAACTATCAAATTTGACAACAAGATCAAAATGGTTGTTGACTCGCTTGGTTTAGTGAGTCTTATCTTTCAGTAATTTATCTTTGATCATGTTCCTATGCTACTCAAGGATATCCACAAGCAATAAGAGTGGCCAAGATGGTTCATGATATTTTTTTTAAAATTGTTTTCTACTTGTGGAATGTGGGAAATCATGTATTGGGTGTTTGTGATTGGTTCATTCACTTTGTGACTATCACACGTACCTCAAGTCTTTACATACACAAATATTTCAAAATGGATTGAAACTTTCCTTGTCTATTTTATGTCACTTTTTCCACAAAGGGATCATATTATCTCTTTGACCTCATGTTATGATGTGATGTATCCATTTGTCATATCAAATAAAGCTCTCTATTACTAAAGGTGCACAAATGAAAGCAAAGTTTCATCACTAGTAGTTTTTCGCCATCTAATCTTTTTGTTTCTTAGTAAGCTTTTTTCTCTTTCATCATATTTCCGCTTTCATCTAACACTCCTCTCTTCTTTTGATAGATCATTCATTTCTTTCATATATAAGCAATTACTCGAAGGGGCATCCTATCCCCATCCCTCAGTCTATTGGGGCATGATTTTTTGGTTTCAATTTTTTTTGAAACGACACTCTAAATCTTATTGTCTCAAATAGGGGCAAAATGTAGACACTAAAAATTGGTAAATGCCTATGTCTCCTCTTTTTAACATGTTGCACACATAGTCTTTACTGAAATAATTTTCCCAATTTTCTCAATTCCTCTCAATTCTTCCTATTTTGACCAAAATTGACTTAATTTGTGGAGTGTTGTAAATTGTACACCCTTAATTGGGTGGTAAAATTCCATGCTTAGGTTAGCACTTGCCTTAGTGTATTTGCATCTTGCATTTCAGATACTCTCTAAGAATTTAATTAATTAATTAAATTAAATATAATGACTTCTTTTATCCCTCTACACATCATAAAAATGGGCCCTTTACCTTAAATGTGCCCCTTTTTATTTTAATCCTCCAATTAATCATTTCATCAAATACCCTAATTATGTCATATTTCGACCTTCAAGGCATGATTTCACATATTAAAACATATCAAATTCCCACATAGTCCTGGAATTTTCTTTAAAATCACAATACCTTGCTTCCCCAAAAATTTGGTGAAAAGTTGGTACGACCGTGTGTTCAGACCATGTTGGTACCAACATGGTCCTGACTTTTTCTCCCTAAATTTTCGGAGCATCTTTTAGCAGTATTTAATATTCAAATCCAAGATATTGTTGAAAAATATTATTTTTAAGTCGGCCTATGACTCAATACAAAGTTAAGGTCTCCTACATAAACCATTTCTTTCCTCATTTGAAGATCTAAGAACGAGCGATTGAAGGAGCTTCTTATGTAGCAAAATTATAGGTTTTATGAAGCCTACAATAGAAAATCAAGAGTCCATCAAGTCTACATCAAGAATTTTCAACATCTTTTAAGATCTTTGAAGATATTGAAGAATAATAGGAGATCACCGACTGATGATTGGATTGTACATCTCCCTTAGGGTTTGGTATGGTTTCATGTTATTTTCATGTCTTTGTATGAGCTTCAAAAAATTCATTTTTAGATTTACATTCATGCTTTAGATCCATTATTGCATTTATGGTTTGAAGCATTTATATTTACATTTACAATCATTTAGGGTTTTCTCTCTGAAGCATAGGGTAGAACTCTAGATTTACTTTCTTGTTCATTTAAGATCTTTTATACACACAAGATTCTTGCACACACATTTTCATTTCATTACCGGCTACTTGTGGAGGTGGAAATCACCAAAACAAAGGGTTTGACTAAGGTAAAACCCTATATAGCCACCTAGAAACCCTTTTTCCAAGTTGTAGGTATAGGAATCTGGTGGATGCATGAATTTTGGAACCAATAGAAGACACAGAGATAGTCTCATGGCCAAAATCTGATCTTAGATCTCAAAGATAGGGGCATGGCATCCTAGGATATGACCAGGGCATGATGCCTTGGTCCTCAAGGTTTTGCAGTTTCAGGTGCTAGATCTACCCATTAGACCCTCAGAACCTAAGGTCTAGAAGATCGTATTCATGTAAGAAGAGGGACATGGGTGCCCAATGCCCTAGGATCTACTAATTCTAGATTAGTTTCAGCAGTAGGTGCACATCTAACTTCATTTTTTAGCTCTTCTTTCTATCTCTCAATTTCAATTTGTGCCAAATCTGCATTTTTAGTTTAGTATACTTTGTTTCTCATATCCTAGTTTAGTTGATTGTTTCATTACATTTTACATATCTACTCCTCATTTACATCAAACAAATATAAACCCTAAGAGACATTCCTTGACTCTCTCTTTCCTACTAGAAGTAGTCAAAGTGAGATATCTTCTAAGCTATTTCATATTCCACGGTGTGTACATGAGAGTGGGATTAGGTCTTAGTTACTTGGTTCCATTTTTATGCATCACATCTTGGTGAACCCAAAGTGAATCCAATATTTTTAAATTTTTCATTTCTTAGTTAGACCTAGTTATTGCATCTTTCTTTTCATTGAAAAGCATTAAAAAAAATTCAAAAAAAAAAGTTTTCATTCATTGCATTTTGTGTTCTAAGTTCTGTTTGCATTCTTCATTTCAAAAATGTCGGATCTTTATTTGCAATATATTCATTCCTTCGAGAATGCATTTTCTTATGATGATTATGAGTTTACTAAAGAATAATTATATGAGGCTCTTGATGAGTTTCTATACTGTAAAATTTCTAAACATACATTTTGTAAAATACTAATCAACCTTGTTACTATACCATTTTGTAGTGATGAGGAAAATAAGTTGAACGGTTCTTCTCATGAATACATTCCTATCAAATCATCCTCTAAATCTAGTAACATGGTGGTTTATAACAATCCCCTTTATGAGGACCTATCTCCTTTTGAATCTAAGGATAAACCATTTAATAGATATGATCATTCTATGTTGGATGATGCTCTTGATGATTTTATGTCTTTGCCAACTTCAAATAAAAACCACACATCTTAAAGATTGATTAACATGATAAATGTGAATGAGCATAGAAAACCCCTCTTTATGGTTCAAGGTGCTTACTCTTCTCCAACATCACAATCTTTAAACCAACCCATCCTGACAGTTCAAGGTGGTTAGGGAAATGATAATTTTCACACTCCTAACAAACCTATTATCACCGTGCAAGGAGGATATCCTACTAAAAGTCCTTATGAGTATGCTAAAAAAATAACTAAAGAGAGTTATCATTCATTTTCTCATACCTATAACATGAGAAACAATAGGCAACCTAATCCTCCTCTGGTTATTCCAAATTCCCTTCCTAATCCTCAACCTATTCCTATTTAAGCACCTCACATTTCAAAAGTTGTTTCTTAAGGAGTGTGATCTTATTGAACAACTTAAGGCTACTCCTACCAATATCTCCCTTGGGATTTGATTCAAACCTCCTCAACATATCATGGAATGTTACAAGATGCCTTGAAAACCTTGAATGTACCACCAGCACTAACATCCAATAATGTGGCTTCTTTGATTGACTCAATAACCACACCTAAAGCTCAAATTGTGTTCACCCAAGATGAGTTACCACCTTGTGAAATTCAATACCAATATGATCCTCTCATGATTGTTGTCAATATCAATGGGAATTCTATCAGACAAACCCTTGTGGATAACGACTCTAGCCTTGGTGTTGTCTTTGTTTTGTCCTTTGGTTGTCTAGTGTTGTTCTCTTTGTCTTATGCTCCCTTTTTGTTTTAACTAGGATCTATTCTTTGTATGGGTGACTAGACACTATTATTTCATGCCTCTTTAGTGCTTTATCTTTCTCCTGCTTTGTAACAAGGTTCCAGGTTCCTTTCAAAAACCTATTTTTAATTAATCAAAATGACTCTAGCCTTAATGTTTGTAGCATTAACTTGTTTCTTAAGATCAACATGGATGTTTCTCTCATCAAACCTGATTCCCTTACTATCTATGGCTTTAACAATGTGACTAGGTCTTCATTGGGTATTTTAACCTTGTCTATACCTATTCATGTCATGTCTAATAACTTGACCTACAATTTTTTGTTTGGTAGACCTTGGATTCATAACATGCAAGTTGTCCCTTCTACATTGCACATGAAAGTTAAATTTATTTATAACAACAAGATGTATACCTTGCTCGCCGATACCATACTCCAAGCTTGTTTACAAACATCTGCTTCTAAATCTTCCTCGTGAATTCATGAAATGGCGTTTGACCCACAAAGTGAGAGGAAAGTGCCATTTTGCAGGGTCACAATGATCTAGTTAACCCACCGTTTGACCCCATGATTTGGCAAAAAATGCTTATATGCAAGAGGGGTGATTTTCACTACTTCAGAGAAATACAATACAAACAAGATTTAAAGGTCATGAAATGGTGATAGCTTTCACCATTTCACAAGACATAAAGTGCTGAATTTTTAACCCCTGTGAAGTAGCAATAAGAAAGGTGAACCCGGCCCGCCACGTTAGGCGGTTGGTGGTCCTGGATTTTCACTTAAAGGGTTGATCACCGACCATATTTTAAACCCTTTTTGATCCCTTTTGGGGGCTATGTGGCATTATCTCATGCGTCTATCTATGCATGCCATGGAAGATCTAGCAGCCAAAATTCAAATTTGTAGGTGCAGTGTAATTTTTATGCTCTATTCAAATGACTGATTACAGACCTACTTGGTGGTCGATATCTAATCAGATTTTGATCCAACCACTGATGATTTTCATCATTACTTTATACTTGACCTTGTAGACTGATTCCAGACACCACCTATGGCTCTTCAAGGTGGAAAGAAGACTTTTGGTTCTGCAAAGTGTACTCAAACATATCTCGCACAAAGTTTTCTTCTTGTATAGGGGTATTTTGTTTTTTTCCAGTGGACAGATGTCTGCAGAGATGATATACACACTAATAGATCAATCTTTTGATTTGATCTTCTTTTTTTGATATTTTATAACCTAACCCTAGTAGGGTTAGGGATTCTTAATTGTAAATAATCTCAATTATGCCTGAACTATAAAGGCAATTTTATAACCTTTTTACAGGGATCTTCTTTCTTTCTTCAGTAGAAAACTTATGTTTCTCTAAATATGTTGAATTGTCTTGCCTTTGCACAAATAAGATTAGTCTTTTTGCCTTCTTTCTGTTCTCACAATTTGTGCAATTTGTTTACCTTCTTTTTTGAATATATTCTTCTTTTCTTTCTTGAGTGTATGTGACTGTGTTGAGTTGTTTGTGGATGTTGAATGTGAACTAATTTTAGTTCCTCTTATCATCCTCCAGAATTCCAACCTTCACTCATTCTTAGGAATCTAATTAGGATAGAAACTTGTGCATGCTTTGGGTCATCTTATTGATTCTTTGTGCTATTATAGGTAGGAAGATCAATTTCAATCTAGGTGCAAGCCTTTTTTTCCTTTTCAAGCATTCCTTCTAACACTTTTCCCCCTCAGATCAATAGATTAGGATTTATATATGCTGGGTTAGTCCAACATGTGCATCTCAGATTGGAAAGGAAGTCAGCCTTCTTTAGAGATTCGGCCTCAAACATACAAGGTCCCACAGTTGGAGGCTATCTCAATGTGTCACAAGGTTGATGATCAAGGTTAGAGGCTATCTCCTCATTGTCATCATCTTCAGATTCCTCATCAGTCAATCCTTCATCAACTACAATATAGTATTGTTTCTTCCCTTTTCCTTAATATTTCCTAAACTTCTCCTTTCTATCATTGTTAGGATAGTTTGCAGCTGTGTGTCCAATCTTATTGTAAGAGAAATACTTAAGAGGTAGTTTACCTTTATATTTACAAGTTCCTCTCAGAAGTGTCTTAGCCAAAAGTGCTTCAAACTCCATCAAGTTATCTTCATCATCCACATCTACTCTGCTACTGGTACCATGACTTGATCTGCAATCATAACTGTGACATACATCTTTTCCTTTTCTCACAGGTGTACTAGTTACAGATGCCTTAAAAGCTGATTCAGATGACTTAGAAACACTATTATCAAAACTATTCAATTCAAATGTAGTCAGTTTACCAATAAGTGAATCAATAGTGACCTTATCAATACTCACTGACCTTAACTCTTGAATAGAAAAATCTTTGATTGCATAGGTAGGTAAAAGAGTTCTAAGCATCTTACTTACAACAGTGTCATCTTCAATCTTTCCTCCAACACTTTCAATACAACTGACAACCTCTTTGATCCTTTGTCCATATTGAGCTATATTTTCACCTACTACCATTCTCATATCATCAAATTTACCTCTATGACTCTCTTCCTTAGGTTTTTGAATATGTTTATCACCACCATAGATTAGTTCTAATTTCTCCTAAACTTCAAATGTAGTTTATAATCCATGTACATCAATGTATTCAGTATTAGACAGTGCACTTACAATGGCTTCCTGTGCTTGATTGTTTTCTTGTTGCTCCTTAAGCTGATATGGAGTTAGAGGACCAGTAGGGGGTACAAATTTAGTAGTAAAATGTTGCCAAAATTGAGAACCCATACCTTTGATATAAATCTTCATTCTATATTTCCATATTGTGTAGTTGTCCATAGTAAATTTTGGACCCTCCTTCATCATTTTCTTTCGGATCTTTTCCTCAAGTTGTTAAGCTTCCTGCACATAGAGGACCTAATGCTTCAATACCAATTGTTATTTAGAGGATTTGGTTAATACTGAGAGGGGGAGGTGAATCAGTATTAACGACAAACTAAAATCTTAAACCAAACTAATCAATACTTCACCAAAATAGAACATAACTAGTACCGATAGCCTTTGAAATTAATCTACTAATCAGATTTACCAAACTGCTCATTTCAATTTTCCATGTCATGCATGCAATAGAAATATATCAACTTGACAAAAACACAAATCAATCACCATATGAACACCAAGATTTTCATGTGGAAACCCAAACAGGAAAAACCACGGTGGGAATTGGTACCCACAAGATAATGCACTCTTTCAGAATGCACCCTATTGGGAGCCTAGCCCGGTTAGGGTCTTACAGTGATACTCGGTTAAGAGAAGAACCTCTTGATAGATCTAATACTTAATGTTAAGTACATATTCCAAGCTAATAATATGAGAGGGGGGGGTGAATCATACAAACTTAATCTTCCATAAAAACAACAGATTCAACCTCGGTAACATATACTTCAGCAAAATAACCAAAATTGCTAAGCATGCAAACTTAAAAGCATATAAACATCATAACACTCATAACACCAGATTTAACATGGAAATCCAAATAGGGAAAAACCACCATGGGATTTCGGACCCACTAAGAAATATACTCTTCTAGAGTATGCTCGGTTAAAATCAAATTATGTTAAAGATTACAAACACATTGCTAGATGTGACCCGGTTAAGAGATTTCCCTCAGATCTGTTAGGATCTTCACCTTGTTAGAAGTGACCTTGTTAAAGTATTTCAAACACTCAATCAGAATGTCACCTTGCTAGAGGGTTTTACAAATAAGACTGTTAAGTCCACTCGGTTAAGAGATTTTCTGTCACTTCACAAAATAATAGTAATAAAAATCTATTTGCAACTTCACATCTAAAATGCTAAAGCAAATTCTTATTTGCTTAATACAATCTAGTCATAGGACTTATCTTGTCCATTTCTTGGGCTCTATACTCTGTTATTCAAATAGGTCTTCAGGCTTCTATGCTTGGTAATCACTATGTAGCATCCCTATCCATACACTTTCCCGCATGCATTGTTTATCAACAATTCCTTATTTATAAACAGTTTGCCAACCGCTTAATCTCCTTGATCACATATCTCATGATCAATCATAGCCATCAGATCTTCAAAATTGACCAAGTTCAATGTATCCTTTGATCTGAAAACATTTTACCGTACCTTGGAACTTGCATACATTTCTTGGAACTTGTGCTAGGGTATTGCGGTTCAATCTAAGTTGTAGATCTTCCTGCCGATTTTCCTTTGCCATAGATTCTTAACAAACTTCATGCATGACATACCATTCATTTAATCATAGCCAGCTCATCAGCTTCCTTCATTAAATAATGCTTTTATTCATTCAATGCATTCTGTTATTACTCGGTTGCAACTCGGTAAATACTAAACTTCACTCGGTAGACATTCTGCCTTTATTAACTGATAGTGATAACCTTAGGGTTTACCGACTAGGTTCTTTGCTCAATAACATAGTATAGTATTAGCCTTATAATCAATAACATATGTAGGATATCAAAACAATCTAAACATCATGATCTCATCATTGTCCAACTCGGTAATACTTGCCCATTGAATAACTTATTCCTCCCCTTATTCATCACATCTTTATACTCATCAAATCATACTTCTTAAGATATGGCAACATCATACTGAATTAGAAAATCAATTTCTTGACATCAATGACAAAATAATAATATTAAGACAGTAAACATCCTTAATCAGTTATATCCATAATCATCAACAACCTTCTCAATATCCTTATTGAAATGCCAACAATCCCCCCTTGTCTGTTATAATGCCAACACCTGTTAGGAGTCACCTGGTCAAGGGATTTACAATATGAGCTCTATTAGGATCTTTTCCCAATTAGAAGCAACCTTGGAGAAGGATTTAAACTCAAGTTGTTGAGCTACCCGATTAAGGGATTTACATGAACAAGGCATGTTAGGACCTACCCGGTTAAGGGATTTTGTACCTGTTGCAACTGTTAAAAAACAACAGATGAACGATATGGAAATAGCACTTCCTCCTTGCCTATTCAGATCCTCTTCAGCTTCAATCTACTTCACTCTTGCAGACACACACCTCTGGTTCAGCTACACACTCTTTTCTCAAATTACCGATGCAATAAACTTCATCAAAACTGACCTAAATACACTTTACATCTTTGCTGGTTACAAGACCCTAAATACATCAAGATTCAAATGAATTTACATCATGGATCATCATAGATCATTACAAATCATCATACAAATTATTACAACAAATATCAAGACAATTTCAACCGTTTAATAATCATAACATGACACCGCACATCGATATGATAAGCAGTCAAACCCTTAAAACATTATTCTATGCTCTTTGTTGTTTCCCAAGAAATTCCATCCTTAATCATGCCAAAACATTATTTTAAGTTCTCGCACGGGTTTTGACACGTCACCATCAAGTTATGAACATAATGAAATTGATCGCCAAACCATAAAGCATCACTAGTTAAGAGATCTTGTTACCGGCTTTAAAACCCTACTAAAACCCTATTGAAAATACAATAGTAAATCACAATCATGACTTTCGGTTACCAAAACATGATGTGGTTTTGTTCATAGACTCATTAAAATGATATTGTGAGATTTTGCCAAGATCAAGAGCTCAATGAAAAGTACAAAATATAGAGACAAAATATAGGACAAGAATAAATTGTATTCACATCAATAGATAAATGATCAATTGTTAAATACAAAGAAGATGAGCCTGCTTATATAGGAAAGACTATATGGATATGTGAGCACACAAACATGACATGTGATTCAATAAGAAATAAGGGTAGGTAGGGATAAGTAGGGGTAGGTAGGAGAAACAATATAATATTCTACATGAGGTGGACTACCCACTGAAGGTAGAATTATCACTCCACAATAAGTGGATATGATGGAGTAGTAACAAGATGACACCATAAAAGGTGGAAATCTCCTACAAAACACTATCCCAATGTGGCACAAACACCCAAGCGTCTCATACCCAAACTACTATGAAATGCATTGTCCTAAGTAAACTTAAGTAAGGTGTAATAATATCCAACATGAATAAATAATTACACTAACACCCCCCCTTAAGTGCAACTTAGGGAATGCACTTAAGTCTACAATGCAACTAATGTAATGCCCCCCCCAAGAAACCTCGTAGGGATAAAGCTAAAACACACAAATGGAGTGCAAATATATATATATTTTTTAAAAGACACAACATTAAGATACAATGAGTTATCATATGCTTCGATAACACAATGGAAGACCTAAAAAAACCTAAAGGGTTTCCCAATGTTATTACGTAACTTAACACCTAACTCAATTCGCGACATTAGATCCAATTAAGAAGGTTATCTTAATTACATATTATTACGTAAAACATGGATACAATTTGTTTAGTAAATTAACATTATAGATAGTAGGACGCACTCATCCATTATGGTTGAAGATGAGTATAACATGAGGATATCTACCCATAGAGGTTAAAACATAGGTAAAATATGAATTCATCCCTTAAGGTTAAAATATAGTTAACTTGATGACTCCATCCATTTTAGATACCAAAATAGCTAATATGATGAAGTTCATTTATTAAGGTTAAGATGTAAATAACCAATTGAGTTCATCCATTATAGTTAAAATATAGCTAATAAGATGGAGTTCATTTATTAAGGTTAAAATGTAGATAACCAATTGAGTTCATCCATTATAGTAAAAATGTAGCTGTTAAGATGAAGTTCACATATTAAGGTTGAAATGTAATTAACATAATGAAGTTCATCCATTAGGGTGATGAGTACATCCATTATAGTTAGAATGAAGGTAATATGATGAAGTTCATTTATTAAGATTAAAATGTAAATAACTAAATGAGTTCATCCATTTTAGTTAAAATATAGCTATACGATGGATTTCGTTTATCAAGGTTAAAATGTAGGTAGCCAAATGAAGTTCATCCATTAGAATTACAATTTAGGTAATATGATGAGTTCATCCAATGATTTTTAACCATTCATTACGTACAAATTTACATTTAACACATGCCAAGCACCTTATTCCAAAGCGTACTATAATTACATCATACTAATGAGTTCTTTTCATGCTTACTTATTTTCATTAACATTAATAGAATACGATTCCTCCATGATCCAATTTATTGCATTTAAGAGATGACTACATACATGCATTACGATAAATCTCATCTAATCCACTTATACATTCTATCAAAATGCCATCCATACATGCTAGCACTATCCATGAAACATGAGAGATAAAAGCATCACATAACACATAAATGATCTCAAAGTTCACCCCTAGAGGGCTACATCTCCAAGTCTACTCAACTGCAAGACCTCTCTGATAATTAAATAAGTTAAGGATACATAAGGTTCACATTATTTAAAATTGTACCATCAAAGCAAACCTAACCAATATACAAATGACCACTTTGGTCAATAAATACCTAAATGATCCCTACATAGAAATGGATCCAATTGTGCATATTAAAAGAAAGTACAAAGGTACATTGCCCGACAATACTCTAACTAGAGACCTAACCCGCTATGGTCAACCACAAATCAACCAAATGATAGGGTCCAAACAACCATATCAAGGCCATGCCATTACTTGAAACAAAAGCGAATACAAAAATTAAATTTGCATAGGCAATAACCGGAAAAGGACAGTCTTCTTTCTTATTGGTTTAAACAATAAAAGTTGATCAAGTTTTCTAAAAGATCGAAGTTTTCCAAATTATATTAACAGAAAAATCGCCATGACAAGGTGAATACAATACCACAATTGCAATAATGCTATTTGTCTATTTCTCATTACAACAGAAAAAATATAACTAAACCATTTATTTCACTAAATGAAAATATCATTAACTTACCAATTCTCCAATCAAAACTTTATTAAATTTCCAATAATTTTATTAGCATATTTAAATTTTCACAATATCCAATAATAAATATTTCATTTTCCAATTACTCCTATACTTTAGTATTCCTCTTCTAAATTTTCCTAGATGACCTATAATGTTCAAATCCGAAAATAATATACTCTTGGATAATATATTATTTTAAACATCACCAGATATATTTTATTTCAAAAATTACCAATAAAAAAATATTATTCTATCCATTCCCAAGTAGTATTCCCTCATTAAAACCGATATCCAAATTAAATATTAATTATGATATATTTATTAGCCCCTAGATAATAAAATATAAATAGTTAATAAATTAATAATACACGATTTTCCATTAAAAATTATTTAATATATATTTATTAATCTCATTAATAAAATATATATTAATAATAATTAATACTAAACAAATTAAAAAAAAACATTAAAATATACTTTGCATAAAATAAGTTTTATTTTTTTATTTAAAAAAAAAAAAAAACTTAAAAAAATACTTTGGGGAGACCATCGCGGGGCCCGCCTCCCATCACGGGAGAGGTGGAAGCTCCCGCAGCTCCCTTGCGGCCACACTGTGGAAATGTTGGGGCCCACTACGACCACCGTGGGTGCAGGTTTTACCTTGCGGCCACTGTGGGCGCAGGGATCCTTGCAGCCACTTAGTGGTAGCAGGTCCCTGCGACCCACGGGGAGGAGGGCGCGGGTAGAGCCCTTGGCTCCCCCGCCCTCCAACCCTAGCCCGCATAAAAAAATACATTTTTAAAAACATACATTTCGATTTGTAATTTTTTTTTAAATTAGATTTAAAAAAAAATCAAAACAATAACCCCATAAAAAAATAAAATAGTAATAAACTAAAAATCCCCAATTTCTTTCATTTACAGTCTCATACAGAACTGAAATATATTTTCCAAAGTGTTAAAAAACAATAGTATGGGAAATTTTCTTAGCAAGATCATGATTTTCCAAATACACAATAACTTTCAAATGGGCAAGATTTGCTCAACCACAAAACATATTTGGCTTCCTAAAATGGATTTACTCCCATTTATCTACTCCATTTTAACAATCTTGACCCAAAAACAACCAATATTCTTAAAACTAAAACTTAAATTTTAAGAACATACATGGATATTTTTAAACCAGCATTTCATGAAGAACAACCAAATACCATTTTTGATTTAGCAAAGAAATAAAAAGGTAAACCAGAATCCTACCTCCATTAGCATTCCTGGCAAGATTTTTTTTGAAGAAGAGCCCAACCTGCAGCTGTAGAAATCCTTCCTTCCCAAAATCCCCCAATGTTCTCCATCAAATATATATTTTCCTCCCAAAAAAAAAGTCAACAACCCCCAAAAATATTTTCCAACCTAGGTTAAATGGAATGAAATTTGACCTAATTTTCTTATTTCAAATTTTAAACATCTTTTTCAATAAAAGAAAGAAAAATCATTCTTTTCAACTATTCAATTAATCTAACTTGCTTTTCTAATAAAAATTAAAATGCTTCTATCTCATTTAATTTTAATTTTCTCAATATTAACAAGCTAACATTTATATTTTGCAATATTGATGAGGGTAAAATATTTTAATTAAATTAATTTCCCAAAATCAATCTTTCACACTATATCAAATATATATATATAAATTAAACTTGCTTTTCTAATAAAAATTGATTTTCTTAAATAATTAAAATTAACCTTTCTATTCCAAAAAGCAAAAAGTGATTAAATTATTTCTATTTCGAATAACTTTAAATCCTCTCTTTTTTTTAAATGCATAAACTAAATAAATTCACGATTTTAAATTAACCATTAAATTAAACTTGCTACAAACATAAATAGAGCGATCTTTTTAATTAATGATTAATCACATCAAAGAACCTGTTTATTTTAATTCCTCAATTACTAATGTGTAAATTAACACAGTAAATCAAATTAAATGCTTAGGATGAAATACTCAATTTTACCACATGCAAGGCACGCAAACCAAGAAAACCAAACAAAAAGGAAACTGACGGACCACAGGTGATGCTCACTTGAGCATGACTACGGTAGAAATGAGGGTTTTACGACCACCTAACCCAAATTCTAAGGGTGAAAGAGGTATACTCAACCCTGCGAATCCCAATGAAGACGAACCTCGCACCTAGGCGGTACTATTCCTACAATCTCTTGCAACCATGAGTCACACAAGCATACATATGGACATATATATATATATAATGAAAGTTTAGCTCGAGATTAATAACAAGAATCAGGAGAACAATTAAACTTACATAAGAATCGATGTGAAAGCACATTAACAGGTATGCATAGTAATCACAATATCTAACTACAACATTACATCATGATAAATCAATCATTCAAGAATACCACATAAAAAGTCAACCAAGGTCAAACCGATTTTACAAGGCTGACTAGGGTAGGGGCACTACAACTAAGCAATGCAAGATGGATATCGGCTACTAGGCAATGTTAGGTACCCATCTACAAATGCAAATGCATGCAAACCAATACAATGAAATATCTCATAAAGCGGGGAAAGAGAGAAAAACCCAATGGGAAAAAACCCTCTCCCAAAAGAGAGATGAAAACTATACAAGGGAACTCTCATAGAAGTGCATGAGGAACAAAACCCCATGCGAGGATAAAGTCCCCCCCATATGAGAGAAGAAGAAAAGGTAGGTAGCCCCCCCTCAATGTAGAATCTGCACCAATGGTAGAAGATCGAAGATAAATGAAGAAACTACTCCGTGAATGTCGAACAACATTCCTCCCCTTGGGAAGAAACAAAACCAAATGTGTATCCATGAAGTCTCCCCAATCATGAAGGGAAGATATAGGGGAAAAAACTCATGATGAATGAAATCTATGAAAACTGCTCAAGTGTCTCCATGTCGATGCTAAAAGATACCCCCTCCAAAGGTGATGAACTACTCCACACTGCTAAAAAAGGCACTCCAATATCTAGTGGAGATGAATGTAGAACAAGTCCCAAAGACTCACATGTCTCCTCAAAAAATAAAGAGACCTCCTCCAATTGTTGTACATAAGAATCCACAATCATGTCAACCTCAAAAGAATGATCATGTAGAGAATGAACAAGAGGGTCAGAGTGTTCCCTCACAACAATCAAAGAAGGATCATCTTCATCAAAGAGAATATGAATGTCATCAATGATGTCTCCCAAATCTGCAATGTAGGATTCCACAAACAAACCTGCAATGTCTGTCAAGTACTCATCCCATGAAACTGAAGATGGAAGACAAGATATATCCTGCTGCACTGAATCACAAGAAGGAAAAATTGTCACATCATCAGGTGCAATAGGTGATGTGATATCAATAGCAGTTGATGTGATATTAGTAGGAGGAGATGAAATGCAAGACTCCCATGTGAGAATCCCCAAGTTCAAGTACCCAAAGTTCTCCTCAAAATCTGAATTATCACAAGAAGTGTGATCATCATGTGTAGAATCATCATGTGAAGAATCATCATATGCGAAATCATCCTCATCAGCAAAATCTGAAAAGGAGTATAACTGAGAATCATGATCCACCACCCCAGTCGCAATGATAGATCTAGTCTCCAAGTCTCTAATGAAAACTAACTCGAGTATGAACTCCACAATTTTTTTTCTTGCCCCATGTGTGATTTGATAGATGGAAAGAAGATTGTCTGTCAAATGGGGTACACACAACACATCATTGAAGGAGTTATCCCCAATGGCAATAGTTCCTTTCCCAATCACATCCATGTATGTATGATTTCCCATCAAAATCTGGGGCATAGTGCAAGGCTCAAATGTAGAAAACATAGACTGCAAAGTTGCTATATGATGAGAAGCCCCTGAATCTAGAAGCTATCTCCCTGAATCATGACTTGTAGTAGCACAAAGAGCTTTTCCTTTTCTTTTCCAAAAAGAGTGAGTCTTCCCACTTGTAGAAGCCATGAATGCTTGCCCTTTTCCTTTTGATTGTGAGGAAGTGGAAGGTAATGATTCCTCCTTTTTGTAGGAATTAGGCAAATCAATGTTGTTCTTTTTGAGGATGTGTGTGAGCTCATCAATCTTCTTAGAATGGTGATGATGCTCCTCATGACCAACCTTTTTACAATAGGCACAAGTAGGTCTCTCCTTCTTTGGTGAATTGTCCTTCTTGGAAGAGGATGAATCTCCTTGGTATGGAGAAGGTGTTTCTTTGTCCTTAGGCTTTGATTGCCATTTCTTCTTGTTTGAGTTGTCCTTTCCTTAATTTCCTTTGTTCCCTTGAGTTGCCACATATGCTTGAGACTTATAAGTCTTAAGAATGCCCATGCTTATCAACTTAGTTTGTTCCATCATCAATATTTTGGAGAAAGTATCAAATGTAGGAATTGTGTAGCTTGAACCCATTGTCATCCTATGGGTTTGGAAACTAGAAACAAATGCCAAATATTCTTGTGGAAGCTTTCCCATCAAATTGAAGACCAATTGAGTATCCTTCTTATCAATGCCACAATCCTTGAGTTGTGCCCTCAACTCTTTTGCCTTAGTGACATGGTCTTGTATAGTATCAAAGTTCTTGGGATCTAACATGGTGACATCACTATCAATCTGATATCCCCTAATCTCATCAACTTGACCATACAAGTCTTGAAACTTTTGCCAAGCATCCTTAATTAAGGTGCATTTCTCAATATGAAAGATGAGATCCTTTGATACATACTTTCTTAAGGTACCAATTTCCATGATATTTTTAGTGAACCAATCTAAGTGAGCAACGGGATGACCCTTAAGATCAGCGGGAGCAAAATAGTTCCATCAATGTAATGAGTTAGTCCTTTTTCCATAAGTTTACTCCATGCATCAATTTTCCAAGTAGCATAATTATGAAGAGTTAAGAGAGGAAACTTACAAGAACCCATAGTAGAAAAAGGAACACAAGAGAATAAAATCACTAGAGACACCCCTGCAAATTCAATCAATCAAAGTACCCCCCCCCCCAAAAAAAATGATGATTTTGAAACTTTATATGTAATGCGTGTATAATAGGCCACTTGCAAACAATGGTGAGGTGTACTTGTGATTTTGTTTTACAAATACCCCAATAGGCCGAGAACTAAAATGCAAAAGACCATAAAGATAGATCTATGCAATACAAGTGCCAAATTGGCCAAAAAATACCATATACTGAAAGTATAGTTTCTACTCAAAATAATGACAAACTGATAGTAGATTATGAAAGTAGACAAAAAATTATGCACTTTAAAAAAAAATGGCACCTAAAAAGGAGTTCGTATGAGCCCAAACGGAGTCCTGGGAGTTGCAAAAATGGGGATTAGATAGGTAGAGTCACCAAAAACTAAGATTTTTGAAATATTTGTCCATCAAAATCATAAAATAATTCCACCACAAGAAAGTACACAAACAATTATCTGATTTAAAAAAAAATTGCACCAAAAAAGGAGCAAAAATGAGCAAGATATGGCCATTTGAAGTTGATCTGCAAAATCAAAAAACACAATGAGAGGGGCCTACCAAATTTTCAAAAAAATGATGACATCTTAAATCTAGAAGTTGAAATCTGATAGCCATATGGACATCACTGAGACTTCTCCTTCCTACATGTATGGCGTTCGTACAGTATGAACTGATGACATGGACAAATCGATGAATAACAATTAGCGTATGGTTTGCTGACATGGCACAGGTATGGTCGATGACGTGTTTGTCCACGTGGATGCCAAGTGGCAGTACAACTGATGACTATGCTGATTTGGCACTGACATGGTAGACACATGTTAGCTAATGTGTTAGGTGATAGGGTTGTTGATGGGGCAGGGTCGAGCAAAAGAAATAACATCGTCTGGTTTAGTAAGGATGCCCCGTGGGCATAGTAGCTAGCGGCGGGGTCACGGGTAGTTCCCAGAACTGCGGCGGTGAGTCAGGCCAATGGCAAAGAGAAGATGGAGCATAGGAAAAGAGAAGTTAGTGGCTGGGATGGAGATCAAGGTCGACAATGACAAGGAAATGACAGTCGGCAAGAAAACAAGACATTGTCGGAAGGAAACGGGTTGATAGACAGGGTCGCCAACAGCCGAAGAAGCTGCAGTCAGTCGGTAGATAGGTTCATCGGTAGTCAATAGAGACCAAGAGTATCATGCACGACGCCAGGGAGTACACGAGGCCAGAAGGAGGATGCCCAGCGGGTGATAGGGTACGCACCTAGTTAAAGCTGCTAAAAAAGCTGCAGATTGTATAGTCTGCAGAAAAAGCTACAGTACAGTGGCAGAGGGGGTACAACCCCCCCAAAAATATATATATTTTGATTTTTTTAATAATAAAATTTTACAATTTAAAAATAAAAAACTAAGAAATATTTTTTTTAAAGAAATTGAAATTTAATAAAAATATTTCGCATAATTTTTTTTTTTTAACAAATCCGTACCGTAGTGCCCAAATCGGGCAAAAAAATTCTCCAAAACCCCAAATCGCACTTTCACCCAATATAGGCGAATTTATAGTCAAACTTCATGCAAACAACCACCTAGACTCAATGGCGAGGTCGGATCTAGTCTAGGACAACTCCAAAAGATGATGCTCCTCAGATCTACCTCTTGATGTCCTTTAAAATCTCTCTAAGACAAATCAATGACGCTCTAATGGCTCTGGTACCATGTGAGATTTTGCCAAGATGAAGAGATCAATGAAAAGTACAAAATAGAGAGACAAAATATAGGACAAGAATAAATTGTATTCTCATCAATAGATAAATGATCAATTGTTAAATATAAAGAATATGAGCCTGCTTATATAGGCAAGGCTATATGGATATGTGAGCACACAAACATGACATGTGGCTCAATAAGAAATAAGGGTAGGTAGGGATAAGTAGGGCTAGGTAGGAGAAACAATATAATATTCCACATGAGGTGGATCACCCACTGAAGGTGGAATTATCACTCCACAATAAGTAGATATGATAGAGTAGTAACAAGATCACACCAAAAAAGGTGGAAATCTTAATTACTACTATGCAATATTGTTCCTATTACTTTTAGGTCTCTATGTATTCTATGTGCTTCTTTTTGTGCCTCATATACCAGTGCATTAATTTGCACAAACACCCAAGTGTCTCATACCCAAACTACTATGAAATGTATTATCCTAAGTAAACTTAAGTAAGGTGTAATAATATCCAACATGAATAAATAATTAGACCAATAGATATAAACACATGTTTCAAACCGCAACACCTAATTCCTTATCAATCTTTAGAACCAATTGCTTAAGTATAACATTGTTTCATGTTTACCGGTTAAAGTCCTATTTTCTAGGTTTTCTGTCAATTGCACAGTTCATCTCACCAAATTAATCCATTACCGATTAGGCTACACTAGTAAACCTAGATGACAAAGTAATCAAGGATAAAAACAATTGCCATAGTTTCCATCAATGACAACACAAATAACTGATCACCAAGTCACCAACCAATATCTCAATCTATACCGGTCATACATCACCATGCCACCATTCTCCTTGATCCTTCAATATATCATCACCGATAGTCTTTCAACCAATATGTCAACATCATCATCAATTATGCCAATCATGCCAACATTTACCCCCTTTGACATTGATGGCAACACTAAAAGAATCACCATCAAACTCATCATGCTTCACTTTCTCTTCTCCTCCTTGGTATGATCTTCTGCCGGTTATATTACTTCTCCCCCTTTGATAGCAATGCCAAAGGTGCAAATGCATATTACAACATCATCATTGTTGTTGTTGTCTCCATTATCTCTGCTAACATCATCTTAGTTTCTCCCTCTGAGGAGTAGCCCACATCTCATCAATCCATAGTGAAAAATATTCAATAAGTCCATTGGATTGATGCATCACCTGCATCTTAGTTGATCTTGTGTAGGGGTCTAACCCCTAATTTACGTCTGAGTTATTCAAAGTTCATCTTAGGAAAAGTTTTAGTGAATATATCTACTAACTTCTCTTTTCTAACCACATGTTCTATTATCACTTGCTTCTCCTATACTCTCTCTCTCTCAGAAAGTGATATTTCAACTCAATATGTTTAATCCTTGCATGTAACACCGGATTTTAGGAAATATATATAGCACTAGTGTTATCACAATAAATAATCACTGGTCTAGTCATATTCTACTTAAAACCTTCCAAAACATGTCTCATCCAAATAGCCTATGTACAATTGATAGATGCAACCACATATTTTTCTTCTACAGTTGACTGTGATACACAAGTTTTCTTTTTACCAGTCCAAGATATGAGTCTACCTCCAAGAAGAAAATCTCCACCAATTTTGCTTTTTCAGTCATCAACATTTCTAGCCCAGTCTGCATTGGTGAACACTTTCAAAGAAATGTTACCTCTGTAAGGATACCATAAACCATAACCAGCTACTCCTTTCAGATACCTGAATATCCTTTTTACTTCTACCATGTGTGTCTCCTTGGGACTCTTTTGAATTCTAGCAACTAAACCAATAACATGTGCAATATCCGATCTACTGTGAACAACATAATGCAATTTTCCAATCATAGACCTGTATTATTTCTCATCTATAAAGGGTGAATCATCCTCTTTTGATAATTTGCAACCTATCACCATTGGAGTACCAACCGGTTTGCATTCTTCCATCACAAAAGTCCTCAAAACTTCTTTCACATACTTGGTCTGAAAAATAAAAATTCTGCCTTCTAGCTACTAAACCTGTAACCCAATGATAAACTTTATCTCACCGATCAAAGACATCTCAAACTCTTTCTTTATTTCATCAACAAAAGCCATACACAAATCATCATCTCCACTAATTATTATGTCATAAAAAAAACTTCAGCAATTAACATTTTGTCTTCTTTAGTCTTTAAATAGATATTATTGTGCTCATTGGTTCGTTGTAATCCTATCTTAATCAGACGTGCATGCAGTCTCTCATACCATGCTCTCGGAGCTTGTTTCAATCCATATAATGCCTTGTGTAACCTTCATACCATATCTTTATCCTTTGTCAAAGCAAACCCATCCGGTTGTTCTATTAGGCCCAATATGGAAAGCTAATGTACTGAGAGGGGAGGGGTGAATCAGTACTTCAAATCTTTTTATCAACAATAACTTTGTTGTTATGTATAAACCAAAAACTGCTGCAACATAACATAAAGCTAAAACAAATAAATAACAATCATACATGATTCACTCCATAACACATATATTTTGGTTATGCAGAAACTCTTGGTTAGAGAGAAAAACTATGGTGGGGATGGCACCCACAACTTCACTACTACAATAATAAAGGTTGCTCAGTTAGAGCTACATGTTCAGCTATTTCTAATAGCTTACCCTATTAGGATATCAAAATCTGTTAGATCTACCTTGCTAAAGGATTTTACAACACTTAAACTAAATGTTGCACCTGGTTAAAGGCTTTACAATTTATAGACTTAGTTAGAGTCTTTTACCCTATTAAAGGTTTATCTTACAACTTCAAAATGTTTCAATAAAATCTTTACAAATATCTGCAACTTTACATCTAGAATGTTATAGCAGATTCTATATGCTCAAAATAAGATTACCTTGCTTATAGCATACCTTGGTAACCCATAGAATAACTTGGTAAACCCTTCTGTTTACTCTGTTCTTTGACTGTTCTCTGAAATCCTTCTCGGTGACCTCTGTGTCTCTGTAACAGTCATAACACTTAGTTCTTTCTTATGTAACACACATGTCTTGCTTCATATACATTTGTATATCTCTGTCTATCACACATGTCTTGCTTCATACACCTCTGTATAAATAGATCTTTTATGTCAGTGATCTGATTCATTGCTTCGATCTTACAAACATGATTTATCGAATGAATAACTATATAAAATATTTCATTGGTTAGATGACCTCAAAATCATACACAATCCTTAAGTGCAATTTCCAATGTGATAATGGTTATATGTTCCTCAATCTTGTAACACGTTTTCCCATGTGTGTCTAGATTCAATGAGTCTGGTAACACGTTTCACTCGGTGTATATCAACTCGATGTATCATTATTTCTTCTCGGTAGACATGGAATGATACTCGGTAGACAGCTCAGTGCATACTGGGCTCTATGACTACTTTCTTCTATAACCGACTGTTTTGTGCACACCGACTGAATGTTTCGATAGTAGTAACCGACTAGAGTATATAGAATGACTTTGGATATAAAACTAATGGCAACTTGATAAGTAGTAACATGTTCTATATACACTTCTTCTTCAAGAATACCATTCAGAAAAGATGATTTAACAACCATTTGATAGACCTTAAAACCTTTAAAAGTTTCAAAGGCAAGTAACATTCTAACACCTTGAAGTCTTTCCACCAGTGCAAAGGTTTCACCATAGTCTTCACCTTCTTCTTGTGCATACCCTTTGCATACAAGTCTTTCCTTATTTCTCACAACCTCACCATCTTCATTTAACTTGTTTCTAAAGACCCACTTTGTACCAATCACATTTTTGTCTTCCAGTCTAGGAACAAGAGACCATGTATTTGTTTTCTCAATCTGATCTAGTTCTTTATTCATTGAATTAATCCAGTAATCATCTTTCAATGCTTCTCTATTTTTGGTACAATAGTTGAAATCAAACATGAATTTTCTCTAATTTTTCTTCTAGTTAGCACACCAACATTCTTGTCACCTATAATTTGGTCTTCTAAATGAATTAACCTTACATATCTTGGGATTACTCATTATGGTATAGTGAATTCTTCTTCATGTTCATCATCTACCGGTTCAGTACCTATTTCTGCAATGTTTTGTTCATCATTTTTCTGCACTTTCGGTTCACTAAACACTAGTTTTTCTTCATAATCTGCATGCTCAAATCTGTTGATCTCATCAGGTTTATCAGAGAATTCATCAACCTTAACATTCACACTCTCAACTATCTTCTTTGTCCTTCTATTGTAACACTTAAAAGCTATGCTCTTGGTGGAATAGCCAAGAAATGTTCCTTCATCACTCTTTGCATCAAATTTACCAGTAAAATCATCTCTTTTAATAAAACATCTACTCCCAAAATCTTTAAAGTAATTGACATTATAAGTTTTGCAATACCAAAGCTCATAAGGTTTTTTATCATTACCTAAGAACCCGGTTCAAAGTGTGAACAACAGTGCTAACTACTTCTCTCCAAAACATCTTCGGAACATCTCCTTGTATCAGTATAGTCCTAGCTACTTCCACAATTGTCTTGTTTCCTCTTTCAATAATTCCATTTTTTTGTGGAGTCCTAGGTGTAGACATTTGCCTCTTTATTCTCTGCTCATCACAATACTTCACAAACTCATCAGAAGTGAATTTACCACCCCGATCAGATCTTAGACATTTCAGACTCTTCCCGGTTTCCTTTTCTACTAAGGGTTTGAAGGCTTAAATTTACTAAAAGCTTCAAAAATTTCTTTTAGAAAAGTGACCCACAACATCCTTGAAAAATCATCAGTAAAAATTATAAAATGCTTATCACCATAAAATCTCTCAGTCCTCATAGGACCACATAAGCTAGTATACACTAAATCAAGAATATTCTCAGAAGAAAAGTATTTACTCTTAAAAGATGTAGAAGTCATCGTACCCATCTGACATTCTTTACATAACATTGTCTGGTTTCACAAGTTGTGGCATACCTCTCCCCATACTAGATTTGCTGACCCTTATCAAGTTATCAAAGTTCACATGACAAAACCTTTTGTGCCATAACCAGCTATCCTCAATTCTAGCCACCAAATAACTATTCATGTTAGCATTAAGATGAAATAAATTACCTCTAGTTTGTTTTCCAGTAGCGATCAAATTTCCTTCACATCCCATGATCTTGCACACTCCACTCTTAAATTCAAGGTGATATCCTTTATCATTCAATTGTCCAACACTCAATAAGTTATGTTTTAAGCCTTCTACCCAATAAATATCATATGCATTACTTTTACCGTTCAGAGACATAGATCCTTTACCTTTAACCATACAGGCTGAGTTGTTACCAAATCTTACCACACCGCCATCAAATTCCTCAAGAAATATAAATTTTCTTTTATAATTGATCATGTCATGTGAACAACCACTATCAATTATCCATTTATCACTAAATTCAAACTAAGATACCAAAGCCTTTTCATCAGACAAATCTTCTTTTACAGCAACAAAGACAATCTCCTAATTGTCATCATCTTCAGATTCCTCATTAGTCACTCCTTCATCAACAACAACATAGCATTGTTTCTTCCCTTTTTCTTTATATTTCCCAAACTTCTCCTTTCTATCACTATTAGGACACTTTACAGCTATATGTCCAATCTTATTGCAAGAGAAACACTTAAGAGGTAGTTTACCTTTGTATTGACCAGTGCCTCTCGGAAGTCTCTTAGCCAGAAAAGCCTCAAACTCCATCAAGTTGTCTTCATCATCCAAATCTGCCTTGCTACCACCATGACTTGGTCTGCAATCATAACTGTGACATACATATTTCCTTTTCTCATAGGTGTACCGATTACAGATGCCTTAAAATCTGATTCAGATGACTTAGAAACACTATTATCAAAACTATTCAATTCAAATTCAGCCAGTTTACCAATAAGTGAATCAACAATGGCCTTATCAGTACTCATTGACCTTAACTATTAAATAGCATAAACTCTTATTTCATAGGCAGGTAAAAGAGTTCTAAGCAAATTACTTACAATAGTGTCATCTTCAATCTTTCCTCCAGCACTTTTAATACCACTCACAACCTCTTTGATCCTTTATTCATACTAGCTATATTTTTACCCTCAACCATTCTCATATCATCAAATTTACCTCTAAGACTCTCTTCCTTATATTTTTGAACATGTTTATCACCACCATAGATTCATTCTAATTTCTCCCAAACTTCAAATGCAGTTTATAATCCATGTACATCAATATATTCAATAGCAAACAGTTCACTTACAATGGCTTCTAGTGCTTGATTGTTTTCCTGCTACTCCTTAGGCTGATATGGAGTTAGAGGACCAGTAGGGGGTACATATTTAGTAGTAACATGTTGCCAAAACTGAGAACCCCTACCTTTGATATAAATCTTCATTTTGTCTTTCCATATTGTGTAGTTGTCCTTAGTAAATTTCAGACCCTCCATCATTTTCTTCTAGATCTTTTCCTCAAGTTGTTAAGCTTCCTACACACAAAGGACCTTCTTCTTGTCCATACCCTTTGCATACAAGTCTTGCATTGTTTCTCACAACCTCACCATCTTGATTTAACTTGTTTCTATAGAACCACTTTGTACCTATCACATTTTTGTCTTCTGATCTAGGAACAAGAGACCATGTCTATTTTTTCTCAATATGATCCAGTTCTTCATCCATTGCATTAATCCAGTCATCATCTTTCAATGCTTCTCTAACTGTCTTTGGTTCAACAATTGAAATCAGATAGAAATTTTCTTTGATTTTTCTTCTAGTTAGCATGCCAACATTCTTGTCACCTATAATCTAGTCTTTTAAATGATTCAGCCTTACCTATCTTGGGATTATCAGTTTTGGTGCAGTGACTTCTTCTTCATGTTCATAATCTTCCTCATCATCTACTGGTTGAGATCCTATTTCTACAATGTTCAGTTCATCATTTTTTTGCACTTTCAGTTCAATAAACACTAGTTTTTCTTCATCATCTGCAAGCTCAAATTTGCTGATCTCATCAGGTTTTTCAGAGAATTCATCAACCTTAAAATTCACACTCTCAACTATCTTCTTTTTCCTTCTATTGTAACACTTAAAAGTTTTTCTCTTGGTGGAATAACCCATAAATGTTTCTTCATCACTCTTTGCATCAAATTTACTAGTAAAATCATCTATTTTAATTAAACATTTTCTCCCAAAAAATTTAAGTAACTGGCATTCAAAATTTTGCCATACCAAAGCTCATAAGGTGTTTTATCATTACCTTTCTTCACAAGAACCTGGTTCAAATTGTAAACAATAGTGCTAACTACTTCTCTCCAAAACATCTTTGATACATCTCCTTGTATCAGTATAGTCCTAGTTGTTTCCACAATTATTGTGTGAGCTTGAATTTCATCCTTAGAATATTACCTGTAATAAGTTAGTTTCACAAAATACAATAGAAATGCATACAAGAAATCCACAATTCACCAATGAAATTGCATCAAATAAATATTAAAATAAAACACTATTTGACCTTCATGGCTTATGTCTCATTGTGTCCTAACTCCACTGTTCCTGGTTGCAGATGGTGTGCTCTCAGACAAAGCAATATTGGCTTCCAAGATGGCATATGAAGAATGGACTGATAACTTGTAGTTAACTGATAGTATGATATGCAAAGCTACATGATTATGCTAAAATGATACTATATGATTATATTGCTAAAATGATATTTGCTATTTGCTAATTGCTTCAAAAACTCACGGATGCATATGATTGATTAAAAACTCTTTTTTGAAGACTCTCCTCCTCTCAACTGAAGCTCTTGGTTTTATAGACCTTGAGAGGATAAGATGATGTGGCTCAGATCAATGGTCTTGATCAGATCTACAGATTTGAATGGCTGTGAGCAAAGGTGAAGGTTGAGAGAAAGGGGGAAGGAGAAGACAGGTGTCACTCATCTCACCTTGACTAGGTTGCTAACTGAGGGAATCTAGGGATGGTTGGAGGAAATTTAGGCATGGTAGGACAAGTGGACTCAAGTCCTTCCCAAGATGTAGGGGTTGTTGGAGAGAATATAGGAAATGGTTATGAAATATTTGTACATACACAATTTCATTAATTTTGGAGGTTGAGGATAAATCATGAATTAATATTTAGAAATATTAATTTCCTTAGCCACATGATGGATGAGTTTGCAAAGGGAAGATGAAGTGGAGATGGAGGGTGAGTTGGATAAAGGGATTAAATAATTTAAGAATTATTTAATATTTGAGACTATAGGATAGGAGAATAACTATTAAATATTGGATATTTAATTGCTTGGAGGAGATAATTAAATATTAGATATTTAATTAATTTGATTAGAAGGAATAACTAAATATTAGATATTTAATTAACTTGGTTAGAGGAATAATTAAATATTAGATATTTAATTAATTTGGTTAGAGGAATAATTAAATATTAGATATTTAATTAATTTGGTTAGAGGAATAATTAAATATTAGATATTTAATTAATTAGAGGAATAAGATAAATGAATTAATTAATAAAATATTAATTAATAGAAAGATATGAAAGTGAATTAAATAAATTAATCTTTTCGAATTAACTATTTAATAGATGAATGATTATTAAATAAATATAAAATATTTATTTAATTGCTCATAGCCAATTTTAGGTGTATACATTTTGCCCCTCTTTGAAATGATGTCGAGATAACATTATTTGAAAGATTAAATCAAGTCTCGATAATGCCTGATAGAAATTGAAAATCCAGATTGTGTGCCCCCTCAGGAGATTGATCGTGAAATTGTCAAAAATTTTAGTTTGAATGATTAATCTCGTGATAATGTGATAAAGAATTTAGTCAATTAAATTCATTTGTAAAAAAACAAATTAAATTGCCCCATTGTTGAAATTAATTACTCTTGAAATAGTAAATATAAAATTAACCAAAGCTAATTTTAACTTCATTGTTATCCTTGTCAGCTTTTTGGAGAGATTATTCTTGCCGAGGTGGCCAAAATGGTGATTCCCGTGGAGAACCATCGATTCGAGCGAGTTCGGCGATATCAACGGCCAGTGGAGTATGGGTATCCGGTATGTATCTTAGCCCGAGCTTTGTTTTCAAGTTTTCATTCAAAATTTCATGTTTTAGGTGCCTTTTTTTGAATTTTTGAAAATTTTGAATTTTTTCATTTTTTAGTTTAGCGCATTTGCAATTTAGTTTAGTGCATATGCATTATTTGTTAGCGCATATGTTTGTTTTAGCGCATATGATCTATTTGTTAGTGCATATGTTCAATAGGATAGCGCAAATGCATAAAGTAGCGCTTTTGTTTTATTTGTTAGCGCTTATGCATAAAATGTTAGCGCAAATGCATAGGATAGCGCTTTTGCTTTATTTGTTAGTGCTTATGCATAAAATGTTAGCACAAATGCATAAAGTAGCACATATGCATGGTCGATTAGCGCATATGATCAAAAAGATAGTGCTTTTACCTAAATTTGAGATTGTTGATTGATACAAAAGCTAAATATCATTTTGATGTTTAAATTTAACATGTTTGATACGCATTGATGATGAAATAGAGTCATGTTTGAGTGATTTGTATGATTGATAGATCGATAGATAGCTTTGATTACTGGATTAAGTAGCTCTGATTAGCTTGATTGATAGGTTTAATGATTTGAGTAGCTTTGTTTAGCTTGATTGAGTAGATTTGATGATTGATTAGCTTTGTTTAGCTTGATTGAGTAGATTTGATGATTGATTAGCACTAAGAAACTGATTTAATTTCTGATACAAGAGCTTAGCAGAGTTTTTGATCAAACTCGATGATTGAAAATAAAACATGATTGATAGGTTTAAAATGATTGGATAGCTTAAGTTGTTTCAATTTGATTTGATTGATTGAATTGATTGATGGATAGCTTGATTGATTTGATTTAGTTTTATTTGATTTATTGGTAGATGATTGAGTTAGTTTAATTTGATTGTTTTCTCTTAACAAACAGGAGAAATTACTGGCCATACGTCATTTAGTTCCGGAGTTATCCCAGACCGAGATTAGACACATAGATGCATGTGGTTTACGTCATTTACTATTTATGTCAGAGATTACGCATAACAGAGGTTTGTTGACCGCATTAGCCGAGAGATGGCATAGTGAGCATAACACTTTCCACCTACTGACAGGTGAGATTAGTGTTACGCTAGAGGATGTCTACAGGATTATGCATATCCCGGTGACTGGTGAGCTAGTGCAGTACGATTATCAGGATCGTGTTGGGACCAAGGCTTGCAAAGTCATTTTTGCTGATGAGAGTATTAGTAGAGGAGAGATCCGATGGGTAGACATGGTGATGTACTATGAGACTCTTCCTGTGATTCTTGCTAGTTTGATTGGTGGTTTTATATGTCTGGATAGGTGATCTCAAGGCTTTTCGATTGGATGGGGTGAGGTGTTACTGAGCATGATGCAGCATTGGACGCAATATGCTTGGGGTGTTTGTATGCTAGCACATTTATATCATGATCTACACTAGGTTGTGTATGATGAAAGTGCTAGTTTATCGACAGGATGTACTTTATTACAGATCTGGTGCTAGGAGCACATTGCTATTACACGGCCTGTCCATCATAGAGTTTGTGGAGAGAGGCAGCCATATTTTTATTTTTATGCAAGTGTTCTTACTCAGCCAAAGCTGGGTAAGATGGAGTATTGGTGTTGGGTGCTTGATTCTTTAGATAGCATTATTTGGAGACCATATGTTGATTGTGAGCCATGGATGGATGATGCACAGACATTACCATTTATCATGCAGAGTAGATATCTCATTGGTCATACCCCCTTCATTGTTGAGCGACAGTTGATTGGTCAAATTTTGAGATAGTTTGGTATCATTCAGCCTATGCCTATTGGTGTGACTATTTATGCTCGATGATACAGAGATAGGCGGGATTGGGGACCATCTTTGTCATTTGAGATTGCTCATGCAGAGTTTCTTGCTACTCCGAGAGTGGCTTATGATATGAGATTACACATTCTTGATCCTGGGGTTACTGCAAAGTATGCTCAGTATTTATTAGCTCATCCATTTCCTTGGATTATGGATCCAACAGATCCTCCTCCTAGCTTAGGAGATGACGATGATGATTTAGATGATCCTGTTAGTAGGAGACAGAGATGGAGATGAGAGCTTAGAGCTGCACATGATGGTGGGGATGGAGGTGGTGGTGGTGGACCTGGACGGAGAGGATGTCGATTGAGAGTCCATGGAGGACCATTTGGACTAGCTGGTAGGATTGATAGACCTCGTCCTATGGGTGGGAGAGATGGTGGATGGATTGGGAGGGATACTGGCGGGATAGGGATGAGATCACCTAGAGGTTTGGTAGTGACAGGGGGTAGGGTGACTGGACTGGATGGGGGTTGCGGGAGAGGTATTGATTTTGGACAAATTCAGCCAGATCCTAGAGTTATTGCAGCTCATGGTAGTGATGATGAGGATCCTGAGGATCATATTCCCTTGATTAGACGATGGGTTTGGAGAGTTACTCAGACTGAGGTTCCAGCAATTGGATAGGTGGGTGGTGAGGGGATTGGGATTCATGCACTACAGCAGGATCTACCAGAGCAGGTTGCACCAGTGCAGGATATGCTAGATGTGGTTATACCAGAGCATGATGTGCTAGGGCATGATACTATTGACAGTCTAAGAGAATAGATTGATCAGCTTCGAGCATAGATACAGACTCTTATGACTGAGAGAGACACAACTGTTAGGAGATAGCAGGATACTCAGGGTCTTCTAGATCATATTCAGCAAGCTGGGGCAGGTACTCTCTCAGCAGACACTATTAGAGCATTATTTCGAGCCGAGAAGGAGACTTCCTACTGGCGACGATGATATGAGGAGGCAATTGCAGAGCGCTAGAGAGTAGGTAGTTATCAGACCACCGTGTTGATGGATACTAGCAGTGGTGGGGTCATGGGACCTCCTCAGAGGAGTTGTGAACATGGTAGACAGGCATCTGGAGGATCATCTCGGCCACAGCCATAGAGACGGACAAAGTCAGGTGGTAGTGGTACAAGAGAGCCGTGACTTTGATTTGAGGCACTTGTATTGTTGTATGATGATCTATATGTATTGTTGTATCTGATATCATTGCATACTTGGACTTTTATTGTTTTATGATGATCTATATGCAGACATGATTCTATATGATGATGCTTTTATTTATGCATGTTACTTTATTTGATGATGTTCTATATGCTTTTATGCTTTTATTTTGATGGATGCAAATTAGTAGATGAATAATTATATGATGATAATGACTTACATGATGCAAATGATAAATGTTTTTGATTTTTAATTTTGATGACCTTAGATGGTAATGTAAATGATTACTTAACTTAAATAATGTAAATGCAAATGATATATATGAAAATGCAAATGAAATGATTACTTAATGCTTAGGATGATGTATATACAAATGTATGCCACTAAATTATAAATGGAATGATAATGCAGATAATAATGATACACTTATATGAAATGCACTTAATTGAATACAATGCAATGATAAAATGCAATTGTTTTTGTTTGTCCAAGTATACTCAATCTTTATTTATGACCATTGATCTGTTAATGAAATGATATGCGTATAATGCTAATGAATGCTTATAATGCAAATGAACAATGAATGCTTATAATGCAAATGAATAATGAATACTTATAATGCAAATGAATAATGAATGTTTATAATGCAAATGAATAATGAGCTAATGAAATGATCTAACTAAAAAAATTGTACTGCCTTTCTTCATATGCTATCGGGTAACATTGCTTGTTTTCATCATTGAGCTTTAAATGTTGTAAGAAAATACAAGCAACTTGACATAATAATTCAAGATGACCTGAGTATTTCTTACATGGATTTTGATATAGCAAGTTAATACAAGCAACTTGATATAATGGATCAAGTTGACCTGAGTATTGCTTGCAGAACAGACAAGGAGTATCTCCTTTCATGCATGACTTGGAACGTCCTCCTTGATCTTTTGCCGATCATATCCTGAGACAAGTTCATACCGTAGTAAGAGATAAACCACAGACAACAATCAAAGAAAATAATCATGCCCCATAATAGCTTCTATAGTCATGGAAATCCTTGAGTTGCATAGAATACATGATTAGCAATAAAATCAAGATATAAACACTGAATCTTGTATGTCATTCACATGTTCTTATGGTCATTAACTGATATTTATCATTTTGATGAATGATCTTTGATAATCCTTTATAGCTTGCTGGTTGATTCTTCATTTTTTGAGTTTGATGATTCAGTTGTTGATGAGATGCCTTGATTTTCATTGCTTTGTTGTTTGTTATCTGTTTCAAAATCCTATTTGTTGTTTTTTTTTTCTAAATTTTTTCGAATGTTTTTGGATTTTCTAAATTTCAAAAGATCACCTTAGCAAAAGTAATTGGGATTTTGCCCCCAGTGGAAACAAATTTTTTATTATGGATATATGAATTGGTCAAGATCCAAACCATAGTGGGATACAAATGCAGACTGATAAATGTTGATAAAATCTAAGACAGTGACTACAACAAGTATGTCAAAGATTGATAAGTGTTGGTAGGCTGCATATGTTTTGCTAAATGGTTTAGAGCAATGAATGTGAAAGATGGAATGGATAAGCTAAGATAAATGGAAATGATAAATGCAAGAGGATGGAGCGGATAGGTGTGCAAATCGATCTCATAGATGGAGGAACCCATGTTTTAGATAGTGCCTATCTACTAGGTTCTCACCATCTAAATTTATTGCATTTTTGTTGTTTTATATATTTTTAGGGATTTTCTACTTTTCTGATTTTTTTTTTTATTGATTTCTTCAAGACTTTATATCTTAAGCATAGAATTTCTTAAGATGGATAGAAATGATAGGTTCATCAAACCAATCACCTTCTGGGGTAGATAATATGTATTCTCTTGATCCATATGTTGCTACTATGACAAAAGGTCCTAGCCAATTTGGTTCAAATTTTCCCTTCTTTTCCCGATCTTGCTGATTTCTCGGATTCTCCCTTAGAACTATGTCTCCAATCTGGAAAATGCGCAGCTTGACTTTGTGGTTATAGCTTCTTGCCATTCGTTGTTGATATACTTTTAAATGATCTGTTGCATTTTGGCGACATTAGTTCTAGTTCCTGGAGTCGAGAGACTCTTTGTTCTTCTTCTGGTATAAGACCATGCAAGGATACTCGTAGAGAAGGTATCTCTACTTCTATAGGTAATATTTCTTCTAATCCATAGACCAAACAATATGGAGTTGCCCTTGTTGGAGTGCAGACACTAGTTCAATATGCCCAAAGAGCAGGATTTAGCTGAATGTGCCAATCTTTTCCAGCTTCATTGACTGTTTTCTTCAAAAAATTTAAAATAGTTTTGTTTGATGCCTCAGCTTGACCATTACCTTGTGGATAATATAAAGTAGAGAACCTATGTTGGATATGAAATTTTTCACATAGCTCTTTTACATCTTGATTTTTGAATGGTCTTCCATTATCAGTGATAATGGTCATAGGAACTCCATAGCGACAGATTATGTAATTCAAGATGAATGATGATATTTGTTTTCCCGTCACTATTGTTAAAGGCACTACTTCAATCCACTTAGTAAAATATTTAGTAGCAACTAGAATGAATTTATGGCCATTAGAAGATGAGGGATTGATCTTTCCTACCAAATCCAGGCCCCACTGTGAAAATGGCCATGACCCTGTCATAGGATATAACTCTTGTGTTGGTGCATGAATTAAATTTCCATGAATTTGACATTGTTTACACTTTCTAGCATAGGTGAATGAGTCTCTTTCCATAGTAGGCCAAAAGTAACCCATACGAATAAGTTTTTTAGACAATGTTAAACCACTTGAGTGTGTACCACAAATACCCACATGGATGTCATTAAGAACTCTTTCAGATTCATCTTTTTCCAGACATCTCAATAATGTACCATCTAGACCATGCCTATATAGGATATCAGCAATAATGGTATAGCGAGAGGACTGACGGATAAAGTTTCTGCATTGATTACGAGATAATTCCATAGGAAGGATATGATCTTTTAAATATTGGTAGGTTTGACCGTATAAGGATTGACTAGTCCCTGATATATGGCAAATTCGATAGGTATACTGGGATTGAATGGTAGGCGTTAAGATATCTTCCACAAGAAACTCATAATGTTGTTGATTCTCTTTATTTTGCAAGAGAGATGCTATTGTAGCCATTGCATCTGTTGCTTTATTTTCATTTCTGGGAATCTGGGTGAATGTGATTTCTTTAAAATGTCCTTTAAATTCTTCCACTAGCTGTTTGTACAGCATAAGCTTATCATCCTTTGTTTGATATTCATCATTTATTTGATAAATGAAAAGTTGTGCATCACCATAGACATGTAGTTCTTTGACATTCCATTCAATGGCCATTTTGAGCCCTATAGCCAATGCTTCATACTCTCCAGTATTATTGGTGCATGGAAATCTTAGTCTATATGATTTCAAAATTGTATGTCCTTGAGGTGTGATAAAAAATATTCCTGCACCTGATCCATATTGAGTATAAGAACCATCAAAGTACAATTCCCAAAAGTTTTTACTTACTATCAAGATATCTGCATCAGGAAATTTGATATGCAAAGGCATGTCATTTTGTAGAAGTGCATCAGCTAATTGATCAGCAATGACTTGTCCCTTGATGGCTTTCCGGTCAACATATTCTATGTCAAATTCACTTAGTATCATAACCCATTTGGCTACTCTCCCTGTTAATGTTGACTTACTCAATAATTATTTGAGAGGATCTATCTTTGCTATTAATTTTACAGAATGAATCATCATATAATGTCATAGCTTTTGAGTTGCAAATACAACTGCCAGACATAACTTTTCAATTGATGAATAATTTAACTCATATCCAACAAGTGTTCTACTGATATAATAAACTGCTCTTTCTTTTCCTTCATCATCATGCTGAGCTAGGAGAGTGCCTAATGATACACTTGTTGCTGAGATATAGAGTAATAAAGGTTTCCCTTTGGTTGGTGATATCAGTACTGGAGGACTCATAAGATATTCTTTTATTTGCAGGAAAGCTTCTTCACATGTTAAATCCCATTTGAATGGAACATTTTTATGTAGAAGATGGGTAAAGGGAAGACATCTATCGGCCAATTGGGACACAAATCTCCTGATTGATTGCAACCTTCCTTGTAAAGATTGCAATTGACTTATGTTCTTAGGTGATTCCATCTCCATGATAGCTTTAACTTTTCTAGGATCGACTTCAATGCCACGAGCTGATATAATGTACCCAAGGAGTTTTCCAGAGGTTACCCCGAATGCACATTTCTTTGGATTCAATCTCAACTGATATCTTTCTAGCCTATCAAAAATTTTGCTTAAAATGTTCAAATGTTCTTTTCTTGTGTGAGATTTTGCAAGTATGTCATCGACATAATCTTCCATAAATGTATGCATCATGTCATGGAAAATTGTTGTCATGGCCCTTTGATAAGTTGCTCCTGCATTCTTAAGCCCAAATGGCATAACATTCCAACAGTATGTTCCCCATGCATAGGTGAAAGTTGTCTTCTCTTGATCTTCAGGTGCGATTCTTATTTGATTATATCCTGAAAAGCCATCCATTAATGAAAACATCTCATGCCCTGCTGACAAGTCTACTATGATATCAATGTTTGGTAGCGGGAAATCATCTTTTGGACAGGCTTTATTCAAATCTCTGAAATTTGTGCAGATTCTTATGCTCTTATCTGGTTTTGATACTGGTACAATACTTGAAACCCATTCTGGATAAGCGACTGGTCTTATGAATCCCACTTCGAATAATTTCTTGAGCTCAGTTTTGACAAGAAGAGCAATATGTGGGTGCATCTTTCTTAGCTTCTTCTTAACAAGTTTTTCTTTTAAATCCACATTGAGATGGTGCATGATAAGATCTGGGTTTAGCCCTGGCATATCTGCATAAGACCAAGCAAAATTTATTTGTTGTTGTTTAAAGAATTCCATGTATTCTTTCCTCTCTTTTTCTGATAATGAGGCAGCAAAATGAAGTATTTTAGGATCCTTTGATGTATCAATGTTTACTACTTCTGTTGGTTCTATCAGGATAGCAGACCTTTCTTGAAAATATGTAGGAAAAATGTCAAACTTTCCATCTTCTGACACCTCAAGGAGGTTTTCATCATCAGATACGCCCTTTATTTTATCTTTTGATTGATCTAATGTTGCCATGAAATGGTTTTCAACAATAGGTCTCTTTCCTTGTTTTATTTCACTTTTGCAACTAAAAAGTTTGGCTTTTTCCTGACTATGAAAAACTTTACTTGAATCTGTAGTGGAAGATATCTTAGGTGGGATGGGTTCAATAGCATTAAGGTACACAACTAAGTCATAATCATTGGAAAAGACATTTAGTTCGGGGTTGTCTAAATTATCCCAATCAATTAGTTCCAGATGAAGAAGGGGTAAATCATAATCACTATCATCATCAGGTGTTTCAACGTTCATGACATAATGATCATAATTTATCGTAGAATAGGTATTGTCATAGATTGAATATTTTTGAGAATTGTCTTCAAGAATTTCTGAATTAGTCTTAGCAAGATTAATATTAGCATTTTGTAGTTCACACTCAAGTGGTTCTTCAATTCACGTTTGTCCCTTAAATGTATGGATTATATCAACACACACGTCTTTGGTACTGCAAATTTCATCTTGATTGACTCCATTTGCAGTTTGGAGTTTATAGACTTGTGTACATGTTAAAGAGGATTCTTTTAATAGATTTTATCTTCTTTCAAACTCATCTTCTTCTGGACTAATAGTTAATCCAACTTGACTATCTCTTATTTCTTCTATAGTTCTTGCATATCTGATTCTTGTTTGCACTTCTTGAGGCAGTGTATCACTGTTTTTGTCATTCTCTTTTCTTTTTGCATATGCCTCTTTTCTCTGAATTCTGAGTTTCTCTTGTCTCTTTTCTAATTTTATCTTTTGTTCTATAATGGACAAGTCTTCTTTTGTAATGGCTGCTTGATCTTCATTGTGTTCATTACTTGATGTAGTAGATAAATTATATGGTCCTCATTCATACTCATTGGAATCTGTTTCTGAATTCTGATCTAAGATTACTCCACTATACCATACTGGAATGTCGTATGGTGCAAACAGTTCTCCGAGTTCTGTCATTTCTATTTTTACTACTTCTGGAATATTCTGTTCAAATTTTTCTTTTGTTTGTATTTTCAGAACTTGTTGATAAGATTTTTCTTCACCTTTGATAGTAGTCTCTTCTTCTTTCTTTTCATGATCTTCTTGCTTCTTTTTCTTATTGGCTACTATTTTGGCTACTTGATGTATCTTTTCTTGCCAATTATGTCCTTGAGAAACTGATTTCTTTCTCCATTTTTGTTGTTGAGTATTGTGTTGCTTTTGATTAGACTTCAAATATCCTAACCCAGATTTATCTTTTGTTGATTGTGAATGTGGACAAATAGGTTCTGAAATACCTTGATGTTGCTTACCAATTGGTCCTTTCCCTTCATATCCCATCTTTTGCATGATTTTATATCCTTTGCCGTATTGTTTTATGGGAATATTGACTTCTGCTACTGTTGCTATGGTTTTATCTTCATCTTTGTATAACCAAGCAAGAATGTCCTTGTCTTCATTTTCTTCCTCAAGAGTTCCAGCGCTAACAAAGGTTCCCTTAAACATATGTTTTGATTTTTTTGATGATTTTGATTGAATATCTGTAGGTTTTCCATATGACTTAGGGGAAAGTGGAAAATTATTCAAAGAATATTTTCCCATTCCTTCATCATTTAACTTGAGCTTTTCTTCAAAAGTTTCCCATAACTTTGCTTGAATTTCCTTGGTAGGATATACTAATTCTCTGTTATGTGGAACTATGGTATCTTGTGTTGGCTTCAAATTGTTGCAATATTGATTGGAATCTGCAGTTATAGTGATTTATTTTCCTTTATGAGGAAATTTAACACATTGATGATATGTAGAAGGAACTACTTGCATCTTGTGAATCCAAGGTCTTCCCAAAAGAATGTTGTAGGAGAGATTTAAGTCTAAAACTTGACACAATGTATCCTTTTCCACAGGTCCTATCCTTATTGGTAGCATAACAATTCCTTTAGAAGAATGTTCTGCTTCATCGTAAGCCTTGATGGTTATTTTCTTTTTCGGGTCCACTGCATTCTCTGAATATCCCAAAGATTTTATCAAACTTAATGCACAAATGTTTAAGCCAGCTCCTCCATCTATGAGTACATGTTTGACACAATTTTTATTAATGGAGACTTCAACATGTAAAGGAGCATTGTGAGGATGTTGTAAGGAGGCATCATCATTTTCAGAAAATGATAAGCAATGAGGAGCTATAAGATGTCCCACCATGTGTTGGAACTGATCTATATCCAAATCCTTAGATACCGTTGTTTCCACTAAAGCTTTCTCCAAAATTCCCTTATGCATAGGTGAAATCTTAAGAAGTTCCAAAATTGATATTTGAGTTGGTATTCATTGTAATTGCTCTACTAAATTGTATTGTTGTGACGTGGATGTTGAGTTTTTTACTATACCTAGAAAGGTAACTTTTGCTTTGCTTCTTGTGATAACGTTGATTGGCTCTGAAGATGGATTTTCATTAACAATTATCACATTTACTACATCATCATATGTATAAGCGTAATTTACTTTGGCTTTCCCTTTGTCATTTTCCAATTGGGATGATTCACCTTTATCATAGTTTGGAAGTGGAGTTTTAAAAGCCAAGTGTGATTCATTTGTCTTATGGCTATCCACCATAATGGTTCCATTATCAATTAGATCTTGGATAATGTGTTTTAATCTTTGACAATCATTTGTTAGGTGTCCTTTATTCTGATGATAATTGCAAAAATGATTGTCATTCCACCAGTTTGGCTTAACTGGTGGTTCATAAATTCTTGCTTTGAGTAAAACAATCAATTTGTAGCCAGCAAAGTTTTTAGAGCTGATTCTAAAGATTCTCCAATATTTGTGAATTTTCTCTGAGGATTAGAGAAAAAGGACTTGACTTTCTTGTTTTCCAGATTGTCATTGCTTGGGATTTGACTTGATAGATTGAAAATTGGTTATTGTTTTGTAGTATTGTTATCATCATTTCCTTTATTGCTGACATTCCTATTCTTTGACCAGAACTTGGGTTTATCATTGTTGTTGTTATTGCTGTTGTATGAATTATTGTAAAGTTTTAGTTCTCCTTTCTTTACCATTGCGTTCTCTATTTTCAAACCATTTTCAATCATTTTGGAAAAAGAGGGAGGACATTGCATCCTTAGTCAATAACTCATTTCACTGATAACATTATCAATGAATATGTCCATTTTTTCTTGATTAGGTACATTCCGGGGATACCTATTAAACATGTGTTTCCATCGTTGTAAAAAGATCATAAAGGATTCTCCATTCTTTTTTTTAACATTGCAAAGATCTAGCATTGTTATTTCATTCCTTATATTGTAGGAATATTGTGAAATAAACCTATTCACAAGTTCTTCAAAGGATTTGATTCCAGATGGTAATCTTGAAAACCATTTCATTGATTGTCCATTTAAACTTCTAGGAAAAAGATGCATAAGGTAAGTCTCATCATGAGCAAATTCCATGCTCATAGTACAAAATTCCCTAAGGTGATCTTGAGGATCAGATCTTCCATCATATTTGTCATATTTAGGAATCTCGCAATGTTGCGAAAATGGTATCATATTTAGCTTTTTATCAAAGGGATATGGACATATGTATTCTAATGAATACTTCTTGGAACTTGTCCCATTTTGCATGTCTTGTATTTGTTGTTGTAGAGTTTGTATTTGTTGAGTAAAGTTTGAAAACAGACTATCCACATCGCTTCTTTTATCATTACGTTCTTTTCTTTTGTCATCCCTTTTTTTCCTTGTTTCTTCGCTACTTTATTTGTTCATATCTTCATTGTTTTTCTCATCCATGTTTTGGGTGTTACTTGTTTCTGCATCTTGTGGTAGTTTAGCTCCAGATTTTGCCAATATCAAGAGATATTTCTCTTTTTGTTTTGTCAATAATTTTTCCATTAGCCTATCAAATTTGAAATCTTATTCAAGGTCTCTAATCATGCTATTGACAGCTTCTTTATTGACAGTGGTAAATCCAAAAGTGTTATCTTCTTCCTCCATTTGTTGTTTTCTAAGCTCTTCGTATTGGGCTCTAGTCCAAACTGGCATGTGTTTATCTCAAAGTTGTCAAAAAATTCCCATTGACAAGATCAATAAGTAATTATTGGTTTAGGAAGATATGCTTTATTGATCTTACCACTATTGTTTGTTTTTTGGGATAAAGTGTCTCTTTGTTGAAAAACACGTCTTTGTAGAGTTTCACCATCAAATTCAATACCGCAGCCACGTAAGTAGTGACAAAAATGATGTAGGAATATCCTATGTTTCAGTAAGATCTTACGATTGATATACAAGAATCTTATTCTCTTCTGAGTAGCTTTGTAACTGGGTTTTCTTTTCTTAAGGTGATACTTAAAAGTCATATAAGCATTTGACAGTTTACAAGTTTGACTCCAATGTTGGTGCAATTTTGGTTTTGATGTAACCTAAGTTCAAAATAGGAAAGATATATCCAAGATTAGGAACCTAGTATAGATTGATCAAGCTTCGTGATAGAGGATTTGATTATCCTAATGAGAGTCTTGACAAGGATGTTGATTTTTGCACTTAAGATGTTTGAATCAATAGTTTGCTGAATGTTGATCCTTATAGAACCTTTTGGAAATAACCTATAGGATTAGCAACCTAGTTGTTTTGAGCTATCTTGAAAATACATGATGGTTTAGAGACAAACCTACTTCAAGGATTATTTTGATATCTTGATGTTTTGATACTTTGACCTTTGAGTTCGTGCTTCAAGTGTTGGAATGCTTTTTGTTTTATCCCTTTGATCAAACTTTTCAGAAATTTGTTGATTTTTTGATCGCTTGTGGATGATAATATTCTTCAATTTTTGACCATTTGGAACATGTTATAGACATAGAAGACATGATGTTTAATAAATAAAATGCACAGGCAAGTACAAATCCCTATGGCAGGCCGAGACAATAGTTGTTGAATCTCACATGGAGTTTCCCCTGAGGCTACGCTATTCAAAGCGGATATTTAGATGCTTGATCCCACTGGCTTTACCCTCGGCACTCACTTCTTCAGGGCAGCCAAGCACCAGTTTCCATGAAATCTCCTCATGGCAAACTTTATATCTCTACTAGGAACCATATGTGTGTGAGCGGCTTCAGAGGTCTGACCTCCTACGCCAACAACTAGAAGGATTTTGGCAACTAGTACAAGTGGTTTTTAGTAAAGGCTTTCGGTCATGTGGCCATACATGCGGCACTTTCAGCTCTGTGAATACAGAAGGTTCCCAGCCTATAGAGGTTATGCTCCATAGGGTTTATGGGGAAACATAGTGTCGGTATGAACTTTTCAGCACATGTTGTTTAAACTTTCATTGCAAACATGATTTATTTAGAGTGGATTGGAAGGACTCGGTATTAGCCCGTTTCCACTTTAGGTTGTTCCCCTCTCACTGGCCCCCTCAAGGCAGCTCAGGAAGGCAGGCCTTCTGAAGGTTTAATTGCTTGAAAGTAAAGAAAGCATGAAAGAGTGGGTTTGGATTTTTGATCACCCAGTTAAGGGGAGAGCATATACCTACCACTTTTGAGACATAGAATACAAGCATTCTTTTTAACCTTTTCAAAGCAATTTGTTGGCTAAGTCTTATTTGAAGATGTTGCTCCAACAAGCATGGTGTTTATTTTAGCCCCATATAGCAAATAATTTTCTAAACTAGGAATTGGAAATCCTGATCAACAAAATGAAAATCGTTGCAAAAAGTAACTTGCTTTGTAAGAATGGACAAGTTGATTGTTCTTTTTAACTTGCAAAATATAAGATTGATTGTGCTTTTTACCTTTGCAAGAAAATAAAAGATTGTTGTTCTTTTTAGAGCCCAAAATTTGAGGTGTGAATCCTAACTTTGCAAGAAAGTAAATGTTTGATTTGTTGTTCTTTTTACCTTGCAAATGTGATTATTTTTAGAGCCCAAAAATCAATGAGTTACTTTTTAGAACACCAAATTTGAAAATGAAATTCTTTTTATCCAAAAGGAAATATGAGTTCTTTTTAACCAACTTTGAAAAAAAAGCTAGGAAAGAAATCACTAAATCCTAAATTAACTTCTCCAAACCTGCAGAAAACTATTAAAAACCTATAAAATAGTAAAAAGTTGGTGAAAAAAACCTTAGGTGGGCTTCCACAAGCCTAATTTCAAATCGATTACAAGCTTTTTGTCAAATGCGCTATCCTATGATTCAAAAGCGCTAACCTACATTATACACGCGCTAACCTTCATTACAAAAGTGCTACCCTGTGTTACAAAAGTGCTAATATTTAGATAAAAGCGCTAACCTGCATGACATATGTGCTATCCTATTGTGCAAAAGCATTAATTTTCTGACAAAAGCACTAACCTGCATGACATATGCGCTAACCTATTGTGCAAAAGCGTCAATTTTCTGACAAAAGCGCTAACCTGCATGACATATGCGCTAACCTATTATGCAAAAGCGCTAACCTATAATGCAAAAGTGCTATCAGAATTGGCATATGCGTGAATCTGCATTAAAAATATGTTAATTTTATTTTTTTGTGAGATTTTTAAAGGTATATGTGAGGTCTAGCCCCATGGTGGGTGCCAAAATGTGTGAGCTTGAATTTCATCCTTAGAATATTACCTGTAATAAGTTAGTTTCACAAAATACAATACAAATGCATACAAGAAATCCACAATTCACCAATGAAACTGCATGAAATAAATATTAAAATAAAACACTATTTTACCTTCATGGCTTATGTCTCATTGTGTCCTAACTCCATTGTTCCTGGTTGCAGATGGTGTGCTCTTAGACAATACATTGTTGGCTTCCAAGATGGCATATTAAGAATGGACTGATAACTTGTAGTTAACTGATAGTATGATATGCAAAGCTACATGATTATGCTAAAATGATACTATATGATTATATTGCTAAAATGATATTTGCTATTTGCTAATTGCTTCAAAAGCTCATGGATGCATATGATTGATTAAAAACTCTTTTTTGAAGACTCTCCTCCTCTCAACTGAAGCTCTTGGTTTTATAGACCTTGAGAGGATAAGATGATGTGGTTCAGATCAACGGTCTTGATCAGATCTGTAGATTTGAATGGCTGTGAGCAAAGGTGAAGGTTGAGAGAAAGGGGGAAGGAGAAGACAAGTGTCACTCATCTCACCTTGACTAGGTTGCTGACTGAGGGAATCTAGGGATGGTTGGAGGAAATTTAGGCATGGTAGGACAAGTGGACTCAAGTCCTTCCCAAGATGTAGGGGGTGTTGGAGAGAATATAGGAAATGGTTATGAAATATGTGTATGTACACAATTTCATTAATTTTGGAGGTTGAGGATAAATCATGAATTAATATTTAGAAATATTAATCTCCTTAGCCACATGATGGATGGGTTGGCAAAGGGAAGATGAAGTGGAGATGGAGGGTGAGTTGAATAAAGGGATTAAATAATTTAAGAACTATTTAATATTTGAGACTATAGGATAGGAGAATAACTATTAAATATTGGATATTTAATTGCTTGGAGGAGATAATTAAATATTAGATATTTAATTAACTTGATTAGAAGGAATAATTAAATATTAGATATTTAATTAACTTGGTTAGAAGGAATAATTAAATATCAGATATTTAATTAACTTAGTTAGAGGAATAATTAAATATTAGATATTTAATTAACTTGGTTAGAGGAATAATTAAATATTAGATATTTAATTAATTTGGTTAGAGGAATAATTAAATATTAGATATTTAATTAATTAGAGGAATAAGATAAATGAATTAATTAATAAAATATTAATTAATAGAAAGATATAAAAGTGAATTAAATAAATTAATCTTTTCGAATTAACTATTTAATAGACGAATTATTATTAAATAAATATAAAATATTTATTTAATTGCTCATAGCCAATTTTAGGTGTATACAATTATCATGTTTCTTCTCTTAGCAATTCCATTTTGTTGTTGAGTCCTAGGTGCAGACATTTGCCTCTTTATTCCCTTCTCATCACAATAATTCACAAACTTATCAGAAGTGAATTCACCACTCCGGTCAGATCTCAGACATTTCAGACTCTTCCCAGTTTCCTTTTCCACTAAGGCTTTAAAGGTCTTAAATTTACTGAAAGCTTGAGACTTTTCTTTTAGAAAAGTGACCCACATCATCCTTGAAAAATCATTAGTACAAATCATAAAATACTTATCACCATAAAATCCCCTAGTCCTCATAGGACCACATAAGTCAGTATACACTAAATCAAGAATATTCTCAAAAGAAAAGGATTTACTCTTTAAAGATTTTGAAGTCATCGTACCCATCTAACATTCTTTACATAACATATTTTCTGGTTTCACATTGTGGCATACCTCTCACCATACTAGATTTACTGACCCTTATCAAGTTATCAAAGTTCACATGAAAAAACCTTTTGTGCCATAACTAGCTATCCTCAATTCTAGCCACCAAACAACTATTCACATTAGCATTCAGATGAAATAGATTACCTCTGGTTTGTTTTCCTGTAGCAATCAAATCTCCTTTGCACCCCATGATCCTACACACTCCACTCTTAAATTCAAGGCATTATCCTTTGTCATTCAATTGTCCAACACTCAATAAGGTATGTTTTAAGCCTTCTACCCAATAAACATCATCTGCATTACTTTTACCGTCTAGAGACATAGATCCTTTACTTTACAGGGTGAGTTGTTACCAAATCTTACCACACCACCATCAAATTCTTCAAGAAATATAAATTTTGTTTTATCACCGGTCATGTGGTTTGAACAACCACTATCAATTATCCATTCATCACTAGAGTCAAACTAAGATACCAAAGCCTTTTCATCGGACAAATCTTCTTTTACTGCAACAAATATAATCTCCTCATTGTCATCATCTTTAGATTCCTCATCAGTCACTCCTTCATCAACTGCAACATAGCATTGTTTCTTCTCTTTTCCTTTATATTTCCTAAACTTCTCCCTTCTATCATTGTTAGGACAATTTGCAGCTATTTGTCCATTCTTATTGCAAGAGAAACACTTAAGAGGTAGTTTACCTTTATATTGACTAGTGCCTCTCAGAAGTCTCTTAGCTAGAAGAGCTTCAAACTCCATCAAGTTGTCTTCATTATCCACATTTGCACTACTACAACCATGACTTGATCTGCAATTATAATTCTGACATACATCTTTTCCTTTTCTCACAGGTGTACTGGTTATAGATGCCTTAAAAGCCGATTCTGATGACTTAGAAACACATTTATCAAAACTATTCAATTCAAATGAAGTCATTTTACCAATAAGTGAATCAATAGTGACCTTATCACTACTCACTGACCTTAACTCTTGAATATAGAAACTTTGATTGCATAGGCAGGTAAAATATTTCTAACCATCTTACTTACAACTATGTCATCTTCAATCTTTACTTCAACACTTTTAATACCATCAACAACCTCTTTGATCCTTTGTCCATACTGAGCTATATTTTCACCTTCTACCATTCTCATATCATCAAATTTACCTCTAAGACTCTCTTCCTTATCTTTTTGAACATGTTTATCACCACCATAGATTAGTTCTAATTTCTCCCAAACTTTAAATGCAGTTTCTAATCCATGTAAATCAATGTATATGGCTTCCAGTGCTTGATTGTTTTCCTGGTGCTCCTTAAGCTGATCTAGAGTTAGAGGACCGGTAGGGGGTACATATTTAGTAGTAACATTGAGAACCCATACCTCTGATATAAATATCCATTTTGTCTTTCCATATTGTGTATTTGTCCTCAGTAAATTTTGTACCCTCCTTCTTCATCATTTTCTTTTGGATCTTTTCCTCAAGCTATTAAGCTCCTACACAAAGAGGACCTAATTCTCTAATACCAATTTTTATTTTGAGGATCTGATTAATATTGAGAGGGGGGGTCAATCATTATTAACAACAATCTGAAATCTTAAACCAAATTGATCAATACTTCACCAAAATAGATCATAACCAGTACCGGTAGCCACTGAAATCAATCTACTAATCAGATTTACCAAACTGCTCATTTAAGTGTTCCATATCATGCACACAATAGAAAGATATCAAATTGACACAAACACAAATCAGTCACCATATGAACACCAGGATTTTCACGTGGAAACCCAAACAGGAAAAACCACGGTGGGAAATGGTACCCACAAGATAATGCACTCTTTCGGAATGCACCTGTTAGGAGCCTAGCCTAGTTAGGAGCATACAATGATGCCCAGTTAAGAGAAGATCATATTAGGAGTCACTCGGTCAAGGGATTTACAATATGAGCTCTGTTAGGAGCTTTTCCCTATTAAAAAAAACCTCGCATGAGGATTTAAACTCAAGTTGTTGAGGTGCATGGTTAAGGGATTTACATGAACAAGGCCTGTTAAGACCCACCCGGTTAAGGGATTTTGAACCTTCTGCATCTATTAGGGAACAATAAATGAATGATATGGAAATAGCACTTCCTGCTTGCTTGTTCAAAGTCACTTCAGCTCCAATCTGCTTCACTCTTGCAGACATGCATTTCTGGTTTGGCTACACACTATTTTCTCATATTAGCGACATAATAAACTTCATCAAAATTGACCTAAATACACTTTACATCTTTGTTGGTTACAAAACCCTAGATACATAAAGATTCAAATGAATTTAAATCATGGATCATCACAAATCATTACAAATGATCATACAGATTATTACCTCAAATATCAAGACAATAGCGATCGTTGATTAATCATAACAAGACACCACACATCGATGTGATAAGCAGTCAAACCCTTAAATTCATTCTTCTATGCTCTTCATTGTTTCCCAAGAAATTCCATCCTTAATCACACCAAAATATTATTTTAGTTTCTCACACTGGTTGTGACACGTCACTATCAAGTTATGAACATAATGAAATTCACCATGAAACCATAAAGCATCATCGGTTAAGAGATCTTGTTACCGGTTCTAAAACCCTACTAAAAATACAACAATAAATCACAAAAATAATTTTTGGTTATCAAAACATGATGTCGCTCTAGTCATAGACTCATTACAATGATATAAATAGATGTTTCAAGGTGCAACACCTAATTCCTCATCAATCTTCAGAACCAATTGCTTAAGTATAACATTGTTTCATGTTTACTAGTTAAAGTCCTATTTGCCAGGTTTCTGTCAACTGCAAATTTCATCTCACCAACTTAATCCATTACCAGTTAGGTTACACCAGTAATCCTAGATGACAAAGTAATCAAGAATTAAACAATTGTCATAGTTTCCATCAATGACAACAAAAATAACTAATCACCAAGTCACCAACCAATATATCAATCTATATTGGTCATACATCACCATGCCATAATTTTCCTTATCATATCTGTAGACACCCAAAAATGGTCAACGCTTGCGAAGTCATACTTTAACATTTGCGCATTGCCTTATTTTAGGTTTTTGCGTCGCATTAACATTTCTCCTATGTCACGCATTTGATTTTTATCATTTGCGAACATCGAGTCATTCTTCTATATTCTTCAATTATCTCGTCCTCGAATTTGGTCTTGTCGACAGCATTATCCAGTCATGTTTTTGATCGATTTTATCTTGTTGCATCAATGTCTGTGCTAATTTGTCATCATTTTGGACATCGTCAATCCTAATTAGGGTTTTGTCCTCTTTTCAATCTTGTCATCATGCGATCGATTTGTCATCGATCGTGGTCATTATCAATCTTGTCGTCTTGCAATCCATCTTGTCATCGATTCTTGTCTTCTTGTCGATTTTGTCATTTTACGATCATATTGTCATCAATCGTTATCTGTCTCAATTATGTCAATTTGGATCAATTTGTCATTGTTCCTCGTCAATTGGCGCATTTATCAAATCATTTATCACATTGGTCATTTATCAATCCAAAATCAAATCAAATCGAGTCAATTGTCTTTCAAGACCTAATTCATCTTTCAGGGTTTTGTGATTTAATCGTTTAACCTTGAGCGTCATTTCTTCCTCTAGGATTGAATAATTTATTTATTTATCCTAGGTCTTGGCTAATTAATTATTCCTCTCTTTATGAATTAATTAATAAATGAAAAAAATTATTAATTAATTTCCTAATCTTTCATTAATTATTCCTCTTATCATAAATTAATTAATAAATGAAAAATTATTAATTAATTTATCTAATTTTCCTAATTTTTCATTCCCTCTTTGTGAATTAATTGATAAATGAGAAATTATTAATTAATTCACTAAGTTCCTATTTTCCTCATTTCTAATTTTTTGAATTTTCATTAATTTCATTAATTTCCTAATTCCTAATTTTCCTAATTCCTATTTTCTAATTTTCTAATTCAAATTCCACCTAATTATCTGGTCTCTAGTTCTCCCTATTTGTGTGCTGCATGCGTCATACTCTTGACATAGCAATTTGTCATAGAGTTTTGTCTTGACATAGCAATTTGTCATAGAGTTTTGTCTTGACATAGAAATGTGTCATAGAATTTGTCATAAAATGTCATAAATTCTTGACATAGAAATTTGTCATAAAATGTCATAAATTCTTGACATAGAAATTTGTCATGAATTGTCATAAGCCTTGCATAGCAATTTGTCATAGATATGTCATAATTTTGCTATTATTGATTTGAATTTCTATTCAAATCTCTTTCATGCTAATTTGCTCATTTATCCAATTCTTCTATAAATTGGATGATTTTCAATCAAACCTAATCCGAATTTCCATTAGATTATCGAACTTGTGCTTCTAGTACTCTTGAACTTTTCATCAATCTTGCTTTCAATTGTGTGTGCACTTGTAGGTGAGATCCACAAACCCATTGAAGAGGAAAGAACAACAATGGAGCCGCATGGAAGGAGTATTCAATTCTACGTCTGGTTTGCATAATTTTCATTTTGAATGCTTTGTTTTCATACCTCCATTGAATGTGCTTTGGAATTAGGTTCATTTCAATGAGAGTTCTTTCGATTAAGTTATCATGTTTAGTGTTTTGATTTATCTACTTGTTTTGATGATTCCTAATTTCTACGCTACATTAATTGGTGAACCCGACGTGAAATACTAACCTTCTAACCCCTCTACTGTGTTTTGGAGTGTTTCTAAGTTGATTTGCAGGTCAAAAACCCAAAAATAGGGCCGTGCAGGGTATTCTGGAGACTTCCGCGCTTGTGTGAAGAATCTTGCGCCTGTGTCCTGACTTCTGCACCTGTGTAAAGTCCAGATCAGAGGTGAAAAGTGTAGTTTTTACTTGAAAAATTTTATATGTTTTAGTAAATTGCAATTTTGAGGGTCTTCGGTGCATTTGTGGACAAATATGGTGCTCGGAAATATGACGAGACATCATTGATGTTTCCGAAATTTGGTTCTAGATTATTTGAATACCTTTCCAACGCATCAAACGGTTTGTAATTCGGAGCTAGGATGAGAAAGTTATGCCTTCTCAAAGTGGACTGAAATTTTGATAGTTTTCATAAATCAGATCATCTGTGCTTTAGATTTTGGTACTAATTATTTGTGCAGGATCTTAGCATACGCATGACAAAGACTACAAATCAAACTACTAACATGTGTTATGCAGATTCAATGGTCAAAGACAACAAATCAAACTTCTGACATGTGTTTTGCAGGTTGCCTTGGAGAAACAACCAAATTGTGTGTTTGAGATTTTTAATTAGGCACTTAGTGATTTATAAATAGGTGGAAATGAACCTTTGTTTGCTTTGTTTGTTAAGTATGACATTGGAGTAGGAGAGTATGCTCTCATCCTTCATAGGGTGATCAGAAATCCAGATCTTTGATACCATGCTTGTGTTGTTGATTGTTTGTCTCCATTAGAGGGCCTGCCTTCCCGACCACTTTGCTTTAGCAAGCGAGTGATAATCATGAGAAGGGGATGACCCAAAGTGAGTACGGCTAGAATTCCTTGGCATTATAACTCACTATAAAAAAATACCCGATGAGCGAAAGCTTTGAAGGAAGTGTTACGTGGGAATTGCAGTTACTTGGGAAGTGATGACCCTTGAACTCTTTCTCATATCAACATCTAAGTAGGGCCTCTTGGTCTAAATCGTGCTTGCATGACTACATTTGTTTGGTATCTTGATGGGCTTAATGTCTCAATCATGCTTGCATGACATCAAGGAGTAACGCTTAACAGAAATCCTTACTACATACCTTGTTTTTAGAGGCCAAAAACCCTTCTAGTTGCTTGAGAAGGACAAATTCGGATACTTGGAAGAGATACTAAGTTCGCCATGGGGAGATTCCATGGGAACTAATGCTTGGCTGCCCTGAGAAGTGAGTGCCATGGAGGGGAGCCCGTGGGGTCAAGCATCTATGTATTCTCCTTGAATCTCATAATGAGTCTACCTCTCAAGTACCTAATGTCTTTGCCTACCCTAGGGAATGTGGAAATGAGCATGATTATCTTGAGTCTAAGTTATAACATCTTGTATTCTTTGATTGTCAAAAGTTGAATGTTATCCCATTTCAAAAGAAAAACACATTGATCAAAACAAGATTAAACACAAGAGATATTCATCCAACAAAAGTTCAACAAGGTTCAAAGCACATCTTCCAACATGGTTATCAAACATTGTTCAAAAATTTGTCTTAACATTCATGTCACTTGGATTTAGGTTCATCCTAGGTTGCATTTTCCAAAGTCATTATCAAGTACCAAGGTTAGGTTTCACCTAAGTCATACTTCTTTTGCATATCAATAGAAGTCATCCATTTGCATATATCCTCTTGCATAAGAGTAATATCATTTCATAATTAAACCTTAGGTTTCATCTTAGGTTGACATTGCCATACATTTGCATTTACATATCCCAAGTCTCTTCATTAAGCCTAAGTCATTGTCATATCATATTAAGATCATTTGCATATTAATTGTCCCTTATCATATAGTGTCGAACCTAGGTCTTGTCATACTTGGGTAATCCAAATCTTTGATAAACCCTAAGTCATTGTTAGGAGGTCTAGACCTTATCAAAGTCCTTTGTCCTTTTGTCATCAATATCATTTCGTCAAACCTAGCTTAGTATCCAAGCATATAGGGGAGACATTGTCATTTTGTCCTTTGTCCATTAAGTCCTTTTGTCCTTTGAGGTCTAGACATCATTTCAATTTCCTAAGGGTCTCTTTTAGATTTGCATTCAAAAGTTTGTCAAAATCTTCAAAAACAACCAAAAACATAGGTTGCATTCTCATTTATTAAGTTTGCATTTAGTTACATATCATATATTGTCTTTGAAAAATTCCAAAAAAAAAAATTTGCATTTGCATAAGTGACATGCCTGTTGAGACAAGATCAAGATCTAAGAAAATGAGTGAACCAATGTATCAATCGATGGATAACATAGTAAATTCGCAGTGTCAAACAATGCAAGTTGAAGGTTCATTAAACACATCTCTACCACCATATGGAACGGTTCAACTTGGACCACCTCCATTATATGAACCAGTATTTGTACCCATGAAACCAGGACATGGGAGTGTTCCACCAACTCCAAGAGGAAGTGCACCTTTTAATTGGGATCAACCAAATTTGCAACATGATATTCGAACTCAAACATTGTATGAAGACCAAACTCTTTCACAAGGATTCGGTTCAGACCAAGGTATTCAACAAGAAACGAATCCAAATGTCCAACCAGATTCTTCATCATATTCTGATGCTTCTGATGAGGTTGACATGTTCCTTCAAGATCCAAAGGTAATAAAAAGGATGGATAAGTTCCTGAGCAAAGTCTTTAAAACGTGCCCTCAAAAGTATCTTCACATGATGAGTAATATGGTTCCCTTAAATGAACCAATTAATATGCAAACACAAAGTGAGCTATTAATTTTTTCTTCGCAACTCAATGAAGAAAATGTGCAACAAGAGCTTCAACCTACATTGATGAGTAAACGTGCTTCAAAGGCATTGACAGTGACTATTCCTCAAAAGTCATTGTTTGAGACGATAAATAATCCATTATTCAATACAACGCCTGCAATACAAGATCAAATGAAGACCATGCAAATATCGACAACGGTTCCTCAACAAGAAGTGGTTCCTCATATGCATAAAATTGGATCAACATCTAAGATACAAGAAAGTTTCACAACTGGAATGCCTGATGTAAATAATGTCCAAAGCAATTCCATGATGCAACAAAGTTCTTATGTATCTTTGTCAAACACTATTGCGACAGATCCTTCAATAATGGCTACACAAAGAGCTATGGATAGTGGTTTGCACCATCAGCAATTGTTGCAACAATTGAGTAATACGCAAAAGGTACAACCAAATGTGCAAACAAATGATGCACAACAACAACAACGTCGCATTCGACAAGAAATTGCAGTGCCTTCGGCACCATTACAAGTTAACACAACCTTGCAACCATCACAATGGATTGGACAAACAACACAGCAAGTTAATGCAAGTGCTATATCCCATCCTAAGGAGAAACAACGAAAATCATCTAAACAAGCTTTTTTACAAATGATTGGATATACACCACGACAACAATTGGCACAAAGTCAACAAATTCCAACTCGTCAACACCAACAATATGTGCCAAGACAAACAAGTTATCCTACCTCACAACCGCAAGTGGCACCTATGCAATATCAACAGCCTACTCAATTGCAATATCAACCTAGGCTCCAAGAAGCACAACAACAAAGTCAATATCAAGGCATAGCACAACCGCAACAACAAGAGAAGTACCAAGAACTTTATATGCAGGAGACGCCAAAAACGGCCATTGCGGAGTATCAACAGCCAATCAAAAATGCGATATATCAACAAAGAATACCAACTGGGATTAATGATGAACCTCTACAATCTGATACAATTGCGCAACAACTTGAGATGTTGCGATGAAAAGTTGACGCATTAGAAACTAAAGGAATAAAGAAGTTGTATACAGATCAAGATTTATGTCCTAATCCCTTTGACAAGAGTGTATACATGCCCCCTTTCCCTAAGCATTTTGAGGCACCCCACTTTGAGAAATATAGAGGGAATGGCAATCCAAGAGATCATATTCGAGCATTTTACGCGGCATGCATAGAAATAAACTATGAGGACACATATTTAATGCGGTTATTTGCACGAAGTCTCACTGGACAAGCTATGGATTGGTATTCTCATCTGCCAGGAAATATAAAGACTTGGTCAGAACTGGCACAAAAGTTTGTATCTCATTTCGCGTTCAACATCGACAGTGATGTGACTATGTTGGATTTATGCAATACCAAACAAAAGCAAGGTGAACCATTAGTGGTCTTTTTGCAATGATGGCGAAGTTTGTATAGTCGTTCTTCTCTCGATATACTTGAAGAACAGCAAGTGAATCTGTTTATCCAGAATCTAGTTCCAAAAATGATGTATGAGCTAAAATTGAAAAGTCCTAGTACTATAGAAAAACTCATTAAGAAAGGAATGAATATTGAAGCAGCTCTTGTAGCTAAAGGAATTCTCAAGCTCAATAAGGACAATGACAACACAAATTATTTAGGGGACAGAAATAGATTTTGGTATAAGAACAAGAACATCACTAATGATGGTGTTGTTAATGCAAGAGCAGTGAATGCAAATCAACCCCCATTCACAATCAAGAAGTTGAGTGTTCCTAATATGTCGACTATGGAACAAAATCAAGCACCCAGGAACAATGTTACTCAACAGTCGCAATATCAACAGCATGCTCAACAACCACAATATCAACAGTATGCTCAACAGCCACAATATAATCAACAATAGGCTCCACAACAGCATGCTCAACAATATAATCAACAGCAAGGCCAACAACAAAATCAACAACGTAGACCCTTCCGATCGCGGGATGGGCCTCCTCGACAATTTACACCATTGGGAGAGCCTATCGAATCAGTCATGAAGCAATTAATACAAGTGAAATTTATTAAGCTACTAGATATTAAAGCAGAACCAGCGGTAAAGCCGCATTGGTGGAATGATAATGCATACTGTGAATATCATCGGTCCAAAGGACATAAAACCGCTTCATGTTTTCAATTAAAACATATGATTCAAGATTTATTGGAACAAGGAGTAATTGAGATAGATCCAACCCATCCGACCTCTAATACCGATCATACTATTTTCAAAACTCCTTTGCTTGATCATGACAAGGGTAAAGCGTCTTCTTCCAATTCTGCTCAAACGGCCAATTATGCAAATACCGGTTATCACAATGTCATTAATTGTTTTCATGTGTCAAATGAGTATGTGTCCACCTTACGAATAAAAGGACAAGATCCTTCTTGTGTGGTCACCACTCGTCGATCCAAAATAGTCATGAAAGGAGCTCCTGCTGCTCCTCCCAAACCAGTTCCTGTGAGTCAGTATAATCTTTTGGATCATCTAGGAAAAACACCTGCGCAAATATCCATTCTAGAGTTGTTGAAAATGTCTCCCATGCATCGTGCAGTCCTAGATAAAGCTTTGACTGAGTCTACTATCCCAACAGATATTGATGTTGACCAATTTCAAGCGCGAATTGGACATTTAGCCATTTCCCAAAGTGTCACATTTTCTGATAGTGATATCTCACCTAACAAGCTTCCCCATAATGACCCTTTGCACCTAGAAGTCTTTGTCCACAATTGCAAAATCCGGCGAGTCCTGATAGATGGCGGAGCAGGTCTTAATATCTGCACCTTAAGAGTGGTCATTGGCCTCGGATATTCAGAAAATGACATAGATGCTTCCAAAAGGATAACAATCAAAGCCTATGATGATGTTGAATGCCCATCCAAAGGGATAATTGTATTGCCCATCAGAGTTGGTCCAGTGATGGAAAACACTTTCCTACAAGTCCTAGACCTTGATCTCCCTTATAATATGATCCTTGGCCGTCCGTGGATCCATGCCATGAAAGCAGTTCCGTCCACTTATCATCAATGTCTAAAATATCCTTACAACGGAACTGAGATAACCATTCCAGGAGATCCTAATCCATTCCAGTTCTGTGCTACCCTAAAAGATATTCCTCAGCGGCAAATACCAGTCAATAGAGAGGCCAAATCAGACAGTTATGTGGATCCCAATGCATTATTAGATGCTGTCAAAGGAAAACTGAAGATACAAGACCAAGGGTGTGGAGAATATTCAATGGACCAAACATTCCTCATTGGAAATTTGCCGATGTCTCCAAAGTCATATGGAAAACCGCATTTATTGCAAAAGGAACCCAAGGTCGTTATTCAATATCAACCTCCTACTACATTTGCAAGATGGGGAGAACTTGACAAAGAAACTATAGATGATGATGTCATAGATTGGCTCTATAAGGATCCAACTGAAACCCCATCTATCAAGCTGCCAGTGGAATTGTATGGCAAAGGATTTACTATGCTGCAGAAGAAAGGATATGATGGCTACAGTGGCTTAGGCTTGAAAAACAATGGAAGGCTAGAACCCATTATACCTGAGCGGCGACCCCCAACTTTAGGGTTAGGCTTTGTACCGTTACGAATTGGATCCACATCTACCAAAAGGTCCACGTGTCGAAAAGGGCGTGATTCTGATGATGAAATAACACCTGAGGATACCCGACCTGAGACTGATTCTAATGAATGGGAGTGGAGTTCTCTTTCTTCCAGCTCCTATGCCCTTGACAATATCTTCATTGACCCTGATAACTTGCCTATGGAGGATAAACATGAAATAACACCTCTTCCTAAAACCTGTCCTCATGCTTGGATCGAGTCATTTTGGGATCCCAGCTCCGAATCTGACACAAGCAGTTCAGATAGTGACACCACAGACATTCACATTTTTACCATATCCGCCCTCTCTATCCTTACAATCGATGATGACATGCCCCTCATATATCCCCAACTTATCCAATATGACCAACAAGAACTGCTCACATTGGACTGTTTTCAGAATGACGAAGCAATTGCTGAGTTCATGGGACTACGGGAAGGTATACCACAAGGCGACCATAAGGCAGGCTTTGCTATTGACCTAGATTCAACAACATATTTTGGGGAGTCAACTCCCTCTTCCAGTCATGAAAAAGAAAAAGAAAAAGAAAAAAATCAAAAGAATAGATCTTTGAGTGAAAACCGTAAGGCGCTCTCTGATCATACAAAAGTAAAAATAAAAGACGTACCTGCGGGTGAAAACCTTTCTGAGGCACCCAAAGATGGAAGAGTGGACATACCCCTATCAATTCAGGACAAATCCACATTGTTGGTAGAAATGACTGAGGAAATCAATTTGGGTACACCTGATAACCCTAAGGTCATCCACTTTGCTGCCTCCTTGTCAAAACAAGAGAAGATTGATTTTATTAATTTCTTTCTAGAGAAGAAGATCAGCTTTGCGTGGTCTTATGCAGATATGCCTGGCCTCGATCCAGAGTTAGTCCTTCATCATTTGCCACTGAAACCAGGTGCTAAACCCGTCAAGCAAAAACTTAGAAAAATGCATCCTCAAGTGGCTCTATTGGTCAAAGTGGAATTGAAAAAATTGCTAGATGTGGGCTTCATTAGACCCATTGATTATGCAGATTGGATTTCAAATCTAGTACTAGTTAGCAAAGTAACTGGGGGCATCCGCATCTGCACAGATTTTAGGGACCTGAATAAAGCATGCCCTAAGGATGATTTTCCATTGCCAAACATAGACATCATAGTGGACATGACGGCTGGTTATGAGATGCTTTCACTAATGGATGGTTTCTCCGGCTACAATCAAATCCGTATTGCACCTGAAGATCAGCATAAGACAGCATTCACCTATGCTTGGGGCACTTATTGCTGGAATGTGATGCCCTTCGGTCTCAAAAATGCCGGTGCGACATATCAAAGAGAAATGACGACAATCTTCCATGATTTCATGCATACTTTGATGGAGGATTATGTTGATGACTTGTTGTGCAAATCTGTCACCAGAGATAGTCATCTAGCTATTTTGGGCCCAATCTTTGATAGAATGGAGACCTACAAACTCAGGCTCAATCCAAAAAAGTGTGTCTTTGGTGTTACAGCTAGAAAATTGCTCGGATATATTGTTTCCCACCGAGGCATTGAGGTCGACCCCGCCAAGGTCAAAGCAATCATGGATATGCCTCCACCTTCCAACCTCCGGCAATTAAGAAGTCTGCAAGGAAAGCTCCAGTCAATTCGTCACTTCATAGCTCAGTTGGCCGACAAATGTCATCCATTCCAACATCTATTGCACAAAGGTGTTTCTTTTAAATGGACTGAGCAATGCCAATCAGCCTTTCAAGCTCTTATAGACTATTTTTTGTCGCTACCCATCCTAATGCCTCCTATCGAAGGAAAGCCATTTCTATTGTATATCTCTGCAACTGAAACAACATTAGGAGTTCTTTTGGCTCAACAAGATGAGAACGGCAAAGAAAGAGCTATTTACTATATCAACCGGACACTGGTAGGCTATGAGATAAATTATTCAACTATTGAAAGGGCATGCTTAGCAGTGGTATTTGCAACACAAAAGCTTCGACATTATATGCTAAGCCATCAAACATTATTGATTGCCAAAATTGATCCTTTAAAATATTTGCTCAGCCGAGCAGCTTTGACAGGTCGCCTAGCTAAATGGGTCATGATTCTCAGTGAATTTGACATTGAGTATATGGAGCGAAAGGCGATAAAAGGACAAGTCATAGCAGATCAACTGGCAGATGCTCCTATTTCAGACGATCATCCCATGTTAACTGATTTCCCAGATGAATCAGTCTTTGCTCTCACACCATCCAATGAATGGAAGTTATACTTTGATGGGTCCCACACTAAGTTCGGATCCGGCGCAGGCATTTTGTTTGTCACCCCTCAAGGTGATGCTATTCCAAAATCATATAGAATAACTTTTCAATGTACCAATAACATTGTAGAGTACGAAGCATTGGTTACAGGACTCCGAGTGGCCGTTCACTGGAACATCAAGCATTTGCAAGTCTATGGAGATTCTCAATTAGTCATCCGACAAGTCAATGATGACTATGAGACAAAGGATGAAAAGCTTATTCCTTATAAGCACATGGTAGACTTCTTCAAGACCAAATTCACAGCTATCCATTTCAGTCAAGTGCCAAGAATACAAAATAAGTCGGCAGATGCGATGGCTACAATTGCTTCCATGATAAATATGCCTCAGAATATGGACAAGTGTGAATTCCTGGTCGAACAATTGCTAGTCCCCTCTTTTGACATTCCGACTACTGATGTGATGTGCGTTCTTGTTGGTCCCAATTCCCCTTGGTACAATGATATATATCAGTATTTGAAATCCCAGACTTTACCACCTAACCTTTCCGCTAACCAACGCCGAGCCTTTATTCGACAAACAGCCAAATATGTCATCATCGCCGACACCCTTTACCGTCGTTCTTTTGACCATACCCTCCTCAGGTGTTTGGATTCTGACGAAGCACAAACGGCTTTACACGAGGTTCACAATGGTATATGTGGGGGCCATTTCAATGGTCTTGGCCTAGCGAAAAAGTTGATTCGTGTTGGGTATTACTGGCCCACTTTGGAAAAAGATGTTCATGAATTTGTTAAAAAGTGCTACAAGTGCTAGATTCATGGAGATTATATTCATGCACCAGCTCAAGAGCTTCATTCTGTTATATCTCCATGGCCCTTTTCTCAGTGGGGTTTGGATCTTATCGCCAAGATTCAGCCAACATCTGCTAATGGACACAAGTTCATTATTACAGCTACAGAATATTTTACAAAATGGATTGAAGCCATCCCCATGACCTATATCACTGGTGTCCAAATTTCAAAATTCTTGCTAAATTATATCATATGCAGATATGGGGTTCCCCTTGCCATAGTCACAGATAATGGTCGACCCTTCAAGAATAAAGATGTTAAAGAGCTTTGTGAAAAATTTCATATTCAACACCATTTTTCTAGCCCATACTATCCACAGGGTAACGGTCAAGCTGAAGCATCAAATAAAACCATTATCAAGATCCTCAAGAAAGTTGTCAATGACGTTGGTCGAGATTGGCACGTACAGTTAAATCCAGCACTGTGGGCCTATCGCACTTCTATCCGCACACCTACTGGCGCAACACCTTATTCCTTGGTGTATGGTGCGGAAGCCATTTTACCTTTGGAAGTCGAGATTCCTTCCTTGAGAGTTTCCTTGCAACACCTGATTGATGATGAGACACACAGAGTCTCTCGGCTGCATCAGCTTGAGATGTTAGATGAAAAACGTCAGACAGCTCTGACACATTTGCAAGCATACCAAAACCGTCTCCGTCGCTCTTATAATAAGAAGGTCAAAGGGTGACACTTCAAAGTGGGAGACCTGGTTTTAAAGGCAAATCCCAAGAATGCACAGTCTACTGACATCATCAAGGGCAAGTTTGAACCTAATTGGGTTGGGCCTTTCATAGTAACTGCAGCCTATGGCTCGGGGGCATATCAGCTTGCGACTCCCGAAGGTGAACCTCTGTCTGATCCTATTAATAGCATGCATCTTCGCAAGTACTGGGCATAGTTTGCTGTCAGATTTTTCTTCAAATATGATCCTGAAAAAAATACAAAAAAATGAAAAAAGCAAAAAAATACAAAAAAAAATGAAAAAAGCAAATAAAAGAAAAGAGAAAAGAAAAAAATGAATGATTTGCCCTCTAGTGAAAACCTGGCAAATAGGTGCTTTGGGCAAGTACCATGGTGAAAACCTGGCAATCAGGCGCCATGAGTAATGAGATTATTGCTCCGTCATCTATCATGACTTCTAGCCATGCTTTCTCTCGGCCAGTTATCATGCCTATCGTTCACTCAACCCAATGTTTTATTCCAGGCCTGTTATTGGTCAACATCACTGTCTTGCTTACTCCAGTGTCTTGTACATATGTCTTGGTCCTGGTTTATGTGTCTTTCAAGTACGCATTGGGTGCTTTTCCCTCGTCATGATCAATCACTAGAGCATAAAAATTGAATAATGTCCTGAAAAAATCCATAAAAATCCAATAATGTCCTGAAAAAATTATAAAAATTGAAAAATGTCCTGAAATAAATCCATAAAAATTTGAAAAATGTCCTAAAAAAAAATTCCTAAAAAAAATTGAAAAATGTCCTGAAATAATTCCTAAAAATTGAATAATGTCTTGAAATAAACCAAAAAATATTGAATAATGTCCTGAAATAATCCAAAAAATTGAAAAATGTCCTGAAAAAAAAAAAAAGTCAAAAAAATCAAATAAAGTCCTGAAAAAAAAAAAAGAAGAATGAACACAAAAAAATTGTAAAACTCCAAAAACCAAAAACATGCATTTTTGCAATAAAGTATTCCCTTTATGCATCGACAGCTCACTGAGTATACATCCAACGACTCGCAATCAAACATTGTTCTTTAACTGAAATCATGCTTTAACCAGATGAACTTATTCAATCAAACCAAACATTCAAACTGATCCAAACTGTCGTATCAATCACACATCAACATCCAAATCATTTGTCCTTGTCACATTATCATGGGTCTTATACAAGGTGTGGTATACTCGAAACCAGACTGTGTCCTGTCTTAGACGGGGTACCGCATTTCCTGAAACCAGACAGCATGATCATCCTATCAGCACTTTCAACTTTTGACAATAAAGATCAAGATGTTTGTTTGATTTGCTTGAATTTGTGAGTCTTATCTTCTTGTTGATTTATCTTTGGCTTCGATCATGTTCCTATGTTGCTCGATGATGTCACTGAGTGATTTAGAGTGACTGGGATGGCTCATGGTCTCTTTCTTTGATTGTGATTGTCGTTTGTCTATGTTGTGTCTGTCTTTCGCAAATCGGGTTGCATTTCAGCTCTGGCCTTCAATGCCATGATGCTACGCATCCATTTTGCTACATAAAAATAAAGGTTGTCACCTACAAAGTGCATTACTGAAAGCAAGTTTTTCTTCATCTCTACCTATCCTCTGTCTAATTTCTTCTTACTAACATTTCTTTCGTCAGTCTTGTCAGTCTTTTTGCTCCTATTGTTTTCTATCATTTTTATCGATCAATTGGCCTCTTTCCCGCATGTTTCCGGCCAATTCCTCGAGGGGGCATGCATATGTCATTGTCATTGTCTGGGGCATTTTCATATGTCATTATCGTTGTCTGCAGCATTTTCATTATTGTTCTTTGAAACAACGCTTAAAATCGCATTGTCTCAAAGAGGGGCAAAATGTAGACACCCAAAAATGGTCAACGCTTGCGAAGTCATACTTTAACATTTGCGCATTGCCTTATTTTAGGTTTTTGCGTCGCATTAACATTTCTCCTATGTCACGCATTTGATTTTTATCATTTGCGAACATCGAGTCATTCTTCTATATTCTTCAATTATCTCGTCCTCGAATTTGGTCTTGTCGACAGCATTATCCAATCATGATTTTGATCGATTTTATCTTGTTGCATCAATGTCTGTGCTAATTTGTCATCATTTTGGACATCGTCAATCCTAATTAGGGTTTTGTCCTCTTTTCAATCTTGTCATCATGCGATCGATTTGTCATCGATCGTGGTCATTATCAATCTTGTCGTCTTGCAATCCATCTTGTCATCGATTCTTGTCTTCTTGTCGATTTTGTCATTTTGCGATCATATTGTCATCAATCGTTATTTGTCTCAATTATGTCAATTTGGATCAATTTGTCATTTTTCCTCGTCAATTGGCGCATTTATCAAATCATTTATCACATTGGTCATTTATCAATCCAAAATCAAATCAAATCGAGTCAATTGTCTTTCAAGACCTAATTCATCTTTCAGGGTTTTGTGATTTAATCGTTTAACCTTGTGCGTCATTTCTTCCTCTAGGATTGAATAATTTATTTATTTATCCTAGGTCTTGGCTAATTAATTATTCCTCTCTTTATGAATTAATTAATAAATGAAAAAAATTATTAATTAATTTCCTAATCTTTCATTAATTATTCCTCTTATCATAAATTAATTAATAAATGAAAAATTATTAATTAATTTATCTAATTTTCCTAATTTTTCATTCCCTCTTTGTGAATTAATTGATAAATGAGAAATTATTAATTAATTCACTAAGTTCCTATTTTCCTCATTTCTAATTTTTTGAATTTTCATTAATTTCATTAATTTCCTAATTCCTAATTTTCCTAATTCCTATTTTCTAATTTTCTAATTCAAATTCCACCTAATTATCTGGTCTCTAGTTCTCCCTATTTGTGTGCTTCATGCGTCATACTCTTGACATAGCAATTTGTCATAGAGTTTTGTCTTGACATAGCAATTTGTCATAGAGTTTTGTCTTGACATAGAAATGTGTCATAGAATTTGTCATAAAATGTCATAAATTCTTGACATAGAAATTTGTCATGAATTGTCATAAGCCTTGCATAGCAATTTGTCATAGATATGTCATAATTTTGCTATTATTGATTTGAATTTCTATTCAAATCTCTTTCATGCTAATTTGCTCATTTATCCAATTCTTCTATAAATTGGATGATTTTCAATCAAACCTAATCCAAATTTCCATTAGATTATCGAACTTGTGCTTCTAGTACTCTTGAACTTTTCATCAATCTTGCTTTCAATTGTGTGTGCACTTGTAGGTGAGATCCACAAACCCATTGAAGAGGAAAGAACAACAATGGAGCCGCATGGAAGGAGTATTCAATTCTACGTCTGGTTTGCATAATTTTCATTTTGAATGCTTTGTTTTCATACCTCCATTGAATGTGCTTTGGAATTAGGTTCATTTCAATGAGAGTTCTTTCGATTGAGTTATCATGTTTAGTGTTTTGATTTATCTACTTGTTTTGATGATTCCTAATTTCTACGCTACAATATCAACTATATCATCACCGACAGTCCTTCAATATATCATCACCAATAGTCCTTCAACCAATATGTCAACATCATCATCAGTTATGCCAATCATGCCAAAACAAGATTAGTCTTTTTGCCTTCCTTCAGTTCTCACAATCTGTGTAATCTGTTTACCTTCTTGTTTGAGTGCATTCTTCTTTTGTTTCTTGAGTGTATGTGACTGTGTTGATCCCTTTGTGGATGTTGATTATGAATTAATTTTAGTCCCTCTTATCATCCTCCATAATTCCAACCTTCACTCATTCGTAGGAAGCTAATTAGGATAAAAACTTGTGCATGCTCTGGGTAGTCTTATTAATTCTTTGTTCTATTATAGGCAGGAAGATCAATTTCAATCTAGGTTCAAACCTTTTTTCCCTTTCAAGCATTCCTTCTAACCCTTTTCCCCCTCAGATCAATATATTAGGATTTATATGTGTTGGGTTAGTCCAACACGTGCATCTCAGATTGGAAAGGAAGTCGGCCTTCTCTGGACATTCAGCCTCAAACATGCAAGGTCCCATAGTTGGAGGCTATCTCAATGTGTCACAAGGTTGATGATAAATGTTTGTCATCAAGTAAGCTCACTTTTTTGACAACAATACCTTTGTGCATTAGGTTGACGAACCACTAGCCTTCTTGCATTAGTATTTTGATTTTGGATTTTGCTTGCATCTTCTGATTTCTTGTCTGGTTCTACATTTTCCTCTTTTCTTTTATCTTTGTTAGTATAATTTAAAAATTCACCAGACTAAAACACAAGTCCAGTCTTGTCCAAATGGGCTTTCCACATGTTCATCAATTCTTCCAAAATCTTACTGTTGTCAAGAACCTTATTCTCTGCCTTCAGTTTATTTACTTCTTACTCTATCTTCTCAAATTCCTCAGTCTTCAACTTGATTGATTCTTTCAAGGATTCCTCTATCTTCTTTCTTTCCTCAATCTTTTGCATCAGATCTTTAATAGTATCATTCACTTGCTTCAACTAATTGTTAACTTCCTTATGCTTCAATTTGAATTTCCATATTTTCTCTCTCAGCTTCTACACACATTCATTTGCCACCTTTAAATTCTCTTTTAATTCCTTATTCTATGATTTAACACTTTCCAAATACTAAAAAGTTGTCTACAAGTCTTCATCCAACTGCAATCATTTTTTCATACACATAAGTGCCATGATTCAACCAAGAAGGATCTCCCTCAAGTAGTTAAGCTTTCAAGAAAGCAACCAAAGCTCTGATACCAATTGTTAGATTGGTTGAAGGAAATATAATACTAAGAGGGGGGTGAATCACTATTCCCATATAATCAAAAAAAAATTTCTCATCTTATTAACCTTTTACTTTTGTGTTAGATTTATCAAGTAAACACATCAACATGAAATAGAAAATTCAAAATAAACATGAAAACACAACCACAACTAGAACACTGGATTTTATACATGGAAAACCCAAATGGGAAAAAACATAAAGAGGGTTAACTCTCAAGATAATATAGCTTGTTATATGTTGTTTATAAAAAGAGTGGATCACATCGGATGGCTCAATGCCAAGTTACAAAAGTGGCTCACTATGAAAATTCTCAATGCAAGGTTAAAAAAGTGGCTCACAACCGAAATGCTCACTGCAATAGAAAAGGGTGAACTAAAGAAAGGTGCATCTCTAGATGCATATAATCAATTCCAATGTAACCTCAAATAACAAAATAATAACGCACAAAAGATCTGATAAAGAATCTTTGTGTTAACACTAATCACTATACTGCAACAAATCTGGTAAAGGATTATTGCAACACTATCTTCACTCTAATTTTGCTTCACCATTCCCAACTCACACTTCACATGCTGTACTCAATGTTTCTTCATACACTCATACACTCCACATCTACATGCATCTTATATACACATATATACATACCAATAAGCACAATCACCAAGATAATATGTCGACCAAGCACAAATCAATGATGTAATTCCCAATACAACAAGCATCTACCGGACCCATAGGAGTGGACCCATAAGCACAATTCCCAAGCATCATAAAAAATGACCCCATAATACGAATGCCACTGATTCTAGAATATAGAATTCATAGGAAAGAATACAAGTGACATAACCATGACCAATAAACTTAAACATAAACCAACATGATCAAGATATAAGATTTTTGGTCACCTCCAGAAATGACTCTAGAGAGTTATACAATCCTTATATCTTTGTATAACATATATACATGTTTTCCATCACTACACAACTATTGGTAGTGGGCCATCATCCCTTGTGGGGATTCATGACATGGTTTAACATTCTCATGTGGATTCTATAAGTCTAATGGTTGTATTGGGCATTGACAAGTTGATCTTTTGGTGAAACAACAAGCCTAGCATTGTAACAAGTAGTATCAGAGCTTGGTCACAAGTTCAAATCACGCAAGCCGCGACAAGTGACACTGGGAGGGGGATTGTTGAAAGTGGGCTAGCATCCCTCACGATGATTTGTGACATGGTTTAACAACCTCCCGTGGATTCTATAAGTCCAGTGGTTGTATCAGGCATTGACAGGTTGATCTTTTTGTACAATGGAAACCCTAGATTGTAAGAACAACATCATAAACTATACTTGCCTTATCTTCTCAATATACCACATCCGGACCAACCTGGATCACCGAGTTTGACATCAATGACAACAATGATAATGTTCACACAAATCCATAATCTTTTTGTTTAAATTGTTTTCTACTTGTGGAATGTGGGAAAGCATGTCTTGGGCGTTTGTGATTGGTTCATTCACTTTGTGACTATCACACATACCTCAACTCTTGACATACACAAACATTTTAGAATGGATTGAAACATTCCTTGTCTATTTTATGTCATTTTTTCCATAAAGGTATCACATTATCTCTCTAACCTCATGTTACAATGTGATGTATCCATTTTTCATATCAAATAAAGCTCTCTATTACTAAAGGTGCACAAATGAAAGCAAGGTTTCATCACTACTAGTTTTTTCGCCATCTAATCTTTTTGTTTCTTACTAGCCTTTTTTCTCTTTCATAAAATTTCCTCTTTCATCCAACACTCTTCTCTTCTTTTTAGAGATCATTCATTTCTTTCATATATAAGCAATCACTCGAAGGGTAATCCTACCTCCATCCCTCAGACTGTTGGGGCATGTTTTTTATTTTCAATTTTCTTTGAAATGACACTCTAAATCCCATTTTCTCGAACAGGGGGAAAATGTAGACACTAAACATTAGTAAATGCCTATGTCTCCTATTTTTAACATGTTGCACACATAGTCTTTACTGACCTAATTTTCCCAATTCCTCTCAATTATTCCTACTTTGACCAAAATTCACTTAATTTGTGCAGCGTCGTAAATTGTACACCCTTAATTGGGTGGTACAATTCCACGCTTAGGTTAGCACTCACCTTAGTGTGTTTGCATATTGCATTTCAAATTCCCTTCAAGCATTTAATTAATTAATTTAATTAAATATAATGTCTTCTTTTATCCCTCTACACATCATAAAAATGGGCCCTTTAACCTAAGTGTGCCCCTTTTTATTTTAATCCTCCAATTAAACATTTCATCAAATACCCTAATTATGTCATATTTCGACCTTCAAGGCCTGATTTTGCATATCAAAACATATCAAATTCCCACATACTCTTGGAATTTTCTTTAAAATCACAATACCTTGCTTCCCCAAAGATTTGGCAAAAAGTTGGTCAGACCATGTGTTCAAACCATGTTGGTACCAACATGGTCCTTACTTTTTCTCCCCAAATTTTGGGAGCATCTTTTGGCAGTATTTTAATATTCAAATCCAAGAGATTGTCAAAAAATATTATTTCTAAGTCGGCCTATGACTCAAAAAAATGTTAAGGTCTCCTACATAAACCCTTTCTTTCCTCATTTGAAGATCTAAGATCGAGCGATTGCAGGAGCTTCTTATGCAATGAAAGTGCAGGTTTTATGAAGCTTATAATATAAAATCAAGCATCCATCAAGTCTACATCAAGCATTTTCAACATCCCTTAAGAGCTTTGAAGATATTGAAGAATAATAGGATATCACCGAATGATGATTGGATTGTACCTCTCCCTTAGTGTTTGGTATGGTTTCATGTTATTTTCATGTCTTTGTATGAGCTTCATAACATTCATTTTTATATTTACATTCATGCTTTAGATCCATTATTGCATTTATAGTTTGAAGCATTTACATTTACATTTACAATCATTTAGGGTTTGTTCTCCAAAGCGTAGGGTACAACTCTAGATTTAATTTCTTGTTCATTTAGTATCTTGCATACACACATGATTCTTGCACACACATTTTAATTTCATTACCGGATACTTGTGGAGGTGGAAATCACCAAAACAAGGGGTTTGACTAAGGCAAAACCCTATATAACCACCTAGACACCCTTTTTACAAGTTGTAGGTATAGGAATCCAGTGGATGCACAAATTTTGGGAATGATAGAAGACATAGAGAGAAAATATAATCTTAGATCTCAAAGACATCTATCATCAGACCCTCAGAACCTCAGATCTAGAAGATCAACTTCATGTCAATAGAGGGACATGGGTGCTTAACACCCTAGGTTCTACTAATTCTGCATCAGTTTCAGTAGTAGATGCACCTCTGAGTTCATTTTTCAGCTCTTCTTTCTATCTCTCAGTTTTAATTTGTGCCAAATCTGCATTTTAAGTTTAGTATACTTTGTTTCTCATCTCCTAGTTTAGTTGATTGTTTCATTACATTTTACATATCTTCTCCTCATTTACATCAAAGGAATAGAAACCCTAACATATTTTCCTTGACTCTCTCTTTCCTAAAAGAAGTAGTCAAAGTGTGATATCTCCCTAAGCTTTTTCGTATTCCACTGTGTGTACATGAGAGTGGGATTAGGTCTTAGTTAATTAGTTTTCTTTCATTTGCATCCAATCTTGGTGAACGCAACGTGAATCTAATCTTCTTTAAATTTTGCATTTCCTAGTTAGACCTAGTTATTGCATCTTTCTTTTCATTGAAAAGCATTAAAAAAAACTCAAAAAAAAATGTTTTCATTCATTGCATTATGCGTTCTAAGTTTTGTTTGCATTCTTCATTTCAAAAATGTCAAATCTTTATTTCCAATATTTTCATTCCTTTGACAATGCATATTCTTATGATGATCATGAGTTTAGTAAAGAATAATTATGTGAGGCTCTTGATGAGTTTCAATACCCTAAACCTTCTAAACCTAAATTTTGCCAAAAACTAATCAACCTTCTAACTATGTCATTTTTTAGTGATGAGAAAGATAAGTTGAATGGTTCTTCTCATGAATACATTCCTATCAACTCATCCTCTAAATGTAGTAACATGGTGGTTTATAACAATCCACTTTATGAGAACCTATCTCCTTTTGAATCTAAGGACAAACCATTTAATAGATATGATCATGCTATGTTGGATGATGCACTTGATTATTTTATGTCTTTGCCAACTCCTTTAAATAAAGACCGCACATCTAACAGATTGATTAGCATGATAAATGTGAATGAGCATAGCGAAACCCTCTTTATGGTTCAAGGTGCTTACTCTTCTCCAACATCCCAATCTTTAAACCAACCCATTAGGATAGTTCAAGGTGGTTATGAAAATGATCATTTTCACACTCCTAACAAACTTATTATCATAGTGCAAGGAGGATATCCTACTAAAATTCCTTTTCAGTATGCTAAACAAATAACTAAAGAGAGTTACCATTCAGTTGATCATACCTATAACACGAGAAACAGTAGGCAGCCTAATCCTCCTCCAGTTATTCCAACTTCACTTCCTAATCCTTGACCCATTCCTATTCAAGTGCCTCACATTTTGCAAGCTCTCGTAAGGAATATGATCTCATTAAACAACTTAAGGCCACTCCTGCCAAGATCTCCCTTTGGATTCAAACCTCCTCAACATATCATGGAATGTTACAAGATGCCTTGAAAACCTTGAATGTACCACCAGTAGTGACATCCAATAATGTTTCTTATTTGATTGACTCAATAACCACACCTAAAGCTCAAATTGTGTTCACCCAAGATGAGTTACCTCCTTGTAAAATTCAATACCAATATAATCCTCTCATGATTGTTGTCATTATCAATGGGAATGCTATAAGATGAACCCTTGTGGATAATGGCTCTGGCCTTAATGTTTTTAGTGTTAACTTGTTGCATAAGGTCAACATGGATGTTTCTCTCATCAAACCTGATTCTCTTACTATCTGTGGCTTTGACAATGTGGCTAGATCTTCATTGGGTATTTTAACCTTGCTTGTTAAGGTAGGTCTGTTCACCTTGTCTACACCTATTCATGTCATGCCTGATAACTTGACCTACAATTTGTTGTTAGGTAGACCTTGGATTCATAACATGCAAGTTGTCCCTTCTACATTGCACATGAAAGTTAAATTTATTTATAACAACAAGATGTATACCTTGCTCATCGATACCAATCTCCCAGCTTGTTTACAAACATCCACTTCTAATTATTCCTCCACTAGTTCTTCTCCAATTATTTATGAGGTCCCTTCTAGTATCCCTTCTCCTTTGAGTACCACTTTCTCCTCTACCAATTGTATTCCTCCAAATGATCCTGTAACTCCTGAAAATGGTTCTTCTCAATCTGAATCTCCTCCCAAAGATGTCTTTTCTCTCGATAAGGTACTCTCGGATGATTATTGGGGGTCCTTGGACTTCAACCCTACTTTTGTGGGAGAATATAGAATCCCTTCAATAGAGCATAAGTTTGAAAGAAGGAAGACAAGGATGAACCCAAAAAGCAACCCACTTTGTCTAAACAATTAAGAGACCACTTTGTGGCTGCTTCCAATTCTAAGTCTTCACCTATGCCCTCCTTAATTGATTTTGACATTCAAACCTATGAAAAAAATCCATCCCCCACTGAAATGGCTAACCTCTATGGTCTCGGTTTCCATATCTTAGTTAACAATGGATATAATGGAAATGGTTGTGGTGCTCAAGAACAAGGGATTAAAGTTCCTAAAGAAAATAATTGTCGTGAGGCTACATTTAGACTTGGATACAATCCCCTCAAACCCACCAAAGCTTCTAAGAGACCATCTATTAGTGTTAATGTCATTTGTTTTTCACCTAAACCTCTTTCATTAAAACATCCTAAGTATATTAACTATGATTCTAGTATCTTTGCTTTAGATGTCTTCTCTAATGATGATTTCTTAGTTGAGTTTCTAGGGGCGTATTATAATCTCCCTCATTACCATCATAGTCATGGATTTCCTTATTGTTTGAATGTAGAAGCATATTTTGGGGAAGATGTTGAATTAGCTAAAGATAATGATGTGATGATTAAGGGGTTCCGTCAACTAAAGGATATATCTCAACAAAGTATATCAAGATGGATCCTTGTAACGAAGACAAGATTATAAAGGTAGGGAAATGTATTACTGATGAGGAACAGAAGGAATATTTTGATTTATCACACCAGTTCACTGAAATATTTGCTTGGATATACTCTAACATTCCCGACAATGATCCTAAGATTATCACTCATAATATTGTCCTAATTCCTGATGCTAAACCCATGAAGCAAAAGATTAGAAAAATGAATCGCAAAACAACTTTGCTTGTCAAGGCTGAAATTGAGAAATTATTGGATACAGGATTCATTCACTTTATTGACTACTCTCCTTGGATTTTGAATATTGTCATTGTGGCTAAACCTGATCACAAGATTAGGATGTGCACCAATTTTTTATATCTCAATAAGGCTTGCTTAAAGGATGATTTTCCACTTCCTAACATTGATATGATAGTAGATTCTACCGTTGGACATGCCTTGTTGTCTTTTATGGATGGTTTCTCATGATATAATCAAATATTTATTAATCCTCAAGATCAATTTAAAACTACCTTCACTACTCCTTGGGGTACATTTTGTTCAATTGTAATGCCTTTTGGATTGAAAAACGTAGGCACTACTTACCAATGTGCTATGACTCTTATCTTTCATGACTAGCATAAAATCTTAGAAGATTACATTGATGACATCTTAGCTAAGTCCATACTCCATCAAGACCATGTTAAGATCCTTCATCAAGTCTTTGAATGAATTCGTAAATACAACATGCACTTGAACCCCTGAAAGTGTGTTTTTGGTGTGGATAGTTGAAAACTATTAGGGTTCATAGTTTTGCATCATGGTATTGAGGTGGATATGAAAAATATAGATGCCATTGTTAATATTCCACCTCCTAAAAATATTTCCCAATTGAGAAGTTTGCAAGGAAAGATACAAGCTATTCGTAGGTTTGTGTCACAACTTGCATATTGAACCTTTCCCTTTAACCAATTGCCCAAGAAAAAAATCACCTTTCAATGAAATGAGTATTGTCATCAAGCCTTTGAAGATTTAAAATTTTATTTGGCCAATCCTCCTTTCTCGTAACCAACTGACTAAACTAAGCCATTTCTTCTATACAGAGTTGCTTCTCCTCATGCTCTTGCAACTCTTTGGCATAATGTAATAGTGATGGTAAAGAATGTCTGGTTTGTTGTATAAGTCGTACTTTTCTTGATTATAAATTTTGTTATACTGTTATAGAAAGGCAATGTCCTGCTCTTGTTTTTGCAATACAGAAGTTGAGGCATTACCTCTTGAATGTTGAGGTTCATGTTATCATCAAATTTGATCCTTTGAAGCATATTTTCTCTAAGATGGATCTTTAAGGACATATAGAAAAGTGGGTTATGATATTAACTGAGTTTGATCTTATATTTGTTTCTAAAAAAGCAATTAAAGGACAAGTGTTGATTGATCAATTAGCAGATGTTCCTTCCCCTCTCATCCTACCTAATCAAGAATCCTTTCCTAATGAGTTTGTTCTTCCTATTGAGATTGAAAAAACTTGGGAGTTGTACTTTGATGGCTCTATGTGTCGTACAGGCTTAGGGGTAGGTGTTGTTCTATTTCCTCCTAATAATAAACATGTTCCCCTATCTTATCATCTTAATTTCTTATGTACTAATAACATTTCTGAGTAAGAAGCCCTTATTGCTGGTCTAGAGGCTTTATCCTTGAATGTTAAGAACATACACATCTATAGTGACTCTCAATTAATCATTAGACAAGTTACAGGAGTTTATTAGGATAAACAAGATAAATTATCACAATATCGTGATTTGGCCTTATCCTTGTTACAAAATTTGTATTCCTATGTAATGCAGCCTATCCCTCAAAAAGATAATCAACATGTTGATGCAATGGCATGTGTTGCTTCCCTTGTATCCTTAGAGAATCCAGCAATAGAGTTTAAATTTGTTATTCATAACCTTTCTTCTCTGGCTATTGCTGATAACCCTAGTGATGTGGCTTATTGCTATACCATAGATTCTGACAAATGGTACTCGCATATCTTAAGATATTTGACCGACGGTGCATTTCTAGATTCTACAAGTAAAAATGCTAGAGCTAGAATCCACAAGTTAGCCGCACGATACATTATCCTTTCTAATGTCATTTACAGAAGGGGTTATCATGGTTTTATTCTCTATTGTCTTAACAGAACAAAAATCCAAATTGCTCTAGAGGAAGCACATTTAGGTGCTTGTGGGGGGAATTTCAAAGGTAAAACTTTAGTTCAGAGGTTGCTTCAAATGGGGTATTATTGGCAGACCATGGAGAAAGACTCCTTTGTGTCTATTAAAAAGTGTCATCAGTGCAGCAGCGCAACAATTTTATTCATGCTCCTACACAGGAACTTAAGTCGCAAGTGGCCTCTTGGCCCTTTTCAATGTGGGGTTTGGATCTTATTGTAAAAATTTCTCCTCCCTTGAGCCTCATCCCAAGGACATACTTTCATTATAACTACTATAGATTATTTTACGAAGTGGGTGGAAGCGATTCCTCTTTGATTCACTACTACTGAAGTAATTTGTTAGTTCATCTTGGATAATATCATTGCTTGATTTGGAATTCCTTCCACTTTGGTTTCTGACAATGGTACTTCATTTAATAACAAAGATGTGAAGAAGTTTCTTGAAAAATACCATATTCAACATCACTTTTCTACACCTTATTACCCTCAATATAATGGCTAGGTTGAGTCCTCTAATAAAATTCTTGAACAAATTCTTTATAAGACTATAAACAAACATGGTAAGGATAAGCACACCCAGTTGACTTATTCTCTTTGAACTTATCCAACAAGTGTATGCATAGCTACGGGTACTACCCCTACAATCTTGGTTATGGTGTTGATTCTATTATGCCTTTAGAGTTAGAGATTCCCTCACTAAGAATTTCTCTCAAGGGTATAGTCGACGATGAATTCTATCGATAATGTCTCCAACAACTTGAAATTCTTGATGAATGACATATAAATGCTCTTGAGCATATTCAAGTATATCATAAATCCCTATAGTGAAGTTATAACAATAAGGTCATTCAACATTCCTCCTCAGTGGGTGACCTTGTGCTCTATGACAATCAGCGTAATGTGAATTTTTCACTTGAAGATAGAGGAAAGTTTATCCCGAATTGGTTTGGACCATATATCATCACTGAGGTCTATGGATCAGGTGCCTACAAAATAATAGATGTGGATGGAAAGCCTCTTAAGGAATCCATAAATACTATGCATCTTCGTGGATACTATGCTTGATTTTCTCCTTTCTTTTCCTTTTCTTTCCTTTCTTTTCTTTTTCAAAATTGTATGATATGGTAGCATCTCTTCACTAAAGCATGACAACCATGTTTTAAATTCTTGGTTGTCTTGAATTCATGGTGCAAATTTTTAGGAATTTACATTCTTGTGTGCTAGTATATCATGCAATTTTGCTTTATGTGTTTGGAATTAGGATACATCATGTTGTGTTTAAATAAACCCTTAATTAGATCACATTAGTTATGTAGTCCTTAACTTAAACACATATCCTTACATCATCAAATTTGTATTTAATTAAATACTTAGTTATTTAATTAAATCATACATGTATAAATTTAGCCATGAGGTATTGAGAAATCAATCACATGAGAGTTAGATTAGACATACATGTACATTTCTAATTTTTTAACTTTTAATCAAAGCAATAGAAACATTCATTATTTTGCATGGTAGATATGCTAGTTTTTTCTCTCATAATTTTACTATCTTAAACCATTTTAAGCATGTAGATTGATTTCCATTCCCTTTTATTTGGTTTCGTCCTTGGAGAATAGTTTAGTTAAACATTCTAAAACCAAGATAACCCTGTGATTCATGAAGGTCTTATCTTGTTGATTATGAAATAAGCCTAGGCTCATGAAATGAAACCCTCCCCCAAGGATAAAACCCACATTTCCTCTTCTAACCCTAATGTATAGTTGGTTTCTAATATAGAGATGGATGAGGATGATAGTGGTGCGGCCATGTATTACCATGATGTCAAGGATATGGAGGACCCTGAGTATAGACCAAATAAATAAGGGGAGTTTATGGTGACTCTAGGAACTAACAGTAGTTGGAAAATCAATCCTCCAAGGTGGGCGGCTAGTAAGTTCAAATCTAGCAGCAGGAAAATGCAAGACCTGGAGCCACCCACCAAAAAAAAATTGAAACTTACCAAATCTAGTGGGTCAAAGTTCCCGGACCATGAGATTAGGTTGGACATCCCTATCAAGGTGGATGATGAGAAACAGGGACTTGTGATTAAGTAAAATAAAGGCGAGATAAAGGAGGAGAGGGTGATGGGAAATCTGCTATTAGATGCTACTAGAAGTCAGGAGAAGGAAATTGGATACTTACAAGATGGGATTAAAGGAATTGTTGACACTTTCACAAAATCCCCTGGGCCCAATAAATCTAAGAAGATCATGAGTATGCTCCAAAAAATTTCTCAAGATGTGGAAACTATGAAGGTTAACCAAGAGTGCAGAATTAAGAAGCTAGAAGAGGATGTGAGTGAGATCAAGGAAAATCTGAACAATCTGGTGGAAATCAGTAGGCAGGTGAAAGATAATAGTGCTGATAGTTTGGAAAAGATTTATTCCATGATGACTGATTATAGAACCAGGACCATCGTGAGTGACCCTCCCATGGGAGAAAAGAAGAAAAAGATTTCTTCAGAGGGTGGACAGAGTGTTGTTGGTGGGAAGATTAGTTCAGGTCCATGTACAAGAACCAGGAGCCAGAGCCAGGACTAGGGAACCTCCAGATTCATCATGGAGGACTTGGAGAAAATTAATAGGACTACTATTCATAAAAATACTGAATTGATGCACTCTCTTAGTTGAGTGTATGATCCTATTTTTTGGTTCATCTTTTTTTGTTTGTTTTTTGGCTATCGATCTGTGTGGGGTTTTTCCCCTATTCTGCTTAATTTTTTGGTCTGGTTGGTTGCTGGCCTTGGTTTGTAAAAATTTGGGTTTTAGGTCCCTGTAAAACCTGTTTATCTTTATCAAAAACATTCATTATTTTGCAAATTAAAAGAACACATTTGAGGCTAAGATCATCATCATCATCATCATCATCATCATCATCATATATATATAATCAAAAGTTTTAAATACATCATCATATACAAAATCAACCACTAGATGCAAAACATGGTCTCTTCTATATCAACACTATCTATGGCTAGTACTACCTAAGTCCTCAGGTCCCTATCATGGAGGTTCCATGGGTGTATAACAGGATGAAGACCATGAGTGACTCCTAGAAGAACTCCTATGGTCTCAATCCATGACTATATCTTGATACATGTTCATACTGTCTGAAGTATAGGATGAAGACCATGAGTGACTCCTAGAAGAACTCATCTGGTCTTGATCCATGACTATACCACCACTCCTATACTTCAACTCTAGAAGAGGGAATTAAATCAAATCACATGTTCATCATAATAAAAAATTATAAACAAATTGAATCAAATAAAAATCCTTTACCTTGATCTCCTGCATGCTAGTGTGGATCATGTGTCATGGCAATCTTTGACCTAGAGTTGTTTCCCTCTCCATGCTCATAGTGTCTTTGTACTACAGTAGGTAGTGTTTTCAGAGATGATCTACATAAGCTTGAAGTCAGTCTCCTGAGGTCATCTTCCTCTCCTCTAGCCAACACTACCGATGGATCTAGGGCTATGGTATCATCTGTGGAGTGGTGGGAAATCTCCTCCTCTCTCTGTTCTTCCTCCTCTCTCTCCTCCTCTCTCTCTCCTCCTCCTCTTCCCTCTCCTTTGGATCATCCTCATTATCATCTCAATCTCCTCCTCCATGCCCACCAATATCTCCATCTCTCCCTCCCTCCTCATCATCATCTGTATCCTATTGTTCTCCCTCCTCCTCTCTCTCATCCTCATGATCCAATGTCTCTCCATCACTCGGGTCCTTGGATGTCTCATGATCCTTCCTAGATAATCATCCCGATGGTCTAGGATTCTCCCTAGGATAGTCTAAAGTAAAAATGTCTCCAGGGAAAGTCCTATCTCACCATGTGATGTAACTACGATGAGCTTTGTGATGCACCCACCAACAACCTCAGGGAACTCACACTAACAATCTAGAAATGGAGTTTTTTTTTTTGTTTAACTAATAAGTTCCATTAACCTTATCTAGGCAGTGTGAGAACAAATAATACACTTAATTCATCTTAGTTGAATCATGGTTACAAAGTCTCAAATAGTCCCCTAGGGTATATTGATGCCACCACTTACTTACTTACTAACTTTATGATTCTTAATCCATACATTAGATTCACAATCAACAATCCTACAATCTACATGCTTACATTCTACAAGAAACTTGCTCCTTACATGCTAGGGATGAACTACTTCTACCATAAATATAATGTTCCTATTGCTTCCCTCAAACAAGATGCAACAATAAATGACATGAAACCTTGAGTTATTATGATACAACTATACTATTTATGCCCATACACATAATGCATACAAAATCCACTTATACTCTTTAAGGATTATAGTACTAACCATGCATCAATTGTTTGTTACAGCCATGATACTAATGAGTTCTTAATCAAGTGTGGTCTATACATTTTTAGAATTCTATAACTAACTACATTGCAGTCATATATACATGAAAGTGCACCCATCTTTTTGCATTACAACATAGATCTATCTACATGAACCAGTGTCCATTACACTTCAAGGTAATACGACACAAATATTTAACTTGCTGCCCAAATCTATTTCCATAAAGAATACATACATATAACTTGTTGAATACAATACAACATAAGTGTTGGGTCTTTACATATACTTAATATGTTGATCTAATAATGAAACATCCAAAATTCTATACTCTTTCACATAGTTACATTGATTCCCAAAAGATGTCATGACAATTTACAGCTAATGATAAATATGAACCTACATGATACTATTACATAATCATATATACATTAGGCTTACTCGACCTTACAAGTGGTTCCTACACTATTACAAATTATTACATCTTATATAAAAATAAGTTTTAGTACATAAATATACTCCAAAGATTTTATAGCCATCACGAAGAAGATCCAAATCCATGGACAAGAAGAACAACAACAAGAAGGGAAAAACCCCAATGGATAAAAGCTCCAACCACTTGACCAATGTGGAACCTATAAGGAACCACCCCTCGAGCTAGGAGATGTCACTAGGTCCCAACACACACACTAAGCCTAGGTTAACACTTCTACCAAAGGGACTAACACCAAGAAAGACTTACATACACATGGACCAACATCAATGCAATAACAACAAGAAAATTCCCTAAGTCCAAACAAACATCAAGGCATAAATGCAAATGGAAAAACACAAGGGAACTCATGTACAAGGGAGTGTCATCACATGTCATACCAAAAACAAGGTTATAGCCTAAGGGCATGCGAAGCCATCTCAACCTATGAGAGACCAAAGGATATCAGCTTACCATCTCCACGGTCTTCTCATGCTCAACCTAAAAAATCCTCCTTGGGACTAAGTCATGAGGCACCATCATTTATTATCTTTTTAATTATCTAACTACCCAAGCTCATTCATTAATTAGTTATCACTAAATTAATCAAGGTAAACTCCCTTATGCCCAAGAGGTCTAGACTTCATGCATCCTTACAAGCAACCTCATGATAGTCCATCTCTCGTGACCCTAGGTGTCGCAAAGAAGACCACTCCCTTACATGAACCCAAAATCAGCTTCAAAAGAGGCTCAAGTTACACAAATAAATCTGAAATGCAACATCATACAACACCAAATCATGTATAACCACATATTCATGAAAAATGGACATCAATATACAAAAGAGCTGAGCCTCTTGGCCCAAAACATACATAAACCAATTCATAAAACCACTGCAACCAAATCAACAAAAACCCAGCAAGGTCTTCACACTTGTTGTCCTTAAAATCAGCAGCATAATGGATTAACTCCCATTAGAAAAAACATCATGGGACAAATTCAAATAATCAATCAAATCTTACATCCAAACAATGGCATCAAATTCTTGAACATAAAAATCAATCTGAAACATCACATATGCAAGACAACCTCTAGTATTAAAATACAGTATGACACATTACTCAATATGGCCTTCACAAGGAAAATAATACATAAAATGATGCAACATTTTCAATACACTTATCCCATGCTATAACTCGCAAGCTTCATTCCAAACCACTACTGGACAACATTGATCATCAAGAACTCATGCATAACAAAATGTGTTAATTCGCACAGCAAAATTAACCACCTAATAGCTACAACACTAAAACCACAACACCTTCTATTGCCCAAGACAAATCTGAAAACAAACTAAACCAAATAAAACGTTGAACTGGTAGCATAAACTAAATGTGCAAACTCATTTCCAGACCTATCAAATTGATAATTTGGTTCAACAATTTTAAAATCAATTAAGATAAACATCAATATAATAACCAGCCTATCGAATGGCAACCCATCTGGCAAATACAAATAGAGAAGAACATAAATTAAAAAAAAAAAATACTCACTACTGTCTGGGCGTATATTACCGAGCAGCAGGCATTCATCCTCTGTAGGACACAACATAAGAAACATGGTGTAGAGCACCCACCACATTATGGTGGTACTGTTGCACCCACTATGACATGGTGGTGCAGCTGCACCCACCACGACATGGTGGTGCAGCTGCACCCACCATGTCATGGAGTGGTTCTTCACCCTCCATGACATGGGCAGTGTGGCAACACTCACCTTGTCGTGAGTGGTGCTAGGCACCACCATGACAAGGTTGGTGTTGTTGCACCTTCCATGCCATGAGGGGGTGCAAAGCACCCACCGTGACATGCTAGTGGTGCAAAAACACACCACCACATCATGGATGGTGCTAGGCACCAAAGCCCCAGTGTGGGTCAACCAAAAAGATAAAAAAGAAAGGGGCGATGAGGCAAATAGTCACAAGAAGAATAACTAAAATATTTGCTAGCACACAACCAACAACCCATCCATAATAAGAGTGTTGTAAACAAATTTGCCTCTAAAATAAAAAGGGAATACTGTGATAATAATAGACAATACACCCAATTTGTAAATTTCATAATACATAAAGAGGGTTTTAACAAAGAAAGACTGATAAATATAAACATGGATTTCAAAGAGCAAGCATTCTCTCTAATTATATTTCATAATAATGCAATCTCCATTCCCTCATTCAGCAGTTTGAAACACAATGAAGACACTCAACAACAAGATCAGACAACAATACAAAAGAAAGAAGAAAAATAAGAGGCCAACCTCTCTCTTGTGTCATGGAAGAGAGCCTCTGATGAAGAATCTTGACCACTGCTCCCAAATATAGCACAAACCCTTCCAACACAAAAACTTCGATCCTCAAATTCTAAATCCTCTAAAAATGCTCCCAGAAAGAAAGTTGCCGAAGAGGAGAAAAATGAAGAAAAACCAAAAGAACTAGAAGAAGAAAAAAAAAACCCAAATTGAAATTCACAACAGCATTTAAAAAAAGTCCAGAAGAGAAATTGAAAACCCTATCCTTCTATTCGACCAATAGAAATATTTCATTTTGAAATATTCCTCCCTTTTACAACTATACAATATAATAGTTATACTTCCCATTTCTTTTATGGGATTTGAAAATCCATTTAAATTAAAATTTAGAAATAGAAACACATTGCTCTCATCTCATACAAATCAAATTATTATTTAAATATTAAATAATCAACCTCATAAAAAATAAATCAAAATCAAAATCAGCATTAAATAAAATAAAGAAATTAAAGTGAAATAATTAAATGCAATTATTTAAATCAACTGAAAAAATTAAATATTAAATAAAATCTCAATAAAACATTATTTTAAATTTAGTAGTGAAAAAAATTAAATAAACAAAAATCGCTAAATCGTAATAAATTAAAATAATGTTGCCACTAGAAAAAGTCATAAATTATTATTAAATAATCACTGAATTACGATAAAGCATTTATTGCCGATATTTAAATAAATAAAATAATCAATCCATCGCTAAATAAAAATCGTGATTAAATAGATTAAATAATTAATCTATTACTATAGTCAATAAATCACAAATTTAAATAAATTAAATAAACTAAACAATCAAACTCACCATGCCACATACTCACAACTTACGACAACCAACTCGACATGGCAAAATTTGACAAGACTAACGACAAGGACTTATGACAACCTAGACCTAGAGTGTGGGTAGGGAACCAACCACATCTCTGAATCACATATTTGTCATCGGGAAAGACACACTCACACCTATAAAACAAGGGAATCTCGCACTCGATTGTCTAGGAGGAATGAATGTTTAGGTACCTACAACCCTGCAACCACAACAAAGCTACATGTGCATATACATATACATATAAATACATACAAGACAAACAAGTGGAGGGATATTGCAATGACACATCTTGCTCACAATGAGTGATGTGGCGTTGATCCCCCATGAAGATAGTCAAACAGTATCCATATAGTGAGCATACAAATCATGAAACATCGCATCATAAGTAAATCAAACTAGGGTTAGTATATCCATTCCAAAATGAGGCACGATCCATGAAATCTATCAAAGCACATGATAACCAAAATACCGTTACTAACCATCTAGAAATCATAACTAGTCATGAGAACAATCAATAATATCAATAGTATAAGGTCATGTAATATCTATTATCAAAATCATCAACTAAAAACATAAGTAGTCATAACCAATGTCCATGCATCATATAAGTCAAATCATATCCATCGCACAAAATAAAGGTATGATCAAGTCAATCCAAAATGAAACAAGAGTCTTCTCAAGAGTGGGAATTACATCCTCCCCCCCTTGCCTAGGCTTACTCCTGGAATCTTGAGAATAAGTAGGGGTATAGCTCTCTCATCCAAGCTACATCCTCCCAAGTGGCTGATGTATCATCATTCGGGTCCCACTGGATGGACCCTTACTTTCTCTACTCCCCAACCTCTGAGGGACATCTCTCTGCGCTGAAGAATGCGCATGGGCTCCAAGGAAAGTTGCCCGTCCATGACCTACAAAGCATTCCAATCGAGAACATGCGATACGTCAGGATGGTATAGTCTCAAAATAGATACATAAAATACATCATGGATGCAGAACAATCTGGGCAGCAATGCAAGGCAATAAGCTACATGACCAATCCTCTCCAAGATCTCAAATGGTCCTACAAATCGAGGTGCCAAGTTAGAGCCTTTTCCATAACAGATTAGACTCTTTCATGAGAGAACTCACAAAAATACCCTATCTCCAACTGAGAATTGTGTGTCTATCCTGTGAGCATCTACATACTTCCTATGTCTGTCCTATGCAGCTGTCATATGCTCTCTGATTTGGGTAACCTGCTCCTCCATATCTTGTAGCATCTCTGAACCAATGTGCACCCTGTCCTCTAACCTGTCCCAACTCAAGGGAGTATGACATGGTCTCCCATATAATGCCTGGTAGGGGGACATACCAGTGTAGCTATGGTATCCGTTATTATAAGAAAACTCCACTAAGTATAGGTAATCTTCCCACCTAGACTATTGATCCATAACATACATCCTAACATATCCTCCAAAAATTGGTTCACTCGCTTTGTCTGACCATCTGTCTCTGGGTGATATGTTGTACTATAGTTCAGCTAGGTGCCTAAATCATGCTAAAGTGCTATCCAGAATGTAGAAGTAAACATAAGATCTCTGTCTGATATAATCTTACATGGAATACCATGCAACCTGACGATGTCTCTGATAAAGATCTGTGCCACTATGGCTGCTATATAAGAGGATCTTACTGGCAAAAAGTGTGCAATCTTGGTCAACCGACCAACAGTGACCATAATGGCATCATTTCGATGAGAAGATATAGGCAATCCAACTACAAAATCCTTGGAAATGATGTCCCATTTCCACTCTGGTACTAGATGTGACTGCAAAAATCCTATCAAATGTCGGTGCTCTTCCTTAACTCACTGACACTCAAGCCAACATGATACAAAATATGCTATGTCTCTCCTCATTCCTCCCCAAAAGTAGAGTTGTCTCAAGTCTATGTGCATCTTCTTGACACCAGGATGTGCTGAGTAAGGTGCACGATGGGCCTCCGTCATGATCAATTTCTGAAGTCCATCGGATGGCGGAACATAAATGTGTCCCATGTGTCTAAGAATGTCATTTGTGTCCATGAAATATCATGTAAACCTACCTTCCAAGGCTCTACCTGATGCTAACTTTGATTTGACCACCCAGTACCATGAATCTACTAGTAGTGCACTAAGAATGTGACTCCTCAAATCCACCTCCAAAGTCATTGTTGATATCCCATGTCTCTTGCGGTTTAGTGCATCTGCTACCAAATTATTCTTACCCTGGATGTACTTCACCTCATAGTCATACTCACACATGAATTCCATCGAATGCCTCTGCCTAGCATTCAGATTCGGTTGCGTAAATATATACTGTAAGTTATGGTGATCTGTGTATAGCTCGAACCGATGCCCTAAAAGAAAATGTCTCCAACAAACTGTAGACACCTAAAAATGTCTCATTAATCATGTACTAATTATTCCTCTGATTGATTAAATAATTCTTTAATTATTTATTTAAGCTAATTAATTGTATTCTTCTAAATTCATATTTCCTCGTCATCTTACTAATTATTCTATTTTAATTCTATCTACATTTAATCATTTAAACCATTTTCTAATATTAATTAAATATTTATTATTTAATTAATTGTGATTTTTAATCTTCAATTTAAATAATCTTTATTATCTAAATAAATTCATTTTCAATTTCTATCTCTATTCAATTAAACATTTAACCCTTTTCTAAATATTAATTAAATATTTTTAATTTAATTAGTTGTGATTTTAATCCTTTAAATTAAATAATCTTTATTATTTAATTAAAGTCCATTTCTAAATAGTTAAATAATTTCTTTACATTATTTAATTAACTAATTAATTCTTTAATTTCATTCAAATTTATATTCTTCTAGTTTCAAATACATGTGCATGATTTCAAAAATCAAATTGGAAATCAAAGTCAAGTTCTAAATATATTCAAAAAACAAATTGAATTTAAAATAAATTCAATATTTGAATTAAATCTCATGCAAAGATTAAATTGAAAATCAAAGTCAAGGTGCAAGCACATGCTAAATTAATTAATTCAATCAATCAATCAATCAATTCAATTATCTTTTCAATTCCTATTTCTATCTTTTAGTTAGCTTTTTCTAAATAAAGCTCTCAAAAAGCTTTCAATCAGTTAAATATTCCATCTATTTTAATTGATCATTTCAATTAATTGATTAATTACATCATTTCTTTAATTCTCTCCAATCATTCTTTTTCTATCTTCTAGTTAGCTTTTTCTAAATAAAGCTTTCTTTGTCATTTCTCAATTCTCCTCCAACCCGCCTTTTTCATGTTTCAATCAGTTAACTCAATTAATCTATTCAATCTGTTCCACCTCCAAATTAGCAGTTCAACTATCAATCAGCATGTGAGCTCACCTGAGTTCCACCTCTTGATCAATATGTTCTACCTTTCACTCAATTCTCTCCAAAAATCTGTAAATTGAACATTCAATCTCCATTTTCAACAATCACGAACTTCAAATGCTTGTGTCAATTGCAGGTTGCCAGTGCAATATCTGAGAGCCATCATACCACAAAGAAGAGAAGAACAATTGAAGCCATGATGCACAATAGGGAGTTTTTCATTGTTTAGAATTATTCTATTATGCATATATTTTCATTGGTTTATTTAAAATTCTTTGATTAGATAGGTATTCGTGATTTCCCTTTTATTTCTAGTTAATTACATGATAAATTTTACATACAACATTTCGGTGAACCCGACGTGAAACAACAACTAATTAAGCTTCTCTGTTTTCTGTGTGAATTTTGCAAGTCATACGAAAGTTTTAATTTTTTTTGCAAGTTTTGTACAGATTGTACAATCGATTCAACAATCACGCAATTGCATAGACAAGATCACGCAATCAATAACTCAGGGTGATGAATTTGTGTGGAACACATCACACAATTGTCTAGATCCCACCACGCAATCGATCAAATCCTGTTACGCATTTGCTGGGGTTTATGCATTCTGTTTATCTTATTTTTCTCATTATCTGTGCTCTGTTCTATCTTGATTCTGTATTAAATTTGTTAAATCTGAATATTGTTTACCCTTATTGCATGCTTTCATTATGACATCTTATGGCATGTAAGGTACAATTCAGGATTTCAGGTGCCACGAGGATAAAAGAACAAAGAAGGCAAGCTAGACACTATCGGCAAATCCTAAATGCAGAAAAGAAGATACAAGATCTAGAGGACAAACCAACCATTGATAGATACAACAACCTAGTTCTCTTATATAGAGTAAAATATGATTTTCTTAATATAGAATGGATGATGAGAGATATTTCTAGGGCATCACAATCTATCTTGCAGGTTCCAGATCAGAATTAAACTTTTTTATTTTTGTTTTGTTTGGTCTATCTGTGTTTTACACATTCACGTAGATATTTTCATGCAATCACTCTATCATTATCATGCATTCACTTTGTCATATTTACGCATTCACTTTGTCAGTATCACACAATCGCTCATATGAAACATGCATTCACTCAGGTATCATTACACATTCATATTTTTCATAGTTAAGTTTTTTGTTTTCTGTGAATTTTCTTGGGTTAATGATTATCTGTCTGTAACATATGGCAAATTTATAGAGAAGATCGGATTATTACTAAATCATAAACACTCATGCTATCACACTTTAGTTTTGGGCTTAAAACAAACTTGGTTAAAATTGGTATGCTTGCTTTCACACTTCAGTTTGGTGTTCTAAAATTGACTTGCACATGCGTATCTCACACCTAAGTTTGGGTCTTAAAATGAACGTGAATCTAGCTTCTCAATAGAATAACTTGCATTTCTTTTTTTCTTAAAGGAAAGAACTTTTTATCATGTTTGGGGTGGACCTACTATTGCATTAACTACCTTTCCACCCACCTTCGGGGTCTTGGGAGAAAGGGAGAAGGTGATAACAACACCCAATTTTTCATTTTAGTAGTGAGGGGTATCTTTAACTAGGGATTTCATCACCCCACAGAGGTACTTTGAATTGGGATGCATTGGGGATATCATCTCTCCCAGCGTATGCTCAAGCAGGTTTTTTGAGCTACTATATAAATATACTAGTCAGGTGGCTAGAGTGTTGAGTGAATTTGATGTATGTGGGGGCCTTCCCTACACCGATAAGATTAACTAAAGTGTTAAGTGGCTTGCTCTGAGATTCCTTCATTGGATTGGGACCCCTTGAAACTTACAATAAGAACCAGCTTAGTAGCCCAAATCCCACATTCAGTGATTCTGAGAGTGCGAATTGTACCCCATAGATACCCTTCATGCACCTTGCATTATGATATAGAAATCCCTCGGTGATAAGATGTTCAAATCTTCGGGGTAAGAGAGACTGATATGTCCGAGAAGTGTGTGTCATGGAGTAGAGTCAGTGCTGCCAGACTCTCTATCTGTTCATTTTGTTTTGATATTTTATTGTAAGGGCCTCATTTGAATGGTTTCCAATATCCAGCCTAGGATTGTCTTTTGTGCTTTTACATGTATCATTGTTCCAAACCAGTATTGGGTCAGTATTTGGGCTATTTCAAGCCCTACCTTACGTATCTCCAAATTCTCAGAGTTGGTCAAAACACAGTTCAGTTAGCTATACCTATCTTTAAACAACTATTCTCAGATTTGGAAAACAACAAACTTGTCCTACAGACAGAGTTACTGGAAACAAAGTTTATCTTGAAACATCAGATGGTTCTACAAACTCAAAAAATTTACATACTTGTGACCATAGGTAGTCTTTGCATAGTCCTCATTTGCATCCTTATTATCATCCTCATATACATCCTTAGAAGTTGCATAAGTCTTTGAATAGCCCTCATTTATGTCCTTATTATCGTCCTTGTATACATCCTTAGAAGTTACATAAATCCTTGCATAGTTCTCATTTACGTCCTCATTTTCGTCCTCATATACGCTGCATAAGTCCTCATTTACGTCCTCATATACATCCTTAGATTTGGTCCTTATTAGACCTCATATGCATCTATCTTAGTTCAACATAATTTATATAATCATCCTAGAAAGTCATAGCATGCGTCTTAATGGATCTCCCAGGTGATGGTTTTCTCCCCTTTGAGCAACCTAATCTAGTGCCAAACAACGGTCAACGAGAAATCATTGACGGTTTAGGTAACTTGGCCTGGCAATTAAAGAGAAGCGCACCTCAATACCTAGGAGTCGGATATGAGCTAGATAGAGAGTACAAACTTGCACGTAGGATTGATAGAGAAATTGTTACGGGACATCTGAGAGAAAAAATTTAAAAACTTGCGTTGCAAAAATCTTGAAATACTCAACAAGTCTCACATCCAAATCCTCAATAGAGTCTGGTCTAGTGTTACATATTCCATATTTAGGTCTAGAGTCTTGCATTATTTTTGTCTTGCATTAGATTCTAAAGCATCCTCATATAGAAGTCTTAAATTCCCGTCACAAGGTCACAAAAGGAAAAGATGGAGCCAAACAATGACCTGTTAGTTAATCCAACTTGGAACATGGACATATCAAGTAGCCAACGGTCAAATCCTTAGGAAATGGCCACAATACATGAGCTACAACAAAATTTAACACGCGAAGAGATTGAATCAGCTCAACAGGACCCACATGTCCTTTTGATCCTAGACGCTCTTATACATAATGATAGGGACAAATATCTCTCATTGTTATTACAAATGGTGCCAAGTTACCTAAATATTTTGATGTCACAACAATCTTACCACTAGGAACTACTTTAGGTCCAAATAGAAGTCAAATACCACATATGACACAAACACAAGCGATAACCTTAAGTTTTTCTCAGAATGTACCAACATCATCTATACAAACAAATGTTGTTTCAAATGCGACTTCTCAATCAAGTGCATCATCCTCAACAATAAATGGTAGCGCACCAACACAGGCTATCCTATCCTCTCACACCATACCAATAATGTCAAGTGTCTCAACACCTATTCAAACACAAGTTTCTCATACAACAAGTGCGACTCAACCTCCGATTTCCTATTCCATAATATCTACATACAGTCATCAGAATACAATCCAAGGTTCCATTAACACAATGAGTACAACCCAGTCAAACATGGGTTCACATTTCGCTTATTTCACAGTACCTAGTGAAACCCATAACACGTAGAATTATAATTATGGTACCTTTCAACAACCTACTAGTTATACTACCACAAATCATTTTGTGGGAAATATACATGCGCAAAGTGTACCCTTGACTCAAATAGATATTCTGGCCCAACAGGTACAGAATCTGCAACAACAGATGACAACTATGAGAACCGATAATGATAAAAAGAGATATACAATGTAGGACTTATGTCCTTATCCTTTTGATCACACATTATACATGCCACCTTTCCCACCACATTTTGAAACACCAAAATTTGACAGATACCAAGGGAAAGGTGATCCTAGAGATTACATCAGAGAGTTTTTCATGACATGTATAGAGGTTGCAATTGAAGACACTTATCTGATGAGATTGCTTCCTAAAAGTCTAGGAGGCTTGGCCTTGGAGTGGTTTTCACATCTACCACCAACTATCACATCATGGGGTGAATTAGCTGAACATTTCATTGCTAACTTCTCGCATAACATTGAAACCCCAGTTACTTTTATGGACTTATGTGCCGCAAAACAATATGAGAATGAAACATCTATGTCCTTCATACAAAGATGGAGAGCTCTCTACAGAAGATGCAAGACTATTATTCCCAAAACAGAGCAAGTTGACATGTTTATAGAAAACTTAATCCCTAAAATTAAGTACCCGATACAAATGCAATGTTTGACCACATTTTAAAAAATCACTGAAAAGGCCTTAAAGTATGAGAAACGACTAGTAGAACAAGGTCTCATAAAATATGGCAATAACAATAACAGTGATTGTAGACATATAAAAATGACTGTATTCTTAAATGAATATTTAATGTTCATTTTATTCCCATTCCTCCATTTAGTTAAATTTAATTTAACTAAATCAGCCACATTCTTCTATTCAATTAAATAATTTATTCAATTTATTTAGTTAAATTCACTAAAGCCCTTTACATCATTTAATTAAATAAATCATTTTATCTAATTAAATCCCTTCTTCTTACTTTTAATTAAATTTACATTTAATTAATAGTTTATCCCAAAATTGAATAAATCTAATTTATTCAATTTCCCAAATTGCAACCAATTGAAATAAAGCAATTTATTTTAATTAATCCTATTTTCCCTCACCCACTTGCATTTTCCTACATCTCCCACTTGCATCTTGAACCCTATTCCTAATTTCTTCTAGAATCCATCTAATCCTAATCAATTAACCCAAACCCATCCATTATCCCTTTTCCCTAAATTTGAGGAGGTCACTTCTCAAATTTGGAGTAAAGTCTTCAAAAGGCATTAAAGCCTTTATCCATTCAACAAGCTAACTTGTTGAATACCCCCAAATTTGGAAGGACTCTTACAAATTTGTCCCCAAATTCTTCAAACCATTAATGGTTAACTAACCATTAGTGGCATGGTTGGAGACTTTTTGACTAACTCAACCATCTTCTTGTTAGGATTCCCAAAGATACTGAGAGGGGGGGTGAATCAGTATCTAACCAGTTTATGGATTTACTTGAATTAAAACATGTAAAGCATATCAATATAGTGTACCAGTAAATCAAAAGTAATGTAGTAAACAAGAAAAACAATAACCACTTGAAGAGCACACCATAACACAGTAGTTTAATGAGGAAACCCAGTGTGGGAAAAACCTCGATGGGATTTGTGATGCACAATATTAACTTACTAGCCAATAAGGGAATATTACTCCTACAATAGGGGCCTACACATGCAAGAAGGCCAAGTGCCTAGAGCTCACTGCTCAATTACAAAAGGAAGTCACATTGACTTACCAAAATGGATTATAATAATCCAATGTCTTGTACTACTTCAAAATAGAATCTACTATGCCAGATCCAGTATCGGTTTTAGCTCTGCTGCATACATAAACCCTTAACCTAAAATTCGCATATTAGATCTGCATTATTTCGCCTATCATTTTTTTATACCAAATGTTCTATAATGATCTCATACATATATGAGTCATCTTACAACTCGCCATGTCAGCTTACAATGATTTTACAATTAATTACAAAATATATTACAAATAAAATTCCTGTCGGTCTGGGTGTTGGTATCCTTTCTTTCATTGTCAGTGTTCTGTGTGCCGGTGTAGAGTTTGTCATTGCCAGTGCTGGTATCATATGATTGCAAGGTTGCCATCAATGACAAAACCTTCAATCACCTACAATTTCTCATTGGAGTGTGCATTTTCCAACAATCTCCCCCTTTGGCATTGATGGCAACACTCATGAGAAAAATCCAAAAAGTGTCGTCCAAAAATAATCTACCAAAATTGTCTTACTAAAAACTATATGCCAAACATATGTGCTCCCCCTAAGCTGACGGTGTCTTCTGCTAATCATTTTTCTATGCTAATCATTTTTCTCATTACCACTACTCCCCCTTTGGCATCAATGACAAAGGTTGTCAAAGTGTCAACTGAGTGTGGTTTCCAGTTTCATCCCTGTAACCGGTTGGTTACAATCTGAAAAAGGTCTGCTAATACTAGATTCAGGCTCTCGGTGAACCATTCACTGTCCTTTAATGCGGCCTCTGTCCTCTAAATTGTATCGATGAGGTGTTGCATTTGTTGTTCTGGTGTCTTCTGTCCTTGAACCAATGCCTCAAATATCTCTTTTCTCAAGGAGATGAGGTAGTCCTATTTTGGATTAAGTCTCCATTTCAGATTTTTTGCCTTTCCTTTTATTCTTTCCTTTTCTCTTTCAAATTTCTGAAGTTCCTCCTCAAAACCTATTATTTTCTACTCAAAAACTGATAATGGTTTAGATGAATTAATGAAATTGTCAGCTAATTTATTTATTTCTTCATGTACCATACTGATCTTCTTGTCTATATCTACTGTCAAAAAGTTTGTTTTACATATATCTCTGTACAACTTTTTAAATTCTTTTAGTGTTTTACATAGTGTTGGTAAAAGAGTGTCAAATTGTCTCATGCACTTCTTTATTTCCTCTTCAAAGAATTTATGTTTTTCTCTTTGAATGCTTCCTCATTTATTTGTTCAACTGTCACAATGTTGTCAGTAATATACTTAGACAATGTGTCAAATTGATTTAAAGAATCTTTATTATCCACATTACACTTGGGTCCTATCATTTTCAAAATTGGGATTGTATCATCAATAGCTTTGTATGCTTGAGCACTGCACTCTGTTATTTTCTTGATTGAATCCAATAGAACTTTTGTCACATTTATTGGTTTAAATTCTGCCATGGAAGAACCAACAATCTATATTCCGCCGGTGTGAGTAACTTCTTTCCTTGTAGTGACCTCTGGTAGGTCAGTTTGTGTTTGCATTTCTCTATGAAAAGGTTTGGGTTTCTCAGTTGTTGCCGGTGGCACTGTCTCTACATGAACCTATTCTTATAAGGAAGCTTGTTGCTCTGCCTATTTCTCAGTGTTGTCCACTGCCGGTTTTTCTTCTATTCTGCCTGTTGCCGGTGGCTCAGTAGATGAATCATTATGTACATCTATGGTCTTTGCCTTTTTAGTGTCCGAGGTCACAATAATTTTTTCTACCGATGGCTCTGTTGCCACATTTGATTTCCCAGTTGATTCTTTACCCACCACAATATTGACTTTCTGAGTGTCAATGTTCATTATATATAACACCTCAAAATCAGGATTTGTATCCTCATGTGGTGTGTCCATACTCTCAGTAGCTGGTTGATTGTCAGTAGTAACTATCGGTGGAGTATTTAGAGGCGGTGGGGATAAGTTGTATGTTATTTTTATACTGGGTGGTCCACCAACCTTACCTTTTCCCTTATCCTTTTGATATACCTTGATGGGTTTAGGGCTTTGATACTCTTCTTGTTTCTCCTTCTCTACAATGAATATATCCCATGCATCAGTTGTTTCTTCTGTTACCTCATTCACTCTACCTACCATCAGTGCTATATGTTTGTGAGTAGTTGAAAATACTAACCAGTTAGCCTCAGAGATCAATTGATCTATCTCTTTAGGTGAGTTGACTGGATGTACAACAAGTAGTTTTTCAATCTTTACTTTCTTATCAAGCTCAACAATAGCTAGCCTTCTAGCTTCTAGTCTATTATATAGATCTATCAGTATTTCATCAACAACTTGCATCAAAAATTTCTTGTAAATATCTAAGTGTAAGATTACACTGTTCTCTACTTTCTCATTGTCATCAGTCGATAGTGTGTCATATAATTTGTTAATGTTTTTCAGCTTTCCATTCTATTATTTCATTGAGAAGTTTATCAATGGGAGCAATAGTTTGTTGAGTCTTCTTCTTAGGGGTCATCTTCTTTTTCTTTGGAGTCAATTTCTTTGCTGGGGGCCTCACTACTTGTTGCTTTTGTCTTGTTTTTCTAGGAGAAGGTGAGGGTACCGGTGAATTTTTTCTCTTTCTTTCAACTCTTTTGAATTTAGCCAGTATGTCACTCTTAGAGGAAGTTGCAACCAGTGAAAGATGAATTTCCGATTGAAGTTCTTCCAGTTCACTCTCCTTAATACTAGTTTGTCTTAATACATCTTCCTTGATAGCTTTTGTCCTTCATCCAAATTTCATCCTTATATTTGTTCATAATTGCTTGTGACAATCTAACTCTAGTTTTCATTCAGGCCTTCAATGCCTGAAAATACTCATTTATGTTCTTTTCCCTATTCTCTCCCATGTTGTTCAGTAAATCTAACAATTGTTTGCCTATAGGTATATCAAAACCAAAATTTCTAATACCAATACCGGGTACTTGTTTGGTTATGTACAACATCAGACAAACAAGTAGGTTTCCAAATCTGAATGTTCCCTTTTTGTCTTTCTTTATCTTTCCCAAATTATCAATCAGTTCATCTTTAAGCCATTCACATATGTCTATCCTTGCATTATCATTTACCATATCATAGGAACTTTTAATGCATAGTCTAGAGACTGAGTTTAACCTATTTGCATGTGTAGTTTTGTAGCCTAAGATCATACTGATAAATTTGACATTGATATCGGTTACATCATTTACCCTTAGTGATCTCTTGTCAAATGTTGCACCAATTAGGTCTATCACTGTGTCATTTGAGACTTTCTTGGTTTTGTTAGGTCTATTACCTATGGAAGGTAACCCTATTACAGATTTGACAGCTTCCTTAGTAATATTGTGAATAGAGTCCAGCCAAAAGAATTCACCATGAACCTTGCTTAGCACAACTCTTATGATATCCTTGGGAAAATCTGGGATACTAAAAATTTATGTAAAACCTAGGGTTTCTATTATCTTGTGTTCAGTTTTCACATTTCTAGATTCATCACAAATTATAGATTTATACATGTTTTTTATTTCATCATCACCCAATTCCTCTATATGACAATGTATATACATTCTAGGGTCTTTAGCATAAACTACTCCCTTAGGGATTTTAGAGAATGCACCAATGTTATCATCTTTCTTAGCAATTTCGGGAACCAGTTTGAAGATGGGTCTAGGGCACTTAACTACCTCAACAACAGTAGGGTTTGCAATGAATTTAGGAGTAGATGAACAAGTCATGGTTATAAATACCTTTATCTGCCTTAAAGAATGATTGCTTGATGAATTACTTCGCTAAGGCTGCCTTCGCTCAGAAATTTTCACGCTCTCGAAAGTTTGAATGCTCGGTGAATGAAAATGGAGCCAAAACACTTGCTTTATAATTTCATTATCTCCAACTACCACATTTAATGCTTGCCAGTTAAGTAATGACTTAACTTATCTATCGGTATAGAAGTAATTTCAACTTCTTACCATCAACCGAGGGAATAATAGCATGTTTCTCATTTAGTTGCTAAACCCTCAAAGAATTTTCCTTCAGTTAGATGAAGAGTCTCCTGTCGGTGGAGTGTTACTCTTTTCTACCAGTGGAGGAGTATTCACATCAACATTCTGATATGACTTTCTAATCCATTGTTTTGAGAATTATTGCTTTACCTCTTCAACCTTTTCTTTACCTTTCAAACTAGGACCTTTGTTATTTGCCAGTGAGGTCTTGCTTCTACAAAATTTAGCAATGTGTCCAATCTTGTTACAGGCATAACAAGTCACATTGTTTTTTTGAATAGCTTTCCCATATCCTATGTCGGTACGTGTACTGCATTGATTAGATAAATGTCCAAATCTTCCACAAACATAACATCTTACATTCATTCTGCAATTTTCTAAATTATGACCAACTTTGTTGCATTTAGAACATTGACCGGTGGGTGTATTGGTGTTCTAATAATTTCTAGATCTACATTTATTTTCTCTATGACCATACTTGTTATAGTTAAAGCATTTGCCATTAAATTTGTAAGCAGTAGGTTGTCTTACCAGTTTTCTATGATCATGATTGTTTGTAGTACCAGAGCTTTCACCAACTTCAAAGCCAATCCCATTTGTATTACCATTAGGTTTCTGATTCTTCAGCATGTCACCAAGTTCTTTTGAACTTTTCTTGAATTTTTCTTTGTGATGATTTGCAGTAGCTAGTTCACTTTCCAAGATTCCTTTCTATCTTATGAGTTCAGTTCTGTCATTTTGTGTGTGCATTAAATCTATCTTCAACATATCATTTTCATGACTAAGTCTTGTGTTCTCATTTCCAACATCATTTAGTCTTCTAGCCAAGTCTTCTTCATTCTTCTTCCTATCTTCAATTTCTTTACAAAATCTCATAGTCATATCCTGCATCTCATTTTGTGTTGTACTGATCTCTTGTCTTAGCTTGTTTACTAGCTCATTAAGAGTTTCCTTTTCATCATTCTCATTTTGCATCTTTTCACAAAGTTCTCTTCTCTTATTTCTTGCAATGGTAAGATTTTCTTGAAGTGCTTGAATGATATCCTGAGCAGCCTTTAGATCATCTTCAAGTTTGATTAAATTCACCTTTTCTGCATCATAGCCTGAAAGAGCTGTTTTCATTTGTTCTCTCAAGTTTTACATCTCTACCGGTGTCAAGATCTTTCTCAAGTTGTTAAACTTATGAAAATAGAGGACCAATCTCTTATACCAATTGTTAGGATTCCCAAAGATACTGAGAAGGGGGGTGAATCAGTATCTAACTGGTTTATGGATGTACTTGAATTAAAACATTTAAAGCATATCAATACAATGTACCGGTAAATCAAAATTAATGCAGTAAACAAGAAAAATAATAACCACATGAAGAGCACACCATAACCTAGTAGTTTAACAAAGAAACCCAGTGTGGGAAAAACCTCGGTGGGATTTGTGAGCCACAATATTCACTTACTGGCCAATAAGGGAATATTACTCCTACAATAGGGGCCTACACATGCAAGAAGGCCAAGTGCCTAGAGCTCACTGCTCAATTACAAAAGGAAGTCACATTGACTTACCAAAATGGATTATAATAATCTAATGTCTTGTACTGCTTCAAAATAGAATCTGCTATGCTAGATCTAGTACCGGTTTTAGCTCTGTTGCATACATAAACCCTTAACCTAAAATTCGCATATTAGGTTTGCATTATTTTGCCTATCCTTTTTTTTTTACCAAATGTTCTATAATGATCTCATACATATATGAGTCATCTTAAAACTCGCCATGTCAGCTTACAATGATTTTACAATTAATTACAAAATATATTACAAATAAAATTCATGTCGGCCTGGGTGTCAGTAACCTTTCTTTCACTGTCGGTGTTCTGTGTGCCGGTGTAGAGTTTGTCGTTGCCGGTGTTGGTATCATATGATTGCAAGGTTTCCATCAATGAAAAAACCTTCAATCACCTACAATTTCTCATTGGAGTGTGCATTTACCAACACTTCTAACCCAGGGGTCTCATCAGGCATTCATAGCTTTGACCATGGTTATCCCTTTAACCTTTGCACAAGAGTTTACCCCTTGGATAAAATCTTTATCCATTGGATAACCCTAACCTAGCCTTAACCATTACCTCCTAAGGTAACCATAAGGTCTTCTCAAGCATTTAATGCTTCTTTCATCTCCTCTCAACCAGTCTTATGTTGACAATTGTCACCATTTCGTTGGTGAAAATTGTAAACATGGATTGATAACTTTCAATCCTAACCCTTGATTAACTCCTTCAATCTTGACCATCCATTGCCCTATTTTCACTATAAATAGAGCTCTCATTCCTCCATTTTAAGGATCCATGCAAGCTTTTAGTATCTCATTTATGCTCAAATTTATCAATACATCTAGCTTCTCTTTGTAATAGGAATTAATTTAATAAGCACTTTAGAGTATTTCCTTTATCATTAGCTTAAATCATGAACTAGTATATCATGCTAGGATAGTATTGTTACTAATCTTGTCATCTTATAATCTAGTTTATTGCATTTGTAGAATCATGCATAGATAGGATGCATTTCATAATTAGATCAATCATAAGCACCCCTCATTCTTGCATTCGTCATCCCTAAGCCACTTTTCTCAGTGATCTGAGAGAAAAGGCATTTGCTTGAGGGACCTTGTGAGATAGAGAACCATGGAAACAACCTTGGGAAGTTGAGTCATTCTTCATGACTCCATAACTTGTACCAATAAGTCTCATGGGTGTGTGAACAAGCCTCTTTGAGACCACATTTTTGCATTTTAAGTTTCATTGACCCGCTTTTCCCGCACACATTTCTAGTGCCCACCATGGGGCCCTACCACATTAATCAAATCGGGTTTTAAAAATGAACACTTTTGCTGGTACGCGAGAAACAAGAATCAGCATGTAGGAAGCATCCTTTAGTGCATCTGGTTGATCTTTCAGTGCATTCGGCTCACTGTTTGGCACGTGGGACTCATTCCCCAGCGTGTGCAGACCATATCTTAGAACATCATCCTCACTAACATTTTCCTGTAGGTCTCAGCGTGGGAGAATAATAGAGTAGCGCATTTGGAAAATAGTTCAGCACATTGGGTCTGTCTGATAGCGCATCCCGATTATCTCGTAGCGTGTATAGTCTGTTCTGTAGTGCATCATAGAACTGGCATTCACCAGAGCAGATCAGTTAAACATCTTGGAAATTTTTTTTGATAGATTGGAGAAATTCCAAGTTAGGCTCAACCCTAAGAAGTGTGTCTTTGGGCTTACATCAAGCAAGTTACTAGGCTACAAAGTTTCAACTAAGGGTATTGAAGTGGATCCAACAAAGGTACAAGCCATTATGGAGATGCCACCACCAAAGAACATAAGTCACCTTAGATCTCTACAAGGGTGACTCCAATCAATCAGGCAATTCATTGCTCAATTAGCAGATAAAATTCTCCCATTCAATCATTTGCTACATAAAAATGTACCATTCAGATGGGAAGCCAAATGTGCAGAATCATTTTATCAAATCAAGCGATATTTAATGAACCCACCAGTTCTAGTACCACCAATAGCAAGGAAGCCACTTATTCTGTACATTTCAACAACAAACATATCACTGGGGGCATTGTTATCACAAGAGGATCAATAGAGTAAGGAATGAGCTATATACTACATCACCAGGACACTGAACGGATATGAGCTCAACTATACATTCATTGAGAAGGCTTGTCTAACAGTGGTATTTGCCTCTCAAAATTTTTGGCACTACATGCTAGCTCACACAATTAAGCTAGTTGTAAAAATTGATCCTCTCAAATATTTACTCAGCAAAGCAACTCTTATAGGCAGATTGGCTAAATGGGTCATGATTCTCAGTGAATTTGATATCCACTACATAGAGCGATAAGCTATCAAAGGACAAGCAATTGCAGATCAACTGGCTGAAGCACCCCTACCTGGAAAATAACCTATGGAGATCAAATTTCCAGATAGAGATGTTCTTACTATCTCAACCAAATAATTGACCCTATACTTTTATGGATCCTATACTCAACATGGCTCAGGTGCTAGCATTTTGTTCATCACTCCTGAAGGGCACACCATACCAAGATCATATTGGCTTATGTTTCCATGCACAAATAATGTTGTTGAATATGAGACACTAGTTATAGGCATCAAAATGGTTGTAGAATGGAAAATCACATAATTGAAAGTCTACAGAGATTCCCAACTAGTCATCAACCAAATCAATAATGACTATCAGACAAAGGACAAGCTGCTACCATACAAGTGAATGGTGGATGATTTTAAAAAATATTTTGTACACATCACCTTCAAGCAAATACCAAGGTTGGATAATAGAGCAGCTGATGCAATGGCTACTATCACTTCACTTCTACAAATTCTAGAGCAATAGAATCATTACGAGTTTCTGGTAGAGCAACTATTCTCCTCAGCCTATGACCATTCTGATTCCCATGTTATCTATGCCTTGACCGGCTCGAACTCTCCATTATATGGACTGATATATGACTATCTTAAGAGCAATATCCTACCCATTGACTTATCCTGAAACCAAAAACACAACTTTATTCGGCAAGCCGCCCATTATACTCTTACTGCTAATACTTTGTATCATCGAGGTCTAGATGGTACTCTTCGTCGTTTCCTTGATCGTAATGAATTTGACTCCACTTTACAAGAGCTTCACGAAGGTATCTATGGCACACATTCAATTGGTCCTACTCTTGCTAAAAATCTTCTAAGAATGGGATATTACTAGCTGACAATGGAAAAAGACTCTTATCACTTTGCAAAAAAGTGTCCCAAATCCATGGCAATCTTATACATGCACCAACATAGGAACTGTAGCCATTCACAACATCCTGGCCCTTTTGCTAATGGGGACTAGACTTGGTCGGCAAAATTCATCCTTCATCTTCAAATGGACACAAGTTCATTATAACTGCAACAAAATACTTTACCAAGTGGATTGAAGCAGTCCCCATGACCATAGTAACTAGGAAACAAATAGACTCTTTCATCCTTAATTATCTGATCTACAGATATGGCATTCCAAGCTCCATCATCACAGATAATGGATGATCTTTCAAGAACCAAGATGTATGAGAACTATGTGAAAAATTCAAAATCCAACTTCATTTTTCTACACCTTACTACCCACAGGGGAATGGTCAAGCAGAAGCATCCAACAAGACAATATTGAAAATCCTAAAGAAAATAGTGAATGATGCAGGCATAGATTGGCATGTACAACTCAATCCAGCACTTTGGGCATACATAAATAGCATCCACACACCAACGGGTGCTACACCACATTCATTGGTATATGGATCAAAAGCAATTTTACCCCTGGAGGTAGAAATTCCATCTCTCAGAGTCTCTTTAAAAGGCCTAATTCCAGATGAAGAGTATCAAGTTAACTGACTGCAAGAGCTCAAACTTCTAGATGAAAGACATCAACATGCCTACACTCATCTCAAATCATATCAACAACACATGTGTAGGAGCTACAACCACAAGATCATTCCCAGAATTTTTAAAATTGGTGACCTAGTACTCAAAGAAAATCCTAGAAATCAGCAAGATCGGGAAAAGAAAGGGAAATTTGAACCTAACTGGTTAGGTCCCTATGTCATTATATCCTATGGATCAAGTGCCTATCAGCTAACAACTTCAGAGGGAGATGTGCTCGATGAACCAACTAACAACATCCATCTGAAGAAATACTACACTTGAGTAGTCTAATGCACGGAAAAGTCAAAAAATCAAAAAATATCAAAAAATCAGGAAAAAGCAAATAAAGAGGTACAATAAAAGCAACTGGTGAAAACCTGGCAAATAGGCGCTATTGTGAGAGGACAACTCCTCTATCTATATCCATACCATTATATCCATAATAAAGCACTATCGGCCATCACCTGACATTTTTATCACAATATCCATCCAAGACATACTTAGCATAGTCACTATCCTAGTTTATCATCATATCCTTTCGCTGCATCTCACCATGGCTTGGTAATCCCTGTACATATCCACATTAAGAGGAACACTCGGCTAGGGGCGATATCAATCAGAACTTGCAGCACACTCAAGACATCAAAAAATTGTCACAAACTCAGAACATCATATCCAGCAAACAAAACTCAACAATCAGAAACACCACACATTGATCACTTAATGGGATTCACAAAATATGATGGATGATTTTCTGAAGTATCAAATGTTGCATCTTGCATAAAGTTTTGACTATTTTTGCACTTAAACTTTTTGAACTATTGGATCCTCTACATTCTCTCAACGATGCATTGAGCTAGAGAAAGTCATGGGGACTCCAATATTTTTTTAGTTTTCTATCTGTGAGGTGATCATTTGTACTATGTAAATACTTGTCTCGAGACATGATTCACAAAATATCACTGAAGACATGATTCCACTTTACGCATACAAATGGTTTAATCTTGTTTGTTTATATGCAATCCACACTCATGTCATCCTGGTTCAATTATACCTTGATGCTTGTGCTATCTTGCAAAATTAAAAATAATGTACATTTTTCTCAAGTCATTATGGTTCAATTATACCATTATGCTTGTATAAATTTTCAACATATCCCAAAACAAATCAATGCTCAATGATGATACCTATCAAAAAAGAAAACAACATGTGGCTATATAGGGATGACGAATGCAGAATGAGGATGCTCAAGTCAATTAGTTGCATATCATTTTACAATTAGTTTCATATCATTTTACAATTATTTGCATATAATTTTTCAATTAGTCGCATATCATTTTAAATTTTGCATTAAGAGCATATCATTTTAAATTTTGCATTAAGAGCATATCATTATCATACATCTCATTTTCAAGATACATCTCACAACATCATGCATTATCACATCATATTCATCACATATCACATCACATACACCTATCTAAGCATTGCATCATCATAAAATAATCACAAGCATATAAAAAGCATCATCCATAACACATCACATGAGGATCAAAGAAAATGATGTCATATATATATATATATATATATCAAAGAATGATCAATGTACAAAATATGTCATGTCTGTGCCAATACAACAAAATGATCAAAATACAATAGAGACAACATCTCTTAGGTATGACTATCTCCTGAGGGAGAAGGTCTTGCTGCAGATGTCCCAGCTCTTGGATCTCCAGGTGGATCCTATCTAGGAGGCCCTGTCATGCCTTTGCTCTCTGTCCTTGACCCAGTCTCTTGAGATTGACTAAATCTCGATGCTATGAAACTCTGCACTCGATGCTCCCTAGGCACCGCATCCTCATAATGGCACCAGTAGTACTCCACCTCCTTGGCTCTCAAAGCTAGCTCTCTCAAGGTGTCTCTCATCGGGCCACCTTCTATTTCTCTCTGTAAGCTCGCACCGAGCTCCTCTACTCGACCCCGATGCTCTATCTTAGTATCATGCTCTATGGTTAGCTGAATGATCTAACGTTGATGTGCCAACAACTGTGTCTATAACTGCTGCACTGACAACTACAGAGATCTAATCTGCACATCCTCTAGATGCATCAGAATCTGCATCTACAAGGGTACCTGTGAAGGGGTACCCCTTGTCCCTCTGCCCGCCCTCGATGCTGATGGAGGTAAAACATATGACCTCCTCCTCTAGGCCAGTCATCTAAAGTCCTCATACCCTCCCACTGCCGCTATCACCTCCCCAACCCTCTCCTCACCCCCAGCTCTGATAGCCAAACCTCCTCTCCCTCTATCCATCACAGCTCGCCACACTGCTCTCTCCACCTGTATCCCTCTATCACCACCATCTCCACCCCTATCTCCTCTCCTCCCCCAATCCAATCTCCCCCTATCCCCTCGCCGACCTCAACCACCTCCTCCACCATCTCTGCCATCATCTCCTCCTCCATCACCACCTCCCTCATCTACCTCCTCACCCACCTCTCCCCATCTCCCTGGTCTCTCAGGCTGATCATCCTCATCATCATCAAAAGTGGGAATCATCTTCACTTGATCTGATATCCTAGCCACTACATGCACTACAAAGAGTGTTGCAAACTCGTCAATCATCACTGCATCCACTATCTTAGGGGCATAATCCCAAATCTAGCCGGCTAAATGAAAGAACTCCTCCACGACCGCCGTGCTATCAATCGTAGATCCCCAATCTGGAATATACTATCTCTATCGAGCATATAGGCATGCTCCCTATGGTATCCTCTACTGTCGACCGTACTGTCGTAGCACGCGGCTATGCAGAAACCTCTTAATAACAAAGGGTGTCTGCCCTATCAGATACCTAGACATATAAACATAAGGCATCTCCATCTCATCCTTTGCCCATACCTCACAACCTTTATATGGTCGCTAGATGACCGTATCAATATCATCCAAAACTCTCCTCCAGTGCTTTATTTTGACCAGCTTATGCTAGACAACTATCCCTCGGTATTCGTATGCATATGCACACCCTATAGGCCTATCTCTGTCTGCCAGTGGCCTCAATGCAGGAATATGCTCCCATGCCCATACCTATAGCAGTGTCACTCTAGCTGATAAACTACTATAAGCCAAGTATACTACTTGATGCAAATCCCTATATAAGTGGGTCGGTGACCCTGCATCACCATGTCCTCTAGAATTAAAACCCATCCCACTACCAGTCCCTTCGACCTACAGTGAAGATATAAGAAACCACCTATAAAACCAGTCAGCACTGATGGTAGGGGAGCATAATCCAAATCTAAGAACTCCTGCCAAGGGATCTTGTATCCAAAAATTGTGTCATCCTTTAGAATCCAACGAAGTGCCTCTATACCACCCTCCTCAGTCTTCTCATAGGGTAATAATGCCCCTACCACAGGAATCCATAGAATCCGGTAGCAATCCTCAAGCGTGACTGCAATCTCACCTGTCACCAAATGAAAGGTGTTTGTATCACTATGCCACCTCTTAGCTAATGCTGTCAATAAACCTTGATTCACGATAAACTGAGGCATCTCTAACAACAAGGACAGGCCACACCTCTCAATAATATCTCTATCATCCTATGTCAATCATGGTATCAATGACTATGGTCTTGGAAATCACTATTGCGGCTAAACCACTCCAATGTGCTCCTGTCACATAGAAAAACATGTCTAATATCAGTTTCCTCATCAAAACATATATATCAAAATCAAATTCATATCAAAACTTGAAACTTTGAAAATCTAATCAAGTTCCAAATCATATCCATCCATTTTCATATCAAATCATATCAGCTTGTAACACAACTCAAGTTTTAGATTCATATCAACTTGTAACACAAATCAAGTTTCACATTCATTGCAGCTTGTAAAACAACTCAAGTTTCGCATCCATATCAACTTGTAACACAACTCAAGTTCCACAATCATTGCAGCTTGTAAAACAACTCAAGTTCAACATATATATCAACTTGAAACAATTCATATCAAATCAAGTTCATATCCACCATCCATATCAAATCAACATCAAATCAATAACAACTTGAAACATTGCAAATCAAATCAAGTTATATCAGAACTCCTATTGGACAAACTTATCAAAATAACGACAGCAGGCATGCGGACTGACAATTTACACCTATCTCGGCAGAACTGGCATCAACCTACCAATTTTCTTCATCCACAAATCACACTTTACCAAAATTATTCTCTATGCGCTAAACAATCTTGTCTATGTGCTAAACTGCTTACTATGTGCGACCCTGTCCTCGCAAAGTGCTACCCAGTCCTCGCAAAGCACTACCCAATCCATCCTATGCGCTAGCTAGCATCTATGCGCTATCCTATCCTATTTTTGTGCCACCTAACCTACCCCAAGTGCTAAAACTACCCTATGCTCTATCCTACTTGGCTCCTGCGCTATAACCCTTCCCCACTATGTTAGGGTATACCTACGCGCTACCTAGGCCTACCCATGCGACCCCCTAGAAACCCTATGCACTAGGTATCTCCTACACGCTACCCATTTTCCCCTCTGTGCTACCCTGTGATCCTAGTGTGTTACCCTAATTTACCACTGCGCTACCCTAAACTTTTCAGATGCTACCTATTTTATTAAAATGTACATGCTACGAAACCTATCATATGTGCTACACTTTGACCCTGACGCGCTAAACCGACAAATCCGTGTGACAAAATTGAAAACATGATAAAAAATGACAAAATAAAAAATCCAAAAGGGGTCAAAAAGATTGACTTACTGGTGGTCCATATGCGATAGGCCTCTGATAACTCCGAAAGCACTCAAATCAATGAGAAGCATAAGGAACCAGCATGTTGACTTCTCTCCAAAAATCACTTTCTCCAAGGTCAACAAGCACAAATGAGACAAAAGAGATCACTTTTTCCCTTTTATAGGGTAAATCAAAATTAGGGTTACATGGAGGGATGCGTAAATTGCTCGCGGTGTCTCCTACAACCCTACCAAATATCAATATCGGGAGACGAATCAGATTACCGCATTCAACATAGTCAAAAAATTTCAATGCAATGAGATTTATCAAATTTATCTAAATCAAATTTTCAAAAATTTTGATTCATCTCCCAAGGGGGCATTATCAACATCATTTATCAAATCTGGGGCATCGGTTATCAAATCTGGGGCACGACATGAAAATCTCAAAATGACGTAAAAATTGTTCATAACTAAATAATGACGACGCATCATTTTCTTTGAATCAACATGTGCACACACGTCACTTCAAAGAGGGGCAAAATGTAGACGTATTAAAATGACCATATTCCTAAATGAATATTTAATGTTCATTTTATTCCCATCCATCCATTTAGTTAAATTTAATTTAACTAAATCACCCACATTCTTCTATTCAATTAAATAAATTATTCAATTTATTTAGTTAAATTCACTAAAGCCCTTTACATCATTTAATTAAATAAATCATTTTATTTAATTAATTCCCTTCTTCTTACTTTTAATTAAATTAACATTTAATTAATAGTTTATCCCAAAATTGAATAAATCTAATTTATTCAATTTCCCAAATTGCAACCAATTGAAATAAAGCAATTTATTTTAATTAATTCTATTTTCCCTCACCCACTTGCATCCTAAACCCTATTCCTAATTTCTTCTAGAATCCATCTAATCCTAATCAATTAACCCAAACCCATCCATTATCCCTTTTCACTAAATTTGAGGAGGTCACTTCTCAAATTTGGAGTAAAGTCTTCAAAAGGCATTAAAGCCTTTATCCATTCAACAAGCTAACTTGTTGAATACCCCCAAATTTGGAAGGACTCTTACAAATTTGTCCCCAAAGTCTTCAAACCATTAATGGTTAACTAACCCTTAGTGGTATGGTTAGAGACTTTTTGACTAACTCAACCCTCTTCTAACCCAGGGGTCTCATCAAGCATTCATTGCTTTGACCATGGTTATCCCTTTAACCTTTGCATAAGAGTTTAGCCCTTGGATAAAAGCTTTATCCATTGGATAGCCCTAACCTAACCTTAACCCTTACCTCCTAAGGTAACCATAAGGTCTTCTCAAGCATTTAATGCTTCTTTCATCTCCTCTCAACCTGTCTTATGTTGACAATTGTCACCATTTCGTTGGTGAAAATTGTAAACATGGATTGATAACTTTCAATCCTGACCCTTGATTAACTCCTTCAATCCTGACCATCCATTGCCCTATTTTCACTATAAATAGAGCTCTCATTCATCCATTTTAAGGATCCATGCAAGCTTTTAGTATCTTATTTATGCTCAAATTTATCAATACATCTAGCTTCTCTTTGTAATAAGCACTTTAGAGTATTTCCTTTATCATTAGCTTAAATCATGAACTAGTATATCATGTTAGGATAGTATTGCTACTAATCTTTTCATCTTATAATCTAGTTTATTGCATTTGTAGAATCATTCATAGATAGGATGCATTTCATAATTAGATCAATCATAAGCATCCCTCATTCTTGCATTCGTCATCCCTAAGCCACTTTTCTCAGTGATCTGAGAGCAAAAGCATTGTCTTCAGGGACCTTGTGAGATAGAGAACCATGGAACCAACCTTTGGAAGTTGAGTCATTCTTCATGACTCCATAACTTGCACCAAGAAGTCCCATGGGTGTGTGAACAAGCCTCTTTGAGACCACATTTTTGCATTTTAAGTTTCATTGACCCGTTTTTCCCGCACACAATGATAAATATAAATTTTGGTCAAGAAACAAAAATGTGATCAATGATGGTGTTGTAGACGCCTGTACAGTAAACAGAACTCAACCGATTTTGTCTTTACAAGGCCCAAGTCAATCATTTAGTCCATATATAGAGAATAACACTATATCAACCAACGCAAACACTGCACAAACTATGAACATAGAATTCCAAAGGGTAAATGCTCCAAAAAGGAATTACACACCTCTAGGGGAACTTATTGAATCAATGTTAAAAAAGTTAATAGAGACAAATATGATCACTTTGCTAGAAGTTAGAATATATGAACTAGGTCCTTTCAAACCTACATGGTGGAATGATAATCATTTCTATGAATATCATCGTACTAAAGGTCACAAAAATGCAAGTTGCTATAAATTGAAAAACCTAATCCAAGACATGATCGATCAAGGTGACATCACAATTGACACCAAAAAAACTTTAGCAAACATGAATCACACCATCTTTAAAGACCCATTTGTCAAACATGATAAGGGGAAGGCATCTACATCAGGAACACAAGACAACACAACTAACTACACAAAAGTCTCATATGACTGTACTATTCATGCCATTAGTTGAGGGTATGTAGTATATGATGATTCACAAGAACCACTTGATAATGATGAGAAATGCCAAGAGACTTAAAATTATGATAACAAAATTTTCATGATGTTAGAAGCACCAAAATATGATGAAGACAAGAACTTCTACCTTATGGACTAGGGGCATGAGGAACCTTTTTATTTGGGATGGTTTGAAGATGAACTTATAGCACATATCATGGATGCCAAACTTGCACATAATGACTATAGGAAGGGATATGAAATGAACCTTGATAACACATCATATGTTGTAGACAGTTCCCTCACAAGAGATGATACAAAGGCTACAATCACAATAAATCCCAGAGATAGAGACTATACAGTAGTTACTCGCAGATCAAAAGTAACTTTACAAGGAGTACCATCAAACCCACCACCAGTAGTAGGGACCTATAATGTTGTTGAGAAACTCAGGAAAACCCTAGCCCATATATCACTCTTTGAAATATTGCGTATATCACCAAATAATAAAGCTATCCTAGACAAAGAAATTCAAGACTTAGTAGTTGACAGAGATATAGATGAAAATGCCTTCCAATCCATGGTGGGGAATTCGGCTAGTGGTACTTGTATTGCATTCACAGAACAAGATGTTCCCAGTGATAGACTTCTCCATAATGACCCACTACATCTAGAAGCTTACATACATAAGAGAAGAATCAAAAGAGTACTTATTATTGGCAATACAGCATTATAACAGATAATGAAAGATTGTTGACATTTCAATAAGGATATTGAAAAGGTTGTTGATGATTATGGATATAACTGATTAAGGATATTTACTATCTTGATATTATTATTTTATCATTGATGTCAAGAAATTGATTTTCTAATTCAGTATGATGTTGCCATATCTTGAGAAGTATGATTTGAAGAATATAAAGATGTCGGTAAAAGACACAGGAAAGATTATGATGAATAAGAGGATGAATAAGGTATTCAATGGGCAACTATTACCGAGTCAGACAATGATGAGATCATCATGCTTAGATTGTTTTAACATCATACATATGTTGTAAATTGTAAAAGGTTAATACTATACTATGTTATCAAGCAAAGAACCTAGTTGGTAAACCCTAAGGAACCTAGTCGGTAAACCTTAAGTTTATCACTATCGGTTAATGAAGGTGAAATGTCTACCGAGTGAAGTTTAGTACTTACCGAGTTATAACTGAGTTGTAACCGAGCTATAACAAAATGCATTAAATGGTTACATGCATTATTTAATGAACGAAGCTGATGAGCTGGAACTGATTAAATGATTGGTATGCCGTGCATGAAGTTTGTTAATGAATCTATGGCAAAAGAAAGTTAGCATGAAGATCTACAGTAAGAATTGAACCGCAATACCCTGGCACAAGTTCCAAGAAATATATGCAAGTTCCTAGGTGGGGTAAAACATTTTCAGATCGAAAGATGCATTGAACCTAGACAAGTTTGAAGATCTGATGGTTATGATTGTTCATGGGAAATGTGATCAAGGAGATTAAGCGGTTAGCTAATTGTTTATAAATAGGAAACTATTGATAAACAATGTATGCGGGCAAGTGTATGAACAGGGATGCTACATAGTGATTACTGAGCACAGAAGCTTGAAGACCTATTTGAATAATAGAGTATAGAAGCCCAACAGATGGACAAGATTAGTTCTATGTCTAGATTGTATTGAACAAATAAGAATCCACTTTAGCATTTTAGATGTGAAGTTGCAGATAGATGTTTATTACTGTTATTTTGTGAAAGTGACAAAAAATCTCTTAACCGAGTGGACTTAACAGTCTTATTTGTAAAACCCTCTAGCAAGGTGACATTCTGATTGAGTATTTGAAATCCTTTAACAAGGTCACTTCTAACAAGGTGAACATCCTAACAGATCTGAGGGAAATCCCTTAACCAGGTCACATCTAGCAATGTGTTTGTAATCTTTAACAAGATTTTCTTTTAATCGATCATACTCTAGAAGAGTATATTTCTTAGTGGGTCCGAAATCCCACAATGGTTTTTCCCTATTTGGGATTCCACGTTAAATCTGGTGTTATGAGGTTTATGATGTTTATATGCTTTTGAGTTTACATGTTTAACAGTTTTGGTTATATTACTAAAGTATATGTTACTGAGGTTGAATTTGATGTTTTTATGGAAGATTAAGTTTGTATGATTCACCCCCCCCCCCCTCTTATCTTGTTGGTTATTGGATTTGTACTTATATTAAGTATCAGAACTATCAATTGGTATTAGAGCTTTGGACTCTAGAAGAAAAGTTTAAAGGCACTTGAGTTAAAGATCCAAAGATGTATAAGAGGGATGCATCGAAGTTGAACAAGTCAAGTTTCTCTACATGGCAGAAAAGGATGAAGTTTCATCTATGAGGAGTTGGAGAATATGTTGTATACTATCTGGAGAATGATTTTGTTACATCGAGCACCTATCCAATGACTATGGAAGAGATAAAGGCAAAGCAAGAACATATTCAAGCAATGATTGAAATAACATCTGCATTGACCAATTTAGAGTTTAATGATCTAGAAGGCTACAATGATGAAAAGGCTATGTGGGATAAGCTCATATCAGTGTATGGAGGAGATGAACATGTTCAAAGAGAAAAAGTAGATAGTCTAAGAGGACAACTTGAATCTATGAGGATGAATGAAGGTGAGAACATAACTCAGTACAATACAAGACTAAAGGAGATTGTCAATCAAATAAAAGGAGCAGGTGGAACTATTGAAGAAAAGGATATAACAAGTAAGTTGTTAAGAACCCTTCTACCAGCTTATGCAATCCAAGTCTCTGCAATCAATGAATTGAGGTTTGTACCTAATATACCAGTTTCTTTAGATGCTACTATTGGTAAGCTACATGCATTTGAGTTAAGTAACTTTGATTATAGTGGATCTTCGGTAAATAAAGTTGAATCTGCATTTAGTTCTTTTCATCTTGATGAATGTAATGATTACAATGAAAGAAAGTATAAGTACTCTGAAGGAGATCATAGTGGAGCAAGTGAAATATTTCGTAAGAACATGGAAGAAGTACACAAACTGTATGAGGAAATCAGAAAGCAGGAAGAGTTTGAAGCACTATTAGCCAGAAGGTTACCGAGAGGCAAAGCTAAGTATAAAGGAAAACTACCTTTGAATTGTTTCAATTGTGATAAGATAGGACATATAGCTTCTAACTGTCTTGACAAAGATTCTACTGAAAAGAGAGATTACCGAGATGACAGACAGAAAGATAATCATTACAGAGGACACTGAGACTTCAGAAGAAGAGATAGAAAGACATGCTTAATAGCCGATGAGGAATCCAATGATGATAAATTAGATGAAACTGATACAGAGGAAGTAGTTTATGTGGCTATCAAAGATGGATCAGATGAAGAAAGGTATGAAGAAAAATTCCTAATATCTCATATAAACACTAATAATTCTTGGATTATAAACAAAAGGTAACACATTTCACCTTGACTCAACTCTTAACAAGTGTTTGTATGCAAAGATAGATGATACCTAGTTATGGCATAAAAGGTTTTGTCATGTAAATTTTGATAATATGGTCAAAATAAGTAAGAAGCACAGAGTAAGAGGTCTACCGAGTCTTGAAAAACCTGAGAATGCTATGTGCTGAGGATGCCAGATGGGTAAGATGACAAGATCAAGCTTTACAAGTAAGTCTTATACTTCTAAGGGAATTTTAGATCTAGTGCACACTGATCTTTGTGGTTCTATGAAAGTTCAAAGTTATTATGGTGATAAATATTTCATATTATTTGTGGATGACTATTCAAGGATGATGTTAGTAATGTTTTTAAAAGATAAATCAGAAGCTTTTCAAATGTTTAAATGGTACAAGGCAAGAGTTGAAAATGAAACAAGAAGACAACTAAAATGTCTTAGATCAGATAGAGGAGGAGAGTTCACATCTGATGAATTCAACTTATTCTACAATGATCATGGTATTAAAAGACAAGTCTCTGCACCGAGAACTCCACAGCAGAATGGAATAGCTGAGAGAATAAACAGATCCATTGTGGACTATGCTAGAACATTGATGATTGAAAAGAAGGTGCCACAAACATTTTGGAGAGAAGCAATAAGCACAGCAGTTTACACCCTAAACCAAGTACAATTGAAGAAAGGTACTTTGAAGACACCATATGAAATCTGATATGACAAGAAACCTAATGTAAGTTATTTTAAAATCTTTGGAAGTAGATGCTATGTTCACAAAGATGATAGAAATGGCAAGTTTGATCAGAAGAGTAAAGAAGGAACATTTCTAGGTTATTCTTGTAGAAGCAAAGCATTTAAATGTCTGATCAAATCATCTAACAAAATAGTAGAAAGTGCAAATGTGAAAATTGATGAATTTGCAAAAAGAAATGATGAAGGAAATTCCAAGGAACCAGAAGACTATGATGAATTTGTCTATGTTCAATCAAGAAGTCTTACCGAGAAGACTATTGAAGAAAATGAAGAGAATATCTAGTTACCGAGTGATGAAGAAGATCATATAGAGCCTACCAAGCCTGTATTAGCCAAGTATGTTAGAAGACATCATGCACCAAGTCAGATTATAGGAGATAAGGATGATCCAGTGATGACAAGGAACAAACTAAGATAGAACACATGTTTGATATCTGAATTTGAACTAAGAATAGTGAAAGAGGCATTTAACAGTGAAGATTGGATAAATGCTATGACAGAAGAGATTGATCAAATCAAGAAGAATGACACATGGACACTAATCCCAAGACCGAAGGACAAAAATGTAATCGGTACAAAGTGGATTTTCTGAAACAAGCTAAATGAAAAAGGAGAGGTCATTCAAAACAAAGCAAGACTAGTTTGCAAAGTTTATGCTCAAGAAGAAGGAATTGATTATGGTGAAACTTTTGCACCTGTTGCTAGACTTGAAGAAGTAAGAACATTGTTGGCATATGCCACTTTCAAAAACTTCAAGGTAAATCAAATGGATGTCAAATCTACTTTTCTGAATGGAATATTAGAAGAAGAAGTTTTTATTGAACAACCTGAAGGATTTGTTGAAGACAATAATAAAGATCAGGTATGTAAATTGAACAAAGCTTTATATGGTTTGAAACAAGCACCTAGAGAATGGTATGAAAGATTGCACTCTTATTTGATTAAGATTGGTTTTATAAGGACAAGTGAGAACAACAATATGTACATGAAGAATGATGAAAATGGAATACTGATCTCAGCCATATTTGTTGATAATATTATATTTTGTGGAAATGACTCTTTATGCAAGAACTTTGGAAATGAAATGAGCAAAGAATTTGAGATGTCATGAATCGGTGAGATAAAGTATTTTATAGGTTTACAGATACTGCAAATGAAAAATGATATTTTCATTACTCAATCCAAGTACATAAAGGAAATCTTGAAGAAATTTGGAATGGAGGATTCAAAACCAGTAAGTACTCCTATGACTACCAACTGTAAATTATCAAAGAATGATGAATCTGCATCTGTTGATGAGACACTTTACCCATCCATGATTGGAAAACTACAATATGTTGTTCACAGTAGACTAGACATAGCACATGTAGTAGGTATAGTTGCAAGATTCTCTGTAGATCTTAAGGAAACATACATGACAACAATCAAAAGAATTTTTAGATACTTGAAAGGCATTGAGGATTATGGCTTAGTATATCAGAAAGGAAATGATTTTGATTTAAAAGTTTATACTAATGCTGATTGGGCAGGCAACATTGATGATAGAAAAAGCACAAGTGGATGAGCTTTCTTTTTAGGAGAAAGACTAGTGAGTTGTCTTAGCAATAAACAAGGATGTGTTTCACAGTCAACAGCAGAAGTTGAATACGTTGCTGCAACATTGAATTGTACCAACATTGCATGGATCAAACAACTGTTGGAAGGTATAAATGAGAAAGTTACCGAGCCAGTAACTATATTCTGTGACAATACTAGTGCCATTAACATTTCAAAGAATCATGTTATGCACTCTAAGACAAAGAACATCTCTATCAAATATCACTATCTTAGAGAAGAAGCTCAAGAGAAGAAAGTAGTGTTCGAGTATGTTAGCACAAAGGAACAAATAGCAGATATCTTCACCAAGCCACTACCAAGGGACACTTTTGAATATCTCAGAAGTAAGTTAGGGGTCCTACCCCTATCTTCTACTCACTGACCAAGTTCGGTGAAAGCATCAATCCGATGACGCTATCGAATATCTTTTAGGAGTTGATGCTGCATTATACATTTTAGGATGTTTTCTAAAGGTGTACAGGAAATATTGTAGGAAACAATACAAGGAATAGGAATTGAAGACAAAATGCTCTGACCGAGACAGAATTGATACACAACAACAGGAAATCACTTCATACAGGAAGAAATTATGTTTTAGTTCTTTACTTTTCTAGCATTGTTGTCAAAGGGAGAGAAAATTGAGAAGACTGAGAAAATAGGAGAAGACTAATATATGGGGGAGAAAGTCTGATGACAGCAAGAGAGCATTTTAGCATTTTAGAATCACAGCAATCTAAATCTTTTAAGGTCAAATCAATTGGTTTTGCCATCAATGCCAAAGGGGGAGATTGTTGGCAATACAACATTATAATAGACAATGAAAGATTGTTGACATTTCAATAAGGATATTGAGAAGGTTGTTGATGATTATGGATATAATTGATTAAGGATGCTTACTGTCTTGATATTATTATTTTGTCATTGATGTCAAGAAATTGATTTTCTAATTTAGTAAGATGTTGCCATATCTTGAGAAGTATGATTTGAAAAATATAAAGATGTCGGTAAAAGACACAGGAAAGATTATTATGAATAAGAGGATGAATAAGGTATTCAATGGGAAACTATTACTGAGTCAGACAATGATGAGATCATGATGTTTAGATTGTTTTAACATCATACATATGTTGTAAATTGTAAAGGTTAATACTATACTATGTTATCAAGCAAAGAACCTATTCGGTAAACCCTAAGGTTATCGTTATCGGTTAATGAAGGAGGAATGTCTACCGAGTGAAGTTTAGTATTTACCGAGTTATAACCGAGTTGTAACCAAGCTATAACAAAATGCATTAAATGGTTACATGTGTTATTTAATGAAGGAAGTTGATGAGCTAGAACTGATTAAATGACTGGTATGCCATGCATGAAGTTTGTTAATGAATCTATGGCAAAGTAAAGTCGGCATGAAGATCTACAACACAGATTGAACCACAATACCCTAGCACAAGTTCCAAGAAATATATGCAAGTTCCTAGGTGGGGTAAAACATTTTCAAATTGAAAGATGCATTGAACTTGGACAAGTTTAAAGATCTAATGGCTATGATTGATCATGGGAAATGTGATCAAGGAGATTAAGCGGTTAGCTAATTGTTTATAAATAGGAAACTGTTGATAAACAATGTATGCGGGCAAGTGTATGCACAGGGATGCTACATAGTGATTACTGAGCACAGAATCTTGAAGACCTGTTTGAATAACAGAGTATAGAAGCCCAACAGATGGACAAGATTAGTTCTATGTCTAGATTGTATTGAACAAATAAGAATCTGCTTTAGCATTTTAGATGTGAAGTTGCAGATAGATTTTTATTACTGTTATTTTGTGAAAGTGACAGAAAATCTCTTAACCGAGTGGACTTAACAGTCTTATTTGTAAAACCCTCTAGCAAGGTGACATTCTGATTGAGTGTTTCAAATCCTTTAACAAGGTCACTTCTAACAAGGTGAAGATCCTAACAGATCTAAGGGAAATCCCTTAACTGGGTCACATCTAGCAATGTGTTTGTAATCTTTAAGAAGATTTGCTTTTAATCGAGCATACTCTAGAAGAGTATATTTCTTAGTGGGTCCGAAATCCGACAGTGGTTTTTCCCTATTTGGGTTTCCACGTTAAATCTGATGTTATGAGGTTTATGATGTTTATATGCTTTTGAGTTTTCATGTTTAACAGTTTTGGTTATATTACTAAAGTATATGTTGTCGAGGTTGAATCTGATGTTTTATGGAAGATTAAGTTTGTATGATTCACCCCCCCTCCTCTCATCTTGTTGGCTATTGGATCTGTACTTATATTAAGTATCAGAGCTATCACTTATAGATGGAGAAGCTGGTCTTAACATTTATACATTAAAGTCGATTAAGGAATTGGGATATTATGAGATTGATATAGATTCCTCTAAAAGAATAAACATCAAAGCATATGATGATAAAGAGCATCCTTCAAAAAGTGTAGTTACGCTACCAGTGCAAATAGGACCTATAACAACAAAGGTTAATTTTCAAGTGTTGGACAGAGAACTAGCGTACAACATGTTATTGGGCTGCCCATGGATTCATACCATGCAAGCTATACCATCAACATTTCACCAATGTGTTAAATTCTCATACAATGGCATTGAAATCACAATAAAGGGTGATCCAAATCCATTCCAACACTATAATCACTTAAAGTCGAGTGTAGATAATCAGGTGCCCATAAATCAAGCAGCACCCCTTACTACACAAATGGAGTCATTAAGAATCACAAAAATACAGAAGAACACGCCTACAACATCTTCTTTGCAGGTTAAGGATGTTGGTTACAGGGAATACTCTATTTCAAGTACTTTGAATGGTAAACAATTATCTATTTTACCTAGGTCTTTTGGGAAGTCTCAGATCATAGTAATGAAACAAGATAAAGAAAACAAATAGTAAGATACTCAAATTCATGCTCTTTCATTAGGTGGGGATATTTATAAGAAGAATCTTTGAATTAAGATGTCAATCATTGGATATACAGAGAAGAAGATGACATGACCATACCCAGGTTACCTTTATATTAGTATGGCAATGGATTCAAGATTCTACAAAAACATGGGTATGATGGTACCACATGCTTGGGATTACAAAAGAAAGGAAGATTAGATCCCATTTTACTAAATGAAAACCCAAAGAATCAAGGGTTAGGATATTAACATGTACCAAATATAACAGAAGCAAGTTAATGTACATTAGATATACTGAATAGACCAAGGCTACCATCAGAGTACATACCTCAAAATTAGTTATCATCACGAGCATTTCCCTCTTCATCTCAAAGAAGCAAGAAAGTACCAACATCTCCTAGTATGGAATCAGATGGTGAAGATATGAGACAACTTCTACAAGAACCTAGCACTGAGTCACCTAGCAATATACTATCTAAAACATCCACACAAGGAAATATGGTAACAGACACAGGCTTAGCACTAGTAAATGACCTTAATCCTTGGTTGTTGTCAATACTTTTGCCAAGGGAAACAACTCAAGCTCCACCCAATGAATCAGACAAAGAAAGAATACAACTTATACCAGGCTTAAGAAGGGTGACCATCATACAAAGGAGGCTCGCAAATCTACAACAAAATTTAGATGCAAGAATAAGAGGAGATAAGTGAGACAACCTCAGAAACTGAAACATACATAGAAAGTGTGACAGATTCTCATGACTATGAATTCCTATTTGATCATGATGTCATCCCACAAGCAATAGACATGGCAGAGGACCACAAATTGCCTATTGATGATGAAAATATATCAGGTCACTCAAATAACCAGGTATGCATGTTATCATAATCTTTTACAACAAAAGGAAGCAATGAATTACCCATTGTACACTCATATTTGATTGATTGGGGATGGGAAGGAAAACCAAATCTAGAGTGGTTTGAAAATGATGAAGCTATTGCAGAATTACTTGGTGTCATAGAAGGGTTTCCACAAGGTGATCACAAGGTGAGATTTTCTATAGACCTAGATAGAACAACATACTTTAGAGAGGCAAGTGCCTCTGTGATAGAATAAATGGATCAAATTGATCACAATGGCAAGAGTGAGTTAGACAACCTCCCTGTTGAAAAACAGAATTTAGGATTACTCATGGAAGAAACTGAAGAAGTCAATATAGCATAAGGAAAAGTTGTACATAATATCCACTTAGCAAAATCATTAAACCAGGAAGAAAGGAAAAATTTATATAGTTTTTTAAACAACTTCTGATCAATTTCACTTGGTCCTATGTGGATATGTTAGGCCTAGATCCAAAATCGATGTTACATCATTTACCATTGCTACCAGGAATTAAACCATACAAACAAAAGCTAAGAAAGATGCATCCATAGATTGCATTACTGGTCAAAAATAGAACTCCAAAAGCTTCTAGATGTGGGCTTCATTAGACCTATTAATTATGCAGAATGGATATCCAATCTTGTGCCTATGACTAAGCCCACAGGGGGCATAAGAATCTGTACTAATTTCTGAGATCTAAAAAAGGGATGTTGTAAGGATGATTTCCCATTACCTAATATAGACTTGATAGTTGACTTAACGACTGGGAATGAAATGCTTTCATTAATGGATGGTTTCTTGGGATATAACCAGATTAGGATTGCACTAGAAGATCAACACAAGATGGCATTTACCTATCCATGGGGAACATACTACTGGAATGCCATGTCGTTTGGTCTTAAGAATGCAAGAGCAACATATCAAAGGGCTATGACAACACTATTTCATGACCTGATCCACAATATCATGGAAGACTATGTGGACTATCTACTGGCTAAATCACAAATAAGAGAAGGTCACCTTGAAGTTCTTGTAAATATATTTGATCAATTAAAGCAATACAATGTTAGGTTAAACCCAAAAAAGTGTGTGTTTGGTGTAACGACAGACAAACTTTTAGGCTTTATTGTGTAGAACAGGGGAATTGAGGTAGATCCAACAAAGGTCAAAGCAATCATGGATATGCAACCTTCATTAACACTAAAGTAGTTAAGAGGCTTACAAGGGAGACTACAGTCTATAAGAAGGTTCATATAACAACTAGCAAATAAATGTCATCCATTTCAGTATTTACTCAGAAAAGGAGTCACCTTCAAATGGACAGAATAGTGACAAGAATCTTTTCAAGCTTTAAAGGATTATTGTCTGAATACTCCAGTATTAGTTCCACCTACTCAAATAATGCCCCTATTACTATATATATCAGAAACAAACTCATCTTTAGGAGCCTTATTGGCACAACATGATGATCAAGGAAAGGAAAGAGAAATATACTATATAAGTAAAACCCTAATTGGATATGAGCTTAATTACACTCCTATAGAATGAGCATGTCTAGCAGTGATCTTTGCATCTCAAAACCTTAGACATTATATGTTGAGTCACAAAGTCCAACTCATCGCACGTTTTGATCCACACAAATATATGTTAAGCAGAACAACATTGACTGGAAGATTGGCTAAGTGGGTCATGATTTTAAGTGAGTTTTATATAGAGAATATGGATAGAAAGGCAATCAAAGGGCACATTATAGCAGATTAGTTAGAAGAGGCTCCCTTGCAAGACAGTCACCCACTACTAATAGATTTTCCTAATGAATCTATGTTTACATTGACAACATCCATCATGTGGAATTATACTTTGATGGATCCTATACAAATCATGGAGCTGGAGTTGGGATTCTTTTCATCACCCCTCAAGGTGATTCTATCCCTAATTCATTCAGAATCAATTTTCCCTATATGAACAATATTGCTGAATATGAAGCTCTCATCATAGGACTTCGTACCATTGTATAGTGGAGGATAAAAGAATTACAAGTCCACGGTGACTCACAATTGATTGTAAATAAAGTCAATGATGACTATAATACAAAAGATGGTAAACCGATGCCTTATAAATAAATGGTAGAAGATTACAAAGGACATTTTAGTAACATCACCTTTGAACAAATTCCAAGGATAAAAAACAAGGTAGCCGACGCCATGGCTACAATAGGGTCTCTACTAAATATTCCTAATAATGAAACTCAGTTTGATTTTATTGTAGAACAATTGATGATACTGACATATGAGATTCCCTCATCAGAATATGTATGTGTAATTGTGGGTCTTGAATCCCCATGGTATAATGAGATATACGCATACTTACATACTCAGTATATGTCTCCTGATTTGTCTAGAAATCAAAAGAAAACTCTTTTTCGCCAGGCATCTAGACACACTATTATTGTTGACACATTGTATAGAAAGGGATTTGATGGAACCCTTCTCTTCTGTCTTGATGAAGAAGAAGCACAACTTTCCCTAAAAGAGGTACATGATGGAATTTGTGGGGCGCATCAAAGTGGCCTACCACTATCAAAGAAATTGTTAAGAACTGGATACTATTGGCCAAATATGGAAAATGATTGTACAAAAATGTAGACAATATCAAATGCATAGAGACCTCATTCATGCACCGGCACAAGATCTTCAACCTATTACATCACCATGGTCATTTTCACAGTGTGGGTTGGATGTAGTTGGTAAAGTTAATCCTACTTCTTTCAATGGGCACAAATTCATCTTAACGGCTACTGAGTATTTTACTAAATGGGTAGAGGCAATCCCCCTTACATACACCACTGGTAAGAAAATAGAGAAATTCATGCTTAATTACATTATTTGCCGGTATGGGATTCCAATGTGCATAGTAACTGATAATGGACGCCCATTCAAAAATCAAGGAATGAGAGAATTGTGTGAAAATTTTCAAATACAACAGAGATTTGCAACACCATATTATCCACAAAGAAATGGACAATTAAAGGCAAAATACAAGACAATATTAAAGATCCTAAAGAAAGTTGTCACTGACGCAGGAGGCATCTCTAGTTAAATTCCTCTCTTTGGGCTTATAGAATAGGGGCACGTACCCCTACAGGAGCAACTCCATATTCATTGGTCTATGGGATAGAAGCAATACTACCTATTGAAATAGAACTATTATCTTTAAGAGGCTCCTTAAAACACATCATATCAGAGGAAGACTATCGGGTGGCAAGATTACAAGAGCTTGAAATGATCAATGAAAAGAGACAAACCACTTTAAATCATTTGCAAGGTTACCATAACATATTAAGGAGTTACAATAAATGAGTATGCCTAAGGAATTTTGAAGTGGGAGATCTAGTTCTCAAGGAGAACCAAAGGAACCTAGCAGAACGTGAAAATCCAGGGAAGTTTGAACCTAACTAGCTAGGTCCTTTTATCATAACAAGGGTTATAGGAAATGGAGCATACAATTTGGCTACCATGGAGGGATATCCACTCCCTAGCCCTATGAACAACATGCACCTTAAATGATATTATATCTAAGGGCTAGGTTAGTTTAGGTTTTACTTTTCACATTGCATCTCATTTTATTCAAAGCACTGTATCACATATAGTTTCTTTTTCAAATGTATTGCATTTGCAAAATTTCTGCATTAGCATATAGTGGCATCAATAAAACAAGACAATTGTCCAAGTTTATCATTTGTTTTCATTCAAGAGAAACAAGGGTCATCTCCTCTCTTAGATATTTGGACATGAAGTCATCGAGTTCTTAAGGTCATTCATTTTCAACATTACCCTGTGACAACGCTTTACTTATGGTTGGGTAGTGATTTCACTATTTGAGACTTGTTAACCCAAAATCTATTAATTGCTATATCTCAAACACATTAACAAAATATCTAATTCATTCAAGACACCTAGTTGATCATATGACTAGTGAAAAATCTAAAATTCAACTTTAGCGTCGTTGTAATTATCACACCCAAGTAGGTTTCATTACTTACAAGTCAAGGCAAGAAAAGAAAAAAAGAAAAAAAGTGTTATGCCAAACATTCATCTCAAGGCAAAAGAGCAATGATATATAACTAAAATATCATGTATACAATGTGCAAAAAAATGCTTGACTATGGGAACATGTGAGTAACTCCATCCGGGCTATGAACGGTTGCTAGAAAAGGAGCAACATTTGATAAATTACAGTCTATAACCTCGTCGGAGCTCTAAAAGCTTGTTGGTAGCGAGGCTCTATTCGGGATGACTTTGAAGTTAGAATAATCCATCTAGCTAGTCATATAGGATGCTAAGGATATTTAGTGAACACAAGAGCAGGAATTAACTCATTTGTACACACATGGGCAAAAGAAGATCAAAGTTTCAAGAACCAATGGGGAAGTTTTCTGCGTCTCCATTTATAAATCCTAGTCACTAAGTGTGTTAATTTGGATGTTCAAAGATACCTTAAGGATCGATTGTTCGCTTATCTATGATATGTTTTGTACCTCCAATTCAATTGGTGTATTACAAAATGCTAAACAAACATAGTCATCCTTGTTCGAATAAGAACTGCATCTTCATCATGCATATTTCATTAGCATAGGTCATGTCAAAAATTCATTGTCTCCACACGCATTCTATAGATAATCATGTCATACAGGTGTGTGCACTCGGGGCATAACTGAAAAAATCCTAAAAATCATATAGAGTCTTGAAAAAATTCAAAAAACATTGGAAAATCTTTCAAAATTTCAAAAAATAGTGAAAAAAATAAAATCAAAAAACATTGGAAAATCTTTCAAAAATTCAAAAAATAGTGAAAAAAATAAGATAAAAAAACATCGAAAAATCTTTCAAAATTCAAAAAACAGTGAAAAACATAAAATCCAAAAAGAGTGAAAAACATAAAATTCAAAAACGTTGGGAAAATCTTTTAATAATACCAAAAACATTCAAATACAATCCTGAAAAAATCAACCAAAAACATTCAGAAAAAGTCCTAAAAAAAAATCAACCAAAAACATTCAAATATAATCCACAAAATTCAAAAAAAAAAAAAAAATTGTAATAAAATGTCTCGCAAGAATAAAACACCCTAGCATATATCCAACAAATGCTTCACACGAAGTTAACAAAGGATATGACTATCCAATCAAACACCTGCAATCAACTGATCAAACTGTCTTATCAATTGTATCATATCCATATCAAGTGATCATTATCTTGTCTTAAACAGAAAAGGATACACTCAAAATCAAATAGGTTAGTCTTAAATGGGGTCCACAACTTTCTAAGATCAGACATTATCAACTTTCACATCAAGTAACTGAGAACAAAGGCACAAGATTGGTATAGCTGCTGAATTTTGTCCAGGTCAGTCTTTATCTTTTATCATTTGGCAATAGATTGTGTTCCTATGCTACTCAAGGATGTCCACAAGTGACTAGAGGAGCCATGATGGGCATTATCTTTTTCTTTGTTTGTTATTTGTGGTGTGAAATAATGAAGTTCTATGGAAACTTCTCTAGTGGGTGTCTGTGATAGGAGCATTGAGCTTGTGAATGCCACACATACCTCGACCCCAAGTGTATTTCCTAGAATGGAGGGTTTCACTCGTTGTCTGCCATGTGTTTGTTTCTTCAATGAGATATCTTTACATCTTGGTTCCTTATACCCTGATGTGCTAAGCTCCATTTTTGCATAATAAGGCTCGGTGATGAATATATATTGTGCAATAAATAATGACACGGGTTCGTCAATCAATCATTTTCATTTTCATCTCATATGTTTATTGATAGTTTACTGATTCCTCATCTCTTTCTAAATAATTTTCTGTCATCTAGCATTATTTTTTCATCAATATCTTCTTTCTTTCATCTTACTAACATTTCTTCAAGGTACATTTAAGTTAAAAGAATATTCTGGCATTATCATATAAAAACAAAGTTGCATCCATATAGTTTTAAGTTGAATCCATATAGTGTAAATTTTGTCCATATAGTGTAAATTGCATTTGTATTGTTTTAAATTGCATTCATTTGAGTATCATATAAGATTGCATTAAAAATATCCATAAACATCATTTATAAATCATATAGAAATCATTGCATTCATAAAAAATCATTTGTAAATCACTTAGACATGCATCGCATAACACAATATCATACAACATACATGGAAACCAAAACATAAAAGATCACCACCAAAAAACTGTATATCATATATATAACTCAAAAATGGTAATGTGTCAGAATACAATAATCATAAAAACATGCCCAAAGGCTCAGATAACATGATCTCAATGAATCAACCCACACTGCCTCTATCTCCAGGTGGATCCTGTCTACTAGATCCCACCCGAGGATGCTTAGGTGGACCCATAACGCCACCACTGTTGTGTTGGCATATGTGCAGAGCTTGATGACATGATGATATTGTATGTTGTCATTGATGTCAATATGCTGAAGTATGAACTGGTATATTGAAGTAAGCAAACTGGCAAGAGAATCAATATGATACTGTGAACTAGTATACGTGAGAACCGGTATGATATTGTGAACCGGTATGTGTGAAAACGTGAAGCAGTATGTTGGAATGAGAACCAGTATGTATATGGGAAGTTTTGTATCGAGGTTTCATTTGGCATGACTACCGGTTGGTCATCTTGACATTAGGGTTTCCAGTTCATGCATTCCAAGCCTATGTGATTCAACCAATGACATCTTGTGATGAAGTTAGCATTGTAATGAAGATCAGATTGTGTTGCCACGTTAGCCTTGTGTGCGTGAAGGATTTCCTTAAGAATCTTGCATGGAGCTTGATCCTATCTACCTCGGGAATGTGTGAAGTCTCTGTAAATGGTGGAGAGCGTGTGATGGGTTATAAACTTCCTGAAGCGGAAAAGAATGAACGTTGGAGAAAGTCTTGAGATCTGTTCAAGACTGTTGTATTCAATGCAGTATGATTAATGGTCAAGATTGAACCAATTGAATTGTTAAACCTAAATGTTTAGGGTTTAGGGTTTATGCTACCGACCTATCTATTTCCTATAAGGTCGATGATGTTTTTCATTTTGAAGTTGTTGGAAAATGTTATGTGTGTATCCAAGTGAAGAGATACGTGATTCTTGCTAGACCGGAGAAGTGTCTTGATACATGTAGAGTGTGATTGCAGAAGCAAAGCAGCTAAAGTGGATTTGCCTTGGCATTGAGTGTTGTTATCAGATCAGTGTATTACTTGTTGACTTCTAACCATTTCAGTAGCTAAAAAATCCCTTAACTGGGTAGCTTTAACAAGCTTTTGGATAAATCCTTTAACAGGGTGACTCAATTCAATGAGTTCTTCAAATCCTCTCGCGAGGTAACCTTTAACAGGGTTCTAACCTTTAACCGGGTATTTAGCCATCCCTTAACCAGGTGATCCCTAGCAGAATCAATTCCTAGCAGAACCTATTGTAAAAGTCTTTAACTAGACTGGGCTCCTAACAGAGCAAACTTCAGAAGAGTTCAAAGAACAGCTTGTGGGTATTCATCCCCACTGTGGTTTTTCCCAATTGGGTTTCCACGTGAAAAATTAGTGTGTCATGTGTGATGTTTTTCATGTGATGCTTTAATATTTTCTATCAAGTGGTAAAGCATGTTGAACCGGTAGTCATTATATTTTTGATGACATATTACTTGTTTATGCATACAGGTGAAGTGGAAATGAGATATTAGATTGTGTGGAGATCTAAGTGTTTACCGGTTTATGTCTTTCATATTCTCACTGTGTTTTACCAGTAGTGCCCTGATTTAGACCGGTGTTACTATTTCCCAGTTAAGTGCAATCTTTGCAGTCAAACTGGTTTAGGGAAATTTTTTTGTCTATACTGATTCACCCTCCCCCCCTCTCAGTATTGGTTTGGTACTAACTGCTCATTATTATTCATCAATTGGCATCAGAGCATCCTCTAGGTCCTCTGTGTTGTAAGCTTAACCATTTGAGGAAAAGATCCTATTCTAATGATGAAGAGGGAAGGTCCAAGTTTAACAGAAATAACTTTAAGATATGGAAGGATAGAACGAAGATATACATCAAAAGAATGGGTGGTCAACACTGGAGCTATATTGAAAATGCTTATGTTGTTCCTACCGGTACTCTCATCGATGATCAAAGAAGAGAGATTCAGGAGAATGGGCAAGTCATTGAGGCCCTAATCAGTAGTCTATTTGACATTGAGTTTATTGATGTTTAGGATAAAGATAATCCCAAAGAAGTATGGGATGCTCTAGAGAATATCTATGGCCATGATGAGAATGTGAAACAAGCTAAGGAAGAGAGCCTTAGGAGAAATTTCGAAGACATGCAGATGGTTGAAGGAGAGACCATTCAACAATATGGAATAAGAATCAAAACTATTGTTGGAGACATCGAGTGTAGGAGGTAAAATAGATGATTCCACTATTGTTAGCAAAGTCTTGAGATCCTTGTTACCAGTCTATGCAATAAGGGTTGCTTCTATTCAAGAGTTGAGGTCTATAGACAAGACAAAGGTATCCCTAGACTCCATCATTGCTAAGTTGACAGCATATGAGCTAAATAATTATGATGGTAGTATTCAAAAGATCAAATCAGCCTTTAGAGCATCTGCTACACCATCTAGAAAGGGAAAAGAAGCTAGTACCAGTTGTGAACCAAGACAAAGCAGAGAAATGGATGATGAGGAGATCCTGATGGAATTTGAAGCTCTTCTTGCTAAGAGACTTCCTAAGGGAACTGGTAAATATAGAGGTAAGCTCCCTTTGAAATGCTTTTCTTGCAATAGGATAGGACACATTACTATAAACTGTCCTAATCGTGATAATAAGGACAAACCAGAGAAGTTCAAGAAGTTCAAAGGAGGAAACAAGAGAAATTGTTTTGTAGCAGTTGATGAAGGTGTCACTGATGAGGAATCAGAAGATGAAGAAAGTGAAGACATTGTGATTGTAGTAGTCAAGGAAGATGTGTCAGACAAGAAGGCTCTTGTCTCCTGCTTTGATAATTCCAATGAGTGGATTATTGACAGTGGTTGTTCTCACCAAATGACTAGTGACTGGAGTAAGTTTCTATCTCTAGAAGAGTATGATGGTGGTGTGGTCCGATTTGGTAATGATACACCATGTATGGTAAAAGATAGAGGGTCCATCTCTCTAAATGGAAAAAGCAGTGCTGATAATGTGTATTGGGTAGAAAGTCTCAGGCACAACCTTTTGAGTGTTGCCCAGCTGAATGATAATGGAGTCACTCTGGAATTCAAAGATGGAGTATGCAAAATAAAAGGAAAGAGTGGTGAACTAATGGCCACCAATATGCAAACCAGAGGTAACTTATTTTAGTTGAATGCAAATATCAGTACATGTCTAATGGCTAAGTTTGATGATAGCTGGATATGGCATAGGAGGCTCTGCCATGTAAACTTTGATAATATTATGAAGGCCAGTAAGATCAAGGCAGTTAGAGGATTGCTTGTGCTGAGAAGACCAAAGAATCCTTTGTGCAGAGAGTGTCAACTAGGGAAAATGTCTTCCTCAACCTTCAAAGGTAAATCTTTCATTGTAGACAATTTACTTGATCTTGTGCATACTGATTTGTGTGGTCCTATGAAAACTAGGAGTATGCAGGGAGATAGGTACTTTATGATTCTCACTGATGACTGCTCAAGAATGATGTGGGTCACATTCTTGAAAGATAAGTCTAAAGCTTTTGGAAAGTTCGAAGCCTTTAGAGCACTGGTTGAAAAAGAAAGTGGTAAGAGAATCAAATGCCTTAGAACTGACCAAGGAGGTGAGTTCACTTCTAGTGAGTTTAATAAGTATTGTGAAGAAAATGGAATCAAGAGGCAATTGTTTGCCCCCCGGACTCCACAGCAGAATAGCCTAGAAGAGAGGAACAACCAGACTATAGTTGAAGCAGCCAGAACGATGCTGATTCAAGGAAAGGTTGCTCACACCTTCTGGAGAGAAGCGGTGAGCACTGTAGTCTACACTATGAACCAAGTACTCATCAAGAAAGGTAAGGATAAAACACCTTATGATTATTGGACTGGTAAGACTACTGTAGTAAGCTACTTTAGAGTGTTTGGTAGAAAATGTTATAACAAGAGGAGTGAACATCAAAGCAAGTTTGATGCAAAATGTGATGAGGGAATATTCTTAGGATATTCCACCAAGAGAAAAGCTCTCAAGTGTTTCAACAATAGGACTCAGAGAATTGTTGAAAGTATTAATGTCAGAGTTGATGAAACCTCCGAGAAACCTGAGGAAACCAGTAGTGAGCGAGTGGTAGATGAACTAATTGTAACCTTCTGGGAATTGGTTGCAAAACAGCCTAATACTAGTAACAATGCTTCTACACTAGTAGATGGTGATGCTGATGAAGATGAGGATGAAGAAGAAAAGCAAGAGGAAACAGCTAAGATCATTCCTAGGTATGTAAAGTTGAATCATGATCCAAAGCAGATCATAGGAGATAATGATACAGGAATTCTTACAAGAAGAAAGGTCAGAGAAAATTCTTGCATGATCTCTGAATTTGAGCCTAAAATTTTTAAAGAGGCACATAAAGATGAATACTGGATCAAGGCAATGGAAGAGGAACTTGACCAGATAGAAAAGAATGGTACATGGTCTTTGGTACCCAGTCCGGAGCATAAAATTGTCATTGGCACCAAATGGATTTTTAGAAATAAGCTGAATGAAGATGGCACAGTGGTAAGAAACAAAGCCAGATTGGTGTGTAAGGGATATGCTCAAGAAGAAGGAGAAGACTATGGAGAAACCTTTGCTCCAGTAGCTAGATTGGAAGGAGTTTGTATGCTTCTTGCATATGCAACCTTCAAGGTATTCAAAGTATATCAAATGGATGTAAAATCTGCATTTCTGAATGGAATACTTGAAAAGGAGGTGTATATAGAGCAACCAGATGGGTTTGCTCTATCAGAAGATAGTGACATGGTGTGTAGGCTACATAAAGCCTTGTATGGATTGAAGCAGGCACCTAGAGCATGGTATGAACACTTATACTCCCATCTTGTGAAGATTGGATTTGAAAGAACAAGTGAAGATAGTAATATCTATTTGAAGTTAGAAGGAGATCAAATTATGATCTATGAAGTATTTTTTGATGACATATATTTTGGTGGAGATGACAAGATGAGTCATGATTTTGCAGATGAGATAAAGAAGGAATTTGAGATGTCACTTATAGGGGATATTAAGTTCTTCATTGGACTACAAATTCAACAAATGAAAGATGGTATCTTTATCACTCAGTCCAAGTATGTCAAAGAGGTGTTGAAGACCTTTGGCATGGAAGACAGCAAACTGGTTGGTACACTGATGGTGACCAGTTGTAAATTGTCAAAAGAGGATGACTCAGTGTTGGTAAATGAGAAGGAATATTGATCAATGATTGGTAAGTTACACTATGTAGTACATAGAAGACCAGACATTGCACATGCAGTGGGCATTACTGCATTGGTTACAGAAAAGTCCAAGAAAATCCTACTTGGTAGCAATCAAGCGGATTCTTAGATATCTGAAGGGAACTATTCACTATGGATTATGGTATCCATACAGTAATGATTTCAAACTCAAAGTGTTTACAGATGTTGATTGGGCTGGTAATGTGGACGACCGAAAGAGCACAACCAGTGGTGCATTCTTTCTTGGTGGTAGACTAGTCTCATGGATGAGTAAGAAGCAAAGTTGTATATCTCAGTCTACAGCAGAAGTGGAATATGTTGTAGCATTTATGAACTGTACTCAGACAATTTGGATGAAGCATGTATTAACTGGTTTCAAAGCTCCTATATCTGAACCGGTAAGTATATTTTGTGACAACACAAGTACAATTAATATTTCCAAGAATCTAGTTTTACATGCTAGAACCAAGCACTTCGAGCTCAAGTATCATTTCTTGAGGGAGAAGGTTCAGAACAAAGAATTTGCATTGGAACATGTTTCCAGTAAGGAGCAGTTAGCAGACATATTCACCAAGCCTCTACCGAAGGCTAAATTTACCTATTTAAGAGGTGAATTAGGGGTGCTACCCCTTCAAGAGGTGAACTAAAGGAGTGTGCTCCACATTAGTTAGGTATTGCATTGATAAATATTTTTTAGGATTGGTGTGTTGAAGGATGCTACTCCTTAGGGGGAGCAACATAGTGGAACATAGATGTTTGTGCCTCCACTTTAGCATTGTTGTCAAAGGGGGAGAATATGTGAAGTGGAGAAGATATCTATAGTATTTGGGAGAAGATGTGAAGCAAAGAGATATCTTTGTATATTGTCATCAATGCCAAAGGGGGAGATTGTTGGCATATGTGCAGAGCTTGATGACATGATGATATTGTATGTTGTCATTCATGTCAATATGCTGAAGTATGAACTAGTATATTGAAGTAAGAAAACTGGCAAGAGAACCAGTATGATATTCTGAATTGGTCTATGTGAGAACAAATATGATATTGTCAACAGGTATATGTGAGAACCGATATGATATTGTGAACCGGTATATGTGAAAAAGTGAAGTGGTATGCTGGAATGAGAACTGGTATGTATATGGGATGTTTTGTATTGGGGTTTCATTTGGCATGATTACCGGCTGGTAGTCTCAGCTTCAGGGTTTTCGGTTGATGCATTCCAAGCCTGTGTGATTCAATTGATGACATCTTGTGATGAAGTTAGCATTGTAATGAAGATCAGATTGTGTTGCCATGTCAGCCTTGTGTGCGTGAAGGATTTCCTTGAGGATCTTACATGGAGCTTGATCCTATCTACCTTGAGAATGTGTGAAGTCTCTGTAAACGATGGAGAGCGTGTGATGGGTTATCAACTTCCTAAAGCAACAAAGAATGAACATTGGAGAACATCTTGAGATCTGTTCAGGACTGTTGTATTCAATGCAGTATGATAACAGTCAGGATTGAACTGATTGAATTGTTAAACCTAAATGTTTAGGGTTTAGGGTTTATGCTACCGACCTATGTTACTACTTATAATATTGCCATTAGTTTTATGTCAAAGTTATACTATATACTCTAGTCAGTTAACACTACCGAATCATGCAGTCGGTATACACAGAGAAGTCGGTATGCATAGTCTAGTCGATTACACAAGAAAGCAGTCACAGAACGAAGTATACACCCAGTTGTCTACCAAGTATCTTTTTATGTCTACCGAGTAGCAAAGATGACACACCGAGTTGATATACACCAAGTGAAACGTGTTACTAGATTCATTGAACCTGGACATGCATATGAAAACATGTTACAAGATCGAGGCACATCTAACCATTATCACATTGGAAATTTCACTAAAAGATTGTGTATGATTTTGAGATCAATCTAACCAATGAAATATTTTGTATATTTATTCATTCGATAAATTGTGTTTGTAAGATTGAAGCAATGAATTGGATCACCATCTTAAGAGATCTATTTATACAGCATGAGTTAAGGGTGTATGTATGATGAGAAAAAGAAGACTGTTATAGAGACACAGAGATCACCGAGAAGGTTTTCAGAGAATAGTCGAAGAACAAAGTAAACAGAAGGGTTTACCGAGTTACTATATGGGTTACCGAGGTATGCTATAAGCAAGGTAATCTATTCTGAGCACATAGAATCTGCTATAACATTTCAGATGTAAAGTTGCAGATATTTGTAATGATTTTATTGTAATATTTTGAAGTTGAAAGAGAAACCTTTAATAGGGTAAAAGACTCTAATCAAGTCTATAAATTGTAAAGCCTCTAACCAAGTGCAAAATTTAGATCACGTGTTGTAAAATCCTTTAGCAAGGTAGATCTAATAGATCTTGTTACTCCTAACAGGGTAAGCTATCAGAATTAGCTAATATGTAGCTCTAACCGAGCACTCTTTATTATTGCAGTAGTGAAGTTGTGGGTGTCATCCCCACCACAGTTTTTCTCTCTAACCAAGAGTTTTTGCGTAACCAAAATATATGTGTTATGGAGTGAATCATGTATGATTGTTATCTATGTGTTTTAGCTTTATTTTATGTTACTGCACTATTCAACTTATGCATAATAGTAAAGTTATTATTTAAGAAAAGTTTTGGAGTACTGATTCACCCCTCCCCTCTCAGTACATTAGCTTTCCATATTGGGCCTAACAGTTGGTATCAGAGCTTCAATCTTGGAAAAGGGTTTAACTGCCTAAAGAGAAAGATATTATCAATGGAAGGCTATAAACAATCTCAGAGGATTGTGCATCTGCAAGAAGAGTTGGATCATGCTAATCAAGTGATTGCAGACATGCAAAGGCAAATGCAAAAATCTCTGAAAGTAAGAAGAAGATTATCTATTGATTTGCAGGATTCTCAAGAGTTAGTGGAACAAATTGAGACATCATCTGAGAACAGTATATCTGAAGAGACTGAAGAAATGATTGAAGTATTAAAAGAAAAGAACAAAGCATTGGCTGATCAACTAAAAGCAATGAAAAGAGAACATGAACATTTTAGCACTCAGATGACTAAAAATCTAGATGCATTAAGGACAGCTAAGGATAAAGCAAGAGATCTAGAAAGAGAGAAACAACAACTTAAAGTCTTAGTATCTGATAAAAATGATGAAATCATAAGGTTGACTGGGATTCAACAAAATATAACAGATCAACTAGGTTATGCACATCATGAAGCAATTCTGAAGAATGATGAAAATCAAGCATTGAGACTTGAAGTATCAAGGTTGACAGATGAACTTGAAATAGAGAAGAAATCCAAAGAAACACTGAAGAAGAGTTATGAAGCATCAAAGATGTTGGATGAGCAACTGAATACAAGAAGACCCAATAGAGATGCAGGACTCGGTTACAAAGGAAAAGACTCTACCGAGAAAGGAATTCATAATACCGAGAGAGGAGAATCATCAAAGAAAGCTGGAAACAGGAATAACATCAAAAGAAAGAAGCCTATTTGCAACTACTATGGAAATAAAGGTCATACTGCTAACATATGCCAAATAAGAAAAGGTAAGCAACCAAATGTCACTAAGTTCAATGGTTATTGTTACAATTGCAATAAATATGGTCACACATCTAATCAATGTAGGACAAAGTCTGTTAACAATTATTAGAAGGAAAAATTCAAAGGGTTTTGTAGAAACTGCAATAGATATGGATATAGTACCGAGAAGTGTTGGTTTAAGCAAAAGAACTACATGTGGTCTGCACACCGAGCAAACACTAGAGGTTACCGAACTTACACAGATCCTTACCGACAATATGCAGTAGTACCATGGGATTACAATACAAGGATATGGTGTGAATGTTGTGGAAGATATGGACATATTAGTGCTAACTATTTTATAAGGTTTAGAATGAACAACCGAAGATCATGGAGAAATCCTGGTATGGCATGTTTTCATTGTCACAAAGTTGGACACTTGGTTGGAGATTGCAGAGATCAACCTAGAAAAGACACTGAAGAAATAAAAGAGAAATTACAGATGATTTGGAAAAAGAAGGAAATTGTGTCAAATGGAGAAAGAACCTTACCTACCGAGTTAGGTGCACATATTCCAAATTAATTGATAAAGGTATGAAGGGACTGCATTCTCTAAAGGTTAAAATCATAACAATTCTTATTCTATTATGTACTAAATTCAAAATCTGCATAGTTAAGATGCATTAGTAAGTTTGAAATTCTATCAAAGTCTTTGAAGAACTTTACAGGAAACCTATCAAGTCGGTGAATACAAGAAACCTGTCAAGTCGGTAAATGAAGGAAGCTTGGTTACTCGGTTAAAACAAAAAAAGAGAGTAAATTGGTTAAAGAGGAACCGAGTGCATTTAATGTTTTTGACCTAACCCGCACAGAGCCTGATAAGGTATTTTGTGTACTTAAAAGCATTTTCATGGTCATTTACACTTACCAAGTTTTCTAAAGAGAAGAGAAGAGTGATTCCAAGGTGATCAAAACCTCATTCAAAAGCAAATCCAAGGTATTTACATCAAATCTCAACGTATTGTTAAGCTGGTTTACCGATCTTATCTTGTTGCCATTATTTGGTAAGTTTAAAGCATCTGTCGTTTGAAATTCTAAAACCCTAAGGACTCTTTACTAGTTTATACCTAAAATCTTAAATGGCGCCCAAGATCCAAGATCCCATAGTTGTCAACAATGTAGAGAAGCCCTCACTAAAATACTCTTTGACTCCTAAAGTCGCCTCCAAACCAGATGACAAAACCACCTTTTCACTCATCCCAGATAGAGTATTGTTAATTGAAGATGTGAGATTCTTCACCAAATGTCATGTTGAAGAACTCGGTCATGTTGAAATCAGAGACACCTATGATGAATTATGTACCGATAGTGTATTAAACAACAAGTATGAACACATCAAAATCAAAGGATTGACTGAAGCCCTAACCTACCCTCGTGTGTTCAAACCCCAGTGGGTCAAGTTTGTTCTAAGCAGAGTTCATGATGATTTCATGTGGCTAGAAGAGCAACCATTTAAAATCACCAAGGAAATCATTCATGTGATCACTGGTTATCCTATCTATGATCATGCACGAGCTCAAAAGATGATATCATAGAAGGAATTGATTAGTTTAACCAGAGTGGAATCTGATTATAGAGGACTGAAATTGAACAATGTCACTGATGCAGAACTTAAGTTTGCTATTAGAGTAATTGGTTACTATTTCTTCCAATCAACAAGGGAAAACAGTGTACCCTGTGCAGCAGTTGACTTAGCTTATAAAATTATGAAAAAGGGAATGAAAGTTGACTTATGTGAGGTGTTACTAAAGAACCTATTTGAGAATCTGAACACAATAAGGAAGCCGAAGAAGAAGAACTCAGCTAATACTCTAAAGTTTGGTTCACTTCTTGTATGCATGTTTTTCTACTTTGAAAAATTATTTCCATCAGTCGGTAAAGTAGTTTGGGAGCTACACTGACCAATCACCCATCAGATTAATGACTTCATCAAGAAGTTAGGAGATAATTTCAATGATATAATGGATGATTATTTTAGTAAATTCCAAGAAAAAATGCACAACAAGTACCGAATTCCACCCCAGCTAGTGGAGAAATATAAAGATGATATATGTTTTGATGTAGACACTGACTACTGTTATGTAAATGTTGTGGAACCGAGGACTCAATCCTTGTCACCAATGGGTTACGAGATTGACTTTGACATCACAAAATAGAAAATTGATGCATTTCTTACATTTCCCAGACATACTACCAAGCTAAGGTATGGAACCTATGAGGAAGTAAAGGAAAAGGTAAAAATGAATATTGTAGTACCCAAAGCTACAAGAAAAGCAACAAAGATGATTAAGGCATTGTTAGAGAAATTTGGAGAAGACTCTTCCTCTACACCTATCAAAGGCACTCTTGCCATCACCAAAGAGGAATCAGAAGTTCAAGAGGTAGCTATAACACTGAGCACCGAATTGCCTAAGGGTAAAGTGTTAAAAAGAAAGAAACGGGACACTTCAAAGGCCCTACCAGCTCCTTCAACAAAGAGACCTAACACTAGAGAATCTACAGCATCACTGAGTAAGAAACAAAAGAGTGTTACTACTCCCAAGGTAACAAAAACATACAAGAAATCTACTCAGAGACTCATTTTGGCAAAAGAGTCTAGTGATACAGAATCTGAAGATGCAAACAAATTCCAGATTGTCAAGAGCAAGAAGGTAAATATACATAGTGTTGAAAACTTTTGTGCCAATCTGAAAGAATATGGCGGATTTGGTTCATTTAGATATGTCAAGTATGAAACTAGAAATAATGATGAGAAGAGACAAATTGAAGAAGTTGTCATCTACACACTTCTAAAATTTTGGTTAGCTCCATTGGAACTAGTAAAGTCACTTCCAAATGAACTTTACTTGCATATTGATATTAGGTGGAAGTATGCAATGGACTCAAAGAAACAAATCAGAGAAAGAAGTCTAGTCCATCTATTTCTTGATATGTCAGTAGCCAAAATAAAGGAACATATAACAACCTACAATTCAAAGTTTCTTGTCAAACAGAGAGCCTTAAAACTAATGAATGGGCTATATATTGACGTAGAAAATGAGACAAAAGCAAAATGGCAGGAAATCTTCAAAATCAAGGATGCCAGTGAACAACCTATAGTTGAAATCGTTGATGTCACTAAGCACAATCCTGATGTCAGTGAGCAAGGTCCTGATGCTACCGAACAAGACCCTATTGACACTATTCAAATAGATGAAGATGTCCTGGATGCAGAGGCACCAGAACAGGAAATGATAGAAGGCACTGCATATGCAAAACTTGTATCTAGTGAATCTATTTTAGAACAAGTTCAGCCTTATCCACCGATCACTCAATCTGTCTCTACCGAAGCTCCTCAGGATACAACACAAGGCATCAAAGGTCACAAGTCTATAGCAGGAGAAGATACTACTCTAGAACAGATCTCACAAGCACCTTCGAGCACTAAAAATGTTGCAGCTGAGATACCCAGTACCAAGACACCAAAAGACACCACAGAGGCTATAGGAACCAACCAAAGTGTTGCCTCTACCGAGCAACCTACCGAGGGTCAGCAAGCCTCTCAAGCTATTTTCTTGGTCCAACCGGCCAAAGGTAAAGAAAAGAAAATGAAAAATCATAGTTTCAAAGTTGATTTATCTAAACCAATAGTGTTGCCCAATGTGGATATATCAAAATTAAAGGGGCAAGCACTCATTGATTTTGGTGAACTATGCAAAGCAAAGGCCAAACAAGAAAAAAAAATGTCCATACAAAAGAAGAATAAAGTACTTCAGAAGGTGAAGACATTGCTATCAGATATGCTACCTACAGCTACAGTGTCAACCGATGCAGCCATCTGTATTCAATTGGATGAATTTCTTAATCAAATAGAAACATCCAGAGTTGATGCATATAAGTATTTGAGAAAGCTAAAAGACAAGGAGCTTACTGCAAAAATGATAGAAGAGGTACAAAAAGCTCTAGCTATTGGCAAAGTCAAACTTGTCAAATTCATTACTGAGTTGTCCCCTCAACTCAAGCACATTCTTTATTTATTTCAGAAACTCTGTACATTTTCTTTATTCATTAAAGACATTAAGAATAAAATAGAGACAATTGAGAAAGAGATCACTGATCTCTTAAATAAGTTGACCCTGGTGCCCAATTCAGTTCAAAAATTTTATACCAAGCTTCAACAACTCATGGCTCAACAATTAGACTTAAGAAATGAAGAACACAAGATCAGGATGGACATAATGATACTTTAGACATTATTCCTTCCTCATCTTTCATCCGTCCATGAATAGATTAACTGAGCCACACGCCTATCTACTACACAAGAGGGAAGCACTTTAGATGGCTTAATATCCCTATTGGCTAATATTAAAGCACATAATTCTTTAATGGAAAGTGTAAAGGATGCACTCTCTGTTGCTCTCACCGACGCCCAGAAAAAGTACAAATCCATTTTTGACCAGTTACCGCCCTCGGATGGAAATTAAGTTTTTGATGTTTGTTAAAAAGGGGGAGTGATACTATATATTTGGGGAGTGATACAATTTTGATACAATATTGACAATGGTATAGTATTCAGAGTATAGTACACAGGGGGAGTATACCAAGCAGAATAAGTAGAGTATCCAAGTATAGTGAATAGAGCAATGAATAGAATCGAGCATTCAAAATCAAAGTTTTTAGAATTATGTAGAGTATAATGATAAGGGGAGTATATCTGAATATACTATTTCATTGACTATTGTATATACTCTCAAGTATAATCATTTTGCAAAGTATATAGATTTTTGAGTTATAACTTTGAAAGTAGTTTTTGTCAAACATCTCAACTAATGTCAAAAGGGGAGATTGTTACTACTTATAAGATTGCCATTAGTTTTATGTCAAAGTTATACTATATACTCTAGTCGGTTAACACTATCGAATCATGCAGTCGGTATACACAGAGAAGTCAGTATGCACAGTCTAGTCGGTTACAGAAGAAAGCAGTCATAGAACGAAGTATACACCGATCTGTCTATCGAGTATCTTTTTATGTCTACCGAGCAGCAAAGATGACACACCGAGTGAAATGTGTTACCAGATTCATTGAACCTGGACATGCATATGAAAACGTGTTACAAGATTGAGGTACATCTAACCGTTATCACATTGGAAATTGCACTAGAAGATTGTGTATGATTTTGAGATCAATCTAACCAATGAAATATTTTGTATAGTTATTCATTCAATAAATCGTGTTTGTAAGATCGAAGCAATGAATTGGATCACTGTCTTAAGAGATCTATTTATACAACATGAGTTAAGGGTGTATGTATGATGAGAAAAAGAAGATTGTTACAGAGACACAGAGGTAACCGAGAAGGTTTTCAGAGAACAGTCGAAGAACAGAGTAAACCAAAGGGTTTACCAAGTTACTATATGGGTTACCGAGGTATGCTATAAGCAAGGTAATCTATTCTGAGCATATAGAATCTGCTATAACATTTCAGATGTAAAGTTGCAGATATTTGTAATGATTTTATTGTAATATTTTGAAGTTGAAAGAGAAACCTTTAATAGGGTAAAAGACTCTAATCAAGTCTATAAATTGTAAAGCCTCTAACCAGGTGCAACATTTAGATCAAGTGTTGTAAAATCCTTTAGCAAGGTAGATCTAACAGATCTTGTTACTCCTAACAGGGTAAGCTATCAAAAATAGCTAATATGTAGCTCTAACCAAGCACTCTTTATTATTGCAGTAGTGAAGTTGTGGGTGTCATCCCCACCGCAGTTTTTCTCTCTAACCAGGAGTTTCTGCATAACCAAAATATACGTGTTATGGAGTGAATCATGTATGATTGTTATCTATTTGTTTTAGCTTTATTTTATGTTACTGCACTATTCGGTTTATGCATAACAGTAAAGTTATTATTTAAGAAAAGTTTTGGAGTACTGATTCACCCCTCCCCTCTCAGTACATTAGCTTTCCATATTGGGCAGAACAACCTATCTATTTCCTATAAGGTCAATGATGTTTTTCATTTTGAAGTTGTTGGCAAATGTTATGTGTGTATCCAAGTGAAGAGATACTTGATTCTTGCCAAACCGAAAAAGTGTGTTGATACCTGCAGAGTGAGATTGCAGAAGCAAAGGAGCTAAAGTGGATCTGCCTTGGCATTGAGTGTTGTTATCAAATCAATGTATTACCTGTTGACTTCTAACCATTTCAGCAGTTGGAAAATCTCTTAACCAGGTAGCTTTAACAAGATTTTGTATAAATCCTTTAATAGGGTGACTCAATTCAATGAGTTCTTCAAATCCTCTTATGAGGTAACCTTTAACAGGGTTCTAACCTTTAACCGGGTATTTAGCCATCGCTTAACCGGGTGATCCCTAGCAGGATTGATTCCTAGCAAAACCTATTATAAAAGTCTTTAACTGGACTGGGCTCCTAACAGAGCAGACTTCAAAAGAGTTCAAAGAACAGCTTGTGGGTATTCATCCCCACTGTGGTTTTTCGGGTTTCCACATGAAAAATCAGTGTGTCATGTGTGATGCTTTTTCATGTGATGCTTTAATATTTTTTGTCAAGTGGTAAAGCATGTTGAACCGGCAGTCATTATATTTCTGATGACATATTACTTGTTTATGCATACAGATGAAGTGGAAATGAGATATTAGATTGTGTGGAGATCTAAGTGTTTACCAGTTTATGTCTTTCATATTCTCACTATGTTTTACCGGTAGTGCCCTGATTTATACTGGTGTTACTATTTACTAATTAAGTGCAGTCTTTGTAGTCAAACTTGTTCAGGGAAAGTTTTTTGTCAGTACTGATTCACCCCCCCTCCCTCTCAGTACCGGTTTGGTACTAACTGTTCATCATTATTCATCATGCTGGTCCTCTGTGTAGAAGTCCTACTAGAGCCAGAATGACCTCTAACCTCACTAAAGATCGAAGCTCTTTGTCCCTCAGGTACAACCTCATGGTAGAGCTATCAATAATAAAAGGCCTTTTGTATACCATAATAGAATCTACGAGACTGTGTGCATGCATCGGTACCCAAGGCAAAATGCTGATCATAAGAAGCCTGAACCATCTACATCTGTCTAACCGCATCATCTCTCTCCCTCTGAAGATGATCCCTCTTGGTCTCTAATGCATCGTAGTCTCTATGGAATACCTCCCACTCAGCATCTCATCACTGCTTAAGTCTGGCAACCTTGTCCTCTAGACTCTGAATCCGCGCTCTGAGAATCTGTGGATCATCATCACCAAAATCACCACCCTGTCCTTCATCTCCTCCTCCCCCCTCTATAGCAGGAATGTCCTCCAACTTGGACATATCATCATCATCCCCATCCTCACTACTCGATGACTCTGAGGAATCATCATCATCTCCACTGCTCATACACTCAGTGTCTCCACCAATGTCTACATCCTCCTCTTCCCCCTCATCTCCTCCTCCACCCTCCTCTCCCCCTCTGCCATCCTCTCCTCTGTCATCCCCCCTCCTCTCCACCATGTCAATCCTCAGCCATTTTCTAGGGTGTCATATCTAATGTGTTGTGATTAGAATAGTCAGATCAGTCAATGGAATATGCCTATGTGTGGCCCACCAAGCATCATACTCAGGAGTAGTCCCTGGATTTGTTGTACCTGCACTCCAACCCCACTATAATGCCTAAATAGCATCAAACGCGGTACCCACCACATGTGGTTGTATGCATACACCCCAATCAAAAACCTCACAAGAAACACGAGAAAAGTATGTTGTAACAACAGGTGTCACCTGTACCTCCCCAAACTGTTTGAGTACCCATCATGGAAGGTACATCTCAATGACCCTCTGTGTCTCAAGGGTCCTCCCAATAAGATATCTCTCTTGTCTGTAGAAAGGCAAGTGTTGCGCATCATCTTCCCAATCGGGGTAATCTAAATATGGTCTCCAAATAAAATGCTGCAAGATATCAAGCTAATGTCACCAGTACAAGGTGTTACTCAAACCCCTATGTCTAATACTAGGTATATATGTATGCATATGGCTCCTCAGGCTACAAATCAATGTGAATAACTAATCTTGAGATATAAATGTGCTCCCAAGCTCAAGTCTAGAGCAATGTCACACCACAATTGATCAATCGGTATCCCATGTATACAATGATGTGCATCTAATAATAAACCATGGCTAATAGACAAGGATCCCAAGCATATACTCAACAATGAACAATCATATCATGGAACACTCTTCCCCATCCAACTAGAAAGCCATGGCCTTTTCTATTAGGAATCAACAAACCACCTACGATACTGCACAATATTATAGTAAGATCATCATAGTCCAAGCGAGCCCAAGGGATATCATAATGACCACTGATCTATAAATCCCACTCCTCACACTCAAAAAGGGCACACAGTCCAGCAACGCCATCATCGTGATCTTATACAACTCCCGCACCATGGATGGGAATATGTAGTATACATCAAACATCCTCTAAAGTAATGGATGCCTCACCAGTAGGAAGATGGAAGGTACATGTCTCAGAATGCCACAGCTCCACTAATGTCATAATCAAGGCCCTGTTGGTCGTAATCTCTAGCAAATGGAAAACATGATATAATCCCAGATGTCAGATATGTGCAACCTCCTCATCAAGTAACTTGGATCAAAGATCAAGTCCACTGGGTCTACTCTGTCAGCAGTATAACACTCCAATATTCTCCTGCATAGAGAAAACATTGAAAATGTCAGATATCGGATGTCGCGATAAAAATTTGATCAAACACATGAAAAAAAAATTGATTTACAATGAATGCTTAATGTTTCACACTTATGCGTAGCATTTAATACTTTTGTGTAACAATTAAAGCTAATGCGTAACAATTACAACGAATGCATAAAAGTTAACACCAATGCATAACAATTAGAGCTTATGCATAACACTAAGCACATATGCATGACACTTACACTTTTGCAGCACACTTAAGGCATTTGTGTAACACTTATGGCTAATGCATGAAAATCGATAAGCGTATGCACGATAGCTAAAACCTAAACCTCTGGAAAAAAATGGAAAAAATTGACAAAAATAGGCAAAAAATTGAGCAAAATTTTGAAACATGCCATGCCGCCAGTCCCCGGAGGTCTCTGATAAGGACGTACTTGCTCGGACAACTGCACTCATGCCCTATAGCCAGCCATGATGATCAAATACTCGCTGGAAAGCAAAAGACTCGCAATGCTTTCCAAGAACTCAACACAATGCAAATGAGCAAATGAAAGGCCAAACTCACTATTTATAGCTCAAAATTAGGTTTTTTTCCATTCTAACACCTGTGGTCCCCGTGAATTTCAATGAACTTGTAGGCTACTCAAATGATCTCAAAATCCCACGAAACTTCACACGATTGCTCACTATACTGATATCGAAAATATGGTCTCAATTTCTGAATTTTTCGACCACCTTTTCTGAGGGGGTATATTTACACTATATAATGTCACTAGGGCATACTGGGGAAGGAAATTTTTTGTTTTCTTTGAAACAATGTCATTCCAACTTTGTCTCAAAGAGGGGCAAATGTTGACACCTAAAAATGTCCCATGAATCATGTACTAATTATTCCTCTAATTGATTAAATAATTCTTTAATTATTTATTTCAGGTAATTAATCTTATTCTTCTAAATTCATATTTCCTCATCATCTTACTAATTATTCTATTTTAATTCTATCTTCATTCAATCATTTAAACCATTTTCTAATATTAATTAAATATTTATTATTTAATTGATTGTAATTTTAAATCTTCAATTTAAATAATCTTTATTATTTAAGTAAATTCATATTCAATTTCTATCTCAGTTCTATTAATCATTTAACCCTTTTCTCACTATTAATTAAATATTTATTATTTAATTAATTATGATTTTAATCCTTTAAATTAAATAATCTTTATTATTTAATTAAAGTCCATTCCTAAATAATTAAATGGTTTCTTTAAATTATTTAATTAACTAATTAATTCTTCTAATTTCATTCAAATTTATATTCTTCTAATTTCAAATACATGTGCATGATTTCAAAAATCAAATTGGAAATCAAAGTCAAGTTTTAAATATATTCAAATAACAAATTGAATTTAAAATAAATTCAATATTTGAATTAAATCTCATGCAAAGATTAAATTGAAAATCAAAGTCAAAATGCAAGCACATGCTAAATTAATTAATTCAATCAATTAATTAATTAATTCAATTATCTTTTCAATTCTTATTTCTATCTTTTAGTTAGCTTTTTCTAAATAAAGCTCTCAAAAACCTTTCAATCAGTTAACTATTCCATCTATTTTAATTGATCATTTCAATCAATTGATTAATAACATCATTTCTTTAATTCTCTCCAATCATTCTTTTTCTATCTTCTAGTTAGCTTTTTCTAAATAAAGCTTTCTTTGTCATTTCTCAATTCTCCTCCAATCCCCCTTTTCCATCTTTCAATCAGCTTTTTTCTCAGTTAGTTAACTCAATTAATCTATTCAATCTATTATTTTCCACTTCCAAATTAGCAGTTCAACTATCAATCAGCATGTAAGCTCACCTGAGTTCAACCTCTTGATCAATTTGTTCTACCTTTCACTCAATTCTCTCTAAAAATGTATAAATTGAGCATTCAATCTCCATTTTCAACAATCACGAACCTCGAATCTTTGGGTCAATTGCAGGTTGCCAATGCAATAACTTAGAGCCATCATACCACAAAGAAGAGAAGAACAATGGAAGCCATGATGCACAATAGAGAGTTTTACATTGTTTAGAATTAATTCTATTATGCATCTATTTTCATTAGTTCATTTATAATTCTTTGATTAGATAGGGATTCATGATTTCCCTTTTATTTCAAGTTAATTACATGATGAATTTTACATAGGACACAAATCAATGCAAGTACTACTGTCACTAAATCAAGATCGTGAGTGGGGTAGTTCAACTCATGGTCTTTGAGTTTATTCGACTCATAGGCTATCACCCTACCATTTTGCATCAATAGTTCTCCTAGATCTGCCAATGAAGCATTTGTACAAACCACAAAGTGACCTAATGGATCTGGAACTGCAAGAACCGATGCCCTGGTCAACTTCTCCTTAAGTTCCCTGAAGGCTGCCTCACATTTCTCTGACCAAATAAATTTCTTAACTTTCCTCTAAAGAGAAGTAATGGGGTGAGCAATCCAAGAGAAATCATGCACATATCCGTGGTAAAAACCAACTAAACCCATGAAACTGTGCACCTCACCCACATTAGTGGGTGTCAGCCAATCTAATATCGCCTCAATTTTTGAGGAATCAACTACGATACCCTCTCCAAAAATAACATGGCCCAAATATCTGACCTCTAACCGAAAAAACTCACACTTCTCCAAATTGGCATATAGTTGATTCTCCCTAAGACACTGCAAGACCTATCTAACATGATCCTCATTCTCCTCCACTGACCTGGAATAAATCAAAATGTCATCCAAAAAAAATGAATACAAATCTATCCAAGTATTTCCTGAACACATCGTTCATCAAGCTCATGAAGATTGATGGTGCATTCGTGAGACCGAATGGCACAACTATAAACTCATAGCTCCCATACCCAGTGCGAAAAGTTGTACAGTGTATATCTACCTCATGGATCCTCAACTAATGATATCCAAACTTAAGGTCAATTTTAGAAAAAACCTTTGCATCCTTAATCTAGTCAAATAAGTCATCTATCTGAGGCAAGGGATACCTGTTCTTCATCATCACCTTATTCGGCTGCCTGTAGTCAATGCATAATCAGAGGGAACCATCCTTCTTCTTCACAAATAACACCAATGCACCCCACGAGGAGACACTAGGATAGATAAAACCCTTCTCTAACAACTCCTCAAGCTACACTCTCAACTCTTGATTGATCATCATGTATGGATCCCTAGAGATAGGCTCAACTCCCGGCACAAGATCAATCCTAAAATCTATATCTCGTTGTGGGGGCATACATGGAATCTCACTCAGGAACACATCTGCAAATTCCTGAAGGATAGGATGTTGCTGCAATAACTCCTCTTTACTAGCCTCCTCATCCATATCCCTCATCCTCCCTGCAAATAGGTGACAACCCTTACGATCACATCTCTTCATCTACATGGCGGAAATCATGCGAAGAGAGATAGGCCTCTCAATGCCAATAATCTCCACACTCTTCCCGTTATCATCTACACACTGTGTTGGGTCTCAAATCAACAGATTGGATAGGTTCTAAGGGAATGCCAACTCCTATGATCAAACCCTCCAATTGACTTGGCCAACTTATAGATTGAATCTATTTGGTTACTAACTCTCTCACTTTAGGCTCTGCAGTACCTAGGCGGGTATACCTACTCACTAGTTGTTCCTTCAACCAATGCTTTTTATAGCATATTTAGTATCTTGATCTGGCTTCCTCCTATCTCAAAATGGCATGAATCCCTAGGATGGAGATATAGCAGATGAGTTCAAGATTGTTGTTGTAGAAGCTATTCGATCTTTGAAAACACTACTGCCAACTTACTCTATGTTTCCTACTCAATTACTCCTATTGCTTTAAAATAACATGCGATGAATATGGTGATAAGTATAATTTATAAATGGCTAATGCCTTCTTTGCTGTCTGGGCTACAGAGTCTTTATATTTTCTTATGACTTACTATGTGAACTTGTGAGACAGTTTTTAAACCCACCCCATTATGGATCTGTCAGTTACTATTTCTTATGAGATCAATTGAATGCCTATATCATAAGTTGCTTGAATGAATTTAACCCTATCTTTAAGGGACCACTCAAGTAAGCACTGCAAAGAACAATTACAATTTGCAAGAAGAACTTTTATTTCAACCTTATAACATACAACATAAATTCCACTCAAAGAACATGAATAACCTTATCTCCTTTAGATAATATCACAAGAAATTGCCAACAACAAAATAAAATAATCCATAGCACATATGCAAAGAAAATATGACTGATTGTATTATGTATCTGTAAAAAATTTGTATAACAGAGAGCTTACAGGCTGTCATACATTACTGTCTTGTTCCCACGATATCTCTTGAAAAAAATATTACAAGAAACCTCTCTCATATATATATGAGAGCAAAAGTTATTTATGAAAAGACGTGTCTTTCCGAAATATTAATTGTCAATTTGAATATTTCTAAAAAACTTAAGCAAAAATGTAAGGAAGTAAAGTAGCGGAAACAACTTCCTACACTAACCTTGAGAGGAGAGTAATGCAAAACTTTCTCAGATCATTACAACAGTTACAGAAAATAGAAATAGATATAATAGCAATCATACCACAACACAATGATTTACGTGGGGAAAACCCTTTCGGGAGAAAAACCCCACCCTCCAAAAGCAGCTCAATATTTTATTCAGCAATCAAAAATAGATTACAACATACTTGCAGAGCAAGCTCTTCGCAGGAGTACCATTAATCAGAGATTTAGAGGCAACTCAATAGCCATAAGACTCTTACACACAACCTCTATCTCACACACCTCATAAATAGGAGATACAAGACAAGAAACCGTCAACCGGTATTACAAAACCATGGGCTAAAACCACCCAATAAGGTGTAGCCGACCTTATCTCCCTTCTATGACATGTTAAAGCACACATCAACATGTGTCGCTCCCTTTTACAGCTCATTTATGTATCCGATACAAATTATTTTTCCTATTTCAGGAGTACAAACTTCTGGAGGCCATAACTTGAGAACCGGGTGTCCGATTGACGAACCGTTTGAAGCGTCGAAAATCTCGCGAAGTGCTCTATCACCTCGTAACCCGCTTCACCAGTTACGACCACTTTTCAGGGTGTTTTGGAGCCTCTAAAGTCCCCAAAATTAAGTTTAAATATTTTATTGCACCCTTCCAAGATGAAAACATTAATATCTTCAAAACTAGTGGTGACCTTGCGATGCAACTTTACCAGAATGCTTATCTAACCAACCAGAAGCTTTAGGGAGAGTTTCGCACCATTTCATGCTCAAATGAAAACTTACTATAAATAGTAACCTCACATAAATGCAAGGTTGAGACACCATTTTTCCCAACAAATCTCCCACTTGTCGAACACCTTGCAAGAGCGGAAGGGAATGCCAACACAATGAATCAATTGCTAGGGGCCATAAGGCCCATAGACTCTGAACACCATCTGAACTTCTCTGTGCTCATAGCCTTAGTTAAAGCATCTGCAACATTCATCAAAGTTTCCACCTTAACCAGCTTCACCCTACCATCTTCGACCATATCTCTAACAAAATGATACTGAACATCAATATGTTTGGTCCGGGCATGAAATGTCGGGTTCTTAGCTAGGCTAATTGCACTCTGACTGTCACAATAAACTGTCACTATACCTTGTTTTATTCCAATATCTGAACACAGTCTCTTAAGACAAATGGCCTCTTTACAAGCATGAGTAGCTGCCATATACTCTGCTTCAGTAGTGGATAAAGCAACCACAGCCTGTCGCTTACTCATCCAACTAATTGCACCACCAAACAAAGTAAACACATAAGCACTGGTGGATCTTCTGCTATCAATATCACCTGCCCAATCTGAATCCACATAACCATGGATATCAAGGGAAGTCATGTCTCCAACTGAATTACCATGATAACACAAAGAATACTCTGAAGTACCCTTCAAATATCTGAAGACTCTTTTGACTACATCCCAATGAACTCTACCAGGATTAGACATATATCTAGAAAGTACTCCCACTGCTTGGGCAATGTCTGGTCTAGTACAGACCATAGCATACATCAAGCTTCCAACCGCACTCTGGTAAGGCACTCTGCTCATGTCTTCCATCTCCAATGGGGATGTAGGACAATCTGAAACAGATAGTTTCATTCCAACTGTAAAAGGAACACTCAATGGTCTACAATTCTGCATGTTGAACCTCTGTAACACTAAATTCACATACTTACTCTGGCCTAGCCATAGCTTTCTGTTCACCCTATCTCTTCTAATTTCCATCCCAAGAATGTGCTTTCCTGCACCAAGATCTTTCATTTCAAATTTAGCAGCGAGCTGAGACTTTAGTTCTGAAATCATACCTTTCCCTTTACCAATGAATAACATATCATCAACATACAATGCAATGAATAAGAAATGATCACCATAAGATTTATAATAAACATAGTGATCTGATTTAGAACGTTCAAATCCCAAACTCAACACATATGTATCAAATTTCTGGTACCACATCCTAGGACTTTGTTTGAGGCCATACAAAGATTTCTTCAATTTACAGACCAAATTACTTTTGCCTTTCACCACATAGTGCTCCGGCTGTGTCATATAAATATCTTCCTCCAAATCACCATGAAGGAAAGTAGTTTTCACATCCATTTGCTCAACCTCTAAATCATAAGCAGTAGCAATAGAAAGAAAAAATCTAATAGACGTCATTTTTGCAACAGGAGAAAATATCTAACCGTAATCAACACCCTCAACCTGAGAGTAGCCTTTTGCAACCAACCTTGCTTTATACTTCTCAATGCTTCCATCTGAACCAATCTTTTTCTTGAACACCCATTTACAACCAACAGGTTTTCGTCCTTCAGGCAATGGTACAAGATCCCATGTATCATTCTTTTTCAAAGCTGTCATTTCTTCCTCTATAGCAATCTTCCAGGATTCTGCATCATTCATACCTAATGCCTCTTCTACAGATTTCGGTTCATCCACACTAGTATTCAGAGCAAAAATACATCTCCAATCATTAGGTGAATACCTTTTAGGTGGTTGTCTATGTCTTATAGACCTTCGAACAAGCTGAGTTGGAGGTTCTTCCTCCTCTTCTGAAGATTCAGAGCAAGATGAGCTCTCCTCAAATTCTTGCCTATCTAGGGGTCTCGATTCAACTCTTTCAGGTGTAGAAGGAAGTTGAATCACATCTTCTTTTTTAGTCTGTTTTGGCTACAATGTAACAGAAGGAGACTTAATTTCTCTAAAAATAATACTTCTACTGTGAATTACCTTTTGTGCAACAGGGTCCCAAAGCTTGTATCCTTTCACACCATAGCTATACCCGATGAAGATACATTTCACAGCCTTGTTCTCCAACTTTGTTCGCTTCTCCTTTGGCACATGTGCATATGCCTTGCAACCAAAAACTCTAAGATGTCTCAATGAAGGCTTGTGACCTGACCATGCTTCCATAGGAGTTTTATCAACAAGAGCTGATGTAGGAGACTTGTTAATCAGGTAGCAAGTAGTGGCAACAGCTTCAGCCCAAAACTTTTGTTCGAGACCAGCACCACTCAACATACTCCTAGCCTTCTCCATCAGTGTCCTGTTCATTCTTTCTGCAACTCCATTCTGCTGTGGAGAATATGGAGTTGTCTTCTGCCTGTTAATTCCACAGTCTTTACAGAATCTATCAAAATCATTAGAGCAAAACTCACCGCCATTATCAGTTCTCAAACATTTTATTTTCTTTCCAGTCTGCAACTCAACCATTGCTTTAAATTCTTTAAATGACTAAAAAATTTAGATTTACTCTTTAGAAAATATACCCATGTCCTTCTACTAAAATCATCAATAAATGAAACATAATATGTGGATTTTCCAATCGAAGAGACATCTACTGGACCAAACATATCAGAATGGATAAGATCCAAAACACCAAAAGTTTTATGAGAACTCGAGTAAAACTGAACGCGGTTTTGTTTTCCATAAATGCAATGCTCATAGAAATCAAAGTCAAGATTACAATCATTCAAACCTTCAACAAGATTTTTATTTTTCAAGGTCCTTAGACCCTTTTCTCCAATGTGGCCAAGTCTCTAGTGCCATAACATAGTCTTCTCTGTAGGTAACTTTGCTTCGGACCAAAAAGCACCCTTAGGTACCCAAAAACCATTTCCATCTACTGAAGGTGAAACCTTCAAATCTTCCAGTGAAGTATCCGCAGATTTACTTTTTATAGAAGTGCTATTACACGCAACAGTGTATGCTTCAAGCTTATACAAAATGCCAAACCTGACACCTCTAGCAACTACCATAGCACCCTTAATCATCTTACATCCTACTTTAGAAAAGACTACCTGCACACCCACATCTATCAGTTTGCTCACAGATAACAAGTTTCATTTTAATCCAGGGATATGCAACACGCCATTAATCCTTTTTATTCTACCATCAGAAAACCTGATTCTAACTTTACCTCAACCAACAATGTCTAGATGTGAATCATCACCCAAGTACACCTTACCTCCATTAAATCCTTCATATTTAGAAAACCAATCTCTATTGGAAGTCATATGAAAAGATGCACCTGAGTCAATTAGCCAGGCATCATTACCTGCATGAGTCGCCAAAGCCGCAATAAATGCATCGCCATCTTCCTTGTCGGACTCAGAATCAGAATTGAATTTTTTCTTTTTCTTCTTCTTCTTTTCTTCTTTGCAATCCTTACGGATGTGACCCAGTTTACCGCAGTTCCAGCAAATGACTTTGGACTTTCCAGGAGATTTCGATCTCCCTTTGGATTTGGACTTGTCGCGCTTCTCATTCTTCTTGCCTTTCTCCTTAGGTCTTCCACGAATGGTTAGGGCTTCCTTTGAACTGATGGATACCTTCCTTCACATCTCTTCACCGAGTAGGGCACCCACCATGTCTTCAAATTTCAAAACAATAGAAGTACTACCGATAGCCATAACAAGAGAATCCCACGAATCAGGCAAAGAACAAAGCAAGATCTGACATTTCTCCTCCTCGTCCATCTTAACATCGACGGATACTAATTGAGCCACCAACATATTGAATCCTTCCAGGTGGTCTGCAATTCATCCACCCTCTTCCATCTTCAAGGAATACAATTTCTTTCTTAAGAAAATTTGATTTAATAAAGATTTCGCTTGATACATCTCACCAAGCTTAGTCCATAGCTTCTTTGCAGAGTTCTCTTCATTGACATTGATTAGAACAGAGTCTGCCAGGCACAATCTGATTAGACCCTTGGCTTTTCGGTCCATAACATCATACTGAGCTACCGCAGTAGGATCTGAGGGCCTTTGGACATTCGCATCAATAGCATCCCAAAGATCTCGATCTATTAGCAGATCTTCCATCTTCAGCTTCCACATCTCAAAATTACTTCCATTAAATTTCTCCACCTCTATTCTCCCTGACGAACTCGCCATCTGAATATTCCTGCAACAAGATCAAAAAGTGTCTTCTGCACAAGCTCCCACTCAAATCTGGATTAGTTCAAAACACCCAACTGCCCACAATTGAAACCAAAGGTGATCAGGCTCTGATACCACTTGTAAGGAAGTAAAGTAGCAGAAACAACTTCCTACACTAACCTTGAGAGGAGGGTAATGCAAAACTTTTTCAGATCATTATAACAGTTACAGAAAATAGAAATAGATATAATAGCAATCATACCACAACACAATGATTTACGTGGGGAAAACCCTTTCGAGAGAAAAACCCCACCCTCCAAAAGTAGCTCAATATTTTATTCAGCAATCAAAAATAGATTACAACATACTTGCAGAGCAAACTCTTCCCAGGAGTACCATTAATCAGAGATTCAGAGGCAACTCAATAGCCATAAGACTCTTACACACAACCTCTATCTCACGCACCTCATAAATAGGAGATACAATACAAGAAACCGTCAACCGGTAATACAAAACCATGGGCTCAAACCACCCAATAAGGTGTAGCTAACCTTATCTCCCTTATATGACATGTTAAAGCACACATCAATATGTGTCACTCCATTTTATAGCTCATTTATGTATCTGATACAAATTATTTTTCCTATTTCAGGAGTACAAACTTCCGGAGGCCATAACTTGAGAATCGGGTGTCCGATTGACGAACCGTTTGAAGCGCCGGAAAGCTCGCGAAGTGCTCTATCACCTCAGAACCCGCTTCACCAATTACAACCACTTTTCAGGGCATTTTAGAGCCTCTAAAGTCCCCAAAATTAAGTTTAAATATTTTATTGCACCCCTCCAAGACGAAAACATTAATATCTTCAAAACTAGCTATGACCTTGCAACGCAACTTTACCGGAATGCTTATCTAACCAACCAGAAGCTTTAGGGAGAGTTTCACACCATTTTGTGCTCAAATGAAAACTTACTATAAATAGTAACCTCGCATAAATGCAAGGTTGAGACACCATTTTTCCCAACAAAAAAGAGATTAAGAATCCCTAAATGATGAATATAATCATCCTCTTTAAAAGTCTTGATCTTGATGCTCTTTTTCTTTAATTCTTCTCCTTGTGAAAGGTATTCGAATATCATCTAGTTGACGGTAGGGGCCATGTCTTTGCTTCGATCCAATTTTGACAGAGCCCGATCCTTGATGCTTATAAGTTCATTCCGCAAATCTTCCATAGATATTACTTCTCCTTCTTTATAAATTGAGGGCATTCCAATAGGGCTCCCATCATCCAATTCTTTAAGATCTCCTTTTAGCACGTCTTTGAATTAAACATGATTTTCCATATACGAAGTCCCTTCTGTTTTCTCCCCTAGTTTCATCACATCAACACTGTTTATCACTTCATGCAATCGTGCTTTTAACCTTTCATGCTCTCTTAATGCCTTTATGGTCCCGGTGTACACCCTCCAGTAATGTTCAACATGGATGAGCATGGTATTGAACCTGTGTTCAATGATATCATTAACCATTTTATCCATCTTCTGTTGAATATTACTCACCTGTTTGGCAGCCTTCTCTGCTTGATATTTCCAATACAGAACATCAGAGGCATCATCCAAGCTTTGTCCTGTGGGATATGAAGCATACTCACTTAAAGGAGTTCCTATCTCAAGTTGTAATATCTTTGCTTGTAGCTTTTGATTCTCCTCTTTAGATCTTTCATATAAGCCTTTATAGGTAATATTTTCCCTGACCAAAAACTCTGTCTGATCCAAATTTAATTTGGCTACATCCAGGTTCAATTTAGCAGTGACCCTAGGGTCAGTCTTTCCCACCTGATGAATCATAAGGTGTCCAAAGGTTTCTTCAATATCCACAATGATTGGTCTTTTTCCTTTTGGATACAGTGCCCATTGTAGGAGAGCTTTTTGATTAGGATCATATCCTGAGCCTAGGAACAATTTATCTATCTCTTGAGGCAATACCTATTGATTTAGGTCCTGCTTCTTCAAGAATCCATCAAACAGAAGTGCTGAATTTATATTCCAACCAGCAAAGATGATAACACCGGCCTCCTTTAATATTTTCCTCCCTTTCTCAGGGGTCATATCTTTCATGAGGGTATCTATCTCATCTTGTAGCCTTTTCATTGGTTGTTTATAAATATTTGATCCCATGCAGAAACCCACAACTGGACTGGTTTCCTCAAACCATTTTTATCATAAGCTCTGATACTAAAATCATCTGACCAAAAATTGAATTCTTGTCCACAATAAAGAATGATATGCATTAATAAGGAATACAATGCGAAATGAACATTCACAAGATCCCCTTTCAACTTTTCCAACCCATGATTTTGGGCTTCTGCAACATAAGTAGCATAGTCAAATGATCTAGGGTCTTTTGATTGTAGATCAGCACATAGAACCATAACCCCAATATCCATGAGAGGATGAGCCTCTAAGCCTAATACTTGGGCTGCAGCATAGTATGTATACTTAAAATACGGATGGAATTGGTTCACATCAAATGGCACCTTGTCATCTTTACTGAATGGAACAAAGGACTTTCCTACTTTTGGTCGGTGAATGGGTAGTCTCCATGTCCTATAAAGGTCCTCCAAGTTAAAGAATTCTTGCGACAGTTTCTGCATATCAATATTCTCTTCTACTTCCCAGTCTAGATCAAACACCATATCAATAGTCTGTTTGTTAATTACCGCCATAGGATTCCCTCGGTAGTCACATATGGTTTTGGTTTTTGGATCATAACAATCTACTAGAGCCTTCATTAATTTGACATCCACAAATACATTCGGAACTACCAATTTCCCTAAATTCTTCTTCCACAGGTTACTTATGGGCTCAAGAGCATCCCTTCTCTTGTAACCGAATAAGAACAACTCATGTCCTCTGATTTCAGTCCATATGTCTCCTAGATGTTCAAATCTATCTTCCAACCCTTCCTCTTCACTCTTGACTTTTTTGGACCTCACACTTGATGTCGGGCACTGGTCTAGTAAATCCTGAGTTAAAGCTCTACCCTTCTTTTTCTGTCATTTGGGCTTCTCTTCAGGGTTTAATTCCTTCCCTTTCCTACTCTTTTTAGAAGAAGAAGAAGGTTCCATAATTTCAATCAATATGAGAAATCACACTTACTTGGAGAATTGTCAAGCTCTTCTGACTGTCGTTTACGAACTTCAACAAACTCCTTGCAATTTTCCGTCTTTTGGCATCAATCTGGTTCTTATGAAAATTCGATCAATTCAGCTGTAATTGTATGGGCAACTTGTACAATAGTTAATGTCTCTGCATTTATAATGGTTATTCAAATGTTTAAAATTAACTGCAGATGTGACATCCCCCACTTGAGCTTTTAATTCCTTCGCGGGAAGTACTGTTCAACTGAAATGATCGTGAATCGAGTTTTCGATGAAACCCTTGTCTTCGGCTAAATACTTTGATCTTTCATCGAAAGTTCACTTTCCTCGATATCACCTTATCGGTGAATGGCCCATGTCGCCAAACCATTTTCTAGTCTCCTTGAAATCATCTTTTGTTCGATGAACTTTCTTTCGATGAGTCATTCGTGAGTTTCATTGAAATCATATTTCGATGAATTCTGTTCTTCGGTGAAAGTTCATGCAAGCTCTCCGAAAACCTTTTTTTTTCGATTTCCTTCTTTTATTGATGAAACTCTTCTATTTTTATCGATATAATGTTATCGATGAGATTTTCTTTTCGATGAATGTTTTTTAAGTCTCTTCGGCAGTTGTATTTCCTCGACTTCACCTTTTGTTAGCCTTTCACTTTTCGATGAAACTGGGATATCGATGAGCGGCTTCTTTCATTTACCGAAAGAGATATTCTACTGAAGTCATTTTAATTTATTGTTTTACCTTTATGCTTCATTTCGATGAAACTATCCTTTTGGTGAAACTCTTTCTGAGACGCTCGACATGATATTTTGGCCGATGATCCTTTAGCCCTCACACCTTTGGGAAGATTTTTTGATTTTCAAATATATTGTTCAACAGTGGCTCTGACTGAGGATGGAGGCATATTGTGTATGTCTTCAAGAATTCAAAATCTCTGGTTAGCGAGGATACATTTTGACAAGTCATGGTATTTACAATGGAAGTGGATCCTAATCTACTGTACATACAGCAGAATATATCAAGAAAAAAAGTTTGTCAAGAATTGTCCATGTACTGGCAATTCTTGGACTTCCCCTGTTGTATTTTGGAGCAGGTAGGAATCTTCTCCATTTTTATCCATAATCACATATGGTCCGATCCATAAAGCCTCAAATTTGCCATGCTTGCCTTTGTCTTGACTCCTGGCATTCCACATTAAAACCCAATCACCCACACAAAATTTCCTATCTGATATCCTCTTGTCATATAACCTCTTCATCTGATTTTGAATTTTGATATTCTGCTTCTGAGCCTCTACTCTGACTTCATCAAGCTCTACTAACTGCATCATCCTCTCTTGTGAGGGATCTTCAACAGCTATCCCTTCTTGAGTCATGAATCTACGTATAGGCAAGAGATTTTCCAAAGGCAATCTGTCTCTTTTGCCATAAACCAACTCAAATGGAGACTTTCCTGTAGATTTCTTCACTGTTATTCTATCTGCCCATAATGCAAAACTCAACTTTGAATCCCATGCCTTCTTGTTGTGTCCTAGCATCTTTTTAATGATCTTTAGGATGTTCTTGTTGCTTGATTCAACTTGCCCATTTCCTTGAGGGTGGTAAGGAGAAGAATGAGATATTTTGATGCCATATTCTTCACAAAAAGTGTTGAATTCCTCAGACCTAAAGGACATACCATTGTCTGAGATGATCTTTGTACGAACACTGAATCTAGTGATAATGTTCTCCATTATGAATTTTGTTACCACTTTACTAGTAGCCTGTCTAGTGGGTATTGCCTCTACCCACTTGGTAAAATAGTCTGTAGCAACCAATATCTATCTGTGTCCTCCGCTAGATTTTTTTGATATCTCTCCTATGAAATCTATTCCCCATTGCTGAAATGGTTCCTCAGCAAGCATTGGTCGTAACGGGAGTAACCCTTGATATTTCATTTTGCCTGAAAATTTTTGACAAGCTTCACACTTTCTAACATATCTATAAGAGTCATTGAAAACACATGGCCAAAAGTATCCAGCTCTTAATATCTTATGTGCAGTAGTCTTAGCCAAAAAATGACCACCACAAACTCCATCATGCATCTCTTGAAGAACTTTCTCTGCTTGGTAGTTATCTAGACATAATAATAATATCCCATCTCTGTTTTTCCAATACAAGTCCCCATTGACAATCACATATCTTGCAGATTTCAACTTTAAAGTTCTTCTCTAATTATCAATCAAACCATCCGGACATTTTAAGTGCTTAAGGTAATACATGATATCAGTGTACCATGCTGTATTCTCAATGCTGAAGTTGGCTTCTTCCAACCCTACTTGATTTACACAAGACTCCTCCAGCTTAGTTCCTGTCATCAGTTTGGCCAATCCTTGTCCTTTGATAACTTGTGAAATTTTGAGTTCAATGTTGAATTCTTGTATTTGATTGATCCATTTACATCTTTTGCCTATGACCTCAATTTGTCTGAAGATATCTTTCACTGCTGCATTGGAAACATATGCTATAACTTCACCCCCCACTAAGTATGGTCTAAACTGTTTTACTGATTTGACCAAGGCATAAGCTTTCTTTTCATTCAACTCATATTTTATTTCTGAAGGGCTCAAAGACTTGCTAAAATATGCAATGGGCTGCTCATACCCTTCTGGATTCTTCTGCAGCAGTACTGCCGCTATTGTGTGACAGGAGGCGAATGAGAATATTATAAAAGGTTTGCTAAAATCTAGAGAGATTAGTATTGGTACTTCAGAAATTGCTCTTTTGATTGCTATAAAGGAGTCGATTGCTTCCTCAGTCCAATCTATTTGGGCTCCTTTCTTTAACATCCTTACTATAGGTTTTATTATGTCTGCAAAATTTAAAATAAACCTTCTTACAAAAAATTTTTTCCCAAGAATGATTGAATGGCCTTGATAGTTTGGGGAATGGGAACCTCATTGATAGCTGCCACCCTTTCAGGGTCAATTCTTACCCCTTCCTTGGATACTATGTGTCCAAGTAACTTTCCTTCTTCGACACCAAAGTGGCATTTTTTAGGATTCAAGGAAATCCCATACTCTAAGGCTTTCTTGAATATCTTTTCAAGGTGCTCACAATGATCATCAACTTTCTTTGAGTATGCAGTTAAGTCATCTTGGTATACTACCATGATTTCATCAATCAGCTCTGCAAAAGCCACATCCATTTCCCTTTGAAATGTAGCACCAGCATTAGTCAATCCGAATGGCATTCGTGCATAGACATAAGTGCCCCATGGAGTTGTAAAGGTTGTCTTATATTTTTTAGTTTCTTTAACTTTCACCTGATTATAACCTGAAAACCCATCCATCATAGACAACAACTCACACCCTGTCACCTTTTGCAGCATGTTATCCATATTTGGCAATGGATAATTGTCCTTTAGAGATGATATGTTTAAGTTTCTAAAGTCCACACACAATCTAATATCCCCATTCTTCTTTCTAACCGGCACCAAGTTAGAGACCCATGTGGAATATCTACAGGGTTCAATAATTCCTGCATCTTTCATTTTTATGATCTCTTCATTTATAGGTCTCTGCTTTTGTCTGAATGGTTTAGCTTCTAGCTTAAGTGGTATCTCATGCTGAAAAAGATCTTCCCTATAAGCTTTGAGATCTTCATAAGACCATGCGAACACGTGTTTATATCTTCTTACCAATGTCATCAGTTGTTGCCTCATGGCGGGAGTTAGCCTTTTCCCTATGAAAACATTTCTAGGAGTTTCTTCACTTCCTAAATTGACCTGTTCCACATCACTTTCTTTAATAGTTGATCCTTTAGTCTCAATCACATCCTAAGCATTGAAAGCCCTTTCCAATGCTACTAGGCCTCTTGGTAATTTATTTGACTTTAGTTGTATGATTTCATGTCCAAATAAAGTTTCTTTACCTTCAGTCTCTTCCATGAAGTCATTGAAATTTATGGCCTGAGTCTGATAGTGATCAGCACACTGTAAGAATTTCAGCAGGTCCACATCATTTTGAAACACTTGCCAATTATATAGGTTATCAGGAATAGATGGTCTTACTTTCATTTCTACTTCAGATATCCCAGTTAGTGTTATATCATTATCCTTCAATGCAATACTGGCCAAAAAGTCTGCCATAATGTTCTTTGATCTGTTTATCCAGTTTATTTGAAAAGCATCAAAAAGTTCTATAGTATCCCAGACAACATTTCTATACTGTTTCAATCTTAAGTGCTTTGAAGAATACTTCTCCTTTACTTGTGAGACTATTAACTCTAAGTCACCAAACACGCTAAGTAATCTAATTCCATGTTTAACTGCTATATTAAGACCAGTGAGCAGGGCTTCATACTCTGCAATGTTATTTGTACACTCAAATAACAATTTGAAAGAATATTTGTAAGTTTCCCCTATGGGTGAAATAAATAGGATTCTAGCCCCACTCCCTTCCTTGCTACAAGATCCATCAAAGAACATTTTCCACACTTGATCATCCTTTCCAGCTAGACCTAATTCAATGGGGATCCATTTGTCAACCTTAGGTTTTGTCAACTGCACTCGGAAATTGTCCATATCAGTTTGCAAAAATCATATTTGATTTGCTAATTCCTCCATGTCTTCTATGATATATGTGGACCGGGGTTCCCTATCAATCTTTACTTCCTGTCCATTGATTGGAATCGTAGCATATGATAATTCTAACTACACATACCCACCAATCATGTTCGACCATTGCCTAGATAGCAACATCCCATAGTTTGGAGGGACATCCACTACTGTAATATCTGTCTTGTACGATGCTTCTGGACAAGCTGCCAATTTGAATTCTACATCCTTCATGATGCCAACCACTGGGACCGACCTGTTGTCCATGGCATAACACTTCCCAAAGGTAGTATCAACTTCCAATCCAAGCTCTTTCATCACTCCAACAGGCATAACATTTATGGCTGCTCCTGAGTCGATCATACAATTCTTTACTTTCTTATTGTTTACCACCAAAGTGAGATAAAATGGGTCTACCTGTGTTGGGTTTTTGGTTATGGTGGACCCTAAATATATAACTGGGTCCATTTGTTCATTATTGTTACCTTTTGGAACCTCTTGTTTCTGTTTGTTCATCTTTTCTTTTTGGACACCTGAAATCATCTCAAGAGTTTTTTCTCTATATTCAGGAAACTTCATTATTTCCATTAAGGGAATAGAAACTTTTAATTGTGTTAATGCATTTGAAATATCAAATGAAGTGGAGTGTTGTGCCAAAGGAAATTTTTCTATCTCTTCCTTTTGAACATCAGGACCCCTTGTATTATTCTTTGGTACAACTTCCTTAGTCTTAACTGCTTTATTTGTTTGCTTGGGTGTTTCATCAGTTTCTTTTATAAAAAGACTAGCAAGTTTACCTTGCTCTAGATTCACTGTTCTATTCCTCAAATCGTAAGTCCTTTTTGCTTGTGCAATGGCATAAGCTATAATTCTTCTTTTTTCTTCTTCAGTGGGGATTCTGAGCTTAACACCTTCACCTATGTTGGTAGTTACAGGTAACACAGAGCATTGATCAATGTTCATGGAATTTGATCCTCCTTCTTCTGTAAAGGATATCATGTTAACAGTCGGGTCACCCATATGCTCTTCATAACCATTCTCTTCCTCCTATAATCCTCTTGCTACAACACACAAAGAAGGAGCATGTGGCATATTGCAAGCATAACACCACATGTCATCATCTTGAGCATAGTTCACTGTTCTTTTCAAGGGATCTAGAATTTGTTGGTTATCTCTGTGGTTCCTGTCTACTGATTTTCCATCTTTCCAGGTAGTGTTATAGGGCATGTCATGCAATCTGGGCCTCTTAGGACGATAATATTGTTGCTTCTCTATTTTGTTTACCCTCACAGATAAATCTTTTAGAGCATTCAAAACTTTGTCAAGCTTATCCTCATCTTTATTAGCCTTGGGTGCTTTAGGATTTTACAACCTTGCATCTTCTCTTTTTCCCACTTTACCAGCGGCCTTCCTGTTATTTTCTATAATAATGACATCTTTCATAACATCTCAGAGGTCTCTAGGATTTCTGGTTCTCAGCTCATAATTTGTTTTACTAGCATAAGCATTGATGTAATATAGAATGCTTATCTCAGGTACTGGTTTCATCCTGTTGGGAATTTTGTTTAGAACCCTATTAAATCTTTTGTTAAAATCTACCACTGATTCATTTTGCTCTTTTTTGATGCTAATGATCTCATGCAAAGCAAATTCAGGGCTGTTATGGTCTCCATACTGTTCAAGGAATAAGCTTTTGAATTCTGCAAGACTTCTAATAGATGCATCAGGCAATGCCCTAAACCAATCTCTTGCATCTTCTGTTAATGACTACATAAATAACCTGATCTTAACATCTTCATGTGGTAAACCAAAATCCTCTATCACTGCATCAAAGGCCTTACAATGAGCTTCCCCTGAAATTGCATTACTTCCAATGAATCTTGGTATTGCAGTCCTGATTTCATTCAGGATAAGATATGGGTATACCATCATTCCTAAGAAATCAAACTACCTCATTTGTTCCATATTCATTAGCCCATGTCCCCCATGAGGATTCCCAAAGTTTTGGTTCATGTTACCATATAAGGGCATTTGATTTTGATAAGGAAATGGGTATTGATTCTGGTACTGATATTGAAATTGATCAAGGGGTGGACATTGGTTATAAAATTGACCTAGAGGCAGAAACTGGTTATGAGCAGCAAAGTTTTTGTGTAAATTTGGCTGGACTGGTGGTGCACTCGATTGCATATGATCATCCCTTTTGTTACCAAACAAGGGGTTCTCATAAGCCTTAAAATCATTACTCTTTATTTTACTCACTCCCTAAGCACATTTTTTTCTGTAATTGTTTACATCTTTATTAAAGTCGTCCTCACCAACATTTATGCCTAATTTAGCACATAGCTCCAAACATTCCTGAGTCCTTCCTGAATCTCTCATTTTAGCAGCTACCTCCATCATTTGTCTAGTTAATTCTATAAATCTATCTGCAGGATCTGCCATACCTGATGAAGGCGACGTGTTTTGTCTCGATCGTGCTTCATGATATTCAAAACCAGGGGGAATTTGATATCGGCCCTATGCTGCAACCAAATCCTCATTTACTGGGCTTGAAGTAGTTGCTTTATCTTGTTCTCTTAAAGGTGAATGTTAGTTGTTTTCATGCTTGTACTGATTGTACCTTTCTCTCATGGATTCATTCATGGATTCTTCTTTGTTTTTGTTCTTTCGTTGAGAGAAATCTAACTGGGATAAAGGTTGTCCTTTTGTGACTGATCTCGTTCCATGCATAGATATTCCTCTTCCTTTTTTTTATTTCAGAGTCGCCACCTCTCTTCTTAAGAGGAAAGTTTTTTCTTTCTTCTGAGTTCTCTCCCATAGCAGAGTCTTAATAATTCTTCCCCAGCAGAGTCGCCAATTTGTTGGGTCTCAAATCAACAGATTGGATAGGTTCTAAGGGAATGCCAACTCCTATGATCAAACCCTCCAATTAACTTGGCCAACTTATAGAGTGAACCTATTTGGTTACTAACTCTCTCACTTTAGGATCTGCAATACCTAGGCGGGTATACCTACTCACTAGTTGTTCCTTCAACCAATGCTTTTTATAGCAGATTTAGTATCTTGATCTGGCTTCCTCCTATCTCAGAATGGCATGAATCCCTAGGATGGAGATATAGCAGATGAGTTCAAGATTGTTGTTGTAGAAGCCATTCGATCTTTGAAAACACTACTGCCAACTTACTCTATGTTTCCTACTCAATTACTCCTATTTCTTTAAAATAACATGTGATGAATATGGTGATAAGTATAATTTATAAACGGCCAGTGCCTTCTTTGCTGTCTGGGCTACAGAGTCTTTATATTTTCTTAGGACTTACTGTGTGAACTTGTCAGACAGTTTTTAAACCCACCCCATTATGGATCTGTCAGTTACTATTTCTTATGAGATCAATTGAATGCCTATATCATAAGTTGCTTGAATGAATTTAACCCTATCTTTAAGGGACCACTCAAGTAAGCACTGCAAAGAACAATTACAATTCGCAAGCAAAACTTTTATTTCAACCTTATAACATACAACATAAATTCCACTCAAAGAACATGAATAACCTTATCTCCTTTAGATAATATCACAAGCAATAGCCAGCAACAAAATAAAATAATCCATAGCACATATGCAAAGAAAATATGACTAATTGTATTATGTATCTGTAAAAAATTTGTATAACAGAGAGCTTACAACCTGTCATACATTACTGTCTTGTTCCCACGATATCTCTTGAAAAAAATATTACAAGAAACCTCTCTCATATATATATGAGAGCAAAAGTTATTTATGAAAAGACGTGTCTTTTCGAAATATTAATTGTCAATTTGAACATTTCTAACAAACTTAAGTAAAAAGAGATTAAGAATCCCTAAATGATGAATATAATCATCCTCTTTAAAAGTCTTGATCTTGATGCTCTGTTTCTTTAATTCTTCTCCCTGTGAAAGGTATTCGAATATCATCTGGTTGACGGTAGGGGCCATGTCTTTGCTTCGATCCAATTTTGACAGAGCCTGATCCTTGATGCTTATAAGTTCATTTCGCAAATCTTCCATAGATATTACTTCTCCTTCTTTATAAATTGAAAGAATTCCAATAGGTCTCCCATCATCCAATTCTTTAAGATCTCCTTTTAGCACGTCTTCGAATTTAACATGATTTTCCATATATGAAGTCCCTTCTGTTTTCTCCTCTAGCATCATCACATCAACACTGTTTATCACTTCATGCAATCATGCTTTTAACCTTTCATGGTCTCTTAATGCCTTTATGGTCTTGGTGTACACCCTCCAGTAATGTTCAACATGGATGAGCGTGGTATTGAACCTATGTTCAATGATATCATTAACCATTTTATCCATCTTCTGTTGAATATTACTCACTTGTTTGGCAGCCTTCTCTGCTTGATATTTCCAATACAGAACATCAGAGACATCATCCAAGCTTTGTCCTATGGGATATGAAGCATATTCACTTAAAGGAGTTCCTGTCTCAAGTTGTAATATCTTTGCTTGTAGCTTTTGATTCTCCTCTTTAGATCTTTCATATAAGCCCTTATAGGTAATGTTTTCCCTGACCAAAAACTCTGTCTGATCCAAATTTAATTTGGCTACATCCAGGTTCAATTTAGCAGTGACCCTAGGGTCAGTTTTTCCCACTTGATGAATCATAAGGTGTCCAAAGGTTTCTTCAATATCCACAATGATTGGTCTTTTTCCTTTTGGATACAGTGCCCATTGTAGGAGAGCTTTTTGATCAGGATCATATCCTGAGCCTAGGAACAATTTATCTATCTCTTGAGACAATACCTGTTGATTTAGGTCCCGCTTCTTCAAGAATCCATCAAACAGAAGTGCTAAATTTATATCCCAACCAAAAAAGATGATAACACCAACCTCCTTTAAGATTTTCCTCCCTTTCTCAGGGGTCATATCTTTCATGAGGGTATCTATCTCATCTTGTAGCCTTTTCATCTGTTCTTCTTCTGGTCTCCCAGCCATACTTCGTTTCACATGAGCCCCTTTGTACTAGTACAAGAATGAAAGGAATTCTCTTGAAGAAGCGAATCCGTCATCAACAACAAAGTCTTCATGTTTTGTCATCCTTATATCAACTACATCTCTAATATTAAATTCACCAGTGTCCACATCTACCTCTGCTTCAAAACCTGGGGGATAATCTTCTCTAGGGGAGTTAGCAGGGATGCTACTAGCAGCCGATTTCAGTGACATGTGAGCCAATGGTTGACTATCTTTTTCAGTGTTGATAAAATGGAGGAACTGTGGAGGTACTCTATGCATAATTTCTACCTCATGTTGAAGTAGTTTTTTGGCTATCTCCAAAGATCTTGGAGGTTTCCAAGTAGGCCTCCATCCACCATCCCCCTTGCTCTTTTCCACTTGAAGGCTTCCCAAGTCATTTCGCTTCTTTCTCTCAAAACCTTGGCCTCTTCTCTTTCAAGGTTCTTGATTAGATCGTCTGGCATTTGAGCCACATGTATTCCGGCTTTTAGTTTCCATGATGTCTTTGCAGCTCTGATATATCCCTCAGGATCAAAGTTCTCTCTAGGATCACCCAAAGTCATGCCATAATAATCTAATTTATTTTGAAGTAAATGATAACTTTTGGAGCTTTTAACAATAAAATCAGAAAACACTAATAACCCTGGCACAATGGATTGTTTACCAAAATCTATAAGATGTTTGGCAATGACAGTAGATAATTGTCTTACAATCTCTAGGCTAGCCACCCTGTTCGGCACTGTAATTGGAAGCATGTATGGCTTTCCTTCATACCCAAATACCCTGATTTCTGTATGATTGAGGTGGCAATACCAGTCACCCCAGTTATGATCAATCTGAGACTCTAGAGAGAAGTCTTTTGGCCTGAGGAATCTTTTAATTTCAGGAGACAAAGTAAAATCTCTATGTTGTCCAAAGGCTGCACTAAGAGGTTTCACAAAATATTCCTGAAAGTGCCAATATTGGTTGTTTATAAATCTTTGATCCCATGCAGAAACCCACAACTGGACTGGTTTCCTCAAACCATTTTTGTCATAAGCTCTGATACTAAAATCATCTGACCAAAAATTGAATTCTTGTCCACAATAAAGAATGATATGCATTAATAAGGAATACAATGCGAAATGAACATTCACAAGATCCCCTTTCAACTTTTCCAACCCATTATTTTGGGCTTCTGCAACATAAGTAGCATAGTCAAATGATCTAGGGTCTTTTGATTGTAGATCAGCACATAGAACCATAACCCCAATATCCATGAGAGGATGAGCCTCTAAGCCTAATACTTGGGCTGCAGCATAGTATGTATACTTAAAATACGGATGGAATTGGTTCACATCAAATGGCACCTTGTCATCTTTACTGAATGGAACAAAGGACTTTCCTACTTTTGGCCGGTGAATGGGTAGTCTCCATGTCCTATAAAGGTCCTCCAAGTTAAAGAATTCTCGCGACAGTTTCTGCATATCAATATTCTCTTCTACTTCCCAGTCTAGATCAAACACCATATCAATAGTCTGTTTGTTAATCACCACCATAGGATTCCCTCGGTAGTCACATATGGTTTTGGTTTTTGGATCATAAAAATCTACTAGAGCCTTCATTAATTCGACATCCACAAATACATTCGGAACTACCAATTTCCCTAAATTCTTCTTCCACAGGTTACTTACAGGCTCAGGAGCATCCCTTCTCTTGTAACCAAATAAGAACAACTCATGTCCTCTGATTTCAGTCCATATGTCTCCTAGATGTTCAAATCTATCTTCCAACCCTTTCTCTTCACTCTTGATTTTTTTTGACCTCACACTGGATGTCGGGCACTGGTCTAGTAAATCCTGAGTTAAAGCTCTACCCTCCTTTTTCTGTCATTTGGGCTTCTCTTCAGGGTTTAATTCCTTCCCTTTCCTACTCTTTTTAGAAGAAGAAGAAGGTTCCATAATTTCAATCAATACGAGAAATCACACTTACTTGGAGAATTGTCGAGCTCTTTTGACTATCGTTTACGAACTTCAGCAAACTCCTTGCAATTTTCCGTCTTTTGGCATCAATCTGGTTCTTATGAAAATTTGATCAATTCAGCTGTAATTGTATGGGCAACTTGTGCAATAGTTAATGTCTCTGCATTTATAACGGTTATTCAAATGTTTAAAATTAACTGCAGATGTGACATCCCCCACTTGAGTTTTTAATTCCTTCGCGGGAAGTACTGTTCAACTGAAACGATCGTGAATCGAGTTTTCGATGAAACCCTTGTCTTCGGCTGAATACTTTGATCTTTCATCAAAAGTTCACTTTCCTCGATATCACCTTATCAGCGAATGGCCCATGTCACAAAACCATTTTCTAGTCTCCTTGAAATCATCTTTTGTTCGATGAACTTTCTTTCAATGAGTCATTCGTGAGTTTCATCGAAATCATATTTCGATGAATTCTATTCTTTGGTGAAAGTTCATGCAAGCTCTCCGAAAACCTTTTTTTTCGATGTCCTTCTTTTATTGGTGAAACTCTTCTATTTTTATCGATATAATGTTATTGATGAGATTTGCTTTTCGATGAATGTTTTTTAAGTCTCTTCGGCAGTTGTATTTCCTTGACTTCACCTTTTGTTAGCCTTTCACTTTTCGATGAAACTGGGATATCGATGAGCGGCTTCTTTCATTTACCGAAAGAGATATTCTGCTGAAGTCATTTTAATTTATTATTTTACCTTTATGCTTCATTTCGATGAAACTATCCTTTCGGTGAAACTCAGACACTCGACATGATATTTTGGCCGATGATCCTTTAGCCCTCACACCTTTGGGAAGATTTTTTGATTTTCAAATATATTGTTCAACACACTTCACCCTCTTACTCCTACAATCTATTTGTGCCTGGTGTAACCCAAGAGAATCCATACTAAGAAATAGATCATAGGAACCCAAGGGCATAATACACAGATCCACTGAGGTATGAAAATCTCCCAATACTAGAGGACACCTAAGCAAAAGGGAATCCACTATGGCTTTGGCTCCCATGGCTAACTCTACCTACTACCTATCATCCTTCTTTGTTGTATCAAACCTGCATCTCTCTACCAAATAAGGAGCTCCTAAATCAAATAACACACAACAAAGGATGCCACCTATCACACCTGATGTCTCCACTACAGTGGTCTCATACTCGACCTGACGGTTATCTACCGCCGCAAATACTCAGTGGGACCTTCTTGAATCTCCGGCAGTGGGCTCTATTGGAGCTACCCTCTGTTATCCTGTGGTCTATGATACATGCTAAGGACAATGAACTGCTATGTGTTTGTGCTTCCCATATGCAAAACATCCTCTCTTGTCATGTACTCTGCTACCAAAATGTAGCACTTGGTTGTTGAACACTACCTCTACTAGAGGGTGGCTGTGAACTCTGAGTTAGCTAAGCAAGAGTGGGTCTCCTATTATGCTATTGATGGTTGCGATTCCTATCGACCAAAAATCTAGCACCTCTCATAAAATTATGACCATGTGGTTGTCTCCTCTTAAATCATTGGCTACTGTGGAAAGAGGTGGGGTGGCTCCTAGCCACACCTGTTGACTACTATGGAAAACCTCTAACAGCTATACCTGTAACCGGTGCACTAGCTACCTGTCCTCCTGTACTCGAAGAGTGATTCCCCTCTGTAATCCTCACTTTCTCTACAGCGGCCTCTAAGGTCTTAGGTTTGTGCATGCAAACCTCTCTACCAATGTGATATCTAAGTCCCCACACAAAGTACTAAATAAGCATCACCTCATCCTCTACTATTCTTGCATATTGTCTGAGCTCAAAGAACCTCTACTCATACTCATCTACTAACATCTTGTTCTATCTAAGGGTAAGGAACTCATTAATCTTACATTTCCTCCAGTGCTCTGAGAGGAATTGGGATCTAAACTACTCTAAGAACAACTCCCAAGTAACTGTAGTAATCTCTAATTGCAGCTTCCTTTCCTCTGTACACCACCATGTGGAAGCGAAGTCACGTAGGTTCATAATGGCACACCTAGCCTTGGTGTTACGGCTGTACAGGTGCATAGAAAAACACTGACTTGAGTCTAGCAACTAGGTCTCTGCCTCCATACTAGTACCTAAACCTTCAAATATAGGAGGATGAGCTCTCAATAAGTATCTCATGTGATTGGCTGCCATCTCCTCTTGATCATCAACAACTCTCCTCCTAGGAGAACATGAGCACTCTCTATCCTGATGCTCAAATGGGTGTGACTCATCATGTCTATCCACATCCTATCTAACCTCCTATTGCCTTGGCCCTAGATGGCCAAGAAGCTCCTATATTGCTGATAATAACTATAGTATCGCCTCACCACCAAGATTCTCCTGGCACGGCTCACTGTGGCATGACTACTCTGAAACCTCAGGGAAAGGATTCCTATGAGTCCCCATGCAATTGCCAGGACCACGTCCACATCTTGGTCCACATCCTCTACACCTAGCAGGAATCCTAACTGGACAAGATGCAAGGAAAAGCTATAAGTCACTGAACTAGGAATTACAACAACAAATAGTAGGGGTAAAGCCACTAGCTATCCCATTCTAACTAACATAATGGGCTCTTGCATAACCACACTATCCAGTGTAGAACTCAAAACTCATAAGTTATGCTCTAATACCAAAAATTGTGACACGCCCACCAACAACCCCAGGGAACTCACACTAACAACATAGAAATGTAGAAGAAAAAAATTTGTTTAACTAATATGTTCCATTAACCTTATCTAGGCAATGTGAGAACAACTAATAAACTTAATTCATCTTAGATTCTTTATGGTTACAAATTCTCAAATAGTTCCCTAGGGTATATTGACACCACCACTTACTTACTTACTAATATTATGATTCTGAATATATACATTAGATTCACAATCAACAATCCTACAATCTACCTGCTTACTTGCTACAACAAATTGTTGGTATTATACACTCAGATGAGAAAGGTGGATGTTGTCATTGATGGCAACAAGGTTCCATGGGTTCAAATGGCCATAGACTTCACCTACTAGCACCGATAGATACAACAAGACTTATTCACACCAACATCCAATTTACATCAACAAAAGATTATACCGGCATTCTAGACCGACTTGACAATTATTGTTTATGCGAAATAAATTGTAATGTAAATTATAATTGTATGGCCGACATGTATTGTAAAGACTCATATATTTATGAGTTTTTGTAGGTCATTTAGAATGGAAGTAAGTGAGAATATGAGATAAGATAGGATATGATAGCAAATAGTTGTATATGCATTTTCATATGTTTATTTTGGAGCGAATAAGAAGTAGAGCAGAGTGAAGACTATTTTGTATAAGCAAAATCATTTGACAACATATCGGCTAGGGTTTTTGGCAGAGGCAGAACCAATATTAGACAGAGCACAATAGTGAACTCATCCAACATTTTGATGCAAGTTGTAAGAGTTCATTTCATGTTTTCATCAGTGTGATGTTGTAGTTAGTGAGACTCCAATTTTGTTGTTGAGCAGTGAGCTCTAGGCAATTGGTCTTCCTACATGTGCAGGCCTTTTTTGTACTAAGTAGTATTTATTCATATGGCTAGTAAGTAAATATTATGGGTCACAAATCCCACCGAGGTTTTTCCCTTACCGGGTTTCCTCACCAAAATATTTGTGTTATGGTGTGCATTGATGTTGATTCCTTTATTTCTCTTTATTGCATTATTGTTTGCTTACTGACATATTAATCTCTATTACAGAATTGTAAATAAGTTTAAATCTTTCATTTACCAGTCAGACACTAATTCACCCCCCCTCTTAGTGTCTTTGGGATTAATCAATTATCTAACAATTGGTATCAGAGCTTGGTCCTCTATTTGCAGAAGCCTAATAGCTTGAGGAATATTCTGAAACCGGTACCCATGGAAAGTTTGAGACAACAATTGGAAGCGGCTCTTGAAGATTTTGATGCAGAAAAATTAAAGAATATCAAACTAGAAGAAGATCTCATATCTGCTCAAGAATTCATCAAAGCACTTCAAGAAAACCTGATCATGACACAGAGTAAGAGAGAAGATGATGAAGAAAAAGAAACTATCAGAGATACTATAGAGAAACTGAGACAAGAGAATGGTAACATGAAGAATGAGATGCAAGACTTAGCCATGAGACTATGTAAGGATATTGAAGATAGAAAGAAGAATCAAGAAGATTTGGCCAGATGACTTAATGAAAGATCAGATGAATCTATAAGTCTTGTTCATGAAAATTATATGCTTAATACATAATTGATTCAGATGCAACATGACAAAGAAGAACTTATGAGACAAGTTAGCACTCTGGAAAGTGAGTTGGTCACTGCAAATGAATACAAAGACAAATTCAAAAATAGCTCAGCCAAGCTTGATGATATCCTGAAAAATCAAAGACCTGATAAAGATGTAGCTAGCTTTGGATTTGAACGTGGAGAAATTTTTGGAACTGCAAATAATCATGATCACAACAAACTGGTTAGACACTGATTCACCCCCCCTCTCAGTGTCTTTCATTTACTGATCAAACATTGATTCACCCCCCCTCTCAGTGTCTTTCATTTACTGATCAGACACTGATTCGCCCCCCTCTTAGTGTCTTTGGGATTAATCAATTATCTAACAATTGGTATCAGAGATTGGTCCTCTATTTGCATAAGCCTAACAACTTGAGGAAGATTCTAAAACCGGTACCCATGGAAAGTTTGAGACAATAGTTGGAAGCAGCTCTTGAAGATTTTGATGCAGAAATATTAAAGAATATCAAATTGGAAGAAGATCTCGGATCTGCTCAAGAATTGATGGCAACCTAATGCTTATAAATTCAATGGCAAATGTTTTAACTGCAACAAATTTGGTCATAGAGAAAATCAATGTAGATATAGGAATAATCTGAATACAAACTCATTTACCAGTCAATATTCCAAATGCAATAAATATGGTCGTCAATCAAATGATTGCAGAATGAATGTAAAATGTTATGCTTGTGGTAGATTTGGACATCTATCTAATCAATGCAGAACTCAAACCAGACAAGGTTATGGAAAAGCTATTCAAAGAAACAATGTAACCTGTTATGCATGCAACAAGATTGGGCATATTGCAAGATTTTGTAGAAGCAAGAATGCACCGGCAAACAATCGAGGATCTAATGACAAAGGAAAAGAAAAGGTGAATGAAATCAAGAAAGAATTCTCTAAACAATGGGTCAAGAAGACAGATCAAAGAAATGATGAATCTGGCTCTACACCGGTAGAACAAAGAAATCCTGCACCAATTGGAAATTCTTCATCTAACTAAGAAATAATCCTTAGGGGTAAGGCAACTAATTGAAGATCATGCATTTTTCCCCTCAAATGATGGTAAGAAGTCATAATCCTTCTTTATCGGCACATATGTTGAGTTACAATGGAAATTCACTTCACCGACGAAGCATTTAATGTGGTTGTTAGTTAACTTTTTGGCTATAAAGCATTAAAATTTCTCATTTTGACTCACCAAGCATTTGAAGAGCACAAAAGTAGAGCACCAACATTCAAGAAGTGAAGAAGCAAATATTTTCTAGGGCATCCAAGGTTTTCACTTGTATTTGACAGAAAAAGGTATTTATTTTGTGTCATGGCTTCTTCATCTTCCGTTCCTGAATTCATAGCAAACCCTACTATTATGGAGAATATCAAACATCCTACGCCAGTTTTTAAGATAATTCCTAAGATAGCTAAGATGGATGACTCTATTGGAGCATTTTCAAAAATTATGAAGGGAGTCACGTTCGCAAAAGACCCTAGGGCATACATTCACTGTAATATTGAAGATTTAGGGTCTGAGGAGATAAAAACATGTTTATGAAATTCATCACAAACAACCAAGGTGTAATCAAACCTGAACATAAGATTGTGGAAGATTTAGGGTTAGTAGACAACCTTTATATGCTTGAACTCGAAGATGAAATTGTCTGATATGTTCTAAGTAGAGTTCACGATGAATTCTTATGGCTTGACTCCATCTTCAAAATCACCAAGGAAGCTATTAAAGTTGTTACAGGTTTACCCTCTGCTGGCACAAGGCCTAAGAATAAGAAGAAAATTCCAAAGAAAGGTGTTATGGATCTAACCAGTGCTACATCTGATAACAGATCACTCAGGGTAAGTGACATAAATGATGACAATGTTAAATATTCTAGCATGGTTATTGGTTACAAGGTTGCACATACAAATAGGTTAAATTATGTTTCCAGTGTATGCATTCATAGTGCTTATGAAATGGTAAAGAATCATGCAAAAAATGATCTTTGTGAATGGTTAAAAGATGAATTGATAGATAACTTGGAAAAAATCAAGGGTGATAAAAAGGGAACATTCAAATTTGGGAATTTAATTGTATGTTTGATGCTATACTTCTCAAAGGAGATTCCCAACATAGGTCATAGAGATTTTGCCTATGATATTTATGTTGGAAAACAGATTAAGGAGGCAGTTTCCGGAATGGGTTCAGAAGGAAACAAGCAGGTAAAGGATTACTTCAAAAACTTTCAAGCAAGAATGAGGCAAAGGGAAAGAATCCCTCAAAGTATTGTTGATAAGTATGACAAATTGATATTCTTTGTTATAAAGAGAGATGAAATATGGATGGAGGTTGTCACACCTAGAACTGTTTGGGTAACAAAAAAGGGATATGAAGTGGACACCAATATTCTAGAAACTTATGCCAAGAGACTTCTAGACACCCCACCGGAACCTACTGAGAAGATCTTTGGCATAGCTAAAACCATAGAGAAATATGTTGCTATTCAGAAGCAAAGAAAGAAAAGGGATAAAACATTGAAAGATGCTTTAAAATTTGTCGAAGATGTTACCAAGAGATTATTGAAACTTGAACAGTTGAGTGATGTTGCTCCAAGCATAAAAGAAAGAAAGTTTGTCCAGCAACCAGTAACACATGTGTTCCCCTGTTGTTACCTCATCTGAGACTGATAGTGACAAAGCTGCAGAATTTAAAAGGGTGGATAGGAAGAAGAGAAAATCTCCACTATAACCTACTCTGTCACCTAAGAAGACAATGACACTTGGAAAGAATGAACAGGTTGTGAGAGAACCTAGTGGTCGAAAGAAGAAGATTACACAGAAGCAACTGGCACCAAATAAATCTGATACACTTTCCCCGACAAAGCTTGTTAACAAAATAACTCAGGATGGTAATCTTAGCAATGTCAGTAAGTTTTATCATTCTTTTGATGATTCGGATAAGAACACTATTGAAGAAAGCATAATCTTGTATTTAGATATATATAAGAAAGTTCTTATTGAAGTCATTGATTTTCTCCCCAATGACTTATATCTAAGACTTGAGGCAAAAAGAATGTCCATCATGGTATTAGATAAGAAATTGAAGGTTGAAGCACTATTGGTTGTTCATCCAGCTAAGTCTAGACAAGAAATAGATGAATTGATAGCAGAAGCTAACATAACTGTTTTTGCAAGTGGTCACCGACAATTAAGCCTCATGGCTGATGGGATAAAGGAAATCGCAGATGAGACAACAAACAAATGGGATATTTTCTTTTGGAGAAAGAGAAAAGAGAAGAAAAAGAAAGACAAAAGGATGACAAATCTTTCACTAAGGTATATCAAAAAGGAGATAAAGGGAAGAATAAGGTTGGAAATGTTCCTGACTTAAAAATAAAAGATAACTTACCACCACCGCCTCAGGACACCCCACCCGCAGCAGTAGAGGCACAGGAAGAAGTACAGAATCAGCCCATAGAAAAGACATTAGAGGAAGAAAAAGCAACAGATGTCGTTGATCCTGAGTCAAACATTCTATTCACAATGAAGGTTGACACTCAGGACATCAACATTACAATGGATGATACCTCTATTTTATCAATTGGTAAGGACCAACCCACTGACACTCCTTTAAATGTTGATATTGATAAGATAACTATTGATGATGCAAATAAAGCTGTAGATAAAGAAAGTTTTGAGGAGAAGAAATTAGAATATGTAAATATTGAAATTTCTAACTCACCGGTAAAGGCAACTGACACTCAATAGGATATAAGTAATGATAAGGTCATCAATGTTGAGATGCCGATGGATAAAGCACAAGAACAAACAACATCTGAACCGGAAAAGGATAAGAATGAGAAAAAGGAAGAGGAAGAAATTAAGATAGTTGAAAAGAAAATAGAGGAAGGGTCAAAGAAATCAAGAGAAGAGAATAAAGATAATGCAGAACCTAGCACCTCTCCCAGTACTTCTATTTTGGATTTCAGACCAACATCTGTCATAGAAGTATTATTCAATTCTATAAAGAAAATAATGGAGTGTAATGCCTTATAATTTAAGGCTATCGATGATTCTCTACCGATTTTGCAGATGATTGCACTGGAGTGCAAGGTAGATCATATTGTTGGCTCGATAGGTAAATTGGACACATTGTCCAAATCCATTTCTGCCAACATCCAGTCATTAGACAAAATAAATGAGGAGACTATTCAAGAAAAAGTTGATAAATAAAAGGAGGTATTCTTTAGAAAAACAATAAAGGAATGTACTCAGCAGATTGATACACTGCTACTGGCATTAAATTCTACCATTTTGGAGTAAAAGGAATTATACTAGGAAGCTTGTAAACCAAATCAACTAACAGAAGATATTGATGATCAGATCAAAAAAACTCAAAAGGAAATTGATGATATTGTGGATATAATAATTGGTTCTTTGGAACTAACATTAGTCATAGAATAAGAGATGGCTATATATGAGGAGAAGCTTGAAAATATTGAAAAAGAAAAGGAAAGATTGAAAATGAAATCCAGGGAGTTGAAGAATAAGCTTGGTCCAAGATTGGACAATCTAATCACTCACTAGAATGCACTATCAAAGGCTATAATTCAAGGAGATACATCACTGGAACAACAAATGTACTAACTTACCAGAATGATCAGACAAATAGAAACAATAATTACTGACAATACAAAGTTCATGCAGGGTCTGAACTTAGTTCTTGCAGATATTTTTCAAGTTGTACACAACAGACTTCAAGGTTCTAAAAAAATATTTGAATTTTTAAGAAATTTTTGACATCCTTTGTCATTGATGCCAAAGGCGGAGTGGTATAGTGAGAAAAATGTACTGGGTAAAGTATGTAGAAGATGAATAGATCATTAGCTCAAGGGGAGAACTCATAGTTTTGGATTCACAGTTTTTTATTTTTCTCATGAGTGTTACCATCAATGCCAAAGGGGTAGATTGTTGGCATTATACACTTGGATGAGAAAGGTGGATGTTGTCATTGATGGAAACAAGGTTCCATAGGTTCAACCAGCCATACACTTCACCTATTGGCACCAGCAGATACAACATGACTTATTCACACCGGCATCCAGTTTACACCGACAGAAGATTATACCGGCATTCCAGGCCGACTTGACAATAAGTATTGTTTATGCGAAATAAATTGTAATGTAAATTATAATTGTATGGCCGACATGTTATATTGTAAAGACTCATATATTTATGAGTTCTTGTAGGTCATTTAGAATGGAAGTAAGCGGTAATATGAGATAAGATAAGATATGATAGCAAATAGTTGTATATACATTTTGATGTGTTTATTTTGGAGCGAATAAGAAGCAGAGCAGAGCGAAGACTATTATGTATAAGCAGAATCATTTTGTTGGCATATGATGAACCAACATGTTGATATGATGATAATGTATGTTGTCATTGATGTCAATAAGTGTAAGTGAACCGGTATGAAGAAATGCAGTGAACCGGTGTGGGGTTTTCACTAAGTGTGACTACCGGTTGGTAGTCTTAGCTCTAGGGTTTTTGGTTGGCAATCTAGCTTGTGCGATGCAACCGATGACATTATGTGATGAGTTAGCTAAGAGATGAGGATGAGATTGAGGTGCCACATCATCTTTGTGCAAGTGAAGGATTTCCTTGAGGATCTTGCATGAGAAGATCGATTGTATTAAAAGTCTACCTCGGGAATGAACATTCTTCTTGGTGGTATGAGAAGAAAGCATGATGAGTTGCCGATTCCCGTGTACAGTGAAGAATGGACGATGCAGATTTTCTTGTGATCTGTTTGAAATTGTATTGCTGTATGCAAAGTGTTTGGACAGTCAGGATTGGATCGCTTGTATTGTAAACCTAAGATGCTTAGGGTTTAGGGTTTATGCTATTGACCTAATTGTTGTCTATAAGGTCGATGATGTTTGTTATTGTAAGATGTTGGAAAATATTGTTTGTGTATCCAAGTGATGAGATAATTGCCACACCAGTAAGAGAAAGTTGCAGAGTGTGATTGTAGAAGTAGAGGAACTGGAAAGGATCTACCTTGGCATGTAGTGTTGTTATCATATCAGAGTTTTTACATGTTATCTTCTAACCATTTCAATAGTTGGAAAATCTCTTTATTGGGTAGATTTAACAGGCTTACTATAAATCCTCTAAATAGGTGACTCAAGTTTATTGAGTTCTTTAAATCCTCTAGCAAGGTAACCTTTAATAGGGTTTCAACCTTTAACAGACTATATAGCCATCCCTTAACTGGGTGATGTTTAACAGGATTGGTTCCTACCAGAACCTTATTGTAAAGTCTTTAACCAAACTAAGCTCCTAACAAAGTGAGCTTCAAAAGAGTTCAAAACAAGCTTGTGGGTATTCATCCCCACCATGGTTTTTCCCATTTGGGTTTCCACGTGAAAAATTTGTGTGTCATGTGTTGTACATTTTTCATGTGATTCTTTGTTTGAGTGATTATGCATGCAGAGCTAATGGTTATGGTATTGGTGACACACCACATGCATATGTTTATGGATGAATTTGTTATGAAGTATTGAATGTATTTAAAGTGTTCAGATTTATCAGTTTATGATTGTCTAAAGTCTTACTATGTTTAACCGGTATTGCCATGGTTAAGTTCAGTGATGAAGACAACCGGTTGGTATTGCTTAAACTTGATAAGATTGTTAGAAAGTTTCTGTCTATACTGATTCACCCCCCCCTCTTAGTACAAGTTAGGGTATCTGATGTTCATCATTATTCATCAATTGGTATCAGATCAACTCCGGGTCCTCAGTGATATAAGCTTAACCGCTTGAGGTAAAAGATCTTGCCTTAATCATGAAGAGGGAAGGTCCTAAGTTCAATAGAGACAACTTCAAAATATGGAAGGACATAATGAAGATCTATATCAAGATTTTGGGTGCTCAACACTGGAGCTATGTTGAGAATGTCTATGTGATTCCCACTGGCATTCTGACCGATGATTAGAAGAGAGAGATTTAAGAAAATGGGCAAGTCATGGAAGCTCTTATTAGTAGTTTGTTTGATATTGATTTCATTGATGTACAAGATAAGGACACTCCTAAAGATGTATGGGAAACATTGGAAACTATTTATGGCGGTGATGAACATGTAAAGCAAGCTAAGGAAGAGAGCCTTAGAGGAAAATTTGAAGACATGAGGATGGTTGAAGGTGAGACCATTCAGCAATATGGCATAAGAATCAAGACTATTGTTAGAGATATCAAGAGCACTAGTGGAACAATTTATGATGCTACCATTGTTAGTAAAGTCTTGAGATCATTGTTACTAGTCTGCACGATCAGAGTTGTTGCTATCCAGGAACTAAGGTCTATTGATAAAACCAAGGTATCCTTAGACTCTATCATTGCAAAGTTAACTGCATATGAGTTGAATAGCTATGATGACAGTGTTCAGAAGACAGGGTCAGATTTTAGAGCATCTGTTGCACCAACCAGAAAAGGAAAAGAAGCAAGTACCAGTTATGAATCCATGCAAAGTAGAGGTATGGATGATGAAAAAATTCTGATGGAGTTTGAAGATCTTTTTGCCAAGAGACTTCCAAAAGGTACTGGAAAATATAGAGGTAAGCTTCCTTTAAAATGTTTTTCCTGCAATAAGATAGGACATATAGCTGTTAACTGTCCTAAAAATAACAATAAGGATAAATCAGAGAATTTTAGAAAGTATAAAGGAGGAAATAGAAGAAATTGTCTTATTGTGGTGGATGAAGGTGTCACTGATGAAGAATCTAAGGATGAAGAAAATGAAGACATAGTATTTGTAGTTGTAATGGAAGAAGTGTCTAACAAGAAAGCACTTGCCTCTCGCATTGACAACTCTAATGAGTGGATAATTGATAGTGGTTGTTCTCACCACATGACTAGTGATAGGAGAAATTTTCTATCTCTAGCAAAATATGATGGAGATGTTGTCAAATTTGGCAACGATGCACCATGTTTTGTGAAAGGTAAAGGATCCATCTCACTGAATGGAAAGAAAAGTGCAGATGATGTCTACTGGGTAGAAGGTCTTAAGAATAACATGTTGAGTGTTTCTGAGCTAAATGATAAAGGACTCATTTTGGAGTTCAAAGGTGGAGTCTGCAGTATAATTGGAAAGAGTGGTGAACTTATTGCCACCGATAAGTAGACCAGAGGTAACCTGTTTAGTTGAATGCCAAGATAATTCGGTGTCTAATGGCTAAGTTTGATTATAGTTGGATATGGCATAGGAGACTTTGTCATATTAACTTTGATAATATTGTAAAGGCTAGTAAGATCAAGGCAGTAAGAGGATTGCCTTTGCTGAACAAACCTGAGAATTCTTTGTGCAGAGAATGTCAACTTGGAAAGATGTCTTCCTCAACTTTCAAAGGTAAGTCTTTTTCAGCAGAAAACTTACTTGACCTTGTGCATACTGATTTGTGTGGTCCTATGAAAACTAGAAGTATTCAGGGAGATAGGTATTTCATGATTCTTATTGATAACTCCTCGAGAATGATGTGGGTCACATTCTTGAAAGAAAAGTCTGAGGTGTTTGGAAAGTTCAAAGCCTTTAGAGAATTAGTAGAGAAGGAGAGTGGTCAAAAGATAAACTGCCTAAGAACTGATCAAGGAAGTGAATTCACTTCTGATGAATTCAATAAGTACGGTGAAGATAGCGGTATCAAGAGGCAGTTGTCTGCCCCAAGGACACCATAATAGAATGGCATAGCAGAAAGGAATAACAAGACTGTAGTTGAAGTGACTAGAACAATGTTGATCCAAGAAAAGATTGCTCACACTTTTTAGAGAGAAGCGGTGAGCACTGCAGTCTATACTATGAACCGGGTACTCATCAAGAAAGGTAGAGTTAAAACCCCTTATGAGTATTGGACCAGGAAAACTCCCACTATGAGTTACTTTAAAGTATTTGGGAGTAAGTGCTATATCAAGAGAGGTAAGAATTTGAGAAAATTTGATGCTAAAAGTGATGAAGGAATATTTCTGAGATATTCCACTAAGAGCAAAGCTCTCAAGTGCTACAACAATAGAACACAAAAAATTGTTGAGAATATCAATGTTAGAATTGATGAATCCTCTAAGGAACCTGAGGAAACCTACAGTGAAGAAGTGGAAGATGAATTGGGTATAGCCTTCTACCGGTTAAGAAAGAAACAAGTAAAGATCTCAGTGTTCCTGTACCTGGAGAAGCTACAGTAGGAGAAGAAGAAGAGGTAAGTGAAGACGAAGAAGAAAAGCTAGTAGATCAAGCTAGAGTCATTCCTAGATATGTGAAACTACATCATGATCCAAAGCAAATCATAGGAGATAAAGATGCAGGGATAATCACAAGAAGAAAAGTGAAAGAAAACTCTTGCATGATTTCTGAATTAGAGACCAAGACTTCCAGAGAAGCACTTACAAATGAAGACTGGATTAAAGCAATGGAAGAGGGGCTAGACCAGATAGAAAAGAATGCAACATGGTCTCTGGTACCTAGACCAGAACACAAAAATGTCATAGGTACCAAATGGGTCTTCAAGAATAAGCTAAATGAAGAAGGCACAGTTGTAAGGAACAAGGAAAGACTTGTATGCAAAGGATATGCTCAGGAAGAGGGAGAAGACTATGGAGAAACCTTTGCTTCTGTGGCTAGACTAGAAGGTGTCCAAATGCTACTTGCATTTGCAGCATTTAAGGGATTTAAGGTTTATCAAATGGATGTGAAGTCTGCATTTTTGAATGGAATCCTAGAAGAGGAAGTGTATATTGAGCAACCGAAAGGGTTTGCTTTATCAAAAGATAGTAACATAGTGTGTAGATTACACAAAGCCCTATATGGATTAAAACAAGCACCTAGGGCATGGTATGAAAGGTTAGACTCTCATCTTGTGAAGTTTGGATTTCAGAGAACAAGTGAGGATAGAAACATCTATCTAAAATCTAAAGGTGATCATATTCTGATCTGTGAAGTATTTGTAGATGGCATAATCTTTGGAGAAGATGATAAAATGAGTCATGCTTTTGCAGATGAAATGAAGAAAGAGTTTGATATGTCTCTAATTGGAGAGATAATGTTCTTTATTGGTTTATAGATTCAGCAAATGAAAGAGGGTATCTTTATTACCCAGTCCAAGTATGTCAAAGAGGTATTGAAGACCTTTGGCATGGAGGAGAACAAACCGGTTGGTACACCGATGGTGACCGGCTGTAAACTAAGTAAGGAAGATGATTCAACATTGGTGAATGAGGAGTACCAGTCAATGATCGGTAAGTTGCACTATGTGGTTCATAGCAGACCAGATATTTCTCATGCAGTGGGCATACTAGCTCATTTTCATAAATGTCCAAGAGAATCCCACTTGGTAGTTGTCAAGAGGATTCATGGATATCTTAAAGGAATAGATGACTATGGATTGTGGTATCCATATATCGATGACTATAACCTCAAATTATATACTGATGTCGATTGGGCAAGTAATGTGGATGACCAGAAGAGCACAACCAATGGAGCATTCTTTCTTGGTGGAAGACTAGTCTCGTGGACAAGTAAGAAGCAAAGTTGTATTTCTCAATCTACAACTGAAGCAAAATATGTGGCAGCATGTATGAACTGCACTCAAGCAGTCTGGATGAAACATGTATTGGAAGGTTTCAAAGTACCTGTATGTGAATCAGTGAATATATTTTGTGACAGGTGCAATAAATATTTCTAAGAATCCAGTATTGCATTCTAGAACTAAGCACATTGAGCTTAAATATCACTTCTTGAGAGAGAAAGTTTAGAATAAGGAGGTTGTACTACAATATGATGATAATGTATGTTGTCATTGATGTGAATAAGTGTAAGTGAACCGGAATGCAGATTGAAAGAAGTTGGTGAACTAGTATGAAGAAATGTAGTGAATCGATGTCAGGGTTTCACTAAGTGTGACTACCAGTTGGTAGTCTCAGCTATAGGGTTTCCGATTTGGCAATCCAGCTTGTGTGATGCAACCGATGATATTTTGTGATGAGTTAGCTAAGAGATGAGGATGAGATCGAGGTGCTACGTCAGCTTTGTGCACGTGAAGGATTTCCTTGAGGATCTTGCATGAGAAGATTGACTACATTAAAAGTCTACCTCGGGAATGAACATTCTTCTTGGTGATATGACAAGAAAGCGTGATGAGTCACTGATTCCCATGTGCGGTAAAGAATGGACGATGCAGGTTGTCTTGTGAGCTGTTTGAAATTTTATTGTTGTATGCAAAGTGTTTGGATGCTCAAGATTGGACCGCTTGTATTGTAAACCTAAGATGCTTAGGGTTTAGGGTTTAGGGTTTATGCTACCGACCTAATTATTGTATTGTAAACTAAATCAAAGATGCAAACCATAAGCCTTCCTTGAAATGTCCCATTTTCCTATATTCTTGAGGACCTTAAAAGTGTTGGATTAATGGGCTCTCAGCAGAGCAATGACCTCCAAAGTGACAACTCAAGAGTTGAGTAGCTATTTGATCATGATTGACTATGGAGATGATATGAAATGCATGATTTGAGAACCTAGATTAACATGCTATGATTAATCCAAAATCTAATTACTAGATAATTGAAATACAAATTGCCTATAGTAATGATGCCTAAATTGATATGAGATGGGATCCCTTTTTCTCCAAAATGAGGGGTATTTATAGGAATTCGAAGGCCAAAGCTGAGGTGGCAAGAATCGATGGTCCAGATTTGATCTGAAGATATCAAAGGTCAAGATTGAGGAAGCTGGAAAAGAGGTTGGAGGAAGGGACACTTGTCATCTCTGTGGTGACAAGTGTCAAGGAGCCTTGCTCATGAGAGGGCAAGTGTCCAAGGGAGGAGACATGTGGCAAAAGTGCCATGTGTCTCAAGGAGAGAATATCCACACCATGGGAGGTTAGGATAAGGAGGTTAGGATGTGCAAGATAGGATAGGGTTAGTTAGACCCAGGATTAGATTGAATGGGTTAAGTTAGGGGATGGTTAGGTTAGGTGGTTAAAGTTAGGAGCCATGTGCTCATTTGAATTTAGAAATTCAAATAATTGGAAAATGGTAATTAATCTCAACAAACTTGAGTTTGTTAATCTTAATTAGGGGTTAGAATAATTGATTAATATGGGGAGACATTAATTAATTAATTAATCAAAGGGGGATGTGAGATGAACTATATAAATAAATCGTTTAGATTTATTTACTAGTAGATGAATAGAGAAATTAATTAAATTGCTTGTGAATTCAATTAATTGGGAAGGGGAATTAATCAAATAACTATGTATTTAATTAACTATCTTCAAACCATTTTTAGGTGTATACATTTTGCCCCTCTTTGAAGCGATGTGTGACGACGCGTTGGTTCAAAGAAAACTTGATTGATGATGTTGTTGATATTGATTTCGATATGATACAGATTCGATCTTGATTTGATGCAGATTTGGTTTCGATATGATACTGATTTGATTTGGAGATGATAAATCTCGTTATGATGTTGTTTCGATGTTTGAGATGATAAATCTCGATATGATGCCCCAGACACTAATTGATAGATATTGGTGTGAGGATGCCCCCTTGGGAGATCAATTGAGATAATTGACCTTTGGAGTTTTTTGGATCTTTGCGAAATTGATTTCCCGATAGACTATTGGATGATTCCTGCAATTGTGGTTGATGAAAGTGCGAATTCTTCGATCACTTTGATGTGGTTCTTGATGTGATGACTGATAGAGTTTGATTGAATTGATAGGATTGATGAGATTGATGAGATTGATGAGATTGAGATCAAGTCTGGTTTCAAGAATGGCACCTCCTGTATAAGACAAACATGATCAAAGCGTTTGGTTTTAGGAACGATATATCCTGTATAAGACTTTATCAAAACGTCTGGTTTCAGGAAGGATTCAGCCTGTATAAGACATGATAGAATAAATCGGATGAGATAGATTGATAGAATTGATAAGATCGATTAGATAAAGAACTGACAGTTTGTTGATATCATGTTGCAGGAAGATACATAAATGTTGATGTGGGTTCATTTGAGGGGGTAGCATAAGATTCGCATTGGATTTTTTCAGATTTAAAAAAAAAATTAATACGCCTCCCAAAAAAACTATTAGCGTTTTTGCCAGATGGGTTGGGGAGAAAATCATATTGTTGAAATGGGTTGTTTGGATTTTTTGAAAAAAAACATTTCACTTTGAACCCCCAAAAAAATTAATTATTCTCATGCATTTTTTTTTGCAAAAAAAAAATACATTAAAAAAAATGATTTTTTTATTATTTTCAAAAATTTCGAAATGTTGGCGGGAGAGGGAAAAGGGGGAGCGGAGGCGGAGCTCCAATGGTGGCCGCCACAGGCGCCAACCGGGGGTGATACATGATTTTGCCTTTTTTTTTTTTTGAGTTTTTCGTTTTTTTTTTTTCGATGATCTTTTTTTTTAATTTTTTTTTATTTTTTATTTTATTTTTTATTTGATTTGATTTTTGATGATTTTTTTTTTTATTTGATTTAATTATTTCCAATTTTTTATGATTTTTCGTGATTTTTGATTTCGATTTGCGTCTTAGTGGTCACACTAATATGGGACATTGATCCGTCCATGTACAGACATTTTTGCGATGAGATATTGGTGAGTCTCGTGATGTATATTTGTGATGTATCTCATATATTTTGTGATATCTTTGTACCTTGGACATTGATCTTGTTTTGATGATATGATATGCAATCGATCCTATTCGTTCTACATGACCTATGAGATGATGGATGCATTTTATTTGGTATATGATTATGATGTGCAGTTACTTTAATGATGTATGCTTGATTTATGCTTTAATTTCTATATGCTTATGAATTCTATATGATGAATATATGATGATGCAGTATTTACATGATGTATGCAAATGCAAATATGTATGGTGATGCTTATAATTTCTATGTGATGCTTGTGCGATTGCAATGCTTTCTATGTTTATGATATTTTTTTATGATTTTCTCATGCATGTTAATATGAGATGGATACAATGCAATGCAATGGTATTATTTTATATGATTTGAGATTTGATGAATGTCATGCAATGATCTTATTAAATGAATGAATGATTTGATGTTTTATATGAATGATTCCTTGGTATGCAATGGTTACATGAGATGAACTAACTTATCATACACGATGAATGAATTGATTCTTTTTGTTATTGTCCAATGTACTCAATCACGTAATAAGAGAGATAACACCATATTAGCTTTGGCCTTGGAAAAGATGAGCATTGGGATCCCATGTAGAATGAAAAGCAAATCTATCTTAAAAATGCAATGCAATGCAGTGATCAGACCGGTCATGGAGTCATTGCTTTGTTTCATCATTGAGCCTTTAAAATGTGGGAAGTGAGTGCAAACATCAATGGTATAATTGAACCATGATGACCTGAGCATTACTTTCCTGGGTTTTGATATTGCAAGTTAGCACAAGCATCGGGGTATAATTGAACCAAGATGACTAGAGTGTTGCTTGCGTAAAACAGGCAGTATTAACCATTTCTATATGCAAGTCTGAAATGTCTTCCATGATATTCTGATGATCATGTCCTTAGACAACTCTGCACATATTAATGATTAATTTATAGATAGTAGACAAGAAAAATATCATGTTCCTTCCTCATTCCTCTAGTCAAAGACATCCTGGAGTTACTCAGAAATCATGATAGCGAAAATCCAAATAAAATAGTTGAACCATTATTGCCAAACTGTTAAAATCATGAGTCAAGATATATCATCCATTGATATGTGATAGTTAATGGTTGACAATGTGATCTTATGTTCAATGTTGGATGTGTCTTAGTTTTTCACTTGACAAGCGTTGTCTGACTATTGTTTTACCTGCTTTGATTAAGCTCAAAATGATCAAAAAATTTTGCCCCTAGCCAGGTTCAGGATTTTGCCCCCAGCCTAGAAACAAGCCTTATTATGATATAATCAATGATCCAAACCATGATGAGAAATCACTTGGGATGTCAGTGTATGTACAAAGGCTTTATGATGAATATGAACAACACTGATGGAAAAGAATGCAAGCAGAAGAAAGCACGAACCAATAGATGGCAGAGCTAGCCAACAGATAGCGCCTATTTGCCAGGTTTTCACCATCTGTTTTTATTGCATTTTTTCTCATATTTGATTTTTTTTTTTTGTTATTGTTTTTGCTTTTTCACTGTTTTTAGATTTTCTTCTTTTTCACTGTTTTTGGATTTTTCTACTTTTTCACTGTTTTTGGATTTTCTGCTTTTTCACTATTTTTGGATTTTTTAGACATAAAACTTCTTCAGATGGATGCTATTGATGGGATCCTCAAGCTGATCTTTGTCCTGTGTTGATAGTTGATATGCCCCTGACCCAAATACTGCTGTGACCACAAATGGACCTAACCAGTTTGGTTCAAATTTTCCCTTCTTTTCTCAATCTAACTGATTTTGAGGGTTTTCCTTTAGTACTAGATCAAGTCCCCATTGGCAAAAAGGCCAAGATGTTGCTAAAGCATGAAGTTCTTGTGTTGGTGCATGGAATAAGTTCCCATGGATCTGGCATTATTTGCACATTCTAGCTATCTGAAAAGAATCTCGTTCCATAGTCGGCCAATAATAGCCCAACTGTATGAGTTTTTTTGAAAGGGTAAGACCACTTGAATGAGTGCCACAAATGTCGTTATGGACTTCCTTTAAGGCCTTCTCAAATTCTTCTTGTTTGAGAAATCTTAAGAGAGTACCGTCTAGACCTCGTTTAAATAGGGTATCCATGACGAGAGTATAATGGGAGGATTGGCGAATAAAGTTTCTCTTTTGGTTCTTTGATAGGTCAAGAGGTAAGGTGTTATCTTTTAGGTATGTGTAAGTTTGGCCATAGCGAGAGGAATCCTGTCCAATAAGTTGACTGATGGTTTGGGAATCAGGACAATTATGGGAGGGGTAAAACAACTCTTCAACCAGGAATTCATAACGCTCTTGATTTTCCTATGTTTGTAATAAAGAAGCAAGTGTTGCCATGGTATCTGCTGCTTTGTTATCATTTCTTAGAATTTGTTCAAAAGTGATTTCAACAAAATATTTCTTGAAGTCATCCACCATCTTTTTGTAAGGCATGAGTTTGTCATCTTTTGTTTCATAGTCATCATTGATTTGATTAATGACAAGCTGAGAGTCTCCAAAGACTTGAAGTTGTTTAATGTTCCATTCTGTAGCCATTTTGATAAATAGAATGCCTGCTCTTGATTTATGTTGTGCTCCTCTATTGATGTCTGCTCTTGATCCATGTTGTGTTCTATTATTGATGTTTGCTCCTGGACTGACATTTGGGTGATGTATTATAAGATCTGGATCGAACCCTGGAATGTCTATGCATGACCAGGTAAAATTGATTTGCCATCTTTTAAAGGATTTCAAATATCTTTTCCTTCCTGGTTCTGATAAAGAGATTTTTGCTGGATGTAGATCGATTGTGTCAATGATAACTGCTGGTTCTATTAGGATAAATGACTTCTCTTGCTAGTACACATGTAAGGTGCCAAATCTCCCATCTTTCGGCGCCTCCAGGAGGTTTTCACCGATAGATGCGTCCTTTATTTTTACTTTTTCCTGGTCTAATGTTGCCAAGAAATGGTTTTCAACATTATACCTGATATTGTTTTCTTTATTTTCATTTTTGCGACTAGGAGATTTGGCACCTATTTGACTTGAAGATACGTTAGCGGAATCCCTGGTGAAAGTTGTTGTAGGTTTGATTTCATTAAGATATAAGGATATGGCATGGTCATTAGGTAAGGTATCAATGTCAGTATGTCCTTCATTTTCCCACTCCATAGGTTCAGGATAGCTTAAGGATAAAGGATCTTCAGGTTGATATGTTTCAAAGATATTTGGAGTCATGATAGAGATGTGAGAGCTTTCAATAGGTATTTCCATGTCTAGGATGATACTCTCATCAGAATGACCTCGTACAAGAAAATCTTGATCGTTCTCGGTTAAGTCCATGTCAGTTGTATGTGATTCTGATTCAAGTAGGCTAGTTCCTAATGTTTGTTCTGCATACGTGTGAACTACGTCAACACCTACGTCTACTTCTTCCCTTTCAATTTCAAGTTGCTCTTGTTTGTTGTTCCATGATAATGAATATTCTGTGTTTCCTTGATCTTTTAGTTGCAGTTGTTCTTCCATGTTTGACAAAATTGATGCAAATGATTGTTCCTTGGATTGTGTGCTTGAATATGCTTCATCTGTTATGTGAAACAATGATCTCTTGAGCTGATTTTAGGTTATTACCACACTGCACTGGATTTAAGTCAGCTGATGTTGTGATTTCCTGTCCATTGTATGGAAATTTTAAGCACTGATGACATGTTGATGGAATAGCTTGTATGTCCTGAATCCATGGTCTCCCCAAGAGTATGTTGTATGGTAGTTCCAAATCTAGGACTTGGCATGTTGTGTTTTTCTGCAAAGGTCCCACTCTGATGGGTAATACCACAACTCCTTTAGAGGAATTCTCTTCTTCATTATGTGCTTTGATTTTGATCTTTTTCAGGGGATCAACTGCATATTCTAAATAACCTAGAGCACAGACAAGACTCAATGAGCAAATATTTAAGCTAGCTCCCCCATCTATTAGGACACGTTTAACGAGTGTTTTATGAATGAGGACTTCAATTTGCAAGGAATCGCTATGGGGATGTTGCAAGGAATCAATGCTTGGATATGAAGTAGATGGGTTTTGAATAGGATCCTCTGACATAGGTTTGATGGCCATTATGGATATCCCTTGGGGAACATCATCTTTGGGTGTATTGTCTGGTGAGGATGTTATGGAAGGTTTTTACACTTTTTTAAGAAGTGTAAGAATAGATGCCTTTGGAGAGTTAATTTTCTTATGGGGGGATGAACCATTCCTAGATATAGGTGCGTGATTGTGATCTTTCTCATCCAAATCTTTTAGGGATCTCTCTAAGAGGTGCATAAAAGAGCCACTTTTCTTTTGAGATATGTTTAGATCCATGTGAGGTTTTGACATGGTTGGATTTTGATTCTGGACTTGTTCAATTTCTCCAATATGTTGGATTGTTATGTGTTCTTGTCTTTTTCTTTGGTCTGCCATGTTTCTATGATCTTCAGGTATTTCCAATGTTTCAATGATCTTATGTCTCTATGTTGCAATTAAAATGGGCATTGTGTTTTGAATTTTTTTGTGATTAAATCTTGTGTAATGTGTCGCAATAAGTGAGAAATTGTTGGGGAAATGATCTTTTCAAGTATTTGGTTGTTGGCAAGTTTTTCGATCTTAGTTTTGGAGTGCAAATTTTGTGATTTTTGATATGGCCAAGTTCAAATAGGAACGATATATCCTATGATAAAGAATGAGGTTATTCTGATCAAGCATTGTAGTTTCGTGATAAACGATGCTTGATCCTGATGAGAAACTATGTTTGAACAATCAGTTTATCAAAGACAATGTGTTGTTGCACTTTAAGGTGTTTGATCTTTAACTTGTTTGAGGTGAATACTTGATACTTTTTGTGTGTCTTGTTCTTGAATATGTTTTTGACAAAAGATAACTTGATTAAATGACCCAACAAGATGACCTACTCTCTATGTTTGACTGTTTGAGAAATGGGTTGTTTTTTTTTTTCTGATTTTGATGTATTTTACCAGAAACACTGACAAAATGACCAAGAACTCTACTATTTAGACCAGAAACGCTGTTGTTTAGACCAGGAACTCTGTTGTTTAGACTAGAAATGTTGCTGTTTAGACCAGAAACGTTGTTGTTTGGACCAGAAACTCTGACCAACTTACCAAAAATGCTACTATACTGACCAAAAACGCTGACATACAGACCAGAAATGCTGACTGACAAACTAGGAACTCTGTTCTGCTATACAATGACTCTAAAGTTCAAATAATGATATGTAGGTTTAGCAAATTGAGTGTTTGAACTTAGGAGATTACAATTTTGGCCCAACTCTGTAATATGCTCAACCTTTGAGAGTTAATGTTGAAATATGAGAAATTTGACATTAACACCAAGAGAGCTGACCTTTGGATTGAAAATGCGACTGTTTGGACCGAAGGTGCAACCGTTTGGACTGAAATAGCTAATGTTTGAACTGTAAATGCTAATGTTTGGACTGAAAGAGAAACTGTTTGGACTGAAAATGCTAGTGTTTGGATTGTTAATGCGACCGTTTGGACTGAAAATGCTAGTGTTTGGACTGTTAATGAGACTGTTTGGATTGTAGATGCGACTGTTTGGACTGTAGGTGCGACTGTTTGGATTGAAAGAGCTAATCTGCTGCAAAACTTGTGAATTTGACAATTTGAAGTTTGAGTTGTCAATGTTTGTTGTATTTTAATGGATGATATCTTGACTTGACTTACAAACACAGAAATCAGATTATATTTTTGTTTCAAAAGGTTTTTAATTGTTAAAAACACATCAATCAGTCTATCCTAAGGAGATTGGCTGAGAATGAAAACCTTTGCTTGCTAACTTAGGTACACACCAAATAGCTAATCAGAATATAGCCGTTGAGTCTCACGCAATGGATTCTCAGTGTCGTATTATCCAACTCCAAACGCTAATAGGGGCACAATATGGCAAGTGTCTTGGGAGAGTTACTATCTCTCTTGCACAAAGATTATCACCCTTTCGGAGGTGAATCGGGTAGCTTCTATTTTTAAATTTCTTAGTTAGGAATTCCATTTGAAATTACCCCTTGAAGTCACACAAGCATGATTGAGGCCTATAGCCCAACAAGGTACCGAAACAAGTTGTAGTCACGTAAACATGATTGAGACCGCGAGGCCCTACAAAATGCCCGATATGAGAGATCTCAAAGAGAAAACTCAAATAATCCCATTCTTTGATACTTTAATCATCAGAGACCTATTTATTATAGTGAGTTGGAATGCTCAGGTTCAACTGTACTCACTTGGGTCATTCTCACAGGGTGATTACTTTTTCCCATTGTGACAAACCCTCTAAAGATATGCAATTGAAAGCAAAGGATGAGTCTAGCTTTCTGATCACCTAAGAAAGGTGAGAGCATACTGACCTATCATCAAGACACGTAAGACATGTTTGTTCATTTCCATTGTAATCAGTCTATGTGCCTAATTTAACAAATATAAGTAAAAAATCTAGTAGCTGCAAACAAAGTTAGTAGTTTATATTGCATTCTTTGGCAGCGAAATAGTTTATGACTCTGGTGTTTCACAGTGAAAAATTACCTGCAAAACCAACAATCTGCCAATTAGGTTCAGAAAAATGACAGTCCAGAAGCAGAAATGAGGAATGCAACATACAATATTCGCAAAATTAATAAAAAACTGAAAACGCCATCAAATTGACCAAGAACGCCATCATATGTGCCAAGAGCGCTGCTCTGCACACCAGAAACGCTGCTCTACACACCAGAAACATTGTTCTGCACACCAAAAATGTTGTTCTGCAAACCAGAAACGCTGTTAAATAGACTAAAAACGCTGATAAATTTGCCAAAAATGCCACTGTACATACCAAAAACACTAAAGTACAGACTGAAAGTGCTAAAGTATAGAAAAAATTAAAAACGGAGTTGAGGAATCTCCCATAAATGTCATTTGAGGTTCTGGAACGCCACAAAAGATGCCAAAAACGTGATTCGGGAGCCCAAGAGAGTTAATCTGCACTCTGAAAGAGCTAATCAACCTGTCAATAAAATTTCCTGCAAACAAACTTGTTAAAGATCAAAGGAGCTAGGCCCCACAATGGGCACCAATTAATGTGATGCTAAAAATGTTGTTAGTATAAGAGGCATACACATATAATGAGACAATAAGAAATAATTGAAAACTAAATCAAAGATGCAAACCATAAGCCTTCCTTGAAATGTCCCATTTTCCTCTATTCTTGAGGACCTTGAAGGTGTTCGATTAATGGGCTCTCAGCAAAGCAATGACCTCCAAAGTGACAACTCAAGAGTTGAGTAGCTATTTGATCATGATTGACTATGGAGATGATATGAAATGCATGATTTGAGAACCTAGATTAACATGCTATGATTAATCCAAAATCTAATTACTAGATAATTGAAATGCAAATTGCCTATAGTAATTATTCCTAAATTGATATGAGATGGGATCCCTATTTCTCCAAAATGAGGGGTATTTATAGAAATTCGAAGGCCAAAGCTGAGGTGGCAGGAATCGATGGTCCAGATTTGATCTGAAGATATCAAAGGCCAAGATTGAGGAAGTTGGAGAAGAGGTTGGAGGAAGGGACACTTGTCATCTCTGTGGTGACAAGTGTCAAGGAGCCTTGCTCATGAAAGGGAAAGTGTCCAAGGGAGGAGACATGTGGCAAAAGTGCCATGTGTCTCAAGGAGAGAATATCCACACCATGGGAGGTTAGGATAAGGAGGTTAGGATGTGCAAGATAGGATAGGGTTAGTTAGACCCGGGATTAGATTGAATGGGTTAAGTTAGGGGATGGTTAGGTTAGGTGGTTAAAGTTAGGAGCCATGTGCTCATTTGAATTTAGAAATTCAAATAATTGGAAAATGGTAATTAATCTCAACAAACTTGAGTTTGTTAATCTTAATTAGGGGTTAGAATAATTGATTAATATGGGGAGACATTAATTAATTTAGAATTAATTAATCAAAGAGGGATGTGAGATGAACTATATAAATAAATCATTTAGATTTATTTACTAGTAGAAGAATAGAGAAATCAATTAAATTGCTTGTGAATTCAATTAATTGGGAAGGGGAATTAATCAAATAACTACATATTTAATTAACTATCTTCAGACCATTTTTAGGTGTATACAGTAAGTTGTTAGCAAATTTTGTGTGTGTATCTGAGTGATGAGATACTTACCAGACCAGTAAGAGAAAACTGCAGAGTGTGATTACAGAAGAAGAGGAACTGAAAAGGATCTGCCTTGGTATGTAGCGTTGTTATCAGATCAGAGTTTTTACCTGTTGTCTTCTAACCATTTCAATAGTTGGAAAATCCCTTTATCAGGTAGCTTTAACAGGCTTACTATAAATCCTCTAACCAGGTGACTCAAGTTTATTGAGTTCTTTAAATCCTCTAGCAAGATAACCTTTAATAGGGTATATAGCCATCCCTTAACCAGGTGATCTTTAACAGGATCGGTTCCTAGCATAACCTTATTGTAAAGTCTTTAACCAGACTAGGCTCCTAATAAAGCGAGCTTCAAAATATTTCAAAACAAGCTTGTGGGTATTCATCCCCACCGTGGTTTTTCCCATTTGGGTTTCCATGTGAAAAATTTGTGTGTCATGTGTTGTGCATTTTTCATGTGATTCTTTGTTTGAGTGATTATGCATGCAGAGCTAATGGTTATAGTATTGGTGACACACCACATGCATATGTTTATGGGTGAAGTTTTTATCAAGTATTGAATGTATTTGAAGTGTTCAGACTTATTAGTTTATGATTGTCTGAAGTCTTACTATGTTTAACCAGTATTGACATGGTTAAGTTTAGTGATGAAGACAACCAGTTGGTATTGCTTTAACTTGATAAGATTGTTAGAAAGTTTTTGTCTGTACTGATTCACCCCCCCTCTTAGTACCAGTTAGGGTATCTGTTGTTCACCATTATTCATCACATTTGACAGCATACCGGCTAGGGGTTTTGGCAGAGGCAGAACCGATATCAGATAGAGCTCAACAATGAACTCATCCAGCATTTTGATGCAAGTTGTAAGAGTTCATTTCATGTTTTCATTAGTGTGATGTTGTAGTCAGTGAGACTCCAATTTTGTTGTTGAGTAGTGAGCTCTAGGCAGTTGGCCTTCCTGCATGTATAGGCCCCTTTTGTACTGAGTAATATTTATTCATATGGCTAGTGAGTAAATATTGTGGGTCACAAATCCCACCGAGGTTTTTCCCTTACCAGGTTTCCTCACCAAAATATTTGTGTTATGGTGTGCATTGATATTGATTCCTTTGTTTCTCTTTACTGCATTATTGTTTTCTTACCAGAATATTAATCTCTGTTATAGAATTGTAAATAATCTTAAATATTTCATTTTTCGATCAGACACTGATTCACCCCCCCTCAGTGTCTTTGGGATTAATCAATTATCTAACAAAAACTTTCTCCTTACATGCTAGCGATGAACTACTACTACCATAAATATAATATTCCTATTGTTGCCCTCAAACAAGATGCAACACTAAATTACATGAAACCTTGAGTTATTATGATGACAATTATACAATTGCTACCCATACACATAATGCATACAAAATCCACTTATACTCTTTAATGATTATAGTACGAACCATGCATCAATTATTTGTTACAACCATGATACTAATGAGTTCTTAATCAAGTGTGGAATATACATTTTCATAATTCTAACTACATTGCATTCATATATACATGAAAGTACACCATTACATCTTTCTACATTACAACATAGATCTATCTACATGAACCGGTGTCCATTACACTTCAAGATAATACCACATAAATATATAAGTTGCTGCCCAAATCTATTTCCATAAAGAATACATACATACAACTTGTTGAATACAATACAACATATGGTAATTTACAACATAAGTGTTGGGTCTTTACATATACTTAATATTTTGATCTAATAATGAAACATCCAAAATTCTATACTCTTTCACAAAGTTACGTTGTTGCCCAAAAGATGGCATGACAATTTACAGCTAATGATAAATATGAACCTACATGCTACTATTACATAATCATATATACATGAGGCTCACTTAGCCTTACAAGTGGTTCCTACACTATTACAAATTATTACAGCTCATATGACAAGAAGTTTGAGTACATAAATATTCTACAAAGATTCCATAGCCATCACAAAGAAGATCCAAATTGACACACAAGAAGAACATCAAAAGAAAGGGAAAAAACCTAATGGCAAAAAGTTCCAACCACCCAACCAATGTGGAACCTATAAGGAACCACCCCTCGATCTAGGAGATGGCACTGGGTCCCAACAAACACACTAAGCCTTGGCTGACGCTTCTACCAAAGGGACTAACACCAAGAAAGACTTCCATACACATGGACCAACACCACTACAATAATAACAAGAAAATTCCCTAAGGCCAAACAAACATCAAGGCATAAATGCAAATGTAAAAACACAAGTGAACTCATGTACAAGGGAGTGTCATCACACGTCATACCAAAAATTGTTGGCATTTTGATGATGTTGTGATTGTCATTGATGGACACACACTTGCTTTGTGTACACTTTCTTGATGTATGAGTTATGCTCAACCGGTATTTGTTCCAACCGTTATTATGTATTATAGTCTTTAGATTATCAGTGTTTTGCAGAAGATGTTTACCAGTCACAAATTGACTGAAGACCTCAAGCGGTATGAAGACCTCAAGCAGTTCAAGGATCTCAAGCAGTACGAAGGAACAAAGTGGTAGTTAACATTTTTCCAGTCTTCATTTTTGACAACCTGTAATCGGTAAAATGTATGAACCGATATTACTCTGTGATGAGTTATCATCCACCGACACTTTGGTGGTGATTTTGTGTCGTGTTACCAAATTTTTCTAGATGCACTGAACCTAGGAACTTGTAATTTAATCCTATTTGACCGACATGAAATCAGACTCCTTTATAAGGACATCATGTCTAGAGTTTTAAAAATGATGAGGGTTTGTATGTGCGGTCATATAAGAGAAGATTAGGTCTGTGTGAAGAGTAAGAGTGTGGAGATATTGAAGACTGAAGTAATGCTGAAATGCATTAACAGTGAGCTATCAAGGATCTAACCAAGCATATTGTGCTAGTATCTAGATCACTCACTTGTTGATTACTCACATCTTCGACAAGTCTGAAACCCTTAACCGAGGAGGCCTAGCAAAGCCTTTGTAAATCTTCTAACAAGGTGGTTCACAACTGTGAATCAGAAATCCTCTCACAATGTAGTCTTTAGCAGGACTTCTCTCCTAACAGAGATCTAGATTCCTAATAGGATCTTTTCTGGTGAAGAACATTGTATGACCTTAACCGGTCTGATCTTAACCGGTCTAGTTTCTATTCTGCAGATAGTTACTTGTGATTTTTTGCTCACCGTGGTTTTTTCCATTTGGGTTTCCACGTCAAAACATCTTGTGTTATGGTGATTGTGCTCTTGGGGGTGAATGCTTTATTTGTTGTTTGGTTTGCATTTATCTTAACCAGTTTATTAGTGAATCCATTGTACCAGTTATCTGCTAAACTGTTTAAAAGTTTGAGTTCAGTGTTTTTTGGTATACTAATTCACCCCCCCTTAGTATTCATCAATTGGTATCAGAGCCAACCTTTCTCTAAGTTTAACCACTTGGAAGGAGATATGGGGGAATACACTATGAGGGAACTTACTCATCGTCTCACTCAGACTGAGAGAGCATATGATGAACTCAAAGTCAAGTACAAAGCCTCTTTGGTCAAAAGAAGAGAGCATGCTGAGAAACTAATGGAGCTTACTGAAAAAAGTTCTTCTGATGAAGCAGACATGGATGCCCTAGTTGAAGAAGTTGAAAAAATGAATGAATCTAATGCCAACCTAAGAAGGGAACTGGAAGGAATCACTATCAGAATGTGTCAAGAGCTTGAGAACTGAAGGAAAGCTGAAGATCTGGTAAAAGACAAAGATAATGAGATCTCCAAGCTGAAGCAAGAAATCAATGCCCTTACCGCTCATCTCAAAGAGAGTAAAGTGGAAAAAGAAGAAATGCAAGGTGAACTAAACATGACTATTTCTAAGAATGCAACCTTGAAGTAATCTAATGCTTCTATTTCCAAAGAACTTATTGAGACAAAGGAGATACTTGCCAAATTCAATTAGAGTACTGCTAAGCTAGAGAAAAAGCTTGAATCAGCAAAACCGGTAAAGAATACCACTGGACTTGGTTTCTCCGGTTATGAGGAAGGTGAGACCTTTGGAACAAAAGATGTAGCATCAAAGAAGCAACCAGCATCAAAGGATAAAGGTAAGAAAAATTTTAAACCTGTTTGCTTTAATTTTCTCAAAGAACGACATACTGCTAATGTGTATAGAAGTAAGGCCTATAATAACTTTCCTTATTTTCTAAACAATAAGCCTAGATCCAATAGATTCAATGGAAACTGCTATGCATGCAACAAGTTTGGGCATAGAGCATTTGAATACAGGTCTTTTTTGCACAACACTAGGAGGTACCCTCCAAGGACTCAAGGAGTTATCCCGGAACCCACTGTGAACTAGAATCCAAACTGGTATAATGCCTATGACCATCAGTCGGGTGGTGGTGGCTATCAAGTGGCAACTGGTTGGAGAGCAATCTGTTTGATCTATCATGGTAGCGGTCACACTGCTGCAATATGTAGAAGGAAGAATGGTAGTATGAATAATGGACCATGGAGAACACCTGGAATGGTATGCTATCATTGCAACAAACCGGGACACACTGCTAGAACCTACAGAATGAGAAAGAACCTATCGGATAATATACCAATCACTCGAGAAGGGAAGATTGATGTTGAAACCATTCAAGCGGGAATGAATAAAACATGGAAAAAGAAACGTGAAGAAGTGTCATGAGATGAACTGGTTTTTGCACCTAGTGTGGAAGTCTCTGAATCGGCAAACTAAGCTTCAGAAAAGCTTAGGGGGAGCATATCGGTGAAATATTTGAACCCCCAGTTTATATCGATAAAGACCTTAACTAGTATACGTTACTTGTCAATCGACAGAAGATTTTGAAGCAATAAAAGGCAAAATTAGGGTTTGTACCCTAGCAGTGGGGCATTTATTATGGTAGGTGAAAGATTATTTAAAAGGAATTTTTGATGCCATTTTCACTTATCTATTTTCGAGCGAATAATTTTCAAGTGCATAGCGACAAGAACGATTCGTCTAGCAATTCAAAGTAAATTCAAAATCTCGTAGAAGAATCCAGAGATCGTTTTCAATCAATCAAGTGAAGAACACCAAGCTGTAATCTAGCAACCGAAGTGGTGTGTTGTGAGCGACATTGTAAAACCCTAAATTTCAAAGTGTGAAGGTATTTCTCAAAAATTTTGTCTATCATTTAATCATGGCTTCTGCATCACACTCCAGTTCTAGTGCACCTGTAGACTCGGCAAATTTTATTCAAAAGAAGATGAAATACAATGCCCTATCCTAGATACTCATTGGAGTCATAGTTGAGGAAGATATTTCATCTTATATTGATTGCAAATTGGAAGACCTAGGATCCCTAGTGATCCATTCTCAGCTAGGTCTATTATGTGGGGATGACAAGAAAATCAAACTAGAATATAGCATCCTAGAGAGGAAGAAACTACACAATGCAGTTTATTTTCTTGAAGAGTTCACAGAAGATCACATCTGCATCATCTTGAGCAGAGTACATGGTGATAAAATGTACCTCGAGCGGACGCATGATATCACACCAGAAGCAATTCATGTCGTCGCTAGTTTCTGTAACATTGGTGACGTGTCAACTTTAAGGAAGGACATCAAGACTGAAATGAATAAGCTCACCGGTTCTCTAAGCAACCAACAGGGAATGACTATAAACCCCATCAAATATGACTTGGTTAAGTATGCTTGCATGGTGATCGGCTACCGGGTGTTTTATGCCAGCAGAATAAACTTTGTCCCAACTACTGTAGTGAATGTTGCCTACAGAATGATTCAGGAAGACGCCTCTTTTGATTTATGTACCTGTTTGTAGAAACAACTGCTACTGAACCTGAAGTCCATCAAACAGGACAATGCTCTAAGGTTCAGGTTTGAACAGCTTTTGATTGGCCTATTTTTCTACTTTCAAGGCTATTTTCCTGGAGTAGGTGATATTCAATGGTCTGTTGACCAACTAGTCACTAAGCAAATTAGGGAAAGTCTCCAAGCGGTGGGAACCAGATATCCTGAGGTTCTAAATAAATATTTTGATGAATTCAAGCGGAAAATGAGCCAAAGGATGAGGATTTTTGGAGATATTGTAAAGAAATATGAAGATGACATCTGCTTTATCATAAAGGTAGATGAATGCATAATGGAAGCAGTAGAGCCAAGAAAGGAAGTAGTAGAACCTATGGGGTATGAAGTGATGTATGACATGTTGGATGGGTATTCCTCTACCTTGATTGCCTCACCTCTAGATGCTAAGAAAAAGTGAACCAGCACCTACTTGGAGAGAGTAACACCAGTTGAAGATCCTACAGTGAAAAAGGGCAAGGCAGTGCCATCGGTATCGGCACCGGTTACCTCAGCTAGCCTAAAAGTGACCAAGCGGTCACCTGTTAAGAAGAAACCAGAAGTTGCACCAACTAAAGTATTTGAGAGGAAGCGAAAGACCAAAAACAACTCACCGGAGTCAGAGGATACCAAACCGGAAGTGCAGCCTAAGAAAACTAGGCAATCAAGCATGAAGACTAAGTCTACCAGTAATGCACTTGCATCATCAACACCAGTATATATAGACACCTCTTCTAATAAGCCTCTAACACATTGTCAAAGGACTTTAAAGAATATTAAGAGAAAGGTACTTGATGACTTAAAAGAATATTTTGATGATTTTTCTGATAATGAGAAGGGAGAAGTAGAGAAGGAAATGATAAAATATATGTGTGTTAATGACCGGTCGCCATCTGAAATTAGATTGGTGACACCTGATTCTTTATACAATTCTTTGGACAATAAATGGTGCATTGCCATTGAGAAAGAATAGGAAATAAGGGAGAAAGTCTTTTCTCAATACTTTCTCGATGCCTCCAATTCTGAATTGTTTGAGATAATGGACAAGAATAAAGGTCTCTTCTTCATGAGAAGAAGAAGGCTCAGGTTGCTAGAAGGCAAAACCTCTAAAGTGGAGAAGGACACTCATCTACATGCAAAAGTTGATGTTAGATTACATCAAGTGTCTAAGGCCAATAAGAAGGCTGAACAGGAACCTAACCTATCCTCAGCCAAACTGGATGAGGTATTTGATGGTGAAGGAGAAAGAGTTACAGAACAGGTTGACACTATTGATGTGGATGCATTAGATGTTAAAGATGTCACTCTAGACATGGAGAAGGAGAAACGGGATAAAGAAAAAGCAGAGAAGGAGAAACAAGATAACTAAAAAGCAGAGAAAGAGAAACAGGACAAGAAAAAAGTAGAAAATGAGAAACTGGACAAGGAAAAGGCAAATAAAGAGAAAGTGGAGAAAGAGGAAGAGGAAGAGAAAAAGAAAGAGGAAGAGAAGAGAAAAGAAGAGGAGAAGAGGAAAGAAGAGGAGAAAAAGAAAGAAGAGGAGAAAAAGAAGGAGGAAGAAAAGAAAAAGTGGGAAGAAGATGAGAAGAAGGAAGGACTGAAGAAGAAACAAGAAGAGGAGCAAAAGAAGAAAGAAGAAGAAAAGAAAAGAGTAGAAGAGAAGAAGGAAACATAGAAAGCCAAACAAGTGGAGACTCCCAAGGCAACCAGCGGTCAAGCCATACCAATTGACATCGCCAGTCCTATTGATCTCCAATCTGCAGATGAATTGGAGCTGCTTCAAAGCATAAAGCTTGCACAGGAATGATTGGAAGCATTTGGGAGGAAGAAGGAATAGGATGTTATTCAAACTGTGGTTGACACCCTTACTAGTTTGATTCCCGATACTAACCTCCCCAGTACCGATTCCTCTTTGTCTAAACTGAAACTTCTATGTACCATTGTAGAGGACCAGGTACAATGCCTAGAAGATGTTGCTGAAGCAAATATAAAGAAGAAGCATGAAAATGCACTCAACACTACCTTAGTCAAGAACTGAATGAGTTTCGGTCTCAACTTCAGAAACAATAGAAGGATATAAGTGTTGCTATGGATGAGGGCAAACTACTATTGAGCAAAATCAGCCAACCCCATCTATTTTGTGATGATGTACTCACACAAAAAGATAAACTCCAATCATATTTGCAGGCATACATAAGCAACTTCAAGACGCCATATGATTCCTTCACTACATATGGGCAAACAGTTCATCGTTATTAGCTTTAGTCTGCCAAGATAGAATTGGAAAACAGCAACCGGTCAAGAGATTTGCAAGAGCTCCAATTGGTCTTATTACCCAGACTGCAAATTTTTCAGAAGTGCTTTCTCAATCTGGAAGCCTTAATGGTAACTAAAGAGATGAGTACCATTGACGCCATGGAAGAACAAGTATCTCAGATGCAGACTAAAAGTGAGGTTGCTACCTCATTACTTGAGTCATGGTCATTAGCCATGAAGACTTTTATGCAGGATTTTAAATCTATTTTGACAAGTTTCATTCCTTATTGCCATAAACATTTACTCAATTTTAATGATAATGAGAAACAAGGATTATTCTGCATTACTTTGTCATTGTTGGCAAAGGGGGAGTAGTAGTGTTTAAAATTTTGGTGAATGTTATGTATATTTTCATATTACAACTTTAAGGGAGTAGTATACATTGTATTTTCTGCAAAAGGGATAGTGTATATGCTTAGGGGGAGTAATTTTGATTATAACATATTTTTGTTGTAAAAACACTTCGATGTCAAATTTTTTCTAAGTGTTGCCATCAATGCCAAAGGGGGAAATTGTTGGCATTTTGATGATGTTGTGATTTTCATTGATGGACACACACTTGCTTTGTGTACACTTTCTTGATGTAGGAGTTATGCTCAACCGACATTTTTTCCAACCGGTATTATGTATTATAGTCTTTAGACTATCAGTGTTTTGCAGAAGATATTTACCGGTCATAAATTGACTAAAGACCTCAAGTGGTATGAAGACCTCAAGTGGTTTGAGGATCTCAAGTGGTATGAAGGAACAAAGCAGTAGTTAACATTTTTCCAATCTTCATTTTTTACAACCAATAATCGGTAAAATGTATGAACCGGTATTACTCTGTGATGAGTTACCAACCAGTATTTTTGTGATGAGTTATCATCCATTGACACTTTGGTGGTGATTTTGTGTCATGTTACCAAATGTTTCTAGATGCACTGAACCTAGGAACATGTAATTTAATCCTATTGGACCGACATGAATGCAGACTCCTTTATAAGGACATCATGTCTAGGGTTTTAAAAACTGATGAGGGTTTGTATGTGCGATCATATAAGAGAAGATTAGGTTTGTGTGAAGAGTAAGAGTGTGGAGATATTGAAGACTAAAGTAATGCTGAAATGCATTAATAGTGAGATATCAAGGATCTAACCAAGCATACTATGCTAGTATCTATATCACTCACTTGTTGATTACTCACATCTTCGACAAGTCTGAAACCCTTAACCGGGTAGGCCTAGCAAAGCCTTTGTAAATCCTCTAACAAGGTGGTTCACAACTGTGAATCTGAAATCCTCTCACAAGGTAGTCTTTAATAGGATTTATCTCCTAATAGAGATCTAGATTCCTAACAGGATCTGTTCTGGTGAAGAACATTGTATGACCTTAACCGATCTAGTTTCTATTCTGCAGATAGTTACTTGTGAATTTCTACTCACCATGGTTTTTTATATTTGGGCTTCCACATCAAAAGATATTGTGTTATGGTGATTGTACTCTTGTGGTTGAATGCTTTGTTTTCTATTTGGTTTGCATTTATCTTAACCGGTTTATTAGTGAATTTGTTGTATCGGTTATCTGCTAAACTATTTAGAAGTTTGATTTCAGTGTTTTTTGGTATACTAATTCACCCCCCCTCTTAGTATTCATCAAAAACAAGGCTCTAGCCTAAGGGTATGCAAAGCCATCTCAACCTATGAGAGACCAAGCGAGATTGGCTTACCATCTCCATGGTCTTCTCATGCTCAACCTAAAACATCCTCCCTAGGACTGAGTCATGAGGCACCATCATTTATTATATTTTTAATTATCCAACTACCCAAGCACATTCTTTAATTAGTTATTAGTAAATTAATCAAGGTAAACTCCCTTATGCCCAAGAGGTCTGGACTTCATGCATCCTTACAAGGAACCTCATGATAGTACATCTCTCATGACCCCAGGTGTCGCAAAGAAGCCAACTCCCTTATATGGACCCAAAATCAACATCACAAGAGGCTCAAGTTAAACAAATAAATCTGAAATGTAATATCATGCAATGCCAAATCATGTATAAACACATATTCATGAAAAATGGACATTAATATACAAAAGAGTTGAGCCTCTTGACCCAAAAGATGCATAAACCAAGTCAAAATATCACTGCAACCAAATCAAAAAAAATCCAGCAAGGTCTTCACACTTGCTGTCCTTAAAATAAGCAACATAACTGTAGATAGGAATTTTGAATTCATCAATGCAATAGATAATAGACTACCTCAACCACAAAAACTAGATTGCAATGATAAGAAATCCTAATTACACTCAATAGAGATATGAAGACAAGATAATCAAACCAAATGCAAACCATTACAAACGTGAATATCTCCTCCATAATTCTCCACTGTTCTTCTTTCTCCTTTAAATTACTTTGTTTGTGGATCTCACCTACAAGTGCAAAAGCATAATATGAAAGCAAGATTGACAAGATGAAATGGCAACATAAGGATACTAGAAGCGTGGTTTTCTCTCTCCTTCTTTTTGAAGAAAATCATCCAATTTATAGACAAATTGGAGAGATGACAAGATTAGCATGAAGAGATTTGAAAGGAAATTTCAAATCAAGGATGACAAATATGACAAATTATGACAAGATTGACATGCAAAACTGATTGATTGACAAATTATGACAAAATTGACAAGATTGCTATGACAAAATTGACAAGATTGCTATGCAAAATTGATTGATTGACAAATTATGACAAAATTGACAAGATTAAAATGTCATTCCCATGAAATTAGGGAAGAGAGAAAATAGCCTTTATGATTGCAACAAATGGAAGCATAAACATAGGAGAAAATTAGGGGATGAATTTAGAGGAAATATTAGAAAAATTGAAGAAAATAGGAGAAAAAGAAATTAGGAATTAGAAGAAATTAATAAATTGGAAAATTGAGGAAAAATATGAAATAAAAATTAGGTGAATTAATTAATAGGTTTTCTTCCATTAATTAATTCATGAAAAGACCTAGGACTTAAATAAATAGATTTATTTAACCCAGTAAGAAGAAGAAAAGAATTAAATGATCAAATCATAAAATCCTAGAAATAAGAGGACAAGGAATTAGGTCAAGACAACAAGAAATTAATGTCGATTCGATCATGATTTTGATTGACAAAGGACCAATTCTGATAAACGATTGAGATTGGTTGACAAATCGATCGCAAATGACAAGATTGACAAGTTGATAAGGATCAATGACAAATCGATCGCAAAATGATGAGATTAACAAGAGGACAAGGATCAATGATGAATCGATCGTAAGATGACAAGATTGACAAGAGGACAAAACCCTAATACCATCATCAATTAGGATTGACGATGTCCAAAATGATGATAAATGAGCACACACATTGATGCAACAGGATAAGATCGACCAAAGTCATAACTGAAGATTGTTATCGACAAGACCAAATTCGAAAGCAAGAAAAATGAGGAATGTAGAAGAAGGACTCGATGCTCGCAAGTGATAAAGACCAAGTGCGCAACATAGAAGAAATGTTAATGCGACACAAAAACCCTAAAATAAGGCAATGCGCAAATGTTAAAGTATGACTCCGCAAGCGTTGACCATTTTTAGACGTCTACATTTTCCCCCTCTTTGAGACAATGCGATTCTAAGCATTGTTTCAAAGAACAATAATGAAAATGCCCTAGACAATAACAATGACATATGCATGCCCCCTCGAGGAATTGGCTGGAAATATCCAAAAAAGAGGCCAATTTGTCGATAAGAATAATAGAAAATGATAGGTTCGAACAGATCAAAAATTAGAGGTCGGATACACAAAACACAAGCAGTGGAAGGTGCAAAAGACCGTGACTAGCATAAGATTGGAGATGATGCACATCCATCTAGGTACTAACAAAGAGCTATAAATGAGACAAGGAGAAGGAAAAGAGCTCATTTGCACTGGCCAAAGTGGAGGAATTGTTGCTCTAGAAAATGACCCTTGCATAGAGATGGCAAACATTCCAATGGCAGATCATCTCAGGAAACATGTACGCACCTACAGATGACCAGACAACGCAGGAGCAGTGGTATGTATCTCAAAAACCCATATTGTCAATTTCATGAATTTTGCTTGATTGCGGGACATTGCAGGGCCCACAAGGAATGGAAAAATGGACATTTGTGACTGTGTGGGCGCATTTTGCGCCTGTGTAGGGTTCACATGTGTTATGGCTTATATTTACGTTCCATGTATGGATGGCTTATGCACTGTTTATGTACCATCTTTGGAACATGTATGAATGGTGTTTATGTTTTTGGATGCATTTATAAGATGAAATGGATAAAATGTTGTGTATGGACTCGATATAATGCAAATGTACTAATCAATGAATGCGGGATGCAGCTTATGTTTTTGGAGATCGAAGAACTAGACTGAACTGACTGCCCAAACTAACAGAAGAAGTGTTAGTAAGAAGAAATTAGACTAAGGACAGTTAGAGATGAAGAAAAACTTGCTTTCACCAATGCACAGAAGTAGGTGAGAACCTTTATTTAATGTAGCAAAGCGGATACAGAGCATCATGGCATTGAAGGCCAGAGCTAAAATGCAACCTCTATTGCAAAAGATAGACACATCACACATAAGGAATGAGTGAATCATCCTAGGGTGCATACATCAAGGGTCGAGGTATGTGCAGCGTTCATAGAGCGAATGTACTTATCACAGACACCCAATGATATAGTTGCCCCAATTTGTGACAAACATTCCACAAATAGCAAACACCACAAAAAAAAAGAAAGAGACCATGAACCATCCTGGTCACTCTAAATCACTCAGTGACATCCTTGAGAAACATAGGAATGTGATCAAAACCAAAGATAAATCAGTAAAAAGATAAGATGCACAAATTCGACCAAGTCAAACAAACAGTCTGATCGCCATTGTCAAAGGTGGAAAACAAGAATGATCATACTGTCTGGTTTCAGGGAATGCGGTACCCCGTCTAAGATAGGACAGAGTCTGGTTTTGAGTATACCACACCCTGTATAAGACCCATGATAATAGTGCAAAGGACAAATGATATTGATGTTGATTGATTGATATGACAATTTTGATCAGTTTGCATGTCTGGTTTGATTGAAAAGTTCATCTGTTAATGCGTGATTTCATTAAAGCACAATGTTGTAACATGTTATCTGTTTGTTGTCTACACAAATGTTTGATCGATCATCATTGGATGTATGCTCAGCGATCTGTCTATGCACAGAGGGTACCATTTATTGACAAACTGCAAAATGCCAAAGGAATTGTTTTTGGATTTTGATGTTTTGAAAAAAAAAATTGTTCGTTTTTTCAGGAGTTTATTTGACTTTTTAGGGATTTTTTTCAAGACATTATTTGATTTTTAGGGATTTTTTTTAAGGACATTTTTCAATTTTTTTGATTATTTCAGGACATTTTTCAATTTTTATGATTTTTTCAGGACATTATTTGATTTTTAGGGATTTTATTTCAGGACATTTTTCAATTTATTTTATTATTTCAGGACATTTTTCAATTTTTATGATTTTGCCCCCAGTGTCTAGCAAGGCAAGGAATATGACAGGTGAATAAATAGGCTTTCTGAAATGTTGGTGGATAGAGGGAAGACAAAGGCCTTTTATCATGGAGACAATACAGATGCAATTTCCAAGGGCTATTGCGTGATGGGACAAGAGACTGGATATGGCAATATAAAGTAGTGACATGGCATGAGGGACATGTCAAGAGGTTTTTGAAACCATGTTAAATTTTGCGTCCTTATGTCAGATCAAGATCAAGGAATGAAAAAGAGTGTATGGATAGTGATAAGATATGGATAGGATAAGAAAGACCAAGAATGGATAAGGGACATGGACTGAAGGTCGGGGTAGGCTAAGGGATAGTGGCAAAAAGTTGCAATAAGCTAGGGAATATGGATGAAAAGTTGTAATAAGCAAATGGATAAAGACCAAAAGCTATGATGGACTAAAATTTGCAAACAAGATGCATGATGCTCATGATGATCCTCAGCCTTATCAAGATCAAAGGTGGAAAGGGAAACTAGACATGAGAGACAATAGGATAATGGAGGGTAATGACAGGGGTTCGATAGGATAATGGAGCAATGAAGGACAAAAGGATATGATAGGATAAAACCTATCCCCAAGTACGGTATGCAAGAAGTTCATAGATTACGCATGACATCTGTTTGTCAGGTTTTCATCATGGTACTTGCCCAAGGTGCCTATTTGCCAGGTTTTCACCAGTGAACGAATTATTTTTGCTTTACTTTTTTTCTTTCTTTTTTTTCATTTTTCACTTTTTTTTTTTTTTTTGTATTTTGACTTTTTCAATAGAAGATGGACACATGATAGGGGATGGAAGAAGGACTTAAGCATCTTTTTGTTTGGATAGTAGCCTTGAAAAAAATGGACCATGACCTTTAAAAGTATGCTCAAAGACGTTGGTAGGATAAGGACATGGAAAAAGAGATGAAATTAAGGCAAGGATTTATGCAAAGGATGGGATCAAAGGGATTGAAGAATGGAAAATATGCATTGGATAATGGATAGGGCATTGGAAGAATTGGGCTTCAGTGGACAGAAATGTTGGAAAGATTGACATTGGCACACACCTTGAGGGGTGATGGACTGATGGAGGAAAAATGTATTTTGGATATTGAGATTTTGACGGAGGAAAGGCTATAGATTTTGGGACATAAGGGCCCAAAACGGATGAAGAAGGTGATGGAGGAATAGACTTGGAAAGTTTAGATGGAGGAATAGCAATTTTAGATGCCAATATGGATGTCTCTTTAGGATTTTGTGCTTCAAGGAGTTGCTTAGGGATCCACATGGTTTTTGATTTTTCATACTTTTGTGGTTCCTTGGAGTGCATTGCTTTCACAAGGGATTTAGGAACCCATATATATTTTGAATTTTGTTTTTGAGCAATGGGCCTTTGTGACCTTTTGGATATTTCTTTTTCTTTATAGATCATATTGTTCTTTGTTTTGACATGTCGATTATATTGGACATGTTGATCCTTGAATTGGATTTTTAGACTTATGACTTTTATGCTTGGCATCCAAATTGCTTGGAGGGGGAAAGGAATGCATGGATGAATATGAATGAAATGGAGTTCTTTTGGATGACTGGAAGGTTCTCAAAGATGTGTGCCTTTTCTGACCTTGCACAGAGGATGAAGGGATATAAGGACCTAAGATGGATGGAAGGTGTGATGGGGAAGGGATATGTTTGGATTTTGAAGGGATGTTGGATTTAGTAGGGGTACCCACGTCTTGAGGAATTTCACTCAGGCCATGACACTTAATATTTTCTTTAACATGAAGGGATTCTTGCTTATGGAGATCTACTCCTTTGCCTTTATGAATATCTTGACTTGTAGGATACTCTTTTCTTTGGGAAGAAGACGTGAGTCCATTATGAGGTGGATATGATATGAGAGAAATAATGAGATCTTTAAGTGGATCGGATTGCACCAAAGTGGAAGAACCCATTATGCATGTCGAGGGTTCGTGAACATCTTCCACTGACATGTTAGAATCATGAGGGGGATTAGGATCATGAGGGGGACTAGGATTGTGTAGTGGACATGGTTCAATGACAGGCTCTTCAAGAGATGGAATGGGAGAAATAATGGGATCATCAAAAGAAATGCGATCGTGGAGTGTATATGGAGCATTAAGACAAGGAGATGGAGGAACAAAAAGATCTTGTGGAGGATTTAAAGGAATAATTTGATCTTGACAAGGAGGAAGATCATTGGAATCCTCTTTAAAGGTGCTTTGCTCTTGACTTTTAATGGGATCATCGGAAAGAATGGAAGGGATATCTTGATCTTTCTTAGGAAGTGGAATGTCAATGGGATTTGAAAGGACATTGTGTTCTTGGAATGGAAGGGGATCATTTGGGATTGGATGGACTGGGATATCTTGATCTTCCTTAGGGAATGGAGTGTCAATAGGGCTTTGGATAGGATGGACAAGAATAGGGGAATCATCATGAGTTTCTAGGAAGATGAGATCCTGGTCAACAATTGGATGGGATGATAAGGTTTCATGATATTGATCTTCATCTATTTCAAGACACGTTTCTTCATGCTCTAAATTATCCTCTTGACATGGGGTTGGACTTTGGATATGCATGGGGGATTCTGACAAGGGATCAATGCTTTGACATGAAGGGGATGAAATTTGAATGGGACTCTCTAAAAGAGAAGCATTTGATGGCATTAAATCTTGCATTTCCAAATAGTACAAGGGATTTGTATAAATTAATTGATTAGCATATATTTATGTGGCAAACAATCCTTGGGAGGATGCATTATTTGATGCATCATTCGGAGGTGATGGTGTAAATTGCTCTTGTGAAACTTCAAAATATGATGGAATGGGAGGGGAAGTGGAGGCAAATTGAGGGTGTTGTTGATATTGCACAGACATCAATTGTGGTTGTGAAGTATGATAACTTATTTTTCTTGGCACATATTGAGGCACATGTTGTTGTCGATGCTAACGAATCAGAATTTGCTGACTTTGTGCCAATTGTTGTTGTCTCGATGTAAATCCCATCATTTGCAAAAAACTTTGTTTGGGAGGTTTTTGTTGTTTCTCCTTGAGATGGGGTATGGCACTCAAATTTACTTGTTGTGTTGTTTGTCCAATCCATTGTGGTGGTTGTAAGTTTGAATTGACTTGTAATGGTGTAGAAGGCACTGCCACTTGTTATCAGATGCGATAATGTTGTTGTTGTGCATTGCTTGTTTGCACATTCGATTGTGCCTTTTATGTATTTCTCAATTGTTGCAACACTTGTTGTTGGTGCACACCACTATTTGTGGCTCTTTGTGTTGCCACTATCGAAGGATCTGTCACAATATTTTGCATAATGGGTACTTGAGTATTTACCAAGCATATTGAACTTGATGGGACATATAAACTTTGTTGCATTGTAGGATTGTTTTGAACATTCGTAAGATCAGGCATTCCAGTCGTAAAGCTTTCTTGCATCTTAGATTTTGACCCATTTGTAATTATTCGAGGAATCATTTCTTGTTGAGGAAAAGTTGTCAACATTTGTGTGGCCATCATTTGATCTTGTGTTAAAGGTGTTGTATTAAATAATGGATTGTTTATTGTTTCGAATGGTGACTTTTGAGGAATAGTCACTGTCAACATTTTTGAAGCACATTTACTCATCAAGGTGTGTTAGGTTTCGTGTTGCTCATTTTCTTCATTTGGATGTGGGGAGAAACTTAACAACTCACCGCCTTGTTGTTTTTGCACATTAATTTGTGCATTTGAGGAGGTCACATTACTCATCATATCAAGATATTTTTGTGGAAACATCTTAAAGACCTTGTTCAAGAATTTATCCATCTTTTTGTCAACTTCGGATCTTTAAGGAACATATCAACATCATCGGAAGCATCGAAATCTGATGAAGAATCTAGTAAAACATTTGGATTTATTTCTTGTTGAATGCCTTGATTTGAACCAAATCCTTGTGAAAGAGTTTATTCCTCATGTAATGTTTGAATTTAATGTTGCAGGTTTGGTTGATTCCAGTCGAAAGGTGCATTTTCCCTTGGTGTTGGTGGAACACTCCCATATCCCAGTTTCATGGGTACAAACAATGGCTCATATAATGGAGGTGGTCCAAGTTGAACCATTCCATATGGTGGTAATGATGTGTTTGACTAACCTTCAATTTGTAATGATTGACTAGGTTGAAACTGTGAGTTTGATACATTGTCAATGGGTTGATATGTTGGTTTGCCCATCTTCTTAGATTTTGACCTTGTTTCAACAGGCATGTCACTATGCAAATGCAATATTTTTTTTTTGAAATTTTTCAAGGATGATGTATGATATGCAACTAAATGCAAACTAAATAGATGAAAATGCAATCTATGGCAAGAATGCAACCTATGTTTTTGTTGTTTTTCAAGATTTGGACAAACTTTTTGAAATGCAAACCTAAAGACTCAACCCTGAGAAGTTGAAATGAAGCCAAGACCTTAAAGGACAAAGGACCAAATGACAATAGGACAAATTGACAGTGTCTCACCTATATGCTTGGATACTAAGCTAGGTTTTGACAAAAAAAATAATATTAATGAAAGGACAAATTTTTAGACCAGGTCAAGACTCCCTAACAACAACTTAGGGTATTATCCAAAGTTTTGATTTTCCAAGTTTGACAAATCAAATTTTGAGACTAAATGCAGGAAGGCAATGATTATGACAATGACTTAGGACATGAAAATTATCTAAGGATATGATATGACAAGATGAATCCAAGACAAGATGACAATACAATGACAAGGATATGCGAAGACCAATGACTTGGAATATGCAAAATGCAACCTAGGCAAGACCTAATTTTAGCATGACAAGGATAATGCAGGAATGTCACCTAAATGGAAATCTACTTGGATATGACAATGAAATGCAAACTTAGGGAAAATGATCTTGGACCTAAGTGCAAAATGAGGACGCTTGCAATGAAAAGGACTAAAATGAAAGGAGATGAAAATATGCCTTAGGACCTAAGTGGGACTATGCAAAACCTAGCCTAAAGTGACATGAATTTTGAAACAAAGACATTCAATGTTTTGACAAGCCATGTTCAAATGTTGGATGAATACTTGTACAAATTTGGACTTTTGTTTGGATTTTGTTTTTGAGTTGAATGTTGTTGATTTTGAAAATCCAAGTTGATTATGAGCACTTTTGAAAGTTTGTTTTTAATTTAACCTTTAACAATCACAGAAGACAAAATGTTTGTTTGACTTTTGACTCAATACAATCAAGCACATTTACAACAAATCCTATGGCTAGCAAGGGCAATATCTGTTGAATCCTCTAATCGAAATACAACACTTAGCTGGATAGCTAGACGCTTGGTAGCACTGGCTCCCCCTTACAGTGCACTCACTTCTCAAGCATACCAAGCTTCGAGTTCAAGGGGCATCACTTCCCAAGAACTTGCTATCTCTAACTAAGGAGTACATGAGAGGTGTCTTCAGCATGCACGTATCACAACACCTGAGCCAACAGATAGAAGGATTTTGGCCTCTAAAAACAAGAGATTCTAGTAAGGGCATCCGTTCGGGTGGGTATTGATCCGACGAATAAATCGTCGCAATACCATTCCAGCACCCGTTGTCTACAACTTTTGTTGCATCCACAGTTATTTAGAGTGGTTCAGAAGAGCTTGGCTTTAGCCCGTCACCACTTTGGGTCATTCCCTCTCACCAATGCCTATGCGAAGTGCCAGGCAAATCAGGAGGTAGGCCCAATTCTAAGGGTTAAAACATGCAATCAAACTAAAAGAAAACAAAGCATGCATGGTGTTCATTAACCTTTAAGAAACTAAATGTGCAACTAGTTTAAAGATCACATGCAAGATGTTTTAATAAAAGTCTTTGACCGTGTCCTGCATAAGATTTGTTAGTAGTTTCATTTTTAGTCTTCGTCACACGTAATGCCAAGGTGCTGCACAGAGAATCAGTACCAAAGAAAAACCAGAATATAAGAACAGAATGAAAACAAAGTAATTTGCAAGTAAAAACACTGGTTTCACCTCTGTTCCTGGCCTTACACAGGTGTAGAATGTCTCAACACAGGCGCAGAATGCATTGACATAGGCGCAAAATGCCTTGACATAGGCGCAGAATGCCTTGACACAGGCGTAGATCTCTTTGACACAGGCATGAATCTCCTTGACATAGGTGCAGATCTCTCCTACACAGGTGCAGATCCCTTCTACACAGGCGCAGAAGTGTCCAAAAACCTCTGAGTTGCCCTGTTTCTTGAATTTTCCACCTGCAAACAGCTCAAAAGGCACTCAAAACATGGTTAAATGGTTAGTTCACGTCGGGTTCACGAGAAAATGTAGATAGGAATTTGGAATTCATCAATGCAATAGATATTAGACTAGCTCAACCACAAAAACTAGATTGCAATGATAAGAAATCCTAATTACACTCAATAGAGATATGAAGACAAGATAATCAAACCAAATGCAAACCATTACAAATGCGAATATCTCCTCCATAATTCTCCATTGTTCTTCTTTCTCCTTCAAATTACTTTGTTTGTGGATCTCACCTACAAGTGCAAAAGCATAATATGAAAGCAAGATTGACAAGATGAAATGGCAACATAAGGATACTAGAAGCGTGGTTTTCTCTCTCCTTCTTTTTGAAGAAAATCATCCAATTTATAGACAAATTGGAGAGATGACAAGATTAGCATGAAGAGATTTGAAAGGAAATTTCAAATCAAGCATGACAAATATGACAAATTATGACAAGATTGACATGCAAAATTGATTGATTAACAAATTATGACAAAATTGACAAGATTGCTATGCAAAATTGATTGATTGACAAATTATGACAAAATTGACAAGATTAAAATGTCATTCCCATGAAATTAGGGAAGAGAGAAAATAGCCTCCATGATTGCAACAAATGGAAGCATAAACATAGGAGAAAATTAGGGGATGAATTTAGAGGAAATATTAGAAAAATTGAAGAAAATAGGAGAAAAAGAAATTAGGAATTAGGAGAAATTAGTAAATTGGAAAATTGAGGAAAAATATGAAATAGAAATTAGGTGAATTAATTAATAGGCTTTCATCCATTAATTAATTCATGAAAAGACCTAGGACTTAAATAAATAGACTTATTTAACCCACTAAGAAGAAGAAAAGAATTAAATGATCAAATCATAAAACCCTAGAAATAAGAGGACAAGGAATTAGGTCAAGACAACAAGAAATTGATGTCGATTCGATCATGATTTTGATTGACAAAGGACCAATGCTGATAAATGATTGAGATTGGTTGACAAATTGACTAAGATTGACAAAGAGATCAAATTGATAGGCACCAATTGATGAGGAACAATGACTAATTGATCCAAATTGACATGATTGAAAAGGACAACGACCGATGATGAATTGATCGCAAAATGAAAAGATTGACAAGTTGATAAGGATCAATGACAAATCGATCGCAAAATGACGAGATTAACAAGAGGACAAGGATCAATGATGAATCGATCGTAAGATGACAAGATTGACAAAAGGACAAAACCCTAATTCCATCATCGATTAGGAGTGACGATGTCCAAAATGATGATAAATGAGCATGCACATTGATGCGAAAGGATAAGATCGACCAAAATCATAACTAAAGATTGTTATCGACAAGACCAAAATCGAAAGCGAGAAAAATGAGGAATGCAAAAGAATGACTCGATGCTCACAAATGATAAAGACCAAGTGCGCAACATAGAAGAAATGTAAATGCGATGCAAAAACCCTAAAATAAGGCAATGCGCAAATGTTAAAGTATGACTCTACAAGCGTTGACCATTTTTAGACGTCTACAATAATAAATTAACTCCCATGGAAAAAACATCATGAGACAAATTCAAATAATCAATCAAATCTTACATCCAAGCAATGGCATCAAATCTGAACATAAAAATCAATCTGAAACACCACATATGCAAGACAGCCTCTTGTATTAAAATACAACATGACACATTACGCAATATGATCTTCACAAGGAAACCAATACATAAAATAGGGCATCATTTGCAATATGCTTACCTCACGCTATAACTCGCAGGAATCATTCCAAACTACTATTGGACTTAACATTGATCATCAAGAACTCAAGGACAACAAAATGCATAAATTTGCACAGTAAAATTAACCACCTAATAGCTATAGCACTAAAACCACAACACCTTCTATTGCCCAAGACAAATCTGAAAACACACTAAACCAAATAAAATGTTGAACTGACAACATAAACTAAATGTGCAAACTAATTTCCAGACCCATCAAATTGATAATTTGGTTCAACAGTTCTAAAATCAATTAAGATAAACAAGAGTATAATAACCAACCTATTGAATGGAAAACCCATCTAGAAAATACAAATAGAGAAGAATAGAAATAAAAATAAAAATAATACTCACTGATGTCTGGGCAAGTATATTACCCAACAGCAGGCATTCACCCTCTGCAGGACATAGCACAAGAAACATGGTGCAGAGCACCCACCACATTGTGGTGTACTGCTACACCCACCACGACATGGTGGTGCAGTTGCACCCACCATGTTGTGGAGTGGTGCTTGTACCCTCCACAACATGGGAGGTGTCGCAACACTCACCCTGAGGTGAGTGATGCTAGGAACCACCACGATAAGGTTGGTGTTGTTGCACCTTCCATGTTGTGAGGGGGTGAAAATCACCCACCATGACATGGTGGTGGTGCAACAGCACACCACCACATCGTGGGTGGTGCTAGGTACCAAACCCCCAGTGTGGGTCAACCAAAACATAGCAGCAACCAAAAAGATAAAAAGAAAGGGGTGATCGGGCAAATAGCTGCAGGAAGAATAACTAAAATATGGGGTAGCACACAACTAGCAACCCATCCAAAATAAGAGTGATGTAAACAAATTAGCCTCTAAAATAAAAAGGGAATACTATGATAACAATAGGCAATACACTCAATTTGTAAATTTTACAATACACAAAGAGGGTTTTAACAGAGAAATATTGATAAATATAAACATGGATTTCAAACAACATGCATTATCTCTAGTCAGATTTCATAATAATACAGTCTCCATTCTGTCGCTCAACAATTTCAAACCTAATGAAGACACTCAACAACAAGATCGGATAACAATACAAAAGAAAGAAGAAAAACAAGAGGCCAACCTCTCTCCTGTGTTATGGAAGAGAGCCTCTGATGAAGAATCTTGACCGATGCTCTCAGCTACAACACAAACCCTTCCAGCATTAAAACTTCAATCCACGAATTCCAAATCCTCCAAAAATGCTCCCAAAAAGAAAGTTGTAGAAGAGGAGAAAAAATAAGAAAAACCAAAAGAATCAGAAGAAGAAAAAAAAAACCCAAAATGAAATTCACGACAACATATAAAAAAAAAATCCAAAAAAGAAATTGAAAACCCTAGCTTTCTATTCGACCAATAGAAATATTTCATTTTGAAATATTCCTCCCTTTTACTACTATACAATATAATAATTATACTTCCCATTTCTTTTATGGGATTTCAAAATCCATTTAAATTAAAAATCAGAAATAGAAACACATTGCTCTCATCTCATACAAATCAAAATATTATTTAAACATTAAATAATCAGCCTCATAAAAGATAAATCAAAATTAAATAAATAAAGCAATTAAAGTGAAATAATTAAATGCAATCATTTAAATGAACTAAAAACATTAAATATTAAATATAATCTCAATAAAACATTAGTTTAAATTCAATAGAGAAAATAATTAAATAAACAAAAATGGCTAAATCGTAACAAATTAAAATAATGTTGCCACTAGAAAAAATAAATTATTATTAAATAATCACTAAATTGCGATAAATCATTTATCGCCAATATTTAAATAAATTAAATATTTAGTCAATCGCTAAATTAAAATTGCAATTAAATAGATTAAATAATTAATCTATTACTATAGTCAATAAATCACAAATTTAAATAAATTAAATAAACTAAACAATCAAACTCACCATGCCACATACTCACAACTTACGACAACCTACTCGACATGGCAAAATTTGCCAAGACTGGTGACAAGGACTTATGACAACCTAGACCTAGAGTGTGGGTAGGGAACCAACAACTTCTTTGAACCACATATTTGCCATCAAGAAAGACACGCTCGCACCTATAAAGCCAGGGGAGCTCGCACTCAGTTGTCCAAGAGGAATGAATGTCTAGGTACCTACAACCATACAACCACAACAAAGATACATGTGCATATACATATACATATAAATACATACAAGACAAGCAAGTGGAGGGATATTGCAACAACATATCTCGCTCACAATGAGTGATGTGGTGTTGATCCCCTACGAAGACAATCAAACAGTATCCATACAGTGAGCATACAAATCATGAAACATAGCATCATAAGTAAATCAAACTAGGGTTAGTATATCCATTCCCAAATGAGGCATGATCCATGAAATCTATCAAAGCACATGATAACCAAAATACCATTACTAACCATCTAGAAATCGTAACTAGTCATGAGCACAGTCAATAATATCAATAGTATAAGGTCATGTAATGTATCATCAAAATTATCAACTAAAAACGTAAGTAGTCATAATCAATGTCCATGCATCATATAAATCAAATCATATCCATCGCACTAAATAAAGGTCCGATCAAGTCAATCCAAAATGAAACAAGAGTCTTCTCAAGAGTGGGCATTACAAGCTCCCACATCATCATTAAAAGGGACCACAGCATCTCGATCAAAATCATCTAAATCTGTCAGCTCAATCTCATCACTGCAAGGCTTAGTGATGCAACCATAACCGGTAAAACCCTCAAAAGAGTCAACTAGTTTATGCAGCAAGAGAGACACAATTAAAGTAGCAAGAAAACATAACAAGTTCACATAACCATATCATATTGAAGCCTTAGAACTTCCAGTAATTATCATATTATCATCAAAGAACATCCGATAATTAACCGGTTACATGCAGGCTGTCAGCAAGATACAATCCAATCCAGGACTCAAGAATCAACCAGATCACAATATGCAAGTCTCAATCCCTATTCTTAGTTCTACTTCCTCTACCCCCTACAATTGATTGCATAACATCATATTTATACCCACCAGAACACATCAGGGTCGGACTCATAAGATTACATTCACCAATGAAAGAAAATAAAACATGTAATTAGGTCAGCTCTAAAAATTAAATAAATATTTCTGGAAAATAGCAACCAAGAGATGTGGTTCAGCAGGAAGGTCGGCCACATGCCAAAGAACATCAAACAAGACCCAAGATAGATCCATATGCCAAGAATCACGTTGGTAATGAAGGAAACCCAACTGCTAAGCACAAGAACTATCTCGAAACCTAGAAATAGTCAACCAGAAGAAATAATTGAACAGAAAAGGACCCAAATGAACTGAAAATATGGAATCAAGCACATGAAACTACCTAGAAACCAAAAAGAAGATCTACCACAAAGAACAAGCAACTACTGATGTCAAACGATAAGAACATAGAAAACTACACAAAGAACTAAACAAGAACAAAACTAAAAGGAAATATTTTTGGTTGATGCAAGAATGCTCATCGGCAGGAGATGCTCATGCATCAAACAACCCAGGTAGAAAAAGATGTTCCATGAGAGGCAACTCATGAACATCTAAAAGAATTCAAAATGAAGATCCCATGCTCATTTTTTATCCAAACATCTTCTTTATCTGCCAATCTCTTCTTTAACCCTTTTGGTGCCTCAACAGGATTCTCTAACCTCTAACTCTCTTTGTTTCTATTTCTTTGCTTCAGATCTGTACATTGTCTTTATTTCTACAACTCTGATTTTCTTCTGTCACAAACTTAATCCGGTTTGTCACAATCAGCTCTTTGTTGACCGGTTCCATCTATCCATCAGGTTCATCTATCAGATCCTTCTGCAAACTCATGTCACCTTCTAGTATAACCTCTACAACTGGTTCTATTAAATCTTTCTTCAAAACCTCTGGTATAACCTCTGCAACTGGTTCTATCAAACCTTCTAGTGCAACCTCTGCCACTGGTTTCTCAGTTATGCAACCTTTCTCAAGACTCAGATTGTTCACCTCCTTCTCTTCCTCTTTCAAAGAAATCAATGTGAACTTATTTCCATCCTTTTGTAACTAGGTTTCTTATACAATCATAAATATCTCCTCTATCATACTACCAAGGTTTTCCCAACAAGACATGACAAACACTCATAGATACAACATCACATAAAACCTCATCTCTAAAAGGCCCAATTTTGAAGTTCACCAAACACTGCTCCTTTATCTCTATCTTTTGATCATCTTGTAACCAACTTACCTCATAAGGACAAGGATGCTTAAGCCTCTTCAACCCAAGCTTCACAACCATCTCCTCATATACCAAAATATTAGTACTTCAACTATCTACAATGACCTTGCAACACTTACCACCAAATTTACACACAGTCTGGAAAAGACTCTTCCTTTGAGTAGATACAATATCCTTTCTTCTAAACATAAGGGATTCTCCTTGCCCTGGTGCATAGTCAGATATGGTACCATCACCTTCCGGTTCCTCACTTTCCACACAACTTATTGTCATTCCTTTGCTTACATTCATAGAATCTATGTTCGATTTCTCCACAATTGAAATATTTTCTAGAGAATTCTCTACCGATATTGTTGCTACCTTTCCTCGGTGTCTTCTATTCCGGTTCTTTACTCCACTTAGGTTTTGACCCCTCTTCTTCAACTGGTTTCTTCATACTATCAATTATCTTGAATTTCTCCTTTCCCTTATTTGGCTGTCTTCTTCTCACCTTCTCCTAAGCCTTCAAAGCATACTGGTAAGCTTATTCAACTATGGAAACCTTCAACATACTCATCTCATCTTGAATGTTAAAATCAAGTCCATTGATGTACCTCACCACCTTTTCTCTGTCCATCTCTCTATGTCTAGATCTAATCACCACCTTTTATAATTCCTCACTATATTCTTTTACAGCATGTTTCTTTGTTTCAGGTTCTACAACTTATTGAACAACTCCAATACATAGTCTCCCAGTATGAACTTGGCCTTCAATTTGCAACTATTTGTCTCCATCGGGTGATCTTCAATTCACCATTCTCTACTATGTCTTTCTTCAATTCTTTCCACCATAAGGCAACATGCCCTTTCAATTTAGTCTATGCTAATCGGACTCTCTATGGGTCCTTAACATCCTTAAACTCAAAGTAGTCCTCCAACTCTCTGATCCAATTGATCAGATCCTCCGGGTTCAGCATTCCAAAAAGTTGGAAACTTCAACTTTATGAACTTTACTTGCTTGCGCCAATTCTCTTAAGAATATTTCCTCTCTTTCATCTTCTAATCCTTCAGCTTCCTCAAGATCTTCGTAGGCTTCCTCATATTCATCCTCAAAATTATTGTTTCTCCGCAAACCAGCCAAAGTGTTTTGAATTTCATTCCTCACTTCATTCTTGAAGTCTTCCATCATTTGCTCTACCCTCTGGGGTTTTTTCCTCCTTGACGACATCTCTTATTCCACTCTGGTGAATTGAATTAAATCGACAATCTAACTACTGATTTCAATTGCCTCCCCTTGATGATCTATTGAACACATGCATAGCCTACCTCCAATCAATGATCTATCAACCCAAAGGAATGCCTCAATGTTTGCAAACAATTCTTCCACCAGCCATTCCATAACCAGCTCTGGTACCACTTGATGTAGCCATAACTGGTAAAACCATTAAAAGAGTCAATCGACTTATGTAGAAAGAGAGACACAACAAAAGTAGCAAGAAAACATAACAAGTTCACATAAGCATATCATATTAAAGCCTTCGAACTTCCGACAATCATTCAGCAATCATCATATTATCATCAAAGAACATCCGGTAATTAACTGGTTACATGCAGGATATCAGCTAGATACAATCCAATCTGGGACTCAAGAATCAATCAGATCACAATATGTGAATCTCAATCCTTATTCTTAGTTCTACTTCCTCTGCCCCCTACAATTGATTACATAACATCATATTTATACCCACCAGAACACATCCGAGTTGGCCTCATAAGATTACATTCACCAATGCAGGAAAATGAAACGTGTAATTAGGTTGGCCCTAAGAATTAAATAAATATTTTTAGAAAATAGCAACCAAGAGATGTGATTTAGCAAGAAGTTCAACCACATGCAAAAGAACATTGAACAAGACCCAAGATAGATCCACACGCCAAGAATCGCGTCGGTACTAAAGGAAAACCAACCGGTAAGCACAAGAACTATATCGAAACCCAGAAACAGTCAACCAGAAGCAATAACTAATCAAAAAAGAACCCAAATGAACTAAAAAATCTGGAATCAAGAACACGAAACCACCTGGAAACTGAAAAATAAGATCTCCCATGAAGAACAAGCAACTACCAGTGCCAACCGGTAAGAACACAGAAAACTGCACAAAGAACTAAACAAGAAAAAAATTGAAAGGAAATATTTTTAGCTGATGCAGGATTGCTCATCAACCAAGGATGCTCCTGCATCACCTAGGAACTTCTCCTAGCCTCACCATCACTCAAGAGTGGCGTATAAAAATTGGAATATCATCTGGAACACCCTTCTCTAGCCCAAACTATCGCTTGACTCGGTCGAAATAGAATGAGACTACGATATGGCTATAGTGCCCCTCAAGGAAGTGGTTCCTCTGCATAAAACAAAGTTGACTGTGCTGGCTTGGCCATGTGGCCATACGGCCATGCATCAGTATGGTCTCCATCTAATGAAATCTAATCTCAGTCTATCAATCACAATCCTCCAATACAAGTCACCATTCTACCATGGTCTAGTGAGTGGGTATGCATATGCTCTAGGATCATTGGAGCCAACATCAACTGGTACTCCGACTAGCCTAGTACATGTAATGTTCTCAAATATTCAAACTTGAAGAAGGGTGCATGCCATCAAGCTACATCCATCACCATAGACATAATATTTTAAGTAATGGTACAGATGGGTTAACATGCTCTATCCCCAGGAGAACATTGTTTGTCGCTCCTCCATCACTCGGATAGAATAAGTGTGACCCCCATGCATGTGACTACCTCATCCATCTGGGCATATGGCTAGCCCCACTGTGGCTATCATGAGTCTCCTCATGAGTGGAATGGTGCCAGTAGGATGTAGTAACCACTGAATCATGATTTTTCCTCTAGTCTCATTGGGCATGACTCGCCCAATGTAGTACCTCTGCCCTCTCCTAAAAGAAGATGGGGTGCGACCTGCCTGATATCTCACTATGCATCCTCTAATGGGAAGCCTTAGTATGCAGTAAACATCATCAAGTGTCACCATCATCTCTCCCACTAGCAGGAAAAATGTGGAAGTGTCTATATCCCATCTCTCCAGGAGTGCCATGAGAATCGTTGGGTGGAACTTCATGGATGGCATGTTACAAATATACCATAACCCTATTTCCTTAATTAGCTCTCTATCATCGTCAGACAATCGATAAATTTGACTCTGTAGGTTCTGATATGTATGACCGATAGTATGCTCTCGCATATAGGGTATTTTCTGCAAAGCTAAACTGATCAAGTCAATAATTAGTATCATTCTCTCAATCAATTTAGCAATGGAAATCCTGATCCTATACTAACCCTTGGTCACCTTATTCAGGGACTAGAATTCCATGGAACGAACAGGGCACTCTAGAAGGACCAGGGTACCCCAGTTGGACCATGGCGCCCTAGTAGGACCAGGGCACCCTCTTAGGGGCACATGTGCAATCATCCTTTCTTTCATACCAAAAAGTCAAAGTCAACTCAATAGAAAGTCAATAGAAAGTACAAAGGTAGTTCAGTACACTCACCTCGTTAAGCGGTTGATCAGAGAGGATGGACTGCCATAGGATCTCCATTTGGGAGGATGTCTCGAGTCCTCTTCGAGGCATCATGAGTGCTATATGGGCTCCTCTGCTGCAAATAAGACAAACAGTGAGAAAATGACAAATGAAACTGTCATTTTCCACTATTCATATGGTATGCATTTCTCTCTTTTCTTGAAACCCTAATTTCTACTTTTTTGTTTAATTTCTCATATCTTGAGCTAGAGATCTCCTATTTCTTCATCGTTGGTGGCATTGGAATCATTCTTCAATTCTCTTCCTTGCCAAATTTTCTATGATGCACTTTTATTTTCTATCAAGCCTCGTGAGCATTTGTAATCACCTCTTTTCACAATTCGTTGTGGTAAACATGATACCCCATTTCACCTCACTACTCAACAAGCCAAAACAGGGGGCAATATAGCTACCCATGAATTTCATCACTTCCCTAGTAAGAATTAGGTGATTTTGTGATTTTATCTAACATGTGGTTTTGTAGGGTGTGGTTCGTAACAGTGTACTACACATACCGCGGGGGGCTTTGTCTGACACCTTATGGATTATCCTTTTTCATGAAATGTTTACTTTTCTGTACTTTAGCTTGCATATGCACATAGTATCATATTACCACTAAAGTGGGGGCTAAATGTAACATCGTAAATTGTACACCCTTAATTAGGTGGTACAATTCCACACTTAGGTTAGCACCCACCTTAGTGTGTTTGCATCTTGCATTTCAAATTCCCTTTAAGCATTTAATTAATTAATTTAATTAAATCTCATGTCTTCTCTTATCCCTCTAAACATCATAAAATTGGGCCCTTTACCCTAAGTGTGCCCCTTTTTATTTTATTCCTCCAATTAATCATTTCATCAAATACCCTAATTATGTCCTATTTCGACCTTCAAGGCCAAATTTCACATCTCAAAACATATCAAATTCCCACATACTCCTAGAATTTTCTTTAAAATCACAATAACTTGCTTCACTGAAAATTTGGCGAAAAGTTGGTCAGACCGTGTGTTCGGACCATGTTGGTACCAACATGGTCCCGACTTTTTCTCCCTGAATTTTCGGAGCATGTTTTGGTGGTATTTTCATATTCAAATCCAAGAGATTGTTCAAAAATATTATTTCTAAGTCGGCCTATGACTCAAAACAAAATTAGAGTCTCCTACATAAACCCTTTCTTTCCTCATTTGAAGATCTAAGATCTAGTGATTGAAGGAGATTCTTATGTAGTGAAAGTACAGGTTTTATGAAATCTACAACAACAAATCAAGCATCCGTCAAGTCTACATCAATCATTTTCAACATCTCTTAAGAGCTTTGAAGATATTGAAGAATAATAAGAGATCATCTACCGATGATTGACTTGTACCTCTTCCTTAGGGTTTGGTATGGTTTTATGTTATTTTCATGTCTTTGTATGAGCTTCATAACATTCATTTTTCAGATTTACATTCATTCTTTAGATCCATTATTGCATTTGTGGTTTGAATCATTTTTCATTTATATTTACAATCATTTAGGGTTTGCTCTCCAAAGTGTAGGGTAGAACTCTAGATTTACTTTCTTTTTCATTTAGGATCTTGCATACACACAATACTCTTGCACACACATTTTCATTTCATTATCGGCTACTTGTGGAGGTAGAAATCACCAAAACAGGGGGTTTGACTAAGGAAAAACCATATATAGCCACCTAGACACCCTTTTTCCAAGTTAAAGGTACAGGAATCCAGTGGACGCACGAATGTTGGGACTGATAAAAGACACAAAGATAGTCTCAGGGCCAAAATCAGATCTCGAATTTCAAAGACAGGGGCATGGTGCCCTTGGATAGGACTAGGGTGTGGCGCACTGGTCCCCAAGGTTTTGCAGTTTCAGGTGCCAGATCTGCCCATCAAAACCTCGGGACCTCAGATCTAGAAGACCAGCTTCATGTCAGCAGAGGGACAGGGGAACCCAATGCCCTAGGATCTACTAATTTTGCATCAATTTCAACAGCAGGTGCACCTCTGAGTCTATTTCTCATCTCTTCTTTCTGTCTCTCAGTTTCAGTTTGTGCCAAATTTGCATTTTTAGTTTAGTATACTTTGCTTCTCATCTCCTAGTTTAGTTGATTATTGCATTAAATTTTATATATCTACTCCTCATTTACAACAAAGGAATAGAAACCCTAAGATATATTCCTTGAGTCTCTCTTTCCTACAAGAAGTAATCAAAGTGTAATATCCCCCTAGGCTCTTTCATATTCTATTGTTTGTACATGAGAGTGGGATTAGGTCTTAGTTACTTGGTTCCATTTTTATGCATCACAATTTGACCTAATTAAGGCTTTTGGATGTCGGTTTGACTAATTATCCCTTTTAGGTTTAATTAATTAAATGTCCTTTTTACTAATTATTCTGCTTTTAATCTGTCATCATTTTAATCAAACCTCCTCTTTTAAGTATTAATTAAATTATTTAATTAATTTCAATTTATCCCCTAAATAATTTTTAATTATTTAATTAAAGGTTCATTTCTCATAATCTATAGTTGAATAATTTATTTAAATTATTCAATTAGTTAATTATATCATCAAAATTAAATAAATGTCTTTATTTATTTAATTTTCTAATTATCTTCTCATATGAGGATAGTATTTTCTTTTTCTTTTTCTTTTTCTTTTTATTTTTTAATTTCCTAGTATCCTCCTAATTTTTGAAAATGGCAATATTATCTTGGGATTTATCTTTGATTTTTGAGAATCCTTCTTTTTGTAAATATCTCACTATATTTAAATTTTAAATTAAAAAATGAGGTATGCATCCTCAGAAAATCTATTTTTTGCTTTCTCTTCACTTTTCTTTGTCTCCTTTTCCCTTCCTCAAATGGAAACTTTGTCGTGTGCTCAATCCGGTCCATGCACCCAACCAAAAATCTTTTTGATATTGCCTATCTATAAAATCTCCAATTTTCTATAAATTGGGATCTCTCCTTCAATCAAATAATCTAACTTGTATGCATAGTTATTTTGTCGATTTGTCTAGTCATCTAATTTCATAGCAATTCTATCATATTTTTTAGTAATCATCTAGCTTAGGAAATTTCATTCTATCAAATTTAATCACTAGCTTTTAGCAATTACTAATCATTTTAAGCATGCATTCCTAGTAAATCTCAAATATCATCCCTTTTCTTTCATCTGTTTCATGCACGTAGCACAACAAGAATGACCTATCACCATTAGAGATGAAAGGAAGAGCAACAAAGTTTAATTGAAAAATCCAAGTGGATGGTTTCAATTTATTTTCATGTTTTGTTTCAATTATTTCATTGGTAAGATTAAGAAATTTAGTATGTAATTCAAGTTTTGTGGTAGGGTAGATTCAATTGCATGTATTTTGGTTTTTGAACTTATTAACCCCTGATTTTTCTGATCTAGAATAAAAAATTATCCACTTATTTCTAACAATAGATCATCCCAAAACAAATCCTCCATCTCTCCCACCATTTCCCTAATACCCTAAATCTTAACAACAACAATCCACACCATCTCCATCAAGAAATGAATCCAATGATAATACATTTCATGTCTGCCCATAAGGTCTATCCACAATATAAATATAATGTAATCCAATTCTTGATACCAATCCCTCCCATGAGTCAAAAACCCTAGAACCAATGCCACCATATGCTCCATCTCAAATCAAAATCACTCAAGAGAGTCCCATTCAAAATCCAGTCCTATAATTCCAAGAATACCTTATGCATATCCAAACTCATACCCTATGTCAAGAGGATAATCCAAAGTATGAATAAACAAGTCCTAAAATGATCGAGACTCAAGACCCCAATTATTTTTCATCCCATCCAATTTTTTATGAAGATCCCATCTCCTTGGAATCTCATAATGATCTCACCATCCCTTTTTAGTCTACCCAAGATGATCCCTTTCCATCTCAAGATAAAAATATCATTCCAAGTCCCTTTCATAATCCACTTCCTAAGAAAGATCTTGTATCCCTTCCATCCTTTCCAATGATCCTATTCAAAATTAAGAGAAAATCACCATTTCCTCTCCATCTGATGATCCTCTTCCATGTCAAGATCAAAATATTCCTTCATATTCCTTTCATAATCCTCTATATCCTTCCTAAGACCCTATAATATCTCCATTCCCCCTCATTATCCTAATCCTCCTCAAAATCTCATCATCTCTACCAAAGATGTTCATAAACCCCTTACTTATCAACATGGTTCCTCCACTTTCATCTAATCTAGTTTACTTCAAGACCTTATTATTCCTTCCATACCATATCCTCCTCAAAATGGACTCGCATAATGTTTCAAAAGAAACAAGTATTCTATTGCTAAAAGGATTTTTCAAAGAATGCATTATCGATAAAAAAACGTTAGGCCTCCATGAATAAGGTATATTGGAACCCATTGATATTAAAAAAATCTTAATATATCATAGTGTTGGCCACATATATCACTCTAAAGACATTAATGGTATCCATATTGATTCTATCATTTCCCCATCTAAACCCAAATATACACATTCTCCTCATCCCTTCCATCCATCTTAGGTCCTTATAATCCAAAACTAAAGCCTTCATCCCTTCCATCCATCTTAGGCCCTTATATCCCTCCATCCACTATCCATATCACTCCTAGCTCACAATCCACTTCCTGTATCATAAATGAAGATCAACAAAGGCACACATATTTGAGAACCTTCCCACCAATCACCTATATCAATCCATACAAAATATCTCCATATCACTCCTATCCATCCATGAGTTGCAATGCTCTTAGAAGCAATTTGGATGTCAACCATAAAATCCATAAGTACAAAAATTCTTATAGATCCAAAGATCAACATGTCCCATCTAAAAGACATGTAAAATCAAAGAAAAAATTGACCCAAAATTTAAAAAAAAAGCCACAAATTACCATGAATCAAAAAGAAATAGCCATAGCGAATCCTAAGTTACGCATAGAAGCAATGCATTCCAAAGAACCACAATGGAAAGAAAAATAAAAAGTGGATTCCCAAGTTTCTCATAGAAGAACATCCTAAAGATAAATAAAATTGGTATCCAAGCTTGCTAATTCAAAGACTACCTTCAATCCTCCATCTAAACATCTCCCACCTTTTAAATCTATTATGGGTCCCTATGTCCTTGTAATAGTGTAAAATTAGGGTTTCACCCAATGATATATAGTAAAACCCTTAATTTTTGCTTAGGGGCCACTACATTAAAGAGGGGTGAATCCAATATATCTAACCTCAATCTAATAAAGATTGGGTTAAGAATTTTGATTAAATTCACCAGTTGGATTTGAATAACCTCTTTTAATTTAAATTATGAAAATGTTGAAATTAGGGTAAACATGTTAAAATCAAGAGATTATGCAAAAACAGTGAGTTGCAGTCGTTAAACAGAGCCATGAACCTAGATCTGAGTAATATGTGAATGCTCAGACCTGTTCCTAGAAGGTCATCCTGAATCGTTGGGACCAAAATGCTTGTCGCTCTAGTCCTGCGCACTTTTCGTCGTCCAAAGGGGAACCTTGTTCATCTCTGTGAATTATTTTGATTCTTAAAGTTACAACTTCACACTTGTTCCTATGTATAGTAGAGAAAGAGAAATGGTTGGGAATGGGGATTTACCTAAGTCAAACAATGGCTTAGGAATTAACATTGAATCAATAATTACAAATACTAAAATAAATAATGGAAAGGTATACCTTAGATCTACAATTATTGATAATGATGATTTGCTTCTTGAATGTAATCACACATGTTGTATGAAATAGCATGAATATGATAAAACCCTAATCATGCACACATGCTTGCATATGAATGATGTAATTTTGCTTCGTAATGGTTGAATGAAGAATATGTAACCTTGAAGATCTTTGAAAATGCTTGATGTTGAATGCTTCACGGATGCAAGAATGTTGGATATGTCAACTTATGATGCTTGGATGAAATTAAGTTGATCAAATGTCTTAATATAGGGGTATCTAGGTCATTTTCCAATTAGGTCGACCTCCAATGATCATGTAGAGCCACAATGTTGAATTCCCACTAGAGAGATAGGGCCCTTCTCCCATTTCAAAATAAGGCCCTTCTAAGAGGGACCAGAGCGTTGGGCACCCTGGTCCTAGGACTAGAGCGTTAGGGTCCTAGTCCTTCCTAGTTAGGGACCTTAATTTAGCCCCAAGGAGAAGGATATCCCTCCAAGAAATCAATTTTTGGGTATACACGACATCAAATTTGGAGTTAAGGAACTAAACAAACTTGGATAGGAGATGAGGAAGAGATATGTTAGAGGCAAAAACATGAGGTGTAAATCAGCCCGGTGAAAATTTACAATGCTACATTTAGTCCCCTCTTTAATGGGAGTATGAGACTATGCAAATACTTGAGGTAAAGTAGATGAAAGAGATGAAAGATAGAAGTAATTAGGAGCATAATCACAAGGAGTATAAGTCATTACTAATTTTGAGGAACCAAGCCCCCAATCTTAGGATATTAACTCACTCAAATGCATGCAAGGGCACACAAAACAAGGGAAAAAAAAAGCAAAGAAAGACAAAAGGAAAAAGACATACAAATCAAAAGCTAAAAGACAAAAATAAGACCTCAAGTCAACTAGCTGAAGAGACCTCGATATCAAAATGTCTCAACCATTAATACCATTCTTGAAAAATGTCATCTCAAGAACACAAGTGATCACATAAAACAACAAGAGCACACATCATCCATGAACTACAAATAGAAAAGTTATGAACTCGTGAGAAGAAATAGAGAAGGCATGGATACACATTCTAGATGTGTTTTTCTAGGTGATCCATGAGAAGAATGAGAGAGGACATGGATACACATTCTAGATGTGTTTTTCTAGGTGATCCATTTTGGGAGAAAGTAGGAATAGTCTATTATGTTTTTCTAGTTCCACTCATTCTCATGCATGTGTGCAAGTGATGTATGGTTTCAGGTGTTAAACATCCCATATAAGAGTTTTTTTTCTCTAGTTTTGAGCATCCAACAACATGTGTAATAAATATAATAAAAAGTGCCAAGGGATGAGTGTTTAGTTTTGGGGACATCTTGTATAAGGGTTTGTTTTCTCAAGTTTCGAGAATGTGTAACCTCATTTAAGACAAATATATTCTTGGTTTCAAGGACATCTTGTGTAAGAGTTTGTTTTCTCTAGTTTCAGGAATGTGCACCCTATCTAAGACATACATAAATATTATGTCTAGTTTCGGGCATGAAGCATCTCATGTAAGACTTTATTTTTTATGGTTTTGAGAATGAACACACCGTTTAAGACATGCAAAAGTACAATACAAATATAGTACAAAAATGGTGATATGTATGACCCCCCTTAAGATTTCAGCATAGCCCTATGTTTGTTGTCTTAAGGAATCTAGAAACAAGGATATCCACCTTTAACACCAAGGAGATATCCTTAAGACAACAATGCTCATAAATCCAAGCCAAAGAGATAATACTCTTACAAGAAAGGATAAGATAGTTGAAAAAGAATATCTTGCAACAAGTATATAGAGGATCCTTGGAGGAGAAGAGATCTTCACTCAAAAGATGTCTACCTCCAAGAGGAGTTCTTGAACAAACATATACACCTTCTACAAAATAAAGGGAAGGAGAACAAGAATGCATATCTTCCCCCTATTACTAGATGAAAGGGATTATTGATGAAGGATGACACACTTTTGACCCAATGTGAGGGATAAGTTTATAATAGATATAAATTTCCAATTGAAAAAGAGGTTATATCCAAGGACATACACCTCTTTCATAAGATAGAATCCTTGAGGAAGCAACAACTTCACACAGGGAATGGCATCAAATCATAAGAAAACACCATGCAACAAAGGAAAATTGGATCCTTAGAAATGATATGAGAGATCGATGCCCCCCAAGTGTAAGGGAAATTACAATAATTACACAACCTCTAAGGAGAGATTAGACATAAGTAAATGTGCAATATACTCACATGAAGAAATATTTAATGCAATAAAAGACATTAATATATGTAAAATGCAACTCTAAAGAAGAGGTAATCTTCAAAGAGAGGAAGACGGAATTAGATTAAGGATCAAAAACTCCCCTAAGGAGAGATTAATCATAAGAGACATACCACTCCATGAAAGATAGGACATCAAAGTATGAAAAATACAACCCCTAAAGGGAATAGTGAAAAACTTAGATAGAGAAAGAAATAGGATAATATTCTTTCCCCCCAAGCATAAAGGAAAGAATGAACCATGTTGCTTCCCCAAGATAATTATAAATGAGATAGCATCACCTCTTATGATAAAGAGTCCCCAATCAAGTTCACTAATTGTGGCATAGGGTGAGGAGCAACATGAAGGGTGAATGGAGTGCTAAGGCACTACTTCTTCACCAAGAAAGGGTGCAAGATCAGTTGTAAGAGCTATGTTAGCCCTATCATATTGGTCTTGAACAAATGTTGTAAATGCTTTACAATTTCCAAGAGAATGATAATCTACGATGAAAAATATAATGTTCATCACCTTTATTGTGCTTAGAATTATAATTAAGTCTAATGAAAGCAAAGACAACATTCTTATCATACTTCAATCTCCAAAAGATTCTAGTAGCTAATTTCTCTTGATCATCAATAGTAATAGGTCTTGTCTCTTGAGATGTAGGACAAGGTTTGTTATAATAAGATGGATTGTCATATGTGATTTTAATAGTTCCATTATCAACTAGTTCTTGCATGCTTTTTTAGAAATTTGGACAATCATTAGCATGATGGTCATGAGTTTGATGATATGAACAAAAAGGAGTGTTTTAAGAAGAATTTCCCTTATATGGACAATACATCTTATGTCTTGCAACATAATCCTTAATTTTTTTAATTCTAAAAGATCATTGATAGGTGAGTCATGATAATGTCCTAGCCCTTTGGTAGTTATTTGTATAGGAGGATTTATAGGGAATCTAATTGCTTGTTCAAATTTTCCAAACCCTTGTCCTTTAAAACCTTGTTTCGATATTATGTTATAACCACTCCTGGATATGAATTTCTTAATTGAGAAGGAGGAGGAAAATTATAATGAATTTCTTTGAAATTTTTAGTGTAAGTGTATCTAGAAGGAGCAAAGGGAAAAGTATATGAAGAAGGAATACCTTGTGTAGGGAGATTTTCCTTTCTATCATCATAAATATCCCATTTGATGAGTTAGGAAGGAATATTCTTATCATCTAAGGACTCATATTTACTTAATGTTATGTGGGGAGATAGATCATTAATGAAATGCATAACATCATATTCTCTAAAAATGTTTTGATGAATAAGATAGGCTCTAGGAGAATAAGGGGGATCTAGAGAGATTGAAATGCCAAAATTTTTATCTTGCCCCCCTTGCACTAGGGTATGTGTTTGAGAAGAATATGGGGCCATGTTTCTCTTCAATGCTTTCTCCCCATTGGAGAGATCATTCATAGGAGTATTATCTCTTTCTTAATTCACATTAGATACCCTAGGAGAGGTAGAAGTATTAGGTTTTTCATTAACATCTCTAGGATTAGGATCTAAAAAAGATTTTATTTGATCTACATATGTAATGCATTTTCCTAAAATTTCACCACAAAACAACATGCACTATGGATACAAGCTTTGAGATTGAAAAGATTGATAGGAAGCAATTTGGAAATTCTAAAAATGCAATTGCCAAAGTTCTATGAATGAAAAGAAGCAATGTGAAGTGAAAGAAACCATTATCCAACATATGATTATGATAAATGCACCTATCAAACAAAGCACTCTTGCCATTTCATAATTAAAGGTGAATACAGAAATTAAACTCGCAAAGCCAATAATCAGAAAAGACAATATTTCCTCAAATGATTTAAACATTAAAAGTCGATCAAGATTTCTACAAGATCTAAATCAGATTACAGTTATCTGCCTCATCTAGGATAGGTTGTTCTTGGTTTTCTAACTCTCTAAGGTTCAAAGCATCGAACAGACATATTAAGCCATAATGAGTTCTTAAACCAAACTCATATTAATCAAATTCAGACAACCATTAAACAATTAAATAAGATATTAAATCTCCAATCAAAACGTCATTAACATACTGGTCCAAAACCAACCTCTACAGTTTCGCATTTTTCAAACCCAGATGCATAATACAAATCACGGAAATATAAATATAAAGGAAATTCAATTGTAGATACTCATTTCCAAATGCACATCGTTTAAATTCAAATACCCAACGATAAATATTTCACTACTTCTCAATTACTCAAATGATATGTTCTAAGATAATATTAACATCATCAATTAGTAATTACATCATATTTCAACGATTTTCCAATAACATACTATTCTCTATTATTTTTAAACAATACTACCTCAATTAGCCAAGTGCTCTATTCAGCTAGAAGGTGAGATCTAGATTTATTAATCCAAGATCAATTAGAATATAATCAATGGTATTCAGTTGCGAAGTTAACAGTTTTAGAACTTAATCAGGAAGGGAGCATAAGTCATGAAATGAGATTGAATAATTAATTCACCTATAAACTCCATTATAAAAATTAATCAATATCCAAATAACATTTATCAAGATTAATGCCACCATAATCCTAATTAACAAACTAAATAAAACTTAACATTAAAATAGCTTACATTAAAATGATATTAATATCATATGCATTTTTTTTTTGAATAACAAAAAACAAAAATACATAAAAAAAAAAATGATTTAAAAACTATTTTAAAAAAAAAAATGCATTATATAAAAGAAAAGGGGGAGGGAGGGCCGTGCCCTAACCCTAGCCGGGGAAATCCCGAGCGGCGGCGCCACCGCGGTGCCCGCAGGCTCCGCGGCGCCCTGCGGCCACCGCGGCTCCTGCGGTCACCGCAGTGCCGCGGCCACAAGCGGGCTGCGAGCGTAAAGAAAGGGAATGGGGGAGGAGAAAGGGGAGCGTGCGGGGGAAGGGGAGGAGGAGCGGGTGGAGCTCCGCTCCCCGCCCTCCAACCCCAACAACAGTTCGTTTTAATAAACAAAAAACTTGCCCAGTTCAGTTTTTATGCATTTAACACAGCGCTAAATAATAAAAAACACAGTTCGAAAATTCCTCCTATATAATTTTTTTGAAACAACAACGAAATTTGTCTATAAATTTCGGTTTATAATAAAATCCGTTTTCAACGAAATTTGTTTTGGATATCAAGTTTTTGTTGATGGAATTCATCCATTCCAAACACAAAAAAAAAGGGTTTCCAAACACCCAAACAGCAATGAGGAATAACACACCTCAATTAAAAATTTCCAGCCAAACTCATAATGGACAATCAAATTGATTTTTCAATTAACAAATTCATTCCTTTCAACCAGAACAGTAAATTCTTTTGGCAACAAGAAAACAATTCAGAATCCTACCTTCACACGCAATCCTGGAATAGCTGAAGGAGAGCCCACCTGTCAGATCCAGCAAAATTCCTTCCCAAAACCCCCAAAATTTCTTTCCAACCAAAAATTCTCCAAAAATGTCCATCCCCCAATTTTCCCCAAATTTTGGGTTATATGGAAGAGTTGACCAAAATTCCATTTTTGGAATTAAAATTTTTATTTCCAAATAACTCTCCAAATAATTCCTTTTTAAACTATTAGCAACAATTAACTTGCTTTTCAATTCCAAAATCGATTTCTCAATCAACTAAAATTTAATCTTTCTAATTTCAAAAGCCAACAGAATACAATCAATCTATTGCGATAAAATACAAAACTTTCTTTTTCAACAGCATATATAAAATGCATTTCATATTCAAAATCAGTCATTAATCGAACTTACTTCCAATTTAAAACGAGCAATCCAATAACAACGAAAATCGCATAACGAAATCCCGATTAATCTAGTCCATTAATCTCTAATGCACAAATACATATTTAAACAAGATAATTACTAAGGACTAATTAATCAATTTAACCTTGCACACCAAGCACGCAAATCGAGAAGGTCAACCAAACAGACGACTCGCAAACCCAAACAAAAAGGGAACACCGACGACGACTGGCGATGCTCACTTGAGCACGACTAAGGTCGACTAGGGTCTTACGACCACCTAATCCAACTCTAAGGATAAAAGAGGTACACTCAAACCTGCACATCCAGGTGAAGCCGAACCTCGCACTCATGCAGCGTTGTACCTGAAATTTCCTGCAACCAAGAGTCATACATGCATACATATATAAAATTTAATGAAAGCGTTAGCCTGATATTAATACCACGAAATAGGAACACTAAACAACTAGCATACAACTAGTGTGGAAACCACATCAACAGCTATGCGTTAAATCAACATCCGACTATAACATTATATTAAGATAACTAACCAAGATTAAACCAAGATTAGAATTTGATTAGGGTAGGGGTACTACATTCTCCCCCCCTAGGTTCCGACTTACTCCTGGAAGTCGTAAGGCTAGATGGAGAACATGTCGTACGCATCAGCCTTGAAACTCATTCAACAAAGATCAAATTGCACATAGAAATCGTTCCATAAATAAATGAAATATTATTGCAAAATCCTTTACAAACGCCATTATCCATTGGCAAGATACATCTAAATCCATACATTCCTTAAAATATTCTAGGAATTATCCACAATCATAGCAGAGAACAAGAATTTTCTTCCTTTCATTACACCAAATTAAAGCATTACAAAGAGGTAAGCAAAAATTACCATAATCAGCGACCCAAAAATGACAAGAAAACATGCCATCATGATCAATTTCCTTTACCAATCCATCTTTATCATAAAATTTTATAACATAGAACTAGCTTAAATATCAATTTCTACAGCCAAATTAACTTTCATGAAATAAGAGCAACATAAATAACTCAATTGATTACACTTGCCAGACATATAAAAACCTTTCCAATGACTATGTCCCATAACATAGTGACAAGTTAACACAATTTACTCCATGATACAAATAATAACCATCCACATAACTGGAATGCATAACATGAAAGGCCACATGTGAGCATGTCTAATGCTCGGTCAAAGATAACATGCACAATCAGCATCTCTATGCCTGATCTCAGAACAACAATAAGATCATAATTATCCAATATCTCACTCAAAGGCTCGATGGTGCTAGGCACACCATAGCGGTGCTACCTTCCATACAAGACCTTTGTGAATATCCCTTGTTGAGCAAGGTGGTTAGCCTCCAAGAGATAGTCACCACACATAGGTAGGTAGTGGGTACTAGCTGCATCATAGCCTCACATACCCCCCATCCTCATGGTTCCTTACAACAACTTCCTCACACACACTCTACCAATTCCGTATCATACGTCCTTGGAGAGGAATTTCACATCTCGACACAAGACCAGCATCTGAAAACAATAAGGAGAAACCAATTTAGCCACCAAAGTACAGATGAATAGAGATAATAAATCATCAATTCCAACAGTAAGGCAAGAAAATAATCTAGAATTTCAACACCAAATCAAAAGTGCAAAAGATCACAAGATCGTGGCCAAACCTTCAAAGTCAAAGTAAAATAAATTGCTGATCCCCAAAGAAATATAAAGAATATCACAACTGCACATAACATCACTATGTGACTAACATCTAGCCACCAATGAGGAAGGAAGGAACAACTGACTAGCTATTGCAGTAGCTCATCATGTGGTGCGACATAGTCACACTACCCACATGGCATGGTGGTGTGCACCTCGACATCACCCCGCATCACGTCATCACGTGGCATGGCAATACTCCAAGTGGAGAAAGCACACAATGGACGTATCCCGCATGGTAGTGTACCTCGCGGAACAAGCACGCGCAGGTCACATCCCACATAGCGACGTATCTAGAAGGATACTCGCCGTAAGTCAGAGGTATACATGACTATGGTCCACCCACATGCCCACCAACACATACTAACTGGCAGCACATGTGAATAAACCTACCTTTCATGAAGACAAGGCAAAGGATCCTCTGAATCACACCATCACTATACACAAAAATCACCATCGAAAAAGCTCAAATAAAGGAGAGGAATAGGTTGGCACACATAAACCTATAAATAGATTCATCAAAAAGGGAAAGTATTGAGTACACCTTTGATACAGTTTAATAGTACAACTATATCATTCCTCGAAGTAGAGAAGCTAATGTCGCTTCGCGCCGACATTACTCGTACGCCAATCCATACTATTCAAGGAACGGTTACTTCGAATACTGCCCCTTAACATACCGAGTTACCCACAACCCGAGGTTTGGTACTTAGTAGGGAAACAAATAAGCAACATCACATAAACAGTATGGTTTCCCATACTCATAAGCAACATATCCTCCATGGCTGATTACTTCACCAATCCATGGGCACACAAAATAAGCACTGGTTTCTTACAATACACACAATTACACCAGCACTGGTTTAGTCACATTTACGAGGAGTACTTTTCAGTACGCTAACATCTACTCAAGGAAGATTTCAATTATGCTTTCTATATAAATAACTGAATCAAGTTTACTCTAGCTTCAAGTATTGAAATTATTAACAATTCACAATTGCATAAGGAAATAACATCATTCCTATATCTTTCTCGAATCTCACTAAGCATTCGAACTCACATTACTAACTATTCAAATTCATTTCTAAAGCTTGAGACTTTCATCTATCACTATGAAGCCAAAAAGCAATAGTACAATTTCACATGTTTTATAAACATTCTATTTAAATCACTGCATTCTTTAATACCATTTCTAAAATTCTTAGGATTAGGCAAGGAGAAGGGAAAGAGAGTTTGATAACCAAACTATTTCCTACAAAAAAAATGCAAGATCAAACAAGATCACGCTACATTATACATTTTCTGACTATAAGCCTATCATTTAAATTACACGGTTTCCATTTCGCTACCGTTTATGAGGATGACAATCAACCTAACCAAAAACGTTTCCAATAATTATGATTGCAACAGGAGGTTCTAATTTCCCAAACAAAACAGAGATCAAGACAGGCAATCTTTTCGATAATGCAAGACCTCTTAAGAACACTCACTTATAATAATACAATATAGACACATGTCATAATTTGCAACCTATTAGAAAGCACATTATGATCAAAGATAAGCAAGGAGCTATTACCCAAATAAAACATATTAATGCATGCACATCAAACAAGCTTTTCCATTCGCACTTTCTAAACACATTAAGGTAATTCCACATACCCAAAAGCGAGTTCAATGGAGCATTTGCTAAACTAAATCTTCAATCAAATTGGTTTAATGAAACACATAAAACAATCTTTTAGGGAACACATTAATACTCCCTCGAAGCTACAATAACATGCTCCTTTTAATACTTCTTCTACAAACCAAGCAGTTTCACATAATTCAACTATACGCATATTAATGCACCTTACTAAGATAGAATTTAATCATGCTACTCCTACAACATACACCTGGAGAATTCTTTAAACGTACACATACAGTTTTCTCCCATTCACGCAAAATAAATTTTTAAACCTATAGCCCTTTAATAATCTAAAAACATGAGCGACATAAGGCTCACACAAGGGTTCAAGAAGTCACACCCTTTTTCTCTCTTGCAAACAAGAAACTCAAATCAAAGATAATTACACATATCCTAATCATTTTAATTTCCAGAAAGAGAGAGAGAGAGAGAGGAATGGTGATGATCATTTAATTTTCTACAAAATGAGCATATAATAATTGCCATACTAGTCCTTCAAGTGGACAACATTAAGCTAGATCATAATCTTAAACAAACACAATTCGTACTTTCAGATTCAAGACAAGCACGGACCAACCCAAATGGATTAGTCTAAAGAGTACAACACTCAAAAAGGGAAGGTACATACGACTCTCTTTCAGAATAAGAGTAATCGTAGACCAAGACATCAATAAGCACACAATGCACAGATAAACACTCAAAAACACCCACATCAAGAAGGTGAAAACAAGGTGTGAACACACACGTTACACACAAGTTAAGGTCTTCTCAATCACTCTCATGCAAAAGGAGGACAAGAATACACATAAGGTCGATACACCTCACACAAATAGAGGGCACACGCGACACCAGAGATCCCAATGTTTGCAACATGGGCTCTGATACCAAATGTAATGCCCCGCCAGGAAACCCTGAAGGGATTAAGCCAAAACACAAGAATAGAGTGCAATAATTTTTTTTTTAAAGTTACACCACATTAAGATACAACAAGATATCAAAGATTCAGATTACAAAGCGGAAGACATCAACTAACACCTAAAGAGTTTCCCAACGAGATTACTTAAATTTCACAATTCACTTAACTCACACAATTAATCCAATAAGCTAACTATCTTAATAACGAGATAATTCTTAATCAGGATAATTTCTTTCAAAGGATGGAAATATAAATCACAAGCAATGACTCATCCATTAAGATCTATTCATAATCTTCATTCAAGCTTTTCATTTAAAACTACAAACCATACATTTAATATTCTAACACACTAGAATTTCATCATAAACATAAGAGATCTTTTCCAGCATATTTAATTTCCTAACCACAACTGAATAGATTTCATTACTCTAAGTTACATTCATTCATATTCCAACTTATTGCATTTTAAAAGATGATTACATACAGGCATCTATGATAAGTCTCATCTAAACCACTTATGCATTTGATCAACATGGCATACAAGAAAAAACTGCATATAAGCATTTAAAGCTAATTCCATTTATCCACTTAACCATTCTAACATAAGCTAATCATACATGATAAAGCTGAATAAAGGAAACATAAGAGAATACATCACATAACACCATAATGATCTCAGAGTTCACCCCTAAAGGGCTACATCTCCGGGTCTGCTCAACTGCAAGACCCCTCTAATAATTAATAAGGTTAAGAATACAAGAGGTTACACCAATTACAATCCGGCCATCAAGGCGAAATATAAATAATATACAGGCGACCGCATCGGTCAATCAATACATAAACGATCCCTGAAAAGAACAGGATCCAGCTGAACATAATCAAAGCTAAAACAAAGGTCCAAAAGAGCATCCACAAGGCTGAGCCATCACCACCCAAGGACTAACATGAAACCGATACTCACAAGGGCAGAGACAAAAGGATGACCCACAAAGGTACTCCTAACAGGACAAAATGACAACACACTAGCGAACGCAGGGACAAGTGTCATCACACAACCTGGTATGGATACCATGGCAAGTCTTCATAGGTCCCAGCCCCATACACTGGGTCACCCTGGCAACCTAATCTGAGCTTCCGGCCCATCCAAACCTCATGTGGACCCACACATCCTCTCGTGAAGACAAGGATGGTGGTTTGCCATTTCAGGCCTTCTCACAGCATGTCGAACCTATGATAGCACTGGTCCCATGTGTGAGGCACAATTATCTTACTTAGAGATTACTTTCTAATCTACTTAAAGGTTATCACTTATTAGACTCACTTTCGACGGGTTACCCAGCAGCCACTTTGGGCGCGGCCCCCAATCGAAAGCCACTTTCCCATACGACACTAGACTAAACTCAGACGAACTCAAAACCAAGGAATACACGTGGTCAGACAAACGGAGTTCAAGAAGAGAGAGACAACCATCAGGTCAAACACGACTCCATGATGATCACTTACTGACGGTACTCTAACTAGAGACCTAACAAACTAAGGTCAACCACGAATCATCATTCGACACCTACACAAGGGATATGACCAACTACGACAACACCACAATACAACAGTCAACTCAAAATCAAGGACTGAAAAAGGTACCCCAAAACATTCTATACGACCGGGACCTATCAAACAAAGCACTCTTGCCATTTCATAATTAAAGGTGAATATAGAAATTAAACTCGCAAAGGCAATAATCAAAAAAGACAATATTTCCTCAAATGATTTAATCATTAAAAGTCGATCAAGATTTCTACAAGATCTAAATCAGATTACAGTTATCTGCCTCATCTAGGATAGGTTGTTCTTGGTTTTCTAACTCTCTAAGGTTCAAAGCATCGAACAGACATATTAAGCCATAATGAGTTCTTAAACCAAACTCATATTAATCAAATTCAGACAACCATTAAACAATTAAATAAGATATTAAATCTCCAATCAAAATGTCATTAACATACTTGTCCAAAACCAACCTCTACAGTTTCGCATTTTTCAAACCCAGATGCATAATACAAATCACGGAAATATAAATATAAAGGAAATTCAATTGTAGATACTCATTTCCAAACGCACATCGTTTAAATTCAAATACCCAACGATAAATATTTCACTACTTCTCAATTACTCAAATGATATGTTCTAAGATAATATTAACATCATCAATTAGTAATTACATCGTATTTCAACGATTTTCCAATAACATACTATTCTCTATTATTTTTAAACAATACTACCTCAATTAGCCAAGTGCTCTATTCAGCTAGAAAATGAGATCTAGATTTATTAATCCAAGATCAATCAAAATATAATCAATGATATTCAGTTGCGAAGTTAACAGTTTTAGAACTTAATCAGGAAGGGAGCATAAGTCATGAAATGAGATTGAATAATTAATTCACCTATAAACTCCATTATAAAAATTAATCAATATCCAAATAACATTTATCAAGATTAATGCCACCATAATCCTAATTAAGAAACTAAATAAAACTTAACATTAAAATGATATTAATATCATATGCATTTTTTTTTTGAATAACAAAAAAAAAAAATACATAAAAAAAAAAATGATTTAAAAACTATTTTAAAAAAAAAAATGCATTATATAAAAGAAAAGGGGGAGGGAGGGCCGTGCCCTAACCCTAGCCGGGGAAATCCCGAGCGGCGGCGCCACCGCGGTGCCCGCAGGCTCCGCGGCGCCCTGCGGCCACCGTGGCTCCTGCGGTCACCGCAGTGCCGCGGCCACAAGCGGGCTGCGAGCGTAAAGAAAGGGAATGGGGGAGGAGAAAGGGGAGCATGCGGGGGAAGGGGAGGAGGAGCAGGTGGAGCTCCGCTCCCCGCCCTCCAACCCCAACAACAGTTCGTTTTAATAAACAAAAAACTTGCCCAGTTCAGTTTTTATGCATTTAACACAGCGCTAAATAATAAAAAACACAGTTCGAAAATTCCTCCTATATAATTTTTTTGAAACAACAACGAAATTTGTTTATAAATTTCGGTTTATAATAAAATCCGTTTTCAACGAAATTTGTTTTGGATATCAAGTTTTTGTTGATGGAATTCATCCATTCCAAACACACAAAAAAAGGGTTTCCAAACACCCAAACAGCAATGAGGAATAACACACCTCAATTAAAAATTTCCAGCCAAACTCATAATGGACAATCAAATTGATTTTTCAATTAACAAATTCATTCCTTTCAACCAGAACAGTAAATTCTTTTGGCAACAAGAAAACAATTCAGAATCCTACCTTCACACGCAATCCTGGAATAGCTGAAGGAGAGCCCACCTGTCAGATCCAGCAAAATTCCTTCCCAAAACCCCCAAAATTTCTTTCCAACCAAAAATTCTCCAAAAATGTCCATCCCCCAATTTTCCCCAAATTTTGGGTTATATAAAAGAGTTGACCAAAATTCCATTTTTGGAATTAAAATTTTTATTTCCAAATAACTCTCCAAATAATTCCTTTTTAAACTATTAGCAACAATTAACTTGCTTTTCAATTCCAAAATCGATTTCTTAATCAACTGAAATTTAATCTTTCTAATTTCAAAAGCCAACAGAATACAATCAATCTATTGCGATAAAATGCAAAACTTTCTTTTTCAACAGCATATATAAAATGCATTTCATATTCAAAATCAGTCATTAATCGAACTTACTTCCAATTTAAAACGAGCAATCCAATAACAACAAAAATCGCATAACGAAATCCCGATTAATCTAGTCCATTAATCTCTAATGCACAAATACATATTTAAACAAGATAATTACTAAGGACTAATTAATCAATTTAACCTTGCACACCAAGCACGCAAACTGAGAAGGTCAACCAAACAGACGACTTGCAAACCCAAACAAAAAGGGAACACCGACGACGACTGGCGATGCTCACTTGAGCATGACTAAGGTCGACTAGGGTCTTACGACCACCTAATCCAACTCTAAGGATAAAAGAGGTACACTCAAACCTGCACATCCAGGTGAAGCCGAACCTCGCACTCATGCGGCGTTGTACCTGAAATTTCTTGCAACCAAGAGTCATACATGCATACATATATAAAATTTAATGAAAGCGTTAGCCCGATATTAATACCACGAAATAGGAACACTAAACAACTAGCATACAACTAGTGTGGAAACCACATCAACAGCTATGTGTTAAATCAACATCCGACTATAACATTATATTAAGATAACTAACCAAGATTAAACCAAGATTAGAATTTGATTAGGGTAGAGGTACTACAATTCAACCCCAAGGAGAAGAATATCCCTCCAAGAAATCAATTACTAGGTATACACAACATCATATTTGGAGTCAGGGTACTGAATGGTCCTGAATAGGAGATGAGGGGGAGATACATTAAAGTAGGGCAACAAATGTGAGTTGTAAATTGGCCCAATGATAATTTACAATGCTACAATCCCAATATCCACTATCTTAAATATTTCATCATATTTGTCGAATTTGAGTCCTTATGTCCCAAAACCCATATCCACTTCCCCATTAAAATTTCAAATTCTAAAATCTATTTTCCTCCATCACTCCACCACCCCTTAAGGTGTGTGTCAATGTAGATCTTGCCAAAATTTCCATCCTCCCCTACAAAAATCTTCCAATATCCTATCCATCATCCAACACCTATTTTCCATCCTTTTATCCCTCCTATACAGTAATTTGTATAAATTCTTCTCCCTTTCCATCTTATCACCCACTTCATCTCCCTATACCATCACCTCACCAACATCTTTGAGGATACCTTCAATAGCCATGGTCCATTGTAGCACATATTATAGGGGTACTAGCCAAAGAACAAGACACTTTAGTCCTTCCTTCATCTTCTATCATGCATTCATTATATTCCAAAAAGAAAATAAAAACAAAAACATAAAACAAATGAAAAAAAAGTAAAGAAAAATAATCCATCCAATGGTGAAAACTACCTCTTCTGGCGCCTTGGGAAAGTACCATGGTGAAAACTTGGTAAATAGGCATCACGTGTAATCTATTTCCTCTTGCATTCTAAACTTGGGGGAAAATTTTATCGATTCTATCCTATCCACCTCATCCTTCATTATCCCTCATCCTTCATTGTCTCCAATTGACCCTATCTACATCCATATTACCTTTTCCACATTTGATCTTGACAAGGTTAAGGATATCCATAAGCATCACGAACTCTATCAACTTTACCTTATCCACACCCTTCAGTCCATATCCCTTATATTATCGATTTCTTTCTTCCATCGTCCATTACCACCTTTGAGATTTCTTATCCTATTTGTATCCTATCTCCATCTCATTCATCCCTTGATCTTGATCACAACTAAGGACATAAAATACAAAACATGTTTTTAGAAAGCCTCTTGACATGTTCATTCATGTAGACCACATGATATTCAATGCCTCATGCCATCACCTTATATTTTCATATCTAGTCCCTTAGCTTGGATAAACATATTTTTCTTTACAAGATAGCCCTTGAAAATCAAATCAATTCTAATTCCATCATAATTTTCCTCCATCCTTCACTTATCCATTTCCATCCCTTTAGTTCATTCATTTTCTCATAATGCTTTATGCCTTGTGTCTACACTAAGAATAAATAAATGCATCTTGCTTGAGAATCAATCTTGATGTATGTCTTATTCCTCAATCGGTGATCAAGACAACTTTTAAAAACTTATAAAAACCAAAAAAAAAATTAAACAAATTAAAATTATGAAAATCAAAAAAACTTTTAACATATAAAAAAAACTTCCAAAATCCAAAAAAAAAAAAAAACTTTTAAAATCTAAAAAAATCCCAAAACTTCTAAAATCTAAAAAAAATCAAAATATTTTTCAAAGATCCAAAATCCATAATAAAATGTACGATGCTAAGACATTGACACTTTGAAAAAACACAATCAAAAGATTACACAAAACACCAAGCTTAACAAATCATGAATCAATAAACGAACTACTGAAGTAGTTTACAACCTCACAAATCAACCGCCTATCAGTTTTAGCATCTTTATCAAGCAACGTGCCTCTACAGATACAACATTCCTAGAATAGGTACCCTATCAAAAGTGTCTTATTTTTATTTGATTTATCTTGTATCATGATCCTATGTTGCTCAAGGATATCCACAAGCAAGGATGGATCATTATTTTTATCGTTTGATTATTGTTTGCAGTTTGTCTTATCACTCCTTGCAAATGGTATGTGAGTAATCTAAGTTTTATCATGTCTAGATGCTTGCATTCCCTTGCCATAATAAGCTCAATGATGATATAGAACTATATTAAGCACAAGATTCCATCACCTCCATCCTCTCTCTCATCCATAACTTCTTCTATGACCATCTTCATATTATCTCCTTATCCATTATCTTCTAGCCTTATCCCCCCATCTTCCTTTCGAAAGAACACGGATTCTCCTTACCCATATTCCGTCTCAAGGGGGCATCATCCTACTAACTCATCATCCTTCCTTATCATTTTGATAATTGGGGCATCAATCTTCTAGTTCTTATCCCTTTGCTACCCACTTTGTTTCAAAATTCTTTGAAACATACATTGTCTCAAAGAGGGGAAAAATGTAGACACCTAAATTTGTCCTTTAACTACATAAATATTTATTATTGATTTAATTATTTTATCCTAATGTCTTCTATTAATTAAAAAAATATTTTTATTTATTTAATTATTTCACTAAGCCTCTTCTTTCTAATTTAAATAAATATTCATTATTTATTTAGATCCATCCTTCTTAAATTATATAAATATTTTATTTATTTAATTTATCTAGAACTTTCCTCTATTAATTATATAAATACTTTAACTTATGTAATTAATTCACTTACCTTTTTCCTATTTAATCTTAGCACTTCAAATTCTTCACATGGATCATAATCTGAATTCGTAGGCATGTGACAAGTGTCAATTGTCTCTTAATTCACTTTATGTTTTCTCCCAAGTGAACTAACCTCTTAATATCCTCCCTTCATCTTTACCCACCCTCAAATATTATTGATTCTCTTTCTTCTATGTTATCCTGGCTATTCACATTTTAACCTCTTAATCTAAACTTTCCATTCTCAGGATTATCTCTATAAAAGAGGCTTATTCCCTTTCATTTTCATGAAGAACATCTACAAGAAATCATACCTACATTCTTCCAAAATAATCATAAGCATACATCATCACAACCACATCCATTATTCCTTGAGCTCTTATGCAAGTGCAATACAAATCTAAAAGCAACACTATCAAATACAAGATCATGGAGGATAGGAGAACAATGGAGACAAGCCTATCATGGATGTCAAGGTATAATCTTTTATTATTTTATTGTTTATTTACATTTCATAATAGTTCATTATTGATTATTTGTTGAATTAACTTTTAGATCTAGGATTAGTGGTTGGATCTCATTAGGGTTTACAAATAGGTTCAAATTCAACATAAATAGTATGTATTCAATATGTTAGGTACAAATGCCTACCCAATCTTGAAAATTATAATAAATGAAAGTACTACATTGATAGGGAAGAGGTTTTCTTTAGAGGACCTTATCAAACTAAACCTCTATAAGTTAATTAATCTCTAGAAGGTACCACTTTTAAAATTCAAGTCATGCATGAGCACTATGAAGCTAAGCAATCATTTGTACAATGCAATTAAACCAAAAAAATTATGTGTTTATCCAAGAAGTGTACAATTTGTGCATGACAAATATCTCATAACCATATTATTTTGATTACATCATGAGCTACATGAGATCTTTACATTCTCGTGAAAGGGGTATTGATCTTAATCTTACTATGGCTACCCAATAAAAAAATAAAGAATTTTTAATTATTATATTGAGAATAATTTTGATGGCCATACTAACTAAGAATATTAAAGAAATTTATTGCTCTTACTAATTTATTACTTATTTATGCACTTATGAATACATAATCTCCTCAATAGCTTTCTATTATTTTACATGAAAATTTTGTAAATACGCCTTTCGGTGTAAATAGTATACATTGAATTATATACTTGATGGTCTCTTCTAATGGTATTTCCCCTATATTTACTCTTCTTTTAAGCCTCCTCAAACTACTAATATCACTTCTATAGACACCAATACTCTTATTTGCACTCCTAGTGTTACTCCCACTTCCCTCCATGAAAATACCTTTCCCAACATTTATCACTGATTTTATTGCTCATCATGTCTAACATATTAGGCATACTACCCTTACTATTCTTCTATATTATGCTTCCACCCACATAACTGCTATTACTATGTCTTATACTAGTTAAAATGGTATATCTATCACTCCTACCTTATGTATCATATGATTCCTATCTCTCACCACCCATGCATAACCCAATTATATATGTGTATTTCTCCCTCCATGGTTTTGTCACTAGCTCTTGACATGCATATATACATTTCACTTATTTTATAGTCTCACACACCCATCACACCAATATTTTCTCTATTTTCATCCTACAGTTGGAGATTGTTGAGATAATGTGCAAATATGTGTTTGAGTGATGTGTTGTCATTGTTGTCAACATATTCCTCTGTGCATTCCAATGTTGCAGTCAGATTAAGTAAGTTCGTTTGTCCATTGTGTTGAAGATGAGTTGTTGTGGATTAAAGGGTTTTGAGATAACTATGTCTGGGTGATTCAGTTTAAGTTTCAATGGTCTGCATGGATATTTGATCGAGTTATGAGATACGATATTGCAGTTGGTTTTTTAGTTGTTCGGTGTTGGTCAGTGTTCCATATTTTGCTCTATGTTGCAATATCTTGGTTTGTAGATCTGGTGGAGTGTTTGTAACATTCTGGTGTGTCCTCAATTCAAATGGTTTGTAATTTGGAGGTCAGCAAGTGAATCTTTCAGTTTGACAGTCAATTTAGTTAGTGTTCTTGGAGTATGGTATAATGATGATGGAGATTCTAGTAAATGGTATTGTCGCAATTGATTATGTGGCAATTCATGATGCTTGTGGATGTTTCTAGATTGTTTTGTATCCATGTTGGTGGTCTGCATTGATCATTGAGCGCATTATTGATGATTTTTCTTGATCTAGTGGTGTTCTTCTTGTTCTTGGCCAACATGATGATTGTAGCGTGTTTCGTATGTTCAAGGCATAAGTCTTGGAGGCATTTCATGTTTGAGGTAGTGATTTAGGTCCATACTATGTCTTAGATGACATTGTTTTGGTCTGCATGTAATATTGTAGTGTGTATGGTTATATCCTTGTAATTTGTGATGTGTGTTGAGCCGACCTTGAAAGATAGGTTGATGATATGTATAAGTAAATGTAATATTTATGTGAGAGTGGTGTATGTGTGTGAATAATGTTTTGATCTTTCAGAAGCAGTGAAGTAGTGTGAAAAAGAGTGAAGAAGTGTGGAAGAGTAGTATATGTGTTATGTGCCTAACCGGAACTGTAACCAAGCATGAGGAGATACCAGTTCATGATCTTTCGAATCTAATATAAATCTTTTTATAAGACATTGAGTCTTCCCTGGGGTTGTAGCCCTTGTTATTGTTTTTAAGCAGTGAGATCTAGGCAGTGTGCCTGAATGCATGTGCATTCCCCATTGTAATATTTCACATACTTTTAACAAGGTATCATCATATTGTGGGTAGGTTCTTGCTGTGGTTTTTTCCCTTGACCGAGTTTTCCACATCAAAAATATTGATGTTATGTGTGTTATTGATGTGGTGTTCATTTATGCTTTCACTATTAATTATCAGATCTGAAATTGTGTTTGTGTTAAGAAAAGTCTTTGAGAAAACTGATTCACCCCCCCCCCACCCCCAATCTCAATTTTTTGCCTTGTCACCAACACCTACTACACTGTTAGAAGATATAGACAATCTTAATAAACAAGCAAATGATAATAATAAGTCTATCACAAACAAACATCCATATCAAACACAAATTGCTTTTAAATTTGTTACATATTTGTTATTACAATGGTTTATAACATCTACTATATTTAAATTATATAACATTAATATTCATAATTTACAAAGCATTATTGTAGCATGTTTATATTTTTCTTCTGAATGTGAGATTTTTTATAATTTATTTCTACAAATGATAAAGTATTGTGTTATTTGATGATGTTTTCTTTTCCTCTAGGTAATCTACATTGTTTCAATTCTTTATCCACCACTTTCCTATAATATTTCCACATCAACATGCACTTGAAAGTAAGTATCAATAATTTATATAGATGTATTAAATGATGCCACAATCTAAACAATGATTGTGTTCTTTGATTCCAAATATTATGTGAAAAAATAAAGCATAGTTTGATGATTTTGAACTATAAATCATGTTTCTTCAAATATTTATTCTTATTATTAAGAATTATGTACACTTGAGCAGTTTTCCATCTTTGAGGGACATGAAAGGTTACCTAAAGTATTGAGATAAAACTACTTAAATCTAACACAATCAGATATATCATCCTCACTATCATCTTAATCTACTTACCCTTCCAACATTTAGAATTGTAATATTATTCAAAGGATAATGACATTAGGTAAATAAAAGAGAACTTTGTGCATCAAGTGACCAATGCTTGCAATGTTCCATCTTTCAAAGAAAAATATCTTTTAAATATCACTAAGTTACAAGAACCATCTTAAAATATGGTTCATAGTATTTTAATTTCTAACATGATTGCTCTCCCTCTTATGACACTCTCAAATTTATACCAATAAATTAAAATGATCAAGAATTGTTTCATTATCATAAAAAAAGACATGATATTCATTCTTTATCCTGATAAGCATAAGATACAATATTTAATTTTAAAATTCATATTGAAGATGTCAACAAAAATGTAACCATGTAGTTATACCTCTTATTAATTCTTCAAATCTGTACAAATCAACTTCCTATCCATATTAACAATATATAAACAAAATATTTTATTTATAGACCATAATATTATAGATAACCATTATATTGATTCTAATAATATGTACCACATATGGATTCTTTTATGGGAAATATACATTCTCAATGTACATACCTTCATATTTAAATGTTACTTCTTTGATTACATGAAATTCCCCCCTAATTATTATTGTGGACCATTATATATCATTTGTGAGAGAGGAGACAAATTCAATGAGGACATTATTTATTATCCTACTAATCAATACACTATATGCATGGAATTTTTTATAATTGATGATGATTTCAAGCTACCTTCATGTTCTTAATTTAGTATTTTATTTTAGAATGACTGATATACTATTGTCTTTTATAGTTTGGGGTGTCTTGTATTTCTTCTGAAGATCACACTAAAGATGTAGTCATCTTCCATTATGACATCCATATTATTCATAGGTTCAATTTTCTATTAATTAGAATCTAGTTGGAATACACAAAATTAATATATTTTGCCATCTATTAATGTGTAAAATATGTGTATGAAGGTGAATTTATAAAAGTTAAAAGAGATTCATATTAAAGGCTTTCAATTATTTGAATTATTTCACTTTTGACAATTATCATCATTATTGAGAAACCTCCTTATGATAGAAAAAAAATATTTACATGATCTATATCAAAAATAATTCTAAGAACAAAGTAAGTAAAAAATAAATAAAAAATATAATACACTATTTCATAAACATCATTACATTCATTGAAAAAATCTAAAAGATCTATATTATAAAAAGCCAATGTTTCATTTTAGGGTCTCAAACCCAAGTATTATCTATAAAAAAAAAATTAAAAATAAAAATAAAATAAAAAACTAAATCTTTGGTTCACCATACAAATTACATAAATTTATATTTGTTTTTAATTTTTATTCATGATAATTATTATAGACCACATATCTTTGTATTTGTTTTTAGTCTTTCCCTGACTTTGACTTTTCTTTAATACGCCTTATTTTTGCATGCCCTTCCCATGTTCTAGTTCACACTCATTCTTTTTGTCCCTACTTTTGGGGTATCTTTAAGATATATTTTTACGTAGCACTCTTATTTTTTTTCTTAAATTCTACTTTATTAATGTATGTTACTTTTTGGTTTTCTTTTTGTTTCATCTTTTGTCATTCTATGTATTATCTTGTTCCTTATTATTTACATATTCACTATCTATTTTCCTCATGTAAACTCTTTCTATTCTTTTATAGTTATGTTATCATTATATGTTCTTACATGTTTTTTTACCTAATTATTATTTGATTTAGTTATATATTTGACTCATTTTCATTATTTAAATTTGGTTAAGAAAAGAGGTGTTATACACATTGAACAAGAAATAAAATATTTTAATTAAATTTAAGATAAATATTTATTTATGGTATATCATTAGATATGTGTTTAGTCATATTAAATATTATTTGAGTTCAATTGTATTTTATGTGTGAGTTGCACAATGGAAACATAATTAATATTGAGAAAATGTAGTACCAACATGTAAATATTGACATCAAAGGTTTTGTGTTCTCATATTTATGAGATAGATTATACAATACCACTTGATAATTTTGTGTAAGATTGGTTCTTTAAAAACAAGGACATGTTTAATTGTTGGATTGGATGTAAATGTACTCAAATCTTATGGGGTGCATATGTGAATCATGGAATGAGAAATGTGTTGCTTGGTTGTACTCAATATGCCTAGACACGTGGAGCATGTGTTAGAGGAGATTCTTGTTTTAGAAGTATTCATGGAGGCTCCATGAGTGTATTGAAATGGAGTGGATGTCTTTCAAGACTAGATCTTTTCCACATGAGGTATTTCATAAGGTATATCTTGTGTTGTTTTGTGGCATGTCTTTGATAATTGTATTATAGCTATTTTTTAAGCCTCTATGTATGAATGCTTTTCTCTCATAGAATTATGTAGGAAATGAATTGATTATCTTTCAAGACTAGATCTTTTCCACATGAAGTATTTCGTAAGGTATATCTTGTGTTGTTTTGTGGTATGTCTTTGATAATTGTATTATAGCTATTTTGTAAGCCTCTATGTATGAATGTTTTTTTCTCATAGAATTATGTAGGAAATGACTTGATTAGTCTTGCAATTTCTTAACAAAACTATACTTCAAGACCGTCTTTTTATTTATGATTTTCCTATAAGTTGGAGGTAATACTATATAAGATTTCATTGTAATTTTATAGTGCACTACATGTTTTATTACATGATCATTATGATTCAATGGTAATTATTTTATTATCGTACATTTTATATAAATATTAATGTACAAACATGATCATCTTTTATCAATTATTTGATGGTTGTTATGGTATCATCATTACACAATTTTCCATTAGTTTTGATTCTCTATGTTCTTGTGCATGATTATATAATTCACTTAATTTATTCTTTTTTCATACATCATTTCTCCCCCTCCTCCAATTTATTGGGTCTTTAATGAAGTCAACCAATCAAAATAGAAATATAATATCACTAACATTCTTCTAATTGAAATCTCAAGGAGTGACCTACACAAAGACTCATCATTGTAGCTAGAAACATATTGATTACATTGCATCCCCTCAACTAAGTAGAGTTCAAACCCTAGCAAATATAACATTAGTTCACAACAAATATTTAATATTAGAAAATTGGATAGTTAATTTTTTCCTTAGGTATTAGGGGTATGATGGTGGAAGGGGTTGGAGGTTGAGTTTATTGGATAGGAAGTTGGTAAACCTTAAAATTAAAATTCATGTATATTTCCTTTTATATTTAAGAGAGCACAAATAGCATTTGACTATGTTATTTATTTGGGGATCGAATACATATTTGATAAATAATTTTTAGATCATATAGATGGTACAAGGTTCAAAAGAGGGACTTGGCCTATTTACACTTTTTACGACAATATGTAATATCAATAGGAAAGGATTATCCTATCAAGCATCGATCTAGAAATTCTCATACATAAAATAGTGTCACTTGGTAAGGATGAGAAAAATATTTACCCTTTTCTACAATTTCTAAATATATTTCTTATAAAGGTTAGGGATGTTTTATTTTAATAATTGCATCACGACAACATTAAAAAAATATATTTATTTTTTCAATTCACACATATAAAAGAGTTCGAAAATAACAAGTAATAAAATCAAATAGTCAACTTTTTTTAATTATATTTTCCAAAAAGATTAATATTTTTTTATAAAAATAAATTTTCCTTTCATAAACTCATTAAAATTCATTCTAGACTTTTAATTTGGAGTTTCATATGGTATGATGATGGTGGAAATTGTTGGAATCCAAGAACAGTGAGAGGGGGGGATGAATCAGTGTTCTACCAGAATATAAGATTTTAGCCTTACCAAAACATTCATTCATCAACCGGTAAACATAAATACATATAACTAAAACAAATAATGCAATCACATAAATGAACACCATAACACAGAGAATTTATACGTGGGAAACCCCAATGAGGAAAAACCAAGGTGGGATTTGTGACCCACAATATCAATTCACAGGCCATATGAAGAGATATTGCATATAATAGTGGCCTGCACATGCAAGAAGGCACACTGCCTAGAGCACACTACTCATCACCAAGAGTCTCACTGACTACAATCACTTTCTGATATAAAAATGTAAAACTAAACTCATATAATGCATCTGCTATGCCTGATTGACTTTCAGTTAAGGTTGTGACTCTTCCAATTCTTAAACCCTAAACCCTTGTCAGAATAACATACACCTTATGAGTACCTTATAAATGATCTACGGGTTATTACAGAATATTACTTTCGCATACAAATGATCTCGCATGCATAAACTTGGCATATCAGACCTTATCTCCAAAAAGATATATTTAATGACCTAATAGACTGACTTGTATACCCTTACAAACATTTATGTCATATGTCGGCTTACATACAAAATGATAATACATGTCGGCTCATTAATATATACAAATTATAAAATGATTTGTCGGATACTACCCTTTGTTGGATCTCCAAGTGATGTCGTCTTCCCATATCGGTACCTAGTTTATCGGTTACCTTTGAAATCCTTGATGTCAGTGAAATGTCTACCGGATGTTAATGTGAACCAAAGTATGTTGCCAATGTTGCCATCAATGACAACATAAGAAACTGAATGAGTGTCAATTGCCAACAATCTCCCCCTTTGGCATTGATGGCAACACATGTGAAAAATGGTTTGAATCTTCCCTACTGATCCTAGACTGTGATTCTGCTCCCCCTGAGCTATATATACCATCTGAAATCTGATCCATATTGTTTCTACGCTTGAATGTCATGTGTTATTAAGCTAATTAGCAAATAAGAACGAATCACCAATTCTCAACTAATTAACAAACAAACAAACAAACATAATCAATGAAAATCAATATGAAACAAGAAATAAATTCAAATAAGGACTCCCTCATTCTACATCTTTGCTTCCATTGTTCTTCTCCAATTTGAGTGGTTGGTGGCTCTCAGGTATTGCACCAATTTCCTGCATTTGAAGACTTTGATTCTGTCATTCTAAAAAAGCTAGATTGAATTGAGAAAATGATGTTGAATTTATAGATTTTCAACACAAAGGGGGTGAGAAATAGAACTTAAGTGTTGATTGATAGATAACTGAATTTGATTGATCGGTGAACTACTCATGATTGATTTGTTAACTCAGTAGATTGATCTATTAACATGATTGATTGGAGAGTAAATTCAATATATTGGCTAGTAAACTCATTTGATTGATTAGTGAACTGAATAGACTAGGGAGATGACTTAATTGATGGATTAGTAGACTGAATTAATGATGGATTAGTCATAAAAAGTTGATTTTGAGTTAAAAAGGATGATTGATGAGTTAACTAAGTTAACTGATTAGACAGTTGTTTTGATCAACCAGTTATGATTTAGCGTGTGCTATAGGAGTTTGAAATTGAATTTGATTTTCATTTTCAATTTTAATTTGAATTTGGTCAATCGAATGTTGAAATGCACATGAAATTAACATAAATTCAGATTTGGTGAAATGTGAATTTGGAAATGTGAAATTAATTGAAATGAAGTGAAATTCGAATTTGGGGAAACGAAATGAAATTAGATGAAATTAATTGGAATTATAATTTGGGGAATTGGAGGAATTTAATTAATTTAAATAATTTAAATGAAATTATTTTAACTTAGGAGATTGAATTAATTAAATGATAAAGATTATTTAATTAAGGAATAAATCATAATTAATTAAATAATTGATATTTAATTAATAATTGAGATATGGTTAACTGATTAGCATGATTTGAGAATAGAAATAGAATAATTAGAAGTGTTAGAGGGCGATGATTAGAAGAAATAGTTAGTTTAATCAAATAATTAAAGAATTACTTAATTAAATAGATGAATAATTAGTGTAGAATTAACGAGACATTTTTAGGTGTCTACATTCGCCCCTCTTTGAGACAATGTCGAAATGACGTTGTTTCAAAGAAAAGAAAAAGAAAAAATGCCCTAGTATGCCTCGGTGACACTTAGGGTATAAATATGCCCCCTCAAAAAAAGTGGTCAAAAAATTGTGGAACGAAGACCAGTTTTTTGGAAATGTGCTAGATAGTGATAATATGAAGTTTGAAATGGTTTTGATCTCGTTTTCTATGTCTACAACTGCGTTGAATCTGGAGGGGTCCATGGGCGTTATGTTGAGAAAAACCCTAATTTTGAGCTTATAAATTGAAGATTGGTGTTGATTTGAGCTCATTTGCACTATTTTGTTTTGCAAGAAGTCCTTAAAGATATTAGTGCTTTCAACATCCTTGGAGTGAAATGGCAAGTCACAGAGTGAGGCTTCATTTATCCGAGTGAGTGTGGTCTTATCAGAGACCTCCTGGCACTGGTGGCATGGTGAGTTGCATGATTTATTGCTCATTTATGTCTATTTTTTTGAAATTTCAATCGTTTGATGATATGTACTTTTTCGTGAATTTCGCATTTGACTGTCGATTTTTCCACAATTGATATTGTAGACGTATAAAAATGACCATATTCCTAAATGAATATTTAATGTTCATTTTATTCTCATTCCTCTATTTAGTTTAATTTAATTTAATTAAATCACCCACATTCCTCTATTTAAATTAAATAAATTATTCAATTTATTTATTTAAATTCACTTAAGCTTTTTATATCATTTAATTGAATAAATCATTTTATTTAATTAAATCCCTTCTCTCTACTTTTAATTAAATTTACATTTAATTAAATAGTTCACCCCAAATAAATAAATCTAATTTATTTAAATTCCCCAATTGCAACCAAATTAAAATAAAGCAATTTATTTTAATTAAATCCTATTATTCCTCACCCACTTGCATTTTCCTACATCTCCCACTTGCCTCCTAACCCTCTTCCTAAATTCTTCTAGAACCCTCCTAATCCTAATCAATTAGCCTAAACCCTTCAATCATCCCCTTTCCCTAAACTTGAGGAGGTCACTTCTCAAATTTGGAGTAAAGTCTTCCAAAGGCATTAAAGCCTTTATGCCTTCAACAAGCTAACTTGTTGAATACCCCCAAATTTGGAAGGACTCTTACAAATTTGTCCCCAAAGTCTTTCAAACCATTAATGGTTCACTAACCCTTAGTGGCATGGTTAGAGACTTTTTGCCTAACTCAACCCTCATCTAACCAAGGGGTCTCATCAAGCATTCATTGCTTTGACCATGGTTATCCCTTTAACCCTTGCACAAGAGTTTATCCTTTGGGTAAAACCGTTATCCATTGGATAACCCTAACCTAACCTTAACCTTTACCCCCTAAGGTAACCATGAGGTCTTCTCAAGCATTTAATGCTTCTTACTTCTCCTCTCAAGTAGTCTTATGTTGACAATTGTCACCATTTCATTGGTGAGAATTGTAAACATGGATTGATAACTTTCAATCCTGGCCATTGATTAGATCATTTAATCCTGACCATCCATTGCCTTGTTTCTTCTATAAATAGAGCTCTCATCCCTCCATTTTATGATCCAAGTCTTTAGCATCAAAATTATACTCAATTTTAGCAAGCATTTAGCCTCTCTTTATAATAGAAATAAATCTAATAATCATTTTAGAGTATTTCTATCATCTTAGATTAAAACATATAACTAGTATATCATGTTAGGATAGTATTTTTACTAACCTTGTTATCTTATCATCTAGTTTAGTTCATTTGTTAAAATCATGCATAAATAGGATGCATTCATACTAAAATTGATCTAAAGCATCCCTCGTTCTTGCATTTGTCATCCCTGAGTCACTTTGCTCAGTGATCTGAGAGAAAAGGCATTGGCTTGAGGGACCTTGTGAGATAGAGAACCATGGAACACTCCTTGGGAAGTTGAGCTATTCCTCATGGCTCCATAACTTGCACCAAGAGTCCCATGGGTGTGTGGACAAGTCTTTAAATATTTTTCACAATTTAAGTTTCATTGAACTGCTTTTCCTGCATACATTTATGGCGCCCACCATGGGGCATAACCCCATTAATCAAATTAGTTTTTGAATATGACCAACTTTGCAGGTCTGCAGGAAACGAGACTCGGCGTGTAGGAAACCTTTGATAGCACATTTGGTTAAACCTTCAACGCATTTGGTCAACTGTTCAGCATGTCGAACTCATATCTTAGCGCGTGGGAAACCTTCCTTAGCACATAGAGTTTTTAAGACTTTCCTGTAGCTTTCAACATAGGAATTTAACAGTCCAGCAAATTTAGAAAACAACTTAGCATGTCGGGTCTATCGGATAGTGCATCTGGGGCATTCTGTAGCGCGTACAGTGTATTCTGTAGTGCATCACAGATAGAGGGTAAGAAATAATTTGTAACAAAGATTTCGAGAGTTAGACTTGTGGAAGTCCACAAAGCCATTATTTTGCTAACTGATTAACTGTTGTTTTGCAGGTAACTGATAGTTTAATTGCAAGTTTGGAGCATATTTTTATTTGAACTAGGTTTAAATTAGTTTGAAGATTTTTACTAACTTGGCTAAGTTAGTTAAAGATTTAAATTCCTTTCATTCCTTGTTAAAACTAAAATTGAACTCACACCTCATTTTGGGCACATAAAAAGAACAACAACAAAAATCTTTCTTGCTTTCTTAGGAGAAATTTTTCATTTTGGACATCTAAAAAGAACCAGCAAATTTTCATTCTGCAAAAGAGCTTTAAAAAGAATCTCACCATCCTTTGGTGTTTAAAAGGATCAACTTTAATTTTTGCAAGGAAAAAGAACCTCACTTGTCCAATTTTATTCCAAGTTAAAGAGGGAAGTTCTTCCCCTTTGTCGATTTATTTTGTTGACTAAAATCAAAAAATTTCTTTATTGACCAGGTTTCTTTATTAGAATAGACAATCACTGATTTGAGGAAATAAAATAAACACCATGTTTTTGTGGAGCAATATCTCCATATAGACTTTAACAAATCATTGCAATAAAAAGCTAAAAAGAACACTTGCATGCTTTGCTTCAAAAGTGGTAGGTATATGCTCTCCCCTTAACTAGGTGATCAAAAAGCCAAACCACTCTTACGCTTTCATTGTTTTTAAAAAAGCATTTAAATCCTTTAGCAGGAATGTCCTCCCGAGGAATCAACAAACTCTTAAAGTCATTCTTTGGCCAATGTGAGGGGAACGACCTAAGTGGGGAACGACTTTGAAGCCAAGTGTTCCAACCCACTATAATCAAAAGTGGAAAGTGACGTAAGTCCTTTTCAACGGTTGCACGCAGTGATTAGCCTTCCCCCAGTATCTTTATGATACGTAAAGCCTTTGTTCTAAAGGTTGGGAAGCCTCCTAAGGGATTTTATCACTGACAGCCAAACAGGAAGCCTGATTACGAACTTTAGCATTAGAAAATTTGAGCCGAGTCAGTATCCAAACATTTGCAGTATCCTATTTAATTAATTAAATCATTCCAAGAAAATTATTTTGATCAATTATCGTATTTAATTTATTAAATATCCTAGCATATTTAATTTATTAAATATCCTAGCATATTTAATTAATTAATAAATTTGTCATTTAATCATAAAAAAAGGAATTAATTTTTCACAAAAAAAGAATTAATATGCAAAGCAAGAGTTAAATTGAAAATAAAATAAAAGAATTGAATTGAGAGAGAAATCAAACTTGAGATATTATTTCTTTCTTCTAAATTGAGATAACTTGAAATCAAAAAACAATTAAATGAATTTTAATCATTCTCTAAAATTGGAACTCAAAGCTTTTGAGAAAAGAAGTTCAGTTGCATTGAAAAGACTCTTTTCTTGAATAAGTCAAATAATATGCATGGAATTACCTATTTTCATCTCAAGTGCATGGAATTAATTGAATTATATCTCTAAGGCAAACTCAAACTTATAATCTGAATGCATTTCATTTAAACTATAATTGGAATCTATCTCAAGGTCAACTGAATCTAATTTCTCAATTATTTCAATTATCCTAAATTGTGCTTTTTCTTGATCTCTCTTGTGATTCTCTATAAATTCAATCTTCATCTCTCATTCAAAACACCCCGAAGATTTATTGTTATTATACAGTTTTTGCTTTGGAGTCATTGAAGATATTGTGCTTGCCTTTTGAGATTATTGCATCTTATTTTAATTTCTTTTTGCATCTTTACTTCAATTATGATTGCTTGAATTCATATAGCTTACTATTCATCCATCTAGCATAATCTTGAATCCATTTAGCTTAATATCATACTCATATAGATTAAATCCTTCGTCTTGGTGTAGTCTAGTAATTGGTATTGCTTATACAAATCTGAGAGCAAGTCTATACTCGCATCTTTTAGAAGGCAATTGGTCGATTTGTTAAGGTTTTATTATTCATGCTTATATCTTTCTAACCATACATGTAATGACTTAATTGAAGAGTTGTGTCTTACAACTTGCATACTTATTTCACTTTTTCACACACACAAATAGAAATCATACACTCGCATACCCAAGCAACTGGACAAAAGGGAAACATCAACGCAAAACTCTACCACTGACTCGCGTTGTGGCGCAAACTGACAAGGTGAACATCTAAGCCTAGAGTGAGTGAAGGAAACTTATGCCATATCCAACCACTTTCCATTGGGATAGGACATGTTTAGACCTGTGAACCCAAGTAGAGTCAATGTCTGGTACCTGCAATCTTGCAATCACGAAACAATACATATACGACATGTAATCATAATAATAAACAGGCAAGTGAAAAGAGAATTACAACACCTTATCATGCTCTCAATGAGTGATAAGGCATCGCCCCTTTCACGAAGACAGTCACACAACAACCACATTAGTACATCAAATGAAACCATAATTACCAAATAGGGGTTAGAATCATCATAACTCATATAGTCCACATAGATATGTCAAATGCATATAATCCATCAATATAAATCCATCCATCAAATAATCTAGGATGTATCGTCTATCGTATGAATCATCAAATAACATATTTCCATATAAAGCATCTAGAAATATTAGTATCATAAAAATAAAGTCATGAGTAACATCAAAACATCATCCATATGTCTAAATATGTCTATCAAAGCATGAACCAAAATGTGAGTCTAGGAGGGATATTGCAATTTGAAATCGTTGAAATGACCAATGTTGGTGCATTTAAGGTTTGGAAGGTCAGAGGAGACATGCCATTTATGCCAAGCAGTCAACTTTCTCCTAATCATGGCGATTAGGATTGTCCAAATGATTAGTGAAGAGATTAGGTGGGATAATGGAGGATTAGACAGAAAGTGGACAAGTTAGGATAATGTGACATGAGAAGAAAGAATGAGTGGAGGAATTAAAAATTGGAGGATAATGATAATCGGGCTTCTAGAATAATTAATTAGTTTAAGTGAGGATTAGAAGAAGTGATTTGTAGGAATCACATAACTTAAGTCAATTAATTAAAAGTAATTAACTTAAGGGGACTTAGAAGAATTAATTGATTGGGTGACTTCAGAAGAAATGGAATTTATTCAATAAATCAATTATTGGACTATAGTGACAGGATTAATTAATTTTAAATTTAATTAATTATGAGAAGAATGGGAATAACATAATTAAATGAATTAATTATGTAGAAAGGATAAATTAATTAAATATTTAATTTAATTAATTTTAGACGTCTACAATAGTCTCACACACCCATCACACCAATATTTTCTCTATCCATCCTACTACACTATTAGAAGATATAGACAATATTAAGAAACAAGTAAATGATAACAATAAGAAGTCTATCACATACAAACATCCACGTCAAACACAAATTGCTTTTAAATTTGTTACATATTAATTATTACAATCGTTTATAACTACTACTATATTTAAATTACATCATTGTTCATTTACAAATCGTTATTGTAGCATGTTTATATTTTTCTTATGAATTAAGCTTTTTTATAGTTTATTTCTACAAATGATAAAGTATTGTGTTATTTGATGATGTTTTCTTTTCCTCTAGGTAATCTACATTGTTTCAATTCATTATCCACCACTTTCCTATATTATTTCCATGTCAACATGTACTTGAAAGTAACTATCAATTATTTATATAGATGTATTAAATGATGCCAAAATCTAATCAATGATTGTGTTCTTTGATTCTAAATATTATGTGAAAAAATAAAATATAGTTTGATGATTTTGAACTATAAATCATGTTTCTTCAAATATTTATTCTCATTATTAAGATTAATGTACACTTGAGCAGTTTTCCATCTTTGAGGGACATGAAAGGTTACCTAAAGTATTGAGTAAGATTAACATGTGCTTGCATATATTTTTGCATGACTATTATTTGATTTATTTAAATATTTGACTCATTTTCATGATTTAAATTTGGTTAAGAAAAAAGGTGTTATAAAATATTTTAATTATATTTAAGATAAAAAATTTATCTATGGTGCATCATTAGATATGTGTTTAGTCATATTAAATATTGTTTGAGTTAAATTATATTTTATGTGTGAGTTGCACAATAGAAACATAATTAATATTGAAAAAATGTAGTACCAACAAATAAATATTGACATCAATGATTTTGTGTTCTCATATTTTTGAGACAGGTTATTCAGGCAATACCACTTGATAATTTTTTGTGAGATTGGGGTTCACCCCGCAGCGTGATGGTTAGTCAAGAGTCTGTTAATCAAGTTGTCTCGAGTTCGAGACCCATGCCCTCTACAGGTACTCATGTAGGCGCTTGAAAGAGCGAGTACAATGGTGTTGCAGTAGAAATGAAGATTGTGAATGAGGTGTTAATGCCTTAGTCAAACATGGACGGTTGCTGCAAGCGCTCAATGGTTGGAGGACATGGCAGAGGAATGCCCTACGGCTGGTCCCATGGTGGGTCAGCGGTGCAATAAGGAGGGATAAGCAGACCATGGAGTAATAAGGAGGCAATAAATGGACCGATAAGGTGACTTGCCCGATGCCTTGGAGAGATAAGGGGTCACACAGGAAATGAGATAGAACTAATGCACAGAGTTGTTAATACCTCAGTTGAAATGTAAGCATGCGAGATTGATTCTTTAAAATTAAGCATGTGTTTAATTGTTGGATTAGATGTCAATGTGATCAAATCTTATAGGGTCCATATGTGAATCATGGAATGGGAAATGTGTTGCATGGTTATTCAATATGTCTAGACACATGGAGGATGTATTAGAGGAGCTTGTTATTTTAGAAGTATTCATGGATGCTCTACAAGTGTTGCAATAATTTTATTATTCTTAATTCCCTCTTGAAGTTTTTCATAAGTTATATCTTGTGTTGTTTTGTGGTATGTCTTTGATAATAGTATAATGGCTCTTTTGTAAGCCTCTATGCATGAATGATTTTCTCTCAAGGGTTATGTAGGAAATGATTTGATTAGTCTTGAAATTTCTTAAAAAATCCTTCAAGACCATATTTTTATTTATGATTTTCCTATAAGTTGGAGGTAACACTATATAAGATTTCATTTCAAATTTATAGTGGAGTACATGTTTTATTACATGATCATTATGATTCAATGGTAATTATTTTATTATCGTACATTTTATATAAATATTGATGTATAAACACGATCACTTTTTATCAATTATTTGATGGTTATTATGGTATCATCATTACACAATTTTACATTATTTTTGATGCTCTATGTTCTTGTTGTTAAAGTTGTGAAATACCTCACATAACCCAATGAACACCTGTATGCAAATAACCTATTACAACAATGGAAGATTCACAAAACACAAAGATTGCTTTGAAAACCTAGAGCAAAAGAATGCAATAATAATAATAATATTGGTTAAGGATTACAAAGGGATCAATCCTTATAAAAGGAGATCAAAACCTAAAAGGAAAAACCCTAAAATAAATTAATAATTAATAATAAATTAATAATTAATAATAAATTAATTATTAATATTCCTAAATTTAGCTTAAGTTAAATAGAGAAAAGGTGACTTAATTATTAAATCAATATGATTTAATTAATTAAGTAAACTAATACCTTTACTCTAACACCCCCCCTTAAGATGAATTTAGGGAGAAGCTAAAAAAACTAAGGACTAGATGCTAGAAAGCTAAAATGGGTTCTGACAACAAGGTCTGATGAGGTACCCAAGGACAATGAAATCTTTGTAAAGTGGAGAAAAGGAGAAAACTTTGTGGGAACAAAACTCCTCTTTAAGAAGAGATGAAAGCTCAAGTGAAGGACTAAGAAGCCTCCAAACAAGAATGTTCCAAAAGATAGGAACAAAAGACGAGCATGAAGAATCATTGAAGCATGAAGAAGCTGCAAACTCTATCGTAGAAAGACTGCTAAGATGCTGAAATAAGAGCCTCCTCTGAAACAAAAGATGATCAGGATCAAGAAGACATGAATCTGCATGAGTACCCTGAATGACACTACTCAAATCCAAATCAAATGGAAAACACAAGCAAAATATTTGGAACCCGAAGATATAGATGGTACAAGTACCAATAGTTTGAAGAACTAATCAAATGAAAAATGGAAGGTCACCTCTGAAAAAAAGGAATGCAAGAGTGCCCATATGGTAAGTATTCTATCTCATCGAAATGCATGGGTAACCAACTACTACATCCGCCTAGTACATATGATCAAATACTGAATACATAGCTCACTCCAACGTGAAACCAAGGAAGCATTAGCACCACTAGTAGAAACCCCCCCATAATGCTAACAAGGGAGAGGTATGACAGGTACACTGAATCTAAAAGCCATAATGTAATGCATGAAGAAGAACCAAGGACATCTGATCGTGCAGACATGAAAGTAGAAGCAAATACAAAGGGTGTGCAAACCAAGGCACACACACATGAGAAAGTTATGAAGGCAAACAAAGGAAAACATCAAACCCCCATGGCACTTTATATTATAGTGTGAGTACAATAAGGCACAAAACTGATGTGCAAGATCCCATAATACATGTGCAATACAAAGGCACTTTGTCTCAGTGTGATTACAAAATCATAAGTTCTTACAATGAAAGCTCAGAATGTCAAAAAAATACATAAGGCTGGAAATACATGAAGAACAACCAAAAACGAGTCATCCCACGCAAACAAGAAGTTTCCACAATCTCATATGTCCAAGTAATTCACTAGAGTGTGAAAACACAAAAAAATGTTCAAATAAAATGTACTTGGAGTAAAATCTGGAAAAAGTGCATGGATGGTTGTGAAGAGCTCTGAAACACCATCCCAATGCCGCTAGAATCAGGAAAAATGGAGAAACTGGTGAAAAGTTATGAACTCGAGACTAAAAACAGCACCTATGACTTAAAATTGTTGTAGAATGTACCAGAAGAAAAACCAGGTGATGAAACCCACATATGTGGAAACTAGACAAAACTATCTTTCCGACGGTATCTCGTTTGCCAAAAAATGATAGCATATGCCCAAGTTATGGCCAAAACAAAAAAAACCCTCTTTTAGGGCACAAAGAGGGTCAAAGAGGGCCATTCACTATTGTTCATATTGCTGGTGTCATCATGATGTCACGCTAACGTTAGCAAAATATTCTGATAATATTCCCTCCAACCTAAAAAAATACCCTTGTCGGAAAATACCACTAGGAAAAAATCCCCTGCCTGAAAAAAATTGTCGTCGAGAAAAAAAATGTTGACAGCATGAAATCCACCAGTTAAAAAAAACAAATCCACCAATGGGCAGAAAAATGGCAGCGGCAGCATGCAAGGGCGTGGTGGCGGCGGAGCAGCAGCCGAGGTGGCGAGAAGCTAGAAAAAGGGTCGTCGGTAAAGATTTTCCAGGGTCATTAAAAAGGTGCCAGCAGTGGGTGAGTAGGGGGCCCGACAAAGCCATCGACCCTACTGCAGGGTCCACAGCTTACTGCAGGCCGTACGCACCTGTAGAGGGCACGCCTCCCCTCTTGAATATTATTTTTAATAAAAAATTTACATAGTTTTTTTTGTTTAACATTATTTTAAATATTTTTTTTTTTTTGGAAAAAAAATACAAAACCCAAAAAAATAAAAATACCATAAATTATTTTCGATGTGCGTGCACAGACAACGTACGGTCGTACAACCAAATTTTTGTTGCCTCAGAGGTCAACAATGCCCAAATATATCAAATTATATATCAGAATTTGTGGAATCAGCCTCTCGAAGCCAATCGTGAGGTCCTTTTGGGCCCACATTGCTCCGAAAAATAGGTGCCCCCTGGATCATAAAAAAATTAAATCTTCAAACCCTCACAAATCTGGCCTCGTGAATCAAAAATTAATGAACAAAAGGTCAATCTTGACTATTTGACACGTGTCGGATTCAATGGTGAGGTCCAAAATAACCCAAAATGCATAGAAGACCTTCTATAGGTAGAATCTCCCACTAATACATTTGGACTAGATTTTTGACTGAGGTTTCCGACAGAGAAGGTATATTGTGGCCAAATTTGATTTTTTTTTTTTAAATGCCGGTATTCGTCGTAATTCCGACGAAAATTACCCATTTGGTTTCGACGAAGAAGGCATTAGCAATGAGAATTTTCTTTTTTTCAAAAAATTGCTCGAGTTCGTCGTAATTCCGACAATAGCGGCCATTACAAAATAAAAAAAGAGGCGGGGAATTCATTTGTGAATTGCAATCTCACGTAGGCGTCCGTGGCGACTTCAACCCCCAAGAACATCAAACCCACATCGAAGGCAATCCCATGCAGGAGGTAGATTCAAATTGCCCTAGTTTTTAATTTCATGTTGCAAAAAATATACATGTGGTGGTTAATTGTCCTAGTTTAATCTCGTAAAAACATAGAACTATGATTGAGGAGTGAGAGTTCAATTTTGTATCAGCAATCCCTTCCTGTGAGGCCCTACCCCGACTCAGTTTGACATTTTCAGTTATTTGCATATTGAGACTATTATGGATGCTTTATTTTATGCTTTATTTTATGCTTTATGGATTTAGAACCTATATGATTTCCATGATTTGGATCACATTGACATATGTTGATGCTTTATTTTATGCATGATGATTATGAAACTATATATGTTGCTAGAATAGAATTATTTTGAAATGGTGAATGTCATTACTGGAATTGTAGGACTTCATTTTGATGATAGAAAAATGATGCTTATTTTATGAATGGTTCAATTTCGAGAATTATGTTAATTGCTTATGTGGAATGGAATTTGAATGAATGAGATATTGAATTATTGTTGCCAAATGTATGAGTGTTTGATGTGCAATGAAATCCATGTATTTAATTATGTATAATTGTGATTATTTGGAATTACTAATGTGTTAAGCAGGAAAATTATCCATGTGACCATGGAATTTATATGGAGAACCAAACCTAGACCAATGTACGTTTGTTGAGCCAGGGGTTGTCTATTTGGAGAGACAACACCCCATTTGTAATGTATTTTATTTGTGAAGTGTATGATGCTTGAGTGTTAAAATTAATTTTTATGTATATGTGTAATCCTACAAGAGACAAATTCCATGTGTGATTTTTATATTGTATTTTATTGTGTCACTTGACACATGTGCTGATTAGTGTCATTGATTTTGACTTGTCTCTTGGAGGGAGTTTTGCATCTACCAAATCCATTCAAACACATGATTGTGGTCCCAAATTTGCCTTGGGTAGGGAGTCTTGGGAGTGGTCAACTTAGGTTTGACCCGTAGGTAAACTTCAGTTGGGTTTCTAAGGGGTTAAAAGGACTCCTAGGGTCAGTTTTAGGGCTTTTCCAAAGGTCCAAAGGGTATACCTATGGGTTAGGGGTATTTTGAAACATGTGACTACTCCCATGTGACTGTTTAGTCACCTCAAAAAGTGGTTTTTCCAAGGTGAGCGAAAATTCAACTTAGAAGGTTCCTCCTAGGATAGACAACCTTCCCTTTTGATGTCAAACTCTCTTCCCCATCTTCTCTCACCTTTTCCCTTTCTAGTTTTAGTAATGTGTAAGAGTTTGGGAAGAGCAACCAATGGGAACTCTCACCTCATCCAAGGGGTTGGGAAGTGTGTGAGAGGCCTTCTAAGGCAAGGATTAGGGACTTAGTGAGTAATCACCCACTCTCCATTGTTGGAGATTATGCTTTTGGTTTGAAAATTAGTTGTAGAATAGAATTTTGGAAAAGATTGGAGGAACGTTTATGTGGATTTGGGCAGCTCATCCCCAACTAAATCTAACATACCTATTGGCAGAATAAGGTTGGTTTTATTTCCTCTTATTTATGTTGTTTATGTAGTTTTGTTGAAGGAAAGAAAAGCTTGTTGAAAGAGATGTGTTTATGTAAATTGTTGTTGGAGAAAAAAACACTGTAAGCTTTCATTTCTATGTTTTTTGTTTATGTGTTCTTGTTTTGGGAGTGTCCAAGACCTCCTACTCTTGGGGGAGTAGGATGGTCTTGGGGTGGAAGGAGTATGATAGCCTTGGGTGAGAGGCTCTCCTCATGGAGAGTGATCTCAAGGGTGTCCTTGTGACCCTTGCTGCATAGCCTTGTGTATGCATTTGGGGGTCATAAGGGGAGAAAATATGGCCTTTGAGCCTTTGGGGGGCATAAGGTATGTGGATGTATCTTTTGTTGTATTTTGTATTGCCATGAGGTGGCTTGAATTGTAAAATTTTGGCTTGCAATCTCCCCAATGGTACTTGGTCCACTTCCACCCATAGAATGATCATCACAAAATGTGGTGAAAGTGTAGCTTGGGGAGGGAAGATGTATGTTGAGTGTTTGCCTTATTTTGTTGTGTTGTTTGCTTGTTTGTAACCCGTCTAGTGCTTGGTTCTCCAAGCTCGGGGGTGGCTTCTAGTAAGCCTAGGCTAGGAGGTGAGCTCTCCATGGTCAAGTTGTGTTTTTATTGCAGGTTGCTTGGGATGGGGAAAAGAAAGAATAAAGAGCTTGTTGCTGTTTTGTGTTGCAGAAAAGTGTTGAAGGGAAAAAAAAAAAAAATGTATTCAATGTTGTAGCTTGTATAAAAAAAAAAAGAATGTGAGCTATGTTGTATTTATTTTCAAGAAAAGAAGTGTAGTTATTTTATTCATATTACCATGAAAAGAAAAATATTGTTGGGTTTTTAAACCCATTTGTATTCATATTTACTTTGTATCTACCTTTGCTAAAGAAATATATATTTTTCCTACTTGGTTAGTTTTGCAAAAAGAAAGGAGAAAAGTATTAGCTTGTATTTAAATCTTCATGTTTTACAAAAAATGAAGTAGATGCATTTTTGTGTATTCTGAAAATAAAATTTAGTTTATTACTACATGATTATTTTGTTATTTATGTTGTTGCAAAATAAATAAATCAGTCATTTATTTTCCCATTTAATGCAGAAAGTGAAACTTATTATAGTAGCCTATTTCTTTTCAAAAAAAAAAATTAGCATTTAGTCTTAGTTTATTTTGCCTACAAAAATATATATATATATTAGGTTGCTGTTAAGATGCATTGTAAATGTTAGTTTGCAGAATGTTGTTTTTAAACAAAAAAACATTCAAATATATTTCTTCAACTATTTTCTTTGATGAAAAAAAAATAAAATATATTTTCCCCATTTTACAAATTACAAATAAGTATTAGAAAATTCTTGTATGCATTAGAAGATATACAAGGATAACAATCTCCCAAGCTTGCCCAAATGAGTTATAAAAGGGTAATATACAAATATATATATATATATATATATATATATATATATATATATATATATATATATATATATATATACTCTTCATTATTTTGAAAATCTGTTTATAAAACAAACAGTGATGTATTTACAGTTTAAATAATACAAAAAAAAAGAGAAAATTAATCATCTTGTTAAATAAGTCATTCAAAATATATATATATATATATATATATATAAATAGAGAAATAAAATTTAAAAACAAAAGTATTTCGCATGTTAATCTACCAAAAAAAGAGGGGTTTTAAAAAAAAAAAATTGGATTGGCATGTAGGGGGGCCGCAACCTTGGGTGGTGGCGCCCATAGTCTATGGGAGCCTGCAGCTGTGGGTGGCGCTATCCACAGGCTGCGGAACCCGCAGCTGTGGGTGGTGACGTCCACAGACTGCGGGAACCGCAGACTGTGGGCGGCACTGTCCGCAGCCTGCAGGTGCCACAGACGATGGGCGACGCTGTCCGCAGCCTACGGCACTCCCACACCGCCTCCGTCTTCCCCCGTGAGAAAAGGTAAACCCCTGCCGGGCCTCCTTCCTCCGCCATGATCCTCAAAAAAAAAAATGCTTCCGGCTCAGCCCTGCGCGCGCCACCGTGTGGAGAATATGGCACCAAAAAAAAACGTCCCTCCCATGGCCGCCGCCACTCCTCCACCTGCACACACACACACACAATAAAATAGACATCACTCACACACACACACAGCCCACACAAAAAAATATGTATGTTAAACCACACATGCCCTAACCCTAATTTCGGGTTAGGGCAAACATACTTGGTTTATATTTTTCTTAAAAAAAGAGGAATATGTGTGGGAATGTTTAAAAGGGGTTCAAAGTTAAAATAAAATAAAACTTTTCCCCCTTCCTCTTTAGAATATACTTATAAACATATATATATCTTCGTAGGTAATATATATATATATATATATATATATATATATATATATATATATATAAAAGTAATTTAACTTCTATAATTGTTGAAATCAAATTAGTTAGTGGAAAAAAAAAAAATTAATTAATGCTCTTTTAATTATTTAATGAATGTTGGAGCATTCAAAAAGAAAATTTCAAAATTCTTGGGTAGAATAGACCCTTGAAAAAAAACACAGCGATATTAGTAGGGTCAAGTGGCCCATTTAAATTTTAAATTATAAGGTATTTTAAGTTATGGGGATTTTATTTAATAGGGTTGTTAAATTTAATAACTAGGACAATTTATTAGACCCTAGACTACTAAAGATCTATAAGAGATCATTGGACAAATAATTTTAGAGATTATATATTAAGTTTGCGATTAATTGCCAAGGGAGTCTAATTCCTTTACTAATAAAAGATTGGCGATAACTCTTCTAGAGAAATATTAGCTCGCTTATAACTTAGTTAATTTTATCACCAAATTAAATTAATGGTTTGATTTACTCAAAATATAGTTAGGGTCAACTAGATTTGCATTACTTTAATTAAGTAAGTCGTTCTAAGTTAATTATTTTTAAAAAAAAAATTATTCCGTTTGTACCCAAAAGTTTGGGCATGACACTTCCTCTCGTATATGCGCATGTTGATTGTTCACATGAGATCACATCTATTTGCGGCATCGTATCAAACAATTCATGAGCCTTGTCCATGTTTCCACATTTTGCATTCATGTCAAGCAGGGCATTTGCAAGTACAACACCTAACAAAATTCCTCTATCTGTTATGCTTTGATGGATGTCCATCCATGTTCCAAAGCTCCCATTTTTGCACAGGCAGGGAGGATGTTGGCAAAGGTTGTGGAATTTGTCTTTATGCCTTCCAATTTCATTTGCTTGAAAGTGTCTAAAGCCTTTTCGACAAAACCATTTTGTGCATATCTAGCAATCGTTGCAGTCCATGAGACAACATTTCTTTCAGGCATTGTATCAAATAGTTCACGTGCCTTGTCTATGCTTCCACATTTTGCATACATGTCTACCAAGGCAGTTACAACTACAACATCTGACAAAATTTCTCTATCCTTTATGCTTCGATGAATGTCCATACCCTGTTCCAAATCTCCCATTTTGGCACAAGCAGGGAGGATAGTAGCAATGGTCGTGGAATTTGGCTTTACACCTACCGATTGTATTTGCTTGAAAGTTTCTAAAGCCTTCTCAACAAATCCATTTTGTGCAGTTGCAACTACATCTGACAAAATTCCTCTATCTTTTATGCTTTGATGGATGTCCATACCCTGTTCCAAAGCTCCCATTTTGGCACAGGCTGGGAGTAGGCTGGCAAACGTAACTAAAGAAATGCAATGATTAGCTCCAAAGACATCAAACCACTACTAACAAAACCAAGAGTCTAAAATATGATAGGGTAATAGTGTGAGTTGTCCTGAAATAAAATATTTTATTTTCAATTTCAACTAAAACATAATTACTCGGCCATTTAATGTTATTAATAAGTGTTTAATTTATGAAAGAGATAAATGGTTGGCCACAAGTACATGAGTTAATAAATGCACACAAATAAGTGAATTTGATATTCAAAACTATCTACAATGAATTCAATTCTTGTCCATTAGTCATTTATGTTTGCAATAAGCATCTTTCTTTGTTTTTCTTAATCTTTATTCATAGTTATGTGCATATTTCACATTCTATAATTAGGATATCAATTGCTATGGCTGAACACTAGCATGATGTTTGTGTTGTGGTATAGATGCGTGGAAACATAATTATGGGATTGTTATAATATAGAGATCATAAATCTAGATATCGCATATTAGTTATAGCTCTTCTTGGATTGAGTCTAAAGTTGACATACAGTCATAAAGCCATTATTAGCAGATCTATCCATTTCTAGTAAAGACAATTGAGAAAGTCATTTTGATATTGAGAGTTTCTTATCTGTTTACCTATTGATCATTATTAAGCCATAATATTTAGGTCTATTTATCTCTCTTGCAAAACCTCTATAAGTGTCCTAGATTGTCCCTACTACTCACTCTTCAATTCAGAAAAATGGAGTTCTAAAGATTTGTTGCACATGATGGTGTTGAATGTATCAACAAGGCTAGCATGGAAGGCATGTTCAAGCTTCCACTTGTACAACTTATGACAAATGATTTGTTGATAGAAGAAATTCTTGAAATAGGGATACAATCGAAAGACAAGTAAGTACATACAAACCTCCTCAGTTGAAAGTAAAATCTGTGTATAAAAGAGTACATTGAATCCCAATCCATAAACATAATAGAGATACCGATGGAGACTTAATTGGATGTAGCTTGTCGCACCAAAGTTGTTAGAGTATGCTAAGCTAGTACATAATGTTTCATAAAGCCACATTATTATTTTACCCAGATCATTATCTACCGAAACTAACTATAGTAATCCTTTTGAGGATTAATTTCATGGTGCTAGATCTTCATTTAGTTCCACTTCTTGTTGGAGAAAAGAACAGTTATTTCTTGAGGTAGATGAATATCCCATCAACAAAGGACAAGACCCTTTCTAGAATATAACAAATTCTACTCCAACAAAAGATCATGGGGGTTTCACTAGAGATATTGAATAAGAGATAGACTTCTACTGTTGCATTCAAAGCATTGGCATGTTCTTCATTTATTGATGTAAACTCTCTGTGACACCACCACAACCAACAAAGGTGTAAAAAGTTGTTTGCAATGCATGGATTTTTAGGATTGTCCTTTGAGAAAATAGAGTTAAAGTATGGAAGCAAGATCTGCCAGCTCCTGAGGGAAAGACCATGTCAGACAATAATTTATATTTCTTGCCTATGAAGAAAGACCATGTCAGACAATATCAACGAACAACAAAATAAGGAGACAATTGCTAGATTGTGGTCTAACTTGAAAAGAAAAGGTGATGGAAATTGTTATTGGCCGTGCAAAATTTGTAAGGGGTTAAAGACTAGAAGACTTCTAATCAAAACAGTGAAGAAACATTGTAGGCTGCATGGTCACATTGAAGGTGGACATGATTATCATCCATTGGTAAGTTTTTCATTATACTGTTTTGACAATTTATATACATTATAAATCACGTGCTGATGAGATCATAATCATGGTTTATTTATGTATATCAATCTTCTATAGGTCAAGCACCTCGGAGCACATGGTATGGATCAACACAACCCTGAAAATATGGTTTTTGAAGTGGACGAACATGGAGGTGTGAATATCGAAACTAAAGATAATGATCCCATGGAAGATGACGATCATGAGCCAGAAAACACAATTGAAGATGATGGTACAAATACATTGATCCATGACTCATTTACTACTCGCACAGCTGATCATGATGATGAAGATGACCTTGATGTTGTTCATGATGTCCCTCTACTTGAGAAGGCATCCGAGGCCCTTTATGAAGGCTCACAGGCAACTCTTCTCTCCGTTGTATTGTTGTTGGTGAACTTGAAGGTTATGAATGGTTTATCCAACATAACAATGTCACGTATGTTAAGGCATGTCATATATGTCATAATAAACTATGAATCATGTTGTACCATTAATATTCTTTATTATAACAAATTATATTTTGTTGATGTAGATTGATAGGTGAGTTTTTGTTACCACCATCAAATATTCTACCTCGCTCATATCGAGAATTATCTGTCATTATGAAAGATATTGGAATGGAGTATCAAGCAATAGATGCTTATCCCAATGATCATATTATATATCACAAACAACATGAATTTCGAACTGAATGCCATGAATGTCATATCAGTAGATATCGAACAGATCAAATAACAGAAAGGGTTCCTTGCAAGGTTCTTCGCTATATTCCCATTATTCCACGTATGCAACGATTATTCAAGTGCACTGGCTTGGCACAATTTATGGATTACCATGCACGTGATAGAAGTTGAGATGACATTATTTGAATGCTTGTGGATGGTTTAGCATTTATGGACATAGAGGAAAAGTGGCCACACTTTAAAGAAGAACATCGTAATCTCAGGCTTTCATTGGCAGTGGACGATGTCAATCCATTTGGAAAGATGAGATCTGTTTACTCAGTGTGGCCTATTTTTGTTATCAACAATAACATTCCTCCATGGATGTCAATAAAGAGGGAGCACATAGTGTTGGCAATGATTGTTCCAGGTATTTTATCTTTTAAATATAGTCGTCTAAATTTAATTATAAATATTGCAGTAAAATGGTCATAATAATTATGTAATGTTTTTGTTCATTCGATTAGGTAAGTACCAAGTTAAAGATATGAATGTATATATCGAGCCTCTTATCGATGAGTTGCTGGAGTTATGGAATGGTGTCACTATGTATGACATCTCTAGACCAATAGGACAAAGATAATTTCAATTTCGTGTGATGCTTCTATGGACAATACACGATGCCCCAGGGCTAACACATTTTTGTGGTATGTTATAGTGTTTAGGTTGTGCATGAACATTATAATTCAAAAAATTGTCATATTTAATCCAATTATACATTATCTTGTAGGTCTTCAAACAAAGGGAAAATTTGCATGTCCTGTTTGTGGTCCAAAGATGAAATCTCGTCATTCAAAAAGTTTAGGAAAGTAGGTGTTTGATGAGTATAGGCACTTTCTCCACAAAAATCATAAGTATCGAAATATTGAAAAACATCTTTTCAATGGGAAAGAAGAGAATACATCAGAGCCATGAAGAATGACACCTCACCTGTGGAAGTTGGAATATAATAGAATTAATCATCAAGGTAATGCCATTCCATCTATTGGTTTGTCATAAAACATCTTCTCTATTTTGTTTTGTTTACTGATGATTTGATTGATGATCATGAAGGTCATGAAGGCATAAATGACCACCTTCCTAAGGGAATAAAAAGTTATCCCTGACAATTTAGTAGGTTGCCCTACTATGAGCAGTTACAAATTGTTCATTTGTTTGATAGTATGCATATTGGAAAGAATATAACAAAGACATTATGGAAAATATTGGATGGAAGGCATGAGAAAGAAAAAATTGTCAAAATATGTAGTGACATTAAGGATTCCAATCATGCAATGATAAATGTCATTCAATCAAATATCCATGGAGACCAAATTAATATAAGTGAGCTTCCTTGGTTATTAACAGACCAGCAAAGCAATTCTATAAAAGAAGTCATACAAAAAATTCGATTTCCCACAGGATTTGCTACGAACATAAACAATCTCATATCAAAGAAAAGTGAATTTGGGCCAGGGATGAAAATGCATGATTGGCATACCTTCATTAAGGTAATTCATGTTCTTGTGTTTTTAGTATGTATTTAAGTACTGAGCGTACGTGTACTCTTCATTAGGTTACAAAAAAATGAAAAGATAATTTTATAATTGTTGCAGTACGTTCTACCTCTATCTCTCCCAGACGACTTCGACAATAATGTCAAGCAAGTCATATATGATCTTGGAAAATACATAAGGTAAGTAGTGATATTTGTTTAGTTTGTTGTATAGATATTATATTTGCATTTTGTTTTACTTCTTATGTAATATATTTTTTTGTGTCTTGAATACCTTGTAGGTGGTTGTCATGTAAAGAAATCCATAAAGACGATATAAAATATTGGAAGAGAAAAATTCCTCATATAATGTGTGAAATGCAAAAAAGTCTACCTCCAGCTTTTTTCAATTCACAAGAACACTACCTCATACACCAAGTTGAGGAGATTGAATTGTGTGGACCTATACACACTAGGTCAATGTGGATGGTTGAGAGGCACTTGAAATTTTTGAAGGATTTGGTTCAACAAAGAGCACATCCTGAGGGTTCTATGGTGGAGGGATATATGGTATACCAGACTATGGTGTACATTTATGAATATCTTCCTAAGTTTGTAGCAAAGATCCACATGGATCGCATTTGGGATCCCAACACCATTAACAAATTTGAAGGGGAGTACTTGACGGGGAAAGGTATATTGAGGAAAGTGAGAGGTAATTATAAGATGTTATTGTAGTTAATTAATTCTTAATCTTCAAAATAAATCGATTGTAAGACGTCCATTTATTTTTTGTACAGTTGGTCGAGAGTGGGATGCACTACATTTGTATATTGCAAACAATCTTGATTGGATGACAGTATGGATTGAACATTGTCAACATTCTGGATGCGCGTTAACATGGGAAGGGGTGGCTTCATTGGTTAAAGAAGCACATCATAATGGAGATTCCAATGTTACGCAAAGGGAAATTGATTTAGCATATGGTTTAAGAGATAAATAGGTACGTATAAATTTATTAATCACCCATATGTTTATCAATTCACAATGCAATAAATTTTACATGTTTGACATATCGCAGGTCAAACACCACAATGCTATGTGCTGCAATGGTCATAAATTTTGCATAAAAAAGTTGGATGACACGAAGAAAACTTGTGATTCTGGCATCACTGCAGTCTTTGAGGTGACAAATATTTCATCAAGAAATGACATTCATCCTCAACAGTCTCAAAATTGATACTATGGCATTTTGGATGATATACTTTAGTGTGACTTTAATTCCTTCAAATTAGTTTTGTTCGTCATCAAATGGTACAGGCTACGATTGAATAAAAATGATCCTGATAGAACTATTATTGAACATGATAATGGTTTTATAATGCTAAATACAAGGTCATTTGAACTAGTTGGGGATGAGCCCTATGTTCTTCCAAGCCAATGTGAGCAAGTATTTTACTCAGAGGTTCCACATAAACCGGGTTGGTCATTTGTTGTTAAACATGATTCAAGAGGAAGGCCGATAAAGTATAATGTGATGGAAGAAGAAGATACCGAAGAAGTAGAAGATGAAGTGGATGATGATCACGATCGACAGTTTCACAATGACGATGAAGAAGAACAAGAAGAAGAAGAAGAAGAAGAAGAAGAAGAAGAAGAAGAAGATGATGATGATGATGATGATGATGATAATGATGATGATGACGGTGATGGTGATGATGGTGATGATGATGGCGAAGACGTTGATGATGATGATGATGATGATGATGATGATGATGATGATGATGATGATGATGATGATGATGATGATGATGATGATGATGATGATGATGATGATGATGGCGATGATGACTTTGATGTTCATGATGATGAGGAATGAAATGTATGAGGAATACGATTATTATATTATCTACTGAATATTGACTTCTTGATAGAATTTTTTTTACATAATTAATTCATTTTGTTTTGAATTCTAATGCCATTACATAATTAATTCATGATGCACCTTTTAATATGGAGATGGAGATAGGGGGTGTGACTATTTATGTGACAATTTTTAAACTGTGTTTATTTATGGAAATTGGATTGTTTATTAGCTATGTGACTATTTATGTGACTATTTAGTTGAGGATCCTGCATAGTCTACATAAAGTAAAGGTAAGGAATTACAAAATTTACAATGATTTTGATGACAACATCTTTTTATTATTTAATACTCTTTTTGTCTACAAAGTTCATGTTGTTCATGTTGTGTATGATGTAATTTCGCTAACATTTTTTTATATTTTTTCTTTGTCACAGGCCGACATGGATCCATCACATATCACAAACAGAGATGTACCTTTCGACACTTCTACCGAGAAGGTAAACCTCATTAATTGTACAAATTAGGTAGAAGCAAACTGTTACATTATTATGTTCTTTTTTTTAGTGATTTATACTAATTTTGTAATTGTTAATGATATTCTTAACACAGACGGATGTTCGGGGAAATGGAAAGGGAGTTGTAGTACCTGAGCACCTTTCTATGGATGTGGAATCATTAGGGTTGAGAAATGATGACCCTGAAGATCCCACAGACCTTGTGAAATTCTTTAAAATGCCTCTTATAAAAATTAGAAAAGAGATTGTTGCTTTGGCAGCCGTGCATCCTACCACTGATGAGATACGACAAAGGATGCAATTATTGTATAAGATAGCATAAAACTTGCAAGTAAGTAGTAATGAAAGCTTTAATTATAACAAAAGTTCAATAATGGTTTATATTTTATTCTCTTTTTATGTCATTAACTAAAATATGTACGTATTGTTTTTACAACAATTTATCCGCCCTCATGAAAGTCGTTCCTACGATTAAGGTCTTGCAAGATCAGGTGATGATGATTTTCCTGCATTATCACTTGCTTGGCTTATCACTCTGAGTACCCAAAACACATCATACTTGATACTGTCAATTTTCAAAATAAAGGTTCATCCTTGTTTACAATTCTTGCACTTTTCATATATTTAATGTTTGATAAATTTAATGTATTATTCTTTAGGTGCTATCAATGTTACTGTCCAAATGTCGACCCCACCTCATCAGAGCTCACCCTCACCTATATTGCCGACTACAATGTCGGCAACACATAGCATGTAGACATCCTCTAGTGCACGTCATATTGGCTCACCCACTATTGGTAGATCCCTCTTTTGCTCTATCTTCTGTCATGTGTTTATTTCCCTTCAAGCGTTCTTTCTTGAATTCTAATTCCATTTCATAGTGGATTCATTTTTTGTAGGAGGAGATGCACGTGAGGATGTGCCAGAGGTGACTACTGCTGATAACATAGCATCGTTTCTTGGATCTTCTCGTATTGCTAGTATAGAAACATTGCAGGCCACATTCGTGGTGAGAGATGAAGAAATGCTTCTCTTAAAGATACAAAAGGTTCCAGGTACTTTAAAATTATTATTATATATACTCTAATTGTAATTTACTTTATGATCACTTGTTTTGGACTAATATTGATCCCATGAATTTTTTACAGGCAATGATTTTTTCTATAAACATCTTAGTGACATTGCATTGCAAATATTTGGGCCCACCATACGTAAAAGGTGGTACATCATATGTGAACTAACCCTTATCCACTTTTGATTTCATATCATTGCTAGAATACTTTTCCTTTGATCCATTTCTTGAAGTGTAATAAATGTAGCTTCAGTTCATTTCTAAATCTAACAAGTTTGTTTTTGCTTTAAAAGGTGGAATGACCAAGAAAAAAGGTTAAAGATGAATTGACAAACCAAATGGTTGAGTGGTTTGGAAATGACACCTTTGATAAAACCAAGCTCCTTGAAAAAGCTGGCACATATCTAAAGTATGTGAGGGACCAATACAGGACCCATTTGGAGAGGAACCTAAAGTACGAGCGTCCCCCCATGATTCTAGAGAGGGAGTGGAAGGACCTGATTTTGGATGCCAAGGAGAGAATTGAAAGGAAAAAAGGAAATACACCAGTAGATGCCAGAAGAAGGTACGGGATACTATTAAGAATGTAATTATGTACTAATTAATTACTCTTTATATTTATATAATCTAACATATTTCAAACGTTTTATAGACTGAGTGACACGTCAAAGGCAACCAAGGCAATGAAAGAAAAGAACGGGCAACACAAACTCAGCTCTGGTGGTTACATGAAACTTGCTGCACGAATTGTAAGTATCTCAAGTAAACTCCCATATTGTCTCAAAATATTAATAAATTGCAAACATTTTTTTTTTATCAAACAATGCAAGCAAAATTCAGGGTACCAAGCAAAAATGCAAGGCTCTGAATTCAATAGAACGCCCACAGAAGATGACAAGAGAATCACCTACCAGCAAGGCTATTCAGTCATGGCTGATCAGCTATGAGAATTGAGTGGGCATACACAACATTCAAGTGCATCCATCACACAGGTAAATATGGTAAATGGAAGTTGTTTCAAATTGAATACTTTACCAATAATCTAATTGATGTTGAGTTCCAACATAAAGTGACTATATTTGTTTTAAATAAGCAAGCAATGATAACAAATTGCATTTCATTGGAATGCAGCCTGCTAATTGTGAAACACCACCTGCACATGAAGGTCCGGATGTGCATCCCAGTAGTGGAGGTATTCATTTTCTATTCAAATTTATTTATTTAGCTATTAATACAATTAAACATCTTAATTTGTAATTAGAGTAGTAATTAATGTAACCTTTCTTGTTAATATTTTAGAGCATGTAGTCAGTGGTGAGCAAGTGGAGCATGATCTGGGTACACAACCTGAAGAATGTGATGTTCCCCACTCAGGTGAAGAGGACCGTGGTGTTCAACATGTTGAGGTTGAGGCTACACAAAATGATGTGGCCCCATCAGGTAAAGAGCACAACAATTATGTTCTCTAAATTAATGAAATACTTGTAACAATAATATTTTTTTTGTTTTTAATTTAACCCATTTCTTTGTTATTGCAGAGGACCCCTTTTCGCTTCAGTGTCCTCGTCCTCAGTATAGGACTAGGCATACATTGAGATCACGAGCAGTTGGCGGAACATTTGCAGAGGGGGGAAATGATGAAGACACCAATGTTCCACTTAGTCTTTTCATAGCTTCAAAGAAAAAACAAAGAAAGAAATGATTGTAATCTAACTTATTTGATAATGACTGATTTTTATGTGTTAGTGAATGTAATTATGTGCTAATTAATGGTTATGGATGATATGTGTTAATTAATATTGATGAATGTTGCGTGTTAATTAATGTTAATCAATGTTATGTGTTAATGAATGTTATGTGATATTAAAGAATGAATGCTATATTTTATTAATGGTAGAAAGAATTAATGAATGAATGTTATAAGATGTTAACAGGGAATTTAGAGTGATGTTAGGGGGGGGGGAGGGGCCAAATGAGCTTCCACCTTCACGTGGTTGGCCCTGTTAAGTAGAGAATATTAAACTATTCTTGAAACCAAGCGAAGCTCAACAAGGTAACACACTTTTCAATATTTCATTATGTTGCACAGTTAATCTTATTGAATAATGTATATTGAATCTTAATTGCAAGGTCCAATAGAGCCAACACGAACAACAACACCATGTGTTGTTGGGTATAATGAACTCCCATATTGTCTTGCCTGTACACGAACAATATGAGTTTCTTCTAGTGTTGATATCCAAGGTGGGACTGCAAAAGTTATGAATATGCCTCATCCTTGTAAGTTTTTTTATTACAACTCCTAATTCTTGAGACTAAACTTTTTGTTCTTGATGTTTTTCACTAGTTGTCATAACCTCTGACTTTGATGCTTGTGCCTTAATAGAACTAGATGTTTCTTGTATGCATACTTGGTCAAGGACTGCATTATGATGCTATAGGGCTACAAACTAAGATTATTTATTGTATTGAGTTGCACATTTGACATGACTTGCCCTATGACTGCTATGCACATTTATGTATATACACTATTTCTAGTCTATATATTGATATTAATTTTGAGAAAATATTAAAAAACTTAGAGTATTCTCCATAAGACTAGGAAAAAGCTCAGATAAATTTCTACAGCATTTTCTTACAATTACTTGCGATCATTTTTTTAGGAGTCCTGGTATCCATTTATAATAGTATGGATGCATACAAGCTTTGGACCCTTCAAAAGAAAGTTTGTTACAAACAACCAGTCATTTTCAAGAAGCGGTTATAAGTCTTTTTCAGCATCTGTGGCTTCCTCTGCTTGTTGTTCTATTGCAACCTCCTGTAACTGCTCCCGAGCATCTTCTTTCTATCCCATATACTTATCTTTCCACTCCTGATACACATCATCACTAGGCCAAGTAAAACTAGCAATCTTCTGTTTCATATCTTCTAGCCGCTTCCAAGTGACTCGTACATGCCCAATCTCTGTTTCTATGAAACCATAATGAGATTTCACTTTTTCAATTTCCTCAATTGTTTGGACAAATAAGGATGTCTCATCAGTACTAATAATTTGATTGATCCTTAGGGACAAATTGTGGTCCACCTCCTTTAACCAAGTCTTCTCTTCCTTTAGCTGGACAGGACCAATGAAACCTCCTGGAAACATTTCAAATTTATGATTTGAATATTCTTTCCTATAAAGTTGGGCTTTTCTTTTTATACCTGCTCCTTCCACTGAAATAATATTCATCTCTTTTATAAACTCACATGTGGACCTTAGATTTTCATTCTCTTCTGCATCTGCATGGGAAGAACACATGAGCTCTAACTCTTTACCTCTAGGCACCCATTTATTCAGGACTGGTTCCAAAGTGGCTTCTTCTTCTCTCAATTTGATCAAAATCTCAAGAATCCTCTTCATATTTATGTATACATTGGAGGTTTTGACTGAGTCAACAAACTTCAAGATGGTGGCTTTCACCTTCTCCTCATATTTGTTTGCATACAATGTCTGAGCTTGTTTCAATTTTTCCAACTCATGTTCGACATTTTCAGGTAATTGGGAACTAGAAGGCATAGGAGAAGGGGGATATTCAATGATGGGACTAGTAGGAGGGGGTCTTGCTGGAGATGAGGCTATCATGAGTGTAGAAGATTCATCAAGATGATATTGACCTGCCAGTTGACTCTGGAATCTAGAAATTATGTTGTCTTTGTTGGCTATTCCTTCTTTAGCATCATTGTAAGCTTTTAAAATAGTCTCCAACTTCAATTGGAGATTAGCCTTTTCTTGTGCCTCTTTCTTTGCCACCACAACACTGAATTTTGTAGTCTCTAGGACTGTGCTTGCAGCTTCCACTACCCCTGTGTCTTGGACTCTTTTAACTATCATGCCTCCTAAGAGGCTAGAATCTGATGCATCCTTCCTTCTTTTGTTTTCATCCTTCTTTAAAGACCACATGACAAGAGCAACATTATCTTTGTTGAATGTCACTCCTTGCATAGGCTTCGTTTCTTTCCTCACTACATCAAGCACTAAGGCATCAACTATATCCCATTCAGGGAGAATCAACACACCAACCTTTGCTACCATTTGTCTTCCTTTCTCAGGGGTGATTGCTTTGAACTCCTCCATCATTTCTTGCTTAACCTCTTCTTCTACCTGAGTTGTATTTTTTAGAGGTTGTTCACTTTTCCTCTGTTCACATCTAATCTTGAATTGATCAATATTTTGCTTCCATAGAAACTGTATAAAAGCTCCTGATGTGACAAAATTATTGTCAGCTAGGAATTCTTCACTAGCTTGCTTAAAAGTAAGGTCCATTTCTTGGCCATTTAACTCACCATCAGTCAAATCCATTTCAGCATTAGGTGGCTCTTTGGGCATCCCCTCTTGGGTCTCCTCATAGGTATAGGCAATCTCACTGAGACTCCCTAACTGCAATAATTGTTCAGCCATAGCTTGTTCATCTCCGATGTGGATAGGAGACTGAGATGGAGAATATTAAGGATCATCAATTTCAATTTCCTTTCCCACTCTCTGCTTCTTAGGGGAATCTTGGATGTCAATGACATCTTCAATTTTCCTCTTCCCTTTTGAAGTGGAAGGCTCACCTGTCACTGGCATTATCACAGTGTACTTTGACCTTTTATGCATTACATAGTCACCACGTGGGATATCTCTAGCAAAGGCAGGCTTAGCCAATACCATCTTAGCCTTATCAGGCTCATTTTGCATTATGGCCTCCCTCTTTTCTTTTAAGGTCTACATGAGATCTTCAAAATAAAGAATTCAGAATTTTATTTTCTCCTCAAATGGATTGAAGCTAGAAAGGGGGTCATAGCCAGTGTCAAATTGATGGATAAAATCAAGGGATTTCTTATATGCCACCCACTTCTCCTTCCTCAGGTCTTGCTCATCTAAGCTAAATTCATTTCTAATCAGATCTTTGGGGAACTAAAATTGATGTGGCCTACCTCTGCACACTGCTCTTTTTCTGAACATGCCATTGAAAAAATCTTCGGGGTCTACACATCTTGACACTATAGTAGACAACCTATATGGCTTAAAGAATTCTTCAAAAAACTTCCATCCACCCTTAGTGATCACAAAATGGTGAGCCATGATAATAGTTGGGAAAATAGTCCCTTTACCTCTATTGGTTAGCTCTGCTTCTTGTACTCCCCCAATTTGTCTCAGGACTTCTGCAATCCCTATCTTCAATGGGACTTGATAGGGTAGTAAAAAGGGGGTGCCTCTAAATCCAAACACTCTAAAAATAGTAGACACATGGTACAAATATATGTCTCCCCAATTATGAACAATCTTGATATCCTCTGCAAACTCCTTTGGTCTGAGAAACTCCAAAAGAGCCTTAGGAATTCTAGGGTTTTCTCTGCATAGAAGAATCCTAATTTTAGATGCAAAGCATCTATCAAACTTTAAATAACTTGCATCTTCTCTATCGCAAGATAGAATAGTACTCCACAATTGCACTGGCATCTCCTCTTTATCCTTGACCTTAATCAGGTCCATCTCCTTTCCAAAATAATCAGCCCCTTTGAACAGAAACATATGCATTAACATGGAGTACCATCCAAATAGCCTATCCACCTTACCATTTTTTATTCCTACTAGCCCTTTATGAATTGCATCAGCAAGGTATGAGGCATAATCAAATGTTATTGCTAGGGAGGGGTTTAGAATTTGTGCAATCATTAACATATAATGGGTTGGCATATTCTTTTCAGCATCCTCTCCAAGAATCTGGCATAATGCCCAATACATACCCTTAGCTCTCAGAGTGAATAGGTTGAGAGAGAATGGTTCCATTGTGCTAGGGCCTACAACTGTTAACCCCCCTATCTTTACAAAGAATTATTTCAATGGGCCACTTCTAAGATGATCCCTTTGTGTGTTGTAAACTCAGGCTAATGACTCAAAGTCAATAGGTTCTAACAAATTGGAGGACTCACTAAGTTTAAACACTTTCCTAAATTCATCTTCATTTATCTCAATCAAGACTGATCCCTTTATGTTCCTGATGCATCTTGCCATAGAGTCATAATTCTATGCAATCAGGGCTAACAGATCTACATCCATAAAAACACCCAGGACCACAAGCTTTCCTACATCCTGCTCCCATATGCCCTTCAAAGGAGCTGGGGAATTCCTTTGCCCAAAACCAACTTTGAAGAGTCCTAAGCCTGACAATCCTATTTCAGGGTCCCTCAACCAATTACCCTTATCATAAAGGCCATCTCCAATTTTTAGATGAGGGTTCTTAGCTACTAGCTCTTTGGTCTTAGCCCCAGCATTGGTGGACATGGTTAATTGCTCTAAAAAATCATCATAGATATTTCAGTCCTCGTAATTCACTTTCCCTATAAATTCTCTTCTGGGTGCCATTCTGGTCAAACAATTATACCACTAGAAGCTAGCATAGACCTCTAATGAAGTAATTCACACAATAGTATTTGAGAACAAACCAAGAGTTATCAAGAAAAACACAAGAAACCTGATTATTCGCCTGAAGAAAATCGCTCTGCAACAAACTTCGATGAAACAATACTTAGCAATCAAGTTGATACGAACTGAAAAGGGCAAGTTGGCATTTAAGTTTTTAGAAATTAACTCTGCATGCTTCGGCTTTCTTTTCAGAATTAAATTTGCCAAATTGAATTCAAAACTGGCTCCAACGGGTCATAATTTCTCTAAGTCTTTCCTCTGTTTTGCTCTTTCGCTACTTCGCAGAACATAAAACCCGTGCTCTTTTCTTTTGCGAAACAACGCTGGCCATTGGATCTCGAGAAATTACATCACCTTTATCTCCTTTTAATCTCTTTGCTTTAGTGTCAGGCCCTACCTCCTTTTTGCCACTTCATGGAGTTTAATAGTCATCCACTTTTCCTTCGCGAGGCTGCACCAAGCATTAGATCAAACTCAAATCACCCGGCCTTTAACTCCAACCGAGACCATCAATCCTTTTAACTAACCGCGCCTCATCTTGACGGCTAACGATTTTTGCCATTTCACTGAGGTTAAGCTGCGGGCATCTTCGGGTCATGAAACAATGAGAAGCATTGGATCAATCTTGAGATGAATGCCTTTTAAGTGGGCCCTTTATCCAGGAATTACCTACCCCACTTGTTATCTAATTAATAAATGCCACATGGCAGTTGGCCATTAGCCTTGGAAACTCCTTTAGGTTCCACCCTTAATCCACCACATGTTCCCTTTTACTATTCCCACATAACTGCCAGTTACACCTAGGCAGGCCCTCAACCACTTTTTTAAACCACGTGTCATGTCACTCCTCCGTGTGATTTCCACCTATCTTTCGCAACTTCACGAACATTATTCTTCATTTGGCTTGCAGCCACAAAACCACGAGAACCGTTAGATCAAAATAGACCTGATCTGCTTTTAACTTCATGCCATGCCTGTCCCTTGGGCCCATCGGCCTTTTCGCTACTTCGCAATGACTAACTTGCTAGCATCTTATCTTCACAAATTCACGCGAGCCGTTAGATCTCAAGAACTTGCTTGTTGTTTACTCTTTTTATGACAACCTTTTTCAAACCCACTGCATACTGCCAACTCAGTGCCTTGTCACCACCATATCATCGCCAACTGGGGTTACCACAATTACTACCACTCTTAGCGGGACCCTCCACCTTTTCGCTATTTCACTGAAAGTATAGCTCGTGCATCTCCCGACCACGAAACAACGAGAAGCCATTGATCTTTTTCCAACTCGATCATTCTTTAACCAAATAAGACCGCTTATCTCTAGGACCCGCCAAACCCTTTGGCCACTTCATGAAGCTTAAAACACGTTCAGCTTGATCTCATGAAACCACGCTGTCCGTCCGACCAGATGAAACTTGATCGGTCTTTAGGTTTGGTCCAAACCTATATGCCGGGTCCACCTTCGCCTTTCACTACTTCGCGGAAACTAAATTTTGAGCACTTTTTGGTCGTGAATCAATGCGAGCCATTAGATCAACAGAAAATCGCATGATACTTATAAGGCTCGACGGACATTAGAAAAGGCAGATTAAAAGCGAGCAAGAATAAAATATTTAAAGGGACCGCCTAGGTAAATGACAAGGGGAGAACACTTTTATGATAAATGGACCCATCGCTTAAGTGAATATAGTAATGCCAAATTAGAAACCAAAAGGGCTTTTCTCAGGTATTGAAGTGACTTAAAACCTAAACCCTGAACCCCTTAGGATTTAAAACAAATTGAAAGAACTTCCTTCCTTCGATGACTCTTTTATATTTTTTTTTTTATAAATATGATCATCGTCAGAATTATGATGAATACCAAGTTTTCGACCAACGAATTCTTTGGCCGTCGGTAGAGTCCATTGGATTGTCGAATTTCCGACGGGCATGGCATCGTCGACCAATCCAACGCTGAGTTTTCGATAGTGGATTTTGTTGACACTCCAACGAAAATTCATCGAAAATCCGACAAACGGCCGTCGAAAATCAGCTTCGAATGTACTAGTGTCCTAATCAAACTAATAGGTTAGTCTTAGGTCTGAAGCTCTGATACCATGTTAAAGTTGGATGATTCACAAAACACAAAGATTTCTTTTAAAACCTAGAGCAAAAGAATGCAATAATAATAATCGGATTGGTTAAGGATTACAAATGGATCAATCCTTATAAAAGGAGATCAAAACCTAAAAGCAATTAATTATTAATATTCCTAAGTTTAGCTTCCTAAATTTAGCTTCAGTGAAATAAAGAAAAGGTGACTTAATTATTAAATCAATATGATTTAATTAATTAAGTAAACTAATACCTTTACTCTAACACTTGTGCATGATTATGTAATTCACTTAATTTATTCCTATATCATGCATCATTTATCCTTGCCCTCCAATTTATTGGGTCTTTAATGAATCCAAACAATCAAAATAGAAATATAATGTCACTAACATTCTTCTAATTGAAATTTCAAGGAATGACCTACACAAAGACTCATCATTGTAGCTAGAAACATATTGATTACATTGCATCCCCTCACTAAGTAGAGTTCAACCCCTAGGGAATATCATAAGACATTAGTTCATATAACAAATATTTAATATTAAAAAATTGGATAGTTAATTTTTTTCTTAGGTATTAGATGTATGATGGTGGAAGGGGTTAGAGGTTGAGTTTATTGGATAGAAAGTTGGCACAGCTTAAAATTTAAACCCATGTATGTTTCCTTTTATATTTAAGATATCACAAATAGTATTTGACTATGTTATTTATTTAGGGATTGCATACATATTTGATAAATAATTTCTAGACCATACATATGGTACAAGGTTCAAAAGAGGGACTTGACCTATGTACACCTTTTAGGATAATATGTAATATAAATAGGAAAGGATTATTCTATTGAGCATCCATCTAGAGATTCTCATCCATAAAATAGTCCCTTGGTAATGATAAGAAAAAATATTTATCCTTTTCTACAATTTCTAAATATATTTCTTATAAACATTAGGGATGCTTTATTTTAATAATTACATATATAAAAGAGTTCAAAAATAACAAGTAAAAAAATCAAATAGTCAATCTTTTTTTAATTATATTTTCCACGAAAGATTAATATTTTATTATAAAAATATTTTTAATAAATTTTACTTTCACAAACTTATTAAAATTCATTCTAGACTTTCAATTTGAAGTCTCATATGATGATGGTGGAAATAAAGGGTCAGTCTTAAACCACACACACTAAGCAACATATTAAGTCTAGAAGTGTATTCTTAGTGTGACCACATACATTAACCAACACATTAAGCCTAGAAAATGTCAATCAATTTTGAGTGTTTTAACACTTTTAAGTCTACAAGTGTAAGCTTAATATTTGTGGTTTAAGTCTAAATAAAGTGATCAATTGAACATATGAGAAGTATAAATTAAGAATATAAAAAATGCATGATATATGATAAAAGGGGTGATATTTTAATAGGAATGATGTAAGAAGCATTGAGATTTTAAGGATTGTTAACATGTGCATGTCTATTGATTAATCAAGATTTTAGGGTATAATTGTGTTGCACAACATTTCTTGATGAGCTCAATGGAAATGTTTGGTCCATTGATAAATTCAAGCATAGTGGATTAAACAAATAGAGTAACAAAATGTTGCATACAAAAGTTTTCTACCAAAGGAGAAAATAATCCCTCTAAAGAAAGGGAAGAAAGAAAACCAAAAATCAAACGAAGAGTATAAGAGACATGGACTTAAAGTATAAGCATTATTTTTTAGTGATTTCAATTCTAACCTTAGGCTTGTTAGCTTGGCTAGGTTTTGGAGAGGAATGGTTCATTATCAACTTTAGTAATGAGCAAAATGTGAGTGATCAGTTCAAAACTTATTTTTATAATTAATTTGAGGAAAAGATGAAGTCATACAGGATACATCCTTATTAGGCTTGCATGGAAAGCGCTTCCCCAACCTCAACATGGGATGCAATGATGTAAAAACATTCAGCTTGCTTGTTGTGTTTAATGCATCTAAGTTACATAGATATATGCTTTTATAAGAAAATGTACCTCGTTTCTTCTCTCAAGAAGGAAGCGAAGGAAGCACTCAGGAGGATCCGATAGATATTGTTAGCTCCAATATAATCCCATCATTATTACTATATTCTATCTACTTCTGCTGATGTTGTGGCTTCCATAAGAATCTTCTTCCTTGTTGTTCTCGGAGAACAAAGAAAGGGGTAAACTACCATCAATTACTTCTCCCCCATCCTATTTAGGGCTACTTCCTGCTGTGGCTTCTGACTTCTCTCCATCTTCAGCTGGAAGCTTTTCTATATTCTTTGCTACTTGTCCTCTTTGTAGCTAAATTAACAAAATACAAATATAGAGAGAGAGAGGGAGAGAGAGGAGACACAAAGAAAATCATGTTAGGTAAGCAACATCAACACAAACACACAAATAGATGCTATCTACCCTACAGTTGTAAAGCTAGTTGTTCCTGTACCCTTGACTGCAACTTATACTTCTTCTACTGAGTCTCTTGTGAGGCTTTGCTAGTATTTTCTTGAATGACATGTTTAGGAAGATTGTTGTTATATGAGGTGTCTCTACAAGAGGCTTGTAGCTTTGAACATGATGCATCTTTGTTGAGGCTACCTATAATGTTTTCATCTCGCCTCAAAAATGATCCTTGAACTTGAAGCAGCATCAAATGCTTAGTCTTTTCACTGACTTCTTCTTGTCTTAATCCACCCCAATGGGAAAATTCATCTGATTTAACACAGTGTCTCTGAGTGGGGACTAATTCTGAAATTATTCATTGATTTGAATGCCCACAATCAAAGAAGATATATAGGTATCTAACTTTAGTGACCTATTACACTAAACAAATCAACCCAAGAAACTACTGACAATAATCACAATTTTCTCGAAACCTTGGTGAAGATTGTGAAATCATGCAGTGCTTACCTTGACTATTCTCATCATTTTTCATGCTCCTACACACCTTTTACAAACAAACCAAAAAAACACCAAAGCACTATCAGCCTCCATAGAAAACATATAGGAAACCCTAATAATAAGCAACAAATGAGGAACAATATGGATGTGGTGGTGGGCACCTGCAAGTGGCTTTTTACATGAGCAATAGTAATTCCTTCCACATCCATAAGCTATAACACCAGCTTAGGGGTTGATCCTACACCCAATTTTTTATTTATCTATCAGGGAGACCAATATAATAGTAATTGTAAAACCACCACCAAAGGCTTACATTAGAGTCCTTGGTGGGGAACTTATTAAACTTTATGAGCACAAACTTTACAGCCTTTTTAAGTGTTGGGGTAGAAGGGAAAAGGGTTATAGAAAAGGACTACTGTTAAAAGGGTTATAGAAAAGGACTACTCACTATCTTGGCCTCCCAATCTCTCAACTGCATGAACAAAGCAGTTGTGCAAATCTTGAGTCCAACGAAGCCTAGGCATTTTGGATCTAACATACTGCCTTACGCTTCCTCCTCCATTATAATTATTACTAATCTTCATACATGTCCTTCTCCATTGTTACTGCTGCTCTCACTTGAACTCCTACAACATGATGATTATGATCATCAAAACATCTCTTTCTGCTTTTCTCCTCATTCACCTGCATTCTAATAAACTTCAACCCTACTAAACCCAATTTAAAACCAAAACCATTGCATCGAGTTCGTAGGTCATGTTTCACATGTGGCATTTATATACACAAATTCTATGTCTTTGTGCAACAAAAAATCTCCAAGTAGGGCATTTCCCAGGCCCCAGGGCCCTTATACAAATCACACTCTATCGCATCATTTATAGATTCACTTACTGTATAAATTTATTGAACATAATCAACTGAAAGTTGGAGAAGCAGGAATATATTGATGCTACATGTAAAGGATAAAGCAAGTGCATGTGGATTAAAGAATAAACTGGCCAATGGCACATCTTATCACATTTTCAACCAGAGGGTAGTCGATTTTGAAGATCTTTCCCAACATTTCAGAACAGATAATACCACTTTCTATATTCTCACTTGAGAATTGGGATGCAAATTCGATTGTTCCTTGGAAGATATTTCTATATTATTGTGGGAGCACAATAACACAAGAACAAAAATAAGAATATAAAATTAGAAATAAAAGTAATAAATGTAACAATCTTAAATTTGTTGAACATTACAATTTATAATAAGTTATTAAATTCATATTAAAAAATTTAAGATAATCTTATTGAAAATATTTTAAATATGAAAGATAATTATATTCTATTTTTAAAAATATACTATATTAATATGTAGTTTAATTTTTTATAATAAATATTACAAAATGATATTAATCTAAAATAAAAATTTACCATTACAACTCATAATAAGTTCTAAAATTAATATTAACATATATTCAAGATAATCTTATTAAAAATATAAATTAAGTTATTAGGACAACTTATGCAATATTATTAATTTATTTCTCATGAACACCTTACCTCTTTGGCCTATGAAAAATAAAATAATAAGCTATGGGAGTCTCAAATACTTTTATGTTGAGAATGGTGACATGATAAGTTTCAACGTTTTTGTTCTTGGTAGCTCTTATTCAAATTCACCAAAGTATTAGGGTCTTCTTCTTCTTCTTCTTCTTCTTATGTGGTGGATAACCTTGATATGGAGTAAAATAATTCTTGGGTCTTCATCCTCTCTTTCTTGTGAAGGGTTTATCATACAGGCCTTAGGCCCTAGAGTTGAGGGATATATTTGAGGATATAGGGTATATGGTTGAGAGTATAGGGCTTACAGTTGAGTGTATATGGTTGATGGTTTATCATATAAGCCTTAGGACCCAAGATTGAAGGATAGGGTTTAGGGTTGAGTGTATAGGGTATAGGGTATAGGGTTTAGGGTATAAAGTTTAGAGTTCAATAAGATTTATCATATAAGCTTTAGGACCTAGGGTTGAAGAAAATGGTAAAGGGTTGAGAGTATAGGGTATAGGTTTAAGGGTTTAGTGTATAAACTTTAGGCCTTAGGGTTAACGGACAAGATTTAGGGTTGAGGGTTTAGCTTATAGGGTTTTAGGCCTAATAATTCTCTATAGGGTTTTGGGTTGATAGTAGAGGGTGTATGGTTTAGGATTGAGGGTACAAGGTATCAAGTTGAGTGCATAGGGTTGAGGGTTAAGCGAATAGGCTTTAGGGACTAGGTTTGCGGAAAAGCATTTAGGATTGATGGTATAAGTTTTAGGGTTGGGTGTTGAGTGTACAATATTGAGGGTTTATCATATAGGCCTTAAGGCCTAGGGTTGAAAGATATAGTCTAGGGCTGAGGGTATAGGGTATAGCATACAAGGTTTAGAGTATAGGATTAAGGTTGAGTGTGTATGGTTGAGGGTTTATCATATAGGCCTCAATGCCTAAGGTTGATAGATATGGTTTAGGGATGAGGGTAAAGCATTTAGGGTTGAGGGTATATATTTTAGGTTTGATTATCTATGATTAAGGGTTTATCCTATTAGCTTTAGGGCCTAGGGTTGAGGGATAGGGTTTAGGCTTGATGATATTGGATACTTAGGTTATAGGGTTATGGGTATCTAGAGTTTAGGATTAAGTGTATAAGGTTTAGGGTTAAGTGTATAAGGTTTAGGGTTAAGTGTATAGGGTTTACGGTTAAGTGCATAGGGTTGAGGTTTTATCGTATAGGCCTTAGGGCCTTGCATTGAGGGAAAAGGCTTAAGGTCGAGGGAATAGGGTATAGGCTTTTTTATAATTTCCTATAAATATGCATAGATAGTCATTTTTTATCTTAAGTATTATTTTCCTACTTGATTGATGTCAAAATAAGCTTTAATTTTTAGTCTTTGTTTGGTTTTTTATTCTATTTAATCATTTTTTGTTTTTGAATGTATGTGTAGAGCCCAACTTGCTTGTGCATTTTGAAAGGTGTGGTGGTGTATATTACAATTTTGTAGCAAAAATATTCTATTGTAGATAGTAAAGTAAATATGAAGTTTCAATTCTAAAAAATACAACTTTTCGAGAGCTCACATGTATAAATGGTATTACTTAGTGCTTTATCAGAGTTGTGTTGTTGTGTGATGGCCTCACCTATCTAGTGGGCCCCATCTCTTCATAGAAGGAGAACCAAAATCATAGAGCTCACACTCTTAACAAGATCACTATTATTGTAGTGCATATACTATATCACTATACTTAATCTGAAGCTTAAATCATAGAGCTCACACTCTTAACAAGATCACTATTATTGTAGTGCATATACTATATCACTATACTTAATCTGAAGCTTGCTAGAATTTGCCACTTATGGAATGTTATGTTGTCATCTAGAGTGACCTCTTATCAATTTAGTAGAAAATATTGATTACTAATTATCATGTATGTAATTAAAATTTTATAAATATAATTTAAAAACTAGTTTTACTCATAAAAATATCTTTTATAAATCCCTACTTACAAAATAAAAATAAAAATATCAACTTAGTAATAAACTATATGAAATTACTTACAAACTAGTTATCACTCTCCATACCCAATTGAAACCTTATCCTACATGTATTCTCAATAATAACTATTAAAAAATAAAAGCACTCAAATTCCATCCACCTAATACTAGCAATGAGGATTTTTATGCCCAACACAAGTGGTAAGAGTTTTCCTCTATTATTCATGAACACAAACACAATCCTATTTGTGTTTCCAGTTACTAATTATTTTAGACCATCTTTCATTGAGTGTATGGTAAATACCAACCTTATTCCATGTCAAATTCCACAAATTGATTATTTCAAGTGTTTTGTTCAAGTGCAATGAACAAATCTTTTGTGCTTATTCCATCCCATCATTAATATTGTTCTCCTAAAGAATCAAACATTAGCCTTGAAGAAATATGAGTCATTCTTCCCCTTATCCTTAAACTTGGAGTTCCACAAAAATAAAAAAAAGAGAACCAATAACAAAGTTCATATCAATTTTGGCCTCTGCATGTGTTTTCCTTCATTGGTAAGTGTGCCTAGTGCAAGTGTTTTTTGTTATGCAAAATTTATTTAATTTTTCCAATGAGGTTTGTACGTTTACTTCATTAGTGTCTAGTATCAGCATACCTAATCATGCTCATGATGGGCTTAGTGAAATTCAAAACATATTCCACATGAGCCCACCACTCATCATCTAGGATCAATGCTTTCACTTTTTGGGCTCATTTTGTGCTGACCACCTCCATACACTCCAAAAGTTGTTGATGAGCATATAAATCAAGGTCTCTTGCATCTTTGCAATTATCTTAAAGATACACAAATAGTAATGCTAGGGTAGACTAACACTATTAGGAGAGAGTAACACAAGTAGGAAACTTAAATTCAACCTTGAGATATTCTATGTAGCTTTGTTGGATGAAGAAAGATACTTGGATTGAAATCATCAAATAAATAACATAACTAATTCAAGTCCAAGACATGAGTATTAGGATCACATTTTCCATTATATTTCTCAAAACATGGTACCTCTTGTAAACTTTGGGGCCAATTAGATGGTTAAAAGTCCTAACACATCATGAGAGAACTATTGGAGATCGAAAAATATGGAGTAGAGGAATGAGCATGCCAATGTGGGTGCTACTAGCTCATTGTCTGATCTACACATCTATAGCACTCTCTGTGGTTGGATATGAACTTGCACATGCAAAAAAAAAGGGAAAAATAGTTATGTTGTATATGGGCTTGCCTAATTCAAATCACTCTATAGTTTTTAGGTTAATTAGGGACAAAATCTCACTCCACCTTGACTCATTCCTTTGTATAATATTATAAAAGTATAATTGAAGGACATTTGAGTTCTTCCATAGTTTTGTAATATGATTGTTGGACCTCCTTGTTGCATGGATTGTAAATGTGCCACATAAATGGTTCAAATAGTACTAATTTAATTTAATGTGTATCGGTGTGTGTACTGAAAATGCATGTTTCCATGTATACTCTTAAAAAATTTCATATGATTAGATTAAATGAACTTAGGAATAATCAAGTTTGGGCTTTAAAATAAACACGATGTTTAGAAAATGGTTCCTAGGGGCATTATAAGTGCTAAGTGGCTAGCAAAAGAGTAGGTGTCCCTCCTTTGGGAATTGGATCATCTTAGAGATCATTCTGGAGCCTGTCATTAAGGCTTGTAAAAGTTATAAAGTGTTGCATCTTCTTTCCCTATAGCAAGAGTTCAATCCTATCCTTGAATCTAATAGAGCTATTTAAATTTTACAAAATTCCAATGATTTTTTGGCTTCACTTGTTAGGTATTTATCATAATGGGATCTCTAGATTTGTGAAAGGGGTCAGGCATATAACCAAACCCCAATCATTAATGTTCCTTTTAAAACATTAAATATTCTTATTGTTGTTGGGCATTAAACCTTGACACTGCCACCTCAAGTATAAGGAGAGGTTATTTGTTCCTTGAGAAGAGGATTTCAAATATGCATAGGTCTTTAGCTCCACCTAAGATAAGAAAGAATAATTTTCTTCTTCACTGGTTTCTACAAGTCTTCTTCTTGTCTGAACTCCTTTACTCTTGTCTCCAATGATTTGTTCCTTTGAGTGATTCTTTCGCACATACTTTGCTAGAGTTTTAGGTGTTTGTTCAGGTTATTTTTCTTCTACATTTGTCTCTTCTTTATCTTCTAGAGAAGCTTTCTATTCTATAACCTCCAAAAACAACTTCTATCTCAGTCTCAGATTCAGTTACAGTCTCATTTTGATTCCATTCTTCACTAAATTTGACATTTGCACTCTCCACAATCTCGTTTAGCCTCTTGTTGTAACACCAGTATGTCGTACTCTTTATAGAGTATCCCAAGAATATTCCTTCATCCAACCTTGTATCAAACTTCCCTAGATCTTCCTCATCTCTCCTTATGTATCACATGCTTCCAAAGTTTCTGAAATACTGACTATAGGAGGTCTTCCATTCCATAGATCATAAGGTGTTTTTGTGTGATTCACTCTTATTTGTACCATGTTAAGAATGTAAATAGTAGTATGCACAACTTATTTCCAATACATAATATACAACCCTATTTTTTCTTTCAACAAGACCATTATGTTGAGGGATCCTAAGTACAAAAAAATGGCTTCTAATATCATTCTCTTAATATAATCTATCAAATTCATTTGATAAAAACTCTCCTCTATCAGACCTCAAACATTTGATCCTAGCATCAACTCAATTCTCAACCATAGACTTGAATACTTAAAACTTTTCTAATGCTTCATATTTTTCTCTCAAGAAAGTAACCCATGTCATTCTAGAGTAATCATAAATATGCAGCATAAAATACCTTTCACCATTTAGTCCTATTGTCTTTGTAGGTCCACATATGTATGAATCAACTTCAAATATTTTTAATTTTAATACTCATTGTTGTTGGATCCCCTCTTTGTTTGCTTTCCCATCTAGCATTCCTTGCACATAGTATCCACAGGTTTAATAATCTTTGGTAAATTTCTCACATGTGTGGAACTAATGTTCACCATATTTTAAAAATTGATATGTCTCATCCTTTTATGCCACAACCAACATTCACTACTCTACACTAACATACACTTTCTTCTACCATTATCCTTCTCATAGTAGACATTCTCATTAGTCCTTATACCTTGTGCAACTAATATTTCGGAACTTTTTTTTTCACATCTAGACCCATGAAATATGAGCTTTTAAGCCTTACTAAACATCTAAATCACCCTCAAAAGATTATGTCTCAAACCCTTAACATGGTCAATATCATCAGTCTTATGCTTACCATCAATTGAAATAGTACCTTTTCCACAAATAGTTGCAGCTTATTCACCTGCAAATTTTATAGAAGGTAACATTATAGTTTTCAAATTCAATGAACTTTCCTTTATCACTTGTCATATGATTTGAACATATGGAATCAATTATCCACACTTTAGGCTCTACTTTTACATTTAGTCTAGTCTTCACACTCACTTGTTTTTCATTGTTCACCACTCCTTCCAAATTACCAGACATTCCATTAATATTCTCCTCTATATCTAAAAACAAGGATTCTTCATTTGAGTCATCTCCATCTTCATCCTTGGATGAATAAGTCTTCATTGAACAAAAATTCTTTGTAGGCCTATCTTTATCATCTATTTTCTTATTCCTATTATTCTATTTATCTGTCCTTCCCCTTATTACCATCATCATATTTTTTATCATAATCTTCCTTATAAGTACATCTAGAGCATAATGACCAATTCTTCCATAATTGAAACATTTAAATGGTAACTTACCTTTGTATTATTTGGATCCTTTCTTTAGTCTTCTCAAAAAGTTTTATTCTATCTCGTTCATGTCATTGCTTTCTTTAAGTTCATCTTCAATCTTCTTGGTAGCTTTAAATGTTTCTTCTTTCTTCTCCTTTCATCAATCATCTAGCTCAGCAATCTCAAAGGTAGAGAGAAAGCCATACACCTGATCTACGGTGTATTTGTCCATATTATGACTTTCCTCAATGGCATACTTCTTAGGTTTGTAGCATTTAGGCAACATTAACATTACTTTAGTCACCAATTCACTTTCTACTAATGTTCCACCAATGCCCCTAATTATAGTCACAATCTCATTTACTCGGTGTAGATAGATTTTAATGTTCTCATCATCAGAAATCCTTAGGTTCTCAAATTTATGCTTTAGATTTATCACTTTGCTTTCTTTGTCTTCAAATCACCTTCATACACACTACTCAAATTTTCCCATACTTGTTTAGCAGACTTCAACCCCATAGATTTAAAAAATATTGGATCACTCAAGTAGTTGATAATTGTAACTCTATCCTTTGCAATATTCTCATGTGCCTTAACCTCATCTATAGTTTGAGTACCATCTGTTGGAGCAATATATCCAGCCTGGATAATTTTCCATATTCCAGTCGATAGAGATTACAAATGATATTCCATCATTTCCTTCCAATAGGAGTAATTTTTCTTGTGAAACTTTGGTGCTTTGTAATTAACTCTGTGTGCTATTTTGTATCTTCCTCAAGTGATTAAGCTTCTCTAAGAGGAACTAGGATCTGATACCAATTTTTGAACACACCACAAGCCTTAGGGGGGACGAATCAATTTGAACCTTACAATACTTTACTTCTAATTTATAAAACTTGAAATCACAATTAACTTATTACTTCTATTATGAAATATGAAAGCACAAAGCACAATAAACACATGCACACCAGATTTACATGGAAAACCTAAAACATGTAAAAACCATGGTGAGAATCACACTCACAATATGAATAAACCGATTACAATGTTTTAGGTTCAAGGTCAAGGAGCTCACTGCACCTAATAGGAGTTGCAAGAATAAAGTGTACAACCTTATGGAAAGATACAAAAGGGTGTGTGCACCAATATGGTGTGCAAAAAAGTGGACACCAGCCAAAAAAAAGTTGAAAAAACAGTAACCGCATTCACGGTTTTAAAATTTTAAAAAACCCTATACGCAATTAGGTTCATTGTGCCTGAGCCTAAAGGGACAAAACCACGTATGTGGTCCTTTAGGAAATAAGACCACGTACACAGTTATGGTTCCTAAAGGACTGCATACACGCTCCCTGTCAATAATTTTTATTTTTTTACAATCGATTGTTATTATTTCCTTCCGCGGCCGAGAGTGAGTTCAAAAGGGTTTTTTGGCTACAAACCACACATGGGATACATATATTCACACCCAGATGCCATGGAAAGAGGTCGATTATGCATTTTTTTTGTTTTTTTTGCACATTTGATAAATTTTATTTCTGTTTTCAATTTAAATTTGTAGATTTTGATTAGTTTTTTTTATATTTTGTTACCAATAACAGATTCTGAAAATCTAGAACCACAACAAGACACACCTCAAAACCCACAGCAAAACCCTCAGGATACACCTCCAGCTCCTCCTTTAGACTTTACATCAGCTACACAAGAGGATTTTCTTAATCAGCTAGGGAAAAACACTGCTAAATTAACTAGACTGATTAATAGATTGAAAACATCTGAGCTTGAGCATCATTTATCCCTTGCCACTAGCCCAGAAACATTGTCTAGTGGTGCCACTATAGTTTCAAGTTAGATTATAAAATGGAGAAACTATAGGGATAGGTGTCGCACTTATTATGCTAATGGGTTATCATATGATGTAGTGAAAAATAAAAACATAAGTAAAGCACAAATATGTCCTTTTTTTGTTCATCCTAGAACTAGTGAGTCCTTACCTCTTAATGCAAAGAGGTTTCCCATACATTGGTGTACCAATGTGCAGATGAAGATTTTTTTTTGGAATAGGTGGTGGATGGTCTTTGATCAACCACCTTGTAATAATTTTGAGGTTCCATTATATTTTTGAGGAAAGTATATTGTGAGTTTTTCCTCAATGAGCGGCCTAATTATTTTGATATGAGAGAGTTCCATGGTAGAGGTGGCATCTCTACCCAAGATAGACTTGGAGCCCATAGGGTAATAGACCCGCAGATTCGTCACCCCCTTGCACCCAAACCCAAGGTGAATGCGATGGTCCCAGTAGCCCTAAAAGATTTGATGGAGCTACATACTCTTCAGGTGGCCACAAGATTGACTGATGTGATCAACCAACATGGGACACAATTAGCACACCCTCTTGGATCAGATGATGATCCATTAGATGAGGCAGTTGGTGTTGGTCATCCCATTGAGCACGTGTGTCCCACTTGCTCAGGAATATGCACAGGGATGGATGTTGAGGCTAGTGCAGATGGTTCCACATCCCATCTATGCATGATTTGTGGGAGCAGATGTCAGACCCACATGACTGAGGTTGTGGCACTGATGGATGAATTGATGGACATGTGGTTTGGTATTCAGTCACAGACATAGATGTGTTGATTTGAATTCATAAAATTTTATTTATCAATCACTTAAAATTTGTAATTGTAAATGAATTTTTATTTATAGATCAATTTAAATTGATACAAACAATATGAATCTCAGGATGCAACAATGGGTGTTAACACACCATTTGATATTCCTCCTGCAGTTATTGCAGCTACAACTTCAATGCCTGAGGTATAAATTTTGTAACATGTTAAAATAGAATAGTACTTTGAATTCAGAAAAAATTATAAGATAGACTAACTCTCTTTAATGCTAGATAATTTTTTGTTTTGTAGGCTTTCACAGGGGACCAAATGTCCCACATTGATGATGTCAAGCTCTCATCGATCTATTTTGGCCTACAAAGCTATGCAGTGTCATATTTTGTACACCTTATTTTATGTATTCTTTTGATGGAATATGCAACTCATTTAATTTTAGATTTGTTAAATTATGTTTAATATTATCTACTAATATCTAGATTGTGTTAATTTTGTTTATTTTAGGGTGCCCCCTCTGTGTCTAGGCCTCGTCCTTAGTGAAAGAAATCCTCGACGATGCCTAAACATGGGAAGAAGATAATTGAACACATTTTTAATTGTACAATTGTTTGGAAAGGTAGAAATTTTCTTAGTTGGAATTTGTAGATTGATTAGTGTTTTTTGTCTATTTTATATACAGTGGCCATTGATCTTTGTAGAGTTGTTGAATGCACCTAATACACCTGAGGATCGAGAGAGGGCATAGGTATGTATCTCTACTTTATTTTCTTGATTTGATGATTATATGCACGTGTACATGTGAACTTATGATAAATTATAATCTTATCATTTTTCATACAAGAAATATCCATAGTTGCTTCATCAATGGTGTGCCCTCCTCTGTGTACTAGGGAAGCATCTCAGGCTTTGGTACACATTTTTTATATATTGCATTTATTGTATTTAACCTACAATACTTATCATATTAATTGTATTTAATCTTTGATCATTTTTCATATAGGTAATAGCCACAGCTACTCCATCAATGGCGAGCACTCCATAGACTACTAGAGAAGCATATGAGGCTCCGGTACACTTTTGTTCTCTATATTGTAGATTTTTAGGTTTTTTTATCTATATATGTTAGTACATTGTATTAATTGTATTTATTCTACAATAGGCCCCTTTGCAATTTAGCCATAACTTGGATCCTTTGAAGTTTGTGTTCAAGAAAACTCCTAAGACTAACAAGGAGAAGACAAAAAAGACAATAGATCCTAGTTCAATAGATGAGGTAATCTACATTTCAATTGCAAAGAAATTATGGTTAAATACATAGTTATGTTGATAATTGTGAACTATTTTCTACAAAAGGATTCTAAATTGGCTTTTGAATCGTGGTTGTGCAGCCATCTATAGAGTCGTGTGCTTCATCAAAGAGGCTCGATTTTGATGATCTACCACAAGTATAGGATCATATAGTGTTACTTGTGGTCATTGAATGACCAATACATGTAGATATATTCTACATTTTTAATGTATATCGATTTGGACATGGCATATGCCACATTTTTGTAAAACTTGTATTGACTTGGCATATATGCCTTGTTTTATATATATAAATATTGATATTCGATCCAAAAAATGTGTATCGTGTTCATTATTGTGCATTTCGTTGATATTGATAGGCATATTCGATACATACAAAATTTGTTCATTGTGTTGATTATTGTACATTTTGATATATATAAATGATTATTTATAATTGATACGGTTAATTTTTGGTCAAACTATTCGGTGTATTTGGTGGCTGCCCTTTTATAAAGTTAAATGAATATTTGCCTATGTAATAAACAATATGCATATAAACAACAAAAATCTATGATATAAAGCATTGAAATTGTGGAATATGATTTGATAAGCTTTCTAAAATATTGAATTAACCCTACAAAACTCCTTATCTCAATCAAAATGTAATTCAATGTCAATGGTCAAATTTGATCCGTGGTAATGATCATTGGATGCTTTTGATTCCTTTCGTTTATATTTGTTAATGTGAGTGGTGCGAGAGCACCCTCATCCTCGCAATGGTCAAATTTTGGTTTTTGTCTTGTTTTCCATTTTTTTATCTAAATAAGGTGATTTGAGACCATTAATGATCATTTGAAGTCATTTGTGAAAGTTTGGGGTCATTTGGATAAAAGATGTAAAAGTTGCTCAGTTGTTGTTAAAGTTGCTTAGTTATTGTCAAAGTTGCTTAGTTGTTGTCAAAGTTGTCAATGTTGTCATTTTTTTGTCATGGGCACAATTCAACATCATGAGCACTTCTGGGTGGGTAGTTTTATGCTAGGCATGCTCCTATTGAGCCTCCCAACGCGTCAAAACGTCGAGAGTCAATGTAATGCCCCGCCAGGAAACCCCGAAGGGATAAGCTAAAATAACAAGAATAGAGTGCAATTTTTTTATTTTTATTTTTAAAGTTACAACACATAAGATGCAACAAGATACCAAAGATTCAGATAACATAGCGGAAGACATTAACGACAATCTCTTAAAGAGTTTCCCAACGAGATTACTTAAATTTTCACAATACACTTTACACACACAATTAATCCAAAAGCTGAATATCTTAATAACGAGATAATTCACAATCAGGATAATTTCTTTCAAAGGATGGAAATATAAATCACAAGCAAGATTCATCATTTAAGATCCATTCATAAACTTCATTCAATCTTTTCATTTTAAAATTTCAAACCATACATCTACCTTTTCTAATACACTAGGATTTCATCATAACAAAGAGATCTTTCCAAGCATATTTAAAATTACTTAACATCAACTGAGTAAGATTCATTACTCTAAGATACATTATTCCATATTCCAACTTATTGCATTAAAAGGACGATTTCACACATGCATTACGATAAATCGCATCCCAACCAATTATGCATTCGATCCACATGGCATTCAAGATAGAACTGAATATAAGCATTAATAGTTAATTCCAATTATCCACTTAACCATTTTACATAAATTAAGCATACATGATAAAGCTGAAATAAGAGACGTAAGAGAATACACCACATAACACCATAATGATTTCGGAGTTCACCCCTAATGGGCTACATCTCCGGGTCTGCTCAACTGCAAGACCCCCTCGGATAAATAATAAGGTTAAGAGTACAAGAGGTTACACTATACAATCCAGCCATCAAGGCGATACATAAACATTATACAAGCGACCACATCGGTCAATAAATACATAAACGATCCTTACAAGGAACAGGATCTAGCTGAACATAATCAAGCTAATGACATAAGAGTCCATGAGGGCATCCATAAAACTGAACCATCACCACCCAAGGTCTAACATGAAACCGACACTGACAAGGGCAGAGACAAAAAGGACGACTCACAAAGGTACTCAAACAGGACAAAACGAAACACACTAGCGAACGTAGGGACAAGTGTCATCACACAACCTGGTATGGATACCATGGCAAGTCTTCATAGGTCCCGGCCCATACACTGGTAACCCTGGCAACCTAATCCGAACTTCCGGCCCATCCAAGCCTCATGTGGACCCACACATCCTCTCGTGATGACAAGGAAGGTAGTTTGCCATTTCAGGCCTTCTCACAGCATGCCGAATCTATGATAGCATTCGTCCCATGTGTGAGGCACATTATCTTATTTAGAGATTATTTTCTAATCTACTTAGGTTATCACTTATTAGACTCACTTTCGACGGGTTACCCAGCAGCCACTTTGGGCGCGGCCCCCAATCGAAAGCCACTTTCCCATACGACACTGGACTAACTCAGACGGACTCAAACCACGGAATACACATGGTAAGACGAACGGAGTTCAAGAAGGAGAACAATCATCTGGTCAAACACGACTCAAGGGTAATCACTTACTGACGGTACTCAATCTAGAGACCTGACAACTAAGGTCAACCATGAATCATCATTCGACTCACACAAAGAGGATATAACCAACTAAATCAACATCACAATCCATAGTCAACTCAACATTCGAGGACTGAAACAGGTACACCAAGTCAATTCATATGACAGGGTCCTATTTAAACAAATAAAACATGCCATTTCATAATTAAAGGCGAATACAGAAAATTAAACTCGCAAAGCAATAATCAGAAAGGACAATATCTCTCAAATTGATTTAAACATTACAAGGCGATCAAGTTTTCTACAAGATCTTAATCAGCTTACAGTTATCTACCTCATCAAGGGACAATTTGTTCTTGGGTTTCTAACTCCTAAGGTTCAAGCATTGAACAGGCAATTTAAGCCATATAGAGTTTTTAACCAATTCATATTATTAAATCTCAGACCACCGTTAATCAACTCAAATAAGGTACTTAATCTCTCAATCAAAACGTCATTACATACTGGTCTAAAACCGACCTCTTCAATTTCGTATTTCAATCCCAATAACATATTATTCCATTCGTTTTTAAACAATACTACCTCGATTAGCCAACTTCCCTAATCAGCTAGAAAGTAAGATCTAGATTTACAACTCCAAGATCAATAAGATTATAAACAACAATATTTAATTGCGAAAAACAGTTGTAGAACTTAATTAGACGAGGTGCACAAATCATGAAATGAAATTGAATGTTTAATTCACCTATAAACTCCATTATATAATTAATCAATATCAAGTTTACATCAATCACGATTAATGCCACCTTAATCTTAATCAAGAACTAATTAAACTTAACATAAAAAAACAACTTCTCATTAAAATGATATAAATATCATATGCTTTCTTTTTTTTTAATACTAACCCAAAATACATTATAACAAAACGATTATAAATTGCGTTTAAACAACAAAAAAAAAATGCATTTAAATTCTGGAGGCTAGGGCGGGCCGTGCCCTAACCCTAGCCGCAGAGGAAGCACGCGGCGGCGCTCACGGTGGTGCCCGCAGGCCCGCGGCGCCCTGCGGCCACCGCGGCCCCTGCGGCCACCGCCGTGAGCCGCAGGCAACGCTCACGCGCGAGCCACCGGGGGACGGTGAAGGTGGAGAAGGGGGGGAACGCGTAGGGGGAGAGGGGAGGAGCGGGTGGAGCTCCGCTCCCCGCCCTCCAACCCCAAAACACAGGGTTTTAAACAAACACGCACCGCCCAAAACAAAAAAAAACGTTTTAAATTCCATTTGAACGCACAGTTCGGAAACCAACACAAACGCCCAGTTCGGGTTTAATGAATTTTTCGCCCAGCTCGATTTCAAGCATAAAATCCTCTTCGAACACACAGTTCGATTAATAAAATAAATAAATGATTTCATTTTGCATAAAAAACACAGTCCGAACTAAAATGAACGCACAGTTCATTAAAAAAAAACATATAAATTCTCTTTTAACACAGCAAACCCCATCATGATAAAACACAGTCCAATAGAGAGATTTACAATATGGTTTCCAGCATGGTAAGTTCTCCCAACCCCACCCAATCTTTCAACACAGACTCATATTGAGCCAACAGGATCCATTTAAACACAATAACTAAAATTGAGAGATAAATCCTACCTGATCTCGCGATCCTGGCATGGCTGAAGGAGAGCCCAAATCTTCAGCTCCCAAAATCCTCCAATTTTCATTCCCCAAAAATCTTCTCCAAAATTGTTCCTCCTTCCAATTTCCCAAATTTGGTAATATGGAGGAGTTGACCCAAAAATTCCATTTTTTGGAATAAAATCTTTTATTTACAAAATAATTCACAAAATTTAATATTTTTTTAATTATAATCAACAATTTAACTTGCTCTTTAATTCAAAAATCGATTTCTTCAATCAATTAAATTTATCCTTTCAATAACAGAAGCCACAGAATACAATTAATCCATTGCGATTAAATACACAGCTTTCCTTTTTCAACAGCATATATAAAATGCATTAAATATTCGAAAACAGACATTTAATCGGATTTACTTTCAATTTAAAAATGAGCAATCAATATCAATGAAAATCGCCTAACGAAAACCAGATTAATTAATCCATTAATCATCAATGCACTAACGCATAAATTCTCAACGAATTTAATCCATTTAACCAAACACACCAGACACGCAAACCGAGGAAGTCAACCAAACAGACGACTCGCAAACCCAAGCAAGAAGGGATTACCGACGACGACTGACGATGCTCACTAGAGCACGACTAAGGTCGACTAGGGTCTGACGACCACCTAAACCAACTCTAAGGCTTAAAAAGGTATGCTCAAACCTGCAAAACCAGGTGACGACGAACCTCGCACTCATGCGACTTCGTACCTGAAATCTCCTGCAACAAAAGATCATACATGCATACATTTATAAAATCTACTGAAAGCGTTAGTCCGATACTAAAATCACGAAATAGGTACACTGACTAACCTGCATACAACTAGTGAGAAAACCACATCAATAGCTATGCGTGAAATCAAACATCTGATTGTAACATCATATTACGATTAACTAATCAAGATTAACCAAGGTTAGAAATAGACTAGGGTAGGGGTACTACATTCTCCCCCCCTAGGTTCCGACTTACTCCTGGAAGTCGTAAGGCTAGATGGAGAACATGTCGTACGCATCAGCCCTGAAACTCATTCAACAAAGATCAAATTGCACATAGAAAACTTTCCATAAATAAATGAAATATAATTGCAAAATCCTTTACAAACGCCATTATCCATTGCCAAGATACATCTAAAACCATACATTCCTTAAAATATTCTAGGAATTATCCACCATCATAGCAGAAAAACAAGAATTTCCTTCCTTTCATAACACCAAATTAAAGCATTACAAGGAGGTAAACAACAATTACCATAATCGTCGACCAAGAATGACAAGAAAACATGCCATAAGATCAATTTCCTTTACCAATCCATCTTTATCATAAGATTTTATCAAATAGAACTAACTCAAAACATTGATTTCTACAACCAAATTAACTTTCATGAAATAAGAGCAACATAAATAACTCAATCGGTTACACTTGCCAGGCATAAGAAAACCTTTCCAAAGACTATGTCCCATAACATAGCGACAAGCTAACACAATTTACTCCATGATACAAATAATAACCATCCACATAACTGGAATGCATAACAGAAAAGGCCACATGTGAGCATGTCTAATGCTCGGTCAAAGGTAACATGCATGATCAGCATCTCTATGCCTGATCTCAGAACAACAATATGATCATAAAAATCCAATATCTCACTCAAAGGCTTGATGGTGCTAGGCACACCATAGCGGTGCTACCTTCCATACAAGACCCTTGTGAATATCCCTTGTTGAACAAGGTGGTTAGCCTCCAAGAGATAGTCACCACACATAGGTAGGTAGTGGATACTAGCTGCGTCACAGCCTCACATACCCCCTATCCTCACGGTTCCCTACAACAACTTCCTCGCACACACTCTACCAATTCCGTATCATACGTCCTTGGAGAGGAATTTCACATTTCGACACAAGATCAGCATCCGAAAACAATAAGGATAAACCAGTTCAGCCACCAAAGCATAGATGAATAAAGATAATAAATCATCAATTCCAACAGTAAGGCAAGAAAATAATCCGGAATTTCAACACCAAATCAAAGTGTAAAAGATCACAAGATCGTGGCTAAACCTTCACAATCAAAGTAAAATAAACTGCTGATCCCCAAAGAAATATAAAGAATATCACAACTGCACATAACAGCACTGTGTGACTAGCATCTAGCCACCAACGAGGAAGGAAGGAACAACTGACTAGCTATTGCAGTAGCTCATCATGTGGTGCGACATAGTCACACTATCCACATGGCATGGCGGTGTGCACCTCGACATCACCCCGCATCACGTCGTCACGTGGCATGGCAATACCCCAAGTGGAGAAAACACACAATGGACGTATCCCGCATGGTAGTGCACCTCGCGGAAAAAGCACGCGCAGGTCACATCCCGCATAGCGACGTATCTAGAAGGATACTCGTCGTAAGTCAGAGGTATACATGACTATGGTCTTCCCACAAGTCTACCAACACAGGCCAGTTGGCAACTTATGTAAGAATAATAACACGCCTCTCATGAAGACAAGGCAACAGATACTCCAATAGAATCCAACAATATGCACAAAAACTACCCTCTATATGCTCAGATAAGGAAGAGAATAGGCTGACACACATAAACCTATAAATAGATTCATCAAAGGGAAAGTATTGAGTACACCTTGATACAGTTTAGTAGTACAACTATATCATTCCTCGAAGTAGAGAAGCTAAAGTCGCTTCGCGTCGACATTACTCGCACGCCAATCCATACTATTCAAGGAACGGTCGCTTCGAATACTACCCCTTAACATACCGAGTTACCCACAACCCGAGGCTTGGTACTCAACAGGGAAACAAATAAGCAACATCACATAGACAGTATGGTTTCCCATACTCATAAGCAACATATCCTCCATGGTTGATTACTTCACCAATCCATGGGCACATAAGATAAGCACTGGTTTCTTACAATACACACAATTACACCAGCACTGGTTTAGTCACATTTACGGGGAGTACTTTTCAGTACGCTAACATCTATACAAGGAAGATTTCAATTACGCTTTCTATATAAATAACTGAATCACGTTTACTCTAGATTCCAGTATTGAATTCATTAACAATTCACAATTATATAAGGAAATAACATCATTCCTATATCCTTCTCGAATCTCACTAAGCATCCATAATTAAATTACTAGCTAAGCAGATTCATTTCTAAAGCTTAAGACTTTCATCTATCACTATGAAGCCAAAAGCAAACACACAATTTCACATGTTTTATAAACACTCTATTTAAATCAATGCACTCTTTAATACCATTTCTAAAAATCTTATGATTAGGCAAAGAGAAGGGAAAGAGAGTTTGATAACCAAACCATTTCCTACAAAACACGCAAGATCAAACAAGATCACGCTGCAATATTAAATTTCCCACTATAAGCCTATCATTTCAATTACACGGTTTTCATTTCGCTACCGTTTTGAAGGATGGCAATCAGTCTAACAAAAACATTTCCAATAGTTATGGTTGCAACAGGAGGTTCTAGTTTACAAACAAAGCAGAGATCAAGAGAGGCAAAATTTCCGATAATGCAAGACCTCATAAGAACACTCACTTAATAATAATGCAATATAGACACAAGTCATAATTGCAACCGATTAGAAAAGATCACATTACGATCAAAGATAAGCAAGGAGCTATTAACCAAATAAAACATATTAATGCATGCACATCAAACAAGCTTTCCATTCGCACTTTCTAAACACATTAAGGTAATTCCACATACCCAAAAGCGAGTTCAATGGAGCATTTGCTAAAATACATCTTCAATCAAACTAGTTTAATAAAACACATAAGACAATCTTTCGGAAAACACATTAAACAATCTTTCAGGGAACACCTTAATACTTTCTCGAAGCTACAATAACATGCTCCTTTTAACACCTCTTCTACCAATCAAGCAGTTTCACATAATTCATCTATTCGCATATCAATGCACCTTACTAAGGTAGAATTTAATCATGCTACTCCTACAACATACATATGGAGAATTCTTTAAACATACACATGCAGTTTTCTCCCATTCGCCCAACTAAATTTTAAAACCCATAGCCCTTTAATAATCTAAAAACAATAAGCAACATAAGGCTCATACAAGGGTTCAAGAAGTCACACCCTTTTCTCTCTTGCAAACAGGAAAAACTCGAATCAAAGATAATTACACATATCTTAATCATTTAATTTCCAGAAAGAAAGAGAGAGAGGAATAGTGATGATCATTTAATTTTTCTGCAAAATAAGCATTCAATAATAGCCACACTAGTCCTTCAAGAGGATAACACTAAGCTAGATCATAATCTTTAACAACACAAAATGCACTTTCAGATTCAAGACAAGCACGGACCAACCCAAATAGATTAGTCTAAAGAGTACAACACTCAATAAGGGAAGGTACATACGACTCTCTATCAAAATTAGAGTAATCGTAGACCAAGACATCAATAAGCACAATGCACATATAAGCACTCAAATACCAACATCAAGAAGGCGAAAACTAGGTGTGAACACACACACGTTACACACCTGACAAGGTCTGCTCAATCCCTCACATGCAAAAGGAGGACAAGCATACACATAAGGTCGATACACCTCACACAAATAGAGGGCACACGCGACACCAGAGATCCTAATGTTTGCAACCTGGCTCTGATACCAAATGTAATGCCCCGCCAGGAAACCCCGAAGGGATAAGCTAAAATAACAAGAATAGAGTGCAATTTTTTTTATTTTTTTTTTAAAGTTACAACACATAAGATGCAACAAGATACCAAAGATTCAGATAACATAGCGGAAGACATTAACGACAATCTCTTAAAGAGTTTCCCAACGAGATTACTTAAATTTTCACAATACACTTTACACACACAATTAATCCAAAAGCTGAATATCTTAATAACGAGATAATTCACAATCAGGATAATTTCTTTCAAAGGATGGAAATATAAATCACAAGCAAGATTCATCATTTAAGATCCATTCATAAACTTCATTCAATCTTTTCATTTTAAAATTTCAAACCATACATCTACCTTTTCTAATACACTAGGATTTCATCATAACAAAGAGATCTTTCCAAGCATATTTAAAATTACTTAACATCAACTGAGTAAGATTCATTACTCTAAGATACATTATTCCATATTCCAACTTATTGCATTAAAAGGACGATTTCACACATGCATTACGATAAATCGCATCCCAACCAATTATGCATTCGATCCACATGGCATTCAAGATAGAACTGAATATAAGCATTAATAGTTAATTCCAATTATCCACTTAACCATTTTACATAAATTAAGCATACATGATAAAGCTGAAATAAGAGACGTAAGAGAATACACCACATAACACCATAATGATCTCGGAGTTCACCCCTAATGGGCTACATCTCCGGGTCTGCTCAACTGCAAGACCCCCTCGGATAAATAATAAGGTTAAGAGTACAAGAGGTTACACTATACAATCCAGCCATCAAGGCGATACATAAACATTATACAAGCGACCACATCGGTCAATAAATACATAAACGATCCTTACAAGGAACAGGATCCAGCTGAACATAATCAAGCTAATGACATAAGAGTCCATGAGGGCATCCATAAAACTGAACCATCACCACCCAAGGTCTAACATGAAACCAACACTGACAAGGGCAGAGACAAAAAGGACGACTCACAAAGGTACTCAAACAGGACAAAACGAAACACACTAGCGAACGTAGGGACAAGTGTCATCACACAACCTGGTATGGATACCATGGCAAGTCTTCATAGGTCCCGGCCCATACACTGGTAACCCTGGCAACCTAATCCGAACTTCCGGCCCATCCAAGCCTCATGTGGACCCACACATCCTCTCGTGATGACAAGGAAGGTAGTTTGCCATTTCAGGCCTTCTCACAGCATGCCGAATCTATGATAGCATTCGTCCCATGTGTGAGGCACATTATCTTATTTAGAGATTATTTTCTAATCTACTTAGGTTATCACTTATTAGACTCACTTTCGACGGGTTACCCAGCAGCCACTTTGGGCGCGGCCCCCAATCGAAAGCCACTTTCCCATACGACACTGGACTAACTCAGACGGACTCAAACCACGGAATACACATGGTAAGACGAACGGAGTTCAAGAAGGAGAACAATCATCTGGTCAAACACGACTCAAGGGTAATCACTTACTGACGGTACTCAATCTAGAGACCTGACAACTAAGGTCAACCATGAATCATCATTCGACTCACACAAAGAGGATATAACCAACTAAATCAACATCACAATCCATAGTCAACTCAACATTCGAGGACTGAAACAGGTACACCAAGTCAATTCATACGACAGGGTCCTATTTAAACAAATAAAACATGCCATTTCATAATTAAAGGCGAATACAGAAAATTAAACTCGCAAAGCAATAATCAGAAAGGACAATATCTCTCAAATTGATTTAAACATTACAAGGCGATCAAGTTTTCTACAAGATCTTAATCAGCTTACAGTTATCTACCTCATCAAGGGACAATTTGTTCTTGGGTTTCTAACTCCTAAGGTTCAAGCATTGAACAGGCAATTTAAGCCATATAGAGTTTTTAACCAATTCATATTATTAAATCTCAGACCACCGTTAATCAACTCAAATAAGGTACTTAATCTCTCAATCAAAACGTCATTACATACTGGTCTAAAACCGACCTCTTCAATTTCGTATTTCAATCCCAATAACATATTATTCCATTCGTTTTTAAACAATACTACCTCGATTAGCCAACTTCCCTAATCAGCTAGAAAGTAAGATCTAGATTTACAACTCCAAGATCAATAAGATTATAAACAACAATATTTAATTGCGAAAAACAGTTGTAGAACTTAATTAGACGAGGTGCACAAATCATGAAATGAAATTGAATGTTTAATTCACCTATAAACTCCATTATATAATTAATCAATATCAAGTTTACATCAATCACGATTAATGCCACCTTAATCTTAATCAAGAACTAATTAAACTTAACATAAAAAAACAACTTCTCATTAAAATGATATAAATATCATATGCTTTCTTTTTTTTTAATACTAACCCAAAATACATTATAACAAAACGATTATAAATTACGTTTAAACAACAAAAAAAAAATGCATTTAAATTCTGGAGGCTAGGGCGGGCCGTGCCCTAACCCTAGCCGCAGAGGAAGCACGCGGCGGCGCTCACGGTGATGCCCGCAGGCCCGCGGCGCCCTGCGGCCACCGCCATGAGCCGCAGGCAACGCTCACGCGCGAGCCACCGGGGGACGGTGAAGGTGGAGAAGGGGGGGAACGCGTAGGGGGAGAGGGGAGGAGCGGGTGGAGCTCCGCTCCCCGCCCTCCAACCCCAAAACACAGGGTTTTAAACAAACACGCACCGCCCAAAACAAAAAAAAACGTTTTAAATTCCATTTGAACGCACAGTTCGGAAACCAACACAAACGCCCAGTTCGGGTTTAATGAATTTTTCGCCCAGCTCGATTTCAAGCATAAAATCCTCTTCGAACACACAGTTCGATTAATAAAATAAATAAATGATTTCATTTTGCATAAAAAACACAGTCCGAACTAAAATGAACGCACAGTTCATTAAAAAAAAACATATAAATTCTCTTTTAACACAGCAAACCCCATCATGATAAAACACAGTCCAATAGAGAGATTTACAATATGGTTTCCAGCATGGTAAGTTCTCCCAACCCCACCCAATCTTTCAACACAGACTCATATTGAGCCAACAGGATCCATTTAAACACAATAACTAAAATTGAGAGATAAATCCTACCTGATCTCGCGATCCTGGCATGGCTGAAGGAGAGCCCAAATCTTCAGCTCCCAAAATCCTCCAATTTTCATTCCCCAAAAATCTTCTCCAAAATTGTTCCTCCTTCCAATTTCCCAAATTTGGTAATATGGAGGAGTTGACCCAAAAATTCCATTTTTTGGAATAAAATCTTTTATTTACAAAATAATTCACAAAATTTAATATTTTTTTAATTATAATCAACAATTTAACTTGCTCTTTAATTCAAAAATCGATTTCTTCAATCAATTAAATTTATCCTTTCAATAACAGAAGCCACAGAATACAATTAATCCATTGCGATTAAATACACAGCTTTCCTTTTTCAACAGCATATATAAAATGCATTAAATATTCGAAAACAGACATTTAATCGGATTTACTTTCAATTTAAAAATGAGCAATCAATATCAATGAAAATCGCCTAACGGAAACCAGATTAATTAATCCATTAATCATCAATGCACTAACGCATAAATTCTCAACGAATTTAATCCATTTAACCAAACACACCAGACACGCAAACCGAGGAAGTCAACCAAACAGACGACTCGCAAACCCAAGCAAGAAGGGATTACCGACGACGACTGACGATGCTCACTAGAGCACGACTAAGGTCGACTAGGGTCTGACGACCACCTAAACCAACTCTAAGGCTTAAAAAGGTATGCTCAAACCTGCAAAACCAGGTGACGACGAACCTCGCACTCATGCGACTTCGTACCTGAAATCTCCTGCAACAAAAGATCATACATGCATACATTTATAAAATCTACTGAAAGCGTTAGTCCGATACTAAAATCACGAAATAGGTACACTGACTAACCTGCATACAACTAGTGAGAAAACCACATCAATAGCTATGCGTGAAATCAAACATCTGATTGTAACATCATATTACGATTAACTAATCAAGATTAACCAAGGTTAGAAATAGACTAGGGTAGGGGTACTACATTCTCCCCCCCTAGGTTCCGACTTACTCCTGGAAGTCGTAAGGCTAGATGGAGAACATGTCGTACGCATCAGCCCTGAAACTCATTCAACAAAGATCAAATTGCACATAGAAAACTTTCCATAAATAAATGAAATATAATTGCAAAATCCTTTACAAACGCCATTATCCATTGCCAAGATACATCTAAAACCATACATTCCTTAAAATATTCTAGGAATTATCCACCATCATAGCAGAAAAACAAGAATTTCCTTCCTTTCATAACACCAAATTAAAGCATTACAAGGAGGTAAACAACAATTACCATAATCGTCGACCAAGAATGACAAGAAAACATGCCATAAGATCAATTTCCTTTACCAATCCATCTTTATCATAAGATTTTATCAAATAGAACTAACTCAAAACATTGATTTCTACAACCAAATTAACTTTCATGAAATAAGAGCAACATAAATAACTCAATCGGTTACACTTGCCAGGCATAAGAAAACCTTTCCAAAGACTATGTCCCATAACATAGCGACAAGCTAACACAATTTACTCCATGATACAAATAATAACCATCCACATAACTGGAATGCATAACAGAAAAGGCCACATGTGAGCATGTCTAATGCTCGGTCAAAGGTAACATGCATGATCAGCATCTCTATGCCTGATCTCAGAACAACAATATGATCATAAAAATCCAATATCTCACTCAAAGGCTTGATGGTGCTAGGCACACCATAGCGGTGCTACCTTCCATACAAGACCCTTGTGAATATCCCTTGTTGAACAAGGTGGTTAGCCTCCAAGAGATAGTCACCACACATAGGTAGGTAGTGGATACTAGCTGCGTCACAGCCTCACATACCCCCTATCCTCACGGTTCCCTACAACAACTTCCTCGCACACACTCTACCAATTCCGTATCATACGTCCTTGGAGAGGAATTTCACATTTCGACACAAGATCAGCATCCGAAAACAATAAGGATAAACCAGTTCAGCCACCAAAGCATAGATGAATAAAGATAATAAATCATCAATTCCAACAGTAAGGCAAGAAAATAATCCGGAATTTCAACACCAAATCAAAGTGTAAAAGATCACAAGATCGTGGCTAAACCTTCACAATCAAAGTAAAATAAACTGCTGATCCCCAAAGAAATATAAAGAATATCACAACTGCACATAACAGCACTGTGTGACTAGCATCTAGCCACCAACGAGGAAGGAAGGAACAACTGACTAGCTATTGCAGTAGCTCATCATGTGGTGCGACATAGTCACACTATCCACATGGCATGGCGGTGTGCACCTCGACATCACCCCGCATCACGTCGTCACGTGGCATGGCAATACCCCAAGTGGAGAAAACACACAATGGACGTATCCCGCATGGTAGTGCACCTCGCGGAAAAAGCACGCGCAGGTCACATCCCGCATAGCGACGTATCTAGAAGGATACTCGTCGTAAGTCAGAGGTATACATGACTATGGTCTTCCCACAAGTCTACCAACACAGGCCAGTTGGCAACTTATGTAAGAATAATAACACGCCTCTCATGAAGACAAGGCAACAGATACTCCAATAGAATCCAACAATATGCACAAAAACTACCCTCTATATGCTCAGATAAGGAAGAGAATAGGCTGACACACATAAACCTATAAATAGATTCATCAAAGGGAAAGTATTGAGTACACCTTGATACAGTTTAGTAGTACAACTATATCATTCCTCGAAGTAGAGAAGCTAAAGTCGCTTCGCGTCGACATTACTCGCACGCCAATCCATACTATTCAAGGAACGGTCGCTTCGAATACTACCCCTTAACATACCGAGTTACCCACAACCCGAGGCTTGGTACTCAACAGGGAAACAAATAAGCAACATCACATAGACAGTATGGTTTCCCATACTCATAAGCAACATATCCTCCATGGTTGATTACTTCACCAATCCATGGGCACATAAGATAAGCACTGGTTTCTTACAATACACACAATTACACCAGCACTGGTTTAGTCACATTTACGGGGAGTACTTTTCAGTACGCTAACATCTATACAAGGAAGATTTCAATTACGCTTTCTATATAAATAACTGAATCACGTTTACTCTAGATTCCAGTATTGAATTCATTAACAATTCACAATTATATAAGGAAATAACATCATTCCTATATCCTTCTCGAATCTCACTAAGCATCCATAATTAAATTACTAGCTAAGCAGATTCATTTCTAAAGCTTAAGACTTTCATCTATCACTATGAAGCCAAAAGCAAACACACAATTTCACATGTTTTATAAACACTCTATTTAAATCAATGCACTCTTTAATACCATTTCTAAAAATCTTATGATTAGGCAAAGAGAAGGGAAAGAGAGTTTGATAACCAAACCATTTCCTACAAAACACGCAAGATCAAACAAGATCACGCTGCAATATTAAATTTCCCACTATAAGCCTATCATTTCAATTACACGGTTTTCATTTCGCTACCGTTTTGAAGGATGGCAATCAGTCTAACAAAAACATTTCCAATAGTTATGGTTGCAACAGGAGGTTCTAGTTTACAAACAAAGCAGAGATCAAGAGAGGCAAAATTTCCGATAATGCAAGACCTCATAAGAACACTCACTTAATAATAATGCAATATAGACACAAGTCATAATTGCAACCGATTAGAAAAGATCACATTACGATCAAAGATAAGCAAGGAGCTATTAACCAAATAAAACATATTAATGCATGCACATCAAACAAGCTTTCCATTCGCACTTTCTAAACACATTAAGGTAATTCCACATACCCAAAAGCGAGTTCAATGGAGCATTTGCTAAAATACATCTTCAATCAAACTAGTTTAATAAAACACATAAGACAATCTTTCGGAAAACACATTAAACAATCTTTCAGGGAACACCTTAATACTTTCTCGAAGCTACAATAACATGCTCCTTTTAACACCTCTTCTACCAATCAAGCAGTTTCACATAATTCATCTATTCGCATATCAATGCACCTTACTAAGGTAGAATTTAATCATGCTACTCCTACAACATACATATGGAGAATTCTTTAAACATACACATGCAGTTTTCTCCCATTCGCCCAACTAAATTTTAAAACCCATAGCCCTTTAATAATCTAAAAACAATAAGCAACATAAGGCTCATACAAGGGTTCAAGAAGTCACACCCTTTTCTCTCTTGCAAACAGGAAAAACTCGAATCAAAGATAATTACACATATCTTAATCATTTAATTTCCAGAAAGAAAGAGAGAGAGGAATAGTGATGATCATTTAATTTTTCTGCAAAATAAGCATTCAATAATAGCCACACTAGTCCTTCAAGAGGATAACACTAAGCTAGATCATAATCTTTAACAACACAAAATGCACTTTCAGATTCAAGACAAGCACGGACCAACCCAAATAGATTAGTCTAAAGAGTACAACACTCAATAAGGGAAGGTACATACGACTCTCTATCAAAATTAGAGTAATCGTAGACCAAGACATCAATAAGCACAATGCACATATAAGCACTCAAATACCAACATCAAGAAGGCGAAAACTAGGTGTGAACACACACACGTTACACACCTGACAAGGTCTGCTCAATCCCTCACATGCAAAAGGAGGACAAGCATACACATAAGGTCGATACACCTCACACAAATAGAGGGCACACGCGACACCAGAGATCCTAATGTTTGCAACCTGGCTCTGATACCAAATGTAATGCCCCGCCAGGAAACCCCGAAGGGATAAGCTAAAATAACAAGAATAGAGTGCAATTTTTTTTATTTTTTTTTTAAAGTTACAACACATAAGATGCAACAAGATACCAAAGATTCAGATAACATAGCGGAAGACATTAACGACAATCTCTTAAAGAGTTTCCCAACGAGATTACTTAAATTTTCACAATACACTTTACACACACAATTAATCCAAAAGCTGAATATCTTAATAACGAGATAATTCACAATCAGGATAATTTCTTTCAAAGGATGGAAATATAAATCACAAGCAAGATTCATCATTTAAGATCCATTCATAAACTTCATTCAATCTTTTCATTTTAAAATTTCAAACCATACATCTACCTTTTCTAATACACTAGGATTTCATCATAACAAAGAGATCTTTCCAAGCATATTTAAAATTACTTAACATCAACTGAGTAAGATTCATTACTCTAAGATACATTATTCCATATTCCAACTTATTGCATTAAAAGGACGATTTCACACATGCATTACGATAAATCGCATCCCAACCAATTATGCATTCGATCCACATGGCATTCAAGATAGAACTGAATATAAGCATTAATAGTTAATTCCAATTATCCACTTAACCATTTTACATAAATTAAGCATACATGATAAAGCTGAAATAAGAGACGTAAGAGAATACACCACATAACACCATAATGATCTCGGAGTTCACCCCTAATGGGCTACATCTCCGGGTCTGCTCAACTGCAAGACCCCCTCGGATAAATAATAAGGTTAAGAGTACAAGAGGTTACACTATACAATCCAGCCATCAAGGCGATACATAAACATTATACAAGCGACCACATCGGTCAATAAATACATAAACGATCCTTACAAGGAACAGGATCCAGCTGAACATAATCAAGCTAATGACATAAGAGTCCATGAGGGCATCCATAAAACTGAACCATCACCACCCAAGGTCTAACATGAAACCAACACTGACAAGGGCAGAGACAAAAAGGACGACTCACAAAGGTACTCAAACAGGACAAAACGAAACACACTAGCGAACGTAGGGACAAGTGTCATCACACAACCTGGTATGGATACCATGGCAAGTCTTCATAGGTCCCGGCCCATACACTGGTAACCCTGGCAACCTAATCCGAACTTCCGGCCCATCCAAGCCTCATGTGGACCCACACATCCTCTCGTGATGACAAGGAAGGTAGTTTGCCATTTCAGGCCTTCTCACAGCATGCCGAATCTATGATAGCATTCGTCCCATGTGTGAGGCACATTATCTTATTTAGAGATTATTTTCTAATCTACTTAGGTTATCACTTATTAGACTCACTTTCGACGGGTTACCCAGCAGCCACTTTGGGCGCGGCCCCCAATCGAAAGCCACTTTCCCATACGACACTGGACTAACTCAGACGGACTCAAACCACGGAATACACATGGTAAGACGAACGGAGTTCAAGAAGGAGAACAATCATCTGGTCAAACACGACTCAAGGGTAATCACTTACTGACGGTACTCAATCTAGAGACCTGACAACTAAGGTCAACCATGAATCATCATTCGACTCACACAAAGAGGATATAACCAACTAAATCAACATCACAATCCATAGTCAACTCAACATTCGAGGACTGAAACAGGTACACCAAGTCAATTCATACGACAGGGTCCTATTTAAACAAATAAAACATGCCATTTCATAATTAAAGGCGAATACAGAAAATTAAACTCGCAAAGCAATAATCAGAAAGGACAATATCTCTCAAATTGATTTAAACATTACAAGGCGATCAAGTTTTCTACAAGATCTTAATCAGCTTACAGTTATCTACCTCATCAAGGGACAATTTGTTCTTGGGTTTCTAACTCCTAAGGTTCAAGCATTGAACAGGCAATTTAAGCCATATAGAGTTTTTAACCAATTCATATTATTAAATCTCAGACCACCGTTAATCAACTCAAATAAGGTACTTAATCTCTCAATCAAAACGTCATTACATACTGGTCTAAAACCGACCTCTTCAATTTCGTATTTCAATCCCAATAACATATTATTCCATTCGTTTTTAAACAATACTACCTCGATTAGCCAACTTCCCTAATCAGCTAGAAAGTAAGATCTAGATTTACAACTCCAAGATCAATAAGATTATAAACAACAATATTTAATTGCGAAAAACAGTTGTAGAACTTAATTAGACGAGGTGCACAAATCATGAAATGAAATTGAATGTTTAATTCACCTATAAACTCCATTATATAATTAATCAATATCAAGTTTACATCAATCACGATTAATGCCACCTTAATCTTAATCAAGAACTAATTAAACTTAACATAAAAAAACAACTTCTCATTAAAATGATATAAATATCATATGCTTTCTTTTTTTTTAATACTAACCCAAAATACATTATAACAAAACGATTATAAATTACGTTTAAACAACAAAAAAAAAATGCATTTAAATTCTGGAGGCTAGGGCGGGCCGTGCCCTAACCCTAGCCGCAGAGGAAGCACGCGGCGGCGCTCACGGTGATGCCCGCAGGCCCGCGGCGCCCTGCGGCCACCGCCATGAGCCGCAGGCAACGCTCACGCGCGAGCCACCGGGGGACGGTGAAGGTGGAGAAGGGGGGGAACGCGTAGGGGGAGAGGGGAGGAGCGGGTGGAGCTCCGCTCCCCGCCCTCCAACCCCAAAACACAGGGTTTTAAACAAACACGCACCGCCCAAAACAAAAAAAAACGTTTTAAATTCCATTTGAACGCACAGTTCGGAAACCAACACAAACGCCCAGTTCGGGTTTAATGAATTTTTCGCCCAGCTCGATTTCAAGCATAAAATCCTCTTCGAACACACAGTTCGATTAATAAAATAAATAAATGATTTCATTTTGCATAAAAAACACAGTCCGAACTAAAATGAACGCACAGTTCATTAAAAAAAAACATATAAATTCTCTTTTAACACAGCAAACCCCATCATGATAAAACACAGTCCAATAGAGAGATTTACAATATGGTTTCCAGCATGGTAAGTTCTCCCAACCCCACCCAATCTTTCAACACAGACTCATATTGAGCCAACAGGATCCATTTAAACACAATAACTAAAATTGAGAGATAAATCCTACCTGATCTCGCGATCCTGGCATGGCTGAAGGAGAGCCCAAATCTTCAGCTCCCAAAATCCTCCAATTTTCATTCCCCAAAAATCTTCTCCAAAATTGTTCCTCCTTCCAATTTCCCAAATTTGGTAATATGGAGGAGTTGACCCAAAAATTCCATTTTTTGGAATAAAATCTTTTATTTACAAAATAATTCACAAAATTTAATATTTTTTTAATTATAATCAACAATTTAACTTGCTCTTTAATTCAAAAATCGATTTCTTCAATCAATTAAATTTATCCTTTCAATAACAGAAGCCACAGAATACAATTAATCCATTGCGATTAAATACACAGCTTTCCTTTTTCAACAGCATATATAAAATGCATTAAATATTCGAAAACAGACATTTAATCGGATTTACTTTCAATTTAAAAATGAGCAATCAATATCAATGAAAATCGCCTAACGGAAACCAGATTAATTAATCCATTAATCATCAATGCACTAACGCATAAATTCTCAACGAATTTAATCCATTTAACCAAACACACCAGACACGCAAACCGAGGAAGTCAACCAAACAGACGACTCGCAAACCCAAGCAAGAAGGGATTACCGACGACGACTGACGATGCTCACTAGAGCACGACTAAGGTCGACTAGGGTCTGACGACCACCTAAACCAACTCTAAGGCTTAAAAAGGTATGCTCAAACCTGCAAAACCAGGTGACGACGAACCTCGCACTCATGCGACTTCGTACCTGAAATCTCCTGCAACAAAAGATCATACATGCATACATTTATAAAATCTACTGAAAGCGTTAGTCCGATACTAAAATCACGAAATAGGTACACTGACTAACCTGCATACAACTAGTGAGAAAACCACATCAATAGCTATGCGTGAAATCAAACATCTGATTGTAACATCATATTACGATTAACTAATCAAGATTAACCAAGGTTAGAAATAGACTAGGGTAGGGGTACTACAGTCATACCTTATTGGTGTGATCTCTCAAGTGCCCTGAGTCCAAAATATTATCAAAATTTGAAAGATAGTTTCTTGCATTACAAGATGCATATGATCAATTCATTTGAACCTATAGGGTCACGTGAGGCTCATCTACAATAACCTATCTCAATTTCTGACAACTCGGAGCCATTTTGAAATGGTAGCATTCTTTCACCTACTAGAAAAATCTAGTGGAATGCGATGAAAAGTTGTAAGATAGGCTAGATTTTATTCCATTCATCATGGGCATAAACCAACATCACGAGTGTGTTTGGGTGGGTAGTTTTATGCTAGGCAAGTTATGCCTCCTAATGCATCGGAACGTCGAGAGCCATACCCTACCGGTGCGATCTCTCAAGTGCCTTGAGTCCAAAAAATTGTCAAACTTTGACAGATAGTTTCTCACAATCCAGGATGCATGTGATCGGTCTGTTTGAACCTATAGGGTCACATGAGTCTCTTCTACAATGATCTATCTCAGTTTATGACAACTAAGAGCCATTTTCAAATGGTAGCATTTTTTCACCTGCTGCAAAAATCATTAGTGGCATACAATGCAAAATTGCAAGATAGGCTAGATTTGATTTCGTTCATCGTAGGCACAAACCGACATCATGAGTGCATCCAAGTGGACAATTTTACGCTAGGCATGCTTCTATTTTTCCTCCCAATGCGACGGAACGTCGAGATCCATACCCTACCGGCGTGATCTCTCAAGTGCCCTAAGTCCAAAAAAATGTCAAACTTTAACAGATGGTTTCTCGCAATCCATGACGCATATGATCAACCTATTTGAACCTATAGGGTCACATGAGGCTTTTCTACAATTACCTATCTCAGTTTCTGACGAATCAAAGCCATTTTCAAAGGGTAGCATTTTTTCACCTGCTGCAAAAACTGTCAGTGGCATGCAATGCAAAGTTGCAAGATAGGCTAGATTTGATTTCGTTCATCGTGGGAACAAACCAACATCACAAGCACGTCTAGGTGTGAATGTTTATGCTAGGAATGCTCTTGTTGTGCCTCCCAATGCATCAGAATGTCGAGAACCATACCCTACCAACACAATCTCTTAAGTGCCCTGAGTCCAAAAAATAATCAAACTTTGATGGGAAGTTTCTCGCAATCTAGGATGCATGTCATCAATCTGTTTGAACCTATAGGGTCATGTGAGGCTCATCTACAATGAGCTATTTCAGTTTCTGATGACTCGTAGCCATTTTCAAATGGTAGCATTTTTTCACCTGCTATAAAAACTATTAGTGGCATGCAATGCAAAGTTGCAAGATAGGCTAGATTTGATTATGTTCGTCATGGCCACAAACCAACATCGTGAGTGCATCTGGGTGGGTAGTTTTACACTAGGAATGCTCTTATTGTGCCTCCCAATGCATCAGAACGTTCAGAGCCATACCCTACCAGTTTAATCTCTCAAGTGCCCTGAGTCCAAAAAATTGTCAAACTTTGATGGATAGTTTCTTGCAATCCAAGATGTACAGGATCAATTTGTTTGAACCTATAGGTTCATGTGAGGCTCACTGACAATGACCTATCTTGGTTTTTGATGACTCGAAGCCATTTTCAAATGGAAACATTTTTCACCTGCTGCAAAAATCATCAGTTGCATACAATGCAAAGTTGCAAGATAGGCTAGATTTGATTTCGTTCACCATGGGCACAAACCAACATCACGAGCACATCCAGGTGGGCATTTTGACACTAGATGTGCTCTTGTTGTTCCTCCCAACATGTTAGTACGTTGAGAGCCATACCCTACCTGTGCGATCTCTCAAGTGCCCTGAGCCCAAAATATTGTCAAACTTTGACGATCAGTTTCTCACAATCCATGACACATATGATCAATCTGTTTGAACCTATATTGTCATGTGAGGCTCTTCTACAATGACCTATCTCAATTTCTGATGACTCGAAGCCATTTTGAAATGTTAGTATTTTTCACCTACGACAAAAACCATTAGTTGCGTGCAATGCAAAGTTGCTAGATAGGCTAGATTTGATTTTGTTCGTCGTGGTCACAAACCAACATCATGAGCATGTCTAGACAAGCAGGTTTATGCTATGCATGCTCTTGTTGTGCCTCCCAATGCTTTGGAACATTGAGAGCCATACCCTACCAGCGTGATCTCTCAAGTGCCTTGAGTCCAAAAAATTGTCAAACTTTGATGGATTGTTTCTCACAATCCAAGACACATATGATCGATCTATTTGAACCTATAGGGTCACATGAGGCTCATCTACAATGACCTATCTCATTTATCTTCTTGGTCATCCCAAAATGCTTGTTAGTCATTTCTAATCCTTCTACTATCATGGTGCCCTCTACAAGCCCATTCCTAACAAACTATTCTAATATGAGGGCGAAATGGAATAGAGAGAAAGACAGAGAAGGAAGGCAAACAGAAAATTGCTATCTTTCCTTTTCTCACTCTGTCTCTCCAAAGGGTGTTTTCTCTCGTCCGAGCCAAAAATAGGCCTTTTTCTCTTCTGTCATGCTTCAAACAATCCAAATGCCTAATTTTTGCTCTCCTCCCTAAATCCCCAATAGGAGAAATTCTTGTTGACCTATTATAGCCCCAGGGCATCTACAAAAGTGTTTTGTCAAGGCAAAAAAAATACAAAGGGTCAAGTACAATGATACTAATATATATAATTTATTATAACTTGGCAGGACATAGCCAAAAGCAAATGGCACCAGCAATTGATGTACATTCACAAGTTTTAGGGCTAATGCCAGAGTCGTGGCCCATACAACTCTAAAAGTATTCCTTCCCAAGCTCTCTAACTGCAAACCCACCACAGGAAAAGCCAAAACTCCCACTTCCAAATGTGGCTTATCTCAATGCCAAAACCAACCCAGCTTATCACATCACATAAACTCAAAACCCTTAAGATATTCAAACCATAGTCACATATATTCACATATATTCAAAAAATAGTCACAAAACATAATTACTTATATTCAAAAAATGTTTTACAAATCACTTCATGGGATTTTATACAAAATTTGACATAAAATATGTGTGAATCAACTCATCGCCATTTAAATAAATAAAATTTGGCATCTAAATATGTACAAATCAGCTCATGATCATCTAAATATACAAAATTATGCCCCTAAATATGTACAAATCATCTCATGGGCATTTATATATACAAAAAACAAATATAGAACAATTCATAGACGATATATACAAAATTCTCAAAATCATTCTACCCCGAATCGTAGAATCAATCAAGTGAGCCTTCTGGATCAGCTCTAACCCATATTGTGTCAAGTATTGCCTCATGGTCAGATTCATGAACTTTTCATAAAATCTTGTTATGAGGTGTGTACCATAATACTTAATCAAATGAATATTTGTTGCAACAACAAGGTTGGAGAAATGAAGAATATGTCTTTGTGTTTCAAAGTCCTTGAACAAACAAACATCAGAATTCTTGATAGGGCATCTGTTAAGCCATGTGCCTGTCACGACAATAGACCCTACTGGATACTCAATACCCTCTCCATCAATGATTGTGGTTGTCAATTTTCTCTTAGGCTCAATACAACGACACAAAAAGTATTTTGTCCCTTCTTTATTGTTCTCTTCTACAACAACTCTGTACACATGACCTGCATATTATAGAATGATAATTAATACCAAAAATAATGTTTGATGTAACAAAATGAGCCAAAAAAATTCCTACAATAAAATTTACCCAAAAAATCACTTGGTTCCACTAGGGAGGATAATGCTTCCATTTGGTTCAACTGCAGTGCTCTAGGAATCTGTAGGTATTAATGGGAAGTAACGGTCTACAAGACCATTTATCAACCCACTCTTGTCATTCACATTCTTCCCACAAAAATTACATACATGAAGAGCAAAAACATACAATCTGTCTAGTATAAATTACCGGTGAACTTGCATTTGAACTTCGAAATGAGTGCATGTTGTATCTAGGGGTAAAATAAGTATAAATTGCATAATCAGATATCAAAGAGCGAATCACAACTCTAATATAATTAATATTACTCCTAAATTACAATGGAATGATGCAAAATCAATTGAAATGAAAGAAAGATCTATCTAAAACTCCCTCACTTGACATAGAAAGTCTTCCATTTCTCTTCTCCATTGTTGTTGATGTAGGTGACTCTCAGGTATTGCATTTGATTTCTTGCATAACATGGACAACAATTTTGAAGAATATGATTCTCTGATTCTAGCTTGGATTGAGAAAATGAGGTTGAATTTATAAATTTTCGACACAAAGGGGTGAGAAATAGAACTCAAGTGTTGATTGATAGATAACTAATTTACATTGATTAGTTAACAAAATTGATTGATTTGTTAACTCAATAGATTGGCTAGTAAACTCAATTGATTGATCAGTAGATTGAATTGACTACCTAGTTGACTAGATTGATTAGGGAGATGACTAATTAGATGGATTAGTCAGAAAAAGGTGATTCAGAGTTAAAAAGGATGATTGATGAGTTAACTGAGTTAACTGATTAGTCAACTGATTTTATCATTCAGTTATGATTTCAACATGTGTTGTAGGATTTTGAAATTGAATTTGGTCTTTCAAATGCTGAAATGCACATGAAATTAATTGAAATTCAGATTTGGTGAAATGTGAAGTTAGATGGAATTAAGTGAAATTTGAATTTGGGGAAAATGAAATGAAATCCGATGGAATTAATTGAAATTATAATTTGGTGATTTGGAGGAATTTAATTAATTAATTTAAATAAAATTATGTAAACTTAGGAAGTTGAATTAATTAAATAATAAAGATTAATTAACTAAGGAAAAAGTCGCAATTAAATAAATAATTGAGATAAGGTTAATTAATTAGAATGATACAGAAGTTTGGACAATTAATAATGATTTGAATTGATTAGAAGAATAGGTTAGTTTAATTATATAATTAAAGAATTACTTAATTAGATAGATGAATAATTAGTGTAAGATCGATGAGACATTTTTAGGTGTCTACATTTTCCCCTCTTTAAAACAATGTCAGAATGATTTTGTTTCAAAGAAAACAAAAAAAAATTGCCCCAGTATGCCCCGATGACACTTAGGGTATAAATATGCCCCCTCAGAAAAAGTGGTCGAAAAATTGTGGAATGAAGACCATTTTTTTGAAAATATGGTAGTAATCGATAATGTGAAGTTTGGTATGTCGACAACTGCGTTGAAGCTGGAGGGGTCCACGACCGTCAGGGTGACGAAAAAGCCTTCTTTGAGCTATAAATTGAAAACTGGTATTGATTTGAGCTCATTTGCACTCTTTTGTTTTGTAAGAAGTCCTTAAAGATATTAGTGCTTTTGGCGTCCTTGGAGCGAGATGGTGAGTCATAGGGCGAGGCTGCATTTGTTCGAGTGAGTGCGGTCGTATCAGAGACCTCTCGACACTGGTGGCATGGTGAGTTGTCATGATTTTTTGCTCATTTTTATATGTTTTTTCTAATTTTTTCATCGATGTTTGATAGGTCCAATTTTATGCATTTCGCAATTGCATGTCGATTTTTTTGCATTTTCTTTTAGTGCTTCGCAATTGATTTTTTATCTCGCACTTGAAGTTATTGATTCGCATTCACTGAAATTAGTTTGCACTCAAAAATTATGATTCGCAGTTGTTGAAATCAATTCACACTTGCTTGATTTAATTCGCACTTGTGAATATTATCTCGCACTTGGTTTAAGTATTTCGCAATTGAAACTTTAAATTGATAATTGATAATGATAGGCATTTATTCATGCATCCTAATGATGCAACTGATGTAACTAATTCATTTTTATTTTCTAATGCAGGAGTGTTGTCCAGTATGGTAGTAATCGATAATGTGAAGTTTGGTATGTCTACAACTGTGTTGAAGCTGGAGGGGTCCACGATCGTCAGGGTGACGAAAAAGCCTTCTTTGAGCTATAAATTGAAAACTGGTATTGATTTGAGCTCATTTGCACTCTTTTGTTTTGTAAGAAGTCCTTAAAGATATTAGTGCTTTTGGCGTCCTTGGAGCGAGATGGTGGGTCATAAGGTGAGGCTGCATTTGTCCGAGTGAGTGCAGTTGTATCAGAGACCTCCCAACACTGGTGGCATGGTGAGTTGTCATGATTTTTTGCTCATTTTTATATGTTTTTTCTAATTTTTTCATCGATGTTTGATAGGTCCAATTTTATGCATTTCACAATTGCATGTCGATTTTTTTGTATTTTCTTTTAGTGCTTCGAAATTGATTTTTTATCTCACACTTGAAGTTATTGATTCGCATTCACTGAAATTAGTTTGCACTCAAAAATTATGATTCGCAGTTGTTGAAATCAATTCACACTTGCTTGATTTAATTCGCACTTGTGAATATTATCTCGCACTTGGTTTAAGTATTTCACAATTGAAACTTTAAATTGATGATTGATAATGATAGGCATTTATTCATGCGTCCTAATGATGCAAATGATGTAACTAATTCATTTTTATTTTCTAATGCAGGAGTGTTGTCCAGTATTGCTTGCTAGACAGACAAGGCTAGATGGTCTTGATCGACGTCACGAGTTAGACGCAGAGGATACTGCTTTGTTGCAACAAGTTGGATTGCATCACATAGTGCATTTTCCTGAGGTTACTGTGAGGCCTCACCTCAACTCAGTCTGACATTTCAGTGGATTTTATATTGAGACTATTACGAATACTTTATTTTGATGCATTTTGGGATTTAGAACTTATATGATTTCAGGATTTGAATAACATTGCTATATATTTATGATTTATTTATATGCTTTATGAGATAGAACACTACATGATTGTTAAATAAGATGAAATTGCGGTGATAAATATCGTTATTGAATTTGCAGGACTTTACAATGATAATAGAATTATGATGTATGTTTAAGTTTATGCGAATTAGGATGAATTGCTTATGTGAAATTGCTTGGATAAAAGATGTATTTAATTTGTTCAGATGTAAATTGTATGCAAGTGATGATGTGTATTATTATTCCTTCGAATTATATTATATGTGGATATTTGAAAGTACTAATGTGTAAATTAAGATGCGCAGGAAGTTATCCATGTGACCATGGAAATATTACGGAAAACCAAACCTAGACCTATGTATGTTCGTAAGCCAGGGTTTGTCTATTTGGAGAGACAACACCCCGTTTGTGTTGTATTTTATTCGTAACAGTATATGATGCATGTGTGTTAAGTGCTATTTAATTGATTTGTGTAAAATCCACAAGAGACAATTTCATGTATTATATTGTAAAAATGTTTTCTTTGTGTCACTTGACACATTGTGTGGATTTAAGTTTAAATTTTTATTTTTGTCTCTTGGTGGGAAAGTGTTCAACTATAGCTTTTTTAATTAATGTAACGTGATGTCATAAATACCTTGGGTAAAGAATCTTTGGGGTGGTCAACATAGTTTGACCCGAAAATAAACTTCAGAGGGGTTTAAAATGGGTTAAATGAACACCTAGGGGTAGTTTAATAGGGTTTCCTAAAGCCCATAAGGTATACCTAAGGGTTAGGGGTAATTTAAGGCAAGTTTCTACTCCTAAGTGACCTTTTAGACACCCTAAAAAATTGACTTTTCTAAGTTGTGTGAAAATTGAAATTAGAAGATTGAACCTAGTTGTAAACTTTCCTTTTGGAATGAGAGTTCCCTTTCCCATTCTATCTTACCTTCCTCTTTAGTTTTTAGAAACTCGTGAGAACTCTCACAATGAGATTCTTAAGCAAGAATTTGAAAATTTGAGGGTAATCACCCACTCTCCATTTTTGGAGATAAGAGAAATTTTGAAAAGAATAGAATAGATTTGGAATAGTGAAATTTGGCTAAGGGTAGAAGGAGAAGATCCGTGGAATTGGGCAGCTCATCCTCAACAATACTAACCTACCTTTGGGCAGATTAAGGTTGGTTACATTCTTCTTAAAATGACTTCTTGTTGCATGTGTTTGAAAATATGTTGGTGTAAGAAATCTGTTTCCTTGTATGTCTTTTTCGGGGATTTCATTCGGTCTTTTGTATTATGTTTTGTATGTGCTTTTGGGAGTCTTCAAGACCTGTTACTCTTGGGAGAGAGGAGGATCTTGTGGGTGGTAGCAGTGATAGCCCTCGAGTGAGAGACTCTCGTTATGAGAGCGATCACAAGGGATTTTTGTGTGACCCTTGCTGCATGGCCTATTTGTGCAATGGGGGTCATAAGGAGGGAAATAAGGCTAGAATGCCTTGGGGGGCATAAAGAATAAGGGGTTGCAATTCTTGATGTATTTGTTGTGCCATGAGGTGGCTTCATGTATTCCATACTTGCAGTTGTCCTCAGGGTATTGGTCCACTACCACCCTTAAAAAGGTCATCACCAAAGTGTGGTGCAGTGTAGCCGGGATGGGAGTGTGTTTGAATCTATGTGCATTTTGTCTTCTTTGTGTTTGCATGTTTGTTTCCCATCTAGGGCTTGGTTCTTCGAGCTCGGGGGTGGCTACCAGTTAGCCTAGGCTAGGAGGTGAGCACTCCATGGTCATAGTTGTGATTTAATATTCAAGATTGTCGGGAGAAAAGAATAGGACAAGTGGAAGGTTGCAGGAGTTATTTTTGTAGAAATTATTTGCAGTTGTAAATATTAGTTTTAAAAGGAGAAATATATCCTCATTTGTTGAAATGAGAGTCTAATTGTAAAATAGAAATAAAGACATGGGATTTCATTATTTGTTATTTAGATAAGGAAATTATCTTGTAAATTTTGCAGAATACTTTTTGGAATGAAAAAAGATAGATATATTCATCTTTCTATTTGAACAGAAATGCCTTGAAATTGCATGCAATAGTCCACTGAAATATAAAAATCATTTTCATTTAATTCTATGATTTCCTTTTTACCTGCGATTTTGTCTTCATTTTTTTTAATTGCGGAAAATATGAGATTTAGTTGTTGATAGATTTTAATAAAAAAGTTATTATCTATTTAGTTGTTGTAGTAATTACAGAATTAGTAAATTTATTTATTGTAGAAAAGAAATGAGTATTCCTAAATTTGTTTTTCCAAAGTCAAAAAAAATTGTATATTTGATGTGTTTATGATAAAATGATTAGCAAGAAATTTATTCCATTCTTATGCATTTAAAATAAAATAAAATAGGAAAGGCATAAATTAGATTTGCATGCATATTGTAGGTTGAAAATAAAATATATAGTTCTATTTTCTGTAAAAGCAACATAGTACAATAAAGTTCTGGAAATTTTTCTTTCATTTATTTCAGAAAGTTAGTATCTAAATAGATATTTCATCTAGTAAATGTAAAATTTTAACTTGTTAAATTTGCTGTATAAAATTAATTTAATTCAGTCAGTTACTTTATGTAGAAGGTAAATCTAAGGTTAATATAGTTCATCTATGTTTTAGCAATAAAGTATTTTGGTTTTAAAAGAAAAAAAAATACCCTTACTGTGAATGATTTAGGAATGTATTAAACCATTTATATTTTTCTATCTAAAATCAGAATAATGGTCACCAAAATACAAATAAGGTATTTATGTCTGCATGTATATAAAAATGCTATGAATATATATATATAACGAATTATATATATATGTGTGTGTATATATATATACACACATTTATATATATATATATATAATTATTATTATTTTTTTAAAGATATTTAACAAATTTTATTTGTTTAAATAAAATTTAAAAAAAATTCTAAAAAAAGGGGAACCTTGGTATCGGTCAGACCCACTATGTTAAACACAGTGGGAATGGCACGGGCTCCCACCACTGTGGGCGACCACAGTGGTCGCTGCCACTGTGGTAACCCACATTGAGCGGCGCCCATGGGAAACGCCACCGCCTCCTCCTTTCCCCCCTATGTAACGTGCGCCAATGAAAGGTTGCAACCCCGCCCTCTGCCATGGCCGTCGACCTTGCTCGTTCGGCCCTGCATAATAGAAAAAAAAAAAGAAAACCCTAGCCGGTTAGGCCTAGGGTGAATATGTTTAATGATATTAAAATAAAATAAAGGGGCTTATTTTATAGAATAAATAAGGGTTAGGGTTTGCATGGGTAAACCCTTTTAGGTATAATATATATTATTATTATATATACATAATATTAATTGTATATATATATATATATATATATATAACTGAGTTATTTAATGTTAAATTTTGAAAGATTGAGGTGTTATGCAATCATATAATAATGAAGTAACATTGAGTTTAAAGTTAAATCAGTTGAGTTGTTTAAATATTAGTGAAGTTGATATTTAATTTAAATTTAAGTAGATTGAGAAGTTAATGAACTAAACATTAATGAAATTAATATTTATTTTTAATTTAAATAGATTTGAGTGTATATGAAATAAATATTAATGAACTTAATATTTATTTTAAAATTTAAATAGATTGAATGTTTATGAACTAAATACTAATGAAGTTGACTTTTAATTATAAATTAAATAAATCGAGCAACAATAAAGCTAGTCCATTTTAATCCGTATTTATTTAATCTTAAATTATTTTCGTTATTTAAGTGAGTAGATAAAGTTCTTTTTAAACTTAGTTAAGACCAAATCTGGTTAGTGCATTTTGTGTTAGAAACTTATTGTTAATTAGTTAGTATTTAAAATAAAAAATTATTCCGTTCTTGCCCTAAATTTTGGGCATGACAGTTACGATGAATAGGGCCATGATTAATGATTTGATTGAGCAGTGGCATTCAGAGACGTGTTATTTTCATCTACCAATAAGTGAGACATCCATCACACTTGAGGATGTGTGGTGCATCTTACACATTCTGATATTTGGTACACGAGTTACTTTTGATCATCGTGATGGTGTATCTACTTTGTGTACATTGTTTGAGTGTTCAGAGGAGAATCTCCATATTCGTGGTCATTACGAGATTCATTGGGATGATTTTGATTATGATGATCTCACTGTTGTTCTTGCTTGCATTGTTGTTGGATTATTGATCCCTGATAGACGTACCCATGGTTTCCCTGTTGGATGGGGATGATTCATGCATGATATGATTATTGATAGATGGGTGTTTCCTTGGTGTCCCTATTTTCTTGCCACTTTATCTCATCAGATGCATGGGATTGTTTACTTGTGGCAAAAATTAGTCGGATGTGGTATTACTTTTCTCTAGGCATGGGCTTGGGAGCACATAGTTGTATTTCATCATGTGTTACATGTTGATTTAGAGCCAGATCATCCATATGCTTACAGGTACATTGTTGGTGTGAGACATAGGGCATCGGGTAGCATCTTGTATTGGCATCATCAAATTGATATCTTACAGTATTTCTCATGGAGACCTTATCTTACTTGTCTTGGTTTGGTTGATGATGCCCATCATCTTCCTTTTTTTCGACAACAGAGATATCTTATTGGTCGAGATGTGGGTGGTCATAGGGTTATTGATATGCATCTTCCTAGCCATTTACTCCAACAGTTCAGGGAGATACAAGGTATTCCGGATGTGACAGCTTATTTTTCTTGCACTACTCAAGAGTTTGGTGATTGGGGTGCTTGCGTGCAGCCTCATGTTGCTATTGATGAGTTTGATGATCTTTCTCTTGTTTAGTGGGGATGGTGAGTTGGTGTAGCAGATCTGCAGACCACAACACAATATAGTGTATTGTGGATACAACACAAGCCTATACCTTTGACAGATCTAACAGTTCTGATTGTTGCTCAGCAAATTAGACATGGCAGAGGTACCAGGGGGAGAGGGAGAGGTGGAGGGAGATATGGAGGGAGAGATGGAGGAGGGAGAGATGGATGAGGTAGAGGTGGAGGTGGGATAGATCTGATAGCAGTGATTGCAAAGCAGGTAGAGAGCGGAGAGGAGGATGTGGATATTAGTGGAGAGACTGCATCTATGAGCAGTTCTGATAGGAGAGATAGTGAGGGCGATGAGTCAACATCAGGCTCATCGAGCAATCATGGGGATGAGGGTGGGGATAGTGGACGTGATGTTGACATGCCCTAGGATATGGAGTCAAGAGGTGCGAAGAGAGGAGATGAGGAGGTATTGAGAGATCGGTTTAGGAGTTTAGAGGACTTGGTTGCTACTTTGCGGCAGCAACGAGTTAAGGATAGAGATCAATATCGACGGGCGATGGAGGATTTGACTATAGAGAGGGATCCAATAGCCAATGAGAGAGATGGACTATAGAGGGAGAGGGATGAGGAAGTTAGGAGAGGTCAGACCACCATGGATGCATACAATGAGTTATTTGAGCCAGTGACAGAGTCACGGAGCCAGGTAGATAGATATTTTGCTGCTGCACATGGGGCTATTTACTATACGAAGGCTTATGCGAGAGCCATTCCTAAGGTTCAGAGGGAGCCTAGTTTTAGTGCTTTCATGGGGAGGAGATCGAGTTGGTCTACCTCTCGACAAACTAGTAGTGGAGGATTGATGGGTCCACCTAGGGCGTTGTTAGTATAGACTGGAGTTAGGCGAGATGCAGCTACTGATAGGGGCAGCATAGGTTGAGAGTTTTTTTATTGATGTTGTATCATAGATACGATGTATTTTAAGACATTTCTATTAGATATATGATATGCATTCTTGATGAGCTATTTGATTATGAACTTCATGGTCTAATGTTTCTTTGTTGTTTTTATGCTTATGTGATGATGATTTCAATGTGAATGTGATATCATGCAGTGATGTGATGTACCTTTATTTTTTGATGTATAATGGTTGATAAAATTCTTATTATAATGCAATGGACTGATATTATGAAGTGGTTTATATGAAAATGCAATGTGATGATGTTTATTTTTTTGTTGTGTCAAAATAGGTGTTGAAAATCATTAATTTGGAAGAATTGTTAGTTGTTAGACGTAGAATGATATGAAATGATAAATCAATTGATTCAACCTTTATTTATTCCAGAAATAGATATGATAGGAACGATTTGATTGATAGGATTTTGATGAGAAAGCCATCATTGCTTTATTTGTAGTGCAATACATTATCATCATTGAGCCTTATTATTTAACAATGGAGCTTATTACACCAGGGTATGAGGAACCAAGATGTATAGATATCTCATTGAAAAGAAACAAACACATAGCAGACAAGGAATGAACCCTCCATTCTAGGAATTATGCTAAGGGTCGAGGTATGTGTGGCATTCACAAGTTGAATGCTCCTATCACAGACACCCACTAGAGAAACTACCCCAGAACTTCATTGGTTCAAACCACAAACAACAAACAAAGAAAAAGATCATGTCCATCATAGCTCCTCTATTCACTTTTTGGACATCCTTGAGTAGCTAAAAGTAATGATCTTCGCCAATTTGATAAAGAGAGTCAACCAAAATAGACAAAACTCAGCAGTTGGACTAGTTGTGCCTTTGCTTTGATATGTTTGATGTGATTTTAATAATGTCTGGTTTCAGAAGTTTTGGACCATGTTTAAGACTGACCTGTCTGGTTTCGAGTGAACCAATTCTATTTAAGACAATATGTTGATCACGTTGATAGTTTGATAGTGATTCGATAGATTAGATAATTCATTAGCTTGATTGCACATGTTTTGAGAAGATAATTGTATCCTTTTTTTAACTTTGTGCGAAGTGTTTGCTAGATATCTGCCAGGGTGTTGGATTTTTGCGAGACAATTTATTGCAAGTTTTTGATGTTTTTCAATTTTTAGTTTGTCTTCAAAGACCTTTTCGATGTTTAGGGTTTTGGGCATTTTCTCAATGTTTTTGTGCTTTTTTTTCAGGATCGTATTTGAATGTTTTTGTTGTGATTTTGATAATTGATTGTTTTTTGATTGATTTTTTTTCCAGACTTTATCTAAATAGTTTGATTTTTTCAGGACTTCATCTGAATGTTTAGGATTTTTTCATGATTTTTGCAGGACTTTATCTAATTTTTTTTTACAATTTTTTCAGTTATGCCCCTAGGTATGCAACCCTATATGATGATATGCAACATGTATGTGAAGACAATAAATTTTGACATGAGGTATACTAATGTAGTATGCAAGATGAAGATGCAATTCCTATTCGAACAATGATGATTGTGTGTTTCCTTCATTTCAACATGTACTGATTGAATTGAATGTGTGAAACATTTCAGAGATATATGTTCAATCCATTCTTAGAAAATCTTAGACCATCCAACCTAACACACTATGTAACCAAGATTTATGAATGGAGGCACGGAAAACTTCTCCATCAATTCTTGAAACTTTGATCTTGTTTTTCCCATGTGTGTGCATATGGATTCATTATAACTCTTATAACCATCAAAGACCCTTGGAATCCTATGTGGCTAGCTACGTGAGTTGTTCTGACTTCAAAAGCATCCTCAATAGAGCCTTGTTACCAAAAAGCTTTTTTAGGGCTCCGACAAAGTTATGCACTATAATATCTCAAATATTGTTCCATTGCCAGCTGGCATCAATAGCCCTGATGGAGTTATTTGCATGTTCCCATAGTCAATATTTTATTATCGCACTTGTATGCATGATATTTCAGTAATATATCATTTTTTTGTATTTTGCCTTGAAATATATATTGGTATAGGTTTTTTTTGGTTTTTTTTGGTCATTTTCTTGCCTTGACTTATAAGTAATTAAACCTACTTGGGTATGACAATTACAGTGGCATTGAAGCAGAATATTGGATTTTTCACTAGCCACATGACCAACTAGGTATCTATAATGACTTAGATCTTTTGATTAATGTGTAAGATATAGCGATCGATAGATTTTGGGTAACAAGACGTGATAGTGAGACCTCTACCCAACCAAGGATAAAGCTTAATCACAATGTGATGTTGAAGATGAATGACTAAAGGCCTCCTAAAACTTCATGAACAAGTATCTAGGAAATGAAACAAACTTTGTTCTTTTCAGTGCAGACAGGTGAATGACTTAGACAATATCCTTGATTTATTGATGCCACTATATGAGAAGTAATAATGATATTAAACTATATGTTGTGTAATGGTGATATGCAAGAAACTATGATGTACTATGAACATATGTAATGCAATGCAGTAAAGAAATATGCAAATGCAGTACTGAAAATTGAAATGAACCCACCCTTAGATGTAATATCTTTTAAGGTGCATGTTGTTAATGGGATCAGGGAGTGGATCACCCTCCATTGTTTGCAAATGATAAGCATTTTTTCTGATTACTTTCATTATGAAAAAGGACCTAACTAGTTAGGCTCAAATTTTCATGATTTTTTGCGTTCAGCAAGGTTCCTTTGATTTTCTTTACGAACCATGTCTCCTATTTCGAAGCAACGTGGGTTAACTCTTTTGTTGTAGCTTCTTCTCATTCTATTTTTATACCTTGTAAATGATTCAGAGCACTTTGTCATTTTTCATCTAGGAATTCTACTTCTTGCAAACGTTCTACTCTATAGTCTTCTTCTGAGATAATGTTTTTCAAAGAGACCCTTAGCAATGGCAATTCTACCTCAATAGGAAAAATAGCTTCTGAACCATAAACCAAAGAGAACGGTGTGGTACCATTTGTTGTGCAGACACTAGTTCGATAGGCCCAGAGAGCTAGATTCAATTGGAGATGCCAATCTCATCCACTATCATTAACAAATTTTTTTAAAATTTTCAAAATACTTTTGTTTGTTGCCTCAACTTGACCATTGCTTTGGGGATAGTAGGGTGTTGCAAAACATTGATGGATGTTAAATTGTTTGCAAAGTTCACTCACTTCTTGATTTTTGAAGGGTCATCTGTTAGCAATTACAATGCATATAGGTACTCCATATCTGCAAATAATAGAATTCAAAATGAATTTAGCTATTTGCTTTCCTGTTGTGAAAGTCATCGGGATTGCTTCAACCCATTTTGTGAAGTATTTGTAGCTGTGGGGATAAACTTATGTACGTTGGAGGAGGTAGGGTTTATTTTCCCTACAAGATCTAATCCCCACTATGAAAATGGCCATGGTGATGTTATTGGCTGAAGATCTTGAGCAAGTGCATGGATCAGGTTCTCATGTTTTTGGAATTGCTTGCATCTTTGGACATATTTGTAAGTGTCCTTTTCCATTGTAGGTCAATAATAACTTGTTCACAACAATTTTTTGCTATAGCAGGTCCAGAAGAATGTGCCCCACATATGTCATCATGAACTTCTTTCAGGGAGATTTGTGCCTCCTCAACATTAAGGCATCTGAGTAATATGTCATCTACACTTTTTATGTACAAAGTTTCAGCAATAATTGAATGTTTTGATGATTGTCAGATGAGTTCCTTCCTTTGATTTTGTGAAATATTAGGAGGTATATATTGATCATGAAGGTATGCATATATATTTATGTACCATGGGGACTCAGGTCCTATTATCCTACATACATATTCAGTGAATGGTATTTCATAAGCTAAGACAATGAGTTGTTCCACTTGAAATTCAAAGTGAGTTCCATTGTTTGGCATATCCAAGAGAGAACCTACCATTGCCATTGCATCTATTGCCTTGTTTTGCACCCTTGGTATCTATTCAAATGTTATATTGGTGAAGTGTTGCTTGTACTCTTCCACCAATTGTTTGTACGGTGTTAGCTTATCATCTTTTATATTGTAATTATCATTGACTTTATTAACAATAAGTTGTGAGTCTCCAAAGACTTGTAGGTCCATGATCTTCCATTGTAGTGTAGTGTGTAGTCCTACCATCGGGGCTTCATAATTAGAAATGTTATTGGTGCAAGGAAAGTTGATCCTGAATGATTTGGGAATTGAATCTCCTTGAGGAATTATGAACAAAATTCATGCTCCTACTCCATGATTTGTATGAGACCCATCAAAAAATAATTTCCAGTTTGTTTGTGTCGATAGTGCAAATACCGATTCATCTAGAAAATCCACCACCATTGGATGATTGTCTTGTAGGGGTGCTTGTGCAAGTTGATCTGCTGTGATTTGTCCTTTTATGGCTTTTCTATTGACATATTCAATGTCGAATTCACTAACTATCATAACCCACTTTGCAAGTCTTCTGGTTAGTGTTGCTCTATTAATCAAGTACTTGAATGGATCAAATTGTGCAATGAGCTGGACTTTATGACTCAACATATAGAGTCTCATTTTTTGTGATGCAAAAACTACTGCAAGACATGCTCTTTCAATTGGTGTGTAGTTGAGTTCATATCCAATGAGTGTTCTACCTATGTAGTAGACAACTCTCTCTTTTCCTTGTTCATCATCTTGTGCTAGGAGAGCACCTAAGGAGGAGTTTGTTGCAGCCATATACAGGAGTAATGGTTTCCCATGCATAGGTGAAACCAAGATCGGTGTGGACAAAAGATATTCTTTTAGTGTCTTGAATGCCTCTTGGCATTGTTGTGTCGATTTGAATGTGACACCTTTCTTTAAAATATGTTGAAATGGTTGACACTTTTCTACCAATTGGGTAATGAAATGCCTTATGGACTGTAATATGCCTTGCAGACTTCTAAGTTGCTTGAGTGTAGCAAGTGATGGCATGTCTAAAATAGCTTTCACTTTCTTTATATCTATCTCAATGTCGTGATTGGATACAATGAATCCCAAGGGTTTGTCGGGTGTTACTCTGAAGACACATTTTTTTTTATTTAGTCTTACATTGTATTTCTCAAGTCTACCAAAGATCTTAGCCAATATGTCCAGATGACTATCCCTTGTGTCAGATTTTGTTAGTAAATCATCTACATAGTCCTCCATGATTGTGTGCATCATGTCATTGAATAAGGTGGTCATTGCCCTTTGATAAGTGGTGCCTGCATTTTTAAGGTCAAACGACATCACATTCCAAAACTATTTTCCCCATGGACAAGTGAATTCTATTTTAGGTTGGTCTTCTGGTGGAATTTTAATTTGATTATAACCAGAAAAACCATCCATGAGTGATAGCATTGCATTTCCAGTTGTCAAGTCCACTATCATAGATATGTTAGGGAGTGGAAAGTTATCTTTTGGGCAATCCTTGTTGAGATATTTGAAGTCAATGCAAATCGTGATACCTCCAGTATACTTGGATACTGGGACTAGATTTGAAATCCATTCAGAATAGTCTATGGGCCTAATGAAACCCACATCTAACAATTTTTGTAGCTCAATTTTGACTAACAAGGCTATGTGAGGGTGCATCTTCCTGAGCTTCTGTTTATATGGTTTTACTCCTAGAAGCAATGCCAAATGATGTAAGACTAATTTAGGATCTAATCCAGGCATATCTACATAAGACTATGCAAAATTGATTAGTCTTTGCTTAAATAATTAGATAAATTTCTCTTTTTCTATTGGATTTAGGGACTTTACTAGGTGAACGTTACGAACTTTCTTAACATCATCAATGTTGATTTCCTCATTTTTTTATACCAATAATGTTGACTGTTCTTTATCAATAGGAATAGTATCCATTATGTTATGAGGAATGTGTTTTGCTTCATTATCATTGTCTTTATTAGGAGAGGAGCTTGCTTCTCTGAAATATGCAGTCCTATCTAGATCTATTGCAAAGCCAGCCTTGTGATCATCGTAAGGGAGTTTGTCCCTTGCACCCAAGAATTCAGCTATGGTTTCATCATTTTGAAACCAATATAATTGTGGCTTTCCTTTTTGCCCCCAGTCAATCAAATATGGATGTATAAGGGGAAAGTATGTGGTCCCTGTTGTCATAGAAGATCCTGATACCATGCATACTTGGTTATGACTTGATATGTCCTCGTCATAAAGTGGTGGTGGGTTGTCTTCATTATCAAATGGGAATTCATAGTCATGAGAATTTGTGACACTTTCTATGTATGTTTCACTATCTGATTTTGTGTCACTCATCTGCCCTTGTTCTTGTAACTGAGTTTGTTGCAAATTAGTGGATCTTCTTTGTATTGTGGATACCCTTCTTAAGCCTGGTATCAGTTTTTGCAGTCTTTCTTCATCTAACTCAAATGGAGGAGCTGGAGTTGTTTCCCTTGGCAAAAGTATTGACAGCAACCAAGGATTTGGCTCATTTGATGGTGTTAAGCCTATATCTGCTACCATATTTGCTTGTGCAGATGTTTCAGGTATTGTACTGCTAGATGACTCTGTGCTAGTTTCTTGTAGAAGTTTCCTCATGTCTTCACCATTTGATTCCATAATAGGAGATGTTGGTGCTCTCCTTCTTTTCTGGGATGAAGAGGAATATACTCTTGTTGATGACTGATTCTGAGGTGTGTATTCGGAGGGTAACCTAGGCTTGTTCAATATATCTAATGTACGTTGCCTGGCTTCTGTTATTTGTGGTACATGTTTATATCCCAAGCCTTGATTATTTGGGTTTTCATGTGGTAAAATAGGTTCTAATATTCCTTTCTTTTGTAGTCCCAATCATGTGGTGCCATCATACTCGTGTTTTTGTAACATCTTAAAGTTGTTGCCATATTGATGTAGAGGTAACCTATGTACTGTCATGTCATCTTCTTCTTTGTATATCCAGTGATTGACATATTCATTTAGATATTCTTCTTGTAAGTCTCCCCATGTAATGAAAGATCATGAATCTAAGTACTTCACTATCTCTTTTCCTTTATCTTGCTTCATTGTTGTGTTCTGAGGCTTCCCAAAAGACCTGGGAGAAAAATATGATTGTTTGCCATTTGAGGTACTTGAAATGGAATATTCTCCACAACCAACTTCCTTAATCTACAAAGAAGATGTGGTTGGTGTAATTTTCTCTATTTCTTTGATTTATAATGATTCCATTTGTAAGTGAAGTGGGGCTTCCTGATTGTTTGGTACTTGATTGTATGTGGTTGCCCTTAAACAATTACAGTTTTGAAAAGGGTTTGGGTCACCATGGACAGTGATCTCTATGCCATTGTATGGGAACTTCACACATTGGTGAAAATTTGATGGTACTTCTTGCATGGTATGTATCCATGGGCGACCTAATAGCATATTGTACCCCAATTCTCTGTCTAGGACTTGAAAGGTGATGTCTGTTGTAACTGATCCCAATTGTACTGGTAAAGTCACCACACCCTTAGAGGGGTGGTCCTCATCATCATAGGCTTTGATATTGATTCTCTTGGTAGAGCCAATATAATGTTCTAAATATCCCAAAGCTTTGACCAAATGTAGTGTGCATATATTAAGGCTAGCTCCACAATCTATAAGCACTCTTTGAACCTTCTTTCTATGAACCAAAGCTTCTAAGTTGAAAGGATCATTATGCATGGGTCTGTATGTAGGTACATCCTGTTCAGTGAATGCGACCTTTGAAGCTGCCAAGTTTCCAACCATGGATTGCAATGTGTTCTCATCAATATCTCTAGCAACAACTGAACCTTGTAAGGCTTTGTCCAGGACTGCCTTATGAGCCGGCGAGATGCACAGTAACTCAAATAATGAAATTTGGGTTGGAGTTCACTTCAACTGATCCACAATATTGTAGTTGCTAGTTGTTGAAGGGGGATTTGAAGGTAACCCTTGTAATGTGACCTTTGATCTTCTATTGGTGATAGCACAGTCTTTGTTTGTAGAATTTATTGTGATTGTAGCCACCATTTCATCTCTGACATTTTGTGTGTTTATGGCATAGTCGAATGTGACATTGGTATAGTTGGCAGTATTGTTTGTGCATTGGAACTAGAAGCCTTTCCTTTGTCATGTTATACGAAAGGATCCTTAAAAATGGTATGATATGTGTTTGGTGCCTTATTGGTAGCCACAGTAATGTCACCTTGATCAACAAGATCTTGGATGAGGTTTTTCAATTTGTAGCAACTTGTTGTCTTGTGACCCTTATTGTGGTGATACTCACAGAAATTATTGTCATTCCACCAAGCGAGCTTGAATGGACCTAGTTCATATGGCCTAGATTTCAGTAAAGTTATGGCATTGCTCTGTATCACTTTTTTGAGTGTCAATTCAATAGGTTCACTGAGGGGTGTAAAGTTTCTTCTAGGTGCGCATATCCTTGGTGGCCTTGAATTGTTTGAATGTAGTGCATTGGTGTTGTTTGTATGAGACTGGTTCTTACTGCCAAAACCAACTGGTCCTTATAGAGATATTCCTAGTTGAGCTCTATTTACAACACATGCATCAACAACTCCATCATTTGTGACATTTTTGTTCCTAGCCAAAATTTTGGCCTTTCATTGTTTGTATTGGTGGTCGGTCCACTATCCTTGTGGTGTTTCAGTATCCCTTGTTCTAACAAACCTCTCTCATGCTTGATTCCTTTTTCTATTATGTCTTTAAAATTGTTCAAGCATTGCATTTGCAATGGATACTTAATTGGAGGCACAAGATTTTCATTGAAAATGTCTACTTGCTCAGCTTCAGGAATGTGACTAAGACATTTGCAGTATAGGCCCCTCCATCTTTGCAAGAACGTGGCCAAATTTTCACCTTCTTTTTGTGTTCTTGCACATAAATCCATTAAGGTAATCAGATTATCCATGTTGAATGCAAATTTGGATATGAATAACTCGGCCAATTCTCCTCATGAAGTAATTTTGGGTGGAAGGCGTGAAAACCATTCCAATGTTGTCCCTCCAAGACTTTTGGAAAATAGCTTCATTAAGTATATATCTTCATGGGCTACTTCAATACATGTCATGAAGAATTCTTTGACATGATCTTGAGGATCACCTTTCCCTCTATAATTGTCAAACTTTGGAGTTTCCAAATGCGGGGGAAATGGTGGCATGTATAACCTTTTGTCAAAAGGATACGGATGAAGGTCCTCTATTGTGTAGCTCTTTTTATCATTAACGGATTGCATATTGGCCATTTTCTTTTGAAGATTCTCCATTTGTTGAATCAGGATCTCTTTTTGGTTCAATGGTGCACTGACTTGATAAGTATTTCCGACAAAAGGGATAGTGTTGGAGTATCTTGGAGCTTGCTGAAATGTGGACTACCCATGTAATTATGTACCATGAATCCCATTGGGTGGTGTAAAGTATGCAAATTGTGGATTGATATTTGGTTGAGCTGAGCTAGTTGTCCCTTGATTCACATTATGGCTACTGTAGGTGGAACCAACTAAAACTAAGCGATGATTTATATTTGCCAAAGTAGTGTCGTGAGATATTGTAGCTTGCATTGTCACGTTGGGTGTTGTCAGAGATGTAACATTGGTACTTGTTGATGCCATTGTTGACTGTGTTGAGGTTGTAGCCATATGGGTACTTTTAGATATACCTTGTGTTGATGTAGCAACCATTGCTTGAGTCTGTGTAGCAATAGGCATTTGAGGTACATTTTGATTCAATGTCTCTCCTGGTGGCAATATCGTTTAAATGTCTAGCCTTGGAGGTAACTTGGCCCCATTTTGGACTAAGAGAGTGAGATATATGTCTCTATCATTGTTAATGAGAGTATTAAGAATCATAAGTACTACTGGATCTTGTTGGGCTACCTCTGATTCCTCCTTGGTCAGACTATGTTGTATTGTATCAATGGAAGGCATCTTGTTTGTGTTTGTTGATATTGTTGCGGGTCTCTGACCCTTTGTTTGTTTTTGTGTGGATAGATCCATATTCCATGTGGGGTTAACCAAAGGGTCGTTGTTAGGATCCATCTAGTGTTTTGCCTTTTGAGCACACGTTAATGGAATGAATGTTATTCCAAAGTGATCTCGACTCTCTAAGATGTGGATGCAAGACTCAATTATATACAACTCAGTATGCTTCTATGACTTCCTAAAGACTAAAGTGCAGACAATGCAATCTATGAATGATGACTTTCTATCGAGGATTCTAAAATTTGAACACAAGATTTTCAGCATATTGCCGAAAAGCTTCTAATTTTGCCTCTTCTTTGATTTGATTTTTGAGGTCTATGTCTATTTGTAGTGACTTCTGAACTTCATCATCTATGATAGCTTGGACTATGTCGTATTGGTCTTGATCAACTATCAATTCCTCAGCAAGGATGTTCAAACCGTCAACTATTTCTAATTGAATGTTGTTTGGCCCAAGATCAGGCTGCTCAAATGGGAATTTATTGTTTCCTTTTAGACCCATACATTGAAGACTACAATGCAGAATATGCAGACCTAGGAATGATTGATACTTTTCTTTTTTGAAGAATATTAACAAGGATTCAGAAATGTTGCTATGGTCTTTTCTACCAATTGTCTAATGGCTTCTTTCTGAGCTGCTCTTTGTATCTTTTTCCTTAGTTTCTCATCAAGACAAACAGACTTCTAGATTTCATCATCATTGATGGCCTCAACTATGTCATATTGGGCACGATTGACTCTTACTTCCCAAGCAAGATTATCCAAACCATCAATTATTGCTAATTGGTCATCTTTTGGCCCAAGATTGGGTTGTTCGAATGGAAATTCGTCATCTCCTCTAATACCCATGGACTTAGGTATGATTCCTATACTCTAATAAAACACTAAATTTTATATGAGTGAATGGGAACTTGATGAAATGACTTGTGCAAGGACTTTGTGTTGTTTCTAATGGGACTTTTACATGAATTGAATACCTAGGACCAAGATCACTTGAAAGTAAAATGTATATCATCTTTGAATTTGTGCAAAGGTTTGGATCTGACGTAGATGTGGATGTTGACACTTAACTTTGTTGAGGTTTGTTTGATCTTATTGAACACTGAAACTTTGTTAAGGTTTTGATTGATCTTGTTGAACACTGAAACTTGACCTTGTTGAGGTTTTGATTTGTTTCCTACAATGTTTGAATTTCACGAAGTGTAGCAAAGGACACAATAGTCACACCAAAAGAATAAAACCATGAAAAGAATAATTGTTTAAGGAATTTTTTCAATTTCCCATGAATGTTGGGATCTTTCTCAAGATCTCATTTTGTTTTTGATATATTTGGGGCAATTAGATATCACATCAGACAGACTCCCCTAAGGTCAAAAGGTCACAAGTATTACCATAGCCCACATCTCGATACTCCGTTAGCTCAAACAGCCCTGTCACACCCTAGGGTGCGCCCATTTTTTTGTATTTTTCTGGAAATTAGACCAAAGAATATTTCTCCTCAATTGGCCTGTTATCCTGGGAGATATATGGTGAGTGTCTTGGGGGAAGACTCTTCCCCACCCTTGCACTATGGTAAAACAAGCATTTGGTTACTGACTCAGTTGGGATTCTAATTTCTATGGTGTTTAGATAGGGTTTCATTCGAGTGGTCACAATCAGCAGCATTTTACACTCCATTGAGGGAGGTCTCCCAAACTGTAGAGGTTACGCTCTAGAGATTTTAATGTATCATATAGGCACTAAGGGAGGCATAACATCATTGTAACAGCATGTAACATTCATCGCATGTGATTTTCATCACATATGCATTTATTTATAGTGGCTTGGATTACTTGGCTTTAGCAATTGCCACTTAGGTCGTTCCCCTCTCACCGGCCTTAATGGTGCCCTAAGGGCAACTCGGGAGGACAGGCCTTCTAAAGGATTTAATTGCAAGAAATAAATAAAAGTGTGAAAGAAGAGAGTCTGACTTTTTTATCACCCATTGAAGGGGAGAGCATAATACCTATCCCTTTGAAGACATGAAAAACAAGGGTTCTTTTTAACCTTTTATCGCAATGATTTTCTAATCTATTTGGAGATGTTGCTCCAAAAAAGCATGGGGTTCAATTTTAACTTTCATCGCAATTGTGAAAAAGAAGACAAGTTTGTTTGTGGTTTATTTTATTAGCACTAAAATGAAGTGTTTTTAAGCTACCCCTATAGAAAATGATGTTAGTAAGCACGTGGTGGGCTATCCAGCCTAATTTTTCAATTACAAAGCTCTATCTTTTTACAGACAGAAAGAAATTCTGATAAAAACTAGAACTGAACTAAAACATAATGAAAAAAAATATAATCTAACAATTGCAACTTACCTACTAAGAAAATGTGAATTGATGTCAGATCAATTGCGATTAATGTTTAAGAAATTATAATGTGATGACTGATCAATTGCGAATTGATATAAGATCAATTGCTCATCGGTTAAAAAAAAATGTTTTGAATTTTAAGAAACAACAAAAAAAGACAGAAGATAGAAGGATTATTCTACAATGATATTATCCCACACCACTCAAGCCATCACATCAATGTCATCGTAAAATTTATACTTGGCTAAGAAACGATGGATATTTCTGTGATATTGAGTAATCTCCTCTTTTTCTTCGATTTAACAAAGCTCCCTTTCTACCTTTAAGTGCCTTTGATACATCCTTTGTTGTCTCCCATGCTATTTTGCCTTCCTTGCACCTGAAATTCGAAATCTCACCTTTCCTGTCATTGAATTAGATACATTTTATATGAAAAAATTTAAATTTTTAGAATTTAATGAAATTTCTGGGTTAGGTACGCAAGACTAAATAATGGCAAAATGACATAAGACATATAATTTTCTCACATTCCCAAGGCAATTACGAACTGTTTTTGCCATTACGGTGTAGGAATTGATCAATTGCGATGTAATATTGTCAAATGCAAATTTTTGCTTAAGCAATTGCAGTATCAGCATCTCCTTTTGAGTACGAACCTACAAAATCAATTTAAACAGACAATTGAAGTTAGCATGTTTTCATGTCGGGTTCACCAAATGTATCTAGGAGTAAAATAAGTGTAAATTGCATAATCAGATATCGAAGAGAAAATCATAACTCTAATATAATTAATATTATTCCTAAATTACAATGGAATGACGCAAAATCAATTGAAATGAAAGAAAGATCTATCTAAAACTCCCACAATTGACATAGCAAGGCTTCCATTGCTCTTCTCCATTGTTTTTGATGTAGGTGGCTCTCAGGTATTGCACTTGATTTCCTGCATAAGATGGACACAAATTTTGAAGACTATGATTCTTTGACTCTAGCTGTGAGGCCCTACCCCGACTCAGCTTGACATTTTTAGTTATTTTCATATTGAGACTATTATGGATGCTTTATTTTATGCATTATAGATTTAGAACCTATATGATTCCATGATTTGGATCACATTGACGTATATTGATGCTTCATTTTATGCATTATGATTATGAAACTTTATATGTTGCTAGAATAGAATTACTTTGAAATGGTGAATGTCATTATTGGAATTGCAGGACTTCATTTTGATGATAGAAAAATGATGCTTATTTTATGAATGGTTCAATTTTGAGAATTATGATAATTTGCTTATGTGGAATCGAATTTGAATGAATGGGATATTGAATAATTATTGCCAAATGTATGAGTGTTTGATGTGCAATGAAATCCATGTATTTAATTATATATAATTGTGATTATTTGGAATTACTAATGTGTTAATTGAGAAGCACAGGACAATTATCCATGTGACCATGGAATTAATATGGAGAACCAAACCTAGACCAATGTACATTTGTTAAGCCAGGGGTTGTCTATTTGGAGAGACAACACCCCGTTTGTAATGTATTTTATTTGTGAAAGTAAATTATGCGTGTGTGTTAATTTGATTTTATTTAATTGTGTAAACCTACAAGAGACAAATTCCATGTGTAATTTTTATATTGTATTTTATTGTGTCACTTGACACATGTGCTGATTAGTGTCATTGATTTTGACTTGTCTCTTGGAGGGAGTTTTGTTTCTACCAAAGACATTCAAACAAAAGAGTGTGGTCCCAAATTTGCCTTGGGTAGGGAGTCTTGGGAGTGGTCAACTTAGGTTTGACCCGTAGGTTAACTTCAGTTGGGTTTCTAAGGGGTCAAATGGACCCCTAGGGTCAGTTTTAGGGCTTTTCCAAAGGTCCAAAGGGTATACCTATGGGTTAGGGGTATTTTGAAACATGTGACTACTCCCATGTGACTGTTTAGTCACCTCAAAAAGTGGTTTTCCCAAGGTGAGCGAAAATTCAAACTTAGAAGGTTCCTCCTAGGATAGACAACCTTCCCTTTTGATGTCAAACTCTCTTCCCCATCCTCTCTCACCTTTTCCCCTTTCCAGTTTTAGTAATATGTAAGAGGTTGGGAAGAGAAACCAATGGGAACTCTCACCTTACCCAAGGGGTTGGGAAGTGTGTGAGAGGCCTTCTTAGGCAAGGATTGGGGACTTAGTGAGTAATCACCCACTCTCCATTGTTGGAGATTATGCTCTTTTTTAAAAATTAGTTGAGGATAGAATTTTGGTGAAGTGTTGGTGGAAAGTTTGTGTGGATTTGGGCAGCTCATCCCCAACTAAGTCTAACATACCTATTGGCAAATTAAGGTTGGTTTTACTTCCTTTTGTTTATGTTGTTTATGTTGTTTTTGAAAGAAAGAAATGCTTGTAGGAAGAGATGTGTATATGTAATTTGTTTTGTAGGAGAAAAATGTAAATTTTCATTTCCATGTTCTTTGTTTATGTGTTCTTGTTTTGGGAGTGTCCAAGGCCTCCTACTCTTGGGAGGGTAGGATGGTCTTGGGGTGGAAGAAGTATGACAGCCTTGGGTGAGAGGCTCTCCTTATGGAGAGGGATCTCAAGGGTGTCCTTTGTGACCCTTGCTGCATAGCTTTGTGTATGCATTTGGGGGTCATAAGGGGAGAAAATATGGTTTTTATGCCTTTGGGGGGCATAAGGTGTGGAGATGAATTTTTGTTGTATCTTGTATTGCCATGAGGTGGCTTGAGTTGTATTAAGCTTGCAATCTCCCCAATGGTACTTGGTCCACTTCCACCCGTGGAAAGTTCATCACAAGTTGTGGTGAGAGTGTAGCCTGGGATGGGAAAATGCATGTTGAGTGTTTGCCTTTGTTTGTTGTGTTGTTGTTTGTTTGTGACCCGTCTAGTGCTTGGTTCTCCAAGCTCGGGGGTGGCTTCTAGTAAGCCTAGGCTGGGAGGTGAGCTCTCCATGGTCAAGTTGTATTTTTATTGCAGGTTGCTTGGGATGGAAAAGAAAAGATAAAGGGAATAGTTGTTGTTCTAAGTTGCAGAAAAAGTTTTCAAAAAAACAAGATTGTATTTAATTTGTAGCAAAAAGAAAAGAGGAGTCAATGTTGTATTTACCTTTCCAAAGGCAAAGTAAAATATGTATTTTATTTAAAGTTCCCTCTCATTGGAATGAAGAAACTAGTAGGGTTTTAAACCCATTTGTATTTTTATCTACATTGTACTATAAATATGTTATAAGGAAATCCTTTGTTCTATTGATTTGCCTTTGCAAAATGAAATGTGTACTACTTTTATCAAGTTCTAATAGTTACCAAAATAACATTTGTAGTGATCTTGTCATATAGAAAATTATAAGTTCATTTATTTCCTCATGTAGGTAATCTTATGGAAAATGAGAAAAGCAAGCATATAGGCCTTTTGAATTAAATGCAAATACAAAATTATGTTGAATAGGTTAAATATATATATCACTAAATTTTTTTTAATGCTTCCTAGGTTAATATAGTTGCTGTTTAAATTTACTACAATCTGTCATCTTAGTTACTGCAAAAAATAAATCTGATTTATTTACATTTTGTTGTTTTATTTATGCTTTAAAAAAAAAGAGAGAACAGAATATAGAACTCCTATTTTTAGCCTTATAGAAAGTAATATTTCACCCATTATCTTGTTGTAATTAATAGTAATAATTTCTGCATGTGTTTTAAGATTTATTTAAAAGGCAAAAAAAAAAAGGGTCATAGGTTGTTTAAGTGTGTTATAAAAAAAATATATATATATATATATATATATATACATTTAAATAAGTTATTTTTGGAAATGCTTATATTTTTTTAACCCAAAAAAAAATAGATAGTATATATATATATATATATATATATATATATATATATATATATATATATATATATATATATATATATATATATATATATATATATATATATATATATATATATATATATATATATATATATATATATATATATATGTTTATTTTTAACGAAAATAAAAATACCAAAAAAGAAAAATATTACCATAGTGTTCGGTGAAAGCCGAACCTCTGTGCTTAAGCACAGAGGACGGCGCGGTCGTGCCGCCACTGTGGCTACCCATAGTGGACGGCTCGGCGCCACCACTATGGGCAACCACAGTGGACGGCACTGAGTCCCCCACTATGGGCAACCACAGTGGTGGTGGCTCCCGGCCGCCACTGTGTTTACCCACAGTGGACGACGCTCGGCCGGACTGTGGTTAAACACAGTGGCGCCCGAAAACAAAAACCCGCCATGTCCTTCATTTTGCCGCCATTCTCTCTTCAGCTCTACCAAGGGTTAGAGCTCGGGCCGCCGCGTCCGCATCTGCACACACACACTCACAAAAAAAAAAAGAGAAATAAAAAGAAACACACACACAAAGCCCTAACCCAATTTTCGGGTTAGGGCAAAACTCATAACAAATTTATAAGATAAAGATATGTGTGGGGTTTTGTTTAAATAAAAAGAAAACAAAAGGGTTAATGAGGAAATAAAAGGGGGGGGGGGAAACCCTATTTGAAATTTAATTAGGGTATCCCCATAAGACCTTGCCAATAAAATGATGTAATAATTTTATCCATCTTGTCCCCATATATTATATGTATATATATATATATATATATATATATATATACACCCATTTATGGTATATTGGTTACTTATACACATTAGTTTTTTTTTGGATTGGGATTTTTATTGATTTAAGTTTCCAATACTGAAAAATTTATTGTTATTAAGTAGAGTTTTTTTTTAGTTCTATTTAAGAGCTAGATTTAGATTCATTGTTTGAGTTGAGTTTAGGAGGAAAAATTTTAATAATTACCATTGCATTAGGAAGCCTTAGAAGTTAGATTATTTTGGCCTTCATTAAATTAAGCTTAGAGCACAAATGCTATTATGGGTTTAAATGACCCTCTAGACAAGTGTTAGACAAATTATTCTTATTGTTAAAACAAGCTAGGGATTAATTAGTTAGTCCCTAGACAATTAAAAGACTAGTTGAGATTTGGAAATATCCCTTGCATTTTAAATTAGAGATTTTTGGATTTAAACGAATTTATTAATTTAATAATGAGATAATAAAAAAAAATACTTTTGGAGAATAATTATTCCGCATATAACTTAGTTCATTTATCGTCTAATTGATCTAGTTGTTAGAATCATTCAAAACATAGTTAAGACTTAACTAGTTTGCATTATTTTAATTAAGTTAGTCGTACTAGGTTAAGTATTTAAAAAAAAAAATTATTTCGTTTGTGCCCAAAAGTTTGGGCATGACACTAGCTTGGATTGAGAAAATGAGGTTGAATTTATAGATTTTCAGCACAAAAGGGGTGAGAAATAGAACTAAGTGTTGATTGATAGATAACTGATTTAGATTGATCAATTAATAGAATTGATTCATTTGTTAACTCAATAGATTGGAGAGTGAACTAAATAGATTGGCTAGTAAACTCAATTGATTGATAAGTAGACTGAATTAACTAGCTAGTTGACTAGATTGACTAGGGAGATGACTAATTAGATGGATTAGTCAGAAAAAGGTGATTGAGAGTTAAAAAGGATGATTGATGAGTTAACTGAGTTAACTGATTAGCCAATTGATTTTATCATTCAGTTATGATTTCAACATGTGCTATAGGATTTTGAAATTGAATTTGATTTTCATTTTCAATTTGGATTTGAATTTGGTCTTTTGAATGCTGAAATGCAAATGAAATTAATTGAAATTCAGATTTGGTGAAATGTGAATTTGGAAATGTGAAATTAAGTGAAATTCAAATTTGGGGAAAATGAAATGAAATTAGATGGAATAAATTGGAATTATAATTTGGGGATTTGGAGGAATTTAATTAATTAATTTAAATAATTTAAATGAGATTATTTAAACTTAGGAAATTGAATTAATTAAATAATAAAGATTATTTAACTAAGGAAAAAGTCATAATTAATTAAATAATTGATATTTAATTAATAATTGAGATAGGGTTAATTAATTAGAATGATATACAAGTTTGGAAAATTAATAATGATTTAAATTGATTAGAAGAATGGGTTAGTTTAATTAAATAATTAAATAATTGCTTAATTAAATAGACGAATAATTAGTGTAAGATCCTGCAATTGTACAACAATCTTGATAGTTTTCAATGTCAGATTCAGTGATCAACCAAAAATATCTATGAACCATTGATGTACCTACATTACCTAGTCCCATTGTAGAGTTACATCATCGCACAATTGTTGTTGCATCTGTCAACTCAGCACCACCTCTGTGCTTCAATTCTTCTCTAGCTAGGGCTCTTTTTACACATGCTCCTGCACCATCATGCTCTCCCTTTTCCATGTCTAGCCTCAGTGAAATTCTAAAAATATTGTACACCGCTTGTCACATGCATCCTACTCAACCAATAGAACATCCTTGCATTTTTTAATTGTGAGGTGCAATTATCTGACCATATTATGTGTTGCTTGTATCGTATGTTCCTTTCCCTTAAACTATCATAGAAAACTTTAGAGCATCCTTGCACAAAATCTAATGAATGTGTACGATCGTCACCTATGTAGAAGTGATACTCTCTTACAATCTTTCTATCCTCCTCTGTGCTATCATCTGCATGCATGAATGTTATGTGTACAAAAATAGAAACTTGTGTAGAATGGTAATACATAGATTGTACTTCATTTTGAGGTTGTAGTGTATAATTTTCAGCAAAATCAACTATAGAGGCAATGGTACCAAAAGGAAAGGTGTCCTTGCATAACTTGAATTGCTCATCTAACCACTAAGCTCTATGTGTATGCATTATGTACTCTTAAACTAGTTTCTCTTTAAATGTTCTCATAAAATCAGCTACACATATATCATTTTTCACTAACTCACATCTCTTCAATTCTTTTACATCTTTAACCCCACATGTCATTGTCTTGTACTTTCCAAAAGATACTAGTTTCTTACCAATTTCATGTGTGCTATCCAAATGTAGACATCTTGTCAAAATATTGTAAACCACCACATGTAGCACAAGAACCTTTCAAACACATCATCTTATAATTAATGCAACCAGCATCTCTTTTACATAACACACTTGAAATAAATTCTCTTGGTGACTTAAGAGGTAGTTTTATATTGCATTACTGCAAAACATCATTAGTGTGAAAAGTACAACATATATGATGATAAATATCATAGTGCATGCAAAATTCAATATGCATCCTACAACAACACATGGTCTGTACATGATTAATCTTAACATAAAAAGGTTTTGCCATTTCAAAAAATCTTTGACTAATTCTTATTTGAGGAAACTTTTGAAGGAATATTTCAGAAAAATTTGTTTGAGTCATATCCAAATAGTGTTTGGCATGTGGCTCACAATTTCTAGATCCAATTCTCCTTCTAACAACATCTCTTTGGTTAGGCGAAACCCTTGTGTTGTCGTGCCAAAAAGTTTCAATTAATGTTCTTAGTACATCAACAACAACCTTGTCTTTGTGTGGTAGTCTACCCGAGAACATCCAAAGAGAATTATTGTTAGGATCCTCTATTTTCTCCCACCTATCTAATGCTTTACCTAATGTTGTTCTACTTATGTTTAATGACTTACTCGTTTTGTTTATCAAACAATCTTTTTTTTATTTTCTTGCTCATTATGGTTGATGTAATAACATGTCGAGTAACATTAGAATCTTTAGTACGTGATTTTGAACCAATAGCTTGATATGCATCAAATATGTTTCTCACAATAGTTCTTTCGCTATTACTTTCGGATGATCTTAGGCCTAGAATTTTCATTGTCTCTCTAAAATTCAAATTTTTAATCATTTCAACAATTAATTGGCATAATTTTCATTTTTAGTCATTCTACTAGGGTCCACACATACCATTTTGTTATGTTAAATCATTTCAGCATGAGAAGAGGATTTCCCTGCCCTATTGCCTCTTCATGTCTCTGTCAAGGTCTCTTAATAAGTATAGCAAGAACCCTATGACTTGGGTGCTTCATTGTGGCCTCATTTTGCTAATTTATGAGCACTGCAAAATCCTTGCTATTCAGGAAAATAAGAGATTGTCTACGTCTCCAAGGAAAGATAAGAGAAAGATGGAGGAAGGCGGGCCTACCAAGGAAGAGTCGACTTAGAGAAAAAAGAGAAAAAATGCTATTGGGTTAAAAATTCAAGAGGACAAGGATATTCAAAGGGAGATGGAGAATGACTTAGAGTATATCGGAAAAGATGGTAGTGAGATGGAAACTGATGAGTCTAGAGGACAGGAAAGTTGGAAAGAGGAGGAGATGGGGGAAGAGGAAGGAGGAGCTGAAGATGTTTCTGCTCAAGATAGCCCTACCCACAGTGTAAGTTTAGGCACTGTCAATAGCGAACCAGTGGAGGAGTGGGATAATAAGATTAATGAGGAAAAAGAAATGGATATGGAGTAGGAGAAGAATAAGGAATTTGAGCAGGAGATGGACAAGGAGAATCTGAGCAAGGATAAGGAGTATGCTGGAGAAGGGTTAATTCTGGATAATCTCAAAAACCTATCTGAGGCTAGAATGGGTTTTGACAGGTGGGCTTATGAAGGAATCAAGAATCTAGAAAAAAATGGGAAGTAGTGGAAAGAGAAAAGGAAGAAAGATGATAGGGACCAGAAGTAGTGGAAGAAGGATATGGAGGAAAAAACTAAGAAGATGGAAGCTCAGATTGATAATCTGGAGGAAGGAAAAACTGCTATGAAAAACCTTTTGGTAATGATTCTGGATATTCTTATCATTGTTACTAAGAACTTAGAGTAAATATCTAAGATCCTTGAGGGCTCCAACACTCCCAAACCCATTGTGGACCTTGATTTTGATGAAGATGCCATTGAGATAGGGACTGTGGAAAGTGTTCCTAGTGCCACGGCAAAGAGAACAAGGGCGAGCATGAAGAAAGTTGTTGTGGCCTCTTCTAAGGAAATCCCTAAACTTAGGGATAATATTAAAGAATTGCATGGGATTAGCAGAAATCTGGCTAATGCCTTGAAAAACATTAAGTAGTTTGTTTTATGTCTTTTGTCTGTATTGGCTAGACGTTGCTGGTTCTATGGGGCTTTTTTGCTAGTTTTTTAGTTGTTTGTTCCTTCTTGTTTCTTAATGCTTTAATTTCTTAAGGATCTTTTGTAAAGGGTTTCGGGGTCCCTTCAAAACCTGCTTTTACCATAATCAAAAACAATTAATTGACATCTTGTAGTTTGATTTAAGCTTTCAAAATAGTTTTGTCATATTCTTTTAACCATTCTCCTACAGGTTCATTCATTCATTTTATCGGGCATTGGCTTCAAAATATTTTCATCGATTTCAATTAGATACTTTGGTTTCCTACGAATGATTCTAGGAGGTGTTAACATCAATGCATTTCATGTATTAGGTACATTCATCACATAAAATAGAGTCGATGTATGTTCATCATTTAATTAAATATTCAATGTGGTATGTTCTTCAATTACATTACGTTCATATGGTAAATCAAATGTTGTTGGTGCATCTTCATCGTTTGTTTGATTATTCATTGTGATCTCTTCTTCAATTGCATTATGTTCATTTGGTAAATCGAATTGAGATGTTGACGATGATGTAACTTTGTGTCCCATTGTTCTTGTTGTCTCTATTGATTGCACCCATGATACTAAGTTTGAAAACAAGCAATCATGTGAAACATGGAAACACCTTCGAACCTGTGGGTTGCTCAAAGTGAAGGTGAATCTCCAGAGATCAGGTCGGCTTCCTGTTTGGTGAAAAATTTCTTGTAAATAATTTTGATAAGAAAAGGGATAGAAAGGGATAGAAAGCTTGCATGTAAAGAAAATCTATTATAATGAACATGGTGCACCAAATATCTTATCTTAGATCTGCAACCTGCTTAACTCACAAAACCTTCAATAATTAACCTTGATTGCTTCACAACTCAACTGAACATGTAGATGCATAAACATTTCCTAGAAAGGGATGAATTTAATGCATGCACGAAGGAAAACAACAATTTTTCACAACTTCAAGCAATTAAAATCAACTAACACATATCTCCTTGCACCACAAATTGACTGAATGAGATAAATTAGAGGATAAAAATCACAGGAAATTATCAAATCATTCATTCACTAGATAATACAAGAAGTGCCAAGAAGAAAATTTGCTGCTATATTACTGAAAAATAAAGGAGTGTTGTTGTTACAAAACTCAAATACTGTTGAGCTACAATACTCTTTTGCAAAAATGTGTATGCAAAAAAGAAAGAACCGGAGGGAAAAAAGGAGAGAAGGAATATTTAGAAATAATGATGAATCCCCTTCAAAACCCTAAAATGACTGCATGAGAAAAGCCTTGGGTGAATCTGCCTCAAAAATGGCATAAAAACTCATGCATAATACTGTAAAATAATAATCTTTGCTGCTCCAAAAGACTGCCACTGATCCTCCTGTTTCAAAATCTGCATTTCTAAATGCAAAAAATAGCTATCCCCATGTGAAAGTTGCATGATGAACTAAATTGTGACTATATTTAAAAGAAATCCCACTGAGAAAATATTATGCATTCTTTGGAAACTACTCTTCGTGTTGAAACTGATGTTAAAAATGGTTGTGGAAATGATCTCCCTGTTTTGTGAGCTTTCCAACGGTATGTAACACTTGCATATTCAGACAATCAATAAGCATTTGCATTAATCTTTCATGTAGAAATCATCTCCTTGCTTGGCGGGCTTTTCACCATTCAAACAACTAGTACTGAGTCCACTGTGCAATTTTTTATTGTCAGCCACTGGATTTCCTACATTAACTATGGCTGCTTGCATTAGCTTTTCATTTACTTTCTAGCGGGCCCCACCATTTGTCACCAAATCCATTTGATTATCCATCGAGCATTTTTTCACTGCGGTATGGTGACCACCATCTAATCTGTCAGGAACCTTCTTGCTTTTTACCTCTTCTTGTTTCTCTCTTCATCCTGGGCCCACAGGAATGAGCGACAATAATGAAATTTGAACCATTGAACCACTTTGAACCGTTGAAATTTCAAGTTCAAAGGTCACTTAAAAAATATAGACATTAGCTCGTCTATAGACTTTTGCCATGTGTCAGCCTTTGATTTGCTCACGGGTCCACTTTGTCTATCATCTAGACCTGCCATCTCTGCTACCATCTTAACCTAGACTCACCTTATCACTAAGTACTCTCAATCCCATGGCGCATCTTCATTCGTTCTTAGCCCACCTGGACGACCACCTCTACTTCCACATCATCAGTCGCCAAGTCAGAGGGGATAACTATCGAGCATCTTCACCATGCGGTATAGCGACGACCATTGATCTGCCCTCAAAATGCTTGATCTTTAGCACCTTAGCCGCTCACCTCCCCTTTGCCTTTTTCGCACATGCTTTGTCGCCATGTCACAGGAGATAATCAGCAAGCTTCTTTCTATAGTGATATAGTGACCACCGTCAGATCTCTCGCATCACTGTTGATCTTTCTTCAACTTGCTTGACCTTTAACCTCAGCTGATTTTCTCTCTTATGTCATGTGTCAACATGTGTCACCCTTTGATTGGCTCATGACATCCACCTGGGCACCACCTGTCTGTCGGGCCTGCCACACGTCTTGCTCTATTGGATATCCTTCTTTCAGCCAAAGTATTCCCTCGGTGAGTCGTTTACCAATCTCATCGAACCTGCAGTTTCATCGATATTATTATGTCGATGAAACTAAGTCTTCAGTGAAACCTTTTCAGGACTCATCACGGCCAAGGTCTGCTCGATGTTGATGGAATTGAGCTTTCAATGAAACCTTTTTGGGACTCATCGCAGCCAAGGTTTGCTCAATGTCAATGGAACTGAGCTTTTGATGAAACCTTTTCAGTACTCATCACGGCCAAGGTCTGCTCAATGTCGATGGAACTGAGCTTTCGATGAAACCTTTTCAGGACTCATCACGGCCAAGGTCTGCTCGATGTCACCCATCCATTCCATGTCACTAGCCACTGGACTGCCACCTGTCTTTGGTCTTATACTCTCTTTTCTGCCATGTCATCAGTCACCAAGTCGCGATGATATCTGGCGATCATCTTTTCATCGCGACATAGTGACAACCATTGGATCACCCGCATCATCGTTGATCTTTCTTCAACTTGCTTGACCTTTAACCTCATCTGATTTTCTCTCTTTGTAGTCACAAAATTAGGATGTCTTGAGATGCGCGTGCATGCGGGGTCCACTGGGCAACGAGCCTCTTCTTGCCAAAAGATTTCAAGCTTTTGACGCTTGATATATACGGGGTGTTATGTTTAAATGCTGAATTATTCCTCCCCACTACCAATGTGGGATAAGTGCTTTTCACGGCCCCTTTTGTTATATGTGACCTACACCTAAGTGTTTGTCATGAAAATCTCTAAGCTTGATGCTTGAAAACCTTTGAGTCCTTCTTTGTCACTACTTGATAAAGTGGTAGGGAGATTTTGGCATTCTTAAATCAGCATGCTAAGCTCAACCTCTTCAGGAGCCCATTTTAACCCACATGCTGCATTGCTTCTCCTGTATCTGCACATGAAGCAAACAAGTTAGAGAAAAAAGGTGTATTTTTTATTTCTTACTCATGATTTGGACCTTTTCAAAATGAATGCAAGGCTTCATGAGGGCACCAAATTTGGCATGTGCAAAGTTTTGGTAACATTTTTGGCGACCTCTCAAGGGTGTTTGCCTACTAAATAGTAGAATCCAGTAGCCTAGCATATCCATTGGGCATTGAGTCAATTTTGCTTTCCTCAAAATCTGGAACTGCATCTCAGCATTCTAAATAAAACTGAAAAGGAAACTACAAAGGCTCTGCATACAGCTGAGCCTGCACACTGTGCAATCTGCACTTCAAGAAAATAGAAACAAAAACAGACTGAAAAATCAACTGTGATGTGCTTGAAAGTACTTAATTCAATTAAAACTACTATAGCTCTGCTTATAGCTGAGCTTGACAAAATGTTGAAAAGAAAGAAATGCAACTATTCTACTATGTACATATGCAAACTATTAGTACTCAATAGCATAGTTTGAGGTGAATCCCATTGACAGGGATTGGCAACACCTCTCCATCCAATTTAGCAAGCTAGAAAGCATTACTCTATTTGCATTCTATGCTAACATATAGACCATCCCACATGGCATCAAACTTGGTATGTCTATCAGGTCTGTTCTTTAATTCATCCCATTTGAAAACAAGCTCACCCTGATTAAATATGTGTGGTGTAGCTTTTCTATCAAAGGTTCTCTTCATCTGAGCAAGGTGAATTTCTAATTTTTTGTATGTTTCCCTGCGATTTTCTTCTAACTCCATAAGCTGAGCAAGCCTAATCTACATTGGCTTCTCTTCAAGTAACTCAAACTCTTTTACATAATTCAAAGTTGGCAATTCAACTGAAATAAATAACCTAGCTTCTTTGCCATAAGTTAAAACATAAGGAGAGCTACATGTTGATCTCTTTGGTGTAATTATGTTAGCCCAAAGGGCTAACTTGAGCTTTTCATGCCAAGTTCTTTGATTCTCAACAATGGTCTTCTTAATAATGTTGATCAAGTTCTTGTTAGTTGATTCAGCTTGTCCATTACCCTAAGGATAATAATTGGACAAAGTATTCAAATATATATTATACTTAACTGACCAATCTGAAAGTCTACGACCAATGAAAGCTAAAGCATTATCAAAAATGATTGATTCTGGGGTACCAAACCTGGACACTAAGTCTTGATAGAAATTCAAAACAGAAGACTCATTAGCTTCTTTCAATGGAACTACTTCTGTCCACTTTGTGAAATAATCAGTTGATGTAAGAATCCATTTGTGACCTGCACTTGAAGGTGGATTAATAGGTCCTATAAAATCAAGCCCCCACTTTGCAAAAGGCTGCTCTACTTCAATTGGTTGCAAAGGCAACGTTGCCAGCCTTTGTTTACCTGCAAACAATGAAAAAAATTCACATTTCTTCACCGATGAGTGAGCATCTTTAAAAATTTCATGCCAACAATAACCATCTCTCATAATTTTCAAGGTTGTTGTTCTTGCTGCAAAGTGACCTCTTGCAGGTCCTTCATGAAATTCTCTTAGAACTTTTTTGATCTGATCTGGCTCAATGCATCTTAATAGAACATCGTTATATTCTTTTTTGAACAAAATACAATCTATTAAAGCATAAGGAATGGCTTGTGGCCTGAAATACCTTGGTTTTGATCTATCTAAGCCTTTTGGATAGTCATCGGTTTGTAAATAATGGGCAATTTGCTAATTCCAAGTGGTTGGTAAAGGTGGGGCAGCAGGTTGTTTTCTCATTATTAAGCATTGTTTCAACTTGTTGCTCCTCTTCTTTACTATTTTATGTACTTCCAACAAATTGTTCACATAAACCCTTGCCTCTAACTAGCTTGGTTACCTTGATAGAGATGTCATATTCCATTGCCTTAGTAATCCAACCTGCCCTTTTGTCATTTATGTCTTTGCTGAGCAAAAACTCTTTCACTGTATGATGAGCAACCATAAGTTGAATCTTATTGTTAGAGAGCATGTGCCTGAATTTCATAGGGCTTCTTATTACTACTAACACATTCTTTTCTACAAATGAGTATCTAGTCTCATAATCATGCAAAATGTGGCTAAAGAAAGCAACTGGCTATTCTAAACCTTCATCATTTTGCTGACATAACATTGCAGAAATAGTGTCCTCACTCCCAAAGGCATATAGAATAAAATCTTTCTTAAAATTAGGATTAATGAGAGTAGGGGTTGTTGCAATTGCTTCTTTAATCTCTTCAAAACTATTCTTACCTTCCTTAGTCCATTGAAAAGGAATGTTTTTCTTAAGCATGGTTGTAAGTGGCTGCATCAATGTTGCAATATTAGGAATAAACCTTCTAATAAAGTTAATCCTACCTATGAAACTCTGGAGTCCCTTCTTATGTGCTGGTAATGGAAATGCAAGTATGGTTGTGATCCTCTCAAAATCTATTGAAACCCTATGCTTTGAAACAATATATCCCAGCAACTTGCCTTCATGAACAGCAAATATGCTCTTCTTGGGATTTAATGAAACTCCATATGTCCTGCATCTCTCAAATACCTGTCTGAGATGGTCAAGATGTTCATTAGTCTTTTTAGAAAAAATAGTTACATCATCTAGGTAAACCAAAACAAACTTGTTAATCAGACCTTGAAATGCCATATCCATTGCACGCTGAAATGTTTCCCCTGCATTGATCGGTCCAAATGGCATTTTATTATAAGCCATTGTACCCCACTTGGTGTTAAATGTTATTTTGTACTGGTCTTCTTCTTTGACTAGAATTTGGTTATATCCTGAATAACCATCAAGTAATGAGAATCTCTGATCCTGATACAACTTGCAAAATTTGCTCCATTGAGGGCAGTGGGTAATGGTCTTTTAGGGATTCTCTATTTAGATCTCTAAAATCAACACATAATCTTAGTTCACCATTCTTCTTCCTAACAGGAACTAGATTGGACACCCAGGATGTGTGTTTGATTGGAAATATGATGTTTCCTTCAATCACCTTATTTAACTCAGTCCTCATAAGATGTTCTAATTTTGGATTAAGAGGCCTTTGTTTCTGCCTTACTAGTTTTGCATTATCTACCAACTCTATGGTTTGTTGACCTAAATAAGGATCAAATCCTTTCAAATCTTCATGTAGACACTTAAAAATAATTATTTTAATTATTTTTAATTCCTCACATAATTAATTATGTTAATTAAAATTCTTCTCAATATTAATTAAATATAATTAATATTGTCACTATAGCATACGATTGATTTATTTAATAAATCAATCCCTTTCTTTATTTTTCTAAAAAAAATCAAATCCTCACAAATCTTCCTCTTAGCTAATTAATTTCAATTAATTAGTTAACCTACATGATTCCTACAAATCATCTTCTTAATTCATCATTCACCTAATAAATTCTTCTAGAAACTCCCTAAGCTCACTTAACATTATTTTTCTAATTTTTTATTCCCTCCACTCATTCTCTCTCCTAGTCAATTTCTCCTACAAATATAAATCCCACCTAACATTTCCTCTAATCCCCCTCCTAATGAGTCGTTAATGGCTAATCATCATGATTAGCCACAAAGTCAACTCTTTGTCCTTTCATCCAGCCATTAGCTTTAAATGCTCTTTTTCTAGATGAATGTAAGATTTTTGAAATCTCACATTCCTTTAGGCATTTCGCTCTCCCAAAGAATTTTTAATTCCTTTTTATTCTTCTAATCCCCATAATATCTATTTTTGGAGAATTTTTAATTCCTCCAATGCATCTTGTAGAGTGTGGAGATACGAAATGCCTTTAAGGCATATTTCTTGGTCTCCACACCCTCTCTTGGACCTTGTGTGAGCTCACAAGTAAATCTTAGCCCTTCATCTCGAATTCATCTTAGCCATCCATTTTCCTCTCCTCTTCTTATAAAATAGGGTTCCATCCCTTCATTCAAAACATCTTGAAATCCAGTAAGCTTATGCTGCCCTTTTGAGCCCAAGAAATCATCTTGGCAACTTGATCATCTCATCCTTATCATTCATCCTTATCATTTGGGCACAATATTGGAGAGCCATCCACATCCAGAAATCAAAGGAGCACATCAATTGGAGCATTATCAAGGGGTGCCTTCACTTCATCAAGCTCAATCCGAAGGAGAAGGTAAAATAGCAAGGTGAAATGGTCTTTTAATGATATTTTAGCATTCTTCATGTTTATTTCGTTATGTTTTGATCAGTTTACCTTTCAAATTTGTTTTCCCCTCTTCATTTTGGCACGCCTAGTGGGACTCATGTCCCTAAGAACTAATATTGTTGTTTTTTTTAGGTTTTTATGAGTTGTGAGACGCAAGTTCCAGAATAGTGCGACTGCAGAAAAAAAATATATATATATATATATCTTTTTTGCAGGTTCCAGAATCGCGGCTCTGCATTTCTACGTGACAGCTCCTCCTTATTTTGTTATTTCTATTTTTTTTTATGTTTCTGTTTCTATTGTAGCACGACAGCTCTGTTAGCTGATTTGTTATTTGATTTGTTGTCTATTCTATTTTAGTATAATCTATATGAAAGTAGGAGAGTATGCTCTTGTCTAAATAGACAATTAGAAATCTAGACCTTTCACTTTTCTATTATGTTTAGCACGACTATATGCTCTGACTGTAGGAAAGTGTGAAAATAGGAGAATATGCTCTTGTCTATCTAGACAATCAGAAATCCGAACCTTTGACACTTTTCTATCTGTATAGTGCTACTGTCTGCTCTGTTAATCTGTCTGAAAATTTTTAGGCGCTAACTGTAGTCTGCATTTAATTTATTTATTTCCTGTTATCTGCTCTATTTAAATATAATCTGTCCGCCCGCAGGAAAGTGTGAAAGTAGGAGAGTATGCTTTTGTCTATCTAGACAATCAGAAATCCGGACCTTTGACATTTTTTATTTTATTTTGTTTAGTGCGATTATTTGTTCTGTTAAATCTAGGATTTTTGTCTGCTCTGTTAAATCTAGGGTTTCTGTTATGTTAAATTTAGGGTTTCTGTTCTGTTAAATTTAGTGTTTCTGTTCCATTAAATTTAGGGTTTCTGTTCCGTTAAATCTAAGGTAGAGTAAATTTTTTTCTATTTTTTTGCCATATCTTCTTTATCTTGACTCCATTTTCCTCCAAACTTCACCAGATTCTTCACATTGCCATTTTCCACATTTTCTTCCTTGAGGGCCTTATCTCAAAAATCCATTTTTTGAAGCCCAAAATCCCATATTCCTCTATTTTTAGGATTTGCCATAACTTTTTCTTCTTTTATCCAATCACCTCCAAATTTTTTCCATATCATTCATCTCCAACTTTTGCTTCTTTGTCCCTCTTGGACAAATTTTCCCATTCCTTCATCTTTCCTCCAAAATCCTCATTTTACGCTTGCCTATCCCTTGGAAAGTGACAAAACCCTAGTCAAACCCCATTTACCCATCAAAACTTCCTTCAAATCCACATTTGTCATTAGTAAAAAAAAAATTATTCATGTTTTTCTATTCATTCCCAAAAAATTAAAAAAATTAATATTTTTTGTCATTTTGTTGCCTTTTGCAGGATGCTTGTTGAAGACTATTTTTCAAACTACTAATCAAGTTGTTTTGTAGGATGCTTTTTTAAGACTCTATTTTTCAAACTACTAATCAAGTTGTTTTGTAGGATGTTTTTTTTTTAAGACTCTATTTTTCAAACTACTAATCAAGTGGTTTTGCAGGTTGCCTAGCTAATTCAACCAAATATTGTGCATGTATTTAAATTAGGCACCTAGATATTAATTAAAATGGAATGAATCATTGTCTTATGTGTCTTTAAGAAAAGCGTAAAGGTAGGAAAGTATGCTCTCATCTTACTAGACGATCAGAAATCCAGACCCTCCAACCTTTTCTTGTTTGATTGTGTGTTTACCTCTAGCGGGCCTGCCCTCCCAACTTGCTTTTTTAGAAGGTAAGAGGGGAACGACCCAAGTGAGTACACCCGGACCTGGGATTCCCAACTCACTATAATAAATAGGCCATTGACTACGAAAGGGTTAATGGTTGGGGCTATATGAGAGTTCACTCTCACATTGGGTGCTTAGTAGGATCCTAGAGATCTCAATCATGCTTGCATGACTACTAAGTTCTTGGTGCTTCGTTGGGCTATAGGCCTCAATTGCGCTTGCGCAACTTCAAAGGGTAGCTCCTAACGGGAAGACTTACTAAACACCTTGTTCATAGTGGCTAAAAACCTTCTAGTCATTGGTGCAGGAGGTCGGACCTCTAAAGCGGCCCATATTCTTATGGCCCTTAGTAGAGACACAAAGTTCGCCATGAGGAGTTTTCATGGGAATTGATGTTTGGCTGCCCCGAGAAGTGAGTGTTGTGGAGGGGAGCCAGTGGGGTCAAGCATCTAAGTGTCTACTTTGGGTAAGCATAGATGGGAAACCAATTGGGATTCAATGACTATTGTCCTTGCCAGCCTTAAGAATGTTGTATATGAGCATGAGTGTCTTTGAGATAATATTCATTTAATCATTGTGTTTGCTTTGTTTGATACATACTTGCCAAGAGTAGACTAAAAACACATCACTATCCCCAAACACTTTGCAAAAATATTTGTCAAGACACAAACAAATTGTCCAAGTCATTACCCACACCAAGTCCAAAATTGTGTCAAAACTCCGTCCATCCCATTTTTCATAAGCCTAAGAGAGAAGCTAAGAGTTCATCCTCTACATCAACATTCAAGTTTGTCCTTTGAAACACCTACTATCATCCAAATCAGGGTGGTCATATCCCTTCATACAACTTGCCATTTAAATAGATCCTTCATGTTCATGCCAAAGACAACCTAGTCATCAAGTTTTTTTTTTCTAAACCATCACTACCATACCTTCTTCATCAATCATCCTCAAATTTATTAAGTCCTTTCATCGTCAAATTTTTTAAGTCCTTTCATCACAAATTTCTTAAGTCCTTTCATCACAAATTTCTTAAATCCTTTCTTTCATCACAAATTTCTTAAATCCTTTCATCCTCAAATTTCTTAAATCCTTTCTTCACAAATTTCTTAAATCTTTTCTTTCATCACAAATTTCTTAAATCCTTTTTTTCATCACAAATTTCTCAAGTCCTTTCATCCTCAAATTTCTTGAATCCTTTCTTTCATCACAAATTTCTTAAGTCCTTTCATCCTCAAATTTCTTAAATCCTTTCATCACACAAATTTCTTAAATCCTTTCTTTCATCACAAATTTCTCAAGTCCTTTCATCCTCAAATTTCTTGAATCCTTTCATCCTCAAATTCCTTAAGTCCTTTCATCCTCAAATTTCTTAAATACTTTCATCACACAAATTTCTTAAATCCTTTCATCCTTTCTTAAGTCCTTTCATCACAAATTTCTTAAGTCCTTTCATCCTCAAATTTCTTAAGTCTTTTCAACACAAATTTCTAAAATCCTTCCATCACAAATTTTCTAAGTCATTTCATCACAATTTTCCTAAGTCTTTTCATCACAAATATCGTGTATGGTCGCAACTCGATCCCAAAAGAAAAAGATGGTTGATCAACAATATGGCATGCCAGACATTGGTGTCCTATATGAAGATCCCACGCAAGATCATACACAAAGTGGGCAACCAAGCGATCAAGATCAAAGACAAAATCTTGACATGGTTAACCAAGATGAACTTTGTCCGGAAGTGCAAACTTTCCTAGCGGATTCTTATAACCAAGAGATGATGGAAAAGTTTATTAAACACAATCCTACTGCACTTCTGAAAACTCTTCTTGAACATGGAGCTCAACTTACACCTGGATTTAATAGATCGGCTCTCGTCCAACAGCCACAAGGAGACCTCGCTCCCACACAAAGTGTTGCACCTACTATTCAAACTCAATCAATTGCAGCCCCATCAATAATCCAAGCCCAATCAATGCCACCCACGACATCTCCCACCATGGTCTCCATCCTGCCTTCTTCCTCCTTGCCATCCATACCACTATCAAATCCAATCTCATCCATTCTCCAACAAACTTCTATACCGCCTCCTTCTATTCAACCACATATTTCTATTCTACAAACTTCCCTTTCTCCCAACAATGTCATAAATTTTATCCAGATCACATTCAATCCCGTCACAATAGTTGGCGGACCACAACCAACTATCACACAAACCCCAACGACATCAATCATCACATCCCACATTCCCACCTCCTCATCATATCAATATATTGGTGGTGGTGCACCTTCTTTGGTTCATCCAATTCTTGGGGCAAATACAATCCATCAATATCAAAGTCCACAACAAGACCTCATCAAGGAAATTCAAGACATGAAGAATATCATCAAAAACATGAAAGAAAAAACTAATAAAAGGAAAGCTTACTCATTCAAAGAGTTTTGCCCTTGTCCTTACGACCCATCTATATCAGTTGCACCGTATCCCCTGGGATTTGACATCCCTAAATTCACCAAGTATGAAGGCAAAGGAGACCCCCGCGACCATGTCCGAGAATTCCACATCTTATGCCAAGAAGTCTCCTATAGTGACCTTTATCTTCGCAAACTCTTTCCCAAGAGTCTCATGGGAGATGCCTTGGCATGTTCTCATCTTTACCACGAGGTTCCATTGTCTCTTTTCTAGACTTGGCAGAAAAATTTGTGGCCCACTATGCATACAACATGGGTAATGATGTTTCTATGATGGACCTATGTAATACAAAACAAAGGCCTGGAGAAACCTTCACCAATTTCCTACAAAGATGGCGACATCTTATCAAAAAATTCCAGTGGGACATGCCAAAACAACATCAAATTGAACTATTTCAAAAGAACTTGGTGCCTGAACTTTCAAGACCTTTAATATCTCAATGTATCAAATCCTTCCAAAAATTGACCGATAAGGGCCTCGCCCTCAAACGTGTTTTGTTGGAGGAAGGAACCTTGAAACATTACCAGAAGTCATCACAAAGTTCTTCCTCTTATCATAATGACAAGCCAAAATTCTGGGCTAAAAATAAAAATGTGGTCAATGATGGTGTAACTGATACAAAGTGGGTCCAAACCGTAGCTGCACCCCCAAAATCCACCACCAATATTCATCAATTCAACAATCAAAACAATTCAAATCAATCTCAAAAACCTCACAACAATGTCTCAATTCAGGGACAACCACCCCAATCGAATAATAGGACTCCAAGAGATTTCACTCCTCTTGTTGAGCCTATTGAAGTGGTGTTTCAAAAACTTGTCCAAGCAGGTATAGTGGTTTTTCCAATCACTCACCCGTTTGATCCCAACCAACCTAAACCAAGATGGTGTAATGAAAATGAGTATTGTGAATACCATCATATCAAGGGACATGATACACGAAAGTGTATGAAACTGAAGATCTACATACAAGATCTCATTGATAGAGGTGAGATTGAGGTAGCAAATGCAAAACTTGGTAATAACAATGACAAACTCAAAATGTACCAAGAACCCTTCCCAAAGCATGATAAAGGAAAAGACTCATCATCTAACGCAATGGGTTATGACTATGCTAATCACATAACCGGTTTTGATTTTTTAGTAAGTCGCATTGAACCTACAGACAATCATGTCAATGTCATAACCATCCAAGGAGTTAATCCTCCTTCTTCCCAAAGCAAACCAAATCCGGCTAGAATAGTCATTCAAGGTGCCACGTCTTCCACCTCCCATTTCCAGAATGACTGCAATGCAACTACACACTGAGGAAGAGTCACCATCCAAGGATTTCCTCCCCCACCAAACCCCCCACCGATGTCTTCCACCCACCGATATGACCTCCTTGATCAACTTGGTAAGAAACCCACGTAGATCTCCATTTTGGAACTTCTCAAGACTTCTCTGGTCCATAAAGAAATTTTGGAACAAGCCCTTCTCCAATCACGCATTCCTGATAACATCAATGCCACCCAATTTCAAACCCTCATTGAAAACCTTGCTGCCCAGCAGCACATTGTATTTAACTCCAAAGATGCTCCCGCAGATGAGGACCATAACAAACCTTTGCACATTGAATCTCTCATCCACAAGCACAAGGTCAAACGTATCCTGATAGACGGTGGATCCGGGCTTAATCTATGTACATACAAATTGATAAAACAATTGAGACTTTATGAGGATCTGATAGACACATCAATAAGGATCACAATAAAGGCATATGATCATGCAAAAAGAATTTCAAAGGGCGTGATCACCTTACCTCTTCAAGTGGGCCCCATTACAATTGAAACCCCTTGCCAAGTACTAGATCTTGATCTCCCCTACAACATTTTCCTCGGGAGGCCATGGATTCATTCCTTGCAGGCCGTACCCTCCACTTATCACCAATGCATCAAATTCCCCTATAATGGAAGAGTGATCACTATCAAAGGTGATCCCCAACCTTTTCAATATTGCAAACAATTAGAGGGAAAGCATCTGTATCATTGCCCACTAAATAGACCTTCGTCAATGCCTCCATCTAACACATCAAATGTTGCCTCCACATCATCCCAACCAAATAATCAAATCAAGATCTTGGACAATGGTTGTGGAGAATACAAATTGGAGAATGTCTTATTAATAGGCAACCTCCCTCTCTCTCTTAAGTCATTTGGCAAACCAAAAGAGCTAAAAAAGGACCCAAAACCAGTCATGCAATGCCAAAACACCACCTTCCAACAATGGGGCCCACTTGATAATGAGAACCTCAAAGCAGATATCTCTTCATGGCTACCGGGAAGAGGATGATGATCCAACAAGAATATCCATAGAAATGTACCCAAAAGCATTTGCCATAGTTGAAAAAATGGGTTACAAAGGACACGGTCTGGGACCAGAGGAGAAAGGAAGAAAAGCACCCATAAATCCTATCTCCTACAGATACAACTCAGGCTTGGGGTACACCCCGATGCCTAAGATTACTATCGTCGGTGCCCCTTCTAGTCCTTCTTCGGATATCGAAAGTGCTGATGAAGAGGAATTCCATGAAATGCCTTATGAATACGAGAAAGATACCTTCTTCGACGCTTACATCAATACCATCACCCCCGTAACCCCTCCCACTTCACATGAGCTACATCTTGTCCATCCTGAACTCATTGACTAGGGCCAACAAGACAAACCCACTTTAGATATCTACGCCGATGATAATGTTCTCATTGCTCTCCTAACAACGCAAAATATGGAAGATTGTAATAGAATTGAGGGTATTCAACTACACGAAAAGGGATACTTTGGTAGTCAAGTCAATGCCCTTATCCACAAAAAAGATAATAAAAGAAAAAGATATTATTTCCTAGGTGAAAACCTCCCTGAGGCGCCTTTGGATGAACAAGAATTAAAAACAAATGGTGTATCTGAAAGTGAAAACCTAGAAAAGGCACTTGACGATGAGGGATTTGACCTCCCTACCATTGGTTACCTTCCATAGGACAAATCAAATTTGTTGATAGAAGAAATAGATAGCATCAACATGGGCACCGAAGTCATTCCGAAAAATGTGCTCATTGCCAAATCCCTCACCAAAATCAAGAAACAAGACTTCATCAACTTCCTCACAGAGGTTAAAATCAATTTTGCATGGTCCTATTCCAATATGTCAAGGTTGGATCCTGCCTTGGTGGTTCACAATCTCGCCGTCCACCCAGATGCAAAACCTGTAAAACAAAAACTCCACAAAATGCACCCGCATATTGCTCTCTTGGTCAAGGCAGAACTTCAAAAGTTGTTAGACGCTGAATTTATCAAACCCATAGACTACGCTGAATGGGTCTTCAACATTGTACCTGTCGGCAAACCTGCTGGGGGCATCCGCATCTGCATAGATTTCCAAGATCTAAATATAGCTTGTCCTAAAGATGATTTCCCACTCCCAAACATAGATATGATTGTGGATCTTACAGCAGGACATGAATGCTATCGCTAATGGATGGGTTTTCTGGATACAACCAAATTAGGATAGCAGATGAGGATCAGCATAAAACTGCATTCACAACACCATGGGGTACTTTCTGTTACCGGGTCATGCCTTTTGGACTTAAAAATGCTGGAGCTACATATCAACGGGCAATGACAACAATTTTTCATGACCTCTTGTACAAAATTATGGAGGACTACGTGGATGATCTACTAGGCAAATCCAAGACAAGACAAGAGCACATCCCTATTCTAAAATAGATCTTCGAAAGATTGGAAAAATACAAGCTGCGCCTAAATCCTAAAAAGTGTGTGTTTGGCGTCGCATCGGGAAAACTACTAGGATTCATTGTTTCCCGCAGAGGCATCGAGGTTGATCCCGCAAAGGTAAAAGCTATTATGGAAATGCCTCCACCAAAAACTCTCAGACAACTACGCAGTCTCTAGGGAAAACTCCAGTCTGTCAGGCATTTCATTTCACAGCTAGCCGACAAGTGCCATCCATTTGTACACCTGTTACATAAAGACACAAAATTCAAATGGGATTGCCTCTGTCAAAAGGCCTTTGAAAAATTAAAAGAATATCTAGCATCACCTCCAGTTTTGATAGCACCTACCCCGAGAAAACCCCTCATTTTGTACATATGTGCTACTACAGTAGCATTGGGGGCATTACTGGCGCAAACAGACGATCAAGGGAAGGAACACGCCATCTACTACATCAGTTGGGCGTTGGTAGGATATGAACTCAAATACACCCCCATTGAAAGAGCATGTTTGGCATTAGTGTTCAGCACACAGAAACTACGACACTATATGATAAACAACAAGACAAAATTAATTGCTAAAATTGATCCACTTAAATATCTCCTATCAAAAGCTGCTCTCGCTGGCAGAACGGCTAAATGGGTCATGCTCCTAAGTGAGTTTGACATTGAATATGTGGACAGAAAGGCAATCAAGGGACAAATCATTATAGATCAGTTGGTTGAAGCTCCACTTCCAGGCGACCATCCTCTTCTCACAGAATTACTAGATGAGTTCATTATGATTGTTACCACATCCTCCACATGGAAATTGTATTTTGATGGCTCCTACACTCAAAATGGATCGGGGGTAGGAATATTATTGGTCACACCTCAAGGAGATGGCATCCCCAAATCATACAAGATAGCCTTTGCATGTACCAACAACATAGCATAATATGAGGCCCTCATCATAGGTTTACGCTTGGCTATCCACTGAAAAATAAAGGAATTACAAGTCTATGGTGATTCCCAGCTCATCATAAAATAAGTCAATGATGAATACCAGACAAAAGATGATAAACTCCTTCCCTACTGTACCATGGTTGAAGATCTTAAGCAACATTTCACGGCAATCAAGTTTGATCAAATCCCATGAACAAACAATAGGGTTGCAGATGCAATGGCCACCATTGGCTCCCTCCTTCAAATGCCAGCACATAGTCAGAAGTGCGAGTTCTTGGTCGAGCAATTGTTTATACCGGCATACGACCTACCAAAGTCTGAAATGGTGTGTGTTCTCATTGGTCCCAAGTCCCCTTAGTACCAAGAAACCTTTTCTTTCCTCAAAGACAACACCATTGCCCCACACCTCACCAAAACCCAATAGCAAACCTTCATCCGCGGATGTGCCCATTACACAATCCTTGCAGACACCTTGTTCAGAAGGCATTTTGATGGTTCCCTCCTAAGGTGTTTAGATAAACAAGAAGTAGAATGGGCATTATGTGAAGTACACGAGGGTATATGTGGGGCACACACAAGTGGACTCACATTGGCTAAAAAAATTTTGAGAATAGGATACTATTGGCCTAAAATGGAAGAAGATGCATACAATTATGTGAAGAAATGCATCCCTTGCCAGCAGCATGGCGATAAGATTCATGCATCGTCACAAGAATTGCAGCCATTCATTACACCATGGCCCTTCTCGTAGTGGGGGCTCAATCTCATTGGAAAAATCCACCCTTCATCTTCCAACGGACATAAATTCATTATCACACCACCGAATACTTCACCAAGTGGGTAGAGGCTATCCCTCTTACTTTCACCACCGGCAAGCAAATATCCAAATTCATCCTGAACTACCTAATCTGCTGATATGGCATCCCAAAAGTTATCATCACAGATAATGGTAAACAATTTAAAAACCAGGATGTCAAAGAACTCTGCCAAAAATTCAACATCCAACACCGCTTCTCCACTCCATATTATCCCCAAGGCAATGGCCAAGCTAAGGCTTCTAATAAAACCCTAATAAAAACCCTCAAAAAGATAGTCAATGAAGGAGGCCGTGATTGGCACCTCCAAATCCATCCTGCATTGTGGGCCTACCGCACCTCCATCCGCACCCCCACAGGTGCCACTCCTTATTCCCTAGTATTTGGTTCTGAAGATATCCTTCCCCTTGAGATCGAGATCCCCTCTCTAAGGGTATCACTGCAAAACATCCTACCAGAGGAAGAATACAGAATTGCCCGCTTACAAGAGCTAGAATTGTTAGATGAAAGGCACCTCAAGGCCTTGAATCATCTCCGGGTATATCAAAACCGTATGCGCATGAGTTATCATAAAAAAGTCAGAACCCGAGAATTCGAAGTTGGTGATCTTGTCCTCATGGAGAATCAGAAAAATCTACAAGAAAGAGAAAAGAAAGGCAAGTTCGAGCCTAATTGGCTTGGACCATATGTAATCACAGCGAAATATGGATCAGGAGCTTATTAGTTGGCTACTCCTGAAGGCGATCCTTTGGATGATCCAATGAATATCATGCACCTCAAAAGGTTTTATGCTTAGTCCTTAGAAAGTCTTAAATTGTCAAAAAAAATAAAAAAATGAAAAAAAAAGAGATCCTGAAAAAATCATCACTTTGGTGCAAACCTAGCAAACAAGCACCTTATGATACAAAAAAATTTTAAAAAAAAAAAAAGAAAAAGAAAAAGAAAGAAAAACAATTTGTGGCGCTATGGGCAAGTATCTTGGTGAAAACCTCTGTGCAGGCGCCAAGGTAAATAACTGGATCCACTGTCTATCATGTCGATACTACAAATCATCTGCCATCCAGCCCACCCATGCACAACATTCCTTCTTTTCCACCTCCCAATAAAACATGCGTATGATGATGAGTCTTCGCCTGAGTCATGAACAAGAAATGTCCCAGTGAAACTTAGCTTTTATGCCTCTGTATAAGCTTCAAGAAGTCTTGAGAAACAATCCCAAGTCCATCCTAGTTCTACTCTTGGCAAGAGGAATCATTTGGTCACAAGGAAGAGACTTGTTAGATTTTGTTAGATCTTTTCATATAGGCTTGCATCTTTTGCCCTACGACTGCCACTATTTACGACTGCCTGGGTTCTTCTATATCCAGGTATGTTATGATAGGTGCATACTGGGGCATATTTCATAGTATGGCATGTTTTGGATCCTTCTTGTATAAACCAGCGACCTGGTACTAGTGTTTATCAACACTTACCTTCTCGTGTACAAGAGGTATCGGTGTGTTTGAGGGTTTCCTTGCACGAACCCACAACTTTGTATTAGTGTTTCTTAACACTTGCATTGTTGTGTGCAAGAAATTCCCGTTTGTCTGCAGAGTCAGTCCACGCCCTTGGTTTCTCATGGCATCCTGATTTCTATAATCAGTGGTGCAAGTCACTCAGAGCAACATCAAACTAGGTTGGCTCTCCACATTTGTTGTGCACAAAATCTCACCATCATTCCATCAAATCCTAAACTCAATAATCCCATGGAGTTCTCAATTACCCCCATTTTCCTCCGCAGTCTCACATCTCGTATTCTTCTTTCCAAATACCTCATGAATGCTTCATATTTCTTCCTCATTTATCCCTTCCACCCTAATTTTTCTTCCTCTATTTTTTTTTTTTTCCTCACATAATCAATTCTGATTCTGATCATGTCTTATACATGATGAATCCTTCCTGAAACTAGACATTGTGATCTGATCATGACTTATACAGGATGAATCCTTCTTGAAACTAGATGTTGTGATCTGATCATGTCTTATACAGGATGAATCCTTCCTGAAACCAGACGTTGTGATCTGATCATATCTTATACAGGATGTATCCTTCCTGAAACCAAACGTTGTGATCTGATCATGTCTTATACAGGATGAATCCTTCCTAAAACCAGACGTTGTGATCTGATCATGTCTTATACAGGATGAATCCTTCCTGAAACTAGACGTTGTGATCTGATCATGTCTTATACAGGATGAATCCTTCATGAAACCAGATGTTTGTTGTGATCGATCATGTCTTATACAGGATGAATCCTTCCTGAAACCAGACGTTGTGATCGATTATGTCTTATACAGGATGAATCCTTCCTGAAACTAGACACTCTTATCATGTCTTATACAGGATGAATCCTTCCTGAAACCAGACGTTGTGATCAATCATGTCTTATATAGGATGAATCCTTCCTGAAACTAGACACTTTGATCATGTTTGTCTTATACAGGATGAATTCTTCCTGAAACCAGACTAAATATAGATCTTATCAATCGAATCGATCAAAAAAATTCAATCTTACCAACCTAAGAAATCAAGCTAATCAAAGAACTTGCTTTTTCATCACATCAAATCTATCGGGACATCAATTTTGCAAAACTCCAAAGATCAAATACCTCAATTGATCTCCCGAGGGGGCATCACCATACAGTAATCTATCAATCAAGAGCCAGGGCATTCTATCAAACCAATATCAACATCAAAACAAGATTATTCTTTGAATCAATGCGTTATCACACCTCGCTTCAAAGAGGGGCAAAATGTAGACACTTAAAAATAATTATTTTAATTATTTTTAATTCCTCACATAATTAATTATGTTAATTAAAATTCTTCTCAATATTAATTAAATATAATTAATATTGTCACTATAGCATACGATTGATTTATTTAATAAATCAATCCCTTTCTTTATTTTTCTAAAAAAAATCAAATCCTCACAAATCTTCCTCTTAGCTAATTAATTTTAATTAATTAGTTAACCTACATGATTCCTACAAATCATCTTCTTAATTCATCATTAACCTGATAAATTCTTCTAGAAACTCCCTAAACTCACTTAACATTATTCTTCTAATTTTTTATTCCCTCCACTCATTCTCTCTCCTAGTCAAATTCTCCTACAAATATAAATCCCACCTAACATTTCCTCTAATCCCCCTCCTAATGAGTTGTTAATGGCTAATCGTCATGATTAGCCACAAAGTCAACTCTTTGTCCTTTCATCCAACCACTAGCTTTAAATGTTCTTTTTCTAGATGAATGTAAGATTTTCAAAATCTCACATTCCTCTAGGCATTTCCCTCTCCCAAGGAATTTTTAATTCCTTTTTATTCTTCTAATCCCCATAATATCTATTTTTCGAGAATTTTTAATTCCTCCAATGCATCTTGTAGAGTGTGGAGATACGAAATGCCTTTAAGGCATATTTCTTGGTCTCCACACCCTCTCTTGGACCTTGTGTGAGCTCACAAGTAAATCTTATCCCTTCATCTCGAATTCATCCTAGCCATCTGTTTTCCTCTCCTCTTCCTATAAAATAGGGTTCCATACCTTCATTCAAAATATCTTGAAATCCAGTAAGCTTATGCTGCCCTTTTGAGCCCAGGAAATCATCTTGGCAACTTGATCATCTCATCCTTATCATTCATCCTTATCATTTGGGCACAATATTGGAGAGCCATCCACATCTAGCAATCAAAGGAGCACATCAAGTGGAGCATTATCAAGGGGCACCTTCACTTCATCAAGCTCGATCTGAAGGAGAAGGTAAAATAGCAAGGTGAAATGGTCTTTTAATGATATTTTAGCATTCTGCATGTTTATTTCGTTATGTTTTGATCAGTTTACCTTTCAAATTTGTTTTCCCCTCTTCACTTCATACCTCCATGCAAATATGTCATTGAATTATTGACAAAGTTTTACAAAAGCATGTTTTTCTTTAGGGGTACATACCTTGCCAATTTTCAGTACCTTGTCCTTGAATATTTCAACGGGTTCATAATATTCTTCCTTCACAAACATACTTCCTTTATCCTTCCTGAACTTATCATCTATATTAAAAATAGATTCAAGGGTTACCAGACCCTTGGGCAGCTTGTTAGTTTTCAATTGGAGAAACTAATTTTCATATTGATCATTGAACTTACGTTGATTTCCAACAGAAAACTCAGCTTCTTCAATCGGGAAATTAGTAATCTACTCATCTGAGTCAAAAACCGGCCAATTAACAGTGTTATCTAGAACTGAGGGCCTTACTACAACTTTAACATACTGTTGTCTATCAATATTTTCTAGTTCTATTGGAATATTGAACTGAGCTTCTAAAGCAACAAGCCTATCCGCTTCTTTATTTTGACTTCTAGGTATGGACAGCAGATTAAATGCATAAAAACCTTCAATTAAATCCCAAACTCTATGCTTGTACATCTTCAAAACATCATTTTTGGTGACATGGATATTCCTTACCTAGTTCACAGCTAGTTCACTATCACCAAAAACTTGTAAACATTTAACTTTTTTCTACCTAGCCCATTCTAAGCCATGTGCTAATGATTCATACTCAGCTGTATTATTTGTACAGCTAAAAGAAAATCTGAAAGCAATGTAGTATCTCATACCTTTAGGTGAAACTAGCATAACACCACCTCCAAAACCATTTTTACCTCTTGAACCATCAAAATAGAGTTGCCAAACCTAATTTTTCTATTGTTCTAACTATTGGTCAAGCGAAATATCCTCTTTTTCAATCTTAGGAATAACATAATCCTCCTCATGAATCATATAAACACCAAGACCTATTTCATCCATGTTTATGAAAGGATCTTCTGCAGTATTCTGGGCTGCCCACTCATCCAAATTCACATCAGGTATGCCTTGAACAGGTGTATCTGGATCCTGGATAGGTGGTAACTCCTCATGGTCTCTGATGGCAAGATCTACATTTATAGGACTTGGGGTATATAGTTCTAAGTGGCAAGTGGCTTGGGGTTCTGACTTAATGGTAACCTTAGTACCATCTGGGGTTCTAAAAAACAAGTGTGACCAATCAGCAGAAAGGTATCCTCCTAATTTTGTTGTGAAATCTCTAGATAGGCAAATAGAAAAATGTGGAGGTAAGTCAGCTATGTACATTTCTTGAGGTATTACAAAATTAGGACAAGCATGTAAGGTCAAACCAAGATCTTTGACCAATCCAACTAACTTAATTGTTGTTCCATCTAACTGTACAACTCCTCTAGAAATAGGCTCATAAATTAGACCAAGTTTATCTGCAAGGTCTTTGGACATAATTGAACTACTAGCTCCTGAGTCTATCAAGCAATTGTGGACTAGATGGTTGCCAATTATCAATGTTACAAAAAATGGAGGAGGCTTTGGTGTTTGGGTTGGCTGATTATCCTTAATTGGGATATCATTAGCTAATGCAACTCTAGACTGGTCTTTTTGAGGCTCATTAGTCAAGGAAAGATTATCCAATTCTTCTCTCAGCAATTCCTTTTGTCCTAGAATTTGCAATGCATCTATCATTGTCATAGAAATAGTGGTTTTTGCCATAGATTCAACAATATTAAATGGAACACCACTAACCTTGTGTTGTACTTTTGCAACAATAGGCTCTCGATGAGCTAGTTTTAACTGAGATTGAACTTTCTGTTGTTCTTTAGGTGCTACAGGCTGTCCTCTTGGTAAAATCTACACATTTTGGACAGGTGAAGGTGTACTAACATCTTATTGACTTGTAGAAGCTTGTTGTTTTCCTTTATCTGGCTGTTGTCCAGGTTTATTTTGTTGTTGTCCATTATTTACAGCTTGTTGTTGATTATTTGCAGCTTGTTGTCCAATGTCAATACACGTTTCTTTGACCTTGTATTTTTTGCAACGGGTGAAAAAAGGTCTATTTTGTGCTTGCATATGATTAACTCCACAAAATTCCTCACCTTGCCAATTCATCATATCCACCTCACGACCTTCTGGTTCCTCATTTATACCTACATCTTGATAAGATATATTATTCTGAACCATCAAAGCTTGTGATTGAGCATTGGTGTGATGCTTGATTATGAGGTTGTTGGCAAGGAAAACACCACTCTTGTGCCATATTGTTCTGAGAAAGAATAATTTCTTTACAGTTGCTAGTAGTATTCTAATTATATTGTTGGTTTTGCCTATTGTTGTAGTTCCTCATTTGATTCTGAGCATCAACTTGGTAGTTAGGCATATTGGGTTGATAAGGAGCTTGATATGGGCCTTGATACCTTTGCTTTTGGTTCAATTTTTTCTTGAGGTTCACCAATTCATTACCAAAATTTTGCATAGTCTGCTGGATTTTTTGAGTTGCTTCAACATTCTTTATAAACATCTCTTGTAACATCTATAGTTGCTTTGAGGAGTCTGCTAAAACACTATTTTGAACATAATTTTGAAAACCTAGTGCTGGAACGGCAGGTATTGCAGCTATAGGGGGTACTTGTAAAGGCATCAATGGTTGTATATCAAGAAAAATAGGCATAGGAGGCCTAGGGGCAATTTTACCAGCTTGTATAAAAAAAATTTCTGCTCTAATAGATATATCATAAGCTGCTGGTAAAGTAACCCCACCCATAGATTGAATCATAACAGTAATATCGCTATTTAAAGTTGTCAAATAATATAAAAATGCATGTTCAAGAGAGGGTTTTACCGTTGTAGGAATTCTATTCCAGGTTCGCTCAAAACGGTAATTGAAATCAGTCATCTGCTCTTGCGGAGCCCTCTTGATAGTGGTCATCTGCTCAACCAATGATAGGTGATCTGATTTATTCAACAAACTACTTTGTTAGCTTATCACCCAAATCATCCCAATCAATAATGGAATTAATTTGCAAACCCCTGAACCATTGTAATAATTTGCCTTTGAATGATGTTGCCAGTAACCTGAGTGCTACGTTCTCTTGGGTTATATGGTGAACTGCACATAGAGATGTTATATCTCTTATGTGCTCAATGGGTGTAACGTGGTCTTCACCAGTGAAACTAGGAAGACTTTTCAAAGCTGCTCCTAGTATAGAATCATGTTGGGTCAAGTTCAAATAGTTGCCTCCATTGAAGGGTACAAAAGCATGTGCTCTTGGTACGGCCAATGTAAATACTATAGGATTTACTGGTGGATTCTGGGTAATACATGCTTGAATTGGAGTAGTTACAAAAAGAGGATTTATGCAGGTAGCAAAATTGGGCTGAGAATTATTAGGTAGAGGAGAAGAATTAGACAGAAGATTAAGATCTGGAGTTTCAAGAAAAACTTCAACTGACGAACTTTTTGGAAACTCAACTACTCAATTTGATACTTTTTTTGTCTTTTATGTTGTCCTTGACCTTCTCTGCGATGGTGGTAGCTCAATTTGCTCAATCGGATCCTTGCTCTGTCTAGTTTGATACTTTTTCATATGTTGTTAAGACCTATTCTGCACATAAAACAAGAAAATAGAGTCGTCAGGTACTTAGAAAAAATAACCTCAATAGGCTAAAATACTACTATCAATACCAAAACAACAGCAAAAATGGATTTTCTTTGACTTGTGATAGCTCAAATGGGTCCCACCGGGCGTGCCAAACACTGTTGTCACGGAGGATTGCACCCGTGATGCTAAGTTCATAAACAAGCAATCCTATGAAACATGGAAAAACCTTCGAGCCTGTGGGTTGCTCAAAGTGAAGGTGAATCTCCGGAGATCAAGTCGGCTTCCTGTTTGGTGAATCTCTTGTAATTAGTTTTGATAAGAAAAGGGATAGAAAGGGATAGAAAGCTTGCATGTAATGAAAATCTATTCTAATGAAGGTGATGCACCAAATATCTTATCTGAGATCTGCAACCTGCTTAACTCACAAAACCTTCAACAAATAACCTTGATTGCTTCACAACTCAACTGAACATGTAGATGCATAAACATTTCCTAGAAGGATGAATTTAATGCATGCACAAAGGAAAACAACAAGTTTTCATAACTTCAAGCAATTAAAATCAGCTACCACAAACTAGAACCTGCAACTAACACGTATCTCCTTGCACCACAAATTGACTGAATGAGATAAATTAGAGGATAAAAATCATAGGAAAATATCAAAACATTCATTCACTAGATAATACAAGAAGTGCCAAGAAGAAAATCTACTGCTATATTACTGAAAAATAAAGGATTGTTGTTGTTACAAAACTCAAATACTGCTAAGCTACAATGCTTTTTTCAAAAATGTGTATGCAAAAAAGAAAGAACCAGAGGGAAAAAATGAGAGAAGGAATATATAAAAATCATAATGACTCCATGAGAAAAGCCTTGGGCAAATCTGCCCCAAAAATGGCATAAAAACTCATGCATAATACTATAAAATAATAATCTTTACTACTCAAAAAGACTGCCACTTATCCTCCTGTTTAAAAATTTGCATGTTTAAATGCGAAAAATAGCTATCCCCATGTGAAAGTTGCATGATGAACTAAATTGTGACTATATTTAAAAGAAATCCCACTGATAAAATCTTATGCATTCTTCGGCAACTACTCTCCGTGTTGAAACCTCTATTAAAAATGGTTGTGGAAATGATCTCTCTATTTCGTGAGCTTTCCAACGGTATGTAACACTTGCATATTCAGACAATCAATAAGCATTTGCATTAATCTTTCTTGTAGAAATCATCTCCTTGCTTGGCAAGCTTTTCACCATTCAAACAACCAGTTCTGAGTCTACCGTGCAATTTTTTATTGCCAGCCACTAGATTCTCTGCATTAACCATGGCTGCTTGCATTAACTTTTCATTTACTTTCTAGCAGGCCCCACCGTTTGGCGCCAAATCCACATGATTATCCATCGAGTAGTTTTTCACTGCGGATGGCGACCACCGTCGGATTGTCGGGAACCTGCTTGCTTTTTACCTCTACTTGTTGCTCTCTTCATCATGGGCCCACGGGAACAAGCGACGATAATGAACTTTGAACCATTGAACCACTTTGAATCGTTGAACCACTTTGAACCATTGAAAGTTCAAGTTCAAAGTTGACTTAAAAAATATAGACATCCGCTCATCTATAGACTTTTGCCACGTGTCAGCCTCTGATTTGCTTGCGGGTCCACTTTGTCTCCCATCTTGACTGCCATCTTAACCTGGACTCGCCTTATCACTAAGTACTCTCTATCCCGTGGCGCATCCTCATTCGTTCTTAGCCCACCTGGATGGCCACCTCTACTTCCACATCATCAGTCACCAAGTCACAGGGGATAACTATCAAGCATCTTCATCATGCGATATAGTGACGGCCGTTTATCTACCCTCAAACTTCTTGATCTTTAGCGCCTTAGCCGCTCACCTCCCCTTTGCCTTTCCCGTACATGCTTTTTCGCCATGTCGCAGGGGATAATCTGCGAGCTTTTTTCTATAGCGGTATAGCGACCATCGTCAGATCTCTCACATCACCATTGATCTTTCTTCAACTTGCTTGACCTTTAACCTTGGTTGATTTTCTCTGTTGTGTCACGTGTCAACATGTGTCACCCTTTGATTGGCTCATGAGATCCCCTTGGGAACCACCTATCTGTCGGGCCCGCCACATGTCTTGCTCTATTGGATATCCTTCTTTCGGCCAAAGTATTCCCTTGGCGAGCCATTTACGAGTCTCATCGAACCTGCAGTTTCATCGATATTATTTTGTCGATGAAACTAAGTCTTCAGTGAAACCATTTCAGGACTCATCGTGGCCAAGGTCTGCTCGATATCGATGGAATTGAACTTTTGATGAAACCTTTTTGGGACTCATTGCGGCCAAGGTTTGCTCAATATCGATGGAACTGAGCTTTCGATGAAATATTTTTGGGACTCATCGCGTCCAAGGTCTGCTCGATGTCGATGGAACTGAGCTTTCGATGAAACCTTTTTGGGACTCATCGCGGCCAAGGTCTGCTCGATGTCACCCATTTGTGCCATGTCACTAGCCACTAGACCGCCACCTATCTTTGGTCTTATACTCTCTTTTCTGCCACGTCATCAATCACCAAGTCACGATGATATCTGGCGATCATCTTTTCATCGCAACATAGCAACAGCCATTCGATCACCCACATCACCATTGATCTTTCTTCAACTTACTCAACCTTTAACCTCGGCTGATTTTCTCTCTTGTTGGTCACAAAATTAAGATGCCTTGATATGCATGCGCATGCAGGGTCCACTGGGCGATGAGCCTCTTCTTGCCAAAAGCTTTCAAGCTTTTGATGCTTGATATGTACGCAATGTTATGTTTAAATGCTAAAGAATTCCTCCCCACTACCAATGTGGGATGAGTGCTTTTCACAGCCCCTGTTGTTATATGTGACCTGCACCTGAGCGTTTATCATGAAAATCTCTGAGGTTGATGCTTGAAAACCTCTAAGTCCTTCTTTGTCGCTACTTGATCAGGTAGCGGGGAGATTTTGGCATTCTTAAATCAGCATGTTGATCTCAACCTCTTCGGGAGCCCATTTTAACCCACATGTTGCATTGCTTCTCCTATGTCTGCACATGAAACAAACAAGTTAGAGAACAAAGGTGTATTTTTATTTCTTGCTCATGATTTGGACCTTTTCAAAATGAATGCAAGGATTCATTAAGGCACCAAATTTGGCATGTGCAAAATTTTGGTAAAAGTTCTTATGTCACGTAATTTCTTCATATGTTGCCTTTGTCTTTCTATATTAGCCTCTCGTTGTTGCACCGTTCCTCGTGTGTTCTTTCTCATCGTTAATACCGGTTGTCCTAAATAGAATCATATTAGATATATATGTAAACAAAAGTTCTTAAACAATCAAATAACCATAAAATTGAGCATTATCATTGTTTTTTTAAATCAAAACTATTAAACAATCATAATAACATTGACCAAACTAATTAGAACAACAATTCAATCATTTGAAATCATGTAAAACAAAAATTTCACTTACTTCTACATATAAAAGTGTCACAGAAGCATAGTAATAGTTACAGTGGGGCATTCAACGACCTCAAAAACTTCTTTTGAGGTCGTCGAGGTTGTTGGGCAACTAAAATTATGTCCAAGAACCACGTATGCAGTATGTTTAGTAACCCTATGCATTCTTTTAGTCCCTAAAAATGCTCAGGAGACCAACGTCTATATTCCCAGTACATCGTACATGCTTTTAACTTATCAAAACCCCATACGCATTACTTGTAGTAAATAAAATGTGAATGAAAAGCGAGGGAGGGAGAGGGAGAGGGAGGGAGAAGGAGAGAGAGAGAGAGAGAGAGAGAGAGAGAGAGAGAGAGAGAGAGAGAGAGAGAGAGAGAGAGAGAGAGAGAGAGGGCATTCCATTGTCTTTTGTTTTATAATATACTGGCAGGTGCCCAAGTCAAATGTTTTTTGGGCCATGTTTGAAGGGGATGATGGTTCAAAAGAAAGGAGTGATAGTGATAAAAGAGGTGGGAGATAAGATTATTATGTTCCAAGTGGTATATAACAAGATGGGTAAACAAAATATAGAATATAGTGATGAAAGAGGTGGGAGGAGAAAGTATTGTGTTTCAGGTTGCAAGTTTCATGAAGAATGAAAGAGTAGAAGTGATAGTGGAGGATGTAGGAGGAGAAAGCTTGAAAGTGTTTCTAAATTTTCTCTACACAAGAAAAGTGGGTGATAATGAAATTTTTTCCAATTATAAACAACTCGTGAGCCTTGCAGCCAATTTTCAGATAAAGAAGTTGTTTACCAAGCTGAATTTGTGTATGGATGGGGTATGGATGAAGGGAGAGAGGGGGAGCATCCTAGTTTGTTGTTTTTGTAAGCAATATTGTTAATTCTTTTTATATTGCAATAATGGTTCATCTTGCCACCTTAGGACACCATATGACCCCTTAGGACATCATATGCTCCTAAAGGGTCATGTGGTGTGCTAAGGGGTCACATTATGTCATTAGGTGTTATGTGGGGTCCTAAGGGAGAGAAAGAGAGGGGGGGTGGGAAAGTAAGGGAGATAAAGGGGGTAGAGAGAGAGAAAGAGTGGGGAGGGAGAGAAGAAGAGAGAGAGAGAGAGGGATGGGGTATGGAGGAAGAGAGAGGGGGGAGCATGCTGGTTTGTTATTCTTGTAAGCAGTATTGGTACTGCTTTCTATATTGTAATAATGGTTCATCTTGCCACCTTATGACATCGTAATGTTATCTTTCCATCTTGACCCCTTAGAACATAATATACTCCTAAAGGGTCATGTGGTGTTATGTGGGGTCCTAAGGGAGGGAGAGAGAGAGAGAGAGAGAGCCCTTAGGACACTACATGACCCCTTAGAGAACCACATTAAGGTTATATGGTGTCGTTAGGGATCATATTGTGTCCTAAGGGGTCATAATGTGTCCTATGACCCCTTAGGACAACATATGGTGTCGTTATGGGTCATATGGTGTCTTTAGGGTTTATATGGTATCTTGTGACCCCTTAGGTCACCATGTGAGCCCTTAGGTGTCATTAGGGGTCATATTATGTCATATGATCCCTTCAGACACCATATGACCCCTTACGACACCATAAGGTGTCATTATGGGATGTATGTTGTCCTTAGGGATCATATGATATCTTGTGACCCTTTAGGACACCATATGACCCCTTAGGTGTCGCTATGGGTCATACTATGTTCTAAGGGGTCATATTGTGTCGTATGAACCCTTAGGACACCATATGACCCCTTAGGTGTCGTTAGAGGTCATATTCTTTCCTAAGGGGTCATACAGTGTCCTATGACCCCTTAGGACACCATATGACCCCTTAAGTATCATTATGGGTCATAATGTGTCCTTAGGGGTCATATTGTATCCTACGACCCCTTAAGACACCGTATGACCCCTTATAACACCATGCGGTGTTGTTATGGGTCATATGGTGTTCTAAAGGGTCATATGGTGTCCTATGACCCCTTAGGTGTCAAATTTTGTAAGCAGTATTGGCACTGCTTTTTATATTATAATAATGGTTCATCTTGCCACCTCAGGACACCGTATGAGCCCTTAGAACATCATATGCTCCTAAAGGGTCATGTGGTGTTATGTGGGGTCCTAAGGGGGAGAGAGAGAGAGAGAGAGAGAGAGAGAGAGATGGGGGAGGAAGGGAGTGATGGAGGGAGGGAGAGAGAGAGAGAGAGAGAGAGAGAGGAATAAAAAAGGGGAGGGAGGGAGATGGGGGAGAGGAAGAGAGGAAGAGATGTCATATGATGTTGTTAGGGGGTCATGTGGGGTCCTAATTGAGCCACACATGTGTTACAACATCATATGACCCCTTAAGACACCATATGACCCCTTAAGATATCATACATGGTCTGAAGGGGTCATATGGCATCATTGGGGGTCATGTAGGGTCATAATGGGGCCGCACATGTGTTAGAACATCATATGACCCCTTAGGACATCATATGGTCTTAAGGGGTCATATGTGTGCTAAGGGACCTTACATGATGTCATTAGGTGTTATGTGGGGTCCTGAGAGAGAGATATATATATATATATAGGAATACAATGTACAATAAGATATCAAAAGACAATATATATCACTATACATGTACATGTACATACACATATACATATAATACACATAAAATGTCAAAAGATAATACACATGCATACATATAATATATATTATACATGTATATATTATAAACATACATATATGTATAAATACATCATACACCTATTATATACATATACATACATACATATGTGTGTGTATATAAATATACACATATTATATATACATATATACATATAATATCTACATATATACATATACATATATGTATACACACATACACATTAATTTCTTTATGTTAGAGTATCACAGGTAGAACCGCGTACGCGGTTCTTATTCAAAAGGAACCCCCTACGCGGTTCTTATTCAAAAGAAACCTCGTGTGTGCCCTTGTTTGTTTAGGCTTATGAATAGGCTTGGATGACAAAGTTGTGGTTCGGAAATTTGATTTCCCTCCATTTCCCTCCTTTTTGACATGTTTTGTTTTATGAACTTGATTTATCAACTTTGTCATCATCGGGTTTACACTTCATCAAGTGGGTATTTCTAAAAATGCCACCATAGTTTCACCCATCTCCTGAGCTTTCTAACCATATAATTTTTTTAAAATTTGAACAACAATAATATTATTATTGAATTTATTTTACCAGTGTCTCCATAGTTCTCAGAGACATACATGTACCATTTTTTTAATAACTTTTGATCTACTTATCCAAATTTTAAAAACTTTATATATTATTGTACTTGATTCTTTACAATTTGAAAAAAAAATTGTATTTTCGATTGTTTGGGTGCAAGTTATGTTTAGCGCATGAACAAGTACTTGATTTTATGGATGTGCTCAATTGGAAAAATCATTAAAAAAAATACTCAACAAAAAATTACAAAAAAATACACAACTTCTAGCGCTTGCTCTTAACTATCTTTCTGCCAAATGATTTGTCAAAATACTAAATCTAACTATGACTTTTTTGATGCGCACGTCAGACAGTATTATGTTTTTCAGAAGAAAAAAAATAGGGTTTGTTTTTCGTGTGTATGTTTTTCAGAAAATATAATGGTTTATTTTTCGTGCGTGAAGGATTTGACCCCCTTAGCCATATCCAATTTTGAAAAAAATTAGTAGTTTGGAAACTAGGTTCAGAGTAGTACAATCTTTGTTCTTTGAGTATCTTCATATCTTGAGTGGATGACTCTCAACTTTCTCCTCCAAGTTCAAGTTTACATGATTTCAAAAATAAAGTGTCCACTTATACCCCCTTTTTGCACACCATCTTGGTGCACTTACCCAAAAGTCTATATAAGCTGCCAAAAGGATGGTAGACAGTTCACATAACCAGAAGACAACTGAGAGGGGGGATGAATCAGTTGTCAGATTACCAAAACCATTAGTAATTAAAAATTTAATACCAGAACCCAAAACATTAATACAGAAATGCTTAAACCAAATATCGGAATAACAGATAAACCAATTAAGCATAAACAATAATCAGAGAATAAATACCATCCACATGACACCAAGGTTTTCACGTGGAAAACCCAGTAAAGGGAAAAACCAAGGTGGGAAGACTACCCACAGTTAGATAATACTTTTGCAGCAAGTATGTGACTTACAATTGAGGGGCATGCAATTGCACGAAGGCTAATAGCCTAGAGCGCATTGCTCATCACAAAAGGAGTCTCACTGACTACATAGAAATCCATACTACAATCCGGAGAACTGAATGAATTGCAAAGATATCATCTCCTATGCATGAGTACAATTTTGGTTAAGTTCAATATCGGAGGACTAAATCCTCTAACATAAACCCAATTTGATCTCCAATGATAGACCAAATTCTCTGCCTGAATGATATTACATTATTCGCACATTACATATGTCTTTCCTATATCCTGATGATCTACAATGAGATCTTACAACATATATATACAAACCCTCGACAATGAATAATCAGGTCGGCTACCAGACAATAAACAGTTACATAATTACAAAACATGTCGGCCTAAGACCAAACAAATAATATCCAACCCATAAGACATCCCAAAAATACATCGATAGGTCCAATCCACACGTTACATTAAGTCGGTCCATAACCTAGATAACATCGGGACCCAATATAGGTCCATACACACCAAAGAAATAATCCCAATCCACCAAGTCTTGAACATGATCACCATCAGCATCTTCAATCTCCACCAGAAGCTGCACCAACACCACTTATGCATATCATCAAAGTTCTACCAATGAAACCCTCGTCGAAACCACAAACCAAGCTTCCAAGCAAACAAGATAGCATCTGATCACTAGAACAAAAACCAACTAACTGAATATGAACATGAGTAAGCCAATTCCATAATCCAAACATATCGAAGCATACTAAATCATGTCAGATCCAATCCAACCAAAAACCACACAACCTATCGGGACCAAAAGAGTGTCGGTAAAACATCCAAAACAGCTAGTGTTGACATCAATGCAACACATAATCAATTCCTCCAAATGGCCAACAAAGGAACACACCTTCCAGCGAGTACATGGAATTGATGAATTGAAATGAACTAAATCTCTTGATCATGAAATTGCCCTTGAACCAATGTGTCAAGCAACCAATATCATGGAAATCACATCTGGCATCAACCACTATCTCAATGCATTGTCAAACTAAAAATATCATCATCAAATCTCTTCACAAACTGACTTTTGCACCAGATCTGCTTGCATATCATTCATATCTACTTCACACTAGTTCACACACATTCCATACCTTGTAAGGAAGTTAAGTAGTAGAACAACTTCCTACACTAATCTTGAGAGGAGGGTAATGCAAAAACTTGTATAGATCGTTACAATAGTTACAGAAACTTAACTGAAATAAGCATAATATCATGCATACCACAACACAGCAACATAATGATTTATGTGGGGAAAACCCTTTTGAGAGAAAAAACCCACACTCCAAAAGCAGCTCAATATATTATACGACAATCAATAATAGATTACAATAAACTTGCATAGAAATCTCTTCATAGGAGTACCACTAATCAAAGACTCAGAGGTAACTCAATAGCCATAAGACTCTTACACACAACCTCTATCTCACGCACCTCATATATAGAAGATACAATACAAGAAACCGTCAAACAATATTACAAAACCATGGGCTAAAACCACCCAATAAAGTAGAGCCAACCTTATCTCCATTCTAGATGCCCTATGACACGTCAAAACACACATCAAAATGTGTTCCTCCCTTTTATAGCTCATTTATGTGTCTGATGCAATTTATATTTCCTATTTCAGGAGTCCAAATTTTCGGAGGCCATAACTTATGAACTGTGTATCCGATTGATGAATTGTTTGAAGCATCGGAAAGCTCACAAAGTTCTCTATCACCTTGTACCCCACTATGCCAGTTACATCTACTTTTTATGGTGTTTCCGATCCTCTAAAGTCCACAAAATTAAATTTAAGTCTTTCATCACACTCTCCAAAAATAGAGCTTTAATATCTTCAAAACTAGCTATGATCTTGTGACGAAAATTTATCGGCATGCTTATCTAGCCAATCCAAAGATTTTTGGGAGAATTTCGCACCATTTTGTGTTGAAATAAAAACTTACTATAAATAGTAACCTCATGTAAATGCAAGGTTGAGACACCATTTTCCCAACATACATCAACTCATACAACCACATATCTATATATACAAGATTATTCATTAAAAACCTCAACTAGGTCGATCACAAATAGAATATATAATATTACATAAATTTGGCCACCTGTACCTATGTCAAGTATTATGGTCCATTCCAAGACATAAAGGGGACCCAAACACGTCACAACACATCCTCTAAAGTCAATTCCAATGAATCGTACATGCAAGAACATCCACCAAAGTCAACATCAAATGAAATGTGTAGGACAACAAGGAAACATGCTAACAAGTCAACCTAAAAATAATCTCCAATGCAAATCTACACATGCCATGGTGAGACCCATATAAACATCCAATATCTACCTCCAATGCATGTGTAGACCAAAATGATAAAATCCAGATAAGATACACCACCTTAATTAGCCGAAAAGCAGACCAACTAACAATACTGAACTCAAAACAACACCAATAAATTGAACTAAAAGATTGCACAAACCAAATGAACATTTTCTCCAAGCCACAACACTTGAAACCACATATCAAAGAACCACCAAGCATTCTTAAAACCTATTCTGACAAACACCTCACTTTAAGAAATAGTAACAACTAATTCTAACATCCGATCAACAAAGGACCTATAAACTTGATAGTGCAACATACATATATCATAAACATTATATCCAAAATCACAATCCATAATATTCTCAAACCAAAGAAATGCAAATCATTCTTCAACTAGGACATTAAATACTCTTTCCTACACATAAATATTGTTTCCTACATATTGAAACTTCCACTACACTAGCCTTTTGGATCACCTGAATGTCACCATCAAACCATGCAACAACCTTAGAGAACTCACTTGTAATGCCCCGCCAGGAACCCCGAAGGAAAACCCACAAACAAGGGTGAAACAAAATTATTTTTTTTAAAGTATAAACATAATAAGTGCATTTACACAACATGCAGGATTACACAAGCGGAATACTTACACCATAATTCCTTAAGGGTTACCAACAAAGAATTAACTTCATAAGATAAATTCCACAATTACAATTAAACCACATATCCATCATTAACTCAATGATCAGAAGAAGCCATAAGAAAATAACATATTACACCATTGAAAGATTGAAAGGATACATTATAATTCCACTTCAATAAGCATGTACACATATCATAAAGGAAACTGATAAAAACATCCCAACATAGGATTGCATTGCTCTTCCAATACATAGCTTCTCAATATACATATAAAGATACATCATAACCAAATACAAGGTTACATAAGATCAATATTACAATGACCACATAGGTCTCCAAATAACAATAATCTCCAAACATGAGATGAATCATGAGCCACGAACCACAGGAACACCTGCAAAGCCAATCCTCGCATGAAGGTATAAATCTGAACATTCGATGGGAAGTGACACTACCATGCGACCATGTAATTCCCAAAATGGAATCACCCCACCGTGCTAGGAGATATCTGAGGACCCTCAAACAAGCATAAGCATGACATGGTCGACAAAACAATAAGACTCCACGATAGCACAATATGACTCCACAAAAATTAGGTGACTCAACATCACAAACACACAAGTGAACCAAATGAGAGAGTGTCATTGCATAGCTTGATGGTTACCTCGGTACGCTCTCCTAGGTCCCGGCTCTCTGTCCTAGCAACCTCTCCTGAACCTCCGGCTCCAACTAAGTCTCATGCGGACCCTTCCAAAATTTCGTGAAGACAAGGTGGTCGGTTTCCCATTCCAGGCCTTCTCGCAACATTATGAGCCCTGTACGAGCACTCACCTATGTGTGAGGTGCAATTATCTTCATTAATGTTTGGGTACTACCCACCTAATCAATTAATTAGATTATCACTTATTATCTAACTTTCGCAGGAATAACCTGCTCGAAAGTGACTCTCTCAAAGGACACAAAATAGACAAGGTCACTCCCCAAGGACCCTATGGCAAAGCAGATAGCCATTACACCACTTTCAAAAACAACTGGTCAAACAAGGACATTCTGACTCTTGGCTAACCATAAGGCAAAGACACTACATGGTTACTGTAAAGTTCTGATGCCAATAGCTAACAAGATGAGAGGGGGGGATGAATCATACAAACTTAATCTTCCATAAAATCAACAGATTCAACCTCAGTAACTTATACTTCAGCAATATAACCAAAAACTACTAAACATGCAAACTCATAAACACATAATCATCATAACACATATAACACCAGATTTAACGTTGAAACCCACTCGGTTAAGAGATTTTCTGTCACTTACAAAATAAACAACAGTAATAAATATATCTGCAACTTCACATCTGAAATGCTAAAGTAGGATTCTTATTTGCTCAAAACAATCTTGTCATAGGACTTATCTTGTCCCTCTACTAGGCTCCTTACTTTGTTCTACAAATAGGTACTCAAGCTTCTATGCTTGGTAATCACTATGTAGCAACCATGTGCTTACACTTGCCCGCATGCATTGTTTATCAATAAAATTCTTATTTATAAACAATTTGCTAACCGTTGAATCTCCTTGATCATATTTCCCATGATCAATCTTAGCCATCAGATCTTCAATCTTGACTAGGTTCAATGCATCCTTCGATCTGAAAACGTTTTACCTCACCTTGGGACTTGCATTCCTTTCTTGGAACTTGCACAAGGTTATTACGGTTCAATCTGAGCTGTAGATCTTCCTGCCGATCTCCCATTGCCATAGATCCTTAACAAACTTCATGCATGGCATAACAATCATTTAATCAACTCTAGCTCATCATTGTCCTTCATTAAATAATGCTTTTATCCATCCAATGCGATCTATCATAACTCGGTTGCAACTTGGTAAATACTAAACTTTACTCGGTAGACATTCCGCCTTCATTAACCGATATCGATAACCTTAGGGTTTACCGACTAGGTTCTTTGCTCGGTGACATAGTATAGTATTAACCTTACAATCAACAACATATGTAGGATATCAAAACAATCTAAACATCATGATCTCATCATTGTCTAACTCGGTAATAGTTGCCCATTGAATATCTTATTTCTCCCCTTTCTTATCACATTCTTCCTATGTCTTTTACCGACATCTTAATTCTCTTCAAATCAATCTCCTCAAAATATGGCAACATCATACTGAATCAAAAAATCAATTTCTTGACATCAATGATAAAATAATGTTATAAAGATAGTTATCATCCTTTTTCAGTTATATCAAATAATCTTCAACAACCTTCTCAATATCCTTAATGAATATCAACAATCTTTCTTTCTATTGAAATGCCAACAATCTACCCCTTTGGCATTGATGGCAAAACCAACTTTTAAATGGTAATACCAACAAGATATTCAAATTGATTCGGATTCAGATTGTTGTTAGACTTCTCCTGTTATCCTTAAGCTGTTAAAATCTCTTGAAGTCTTCTCCCTTTTTCATTAGGCTTCTGAGTTGTTGTCTTGCATTTAGTCTTCTCCCTTTTGTAATCTCCTCTCCCTATCATCAGTCTTCTGTTATCTTCTTCATTTAGGATTTTACGATTTAGTCTTCTCCCCCTTTGACAACAATGCCAAAAAGTAAAAGAACTAAATCATTATTTCTTCCTCTGTGAAGTGATTTGCCTTTTGTTGTGTTACACATGTATCATTTCAGTCTCGGTCAGAGCAACTTGTCTCTATTCACTATTTCCTGCACAACTTTAGAAAACCTTCTAAAATGTGTAAATCAGCATCAATCCACACATAATATTATGTAGATTCATCGAATTGATACTTTCACCAAACTTTGTCAGTGAGTAGAAGATAGGGGTAGGACCCCTAACTTGTTTCTGAGATACTCAAAAGTGTCCCTTGGCAGTGGCTTTGTGAAGATGTCTGCTAATTGCTCCTTTGAACTGATATATTCCAGCACAACTTTCTTCTCTTGAACCTCTTCTCTGAGATAATGATACTTTATAGAGATATGTTTTGTCTTAGAGTGTACTATCGGATTCTTTGAAATGTTAATGGCACTCGTATTATCACAGAATATAGTTACTAGCTCGGTAACTTTCTCATTTATACCTTCCAACAATTGTTTGATCCATGCTATATTGGTACAATTCAATGTTGCAGCAACATATTTAGCTTCTATTGTTGACTGTGAGATACATCCTTGTTTCTTACTAAGCCAACTCACTAGTCTTTCTCCTAAAAAGAAAGCTCCACCACTTGTGCTTTTCCTGTCATCTATGATGCCTACCCAATCAGCATCAGTATAAACTTTTAAATCAAAATCACTTCTCTTTTCATATACTAAGTCATAATCTTTAGTGCCTGTCAAGTATCTGAAAATTCTCTTGATTGTTGTCATATGGGTTTCCTTGGGATCTGTAGAAAATCTTGCAGCAATACCTACTACATGTGTTATATCCGGTCTACTATGCACAACATATTGCAACTTCCCAACCATAGATTGGTAAAGTGTCTCATCAACAAATGCAGATTCATCATTCTTTGATAGTTTACAATTAGTAGTCATAGGTGTACTTACTAGTTTAGAATCCTCCATTCCAAATTTCTTCAAGATTTCCTTTATGTACTTGGATTGAGTAATGAAAACCTCATCTTTCATTTGCAGTATCTATAAACCTATTAAATACTTTATCTCACCGATTAATGACATCTCAAATTCTTTGCACATTTCAATTCCAAAGTTCTTGCATAAGGAGTCATTACCATAAAAAATAATATCATCAACAAATATGGCTGAAAGCAGTATACCATTGTTCTCATCACTCTTCATGTACATGTTGTTATTTTCACTTGTCCTTATAAAACCAATCTTGATCAAATAAGAGTGCAGTCCTTCATACCATGCTCTAGGTGCTTGTTTCAGACCATATAAAGCTTTGTTTAATTTACATACCTGATCTTTACTCTTGTCTTCAACAAATCCTTCAGGTTGTTCAATGTAAACTTCTTCTTCTAGTATGCCATTCAAAAATGCAGATTTAACATTCATTTGATATACCTTGAAATTTTTGAAACCAGCATATGCCAACAATGTTCTTACTCCCTCAAGTCTAGCCACAGGTGCAAAAGTCTCACCATAATCAATTCCTTCTTCTTGAGCATAACCTTTGCAAAGTAGTCTTTCTTTGTTCCGAATGATCTCACCTTTTTCATTTAGCTTGTTTCTGAAAATCCACTTTGTACCAATTACATTTTTGTCCTTCGGTCTTGGGATTAGTATCCATGTGTCATTATTATTGATTTGATCAATCTCTTCTGTCATTGCATTTACCCAATCTTCACTATTAAATGCCTCTTTTACTATTCTCGATTCAAATTCAGATATCAAACATGCGTTTTGTCTCAGTTTCTTCCTTGTCATTACTGGATCATCCTTATCTCCTATAATCTGACTTGATGCATGATGTCTTCTGACATATTTGGCTAATATAGGCTCGGTAGGTTCTGTATGATCCTCTTCATCACTCGGTAACTGGACATTATCTTCATTTTCTTCAGCAACTTTCTCAGTAGGACTTCTCGGTTGAACATAAACAAATTCTTCATAATTTTCTGGTTCTTTGGAGTTTCCTTCATCGTTTCTTTCTGCAAATTCATCAATTTTCTCATTTGCGCTTTCCATTATTTTGTTAGATGATTTGATCAGACATTTAAATGCTTTACTTCTAGAAGAATAGCCAAGAAATGTTCCTTCTTCACTTTTCTGATCAAACTTTCCATTTCTGTCATCTTTGTGAATATAGCATCTACTTCCAAAGATTTTAAAATAACTTACATTAGGTTTCTTGTCATACCAAATCTCATACGGTGTCTTCATAGTTCCTTTCTTCAGTTGTACTCGTTTCAGGGTGTAAACTGCAGTGCTTATTGCTTCTCTCCAAAATGTTTGAGGTACCGTCTTTTCTATCATCAGGGTTCTGGCACAATCTATAATTGAGTTGTTTCTTCTCTCGGCTATCCCATTTTGCTGAGGTGTTCTCTATGCAGATACTTGTCTTTTTATACCATGATTATTGCAGAATAGGTTAAATTCATCAAAAGTGAACTCTCCTCCTCTATCAGATCTAAGACATTTCAATTGTTTTCCTGCTTCATTTTCAACTCTTGCCTTGTACCATTTAAACATTTGAAAAGCTTCTAATTTTTCTTTTAAAAACATAACTGACATCATCCTTGAGTAATCATTCACAAATAATATGAAATATTTATCACCATAATAACTTTGAACTTTCATGGGACCACAAAGATCAGTGTGTACTAGATCTAAAATTCCTTTAGAAGTGTAGGACTTACTTGTAAAGCTTGATCTTGTCATCTTACCCATCTGGCATCCTCGGCATATAGCATTCTTAGGTTTTTCCAGACTTGGTAGACCTCTTACTCAGTGCTTCTTGCTTATTTTGATCAGATTATCAAAATTTACATGACAAAACCTTTTATGCCATAACCAGGTATCATCTATCTTTGCATAAAGACACTTGTTTTGAGTTGAGTCAAGATGAAATGTATTACCTTTTGTTTGTGTCTCGGTAGCAGCTAACTTTCCATGCTTGTCATGAACTTTGACAATTCCTTTCTGAAATTCTATTCGGTATCTTGTATTGTTTAGTTGTGCTACACTCAACAAATTGTATTTCAAACCTTCAACCCAATATACATCATCATATTTAGCATTGTCAAGAAGTTTTTTAGATCTTTTACCTTTCACCGGACATGGTGCATCATTACCAAATCTTACATAGCCTCCATCATAGTCTTCTAATTTAACAAACTTGTGTTTATCACCTATCATGTGATGTGAGCATCCACTATCTATGATCCAAGAATCATTATTATTTATGTGAGATATTAGGGCCTTTTCTTCATACCTTTCTTCATCTGATCCATCTTTAATAGCCACATAAACAACTTCCTCCGTATCGGTTTCATCAGATTTGTCATCGTTGGATTCCTCATTAGCTACTAGGCATGTCTTTCTATCTCTCCTTCTGAAGTCTCGGTGTCCTCTATATTGGTTGTCTTTTTGCATGTTATCTCAGTATTCTCTCTTTTCACTAGATTCTTTGTCAGGGCAGTTAGAAGCCATATGTCCTATATTATCACAATTGAAACATTTTAAAGGTAGCTTTTCTTTATACTTACCTTTTCCTCTCGGTAACCTTCTGGCTAATAATGCTTCAAACTCTTCTTGCTTCTTGATTTCCTCATACAGTTTGTGCACTTCTTCCATGTTCTTGCGAAATCTTTCACTTGCTCCACTGTGATTCCCTTCAGAGTACTTACTCATTCTATCATTGTAATCATCATATTCACCAATATGAAAAGAACTGAATGCAGATTCTACTTTATTTACCAAAGACCCACTGTTATCAAAATTACTTAACTCAAATGCATCTAGCTTACCAATAGTAGCATCCAAAGAAACTGGCATGTTAGGTGAAGACCTTAGTTCATTGATTACAGAGACTCCAATGGCATAAGAAGGTAGAAGGGTTCTCAACAACTTACTTGTTACATCCTTTTCTTCAATAGTTCCTCTTGCTCCTTTAATTTTATTGACAGTCTCCTTTAACCTTGTACTGTATTGGGTTATGTTCTCACCTTCATTCATTCTCATGGATTCAAGTTGTCCTCTTAGACTATCTACTTTTTCTCTTTGAAAATGTTCATCACCGTCATACATAGATATGAGCTTGGTCCACATTGCTTTTGCATCATTGCAGCCTTCTAGATCATTAAACTCTGAGTCGGTCAATGCTGATTTTATTTCAATCATAGCTTGAATATGTTCTTGCTTTGCCTTTATCTCTTCCAAGGTCATCAGGTTGGTGCTTGGTAGTATTTAATCATTCTCCAAATAATATGTTCCATATTCTCCAATTCCTGATAAATGCAGCTTCATCCATTTCTGCCATGTGGAGAAACTTGACTTGTTCAGCTTTGTTGTATCCCTTTTATACATCTTCGGATCTTTGCCTCAAGTACCTTTAAACTTTTCTTTCGGAGTCTAAAGCTCTGATACCAATTGTAAATTTCTGATGCCAATAGCTAACAAGATGAGAGGGGGGGGTGAATCGTACAAACTTAATCTTCCATAAAATCAACAAATTCAACCTTGGTAACTTATACTTCAGTAATATAACCAAAAACTGCTAAACATGCAAACTCATTAACACATAATCATCATAACACATATAACACTAGATTTAAAGTGGAACCTAAAATAGGGAAAAACCATTGTGGGATTTTGGACCCACTAAGAAATATACTCTTCTAGAGTATGCTTAGTTAAAAGCAAATCCTGTTAAAGATTATAAACACATTGCTAGATGTGACCTAGTTAAGGGATTTCCCTCAGATCTGTTAGGATCTTCACTTTGTTAGAAGTGACCTTGTCAAAGGATTTCAAACACTCATTTAGAATGTTGCCTTGCTAGAGGGTTTACAAATAAGACTGTTAAGTCCACTCAGTTAAGAGATTTTCTGTCACTTACAAAATAAACAATAGTAATAAATATATCTGCAACTTCACATCTGAAATGCTAAAGCAAATTCTTATTTTCTCAAAACAATCTTGTCATAGGACTTATCTTGTCCCTCTACTAGGCTTCTTACTCTGTTCTACAAATGGGTATTCAAGGTTTTGTGCTCGGTAATCACTATGTAGCATCCCTGTGCTTACACTTGCCTGCATGCATTGTTCATCAATAATTTCTTATTTATAAACAATTTGCTAACTGCTGAATCTCCTTGATCACATTTCCCATGATCAATCTTAGCCATCAGATCTTCAATCTTGACTAGGTTCAATGCATCCTTCGATCTAAAAACATTTTACCTTGCCTTGGGACTTGCATTCCTTTCTTGGAACTTGCACAAGGTTATTGCGGTTCAATCTGAATTGTAGATCTTCCTGCCGATCTCCCATTGCCATAGATCCTTAACAAACTTCATGCACGACATACCAATCATTTAATCATTTCCAGCTCATCATTGTCCTTCATTAAATAATGTTTTTATCCATCCAATGCGATCTGTCATAACTCAGTTGCAACTCGGTAAATACTAAACTTTACTCAGTAGACATTCCGCCTTCATTAACCGATATCGATAACCTTAGGGTTTACCGACTAGGTTCTTTGCTCGGTGACATAGTATAGTATTAACCTTACAATTAAAAACATATGTACGATATCAAAACAATCTAAACATCATGATCTCATCATTGTCTAACTCGGTAATAGTTGCCCATTGAATATCTTATTTCTCCTCTTTCTTATCACATTCTTTCTGTGTCTTTTACTGACATCTTAATTCTCTTCAAATCAATCTCCTCAAGAAATGGCAACATCATACTAAATCAAAAAATCAATTTCTTGACATCAACGACAAAATAATGTTATAAAGATAGTTATCATCCTTTTTCAGTTATATCAAATAATCTTCAACAACCTTCTCAATATCCTTAATGAATATCAACAATCTTTATTTCTATTGAAATGCCAATAGGTTACGACAACGAAGCCAACATATATCACTTGGTCAAGGTTACCAAATATGCCACCACAGGACGACTGAACCATAGACCATAATTAACATATTATACACTTGCAAGGATAGCTAATTCACGAAGTCCGCACTCAGACAATTTTTGAGTAAATCAACATCATAAACACTTGCAACATCATTGATTGAAAGTTAAATAAAACACTCTTTTCCAACAGTCACATCTAATCAATTTTCAAATCAATATTCCATCAGGAATGAAATCCACATTAAACATTCCATCGGATTAAACATGAATTCCAAGCAGGCATTTAATCCATTTCTAGAATATATCCAAATTAACCAATTTGAATTCCTAATTTCATGCCTTGATTTCCATAGATAAATTTATTAACCACATAATAACCATAACATGAAAATCACTATTTATTTTTGTTCAACACAATATCCATTCTAAAATATATTTCATTTAACACCAAAAACTACTCTAAAATATATTTTATTTATTAAAAATTAACTTTATAGCACTAACCGGTTTGAACCGGTAAAGGGACATGGTTACGCGGGGGTCAAAACCAACCTACAACAGTGTCACTGCCAAGGGCCGCAGGCACTACCTGTAGCAGGAACTACCAACCAGCAACAGGCACTACCGTCTGGTAGCACTGCTACCAACCGGTAGCACTGCTACTATCGGTAGCAGTAGCTACCGACCGGTAGTACTGCTACCTGCGGGCAACAGAGATGACTGACCCACATGGTGGGACTAGCCTGCCATGGGGTGAGGTAAGGTCAACAAACAAAACAAATAAAATGAATACCTCCAAGGCATTAAAATCAACACTCTGCCCAATCATTTAAAAAAGAAAATGATTCATTTCCGGAACATTTCACAAGCACACACATACACAGTGCCAAATCCAATTTTCAAATGGAAATTTACCAAATAAGGTAAATGGTGAAATAAAATCCCATGGAAACCCCAAATCTTGGACAACAAGATACTAGAAAGCACACAACAAGCTAAATCTAGTTCATTCTTTCCAAATAGAAGAGGTATAACCAGAAATTGATTTTCAAGAACAGACACACAGCAGATAGAGAAATAAAACATTTCTTTCTTAAAGGCAACCATATGATATAGATTTCACAAAACCAACAATAATAAACACTCTTTCTTCCATTCCAATCATTCTGCAAGCATCTACAGGAAGGTTTGCATAATTTCCACACACAGGAAGCAAACTAAAAATTTCAAATTTAAAATGAAAACAAGAAGAGATTATCCAACTTTGAAGCCAACTAGCAACCAAAAAGATGAAGAATTTCTAGTCTTGCAAACCAGGTCGAATTTCCAGTTCCTCCAGGAATTTTTCCAGAATTTCTCTCCAAAATTTCCCTCTTCCTTCTTCCCATGAATTTTAGGAATAGCATGAAAAATATTTTTTAACCTAAACTTTCTAGGTTAAAAGTTTCCCAACCAATCAGATTTAAATATTTAAAAAGTAAAAACAATCAGATTTACTCCTTTTTCAAAAATAATTATTTTCCAACAATTAAAATGAAAAAGTCAAATGAAAAAGTAAAAAGGAAAGTTTTTATTAATTTCTATCTCCAAAATACTTTCTTTCAACATAATCACTTAACATTTAAATGGCTAGGCAATTATTTATTTCCTCCCAAAATATATCAATGCACCTTACAAAATAAATAAGCCATTTAACCATTTAATCTACCAAATCATTAATTTAATTAAATCAATAATCATAGACCATAATAATCAACTAATTATGCTTGCAAAAGATAACATCATCCATTTAATTAAATAGCCATTTAAATAACGGAAATACGCAAAACCAAGAATGATCAAATGAGGACTCTCAAATGACCAAACCAAGGCACCATGACTCGCATAACAGCTAGACGAGAAAGACAATCGATTGACAACACTCACATGAGTGTGACTACGGGTCAAACTAGGGTACAACAGCTATCTCCTCCACTCTCATCGGATATATAAGGCATGCTCAGACTTGTGAAACTAGGTGGAGTCAATACCCCGTACCTACCCGGTACTAATACCTGCAATGTCCTACACCAAAGAACCACACGTGCATATATATATATATATATATATATATATATATATATATATATATATATATCATGGTGTTCCCTGTCTCACTAGAGTGAGTGAAGGAAAATCATCCCCTCACATCCCAATACACTTGCAAACATGCAACATATAAATAACACATCACAATGTAAGGTAAAAGAGTCAGTCTATGATAATGATCCATAAAATAGCATTAATCATAAGCACTAAAATATTGCATAAAAGCATACACCATACATCCAGATAAGCATGAAAAACCATTGCATATAATTTGAATCAATATACAAAAATGTTCCACTGAACAGTCACTGAAGTAAATCAAAATATACAAAAAGAGGTTGATCGAGGAGGGATACTACATCACTTTTGAACCATCTACAATACATAGTGATATCAATGAAAATACCAGACAAGTTGACATCAATGGCAACACAACTCAACAACTCAAGTTTCCAACACACGTCACCTAGTCTTAATTGACCAATCCCATCACCTAAGACATGTCCCCTTCAGCTAACATCTTTGACACTTATTATTTAATAAAACACATTTTCCATCCCCTCGTAATAAATAAACACCTTAAAATAATTAAATAATAGCATTATTTAATTCATGCCTATATTCCCTCAACACATTTCAAGAATAAATGGAACCTAGAAACACTTGCTATTAAATGGCTCCATTATTATCTCCACCAAACACAAGAATATAGTCCCACTATATGTACATGTATATTATGTTTCTCATCCTCATAACCACTTACTATATTTAGTAAGCTCATCTTATTCATGCACATTCTAACTATATACATCTCAGCCCACCATTTCATCCTAGATCCTGGGGAAATCCTCTCAACCATTCTCCACCATTAATCTTACCATTATATCTTTGGTCATCCATTCCCCTTTTAAAAATTGTATGAATTCAAGCATCCACATCCATTTATCAATCCATTATCATTTTTCTTAGTATATTCTATCGAATCAAGTAAATTTGAGAAAAGTGACATCCACATACCACCTTATCATTGGATAAAATCTTTAAACAATGGAGTCATTGGTAACTTTTTAGATTAGTGATAATATTATTGTGTTGGTTATACTCTCTTGTTGAACTCCATTTAGAGATTTGTAGTAGTTTGAAAGAGGAATCTTGTGTCTAGCATTAGTTTCTATTTTTGTTTTCAAACTACTACTTACAATGAGACATAAATTCATAAGCATCCTATGTGTATCATAAGTAAACTTAAGTGATAAGGTGTGAAAAGGACCTAAAGGTATGACTAGATAATAAATTAACTAATTAGAAAAAGTACCCTATTTATTTTAACAATTTCATGTTCATCCTCTTATACATGTTTTAGGACCGTTCGCCTATTTTTGGCCTTTTTAGCCATTGAAGGGTAATGTGTAGAGACCCAAACAAAAATCCATTCTTTATTGGCTTTGAAAGTTTAAAATCTTTACTCTTTAAGAGAACCTATATTATTACAAGATTGGTTTCCAAACACTTGTGTGGGCCCTATTGGGACCCAAAATTGCTACTCCACTTCGTAGAGTAAGATCTTACTTTGAAGGCTAGGGTTGAAATTATGAAAGTGAAACCCACTCATCTACAAACCATACAAGGTTAAAGGTAAACTCTATGAGAGTATTTTTTATCTTCTATACTTTGAGACCAACTTAAATATAAGAGGGTATTCCTAAAAGTATACTTAAATGAGTATTAAATCAAACAAAATGGACAACAAAAAATGATTCAAACCAAACCCAGTTACATTTTTTTATCTCAAATATTGTCACTACGTCAAGCAAAACTATTTGTAATAACATCTATATAGATAATTTGAATGCGCAAACATAACCCATATAAAATAAGTTCCCTTAAGGTTCACTCAAAATTATTTCCCTTGTAATACTGACAATAATGAATGCATGATACTAACTAATTTGTTATTAAACTACTAATTAAAATTTTATTTGTTTGTTTGGTTCGATTAAACACAAGATAGACTACTTCCAATCAAGGGGATATAGAATCACAATTGAAAAGGAGAAACATACAAGATAAAATAAGAAACACCTAGTGATCTAAGCATCTAATTGCCTAAAGATATAGTGTAACCAATTTTATATGCTAAGTAATCCATCAATAAGCTACAAAAAAATATACGTAAACATGAAATGATCCATCATAAATAGTTGTAATGGAATTATAATATTTTTTGTATTTTCAAAATAACATTTACATTCACAATAGAAAGTGTGATAAATAAAAAATCAGAAAACAAAAATATATTTTTGAATCTCTAAATAAAATTGAATTAAAAATGCACAATAACCTTTGTAGTACTTTGAAACTATCTTTTGTTCCCTACAGCTATAACAAAATTTGGTATTTTCTCTTCAAATTATGCTTCCCTTATATCCTCATGTTCTACCTTTGTCTCTTCCTTGCCAAATGCTTAAAATAAAAATAAAACAGCCCTTAACCCTTTTGGGTGCCAACCCTAAAATTTACATGTATATGTTCGATGTTTAGATGGTGTAAATGTATCATGATGAAAATGGATGCCCTAGATTGAAGATTGATTGTAATGATTCCTTTACATATTTACATCTTTTACATTTAGATTGGACCTTAAAAAAATTGAATATATATCCCATTAGATTTTGCGCATACATCACTAAAATGAGAATTTCTAGAGCTCCAAAGATCCTATTGGGTCCATATCACCCATCGAGTTCCCCATCACCCTTATCACTACCCTTATCACTACCCTTATACATTTACAAAACTGACAAACATTAAAATCCATTCCAAACACCAAATAGAGACCATTGGACCTAGGAATAAAACAAAGAACTTCTTTAAGAAAGTCAATACACAAATAGAAGCCACGACCCAATACATACAAACTAAAAAAAATATCTTGATAACAAAAAATCTTAAAACAATATTTTGGAGGTGAATACTAAAACAATGGTAACCTTGGACCCAAGTATAAATAAGATAATTAATTTTTAATTTTTAATGAAGGCCCAACATACCGAATGCTAGTCTTTGTGTTTAAACTTTTAAAAGTAACTTTCCCTACTCATTTTTCTATAATTATTATTATATTTTTAATGTTCAATTACCATCAAATCTAGTATAAACCTAATTTTGATCATTTTTTTCTATGATGATAGTCATAAATAGTGATTGAAAAAACTTATTATGAAATTCCCTCTTCACACATAAGTGAATTATAAGGACTATGTCGCAAAGTAAAGTAACAGGGTAGAAGTTTAAATATTTGAATCCCATTTGATCTAATGCAATTCATGGAATATTAATAATATTTTTTCCCATTATCTTAATCTTCCATCCAATCATCCATTCTCTCTCATAGGAAATGCAAGATTTACTGGGAATCTAACCCATGATCCCATATCTATGTGCATGAGGAAAGTTTTGATTAAGTAAAAGTGGGTATTTGAAAGGTACCCGAACCTTGTACAAACCAGGAAAACAGAACAGCTATAAAAAGTGCCTGATCACTTCAAAAAGATAAAATGAACCCATCGACAGGGATCAGCTAACACAACATAACATTAAAAACCCAAAACAGACAATGAAAGGAAAGCACATAGACAGCAAAAAGACAGAACCTAGGACACCAACTCAAATCTAAATACTATTCATAATTTCCTCGGCGTGAACAACCATTTGTTTCATGTTGTTCGTTCAGGTCTTCAATTCCTCCAACTCACGACCTTTGATGTCGCCCTTAATCTTTGTGTTGGCTCTAGTCCTCCTTTCATGAGCATGAGGAAAGTTATAATAGTGACAAGCCCAGAATAAATAATGTAATATACAAGAACACAAACTATCCTAAAATATAGGAAATTGATAATTAAATCAAACCAACCAAATCAACTGTAATGTCCCCTTCTTAGTAGGAAGTAACTAGTGGTCCATTAGCCTATTCTTGAAACCCGTAGGCCGACTGGAATGAGGAATTAGGGTTTCCTATTTTTGTGGAGTTCTGTGAGAGAAAATTGATGATGATCATGTAGGGACTCTTCAATTCTGATTGTGGATTCCTTCTAGCTTTTTTCAGAACTTCACAGTGGTATAACGTGCATCTTGTTATGAAGTGATTTCTAAACTTACTATTTTTAGTAAGTTGGTGGCAGCTGACTGGATTTTGAGGTTTTTTGGGTTTTCTAAGCTCATTCTCTGGGTTCGACGAGCATGTTTTTCGGAGTTATTTTCATGACTTGCTATTTTTAGTAAGTGTTAGTTCAAGCAATACTATTTTTGGTAGTCTTGAGCAGAGCTCCAATCCAGTTCAGATTAGTATTTTTTGCACTTCATTTCACATGGTTGTTTTGGCAGCCATCAGTGGTTCATTTATAATTGATGAATTAAATATTATTACTTTATCCTAAAGTTTGATATTTAATTATTTTATTGATCAATTTTGGAGGTACGATTTAGGAAGGAAAAATAATATCATTTATCCTAAGTCATATTTTAATTCCTAAGTCTAGTGGGCGCCCAAAAAAATGAAGTCATTTCATATTTTATAATTTTTTCCATGATTCAAACTTGTGTACCTTGGCTAAGTTCAACTAGGAGGCTTGGAGGGTGGACGCCAAGTATGGAAGGGGTCATCAAATGAAATGAAATGAATTGTGAGGGAATTTGGAGTCATTTGCATTTGAATTTCAGATTTAGAAATATATAAATACAAGGTTGGGCACCTCATTTTGGTTATCTTGGAGAAATTGTAACGTTATGCTGCTGAAATGGTGATTGAGTTTGAGCTTTGGAGTTGTGGCTTCCTAGCTTGCACAGTTTCGTACTTGAAATACAGTACCTAGCTGATCAGTGTGTTTATTGGAGAAGTTTTGTGAGTGTGTTTCTATTTTTCAGTGTGTGTGTGTTTTAGAATTTCATTCCTATGTTGTTGGTTTGGTGTGGCTGAAGCAAAGATTTGTTCATATCTCCCTGCCTGTGCGACCAGTCATTCCAGGTAGTAGCTCATTGGAAGTGTATTGGTTGGGAAATTATTCTTCTGTGTGGGCATGGTTTTTGGTGTGGATTCTGATTTTAGTAGCAAGTTGAACTTCCTTGCTAGTCATACCCTTTTTGGAGGTGCCTTGGATTATGTGTCACTCCTTGTTGAAATTTTTGGTGTGGTTTTGTGCTCCTATTTTGGGAGTATTGGTCATACCTTTCATTTGCCTTTGTTCATGTGCAATTCGGAGTTGTTTTTGGGGAGTTGTGAGACTTTCAGTGTTGCTAGTCCATTGATGGAGTTGTTGGTATTTATATCAAATTTGTCTAATTGTGTTTTAGCTTGTAATTCTCTGAGTTTTCAGTGTTTTGTTCATTGATACTTCATTGTACTCACCAGTGTAATTGATGGTTAGTAGTACTAACCTCTATCGTATCTTAATAACTTTATTGTAATTCACACTGTATAAGTGGAAGAGGCCACCTTGGCCACCTTTAGTGTTTGTAATTCAGTTTGTAGCTCAGTCCTCCCGCTACATAAGCGGTTGAGTGATTTTTGTTTGTAATTGTACTCACGTTGCATAAGAAGTTGAGTTGAGTTTGTTTAGTGATAAGTCCTACCTCTGAAATATCATGGTAGAGTGATTTGTGTTTGATTGTGTTCTTGTTTCCTTGGTTGGTTTACTGCCAAGTTTCCTTCTTTATACCTGCTAGAAAGTGGAAGGGGTTGGCTTTCCACCCAATATTGTAAGCAATATTTTCAAGTATTGCATCTAACGATCCCCTGCCACTATATGCTCTCACCCTCCCAGTCTGGGCTCTTGGTGATCAAAAGGTATAGGGTTCCTTTCAGTTGGTTTGGATTGCATTATTCTAACCCTAATGGGTGTTTGGTGTGTTGAAAACTCTAAAAAATCAAAAAACATTATTGGGGATTTTACATCAACCATCAAATAAATGGATGAAGTACATATGAATAGGACACCTAGATGCATGACTCAAGTAGATAAAATGTCCAAGGTCATGAGTTTAAATTTGAATCATTGTCAATTTGCAGGTGAGTTAAATATATCTAACTATCAATATAATTAAGAAATATGTGACTTTGATTGTTCATATAAAGGTGGCACCTAATCATCGGTCATCAAGGGTTGATGAGGTAGTAGTTGCACTTGTGTATATCAATTCAAAGTGTACACATGTAATTAGCTATTTAGATGAGGAAAATTAATCGTTCCTAGTATCCTAATTAAATGTTTAAAATGGGTACAATATAATTGTTACCTAATTTTGCTTACAGCTCAATGAAGTAGAGTTGGAACAGTATTTACATTATGAATATGAAAGGTGCATATTCGATTATGCTAACTTCTCATACACTGAAGATGTTATCAACTAAAGCACTTAATTCATTATGCATGTTCATAAGCAACAAAGAATATACGGTGGAACATAAAGAATAATTTTCTTTATTCATAAATATCAAAGCTATAATATCCACACAAGCCATGGGAAATAACTGAACAAATATATTAGAAAAGAAAATAATGCATATGAAAGATATAATATCCACACAAGCCATGGGAAATAACTGAACAAATACATTAGAAAAGAAAATAATGCATATGATGATGAAGCATAAAAAGAGAAAAGGGATCTGTCATTGCCTGGAATAATGAATCCCACAGTTGAGTGTTGCATCTTCAGTGTCAATTTGCTTCGCTATCTATGAATACCTACAAGGAGATAAGAGAGATTGTGTTAAAGCTCAAGATTCCAAATCTAATCTTACACATCATCAACAGATGCATAGTCTACTTTCATAATGCATAATTTCAGCTATGTAATCATTTCCATGAATGAGAAAGGAAGACAGAAGAACAAATCAAAAATACATTATTTTATCTCAAATATTTGTTCATTGTTAAGGTATAGGAAATCATGTTCATTACTGAATATTTTAAACAAATATCATCAAATTATAGCATGTGGAGTAAAATGTGGCTTCCACGAGGGTTGAGCCCAGCATGCTACTAGGGATAGTACATAGTTCACTAATAAAATGGCAGTAATATGAACTTCAAGGATCAAAGGGGTGAATAGGTGATTGTTTTTGGGCAACAGCAATGACAGTCTAACAAAACATCTTTCAATAGTCAATAGTAGTGCAATCAAGAGTTTCAACCTTCATTAGCAAGAGAGGGTCTCAAACATCCATCATTATAGAGAGTTCATATTTTGCTAGAAATCAAAATGAAATGACAGAGTACAAGTCCAAAAGGGCAAGATGACAGTCATAATAACATGACAATATACAAGAGTAAGTACTAGTGACTCAATTCATGGTGAAATATTCAATTTTTGAATTTTTATAGCAACATGTAAAAGGCTTCATAAAATATAGAAGATCATGTCCAATAAAGATAAAAATCTACAAAGAGTACCATAAGCCCGTGTACCTTTACCAAAGGACAAATGCAGTGAAAGATCAATCAAGTGTGACTGTTATATAAAAAAAAAGGAGGTCTATTTGTCAATAAGGATGAAATAACAGTCAGCATGAGCTCATTCACGGTTCAAGGTGTAAAGACCATGTACATGACAGTAAGGCCAAATTGTAGCAGCACTCAAGGAGGATATAGCAATAAGACAGTCTACTTAGGCCAATGGACAGTAGAGGAGTCAAAAGATATAATAGAAGATTCATCAAGAGCCTCAAAGCATCAAATCTCAATCAAGTATATAGTCAAAGATAACATGAATAGCGCAGTCCAATAACAAGATATAGAGGTGTACAATATTCTCAAAGGCAATGAAGATAACAGTTGCAAGATGCACAGCTTCAAGAGTAGCCCTAGGCTTGCAATTCTACACTTGATAATCAACAGCAATAAAGTAACAGTTGGAAGGTAGAGTACAAGCCTCGGAAAGATTTGATAGTAAGAAGAACATGAATGATAGCTTGGTAGAATTCCTAGCTCTAAAAACTCTATAACAGTAAAAACACTATCAGTGGTCATCATAAAGGAAGATTGTGATAGCTACAAATAGCAGCCTCAAAATAAGATATTATAGTTAAGGGTAGTAGTTCAAGTTGTTGTAGGTTATATAGCAGATATCTACCATAATTAGAGGATAATCTCTTAGAGGTAACATTCCTTCCAATTACATAGACAACCACATGTCTATAACACGGTCCTTGTCACATTCAATACAAAGATATAATGAGAAAGGGGTTTCAAAAAATAGTAAAAGGAAGAAAATGACATTGGTTCCCAAAAGGAGCAGTCCCAACATTATCAATAAATTTGTGCAAAATCCAAGCATTTAGCCATAAATAGAGTAATCAATCTTTCAAAGAGATAACAGTCATATGGTAAACCCTTCAAGAGCAGTAATTATGAAGCATAACAATGAACAAAGATGAATACCATCAAAAGATAGAGTAAAAAAATAGTGAAGAATACCCAGAGCAATCAAAAGCATCTTAATGAACTGTGCATGAAGATCTCACATAAACCCCACACTCCTATCAATCATGATAAATGACGGCTAAAAAATATGAAGTACAGTGAATAGCGATAACCCTGCTTCAAGAAAGAAATGATTTAACTCACTCCCCAAGAGAGGAAGCAATCACAGTGCTCATGGGTATGATGGGAACAATAAATACAGTCAAATATGCATCTACAGTCGCCAAAAGAGACAGATATAAAGGGATTTCAAAGTAAAACCCTGAGTTATATGCATGATCATAATTAAACTTCTATGAGTAAAGTCTTTTCCAAAGAAGGAACAACATGAAAGGAGAATAAGCTACATATAGCGCTACAAACCATGCAAAGAAAAATTCCAAGCATGCAAGCCTTAGAAACCTTGCAGATACCGAGAAGTGGAGGCAACAAGGAGCAATAGCAGAGCTCAAAATTAAGATACATCGAATAAAAATGAATTTCCCTACTTTGATTTAGGGTTTTATTTACCCTAGAAGATGCTCGACAATAACATAGGCATTTTTGCCTTTGTTTTTTACATAATCCATGTTTGATATAATTCCCCTTGAAAAAGTAATGTTATAATGTGCCTTGTAACTTAGCATCGAAATTGCAATATAAAATGTGTTGCTAAGTGAAATATTTTTATCACTTCAACATATATTTATGCTAAGATAAAATATTTTAATGCTTTAGTAAAGATTCAAGGGGATTATTTAAATTTATTGTAAAATTGATGAAGGGGAGAGAATCTAGGAGAGTTGGGAGTAGTTGCTAAATATTTGGAAGGAATATAGGGTTTTTTGTTTGTTTGTTTTTGTTTTTTTTTGGCAAAGTGGCAATGCCACTTGATATATTTTATTAATAATAAATACTTTTTACAATATATATAAAAACTGGTTCAAATTGAGCTCCCAGAGAAAAGAACCAGCAAGAAAAACTCTGGTCATTGCTCATCAACATGATTATAGAAGAGAAGTAGTGAAAAATCCTCTAGCTGGAGCTAGTTACAAAATAGAGATCAAAAAAGGAGTATGCAGACTCTTTTACACATAGGAGCATGCAAGCTCGTTTTATAGAATAGGAGCATGCAAGCTTATTTAGAAAAATAAGTTCTTGGGATATCTTGAATGCCCTGCAACAAATAACTCCTGCAATCAAAATTGACATGCCTCTACACCAAAAAATATATATACTACAGAACGCAGAGAATTTACAAGAAATGCAAGGTTCTAAAACATGACTGACACCAACGACATGAGACCTGCAGTCCGCCATTATAGACAAATTCCAAAGGAGAAGAGGTGAATGCAGAAATGCTAGAGAGAAATGAAACCCAAAATTTTTATGTCATAAATGAAAAGAAAGAGGAGATATATCATAGAAAATTCACAAACCAAAAGAAGCAGCGTATAGAGATAATCATGAAAACAACGCTATGTCAAACTTTAAATGACATATGAAGGACAGATTCCCAATGTGAAAATAAATATCTCTAGATTTTGCACCAGAAGAGAGTACCAAACACACGAACAACATTAATAACAACCAACTCATCATTAATGAATGTCAAGTGATGATCAAGTAAGGCAAAGTACCTCAAATCAAAACCAAATGGATTTAAGAAAAGAAATACCTCACCAAGAGAAGAGAATATCAACTCGTATAAACGAGCAATCATATAATAAGAAAGATTAAATCCTCAACTCACTACAGGCTATAATTAATAGGTTTGGGAAGCTCATCAAATCACCCCCCAATCGAGAGGAATCAATAACAGTTTTGTCACAACGCATATTAGCGAGGCAATCAGCCAATGCATTACCTTCATGATAAACATGTGAGATGATAAGGTGCTCAAACGTATCAAGAAGAGTCCATATTTGTTCAAGAATATACCAGAAATTCCAATTATCATATTTTCTTGCCTTGCAAGCATTAATGACAATAGTTGAATCACCTTCAATATGAAGGTACTGTTGGGGTTCCCATAGATACTGAGAGGGGGGGGTGAATATGTATCTAACCGGTATTCAAATTTTCTTAAGTTAAAACATGCAGAACATAAAGTAGCAGTGTACCGGTATGCAAGAATTAATGCAATAAACAGAATCAAAAACATCCACATGAAAAGAACACCATAACACAAGATGTTTAACGAGGAAACCCGGTGTGGGAAAAACCTCGGTGGGATTTGTGACCCACAATATTCACTTACTGGCCAATAAGAGAATATTACTTACAATAAGGGCCTGCACATGTAGGAAGGCCAATTGCCTAGAGCTCACTGCTCAATGAGAAGTCACACTGACTTACAATGAGGATTATACTAATCCAATTATCTGTACTGCTTTACAATAGCATCTCCAATGCCAGATTTAGTACCGGTTCTAACTCTGTTCTTTACATATACCCTTGACGTATAATTCGCACAATAGGTCTGCCTAATAATTTCTTTTTGTTCACTTCCTTACTCTCACAAATGTCTACAATGATCTCTTTTATATACAAGAGTCATTTAACAATTTGCCAATTCGGCTTACAATAATAATCAAAATATTACATATCAAAAATCATGTCGGCCTCTGTGCTGGTATACATCTTTTCTTCTGTGTCGGTGCTGGTGCCAGTGTAGAGTGATCTTGTTGATGCCGGTGCATTGTCTTGCTTGAATAATGCTTTGCCGGTATGATGTCTTGTCAATGCCATAGGATTGCAAGGTTGCCATCAATGACAAAACCTTCAATCACACACAATGTCTCATTGGAGTGTCCATATGCCAATAGGTATCTGAAATTCAAATCCTTAGCCATAACAAGACCTTCTAAAAGAGCACAAGCTTCGGCCATATTATTTGTGCTAGGAGAAATTGGCATAGCTTTTAATGCTAATAAAGAACCCAAATGATCACGAAAAACTATCCCTATTCCTGAATCACCAGGATTTCCATGGGAGGATCCATCAAAATTCAATTTACAAAAAGGGGCATTAGGAGGATGCCATTTTATGGAATTTCTGTCTACAGGTGTTTTTCGAATCCTTGGAAAGGTGGGTGATACAGGAATAATGATACTTTTCCAAGAAGAGATCATAAAATTGTCCCAAGAAGAGAACTTTGAATTCATGTTAAAATATTTCTAGACATGAGCACTAACTTGCTCAATAATACTTATTTCCAAAATCCCAAGAACAATCGATAAATTCGATGAGTCACATCTAAAAATACGCTTGTTTCTTTCCCACCAAATGGCCCATATGACTGAAGAAGGAATTATAAACCACAAACAAGTAAAAAAAGAAGATGAATACAAAACTGGCCAAGACTGAAACATGTCCCATAAAGATAAAGGTAAAGCGAATGAAAGAGAACATTTGTAGGAAAAAATGCCAACAACTACTCGCAAACTCATAATGAAGAAAAAGATGGTTGACATCTTCAAGAGCTTTACCACATAAGACACAAGAAAAGGAGGCTGCAATATTAAATTTGACTAAATGATCACTAGTCAAAATTCTATTTTGCAGCGCGAGCCAGGAAAAAACACCAGCTTTAGGTAATACTAAGTTATTCCAACAAAACAAAAAGGCACAATGAGGAGCATTTTGATTGGCCATTTGTTGAACAGCAAAATATCCTTCTTTAACAGAGTAGTTTCCTGATTTAGAAGGGCACCAAATAAGTTGATCTTTGATGTTAGAAAGGAAAGCCACTTGGTCTTGCAAAATAGATTTAAAATTTTGAATTTCCTGCAAGGACAATGGCAGCATAGAGGGATGCTTCCATGAGACCTTGTGAGAAAATAGATCAACACTATCTACATAATCAACCAATGTAACTCCCCATGATTGAGAAAGAACAACTGAAATAGAAGCAAGAGAATCATACTATGAAAGAGGGGGAAAGCCATTCCATGAGTCTTTCCAAAAAAGAATATTCTCCCCCGAATGGACCTACCAGGAGAGAAAATTAGAGACTACTTCCCTACATGACATCATAAAGTTCCAAATAGCAGACCCCTGTGGAGGATTAGAAATTGTGAAGATCCTAGCAGGGTTCTGGGAATCCAAATACTTAGCCTGCATAATTTGGCACCACAAAGATTGGGGCTTAGTATACATAGACCAAACTAGTTTTCCCCCAAAAGCCCTATTTCTTTTAGATAAGTCATGAATCCTAGCACCACCAACTTGCTTGGAAAGAGACATCTTGGTCAAAGAAATTAGTGGAATCTTTTTATCTTCTATCATGTTGTTTTTCCAAAGAAAAGATCGAATAATCTTTTCAATTTGGGAGATGACTGACCTGGGAGCTTGAAGAACTGAGATATAGTAATTGGGAATGGTAGATAGGACCGTTTTAATGAGAAGTATCCTACCTGAAAGAGACAACCACCTAGCCTTCCAAGCAGAAATATGAGATTTAAGTCTCTCAATAATCGAATTCCAAATAGAAGACTTAGCAGATCCCATAAAGAAAGGAATCCCCAAATAGGTAGAAGGAAGAGAGTCTACTAGGAAACCTAAGATATTCACAAGTCTATCAGCCACCAACTGAGGAGTATTAAAAATGAAGATCCTGGATTTATGGGGGATAATCTGTTGGCCAGATCCAACAGTATAAGTATCCAGAATAAATTTAATATGAGTAGCCTCTTGAATAGAAGAAGACCCAAATAAAAGTGTATCATCGGCAAAAAGGTTATGAGTGATTGACATATCAGAGTTAGGAATTAATACCCTTTGCCAAAAGCCCAGATCCCTTTGCTTAATAACCAATCGACTAAAAGCTTTTGCCATAATGATAAATAAGAAAGGAGATAAAGGATCTCCTTGTCTAACACCCTAGGTTGAAGAAAAGTATCTAGAGGGAGCTCCATTAATGATGACAGAAAATGAAGCAGTAGAAATACAACTCTTGATCCATTTACACTAGCTTTCAAAGAAACCAAATTTTCTCAAAACTTTGAGCAAAAAAGCCCAGCAAACTTTATCATAAGCCTTCATCATATCAAGTTTGACCACAAAAGCTGGGATATTGGATGAATTTATGGAATGTAAAGTTTCATGAGCAACAATTGCTCCCTCATGAGTTTCCCGACCCAGAACAAAACCTCCTTGTTGAGGAGAGATGATATGAGGAAGGAGAATTTTAAGTCTTAAATAAATAGCCTTGGTGAAGATTTTGTAAATAGAGTTGCACAAAGAAATGGGTCTAAATTCAGCAAAAGTTTGGGGATTCTTAGATTTCGGGATAAGGGCAATATAAGTGATGTTAAAATTTTTAAGGATATACCCACCCCTCCTAGACTCTTCCAAAGCCATTAATAAGTCAAAACCAATAAAATCCAAACATTTCTGAAAGAACAAGATACTAAACCCATCAGGACCTGGAGCTTTGTCAGGGGCCATGGAAAAAACAACAGAATGAAGCTCATCTAAAGAAAAAGGCCTCATAAGAAAGTCATTATCCTCATGGGAAACAAAGGAGGGGATAGAATCTAAAAGCAAATCCACATGATGATCCATGGAGGAAGAAGAAAAAGGAGGAGATAACAATTCCTTAAAAAAAGACACCCTCTCCTCTCTAATCTGCTGATCTGAATTAAGGACATAACCAGACTTAGAATCCTTAATACTAAAAATTGTAGAAGCAGCTCTTTTAAGCTTGGCTTCAGCTCGAAAGAAGGCAGTATTTCTATCACCTTCTTTAAGCCAAACCTCACAAGACTTTTGTTGCCAATAGATTTCAACCCAGGAGCAAAGGATCTCCTAGTAAGCTTGTAATTTCTTTTGAGCAGCATTAGTGGAGGAATTAGTGCCATGTCTAATAATCTCCTCATTAACAACCTTCAAATCATTGGCAACTGCCTCTTTTTCATGAAAAATATTCTTAAAGACCAATTTATTCCAAGCCATAATTTGAGATTTCACGAATTTTAGTTTGGAATAAAATTGGAACATCTTAGTCCCTTTGCAAAATGGAGCACTTATCCACCATTTCTTTAATAAAGAAAAAAAATGAGGATGAGTGAACCACATTTTCTCAAACTTAAAAGAAGGTCTAACAGAGGGAACATGATCCAATTTATCAAAATTGACAAAAATTGGGAAATGGTTGTTTTGAGTCAATTTAGGGGAATTTGGAGTGCTTTTATGGTTGGACATGGTCAAAGTTGACCTTTTCAACACTTTGGAGTTCTTTTGGTGAAGATCCAGTTGCTAGATCTTAGGCTTTTTGAAGGCATCTGATCCAAAATAGTTGCTAGTTCCTATTTTGGTGTAACTACTTGGAGGTGAGCTGATATAGTCACTTTGTGGACTCATTTGTACTAATTTCTTATTATGCATTCTGGACTTAGTGACTTTTTTAAGCCCTTTGACAGCTTTGGCATACTTTGTAGCTCAATTTGATATGTATGACAGTGGATGCCCTGGAGATTAATGAAGAAAAGCATTTTGCCTTCTCAATTTTATGTCTTATTGTGTACATTTGTTTTGATTGATGCAACTACTTGTGAAATTATCTAAATCCTTGTGGTTATGTCTCATTGTAGCACATTTTGCAGAATAATATGTTTGTTGCAGGTTGTAGGTTGTGTTGATATGCGAATATTGCCTAGTTGTGAGAAGCATCTTTCCTTCTAGGAATATTAGCACCAAGCCTTCTTATGAAATATTTATGCAAGAAACATATAGAATTCAGTTGTGTCTGTTAGCTTCATCATTGATTAAAAAGTGTATATAATCTGTTTGCAGGTCAAGTTAATGATTTGGTGCATCACCTTAGGAGGTACTTTCATTTTTTATGTAATCCCTTTCCTTTTCCTCTACAAAAAGTTAATTTAGGTGAGGCCCATAAGAACCAACTAGGAGTCGACCTTATCCAAACATTCACTCCAAATTCCAAGGGTATCCATAACCTTAGGAGTGTTTCAATGTTTCACTAGAAAGCTAAGTTCTGCAACTTAGTAAGGGTGCATTTTTAGGTGATAAAAATAATACTTAGGATAAAGACATATCCAAGGTGAAGCCAATACTACACCAATAGGAAGTCACTAAAATTTATTTCTTGTTGTCATGCATAAACCCTAGTCTATAAATTCTAATCATTACCCCCCAAACCATTTTTTTGATTTATATTACCTCGTTGTGTCTTTTTCATAACAAAAACCACTTGTGCATAGCCAAAAAGTTTCTACTAACTAGGCAATGTTATAGTAAGTCTTCAATATGTGGCATTTAATATTGTAAATACTAGATGGATATATCACTAGGTGTTAGAGGTAAAAATGGTAATCATATTGATACTTTCTATTAGGTATTGGGAGTAAGATAGTGGAAGGTGTTGGGATTTGGGTCTAAGGTATAGGAAACTAGGTAAAAAAAAAGGAATTTAAATGTATTTATCTTTACATTTTCTCCCAAGAAGGCATAAAGAAGAATTATCTTATGTTATTTATGTAGAGGTTGTATACATCTATTTAGTCCTAAGTGGATCAATTGGTGAAAAATTTGTACACCATAGATAATATACAAGATTGGTTCAAAAAGAGGGACATGGCTTAAGTGCACCTTGCAAGACAATAGATACAATAAATGATAAAGGAATATTGTATCATACACCTAGAGAGTCTCATACACCAAATTAGTGTCACATGGTAGTGATTAGAAAAATATTTTTAAATATATTTTTTTACATAGGTTGATAAATACCTTATTTAAAGGATTGAAGCATGATAACTCTTAAGACAAGTTGTTCGATTTTGATGGGTAGATATGAGATGGATGAGCAATTAAATCCCTAGTTTCTCGTGTTTTAATCTATGTGCAAGTATTATTTTATTTTCTCGATCCAAACATTTAAAGGAGTTTAAGAATATCATTTAGTTACTTTTGGATTTGATTGTGTAACTTTTTAAGCATCAACATTTCAAATCATGATCCATGATACATCATTGGGATGTTTAGAAAATATCAAGATATGTAAGATTGTGAGTTGCGGACTTAGATTGATTGAAGGTTGTATTTGAAGGGTTGAGTAGATAGAAAGACATAAATACCTGGAACAAGGAGTAGGAAAAGATAACAAAAAATTACCAATGGTTTAAAGACAACTTAAAAATATAATATGTACATGACTTAATATTTTAATTAATACAATATGCTAGTTATGTGGAAAAAGCATAAGATGAGAAACTCGATAATAAATTTAAAGTAATAAAGACTAATGCAAATAGCCATTACAAAATCTTTATAAAATAAATAAAAACTATATTGAAAATAACTAATAAATTAATTATTATAAATGATGTAAAAGATCCAATGGTTGAAATATGATAAGACACTAAAACATAACTCGTATATATGCAATAATGTTTAATTAAGTTTAACAATGACTGCAAATTCACATCAAATAGTTGTCTTAAATTTTTTTAATTATATTTCATTATGTATAAGTTTAAAACTATTGTAATAATGAAATATTTTTAATAAATTTAATTTTTATAATCTCATGTCAAAATAAATTCATATTTTTTCATTGGGAGTTGGGTGTGATAATGATCAAAATAAAGTTTTAGTTAAATATATAAGGGGTATAAAAATTTCATTTAAAAAGTTACCTAGTACATATGGTGAAAAGGGGGATATTTTAATAGGAATGGTGTTAGGAGGTGGTATAAAAATTCAAAATGTGAACTTAGATATGAAAAATAGAGGTGTTATTTAATATTTCATGATCGAAGGTGATAAAGAATAATTTTACTTAGTGAATCCCTTAGGTTTCTAGCTTTCCCCCTATGGTTTTCCTTTATGGACAATAAATCTTTTCTCACATCACTAATATGTATTGTCATTTAGTCTCCACATACCCTCTATTTCCATTGTGTTACAATTGAGGTTGGATTACACCAATTAGGGGACTACATAAGGCAGTCTCTTTAATAGCATGTCGTTTTTCCCCTTGTCCCTATTTTTTACTTGATTTATCTCATATTTGAAATGTAACAGGTATATTCTATAATCAAGAAAAATATTAAGGATTAAGGTATGTAAGTCTTAGAAATTTTAAAAGTGTTAAAATCCGCAAACACCTACATTGAACCTTGACCTATAAAAACTTGTAGTCTAACTTGCAATAGCACACATTTCAACTTGCAAGAACAACCACTTGACTTATAGCCACGCCTAGATTTTTAACTTCTATGATTGAGTTCAAAATTTTTCTAATTTATCATCCAACCATCTTGAACCTATTTCTAACATTAGATCTCACTATATCTATGTGGACTTGTTCTATTTCTTCAATTCTTTGTCGAAACTTTTTTTAATTTACACTTAGCACTTCCCAACTACTACATTTGTTACTTAGATCATATTACAGTAAATTTATCCTATATTATATGTGATCATGGTATCTTAAACAATACCCTAATTTTTATTTCTAACGTGTTATATATTTAACTTTTTATACCCTTTAATAGAACATAATTCTTATTAAAATATCATTTTTACCATATATCTTAGATACGTATTCACATTTGTATACCCCTCATAAGTTCAACTAAACATTTCATTTCTACTGCTAACACAATGATCTCCAAATGAAAAATCTTGAGTGACTAAATTGGTAGTATTTAATAATAATAATAAATTAAAAACATATGTATATTTTAATGTTTAACATCGATACACAATATTACAAGTGAAATAAATACAGGTAACTATTTGCAATGTATGCATTATTATTCTCAACACCCTTTGCATGTTTGAATCACAAAAATAAATTAATAATTATGCATGTGATGAATAACAAGAAACTAGATATACGATTGTTCACCCAACTCATAAAAACCCTTTAAAACCTAAAAAAATATTTCATGGTATAACATTTCGATCATATAAATAAGGTATATATTAATTATTAGTGTAGATGTTTCACTTCATCTACGATAGTGTTCATCCTAAGTGAGATATCACACCTACTTATAAATTTTACTTAGGATAATATGAATATTTAATTCAATTCTCAACTAGTAGCTAATAATGACATGTGTTCACATTGACTTAGGTACACAAGTATCACCACAACCTCATCAACCCTTGATTGATGATGGTTAGTTGTCACCTCTATGTAGTCAAGGTCATATTTCTCTTCATTGTTAAATTAACTCGCTTCTAGATTACTAATGATTAAGAGTTAAACTTGCACCTCTTAGCCATGTCATCTTTGTAACTCATGAATCCAAAAGGTCTATATATTTATATAATTATGATCCATAATTTTAAAAAAGGAATAGAATCACTCTTCAATATGATTATGTGGCTAATCAAAAGACATTAGGTATTAGATTATATTTTGTTTATCACAACATTTAACAATGTATCAAAGATATGATGTTATAGGGATAGTATTTTTCTAGGTTTTGGAGCATGTAAATCTAGGCTTTTGTCATATCTAGTTAATGGTGGAGCCATCCCAAGCTCACCATTGTGTTTAGAATATTCAAATTACCTAGGATCAATTATTGATTGATGTAGATTTGATAAATTGAAGGTTACCAATATGAAGGTGGATTTGCACTATTTTTTTACAAAAATATTTTGTAAGAAACTATATAGTAGGACATAAGACCAAGATCCACTTTCATACTAACATTGGAATATGAAATCACCTAAATAATTGGTCGTACTTTACTAAGTCTTGTTAAAGAGAGTCAAATGATACTTCTACAGTTCTATTCCTTTGTTGCTATGGAAAGTGATGCAAACTATGGAGATATGTTGAAGTGATGCAAATTATGGAGATATGTTGAAGTGATGCAAACTATGGCTAAGATATTTAGAAAGTAAACACTTAAGTTGTTGTAAATGACTGACAGATAATCAAAAATGTTGTAATAGATAGAGAAATTGATAGGGAATCTGATTGTGCATCTGTTACTGAAATCTAGTGTTGATTTGGCAGGACCAGGGTGCCCAACGCTTTTGTCTTCTGAGTTGTTGTCAAAGAATCTAGAATTTGAAGCTGTCTGGAATCCACCTGTGAAATTTGATGCAAAATATTGAGGACCAGGGCACCTTTGAAGTTGTCAAGAAACCACCAGTGAAATCTGATGCAAAATCTTGAGGACCAAGGTGCCCTAGTGTCTTGGTCTTGGGATAGGAGCGCCCTAGTACCCTGGTCCTGATGTTGTTTGAGGTCTTCTAGCTTAGTTAGGTATCTATAACTATAGACAAGAGGAAAGAAAGAGGGTTGTGGATAGGGATTTGTGTTATGTCAAACCCCGAGTTTGGAATTATAGTATCCTAAAATTGCACCCTTTGCAATTTTGACCACATTTGGGACCCTCACCTTAGTGTTTTCATCCCTATGCTTGATTAGGACTCATTTATGCCTCTACCATGCAATAATAGCCATATTTTCATGTTCCACCTTGTTGGGACCCTTAACCTTGGCCCAAATATGGGATAGGACCAAGGCATGGCACCTTGGTCCTCCCTAACTGGGCCCTAATTTACACCCTCTACCCTATCCAAATTTTGAGCAGGAAACCTTGCTTCATGTCGACTTATGTCAAAAAATTAATATCTTTGATGATGAGCAAGTATATAAGGAGGTCTTCCCCTCTCATTTGGATATACAAGGGATGGGTGGATAATAAGGAGGCATACATAAAAACAATCAAGCATTCAAGCATTGAAGTATTCATCATCAAGCACTTCTAGAGGTCTTCAAGGCTACATATTCTTGATCTATCTATTGTTGGAGCAACTTTACATCATTCTTATGCAATCATGTGTGTGTGATTAGGGTTTTGTCATGTTCATGCCATTTTCATACAACGTATGTGATTACATTCAAGAAGCAAAGCATTGTCATCATTCATTGCAGATCTAAGGTATACCTTTCCATTATTTATTTCAATTATTTGCAATATTTCATTCAAGGTTAATTCCTAAACCAAGGTTTGACTTAGGAAAACCCCTATTCCCAACCCATTTCCCCTTCTTTCTATGTATAAGAAATAGGTATGGAGCCGCAATCTTCAAAATAAGCTTTATTTGCATAGACGAGTCAACCCTTTTTAGCATGCAAAAAAGTAGGAGGACCAAGGCACCCACCACCACGGTCCTGACATTTTTGGAGATTTTTCAGGGATAGGGTCTGAATCTACATATATTGCTCAAATCCAAGTGCATGCAAAAATCTCGCATCTATAGCTCACTATTTTCTTAGTTTTACCCTCATTTTTTAACACTTTATCTTATTTCAGCATTTCAACTTACAAAAGAGGAAATTCAAAATTAATTCAATCCACTTACTATTCAGTCCTTATCTGATTTGTGATTAAATCTAGTCAATTACCCTCTTCTTTTGAATGTAATGTCCTGAGTAAAATTGATTTAGTGGTTTCTCCCTTCTATGTTGCAAATCCTAAGTCAATTTTCTGCATTATAGGAATTAACCCTAATTGAAATAAAAATTGAACTATAACTAAATTAGAAAGGCTTTCCTTTTGAGAGAAAGGAATTGAAATTCTTGAATGTAGATGATTATACCTTCAATAGGTGATGCAATGTTCTTAGGATAATTCCTCCATGTGTTGATGCAATAACATGATAAATCGCATAAAAATCATAATGTAATCATTCAAACATAATATTGTTATCCCCAATTTGGAAAAATTGGGTAACCTACTAATTTTTGGCCCATTTGTAGTTTAAAATCTCTATGCATTCATTTCGAGATGATTTTGTCATCTTGTGCATATTTATCATTTTGAAATTCCTAGTAAGTCTTTCCTTTTAGTTTTATGGTGTCGATCGGATTCATAAACCCGAATTACACCATTCTGGCCTTTAGGCGCATTTTGAGTTCATGAACCCGATTTACACCTGCTTTTTATTTCTCCTTTGAACTAAGGTGCAAATCGGGTTCATAAACTTAAAATGCACCTTGACCTATTCATAAGTGCAAATTGGGTTCATGAACCTAATTTGCACCTATTTATTACACTTTGTGTCAATTTAATTTTTCCTTTATCAATTTGATTAAGGAGTCTTATATTTCATTTTTAATATTTTTACTCGCATTTCTTCTTGGTAATTTATCTTTTTACTTAGAGGCGAAGTTGTGAAGACCTCCTTTTCTTTTGAAATCACAGGGTTTTCAAGCGCTTTACCGGTGAGTTTTTCTCTTTCCATGGTTTTATCTATCAATTTTGAGTTCTATTTTTTGGTTTTCTTTTCATACTTGGGTCGTTTTTACCCTTGTTTTGCACTTTTGTGTTTGGTATGGTCAGGATTCATAAACTCAAACCATATTTTTTTTGTCAATATCATTTTGATGTGTTGTTCAGGTTTACTTACCCCAATTGCACTGTCTTTTTATGCCCTCCATTTTTTGTGGTATTTGGATTCTTCAAACCCAAATACCTTGCCTTTTTCAACTTCGTTTTTCTTTGTTTGAAGGGTGTTGTTTAGGTTTTACCAACCTGAAAAACACCACTCAAATGGTGTTGTTCAGGTCTCTAAACCTGAATAGCACCGTAATATTTTATCATTGCATATCATTTCTGTATGGTGTTGTTTGGATTTACCAACCCGAACAAGGGTAAGTGCACCAAGATGGTGAACAAAAAGGGGGGTATAAGTGGACAGTTTTTTTCTAAAATCAACTAAACTTGAACTTGGAGGAGCCATTTGAGACTCACCCACTCAAAACTTGAAGATACCCAAAGAACAAAGATTCTAGTACTCTAAATCTAGTTTCCAAACTAATAAAGATTTTCAAAATTGGATAATATTAGGGTCAAATATTTCATGCAAATAAAATTGTTCTTATTTTTTCAGCAAAACATAACATAGTGTCTGACATGTACATCAAAAAAGTTATAGTTACATTTAGTATTTTGAAAAACCCTTTGGTAGAAACATAGTTAAGAGTGAGCACTAGAAGTGGTGTATTTTTTTGTAATTTTTTGTTTAGTATTATTTTTTAATGATTTTTCAAAGTGGACGCATCCTGAAAATCAAGTACCTTTTCATGCGCATCACATAACTTGCACCAAAATAATTGAAAATTGAAAAAAAAATTAAAGTGTAAAGAATGACGTGTAGAAAAATAATATATAATGTTGGCTTGATGATGATATGTTTGTAATAGGTTGAGTGATGACTTTATTTGTGTTGTCATTGATGGAAACCATGTTTTGTTAGCCATCTAAGTCAATTAGTCCAACTATTAAAGCCTAACCGGTAGTGGAAGTAGTTAAAAAGTGAACCGGTAAACAGGACAACAAACCGGCAAACAGGGACAGTGCGATGTTTAAGCGACCGGTACGGACAAATGGTGAAGAGTTAAGTGTTGAGATTTGGAATGTATGTTCTTGATATTGGCAAGAGTCTATGATTGGAACCACATCAGCAGATTCAAAGTTTGGAGTGAAGTTGTGATGTATTGAGCAGTCAGTCAGGAAGAACAGTTAACCGATAGAGCAAAGTTACTTAGATCGGTAGACTTAATGTTTTATTTTTGAGTTATGATGTCTGTGGGTGACATAAGTATTTAGCGTAATGTGCAAGATTGACCAGATTCATTGAACCTAGTAAATTGTTCCAATCGTATTAGCCAACTTAACATAGTTGTTTATAAAAAGATGATATGTGTGATGATGTATTAGGAGAAGGATCGTGAATGAGAATTTGATTGTGTGGTGGTAGAAGGAGATTGGTTTTGATGATTAGTTAGTGTTAGAAGCATAACTGAAGCCGATCTAATCAGGCACAAAGGTGCTAACAACAAATCAGACAAACTTGTTGTTCCCTAATAGTTGCAGCAAGAAAATCCTCTCACAAGGTCACTCCTAACAGGGTGCGGTAGGATCCTAACAAGTCCAAAGATTTAAATCCTCTAACCAAGTGACACATTAGCTTGTGTTTTGAAATCCCATAGATGGGTAGCTCCTAACAGGGTTGGTCCTAATAAGCCTTATTGTAATAGCTCTTAATCAGGCTAAAGCACTCTTAACCAGGTGTCACTCCTAACAAGGTGTTGTATGACCTTAACTGGTCAGATCTCTATTCTGCAGATAGTTGATCTTTGTGGGTACTAATTCCTACCATGGTTTTTCCCATTTGGGTTTCCACATGAAAATCATTGTGTTTTGAGTTGCATGCTTTATTGGGTGTTTGTTTATGTGGTTATATTTCTTGCATGCATATTGATTTTCAAGTTGGTTAAAGTGGTGATCAGATTTATATTGTTTTTTCTTGCACTGATTCACCCGCCCCCCTCTCAGTGCCTTATAAGTTTATCAATTGGTATCAGAGCCTAATTCCCTTAAGGCTTAACCATTGGGAAGGATCCTTAAGGCTATCATGGGGGATATGAGGTACAAGGAGATCTCTAACCAACTTACAGAATCTGAAGAAGCCCTAGGTGAACTGAGGGTCAAGTATAAAGCTTCATTGGCTAAGAGGAGAGAGCTAGTTGAACAATTGTTTGAACTTAGTGAAAACAATTCATCTGAGGAAGCAAACATTGATGCATTAGCTAATGAGGTGGAAAATTTGAATGATGAGAAGTCAAATCTGAGAAGAGAGCTAGAAGCCCTAACCATTAGGATCAGTTCCGAGTTGGAAGCCAGGAGGACTACTCAAGACAAAATCAGAGAGAAAGAGCATGAGATCTTTAAACTAAATCAAGAGGTTGGAACCCTGACTGCATATCTTCATGAGGAAAAAGAAGAAAAAGAGGAAGGGAAAGTTGATCTAGACATGGCTATGTCTCTTAGAGAGAGTCTTATGAAAAAGAAAGAAGATCTTACTAAGGAGTTGGTTGATGCTAATGAGATATTGGCTAAGTACAACAAGAGAACTACTATGCTTAATGAGAAGATTCAATCACAAAGGAAGAAAGGAGAAACACATGGCTTGGGTTACACAACTTTTGAGAAAGTAGAACCATCTGGTACTAAGGATATCATGCATGAAGATAAATTTACACTTAAGAACAAGAAAATCACCGGTAAGAAATCCCACAAACCAGTATGCTTTAACTATCATAAGGTAGGTCATACTACTAATGTTTGTAGAAATAGATCCAGTGTTGTTAATGGTTATAGACCTAATACATATGATGGATATATGCCTAGCACTTTTAATAGTTATTGCTACAATTGCAACAAGTATGAGCATAGAGTTGTTGAGTGCAGGTTTGAAATGAACAATCAGAGATCTTACATAAATCAGAGACCTAATGGTGAATGGCAGAGATCTTTCAATGACCGGAGCAACCCTACTTGGCAGAGACCTTATGTGAACCGGTCTAGTCCTTATGAAATGGAGTATAGACAGAATGTGACTTGATCAATTTATCACAACTATGGTCATGTTGCTATGAATTGGAGAAGAACTGGTAGAGGAAATGATAAACCCTGGAGAGCATCTAGAATAGCATGTTTTCATTATCACAAACTAGGACACCTTGCAAAGTTTTGCAGAGCAAGAATGAATCAACTGGTTAATCAGTCTATTGACCGGAAAGGTAAGAAGAAGGTTGATGTAGAAGAAGTCAGGAGTGAGATGAACAAGATCTGGAGGAAGAAGAGTGAGGAGAAACCATTGGAACAATATGGAGGAAGAAGAGTGAGGAGAAACCATCGGAAGAGTCAAATTCTTCACCCAGTGTGGATAATCCCTCATCGGTAAACTAAGCTATGTATAATGCTTAGGGGGAGAATATTGTCAGATCTATTTTCAAACCCCCTGAATGATTGTGCAGTAAGTCAAATCTGCATATCTTGATGCATTATGATGTTATGAAGAGTTTTTGTGATCGAACCGGTATATTGGATGTGTTATGAGAACCGATAACAAGTTTTAGGTTTGAAAGGTGATTAGGGTAAGTTCAACCGGTATTGCATTTAATGCAGATTGTAAAAGGTAAATAAAAGGATGTTTTATAGTTTCATTTGTTACCTTGCATTCTCGAGAGCACATTTGCAGAGTGACTGAAGAAGAGTAGAGCCTTTGATTACTGCATTGGCGAAGTTGACAATGAATTGAGGATATTTGCAGTGAAGTGAATTGGTGAAAGTACATTTGGTTTAGAAACCCTAGCTGCGAAGGAGTTGAAAGGTATTATTTTGTGATCTGATTTTGTGTTTGGTATTTTTCAATAGATACACCATGCTTTGTTGATGTTACTAAAAGGCCTCGACCAAAATTTAAGAGGCATCCTCATAAGTCAACGTAAAGCGATCCAGCTAGAGCCCTATCCAGCGTACCCTATGATGTTTTGCATGTCGAAGACATTCGATCTTACATTCATTGCAAACTGGAGGATTTGAGAACTTTTACAATCTTTAATCAATACCAAACACTATGTGATGAACAAGGAGTTATAAAGGATCAATTCAAAAGGGTTATTGATAAAGGTTTTCATCATGTTGTAAACTTTCTTGATGAATTTGAAGAAGACCATATCAGATATGTTTTGAGTAGGATACATGATCAATTCATGTGGTCGGATCGCCCGCATAAGATTAGAAAGGAATCTATTCATGTTGTCACCAGATTATGCGCAACCAGTGAAGTTCTTGTGTTAAGAACAATCCCGAATGACGAAGTTGATCGATTGAATAATTCTAAATGGGATGGCTGTCCAATGAAAATAAATGAAATAGATGATCCCGAGGTAAAGTATGCATCTATCTTCATCGGATACAAGGTTTATTACTTGAGTAGAACAAACAGCATTCCTGAAGCTGCAATCCACACAGCCTACCGGATGTTGAAGGAAAATATCGATTATGATCTTGCAGAAGCTTTGAGAACCCAGTTGATACTAAACCTTGAATATATCAAGAAGGATAAAAGACAGAAATTCAAATATGGGCAGTTGATCATTGGTCTGTTTTTCTATTTCCAGAACTCCTTTCGTGGTATCGGTGATATTCAGTGGTCAGAGGAAACACCGGTGATGTTACAGATAAAGAACAACATTAAAATGCTTGGAACTGATTTCACAAAGATAATATGGGGTTGTTTCAAAGACTTCCAAAAAAGAATGCATGCTAGAGAAAGAATACCAAAGCATATTGTTAAAAGGTATAAATATTCTATCTATTTCATGGTTGATACTAACACTTGTCAGATAGAGGTAGCAAACCCTAGGACTTCATGGGTGATGCCCATGGGTTATGAGGTAGAAGCTGATATTTTTATTGCCTATGTTGATCATCTTCTATCTACACTGGTAGATCCTAGTACAACCAGGTTTGGAACCTTTAAGGAGAAATCTATAGAAATACATTTTGAGTTGGCTAAACTAGTGATTGCTAAGAAAGTTAGAAAGGAAGTTGAACAATTTGTTGTGGAACAAGGTTTTACAAAAGAGATGATTGTTGAAGCAAGCGCAAGATTTGAAGAGAAGAAGGTCGGAACATCTAGTATACCCACCGGCAGACAGACAAGGAGTACGGTTGTCAAGGAGAAGCCCCCTCCTCCTAAGATTCAAATCAGAAGGAAAGGTAAGGAAATCAAGCCACCAGCACTGGTAGCCACCAGAAAAAGGAAGAAGCAACAAGCAAAAAGAGTTGTTGTTGAAGTAGAAGGAGAAGAAACTAAATCAGGAGGAGAAAAGAGAGAACTAAGAGCTGGTGGTAAGAAATCAAAGGTGGTTGGAGCATCCACAGTGAAATTTGTTAAGCCATCGGTAACTAAACTTACTTCACTTGATAAATCGTTGGATAAAATAAGGGATTATGGAATACTAGTTGGTGTAAAAAGGCATTATGATAATTTTGGAGAAGAAGAACAAAAACATATTGAAGATGCAGTTGTTTGGTCGATGAATAAGTATATTAAAGAACTGATTGAATTGCCAGGCCAGATACCTGATTCATTGTACAGTAAGCTAGAAGCTAGATGGCAGGCAACAATAAGGCAGGATAAAGAAATAGTTGAATTTGTTCTTATTCATTTGCAACTGGAAACCTCTAAGGAGGATATACAGAATATTCTTTATAATACAAAATAATTGTTTAGAATAAAGAAGAGGTTAACTAGACTGCTTGTCAGTGAGTCTCATTCGGTCCAAGATGAGACTGAAGAAATCCTGATGAAGTTTTAGGATTGGTACCTGAAGAAGAGGAACTAGTGAGAATCAAGGGAGAAGATCTCCCTGATACTTTAAAAATTGATGATATCATACCAGATGAAATTGTGTTTAATGATACACTAGTTGATAAACACACTAAGCAAGAACCAATCATTATCACTAATGAAGAGACAGAAGTGAAACCAACCAGTATAGATCAAGTGATGACTGAAGAAAATGCACAAGTTGATGACATACAAATCTCTGAGCCCCCGGCAAAGGAAGAGATGCAGAAAGATATTGATGTTGGGCAAAACACAATACAACTGGAGAAAGATGTAGAAATGCAGCAAGACACACAAGAAAAGGTACACATAGATGTTGAGCAACCAGTGAATACAAATGTTGAGCAAACTAAAGAGCCATTGGTAAACACAGATGAGAAGCAAAAAGAAGAAGAGAAGCAAGAAGAAGAGTATGAGCAGAAAGTAACCTCTCGGTCACTTACATCAAAGAAGATCCTTGGTGATGATGAGGATGATGACACATTATACATTCAAGGACCAATCAATATGGATATGATGAGTCCTACCAAGCTGATGGAGATTGCATCTTCCATGCAATCTAAAGCACAAAAGAAAATTATGAAAGCTCAGAGGAAAGAGGCACAGACCATACAAGATGCAATTGATTTTTTGTCCAGTCTATTACCAGAGACAGTCACTGATAATCTTTCCACTCCCATTGAGAAATTGGACCTTTTGGTCACATCAACGATTGAGCAAATCAAGATTCTTGAAGAGGTTGATACCAAGAATGTGGAAAAGGAATATGAAAAGAGGAGAATTGAACAATTGATGAAGGATGTTGATAGAAACAGAGTAGGTATTTCTATGAACTTGGAGAAGATTAAGGGAGAATTACAGACCAGAGGTAAAACAATGTCTACTATTTGCAACTTTTTGTTATTTTGGATGATATTGATAAGAAGAGGAAGGTAGAGCAGCAGGAGCTAAAAGTTTTGAGTGAATCATTTAACCCCTTAAATGATTTAGCAACCATTTTTGGTAGAGCGGTTATTAATATACAGCAAAAGCTAAAGGCTTTAGAGGTAGATTAGGTAAACAGGACATCATCTTTGCAGGAATTACAGACACATCTTGTCCCTAATTTGCAAATTTGGCAGAGAGGCTACAAGGAGACTGATGCAATTTTGGCTACACCAGAGATGAGCACACTTGATGCAATGGAGGAGGATGCATATCGGATCAGAACACATATAGAGATTACATCTACTCTTTTGGAAACTTGGGATAAGGATCTGAAACTTTTGAAGTCTAACTTTACAGATGGATTTCTTAAGATGACATTGTAAAAACTGTTGAACTCTAATATATATTTTTTTTGGTAATGTAAATTCTGATGTATATTGTACTCATATTTTTCATGTATTTGCTTACCTTTGTCATTGTTGTCAAATGGGGAGTAGTATTGGTCAGTCAAAATTTTGTAATATCATGTAATTGGTAAGGGGGAGTTATGTATTTGAGTCATGTCCTGATTGTTGTAATGTGACACTGAGACAAAAAATTTCCTAAGTGTTGCCATCAATGCCAAAGGGGGAGATTGTTGGCTTGATGATGGTATGTTTGTAATAGGTTAAGTGATGAATTTATTTGTGTTTTCATTCATGGCAACCATGTTTTGTTAGTCATCTAAGTCATTTAGTCTAGTCGGTAAAGCCTAATCAGTAGTGGAAGCAGTTAAACAGTGAACCGGTAAACAGGACAGCAAACCAACAAATAGGGACAATGTGATGTTCAAGCGACTGGTATGGACGATCGGTGAAGAGTTAAGTGTTGCGGTTTGGAATGTATGTTCTTAACATTGGCAGGAGCTATGATTGGAATTGCATCAGCAGATTCAAAGTTTGGAGCGAAGTTATGATGTACTGAGCAGTCAGTCAGTAAGAAAAGTTAACCGGTAGAGTAGTGTTACTTAGATCAGTAAACTGGTAGACTTAATGTTTTATTTTTTATTTATGATGTCTGTGGATGACATGAGTAAAGTGTAATATGCAAGATTGACTAGATACATTGAACCTAGGAAATTATTCCAAGGGTATTAGCTGAATTAACAGAGTTATCTATAAAAAGATGAATATTATGTGATGATGTATTAGGAGAAGGATCGAGAATGAGAATTTGAGTGTGTAGTGGTAGAAGGAGATTGGTTTTGATGATTAGTCGGTGTTAGAAGAAGAACTGAAGTGGATCTAATCAGGCATAGAGGTGCTAACAATAGATCAGACAAACTTGTTATTCCCTAATAGTTGCAGCAAGAAAATTCTCTCACAAGGTCACTCCTAACAGTGTACGATGGGATCCTAATAGGTCTAAAGGTTTAAATCCTCTAACCAGCTAACACATTATCTTATGTTTTGAAATCCCATAGCTGGGTAGCTCCTAACAAGGTTGGTCCTAACAAGCCTTATTGTAATAGCTCTTAACCGAGTGTCACTCCTAACAACGTGTTGTATGACCTTAACTGGTTAGATCTATATTCTACATATAGTTGATCTTTGTGGGTACTAATTCCCATTGTGGTTTTTCCCATTTGGGTTTCCACGTGAAAATCATTGTGTTATGAGTTGCCTGTGTTGTGATTGTGAAGTGTGATACCTGCAGCTGCAACACAAATACTCAATAGATCATTACAAGCATGGTTATCAAACAATAAGCAAATAAGGATGAACCATGACAAAGCCACCTATCACCTCCAAAGAGATGTGATTATGGATTTGCTCTCAGATCTGGATAAGCAATCCTAGTGACTTGAATACACCTAGATGGAGGATTTGAAATGATAATTATATGCAAAGATGAGATTGATTATGCTAAATTGATCCAAGAGACTAATTAAGCTAATGATATGCATGATTAAGCTACATGATTCAACAATTATGCTAGAAAATGATCAAATTAAGCTAATGCAATTGCCTATAACAATGATTCTCAAATGATATGCCTATAGTAACAATGCCTAAATTGATAATGAGATGGGATCCTTATTGCTCTAAAATGGGGGATATTTATAGGATTTCCAAGGCAATGGATGAGGTGGCAGGGAATCAACGGTCAAGATTGAGTCTGAAGATATCAAGGGTGAAATTAGAGGAGGTTGGAGAAGAGGTTGAAGGAAGGGACACTTGTCATCTCTGTGGTGACAAGTGTCAAGGAGCTTTTCTCATAAAAGGGCAAGTGTCCAAGAGAGGAGACATGTGGCCAAAGTGCCATGTGTCTCAAGAAGAAAATATCCACACCATAGGAGGTTAAGATAAGGAGGTTAGAATGTGCAAGATAGGATAGGGTTAGGTTAGGGGGATGGTTAGGTTAGGTGGTTAGAAGTTAGGAGGCATGTGGGTAATTTAAATTTAAAAATTCAAATAATAGGAAAAGACATTAATTCTCAACAACTCATAAATTGATTTGTTTTAATTAATTAGAGGATTAGAAGAATTGATTTGAAATGGGGGGAGGACTAATTAATTTGAATTAATTAATCAAAGGGGACCATTGAAATGAACCTATTAAATAAATCCTTAGATTTATTAATAAGTAGATGAAAGAGAGAATTTAATCAAATTACTAATGAATTCAATTAAATTAGGAAGGGGGATTAATTAAATAATTGCTTATTTAACTAATTATCTTTAGACCATTTTTAGGTGTATACATTTTGCCCCTCTTTGAAGCGAGTTGTGATGAAACGTTGATTCAAAGAATAATCTCATTTTGATGATGATATTGGTTCGATAGGATGCCCCAGCTATTGATTGGTAAATTGTGATACGATGATGCCCCCTCAAGAGATCAGTTGAGATAATTGATCTTTGGAGTTTTTGGATCTTTGCGAAATTGATATCCCAATTAGAAATTATTTTATTTCTGCAACTATAGTTTATGAGAACGCGAGTTCTACGATCACGGTGATGTGGTTTTTGATTATTGATAAAGCTTGATTGATTAGATTGATAAGATCGAGATTCAGTCTGGTTTCAGGAATGACACCTCCTTTATAAGACAAAGATGATCAAAGCGTCTGGTTTCAGGAATGATATATCCTGTATAAGACATGATCAGAATGTCTAGTTCCAGGAAAGATACATCCTGTATAAGACATGATAGAATAGATTTAGATGTGATCGATTGATAGAATTGATAAGGTTGATTCGATAAAGAACTGACCGTTTGTTGATATCAAGTTGCAGGAGGATTTAGATATGCTGATGTTAGTTCTGTTGGGGGGAATATAAGATTTCTGTTGGGTCATTAATATCTAGAGAGAGATGAGTCATCATTTTGATTGCGTATACACTTATGATGAAATCTTGATGATTCCTGCGATAGATTTAACCTTGGATAAAATGAGCATGTGGGATCCCATGCAAGAATGAAATGCAAGCTAAATGCAAATGCCAAATGCAAAGCTACGACTGGACCAGTCATTGGGTTATTGTGTTTTGTCATCATTGAGCTTTTTAAAATGTGGGAAGTAAGTTCAAACATCGATGGTATAATTAAACCATGATGACCTGAGCATGAATTTCTTGTATTTTGATATTGCAAGTTAGCACAAGCATCGAGGTATAATTGAACCGAGATGACTTGAGTGTTGCTTGCGTAAAACAGACAGTATTAATCATTTCTATATGCAAATCGGAAATATCTTTGATGATACTTCAATGATCATGTCCCGAGACAAATTTGCACATACTAATGATTAATTTTCAGACAAAAGACAAGAAAAATATCATGTTCCTTCCTTATTCCTCTAGTCAAAGACATCCTAGAGTCACTCAAAAATCATGATAGCGAAAAATCAAGATAGAAAAGTTGAACAATCATGTTAAAATCATTATCCAAAAGATATCATCCATGTGCTTAGATTGACTTTGTAATAGTTTGATGGTTGATAATTTGATCTCGTGTTCAACATTGGATGTGTCTTAGTTTTTGCTTGATAAGGGTTGCCTAACTATTGTTCTTCTGTTTGATTAAGCTCAAAATGATCAAAAAATTTGCCCCCAACTAGGTGCAAGATTTTGCCCCAAGCCTAGAAACAAATTCAGTATGATATACCCAATGATCCAAACCATGGCGAGAAGCCACCCGGGATGCCTACATATGTACAAAGGCTTTATTATGGATATGAACAACGTTGATAGAAAAAATTGAAATGCGAGCGGAAGGATGCATGAACTAATAGATGGAAGAGCTAGCAGACAAATAGCACCTGTTTGCCAGGTTTTCACCATCTTTTTTATTGTACTTTTTCTCATATTTGATTTTTTTGGATTTTCTGCTTTTTCACTTTTTTTTGGATTTTCCTACTTTTTCACTGTTTTTTGGATTTTCTATTTTTTCACTGTTTTTGGATTTTTTTAGCTTTTTCAGACATAAAACTTCTTCAGATGCATGCTATTGATGGGTTCGTCGAGCTGATCTTCATCCTATGTTGATAGTTGATATGCTCCTGACCTAAATATTGTTGTGACCACAAACGGACCTAACCAATTTGGTTCAAACTTTTCCTTCTTTTCTCTATATGCTTGGTTACGTGGATTTTCTTTTAGTACTAGTTCTCCAACTTGAAAGACTCGTGGTTTGACCCTGTGATTATAACTTCGGCACATTCTTTGTTGATATACCTTTAAATGATCAAAGGCATTTTGTCTTCATTCATGGATCAATTCTAACTCTTGCAATCTAGAGACCTGTTGTTCTTCATCTAGGATAAGACCTTTTAGTGATACTCGTAGAGAAGGTATATCTGCTTCTATTGGCAATATTGCTTCTGATCCATAGACAAGAGAGAAAGGTGTGGCACCTGTTGGTGTGCAGATACTAGTATGGTAGGCCCATAGAGCAGGGTTCAATTGAATATGTCAATGTCTTCCAGCATCATTCACTCTTTTTTGAGGATTTTCATAATAGTTTTGTTTGATGCTTCTTCTTGCCCATTCCCTTGTGGATAGTACGGTGTGGAAAATTTGTGTTGGATCTTGAATTTCTCACATAGTTCTTATACATCCTAATTATTGAACAATCACCCATTATCAATGATAATGGTCATGGGTATTCCATAGCGACAGATGATGTAGTTCAAGATAAATGCGGCAATTTGTTTTCCTAAGATATTTGTGAGAGGTACTGCCTCAGTCCATTTTGTGAAATATTTTGTAGCGACAAGGATGAATTTGTGACCATTAGATGAAGAAGGATTTATCTTTCCTACTAGATCAAGACCCCATTGACAGAAAGGCCAAGATGTTGCCAAAGCATGAAGTTCTTGTGCTAGTGCATGAATCAAATTTCCATGAATCTGACATTGTTTGCATGTTCTAGCTATCTGAAAAGAATCTCGTTCCATAGTTGGCCAATATTAGCCCAAGCGTATGAGTTTTTTTGAAAGGGTAAGACCACTTGAATGAGTGCCACAAATGTCATTATGGACTTCATGTAAGGCCTTCTCAAATTCTTCTTGTTTGAGACATCTTAAAAGAGTACCGTCTAGACCTCGTTTAAACAGGGTATCTGTGATGAGAGTATAATAGGAGGATTGGCGAATAAAGTTTCTCTTTTGATTTTTTGATAAGTCAGGAGGGAGGATATTATCTTTCAGGTATGTGTAAGTTTGGCCATAACGGGAGGAATCATGCCCAACAAGGTGATAGATAGTTTGGGAATCAGGACAATTATGAGCAGGGTAAAACAACTCTTCCACCAGGAATTCATAATGTTGTTGATTTTCCTGTGTCTGAAGTAGAGAAGCAAGTGTATCCATGGCATCTGCTGCTTTGTTGTCATTCCTTAGAATTTGCTAAAAAGTTTTTTCTACAAATTATTTCTTGATATCATCAACCATCTTTTTATAAGGCATCAACTTTTCGTCCTTTTTTTGATAATTGTCATTAATTTAATTGATGATGAGCTGAGAGTCTCCAAAGACTCGAAGTTGTGTAATGTTTCATTCTATAGCCATTTTGATACCTGCAACCAAAGCTTCATATTCTGTTGTATTGTTGGTGCATGGAAAGCTTAATTTGTATGCTTTTGGAATTGTATGACCTTATGGTGTGATGAATAGAATACCTGCTCCTGATCCATGTTGTGTATATGAACCATCAAAGTATAATTGCAATGTTTTTGTTGTGACTATTAGTATATCAGTATCGGGAAATTCAATTTACAAAGGACGATTATCTTGAAGTGGTGCCTCGGCTAGTTGATCTGTAATTACTTGTCCCTTTATAGCTTTTATCTCAACATACTCAATATCAAACTCACTCAGGATCATGATCCATTTTGCTAATCATCCTGTTAATGTTGCCTTACTGAGTAAATACTTCAATGGATCAATTTTAGCTATTAACTTGATGGAGTGAGATAGTAGATAGTGTCGTAATTTTTTAGAAGCAAAAACTACGGCCAAGAATGCTTTTTCTGTTGGAGAATAGTTGATCTCATATCCCACTAATATTTTGTTGAGGTAGTAGATGGATCGTTCTTTTCCTTCCTTGTTGTGCAAGCAAAACTCCTAATGATACTTCGATGGTCAATGCATAGAGTAACAACGACTTTCCTGGAATTGGTGACATTAGGACAGTTGTTGCATGAGATATGCCTTGATAATATTGAATGCATCCTCACATTGATGGTCCCACTTGAAATCAACATTTTTGTGTAATAGATGAGTAAATGGTTGACATTTATCTGCTAGTTGAGCAACAAATCTTCTGATTGACTAGAGTCTTCCTTGGAGTGATCTTAGTTGACTTATATTCTTGAGAGATGCCATTTCCATGATTTCTTTGACCTTAGCTGGATCTACTTCGATACCTCTAGCTGAAACAATGGATCCCAATTTCTTGCTTGAAGTGACACCAAAGGCACATTTCTTAGGATTTAGTCGTAGCTTGTACTGTTCTAACTTGTCAAAGATCTTTTCTAGTATTCCTATATGGTCTTGTATGTTGTATGATTTGGCCAAGATGTCATCCATATAGTCTTCCATGAATGTATGCATCATGTCATGGAATATCGTTGGCATAGCTCTTTGATATGTAGCACCTGTATTCTTTAGTCCAAAAGGCATGACATTCCAGCAGAAAGTACCCCATGGGCATGTGAAAGTTGTCTTTTCTTGATCTTCAGGTGCTATTTTAATCTGATTGTATCTGGAGAAACCATCCATTAGAGAAAACATGGAGTGTCCAGCAGTTAAATCTACAATGATGTCAATGTTAGGCAAAGGAAAGTCATCCTTTGGACATGCATTATTAATATCTCTAAAGTTTGTGCATATTCTGATGCTTTTATCTGGTTTTGAAACAGGAGTGAGGTTAGATACCCATTGAGGAAATGCTACAGGTCTGATGAATCCTACATCCAATAATTTCTTTAGTTTTGCTTTGACCAGGAGAGTGATATGTGGATGCATTTTCCTTAACTTCTATTTAACTGATTTGGCTCCTAGATTTATATTTAAGTGATGCATAATAAGCTCTAGATCCAACCCTGGCATGTATGCATATGACCAGGCGAAATTGATTTGTCATCTTTTGAAGAATTCCATATATTGTTGCATTTCTTTTCCTGATAGAGAAGTTGTTGGATGTAGGATCTTTGGTTTCTATGTTGTCCCAATGTTAACTGCCTTTGTTGGTTCGATCAAAATGGATGACCTTTCTTGATAATGTGAAGGTAAAGTGTCAAATCTCCCAATCTTTCGACACCTCGAGGAGGTTTTCACCATTAGATGCGTCCTTTCTTTTTACTTTTTCCTAATCTAATGTTGCCAAGAAATGGTTTTCAGCATTAGACCTCATATTGTTTTCTTTATTTTCCTTTTTGTGACTAGGAGATTTGGCACCCACTTGACTGGAAGATGGGTTGCTGAAATTCCCAGTGAAATTTGTTGCGAGTTCAATTGCATTAAGATATATGGATATGGCATGGTCATTCGGAAAGGTATCAACAGCAGTATGTCCTTCATTTTCCCAATCAATAAGTTCAGGGTGGATTAGAGGTAGGGGGTCATTAGGTTGAGATGTTTCGAGAGTATCAAGGGTCATGATGGATGTATCAAATTTTCTTATATGTATGTCAATGTCTAGAACGACACTCTCATCAGAATGACCTCACATCAGGAGCTCTCGATCGTCCTCGATTAAGTCCAAGTCAGCCGAATGTGATTCTAATTCAACTAAACTAGTTCCTAATGTTTGCCCTACATACGTGTGAACTACATCGACTCCTACATCTTCTTCAAAGAAATTTTCTTCAGTTGATTCTTCAGAGTGATAGGAATCCCATTCCCATTCGTTAGAATCTGTATCACTTGCAGCTTGCAATCTACAGATTTTTTCATATAGTATTTGATTTGTTTCTTCAGCTTTTGTTGCTATATCTTTTCTTCTTTCATATTCAACCTCTTCGGGACTAAGATTGAGTTTTTTCAACCTTGCTATGAGCTCTCCTTGATTAGTATCAGGATCGTGCTTGTTTTGATTGATATTTAAGGTTGTTTGGGAGGTGCTTTTAGTTTGTTTTCTTATTGATTTGAATCTTGCTTCTTTTCCCATTTCATGTTTACTTGTGCTTGTTGCTTAGCTGGTGTTTCTTCTCTTTCAATTGCTAGTTGTTCTTGTCTGTTTTCATATTCTTCTTCTTGTTGGCTAAAAGACGTGTCTTCTGGTAAAGTAACTTGTCCATATCCTAAGCCTGTTTTGTATGTAGCCTGTTGAGTATGAGGTTGGATAGGTTCTGATATACCTTCTTTTCTTTTTCCTATAGGACCTATTCGAGTGTATCCCATTTTTCTGAAAAGGTTAAATCCTTTTCCATACTTTTTTGTAGGTATCCGGACATTGTTGATCTTTTATTGAACTTCTTCATCCTTGTATAGCCACTATAGCACATCTTTGTCTCATGTTTCCTTTGATAAGGTCCCAACAATAACAAATGCTCCATCAAATATCGGAAGATGTTTTACAATTTGTTGTTGTTTAGAGTTTGATGGTTTTCCAAAGGATTTAGGAGAAAGTGGTAATTGTGATATTGAATATTCTCCATTCCCTTGATCTCTTAGCTGCATTTGTTTTTCCATACTTGACAAAATTGAGTCAAATGATTTTTCTTTGGATTGTATGTCTGAAGATGATGCCTCCATGTTATGAGGAATGATGACTTCTTGAGCTGGTTTGAGATTACTACAATATTGAAATGGATTTGAATCTGTTGAGATCTTGATTTCCTGCCCATTGTAGGGAAACTTTAAGCATTGATGATATGTTGATGGCACAGCTTGTATGTCATGTATCCAGGGTCTTCCCAAGAGTATGTTGTATGATAAGTCCAAGTCTATAACTTGGCATGTTGTGTCTTTCTGTAAAGGTCCCACTCTGATGGGGAACATCACAATTCCTTTAGAGGAATGCTCTTCTTCATCATAGGATTTTATGGTGATATTTTTCTGGGGATCAACTACATCTTCTAAATAACCTAGAGCATAGACTAGACTCAAAGAGAAAATGTTTAAGCCAGCTCCTCCATCTATTAGGACACGTTTAACTCGCATCTTATGAATGATGACTTTTATATGCAAGGGAGCATTATGGGGATGTTGCAAGGACATGTTGTCTTCTTTGGTGAATGATAAGAAGTGAGGGGTTGTGAGGTGTCCCACCATGGTTTGGAATTTCTCTATATCCAGATCTTTAGACACTGTTGTATCTACTAATGCTCTTTCTATAATTTCTTTGTGTGCAGGTGAAAGCTTTAAAAGTTCTAAGATGGATATTTGCGTGGGCGTTTTCTGTAATTGCTCCACTAGATTATATTATTTTGTAGTGGATGACGTGTTTGTTGTAGGACCCAACAAAACAACTTTATCTTTGCTTCTTGTGATAGCATGAGCAGGTTCTTGATTTTTCTTTTCTTTAACTACAATAACATTTACCACATTATCATATGTATGAGCATAGTTTACCTTCGCTTTACCCTTACCATTATTTGTTGTTGATGATTCACCCTTCTCATAGTTTGGAAACAGAGTTTTAAAATTTGTATGAGATTCGTTTGTTGTATGTCCATCCATAATTATTACTCCATTATCAATCAAATCTTGGATGACATGTTTCAACTGCTGACAATTATCTGTGTGATGTCCCTTGTTTCGATGGAAATCGCAATAATGGGTATCATTCCACCAAGGGGGTTTTACTTGAGGTTCATAGTTCCTTTCTTCTAGTAAAGTAATCAATTTGTTTTCAAGAAGTGTTTTAGTGCTGACCCAAGGGGTTCACCAATGTTTGTAAATTGCCTTCGAAAGAAATTTTTGATAGTTGCTTTTTGGTGATGATTGTTTTGTTGAGCCACTGCTGAGTGATTGGGTAAATTAAAAACCAGTTGCTTTGGTTTCAAATTGTTGTTATCCACTATTCCATCGTTGACGATATTACAATTTCTATTCCAAAACTTTGGCTTATCACTATGACTGTTGTTATTGTTGTTAGGAGGATGAACTCCTTCTTTGTATATTTTCAACTCACCCTTCTTTATCATGGTTTCCTCCATTCTGATTCCATTATCAATCATATTTCCAAAACTTTGATTTCCTTACATTTTTAGATGATAACTCATTTGTTCATTTAGGTTGTCGATGAATATGTCCATTTTTTCATACTCTAGCACTGTATGAGGATATCGTGAAGCTAATTGTCTCCATCTTTGTAAAAATGTCATGAAAGGTTCTCCACTCTTTTGTTTGGCATTACATAGGTCTAGCATTGTTACTTCATGTTGTATGTTGTAAGAGTATTGTGAAACAAACATCCATCAATTCTGAGAATGATCTAATTCTAGGTGTAAGTTTGGAGAACCATTCCATAGCTAGTCCAGTTAAGCTTTTCGGAAATAATCTCATCAAGTAGGTATCCTCATGTGCAAACTCCATACTCATTGTGAAAAATTCTCATATATGATCTTGAGGGTCAGTGCTTCCATCATAATTTTTGTATCTAGGAGTTTCACAACCTATAGGAAATGGTATCATGTTTAGATTTATGTCGAATGGATAAGGACAGATTTCTTGAAGTGAGTATCTTCTAACATTTCCTCTCTGCATATCTTGAATTTGTGTTTTTAGTGTTTGTATTTGTTGTGTGAGAGTTTTGATAGGATTATCAACATTATTTGTTCTTGCATAACCATTATTTTGCATTCTAGGAGGATCTTGGTCTCTTCTTGTATCATCTCTACCCCTTCTTGTATCTTCATTGGATTCAACGTTATTTAGAATTTCTACGTCATCTCTTTTGGGAATGTAAGTTTCCTCGTTGGTTCTGGTGTTACTAGGAATCGACGTGTCATTCATTTTGAGACCAAAAATATCCTCATATTGTTTGTTATTAGGGGGAGGGTCACTTCTCTTTTGTGTCAATTTGTTCACATCAAAATCTTGGGGGAGTGTAGCACCAGATTTTGCTAACATTAGGAAATATTTTTCTTTTTCTCCCTCCAATAATTTTTGCATAAATTTATCGAATTGAGGATCTTTTTTGATGTCTCTGATATGTTGTTCTGTTATTTCTTCTTCAACTTGTATTTCATCTTCGTGTTCCATGGTTCTATGCTCTTCAGTTATTTCCAATGTTTCTATTTTTGTTTATGCGATCTTTCGTCTCTGAGCCCCAGTTAAAACGGGCATACACGTGTGTTAGATATTGTGCTAGGATTCGATTGTCCAAAAGTTGTTTTGATAAGTGATCAACTGTCAACGTAAATGCGATAGAGCGATATGACACGAAAAGATGGTTCAAGTGTTTAAAATTTTGCAAGTTTTTCGATCTTCAGTTTTGAAGTGCAATGATGATGATTTTGATAAAAACCAAGTCCAATAGGAACGATATATCCTACGATGTGGGACAAGGTTATCCTGACCAAATGTTGTAGTTTCATGATAAAGGATGATATATCCTGATGAGAAACTATGTTTTTGAGTGATCAATTTATCAAAGAGGGTGATGATGCACTTTGAGATGTTTAGATCTTGAACTTGTTGAATGTGAATACTTGAAAATCTTGAGGTGTCTATTTCTAGAATCTGATTTGACAGATGATAACTTGACCAAGAGAACAAAGAAGACAATCCAAGCACAGAATGACAGATAACATGTGTTTATGCTCATTGTAAACTGACCAAGCAAATATGACAGATCTGAAAAAGACATGCAAGAAGACAGTTTTGGACAGATAGAGACATAAATTTGTACGACAGATTACATAGCCTAGAACGACAATTTAAACAGGCTCATACAACAAACCAAAAATTTTGCATGACAGAAGACATAAACTCGTATGAGATTTCTCACAAAACCAAACCACAAATGATGGCATAAAATTCCCTGCTAAACTGGCTCGTACAACAATTCCCACTAGACAGGACGATAAAAGATAACACAAATTTTTCTACTAAACTAGCTAGTACGACAATTCTCACTGGACTCGATGATAAACTAGATGCCTCGTATGACAAACTAATAGACTCGTATGATAGAGGACAGAACAGAGACAAAAACTCTATTTGGACATATTTTTTATCAATGAAGTTTGATGTTTTGCTTCTATTTTCCAGTTTTTTAGATGTCTAATTTTCTATTTTAGGGACGAAGACACAACAAACACGTGATATGTTAAGTGACCTCAAGAATAATACGTTACCTAAGGAAGTTGGCTAAGAGAGAAAACCTTTGCTTGCAAACTTAGGTACACACTCAATAGCTAATCAGAATACGGCCGCTGAGTCTCACGCAATGGATTCTCGACGTCATATTATCTGACTCCAAACGCTAATGGGGGCACGATATGGCAAGTGTCTTGGGAGAGTTACTATCTCTCTTGCACAAATATTATCCCCCTTTTGGAGGTGAATCAAGTAGCTTCTAATTTAATTGGAACTAGTAAGGGATCTGTTCGGCGCGTCAGGGTTTAAACTCAATTAAGAGGTCTCCCAGCCTTGAAAACCAAGGTTTGATATAACCAAAGATACGAAGGAGAGCTATTCCCAAGCACTGTCATTGACTTGATTTTCATCAAATCATGTTTATTTTATAGTGGGTTGGAGTACTTAGCGTAAGCCGTTCCCACTTGGGTCGTTCCCCTCTCACCGGCCTTAATGGCTTTGGCCTTATAGGCTCCTCAGGAGGGCAGGCCCGCTAAAGATATGCACTAATGAAAGAAAAGGATGAGTCTGGCTTTCTGATCACCTAAGCAAGGTGAGAGCATACTCGCCTATCATCAAAACACATAATACATATTTGTTCATTTCCTTTAGCAAAAACAAGTGTGCCTAGAAAATTTAAAGAAGACATAAAGTTTGGTTGAATCCTCCTAGGCAACCTGCAAAATAGATACGTTAGTAGTCATATGTGTTTTGGTGAAATGAAGCTTTGACAAGCGTAATCTTCGATAATCATCCTTCAAAAACCAATTAGGCTGCCGAAAAACTCACAAATAGACCAGGGTTAGCATTAGTAATAATCAAATTGAAGCATGAAAACCCTAAAATGTAATCTATTTTGAAAACACAAAAATAGAATTTTGTACGATAATTCTCACTTGATCGTACAATAATTATCTCTACTCGTACGAGGACACAAAGGAACTTGTATGAGGCACAAAGGGAACTCGTACGAAATTCTGAATCAAACCTAGCTAGAAACCTGCTAAATTGGAAATTTGATGATGCTAAGAGGCCAAAAATAAGATTTTTGGCCCCATGGTGGGCACCAAAATGTCGTGCCTGTGAAGTGTGATACCTGCAGCTACAACACAAAAACTCAATAGATCATTACAAGCATGGTTAGAAAATAATAAGCAAATAAGGATGAACCATGACAAAGCGACCTATCGCCTCCTAAGAGATGCGAGTATGGATTTGCTCTCAGATCTGGATAAGCAATCCCAGTGACTTGACTACACCTAGATGGAGGATTTGAAATGATAATTATATGAAAAGATGAGATTGATTATTCTAAATTGATCCAAGAGACTAATTAAGCTAACGATATGCATGATTAAGCTACATGATTCAACAATTATGCTAGAAAATGATCAAATTAAGCTAATGCAATTGCCTATAACAATGATGCTCAAATGATAAGCCTATAGTAACAATGCCTAAATTGATAATGAGATGGGATCCTTATTTCTCTAAAATGGGGGATATTTATAGGATTTCTAAGGCCAGGGGTGAGGTGGCAGGAATCAACGGTCAAGATTGAGTCTGAAGATATCAAGGGTGAGATTGGAGGAGGTTGGAGAAGAGGTTGGAGGAAGGGACACTTGTCATCTCTGTGGTGACAAGTGTCAAGGAGCTTTGCTCATAAAAGGGCAAGTGTCCAAGAGAGGAGACATGTGGCCAAAGTGTCATGTGTCTCAAAGAGAAAATAACCACACCATAGGAGGTTAGGATAAGGAGGTTACAATGTGCAAGATAGGATAGGGTTAGGTTAGAGGGATGGTTAGGTTAAGGGGATGGTTAGGTTATGTGGTTAGAAGTTAGGAGGCATGTGGGTAATTTGAATTTAAAAATTCAAATAATAGGAAAAGACTAGTTAATTCTCAACAACTCATAAATTGATTTGTTTTAATTAATTAGAAGATTAGAAGAATTGATTTGAAATGGGGGGAGGATTAATTAATTTGAATTAATCAATCAAAGAAGACCATTGAAATGAACCTATTAAATAAGTCCTTAGATTTATTAATAAGTATATGAAAGAGAGAATTTAATCAAATTACTAATGAATTCAATTAAATTAGGAAGGGGGATTAATTAAATAATTGTTTATTTAATTAATTATCTTCAGACCATTTTTAGATGTATACAGCATGCTTTATTGGGTGTTTGTTTATGTGGTTATATTTCTTGCATGCATATTGATCTTCAAGTTGGTTAAAGTGGTGATCATTTTTATATTGTTTTTGCTTTCACTAATTCACCTCCACACCCCTCTCAGTACCTTATAAGTTTATCATATAATTTATTTCAATTTTGGACAAGTAGTTTAATTAAAAAATAGTACATGTCTGTCTCTGAGAACTCTGGAGACATTGGTAAAAGAGATTCAAGATTAATATGTTAATGTTGTTCAAATTTTAAAAACATTATATGATTAGAAAGCTCAGAAGATGGGTGAAATTATGGTGGCAATTTTTCAAATACCCACTTGATGACGTGTAAGCCTGATGATGATGAAGTTGAGAAACCAAATTGGAAGAAGAAAACACGTAAAACGGAGGGAAATAAGGCTACCAAGCCTCAATCTTGCTATCCAAGCCTAAGTACAAGGCAAAATGTGTACGTGTTCTTTAAATTAAAATCGTGTACGGGTTTTTTAAAACAAAAATGGATTCAATTTTTTTTTTAAAAAAAAACGTAATCGTTTTTTTTTTTTTTTTAAATAAAAACACAATCATGTTTTTAAAAATAAAAACATGTACAGGTTATTTTTAGCAAGAAAAACGTGAACATGTTATGCTTACATTAAGTTAGATAAGGAACATGGACTTAGATGGCACTTCCTTTAGCATCCCCTTAGTTTTTTCATCAGGATATATACATAAAATATAAAATTTAAGTATAAATTATATTTTCTCTTTGTCTTTTATCTTTCTTATACTTTAAGTTATATTTTATGTATATATTGTCAATATTTATCATTCTCTTTATATTTAAAGTATAAGTTATATTTTCTTTGTCTTTTATCTTTCTTATACTTTAAGTTATATTTTATATATATATATATATATATATATATATATATATATATATATATATATATATATATTGTCAGGATGTTTGAGAGTGGTTTCAGATCTCTAAGACCCATAATGTAGATTTTAGATTTTAGATTTTAGGAGATCTTATAATTTTTTAGACAGTCAAATTTCTATAATCAGTAGGCTTGTATCATCATTCTCTTGCTATCTCTCTATATCACCAAGCTTATTACGATAGGAATTCAGATAAGTGCAGAAAGAATATGAATGACAATTGGTTAATATATACTTTAAGTTATATTTTATGTATATATTGTCTAGATGTTTGAGAGTGGTTTCAGATCTCTAGGAGTCATAATGTAGATTTTAGATTTTAGGAGATCTTATAATTTTTTAGACTTCTTCAAATTTTAGTAATCAATAGGCTTCTATCATCATTCTCTTGCTATCTCTCTAACTCGTACTCTTTGTTTCCCCTCAGATCTAGACTTATCTATTTTCATATCTCTCTCCTTCTCCTCCCTCTCTACCTCTCTCTATCTCACTCTCTCCTCTCTTCCCAAGCTCTAGATCTTATAATTTCTCACACAGTCAAATTTCAGTAATCACTAAGCTACTTTTATCATTCATTGTAGATCTCTATTTCACTCTCTTTGTCTCCCTCGATCTCTAAACCTATCTTCCTATCACTCTCCCTCTCTCTCCCCCCATCTTTCTAGATATCATTCCTCCTCTCTTCCCAATCTCTAAACCTATTTCTCTTGCCCTTCTACTTTGTATATCATCTCTCTTCTCTACCTACCTCATGCACATTATCTCATCTCTATCTCACCTCTCTCTCTCTTTCCCTTTGTTTATCTCTATCTCCTCTCTCCCTCTTCCTACGTATCTTCCCTCACTCCCTTCATTTAATTCTCTACATACATCTCTCTCTATCTTGTTGAGTGAGAGAGAGGCTGAGAGAGAGAGAGATCGGGAAGAGGGGGGAGATAGAGTGAGAGAGAGAGTGTGTCAGAGATAGAGATAGAGAGAGGGTTGAGGAGAGAAAGAGGTGGAGAGAAAGAGAGAGGTTGAGAAAAGGGTGATTGAGAGAGACTAACATTAAAGAGATAGAGCTCGGGAGAAAGGAATAGGGAGGGGGAAAGAGAGAGAGGTTGAGGAGAGAAAGAGAAAGAGGGAGAGAGGGAGAGTATGGAGATGGAAGGAGGGAGGGAGGGAGGGAGAGAAACGGAGAGAGATAAAGGTGAGATAAAAAGTAGTATGGAGGGAAGGAGGTAGAGATTTTGGGGAGATAAAAGTAAAGAGGGATGGAAAGAGAGGTAGGTAGAGAGAGGGAGAGGGGAGATAAAGAGAGTAGGAGGGAAGATAGATGGATAGAGAGAAAGGCGATAAATACATAAAGGGAGAGGGGAGATAGAGAGTATAGATAGATGGGAAAGTAGAGAGGTACAGGGAAGGAGGGAGGGATGCATGAATAGAGAGAGGGGATGAGATGGAGATTTATTTAGAGAAATAAAGGTAGGTAGGAAAGGAGGGAGATTTATGTATAAAGAGAGGGAAATGGTAGATAGATATAAGTAGAGATAGAAGGAGAGAGAGAAGGGAAGGATATCTATGTAGAAAAATAAAAGGACTAATAGAGAGGTATGTAGGGAGAGAGAGAGAGAGAGAGAGAGAGAGAGAGAGAGAGAGAGAGAGAGAGAGAGAGAGAGAGAGAGAGAGAGAGAGAGAGAGAGAGAGAGAGAGAGAGAGATAATGGTGAGAGAGAGGTAAAAATATATGTCTAGATCTTGGGGTGGAGAGGAGAGTGAGATAGAAAGAGGGGGAGAGAGGGAGAGGGAGAGGGATAGGTAGAGATAGGTATAAATCTTGGGGGAGTCAAAGAGAGTGAGATAAAGAGAAATAGAGAGGGAATGAGAGGAGGGAGTGAGAGAAAGGGATATATATGTACAGACAAATAGAGATAGGGAGGGAGGGATGTAGATGTAGATGTATTAGAGAGAGGGAGAGGGGAGATAGAGGTTAGTATGGAGGGAAAATTTGAGAGTGAGATAATTAGAGAGGAAGTGTGGGAGGGTGGCACAACGAGAAAGGGAGACACACACACACACACACACACACACATACACACATGTAGAGGTATGTAGAGAATTAAATGAAGGGAGTGGGGAGATAGAGATAAACAAAGGGAAAAAGAGAGATAGGTGGGGAGGGGGAGAGAGAGTTCAAATAGAGATGAGAGAATGTGCATGAGGTAGGTAGAGAAGAGAGAGGAGATACAAAGTAGAAGGGTGAGAAACATAGGTCTAAATATTGGGGAGAGAGGAGGGAACTATATAGAAATATGGGGGGGGAGAGAGAGGGAGAGTGATAGGAAAAGAGATAGGTTTAGAGATTGAGGGAGACAAAGAGAGTGAAATAGAGATATAGAAAGAATGATAATAGTAGCTTAGTGATTATTGAAATTTGACTAAGTGTGAGAAATTATAAGATCTAGAGCTTGGGGAGAGAGGAGAGAGTGAGATAGAGAGAGGTAGAGAGGGAGGAGAAGGAGAGAGATAGGAAAATAGATAAGTCTAGAACTTAGGGGAAACAAAGAGCGTGAGATAGAGAGATAGAAAGAGAATGATGATAGAGGCATACTAATTACTGAAATTTGAGTGTCTAAAAAATTATTAAATCTACATTATGACTTCTAGAGATATGAAACCACTCTCAAACATCTAGAAAATATATACATAAAATATAACTTAAAGTATATAACTTATACTTAAATGTTATATTTTTATGCATATATCCTGATGAAAAAACTAAGGGAATGCTAAAGGAAGTGTCATCTAAGTCCATGTTCCTTATCTAACTCAATGTAAGCATAAGGTATTTGTGTTTTTCTTTCTAAACATAACCCATACACATTTTTATTTTTAAAAAAACGATCGTGTTTTTCTTTTATTTTTAAACACAATCGCATTTTTGTTTTAAAAAACCCATACACGTTTTTTAGTTAAAGAACCCGTACGCGTTTTGGCTCGGATTTTTTGAGCCTTAACACATACGTAGTTTTTGAATTTATTAAGAACACGATCGCATTCGTTCATTTTAGGCATTTTTGTTGGTGTCTGATTTTTTGTTCACCATCTTTGTGCACTTACCCACAACACCATGTAAATGGTGTTGTTCAGGTCTGTAAACCTAAGCAACACCATGTCATCTTTGCCTTATGCTCTTGTTTGGTGGTGTTTGGGTTTACCGACCTGAACCACACCCCTTTGTCCTTCCTTTGAATTTGGTGTTGATCGGATCCATAGATCTAACCTACACCAAACTTCTCTTTTTGGTGTAGTTCGGACCTATAGGTCTGACCTACACCTATTTTATCATGTGCACTATATTGGTGTAGTTTGGATCTATGAACCTGAACTACACCTTTGATCCACACCTATCCTTTACTATAAATTGGGTCTACAAACCCGAATTACACCAATTGCACACACATGTAAATAGGGTTCTTAGGCTCGATTTACATTTGTTCTACCATGATACAATGAGGGTTTTTATAAACCTAATGAAATCAAATGCAACACATGCATGATCTTGTTTAGTTCAAATGATCAAGATGATTGATGATTATTCTTATCAAGTATTGATGATTGCTTTATGCTACATTGCCATTCTTGTATAAATGATAGAACCATCTCAAAGCAAGAAGACCATGAAGTTCAAAAAGTAAGATCCACATCTGGTCTCCCCACCTTCATCAATGTTTTCAAAAATTGATCATATAAGGGATACTAAAATGGGTCATGTGGACCTGGCAGAAATCCTCGAGAGGATTGAACATCCACCCTCATACTATAAGATGGAGCCTATCATCAACAAACATATCCATCTGGTCTTAGCATTCCTGAAGTCGAATCAAGATCCTGGATTTGTTCTTGCAGCTGCAAACTATTTTGATCCTATTAGTAGGATTGTGAAAGATACTAATGGAAAAAATCTAATTAGGCTTGATGAAGACTTCTTCGACACTATCTTTAAGTGTCCAAACATTGAAAAGTACTTTGATATCACCATGCAATCTGAGCAGGCTTATTATGACAGGAATTCAGATAAGTGCAGAAAGAATATAAATGACAATTGGTTAAAGACCTCAAGACCTACAATTTCCAGGTGGCCGAAAACCTTTCACAAAAGTGATCTTATTGAAGAGGTCAATGACTTGGTTACTCTTCTGAGCAGGGTGAAGGGACTTCCTACTTCAAATACCTAATATGAATGGATGTATCAGTACATTCATGTCATTATACAAAATAAAGAGAAGATATTTTGGAGCAAGCAAATAAGTGATGTCATATGTGAGCAACTCACTAAGGTACCAACTACCCTAAAATTCTATATGACATCTTATCTAGTGTATGCAACAATTTCTATGAGACATTTCCCAGGTTTATCTACATCAAAAGATAGAAGGCAAGTTGTTGTGTATGAGTACTATTCCCAGTTGTTACTGAAGAATAGCTTTCATCATTTTTGAAGGGTAAATGATGCATTCTTTGGCTACCATATGTGCATGTTAAACAAAGATTTATACAACAAAAGAGTGTTAGATCATGTATGGGAGGTAGTGAATCAGTATGGGTGTATGTTCCTCCATATCCCTACTTTCAGCTACCTAAGGGTGGGATGTTTTAATGATGAACCTTTTATGCTCCCAAGGTATCCATCAGAAAAAATTATCTCGATGGAATTGGCTCGTCAAATGGTGGCAATGCACGAAGCATAGTCAGATTCATATAAGGTAGGTTTCAAGTTTTCATTAACTATCGGTAGATACTCCATCAATTAAATTTTCAAAGAAAGGGCGATGGAAGAAGAAATGAGAAGAGTAATTATGAAAAAATTCTTCAAGGCAAGAAGAGACTTTGATTATAGAGGAATAAGGAATAAATTGAAGAAGGCACATGTCCATGTACATCGCATTGAAGACATTTGGGTTGCTTGTAGGACAAAGCATGATATTAGGAAACTGGATTATTGTCAACTCACAATGGAGCAAATTTGGGAGCTTGATCTTGCAGATGTTCCAGATGATCTTGAGGATGATGGTAATGTTCTAGATCTTTTCTATGCAGAAAAGAAATTTTCGGGAACACCCTTGCCAGTAGTCACAAAAAGAAGCAACTTCCATCAGAGATAGATTCTAGAGTATTCTTGTGAATACTAATATTTGGCTTTCTAACAAAGGAATCTAGTAGAAGACTTTCTCCATTGGTTTTGATGATGATACTGTTGGACCTGTTGGTAAAAGGTCAAAGATTAGAACAAAGAACAAACAAGATCTTGCTACTCCCTAGAAGGCACCAGATTTGAAATTCATAGTTGGGGCTAACAAAGGAAAAGTCCAAGGAGAGCCATCCATTTCAAATGCTCGGGATGCAAAAGAGCCTGAGGTATAAGGTGAACATTTGGATGATGAACCTCTTGATCTAGAGCCTATTGATGTAGATCAATTTGAAGGTGAGGAGGACAATAATGAAGAACATGATGATGAATATGATGAAGAGGGATTACCATAATCTTCCAAGACTTCTCAGTCAGATAAATCCCATGAGTCCCTTTCGCAGGTACCTCTTTCTTCTTCAACCATGGTTCATGTTCCTGTTTCAACTATTGAGTCGAAACCTTTTGGATCTAATGTAACTTGTATTACTCCTAGTACAGTTGTTCATGTTCCTTCCACTAATACCAGTGAGTCATCCTTGGACACCCCTCATGACAATATTGATAATTTTTTCTCTACCTTTCCAAATTTGTCTGAAGTGTCAGCCACCATGTTAGATGACTTATAAATTCATGACAAAAACCAGTCTTCGACCTAATGAGTCATCCCTTGAGAATTTTCTTTTCATTGTTACTACAAATTCACCTATTGTGGCTACTACTTCTCAAGAACAAGCAAATCCGTCTCAAGCTTTAGTCACAAATGTTGATGATGATTCCTCTTTACCACCATGGTTGTTCTCCAATGCTCCAAAGAGGAAAAAGCAAGTTGTCTCTCCAAATGATTTTGATTTCAGTTAGGTTATTTCCACTAATCCCAAAGCTACTAAGAAATCCAACACCTTATCAAGGGTAAAGGTGGATAAAGCTAAGAACAAATATGCAAATATTATCATTCCTCCTACTGATAAGGACATTGATCAAATTCGAGACTCGGATTATACTATTAGTAGGGTTTATTTGGGCAAACAAACTCATGAATCTATCAAAGGAGATATTCAAACGGCCTTAGATGTTGTCATTGTTAGATATGATCAGGACAAGATCAAGAAAGCTAAGCTTAAAGCACAAGTAGAATAACTCACTACTATTCTAATCAAGGTGACCAAGTCCTCTAAAGCAATTGAACTAGTGACTTCATCACTTAGAGATGAATGGGTCATGAAGAGAGTTGAGCAAGCAGATTCACGGAGCAGATCAGTGGGTGAATGGATGGATAGAATGCTCAATCAAGGAGCATGGCTTCTGAGTTTAATTGTCATAATAGTCAAGAATCTTGGCACTATGAAAACTGAGGTGGATAATGTTGTAGATCTCTTTTCTCAAGAGTTGGAAACACAAGAGAAGGACTTTGATACATGGTTGAAACTTGAAGATTTCGACTTAGATGTTCTTGTAGAAAATGGTGTCATTCCTTCTCGAAATATGTATGTTGAGTAGTGGTAAGCATTGGAGAATCAAATGAATACTTTGTAGTGGCTTATCAAAGACCTAAGAAAGGCTCAGAAAGAAAGCATGGATAAAAGAAAGGAAATTGTTGATAAAGTATCAGATATTCCCTGCACTTTCTTAGATGAAAATAAAAAATCTCTAGAGGTGGATATGGTCATCAAAGAGTTTAGTTTGTTACTGACTACTGAAATTGAGAAACATGACTTCTCTTTGTCCTCTATTGACAAGTTGGTTGATCTGTAGTTCATCCTGGATTTTTTTGGATTCTCTCTTAAAGAAACATAAGAAATGTTGCATTGATTTGGGAGATTCCATTACATGGGTCAAGGTCGTCATTGGTCATACTCAAGGACCCAATGAAGCCCAAATAAAAATTGCTCTACAAAAGTTTGAAGAATTCTAGAAATGAGATCAATGTGAAGATGAAGCTACTTAGATTATTTTATGCTTTCTTAGTGTCATTTTGAATAAGCTATCGACACCTCGAGTGCCATTCTATGTATGCACTAGTACACATATAGGACTACATGTGTCCGAAGTCAAATAGGTCTCTACTTTTGACTTAGTCACAATTAGTTGTAACTTTTCCCTATTTTTATGCATCATCCCTCTTCTATATATATGAGGGATCTTTTTGTAATTAACATCTTTTGGCTAATACATCGAAACTCTACAAAATTGAAAATTTATCTAAGACTTTGAGCTTGTAGTGTATTCAAGAAGTTTAATCAAAGAAGAAAAGAAGTTGCATCCAATCTTTGTCTTGGGACTACTTTTTTGTGTGAGGGAATGTTCTGATGTCATTTTTTTCTGCTTTCTTTGAGATTATATCTTTCTTTGTGAAAAGTATTTGAGTTGAAAGAGATAAAAGTAAAATATTGTGGACTTTGTGTTATGATATCTTGCTGAAAATTTTGTATTAAGTAGATAATAAGGTGAAGACTTTTTGCTTTGTTGAGTTATCTTGTTAGAGTAGAAATCTTTGTGATATATTTAGAAGACTTTATGCTTACAACATATCAATATTTGGATTACAGTGGTTGATAGGACTTGAGTATTTAAAGGAGACTTTGAGCTCTTTGTATACAAAAGACTCATCCCTTAAGTCATTTTCAAAAAAGGAAGCAACAAAAGACTTTGCACTTTCATGGACACTTTGCTTCCAATTAGCATAAATTTTTAAGATTACTGCAAGTTAGAATTGTTTTGTTGCTCTATTCTAAATAGAGAATTGGAGAAATACTTGTTCTAAAAAAAGAGAACTAAGTAATTGTATCATCCTGAAATTAGTGTAAAGTTAGCATGTGGATTAAGAATAAGATAGAGATTGCAGTAGAAGAAGGGGGCCTTCCGTTATAAATAGGAGAGACCATATATTGCCTTCTGAGAGGTATTGTCTCACACACTGGTGAAAATCCACATTTTGTAAGTTTCCCCGAATTTACAAAATTTTCACCCAACAAATATGAAGATGCCTTGATGTAGTTTGTTGTTCCTTGAATCAAATTTTCTCTTGAGGAAGAAGAATTGCTCTTGAATTGATGATAATGTTAGCATGAGATGTAATGTTCAAAATGAATTGAGAGGGATGCCTTATATAAGGATTTCATAATTAAAATCACAATTAGGCCAACTTAGAATTGATATATTTTCACAAGGAGTGAGATTTGAATTAAATAAGACTGCCAAATTATCCTCACAAAATTTGGAGAAAAAAGAGTGAGACTAGGAACGTGGGTCGCCCTGGTCCCGACAAAATATTTTTTACTTTCGAGGAATGAAAGATAACGGAGTTCTAATGTTGAATCTAGCTTAGTGGATCAACCTATAATGTGTAAATATGTGGAATGTGTCTTGGAAGTTGAAATTAGGGTAGGATTAAGGGTAAATCAGGATGTAATGAAGAAATAAAGGGCACACCTAGAATTAAGGGCCTAAATAAGAGTGATAATATAATAAAGTAGAATAATACCCATAATATTGAATTAAATATTAATTAATTACAGCTAACGCCCTATAAGACATAGAGGAAAAGTAAATACTAAAATAAGTGCTAGGAGAGTGTGAAATTGAACACACTAATAAAGGTGTACAATTTACAACGCTACAGAAACAAATAGCTTTAAAACAAACTATACCATTACATCTAAAAAAATAAAGAATTATAAATTAATACAAAATTTATTAAAATTAAAATATCTGATAAAAACTATATCTATATATACACAACTTTAACGCAATAATAATATTTTTTAATTTAAAAAATCAAAATATTTTTTTAAAATGTTACATCATGACTTATTCAAACCCTAATTATATGGAAATGTCTAAAATTTTTAAATCATTGCATGTTTAAAGTTTTCTCTAATTTCTAGGAAGATTAGTGGAGTATGCCTTAATTTAAGGCTATTTCTTTTAGCTTAAAATATTCCATAGTCACCTCCCTCCTTTTTGTCATTGTACGTAAGGATATGGAATGGGATTTAATGATTAATATTATGGGCAATTTAGATGATAGAATGGAGAATATTCTCTTTTTAGTTTTTTTTTTTCTAAATTATTTCTATAAAAACATATAATGCTTTGTTTATGTTTTGATAGGTGTTGGAAAGGGTAGAAGCTAAACATGCACCAAAACAGCCAAATCATACATCATGTTATTGACCGCTTGAAAAATCACAGTCGTAGCTTGCAAAATCAACGGTGTATAACGTGCAACTAACTTTCGTGTTATGCACTTTCCGTGCAAACGTACTGTGTTTTTGGAGCCAGAATAGCTGCGTCCGTTGGAAAGTTAGGTTCCATTTTCTTTCATATAATATCATTTCTTTTAATTTTTGGTACGAGATGAAAATGTTTTGATATTGAATTTTTAGGACTTTCATGTGAATTTCTAAATAGATTTATATTCAAATTTATTATGAAATGTCATCTTCTATTTATTTTAAGGATTTTATGTAATTATACATTATAAAAAACATATTGCAATGCCCCGCCAGGAAACCCCGAAGGGATAAGCCAAAATGCAAGAATAGAGTGCAATAAATTTTTTTTTTTAAAGTTACACCACATTAAGATACAACAAGATATCAAAGATTCAGATTACATAGCGGAAGACATCAACTAACACCTAAAGAGTTTCCCAACGAGATTACTTAAATTTCACAATTCACTTAACTCACACAATTAATCCAATAAGCTGATTATCTTAATAATGAGATAATTCTTAATCAGGATAACTTCTTTCAGAAGATGGAAATATAAATCACAAGCAAAGATTCATCCATTAAGATCTATTCATAATCTTCATTCAAGCTTTTCATTAAAATACAAGCCATACATCTAATATTCTAACACACTAGAATTTCATCATAACCATATGAGATCTTTTCAAGCATACTTAATTTCCTTAACAACAACTGAATATATTCCATTACTCTAAGTTACATTCTTTCATATTCCAATTTATTGCATTTAAAAGACGATTGCATACATGCATCTACGATAAATCTCATCTAAACCACTTATGCATTCGATCAAAATGGCATTCAAGAAAGAATTGCATATAAACATTTAAATTTAATTCCATCTTATCCACTTATACATTCTAGCAAAGCTACTCATACATGATAAAGTTGAATAAGGGAAATATAAGAGAATAACATCACATAACACCATAATGATCTCGGAGTTCACCCCTAAAGGGCTACATCTTCGGGTCTGCTCAACTGCGAGACCCCTCTGATAATTAATAAAGTTAGGAATACAAGAGGTTACACCATTTACAATCCTACCATCAAGGCGAAACATAAACAATATACAAACGACCACATTGGTCAATTAATACATAAACGATCCTTGAAAAGGAAAGGATCCAGCTGAACAAAATCAAAGCTAAAACAAAAGTCCAGAAGAGCATCCGCAAAATTGAGCCATCACCACCCAAGGTCTAACATTAAACCGATACTCACAAGGGCAAGAACAATAGGGCGACCCACAAACGTGCTCCTAACAGGACAAAATGACAACACACTAGCAAACGTAGGGACAAGTGTCATCACACAACCTGGTATGGTTACCATGGCAGGTCTTCATAGGTCCCGGCCCCATACACTGGGTTACCCTGGCAACCTAATCCGAGCCTCTGGCCCATCCAAGCCTCATGTGGACCCACACATCCTCTCGTGAAGACAAGGATGATGGTTTGCCATTTCAGGCCTTCTCGCAACATGTCGAGTCTGTGTTAGCACTCGTCCCATGTGTGAGGCACAATTATCTTACTTAGAGATTACATCCTAATCTACTGTTAGGTTATCACTTATTAGACTCACTTTCGATGGGTTACCCAGCAGCCACTTTGGGCGCGGCCCCCAATCGAAAGCCACTCTCCCATACGACACTAGACTATACTCAGACGAACTCAAAAACCAAGGAATACACATGGTCAGACGAACGGAGTTCAAATAGAGAAATCCACCATTTTGTCAAACATGACTTCATACGACACTACCACAAAACAACAGTCAACTCGGATCAGAGGACTGAAATAGGTACCCCAAATCAATCCATACGACAGGGTCCTATCAAACCAAGCACGACTTGCCATTACATAAGCAAAAGCGAATACAAAAATTAAACTCGCAAAGGCAATAATCGGAAAAGACAATATTTTCTCATATTGATTTAAGCATAAAAGTTGATCCAATTCTCTGATTGATCTAAGTTTTCAAAATGCATTGACGGAAAATCACCATTACCAGGTGAGTACAATACCACAATTTGCAATAGTACCATTGTCTATTTCTCAAACAGAGGAAAAATATAAATTAACCATTCATTTTACTAAATGAGAATATCAGTAACTAAACAATTTTCCCAAATGATACTTAATTAAATTTCCAAAAGCACATCGTTTAAATTCATAATGCCAAGGGTTAAATATTCATTTCTAACATTTCCAGATGGCCTATATCATTAAAATCTTCAAACAATATATATTCTTGAATAAAGTATGTTTTATCTCGAAAAATTTTCCAATATAAACAATATTTCATCTTTTTCAAAAGGTGCTCCCCTAATATTATAGGTCCAAAAGGATTAAATATTAATTCATAAATATTTATAACCCTACGGTTAATAAAATATACACAATTATTATTTAATATTGCACAATAATCCAATTAAGTATTAATCAACATATATACATTTATTCCCATTGATAAATATATATTAATATTAATTAATAATTAATTAAACTCTTTATAAAAAAAAAACTTTTAAAACTAATAAATTTATTTATTAATTTATTTTTTTTTAACTAAAAATAAATAAATAAAAAATAAAATACAAATTAACAAAAAGGGGTGGGGGTTTCCACGTGGTCCCCATGGGAAGCTCACGCAGCCCCCAAAGGGGAAGCACTTCTTCCCAAGGGAGCACGCAGCTCTCCCCAAAGGGAGCGTTGTTGTTCCCAAAGGGAAGCACGCAGCACCCCTTGGGGTGCGCTGCTATCCCAATGGGATACGCAGCTCCCCAAAATATAAACAATTTTTTTTTTTATATATTAAATTAAATTTTTTTTTTTTTTAAAAAAACAGTCACTGCTAAAAAAAACACAGTTTCCAGCCAGTCTCAGCAGAGACCAAAATAACTAAATTTTTATTTTATTCTCCATTTACAATTTCAAAGAAAACCCAGATTCTCTTAAACCAACAACATATTTGCTAAAAGGATTTATTAACTTCCATATATCCAACCACAGACATAAATCTCTGATTTAAGGCATGAAACTGAAGGTATTCATATGGGACTTAATTTTTATTTTATTGAAAAACAACATAGAAATTTCCAGAATATGAGAGGTTTTCAAAATTGAAAGGATAATTCTTTTGGGCATAAGAAAGCTCATTTTCCATGCAAAGATGCAAACAATAAACCAATACCAACTAATTCCACAATGATTCATAACCTTGAGGCAATCAATGGAGAAATTAAAACCAAATAGCATGAAGAACATCCAATGCCCATTTTTTTTTTTAAATTTAAACAATAACTAACTGATAACCAAAATTCCTACCTCAGTAAGCATTCCTGGAAAGGATCTGATGAAGAGCCCCAACCTGCAGCTCAAGAAATCCTTCTCCTTCCAAAACCCCCAAATTTCATCCCAAAAATATTTTTCCAACAAAACATTTTTCCAAAAAAATCCATCCTCCAAAATTTTCCAAAAGTCTAGGTTATAAGGAAGAGTTGACCAAAATTTCATTTTTTTGGAATTAAAATTTTTATTTAAAAATAATTCTTTTCCAACTATATCAACAAATTAAATTGCTTTTCAATTCAAAATTGATTTTCTCACTTACTGAAATTTAACCTTTCTATTTCAAAAATGCCAAAAGATTAAATTAATTCTATTGCAATTAAATTTAAATCTTTCTTTTTGTAGGCATAAACATAATACACTTAATATTCAAAATCAACCCTTTAATTGAACTTGCTCCCAATTTAAATCGACCAATTCAGATTAACGATAAATCACATAAAGAAATCCTGATTAATTTAGTCCATTAATCTTTACTGCACAACCACATATTTAGTCAAATAAAATACTAAGGACTAATAATCAATTTAACCACACACACCAAACACGCAAACCAAGAAAGTCAACCAGACTGACGACTCGCAAACCCAACAAAAAGGGAATACCGACGACGACTGACGATGCTCACTTGAGCACGACTATGGTCAACTAGGGTCTTACGACCACCTAATCCAACTCTAAGGATTAAAGAGGTACACTCAAACCTGCAAATCCAGGTGAAGACGAACCTCGCACTCATGCGGCATTGTACCTGAAATCTCCTGCAACCAAGAGTCATACATGCATACATATATAAACTTAATGAAAGTGTTAGCCCGATATTAATACCACGAAATAGGAACACTAAACAACTTGCATACAACTAGTGTGAAATCACATCAACAACTATGCATTAAATCAAACATCTGACTATAACATCATATTAAGATAAACTAACCAAGATTAAACCAAGATTAGAAATTGATTAGGGCAGGGGTACTACACATATTAATGATAAAGTGTCAAAATTTATATTTATTCGAAGGGGTTAAGTAAATATTTTTTGGGGATATTATAATGAAGAAATTGTAAATGTATTGTAATCTCCAATTTAATAACAAGTTATATGCAGGGTAGTATATTTTAAATTTTGATATTATGACTATGATACTAATATAACTATCTTTCTTTTGCTGCAGATAAGGAGGATGAACATGTATTGATTTCAATGTCATCTCCTTTGATTTGCATGGTGTATAAGTAGTAGGAAGGCCACGATCAAGTGGCACCTTGATCGGACATGTCCTTTAGACATGTCCGACCAAGATGTCACTTGGTCGTGACCCTTACTAACATAAACCGATTCATAACCATTCGGTGCTACAAACATACACGTTAGTGAATCGGTATCATTGCTTTATCATAACCAATAGTTAATCGGTATCATTGCTTATAGAACATAACTGATAGTTAATCGGTATCATTGCTTATAGAACATAACCGATAGTTTAATCGGTATCATTATTAATTGTTACAAATATAAATCATGCCCGATAATGAATCGGTATCAATGCATATATGTAAAGTAAACAATAACAATAGTAGCTAGCATTATATGCTATCAGGTTAATACCCCGATAACATATTAATGCCGATTCATATATGAATCGACATTAATATGCTATCGGGTTAATAGCCCGATAGCATTTAGATTGACGCTTAACATAGTTAAGTAGATCGTAAATCTAATTCATTATTATCCAATATCAATATCATAATTATGATCAATGTTATAATCTGATAAACATGAAGCATGAATGAGTAAGCTAATAACAGAGTAAAGGTTTAGGAGAATCTTATCTTGCAGAAGTTACTAATGCATTAACAGAAATAAGATAAATCTTTATTTTGGGGGTTGCAAATAAAATCTTTGTTAACTCATTTAAATCTTCTATTATTTCCCTAGACAAAGTGGGCAATTCATCTTGGAAAGAAAGAATAAAAAATTACTAGCTTAAATAAGATCTAATGTCATGTCTTTCTAGGCTTGTTCTTGATCCAAGTGACCATGAACATAAATGTGATTGGCTAAATTACAACCACATGACTTATGGACTAATAAGTCTTAAAAAAATTAGGGCACCATGCATCACATAGAGCATATTGATTGCCAGTTTCACTACCAAGATCGTAATCAAGCAACTACATGGAGATCTTTAACCTCTAAAAATTTGCGATGTTTCCTTAGAGAACAGTGCACATGATGAAACTAAAACAACAATTGATCCTCATAATGCTTCATCTACATTTGTTCATATCCACACGACCAATGTGAGTATATCATGGGGTGTGCAATATAGTCAGTCAATATGCATTAAGATTTTAGCACCTCCAATAATTAGACATTTGATGTGGAAATCTTGTGGAATGAGTAGTGTAGTTAGTTGGCATGCACTATAATTCCATGACCCCCTACTAACACTATAGACTTTTGAGTCACTTCACCAAGAGCTTCCAACAATTGTTTACAATTAGGTTCCTTGTGGGAGGTGTGTTGTAGTCACATGACTTGCACTAAGAATTCACATTCACTCATTGATTCTACTAAGTTCAAAGATGGTTCGCCAAGTGCTTCCAAAAATTATGTGGTGGACATCTAGAAGGATGAGCACTATAGCCACATGGCATGCATTGAGATCTTGTTATTCTAGACCATTTATTTAGTACTTGTTGCAAATTTATTTCCACATTATTTTGAGTAGGTATATTCTTCATTTAGGCATGGGACTCTTGATCTAATCATTATACAACTCAACACCAATGTAGGGACTATTGCACAACTTCCAAAGACCATTTTGTGTTTCCTTCCCAAATATTACTATCAATAATGGGAAGATCATCTACATTCACCTTTAGATTGATTTCTTCCTAACGGGAGAAATATTATTTTGTGAGCATGGGCTCTCCAAAATGTAAAGTCAAGGATCCATCATTGATATATGAGGCATCACATCTTGGGGGCTACCTAGTCTCTCTTTTGGAGGGTTCTTTCCTTTCTTATCTAGGGACATCATTACATATGGATGCCTAACATGGATTTGTTGTTCGAGCTCATTTCTATATCCTCGTAAGTTACACTAAAGGTAGTTGTTGGTATAAATATTTCGTTTCACTTAGGATAGTGCTCATCCAAGTGTAATATTACACAAAGTTATTAAGTTTACACTAAATAATAAGAATATCTATTATTTTTACCTAGGTAGCTAGTAATGATATGTGTTCACCTTGGCTTGAGGTATTTAAGTTCCACCACTACCTCATCAACCGGTGATTAATGATAGTTATAAACCATCTCTATTTAGCCAAGGTTGTCTCGATCTCAATCAGATTGACTTAACTCGCCTCTTGATTGGGAGTGATTAGGAGTTAAACTCTTACCTTTTGGTTATGTCATCTCTTTGATATATGGATTGGAAAGGCCTATATATTTGAAATCTACTCTTTGTAATTATACTTCATGATATTAAATATAGATAAGAATTACTCTTCAATAGAGTTTTGTGGCTAATACATAGACAATGGGTCCTAGGTTGTATTTTTTAATAAAAAGAACTAACATTAACCTCTAGAAAAATATATTTAAAAAATAGTAAAAATAAATAACTAACTTTTTTTTCGTTGTCAAGTGACTAATTTGATATTAGAGGTCCACTTCAGTACATTTTTCCCCTTGTACAAAATCATGACTACAATCACATCATTCATTTCCAAATGAATTATTCCTCTATTCAAAGTCGTGTCTTTCAAAGAATCTAACCATCTTTCATCAATTGTGTGCCTAATAGTTCAAATTGAACACCTAAGGTTTGTAGCTAATGACAACCTCTAAAAGATAATATCAACATCCACCATCACATATAATCATCAAAGATCAATTAGTCAAGGGATAAAAGTAAAATAAAGAACTTCAAATAGTATTGCACCATAGTTAGTCCTATGCATTTTGCAGTCCATGTCTTTCATGTTTTCCAATCGTGTGAAACCAATAAAGAGATTCAACTAGGAGCCAAGTTTCATACTTCACTCCTCTTACAACAAATCCCCAACGGTCTTCGTAAGTGGTACATTACTTTTAAGAAATAAAATTAATGAAGGCAACTAATTATTAAATAAAAATATAATAAAGCACAAATTTGCATAGGGTTATGGTGTACATAGATGCAATCATGGGTGTGCTCCTATCCTAAATAGTCGGAAAGGTATATAACAAAAAAAATCATAATTATGAATGAAAAAAATAAATAAAACATCAAATCACATCCGCAAGATACTACACAATTGAATCATCTAGATTAACTCTACTATCACAATAAAGTTAAACACTTTCTTAATATTTTATTGTTTATCGTTTACAAATTAATTTAGAATTTGATTATTATTTGATGTTTTTATAATTGGTTACACTAATAAATCAGTCAGGTATGTCTATAATAATTTAATAACTATTACTTTTGTCATGCATGTAGACTTACCACCATACTAATCTGCAAGTACAATCACTATCATAAATTTGCATGCACTTTACCGTTAAGGACCAATCGTAATTTTAGTAGTTTTAATAAAATGGGAAGTTTAGATTTAAGCTAGACACTCCCTTTAAAATTATTCAAGTTTGTGAAGCTACAAAACCCACTAATTTCAATAATTTTTCAAGGCAAGGAGAATATAATTGAACAAAGTGTAATCTACTGATGAAGCTTAGGAACCAATAATTTCTAAGGGTAAAGAGAATGAAAGTTTATCATGCCCTACATCCATAAGAAAGAGAAGGCCTACAAGACATTGAAATGAAATGGAAGAAAGATTTTAATAATAGTCTACAAACCAAGTACTCTGAAATCCTAGGATATTAAACAACGCTGCCATGGGCATAAGCCCCAATAAATGGTCTACTTATATTAAATCAAATTGACATTTTTTTTTTTGGAACTTTCTTTGTGGACCTTCATCAAATAGTCTGATTTTTGTTAACCTTTGTTTTTTCTTAAATCATGGAACCAAAATTAACCAATATAATCGATCGATATATCTTTGCAAGCTGGACATTCCATCCTACTAATCCCAACATAAAAAACAACATATTCAATTGGCAGTATTAAAAGTTAATACTCTTTGGACCCACGCCATGTGTTATCATCCTCCTACACTCCCAGCAGTTGTGTGGTTGTGCCTTGATGACGTTTTCTATCTTGTACTGGTTTCTATTCACAAGCAATTTTACGAATCTGAGTGCGTCAGATCCCACTATGATCCTAGTGCTGGGTGGGTATGTGTGTTATTAGACACTGCTGATAGCATAAGTCTCTGTCCCTAGCTTGATATATAAGAACCCTCCTACTCCCAGATGCTAACATTGCCTTTCAGTAACACTTTTACAAACCAATGTGTCATACCCACTAATTCAAGATCATTTTCCACTATAAATGCTTCTGTTTTGATCTCTTTATAGAATCTGTTGCAGTTAAACAACAATTTACACGAGCTCATGGTGCAAAACCACAAAAGAATGTTGATAAGATATCTCATCGTTCTCAGCTATTAGAAATTTTGACTTGAGAATTTCCTGACTCTACTGAGTTATTTTTTAGCATATGCACACAGATAAAATGACAACATATTGATGAGTGATTTGGTTAAATAAATAAGCAGAACAGGCTGATCTGCCAGGCACGATCGCATGACACTATAGCATCAGCGTAGGCTTAACAAAATATTTCGAGAGGTTATATTGGCTGTGATTCATGGTAAATTAATTTTTTTTTAAACCATACATGTATGCTTCTCATTATGTGATAATGACTGCTTGTGTTACGTGTAAAATGATGTTCGATGGCATCTCTAGTTTTTTCTTGTTTAAATTGTTGCCAAAAAGAATCCGTGCATGCAACAAACAGCACATTCTGAAGTACAATTAGAATGACATGAACCAAGACCCACAAGGAGAATTCAATCCATTTTAGCAGTAGTAGTGGAAACAGTAAACTCATTTAAATCATGTGACGCCCTGAATATTGGCCTCTGTTGTAAGCACTTTACAGTGCTTCAGTTCAGTCATGTTATGCATCATTTGGTGCTTTTTGGTATAAAAACATAAATGTTAGCAGAATTGGGACCCAGAAAGAGAGATAAGAATCAGTTCATATACAGGTAAAACCAAGTCACCACCACACGGGATAGTTGCACTGGTATTATTTGCTATTTATTGTGAGAAGAGGACCCCAACCATGTCAATCCGTGATTACCAAAACACCATCAGAAGTTTATCTCAAACGTACATTCATTACCTAATTTAAAAGAATTAATTACGGAGATGTGATCGGTTTAACTAGAACAAAAAATCGTCAGCAATAGAGCCCAAGTACATTTATTACCTTGAATGGACCAAAATGAAGAACAGGAATATAATCAATTTAATCATCCAGACTAGCCCTCCTCTAAAATCTTGAGAGAGTATGGATTTATCTACCAATCTTCACCTGTTGGAATGAATCCCTATCCCTGACCCTGAGTTACTACTGGAAAACAGAAAAAAAGAACAAAAGAAATACTTCCCACAGCCTCTCGGTGAAAAAGGCAATGAAATTGTGGAACCAAGTACTCCGGTGCTCTAAAATTACACTTGTACCACATGCCTTAAACTGGGTGGTGAAAAAATTCAAATAAATACATGTTAGGGTTATATGTCCTGCACGCCTGACTTCATTTTCCAGCTGCATACGCTGCCCTCCCTTTTCAATAAATTGTTCAAATGATGTACCGTATAACATGACAGAATGCCACTAAAATCGTCATCTCTTTAGTGGGGAACCAGCATCATGCAAGTAAATCATTTAAGTATGTTACTCATGTACCAGTTTCAGTTTGCTGCTCTTGATGTTTGTGGTCCAAAAAAAAATTATGTTAGAACCGCTCTCAAGCTGCCCAACTATAAAGCTGCAGAGAATCCTTGAAGGGAAAACTTATTTTTCTATCTTGTAGCTTGCCAATGTTGTGCCCTTAAAAATAATTTCTATGACTGTAAATGCAGGATAATCTTGAACAAATAAATGGATTGATGGCAATGAACTTGGCAAATCAAAATCATCCATTGCCAAAAAATTTGCCCAGTCCCCATAAAAGTCCCACCTCTATTGATTGCAAATACTCATGCCTCTTATCATAACGCTGCTCCCCACACTGAGATGGTACTATCAACCAGATGGATGCTCTGAGCCACTCTCCCCTTGTATATACTTCTGCTGAGATTGTATGGACCCTACAAACTGAGGATGTGATGACACTGGGGTAGGTGCTGCAACGGGTACAGGATTTTAGATGTCAGTCCTGTCTTGGATACTCTGAGACAAACTCTAAAATCAAAAGCATGCATAATAACCATACCTGCTGAAGGAACTGGTCCCTGTACGACTGGCACGGTACCATAATGTTGGGGCATTGTTGTCATGGAGGAACCTCCTGGCCCTGAAAACTGAACAATAGGCCCCTGCACTCCATAACCATGTGGGGCAGAAAAGCCATGTCCTGCTTGCAATGGTTGGCCCATATAAGGATATAAGGCTGGATTAAGGGTTCCAGCTGCTCCATACAAATGGGAATATTGTGGTGCCAGATAGGGATTATATATATTCTGCATAGAAAACACAAGATATTTATTTTATACTAACAGAAATACAATCCAACAAGCATGCTAAAGAAACGTGGATGCTATAATTTGCAAAATTCTCTCTTTGTACTGCAAAATAAAAGGCTAGAGCTCTTTCTAAGAATGAAAAGGCACCTGATGGTAACCAACATCGGGCACATAAGTTGTATATCTGTCATGCCATGTGAAAGAAAAAATGAGATTTCATAATACTTGTCATACCTTTACATTTATAAACACAAAATTCTACATAAAAAGAAGAGAAAAATTATTAAAAAAAGAAAAGTAAGCCTACCCATATGGAGGGTATGCAATTCCCTGAGGATAGGTATAAGGAAAAGAAGGGGGGAAATTTGAGCCTCCAGCAAAGGCCTGTCCAGGTTGAGAGGCTCCTGGATAGGGGCTCCCCAGGCGCATGCGTCCTACAAGATAATGGGGATAATTCTAAGTAATAAAGTATTGTTTTAGAAATATTGAAAGTAAAGAAACCTATTATATAATACACATTGTTCTGTCTACTGTGATTTGTCAAAACTTTCCCTATAAAATCATGCATCTTAAAAGGACATTATACCCACACAAATACAAAGATAAGCTTCTATCCCAAACTTGTTTCAAGAATGGCGGTGTGCCAATCCAGGACTACTTATAATTTACCTTTCTGAAGGAAACTCGTTGTTTTATAAGCTATTTACTTATCAAATATGGGAATGACAGATGTGCTAATTGCTATGTCTCCAACTATATTCACCACAAAAGTACAAACCATGATTGAAAACTGGGTAGACTATTACCATAAGTACAGAAAAGGAAAAGTGAAAAAACAAATATTTGTTTACATACCAGTTGCCCCTTGCTCGATTTCCCACATAATGTGGAAACATATATGAAAATGAATGTCTATAGATATAAAAGTAATGCCATGGTAACCCATTTGGCTCAACATAAGAAAGTTGTTTGAAAAGCTTTCTTATCCACAATGTTCACAAGTTCCAAAATCAGAAATCCAATACAAAAGTGTTCACTTGATGTTATATAGTTTTAAGTTATAAAAAAGTATTCCAGGGGCTTCAAGAAAACAGTGAACAGTTCAAGCATTTCTGTTGATCCATTTTGCCAACACAAACTTGTACATAACGTAGAGTTACTAATATACTGTTAAGATCCTTCCACCCAACAGAGTAAAGCTTGGATTTCTCTCCACCAAGAGAAAGCAAAAGCCTTCAACTCATGTAAACATAAGAAAAAAAAATTGTCAAGAAGTCAATTTCTTAATAATGACTTGGTTTCTAGCAAAAAATGAGAAATGTATAACTTCATAAAAAGATTCGTTTATGGGGCTCTTATAAATTGAACTTTTGGACTCTTATAAATTGAACTTTCAGTTGTTGGCAAGGAGCTTGATGCAGTTATATACTTAAGATTATATACATATTTGATCCAGGAGAATGTAGCACTACGATTGTCTCACAGTACAGCAGCAATGCACTGTGCCATATTATCACCTTTACCACAAGCTTCAAGAGAATGTGACCACAAAGCTTTATGCTGCACAGCTCCAACAGTGTCAGCCTTATTCTATACAGATATTCCAGTGTTTCCAAAATATGACATAACAAGGAATATGGACCAGCAGTAGGCAAGCAATTGTGTTTCTTGTAACTAACATGACATCTTTCTCTACCATTGGTATATTGATGTATTTTACTAATAAGTAGACAGGCATGGATAAGCATTACATTCAACCTATCAAAGATTGCATAGAACTTTGCATAATACAACTTTGAGATTACAATTCTAGCTTCTAGCATGGCATCTTGTTGTTCTTGCAATTTCTTTGCTTAAGCATTCTGATTTGATATTCACACTGTCATTCTGCGTCTGCTTCTATCTATAAAAGATTTGATTTCATTTGAAAATCTTGTCCCTTGGATCTGAAGGGCCACAAATCAGTGGTATCAAAGCTCACATCAGCATCTATTTATAACACATTTTATTCCACTTAACTATCATGTCCCTTGGATATGAACGGCCCAAGATCAATGAATTCAAAGCTCACATCAATTCACAGTGATATCAAGCATTCATTATATGTCATAACCTAGTGGTATTGGAGTTTTTTCATTCAAAACCTTTGCTGCATTTGGTATGTCCACTGACACAAGGAATGACAACAAGAAGATTGGTTTCTAGACTCAATTGATCCTACGTTCCTTCCATAATTTCAACAACTGGAAAACAAATCCATATCAGAGATGTTGACTTCAAAGATGTTTCAGCTAATGAAATCAAGCGCTTTACAACAACAGAGTGGTGATTTGGAGAAACATTACACGCAGGAAATTGTCAAGATAATTGATCACTTCTCTCAACATCTAAAGCATGTTCAATTCCATTAAGTCCCATTGAATTCATCAATGCATTGACTTTTTGTAGCCCAATATATGGTACAAGTAAATGTAGATACCCCTATTCTTTAAGGTACAAAAAGATGTTGATACTCAAGATAACTGTCTAAAACCTCATTTTATCATACTAGGTAGTCATCAAGTTTTTCATAAGAAATATCACCTTTGCAATTTTAAAGCGTTACCTTTTCTATAAAGAAATTGTATATTAGGGTTGTGCTACCCATGAGGCTGACCTTTCACCTAAACATGCCAAGAATGGTTTTATAGAAGCCTCAAAAGAAACCTATTATCCTGTTGAAACATATTATACACCAATATATCAAGCATTTTTGGCTTCATTGAGGTCATGACCAGTCTATTCAAGGATACATGGTTAAACAGTCAAGAGTTGGAACAAAATATCATTTTGAATTATGGTTTAGGCTTGAGGCCACGCATCAAGACCAACATTGATTCCTTGCATATCTCTTCAGTATGAGAAGCCTATAGGTATGCTTGAAAGTTTCAAGCACAAGCCTAAGAATGAAGGAAAAGCACACTGTTAGCAATCTAAGACTGGAAAGTGGCGTACATTACACAATTCTATTGGACACTCTATCAGAGAATGCTGTGCTTGGAAAGATCAGTTTGCATCAATAGAAGCATCAACTTGCACCACAATGATGCATGATAAAAGAAAAAAGATCATGCATTGTGAGCCCAAATTGCCTAATCTTCAAACCTGTACTGAGAATAAAAAGAAAGATTACTTCAAGTTTTGTTTTCATAAATAGAAGCATCAAATTATTCCCATAACAATGCAAGATATATGCCAACAAATCAAGCACCATGAGCCAAGTACCATGGTAGCAATTACCAGCATCACTTGATCCTTCAATCTGGATCGAAGAGAAGCAAAAGGATTGTTTTATTTGCAGATGTGGGGCAATGGACAACCTAAACTCTTCATTGTTGACAACAGTAGTTAGAAGAACCTGATTTCTCCCAAACCAGGTGAAATTACCAATGTTTCCTCATCCACAATCAAACAACATTAGATGGTCTAAACTGGGTCCACAAAAACATCGCACAAATATCATTTGTTGTAAACATTCAAGCCTGTTCAAATGCAGTCATTTGTGATGTTTTAGAGGTATTACTTGGGCAGCCATAACTTCTCTGGTTCAATGCAATCTATGATGCAAATCACTAAATGTTAACATAGATATTGATGAAAATACATGTTGCATAATGGAACTAACTTTTAAGATTGCATTCATCAACGCCAAACATTGCAAAAATCCAATCAATTATGGAGAGAAGTTTGCTCTCTTGGTGGGGAAACCTTAACTTCAAAAGGACATCCTTGTAGAACAATTTGGCAAAGTACCCCCTTGCGCAGCAAAGTATTAGTTAAACAAAATAATGGTGTAAGTTGCTGCTTCTGGAATTGACACGCAATCAATTCCAGAAGAAGCAACTTACAACTCTATGGATTGTGGAAATCTGATATCATGAACAAAATAATGGTGATATACAAGGATGGATACTTTCTTGTCACTCATTGGGAAGCCTAAGAAGTGCACAGTGAAGCGTATTATCAATCTGAATCCTTTAGCACTTTGTTTATACAAGAATATTTTTCATTCCCCCACTGGAGGACCTAAGCAATGTGTTATGAAACGTACAATCTACCTAATATCTAGGGCTTCCTCTTTGTAATGCATCGATAACACTATTCAATTCCTGAGGAATGAAGAGATGAAACAATAGATCAATGAAATTGTTAAAAGAGAACACATCAAGTCTAGATGTTTGCCTTGTAGCAAACCTATCACGCTCCTGCCAAATGATGGCAAAATAAGGTTGTGCATTGACTATAGAGTACTCTACAAGATCAAAGTGAAGGATCAATATCCTCTTCCTAGGATCAAGGACCTACTAAGCCAAACATGCAGCACCAAATTCTCCACTAATGGATATCATCAAGTAAGGGTACCACGAAAATCCTAATAATCGATCAGATGACAAGAAGACAACCTCGAAAGCTAAGGAAGGTTTATTTGATCGTTGAAAATGGCCTTTGGCTTGATGAATGTAACTGCAATTCTCATGCAAATAATAAATGACATTTGGCCATTTACAGCTCCATCCATTTTTTTGAATCTTGATAACAATCTTATTTTCAGCAAAACAGAGGAAGACCATTTGCACCACATTTAGCAAGTGAACAACACTTTGCAGCAACACAAGTTTAATGCAAACATGGAGAATGTTGTTTTTCTATAGAGGAGATACAATATTTTGGCTATATTGTTGATACAGTTGTAGTAAATGTGGATCCATCCAAGATCCACGTCATTTATGTTTGGCCACACCAAACACCACCCTCAAGAAATTTAAATTTTCTTGGGAATGGAAAATTTATAAACAAAGTCTGTACTTGGGTTTTTTCACATCACTTGGCCTTGGAATGAAATTACCATAGGTGATACTCAAGCAACTTTCACCTAGATAGCCGCTCAAACAGAAAACATTCAACTAATTGAAATGTAGACTCCATTCCACACTACTACTTGTGGTATTTAATCTTCAACAACCATTTGAGATTGAGATAAAGGCTTCAAAACTTACATTTGGAGCAATCCTTACTCAATTCAGTTACCCATTTTCTTACCATAGTGAGAAATTTATTGCCTCTGTAAGAAAATATCATGATTAAGAGATTTATGCCATTGTCTAGACATGTAAGCATTAGAAGCACAATATATTAGAAAAGGAGAGCCTTATTGACAGATCACAAACAAATGTGATTCTTGTAGGCATAGAATGAATTGCAGTAAAAGCAACATCAAAGACGATCTTCATATCATAAGCAATTCCACTTGAATATCAAGTATTAAAACGGAAGTGCCAATCTAGTAGCAGATTGTTCAAGCAGAAACCCACTCCAATCTTTGTTCTTTGTGCTCAACCATATGGACATGAGACTAACCGTCATGATTCTTAGTAGATTTCATAAAGCTGGAGGTATCCTTATGTTCATCGAGGCACCAGAATTAGTTCTGGAGTGCATTCACAATTATAAGGCAGAACAGAGAAAGGTAGTGAAGAAAGGGTGTATGCAGACCTGACTCCTAAAGGCCTATATTGAACTTTTGGTATTCAATGCACCAAACCATGCACGCATTGGATTACTTTGCAGATATCTATTAGGCATTGAATAGAAATTAGTAAATTCTAAGATATTGCTTTAAGTATTTACAATTGTATCATCTAGCACAATTGTGTAATCCTCGCAAGACAAAGTGAAATATTGTTTTTAAGAAGCTTACCTCAGGTCAGGTCACAAATTAGTCAATTGAGAGGACACTTGCAATTTTCAAGAGATATTTCTTGTTGCTGATTCTCAAGTCAAACAGAAAATACATCAAATCTCATACTGCCTATGCTATAGAAAAGCCAACTAGCCACTAGCAAGGATAATATACTTCCTTTTGAATTCCAAGCAAACCTTGGGAAATACTTTCTGTGGATTTCCTTTCAAGCTTGACTACTACTAAGCATGGTAATGTCACTTCCTCTAGTAGTTGATATATTTTCAAAGCTGGCAATTTTCACACCTTGCAGAAAGACCATCCTGGCTCTAGAAACAATTCAAGTGTACTCGAAATGTATGGGATTGCTTTGGAATACCATCCACCAAACACAAGATTCTTGACCCATTTCTAGAGAGTGCTCTAGTCAATGATAGACATATATCCATATCAAACCAAGTCTACAAAATTACATCACCCAATTGATCAAAAAAGTAGAAGTGGTGAATAGGATGATCATGCATTTTCTAAAAATGTACAATTCCAAAAAGCATTGCACTTGGAATTTCCATGTTTGCTTGATTTTCCAACCGCTGGCACCTGCTTCTCAACGAAGAGTGACTAATTGAAAAGGATATGGCATTGTGATCATTTCATGGTACAATGACCATGTCATGACTCATCATCTTTACAACAATTTTCTGGATTTTTTCCAAAGCAAAAATGGCCATATTACAAAGCCCTAACTCCTCTTCTTCTGTGCTGCACTGCTCCAACAATGTCAGCAATATTCTGCACAATTAATATGTAAAGTCTTCTAATAGTAAAGAACAAAGGATATAAACCACAAGAAAGTGAGCAGTTGCATTCTTTTGCAACTACCATGACATCCTTGCATCTTCCACATTTGTATATTAATGTATTCAATTCAGTCTTTGATTAGCCAGACATGAATAAGCATACATTTGATCACTTGGATCTTGTACAAAAGTTTTCAGAATAAAACTTTGTAATTAGTAATTACAGTTAAAGCACAGTGTCTTGTTACTCTTGTATTCTCTTTCTTTTGGCAAGTTGATTTGATATTCACACTCTATAATTCTACACCAATTCCATTTATGACACAAAAAAATCTTTAAAGTGTGTTGTCTACGAGGCACATCTAGGCTTAGATCAATATCTTACCCGTTAAAGAGGTACTTTCAGAATTATAATGTGATAAAAATCCTTTTTGCACAAATATGGTCTTTTTTTGCCCACATATAGCTCATCCTAAACTCCATAAACCCAGAGCTTGTAATACCATAGAAAAGACATAAAGTCAATATCACTCAAGAACATGAAAAATTTAAGCACGGGTACCTACCACAAGGCTTTCAATTTCTAATAGTAACCATTTCTCTAAGCAACATGTAAGGACCAACATTGTTTTTCACTTTGTAATGAAATGCATCCTATCTGAGCTGCAATTTCTCCTGCTCTAAAGGAGTATGATGGATTTATAGGGCTACAAGCTTAAGCAAATCATATTGACTGAGAGGAGTCCTCGTGAATAAAATGTAATGAAAATTTCTTATTGCACAACTAGGGCTCAAAATTGATCTGTAAACAAAACCAGGGAATTACAAATAACCAGAATTTACAAATGCAGCAGAAAAGACAAAGGTAGCACTTAAAGACAGCACTTTACTATCTGGGCGTTGGTAATGAACTTGGTAAGATTGTGGAGCTATGACTCTTTGATATAGTACCCATATTCAGAAAATTCTGGAATTTGATGAACAAAATGTAATTGAAAAAAAAAATAATAAAAATATGGCTCAAATTTGATCCATAAAATAGTGGCAGGGCAAGCCTAGTCAATTCTTGATTCCAGGAGTGCTTTGATCTTTTGTTAAAGGACCTATATTCAAAAGTAAAAAATTAGTAATTCGATTGAAACTTGTAAATGGCATGGAAAAAGACAAAGCGAGCAGCACAAAATATAAACAGCAAACCAAAAAAGTTTACTCTTTCCACTATGGATCAGAAAGTGTGATCAGAAACATTGATGAAAATTCAAAATACAGAAGCTTTTTACTCTTCTCATGGACTGTGTAAACCTCATATTCATTATTAACAGTAGGCGTTACCGTGAGGGGGAGAGGGGCGAGGTCGACCAAGTGATGCAATGTTGCAGTTAGCTCTTCTGCCATCTATGACAGGGCTCGGATCCATGCATGCTCTTCTTGCAGCCTCTGGATCCCTGAACGTTACCTGAACCCATTCCACGGGTAAAAAACACAACCCACACCCTAAATGGTAATCAAGCTGTCCTTAATGGGGTCTAAATCCCAAGAAAAATTACAGAGACCCAAAAAGGTAAGGTTTAAACAACTTACAAATCCATAGCCTTTGGAGCGTCCAGTATTCTTGTCAGTTATGACGACAGCCTCCAAAATGTCTCCAAATTGCTCAAAGTAACGCCTCATTGTGTCCCTCTGCGTCTCCCATGCCAGCCCACCAACAAACACCTTGGTGAGCGTTGTGTCTCCAAACTGGGCATACTGAGGCTGAGCCATTCGTCTTCCTCTTCCTCTTCCTCTTCCCCTTCCTATTCCTATTCCTTTTCCACTTCCTCTGAAGAAAATGACCACCCCTTGAATAATGAAAGACCAGCGGGGTGCCCCAAAAAACACTAAACTAATCCATCTGCCAGCCTCATTCCTCCGCTTGCTCACCTGTAGTGCAACCTCATAAACAATTCACACCCACAGCGCCTTTTTCTCTCCCATGCAACACATTTGCCTCATATTCTTCTTTTGCACATATAAAACAATATAAAAACAGCAAATCCCTGCTGTCCCCAAGGTGGAAGGAGAACTAGTAAACAACACACAGGGATATATTAAAATAATAATACTGACCTGTATGCAATCATGAGCATGCAAGGGCAATCAATAAATATATACAAATGCAAATGGATATATATTATGTGCATATATTTCTATTCCTCTCCACCAAATGCTCAGAAAATTTATATCATCTAACATGGATCGGATTAGCCTGGATTGGATTTTTTTGCATTTACTACGTCTTCATCGTTGCCAAAATTCCTTCCACCACCTCGCTCCAACACGCCCCACGAATCCCCTTAACTACCTCCCATTTCCCCCCCTCCCACGGACCAAAATCACCGTACGTACGTTCGCAGGCCATAAAAGTTGCAGCTCCTTTAATTTTAGCGCTCCTCCCGGAACAAATGGGAATAGTTTTTATGGTTTTTTATTTTGTGAATATTAGTTAAATTTCCCTGTCCAGCGTGACAATCGAGGTGACAGCGATGGCATCCGATTTTACCCTGTAATTTTGGCTTCTGGTTGTATTATCAACCTCGCCTGCCGCCGCGCCACATGTCGCGCTCCACAGCAACGCCAGATATTGTCTTCCACTGCCTTCTCTACGCGTGGCGCCTCTTGCTAAGGAATCTTGTTAGGATTCGCGAACACATTGGATCTCCAATGCCATCATCATGGACCCCACTACCTATTCTTACTTTGCCTCCTCCAGTTAACACCCTCAATTTGATGCCCATATGCTAGCATAATCATTTCTTCCAAAGGAATACTAAAATGATAAGTGTATTTAGTTTTGGAAATAATGATTAAATAATTAGTTTTGATGTTTTTGGAGAATCTAGTTGTCCAAGTATAAAAAATTGATGTTCGTGATGTGAAGAAGGTCATGGGCTTCGTATTGTGTTAAATATCTTTGTGGGTTCAATATGAGTCCCTTTGAGTCACACGTCTAATTGAAAATATCTAGTAGGGATATCTTTACCTTCACCTTCTTTGTGTTTTATCCTATGATTGAAACAAGGGAAAGATAAAAACTAAACCCTAGTGCATAGAGGGTTGTGGGCAACGATTGAATTCTTTTGTGTATTATATAAGAGTGCAAAAATAACACTTACATGCATGCAAGTATAGAGAGATAGCACATGTATGAGTCCATGAGGGTGGACGAACCAGTAGCCTATACAAACATAGTTATTGTCCAACTAATCCTTGTGCATTTTATGGTTTAATTTCATGCTAAGATTAAGTTGTACCAACTATAGTTAAGGTAAGAGTAAATCATCCTTATTTAGTGAGTCTATCTATGAACATCATTTCCTCTTCGAGCACTTATACAAATGGAGATGAAGTTGAATTCAATTATGATTCTTAGTTGAACGTGAATGAATTCCCTAACTAGAACATTGTCTGGATGTCAAGGACAAAATGCAATGAATGTGTGTCCTTAAATTGATTACCAACTTTAAACTAATGACTCAAATCGAGACCAATAAGTGTTGTGAGTCACAAGTTGTGTAGGGGTGGGTGGACACATGACTGCATGTATGACATGCTTAGCAAGTATAATTAAAGCCTTTGGCCAAGGTGGTGCAAAGTTCTTCTTACGCTAGTAGTACACCAAGACTAATTAGATAACCTAGTCAAAGGATCATACAAGTTAGCAGAAATCTTTAGTGTGTGACTAACTAGAGTTGTGTACGTATATAAACACCAGGCATAGATGGCAACTAGACCTAATCTTGTGTATGTGCCCTTGTGAAGGGTAGGGCAATTTCCAAAAGGAAGGTGTGCGAGGGACCGCCAGGTCTGTGGTTGAAGGTAAAGTGCTCCAATGATGCTCTCCTCCACATAGGATATGTCGACACTTGAAAGTTCATAATCAATAATGCAAAATTACAGTAGACCCTAAACCTTATCTTGTCTATCTTAAGTTATGTTTACAAGTAGAAATTGAATGATGAAAGTGTTAAATAGATTATTTACTTTCTTGCTATCTTTTTTGTTAATGAAAAATGTTGTTTGATTGTATTTCATGAAGTTAAAAGCAAAAAATTTCATATGCAATTTAGTTAGTTTCTATTTTCAGAAAGATACATGTAATTCTTTAATTTTTCTTGTTATTAGAAAGTTATTGTTACAGACTAGAGTGTAGTATGTGTTCCTCATGGTTAGCGAATACAAATATTATTGGGTCAATAATGCAAGTGTCACATAGTAGCTTCAAATAATTAGTGAATGGATTGAGACGAACATCCATATATATAGGTGTGGAGTAGATCAAATGAGAAATTTATTATTCATATAAAATTCTTAAGAGGTGTTTATATTTAGTAGATGGCATTTGATGGTTCTATTTCACCAAAGTCAATCTCTCTCTCTCTCTCTCTCTCTCTCTCTCTCTCTCTCTCTCTCTCTCTCTCTCTCTCTCTCTCTCTCTCTCTCTCTCTCTCTCTCTCTCTCTCTCTCTCACACACACACACACACACACACACACACACACATCAACTTATTCATGGCATCAAGGAAGATACCAATAAAATCATCTCTATTATTGAAGATGTGCTCTATAACCATGGCTAGTTACGTAAACAAGTGGATCATATAATTAAAGATTTAACCTTGCTAGCATAAAATCAAACTAAGATGAATAAATGAATTGAATATATTCAAGAGCATTTATTTCAGTTAAACATACTTAAAAAGGGATGTATGACCAAGGGAATATCTATCTAGAGGTTTTTCTATATGTCCAAGCTATGCACCATGTTGGGAAATATATGTGTAGAAAGATTGGGTTCACATATCTACCACTCAATTTGGAGAAGCCTAGGTGAAAATTTAGAAAAATCTAATGTGATTGACAAAGCTTGATATGGAATCTTAGTATAAATGCAACAAGTAATTTAATAACATTTTACAAATGGAAACTACTAAACTAATTTCCAATATCCTAAAATAAGAAAAGAATCTTTTTATGATAACATGTGAAAAATATCCATGAACAACCAACTAAATCATTATTTTTAGTTTTAACAAGACATACAATAGCTTTGTACTAATGCATATTTATAAACTTGTCTATTTTAGAAGTATACATAAAAGTGGCACTCAAACAAGACAAGTGTTGAGGTGACTCAAGAGTATGTTCAAAATTAGAAGATTATAGCTAATAAGACATACAATAGCTTTGTACATGGATTAGTCTCAAACTAGGAGAGTAGCTACAAGGTCATGTGCAAGAAATAATGTCCAATACTCCAATTTATTTAATTAATACTATGTGAAAATACAAAGTATAGGAATAAATAATTATCTTGAGTACTCTAAGTATCATTTAGGTACCCTTAGAATTTTTTTCAACAATATACGCATTGCCCTCCAATGCATTCAAAGGAGAAAGAAACGGTTCCATAGTCTTTTGGGGCAATAGAAAAATCATTAAAGAGGATGAAGACTCTTTTGTTTTTTGAAGTTTCTACCATAAAGTATAGATTGAGAAGAATACTTCAAGGGGCATGAGGAAGTTGGATGTTGAAGGATCTTTGTCACAACCCTCCTTTATCGCTTTTTTTATTTAAATACAATTCTATTATGTTTTTGGTTAAGCTATTAAAAATGATTGAATAAATGCTATAAAAGAATAAAAATAATAATAAACACCCACACACACACTTGGAGAGTATAATTCAAAGGCATTATTTTTATTTTTTATTACTTTTGCCACTCCCAATTATGGCACATGTTGTAGGAGGAATTAGAAGCTTCTAGAGGAATCTCCACCACCTTGCATGTAACTCCCCCACTAAGTTTTTAATCAATTTGCATGAGTCCAATATTGGAAAATAATCTCTTTTTTAATTAAAATCTCAAGATAGTGGAATTGAGGGATTTTCTTATAAATTGAAAGCAAGTTTTCAAACAAGGGAGTTGATTATGTTTTGAAGAAAATTTCCCAAGTTTTTAGCAGTAGGATCTTCTTTGGTAGTCTCATTTTTTGTTGCAGGATTTTTAAGTTGTTGTTTGAAAGATTTCTCTCAAGTTGCAAGGAAGGATCAAAAGGATAGCTAGAGGATTCAACATCAAGCTTCGATAAGCCAGGTTCTCTTCTTGTTATTTCACATTCACATATGAGAAATGGTATTATCCAAAATATGGTTTCTAAATCTTCCCTTATTGTAAATCTTTTCTTCTTATTTAGGAATAAATATTGATAAATTACTTTCACATAATGCATGTAAAAGATAGATTTATTACTTATTTTATTTTCCTTAAGAAATATGCACATGATTTTGCCTTTTGCTTTTCCAAAGATTTTAGATCTATCCAAAAATAATGTTTCCCTTATTTAAAAAAAAAAAAATTCTGAGATTAAAAACTCTTCCCTGTGTGATTTGAATCTTAATCTTTATTTCTTCCCTCAAATTCATTTCTCTGGCTCTTCGAATGGAAATCTGAAAGAAAATCTCATTCTTTAAATAAAATCTCTTTGTGAATATTAGTTGAATAAAATCTCCCTATGAATACTAGTTGTATAAAATCTAGTATAAAATCTCTATGTGAATATTAGTTGAATAAAATCTCTCTGTGAATATTAGTAAATAAAATCTCTCTGTGAATATTAGTTGAATAAAATCTCTCTGTGAATATTAGTTGAAATTGAGGAATATATTTCCCTGTGAATAATCCTATGTGTTATTCATTCTTGTGAATAAATCCTTATTCTCATTTGTTTACATTAATATTTTTATTTCATATATATCTGGTTATATATTTCTCTCTGTGAATAATCCTCTGTGTTATTCATTCCTGTGAATAAATCCTTATTCTCATTTGGTTACATTAATGTTTTTATATATCTGGTTATATACATCTCTCTGTGAAAAAAGAAGTATAAATCTCTCTCTGTGCAAAATGAAATATAAATCTCTCCCTCTGAATGTAGATTTGATCATAAATTTTAAATTCCTTATGAGCAGTCTTACTTCTCTGTGAACAGAAAAATGTCTGATAATGAAATATAAATTGTATTCATTATTCTCTGTGGAAACAAATCCCTCTCTCTGTGACAAAAACTGTGTACATTTAGGTGTTTATTATAAATAAATTCCTCCTGGGAAAACTCTATTTTCCAACTATATTGTGAAAGATTTCATTCCTTATCTCAATAGCCTTCAAAAAAAAGAGGGGATCTTTCTTTGTGTATACACGAACAGTTTATATCCCTGAGATTGGAATTATATCATAGAATTCCCTTATTAAATTTATTCACTATTATCTATACCGTTATTAATATTCTCATGGACAAAGTTAATAAATTACCATATATTTTTACATATACAAATTAATCACTTTCGTATTTGAAATAACCTCACGGTGTCGAATTTTAATTCGCATTTCAAAGCGAATTTATTTTCCTTGGGCAACGTGCGGGGGGGGAAGGCGGTAATAGGTAATTGTCGGGGGGTAGTGGTGCCCTCCACTACCCCTGCGGTCACTGTCATGGTAGTGGCCGCAGGGGGAGTGGAGGGGCCCACGGTGTCCCCTCACCTCTGCGGGCCTACACCTGCAGGTCCGCAGGGGTGACGGGACCCGTGGGTCCCCACTCCCCATTACTCCTAAAACAAGATTCGCTTTATGCCATTTTTTTTTAGTTTTTGAAAATAAAAAAAAATAAAAAATTGTTTATTTAATTAGTTTTATATATATATATATAAAATAAATTACAAATTAAAAATTGTTAATAATTACTTTAAGGTAGATTTAAGTTAGTAAATTAAACTTAGGGAAAATTTATAAATAATTAGGATTATTATAGATTATTGTGAATGATTGGGATCTCCCAATCCATTGAGGATTTATTTGATTACTTGGGCGGTAATTTTAGGCTGGCTTAAAACAATTAAGTCTTATTATTATGATTGATCCAAAATCGCCAAAAGTATAAACTAATTACCAGTAACTCTATAATTAATTATTCTCACGATAGAAGTAAACACTTATTCATTTTGTATGTAAATGACACTATTTTTGCATTACTTATATATTAATTTGCATTCATTGATGAGCAAGTTACATTTCCATCATCTTCATGCAAGTTGCACGTAAGTTCATAATTGCCATTATCATACCAATACATGTATTAATTTGTTTAGTTGTAGAAGAATGGTATTTCTCTTTATCAAATGGTATTTGAATGCCATCAAAGTAATTAAACTTCGCAATGACTAGTTATGTATATTCATTTCATGATTATATTTCAAGGATGATGTTTTCATAAGCTCTTAGTTAAGAAAACTAAACAAAGGAAGTTGGAAAACCAAAACCTAGTAGCGTTCGGTATATACAGTGCCTCTGGGTCACGCTTACGGGTAATGTCGTCGTGTTGAACTACTGCACCTAATGCCTAATAAAGCTGCATCAACGACGTCTGTGGCATCGTCCCTATAAATCGTTGGGGAGTAATAAGGAACACTTGGAAGTTAAAATCCAAGGGGCGGGTAATCCCTCTTGGATCGATAATCTAACAAGATAATCCTTAAATAATTTTACATCCATTGAGTTAAACCATAGTAAACCCCCTTTAGAGTTGGTTAAGTAAAATGCTTTTATGAAATTGATTTAATCTTGAAGAGATATTGGTGATTGACAATTTGGTCAAGGGTGACGCTTATGATAGGTGTCAGGATGTAGTTGTTTTAGGCCACAAACAATAGGCCATCTTGAGCCTTTGTTTAAGTGCTACCACCGTGGGTAGCAACCGCAGAGAAACTGTCTGGGACATTGACCCTAGAAAGGGTTGCATACCCACTCATCAGTTTACATCAAACCATAGAGTAGAAAATAGAACTAAATACTTTACGCCTTGATCCCGTGCCGAAATGGGTATGTAGGCAGTCTTGGGACGGAGTTGTCCCTAGTACTCAAACGTTTGTGGGTGGGGTCTAGGCTTGGTATAGAAGGATTGAATAGAATCCTAATTTGAAAGATAAGTATAATATAAAGAAAAAAGTAATTCATTGCATACTCGGAAGGAATCCTGTATGGATTCGCTTGACTTCTCGAGGCTTTAAGCCAAATTCCGAGGCGGAATTCAAGCTTGTACTATGTTATTTAATTACTCCTAAGGACGGCAACTTTGGTGCACTCCTAATTAGAAGAGTGTAGTACTTAGTGAGTGGCTCAGGACCCGAATGGTCCCAATGAGTCCAAGTCTCTGGCCAGAGCACCTCCTATCCCGATTGGATAGATGCATACCCCGTATGGGTAGATGCCTATCCCGTATTGGATAGATGAAATCTTATGTCCCGTATGGACATATGCCTAACCCGTATGGTTAGATGCTCATCTCGGATGGATGAATGCCTAATCCAAATGGATGGATGCCCAAAGTATGCGATTGAATCAAACACAATGATTAAATTTAAAAAAAAAAAAAGAGGTCACATTTTGTTGAGTTAAGTATGGTGGGTTATTACAATCTTGAAGACATCTAAAATCAAGATCAATTAAATTTTGTGAAGTTTAAGTCTAAAAACTAAGATGTAAAGTGGTGACAACTACCAAGATATAATTTGCAAGTGGGTGACTCAAACAAAAAGCAATGGAATTTGGAGTGGCCTTTGTAGGATTAATTAGGTGATCACCATAGTAATTAATTAATCAATCAATAATTACTTAGGTCCCCTATTACTTTATTACAAATAAGATAAACTTAAGAATGATTTTCTTCATTTAAATTGAGCTAATATTAAGTCATGTTGTCTCATTAGATAGGATTAGGACACTTGTCATGATCTAACTGTTAGTGTAGGTTTTTATTCTCTTAGTGGAATACTTAGTTTCCCTTAGTCTTAGGTTTTTTTCCACACTTTTATTAAGCTTTCTTAGGTTCATAAAGTGAATTTAACTAGGATATGATGTTGCAGTGTCCACATCCTTAAATAATGAAGCATTTATTAATTTTAGACTACTTGGTGGTAACACCCTATTGGTTGGATTTGCCACCTTCATCCTCTCCTTAGTTCTATATAAACTCACTACCTAGCGTGTATTTGACATTATTTTTCATGCATTGTAATGATATTTCATAGGTTGGCATACATGTAGTTTGATTCATACAATCATTCTTTTGCAACATCTTTTTGAGCTTGTTGGAGCTGTTAAAAATCTAAGGTTTCAAGAATGGCTTGTGCTTTCAAAATTTTGAAAAATCCCCTAAGTCCTCATGCCTAAGCATTCAAATTTTCTAATTTGATGTTGACTTGTTATTGCAATGGTGTAATTTGGCACTAGGGTCACACCAAGTAGGTTAAGATCACGAATTAGCCAAATTAACCAAGACATTAAAAGGAAGATGAACCTTCAATATATCCAACCTCAATTCTATTGGGAAGAGGGTTGAATGTTGATTGAGGTCCTATTTCCTCTTTTGTTTGAGTTGAAATTGTGTAACTTAAATCAGGTTTGGAAATTGCAAATACTAAAATCTATTGGAATAAAATGATGAAAACATAGTGTTGCAGAAACCAAACAAAGCCACAAACAAAGATTTTGAGCAGTAAAAGAGGATCAGAGTCTGCACCTGAAAGTTCGAGAAAAATTGTCGGGACCAAGATGCAACGCCATGGTCCTGGGACCAGGATGCAATGCCATGGTCCTCAATGGGCACCATGGTTCCTCTGTGGTGTCATGGTCCTGAGGTACTTTCAGAATCTCTCCAAAAGGCAGTTCACTTTGTCTCAGTTTCCTCTGTCCTTTCCCCCCTGTATGGCTTCCGAATCTGCAACTTACACACCAAAAGAAGGGAAATTATATTGTGGGTGGCTATATAGGGTTTTGCCTTAGTCAAACCCCTTGTTTTGGTGATTTCCACCTCCACAAATAGCCGATAATGTATTGAAAAAGTGTGTGCAAGATCCTAAATGAACAAAAAAGTAAATCTAGAGTTCTACCCTACGCTTTGGAGAGTAAACCCTAAATGAGTGTAAATGTAAATGTAAATGCTTCAAATAAAAAATGCAATAATAGATCTAAAGCATGAATGTAAATCTGAAAACTAATGTTATGAAGCTCATACTGTAAAGACATGAAAATAACATGAAACCATACCAAACCCTAAGGGAGAGGTACAAGCCAATCAACAGTCGATGATCTCCTATTATTATTCAATGTATTCAAAGCTCCTAATTGATGTTGAAGATGATTGATGAAGACTTGATAAATGCTTGATTTGTTGATTGTAGACTCCACATAACCTGCACTTTCACTTCATAAGAGGCTCCTTTAAAATTGCTTATTGATGGATCCTTCAAATGAGGAAAGGAAACACTATATGTATGAAACCCTAACTTTGTTTTTTATAATAGGTCAACCTAGAAATGATATTTTTTTCTCAATTTCCTAGATTCAAACATTAAAATACCGCCAAAACACGCTCCCAAAATTCGGGGAGAAAAAGTCGGGACCAAGCCGCCTCTTGGTCCGACCAACTTTTTTCCAAATTTTTGGGGAAGCAAGATATTGTGATTCTAAAGTCAATTCCAAGTTTATGTGAAAATTCAAGGTGTCTAGATATGTGAAATCGGGGCTTGAAGATCGAAATAGGACATAATTAGAGTTTTTGATGAAATAATCAATTGGAAGAATAAAATAAAAAGGGGGCACACTTAGGGTTAAGGGCCCAATTTTATGATGTGTAGAGGGATAAAAGAAGACTTTAGATTTAATTAAATTAATTAATTAAATGCTAAAAATAAAATTTGAAATGCAAGATGCAAACACACTAAGGCGGGTGCTAACCTAAGCATGGAATTGTACCACCCAATTAAGGGCATACAATTTACGATGTTGCAGTTATTCTCGGTTAACAATCTTTTAAGTTATGACTTAAGTGTGCTTTCGTCATGGATTGACTAATCCTTTGTGTTAGATCTTCTTTCCTTTCCTAGTTGATGTAGTTTTCCCCTAAGTCAATAGTTTAATTTATCCACCTTTTCTTTATAACCCATGCCCCTTCATGTCCCCTTATTACCTTGTAGGAATTAAGTCTTCACGGGAAATAGCAAATTCCCTAAGTGATTAGGCCCCCGCATTCTCACAACAATCAATGTAGGTTAGATTTAACCCCTATGGGCGGGTGGGGTGGATCCCTTGTGACTACTGCTAAATCTTTTGTGTATATATTAGTGCCTCTCGCATCCCCACGAGGGCTAATTATGAGTTGCCCTAGCCCTTGCAAGCTAGCGGGAAAGTTAAATGGTCAATGAATGGTTGAAGGAAGTAACAGTTTTTGTGGTCTAGTAGTTGAAGGACTCAATGGCATGGCTAGCCTTAAGTGGTTATCCTAAAATCCCAACAGTTTATGGTTGCAATTGGGTGAAACCCCACGAGCATGCGAAATAGCAAAGGTGTATCTGCTAATGATGAGGAGAAATGAAAGCACGATGTCCCTGTAAGCTTGCTAGGTGAGAGAGATGTTAAGGCAGAGGTGAGCAAGGGCACGCCATGTGTCTTGTGGGCCCAATTCAAAGAACATATATGATAATCCTCGTGCTCCAACAAAAGAAACAACGAGGATGCCAAGTATGTTGCAGGATAGCAAAAGTTGGACATGTGTACAATGGGCCCCAAGAGCATAAAGAAATGAGAGAGCCTGAGTCCCTAGGAGGAGAACAAGGTGGAACCCACGTGACTTGCAAGCATGCAAGAAGTGAAAAAGCAACGACATGTTGCCAAGTTTGAAAAAGAATGATGACTCATCAAGTCAAATCAAATTGACAAAATCTTAATCATTTGTTCTAATTATATTGACTACCCTGATTCAAAATTATGCACGACTATCAAAAAACAAGGTGTTCACATGATTTCAAAATTATTGAGGACAAGACTGCATTAGGTGGATATATATGCAAATAAATGCTGAAGTAATTAATGAATTGTTTTTATTCTACATTCGAGAAGAGAATTTAAGGAGCCGATTTTTGGCAGCAACTAGGGTTTCAAGAAGTGAAAAACCATTAAGCATTTTGATCTCTCTTATAGGTTATATAAGGTGAATTTCCTACTTTCCTTATCAGAATTGTCGATTGATATAATTAAATTAGATAAAACACAAACCTATCCAATTTATTTAGCAAAGATGAGTAAAAGCAGCCAAAATCCCAACCCTAGCAAAAAGAAAAGTCTCTTGAACCAATATATCCTGGATATTTTACCATGTTTAGTAGGTGAGGGAAATTTTAAATCGTTTGTAGACTCGTGTTAAGTGTTCTAATGCAGTGATTCCAATTTTGGGGTGGGAGTTGTTTAAGTATTTCTATGGCAATAAAGAAAGAGATGTCCCAGTGTCAAACCCCTAGACCTATGATTTGGGTAAGTTGGTCGTCCCAAATGTGTTTATGGACATGGACATCCTTAGGATTATGGAAAAGTTATATGACCATGTTCTCAAGGTTATTAGGAAGAAGGGTGGTTTAGTACTAGTGGATATGGACAAACATGCAATTGTAGACACCTTCATGTTGAATAAGCAAGCCCTAGTGCAAATTGACTTTGATAAATTCAAAGAGGACTACAAGAAGTATGAAAAAACTTTGAGGTTTGATGAAATTCCTATTTATAGAAGAAAATGATTAATAATAAGAGAGTGTTGATCCCTTTTGATGAGCAAGAACCTTTTCAGGTTGTTAACTTTGAAATCAGAACATATCATGCATTGTGCCAAGTCTTGGGCTAGGATAGTGAGGATAGGATGCATGTGGAATTGATGTGTATGGCTATGAGGATCCAACACCCTAAAGTGAATACTGAGTTTAACTTTGCCTACAAGGAAATACACGAAGGATTAATGAGGAAAAGGTGGAATGATAAGGAGATCACATTCAAGCACTACTCCATTTTGTGCCATATGATTCTATATCAAAACGAGTATGCCTGAGATATAAAAATGAAGTTGGAAATGGTTGACGAACAAAATAAGAGGCAACCAATGCAATGTTGGACATGTGTGGGACATCAAGTTCCCCAATGTAGACTTTGTTACATTCCATAACTATTATATGATGAGAATAATGAATTGGTTGGGATTTTTTCCAAATAGGATATCTCTAAGAATTGTGGTGTTATTAAGGCCATTAGAGAAGAGACCAAACAAGGGTCACACCCACAATTTTGGCAATTGATTTTTGTATTCTAATTACACATTTTTTAGATTATATGCTTGCCCTCAATCACCACACATTATGCCTAGGTTTGTTCCTCCTAGGCTTTCTTTTTAAGAGTTTATGTGGCAACTTGTGGGTAGAAACAGAATGCATGGATAGACAAAGGAAGGGTATCTTTTTGCCTTGCAGCACTACATTTTCTTATTTCTTTCTTCGACCTAAAACATTGGAGCAGGTCCATGAACATATGAGGAATAGATATAGCTTGAAGTTTGGTATCCTTGGGTCTTTTGATCTTGAAGGATATGCAAATTGGCTAAAGGAAGGAACACTTGAGAAGAACAAGCTATCAACATCAAGTCTATTTTGAAGAGGATGTAATTAGAAATTATTATGCATTTGAAGAAATTTCCCAAAGAAAAAAGAAATGGTCAATTCTTATGAAGAGGGAGAAAGGGAGAAAAGAAATGGACCCTAATTTCTTGAGCATTTATGCAAACGAGAAGAATCCAATCAAAAGGATTGACCTCATCATTAACAACTTTGAGAAATTGTATGGGAAAATCCCCTATGACAAAAGAAAGACTAGTTTATGAAGCTTCTAGATTACAAACACTCAGAGAAAAAGGTATTAAACTTGTTGAGCCATATGCTCAGTCAGCACAAATGCCACCTCTTGACCCACAATAACAGCCTTTAAAGAGGCAAAGGATTGATGATCAACTTCCCCTTGTGGAGTATTCTAAGACTAGAGAGAGGGTAGGAGATACAAAGGAAGTGGCAGAAGTCATGTTTAAGTTGGGTGCATATGAAAAGGTTGATCAACCTCTAACAACATCACCAAGGCAAGATAACACATCTCAAGTGATTAATGACCAAGTAGAGATGCACAAGCCAACTCTTGCAAAGCAAGTTGATGATGAGAGAATGATTGCATCTGCCCAATTTATGGCAGATGATGAGTTTTTAAAGTCTCCTAAATTTAAAGGTTTTGGGATTAAAATGAAAATGAAAGAATATGAAGAGAAAGTAGAAATGAGTAAAATGAGAGAAGAATTGAAACGTGAAGAAATTGTTGCTAATACCTTCAAGGAGATCACTTTTGATGACATTGACATTAGCCTTGATGAGGCAAGAAAGATGGTGCAAGAAAGTGGTAATGTTATTGATCCCGGATTGGGATTTACATCAAATATCCTTTCTTGACTAGGTTAGAAATCAGAATGATCCTATGTTTTCTACAAAGTTTGATACTAAGCAAGGTGTAAGTGGATCGAGGTATACCCCCAAAATTGAGGCATTAGCCTTTTGAGCAAAGGCCCAAAGTATTGAATTGTTACAAGACATCCAGGCGATGAGAGGAAATGTAACAATTAGAACCTTGAAGGATATATCAACAGTGGTAGCATCTACAATGACTCTCCATGCAGCAATGCTTAGGCTGCTGCAAAGAATTTGCAAGAAGAGGTTGAGAAGTTGAAGAGAGAACAAGTAGAGATGAAAGATGCTTACAATAAATTGTATATGGAAGATATCAAGTTAAAGAGTAGTTCAGTGCTAGATGATGTTCCAATGCCCTAATTTCAAATATTGTCATTTATCAACCTTCTACTTCTGCAACTACATCCACCACTAATTTATGAAAATGAGGAATCCACGGATCACCTCGAGGAGGATGAGCGGAAGACCCTCAATTGCAATATCCATGAGCTGAGGAATAACCTCGACAGCTTGGGGCTGAATGAGGAAATTCAAAAGCTGAAACAGGAAATTAAAGAGATCAACAACAGGTTAGATACCAGGGACAAGAAGATCGTTAGCATCAACAAATTCTGCATTCAGGTAATGCATAGCTCTGCATTGACTCTCTGCCTCCTCCGTGATAGGACGGTTGAAGATGAAGCTGACAAACAGGCGAATCGGGAACTCTACAGGTTCCTCTCTGAAGATTGGGGAAAAATTATAGATATGACTGGGGTCTGTAAAAGGGCCCCTTAAGTCTTAGGCTATGGGTTGTCTAGTTTTGGACTCTCGGGGTATGCCCCTATTGCTTTTTCTCTCTGTTTAACTCTTGTTGCAAACTTTGTTTTTGTGATGTTTTTGATATTGATAAATTAAGGGTCAGCACCTTGATTAATGCTACTTTACTAATCAAAAACAATTTAGTCAATTTTCAGGGTTTATCAAACTATGCTTTGAAATAAGAGTAAAATTTTGTTAAAAACTCCATGTCCAAGACATATATATATATATATATATATATATACAGAGTGCCCTACCTCAATCGCTTGGTAGTCAAAAGTAAAACAGAAATGCATAATACTCTCCTTCAATCTCATGCAACCTTTAGATCTAAATAAAAGGTTGTCTCACAATAGGGTTTACAATATCACTCTTCAGTACAGAAGAGGATTTTCTTAAAATGCATGGATTGCTCACTTTGTAGAACTCGAAAAAAGGATTTTAACCAGTTCAAACATGATTATCTACCCACAATAGACGCCTCTAGCAGGATATTGGAGGACCAGGGGTGGAGCTCCAGAGATCAAAAGAGAAACATGATTAGATAATAAAACAGAAATCCGATACATAACTGGAAGATGTATCAATAAAGGTTAACATCAATCAGAACAGCCCATGCCTTATTTTACATCCATCGCAACATCAGCCAGACACCATGTATAAATATACACCTCTCAAGCTAAACAGTCTGTATGACAAAATGTAATTCTAAGTTGCTACAGCTGCAACTCCTTTATTTACCATGCTTTTACATATGAAGAGGATATAATACTTCCTCTCTGCATGCATAACTGAAGGCATTGAAAATAAATTAATTCAACTATGTTTGAGAAAGAGCAAAAGTAGACCTACAAGAAATAATAGTTATCAAATTCAAAAAGGAAACATCTTGCTCTTGCAATGATTAAATCTTCAAACCCTCCATGAAAACATGACTTTTATCAGATATTCAATCTTTTTACATTAAAACTTACCCATCAAAAATTATTTCATACAATGAAGGTACACACGAATCTAACAGATGGGACTGATTTTTCATTTCTGACTCTCCTTGTTCCAATTAAACAGAACTACCTCTGCCCCTTCACGAAGGCTGCTGTGATGTTTCTCATCCTCAACCTTGGCATCCAGATTGAGGTTAATGTTGTTCAGAGGTCTGATGCACTGATACCCCATTACCACATCAGCACTCCGTGTAAACAGGACAGCCTCATTCAAATCGTCAGGGTGCTATGGATCCAAGGTAAACTGCACCATTCAAGCATACAAACAATTTCGCGTGCATGCCTTAACTCCTCTTATAGTTATAGTTCCTTAATAACCAGGTAAAACAAAAAGGTTTTTAAAATATACTATCACTTCTTTCTCTGCACGTCCATGCATTGGAGCCTGGCCTCTAGCCTTACTGACCAAGGCAACTACAGGAAAATCCTGCTTCATCTTTGGCCTTCACGCTCCAAGAAAGTAGCAATTATCCATTGCTATAAAATCCAAACATCATAGCCAATCAATCAGACACCTTCAAATCCTATACACCTGTTCACACTCAGATAATATGAAATGCTAATACCCATGGTTAACTGCTATAAAAGTAGAGCATCATTACCAATCAATAAGCATCCCCTATGATACCCACATTCATACCCGTCTTAGAATCTATTGTCATAACAACAAACCTGATTTGGATCAGACTCATCAGCAGGTGCTATGGCAGCCTGCCCATTAAAGTTGGCAAGATATTAGTCAAAATTAGCCTCATAGTAGATCTTCATAGTCTCTTCCTGTAAATGAGCTGGAAGGTAGGACTGCTTTCATTAGGAGCTTGAGCAGGCCATTGCTGATCTTGGTGTTGGTGACGGTGTCCAAACATTTTAGTGATCCTAGAAATAACAAATATGCATATTCAATGATCTACGGAATCATAACTTAACCCTAAGTAAACAATGGATTTTGATATGATACCTAAATTTTAACCATATCAAACCCACAGAAACAGTGAATGTCAAGACACCAATAGAGCAAACTTTGCATGTAATGAACATCATGAAAACAACATCCACAACCAAACACCATTTCAATCAGCATTCACAAGCTAACTGAGATGATAACAAAAATCCTACACAAGAGTCACATGCAGGAATCCGTATGCTAGGAGCAGACTAATACAGGTGAGTATTGTGTCATAACCAGTTACAAGTTTTTTTTTGACAAAAATAGTTAACAGTGACAGAGGAATAGGGATGGAGAAATTAACAGTTACAAGTTTTTAGAAAAAATAAAATATATTGAGTTTGTTATTTTTAAACAATAAAAATATAAATATATTTTTAAAACATGTCCATATCTCTGTTATTTGAGAAAAAAATTAAAATATTGTTTTCTGTAAGATCAGAGACTACCAAAGTTTTGGCAGCCATAAGATGTGTTCACCATAATAATTGCCTAGTGGCCAAAAGATAAACAAAAGTGTCAATAATTCCATTTTTTGATGATTAAAAAAATTTAAAAGTTGCTATCAGCCAAAACAAATGCTTAAAGATAGGTGCTCTGAGTTTCTCTTACCTTGTGATTGCTACTAACATAAATATTAAGGTAGTAAGTTAGTAACTTTTCATGTGGGTCAGTCGACAACAGTTAAAATCTGACCAAAATTGTCTATAACAAGCTCTCAGTTAAATAAGTGTTTAAGATTTTTACTCTGGTTTTTTAACTAATCTGTGATCTAAATAATAGAAGAAATGAACTCGGCTCTCTGCAAAACAAGTCATCCAGCAAGAATGCATATCTGAAAGAGAAATCAATGTACTCTTAATATTATCACAGTTTTGTTGGATTTGTGAATCCAATACATTCAAGAGCAGCCAACTATGTGTGATGTCCCCTTTTTGTTGACATCAGATATTCAATGGGATTAGCCTATCACTGACCCTTGTAGGCTAATAAGATTGAATAGAGGGTCCTTTGAGGGATGCAACTTCTCCAGTGGTCAGAGTTTTGTAGGTTTGGCTTTCATTCAGCTTCATTTGGACTCCTTTTGCTACACTTACTATTTTTAGTAAGTCAGATATCTGCGGGATGGACCCTCTTACTATTTATAGCCGGGTAGTTAGTCATTTGGTGAATTGCAATGGTGACCTCCATTTCTGACGGCTTGGCGAGGTATTAAATATTAATGAAGTTATTAATGATTAAATGACTTTATGTTATAATTTAATAATTAAAAGTTAATAATAAAGTTATAAGTGACTTTATTATTATGGGTCATGACTTCATTAATGAGGGGGGCATTTATATTATTTTATTAGGCTCTTATATCATTTAATATTAAATGTCATTTAATAATCATAAATGCCTAATAAGAGAGAAATCGAGCTCTATGAGAGGGCATAAAAGGTTTAATTGAAGGAAGAGCTGATTATGGTGAATTATGCATTTTGATACTTGAGAAGTTTGAGAGAGGAAGAAACCAGGGTTTCAACCTTTGCACTTTGGAGAGCGTAAATTCTTCGAAGTTAGGGCATCTGAGGTGCTGAAATAATCACTGATATTTTCTGTTGTTATTTAAGGCTGCTACATAGGGATCCCAGTCATTGTATGCTCAGAAAAAAACGCATCTCTTATTTGCTGTTACAGTCCCAATTCATATTTCTGGGTAATATTCAGGCTGCCTCTGTGAGTCTTAGCAACAAAGGGGTATCCAGTAGATGGCTGTCATAGTCTATGATGCATAGAAATGTTCCTTACATGTATTGCCGTGTGCATAAATACCTTGTTGGGTCATCAATGCAAGCTACAGGAATGTTAAGGTCTGATATCAAAATCTGAGACTAACTGTCATTGCAATCAGTCCAAACCTTATTCAGAAATTAGTAGATTATATGCTAATAAAAGCTTGTAGTGTTGCTATGGAAGAATTGTAATAACCGTGAGGGGTTAGGAGACTATATTAATGGTCCTAGCTGCTGTAACCACCATATCAATAGAGATTGAAGACATTTCTGAAGTTGTGCATTGCTGATGAATAATTATGAGTACACTAAATTGCAAATCAAAAAACAAATCATTCAACAACACAAACATTTGCAAGTTGGAGGTTGGATAACCCGTAAGGGTTTCTACAATGGTATCAGAGCGGTTTCCTGCCAACCTGTTGGGTAGATTGATTCAGCTAGTTAATCATGGTTATTACAAGTACCCAAAATCAGTGGAATCAGAATATGAAGCAAGTGTATTCCTCATTGGAAAAGTTAAAACAAAACCAGAAGAAGTTGGATGAATTGATTTCACACCCTACAAAACTTGATAGAATTGCTCGGTATATGACATCTATTTTTAAGGGGAAGGAGAATCAAGAGGACTTTATAGGGGAAGTATCTAAAAACCTCTGTAATGAATTTCTAGCAACTTGTGACCAGCATACAGCTGAACCTATGGCGAGAAACAATCAGACTTACATGGAGAAAGATGTTGGGCACAAGACACTTCATGATGACTCCAAGAGTGAAGAGGAGCAAGAGCAAAAAAATAGGGTAAAATTTGAAGTGGGTGATGATGAGTCCCTTCATGATCCCTTTGGGGCTGATGTTAAATGCACTCACGAAAATCCAGAGGGAAAAATAACAGGTGAAGTGTGGACCAGCAGTATTGAGACCGGGTCTATTTCAGTTGATCTTCACCCAATTGATGTTACAGAAGGTAGAAAGGAAGAAACAATGGATTCTACAAGACAGGGTTGCATGAGTCTCCTAGTTGGTGGCATGGAGGTTATGATTGGGGACTCTTTTGATACTCCTAAGAGTGAACTTACTTCTCTGCATGAGGTTAGCGATTCACCATCCACCAAGTCTACTTTTTGGAGTGTTGATGAGGAGTTTGGGTAAAGTAGTGTTGATGAGGAGTTTGGGTGGGGAACTACTGCTGCTCTAGTACCAAACCAGCAAGAGGACACTTTAGAAGAATATTTTGATGAGAGTCAAGCTCTCCTTTGGCAGCTCACAACTTCTACTAATGAATTTTCCTTGGTCTGTAAGTCTGATTTGGAGAGCCAACTTAAGGTTGGTGATGATAAGATTGTTACGGCGTTGTCCCATTTTGATCAATTCCACAAGATGGTGGAAACTCGTCTATGGAAGGTCCAACTTGAAGGGAGATATAGAGGTGTTGAGGAGGTTTCATCTATCTCTGATTTGCAAGCGTTTAAGACAGCCATGGAGATTTATGAAAAATAATTATTTAACTCTTCTTTCCGATAGAGATCGCCTACTTGAATTGGGAGTTATATATTCTGATGCATTGAGGACGAAGGAAGAAGAAGTAGACTCACTTACTAATGAGCTAAGGAATACTAAGGAAACCCTAGAGGCTACCTTAGTGGCACTTCGGCTAGCTGAAAATCAGATTGTTGAGCTTAATCAAAAATCAAATTTGTCAGACTCTACTTCAGGTCAACAATCAAATGTAACAATTGAGGAGGACCAATAGGTAACCGAAGTTGATGAACTTCGGGTGGATGAGATGGTACAGGAAGGTTTTGTGAACAGCAAAGAGATAGATGCATATGAGCATGATGCTGATTGTAAATCAGCTGTCTCACATTACGATACAAATAGTAGCTTTGAAGTTAAGACTTTAACATGGAGTGCAAATCAGTTTCATCAGGTTGAACCTCTTGTTGTAGTCTATGAAAATGTGTATCCAGAGGTGGAGGCGGTAACACAAGCCATGGGCCAAGTTGATAGGATTGCCACACTTGTTAATTATCTCATACAACACTGGTCTCAAGATGGAGTTTCCATGACAAGCTTACAAACTATTAGGCATGCATTAGGAAGGATTAAAGCAGATATCTCGGTGTTACTTCCTGATATCAATCATGCCTCTTCATGTGATGAACAAGATGAATCATACTATATTGTGACTAATGATTCTGAGAGTGCAATATCCAGTGGTGCCAGTAATTCAACTATCACTGAGGTTGTCATTGATGATAGCATGTGGGTTGGTCGGAATGAGTATGATTCATCTACATTCGGGAGGCCAATTGTGTTTAGTGATGAGCCATTAACTGAGGTTGGTGCCTTTTATCGCAACTATACAATGAGGGACGCTCATCATTTTTCTTTTGATCCACACGTGGATGACCTGATGATGCGTAGGTGTGGATTGGCTTAGGGATTATATCATCCCTTGTGGGATGGAGGGTCGCCATCTACAGAAGATGGGACTAGAGGTTGCAAGTACTTGATTCAGATGGTTGTAGGAAATTATTTGCAGGGACACCAGTCAGTTTTCCATCATACTGATGTGTATCCGACAGGGTTGGTCACTCTTATATCACTGAGATTTCGTACGGATACATGGTTACAGGGTGATTATGGTGTCAGTAGCTGCAAGTTGGATTACTTGTCAAGTCAGCACATCTGTGGGAGTCTAGCAGAGGTGAGAAATAGTTGTGGAGTTGCAAATACCTTCAGGAATTTGTATCTCTTTATCGAAGATGGATGTGAGTGCAATTTGCTTTGGGAGCCAAGTGATGACAGGGTTAACACTGTAGTTTGGGTGGGTTCCATTGGTTGGCTTCACCACTTTTGGCATGGTGAAGATGAGATCAAAGTTGAGCAGCAGGAGTTTGAGGATCTACGTGGCATGCTTCTATTCGAGGTTTGGGATCTTTTGGGTGCATCAGGATTTCAGACAGAGCTTGCAAAGGAATTTATGGGTGTGCACATGATGTCGAACATGTACATTTTCACATTTGACCCTTATGTATGTGATTTGTTTCAAGTGCACAGTTCAGTGGCACATGTGATGGACAATTTGTATGACAACATACCTTGTGCCAAGTTTGGTAGCAACCAAGATCAGTGTTATGAGTTGCCTCCACTTGAGACTTTTAATCTAGTGACACCAGATGGCGGGGATGAGTTGATTCAACAAGTTCAGCTTGATGTGTCAGGATTACAGGAGTCATTTGTTGATATCAGGTACATTGTGCAGGTCTTCACTTGGGATCTAGGTGGAGGAGTCTATTTGCCGACGAGATTGCTTGGGGACAAGCAATTTCAAGAGGGGCGGACTGTGATGTCCCCTTTTTGTTGACATCAGATATTCAATGGGATTAGCCTATTACTGACCCTCGTAGGCTAATAAGATTGAATAGAGGGTCCTTTGACGGATGCAACTTCTCCAGTGGTCAGAGTTTTGTAGGTTTGGCTTTCATTCGGCTTCATTTGGACTCCTTTTGCTACACTTACTATTTTTAGTAAGTCAGATATCTGCGGGATGGACCCTCTTACTATTTATAGCCGGGTAGTTAGTCATTTGGTGAATTGCAGTGGTGACCTCCATTTCTGACGGCTTGGCGAGGTATTAAATATTAATGAAGTTATTAATGATTAAATGACTTTATATTATAATTTAATAATTAAAAGTTAATAATAAAGTTATAAGTGACTTTATTATTAGGGGTCATGACTTCATTAATGAGGGGGCCATTTATATTATTTTATTAGGCTCTTATATCAAAGTGATTATTAAATGACTTTGTGCACATTTAATATTAAATGTCATTTAATAATCATAAATGCCTAATAAGAGAGAAATTGAGCTCTATGAGAAGATATAAAAGGTTTAATTTAAGGAAGAGCTGATTATTGATGATTGTGCTTTTTGAAATGGAAGAAGTTTGAGAGAGGAAGAAACCAGGGTTTCAACCTTTGCACTTTGGAGAGCATAAATTCTTCGAACTTAGGGCATCTGAGGTGCTGAGATAATCACTGATATTTGCCATTGGGAGTGACTTCATTCAGGGTCACTATTTATGCACAAATTGAAGAAGAATCCATGGAATGTTGAGCTGATTAATGAATTTCATCTCCAAGTTGAAAGATCAGATTGGAGGAAACATTGCCAATGCATTGTCATTATTTATTTTGGAAGCTGCTACAGTACCCGCGTGAACAGTGTCGCGCTACAGTAAACGCTACAGTACCTTGCCAATTTTGTGGTCATTGTGGAGACCAAATTGGAGATGTTTGTTCAGATTTATGATGAAGATTGAATAAGGAGTCTTTGGCTGCTTCTTCTACATTCTGCAAACCCCTGTAGCCGCCTTCATCACCTTCAGATTGGGGTCGATTGATATTCCAGGTCTGCCCTTAAATATACATTTGTTGCCTGTGAAGTACATGTTTTATTTGCAAAAAACTGTTTAGTAATGAGTCTAAGACTTGCTGTTGTTATTTGAGGCTGCTACGTAGGGATCCCAGTCACTGTATGTTCAGAAAAAAACGCATCTCTTATTGCTGTTACAGTCCCAATTCATATTTCTGGGTAATATTCAGGTTGCCTCTGTGAGTCTTAGCAACAAAGGGGTATCCAGTAGATGGCTGTCATAGTCTATGATGCATAGAAATGTTCCTTACATGTATTGCCGTGTGCATAAATGCCTTGTTGGGTCATCAATGCAAGCTACGGGAATGTTAAGGTCTTATATCAAAATCTGAGACTCACTGTCATTGCAATCAGTCCAAACCTTATTCAGAAATTAGTAGATTTTATGCTAATAAAATCTTGCAGTGTTGCTATGGAAGAATTGTAATAACCATGAGGGGCTAGCAGACTATATTAATGGTCCTAGCTGCTGTAACCACCATATCAATAGAGATTGAAGACATTTCTGAACTTGTGCATTGCTGATGAATAGTTCTGAGTACACTAAATTGCAAATCAAAAAACAAATCATTCAAAAACACAAACATTTGCAAGTTGGAGGTTGGATAACCCGTAAGGGTTTCTACACTATGTATCCATGCAGTCATGATAGCATTACCTCAGAGTGAGAGATTGAGGTCGTCTTCCTTTTCCGGTTTAATATCCTTATGCTCAAAAGAGCATTATTAACTGGTCAACAAATGAATTAAACCAACTTGCATAATATCTCCTGGGCAGCATCACTTGTCATTTGATAATTGATCCACTAGTTCTATGGCTTCTGTTTTACCGTCCTCACATATCATTATGAGAATGGCAGCCCAAGTGCTCTCATGGGGAGCCAAAGATTGCTCTGCCATTATGTCAAGCACCTCACAAGCTGCTTCAACTTTGCCCTCTTTACACAAACCAGTTATCAATAAATGAAAGGTAGAAAAGTGGTGACCAAAACCTGTTGACACCATCTTCTCCAAAAATTCTTTTGCCTCCCCAAACTTCCCTTCTTTGCAGAGGCCATTGATCACTGTTCTATATGACAACAAATTTGGAAGACAGTTATTTTTAGGCATGTCGCTTAATATCTGCCAGGCTTCTAGAGCCCTGCCTTCCCTGCAAAAACCCATTATCACTGTATTATAATTAATTACATCGGGATTGCAACCCATCACCTTCATCCTATTGAGGAGTTTCTGGGCCTCACGCAATCTCTTTTTTCTACATAAACTGTTGAGCAGCGTAGTGTACGTGAGGACATCCGCAGTGTAACCCTTGTTAAGCATTTCATCTAAAACACTGACCGCTTTTTTCACTTGACTTTTCCGACAGAGAGCCTGCATCAAAATGCTGTAAGTTTCGGCATCAGGAACGCAGCCCTCCTGCGTCTGCATGCGGTTGAAAAGCGCATAGGCATGACTGAGCTTGTCATTGTGGCATTGGGCTCTGATGAGAATATTATATGTCTTAGTGTTTGGGCTGATCCCAAGTTTCTGCAACTCCCCAAATAGGGAAAGGGCGGTTTCAAGGCGCTGGTGTTGTACAGCAACAGTGAAAAAAACATTCAAGTGCTTTGCCAATGGTTTGCAACCAAACTCCAACATCTGGTAAAAAGTGTTGAGAGCTCTATGGGGCATTCCACATTGTCCATAGATTTCAATGATATCGGCAAAGAGTCCAGGCGTATATTCATAGCCTTCCTTCCTCATTTGCTGAATCAGATCCTCCATCAAATTCAACTGCCTGCAATGCCCCACTTTGCAGATTAGGGCATGGTAAGTAGTATATGAGTGCCTGAAACCCGGCTGCCGCGCTGCAACTCGAAATATTTCCAACGCCAACAATGGGTCCTCCTGCTTACAAATCAATTTATATACACTGGCGGGAGTCGGAATATCCCCACTTGAACCAGATGAGCTCATGAAAGCTGAAAATGCTCTCCCTTGGGAAAGTACTGAACGCATTTTTAAAATACCGCACATCTTAATGATCATCATGAAGTGTGATCGAATACAATGGGTTCACAGTTTTCTCCCGCAAAAATATGTATACACACTATCATGGACAGACAATCTAACAACCTTAAACAGAAATCATTGTTTGGCCAAGGACCTCTGAACATACCTTAAAGCTCCCATGCTGATTTCCAGGGTTCGAATTGCGTACCGAATCGTGAATTGCCAGAGTAGCTTTACAAATCTAGTTTCCAAAATTTGTTCCACTATCACGCCACAGAAGTCTTTGGTAGGGTTTCGACCTAGGCTCTTCAATGTTAGTGAAAATGATTTGACAATGTTTTTAGGAAGTTTGTTTTCAATCCTCTAATCTGCTTTCTTGTCTTTATTTTTAAGAGATTAAGAATACTAAGAGATACTATGTAGTATGTACCAAGATGACGAAATATACAATTTGTTATGATTATTGTAGCAGTCATAGAAGTAGATATAATAGCTGTAATAATAGTAGTAAGCATAGTAGTGGTAATTTTAGTAGTACTAATGATAGGTTGGCTTTGGAATGTGATGAAATTCTTCTAAAGATCAATGTAAGACCTTCCTTGGCAGTAGGCATCTAAAACATACTTGTATCATCTTTGTTGCATTGAATTTATTTTATTGTATACACTCGTGCTTTTGTCTCCCCAAGCAGCAGCCATGATTTTATGTTCACAGGGAATAAGGAGTGGAACCATGAATGATTGTTGGTGATTGGTTAGAATCACTTCATTTTTTATGGTCCAATAATTTTTTTGCTTGTTTCAGAATCATGGATAATTGCAAATAAATCAAATCTTTAAATCAAGTTCAAAAGCAAAAATGACAATACTAATATAAAATTACTAATGCCATGTTCAGAGAGAGAGAAAAACTAAAATATGTTCAATCCAAAGAATTTACAAAAAGAAAGCATACATTTTATTATCTAATAGCTCCAAATAAAAAATGAATAGATAAAAAATATTGAATTTTAAAACACAACAAATTATTATAGGTGTATATATACAGTTAAAAAATGTTGAAATTCAACTATTTAATTTGTATTAAGTAAATAAAATTGATTTAATCAAAAGACTTAAAATTTTGAAACATTTCAAAAAAATTCTTGATAAATAAATTAGTGTGGAGCATATGAATATTAGTAACTGATAATTAATGTCATTTTTTAAATGATTCACATCATGTGTGTACATACATACATACATACATGTACATGTACATGTACATGTACATGTATATGTATATGTATATGTATGTTTGAGTTTACATTCAATTTTAGAGTTCATTCGCAGGATATTAAACATTTTTTCCAAATGTTTAAATGCAAATGTTAGAGGTTTGCATTTAAAATATATGTATAAACAGACAAATGTCACCTATAGGTTGTGAATAACATCATTTTTCTTGCCAGATGTTTGGGTGTAGTGATATTGGGTTGCAGCCTCTTGTGGGTGCTCATAAATTGCAGTTATTTAAGGTGGAAGATTGTCCCCAAATTTCTAAGAGGCGGACTAAAGGTGTTGCAAAGGTTGTCTTCTTTCTAGATAGAATTATAATTGTAGAAAGAATATAAAAGCTCATTGCATCGTATTGAGATGAAAGATCCATAAAATGATTAAACATTAAGAAAAACAATCAAATAAAGATGAGATATACATCAATTAAATGGATATAACAAACAATAAATTTTAATATAAAAATAGAAAACCCATTTGAAAGCAAGCCAAATTAATTATAATTAAATGGATTGAATAAATAAGAAATAGGGAAAAGTAATTTTGCATTTATTCAAATAGAAATCAACTCAATGTAATTCGAAGTTAGAAACATTTACATAAGTAGGGATGTGAAGAATCGAGAGTAAAACGTGAAAAGACAAAAACCCAATACAGAATAATTCAAATATTGAAAAGAATGATTAAAATATAGGTAGATTCTAATAATGGATTAACACAAAGCCAATAATGTTTAGCGAGGGAGGGAGACGGGGACATGATTAAAAACAGGGAAGAATGAAATGGGTTGGGCCTATAACATTCAACTTTGTAATTCATTATTCATCTTGGCAAAAGAGGGAATTCCCACCCTTTTGTGAACCAAGAGAGGAAGAGAGAGGCTATACAATTACCTTTAATGCATAGAAAGAGCTTCAGAATATAAAGGAAAGATTTGCCACACATTCTACAATTAACCTATTTTCAGGGAGATGATTAGACGATGGAGAAAAGGGAGATAGTTAAGGTTGTTTACCTATTTCAGGCACTCTCACTTGAACAAACTCTATTTTCAGGCATCTCACAACTATTAAGGGAAGATGTGGACTGGTAAGTCCACTTAAAACAAAGCTTATCGACTAATTATGTAATGGTAATCAACATAATTTTTATTGGAAGTTGTATATATAATTTAAAATTCATCCAATTTTATTTCAATTTATTTTTAGAGATCAATTTTAATGTCTTGGTTTTATTTATTTTTGTTTAGGCTTATAGGTGTGTTTAGTAAGCCATTCAAGTTTGTTATATGATTTATGGAAATGAATTCAAATTTTAGTTTTCAAATTTAAATTTTGGGTCAACTCAATTTTTATAACTAAGCAATATTGAGAGGAAGTAAGAATCATTTTATTTGTCATCTTTGAAGGTTATTGAGAGACATTCCTAATTCATTTTTAAATCATCTAGCTTTTACACATGCTTGCATCATAATTCAAGGAGCATTCATTAGTATATTATTTGCTTGCATCAACATCTAGGACATCTATTCCATGTTTGCTTGTTATCTTCTATCATTTTCAAAAGTCACTTAGTTGCTGCAATTGACAAACTCCTCCACACAAACTACTTTTTTTTAGAAAAAGATACAAAAATTAAGTTGAATTGAGAGAAAACATAAAAAATTATATATAGATCAAATTTGAGCATCCACATCAAATATATACTTGTGTAGGCCAAATTCATGCGAGTACAATACATCTACAATTGCAGATATGAACTACACTGAAAAACAATAAGTTTTTAGATTGTAAGCAACTCACTTGATCATTCCTAATTTTGTGTACATATTAAATAATTACTTTTAAATATTTGTCACAATATATCCTTATTAAATTGAGTTGAGTTGGAGAAGTATAAACTAGAATATTATTATGTAAGGTAATTGTAAATTTAAATTGACACGTATAAAAAATGAAAGTGGGAGTTAGGGTTTTATGTATTTTGAAAAGGACCTTACCTAATGTGAAATTGTGATAGATGTCTAATTTCTAAGTTTTGATACTAAAGTATGGACTTGAGAGCTAAGAAAAATGAATCATGGGAATTTGAGTATCCAAAACAAATTTGCATTAGCAATGCCATCTTTATGTATGATTGTGTCATGAAACCATGTGATCTTATGTTTGAAGAATTGGGTTTTTGGCACCTACATGAAGTGTTCGCATGGTTATTTGAAGTAAAGAAAATAGGGTTGTGTACTAAAAAATATATATATCTAGCAAAACTAGGTTATGAAGTGTACTAACTTCCCCCTTACAACTTATTCAAGCCCCAAAAATGAATCAATAGTAATGATAAATGAAATAAGTGAGGCATGCAATGAATGCATATGGGTGGATGGAAATGAATCCTTGTCATTGGATTGTTAGTGTAAACTAATGTTTACTTTGTGCACGAGTATATCTTGAAGTGAGTCCCTATAGATGTCAATTGATAGAGAGGAATTGCTCTTGCATTGATGTATATGGTAATGGTGAACTAATCTATCTCATGTACTTAGAGAGTGTACATTTTAATGTTATTCCATTATGCCTTGATGTGTTATTCTGAATTTGTAAATATTTTAGGATAATATACTTTTACATTACATTTTTCACCCACTTCAATATGTATGCAAAATGAAGTGAGCATGTATGATGAACTTAAAAATAAAATTAATAGATAATTTTCTCACCTTAATTTGTCTGCACTACAAAGGAGTGCACAAATTGAGAAGAGAGAAAATCTTGTGACTGAAAATAGTGTAAGTATATAATATTAATTCTATAATTTTTAAAGAATGTGTAAACGAAAGGCTAAGTGTAAATGTGCATAACTAAAATATACTTACATGTGTGTTGGTAACCAACTTGTTTAGACATGTTTTGAAGAGATGCCCTCATTATTTTCAAAAGGGAATCAATGCCTACACTACCAATACTAAAACATTCATAGATAAAAACTTGATAAAGTGGAAGGAAAATATGTCCACAAGGTGAAAACATGATACAAACATTTCCTACATTAACTCTTTTAAGGAGAACGTTGCAAGATATGAAATCTTAAACATTTTTAGTAGTTGTCTCATATAAAATGATTGTTAGAAATAAGAATGAAAGAAATAACACAAAAGAAGAGTGACATACATATATATCTAGGAAAACCCTTTCAACAAAACCCAGCCTGCAAAGCATTGATCCAATATATTTGTAGTAATAATATAATCATGATACAATATCAAGCTCAAAATCTTAACATGGAGATTGATACCCTAACCCTCTAGAGAAAATTTTGTAGCATAACTCATTACAATACAAGTTCTCTCTCCCTCAACCTCAACCTAAGCATACAATATACAAGAGAGCCCAGAAGACAAAAAACCACGAGTGGATCATGTACCAAGTCTCCAAGTATGGCATCTAATTTTGTACAACTTACAATTCCTATCTCATAATGGGTCTCTAATCTGATTTTAGAATGTCCCTCTGTAAAGGGGAAATTTTGATTTGGCAATTTGCAACATAGAAGGAGAAATCACCAAACCAATTTTCTCTTTGGGGGAGGAATTCCTTTACATTCAAAAGAGGGGAGGAATTCACTAGATTCAGTCACAAATTAGATAAGGATTGAATACTAAGTGGATTGACTGATTATGATGTGTTTTTCTCTCTTTTGTAAGTTGAAATACTGATTTAGGGTAAAGTGTTGAAATTGAAGACAAAACTGAGAAAATAATGAGCTACATGTTCGAGATTTTATCGTCACCTAGATCTGAGTAATATAAGCTGATTCGGATCTGCCCTGTGAAAATGCCCAAAAAAGCAGGGACCATGACGTGGCAACATGGTCCTCTGAATTTTTCGCACACCAAAAAGGGTTGTTAAGTTTCTGTGTCTAAAGCTTATTCTGAGAACTACAGTTGTGCACATGTTTCCTGCACATAGAAAGAAAGGGGAAAAAGGTTGGGAATAGGGGTTTGCCTAAGTCAAACCTCAGTTTGGAATCAACCTTGAATGGCATTATTGCAAATACTGAAATAAAATGATGGAAGGTAGGTGAACTCACAATATTGGTTCCACTTTTTGACCAACTTTGATACTTAGATAAACATTTTGAAAAAAACCTTCACTTTCCGACACCTATAACTTTTAAACCGTTAAGAATTTGAAGATGGTGTAAACTAGTGATTTGTAAAATCTTGTTTGTAGATTCTAAATATGTTTTTTTTTTAATAAAATTTTACTGATTTTTCCATCTCCCTCAAAAAGTAGTTTTTTACAGCAAACAACAGTTTTTAAGAGTGATGTGCATCTTGAAATGCATAACTATTTTTCCATAAGTAATAAAAACTTAATTCTTTTGAATTTTGGTTTGTAACATCAATACCCAGAGCATGCAGTTGGTTTGATGATGATATGTTGAATACTTTTGATTTTATTAAGTTTTGAAGTCTGTCTAATTATAATTTAGATATAGGTGTACGTTTGAACACATAACTTGTTTTATATATATATCAAAAATAAATATTTATTTATTTTTAGAAAGAAGACATCAACACCTAGTGCATAGATATTTTTTAGAATTTTTTTGAATTAGTTTACTATTTTTTCCAATGTATTGAACAAAGAAGTTCATGTTCGGTGAAAAACCTACATTCATAAGAAATAAAATAAAAACATTTTAATGAAATTAAATATATTAAAAATTATACTATTTGGAAATCTTATAATAAGGATTAAATACTTAAAAAAACAAAAGTTCTAAATGAATTCATTTGACCCCCCAAAAGCTAATGTAAAATTGGTTTTTTATCAGCGTTTGATAGATGCAAAGGAGACTCCATTGCAAGTATGATTTAGAAGTAGAGAGGTTATATCTAGGAGATTTTGATCTAAGAGCCTTTGATCTAACTCTCTTCAATTAATTACTTCAAATGGGACCTCTTAAAGCTGAAATCATTATATTATCTAAAAAATGTATGATTTCAGCAAAAATCAAGATGTACCAAAAAGTGGGAACCAACATTGTGAGTTCACCCAGGTGTTAGCACTTCCCGAAAATTGGATGATTTTTATACAAAAAGTCTTGAAACTTTAGTAATTTTCCCACTACTGTCCATCTAGATCTTTCCCACTAGTACCTCATTATCTATTATTGCATCCATCATGGATCATTGAATTTTTTTCCCACTACTGTCTACAAATCCACCGCATTTCATTAGTTGCTTGCACATAAATTATTTTCCCACTACTATTTATCGGTTCACTATATTCCAGTATTTGCCTATATGAGAACTATTTTCCCACTACTGTCTATGAGATATGACCTTCATCTTGTGAGAAATATCATAATTCAATGTGTTTTTTGCCTGAGACAGAAAAACCATAATAGGAGCACCAAGAATTACTACTAAAATGAAGAAATCATTTTTCACCAAGACCTCTTGCATGTCCCAACGACAGGAAAAATCATATCGAAATAATACTATAAAGTTGATAGGGTGCACACTGAATCTGGCAGAAAAGAAGCATCACAACGAAAGTTATATATCATTAGTGAGACAAAACAAACATCTTGGCGAAACAGGCACTTCGGTATGACACTAAAAATCTACCATAGTATTGGGAAGTCTTGACGAAAGAGAAGGTTATAGGTCGAAAAGGGGTCATCAGAGTAAGCGAACATGAGTCTAGGTGAAACATAACTTCAGTATAACACTTGAAGTCTGTCGGAGTAAGAAAAGGGTCTCACCGACAAGTGATGCTTTGGCGAAAGCAATAAATCGGAGGAACATGTCTCACCTCTCGTCGAAAACCCAATATCGAGGAACATTCATAATCTACTGGAATCAAGAGGAGTCGTACTGAAAAGGGATGTTCTGTCGAAAAGGCAACCCATCGGTGAGGTATTAAAAACATTTTACCGAAATGATAAATTTGGTATAATAGTGAAGGCCTACCAAAGCCCAGAGGAGTCTGACCAACAAATGATGTCACCCCGAAAAGGAATTCATCGACAAAATGGATTGTGTGTCTTTCTAAAATGTTAATTTTGGTATGACGGAAATGGTACACCATGAACAAAAAAGGTCTCACTGAAGCAAGAAGTCTCGCTGAAAGAAATTTATCGATGATAAAAGTTCTAAGTCTCGTCGAAAGAAATTTATCGGTGAGAAAAGTTCTAATTCTCACTGAAAATAATAGTCTCTATATGATGATAAGAATCTAAAAGGGAAGAAAGAAGTCTTGCCGAAAGCTTGTAGATCGGAGAGACATGTAAAGCCTACACCGAAGAAGAGGATTCGGTGTAACTGTGAAATATTGAATAAGAAGGAAAGTCTCATCAAAAGGGCATGTTAAACCGAAAGCACAAATATCGACAAATGAAAAAAGCAAGTCTTCCCGATGCAGGAAAATTAATGTTGTGCCATCTTGGTGTCGTGTGCACACGAGTTCAAATTAAAACAATTAATGACCATTCTATAACAATGTTAAAAACGACACAAACTTCCTGATCTGGATTCGAAGAACGATCTTATGTATAGATAGTCACTTTGAGAAATTCAGGAAGATACTAAGGAGAAGGATATAGGAGAACGAGTATCAGACAAAGGTAGTAATTCAAAATTGGTTCAGAAATCCAAGTAAGTATTACACTTGAAAAGGCATTGTGTATATTAAATTTGATCTCTCTCTTTCGAAAACAATAGAAGGTTCACCTAAAAAACCTAGGGCAAGAAAATAGAGGGAGAAAGAAACAGAAATAGAAATCCCACTAGAGATGAAACCAAAAAAGCAGAAAAGGGAGGGACAACATTTAAATCAAGACTTGATAGACCAATTTCCAGAATCAGCCCTAAATCTAAAAGAGCGGCTCAATTGAAATCTGACATAGAAAAACTTGGGGATAAATTCGAAGACCTGGGAGATATATGGACACCTATGAGAGGTTATGAATTATTTTTGTATCACTATAGGAAGAGAAATAGGGAAGAACCAATATGTAACTAATTTGTTTATAACATAGGGAAATTAGTAGTCCCTAATGTCTTTGTGAGTGTTGATCACCTGAAACTACTGGCTAAAAATTATAAACCACAAACCAAGACGATTTTTGATGTTGTTGGAGAACCGTTGCTCCCAATAAGTAGGGATTATATGTCTAGGGTATTTGACCTAGATATTACTCTCGATGAACCAATTGATGCGACTCTCCTAGCTAATGAGTATACCAGACTTGAGGAGGTATACAAAAGATGGAGGTTGCTAGCCCATAGGCCAAGAGATAGAGATAATCTTAGAATATTTGATGAGAATGAGAGACCACCATTTGATATGGAATTGTTTGAAGAATATTTTAAATATACTTACTATTCGGTCTGTCAGATTTTGGGCATGGAAGCCAATCCACTTATGATTGTGGTGCCCAGGCTATTAACTGCAGATGTACAAACACATGATGCTCGCCCATTTGATTATGTCTCACAAATTGTAAACCAGATTAATCATGGTTTAGAGGTGATGCTCTATGAAATGGACAAGTGTTAGATTAAAGCATGTGGTCATATAACACACGAAAACAACAAGGAACAAGGATCAAAAGGTTAGTGTTAGTCAACCAAAAACTAATCTAAGCAGGCATATCAAAAGAGACACTAAAAACAAAGTAAAACATTTAACTATGGATGTAAATGCAAGAAGACATCTCCAAATGCCTTCTACCATGCTCTTAGCTCCTTCTCCCTTGTTCCTCTCCTCTCCAAGTTCCAAATTAATGTAGCTCTCAGCAGCTTTTTGCACTATGGATGCTTATGGAGGTTCAAGATTGAAATGTTTTAACTATGCTATGCAAGTGTAAAACAAACTAATTAGACATATTATGAAATGAACTAAGATTTATTTTAGTCCAAAATGACAATATATGTGATTTATGCTAAATGTTCTCTCTAAAATTCACTATAGATTAAATGCATACAAGTTTTCAGGATTTGGATTATGAAGAAATGAGCTCTATTTATAAATAAAATGGAGCAATGGATGGTTGAAATTGAGTAATCTCAACAAGGGTCAGGATTGAATGATATTAAATCCATGTGAGGACTTTCAACCCAATCCCAGGATGACAAGTGTTAATATGAGATAGGTTGAGAGGAGAGGGAATAAGCATTAAATGCCTGACATGACCTGAAGGTTAACTTAGGAGTTAAGGTCAAGGTTGGGTTGAGTGAATAAATTCTTTATTCAAAGAATAAATCTTTAATCCAATGGATAAACTCTTGTGCAAAGGTAAAAGGGATAACCATGGTCAAAGCAATAAATGCTTGAGGAGGCACATGAGTCACATGAGGGTTGAGTTAGGGGTTAACCATAAATGGTCATGTAAGAGCCATAAGTAGTTTAGAAGACTTTAGAGGTTAAATTGTTGAACACACAAATCATTTAATGCTTTTCAAAGACTTTGAAGTCTTTGAGAAGTGACTCCAAGTTGCTTAGGAATGTGACAATAATTAGGGGATGGATTAGGCTAATTGATTAGGATTAGATAGGTTCTAGAAGAATTTAGGAAAGGGATTTAGGAGGCAAGTGGATTTGGTGGGTGAGGGAAAATAGGATTTTAATTAAAATAAAGTTAATTTATTTCAATTTGTGGTTGCAACTTGCATTTGTAGGAAAATGCAAGTGGGGGAGGAATAATGATTTAAATAAATGTTTTATTTAATTTATTTAAAAGAGGAAAGAGGATTAAATTGAATAAATAGAATGTATTCATTTAATTGATTGTGAATTTGGTTTAATGAATTAATTAAAATAAATTGAATAATTTATTTAATTAATAGGAGAATGTTTGAAGATGAATTAATTAAATATTAATTTAATTAACTGATGGCCAGTGGATTTTTAATCAAATAAATATGAAATATTCATTTAATTAAAATGGACAGATTTATGTGACTACAAGAGGTAATACAAAACAATCCCAACGAGATTCACTTCAAACACTATTTTGTGCTTATGCACATGCTACTATATGTTGGACTGGACTGATAATCTCAAGATTATGGAGTAAGATAGGCAAGGCCTAAAGAAACATGTGCAAATGTGGACTCATATATGGGATTACAAGTGTTCATGGTCTCAATAATTTTATTTTGAGGAGGTATTTTGAGGACAGTTATTAAGGTCACATGAGGCATTTTATCTTAAAGAGCTTATTATGGAGTCCAAGATATTGTCTACTAAGAAGATCTTGCATTTTGATAATGTTTGGTTTGTTTTGCATACTACACCTTGGAGACAATTGGTAAGGAAAAGCATATCAATCATGGAGGTGAAGGTATGGATTAGATTAAAGGCAGCTATGGAAACTATAAATCCATGTTACTTGCAGCAAGGTACACTTCATAGGTCAACATTCATGAAAGGAGACCCTACCCTCAAGAACAATACAAGGAATGGCAATGAAGACACCTTGGGAAGGTTTGAACATAATTTTGATTTCCTAAATTGGGACATAAATATTTTGACTTCATATGGGCACAAATCCAAGAAGGATAGTGAAGACAACTATAGCATGGTTGACATTTATGAAAGGATAAATAAGCATGAGGTTGTGGTGGGAACTTCTATTTGCCCACAATCTGATTTTATAATAGTAGTTAGAGAAGAACAAAAATCAGTTTGTATGTTGATGTCTCACCTTTATGATGTTGACACTTTGCTTGAGTGTAAGGATGTCCTAGTCTCAAATCTTGATATGTTACTTGATTGGGCTACCAAGTGTATGCAAGTGTACTCTTGCATTGAAGTTTTCCAAGGTAATGGAAGAAATGCTACAATCATTCCTAAGTCTATGATTAAGGACAACAGCATCATCCTCTTTCAATTACATGAATTTGTAGATCCTATTCATGGAGCAAGTAGTGAAATTGAATTTGCAAAAATTGGTATACATGATACATTGGTTAAGCATGGTTATTTTGATGATGTCTCTTCCAAGAGGATTGGATTTGTTTATATCAAAACAACAGTATTAAATCAGTCTGAAGAAGTTTGTGACGTACACTACTCCATACATAATGAGGAGTAAGACTTATCTTATGCTGAGTTTGTAGTTGATGTTGACAGCAGTACTTCAATGTTGAAGACTTCAAATGAAACTCAAGGAACGGTAATAACAGTGAGCTAGCAGCCCATACTAATGTAGAAGACAATGTTATCGAGTCATCTAATGTTGACATTCAATTTTGGGAAGATAGACATGGGACAAGTCAAGAGTTGGTGATGTTTGATGATTCGAAAGGAAGTATAAAGGAGGAGCCCAAAATTATGATTAGAGACAATAGTTGTGTACATTCTCATTCTCGAGAGTTTGCCACCATATGCAATCATACGCTTTCTCTAGAAATCCAAAAGTTCCTTAGACCCAAAGATTATGATGAAAGACACATAGTTAATCATACTTGGGGAGATTGGTACACCCTCAAGGATTACACTAAAATTAGGATCTATGGATTTGGAGGTGCCCCTTTCCTACTTCCTAGAACGGTGCCAGATAGAATTGCATATTTGGATATTGTGATGCAATTGGCTAGGTCAAGTTTCGTGCATTTAGGCAAACATGAAAAGCAATCTTTTATGCCTGGATCATTATGTTTCAGAGAATTTATTGTGTTTTCTACTAAAGGGTATGATCTCATTGAAGCCAAATTGGCTTGTTATGGTTTATCACAAGGAGAGCCTCAAACATGTTTTGATCTTGAAGGATTCATTAGTGGGGCCAAGCAATTACAGAGACTACCCACTTGTATAGGATGATCTCATCCGTAATTTGTATGAATTGCAAGCCTTGGAGAAACTAGAAGCGTATGATAAGATTACAAGGGCAGATGAGTGGAGAAAAAACCATAATATTGTCAATTCTGTTGATTTTTCTAATGTTCAAGATCCTATTGACAGGGTAAATGAAAAGGTTTCTCACATAGATAAGATTGTTGAAGGAGTCCCCTCATACATATTGAAAAGGGACATGAGGTGACCTTTGGGAAGAAGCATGCAAGCTTTAACTCCTCTTGCACATTTGTCACCACAACCCACTCCTAACATACAAAGGAATGTTGAAAAGCTCCATGAGCAAGGTTATGATCCAGAGGAAAGAGTGATTGTAACTAAGGCTCCTTACATTGATGACAAAAGTGATATAAGGTAGCTATCCTGTGAGAAATTTGTCTTGGACAATGAGTTTATTAGTTCTCAAGAGTTCAGATCATTCTTGTACAAATATAGGGGAAGATTGTTAAGACAACAAGTTGGTGAGATCACACCTGACAAGGAGGATGAATTGTTGGCACAACTTCAGAATGATGTGGATGGTGAATTGAATACTATGACCCCGGCTAAAGGACAACAACTTTTGTAAGATGTCGGTATCATTATCATATCGAGATGGGATATGAGTTCAGTTATTGTGTTTGACAGCTTTGTAAGGGATCTTGATGTTAAAAAGAAAATGTTGCCCAAAGATGTGGACCAAATATACTCAAGGTTAGGTTTTGATCCTGATAAAAAGGCTTTATTACAATGAGCCTTATATTCGAAGAACAAGATGCCCACTTTTGTTGAAACTGGCAAGGCTTTTGGCCATATTATGGTCCAGAGAGTTGGGGAGATAGATCCCATAACCACTATTGATCTAAATGTGAATGTTGCTCAATTTCAAAAGGCGCAAACTGAACATCTAGTCAGGGAGAGGGATACTTACAGAGCCAAATATGAGAGATCAAAAGAGCTCCAGTTACGAATTGAAGAAAGGATCAAATCAATCAAATGGAAAGAAGAATTCTCCTTTGAGCATGAGCAACGAGTGGTGGAAGCCTTACAAGAAACCAACTATTGGAGGTACAAGGCTGAAAAACTTGAGAAGGAAATTAAGCACAAAGAACAGCAAGAAAGCAAGACCATATACAACATGAAGGCAGGATTAGTTACTCACCGGTTCAATGAAATGATGGTTTATGCTAATTATTACTGGAGTACATATGCAAGTACCTTCAGAGCTCATCGGAAACATACCAGACTTGCGAGAAGAATGAATGAAACAATTGACAAATTAAAAGATCCAATTTCTTCAGAAGTTCCAAAGGAGGCTAAAAAACTATTGACTAGACACCAGGAATAAAGTGAGGAGCTTGCAGATGATATAAATCGATTGGATAACAAGGATCCAGAAAGCCTGCCTACTATCCTGAATGGTGATCATGGTTCCCTCATGCCCCGAGAACAATGTAAGGAAGTGCTGGTGAAAGAGCTTCCTAAAGCGCTGGAAGATATCAATGATGAAGAGCATATGTTGGACAACATGAAGATCGTAATGAACCAGCTATATAGGAAGGAGTCCACTATGAGACACTTTATCTCAAACATTGAGACTTATAAGGGACAAGATTGCATAGATCATTTAGGGGTTGTTAATCAGTTTTTATTAAAGAATTAAAAGACTCGTAAGACTGATTAAGTCGTTTAATTAGGCTATGCTCTTTTACTAAAAGATATGTTGTTTCAAGATTTGGGTGGTGTATCCTTATAAAATGAGGATCATTTGTTTTTGTACATGACACAACAAGAAAGACTTTTATTATCAGCAAGCAATAGAAACACTGGGCCCTTTTTCACTCATATCGTGTGAAAAATATTGTGGATCTCTTTTGAATTCAACTTGTTATTTTGATTAAAGTAATCAAAGGTTGTTTAATATTCTTGTGCATAGTGGTTGTTTTATTATTTCAGTTTGTCATATCAAGGATTGTGTAGGATTGATCAAGGAGGTTTTTCTATTCTTGAATGATTATTGTGTCTACTTCTTTCAAGGAAGGATTAAATGCATACATGGTAATTGTTATAACAAAATCAAACCATTAAGTATAAGGAGATAAACAGTTGACAGTTTCACATAAGGTGTGAAGATTAAAATTGTCTAACAAGGAAAGTATACGGAAAGAAATTCATTTGACTATGTACCCAATAAGAAAAGAAGGCACCGATCAAATCTCATTTTAATACCAATAAAATTACTTTTAGTTTCAGTTTCAAGTTGTAGGAGTTAATATAGAAGATAGAATTTAATTCAGCTACATATTTATCACCTTATGCCATTGAGGGATAAAACAAAGGAAATAAAAGAGAATCAATAATCTGCTCATATGAATGGTACACCTGTCAAGGTATAGCAAAACTTGAAGAGAAGGTAATTGTAACCTAGAAGGTTCATTCAATTACTTGGCCAGAATTGAATGCCTAACATGATCATAGAGTTTGGCATCCTTTTGGAGTTTGGCAAACCTACAATTGTGAGCTCCAACAAAAGGATATACCTCAGATCTACAATGATTAATAATGATGCTTTGCTTCTTGAATGTAATCGCATATGTTGTATGAAATGGCATGAACATGACAAAACCCTAATCACACACACATGCTTGCAAATGACTGATGTAATGTTACTCCATAATGGATGGATGAAGAATATGCATCCTTGAAGACCTCTTGAAATGCTTGATGATGAATACTTTAATGCTTGAATTTTTTATTGCTTGAATGTAATTCTCCTTGCCTTCTCTTTTTATTCGCCCTTATTGTTGTCTTATGCCCAAATGAGAAGGGAAGACCTCCTTATATACTTGATTGTCTTCAAACATATTAATTTTTTGACATAGGCCGACATGGAGAAGTAATTCCCACTCAAATTTTGGATAGGGCCTACGGTTCAAATGGGGCCCCAAATAGGGAGGACCATAGCATGGCACCATGGTCCTACCCCAAATTGGGTCAGGGTTAAGGGGTCCCAGCAAGGTACAAGATGAAAATATGCCATTTATTGTATGGCAAAGACATAAATAGGTCTCAATCAAGCATGAGGATGAGAACACTAAGGCGAGAGACCCAAATGTGGTAAAAAATGCACAGAGTACAATTTAAGGATGCTACATTTAGCCCCCACTTTAGCAGGAGTATGAGCTTATACAAATACTCATGGTAAAGCAGATAAAGAAGATGAGGAATGCGGACCAAAATCAAAAGGAGTATAAGATATCGCTAATCTCGAGAAACCAAACCCTCAATCTTAAGATCTCAACTCACTCAAACGTATGCAAAGGCACATAAAACAAGACAGAAAGACAAAAGGACAAACAAAGGCAAAAGACACACTCCAAAAGCTAAAAACCAAAAACAAACAAGACCTCAAGTCAACTAGCTGAATAGACCTCAATATCAAAATGTCTCAACAACTAATATCATTCTTGAAAATGCCATCTCATGAACACAGGCGATCACATAAAAGAGTCAAACAAGCATCATCCATCAACTATCAATAGAAAAACTATGAGATCATGAGAGGAAGAAGAGAGAACATGAATACACGCTAGATGTGTTTATCCAGGTGATCTATGAGAAGAATGATGAGAAAGGACATGGACTACTCGCCCCTAGATGTATTTATCTAGGTGATCCATGATGAGAACGGACATGCACTACTCACCTCTAGATGTATTTATCTAGGTGATCCATGTTGGGGAGGAGAGTAGGAATAGTCTAGCCCTATTCCACTAATTCCACTCATCCTCGTGCATGTGTGGAAGTGATGTCTGGTTTCAAGTGTATAGCACCCCATTTAAGAGTTTGTTTCCTCTGGTTTTGGGTTTGCTTCAACCTATTTAAGACATTAAATATAAATGCAAATTCTAAGGGGCGATTGTGTGTGCAAATGCCAAGGGGTGAATGACAGATACATGCCTGGTTTCGAGGACATCCTCTGTAAAAGATTTGCTATGGTTTCAATGATGTGTAACCCTATCTAAGACATATATCAAATGTTGTGTCTGGTTTCGAGTATGAATCATCTCACTCTAAGAGTTTGTTTACTCTAGTTTCGAGAAATAACACCCCATTTAAGATATGCCGAAAGTATGGTACAATATGATACAAAGGGAGCGATATGGGTTCCCCCCCCTTAAGATGTCAACATAGCCCTATGTTGATGCCTTAAAGAAGATAGAAAAAAGGATAGAAACCTTCAATACCAAGGAGATATCATTTAGGAAACAATGTCATAAATCCAAGCTAGAGAGGGAATACTCTTCAAGTGAGGATATATAGTTGAAAAAGAGATATCTTGCAACAAGTGTAAAGGAGATCCTTCAAGGAGAAGACATATTTGCTCAAAAGATATATACCTCCAAGAGGAGCTATCTTGAACAAACATAACATCTTCTACCAAAAGAAAGGAATGAGAACAAGAATTCATACCTTCCTCCTATTGCTAGGTGAAAGAGATTCTTAATGAAGGATGATACACTTTTGAACTAATGTGAGGAGGTAAGTTTATGATATTTGTACATCACCAAATGAAGAAGAGGTTGTAGCCAAGGACTTACACCTCTTGTATAAGAGAGAATCCTTGAGCAAACAGTAGCTTCACATACCAAATCATGAAACAAACACCACTCAACAAAGGAAAGGTGGATCCTTAGAAAGGAGACAGGAGAAGAAATCATTGCCTCCCAAGTGTAAGGATTTAATGAGAAGAATTACACAACTTCCAAAGGGAGATTATTCATAAGAGGCATACCTTTTCAAACAAAGAATAGGTCCTAACAAGGGACACATGTACTCGCATGAAGGATAATTCTATGCAAGAAAGGAAATCATGTTATGAAAAATGCAACTCAAAAGAAGAGGCAATCTAGAAATAGAAAGAGAGAACCTCTAAGGAGATATTATCCATAAGAGATGTACTGTTTCAAACAAAGAATAGGTCCTAACCAAGGAACAAACATGTGCTTGCATGAACGATAAGTCCATGCAAGAAAGGACATCAAGTTATGAACAATGCAATCCATAAAGAAAATAGTGAAACCTTAGAAAGAAGAAAGATAATATTCTTGCCCCCCCCCCCAAGCATAGAGACAAGAATAAATAGACTATTATGTTGCTCACTAAGTATGATTGCACTTGAAATTGTACCACCATGAATGACAATGAGCCCCCAATAGGTAGGCTAACAATGTCACATAGTGAGGAACAACATGATAGGGACTTGAATGTTATTTGAAATGATTATGAGAAATATGCCATTCATTGGCAAATGTTATTTTTATGCTCCCTAAATCAATATAATGTTGTATTTTTGTTTTCAAAGCTTGACAGGCATTAGTAGAATGGTCATGAATTTGATGATAATTGCAAAAAGAAGAATTTTGAAGATGTTGTCTACGTTTCCTTCTTCTTTTAGGCCAAAGAAGAGAGATTAAATTGGCATGGAGAAGATCGGACAAAATATTTTCTTGTTGTAATACCATATTGGAATGAGAAAGTGTGGATTCACTAGACAATGGAGGAGGGGATGTTGACAAAGGAAGAGGTTGGAAACCTAGCTTTTTATTAGAAAAGTTTGATTTCTCATGACTTTCAAGACTTTGTTGCACACATCCTAGAACTTGTCCATTGCATTCATGTGTAGGATCAAGAGAGGGTTTACTCTAGGGTGGAATTGGATTGAAGTTTAAAGAGGCCCAATCAATTTCTAGACATGTGTTTGGATAACAATTTTGAGTATCAAATTTAGGCATCTTAGATTTTCTAGAAAAAGAAGGTGTTAAATCTAAGGACCCCCATTCATCCCCTAAGAATTTTTCTTTAGGAACTTCTTTAGTAGGAGATGGTGTACTTGTCTAAATTGGAGAGAGTATTGTAGGAACTAACAAAGCATAATATGGTTCAGTTTGTACGTTTTCATCAGTTTCCAAAGCAAACACTTCATTATTATATGTGTAAGGCACTGCAGGATAATCAAGAACAATTTTTGGTTTGTCAACGATATGAATGGTATTTATTTGATCTTTGTTAGGCTATTTATTTTTGGGAGAGAGAGCATTGGAAACATTATAATGATGGGAAATAGGATCATCCTCTTTCTCTAAGGTATATTTGTGATTAAGACAAACATTAGGAAAGGGACTATCATATGTAAGTAATGCTTCATCTCTAGGGGGAAGGTTATTGAAATAAGGTATAATGTGACTAAGAAAGGTAGCTATAATATCTTCCTCTATCACTAAAGGATCCACATGGGGGAGGTACGCTCTAGGAGAAGGATCAACATTACTCTTCAAAGATTCATCCTTGAGAGGGAGATCCTTGAAAGAAATGTTAACAATCTCTTTTTGAACTAGGTTATCCTCATTAGTAGAGCCAATTTGGAGAGGGGAAGTGTTATTAAGGGATTGGTCAATCATATCACCCTCTTTTACCATAATATCATTTTCTTTCACCAAGGTACTCCAATCAGGGAGAAACAAATTAAGAGAATAATTAACATCATCATCCAATGGTTCATCCCAAATAGGGAGATCATTGAGAGAAGTGTTAAAAATATGTTCTTGCATCAATATGTCATCTTTAGGGAGAGAAAAGTTGGGAGAGGAATCATTGAAAGGCTCATAAAGGGGGTTTTCATATATCTTAAATCCTTCCAACTTAATAACTTCCTCTTGCAAAAAGAAATTTGACATTTTTCAAAATTAAGAAAATGAAACTTGCAACGAAAGAAGTGAATGCAATGAACTAGATTTGAAAAACACAATTGAAGAATTATGCAATCCACAACTTTAGAATTATAAATTGCGGTTTTGTAAATTCAACCACTAAATTTATGTAATTCAAATGATCTCTAGGAGGGAAAATTTGAATTTTGAATTTTGAAACCGTAAAAATGATCGTAAATCCTGATTGGAATTGTAATTCTCAGAAAAAAAATTTGAAACCGTAATTCTCCCTTTTTCCTGATTGGGATTGCAATTCTTAGAATAAATTTTAAATTTTGAAACCGTAAATCCTTTTATTCCTCATCCACTTGCAAAATTCTACATCTCCCACTTGCATCCTAACCTTCTTCCTAACCCCCTTCTAGATTATTCTAATCACTTCTAAATTAGCCTAACCCATCTCCTAAATATTGTCACATCCCTAAGCAAGGGGAAGTCACTTCTCAAACCCTCAAAGTCTTTGAAAACCATTAAAGGCTTCAACAACTTAACTTTGAAAGTCTTCCAAACCATTAATGGTTAACTCAACCCTCTTGCATGGTTAGAGACTTTTTGACTAACTTAACCCTCATCTAACCCAAGGGTCTCATCAAGCATTCATTGCTTTGACCACAGTTATCCCTTTAACCCTTGCACAAGAGTTTATCCTTTGGGTAAAAGCTTTATCCATTGGATAATCCTAACCTAACCTTAACCCTTACCACCTAGGGTAACCATGAGGTCTTCTCAAGCATTTAATATTTCCACCCTCCCCTCTCAACCAGTCTTATGTTGACAATTGTCACCATTTCATTGGTGCAAATTGCAAACATGGATTGATAAACTTTCAATCTTGACCTTTGATAAACTCTTTCAATCCTAGCCATCCATTGCCCTATTTTCACTATAAATAGAGCTCTCCCTCCTCCATTTTAAAGATCCATGCAAGCTTTTAGTATCATACTTATGCTCAATTTTAGCACATCTACTCTCTCTTTGCAATAGAAATTAATCTAATAAAAATCTTAGAATAATTCCTTTATCATTAGCTTACATCATACAACTAATATAGCATGTTAGGATAGTATTTATACTAATCTTGTCATCTTATAATCTAGTTTGTTACATTTATAGAATCGTGCATAGATAGGATGCATTCTCATGTTAAAATCAACCAAAGCATCCCTTGTTCTTGCATTTGTCATCCCTAAACCACTTTGCTCAGTGATCTGAGAGCAAAGACATTGGTTTGAGGGACCTTGTGAGATAGAGAACCATGGAACCAACCTTGGGAAGTTGAGTCATCCTTCATGACTCCATAGCTTGCACCAAGAAGTCATGTGGGTTTGTGGATAAGTCCCTTTGAGCTTCATTTTTCACATTTTAAGTTCCATTGACCCGCTTTTCCCGCACACACATAGCAATAATGACTTGTCATAGCCTACCCACCTAATTGGGTGTGTCATTTTCGCATTATTCTCCCATTCAAAGATGTTTTATGGCATGCATCATAGACTATCATAAATATGGTCAAGATTCTAAGTCCACTTTGTATTATATGAAATTGAACTCCTCTTGTTCCGATTTTTGTAACTTCTTAAACAAATTTATATGATAATCAACTAACAAAAATATGGCTTTAAATTTAGTTACCATTTTATCCCATGAATTTATCTTCTCCTTATCTTTCCTTTGTCTTTCAATTTGCAGTTGATCCCACAATATGGATGCATGTCCTTTCAACCTTTTGCAAGCATACTTTACCTTATTCCTATCTTCTATGGATTCCAAATCAAAATATGTGTCCATCTCTAAAATCCAATTAATGAATTATTCTGGATTCAAAATCCCATTGTAGCTTTGTGGATCCACTTGTCTTAGTTTCCAACTTTGACAATACTCGCACGAATTTGTCTTCTTGCTCATCTACGCTTTCTCCTTCTACAATCTTTGGTGCCTCAATTTCATCGCTAGTATCTTCTAAATGGAATTCTCTTCATAGTGTTGTCTCCATTGCTTCAATTCTTTCTATCAATCCTCTCACCAAGTCATCATTTTATGTCGCTCTCCTACCATATCCTTTATGAGCCATGTCTTTTTTCAATTGTAAGGCATTAACTTGTGTATAGAAAATGCGACCCTATTTTTTATTATATCCCATTAACTTGGCAATGAGATGGTAAAAAGTGCTTACTAAGGTAACAAGTCTTGTGATGACGAAGGATATCAATAGTCATTCTAGAAACCTGATGAAATTTCTCTATATGTCTAAATACTATGATGCAAATGTATTTAACTAGTAAATGGAAATGAGCACAATTTTATGAAATACCTAGATAACCTTTGATTCTTGTTTCAAGCTTATATTTTAAGGTTGTACTTAATTGGAATGATTGTGTTATGTACTTGTGGTTTCTTACATATGTCCTATTAAATGAAAGATTCATTATTATATGGTATCAATATTAGAATTGTAAATTATTTGATCAAGTTGATATTAAATGGACAGTGATGAAGTTAGTTTTGATTCGTGAGATATCTTGTAATGATCAATTGACTTGACATAAGGGAAAACAATAATGTTAAACCTAGATTTAACCAAGGGGTTACTAATGTGTTTTGTGTTCCCTAAGGTAGATGCTAGTTGTAAGATGGAAAAGGATAGTTGATGCCTTCAGAGCAATTATACGAAATAGATGGACAATCACAGCTAGGTGCACATGAAGGTAACCTCGCCAGTATAAAGTTAAATTTGATTGATAAGGTGAATCAACTTAAATGAGTTCATTCTCCCTAAGATAAGGACAAATTATTGGTACTATTGAAGTACTGGGAACATTAGCTAGGTGAATTATTATAATTATAATTATGAATATTGATTAACAAATGATGTGACGAACTACTATGGTCTAATTGTGCTTGTATTGGATATAATTGTGGTTGGTAATGAAAAGAGAGAATCATTTGGACTCATAAGATACTTCGTTTTTTAAGTTCTAAATGTATGACCCTTTTGACCTAGAAGGTATTACGGGGTTTAATATTGTGTTTTTTGAGTAACGGTGTTTTGTGGGGTTTGAAGTTATGGGTTTGTGTAATGGTGTTTTATGGAGATGTTTAGTTGTGGAATCGTGTGCATAAGTGGGGAATGGGGTTGGGAACCCTTTATCAAGTTTTAATTTCAAATTTTTCCTTGAGAGGGTTTTTAAACGGTGTTGAATGGTCAATTTATTGGTGTTTAGGCAAAAATAGACCCTTGGGGTCTATACTTATGAATTGGTTACTTGTTGAACATATGATATTGTCATTTGATCATGATGTGACCTTTCAAATTTCCACATGAAAACATGTTACAAGTTTGGAGTTTTGGGAATTGGAGGAGGACTTGTCAGGCCCCATTTTCCCCTCAATGAGCTTGAGGAAGCCCACAAGGAATCCTTGAAAAAAATTTGGGTTGAGTTTGTAAACTTACACTTCCCATTTGCTAATTCTCACTCAAGTGTGACCACTTATGGGAGAGTGTGCTTCAAAAATGATTGGGAGGGTGACAAGTGTCACCTCCCCATTCAAGGGGTTCAAGTTTGAACTATTATGAACTCTTAATAGAGAATGGATTTGGGATTTAGCCACTTCATAATTTCATTAATGTTTTGAGGTTTGGGAGGAGGGAAGAGTTGGCAGAAAAAGGAACTCATGCATATGAGAGTGAGAGAGTTCAAGCTTGGATTTGGAGATAGGAGAAGACTCATCCCTACAACCCATATAGAGAGATGAGTATTCCTTTATCCTTAATTATGATGAGTTACCCTGTGTCCCCATGCAACTGCTTATGAACATTTTCTGCTTAAATTTAAGCTGTTGTAGTGTTCCCATGTTAAATTTTAATTAGGAGAAAAAGATAAAATAAAATCTTTTCCCTATTTTAGTGGAGCGACAACTACTTAAAAAATAAAAATAAAAGGGGGGGGATAGAAATAAGCAGTGGTTGCTTATTGAAAAAAATGACATGTGGCTTCACCGTTTTTTTTCCTCTTTTTATTTGCAACAAATATTACTATTTTTTTTTTCTCTCTTTTTTGCCTACAAATTTTATTTGCAACAAATATTACTAATAATTTAATTTACAAAATGATTTAAGAGGATTGCATAAAAATAAACAGCCATTTTACTAACCATGGGGCCACCTATTGGACAAACTGCTCCTTAATAAGTTGAGCAGTTGCTGATGGCCAAAATAAGCTAAGGAGCCACATGGGGACTTGCCCTTAGTCTTGTTTTGAGAAGTTTTCAAGTTATTTGTTTATGATTTGTTCTTGTTTATGATTATAGATGTGAAATGAATTTTTTTGGGGTATTACAGAGTGTTGGAGAAAATATGAGTTTGTGAAATATATCGGAGTTGTTTGGGAAATTTGCAAGTATTGTTGTAAAAAAATTATTTCCATAAAAACAAAGGTTATATGGTGATTTTCCTTACTCGGGGGAATGGTTAGAGTCCTAAGAGGCTTGATGGTGCTATTTATGGTGGGGTGGAGAGAAAGTCTCTTCCCATTGGTATACCAAAGTCTACAAATCCTCGCATTACCCTTGGGTAGACAATTGTAACATTGGATCGAGGGGTTAATCTTCTTGAAGTGCATGTTTAGAAAAAAGGAATGAAAGTTGGGTGGCAACTTTGGAAACTTATAATGCATCAATAAATGTATCTCTTTTGAATTTATATTATAAGTAATTCATTTTGGCTTGAGTTATATAAAAAGATTCCTTTATAGAGGTGTATTGACCATATTTTTTATTAGATTACTTCTTGTTCTTTATAAATAAATGAAGGGGGTGTTAAGCGACGTAACAGGCTACGCTCAAATATACCCATAATGTAATGAGTCCTCAATAAGTAATCAAAGAAAAAGAAAGAGAGAAAGTAATTAATCAAATCTATCAAGTATGACTCCTAATCATTTTTTTTTTTTTAAAAGAGGATTATCATGCAATTTTGCACATTTTGATTTATCATAATATGTACTATAAGTCCTCGTGACATGCACACAATTAAAATATATAATACTTGGAACTTGGGTTTTTACAAGATGCATTTGATGAATTCATATTTGTTGAAACAACTCAATATAAATAAAAATATGTAAATGAAAAATTTCAAGGTCATCATTTGGACAAACCAAATTATTCAAAAGAAGCTTATTATATCAAAGAGTTTAACCCCACATTGGACCATGGGTGAAAACTTACATAGGAGCGACGTTTAAACGAAAAATTGATGGTCTAGTTAAAGACTAACTCGCACAATCTTAGATGCAATGACATATGGACAACACCTAAGGAATGGGAAGTAAGAACTTGTTTATTTACAACAAGGGAGTGGTAGAGATGGAATAGTACTACATCATGAAATATTGTACTTATAGTGACATCTGCAACTAATACAAAAGCAAGTTGAGAGTAGACAATTTAATCACCTTATTTGAAGAGTCGAGGCTAGACAAAACAACTAACTTTGTGCTCAAAATCCACAATTAAAGAGTACATAAAAAATAGTTTAAACTACTTGAAGCTTTCACGGAACCTTTGTCTTCTTTGTTACAATTCGGTGTCATACAACTTGCAAGTTCTAATGTTTGTATTATTTAATTATTTATTATTTCGTGTAACTTGATGGAACGAGACTTCCCACTTCATGCCTTGGGCATGGGACTTCCCACTTTATGCCTTGGGCATTATGCCATGTAGTTTATTTTTGTTTTGACACTAATTTGTGTAAATATATTTGTAGAAGAATAATTTTGTCATAAAAGATGTGTAAGAACATTTGTGACAAAGATACGGTGTGAGATATTAAGACATGTATGACCATGGTTAAAAGAGAGATTACAACATGGACTAGAAAGCTTGACCCATTTATGATGCATGTTATGACAAATCATAGAGCATCCTTCTATAGGTGGTAAATGACAAATAATGGAGTTTGAGTTGTGGATTTTTACCATGGTATTGAAATGAAGTCTATATATTAAGAGCTTAGAATGAAGGCATTGTAGAGGAATTATTTCCTAGGTTATGCTATCAGATTTCTACCAAAAGAAGAGGAAGTTGATCTCCATGGAGGCAAGAACTTGACATTATATTCTAACAAGTTTCTTGTTGTTGAATAATATAATGGTTCAATGCTTTGGAGGTGGGGCTTTTCTTGAAAGGCTTTCTCGAGGGTATATTTGTGTCACTATCTTTCTTGTGGTTGATTTCCTCTTCTATCTGTGTCATTCTTTCTTTTAAAGTGTTGTTTACATTTTGGTTTAAATGCCAAAATGCTAGTGAAATTTATGTAGATCTGATTAATGTGTTAATCTCCTCTGGGGGTTGATGAGAAAACACCTGCAATGCTTAATAATTATGAAGACCTAATTTAATTGGTAAGGGTATTGTATGTACTTTTCCTAACATTCTCAAGTTGAATTTGCATGCTCTATAATTGCTATTGTTGGTCTTTATGGACATTATTGAAATCATTCATTTCATTTCATGTTTTAATAGTCTATGAGATTATATCTAATTCCCATGGAAATAGAAGATGGGTGCACCATTATGTTGAAATGAAGAAGTGATGGTTCTTTGGCTTGAGAAGAGCAACACATATCTATATTTACATGCCACCTCACATTGTCATCTTTCTCAAAAGCAGGGGACACCGAACACTTAGTAACAACTTTAAGGATATCTAATGAGGGGGCATTTTTCATAGGAGACACCATCTTCAAAAAAAGAAATCAAATTAAATCATTATGATGATAAACAAATTGTCAAATCTTTTGAGAGTACTAGACGATCATGTTAAAAGCTCTCCAGACGATAACAATAAACCACAAGCTTTCTTCCCTACATCAAGGACATTTAAAATAGAATGATAACATATATAAACCACAAGCTTTCTTCCCTACATCAAAGAGATTTAAAATAGAATTTTAGCATACATAAACTTTTCATCCCTTCATTGGGAGGATAACAAATACAACAATTAAGATCCTAACAAAAGAGAGAGTCACACAGACATTTAATCCACACAACTTAGAGGAAGGTTCTAGAGGGTACTGAAGATTTGGTTTGGTTGACCGTAGGCGATATTGCAAAATTAATCTAATTAGTTGCTCTTGTAAACAACTTTCTGTCGGACAAGGAGGTCAATCCAAATAAACATGTTACAGAGATTTGATAACTCATGAGACTTGTATCACAACAGCCAAAGTGAATGATAGCAAAAATCACCGCAAGAGCCATCTAAGAGATGTTTAAAAGGTAGCCAAAACATCAGACAATTGAGTTGTGATGAAGGCATTGACTTGAATCGAGCTTAAAGACTAGTTATGGGAAGACCTAAGAAAACTATTTGCACCAACATTTGATGCGTTTCACTAACTATTCATTTTTTAAAATTAGTTACTGTTTATTTGGCTTTGTAGAAACTCACAGTAAGTGCAGATAAAGTTTTGTCTATCAATCCATTGGGCAGCTTTTAATTTTATTTAATTCAAAAAAGTGTATGGTTCACACCTTTGGTAATTTCAATGGCATTATCTGTATAAGGAGTTCTGGAATGTAATTTTCTGTCATGCTCATCCTGATGGTAAGTCTGGAAGAAGGCATTAAATGTTGTTGGCACTAATTTGTCACATATTTCATCCAAAAATTGTGTTATTTCAATTATTATTATGGACTGTTGAAGCTTCAAATCTCTAATAATTTGGATAGTTTGCGTAAACATAATTTGCTCTGTATTCTTCTGCAATATTTTATTTTTCATTCATTTACAGGTAAGCTCGACAATTTTATTTCAGAATTGCCTAAAGTGGCTCAAATGTCCTGTCAAACATACTTTATGGAATGGTGTACATCCACTCCAAGCACTTTGGAATGAATCCGCTCCTTACACATTTGAAAATTTAGGCCACTTTAGCGAACACCTCTTATTTCTAGTATTGTCGTTGATCTGCCTCGTTTCTCCTTACAATATATTTAGGTTCCAAAAACTTACAATGTTGTCCACCAGATACTCCTGGGATCCAGATCAGTTCTGGTGAGATTTGGAAATGAAAATGATCGAACTTCCTACAGACAAAAAGAGTGTTCTGAATGGGCATTCTTGGCAAAATCTTTTGCAGTAGTTGTCCTAAGGAAAAACCAGAAAAGGCTATAAACATTAAAAAAGGGAAAGGAAAGGATCTTTTATAGTCCACGATGCCAGCCATCTATGTATGGGTCTACAGAAAGGTTAGAGCCATATGGGACTACCTCTCGTACTCCTTGCGGGAGGTACCTAACTGCACTACAAAGGAGGCGTACATACCTTATCCCCTTGTGGGATTTGAACTTGTGACCTCTCTTTCAAGAGCACAAGTTCTCCACCACTAGGCCAACTCACGTGTTTTGTCATTTATTTGTCAACAGCTCACATGTTTTTTTGGAGCTATATCATGGTTGACTTGGAACAACTAACATGAATTTGTACTTAAATGGAATTTGGATGTACAATTCAAAAAATATAAAATCAAAATTTGTAGCAAATGTTTGGCCAGATTTTTGTGTAGAATTTCTCTGGCAGCTGTAGGAGAAGAGAAATGAACATTTGTTTTCAGGGTAGGGACAGAACCCTCACTTTTAACTTTGACATCACCTTATGACATGTTATGCAGCTTTTTGTGCAGTTTCTGTCTAATTGGGACCAGATTTGAAACCTGACTTGTAAACAAGATAAGAGACAATCAAGAGTCTCGGACATAATAATATGAGAGACAATCAAAGTGTCTCCGACCTAACAATTTGAGAGACAATCAAAGAGTTTGGACCTAATAATATGCCATTCAGGGACCAGCACCGTGATTAAATACAAGAAGAAAACCAACAGGCATAGTATGGAATCAAGAAACAATTACTGAACCAGTTCACCCTGCTCAGGTCCCTACTTCAAGATTGGATCATGAAAAACATACAGGCAATACCATGATGGACTTAGCAGCAGCTTAGGAATACAGAGGTCACGTAATTATATCTCATACTCCAAGGACGCTAAAAAAGTGATAGGATCTTGAGTAGTTTCAGTTTTTTTCTCAATGGCATTAGTATGTCACTTGGGACTGTATTTGGATCAGTACGATACTGTTACATTGAGCAACCTCATTAAACAGATCAATGGTGGACATTTTGTTTCACATGGACATTTGGATACCTGGTATGTTAGTGATCCAGATACGCATTAGTATTTTGTCATTTGGGACTGTATTTGGATTGGTGCAGTACTATTACATTGTGCAACTTTGTTAAACAGATAGATAGGGGACATTTGTTTCAATGGAAACTTGGATACCTGGTATGTTAGTGATCCAGAAATGCAACTTCATTGGGCATTTTCTGGGTGAAGTCTTGGATGGGTAAATACAGAAGCCAAAATATGAGATTAATAATTAATTATTGTAAGCTTGTTTTGTCAAACAGATGACAACTAAGATGCCTATTGGTTCTGATTTGAGGATCATTCCTCTGCTGCAATGTTACTTGTGCAACTGCCTATTTTGAAAGAAAAAACTACTCTAGAATGAGTACTTGAAAATAATGTCTTTTAAGGGAAAACCTCTCCTACATAAGCTCCACCTTTCATAACTGAAACAAACTATTACTGTATATTTCTTAAAGACTCCAAGGCCATCTATGCATCATAGCTTAAATATAAGTAAACATCAGCACTCCAATAACAGAAAATTTTATGCTACATTAATACAGCACGTGATATAGTAAGCAGATACTAACGGAAAATGATCCACAGAAATACTAGTCTTAAAGAGATTTCCATGTGCTTTATGAAATTTATGGTGTAGCAAGATATGTGAACAATATCAGAAAAATACCAACAAAAAAGTGCCAAACAAAAAATGCCCAGGAAGTTATTAAGGCAATCTAAAAGCAATGTTCAAGTAGTCACATCAAGTAACACCCAAAGTAGATTTTACCTCGGAATCAAGATTCAATACTTATTACATTACAGCTCACTAAATGGTGCAATACCTTTTGTATATGTGCACCTGAGCCATACATGTGTTTACCCAACAGATCACTGTTTCATGTAAATGTCGTGATATATTTAGCCATCTTCTAGAAGAGTTTCATCATCAACCAGATGACTTAGAGCAACTTTTGCTTTTTTAGGCTGAGGACCAATAAGCGCTTTGGTTTCTTCTTCTTCTCTTTCTCTGTGGCCACCTTTCTCAATGTCACCATCCTCCTTTGCAACACCTGATATTTCTTCCATCTCTATTAAGGGATTATTTTGCTTGCCTTCAGTATCATTACTTGCAGAAGCTCCATGTGGCTTGTTAATTTGTGTTCCCCTATGACCTTTTAACAATTCTCCGGATGTTGTCAAAACCGAACGAACTTGGTCATCTTTGGCAAGATCTATAGGTTTCTTTCTAGCCTTGGTCTCTGCACTCACATTAGCACCTTTTTGTATCAAAAACTTCACAAGTTCTAAATGACCTCCCTGAACAGCACAATGAAGTGCTGTCATGCCCTTGCGTGTGTAAGCATTAACAGAAGCTCCTGATCTCAAGAGAATCCGAACAATTTCCAAATGCCCCTTCTGTGAAGCAAAATGAATGGCTGCCATGTCATCAACTGCAGCTGCTCTAACATCAGCTTTGTGTTCACAGAGGAATTGTACTACCTTTGTCTGACCTGACCAAGCTGCCAAATGTAGGCTTGACCATATTAAGGAAGAAGAATAATAAAATTCAAGGACAAATAATAGATGACTCCCTATGCAAAAAAAAGTGTATGTACATAGCACAAGAAAAAATTTCAACTCCATTTAAAATATTTTAATAAAGCTGAGTTCAACCACCCTAAAATAAAAGTTTCACACAATGTATGATTTAGAAAATCTCGTGAAGAACAAAGGACCAAGGACCGGTAATCTAATGGGTTGTGAAAAGTCTACTCTCCTGAGTTCTGGTACTAGGCTACTAGCAAATGAAAATTTTAATTTCTAACTTCTAAGCAACATCTTCTCTAAATTTTGTAAACAAACTTGTTTACAAATTTGATCTGCATGCCGCTGTAGTACCATTGGACTGCAACATAAGAAAAATCCTAAGAAGATAGAAATACTGAAATCAAATTTCACATGCAATAGTATTAACATCTAAAATTATTTGTCCCTGCTAATGGAGATGGTGGAAGGCAAACTCCAATAATGATAATGACTATGATGATCAGTTTCTTTTATTTAACACGTTTAACGTTTTGGTTTACAAAAATGACTATCAACTTGGTCTCCTCAAATGTAGGATCACTCAACAATGCAGACAAGGGAGGGTATTGTGGATGAGAAGATCTTCAAGCTCAGACAGCAACATGGTAGAAAGAGATGTGCATGCACACTCATAAATGTGACCACATGTTTGCATATGCTTGAGAATGATCATTGCATGGTTGCTTGATATATCATGAGTTCACTTATTTTTGTATTACTTGATATGGCACGTAAGGCTGTAAGGATAAAGTGCATGCCCAAATCATATCATTGCTTGCATATTGACATATGCTTAACTGTAACTGTCTAACCTCTTTCAAAACTGCATTGGCATGTTGTGGTCAATGTGTTTTTATGTATGTAAACATTGTTAAGGCTTCTGATTGATGTGTGAGTCTAAAGTCTAAGAAATATTTCAATGTATAAACCCCACCTTTAAATACCTTTTGATAGGAAGATAAATTCAAATACTCATTGGGGTCGTGGTTCATATGTTAGTAGGACTGCACAATATGGATAAGAACAAAGAAGGATAGAGAAATAACTGCTAAGTAGCCAATTTAATTGGCCAGTCCTTTTACACTTTAAGCTTAGCTCGACCAATGTTAATCACTTTAATTTAAAAATCATTCGTTTGAATCAATAAATAAAACCAAGAGTAAGAGTTGAAAAACTGTTACACGTGTTTTATGCAAGAAGGATGCTGAGACAGTTACCCGCCTTTTCACTGATTGTCCATTTGTCAGGCAAATCTTTAATGTTATTTTTGAGAAATTTGAAATGAGTTGGTCTACCCCAGGCTCTATTCTTGACCTTGCATTATATTGGTCTTTTCCTTGCTCTATTCTTGACCTTGCATTATATTGGTCTTCTCCTTTTCATCACCCTTTTATTAAAGAAATTTGGCATCAAGCATTAGTGCATTTCTGCTGGTGTGTCTAGTTGGAAAGAAATGCAAGAATTTTCAAAACAAGACAAGGAACCAAGAGGATGTGTGTTGGAGGTGATGAGCACACACTTATGCTAAGAAGAGGGGGTGAATTAGTATAAGACCATCTTTAACATATTAAAAATTCAACAACCACAATAGAGCAATCACATAAGACCTACCAACTAAGAAACACAAGATTTACGTGGAAACCCTTTTGTGAGAAAACCACAAAAGGACTACTTGGATTTACTGTCCAAATCCAGCCACAAAAATAAAATTCTCTTACAAATATTTTGTAGGCATCAACCCACTAGAGACACCAATCCCCACTACTAAGCACCAACTTAGCAAGAGACACCAATCTCTTCTATTAGGAGACACCAACCTCCAAATGAACAAAATTTCTGCCTTGTTGAATATTGCTTCTTCGATGGATGATGATCGTTTGGGTCTCCTTCATAAATTCTGTTGGCAACTTCTTCACATATATTTTCTTCTTCCAAAATGTGTTCTAAAATCTGCCTTAAAATGGAAAAATATTACTTTAATTGTTCGTCTTCTTTACCTCAACTTCATCTTCTATTTATACCCCAGTCATGCCTCTCCACCAAAGAGGGGTCGGCCTTCTCAAAGGGGGTCAGCTTCAAAAAAATAATAATTAATTTAATTCTTGAAAGATGCCGACTACTGAATGTAACAATCTGATTTAATTTTCTGATTCTGATTTCTTTGGCCAGCTTTTTATGTTTGTTTTTTGAGGTTTTATGTTTTTTTGTGTTTTTGTAATATATATGCCTTGGGAATTTGACAATGCAATTGAATTGCAACGATAAAACATAAACTAATGACTGGAAATAAATTTTCAGATTGACTGATTTTCTAACAGCAATTAACAAATGCCAATAAATAGTGGAATTCAACAATGATATGCCAAAATTGGCCTACCACAATCCAACGCCTTGCCTGGAGGGCTTCTTTATTGACTAAAATGAATCCAGTTGCTGCTACAGGAGCTTCCAAGGTGTTCTAACTGATCCTTGAGGTTTTATTCTCCTAAATAATAATTATCAAAAACAAATCTTGCACAAATAGATAGAACTGCTGCTGTTTCCTTCAGGGGCCCAGGAGACTTCACTGAATTTGGTCAATTTTCCCCACTGATTTGCTCATATCTCTCTCCAACGATATCATAAACCTGAAAGAATGATTCTATTCTTTATTCCTAATGCTGACAATGAAATTTACACAAAAAAACCAGATGTAAACCCTCCAATTTATTTTCTGTGAATTCCCAAGCAAGCTAGGAGTGTACGGCTAGGCTGGGAGAGGTATGGCTGGCCACAAACTGCAATAATTCACCAAAATCTGCCCTCTAACTGCTCAGATCTGATTCTTGTGATTAGTTGCTGTTGTAAGTGTCAAAATTCCTCTGATTAATACCCTTGTTGGTCAGATATAAGCATTCCCAGCACTCCAAATTGACAAAATATGAAAGGGTTTTCATCCTTTCTCTAAGAAATGGAGGTCTACGTCCCCAGTTCCAATCCACACCTGCAAAATACGTTGCAGACTTGCAAAATAGTTTTCTTCTCAAAATCCTCAATCACAATAATCCCAAAATGCACATACAAGTCTTTTTCTCTCCAAAACCCCAAATCGAACCCCTAAAAGCATCTTTTCAAGATTCCAAAAGAATCTTCTCTTATTAAAAAGGTACGCCCAGCAAGAGGGTTATTTCATCATGAAATTTTAACCACTTTTTAATTATTAAACCCTCCTAGGAATGTGTGCAAGGAACTTTTTATTATAAAGTCACTTATTAAGTCATAAAGTAACTTATAAAGTTACTTTTATTAACTTTTGAATAATAAAGTTATAACTTCATAAAGTTACTTTTATTAAAATTTTCTATTAATAAAAAAAAGTAACTTATAACCTCTTGTAAGCTTTTATAATTTTTTACTATAAGCTTTATTGAATAACTTCCCACCAAGCTCCAAAATTGTCTAAGTATAGCTCCTCCTAGTGGACCAAACATCTCCTAACCCCATCATTTGCCTACGGAGACGGCTAACAGGCAAATCTAAGATTCTTGAGCTATCCCTGGAAAAATGGGGACATTACAATTCCCCAAGAAGGGTGACTATACCAATAGGGTTGGACCAGTTCAAAGAGACAGCAAATAATTTTAAACTGAATTTTTCACAATGAGGTTGTCCATCTTTTCCTTAAACCTAGCGCTGCCTTGATTAAGGTGAAGTCTTCCTTTTAGAAGCATTAATGATCTCATGTAGATGATGCAATTAGTGGCCTTTGGCCTTCACACATTTGAGCCTCTATTGTTGTATATTAGGCATGCGATTATGCTCGTCTCTCCTTTGACGTCAATGACAACAACAATATTTTCGACAATCTCCCCCTTTGTCATTGATGACAACCCAACAAAAAAACATGAACATAGTTCTCCCCATTACTATAAAAATCCCCCTTTGACATCAATGGCAAAGTCTTCACAAAGTTGAATGATAATGCAATGAATAGCCCTCCCTGAACTTTTGCTTCTCCTTAGGAAATTAATGACTAGATGAGAGCGATATCACTCCCAATTTCTGCCTAAGATACTCAAAAGTCTTTTTAGGAAGGGGCTTTGTGAAGAAATCTACAATATGTTTTTTTCGTGGCACCATACTCCATTTTGGCATGCCCATTGGCTACCCGTTCTCTTCGGAAATGATACTTGATAGGAATATGCTTTGTACTAGAAAGCATAACCAGATTCTTCGAAATATTGATTGGATTCATATTGTCAGAAAGTATTGAAATTGAATGATCATATGCTACCTTCGTGTTCGTCAATGTCTGCTTCATCCAACAAACTTGTGTGCAACATGATGTTGCTGCTATGTATTGGGCCTCTACTGTGGTTAAAGAAATTGAAGCATGTTTATTGTTAACCAAGACACAAGACTGTACCCAAGAAAGAATGCTCCTGCACTTATACTTTTCCTATCATCAATACAACCTGCCTAATCTGCATTTGCATATGTTGCTAGAGTGAAATCCTCACCCCTTGGATATCACAAACCAAAGTCCAAAGTCTAAAGTGCTATTTAGATATTTAAATATTCTCTTGACCAATTGCACGTGAGTTTATGTTGATATTGCTTGAAAACATGCCACCATGCCTATTGCTTGCATAATGTTTGGCCTTAATATTGTCACATATAGTAGGCTCCCAATCATTGACCTGTATAGTGTCTGATTTGCTTCAGGAGATTCATCATCATTTCTTAATTTACAACCTATGACCATTGGTATGCTAATTGGTTTGCAATCTTCCATCCTAAATTTCTTCAATATCTCCTTGATGTACTTGGTTTGCGAGATAAATATGGCTTTGTCGGATTGAGAAATTTGTAAGCCAAGGAAGAATGAAACTCACCAAACATAGACATCTCAAAATCCTTTTGCATTTCCTTTGCAAACTCTTGGTACATTTTGTTGCTACTACCTCCAAAAATGATGTTATCTGCATTAACCACCACAATCAACTAATTCTCACCTTCAATCTTGATGTAAAGATTACTATCGACAATTCCTCTTTTTAAGCCTTGTTGTAGATATTTTTCAAGTCTTGACCACCAGGCTCTAGGAGATTGCTTTAGCCCATAGAGTGCTTTCTTTAGTTTGCACACATAATCCTCATTTTCTTCAGTTTGCACAAGAGAACAAGTTTCTTCAAAATGGATACCCTCAACTTTAGCATAGCCTTTACAAACTAACCTTGCTTTGTTTCTTACCACTTGACCTTTTTCATTCAGCTTATTTCTAAAGACCCACTTGGTACCAATCACATTCTTATCTTTTGGTCTTGGAACAACTTCCCATGTCTCATTCTTTTCAATTTGATTTGGATCTTCTTCCATAGCATTAATCCAATGCTTGTCTTCTCTAGCTTATGCAAAGTCCTTAGTCTTTGTTTTAGATAGCAAGGTGAAATTTGCATGTTTTGATGTACTTTCTAATCTTCTTCTTGTATGTACTCCATAATCTTTATTGCCAAGAATTAGATTTTTTGAATGATTCTTCTAGATAAATTTAGATAGTGCCTTTGTATCTTGACGTTCTATTTCTTCTTTTTCATATTCCTCTTTGTATTCCTCCTTGCAAATTGGCTCCCTTGAGTAATCATTTGCTTGTGCTTTCTCCTTTTGATGCCTTGCTTTATCCACTTTTACATTGGCACTCTCTACAATCTTGTGCAATCTTCTATTGTAACATCTATAAGTCTTGCTTCTTGATGAATAACCAAGTAAAATACCTTCATAAGATCTAGAGTCAAATTTTCCCAAATCTTTCATCATCTCTTCTTATGTAGCACTTGCTCCCAATAACTTTGAATTATTTAATTGCTACTGGTCTACCCTTCCACAATCATAAGGTGTTTTGCTATTGTTGACATAGATTTGCCCTCTATTCAAAATATAAATTGTGTTATTAGCTGCTTCTCTCCAATATATGCCTAATAATTTAGAGTCATTCAACATAATTTTAGCCATCTCTTACAAAGTTTGAATCTCCCTTTCTACAACTCCATTTTGTTGTGGAAGCCTTGCAGTTGAGAAATGTCTCTCTATCCCATAACAATCATAGAAATATTCAAATTGATTTGAGGTAAATTCACCTCCTAGATCTAATCTTAAGCACTTGATTTTCAACCCAATTTTATTTTCAACCAGTACTTTAAAAGCTTTAAATTTCTCGAATACTTCAGATTTCTCTTTTGGGAAAGTAACCATATCATTCTAGAGTAATCATCAATAAGCAACATAAAATGACTTTCATCTAGCAAACTTTGTGTTTTTGTAGGCCCACAAAGATCCATATGGACAAGTTCCAATGGCTTTGTTGAATACTCTTTTGACTTGAAGTTTGCTCTTATTTGTTTCCCATGTTGACATTCCTACAAATTTTCTTTGAAGGTTTAGCAATCGCATATCTCTTATGACTTGTTTGATGTTGGCTTTCACTAGATTATCAAAGTTTATGTGCCCCATTCTTCTATGCCATAACCATCTTTCATCTGCTAGTCCCATATAGCACTTTTCTCCCTTGATGTCACTAAGAATGTACTAGTTGTATGTTGTTTTATTCACATTAGCTACTACTTTTCTTGTACTTGCCTTCCTTATCTCACAACCTTGAGCATGAAAAGTAAGGGTGTGTTCTTGATCACACATTTTGACTAACACTAAGAAGATTATGCTTCAAACTTTCAACATACAAGATGTTTTTTGTTTTAGTCTTACCATTATCAAGACTAAGAGTACCTTATTTGGTAATTCTTATTGTGGCATTATCTCCAAAGCTTATCATGTCTCCTCTACTTCCTTCAAAGTGATAAACTTTCTCTTATCCCCTGTCGTGTGACTTGAGCATCAACTATTGATGTACCGTTGATTTCCTTCATTTTGGGCATGAAAAGTTGTTTGCACAAGCATTGATTTGTTTCTTTTGTTTTACTTGCTCTTGCTGCCTCTTCCAAACTTTTGTAGATTCTTCCTTTTGCTTGCCAAGAGTATCCACCACCTTGTTTTGTCTAGGAGGTTCTACAAAATCGTGGTGTATGACCATAGTTATTTCACTTATAGCACATAATGTTGTAATCCATTAAAGGAGCAAAAGAATTGCAGATTCTATTTAAGAATCCATAAAAATTACTTCTTGCAGATGTCCTACAATCTAATGCTTTATGACCAAACCAACTACAAAAAAGCAATACCAAAGAAAGAGTATTGAAACTTGGTCATGTGAGGCTGCCTTGGAGAGAACAATCTTCTGAACTTGTCCTTGCTGTCTTTGTGAGGAATGTTGGTTTTCTGCAGGATATCACTTCCTTTCTTCTTGTTGCAATCACTATTGGTGGAGCTCTTAAGCACATCTGCATAACCTTTAGGCTTTTCTTCATTTATCTTCTTTGATGACTCAATTGTCTTGGAATTTGGATCTTCTTTAGTAGTCTTCTGATTTTCTTCATAGCCAAGCCCAATCTTAATGAATGGTGATCTTTGAGAATTAATAATATCAGCCAATATTTCGATGCTTTTCTCAAACTTTATGCTTTTGTTTAACTGAATAGTTGTTTTCTCTAGTTCCTTTCTCAAGGAAACAATTTCAGCTTCTAGTTTTTCGCAGTTTTATTCTTTCATCTTTAGCTGAATTCTTACCTCCTCTTCTATCCTTTTTGCCTCTTCAAGGTGAATCTTTAGGCTGATGATAAGTTTTTCTGATCCTTCAAAGCTTTGCGACATTTTTGCTCTGGAGTCATGATCCTCCTCTTCACATTTCTGCAGCTGCAACTTTTGTTTCAAAATCCTTAAGCTTCTTGATTTCACTTAAGGCACAAATGAGTTCTTCTTCAAGATCCACTTCCCCAACCATGACAATGTCTTCCTCTTCTAAATCTCCATCTTTTCATTTACTTTGTCTTCATTTTCCAAGGTATCACTCTTTGTTTCTATTGCCATGAAGAGCGTCTTCTCTATTACTATCAAAGATACATTAATCGCTTTCCTCAAATGAGCTACTATCCTCTTTGGAATAGAGACTTTTCTTGTGCTTATGAAAATTATTATTCTTTTCATGTTTGCCTCGTTTATAGCTCTTTTTGTATTGATGATGTTTTATTTCTTTCTCTATATTATGGTCATCTTCATAATCGATATTATCATCTTCTACATATGAACACTTAATGTCCTACTTTTCCACAATTAAAGCATTAAAAGGGTAACTTACCTTTATATTTGTCAAATACTTTCTTGAGCTTTCTCACAAAATGGGCTTCCTTTGCATCTAATTCATTGTTGGAGCCGTTACTTGATTCAAACTTTTTATTCTTCATCTTCTTTGAAACTTTGAAGGTTGCTTCTCACTTTGATGACTTCTCCTTTTCAGTCCTCATTTCATATGTCATGAGGATCCCATGCAATTCATCCATTATTAAAGTATCTAAATCCTTCATGTCTTCTATGGCAGAAACTTTTGCATCAAACTCAAGGGAAGAGACCTTAGCACCTTTTGCACAATTGTCAAATCTTCAACCTTTTCGCCAAGTCCTCTAATGGTGTTGACAATTTCATCCATACGAAGGAGATAAGCTGCAATATTTTTTCTGTCTTTCATATTCAAGCCCTCGAATTGTCTTCTATGGGTTTGGAGCTTAGCCTTCTTAACTTTGTCATCGCCTTCATAGATGTTCTTAATTTTGTCCTAGATTTCTTTTGCCGATTCACAATGCATCACTTTGACAAACTCAAATTCCAATAAACCACACAAAATAGCATTCATGGCTTTTGCATTGTTCTCACTAGCCTTCTTTCCAACCGAATCTATTGGTGGAGATGATAGAGCTACATAACTATTCACTATTGATTGCCAAATATCAAAGCCATGAACCATTAAATAAGTTTGCATCCTTATGCTCCAGAATGCATAGTTTGTTCCGTTGAACAATGGAGCTCTATTTAAGGAGAAACCTTCTTGACAAGCCATGTGTGCTCTCCAAATCTAACTTCTAGTGGTTGGACTATTCTTGAAGGAACCCACTCTAATACCAATTGATGAACACACACTTATACTGAGATGGGGGGGTGAACCAATATAAGACAATCTTCAACTTATTAAAACTTCAAAAACCACAATAGAGCAATCACATTAAATCTACCAATTAAGAAAAACAAGATTTATGTGGAAACCCTTTCAAGAGAAAACCACAAAAAGGATTGCTTAGAATTACTGTCCAAATCCAGCCATACAAATAAAATTCTCTTTAGAAGCTTTTGCAGGCATCAACTTGTAGAAAACACCAATCCCTGCAACTAAGCACCAACTTAGAAAGATACACCAATACCTTATATTAGAAGGGACCAACCTCCAAATGAACAAAAATTCTGCCTTCTTGAATATTTGCTTCTTCAATAGATGACAATCATTTGAGTCTCCTTCATAAATTCTGCTTGCAACAACTTCACATATATTTTCTTCTTCTAAAAATTTGCTCTTCTAAAATCTGCTTTTAACTGGAAAGATATTACTTTAATTGCTTGCCTACTTTACCTCAACTTCAGCTTCTATTTATACCCCAACATGTCTCTTCACCAAAGAGGGGTCGACCTTCTCAAAGCGGGCCAGCCTAATAAAAATAATAATAAATTTAATTTAATTTAATTCCCCAAGAAGGGCGACTATACCAAGAGGGTCGGCCCAATTCAAAAAGACCTCAAATAATTTTAAATTGAATTTTTCACAAGGAGGTCGTCCATCTTTTCCTTAAACCCAGCAGTACCTTGATTAAGATAAAGTCTTCCTTTTAGGAGCAAAAATGATCTCGTGTAAATGATGCAATTAGTGGCCTTTGGCCATCACACATTTGAACCCCTACTACTGCATATTAGGCATGTGATTATGCTCGCCTCTCCTTTGGCATCAATGTCAACAACAACAATATTTCCAACAATAGGATCTGTCATGCTGCCATGGAAAATGTCTAAGTCACTAACCTAAAGGAGCCTAATTTCCCTCCTATTGATGTTGAAGTCAAAATTGCTAATAATTGAGGATTGTCTATTAACAATGCACAACCAATAAATCCAAAATGGAGAAGAGGAAAGGTGCCAAATCGAAATGCCCATACTACATGAATAAAAATCAAGCATACCCAAGGACGCATTTCCAGGCGAAACAAACTTGTTTCGAGGACAGGTACTTGTCCAGGGATGGGGGGACATCAGGAAACGTTTCCTCGATATTTCCAATTTGCAGAAAATTGGTGGAAATGTATCCAAAGAGCGGGAACGGCACCGAAAACATGGGAGTATGGCCGAGAAAGTCCCAAATGTCCCTTGACCGTCTTGGGGGCGATCGGTCGTCCCCCACTTTTCAACGTCATTTATGAATTTATGAATATTAATATTTTGTTTTAGAACAAAAATACGATGTAAGGGATGTCACACTTGATATCCTTCTCTATACCCAATTTTTGCACTTTAATTATATCTATATGATATTCATTATTACGTACGTTAGGTAATAAATCACAGACCTTGAGTTTATTAAAGTTTATATAGTAGAGTCCTATCCTCATATTGATTTGAACTGAATCACCTAGCCGTATACTTTGCACCATTAAGTAACATCAAATCCTGGAAACATTAATAGTTGCACTAGGGCTTTCTTCGACAGGGTGCATTTATGTTTCATTTATCTGATCTTTTTATGTGCAATTATGTTCATTTATCTGATCTTTTGATGTCCAATTATGTGGCATTTGTATTCTGTAATTGACAGGACTAGATATTGATTCTTCGAGTTAGAATACTATGAAAAATGAACTATTTTCATTCTTATACATAGTATCAAGTTACATCATGTATATGAATTTATGAATTTCAACTCTCATTTATCAATTTATCCTATGAATATATTTGAAATTTGAAATTTCCCTATATATTTTAAGTTTTCCCTATTTTTTATATAGTTGTCCCCTCTGTCTCCTAAGATGGCAAAAAAAAAACCCATCTTGGAAACCCGTTTCCCCATCCCCCATCCCCCATCCCCCCATCCCAGAAACTCGGGGTAACATAGATAAAAATAAAATTATGGAGCAGCTAAAGGGTTATCCTAGACCTGTAAATGGAGGAATCGTGAGAGACAACAAAGGATGCTTTATTGTTGCTTATGTGGAATGCCTAGGTGTGCGACCTAACCCAAGTGGCAAAGGTTATGACTTATGACTGCTTATTGGGGAATTAAGCTTGCTATTGAGCTTAAAATTACATACCTAGTTATTGAAGCAGATTCTCTCCTTATGACCAACTGCCTAAACGTTGTATCACTATCCTCATGGAATATTAGCAATATCATCAAGGACTCTTTAGGACTCCTTAAGTCTTTTGATGAGATCAAAATTACATGCACATGTAGAGAACGGAATGGCATTGCAGACATGCTTGCAAACTTAGGTGTTAAGAAGGGAAGTATAATGTGTTTGAAGGTAGAGGGAGTTAGAGTCCCTTCCCTTGGAAATCGATGAGAGAATTATTAAGGAGGCGCCATTGTGATCTCATAACTACACTTTGGAGGAGTGTAATTATTTGGCTCGTGTAAAGGTTGTGTTGACGTGTTTTTTATGACAGCGCCTAACACAGAATAAAGTTTTCCACTGGTCACTTTACTCTCTCTTGATCAAAGTACGATTGTATGCTAAGATTGCAATAAGTTCAAACAATTGACTCCAAGGTTCCTATTCGAAATGGACGTGACTCAGTAGGCGCGATGTGATATGTCGATAAAAGGGGACTTACGCACACTTGAAGAAGATTAAACAATTTTGCAACTTTCAAGGAATTTAGCCACGAATGATTTAGCAATGGCAAGCCCTATTTTAGGATTTTTTGAGTTTAAAATATACTGAAAATAAAATAGGAGAGGGTTTTGAAAAGCCATGCTAATTCTAAGAACAAAGAGAATGATTAATCGCTTGGGTGAAACCAACCACACTTTGTTTTGCCACTAAAAAAAACTACACAAAGGCAGTGCAATCTTCAAAGGTTGTGCAAGATATTTTCAGAACACCAATGAACACCATCTACGAACAATGTCCACCTGATGATCGAAGTTAAGTTTCCACGTATAAAAGGCTTAGACTAACCTTACAAAGTTAATAACAATCAGCTACTAACAGAAGGTAAGAGCAGGGGTTTCATTGCAAACAATCTCATCAATCCCATTCATCTAACAACTGAAAGCAAATCTACTCTAAGTGAAGAGAGCGAGACCATGCAAGTTGCAAAACAGAACAAGCATACACCATCAAATTGAACAATGTATTAAGTTACAGCTTCAACAACTTATCCCAACAATCTCAAAAGCAATCTCTCCTCTCTTTACAAATGAGGGGGGTCACTACTTTATATAGGCTTCATGCCTTGGCTACATGCAAACTCTAATTAGGGTTTGCCCTAAAAGATTCCCCACAAATGGTGCAACAAGGTGGGAATCAACAATAAATGCCTATTATGCCCATATATAATTAATTCCATCCCATTACAATTGGTATCCAAAATGCATTAAATGCACCACTCTTCACTAAAATCGCCCAACATGCACTGAATATCCCTCCATGCAAAAATCACCCCATTATGTCATAAATGCACCATCATCTCCACACGCGACAGATGCATGCAAAAAGAATCTACCATAATGCTTTAAATGTGATGGTTGCATGCAAAAAGATGCTCCACTCATTCAACATGCATTGACCCGGTTGCCACTTGGTCAAAAATATTCCAGCAATAAATATGCCACTATGTCATTCAGTCAAAAGATCCTCGTCCAAAAATGGACGACCATTATCTCGTTCATTTATGGCATAAGCAACGAACTTGGCGATGACAGCCTCCAATTCTCCTATGGAGACACTTGGCACGCTCTCTATCATGAACTCCATCAAGGTAATTTCTTCTTTACTTTTGGAGAAAAAACTCTCCCATTCTGCTACCATTTCCCATGTCCTCTACATAATGCTGGAAAATAAAGAAACATTTTCCAAATGTGCTTTGAAAAATGATCCCACAAAGAAAAATTCATGCAACCAAGCCCTTAGGGAATTTACTGTCACTCTGCCCTCATTCAACTTCCTTGCAAATAATGTCTCAACTGCATTGAGGATTTCTTCCTGCACCCTTCTAATTGAGTCTTTCAAAGTCAAAGACTCCATGCTGAATCTTTTAAGGGCTTCCCTTCCAGTGCAGATGGCATAAAACCATTGTGGGAAGTCATAAATCTCATTCTCTTGGATCACCTTCCCATCTAGTCTATCCTGAACTCCATCAAGGTAATTTCTTCTTTACTTTTGGAGAAAAAACTCTCCCATTCTGCTACCATTTCCCATGTCCTCCGCATAGTGCTGGAAAATAAAGAAACATTTTCCAAATGTGCCTTGGAAAATGATCCCACAAAGAAAAATTCATGCAACTAGGCCCTTAGGGAATATACTGTCACTCCGCCCTCATTCAACTTCCTTGCAAATAATGTCTCAACTGCGTTGAGGATTTCTTCCGACACCCTTCTGATTGAGTCTTTCAAAGTCAAAGACTCCATGCTAAATCTTTCAAGGGCTTCCCTTCCAGTGCAAATGACACAAAACCATCGTGGGAAATCATAAATCTCATTCTCTTGGATCACCTTCCCATCTATCAATGTCTACTTGGGAACTTTCATCAATGCCCTAAGCTGCAGAATAGTCAGGTCCTAGTAAATGTGTACATCTTCCCACAAACTCTCCGCAACTTCCAACCAGTTCAAGAGGGTAATAAGTCTAGAATGAAGGCTAGCCAGGTCTTCAATGAATTTTCCGGCTGCAATGAAAACATCCTCCACCCATTCCTTAGAATAAAGAGCAATTTTCCTAATCTTCTTAGCGGCATCAACAGATTCTTTAGGAAGGGAAGGAGGAACAAAGGACAGGTATTCCTCCTTGAGTGGATGTTTGAACTCTTAACATATTCGCATAAAGCCCTATTTTCAGTTTTTAGTCTTCTACACTTTTCCTTCATCTTTTGCATCTTTACTTTCATAGCCAAGGAAGATTCTTCAAATTCTTCCACCACCTTGTTAATGTTGTAGCTTCAAGAGAATAGAGAGTTATTTATTTCTCCGATGGTTGTCTTTCCGTTTTGTTGTTTCTTATTTCTTGTTTGACAATTAGCTGGAAGTATTACTGTCTTCGTCTTGTGTATGTGCTAGCAAAGTTTATTCCTTCGTGGATTTCATCCGTTGAAGTTCATTGGCTCTTTGTATATGTCGGGTTGTGTAACTGACACCTTCTTTTGGTGTTTGGCCTTCCGCCTTTCTTCTTCATGAGCTATATTGGGTCGTGTCATGTGTTATATATATGCCAAGGGATGTGATTTTTAATGTCATCAATATTCTAATGTATTTGATGATTATCAATGAAAAGCTCACGACTTTGTTGTTGCGACCTTGCATCATCTTCAGTCTTCTAATATAATTATTATGTTCAGCTGAGATCATCTGTGTGTGAAGATTTGATCTCTTATCATCTTCTTCAACTTTATTTGTAAGCAGTATTCTAGTAGTCTTCTTCTAATTTTAAGTATTATCAATCAGTGTTAGATGATTGACTGTTAAGTGTGAGAGTTTTGTACACAATTTGAGCATTCAATAAAATATTTTTTTGGTGTGGCTGGGTTTTTCACCCTCAAGTGGAGGGTTTTCCCAGGATAAATACTTGTGTATCTTGTTCTCATAAGTTTTCCTAGTTATTGTTATCTGAGTTTTTAGCTTTCTGGTTCTAATTTTAACATGGTATCAAAGAAAGTCTAAAGAAAAGATCCAGAACCAGATTGTTTAGTTTTGAAATATTCTTTGCTTTATCTTAGCTTGTTTATTTCAAGTTTCAACAATGGTGAATGGACTCAAAGTTGAAGACAGATTGGATGGTGTCATTAATTATACTTCATGGAAGTTCAAAGTCCTCATTGTGCTTGAAGAGAATAATCTTCTCACCTACGTGAAGTCTATTGTAGATGAACCTTCTGATGATTATGAGAAAGCACAATGGAGAAAGAATAACTTCATGGCAAGAAAGATACTTATTGATTATGTTAAGGATCATCCGATACCTGTTACATCCAACTTGGATTCAGCCAAAGAGATGTTCGAGTGTCTTCAAAGTTTGTATTAATTCAACAGTACTAGTAGAGCTCTAGCATTGAGACGTCAACTCCTTCGTATCAAAATGGCTAGAGGTGAATCTGTTGTTTCTTTCTTTATGAAGATTACAGAATTGAAGGATCAGCTCAATGCTATTGGAGATTCTATTAAGGATAAAGACCTGGTTATGCTAGCCATGAATGGCCTTCCTCGCTCTTGGGAATCCTTCATTCAAGGTATTAGTGGAAGAAATGAATTACCCAAGTTTGATCGATTGAGAGTTGATTGCATTCAAGAGGAATGCAGATTGGAGGCAAGAGGAATTGGACATAAATCTCATCATGAAGAAGATCATGTTCTTGCTGCCCATACGTCTAAAAGAAATGGAAGGAAAAAAAACTTCAAAAGGATCAGAGATAGGAATTCTGATTCAGCTCTTGAATCTAAGAAAAGAAAGGATCTCTCTAGGGTACAATGCTTTAGATGTGACAAGTTCGGTCATTTTGCTAGAGAATGTCCTTCGAGACCCAAGCATCAAGCTGCTGCAACAAATGCTGAAAATGTTTCTCCTCATAGAGAGTCTAGTGAAAATTAAGAAGGATTCTTAGCTCTCTCCAATAATATTCCTACTGACAGTGATACATGGCTTATTGATAGTGGAGCCTCTCCCCATATTACAAGATATCATGAGCACCTCTCTAATCTGAAAGGAAAAGACTCTCACAAGTTATCATTGGTGATGATGCTTCCTATTCTGTAAAGGGTGCTGGTTCCACTTCATTTCACTTAGATTCAGGCGTTCCTCTTCACTTGAGTGATGTATTGTTTGTTCCTGGAATTAAGAGGAATCTGATTTCCATTTCAGCATTGAAAGATAAAGGTTATAATGTTGCATTTGCTCATGGAAAAGTCCTTGCATGGAAGAACAACACAAGCATTAAAACAGCTCGTGAGATTGGTGTACGGCATGACAGCCTTTATCGACTTTCAGCTCATCCTATTCAAGTTTTTGCACATGATTCAATAAGTACAAGTGAACTGTGGCACAAAATATTTGCTCATCTAAATTTTCGAACCTTGTCTTCCATGGAGAAGGTGGTAGTCGATCTTTCAAAGTTGAGTCAAAACAATGAGGGTGTCTACAAAGGATGTGCTCTAGGTAAGAACATTAAACATCCATTCCATCATAGTGAAAGTAGAGTAAAAGATGTCCTAGAGCTGATTCATTCTAATTTGTGTGGTCCTATGTCAATTGCTTCTTTAAGTGGCTTTTGGTATTATGTTACTTTCATTGATGACTTCTCTCGTAAATAATGGATTTATTTTCTAAAATCTAAAGAGTCTGATGAAGTACTATCCAGATTTAAAGAATTTAAAGCTCTTGTTAAAAATTTGTCTGATAAGAAGATCAAAGTTTTAAGATCTGACAATGGGGGGAAATATACTTCTGGCTTGTTTCAAAATTTCTATATTGAAGCTGGGTTTAAGAGGGAGTTTTGTGTCCCATATAATCCTCAACAAAATGGAATTGTTGAAAGAAAGAATACGTCTATTGTTGAGGCAGCAAAGGCCATGATCCACGATCAAGGTCTTCAAATATTTCTTTGGGCAGAAGCTTGCAGGACAGTTGTTTATGTTCAAAATTGTAGTCCACATCAAATTCTAGATAATATGACACCTAAAGAAGCTTTCACAGGCTCAAAACCAGAAATTAGTCATCTCAGAATTTTTGGATGTCCAGTGTATATTCATGTTCCAAAAGATAAGAGAACTAAGTTAGAACGAGAACTAAGTTAGAACCTTCAGGAAAGAAAGGCATTTTTGTTGATTATAGTGAATCATCAAAAGCATACAGAATTTACATTCCAGGTCAAAAGCAAATTGAAATCAGCAGAGATGTCTCTTTTGAAGAAGATGTAGCTTGCAAAAGGTCTAAAGAATCTAATACGGAAATTGATAGAGAAGATTTTGTGCCTTCTCAAGATATGGATATGGCTGTCCCGGATTCCCCTTCAGAGATTCAGAGGGAGACTACAGAGTTAGAAGATGTTGTTGATCCTATAGATATTACTGTTGGTCCAAGTAATGCTTCAGCTGATAAGAAGAGACCTTTGTGGGCTAGGCATACCATGCAAGAAGCTGAAATATAAAGCCCCACGTGGCACTTTCAGGGAAAGTAAAAGACCTCATAAGTTTGCAGGATATGTTGCTTTGATGAGTCATATTATAGCATCTGAGCCTTGAAGTCTTGAGGAGGCTTCAAAACAGCAAGTATGGAAGGATGCCATGATGGAGGACTATCAATCCATAATCAAGAATGATGTGTGGGACATAGTTCCTAGGCCCAAAAGTAAATCCGTTGTTTCTTCTAAGAGGCTATTCAAAATTGAACATGCAGCTAATGGAAGTGTTGAAAAATATAAAGCTGTATTTGTAGCTAGAGGTTTTTCTCAAAAGGAAGGTATAGACTATGAGGGGACCTTTGCTCCTGTAGCTCAATACACTTCTATCAGAACTATTATTGCTATTGCAGTTGTTAAATGGTGGAAATTACATCAAATAGATGTAAAGACAACATTCTTGAATGGTGTAATTGGAGAAGTTTTTATTGAGTAGACAAATGGTTTTGTGATCCATGAAAAAGAGTCACATGTATGCAGATTGAAAAAGGCCTTGTATGGCCTTAAGCAAGCTCCGCGTGCATGGTATGAAAGAATTGATCATTATTTGTTGAGCTTGGGTTTTCTCGAAAATGATGCAGATCCAAATATCTACTTCAAGGTAATTGATGATAAAGCCTTAATTTTAGTTCTATATGTTGATGATTTATTTCTTACTGGAGAGGATGATCTCATTGATAGATGTAAGAAAGAGTTAGCTTCTGAATTCGAGATGGAAGATCTTGGTTTGATGCATTATTTTCTTGGTTTAGAAGTGTGGCAAAGATCAAATGAAGTCATATTGAGTCAAGGGAAATATGCCATTGACATTTTGAAAAGATTTGGTATGTTAGATTACAAGTCTATGGCAACTCCCATGGAAGCAAGTCTGAAAAAGTTACATGAGGTTGCAGCTAGTTTAGACTTAGTTGATCCTACTATGTATAGGCAATTGATTGGATCTTTGATGTATTTAGTCAATACAAGGTCTGACATATGTTATGTTGTTAACACTCTCAGTCAATTTATGTGTGAGCCTAGATAGATTCATTTTGTTGCAGCTAAACATATATTGAGATATGTGCGTGGTACAGTGGGATATGGTCTGAAATATACTTCTTGTGAAGATCTGAAATTGCAAGGTTTTTCTGATTCAGATTGGGCAGGATGTGTACTTGACAGGAAGAGCACTTCAGGATGTTGTTTCAGCCTAGGTTCAGCTATGATTTCCTGGTGCAGCAGAAAACAATCATGTGTTGCTCAAAGTACAGCTGAAGCGGAATATGTTGCAGCTTGTGTGGCTGCAAGAGAAGCGGTGTGGCTTCGCAAATTGCTCGCAAGATTGTTTGGGCAGCCTTTGGAATCTACAGCGATTCTTTGTGATAACCAAAGTTGTGTAAAGCTTTCAGTTATTCTTGTTTTCCATGATAGAACCAAGCATGTGGAAAAAAAATATCATTGCTTGAGAGATATGGTTCAAAGAAAATCAGTGGAGCTCAAGTACATTTGTATAGAAGAGCAAACAGCAGATATTCTCACCAAGCCACTTCCTAGAGTGAAGTTTTGTTATTTTCAAGACAAGCTTGGTATTGTGGAGAATGATGCTCTTGTTGAGAGAGAATCTCAGCTTCAATGAATCTTTTTCATGTTGTTAATGAGTTCTTCTCTGTGAGAGAGAAGTTCGAGGTGCAATCCCTTGTAATGCATTTTTCTTTGTGACAAAGAAATTTGAGGTGAAAGTCCTTGATGCTCTTTCCACTTATGGGGGTTGCCATAGTGGATGTCATGTTGAGAGACTCCATGACAACATCACGTTGAGTGACTCTGTGATGAGAGCTTGTGTTTATTTCACTCATGGGAGTAGCCATGGTGAACATCATGTTGAGATCATCCATGGTGCTATCACGTTGAGAAAAGTCGTGATTAATTTTGCTATTTATACATATGGGTGTAGCCATTTTGTTGTCATGTTGAGAGACTCCATGACTTGAAAATCTGTAAATGATATCTCCTTTGCGAAGAGGGAGTGTTAATGTTGTAGCTTTAGGAGAATAGAGAGTTATTTATTTCACTAATGGTTGTCTTTCCGTTTTGCTGTTCCTTATTTCTTGTTCGACGATTAGCTAGAAGTATTACCGTCTCCGTCTTGTGTATGTGCTAGCAGCGTTTATTCCTTCGTGGATTTCATCCGTTGAAGTTCATTGGCTCTTTGTGTATGTCGGTTGTGTAACTGGCATCTTCTTTTGGTGTTTGGCCTTCCGTCTTTCTTCTTCGTGAGCTATATCGGGTCGTGTCATGTGTTATATATATGCCGAGGGATGTGAAGTTTAATGTGATCGATATTCTGATGTATTTGATGATTATCGGTGAAAAGCTCAGGACTTCGCTGCTGCGACCTTGCATCATCTTCAGTCTTCTGATATAATTATTATGTTCAGCTAAGATCATCTGTGTGTGAAGATTTGATCTCTTATCATCTTTTTCAACTTTATTTGTAAGCAGTATTCTGGTAGTCTTCTTCTAATTTTAAGTATTATCAATCATTGTTAGATGATTGACTGTTAAGTGTGAGAGTTATGTACACAATTGAGCATTCAATAAAATATTTTTTGGTGTAGCTGGGTTTTTCACCCTTAGGTGGAGGGTTTTCCTAGGATAAATACTTGTGTATCTTGTTCTCATAAGTTTTCCTAGTTACTATTATCTGAGTTTTTAGCTTTTTGGTTCTAATTTTAGCACACCTAAGTTGTGGAAGCACACCCCAAATCAACTTCTCTGATCACATAATCATCTGCCGTGATTTCATTTATGTCCTTGTCTACTGTAGGCTCAGCTATATGCAAAGTTCTAGATCCGGACTCATTCCTTGTGATCTTGGAAAACTTTCGAGTGGCCTTCTCTACCACTGGTTTATCCATTCTTCTTAGAAGTTCTTCCAACTCTTGTGTTGGATCTACTTCCTCTTCTAGTTCTCTTCTTAATCTATCTCTCAGCCAATCTGGAGCAGTTGTCGACTGGTCCTGAATTTCCATATGTACCTGCTCCTGTGATGCTTCCTCCATTTCTCCAAGGATTGTTTCTATGAAACTATCTTGGCGTGGCTCTTGTGGATGGGAGGGAAGAACCTGCCCCTAACCTCCTGGCTGAGTTGGCCTATGTGAAGCATATAGCAAAAATTGTTTAGGGAAAAAATCGAGAAACCAAAAGTATAAGATTTTTTTTTAAAAAACGGATTTAAAAAAAACATTAAAAAATTGTAGAAAAAGAGACAAAAATTATTTTTTTAAATAACTCAGGGCATTTCCATAGCATATCAAATTAAAGAGCAAATAAAATAGAGTTTAACCCGTGAATTGTAGAAAATATTTTTTTGTTGTTTATATTCATATTACTGATTACATAGGCAAATAATCAATTAACTTTTAAGAGGGCGGTCACCAAATACACCAAATAGTTGTCTAAGTCGGATCAAATATTAACTAAGTCTATGAAGTAACTGAGATCAAAAGTTAACAGACAAATAGTAAAAGTGAAAGCCATTTTGAAGTGATCCAAGAATTTCATTATGATTGAGGCAAGGAGTTTTGTAGGGTTAATTCAATATTTTAGAAAGCTTATCAAATCATATTCCACAATTGCAATGCTTTTATATCATAGCAACAAAAATCATTTGGGGAAAAAATCGGCAAACCAAAAGAGTAAGATTTTTTGAAAAAATGGGTAAGAAATTGGATTTTAAAAAATCGTAAAAATTTGTAGAAAAATAGACACAAACTACTTTTTTTTTTAAACTTAAGGGCATTTCCATAGCATAGAGATATAGAGAGTAAATAAAATAGAATTTAACCCATGAATTGTAGAAAATAGATTTTGTTGTTTATATTCATATTGCCGATTACATAGCCAAATATTCATTTAAGTTTTTAAAAGGGCAGTCACCAACCAAATAGTTATCTAAGTTTGAGATCAAAGATTAGCTAAGCCTATGAAGTAGCTAAGATCAAAATTTATCAGACTGAGATCCAACAATTGTTAGGAATTTGGTAAAAGTGGAAGCCATTTTCAAGTGATCCAAGACTTTCATTGTGATTGAAGCAAGGAGTTTTCTAGGGGTATTAGGGGTATTTATCAAACAGAGATCCAACAATTGTTAGGAATTAGTAAAAGTGGAAGCCATTTTGAAGTGATCCAAGACTTTCATTGTGATTGAGACAAGGAGTTTAACCCATGAATTGTAGAAAATAGATATTTTTTGTTTATATTCATATTGTCGATTACATAGGCAAATATTCATTTAACTTTTAAAAAGGACAGTCACCAAATACACCAAATAGTTGTCTAAGTCTGAGATCAAAGATTAGCTAAGTCTATGAAGTAGCTGAGATCAAAATTTATCAAACAGAGATCCAACAATCGTTAGGAATTTAGTAAAAGTAGAAGCCATTTTGAAGTGATCCAAAACTTTCATTGTGATTGAGGCAAGGAGTTTTCTAGGGGTAGTTCAATATTTGAGAAAGCTTATCAAATCATATTCCATAGTTGTAATGCTTTATATTCCTCGATGGCAATTGGTAAGTCTTTTATATGGGGTAGAATTCAACAAAAGGCATTTGTTTAGCGGAAGTAAAAGATAAGCAAGCCACTGGTTTTGGCAATACCTAGCTTGCAACTACTATTTTAGGTAGAGACAAATTTTAATGATTGTGTGTTGGAGGCTCTTTTATTACAACTATGTAAGCTTGTTTGTTGTCATTCAAATCTATTTCATGGAGCACTTTAGACATATTGTTCACATAATGAATTGTATGTCTTTGTTTGAGCAAAAATTGACTATATATTTTATAAATTAAAAATCATATATCTATATCTACATATATTAAATATGTCTTTGAATGTTTAGTGTTGTGGTAGAAAAACTCCATTGGTAAGGTAGCCACCAAGGTTCAAACCCCTACTGGGCCACTGAGCTCATGGGCTTTCTACCTTTGTTGGGTCGTTGAGCTTGTGGGTTTGAACAAGTGAAGTGTGGGGAATGATGAACCCCCTGAAAATGGACAAAATAACAAACTACTTCAACGTTGATTCTATTTTGACTTTGATTTTGTCTCAAACCAACTCTATTTCTAAGCAATTCAGTAATTTCACGCGTTTTTCTAGGGTTATGCAAGTTTTTGCAATGATTTTTTTCACTTTTTTGCCATTTTGGGGGTTTTTAACATAATTTTAACGTGATTTAAATGCAAAAAAACTTTGAAAATTGGGTCAACACTTGGTCAACTATTTTTTCGGGGAATAAATCAGCTAGCTTCAGGATTCAAGATTAATTGGGTATAATCGCGATTTTTTGCAGATTATTGCTTCATTGGTGTGAAGCATTGACGCTAAGTCCTGCGGAGGCACATTGTCAGGAATATTGTCCTATGGTGGATTCGTTAGATTTTCCTGCGTGAACATTTCTACTTCTCGTACACTAGAGGAACTGGCTGGGATTGAGGTTCTTCTACCCTTGCTCTTTTTTGATGTGGTTCTTCCTGGTGGATTTCCTACTTAACATCCGACTGGACCACCTGCTGAATATCTAGTTGAACTTCCTTCCTCTTCCTTGTTCACAACCTCTTCAGAACATTCTTTTCTTTATTCTATCCAACGCCTTCCTGCTGAATTTCTCTTTCTTCTGCATGGGCTTGTTTTGATTCCTCTATGGCTTCACTATGGGAATCCAAATTTCCCATTAATTGGTAGCTTAGGCAAACATTTCTTTCCCTCAGCGTCCTGAGATGCCGATCGATCTAGTGCCTGGTGAACTTCAGAATTGGCTTGGCCAAAATGTCTAGATCATCAACTTCAGGTTCTGGCCAATCCGAAAGCTGGATGGGCTGGTCTTTTACCTTTTCAAATTTTGGTTGCACTAAGTCTGGATCCTCTTTCACCTGATCCGGCACTTAAATTATTTCATTGATCCTGATCATGCCAAGGGGGAGTCAAGAAAACATCTTCCTGACCTCAAGATCATCCTTGGCACTAGCCCAAAAATCTTCCAAGTGAAACTTGTGCACAAACTTCATTCCAGCAACCTTCCTGATTTTATAACATGGATCGAAGTAAGATTTGGATGTATAGAATGCTAAGTGGTAAAATGCCAATTCCTCCACTGCCCTTTCAGCTACCACCAAGTTCGAGCACAATTCCACGTAGTCACCAAGGACAATAGGGAATTGTATGGACAGCTTCCTTTTCTTTTCTAAATCTGGTCGTATGTTGTTAATTGTCTTATGAGCTCCAACGGCACCAGTTTGTCTAACGGATATCTTGGCAACTTATGTGGTTGGTAGGAGAATTCTTGTGTCCGGATGTAAGTGAATTTCGGAAACTGAATGAACAAGGCTCCAAAATTTCTTATCAGCGCCCTGGCTTCTGATGATATTCTTGTATGAAGCTCATTCTGCATCAACCTAGTCAAGTACAAAGTGAAAGTGTCATTCACCAATTTGAATGAACTAGTGTTGTATAGGTGCAACTAGGATAGCATTCATAAACCTTTAACTGTGTTGGTCCACATCCCATGGGCCCATTTCCAGGCAAGCCATCGAAGCCACCCATCCTTGCGAGTGCATAAATCACATATGAGCTCATGTAGAAGGATTGGGTCTTCTTTTCCTTAAGATTTTTCAACTGTTTGTGCACATAATGGCTAATCAATCTTGCCCAATCCACAAGTCCATTGGCATTCATGACTTCACCAATGAAGAAGAACATCCATGTCTCAAAATTGATGGCATGCAAACACTCCATAATCTTGCTCAACATCATCACTAAGTCCACATACTCTTGCTTGAATTCAAAAACAGTGAGTTGTTTGGGCATCTTGGAAATGTGAGGTCTTGGATTCTGCATCCAATGTTTGTTGATCGTTTCAGCATATCTGTCAGTACCTCCTTCATCTACTACCTTAGCTCTATCCTTAGTCTTATAGGTCATGGAATGATGTGATGGAATTCCGAAGAATTTCCCCAATGGCTTCCGGAGTCAAGTTGGCCAAAAGCTTGCCATTTGTCGTTGAAATAACCCTTCTCTCCAGATTGTAATGCTTTACGCATTCCAAGATTAATTTCGGACACTGAATAGATGGAGTGAAACTTGTTGCCACAACAAATCCACTTTTAACAATTCTGGCAGCAATAGATGATGGAGAATGTCCAGCTGTTCCAAACATTCTGATCCGGAAAGCAGCTAAGTTGAAACTCCCTATATTGATGTCGCTGATTTCCTTCCACTTGGACAAAATTTTGGATTCTAGAAGAAATCCCTTCAGCTCGTTCTTAATATGTGCTTGCCTGGAAATAGCTGCTGCTTTACTTGATTCTGTCATTCCTCCACAAACAAAGCTTTTGAAAGAAATGAAAAAATTCTTCAAGTCTGATTTTTGCTACTTCTCTCCAAATTCGCACGTGAAAAATGAATTGTGTTTGCTTGTTTAAATAGAATTCCTTCATTAAGTTGCTAAGTTGGTGAAAAACCAAATTCGACAGTTGTTATAATGATGCGTCATACTTTCCTCTTCAACATGCCACGCAAACGGGTCCCTCCATTATTAATACCTTGAGTTATGCGTCATAACTTGGAATATTCTTTCTTTTTGCATCGCCAACTCACCAACTTTCCATTTTGAATTTTGGAGGGATATTTGAAAGATTTACTTGAGATTTTTACCGTCCATCCACTTGCAATGAAATTCTTGGAGAGTGAAAATTTCATTTGGGAAGAATTTTCTTGAAATTTTGAATTTGTCTTGTTCCAAGGAAGCTTTTTCAACATATTTCAACATCTCCTATTTTTTAGGAATTTTTCCAAATTTGAGTTCCAGGGTCTAGGAGAGAAAAATTCTCTCGCTTACCCAAATCTGAAAAAAAATTGAAATTCGAACGAATTTTGATGCCTGAAATGGGATTTTTTGAAAAAAATATCCCGGGGGGGGATTTTATTTTTCAATATATCCTTGACCTCCAATTTCCTTGCCTTGGAATTTACTCTTCAAACTTGGGCGTGGAATTCAAATGAGGAGGAATTTGATTTGTTTGACCTTTTTCCTTGACTCCCCCTATCCAACGCTCCATCTTGTCCTTGGGCGCTAATCTACCATCATGAAGGAATTCTATGTTGTGCTTGACTTTCCATGACACCCCCTTTTTGGCACTACACACTTGACTTGGCCGCTATTTAGGCATAGCGGAGGAAAATTTGGTGTGGGGGAAAATTCCTCCACACCCTAACTCTAGCACTTTCTATTCATCTTGGGCGCCAAACACATGCATTGGAGGAATTCTTAAACTTCCTGCTTTTCCATGACACCTCCTTTCCAACACCCTCAACTGGCCTTGGGTGCTATTTCCATGCAATGAAGGAATTTTGGATTTTGATGACCTTTCCATGACCCCCCTTTTTCAGTGCCACACTTGACTTGAGCACTACACATACTAGGTAAAGGAATTTTGGGGGTGGAGGAAAATTCCTCCACCACCCCATTTCAGCACCCAACTCCATGATAGAGGGCCAAAATCACCCTGGCATGGAAAATTCACCATGGAGGAAAATTCCTCCATGGCCTCATTTTGGCACCCTCTTGCATTTGGATACATTTTTGTGACTTAGGAATTCTTGCTTTATTTTTTACCCAGACTTAGTCATTTTTGCCCACTTTTTTGGCCACTTCCAGATTAGGATGCCATATCTCGAATTGAAGTGGATTTCTCTACCCGACTTAGAAGATTTTCAATGCTTTCCACTTCTAGAATGGGAATCCATACTTCGCCATTTTCCGATCAGTTTGCCTGCTTTTTCACACTTTCCGAATTTAGCAATGTTCAGGAATGCTCAGTCTTCAGTGTCGGAAGCCCTACTTGTTGATGAACTTGCTAGGAAAAGACTTAATATTTAAAGGAAGTATTTCAAAATGTTAGGATTAGGGAAAAACAGGACGAGACGACAATTACTAAAAATAGAAACTTACCAAAACTAGAAACTGCTAAAAATAGTAAATTTGATTCTTGCCAAAATTAGACCAATCCAGGAGGCAGTGAAATCCCTAAAAAATAGGAACTTTCTAAAAAATAGAAAGTTGTTCAAAATTCGCTCAAATTTCATGTGTAGGTTCCTTAGAGGGTCTTGATTCCAATACAACGTTCAGTTTTTCCAAAACCCTGAAGGAAAGGCCTCAAATCCAAGTCTCAAGGGAAAAACCCTAAAATGGACAAAATAGACTCCAGACTTAGCCAAATTTACTCAAATGAGCTATAGACTTGATCAAATTGACCCCCAAACACCTGCAAACTAAGAGGACTGACGAGACTGTCGCAAAAAGACCAAGAATACCTAAAAGGTATGGGGTCCTGTTGTGACCATTTCACACATCGCCCCATTAAAATGGGGACCCCCTCTTTTTGCTCGTTTTTGCTCGCCTTTCTCTCTGCTTTTTAGGATTTTGGTTTAGTATGCCAGTTGTCTGGACTAGGGTCAAGCCTTAGGGTTTCTGTTACTGTGTTTTCAGGCCAGAGTCCAGTCCAATTTTGAGCTTTTTGAGCTTCCTCTCGTAGGATGCAATTTTGAATAAAGTGAATTCGCCAGGGGCTAAGTGAGTTGGTCTAGTTTCAATTGGAATTTTGAATGCAAAGTCCAAATTTGTCTAAGTGTGAATGATGAGATTTTTTATTTTTGTCCGATTGAGTAATTTTGACCAAATTTTGAAAATTTTGATAATTGATCCCGGGCATTGGAAATGACTTGTTTTCGCCTTGTGAAGTGATTAAAATCCTAAAATCTTGATATTTTGGCCTGGGGAAGCAAAATCGCTCCTGTCCCTCAGTGAAGGACCGGAGCTTGTTTCTCAAAATTTTACTATCTCTGCAGGATCAAGACGAATTTCGGATTGGAAGTGATAAAGGGAGGCATGTTCTTTCCGTTGAATATAATTTGAAGAATTTTACAAACACGGAAATGTGCCAGGAGCAAAAATCGCTCTTGTCCCTCAGTGAAGGACCGGAGCTCAAAATCAAACATTGCCTTGTCCTTGCTGGATTTGAACAATTTGACGATTTGAGGAGATCAAAGGAGATATGTTTCATCAATTGAATATAATTTGGAAGTGCCTTCGTGAAGAAAATTGGACCTAGAAGCTAATTCGCTCCTGTCCCTCAGTCAGAGACCAGGGCGAAATTCAGTGGTAGCTCCTGTCCCTCTCCCAGGGACCAGAGCGAACTTCCTCATAGGGTAAAATTTGGACAAAAAGCAAGCAAGTTTTGAGTTTGAGGCAAACAAGGAAAGTGTAATGAACCTATTGAAGACAAATTGAAGATTGCAAGATACCAAAGTGAGGCCCAAATTGGCCTAGACGCTCCTGTCCCTCAGTGAAGGACCAGAGCGATTTCTCCCTTAGGCCAATTTCTCACCAAGTTAGAACAAACTCCAGGCCAAGGATGGATGAAAGGGTGCACAACAAGACCGTTGAAGATAATTTTGGAAGTTGGCAAAGTGTGATTGAGCTTGAAAATGCAAATTCGCTCCTGTCCCTCAACCAGGGACCAGGGCGAAATATTGGTTATATTGCCTTCCACCCAAGTTCAAGTTACTCCAAGTCTAAGTACAAGGTGGCAAGGATGTTTTGAGGTGTCTCGACGAAGAACGAAGTTGCAAGGACCACCAAAGATGAAGGATTTACACTAAAATACCCAAATTCGCTCCTGTCCCTCTCCAAGGGACCAGAGCGAAATGTTCAAATGTGTCCAAATTTATGTTAATTAATCATATTTCAAGTGTTTGAAAGGAAGTAAGGAACATCATTTTGCGCCTTGAAGACAATTGCAAGTCAATATGATGAAGATTTTGCACTAAATGCCCTAGTTCGCTCCTGTCCCTCAGTCAGGGACCAGAGCGAAATTTCTATGGAGGCTTAAGTTTTGGATGTTGGTCACGTTTCAAGTGCTCTATAAGGATCAAAGGACCTCATTCTACGTTGTGAAGGTGATTGCAAGTTGATGGAAACAAAGATGAGCCCAGAATACTAAAGTTCGCTCCTGTCCTTCAGGCAAGGACCAGGGCGATATTCACTATACTAGCCATTTCCTTCAAAAATCACGCTAAGGACGTACAAGGTTGCACAAAGTCTAAGGTGTCTTAAGAAGATGATATGCGAGGGAGTTGAACGTCAAAAAGTGAGCAACTAGAACAAGGAGACAAAATCGCTCCTGTCCTTCAGTCAGGGACCAGGGCGATTTTCACAAAAACACTCATTTTCCTTCGAAGATCATGTCAAAGCAAGATTATATAAGATCGAAAACGTCATTTGGAACGCGACAAGTAAGAAGCTAAGATTAAAAGATGATGAATTGTGGCTAGAGCATAAAATTCGCTCCTGTCCCTCACCAAGGGACCAGGGCGAAAACCATTCAAACATCAAAATGCCTTGTTAGGGACGAATAAAGTAAGCGTGGAACCAAGGGATAACGTCATTGCTTGCCACATGATGAAGATTGGTGACCGAAGAAGTTAGGATCAAGGAGAAAACACAAGGTTCGCTCCTGTCCCTCACCAAGGGACCAGGGCGATATCAACCTTAGAAGGCATTCGTCTACGAAATCAAATCAATCAAGCACAAGGTTCTTGTCAGAAATGCCAGTTTCAACGTAAAGATGAAGACTTTGAACGTAAAAGGTAAAGGAGTCAAGGCTAAGATGATAATTCGCTCCTGTCCCTCTCCCAGGGACCAGAGCGATATGGTTTGTATCTTTCCACCTCTCCAAATTTTGGCGCTAAAACATTTTTTTTGAATTTTATTAAATGCTAAAAATCGATAAATTCAATTAAAAGTTAGCATTTAAAATTTGCGCGTGAGCATTTAATTAATTATTTCTTGCCTTTAAAAAATCGAAAAATTAATTGCAAAGGCATTAATTAATTAATTATTAATTTAAATAAAAATAAAATTGGGGCGCTTGTGTTTTAACTCTCAATTATTTACAAAGTCGGCCTTGGTTTTTATTTAAAATTTGTTTTTAAATTACTTTATTCACCAAGTCAGCCTAAAGGTAATGGGGGGTTAAGCGCCTATAAAGGAAGGTGAAAATTTTCATTTTTAATCATCATTTTAAACCTTCATTTACATGCGATTTGGAGTAGACAAAGGGGGTGTGCGAATTTCATAAAGGAGAAGTGCGAATTTAGCAAAGGAAGTGGTGCGAACATCATCCAAAGGAGTGCGAGTTTGAGTTGAGCGAACTTGCCAAAGACCACGTCAAAGACCCCCAAAGGTGGCGAAGTGCTAAGAGGATCGTTCGTTTAAAAAGGATCACGTGGAAAGGCTTCAAGCATCGATTTTTTGCCTAGGCGATTCTCTTTATTTTGCATTTTAGAGTTAAGATCTCAAGCAAGGTATGGCGAAATCTTCCTTTCTCTCGAATTTTGAATTTGGATCGTCATTGCCTTAAATTTTGAATTTCGAAATTTTGAATTTCAACGGCTCAATCGTTTTTTAGGAAATGATAACTCAAGGACTTATCATGAAGTTTCCTAAAATTAATCTAATCTATGTTATACATTGCAAAATCTAGTTTCTTATTATGAAATGTTGTGTAGGTATGGCGACCCCGAAGGCGGGAGCATCCACCAGTCGTCCAGCTCTCATGAAGGAAGATCAAAAGACCGAAGAAGTGGAGACCAAGATCGTGTCTAAGTGGAGCAACATTGGAGATACCAACTTGGGTAACTTCAGTACGAAGAAGTTTCGAGAGGTCCCCTATATTGGCAAGCCATCACCTGTCGCCAGGAGGATAATCGAAAGTGGCATCATTAAGGCGGCCGGCTTCCCTCCAGCAGTGCAGTGCCATGAGCTGATGATCGAGTGTGCTCGTCATTATGATCCTCAATCCAGAACGATCGTGTCCAAGGAAGGAAACACTTTGGCATATCTTTCAGAGGAAGCTATAAGTGAGGCTTTCCATCTTCCAGAGCACAGGGATATGGTCTACAAGAGCATAGAAGGAGCCAGGTCCATGTACGAAGATGATCCAGATGCTTGCCAAAGCATCATCAACAAGAACTGGTTGCTTAAAAGTCGTCCTCGCCTGAGCAAGATACCGAACACACCACATAGGATTGATTTCCAGGAGGAGTATAGAGATTTGATTACAATGCTCAACCGAGTCACAGGAGCCCCTCAAGCCTTCTACTTTGAGAAGTGGATGTTCTACTTTATCCAGGTGATAGTTCAGGGAAAAGGAACAATACATTGGGCTAGAATGATTAGCCATTGCTTGGACGTACAGTTAAGGAGACTCAAGGCTACCAAGTCCTTCCACATGAGTTCATATGTCATATATGCCTTGATCAGGAGTTTTGAGTACGCAGGACTACCTCACAGAGGAGTGATTGGAAGAGGACCCGGTGAGGTCAGAGTTTGTGATTCCTATGTCCACTTGCATCATCCACTAGGAAGTAACTACAAGTTAGTTAATGATACCTTCACGATGAACATCACCAGGACATTGCAAGGTGGGATTCACAATAGGCTATCACAGGATGCACAGGAACTAGTAAAGAGGTACGGTGCTTGGTTTATCCAATTTCCGAAGTTTACTTATATTAGAGTTCATGGATGTCCTTCACCTCCATACATGTTGCCGAGATATCCGACAGACAGAGTAGTGTTACTTGAGGTAACAAGACAATTGGCAGCTTATGCGAAGGCTTTCAGACACAGGCATGGGAATGGAGTTCCGGTACCTATCATATTGGGCAATTCAGTTGAGGTATGTCCTAATGCTTTAGCCATGGATGACGCAGAGAAGGAGTTAGCTTTGTATTCTTTTTCATTCTTTGCTTTGAGAGAAAGCTTTGATCCACATGGATATATAGAGGAGACAGTCGGTAGAAAGTTTAAGCATGAGTTTCAGATAGAAGATTTTATGATGAATCTCTTAGACGATCTTGAAGTGAAAAGAAAAATGCATTCTAGATTGCCTTTGGATTTCATCAGGAAATGCAAGATTTATAGAGTGGCCGACCAAGCTCAGGACAGTGGCAGACATCTCCAGTCATCCTATGATCGAGAAAGCAAATCAGTAAGGTTAGATTGGAATGAGCCCGAGGTTGTGGATCTAGATGCTTTGATGGCTCCAGTCTTGTCTTGTACTCGCAGATGGGTTGATGTGCAGCATCAGAAGTTGAGAGAGCAAGGCATAGCTATGACTTTCACTTTGGAAGAGAAACCAGCCAAAGGTGGAGCTAGTGTGAGCGAAGGTAATCCTAATCCCAGAAATGCAAGTGAAGGCAACCTTCGAAGTGCAAGTGAAGGCGATCTCCATCCAAGAGGCTCGAAGAGAAAAGAGAGACCTGAGAAGAAAGAGTCTTCCAAGAAGAAGCAAGGGGCCAACCGAGATCGCTCATCCGGCACATCTTCTCGACAAGAGAAGAGGACACTTGAAGTAGAAGAGTCTATGGAGTCAATGGTACAAAATGATAAAGAAGGACAGGCACCTCGAGGGTCACCAAGTGGATCTCTCCAAGATTATGAGTTACATGAAGACAAGAACAATGACGAGGTAACATCTCCTCCTAGAGAAGAAGAAGCATTACATAAGGAGATACAGGTTAAAGAGACAAGATCGGCTATCCCAGATTGGCTGAAGGAAAGATTAACGAAGGTGATTGTGATCGAGGACGAAGACAATGTGATTGATTTAGAGAGCCTTGTTGGACATTCTCAGGAAGTGACAGAGAAGAAGAAGGCTACCAAGATGTCCAAGATGATTAGGGATGAGACTGGATCCAGAAAATTGCAGATAGCTACACCAACCGTGGATAGGTATGAAGGTGAGATTCTAGCAGAGGAATATGATATAGAGACATTTGAGCTAGGTCCACTCACAGCCGAACAGACGATGGATGATGCCACCGATTCGTTTGAGGCATTGAAAGATAAGCTTAGGGAAGAAATGGAGAAGAATAGAAAGCTTGAGAGAGAGGTTGGTGCATGGAGAACATATTTCAGTCATCTCAATGAGCCTTTGGGACGTCAGGATCCAACAAGATCACCCGTACAGGCACTTCCCCTTCGATCAATTGGTGAGGCAGAGAGATTCAGGAGTATGGTCCAGCGTATGAGTACTTGGATGGACAAATCTCATACAGTTGCCATAGAATTTGCAACAAGGATGATGAAGACCATTCATAGGGCTATCCAGGTTCTTGAGATCATCCACAACTTGATGATAACAGTAGCCGCTTTTGCTCATACCAAAGATGTTATCATCCCTGTCTTGCGAGTAATCAGACAAACATCAAGGAAGGTCCTAGCGCAGGAAAAGATCATGGATGGAGGACCTCACAGTTTACTTCAGTGGTCAACCTTACTCCAGATGAAGGAAGTTCTCTTCAAGGACATCAGTACTAGATGTAGCCATGTTGAGGAGGTGATCAACCCAATCCAGAACAAAGTATTTGAGGTACTGCGTACTATTCTTGACAGGAGGATCGAAGTTGAGACAGATGTGGATTTGCAGGAATTGGAGGATAGAATCAAGGTCACCTTTTGCAAGGACGCTAATATCACAGATGAGCAGCAGGACCAGATGTTTGCTACCATGCTCCTGATTGAAAAGACTAAGGAACTTGAACCTAAATGGGACACTGCTCTTCTCAAGGCATTTGATCAGGTCATCCACTTGGAAGAGAGAATGAAGAATCTTCCCGAGATTCCAATTGCTGAGATCGAAGGAATCGTGTCTAGATTCATTGCATATGCTAAAAAGGAGCATTGGAAAGGGAATAAGATTCTAGATGAAAGGTTGTTATAGATGACATGGCATCTTAATTGTCATTGGTCTATGTCTCCTAGGTTTTTGTGCCAAATTTAATATTTGGCTATGCATTTAATATTGTTCAGTAAAAAGGAGGCTATTTGTAACAAACCCTAATTAGGGTTTAGGTGTCATGATCTTGACCGTTGATCTGCTTTTTGATCTGGACCATTCATTGTAATTGAGGATGCTATTTATACCCTCATTTCATTTCATTTTGTAACTAGAAAGAGAGAGAGTTAGAAATTGTTAGAGAGATTAGAGTTTAGAAGCAATTTACTTTTGTAGCAAGATTGAGCTTTGAGAAAGGAATTCAAACAATTGTTGTACATGATGGCTTTGAGATCAATGAAATATTGAAGTTATGGTGTTTTGTTGCAATTCTCTTGGTTATCTTCATGGTTGTTCATTTTTCTTGAATCACTCTCAATCAAAGTAGTGTGTTAATTCGAAGGACAAAGTGTTGGACTTGATCTTTGGTAGGATTCGCTTTCCAAACCACTAGCTTCTTGCTGATTGTAGGAACGCCTTGTGTGGTCGACTGGAGATATTTGAATCGTTTAAACCTTCAATCGTTATTGTATCTTGGATATGTACCTTCATGGTAGTGTCTTTGATCTTTGATGTATTGAAAAATCATTTGTTACCTTAGAAGATCGCATCAATTTCAATTGAGTTGTTAATTTATGGCAAAATTGAAGTTGGTAGAATCTCACCAAGTCTCGTCCACATCAAGTCATTCTTAGGGTTAGACTAGATTAGACCTCTTGCCAACCCTATCCTTTTGTTATTTTTTGAAAAAGCTTGTTTAGTTTAGCAAAATCTTCGGCAACGTAAGGCCCCTTGATGACACAGCAATCACAACGACCATTGGTGCTTATCCACACGTAGAGACCCTACTTACAAGAACATTGGAGTCATCCTAACTGATCCTTCTTGCGAATCTTCAGCAGTTAGCGACTTTATTCAAGAGAGGATAAGATGCCTTTGGGTATTTTATTCTGTGTATGATTGTGTATAAAATACACGTCAACAGGTCCCCATTCGGAATGGGGAGATGTGTGATTAGGTCACAACAGATTGTCTTGGTACTTGGAGAGCTCCATCATGAGGGACAGCCTTACTTTCACATGTAGGTACTTGGCTTGTCTTTTCTTACCCCAAGTAGGATGCTTTACTTATGTCATAATCCATATTCCTTGATTAAAATGAGTTTGCACTTTCTCAAGAGACTTTTGGGGAACTCTTCTTTCCACTCCTAGCAAGGCTTGGCTTTTAGGATTACCTCCATCAATCAACAAGATAGTGACATCATCATTTGGACAACACAATCAGAGAAGAACAACTTTGAATTGAACCTTCATGTGAGGAAGCAAATAAGAAAACCACCATTTGGTGAGAGTAGCAACGGTTACAACATTGTGATAGCTAACGAATTCACAAGTCATGGAAAGCAAGGAGGGCTTCTATGAGAGAGCTAAGTTTCAATGTGACAAAAATAAGGTATAGCGGTGACCACTAAACTTTCTATGGTTGGATTGAAACCTCAAAAAGCCAACAAAACAAAAAATAAAGAACACATAGATGCTTTTCTCAAAGGTGGTGAGAAACTAATTAGCTACTAGTTTAGATACCTTCAAGAGGATCTCTCGGCTCCATGGGATGAGCTATCTTTCTAATCAAGTATTTCACTTATGAAGGCCAATATAAATGCATTTCCCATACCATTTTCCTATATTAAACCATTTGAGGCATAAATGACTTGTCAGTTATCCTTTATATCTCCTAATGTCTATTGAACAATCTGTTCTTGATGTCCAACTAAGTAATGCCAAATTCACCCTTCATCAAGGCCTTATGTTCCAAACTATTTCAATTTGAGAAAACCAAATCTAGTTTACCCAAACCAATGCCTAGGGTTGAGCTTTTAATACGACGACTACCAATTTGAGTCAACAAAGCCTTACTTCTATCAATGTTGTTACCTACCATTGACAATCAAGATCCTAGCCTCTAATTCCCCTGATTTTAGACCTACCACAAGGGCCAATTCTAGAGGTAACATTGTGTCCTAATCTAAGCCTAAGACTATTAAATTTTCGTGATGATCCAGCCTAGCGTCTCAAGGACCTCATCTCTAAGAACAAAAGGTAAGGCCAAGGGACACTCTGGGGCCTACTCTACTTCCGTTAAGGTGGTGAAAATCAAGATCCTAGCCTCCAATTCCCTTAAATTCTAGACCTAGGGCCAATCCTAGAGGTAATTTTGTCTCCTATTCTAAGTTCAAGACTATTTAATTTTTCTGACAACCCAACCCAATGTCTGAAGGATGCCATCTCTAAGAAAAAAGGTAAGGCCAAGGGGCATTTTGGGGTCTTCTTTACTTCCATTATTCATATGATCAAGGAAATTGTCGAGGAGGATGTTGTTTAGGGGAGGGAGAGGAGGAAATCACTAAATGCAACACATGTTCCAATTGCAAAGGAAATGAGTCCAAAGTGAGCATATTGGAAGAAAATTTCAATGTGCAAAAACAGTATATGATAATGTTTAGAAATGAAAATAAAAGACTGGAAAAAAGAATGTCTTCTCGCCACAAAGAAATTAATGGTGACAATCCTAGCTTATGCTTGCTGATATCACCAAACTCAAAGAGTGAATGGATTGGTTAGAAAAGAAGAAAGATAAGTAGATGTCTTCCCTGAGAAATGTTATTCTGCTCAGAAGGACAACTATCAAAAACTCTGCTGCTAGCATTGTCATGTTGCATGACAGTATGTTGAAGAGGAGGATCCCAATGAAAGATGCCCTAGCAAAAGAACTCACTCCAAACAGCCATAGAAGGATAAAGAAGTCATTAATCTGGCCATTGAGATTTTGGAGGAACATTTAGGCTTCCTCCAAGAGGAATGGGATGCATTTAATCGATTAATAGGAATGTCTTCTGTTTAATTTTTTGGGCTGTCTATCTGCTGTTTTGTTAAGTTTTTTACTGTTGATTCTTGCCATGGAGTTCTCTCGTGGAATTTAGTTCCTTCTTGTTTTTGTGATTGGGATTTTAGCTGTGTTTTTGGGTCCCATTGTTAAAAGGATTTGGACCCTTTCAAATCCCACCTTTACCTATAATATCAAAAAATCATAAAGATTTATTTTCCATTCTATCATATACAAGATGATATAAACAGTATAAAATACAATAAGGATATTTATTTACCATGATTTATAAAAGTAATTTTTTCTAAAAATTTATTGGCTTTAAAGCTTTTTGACAATAAAGAAGATGCCACATTTGAAAGTGGCTACCTTGACTGCAATTTTATTGTATGCTGAGAAATCGAAGATTACAGCTAAAGTCTATCTTCAATCCCAGATCAATTGTGGCAACTATGATGTTATTCTAATCAACTCAACCTCTCTCAAGGTTTCATATTTTAGTAATTTATGGCTGATGACTTTCCAAATAGATCCCTTGGTTGGAGTTAGCCAGAATGCAGTATAGACAAAACACTTAAAAGATATAACATAAAACAACTATCCAAGCATCAACATCCCCAAAATTTCTCTTGCAATAAATAAATAGTAATCTTGAAAGATTCAATCTAGCAAGCACTACTATAGCATTAGACAAACTGCAATTAAGCAAAGTATGAGTGCATCATTGCAACTCCATTAAAATAAATAGATACATAGTATCTTCTTACCCACAAAAATAACTCCTAAAAAGATGTCTAATCCAGAGAATGCCCAAAATAAATTGTTAATTTTAAGACCAGACTGATAACTGTAAGCAGAAAATAACAAAGAAAACACACATAACACAGCAGTACCCTGGGAAAACCTCCCTCTTGGAGGTGAAAAACCCAGCAACAAGTCTCGGATGTTTATTAGGCAATAATCAAAAGTGATTTTACAATATCCTTCAGTACTTGAAGCTGTCAGCACATAATGGACAATAATAGCTTCAACCTAGTGAGTGAACTTATCTGCAATTTGGATGTTGCTGTCCCAAAGATGAAGTTCGCTGCCCTTTAAATGGAATTTGCTGACCTCCCAAGGTGATAGCAGTGCTTCAGATAAGGTTCGCTGAGCTTCCAATAATATTCGCTGTCCTCTAATAGTGTTTGCTGTCCCCTGATTGTGTTCGTTGTGCACTCAATGATGATCGTTGCCTTTAGATGATGTTTGCTGATCTCTGATCATAATATGCTGATAGCTGAAGTAATTTGCTTATGACAGATAGGAATGTATTTTCCAAAATGTATATCTGATGTTTGTAAATGACTTTGTATATATATGTGACCAACTAACCTAGAAGCCTTAGGTCGGCCTTGCTAAATGATTTCATAATATGTTAAATTATAGTCTCAGTCGTAACACAGAAAACTAAATCTGTTTGTATCAGCGCACAGAATACTAATTCTGTTATTTACGATTTAATTAACATTGGAATTTAGTTAGTGTTAACTAACAAATTCGCTTTGCAAACGTTTAAGTTTGGTTAAAGTAATGAACACCGGTGTAGAGGATCGTGGCTCCACGGTCACGACCCTATGTGGAACCACGTAAGTTTGGTTAAAGTAATGAACACTGGTGTAGAGGATCGTGGCTCCACACAGGGGTCACGACCCTATGTGGAACCACGTGGTTCCACATAGGATCGCGACCCCCTGTGGGGGCACGATTCGATTAAGACAATCGCATATATACGCCATCCTCCCTATTGAACTAAGCGTTCGATGTGGATAACAAAAACCAGAAAGATATCGGTGACATATATATACATTTGCCTTCGTACCTACAGAGGCAAATCGATACCTACAGAGGCAAATCGATAAGAGACATAATCGATTTTCATTTCTTCGATCTGACTCTAACATACCAGATATTGAAGCTACAGCAAATCAGATTGCACAGAAACAATAACAGTCTATTTTACATTTACATGGTATCAAAGCCTAACTACTTAAGATCCGAATAGACTAAAAGCGAAGTTTACATTGCAAATCGAAGATTTCTAAAATGGCGAACACAATCAGATTCGAGGACAGACTCGAAGGAGCAGCAAATTTTGTGGCTTGGAAAGTCAGAATTATGATAGTATTAAAAGAGAACAAAGTAATCAAATTCATAAAAGAAGACAAGCCCGAACCTGCAAACGAACCTAAGAAAACTGTGTGGAATGAAGGAAATGATAAAGCTGTAAAAATCGTGATAGATGCAATAAGGGATCACATAATACCACTTATATTAAACTATGACAATGCTTATGAAATGTTCAAAACCCTTGAAAGGACGTATGAGATAAACAATCCGAGCAAAACCCTAGCTCTAAAAAGACAGTTGAACCACATAAGTATAAATAAAGGTGAAACAATAAACTCATACTTCATGAGGATAGGTTCACTCAGAGATCAACTACAAAAACTTGATTATCATGTCGAGAAGCAAGAACTGTCAATGATTACTCTAGATGGATTACCTGAATCCTGGGAATCATTCAAACAAGGCATAAATGCAAGGGATAAATTTACAGAATTTGATCGACTAAGGGATGACTGCCTCCTTGAAGAGTCAAGGCAAATGAAAGGGGGAAATCACAAAACTAAAGATGAGGACCTCCACATTCTGAATACCGACTCCCGTAAGAAAGGCAAGAAGAGAAAATCCCATCATGGGAAAAGCTTGCATAAGAAAGACATGTCAAAAATCCAATGTCATAGATGTGATCAGTACGGACACATGTCATTTAATTGTCCTGACAAGGTAAAACAGTAGGCATCATTCGCCAAAGTAGAGAGGAACACAGAACTTGAATCTGAGAAATTTGTATTATATTCAGCACTATCAAGTCAAGCTTCAAACAAGTCTAACACTTGGGTGATAGACAGTGGATCGTCAAGACATGTCACCGGATTCAGAGAATTACTAGACTCAATGGAAGAGGGATCAAATGAAGAGGTAACAATAAGAGATGACTCTGCACATCCTGTAAAAGGTGTCGGGACATGTACAATCAGACTGAAGTCTGGAATCTCAATCCAACTCATCGGGGTACTATTTGTACCAGGCATCAAAAGGAACTTAGTCTCTATCTCTACACTTGAGGATGACGGATATAGAGTCTCATTCATAGAAGGAAAGGTAATGGCATGGCCAAAAACATTCACCTTCAAAAGAGCACAAGTGATTGGTTACAGACAAGGACACCTATATGAATTGTGTAATGAGCCAAATCAAACCTTACTTCATTAAGTCATAGACCAAGCGGAAATTTGGCATAGAAGACTAGGGCACTTACATTTTCGTGCTCTACCCTCTATGGAGAAATTAGTCACAGGACTACCTAAACTAAAGCCAATTCATTCAGACGTTTGTAAAGGATGTGCACTAGGGAAAAACACTAAAAGCTCTTTTCCTTACAGTTCTAGAAAAACTAAAGAAATACTAGAACTAGTTCACTCTGACTTATGTGGGCCTATGTCTGAACCATCACTAGGAAACGCATTATACTATGTAATCTTTGTAGACGATTTTTCTAGGAAAACTTGGATTTATTTCCTTAAAAGTAAAGAGTCTGAAGATATTCTTAGGAAATTTAAAGAGTTCAAATCTATTACAGAAAATCACTCTGGTAGGAAAATCAAAACTCTTAGGACTGACAATGGTAGGGAATACACATCAAAAGTATTTAAAGAGTTTTGCAAAGATGTTGGGATTAAGAGGGAGTTCACTGTACCCTGCAATCCTCAACAAAACGGGGTTGCTGAAAGAAAAAATAGAACAATAGTAGAAGCGGCAAAGGCTATGTTGTTAGATCAAAACCTAGAAACTGCACTTTGGGGAGAAGCCACTAATACCGCTGTATACATTCAAAATAGATGTCCTCACTCTCATATTGGTGACAAAACTCCTGAAGAAGTCTTTACTGGAATTAAACATGATATTAGCCATCTCAAAATATTTGGATGTCCGGTTTATATTCATGTACCTAAGGAGAAAAACACTAAATTAGAACCTACTGGACAGAAAGGGATTTTTGTAGGATATAGTGAAACATCTAAAGCCTACCGAATATTCATCCCTAGTCAAAGACAAATAGAATTAAGCAGAGATGTCATATTTGAGGAAGATATAGCTATTAACAAAACAAGGAGTTCCATCACACCTGAAATCCCAACTAATTCCATTAACTTGGAAAAAAATTATCTTTTTGAAACTCAAAGGGAGCATCCTGAGGATAACACCTTGGAACTTGAGAACACTACAACAGAGAATCCCAGGAAGAGACCACCATGGGCCACTAAAACAGTACAGGAAGCAGAATCCTTTGCAGCACCTAGAGGAACATTTAGAGAAAGCAAAAGATCTTCAAAGTTTTCTAGTTATGTTACTCTAATGACAGACCTCATAAATGTTGAACCTTCAAGTGTCGGAGAGGCTCTTAAACAGCAAGTATGGAAGGATGCCATGATAGAGGAATATCAATCTATCTTAAAGAATGATGTGTGGAAAATTGTGCCTAGACCTAAAGGAAAATCAGTTGTATCTTCTAAATGGCTCTTTAAAATTAAGCATGCTGTTGATGGCAGTATAGAAAAACATAAGGCAAGATTTGTTGCTCGAGGCTTCTCACAGAAGGAAGGAATTGACTATGAAGAAACATTTGCACCTGTTGCAGGATACACTTCTGTCAAAACAATCCTGGCTATTGCAGCATCTAAAGGATGGAAAGTTCATCAAATAGATGTAAAAACTGCATTTTTGAATGGAACAATTGAAGAAGAAGTATATCTAGAGCAACCTGAGGGATTTGAGGTAAATAATGCTAAAACACATGTATGCAAGTTAGAGAAAGCACTGTATGGATTAAAACAAGCTCCCAGAGCATGGTACGAAAGAATTGACAGTTACTTATTAGAGATAGGTTTCTCTAAGAACATTGCTGATCCAAATCTGTATTTCAAAATAATCAAAGGTGAAATGTTGATACTCATATTATATGTAGATGACTTATTAATTACAGGCGAAGATCATCTCATTGCAAAATGCAAACAGGAACTAGCTTCAGAGTTTGAGATGAAGGATTTAGGTCTACTCCATTATTTCCTTGGATTAGAAGTATGGCAAAAACCGGATGGTATTTATCTAAATCAAGGTAAATACACCATTGACATTCTGAAGAGATTTGGAATGATAAATTGTAAGCCAATGTCATCTCCTATGGAAACAAACCTACATAAACTAAAAGAAGCTATAGCAGATTCCAAATTTGCAGATCCAACATTATACAGACAGATTATTGGATCATTAATGTACCTAGTCAATACCAGACCTGATATATGTTATGCAGTAAATGCACTCAGCCAACACATGGTTGAACCCAAAGAAATACATTTGGTTGCAGTAAAGCATATATTGAGATATCTACAAGGTACCTTGGACTATGGACTGCATTATGAACACACTGCATTGAACCTACATGGATACTCTGATTCAGACTGGGCTGGAAGCGTGATAGACAGGAAGAGCACTTCAGGATGCTGTTTTAGCTTAGGATCAGCTATGGTATCTTGGATCTGCAGAAAACAATCATACGTAGCTCAGAGCTCCACAAAAGCTGAATATATAGCTGCATACATGGCAGCTAAGGAAGCTGTATGGTTGAGGAAATTGATAGTAGGACTGTTTGGTGAAAGTCTGAAGCCTACTATCATTCATTGTGACAATCAGAGCTGCATTAAACTTTCAGTGAATCCAATTTTCCATGATAGATCCAAGCACATTGAGATCCCATATCACTATGTAAGAGACATGACAGAGAGAAAGGTAATAAGACTGGAATATGTCAATACAGGAGATCAGACAGCTGACATTCTCACCAAACCCCTAGCAAGAGTGAAAATTGATCACTTCAGGAGGTATCTTGGTATGGTTAAAATGTAATTGATGTCTAAAATTATGTAAACTTCTTGGTCATATATTTGAGTATATGAAGTATGTAACCTTTCCTTGTGTTCATTCCTAAAGGATGACAATTCTTTAGTTAATGAACACTTGTATTTTAACATTGTAAGGTGACGATCTTATAAATGTTTGGAAGATCATATAAACTGAAAATCAGACAATTTGAATATCAATAATATGATAAGTTATAGTAGACATTATGTAAGCGGATTAATGTCAGTGCACATACTATAACAGGGATCTCAAAGTGAGTATATCCTTAGTATCACAGGCTGATACTTAAACTTGGATATTGTTGATGTGTATTTTGTACATGACCAAACACAGACTAAAATACCCAGAGGTATCTTATCCTCTCTTGAGTAAAGTCTCCAAATGCTGAAGATATCGCAAAAAAGGATCAATCGGAAGGACTTCAAGGTTCTGCTTTGTAGGATCTCTACTCGCGGATAAGCACCAGTGGTCGTTGTGTTTGCTGTTTCTTCAAGGGGCCTTACGTACTTTCAAAGAAAGCTTGTTCGTGCTACTATCTTTCCAAATGAGGAAACAGGATTTTCCTAATACTAACAGATTTTCAAAAAGATCAAAAGATAAAGGTTTTGAGGAAGAGATACTTAAACTAATCCTAAGAATGACTTAATGAAGACTAGTCTTGATAAGATTCTACCAATTTCAATATCGCCAAAGGATTACAACTCCACTGGAATTGGTGCGATCTTCTAAGGGTATTCAACGATTTTCAAATCACCAAGGAGATAGATACTATCAGGGAGATACATATCAATACTTCTAATGATGATTGAACTCTTAACCAATCTTAATGTTTCCAGTTGACCACACAAGGCGTTCTTACAATCAGTAAGAAGCTAGTGGTTTGGAATGTGAGTCTTATCAAAGATCAGGCACAACATTCGTCCTTCAAACTTAAAATCTAAATGATATTTCTACTAAGAGTGATTCAAGAAGATAAACAACCATGAAGATAGCCACAAGGATTGCAATAAAACACCATAACTTCAATATTTTATTGATCTCATAGCCAAATAAACAACAATTGTTCAACTTTCTCTCTTCACTACTCAATTTTGCTACAAACAATATTAAACTTACTTCTCTCCAACTTTCTAACTTTTCTAACCTTTCTCCTCTTTCAAAATGAAATGAGCGAGGGCTTATATAGCATCCTCAAATACAATGAACGGCCTGGATCAAAAGACGATCGATGGCTGAGATTTTGACACGTAAACCCTAATTAGGGTTTGTTACAAAAAAGTCCCCATTTAGATAAACATTATTAATCCATAGCCAATAAAAATTGGCACAAATAACGAGGAGACATAGACCAATAGGAATTAAGTTGCCACATCATCTTATAACAACTCTTCATCTAGAACTTTGTTCCCTTTCCTATGCTCTTTTCTAGCATATTCAATGAATCTGGACACAATTCCTTCAATCTCAACAATGGGAATCTCAAGAAGATTCTTCATTCATTCTTCCAAGTGAAGGACTTGATCAAAAGCAGTGAGAAGAGTCGTCTCCCACCTAGGCTCAAGTTCTTTGGTCTTCTCAATCAGGAACATAGTAGCATACATTTGATCTCGCTGCCTTTCTATAACGATGTTCTCTCCCTTGCAAAAGATGACCTTGATTCTGTCTTCCAACTCTTGGATGTCCACATCTGTCTCGATCTCAATCCGTCTATCAAGGATGGTACACAACACCTCAAACACCTTGTCTTGAACTAGATGGATGGTGCCTTCAACTCGGCTGCATCTGGTGTTGACGTCTTCAAAAAGAACTTCCTTCATCTGGAGCAGAGTTGACCATTGCAGGAGGCTATGGGTTCCTCCATCCATTATATTTTCTTGTGCTAGAATCCGTCTTGGTGTCTCTCTTATCACTTGCAAGACTGGGATGATAACATCTCTAGTGTGAGTGAATGCAGCTACAATTATCATTAGATTATGGATAATCTCAAGGACCTGGATAGCTCGATGAACTGTCTTCATCATTCTTGTTGCAAATTCAATGGCTACCTTGTAAGATTCATCAATCCAAGAACTCATGAGTTGGACTAGGCTCTTCACCCTCTCTGCCTCACTTATTGATTCAAGAAGAAGTGCATGTAAAGGAGATATTGCTGGATCCTGTCATCTCAAAGGCTGGTTAAGATGGCTAAAATAATTCCTCCAAGCACTGACCTCTCTTTCGAGCTTCTTATTCCTTTCCACTTCTTCTTTGAGTTTGTCTTTGAGTGCTTTCAGTGAATCAGTTGCTTCTTCCATAGCCTGCTCGGAGGTAAGTGGACCAAGACAAATGTTTCTAGATCATATTCTTCTGCTAGAATCTCATCCTCATATTTGTCCACCACTAGTGTAGCTATCTACACTTTTCTGGATCCTGTCTCATCTCTAATTACCTTTGACATCTTTGTGGCCTTCTTTTCTATTACTTCATGAGAATTTCCTATAAGGCTTTCCAAGTCAAATACATGTTCTTCCTCTTCAACCACAACTACCCTTGTCAACCTCTCTTTTAGCCAATCGGGAATGGTAGATCTCCTTTCCCTCACTTGTATTTCTTTAGGCAGAGGTCTATCTTCCCTAAAAGGAGATGTTGCTTCATCATCATTCTTTTCTTCTTGTTGCTCATTCGCACCAACTTGGGGAGATTGACTTGATGAACACTGAGGTGTCTGTCTTTTTCCTTGTTTATCATTCTGTACCATGGATTCCATAGACTCATCAATTTCATACACTATCTGCCTCTGATCTTCTCCTTGACTTGCTTCCTTTTCATGCCTAGAAGATGTGCTTGGTGGGCGATCAGGATTTATTTTCTGCTTCTTCTTGGAAGGCTCTCTCTTCTCAGGTCCTTCTTTCCTCTTTGAACCTTTGGAATGAGAAGTATTCTCACTCACACTTGCCTCTCCTTCTTCTGGTCTTGTTTCCAAGGTGAATGTCATAGATACATTCTGCTCCTTCAACTTTTGATGTTGTACGTCCACCCATCTGCGAGTGCAAGATAAAACGGGAGCCATCAAAGCTCTTAGGTCTAAAACCTCGGGCTCATTCCAATCTACCTTCACTTCTTTATCTTCCTTCTCATAGGATGATTGGAGGTATCTACCACTGTCCTGGGCTTGATCGGCTACTCTATAAATTTTGCATTTCCTGATGAGATCCAAGGGTAACCTAGAATGCATCTTTCTTTTGACCTCTACATCATCCTGGACATTTATCCAAAAGTCTTCCACTTGAAACTCATGTTTGTACTTCTTCTCGACTGTCTCTTCTATATAACCATGAGGATCAAAATTCTCCCTTGAGGCAAAGGATGTGAATGAATATAGAGATAGTTCCTTCTCCGCATCTTCCGCGGCCTAAGTATTAGGACACACTTCAACTGAGTTCCCTAGTAGGATGGGTACGGGAATTCCATTTCCATGCTTGTGTCTTGATGCCTTTGCATAAGCTACCAACTGCCTAGTCACCTCAAGTAGTATTATCCTGTCTGTAGGATATCTTGGCAACATGTAGGGAGGTGAAGGACATCCATGAACTTTGATGTATGTGAATTTTGGAAACTGAATGAACCATGCACCATGCTTCTTCACGAGCTCCTGCGCGTCCAGAGACAGTCGATTGTGAATCCCTCCTTGCAATGTCCTGGTGATATACATCGTGAAGGTGTCATTGACTAGCTTGTAGTCACTCCTTGGCGGATGATGCAGTTGAACATAAGAATCACAAACTCTTATTTCTCCGGGTCCTCTTCCAACAACTCCTCTGTGAGGTAGTCCTGCATACTCAAAACCTCTGATCAAGGCATATATAACATATGAACTCATGTGAAATGACTTGGTAGGCCTTAGTCTTCTCAACTGCACGTCCAGGCTGTTGCTAATGATTCTAGCCCAATTGAGCATTCCCTTTCCTTGGACGATCAGTTGTATGAAGAAGATCATCCACTTGTCGAAGAAGAAAGCTTGAGAGGCACCCGTGACCCGATTGAGCAAGGTTATCAAATCCTTGAATTCTTCTTGGAAGTTGATTATGTGCGGTGTATTGGGAATCTTGTTCAGGCGAGGTTTGCTCTTGAGTAGCCAATTCTTGTTAATGAAGTTCAAGCAGGAATCAGGATCATCCTCATAGATAGACCTAGCTCCTTCTAGACTTTTGTAGATCATGTCTCTATGTTCCAGGAGATGAAAGGCTTCACTTATAGCTTCCTCCGAAAGATAGGCTAAGATAGTTCCATCCTCGGCTACGATCGTCCTTGAGTGTGAATCATAGTGCCGGGCACACTCGATCATCAACTCATGACACTTGACTGCGGGAGGGAAACCTGCAGCCTTGATGATGCCACTCTCAATTATCTTCTTTGCAACAGGTGACGGCTTGCCGATGTAGGGCGCTTTTCGAAACTTCTTCACATTGAAGTTTCCTAGATTGGTGTCTCCGATATTGCTCCACTTGGACACGATCCTGGTCTCCAATTCGTCATTCCTCTGATCCTCCTTGATGAGAGCCTGTCGAGTAGTGGATCCTCCGGCCTTGGGGGTCGTCATTTGATACCTCTCCCTTGATTTTTAGCTATCAACCTTTGAAAAATGAATGAAGGAAGAATGAGAATTTGCTGGACAAAGATGTTTGATCTGAATTTCTGGTCCTCTCTTTGAATGAATTAACCTTCAATCAGCCTTCAATCTAGAAAGTATCCTCCAATCAGCTTCTCAATCAGAAATTCACCTTCAACTAGTCTTCAAATATCTTCCAAAATCTGGAAATTATCCTCCAACCTGCTCAATTTCGCACCTCCAAATCTGCTCTTCAAGTTCGCACAAGGGAAAATGAATGAATGATTTAAAATTGTCAAAACACACCTCCCTTATATAGGGCGCTCACCTTGCTTTGCCTCAAGGCCGACTTGGCAAATAGGAAATAAAATAAAGTAAAACTCCTCTTAAAGGATGGCCGACTTGCTTGTAAAGGCACGATAATGATTTTTGAGCGCTCGAGCGTAATTTTTTATTTTTTTTATTTAATTCCAAAGCTTAAAGGTGGATTTTTCATGTATTTCAAGGCTTAGAAATTAATTAATTAAATTATAAATGTCCTTATTCATGCGAATTTGTCTTAGTCTCCCAAATGTGTTGTAATAGGCAAATTTAGTGAAAGACTATAGGCTAGCTTAGGGAATGTTAAAGCTTGATTAAGGCTTGATGAATCTTCATTCCTTAGGCATTAAAATATTCAAAGTTTAGGTCTCTCCAAGGAGGCTTGCTTGAATTTTTTATCTAGGCTTGTTTGCTTCATTAATCAACATCCTTACAACCTAGATTTGCCATCTCCCATGTTCTTGCCATCATAATTTTGCAACTTGCCTTCAATTTAGCCTAAACAAGGTGAATAATAGGTGTTCTGAAGAATTTCGCCCTAGACCCTTTGGAAGGGTCAGGAGTGATTTTCTTGACTAGGCCTTGAATACCTCATTTTCTTCACTTCAAAATCCTCCGGAAGGCGAGCATATGCTTGTTTTGGTCTAACAAAGCCTAGGATTTCAATTTTTAGCCTTTCACATGGGTAAATTAGGTGCAAATGGGAATTTCACTCTGGACCTTTACGAAGGGTCAGGAGCGAAATTCACTTTTTAGGTCAAAATTCACCTTTGCTTGATCATTGACCTTCTCCAAGGCAATCTCCAAGGTCCATTCACCTTGACCACTAACTTGTCTTAACAATATTTTGAAGGAAACACTGCATTTTGGGAATTTCGCTCTAGACCCTTTGGAAGGGTCAGGGGCGAAATTAACCTTTCAGGCCAAATTTCCAATCTCCTTCACTTCAATTCATCAAAATTCCTTCAGTTTGAATCCACTTCTCAACTTGCTAGCATTGGTTTGATCCTCACAAGGCGAAAAAGGTCAATTTTGCTCAACAACCTAGCCAGGGACAAGACCTATCCAGAATTTCGCTCTGGACCCTTTGGAAGGGTCAGGAGCGAATTTCTCATCTGAGCTCAAAATTCACATTTTTGAAAGTAAAACATCTTTCCAAGGCACTCTAAATAGCTTCTTTCACTGTAGTCCAGGCCTGGTTTCACTCAAGTCTTGAAGGAAAAAGTGTTTTTAAGGTTTTTCGCTCTGGACCCTTTGGAAGGGTCAGGAGCGAATTTCTTTGTTTGTAGCTCATTTTTCATCATTTCAACTTCAATCCACCTCACAAGGCTAGGAAATAGTTCTTCTTTCATCCAATCCAAGTTTGACTTGATTTTGCAAGGCAAAATAGGTGATTGAAGGATTTTCGCCCTGGACCCTTTGGAAGAGTCAGGAGCAATTTTCCTCCTCTGGCCTAAAATCATCATTTTTGGAGACAACCATCAACTCAAGGGCAATCTCAAGGGCATCTTTTACCTTGGTCTAGGCATAGCTTAGCATAAATTTGAAAGGAATAGGTAGATTTTAGGATTTTCGCTCTGGACCCTTTGGAAGGGTCAGGAGCGAAAATCTTCTTTTAGGGCTATTTTGCCATCCTTTCAACTTCAAATTACCTCCAAGACTTAGAACATCTCGCCTCACTCCTCTCCAGGGTATAAAAACCAAAATCTTGACTTGATTTGCAAGGAAAAAGGGTGATCTTAAGAATTTCGCTCTGGACCCTTTGGAAGGGTCAGGAGCGAAAATCTCATTTGGCTTCAAAATTTGCATTCTTGGCAACCAAAATCCACTCTAAGGCAATCTAAATGACTTCTCGCACCCTTGTCCAAGCTTGACTTTGCTTAAATTTTGGAAGAAAAGATGATTTTAAGGATTTTCGCTCTAGACCCTTTGGAAGGGTCAAGAGCGAAAATCACTTTTAGGCTCAATTCCTTCATCTTTCATGGTTTCTAGCAACTCAAAGTCACTCTTAGGGGTAACTTCTCCTTGATTTTACCTTATCCCACACTTGATCTAGCAAAAAATTGATAGCAAAGAGAGGTTTTGAGAAAATTCGCTCTAGACCCTTTGGAAGGGTCGGGAGCGAAATTCTCATTCTTGACCAAAAATCATCATTTTTTCAACTTGAAACTTCTTTGCAAGGTAGAATTTCATCCTTCATTGCCCTAGGAACAAGGTTTCATGTCCAAGAAAGGTCAAAAAGGAGGCTCATAAGGAATTTCGCTCTGGACCCTTTGGAAGGGTCAGGAGCGAAATTTCCTTTCCTGGTTAAAATCCCTTATTTTCATAACTTCCAAACACTCTCAAAGGCTAGATCATGTTCATTCTTCTTCTCATCATGCCTTGGACATCAAGAATTGGCCAAACAAGGAAAGAAATGCCTCTTAGAGAGATTTTCGCTCTGGACCCTTTGGAAGGGTCAGGAGCGAAATTTCCTTTTTGGTCCAAAACCCTTCATTTTTCAATGCTTTCAAACCTTTCAAAGGCAACAAGAATGTCCAACCTTCCTTCCAAGATACCCTGCAAATCAAAAATTAGCCAAACTTAGGAGGAAATGAGCTTTAAGAAGATTTTCGCTCTGGACCCTTTGGAAGGGTCAGGAGCGAAAATCTCACTCCAGGCTAGATTGCTCACTTTTCAAACTTCAAACCTCCTCATAAGGCAAAATTAGATCATTTTCCACATTAGAAACAAGGTTTCTAGTCCATTGAGGGCAACAAATAAGGTTTATGATGAATTTCGCTCTGGACCCTTTGGAAGGGTCAGGAGCGAAATTCTCCTTTAGGCCAAAATCTTGTTCTTCAAAAATCCACCAACTCCATCTCAAGGCAAGATCAAACCAATTCATCCTCAAACATGCCTTAGAAACCAACACTTAGCCAAAATTGGGAAGGAAATGTGGGCTACAAAGATTTTCGCTCTGGACCCTTTGAAAGGGTCAGGAGCGAAAATCATGGTTTGAGCTTGGTTCTTGACCTTTTGAACTCCAATTCTCTTTGAGAGGCAAACATAGACCCTTCTTCACGCATCCCCATCAAGATCCTACCTTTAGCCAAGTAAAAATGAGAGCTTTCAAGAATTTCACTCTGGACCCTTTAGAAGGGTCAGGAGCGAAATTCTTCCTCTTGACTAAAATCCTTTCTCTTTCCATCTTTACAAGGCTAGAACATTCAAAAACATCACCAAGCATGCCTAAGGAAGCAAAAGTTTGTCTTGAAAAATGAAGAAATTGAAGTTTTCAAGGATTTTCGCTCTGGACCCTTTGGAAGGGTTAGGAGCGAAAATCACTTTTTGGGACAGCTTCTTACTTAGTTTCACTTCATTCTCAATCAAACTTGATCAAATCAACTTCCTTCACTCACTATCAAGACAATTCCTCATCCAATTTGGTCTAGGCAAGGTCCAACTGGGTTTTCAAGGCCAAAGGAAGGCAAGAAAGAGAGATTTCGCTCTGGACCCTTTGGAAGGGTCGGGAGCGAAAATCTCATCCTAGATTGGCTTTCATCATTTCAAAGCCTAAAAACTCTTCTTCAAGGCCAAAAATGTATCAACTTTCTCAATTACGCCTCAAAAGTCAACAATCTTGATCATTTCCTTCCAAAACTCCTTAAATCATCATCCAGTGCATTCATTCATCAATTTCTGAAATTACCACTTTCATCCCTCTCTGACCACTGACTCTGCTCAATCGACTCAGACCTAGACGAAAACAAGACTCTAACAAGAAAACCATCAAACTAGACTTACCCTGACCGGAGACCTATTCACCCTCTTCTTCAATCTCACCATCCTGATTCTCCTGAAAGGAAATACTTCATTAAGGCAAATTTAAGGTTCCAGGCAGACACCTAACGACCTCCCAAAACTAGGCTAGACTCAGCTTGAAAGAAACCCTAAAACGAGCTTTCAGAGATTAGCCCTAATCTAGCCAACCCAGGCAACCACTCACTCACTCAAAACCTAGCAAGCGGAGAGAAAAACTAAGTGAAAGCAAAACCCTAAGAAAAAGAGGGGGTCCCCATTCTAAAGGGGCGATGTGTGAAATGGTCACAACAGATATCAAAGTGAGTATATCCTTAGTAACACAGGCTGATACTTAAACTTGGATATCAAAGTGAGTATATCCTTAGTATCACACGTTGATACTTCACACTTGATACTTCACACCTAGGTGATGTGATTCTCATGAGATTAGTGATGAGCTCAATTAAAGTTTTAGGCCTATACTCCTAAGACTAAGAGGGAGTGTTAAATTATAGTTTCAGTCGTAACACAGAAAACTAAATCTGTTTGTATTAGCGCACAGAATACTAATTATGTTATTTACGATTTAATTAACATTGGAATTTAGTTAGTGTTAACTAACAAATTCGCTTTGCAAACGTTTAAGTTTGGTTAAAGTAATGAACGCCGGTGTAGAGGATTGTGGCTCCACACAGGGGTCACGACCCTATGTGGAACCACGTGGTTCCACATAGGATCGCAACCCCCTGTGGGGGCACGATTCCATGAAGACAATCGCATATATACGCCATCCTCCCTATTGAACTAAGTGTTCGATGTGGATAACAAAAACCAGAAAGATATCGGTGACATATATATACATTTGCCTTCGTACCTACAGAGGCAAATCGATAAGAGACAATCGATTTTCATTTCTTCGATCTGACTCTAACATACCAGATATTGAAGCTACAGCAAATCAGATTGCACAGAAACAATAACAGTCTATTTTACATTTACATAATAATCTAAGGTTGGCGCCCAATATAGGGTCAGACCAATAATCATTTACAAGTTACATTTATATATAGGTCTTGTCCTATCCACAAGTTACATTATACATAGGTCTTGTCCTATCCATAGCAAGATATAATTACAAGTTACATGTATTTGATCCCAGCCCTAAGTTACATCATTTGCCTTCACATTACATGTGTTTGGGCCCAGTCCTAAGTAGTTCGGATTGCATGAGAGATAATACATAGGAATTTTAATTGTCATTGACAACATTAAAATTCAATAGTCAGGTATCCGAGCTAGCTACAATTTTCAACATAAATTTCACCAGATAATCAAATCGATGACATAAGATGCCCACAATAGAGAACGCCCACAATAGAGAACGCCCACAATAAGTTCTACTTGATAAGCGAATCTGAAATATATGAAATTCAGGGGTAAAACTAACACTAACAAACACTAGGAACTAAAATCCAAGTAAATTATGCAGACAAAACTAACCTATCTGCAAGCTAGTTTAAACGATCTTGCTTTGTAATTTTTTGACAATGGCGTTGCGCTACCCTTCAGCCGCTAGGGTTTCTCCTCGAGACCGTCGGAGCTTAGCACTTGGGCGTTAAGCAAGGAATGCTACCCACGATTCCTATGGTGCTAGGGATATAGGTCGCAGATCTTGGCCTAAGCATTTCAATGGGGCTACGACCTCCAATGGTTGCTACAGGAGAGATGAACCAAGTTTTTGTATCGCAACCAAAAAGGGAGATTATAGGAATGCCGCTCAAGGTGTGCAGGGAAGGGAGAAGGAGTTTTTGTTTGGTGAAAGCTCTAAAGGAGGGGGATTGGTGGACGGCAAGTGTAATGGGAAAGCTATGGATAACTTTCAGGGTATCCAGGCTACAGAAAGGCCAACAATGTATCTAGGGGCTAAGTTGGCTAATGAAGTTAAAGAAAATGAGAAATATTAAGCTAAGTTGGGATTGATTGGGAGATTCAAGGGTTTCTAGCCAAGTATGTCCGACCTTCACAAATGGATCAGTACTTTTTGGAACCCCATTCTTGTGAGGGATCTCCTGATTTTCCCACGGGCAAGAGGTCACTTCATGGCATTTTTGACAATGAGCAAGTTCGGAAGAAGGTCCTCTGCGAGTAGCAATGGAGTTGGGAGAACAAGTATTTGCTGCTTCTAAAACCGTGGTATCTGACTTTCAATCCCACCACAGAATCCTTCGACAAAGTCCCAACATGGGTAAGACTTCCATACCTTTCTTTGCAATTCCGATTTGAGTCTTGTTTTGAGGCTATCAGAGACTCATTGGGTAAATTTTTGGGAGTGGATGAGGGTTCCCTTGTGATTCAGCACACAACCATTGCCCGTATTCTGGATGAAATGGATTTTTAAAAAAAAGGTTTTCCCGCTAATTTATTTTTGAAGTTTGGAGAGGGAAATTGCCTGCAACCAATTGATTATGAGGGCATCCCTTTCAGGTGTCGTTGATGCTTCCAGACGGGTCATATTGCTGCAAGTTGTGAACAAAAAAAATCAAACAAGCAGGGAACATGGTGGAAAAAAATTTCTGATACCCATTATGTGGTGGAAAATGGCAGCCAAAATGATCCTCCACGAACTTCAAATGAGACGAGTGTCACTATGTAACTCGCAGTCCAAAGACTCCACATCTTAGTATAATGAAACCTCTCCTTTTGTGCCTGAAGGAGAGCCCGGGGCTTTGGCTAATGCCAGTGTTGATATTGGTGTTAGAGTTGATGGAATAGGTAGGAGTAACAGTCTAGAATCGAGGGCAAAAATTAGTCCAAAGGCAAGATGTTGTGATGGGATGAAAAATAATGAAAATCAAGATTGGGCAAGGAGCCCGGATGTTAGGCATGTTCCTGTTGATGAATCCAAGATAGAGATGCAGGAAATCCAAGATAGAGATGCAGGAAGCTAGGGGTCTGGAGGAAGGTTGGACAGAGGTGAAGAGGAATAGGGACAAGAGAGTAAAGGAGGAAGTCTCTTTCAATAAGCTTCTCCGTTCTCATGATAAGGACAGTACCAAAACCAGTATGTAATGTTTGGCCTGTTAAGGGGTCTTGCATTTTGATGCCTTGTTGGTTTGGGGAGGGGGCTCCCTTGATGTAGCCTCACCTGGTTTGGGCCAAGTTTAAATCCCAATATATTAATATAAATAATGAACAATTACCGATAAAAAACCAGTATGTAATGTTTGGCCTGTTAAGGAGTCTTGCATTTTGATGCCTTGTTGGTTTGGGGAGGGGGCTCCCTTGATGTAGCCTCACCTGGTTTGGGCCAGGTTTAAATCCCAATTTATTAATATAAATAATGAACAATTACCGAAAGAAAAAAAACTGACCTATGTGCAAATGAATAAGAAATGAAAAACATATGAGCTCTATAAGATTGAATAAGACAGATGAAGAAAAGAAAGTAATATACCGCTTCTAATTCAGAAAAGCCCCAAAGTAAATTTCACTGAGATGTCTAAACCAGAGAACGCCCATATTAAGTTTTACCTGATAAGCACATCTCAATAACAGTGAATGATTTCAGGGGTAAAAATACCTTTCACAAACCCTAGAAGCCAAATTCCAAGCAAATTATGCAGACAGTGCTGATTAGTATGCAAATGAACAAAAAATTTAAAGCATGAGTTTGAAGATTGAAGGAAAAAGTAAGATACGGCGTCCGAGAATGGTTGTCGCGAGAGTTGATTAAAGATACTGTTAATGTGGGGTTGGAGGCATAAAGAGTTTGAAAAGCCTCCAAATCACCGGATCGCGCAGCACCATGAAGTTGAAGTGCACCGCCATTAACTCCAACTTCGCTCGATTTCTTCAGCCGTCCCGCCATCACCGCAAAGAAGTAAATCAAATACATCAATGACTTGAATTTCACTTGTATATGGGAATGAAAACAAATACTTTTTCGTTAGCACAAATAATTAAATAATATTAATATACAAATTAGGAGTGTACTCATAATTTAAATGGTTGAACTTAAAACAATCAAATTTAAATGTAATATTTAATTCTTGCTGATGCTTTTGGATTAGATCGTGTTTGTAATATTTAATTTTAAAATATAATGGTGAAGATGTATAGTCCTAGATTTGGAAGAGCGATTTTTGGATTAGATTGTGTAGTAGTAATATAGCCTGCATCAAAGTTGACTTGGGTCATGGATTTGCTCCTCGATGGTCTTACGTTCGACTCTGAGGCCCGGACTCACCTGATGCACCTGGCTTGTGGGCGTCTTGGTACATCCCCACTTGACTTGTCTCGCCTCAGCTCGCCCCTTCCTAAACCCCAACTTGGCAATAAGTAAGTCCAAGGTAAGGCGGGTTGGGCGTTGGGTTGGGTGCGGGGATACCACTGGCGCAACAAAAAAATAAGTAATATAAATCTAATCAAGAAACTACTCTTCCAAATCTAATGGATCGTAGAACTTCATGTCTTCTATAGTCGTAGATGTCAAAAGTTGATTTATTAAGATGTTAAAATTTGACTATTTGTTTAGATGAGGATTTTTTAATTTTTCAAACTAGTTACTTTAATTTTTTTAGGAATATGAATCTAAACATTTACATAGATTTGAATTGCAATTTGTGGATCTAATCTTGTGGATTGTGGATTGTTAGGATTTGCTTCACCTAAATTTATGATGCCTAGATATGCATAAGGATAGGTGGTGTTTAGTCTAGCGTCATAAATTGTACACCTTTAATTAGGGTGTCTAATTTCACACTCTCCTAGCGCCCATTTTAGCATTTCCAATTCTTCTATGCATTATAAGACCTTTATTATAATTAATATTTAATTTAATGTTATGAGTCTTATTCCACTTTAATACATACTCTTATTTGGGCCCTTAATTCTAAGTGTGCCTCTTTATCTTTATCATAGATCCTACCCTATTTTAAATCTTGTGACATGCTTCTCCCATCTAAACATTATATATTGTCACACAAACATAATTTTGGCATTCAAACCATATTATCTCGCATTCCTAAAAAGTCAGGTTGAAATTGTTGGGATCGGGTCGCTAAATGCCACATAGTCCTACACTTTTTACCCCAAATTTTGGGAAGATAATAAGATGGGCTTATCCTATTCAAATCTAGCTCTGTGCGAAAATGTGATAATTCTAAGTTGGCCTAAAGATGATTTTATTATGAAATCCCTATATAAGGCATCCATCTCATTCCATTTCAACATCCCATTCTGACCTCCTCGTTATGTTATCATTCTAATTCAAGAGCAACACTTCAAGAGTATATTCAATTCAAGGAGCAACAAATTACATCAAGGCATCCTCATTTATGTTTCAATTATGATTTCACGATGGATTTTATGTGATTTATCATGTTATTGCATCAACACATGGAGGACTTATCCTAAGAGCATTACATCACCTATTAAAGGTATAATCAATTCAATCAATCATTTCAATTCAAGCATTTCCAATTCAATTTTAGTTAATTCAAGGGTTAATTTCAAACTTGAGGCTTGACTTAGGCAAACCCTTATAAAGCACCCAAATACCATTTTTCTCCTCTTATGTGCAGCTACAAGTATCCAGCAGAGACAGGGAGAACGAGAGGTACTAAGTAGATAGAGACAAACTTATATTCGAAATCAAGACCAGGAAAGCAAGACCAAGGCACTCTGGGTGACCTGGTATAGGAACGGGGCACTCTAAGCGATCTGGTCCCTAGAAGCATTCACTAGATTTGTAGAGAGGGAAAGTACATTATCTCAAGAAGCTCATGTTAAGTTTGTATGCAAAAGTTGAAAGACCAGTGCGCTATGGGTGCCCCGATCTAGTGAAATTAGCTCTAGATTGCAGTCATAGGTGCACCTAGTGAGTACCTATATGTGTATCAATCTATTACAGTTGGCTAAGTTTTTTACTACATTGTAACTAGATCCTAGTTTGATATCATCCTAAATCAATACACTTTCCAAAACTGCGAAGGAATATAAGCCCTAAGGTATTAATTGACTCTCTTAGACAAGTGTTAGTAAATCACAACTTGTGTGGCTTCGTATTCCAATGCTTGTGTGAAAGTGGATCTTTGCCCTAATTTCCTACCTTGCTCCATTTTTCATACAATACATTTTGGTGAGCTCTTCTTACATTTGGATAATTTCCGATTTTGAGTTTTAGATCTGATTTTTACATGTCATTAGATGTATTTGTTCATTACTTATGTTCTTTCATTGCTTACATTGCTTAGTTAATGGCTCAGTTTATGTACTTGCACATTTTATCTAATCACATTATGACTTCATTAAATATATATGTATGGTTTAGACATTAAGTTTTGTTCCAAGGAATTGTTTGTTTCATTAGACATTAAAAAAAAATCTTTTCATATTGCCAAAAAAAAAAATTGGGGTGCTTTTCCAAACCGCATTCCATGCCATTAATTCTAGGATGAAACTTTGACTTGTAGTCGACTTGTCTTTGCATTGTGGTATTTTTTTGAATCAACTTACGATTATCAACCCCTCTATCCATAAGGACATTTTGAGGCAAGAGGATTATTACACTAGAAAAGATGAAGCATTGATGACTAGTGCTTGTCCCTCTCCCAAAATTGATCCTATCCATGATGACATCTTGGTGCAAGAAGAGACTATTAACACTTATTTCAATAGTCTCCCTCCTAAGAATGATGTTGATCTTTCTCATAAATTGTACCTTCCTTGTAAGGATATTTTGGAACAAGAGAATGCTCTTAGGCTACAAGGGTTTGATATCAAACAATTCCCTATATGAGGATTTCCCTTTCATTCAATCCAAAGACAATCCTATTCATGAAGAAGTGTTTAGTGATAATCTTCTTTAGGAAGCACTTGATGATTTCATCTCTACTAGACCTCCCTCAAATATTCTTAAATCACCTTTATCGTTAATATTGATCAATATGATACATGTGAATGGTTATGAAACTCCTAACAAGCCTGTGATTGTTGTTAAGGGTGGTAGTACTCCTCAAATCCCTTAATATCCTAACAAACCTATGATTGTTGTTAAGGGTGGTAGTAACCTTCAAATTCCTCAAACACCTAATAAATTGGTGACTATGATTAAAGGAGGTTATAGTCCTAAAATTCCTTATGAGTATGCTAAGCAAATCTCCTAGCAAAGTTACAATGCAATTGCCCACACATATAACACAATAGGCAGCCTGATAATCTTTCGGTTATTCCTTCCTCTCTTCCTACTTCTCAACCAATACTTCCTCCTACACCTTGTCTTTCTCAACATCTTGTAAAGGAACATGATCTTATTGAACAACTTTGAGCTACTCTTGCCAAGATATCTATTTGGGAGTTGATTCAACTCACCCACATATCATGGAATGTTGCACTTGATACTTAAAAAAATTAGATGTTCCACCTATTGTGACACCTACTAATAATATGGCTTCTTTGATAGATTGTATGCATACAACTAAAGTCGGCATTGTGTTGTCTCGAGATGAGTTGCCTCCTAAAAGACATTCAAAATCTACATGATTCCTTATGGTTGTTGTCCTTATTAATGGCAATGTTATAAGAAGAACTTTGGTGGACAATGAATTTGGTCTTAATGTTTGTAGCATTGAATTATTACACAAGATCAAAGTGGATACTTCTCTTATTCAACACGATTCTCTTTCTATTTGTGGCTTTGATAATGTTGCCAGAGCTTTGTTGGGTACTATAACCTTACCCATTAAGGTTGGTCATGTTATTTTACCTACACCTATCCAATTCATGCCTGATAAACTTACTTATAACCTTCTTCTAAGAAGACTTTGGATTTATGCTATGCAAGTTGTTCCTTCAACTCTCCATCACAAGATCAAATTCATTTATGAAAATGAGATGTATACTTTAGAAGCTAACACAAATCTACAAGCCTAGTTGCAAACCTCATCTGAATCTCAAAATCCTTTAAATTCTTGAATTCCTTCTCCAATAGAAGTAGAAATGCCATCTCCTCCTAAAGATGCACCTTCACCTGAAGAGGTACTCTTAGAAGATGAATGAGGGTTGTTGGATTTTACACCTTTTGTGAGAGAATATAAACTCCCTCTAAGAGATTTTAAGATCAAGGAAGACAATATGGTGGAGCCCAAAATAGAGTCAACTTCGTCTAAACAACTTAGTAACAATTTTGTGACTGCTTCTAATTCAAACAATTCTTCAAAACCTTCTTCTAGTTCATCTACTTATTGAAGACGGGAAAATCCAAGGAATGTGCAATGGTCAGGGATATCAAAAACACAAAACATAAACACTAAAAAGCACAAATAACCATTATACCTTCCTCAAATTTCACCTTCTTCCTCAGATTGAGCTCTTGATGAGATCGAAGTAGCGCCCCTTCCCCAACCTGATTTTATTAGCTCAATGAATTGATGTGGATGGCTCTCCAATGTGCACAATAAATGGATCAAGGATTGGACTAGTGGGTGTATGATGGATGCTTAAATGGGATGAAAGTGGCTAAGGGTTGATGTGTAGAAAATTTGGCTATAGGGTAGGCTCTTGAATGGATTCTTGGACTTGAGATGGCAACATGAACTTACTAAAATTGGAGATGTCCAATGAGGGGATGCAGATCCCAATTTATAGAATTGGATAATGAAAAATGGATGGTCAATATTAAAAGACAATGGAGGGCTGGGATTGAGAGGAAGAGATCACATGGATCAAGGGACAATGACATGACAAGGGGATGGAGATCAAGAGATTTGCCATAAAGGCATTTCTTGTCTCCACCCTCCTCAAGGTACATGGGGAAGAGTTCCTAATGCACCTAGGAAGGATAAAAGGAATTAAAGATTCCTTGGGGGATGCACATGGAATTAAAAAATCCCAAGATATTGTGTGCATGGGGATTGGAAAAGGGAAAACGAATTTTAAAATTCCTTGGGAAGATGAGAAACATGGGAGAATGTGAGATTTTGAAAATCTCACATTCACCCAAAAAGGGAGCATTTAAGGTGGAAGGTGAGGAGAGGGACAAGAGGATTTAGCCATAAATGGCTATGGTTGACTTTTGTGTCTATTCATAGAGATTAGCCACTAACAAGGGATTAAAAGGACTATTTAGAAGAATTAGGTGGGGATTAGGAGCAAGTGGGATTTGTAGGAGGATTTGACTAGGAGAGAGAATGAGTGGGGGTAATTAAAAATTGAAGAATAATGCTAAGTAGGATTAAGAGGGTTTCTAGAAGAATTAATTAGACTAATGATGGATTAGAAAAAGGTGATTTGTAGGAATCTCATGGATTAATTAATTAAAAGGGGATTAAGAAGAATTAATTTTTGACTTTAGAAGAAGAAGGAAAAAATGATGTATTAAATAAATCAATTATATGGACTATAGTGACAATAGTAATTAAGTTAAATTCAATTAATATTGAGAAGAATAAATGCTAACATAATTGTATAAATTAATTATGTAGGAGGGTTAAATTAATTAAAAATAATTAATTTAAGCGTCTACATTTTGCCCCTCTTTTACGCAGCAACACAAATTGACGATGGGTAAAAGATAGAAGAAACATGATGCCTTGACATAAAACGCAGGTGGTATATGCCCCCTCGAGAATTTTTCAAAAAATTTGGAAATTTTTTTTGGAAAATTCTCGAAAAGAAGAAAGGAAAGATGGGGAATGATAAACGGATGAGAAAGAAAAGAAGAAATGGTTGAGGAAATACGAGAAAAGATAGGAGAAGGGGAAGGCGAAGGAGCAGGTCCACGAGGGGGCCCATATAAGCCACTCAAGGCCCAATGAAGGATCATTGTCACACATAGCTATTGGAGGAGAACATAGCCCAAAGAGAAGAAAGAGAGATGGATTGCATTCCCACACATGAGCATCACGCAGAGAGGGTCCACCGGTATGAGAGACCGACCCACTACGCTCCACCAGTATGTACCTCGGACCCACTTTGTGATTTGGTAGTTTAGGGTAAAATTTTAGGGCTAAAATTAGGGTAAAAGTTTAGCGGGGCGGATGCATTGATCATCCTTTCAGCATGACCGTTGGCGAATAGCGCTAGCGCCCATGGGGTTTGGGGGATTTTGGGGTATTTGAGGCGGGCATACGTGCGTGGCATGAGCGCCCGTGTTGGTCAAGGGTAGGGTCTAGGTCTGGGGTTGGAGGGGTAACCTTTGGCACGCCCGACTATAGTGTAGTGCGAGCACCACGATTTTGGCGTGTGCAATGAGTAAATTAACATGAGCGCTAGAAAGGGTAGAAAATGAAGAAGTAAAGGGGTAGAAGTGCATAGGTTGGATTAGAGGGTAATATGGATTCCCTAATAGGGTGGAATTGACAAGAGTTAATGGGGTGGTTTGCCTAAATGCAGGTGGACTGAGGACCATTGGGATCGAGGGAGCATTGGCCAACGATGATGAGGCTATATAGGCAATCGATAGCAGATGAGCTAGAGATATTGAGTGCAGTGGGATTGGATTTTGTCGGCCAATGGTCGAGAATTAGAGCACGCACAACCTTGATGACTCCGTTGGTGGAGAGTTGGGACAATAGGACTTGTACCTTCCATCTGCCCATAGGAGAGGCCACTATCACATTATTGGACGTGTAGAGGATCTTGAAGATCCCCATTCGTGACGTGATTCATGAGTACAGGTTGGACACAACAGATTTACATCTACGGGAGATTTGTGAGTGGGATGCATTGTCGATGGAGGATAGGACAAGGATGCACTTAGGGAGGGCAATGGAGATTCGGCACATTCCATGCTTGGTGCTCATGATCTGTGGATTACTTAGTGGACAGGTGATGCTTGACTTGGGAGGACATGGGTTTTCGATTGGATGGAGTCGATGTGTGTATTATATGGTTCATGATTGTGCAGAGTATGCATGGGGAGAAATGATGCTCACGCAACTGTATCATGATATTCATCTAGTTGTTTATCGAGAGTATGTGAGTCTGTCAACATGGGTGACCTCGCTTCATATATGGGCATGGGAGCACATTGCGGTGACTCGGCCAGTTGGGGTGTAGGACAGACGGTGATGATTTCCTTATATAGATAGATACAGGGGGATGTTGCATTATACCAGGATGGGAGCTATATGGTTCTGGCGATGCATTTTTTATGAGCTCATGCAGTTTACATGGAGACCATTTTTGGACAGCGAGCGATGGAGGGGAGACTGGCAGCGACATTGGGAAGGGATTGACATGTGTCTTTTTGGGAGATCAGTTTATGTCATGGAGTATTATGTGCCATACAGGGTGGCTTGATAGTTTGGACAGGTTCAGGACATAGTGGGTGATGTGCCATTGTACCTGTAGACACCCAAAATTGTCTAGTCTAATTAAATAAAAATATTTTATTTATTTAATTATCTAAGCTTAATTCTTCTATTAATTAAATAAATCTTTATTTATTTAATTAATTCATTTATCCTCTTCTAGCCTTATTTCTCATTTAAATAAATACATTTATTTATTTAAATTATCCTTTTCCTAAATTAAATAAATATCTTATTTATTTAATTGATCTCACTCCTTCTATTAATTAAATAAATCTTTATTTATTTAATTAATTCATTAACCTTTTCTACCCATGACACATGTCATTCATCTCTTAATTCATACACTACCTACCCCTTTCATTATTTTATTATTTCTTTTACCTACCCTCTAATCATAGCCGACCTCCTTTTACACCTCTCAATCTTATCCCTCCATTTCATATAGTGTCTTCTATATAAGGAGATACTTCTTTCATTATCAAACCCTAATCAATTTTTATACACTTGACTACATTACGATCCTACTTGCAACCACATTTCGTTCTTTGTTGAGCTCTTGTGCACATAAAATCCGAGAGCAAATATATCAAGCAAGATCAATGGAGATAGGAAGAATGGAGATCCAAACCCTATTGGACATGTGATGGTATAATCTTTGTGATTTCATTTGATTTGCATTGTTTTAGGTAATCTTCATATGTTATGGTGGATCTTTGTTGTTGTTAGGCTAGGGTTTTGTGGTTGAATTCATTTAGCCTTTCAATATCGTTATTATTGTTATCCATTTTCACCATATACATTTTGGCACGCCTCGTGGGACATGGATTTTTGTTAGATCTGTGTTTTTTTTGCAGATTTTTCTAACCCTATATTGTTGTTTTGTAAAGCAATTTGGAGAATAATATTGTGCAGCTAGGGTTTTGGACACAAAATCAAGATCTTGGAGAGATTTGATCATATCTCACAAACGGCTAGGAAATTTTGCACCAAATGTTTTTTGCAGGTCGAAGAAAGTATCAAAAGCTCTCAATACAAAATTCAGAATTTTTGGAGCAAATTTTCATTTTCTATGAATTTTTTATGATTTTTCATAAAAAATTAATTTTGAGAGCAAATGAGAGAATTTTTTGGATTTTCTTACATTTTTGGAAATCACTTAGAATTATACACAGGATCTATTCTTTGTGATTTTAATTTTGATGCAAAATATTTCCCTAAAAATCGGATCTTTAAAAATTAGGGTTTTTCCTTATTTTGATCAGATATCACAAACGACTTTGAATTTTGGTATCAATTTTTTTTTGCAAGTCAGGAAAAGTATTAGAAGGATCCAGTAAAAATTTCAAATTTTTTGGATCGATTTTGCATTTTATATGAATTTTTTATGATTTTTCATAAAAAATTAATTTGAGAGCAAATTAGCGAATTTTTTGGATTTTCTTACATTTTTGGAAATCTCTCAGAATTATACACATGATTTGTTCTTTGTGATTTTAAATTTGATGCAAAATCATTCCTCAAAAATCAGATCTTTGAAAATTAGGTTTTTGCATTATTTTACTCATATCTCACAAATTGCTTGGATTTGTTACAGAAAATTTTTTATGCAGGTTTGGAAGACCATTAGGACTCTCCAGTACAAATTTCAGATTTTTTGGATCGATTTTGCATTTTATATGAATTTTTTATGATTTTTCATAAAAAATTAGTTTTTGGAGCAAATTAGCAAATTTTTTGGATTTTCTTACATTTCTGGAAATCTCTTGAAATTTTACAGGTGGTATTTTTTTATGATGAATCAGATCTTTGAATTGATCAACAAAACGCATTGTTGAAGGCCCCTATTTCATAAAGTCTTTTGGATCTAAAATTTACCTAACTTGTGTGCTTGCAGGAAGGGGTGATCATTTCAAATAATCCAAACTACTAATAAATCTTCGTTGCAGGTCCTTGGCAAGGGTTTTTGGTTTTTTATTGTGTACCTTATTTTCATAGACTAGCAAACACTTCAATTGGTGCACTAAAATTGAATTATTGTCTTTTGTGTCTTGAGCAATAGGCTCTTTTTGTTTAATCTTTAGAGGGCCTGTCTTCCTGTGTGGTCATTAGGACTACTAGTGAGAAGAGAACGACCCAAGTGGTAGCAAAAGAAAAGCCATCTTCTTCCAAACCACTATAAATAACTGTATTCATGGTGAAAACTTCAAATAACGTGTGCTAATTAGTTCATACTGACACTATGTCTCCCCATAAACCCGTTTGATCAAATTTATTTGATCAGTTGTAGGGCGTAACCCCTACCGGCTGGGAGACTTCTGTATTTACAGAGCTGAAAGTGCCGCATGTATGGCTACACGAGCGGATGCCCTTACCAGCACCTTTTTGTTTTAGAAGCCCAAATCCTTCTAGTTGTTGGGGTAGGAGGTCGGACCTCTGGTAGCGGCCCACACACATACGGTTCTTAGTAGAGATACAAAGTTCACCACGGGGAGTTTTCGTGGGGATTGATGCTTGGCTGACCCGAGAAGTGAGTGCTGAGGGTGGAGCCAGTGAGGTCAAGCATCTAACTATCCACTCTGAATAGCGTAGCCTCGAGGGTAAAACCCCATGTGGGATCAACAACTATTGTCTTGGCCAGCCATAAGAATTGTGCTTGACTTATTTTAAACATTCAAAACATTCAAGACCAAACAGCAAAACATTGTGTCTTTTGTGTCTTCAAGTGTATGCAAAACATTTTTACATCAAACAACACATTTTTCTTGGATTCATTTTGAGTCTAAACACTTGCAAACTTTGAGTCCTCATCAACATTGTGTCCTCTTGTCATGAAAAACAGTCAAACATTAAGATTTGGTCACAACCAACAACTTCACAAATTGGAAAAATTTTACAGTCCAGCAAATAAGAGCAATCAGTTTCAGAATTCTTGAGCTTCCTAGGTTGTTTCTCCGGGTTTTCATCTAGCATTCAAATTGTCTTTGGGTCTCACAAAATCCATCATTGCTTTACACCTTACATTACATTTACATTTGTCTAAACTTGAGTCAAAAGGTGTCGTGCCCAAACTTTAGGGCACAAAAACGGAACAAATTTTTTTTTTTTGACGTCATGAACTCGCTATAAATCCTAATACATAACAACTGTATCTTAAAGTTTTGTCTTATCTAGGATGTAAATAAACTTACTTACTAAGGTTAAGTTACATAACCAACTCGAGCGAGTGACTTGATTTGGTGAAGATTAATTTGCATTGCCGATTAGTTAGCTAGCTCAATTACCTAAGACAAGTTGTCGCTAATTAAACCAAGGGATAATTGGCTATCTTAACGTGTTAAATCATTCCAGGTCATATAATGATGTTGCTAATGATTATTTGATGCTTATATAAAATATATTATACGCATCCACCCGATGAGGGTTTCAATTTACTACAATGTCATTTGCCCACTAAAACCGACAATAAGCTAAGGCCAAATTCTGATTTTCCCTAAACCCCTTGATTTTGTCAATTAATTTTCAATCCGACCAAAAATCGATCTCAAGGGCTTAAGGTTCCTAAATAAATTTTCCTAACGTCCATTGATATGGGGGGGGGTAAGTCCATTGATTAATTAAATATATTGCTGGGTTAAACGTATAGTTTATCCAACTATAGTAATCCTTTATTATTAACCCCCTTGAATTAAATAAAATTAAATTTCTAAAGAATGAGGACATATAATAATTCAAATATTAAATTAACCCCTATTATCAAAAGTCTAAAATCCCATAAGAATCCAATTATTAAATTTGTCCCCAAATATATATACATTAAAATCAGGGTTCAAAATTCCATAATATTTCAATTATAAACTTAACCCCAAATTATATACTAAAATCTAACTTTAAATTTTAAATTTAAATTCCCCCTTTTATATATATATATATATATATATATATATATATATATATCACATTATAAATTCTTAAATTCTAACCCTCATTATAAATTAAAAATCAATTTTAGTGTTTCAAATCTAAATCTCCTATATATATATATATATATATATATATAATTACCTAAAATGCTAACCCTAACCCGAAATTGGGTTAGGGTTGCTCTTTTTTTTTTATATTTTACCTCTTACCTTATTTCCTCTTTACCATTTTATACCCTAACCCAAATGGGTTAGGGTTTTATATTACCCCTTTTTCTTTGTTTGCTTTCTTTCCTTTTTTGTTGAGTTGTAACTGCAGGTACGGAGGCGGAGGGTTTCATGCGGGGAGAGCGGAGGTTTTCGCAGGGGTTCGGGCGCCGCTGTGCATACGCACAGTGGCGGCAGCGCCGCCCACTGTGTGTACACACAGTGGCGGACGGCATAGCCGCCGCCCACTGTGTATACACACAGTGGCGGGCGCCGTTCACTGTGCGTAGCACAGTGGCGGCCGCGACCGCCCACTGTGTTACACACAGTGCGGTGCCCTTCGGCGCCGCCCACTGTGTGTAGCACAGTGGTTCGGCCGTGGCCGTCCACTGTGTTGCACACAGTGGCCCGCGAGACTTTGCTTCCCTTTCTTTTTTGCAACATTTTTAATAAGTTTCGTGGGTTGATAAAAATGGTTTAAGATGTGGTTTTTTTTGAATTTCCAATGTATATTATGTATATTATATATATATATATATATATATATATATATATATATATATATATATATATATATATATATATATATATATATATATATATATATATATATATATAATATGCATAGTATCGTTTATGAATATGTAGATATTTTCTTCTACAGGCATCCACAGAGCATGACTTTAGATTGCAGAATATATATATATATATGATTAAAGGGTTTATTCTGCATTATATTTTATATGTTTGAAACAGAGGTGCACAAGTTCAAAATGCATCCTTTATTTTGTTGTTACAGGGGTATGCACATTACAGGAAGCTTATATGTATATATATACTTTATATCTATATAGGTATATATTTTCAATATATATACTTATATACATATAGAGATATATATGACTAAGTGTTGAAGTAATAGGGTTAAAACCCTTATATTGATCTGAGGTTTTTAACCATCTACATTCCGTTTTAAGTCTTCTAACAGCATTTAGAATAGATCTATTTATTTCTTTCTTTTATTTAAACTTGCTACAGAAATAAAATAGTTCTGGTTTTCTTTTAACAGTCATAAAATAACAAAATCTAAACTATGCAAGTAAATAGTGAGAAATAAAAAAACAATACTAGTTCACTCTTTTTTTTTTAAAAAACAGTCATAAAATTACAGAATTTACACTATGCAAGTAAATAATAACCCTACTGCATTTCTTTTTCTTTTCCTTACTAATGCAGTAAATAAACTAATGAATAGTAAATAAGGAATCCTAATGCATTTTTCTGTTGCTTTTCTTTAATATTGCAGTAACTAAACATGTTACAGACCAAATTTAAATGTAGTCTTCTACAACACAATAGGCATCAAAATATAATAAAAATTTACATTACTTTCCAGAATGATAAGTTACAATAGCCCAAATATGAAAATGGGTAGAATTTCTAAACAGTCATCTTTCTCTAATCTTTACACAGAAAATAAAAATTACATTTATTCAAATAGAAACAGAATCATTTTAAGTCCTATATTTACATCTGCACTTTCTCTTCTTTTTTTTCTCTTTTTTTTTGCATTAAAATAAAAATAAGAATTCTGAATAGAAGTCTGCAACACATCAATCTGCAACTCCTAATCTTTTTCCCAAGCCACCTGCAAGTAAATTTTAGGACTGTGACCATGGGATGCTCACCTCCCAGCCTAGGCTTACCAGAAGCCACCCCCGAGCTAGGAGAATCAAGATCTAGACGGGTTACAACCAAGCAATACAACATAACAATAGGGCAAACACACAACACATACACTTTCCCATCCCAAGCTACACTATCACCACATTTGTGGAGATCAATCTATGGGTGGAAGTGGACCAAGTACCGTTGGGGAGACTGCAGCCAAAAAGAATATCACAAGCCACCTCATGGCAACACAAAATACTCAATCAGAATTCATCCCAACCACCTTATGCCCCCCCCAAAGGCTCAAAGCCATTTCTCTCCCCTTATGACCCCCAAATGCATACACAAGGCTATGCAGCAAGGGTCACAAAGGACACCCTTGAGATCACTCTCCTTAAGGAGAGCCTCTCACCCAAGGCTGTCATGCTTCTTCCACCCCAAGATCATCCTACTCTCCCAAGAGTAGGAGATCTTGGACACTCCCAAAACAAAAACACAAAACAGAAAAAACATAGAATAAAACTACACATTATTTCCTTCTACAACATTATACATACACACTTCCTTTACAAGCAAATCTTTCCTTCAACAAAACAACATAGCTAACATAAACAACATAAACAAGAGGAGATAACAACCAACCTTATTCTGCCAATAGGTATTCTAAACTTGGTTGAAGATGAGCTGCCCAATCCACACAACTTTCTGCAAATCTTGGCCACCAAATTCCTCTAAATTTTCTAAAACTGGTTTTTCCTTTCAAATTTTTCCAAAAATCTCCAAAAGTGGAGAGTGGGTGATTAGCTCACTAAGCTTCCATTCTTAGCCTAAGAAGGCCTCTCTCACTCCTTCCAACCTCTTGGATAGAGTGAGTGATCTCCCATTGGGTTGGTCTTCCCTAGGTCTTACACACTCCCTAACCTAGGTGCCTAGAGAAGGGAAATGGAATGGGGAAGAGGGATTACTCTCTCCAAGAAGGTTATCCTACCAAGGATGGCACTCCTATAGATGGAATTCGTCCATCTTGGGAAAACCACTTTTTTGGGTGGTTAAACAAGTCCTAAGGGAAAGACACATGGCCAATTTTGGCCTTCACCCATAGGTACCCCATGAGGCCTAATAGAAAAGCTCTAAAATTGACTCTAGGAGTTGATTTGACCTTCAGAAAGTCCACCTGAAGTTAACCTACGGGTCAACTCTGAGTTGACCTTCCTTGTGGCTCTCTAACCTAGATTTCTTGGTTCCTTCAAGGATAATTAGGGGATATAACCATTAACAAAAATAAAACCTTCAAAAAGGTGACATGACAAATTGCCAACACAACATACTACATAGGTGTCAAGTGACACTACAACATAATTCCACATCACAATAAACACAAGGCAATTGTCCCTTAAACAATTTAAATATTCCAATAAATACAAATTACACTCATGCAACATTTTACATTTACGAATAAAATACAGTACATACGGGGTGTTGTCTCTCCAAATAGACAACCCCTGGTTTTACTAACGCACATTGGCCTAGGCTTGATTCTCCCTAATATTTCCATGGTCACATGGATATTTTCCTGCACATCTCAATTTAAACATTAGTACTTCCCAAATAGCCTCATATAAAATATAAAATCACATAATCAGAATACAATACATTCATTCTACAAAGACTTGACATTATGAAATATAATTTGTCACAATTCAAAGCAATTTCCTCATAATCCTCAAAATTTGATCCATCTACAATATATGCAAACATTTTCCAAACATTATATCTAATCCTGAAATTCAGATAATAACCTGCATCATCACAACATTACCCTAATCTAGAATCATATAATATTCTATAATCCACAAGGCATAGAAATGAAGCATCCACATATATCAATGTTACCAAAATCGCGGAATCATGAAAAGTTCTATATCCATAGTGTGTCCAAACTAGTATCCAAAATAGTTCCAAAATGAAAATAACTGAAGAGATAGGATGGGTTGGGGTAGGGCCTCACAAAAGGTCACTTGCTTGTCCTCATCATACTTTGTCAATATACTACATACAACAACATTTTCCTAAGTGGTCCCTCATCAAGGTCTCTCACCTTTGGGTCTCATTTGGTCTTACTTAGAGTCAAGGTCAACTTACCTCATCAAGAGAAACTATCCTCTCTTTGGAAGTCACACCTACTCTACTACATACATACTTGGTCTTATACTTTGGACATTGCAAGTACACTTCAGATTCATTTACATTCCATCCAACTCTTGGTCTTTCATACTTTTTCCATTTTTCATCTAGTCTCACACATCTCGGTCAATACCTAGTTCATGGTTGAAACCCATCTTCAAAAATCTAGGAGAGAAACTAAAGAGGCTCAAGAGTCCGCAAACATGAGTTCTTATGAGTATGACAATGATATCTTTTTCAATTCTGATCATACTACATTACCTGACATGGATGCCTATAGAAACATTCCAAATGTTGAGAACATGGACACTACAAACAACAATGATACACACAATGATGATATGGACAACTTTTCAGTACATTCAGCAGATGTGGAAGAATCCATTATGGATCCCCGTTTCAATCGATTGGTTGAGGAAATAATGAGGAGGGATAGACAATACTTCTTACAAATGATGGCACAAAGTGGAGCCAAGATACCTCATGATTTTGACATGTCTCAAATAATGGAAAATCGGCCTTTGCAACAACCTCACTCCAACATGGATCAAAGAAGGCCTAATAGTGGAGGCAATAGAGGACCACATATGGTGCCTGAATCACCATCACCTTTGTTTCAAAAACCAGAGGTCCCACATACACATGGTCAAGCATATGATACTCACCTTCGCAGACCATTATGGAAGTCTTATGCAGAGAAATATGCTCAATCACATATCAATGCTAAGGATCAACCACCAAAGCATTTGGATATTCAAAGGCATGCTCAAAATTTGGACACAAGGAAACCTCGTGTCAAATTTGGGGGCAACACATTAGAACATGACATGCCTGTAGAGTATGGTATACATGGACAAAATAGATATGGCATTCCTCAACATGAATCTATACCAAGTGGTCCATATACGTAGCATCATTATAGACCTCCTCCATATGAACATGTGTATGATCAATATCATCCATATATGCAACATGCTCCTCCTCCAATTGGTGCCTCAAGCATGGGGTATCGTCCAAGAAGTCGATCTCCACCTAAGAGCAATTTGGAGCAACAAATCAGGGATTTACAAAAGAAAATGGAGGACATAAATACACCGAAGCCAACATACACAATGAGAGACATATGTCCTTATCCATTTGATAAGAGCATTCTAATGCCTCCATTTCCTACACACTTTGTGACACCTAAGTTTGATAAGTACAGAGGCAAAGGGGATCCTAAGGCACACATAAGACAGTTTTTCACGGCCTGCATTGAGGTAGCAGCAGAAGAGACATATTTGATGAGATTATTCCCACAGAGCCTAGGTGATCAAGCTATGGAATGGTTCTCCCAACTTCCACCTGGAATTAAGTCATGGGGTGACTTAGCAAAGGCATTTATTCAACATTTCTCATACAACATAGAGACAGATATATCAGTCACTACTCTGTGCAACACCAAGCAAAAAGAGGGAGAGTCTTTTGCATCATTTTTACAAAGATGGAGGAATCTAGCTAGCAGATGCTCTGTGAAATTCCACAAAAACAAATGGTAGAGATGTTCACCCAAAATGTTAACAAAGAGATTGGTTATGATCTAAGGAAAGCTTGTTTGTCCACCTCCAAGGACATCATTGAAAAAGGCTTAGCAACAGAAAAGGTCCTAATTGAACAAGGAGTCGTTAAGATATTCAAGGAAAACAAATATGACTTAAAAGGAAAAGACAAGCCGAGATTTTGGAATAAAAACAAGAACATAGTCAATGATGGTGTTGTTGATGCCAATACAGTGCGACCCAAATTCATCTTTTCGGGATCAAGTTCTACAAACAATTAAGTGAATACTCAAACAACTTCCAGATCATGAAGGAAGTACACTCCCTTGGGAGAACCACTTGAATCAGCCTTCAAAAAGCTAGTGGCAAACAAAGTAATCACAGTTCCAGATTTTCCTCCATATGAACCAAAGGTTAAACCAAATTGGTGGAATGATGATGAGTATTGTGAATTTCATAAGAGCAAGGGTCATAAGACAGGAAATTGTCATCGACTGAAGAACATCATACAAGATCTCATTGATAGAGGTGATATTGAAATTGAAGGACACTCATCCAATCAAGAACATGAGATGTCTAAGGAACCATTCCCAAAACATGACAAGGGAAAAGATAAAGACACAAAGGACCAAACCAACTATACCAGAGCATCCTACAACTATAATTCAACTATCAATCACATTTCAATGGACAATTATGTCTCTACCATTATCATCAAGGACAAAACGTCTGAGAATTCTACCCGAAGACCCAGGATTGTCCTGAAAGGTGTTGGATCTTCTTCCGAACCTACCTCTGAATGTAATGTCACAACCCGCCGAGGTAAATTCACTTTGCAGGGTGCTCCAGCCAAGAACACCGCTTCCTCATCAACCAAACCTGAGTATGACCTTGTAGAACAGTTAGGGAAGACACCCGCGCTCATCTGCATCCTTGAGCTATTACGCATATCCCCTGCTCATAAAGCCATTCTTGACAAAATCTTGAGAGATACTGTCGTTCCTACTGATCTGAACGTGGACCAGTTTCAAGCCATGGTGGGATACCTTTCCATTCCACATTCACTTACATTCACAGAAGCCGATGACGCCTCCGTAAGTCAGCCACATAATGCACCGCAACACGTTGAAGCCTTCATACACAAACATTGAATAAAACGAGTCTTGATAGATGGAGGAGCTAGTCTAAACATTTGTACATTGAGCACAATTAAACAATTGGGATATTCTGATAAGGCTGTGAATTCTACAAATCAAATCACCATCAAGGCATATGATGATGAAGAACGTTCGTCTAAGGGCATAGTCACCTTGCCTCTCAGAGTTGGGCCAGTTACAAAGGATGTGGTTTGTCAAGTCTTGGATCTAGATCTCACTTATAACATATTGCTAGGACGTCCTTGGATTCATGAAATGAGGGCAGTCCCATCTACATATCACCAATGCATTAAGTTTCCTCACAATGGAATAGAAGTAACAGTTAACGGTGATCCTAATCCATTCATATACTGCAATAATCTTAGATCAAAAACTGAGACCATCATTCCCAGTAATCGTGAAGCTGTTCCTTCCTCGGCATACATTGATCCTGAGTCATTAAAACCTTCAACATCAAAACAAGGTGAGCTTAAAGGCAAGTTTCAAGACAAAGGCATGGGGGAATACACTTTAAATCAGACCATGTACTTACGACAAGTCATGAGTTCCCCAAAAGAATATGGAAGACCACATCCTAACAAGCAAGTATCCATCATGATACTCAAATGGGACCCTACTACCTTTCAAAGATGGGGCAAACTGGAAGAGGAAGATTTATACAAAATGCTTTACAAAGACATTGAAGGTGACACACAAGATCACATTAGTCTACCATGTGAGAAATATGGCAAAGGCTTCAAGATTCTACAAAAATTCGGGTATGATGGAAAAAGTCCTCTTGGGTTACGAAAGGAAGGCATCATTGAACCTTTACAACCTGAATTGACTTTCAAAAAGGAACGCTCGAAAGGACTTGGTTTCTTAACTTCCAAGGTCCACAGCCAAAGGACAGAAGAAGCCTTACAAATCAAAGCTGCCAAAATTCAACAAGAGGATCACTATTCCACAGACTCCAATGAATGGGAATGGGGCTCAGATAAATCCTCCAGTGACTACGAGCTCACCGAGACATTCAGAGAGCCAGATGAACCCACAAAAGAAGAGGAATTTTATAAAAGATTCAAAGTTGGTCAAGAAACAACCCAGACGGATTCCATGCAGTCCTTGTCTCAAGGTTCTAGGTTGAAATCACATAGGATGAGAACACCTATCCCAGAATGCGCTACTAGTGATGATAATTTGGATTCGCTCGTGATCGAGACTGATGAGGAGAGTGCCATCGATGACCTCAATAATTACCTTGACATACCCCTATATAACTGCATCTTCACTCTTAGCCCCGCTAACTTCGAAGACATTGAAGGCCTTCCCCTTGTTCACCACCAACTCATTGACTGGGATCCTGAAGGACCTGCATAGTTTGACACATTCCAAAATGATGAAGCTTTTATTGACTATCTTGGCATACGAGATGATCTTCCCCCTGGGGACCATAAAGCAGGATACAGTATAGAACTCAATAGCATGGCATATTTTGGTGAGGGTGTCGGACCTTCCAGTCGCAAAAATGTGAAAATAAGAACAAACCAAGGGTCTTATGGAGAAAACCACACTGTGGCGCTGTCTGACCCCAAAAAAGTAAAAAGAAAGGACGTATCTGAGGGCAAAAACCTCTCCGAGGCACCCGAAGATGGAAGGCTCGACATTCTCCCACCATCATATGAGGAAAAGTCATCCATGTTGGTAGAGGAGACTATCAAAACAAACATTGGTATAGAAGAGATTCCACACAACATATTCCTGGCTCAATCATTGACAGAATCAGAACGGTCAAAATTCATAAGTTTCTTCAAAGAATGACAAATCAACTTTGCCTGGTCATACGCTGATATGCCTGGATTAGACATGGATTTGGTAATGCATCATTTGACAGTTAAACCGGGGGCAAAACCAGTGAAACAGAAATTAAGAAAGATGCATCCACAGGTGGCATTACTAGTCAAAGCAGAGCTTGAGAAATTATTGGATGTCGGATTCATACGCCCAATTGATTATCCTGAATGGATCTCTAACTTGGTGCCTGTTAGTAAACCAGATCACAGCATCGGAATATGTACAGATTTCAGAGACATCAACAAAGCTTGTCCAAAGGATGACTTCCCATTACCAAATATTGACTTGATTGTTGATCTCACAGCAGGTCATGAAATGTTATCATTAATGGATGGATTTTCTGGTTATAATCAAATAAGGATAGTGCCCGAGGATACACTTATGCAGACTTATGTTGGCACATAAAATCTAAGAGCAAATATATCAAGCAAGATCAATGGAGATAGGAAGAATGGAGATCCAAACCCTATTGGACATGTGATGGTATAATCTTTGTGATTTCGTTTGATTTGCATTGTCTTAGGTAATCTTCATATGTTATGGTGGATCTTTGTTGTTGTTAGGCTAGGGTTTTGTGGTTGAATTCATTTAGCCTTTCAATATCATTATTATTGTTATCCATTTTCACCATATACATTTCAACTCTGTATCAGTTCATATTATCTTCTTTGAAACAACGCGACAAGCCGCATTGTCTCAAAGAGGGGCAAAATGTAGACACCCAAAATTGTCCAGTCTAATTAAATAAAAAATTTATTTATTTAATTATCTAAGCTTAATTCTTCTATTAATTAAATAAATCTTTATTTATTTAATTAATTCATTTATCCTCTTCTAGCCTTATTTCTCATTTAAATAAATACATTTATTTATTTAAATTATCCTTTTCCTAAATTAAATAAATATCTTATTTATTTAATTGATCTCACTCCTTCTATTAATTAAATAAATCTTTATTTATTTAATTAATTCATTAACCTTTTCTACCCATGACACATGTCATTCATCTCTTAATTCATACACTACCTACCCCTTTCATTATTTCATTATTTCTTTTACCTACCCTCTAATCATAGCCGACCTCCTTTTACACCTCTCAATCTTATCCCTCCATTTCATATAGCGTCTTCTATATAAGGAGATACTTCCTTCATTATCAAACCCTAATCATTTTTTATACACTTGACTACATTACGATCCTACTTGCAACCACATTTCGTTCTTTGTTGAGCTCTTATGCACATAAAATCGGAGAGCAAATATATCAAGCAAGATCAATGGAGATAAGAAGAATGGAGATCCAAACCCTATTGGACATGTGATGGTATAATCTTTGTGATTTCGTTTGATTTGCATTGTCTTAGGTAATCTTCATATGTTATGGTGGATCTTTGTTGTTGTTAGGCTAGGGTTTTGTGGTTGAATTCATTTAGTCTTTCAATATTGTTATTATTGTTATCCATTTTCACCATATACAGTACCCACAACTGACATGAGAGGTAGAGACATGGGGGCAGACTGTGAGCCCTTTGGAGGTGAGGACTAGTTTGCAGATCGCAACCTACATGGTTTGGGATGAGTGGAGGGGTGTGGGGGAGGATCTTGGTATGAAAGGAGCCTACAGGTGCTGATGGGAGGCCCACCAACCAGTGCGATTGACCATTCCAAGGGTACTAGAGTATGATGAGCTTCAGCCATCAGTGGATGAGATAGTTGGAGGAGAGAAGGATGCTCCTGCAGATAGAGTTGTGGTAGGAGGAGGTAGGGGTACCTAGAGGTAGAGGAGGGGAGTGGCGAGGAGGGGACAACAAGTGGCCATGCCAGTATAGGCATAGGTACCAGTTGCAGCCATAGGCCAGGTGGCAAGACAGGGAGAGGGGGGAGGTGACGAGGCAGTGCCCATGGACATCCCCGATGCATAAGTACAGGAAGTCAGGATGTAGATTGATGAAAGGATATCTCGGGGGGAGCATGAGAGGATCATACAAGAGAGGGATATGGCTAGGGTGAGGGTGTAGACCCTCGGGGAGGAGATGCAGGTGGAGAGAGCAAGGGTGGATAGCCTATAGGCTGAGGTGGGGAGGCTACAGAGGGAGGTGGATGATTTGACAAAGAGCCTTCAGACGACTCAGATAGAGGTGGAAGACTTGTAGAGGGAGGGGGAGGATGCAAAGAGGATGTTGGAGGAGGCTAGGATGGGGACATTGATTGGAGAGAAGCAGAGTACACTTCAGCAGCAGGATGAGGAGTTAAAGACTCTCTAGGCCAGAGTCCAAAGGGCAGAGGCAGATGTGACCTGCCTGCGAGAAGAGAGAGATATAGCACGACAGATGCTAGTCCCCACAGGGCTGAGTCAGATGTACGCGGATATGATGCAACAGTGGGAGAGGGCAGAGAGAGTAGGGCAAGAGGCTGCATACTATAGGGGATTATACCACAAAGTGGTCCCAAGTGAGCAGAGGGCAACATCATACATAGAGAGTGTGCGATCGCACAGGACATATAGTCGGCGCCCAAGTCAGAGTCAGCAGACAGGGGGGTCAGTGGGTATGAGGTAACCGAGGACAAGAGGTGCAGGACCATCCAAAGGAGTAGGAGGGGATGAGGAGGGGGCTATAGAGATAGGGGGAGAGCTAGCTCTATGTGACATTGTATATTATTTTGACCCTTCGGGGCAACCATTGTACCATGATTGTCATATTCATTTTTGAGATATATATAATATATGATTTTTGGGTAGCATTTATGCATGCATGTACTTTATTATGAATATTATGATAGACATTATTTATTGTTTTATGATGTGATGTATTGATGATGATTATGCATGTGTTGTGTTGACCTATTTATGATGCAGGATGGATGCTTATATATGTATTTTTTTATGATATGTTACTGACACTTTGATGGATGTAGGATGATTATCTAGGCTTATATGAGCTATATATATATATATATTTGGATTTTATAATGTAAAATGTTTGATGCATGATGTATTATTTTTGGATTTTCTCATGATTTCAGAGAAAGATTTAAATGATGCATAATTGTTCTTTGTTTGTGATGGACTAAATTTTGAAAATGCATAATTTGATTAAATGGATTAATCTATAATGAATATGTACACTATGATGGATAATGCACCTTAAGTGAATAATGCAACAAAATTTGTAATGCAAACTAAATGATGGACACACCGTACAAAATAAAAAATGAATAATGCAACAAAAATTGTAATGCAAACTAAATGATGTACACACCATACAACATAAAAATGAATAATGCACCAGACACACTAAAATAAATAATGCACCAGACAAACTAAAACGAATAATGCAACAAAATTTGTAATGCAAACTAAATGATGTACACACCGTACAAAATAAAAATGAATAATGCAACAAAATTTGTAATGCAAACTAAATGATGTACACACCATACAAAATAAAAATGAACAATGCACTGGACACACTAACATAAATAATGCACCATACAAACTAAAATGAATAATGCAACAAAATTTGTAATGAAAACTAAATGATGTACACACCGTACAAAATAAAAATGAATAATGCACCGGACACACTAAAATAAATAATGCACCAGACAAACTAAAATGAATAATGCACCTATATGGACAATGCACAATTTTTTAGAATATGTCAATCATAATACAATGACCTAAGGTGGGATATGAAAATGGGGGGAATAAATTGAGGTCTCCAAAATGTGGAAGGGAGAAATGATCGGAGAAATGCAATGATGGGAAATGGATACGGAGATTTGTTATGCACAAAATGTGGAGAGCCAACCTAATTTGATATTGCCAAGGGCAGTCTACACCACTGATTATAGGAACCAGGATGTCATGAAAAACCCAAGGCATGGACTGACTCTCAGACAAATAGGTATGCCTTGCACACAACCATGCAAGTGTTGATAAACACTTATGCAGGGTTGTTGATTCATATAAGCAAAACCTTCAAACATGCCATACCACAAAAACATGTCAATACACCACTCCATAAAATATCAGGATATAGAAGATCCTGAAAGCCGTAAGTAGGTGTAGTCTTGGGATAGAAAAATTCAAGTCTAAGTAAAAGGATCAAACCATGCAAACAAAATGCACATGGCCAACTGACATCTTTTGCCAAGAGTAGGACTTAGGATTGTAGATAAACTGTCGGACTAGGGAAGGATGCATCCCGATGGGCAGGAGTGACTGATGGATCTGAACAAGTAATAGAGAAAATGACATGGACACCTAAGTGCGGATATGACACTTGATTGTTGGGGTTTTATGGAGTACATGTGGATGAGTGTTTGGATAATGCATAAGTCAAAAGGAAGACTGAGTTGAGGACTGGGAATTAAGCTCAGCTAATTGGGATGGAAGCTAAGTTGGATGGGATGAAAGCTCAGTTTGATGGGATGATCCTTATTCAAGTTTCAGGCAAAGACTCATCATCATATGGATAATCAGTCTGTTGAGGGTAGTTTAGTGGATGAGCGAATGATTTTCTTGTAGAACGAAGGAGACAACCAACAACAAACAGGGTGATGGATGTCATGGGAGAAGGTTCATGCGGTGGTGTGGATTAAGGAATATGGATATCGGGTGGGTGATTAAGGAAGATAGAGTCTTGACCTGATAGACGATGGATCCATAATATTTACCTTGATGCTTGTAAATAGGTTTTCATCAAGGTACTTGCCCATAGCACCACAAAGTGGTTTTCACTGATGGATGAATTGATTTTTTTCTTTAACTTTTGCTTTTTTTAATTTTTTAATTTTTTCTTGATTTTTTGTATTTTTTGATTTATTTGTATTTTTTAATTTTTAGACAATTGGCGACCTTCTGAGGACTAGGCATAAAATCTCTTCAGGTGCATGATGTTCGTAGGCTCATCCAAGGGATCTCCTTCGAGAGTAGCCAACTGATATGCCCCTGATCCATATTTTGTTGTGATCACATAAGGTCCAAGCCAATTAGGCTCAAACTTGTCTTTCTTTTCTCTTTCTTGAAGATTTTTTTAATTTTACATAAGGACAAGATCGCCAACTTCAAATTCTCGGGTTCTGACCTTCTTGTTGTAGCTCAAGCATGAGCGATTTTGATATACTCAGAGATGATTTAAGGCCTTGAGGCACCTTTCATCCAACAATTCTAGCTCTTGTAGCTTGACAACTCTATTCCTCATCAGGGATACCCTTAGGGAGGGATCTCGATCTCAAGAGGGAGAACAACTTCGAAGCCAAAGACAAGGGAATATGGAGTGGCACCTATGGGCGTGCGGATGGAAGTATGGTAAGCCCACATAGCAGGATGGAGTTGGAGGTGCCAATCATAACCATCTTCATTGACTGTCTTTTTAAGGATTTTGATTAAGGTCTTATTAGAAGCCTCAACTTTGCCATTTTCTTGTGGGTAATATGGGGTGGAGAAGCAATGTTGGATATCAAACTTATGACAGAGCTCTTTAACATCCCGATTCTTGAAAGGTCTGCCATTATCCATGATGATAACGTTGGGGATTCCTTATCAGCAGATTAAATAGTTCAGAATGAATTTAGAGATTTGTTTCCTAGTTGTGAAGGTAAGAGGGATGACCTCTACCCACTTGGTGAAGTATTCAGTGGCGGTGATGATGAATTTATGACCATTAGAGGATGTAGGGTGGATTTTCCCAATAAGATCGAGCCCCCACTATGAGAGGGCCACAACGTGATAAAAGGTTACAGATCCTGTGATGGAGCGTGAATCTTGTCGCCATGCTTTTGATAAGTGATACATTTCTTCACATAATTATATGCATCTTCTTCCATTGTAGGCCAGCAGTATCCTGTTCACAAGAGCTTTTTAGCCAAAGTGAGACACTTGAGTGTGCCCCACAGATACCTTTGTGCACTTTGCGTAGTGCCCATTCAACATCTTGTTTGTTTAGACACCTTAGGAGGGAACCATCAAAATGCCTTCTGAATAGGGTGTCTCCAAGGATAGTGTAACGGGTGCAACGATGGATAAAGGTTTGTTGTTGGGTTTTGGTGAGGTGGGGAGGGATGGTGTTGTCTCTTAGGTAGGTGAAGGTCTCTTGATACCAGGGCGATTAGGGACCAATGAGTACACACATCATTTCAGACTTACCTAGGTCATAAGCCGGTATGAGGAGTTTCTCGACCAAAAACTCATATTTTTTACTATGTGTCGATATCTGAAGGAGGGAGCCAATGGTGGCCATTGCATCTGCAACTCTATTGTTTGTGCATGGAATCTGATCAAACTTGATTGATGTAAAGTGTTGTTTAAGGTCCTCAACTATACTACAATAATGAATAAGCTTGTCATCTTTTGTTTGGTACTCATCGTTGACTTGTTTAATGACAAGTTGGGAATCACCATAGATGTGTAATTCCAATATCTTCTATTGGATAGCCAAACGAAGTCTAGTGATTAGTGCTTCATATTCTGCAATGTTGTTGGTGCATGCAAAGGGTATCTTGTATGATTTAGGGATGCAATCTCCTTGAGGTGAGACCAACAATATGCCTGCCCCTGATCCGTTCTGCGTGCAAGAACTATCAAAATACAACTGCCATGTGGAAGACATAGTGACAGTCATTATGGATTCATCTAGAAATTCTGTGAGAATGGGGTGATCACCTTGAAGCGGAGCATCTGCCAGTTAATCTGCTATCACTTGTCCCTTGATTTCTTTTCTATCTACATATTCAATATCAAACTCACTTAGTAACATGATCCATTTAGCAGTTCTCCTAGTGAGAGCAACCTTTGACAAGAGGTACTCGAGAGGATCAATCTTAGCAATCAATTTTGTTTTGTTGTTAAGCATGTAGTGCCAGAGTTTTTGTGTGTTGAAGACAAGTGCTAAGCATGCTCTTTCAATAGGGGTATAATTGAGCCCATACCCTACTAATGCGCAATTGATATAGTACATAGCATGCTCTTCTCCTTGATCATATGTCTATGCCAATTATGCCCCCAATGCCACTGTGGTTGCTGATATGTACAAAAGGAGCGACTGTCCTCGAATAGGAGGCATAAGAACTGGAGGTGATGCTATGCTAGGTATTCTTTGAGTTTCTCAAAAACCCTCTGACACAAGCAGTCCCATTTGAATTTGGTATCCTTGTGTAGTAAGTGCACAAATGGGTGACATTTATCTGCGAGTTGTGAGATGAAGTGTCTGATGGATTGGAGCTTTCCTTGGATGCTATGCAGTTTTTTGAGAGTCTTCAGGGGAGGCATTTCCATGATAGCTTTCACCTTTGCAGGATCAATCTCTATGCCTCTGCGGGAAATAATGAAACCTAATAATTTTCCAAATGTAACACCTCCCTTTCAGGCCTCCTAAATCTCGAAATAGCTTCGTTTTCTCCTGACTCACTCTCTGCCTCTTCTTCCTCTCCTATCTCCTACAGTCATTGCTTCTTCTCATCCAGTTTCCATTCTAAACTTTGGACTATTTGCATAGCCTCCTCAGACTCTTTGTTCCTGAAGATATCTTAGGCTTCTACGTACTCATGAAAGTAATCACCTAGATTTTACTTTTTCCTGCCCTCAAGGTCATAGTTCTTCCGACCTGTGTGCTCATAGAGGTTGTAATCTTCTATCAAACTCTTGTCAATGATCTCATATGCCTTTGTGGAGACAATAATGAAATCCTCAAAATGTAAGGTACCAGGCAAGAAAACTTGCTTGTGAGAACCCCCAAAATGCATTGCATTTGAGACACTCATCTGCCTCACAATCTCCAGGTAAGCAATCTTGTCAGGTGCAGGCTTCAGCAACACATAAGGAACTCCTTCAAATCCAAAAACCCTAACATAGATGAAGTCCTGGCACACATACCCGTCACCCCAATTGTAATTTACTTTGGTATCCCCATGCTGATGGCGTCTAAGGAATCTTTTGATTTCCTTCAAAAAAGACACTCCAAAAGTTCTAAATAAAGGCTGCACAAAAAACTCTTCAAACTTGATTTAGTGGGATCTCATGAAATGTGAATCCCACAATGACCACCATAGCTGTACAGGTTGCTCCTCTCCATCTTTACCATGAATATTCGCTTTAGCTCCTCAGGCCACATTCCCTTGAGTCGTCCATAAAACAAGACAACATGCATCAACAAAGAGTAAAACTTAGAAGATTTATGAGGGTTATTTTGAAGGCTTAAGAAACCCTCATGTATTTTCTCAACAACATAAGTAGCATAGTCGAATTGTATCAGCTCATGCATCTGTGTGTCAACAGCAAGGACCAGAGGTCCTATCCGAGCTATATATGGGACTTCAACTCCTCCCACTTGACTGCCTGCCATATAGGTATACTGCATAGACTGCCTGAAGATATTGATATCAAATGGGGGCCCATTCTCTTCTGTCAATTTTCCCTTTTCGGCCTTATGAATGGCCAAATTTCATTCATTGTACATGGTGTCCATCTTTGTATACTCTTCCTCTAGTTTCTCAAAAGACAAAGGAACATTAGATTCAAAACCTGGACCAAAAACCTCCTAGATGGTGGCTACTGAGATATGGATGAAAGTGTCACCATTTGGTAATTGAATACATTTTTTGAAGCATTGTAAGCCCTAGCCAATGTTTTCATCAATTGGACATTCACAAAGACGTTAGGGACCACAAGCTTACCCAATCCAGTCATCCATGGGTTTGAAATTGGGGCCGGCTTATTTCTCCTTGTATAATGATACAAGAATAATTTGTGACCTCTGATCTTGGTCCATACATTGCCAATTTCTTTGAAATCATCCTCTAACTGGTCACGGATGGGTAGGTTGACCTTTGATCTCCGGGATTTGGCTCCTGGTGAGCTCATTTGGTCAATCATGTCTTGGTTTAATTTTCGCTTCGACATACCTTCTCCCCATTTGGACTTTTTAGAAGCACTTTCAGAAACTTCTATAACCTTCCTCTTGCCCTTGGAACTAGCACCCTCCATATTTGAATCTTTCAAGCTTTCTGTAGTTTGATTCTCTGTAGTTTAGTTTTGCTTCAATCTCTTTGTTAGCTTCAAATTGTTATGCAAAATCCTTGTACCGACTCTTCATATATGGATTTGATGGATTAAAAGCATTTACTTAGCTGAAATCCTACTATGATTTGCCTCGTGCGAACACCATTCTACCTATTCTTTGCATTTAATAATGGTGGGTCGATCCATTTGTAATCAGATTCTGTAATGGCTAATCGACATAACTTTTCCGATAATTCAACTAGTTGGCACCACCCGTCCTCTTGGTCAGCATAAGTCTCACCGATCATTTCGCCTCTTGGCTATATTCTTCTGTCACTTTTATATCACATCGACGTATGTCATTATGATACACCCTCCTTTTATTCCTTTGTGGCATTCTGCCCATCAAGTTTCAGCATAGCTCCAAATATGTTCCTCCGATAGTGAAAAATTATTATGATGAATCCCCCTTGGTAGTTTGCATCTCATTCGTTACATCAGGTCACCTTATCGGGTATTGGGACAACTTATTTTATGTTTCCCCGATGACCCGATGACTTTTACTTCATGCTTGTGCTTCCCTTTCACTTCTCTGGTCTATCGGCATATGATTTCTCGATGAAACCTCCCTCTTGGTCATCATATTGCAAATCTTATCGGGTGTCAGGACAACTTTTTCCTATGTTTCTCCGATGACCCAATGACATTAGGCTCTAGCCTGTTTGTTTATAGATCCATTGGCTTATGCTCCATCGATGAGGTCTCCTTCACGATAACTGCTTCAAATTCCTCATCGGGTATCGACGTAGCAGAAAATGTCTTTCTCCAAAGGGTCGATGTCATCCTGATGACTTTACCTTGTCGCTCTTTTAGTCACTTACTTCAGTGTAGGCTATCCTGGCGAAACCTCATTTCCATCCATCATGATATATACCCTATCGGGTATCGGGGTACCTTTTTCTTACGTTGTCTGATATCCTGATGATTTCAAAACATTCGCTTCGCATTCTCCTTAGTCAGTGTAAGTCATACCGATAACCTCCTCCTTTGTGCTCAACTTTGTCTTTCTTATCAGGTATCAGCGTAATCCAAAACTCCTTTCATCGATAGTTTGAGTTGTCCCGATGGCTTAGTATTCCCACTTTTTGGTGTTGCTTCATCGGATAAAGTCATGCCGATGACACCGCCTTCTGCCATCTAGCCCATCGGGTATTGGGGTAGCACAAGATATCATTTTTTGACAACCTGATGAAATTTACTGTCTACTTCACATTCTCTTTCATCGGTATAGGTTATACCGATCACCTCATCAGCTATCGGCACAATATTTTTCTCATGCCTCTGATAGTGAATGTTATGCTGATGAAAACCTTCTTATAAACTTCCTTTTGGTTCTCCTTCATAGTGATCGGTCTAGTTCATGTCGATAAGTTCTCTCATTATTTATGCCAGTCGGTCTTATCGGGGTAACTTACACCGATAGTTCAAACTTGATAATTATGCAAATTAATCCCCTCTTCATATATCACTTGCACTTGTAACCTTTTATGGAAACTTTGCATGTGCTAATAGATGACAAAGACTACCACATAGGCCCAAAGAATGACTTATAAGGATCCCAATGTTATCATACTGAAATTTTCTCATGTAGTTCCTACTCAGTGCCAACCCTTAGCATGCCCTAGCGGTGCTTGTCCAATTCTGAAAAACAAGGTCACAGAGGGATTTTTTCTGATACGATAGCACATATCCCGCACATACAATCCAACAATAAATGCTCTTATGTTTTAAATGTACATATAAAACATCAAAGAAATAGCACATAATATTTTATAAAAATGTGTGTTAACAGTGGCTCTTTCTGGGGATGCATGTTTTTGTTAGGGACATAGCAAGATCTCAGCTATTTCTGGAAAGCAGACCAAACCATAAACATAAATAAACCACAAAGGAAAACTAAACTACTATACTACAATAAATACTCCCTGCTCCTTAAGAGAAAAAATGTTTGAGGTACTGAGCATGTACTGGAAATTCCTGAATTTCACCATCAACATTCTGCAAAAAGTATGAATTTTCCCCTCTCTTTTCCATGATGACATACGGTCCTAGCCAAAGTGCTTCAAATTTTCCATGCTTGCCCTTATCTTGATCCTTTGCATTCCATTTTAGCACCCACTCTCCTTCCTCAAAGGTCCTAATAGAAGCTTTCTTATCATATAATGCTTTTACCATCTTCTACTTTTGTATGTTTTGTTCTTGAGCCTCTCTTTTGTACTCATCCAATTCGACCAACTGTATCAGCCTATCTTCCATGAAATCAACATCCTCTAAATATTCCTCTGAAACAAATTTATACACTGAGAGCAAGTTGTTCAAGGGTAATCGTGTCTCTTTACCATAAATAAGCAAATAAGGGGCAAACCCTGTGGATTTCTTGATTGTTACTCTATCTGCCCATACTACTAAATTTAACTTTGAATCCCATGCCCTTTTGTTGTCACCTAACATCCTTTTAATGATTTTTAATAAGTTTTTGTTGCTAGATTCTGCTTTTCCATTCCCCTGGGGGTGATAAGGTGATGAATATGACAATGTAATTCCATAATTTTCACAAAAGTCAGCAAATTATTTGGATCTGAAATACATCCCATTATCTACAACAATTTTATGGGGCACCCCAAATCTTGTCAATATATTTTCCAAAAAAAACTTTGTTACCACCTTACTTGTTGCTTGCCTTGTAAGAATTGCATCTACCCACTTAGTAAAGTAATCAGTGGCCACCAAAATCCATTTGTGTCCTTCACTAGATTTGTTTGAAGTTTCTCCTATGAATTCAACACCCCACATCTGAAAAGGTTCTTTAGTTTGCATAGGTCTAAGTGGAAGAGCTCCATCATATTTAAGTTTTCCTTAAAAAATTTCTGGCAAGCATCACATCTTCTAGTATAAGTATGACAGTCCTTAAAAACTTGTGGCCAATAATAACCAACATTGAGTATTTTATGGGCAGTAGTTTTTGCTGAAAAATGTCCCCCACATACACCTTCATGCAATTCTTTTAAAACAAATTGAGCTTGATAAACATCCAAACAAAATAAGAGGATACCATCCTTGTTTTTCCAATACAAATCACCTTTAAGCAATACATACCTAGATGCCTGAAGCTTAAGTGTTATTTTCTGACTGTCATTCAACTCCTCCGGGCATTTCATGTGTTTTAAATAATAGACAACATTCTTATACCAAGGATACATCTCAATGCTTATTTGAGCCTCCTCTAACTCTATCTGATTTATCTGTTTCGCTTCCAAATTTGATTATGTCATTAGTTCAGCCAATCCTTGACCTATTACCAGTTTAGTAATTTGGATATCAATGTTGAATTCCTAAATTTGATTGATCCATTTACATCTTCTCTCAGTAGTTTCAGTCTGTCTGAAAATATCTTTGACTGTTGCATTAGGGATGTATGTAATGAGATTAGCTCCCACTAAATATGGTCTAAAAGATTTTACAACTTTTACTAGGGCATATGCTTGTTTCTCATTTATATCATAGTTTAACTCAAAGGCTTGTAGTGTCTTGCTAAAAAATGCCACTGGTTGTTCATGACCTTCATCATTCTTTTGCAACATAACTGTAGCAATGGTATGAAATGAAGCAAAAGAAAATACTTGAAAAGGTTTAGAGAAGTTAGGAGACTTAAGTACAGGTGCTTCCTTGATGGCCCTTTTAATGTCCACAAAGGCCTCAATTACTTCATTAGTCCATTTTATTTCTGCACCCTTTTTTAACATCTTTGCAATAGGTTTGATAATTTCCAAAAAAATTGATACAAATCTTCTAAAAATATTAATTTGTCCAAAAAATGAATCAATAGCTTTTACTGTTTTAGGGATCTAAATTTCGTCAATAGCTACAATTCTCTCAGGGTCAATCCTTACTCCGTCTTTAGATGCAATATGTTCTAGCAATTTACCTTCAGTGACCCCAAAGTGACACTTTTTTGGGTTTAAAGAAATACCATACTCTAGTGCTTTGATGAAATTTTTTCTAAGTCATTACAATGGTTCTTTGCTTTCTTGGAGTATGTAGTCAAATCATCCTGGTATACAACCAAAATGTAATCAATGAGGCCTTCAAAAGCTACATCCATGACCCTTTGAAAAGTAGCTCCAACATTGATAAGCCCAAATGGCATCCTGGCGTACACATATGTGTCCCATGGTGTAGTGAAAGTTGTTTTGTATTTTTCTGATTCCTTAACCTTCACCTGGTTGTAACCAAAAAACCCATCCATCATAGAAAGTAGTTCATTTCATGTTACTTTCTGCAGCAGAGCTTCCATATTTGGTAGGGCATAATTATCTTTCAAGGATGATATATTTAAATTTCTAAAATCCACACACAACCTGATATTACCATTTTTCTTTCTAACATGCACCAGGTTTGACACCCACGTTGAATGCCTTATGGGCTCTGTAATCCCTGCATTCCTCATCTTCATCAATTCTTCTTTCATTTTGGGAGCCAATGTGGGATTTATAGGCCTTTCCTTTTGCCTAAATGGTTTTGCATCTGGTTTTAGTGGGATTTCATGCCAAAACAAATCCTATTTGTATGCCTTGAGATCATCATATGACCAAGCAAAAACATGTTTGTATTTCCTTAACAGATTTACCAATGCAGTCCTAATATTCGGTGTAAGCTTCCTCCCAATGTAAACCTCTCTAGGATTGTTCTCACTTCCCAAATTTATTTATTTTATTTCCTCACAACTTCCAGTGTTGGGCTTGAAATTTGTCATGTCCTTATTGTCAAACATCCTTTCTAATTCCACCAACCCTTTTGGAATCTTATTTGTTTTAAGTTGTAAGATATTTTTTCCAAACAGAGATTCCTTACCATTCTCCTCTTCCACATACGCATTCCAATCCATATGTTGGGCTTCATATTGATCCTCACAAAACAGGAATTTTAGAAGATCCCTGTCATCATCAAATATCTACCAATTTGTTATGTTATCTGGTACTGCAGGTCTAGTCTTTATTTCAACTTGGTTGATGTCATCAAAAGGAATATCATTATGCTTAATTGCTAAGTTAGCCATAAAATCAGCCAAAATATTGTTAGATCTTTCAATCCATGTTATAGAAAATGCATCAAAAAATTCAATTGAATCCCACACCTAATTTCTGTAATTTCAAAGCCTTACATTTTTAGTGGTAAATCTTTCCCTTACTTGAGATACGACTAAATCTAAATCACCATAAACTGTTAGTAATTTAATGCCATATTTACTTGCCATCCTAAGGCCTAACAATAGTGCTTCATATTCAACGACATTGTTTGTACATTCAAAAGCTATCAAAAAAGAATATTTGAATGATCTTCCATTAGGAGAAATAAAATCTACACCATCTCCATTTCCTTCTTTACTGCAAGCACCATCAAAATACATTTTCCAATTTTTATCCTCATGCAATTCAATAGTATTTTCAAACTTATCAGTTTTGTATTGGATGGGTTTAGAAATACTTACCTGAAAGTTATCTATATCTGTTTGGAGAAAACATGTTGTCTCATTCGGATCAACCTCCTCTATCAAGTAGAATGATCTCGATTCTCTGTCAATCCTTACATTGGCCCCTTTTACTGGGATGGTTGCATATGAAAGATCTAGCTGGACATGTCCACCCACCAAATTTGAACATTGCCTTGATAATAACATCCCATAATTTGGCCGAACTTGCACAACAATGATGTCTGTTTTATATGACGTATCAGGGCATGCTAGAAATCAAAACTCCACATCCTTCATAATTCCAACAACTGGGACTAATCTTTTATCCATAGCATAGCATTTCCCATGGGGTGTGTTCACATGCATCCCAAGTTCTTTCATGACATCTTTTGGCATTATGTTCACGGCTGCACCTGAATCTATCATACAATTCTTAACCATTTTATTGTTAATCATCAAAGTTAGATAAAAAGGATCAACCTGGGTAAGATTCTTAGTGATAGAAGTTCCCAAATAGACAACAGGTGGATCTTTAGCATTTGGCTTATGATCCTCTTTATTTACTTCACCAACGTTAGACAAAATCTTGATTGTTTCATGTTTGTAATCAGGAAATTTTATTACTTTAAGCAAGGGCACAGATATTTTTATCTGTCATAGAGCCTGAGACATAAATGATCCACAATTCGAGAGTGACTTACTAATCTGTTTCTTTTCAATTGGCTTTGTTAATTTAAGAGGTTCTGTTTGTTTGTCCTTTTCTACTGCAACTTCCTTTTCCTTTTTAGCGATGGTGTCTTTGTTTCCACTAGCTTTAGGAACTTTTGCAAATATCCCAGATGGCTTACCTTGTTCTGGGTTCACTATTCTATTTCTTAACTGATAATTGCTTTTCACCTGAGCTACTACTGCCACAGTATAGGCTTTCTTTTATTCATCTGTTAAGTTCCTCAAGGAATGCACTGGCTCTTCATTATGGAACAATCTCCTCAAGGATGGGATGTTCACTTCATCATCAGTAAAAACTTGTTGTAGACTATGTTGTTGGTTCTCTCTTCTCCATTGTACATCTGATGATTGCTCACCCTCAGATGAATCATCATCCCTACCCCAAAATGGATCTGATTAAAGTACATTTACTATGGGCTCATATTCATTCTCATTGTCCTTCTCTTCTGCAAAACCTTGAGCAATCATACATTGTTTTGCAACATGGGGTAAATTGCATACTTCACACCATGGATATTCTTCAACAAAATTGTTTACCTTCTTCAATGGATCAGGAGTTTCTTTTCTTAGATTTGCATTCACCGGTTTACCATCTTTCCAGTTTGTATTATATGGCATGTCATGCAATCTTGTTCTATTGTAACTTATAGGCTTGTTACTTCTATATAGGGGCAGTTTCTCATTGTGATTTTGCTTACCCTTCATGTCCTTTAGCATGTCCATGATTTGACCAAACTCATCCTTTTTTGTTGTTCTAGGATTATATAATTTTGGATCATCTCTTTTGCAAATTCTCCCAGCAGCGTTTCTGTTATTTTCAATGGTATTAGTTGTTTTAAAAGCTTGCTGCAAATTGATAGGTTTATGAGATAAGATCTCATAATGAGTCTTGTTGTCAAAAGCACTTAAATAAAAATCAATAAAAAATGAATCAACAGGTCTAATATCTCTTGGTATCCTATTAAGTACTTTATTAAACCTCTTATTAAATTCATAGACTGATTCATTCTGATTTTTCTGTATGCTAGTCAACTCATGAGATGCAAATGAAGTGTCATTATGCTCTCCAAATTCCTCCAAGAATATTGTCACAAATTCCTGCCAACTACCAATACATCTGTCAGGAAGATTCCTATACCATTCTCCTACATCCTCTGTTAGAGATTGAACAAATAATTTCATAAAAACATCTTCATGAGGGATTTCAAACTCTTCAATGGTATTTTTTACATTTATTACATGTCGCTTTGCAGAATCAGTTTCATTTCCCGTGAATTTGGGAATAACTGACCTTAAATTGTTTGCAATCTGATTTGGATATCCAACTATCCCACTGAAATCCAACTGTTTATACCTCTCAATGGTCATAGGTGGTCTACAACCATAGTTGTTAACCTAATAGTTTCTGTAGACACCTAAAAATGTCTCATTGATCATGTATTAATTATTCCTCTAATTAGTTAAATAATTCTTTAATTCTTTAATTAATTTAATTAACTATTTCTTCTAATTTCATATTTCCTCATCATCTTACTAATTATTCTATTTTCTATTTCTATCATCATTTAATCATTTTAACCATTTTCTAAATATTAATTAAATATTTATTATTTAATTAATTCTGATTAATTCCCCAATTTAAATAATCTTTATTATTTAAATAAATTAATTCTCAATTTCTATCTCTAATCATCTAATCATTCAACCCTTATCTAAATATTAGTTAAATATTTATTATTTAATTAATTGTGATTTAATTCCTTTAATTCAAATAATCTTTATTATTTAATTAAATTCAATTTCTAAATAATTAAATAGTTTCTTTAAATTATTTAATTAGCTAATTAATTCTGATTAATTCCCCAATTTAAATAATCTTTATTATTTAAATAAATTAATTTCTATCTCAATCCTATCATCATCTAATCATTCAACCCTCTTCTAAATATTCATTAAATATTTATTATTTAATTAATTATGATTAAAACCTTTAAATTAAATAATCTTTATTATTTAATTAAATTCCATTTTTAAATAATTAAATAGTTTCTTTAAATTATCTAATTAAACTAATTAATTCTTCCATTTCCAAATCCCCAAATTATAATTTCATTTAATTTCATATTCTTCTAATTTCTTTCAAATTCGATACATGTGCATGATTTCAAAAACCAAATTGAAAATCAAAGTCAAGTTCTAAATACATTCAAATATTAAATTGAATTAAAATAAATTCAATTATCTGAATAAATCTCATGCAAAGATTAAATTGAAAATCTAAATCTAAATGCAAGCACATGCTAAATTAATTTATTTAAATCAATCAATTAATTAAATCATTATCTCTCCAATCTCTATTTCCATCTTTCAGTTAGCTTTTTCTAAATTAAGCTTTCTTTGTCATTTTCTTTATTTTCTCCAATCATTCTTTTTCTTCCTTCAGTCAGCTTTTTCTCAATTAGTTGACTCAATTAATCTATTCAATCTATTCTGTTTCACTCCTACAATCAACAATTCAATTATCAATTTTCATGTGAGCTCACCTGGGTTCCACCTCTTGATCAATATGTTCCACCTTTCAATCAATCTTCTCCAATTTTCTATAAATTAAGCATTCAATCTCCATTTTCAACAATCACAAACTTTGAATCTTTGTGTCACTTGCAGGTTACCAGCGCAATATCTGAGAGCCATCATACCACAAAGAGGAGAAGAGCAATGGAAGCAATATGTGATCTTGGGATAGGGAGTTTTGATTTCATTTGATTATTTTAATTCCCATTTGCTTGATTGTGTTATTCCATTGTCTTATTTGTTAAATTCTTTGGTTAGGAGGGATTCGTGATTTCCCTTTTGCTTCTAATTGATTACTTATTTTTAAGATGAATTTTACAAATACGACATTTTGATGAACCCGACGTGAACTAACAACAATTTAACCTTCATTATTTTTTCTGTGTGATTTTTTGCAAATTGTGCGGATTTTTCATTTTTTTTTTGCAGGTTGCACGAATTTTGAGAAAAGATTTTTTCATCACGCAATCGAGCATTCATCGTCACGCAATCGCATAGAAAAAATCACGCATTCGACCCTTCGGGGTCACGCATTCGTTCTGACAGGGTCACACAATCGCCATGTCCAAATCGCGCAATCGCCCTTTCTACATCACACATTCGCAGGAAGCTTTGTTGTTTAATTTTTTCTTTCGTCTGTTATCTGTTCTGTTTAATTCTGTATTAAATTTGATTAATTCAGGAACAAATTTCTTTTATTTTTATGATTTGATTAATACAATTTATGGCAAGAAAAGTTCAGTTCAAGATTTCAGGTGCAAGAAGGACGAAACAACAAAGGAGAGAAGCCAAATGCTATCAAAGGGTTCTTCAGACAGAAAAATTGATACAGGATTCAAAAGAACAACTGATCTTAGACAAATATAATAGCCTAGTTCTTTCTTATACAGTTAAATATGATCTAATCAATATTGAATGGATGATGAGGGATTTGGCTGGGGCTTCACAATTGGTTTCGCAGGTTCCTGATCGGGTTTAGTTTTCTTATTTTTTTTTAATTTTAAACTTTTGTTGTTGTCTGCCTTCTGTCATGCAATCGACCTGTTAGTACTATGCAATCAACTAGATATCGTCACACATTCGATCTATCAGATTTACGCATTCTCTCTGTCAGATTCACGCATTCGGTCTGTAAGTATCACGCAAACGCACAGGTAAAATTACGCATTCGCCTCTATCAAGTTTTGAGTTTCTGTTAGTTTGATTGTACTACTAATCTTTTGTTTACAGCTTGTGGTGGATTCTCAAAGAGGATTAGATTAGTATTTTTGCATGCACACTTCACACTTCATTTTTAGTGCTTAAAATCAACAATAGTTAAAATGGACATGCATGGATAATCTCACACTTCGTTGTTGGTGCTTAAAATGAACATGGGCTAAAATTGACATGCATGCATCTCACACTTGGTTTTTGGTTCTTAAAATCAACAAATGGTTAAAATTGACATGTATGCCTTCATACTTGGATTTGGTGTTTAAAATGGACATGCACATGCGTATCTAACACCTAAATTTGGGCTATAAAATGAACGTGAATCAGGCTGCATTAGATTAAATCATTTTTTCATTTTCTTAAGGTAAAGAACTTTTTATTGTGTATGGGGTGGACCTACTGTTGCACTAATTGACTTTCTACCCGCCATCAGGCTCTTGGGAGAAAGAAGGAAGGTGACAACGACATCCAAATTTTCTTTTATTCTACGTAGTGAGGGGTATCTTTGATTGGGGATTTCATCACCCCACAGAGGTACTTCGAATTGGGATGCGTTGGGGATATCATCTCTCCCAGTGTACTCTCGAGCGGGTTTTTTGAGCCACTATATAAATATACTGATCAAGCGGCTAGAGTGTTGAGTGAATTTGACGTATGTGGGGGCCTTCCCTACACCATTAAGCTCAACTAAAGCCTTAAGTGGCTTTCTCTGAGAATCCATCGTTGGATTGGGACTCCTCGAAACCTAATACTAAGAACCAATTTAGCTGCCAAGAAACCCTACATTCAATGATTCCGGGAGTGCGGATTGTACCCCATAGATACCCTTCATGTACCTTACACTATGATACATGAATCCCTTGGCTATAAGATCTTCGGATCTTTGGGATAAGAGAGACTGGCATGCCCGAGAAGTGTGTGCCCTGGAGTGGAGCCAATGCTGCCAGACTTTCTATCTGTTCATTTTGTCTCGATATTTTATTGTAAGGGCCTCACTTGAATGGTTTCCACTATCAATCCTAAGATTGTATTTCATTCTTTTTTATGTATCGATGTGCTAGACCAGTATTGAGTCAATCCCTTGGGCTATTTCAGGCCCTTTCCCACGTCTCTCTAAATTTTCTGAGATTGTATGAAAATTGAGTCAGTCAGCTATACATACCTACCAGCAATTGTTCTCAGATTTGGATAACTACAAAACATTGTCCTACACATGAAGCTACAAAAAACAAAGTCCATTTTGAAACCAAAATTCAAAAGTCCTTACATACTTGTGACCCTAGGCAGTTTTTTTACATAGTCCCACTTACGTCCTCATTATCGTTTTACGTCTTTTGCATAGTCCCACTTACATCCTCATTATCATCCTACATCTTTTGCATAAGTCCCACTTACGTTCTCATTATCGTCCTACATCTTTTGCATAGGTCCCACTTATGTCCTCATTATCGTCCTACATCTTTTGCATAGTCCCAATCACGTCCTCATTATCATCCTAAGTTTTTTGCATTATCATCCATATTAGTTACATAGTCCTACATTATCATATACATCTTCATCTAGACCTCATATATGTCTAAGTCCATAGTCACTTTTAAGTTCATAGCATGTGCCTTCATGGGTCTCCTAGGTGATGGTTTGCTTCCCTGCAAGCAACCTAATTTAGTTCCAAACGGCGGTCAACGAGAAATCATTGATGGTCTTGCTAACTTAGCTTGGGATTTAAGAAGAAGTGCACCTCAATATATAGGAGTCATACACGAGATAAATATTGAGTCTAGGATTTCCCGTATAATTGATCGAGAGATTGAAGCTGAACAACTTTGTCAACAAATGGAAAGACTTGCATTAGAGAAATCTAGGAATGCTCAAAAGGTCTCACGTCAAAATCCTTAATAGAGGGTCTAGTGTAGCCTTGCATTTACGTCTACAGTCTAGGGTTAAGTCATCGTCTTGCATAGAAACACCCTCATATAAGCAATTTTAGATGCCTGTCACAAGGTCGCAGAAAGTGAAAGGAATAATGGACCCGAACAACACACAGTCTGTAAACCCTACTTGGAATTTAGACATGTCAACAAGTCAACACTCAGGTACACAGACAATGTCCACCATAAACGAATTACAATAGCATTTGACAAAAGAAGAAATTGAGTCCGCTCAGCAAGACCCACATGTCCTCATGATCCTAGATGCACTTATACATAGCGATAGGGACAAGTATATTTCGTTGTTAATACAAAATGGGGCAAAACTACCTGAGGATTTTTATGTCACAAAGATTTTACCACCAGGAAAAACTTTAGGTCAAGATAGCAGTCAAACACCACCCTTGACACAAATACAAGCAACAACCTCCAGTTTTCCTCAAAACGTACCTATCCAAACAAATGTCAACACAAATGCAAACTTTCAAACAAGTGTGTCATCCTCAACGATCAATGCTAGTATACCACCACAGAGCATACCGATAATATCAAGTGTCTCAGCACCTATTCAAATGCAAGCAACAAGTGCAACCCAACCTCTAGTTTCCTATTCTATGGGATCCACATATAGTTATCAAAATGCAAATCTAGGTCATGCCAATACAACAAGTACAACTCAACCAAACATGGGTTCGCATATCAGCTATTTCACAGTACCTAGTGGAACATACAACACACAAGGTTATAATCTTTGTACCTTCCAACAACCTCCTAGTTATGCAACCACAAATCCTTTTGTGGGACATACACAAACACAAGGTGTACCTTTGACACAAATAGATATTCTGACACAACAAATACAAAATTTACAACAACAAATGATGACAATGCAAACTGGTAATGACAATAAAAGCTACACAATGCAGGACTTACGTCCTTATCCATTCGATCACACATTATACATGCCGCCTTTCCCACAACATTTTGAAACGTCGAAATTTGATAGATATCGAGGGAAGGGTGATTCTAGAGATCATATCAGAGAATTTTTTATGACATGTATAGAGGTTTCCTAAGAAGATACTTATCTAATGAGACTATTTCCTAAAAGTCTAGGAGGACCGGCTTTAGAGTGGTTTTCACATTTACCACCAACCATCACATCATGGGGAGAATTAGCTGGACAATTTATTGTAAACTTCTCACACAACATTGATACCCTGGTTACTTTGATGGACTTGTGTGCCGCTAAACAATATGAGAATGAAACATTTGCATCCTTTATACAATGATTGAGGGCTCTCTATATGAGGTGCAAGACAGTTATCCCAAAAATAGAGCAAGAGGATACGTTCACAGAAAATTTGATTTCTAAGATTAAATATCCGATACAAATGCAATGTTTAACAACATTCAAACAAATCACAGAAAAGGCTCTCAAATGTGAGAAGGGGCTAGTAGAACAAGGTCTTATTAAGTATGGCAATACCAACAACAATGAGAAATCTAAGTTTTGGTTGAAAAACAAAAATGTGACCAATGATGGTATTGTAGACACTAGACCCATAAACAAAACTCAACCCGTTTTATCTTTGGGAATGAGTATGTCATCTAATCCACATACAAAGAATAACACAACCTCAACAAATGTAAATGCTACACAAAACATGAACACAAGATACCCCAAGGTAAATGCTCCAAGAAGAAATTACACACCTCTAGGAGAACCTATTGAGTCAGCGCTCAAAAAGTTAATACAGACAAACATGATCACTTTACCTGAGGTAAGAGTGTATGAACCGGGTCCTTTCAAACCCACATGGTAGAATGATAATGATTTCTGTGATTATCATAGGACTAAAGGTCACAAAATGGCAAGTTGCTACAAATTGAAAAGCTTGGTCCAAGATATGATAGACCAAGGGGACATCACAATTGATACCGATAAAACCTCAGCAAACACAAATCATATGATTTTTAAGGATCCTTTTGTTAAGCATGACAAGGGGAAAGCTACCACATCAAGTACCCAAGACAATACAACTAACTACACAAAGGTCTTATATGACTATCCTATTCATGCAATTAGCTCAAGAGATGTAGCAAACAACGATTCACAAGAAACACTTGATCAAGATAACCAATATCAAGACACTCACACAGAGGAAAACCAAATTTGCATGATATTAGAGGCACTGAAGTAAAATGATGATAGAAATCTTTGTCTCAGAGACTGGGGGCATAATCAACCATCTCACTTAGGTTGGTTTGAAGATGAACTCATAGAACATATCATGGATGTCAAACATACCCATACAGACTATGAAGAGGGATTTAACATAAATCTTGATAAAACAACCTATGATACAAATGATACAATCGCTACGATCACCATAACTCCCAGAGACAGAGACTGTGCAGTAGTTACTCGCAGATCAAAGGTGACTTTACAAGGAATACCACAAAATCAACCACCAGCAGTAGGAACTTACAATGTTGTTGACCAACTTAAGAAAACTCCTGCACAGATATCACTATTCAAACTATTGCGAATTTCACCCAATCATAGAGCTATACTGGACAAAGCACTTGAAGATTCGATAGTGAATAGAGATATAGATGAAAATGCCTTCTAGTCTATGGTGGGAAATATGACACAAGGGACACGTATTCCATTCACAGAACAAGATATTCCTAGCGATAAACTACTTCATAATGACCCTCTACATTTGGAAGCTTACATTCGTAAGAGAAGAATCAGAAGAGTACTCATAGATGGGGGAGCTGGTCTCAACATTTGTACTTTAAAGTTGGTCAAAGCACTAGGGTATTCTGAACTTCACATTGATTCTTCTAAGAGGACAAATATCAAGGCTTACGATGATGAAGAACGTCCATCTAAAGGCATTGTAACCTTACCTGTACAAGTAGGACCAATAACGACAGAGGTTGCTTTTCAAGTCTTGGACAAAGAGCTGGGATATAACATGTTATTGGGCTGCCCATGGATCCACACCATGCAAGCAGTACCATCCACGTTCCATCAATTTGTCAAATTCCCATATAATGGTATTGAAATCACCATAAAGGGTGATCCAAATCCATTTCAACATTTCAATTATTTGAAAGACAGTGTGGATAATCAGGTACCTATCAATCAGGCTGCACCTCTCACTACACAGCTAGAAACATTAAAGATCATAGAAACAAAAAAGGAAATGCCTACAACATCCTCCTTACAAATCAAAGATATGGGTCGTGGAGAGTATTCTATTACAAATACTCTAAGTGGGAAACAATTGTCTCTTTCTCCTAAGTCCTTTGGGAAACCTCACTCTACAATACACAAATAGGACAAAGGAAAAGAAATTGTCAGATACATAGACTCATGCTCTTTCATTAGATGGGGTGACTTACAAGAAGAATCCCTGAACAAAGATGTTAACCATTGGATATATAGAGAAGAAGATCATATGACAATACCTAGAATACACACAGATCAGTATGGCAATGGATTCAAAATACTCCAAAGACATGGATATGATGGTACCACAGGCCCTGGGTTACAGAAACAAGGAAGGCTAGAACCTGTTGTTCCTAATGATAATCCAGGGAATCAAGGATTGGGATACAAGCATGTACAACATATCACCGAAGCAAGACAACGTACTCTTGATATATTAAATCGACCAAGCAAAACCATCAGATTACATATCACAAAGGAATTTGTCCACACAGGCGCTTCCATCTTCATCTCAAATAAGTAATTAGGTACCTACATCACCTAGTGCAGAATCAGATGGAGAAGACATGAGACAACTCGTGCAAGAACCTACCACTGAGTTACAAAATGATGCAGTTATTGACACAACAACATAGGCTAATGTGGCAACAGATGCAGGTTTACCACCACCACCCGAATCCCACCCATGGTTATTGTCACTACTTCTACCATGAGAAGCAACTCAAGCTCCACCTAATGAAATAGATGAAGAAAGATTGCAAAGGCTTATACCAGGCTTAAGAAGGGTAACTAATGTCCGAAGAAGACCGATCAATCTACAACAGAATCAGGAACAGGAACACGAAGAAATAAGTGATGATAGCTCATATGATGAAACATATATTGAAAGTGAGACAAACTCTCATGACTACGAATTCTTATCACTCCATGATTCTAGCTCACCAAAAAGTGTAATATTAAGGAATTAAATAAGGCTTATACAAGATGAAGATACACAAAGTCAGTCAAAAAATCAAGTCTTCATGTTATCAGAGTCTACTAAAGAAGGGAGTAATGATTTACCCCTAGTGTATTCACACTTGATTGATTGGGGGCAAGAAGGAAAACCAATGCTGGATTGGTTTGAAAATGATGAAGCCATTTTAGAATTTCTAAGAGTTAGAGAGGGATTTCCACAAGGTGATCATAAAGTAGGGTTTGTTATAGACCTGAATAGAACAACATACTTTGGAGAAGAAAGTACTTCTGCAACAAAAGATAAGGATCAAACTACCCATAATGACAAGAGTGACTTGGGTAATCTTCCTATGGAAAGAGAAAGGTCAATGTTACTTACAGAGCAAACAAAAGAAGTAAACATAGCAGAAGGGGAGGCTGTACATAACATCCATCTGGCAAAATCACTAAGCAAGGAAGAAAAAGACAGATTCATCCATTTTTTCAAACAAAGACCTATCAACTTTACTTGGTCCTATTCAGACATGCCAGGTTTAGACTCCAAATTAGTGTTGCATCACTTACCTTTGATACCGGGAGTTAAACCTTACAAGCAAAAATTGAGAAAAATGCATCCAAGTATCGCATTATTGGTTAAAATAGAACTACAAAAGTTGTTGGATGTAGGTTTTATTAGACCTATTGACTATGCGGAATGGATATCCAACTTGGTACCTGTGACTAAACCCACAGGAGGCATAAGAATCTGTACTGATTTTTGGGATCTTAATAAAGCTTGTCCTAAAGATGACTTCCTGCTACCTAATATCGACATGATAGTTGACCTAATAGTTGGAAATGAGATGCTATCCTTAATGGATGGTTTTTCAGGATACAACCAGATTAAAAATACACTAGAAGATCAACATAAAATGACCTTTACATGCCCATGGGGAACATATTGTTGGAATGTGATACCATTTGGTCTCAAAAATGCCGGAGCAACATAACAAAGAGCCATGACAACATTGTTTCATGACATGATCCACAACATAATGGAAGATTATGTGGATGATATATTGGCTAAATAAAAAATAAGAGAAAGTCACCTTGCAGTTCTTACACAGATATTTGAATAGTTAGAACAGTATAATGTCAAATTAAATCCAAAGAAGTGTGTATTTGGCATAACGACTGGTAAACTGTTAGGGTTTATAGTGTCAAATAGAGGAATTGAAATAGACCTTGCTAAGGTCAAGGCAATCATTGATATGCAACCTCCATCAACACTTAAACAACTCAGAGGGCTACAAGGAAGACTACAATCCATAAGGAGATTCATAGCACAGTTGGCAGATAAGTGTCACCCATTCTAACATTTACTCAGGAAAGGAGTTACTTTTAAATGGATAGAACAATGCCAGGAAGCTTTCCAAGCTCTGAAAGATTATCTTTTGAACACACCAATGTTAATATCTCGTACTCCGGGACAACCTCTATTGTTATACATATCAGCAATGAACTTAGCTCTAGGAGCTCTATTGGCACAACATGACAAAAATGGAAAAGAAAGAGCCATTTATTATATAAGTAGGACTCTGATTGGCTATGAACTTAATTATACCCCCATAGAGTGAGCATGCTTAGCAGTAATATTTGCATCCCAAAAGCTCAGACATTACATGTTGAGTCATAAGGTACAACTCATTGCATGCTTTGACCCACTCAAGTACCTATTGAGTAGAGCAACATTGACCGGGTGATTGACTAAGTGGGTTATGATCTTGAGTGAGTTTGATATAGAATACATAGACAGAAAAGCCATCAAAGGACAAATTATAGCAGATGAATTAGCAGAGGCTCCTATACAGGACAGTCACTCGTTGCTTATAGACTTTCCAGACGAATCCGTGTTTACATTAATTGCCTCAGTAATGTGGAAGTTATACTTTGATGGGTCATATACAAGTCACGGATCTGGAGCAGGGATTCTCTTAATTACTCCTCAAGGGGACATTATACCTAAGTCATTTAGGATCAATTTCCAATGCACCAACAATATGGTTGAATATGAAGCTCTCCTCATAGGGCTTCGTACAACTGTACAATGGAAAATACAAGAGTTATAGGTCTATGGTGATTCACAGTTGATTGTAAACCAGGTCAATGATGATTACAACACGAAGGACGACAAACTCATGCCTTATAAGAAGTTGGTCGAAGATTACAAGGAGCACTTCAACAAAATTACCTTCAAACAAATCCCAAGGATACAAAACAAGGCAGCAGATGCAATGACAACCATAGGATCTCTTCTGAATATGTTGGCTAACGAAACTCAATTTGAGTTCATCATAGAACAATTGATGTTACCTGCATATGAGACTCCCCTATCAGAATATGTATGTGCAACCATGGGTCCAGAATCACCTTGGTACAATGAAATATACACATATTTATATACTCAATACATGTCACCGGATCTGTCTAGGAATCAAAAGAAGACATTTATTCGTCAGGCATCTATGTACACCATTATAGCTGATATTTTGTATAGAAAGGTTTTTGATGGAACTCTTCTCCGATGCTTGGATGAGAATGAGGCACACCTTACTTTAAAAGAAGTCCATGAGGGTGTGGGGCTCACCAAAGTGGTCTGCCATTGTCAAAGAAATTGTTGAGAACAGGTTAAAACTGGCCAACCATGGAAAAGGACGCTTACAAGTATGTACAAAAGTGTAAACAATGCCAAATGTATGGAGACCTTATTCATGCACCAGCACAAGATCTTCAACCCATCACATCACCATGGCCATTTTCACAATGGGGATTAGATCTAGTGGGTAAAATAAACCCTACTTCTTCCAATGGGCACAAGTTCATCTGGACAACCACTGAATACTTTACCAAATGGGTTGAGGCAATTCCTCTAACATACACCACTCAAAAGTAGATAGCAAAATTGATGCTCAACTACATTATATGTAGATATAAAGTTCCAATGTGCTTTGTTACAGATAACGAGCGTCCATTTAAAAACCAGGAAGTGAAAGAGTTGTGTGACAAATTCCACATACAACAGAGATTTTCCACACCATACTATCCACAAAGTAATGGGCAAGCAGAGGCTACAAATAAAACAATACTAAAAATTCTTAAGAAAGTAGTCACTGACACAGGATGAGACTGACATCTCTAGTTAAATCCCACTCTTTGGGCATACAGAATAGGAGTACACACACCTACAGGAGCAACACCATATTCCTTAGTCTATGGGACATAAGCGATACTCCCCATTGAAATAGAAATACCATCTCTAAGAGTCTCCTTAAAGAACATCATATCAGAGGAAGACTACAGGGTAGCAAGGTTACAAGAACTCGAAACCCTTGATGAAAAAAGACTGTAAAGCGAAAAAATCGCGATCGAACCCTAGTTGCTCTCCCCTCTTCCAACTCCGAGGAGAGAGGAGGGAAGTTCGCTAGGATTCGATGGTTTTTCACTTAGGGGAGAGACTTTACATTCAAAAGAGGGGTTGAAACTCATAAGATCCAATCCCACGCAATGCAAGATTGGATGCTAAATGAATTTCAAGGGTTAGGAAAGCAAGGCTACCCTCTTTTGTAAAGAATGTTGTTAAGGAAATTAAGCTAGGAATGCATAGAAAGTCATAAAGATTCGCTTATAAACTGAGTTCGGGTTATAGGATGAAGCTGCGGACCTGGAATTAGCAGTAAAATGTCGATACGGCACTGTCCTGCAAATTTGAGCAAAAGTTGTCGAGACGATGGCGCCCGGCGCCACGGTCCTCCGAAAAATCCGCGAAACGAAGGGGGATCTGTTCGTCTCTGCACAAGGATTCCAGATCTTCAATTTCAACCGCGTACCTGCAACCTACACATAGAAAAGCGAAGACGATTGGGGGGTTAGGGATTAGGGGTTTGCCTTTAGGTCAAACCCCGGTTTTGGAATTAACCAAGAAATGAGCAAGAGCTGTAAATGTAAATGACTGTAAAACAAGTACTAATACCTTGTTCTAAGGATGTTGGTATCCTTATGTGCAAAGGTTTAGATGTTGTATGTTGTATGTTGTAGTAATATGTTATATGTGATCTCCTCTTCAATGGTTGAATCCTTGTCTTGAATGCAACACTTAGCCTTGAATGGAGACTTGAAATGATCAATTGCTTGAAGGAATGCTTGAATGCTTGAATGCTTGAGTATAGTTTCCACGCCTTTTTCCATCATATCGAATGAAAGAGGAAAATGTCATTTATATACTTGTCAATTAGGGCTGATAGACTGATTTTCCCGACCTTAGGCCGACCAGGAAAGTTAATTTCCAATTTGCAAACAAAAAGACCTGAGCCCCTTAGGAGACCGGGCCCAAAATAGGACCCAGGGACCAGGGCGCTGGGCGCCCTGGTCCTGAGGGACCAGGGCACTGGGCGCTCTGGTCCCACCTCCCGGGACAGCAGGGTGCAAGGAGGTTCAGGCCAGGGTGCTTGAAAAATGCAGTTTTTAGTGTCGTGAGCAAGTTTCAGGGTCTCCATTCAGGTTGCGTGTTGCGTCGCCATCGTGAAGACCGAAATGCAGTCGAAATTGCAAGTGTCGCAATTTTAGGATGCTACATTTAGCCCCCACTTTAGCGGGAGTATGTATGCTCATACTTCCGGTAAAGTACAAGGAAACAATATTGAAAGACTTTCACCACGTCAAGGAGGCAAGATACACCAAGCCCCCAGTGGACTAAGGATCTTACGACTTCGATTGACAAAGTAAAAGGGAAGATCACGAAGGAGAACCATGACTGTCAGTAGTAAGGCTCCCTCACTATGAGTCATGCAAGAAAGATATCAAAAATTTTCAAGGCAAGGCTAAATTTGCCAAGAAATTTTCAAGTATCTTGAAAAGATATGAACGGGATGTATGCCCCCCTACGTTAAAGCGATCGCACACGCCTCACCGGGGGTGATTGTTTTAACGTAGTGATACACATAAGAAATGAGAAAGGAAAGGAGCACGTTATCGCAAGGATTTAGCCCCCAAGTGTGAGATAAACCCAAGGATAATAGACACAAAACACAAAGCACAAGGTGACTTCGCTTTCCTCGGGGTCAGTATGCTGTATGATAATTCATGTAAATATCATATGTATGTATGCATAATTGTTCTTCATTCCCCAATCAAGGAAGGTCACCTAGAAGAAGGGAGCACATGTGTCTTTTGAGTCAACATGAGAGAGATCGAGAGATCTCAATGCTTTGCATCGTCCTCAAGTAGACAACACCAAGGACAACAAATAGAAGAATGAGAATAACATATAGAAGAAGTAACACAAGAGAGGAGGAGAGAATCTGCTATGCTAATGTAACTAGTCTAGCATGTCATCTACCCCCCGATCTTGCTGATCAATGTTTCGGGAAGGCAGGGAACACGCTAGAGGAGGAACATCCAACACAGCAGATGGAGCTATCACAAGATCCAAACAAGGGCTATGTTCATGTTCCGAGCCACATTGTTCTTGTCTAGGAGCTAGGATAAGTGCTTTAGAAAATTCATTAGATAAATGGTTATCAATATCAACAAGTTCATATTCACTATCAGAAGCAAGAGAAGTAACATTTTCATCATGAATAACATTTTCATCTATATCATCATCAAGATTTATAAAAATAGGATCTTTAACTCGCACAGGATCAAGACCATCATGCATCTTATGTTTAGGAGATTTAGGCTCAATGTCCTGCTGAGGAGAAAATGGAATAATGCTTGTTGAAGGTGTTTTTGGAGATTGCAAAGTTTGAGCTCTAAGACGACGCTTTCGCCAGCGTTCACGTGCAGAACGATTTCGTCTAGTCTTAGTAGGAAGTGGAGAAGATTGAGGAGGAGGAATGTTCTCATCCTTATCACTTGGGTGTTTAGGTTGTGGTCTCTTAGGCTGAATAATAGGAGAAGAAGAAGGTCTCTTCTCTCTATAAACAGAAGGAGGAGGAACTGCTCCATACAAAGGAGGAATGTTTGGTTTAGGGAGAAGACCAAGTCCATCATGACGAGGAGGTATAGGTCTACTCTTAGGAAGTTTATGAGGCATAGACATAGTCACATCCATAGGGATGGGTTGGGAATCTTCTTGAGGAAAGACATTAGTTTTATCTTTCAAAGGAAGAACTTCCTTCTCAAGAATGATAGGAATATCAAGTTTAGGTGCTCTAGGTTCACTTAGAGATAGGATCATATCTGTTTTCCACTTTTGATAAGATTTGAAAAGATGATCACTTCGCGGAGGAAGAGATTGGAATTGTTTAGGCCAAAAGTAATCAATAGGAACACTAGAGGTTCTTTCAGCTGGTTTAAAGAGACTATGATTGACAGTAACAACTTCACCATTATGGGGAAATTTCAAACACTTATGAATAGGAGAAGCAATAGCTTTCATGGAAGATAGCCAAGGATAGCCAAGCTTCACACGAAATTGTTCGGAAGATGGAATAATAGCAAAGTTCACATCAAGAGATTTGTTATGGACCTCAATAGGCAATGTAATAGAACCAATTGCAGGAGAAGAAAATGCATCAAATAGTTTCACAATCACATCTGTTTTGTCATAAATCACTTGATTCAATTGCAAAGTAAAAAGAAATTCTTCAGTAATGATATTAACCATGCACGAAGGATCAATAAGCACTCCACGGCAAGGTGTATTCTTAACTTTTGCAACTATGTATAAAGGACCATCAGGTGCCCTAATGGTTTCACTGGAATCAAATGTGATGGAAGGTTCTTTAGGGATTTCTTGCTGCTCTACAAAGTTAATCACATTCGGAGCTATAGACACAAGACCATCAGATGAAAAAGAGGAATCATTAGGCTCAATTGCATTAGAGGTATGAGAAGGCAATGGATCAGTGAAAATCTGAAGATTTTGATTAGGAGGAGCTACAGATGTGTTGCCCTTATCATTCACTCCAGAAACAGAGATAGTATTGTTATCAATCAAATCTTGAATTTTACCCTTTAAAGAAAAACATTTTTCAGTATCATGCCCAGGCTGACGATGAAATTGGCAAAAAGCTTTGTTATCAAAATAAGGTGAAGTAATCTTTGCAGGATCAATTTGTCTTATAGGAGGAAGAGTAAGCACATTTTGTTCCAATAACTTATTCATAATACTATGCAATGATTCATTCAAAGGAGTATACTTTCTTTCTTTCTTGAAAAATTTAGAAATAGGAGGCACACCTGATGCTGCATTCACATTGTTGTTGATGATGTTTTCATTGAATTTGATGGAATCTCTGTTCGGTTTAAACTTTCCAAATGGTTGTTGACTGCTATCACCCTTATCACTCGGAGCCATAGGATGTGATTGTTCCATTTGACTCACAGTCAGTTGATAATTGTGAAGAGTTGTGCACAATTGTTGGAAAGAAGTAAACTCAGAAAACAGAAGTTTGTCTCGAATATCTTTTTGTAAATTAGAAATAAAGATTCTTTGAATATCATTGTCAGGCACTGGAAAAGAAATTTAAGCATACAAATGCTTATATCTACCAATGAAATCAGTCACTTTTTCTTTAACACCTTGTTTACAATGCATTAAATCAATCAAAGTAACTTTAGGACTTATATTGTTTTGAAATTGTTGAATGAAAGCATTTGCAAGTTGTTCAAAAGAAGTAATAGAATAAGAAGGCAACGAGCAATACCATTGTAGGGCTTTGTCTCTTAATGTTCTAGTGAATAGTTTTGCAAGCAACCTTTGGTCATAAGCAAAATCAGTACAAATTGTTTGAAAAGTCTTAACATGTGTTAGAGGATCTCCTTTACCATTATAAAGTTCCAAATGCGGGATTTCAACATGTTTAGGAGGGATAGCTCGAACAATGTCAAGAGAAAGTGGGCTCGCAACATCAAATGTGGGCACACTAAACTTAGATTGATTCATAGAGGCAATTTGTTGCTGTAAAGAAGAGACAGTTTGTGCAAGATTGTTAATGGTCGCTTCAGTCGAAGAGTTCATATTAGATGTGTTAGATTGAGATGGAGGTGTTATGTTATTGAAAGAAGGTAGAGAGTAAGGTGGTGGGACTCTATGATAATTAGTCATAGGAGATGATTGGACAGGAGGAACACTACAAGGAGGAATGGAATGGTTAAACGAATTGCTCCCTTGCGTCATGTTCATTTGTGAAGATGTAATAGGAACACTCATTGAAGGAATGAATGAAGAAGTCGAATTGAATGAAGGAAGAGGGTTAATTGAAAAGGAAGGATTGCCCCCATGACTAGTGATCACAGGAGGAATGTCTTGTGTAGAAGTAGCCATTATGTTTGATGTAAAGGTAGGTATGCTAGCAATAGAAGTTATCAAAGGAATAGAATGATTGACTTGTGTAGGAGGTTGTGTATAACCCAAATTTTCAGCACAACTCTTCATAGGCATCACATTCGAATCCACGATGTGTGCAATACCATGCAAAATATCAATTCCATTCTTATCACTTTGAAGCATACGTTTTAGACCCTCAATTAAAGGAAGAGCTTGACTATCAGGGTATTCTTGAGACATCCATTGTCGAAAATCGTCAAATTGGTTATCCAATTTCGAAAGTTGTTCTTCAGAAACCTCAGGGAGAGCTTCTTCATCATTAGGAGGATTAGAGGAATTACCCATGTCCTTGTTAAAAAGGCTATTCAAATTAGGTTCCATCTCCTCAGTAGTTAAACCTTGGAAAGACTTAATTCTACGGCTTCGTCTAACGGGAATAGTGTAAGTAGGGCTTATTGTTGTAAAACTCATGCACTAGAGAAGGAGAGAAAATTTTGATTTTAGAGGTAGCAATTTTCAGTAAAATTAGCCAATCTTCTGGATTTAAGCTGTTAAATGCAATCACAACAGTCTCCCGAAATTTCGGAAAAAATGCCCGGGACCGTGGCGCCCGGAGTGCAACACGGTCCTTGCAACTTTTTTCGAAATTTGCAGGGATGAAAGGTATGATGATTTTAGAGCTAATCTGAAAAAATTGAGTGATTTTACGATCTGTAGATAGGCCAAATTAAAGTTGCAATCTCGAAATTGAACCCTACCAAGATTGTCGAAAAATGCAAAATTTGAATTTTGAAAAAGAGAGGGAAACTTGAAATTTTGAATTTTATGATTTTAGAGGGAATGTCAAGAGCAATGCAAATTTTGAAATTTAAAAATTGACTCAATTTCACGCAAAATTCAATTTTGAAAGCGGAAATCAAAGTTGTTGTAATTACGCACTTAATTTCAAAAGTCACAAAATGCAAGAATTTGAATAAAGCACTGAAATTTTTAATGAATGTTAACGCATTTTTCAGATTTAGGACAGTAAGAACACAATTTTGACACAAAATTTCAGTTTCAATGATTTTTGAATGTTTAGAAGCCTTAATCCAAGCAATCACAAGACCAACTTTGACTGTTATTTTGAAGGTGTTAAAATTGATAAAATCAGCCAAAATTCTGGATTTTAGCAGGAAAATACAGTAAGATCTCGCTCCCGAAATTTCAGAAAAAATGTCGGGGACGATGGCGCTCGGCGTCACGGTCCTCGCAACTTTTTTCCAAATTTTCAGGGATGAAAGATATTGCGATTTTATTGCGGAATCCAAAGTTACAGCTGATTTGGAGATGTTTTGATCGGTGAAATTGTCGGACAAAGGTTGAATCAAGAGGGTTTCAAAAATTAGGGTTTTGACACTTAACCACTTAATTTTCAGAATTAAAGCACAAATATGAATTGAAAATTTGTAATAGAAGGGCAGATCTGAAACGGGCATTAACATTTAGACATTTCGCAGGTTCAATTACTAAAAAGAAAATTTAGGGTTTTTATGCAATCACCTCTAAAATTTTGCAAAAGATCAAACATGGAAATGTAATCAATTTTTCAGATCTAAGCATGAAAAATCAGAAAGGATGTTCACGTCGGGTTCACCAAAATGTAAAGCGGAAAAATTGCGATCGAACCCTAGTTGCTCTCCCCTCTTCCAACTCCGAGGAGAGAGAAGGGAGGTTTGCTAGGATTCGATGGTTTTTCACTTAGGGGAGAGAATTTACATTCAAAAGAGGGGTTGAAACTCATAAGATCCAATCCCACGCAATGCAAGATTGGATGCTAAATGAATTTCAAGGGTTAGGAAAGCAAGGCTACCCTCTTTTGTAAAGAATGTTGTTAAGGAAATTAAGCTAGGAATGCATAGAAAGTCATAAAGATTCGCTTATAAACTGAGTTCGGGTTATAGGATGAAGCTGCGGACCTGGAATTAGCAGTAAAATGTCGATACGACGCTGTCCTGCAAATTTGAGCAAAAGTTGTCGGGACGATGGCGCCCGGCGCCACGGTCCTCCGAAAAATCCGCGAAACGAAGGGGGATCTGTTCGTCTCTGCACAAGGATTCCAGATCTTCAATTTCAGCCGCGTACCTGCAACCTACACATAGAAAAGCGAAGACGATTGGGGGGTTAGGGATTAGGGGTTTGCCTTTAGGTCAAACCCCGGTTTTGGAATTAACCAAGAAATGAGCAAGAGCTGTAAATGTAAATGACTGTAAAACAAGTACTAATACCTTGTTCTAAGGATGTTGGTATCCTTATGTGCGAAGGTTTAGATGTTGTATGTTGTATGTTGTATGTTGTAGTAATATGTTATATGTGATCTCCTCTTCAATGGTTGAATCCTTGTCTTGAATGCAACACTTAGCCTTGAATGGAGACTTGAAATGATCAATTGCTTGAAGGAATGCTTGAATGCTTGAATGCTTGAGTATAGTTTCCACGCCTTTTTCCATCATATCGAATGAAAGAGGAAAATGTCATTTATATACTTGTCAATTAGGGCTGATAGACTGATTTTCCCGACCTTAGGCCGACCAGGAAAGTTAATTTCCAATTTGCAAACAAAAAGACCTGAGCCCCTTAGGAGACCGGGCCCAAAATAGGACCCAGGGACCAGGGCGCTGGGCGCTCTGGTCCCACCTCCCGGGACAGCAGGGTGCAAGGAGGTTCAGGCCAGGGTGCTTGAAAAATGCAGTTTTCAGTGTCGTGAGCAAGTTTCAGGGTCTCCATTCAGGTTGCGTGTTGCGTCGCCATCGTGAAGACCGAAATGCAGTCGAAATTGCAAGTGTCGCAATTTTAGGACGCTACAAAGACAAACATCGTTTAACCATCTGTAAGGATATCAAAACAGATTGAGACAAAGTTATAATAAATGGGTCTGCCCATAAACTTTTCAAGTGGGAGATCTAGTACTTAAAGAGAATCAAAGGAACCTAGCAGAATGAGAAAGGCTAGGGAAATTCGAACCTAACTGGATAGGTCCTTTCATTATAACAAGGGTCATAGGCAATGGAGCATATAATTTGGCTACCATGGAGGGAGATCCACTCTCTGACCCTATGAACAACATGCACCTCAAGCGATATTATACCTAAGGGCTATGTAGTTTAGGTTTTACTTTCCACATTGCATATCATATCATTTAAAAACATTTGCATTACATATATTTTCTTTTTTAAATGCATTGCATTCTCAAAAGTTTCGACAATTACATATAGCAGCATCAATAAAACAAGGCAACCGTCCAAGTTTATCATATGTTTGCATCCAAGAGAAGCAAAGGTCATCTCCTTTCTTAGATATTCAGACATGAAGTCCTTGAGGCTCTAAGGTCATTCATTCTCAACATTACCCTGTGATGATGCTTTACTTATGGTTGGGTAGTGATTTCACTATTTGAGACTTGTTAACCCACAATCTATCAATTGCTATATCTCACACATTAAGAAGATCTCTAATTCATCCTAGACACCTAGTTGATCATATGAGTAGTGAAAAATCTAAAATTCTACTTCAGCGTCGCTGTAATTGTCACACCCAAGTAGGTTTCATTACTTACAAGTCAAGGCAAAAAAAAAAAAAAAAGAGCTATGCCAAATATCCATCTCAAGGCAAAAGAGCAATGATATATAATTGAAATATCCTGTATACAAAGTGCAATAAAAAGCTTGACTATGGGAACATGCAAGTAACTCCATCAGGGCTATGAATGCCTACTGGCAATGGAGCAATATTTGAGAAATTACAGTCTATAACCTCGTCGAAGCTCTCAAGGATTATTGGCAGCGAGGCTCTATTCAAGATGCTTTTGAAGTTAGGATAAACCATGTAGCTAGTCATATAGGATGCTAGGGATCTTTAGTGAACACAAGAGCAAGAATTAACTCATCTGCACACACATGGGCAAAAGAAGATCAAAGTTTCAAGAACCAATGGGGAAGTTTTCCGCGTCTCCATTTGTAAATCCTAGTCACTAAGTGTGTTGAGATGAATGATCCCAGGGACCTTAGAGATTGATTGACTGCTTATCTATGAAATGTTTTGCACCTTCATTTCAATTGGTGTATTACAACTGCTAAAACAAACACAGTCAACCTTGTTCGAATAGGAAATGCATCTTCATCCTGCATATTGCATTCACATAGGTCATGTCAAAAATTCATTTGTCTCCACATACATTTTGCAGATCATCATGTCTTATAGGTCTGCACACTGGGGGCATAACTGAAAAAATCCTAAAAATCATATAAAGTCCTGAAAAAATCCAAAAAATCGTATAAAGTCCTGAAAAAATTAAATATGATCCTAAAAAACTTTAAAATGCAAAAACACTGAAAAACTCAAAATACCGAAAAACTTAAAAAATACCAAAAAAACATTCATATAATGTCCTTCGAAAAATCAACCAAAACATTCCAAATACGATCCTGAAAAAATCCAAAACATCCATATAACGTCCTGAAAAAATCATTTAAAAACATATGCAAAATGTCCTAAAAAAATCAACCAAAAACATTCAAATATCAATCTACATAATCCAAAAACATCGAAAAAGCTCTTGGAAAAGAACTAAAAATCAAAAATCAATGAATCGAAAATCTTGCAATAAAATGTCTTGTGAGAAACAAATACCCTAGCAGATATACAGCAAACACTTTGCACGAAGTTAACAAAGGATATGACTATCCAGTCAAACATTTGCAATCAACTGATCGAACTATCTTTTCAATCGTATCATATCCATATCAACGCGATCATTATCTTGTCTTAAAAAGAAGATGATACACTCGAAATCAGATAGGTTAGTCTTAAAGGGGGTCCTTAACTTTATGAGATTAGACATTATCAACCATCACATCAAACAATTGAGAAAGAAGGCACAAGGTCAATATAGCAGCTGAATTTTGTCCGGTTCAGTCTTTATCTTTTTATCATTTGGTGACAGATATTGTTCTTATGCTACTCAAGGATGTCTACAAGTGACTAGAGGAGCTATGATGGACATTATCTTTTTCTTTGTTTGCTGTTTGTGGTGCGAACTGATGAAATTATAGGGAAATTGCTCTAGTGAGTGTCTGTGATAAGAGCCTTCACATCAAGGTGAAATCGCCACACATACCTCGACCCCTATCATAATTCCCAGAATGGAGGGTTCACTCCTTGTCTGCTACATGTTTGTTTCTAAAATGAGATATCTTTGCATCTTGGTTCCTTATACCCTGATGTTCTAAGCTTCATTGTTCAATAATAAGGCTTGGTGATGAATATACATTGACACAATAAAATATGTGACACAGGTTCATGATTCATTCAATTTTATTCTCATTCTCATCTCATTTGCTTATTGATAGTTTGTTGATTTCTCATCTTCTGTCTAAATCGCATTCTTTCTAACATTCTTTCTACCATCAATTGTTTTTTCTATCATCTAACTAACATTTCTTCAAGATGTATATGAGTTAAAATTGGTTCAACCATTATCATACAAAAAACATTCATTATAGATTCATTTTCATTTCATCCAAATTCATTATATTATCATACAAAAAAGCATTCATATAGATTCCATTTGCATTCATTTAGATTTCGTTTACCATCATTAATACATACATGTACTACCATTGCATTTAGAATCATATAGAATCGAATAGATATACATCATAAAACTCATAGCATCATATAAGCATACATAAGAAGCAAAACATACATAGATCACTATCAAAACCCGCATGTCATATATATATATAACTCAAAAATGATAATGTGTGTGAATACAATAAATAAGCACAAAGGCTCAGATAACATGATCAACCAACACTGCCTCTGTCAGCAGGTGGATCTTGTCCACTAGATCCTACCCCAGGATGTCGAGGTGGTCCCATAATGCCACTACTAGTCCATCGAGAAGTAGATCTACTCGATCTCCTCCCCATAAATGCACTGAAGCTAGGCTCTCTCTAACCCTCAGGGATGGCTCTCTCATATGCATGCCGATAATAAATAGACTCCTGCGCAGTAGTGAAATACCTATCTGCTTGGTCGTGCGCATCTGTACATGCTCTAAAAAGCTGATCAAAGGTATCCATGGTAATCTGACATCTTTGCACTGCCTCATCTCTCTCCCTTCGGAGACGATCTCTCTCAGCCTCAAGGGCACCATAATCTGCACGATAAGTATCTTCCTCGATATCTCATCTAGCGACCTCATCCTCCAAACTCTGGACCCACACTCTAAGAGTCTAGCTTATCCTCCTCACCAACCTGTCCTATCTCACCCTTAGCACCAGGCACATCCTCTAGCTCTAGCATATCCTCGTCATCACCTCCACTCTCACTATTCGATGACTCAGAAGAATCATCGCTATCCTCACTGCTAATAGACTCGGTGTTTCCACCAATGTCTACATCCTCATCTCCCTCATCTCCTCCCTCATCTCCTCCCTCATCTCCACCACCTCCTCCCTCAGCTCCACCCTCTCCTCCTCTGGCTCTATCCCCTGCATCTATCCTCAACTGCTGTCTAGGATGGCGAATCTGCTGTGCTGTAATCGGAACAATAGGATCAGTCAAAGGCACTGGCCTGTGCCTAGCGAAACACGCATCATACTTTGTCGTCATCCCTGGATCCGCTCCACGTCTACCCCAACCCCAGAGTAATGGCTGCAGAGAATCAAACTCAACAGAAGCAACATGTGGCTGTATGCACACACCCCAATCAGATACCTCCCGCGATACACGAGCAAAATACGCAGTAACCACTGGTGTCACCCGTACCTCACCGAACTGTCTCAAAACCCACCTTGGAAGATACATCTCAATGATCCACTAGGTATCAAAGGTCCTACCAATAAGATATCTTTGTTGTTGACAGAAAGACAAGTGCACTACATCATTAGGCCAACCGGGGCATTCTAAGTATGGTCTCTAGATAAAATGCTGCAATATGTCAAACTGATGTCTTCAGTACAAGGTGTTCCCTGAACCTCCGTGTCCGATACCTGTTGTATACCTGAAAGCATAAGGCTCACCAGGCTGCAAATCTACATGAATAACATGCCTAGAAATAGAAATTTGCTCCCATGCCCATGTCTAGAGCAAAGTAACACCATAACTGATAGAACGGTATCCAAGATATAGAATACCATGCATCTGATAGTACAACATGGCTAGTAGACAAGGACCCCAAGCATACAGTCGACGATGAACAATCATACCATGGAGCACTTTGCCCCATCCAACTGGAAACCCATGCCCTCGTCTATTAGGTATCAGTAAACCACCAGCAACACCGCATAATACAATAGTCAGGTCATCATAATCTAATCGGGCCTAAGGGATGTCATAACGACCACTGAGTTGCAAGTCCTGAATCTCACACCCAAAAAGTGCACATAGTCCAGCAATGCCATCATCATGGCCATATACAACTCTCTCACCATGAATGGGAATCCACAGTATACGCCATACATCCTCTAATGTAATCAATGCCTCACCAATCAGAAGATGAAAGGAACAGGTCTCGGAACGCCACCTCTCTATCAAAGCTGTAATCATGGCCCTATTGGTCGTAACCTCTGGCAAATGAAAACATGATATAGACCAAGTTGTCGGATATGCTCGATCTCCTCATTCGGTAAGTCAGCTTGAAGATCCAATCCACTAGGTCTGCTCTGTCGGCAGTATAACACTCCAATGTTCTCCTGCAACGAGAAAATGTTCAAAATATCAGATATCGGACCCCGAAAAACAAAAAATATTTTCAAACATATGACAAAAAATTACACATACAACGAATGCGTGATAGTTATGGCTAATGCAGAATAGTTATGACTCTTGTGTGATGTTTAAAGCTAATGCATAATGAAATGGGCGCATGCGTAACAATAAACATTTATGCGTAAAGAAATGAGTGAATGTGGCATGATAACACTAATGCATATCACTTACGATGCATGCATAGCATTTAGAATGTTTGCGGTACAGTTAACACTAAAGCGTAAAAATCGACAGACGATTGCGTGATACAATGCAAAAATAGATCCTGGATTTTTTTTTTGAAAAATGGCATAAATCAAGAAAAAAATTGGAAAAATACCATGCCACCAATCCTAAGAGGTCTCTGATATGAACGTACTCGGTCAGACAGGTGCAATCGAGCTCTATAACCAGACATGATGATCAAATACTCAGAAAAAAGTGTACAAATTGCAGAGAAAACCAAGGAATTACCAAAGTGCAAACGAGCAAATGAAAACCTAAAATTTCTATTTATAGCTCAAAATTAGGGTTTTTTGACACCTCGACGCCCGTGGTCCCCACCAACTTCAAACACCTCATAGCCTACTCAAACGATTTCGAAATCGCATGAAATTTCACACGCTTGCTCATTAAAATGATATCGAAAACATGGTCTCAATTTTGGAATTTTCCGACCACCTTTTCCGAGGGGGCATATTTACACTATACAACAGTATCACCAAGGCATACCGGGGCAAAATTTTTCATTTTCTTTGAAACAATGTCATTCCGACATTGTCTCAAAGAGGGGCAAATGTAGACACCTAAAAATGTCTCATTGATCATGTACTAATTATTCCTCTAATTAGTTAAATAATTCTTCAATTCTTTAATTAATTTAATTAACTATTTCTTCTAATTTCATATTTCCTCATCATCTTACTAATTATTCTATTTTCTATTTCTATCATCATTTAGTCATTTTAACCATTTTCTAAATATTAATTAAATATTAATTATTTAATTAATTCTGATTAATTCCCCAATTTAAATAATCTTTATTATTTAAATAAATTAATTCTCAATTTCTATCTCTAATCATCTAATCATTCAACCCTTATCTAAATATTAATTAAATATGTATTATTTAATTAATTGTGATTTGATTCCTTTAATTCAAATAATCTTTATTATTTAATTAAATTCAATTTCTAAATAATTAAATAGTTTCTTTAAATTATTTAATTAGCTAATTAATTCTGATTAATTCTCCAATTTAGATAATCTTTATTATTTAAATAAATTAATTTCTATCTCAATCCTATCATCATCTAATTGTTCAACCCTCTTCTAAATATTCATTAAATATTTATTATTTAATTAATTATGATTTAATCCTTTAAATTAAATAATCTTTATTATTTAATTAAATTCCATTTTTCAATAATTAAATAGTTTCTTTAAATTATTTAATTAAACTAATTAATTCTTCCATTTCCAAATCCCCAAATTATAATTTCATTTAATTTCATATTCTTCTAATTTCTTCCAAATTCAATACATGTGCATGATTTCAAAAACCAAATTGAAAATCAAAGTCAAGTTCTAAATATATTCAAATACTAAATTGAATTAAAATAAATTCAATTATCTGAATAAATCTCATGCAAAGATTAAACTGAAAACCTAAATCTAAATGCAAGCACATGCTAAATTAATTAATTAAATCATTATCTCTCCAATCTCTATTTCCATCTTTCAGTTAGCTTTTTCTAAATTAAGCTTTCTTTGTCATTTTCTTTATTTCCTCCAATCATTCTTTTTCTTCCTTCAGTCAGCTTTTTCTCAATCAGTTGACTCAATTAATCTATTCAATCTATTCTGTTTCACTCCTACAATCAGCAGTTCAACTATCAATTTTCATGTGAGCTCACCTGAGTTCCACCTCTTGATCAATCTGTTCCACCTTTCAATCAATCTTCTCCAATTTTCTATAAATTAAGCATTCAATCTCCATTTTCAACAATCACGAACTTTGAATCTTTGCGTCACTTGCAGGTTACCAGTGCAATATCTGAGAGCCATCATACCACAAAGAGGAGAAGAGCAATGGAAGCAATATATGATCTTGGGATAGGGAGTTTTGATTTCATTTGATTATTTTAATTCTTATTTGCTTGATTGTGTTATTCCATTGTCTTATTTGTTAAATTCTTTGGTTAGGAGGGATTCGTGATTTCCCTTTTTCTTTCAATTGATTACTTGTTTTTAAGATGAATTTTACATGTTTGACAGTTTCTATGTCCTCCATTATTACCATTGTTTCCATTGTTACCTCCACCATTATTGTTATTTTCATTTCGGTTGTCCCCATTACGATTGTTGCCATAGTTTCCATTATCACCATGATTTCCTCCATTGTTGCTTATGTTGTTGATCCTATCTCTATTATTCCAGTTACCAGTAATTTCTCCACTGTTAGTTCTTCTTTCACCATTATGATTATTGTATTGTCTGTAATTATACTAGTTTTTATTTTCATGGTAGGGTGTATTTTTCTATTTATCCCTTTGTTCATAATTATTATCCAAAACATCAGACAATGGATTATCATAAACCTAAAATGGTTGTTCCAAGTTTCTCATGTGAGGGGGACTATACCTAGGGGTTGTTAGTCTAGTTACTTCATCTTTTCCCTTCTCTTCTTCAAACCTATTTGACTTAGGGCTTTGAATGGCATCTCTTTCCAATCCAAGTTTCTGCAATACCCAATCTGGCTGTCTCTTAAGAGTCTTTGCCATTTTAGATTCATTTCCATTTAAATCAGCCATTCTAAGAATAATTTCATCCAACTATCTGTCCTCCTATTCCTCAGCGGTCAGGATTTCATCATGACCACCTTTATTATCTTTTGTATTTAAGTTATAAAAAGGATTTTCCTCCAGATTTTCAAAATTTTCACCAGATGGAGAACCATCCTCTCTATGAAGAAACTTCTTATAACCCCCAAATGCCATATTTGAAACTGATTTCTTTTCCGTGTTTCTTCTTTTTGGACTCAACTGAACAATATTATGTTGTCCCTTGTGCAAACATCTTCTCCCCTGCATGAATCTTATTAACAAATTCCTAGGGGTTTCCCTTACTTTATCGACATACCAATTATTACTCATATATTAAATGTAGAGTCGCCACCTCCTAAGAGGAATTATACTTTTATTAATCTTCTGGGCTCCTTCCTCCAGCAGAGTCTGAAACAAAACCATCAAAATTTTTGAATACTTCTTATTACAACTCCTTAGCAGAGTCACCAATTTGTTGGTTCCCAAAACCACAGATTGGAAATTCGAGAGCTTTGCCAAATCTCTTACTAATTTCTCAATCAGCCTTGGCCAACGAACAGGAATGGTCGAAGACCAAATTCCTCTGCACTTTAGGCTCCACTAGACCTAGGTGGGTATACCCCAATCTCCAAAGCATAAAGAGATTTATTTATAGTGAATTTAAATTGTTTAATCTAGTTGTTTACAGGACAGGCAAACAATTTCCTGCAACTATGCTTTATCTTGTTTTAATTTGAAGATTTGAGTATAATTGAACATGAATAAAAGTTATAATAGAATGTTGTTGGAACTAAGAGTAATTATGAAAGAACAAGGCAAGTAAAAATGAGTAATATATTTCTCCAATGAGGACTTTGTGCACACTCAATCTATTCACAAGAAATCAGAAACAAACCAGTGCCTTATCTGACAATTTACATGTCATTTAATGGACAAATACTTGTAATCTTTGGAGATAGTGTGAAGAAACAAACTATCACTGCAATATCCACAATGTATGCTATGAGAACAACAAAAAAAAAAATGCTATCTCCATACCAACAAATGATAAAACATTGCAACAAATCTTCTTTATATTTATCCGAAAGATTTTAAATCATTAATATCATATGACATGAAATGATCTAAAGATGAAATCAACGAACCTTGTATATTGATTTTTGGGAACAATTGGTGTACAAAAACTGCAGACTCACATATACTTCATGATTACACTTGCTTGCACAAAATAGATTTCATTTCTACGATCTTATCTTACATAACACTATAGGTTCCAAAAAACAATCTGAAAAGATCATCATCTTACTTACGTTTTGTCCCCTAAAAAATACAAAACAACTCTCTATATATACATGACTCAAATAATATAAATGAAAGGGCACACCCTTTCATTTGTACAAACAAAGACTAACAAAATTCCTAACTATCCCTCTTAACTGCTATAACTAAAACACATGACAATAACATAGATTAGCCTTTTCCATCCAGCCAGTGACCACATTTCTGGATGTGCTGAAGATATTTTTCCTCTTTATATGTAGTAGCATTGAAGATTATATCTTAGATCGCTATCTCTGTTGTAATAAAACCTTCAACTTGCTCCCCTTTTTCATTCATGTCCAACACATCCGCACGAGCAATGCTAAGGGTTGAACTGAGTAGAGACCTACATTTGGTAATCCACTGATGCTTGTCCTTCATGACCCCTGCATCATCCACTACACTTGGAAATCAATGATTGACAATCCCTTTACACTCCTTATACTTGGTATTTAATTCTGTTGTGAATTCTTGATGAGTGTCAATTAAATTTTTGACTTTATTTATCCTTTTGTCACTCAGTGTCTGATCATGCAATAGAATGTTTAACCTATTAAGGATCCTCTAGTGTGATAATGTGTTATGCATGGTTTTCTAGTAAACAATCCAAAATTCCTCCAATACTTTCTGCAGATTTTCAAATCATTTTGTCAATAAGACACATGCTGTGTCTGTCCTTATGCTGTGTATTCTTTCCTTCAATTTTTTGTTTTCCTTGTACAATTATTCACACTTCTTTTTCAATTTAGATTCATCTGCTATCTGGGGTACAGGCTGGCCCCTACTCCTCAAAAGTTCTTCATACAATGATTTATACTTTCCTGCTTCTTTCATCATTATCTTCATTTGTGCTTTGTTTAATTTTGAGATATCAACTCCCATATCTGTCGTGACCATGGGATCAACCTCTCCAACCTTCAACTTCATCATGTGTCCAAAAGCCTTATCCACATCTATGATCTTTGGTCTTTTATTTGGGAGATAAAGAGCCCACAACCTCATCATCTGGATTATATCTTGATCCGATGAAGATGTCATTCACACCCTGAATGTCCAATTTGAAATCCTTCTTCTCTAAATGTAACAGGCTATCAAAAATGAAGGACGCACTAAGATCCCAGCCTGGAAATAAGATAATCTTTGCCTCTACAAGAAGCTTCCTTCCCCTTTGTGGAGTCACGCTTTCCACTTCTACATCAATATCTTCCTTTAGTTTCCTAAGCATCTCTACCTCATTCTCTGGTGTTATGTTAGGTATTGCTTCTCTTAGCCTTTTCCCCTTGAAGTGATACAAGAAGGACTTGAATTCCGTTGAATTGATGAACTCATCATCAGACACAAAAGAGGTATACTCATCTAGCCTAACATCCACATTCACATTTATCCTTGCAATAGTTATGTCCCATGCTTCAGGTTCTACCTCCCTTTCAGGCCTCCTAAATCTTGAAATAGCTTAATTTTCTCCTGACTCACTCTCTGCCTCTTCTTCCTCTCCTATCTCCTGCAGCCGTTGCTTCTTCTCATCTAGTTTTTGTTCTAAACTTTGGACTATCCGCATAGCATCCTTGAACCCTTTGTTCCTGAAGATATCCCAGGCTTCTACATACTCATGAAAGTAATCACCCAGATTTTGCTTTTTCCTGCCTTGGTGGATGTAGCCCTCAGGGTCATAGTTCTTTCAACCTGTGTGCTCATAGAGGTTGTAATATTCTATCAACCTCTTGTCAATGATCTCATATACCTTTGTGGAGACAATAGTGAAATCACCGAAATGTAAGGTCCCAGGCAAGAAAACTTTCTTGTGAGCACCCCCAAAATGCATTGCATTTGAGACACTTATCTGCCTTACAATCTCTAGGTAAGTGATCCTGTTAGGTGCAGGCTTCAACAACACATAAGGAGCTCCTTCAAATCCAGAAACCCTAACATAGGTGAAGTCCTGACACACATACCAGTCACCCCAATTTTGGTTTACTCTAGTATCCCCATGTTCATGGGGTCTAAGGAATCTTTTGATTTCCTCCAAAAAAGACCCATCAAAAGACACTCCAAAAGCTCTGAATAAAGGCTGCACAAAAAACTCTTCAAACTTGATATAGTGGGATCTCATGAAACATGAATCCCATAATGACCACCATAACTGTACAGGTTGCTCCTCTCCATCTTTACCATGAATATCCAACTTTAGCTCCTTAGGCAACATTCCCATGAGTTGTCCATAAAACAAGACAACATGCATCAACAAAGAGTAAAACTTGAAAGATTTATGAGGGTTATTTTGAAGGCTTAAGAAACCCTCATGTATTTTCTCAACAACATAAGTAGCATCATCAAATTGTCTCAGCTCATGTATCTGTGTGTCGGTAGCAAGGACCAGATGTCCTTTCCGAGCTATATTTGGGACTTCATCTCCTCCCACCCGACCGCTTGCCATATAGGTATACTGCACATACTATCTGAAGATATTGATATCAAATGGGGGCCCGTCCTCTTCTATCAATTTTTCCTTTTCGGCCTTATGAATGGTCAAATTCCATCCATTGTACATGGTGTCCATCTTTTTCTACTCTTCCTCTAGTTTCTCAAAAGACAAAGGAACATAGATTCAAAACCTAGACCAAAAACCTCCTGGATGGTGGCTACTGAGATATGGATGAAAGCGTCACCATTTGGTAACTGAATACATCTTTAGCATTGTAAGCCCTAGCCAATGTTTTCATCAATTGGACATTCACAAAGATGTTAGGGACCACAAGCTTACCCAATCCAGTCGTCCATGGGTTTGAAATTGGGGCCAGCTTATTTTTCCTTGTATAATGATACAAGAATAATTCATGACCTCTGATGATGGTCCATACATCACCAATTTCATTGAAATCATCCTCTAACTGGTCACAGATGGGTAGGTTGACCTTTGATCTCTGGGATTTGGCTACTGGTGAGCTCATTTGATCAATCATGTCCTGGTTCAATTTTTATTTTGGCGCACCTTCTCCCCGTTTAGACTTTTTAGAAGCACTTTCAGAGACTTCTATGACCTTCCTCTTGCCCTTGGAACTAACACCCTCCATATTTGAATCTTTCAATCTTTCTACAGTTTGATTCTCTATAGTTTAATTTTGCTTCAATCTCTCTGTTAGCTTCAAACTGTTATGCAAAATCCTTGTACTGACTCTTCATATATGTATTTGATGGATTAAAAGCATTTACTCAACTGAAATCCTACTATGATTTGCCTTGTGCGAACACCAATCTACCCGTTATCTGCATTTAATAATGGTGGGTCAATCCATTTGTAATCAGATTCTACAATGGCTAATCAACATAACTTTTTCAATAATTCAACCAGTTGGTGCCACCCGTCCTCTCGGTTGGCATAAGTCTCACTGATCATTTCTCCTCTTGGTTATATTCTTCTTTCACCTTTATATCACATCGACGTATGTCATTCAAATACACCCTCCTTTTATTCCTCCATGGAATTCTGCCCATCGGGTTTTGACATAGCTCCAAATATGTTCCTCGGATAGTGAAAAGTTATTCTGATGAATCCCCCTTGGTAGTCCGCATCTCATTCGTTACATCGGGTCAGCTTATCGAGTATTGGGACAACTTATTTTATGTTTCCCTGATGACCCGATGGCATTTACTTCATGCTTGTGCTTCCCTTTCACTTCTCCGGTCTATCGACATATGATTTCCCGATGAAACCTCCCTCTTGGTCATCATGTTGCAAAGCTTATCGGCTGTTGGGACAAATTTTCCTGTGTTTCTCTGATGACTTGATGACATCGGGCTCCAGCCTGTTTGTTTACAAATCCATTGGCTTATACTCCCCCGATGAGGTCTCCTTCCTGATAACCGCTTCAGATTCCTCATCAGGTATTGCCTTAGTAGAAAATGTCTTTCTCTGAAGGGTCTATGTCATCTTGATGACTTTACCTTGTCGCTCTTTTAGTCACTTACTTCGGTGTAGGCTATCCCAATGAAACCTCATTTCCATCCATCATGATATATACCCTATCGGGTATCGGGGTAGCTTTTTCTTATGCTATCCGATATCCCGATGATTTCAAAACATCTGCTCCGCATTTTCCTTAGTCGATGTAAGTCATACTGATAACCTACTCCTTTGTGATCGACTTTGTCTTTCTTGTCGGGTATCGGCGTAACCCAAAACTCCTTTCACTCATTGTTTGAGTTATCTCGATGGCTTGGCATTCCCACTTTTTTGTGTTGCGTCATCGGAGAAAGACATGCTGATGACACCGCCTTCTTCCATCTATCCCATCGGGTATTGGGGTAGCATGAGATATCATTTTCTGACAACCTGATGAAATTTACTGGCTACTTCACATTCTCTTTAATCAGTATAGGTTATACTGATCACCTCATTAGCTATCGACACAATATTTTTCTCATGCCTCCGATAGTGAATGTTATGTTGATGAAAACCTTCTTCTAAACTTCCTTTTGGTTCTCCTTCGGAGTGATCGGTATAGGTCATGCCGATAAGTTCTCTCATTATTTATGCCAGTCGGTCTTATCGGGGTAACTTACACTGATAGTTCAAAGTTGATAATTATGCAAATTAAGCTCCTCTTCATATATCACTTGCACTTGTAACCTTTTATGGAAACTCTGCATGCGCTAATAGATGACAAAGACTATCACATAGGCCCAAAGAATGCTTTATAAGGATCCTAATGGTGTCATGCTTAAATTTCCTCATGTAGTTCCTACTCAATGCCAACCCTTAGCATGCCTTAGTGGTGCTTGTCCAATTCTGAAAAACAGTGTCAGAGAGGGATTTTTTCTGATACTGCAGCACCTATCCTGCACATACAATCCAACAATAAATGCTCTTATGTTTTAAATGTACACATAAAACAACAAAGAAATAACACAAAATATTTTATAAAAATGTGTGCTAACACAACCAAGAGGAAAAATCTATCTCAAGACTTTCTTCATCAAGTGGGCCCCATTTCTTGAAGGTTGTGTTTTTGCACTATATAGTGGGTTTCTGATCTTTTTATTTCTTTAGGCTTTCCAAATGACTTAGGAGACAAGGGGAGATTTCCTATTAATAAGACATCTTCAAGTTTATATTCTCCACAAACAACGTCTACAATCTTGACCTTAGGTTCTGTTTGGAATGAGGTGGAGGCAACTTTAGATGTGTCAGATGGAGGAAGTGGAGCGGGTCTGTTTAATGGGCAGTGGTATGGATGTTTCCCCTCTAAGAGCTTGCAATATTGAAAGGGTTGCAAATCACTTTTGATAGTGATCTCTCTATCGTTGAAGGGAAATTTAAGGCGTTGGTGGTAAGTAGAGAGAATGGCTTGAAGGGAATGAATCCATGGGCGGCCAAGGAGAATGTTATAAGGGAGATCAAGATCCAAAACTTGGCAAGGGGTCTCAATTGTAATAGGGCCCACTTGAAGAGGTAAAGTGATCATTCCTTTGGAAACCCTTTCTGCATCATCATAGGCTTTGATTGTGATTCATCTTGACGTATCAACTAGGTCCTCAAAAAGTCCCACTTGCTTTATTAACTTATATGTATAGAGATTGAGTCCAGATCCACCATCTATCAAGATGCATTTAGGCTTGTGTTTATGTATAAAAGCTTCAATATGCAATGGTTTATTATGATTGTTGTCAGAGGGAGCATCATTGGAGGTGAAAATAAGGTGGTGTTGGGCAGCAAGATTTCCAATGAGGGCTTGGAACTGGGCAACATTGATATTATCGGGGACACGTGATTCGAGGAGGGCTTGTTCCAAAATCTCCTTGTGGATGGGGAGGTCTTGAGAAGCTCTAGGATGGAAATTTGAGCAGGAGCCTTCCCAAGTTGATCAAGGAGATCATATCAGTGGGTGGATGATGTGGGGGGAGGATTTGGTGGGGGAGGAGCTCCTTGGATAGTTACTCTTCCGTGACAGGTGGTTACATTGCAGTCATTTTGAGAATGGGAAGTGGAAGGTGCAACACCTTGAATGACTATTTTAGCATGGTTGGGTCTGCTTTCTAGTCGTGGAGGGGCAAGACCACCTTGAATAGTGACCCTAGGTCTATTTTGAGAAGAGGGAGGGTTAGCTCCTTGGATAGTGATGACATTGACATGGTTATCTGTAGGCTCTATATGACCCACCAAGGAGTCAAAGCCGGATATATAATTGGTGTAATCATAGTTCACAACATTAGATGATGAGGGCTTGCCTTTGTCATGCTTCGGGAAGGGCTCTTGGTACATCTTGAGTTTATCGTTATTGTTATCAAGTTTTGATGTTGCTACTTCAATATCACCCTTATCAATGAGATCTTGAATATAATTCTTCAGTTTCATACACTTTCGTGTAGCATGCCCATTAATACGGTGATAATCACAGTAGTCATTCTCATTATACCACCTAGGTTTGGGTTGGTTAGGATCAAATGGGTGAGTTATCAGAAAGACAACTGTGCCAGCCTGACAAAGCTTTTGAAACACGACCTCAATGGGCTCAACAAGAGGAGTATACTCCCTTGGAGCCTAATTGTTAGATTGGGATGGTCTCCCTTGGATTGAGACATTGTTGGGGGGTCTTTGAGATTGATTTTGATTGTTTTGGTGATGTTGGATGGATTGTTGGTGGTGGGTTTTGGAGGAGTGGCCACAATTTGGACCCACTTTGCATCAGTGACACCATCGTTGACTACATTCTTGTTCTTAGACCAACATTTTGGTTTATCATTGTGATAAGAGGAAGTATTCAGATTTGATTTCTGATAATGATTTAGAGTACCATCCTCTAACAAGACACGTTCAAGGGCTAAGCCTATATTAGTCAACTTTTGGAAGAATTTTATACACTAAACTGTCAAAGGTTTTGATAGTTCTGGTACCAATTTTTTCTGAAATAATTCAATTTGGTGTTCCTTTGGCATATCCCACTGGAATTTCTTGATAAGGTGTCATCACCTCTGCAAGAAGTGGGTGAAAGTTTCTTTGGGCCTCTATTTTGTGTTACAAAGGTCCATCATGGAAAAATCATTGACGTTGTTGTAAGCATAGTGGGCCACAAAATTTTTTGCTAAGTCCGAAAATGAGGTGATAGTACCTCTGGGAAAGGATGAGAACCATGCAAGAGCGTCTCCCATGAGATTCTTAGGGAAGAGTCTTTGAAGATATAAATCACTATAGGAGACTTCTTGGCATAACATGTGAAACTGACGTACATGGTCTCGGGGTTCCCCTTAACCCTCATATTTCGTGAACTTAGGCATCCCAAATCCTGACGGGTAAGGTGCAAAAATTATTGAAGGATCATAAGAACAAGAAAAAACTTCCTCAAATGAATAAGGTTTTCTTTTGTTAGTCCATTCCTTCATGTTTTTGATAATGTTTTTCATGTCTTGAATTTCCTTGATTATATCGTGTTGTGGGTCTTGGCCATGATGGATCATGTTTGCCCTAGGTATCTGGTGAGTCATGGAAGGTATCCCACCACAATTAATATATTGGTAGGATGAAGAAGTGGGAATGTGGGACGTGATGACCGCTGTGACGGGGACTTGAGAGGTGACAATTGGTCACAACCCACAGATTGTTGTGGCGCAAGGAAGAGAAGTATTGATGAAGTTAGGGGTATTGTTGAGAGGGTGGAAGATTGGGGAAAAGAGACAAGTAGGTGGGTAGAAGAGGATTGCATAGAAGCATGTTGGATAATAGACGTGATAGGGCTGGATAATGGTATAGATGACAAAAAGGAAGAAGGTTGGATGGAAACCACGGGGATGGATACCACGGGTGCTATAGATTGAGGATGAATAATAGGTGCAATGATGTGAGTAGGAGAAAATTGTCCCTATGGTTGTTGATCAAGAATGGATCTATCGAAATCAGGGGGAAGATGAGCTCCATTTTCAATGAGGGTCTTTAAGAGACCATGAGGATTCTGGAAGATGAATTTCTCCATCATTTCTTGATTGTATGAATCCTCTAGGAATGTTCACACTTCTGGGGAGAGGTCATCTTTATCAACCATGTTAGGGTCCACTTGTGGTTGTAGATCTTGAATGTCGGGTAGTACATTTTACCCTTGCGTGGGATCTTGTATAGGGTCTTGATATAGGACACTAATGTCTACCATGCCATATTATTGTTCGGCCATCTTCTTCTTTTGAGATTGAGCCGTGACCATACAAGAATAATCTTAGGGAAGATTAGTTGGAAGAAAAAGCTTAATGAAAGGACTTAGCAAAAGTTTTGGGATTTTGATTTGATTTGGATTTGATGAAGTTGGATAGAATGATTGATGGGGTCCCTAGATTAGGACAAAATTTGATTAAGATTGCACCTTAGTCCTTGGATGAGGATTTTAGGTGGGGGACATTGATGAAAACCACAAACAAGGTGATAACCAAGTTGGGTGAAATTTAGACCTTAGGATAATGATCAAAGTCTCTTTCTACTAAGGATTGACTAATGATCCCATGAAAAATAAAGATGCAGGATTGGGGTCTTGATCGACCCAAAAGATGAGGCAAAGGCACTTGAGGGAGATTATTTTCCAAGCACAAAAGTCAAATGATTAATTGATTTAAAATAAGGCCTAAATAAAACTTCACAAGGTATAAAATCTTACGGTGAGGTTGATTTGATTTGGATGATTGATTAAGGATCAATTTGATTGATTCGATTAAGGTTTGATTATGATAAGTCCTTGGAAAATGTTGATGATGAAAGATCAAAGAGGGATTACAGTGGCGACTAGAAGAAATTGATGACGAGATTATCCTTGGGATGGAAATGACTCAATAAGTGATAGGTTTGGACGACAAATTGTATGAAGGGATATGACCACCCCGATTTTGACGATAGTTGGTATTGAAAGACAAGCCCAATCCTTGATGTAGGGCATGAACTCTTAGTTCATCACTAGCATCAAACTCATTGCTATGACCATGAATATAATCATGATATCTATGCAAGAAGGTCCTATGCTTAAGCAAGAGTTTGTAGTTGGTGTACCAAAACTTACAACGTCTAATAAGTTGGGCTTGAATGAGATTCTTCTTCTTGATTGGACAGTGGATAGACTTCTTGGGATGCTTCTACAACTTAGGCTTATGGAACATGAGTTAGAAATGAGGTGGACTAGATTTGGACTTTGATTATTCAAGGTGTGAAAATTTGGATTTGAGAATGTTTGTCAAATGTGGAAAGTGGGGAGGTTGTTTGTCAGTCTACTCTTGGCAAGAAAATATCAAGCATAGCAAACACATTGACCAAGTGTAACACTCAATGTCGAGTGTGCAAGTGATGTGGGGCCTAGATTAGTCCAATTTGAGTTTACTAGTATAACACAAATGAAGACACTTGAAGACAACACAACTTAGGCTAGAAAGTGAAAACCACTTGATAGGCCCCTCGCATAAGCAATACCTCACTTAGGAGGACAAGTAGAGATTCTGGTAGCATTGGCTCCCCTCCATGACACTCACTTCTTGGGTATACCAGATTCTCTTACCCCACAGATCCAAGGAAGATGGGGGATTTATGTCTCATCCTGAGTGGGTACATGAGGAGTGACTTTGGGGTACGATCTGCATCCCTTGTACTATCAAATATAGGATTTTGGCTACTAAAATTGGTGTCTAGTGTAATTTTCGAGGGATCACCAATCTGACGATGGATTCTCGAAACAAGCCACTTAAGGCTCTAACTGAGCTTATTTGTGCAGGAAAGACCCCCACATACGTCGAATTCACTTAGCACTCCAACCGCCCGACTGACTTATTTATATAGCGGCTCGAAAAAACCGCTCGAGATCACACCGGGAGAGTCGATATCCCCGATGTGTCCCAATTAGAGATACCCTTGTGGGGTGATGAAATCCCCAATCAAGAATATCCCTCAAATACCAAAATGAAAAAGAGGGTGTTGTTGATCACTCATTCTCTTACACCCAAGATCCACGAAGGCAAGGGGAGAGGATACTAGAGTGCAATGGTGGGTCCACCCAACACTAAATGTGAAAGCGCACCAAACACAAAAGACAATAGTTCATTTTAATCCCACATGTTCATAATTTTCTAACTAGAAATGCAACAACAAAATAATTTAGTAGAAAAAAGTATGTCTTGGACCAACGTGTTGCAATAAAAATAGTTAGTAGTCTTAGTTTCTGATCTTGGACAAATGGTACAGATTTGCAACACTCAAAATTTGATCAGTGAACAAAAATCCCTAAGGGATATAGTGCAGGCGTTGTCCCACAGGCGGACGCGCTACTGTGCATGCATAGGCGTTGATCTACCTGCACACGTGTTGAATTAGGTCTGCCACCTACAAAAATCAGAAAGCGGGAAAAACCATAATTTAAAATTCAAAAATTTTAGTTGCGATTATACTTGATTTGATGCGCTGATGTAGGATCCTACGCACTAATGCGCGTGCGTATGCATTAAAAGAAGACACCAAAATACTTAGCGGGAAAGAAAATAAAAAATTTGAAATTTGAAATATGCAAGGGAGCAGGCTAATAGGGTCCAGCAGACACGTGAGAACCAGGGTGCAGGCGCTAATCCGTGTGCGCTCGCACTGATGCACAATTAGCCTGAAAGTTCAAATTTTAAACTAAACAAAATTTAAAACTAATTTTTTAATTTTTATTTTAACTGATTTTTTATTTTTATTTTGTGTTTTTTAACCAATTAGGAACAAAAATTAAAAATAAATCTAATCTATCAAACGAGGTGAATTCAAAACCATGGACATGCTTAAGCCATGACGCTCGCGCTAATCGACAATCCTGCAAAAAGGGTAGGTTAGTGAAATTTTGAATTCAAATGGTCGCGTTGATGTATAAGCGCACACGCTGTTATGTAGACACCTGCACTGATCCGTAACCTACAGCTAAAAATCATGAAAAACTTGCAAAAAAGATTAGATTTTCGGGACGTAGGTCCCACCGGGCGTGCCAAAATGAAGACAGGAAAATCGAAGGAATGTGCAATGGTTAGGGAGATAAAAAACACAAATAACCATTATACCTTCCTCAAATTTCACCTTCTTCCTCAGATTGAGCTCTTGATGAGATCAAAGTAGCACCCCTTCTCCAACCTGATTTGATTCGCTGAATGGATTGATGTGGATGGCTCTCCAATGTGCACAATAAATGGATCAAGGATTGGACTATTGGATGTATCATGGATGCTTAAATTTGATGAAAGTGGCTAAGTGTGGATGTGTAGGAAATTTGACTATAGGGTAGGCTCTTGAATGGATTCTTGGACTCGATGGCAACATGAATTGACTAAAATTGGAGATGCTCAATGAGGGGATGAAGATCCCAATTTATAAAATTGGATGGAGAAAAATGGATGGTAAAGATTAAAAGGCAACGGAGGGCTAGGATTGAGAGGAAGAGATCACATGGATCAAGGGACAATGATATGACAAGGGGGGTGGAGATCAAGAGATTTTCCATAAAGGCATTTCTTGTCTCCACCCTCCTCAAGGTACATGGGGAAGAGTTCCCAATGCACCTAGGAAGGATAAAAGGAATTAAAGATTCCTTGGGGGATGCATATGGAATTAAAAAATCCCAAGATATTGTGTGCATGGGGATTGGAAAAGGAAAAATGAATTTTAAAATTCCTTGGGAAGATGAGAAACATGGGAGAATGTGAGATTTTGAAAATCTCACATTCACCAAAAAAGGGAGCATTTAAGGTGGAAGGCGAGGAGGGGGACAAGAGGATTTAGCCATAAAGGGCTATGGTTGACTTTTATGTCTAATCATAGAGATTAGCCACTAACACGAGATTAAAGGGACTATTTAGAAGAATTAGGTGGGGATTAGGAGCAAGTGGGATTTGTAGGAGGATTTGACTAGGGGAGAGAATGAGTGGGGGTAATTAAAAATTCAAGAATAATGCTAAGTAGGATTAAGAGGGTTTCTAGAAGAATTAATTAGACTAATGATGGATTAGAAAAAGGTGATTTGTAGGAATCTCATGGATTAATTAATTAATTAAGATTAATTAATTAAAGAAGGATTGAGAAGAATTAATTTTTGACAACTTTAGAAGAAGGGAAAATTTATTTATTAAATAAATCAATTATATGGACTATAGTGATAAAATTAATTAAGTTAAATTCAATTAATATTGAGAAGAATAAAGGCTAATGTAATTGTTTAAATTAATTATGTAGGAGGGTTAAATTAATTAAAAATATTTAATTTATGCGTCTACACTTATGACATTGAGACATATGAGGCCCCACCATCTCTTTCCACTATGGCATCTCTTTATTGTTCGAGTTTCCACATTCTAGCTAAATGTGGATACAATGGCAATAGTTGTGGCACAAATGAATAAGAAATTAGAGTTCCTTTATAAAATCACATAGATGAAGCATCATTTGGACTTGGCTATAATCCTTCAAATCCCACCAAAGCATCCCATGGACCATCTCTCAATGTGAACATTATATTTTCTTCTCAATCTATTCCTCTAGTTAATCTTAATTTCATTGATTAACCTTTACCTTGTATTCAATCTAAATCTCAATCATTTAGTAGTGACGACTTTGCAATGTTAGATGAAGCCCATGATGACTTAATCTCAATTAAAACATCCTTCGCATCTTTCAAAATTTGTCCCACATAACAATATTGTGATTGTTGACAATCCCCTTTATAAATCTTTACAAGAGGTTGATAGGATTGACAATCCCCTTTATAATGCTTTACCTTCTATTCATTCCAATACCCTCCCTTACATAAATGAGGCCCCAATGAATTATACTTGTCCCTCTCCTAGAGTTTCTCTTATGGATGAGGAAATTAGTGTGTAAGAAGAGGATACCCTTCTCATTTCCTTCAATTAACTCGCTCTTGGAGATGAAGCATTGAAGAATAATGAATCTCCTCTGAAACATAACCTCCTCCATGAGAATACTTTGGTGCAAGAGGAACATGACTTAGAGTCCTATTCTTCTCCTAGAGACTACTTTGTTGATCTATATTTCAATGAAATATCATGATACTTGTTTTCTTGACATGTCTCCCAAAATTCAAGAGGACTTGTTTACCTCCCAAATGGACATGAATGTTGTTAATAAATATGTGTATCTCCTAATAAAGATGTGTTTCTTATTTTTCGTATGTTGAATAAATGTTCCCTTTATGTAATCGTGTAAACCATTAGTAATCTATGTAATCGATGAAACATAGTCATACCTTGGTATCTTGGTTTGAATGTGGTAAGATGACATGTTTCCTCGTATTTTGAGATTTGTTATCCTTCTCTCATTATTACAGATCGATCATATTTTGTACTAAAACCCCCTTTGTAATCTATTATCAGTTGTGGAATCTCAGTTGGTATTTTTATGTCTGCCATTAAGGTTTTTGTTATTCACCTTTCTTTAGTTTAGTTTTCTCTTCCTTTTATACTTTTAGGTTAAAAGTACACAAATATCCTAAAAAAACCCCATCATACGAGAGAGATTCCCCTCTTAAACGTAGAGGAAGATTGTGGTTTCACCACAATCTCTCCAACTATTGGCATAGTTGTCATTTCTCTTTGGGTAAACACCATTAGTTTTAGAGAAACAATCACACTGCCAAATATGTTTACCAACAATTTTTTGGTGGATTTGCTAGGGATTTGAAATACCAGTGTGTTTTGTTCCCCAAAAATTTCAAGGTACCTTCTTCAAAATGAAGGTTTCTGACTGTGTCTGAAAAATCAAATTCAATACAATGGTTTGGTACAAAGGTATCGAATTGGAAAGTGATAGTGAAAGTGATAATGAAGGCCATCCATATCAAAAGAAGCACGTTCTTGATGAACCCATATGATTTTAATTCTTTAAGAGCTTCTACGATGACATGTGTTTTATTCCAGATAAAGTTCATCCTTCCTTATTTCAAACTGTAAAAAAAATTGAAGAAAAGGATGGAAAGGAGATTGGTTTTCTTGCTTTTGATCATTTACCTAAAACAACAAGAAGCAATAATAATGAAGAGAAAAGCGATCCTTCTCTTGTACCCGTTGCTAAATAGAATCAAACTCTTCATGATCCTGAATAAGTCGACTTCTTGAAGAGTTTATATGGTGGAAAGCAACTTGATCCTAATAAAATTCATCCCTCTCTACTCCAATCTTTGCAAATAATTGAAGAGAAAGATGGAAGAGAGAATCAATTTATTGCTCATGATAATGAACCATTATCAAAAAGAAGTTTTTTATTTAAAGATAATGAACATTTTCTCAAGATATTTCATTCTTTTGAATCAGTGGCAGACAACAAAAATGATGAGAAAAGCAATCCTTTTCCTACATCTGTTGCTCAATCAAATCAGACTCTCAATTATGTTTAACAAGTTCAATTTTTAAAAAGATTATATGGTAATAGGAAACTTTCTCTTGATAAATTTCATCCTTTGTTGCTTCGAAAATTGCAAAGGATTGAACAAAAATATGAGAATGAGAAGCATTTTCTTATTGGCGGGATGTCTTATGAGAAAAGTAATGAAATAAGCTCATTAGAATGTGTATATGCTAAAGAAGATGAAGTTACATCTGCTCATAAGGATACATGTCAAGAGAAAGATAAAAAAGAAGTGAGCGAGGAAGAGAAAGAAGATTACATTAGAGCATGTCATAAGCATTGTAATGATTGTTGTAGCAAAGAAGTCTCCCATCCACGTTAAAACAAGGACCTTGAAGAAGAGATATCAAGTTCTATAAATATTTCTTTGCAACCCAAGATTGAAGAGGATGATAAATAAAATATTTATCAAGATGAAACTCATATAGTTTTTATTCCAAGTTGGTGGCTTGATGCTTTATATGATGACTTTCTATGTGGAGAAGATATTCCTATTCATTCATCACTTATCATTGATGAGGAAAGCCATGCCAATGAAATGAGAGTTATGATAGCTATTAGACAATCTTGTGCTACTGTGACTGATGGAGAGGCAACCACATGTGCACCCTTGCAAAATATCTTCTTCTCCAAAAATGGAGGCCTCTACTCTCAAATATATTGGTGAAACTTTAATAAGGGGTATTATTGATAGAAGATTGAAAGATCAGCTCCAAGAGAAAGAGGATGAATCATCAAGGAATCCTCTCCAACCTTTCATTCAACCTTAATATGAATATTTAGAATTTCATAAAAAGTATCATGGAGAAGAATCAGTGAGCGAGGGGAAAATAGAAAGTAATATGGATATTGATGAACATGTTAAAGATGAAAGTTATCATGGTATATCAACAAATGCCCCTATCTTGATGGAAGTACGATTTGTGTCTTTTGAAGAATTCAAGGTTGAAAGAGACCTTCTTTTTGAATCACCTAATGAAGTAGATACTCCTATATCAAAGGATATTTTTGGGAACTACACCAACATTGAAGCAAGGAATGAGCTAACAAAAGATTTGATGAAGGAACCCAATGAATTCAATTATCATGATGTCTATATACCAAGTTGGTGTTTGAAAACTTCAAATGATGATTTCCTCTACGGTGAAGGTGCCTACCACAATCCTTTATTTTTAGACGAATGTGTTTCTACAAGTGATTCCCAAGACACAAATGTGCTATCTTCTTCTTCATTTTAATATTGTATGGAGAAATAATTTTCTAAATCCTCATGATTAAAGATGAAGAAAGTATTCTGGTAAGGATGATCCTATTCTTATGGAGGCTCATTTTCAAGAACATGATACAGTGGTTGTATCTACTCAAGCTTCTTCACAATACAAACTATACAAAGGTTGTTGAATCTGTGAGTTAATACCTTTTGATCCAAACCATAAAAAGGATCTTCAAATAGAGAAATTTGATATTCTCATCACAATTTCAAAACACATAACCAACAATATGCAGAGTGGTGCCTGGATCTTTCAAGAAAGCTCAGAGGGTTATGATGAGAAATGGTTGTTCTTTTTATTTTTCATAAGTCTTTCTCATCTCACACATGTCAATTTTATCATCTTACTAGGATTACAAGTGTTACATGGATGGACGTCACTTTTCCGCATAGGTACCTATTTTTCTCATCTTGTTAATGGCTTTGTATGAGCATCATAGAGTAGCCTAAGGTAGGGGTCCCTACCATGTATATATTTTTAATAATAAGTTTTGGTTGTGTTCATTCCATTGTTAGTTTGTGTCTGGTCTCTCCAATTAATTCCTATGTTGTGTCCTCTTGAATCTATTTCCCATGGGATAATACAATAATCTCCAATCAAGATCCTGGGTTCTTTCTACGTCCCTTACAGTTCTTGTCCCCAACCAGAGCCAGTTGTTAGCCCTATTTTCAAACTTGAAATTTTTTAATCTTTTGTGTCTCTCAAATCTTGATCCCATGGTATTATTAATAGTGTAGCAAAATTTCATGGAAATATGTCATGTTGGGTTAAATTCATCAACATTTTACCATCTTAATGTTAGTCTATTTGCAAAGGAATTTTATAAAAAAATTAGAAATGAATGTGGCAATTTCAGGTATATTGATGACTCCCCTCAAAAAGGAAATGTAGTTGTGAACAATAAGTTAATTTCCAACAAAGGAAATGGTTGTAGATATTGTTTGAAATGATGAAAAAGGCTTTAAATCATCATAATATTGTGTGCGCAAGTCATTCACTCATCTATGAATTCCAATTAAAGTGTCATTCATAGCTATTGGCACTTTCATATAAATGGGTGAATTGTGCAAAAAGATAAAAATGCTAACATCAACTTATAAGAGAACAAAACCATCGACGTGGAGAATTATGGAAGCCTCATTGATAATTTGGTATGCTTTGCTAAAGTCCTAAAACTGAGAAGTTTAATGATAACTTCTAGTATATTGAAAACAAAGAAGTGATAGCTAGTTATCATAACTAACTTGAAGTTGGAAATTATAGAGATCATTAAGGTAAAGGTGATCAACAAGTTATTCCTCTTTGGAAACTCTTCGAAATAGAAAGTAACATTCCTTATGAAAACACTGGCAAAGACGAGTCAATATGATTGATTGGCCATTTTGCTAACTTGTCTAAGTTTCTTAAAAGGCCGATGCATTTTTAACTTGGGTAGAAAATTGAAGTTTGTTTTTCATTCACTATCGATGATTTGGTTAAATTGTTCAAGATGTCAATGAATTTATTAGTTAGTTATTATTATTAACTTCAAAATTATTTTGCTCATTAAGAGAAATGTGTTTGGTATAATGGCTTCAGAAACCTTGAAACCAATATAATGATCGTAGAAAATAGAGTTGCTAAGGAGACTTCAAAAACCTTTAATAGCATATGTAATTAACATGTTTTAAAGTAATGGATTTTCTACCCTCAAGATGAGAAATCTCAAGGAACAAATCTACCCTCATGTTACCTCACTTTACTAGCACTTAGGTGAGCTAGGGATAAAAATAATATAAATCAAACAACAACTAAACTAATATATCAATACTACTAAATATCATAAACTTATAACAAAATAAGCGAATTCAAATCATGACAGAAGTACTATAATAGAAAGTAAATTCTACCACAAGGCTAATTCAGTCTCAAATTTTGGACGCCAGCACGTTGCGGGGACGTCTGCACGCCACACTGTCGTCTTTACAAACTAAAAACTAAAAATGCATGGGAGTACTCCAAAATCTACTCTCTATAGCACAAAACCTATTCATCACCTACACACACTGAGATGAGAGGGAAATGTTGGGGCTGTATAGGGGTTTGCCTCAATCAAACCCTCGCTTTGGTGTTTCCACCGCCACAAATAGCCAAATTGATAGAATGGTTAAATAGATAAATGTAATAGAAATAAACCTTTCTTGATGGAGGAAATCCCCTATTACATGAGATGCAAAGATAAATGATACTGCAACATAAACAAACCTCACTAAATGGAGGGAAACCCCTATTGCATGAGATATAAAGATAAATGTTTTAAATGTGCTTAGATAATAGATGCATTCAAGGATTCGTCATATATGACAATGTAAAATTAAGAATAAATAAGATAAGAGAGAAGACAAAGTGTTTTATCTAAACCCCTCCCTTGAGATAAGAGCGTAAAAAAGCTTGATGTAATCTTGCTATTGTGAGAGATCCAAGAGTGTGATAACTATTTTAGAGATCTAGAGATAAGAAAAGACCCAAGAGAGATTTCTAAAAGCCAAGAGACCACTAAGAGAGAGAGAGAGAGGGAGCTAGGCATAGAGAGACCAAGAAAAGAAGAAGAGAGAGACATGAGCAAAAGGATGGGATTTTAACACTAAAAATAGGTAGGAGTGACACTTTTGGATGTGCCCAAGCCAAGGGACATGCATCATTGAAAGGTTGAAGTAGAATATGCCATCTAGATTTGAGGAACTATCGAGACATCAATACATCATGCGGACATCTGTGCGTCGTGCTTTTGTCCAACCAAGGATGACCCTAATTGGGGTTTTAGGGCGATTGGCAACACTTTGTCTTTAGAGGCCATGATATCAAAATGATGAAATCTCGATCATGAACCCTATCATAAATACACCAAACATAATGTGTAAGTGTCATAAATGCACAAGGCATAATTTATTACACTACATTTTGCCCCCACTTTAATGAATTGATCGACTAAAGGGACCAAGTGCACTAAAGTAGTCTAGAAAGATGAATTCATTAAAGTCATGCAATGCATTAAATATAGTAACTATTTGGAGAAAAAAGGAACCCATAGAGACCACAAAGGTTGACTGGGAAGACATGAACCATGCTCCTAGTACTTAGCAGAAATTATAGTGTTCAATGTGAAAATCCAAGTATTGCAAAACTCAAAAACTGTTAGCACAAAAAACAAAGGAAACTACTTCGGCAAGAATAATGCTTAAGAAGTGTTAGTATGAGTAAAAAATGAAAAATAAAATAAAGGTTGAGTATATTCCCACTCATGTTTTTCTCCCAGTAAGGTGGGGAAAATAGGAAGTAAGACAAATTAGAACCACCACAAAAACATTTGCAAATTTTGGGCAAGAATCCAACTATATACGCGAGGAGTGGGCCCTTACAAGGGTTGTTATCACTACTCATTGTGAGCATTTTCCTCAAGATTTTTATAGAGCTTCAATAAAAAAATCCTTTGAGATGAGAGCCTAGAACGACCAAGATCAAGGAGCTACGCATAGTTGTGGAGAAGGGCGATGAGACGAACCAAGTAATCTTCAAACAAGTTATTTAGTGGATTTTTATGCATTTTATAGCTAGTTAAAAATAAGGAGCAACACAAACATCCTTATGTCATGTGTGCATCCAAGATCTGTGCATTCGTTGTACCAGCATAATTTGCATTGGTGTCCTCAAACTATGTTGGTATCCTTGAATTACGTTGTCGTCTAAGGATGTTAAATGCGCTAGCGTCCAAAAGTGACCAAGAATTAATAGATTAGAAAAATGGTAATTTTTGCTTGGATGGAGATAGGACTGATGCAAATTATGTTTGCTGATGCAGGGATTGCCCAAGATGTGGGAGCACATATTAGGTGATTTATTGTCGACATTGCAAGATCAAGAAGATGAGTTAATAGAAGTGGAACCAACAAAGTTATAGCAGGTAGGACTCAGGTGGGTCTATTGTATGCCAGAGTTTCAGTTCCATGCTCTGATGTTGAGAGTGTTGATGGAGAGGTGGGATACTGACACAATGTCATTCCACTTGCCTACTGGGGAGATGATCATGACATTGTTACATGTCTAGCGCATTATGTGATTGCCTATCCAAGGTGAGGTGGTGTCTCCCATAGCATCATTTGCATGCGAGTTAGCTAAATCCCAACCATGGGCCTTAAGGCAGACTATAGACAGGACCAACCATATTTATTTGCGAGCACTCATGTAGGTTTAGGCAATGATTCCTCTAATCTACTGATTCATTATTGTCATGGTGGCATGGAGAGTTATTATTGATGATACAAATCAGAGCTCATTGCGAAATTCATGCCACTTATCAAGGAGATGGAGGAGCAGGGCATTGTATATGTGTGGGGCCATAGCATGCTCATGCATTCGTATCATGACCTAAGAAGATATGTGCATCATGAGTACCAAAGCCTTACTATGTGCATATTGATCTAGGACTAGACGTTCGAGCATATTAGGTGCACCAAGCTTATCAGATTTCCTTGCGCGATGCCATTGAACATGTCGTAGGCACACATGTATCCATAGTGGAAAGGCGACTAACGCACAAGTGATTTATTATACTGGAGAGTCATCCTAGATTGCCTCAGGGTAGGAGATGTTGTGTGGTAGCCCTAATGTGACATGGTGACCTAGGTGACAGACTGGACCCAACTCTCATAGATGCAACGTGATCAATTCCTCCTTGGACGACATAACCACATTGTCATTCCCTACTGTAGACACATAAATTTTTCAATTAATTAAATAAATATTTAATATTTATTTTAATGTACTAATATTCCTCTATCAATTAAATTCACATTTAATTAATTCATTCAACCCCCATTTTACTATTTTAATTAAATAAATTACATAAATTTATTTAAATTAAAAATCCCTATCTATAACCCAATTATTAAATAAATTTAATTTATTTAATTTCCCTCATTCCTCTCATTTAAATAAATTTAACATTTATTTAAAAACACAAATCAAATTCCCCTTTTTAAATAAATCAATATTTATTTAAAATCCCACCCCACTTGCATTTTCCTACAAATGCAAGTTGCACACATAAATAGATTTTATTTTCTAAATAAAATCCTATTTTCTCTCACCCACCAAATCCACTTGCATATCTAACCCTTCTTCTAGACTCTTCTAACCCCTTCTAATTAGCCTAATCCCCCTCTCTAATCATTTGCACATCCCTTAAGAAAGGTCACTTCTCAAAATAACTCAAATGTCTTCAATAACCATTAAAGGTTGCGTGTCTCCAACAAGCTAACATCTAAAGTCTTCTAAAACCATTAAAGGCTCTTACATGACCATAAATGGTTAACTCAAACTCAACCTTTGGTTAGAGACTTTCTCTCTAACTCAACCATCCTTTAACTCATGGGTCTTTGCAAGCATTCATTGCTTTGACCATGGTTATCCCTTTTACTCTTGCATAAGAGTTTATCCTTTGGATAATAGATTTATCTAATAACCCAACCCACATGAGGTTACCCTCATGTCTCCTCAGGCATTAAATTCTCCTTCCCTCTCCTCTCAATCCATCTCATGTTGACACTTGTCATCATGGGATTGGGTTGAAAGACATTAAACCCATCAATCTTGACCCTTCACAAGCTCACTCAATCTTAGCCATTCAATCAATATTTTTCCCTATAAAAGGACCTCATTCACCAAGAAAAAAAAAGAATGAGATAGCATTAAAGCATTGCTATTATAGTGAAATTTGCAGACATTAGGAGCTTTCTCATAACAACCCTTTTATAGTTGCATAGCATTTGTTTATCATCTACAACCATCTTGAATCTCCATATGGCATCCATGTATAGTGCTAAAAGCTGAGAGCTACACTCATTTGGGACTTGGAGAGGGGAGAAACAAGGGAGAAGCACCAGAAGGCATCATGGAAGCATCTTAGGGAGGCTCTTCTCCTTTCTTTTGTTTTGTTAAACTTCTTTAATGCTTTTTGAAATCTCTTTTGATATGTTTGGAATGGTTTTTAGTTCTTTGTTTTGGTTTTTTTGTTGGAACTAACGTACTAACATTGAACTTTGTTTTGTTGCCTTGTCCCCATTTCCACGACATCATTTGGTGAACCCGACGTGAATCGAAGACTAAGAAGTTAAAACTTTTTAACTAACCATTCTGAATTTGCAAATTTTCATGCATAGGTCATGCTTTAGTCTTGCGAAGTGGCGCTTTTGTCTCTGATTTTGCACCTGGTTTTTACCAGCATAGTAGTGCTATTGTTCAGTTTAGAGCCTTAGTTGTCTATTATAGCACTTTTGATTTAATTTAACGCTTTTTTTCATCTGTTGTAGCGCTTTTGTTCGGTTTTCTAATGCTTTTGGCATATTGTAGCACTGTTAACTTATTTTAGCACTTTTGCTCTCTGTCTGGCGCTTTCAAAACCTGCACTAGTTTAGTGCTTTTGTCTTGGACAGAGGACTAAAATTGTAACCTCAAAAATAAAATTTTAGGCTAGTGAGCCCACCATATGTACTAACTTTTTGCATGCTTTCATTGTAGGTTTTCTTACTCTTTGTGCAGGTTTTTAGGAGTTAGTTAGAAACATTTTTTTGGTCTTTGGGTTTTAAAATTAATCTTTCTTGTTTTTAACAAATGGATTAAAAAGAACTTCACATTTTCTATTTGATGCACCTAAAACACAACTCAAATTTTCACTTTGGTGCATAAAAAAGAACTTAATCTTTCTTGTTTTTAACAAAGGGATTAAAAAGAACTTCACATTTTCTATTTTGGTGCACTTAAAACACAACTCAACTTTTCATTTGGTGCATAAAAAGAACCTCACATTTACCTTTTTGCTGCAAAGGCTACATGACTTTATTTTTGTTGACCAGGTTTGCTCTCCAAAAAGTCTGTCAAGTGTCAAACATTTTGATATCTTGGTTAAAAATAACACCATATCTATTGGAGCAACATCTCCAGGTAGCAAATATATCACATTGCAATGAAAGGTTAAAAATAACAAGTGTCTTTTGTGTTTGGCACGCTTGTGCAAATTTGTACAGTGGTCCCAATTCTAACACACATTGTCCTCTCCCTTGGCTCTCATGGTCCTAGGTGCAAGAGAAAAGTGTTAGTAACACTCTAAATTTTCTATTTTTAAGAGAGGCCTACCAAGAGACACATCACTCTTGGGAAAACCTTGCGTGGTAAATCCTTCGAGCCGCTATAGAAATCAGGTGAGAGCGAAAGTTGTACCCTTGGGTGTAGTTGTTCCTATAGTGTAACTTGTCGAAAGGACGTATGGGACATATGGGCCCCACTGTGAGTTACAAGGCTCTTAAGTGAGTCATTGTAGAATGAACTTACATCTAAAGACATCAAACATTACTAGACACCTCTTATTTTAGAATCCTACCCGTTCTATTGATTGAGGATATTTGTGAAAAGTTCAGTGCAAGAGCATAGATGGTTCCCAAGATACTCACCATACATATTTCCTCGAGTAGACACAAGGCTTTTTGAAAGGCTACTTGTAGCTTGATGAAAGTGGTGACTCCCCCATCACAGGGACCACCTATTTGTTATGCTCATGCAAGACTTAGTATATCACATCCTTACCTGCTACGACGAGATACATAAGGTATGTAATACCAAAGTCAAAGAAATATCAAGCCGTGGGTTGAAATATCACAACTGGCCATTACCTTAGCGATAAAAAGTGTTTGATTTGTCTTCATCTTGTTTCATACTAATGAAAATTTGGGTCGAATTTAGGCCTATGAACATACACACAATATCAGGGTCAAAAAGTTCATGATTGGGTTGATTTAGACCCACACCTTTTGTGCCATTTTTGAAAAGGGCAAGAATATGTGCTTGTGTGCTTGATGTGTTTTCTTGTCAAAGGATTCAAATAATTGAACCAAGTTACACCCCAACAACAATCTCAACAAAAAAAAATCACACATTTTTGCAAAAAGATACCCATGCTTCGTGTTTGGAAATCTCTCAAATACGTCATAGAAAAACCAAAAAGAAGCAAAGTGAAAAGAAAACCCAAAAGAGAATAAGTTTCTTATACGAAAACTGTAAGTTGTTGTTGAAACATCGCACTTTCATCCATCGATATCACAATTTTAGTCATGGTTTTACCGACAAATTTGAATTAGAACCACTTTCATCACAAGATTTCTTTCAAAGAAGGGATCTATCATATCGTCACAATCACGGTCAATGCATTCCTCCATCATGCATTCCACAACCCGCAATCACTTATTAGAGATTCCTAGGTTCACATAATCTTCCTGCATTTTCTTTCATCTTTCTCACTTCAAAATCACTTCCAAAATCAATCATTAAATTCATAGTCCCTTAGCATAAATTCCAAGGTTCACACTCATTCCAAACACATCAAAAATCCATTCAACTCTCAACACAAAGAGGTCTTGTCCTTAGTCCTTTCGGATATCGATTATCATATGAACAAAATTACTATCTAGTGTGCCTCTACATCTAGGATCAATCATCCTAAAAGGCATTACTAAACATCTAGATGGGTTAAAACTAGTTCATGAGTGCATCCTCTCATTACTAGATAACTTGTGTTTATAACAACACAAACCTTGCTACACCTCATCTCACAATTGTTAAAGACATCAAACGAGCAATTATAAAGAGGACTTTGTTGATACCCAACCTTTAGTGTAGGAGATCAAACATCCACAAAACATTTCAACTCATCATAATCATCATAAAATCTTGGAACTATAAGAAGGGATCACACATCCACTTTTTCATTCATCTCATTCTCAAGCATGCACTTTTCACCCACAAATGTGTGCTTCAAACATGGCTGGGACTAGGTCTCAGAGTCATCGACAAACTCAAAATGAAATATGGGAAGAAGAAGAAGCGAACGTTAACCCCTTTTACAGAAGAGGAGACCCAAATACCCCTACACAAGCACAAATAGAAGACGCACTTAGCAACCCCAGATATAACAGATTTTCTGAAGAACTTCTCAAGGGAAGTGCTGATGCCCATTTTCTAAAACTTGCTCAAGAAGGAGCCAAACTTCCTGCTAACTTTGACGTTTCACAATTTAAGGATATACCAGAACAAGACTAACATATCCATCGACAAGAACAAAATCACGGTGAAAGGGAGGCAAGGAATACACATAACTATGATGATAACTATCAACATGGCAACATCCCCCCTCATCTTACATAAATGGATATATTAAGACAACAAATGCAAGACCTCACCCAACAAGTGCACTCAGGAAGGACACAAAAGCAATGTGATCTCGAAGATATTTGTCCATATCCATTTGATAGAAACATATACATGCCTCCTTTCCCACGCACCTTCGAAACCCCAAAATTTGATAAATACAAAGGAAAGGGAGACCCTAGAGATCATGTGCGATAATTTTTCTCCACCTACTCAGAGGTTGCATACAAGGACACACATTTAATTCACCTCTTTCCCCAAAGTTTGGGAGGCTCAGCCATGTAATGGTTCTCATGCCTACCCGGTGGGATCAGGACCTTTGAGGACCTCATACAAAAAAATATATCTCATCATGCGCATAACATAGAACGGGATGTCTCCATGGTTGATCTATGCAATACAAAACAAAATAATGGTGAGTGATTCTCAACATTCTTACAAAGATGGAGACACCTTTCTAGTAGACGTTCCTTTCCCATTTCTCAAGAGCAATTAGTTGGAATTTTTATTTCAAACTTAAATGAGGAAATGGAATTTTACATAGGCATAAAATGTTCTGACAATTTCAAAGACATCATAGCTCAAGGACTTAAAATAGAGAAAGCCCTCATAAAAAAGGGATTTGTCAAAATATACAATGACAACAAGGAGGGTCCAAGACCAGCCTACAATAGTGACAAACCAAAGTTTTGGGCTAAGAACAAAAAATGTTAACAATGATGTTGTGGATGCACAAACTGTCAAAACCGCCCAACCCATAGTCAAAATTGCAGGGGTTGCAGATAATCGCAACAACCCCACTACCAATCAAGGTAATCCTCAAACCAATCCAGGTAATCAACCTTTAAACACACAGCAAGAGGAACCTAAAAAAAGGTACCCGACCTACAAACCCAATCATAGCTACACACCCTTGGGAGAATCTCTTGAAAAGATTTTATGCTAGCTCGTCTCTTCTGATTTTATCACATTACCTAAAACATCACACTATGAACCACAAGTCAAAATTTCTTGGTGGAGAGATACTAATTATTGTGAATCTCATAAAGGAAGAGGGCACAAAACAAACAAGTGTCATCGATTAAAGGATGCCGTTCAAGACCTCATTGATCAAGGTGACATAGAAGTGGATGGTCACAATGCAAAAACTTCCAATACTGATCATACCATGTTCAAAAATCCACTCCCATCATATGAGAGAGGAGGTCCCTCCCATCAAGGTAAGAATCAAGATAACAAGACAGATTATACACGCGCAACCTATACCTATACTATCAATAATCTTTATGATGCCAATGAACAAGTTGCTACCATTACCATCAAAGGTAAGGATCCCGCATGCAATGTTGTTACCTACCGTAGCAAGTTTGTCTTACTAGGTGCACCATCAAGAGCGACATATGTGCCCAAACATTATAACCTTATGGACCAATTAGATAAGACACCAACACTTATCTCCATACTAGAGCTTTTTCTTACATCCTCCTCATATAAAACCATCTTAGATCAATCTCTCCAAGAAGCGTTAGTTCCACCCAACCTCAATACAGATCAATTTCAAGCCATGGTTGGTAGTCTCAAATCATCACCATATCTCACTTTTGTAGAGAATGATGATGCATCCTTTCAACAACAACATAATGCCCCTCTCCACATTGAGGGATTCATACATAAACACATAATCAAGCGAGTCTTGATTGACAATGGAGTTGACCTTAACATTTCCACATTACTATTAATCACAACATTGGGATATGCAGAAGATGTAGTAGATGCCAGAAAGTGGATCACCATCAAGGCCTATGATGATGCAGAACACTCCTCTAAAGGGTGTGTCACTCTACCAATCAAGGTAGGACCCATGATGAAGAATGTGGTTTTTCAACTCCTAGACCTCCCTCTTCCATACAATCTCCTATTAGGTAGACCATGGATTCAGGCCATGCAAGTAGTACCATCTACTTACCATCAATGCATCAAGTTTCCATATAATGGAGTAGAGATTACCATCCTTGGTGATGCCAACCCATTCGCTTTTTGCAACCATATAAGGCATCAACCTGATATCACAGTTCCTAATTATAGAGAAGCCACCACCTCATCATCTTACATTCACCCAACAAACCTCATCAATCCATCGATCCCTACACCCAAACAAGAAAAGCTAAAAATGAAAGTACAAGATGAAGGCCCAGGAGAGTATAATATTAGTTAGCTTTTCTATGTTGGCCAACTGCCCCTCTCACCTAGGACTTATGGAAAACTACAATAGTCACTCAAACCACTTGTTGCATCCCATGCTACTACACTTGATGGCTTCATCCCAGGTAGATCACAGGACCAAGAAACTATTGATGAAGATTTGGCAGGATGGATCTACAAAGACCCTTCCGACATAGGTAGACAACAGGTCAGGATCCTGACAGAGAGGTATGGTAAAGGTTTTGCCCTAATGCAAAAGATGGGCTATGATAGCCATAGTGCATTAGGATTCCACAAGAAAGGTGTACAAGAGACATTGCAACCATTGTTACAACCATGGGACACAACTGGACTCATATTCAACCTTGGTTCTGGAAACTCTTCTAAGCTTAGGATTCCAAGCAAACATAAGAGGACTAATTCTAAGATCACCCCTTCTAGAAGCAGGACAATGTCTATTGCAAATCAACCTACTAGGTCTTCACATCAGCATACATCCCTATAACATATAGCGACAGAGTTCTACGAAGTGATTCCGAGACAGATTCACATGAATACGAGTGAGATTCTTCATTCACAATCATTTGACGGGGACACTTTTAAGGTTAAGAAACCTGAAGGAGATGCATTTTTAAAACCTTTTGGAACCCAGTTGATGAGGATACTTCAACAATAGATAGGTCACCTCCTGAGCTTGATTACAAAGAGGATAATACTGACGATGACCTTGGTTCCTCCATACTAATTATAACCAACACATCCTATGAACTTAACCCGATCAATGAAGCAATGCCAATTATTCTGTTGGCATTTTGGCACTAATTTGTCATTGATATCAACTGATGGAGATTGAGCATGAAGTTTGGTTGCTTGTTTAATGGTGAAGAGGCAGAATGTTAAGATGTGCAACCAGTATAGGATGCTATACCGGTCAACAGAAGAAGAACACTCTACGGGCAAAGGGTTTTACCGGTATGTGCTTGCCAGATCGACTGCGTATTGGGAGGTCGTGTCTTGATCAGTGTGATACAATGAGAAGTTGAGGTGGTAAGTAGGGTGTGGTTGGTGAAGTTTCATCCATAGGGTTGATGAAATAGATATTCGCCATTAATTAAGAAATTGCAAATCAAGGGATTGCATCAGACTAATCGTGGCTCGAGGAAGAAGGAATGACAGAGGAAGATTAGGGGAGTAGTTGGTGCCTGGATCGAAGCAAGAATATCGGATTGAAAGAATACATCGAGAAGGAAACATCAGAGACATTAATAGAAATTTGACAGATGTAGATCTATATAACGGATTATGTTTCCCTTGTTTGGAAAACGTGTCTTAAAAGGCACAAAAATGACAAAGATGAATAGATGGACATCAAAGTGATCAAATCTTGCAAGATCTGATTGGATTTGATTTACCTCAAGGATGGTGAAGAAACCCTAATCGCATGGATTTTGAATTGTCTTTTTGGCGGGAATTCATCTGATAAGAAAGGGGAACTATAGACAGAAGATGATGATGCTATTGTGAAGATTGTGCAGAGGAGAGAAGTTAGAGTAAGCAAGGAGAAAACTTGAGAAAGGGTTCCGATCAAGTTATAGTGTGAGTAAGGAGGCAAACCAGTGAAAAGATTCTACCGGTAGTTTCATAGTTAGACAGTTGAGCCTAATCGATAAGGTGTGGCAAAGCAGGAAGCATCCTAGTGTGACACAGTGCATTGAGAGACTATGTGTGAAAGGGAGAGAAAGATAACAAGAGTTAATTGATTCAAGAGTTGCATAATTCATTTGCAACAAGAAGCCTTAATTGTGTCCAAATAGTATTTCAATATACATTGCCAAGTTGAAGCTTGGTATAGGGGTTGGTGCTCCTTGGGTTGGTGCCCTAAAAGTGCAAGGGTTAGTGCCCAAAATCTTTGTAATTCAGTGTTTTACTTGTGAGGCTGGATTGAAGTAGTACTCTTTAACAACTTTTCTCACCGAGGTTTTTCCCATATTGGGTTTTCCTCGTAAATATGGTGTTGTGAGTTACTAGTGTGTGTATGGTCACTTTGGCTTTCTTTCTTGTATTACCAGTTTGATTGTTTAAGTGATTAAGTACATAATTGATATTCTCAAGCTAGATCAGAAAAGGAAAAACTTAGGAACCACTGATTCACCCCCCTCTCAGTGGTACTCTATGTTCAACAATTGGTATCAAAGCCAAGTTCTCGGTTATCTCTAAACCTTGGGTAGATTCTAGACTTTGAGCACAATGGCAAGAAGTGAGTCTGCTTCCTCAAAAGACCCCATGTTTGATGGATCTAACTATGCCTTCTAGAGCAGAAGAATGGAGACATATTTTTCATCTCTTATTTTTGATGTATGGATGTCAGTCAAGAATGGGTATGCCATTCCTAATACTCCTCCCACTAATTTGGATGCAAATAAGGAGTATGAAAATAATACAAAGGCTAAACATTGCATATTGAGTGGACTGTCTGATAATGAATTTGTCAAAGTCATGCACTATGTTTCAACAAAGGAAACATGGGATAATTTGCAGAGGTTGTTTGAGGGAGATTAAAAGGTCAAGGAAGCTAAACTGAAAAATCTAAGGAGCCAACTTGAAAGCATCAAAATGAAAGATGATGAAAAAACTGCAGACTACCTTCACAGATTTGATGAAACTGTGAATACTATTAGAGGACTTGGCGAAGAGATTGCAGATTAAATTCTTGTCAAAAAGATACTTAGATCTCTCACTCCCAAATATGATACTAAAGTGTCAACCATAGAAGAAACCAAGGATCTGAAGACTTTTACTATGGATGAACTATTTGGTTCCCTGACAGCCTATGAGATGAGAACAACGGTGAGACTTCCTCAAGAAAAGAAGCTGCTTTCAACACTACCAAAAAGGGGAAAGAAGTTGTTACTCATAAAGAATCCAGTGAAGACTCTGATGCTGAAGTAGAAAATTTTGTCAGGAAGCTCAAAAGAGGATCAGACCGGTACAAAGGAAAGCTACCACTTAAGTGCTTCAACTGTGGGAAGGTAGGACACTTCGCTGCAAGCCGTCCTCACAAAGAAACCAGTGGAGATGAGTCAAGAGAGTTCAAAAGATCTACCGGCAAAGACAGAGAAAGAAATGACTATCGACAAGGAAGAAGAGACTACCGAAACCAAAACAACTTATATACCATTAAAGATGACACAACAGATGATGAGGATGCATCGGAAGATGATGACCATGAGAACCACAAAAAAGTAAATCTTTTCATGGCATTTGACATACCTACTGTTGAAGATGAGGAAGAAGAGGATGTTGAGGTTGAAGTGGATTTGGAGAGTGAACTTATCAGTGCACTTGAAGAATTAAGTAAAACAAGAAGAGAACTCAAGAGAGTTAAGCTTGTTGCAGTAGATGAACAAGATCTCTTGAAGTAGTCTTTGGAAGAATCTGGTCAGATCATATCTTCCTTGAAGCTACAACTGAAAGAAACTAAGAGGATCGGTGAAGCTACAACCCTCGACTTGACAAAGAAAGAAAAGGAGCATCAAGAGATGGAAGCATAAATAATAAAGCTCAGAAAGGAGCTTGAAGAAAGCAAGGAAGAAATAAAAATAAGAAGCAAGTATGAAGGCAACACTGAAGCTTTGGATAAGATGTTAAGAAAACAAAAGCAATCCAAAGACACAGGTGGCTTAGGCTTTGAAGTTGGTCAAGGATCAACCCACAAAGGTAGAACCGACAAAGAGATAATGTTCACTTCTTCAATTGAAGGAGAAGAAAAGAAGAGATTCACTATAGGCAAGGAAACTGACAAAAAGACATGCTGATGCTGTTGGAAATTGACATCCAAATCGATATACAGAAATGAACCAAAGGTCACATTTCATGCACAAATTTGTAGATCCAAGAAGGAATGCTAGGATTGACCGAGAAGGATTCACCAGATTCAGCAAAATGAATGGAAGACCCCCAATGAGGTAGTTCCATTTAGGACCAAGACATCACGACTGATATGTATCAAATTTTCATGGTTATTGTTACCGGTGTAATAAAATTGGGCACATAATAGCTAAATGTAGGTTAAACAATAAACCTTCTATGAATTTTGAAAGTACAAATTCATTTAATGCACTCTGAGATATGAATGTTTTTTGCTATCAGTGCAATGGATATGGACATAAGAGTTTTGATTGTAGGAAGAACCAACCGATATCCTACAATAGCATTAAGGATGCTTCCTTTATTGAAAACATAAAATGCTATAACTGTCAAGAATTTGGACACATAGCCAAATTATGCAGAAACAAGAAGATCAAGCAAGTGAAAGAAAATCCTGATCAAAGACCGGTATCTGAAACTGAGCAGAATACAGGAGCTGACAAGAAGAAGGAAATCAAACCGGTCTGGATTGAGAAAGAAAAGGAAAAGACCGAATCAAGTCTCATAGTGCAGACTGCCTTGCATTTTGAAAGCAAAAATCTATGGGTGGTAGATAGTGGTTGCTCAAACCATATGACTGGTGACAAGAGAAAATTCATTAATCTTGAAGATTGGAATGGTGGGTCGGTAAGGTTTGGAGATAATTCCTCCATCAAAATAAAGGGAAAATGAACACTAAGCATTGATGGAAAACTGAAGGCACATGATGTATATTATGTGGAATGCCTCAAACATAATCTGCTAAGTGTGAGTTAGATGTGCGACAAAGGTTACAAATTTACCTTTGACTCAATCGGTTGTTAGATAAAGAAAGACAGTACTGGTAAAGTTATGGCAGAAGGAAAGAGAACCAATGGAAATGTTTATAATCTAAAGAAATGCTATGAGTCCCAATGTATGTTAGGACAAGTAGATGGAAATTGGTTGTGGCACAGAAGATTAGGCCACATAAATTTTGATAACTTAGTTATAGTAAGCAAAAAGGGGTGTGTGAGGAATATTCCACCCATCATCAAACCAATAAACACTTTTTGTGATGAATGTGTAAAAGGCAAGCAAACAAGAGTAAGTTTGTGAACAAAAGAGCACAACACCTCAAAGCCACTTGGAATTGTGCATACAGATCTGTGTGGTCCAACTAGAACAAAAGCACTTGCTGGTGAAAGATACTTTATGCTCTTCATTGATGACTACTCAAGGATGACATGGGTCACCTTTTTGCAAGATAAATCACAAGCATTTGAAAGATTCAAGATCTTTCGGAAGATGGTGGAAAAGGAAAGTGGGTATAAATTAAAATGTCTAAGATTAGACAAGGGTGGAGAGTTCAGAACAAATGAATTTGAAGATTATTGTGAAAAACATGGAATTAGAAGGCAATACTCTACTCCTAAAACACCACAACAAAATGGTGTGGTTGAAAGGAAGAACATGACAGTCGAGGAGATGGCCAGAACTATATTGAATGAGGCTAGTCTGCTGGATACCTATTGGAAAGAAGCTATTCATACTGCTACATACACCTTGAACCGGGTTCAATTAAGAACAAACAAAAAGATGACACCTTATGAATTGTGGTATGACCAGAAGCCATCAGTCAAATATTTCAAAGTTTTTGGAAACAAATGCTTCATTAAGAAAGATATGGATGGTTTGGGAAGCTTTGACTCTAGAAGTGATGAAGGGATCTTCCTTGGTTACTCATCAAACAACAAGACCTACAAATGCTACAATAAAAAACTAAGAAGAATTGTTGAAAGTGTGCATGTAAGAGTTGATGAGGATATGCACAAAGGATGTCAACCACAGATTAATTGGTATGATGAATCTGATGATGAAAATATTGAAGTTTAGTTTGACACTGAACTAGAGGCAACACATCAGAAGGTTCCCAACCGGTATGTACAATTGAATCATCCAGAAGAGAAAATTCTGGGAAATAAGAGTGATGGTGTGTAGACTAGAAGAAGACTTGCCTGAAATAATGAACACGTCAACCTATGCCTCATGACTGAAGTTGAACCCAAAACTTTCATTGAGGCTAGCAAGAGACAAGAATGGATGGATGCCATGGAAGAAGAAATGCACCAGATTGAGAAGAACAAGACTTGGGAATTAGTCCCTAGACTGGAAGACAAGAACATCATTGGCACAAAGTGGGTCTACCGAAAAAAAATGAATGAAGAAGGTAAGGTTGTGAGGCATAAAGCTAGACTAGTGTGCAAAGGATACTCTCAGTTAGAAGGGATTGACTTTGAAGAAACATTTGCACCGGTGGCTGGATTAGAAGCAATTAGGATGTTTCTAGCTTAGTCTACCTACAAGGGCTACAAAGTGTACCAAATGGATGTAAAATCTGCTTTTCTAAATAAAAATTTAGAAGAAGTATACATGGAGCAACCAGAAGGATTTCTGCTGCATGACGATGAAACATTTGTATGTCAGTTAAAGAAAGCTCTGTATGGTTTAAAGCAAGCCCCCAGAGCATGGTACTCAATATTGGATCTATATCTAAAGGAGTGGGGATTCAAAAAGGGAAGTGCTGACAACAATTTATACATAAGGAAAGATGGGAATCACATGATTATTGTGGTTGTGTATGTAGATGACATCATCTTTGGTGGCAACAAGGATACTCTCTGCAAAGAGTTTGCTGATCAGATGCAGTCAAAATTTGAGATGTCAATGCTTGGTGAATTGACTTACTTCCTTGGCTTGCAGATACTATAGAAAGAAAAAGGAATCTTTATCTCAAAATTCAAGTATGCAAAGGAGATGCTGAAGAAATTCCAACTAGAAGATTGCAAACCAGTATGGTGAAGAAAACCTAACCGCCTGGATTTTGAATTGGAATTTTGGTGGGAATTCATTTGATAAGAAAGGGGAACTATAGATAGAAGATGATGATGTTGTTGTGAAGATTGTGTAGAGGACAAAAGTTAGAGTAAGCAAAGAGAAAACTTGAGAAAGGGTTCCGATCAAGTTATAGTGTGAGTAAGCAGGCAAACCGATGAGAGGATTCTACCGGTAGTTTCATAGTCAGGCAATTGAGCCTAACCAGTAAGTTGTGGCAGAGTAGGCATTATCCTAGTGTGACACAATGCATTGAGAGACTATGTGTGAAAGGGAGAGAAAGATAACAAGAGTTAATTGATTCAAGAGTTGCATTATTCATTTGCAACAAGAAGCCTTAATTGTGTCCAAATAGTATTTCAATATACATTGCAAGGTGAAGCTTGGTATAGGGGTTGGTGCTCCTTGTGTTGGTGCCCTAAAAGTGTAAGGGTTAGTGCCCAAAATCTTTGTAATTCAGTGTTTTACCTGTGATCCTGGATTGAAGCAGTAGTCTTCAGCAACTTTTCTCATCAAGGTTTTTCCCATATTGGGTTTTCCTCGTAAATCTGGTGTTGTGAGTTACTTGTGTGTGTATGGTCACTTTGGCTTTCTTTCTTGTATTACCAGTTTGACTATTTAAGTGATTAAGTACATAATTGATATTCTCAAGCTAGATCAGGAAAGGAAAAACTTAGGAACCACTGATTCACCCCCCTCTTAGTGGTACTCTATGTTCAACATATTCACCCCAAACTCATTGAGTGGAACCAACAAGATCCTCCACACCTTGACACCTTCCAAAACAATGACGCGATCATAGACTTTCTTGAATTACGAGATGACATACCAAGCAGGGATCACAAAACTAGGTATGTTATTGAACTTAACATCACGACTTACTTTGGAGAGAATGCCAAACCTTTCAGTCACAAAAATATTACAATCAAAACAGGATCCTCAAGTGAAAACCACACCGTGGCACTTGTGGAAACAAAAAGAGTAAAAACAAAGGATGTATCCAATGGTGAAAACCTCTCCGAGGTGCGTGAGGATGGAAGGTTTGGCATTCTCATAGAATAAACAAAGGAAGTCAATCTGGAGGCACCTAAAAAATTCACACATACTACATCTAGAAGAATCATTGACTCTAGCAGAAGATCTTGATTTTACAGAGTTCTTTCACAAGAAACAAATCAATTTTGCATGGTCCTATGTAGACATGCCGAGACTTGATCCAGAACTAGTAATGCATCACTTAACAATAGCAAAAGGAACCAAACTAGTAAAACAAAAGCTTAGAAAGATGCATCCTCAGATCACACTATTAGTAAAAGTTGAACTCAAAAAGCTATTAGATGTGGGTTTCATAAGACCCATTGACTATGCAGAGTGGACCTCCAATCTTGTACCAGTGGAAAAACCAACTAGGGGCATCCTCATTTGTACATATTTTATAGATCTAACAAAGCATGTCCTAAGGACGACTTTCCTCTTCCAAACATTGATATGATTGTGGACCTCACAACAGGACATGCAATGCTATCACTCATGGATGGCTTTTCAGGATACAACCATATCAATATTACTCCAGAGGATCAACACAAAACAAATTTTACATGCCCATGGGGTACTTACTGTTAGAATGTAATGCCATTCGATCTCAAGAATGGTGGCATCACATATCAAAGGGAAATGACTACTATCTTCCACGATATGATGCATACACTGATGGAAGACTATGTGGATGATTTACTAGCTAAATCATTAACCAGAGAGGGTCACCTCACTGTACTGGACAAAATCTTCAATAAACTAGAGCAATGTAATGTATGCCTAAATCCAAAGAAGTGTGTCTTTGGGGTAACCTCCAAAAAGCTCCTAAGATACATTGTCTCAAACAAAGGGATTGGGGTTGATCCTGCAAAGGTCAAAGCAATTATGGAAATGCCATCTCCTAGGAACATCAGTCAATTAAGAACATTACAAGGAAGGCTACAATCAATTCAGTGATTCATTGCACAATTGGCCGACAAATGTCATACCTTCACACATTTTCTTCACAAGAATGTTCGTTTCAAATGGGAAGAGAATTGCCAGCAAGCATTTCGGTAGCTAAAGGACTACCTAATGATGCCACCATTATTGACACTATCATCTTCAGATAGGACCTTATTGTTATACATATTAGCTACAACTATGGCCTTAGGCATCTTAATTGCACAACATAATGCAGAAGTCAAAGAATGTGCAGTATACTACATTTCCAGAACACTGGTAGGGTATGAACTCAATTATACCCCTATTAAACGAGCTTGTCTAGTAGTAATTTTGACAACCACCAAATTGAGGCACTACATGTTGACACACAAGATACAACTCATTTCCAAGATAGATCCACTCAAGTATCTACTTAGTAAAGCAACACTAACAAATTGTTTGGCAAAGTGGGTTATGCTCGTCAGTGAATTTGACATAGAATATGTGGAACACAAAGCCATCAAAGGAAAAGTCATTACAGATCAGCTAGTTGAATCACCACTCATAGGTGACCATCCTCTCATTTCCAATTTTCTAGATGAGGATATTTTCACCGTTATGCCAACACCACCATGTAAGCTATATTTCGATGGGTCTTACACTAGACATGGTTCGGGAGAAGAAATTCTTTTTATCACTCCTCAAGGTGATAGCATACCCAAATCATACATGCTCACATTCCCATGCACGAACAACATAGTAGAGTATGAGGCTTTGATCACAGGACTCTGCATAGCCATCCAATGGAATTTGAAAGAACTACAAGTATATGGTGATTCCCAGTTAGTCACATGACAAGTCAATGATGACTACCAGACTAATTATGATAAGCTCGCGCCTTACAAGAAAATGGTTGATAAATTAAAGGAATTGTTCATAGCTATCACTTTTGAGCAGATTCCTCGAGACTAGAACAAAGCTTTAGATGTAATGGCTACAATAGCCTCTCTCCTTGATCTTCCACAAAACGTCACATGCTACGAGTTATTAGTTGAACAACTTTGGATCCCCGCTTATGATATCCTAGAATTCGAGATGGTCTGTCAACTCATCGGTCCCAATTCCCCATGGTATGGTGAATTTTATGCCTATTTACATGATCAAATCCTTCCCCCTAACCAATCAAACAACCAACGAAAAAACCTTCATATGCCAATCCTCTCGATACACCATTGCTGAAACCCTATACCGATGAGGTCTCAATGGTACTCTCCTCTGATGTCTAGATCAAGGTGAGGTGACCACAACTTTAGAAGAAGTATATGAAGGTATCTTTGGAGCTCATTCAAGTGGCCCTTCATTGGCTAAAAAGATCATGCGGGCATGATACTATTGGCCCTCTGTGGAAAAAGACTCCTACTACTTTGTCAGAAAGTGCAAGAAGTGCCAAGTTCACGGAGATCTGATACATGCCCTAGCACAAGAATTGCAACCTATCACAACACCATGGCACTTTTGTGAGTGAGGACTTGACCTTGTGGGTAAAATCCATCTGTCTTCATCTAATGATCATAAATTTATCATTATCGCCATGAAGTACTTCACCAAGTGGATCAAAGTTGTTCCACTCACCCAAGTCATCGACAAGTAGATCACCTCATTCATCCTCAATTACATCATCTGCTGGTATGGTGTACCCATGTCCATCATCACAGATAACAAGATTTCTTTAAAAAATCAAGATGTCCAGGAATGCTGTTAGAAGTTTCATATCCAACACTATTTTTCCACCCCATATTACGCACAAGGCAATGGTCAAGCAGAAGCATCAAATAAGAATATATTGAGGATCCTCAAAAAGATAGTCAATGATGTTGGTCATGATTGGCACATTCATTTGAATCTGACACTATGGGCATATCGAACTAGCATTTGAACCCCTATAGGCGCAACCCCCTACTCACTTGTTTATGGAGCAGAATCCATCTTGCCTATTGAGGTGGAATTACCATCTCTATGGGTATCCTTGCACAATCTAATAAATGATGAAGAATACTGAGTCTCATGTCTTCAGGACTTGGAACTGCTTGATGAAAAGCGACAAACTGCCTACAATTACCTCAAATCCTATCAACAATGCATGAGCAGAAGCTACAATCATAGGGTCAAACCTCATACATTTGAATTAGGAGATCTTGTTCTCATAGAAAATCCTCGCAATCAACCAAATAGAGAACACCGAGACAAATTTGAATCCAATTGGTTGGGTCCATATGTCATCACTGTCGTCTTTGGTTCTGGGGCATATTAGTTAGCAACTTCAGAAGGAGAACCCTTGGCAGATCTAGTTAGCAACATGCATCTCAAAACATTCCACACATAAGTTGTGTAGAGCATCAGGCTTGTCAAAACTGAGAAAACACCAAAAATATTCAGAAAAAGTCCTGAAAAAAGTACAAAAAAAGAGAAAAAATTAAGAAAATAGTAAAGAAAAGTTATTTCATCCAAATGGCGAAAACCACTTTGGTAGCGCCTTGGGTAAGTACGGTGGTGAAAACCTGGTAAACATGCACCATTCTTAAAGGCTATGGCTCCATTGTCTCTCAGACTTGTTTGTGGTCACATCCATTGCATCCATTCATCCATCATTTATACCATGGCTTGTTATTGATTTGCAATCGGGGTTATTGCCTAATGTGTCCCACATCACACTTTCATACCGACATCTAATTGGGGGCTAAACCTACTGATGGGAGTGGATTCTCCATGCTTGTGATTCATTGAGTTTCTCATTCAAAACATCTTATAATAATATTAAAAACATTCATAAAATCTCAGAAAATACCAAAAACAGTTGCAAAATGTCCTAAAGAAAACACAAAAATATTCACAACATTCAAAAATCCAAAAACACGACAAAAACATCAAAATCAATAAAAAACATTCAAAATAAATTGTTCCTTGTACATACACATCACAATAGATGCAAAAACAACATTTTGAAAATGCTTAAACGATGACCACCTATCAAATCAACCAACGAATCACACATCTGTGCACAACTATCTTAACAAGGATGCATCCATCTTTATAAACAAGGCATGGTAACATCTTTCTTTGACAAGAAAATTATGTTTGGCTGATAAGCACTTGGTTGAATTTTTTGTATTTATATCAGGTTCCTATGCTACTCTAGGATATCCACAAGTGATTAGAGTAGTCGGGATGGTTCCTGATATCTTTTTCTTTGTTTGCTGTTTGCGGATCGTTCCAATGAAGTTTTGGGGCATGTACTAATGGTGTCTACGTGGTAAGTTCACTAAGCTATGGAATTCTATGAAAAAATAATGTCATGTATCACTATGGCTTACTGACTACAGTGTATACCCCGACCATTTATATATGAACCATAATGGAGGGGAACTTTCCTTGTATGTGATGTCTGCTTATAGGTGAAACACTCAACCTTGTTTTCTTATACCTCAGCCAAGATCAGTACTACTATGCTTGATGAGGAAATAAAGCATTATGAATAAGCCATGGATCACCAGTTTCATCTCATTTGTATATATTGCATTCCATTGCATATCACCCATTCATTTGTTCATTCATCCATTGTACAAATCTATTGTCAGCATGCATTTAATTTGGGTTTCTATGAGAAAGCTCAACATATAAGCCTTATCTTGGGTACAATCATGATGGATTTTTCTGATACATCATCGCAAATCTCTGTTCTATATTTGTATTTTCCAACCAACTTGACATTTATATGTCATGTAGGAATGACATTGTCATTTAGTTGCATTTCATTCATTAAGTGCATTAATTTTATTCATTAAGTGCATTCATTCCTTCATTTAGTTGCATTTTTTAAGTGCCTTCATTCCTTCATTTAATTTCATTTTACTCATTAAGTGCATTCATTCCTTCATTTAGTTGCATTTTATTCATTAAGTACATTCATTCCTTCATTTAGTTTCATTTCATTCATTAAGTGCATTCATTTCATTCATTTAGTTCATTTTAAATGCCTTCGTTCACATTCATTTAGGTAATACATTTATCTCATCCATTCAGTGCATTCATTTAATTCATACATGGCATTTTAATATCATTTCATTCATTAAGTGCATTCATTAGATTCATTAAGTACATTTCAAAACACATAATTACTCATGTCGTCCATATCATTATCTCATCATTTCAACATATAAATTATTATCTATCAAATATCATTATTCATTATCTAATCTCATCATTTAGCACAAACCACCATCATTTCATCACATAAACATCATACATCTATTAACCTGCATCCACATATTAGCAAATCATTAACATCATCACATAAGCATCATACATTTATTAACCTACATTCACATGTTAGCAAATCGTTAACATCATCACATAAACATCATACATCTATTAACCTGCATCTATATAACAAATCATCCATATTATACATAAAGAAATCATATCATCATCATGTACATCTAGAAAGCAAACACATCAACACATATATCTAGACATAAATCATATCAACATCATGCATAAAGCAATCATGTCATCACATAAATGCATATCATATCATTGCCACAAAACTGAGATCTCATCATATATCGCATAAATAATAAAGAACACATGTATCAGAATACAATGATGTCCAAAATATCAGCTACAAGAGCCATCCAAGTATCAGTATAATAACAATGTAACAATGCAAAAAAACACCTCGAATGGCACTCTAGCCAGATGTCATGGCTCACACCCCCCACCACCCTCACCATCTCGCCGAGGAGGACCCATCACACCACCACTGCTCTGACCCCTCTGAGACTTCTTTGATCTCGCCTACTGCATCTGGGAGTAGCTCATCGCTCGCTTACTACTCGGTACAACTTGCTCATATAATCCCTGCCAGTATTCAATCTCTGCCCCTACTCGCCGCATCTCCCTCATCATATCCCCAATCAGGCCCTGTCCCTACACTTCCTCCAAAACTCGTACTCTATCCTGTATCTCCCTCACTCTATCCACCGCATCATCTCTCTCTTGCGCAACTATGGTCAAATCATCTCCCCGTGCAAAAAGCCAGACATCCCTGGTTGCAATCTCCGCATCTCTATCCTCTAGCTGTGCCTCTAACTCTTGAATGTGCGCATCGATAGCCGTCAAGTGAGTCTACAACCATAATATCACCACATCTCACAGGTCCCCCTCTCCCCCACCTACAACTCCCTATCCCATCTCCATAGCCACATAACCACCCTCTCCACCACCAGCATCTCTCCCTCCTGCTCTCATTTCTCCTTATATCAGAGGACCTTGTGACAATCTCAAGGGATGCCCACCTCTGCCTCTCCTCTGTAACCGCCCTCCTCCACCTCCTCCACCTCCCCTACCATCTTCACCCCCTGACTAATCTCCTCCTCCTCCCCTATTGCGATGCTCTGTCATCCTTAAATGGTGGCACTGGCTTTGCAGGATCTAAGATCTATGGAATTAGATGAGCGACTTGATACTGTGTATACTCATTTGTCAGCCTCGCATCCGCGACCTCTGCTCGGTATGACCATGGTCTCACATGTAGTGTCTAAAACTTTTCTATAGCTTGATCATGGGATAATGCTAGCCCCCACTGGAATCTCTCTCGTACTACTTTGGTATACTCACCAGAACCCTGGGGTAAACCCTGTGTGTGCCCAAACTGTCTCATCACCAGCCCTGGTAAATGTCTCTCTACCACGTACGCTGTCCGTCCAATGAGGAATCACCCCATGAACACATATGGCATCACCTCTATATCATCCTCCCAGTTCTCACACTCCTAGTAGAGGCGCCATATCACTATATCTAACTCATCTAATGCACGCCACCAGTACTCCAGCTTCCCCAGCTGGGGCTGTGTCATCATACCTCCATACATATATACATAGGGTTGGTCAATCACCCTAAGCCTCAGACACACTGGTCTCGATATCGACAAGTGCTCCCATGACCAGATATGAAGCAAGGTAATCCCTACTCCCAGTGATGAAATCTCATGGTACACAACATCATGCAAATCCCTATATAAATGTGCCAACACACATGGTCCCGATGCATATCGGGTGCCCTCACTGACCATCCACTTAATCACCTGCCCCTAGCCCACTGCAAGTCCGTAAGATCTCTAATCTGGGCATAGTAGCCCTCCCATGATGCCTGATACCACTACTGGTAATGCCTCATATAAGTCTGTTATGTCCTCCCATGGAATCGATCCATCAAACACCTCTAAATCCGGATATGGGAATACTCGCCGTAGTGCCGCCTCGCTTAGCACCCTATCATAAGTAAAAAGCTCACCAATAATCAAGATATGCAATATCCTCTAGACGTCCTCTAGTGTCACAGTCATCTCTCCCATCACTAAATGGAGAGAGCATGTCTCGCTATGCCATCGCTCAACCAACATTGTTAGTAATTCGCGATTCGTTCGAATCACGGGTTGGTGCATCATATCATATAAACCTGCCGCGCATATACAGTCTATCTCCAAATCTATCAACTGATCTCGCAGGTGCTGTGTGGCAAGATGCCTCTCACGCATCTGCAAGACCCCTAAGTGATCCTCCTACAAAACCATAAATCACAAAAACACTGTCAATAATTTTTGCTATGCAACATTGACTCTTACCTAGACTTCATCAGATGCTTTTTCAAAGTATCTAAGTCTCATCAGGTAACTTGACTCACCACTAAACCTAGACTATCAACAAGCATTTACATCACTTGCCTAGTCTCAATAGGTTTGTTGAGTCTCACAGGTCACTATTACACATACAACAACAAATGTTGACATCAACTATCAACTTGACATTCAACTTGGGGCAACCGACACAGATCCTTCTACACCCACAAACAAAAGCACTACAACAATGACAAAAGCATCACAACGCAAATAAAAGCGCTACAACATAGACAAACACACCACAACACAATCAACAATGCCATTTTAACCTACAAAAGCACTAAATCAATCATAAACACTATTTTAACCTACAAAAGTTCTTAAAAAAATCACAAATGCTACATTGCATGACACATGCGCTATACTAAACTCATTCACCCAAAGTGACAAATGGGCTAAAACTACCAAAACAATAGTGCTTGAACCACTCTACAAAAGTGCTATATTGGCGATAGTGCTAAAACTACTACACAAAAGTCCCATTGCGGGACATATGCGCTAATTTAGACAACAAAAGCGCTAAAACAATGGTTTAGTGCCTTTGTTGTTTGAATTTTTCCCCTAGCTATTAAATGCAATAAATGATGTCAAAAGGCAAAAGTCAAAATTAGACTTACCAGGGGACCATACTCAGTTGGCTGCTGGTACCTCCACATGCACTCCAATCGATGATCGGCAATAGAAAACACCATTTTCTCTCTCCTAAACTGCTGCACAGGTCGCTGTCAGAGGCTCTGGATTGCTATGGACACGTGTACAAATGAGGGCTATTTTACTCTTTCTCACCTACATATAACCTACCGCTGCACCGACCCATGACCGTCGTGATCCCCGAGTACTTCAGAGGCTTGCCATTTTTCTGTTTTACCCCCGTTTGCCTCCATTCTTTCACCATTTTCTCTAAATTCATCTACTCTACAATCCTCTAATTTCTTTCTATTTTTCGAGAGATTGCCCAATTTTCTGAAATTTTTAGCCCACCTCTCAAGGGGGCATATCAACCCATAGAACAACTATTCTTAGGGCATTTTTACCATGCCTATTTGTTGTTCTTTGAAACAATGCGATAAACCACACTGTCTCAAAGAGGTTTGTAGACATAATTTTGTCTATTAATTAAATAAATTTTTTTTTTTAATTTTAATGTATTAATATTCCTCTATTAATTAAATTCACATTTAATTAATTTATTCAACCCCCATTCTTCTATTTTAATTAAATAAATTACATAAGTTTATTTAAAGTAAAAATCCCTATCCATACCCGTTAATGGGTCTTTGGGGGCTAATCCTTCATCAAATAAAGGGGAGGTCATATGGGAGCCACCTAGCACGAAATGGATAAAAATAAATTTCGATGGTGCTTCTAGAGGAAATCCGGGAATCTCAGGTGTTGGGGTAGTGGCGAGGAATGATAAAGGATCTATCCTCTTCAAAGGAGCACGACGTCTGCAGGATGGTACGAATAACGAAGCAGAGGCTCAGGCAACACTTCTAGCAACTGAGTTGGCCTTAAATATGAAAGTCCAATGGTTGCATTTGGAAGGAGACTCTCAGGTGGTCATTAATGCAATTACTAAAGGCAACACTCCATCCTGTAAATTATCTCGTTGGGTGTCTATCATCCGAGAGAAACTCAAATCTTTTGAGGAATTCCGTGTCTCCCACGTCAGGCGAGGTGCAAATGTAGTGGCAAATCTACTCTCCAATATTGGCTGCGACATGAATAGATATATGACCAAGTGGTGGACTAGAGATAGAAGATTGTGGAAGTGGTCTTAAATGCAGTCCTAGAAATATGCAACCAACAACATGCATGCAAGGAAGCCCGTTATCGCAAGTAAATCTGAGCTGGTGTTTGCTATTAAAAATGGTAGTTGTCCATGGTAGATAGTACAGTTTAGAGATGGTGGCGGAGTGCAGCAAGTCTGCTATGAAATCTCATGGCCTTTACGACACCACACCTACATTATTACCCATCTCAAATGATGGCGAAGGAATTTGATTCCTTTCGTTTGTGAGCTGGGGGTTACGTTTGTATCTAGTGCAATCTTTAATGGTTTTTATGTCATTTGTATTGTAGATGTTGGAGTGAATACTTTGTGCAGGTTTCATGGAAGCAAATTTCACTCTACGAACCGAGAAGAAGTTGGTGTTGTTCCTAGGCATAGTATTGGAGAAGAGGATGCAGTGGCTCTTCAGGTACAAGGAGGAGAAATTGTGGAGTGCGGCATGCCTTATGCTTGGAGAAGAGGTGTCGCACATCCATTTCTACTACCGGATGAACATGGAGGTGTATTCCCTAATTTTGGCATGGGCATTTGAGTTTGAGCCAGAGGTGGAGAAAATCATACTCACTCTAACAAAATTGATTGATGGGGAGTATCTAATCAACCTCGACTCCATTCTGGAGTGGGTAGTGCCCCAGACAGGTATTCGCATTAAGGAAGGTGATGACTAGGAGGAGCTGATGCCGTTTGTTCATGGACTGGAGGATGACATAAATGACCAATGTCGCGAATTAGCTCACATTGTTTGGGAAGCTATAAAGCTCTGTGTAAAATTCATTCGAACAGATGAAGTCTTGAAGGCTTTAAAGGTGGTGGTGCAGATGGAGGTTGGGAGGGAGCTGCGAGATAGGTTTGAGGAAGGGCAGTCTGTTCAATTGTTGGAAACTTTGGAAGGAGACCCCAACTTTGGATGCTTGGAATGCATTCCAAAGATGAAAAGTGAAGTGGCAAGGGGTAAAGTACCGAATGATAAGGTGGACGAGGAGAAGGTGAACCAGAGCGAGAGCGAGTGAGTGGCCATTTGGCCATTGTTTTTTCCATGCTCTTTTAATATACTATTATTAGATGTTTTTAGTCACGTGTCTGTAATATTTGGTGTTGGAGATGCACAAGACTGGTTCCTCTTTTGGTTTTGCATTTGAATGGCTATAGAATAGGTTATGATGGTAGATATTTTTGGCTGTTGTTTACAACATTTAAATGGCCTATGGATGCTAGTGGCTGTATATCTTTTATTTCTGAATTAATATAATACAAAAATTACCGATTAAAAAAATAAAAAAATCCCTATCCATAACCCAATTATTAAATAAATCTAATTTATTTAATTTACCTCATTCCTCTCATTTAAATAAATTTAACATTTATTTAAAAAAACAAATCAAATTCCCCTTTTTAAATAAATCAATATTTATTTAAAATCCCACCCCACTTGCATTTTCCTACAAATGCAAGTTGCACACATAAATAGATTTTATTTTCTAAATAAAATCCTATTTTTTATCACCCACCAAATCCATTTGCATATCTAACCCTTCTTCTAGACTCTTCTAACCCCTTCTAATTAGCCTAATCCCCCTCTCTAATCATTTTCACATCCCTTAAGAAAGGTCACTTCTCAAAACAACTCAAAAGTCTTTAATAACCATTAAAGGCTTTGTGTCTCCAACAAGCTAACATCTAAAGTCTTCTAAAACCATTAAAGGATTTTACATGACCATAAATGGTTAACTCAAACTCAACCTTTGGTTAGAGACTTTCTCTCTAACTCAACCATCCTTTAACTCATGGGTCTCTTCAAGCATTCATTGCTTTGACCATGGTTATCCCTTTTACTCTTGCACAAGAGTTTATCCCCTGGATAATATATTTATCCAATAACCCAACCCACATGAGGTTACCCTCATGTCTCCTCAGGCATTAAATGCTCCTTCCCTGGTCTCTCAAGCCATCTCATGTTGACACTTGTCATCATGGGATTGTGTTGAAAGCCATCACATGGATCTTAAACCCATCAGTCTTGACCCTTCACAAGCTCACTCAATCTTAGCCATTCAATCAATATTTTTCCCTATAAAAGGACCTCATTCCCCAAGAAAAAAAAGGAATGAGAGAGCATTAGAGCGTTGTTATTATAGTGGAATTTACATAGACATTAGGAGCTTTCTCGTAGAAACCCTTTTACAGTTTCATAGCATTTGTTTATCATCTACAACCATCTTGAATCTCCATATGGCATCCATGGATAGTGCTAAAAACTGAGAGCTACACTCATTTGGGACTTGGAGAGGGGAGAAACAAGGAAGAATCATCAAAAGGCATCATGGAAGCATCTTAGGGAGGCTCTTCTCCTTTCTTTTGTTTTGTTAAACTTCTTTCATGCTTTTTGAAATCTGTTTTGATATGTTTGGAATGTTTTATAGTTCTTTGTTTTGGTTTTTTGGTAGGAACTAATGTACTAACATTGAAAATTTGTTTTGTTGCATTGTCTCCATTTCCATGACATCACCTACTATTGGCACCAATGTATGCGCTAGTTAGGATAGGTGCAGACCATGCCCCCTATGGTGCCAACATACATCCGATCAGCAAGGAGTGTAGTTCAGCCACATGACCTCCCCCAACATACAATTGGAGATGTGTGGGATAGTCCCGAGGGGAGTGATGATGATGATAACCCTCCCCAGCTAGACATTGATGACGTCAAGGTCTGAAAGGACTTTTCTGAATGGTGGAGTACAGAGGGCCTTGATCCTATCTTCCCCACAAATTCCCCAAAGGGAGACACTAGAGCCTTGAGTGGAGAGGGGGAGGAGGAGGAGGAGGAGGATAGGCCCAAGTAGAGGTAATGCACAACGACCTAGAGTCTAGCTAGGACATCTTCAGGTTCGTAGGCCCTTTCATTATCAACATCACCTATGGCTAAGAGGAGGTCGCCATCGACATCTACAATAGAGATCAGGGGGCAAGAAAAACACCCCCATGAGATCTTGACTAGCAGAGGGGTGATCCAGGTATATCCATGATTGCTTTTACATATGACATAGATATAGAGATGTACTTTTGATAGATATGATGCAGATTTTCATGGTATAGATATTGATATTGATATTTTAATTTTGGTTGCAGGGAGAGTTACTGAGTGGTTGAGTTTTATCTACCAAGTATTTTTTGAGATCATCCTTGTAGTAAACATTTAGGGATCCATCTTGGATGAATACCGACCCCTCTAGAAAGTTGGGAGGAACGTGGACCTATTCGAGCCTATAGCATAGCTACAAATAGTGTATGAGGAGGGTCAGGTGGAGCTAGTACAAAGTGTTACATAGCTAGCCACCGTGATGGGGCAAAGGGACTAGGCCCTAGTTGAGGTTCAAACAATTCTCATGGAGTGAGACCAAGCAATGATGAGGGTAGAGTGTTGAGAGAGAATGTGACACACTATAGAGCCAGGTTGATGACCTCCAGAGGCAAGTTGATGCCATCGAGTGGGGTGCAACTGGTGAACTTGATCACCCTTGACTGCACTAGGTGATGGAGGACTTGGATACAGTGAGGTGGTGAGAGGATGCCCTCAGAGAGGACTTGATGATCCAGAGGGAGATAGTAGCAAATTTATGTAGAGAGCTGAGAGGCCTATGATCATGGAGTACCACAACTGCTAGGTCACATTCAACTTCAATTTATTAGCCATCACATTGGGATTAGGATCCCCCAGCACCAGTGGGCTTAGGTACTCATTCCCTAGGAGGGCCCCGAGCATATATTTTTGAGATTGTATAGATTCATCATTTTTTTACAGTGATGTACAATATTCTTTTGATATATATGTTGTCACAAAGGATTGTATTGTGTTGTTAATATGGGAGCTCTACAATCCTATGAAACATAGAAAGATCTTCAAGCATGTGGGTTGCCTATTGTGAAGATCACTCTCTAGAGTGAGTTGGATCTCCTAATGGAAACCTCCTGAAAACTAACTTTTGATGAGAAAAAGGATAGAAAGATTGCTTTGAAAAGAAAACCTATCCTAGGAGGTGATGAACCAAACGTTCTAATTCTATTAGTTGTCCTAAACTCACAACCAGACTCAATGAAAGAGGCTTTTTTGATCACAAATCAGAAACATCAAGACATACATAAATATTTCACAAGAAGGTTTCCTGTTGGAGTGTTTGTATGAAGGAAACTACTTTCAACAATCTAACACAACTTGTAACTTGCATTTACATGAAATCCCTAACCCTATCATTGCACACATAAGACACATTGAGAGGTTTCTTGAAGAGAAAACATAGAAAATACATCAAATCACTCATAAAAATAATGAAAACTAGAAATATCTTAGAAAGAATGCTGCTTCTTTATTAAATTTGGAAGGACTTGTTGCTACAAGTGCTTCTAAAATTTAAAATGTTGAGTTACAATTGCATTCCTAAGCCTAAAAGAGCTTTGTTAAGCTACAATACATGCTAGAGGAAGAAAAGAACTACCTAGAACTGAGAGAGAAGAAAAGACTTATAGAAGAAGTCTTCAAAATAACTTGGAGAGTGAACTGATTGTGCCTCCTAGAGCCGAGGTTTAACTGAATGCTTTCTTCTTGCTTCTATCTTTATCTTGCATGATCCTTGTGATCAGGGGCGAATTTGAAAGAGAAGGCATGCAAAAGGTGCTCAAAACTGATGCCAACTGGAGTTAATTGCTTCAAAAGTTATCTCATATCCTGATTAACCCATGTGGGGTCTTAACTAGAGCTTGATAGTTGTGTTTGTTCTAAACATTCCACCTTTTAAGCTCAAAACTGAGGAATGAATTAAAACTAAACCTCTTGCACTTCTAACTTATCATGAAATATTTGTAAGCCCCCTCAAACCCTCTCTTTTTAAGGCCTATACTGAAACATGAGTTGTAGGCATCATTTGTTATACCGATTCTTAATTCCAAAGATGACTGTCATGAAGAATTTAAACTTCACTAAAGTTTGCCATTATCTCTTTTTGGCATAGGAAAGGATCAAGAACTTAAAGTATCACCATCCTTTGATCTTGGTCTGTACTGCCTTTTATCCATAAATCCTTGTTTATTAACTTAAGATTAGAACCGGTCAAGTTCAAGACTGTATCATTTGCCTTGATAGATTTTCCCTTATATGACTTATGATTGTCCTATATCTTTCATTATGTCTTAGAAAAGTAGGACTACCTTTATGACTATCTGAGGACTTGTGACTATGATTTGTCCTTTTTCCTAGTAGCCATAATAGTGTTTAATCTCTGTCTCTTCTCTTGTATAGCTTTAAAGATGTTGCTAACTTGTCTGTGCTTGTGGCTCTTATTGGTCCTTTTGATCTTTTTGACAACCTGCCCTCTTTTTGTGGCCTTGAGACAATCCTATGATATGCCTTTGTATGGGTTGCAAACTTTGATTTTATCAATAATTTCTATCCTTTATATCATTTTCTTGACACTTTTGACCCTGCATTCTTAAACATTGTGTTTATGACTTATGGAACCTCTACTAGGGTCTTCATTTACTGCACTATTCTTTCTCATATATCTTTTTATGGTTCATGGGCTTCCTTGTACTTGTATGATGTTGTTCACTTTGTTCATTGTTCCTTAATAAGAGTTAGATGCCTTTTGGCATACACAATTATCACTGTATCTTTCATTTGACCTACCATGCACATAACAACAATGATCTTTTATACAACATGGATGTGTGTGATCTTCCTTCAGCATATTAACCTTTTGGGACTGTCTCTGCATCTCTATTCTCTGTCAATATGTTGTAGCAGCCCTTACTTCATTCCATGATGAAGACTCTTTCTAACAAAAATCTTCCTTCAATTGAAACTCTTTCTAGTATGATTTTGTGGACTACCTTTTATCTTCTCAGTGACTATTATAGATCTTGCAAATTTCAATTGTAGTCTTTTTCCTTTAATCTGTTCTTGATAGTGGTAAAATCAATGCGCTTAGCCTCCCCTTGGACTGTGACCAAGCTTTTATCTCATTGTCATTGTAACTTTAGGTTTGCCTCTATATTCTTTGTTCACTGTCATAAGGTTATATGTGTTGGCAATTGACACTCATTGGATTCATTTTGTTGTCATTGATGGCAATAAGATCTGATGGAAGTCACAAACTGACACTAAGAGGCGTATACCGGTAGATACCGACATTGGAAGCATTCAGGCCTACACCGGCACCGACACCGACACCGACACCGACACCGACACCAACATCAATACTTCAAGGAAGCTGACATCAAGGAAGATTTATTTAGTAAATCATTTTGTAATTATTGTTGAGTCTGGCATTGAATATCTTTTGTAAATGCATTGTAAGTTGACATAAATCATATCATGTGTAATAGGTATATAATTTAGTCTGCTAGGTCAATTTAATATGATGGTATTGTGATAGAATAGAGATAAAGATATATAGGTATAACAAAACTGTGAGATGCGAAATATATGTATGGAGATCATTTTTGTATGCGTATATTATATCATGCAATGATCTATAGATAGCTTGGAAAGCATTCTTGGAGGAGAAGTGATACCAATAATAGTTCAAGTTTGTGAACCGGTACAGAGCAGAACTAGAATCAGAACTCTACCTGGCATAGCAGATGCATTCTTGAGTTCATTTTTAGTAATTTACTTTGGCAGAAAGCTTTTAGTTAGTGAGGCGCTTTAGTGATGAGTAGTATGCTCAAGGCAGTGTGCCTTCCTGCAAGTGCATGCCCCTGTTTTATGTAATATCTTTTCATATGGCTAGTGAATTGATATTGTGGGTCACAAATCCCATCATGCTTTTTCCTCATTGAGATTTTCCATGTATAAGTTCTATGTGTTATGGTGTTCATTTATGTGGATGGTTTATTTGCTTCTTGTTATATGCTTGTTTGTTTACCGGTACATACATGCATGGTTTAGAAAGTTAAAAACTATTCATTCCGGTAGAACATTGATTCAACCCCCCTCTCAGTGTTCTCATATCCCAACAATTGGTATCAGAGCCTGGTACCTCAAAAGAATTTTAACAGCTTGAGGAAGATCCTAAAACCAAAATCTTTGAACATGGATATGGAGAGGCAACTTGAGATGGCTCTTAAGGATTATGACGCCGAAAGGATGAAGAAGATGAAATTACAAGAAGAATTGAATTCTGGAAATGAATTCATTCTTATCTTGCCAGAAAGGTTATCATCTGCTCAATCCAAGAGAAAAGAACTTCTGCAACAACCAGATGATGAGGAGAAGAATTCTCTTAAGGAACAATGTCAGAAACTAAGTCAAGCAAACATGCTCATGAAGAATGAAATGCAAGATCTGACTATGAGTTTATCAAAAGATATTGAGGATAGAAAGAAGAAGGAAGATAATCTTGTTTTATCTCTGAAGAACAAGTTTGATGAATGTGGAAGATTGACTCATGAGAATAATCTATTGAGAACTGATTTGGCACACTCCTGAAACAATGAACAAGAACTTGAAAGACAAGTAACTACTTTGAGAGATGAGCTGACTACTGCAAGTGAGTATAAAGAGAAGTTTATGATCAATGTTGCACAGTTGGATGACGTACTAAAAAGACAAAGATAGATTGATGATTCTAGAGGACTTGGATTTATACAAGGTGAAAGCTCCAGTACTGCTAATGAAGATCAGACAATCGGTATGCAGAACTCATCAAAATAGAGGAAACTGGTAAGGCAATCTAATGCTTATAAATTCAATGGTAGATGTTTTTTTTGCAATAAATTTGGGCATATGGATAAACCATGTAGAAATAAGGCAAATCAAAACTATGATTATGTTCCCGGTCAATGCACAAACTGCAAGAAATATGGTCATAGATCAGAAGATTGTAGAATGAATGTTAAATGTCATGCATGTGGAAAGTTTGGACATTTTGCTAATCATTGTAGGTCAAGAAATAATAATACCGGATATGTCAAAGCAATTCAAAAGAACAATGTTACATGCTATGCATGTAACAAAATAGGTCATATTGCTAAGTATTATAGAAGCAAGACTCAACTGGTTAATAATGAGAAAGGAAAGCATAAGGTATATGAAATACAACAAGATCACACCAAGAGATGGGTTAGAAAATCTGAAGAACAAATTGGAGATGGATCTATACTGGAAAATCCACTGGTAGAACAGGGTATTCCTCCACCGATAGGAAATTCCACCGGTAACTAAGGCATAAGCCTAAGGGGTTGACAAAGTCACTGCTAAATTTTGCATATTACCCTAAAAGAGATCTAAGGATATCTGGAAAGAGATCTAGAGAAATGTATTCATCATCGATGAAGGTTACCCCGACACATAACTGTGAAACCGACATCCGTAGGGTTGTTGGTGAAGCATTAATTACCAAAAGTTAGGGTTTTTATTCATTGATAAAAGAGGAAAAGTGAATTCATTTTCACTCATCGAGCACTCAAGCAATCAAAGTGAAGTAAAGGCGAATTAAGAGCGAGCAAAGCATTGAGAGAGGATTTCAAGCAATTATCCGAAGCACTCAAATCTTTCTTCGACATTCACTCTCAGGTATTTCTCGACATGGCATTTGGATCTTTAGCACCTACTTTTATTTCAAATCCCATTGTTGTCAAAGTCAAGGATAGGTTAAGGCCAGTCTTTAAGGAGGTTCCCAAAATTGCCAAGAAGGAAGACTCTACGGGAGCATTTTCTAGGGTTTTTGATGGAGTAATGTATGTTGAAGATGTGAGGGCATACATTCACTACACTCTTGAGAATTTGGGCACCAAAGACATCAAAATCATGTCTCAATCAGTGATGCTGGGAGACACCGGAATGATCAAACTATAATTCAAGACAATTGAGGATCTAGGGTTAACCGATATTCTTTACATACCAGAATTCAAGGATGAGGTGATCAGATACGTTCTGAGAAGGGTTCACAACAAATTCATTTGGCTAGATAGGCATTACATGATCACAAAGGAATCTATTCAAGCTGTCACCGGGTTACCCAGGGTCGGACAAGAACCTAGCAAGAAAATTTCCAACCTAGAGGTAAAAAAAATCACTGGTGCTACATCCGATAGCAGATGAATGAGGATAAGCACAATAACTGACATAGACATAAAGTTTGCAAGCATGATCATAGGATATAAAGTAACTCAATCCAATCGATTTAATTCTGTTGCAAGTTCACGCATTCATGCCGCATATCAGATGCTAAGGAATAATGTGAAGTATGACTTATGTGAATGGATGAGGAGTGAATTGATGCTAAACCTTACTAAGATCAAAGGAACCAAGAAAGGCACCTTCAGATATGGAAACTTAATTGTTTGTTTAATGCTTTACTTCCTGAATGAGCTACCTAGTTTAGGAAAGAAGCAATGGGATCATGACATACTAGTAGGTATGCAGATCAAGATAGCTATCACTAGTCTTGGTACCGACAGAGATGAGAAACTTTGGGGGTATTTTAAAACTTTTCAAGAAAACATGAGGAAAAGGGAGAGAATTTCAAAGAGTATTGTGGAGAAGTATTCCATTGACATGCGTTTCATGGTGAAAACTGATGAAACTCTCATGGAAGCAGTCAAATCCAAGCAAATCTGGATTACTGAGCTTGGATATGAGGTAGATGATAGTATTTTTGATCTTTATGAAAAGATGTTGTTAGATGCCCCATTAGATGATAAGACATAGCACTTCGGTATAGCAGGATAGAAGGCTCTTGAAGTAAAAACAAGCTTTAACATGAAGAGAAGAGAAACTAAAATAGAAAAGACATCTGCCTATGTACAAGATGTGCTGCATAAGATAGACACTCAATTGGGCTCTAAATCAAAACAAGCTGCTAAACCGACAAAGGTTGCTACTGAAGAAGTGAAGAAGCCACAAGTTCACATTTCCCCTAGGAGGAGACTTGTCAGAAAGGTAGCTCAACCTATTGCACCTCTGGCACTGGTAAGGAAGCCTATGTAGAAGAGGAAACCAGTCACACTGACAACCACAAGCAAAAAGCAGAAGGGTGATGATACTGAAACTGGTAAGACAATAATGACCTGTGCTGAAATTATTGATGAAGTTACAAAAGATGGAATATTAAAGAATATATCAAAGTATTATGAAGATTTTGAAGAAAATGTGCAAAATGAGTTAGAAGAGGCTATTTTACTGTATATAGACATCTATAAGAAAGCCTTAGTTGAAATTTTGAAGGAGATACCTTCATCGCTGTATAATAAACTTGAGGCTAGAAGACTTGATGCTATCAAGAGGGATAGGGAAATCAAGGAAGTTGCACTTTTGGAACAATGTGGTACTATAAATAATGAAGAGATGAAAAGATGTATAGATACTTCTAATAGGACAATTTTCAGTAGTAAAAATTGGTAGATAAGCCTTATGATGGGAAGAGTAAATGAGGTGATAAATGAGACAAGTAAGGGATGAACAAAATTCTTTTAGAAAAACCCATATTTTTTCACATCTCAAGAAGAATTTGCAAAGGCAACATCCCCCACCATTCCTGACAAATCAGAAGGAAAGGGTATTTTGGGTAGTTCAACTCCAGTTTTGGCACAACCACAACTAGCAGTTAAAGAGAGTGTACAGTTTGTACCAGCACAGACAATTTTTGAGCAAGGCAATATACAGAACATTGGAAACATTGTGGATGATAATCCATCGATAGTAACTGATACTGCACCAAGTGGTGAAGCCACTAGTGCAAAAGAAGTTGAGATGGACAAGGTAAAATCAACCGAGTCCATACTGACAGGTAAAATTGATTCCCCGACAAGATTTTTGGCAATTGACACTTCTTAGGTCGAGAAGAAATCAGTCTCTGAGTTAAGTCCAACACAATTAATGATGATGGCCACTCAGAAATTGCAAAAGGAAGGAATTGTAGACAAAGGGTTAATTGATCAATCAGTCTCTGTACTACATAGAATAATGCCTGATTGTCAGATTGAAGATGGAGCAAGCCCTTCCGGTAAGCTCAAGAATTTAACAGAGCACATATCAAATAATTTTCAATCCTTGAGACAGATTGCAGGCCGATAGGCTTTGGATAGTTTCTCTACAGTAAAAAGAGCAGCTTTTGATCAACTCATAGGAACTGTGAAGAAGAAAATAAAAGACAATCCTATTCCCATTCAAATTTGTTTAAAACAATGTACTACTATCTACAGAGTATGTTGTAATTTAGGAAATCTTACAACTAATGTAGATAGCAGATTGAAACAGTTATATGACAAAATGGATAATATTGCTAGCTCTTTTGATGGACTAACTGCACTAACTGCATTTGTTGATGGAAAATTTTTGTCCTTGGAGAACTAAGTTTTTTCTTTTGATAAGGAGAAAGGTAAAATAATAAGGAGAGCAATAAATTTAAGAGGATTGGTACGCCCTAGACTTGATTCATTGGGTATTCACAAGAAAGAATGCATAGATATGCTAGCAAAACCCACATCGGTAGATACCCGGGAGAAAGAATCATTTGCCCACTTACTCAGTGGACTTGCATCAGTGTTTGATACTTTCAAATTAGGCTAGGACACATATCTTCAGTTGCTACAAAAGGCATACCCAAAAATCCTGAAGATGACTAAGCTCGAGTGACACTAATAGTATTCTTTCATTATTTTATTATTTCATCGGTCTTTGGCATTAATGTCAAAGGGGGAGTGTGTACATATATGAAAAATATCAAAGAAAATATTATCAGATGGAGTATATGGAGTGTATTGCTCAAGGGGAGCACATCGTCAGGGAATCCATTTTTCACATGAGTGTTGCCATCAATGCCAAAGGGGGAGATTGTTGGAAATTGACACTCATTGGATTCATTTTGTTGTCATTGATGGCAACAAGATCTGATGGAAGTCACAAACTGACACTAGGAGGCATATACTGACAGATACTAGCATTGGAAGCATTCAGGCCGACACCGACACCGACACCGACACCGACACCGACACCGACACCGACACCGACACCGACACCGACACCGACACAGACACCGACACTGACACTGACACCGACATCGACACCGACACCGACACTGACATCAACACCGACACCGACACTGACATCGACACCGACACCGACATCGACATCGACATCAATACTTCAAGGAAGCTGACATCAAGGAAGATTTATTTAGTAAATCATTTTGCAATTATTGTCGAGACCGACATTGAATATCTTTTGTAAATGCATTGTAAGCTGACATAAGGCATATCATGTGTAATAGGTATATAAGTCAGTCTGCTAGGTCAATTTAATATGATGGTATTGTGATGGAATAGAGATAGACATATATAGGTATAACATAATTATGAGATGCGAAATATATGTATGGAGATAATTTTTGTATGCAAACATTATATCATGCAATGATCTACAGATAGCTTGGAAAATATTCTTGGAGGAGAAGTAATACTGGTAATAGTTCAAGTTTGTGAACCGGTACAGAGCAGACTAGAATCAGAACTCTATCTGGCATAGTAGATGTATTCTTGAGTTCATTTTCAGTAATTTACTTTGGCAGAAAGCTTGTAGTCAATGAGGCTCTTTAGTGATGAGCAGTATGCTCTAGGCAGTGTGCCTTCCTGCAGGTGTAGGCCCCTGTTTTATGTAATATCTTTTCATATGGCCAGTGAACTGATATTGTGGGTCACAAACCCCACCATGGTTTTTCCTCATTGAGGTTTTCCATGTATAAATTTTGTGTGTTATAGTGTTCATTTATGTGGATGGTTTATTTGCTTCTTGTTATATTCTTATTTGTTTACCGGTATATACATGCATGGTTTAGAAAGTTAAAAAACTGTTCATTCTAGTAGAACACTGATTCGCCCCCCTCTCAGTGTTCTCAGATCCTAACAATATGAACCCTACTGTCCTTAATACTTTAGTTGACTTGAACTGTTTGTTGTACCTTTCCTATGTTCAGTACCTGCATTTATAAGCACTGTTTTCTCACTACCTTTAAAGCATTCTTGGCAACTTTACATCATGAATATATTGTATTTTAAAAATCAATTGACCAGACTGTCAGATCTTCTATATGTGTTCTCTTTCTTGTACTATGTGCTATTGAAGCTTGAAACATCAATGTATTCTTATGGTATTGACTATCATAAAGGAACACAAATAGACCACTGAGAGGGGGGGAGGGGGGTGAATCAATGGTTACTCCAAAACTTGAATTTTCTAAAAGATTAAAACTCTAAAACAAAGATCAAGCAACAATGAGTAAAGATATTAAACTAATCTGCACACAAACATAGAAGGCAAGCCCACAACACAAGATATATGAGGAAAACCCAAGATGGAAAAAACCTCAGTGAGAAATGCTGCTAGAGTCTATTGCTCTAATCTAGCCTCACAATGGAAATAATTTGATTACAAAGTTTATGAGCACCAACCCCTGATCTTTATGGGCACCAACCCAAAGGAACACCAACCCCTGATCTGAGAACCCACTTAGATGATTACAATAATGAAAAATTTTAGATACAAGTTGAGTACCTTGTTACAATTGATATTTTGTAACATGTCATATTTTTCACACCTAAAACTAAATTTGCTCTTTTTAGCTTACAAGCTTTATCTTCTACTCTCTGATCTCTGCAATAGCTCTTTGCACTCTATCTTGTATTTTCACCAACTCTTCTGATCTTTGTTCTGATAGATCTTTGTTGTCTACTTATCTCTTACTCTGCTCCACACGGTGTGAAATACACTGTATTTCTTACACTCTCTTTTCTTATTTCTCTTTCACCTGCAACATACACTTCAATTCACCTTCTAGAATACACAATCAACATTTAGTGCAATTACTTCATCTGCTAATTCAAATTGATCACAATTCTTTTATTTCTTAGAATTTTCCCTCCAAAAGAAAATTCAAAAAACACTTCTCGAAATCAAGAAAAACAATTTGCCTTGATATTAACCTTCTGATTTTCTGCCTTTCTCATACTGCCTTTCTATTTTCATCCAGTTAACTCTACATTCTGGCATGACCTTTGCATGCAACACTCATTCTAAAAAATGAAACTCCTAGCTGTCATTTGCTCAACATTAACTAACTTTTTGTTTGATGTGTAAACTAACAAAAAAAATCTTGTAGATGCATATCCTTTTTTAGCAACTTAGACCAATAAGAAATATTTGTCCAACTAAGGCCTCGTAACCCACTCAACATCATGAAATATGGTAAAATCATACAAGACATGTCCGTCATAACATCCTCATCCTTGGGTCAAAACGTGGTCAAATGCTTATGTGGACTGCTTTTGTGTCGACATTTATATTTCTAGAAATCTATTGGTGTTTCCAACTGATTGCTCCAAAAGATCCTCTATGAGAGGCGAACTTCAATTTTTAAGGTCTTAGATCAGTGGGCCAACTAACAGAGCAATGACTAGGGATAAGGAACTAGTCACCCTCTCTACACTTCAAGCTCTATTAAACCTAGGTGGGTATCCCTTATAGAAGCATCTTTGAAATTCTCCCAGCACATATGATGTTAAAACAAATGTGTTCTCAAACTACTATGTGAGTCAAAAAATCTCTAAACTTCATCGTAAGTGGCCTTCATCCTTATACTAATTTGATCACAATGAGAACTAATTATCCTATGTACTTGAAAACAAACATAAACAGACTTCAAATGGTTATTGCATTTGTTTTTGACAAAACCTTCTTATTTCCATAGTTAAGAATACATTATCATGATTAGTGCCTTATCCATTGGGCTAGATACTACATGAACCATTAAATTACAATATTGAATATGCATGTTCTACACCATCTTTTTCCCTATATGAGTGATACCTAATACCAGTCACAACATGAAATCAATCTCATGACTGTATCTCAATTCCTACTCTCTACATAGAGTCTCTTTGAATAAAATTAGAAAGTTTAATCTCCTACCTTAGAAGAGGCCAAAATCAGTCAAACTGATCAACACAATGAAGAGATATGAACCCAAAACCCTTGATTTAATAGATTCATATAAGACTCTAGATAACAAGAGGAGAGAAACAACATAGAAATCATAGAATTAGATTTCCAAATGTTTATATTTTGCAGAACATGTGTGCATGTCCTTTGCAAAGTTTTACTGCAAATAGGACACGACGCAAAATCACAATATTGTACTATAGAACATATGGACACTTTTGCTTGCTATTTACCCTTGGTGAAAAAATAGTACAATAGCCCTTCTTAATCAAACTATATCATTTATATTTTGTCTCGAGGAAGAAGAAGAAGAAAAATAAGGCCTTGAATATCCTCTTATAGAAATATTGAGGATGCAACAAGATTCAAGCCTTTTACAAAATCATAATTTAGGTGACTGACTGATAGGAAAAAGACAAAAAAACTTACTGATAGGAAAAAGACAAAAAAACTTTTCATCTCTCTGACAAAGACATATATTCTTTTCTGCTCCTCCGCAGGTGGTAGCTGATAGAGATGATCTGAGATGATCTAGAGTCTTCCTTTTCCTTGCTCGAGCTCCCTTATCAAGTTGAAAAGTGTGATAACCTTGCTGACCTATTTAATTCGCATTGACAAAGAGCAGCTTGCAAATTCTTCTCAAAGATATGCATTTAATTAGAAGGAAGATCAATATCTTTATGCAGGTATGTAAGATCAACGAATCAACCTAGAAGTATATTATTTTAAGCCCTTTTCCTTTCAAAGAAAGCAAAGAAAAGAACAAAATTAAAAAAAGAAAAGGTGAGAAAATACAAAATTTGAAAATTCAGTAAAGAGTAGAAAGGGTTCAAGAGTCATAAAATCCGTGTTATTTAAGCCTCTGGAGTCCACTAAGATGTAGTTGGTAATTGTTGTCTTCAATCTTTGATCTGATCACCTCCATTCTTGTCATCCCACTATCAATTCTTGATAAAGCATCCATGTATGATCCTAACTTCTTCAACAATTGTGAATCATCTGAAATAACATCAGGGAATATCTGACTCTAGAGTGTTCTGAGATCTTCTCTCCATTCCGTCTTTGATCTCAGGGTCTTTGTGTCTTCTAGTCAGCTTCTTTCTCTGTCAAACAGTTTAGGCATATGGGTAGTGACCAAACACTGGAAACTCTTAAGATCATCTCAATTTTGTTTTTGTGTACACCTTATGTGTAGCAAAGACCCACTTAATCACTCCAAACTTAGCTTTAAAGCTCTAGACTATAGTATACATGTGATCTAAAATTGATTTTATTAGAAAGACCTCTAATACTACAATTATCTTGCCCATATGAGATAGAGAGCATGCAAGGAAACACTGCCACTTCAGATTCTCTTGAGAGAGTCTCAATAATTCTCTATGCTAATCCCATGTTGTATCTACATGATACAAGATTTCACTAATCTTTTCTCCCAATATTGACTTTGCCATATCCATCCTCACTCTCTTCTATTCTAGCTTGGGCAATGTTTAACCTTGCCACATCTATCCTAGCTTGGGCAATGCCATTTCTTAATCCCATCATTTTATCAGAGGAGTATTCAATCATATCTGGAGGTCTATATGTTGGCCCTGCATACAATTGTTCTTGCATTGTCTTCACTCTTTCCCTTAGGATAACAACTTCTTCCTCTGCCTTCATGGCCACCTTGTGAACAAACTTCGCTACATTCGAATTCAAGCCTATTTCCTCTATAATACAAGTGTGAGGTACTCTCTTTATTAACAAATTTCCAAATAACTGATCAACCTCCTCACTCATTCTAGGTCTCTTAGTGAGATCGTGGAGACACCATATTACAAGTTGATCAAGGTGATCATCAAAGATCATTCTGGAAAGTAACTTTTATCTTTGCTTAGGATCCATTGTCTCCAAACCTATGTCTTGTCTTCTTCTAAGTTTATCAAAGACAATAACAGAAGATACGTCCCATCCCTCCAAGAGGAGCACCCCACTTCTTTTCACAATTTCTCCTCCCATTTAAGGGGTCATAGCTTCTAGTTGTTGATTTGCCATCTTTACTATCTCATTATTCATATTTGTTCTCTCATCATATTCAAGTCTATTAAGATCAACTCCTCTTCTTCTTTCTATTTCATTTGTCAAGTTTCTTATAACAAAATGCCCGAACTCTCTAGTGTTTATGAATTGGTCATCACTCATAAGCTGCTCATAGGAATTGAGCCTTACAACTTCACTGAGATCTCCCCCTAGTTTGAATGCATCTAGGGCCCACTCCTTGGGAGGATCGTGAATTGTGACAAATAGTCTTGTGTTAAATCTGTAAGGATATTGAGGCTCATCTCCTTGAAATTCAAAACCTTCACATGACTGAAATGGGATTTCTCTTTCTAGAGACAACATATGTAGAGGGGTGACAACTCTTAAATGCTTTGGAATTTGAATAATTGGTCCATTTGAGGATAATTCTATAATATCTTCTTTCATAGAAGTCTCTACAAGTAATTTTTGTGAAGGGGAAGGGTCAAATGATACAGATGTAGGAGTAGGGGCAAAGAAGATTCATCATGGTTGTGTGGAGGGGAAGCAAGATCAATAGGGGAACCAATAGATTGAGGAGATTTTGGCTTCTCCTCCTCTTCTTCTATCTTAACTGGTGGCCTAATTTCCAATTGTGGCCTTTCATGAGGAAAGAGAATCCTATCAACATCAAGATAGGTCGCAAAAGTTTCCCTTATTCTAGCCTCTAGGATTAGTTGCATTTGCCATGTTGGAGAGTATGCACTATCCTACCTTATCTTCCTATGTTTCTCATATTGAATTTTGTAGCATCTCTCTTTTATTTTTTAGACATAATTTTATTCTTCAACATTTCTAATGATGTCTTCTTGATCATGCCATATATGTGGTGCTATATTTACCTTTTTAATCTTGTGGATGAACCACTCAGAATCATAAAACCTATAATCAGCCCAGGGAATTCTATACCTGCTCAACATAGAATCAAGAATTTCATATGCGTCCCTATTCAATAAGTGATACATCCCAATCACAACATGTGATGGGATCATTGATCCTTTCTTATGTGCTTCCCCACTTAAAGACTTATCAGTTTCTACCAATTGATGCATGATTTCAAGCAAAGCAACCCTATCTTAAACTGTGATAGGTAGGCAACAAGGAACAACAGGCCTACGAAACACTCTAATGATTGTATGGTCCTTAAAATAGAACCATGATGTAACATGATGAAAATAATTTAAGCTTTTAAAACAACAACTTAGTAGTTTAACATAAAAGAAAGAAACATTGATTTTTTTTTCTTCTAAATTACAATAACTAAAATAAAACTATATATAATTGAGATCTAGATATAAAATAGATCTATGATGTAAGAATGGATAGTAGATATGAAATTAATTTAAAATATTTCATTTAAAATTAAAGAGAGAGGGCTTATAAAGTACATTTCTTTTGATGCTAATATTTTGAACTTTTGAAACTTTATCAACAAACCAATGAGGGAAAGTATCATCAGGATGCTTTTTCGCCCAACCACAGACTTACTAGTCCCTCATGCCATATCCAAATGGATTGGCCCAACCCTTCGTAGGGAGGTAACATGAAGTGGAACTCATGCCATCTGAGACTTGGTGTTTAGGTACTACACAAACTAGTTGGTCATACACTATGGGTAACCCCCGACAAGTATGACACTCCTGACTAGAGGTGTATCTGGTTCTAGTGATTTTATCGTAGCTTCCATTATGCAGCACCACCTTGGCCAAGGTTTTAATATTGCAAGCATGATTAAACATGTTTTCAATGATCACCACCCTTCTTTGCATAGGTCAAGGGTCAAGTATGTTTAACCAACAAAGAGCCATAACTGAACTCACTTAGAAACCATTGACCACACAATTTTTTTACATTCTTTTTGTTATTAGCATTAATTCTCTTAAGAAGTAACTGTTTAATTTTTCTCATTCAAGATTGAAAAAGGTTTTTAATAACACAACTAATTCCCTGGATTGGGAAGGTAAGGGGTAGGGAGCCACCAATTGTCCACTGATCCTCAAGTTTGGAATAAACACCATGCAAGACATGTCTCTATTGTCATTGCAATTTTGAGGGTATTCTCTTTAATTGAGATGCTAACTGTATCATAATACAACTATGTCCTCCCACCCATTACCTTCTTAGACTAGGGTTTTAGTTTTATCATGAGCTAGAGATGGTTAATCTCAAATAGATAGATCATCATTACTGCTGTTATGGTTTTTCAGACTGGAAATTTTGAGACAACTCAATAAAGAGGTAAAATTTTCTTATTACAATTTTTTGGATATGCACCCACTCTAATTTGAGGGTTATTGTTTGTATATCTTTTACCAACTTTTCTCTACTGATTATTAGTTATAATCCATACTCATATACACATATAGGTATATGTTAATACACACACACATATATGTATATGTATATATACATCCACACAAATGCTTTTGTTTTTCAAGTTGCTTCAGCTAGCAGACATCTTTATTTACAATAGAATGTGAGAAAAAGTTCCTGTTTAGGGGTTTTTGTCTTGTTTCTCTTAAACATCATAATGACTGTTGCTACTGCCTTTTGACTTTTATCAGTGAGAATTTATTCCACAACCATCCTGAATTACTACCTTGAAATTATACAGTGAATATTTTCTTATTATTCACAACATTACTGCTTAGCTGTACATACTTACACCTAAAGTTGAATAAAGTTATTTCTAAAGACATTCCACAACTAGTCACAGAAATGTAGGTGTAGTGTCCACCCTTGACTTGACTTATTTTGACTAGAGTTGACTTTTATTTCATGCTTGATAGACTTATCTAGACTATATTTGATGATTTGGATGATGATTACTCATGTGTTTTAGTTACTTACTATTGATGCTAGACACTATTGGACATATGCTATTTTGATGATTTATTTGGATGTTGATACTATTATTATTGATCATGTGATTTAATGGATATATGTATTTGATGATTTTCATATGCTTACTATGTGATGGATCATTGATAGATTATGTTGATCATGGATTTCATGTTGATTATGATTACGCTAACCCTATTTCATGATTATGTATGATGAGATGTTTATGAGATGTGTTTGATTATTGTATGACTATCTTCGTAAGAGGTACGATGTCACATCACTCATTGCAAGTAGGATGTGCCGTCACGACTCCCTATCACTTGTCTGTTATGAGATATGCATATGTTGTATCATTGTTTTTTGGTTGCAGGATTTTGTAGGTACGAGACATCGACTCCACCTAGCTTCACAGGTTTGAGCGTATCTTTAATTCCAATGGCTTATGTGGTTCAGAGATGACATGAGTTTCCTTCACATACTCTAGGTCTAAGATGTTTACGAAGTATCATTAGCATCTTGGTGTAATTCGCTAGGCCAGATAGTGAGTTTGATCTTTTCAGTTTGTGAGTATGTTTTGAGATGGTTGATTTATTTGATTATGCTTAGATTAATTATGTGATCCTTGATGTGTGATTTTATAATTAATAATGCTTATTTTAATGTATTTAATTTATTAGGTTTGGGTATTTAATTATTTAATTATTTGATATTTTATGTTTATTTATTTTTTATGATTTTAATATTTATTTGGTATTTATTGTTTGATCTTTATTGTTGTTTAATATTTATTTAATATTGGTGCTTTAATCTTTATTGGTATTTAATTATTTATTTATTTGCCTATTGTTTAATAGTTCATTTGATGTTTAATATTTATTTGGCTCTTTAATTCATTTATGAGCTTTTGGTTTTAACTTTTCCATTTAATTAATTTATTTATTTATGGCTTATGTTTCATTTATATAGTTGACTTTTATTTGTTTTGATTAAGTAAAAGCAGGTATTTGAAAGGTACCCAAACCTTGTACAAGCCAGGAGAACAGAACTGCTATAAAAAAGTGCCTGATCACTTCAAAAAGACAAAATAATCCCACCGAAAGGGATCAACTAACATAACATATCATTAAAAACCCGGAATAGATAGTGAAAGGAAAGCACAAAGACAACAAAAAGATAGAAACTAGGACACTAAAAGAGACCTAAATACTATTCATAATTTCCCCAGCATGAACAACCATTTGTTTCTTGTTGTTCGCTGAGGTCTTCAGTTCCTCCAACTCATGACCTTTGATGTCGCCCTTGATCTTTGTGTTAGCTCTAGTCCTCCTTTCATGCCCCTTCTTATCCAGTTGCTCTTTATCACCATCCTTCTCAACATTGTTCTCAAACCTGTTGATAAGGATGTTCATGTTTTCCACTGACGATTTGAGGATTTGGAAATTTTGGTCTGCAATCTTCTTGACGTTGAGCTCCAACCTGTCAATTCTGCTGCCAAAGTCATTCATTTTATTTGCCATTTCCTTTCTATCTCCCATCTCATTGACTTTTTTTTCGTAGCTATGATTTTTCCAACCATACATTCAATAGCTTCCACATTATGTAGAATGACAACCAATTCTTTAACATGTTCAGCCAGGGGCTTATCACCAACCGTAACTCCTGCGATAGCCTGCGTATCTATTTTCAAACTGTTGATATCCTTCACCATAGTAGCGATGGTTTCACAAAAGGATTTAACAATATCATTGTCACCACTTCCACTTTTATCCCCTTTATCCTCCATTTGCAGACTTGTGGTATTCACGACCTCAATATTGCCCATCACCGGGTTACCCTCCCCTTCTTTATCTTGACCATCAACCTTCTTGTTTTCTTCAGTCTCCTCCTCAGAATCAACCAGAATGTGGTTGATGTTTGAATTGTTACTCTTTGTAGTATTCTTCCTTTGAGTCTGCCTTCCTGTAGCTTTCCCTTTCTTTTTTTTAACAAATTTTTTCTCAAAGGATTCGGTTTCAGAATCTGACTTTTCTGATTCCACAATAATCCTTCTCTTCTTGGCCCTACTCTTTCCTTTTTTTTCTAGTTTCTTCTGATTCTCCCTCGGTCTTTGATTCAAAGTTAAATCTGCTAGCTTCGCTCTCCATTGTCTCATCTCTTGCATTTTTGCCTTTAAGAGGATTTTCAATGCACTTCCCCTTAAGCATTTTATAAACCAGGGCCATAAGCCCCCGGTGGAGGGCATGGTCGCCTTTAGGATCCTTCTAAACCTCCTTTATAGTATGATCCATTGAGCATGCTAGGTAATAGGGTAGGCTCACCTTTTCCCCATGACGGAAGTGGTTGAGCAAAACAAAGTGATGCCCGTAGGCTCTGGTAAACCTACCATCTAAGGTAATGTATGCAATAGAAGCGAATAAAGCAAACCTCCATGGCCTACAAATTCTCTTTGGAGCATGGTAGGAGTTGTCAATTTTAATCATCTTTCTCCTCTCTTCATCCATGATAGGAAACTTATCTATTGCTTTATCTGATATACCTCGATCCCTATAAAATTTCATTCCCTCAGTAGTCATCCCCATGGCCTCGACAATGACCTCTTCATCAACATTCATCATCTGGGATCCGATAAGGATTTTGCCATTTTTCCAGTTCTTGATGAAATAGCTAGTGATTGTGGGGTTTTTACCACTTAGCCACTCCATGAAAACATTCAGACCCCTTTGCTGAAGGATACCCCAGACTTCTTTGTTCTTTCTCCAGTCAGAGCAGAAAGTAGGTTCGAATCTTTTCTTGTTACCTCCCATTTTTCCAGCACCTTCCTTGCAATTCCTTCTCTCAGCTTGATAACCTCTCCTTTGGTTTCTGTGGGTACTCTGTAAGAATGCCCAGAATCCGTGCCAAATAATAATGATAAGACACCTATATAAATGCTCATTATCTTTGATAAAATCCTGCATCGAAAAAGGCAGAAGGGGCATTAGAAATAATGATTAAAAGCACCACGTTGCCTTGTCTGGCTCCGATCTTGATTAAGCAGGGATTTCCTATCACTTGAAATCTCCATTTCACCATAATTAGTAATGATGTCTCCTGATTGGTAAGCCAGGTTGGCTGCCCAATCAGCACAAGAGTTGGCCTCCCTATACACATGTGAAAAAACACACATTTCAAATTCTTCACTGATTTTCCTAGTTGCTTTAATAGCATTACTAATTGACCAAGAAGGCAGGAATTTCATATTTAAACAATTGATTATGTTTAAAGAGTCTCCTTCACACCAAAATTTAGTACATTTAGCTTCCTTGGCAAGGATCATCCCATGGTAAGCCGCCATGGCTTCAGCAACATGATTAGTCTGATTTCCTATGGGAATACATTTTATGATTTTGCATATTCCCCATTCATCCCTTAGGACCACTCCACATCCTGCAACACCCAGGTTACCCTTTGAGGCCCCATCAAAATTGATTTTCATCCATCTCTTGGGCAGACTGAACCATATCACACCCTCTCTAGGGTTGATCTGAAAGCCCTCTTGACCTTTTAATCTCCACTTTTTGTAGATAAATTGATCATCCTTATCTTGAGGATTATCAATACCGCCTATGATATTCATATTTTCCACTATACTTCTTCTTATTTTTTCAAACACAATTTTAGCCTTAGTAGTATTTTCTTTGAAAACTCTATCATTTCTCTCTTTCCATATGCCCCAACACATGTGAGGTAAAGCAATTTTCCAAAATAAGGTTGTGGATTTATTTCTTGAAGGATGATGCCAAGAATTGAAAATCTCTTGAATCGACTTGGGGAAACCCCAACTGACTTTGAAGTGATCCAGACAACTTCCCCATACATCAGCAGAGAAAGGGCAATGAAAGAGCATATGATTTATAGTCTCCTCGTTCTGCTTGCAAAGAATACAAAAACTAAGTATACTAATACCTCTTTTTCTGATATTCTCAGTAGTAAGAATTTTATCTTGAAGGCCAGTCCAGAAGAAAATGTTTATCTTAGGGGTGAGGCCTTTCACCCATGCTTTAGCCCAGCATGGGCTTTCCATGTTGTAGAACTGTTGATGATACAAAGAAGCCATAGTAAGAGTACCACTAGCTGTGAATTTCCAAATTAAATGGTCTTCTTCTTCAACCCTCACCATAGAGTTCATGACTTTATTCAAACTACCCAAAGACTGGTCCACCTGAGATAAGTCCTTCCACTGTCCATCTTTCCAGTAATCCTCCACCTTGGTTCCAAATCTTTCCTTGCATTGGTTTTGAAATCTGTTCCACTCAGGCTTTTCATTCAAAGGGATCTCCAGAAGCCAAGGGTCATCCCAAAACTGGATAAGATTCCCTTTCCCCAATTTCCATTTCGCACCTTTAACAATTAAGTCTCTTGTTCTAGAGACATTTTTCCAAATATTGGATCCAATTGGGATAATCTCCACTTTGAGGAAGCTTTGAAGAGTCGGACATTGACTTTTATATTTGTTATCCCATATCATTTTCCACTCTCCTTGATTTCTATATCCTTTCCAAATCTACTTGGCCATAAGGAACTCATTTATGTCTCTTATTTTTCTAAGGCCCAAACCTCATTTATTTATAGGCTTGCAGACCTTCTCCCATGCAATCAAGTTCATTCTCTTCTTCTCCTCAACCCCTATCTATAAAAAATATCTCTGAATCTTTTCAATGGCCTCTGCATACTTAGCAAGAATCCTAAATAGACTAATGGCGTAGAGAGGAATACTTTGAAGAGTGGATTTCAGTAGTTGAACCTTACCTGCTTGACTAAGAAGAGCACCCTTCCAGCCAGACAACTTCTTGTGGAATTTATCCACCAAGGCTCCCCAAAAAATATCTGGAGGATCATGGCATAAGAGGAGCCCCAAGTAAGAAGCATGCAGACTACCAATTTGACAACCCAGAATATTACTGATTTTGGTCATCCTTCTCTCCGGGGTATTGATAAAATAAACAAAGCTTTTAGACCAGTTTATAAGTTGACCAGTGGCATCTCCATAGTTATCCAAAGCCTTATTTAATCTTCTAGAATCCTTCACTATAGCTTTCCCCATTATTATAGTCATCGACAAACTGCTGATGGGAACATATTTGATCCACCGAAGAAGGATTCAAACCACAAAACTCCCTTTTCTCAACTAGCTTTCCAGTACATCTCCCTAGACATTCCGCCATAATGATAAAGATAACTAGGGATAGAGGGTCCCCCTGCTTGAGACCTCTAGAAGATTTAAATAAAGGAGAAGGAGATCCATTCATTAAAATAGAGAAAGAAGCCGAAGAGACAAGTTGCCTGATAAGGCTAACACTTCTAGAGCTGATGCCAAAAGCAGAGAGAACATCCATTATAAAATCCCAATCTACTCTATCATAGGCTTTAGAGAGGTCAAGCTTTAGAAAAAAAACCTTCTTTTTAAGAGAAAGACAAAGAGTGGATATTTTCATGGACAAAGATGATTGAATCCAAAATTTGTCTACCCGGGACAAAACCGCTTTGCTGAGGCAAAATGATGGAGGGGAGCAACTTAAGAATTCTAGAGGTAAGAACCTTGGAGATTATCTTATAAAGAGAGTTGCATAGAGTAATAGGTCTAAAGAGATCCATTGAGTCAGCCCCCATCTTTTTGGGGATAAGAGCAATAAAAGTACCATTAACTTCTTTCAAAATTTTTCTAGCACCAAAAAACTCTTTCACAGCTCTGGTAACATCATCTCCAATAATATGCCAGTACATTTGAAAGAAGAACATAGGAAATCGGTCCAGACCTGGGGCCTTGTTGCCCTCAAAGGAGTTGACAACTATCAGAATTTCATCATGGGAAGGGATGGAAGTCAGGATCATCCCCTAAAATGGTAGGTATACTGTCCAGGAGGTCCCTTTGGGCCTGTATATCCAAATTTTGATCCTCAACAAGTAAATTGGAGAAAAAGTCCATAGCAGCCCTGCTCGTGGATTCATCTTCTACAACACATCTGCCATTCACTTTAATATGAACAATTCTATTAATGGCCTTATGTCTTAAGGTGGACATATGGAAGTATTTAGTATTCCTATCCCCTTCCTTCAACCAGACATTTCTTGATCTTTGTTTCCAGCAGGTTTCCTCTTTAGCTATAATATCATGATATCTCATAAGAATAGCATCTTTAGTATCTCTAGACGTATTAGTGTAACCTTTATTCTATATCTCATCCTGGATTTCCTTGAGCTCTAAGAGGGTAGTAGCTTTTGAGGTAAAGATATTCCCAAAGCATTCCTTGTTCCACTTCTTAACATTATCTTTAACAATCTTCATCTTTTTGACCACTTTGTACATGGCATTTCCTTCAATACTGACTTGCCACCAGTCCTTAATCTTACTTTCCAGATCCGGGTGTCTAGTCCACATCTTTTCAAATCTATAAGGAAAATGTCTCCTTCTATTCTTTTCTTCAGTCGTAAAGGTTATTGGGTAATGGTCTGATCTTGCCATTAATGGCATTATTGTTTATAAAATCCATCAAGTCCAATCTACTTTCTAGATTAACTTGACTCCCTCCCTTTTTCTCATTTTCCTTCAAGGGGGTGTTGAAATCTCCCATAATTATCCAGCTGTCCTCAGCAAACATTCTTCTTAAGCGAGTAAGATTTCTCCACATCTCACTTCTACCAGCCTTAGTGTTAGGAGCATATAAGTTAGTTAGGACCCAAGTGGTGCAATTCTTAAGGTTCTTAAATCTAACGCAGGCCAAGTTGTTGTCCTGAATCAACACCTCACCTTCTACATTGTTTTTGTTCCAGAAGGTAACAATTCCTCCCGATGCACCTTCTGAACTCCCTCCATTTTTGAACATATTCAGGCTTTCAACTTTATCATTTTCCATCTTAGTTTCTTGAATCAAAAAAATATCAGGATTTTTATCTCTAATCATACTTTTAACTAAATCATGTTTGTGAGGGCTGTTCAGTCCTCGAATATTCCAAGAGATGATTTTCATGGATTTTTAGAAATACCTACCTCAAAGATGGTTCTTTGGGTACCATCTACTATATTCCTGCTTGTTTCCATTGATCTCTTTTTGGCATTTGAATGTCTTCCTGGAGAAGTGTGTTGCCCTCCCACATCCCCAAGCCCGCTTCTAGTGTTTCTAGTCAGCATACTATTGATGAGGTTATTGTTATTCTTTTTTTTGCTTGTTCTTTCTTTTGTCCTCTGCTGCTCCTTCTTCCTCCTGCTTTGTTTCATTCTTCCCTAGTGCCTTTTTGATGTCTTCCTCATCTCCCCATTTTGGATCTTGTTCCTCTGAAAAGGCCAGCTTTACTTTTACTGGGGAAGCTAATGAGATTTTCGATAGCCCTTGGCCCAGGATGTTTTCAGGTTGGGCCTCTTGGAACCAGTCTAATTCTTTACCTAGATCTTGAGAGTTTGAAACGAGGTTAAAATTATCTCCTTCCTCTTTGTTATTTGTGGGCTTTTTATTTCCTTTACTCTCACATTTATCTGAGACTAACTCTATCTTATCCTCTTCCAGTTCCTCTTTCTAATTATTGTCTTTTTTTCCATGCTCTGAATCTTTATCACTCGGCTCCAACTCTTGATGATCTATTTTTACGCTATCTACTTTCTTTAGTTCATTTACCACTTCATTGGTGAGTTCTTCCTCCGTCCATCCAATCTGAGACTGTTTCTCTTGATCTAGGTCATTGGACTCCAAGGCTTTTAGAGGCCTATCCACTTTTTTCCAAACCTTAGTTTGGAGGTGAGGTTTACCCTCGATACTTGGGCATTTTATAGCCCAATGTCCAACTTTTTTATAGTGAAAGTAGGAAAAAGGGATTGTTTCATAAACAATATTCTGCCTCCACTTCCCAAGTTTAGATTCTATCTCTATTTCCTCTAGCATGTTCATGTCAGGTCCAACTCCAACACAAATCCTAGCATAAATCAGCTTTCTTCTAGATGTCATGACCTGGTCAATAGCGATAAGCTCCCCGAAGGTGTTGGCTATTCCTGCAAAAACATCTTCCTCCCAGAATTCCATTGGAAGCCCAGGGAGTTTAACCCACACAGGGACTTGGACCAAAAAATTCTTTCCTTTTGCCACATTAGGGTACCACTTCTGGATGTACATGATGTGTTTGCCTATTGCCCATGACCCACTACAGAGAATGTTTCTTCTATCCCCATCACAAGAAAAAGCAAAGGATAGACAACCTTTGTTCATTGCAACCACATCAACCTGACCTTTCAAATTACACTTTATTTTGACAAATCTATGAACGATCTCTATATTAGGTCTAGACCCAAAAAAATTACCGATCAAAGTATTTTCCATCCTAGCAATGATTTGGTCTATGATTTGGTTTGGAATAATGATAGCAAACTTGCCCTAAGACACATTTGAGGTGTTTTTAATAGGAGGCGACGAGGACTTACCTTTGGGTTTAACCTCAAACAGAGAGGACCACTTATGTATATGTCCATTCAAACTGGGTCCCCCCTTAAGATCCTAAGGGGTCGATGAAAGAACCTTTTTCGGATGATCTTTTCCTTCCTCCGTGTTCTCTAAACCACTAGTCGCTTGCTGTCCTTGAGCTCCTTCTGAGTTGCCATCTTCTGTTTTTGAAGTTTGAACCTGCCCTTTCCCACTCTCATTTGCTAGCCACTCTTCAGGTGGTCTTGGTCCTCCCCCTGGGTCCCCCAAATCCAAGGGATCATCGTGATCCTTACTATCCGAGCCCCCTCCATCTGCAGGAATCTCTAAGTCATCTGCCTCATGTTGTCCCGATGCCAAACCAGAACTCCCGCTCAAATTTGAATTTTGGATCCGACTGCTCTCCATTCCTTCTCCTTGCTTTGCTGCAGGAATGCTTGATGATATCTTGTTAATACTAACCCCTCTTGACTAGTTCCTATTCAATTTAAATGTTATTATACCTCTCCAAAACTTTTATTTGTTAGTGGGAGTGTATAAACACATTTGAATAAAATAATAATATCTTCCCACTTAGTTGTATAAGAAGATTTTATATTATTTTCACCTACCCTCTATTGTCACTGGTTGAATTTGAAATGGAAAATATAAAAGTAACCTAACATGGGGTTGGTAGAAAATATTATATTTTTATTTTTTTCATTGGCTAGAGTTTTTTTTTGGATTTCTTTTTATTCGACAGCCTGGGCTTATTGTCGGGTTACCATTCTTGGAGATTTTCTACAGCATTTGGATTTTGGTTTGGTTTTGGATTGTTGGAGCTTGTGGTTTGGATTTGGATTTGGAGCTCTTCGTCAAATTTCTTCCATAACTTCTATTTCTAGGTTGAAGCTCTTGACTCTTGTAAAGATTTTTACTTATCTGTATTCTCCGTGTCTGCTGAAATTACTGTTTGTGGGTTTTAATTGGGAAAAAGATTAATTATAAATTTTATACTATAGTTTTAAAATTTTTTTATGTGCATGGAATTTATTATAAAGTTTAAGTTTAGGATGGGGAAAATATTTTATTTCTATTGTCTGTTCGGTTTTGCCGTGAGCGCGGCTCTGCAATTTTCATCATTTTGGAAATTGAGTCTTGGGTTTCCTTTGTGTTATTCAGTTGTCTTATTGGATGGATTTTGAAGTTAGAAGGGGAAATTTGTGAGTTTCTAGATTCATCTTGACTGTGAAAGAAACTTCATAGATAATTCTCCCTGAAGGCTTGATTTACGATTTTAGTTGCTACTTATGTTCTCTTTGGTTATTAGAATATTTATTTAAGCTATCTATCCTTGTTAGACTCTCTGTGAGTCCCTATACTTAGTTTTTGAGCTTATATCTGTGTATGGTAATTTAATGATTGTTCCTTTGATAGAATTCCATTTGAATTTCCATTTGCTGCTTTCATAACGCCTTTTCTAGGTGTCTTTGGTCATCATGGATTTTATACTTAATTGTTTATCTCAGATTTTTAATTTAAGTTCAAAACTTAGTTATTTTTTCAAACTTTATGTCCTCTGGAACAAATGCGCTAAAAGACTGTCTGTATGCGCTAATATGTTTAACAAATGCACCTCAGAATTTGATAAATGCGCTAAAAGAATTGACAAATGCGCTAGAACAGTGAACATATGCGCTAAACTGTCCCTTTTTTATTATTTTTCCAGTTTATCGTTTGTGATGTCATTTCAGATTTGGATTTTATACCAAAGGCCTTTTTGGATGTTTTATGATGATTTCTAGATTATGCATTTGATATATTTGTTGAATCTTTTATTGTTTTCGTTCTATGTTTTGTAGAAATATTTATGTTGGATTTATGCCTCTATCATGTTGAGAAGCCATGGTAGAGAGAGTTGTTTATTGAGCTTAGTCCAACAAGTTGATGTGCCTTGCTGTTGATATTTATTTCATTTGATGAGTAGATTTGATTATCTTATTGATGCATTTATATGTTTTGAGGCTCCTTGATGTTTATTTGGTTTAATGACCTTTGGATGACCATGTACGTGTGTGTGGTTGTATGAATATAATAATTTCAGATTTAATTGTTGGTATTAGCCTCTTGTTGCATTTTTAGTTTGGACCATGTTAGGGGGACTAGGATTCCATGTGATGATCGGGGTCATGAGACATAGACTTGTATGAGGTTCCTTGTAAGGATGCATGAAGTCTAGACCGCTAGAGCACATTGGGAGCTTACTATGATTGTAAATAAGTGATAACCTAATAATTAATGGATTGGGTAGCTAGATTCATTAAAGATAATAATTGATGTGAGGCTCATGACTTGATCCTAGGGAGGATGTTTTAGGATAAGCACAAGAAGGCTATTGCGATGACAAGTCAATCTCCCTTGATCTCTCATAGGTTGAGATGGTACCACATGCCCATCATGCTAGTGCCTTAATGTTGTTATGTTTTGAGGTTGGCATGTCATGACACTCCACCCCTACATGTATTCCTTGATTTATGATTATGCCTTATTGGTTGCATTTATGACTTGTTGAGTTGTATGCCTCTGGGAGTTTATTCTTGTTGTATTGTGTTGGTTCATGCATGAGAGCCCTTATGTGATTAGCCTCTTTAGTTATAGGTGCCAACTTAGGTTTAGATTGTGTGTTGGGACCTTGTGTCATCTCCTAGCACAGGGGGTGGTTTCTTTGGTTCCACATGGTCGGGTGGTTGGTTCTTTTTAGCCATTGGGATGTTCTCTTGGATTCTCCTTGTGTGGATGTGGATTCTTCTTCATGATGACTATGGATGTACTTTGTAGTAGATTTATGTAATGAATATGATGAAATTCATGTAATGTAATATTATTGTAGGTAGTAGTTGGAGTTTAGGATTATGCCATGGATTGTAATAAGATTATATGATGTATCATGTTTTACTTATAGAATGGAATAAATGTCCTTGAGTATATTGGTAAATGAAATGGAATGGATTTATATTATGGCTTAATTGTATTGGTTGAAATTGAATTCTATGAAATGACTAGGATGTGATTGAAATGAGAAGGAACCTTAATGAATGGATTAGTATTAATAAGAATGTTAGATAATATAATTAGATGAATGATTCATGTAGATGCATTGGTAGAAAGGAAGTTATGCATATCCTGTTAAGGATTGTAAATAAGAAGTTTTTATTAAGATTATTGCATTATGCATTTGGAATTAATGATAAAGAAGATGTTCATGTTAGTATTAGATGCAATAGAAGTATGCTTAAATGGATTGGTAGAGATGGATTATACCTATGCATTAGGATTGCATTATCATGGAAAAGGATTAAGAGCATGTAGATAGGAAATGATGAGTTAAAACACATTTGGATTTGGTGCATAAAATGAATGTAGGATTAAGGGGTTGTCTTGCATTTTTAAGAAGGAATATAACATGCTAGTAGAATGGAAGAATGATATACATATCATTATGGATAGATAATCTAGTAGGTTTCATATCACATGGTTAGGAATTGAATATGATGCATTAAATCAAGATGGAATATTTTTATCATGTGAGTAGGATGTCATTATGGTAGTTAATCAAGTAATGACGTTGAAGTACCCTAGGGAAAGGTTAATGATGTTATGTCATTTCCGCTTGCATAAATTCATGAAATGTGTAATGATGCATGTTCATAATTATTAATTGGTTAATGAATATAGTTAGATGGAGATGTTATGTGTTACATTAGTTGTTAATAGATGTTAATAATAATTTTTTTTTTATCTCCAATAGTATGTTAGATGTTTAGTTTCTCTAGGGTATTTTAACGGGCATTACAATAGGCTAAACTAGAAATTCTCCTAATAAACTTAGTTAGCTACAACATATCCACTGATTTCACAAGAAAACTGAGATTCAACTATTTAGACAGGGTCCATTAGCAAAATTTAGCAGAATAATACATATATTTCCTTTTAAATTGTAGAATATAAAAACCCTTTTCAACATTCAAGAGCAACTAAATTATTCTGGTTTAATACTAGGAATTTAGCAGAAATAGTACATCTATTTGCTTTTAAGCCACAGAAGGTTTAAACCCTATTCAACATTCAAAAGTAATTACATTATTCTTGCTCCAGGTTGGGAAAATCTCAGAAAAATCAAATTTTAACAAAAGATTTTCATAATTTCCTTATTCCTACATAAAAATGCCCAACACTAAGTCAAATCACATATAACAAAAATCATTTTTGTATTTCCTTGTTTTCAATTAATCCACCATGTTTTTGAAACTCTAAGAAGAAGAAAATGGAAGAATAAACAAGTTCACAGGGTTTAGAAATATAACATGACCTATATAATTTGGCCTTATCAACTGATACACAATGTCTTCCACAATGAGCCCTCCCTAGTTTCCCATTGAAGAGAACCTATGTTCTTTGAAATCGTAGAGTAGAAATGTATTTTCTAGCATTCCAGAAGGAAGAATGTGTCTCACTTTTACTTCCCACACCCCTATATCCTTCATGGTAAGGATTTTTCTTCTTTTTTCCCTAAAATTCATGCCAAAAATGTGCATGATTCCCTCCAGCTAAGGCAAAAAAGAAATCATGCACAAAACCTCCCTTTGTTTCTTCTTTGTGAAGATGAGAGTCATGCAAAAGAGTTTTCCTTCCCCACCTCTTCTGGAAGGTTCGATAATTTGCATTTTGATTTTTGTTTTCATTCTCCTCAAATGAATTTTAAATTCACCAAGTAATTAAAGAAGACAAGGTTCATCATGCCCAATAAAATATATCAAGGTCATGTGATAAGAGATGTTTAATATGCACTGTGTTAAAGATGGGCTGAATATTTGTTTTAAAAAACTTGCTTTGTGCCAAACACACTTTTAGCAGCTTGTAGAATGATTTTAAAATTAATTTAAATAACAAGGCACTCCCCCTCTTCACACTTAGCTTTGTTGAAATTACCAAATAGAGGTGGCTTAGGTTTTTAGAAAAAAAACCTTATCTTTGCAAGAAAATTAGTATAATATATTCATATATATGAGTCTATACATCTTATGTATACATGACTGTGGGAGCACGTATATATATATATATATGTATGTATATATATAGCCATTGTAAATTTTAATTTAATTATTAATAACATAATTAATTAATAATAATAACAAATTAACTCGAAAACCAATCAATAACTTAGGGTTGTTAAACCCTAAAACCTCTATACAGACTAGCTAGGGTTACCTTACGCGATGACTGACGTAAATTACCAAGGTTAACATGAGGCTACTTGACTCACAGTTAGGGTTTCAGATGACATAAGTTCTTCCCTCTCCTTACCTCCCGACCTGGTGATACTTCACCTTCCTTCTCGGAGGACAATGATCTCCTGCACATTCTTGGCCAGTTCAACCAGTTAGATGAAAATCTTGTCCTACTCTGACATTTCAAATATTATTAATAAAAATGAAACATCATGTCATAATGTTGGCTATCAAGTCATTGATTTAACAATTATGAGTCACCAATTCATTATTCTAAGCACAATTAACATTAGTCGATTATGCATATACTTCTAGGGCACATTCATTCAATTTAAACATGTACATCTAGGGCATGCTTAAACATCTTGAGAGTATATGATAGATCAACTAGGGCACACATATAGCATGATGTAATCAAAACATATAAACAACTAGGGCACAAGTGGGATGTAACACATCCTTCCCCTTGTGAATCATCATCCTCGATAATTTTAAGTATCATTTTTTAAAAATAAACATGAAAATAACATTGTTTATCGATCATTTAAAAAGGACCAAGTTTAACTATTGAAAACATTAAAAAAATGAGGGAATCATTGATGGATTTCATTATAATCCTCCCAGGTGGCACTGTCCTCAGTGTACTAGTCCCACTGGACCTTGCATTGAGTGACTTCTCTATTATGTAAGTGCTACTTAAGTACCTAGAGCACCCTGATTGGCTCGATCATGACCATCCCTAGGTCTTGTACCTGCAAAGAGTTCCAGTCAATCATGTGTGTAAAATAAAAAACATACCTTTTCAAATAGGAAACATGAAATACATCATGTAATCAGACAAGAGCTAGTGGTAGAGAAATTCTCTAGGTGACTAGGTTAATAATTTCCAAAACTTCAAAGGGTCCTACATAGCATGGAGCTAGTTTGGAAGACTTTCCAAATTTTATGCTACTTTTGTTTGGTTTTACCTGTATAAGCACTTTCTCTCCCACCACAAACTCTCTAGAGTATGCTTTGCATTTGCATAGATTTTATGCCGATCGTTAACTTCTGCTAACCTTTTTCGGACCAACTTTACTTGCTCCTCCATTTCTGAGAGCATTTATAGACCGAGAGTTATTCTATCTTCCAACTTATCACAACTAATAAGAGTTCTACACCTCCTTCCATATAGTGCTTAGAAGGACGCCATCTTAATGGATGACTGGTAGGAAATGTTATTATCTTCTCATTTGTACTACTGATCCATGCAGTACATTCTTAAAAAGGTCCTCTAAAACCTGATTGACTCTTTTTGTCTAGCCATCTATTTTAGGGTGATAAGCAAAGCTTATATTCAACTGAGTTCCTAAGGCAACAAATAAAGTTTGCCAAAATCTAGATGTTATTATGGCATACCTATCTAAGATTATTTTCTCTAGTACTCCAAGTAACTGAAATATTTCTTGCACAAATTTATAGGCTATGGTAGGTGCTCCATCTGATAGGTTGCCCAAAATAAAGTGAGCTACTTTGGTTAGTTTGTCATGTTGGTATTTTGGTATGGTTTTGTCATTGATGTCAACACCTACTGAAAACAAGCACTTTGGATATCCAACAACATTCATCGGCAAGCAAGTAACTATTGCACAGTTACTGGTATATGGTTCATCGGCAGGATATATTGTTCACCAGTACTTGGAATGATATGGAAGACACTTGGTAATGTCGAAGACATCGTGTGGACACTTTGTTTTGAAGAATTGATCATTGGTATATTCATATTTGCATATTTGCTTTTACCAGCAAATAGGTCTAGGGTTATCTAGGGTTACACCGACATGTTTATCTTTTCTAGATCAGCATGGCATGCTATGGAGATGATTTATTATTGATGTAAATGCATTAAGCCAACATGTTTAATCGGTTATTGCATCCGATATTATATTGTATGTAAAATGTTTTTATTGTAATATCTTGTAGAGCCGACCTACTAAAATTGGTCTTAGGGTATGGTATAAATGTAAGATCTTATTTGTAAGATCAAGTGTGAAATGCGAAAAAGAACTGAGTGAAGGTATATGCGAGATTAAGAAGAGGTATACATGAAGACATCATTTGAAGGTGAAGTTAGGTTTTTGTATAAGCATATCAACATTACACAGGTACTGAATCCAGCATATGAAGATGCTATTTTGTGCAGTACATTCTTATTGGATTTAACCATCCAAATGTAGTAAGTGTGACTCCCATTTTGTGATTGAGTAGTGAGCTCTAGGATGTTGGCCTTTTTGCATGTGCATACCCCATTTATGTACACTTACTATCTGCAGTAGTATCATCTGATTGTGGGTAAGGTTTCCCACCGTGGTTTTTCCCCTTACAGGGTTTCCACGTACAAATATTAGTGTTATGTGTTGTGGATGACTTTATGTTTATGTTTCATGCATTAATACTTACCGGTATAGCAATTTACTGTTAACACTGTCTACCAGCATACTTAACTGGTTTACCGGTATTAATTATTAAGTTGGTTATTTGGTTTTTGGTTTGAATTTATTAGACAACTGATTCACCCCCCCCTCTCAGTTGTCTCCGAGATCTAACAATTGGTATCAGAGCTTAGTCCTCTTTTGCAGAAGCTTAACAACTTGAGGAGATCCAATGTCTACTAATTAATTCAGGAAGGATAGTCCTAAACTTGATGGAACCAACTATGGGATATGGAAAATCAGGATGGAGACACATCTGAATTGCATTGGTAAAGACATCTGAGAAGTTACAAACAATGGTTATACTGCTGCTATAGCTAGTCAGACTACTCCAACTACTTTAGCTAAAGATGAAGAGAATGATTGCAAAGCAAGAGAAGCACTTTTGAGCGCATTATCAGATCAACAAATCATGGGATTATCAGATAGGTCTACTGCTAAAGCTATTTGGGATCATTTGGAAACATTGAATGAAGGAGATTCCATAGTCAAGATTGCAAAACTTGAAAGCTTCCGAGTCAGGTATGAACATCTGGAAATGGAAGAAGATGAAAGGATTTCTGCTTTTATGGAAAGAGTAAATGAAATTGTTTTGGGTATTAAATGTTGTGGAGGAACTCTGAGTGAGGATGAAATTGTTTCAAAAATCTTAAGAGGATTGCCACCGGCATATAAAATGAAGGTTACTGCTATAAATGAGTTGAGAACAATGCCTAATACATTAGTAACTAGGGATACATTGATTGGAAAACTTTCAGCTTTTGAGATTGAGGAATTTGGTCCTGTTGCTACTATAAAAACTGATTTGGCCTTTAAAGCATCAACATCATCTGCTCCATCATTTGACAAATCAGACTGGAGAGCCTTTTATGCAAGAGAACTTGAAGAAACCAGGAAGGAGAATGAAGAGCTTGAAGAACTTGAAGCACTATTTGCAAGAAAAATGCCAAATGGTCCTATTGGAAGTAAGTATGAAGGTAAAACACCCTTTAAATGTTTTAACTGCAATAAGATTGGTCATATGGCTTCGAGATGCCTTGATAGACATGCTAGATTAAGAGAAGAAGCTAGAAGAACATACAAGCCTAATCCTGAATATTAGAGATACAGACTTAAGAAGAACAAAGACAAATCTTGTTACATTGCTGATGAAGGTGTGACTGATGATTCTGATGAGGATCCAATAGACAATTGATGGGTTTTTGTTGCTATAATAGAGGATAAACTGGCACCTACTACCCAACCGGTAGAACAAGCCATAGTAACTAAAGTTGAAGCAAAGGATGAATGGATCATTGACTCAGGATGCTCACATCACATGACTAGAGACAAAGGTAAATTCTTGAACTTTCAAGAATACAATGGAGGTTTAGTAAGATTTGGAGATGACAAAGCTTGTTCAATCAAAGGTAAGGGTTCAATATCTCTTGATGGTAAGCATAACACTAACAATGTCTACTATGTTGAAGGATTAAAACACAATCTTTTAAGTGTTGGTCAATTAGTTGAGATAGGATTTTAGTTACAATTTAAAAATGGAAAATGCAAAATCATGAATAGAACTGGTTTGGAAATTGCAACCGGTAATCAGACTAGAGGTAATATCTACCATTTGAATAACAGTGAAAAGAAATGCTTAATTGCACATATAGATGAAAGTTGGTTATGTCATAAGAGACTATGTCATGTAAACTTTGATTGCATGGTAAAAATCAGTACTTCTAAGGCAATTAGAGATCTACCTAAAATTGTGAAACCTCAGAATACAATTTGTAAAGAATGTCAATTTGGAAAACAAGTTAGAGAAAGTTTCAAAAGTATTCCAGAAAAATCAAATAATGCTCTTGATTTGATTCACACTGATTTATGTGGTCCAGCTAGAACTAGAAGCTTACAAGGTGATAGATATTTCATGCTAATTATTGATGATTATTCTAGAATGTGTTGGGTTACTTTTCTTAGAGAAAATTCAGAAGCACTTGGGAAGTTCAAACTGTTCAAAGCAATGGTTGAGAATGAAACCGGTAAGAAAATCAAATGTTTAAGATCAAACCAAGGAGGAGAATTCACATCTCAGGACTTTAATACATTCTGTGAAATGAATGGAATCATAAGACAGTTATCAGCACCTCGGACACCACAATAGAATGGAGTTGTTGAAAGGAAAAACAAAACTATCTTGGATGCAACAATAAGTATGTTATCAGAAGCAAATCTACCACATGTGTATTGGAGAGAGGCAGTTAGCACTGCTATCTATACATTCAACAAAGTTCACATCAAAGGTGAAACCGGTAAGACCCCTCATGAACTATGGTTTGATAATACTCCTACTCTTAAGTATTTCAGAATTTTTGGAAGTAAATGTTATATTAGAAGAGATGAGTATATTGGCAAATTTGATCTTAGAAGTGATGAAGGAATATTTCTTGGTTATTCACCTAAGAGTAAGGCATATAGATGTTTTAATAAGAGATTGCAGAAAATTGTTGAGAGCACAAATGTAAAGATTGATGAACAATTCAAAGGAACTTCAAGGTATATAGACTTTGAACCGACAACAAAAATTGTGACAAATGAACCTACACTGAATCCACCAGCACAAAATGAAGATCCAGTTACCTCGGTATCATCAGAAGATTCCACAATAATTGAAGAACAACAACAAACAAAGACACCCCGATATGTAAGATTGAATCATTCTGAAGATCAGATAATTGGAAACAAATTTAAAGGAGTTATGACAAGAGGAAGATTGGCAAATGAAGAGGTATGTCTTATTTCTCAAATTGAACCATCATCTATCAATGAGGCATGTGAAGATAAATTTTGGATTAAAGCTATGGAAGAAGAATTAGGACAAATTGAGAAAAATAATACTTGGACATTAGTTCCCTGGCCTAAAGATAAAAATGTAATTGGAACCAAATGGGTATTTAGAAACAAACTTAATGAAGATGGTAAGGTTGTCAGAAATAGAGCAAGACTAGTGTGTAAAGGATATTCTCAGAAAGAAGGAGTTGATTACAATGAAACCTTTGCACCGGTAGCCAGAATTGAGGCATTTAGATTATTCTTGGCTTTTGTAGCTCACAAGGATTACAAAGTTTATCAAATGGATATTAAATGTGCATTTTTGAATGGATATCTTGAAGAGGAAGTATATATTGAACAACCTGATGGATTTTCCTTGACAAATGACAATGATATGGTTTGCAAGTTAAGAAAAGCTCTGTATGGATTGAAACAAGCTCCAAGAGCTTGGTATGCAAGATTGGATAAGTATCTTTTAAAGATTAGTTTTACTAAAGGAAATGCAGATAACAATTTATATTACAAAGTAACTAATGATGACATCTTGATTATTGAAGTATTTGTTGATGATATAATCTTTGGAGGAGAAGATGGATTATGTAAGGAATTTTCTATTAAAATGCAGCAAGAATTTGAAATGTCTATGATTGGAGAGATAAAATTCTTTTTAGGTTTACAAATTTCATAGACTGATAAAGGTATATTTTTGAGTCAATCCAAGTACTTGAAAGAATTACTAAAGAAATTTGGGATGGAGAACTCTAAACCGGTAAGCACACCTATGACTACAAATGACAAATTATCTCAAAGGGATGAATCTACACCTGTTAATCCAACTAGATACAAATCTATGATAGGAGGTTTACTGTATTTGACACAAACCAAGCCTGATATTATGAATGCAGTATATATTGTTTCTAGATTTCAAAGTAATCCTAGGGAAAATCATGAATCAACAGTAAAAAGGATTTTCCGGTTCTTACAAGGCACAACAAATCTTGGATTATGGTATCCTAAAGATGAAAATTTTGACCTATGTGCATACACAAATGCAAATTGGGCAGGAGATGTGGATGATAGAAAGAGCACCACTGGAGGAGAATTCTTTCTTGGAAAGAGGTTAGTTTCTTGGTTGAGTAAGAAATAGAGTTGTACATCTTTATCAACAGCAAAATCAGAATATGTTGCAGCAGCAATTACCTGTACACAGGTACTATGGCTTAAGCAAATGTTGAAAGACATAAAGGTAAAATGCAAGGAACCTATTACTATATATTGTGATAACACTGCAGTAATTGATATATCTAAGAATCTGGTATTACATTCTAAAACAAAACATGTTTCTATCAAATTGAATTTTCTAAGGGAAAAAGTTGAAGAAAAAGAGATAAAACTGGTTTATGTGAATACTAAAGAACAACTTGCAGATATTTTCACAAAACCTTTGCCTAAGGAGACTTTTGAATATCTTAGAGATCAGCTTGGAGTCATACCACCACCGGTAGAGACTTAGACAGTTGATGATTGTCATCAACCGACAAAATTAAAAGAACAAATCTTTTATTCCGGTCTTTGATGAGGAAGCTACTTCTTAGGGGGAGTAGTTGGTATTTTGTATGAACTTAATTTTTGTGACTTTGGCATTTGATGTCAAAGGGGGAGAGATATCTATGGAAAAACACATTATCTTTTGAGAAGAGATTGGTATTGAAAATAAATCTTTGGATAAACACATGTTGCTCCCAGGGGGAGAAATTGTTGTCTAAGGGAGATTGTTGGTTTTTGGTATTTGGCATTTCTGTTTTGGCACTTTGATGGTTTTTCCATCTTGTGTTGCCATCAATGCCAAAGGGGGAGATTGTTGGTATTTTGGTATGGTTTTGTCATTGATGTCAACACCTACTGAAAACAAGCACTTTGGAGATCCAGCAACATTCACCGGCAAGTAAGTAACTATTGCACAGTTACTGGTATATGGTTCACCGATAGGATATATTGTTCACTGGTACCTGAAATGATATGGAAGACACTTGGTAATGTCGAAGAAATCATGTGGACACTTTCTTTTGAAGAATTGATCATTGGTATATTCATATTTGCATATTTGCTTTTACCGGCAAATAGGTCTAGGGTTATCTAGGGTTACACCGACAGGTTTATCTTTTCCAGATCAGCATGGCACGCTATGGAGATGATTTATTATTGATGTAAATGCATTAAGCCAACATGTTTAATCAGTTATTGAATCAGATATTATATTGTATGTAAAATGTTTTTATTGTAATATCTTGTAGATCCGACCTACTAAAATTGGTCTTAGGGTATGGTATAAATGTAAGATCTTATTTGTAAGATCAAGTGTGAAATGCGAAAAAGAACCGAGTGAAGGTATATGTGAAATTAAGCAGAGGTATACATGAAGACATCATTTGAAGGTGAAGTTAGGTTTTTGTATAAGCATATCAGCATTACACCGGTATTGAATCCAACATATGAAGATGCTATTTTGTGCAGTACATTCTTATTGGATTTAACCATCCAACTGTAGTCAGTGTGACTCCCATTTTGTGATTGAGCAGTGAGCTCTAGGCTATTGGCCTTTCTGCATGTGCAGACCCCATTTATGTATGCTTACTATCTGCAGTAGTATCATCTGATTGTGGGTAAGGTTTCCCACGGTGGTCTGTCCCCTTACAGCCTTACAGGGTTTCCACGTACAAATATTGGTGTTATGTGTTGTGGATGACTTTATGTTTATGTTTCATGCATTAATACTTACCAGTATAGCAATTTACTGTTAACATTGTCTACCGACATACTTAACTCCATCAATTCTACAATTGTCATATGATAGGGAGCTTTGGATAACTGAGCTTCCCCTAGTATCAATTCAATAGAGAGATTGAATATCCTTTTTGATGGTAAACCAAGAAGTTCTTCTGGAAATACATCCTAATAGTCTCAAAGATAAGGATATTTTTCTTTGAAGGACTCTTCTGGTTTCCCACTTTCACTAAATTCTTATCCATGATGTTCAAAGTTCTCACACATCATCATGTCATCTTGATATTTTACATCCTTTAAGTCATTAATTTCTTCCATCTTTACTGTGAACACTTGGCATCCTTTCTTTTCACTCCGTTGCTGCAATTTGACTTCTTGTTGGATTCCTTAAAAAAAACCTTATTGCCATAATCATCTTGACACTCAACTAACTTGTCAGAGAAATTGACCTTAGCCCTCTGTTGTCCCAACCATTTCACTCCTATAATGACATCATACGTTCCTAAAGGTGCTACAAATAAATCAAATTCAGTGGTGAAGTTTCAAAAATCTACTCTTGCCCCAAACAGGCATTGCTCTACTCGAGCTCTTGTCTGGTTTGTATACTCTATAGTCTAGGAGTTAGCCATGTAGCTATCTCTCTTAGGAAACTTACTAAGCAACTTAGGTGAAATTAAATTTTTAATAGCTCCGGTATCAATGAGTATAGTAATAGGAATACCATATAAAGTACCTGGAGTCTCCACCGGAGTAAACTGATACTCAACTTGTTGATTATCAACTGCTACGTGAATTCTTTGTTAGAACACTATTTGTTGAGGTGGCAATGGATTTCTCTATTGTTTCCCTCCTTGTTGTTTGGTTGGGCACTGGTTGGCGTAGTGATTTCCACCACAAGTAAAACAACCTCCTAGCGGTCCTCTCTTTTTTGGTTTATTGTTATTTCCCCCATTGTCTCTTCTGGGTTTGTCAAAGCCCTTCCAATCTCGATTATTTTGTTGACCTCCTTTGTACCCTTTACTATTCTTATTGTTGGATCCATATCTATCTCCCTTCTTCTTAAAGGTTAGAGAAGATTGTGTCCAATTGCTCTTTTTCCTGTTTCTATCTCTTATGGAGTCATCCTTTCGAAATTTTTGCTCTTGCATGAGAACCTTTTAATAGGATTCATCCATAGTAGTAGGAGCTAGGACATCCACTAATCCTCCTATATGGTTGTTAAAACCTATGATGAATTTTCTAATCTTGTATTTCTCATCCACTTGGAAATGAGGCACATATTTCAGGAGACGCGTGGACTTTTCCCAATATGCATGGATAGAAAGTTCCCCCTTCCTTAAGTCCTAGAAATTTGTCAATTCTGCTAAATGATTAGCTACAGCAACAACCTTTGCCTAAAAGCCTTTACAGAATTACTCTAGGTTATGTTATCTAACCTCAAACAAAGTTTGGCCTTTTTGTTGTCCCACCAATCGACAACTTCTCTGGCTAGTTGGTAGGCTCCCCAAATAGCCTCAATGTTCTTTGTATAATCCCCAATTTCAAAATACTTTTCCATGCTCATAAGCCATGCCTCAGTGGAATCTCCTCCTTCAGATCCATCGTATTGAGGAGGTTTAACTTTTTTCGTATCATCAGATATGACTCCCATCATCTGTTTATCCTTTCAGACTTGAGTGTGGGATTGAGTCCCTTGGAACCCACTATGACGAGTGTGTTCCCGCTCGGTATGTTTGTCTCTGAGCTGAGACTCATATTCATCACTGTGGGTTTTTGCGTGGCTACTTTCCCTCTGCTCCAAAATTTGGAGCATTTTTTGGGTGTTCTCAACCATACAAATAATTTTATCTAGCTTATTAGTTGGAGTCTCTAGGACTTCAGATTCTCCTCTACCTTCTTGATTTTGAAACATGCTATTGTTTCCTGTTTAACCTATTATTCTAGAATATGCAGTTTAGTTTTCTATCTGATTTCATCAATAAAAGCATGAAATTGAAACATGAATGTTTCATAGTCCAAGTACTTATTTTTTTTAACCATATATATACCATGTTTAGTTCTATCCGAAAACTCCTTTCAAAAGTAGTAAGGAGGTTTTGTTTTTCAATATATACAATGTAAACTCTATACAAGAGTTACTCTCAAAAATAGTTTGGGGTTTTGTCTTTCGTTATGTATAAAGTAAATCCCCCTCTAAGAGTTATTGTCCGATTTAGTAATGGGCTCCTCCTGCCCTTCAAATTGGAAAAAGGAACTAGTTGAAAACCCAGAGTGGGTATTCGTACCTTCTTTGGTTCTTCAGGCTTAGGATGAATGTGAACAATGTTAGATTTAATTTCCTCAGTTGTTATCTTAACAGGCTTGGGTGCTTTATTGGCCAGTATTTTGGTTCGTACTACTATCTTCCTGGTAGAAGTCCATGGTTGTCTTTCCTTAACTATCCTTTTTAGGGAATCTAATAAAGTCTCATCATTAGATGGCAATAAGAAGCATGAGTAATCATACTTGCGGTTTATTACCCTCCACAATTGGGAGTAGACCAAATCTTGTACTTGTTTACACTTTGTTGTGCAAAACATCTTGGTGCAATGCCAAAATGTTTTGTTTCAGTTCTCTATCCTAAGTTTGCTGTGTGTAGTGAGCCCTAGGTTTAGTGTCGAGCTTGGTGCTCTGATACCATATGCAACATCCTGAAAACAATTTAAGCCTTTAAAACAACAACTTAGCAGTTTAACATGAAGGAAACAAAATTGATTTTTGTTTTGAATTACAATAACTGAAATGAAACTTGTAATAACTGAGATCTAGATATAAAACATATCTATGCTGTAAAAATGAACAGTAGATATGAAAGTAATTTAAAACGTTTCATTTAAAATGAAAGAGAGAGGGTTTAGAAAGTACATTTCTTTTGATGCTAACATTCTGAACTTTTGAAACTTTATCAACAAACTAATGAGGAGGAAAAGTATCATCAAGGCATTTTTCTGCCCAACCACGAACTTACTAGTCGCTCATGCCATATCCGACTGGATTGGCCTGACCCTTAGTAGGGAGGTAACGAGAGGTGGAAATCATGCCATCTGAGACTTGGTGTTTAGGACCTACACAGACTAGCCGGTCATACACTATGGGTAACCCCCAACTAGTATGACACTCCTTCCTAGAGGTGTATCTGGTTCTAGTGATCTAGCAGTAGCTCGCATTATGCAACACCACCTTGGCCAAGGTTTTAACACTGTAAGTGTGATTAAACATGTTGTCAATGATCACCACCCTTCTTGGCATAGGTGAAGGGTCAAGTATGTTTAACCAACAAAGAGCCATAACTGAACTCACTTAGAAACCATTGACCACACGTTTGTTTTACATTCTTTTTGTTATCAACACTAATTCTCTTAAGAAGTTACTATTTTATTTTTCCCATTCAAGATTGCAAAAGGTTTTTAATAATACAACTAATTCTCTAGATTGGGAACGTAAGGGGTTGGGAGCCGCTAGCTGTCCATTGATCCTTAAGTTTGGAATAAACACCATGCAAGGCATGTCTCTGCTGTCATTGCAATTTTGAGGGTATTCTCTTTAATTGAGATGCTAACCACATCATAATACAACTGTGTCCTCCCACCCATTACCTTCCTAGACTAGGGTTTTAGTTTTATCATGAGCTAGAGATGGTTAATCTCAAATATATAGATCATTATTACTGGTGTTATGGTTTTTCAGATAGGCAATTCTAAGACAAATCAATAAAGAGGTAAAATCTTCTTATTACAAGTATTTGGATATGCACCTACTCTAATCTAAGGGGTATTGTTTTTATATCTTTTACCAACTTTTCTCTATTGATTATTGGTTATAATCCATACTCATACATACATATACATATACATATACATATACATATACATATACATATACATATACATATACATATACATATACAACCACATAAATGTTTTAGTTTTTCAAGGTGCTTCAACTAGCATACATCTTTATTTATAACAGAATGTGACATAATGTTCTTGTTCAAAGGTTTTTGTCTCATTTCTATTAAACATCATAATGAATGCTGCTACAACCTTTTGACTTTTATCAATAAAAATTTATTCCACACAGCCATCCTGAATTACTACCTTGGAATTATATAGTGAATATTTTCTTATTATTCCCAACATTACTACTTAGCTGTACATCTTTATGCCTAAAGTGGAATAAAGTTATTTCTAAACCCATTCCACAACTAGTCACAAAAATGTAGGCTAAACTAGAAATTCTCTTAATAAACTCAGTTAGCTATAGCATATCCACCGATTTTACAAAGAAATTGAGATTCAACTATTTATAAAGGGTACATTAGCAAAATTTAGAAAAATAATATGTATGTTTCCTTTGAAATTGTAGAATATACAAACCCTTTTCAACATTCAAGAGTAATTAAATTATTCTGGTTTAATAACAGGAATTTAGCATAAACAATACATATATTTCCTTTTAAACTGTAGAAGGTTTAAACCCTAATCAACATTCAAAAGTAATTACATTATTCTTGCTCCAAGTTGAGCAAATCTCAGAAAAATCAAATTATAACAGAAGATTTTCAAAATTTCTTTATTCAAAAATGCCCAACACTAAGTCAAATCGCATCTAATAGAAATCATTTCTGCATTTCCTTCTTTTCAATTAATCCACCATGTTTTCAAAACTCCAAGATGAAGAAAGTGGAAGATTGAACAAGTTTGCAGGGTTTAGAAATATTACATGACTTGTATAATGTGGCCTTAGCAACTGATACACAATGTCTTCCACAATGAGCCCTCTCTAGTTTCCCGTTGAAGAGAACCTATGTTCTTTGAAATCGTAGAGCAAAAATGTATTTTCTAGCATTGCAGAAAAAAAGAGTGTGTCTAAGTTTTACTTCCCAAACCCCTATATCCTTCATGCTAAGTATTTTTCTTCTTTTTGCCCTAAAATTCATGCCAAAAACGTGCATGATTCCCTCTAGTTAAGGAAAAAAAAATCACGTGCAAAACCTCCCTTCGTTTCTTCTTTGTGAAGATGAGACACGCAAAAGAGGCTTCATTCCTCACCTCTTCTGGAAGGTTCGATAATTTGCATTTTTATTTTTGTTTTCATTCTCCTCAAATGAATTTTAAATTCATCAAGTAAATAAAGAAGCCAAGGTTCATCATGCCCGATAAAATATATCAAGGTCATATGATGAGAGATGTTTAATATGCATTGCATTAAAGATGGGGTGAATGTTTGTTTAAAAAAAAATGCTTTGTACCAAACATACTTTTAGCGGCTTGTAGAATGATTTTAAAATTAATTTAAATAACAAGTCACCCCCCTCTTCACACTTAGCTTTGTTGAAATTACCAAATAGAGTTGGCTTAGGTATTTAAAAAAAAAAAAAACATTAAAGGAACTTATATGTACATATATACATATATACATACATATACATACATACATATACATACATCTACATACATATATATACATATATATATTTGTATATATATATGTATATATATACAGATATATATATGTATGTATATGTATGTATATGTATGTATATATGTATATATATGTATATATATGTATATATGTATATATCTATATACATATATATACATATATATATATATATAGATATATGTATATACATATATGTATATATCTATATGTATATATATACATATATACATATGTATATATATACATATATACATATATACATATGTATATACATAGATGTATATACATGTATATACATCTATGTATATACATATATGTATATACATAGATGTATATACATGTATATACATCTATGTATATACATATATGTATATACATAGATGTATATACATGTATATACATCTATGTATATACATATATGTATATACATAGATGTATATACATGTATATACATCTATGTATATACATATATGTATATACATAGATGTATATACATGTATATACATCTATGTATATACATATATGTATATACATAGATGTATATACATGTATATACATCTATGTATATACATATATGTATATATATATATATACATAGTTTTGTATACGCGACCATTGACATAAATTACCAAGGTCAACATGAGACTACCTAACTCAGGGTTAGGGTTTCAGATGACATAAGTTCTTCCCTCTCCTTACCTCTCAACTTGATGATACTTCCCCTCCCTTATCAAAGGACAATGATCTCCTGCACACACTTGGCCAGTTCAACCAGTTAGATCAAATTCGTGTCCTACTCTGAATATCATTAACAAAAATGAAACATCATGTCATAATGTTAGCTATCAAGTCATCGATTTAACAATTATGAGTCATCAATTCATTATTCTAAGCACAATTAACATCATTGAATTATGCATATACTTCTAGGGAACATTCATTTGTTGGATATTGCTGCTGCTAGGATATGTTGTTGTCATTTATGTCAACATATTCATGTGTTTTGGTGATGCAAAGTTATTTTGGTGCTCTGGTGATTGCAGGGAATTGAGCTGGCTGTGTTGCACTATTTTGGTATTTGATCTATTGTGATCCAGAATGTTTATATCTTTGGTTGCATATTTGGGAGAGTGTTTGGGATGTTCATGCGTATCTTCAATTAAGATAGTTCATGTTTTGGTGCTTTGCAAGTTATCTTTCTTGTTTGAGTTGCTGCTGTTGAGTGTTCTTGAGTATTAGCGCACTGATCGATGAAGATTTGATTAAGTGGTGTTGGTGTAGCTATTGCGGATGGTTCTAACATGCTTATTGGTGTTTCCTAATGGTGTCCTATTTGTTTTGGTGATCCACATTGATCATTGTGCATGTTATTAAGATCTTATGGGTCTGGTGATATTCTTTGTGTTATGTGGTATTTTTGGTGGTGTAGCGAGTTGCAATTGATCTTGGCAAGACTTCTGGTGGTGTTGCATGTTTGAGGATTTTATTTGAATCCATGTTGTCATCTATGGAATTATATTGGTTTGGTGGTTGATTTATGTATCGTGTGGTGTAATTTTGTAATTAGGTGTTAAGGGTTGAGCCAACTTGTAGTCAAGGTTGATGATTTGTATAAATAGGTGTTATATTCATGTAATTGGGATATCAATGATGATGGTGGTTGTGTTTGCATTATCAGAGAGTGGTGTATTTGTGAACAAGTGAATTAATCTTTCGGTGTGATGTATTGAGCAGAGAGTATTGCATGACAAACAATTATGCTTAACCAGAACTATCATTAGGCATTTGGAGATGCTATTCTTTTAGTTCATCTTAACCAGATTGTAGTCCGAATATTATTGTAAGGTAGTGAACCTTCCCTGAGGGTTGTAGCCTTCTGGGTCATTATATTTTGAGCAGTGAGCTCTAAGCAGTGTACTTGAATGCATGTACGTTCCCCATTGTAATATTTACACATACTACTGTAGAGTATCATCTTATTGTGGGAGGTTCCCACCATGGGTTTTCCCTTAATCAGGTTTTCCACGTCAAAATCTTAATGTTTTGTGTGTTGCTGTTATTGTCCTTATCTTTATTCTTGTTGGAGTTGATCAAATCTAAGATTGTGCTTAATTTGTTTAGTCTGATGAAACTGATTCATCCCCTCCCTCTTAGTTTTCCTTCATTGTTGTTGCCAACATCATTCAATTTAAACATGAACATCTAGGGAACGCTTAAACATCTTCCAAGTATATCATAGATCAACTAGGGCCCACATATAGCATGGTGTTATCATAGCATATAAACAACTAGGGCACAAGTGGGATGTGATGACTATTTATGTTTCAACTTAACTTCATCAGGCTTGAGAAATATTTCACATAACCTGCGTGTTATGTGCACTATATTGGCAACAAAGGAAATGAGTTTCTTTTGCCCTGTTACTCTTTTTAGGCTCTAAGTTTTATTTTTGAGTTGATCGGGTCGGTCGGTCAACTCACTTAAGTTCACTAGTTGGAGGGTCCCTTTTCCATGACAAGACCACCCCCTTTTCACCCACTACCATCTAGCAAAGTTCCTTGTTATCACTTTGTTGAATCGAATAGGAACATTTCCACTTTTGTTCCGTGTTTGGATCTTGCATTTTTTCCTGACAACACGATAAGCTATGGTGAGAGGGGATGAGGTTGTTGGCGAGGGTTTCCTTTTTCTATATCATGTGGTCAAGAATTTTTGACTTTTATTCCTTTTGGTAGTTGTTCTATTTCCACGCAACATCAGTTTTTCTATTTCCACCCAATGTTACGATGGGCGATATGAAGGTCCTTTTTGGTAAGGATTTCAATTGCGATAGGAGGGAAAAGGGTGTCTAGATGAAAGACCATGTTTTCCCAAACTCCAATTGAGATGGGACCTCCATGCCATGTCATCCACATAGCCCAATTACAAAAAGGACATTGTTGTTGCACAACGAAAGAGAAAGGTGGACATGGCTTGCCATGTGGCACATCTATGACTGTGGATTTTCACTTAAAGGGGCGATCAACGACTACGTTTTAAACTTCAATTGATTCCTTTGGAGGGATATGTCTTGAAATCTCACACGTCCATCTTCGCATGACCTCCATAATCAAATGACCAAGATTCAAATCTCAAAGACACTTTTGCATTTAAATCTTCTGCACGGGGTAGTTGCCAACCAATTAGTCAAATCCATTTTTGGCTCACTCGGTTCCCCCAATCCGATTTAGATTTCATCCAACCACCGGATTCTCTCCATAATTACTCTAGATGGGACATTGAGGTAGATTTTTTATGCCGCCCATGCTCATTCAATACAGATTGAGGACTTTTGTGCCTACAGATGCCATCTCAGTGCATTCAATTGTAAAGATTTCCTCTTTTTTGCAGAATTTTTTGTTTTTTCAGAGGCAAAGGACATTCTCAGAACCTACTTTCCATATGCCATCAGATCAGTCAATTTGATCTTCTTCTCCTCTCTACATTTTGTAACCTAGCTATAGTAGGGTTAGGGTTTCTAGCTTTAGTTCATTTTGAGTTATGCCTTAGCTATAAAGGAAATTTTTGTATCTTTCCAAAGGATTTTCTTTCTTTCCCTTGCAAAATTCATTCATCTTATACACTTGTAAAAAATTTCTTTGCCCTACATCAATAAAACTTGTTTGTTTTACCTAATTTAGTTGTTTCAAGTCACTATGAATTATCACCTTTATGAATGCATCTCTTTTAGTTTTCTTAGTTGTAGCTGATTGTGTTGAATCCATCTTTGAATGCAATTTGTGAGCTAATTGTCATCTCACTTTGTATCTCATAAGAATCACAAACTTCATCTTTTCTCAGATAACTAATTTTGATAGAATCTTGTGTATGCCTTGGACAAGTTTTGTTAATGTCATGTGCAATTATAGGAAAGAAAATCATTTCAGTCTAGGTGAAAACCTTATTTCCCTTATTTCTTGCATCCTCTCTTTCTCCCTCTTTCCTTGTCAATTAGTAGATTAGTTTTATTAGTACTGGGTTGGCCCAACACTTGCACTCAGATTGGAAACAAAGTTGACCTTCTCTAGAGACTCAAATTCACTTCTGCAATTGCCCCACTTGGGAGGTTGTTTCCATGTTTCACAAGGTTGATGATCAAGGTTGATCATCACAAGGTGCAACATTTGTGACAACATGATGTAACACATGGCCCCCAATTGTGAGGAATATCTAGATCATGCCTTAAATATTTGGGCCTTAGGAATTCTTTAGCATATTTACTCAATCCCCACCTAACTTCCTTTTGCAAAATACTCAAAATATTTCTAACAAAAAGATTTTCAAATACTAGGTAGTTAGATTCATTCATATGAAAATCCCAGATATAAGTCCATTCCTGGATTGGAAGTAGCTCTCCTCCAATTACAGTTGTAATCTACAAATTTGGGTGCCAAACCTTGTGTTAGGACTCAGAGGCAACTGAGAGGGGGGGGGGGGTGAATTAGTTGTCTATTAGTTTCAACCCAAATATAACTTAATCAAACTTGATGCATAATACCGGTAAACCAAACTTAATGCCGGTTGACAGTTTAACAGATAATAATAGAACCAGTGAAGTTTAATGCATGAAATAGAAAGACAAATAACATCCACAACACATAACACATATATTTGTAGGTGGAAACCCTGTAAGGGGAATAACCACAATGGGAAACCTTACCCACAATCATATGATACTACTGCAGATAGTATATGTGTACAAATGGGGTTTGCACATGCAAAAAGGACAATTTCCTAGAGCTCATTGCTCAATCACAAAATGGGAGTCACACTGACTACAATTGGATGGTTAGATCCAATGATAATGTACTACTCAAAACATCTTCATATGCTAGATTCAGTATTGGTTAAGCTCTGATTGTCTTCTTCATACCTTCCTTGAATCTTCAAATGATGTCAGTGTGTATAGCTCTGCTTATATTCGCATATACCTTGTTACAATCCTTTTTCACACCACTCTACATAATCTCACAAATGAGATCTTACATATATACCAAAACCTAAGACCAAATGTGTAGGTCGGCTCACTAAGAATATTACAATTAAATCAATTACAAATGAATCAATATGCAATGCATCATGTCGGCTCAATGCATTTATAATAATAACCAATCAATAAATCATCTCCATAACCTGCCGTGCTGATCTGGAATAGATAACGCTTGCCGGTCCATAACCTAGACCTATTTGCCGGTAACAACAAATATGAAAACTCGATTAGGCCAATGACCAAATCACCAAAACCATGTGTCCAAACAATGTCTTCGACATAACCAAGTAATCTCCAGATGATAACAGATCATCCTCAGTGGTGATGAACAATATAACCTCGCGGTGAACCAAATATTGGTGACTGTGCATAAGTCACTGAACGTGCCGGTGAACATAACCAAAGATTTCCAGTGCTGATAAGTCTTGACAAGTGTTGACATAAATGACAAAACCAATGCAACACATCCATAATACCAACACCTTGAGACCATTGTACAAATATATATGCATCAACAAAGAATAAGACCTAAAATTATTTGATTTCCTAGCTTTAAATTCACAAAGGGCATTGTGAAGACCTTTTGCCACCAATGAGGCATACTCAAAGGGTCTGTTGATATCCCTACCTTGGATATCCATGAATATCACTAGCATCGAGTTTGGAATCCTTTGCATCTTCTGCAAATACTTGACATAAAGCATGGTATGTATATGTGAAGTATTCAATAAACAAATCAATGCTATAAGAGGCAACCTACTATGGAGTCAACTTTCTATCATCTCCCTTTACTTTTTGTGGCCTTAAGGATGCCAATCTTCTCCTATATAGAATTTCATTCTTCTTGTACTCCTCATCCAATTATTTTGGGTCAATGGCCTAGTTTGTACTTGGGTTAAGCATGAAGACTTCATTGATGACATCCCTAGTAATTAGGGTGAGCCCGCCACCTTCACTTGCCATAATCTCTCTGGTATCTGGTCTATAGTTCGTAGTTATGACATTAATCAATTTTGTATTCACATATACATTAGGGACGATGAGCCTTCCTAAATTGTCTCTCCAAATGTTTGAAACTGGAACCCTCTCCTTCTTTTTATTGCATCCTCTTCTCCATACATTGAAATACAAAGGAAGAATCAATGCATCCCTTATATTGACTGAATGCTCAATTATGAACTCATTTGGCCTAGAGCCAGGCTTAGACCTCTTTTGTGTTTTGGTTGACTTTGGGAGTTGAAGAATTATCTCTTCTTAGAACTTTCTCTTTCTTGTATCAAAGGATTTTGTCATTCTTAGGGTTAGGGTATATTGGGTACCATCAAGGAAATAACTAATGACTCCCTTAATGAGGCACATAATGTAATTTGAGGGTTCAAGAAACTATATGCAACCAAGAAACACATGAAAGGTATCAAGAAGAACAAGACAAGCAAATTAAAGAAATTGCAATAAATCTTATCACATAAACCCTAAGTATGAGGGTAAGGAATTACAGAGAAATCAAAACATATTTAGAGTAATTATAAATATAAAATTGATTGCAAATGGTGCAAACATAACTAATAAACCTGGTTCACAATGGGCAATTGGGTCATTTACTATAGGCACGTATGCTAGTGTGATAGCGAGAGATAGCCGTTGCATTTCATATTTGAATGTTGGGGCCCCAATAGAAAATTATCAGTCAGTTGATGATGAATGAGAAGCGGGCACATAGGAAATTTAATATTTTTTGTTTCTCCTTTAGTCCTCAAGCCTTCACGACACTGTGAAATTAACTTGGCCATGGAACTTTACCCAATCACATGGAAATCTTGGTCGCCGATCCCCTATGAAAGTGTCTCCCTTTATCGTACCTAGAAGAGGAGGGTATAAGAACCACATTCTTATTACATGGCTTAGTTGCCCATGTGTCCATGTTTTATTGGTCCATGGTGGCTGAGATCATCCTGCGCGGGATCCATATGCCATGTCTGCAGTGGAGTTGTAGAGTTAGCTTTTGGGTGCAAATTTTTGTAATCATGTAATCGTGCGGGAATTTAGTTTGTTGATCTTGCTCAAGTTGTTTGCTTCATATGATACCAAGGATAAGACCATACCGAGCCCACCTTTCTGCCATATCATCCTATCATCCACACACTAATTGTTTATTGGTTCACATATGTGCTCAGTAAGCTCAAGTAGGTTCCACCTACCACGTAAGCAATGGGGTTGCGAAATTAACCCCAACGAGCAACTTCCATCAATGATGCAGTTGTGTGATAATTTGGGCCATTGGATTACCTAGAAGTGACCACTTAATAAGGTTGTATATATTAGAAAGATACTAGACCGACTCTTGTTTACATGTTCATAGTTATCGATCTAGCTGATTTTTATTGGTCCATTTGGGATATGACTTATTCAAATAGGGCACATGTGCCAGGTAGGAAGGTGGGGTTGTAGAGTTAGCATTAACTAGCTCATTGATCTAATCATGCAACCGCGTGCAAATGCAAGCTGTAGATCTGGCTGAAGATGAGGGACACTTAATCAATACAGGAAAATAGTTGAACCAGATAGCTAATACAAAGGGGTCGATCATGAGATGTTATAATATACTTTAAGTTGTAACTTATGGCCATGGGTATCGGCTATCAGAGATCAAAATTTGATTAGAATAGAAAAGAAAACCAAACAAGTGGAAGACTACTAGGGTTTAGTGTTTTAGGCTTAGGATATACAAGAGATTTAAACCTTGGACTAGTGTCATAGAAAAATTTCAAAATACATCCCAACAATGGCTTTAGTTGGGGGCCTATAACATGTTAGGTTATCATGAGAGTCTAGATTTTTAGGAATGCAAACCAGAAACAAAAAAGAAAACACAAAATATATACAATCTATACAATGTATACACAACACAAACTAGGAGGACTAGCTAAAAAATTCTTCGAATATTGCCCATTCATAGCCAACTCTAGATTCTCTCCATCTTCATTCTGAAGAATATATGAATCTTATCCATGGCCTTCAATTATCAGATAAGGTCCAAGCCATAGTGCTTCAAAATTTCCATGTTTACCCTTGTTTTGATCTCTAGCATTCCACATTAAGACCATATCTCTAGGTTGAAAATGTCTGTGAATAGTTCTTTTATCAAACAAATATTTGATCTTCTTTTGTTGCTTCAGGTTTTTCTTACGAGCATCATTTATTTTTCTTCAAGCTCTATAACTTGTATTACTCTCTCTTGCATTGGATCCAATATATCAGTGCTCTGATTCTGAATAAATTTGTAAACATGTAACAAATTGTTAATTATTAGCCTTGCATTTGTCCCATAGACTAATTTAAAAGGTGTCTTTCCAGTAGCCTTCTTAACAGTTACTCTATCAGCGCATAGAGAAATCCTTAATTTTCAATCTCATGCTCTTTTGTTTTCATCCAAAACTCTTTTAATGATCTTCATTATGATTTTGTTACTAGATTCAGCCTTCCCATTGCCTCGGGGATGATAGGGCATAAAATAAGATACCTGTATACCATATGATTCATAAAAATGAACATACTCCTTAGACCTAAAACACATTGCATTGTCTATCACAAGTCTAGCTAGGACACCAAACCTGGTAATAATGTTATCAAGAAGAAAGTCCATAACCACTTTACGTGTAGCCCTCCTAGTAGGGATTGCCTAAATCCACTTGGTAAAGTAATTTGTGGCTACTAAAATCCACTTATGTCATGCACTTGATGGTTGACTTATTTCTCCTATAAAATCAATTCCCCATTGACAAAAAGGAGCTTATGATGTAACAGGCTTAAGGGGAATAACACCTAAAAATTTCAACTTTCTTAAATTTTTTTGACATGCTTTGAACATTTTTGGACCATCTTATATGTGTCAGCAAATAAAGTGGGTCAGTAATATCTTGCCCTCAAAATTTTATGGGTAGTAGTTTTGGTAGTGTAGTGATCTCCACACACTCCTTGGTGCATATGTTCCAAAACTTTCTTTGTTTGACACTCATCTAAACAAAGCAACACAATTTCATCCTTATTCTTCTAGTACAAATCACCATGAAAAAAGACATATCTATGTGCTTGCAACTTCAATATCTTTTTTTGATTATGAGTGAAATGAGACGAGTAGTCCCCACTATTTAAATAAGAAATAATATTAGAATACCAAGAAATTTTTTCCAAACTGCATACCTGACTGCTCATAATATGGCCTTCATCAACTTGTGTTGCTTGCAAATTCTTCGCAGTCATTAATTTAGATATACCTTGTCCTCTGACAAGATTTGTGATCTGAATATCAATATTAAATTTTTGAATTCTATTAACCACCTGCACCTTCTCCCCATTGTCTCAGTTTACACAAAGACATCTTTCACTTCAGCATTAGGTACATAGGCAATAATTTGAGATCCTACTAGATAAGGCCAAATTTTTTTGATAGCCTTAACAAGTGCATAAGCCTGCTTCTCAACCAAATCATATTTTAACTTTGCTTCTTGTAGAGTTTGACTAAAAAATGCAATGGGATATTCATACCCTTGTGGATTATTTTGGAGTAGGACAACAACAACTGTGTGATAGGAGACAAAAGAAAAAATTTGAAAAGGCTTACTGAAATCAAGAGAAATGAGGATAGGTGCCTCCTTGATTGCCCTTTTTATTTATTGGAAAGCCTGAATTGCTTGATCATCCCATGTTACAATAGCATTCTTCTTTAACATCTTGGAAATAGGCTTGACAATCTATGCAAAATTTTCACAATGAATCTTCTTATAAAGTTGATTTGCTCAAAGAAAGACTAAATTTCTTTAATTGTCTTTGGAATGGGGATTTTGTCCATAGCTTCCACTCTCTTAGGGTCAATCATTACTCAATCTTTTGATACTATATGTCTAAGGAGTTTTCCTTCAACCACCCCAAAGGCACATTTCTTTGGGTTCAAAGAAATTTTGAATTCCAAGGCTTCATAAAAATCCTCTGTAGGTGTAAACAATGGTCTTATGCCTCTTTAGAATGAGAAGTTAAATCATCTTGATGCACAACCAAAATAGAATCAATCAATCTTGTAAACGCTACATCCATTACTCTTTGAAATGTTGCTCCTGCATTTATTAATGCGAATGGAATTCTAACATAAACATAGGTTCCCCAAGGAGTGGTGAATGGAACCTTATATTTCTTTGATTATTTCACTTTGACTTGATTATAACCTAAAAAATCCATCCATCATGGATAGAAGCTCACAAACTGTAACCTTCTGAAGTATAGCTTCCATTTTAGGTAGTGGATAGTTGTCCTTTAATGATGAAATGTATAAATTTATAAAATCCAAACACAACCTAATGTCTCCATTCTTCTTTCTATCAGGGACCAAATTAGAGACCCAAGTTGAATGTTTGATAGGTCTTATGATCCCCCCATCCCTCAATTTGGTGAGCTCATTTTGCATTTTAGGATCTAGAATTAGGTTTATTGGTCTTTGCTTTTGCCTAAAAGGTTTAGCTTCTAGTTTGAAAGGGATCTCATGATGGAAAAGATCCTCCCTATAGGCTTTTAGATCATCATAAGAAAAAATATGCCTATACTTCCTTAATAGTGCTATAAGCTTAGATATGATATTAGCACTCATCCTTTTCGCTATATATACCTTTCTTGGAGATGTGTCATTTCCTAAGTTGATCTCTTCTAACTCCTCATTCTTGGTTGGAGAAGCTTTCATAAGATTGCGATCATTTCCATAAAATACCCTTTCCAATGCTACCATTCCCCTAGGAATCTTATATGTTTTCAATTGAACAACCTCATTCCTAAAGACTGTTTATTTGCCATTTACAACTTGGACTAGAGAGTTACAATCAATTATATGAGATTCATAGCCATCTATACATTGCAAGAAGTTTAACAAATCAATATCATCTCTGAAAACTTTCCAATTAGTGACATTATTTGATACTAATGGCCCAGTCTTTATGTCTACTTCTAATATGCCAACAAGTGTCTCATCAAATTTTTTCAAGGCCACATTAGCAAGAAAATCTTCCACCATATTCTTACTCCTTTCAATAAAATCAATTGAAAAGGCATCAAAAGATTCTATAGCATCCCAAACAACATTCCTATACTACTTTAGTCTTGCATTTTTTAAGGAGTACTTAGATCTTACCTGAGATACAGTCAATTCTGAATCTCCAATTGCTTGTAACACCTTAATTCTGTGCTTTTTAGCAATGTTAAGTCATAAGAGAAAAGTTTCATATTCTACAATATTATTAGTGCATTAAAAATGTAGCATGAATGAATACTTGAAGGTATTGTTACAAGGAGAAATAAATAGGACACTTGCATCTGATCCCTCCTTCAAACATGCTCCATCAAATACATCTTCTAAAAACCCTGCTAGTCAGACTGCATTTCATAGTCGATTGCATCAATATTTTTCAAGAGTACTTGTAGCTGTTCCACCTTGAAATTTTCTAAATTGACATCACAAAAGCAAATGAACTCCTTAGGAGATACACCTTCAATGACCATTTGAGATCTTGGTTCCCTATAAATTTTGATATCTGTTCCATCCATAGGAATTTTGGAAAAGGAAAGATCTAACTGCATGTGATCTCCCACAATTTCCCCCAATTGTCTTGAAAGCAACATACCATATTGAGGAGGAATATCTTCCATAGTGACATTTGTACATAGGAATCATGGAAAACATCAAAGCCATCAATTAGGTAACCACAAACCCTAATAAGCTAAGAAATGGTCCTAATACACTCAATAGAGGCATGAAGACAAGATTCAAAAAAAATTAAATGCAAACCATAATGCTGAATCTCCTCCATGTGATTCCATTGTTATTCTTTCTCCTCCAAATTATGTTGGTGTAACCTAAAAATGCAAAAGATTAGCAAGCAAGAGGATTGCAAGTGATAAATTCAAAAGTGACAACATGAGGGTAATCAAATTGTGGTTCTTAAAATGATTGAGAAAAGAGTGCTCAATTTATTAAAAAATTGATGAGGATTCAAAAAGGCCAACAAAAAAATTAATTGATATGATTTGTGACAAATTATGACAAATTGAATGACCAATTTCATGACAAGTTGCTATGCAAAAATGTGACAAATTGAGATCAATTTGTGCTCATCAAATTATGACATGATTGAGAGGGAAAATAAACCCTTTGATTTATGACAAATTGAGAGAAATAATTGCTCATCAATTATTACATGATTGAGAGATAAAATAGCCTCAAATGATATGAAATGATTGAACACAAAAAGAGGGGATAATTAGGAGGATAAATTAGTGGGAGAAATTAGGAGGGAAAATTAAAAGAAATTTAAAATTCAAAAATTAGCAAATTAGGTGGAAATGGAAAAATTAGAAAATTAGAAATGAAGTAAATTAGGTGAGATTAATTAATAAATTATCATTCATTAATTAATTCACAAAGAAGACATAATAAGCCAATTAAATGAACCATTTAATTGTGACAAGAGGGACCTAGGAAAAAAAAAATAAATTATTTAACCTAGAAGAGGAATGTTAATAGGATTAAATGATTAAATCATAAAACCGTAGGAGATGAAATAGAAATGAAAGGACAACAATTAGGTCATGACAATAAGTAACTGATGTAGGGTCGATTCAAAAATGATGAAAATTGGACAATTGATAAAGTATCGATGTTGATTGACAAAGATCGATGACAAATTGATCAATAATTGACAAAAGGACAAAATTAATAGATGACAAATGAAAAAGGATCCATGACTAATCGATCCAAAATAGACAAAGATTGATGATTGATTGAGACCGATGATAAATCGATCAAATATTGATAAAAGGTCGAGTTGATGAAAGGTCAAATAACATTATGCCAAGATTGATGAAGACCGATGACAAATCAATCGCAAGTTGACAAGATTGACTGATAACTGACAATTGAAAAGAGGATCCAAAATGATGACAATTGATCAAAGATTGATTAAAAATGACAAAGATGGAGGACAAAACCTTAATTCAACACAAATTAGGATTGACAATGTCCAATTGACATGATAAAATTGATTACGACTGAAGATTACAACTCGAGAGACAATATTTGACAAGACCTAAGAGGACAAAAGTGTAGAAGAATGACAAGATGCTGACAAATGATAAAGATCAAGTGCGCGACATAGAAGAAATGTTAATAAGATGCAAAAAATTTAAAATAAGGTCACGCGGACATGTTAAAGTACGATATCACAAGCGTTGACCATTTTTAGATGCCTACATTTTTCCCCTCTTTGAGACAATGCAATTATGAGTGTTGTTTCAAAGAACAATTGAGAAATATGCCCCAGATGATGACAAGGATATATGTATGCCCCCTTGAGGAATTGGCCAAAAAAATCCAAAAAAAGAGGCCAATTGATCGACAATGAAAATAAAAAACCAACGACACAAACAAAATGCAAATCAAAGATCGGATGCAAAAGATAGAAGCGTTATAAAAGACATTGCAGAAAGATGGCGATCGCTCTAGTGGCAGACCACCTTGGAGAATGTGCACATAGCTATAGATGACTAGATGATGGAAGAGGACGGGGAAGGGCCTAAAAAACCCATGTTTTACTTTTGGTCAATTGCATGCACTTTTATGACATTTTTCGGGTAATGTTTTGGGATAGGGACATGACAATTGTGCTTGTGTGGGCTGGATTCATACTTGTGTGAGCTGGATCCATGCTTGTGTGTTATGCACAAGCACAGGTTCATGATGCACAAGCGTAGGTTGAGGCTACACAAGCACAAAAGTACATAAAGATAGGTTTCAAGCGAGTCGCGCAAGTGGAAAAACTTGTCGATGAAGACAATTGGGGTCCTATAGGAAAATTGGACCTAAAGGGGAGAAAATAAGACATGAATGCACCCGATTTGCACGTAAAAGGAGGAAATGAAGACTATAGGAAGAAACCCTAAAAACTGACAAAATGATACCCCATTGTTGGACATATATGCCAAACCATGGACCATGGGAAAGAGGAGCTCCATCCTCAAGACAAGACAAACATGACAAGGACAGAGGGAGCACACAGTGATAGGGACATAGTCACTTAGTATGATTTAGACATCCTTAGATTTGTACTCAGCCTGTGGGCCATACCAAACTAAGACAGTCTGATTTTGTACTTAGACACTTTTGATATATATATGATATGATATGTAGCTATGTTACGATATGCATTGTGTTGTCTATATGATGCCATGTATGGATGCTTTATGTACATTTTCATGTGACGTAATGAATGAAAAATTCTCTTGTTTTTGTATTTTGATTTGATATGATATGCAACACAATAATGATGTTATGCAAAATGCTTTATTTTTGTGATGCAATAAATGATTATGATATGCAAATGTACTAATAACTGAATATAGGATGCAACTTGTTTTTGGTGTATCAGAGCACTAGATCAAACTGATTGAAAGGACTGATGGAATAAATGTTAGTAAGAGGAAATTAGATGAAGAAAAGTTAGTGGTGAAGAAAACTTGCTTGCACAAATGCACAAAAAGTAGGTGAGAACCTTTATTTTGATATTGCAAAATGGATGCAACGCACCATGGCAATGAAGGCCAGGGCGAGAATGCAATCCCTTTGCATAAAACAAACATATTGCAGACAAGGAATGATTTGAAACACCCTTAAACATAATGTGTCTTAAAGGTCGAGGTATGTGCGACGTTCACAAAGTGAATGTACTTATCATAGACACCCAAGACATACTTTCCCCAGAATGCTAGAAACACTCCACAAACAAAAAATAAAAACAAAAAAAGGACCATGAACCATCTCGACCACTTTAAATCACTCACTGACATCATCGAGCAACATAGGAACATGATCAAATATAAATCAATGAAAGATAAGAATCACAAATTCAAACAAGTCAAACAAACATCTTGATCTTGTTGTCAAAAGTTGAAAGTGTTGTGACAAAGGGACGATCATGCAGTCTGAATTCAGGGAATGCAATACCTTGTCTAAGACAGGACACAACTTGGTTTCGAGTATACTACACCCTGTATAAGACCCATGATAATGTTAACAAATGATTGATAATGTTGATGTTGTTTGATTGACAGGACAACTTTGATCAGTTTGAATGCTTGGTTTGATGAATAGTTCATCTGTTAAAGCATGTTTTCGTTTAAGCGCAGTGTTTAAGGTGTTTCTGTTTGACGTCTATGTAGATATTTGTCTATGTACAAGAGGGACAGTTTATTGATGAAATGAAATCAAAATGATTGTTTTTGAATTTTAATGTTTTATGATTTTCAAGGTTTTTTTGAGTTTTTTCAAGACTTTTATTTGCTTTTTTTTTGGATTTTTTCAGGACATTATTTGATTTTTAGTGATTTTTTCAGGACATTATTTGATTTTTTTTGGATTTTTTTAGGACTTCTATTTGTTTTTTTTTGGATTTTTTTAGGACATTATATGATTTTTAGGGATTTTTTGAGGACATTATTTGATTTTTTTTTGGATTTTTTCAAGACTTTTATTTGCTTTTTTAAAGATTTTTTCAGGACATTATTTGATTTTTAGGGATTTTTTGAGGACATTATTTGATTTTTATGGATTTTTTCAGGACATTATTTTCTTGTTAGGGATTTTTTCAAGACTTTATTTGATTTTTAGGGATTTTTGTGATTTTGCCCCCAGTGTCTAGCAAGGCAAGGAATATGACAGATGGATAAACAAGCATGCTAAAATGATGATAGACAGAGGGAAGACAAATGCCATTTATTATGGAGACAACACAGATGTAATTTCTAAGGGAGTTCATGCAATGGGATAAGGGACTGGATATAACAAAGTAAAGCAATGGCATGGCCTGAGGAACATGTCAAGAGGGTTTTGAAATCATATTTTGCATTTTACATCCTTATATGGGATCAAGATCAAGGGATTGAAAAGCGTGTATAGACAATGATAGGATTATGAATAGGATAAGAAAGATCAAAAAATGGATAAGGGATATGAATATGATACAAACGCGATAGGATGAGGGATAGTGACAAAAGGTTGCAATACGCCAAGGGATATGGATGAACGGTTGTAATAAGCCAAGGAATATGGATGAAAGGTTGTAATAAGCCAATGGATAAAGGACCAAAAGCTGTAATAGATTGAAAGCTATGAAGAGGATGCATGATGCTTATGAAAATCCTCAACCTTGTCAAGATCAAAGGTGGAAAAGGGAATATGGACATGAGGGATGATAGGATAATGAAGGAGTATGACAGGGGTATGATAGGATATGACAAATGATAGGATGCTAGGATAATGAAGAGAAATAGGATATGATAGGATGACATGAATGAAACCTACCCCCAAGTATGGTATGCAAGATGTTCATAGATTACACATGATGCCTGTTTGCTAGGTTTTGATCATGGTACTTTCCCAAGGTGCCTGTTTGCCAAGTTTTCACCAGTGGACAAATGGTTTTTCTTTACTTTTTTTCATTTTTTTGTATTTTTTTTTTCAAATTTTTCACTTTTTGACTTGCAGTAGAAAATGGATACTTGATAGGGGATGGAAGAAGGACTCAAGCATCTTGTTGTTTGGATAGTAGCCTTGAAAAATAGAACATGATCGTTAAGGTATGCTCAAAGATGTTGGCAGGATAATAACATGGAAATGAGATGGGACTAAGGCATATTTATGCAAAGGATTGGATAAGAGGGACGAAAGGATGGAAAATATGCATTGGATAATTTATAAGATATTGGAACATTGGGCTTGGATAGATGGAAATGTTGGCAAGATCAACGTTGGCACACACCTTGAGGGGTGGTGGACTGATGGAGGAAAAATGGATTTCAAATTTTGAGATTTGGATGGAACAATAGCTAGGGATTTTGGGACATAAGGACCCAAAATGGATGAGGGAGATTTTGGAGGAATATGTTTTGAAGGTTTGGATGGAGGAATAAAAATTTTGGATGCCAATTTTGGTGCTGCTTTAGACTCTTGTGCTTCAAGTATCTTCTTAGGGATCCACATGGTTTTTGATTTTTCATTATTTTGTGGCTCCTTGGAATGCATTTCTTGCACAAGGGATTTAGGAACCCATATAGCTTTTTCCTTTTCTTTCTTTTTCTCAGTGGGCCTTTTTGGCCTTTTAGACATTTCTTTTTCTTTTTGAATCATATTTTTCTTTGTTTTGACATGTCTATTAGACTGGACATGTTGATCCCTAAATACACGTGATTTTTAGACTTATGACTTTTGTGCTTGGCATCCAAATTGCTTGGAGAGGGAAAAAAATGCATGGATGGATAGGAATGATATGAAGGTATTTTGTATGGATGGAAGGTGCTCAAAGATGCATGCCTTTGCTAAACCTGAATAGGGGATGAAGGGATATAAGGACCTAAAATGGATGGAAGGAATGAAGGGCGAGGTGCATATTTAAATTTTGACTTTGTAGGGATACCAACATCTTGAGGAATGTTATTGAGGCCAGGATCATTAATAATTTCTTTGATATGAAGGGGTTCTTGCTTGTGAAGGTCTACCCCTTTGCCTTTAAAAATATTTTGACCTATAGGATACTCTTTGCTTCAAGAAGAAGATGCAAGTCCATTATGAGGTGGATGGGATATGATAAGAATGATGGGATCATCAAGTGGATCAGACTGGACCAAAGTGGAGGAACCAATTATGCATGTAGGGGGTTCGTAAACATCTTGCACTAACATATTAGAATCATGATGGGGACCAGGATCACTAGGGGGATCAATATCATGAAAGGGACTAGGATCAATGATAGGCTCTTCATGAGATGGAGTGGGATGAATAATGGGATCATCAAAAGAAATGAGTTCTTGGGGTGTATATGGAGGATTAGGACATGAAGATGGAGGGACAAAGAAATCTTGTGGTGGACATGAAGCTGAAAGGATAATTTGATCTTGACAAGGAGGATCACTAGATTCCTCTTTAAATGTACTCTACTCTTGACTTTCAATGAGATCATCAGAAAGGATGGAGGGGATATTTTGACCTTGCTTAGGGAGTGGAATGTCAATGGGATTTGAAAAGACATTTTGCTCATTAAATGGAAGGGGATCACTTGGGATAGGATGGATTGGGATATCTTGATCTTGGTTAGGGAGCAGAGTGTCAATAGGACTTTGGATATGATGGATAGGAATAGGGGAATCATCATGAGTGTCTGGGAAGATCGGATCTTGGTCAATAATTATATGGGATGACAAGGTTTCAAGATCTTGATCTTGATTTGTTTTAGGACTCATTTCTTCATGCTCTAAATCATCCTCTTGACATGGGGTTGGACTTTGAATACACATGGGGGATTCTAGCAAGGACTCAATGCTTTGACATGAGGGAGATGGACTTTGAATAGGATCCTCTGCAATAGGCATGATGGGAAATGAAGCACATGGTAGCATTGGGTCTATCTTTTTTGAAGTATGGCAAGGACTTGCATCATGAATTGAATTAGCTGGCAATTAATTACAAACAACCCTTGGGAAATTGCATCTTTAGGTGTATCATTTGATGGGGATGATATGGAAGGCTCTTGCGAAATTTTAAGAGGTGTAGGAATAGATGTCACTGGAGATTCGATTTACTTATGAGTGGATGAGCCATTGCTAGACACAGGTGCATAATTTTGATCTTCTTAAGAAGAATCGCTTAGGATTATCTTTAGGAAATGTCTAAAAGAGATATCTTTTATTGAAGATGCATTTGAATCCTTACGAGGATTTGACATGATTGACTTTGGATCTTGAACTTGTTTGACAAGAATTTGGTCTTGGTTTGATGTCATGTTTTGATTTTGAATTGGCTTTTGGTTGAATTGCTCTGACATGTTTAAAATTTGGTTTGGTTTGTGTTGCAACTTTTGTTTTTTAATGGGTTGTAGCTATTCATTGATATGATGATTGAAATTGTTGTTGATACTTGCCAGTTTGTTGAACCAATTGTTGACATTGTGTGTTTGGTTGGACATATTGTTGAAATTGCACCATTGGTTGTGTTGGTTGGATCATTGGTTGTGTTAATAAAATCATTGGTTTTTTCTGAATGATTGGTTGTGTATGTTAGATACTTTGGACCATTGGTTGTGTTAATTGAATCATTGGTTGTGTATGTTGGATATGCTGGACCATTGATTATTGGTGGATCATTGGTTGTTGTTGATTCAATATTTGATTGAATGGAGATTTATCACATGAGGTTTGGAAAATTTGGTTGAATGAGGTTTGATTTGGAACTTGATCAAACAAGACTTGATTTGGGACATGGTTAAAGTTTGCACTTATTGCTTGAAATTGATTCATCATCTCTATTTGTGAGAGGAGAGTAGGTATGTCTGATTTTTCAATGAGAGCCTTCAAATCAACTAGTTCAAGTTTTGGGTTTAGACCATGAAATTTTCAAAAAGTTTTCATCATTTTGGATCTAGACTTTTCAATGTTTATCGCTCTTTATTATATGATCTCTATTTCTCAAGCTAGTTTCTCCTCTAGTTTTTGTATTTGGATGCTTATTTCGTCATAAAAATCTTGATTGGTGTTACCTTGTTGTTGGGTTGGATAGAATTGTGATTGCGTTGGATCAAAACTTGATTGCATTGTGTTATTAATTGGACCAATCATTGGTTGATATGTTAAACTTTGTTGCATCATGGGAACTTGGAACCTTGTTTCAATAGACATGTCACTATGCAATGTTTTTGGTATTTTTGATTTTTAGAATGACAATGAGTACACAACTAAATGCAACCTAGAATGATGACAATGCAACTTATGTTTTGGTCTTTTGAATTTTTGGAATGGCAAGGGTATGCAACTAAATGCAACTTAAATGATTGAAAATGCAACTTATATTTTTGTTATTTCTCAAGATTTTGGACAAAATTTCAAAATGCAAACCTAAAAACATAACCTTGGGAAGCTGAAATGAAGTCTAGAAGTGAAAAGGACAAGATGACCAAATGGCGATAGGACAAATGAAAATGTCACACCTATATACTTGGATACTAAGCTAAGGTTTGACAAAATGATGTTGACAAGAGGATAAATTTTGGACAAGGTCAAGACTCCCTAACAACTACTTAGGGTTTAATCTAGAGATTTGAATTTTAAAGTTTGGGAAATTGTAATTTTGGGACTATTATGCAAAAGGACAATGACTATTGACAAGGACCTAGGGTATGGACCCAAGATATGATATGAATATGACCTAATAAGAAGAAATGAAATGACCTAAGCATATAAAATGACTCAAGGCTATTATGCAATGATATGAGCTTAAGGTATGAATGAAAATGTTGACAAAACTTGGAATATGATATGACCTAAAGTTTTTGACTATGCAATGGTATTATCTAATGCAAGAAAGGGGTATGCAAGGAAATGATATGACCTAAGTGAAGACCTAAGTTTGGCGATGACAATGATAATGCAAGATGACAATGCAATGAAGACTTAGGGAAATGATTCTTAACCTAAGTGCAAAAAGAGGTTGATTGAAATGAAATGGACTAAAAATGAAGGAGGATGATAATATGTCCTAAGACCTAGGTCAGACTATGCAAAACCTAGCCCTAAGTGACATCAATGTTGAAATAAGGGTACCCAATCTTTTGACAAGCCATGTTGATAATTTTTTTGCAACTTGTTGGATAGATACTTTGAATTTCCTTGAACCAAATTTGAATTTGTTTGAAGTCTGTTTGGACAATTGTTTGGGTTTGATGATCAAAGTTGATTATGACTTCTTTTGAAAAAATATTTTTGCCAATGTTTGTAAGGTTGATTATGTCCTTTGTTTATAATTCACTTTTAACAAGCATAGAAGACAATATGTTTATTTGATTTTAACAAAAGACACTCATGCACATTCAATGACAAAATCCTAAGGCTGGTAAGGAAAATACTTGTTGAATCCCCTTACCTAGAATACCTCATTCAACTGGATAGTTAGAAGCTTGGTAGCATTGGCTCCCCTCCACAAAACTCACTTCTATGGGCATACCAAGCTTCAAATTAAAGGGGAATCACTTCCCAAGAATTTACTATCTTGAATTGAAGGGCACATGCGGGGTTTCTTCAGCATGCGCATATCACAACACCTGAGTCAATAAATATAAGGTTTTTGGTCTCTAAGCACAAAGGTTTTTAGTTAGGGCATCTGTTTGGGTGGGCATAGATTCGACGAATTTAATCATCGTTATGCCATTCCAATACGTGTTTCTTACAACTTTTGTTGTAAACACATTTGATTATAGTGGCTCAAAAGAGCTTGGATTTATCTCGTTGCCACTTTGGGTCGTTCCCTCTCACCAATGCTTGTGCGAAGTACCAGGCAAATCGGGAGGTAGCCCACTTCTAAGGGTAAAAACATGCAAGAAAAATAAAAGAAAACATGACATACATGGTGTTCATTAATTATTAGAAAGGAAGTGTGCAACTACTCTAAAAATCGTAGACACTTAGTTTTGGTGAAATTCTTTGGCCGCGTCCTGCAACAAACACATTAGTAGTTTGTGAATAAGTCTTCATCAAACATTTAGCCACGGTGCTGCACAAATTATTAGTAATGCAGAAAGCCAAAATACATGAAACAAAAAGAAATCATTTTATTCCTGCAAGTAAAATTGACCAGTTATACCGTAGGTTCTTCCCTTGTATAGGTGTAGTTTTAGGGCACACAGGCGTAGGATCAGAGCACATAGGTGCAAAATAAGGGCACACAGGTGCAAAATCAGGGAACACAGGCACATAAGTGCAATGCACATGCAAAACAACAAAATTTTCTCAGATAAAGGGTAAATTTTGTAAAATTAAAGCCATATCATGCATGAAAACCCTAATTTTTGATGAAAATTGACTTGATTGGACTCTAAAACCCACTAAAATGGCATAATTTTGTCCAAATATCAAAGAACCATAATGGATCTATGCCCAAAATAGCTAATGCACAACCAAAACCCTAAAATGTGAGCATTTGTTATTCCTTAACCAACCTGATTAGGCTATGTGAGTTCATTTTAGCCCTAATTAGACTAATTTCACTTGAAATTGAAACAAAATGAGTAGATTGGAGTTTATTTTAGGGCCCAAATTGACAAGTGTGAAGTTCTTTTTAACCCAATTGCATGAAAATTGGAAATGTGAAAGTTGTTGTTCATTAACCAACCTATTTAGCACTATGTGGATTCATTTTAAGCCATCATTTATCAAAATTGAAGCCTAATTTAAGATCAAAATCCTTCACTAATGCCAATACAATCAAATTTTTGAGTCTTCTAACCCAAAACCCTATTCTCCACACAGGCGCAGTTTTGGGCCACACAAGCGCAAAATCACCTTGCATAGGTGTATAAGTATACTGCACAGGCACAAAAATAGCCAACACAGATGAAAAAATAGCTTTCACAGGTGTAAAAATATCTTGCACAGGCACAAAAGACCTGAAATTGCTAAAAAAGGGATCTTTTCTGGAAATTCAACCTGCAAACACCTCAAAGACACTCAAGAAGGATCAAATTTAGCTAGTTCACGTCGGGTTCACCAATAGGGGACAAAACCCTAATTCAACACAAATTAGGATTGACGATGTCTAATTGACATGATAAAATTGATTAGACTGAAGATTACAACTTGAGGGACAATATTTGATAAGACCTAAGAGGACTTAAGTGCAGAAGAATGACAAGATGTCGACAAATGATAAAGATCAAGTGTGCGACATAGAATAAATGCTAATAAGATGTGAAAACCCTAAAATAAGGTCACACATGTTGGGTCTCAAACCAATAGATTGGATAGGTTCTAAGGAAATGCCAACTCCTATGCTCAAACCCTTCAATTGACTTCGCCAACTTATAGAGTGAACCTATTTGGTTACTAACTCTCTCACTTTAGGCTCTACAGGACCTAGGCGGGTGTACCTACTCACTAGTTGTTCCTTCAACTAATGCTTTTTATAGCAAATTTAGTGTCTTGATCTGACTTCCTCCTATCTCAGAATGGCATAAGCTCCTAGGATGGAGATATAGCAGATGAGTTCAAGATTGTTATTGTAGAAGCTATTTGATCTTTGTGCTTGAAATATATATATATATATATATACACTATTGCTAATTTATTCTAGAATTCCTACTCAGCTACTCCTATTACTTTTAATGTGAAAGTATGAATTGACGAGTTGTATTTTATAGATGACTATTACCTTTCTTTGCTGTTTGGGCTACAAAGTCTTTATATCTCTTTAGGACTTATTGTGTAAACTTATGAGAGAGTTTTTAAACCCACCCCCTCTCGATGAGTCTGTTAGTTATTGTTTCTTATGAGCTCTACTTCAATGTCTATATTGTAAACTGCCTGAATGAATTTAACTCTAACCTTAAGAGACCATCCAAGGAAGAAATACAAGGAATAATTACAATTTGCAAGTAAATCTTTTTGATCCAAATCTACAATATGAAACACAAAATTTTACTAGAAGAACACAAATAACCTTATCTCCTTTAGATAATATCATAAGCAACTGCCTGCAGAAAAATGCAGTAATCCATAACACATATGCAAAGGAATAACTGATTATATTATATATATTCACCAAAATAGTACAATGGTAAGTCTGAGGCTATAATCTACTTCTTTCTCTACTTCTTTCTCCATATTACAAAAGCTCCCTCCTTTATATGAGAGTATACATTATCACCAAGCGTTGTGGCTCTTCATCATATAACCGTTAACTAACACTTCTGTTTCGAACATTACTTCGACTAGGTATTTTCTCCCTTCATCAAAATGTTGATCTCGGTCACTATGGCTATCTCCTCATCGATACCTATCTAATATCCATCAGCTTTTTATGTTGAAGAAACCTTGGGCTTCGGTGACCTCCTTTATTTTTCCACCAAAATACCTCTTCCATCGATATCACTATGCCCCATCGATGAATGGATCTATTGTCTCACTGAAGCCTTTCTTTATCCTCTCTTGTCGTCTTCCACCAATAAAGTTGTATCGGCAAAATAATGCATATCGGAGACATGCCTTTTAGCCTCCTCGAAACCTATTTCCTCATTGATATATATCTGATGTCCATCGGGTTTCATGTCAAAGAAACCTTGGGCTTCGGTAACTTCCTTTATCCTTCCATCGAAACACTTTTTCTATCGACATCAATACACTCCTTCGATGAATGGGTCTATTTTTTCATTGAGGCCATCTTTCTTTTGATGATTTGCTTCCACTATCATCTTTCATTGATGAGTTCATTAGTAATCTTCCTCGATAAAGTTGCATTGGAAAAACCACACATATCGGTAACATACCTTTTAGCCTCCTCAAAACTCATTTCCTTATCGATATCTTTTATCGATGTAGCTTCCTTATGTTTGATCAATATCATTCTTTTGATAAGAAAGCTTCTTTCGGTAAGTTTCCTTCATGTTGCGTCGATGGTATTATTTCCTCTGAAGCCTTCTCCCGTCGATGAAAACCATCTCTGCTTTCTTTGATATCCTCTTTCGGTGGAATCATTGCTTTCGATGAGTCCTTTTTAGAGTTCATCGGTGTTCCCTTTCCTTCGATACACTTCTATATTGATGAGATATCATTGGGTCTCATTGATAATATTTGAATCCAGATATCTTTATAGGATGCTATTATACCTGCTTGATGACCTTTGGGATATCATGGTATTAATGAAAATGATGATTTCTTATAACAATAGGGGGATTTTATGATTTAATTCCATAGATAAACATTCAAATTTGATGCTCAACAGTGGCTCTGACTGGGGATGTATGCCCCCTGTGGGCATAGCAAGAATATAGTTTTCTCTGGTAGAGTAGACCATTGCCAATCACCTTCCTTCTGTAGATTATGTTAAAACTGCATCTCGTGGCCCCTAGGTCCCAAAATCATGAACACTCATTTTTCCTGGATCAAACACCTGGTTCTCATTTTGCAACAACATTCCAATTTCATCATAAAGCTTATCAATTGTCATTTTTCCATGCTGTCCATATATGTTGTAATGTCTTTTATTTTTGTCTTGATGTTCTATAAAAGAATCACAACAATCTCATTTTTGTTTCACATGAATCAGACTTTTATAAACCATTATACTATTTGGTTTATAAAGTTTTAACTTTTGAGATTTTCTAATATTTTCAAGTATCATATTGTCTCTCATTTCTCTATGGACACATTCCAAATCATATGGGATATATTGTTTTTTACCCCTCCCTGTATTCATCATATAAGCTATAAAATCTTCATAAATTATTAAGCTTTCATATTCACCAAGGTTTCCTTTCTGAAACATCCTCTTATTCATGAATACATCAATATTCATCCCTATTTTATAAGGGTGTTCCATTTTACTTGAGAGACTTTGTTTTTTACCTCTAATGCCATCTTTAGGTAAAAACCCTCTCAGTAATGTCAACATTAGAATTTGAAAAAAAATTCTCCTTTATTATTCGCTTATGTGATTCATGTAGGCCAAAAGTTAAAAAATTATATCTCAGGTTATTTTTAAGATGTACTTCATACTGAGGAGAAGGATTATTTAGAAACCCTAAATTTTTCTCATGGCACTTTTCTCTCATTTTTGAAAAAAATATATCACCAATTTTATTTCTCTGATATTTCTTTGGAGAATGCAACTTTTTTGATCCACAACAATGCTCCCAATTATCCTCATTATTATTTATGTCATTTCTCAATAAGATTTCTTGATCATTTGGAGGTGTTTTTTCTTCTTCATATAGTGGATTTGGAAAGACATAAAGATCTCTGTCAGACATCCTCTGGCAGTATATCATTTCATCATTTCTATCTTCATCATTATAAAGGGGATTTGTAAAAAATTTAAAATCATCTCCATGCTCATGTGACTCTTGAGTTTTTTGGTCACCATGTGTGCCCTCACTATCATTAATGTATTTATCAGAGAAATAGAAAGACTCGTTACATGAAGTTTTTTCCATTGTATCCTTCACATTACAATCTTCTTCTATCACCTTGTCCCACAATAGGTTTGAAAAATTTTGGAAATTATTTTCAGGTGTGTGTGTGCATTTTGTCTGTTGTTCATAATACACCCCTTTTGCCTTTTCTTCATTTCTCTGATACTCTTTATCCAGAAAGTCTGAAATTTGTTCAATATTGAGAAAACATTCTTGTTCCTCTTTGTTACTGATACAAGTTTTTGTTCCTGTCAAAATATCCTCATGGTTTTCAGGTATGGATGAATCAACCATTTGTTCCCTGTTAGACAAGTATATTTCTTCACATGGAGATAATTCTGTATCATCAACAATAATCTCCTCAAGTTCTGAATCATAGTAAAAAATATCATCCATTACTTCTTCATCTGATGGGCCTTCAAAAGGGACAAGTAGTTCTCCTATATATTCATCTTCATTTGCATCTCTTATGTTGATGTTACTCTTCTCACTCAAATCATGTAGTTTTTTATTTAATTCTTCAAGAATTGAACATGCTGATTCCAAACTGTCAGGCCCACATTCTCTCACGATCAATTCCTCTAGTATAGTTGAATTAAATTGTATATTATCAGGCATTTGGAAATAAGTCACCATTATTCTACCAATCAGGTTTTCTATAGATTCACCTTCCTTTCTTCTTATGTTGTAGATTGCATTGCCACAATCATAATCTGGTTGAATGTGATTTTGGTATGGAGAGCCATTTTAAGGGCTAATGGCTGAAGTATTATCCTTGATTGCACCATAGAACTCTTCCATGAACCACCATTCAAGTTCTTCCCATGATGAGATACTTTGTGGGGGTAACAAGCTGAATGACTGCTCCACAACATTCTCCAATGTTAGCACAAACCATTTCATGATCATTTATTCTGAATAGATTCTGAAGGTCTCAATAAACCAATAAAATGATTTTAGATGCCCAATTGATGATTCCTTTTCATCTCCATGGAACCTTGGCATATCGATCTTCAACTCATAGGGAAATGCATATGGATACTCAGGGATGTTACCAAAATCCAATGGCTTAAATCTTCTTGGAATATTCCTGTCTTTTTGTGGCTGTGGTTTCCACTGTGCATATTTTTCTAAAGATGCTTCTCCATAAAAATATGGATAGTGAAACATATTGAATGCTACTAATCTTTTTCATTTAATTTTCCTTTTTATAGAGTCGCTACCTCTTTCATAGAGAACATAAGTTATTTCTTTCTTCTGAGTTCTCTCCCACAGTAGAGTCTTAATAATTCTTCCCCAGCAACACAGACATGTCAAAGTATGATACCACAATCGTTGACTATTTTTGGATGCCTACAACATCCATCTTGTAAGGAGTCTCAAGATATGAAACAAATCTTAGCTCTAAGTCTTTAATTACCCCAAAGATAGGAATTTCCCTATTATCCATAGCATAACACCTTCCATATGGAGTATCGACCCAAAGTCCTAATTGCTTCATTATACCAATGGCATAACATTGATTGTTGCCCCTGAATCCAACATACAATTCTTGATTAATTTGTTGTTAATAAGGAGTGTGATGTAAAAAGGATCCACTTGAGAAGGAGACCTATCAAGTGTTGTACCTAAATACACTTCACGGTTATTTGCAATTGTATTTTGGGTTTCATGAGTTTGGTTGACCTTAGATACTGGTATATTTCCCCCATTTCCATTATCAGTCCTGCTTATAGCCCTAATAATATTATCTATCATTGATAAAGCTACATTTATATGATTTTAGAAATTCAAGAAATGGGACTAGAATATTTACCTGATTTAGTGCTTGGGCCATATCAAAACTAGGTGTATTGATCATTGTAGGAGTAGAAGATGGCTTACAAACCTCTTGATTTCTTTTCTTTTCTTTCTCCTTGAGGGCTGATGGAGTAGGAATAGGTGAGGCAAGATTTTGAATATGTAGTTTGTTTTCCTTCTTGGTATCACTTGGAATATCAAACTAAACTTTGTTTCAACTTTGAGGTTTTTCCCTCCTACTTCCTTGAGTTGATTGTTTTGGTTGGGATGCTTTGAAAAATAAGCTTCCTGGTTTTCCTGAGTCACCTCATATCGCCTTGTTTCTCAAATTATAATTACTCTTCACCTGCTGAATGGTAGCTATTGTGAGAGATATAATCTCTTCCTCAATATTCCTCCTCAAACTTGCATTTGTGTCCTGATAGAAGAGAGAGGAAAGTGACTGCTTACATTCAAGTGATTCATCATCTGAAAATAATTCTTGATGATATACCTCACCCCTTTGTCTTTGCATGTCCACATAATTTCCATCATTATAAGCATCAGAAACTATATCCTCCTCTATGACATGACACTCATAAGACAACATGTTTATAGCGTGGTCAACTTGATCTCATTCATTATCCACATCGTCTTCCATCATATCAACATCATGTAAAGATTGGGCTATAACAAACATGTTTGAGGAATGAGGTAACTAGAATACTAAATACCATAGAATCTCTTCAGAAAAGTCAACATTTGGACCTTTTAGTGGATCATGAGTTTCTTAATTTTTGAATCCCTTTGATTATTAGGAAAAGGCTTGCCATCCTTCCAATTTGTATTGTAAGGCATACTATGCAATGTTGGTCTCTGATATCCATAATGAGTATTTCTCTCATAAGTGTTGCCCTTTTCATTCCTAGCAATCTTATGATCTAGTTACCTTAATTGTTTCATCACCCTATCAAGCTTATCATCATCCTTTTGCTGCTTTATTTGTGAGTGCTTTGGATTCTACAATATCTTAACACCATCTCTTTTTCCAATCAATGCTAGAGGCTTTTCTATTGTTTTCTATGTTTAATGCAACCTTAAAAGCTTCCCTTAAATCAAGGATATTTCTACTTCTTAATTTATATCCGATTTTAGGATCATATGCTCTTATGCATAGATTTTGACATATAGGACCTGTAGGCCTTAAGAGAGGTGAAATCTTATTGAAAATTTTGAGAAACCTTGTGTTGAAAGATGTGAGATTCATTAACCCCTTTCCGAATACTTGTGAACCCATTCAAAGCAAAACTAGGGTCAAAGTGATCCCCATACCGATCTTTAAACAAATGCTTAAACTCTCTCCAAGAGCTGATAGAATTATTAGGCAAACTTTAATACCAATCCCTAGCATCATTTACCAAATATTGCATAAAAAGTTTCATTATCACATCCTCATGTTCCAACTCATAGTTGTCCATAAAATTTTCAAATTCCCTCAGATGATCTTCCCCTGTCAAAGCATTATTGGCAGAGAACTTGGGAACTTGCAATCTGACCTCATTGGTGATTGCATTTAGTAATCTAAGAATTACTTTAAAATTTATTTATCTATATCTATCCATTTGTATTGGAACCCTAGCAAACTGATTTTCTCATTGTTTCTACTGATTAAAAGTTTGGTTTTGTTGATTCTATGGTTGCCCTTGTTGGAATTGTTATCCTCCTTGAACTTGAGGTATTTATTGCTGCACTTGGGGCTATGAAATAGGAGTCTATTGCCAATTTTGATTTTACAAATTTTGTTGGCCAACAAATAGATTGTATCTTGAATTCTGATGGCCAAAAGGGGTTATACCAAGGCTTTGTGGTACTTGAATCATGGGAAATGACGTATTATATAGGGGTACAGTGGTGGCTTGAATGTTTTGATTCACAACAAAGGCTAGGGAAGATGTAGAACCCTGATTGGGGTAAGTAAAATAATTGAACACAGTAGGCCATCCTTGGGTACGGTCTCTGGCTGAGGTCGACACAATTGAAGAGGTATAAACTGGTATATTTGAAGACCCTAGTTGAGTATTCCCCATATAAGTAGTACTTTGAACTAAGGAAGTGGACATATTAGGAAAAGGTGCATTGGTAGTTGTTCTTCTTTTGGGTAAAAAGGCCATCAATTTCTGAGAAAGGGCTTCCCTTTCCTTCTCAAGCCCAACCCTTTCTACTTGGTCCTTCAAATCTTGTATTTGTAACTTTAACTCATCATTAGTTATCTAGGGGCTTGAAGTAGAACACGGGTTGGTACTTATGTTTTGTAAAGCAATAAAGGGTTGAACCATTTGGGTTTGATTTGCTATTGAGCTTTGAGATAAAGGTATATGATAAGAAGAAGAACTCAGATCTTGAGGTGGAAATATCATTTGAGCACCCAAGTTCTGAGGCTTGGTTTGGTCAACACACGAAGGATCATTGGATTTTTGTAACCATCTTGTCAATTCAAATGACTTAGTGATATTTGGCAGGACTTTGTTTAGAGGTACTAAATAAGAATTCATAGTATCTTGAATATTTTCAACTCCTTCAACTCCCACGTTCATTCCTAAAGGGGACATCTGGGACACATTGCTACTCATGACAACTTCTTGACGATGCTCAACCCTGAGAGTCAAAGAAGGCTCCTGACTTATGAGATTTGGGGTACCAGGAGGTGTTGACTGACCTAACTATATAGGTACCCAGGCTTGTCTTAGGGTTTCTTGATTCATATTCCTATCCGACTGAACTTGAGCTCTAGTTTTTACCATCCCCTACTTGTAAAGGAAAAGGTTTTTCTCTAGGTTTTTCACTAGTCAATTTAGGGATTCAAAGGGTACAAAGGGTGCACAGAGTCACCACCCTTGAGGTTAGGGATAAAATTTTAAAAGCTTCAATTAAAGGAACATAAAACCTATCACAATATATCTAGATTATGAAACCAAAGTTATTCAGATAAATTGGGGATGGAGCAACTTCTCAATTTTTGCAACAGCCAATTCTGTTTCTTGTTTCTCCTTTGTTAAAACAACATTAATTCTTATATATTCAGCAAGGCTTCTTCTATTATCCCAAGAAGTAGTACCTAAGTGGAAAACCACATCTATAAGATCTTCTTGTCTCCAATTTGCAGTAGGCTTTTTGAATGGAAGTTGATTATTGTGAGGTAACACCATTGTGGGAAATCTTATAAGTACTAGTGCTTTTTTGTTCAATTCCCAAGAAGAGTCACCATTTTGTTGGTGTTTGCAACTAATTTCTCCAAAAGATCCTCTATGAGAGGCCAACTTCAATTTTTAACATCTTGGATTAGTGGGTCAACTGACAGAGCAATGACAAGGGATAAGGAACTAGTCACCCTCTCTACACTTCAGCCTCTGTTAAACCTAGGTGGGTATCCCTTACAACAACATATTTGACATTCTCCTAGCTCATATGATGTTAAAACATATGTGTTCTTAGACTACTATGTGAGTCATAAAATATCTAAACTTCATAGGATGTGGCCTTCATCCTTATACTAATTTAATCACAATGAGAACTAATTATCCTATGTACTTGAAAACAAAAATTAACAAACTTAAAATGATTATTGAATTTCTTTTTGACAAAACCTTCTTGCCATAGTTAAGAATACATTATCATGATCAATGGCTTATCCATTGGGCTAGACCCTAGATGAATCATTATTACAATATAAATTATGGATGTTATACACCATCTTTTCCCTTATATGAGTGATACCTAATACTAGTCACAACATGAAATGAATCTCATGATTGTATGTCAATTCCTACTCTCTACAGAGAGTCTCTTTGAATAAAATTAGCAAGTTTAGTCTCCTACTTTAAAAGAAGCCAAAATCACTCAATTTGATCAACATAGTGAAGAAAAGAAAGAAAAATAATTTTTAATCATTGCATGTTTATTTATCCCTTTGTTAGAAAATTAGAAAAGAAAAGAAAATTGCTAAATTTAGGTTTTTGGAGAAAAAGATATTCAACCTAGAATTTTAGTTTAAAAGGGGAATAGGTCTTTATTTTAGAGATACATAGGAAACAGGCCAGTGGTTTAGGTGAAGAAATTTATTTGGAAGCTTGTTGAAGGATTGGTTCTCTTCTACAAATTTCTTCCAGGAAAGCTATACTAGGTTGGGTGGCACTGCTACCATCGGTAGCAGATGCTACTGTAGGTAGCATACTACCATCGGTAGTACTGCTACCATACGGTAGCCGTACTACCGTCGGTAGTGCTACCGAGGTTTAATTTATTTTTATTTTATTTTATTTTATTTTTATTTCTTTTTTTTTTTTTTATATTTTTCGATGGAAGTGGAGGAGATAGTAGTTGACCCTATTTTACTCAGTTACACTCGTGTGAGTGTCATCAGTTGGTCATCCTGTGAGTTTGTTCGGCCTTCGTATTTTGTTGTTTGATTTTTAATTATCTACATGAGAAAAGAAAAAAAAGAAAAATGATTTTTAATTATTGCATGTTAGCTTATCCCTTTGTTAGAAAATTAGAAAAGAAAAGAAAATTGCCAAATTTAGGTTTTTGGAGAAAAAGATATTCAACCTAGAATTTTAGTTTAAAAGGGGAACAGGAAATTATTTTAGAGATACACAGGAAATAGGTCAGGGATTTAGGTGAAGAAATTTATTTCGAAGTTTGTTGAAGGATTGGTTCTCTTCTACAAATTTCTTCCAGGAAAGCTATACCAGGTTGGGTGGCTTCTTTTGATTGTTTGTTTCAAAGAAAATATTTTTATTTCTTTTATCTTTCTGAATGATGTGTGTGTTAAGATGTTTGTCAAATTTAAAATCCTGTCTGATTAATTATTGTTCTTGGCTAAAGTCCATTCTTGAAGTTGATTTTTGGTTTATGGAAAAAAGTTATTTTCTGGATGTTTTGTAGATTAAATTTGGAGGAAATTGTGATAAGTTATTATGGCAAATTTTGCCAAGAATTTTGTTGTGCATGGAAATTGCAAGATTTAGAAGGAATGTGATTTACCACAGAATTCATTTCCTCTTGTTTGATTTTTGCTCCAATATTTGGCTATGAAAGTTTTTTTTTAATAATGGTATCTTTGTTAAATTATTTAATTACTTTAGAAATAAATTTAATTATTAATTAAATTTATTGGGTTATTTAAGTTTTGGGAAATATTTTATTTAATTATAAAAAAAAATTGTATTAGATAAAATTTTGTGAAAGTGAATTTTATTGGAATTGGAAATTTATTGTTATTTATGTTATTGCATTTATTGAAAAGAAATTAATTTAAAAAATAAAAATATAAAAAAAATAAAAATAAAATAAAATAAATTAAACCTCGGTAGCACTACCGACGGTAGTACGACTACCATACGGTAGCAGTACTACCAACAGTAGTAGTGCTACCGGCGGTAGCATGTGCTACTGGCAGTAGCATGGGCTATCGTGCATAGCATGTGCTACCATCCAGAGTAGCAGAGATTTAATGTTTTTTTTAATTCCCCTATGCGCACTTTGACATGGCACTTTCGGGTTTCGTGCCCGGGGTTGTGTATTTTGGTTATTTATTAATTAATTTATTGTATAATATATATATATATATATATATATATATATATATATATATATATATATATATATATATATATATATATATATATATATATATAAGTTGTTTTTTTATTATGGGCATTATATTATTTTAGCATTATTTTTAATACTGTGAAAATTAATTTATGAGTTGACATATATATTTTGTAAAATAATTATAAGTATATTATATACATACGATGTATATATATATATATATATATTAAATTAGAGTTTGGGTTTTTTCAGAAAAAGCTTGTAATTTTTAGATTTTATATTTATGCTTGGAAATACATTAGGAGATTAATTCATATGTGAATTTATTTAACTTTATTGGACAAATGACAAAATTTCTTTGTATTAATTTAGTTGTATTTTCTTATTTTCTGGAAAAGCTTTAATTGCAAGTTATTTATGCTTTTGGCTGTTTAAAGAAAAGATTGCCTGTATTAGGATCTTGTGTAAATGGTATTTGTAGTCAAGCTTAATTTCATTGCAATTCTAGTTGAGTTGTCATTATGTCATATGTTGTTATATCTCCTTGGTCAGGTGTTGTTGTATAACCTCGTGGATGTGAGCCATTGTGTGTTTTGTTCCAAATGGTCAATCTTGGGTTAGTGAATGTGTATCCTTCACTTGTGGTTTGTCAGGATTAGTTATGGTTGTTTGTTTCACCATAGAGTTCTTGTAGAGAGACCTTTCTTGTTAGTGTCCTATGAAAGAGAGTGGCTTTCAAGCGGGGGTCGTGCCCGAAGTGGATGATAGGATAACCCGTCGAAAGTTAGTTAAAAAGTGATAACCTAATAATTGATTTGGGGGTGGGTGAAATAGATATATTTATTAAGATAATGTACCTCGTGCATAGGTGAGTGCTAGTACAGGGCTCATAATGTTGCGAGAAGGCCTGGAATGGAAAACTTACCACCTTGTCTTCATGAAAGGATTGGTAGGGTCTGCATGAGACTGGTTGGAACTGGAGGTTCAGGAGAGGTTACCAGGATAGTGAGCCGAGACCTATGGAGGCTGTACCATGGTATCCATCTTAAGCTATGGGATGACACTCTCTCCTTAGAGTCACTAGTGTTTGTTAGTTGAGTCACATGGATGTTTGCGGAGTCATGTAGTTCTTTCGTACTTGTCTTATTTTGCTTGCTTGAGGGTTTTCTACTATCTCCTAGCACGATGGGGTGGTTCCATTTCGGGATCACATGGTCGGGTGGTAGTGCCACTTCCCATTAGATATTCTGGATTGTGTCTTCAGGCAAGGAAAGGCTTCGCTGGTGTTTCTTGGTTCATGGTTCATGTACCAGCTCATGTTCGAGATCATTGTTCAGTTGAGACCTTGTGGTCATTGTATCAAACTTTTATGTAACCTTGATATTATAACTGTAATCTGTGGTACTATTGGAAGCCATGTATTTATGGATATTGTAATATTGTGTCAGTAGAATGTATGTTAATTCAGTTGCTTTGATCTTATGATTTATGGATAAATTGAATGCATGGAATACTTTTATTCTTTCATTTTGGAATTTAGATGTACATTGTAGTTTTAATCTTATGCATTTAATTTACCTAATTAAATGGACAACTGGATTAACCATGGTATTAATATAATCTGCGAATTAAACTTCGTTGGTAACCCTTAGGAAATCATGTGTTAGACTTCTGCTATGTTATTAAATGTGCAATGGATATAATTAATCCACTTAATCTTTTAAATTTTTTCTATTTCACCCTTTAGTTGCCTAGTTGTGTTGTTTTCCTTTAGGGTTCCTGGTGGGGCATTACAGATATGAACCCCAAACCCCTGATTTTATTGATTCATATAAGACTTTAGATAACAAGAAGAGAGAAACAACATAGAAATCATAGAATTGGATTTCCATATGTTTATATTTTACAAAACATGTGTGCATATCCTTTGCAAAGTTTTACTGCAAATAGGATGTGACACAAAATCACAATATTGCACTACGAAACATATTAACACTTTTGCATGCTATTCACCCTTGGTGGAAAAATAGTACAATAGCCCTTCTTAATAAAATTGTATCATTTATATTTTGTCTCGAGGAAGAAGAAGAAGAAAAATAAGGCCTTGAATATTCTTGTATAGAAATATTGAGGATGCAACAAGCTTCAAGCCTTTTACAAAATCAAAATTTAGGTGACCGACTGACAGGAAAAAGACAAAAAACTTTTCATCTCTCTAAAAAAGATATATATTATTATCTACTCCTCCAAAGTTGGTAGCTGTTAGAGATGATATGAGATTATTTGGGATCTTCCTTTTCCTTGCTTGAGCTCCCTTATCAGGTTGAAAAGTGTGAAAACCCTATAGACCTATTTAATTCACATTGATAGAGAGAAACTTACAAATTATTCTCAAAGATATGCATTTAATTAGAAGGATAAAGATCAATATCTTTATGCAGATATGTAAGATCATTGAATTAAACTAGAAGTATGTTATTTTAAGCCATTTTCCTTTCAAGGAAAGCCAAGAAAACAACAAAATTAAAAAAAATGCGGGAAAATATAGAATTTGAATTCGTAATTTCAAAACTTAGAATAAAGAGTAGAAAGGGTTAAAGAGTCATCAAATCCATCTTGTTTAAGCCTCTAGAGTCCATTGAGATGCTACTAGTAATTGTTGTCTTCAATTTCTTATCTAATCACCTCCATTCTTGTCATCCCAATGTCAAGTCTTGATAAGGAATCCATATATGATCCTAACTTCTTCAACAATTGTGCATCATCCGAATTAACATCAGGGAATATCTGACTCTAGAGTGTTCTGAGATCTGCTCTCCATTCTATCTTTGATCTCAAAATCTTTGTGCCTTTCGCTCTGCTTCTTTCTCTGTCCAATTATGTAGGCACATGGCTAGTGACCAAACACTGAAAAGTATTAATCTTATCTCCAATTTTTTGTGTGTACACCTTATTTTTAGCAAAGACCTACTTAATCACTTCAAACTTAACTGTAAAGCTCTGGACTATAGGATACAGGTGATTTGAAACTGATTTTATTAGCAAGATCTCTAATACTACAATTGTATTGCCCATATGAGATAGAGAGCATGCAAGAAAACACTGCCACTTCAGATTCTCTTGAGAGAGTCTCAATAATTCTCTATGCACATCCCATGTTGTATCTTCATGATCCAAGATTTCACTGATCTTTGCTCCCAATAATGAATTTTTCATATCTTTCATCACTCTCTTCTCCACTTGTGGAGTACCCGCCTTCAACATATCTACATCATTGTTTAACCTTGTAAAATCTAGCCTAGCTTGGGCTAGGTCATTTGTAAATCCAATCATTTCATCAGAGGAGTATTCAATCTCATATGGGCAAGACAATTGTAGTAGCAAAGACCTACTTAATCACTTCAAACTTAACTTTAATGCTCTGGACTATAAGATACATGTGATTTAAAACTGATTTTATTAGCAAGACCTCTAATAATATAATTGTTTTGAAACTTAGAATAAATAGTAGAAAGGGTTCAAGAGTCATCAAATCTGTGTTGTTTAAGCCTCTGGAGTCCACTAAGATGCTGCTGGTAATTGTTGTCTTCAATCTCTAATCTGATCACCTCCATTATTGTCATCCCAATGTCAAGTCTTGATAAAGCATCCGTGTATGATCCTAACTTCTTCAATAATTATGCATCGTCTGAAATAACATTAGAGAATATCTGACTCTAGAGTGTTATGAGATATTCTCTCCATTCTGTCTTTGATCTCAGGATCTTTGTGTCTTCCACTCTTCTTCTTTCTCTATCAAATTGTGTAGGCATATGGCTAGTGACCAAACACTAGAAACTATTAAGCAGAGTGGAAGGCACAAAGATCCATCATCACTCTCTTCTCCACTTGTGGAGTACTTTCTTTCAACATATCTACATCATTATTTAACCTTGTCACATCTAGGCTAGCTTGGGCTAGGTCATTTCTCAATCCCATCATTTCATCAAAGGAGTATTCAATCATACCCAGAGGTCTATATGCTAGACCTGCATACAATTGTTCTTGCATTGCCTTCACTCTTTCCCTTAGGATAACAAATTCTTCCTTTGCCTTGATGGTCACCTTGTGAACAAACTTTACTACATTCATATTTAATCCTGTTGCCTTTGTAATAGAAGTGTCCGCTACTCTCTTTACAAAAATTTTTACAAATAACTGATCAACCTCCTGACTCATTCTAGGCCTCTTAGTGACCTTGTGGAGACACCAAATTACAAGTTGATCAAGGCGATCATCAAATATCACTTTGAAAACTACCATTTATCTGTGCTCAGGATCCATTGTATCCAGATCTATGTTATGTGTTCTTCTAAGTTCATCAAAGACAATAGGAGAAGATATGTCCCATCCTTCCAAGAGGAGCACCCCACTTCTTTTCACAATTTCTCTTCCCATTTCAGGAGTCATAGCTTCTAATTGTTGATTTACCATCTTTACTATCTCATTCTTCATCTTTGTTCTCTCATCATATTCAGTTCTATCAAGATCAACTCCTCTTCTTCTTTCTATGTCATCTGTCAAGTTTCTTATAAAAAAATGCCTGAAGTGTCTAGTGTTTATGAACTAGTTATCACTCATAAAATTCTCATAGGCATTGATCCTTACATCTTCATTGAGATCTCCCCCTAGTTTGAATGCATCTAGGGCCCTCTCCTTGGGAGGATCTTGAATTGTGACACCTAGTCTTGTGTCAAATCTATGAGGAGGCTGAGGTTCATCTCGAAATTCAAAACCTTCATATGACTGAAATGGGATTTCTCTTTTGGGAGACAATATATGTAGAGGGGTGAAAACTCTTGGGCTCTCTAGAATTTGTAGAATTGGGCCACTTGAGGATGATGCTATAATATATTTATCCATAGAAACCTCTACAAATAATTTCTATGAAGGGGAAGGGTTAGATGATACAGATGCAAGAGTAGGGGCCAAAGAAGGTTCATCATGGCTGTGTGGAGGGGAATAAGGACCAATAGGGGAGCCAATAGATTGAGGAGATTCTAACTTCTCCTCCTCTTCTTTTGTCTAAAATAGTGGCCTAATTTCCAATTATGGCCTTTCATGAGGTAAGGGAATCCTATCAAAATCAAGATAGGTCGCAAAAGCTGCCCTTATTCTAGCCTCTGGGATTAGTTGCATCTTCCATTCTAGAAATTATGCACTATCCTCCCTTCTCTTCGTATGTTCCTCATAGTGAATTTTGTACCATCTCTCTTTTCTTTTTAAGACATCATTGTAGTCTTCAACATTTATAATGATGTCTTCTTCATCATGCCATTGATGTGGTGGTATATTTTCCTCTCTAATCTTGTGGATGAACCACTTAGAATCATAAAACCTATAATTAGCTCGAGGAAGTCTAAACCTATTCAACATAGAATAAAGAATTTTATATTCTCTCCTATTGAATAAGTGATACATACCAATCATAACTTGTGATGGGATCATTGATCCTTTCTTATGTGCTCCCCCACTTAAAGACTTATCAGTTTCTACCAACTGATGCATGATTTCAAGCAAAGAAACCCTAACTTGAATAGTGATAGGTAGGCGATGAGGAACAATAGGACTACCCAATGCTCTAATGACCGTATGGTCCTTAAAATAGAACCACGAGCCCCAATTGTGAGGAATATCTAGACCGAGCCTTAAATCTTTGGGCCTTACGAATTCTTTAGCCAATTTACTCAATCCCCACCTAACATCCTTTTATAAAATACTCAAAATCTTTCTAACAAAAAGATTTTCATATAGTAGATAGTTAGATTCATTCATATGAACATCCTAGATATATGTCCATTCCTGGACTGGAAGTGGCTCTCCTCCAATTGTAGTTGTAATTTGCAAATCTGGGTACCAAACCTTGAGACCTTTGTACACAAATATATGCATCAACAAATAATAATACTTAAAATTTATTGATTTCTTAGCTTTGAATTCAAAAAGGGCATTATGAAGGCCTTCTACCACCAATGAGGCATAATCAAAAGGTCTGTTGATATACCTATTTTTGATATCCATGCATATCACTAGCATTCGGTTTGGAATCATGTCGTTTGCATCTTCTGCACATACCTGACATAGAGAATGGTATGTATCCGTGAAGTATTTAACAAACAAATTGGTGCTATAAGGGGAAAAATGGTATGGAGTCAACTTCCTATCATCTCCATTTACTTTTTGTGGCCTGAAGTATGCCAACCTTCTCCTATATAGAGTTTCATTCTTCTTGTATTCCCCATCCAACTCTTTTGGGTCTATGGCCCAGTTTGTACTTGGGTTAATCATGCAGACTTCATTGATGACATCCATATTAAGGTGAGCTTGCCACCTTCACTCACCACAATCTCTCTGGTATTTGATCTATAGTTCAAAGCTATGGCATCAATCAATTCTGTATTCATATATACATTAGGGACCAAAAGCCTTCCTAAGTTGTGTCTCCAAATGTTTGAGACTGGAACCCTCTCCTTTTTTATTGTATCCTCTTCTCCACACACTGAAACCCAAAGGAGGAATCAATGCATCTCTTATACTAGATAAATGGTCAATTATAAACTCATTCAGCCAAGAACTAGGCTTAGACCTCTTCTGTGTTTCACTTGACTCTAGGAGTTGAAGAATTATCTCTTCTGATAACTTTCTCTTTATTGTAAAAGAGGATTATGCCATTCTTAGGGTTAGGGTCTATTGGGTACCATCAAGGAAACAACTAGTGGCTCCCCAAATCAGGCACAAAATGCAATTTGATGGTTCAAGCAACTATATGCAACCAAGAAACACATGGAAGGTATCAAGCAGAATATAGCAAGCAAATTAAAGAAATTGCAGCAATTCTTATCGTATAAACTTAAGTATGAGGGTAGGGAGTTACATAGAAATCAAAACATATTCAAAGTAATAATAAATGTGAAATGTATCACAAATAGTGTAAATATAACTGATAAAAATGGTTTGCAATGGGAAATTAGGTCATTTACTGCAGGCACGTATGCTGGTGTGATGACGGGAGATACCCCTTGCATTTCATATTTGAATGTTGGGGCCCCAACAACAAATTACCTATCAATCAGTAATGAATGAGAAGTGGGAACGTAGGAAATTTAATATTTTTTATTTTGCCTTTAGTCCTCAAGCCTTCATGGTGCTACAAAATTAACTTGGCCATGTAGCTTTATCCAATTACATAATCGCGTGGAAAATCTGGTCGTCGATCCCCTGTGAAAGTATCTCCCTTTATCATACTTAGAAGCGAGGGGCATAGGAACCACATTCTCATTGCATGGCTTAGCTACCCATGTGTTTTATTGGGCCATAGTGGCTGACATCATCCTGTGTGAGACCCATATGCCACACAATAGAGTTATCTTTTGGGTGTAATTTTCTGCAATCACGCAATCGTGTGAGCATCTGGTTTGTTGATCTTGCTCAAGTTGTTTTCTTCATATGATACCAAGGATGCGACCATACCAGGCCCACCTTTTTACCATATCATCCTGTCATCCACGTACTACTTGTTTATTGGTTCACATATGTGCTTAGTAAGCTTGATTAGGTCCCACCTACCATGTAAGCGGTGGGGTTGTTTAATTAACCTCAACGAGCAACTTCCATCAACAACACAGTTGCATGATAATCCAATCCGTTGGATCACCTATACATGACCTCTTAATAAGGTAGTATATATCACAAAGACACTAGACCCACTCTTGTTTACATATCGACAATTATTGATCTAGCTTAATTTGATTGGTCCATCTGGGATATGACCTATTCAAATGGGGCCCATGTGCCAGGTTGGAAGGAATGGTTGCAGAGTTAGCATTAACTAGCTTATTGATCTAATCATGCAATCATGCACAAATGTGAGTTGTAGATCTGGCCAAAGATTAGGGACACTTAATCAATACAAGAAAATAGTCGAACAAGGTAGCTAATGCAAAGGGGCTGGTCACGTGATGTTATAATAGACTTTAAGTTATAACTTATGGGCACATGTACCAACTATCAGAGGTCAACATCCGATTAGAATAGAAAAGTGAACCAAACAAGTGGAAGACTACTAGGGTTTAGGGTTTTAGACTTAGGATATTTAGAAGATTTAAAGCCTAGACTACTATTAGAGAATTTTTTCAAAATACATCCCAACAAAATGAAAGAAAAAACTGGTTGGGTGAAATACCCATCGCTTTATCAACATCACAAAAGATACCTGTAGCATGGCAGGACTATGCACCTTCTTCCACTTTAATATCCCACAAGATCATTTTTTTGTCTTCCTTCAACAATTAGATTTGATGAAATGGACAATAACTATTCCATGTCAGCAATATCTAATTTGTCTTGTATACGCCATGTCCTCAGTATTTCCTATTGTGCCATTGGGTCAAACTTCCATTTGGGCCACTTTCATTTTGGATTTTATTTGTATGGAGGAAAACATGTTGGGTATACCGCAACATGGCTGAGGTGGGGTCCACTCACCTAATCAATGACTATCATTGCACCGTGGCCTCTTTTCCTCTGACAACAAATCTCCCCACTGATGAAATCCTTCTATTAGATCTGCTAGCACCTTACCGCACACCTGCCGCTAACTTGGCTAAAATAGGGTCCATGGTGTAGGAGCACCCAAAGACACAAATGAAGCCTAAAGAGTCTAATATCACCCATGAGGTTAAATGTAATGACCTTTTCACATTGACATCATATGTAGTAAGTTGATAGGTTTGTGAGTCAATAAGACCCAATTGATGTAAGACATTGTCATGGTTGGATTTTATAAGCCACCATGGAAAAATGACCATGTGGGTTAGTAGGAGTCTAGGCATGAGTCAAGAAATAAATATTAGTCTTAGAAACATTAGACCAATCCTTGGAATAGGCCGAATATGCCTTGGAGTCACCAAATTGGAAAGTTGCAAGTTGACAACTTTTGTTGTCATTGCAAAATGTTGTAAAAAGGGGTAACTCATCCTCCAATGGTTCCAAAGTTGAAAAGTGGTTGGAAACCATTAGGGAGGATATATTAGGCCCACTTGGATTGATTCTAGGGTTTTTATTGAAGTCATTGAAGATGGTGATGTTTTGGAGTTTTGGAGTAATACAATATACTTAGAGTTTCCTAGAAAATCGGAGTGTTCGAAGTTCATTTCTGATCTGTACAGATTGGTGGATGCCCGAACCTAACTGGATGAGTTAGGGATATCTCTTTCCTTTCATTTATATTAAGTTTTAGGTCTTTTAACAATCGGGTTGTAGAGATCCATCAAAACCTATCTGGACTAGTCACAAACCCTGCCAACACCCAGCGTTTTACTGTAAAAATGCTCTTAATCTAACATTTTCACCAGAGGATCATACAACCTATGGGAAAATGTTAGAGGGTTAATTTTACCATATGATTTTGGTATTGGTTTTCAGGGGGGCTCCAATCCCGAGGAGATTGAATTGACCCTAGGTGGGCATCTATATGTGATCGCCTAAACTATAGAAGTGAAAATCACTTGCAGTAGGCAAAGGAGATGGGATCAAGTCCTGAAACCTTGGATTTTGTGGTTTGACATCTTACCCCAACTTGTAAAAGTGTTTATTTATTTGGGGGACTAATACAAGGGGTACTTTCTTTGTAAATTAGGCCTCATTAGCTTAATTAGGTTTGTAAGGACAGTAAGGGCACATACCTTTAAAATTGGGGTTATAGTCTAAGCCTTTCGGGAATTGTATAAATAGATAAAGGGTATCTAAATATTCCCTTAGTTTGTCTTATCCTTTGGAAGTTATTTAGTTGTGCGGGAAAAACTCAACCGGTAGGGCTATTAGACAAATAGGACAGTTGTGAGACAAGTACTCCCTAGCACATTTGACCGTCAGACCTGATGGATGTTTTGATTTGGTTAGACCACCAATAGACAAAATCAAATAGGTTCCCATCCCACTAGTACCAGAAGATCATCTACCATTCATACAAGGGTTGAGTGTTCCCATCCCACTAGTACCAGAAGATACAAATCCTTTATGGATCTCATCACACAATTTATTGTGTGAGTTGAGAACTTGGTTGGTGTGTTGTTTTGGGTGAGAGAAGATTATCACCTAGCTTGTTGCCTAGCTCTACATCAGTCCACCTCTTGAATCAACAGATATCATTGCATTGTGGCCTCCTTTTCTTTGACAACCAATCTGCCCATGGATGAACGCCTACTATTGGATCAGATAGTGATATAATTAACTGATGGGTTGGTGCTTGGGATATACTAGCCTAGTCTATGCTCTTGGATCCTTTCCTTGGATCACCTAATGTTCTCTACACACCCTAGGGTCTCTAGAACTTCCTTTTCTTGAGGAATCCCCTGACCTTGCCCAATTCCACCCACCAATTAGTTGCAATGCTTCTCCTAAGGTCTCACCTACTCATGAGACTCAAAACCCCTTACTATGGCTAATAAGGGCTAGGCTTTTTCTACACCTTCCAAGGTCTTAGCAAGGTCATATCAGGTCTTATTCATGGTCTTTCCACCCATTCATGTACCCCCAAGAGGTTTCAAGCCTTCAACCCCTTACCGATTTCACTATTTTGTGTTTTGCCTACAAAATAGGGCTACAAGGATTAGGACCAATTAGGCCTCCTACCTAGACTTTTAGGGCTCCCTCTCACAAACGATGCACAAACTACCCAAAATTCCAAAATAGACTACCATTAAGCTGGCAAGGGTTCAAGGATTTCTCTAGTTTTGGGCCTCCAAGTGGCCGTACAGTGCCTAGGGCAAATTTTGGGGTTTTTAAGAGTTTTGTGAGGGTTTTTATGGTCTACATGGGTCACAGTGGATGTTTTGTGTTTTAGCCACCTTGTTTGGATTGGTGGTGAATTCTCCTTCATGCCAATGGTGCTTCACACACTCCTCTACACCTCCTCCAAAGAGTGCACTCTTCTCTGACCAACCTTGCTCTCCAAGACCTCTGCAACAACAACCATTCCTAACAGGGCACTGTCTAGTCTCGCCTAGGAATGGGTTTTCAAATGGCTTCCTTGCATTTTCAAGGGCCCTGCTTGCATATAACTATGATACAAGGTCTCTACTCTCATTACCCATGGTTTCATGGTGATTCCACAATGGGGAATGGAGTTATGAGTCCATTTGCACAAACCAGTCCAAAACTGGACAGTGAGAAGACAGCTTTCAAAATATTTACAAACACACACAACCTGCAAATAAAAACCTAATCTAATTTCTCACAATGAAAGTATTTACACCATAAAAGAAACTCCACATATTTTTACATGCAAATCAATCCATTAACTTGCTCGATAGCTTCATTCAAACTGACCGGTAACCCAAAAATAGTCACAGTCAAGCTTTTCTTCCTTGGGCCGTACAATGTCTGACATCCAACCCATTAACTTAGGGTTTGGAAATACTTATACTACCCTCTCCTTGGTTGGTGTGCCAAAATTAGGGCTCTCCATGCTCAACAAGAGTTTTTGACCCTTTTGGGTGGAAAAGTTGCTTGACAACTTTTAAAAGTTGTCATGCAACTTTTGCATCTTTTGAGCAACTTTGTCATTGTTGCTTTTCATGACTCCTAGGCCTATTTTGGGCTATCCTAAGGAAATCAACATACCTTTAAGGCCTAACACACATCCAAGGCACACTCAACCTCTCTTGTACAAGACATCACAACAAAAATAGTAAGGACCTAAAACTAGGACCTAGTCAAAAACAAATGAGCTCATGGCTCTTCTTCCATATACAATGGCTTCAAAGGAAGCATAACAAAAAAAAAACAAAGAAATAGGAAGAGCTTGGAAGGGTGCTCCTGCCCTTACAAATGCACAGAGACCATGGCAATAAACACATCGTGTTATCTTCAATTCTTTTCACTAGCCATCTTTGGTCAACACAAATATGTTTACCTACGAAACAATGACTACCCTCTGTCTTCTATTTATGCATGTGGTGATAAACACATTGGGTTTGCGAAAACCCATTTATAGAATATTTATCAACAAGACCTAATTGTTCTCACACGTAGTCAAGGCATCTTGTAGAAATGAGATCTCTCATAAATAAACTTAGATGCTTAATGAGTGGCGACAAACACACTGTGTAATCAACATGAAAAAGATCCCATGCATTAGTCCCAAATCTGAGCCAACACTTCTCTCCTTGCATCCTGAACCTAAATCAACTCTGCATTTGTGTATGTTGACATCAATGACAACTCAATTCCAACATATAATACTTTGCAAAATAAATTATTCTTACGTTTTTAATTGTAAAAAAGACTTTGTAATGCTCTATTAAAAGTGCAACAACAATGCATACTTTTCAACTCTTCATTCTTCTGATATTGATGATGCTCCTTTCATCTTATTTACGGTCTTTATGTAGGTGGACATAACTTCCTCTAATATCAAATTGCTCCAAAAGATACAATTCAATGCTATTACTGTACTATGACCAATCATCCTTAATGCTTTTCTATTTTATATCCTTTATTATTGCAATAGTAAAGCAAAGGTAATTATCTTTCCTATTCCTATGATAGGAGTCCCTCATCATTTCTCAATCATGGATTTATTGACAATTTGTTACGATCAATAAGGGGATTGTCTCATTAGCATAAAGACCATTTTGTATTTCTTCTTGCCATACATTGACTACTTTTCTCATACAATTTCTCACACCTCTTTCCACTGTCAATATTGACTCAATTTGAGGCATTGCTCTCTACTTTCTTACTCTTTAATCTTCTTCATAACCCTCTTATGACTAAGTGTTCTTTTAAGTTCTATACCTTGACAATCTTATATCACTGTCATAAGGAAATATGTACCATTCTTACCAATGAAACAATGAAATAAGAACTAACATGAAACTTTGCCATGGTGAAAATTGAGAACATTTTCTCATCTACTGCTCTCTATACTATAGTCCCAATGACTGTCTTTTGTTGTTTATACTTTTGTTGACCCAAATAGACCTAAAATGTCCATATCTTATCTTTTATTACTAATCTTGTTTACACATGTAATTTCCATGATTGTTGAAAGGAAACTATTTTTGTTGTTGTTGTTCTGTGACTGCATTTGTGATTTCATGAAGCTCTTTGTTACTGTATTTAACAGTAACTCTTTTCTAGCTTTAGGACTATCTTTCTATCTCTTTGAGACTGTTATCATCATTGACTACTATTTTACCGAAGTTACCTTTCAATGGGGCTACTTCAACATCTTTTTGACTCTCCAAACCCTAGGATGATTTGTGTAGAAGACCCTTCTCATTGTTTTGTATGCCCAGAAGCTTGAGGATTGTCTTTTGAATGTGGCCTTTTTTGTATCTTTGTCTTCATGGTGACTCCTTGTATGCGATCCTTTATCTTTGTCTTCTTTGACAATATCATTTGATTGTGACTATGTATTTCCTTTTATCATTGCCAAGGGTCTACTCTCTGTCTTATGGCTTGTATTCTAATCATCTTTCTTGAATACTTTTTCTAAGTCTTCACTATCATCATATGGAATTTTTATACCTTTTTCTATACCAATCTTCCCTATGAGTTATTCTTGATGGTTGTTGTTATCAGAACAATGCTGTCATTGTTCTCTGTGTATTGTCTTCTTTTGACAAGGACTATCTCAGAAAATTTGTATTCTCCCCATAAGACTGCATATCCAATGAGACTTTGTAGAATATATGCTTGACTTCTCTATGCCCTATGCATGCTTTGTGGTGACAACCTTATTGAGCACCCAATATTACTTTGAGTATTATTGACATAATGTCCTTGATTGTGCTCATGCTACTATTATTATTTCATTCTACCACATAATGCTTTGAAAACTACAACAATTCATAACATGGATTGTCTTATTTTCTTTCTCCACTCTTTTGAATCTTTATCTCATATCTTTTGACCACACAAACAATTCACTATCCTTTGATGTTTATTGATTCTGTATGTTGAATTAATGAATATGCAATATGTTGATCTTTGTCAAAACCCCCTTCGCTACTGCTATTGAACCGATTTGGTTGCTATCCTTGAAATATTGTTCATTGTTTTTTAGACTTGCACTTTAATGATATGATGATAGTGTTCTTCATAATCTATCTTTGGCTGGGAGAGTTCTGACTTCTTCAATGCTGCTATGTCTTAACAAAGATTTATGTGGTTTTGTTGTCATATCTTTCATTGTTGTTTGAAAAACTATCTTTCACCCTATTATTTGTTAAGGCTAAAGATTAATCTCTATCTTCCTTAATGAAATGACTTCTATTGATGTATGTTACTGTTACATCTTCAAAACCTTACAAGAATATCGTTGAATTCAAAACTCACCAAACATTTATTTGCCAAACCCTAATAGATCCTATCCCTTTGAATGAAGATGCTTTTCTCTTTGAAATGAAACAAGAGATTAAATGAAGGGAATAAGGACTTATCTCTTTGATGATGGCATGCATGGGTTGTCTTTAATAGATTGTAAGCTTTTAAGCGTGCTTTTCTATTGTCATGTTATAGATTTGATGCCCAAATCACTGAAATAACCACATGACTACTATTGAAAGTGAGGTGTAAGGAATTGAGGGTGTCATCTTTATGCACAAATTCTTACATGGTCCCGATCACTTATTGTTGGTGAGTCCAAAGTTGTAATGCCCTGCCAGCAACCCTAAAGGAAATCAACACAACTAGGCAACTAAAGGGTGATTTAAAAAAAAAAAAGATTAAGTGCATTAATTATAACAATTGCATGTCTAATAACACAATGAAAGTCTAACACATGATTTCCTAAGGGTTACCAACAAAGATTAATTCACAGATTATATTAACACCATGGTTAATCCAATTGTCCATCTAATTAGGAAAATTAAATGCTTAAGACAAAACCTACACATACATCTAAATTCCATAATGAAAGAATCAAAGTATTCCAATGCATTTATTTTCCCATAGATCATATATACAAAAGATTAAAGCATCTGAATTTAACATACATTCCATTGATATAATATTACAATATCCATAAATACATGGCTTCCAAAAATATCATGGTATCCAAAAGTTACAATGTGAAGGTTACATAAATGCTTGATACAATGACCACAAGGTCTCAACTGAACAATGATCATGAACATGAGCTGGTACATGAACCATGAACCAAGAAACACCAGTGAAGCCTTTCCTCGCCTGAAGATACAATCCAAAACATCCGATGGGAAGTGGCACTACCACCCGACCATGTGATGCCAAAACGGAACCACCCCACCGTGCTAGGAGATAGTAGAAGACCCTCAAGCAAGCAAAATAAGACAAGTACGACAGAAATACATGACTCCGCAAACATCCATGTGACTCAACTCACAAACACCAGTGACTCTAAGGAGAGAGTGTCATCACATGGCTTAAGGTAGTTGCCCTAGGTAGGCCTCCATAGGTTCTGACCCCCATCCTGGGTTATCCTGGTAACCTCTCCCATCTAAGCATCATGCAAACCCTACCAATCCTTTCGTCAAGACAAGGTGGCAGGTTTGCCATTCCAGGCCTTCTCACCACATCCTAAGCCTATACAAGCACTCAACCATGTGTGAGGCACATTATCTTAGTTAATATTTTAGCTATCCACCCCCTAATAAATTATTAGGTTATCACATCTTAATTGAATTTCGAAGGGTTATCCTACCATCCACTTTGGGTGCTACCCCCACTTGAAAGCCACTCTCTCATAGGATACTAATAGGAAAGGTCTCTCTACGAGAACTCTTTGGTGAAACTGACAGCCATATCTAACCATGTCAAACCACAGGTGAAGGATACACAATCACTAACCCAGGATTGACCATTTAGAAACATAACACACAATGGCTCACATCAACAGGGTTATACAACGACACCTAACTAAGGGGTAAAAACAACCTTAGTAACAAGACAATAACTCAATTCATATTTACAACAAAATATGCTTTAACCAGAGAATACCCTTTATTCTAAAGATCCTATAACAGATAATCTTTTTAAAACAGTAAAAAGCATTAATTACTTGCAAATGCAGATATTTCAGAAAAGCCGAAAATACACCTCATTGATAAAAGAAAAGCAAAATTGTCATTTGAACAACAAGGCTAAATTAAGCACATAAAAATTAACCTTCTAATGTATTTCCAAGAATAAATATAGAATCTAAAAAATATAAGCTTTTCTGGAAATACCCAAATTCTGAATTAACTATATATATATATATATAATAATATAATATAAGTATATTAATATATATATTCACCGAATATATATATCATATACATATATTCATATTACTAAATATATCTATATTAAAACATAAATAAATTTGCATGATATTAATAAAACTTAATTAATAAAATGCCCAAGTTTAAAACACACACAGACAGACACAGACACAGACACACACACATATATTTTATATAACACAAAATTACTAAAACTGAATTTTCCATTAAAGCTGAAGGCACGCAAACCAGGGAGTGGATTAAATGTGTCCTGGCAGCTTTATTTGCTACCCAACGATAGCATGCGGTAGTACTGCTACCACGCGGTAGCACTGCTATCATATGGTAGCATTGCTACCGTCGGTAGTAACTACCGACTCCCTCCCATAAACCCATTTATATATATATTTTTTAAAATTTTTAAAATTAAATTTAATAAATGCCCAGATTTAAATACATAGATAAATATTCCACAAACCACACCCCCCCCCCCCAAAAAAAAAAAAGAAAAAGGAAAATTTTACAACAGAGAATATAAAAATCAGTTTTCACAGAATATTAAAAATCAAATTTTCATAGGGATTTAAAATTAATTTCCACAGGGGTTAAAATTAATTTTCAACAGAGATAAAATTCAATGCATCCCCACTTTACTCCATTTTATTTACACAAATATCTTCCACAATCCAATTATTGCTTCACCCAATTTTTTAATAAATTTCTTCAACCAAGAAGAACACAAAAATTGCATAACACACAGAGAAACTTTTTATGGAACAAAGGAGGGTAAATCTGGCAAAATTTTGCTAGCATAACCCCTATGAATTTTCACAACACCAAAACTATAACATAAGGAAGGAATCAATAAACATGAGAATCTCCACAACGGAGATTGGAGATTCAAACAACTAAATTATTTTTATTTAAAGAAGACAAAAGAACAACAGACAAAGAAACCCAACCTGTAAAGCTTTCTTGGAAGATTCACGTGGATGAGCTCTGTCCTGCAATAGGGTTTGCAAGCCAATCCCTCTTACCAGCAATCCTCTGATAATTTCTTCTTCAACAAAATATTGCTTCCAAAAATATATTTTTTTTTCCCCAAAATCTCTGCCTCCTTCCCGTGACTCCCAAAAAGAAAAAGATATATTCCATCCTAAAATTTTAGGTTGCACATATTTTTACCAAAAAAACCTAATATTTAATTTTAGTAATAAAAGCAAATTTTCTTTTCTTTTCTTATTCCCACCAAAGGAATAAATTAACATGCAATAAGTAAAAATCATAACCTTTTTTTTTCTTTTCTTTTCTCATGCAAATTAATTAATTTTCTAAAAAAAAGAAAATAAAGCAATACTTTAATTCTAATCTATTCTTTAATTCATTTATTTATTTTTTTATTCATTTATTCATTTTATTTTTTATTTTTAAATTCTAGTAACAATAAATGAAATTAATCTAATTTATTTTTCACTAAAATTTAAATAAGATATATTTCTAATATAATGCAACTTGCAACTTAATTTAATAACTTCTTGTTAGTAGCCTAAGTGGATTAGGTTGTAGTATGCTGAACATCAAGATACAATTTATAACACCAGAGCATAATAAATATTAGCAAGGAACCAACAACACACAATGCAGTATACCAAGATATATTCATGTAACACAGATCTCTATCATATTCCTCTCCAATCCAATGTCTTCCAAATGTGCTACAAGTTTACAATATAAAGAGTTTGCGGTTGGTTAGGCCATCAATCGTCAGACAACTAACTGCCCCGTAGATATCCTTAATACTATTGTTTTCTTTTAAGTATTACAAAAAGCCTTATTTACTAATTAATCGGCTTACATCATCCCCCCCAAAACTTGTCGTCTTCTAGACGAACACAAAACAATAGAATAGCAATAAAAATATCTACTCAGAGGGACAAGAGGACGTCCCTTTTCCCATAGTGGCCTATTCTCGGAGGATCTTTAGATCTCTTTCAGCAATGAGTTGTTTTTCCCAAGTTGCTTTCAAAAGCCTGAGTGCATCCATTTGGTCTTTCTCAGAGGCAGCCAACTCCCATTCCCTCTCCAGCTACGTGGTTCTCTCTTGAGCCCCTTCTTGCTCTAGAGCGTTGATCCTTTCTTTCAACTCACTCTCTTGCTATAGAGATAAGGTGTGGTCTCCTTCCAATTTGCTGGCTTTCCAGGTCATCCCCTAGAGCTGTAAGAATGTAGTACGAAAAGTCTGTTCCATGGAAGTGAGGGCTCTCATTACTTCCTGATTACCTCCTGTATGCCCACTAAGGATCTGTGGTATTTCCCAGTCTCCTACCATCTTTGGAGTCTCTATGTCAGGCCAACCTTGGCTCCTTATTTTCTCCAAGAACTCCCTCTCGCAGCCTTTTGTCATAAATGCCAGTAGCGCTTCTGTTGCTCTTACTATAGCAGACACATCGGATCCTCAGGAATGATCTATCATCCTCTTTGTGGCTATCCTCATTACTTCCAACTCTGAAAGAAAATGTTGTGCAATAGCTTCCCACTCTCTGTCCCCCTCTACTGGTGAGGACGTGCTGTGCCCTTTCCCAGTTTCTTCAATCCTCAGGTTCTCCTCCTGCTGGTCAAGCCCCAACGATGGTGAAGGTGGCAGAAACTCTATGTCCATCTGGAATCTGGCGAGCACGCTATCTTTTTCAGTCTCCATGTCTGCTTCCTCTGTCCCCTTCCCTTTATCCCCTTCTGGCTCTTCCAGGTGCATTTCTTCTTCTGTATTGCCTACCTCCATAGTTGCAAGAGGATCGGTTATCAGTGCCACTACCAATGCGACAGCTCTAGCGGCTTCCACGCCCCTAGGTGTGTTTATATGGAGAGTGTGGGCCCCTGCACTATGTCTCCTCAAGTCTATTAACTAGGATGGGGTTCCTGCGACCCCAAGTACCAAATGTGCTGTGGTGAGAATCTGTGCCGGTTTGAAAAGTACCTTTTTCCTTAATCCTCATCCCGGTACGGCTGGTATGCCCCCCATACAGCTTTCTGTCTCTACCTACCGTAGACCTCCTATGTACCCTCCTTCCCGTTCCATGCCCATTGGCTCCAATGTTGGAAGTCCTATCCTATCCTCCTTATCACCTTCTGGTCCATGCATAGTGTGGCTTTGCTCCATACGAAATTCTCCTTTGTCTTCCTCTAATTAAGATGATATATATGTTTCCTCTTCCCTCGTCTCTACCTCATCGTCAGAGTTGTTATCTTCTTCTCCTTCATCTTCTATGCTCCCTGCCAGTTCTTGCCTTGCTTTCTTCCTCGGTGTTCTAGGTGTAGCCAATAATACATGGCTGGCTTGTAGGGCTCCACCCGGCTTGAGGCCACAAAACCTCCTCTATTTTTCAACGCCACTTGATTTCTTAATGCTTCCAAGAAGAGGGCGATGAGGTGATGGGGCACATATAGGGTTTTGTGTTTGAGGAGCATGGATTCCTTTACCTGGCTCGAAAGGACTCGGCCCCAGTTGTATATTTTTCCATTACTTAATCCGTACATGAGGCGTAGCATCCATATTGCAACATCGGATGCTCGACTTGCTACTGTTAGCTTACTCTTCAGGATATCCATGATGCATCTCCACTCTGGTGAGGTGAGGTAAGATTTTTTCAGGCCCCTTCTATTGCTATTCTCCCATAAACTGTCCCATTGCTCTTCTATGAGTGTATCACCGCAGATGTGTTCCAGCAACCACTTCTTTTCTTCTATAGGCATTCTTGCTGATGGTAGCTAAATCACCGCTACTTGGAATTCTGAAAAACTTGCTGAATTCCTTGGGTGCATAAGAAATGACCACCGTCTATCCCAAATAGTCAATTACTGATCTATGCTTGTCCTGCTCATATCCATGGACCATGGCGCGCAATATAGGCTCAAATTCTTTTAGATTGAAGATGGGCATAAAAATGATTTTATCAACCTCTTCTTTCTTCAATGAACTCTTTAGAGGGTGGTCCTCCTCATTTCTTTCCCACCACCTCCTGCACTCACTTCCAAGCACTCCTTCAAACGTGATACTCTCCACGTTCACCTATTCTGATGCTGTCTCCTGGCTTTTCTTGCTGGTTTCTGGCATGGCCATTGCTTTCTTGTTAGAGGTACTAGCCTTGTAATTTATGTCATAACTTCCTGATGAGGAGGTAGAATAGAAGTTGGTCTTCTTTGAGGTTGGTGGGCTTTTGTTCTCAATGTGCTTCCCAAATCAATCCCTAGGCACAAATGGGATTCTTCTAAACCTTTCTCCTATCTCCTCCTCTCTATCCAACACTGCTTGCACCCTATTGTATTGGACATCACTCCTCCTTACCTTCCATGCTAAGGCATTCAAGTCTGAAATGAGGTCCTCTTGAGTGTCACCAAAGATGAACAAGTTTGGTTGTCCAACTGGCTGAATCTCCTCTCTTCCAGGAATGGGCAACTGTTGGAGAACCATGGTTTACCTAACCTTGTTTGCCTTTAAGGATTTCAATCACATTAATGTGTTGACTGAGCATCTAGACAGGCCTGCAAAGTGTGATGACTGTCCTTCACCTTTCAAGGATGAAAATTTCCAAGTTGGATGCAAGGAGCGTTGAAATACTCAAGGCAACTTTCTAGGTTCAAATGGTCATTTTGATCAAATAACTTAATGCAATGCTATGGTTCTCGTAGTAGGGTGTCTTAGGTCTTTACTCATCAATTTTGATGATTTGAAACAATCAATTGCTTCTCCTTCCTCACCGATTTCATGAAATGGTCAAATTTGCTCCAAAAAGGCTACTAGAATTAGCCCTAGTTTTTAATGAAAATTGTTCACCCTGCTCAACCTGCTAAACTTCATGACAAACCCTTGGATATGTGGTCAATTGATGATGTAAAATCAAGGATTTTTGCTCTGGCAAGTACTATACGGACTGTTTGAGGACTGTGCCACAAAATAGGCACTTTTCAAGGGTTTTAAAGAGTTTTGGTGAGGGTTTGAAAATTAAAGGTCTCCTCCATGATGCTAGACCCAAGTTAAATGTTCAACCCTTGATTTAACATATGCCAAACACTTCCAAAGATTCAAAACTTATCTGAGCACACTGTTATTTTGTCAAACAAATACCATACTGTTGCATTTACACAGAAAAATCAGTCTAGATGACTGAGACATCAACTTTTCAAGGTTTTGCATACATTTCCAACATTGGTAAAGCAAATACAATGAAAGTTTAACAAATATAGATGTGACTATGTCTTTTCATGAGTTGGAACAACCTGCAAAACAAATAGGAAAATATTTTTATTATGACTGTTGTTCATTCATCTGCCTACACTGCACTTTGACTACATTAAATTGATACAACTGTCTTTCTTGGTTTTTATTACTTCTTCACTCTGTCCCTGGCCTGCAAGAGGTGTTAATGGAAAGGTAATACAATGCTTATGGTCTCTTCAAAGATCTTGTAAAATTGAGCACTTAAAAGATTCCACAAAGTAAGACAATATTACAAGACTGTGACAGAAAATACAACTGTTCTAGGATCCTTATTTAGGTCCTTTACAACTAGATTGTGCTTCTTATTTTCTTAGCATTGAAAACACTTGTAAATACATTCTCATAATGCATAAAGAGGAATCCATCATTCCATATTGTCATTGGGAAGGTTGGCAATGAGGTTTTAACAGTGAAACAGTGACACACTGTCTTATAGTCTGTTTACACCTTTTCTTCTTGCATCCAACCAAGTCATGAGAGAGACAAGGATGGTAAAGTGCAATAATAACTCTTTCCAACTTAAGTCTACTTCAAAATTTCAAAGTACAGTGCTATGAACAACAAAGTACCATTCACACAACATTAAGAATACCCATGCCAAGTTGATCACTTCACATACTTGCCATGGGTTTACAAACACTTGTGCATTGCTAGAAAAGGAAAATAGATGTATGGTACAGTATGTACAAAGGATCCAACAAACTTCCTCAAAGCCATGGATGAAGAGACTTTGAAGAAATCAGTTGGACCATGAATGATCTTCCATTGGAACCACAAAACAACGCTTCCCTTAAGAGCACTTCAACAAAACCTATTCTAAATCACTACTCAAAAATCAAAGGAGATTAAACCAATTAAAAATAGGAGTAGTACGGACTCATGGAGCCATGGTACGGACTGTACTATCAAAAGTGCAGAAAACTAGTTAAAACTCACAGAAAACAAGAGCAAAACAAGTATTTTTCTTAATTTTCCAATATGAACCACCCATACAATGATTGGAACATGGTTTTTATACATGTGCCAACTTGTTGAAGCCTTTTTATAGATAGGTATAGGCTGGAACTAACCAAAACCACCAAAAGTCCCTTTTTTACACTTTTTGACAACTTTTTGACAACTTTTGTTGCTCAAAAAGTTGCATTTTGACTCCCGCTGACTTGGCACTCAAACCAATGACTCAAAATCATTAGAAACACTAAATAAACATGCTCCAATTCCTTTCAAGGCTTTACAACATCAAAAATTCAAAAATGCTCATTTGGACCCAAAATTGACAGTTTTTGGCCCACTAAGAAAAAACAAAAATCTTGGAAACTCTTAAACACAAATGAGTTCCAAACCTTATTACACCACAAAAAAAACCTATTAAACCTACTAGAAGCATAAAATAAACATACATGCTTAATTTGCAACAAAAAGCTATACCTGCTAGGATTTGAGCATTCAGGTGCTCAGGTGCTCCTGCACCACTTCCCATTCTAGGGTTGCCGTGACTCCCTTTCACCATCTTGTGCTTGTACGCTGCTATACCTGAGGGTTGCGAATGTGTACTCCATGGCTGTGGTGTTGTGTATGTTAGGTGCTACGTACACTATGATTTGTCCATGTTGTCGTGGTCTCGGAAGTCACCGCGTTGAAACTCCACACGACACCTAAGGTAAACACTGTGGCTGCTGGGGGCTACGCATGCGGGGAGCTACATATGCCATAGCCTATGTATGCCACCCCTATGGTTGGGTGTTGCGCATGTTGGTGGTTGCATATTCCTCCACCAGCTGGGTGTTGTGTACGTGCCCATTGGTGGTTGCGTACACCTCCATCGGGTGGTTACTGCGTACATGGGTGGTTGCGTGTGTGTCCACCCGCGTACCCCTGCATGACTTCATGCCACCATCTCCCCCTTCACGCTGCTGCTCCATATGCCACCACGTATGCCTCATCCCTACTCCACGCCATGACTCTCCCTCACTCCATCGCGTATGCCACGTGTGCCCTTCGCGGCTCCATGTACACTCCACCCTACTTGTGTTCTCCTTCTGTTCCTTCCCTCGGTTGTGCGTATGGTGGTGTGTACGCCGTGCACATTCCCTTTGGCTTCCGCGAGGTTTCTCCTCAGAGCTTTCCTTGTGTTGTCATTGTAAAAAGTTATGTGCCTTTTTGCCCGTGTTTCTTCTTTATTCTGTGTTTCCCATAGTAATAAAAAATTAATTTTATTCTTTTTGGCCTTTATTGTCTTTTTTTGACCTTCTCTTTTCATGCATAAAGTTTTTGATTTGCGTTCTCTTTTTTTCTCGGCTATTCCCATTTTTCCAATTTCTCTAAACCCTTGCTTCTAACTTTCGTGCCTTAGGGCCATCTGTCTTGGTCCCAGTCCAGTCATACCCCAACATATTCGTGGCAACCATTTCTCTCTCCTGGATAGTTTCTCTCTCTTGGTAGATTTTAAGTTTTGACCCATTTACTGGGTCTCTGATTGGGCTGCCATCTATGGTAGATAATTTTATGGCTCCGTTTGCCCCTACTCTCTCTATTTTGTAGGGCCCTATCCAGCGTACCCTGAAATTCCTAGGTCGGAGTTCATCCCGACCATTGTATTTGAGTACCAACTGTCCTGGTGTAAATTTCATCTATCTCAAGTGTTTGTCATGCCAGAACTTCCGTCTTCTTTGGGCTACTTCTGTGGCCCATTGTGCTACTGTCCTATGTTCCTCCATTTGAAGTAATGTATTCAACCGCTCCCTTAAGCTCTCCTCATCCCACAACTGGTTCTGGACTGCTATTCTCAAACTTGGTACAATCTATTCTACTGGCATCACAACTTCTTGTCCATACATGAGCTAGAATGGGGTATGCCTAGTAGTGGCTTTGTAAGTAGTACGATAGGCCCACAACACCGCACCCAACCTTTCCTCCCAATCCTCTTGTTCTACTCCACAAGTCTTGTATAGAATGGACACCAATACTTTGTTTGTTGACTCTTCTTGTCCATTCACCCTTGGGTAGTACGGACTTGACAGTGTGTGAAATTTTTTGAATTCTATTGTCATAGTGCGTATCCTTTGGTTCATAAAATGTATTCCTCTATCACTGGTGACATGTATGGGTATTCCAAACTAAGTTATGATCTGTTCATATAGGAACTTGGCTGTACTGAGTGCCGTATTATCTGGGAGAGCTCCAGCCTCGGCCCATTTTGTAAGGTATTCTGTAGCCATGACTATGTATCGACATCTGTGTGCTTTGCTTATCCTGAGTGGCCCTACAAAATCTAACCCCCATCTCTCAAACAACTCTTGTGGTTGGGATGGAAAAAGAGGCATAAAGTCTCATTTGAGTGGCTTACCTACCCTTTGGCAAGTATCACAACTTGACACCCATTCCCGCACATCTGCATAAAGTGTAGGCCACCATAATCTTGCTAGTAATATTTTTCTTGCGGTAGCATATGGGCCCATATGCCCTCCCGCTAGCCCTTCATGTGATTCCCTAATAACCCTCAAAATTTCTTCCTCTAAGACACACCTTCGTAGTACCCCATCAGGGCTCATTTTATAGAAAAGGTCATGGATCAATTGGAACGTTGTGCTTTTTAGTGCCAGCTTCCTTCTTTCACTTGAGGGCATCTCCTTTGGGAATGTTGCACTGGCGAGGTATTGTCCGAGCTTCTCATACCAAGATGGTAAGACTACTATTTGGAACAAGTGGCCATCCAAAAAATCCTCATTCACCCCCCCTTCTGCGTGTTCCCCTGATTTTATTCTTGACAGATGATCAACCATCACATGGCTCTTTCTTGGTCACACCACAATGTTGAAAGTAAATTCCTGCAGTAAGATCAACCATCAACTTACTCTCCCTTGGATGACCGGTTTTTTGACCAGGTACATGAGTGTCTAGTGATCCATGAAGAAGGCAAAGGGCATGGCCAGAAGGTAATGACATAATTTTTGCACTACATACACCATCCCCAAGGCCTCTCATTCTGTGGTACTATAGTTTCTTTCTGCTTTTGACAGTAGGCAACTGACAAAGTATATAGGGTGATCTAAGCTTGTGGCTCCTGCCTGTGCTAAGGTGGCGCCAATGGAAAAGTTGGAGGCATCCACATGTACATGAAATTTATTATCCCAATTTGGGTATATCAGGATAGGTGCACTTATGAGTTTGGATTTGAGTTCTCGAAAGGCCTCTTCTTTCTCTTGGTGCCATACAAATGACTCCCCCTTCCTTGTGAGTTTTTCCAGTGGAAGGGAGATCTTAGAAAATCCCTTAATAAACTACCAATAGTACCCTATAGGGCCTAGGAAATATTTTACTCCTGTGACATCCATTGGGTTTCCCATTTCCATGATGACTCTTATCTTATCAGGGTCCGTCTTCAACCCTGCTTTGCAAACTATATGGCCAAGTAACCTACCTTGCGGAATGAGGAACCTACATTTCTTTGGTTTGAGGGCAAGTCATGCTCGATGACACCTTTCCATGCACTCCCCTAGTATTTGCAAGTGATTTTCCTTCTCACTGTACACTGACCAATCATCCAGAAATGCTTTAAAATTTCCAATCGCTATCTTGTCGAAGATATGTAGTATGATCCTCTGGAATGTGGCTGGGGTGTTGCATAATCCGAATGGAATCTGGTTATATGTGTAAAATCCATCCTCTACAATGAATTTGGTTTTCAACCTGTCTTCTTTTGCTATGCTGATCTAGTTGTAGCCCGAAAAGCCATCCATGAAGGAATAGATTTCATTCCTTGCCACTTCTTTCAGTATACTATCAGTAAAAGGTATGGGAAATGGATCTTTCATAGTTACAACATTTAAACATCTAAAGTCTACGTAGATGCAGATTTGATTCCCCTCTTTCTTGAGTGAAATGACAATAGGTGAGACCCATTCACTGGTTTGCACCCAGAATATGATTCCGACTTCTAACATCTTTTCTATTTCCTCTTGCACCTTTGCCGCGTAATTTTTGTTCATGTGGTAAGGGCATTTCCTCACTGGCCTAGCCCCTAGTATTAATGGTATGCAATGTACGCATAGTTTTGGAGGCACTCCTTTAAAATCCTTATATGTCCATGCGAACACATCCTTGTATTCGAGAAATATTTTAAATGCTGTTGTCTTTAGTACGGGGTCCCAATCATCCCCCACTAGTATTACTTTTGGGTCCTTTTCTTCTCCAAGGTTGGTTTGTTGTACCTTTGGTTACACATATTGTACAATCTCATTTTCTCCAAACTGGTGGGCTGGGGCCCCATCTACTTGGGCCTCCCCTTCCTGGTATTCGACAAATTATGGCAGGAAAATATTGTCTTCCTCGATCTCCAGGATCTCCAATACATTACATGGTTGGAAGATTTTGTAATCTTCCATCTGCCAGTGGAATAACCCACTGATAGAACTTGTCTTGTCCTCTAAGCAATTCCCCAAGCGGAGGACTCCTTCTTCATCAGGTTCCATCTCACCATCCTCCCTCGGTGAGCCTTCCTCGGACCCAGAGTCCAAAGCCACTTCCTGACTCACTACTTGGTTTCATAGATCGATGATATATTTCTTCCCTTCACTTTCGATTGAGAGAGTGTTTTTCTTCCAATTGTGGTATGCTTTGGCCATGATGAGCCATCCTCTTCCCAAGAGTGCATCGTATCCCTTTCTTGCTAAGGATATAACCATAAAATCTAGAAAGAATTGTTGGGTTCCAATGGTTACCTTTTGGCCCATAATCATGCCCAGTGGTTTTATGCCATGTTGATCTACTCCTACGAGGTGGAAGGTAGGTGGCCAGAGCATCAACTTCCCGAAGGTTTTCCATGTCTCCTTGGGTAGCACGTTTACCGCAGACCCACCGTCAACAATGGTGTTAGTAAGTCTATAACCGAGAATCTCTATTTCTACTACGGTTGGTGTCCTGCCTACCCCTACTATCATCAACATAGGGTTAGTGGTCTCCTTTGAGTGGTTCCTTCCTTCCATTTCCTCTCTATGGCCTAGCATCTTTTCCTCCTTTCTGGTCTCTTCTACTTGGTTTATAGCTATCCGTAGTTGTGGTAGTGTCTACAACAAATCGGCTACATTGACCGGCACGGTGGTTTGTAGCAGTTGTTTCATTATGGTAGCTTCGAAGTTGGCTCATATGGTGCTAGTGGTTTTGTGGGGTACTTTCCTCCGCCATCCCTTAGTCATTTCCCTTTCTATTTCCTTTTGTGCCTCTTTTAATCTTTCCTTTCTGTACCTGGGTTGGGGTATGTTAGTTTCCTTGTATGAGATCGGGTAATGGCCAGTACTTCCGGTTCCGACCTTACTACCTCGAGCATGTTCATGCCTTTCTATCTTGGACATTCCACATCTTCGTGACTTCCCGACCCACACCATTTGCAGAGTAGCCCTCCTCCTTGTCCAACACCAGTTTGGCAGTCGCGTGCAAAATGACCCCATTCGTTACATCGTCGACATTGTATCATTGGTCTGCCTTTTGCATCATATTGGATGTGTCCCCGTGGGGTATTATTATTGCTATTGTTGTTACTCCCCCTCTGGTTGCTCCTATAGCCACCTGGTGATGCGTCTAAGTTTGTGTTCTTGGAGGGTGTACTTGGTGGTGTTGGTTGTTCTTGAGTATATAATACTTGGGCACTCCTTGCCTTAAAGTTGTAGGGGCATTCCTTAACGGAATGTCCCAACACTTGGTAGATGTCACAAAAAGCTTTCTTTGGACAATTGGTTTTTGTGTGTGCACTAGAGGTCCCTGCCCCCCCTACTTTCTTCCTTTTGTATCCACATTTCTCGCATCATCCGTCTCATATCTTTCCAGAGTGCCTATATCATCTGGGACTCCTCCTCGCTTCCCTGATCACTACTATCTTCATCACTTGTGTGCTTCTTGCCCTTTGATGTCTTGTTCTCGCTTTCAATGTCCATGGCTCTATTGTACGCATCCATGAAGGTAGATGGAGGTAATACCTTCATCTTTTTCTACAGGGATGGTTGCAATCCCTTGATGAGCCATCTCTTCTTCAACCCATCAGCTGGAGTATTGTTCATTTTTCCAATCAACTCTTTTAGTTTGCGGTAGTAGGACCTTACCATCTCACTCTTGCCCTGTTTGGTGTTGTATATTTCTGTGACTATTTTGTCATCGTCTTGAAGTAGCCGAAACTCCTCCTCGAATGCCTTAACAAGTTTTTTCCAGGTATCCTTTGAAGTGGTAGGCAGGTCCGAGTACTAGTCAATGGAAATTCCATGGAGGGTGGCCAGAAATGCTTTCAACCAGTTATCCTCATCATCCTCACTATTGGCCTACCATATGGTGACACATGTTTTACAGTGGCAAGCAGGGTCCTCTGATCCTATTCTTTTGAATCTAGGAATTTTCTATTTTTTGGGATTATGTGCCATGTTTCTCGTACTCTCCTTATTATTCTGGGAATTGTTGAATGACTCAATTGGCACAGTTGTTTTCTCCCAATTCTCACTACTTTCTATTGCCTATGGGATGTGGTAACTCCTATCCCACTCTTGTGTATGTTGCCGAGAACCTTCTGCTAGGTTCCCTCTTTCTTCAATTATCCAGTAGAGTTTTAGGCGCCTCTCGAGTTTCTCCTAGATGCGCAGGGATCTCCTCACTATGTCTTTGTGGCTCCCTTCTGCTTCCTCTGGGGGTTGTCAGCTTTGATCTCTGTTGAGTGTATTTGGCATGAATTATTGGAACTTCAGTGGTTCTATCACTGTGTGGAATCCCTCTGTTCTTCTTCCCTTTGGTTCCTTTCTCTATACTGTTGGAGTACTTGCTGCCTACGTTTCTCCCTTCGTATGTTCTCTCGTTCCTCTTCCCGTTCCATGAGTACACGTGCCAATAACCGTGAAAGACTACCCAAGAGATCATGTACTACTTGGTTCATGTTGAGTTCCACCCATACCATATCAGCCGAGACCGCGCTCAGTTCCGCTTCTCGCTGTATGTACTGGTCCATGGAAACATCCCATGCATGAATCAGGTCTTGGGTCAACTAATCCTCCCTGGTTACTTCTATGTTATCCTCTATGTCACTATCTATTAATCAAATGCTTTAGTCGAATGGACGACCCATTATGCTTCCATCCTACCAACCTTCCCTCCAGAGACCTCCGGATATGACTTAGGCAACAGTGCCAAAATGTTAGTAGCCTAAGTGGATTAGGTTGTAGTATGCTGAACATCAAGATACAATTTATAACACCAGAGCATAATAAACATTAGCAAGGAACCAACAACACACAATGCAGTATACCAAGATATATTCGTGTAACACAGATCTCTATCATATTCCTCTCCAATCCATTGTCTTCCAAATGTGCTACAATTTTACAATATAAAGAGTTTGCAGTTGGTTAGGCCATCAACTGTCAGACAACTAACTACCCCATAGATATCCTTAATACTATTGTTTTCTTTTAAGTATTACAAAAAGCCTTATTTACTAATTAACTGGCTTACATTTCTTTTAATTAATTAAATTTGAAATCTCAATGCATAAAATACATAATTCCAAAAATACCAACTATGAGATAACTCCATAAATTTAATTAATTAATTAAATCCACTAAACACACAAACTGAGCAAACCCCAAGCAAAGACTCATAAAAAAATCAAACGACAAAATACGAAGGCCGAACAAACTAACAGGACGACCAACCGACGACACTCACAAGAGTGTAACAGGATAAAATAGGGTCAGCTACTACCTCCTCCACCTCCATCGGACAAATATAAGGCACACTCAGACCTGTGAAGCCAGGTGGAGACGATACCCCGTACCTACCCGGTACTTGTACCTGGAATATCCTGCATCACCGAACCACACATGCATATATACAATATAGAAAACACGACATGCACACCGATGAAGGAGAATCGTGACGTTCCCTGTCTCATTGGAGTGAGTAAAGGAAAATCATCCCCTTGCATCCAATACACTCGCAGACACACAATATATAATTACACATTGCATAGATAAAGTAAAGTGTCAGTACATAGCAATAATCCATAAAATGCCATAAATCACAAGTACTGAAATACTGCAAATAATTTATGCTTCTCATATCTAGATAAAGCATGAAATAATGTCATATAAGTCTGAATAACACATCATAGTAATGTATCCACTGAAAGTAAGCAACAGTACAATATGAGTCTAATGAGTTCAAACGAGGAGGGGTACTACAAAAGTGATGAAACTGAAGATCATGAGGGGTTGCATAGAGTTATTCACACAAGATTCTCTATGTCCTTCATGATGTGAGTCAACAAAGAAGGAACTATGTAAAGAAAGAGAAAACCTAAAACCACATGAACTTTGAGTTTTAAAACTTTATTTTCCCTTTTTTATTTAAAAAAACAAAGCAAAACTGGTTCTTAACTCCACCTGAAATAAGGCTCATTGAGAGCTTTTTTCTTTTTTTCTTTATGAAATAAAACATTAGCAATGCTTTATTTGAATAACAATATAACCTTAAAACACCTTGAAATGACTCTTACTCTCTTCAAAATGCCCAATGGTCCTTTTGAACTTCTCTCTCTCTCTCTCTCACACACACACACACATATATATGTATACATTTATATACATATATACATATATACATATATACGTATTCATCCCCCCTCTCATCTTATTAGCTTGGCATCTGTACTTAACTTTAAGTATCAGAACTATCAGAAACAACTTCAACCCAAAATTTTTCTTCTAGACCAACACCACTCACCATACTCCTAACCTTCTCCATTAGTATCCTATTCATTCTTTCTACAACTCCATTTTGCTATGGAGAATATAGAGTTATCTTTTGTCTGTTAATGCCACAGTCTTTACATAATCTATCAAAAATATTAGAGAAAAATTCACCACCATTATCAATCCTCAAACATTTAATTTTCTTTCTAGTCTACAACTCAACCATTGCTTTAAATTCTTTAAATTGACTGAAAACTTCATATTTACTCTTTAGAAAATATACCCATGTCCTTCTACTAAAATCATCAATAAATGAAATATAAAATCTGGATTTTCCAATAGAAGGAACATCTATAGGATTAAACACATTAGAATGAATAAGATCCAAAACACCACAAGTTTTATGAGAACTCGAGTAAAACTGAAGATGGTTTTTTTTTTCTATAAATGCAATGCTCATAGAGATGAAAGCCAAGATTATAATCATTCAAATTTTCAACAAGGTTTTTAGTTTTCAAGGTCCTTATGCCCTTTTCTCCAATGTGGGCAAGCCTCTGGTACCATAGCACAATCTTCTCTAGAGGTAATTTTTCTTTAGAAAAAAGAGCACCCTTAGGTACCCAAAATACATGTCCATCTGGTGAAGGTGAAACCATCAAATCTTCTGATGAAGTATCCACATATTTACTTTTTACAGAAGTGCTATTACACTCAACAATGTATGCATCTAGCTTATACAAAGTGTCGAACCTGACACCTCTAGGAATTACCATAGCACCCTTAATCATCTTACATCCTGCTTCAAAAAAGACTACCTACACACCCACATCTATAATTTTTCTCACAGATAATAGATTTCATTTTAATCCAAGGATGTGCAGTACACCATTAATCTTTTTTATTCTACCATTAGAAAACCTTATTCTAACTTTACCTTCGCTAACAATGTCTAAATGTGAACCATCACCCATGTATACCTTACCTTCATTAAATTCTTCATATTCAGAAAACCAATCTCTATTGGAAGTCATATGAAAAGATGAACTCGAGTCAATTAACTAGACATCATTACTTGCATGAGTCACCAAAGCTACAATGAATGCATCACCATCTTCCTTCTCAGACTCAGACTCAAAATCAAACCTTTTCTTTTTCTTCTTCTTTTCTTCTTTGCAATCCTTATGGATGTGACCCAGTTTACAGCAATTCCAACAAGTGACTTTGGACTTTCTAGGAGATTTCGATCTCCCTTTGGATTTGGACTTATCGTGCTTCTCATTTTTCTTTCCTTTCTCCTTAGGTCTTCCATGAACAGTTAGGGCTTCCTTTGAACTAATGGATACCTTCCTTTGCATCTTCTCACCAAGTAGGGCACCCACCACATCTTTATATTTCAAAACAACATAAGTACTACCAATAGCCATAAAAAGAGAATCCCACAAATTAGGCAAATAACAAAGCAAGATTTGGCATTTCTCCTCTTCGTCCGTCTTAACACCAACATATACTGATTGAGCCATCAACATATTGATTGCTTCTAGGTGGTCTGCAATTCATCCACTCTCTTCCATCTTCAAGGAATACAATTTATTCCTTAAGAAAATTGATTTAATAAAGATTTCACTTGATAACAATTACCAAGCTTAGTAGCTTCTTTGCAGAGTTTTCTTCGTGGATATTGATCAGAAAAAAGTCTGCCAGGCACAGTCTGATTAGATCCTTGGCTTTTGAGTCTATTACATCATACTGAGCTTCTGCAGTAGGATCTGAGGGTCTTTGGACATTTGCATCAACAACATCTTCAAATTCCACATCTTAAAATTCGTTCCATTAAATTTCTCTGCCTCTATTCTCCCTGACAAACTTGCCATCTGAAAATTCTTGCAAAACGATCAAAAAGGTTCTTCTGCACAAGCTCCCACTCAAATCTAGATTAGTTCAAAAATCACAACAACCCAAAACTGAAACCAAAGGTGATCATGCTATGATACCACTTGTAAGGAAGTTAAGTAGTGGAACAACTTCCTACACTAAGCTTGAGAGGAGGTAAATGCGATTTTTTTTACATATTGTCACAATAGTTACAAAAAACATAAATAGACATAATAACATTCAAACTATAACACAATAATTTACATGGGGGAAACCCTTTCGGGAGAAAAACCCCACATTCCAAAAGTGTCCCAATATATTATTCAACAATAAAAAATAGATTACAATATTCTTGTAGAGCAAGCTCTTCACAGGAGTACCACTAATCAAAGATTCAGAGGTAACTCAATAGCCATGACTCTTACATATAACCTCTATCTCATGCACCTCATATATAAGAGATACAATATAAGAAACTGTCAAACGGTATTATAAAATTGATAGGGAGGCTACCTAGTTTGCCATCAATTAGATTTCTTGACAGTTTGCTTGTATCCCTTATTGGGTTCCAAGTCTACCCCTTTAGACTTCTAAGTGCTTCCCTCCCAGTATTTGCTTACCACACTTAATACAAGCTCATAAAGAAGCTATTCTCCATGCTCCTAGATTTTGTCACTATGAGTTGCAGAGGTGTAGGACTACCCTTGCTTACTCGCAGTCTGTAAAGTCATCATCCTGTCTAATTTTGCAATCAGACTTCTACACCAGTCCTCCCCTACACTTACTCCTTTACGGTCACTGAAACCTAGCCAGACTTCTTCCAAGCTCACCTAGGCTCAATACCTAAAGAACTCCAATGGCCATGTGGATCCCATGGCGGAGGTTGAAGACAGAGCCATATTTACACTATGAATTCAAAACAAAGAAACGAACAACAAAAAGGAAACTTTAATTACATAACTATAATGAAAAAATTTAACAAAAACAAGACAGTACAACACTCAGTGATAGAAAACCAGAAAATAGACTTATATGTATTTCTCTTGTGTTTCCTATAGTATCCAACCAATCCAATACCTTACAATTAGACTTTTATAGCTCATCCATCCACTGTGAAACACAGATGATTACAAACTAGAGAAAACAGTTTCATAACGGGTCATCGACGTAGCCTCTGGACCTGGCTTCTGATGCCCATTGGTGACTTGTAAAGTTTGCACTTTTCTATCGGGTGATCAGGAAGACAACCAAACAACTATCCTGATCGTCTGATCTTGCTCGATCTCTCTTTTTGCGCTCCACCACGTGGAACCCCCTGATTGGCTCTGGGGTCCCTACCTTGCCACCTTAGCACGACCTCACTAACCACCCAGAATGAAGCTCTTCTTTGTCACGGGAGATAAACTTCGTGCATCTTGCCATAGCGGTATAGTGACAATCATCCGATCAACCCGGACTTGCTCACTTGTTAACTTGCCTGAGCTTCTCTCTTGTTGGGCTCCACCTTGGTTGCCAAGTCATGGGAGATAAACTTTGTGAATCTTGCCATAGCGGTATAGAGATAATCCTACGATCAACTCAGACTTGCTAACTCGTTAACTTTCCTGAGCTTCTCTCTTTCTGGGCCCCACCTTGGTCGCCAAGTCATGAGAGATAAACTTTGTGCATCTTTCCGTAGCGGTATAGCGACAATCATCTGATCATCCCGGATTCGCTCACCGGTTAACCGATCATAGGAAGAAGGTTCCATTGGCCATCAGAATAACTACAAACAAGCAATCCCGATAACCAAACAAGGAGGATACATCGGGTAGACCTAACCTGATAAACGACCAAACAAATAGACTAGAGCTAGTCCTTATGTAACATGACCACTGGAAGGTCTCACAAGCCAAAATTGGTTATGGGCATTTCAACCCTTAGGTGCTCCTACACCATACTCCCCTCAAAACAAAGAAGTCAAGCTAGTATGCATGACAACAAGGAAAGATCAATTCCTGACTTAACAAAGTCTGATTCAGGGACTCAGGTCACTTCAGAATCAAGTTTATGCATCCACTTAACCAAATGTTCCATGTAGACCTCCTGTCTAGTCTTCTTGAGAATGCGGGAATCCAACACTTTCTCAGCCCGAGGCATGGAAGAAGAAAGTAATGGTAGGTCAGAAAGTGACTGTTGAACATCTGAAACTCATGCATCCTCCTTGGGAAGTTTTCCCTTGTAGATAACCAAATCTACGACATTGAAAATGGGAGACAAAGCAATATCAGATGGAAAATCAATCTTATAGGCATTAGAGCCATACTTGGCTAAAAATTTACATGGGCCTATTCTCCTCATTTGTAGCTTGCTGGGAACCCCTTTCTGAAGTCAAGCCTTGTTCAAATGTACCATCACCAAATCTCCAACTAAAAATTGTACATCTCTCTGTGTGGTATCAACTCGGGCTTTAACTTTTTGTGAAGAATCTTAGAGAGCTCACTTGACTTGGTCATTAACCTCCTTCATAGATTGAGCAACATCATCAGCTTGGCCACTTCTGTGCGATAGATTACCAAGATCTCATAATTCCATAACACCTCGTGGGTGAATACCATACACTATCTCAAAAGGACTCTTCCTAGTAGATCTGTTGACACTGTCATTGTAGGCAAACTTCACCTGGTGAAGAACTTGATCCCAACTCTGTCCATATTCTTTTGTCAAACACCTTAAAAGGTTTCCAAGTTTCCTATTGACCACCTCTGTTTGACCATCTATTTGGGGATGATAGGCTGAACCAAAAGACAAGTTAGTTCCCAGTTTTTTCCAAAGAGTTTTCCAAAAATGTCCAAGGAATTTGACATCTCTATCTGAAAAAATACTAACTGGAAAACCATGGATTCTTATAACCTCTTTGAAAAACAATTGTGCAATGTGACTAGCATCATGGGTAGTTTTACAAGGAACAAAATGTGCCATCTTACTGAATTTGTCAACAACAACAAAAAAGCTATCACAACCATGCTTTGTTTTGGGTAATCCAACCACAAAATCCATACTGACACATTCCCATGGCCTTGTAGGAATAGGTAATGGCTGATAAAGACCAACATTAGTAGCTGTACCTTTAGCTTTCTAACAAACCATACACTGCTCAACATACCTTCTGATATTCCTCTACATTTTGGGCCAATAGTAGAACCTTTGAACAAGTTCCAATGTCTTATTAAGGCCAAAATGACCACTCAAACATCCATTGTGCTTTTCTTGGATCACATTTTCCCTCATCAATCCTTTGGGAACACACAACTATCCAACTTTAAGAAAAAAACCATTATGCAAAGTAAAGTCATTAATGGCAGCTAGATAAGGAATGTTTTAGTTGATTTAGGTGCAACCGTTAATGTGATGATAAGAGAAGTAATGCTACAGCTTGAAATCAATAGTCTAAGGCCTACACCCATATTTCTACAACTTGATGATAGCTCTATAGTGCGACCTGATGGTATGATTGAAGATGTGGTTGTTATTTTGGATTCTTGGAAATACCCTGCAGACTTTATGATTCTGTCTCCAAAGGCAACACTGGGGGGATATCTGGTGATTTTGGGCAGACCTTGGCTTGCCATGACTGATGCATATATTGGATGTAGATCAGGGGATATGACTATTTCAGATGGGAACTCTACCAAAACATTAGCTTTGTATTCTCCTGTACAACCCCAGTTTGATCAACAACAAGATGTTTGGCCTACTTTGGGAGAAGAATCTGAGGGAGTTGACTCTATTAATCACCTTATGATGATTAATGGAGGGCCATTCATGCAATTACATGATGAAGACTCAATTATTTATAAATTTCTGACAAACGAGTTGACACAAGAAGAACAATTGCAGGAGTTGATACCAAATATTGCATATTTAGACTTTCCTACAACCATTGATATATTGCATACTCTGTTGCCATAGAAAGTCTGTACTTCCCATTTTCCTGATATATCCCAAATTGATCTTACTATCAAAATAGAAATTGATTTGCATAAATGTTTGAATATCAATAGTGATCTTTTAGATACTCAAAAGGTAGCACTCGTGGACTTTCTTAAATATCATAAAAATGCCTTTGCATGGGATTACAAGGACATGCATGGAATAGATCCAACAATTTGCACCCACCATATCTATATAAAAGAAGAATGTTGCCCACTCAGACAACCAGAAAGAAGAATAAATCCTGCATTAAAATAAATAGTTAAAGAGGAATTGCAGAAGCTGTTAAAGGCTAGGTTTATCTATCCTATCTTTGATAGCCAATGGGTATCACCTTTGGTAATAGTTCCTAAGAAAGGAGGAAAATGGAGGGTATGTGTTGATTATAGAGATTTGAACTTAGCAACAAGAAAAGATCATTTTCCATTGCCATTTGTGGATTAGGTATTAGACTCTTTGGCTGGGAAGAAATATTTTTCATTTCTTGATGGATTCAGTGGTTACAATCAGATTCAGATAGCCCCAGAGGACCAAGAAAAGACAACATCTAATTGTCCTTGGGGCACATATGCATATTCTGTTCTTTCTTTTGGATTGTGTAATGCTCCAGCCACTTTTCAAAGAGTAGTGATCAGTATCTTTTTAAATATTTCTCAAGACATCATGGAAATATATATGGATGATTTTACAACTTATGGTTCTGAATTTGAAGAAGCATTGGGGAACTTGAACAAAGTTTTGCAACAGTGTGAAGACTATAGTTTGTCATTACACAATGATAAGTGCTTCATCATGATGCGGGAAGGAATAGTCCTTGGTCATCATATCTCTATAAAAGGAATATAGGTTGTCCCAACAAAGATTGAAGTCATTCAAAATATCAATGCATTGGTGAAGCAAAAAGATGTAAGAAGTTTCCTTGGTCATGCTAGATACTATAGAAGGTTTATCAAAGATTTCAACAAAATTGTAAGTCCCTTATATTCTCTACTTACCAAGGATATGGAATTTAGATGGACTTCTTCATGCAATGAATCTTTCTTGAAGCTTAAGCATGCTTTGACCCAAGCACCAGTTCTTAAGGTCTGAATTGGTATTTACCATTTCAAATTCATATAGATGCATATGATTATGAAATAGGAGCAGTATTAGGACAAAAGATTAATAATTTGGAAAGTGCAATATATTATATTAGCAAGAACTTGCAGGGGCCTGGGTTAAATTACACAGTCACTGAAAAGGAAATGTTAGTAGTTATATATGCACTCAACAAATTCAGGCACTATATCACAGGGTATCCCATATTTGTGCATACTTATCATACTGCAATCAGATATCTCATGAATAAGCCTTCAATTACCGACAGATTAGCTTGCTGGTTATTGTTGATGCGGGAATTTGATATCACAGTTGTTGATAAACCAGGGAAGTCCAATGTGGTTGCAGATTATCTTTCAAGACTTTAGTTACAGGAAGATTCTACAGCCATAGATGATGCTTTTCCAGATGAACATCTATTCCTAATACAAGCCCACACTCCCTGGTATGCTGATATTGCCAACTATTTAGCTGCTACTAAAATGCCACTTCATTTCTCTCCTAAGGAAAGAAGGTTGTTAGTAGAGAAAAGCTTTAACTTCTCATGGTTTGCTGATTGTTTGTTTTATACTGGACCTAACCAAGTCATGAGAAGATGTGTAAGAGAAGATGAAACATATGATATCTTGCATGCATGTCATGATGAGCCGTGTGGAGGACATTTTTCTACTAAAAGAACAACACTCAAAATATTGAATACATCATATTATTGGCCCACATTATATAAGGATGCAACACAATATATAAGAAAATGTGACAGATGCTAGTGCATGGGGAGACCTACTAAATCTGATGAGATGCCATTGTATCCACAAATATTAGTTGCATCGTTTGATAAATAGGGATTAGATTTTGTTGGCCCAATTGATCCACCTTCTAATGGAAAATCCTACATTTTAGTATGTACAAATTATGTAAGCAAATGGGTGGAAGCTCGTGCCATGACACATGTAAGAGATAATAAAGTGGCTGAGTTTTTGTATGAGAAGATATTTACAAGATATGGAGTACCAAGGGAAATTGTATCAGACCAAGGCCCACAATTTACTTCAACATTGATTGCAGCTTTGGTCAATGAATACAATATAAGGCATAGAAAATCTACTCCATATCATCCACAAGCTAATGGATAGGTAGAGGTTACAAATAGGGAGCTTGAGGCTATTCTTACCAAGATAGTAGTTGTTCATAAAAAAGACTGGTCTCATAGGCTTTCTGAAGCAATTTGGGCATACATAACAACTTAGAAAACACCAATTGGTTTTACACCTTTTGAGATGGTCTATGGAAAAACAACAACGATGCCTATTGAGTTTGAGCATAAAACTCTGAGGACAACTTTGCAATTAAATATGACACTTTCTGAAGCACAAAAGGAACGTATTCAGCAATTGAATGCTTTGGATGAATAAAGAAAAATGGTTGTCCAACAGACAGAATTGATACAAAACCAAAGAGCAAAGTGGCATGATAAATACATCAAAGAGAAAAAGTTCAAAGCCAATGACTCAAAAAATATTGTATGACTCTAGATATAAAGATACTATGGGAAAACTGCAAACCAGATGGTTAGGTCCATATGAGATAGAGGAAGTTTTCAACAATGGAGCTATTTGTTTGACCACAATTGACCTAGTTCGGTTTAAGCTTTTGGTAAATGGTCACCGATTGTGTCTTTATCATAAGCCAACCAACAAATAGGAGTTCCTACAGAAATTTGCCAAAAAGGATCAAACACAAGTTCCTGCAGCCACTGATCAAGTTCCTTAAGCAATTGAGCAAAGTAATGGAGGTAAGGTTCCTGCAGCCACTGTAGTGAACATGCTTGCCACTTCATAATTCTCCTCATGTCATTTCACAAAAATATTTCCATGTCTTATGGAAATATTCTTCTCCAAAAATAAAATTTCCATCCACATCATCCCATCTCATTTTCTTGTCTGTCATTTCATTTCATTTTGCCATTCTTCTCGTACATGACTGCAGGTATGTACATATTGTATTTTATTTTAATTACGTATTTATGATTTCATTATGATTATTGTCTTTCCTAAATACGCATGCACTTCCCTACATCCTTTCCGCCTGTGTGGACACGTGCCAAAGTAAGTTGGTGGGGTGTTTTACGGTTCGATTTTCAAAATTAGTAATTACTCATCCTTTTCGGTACCTTGATTTGATTACTTGCCATTATTTATTTAACAAGATATTCTTTAGCATAAGAAAGTAATAAAATCTGCCACCAAATTTGGAGATATGTAAGGAAGTTTCAGTTTTCAGTCTCAAAGAATATTTTGGTTCTTCGTTTATCAGCTGCAGAGTTTGCTACATTAACAGAGTAAGAAATGGGTGGAGATCCAATCCACCATGAACCAACAGTCCATGATGCGTTGCTACAGGATGCTCTTTGTGAGCATTATTTTAGGCAATATGGTTGGATTGTTTACTTTATGAAAATCAGGGATTATAATGAAGAAATTTCCATGGAGTTTATGCATTCATTCAATGAAGGAGAAGCTATTGCTAAAGGATTAAGGGTCATTGCTACGGAGCAGTGGATAGCTGAAGTTATAGGGTTGCCGCAGGAAGGAGAATTGTTTCCAGAATCAAAAGATGCCACAAGTGCCAGAGTTGAGTTTACACTTCCCACAAATGGACCTCTAATAGTGGACAAGCAAGGAACCAGGAGGGTTTCCCTAGCAGCAGAGTGGCCCCAAGGTGGGTTTATATGTAATGAAATACATTACTTGAGAAGGGAGGTATTCAAATTTACATTCACCCCATTTCAAATTGCTTAGTCATTTACGGCATGGCCGGAGAGTGAATGTCCCTAATTTTCTATACCACCTCATTTCCATAAGTGCCAAAGAAACATAGAAGAACGGAAATAGTTCTATCAGCCATCATGGTTTGAATAAATTGCTTGTAGAACATTATCTTAGAGATGTTTCATAGATGGAATGGGGGGTATTTGAAGACATATTGCAGTTTAGGGTTGAAGATGCTCCTATTGCAGATGATCCAATAGTTGAAGAAGGAAATATTGAAGAACCCTCTTCTCCTATAGTTTCTGTAGAGAATGAATTGCTCACCACTGAAGGAGTTGTGGCTATTATGGAGGAAGAGATGGTTGAGACAGATGTGGAGCAACCCTCCACCTCTCTTCAAAGAGAATCACCATCTTTTAAAAGAAAAGGGAAGGAATTGGAAATAATTGATGCAGATGAAGAACCTATGGTTCAGCCATAGGCAACTCAAGTTTCTCCTGTAGCCAAGAGGTGTAGGTCTAAAAGAAATACTCCTACAACAAAGCCATAGGTAGAAACCATTCCTGCAGCCACTTCAAAGGTTTATGTGAGAAGGACTCGGAGTAAAACCCAGAAGGCCCATTTAGTAGGTGATTTGACAGAGGTTATTTCAGTGGAAACATTAGAAAAAGGGAGCCCTATAGATGTTGAAACTCAGAAGGAAGATGTTGTTGATAGACTCTCAAATCTTGCATATGTGGTAGAGTATCTTGAGGAACCTGTTGAAGAAATTCCATGGCCTAAGGTAACACCTATTAGACCTCCATCATCCCTAAGAAGTTTATCTATTGTGTTAATATTTTATAGACAATTGGAAATAGAGAGGGATAGATTGCAAGGTGTTATTGACAAACAACAAAGAGAAATTGAAAAGAGGGATAACAAAATTGAAGAATTAGAGGCTAAAGTTGATATAATCACTAGTATGGTCCCCGAATTGATGCAATGTAGCACACCATCAAGGGTTTATGCTCTGCATTTAAGGGAGCAGTATTTAAATTTCAAATTGCACCGCATTCTCAAGGACCTTAGCCCCTCTTTAGAAACCCCTGAGTAATTCTATGATACTTACTAGACTTCTCCAGCAGCTGTGAAAAATTTGTTATGTGAATTTTATTTACATAACTATGCTATAGCTTCAGATAGTGAGTGGAATCCTTTGTTATATATTGTTGATATCCATATAAAACCTTTAATGTCATGGATTCAAAATGAGATCAACATGGGGGCACAAGCCAGATCATACAAGGATTTTGAATTTGATTGTCCATTTCCATTAAGGAAGGAAGCAAAAGAGCCAAGAGTTCTTTATTATGAATGACATAAGTTACTGGTAAGGCAAGATGTTAGGAATCTAGTGCTGCCCATGAGGGAAGAAATATACCAAGCATATGATCATTTAGTTCAAACTGAAAGTGCAGCTGCAATTGATGGTTTAACTCAGTGCTAGAATAACTTGCCAGAAGAATTGAAGCAGGGAGAATCTCATTCACTGCAAAATTTCCAGGCAGATATGCAAAGAGCCCCTAAATATATACAACTGGGCAGAGAGAAAACTAATAACTAGGTACCTTTGATCTTTCAGCCTCCTATTCTTATGTGGCCACTATTGGGATGTAAAAATATAGATAAGCCCTATGAAGAAGTGACAGAAGAAGCCAGATGGTCTAGGTTGGAAAAGATGAAAGGATTTTACTAGAATTTAGCTTCAAGAGGAACAAGTAAAGGAACCATTGGTGACCTAAGAGTTAGTGCCGGAATCAGAAATTTTCCTCTTGCTGGAGGATCGACAAGATCTTAAATCTGGGGGGATGATGAGTTGAGACATTGGCATATTTTTATCCTTAGAACTCTTGAGCTTTTATCATATTTTGATTTACATAGTAGTAATGATGTATCACAATTTTACTATATGTATTTCATATGTTAGCCTGAACCTATTAAAACATGTTTTGTCTTTGCCAGTTTATTCCAGTAGCCATGTGATTCATTCCTGTTGCCATGCAAATTGTTTAGGGCAATATCATGTGTGAAATTAATAGATGTCCTGATTAAATAAAATACGTATGTATATTATTGTATGTTATTTATTTTGAAGTGCAGGGAGTAAATGATGCTGCGGTGGAAGCTCGCCTATCATGCCAGTTACAGGAAGCGACATTCTAGAAGATGACTGAAAGATCGAACAATAGAAATGCTGAAAAGCATAAGGAATGGCATAGGAGAAACAATCACGTGATACCACTGATGTCTAACTCAAGTGGACATTGGTGTTGTAAATACCGCCACTGTATATTATGACTGTGGTTTGATTTAGATCTGCATTTTATATAGCTTAACTCCAGCTATCTCCTTTCTTGATTAGTTATCCACCTCTTCTCTTCGATGTGATCCATGTTGTCTAAAGTAGATGATTTATTTTAAAAGAAGCTCTTCATTTGCTCTCAGATTTTAGATAGAAAAAGAGAGAAAGCAGAACAGAGGATTTTCACAAGTGTTTTTGAGTTTCTTTTCATGTTGAATCATGTAATGACTTCCAAATAATGATGAATTAAAATATGTTATTCTGAGCACTTAGAGTTGTTTTTGGGAAGCTTGGAATCACTCACCCAAGGGGGCCCACTTGGTGAGTGTTCCTGTGCATTTTTTAAGATTAGTTTTCTTTCCTTAGCTGCAGTAGATGTTCTTGCATTGACTGTTCCTGTAGCCACTGGAAACAGATCCACTAACTGTTCTTGCAGCCAAACCAAAACATAGTAATTTTTGTTTATCAGCATTGAACTTAGCCAGTATTGCTTGAATGAATTTATGTTAATGTAGAAGTTTTCTTGTAGCCTTTCAATAGTTTCAATTCTTGCTTATCTTTTCCTCATAATGTTAGTTGCCGCAGTAATGTAGAGTAGTTGTTAAGGAGCTTAGTGCATATATAGTGCAGACCCATTTCAAGTATTACATCCCTAGGTTGACAATCAAATGAACACTAGCAATAGAAATAGTGGCTTTACCAAGTGAATGTCCAAACTTCGGGTTGAGACTTCAACTAGAGTTATTATTCTTATTGTTGGGTTGAACAAGTGGAACTAGTAAAACATAAATAGAATATTCCCACTCTCCTCCCCAACATGGATCACCTAGAAAAACACATCTAGAGTGTGTATCCATGTCCTTTCTCATCATTCTTCTCATGGATCACATATAAAAACACATCTAGCATGTATCCATGCTCTCTTTCTCCTTATTCTCATGAGCTCATAGATTTTCTATTGGTGGTTCATGGATGATGTGTGCTTTGCACTATCATGTGATCACTTGTGTTCTTAAGATGACATTTTTTCAAGAATGATATTAGTTATTGAGATATTTTGATATCGAGGTCTCTTCGACTAGTTGACTTGAGGTCTTGTTGTTGGTATTTAGCTTTTGTGTTGTATGTCTTTTCCCTTTTGTCTTTGGTTGTCTTTTCTTGCCTTTGTTTTACCTTTTTGTCTTGTCTTGTGTTTCCTTTCATGTGTTTGAGTGGGTTAAGATCCTAAGATTGGGGGCTTGGTTCCTTGAAATTAGTGATGTCTTATACTCCTTGTGATTGTGCTCCTTTCTTCCATTTCCTTCATCTCTCTTTTGTCTACTTTACCATGAGTATTTGCATAGGTTCATACTCCCATCAAAGTGGGAGCTAAATGTATAGTAAATTATCATTGGGCCAATTTACACCTCATGTGTGTGCCCGTACTTTAGCTCATCTCTCCCTCATCTCCTATCTGAGTCCGTTCAATGCTTTAACTCCAGATTTTTTGCCACATACACTTACCAAATGATCCTTCAAGGCAATGTTCTTCTCCTTGGGGCCAATTTAAGGTCCCTAATTGAGGAGGACCAGGGCACTAGCACCCTTGTCTTGGACCAGAGCATTCGGTGCCTTGGTCCCCCTCAATGGGACCCAATTTTTAAGAGGAGGATATGATCTACCTCTCCACCAAGAAATGAATTTGGTGGCGCTATGTGACCTTTGGAGGTCAGCCTAATCGGTAAATTGACCTAGATCCTCATACATAAAGACATTTTATCAACTTAATTTCATCCTAAGCATTCTAAGTGTCCTATAAATTCCATTCAAGTAATCAAGCATTGAAGCATTAATCATCAAGCATTTCCAAAGATCTTCAAGGTTGCATTTCCTTCATTCAACTATTGTTGAGAAAAATTACATCATTCATATGCAAGCATGTGTGTGTGATTAGGGTTTTGTCATGTTCATGTCATTTCATACAACATATATGATTACATTCATGAAGCAAAGCATCATTATCAATCATTGCAGATCTGAGGTATATCTTCCCATCATTTATTTCAATATTTGTAATATTTCATTCAAGGTTAATTCCTAAACTAGGGTTTGAATTAGGCAAACCCCTATTCTCAACCTATTTCCCTTCTCTAGTGTGCATAGGAATGGGTATAGAGCCGTGATCTTTAGAATAAGATTTATTTACAATGATGAATCAATCCCCCATTAGAGTGCAAAAAGTGCAGAGGACCAGAGCGGCCACCATCCCAGTCTTGACAAATTAGGAGCTCTTTCTAGGAGCAGGTCTGAATCTTCTTACAATCCTCAAATCTAGGTTTGTGGCTTGATTTGATGATTGTAGCTCACTATTCACACATAATTAATTCAATTTTAACTCATTTTCCCCTAATTTTAACATCTTCAACAAATCAATTCAACTCAAGGGAAAGAAGAGGCTCATCCTAGGTCCCTAGAATCTAATAAGAATTTACACCTCTTAGGTTTATATCTATCAAATTCCTATCTTTCCCTAATGTAGTGGTCCTTAAGCACAATATTAGTGGTTTTCATCCTCCTTGTGTTGGAAACCCTAATTTTTGACCACCATAACTTATAAGCACCGAAACCAAATACAAAGGTAACTATGTAAGGACCTAAACAATTAAGGCTAAATTTACCTTTTTGGTCAGGTAGCGCATTTACATTTCTTTGATTTTCAAAAAGAATCAAATCACCTACCTTAAAGGTTATGGGAAGGATATTATGATTATAGTGCTTTGATAAAGACTTTTTATAAGCCTAGAGATGTTGGATGACCTTTAAGCAGCCCTCATCCAATAATTCAAGTTGTGTAAGGTGAATGGTACGATAAGAGTCATCATCAATAAGCCCTTTAAGGAAAATTCATAATGAAAGGATTTTTTCAGTTCTAAGGACATGATTGCATCGGTGCCATATACAAGGTTGTAGGGCATTCTTCCTATAGCCAAATGAATGCTTGTGTGATAAGCCCATAATGCATATACTAATTGAGTGTGCTAATCTTTCCCATCCTTATTAATAGTTTTGTGTAAGATTTGTTCAATAGTCTTGTTAGATGCTTCTGCTTGATCATTAGACTGAGTTTATATGGCATGGAGAATCTATGTTGAATGTGAAATTTCTTGAGAAAATTCTTCACCTCTTTGTTCTTGAATGATATACCATTATGGGACACAAGGGTGCAAGGTAGGCCAAAATAAGAAATAATATTATCCATGAGAAAGCTACAAATTGCTTTGACAATAGTGGATCCTAGTGATATAGCTTTGACCCATTTTGTGAAATAACCTCTAGCAGATGAAGCTATATCCTTTAGAAGAAGGGGGAGGTATCTTACCAATGATATTAAGTCCCCAAGTTTGAAATGGCCATGAAGAAGATTGAGCTCAGAACTCCTGCATAGGTGCCCAGATAAGATTTTTCATGTTGCTGGCATTGAGGGCATTTCTTGATGAAGGAAAAGGAATCTTGTTCCATCATTTGCCAATAATACCCCATATGGATTAATTTATGAACTAAATATTTACCTCCAAAATTACCACCTCCTGAGATTGAGTGGGCTTCTTGAAGGGCAAGAGGTATTTCAGCTTTTGTAAGACAACAAAGGAGAAGACCACTATAGGATCTATGATAAAGAACATTAGACAAAAGATGTATCGAGCAACAATTTTTCAAATTCAGATGCATGTATTTTTACTAGCTTCATCAAGAAAACTTCTATTCTTGAGATAATTATATATATGCAAAAACCATTCTTCTGAGTCTATATGGGCACACATAGAATTATTGGAGTTTGGTTGACTAGAAAAAGCAGGAGAGTGAAGAACACACACCACAAAATGATACTCATCTTGACCAAAGTCTAGACTTACAAGAAAAGCAACACTTTCCATCACATACACATGCCAATTCTCTCTTTGAGAGATTCTATCGATGGTATAAGAAGTAAAGTGTTGAAGAAGAGTCTTGACTAAATCCTTATATTGGGATAATTTAGATTATTTGGCTCTATATGCTCTTGTGATTTAGTTCACAATAAGCTCCGAGTCTCCATGAATGCGAATATTCTTTACTTCAGTTGCGATTGCAACACACAAGCCAACGATAAGGGCTTCTTATTTAGCAATATTATTGGTATAATGAAAATCTAATCGAAAGGAGAGAGGTACTGGTTTTCCTATAGGTGAGATCAATACCACACTTACTCCTGAACCAGTTTGACATCTTGCTCCATCAAAGTACATATCCTATATGGACTCATGAGTAATCACTAACAGGTCTTTTGAGAAAATATTTAGAGTAGGAAATGATTTAGGAGAAGAGGCTTTGACCAATTGATTAAAAATGGCCTGCCCTTTGATTGATTTTTGAGTTACAAATTTCAGGTCAAAGTAAAAAAATAACATTACCCATTTCGCTAATCTTCCAACAAGATCAACCTTGGAGAAAATATATTTAAGAAGATCGTTCTTAACAATCACCCAAGTTTCTGCGTGAAGGAGATAATGTGTTAATTTTTATGTTGTGAAAACCAGAGCTAAGCACTGTCTTTCTATTTCAAAATATCAAGTTTCATAATCTACAAGAACAAAACTAATGTAATACACTGCTCTTTTTTTGCCATCATCATCATAATAGGCTAGTAAAGTAGCTAAATGATTAGATGAGGTAGAGATATACAATACAAAGGGTCTATCTGATACATTTGGCATCAAGATAGGCAGATTAGCCAGCTATTATTTAATAGAATTAAAAGCTTCTTGACAATCATGACCCCATTTAAACTGCACACCTTTATTCAAAAATAGTGTGAATGTAAGGGTAGGATCATCCGAATGAGCAACAAATCTAAGGATGACCTGGATCTTCCCTTGCAAACTACAAACTTGAGAGATATTCTTGGGTGGAGGCATATTAACAATCATGTCTATCTTGTTTGTATCAATTTCAATTCCTTGACAAGAAATAATAAAGCCTTAAATCTTTCTAGCGTCCACACCAAAAACACATTTAAGTGGGTTAAGTCTCATCTTATATAATTGAAGCCTCTTGAAGACTTGTCAAAGATTTTTAGTGTGATCCTGGAGATAATTTTTAGGGTCATCAATCATTGATAGGTTTCTACCGCATTCTTCAACCCAAGTGACATGACCACATAGCAAAAGGTGCCCCAAGGGGTCATAAAAGTTGTCTTGTATTGATATTCAGGGTTAATACGACTTTGATTATAACCTTAAAAATAGTCCATAAAGGACATTAAGACATGACCTGTAGTCAAATTGATGATCATATCAATATTCAAGAGTGGAAATTCATCTTTAAGAGAAAGCTTATTTAAATCCCAAAAATCAATGCATATTTAGATTCATCCATGAGGATTTCTTACTAGAACAATATTCGAGATCCAAGGAGAATAGTCGATAGGACAAATAAAGCTATCCTTTAAAATATTCTCTATCTATATCTTGACTAACAAAGCTAACCTGGGATTTATATTTCAAATTTTTGTTTTACAGGCTTGGCATTGGGACTTAACACACTATTGTAAACCACAATGGATTCATCAATCCCTAGAATGTCCTCATATGACCAAGCAAAAACATCAAGATACTGATGCAAGCAGTTTGAATGTAGCTTAGATTCCTCAAGAGATAAACATTTTCTAATTTTGATAACTTTGCTAGAATCCTTAGCATCCATGATAACATCAATAGTGTGTCCTTTAAGGAGTGTACTACAATATTTAGGATGAGACAAAGATACTTTTTCCTCATCATGAGATTTAAGGGATGTGTTTCACGAACATTCATAAAAAATTCCCCAAAGTATGCTTGATCATTCAAACAATAAGAGAATCAACACTTATGATGATAAGAAGGCAATCCATATTACACACACAATAAATACTTCAAAGCGTCTTTGGAAGGGAAAAGATCCAAAGAGAATTCATTGGGTGATGCACTAGTATCGAGATGTACAATCTTTAGAGGGAGAACATCTACAAAAATTGTATTAAATTTTAACCATGGTTTTGCCTTACAAGAAGTAGGTCTATATCAAAGTCTAGTGTAGGCTCCAAAGGAATCTCAATACCTTGTCCATTAGGTTCACAACCTCTACCATCATAACAAAGTTTTGAGATAAGGTTATAACCTAGACCATAGATGCCATGAATTTCTCTAGAGGTCGGAAGTTTGGTGTAGAAAGATGATCAACAAGATAAGTATCACTTGGCTTTATAGATGCATAATCAACTTTTGTGGCCAAGACAAATAGAATTTTAGGAAATCTTAGGTAAACGAAGTCAACCTTATATTCACCAACATGAGAATCTGTGAAGTCTAAGGTATAAGAAGCAAAGTGTTGAAGAAGAGTCATGACTAAATCCTTATATTGGGATAATTTAGATTATTTAGCTCTATATGCTCCTATGATTTGGTTCACAATAAGCTCAGAGTCTCCATGAATGCCAATATTCTTTACTTAAGTTGCAATTGAAACACACAAGCCAATGATAAGGGCTTCTTATTTAGCAATATTATTGGTATAATGAAAATCTAATCGAAGGAGAGAGGTATTGGTTTTCCTATAGGTGAGATCAATACCACACTTACTCCTGAACCAGTTTGACATCTTGCTTCATCAAAGTACATATCCTATATGGACTCATGAGTAATCACTAATAGGTCTTTAGAGAAAATATTTAGAGTAGGAAATGATTTAGGAGAAGAGGCTTCGACCAATTGATTAACAATGGCCTGCCCTTTGGGTGATTTTTGAGTTACAAATTTCAAGTCAAAGTAAAAAAATAACATTACCCATTTCGCTAATATTCCAACAAGATCAACCTTGGAGAAAATATATTTAAGAAAATCGTTCTTAACAATCACCCAAGTTTCTGCGTGAAGGAGATAATGTGTTAATTTTTATGTTGTGAAAACCATAGCTAAGCATTGTCTTTTCATTTCAAAATATCAAGTTTCATAATCTACAAGAACAAAACTAATGTAATACACTGCTCTTTCTCTGCCATCATCATCATATTGGGCTAGTAAAGTAGCTAAATCATTAGATGAGGTAGATATATACAATAGAAAGGGTCTATCTAATACATTTGGCATCAAGATAGGCAGATTAGCCAGATATTATTTAATAGAATTAAAAGCTTCTTGATAATCATGACCCCATTTAAACTGCACACCTTTATTCAAAAAATGTGTGAATGTAAGGGTAGGATCATCCGAATGAGCAACAAATGTAAGGATGACTCAGATCTTCCCTTCTAAACTACAAACTTGAGAGATATTTTTGGGTGGAGGCATATTAACAATCATGTCTATCTTGTTTGTATCAATTTCAATTCCTCGATAAGAAACAATAAAGCCTTAAAGCTTTCTAGCATCCACACCAAAAACACATTTAAGTGGGTTAAGTCTTATCTTATATAATTGAAGCCTCTTGAAGACTTGTCAAAGGTTAAGTCTCATATTATATGATTGAAGCCTCTTGAAGCCGTAGCCTTCACCCAAGCATGCATTTACCTTAGGCAAAGAAGATGGTTTTGTTGAACACACAAATACATTGAGAAGGGGGGGGGGGGGGTTGAATCAGTGTATTCTAAAACCACTTTTCAGTTCTCACTAAAAATTAAACATATAATGCAAAATAATGAAAAGATCAATAACACATCACATAACACCAAGGTATACATGGAAAACCCAAGATGGGAAAAACCATAGTGAGAAAATGTTGCTTGGAGCTACTGTCCAAATTCTACCTCACAAATGAATCAAATGTTTACAATTATTTTGAAGGCATCAACCTTCAGGAGACACCAATACTTTTATGGACACTAATCCAAATGAGCACCAACCCCTACAGTTTATTTCTGAAATTGGGACACCAATCCCTTTACAATCACTAGATTTGAAGGCACCAACCTTAAAGAGACACCAATCCCCTACTCTATCATACAATATTACAATCTTGATGTAAAACAAAAAGTAAATATGAACCTGCTATTGTTCTACTATGCTTCTTCAGAAAATAGGTTCACTTTTTCAGCTCTGCAACTCTCTCTTTTCTTGGTCTAGCATTCCTCAACATTCACCAGCCTATTTTATCAACTTGTTATAACCTTCACACATATACTCTACACCTTTGATGACTTACTCTTTATATATTCAGTGTCCACCTCCATAAGGTCAGTTAGATTATAACTCATCATAGATCAAACAAACATAGTTTGCATCGTTATCATGTAACATGATCTGTACAATTTCCTATGCTACATATAGATCATCCATTCAGTCGGTTTAACTTTGTTCTTATCGTCTCAGCATAGAGAATCTAGCTATTCAATCAGATAAATATCAAATTCAACTTGTACAAGTTCCCATAATGCTTTGTTAACGCACCAAATCAAGTTCTTCTACATCTTTAAAACTGAATTGTCAATCTACTAGATTTGACCAAGAAAACTTGGTCAATGTTGCCACTATGACAATTCAACGCACTATGTCACCAAACACGTCAGTTATTCACCAATTCAACTCTATCACAACATTGCACAATATATCTACAGGAATATGGGGAAGCACACCATCTAACATTTCATTATACCATGAGATCATTTTAGATTATCTTCCTTCTTGCGGGATGGTGGGATTACCATTTTCATTACTATGGAAACTTCCCTACAATGCCCTTTGTCTATGATCATCTTTGCCACAAGATATCAGGGTGCAACACATTTGTTTATTCCTATTGCCCCACGAAACCATCTCTCTCTAATTTTACATGCCACAGGATAGCAGGGACATTTGTGTCTTTACTGTTAAGTTAACCCACAAGATTAGACCTTTTCAACTTTCTTTGTTGTAGGGTAGTAGGGGCCACCACTTCATTGTTATGTTATCTTGCAGGGTCATTCCTTTTCAGTTTTGCATGACTTGGGATAGCGGGGTGCCTTTCTTTCCTTTGTCTACTATTACCCTTCATGACCTATTTACTTTAGCTTTTTATGGAACGAGATAGTGGGAGCCTCATTTTGCTTCATCTTTTATTTTTTCTGTGAAGTCTTCTCACTTTGGTTTTTCTTGGCGCAAGATAGTGAGGGATGCCATTTTGTTTGCTTTTATGTTATCCCATGGGGTTATCCCTTTTCAACTTTGCAGGCTGTGGGATGGCAGGGGTTGCCAGTTGCTCCAACATTATATTACCCTGCAAGGGTTTTTGTCCATCACCTTTCTTGATATGGGATGGTGGGGAACACCATTTGCACTGTCTCAATGTTACCCCACAAGGACTTTTTTCTGAGGTCTTCGGAGTGAAAATCTCGACAAGATAAAATGAGGCATTTTTAAAGGGTTTTATCAATTGATATTCTCCTCAAAACCACCAAAAATAAAGATAGTTCATATAAGGATAACAACATCTAACTAAGTGAATATTATATTTAAGGTAAGAACCCTAACCTGGGGGCTATCTCCTAAGGACCTTAAATGCTTTGATCAAAGACAACCTCAATAAAGGCTACTAAGGAGAAGTTTTGAGAGTTCCTAATGGGATCTAAAGCTTTGATCAAGAGGAAAAGGAGAAGGAAATGAAAACAAAGGTAAATGGTTTCTATCAAGATAGGAACCCCTAACGAAAAGAAGTGAGTTCCTAGTTCCTATGACATTATAGATAAAATGAAGAGCTTTCAAGAAATCGACAATATTTGATGATCTTTACACCTGAACATTTGGGAGGTTAAAATAGTTCTTGGTAGAGTAGAAACCCTTGACTAAATGAAAGGTTCTTTGAGGTATTAAAACCTTCAACAAATTGAGAAAAATGATTGTTAAAGTAATTAGATGCCTTTGAGGTATCCAAAAATTGCCGATAGAGTTCTTGATGGATGTTTAAGTATTGAAAAGTTCTTCTAAGTGTTTAGAGATCATATAATGACATACAATGGATAAATATTAAATAGATTACTTGTTCAGTTTTAATGGTTCAACTTCTTGTGAAGGATGTATAAAAGAAAGGATGTTGTGTTACAGAAGGGGCCTATAGTTAATCAAGGAGATATCTTGATAGTTAGAAGAGGATCAAAAGAGGTTTTTTTTTTTTTTGGAGAGAGAGAGAGAGAGTACAATGGATGTAATTTCTAAAGCTCACTTAAATAAAGTATGTTGATTTTTATTGTCTATGTTGTTTAGTGTGATGCTTTTGTGGGGGGTTGTGAGTTGGTTTTTCTATGAGGTTAGGTTGCTTGAATTAAGTCCCCTAAACACATTTGTATCAAATGGTATTAGAGTGAGGTTCATTTTGGGAGAAGTGTTGAAGAGACTGTGGAGAAAGGTTGCCAATTAGAATTGAGTGTGATGTGAGGATCTAAAGGATGGGGATGTGTTGGTTATCCTCCAACATGGATTGAAGCTAGGTACAAGATGAAAGGGTATCCTCCACAGTCATAATCACAATAACTTGCCATGAAATACCTTAATACCATTGGATTGGGTATAATGGGATGGATTGTTCTTTGTGATCTTGTAAATTATCATGACAACCTAGTAGAGTCCAATACCTTAATAATCATTATAATTATCTTGTACATTATCATGGCAACCTTATAGAGTTCAATACCTTAATAATCATGGGATGAATTGTTATTTGTTATCTTGTAAATTAGCATGAAATACCTTAATGGCACTGGATTGGCATCATGTTACAGTTTAGATAAGTACTCCTAGAAAAGGAGGATTGAGATCCAAAGTAACTTGTGATATAAAAATAATATGGCTAAGAGTGATAAATATGAAGCAATGTGAATCACTCTTGGACATAATATTAGAAAACATACTAAGGGATTGCATTAGAAACAAGTGGGAAACTAAAACCCTAAAGGACAAAGCAAGGATGGGTAGGTAGATGAAAGATAAGAACAACAAATGCAAGGAATTCATAGAAGTAGAGAAATAGTCTACTCAGAAGAGGATAACCAAAACCTTAGTAAATATGATATAAAAGACAAGAATTAGGAAAAAATAGATTTCAAATAATGAAGAAACAAGAAACCTCATGTCATGTAGAAATGTTGAGTTCACCAAATAAATGTAAGGGGGGATAAACTTTATTTTATATAATTATAAGGTAAATGCACAAATACAAGTAACAAACACCATTACCAGGATATAAGAGCCAAGAGTAATAAGTGAAAGTAAAGTAAATGCAAATAGTTAAATAAAAGGATTTGTCTAGTTATATCTAGATTCAACTTGATGAAAGAATGAATTTGTTGTTGTTATAAATCAATTTGGTCACCAAATGTAGATTTGTATGCATTTATTTGATAGATGTCTTATAGTTTGAATTGCCATGTAAAAAGCTTGCAAATCAATTTCAAGTCTTGTGGTGTTGATCTTACTTATTGTGAACTAATTTGTTGCGTGAGATTTGATGTGTAGGAACAATTGGGACCAATCTTCATGTTCTAAATGCATAAGTTTCTCAAGTTGGTGTCTAGAAACATTGTTGAGGAGTGATAGGGAGAGTCCTAATTTACCACCAACTGGAGTTCTTTGTTGGTGTAATCCTATTCATTATTGGGGCCCATAGTCTTCTCCTATGTACTCTCCTACCAATAGTTTGCTTGTTTCACCTTCCTCAAGCTCACAAGGTAAGCTTGCTCACTATATCCTTGCAGGGGTGCAAGACAACCAACACTTGCTTTCTCTCTCTGCGAAACCACCCTTGATGTTTGGTTTGGCAAACTCTCTTCTTTGGGTTACAAAATGACTAAGTTCTAGGGCTTATAGCCTTTTGGATCTTCTTCCAGTTTTCAATAGATTCCTCCCCTACAAGTTATCTCCTTCACACTATTTACACCTAGCCGGACTATCACCAAGCTCGCCTAGGGCCAGTTTGTGGAAATGGCGATTACCATTTTCTGGTTTCCCCCTACTACTTCTCTACTCTTACTATACATTTTTGGCTCTTCCTAAAGAACTCCAATGGCCGCGTGGATCCCACGGTGGAGGTTCAAGACAAAGCCATATTTACACTGTGGATTCAAAACACTGAAACGAACAACAAAAAGGAAACTTAAATTACAAAATTGTAATGAAAACTTAACAAAACAAGACAATACAACACAGCCAAAGAAAACCAGAAAACAGACTGTATGTATTTCCTGTAGTATTCAACCATCCAACATCCAACCTTTTACAAATGCCTATTGGGTCTTTTAAACATTCCATTCGTCGTGAAACACAGATGGTTACAAGCTGAAAAACAATTTCAAAACGGTCATTGACGTAGCCTTAGAACCTGGCTTCTGATGCTTGTTGCAAAGTTTGCACTTTCCCCTTCGGGCGTTGGGATAGAAAGAAATTCCTTCGTCCGATAGCCGATGTCGACTGTAGTACCCCGTTTTGATCGGACTTATTAGACTATCTTTGTGTTGCAGTTTACTATTCAGTTAGCACTTTATTGCTCGTCATTTTGCAAACGTATTTGATATTATTTCATGTCTATCTGGATATTGGATGCATGAGTTATCTTCAGTATTTCAGTATTGGTGATTTCTAGTATTTCATGGATTATTGCTCGTACTGACATCTTACTTTATCTAGGCGAAGTGTCATATATATGTTGCGTGTTTGCTATTGTATTGGATGCAAGGGGATGATTTTCCTTCACTCGTTTCGATGAGACAGGGAACGTCGCGATTCTCCTTCATCGGTGTGCGTGCCGTGTATTCTATATCTATATGCATGTATGTGTGCTTCGGTGATGCAGGATATTGCAGGTACAAGTACCGGGTAGGTACGGGGTATCGTCTCCACCTGGCTTCACAGGTCTGAGCGTGCCTTATATGTCCGATGGGAGTGGAGGAGATAGCTTTTGACCCTAGTCCTTACCTCAATCTATTATTGTGAGTGCCGTCAGTCGGTCGTTCATCCCTTTTGTTTGAATTTTGAGTCTTTTTACTTTTCCTCGATTTGCGTGCCTTGGTGGTTCGGTTAATTATTTAAAGTTTAAGTTGTCATTATTGTTGACTTGAGCGATTCATTCCTTATTATGCCTTATGTCTTGAATCAAGCGTAATTGATTAGTTTATTAGATTTTAATTTTTAGTTGCCTTGTTGTGTTGCTATCCTTTAGGGTTCCTGGCGGGGCATTACATTTGGTATCAGAGCCAAGTTGCAACACAACAAGGCAACTAAAAGGGTGCAATAATTTTTTTTTTAAAGATTAAAGGAAATAATCATAACTTGCTCAATAATAAACATAAGCGGAAGACTAACATTACATCCTAAAGGGTTACCAACGAAGATTACTTCAAATTAAAACCACATCACAATATTAATCCAATCATCCATTTAAATAAAGGAAGGTCAATAACGATTAAATAACTCATATTCATAAAATGATTTAGAGGTTAGTAGTAATGTTGGAATTAAGGAAAGTCGGATTAAATTTAATATTAGTGTTTGTTATTCAAGTATTATAAAATAATCGTATGATGATTGTATTCGTCAAATAGATGTTATTTTGGAATTATTTTATAATAGCTTGTATACATTTGTTTAATTTGATTTAAATGTTGACTGCTCAAAGAAAGATTGCTTGTGGTGTTTTTATAATTGCAGTCTAGTTGTTTTAATGTCGTCGCATTATGTTTAAAACTGTCATTATGTTGTCGATGTTTACCCTTGGTCAGGTGTCGATGTTCAAACCTTGAGGATGTGGGCTGTTAGGTGTTATGTCCCTAATGGTCAACTCTGGGTTTGTGACTGTGAGTCCTCCACCTGTGTTATGTCTAGATAATTTATGGTTGTTAGTCCACCATAGAGTTCTCATAGATAGTCTTATCCAGTTAGTGACCTAGTAGAGAGAGTGGCTTTCGGGCGGGGGCCGCACCCAAAGTGGATGGCAGGATAACCCCTCGAAAGTCAGCTATTAAGTGATAACCTAATAATTTGTTTAGGGGGTGGGTAGTTATTAATTTAATTAAGATAATGCACCCCGTACACGGTTGAGTGCTTGTATAGGCTCAAGGTGTTTGGGAAGGCCTGGAATGGCAAACCTACCACCTTGTCCTCACGAAAGGATGGTAGGGTCCGCATGATGCTTAGATGGAGCCGGGGGTTCGGGAGAGGTTACCAGGATAACCCATGATGGGGGCCGGGACCTATGGAGGCCTACCTAGGGTAACCATGTTAAGCCATGTGATGACACTCTCTCTCTAGGGTCGCTAGTGTTTTGTGAGTCGAGTCACTTGTGTACTGCGAAGTCATGTGTACTGTTGTACTTTTCTTGCTTGCTTGAGGGTCGTCTGCTATCTCCTAGCACGGTGGGGTGGTTCCATTATGGGATCACATGGTCGGGTGGTAGTGCCACTTCCCATCGGATACCTTGTTTCTACCTTCACGCGAGGATCGGCTTCGCCGGTGCATCTTGGTTCTTGCTTCGTGTTGCACTTATGTTCTTGATTTTGTACCTTGAGGCCCGTGTGGTCATTGTATCAACATCTTGTAACCTTTGTAATTTATTGTTCTATGGAAGCCATGTAATTTATGGAATATTGTAATTTAAGTCATGGGATGTATATTATTTCAATTATCTTTCCTATTATGTATAAATGAATCTTTGGAAGCATGTATGTTGTAATTCTTTAAGCCTATCTTTTGGAGATCAATTTATGAATATGAGTTATTTAATCGTTATTGACCTTCCTTTATTTAAATGGATGATTGGATTAATATTGTGATGTGGTTTTAATTTGAAGTAATCTTCGTTGGTAACCCTTTAGGATGTAATGTTAGTCTTCCGCTTATGTTTATTATTGAGCAAGTTATGATTATTTCCTTTAATCTTTAAAAAAAAAATTATTGCACCCTTTTAGTTGCCTTGTTGTGTTGCTATCCTTTAGGGTTCCTAGCGGGGCATTACATCGACTTTCTGCGCTCTACACTTCCTGTCGGGTCTTCGACGTAATATCAAAACGGCTACCGATGAATGACGTCTTCATACTTTCGCTTCGCACTTTCCATCGAGTGATCAGATAGCATGACATTGTGCTTTTCCGATGGTCGATGTCTCCAAAATTGACCTCCTCCATATGCACCTTGTTATTGGGTTATTGAGTTAACAAGAAAACACTCCTCTCGATACCCGATAACTCTTTCCTCGACTAGCACTCATCCTATCAGTTCCACGGGATAGCTTGAAACTCCGTCCACTTTTCTATCGGGTCCATGGGATAGGTTGAAACCACTCTCCCCGATAGCCGATGGCTCCTTTCCAAGCCAATGTTAACTCATCGAGTCATCGGGGTAACTTGAACCGACTCCTTCTGATACCCGATGACTCAACAATAAACAACCCATCAGAATAGGTTATCCCGATGCACTTATGGGATGCTATTTCAAACAGAGAAAACACATTTGAACCTAATCACACCAAAATTGTTGAAAACTTTGAAAATGCAACCAAAATTGGGTGCTCCTGCACCAAGGAGCTTGTCAACTAGACAGTTGAACAAATTATCTTAGGTCAAGCCCCCTGGAAGACTAAATTAATAACGATATTGAAAACATTCATAAACATACAAGTGCCATATACGATAGTGATGCATTCATTCCTTTATTTCCCTTTAGAATTTGAAGTGTACTCTAATTCACATGTGATCTCTATGTGTACGTGCATATCTTTAAATACTATGTCATATCAACATGCCATACAAATATGTGTTTGGTTGACTAACAATTGTTAGTAAAAAAGAGCTGCACTCTTTTTCTATTATTTTAGATCTATAATGATCATTAAAAAAATAGACTACAGAAATAAAGCTATAATAACAAATACAAATAAAATAAAATTATAATAACAAATACTTATTGAAAAACAAAAATAAATATTAAACTATAAACCAAATTTAATATAAAAATATTAACCCATTTCATCTACAGGGATGAATTTGTACGGGAATGTTAATTACACTTGATTAAGGAGCGATATGAAAAAACTGTGAATAGCCTAATCGCTGATAAGGCAAGGATGGGTTTAAGGGTGGCTTTGTAGAGGCGACAGGAATGCAGAGGCAGAAGACATGGAGACCATGATGGTGAATAGAGCTTCTCGTTCCTGCTCTACAAGCCCTAACGCCATCCTCAAACCTTATGCAGCTTTCCCCCAATCCAGAAGACAATGGCGCGTGAGAAGCATTCGCTTGACCAGTGCAACGAGAAAAATCTTCTTTAAGCCCCTCTTCCCTTGCCAACCCATAACCAAAATTTACAGTGCTTGTCAGAGTTGTGGAATCTTGGAGAACGAATGCCAAGATACTAAAAATGAGAATTTGGTAGCAATTTTAAAAGCCTTGCTTAAAGGTTTGCAGAGGCTTCACGAAAACAAGGTAGTTGTGGTGGTGGAGGTTATTCGGAGATTTATGGCCTTGGCAGTGGTTTTATTAGCCTTGGTTTTTGTTCCTCTACAGAAGCGCGCATTGGCGGCGCCTGCAGCAGTGGCAACTTTGGAGAGTAATCATATCAAGAAAAACGAGGAGAGCGATATTAGTGCTTACAAGCGAGAACTGGATAGAGAAGAGGCTGCAGGAGGTCCGGGGAAGCGACGACAAGGATAAGCTACAGAGGCTTGAAGAGGCTATCCGCCTTCTAAGGGCCAAAACTGTCAACGTGCGAAGCAACGTGTTGATTCACACGCAGGCATCTGTTAGGCGGTTGAAGACTTTAGAGGCACGCCTGCTCAAACAAGCCGAGCAGCTCGCAAACAACTTTGTGAATGCAACGAAAGAACTTGATCAACAGGCAGATGAAAATATGAAAGTCAAGAGTGAAAATAAGGTTAGGGATGCAGAAAACAAGTTCAGAGCAGTTTGGTCCGAGCTTACTAAACTCGAGGCAGATTTAGTGACTAAGGAAACTGAGGGATTGCGGCTTGCCTTTCGACAGATTCCTGCCATCCAACACAGGCTTGATCAACTGTTTCAGCCCAAACCAAATCCCCCTTCTACAAGGTAGGTTGTACCAGGGGAATTTTTGGCATAAGTTCAATTTTTTAAATTCGTTTATAAGGAAATTTTTAAAAATCAACAGATTTGCCAAAATCGATAAGTATACTAATCTATTAAAAGATATCGAGATATCAGTTCAAGGCATATCTATACAGTATTTGTGACATATGTTAGATAGCATCTTAAGACGGATATTTGAGAGTGTCTTTTATATAAATATATCTAAGCTATATATTCTACTTCATGATGTTCTAATTTTCTAAATTTTTATAGCTGTATATAACATACTATTACCCCCTACAATTTAATATAATGAAGTTTTGATGTAAATAACTGTCAAACTTATTTCCTATTATCCACTCATTCCATTACAAATCCCTTTGCATCCGTTATTACCTATCGACATATGAATTAATTTTTAACTTGTTTTTTAAGATAGAAAGATTCCTATGCTGCCCGACACTTACAAAGAGAAGTTTTTTTCTTTCCTTGTGGGCATTGTATTCCTAAGGAGGGAAAATTTTGGTACTTACTAGTTGCTTTTTTCTTTTGCAATTAAAATAAAATGATTTCCAAATATTTGGTATTACAAGCTGAACATTTCCTTCAATGTTTACAAATTAAGTAATTTTTTAATACTTTTTTAATATCAAGGGAAAAAAAGTTTCAAATTATATGTCAAACTGAACAACACACAAAATCATAATCACAGCATGAAGAAAACTGTAACCACAGTACTACAAAGAGCTTTAGTAGAAACACAATATATATGGAAATATCGAAGTCTTAGGGCCCTTCCAAGGAACTCATCACTAGAACAAGGAATACAAAGTTTTATGACACATTAGATTGCCAAACTAAAAGTAACAAACTATATTCCATGGCATTGCTGGGATGGGGATAGTTGGAGATGGCAAGACATGTTTAAGAGTATATACACACACACTCTCTCTCTACACACACACACACACATGTTTGTATATGCATATGCATCTACATATACATACATATATACATACTTACATATATGTCTATATATATACACATACATACATACGTACATACATACATGTCTATATTTGCATAGACATATATCTGTTTATATGTGTTGCTATGTGTATATATAGATATAAATGTAAGTGGATGGAAGTATATACATACATGTGCATACACACATATATATGGAATATTTTGCAAGTTTAGCTGTAGATGGCATCAATATTCAAGTTTAGACATTCAAGTAGTGCATCAAATTCAAGATTTAGTGTTCAATTTCATTGATTCAACTATAGGAGCATTAAAATCTTCGTTGTTTTTATTACAAATATGAACTATATAATAACAGAGATGCCGATGACTACAAGATTCAGCACAATGTTTTCTAGTGATATAACAAATGAAACAATGCACCATTCCTTAATTTTTAATTTTCGTGTTATTTTCTTGTGTTCTTTTGTTAAAGGTATTAGGGCATCTATAAATATCATCCTCAACTTGAATTGAAAAATGGGACAATTTGTTACATTCAAGAGAATCCAAGTTACTATTTAGATCGTCATGTAAAAAAAGAAAAAGAAAGTTTAGTTGTTTTTAATAGGACAAAAAATCTGATGTCTGTTGGGACGTTTCACTATCTTTGCTAAGTTGCTAGTTTGGGTTTGAGGTTTGTGTTTTGTTGTTATGATGATTTTTTTCCATTAGGTTTGACATGGTTGGATATGATTGTATTTATATTATATATATTCTCATAATTTTCAAACACAAAATGCTCATAACTCATTGATTCAATTTCAAATGTGAAATCAATGCAAAATTTCAATTAGTAATCTTTGTATTGCTTTTCATTGAGAGAGTCAAGGTCAACATTTGGCTCAAATGAATCAAAGGCAGCCACACTCAGGGGTTACATCCCAACTTGTCTTTGCCCCCTCGTAATTGACTTTCTTATGTGACAAAAGATTCAAGTTGGAATGCACATAGACCAATTCTTATACTATTTTTGAAACAAATTGAGTGGATAAGGGAACATGTTCTCCAATTTCACTTAGTCAAAGCAATCACAACTTGTTGTAATTGTATACAATGTCAATACAACATTTGAAATTAGGAAACATGATATATACTTGCAAAGAAAAGTAAGAACTTAAATAAAGAATGCATACTTGAGGTAGAATTTTTAGTGCAAGATGTTGTACGTAAATAGAGTCTTGGCTATGGATGTACCACAATTCATGAGTGCCTTGTACTTGTCTTGAAGAGCACAATATCATGATTCCTCGAAGATATCAAATGGCCAAACTCACCAAAGACTAGTAAATTTGGATTTGAGGACATGTTTTTGAATGCATCCTTATAACCACCTGCAACCTCTTGATGTCTATATGGTGCGACCCTCTTTAGTAAAGAATGTCTCCCTATGTTCCAATATTTGGGGACAAAGCAAATGCCAAGATATGCAAGGGTGTGGTCATCTTGTTCCATCACTGAACAATGATTATTTGCACTCTTTCAAAAAATGTTTTTGTGGGTTTTTCTCCTTGGCTTTTATAATGGTTCTTATTTTTTAATCATTGAGTTAATATTATCATAAATTTCACCAAAGATGGTCAATTTATATCAATATATTTAATAATACTCATGATATGTTCAATGAAACTCAAACTATAATCTACACAAGCCTACCAATTGTTATCTAGGATGAGTGCTTTGACCTTCTAGGCTTTATTTTGTATTTGATTGCATCCATTCAGTCCAAAGATTGCCAATGACCATGGTGATAAATGGTCCTTGCAACTTCACAAGCTATTTCAAGATGATTGTGTGTGATGCAAATCGAGCCTCAACAATCTAACATAGCATAAAATACAAAATAAATTAAAAATTTAAAGATGATATATCAAAAAAATTATTTCATAACCCCACTTCTTTGTCATGGCTCATCCCCGTCCCCATCCCTTATTTAATCAAGCCCAAGGGCTCTAGATCATGGCATTCCTCGAAAGGTGGAGACCTTGGAAAATGTGCATAACTTGCAGTTGTGTCTCATGAAAGGTGTAAATTATGAGAATAGAAGGATGAACAAGGTCTTAAAGGATTTGCAGCTTGAATGGTCAAAGGAGAAGAATGAGAAGGAGAACCCCTGTTGAGATAAATGCAACTCTTAATGACACTTTGTCTATCCTAGAATGAATAGTTGGCAGGCTAGAGTAGAAGGTGCAAGAGGTTAAAGGAATTCAAGAGGAAGTTGGTCTGAATTATTGCTTGGACATCATTAGTGCAAAGAACTCAACTAGTGCAAGAAAGAGGAGTGTAAACAAGCAAAGTAGTGTGGTTGTCTTTTCCTTTTTTTGTCACTAAAATTTAATATGAGGCTTATTGATGACAACCTACTAGGCTTCTAGCCTTCACTTGCTTGAAACTCACCTAAAAAGTGAAAACCTATGAATAGGTCCTCTTTTCAATTATTTTAATTCTATCCCATTACTATCCATTTTTAAGTTCTATATGCTAGTGCTTTCTTGGAGATCTCTATTGAAGCTTAGACTCTCATCAAATCTTGCTTTTTCTTTGGAGCTTTGCTTGGAGTCTTCTTGGAGCCATTTTGTGCTTAGTGTAGCTCTCTTGTGGCTTCTTTCTCTCCACCCACATGCCTTTATTTTGCCCATTTTATTTCTCCCTTTGCTATTAGGAATCCCATTCTCATGTCCATTTTGTATACACCTTATCTCCACATCCTTTTCCTCATCCAAACCCTTACAACCCTCTTTGATATCCTTGCGATCATTATTTTCTTTCTCTTTTTGTGTTCCCACATCCCTAGTCTTCTCTTACATTTATTAGGGTTTTATTTTCCCATCACCTTTTGAGATTGTCACAAGCCTAACTTTGAAATATATTTCTTTCCATACTTTGGCATGTGGATTTTGTTGAAATATTGACAATGGGGCTGATTAAGATTGGCTTCGTTTTAACATTTCCATTTTTAGCGTCACTTGTCAAGTTTGTTTGAAGCTCATTTATGGGAGAACTTGGGGAGAATTTGTGTGTATTTAACATTTGGACCAGAACAAATTAGTGTGCGAAATATCAAGGCAGAGCATGCATGCAAGTTTGGAAGCATTTTTAGTAGAGAACATGTGCACCATAGTTGTCTAGCACCCAGGTTTTGCACATTAGTGTCAGTTCCAATTGTTTAGCACTCTCTCTTTTCTTGGTCTAGCATTCATCAACATTCACCAGCCTATTTTATCAACTTGTTATAACCTTCACACATATACTCTACACCTTTGATGACTTACTCTTTATATATTTAGTGTCCACCTCCATAAGGTCAGTTAGATTATAACTCATCACAGACCAAACAAACATAGTTTGCATCGTTATCATGTAACATGATCTGTACAATTTCCTATGCTACATACAGATCATCCATTCAGTCAGTTTGAACTTTGTTCTTATCATCTCAGCATAGAGAATCTAGCTATTCAATCAGATAAATATCAAATTTGACTTGTACAAGTTCCCAGAATGCCCTGCTAACGCACCAAATCAAGTTCTTCTACATCTTTAAAATTGGATTGTTGATCTACTCACTTTGGTTTTTCTTGGTGCAAGATAGTGAGGGACACTATTTTCTTTGCTTTTATGTTATCCCACGGGGTCATCCTGTTTCAACTTTGCATGCTCTGGGATGGTGGGGGTTGCCAATTGCTCCAACATTATATTACCCTGCAAGGGTTTTTGTCGAACACCTTTCTTGATGTTGGATGGTAGGGAACACCATTTGCACTATCTCAATGTTACCCCACAAGGACTTTTTTCTAAGGTCTTCCTTGGTGTGGGATGGCAGGGCCACATAAACTGTCATGTTATTGACATCCCTTGTCAGGATTTCACAACTATCTATGAAAGTGATAGTGATAACATGATGTGTTATTTGCTCCCCATAATTGTGTGACTAACATGACCTGTAATTGCATGGGACTAACATGGTGTGTTAGCACCATTGCAATCATTATTTTTTCTGAGTTCTAGACGAGTTTTCCCAATGCCTTACCAACTCAATGGCCTATATTTTCTTGTCCAATTTTCAAGTCCCAATAACACATCCTATGCCTTCCTTCTATATCTTCATATGGGACTAAGACGGTGTGTTATGAACACAAACTCATGATTGTCATGATTGTTAATCTTTGCCAACTTGGGTCAACACCATCTCTATCAATTTGGTTAATTTGCATCTATATAAGTTGACATAAATGACAAAACAATACCAATAGGTTTGGTAGATGGTGAATTGATCGAGGTAGACTTAGAGTTTTGTGCTTTTGGGAGGTCTGCTTTTGGAAGAACCTCTTTTGGAGGATATTTCTTCTTAGGTGACTTCTTCTTTAACTATTTGTCACTCTTATAGAACTCATTTTTAGGAGACTCTACAAAAGTAGAGGTTATCACTGGAGAAGAGAATGTTACAATAAAATTTTGAAACAAAGGTGTAGCTGAGATCTGACCTAATGCTGCCATTTGACATAGGTACATGGTATTAGGGCCAGCCTTGATTGTGATCACCTGATTATTTGAAACAAACTTTATTGACCCATGAAGGGTAGAAGAAAAAACTCCCAAAATATGAAGCCAAGGCCTACCATCACATTAACCAAGGTTGGGATAGTAACAGGTCCAATCTTCAAGGGAAAAATAATAGTGCTGATAGTGGTCTTTCTAATTTTATCAAAGCCATGAATAAATAAAGAATATAATACAAGTAAAATTGGATCTACTTTTATCTTTGGTAATAAATCTAAGCTACAAATATTAAGTATCGATCCCATGTCAACAAGAGTTCATCTAATACCAACACAATTAATATGAACAATTATCATAAAAGGATCATCCAACTTCCCTTACTTTAGGAGGTAGAAGTTCATGAGGATAGAATGTAATATTGGCGAATCCACGCAAAAATGGTCCATCAATTCATTCACATCCATCGGTCTCATAGAAGAAGGTAACAAATACTTTTGTGAAGCCTCTTGTAACATTATTTGATACACCAAAGTAGTTTGAAGCAAGTAGCATAGTGAGATCTTAGCAGGAGTAATTCTAAGTTGCTCGATAAGATCGTAATCACGAGGGTGCTTAGCTAGGGGTTGAGGAACTTGAGGAAGACTTGTTTGAGATATGGTAAAGGTGAGCATGAGTGATTGGGATGTTGTTTATTCCTCCTAGTATTATATGTATGAGAAACAACATTGTAGGGAGACTTCTTGGACTGCATAAACTTAGTATACAAATAAGGAGCATCTCCCTCAAATGATTTCCCACTAATGGGTTTAACTTTCTTAGGAGAAGGACTAGCTGCAATCACGTAGATGCATAATCTCTTAGGTCTTCATGAAGCCATGGACACAACAATGACATTCAAATGCTCTTCATCTTTGAAGGAAGAGAAGGTTGGGGATAGAAAATCTTTAACATCTCCAAAACTAGGAGAAGATATTTCTAGAAAGTCATCTAAGACCTCATCTAGCCTATTGAAGTCATTCTTAGAGAATGCCTTATCGAATGCATCAAACTCTAAGAGAAAAAGATCCGACATAAGGCATTCACATTGGGCTCACCAAAATGTAGAGGAAGGGATTTTCTACCCTCAAGATGACATATCTCAAGGAACAAATCTACCCTCACGATACCTCACTTTACTAGCACTCAGGTGAGCTAGGGGATAAAAAAAACCTAAATCAAACAACTTGTAGACACTTAAATTTGATTAATCTTATTAATTGAATTTAGCTATCTCGAATGTTAGTAAATTAAATAATTATGCATTATTTAATTAATTAGTTGTCCCCCCCCTTCTAGCTAATTAATTTTATTAATTACACTATCAATCCCTTTTAATTAATTATTTGACAACCATAAATCATTTAATTAATTAAATCTGATCCCTTCTATTAAATAAATCAAATGGATGATTTGATTATTTATTTCAATTTGTCCTTTTATTCCTTTTCTATTATAGAATTAACTTATTAAATTAATTAATCCTATTTCCCCACATGTCTCATAACCTAAACCCCTCATCTAGCCCTTCTTCTAACCTAACCCATTTCCTAACCCTTGGGTTCTAACCAACCCTATCATTTCTAACCTCCCCCTCACATGTGTGTGCATATTCCTTATATTTTCTAATATTTGCAAAATAAACTTTTTTTTTTGGCGTTTATCTCCCAAATACACGTGTCCTTGGGGACACATGTCACATCTCCCCTTGACACTTGCCCTTCTCAAGAACACTTGTTATTCTTTGTTGTGCCACTTTTCCTCTTTCATGACAAGTGTGGAATCTCATTCCACATGGAATCTTTAGGATTTCCATTTGTCCTCCTTGAGGACAAGTGTCTCATTTTCAAGCCCTCTCACCCCCCATCTTGGACTATTTAATCCCTCCATTTTCCTTACAAATCATCCACTTTTTTGCAACCATATCATCATAATGCTGAATCAATTACTCACATCACTCTCATTTGGAACCTCATATCACATCCATTTTCATCCATTTTAGTCTATTTGCATACTCATCATCATGGAGCACATTTAAGCACCCTTGGAATCATAGAAATTGAGCACACATTGAACCAGATCGAAGGACAAATCCTCAACAAAAGTAGCTATTAAGTTTGAATTTCCTTTTAGCTCTATTTTTATCATCCTATCTTGAGTTTTTTGCTTGTTGATTGTGTAGTTGGATTGTTAAATAATTTTCAGTCATTTTAGTACTCACATTTTCATGCACACACAACTAATATATCAATACTACTAAATTACTACCATTTTCCCGAATGTCAATTTCATGATTTTATTGCTAACCCACTAATCTGCTGTTGTTTTATTATTTTTTTATAACATTTATGCAGGTTCATTAATAGAAGACCCCAAGTTCTAAGAACATTTAACTTGTTTGTTGTAGGACCACCAAAGAGGGCCTCGTTTTGCAAACTTGATTAACATGAACAATGTGGTTTTCTTTGACTAGTTAGAAAACACCTCAATTTTCTAAAGGAGTTAACCTTGTTTATCGTGTATTATCTTTGTTAGATTAGATCCCTAAAATAGTATACAAGTATCCTCTCCCCTCATGCCTCCAAGTGACATTGGGTGTAAGAGAATGTGTAGCATTTTATTAGCAAGCTTGCCTCCCAGTGTTATACATTGGTGAGAGGGAATGACTCAAGCAGTACTTTATCCAGTCCACTAGATAAACAAGGGTGAGACAAAAGTCATAGCCCATTGGTATTAGATTTTTTCATTCTTGTCTATCCAAAACAAGTTTATACTCAAAGTATGATTGACTTGGCGCACACAAGATGTTGGCTTCCCCAAAAACCAACTAAACACACATGTTTTAGTGGCCTGAAACCCTTTGCTTGTTGGTGTAGGAGGTTGGACCTCCGAAGCCACCCTAATTCTTAATTTGCATTTTCAAGACATAAGTCCCCTAGTTCATAAGATCTTCGGATCTATGGGGTATGAGATTTTAGTGTGCCCAAGAAGTGTGTCTCATGGTGGGGGAGCCAGTGTCACCAAAATCTCTTTCTATCAACTTTGTTTAAGTATCTGGAGAAATCCAAGTAGGTATTCAACAAGTAGTACCACATTTATAGCCTGATAAGTGTATGCTTATAATTGCATTGTGTTCATTCATACCAATAAAATCACTATGGGCTAGTCTAGGTCCTCTTTTTCCCAGTTGAGTCGGACATTTATGCTTGTATGTTTGCTATGATTTTGTGTCACTATCTCTTTTTCCAAAGTCAAGTCTCAAAAATAGTGAGTTCATAGTCTTTTTTCATCACTTTAGTCTATCATAAACCGTGGGTTCACTGTCTCAAAACCATTGGATTTCACTCTAGAATGATGAGAATAGCATTCACTTGAGTCAGTTTACGCTATTCTATAATAGTGGGTTTGCATTTAAAAGTGGCAAGAATGCCTCTCACCCAAGTTAGTTTACTATGCTTTCCAAACAATGGGTTTGCATCAAAATCTTCAAGTCATTTACCAAGTCTTCGAAACAGTAGGAATGTGTTTTCCCTTGTAAGTTAACCTCATTTTAGAAGTGGCGGGTTTGCACCCTAGGACTATAGTAATGCTATTCTTTGTCTTTCATTCTACCAAGTGTTGTCAAAACTACAAGTTGAGAATTGGAAACCATGGGATTTCTATATAGAACATCGGGTTTGGAAATAGACATGATGGGAACACTATTTTCCTTGTTATGTGACCCAATTTTTCCAAGGTTTATGTTGATCTATTAGGTCTAGTGGGTTTGTGTTTGCCCAAATTTATTTTTGGTCCCATTGTGTCATTATTATCACCTACCGAGGTCTTGTTTTGTGTCATCACTTTAATCATTCTATTTCTTGAGTCATCTTGGTCATCTTTCCGATCGTGCACTGTCATTATCATTATATTGCATCATCATTGCATCTTTCCTAAGTCAGGGATTAATATTTCAATCAATCGATCATTTTATCCAATCAATTGTATCACCAATTAGATTATCCAACATCAATTGAATTAGTTATCCTTCTTAGTTAATCATTCAATCCTTTCATTCAATTCATTGTCCAATTCATCAAATCAATTTAATCATAGATTAGTTCCTCGTTCAATCATTGGTCTCATATTCCATAATTGTAATATAGTATGTAACTAGGAAAATCGGGTGTAAGCATCAAAGGCTAAATTAGGTAACCACAAAACTTAACAAGAAATGAAATTGATCCTAATGCATTCAATATAAGAATGAAAGATAAGACATTTAAACAAAATGCAAACCATCACAAATTTCTCCCTTCATTGGTCTCCATTTTTCTTCTTTCACCTTCAAATTATGTGGATGCCACCTACAAATGCAAGTAGTTGAAAGAAATATGATTGCAAGAAAGTGATTTGAAAGTGATAGCGTAAGATTACTCAAAGCGTGGTTAGAATTGATGAAGAACTAGGCACAATTTATAGACAAGTTGATGAACCAATGAAATTAGAATGAAAGATTTGAAAGAAGCAACTTGATTCAAAATTGGCAAATTGATCAACAAGTTTATATGCAAAATAAATGACAAATTGAGAGATATTTAAGCCTCCAAATTATGACAAATTGACCACAAAATTTAATTTAATAATTTGAGCAAAATGTGGAGACAAATTAGCTTCATGATTGAAAAACAAATTGATCAAAAATAGCTTTCAATTTATGACAAATTGGCAATGAAAACAACTTCACAAATTATGACATGATTGAGCACAAAAAGGGGAGCTAATTAGGGAGAACTAATTAGGAGGGAAAATTTGAATTTGAAAATTATCAAATTAGGTGGAAAAGGGGAATTAGGAAATTAGGAATTAGGTGGCATTAATTAATAAATTCACATTTATTAATTAACTCATAAAAGGATAGATTAGCCAGTTAAATAAAGTATTTAATTGTGACATGAGAGACCTAGGATAAATAAATAAATATATTTAACCTAGAGGGAAATGTTAATAGGATTAAATGATTAAATCACAAAACCCTAGGAGACTTAGAAAAATGAATTAGGCCAAGATTGAATTGAAGCAATAAATGCATGATATTGATCATGATGAAAAGGATAAATGATGATGACTCAAAGATTAATGACAAAAAGATCAAGATTGATAAAAGAATCAAATTGATAGATGACTATTGATGAGGACTAATGACCAATTGATCGAAAATTGACAAGAATTGATGATTGATTGAGATCGATGACAAATCGATCAAAGATTGATAAAAAGGTCATTTTGATGAAAGCTAACATGATATTGAGATTGATAGAGACTGATGACAAATCGATCGCAAATTGATAAGATTGACTGGTAATTTACAATTGAAAGAGGATCCAAAATGATCAAAATTGATTGAAGATGATTGAAGTCTAGGAAATAACCCTAATTTGACACCAATTAGGATTGATGATGTCCAATTGATATGAAAAAATTGATCACAACACACAATTACCATTCAAAGATGACATGACAAGACCTAATTAGAAAGTGAGAGAATTAGAACCAAATAAGAAAGAAATACAGAGGGAAGATGCAATGTCGACAAACAATAAAGATTGAATGCATGACATAGAGGAAATGTCAATAAGATGCAAAAACCCTAAAAGAAGGTCACACAAACATGTTAAAGTATGGTGCCACAAGTGTTGACCATTTTTAGATGCCTACATTTTGCCCCTCTTTGAGATAATGCAATTCTGAGCATTGTTTCAAAGAACTAACAAGAAATATGCCCAAGACAATGAGAAGGATATGGGTATGCCCCCTCGAGGAATTGGCCGAAAAAATCCAGAGTAGAGGCCAATTGATATATACCAATGAGAAAAAGCCATTGGTTCAAATAGACTAAAGATCAGAAATTGGATGCACAAGATACAAGCATTACAAGGCACAAAAGACCATGACCAATACAACTTGGGAAAGGTGCATGTCCATCTAGACACTTGAAAAGTCTATAAAAGAAGATGGGAAGGGTGAAAAAGACTCATTTTCACTCTCTATCTTGGCAAGTTTTGAGCTTTGGACTAAGGAGATTGCAGAAGGATGGAAAACATTCCAGTGGTGGACCACCTTGGGGAACATGTAAGTACCTTCAGATGACTAAGCAACATAGGAGCATCAAAAAGTGCCTCAAAAACCCATGTGTTAATTTTTGTGAATTGCATGTGCTTCTATGACATTTCAGGGTATATTCTGGGAGGATAAATGCAGATTTGCGCTTGTGTGGCCAAGTTTTGTGCTTGTGTTGATGAAACAAGCATAGGAAAGTAAAACACAAGCACAATTGTGCATTATGATAGGTTTTGAATAAATCGCATGAGCATAAAGCTTGTCGATGAAGCCGATAGGGGTCCTAGGGCAAAGGAGTCCTATGTAGGATAGAATAAGACACAAAAAAACATAGTTGGCACACAAAATAATGAAATTAAGATATGTAGGAAGAAACCCTAAAACTAATAGATTGATGCCCTAATGTTGATGCAAATTCGCCATAGTCCACTAATTACTTGAGAGAACAAGCTTGATTGCTTTGAGTTATGCCACAGACTTAGGACAAGAGATAGAGACCTGCTAGAATCACTTGGATTGTGGTTCATTACATTTATGCATGAGACTAGGGAAAATATAGGACTTCTCACCGCATTAGGAGAGCAGTGGCATTTAGAGATGTCATCTTTCCATCTCCCTACCGGGGAGGCTATAGTTACTCTAGAGGATATATGACGCATCCTCCAAATTCCTATCCATGGGGAGAGAGTGATTTATGATCCTTCAATAGGGATGGATGTATTATGTAGGCTATTCGAGTGCGAGTCTAATGACATAGAGGTCACAGATCGAGAGATGCAATGGGAGGTCATGGTAGCAGAGTTCGATAGATGATATGTCATGATTGCCATGGCCATATCATGTCTCTTAGCAGTGGATAGACGAGGGCATAGTTTCCCTATTGGATGAGGAAGAGTACTTGAGAGAATGGGCATAGAGGGGACAATGTATGAATGGGGACCATGCATGCTCACCATGTTGTACTTTTAGTTACATCAGATAGCCTATTAGGGTGTATAGACTCTTAGCTATGGGGTGACATTGCTCTAGGTATAGGCGTTCGATCACATAGCAGTGTTTAGACCGACTGCAGACATACAAGTGTTACCAGGTCAACCTTATGTATACTACTACATAGGTTTATTGAGCCTGGTTCCGTTTAGATACACATTATACTAGAATTATGAGTTGGACAGATTGAGGGAGTTCACATGGAGGTCTTATAGGGACTGTCCCAGATGGCCAGAGGATGAGGAGCATCTACCATACTGTAGATAGGAGAGATACTTGGTAGGGAATCAATAAACTGCCAGAGGGTAATAGAGCTGCACTTATCAGATAGAATCAAACGATAGTTCAAAGAGAAACAAGATGCACCGACAAGGACAACATATTTTTGCTTGGTTAGTCAGGGAGACCAGATAGTGGGGGAGAGTAATATAGCCTCACATAGAATATGTAGATTTTGCACAGTTGTAGCCCATACAATGGGATTAGGGATCAGATGTCAGAGATGTAGGGATGATAGAGGAGTATGATAGATGGTTTGCACAACATCATCTGATACCACTAACAAATCCAAATATTCTTGTACCACAAAGACAAGAGGACTTCCCAGGAGGGGAGGAGGAGTAGGATGATGAGGAGGACATGGATGAGGCCAAGAGTCCTATGCACATGCAGATTGATCAAGAAAAGGAGGAGCCATTATAGGATATACCCATTGGGGATGACGTCAATCAGATTGAGGATCTATAGACATACAAAGCTACTATAAGATTTTAATGACATTACATTGCATAGTTAGAGTGATAAATTACTGACCTTTGGCTAGAGAGGGACGAGTGGAGGACTGATCGAGAGCAGTGGGTAGCAGAGAGAGGATAGCGAGTAGGTGACAAAGATCAGTGGGTAGCTGATAGAGAGCAGTGGGAATCTGAGGGGGATAGGCACATAGTAGAGATAGCTAGTTTGATAGCTTCTTGGGACACAACAATATCTCAAGCTCAAAGATTAGAAGAGGCCATGTAGGGGTACATTAGTTTGATCAGAGATGCTAACGTGTGAGACTTGGGTTAGATGTTGCTAGAGGCAGGTGATGAGATATGACCTTTGAGGAAATTGTAGGAGAGTGCAGTACCATATGAGTAGAGAGAAGCATCTTATCGCTCACACTCTTGGAGGACATAGAGCAACATGGGGGTGATCAAGCTAGGGAGACGACCACAGCTAGGACCAGGGACATGAGGAGATTTGTTCTTGAGACATGACAAAGATCACAAGGATAGAGGGATCCCACTATGACAGGGAAATATATGCTCATTATGATTTATGCATCTTTTTGCTAGAGATGTACTTAGCCTGCAGACCATACTGGGATAAACAACCTGATTTTGTACTTTGACACTTTTTGACATATATGATATACATGTTTTATATGGATTCTTATGTAAATTTCATGTGATGTTATGGATGAAATATGCACTTCTATTTTGATGATGCTTCTTTATACGAGTGAAATGAATAATGACATGATGCAAATATTTTTATTTTTGATAAATGAGAATGATGCACACATATTTTGTTTCTATTTTTATGATGCAATAAATGATTATGATATGCAAATATATTAACCAATGAATGCATGATGCATTATGTGTTTGGCATACCGAAGCACTAGACCAAACTAACTGGGAGGACTGATGGAAGAAGTGTTAGAAGAAATTAGACGAAGAAGAATTAGTGGTGAAGAAAACTTGCTTTCACAAATGCACAATAGTAGGTGATAACCTTTATTTAATATGGCAAGACAGATGCATCTCACCATGGCAATGAAGGCCATGGTGATAATCCAATCCCTTTGCATAAGATAGACACAACACATACAAGGAATGAGTCAAAACATCCTAAGAGATGATGTGTGTCAAGGGTCAAGGTATGTGCAATGTTCACAAAGTGAACACACTTATCATAGACACCAAAGATATACTTGCCCTAGAATGCAACAAAACACTCCGCAAATAGAAGACAAAAACAAAAAGGGACCATGAGCTATGTTGACCACTCTAAATCACTCAGTGACATCATTGAGCAACATAGGAACATGGTCGAAGATAAAATCAATGAAAAATAAGATGCACAAATTCAAACAACCATTTTGATCTCCGTTGTCAAAGTGATAGTGTTGTGCGAAAAGGACAATCATGTTGTTTGGTTTAAGGGAATGCAGTACCCCATCTAAGATAGGACACAATCTGGTTTTGAGTATACCACACCCTATATAAGACCCATGATATTGTTGATGCTGACAGTGGTTGATACGACAATTGAATTAGTTTGAATGCTTGGTTGGGTGAATAGTTCATCTGTTAATGAATGATTCATTTAAGCTCACAATGTTTTACTATGTTATTTGTTTGACATCTGCTAAAATGTTTGCCTATGTACAAGAGGGACAATTTATTGGCGAAATGAAATGAAAAGCGATTGTTTTTTATTTTTTTATTTTTTCAAAGTTTTAGGTTTTTTGAATTTTTTTGTGCTTTTTTCAAGACATTTTACATTTTTTTGGATTGTTTCAAGACATTTTACAATTTTTTCGATTATTTCGGGACATTTTTTTTATTTTTTTGTGCTTTTTCAAGGCTTTTTACAATTTTTTTGGATTATTTCAGGATATTTTTTAATTTTTAATGCTTTTTTCAGGATCGTATTTGGTTTTTATTATTTTTTTCAAGACTTTATTTGCTTTTTTAGTTATTTTTTAAAGACTTTATTTGCTTTTAGTTGTTTTTTCAGGACTCTATTTGCCTTTTTATGGATTTTTTAGGACTTTATTTACTTTTTAATAGATTTTTTCAAGACTTTATAAGTTATGTACATGTCAAAGCTTCCAAGTCGTTCACAATGATAACTTCGTCAATTGATCATGAAAAGGGATTTTGCCCCCGGTTAAGGTTTGAAATATGTATAGTGACTAGGACATAAAACGTATGTACATGGATTGGTTATCGACAAGCAAAGACATTGATGCTAACCAATCATCGACCTAAACAAGGATAGTGGGTAAAAAGAAGAATGAATAAGCATGATACAACTTTACGTCTTGTACAAATAGAATCAAGGTAGACAATGAAGAAACGACCTCACTACATGCAGTGCGCGTTTGCCAGGTTTTCACCATGGTACTTGCCCAAAGTGCTTGTTTGCTAGGTTATCACTAAAGGGCAAATTATTTCTTTCCTTACTATTTTTTTGTCATTTTTTCATATATTTTACTTTTTTATTCTTTTCACACAAGGTGTCTGTTTACCTGGTTTTCACCAAGGTGATGATTTTTTCTTTTTTCTTTTTTCTTTTTTTAATATTTTTTCTTTTTTTCAATTTCTTTGTCATATTTGATTTTTCATTTTTTTGTATTTTTTCAGGATCATAATAAAGGACTGCTGAATGGAAACTATGTATAATACTTGTAGAGGTGCATTCTATTCACATGATATGATAATGGTTCTGCCTTTGATGTTGTTAGCTGATAAGAACCTGAGCCATATGCTCCAATGACAATGAAAGGGCCAACCCAATTAGGCTCAAACTTTCCCTTGATAATCTCAATAGACTGTGAATTTTTAGGGTTAGCTTTTAGGATAAAGTCTCCCACTTTGAAGTGTCGCTCTTTCACTTTCTTATTGAAGGTGCAACAAAGACAGTTTTGATTTGCAGATGTGTCAAAGCTATTTGACATCTTTCATCTAACATTTCAAGCTGGTGCAGCCTAGAAACTCTATATGCTTCATCATCAATTAGGTGTTGTAGGGAGACTCATAGGGATGTAATCTCGACCTCCAAAGGTAAAATAGCTTCCGCACCATACACCAAGGAATAAGGTGTTGCGCTAGTGAGGGTGCAGATGGAAGTGTGATAGGCCCATAAAGCTAGATTCAACTATACATGCCAATCTCGACAAGCATCATTGACAACTTTTTTTGAGTATTTTAATAATTGTTTTATTAGACACCTCAGCTTGGAAATTACTTGGTGGATAATAGGGACTTGAGAAGTGGTTTTGGATGTGGAACTTCTCACATAGCTCTTTGACATATTTGTTCTTGAATGAACGACCATTTTCAGTGACTATAGCAAGAGGGACCCCATATCAGTATCTGATGTAGTTGGGAATGAATTTGGAAATCTGTGTGCCAGTGATATAGGTCATAGGTATAGACTCAATCCATTTTGTAAAATAAGTTTTGGCCATTATGATAAAATTATGTCCATTTGCTGATGTCAGGTGGATCTTTCCAATGAGATCCAATCCCCATTGAGAAAAGAGCCATGGAGATATGACAGGTCGAAGCTCTTGTGTTGGTGTGTGAATGTAATCTCCATGCATTTGGAAATTGTAGCACTTCTTAGGAAAGTCATTGGTGTAGTCATCAGTTAGGAGGGACCTCAAAGATATTAATCCGGACTAGTCAACAAGAGTAAACAAAACATAAACACAAGGATATGATGGAGGAAATGTAGAATATAATGAATTATATCAAGAAAACTGATTACAATCAATCAGTAACAATTGGGTTACAGAAACCAACTCACTGACCTACTAAAACATGCTCAATTATAGAATAGGTCACAACCGAGACCTCAAATCTTTAGATCTAGCTTCTATGTTCTATCTACTACTTCTATCTGAATTCTAATGCTTAATTACAATAATATATATGATCCAAGGGATCCAGTCGGCCCAAATAGGGATCAAATGCCGAAGAAAAAGACCTAATGTGTAAAAACAACAAGGTCGGTCCCTCCCAAAGAAATTCCTCCGAGAAATCCAAAGGATGAAGCATATATCAAAGGGAAGGTCGACTACATGCCAAGGAACATCAGAATCAATTCTCAGGGCTCCGCAAGCTACAAAAGGGATCCAGTAGATCACAAATGCAAATAGGTCCAGGCAACTGGTACCAAAAAACTATCTCAAAAACCAGTAGTGATAACTTGCCGGGAAATGATCCAAATGATCCGTGGTTTGGGAATAAGGTAGATGATCAAGTCCTCAAGAAAAATCCAACTCCTCAAGATCCAGTGAGCCAATGCTAGAAAATGCAGAATGAAATGTTGAAATTGAAAAATAGAAAGCAAAACAAAAGGAAATATTTTTGGTTGATGCAAGATTGCTAAGAACTTGGGATGCTCCTACATTAGTCATGGACTTCTTTTTCCATTGACAACTAATAATATCCAAGTTGGACCAACTATTTAGCTAGGTAAGACCATTGAAATGGCCTCCACATATACCATCATGAACTTCATCTAAAGTCATTTGTGCTTGGTTAGAATCCAAACACCTGAGAAGGGTGTGGTCAAAGAAGCGATAGTAAAGGGTATCACTAATGATGAAACATTTGGTAGCTTGTGTAATAAAGGCTTGACGTTGGTTAGAAAAAAGATTTGAAGGTAAAGTTTGGGTTTTCATGTATTCATATATTTCCTTATACCACGGGGAATTAGGACCAACAAGGACACACATGAGATCTGATGTCAGGATCTCAAAAGAAGGGATCAACAACTGTTCCACCAAAAATTCACACCTGTCCATATTGTGTGGCATGTCTAACATGGAAGCAATAGTAGCCATAGCATTCGCCAATTTTTTTTGAAGTCAGGGGACTTGATTAAACTGGATGATGGTGAATTTTATCTAGAAGAATTCTACCATGTGCTTATAATGGAGAAGCTTCCCATCTTTTGTTTCATAGTCATCATTTACTTGGAAGATGACTAGTTGAGAATCTCCATAGACTTGTAGATGCTTAATGTGCCACTGAATCGTTATTCTGAGTCCAATGACTAAAGCCTCATACTATGCAATATTGTTGGTGCAATAAAAAATGATCCGATAAGACTTTTGAATAGTATCACCTTGAGGGGTTACAAATAATATTCCTACCCCCAAGCCAAATCTTGTGTGAGATCCATCAAAATACAATTGCCATTCATTGGAAGGGGTGATAGTAAAGACAAATTCATCTAGAAAATTAGTCAACATTGGATGATCAGCTTAGACAGGTGCATCCATGAGTTGATCAGCTATTACTTATCCTTTTATTGCTTTTCTTTCAGTATATTCAATATCAAACTCGCTCAAAATCATGACCCATTTTGCTAGTCGACCTGTAAGAGCTGCTCTACTAAGTAGATATTTTAATAAAATCAATCTTGGCTACTAGCAATGTCTTGTGATTTAACATATAATGTTAGAGCTTTTGAACTGCAAATACCATTGCTAATTGTGCCCGCTCAATGGTAGAATAGTTTAACTCATAGCCCACTAGTGTCTGACTGATATAATAAATAACACACTCTTTGCCTTGTTCATCTTGTTGGGCCAAGAGAGTTCCCAATGCTGTATCAGTTGCAAAGATATACAAATGGAAGGCTTTCTATCTATGGGAGGCATTAAAAGAGGCAGTGACAAAAGATAGTCTTTGAGAGCTTGGAATGCCCGTTGACATTTCCCAGTCCATTTGAACACTACCCATTTCTGTAGTAGATGTTGGAAGGGGTGAAAATTGTCTACCAATTGAGCTATGAGCCACCAAATTGATTGTAATTTTCCTTAAAGGCTTCTTAGTTGACAAAGATTGGTGGGAGGAGGCATATCCATTATTGCCTTGACTTTGTAGGATCAACTTCGATGCCTCTATGAGAGATAATATATCCTAACAGTTTTCCAAATGTTACCCCAAAGACACATTTTTTTGGATTGAGTCTAAGCTTATATTCTTCCATTCGGTCAAAGATCAAGCCTAAAATAGGCAGATGACTATCTCTTATGATTGATTTACATAACAGGTCATCGACATAATCTTCCATCAAGGTATGCTTGAAATCATGGAAAATTATTGTCATGGCTCTTTGATATGTTTCTCTTGCATTTTTGAGGCCAAAAGGCATCACATTCCAATAGTAGGTGCCCCAGGAACATGTGAATGCAGTCTTATGCTAGTCTTCAGGAGAAATTTGGATTTGATTATATCCAGAAAATCCATCCATCAATGACAACATCTCATAACTGGCGGTCATGTATACTATAATGTCAATATTTGGCAAGGGAAAGTCATCTTTAGGGAATACTTTGTTTAAGTCTCTAAAATCTATGCAAATTTTGATACCCCTAGTTGTTTTGCTAGCTGACACTAAGTTTGAGATCCACTCTTCATAGTCAATTGGTCTAATAAAGCCCACATCCAATAATTTCCTGAGTTCTGCTTTGACTAGTAGAGCCACTTGTGGATGCATTTTCCTCAGTTTTTGTTTGATAGGCTTTGCACTTAGTTTCAATGGCAGATGATGAAGTACTAATTCTAGATCAAGGCTAGGCATGTCTGCATAAGACCATACAAAATTGATTTGCTTCTCAAGTAAAAAAGTGTTAGACATAATGCACCATTGAGAGGGGGGTGAATCAGTGGTTCTCAAACTTTTCCCTTTAACTGTCCTATGTGAGTATACCAGTTAACAGATCTAATTGAATTCAGACTTACCGGTTAGATGGGAGACTAACACAAATGCACTCACACATAAAGGGACATCACATAACACCAACATATACGAGGAAAACCCAAGATGGGAAAAACCTTGGTGAGAAATGCTGCTAGAGACTACTGCTCCAATCCAACCTCACAATGAATCTCTGATTACACTGTTTAGGGCAGCAACCCAAGGAGAACCAACCCCTAATTTTAGGGCACCAACCCAAGGAGCTACAACCCCTACACCGAGCTCCAACTCAGTGAATACAAAACATAATCATTTACAAGTTGATAGCCTTGTTACAAATAGGTTTTGTAACACTTCTTCAAATCTCTCTACTAGATTTTCTGTCTAGTTCACTGCTGGTTCTCTCTCTACCAGTTCTCTCTCCTAGTTGCCTCTTCTCTCAACTGCTCTACTACTCTCCACCAGTTCTATCTTCTATTGGTTTCTTCTTTCCTACTATGCACTCTTCTTCAACTCTTCTCTACTGGTTTGGTCACCACCGGTATAATTCTCTCATAGATTCACTTGAAGACTACCTATTCCTCACGGTTTCCAGTTGATCCTCTCAACCTGATTCAAACTCACACACACTCAGTCTCTCTTCAAATACTCATTGAGTAATTGACTGATTTTCTCTCACATGCAGTAACAATATTCTCTCCTTTAAGAAACAACAAACTATATCTTTGGCTCGCATACATATAGCCAAATTTTCCCACCAAGAGAAACATTCAAACTTGGCACCTTAGGGTTTCTTCCACTGATCACGAGGCACATCAAATCCAATTGGATCTCATTCAATCTAATCTCCAAGGCAACTATCTACACATCACTGCCTTTAACGTGCCTTCCAATAATCATTTGCTAAGTTGAGAAAACATGAACAATCAATAACAAGACAAAAGATCAATCACCATAAATAGTTCTGTAGATTTCATCACCAACCTCGTTTGGCACCTGGACACTTTGCATTGAACACCTTTGTTCGTCCTTCCTCAAGCCGCACACCTTTGTAACATCTTTGTAACACATCCCATGATTTACGAGGTCTAAAATTAATATCGATCCACTCTGCAACAACCTCGTTGGTGCACACTCCATCTACTGTTGCATGCATGTCCCCCACCTTGACTCCATGTGGCACCTTTATCGACATCCACCTTAGCTTGGACCTCTGTGTCAGTTCAGATAAGATAACCAACCAACTCCATTACTGGGTTCATCTACTGACTTACCAACCCTGCCGGTTAAACCCTCAAACCGGTCTGTTATTAAAATTTCACTCTGCTTCTCTTCCGGTGGAACACTCAACTGACCAGCACTCTTGCTAACCTACCTTATGCACATCTTCCTCAGTATTGGCAACTCAACATGCCTTCTCTATTGGTCCAGTGCATATCCCTAATTTATGCACTAGAGGAATCCCTTTGATTCACCAGTAGATCCAGTGTGAGCCTTCAAACAACTGCCTTTACCTCTTCTTCCTTATCTCACAGACCTATGATGCACATTATGAATAATAGGAGATAAACTCCACTTATCGGTGGTAGTCAATCCTTTTCATCTGCATCCCGTAATGTACTCATGTGGCTTCCCTATTTATGTATCGTATCTTCAAATAGGCACATGTGATCCGATGTGGGCACATTCATTGTCAATCATCTCTTCTCATGGTGACTACATCTTCATTCAGTGGGAGTCCTGCTCTTCTGCATCCACACAGCATACCAGTGACCTGTACATTCTTCTCCTCCTGTGTTGATGTGATTTAGGTAACATTCCACCTCTTCATCACAAACAACAACTCAACATCTTTCCCACTCACATATTTCATCATTTACTAGTTGTTATATCATACCGGTCTTCTTTCCATATTATCCACACAAGTCATACACTAACTTGTGTACCAGTGACTCAACTGTGACTACAATGGTCATTATACTGAATGACATTCTTCTTCTTTACTGGTGACCTACAACACTTAGTTGACATCAATGACTACACATCAACTGTATTCCCATACCGGCTGTCCTTCTATACTGGTTGACATCAATGGCAAGACAATGCCAACCAAAACTTGACAAAGTCTATTCTTTCTTGTTCTGATAAAGAAGCAGAAAAATGAATGACCTTAGGGTTGTTAGGTACACCCAAATGCATCTCTTCGATCATTTCCACAAGCAATGTTGATTTGTACTGACCTAATAGGGGTATGTCTGATCTTCCACCTTTGGGCGCCTCAGAGAGATTTCCACTCGTAGGTATGTCCTTTATTTTTAATTTTTCATGGTTAGAGGGCACCTTGCGGTTTTCAATCAAAGACCTATTCTTTTATTTTTTTTCTTTTTATTTTGTTTTTCACTTTTGTGACTGGAAGATGGAGTTGACTACCCAAAATATGTTGTGGAATATAAGTCAATAGAAAATACAACCTTGTGATCACCTTGCGACATGCTTTCTCTAAGCTCAAGAAATTCTACTACAACCTCATCATTTTTAAAGTAGTCTAACTTTGGTGGTCCTCATTGGTTTCATTAGATAAGAAGTGGGTATATGAGGTGCATGTCATCATCAATTTCAAGGAAAGTTTGGGGTTTGATAGTGAATAGATAGAAGTCAGTGGTATCACACTGAGAGATGCTTGTGTTAGATTTAGTACTTGGATTCCAAAATGATTTTGTCCAAGCTTTAGGACATGTTTTGATGGGAGTATAAATTTCATGTTTTTCTTCCATAGACAAATCATCAAGGTCAATGAAGACAATATCTAGGGCATAGGAGTTGGGGGAATAGGAATCCCACTCCCATTCAGTAGAGTTGGTCTCAGGATGGGTGTCCTTAGGTGTCATTTCATCATCAGAATCACGCCCTTTTTCAAACTCAATCACTTTGGTAGATGAGGTTCCAATTTAGAATGGTATAAAACCTAAGCCCAAAGTTCTATGTTGGATCTCGGGGATGATAGGCTCCAATCTTCACTTTTTGTCAGGTCCCAAACTGCTACATCCATCATATCCTTTTTTTTTGCATTATGGTAAAGCCTTTACCATATTGTTCTACTGGTAACTTGATAGGTAGAGTATCTTTTATGTTTGCTTCATCTTTATAAAGCCATCTTGATACATCATCATCCAAAGTTTCTCTATTTAATTCACCCCGCTTTGTGAATATGGTGGGGGCTTGATATTGGATGGTTGTCTTGGATTCCCTTTTTAACAGATGTGGCTTTCCATGTGATTTAGGTGACATGGGTAGTTTGCCAATGAGGAGTGTTTGGGACATAGAATATTCTCCACAACCTTGTTCTTGTATTTTCATCTTGCCTTTGATTGATTCTTGCAATGCATTTGGATCAACATAATTAGGTGAGGGTTCCTCTCTATTGACTAACACTTGCTGTTGTAGAATATTATTCATGTTGGCACAAAATTGGAATGGATTGGGATCTCTGAAAATTGTTATCTCAGTTCCATTATATGGATATTTAAGACACTGGTTATAAGTAGAAGAAACCACTTTTATAGCATGGATCCATGGATGACCAAGAATCATATTATAAGGGAGGTCTAAGTCCAGAACCTATAGCAAAGTCATTTTTGTTACTGGACCAACTCTGATAGGTAAGAAAATCACTCCTTTGGAGAGGTATTCTCCACCATCTTAGGATTTTTTTTTAATCTTCTTAGAGGGATCTATGTCACTTTCATTATAACTAAGAGTAAGGATGACTCTCAAACTATAAATATTTAGGCCTGCTCCTCTGTCTACCAAAACTCATCTGATTTTGCAGTTATGGATAAACACTTGAAGGTGTAATGGATCATTATGATGGGTACTTCCACAAGGTATATCTTTGTATAAAACGGCAACATGTTAGGAAGTAGCAAGGTGTCCTATCCTAGCTTAAAATTGGTCAACATCAATATCAATAGGTAGGATTGACTAAGTCAAGGCTTTGACTAGGACAACACAATGCATAGGAGACATCTTTAGTAACTCAAGAATTAAAATTTGTGCAAGTTTTTTTCCCAAATGATCAAGGAGATTGTACTGACTCATAGAAGTTGGCTTAGGAGGATTGGAAGATGATTCTTTTAACACTGTTTTGGAACGACGAGTAGTCACTACACATGAGGAATCTTGTTCTTTTATCCTTATGGTTGGCACATACTCATCTGATGCATGAAAATAATTAATGACATTATTATGATTCGCACTGGTATAACTAAAATTTCCTTTTTGATTCGAGTTTAAAGAAGAGGCTTTTTCCTTGTCATGATCAAGTAATGGAGTCCTAAAAATTGTATGATCAACGTTAGAAGTTCCAATGAATGGATCTATTTCAATCACATCCTAATCAATCAAGTCTTGGATAAGGTGTATTAATTGAAAACATGACATGATTCTATATCCTTTAGATCGATGATACTCACAATAGGCATTATCATTCCACCAATGTGGCTTTACTGGTGGTTCTTCTTTGATGTCTAGCAACTTTATAATATTTGCTTGAATCAATTGTCTCATTACCATTTCAATAAGCTCTCCCAATGGTGTAAATTGATGGAGAGGATTGTCTCTTGATCTAAAAGGTCTATGTTGTTGACCTTGTTGCTGGCCTTGCTGTTGTTGATTACATTGTTGATTTTGTGGTTGTTGGATAATATTGCTTGTTTGGTTCTACGTCTACTGCGCCTGTTGGGAGGCTGAAGTGTTATAAGCTCTTGTTTCTTTGATAACAAACTTAGGTTGATTCATGCTTATTGTCCTTGCATCAACTACACCATCAATGGTGACATTCTTGTTTTTGGACCAAAATTTATTCTTGTCACCTGAATTGTTTGAATTGTTGTTATCCTTGTTGACCTTAATCACCCCTTCGGCAACGAGCACATTTTCAATACCCATTCCCTTTTTAATGAGTTTGGCAATATAGCTTGGAACTTTTAGTTTTAGCTCATACATAATTTATAGTACCAAATTTGAAAGAACAAATTAACTTGGTACTCTTCAGGTATATCAAGGGAAAACCAACTAACCAGGCTGCACCATCTTTGTAAGAAAGTCATTAATGGTTTTCCTAGTTTTTTCTTTGTGTTACATAGATCCGACATTGTTATCTCATTGTTGATGTTAAATGAAAAGTGGAAAATAAACTTATCGACCAATTCATTCCAAGATTTTATATTTCCTGGCAAATGCGTATACCAATCCATATCTTGTCCCATGAGATTGCGTGGGAAAAGATGCATCAAATATGTCTCATCATAACACACCTTAGTACATGCCATGTAAAAGGCTCGAATGTGATCTTTCCAATTGCCATTTCCTTTGTATTTCTCAAAATTTGGTGCTTTAAAATGTTTAGGTAAGGGAGGCATGTACAAACTTTTATCGAATGTATTGGGACATAAGTCCTTCTTGGTATATAACTTCTTTGTGCTTTTGGTTTGCAATGCCTCAATTTATCATTGCATATTCTCAATTTGTTGCAACCTTACATTAGATTGTTAGGGATTTGGAGGTTCATCACTCATCCCTAGATGTCCTCTTTTTCAGTATACAATACCCCCAAATGGTTGTTGATGTCTATAAATTGTAGTGTGTGGTGTCTATGGCACACATACATTTTAATATTTCTCTTGTTGTTGGGTGCCACCATGCTTTGATACTGAGTATTTTGTTGTGCTAACTAAGATGGAATTTCCATTTGCATTTGCAGTTGATATGGAACTTTGGGTTGTTGAAATTGCATTTGTGGTTGATAATGAGCATTTATTTGTTGTTGTTGTTGTGGCACATAATAGCTCACTTGTCCTTGTTGCACATATTGAGGCGCATACTATTGTTGGTACCAATGTTGTTGATTTTAAACTGATTTTTTTTGCTTTCGTACCATTTGTTGTTGCCCTAATGTAAAACCCATTAGCTTCAAAAGGTTTTCTTATGTGGTTTTGGTTGTGTAGCGTCCTAAAATTGTGACACTTGCAATTTCGACTGCATTTCGGTCTTCATGATGGTGACGCAACACGCAACCTGAATGGAGACCCCGAAACCTGATTATGACACCAAAAACTGCATTTTCTTGCACCCTGGCCTGAACCTCCTTTGCACCCTGCTGTCCCGGGAGGTGGGACCAGAGCGCCCAGCGCCCTGGTCCCCCAGGACCATGGCGCCCAGCGCCCTGGTCCCTGGGTCCTATTTTGGGCCCGGTCTCTTTTGGACTTCAGGTCTTTATGTTTGCAAATTGGAAAATTATCTTTCCTGGTCGGCCTAAGGTTGGGAAAATCAGTCTATTAACCCTAATTGGCAAGTATATAAATGGCATTTTCCTCTTTCATTCGATAGGATGATGGAAAAGAGCGTGGAAATTATACTCAAGCATTCAAGCATTCAAGCATTATTTCAAGCAATTGATCATTCTAAGTCTCCATTCAAGGCTAAGTGTTGCATTCAAGACAAAGATTCAACCATTGAAGAGGAGATCACTTACAACACATTACATGCTACAACATACAACATACAACAAACAACAACATCTATACCTTCGCATATAAGGATACAAACATCCTTACAACAAGGTATTAGTACTTGTTTTACATTACATTTACAACAATTTCTCATTTCTTGGTTAATTCCAAAACCGGGGTTTGACCTAAAGGCAAACCCCTAATCCCTAACCCCCCAATCGTCTTCGCTTTTCTGTGTGTAGGTAGCAGGTACGCGGTTGAAATTGAAGATCTGGAATCCTTGTGCAGAGACGAACAGATCCCCCTTCGTTTCACGGATTTTTCGGAGGACCGTGTGCACGCCGAGCGCCATCGTCCTAGCAACTTTTGCTCAAATTTGCAGGACAGCACCGTATTGACATTTTACTGCTAATTCCAGGTCCGCAGCTTCATCCTATATCCTTATCTCAGTTTATAAGCGAATCTTTGTCACTTTCTATGCATTCCTAGCTTAATTCTTCTATCAACATTCTTTACAAAAGAGGGTAGCCTTGCTTTCCTAACCCTTGAAACACATTTAGCATCCAATCTTGCATTGTGTGGGATTGGATCTTGTGGGTTTCAACCCCTCTTTTGAATGTAAAGTCCCTCCTAAGTGAAAACCATCAACCCTAGTGAATTTCCCTTCTCTCTCCTTGGAGTTGGAAGAGGGGAGAGCAACTAGGGTTCGATCGTGATTTTCCGCTTTACATTTTGGTGAACCCGACGTGAACATCCTTTCTGATTATTCATAATTAGATCTGAAAATTGGATTCTTTGATTACATTTCCATGTTTGATCTTTTGCAAAATTTTAGAGGTTAATTGCGTAAAAACCCTAAATTTTCTTTTTAAGTAATTAAACTTGTGAAATGTTTAATTGTTAATGCTTGTTTCAGATCTGCCCTTCTATTAAAAATTATCAATTCATATTTGTGCGTTAATTTTGAAAATTAAGTGGTTAAGTGTCAAAACCCTAATTTTTGAAACCCTCTTGATTCAACCTTTGTCCGACAATTTCACTGATCAAAACACCTCCAAATCAGCTGTAACTTTGGATTCCGCAATAAAATCACAATATCTTTCATCCCTGAAAATTTGGAAAAAAGTTGCGAGGACCATGTGCACTCCGAGCGCCATCGTCCCCGACATTTTTTCCGAAATTTCGGGAGCTAGATCTTACTGTATTTTTCTGCTAAAATCCAGAATTTTGGCCGATTTTATCAATTATAACACCTTCAAAATTACAGTCAAAGTTGGTCTAGTGATTGCTTGGATTGAGGCTTCTAATCATTCAAAAATTGTTGAAATTGAAATTTGTGTCAAAATTGTGTTTCTTACAGTCCTAAATCTGAAAAGTGTGTTATCATTCATTCGAAATTTCAGTGATTTATCCAAATTTTTGCAATTTGTGACTTTTGAAATTAAGTGCTTAATTACGACAACTTTGATTTCCGCTTTCAAAATTGAATTTTGCGTGAAATTGAGTCAATTTTCAAATTTCAAAACTTGCATTGCTTTTGGTATTCCCTCTAAAATCATAAAATTCAAAATTTTAGTTTCCCTCTCTTTTTCAAAATTCAAATTTTGCATTTTTCGACAATCTTGGTAGGGTTCAATTTTGAGATTGCAACTTTAATTTGGCCTATCTACAGATCGTAAAATCACTCAATTTTTTCAGGTTAGCTGTAAAATCATCATAACTTTTATCCCTGCAAATTTCGAAAAAAGTTGCGAGGACCGTGTGCACCCCGAGCGCCACGGTCCCGGACATTTTTTCCGAAATTTCGGGAGATTGTCCTGATTGTATTTAACAGCTTAAATCTAGAAGATTGGCTGGTTTTACTGAAATTTGCTGCCCCTAAAATTCAAAATCTTCTCTCTCTCTTTAGTGCATGAGTTTTACAACAATAAGTCCTACTTACACTATTCCCGTTAGACGAAGCCTTAGAATTAAGTCTTTCCAAGGTTTAATTACTGAGGAGATGGAACCTAATTTGAATGGTCTGTTTAATGAGGACATGGGTAATTCCTCTAATCCTCTTAATGATGAAGAAGCTCTCCATGAGGTTTCTGTAGAACAACTTTCAAAATTGGATAACCAATTTGATGATTTTCACCAATGGATGTCTCATGAGTATCCCGATAGTCAAGCTCTTCCTTTAATTGAGGGTCTAAAACATATGCTTCAAAGTGATAAGAATGGAATTGATATTTTGCGTGGTATTGCACACATTGTGGATTCGAGTGTGATGCCTATGAAAAGTTGTGCCGAAACCTTAGGTTATACACAACCTCCTACACAAGTCAATCCCTCTATTCCTTTGACAACTTGTATTGCTAGTATACCTACTTTTACATCAAACATAATGACTACTTCAACACAAGACATTCCTCCTATGATCACTAGTCATGGGGGCAATCCCTCTTCTTCAATCAACCCTCTTCCTTCATTCAATCCGACTTCTTCATTCATTCCTTCAATGAGTGTCCCTATTATATCTCCACAAATGAACATGACGCAAGGGGGCAATTCGTTTAATCATTCCATTCCTCCTTGTAGTGTTCCTCCTGTCCAATCATCTCCTATGACTAATTATCATAGGGTCCCGCCACCTTACTCTTTACCTTCTTTTAATAACATAACACCTCCATCTCAATCTAACACATCTAATATGAATTCTTCGACTGAAGCGACTATTAACAATCTTGCACAAACTGTCTCTTCTTTACAACAACAAATTGCCTCTATGAATCAATCTAAGTTTAGTGTGCCCACATGTGATGTTGCGAGTCCACTTTCTCTTGACATTGTTCGAGCTATTCCCCCTAAACATGTTGAAATTCTGCATTTGGAACTTTATAATGGTAAAGGTGATCCTCTAACACATGTTAAGACCTTTCAAACAATATGCACTGATTTTGCTTATGACCAAAGGTTGCTTGCAAAATTGTTTACTAGAACATTAAGAGACAAAGCCCTACAATGGTATTGCTCATTGCCTTCCTATTCTATTACTTCTTTCGAACAACTTACAAATGCTTTCATTCAACAATTTCAAAACAATATAAGTCCTAAAGTTACTTTGATTGATTTAATGCATTGTAAACAAGGTGTTAAAGAAAAAGTGACTGATTTCATTGGTAGATATAAGCATTTGTATGCTCAAATTTCCTTTCCAGTGCCTGACAATGATATTCAAAGAATCTTTATTTCTAATTTACAAAAAGACATTAGAGAAAAACTCCTGTTTTCTGAGTTTACTTCTTTCCAATAGTTGTGCGCAACTCTTCACAATTATCAACTGACTGTGAGTCAAATGGAACAATCACATCCTATGGCTCCGAGTGATAAGGGTGATAGTAGTCAACAACCATTTGGAAAGTTTAAACCAAATAGAGATTCCATCAAATTCAATGAAAACATCATCAACAACAATGTGAATGCAGCATCAAGTGTGTCTCCTATTTCTAAGTTTTTCAAGAGAGAAAGAAAGTTTACTCCTTTGAATGAATCATTGCATAGTATTATGAATAAGTTATTGGAACAAAATGTGCTTACTCTTCCTCCTATAAGGCAAATTGATCCTGCAAAAATTAATTCACCCTATTTTGATAACAAATCTTTTTGTCAATTTCATCGTCAACCTGGGCATGATACTGAAAAATGTTTTACTTTAAAGGGTAAAATTCAAGATTTGATTGATAATAATACTATTTCTGTTTCTGGAGTGAATGATAAAGGCAACAAATCTGTAGCTCTTCCTAACCAAAATCTTCAGATTTTTACTGATCCATTGCCTTCTCATACCTCTAATGCGATTGATACTACTGATTCCTCTGTCTCACCTGATGATCTCGTGTCCATGACTCTGAATGTGATTAACTTTGTAGAACAGCAAGAAAAACCTAAAGAACCTTCCATCACATTTGATTCCAGTGAAACTATCAGGGCACCTGATGGTCCTTTATATATAGTTGCAAAAGTCAAAAATACACCTTGCCGTGGAGTGCTTATTGATCCTTCTTGTATGGTTAATGTCATTACTGAAGAATTTCTTTTTACTTTGCAATTGAATCAAGTGATCTATGACGAAAAAATGTCGTTGTGAAACTATTTGATGCATTTTCTTCTCCTGCAATCAGTTCTATTACATTACCTATTGAAGTCCATAACAAATCCCTTGATGTGAACTTTGCTATTATTCCATCTTCCGAACAATTTCGTGTGAAGCTTGGCTATCCTTGGCTATCTTCCATGAAAGCTATTGCTTCTCCTATTCACAAGTGTTTGAAATTTCCCCATAATGGTGAAGTTGTTACTGTCAATCATAGTCTCTTTAAACCAGCTAAAAGAACTTCTAGTGTTCCTCTTGATTACTTTTGGCCTAAACAATTCCAATCTCTTCCTCCGCGAAGTGATCATCTTTTCAAATCTTATCAAAAGTGGAAAACAGATATGATCCTATCTCTAAGTGAACCTAGAACACCCAAACTTGACATTCCTGTCATTCTTGAGAAGGAAGTTCTTCCTTTGAAAGATAAAACTAATGTCTTTCCTCAAGAAGATTCCCAACCCATCCCTATGGATGTGACTATGCCTATGATTAATAAACTTCCTAAGATTAGACCTCTACCTCCTCGTCATGATAGGATTGGTCTCCTTCCTAAACCGAATATTCCTCCCTTATATGGAGTAGTTCCTCCTCTTTCCTTCTATAGAGAGAAGAGACCTTCTTCTTCTCCTATTATCCAGCCTAAGAGACCACAACCTAAACACCCAAGTGATAAGGATGAGAACATTCCTCCTCCTCAATCTTCTCAACTTCCTACTAAGACTAGACGAAATCATTCTGCACGTGAACGCCGGCGAAAGCGTCGTCTTAGAGCTCAAACTTTGCAATCCCCAAAAACACCTTCAACAAGCATTATTCCATTTTCTCCTCAGCCGACGATTGAGCTGAAATCTCCTAAACATAAGATGCATGATGGTCTTGATCCTGTGCGAGTTAAAGATCCTATTTTTATAAATCTTGATGATGATATAGATGAAAATGTTATTCATGATGAAAATGCTACTTCTCCTGTTCATTCTGATAGTGAATATGAACTTGTTGATGTTGATAATTATCTATCTAATGAATTTTCTAAAGCACTTATCCTAGCTCCTAGACAAGAACAACGTGGCTCGGAACATGAACATAGCCCTTGTTTGGATCTTGTGATAGCTCCATCTGCTGTGTTGGATGTTCCTCCTCTAGCATGTTTCCTACCTTCCCAAAACATTGATCAGCAAGATCGGGGGGTAGATGACGTGCTAGACTAGTTTCATTAGCATAGCAGATTCTCTCCTCCTCTCTTTTGTTACTTCTTCTATATGTTACTCTCATTCTTCTATTTGTTGTCCTTAGTGTTGTCTGCTTGAGGACGATGCAAAGCATTGAGATCTCTCGATCTCTCTCATGTTGACTCAAAAGACACATGTGTTCCCTTCTTCTAGGTGACCTTCCTTGATTGGGGAATGAAGAAAAATTATGCATACATACATATGATATACATGAATAATCATACAGCATACTGACCCCGAGGAAAGCGAAGTCACCTTGTGCTTTGTGTTTTGTGTCTATTATCCTTGGGCTTATCTCACACTTGGGGGCTAAATCCTTGTGATAATGTGCTCCTTTCTCATTTCTTATATGTATCACTACCTTAAAGCAATCACCCCTGGTGAGGCATGTGCGATCGCTTTAACGTAGGGGGGCATACATCCCGTTCATATGTTTTCAAGATACTTGAAAATTTCTTGGCAAATTTAGCCTTGTGTTGAAATTTTTTGATATCTTTCTTGCATGACTCATAGTGAGGGAACCTTACTACTGACAGTCATGGTTCTCCCTTGTGATCTTCCCTTTTACTTTGTCAATAGAAGTCGTAAGATCCTTAGTCCACTGGGGGCTTGGTGTATCTTGCCTCCTTGACGTGGTGAAAGTTTTTCAATGTTGTTTCCTTGTACTTTACCAGAAGTATGAGCATACGCCTATACTCCCGCTAAAGTGGGGGCTAAATGTAGCATCCTAAAATTGTGACACTTGCAATTTCGACTGCATTTCGGTCTTCACGATGGCGACGCAACACGCAACCTGAATGGAGACCCCGAAACCTGATTATGACACCAAAAACTGCATTTTCTTGCACCCTGGCCTGAACCTCCTTTGCACCCTACTGTCCTGGGAGGTGGGACCAGAGCGCCCAGCGCCCTGGTCCCCCAGGACCATGGTGCCTAGCGCCCTAGTCCCTGGGTCCTATTTTGGGCCCGGTGTCTTTTGGACTTCGGGTCTTTATGTTTGCAAATTGGAAAATTATCTTTCCTGGTCGGCCTAAGGTCGGGAAAATCAGTCTATTAACCCTAATTGGCAAGTATATAAATGGCATTTTCCTCTTTCATTTGATAGGATGATGGAAAAGAGCGTGGAAATTATACTCAAGCATTCAAGCATTCAAGCATTCTTTCAAGCAATTGATCATTCTAAGTCTCCATTCAAGGCTAAGTGTTGCATTCAAGACAAGGATTCAACCATTGAAGAGGAGATCACTTACAACACATTACATGCTACAACATACAACATACAACAAACAACAACATCTATACCTTCGCATATAAGGATACAAACATCCTTACAACAAGGTATTAGTACTTGTTTTACATTACATTTACAACAATTTCTCATTTCTTGGTTAATTCCAAAACCGGGGTTTGACCTAAAGGCAAACCCCTAATCCCTAACCCCCCAATCGTCTTCGCTTTTTTGTGTGTAGGTTGCAGGTACGCGGCTGAAATTGAAGATCTGGAATCCTTGTGCAGAGACGAACAGATCCCCCTTCGTTTCGCGGATTTTTCGGAGGACCGTGTGCACGCCGGGCACCATCGTCCCGACAACTTTTGCTCAAATTTGCAGGCCAACGCTGTATCGACATTTTACTGCTAATTCCAGGTCCGCAGCTTCATCCTATATCCCTATCTCAGTTTATAATTGAATCTTTTTTCACTTTCTATGCATTCCTAGCTTAATTCTTCTATCAACATTCTTTACGAAAGAGGGTAGCCTTGCTTTCCTAACCCTTGAAACACATTTAGCATCCAATCTTGCATTGTGTGGGATTGGATCTTGTGGGTTTCAACCCCTCTTTTGAATGTAAAGTCCCTCCTAAGTGAAAACCATCAACCCTAGTGAATCTCCCTTCTCTCTCCTTGGAGTTGGAAGAGGGGAGAGCAACTAGGGTTCGATCGCGATTTTCCGCTTTACAGGTTGTTTCACTTTTACATGCAGAATGACAGTTGCATTAACTTGCTGTGAAGTTTTTCCAAATGATCGTTGTTGTTGCAAGTTTTTATTTACTTGTAGTGGTGTGGAAGTCACTATCATTTGTTGTTGTTGTTGTTGTTGTTGTTTTTGTTTTTGTTGTTGTTGTTGTTGCTATTGTTGTTGTTGTTGTTTTTGTTGTTGTTGTTGTTGTTGTGCATTGCATGTTTGCACATTTGATGATGGTTGTTGTTCCTTTTTCAATTGTTGTAGTATTTGTTGAGGTTGTGCACCACTATTTATTCTTTGTGTCACCATAATTTAAGGTCCTGTTGAAAAACTTTGTGTCATTTGTGAGTTCATATTTGTCACATGTATTGAACTTGATTTCTCATAAGCCTTTTTTTGTTCCATTGAATTGATTTAGACATCAGTAACATTTGGCATTCCATTCGTAAAATTCTGTTGTGTTTGTGATTGCGATCCAATTTGAGAAACTTGTGATGTCTTTGGATATGTCACATTTGCCAATGTCTTCAGCATTTTCATTTGATCTTGTGGAAATGGTGTAGTTTTATATAACAAATTGTTAAAGGCCACAAACGTTGATTTCGATGGAATGCTCACACTCAAATATTTACAGATTTGTTTCTCAAGTAACATGATTATAACCTCTTTTTGTGCATTTGGATGAGGTTCAAAACTCAAAAGATTACCAACTTCATGTTGTGTTTGTACATTAGTTTGATCATTCGAGGTTGTAGTGACATCGATCATACTTTTGAATTTATTAGGAAATAGTTTAGACATCTTGTTGAAGAATTTATTCATTTTCTTCTCCATTTTAGGATTGTTGACAAACATTTCGACATCATCTGAAGCATCGAAATCTGAAGAGGAACCTGATAGATTATTTGGGTCCACTTCCTATTAGAGGTCTTGGTTCAATCCAAATCCTTGTAAAATGTTTTGTTCTCCATGTCTTTGGAGGTTGTGTGTCATGTTGTGGGTTTAATTGATTGAAATTAAAAGGTACATTTCCTGATGCTATTGGTGGAACACTTCCATATCTGGTTGCATTGGCACAAATATGAGTTCATAATATGGAGGAGGTCCTAATTGAAATATCCCATATTGTGGTGTTGCATTTCTTGATGAGCCTACATTTGGATTAACTTTTTGAGTTTGATGTTGTTGTATTTGCATGTTTTGCATGTTGTCCAATGGAAATGACATGGCTTGATATGTCGATTCATGTGGTTTCTTGGATTTAGAACTTGTTTTGCTAGGCATGTCGCTATACAATATTTTTTTGGAATTTTTTGTTTTTAAGAATGATGTATGCATCTAATGCAACTTAGGTGATTGATAATGCAACTAAGTGTTTTGGACCTTTTGAACTTCTAGAATGAAATGCAACTAAATGCAATTTTAAGGAGTGCAAATATGACCTTACTTGATTTTTTTTTTAATTTTTAATATTTAATTTTGGAATGTTATAATGCTAATGCAGCTAAATGCAACTTTAGGATATGAGAATGCAACCTATGTTTTTGTTGTTTTTAAGATTTGGTCAAACTTTTGAAATGTAACCCTAAAGACCCAACCTTGGGAAATTGAAAAATGTAGTCAAGACCTTGGAAGGACAAGAACACAAATGACAAAGTGCCAATGTCTCACCTATACACTTGGATTCTAAGCTAGGTTTGACGAAATGATGTTGATAAAAGGAAATATTTTGAAGAAGGTCTAAACTCCCTAACAACAACCTAGGGTTTGACCTAAAGTTTTGATTTTTGGAATTTGACAAAATCTAATCTTGAGACTACATGCAAAGAGGAATATGATTAATGACCAATGCTTAAGGTATGAACCTATGTTGTGGAATGATGTTCAATTTATATGCTATGATATAGAGATATGAAATTACTTAAAGGTATTATGCAATGATATGATCTAGAGCTATGATACGACTTGATGTTATCATGTGAACTTAGGGTATGAATGAAAATATTGACAAAACTTGGAATATGATATGACCTAATGATATAATATGATTTAATGTGAACTTGGGATATGAAATGAAAATGTATGACAATGTTAGTCTAAGACAAGAGCTAGGTTTTGGACTATGCAATGCTAAAACCTAATGCAATAAGAATATATGCAAAATGCAACCTAAGCCAAAACCTAGTTTTGGTATGATAATGATAATGCAATGAGGACCGAGGAAAATGATTTTAAACCTAAGTGAAAGATGAGGATGCTTACAATGGAATAGACTAAAATGAAGGGTGATGACTATATATCCTATACCTAAGTGTGAACTATGAAAAACCTAACCCTCGGTGACATGAATTTTAAAAAAAGGATACCCAATGTTTTGACAAGCCATGTTCATAAAATGTTCTCAAATGTTGGATGAATACTTGGAAATACTTTGAGACAAAACTTTTACCTTTGTTAGAACTTTTTTTGAGTTTGACCTTTGTATGAACATTTGAAAACTTTGTTTAAGAACCAAGGTTGATTATGGTTTCTCTTGAAGGTTGATTTTGCCAATGTTTATTATGTTGATTAGGTCCTTTGTTTGTGATTTAATTTTAACAAGCACGAAAGACAAAATGTTTGTTTGACTTTTTCATGAAATAAAAATATTCAATCACAATCCTAAGGCTGCAAGGACAATATTTGTTGAATTGCCTAGCTGATAATACCACATTCAACCAGATAGTTAGAATCTTGGTAGCACTGGATCCCCTCCACAACACTCACTTGTTGGGCATATACCAAGATTCAAATTCCTTGGGTCATCACTTCCCAAGAGATTTACTATCTCTAATTGAAGGGCACATGAGGGGTATCTTTGGCATGCATATATCACAATGTCTGAGTCAAAAAATAGAATGTTTTTGGCAAACTACAACAATGGCTCATTAGTTAAGGACTCTCTTTCAGGCGTCCATACATGCTCTCTCCCTCAGGAGGTCTCTTTCCTGTAGAACACAGGTACTGGGGAGGTCAACATAGTTAGACAATTAGCAATCGATATGTGGACTTTTATCCCCACGTATTTTAAATAGTGCCTGAGAGGTGACTTGGCCTTAGCCCATTACCGCTCTAGGTCCTTCTCCCCTCACCGACCTTATGGACTCTTGGGGGGACAAGCCCTCTACCTATGAAATGAAAAATTGAGTGTTGTTTTGAAACTTTTCTTATGCAATCAAAAAGGGGGAGAGGATAGTGTGTGTCAAAATTGTGGGATGGCTCTACACACACAAGTGTGCGCAAACAAAGCAAACACAATGAAAGTAAATGGCTCTTTTAAATGCCCATATCAAAGTGTTATCTAACTACTAAAGAAGATAATCTATTTAAAAAAATTTATTTGACCGCGTCTTGCATCAAATTGCATTAGTAGTTTAAGTTTTTGTCTTCCCCCAACATTCATGAAAGTGCTACATACATAATCAGTAACACATAAATCCCAATATTTGCAAATGAAATAAAATTTCCATGATAACAAGCTAAATTCAACTATTATACCTCAAGTTCTCCCTCTGCATAGGTGCAAAATAACCATTCACAAGCACAAAATGTTTGAACACAAGTGCAAAAACTTTCTACACAAGCGTAAAAGTGCAATGTTTGTGCAAAACAAAGAAATCTGGTCAAACAAGAGGCGATTTCTGTAAAATTGAACCCCTATCAAGCATAAAACCCTAATTTAATGAAATTTAGTTTAAATGACCTCAAAATTGACTATGATTGCAACAATTTTGTTCAATTTTCAAGATTTTTAGGTGAGTTGCCAACTATTAGAGTGATTGCAATCCCTAAGCAAGGAAAATGAAAACTTTTAATGGTCCTTGAGAAAAATGCAGAAGTTTGTGACTCAAAACCCTAATTAAGCTACCTATGAAAGTTTGTTGTTCATTTACCCTCCTAGTTAAGATAGATGAGCTCATTCAAGTTTGATTAACCCTAATTAGAGTAAACATGATCAAATTGAAACCATTTGCAGGGTTTGAGTTCTTTTGAATAACCAAAAATGAAATAATTTTGTTCTTTTTAAGCCTTATTTACATAAACAAAGGAGTTTGAATGATTGTTTTTCTTTAACCAATCCTATCTAAAGATATATGAGTTCATTTCAAAACTTCTGACCAATATTCAAGCCTACTTTAACATTACAAAACCCTAAAAACTGAAAAATGATGGAAGATTAAGTTCTATTTGCAAACTGGCCCAGAACTTTGCATAGGAGCATGTATGGGAAACACAAGTGCAAGAGGATAGAACACAGGCACATGAGAAATTAACATAAGCAGAAGATGATCAAACACATGCCTAGAATTCTTCTGCACATGTGCATAAGTGTTAGAACACCTCAGAAAGCACCCTTTCTCTGGAAATTTCAACCTACAATCAAGCAAAACACTCAAAGCACAAAAGATTAGCCATGTTCACGTTAGGTTCAACAGAAAATGTAACTAGGAAAATCAGGTGTAAGCATCAAAACCTAACACGCAATTAAATTGATCCTAATACATTCAATAGAAGAATGAAAGATAAGATATTTAAACAAAATGTAAACCATCACAAATGTCTCCCTTCATTGGCCTCCATTGTTTTTATTTCACCTTCAAATTATGTGGATGTCACCTAAAAATGCAAGTGACTGAAGCAAGATGATTTCAAGAAAGCGATTTGAAAGCAACAAATTAAGATTACTTGAAGTATGGTTAGAATTGATGAAGAAATAGGCTCAATTTATAGACAAATTGATGAACCCATGAAATTAGCATGAAAGATTCAAAAGAAGCAACTTGATTCAAAATTGGCAAATTTATTTTAAAGAGGCATGATTATAACATGATTGAATGACATATTGATTGACAAGTTTCTATGCAAAATGAATGACAAATTGAGAGAGATTTAAGCCTCCAAATTATGACAATTTTGCCACAAAATTTTGTTTCTTTATTTGAGAAAAAGGTGGAGACAAATTAGATTGATGATGAAAAACAAATTGAGCAAAAATAGCTTTCAATTGATGACAAATTGGCCATGAAAATGGCTTCACAAATTATGACATGATTGAGCACAAAAATGGGAGGTAATTAGGGAGAAATAATTAGGAGGGAATATTTGAATTTGAAAATTAGCAAATTAGGTGGAAAAAGGGAATTAGGAAATTAGGAATTAGGTGACATTAATTAATAAATTCACATTTATTAATTAACTCATAAAAGGATAAATTAGCCAGTTAAATAAAGCATTTAATTGTGACATGAGAGACCTAGGATAAATAAATAAATTTATTTAACCTAGAGGAAACTGTTAATAGGATTAAATGATTAAATCATAAAACCCTAGGAGACTTAGAAAAATGAATTAGGCCAAAAATTGAAGCAATAAATGCATGATATTGATCATGATGAAAAAGATAAATGATGATGACTCAAAGGTTAATGAAAAAAATATCAAGATTGACAAAAGGATCAAATTGATAGATGACAATTGATGAGGACCAATGACTAATTGATCCAAAATTGATGAGAATTGATGATTGATTGAGATCAATGACAAATCGATCAAAGATTGATAAAAGGTCGATTTGATGAAATTTAACATGATACTGAGATTGACAGAGACCGATGACAAATTGTTCACAAATTGACAAGATTGATTGATAATTGACAATTGAAAGAGGATCCAAAATGATCAAAATCTATTGAATATGATTGAAGTCTAGGATAAAACCCTAATTCAACACTAATTAGGATTGACAATATCCAATTGACATAACAAAATTGATCACAACACATGATTGCAATTTGAAGATGACATTGAGAAGACCTAATTAGAAAGTGAGAGAATTAGAAACAAATAGGAAATAAATGCAGAGGAGAGATGCAATGTAGATGAACAATAAAGATCGAATGCATGACATAGAGGAAATGTCAATAAGATACAAAAACCCTAAAATAAGGTCACATGAACATGTTAAAGTATGGTTCCACAAGAGTTAGCCATTTTAAGATGTCTACATAGTCTGCATCTTTTTGCACGACATTTATCAGTATCTCTTAGACTATATCATGTCTTGAGTTTGGTCCTTTGTATTATTATGGCCTTATCACCTCGAGCCAGAGGGTTGGTTCATATTGATCTATCTTATTGCTCGAGTGCATCCTCTTTAGTAACTTCAGTGTTGAATTGATTTATTTAGACATCATCCAATTGCAATTTGAGTGCCATTATCCCAATCGATCTATCTTTGGTTTAGTCATTTCTCCCATCTCATCAATTGTTTCATCAATTTGATTGAATTAATTGATTAATCCAATCCTTGGATTTAGTGTTGAATTTTCATCATCTCATCTTTCCATGTACCAAAAATATTGGTGAATATGAAGGGCTCATTATTGGATTAAAAATAGCTATTCAATGGAACATTGGAGATATTCTCGTCTATGAATATTCACAACTAGTCATCAGGCAAGTGAATGATGAGTACCAAACTAAGGATGAAAAACTCATACCATACAAAAGAATGGTCAATGACCTCAAGAAGAACTTTCAAAGCATCATATTTGATCAAATCCCTAGGGCACAAAACAAAGAAGCTGATGTAATGGCCACTATTGGTTCTCTTCTCACAATAGAGTTGCATAGCCCTAAATATGAGTTCTTGGTCAAACAACTTCTCCAACCAACATTTGAGACATCACACATAGAAATGGTGTGCAACATCATTGGTCCCGAATCACCTTAGTACCATGACATTTATACATACCGTAAAGATGGTACCCTTCTACATAACATATCCTGAAATGACTGCCAAAACCTCATTCGCCATTGTGCCCAATTTACACTTATAGGAGATAATCTATATCATTGGGGCTACCATGACATCCTTGCTAGATGTTTAGATTTGAATGAAGATAATATTGTAGTGAGAGAAGTGCACATTGGAACTTGTGGTGCTCATATGTGTGGATATGTTCTTTTCAAACATCTCTTAAGAGTGGGATACTACTGGCCCACCATAGAACATGACTATTGTGAATTCATTAATAAGTGCGTGCCTCGTCAGCGATAGGGAAATATGATCCATGTTCCAACATAGGGTTTGTAGTCGATTACAACACCATGGCCTTTTTCTACATGGGGCCTTGATCTCATTGGCAAGATCCATCCTCCTTCCAATGATGGACACAAGTTGATCATTTCCATTATTGAATACTTCACAAATTAGGTTGAAGCTATCTCCCTCACCCTTACCACAGGTGTTCAAGTGTCCAAATTCATCCTATATTGTATCCTTTGTCATTATGGAGTCCCCTTTACCATCATTATTGATAATGGGACCCCTTTTAAGGACCAACATTTGTGTGACCTTTTTTCCACATTTCATATTCAACACCATTGGTCCACTTCATAATACCCCCAAGGTAACGGTCGAGTTGAGGCAACTAATAAAACTTTTCTACGTATCCTCAAGAAGGTTGTCAATGAAACTGGTCGTGACTGGCACCTCCATCTTTATCTTTCTCTTTGGGCTTATCACACCAACATTCTAACTCCTACGGGAGCCACTATGTATTCTCTTGTTTATGATGTAGAAGCAGTCTTACCAATTGAGGTCGAGTTGCCATATTTGTGCATATCCTTGAAAGAGTTTGTCTTCGATGAAGACTATAGGGTGGCAAGATTAGCTTAATTAGATTTTCTTGATGAATAACGTAAGAAAGCTTATTATCACCTAGAGATCTAAAAAACTAGACTCAAAAGACAATATCAAAAAAGAGTTTACCCTCATGAGTCTGAGGTAGGTGATCTGGTCCTTAGAGAAAATCCACAGAATCAACAAGTTAGAGAGAATAAAGGAAAATTTGAAGCTCACTGGTTAGGCCCATATGTAGTCACAATGAAGTATGGTTCAGGGTCCTATCAATTATCTACTCTAGAAGGGGAGTACCTAAATGATCCACTCAATATTATACATCTAGAAAAACTCTATGCTTAATCCGTGGTAGTGTACCTCATGTTCTAAAATTTAAAAAAATTAAAAAAATTAAAAAATAAAAAATGCAAAAAAAGTGAAAAAGCAAAAAATAACAAAAATAGTAAAGAGATATAAATTCTTCCTATGGTGAAAACCACTTCTGGTGGTGCCTTGGGCATGTATACATGGTGAAAACCTAGAAATAGGTACTGTGTGTAAACAGTAGTTCCATTGTTCTTTGGTTCTTTGCATCCGCATGCATAGTGTGCTATCTTTTGCTACTCATCCTCATTTGCATCTCCTTTGTATCCACCTCATTCTAGTACAGTATCTCATGTTACCCGCATTTCCTCATCCATGATCACATCCACCTACTCCATAGGTTTTGGTTGTACATAGCCATATTGTTCATGTCTGTGAGATCTTATCCCATTAGCTGGTTTTTCAATAATTATCCTTGAGCATCTTTGTCATCATGATCATATTAGGTTCCTTTTGTCAGTTAGTCTCATTGATCCCTCATCCCATCATCAGTCTACACATGATGCATCCTTCCTTTAGTCAAATAATATCAAATCCTCATCCATCAGTCATCCTTTTGGCAAAAGATATCTGAGACACTCATATTGGCTTTGATTCTTTTTTATTTTTAATTATCTTTTTGTGCTCCTTTGTTTTGTTTCCTTTTGGTTTCCATGATCCTTTATATCATGGTGTGATAGGACTTAAAAAACAAGGGATGTGATTTTGTTTTATTTTTGCTTGGCATGTGTTTTCTTGATGTTTCCCTTGTTGTACCCTCATGAGGTCTTGACTATCTCATGTTACATTGGGGCATGTCTTCTACTTGTAGTTTTTCTAGCATCATTTACTACAAGGTTCTCTATAACTTTATGTGGTGCTAGACTAACCTTTTGTGTGTGTATGTATGCGTCAATCCATGCATTGACTATAAAATTTACCTTTGTTCCTTGTATCATGGTGCATCACATGCAATGCTAAATCAAAATAAGTGCTTGCTACATTGGCAACCCTTTCCAAGGGTGCTCACACTCTGTGATCTTTTCATCTACATTTTTTTCATTGCATTGCATTCACCTAATTATTTTTCTTTGTCGATCGTGACTGGGAATGTGCACACGTACCTTGTTCTCCCTCATTTCCATATTGTCCACTGCTATAAACACTCTAGAATGTGCTAAGCAAGTGCAAAGGGCTCTCAAATCTCTCTATTTTCTCTCTCGTACACATTAAAAGTAATTTTAAAATTTTTTTTGCTAATATAGGGCCCTCTATAGTCCTATTTTTCACCATCTCGGCCCCCCTAGGACCATTTTCACCCGCTGGTCCTATTTCTCAGCTCCTTCCTTCCCATTTTCTATGACAATTTTCCTATCGAGACGCCACCTAGACCTCTGTTTCCCATGCACCCTCTCATCAGGGCATTTCTAATTCATCCTTCCTCCATCAGGTCACCTTGGGGCATTTTTTCTTGCTTCCTTTTCTTTGAGTTGCTGGTGGCTTATTGTCTTTGCACCGATGCTATCCTAGTGCCACTACAAAGAGAGACAAAATGTAGACACCTAAATTTGATTAATCTAATTAATTGAATTTAACTATCCCGAATGCTTGTAAATTAAATAACTATGCATTGTTTAATTAATTAGTGTTTCCCCACCTTGTAACTAAATAATTTTATTAATTACACTATAGTCCCCTTTTATTAATTATTTGACAACCATAAATCATTTAATTAATTAAATCTGATCCCTTCTTCTATTAAATAAATCAAATGCATAATTTGATTATTTATTCACTTTTGTCTTTTTTTCCCATTTCCATTAGAGAATTAATTAATTAAATAATCACATTTCCCCACATGCATCCTAAGGTAAACCCCTCATATAACCCTTCTTCTAACCTAACCCATTTCCTAACCCTTGAGTTTTAACCAACCCTATCCTTTTTAACCTCCCCCTCACATGTGTGTGCACATTCCTTATATTTTCTAATATTTGGAAAACAATATTTTTTTGAGGTGTTAATCTCCCAAATAGACGTATCCTTGGGGACACATGTCATCTCTCTCCTTGACACTTGCCCTTCTCAAGGACACTTGTCATCCTTGGTTGATCCACTTGTACTATTTGAGGATAAGTGTGGAATATCATTCCACATGGCATCTTGACGATTTCCACTTGTCCTCCTTGAGGATAAGTGTCTCTTTTTCAAACCCTTCACCTCCCATCTTGGCCTATTTAATCCCTCCATTTTCTTTGCAAATCATCCACATTTTTGCAACCATATCATCATAATTCCAAATTAATTACTCACTTCACTCTCATGTGAAACCTCATATCACATCCACTTGCATCCATTTCGGTCTATTTCACATGCTCATCATCATGGAGGAAATTCAAGCACCCTTGGAATTATAGAAATTGAGCACACATCGAACCAAATTGAATGACAAATCCTCAACAAAAAGGAGCTATTAAGTTTGTATTTCCTTTCTCATTAAATGTCTTTTTAGCTTTCTTTTTATCATCCTATCTTGATTGTTTTGCTTGTTGATTATGTAATTGGATTGTTAAATAGTTTTCAATCATTTTAATACTCACATTTTCATGCACATACAAATAAACTAATATATCAATACTACTAAATTACAGTCATTTTCTCGAATGTCAATTTCATAATTTTATTTCTAACCCATTAATTTGCTGCTATTTTCTTGCTTTTGCTAACATTTATGCAGGTTCATTAGTAGAAGACTCCAAACTCTAAAAACATCTAACTCGTTTGTTGTAGGACTGCCAAAGAGGGGTACATTTTGCAAACTTGGTTAAAATGAACAATGTGTTTTTCTTTGACTAGTTAACAAACAACTCAATTTTCTAAAGGAATTAACCTTGTTTACTGTGTATTATCTTTGTTATATTAAATCCCTAAAATAGTATACAAGTATCCTCTCCCCTCATGCCTTTGGGTGTAAGAGAATGTGTATCATTTTATTAGCAAGCATGCCTCATAGTACTATACGCTAGTGAGAGGGAATGACTCAAGCAGTAATTTATCCAATCCACTATATAAACGAGGGTGAGACAAAAGCCATAGCCTGCTAGTATTAGCTTATGTCATTCTTGTCAATCTAAAATTTGTTTATCTCAAAGTATGGTTGACTTGGCACATACAGGGTGCTAGATTCCCTAGATTCCAACTAAACACCTATGTTGTAGTGGACCAAAACCCTTTTCTTGCTAGTGTAGGAGGTCGAACCTCCAAAAAGACCCCAATTTATACTTTACATTATCGAGATAGATGTCCACTAGTTCATAAGATCTTCGTATCTTTAGAGAATGAGATTTTGGTGTGACTGATAAGTGTGTGTCATGTTGGGGGAGTCAATGCCTCCAAAATCTATTTCTATTGTGTAGTTAGATTGTTAAATAGTTTTCAATAATTTTAGTACTCACATTTTCACGCACACACAACTAAATTAATATATCAATACTATTAAATATTAAAAACATATAACACAATAAGAAAATTTGAATCATGACAGAAGAATATAACAAAAAGTAAATTTTACCACAAGACTAATCCAGTCTCAAATTTTGAATGCCAGTGTACCACGCTATCGTCTATACGAACATAAAACAAAAAATGAATGGGAGTACTCCATAATATACTCTCTATAGTGTAGAACTTTTTTTCACCTACACAAACTAATATGAGGGGAAAATGTTGAGGCTGTATAGGGGTTTTCCTCAGTCAAACCCTCGCTTTGGTGTTTCACCATCTTGGACATCTAGATTGATAGAATGGATAAATAGATAAATTTAATATAAACAAACCTTTCTTGATGGGGAAAACCCCTATTACATGAGATGCAAAGATAAATTATAGTGTAATAGAAATAAACCTCGCTTAATCGAGGAAAACCCCTATTGCATGAGATATAAAGATAAATGAATTAAATGTGCCTAGATAATAGATACATTCAATGATTCATTACATATGAAAATTCAGCAGTAATAATAAGATAAGAGAGAAGACTACATTAGAAAAGAGGAGGTGGACAACAATAATATAAGCTTAAAATCAATCTGTAAATCATATCTAACAGTGTTTATCATATGATAGAAATCAGCTATAACATCCAAAGATAACACCATGAAACAATAAAATCATAACACTGTGATTATGTGGAGAAATGTTTTTGATAAAAAATCTACCAAGAAAAGAGGGCAAATCTAATTTACTCTTGAAAGAGATTACAATAAAAAAACATTTCCTCACTCTTTCATCAATTCAACAACATCTGTGTACCTATAAAACAACTTACCTGTCTCCAACTCAACCCCTCAATATGTAGACCCTAGGGGGCTCAATTTAAAACCATAAAAAAATACCATGGGCTAAAATAAGGTTATGAAAAACCATGGTGAAATTCCATTAGACCTCTACATGCCAAATATAACATTTTACATGACATTACATCTTCTTACAAGTTGTCATAAGAACGCCCAAATATAGGAGATACTCTTACATACACCATAGACTATTAATAACAAATGTAATGATGCTCTTACACATGTCATAATAATTTATTCCCACATCCAAAATGATTCACCCTACTTTTAGCCCTTATAGCTATCATAAATCTGTCATAACATCCTGAAAAATAGGCCTTACATGTTATACCATTTGATGGGCATCTTTTGACAACTAAAAACTTTATTTTTAAGGCATTGACACGTGGCAAAAGTTCAAACTAATAAAACTCATACCCCTTATGTTGGAGTATAATTATTTAATTACATAAATGTCAAATAACCATGGGAAAATATGAAATAATAATAAATACATAATTTAGAATTGCTAAGGTTGAGACACCTTAATTCTCAACATTCTCCCACTTTTCAAATACCTTGCAAAAGCTAGGGGATTCACACCATCATGGAATCAGCTAGGAACAAGAAACAAGGCCTATGGTCTTACTGCACCAAGTAAACTTTTATGTGCTCACAAGTTTGGTTAGATAATCTGCAATGTTTACATGAGTATCAATTTTATTCAACTCAATATTTCCCTTTGCAATCAACTCATGAACAAAATGGTATTGTACATCCACATTCTTAGTTTGTGCATGAAACATAGGATTCTTAGTTAAATTAATTGCACTATGGCTATCACAACCAATATGAACTATTCTACAATCAAGACCAATACCTGCACACAACCTCTATAACCATACTACCTCCTTAGAAACATGGGAAACAACCATGTACTATGCTTCAGTAGTGGATAAAGTAATTATAGGCTACCTCTTACTCATGTAATTTATAGATCCTTCAAACAAAGTAAACACATACCCACTTGTGGACCTTTTCTATCCAAGTCACTTGCCCAATCTGCATCAACAAATCCATGTATGTCCAATGTATTATCAATACTATTATTCCTAGAATATTATAAACAATATTTAGAAGTTCCTCACAAATATCTAAACACCTTTTTAATATGATTCCAATGTTCTCTACTAAGGTTAGACATAAACCTACTTAAAACTCTCATTGCTTGTGCAATATTTGGTCTAGTGCAAACCATTGCATACATTAATCTTCCTACAACACTAGCATAAGGCACAATAGACATATCATCTAAATCATCAAAATTCTTAGGACACATATCTAGTAAAATCTTAGTGTGGTGCAGGAGCACCTAGTATCTAGTCATTATGTTAATCAGATGTTTGTGTCTTAGAAGTTAGGGGTCATGTTAGTCTGGTTCAATAAGGTCTACAGAGACCATTTGTGATGTCATTTCATGTTTTCAGGTCTGTGTATCAGAGTTGGAGTCATATTTTGCAAGTATGTAAAAAAAATCTGTCAATGTTGTCATTGGGATAAGTTATACCGATAAAGTGTCATTGTTGTAAAAAACTGTCAATGTTGTCATCGAGATATTTATCCCGATGAGGTGTCACTGTTGTAAAAGAAGTGTGAAGTTTGTCATCAGGATAGTTATCCCTATAAAAGAGTCATCGGGATAGTTTCTTTTATTAGGATTGGCAAATATAGTTTAGCCGACTGTGGAAGGTTATCCCAATAGTTGTCCAATTGCCTCGCTCGGTATAGCTATGCTGACATGGGGTCATAAGGGTAAGTTTACCTTATCAAAGTTACACAAAAAGGTTATCCCACCAATAGTATCTATTTTGATGGGGAATAAAGACTTCAATTCCTTCTCTATCCCGACATCGGTGTCCAGTAGGGTTTTATCAGTTTGGGTTTGTTATCCCGATGTATGTGTTTAAATTTGATTTTTCAAATGTGGAAGTCGAATAGACATGTAGTCCAATGGTTATGGTGGGAAAAAAAAATTGGTATAAATGTTAGACACAAAGCACCATTGAGAGGGGGGTGAATCAGTGGTTCTCAATCTTTTCCCTTTAACTATCTTATGTGTGTATACAGGTTATCAGATCTAACTCAATGCAGACTTACTGGTTACTAGGGAGACTAATCACAAATGCATTCACACATAAAGGGACATCACATGACACCAACATATACAAGGAAAAACCAAAATGGGAAAAACCTCGGTGAGAAATGTTGTTGGAGACTACTGCTCCAATCCAAACTCACAATTAATCTTTGATTACAATGTTTAGGGCACCAACCCAAGGAGCACCAACCCCTGATTTTAGGGCACTAACCCAAGGAGCACCAACCCTTGATTTAGGACACCAACCTAAGGAGCTACAACCCCTGCACCGAGCTACCACTCAGTGAGTACAAAAAATACTCATTTATAAATTAATAACCTTGTTACAAATGGATTTTGTAACACTTCTGCAAATATCACTACTGGATCTCTTTACCAATTCATTGCTAGTTCTCTTCCTCACCCTCTCACTGCTGCAACCTTATCAGTTCAGTCTCTTCTCCTTCTCTGCCGGTTCTCTCTCTTTGTTGGTTCTCTCTATTGGTTGTCTCTTCTCTCATCTGATTTGCTACTCTCTACCACCGGTCTTGATAACTCAATCAGATATCTACCATCTGCTTACTGCCAGTCCTCTACTTCCCTTCTTTGCAATCTGATATGGTTCTTCTCTTCCAATTTAGTCACCACTAGTATACTTCTCTCACAGGCTCACTTGCAGACTACCAGTTCCTCACTGTTGCCGGTTGATCCTTTCAACCTGATTCTATCTCACACTCAGTATCTCTTCTGATACTTGTTGATTACATGACTAATCTCTTCTCAAACGAAGCAATCCTCTCTCATTCAGAAGCAACACTATCTATCTTTGGCCACCATATTTAAACTAAATATTTCCCGCCAAAAACCAATTCAAACAGAGGGTGGCTAGGGTTTCCTTCTACCAACCAAATCTACATCCAATCTGATCTGATCTGCCTTGGATCGCACACCTTCTTTGGAGGAATAAGCTATCATGCATTTTCCATTTGTCCAAAGTATGTTTGCCAAAAATAGAAAACCCAACCATGATTTTGAGCCTTGAAATCTGTTGACTCATTTATGACCCAGTTGTTTCCTTCTCGAGGTCTTCTTGCAATATGATTTCCTTGCTTTGATCCAAGAGCCAACAACTCCCTAATCTTTCTCTGTCATTCATTCTTCCTCGAGCCGCACCAATCTGTCATTGACCCATGATTTGTGGCTATTTCATTTAATGTTGACTAACTACTTCAACAACCATGTCGATGGACACTTCACCGACCTTTGCATGCTTGCCACTTCAACTCCATGTTGTATCCTTGTTGATATCCACTTCAACAAAGATCTTTGTGTTGGCTAGACTCGGTCACCGATAATCAACAGATAACCAATCCTTCTTTTCTGTCAGTTCTCTAACCTTGCCGATATCTCACACTTTACCATTCATATCTGCACTTTGCTGATCTGTCGGTGGAACACCTAAATAGGTTTCCAAACATGCCTATCCATAATATGCTCATTCTCATTAGGTAGGAGCACATCACTTAGCCTCTTTTCTTCCTTACCAATTCACATGCTCACTAGTGTCCATCCCGATGACACCATGTCATCAACCTTCAACTGATTCCATCTAAGGCATCTACATACCGATTGCACTCTCTCTCTCTGCAACTGTTGTTATGCCTTTCATCATCATCAGTCTGAACATCATCTCAGCTGGTTTATCAAAGTGAAAAACTCATCACTTCTATACTCTTCCTTTTCTATTCCGGTGGCTTATCATGCCTTCTATGTCAGTCCAGTGCATATCCCTAATTTCATACACTTGAGGCATCCCTTTGATTCACCGGTAGATTTGGTGTGAGTCTTCATTCACTTGCCTACTACTTCTGTCTTATCTCACAAAACTAAGATTCATACTTTGCATAATAGGAGATAAGCTCCACTTACCGGTGGTAGTGAATCCTTGTCATGTGTATCCTGCAATGCACTCACGTGGCTTCCCTATTTGTGCAACATATATTAAAATAGGCATAGGTGATCCGGTTGAGGTACACTCACTATTAATCATCATTTACTGGTTGTTATATCATACCGATCTCCTGTCCATATCTTCCACATAAATTAGACACTAACTTGTGTACCAGTGACTCCGATGGTCATTGTACTGAATGACATTCTCCCCCTTACCTTACCAGTATACTACAACACAAGGTGATATCAAAGATATCTCATTTGGTATGAATCCATGACAGTGCAACACATTCATCTCTTATACTGGTAGCCATTCTATAGTGGTTGACATCAATGACAACACTGCTCATCAATCTCCCAAACCGGTTGACATCAATGACAACACAATGCCAACAATAAATTGTATAGCAACATTGGAAAACCGATTCTGAAGGGTGAAATATGAAAATTTGAATTTGAATCTGATTCTGTAACATAGTTGAAAGTTTTGAAATTGCTGGCATCGTATTGGAAGTTCATTTCATTTTCCTGTAATTAATTTGTTTCCTGTACTTACATGTCATTGTATGAATTCATATTGGCTGGTTAGTTATATGTATGTATGGTTAAGCACTGAATTACCTTCCATTTGTCGGTAATCTGAGCTTTGAACTCATTGCAAAGAAGAGGCTTATTCGTTGCACACAAAGACTTGGATAGCAGGGTAACTAGGGTTTTAACCTCATTTTGACAATTATCCCTCTATGTTTTGCATCATAGTGCCAACCTATAAAGGAATTCTTACTGGTTAACAATCTTGCATACTAAATATGTTAAAAAATAGTGCCATTACTCTATGACAACCAAAGCTTTCTATTTACCCGATCTCTTTTCATTTCTATACCAAATATATACCTTGCATCTCCCAAATCCTTCATATCAATTGCCCCTAAAAGTTGAATTTTAGCTCACTACCCATTGCCTTAGAATTACTGATAAGAAGTATATCATCCACATACAAGACAATTATTAGAATATGATCATCAATACATTTAATGCATACATAGTTATCTTCTTAACTTCTAACGAAATCCAATTTTATGACAAATGAATCAATTTTTTGGTACCACATTTGGGGATACTATTTTTAACCTGCAAACCATATGTTCCTTTCCTTTGACCTGAAATCCTTTAGGATGTTGCATATAAATTTCCTCTTCAAAGTCTCCATGCAAAAAAATAGTTTTAACATCCATTTACTCAATCTCAATGCAATGCCCGCCAAAATACCCTAGAGAATTAAAGCCAAACTCCTCTAAAGAGGGCTATTTTTTTTTTTATAAACTAAAGTACACTTAACTTTTATTAACGACATGATTAAGCATTGGTTAACTTAGTTTCCAACCTGATGTCGATATCTTTATCATTGACTATTTAATAAGTTGTTATGCAAGCATAATTCTCATTATGATACCTCATCTATTTCCCTAGGGTACAATAACATCATTACTTAATCTCAACAATAACATGTACTTACTAACCTTCATTAACCCTCATTACCTATCAGTAGCCATTACTAACTATCATTGGCCATCCTTAGCTATCATGAGCTATCACTACCTATCCTATGATACCATGCACATGCATAGATGCAATCTAGCTATTTATCCCATCATGACATGCAACTACATGAACATGGATGCAATCTGTTGATTTCATATGAAAGATTATGCAACACTAGAAAATTCACTAACTTATCTATGTACATATGCAAGTACACAATTAACTACTCTTCATGATGCTTTCTACTAATCTCTCTACTATATGATATGATACAAGATTATCCCCTTTAATCAAATGTCCATTTGAGCACCAAATCTGAATACTCCTAATCCCTTAACCATCTCTTACCTATGTGAAACTTTATGCATCTATCACGATTAACCATCACCTAATGCATGATCATTAATTCCATTAACATCTAACCCTATTTCAAGAATAGGAAGAATGGGAAAGTTTTGGTGGGGACCCAGATGATGACTGTGGATGAGGAAATTAAGGGTTTCTGTGATACCATCAGCATAATGGTGAAAGACATAGGCAGCCTGAAGAAGGATATGAATTCTGTCAAAAGAGCCACGATAGGCGACAAACCCCTGTCTGAAAATGTCAAAGAATTAGCGATGGCAATTAATATTGCTGAAGCTATTGAAAACATGGTGAGTAAAATTATTGAAAATGAAAAAAAGGTTAAGGAGATGGAAGGAAATAAGGAGGTGAAAGGGATGGAAATCACTATGAACAATCTGGGTAGCAGAGTTGACAGGATGGAACTCACAATAAAGAATATAGCTGAATAGAACTTCCACATTCTCAAAGCCTTGGTGGACAACATGAACATTTTGATTAATAGATTTGATAACATCAAAGATAAAGAGGGTGACAAGGATCAATTGGATAAAAAAGGTCACGAGAAGAGGACTAGAGAAAATACCAGGAATAAGGGTGACATCAAGGGTCGAGAGCTAGATGATTTAAAGACCTCTGTGAACAACATGAAGTAGATGGTGGTCTACGCTGAAGATATCATGAAAAATATCTAGTTGTCTCAGTCTCGGTCTCGGTCTCTGTCTTTGTACAGTCTTTTTGCTTTCCTTTTGCTGTCTTTTTGTGGTTCTTCATGTTATGTGTGTTGAGATCCCTTTTTGTTCGAATGGGATTGGTTTTTATTATTAGAGTGATCAGGCATGGTTCTTTCTAGCTCTATTGCTCTCCTAATTTGTAAAAGGTTTGGGTTCCTTTCAAAAACCTGTTTTTACTTAATCAAAACATCTAACCGTATTTCTCATAAATCTAAATTTGCTTAGCATGATCATTTACTATCATGAACCTTACATGCACAATGTAATATCTAACTACTTCCCTTTTGTCCTTACATAATGCATAATATGAAATGCATACATTTCCCTATCCATTACATGCTTCATATGAGATTTCTACTCCTATTATGAGAATTTCTATCATGCAGCCCACCTACATAATGCAATGGCTTATATGCCTTTCCTATGTATTATTACTATGAGATGCATGCTTACTAACTTGGAAATGCAACTAAAAGAATGTTAACATTACCTACACTTGATATGAGTCATTGTAAGCATCTTAATTATGCAACCAAGGGAATATTACATTCATTACTAATAATATGATTTCAGCCATACATCTTATTTAGTTTTTATAGTGTTAATCTAAGGTTCATTGCCACATAATTTTTTTGTACAACTACACATGATTTCAGCTATGTTTCTATTCTAGTTTCCATTCCACACTTCTAAGATTGTTGCATAATGTTTCTAACCACTAATTTTCTTTCCACTACCTAGCAATGCTACTACACATTATCATGGTTCTAAGTTTACTTCCAACATCAACGTAAAATAATAGAATCAACTTAAGAATCAATGCCTCATTCCAACAAGAACATAAACAATACATTATATACATTGCATATCAAAGTCATTTAATGATTACATTTCTTGTCCAAGACTCACATGACCATGAGTATGCTATGATTACAACTCGTCACATAGTTCTTCAACATGAGCATAGCTCACCAATTGTAAATACAAATGATCACCTACAACTATTATAAATGTTTACATCAAATTTACTCGAACATCAATTACTTTGAAAGTTTCATCCTTTCAAATCTATGATTACTAATACATATATTTTCTGCCATAAAGATCCTAAGGCATCAAGATGAAGATCCAATCCATGCATGGAGAGAAGAACACCAACCAGGAAGGAAAAACCCCAATGGTAAAAAGCACTAACCACATGACCAATGTGGAACCTACAAGGAACCACCCCACATGCTAGGAGATGACACAAGGTCCCAACACACACTCTACATCTAGGTTGACACTCAAAACCAAAGGACAAGACTACCACAAGACACTCATGCATGAAACAAACACAACCAAGCACAATAAGAAACTCTTAGAGGCTATCAACAATAAGGCATAGATGCAATGAAAAACAACAAGGGATCATATGTAGGAGTGGAGTGTCATCACATGCCATCCACTAAACACATAACATAGGCACTAGCCTGATGGACATGTGGAGCCATGTCAACCTATGAGAGACTAAAGGATATTAGCTTACCGTCTTCATGGCCTTCTCACGTTTATCCTAAAACATCCTCCCTAGGAATAAGTCATGAGGCACAAATCAATTTATTATCTTATTAGTAAACCTATCTACCCATACCATGTTCATTTTTAGGCTATCACTTGTTTACAATGCAAGGTAAACCCCCTTGTGCCTTGGTGGTCTAGACTTCATGCATCCTTACAAGGAACCTCATGATAGTCCATCTCTTGTGACCCCGATAATCACAAGGAAGCCCACTCCCCCTAACATGGACCCGTACAACAAGGAAAATATTCCCAAGAGGTCCTAAAACAAGTATTCAAATATTGAAATGAAACTCATAACATGTAGACAAAACACTCACACATGAACAAGGCCACAACAACAAGGAAAGAAAGAAGAGGAACCTCTTGGAAAGCAATCATTAATCAAAGGGCCACACACAAGGCCATCATAATTTTCTGCCAAACATAGAAACAACATCACAACAAGGCCATTCACTTGTTGGAAACAAAACATCAGGGTGCAACCTTCTCTCATGGAAATCTCAACATCAAAGGAACCAATAAAACCACAACATGAAGATTAGAAGCTCATAAATCATCATAAAACCTCAAATATGAATAAGAGAAATTATAGAACACAATAACATATCATAAACTAGCCTTTGGTATGAAGAATAATATGGAAAAATCAAGTCAAATAAGCAACATAAAGGAAAAATCCCTAAATACATAGTCATAGTGTTTTGGTCATATCTAAAAAACCTAGATCCCAAATTTCATGATTTTTACATAGATTTTAGAAGACTTTAAGGCAAAAAAACCAATAAAATTCGTGCAAACCCAGTTTCCACTTTTTGAGATACATTCATCAGAATGTTGCAAACCTGAACATGAGACCAGAAAATTGCGACAAGGCAATAAAATTTTGGACTTAGCCGAATGACTCGATAACACAGACATAGAGTTGCCCAGACTAGATCAACACTCAGAAATATATCCAAATGAAATAGACCAAGTGTGGTGAAGATTAACATCCAACAAAGCTCACTCTAGACAAACCATGAACAACTGACAACTCTAACAGAGTGTAAATTCCAATAATAACAACTTCAACAGTGTCACACAACAATACCGACTGCTCCCAAAAGAAAGACACCAATCAAGGAAGCCCAAAACTATAACCATGGTTGTAGAGGAAGGAAAAGGCATTGCCATGAACAACACCTTAAAAGGGAAAACATTATTGCAATAAAATTTAAGTAACTTAGGAGATAGTTCTCCACAATATGAATCCTTCACTATGCATTCAACACTAAATATAACAACAAATACTACCCCAACAACAATATAAGAATGCATAGGGATGGGAACCATTATTATGAATGGCACCCACAGGAAAAATATACAACATCAAACCATATAATATGCACAATAGAATCAAACTCCTGTATCCCATAATACTCAATTGCAAACAATATTCTATATAAAGAATTGTTCAATACTACCTTGATGGTATGATGAAATAATAAGTATCCGGTCAACTATTGAGAGGGGGGGTGAATCAGTAGATAGAAAAATTGATACAAACTTTACCAATATCAAAAATCAATCTCTCAAAGTAAACTTAGATTAATACCTCTGTCAAGATAAAAACTCATAAGATAAACCAGTTGACTGTTACAACAAATTAACAATAAACAACTTCTTCATATCTCTATACTTCCAGTTATCATGACATAAAAAATAGTTAAGTAGTTAAGTAAATCAACCATGAAAAAATAACCACAAAACATTCAACACTTGACACAAATATTTTTGACGTGGAAACCAAAATAAGTAAAAACCATGATGAGATGAGACTCACAAGATAACTATCTGAACTCTTCTTTCGCCCTGTTATGAGCCTAGCCTGTTAAAGCTTTACAAAAAGTCCTATTAAGAAATAATCATATTAGGAATCACCCAGTTAAGGTATTGAATACAAATGCCTTGTTAGAAGCAATACGCTGTAAGGAGTAACCTTGGTAGAGGATTTGAAAATCCAATCTAATGGACCATCTTGTTAGAGGATTTGAATAGCACCAAGCTTGTTAGAGCTTACCCGGTTAGGGGATTTCAATTCTGCTGTAATTGTTAGAAAATAACAGGAGTTTGCAGATTTGTCTGAATAGCACTACACTTGCTTGATCAGATCCATTTAATGCTACTATGTGCCTTTACTCAAACTGCAGATACATCATCCGATTTGACAACCACACACTCAACTGAACTGTGTCTATCTCTTTGCCAACTCATTAAACTAAATAACCTAATCGACCTTAAATACAAATCAATTAGGTCGGTAACACAACAAAAACCTAATTCTCATCGAGATTACAAAAAATAGGTTCAAGTATGACTGTTGGGTTACATAGCAATCTCTGCACATCAATCAAGAAAACCTTGATCTCTCCTTGATCACTGCTTCATCGAACTTATTAACTCATCACGCGCTTTGCATTAGATTCAATACATTTTCTCATTCCCTAGACAAAAACCATTACAACAACTCACAAAAATCTCTTGGAATTGTTTGCATTCAATAATCATGCATGTCATAATCATTACCGCTCATCATTAGATCATAAACCAATATAACCAATTCACCAAACTTAATCGGTTGGGGTTTATCAAAAACAATAGGTAGGGTTTACCAGTTACAACAATAGATAAGGTTTACACCAGTTATCGGTTCACTCCACAAATTCTTCCTACCAATTACAGTAACAATATTATAACAATATCAACAATATCATTACCGGTTTAATTGACATCAATGACAACATAACATATCATTAATGCAATCTTCATGCAAATGCTTACATACCCCATATCCTTCAAGCAAACACATGCACAAAGAAGACACATGTAACTTCACAAATCTGAATAAAAATAAAACAAAGGACAAGAAGCCGACCTCAACCCTGTGTGATAGAAGGGAAGAGATTGATGAAGAGTTTTCCGCAAGTCATCCAACGATCCAACAAAGCAAAGCCAAGACCAAGCTCCAAAAATCAACCCAAGAAGTTGTAGACCTAAATTGTTTTTGTAGTGAGGAAGAAGAAAAACCCCAAAAATCTCATGACAACAACATAAAATGTAAAGACAATTAATCTAGAAAAGGTAAGTAAGATACCTATTGATCCTATTTTGCTGGGGGTTTCTTCATCACAGGTTTGGGCTCCTATCCCTTGTATTGATATTCTGGGTTCCTATGTCGATCAGAAAGTGAATTGCTTGCATTCAAATACTATTTCTGGGGAAATTTGGGGTGATCAAATTAGTTTGTTAAAGCTTTATCATAAATTGCAGAAAAGATGGGGGGATATGCATTATTTTCAATTATTGTCTGCGAATGCTTTTATTATTGTCTTTGATTCTCCTTCTTTCAGAGATGAGGTATTAAGAACTTCACATCATTGGTTTGGAAAACATTTAATTTCAATTGTGGCTTGGAAACCTTTTTTTGTTCCTGCTTGGTCTAGTTCAAAATTTATTCCTTTCTGGTTTGGTTTACCAAAAATTCCTTTTGAATTTATGGATCCGGATGTTCTTGAGAAAATTGGAAATACTATTGGAACTTTTTTAACATCTAAAATGGACTTTGTGGAGGAGGAAGTTCTAGTTAAAATTTGTGTTCTTATTAACCCTAACAATGTTTGCTCCCATACTTGTAATATCAAGTCTCGTGATGGTATTTGGCGCCAGTCAATTGAGAAATTAGATACAGAGCTTCTTAAGTCTCCTTTACTTTTGGATGCTCCATTACTTATGGATTTTAAGAAAAACCAGTAGGTTGTTGGCTCTGTCCCTAAATCCCTTAATAAAGATAGTTTGTCGGCGGGACCTTCGGTTGAAGGATGTGGAAATGTCTCTTCGCATAAATTAGTAGAAACACGTCACATTAATCTTGAAAGTTATCCATTGTGTCGTAGTTCTGGGAAACCAAATGATCACACTTCGGGTTCGGTCTCACTTTCGTCTTTTCTGAAGACATTTTCTAATAACGGGGGTATAGTGATGGATGGTAATCCCTTGGTAAATGAAGTAGATCATTCATTAACAATAGATTGACCTAAGATGCCAAATAATCACATAAAAGGTAAGGATGACAATTTGCCTTCATGCACTCATAAAGAGGTTTTTGATTCATCAAAGAATGTGAATTTAGATAAAAATGTAGTGATTGATATGGAAACTATTAAACAGGTACCTGCCATAGGTCTTCCTAATGATGCTTCTTTAGTTAAGGAAATTAAGAATTTGGTGTCTAATAATTCCCCTTTGAATGTTGAAATTAATATGTCTAATGAATCTTCCTTAGGGAATAGTAATCCATCAGAGGTTGTCCCAGCTATTATGCCAGATGAGAATCTGGTTCAACAAGTAAATGATATTTTTAACAATCATGCACATCAGATGGATGAGGGTATTATTGATAGAGTTGTTTGTTCAATTGAGAATGATTTGGGGGGTATAAACTCGACCCTTCCAATTTCAAAATCTGCTAATCCTTTTGCGGTTTTGGCTGCAATAGATTTGGGTTTTGAAGATAATCCAATTATCCTGGCTTCTCCAAAGTCATGCAAGAGTTTACCAATTGTCCAAACAACTCTGGTTTTTTCACCATTAGTGGCTTCTCCTGGGAGAGGTAGGCCTCCAAATAATCTTAAGACTCAAATGGAAATTGATGCTGGAATTCAAAAGACTTTGTCCCTTTCTCCTGCTAGTGGCAAGGGAGGCGTTCGGTCTCTCTTGGTAGGCCTAAGAAAACATGCCTAACTCCTGTAAGTGTAAAAAGAAAGAGGAGTAAAAGATCTATGACTAGTCCTCCTGTGACAAGGTCAGGGGCTATGAAACGTAATTTGCAAGGTTGCTTTGGGGAAAGCAAAAATTCTCTGACTAATGGGAAGAGGGGAGCTTCGGCCTCCCCTCGAGGACAATGAGAATTATTTCTTGGAATGTTAGGGGCTTAAATGCCCCTAACAAGAGACGCTTAATTAAGTCCCAGATGGACTTATTTAAGTGTGATATTTTTATGTTGCAAGAAACAAAGTTGTCAAAGGATTCTGCTGATTCAGTTTTTTCATCTTGGAGAAGGTGGAATTTTCTTTCTTCTCCTTCTTGTGGTGCTTCAGGAGGTTTGGCACTGCTTTGGAATAATTATAATATCGAGGTATAGTTAGTGGCATCTGCTACAAATTAGATGTTTACTTTAGTTATAAGAAATATTTCGAAGGTTAAATTATGGCTTTTTTATATTTATGCTCCATCAGGAATTCAAGGGAAGAGTAAGTTATGGGGTGAATTAAAGATGATTTCTTCTCCCTTAAGACATGGTTCCTTTATTATCTTTGGGGGTGATTTTAATGCTATCACTGATTTAGATGATAAAAGAGGAGGTGTTTTCCCTAATAAAAAGATTATGGATGACTTTGGACAAACATGAGAAGGGATTTTTCTTAGATTGCTGAGAGATTAGATTGGTTTTTGTTATCTGAGACTTGGATTGATTCAGATTTTGAATTCTTTTTCTCTATTCTACCGGTCTCGGGTTCTGATCACTTTCCAATTTCCCTATCAGTTATTGAGGACAGGGCTTCTTTTAAGTCTCCATTTAAATTTGAGCCCATGTGGTTTAGAGATTCTTCCTTTTTGCCTCTACTTATGAAATTGTGGAATTCTGCTCCTTTCTGTTTTGGGTCCCGTATGTTTTAGATTTCTAAGAAGTTAAGTTATTTTAAATTGAATATTAGGGAATGGAATATCTCGCATTTTAAGAACATTTTTCAGGAGAAACAAAGGATTCAAGATATGATTGAGTGCCTTAATACTCATATGCTTCAACATGGTATGGTGCCACAAGTTTTTGATGAATTGAAGTCACTAAACTTACAGCTTGAGGAGGTGTTAGCTAGAGAGGAAATCTATTGGAGACAGAAATCTAGAGAGTTATGGCTTTCAGATGGTGATAAGAACACAAATTTTTTTCATTCTTCAACTAAGATTAAAAGATGTAAGAATAGGATATCTTGTATTCAGTGTCAGAATGGGAATTTATTGACAGAGCCAAAGGATATTGCTTCAAAGGCAGTTAGGTTTTTTAAGTCATTATTATCTTCGGAAAATGGAAATCTCAGCAATGATATTATATCTAATATTCCTCCTTTAGTATCTTTGGAAGACAATAAGATGTTGATGTCTCCCTTTTCCTTAGAATAAGTTAAGAGTGTTGTCTTTGCCATGAATCCGAATAAAGCTCCGGGACCAGATGGTTTTACTCCTATATTTTTTCAGAAATGTTGGGATTTTGTGGGAAATGATGTTTTATTGGCTCTCGAGGAAGCTAGGAGAAATAGGTCTATTTTAAAAGAACTTAATACTACAATGATTGCAATTATTCCTAAAAAAGAGGATACTAAGACTTTTGCTGACTTCCGCCCCATTGATTTATGTAACACTTTGTATAAGATATTTACAAAGGCAATTTCCCTTAGGTTGGCAAAAATTCTACCTAGGATCATTTCATTGGAGCAAGGTGGTTTTGTTCCTAGAAGGGAGACGACAGAGGGTGCAATTGTAGCACATTAGGTGCTTCATTCTATTTCCACCTAAAGAACACCGGCCATGATACTTAAACTAGACATGATGAAGGTTTATGATAGAGTAGAGTGAGGGGCTTTATGTGTTGTTCTTGAGAAGTTAGGTTTTCCCAAAGCCTGGGTCAAATGGATTCGTGCATGTATTTCTTCTGCAAGATTCTCAGTTTTAATTAATGGTTCTCCTTGTGGTTTTTTCTCTTCCACCAGGGGTTTGAGACAGGGAGATCCCCTTTCTCCCTTTTTGTTTATTCTCCTAGCTGAAACCTTTAGTTGGGCTATTAGGGCTGCTAAAGTGGGGGGGCTTTGGAAAGGTATAACGATTCATAATATTTCCCAAAGTATTTCTCATTGTCTCTTTGCAGATGATACTCTGTTATTTGGACATGCTTTGTTAGTTGAGGAAAAAGTGATTAAAGGAATAATACAAAATTATACATCATTTTCTGGTCGGAAAGTGAATGGTGATAAATCAAAGATTTTCTTCCTTAATACATCACAACTGGTTCAACATAGGTTAAAATCCTTTTGGGGATTTGAGACTGGAAATCTTCCATGTACTTACCATGGGATTCCTTTCTTTGTTAAATAGGATAAGATTGGTTTTTGGGATAAGATTATTTCGGTCATTTCTAAAAGAATTCTCTCATGGAACCATAGATGGTTAACTTTGGTGAGTAAAATTGTTCTCATCAAGTCTGTTTTGAATGTTGTTCCCATATATCTCATGTCAATTTTGAAGTCTCCAAAAGTAGTTATTGTTAGTTTACAAGACACCCTTAGAGATTTTCTTTGGAACAATAATAAAAATGGCAAGAAAAAATTCCCTTTAGTTGCGTGGGATAAGGTATGTTTGCCTAAGGAACTTGGGGGAACAGGAATTTGGAGTCTAGAGAATCAGAATTTAGCCTTAGGTGCTAAGTTGGTTTGGAATTTATATGACAAGCCTAGGTCCTTATGGGCACAGATTATGTTTGCCAAATATTTAAATAATGGACTGAGAGAGTACATTTTTAAAGTCTCAAATTTGCCTTCGGGTTCTGCCATTTGGAATTTCCTTTGTAAATGTAGATCAGTTATTTTGCCTCATCTCTCATGGATTGTTCACAATGGTAAAAAAGGTCAGATTTTGGGATGAAGTATGGAATGGATACACACATTTGGTGAATATTAGGGATTGGTCTCCACTGATCACTATTCTTTCCTCCCTTTGGGGTATTTTTGTAGTAGATTATTTTGAAATTGTGACTAGTGGACCCCATAAGCTAGCTAGATGGAAGTCGATTGATTTCTTAGATGTTGATCAAAGTATGAAATTAGATTTTGAGAAGATTTTGGGGGATAGAATTGTATTTCTTTCTGATTTTGAGGATGAACTTTTTTGGACAAAGAATATTTCTGGTAAGTACCCTGTTAAAGATGGTTACAACTCTCTTATGGTTGCTAAAGATTTATCATCCTGGCCTTATAAGTTGTTTTGGAATTTGGCTTGTCTTCCTAAAGCTAGAGCCTTTGCTTGGTTGGCAGTTCAAGATAGAGTCCTTACAGGTATGAGACTTGATAGGCTTGGTTTTCCGTTGTGTCCTTTGTAACAAAAATTTGGAATCTTCTTCACACTTGTTCCTACATTGTGATTATGCTTATGAATATTGGCAGTGGTTGTTTGAGAAGATAAATATATCCTCTGTTATTGGTAAGGATCTCATTTCCCATTTTAGATCTTGGTCCTTTATGTTTGCCTCATCTTTTTATGCATGCCTTTGGATCATATCTCTATCTATTGTGATTTGGAATATTTGGTTAGAGCGAAACAATAGGATATTTAAAAAAAAAGTTCTCCTGTGTCTGAGGTTCTATTAAAAATTGAGTCTTCAATCTCTGAGGTTGCTTTGTCATTTATTTATAAGAATTTGGACAACCTTACTTCTTTTTCGCATTGGGATAGTAGAGTTACTAGAGCTTGGAAGATGTTATCGGTTTTACCCTCTCATGGTTCAATTTTAAAAAAGAATGATGCAATAGGTAAGAGATGCTCTTCTAGATGGAAACCTCCTCCATAGGGGCACTTTAAACTAAATTTTGATGGGGCCTCTCATGGTAACCCTGGGCCGGCTGGGGTAGGCATGGTAATTTCTGATCACAATGTAAATTTTATTCAAGCTAAGAGTCATGCTATTGGTTTTAAAACTAACAATTATGTGGAATTTCATGCTTTATCTTTTGGATTGGATATGGCAATCTCTTTGGGAATTAAGGACTTAATAATTGAAGGTGATTCTATGGTTATTATTCAATGTGTTATGAAAAAGAAATCAAATTGTTGGAATTTGCAGTATATACTTGATCTAATTTTACAAAAATTAGAATTGTTTGAATCTTTCTTGTTATCCCATTGTTACAGAGAAGTTAATAAGATTGCAGATTATTTGGCAAATTTAGCCATTGATAGCAATGCTAATCAGTGAGAGGTGGGTTTTGAGAACATTCCTTCTAGGGTATGGGAAGGTTTGTAGCAATAGTTATGTGATTTTCTTGAGTAATGTTGATGTAAAATTTTATGATGATAATTATTCCCGCTTTCCCCTTTCATTTCAAGTATTCATGTTCGTTGTCTGGAAGAGTGTTCAAGCTCATGGTATTTGATACAATAGTGTTTTTCCAAAGGTTTTTTGATACTTTCTTTTTTGGCAGGAAGGTTTTTGGCTCATGGGATTTGGCACAGGGCTTTGGAAAATTTTGACTTCTTCCATTGAAAGAATCTATGGAGTCTACATCTAAAAATTATATGGGCTCTATGTAAAACTGATATTATATGTGTTGTGACCGCATTTTGCATGTGGTTTTGCACGGGTGTATAAACTGATCTACTAGATACTAGAGGTTTGTTTTATGAGCTGTGACCAAAGGTTTTCTTCCCAGGGTTCTTTCCTCTGGTATGCTCTTTGAATCTTGTGCAAAAATATATATATATATATATAGATATTAATAAAAAAGTTTAGTGGAATAATCCACTTTTATTGAAAAAATAAAAATATAATATTTCAACACACTATTATTATGAGTGGGGAGGTATTTTATATTAATTTAGCCTACAATTTTATTTCCCCCTTATATAATATTAAAGCAACTATATATATAAATGAACATGTAAATTAATTAAATAAATCAAGGAGGGGTTATAAATAAATAACCAAGTCCTCCAAAACTATATTAAATAAGATTAATTTAAACACTAAATAAAATAAACTATAAACAACAAATAAATAAATAAATTAACTACAAACATTAAATATCAAATGAACCCTAAGGCAATATAAAGTAATAAACATTAAACATTAATTAAATTAAAACACTATATGACTATGGTAAGTTATAAACAATAAATCAACTCCAATAAATAAAATATTAATTTTCAAATAAATGATCCAAACTCTCAAATATCAAATAAACAATAAATATTAAATAAAGCCTTAAGAAACCTTAATATCTAAAAACCATTGAGTCTAATACATCAAAATACACATAATAACCATATAATCACAAATTGTTATTAAGATAATTAATTTAACATTATTGATCACATAAATGACCACCAACTCATTCCACATACTCACATACCAAGGCAACCAAGCTGACATGGTGATTCACGCCCACACCGACAACACACGCAAGGGACAACATAGACCTAGAGCATGTAAGGGGAAGCAACATTATCTCAAGAACCACATATTACCATTGGGAAAGGACATGCTCAGGCCTGTAAGGCCATGGGAGCTCGCACCTAGGAATCCAAGAGGAAAAGATGTTTGGTACCTGCAAATCCTGCAACCACAACAATGATACATACACATATACATATAACAGGCAAGTGGTAGAATTTCACGATGACACATCCCACTCACAATGAGCGGTGTGACGTTGATTCTCCATGAAAATAGTCAAACAATATACAAACAATAGTTTATATATCATGACATCATCTTATCATATGTACTCAAGAATGGGGTTAGTACATCCATAATATCACTAAATGTATAACCAGCCTAATCTACAACATAGCTAAGCATGTATAATCCATCAAGCACATGAATGCACATAAAAACCATCAATATGTAAACCCATCAATCTACATAGATAGTAAGATAGTATCCTCATCCATAGAATCATCAGAGCAACATATGCCCACATAATGTTAAACATTTAAATGAGTAACTGAAACATATGGAGTCCTAAAATTAACTTGAGACGTCAAATAGGAATATAAAGAAATCTATTAAGAGCAACACACAAGATGGGTTGAGTAAGGGCACTACATCCTCCCCCCCTTGGATTCAACTTACTCTTGAAAGTCACAAGGGTTAAGGTAACAAGCATTATTCAACCAAAACAATTTCAACAGGCATGGACTAATTGTTAGTGTCTTTTGCACGTAATTACCAGAAGTATGCCTATTTTATCATTTAAGGTCTCATCCATCCATACATATTATTTTAATTCAAACATTTCCTAACTCAAGGTAAGATTTTAACACCCAAATTTTCATTCTTTACCTTATTCATCTGGGATAATGCATTTCACAAGAGACAACAAGTTACAAACCTCCTACTAATTACCATATGTATGCTAAATTGCTAAGATATTACCAAGGAAACTTCATTCAACCACATTCACAAACATAAAACTCATAATTTCTATCATCGAGTAGGAAAAAATCAAAATAATCCATACTATTTAAGCATTGAAACACTCCTTTAGTATCTATTTGTACACACATAAGAAGACAAATATACATTTGTACAATATCTTCCACATAAAGACATCCCTAAATCACTGAAGAGGTCATAACATAGGTCTAAATGAAGGATAAATTTCTTAGAAGCACACCTTTTTAGGTTAATTTAGCCAACACAACCCAAAATGTTTAAAATTAGGTGACCTACTTATTTAGAAAAGAGGGATTCTCAACACATAAACAACATAATTTTCCACCATGCTTTCGCTACGCTACTCTGATTCAATCATCCTTATTTATTAACCATACATAAGATATTCACATAAGTTTTGAAGACATAAGATCAATCGACTGGTTTTTTCTTAACTATTGGTGCATCGTAAGCTACTCAATCCCAAGCACTTCTATATTTATTAGATTCAAAAATTTACCAATACATTTGCTTTACTAACATATTTCATCTATTTAACTAATATCATCATTGTCCAATTAAATGTTTAATCTAGTGCAATTCTCTGTGGTGTTCTCCCTTGCACATACTATTAGAGGTCTGATAGGAACATGATAGAAACAATACTTAACACACAATGAGGGTACATAAGACATTCACATTTGGAATGGTCGCCATTAACTATAAAAGAGAAACTGGAAAAGAAAAATCCTCAAATCCAAAATCACGAAAAAGAAGAAAATTTGTTGGTGAAATCCAATCAAGAACGAAGTGTGACAAGTGCCACTTAAAGGTAAATTAAAACAACGGAAGCAAGAAATTGGTGACCAGTCCAAGGTAAGGAAAATCCGAAACCACATTAAATTCATCCATACCATTAACAAATCACCAAAAAAAACAAACCAAATAAACAATTCATTCAATCCACATCACAAGGTGACTAATGTTAGTCACACCAGAGGGAGTAACCATTGCACAACACCCAAGGGTAGGATGCCCTTGAATGAGTAGAGAGTTCACTCCAAGCATTTAAGAAATTTACTTAAATTCCATATTTTCCTAATTTCCTTTAATGTAATGCACCCATTTTAACGAAGGTCTATATGAGTATGTTTTAGGAAAGTGACAATTTCAAGGGAGAGATGGAGTAACTAGTACACCCATACTGATTATTAAAATAAATCTCTTTTTCATGTTAGCTATCTCTATTACGGTTGTCACAATCTTCTTCGTAGAACCTCCTTTTCCTTGTTACACCATTCAATGCATACACACATTACCCTATTTAGACTCACTTCCTAACATTACTTTAAATGCAAGCGTTTATGGAATAAGTATTTTCAGCCTTTCTGGGATACTATCATTTGGAAGACATATTATGAATTCATTCAATTCATTATCCTTAAATCCCACTAGAACTCTCAAGAGAGACACCTCGTTAAAATTCAAATAAAGGAAATAGCAATCATTCTTATTCCACTTCATTGATTAAGTAAAACATTCCTCCAAACCACACCAATCCTATTCAAAGTCAAGAATTCCATTTTATCAAAGGATGAAAGAGATAATGGTATAATTCTCTATCCATACCATGTATCAAGCTTTATTTAATATATCTATATTGTATCGTGGTATTCTCACTTATTAATTTTTAAACACTTGCATCTACATGGACAAACATTCTATCTAACTAGCTATTTTTCTTTTTAAGAAATTAGAAATCGTGGATGCTTTAGCTAAATCTTACACTTCAATGCAAATTTATTCTATGCAACTCTTTTAATGCATGCAAAATTTATTTCTACCAACGACAAATCAAGATAGCAATAATCTTCTAGATACATAGATCTTTTACCAAATGGAGAGGTGAGGGAGAAAGGACATTGCCAGTCAATCAACATACACACCCACAATTTTAAGCATGAACTCTTCAATTCTTAAATATGCTATATGCAGCTAATACAATCCTTCTACGGCATGCAAATCCAGCTTCCCTTGGCATTTCCTAGTATTGCAGATGTACCTAGAATTCCCTTCCATGAACAAATGATATAATTTTACCAAACATCATTTTCTTACATATTGAATCACACATAGGTAGAACACTTGGTAATTATTTTAGGTACCCTACATTACTAACCAATTTTGTGCTTCTCCAGGCTAAGCACCTTCTATCAACTATCCTACTTTAGCCATGTATTAAAGGTATTCATTACAACCATACATTTAGAAACAACATAATTATTCATACTTCAGAAGCATCCAATTACAGTAGGATATTACAAAGAATTTGTTTCACTTCTATATCACAAGTTAGAAGAAATAGTACAACATCATCTAATGTATCTTTCACAACCATAATCAAGTTCCAAAGTAACATTCACCACCATATTTACAATTATCCAACCTACTAAGGGCTTAGCTTCACTAATACATGATCAGTAACCAAATCTCCTTTCTAGGCTATCACCATTATTGACATACTTACTGAATTCCTCCCTAACATAACTTAGCATGATCTCCAATGAATAGTCCTATTCCAGTTTCTTAACACATATCTTAAAACTCATGAATACATTCTATTTATCTATATATATTACATTACAACCACTCCATATACGTAATGTTCTTTACTAAACCATAACCCACTTCATAATTAATACCAAGCGTTCCATCTTACACATATCTTAACCAATATCATGAGTTAATTCTATTTCTAACATAAACCCATAACAAGATAAGATTTGAAATCACTTCCTTTCCCATTATGAATTATAACATTATAACACATCTAGGTACATATCAAGGACACATCATTACTACACTCTTCACCCAAGCCTAGGGTATAACCCAAAGTTCATTAATACATCTACATACACTTAATCATTACAAAATGAGCTTAGCACTTCTATTACACGATTCACCTAATTATCTATAAGGAAGTCAACATAAAAAGAAAAGAAAATATTTTAAAAATATATAGCATGAGTTAAGGGTATACATGTAATCCTTTCCCTAATCATCTATGTATAGAAAAGGAAACCCATATCATCTAGGTAGGCATCATAATTTAGTAAAGCAAGCAAGACTGCATAGAGTCATTGGACATTCATTTCATACAAGAGGCATGTATAAGAAATGAATACTTATTCTGCACAAAATTATGATTTATAGGGGAGTCCAGGGAGAGGCACGGGTACAAGAATCAAAGATTTCTAAGATTTATAAGATTTCATGACCTTTCCCATATGCAACACAAAGAGTGATTTAAACTCAAGAACATCATATTGCACTACCCTCGTGATCAGGAGCAATCTTTGAAAATATCAGAATATATATTTTTTTATTTGTATATTTTATTTATATATATATATATATATATTTTGTATTTTATACATGTTAGCAATTGGGATTTGAAGGTCTTTAGAGAATTTTCAGCCCTTGAAACTTTGGTCAGTCCTTTAGAGTGTTACAAATCTTAGAGACCTTTCCAATGATGCAAATGGCTCGCAGTTTCGAGTCCTGAGCAGAAAGTTATGACTAGTTAAAGCTAGGATAAACTTTGATATAGATTTTTGGTGGTATTTGCTTTTATTATGTAACAAACAATTATGACTGTTGTGTTTTGATTCTAAGCGATTTTGGTGAATGTTGGAATCTCATGAATTGGTATGTGTTCAATTTCCGAATAGAATGGATCACTTTTGGTTTGTTGCAATTTTGTTCTTGTAAGCATATTTTGTCAATACCATCAGTACTCACCAGGAATTGTAATCCAAAACCATAACTTGGATCAACATGAATAAGACACCCAACCTTAACCAGAGATCCCAGTGTTTGTGACCTGGGCTCTGATACTAGATGTAATTTCCACCAAAATACCCTAGAGAATTAAAGCCAAACTACTCTAAAGAGGGCTAATTTTTTTTTGCAGAGAGGAAGAAGAAAAGCCCCAAAAATCTCACAGAAACAACATAAAAAGAAAGACAATTAATCCAAAACCCTAGCCTCTCTTCTAGCCAATGAGATTATTTCATTTAAAATATATCTCATCCCAAATATTAGGGTTAGATAATATATTTTCCCCTTCGACTTTTCTAACACAATTTAAAAACAAAGGAGATAATAATATATTATTTCAACATACTATTATTATGAGTGGGGAGGTATTTAATATTAATTTATCCTATAGTTTTATTTCCCCCTTATATAATATTAAAGCAAGTATATATATAAATGAAAATGTAAATTAATTAAATAAATCAAGGAGGGGTTATAAATAAATAACCAAGTCCCCCAAAACTGTATTAAATAAGATTAATTTAGACACTAAATAAAATAAACTATAAACAATAAATAAATAAATTAACTAAAAACATTAAATATCAAATGAAATCCAAGGTAATATAAAGTAATAAACATTAAACATTAATTTATTTAAAACACTAAATGAATATGGTAAGTTATAAACAATAAATCAACTCCAATAAATAAAATATTAATTTTCAAATAAATGATCCAAACTCTCAACTATCAAATAAACAATAAATATTAAATAAAGCCATAAGCAACCTTAATATCCAAAAACCATTGAGTCTAATACATCAAAATAAACATAATAACCATATAATCACAAATTGATATTAAGATAATTAATTTAACATTATTAATCACATAAATGACCACCAACTCATTCCACATACTCACATACCAAGGGTACCAAGCTAACATGGCGATTCACGCCCACATCGATGACACACGTAAGTGACAACATAGACCTAGAGTGTGTAAGGGGAAAGAACGTCATCTCCGGAACCACATATTACCATTGGGAAATGACACACTCGCACCTGTAAGGCCAGGGGAGCTTGTACCTGGGAATCCAGGAGGAATAGATGTCTAGTACCTACAAATCTTACAACCGCAACAATGAAACATATACATATACACATACATATACATATACATATACATATACATATACATATACATATACATATACATATACATATACATATACATATAACAGGCAAGTGGTAGAATTTCACAACGACACATCCCACTCACAATGAGTGATATGACGTTAATTCTCCATGAAAATAGTCAAACAATATACAAACAATAGTATATATATCATGACATCATCTTATCATATGTACTCAGGAATGGGGTTAGAACATCCATAATATCACTAAATGTATAACTAGCCTAATCTACAACATAGCTAAGCATATATAATCCACCAAGCACATGAATGCATATAAAAACCACCAATATGTAAACCCATCAATTCACATAGATAGTAAGACAGTATCCTTGTCCATAGAATCATCAGAGCAACATATGCCCACCTAATGTTAAACATTGAAATGAGTAACTGAAACATATGGAGTCCTAAACTTAACTTGAGACATCAAATATGAATCTAAACAAATCTATTAAGTGCAACACACATGATGGGTTAAGGAAGGGCACTACACTCAAAATCATTAGCAGCAACAATGGATAAGAGCAATCTAGTAGAGGATAATTTAACAATAGGAGAGAAAATATCACCAAAATCAACCCCCTCTCTTTGGGAGTAGCCCTTAGCTAGCAATCTAGATTTTTACTTCTCTAATGAATGATCTGCTACAAATTTCTTTTTATAGACCCATTTACAACCAATGGCTTTTCTTCCTTTGGGAAAACAAACAAGATCCCATGTATCACATGATTCTAATGCCATAATCTCCTCTAGCATGGCTTGTTTCCAAGAATCACAATCATTTGCTAGATAGATTCCTTATAGGATCTAGGTTCATCATAAGTACTTAATAAAGCAAATATACAATAGAAATCTGGTGGGATATACCTATCAACTAGATTCCATTGTCTTATGGACCTTCTAAGAATAGGAGTATGGGGATCTTGTTGTTCTTGATCTTTGTCAACCTCTTCCTGTTCTTCAGTTTGATCAATAACTGTATTTGAACCCTCATCCTCGTCCTTATTTCCATCTCTTTGTTCTTCTCGAGGTGCACTTTCACGCTTAATTTCAAAATGCACTCTCTTTCCTTTTGGCTATTCAGGATCATAAATAACACTAAGTTCCCTAAAAATCACATCTCTAGAAAAGATAATTTTCTTGGTTAGCGGATTCCATAACTTATAACCTTTTACATTATCAATATATCCAATGAAAATGCACTTTTTAGCTTTTGGATCCAACTTAGTTCATATTTCTTTAGGCACATGAACATAAGCCTCACAACCAAACACCCTTAAATGTGAAACAAATGGTTTCTTACCTATCCACACTTCATAAGGTGTTGTATCAAGAGCCTTATAAGGAGATCTATTTAACAAGTAACAAGCAGTACTTACAACTTTTTCCCAAAAGCATATATCAAGTCATGAACCACTTAACATAGGATGAGAAATAACACTAAGTTCCCTGAAAATCACATCTCTAGAAAAGATAATTTTCTTGGTTAGTGGATTCCATAACTTATAACCTTTTACATTAGCAACATATCTAATGAAAATGCACTTTTCAACTTTTGGATCCAACTTAGTTCATTTTTCATTAGGCACATGAACATAAGCCTCATAGCTAAATACCCTTAAATGTGAAATAGAAGGTTTCTTACATGTCCACACTTCATAAGGTGTCGTATCAAGAGCCTCGTAAGGAGACCTATTTAACAAGTAACAAGTAGTACTTACAACTTCTTCCCAAAAGCATATATCAAGCCTAGAACCACTTAACATACTTCTAGCTCTTTCCATTATAATTCGATGTAACCTTAACATAATTCTAGCTCTATCAAGCATGGAACCAATTAACATACTTCTATCTCTTTCCATTATTGTCCTTTTTAATCTTTACGCCACTCCATTTTGTTGTGGAGTATAAGGAGTAGTTTTTTATCTTACAATTCTTGTATGCTTACAAAATTCATCAAATTCCTTTTAGAATAGTATTCTCCTCCATTATCTGTTCTTAAAACCTTGATTTTACAATCTATTTGCTTTTCAACTAAGGCCTTAAATTCTTTAAACTTTAGATTTATGCCTTATAAAATATAACCATGTATATCTAGAAACATCATTAATGAAGGAGACAGCATATCTAGATCTATCAATTGATTCAATATCCATTGGACCAAATACATTTGAGTGAATAATTTCTAATTTACTCTTAAGATTTATTACTCCCTGAAGGGAATAACTTTCTATTTTGTTTTCCAAACACACAATGTTCACAAAATTTAAAACTCTCATCAGAATAAGAAAAACCATCTAACAACTTTATATTCAAAATGGTTTTTAAGCCATTCTCACTAATGTGGCCCAAACTATAGTACCACAAAATAAAAGTATTTTCAGATTTAGTTACAATATAAGATTTAAAAACTCTAGTAGCTTCAAGCTTAAATAAGTCCCCTTCCTTGTCCCTCTTGCTACCACCAAGTTTCCTCTTACTAATTTGCAACTATGTCAAATGTTACATGCAATCCCATATCATTCAACATAGAAACTAAAATTAAATTTGTTTCTAAACCCGAGACATACAAAATACCTGAAAGAGATTTAATTCTCCCATCATTGAAATACAACTGAATCTTACCCCTTCTGACAATGGGATATGAAAAGTTATCATCGAGGTATATTTCTCCAACATCATATTTCTCATATGTGGAAAACCACTCCTTATGAGGAGTCATGTGGTATGAGCCTTCTAAATCAATTAACCAATTTTATTTAGTCATAACATAAAGAGAAGAAATCAAAACATCATTACCCGAGTTTGAGGATTTCTCTATAGAGGAATCAAACTATTTCTTTGGATTCATGCATTCCTTCTTGATATGCCCTCTATTTCTACAGTTCCAACAATTCACTCGATTCTTTTTACTAGGAGTTTTAGATCTACCCTTGGGTGATCCCATAATACTGGATTGCACTTTTTGGCCAAACTTGACACTAAAATTATCATTTTGCACTAGATCTTTATTTTCTAACACTTATAGTAGCTAAACCATCAAGAATTTGAAGATGAAGTAAAATACTGATTTGTGAGATTTTTCATATAGATTCTAAATATATATTTTTTTAAATAATTAGAAATCAATTGTCCATAATTTTATGTAACTTTTAATAATTTTTTTTTGTGGGCAAAAGGCTAAAGCCTGTAATATTTATATTAATAAAACAATAATTACAAAAATATAGTGACACAATTAAGGGGAGAGAACACCCTCCTATAAACCCAAAAAGAATTCTACCAGGAGAGTTCACTAAACATAAGTGCATAGAATAGAAACCCTATCAACCCCAACCCAGGGAATATTTATGCACTAGTAGGATTTTGAATTAAGATTTCAAAATAATGGAGTCGACAGAACAACCCTTCCCGATGTTTCTATTGTGAAGTCCCATGAAACTCCATTCTAAACAAAAAAGATCACCTAAAATATTGCGTGAAGTCAAAGAGGTGAACCATAGGAAGATGGGATGATCGGTCAATGCATAACCTAGATTATAGAAAAGGATGATCCATTCAGTCTCATATATCCAATTTGGGTAGCAAATGAGTAAGTCCAATTTAGGAACAGATATGGGGAGTCATTGTTGTTATAGGGATTTGCATCCAAGAGCTAATCTAAAAGCTTAGCAGTCCCATGAAACATGGGAACATCCTTGAGCCTGTGGGTTGCTCATTGTGAGGATGAACCTCCAAATTATGGACTGGCTCCCCTTTTGATACCCTATAAACTACTGATTTTGACTGAGGAAAAGGGATAGGAAGATGATTTGAAGTGAACCTATTGACTTCAATGTGATACACAAAAATGTGTAAAGATACTTGTCCTCCTAATGAACTTACAAAATACTCATATAATGAAGTTAGATCAACTCACAATTCAAATATACATGCCTACAATAATGTTTCAAATGAGAGGTTTAATCTTTATTGTTTGTTTGAAAGAAAACAAAGGCTATTTTCATAACTTACATTCAATAAAACATGAGAACACAGTCAAAGACCTACACCATACATGTCCTTCTTGAACTAAACATTAAAAGGAATAAGATAAAAATGAAGGATTTTATATAAAAATCATAAAATCTTTATCAAAATTCTCACAAACAAAAAAATGTTTGAAGAGGAATTCAACTTCTTTATTGAATATCCTGAATTTCTTTCATTACAAGTCTGGAAAAAGATTACAAACTCACTATATTTCTCATAAGGAATGAGCTACAAAAGTCTAATTTGCTGCTACAATAGAGAAATGATTGAGAACTAGAACATAAAAGAAGAATAAGAATGACTTATAGTCAAAAGAAGCTCTAAAAATTCTAATTTGAAAATCTAGCTCTCTTTGACTTGATGACTCCTTTGAGTTGACTGCTACTCCTCAAAATCAGCTCCCAACTGACTATGAATTCCAAAGACTTAGTTGCTGGGCAGATGGAGTTGAAAACCCCTCAAAATTAGGGCCAAAACTTGAGTTTACTTGCTGAAAACTACCTCATAACTCTCCTCAACTGATGACTAACCCTTAGGGGCCCTCAAATAAGGGCTATGACTGTTGCTACAACCTCAAAAACCCCTTCAAATTGTGGGATTTCTCTTTAGGTGAACCTTTCAATAAGATTTGAATTTTGGACTCAAGTTTGACTTGATGGTTGCCTTGTATTTTAAATTCAAATATATTACTTATGACAATCAACCTTATGATCACCTAATCATAGTTATCCTTATGACGCTTGTATCTTCTATTTGTTGGTGTGATATGAAACTCTTGGGCTATTGATCATGATCTTGGGATTATGATGCACCATTCTTGTAATCTACAATCTTCATGGGATTGTTCTTTATTTGATGATTGGTTCATATAATTAAGGTCTTTACTCATTGTATACTACTATAGACCCAGTAACCTTGTGGTGATTTTTGTATTTCTTTCTCTTCCCCATCTATGAACTATGGTTCATTCCTACTATGCCCTTCTTGAAGTATAAACTATCCATTTGTCTCTATTATCTCTTCCCCTAACTGTGAATGCCATCTTTGTGCTGCTATAATAATTGTTCTAAGACACTTGACTGCATTTGTTGATAGAATATCACATTAATACTATTCTATGACTCTCTAGCAGCTGTGAGGACCTTGATAGTGACTTTGTTTGTAATCTCTTTGCCTTAGGACTTTGGCTCGAAACTTGGAGATCTTATAGATTGTCCTCTTCTTTGAGATGCCTAGACTATCCAACTTTGTCTTTGTGTATTATGTGAATAGTATATAATTCATATATGTTTGATGTTGATCATTGTGTCTTTTGTCTTTGATGGACTGTAACAATGGCATTATTGTTAAAACCTGAGAATTATTTTGTCTATTACTCACTGCAAATCTGGTAACTCTCTTAGTGGTGTTTGATGTTGAATGTAAGAAGATTCTTTAATTCCCTTTCATACCTTTTTAGGGCTGCTATTGTATCTCAAAAACATTCACTGGTATCCTTAATGGAGCATGCCTTAATGAGGTCTTTATTTTTGAGGCTGAAATCTGTGACTGAAACCTTGCTATAATGACCTTTATACTTTGCCTTTTGAAAAGGTTTTTTAGATATCATAATGATCCTTTCACTTTTGTCCCAAGTCTAACTTAGTCTCTATTTTGACATCTCTCATGTAATGATAGTCTAATGATTATGACCTTTCATCTTTTCACTGTCAAAATTGTCTTTTTCTTGATAAAATACTACAAATAAGGTTTCTATTATCACATAAGAATCATATTTTGAGGAGCATGCATACACTATCTCAACTTTCATGGGAAAGTACCCCTATTTGCAAAATTCTAAAACTATTTTCTTTCTTTATTGTCATTACAGCTTAGACTTAGATCAAATCTATCTAATGCCATACCCAGATAACTATGGCATGAGTCTCTGATATCTTGATGTGATTGTGAATTGATAAGACTGCTAATCCTTATTGTAGCATGCTTCCTTCATAGGTCTGTGGGTCCTTCAACACCCTTATGACTTGATATGATCCCTGCACTTTATAATAACCTGTTCTTATACCATATCACTATTCTAGCCTTCTCCACTGTTGGAATTACTTGTGAATATATCAATGGCTTTTGATCATGTGAACATACACATGGATATGACTGCCTCTATGAGTCCAAACTTTCAAGAGTATGATTTGGCACTTGAGAGAAACTTCCATTATTGACATCAAAGACTGCTCTTGTACTAATTTTTGTCTCTATCCATTGTGAAAATACTATTAGACTACCCTTGAAACAATATATTTGATGGTGGCTCTTTGATACACTTTCATTGTGCTTGCAAACCCTTGACTGTTATAGGAATTCTTTCTCTATAATTTGACTGCATTTTTTTGCCAATAAGAATAGTACTTTCATTGCACTATTTTGATACATTATTCTTTGTTTGGACTACGAATAAAATCATGCCTCAGACTGTTATGCTGCTCTATCACTGTTTTGATCTTTGTATGGGCATTGTTTTGACATTTGTATTGACTGTGATTTTTTCCTTTAATGGACTAGTTCTAAAACCTTGTTTGTTTTAATGTTCATCTAGTGATTGCTCATTGCCCAATCTTTGTCAAACATTCTATCCTACAAGTGTCTATCACATGTTTATGAGAGATCTACAAAAATCTCATGAAGTTATTTGATCTTTATTCAAGTTGAAGGAGCGTCTCTCTTTTATCATAGATGCATCTTGCAAGGGAATGTGTCTTTACATACTATTTTCAATTGGTTTGTACTCCACTGTGACTGTTTTGATAGTGAATGATTGTTATAAGGTTATCATGTTGTTGCACTATCAAAATGATTTTGAGATTGTTATGCACCTTTGTCTACACCACCTTTTATTTCGGCTACTAGAAGGACTGCCCTGTCTTCAAGTTTGATTTGAAGATTATCCATTTTGACCTTCTAATTTTATCTTTAACACTGCCCTGTCTACCATTAATCTTTAACACTATCAAATCTAATATTCAAGAGTTTCTTATTTCATTTCTCATTGTCTCTTTTTGAAGCTCTGTGACTGCACTTTTGGTGTTTAAGAGGCTCTTCTTATTCTACCATTTGTCAATCATTGATGCATACTCATGGTTATTTTCCCATGATTTTATAGAAAGGATTTCTTTGTGCTTGATTGGTGGGATTCTTTAAAAGACTTGGGTGGCTACTATTTTATCCCTTTTGACTGATCTTTTGAGGATTACTCACTATGTGATTTTGGGATTAAACCCTAGCAACAAATAATTTGAGGAATGTTTGCATTGGAGCTCTACTATCTATCTTCTTCATTGTTCTATCCTAATAGTCACTTGATTGTTTCTCATTGTCATGATATTTGGCATCAACTCATGACTGCATTGTTACTATGAGCTTGGGATTTTATACTGTCACTAAACTTGACTGGCTGGGACTGGTCTCTCATAGCATTCCTATGAATTTTGCTTTTACATATGCATGCCACTCTAACCAAGTGACTGTGATGTCTTATGTGCCTGATCAAGATTGTAGTCTCCTTATTTTGGATATGCTCTAACTTGGTTCCTTATGATTGTCTTCCTTTTTTCCAAAATTTTGATACCACCATCTTTATCAAAACACTTAGAAGGGAAACCCCTTTATTGTTTACTCTTTCAATCAAATGGTTTGAATATGGTTTCAAGATCTTTATATAAAAACTCTATGTTCCTTGAAATAAAAACTCTCAAAAGAATAAAAAAGAAACTATAGAACAACCAACAACTACTATGCATTCCTTTTCAATATGTAAGAAAAATCACAACCTTAATGAATGAACTATTAGACAACATGAGAGGAAAGATAAAAAACTCATAGTGGGCATATATCTTGCTTTGAATAACCTAACCTGCAACATATGGATCAATCTACTGCAATTTCTCTATTACCCATCCTGGCTCATGCAACGTGCCAAGATCCTCCTTCTATGTGGCTGTTAATGCAAAGTTCTCTAGTATTTACTTATTTGGAGCCACCACCACAAGTTCATCTCGAGTTTACAAAACTAAACCATCAATCCTATGGTTTCAACTTGCATAGATTAGTCCACGTGAGTGGACTAATCCATTGTTAACTCAACTCTTGATAGTAGTTGAACTTTCCCTCTAATGGATGAAATGAAACTCCTCCTATTTTCACTTTTGACTTATCAACACGGGGATATGAAATCCTTTTCCTTTTTCTTTAAATTTTTTTTAAACCCCTTATAAGGAAAAATGATAAATAAAAGATAAAAATTTATCTCATATTTATCATTACAATATAATAATATGGGAATCTCAAAGTGATAACCTGTTAAAAGAAACTTACCATGAAGACCTAGAACCTATATAAGGCATTTTTTACCTTGAAAGATGAAAATTGATACCAATCATAGTGTAGACCATTTATAAAAGATAGCAAAATTTACCTTGGCATTGATTCAAGAAGAATGTCCTACCCATTTAGAAACCCACCCAACCAAGCATCTCCTGCAAACATACTATAATTTTCCAATTGAGCATTTAATTTGACCTATGTGAACCAGGAAGGGTGGATGAAAGACCCAATGAGAATCTTTGTGAAATTAGAGGACCATGACAAGTCCATTAAAATGGTTGCAAATCTAGAAACTATCATCATCAAAGGAGCAAATCTATTAGTTGCTAACCAATCTTCTCCCAGAGGTGCTTGTAATACCTACTCCACATTTGCACATGGTATGGAAAAATATACTTTCAACAATAATGGAATACCAAACCCGTGTGGCAAAATAACCTAAATTCTACCCTACAACACAACTCTTAGCACCATGTTAAGGAAGCCAACAAGTAGACCCAAAGCTTGAGGAAATGAATTTCCATGAGCAAGGGGAGAGTACAACCTACACCAAGCCACAAATGTTAGAAAAAACAATATTATCTAGGATAGATAGTGTGCCTTTGAAGTTTGATTTGATCCCAAATTCTGGGATGCGGAGCATTTGAGATTAAGCTAGTAGTCTTTCAAAAGGCAAATTAGTTTGAGAATTTAGAAGTTCTCATTTACTAACTGCATATTAAGTAATTCATTGAGCTTTGAATTTTATAACACTTTTGTTGGTGATAGGATTATATTACCTTCTTGAATAATACATCCTAGATTTGCTAAACAGTCAACCACTTTGTTGGCCTCTCTATAGCAATGGGAAATTGATAAAAATTAAAATTTTAGAATTATGGAAATAGCTTCTTGGATGATATAATTTATCTTCCAATTTGGTGATTGATACCCTTTAATGGCGAGGATGACATTGTTGGCAATATTGCATTATAACAGACAATGAAAGATTGTTGTCATTTCAATAAGGATATTGAGAAGGTTGTTGATGATTATTGACATAACTGATTAAAGATGTTTTACTATCTTGATATTATTATTTTGTCATTGATGTCAAGAAACTGATTTTCTAATTCAGTATGATGTTGCCATATCTTGAGAAGTATGATATGAAGATTATAAAAAAGTCGGTAAAAGACATAGGAAAGAATATGATGAATAAGGGGATAAGTTATTCAATGGGCAACTACTACCGAGTCAGACAATGATGAGATCATGACATTTTACATTGTTTTAACATCATACATATGTTGTAAAATGTAAAGGTTAATACTATACTATGTTATCAAGCAAGGAACCTAGTCGGTAAACCCTAAGGAACCTAGTTGGTAAACCCTAAGGTTATCGTTATCGGTTAATGAAGGCGGAATGTCTACCGAGTGAAGTTTAGTATTCACCGAGTCGTAATCGAGCTATAACAGAATGCATTAAATGTTTACATGTGTTATTTAATGAAGGAAGTTGATGAGCTGGAGCGAATTAAATGATTGGTAAGCCATGTATGAAGATTGTTAAAGAATCTATGGTAAAGAAAGGTCGGCAGGAAGATCTACAACTTAGATTGAACCGTAATACCCTAACACAAGTTCCAAGGTGAAAATGCAAGTTCCAAGGCAGGGTAAAACATTTTTAGATCGAAGAATACATTGAACCTAGACAAGATTGAAGATTTGATGGCTATGATTGATCATGGGAAATGTGATCAATGAGATTAAGTGGTTTGAAGATTGTTTATAAATAGGAAACTGTTGATAAACAATGCATGCGGGCAAGTGTATGCACAGGGATGCTACATAGTGATTACCGAGCACAGAAGCTTGACGACCTGTTAGAATAATAGAGTATAGAGCCTAGCAGAGGGACAAGATAAGTCCTATGAATTGATTGTATTGAACAAATAAGAATCTACTTTAGCATATTTTTAGATGTGAAGTTGCAGACATATCTTTATTATTGTTATTTTGAGAAGTAGCAGAAAATCTCTTAACCGAGTGGACTTAACAGTCTTATATGTAAATCCTCTAGCAAGGTGACATTCTTATTGAGTGTTTGAAATCCTTTAACAAGGTCACTTCTAACAAAGTGAAGATCCTAATAGATCTGAGGGAAATCCCTTAACCGGGTCACATCTAGCAATGTGTTTGTAATCTTTAATAGGATTTGCTTTTAACCGAGCATACTCTAGAAGAGTATATTTCTTAGTGGGTCCAAAATCCCACAGTGGTTTTTCCCTATTTGGGTTTCCATGTTAAATCTGGTGTTATGAGATTTATATTGTTCATATGCTTTTGAGTTTGCATGCTTGATAGTTTTGGTTATATGACTGATATATATGTTACTGAGGTTGAATCTGATGTTTTTATGAATGATTAAGTTTGTATGATTCAACCTCCCCCCCTCTCATCTTGTTGGCTATTGGATCTATACTTATATTAAGTATTAGAACTATCAATTGGTATCAGGGCTCTGGACTCTGAAAGGAATGTTTAAAGGCACTTGAGTTAAAAGATCCAAAGATGTATAAGAGGGATGCACCAAAGCTGAACAAGTCAAGTTTCTCTAAATGGTAGAAAAGGATGAAGCTACATCTATCAGGAACTGGAGAATATGTTGTCTATTATATGGAGAATGATTTCATCACACTGAGCACGTATCCATTGACTATGGAAGAGATAAAGGCAAAACAAGAACATATTCAAGCAATGATTGAAATAACATCTGCATTGACCGATTCAGAGTTTAATGATCTAGAAGGCTGCAATGATGCAAAGGCAATGTGGACTAAGCTCATATCTGTATATGGAGGAGATGAACATGTTCAAAGAGAAAAAGTGGATAGTTTTAGAGGAAAACTTGAATCTATGAGGATGAATGTAGGTGAGAACATAACTCAGTATAGTACAAGACTAAAGGAGATTGTAAATCAAATCAAAGGAGCAGGAGGAACTATTGAAGAAAAGGATGTGACAAGTAAGTTGTTAAGAACCCTTCTACCTGCCTATGCAATCTGAGTCTCTGCAATCAATGAATTGAGGTTTGTACCCAATATGCCAGTTTCTTTAGATGCTACTATTGGTAAGCTACATGCATTTGAGTTAAGTAACTTTGATAGCAGTGGGTCATCGGTAAATAAAGTTGAATCTGCATTTAATTCTTTTCATCTTAATGAATCTAATGATTACAATGAAAGAAAGTATAAGTACTCTGAAGGAGATCATAGTGGAGCAAGTGAAAGATTTCAGAAGAACATGGAAGAAGTACACAAACTGTATGAAGAAATCAGAAAGTAAGAAGAGTTTGAAGCACTATTGGCCAAAAGGCTACCGAGAGGCAAAGGTAAGTTTAAAGGAAAACTACCTTTGAAATGTTTCAACTGTGATAAGATTGGACATATAGCTTCTAACTATCCTGACAAAGCTTTTATTGAAAAGAGAGATTACCGAGATGACAGACAGAAAGATAACCATTACAAAGGACACCGAGACTTCAGAAGAAGAGATATAAAGACATGCTTAATAGCTGATGAGGAATTTGACGATGATAAATCAGATGAGACTGATACAGAGGAAGTTGTTTATGTGGCTATCAAGGATGGATTAGATGAAGAAAGGTATGAAGAAAAAGCCCTAATATATCACATAAACACTAATGATTCTTAGATTATAGATAATGGATGCTCACATCATATGACAGGAGATAAACACAAGTTTGTTATGTTAGAAGATTATGATGGAGGCTATGTTAGATTTGGTAATGATGCACCATGTCCGGTAAGAGGTAAAGGATCTATAACACTTCTTGATAATGCAAGATGCAATGATGTTTATTGGGTTGAAGGTTTGAAATTCAATTTGTTGAGTGTAGCACAGCTAAACAACACAGGTTACCGAATAGAATTTTAGAAAGGAATTGTCAAAGTTCATGACAAGAATGGAAAGTTAGCTGCTATCGGGACACAAACAAAAGGTAATACATTTCACCTTGATTCAACTCACAATAAGTGTTTGTATGCAAAGATTGATGATACCTAGTTATGGCATAAAAGGTTTTGTCATGTTAATTCTGATAACCTGATCAAGATAAGTAAGAAGCACCGAGTAAGAGGTCTACCGAGTCTTGAAAAACCTGAGAATGCTATGTGCCGAGGATTCCAGATGGGTAAGATGAAAAGATCAAGATTTACAAGTAAGTCCTACACTTCTAAGGGAATTTTAGATCTAGTGCACACTGATCTTTGTGGTCCTATGAAAGTTCAAAGTTATAATGGTGATAAATATTTCATATTATTTGTGGATGATTACTGAAGGATGATGTCAATAATGTTTTTAAAAGAAAAATCAGAAGCTTTTCAAATGTTTAAATGGTACAAGGCAAGAGTTGAAAATGAAATAGGAAGACAACTGAAATGTCTCAGATCAGATAGAGGAGGAGAGTTTTCATTTGATGAATTCAACTTATTCTGCAATGATCATGGTATTAAAAGACAAGTCTCTGCACTGAGAACTCCACAACAGAATGGAATAGTTGAAAGAAGAAACAAATCTATTGTGGGTTGTGCTAGAACATTGATGATTGAGAAGAAGGTGCCACAAACATTTTGGAGAGAAGCAATAAGCACAACTGTTTACACCCTAAACCGAGTTCAATTGAAGAAAGGTACTTTGAAGACACCTTATGAAATCTGGTATGGCAAGAAACCTAATGTAAGTTATTTCAAAATCTTTGGGAGTAGATGCTATGTTCATAAAGATGATAGAAATGGCAAGTTTGATCAGAAAAGTGAAGAAGGAATGTTTCTAGGTTATTCTTCTAGAAGCAAAGCATTTAAATGTCTGATCTAATCATCTAACAAAATAGTAGAAAGTGCAAATGTGAAAATCGATGAATTTGCAGAAAGAAATGATGAAGGAAACTCCAAAGAACTAGAAGTTTATGATGGATTTGTCTATGTACAACCGAGAAGTCCTACTGAGAAAATTGTTGAAGAAAATGAAGAAAATATCCAGTTACCGAGTGATGAAGAAGATCATACAGAGCCTACCAAGCCTGTATTAGCCAAGTATGTCAGAAGACATCATGCACCAAGTCAGATTATAGGAGATAAGGATGATCTTGTGATGACAAGGAACAAACTGAGACAGAACACATGTTTGATATCTAAATTTGAACTGAGAATAGTGAAAGAGGCATTTAACAGTGAAGATTGGATAAATGCTATGACAGAAGAGATTGATCAAATCAAGAAGAATGACACATGGACACTAGTCCCAAGATCGAAGGACAAAAATGTAATCGGTACAAAGTGGATCTTTAGAAACAAGCTAAATGAAAAGGGTGAGGTCATTCGGAATAAAACAAGACTAGTTTGCCAAGGTTATGTCCAAGAAGAAGGAATTGATTATGGTGAGACTTTTGCACCTGTTGCTAGACTTGAAGGAGTAAGAACATTGTTGGCATATGCTGCTTTCAAGAACTTCAAGGTATATCAAATGGATGTCAAATTTGCATTTTTGAATGGTTTATTAGAAGAAGAAGTTTTCATTGAACAACCTGAAGGATTTGTTGAAGACAATAATAAAGATCAGGTATGTAAATTGAAGAAAGCTTTATATGGTTTGAAACAAGGACCAAGAGCATGGTATGAAAGATTTCACTCTTATTTGATTAAGATTGGTTTTATAAGGACAAGTGAGAACAACAACATGTACATGAAGAATGATGAAAATGGAATACTGATCTCAGCCATATTTGTTGATGATATTATATTTTGTGGAAATGACTCTTTATGCAAGAACTTTGGAAATGAAATGAGCAAAGAATTTGAGATGTCATTAATCGGGGAGATAAAGTATTTTATAGGTTTATAGATACTTCAAATGAAAAATGAGATTTTCATTACTCAATCCAAGTACATAAAGGAAATCTTGAAGAAATTTGGAATGGAGGATTCAAAACTAGTAAGTACTCCTATGACTACCAACTGTAAACTATCAAAGAATGATGAATCTGCATCTGTTGATGAGATACTTTACTGATCTATGATTGGAAAGTTACAATACGTTGCTCACAGAAGACCAGACATAGCACATGCAGTAGGTATTGTTGCAAGATTCTCTGCAGATCCTAAGGAAACACACATGACGACAATCAAAAGAATTTTCAAATACTTAAAAGGCACTGAAGATTATGGCTTAGTATATTAGAAAGGAAATGATTTTGATTTAAAAGTTTATACTGATGCTGATTGGGCAGGCAACATTGGTGACAGGAAAATCACAAGTGGAGGAGCTTTCTTTTTAGGAGAAAGACTAGTGAGTTGGCTTAGCAAGAAACAAGGATGTGTTTCTCAGTCAACAACAGAAGCTGAATACGTTGCTGCAGCACTGAATTGTACCAACATTGCATGGATCAAACAACTGTTGGAATGTATAAATGAGAAAGTTACTGAGCCAGTAACTATATTCTGTGACAATACTAGTGCCATTAATATTTCAAAGAATCTTGTTATGCACTCTAAGACAAAGCACATATCTATCAAATATCATTATCTTAGAGAAGAAGCTCAAGAGAAGAAAGTGGTGTTGGAATATGTTAGCACAAAGCAGCAAATAGAAGATATCTTCACCAAGCCACTACCAAAGGACACTTTTGAATATCTCAAAAGTAAGTTAGGGGTCCTACCCCTATCTTCTACTCACTGACCGATTTCGGTGAAAGCATCAATCCGATGACTCTATTGAATATCTTTTGGGGAGTTGATGTTGGAGTTATACACTTTAGAATGTTTCTAAAAGTGTACTGGAATTAATACTGGAATATTACAGAGAATGATACAGGAAACATGAATTGAAGACAAATGCTTTGACCGAGACTCAGTTGATACACAACAGCAGGAAATAACTTCTTACAGAAAGAAATTATGTTTTAGTCCTTTTCTTTTTGGCATTGTTGTCAAAGGGGGAGAAGACCTACCAAGGGGGAGAAGACTAATATATGGGAGAAGACTACAGATTGAAATAAAGACTGAAAACAGAAGAGAAGTTTAATGTATGGGGGAGAGCATTTCAGCTTTTTAGAATCACAACAATTCGAATCTTTTAAAGGTCAAATCAATAGGTTTTGCCATCAATGCCAAAGGGGGAGATTGTTGGCAATATTGCATTATAACAGACAATGAAAGATTGTTGGCATTTCAATAAGGATATTGAGAAGGTTGTTGATGATTATGGACATAAGTAATTAAAGATGTTTTACTATCTTGATATTATTATTTTGTCATTGATGTCAAGAAATTGATTTTCTAATTCAGTATGATGTTGCCATATCTTGAGAAGTATGATATGAAGTTTATAAAAAGGTCGGTAAAAGACATAGGAAAGAATATGATGAATAAGGGGATAAGTTATTCTATGGGCAACTACTACCGAGTCAGACAATGATGAGATCATGATGTTTTAGATTGTTTTAACATCATACATATGTTGTAAAATGTAAAGGTTAATACTATACTATGTTATCAGGCAATGAACCTAGTCGGTAAACCCTAAGGTTATCGTTATCGGTTAATGAAGGCGGAATGTCTACCGAGTGAAGTTTAGTATTCACCGAGTTGTAACCGAGCTATAACAGAATGCATTAAATGTTTACATGTGATATTTAATGAAGGAAGCTGATGAGCTAGAGCGAATTAAATGATTGGTAAGCCGTGTATGAAGATTGTTAAAGAATCTATGGTAAAGAAAGGTTGGTAGGAAGATCTACAACTCAAATTGAACCGCAATACCCTAACACAAGTTCCAAGGTGAAAATGCAAGTTCCAAGGCGGGGTAAAACATTTTCAGATCGAAGAATACATTGAACCTAGACAAGATTGAAGATTTGATGGCTATGATTGATCATGGGAAATGTGATCAATGAGATTAAGTGGTTTGAAGATTGTTTATAAATAGGAAACTGTTGATAAACAATGCATGCGGGCAAGTGTATGCACCTAGATGCTACATAGTGATTACCGAGCACAGAAGCTTGAAGACCTGTTAGAATAACATAGTATAGAGCCTAGTAGAGGGACAAGATAAGTCCTATGAATCAGTTGTATTGAACAAATAAGAATCTGCTTTAGCATTTTTTGATGTGAAGTTGCAGACATATCTTTATTACTGTTATTTTGAGAAGTAGTAGAAAATCTCTTAACCGAGTGGACTTAACAGTCTTATATGTAAATCCTCTAGCAAGGTGACATTCTTATTGAGTGTTTGAAATCCTTTAACAAGGTCACTTCTAACAAAGTGAAGATCCTAACGGATATGAGGGAAATCCCTTAACCGGGTCACATCTAGCAATGTGTTTGTAATCTTTAACAGGATTTGCTTTTAACCGAGCATACTCTAGAAGAGTATATTTCTTAGTGGGTCTGAAATCCCATAGTGGTTTTTCCCTATTTGGGTTTCCACGTTAAATCTGGTGTTATGAGATTTATATTGTTCATATGCTTTTGTGTTTGCATGTTTGATAGTTTTGGTTATATGACTGATATATGTGTTACCGAGGTTGAATCTGATGTTTTTATGAATGATTAAGTTTGTATGATTCACCCCCCCCTCCCCCGCTCTCATCTTGTTGGCTATTGGATCTGTACTTATATTAAGTATCAAAACTATCAGACATTCATAGAATCCACTTCAATAGTCAAATTCTGAATTTTTTCTCTCATAGTGATTTTAACGCCAAACAAAAGTGCCTTCGCTTCTGCTATATTATTTGAGTTGTCTTGAATTCTTTCTTTTCCTTCCTTAATGATGTTACCTTTATGATCTCTTATGAAACAACTAATACCTGAGATACCTAGGTTACCCTTAGATGCACCATCAAAGTTCAATTTACAAAATTGGGGTTGTGGATATCTCCATCTTATCTCCTTTCTATTCACTCTCCTAATATTCAGAGTATGAGAATTAAATACCAATATCCTAAGATATAAATTGAGAATCAACTCTCTTAATATTCAGAGTATGAGAATTAACCACTTTTGAAATGTTAGACTCCATTATAAAAATGACCTCCTATAGCTTACTAGACTCTTTCCTAAAGATACATCTATTTGTTTCCCACCATATGTTCCATATTATAAGTGCAAGAGTAACTTCCTAGTTTGCTGAAAAGAAAGAGTCTCCAAATAACCATAGCCAAGAATCAAATAGATCTTTCAAACATTGTTGTAATGGAGATTCCCATTGGAGTTTGTGGATGGCCCATTTCCAACATTCTTGCACAAAGGAACAATTAAGGAGGAGATGATCCAATGTCTCAGTTTCTTGTTCACAAAATACACAGTTGAAGGGTTGAGCAATATTGAGTGAAGAAAGTTTATCACTAATCATAATTTTGCCTTTTAAAACTAACCATGCAAAAGCTCCTATTTTTTAGAGACATGCTTCTGACCAATAGAAGGAAAAGCCCCTAGATTTTTCTTTCAGATTTGTATTTAGGATTGTCTTATAACCCTATTTTATTGAGTAATACCCAGAGCTGGAAGGTAACCACACAAGTTCATCCTTGGAATTGTTGAAGTGAATCACTCTCTTACTTAGTTCCTAGCCTAAAGTTTTCTTTTGAAGAGAAGGAGCAACAACCTCTAAAAAATCTTTCCATTCAATTACCCAAAAACCATCCATCCAAAATCTTAAAAAATAGTCTTTGACAAAAATGCCCCATGAAGATCTTAGGATATCCTTCAAATCCTCCATGCCTTGGATATGTTGTAAATATGGATGACCATTCCAAGAGTCCTCCCAGAATTGAGTATATTTACCATCACGAATCACCCATGACAGATGTGGTAAAAATATCTTCTTGCATTTCAATAGAAAATTCCACATTTGTGAGCCTGGAGGAGGGTCTAGAGATGTGAAGATTCTTTTTGGGGCCTTTGAGTGTAAATATTTGGATCTAATAATGGAATCCCAAATTAAATTCACCTCTTTGTACAACTTCCAGATGAGTTTACTACCTAAAGCTAGGTTCCTTTCCTCAAATCTATGAATACCTGCCTCCTCGAGAAACTTTGAAGAACATACACTATCCCATGCTATTAAGTGAATTTTGCCTTTGGTTTCTTTGTTACCATTCCAAAGGAATTTTTTAAGTAATGAATCTAGTTCTGATTTAACCATCTTTGGCATAGGTAGAATAGACATGACATAATTTAGAATTGAAGCCAACACTGTTTTAATCAACACAATCCTTCCTGCTAGTGATAGCCAAGTGTTTTTCCAAGATCCCAGTCTACTCTTTATTGAAATTACAATGGCTGACCAAAAACTTCCTTTATTACCACTTGAGAAAAGAGGGATACCAAGGTACTTACAAGGTAAAGAACTCTTTTTGAACTCAAGTATATCAGTTAATTTGTTTGTCAAAAGTGAGGAACAATTCATAATGATTTTTTTTAATTTGGATGCATTGATTTTTTGCCCTGAGACTGCACAATACATATCTAATGTTCTCTTTATGGTTTTGGCCTCTCTAGCAGCAGCATCCCCAAACAACATAGTGCCATTTGCAAATAATATGTGAGTTATCAAGATTTGATTTTGTGGAATCAAAATCCCTCTCCAACTATGAAGACTATGTAATGCTGAGATTTTCCCACTTCATGATTTAGCCATGATAATGAAAAGAGAAGGGGAAAGAGGGTTCCCTTGATCAATTTCTTGAGATGAAGAGAAGAAACTAGTTGCTTGTCCATTCACAATAATAATTTTTTTTGCTCCTATCAAACAAGAGATAATCCATTTGCGCTAGAGTTTTGAAAAGACAAACTTTAGGAGGACTTGATGTAATAAAGACCAATTGACTCTATCATAATCCTTCATCATGTATAGTTTAATTATCACCAATTCCACTTTGTGGGAAGAGATTGAATGAATAAATTCATGGGCTACTAGAGCTCCTTCTGAGGTTTCCTTTCTAGGAAAAAATCCACCCTGCTGTTGGGAAATAATTTTTGAAATGATTCTGAAAAATCTCATGGAAATTATTGTTAGAATATGTAATCTTTACTTGGTTTAGGTTTATGGGTATTTAATTTGGGATATTCTTTTGGAATCCCTACATGTAATTTGTCCTCTTGTACATGTGTGAGGACAAGTCATTTCTTTTATTTTTCTTTATTAAGAAATTTTAGATTTCTTTCATAAGAGGATGTGGACACATGGCACACACATTTTATGAATAGTGGCATTCATAGATTTGTGAGTTACTTTGTAACTCCTCTCCTCATCTCTATTTAAGAGATGTCTCCTCTCTCATTTATTCTTAATGACATTATTGTAAAGAGCTTCTTGCTCTCTCTCTCTCTCTCTCTCTCACTCACTCTCATTTTAGGCATTTCCTCATTCATAATAACACAAGGGGTTTTTCTTTGTTTTTCTCCTTTCCAAAGTTCTTGTGCCTCCTTCTTCACATTTAGGTGATTGCTCCAAGGTTTCTGCATTTCTCTTGGTAACATTTACTTCATCAATAAACTTGGATTTTGTTTTTCTTTCCTTGCTCTTGTATTTCCTTTCATGGTATCAGAGCAGGTTTCTAATCCTTGTTTCAAGTTGAGATTGATGAAGGTTACCATTCTGTGGAGTTCACCTTCTTGGAGGCATTCTTGAGAGGAGAAGAAGTTCTTTCTCTAATATTTTCTATTGCGTACGTTTTGGTTTTAGTTTTAAATATTTTTTTTCAAACTTGTTAACAAGTTTGCCTGCAGGATTAATCCATTTAAATTCCAAAGGAAAGTTTAATATTTTTAGTTTTTGGAAGGCTTCCGCCAAAACTCTGTTCTAACCTCTTTATTTTCCTGCATTCTTTAATTTATCTACTTTGGAAGGCTTGTTGAAAAATATTTTTTTCTTTTAGTTTAAGTTTTTGTTTTGGAAGGCTTGCCGCCAACACATTCTCTGTTTTATTTGCAAGCGCATCTTAAAAATCTCAATAATTTCTTTAATCTTTCTTGCAGGATTTGCTTACTAGAATTTTAACATTCCACTTCTTGCAGAGAATTGATAAAAATAAATTTCATATTGTTAAATATCAATTTCTGATTTATCTCTATTATATATAAGCATCAATCTTTGTAACTTCAACCTCTATGTTTTTTATCTCTCTTTGGTCCAGACATTTTTCAGCTTCATACTTGTCACTGCAATTTCATTTCATTTATGCACATATCACTTATGTTTTAGCAATATCTTTTAGTAATGTTTTTGCCTTAAATTTAATTATTATCAAATATTATTATTATCGCTACCTCTATGCCTGCGTTGTAACGTCTTTGCAAGCATTATTACACCATGTTTAGCGCATTTTGTCTAATTTATTTAAGACTCTATTCATTTCTTCTTGTTATACTCATTACCTTTCGTTGCGCTAACATTCTGTAAACCTGCGATTTGCTCTTGTTTGGTTTGTTTTGCAGGAGCCGTTTTATTCAATCATTTCTTTTATATAAAGTTTTTCTTATTCCTTTGATACGTTTTCATTAAGTTTACTTAAAAATAAAGACTTTGTTTAAGCTCTTTTCTTTTCATTCCCATGAAAGAAAGTGTTTAATTTAGAGTTTCTTCTTAGAATTCAATAAAAGTTTAAAGCTTAGTTACTTTATTTTAAATTTTTAAGTTTAAAAGTAATACGGTTCCACATATATTAAAACTTAAAAAAGTTTTAAGTTTATTTAAATTTTTTTAAATGTTTATAAAGTTTTATATGCATTTAAAAAGTTTATGCTGTTTAAAATTTTTTTATAATAAAGTTTTTTAATATATTAAATGTTTTAATTATTTTTTTTAACTGTTTTATTTTATTATTAATAAATATTTAAAGTTCTTTTTAATATTAAGGTTGTTCAACTAAACTTAAGTATTTAAATTAAAATTTGTTATTTTAGAATAACATTTGTAAAAAAATCTTTTAATTTTTTAAAAGCTATTGAAATTTGATTCAATTTTTATCAAGGAAGTTATTTTTTTTAATCAATAGAGGTAATTTTTTAAAAAAAATACTAACTATTATTTGTTCAAGATTATTTTGTAAATATGTTTACTTTAATTCCGGAAATTAAATTAAATAGCACTAATTATGATTCATGGAAAACACATATTTCCTTTATTTTTTCGTTTCAAGCACCTTTTGGATGTTGCTACTGATAAAAGTTCAGACCCCGCCACAATTGCTCCTCAAGCCAACCAAGACAAATGGAAGGCTCAAAATGAGGAAGCACTTGGTTTAATTGGTATTTCAATGGTTCCTGATTTGTAGTTTCTAATTGGAAATTGTACAAAAGTGTATGAAGCTTGGGAAATTTTAAAAACAATTTATGATAGCTCGAAAGAATCCCGAAAAATTCAGCTTTAAGATCACCTCGAAGATCTCAGCTATACAGATTTTAAAACCATGGATGAATTCTTATTAAAGTTTGATTCTATTAATAGTCAATTAACTGGTTTAGGAGTTACACTAGCTGGTTTACTTTTAATTCATCTTATTCTTCAAAAATGTCTTCCTCGTCAATTTCAACAATTTATTACGAATATTCATGCTCAACTTTCTATTCCTAGTTTAGCTACTCAATTAACTTATGATATTTTTCGTAATTTATTATGTCAAGAGGAAGCTAAATTAATTCAATTTGGTACTCTTAAAAGTAGTGAACATGCTTTTATGTCTAAAAATCAAAATCATAATAATAATTTTAGATCCAATAATAATAATAATAATAATAATAATAATAATAATAATAATAATCACAAATATTCTAATTATCAATCTCATTCTAAATCCTATCATAATAACAATCATAATAATACATACAATAATCAAAGGAATAATTCTCATACAAGACCTCATTGCACATATTGTGGTAAGGATAGTCATGTGACTAATAATTGTTTTAAGAAGCAAAATGGTAAAAAGCACATGAACCAAAATAATCAAAATAATCAACAACATAAACCTCATTATAAGAAAGGCAATAATAATGGTAATTCATCTCGTCATGCATTTACATGTACTTATAATGTTTCTCAACCACTTGAGTGGATTATTGATTCTGGTGCATCTCAACATGTTACTTCTAATAAAGAATGTTTTGAATCCTTGCAACCTGATACTTCTAATATTCCTGTTCAATTAGCTAATAATCATAGTTGCAAAGTTGAAGCTATTGTTGATGTGAATGTCCCTAATGGGAAATTACATGACGTTCGTTATGTTTCTGAATTAAAATCAAATTTGCTTTCAGTTCCTAAACTTTGTCAAGATTATAAGATTAACTTTAATAGGGCCATGTGTTATATCATTGATCCAAAAACTAATCATGTTATTGCTACTGCTAAAATGGATACTGGTAACTTATTTAAGTTCTATGAATTTGCTCTTACAAAGTATTCCTATCTTACTACTGTTGATTTTACTATATGGCATGAAAGACTTGGCCATCTCAATTCTGATTATATTTCATTGATGCAAAAGTAAAATATGGTTGATGGATTGCTTACTATTGTTCCTTCTCAAATTGTTTACAATGGTTGCATGAGTGGTAAGATGCATAGGGAACCCTTTCCTCATGGTCAATCTTGGAGGGCATATACTAAATTGCATCTAGTTCATAATGATCTCTTGGGTCCCATGGAGAATCCCTCCATCCAAGGTTCAAGGTAAGTTCTTACCTTTGTTGATGATTTTTCAAGGAGAACATGGATATATTTCTTTCATAGTAAGGATCAAGTGCTTGATGTGTTTACTGAATTTCATATGTTTGTAGAAAGGCAATTTGGTTCTAAAATTAAGATTCTTCATACTGACAATGGAAGAGAATATGTCAATAATGCATTTAATGCTTATTTGAAATCTTTTGGAATTAAACATGAGCTTACCATTCCTTATACACCACAAAAAAATGGTGTGGCGGAATGGAAGCATAGGACCATTGTGGAAATGGAAAGATGTTTATTGCATGCAAAAAATATGGATTACAAGTTTTGGGTTGAAACTATGGCTTGTGCAACTTATTTAATTAATAGAACACCTGCCAAACACTTAAAGGATAAAACTCTTGAAGAAGCTTGGTCTAGTAGAAAGCCCAATTTTCAGAATTTAAGAATTTTTGGTTCCACAGCTTATGTTCACAAACCTAAGGAGAAAAGACAAAAATTAGATGCTAAATCTTCTCCTTTTTTTTTGTTGGTTATGATGAAAATGCCAAAGGTTATAGAGTTTACAATCCTGTTACTAACAAGGTAAAAGTTGCAAGAGATGTTTTTATTGTAGAAAAAAGCATTCATGATTGTTCTAAAGTGGAGGATGATGAACTTGCTCAAAGCAAAGTTGTTCTTGTGGAGGACAAACCTCCTTCTCTTAACCCTACTCCTAATGCATCTCTTTCTATTCCTTCTAGTGATAGTGATGATGATAATAATAACTCTACTCCTCATGACTCTTATTCTAGTGATGAATCCATTACTTCAAAAAGAAGACCAAAATGGTTTAAATTTTTTATTCAAGATAGTGATGAATACTTAGCTAGAATGGATAGACTTCAAACTAGAAGAGTAAATAATTGTAATTATGCTTTAATGTCTAGTATTATGAATTATAATGATCCTAAAACATTTGATCAAGCTAAAAATCAACCACATTGGCAAAAAGAAATGAACTAAGAATATGATACTTTAATTTCTAACCAAACTTGGGATTTAGTTCCCTTGCCTCATGGTAAAAATCTTGTTTCTTGCAAGTGGCTTTATAAAACTAAATTGAATGCTAATAATCAAGTTAGTAAATTTAAAGCTAGATTAGTTGCTTGAGGTTTTTCTCAAATTGAAGGCTTAGATTATACTAAAACTTTTGCTCCTGTTGCTAAAATGCCTACAATTAAACTTGTGCTTGCTTTAGCTTCTAGAATGAATTGGCCTATTCACCAAATTGATGTTAAAAGTGCCTTTCTTAATGGTGATTTACATGAGGAAATTTATATGTCTCAACCTCCTAGTTTTGTTAAGGAAGGTAATGAACATTTAGTTTGCAAGTTAAAGAAATCAATTTATGGTTTGAAGCAATCTCCTAGGGAATTGTATTATAAGATTAATGCATTCTTTCTTTCTCGAGGTTTCATTAGAAGTAAAAATGATCCAAATTTATATATTAAACATAGTGAAGATGACATTGTGATTATTATTTTATATGTAGATGATTTAATTCTAACTTCAAGTTCCAATAATTTGATTTCTGAAATTAAGTTTCAACTCAATCAAAAATTTTAAATGACTGATTTAGGTCTTTTACATTATTTCTTAGGAATGCAAATTTGGCAAACCTCTAGAGGAATTTTCTTATCTCAAAGTAAATATTCTCAAAATCTCATAGATAAATTTAAAATGAATGATGCTAACCATGTTTCAATTCCTATTGAATTAGGCACTAAGTTAATGATTGATATGAAAACTCCACTTGTTGATCCTACTTTGTATAGACAATTAGTATGAAGTTTGGTTTCAAGATTCATGTCTAAACCTCAACAAACACACTTCAAAGTTGCTAAAACAATTTTAAGATATATTAAAGGAACTATTAATGTAGGTTTGTTTTATGATGCAAATTTTGATTTTACTTTAAAAGGTTTTACTGATTCCGATCTAGGTGGAGATCCCAATGATGGGAAATCTACATTTTTTTGTTGGTTCAGGAGAAATTTCTTGGAATAGTAAAAAGAAACAATCTACCTCTCTTGGATCCACTAAAGCTGAGTACAAAGGATGCACTAATGCTTCCAAAGAATCCTTGTGGCTTAGAAGACTACTTGAAGATTTGGGTCTACCTCAACACGAACCAACTCCCTTGTATTGTGACAATCAAAGTGCCATTGCCTTGGCTAAAAATCCAGTTTTCCATGCAAGGACAAAACACATTTCTCTCCAACACTGCTTTATTAGAGAACAAATTGAAGACAAGCAATTTTCACTCCTTTATTTCAAGGGGGAAGACCAAGTTGCATATATTTTGACCAAGACACTTTGTAAATAAAAGTTCCAATTTCATTGTAAAAATATTGGATTGTAACCCATTGAAGGGTTTGATATGAAAAAACCAAGTAAAGCTTAAGGGGGGGTGTTAGAATATTTAATCTTTACTTGGCTTAGGTTTATTTGTATTTAATTTGGGATATTCCTTTGAAATCCCTATATGTAATTTGTCCTCTTGTACATGTGTGAGGACAAGTCATTTCTTTTATTTTCCTTTATTAAGGAATTTTAGATTTACTCCATAAGAGGATGTGGACACATGGCACACACATTTTATGAATAGTGGCATTCATAGATTTGGGAGTTACTTTGTAACTCCTCTCCTCATCTCTATTTAAGAGATGTCTCCTCTCTCATTTCTTCTTAATGACATTATTGTAAAGAGCCTCTCTCTCTCTCTCTCTCTCTCTCTCTCTCTCTCTCTCTCTCTCTCTCTCTCTCTCTCTCTCTCTCTCATTTTAGGCATTGCCTCATTCATAATAACACAAGGGGTTTTTCTTTATTTTTCCCCTTTCAAAATTTCTTGTGCCTCCTTCTTCACATTTGGGTGATTGCTCCAAGGTTTCTGCATTTCTCTTGGTAACATTTACTTCATCAATAAACTTACTTGGATTTTGTTTTTCTTTCCTTGCTCTTGTATTTCCTTTCAATTGTTTTAGTTACAAACATATACATTGTATTACAAAACAAAATTTGCCTAAAGTCTACAAATGTTGAAGGATTTGGGGGCTTTGGAATTAAATCAATGAGAGTGGTATTGAACTATTTTAATATATTTCCACTTTTCCTAGACTCCTCCACCACTTTCCAAATATTTATACCTATAAAGTCCCAACATTTTTGGAAGAAGATAGTTGTGAATCCATCTGGACCCAGGGCCTTATTAGGGTGCATATCGAAGACTATAATTTTGATTTCCTCAAGAGAGAAGGGTTTCATCAAATTGATATTATCCTGATTAGTAACCAAGGGTGTGATGTGATCCAATAAATTTGTTGGACTACAATCCAAAGTTTCTTCATCAAAGGAGCTAGAGAATAATGAGGAGAAAAAATTAACAACCTCACTACTAATATCCTTGGAGTCATTCAGATTTAAGCTTGCTCCATTTTTAATTTGGGAAATCTAATTGGAGGATCTTCTCATGGTAGCTGAGGAATGAAAAAATAGTATTTATGTCACTTGCTTGCAACCAAGTATCCCTAGACTTCTGTTTCCAATAGATTTCCTCTTTGTGCAAAACATCTTCCAGCTCAAGATTCAGATGTTTTGGTTGGTTGTATGAATGTCGAGTAATACCATGAAGTAATATCTCATTGTTAATAGACAAGATCTTAGATTCTAGTTCCCCTTTAGTCTTGAAAATATTTTTGAAAACTATTGAGTTCCATTCTTCAATTTTTATTTTTAGCTAGTTTAGTTAATTACAAAATCAAAATATCCTAGAGCCAGCAAAGGAGGCATGTTGCCACCAATCTTACAACTAAGGAAAAAAACTAGCATCCTAAAACCACATTTATTTGAATTTGAATGACTTCCCTAACTTGTGCCTAAGAGGAGAGAGGGGGACATCCGCTTTTATAGCCAAATGATCTAACCCTGTGAGAAGAATGATATTAGTTGATAGAATACCAAACTTGGAAACCCAAATCGAATTGAAAAAGAATCTATCCAACCATTTTGCAATGTGATAAAAACCATCCCTCCTATTTGTCCAAGTCATATTACCATTCATGGGAACACAATCCTGAAAATCATTATTGTTGACAAAATTGTTGAAGTCTTGCATTGTATAAAGAGGGGGAATAATACCTCCCATTTTATCCCTCATAGAGAGGACTGCATTGAACACCCCCCCCCCCTCAAATAATAAATGGAAGGTTAGGATACTTGGAAAGGGAAAAGGAAATTGACTCTCATAAATACTGCTTGCCCATGGATGAATTAGGACCGAATACCACAACAACACTAAACTTAGCCTTACAAGATGAGACTCTGGCCAAAATGTAATTAGCTCTAATGTCAACACTTTGGATAGTGACACTTGATTCCTTCCATAAAATAGCAAGACCTTCAGATGTACCAATGGACTGAGATGCAATAAATTTCCATTTTTTCCAGTATTTAAAAGATTGGGAGTGTGAAGACTGGGAGAACTTGGTTTCTTGAATCAATACTAGGTCTACACCACAACCTTCAATTTGAGATTTGATGAGGCATTTTTTGTTATGCCCCTAACATTCCAAGAGAGTATCTTCATGACTTCCCTTGAGAGTCTTCAACTCTCAAAGGGCTAAATTTTTCATCCAATGTATTTTGCAGTCCCGCTTTGATGTCATCTGAAGTTTTCCTGACCAACCTCTTTTTCTTTGGAGGTCTACGTACCTTCCCTTTTGGATTTTTGATTGTCAAAACCTTCTTTGATATTTTTTGATAAATAGAACATAAAACTGGTGAATGATCATGTGATATAGAGGAAATGTCTTGTAAAAACTGATTGCTACTTTCCTTGTTTGAATCAAGAGGAGAAAGTTGAACATCATCATTATGATAAGTCAATAGTAGTTAGGAGGAATCTTGATTTTCTTCAAGGAGGAGAGGTGGATATGTAGACTCCAACAACTTGAGGGACTCAGGAAGTTCAATGTCCTTACCATGATATGTCAAAGAAAGGAACAGTTCCACTACGTTGATATTTTCTTCCTTCTCATAGACATGGATAGGCCTAAATATTTCCTGTTCCATATAACCTTCAGGTTCCTTACTGAAAGAGGGAAGTGTTGATTTCTCATTCTCATTTGAAGGCCAACATAGGGCAACCTCTTCATCTAAAATCTATGCACATGCATTTCTTGGCATTATAACAGACAAGAGAAGATTGTTGGCATTTCAATAAGGATATTGAGAAGGTTGTTGATGATTATGGATATAACTGATTAAGGATGTTTATTGTCTTAACAATATTGTTTTGTCATTGATGTCAAGAAATTGATTTTCTAATTTATTATGATGTTGCCATATCTTAAGAAGTATGTTTTGAAGAGAATTAAGATGTCGGTAAAAGATAGAAAAAATGTGATGAATAAGGGGAGGAATAAGTTATTCAATGGGCAACTATTACTGAGTTAGACAATGATGAGATCATGTTGTTTAGATTGTTTTGATATCCTACATATGCTATTGTTTGTAAGGTTAATACTATACTATGTTACCGAGAAGGAACCTAGTCGGTAAACCCTAAGGTTATCGCTATCGGTTAATGAAGGTGAATTGTCTATCAAGTGAAGTTTAGTATTTACTGAGTTGCAACCGAGTATTAATAGAATGCATTGGATGAATACATGTGTTATTTAATGATGGAAGCTAATGAGATGAATATGATTAAATGATTCATACAATGTGTATAAAGTTTGTTAAGGATCTATGGCAAAGGAAAATCGGTAGGAAGATCTACAGCTCAGATTGAACTGCAATACCCTAGCACAAGTTCCAAGGTGAGGTAAAACATTTTCAGATTGAAGGATACATTGAACCTGGTCAAGATTGAAGATTTGATGGCTATGATTGATCATGGGAAATGTGATCGAGGAAATTTAGCGGTTAGCAATTGTTTATAAATAAGGAATTGTTGATAAACAATGTATGCAGGCAAATGTAAGCACAGGGATGCTACATAGTGATTACTGAGCACATAAGCTTGAAGACCTATTTGAATAATAGAGTAAGGAGCCTAGCAGAGGGACAAGATAAGTCCTACGACTAGATTGTATTGAGCAAATAAGAATTTACTTTAGCATTTTAGATGCAAAGTTGCAGACATACTCATTACTGTTGTTTATTTGTAAGTGACAGAAAATCTCTTAACTGAGTGGACTTAATAGTCTTATTTGTAAATCCTCTAGTAAGGTGAAATTCTGATTGAGTGTTTGAAACCCTTTAACAAGGTCACCTCTAACAAGGTGAAGATCCTAACAGATCTAAGGGAAATCCTTTAACCGGGTCACATCTAGCAATGTGTTTGTAATCTTTAACAGGATTTGCTTTTAACCGAGCATACTCTAGAAGAGTATATTTCTTAGTGGGTCCGAAATCCCATAGTGGTTTTTCCCTATTTGGGTTTCCATATTAAATCTGGTGTTATATGTTTTGTGGTGTTATCTATTTATGAGTTTACATGTTTTACAGTTTTGGTTACATATATCTATTAAAGCTACCGAGGTTGAATCTGTTAAATATATTGAAGATTAAGTTTGTATGATTCACCCCCCCCTCTCATCTTATTAACAATTGGCATAAGAGATAACAATATTCCCAAATTGATATTCAAGAATCATATCATGTTCCCCAGCCAAAAATGGTGCTTTGAATTGCAAAAGAAATTTTTTATTCTCTCATAATACCTGTGAAAATTTCCAAGAAGGTAGTGCAAGAGTTTGCGAACTAGGAATTTTGAAGTTAAGAATGAACTATTTGTCCATAATGTTTTTAACAAGAGAGATATCCTTAAGAAAGGAGGACCGAAGTCCTACTACAAAAGCCTTTGTGGGATCAAGATTTGGTAGTGAGTTAGAGTAAAAATCCATACTCATGCCGCTATGTTCTGATTAATTTAGAAAAACAGGTTTTCAGGACCCGAAACCTTTAACATAGGAGAGTAAGATAAGACATCTAAAAGTCCAGAGCTTATAAACCATTTACAAAATGACTAGCAAAAAATCTAGCAAACCAAAAAGACAACAAAAGATAAAAACAACAAAGAAACTAGGAAAACACTACATAGCTATAGTCTTCAGAAGGTCCTCCGCCTTTTTCACCAACTGGTCATAGGTTACCCCAACATATTTGAGATGATCCAGGTCCTTGTTAGGTTTCTTTTCTTTCTTTTTGCCTCTGGTTCTAGTTTTGGGTCCTTGAGCGTCTCCTGTGTCTTCAGTGTCAGGGTCAATATCCAGGGTCTCTTTCTCCTCATCCAATTTGTTGATGAGAGTATTAGTGTTGCTAGAAGAAATCTTCAGGATGCTTAAACTCTATTCTGCAATACTCTTGAGGCAATCCTCAATTTTTTTGACTTTACTGGCAATGCCCGAAATAGTTTGATCCATAGTGTCGGCAAGAGTTTTCCTTTCCAGTAGGTCTTTCTCTATTTTCTCAAATCTAGGGTTGAAGGAGTCTCTTATGTTTTCAGCTTTTGCAATGGTATTTTTTAGGTCCTCAATGTAGGGATTTTAGGTACTCATGCCACTATGTTGCAAACTAGAAGAAAGGGATTTCTAAGTATTCATCTTTGTAACATCTGATATTTTGCATGCATTGACCTCCTCCACTCTATTGTTAACTTGAGGAGAAGATGGTGAAGATTCCTGACAAGGCATCATAGGGAATTCTAAAGATTTGTCTTTGACACTTGAGGAATAAAAGAAGCATTGAAGAGGGTCTAAAAAAAGATAATCACATACTCTGATTTGTGCATTGGACTCTCCCTGACAGGCTGATGTAAAGTGACCAAGGCTATCAATGAAACTAGCTACATCTTTCAGCTCGATAATCTTAATGTCTTAATTCCAAGACCCATATTTAGATGATAAAATTAGTTGTTTTGGAAAGGGTTTGGACAAATCAAATAGAAGATAAGTTCTAGGAGGAAGAGAAGTTTGTTCAAATGGAACTAAGTAAAGCTTTATAAAAATACTGATTTGATTTGCAAACATTTGAATTAAATCTAGACCTCTGTATTCCAGAGGCAAAGTCAAGTATTGTACCCAAAAGGGAGAAAATTTCATGGTTGAGTTTTTGGGAAAAAAATTCGGACTCCAGGGTAAGGTAAACAGGCCAAACCTTCATAAAACTAGCCCTTATGTTATGAGCTTTGTCCCTAAAATCTATTGAGAAAAATGTTACTATGAAGTAACCATGGCCATTATCCTTCACCCAAGACTGGAAAGAAAATTTTTCAAAAGAGTGGTTCCAGAACTTACTAATAAGGACCCTCTTGCGTAAGTCTTATTGGATATTGTTGTTGCTAGGATATGTTGTTGTCATTGATGTCAACATATTCTGGTGTTGCAAAATACCTGTTTGGTTTTTTGGCAATTGCATTGAGCTGATATGGATGGTTTATCTATTTGGGATGTTGGAATACTTTATTCCTTATTGGTTTTAGTGATCCAAGAGATTGCTTGATCATATTGTTTGATCTAGTTTATAGTTCAATTTTTCTATGTAGTGGTTGGTGGAGTTCAGTATTTGATCCAGTGAGCTCCGGTATGATCATATCTTTGGCTGTGGATTTGGGAGAATGTTTTGGATGTTCATGTGTATCTTTAGTTTAGATGGTTAATGATTTGGTTCTCCGCAAGTTATCTTTCTAGTTTGAATTGTTGTTGTTGAGTATTCCAATGAGCTAGTGTGTTTATTGATGAAGATTTGCATAAGTGGTGGTGGTGTAGCTATTACAGATGGTTCTAATGTGTTTGTTGGTGTTTCCTGATCATTTCCTATTTGTCTTGGTGGTCTGCATTGATTCTTGTGTGCATTCTTGGTGTTTTTTCTGATTCGGTGATATTCTTCGTGTTATGTTGTATTCTTGGCGGTGTAGCGTGTTGCAGTTGATCTTGGCAAGATCTCCAGTGGTGATGAGTGTTTAGAGATTTGGTTTAGGTCATTTTATGTCATGCATATCATTATATTGGTATGGTGGTTCACATATGTATCGTGTGATGTAATTTTGTAATTATGAGTTAAGGGTTTAGCAGAACTTGTAGTCAAGGTTGATGATTTGTATAAATAGGTGGTATAGTCATATAATTTGGGTATTGGTGTTATGTTTGCATTTTAAAAGAGTGGTCTATGTGGTTCTTAAGTGAATTTATCCTTCGGTGTGGTGTATTGAGCAAAGATTGTTGGAGGGAAGATAAATGTGCTTAACCGAAACTGTCATCAGGCATAAGGAGATGCTATATTTGTAGTTCATGTAATCCAGATTGTAGTCATATCATTATTGTAAGGTAGTGAACCTTCCCTAAGGGTTGGGGCCTTCTGGGTCATCTTATTTTGAGCAGTGATCTCTAGGAAGTGTGCTTGAATGCATGTGCATTCCCCACTATAATATTTACACATACTACTGCAAAGTATCATCTTATTGTGGGTAGGTTCCCACCATATTTTTTTCCTTAACCAAGTTTTCCACATCAAAATGTTGGTGTCATGTGTGTTGGTTCTATTGTCTATCTTTATTCTTGTTTTAGTTGTTTAGATCTGAGATTGTGCTTGATTTGATAAATCCGGTGAAAATTGATTCACCCCCCCTCTCAGTTTTCCTTCTTGGTTGCTGCTAACAATTGGTATAAGAGCTAGATGCTCTAAAAGAAGCTTGACCGCTTGAGGAGATTCAAGATGGAAACTTATGTGTTCAAGAAGGAGAGTCCTATATTTGATGGAAGAAATTATATGGTTTGGAAGGATCATATGGAAGCTCACTTGAAATGCCTTGGAGATGAGTATTGGAATATTACAAATAATGCCTACAATGTTCTTCATAATGGACCAGTTACTGCCGCTGAAATCAAGGATGCTGAACATAAAATAAGATCTAAGGAAGCATTGCTAAGTGCCTTGACTGATTCAAAGATGACTAATGTGATGGGGTTGCAGACTACACATGAGATTTGGAAGAAGCTGGAGACTTTGTGTGTGTGTGAAAAAGTAAAAAAAGGTTGATAGCTGCAGGCACAACACTTCAATTAAGTCATTACATGTATGGTTAGTAAATCAATTATCAATAAATAATAAACCATAACAAAGCGACTAATTTCCTTCTAAAAGATGTGAGTATAAGATTGCTCTCAGATTTTTATAAGCAATACCAGTGACTACACTACACCAAGATGAAGGATTTAATCTATATAAGCATGATAAACAAGCAAAATGGATTCAAGATGGATGAATAATTCAAGCAATAGTGAATTCAAGAAATAATGAAATAAACTAAGTATGTAAAAGCTAAACTAAGATGCAATAATCTCAAAAAGCAAGCACAAGATCTTCAATGACTTTAGAGCAAAATCAGCATAATAATAATCTCCAAGGTGTTTCTCAAATATCTCTGGGGTGATTTGAATGAGAGCTGAAGGTTGAATTTATAGAAATTCACAAGCGAGATCAAGAAAAAGCACAATTTAGAATTAATTGAAATAATTGAGAAATCAGGTTCAGTTAACCTTGAGATAGATTCCAATTATAGTTTAATTGAAATGCATTTAGATAAGAAGTTCAAGTTGCATTAGAAATAAGAATTAATTAATTCCATGCACTTGTGATAAAAATAGATAATTATTTGATTTATTCAAGAAAAGAGTCTTTTCAATGACATTGAACTTCTTTTTCTCAAAAGCTTTGAGTTCTAATTTTAGAGAATGATTAATAATTTAATTTATTGCTTTTCTGATTTCAAGTTCTCAATTTAGAATAAAGAAATAATATCTCAAGTTTGATTTCTCTCTCAATTCTTTTATTCTATTTTCAATTTAACTCTTGCTTTGTGATTAATTCCTCTTTTGTAATAAATTAATTCCTTTTTTGCATGATTACATGGCAAATTGATTAATTAATTAAATATGCCAGGATATTTAATAAATTAAATAGGATAACTGATCAAAATGATATTCTTGGAATGATTCAATTAATTAAACAAATATTTAATTAATATTGAGTAATTGATTTGCCATGTGACATTTGATGATTAAAGAATTAATAATGTTCTCAAGATTGATTTAATTGCCTTTGGTTAGGACCTTGGTGATGTTGTCAAGATTAGGGGCCCATGGTTTAGATGACCAATTTTAGGGTATTACATTTGCCCCTTTTTGAATTAATGTGTGAGCAACACGTTGGTTCAAAGAATAGTTGATGTCTAGGAGATGCTAGTTCTGAACTTGATTGATCACTAACCAGATGAAGAGCAAGGTGTTTATCTTGATTTGAAGCAATGAAGCTGAACAAAGTTGATTAAAGTGATACTGATCCTGAACTTGATTGAACTAGGAATGATAGAGCACAAAGATACCGAACTTGAACTTGATTGATCAAGAAGTGGATCTTACTGATCTACAACTTGATTGAACTAGACATGACGAGCAAAGATAAAATCGATCTTGAACTTGATGGATCAGGACACGATGAGTGAAGATAAATTGTCCAGCTTGATTTGATGCGATGAAACTGAACACCTACTTAGATTGAGTGTGATCGAAGATACTCTTTAAACCCTTGATTGAGTTTAAACAAATAATCAGCTTGATGAAAAGAGATGAAACTGATTAACTTTAAGAGACTGATTCAGATGAAGACAATATCAGCTTGATTTGAAGCGATGAAAATGCCCCTAGTGATTGATTCGATTCAGATGATAGAGAGATCTCAACTTGATGTGAAGCGATGAAGCTAAGATGCCCCTTAGCAATAAGAACTTGATTTTCTTTAGTTGAATTTTTTTTTTTTTTGCTTGACTTTTGATGAAGATTTGAAAATTTTCTCGACATTGAAGATGTGAAGTCATGAGGTCATGAGTATGCCCCCTTAGGAGAAAAATCGAAAGATAGTGAGGGTACATGATTTTAGGCAATTGTTAGCGATGATAATTATTTGACCACAAATTGATTCAGAGCAATTTTTGAAAATTCGGCTTTGATTGATGAGAAATTGAGTGCAAAGTTGAAGCGAGAATGAGCATCTGATGAAAAAGCACTAAGTGGTCCAAATTGTGAAATTGACTAGGAAAATGATCTCGTATTTTGATTTCAATCCCAAAAATGGAATCAGAATGGGCAAATTAGCTAAGGGTATAATTTCCATGTCCATCAGAGCAAGTTGAAAAAATTAGGGTTTTGGCTATATATGGGGTAAAAGTGTCATTTTCAAATCATTTTAACCCCCCAAGTTTGAAAATTCAAAAAGCCTTCTATGAAGAAAAATGGTGGTTCCCACTCATGTGCATCAATTCAAGAGCCAAAGATGACATAATCGACCTTGAAACTACAAGCCAACGGTAAGTGATCTATCTTAAGCCTGTTATTCATTTCAATTTTGAATTTTTTTGTTGAATTTTTCAATTTTTGGCACGTTGAAGTCAGGCTTTCTCATTTTGTCGTGTGAGACAGGATTCTATCTCATACGAAAAAATGATTAAGTCTTTTTTTTTGTTTTAGTCCATCAGTTTTGTCATTCTAGGCCTACCCTTATATCATACGAGAACATTCAAAAGAGCCCCTTTTGTCATCCTAGGGCTAGTCTTTTGTCGTATGGGAGTGTTTTGTCATACTAGGTCTATTTCTAACTCATACGAGTTTCTGCTCCTATGATGTTTTGTCATTTGGAAAACAATGAGCATTTTTTAAGGTGTAAACTTGAAATTGTGATTGTGCAATTGACATAGTTGAATTTGCATGATGTTTTGCTTCTCTTATAGGCTTACTTGAAATATTTTCTGATGCTCCGTTGTTTGATTTTTGCAGGTTCAATTGCCTCATGTTCTTTTCAAATGTGTCTATCCACTGACGATGACCTTAGTGCGTCAATTGTAAGATATTGACCAAGCTCAAATTGATTTGTGCAAATTGAAGCACCTTCTTGATTTACCTGATATCCATGTGAATCATGGAATGCTGACTACGCTTGTAGAGAGATTCCATTATAAGCATAACACATTCCACTTGCCAGTTGGGAAGATGACCATCACTCTCAAGGATGTTTATAGGATTCTCTGTATCCCTTTTGCTGGAGGGAAGGTTGATTATGATGCAACATAGCTTCCTAGGTTAGTAGCTATTAGACATGTTTTCAGAGATCCCGATATTCTGACACATTCTATCAGTTGGGACGTGATGATGGGCAGGTACAATGAGGACTTTCCACTTGCTTGCATCTTGGCAGGTTTTATCGGTTGTTTTTTTATGCCAGACAGGGGACATCAAGGTTTTTTGTGTGGATGGGGTAGGATGTTAGAGAGGTTTATTGAGACCCCTCAGAGATTAGGTTGGGGCTCTTGTATATTAGCACACATGTATTGCGAGATGCATGAGATTATATTTATGGAGAGGAAGAGTATGGCTGTAGAAGTTTTGATTTTACAGGTATGGGCCTGGGAGCACCTCCCAGTTTGTAGGCTGATTGTAAATGATGACAAAGATCCTGATCAGCCCATTGTATATAGATATTCAAGATATGTTACTCAGCCCCATCTGGGCAAGACTGATTTTTGGAAATGGCAGTAGGATGATTTAATAGCCATGACATGGAGACTATATAGGGGTCTAGAGTTGTGGGATGATTGGAGGGTTGTTCATAGGGATTTGTTCGTGACTCACCCACTCATCAGTAGATCACAGATAGTAGTCGAGCGATTCATTGTTTCCTAAGTGATGAGGCAGTATGGTAAACCTCAAGGGATCTTGCAGGAATACACTACATACACGCATTATGCAGATGAGGAGAGGCAAGGATGGACATCGAGACTATCTTATTCCTTGAGTATGCAAAAGATGACTGGATTATAGCATTTCAGATGGGACTATATGGATGATGTTGCAGATGCGAGGGTCTTGCCTCAGTATAGGGATTGGTTCCAGTAGCATCCATTCCCGAGATTTATAGATCTGGTTGAGCAGGTACTTTGCATAGAGGAGGTAGAGGATGATGCCCTGCGCAGGGACAAGGACATGGGCAAAGATAGGGAAAAAGAGCTGAGGCTCTAAGGCGGGCAGGTGGTGATCCTAGTGCTAGTAACAACAGGGTACCAGCTAGTGGTAGGCAGCAAAGAGGAGAGAGTGGATCCCTAGGTACAGTTGGAGTGAGACTTAATGGAGCGAGAGTGCCGGAGGGTGGAGGAGAGGACAAGAGAGAAGCACTGAGATAGGTCTGACAAAGGAGAGAGGAGCAGGGGGAGCTGGAGGAAAAAATAAAGGCGATGGAGGTGAAGATGGATGTAGAGAGCCTGTGAAGGATGAGGGGGTTGACACAGTGAGGTCAATGAGAGAATGCCTGGCGAGGTTACAGTCATAGTTGATAGTGGCATAGACTTAGCTGGCAGAGCAAGACTAACAGCTAGTGGATCTTAGAGCAGAGAGAAATTGTCAGGTTGCAATGATGAGGGTAGAGCGAGACACTCTTCAAAAGGATGTTCTCCATCAGATGAGTCGGGAAGCCTATTATATTGTGGCTTATAGCATAGCAATTCCAGTAGCGCAGCAGATTGTACCGTATTTGTAATATATGGCTCGATCGGAGGGAGCTCGGGCACCTTGTCAGGTTCCAGGTCAGCAAGCTCCACCTCATCCACTAGGCGATGAGGGAGAGGCTGAGATCTAGATTTTCTTTTTGTAGCTCAGAGATTTTTTGTAGACACACCCATTTGTTTGTAGCCCTTACGATTCTTGCTCTGATGGGAGTTTGTATATGTCAGTTGAAATTATTTTCTACCCTCAGACTTGATGATTATATATATATGAGATCTGATTGGACTTCATAGTACTTGTTTCGATCGATTATGAGATGTCTTCTATATGCTTTATTCTATATGTATGCATTTTTTTCAGTATGAATGCATGTAATGCAGATGAATATGAGTGTTTGTTTTTGTTTCTTTTCATATGCAAATAAATGATAAAAATGAGTAATGAGTAATGCAAATATATATATATTTTTTTCTTTTTATGCAATAAGATGAATGCGAATGAGTGGTAATGAAATGTATGAATCTATATAAGATGCTTATGTATGTAGCTAACATCTCAATACACAAGTACTCGATCGAAGAAATGATGAAAAAGAGACCTCTTAGCTAAGAAATGATGATACATCCAACTCTCATTCAGAAGATAAAGAGATTATTACCATACTGAAATCACTCTAAATTCACAAAATACAGAATGAAATAAAAAATGAGATGCAAAATGAGATGCAATCTAAACCTAGTCACTAGATTTAAAACGCTTAAGTTTCATCACTGAGCATAACAAACATAACAGGCAGATTAGAGTTCCTTTCTTTTCATGTGCAATATTAATTATCTTGTCCATTATGACCCTTTTTTTGTTCATATCATTGGACAGAGTATGTAGGGACCCGGATTGCATGATAAAGAAATTCACTCAAAACAGACAAAGAAATGATGGGAACCTCCTTGTAGAATACAAATAGGCGGAGTCGAGGTATGTGTGGTGATTTCACCTTGATGTGAAGGCTCTGATCACAGACACCCAGCTTATTAGATGTTTCCAAATCATCAGAATCATTCCTACAAGCAGAAAACAAAGAAAATATTATGCCCCAATCCTTGCTTCTCTTAGTCAAGATAGACTTCCTCCAGTTACTCAGAGGGATAGTAATCAAAAACTAATATAAAAGACAACATACAAAGAAAATTTTTCATGCATAGCTCAAAATTTTTAGTGATTGTTTTTTGTTATGTTGTTTTGCTTGTGTACTTAGTGATAAAACTCTTTGGTAGTTAGGAGACAGGTGACTGACTCAGAGTGGATGACCAGGTTTCACTGACAAAAAGATGACTTGGTTGATATTGCTTAGGACACATAATGTTCTCTATCGATTAACCTAAGAATAGGACATTTATCAGTTTCAAGCCATGAGGGTTCCAACGAACCAGGATGTCACAAAAGTGACTAAAATATGTACAAGCGATAATAAAGATACATGAAAGCGGGAAATGCCAATGTTGCATTGATAGATGGAGCTTTGAGTACAAGAGGCGCCTGTTTTCCAGGTTTTCACCTACTTGGCAGAGATTCATTTTTTTTTTACCAAGGTGCCTGTTTACCAGGTTTTCACCAGGGCATTTTTTTTTCTTTTTCTCTTTTTTTTTTTTAAAGGACTTTTTTATGATTTTTTTTCAGGACTTTTTCAGCTATACAGGTTGCTTGGAGCAGAGAATGCTAAGTGAATAATTTCTTCAAATGGATGGTGTTAATCAATTCACAGAGCTGTTCTCCTTCCAATGTTGAGAGATGATAGGCACCAGAGCCAAATACTGCAGTAACAATGTAGGGACCCAGCCAGTTGGGTTCAAAATTCCCTTTGTTGTCTTGAAACAAATAATTTTTAGTATTTTCTCTTAGAAACAGGTCACCAACCTAAAATTCTCTTTGTTAAACCTTCTTGTTATATCCTTTGGACATTCTCTTTTGATACACTTTGAGATGATCAAACACCACTTGCCTACGTTCAACTAGCAATTCGAGTTCTTGCAATCTAGATATCCTATAGTCTTCATCAGTAATAAGACCTTGCAAAGAAACTCTTAGAGATGGTATTTCTACTTCAATAGGTAATAGTGCTTCAGACCCATACACCAAAGAAATAGGTGTATCCCTAGTAGCTATTCTGATACTTGTTCTGTAAGCCCATAATGTAGGATTGAGCTGCAGATGCCAATCCTTCCCAGATTTGTTTACTGTTCTGTGTAAGATAGTCAACAGGTTTTTGTTAGATGCCCTAGCTTGTCCATTACCTTGAGGGTAATATACATATGACCAATGCTGTCTAATTTTTAATTTCTCATAGAGCTCGTCCAAATATTTATTCTTGAATTGTCTTCCATTATCAGTCATGATGGATGAAGGTATCCCATACCTAGAAATGATATGGTTTTGAATGAACAGAGCTACTTGTTTACTAGTTGCTTTGATGAGTGGAACCGCTTCTACCCATTTAGTGAAGTGCTCAGTGGTAGTTATAATAAACTTGTGTCCGTTGGATGATGCAGGATAGATCTGACCTATGAGATCAAAGGTCCATTGCTGGAAACGCCAATGTGTGATGAAGGGTATGAGATCCCTTGCTAGAGCATGTATGAGATTTCCATGTAGCTGACATTTTTCACAAGTTTTAGAAAACTTTATAGCATCCTTCTCCATGTCTGGCCAGTAGTAGCCAGCCCTTAGTAGTTTCTGAGCTAAAGTAAGACCATTCGAATTAGATCCACAAATACCTTCATGGACTTCTGATAATGCCCATTTAGACTCTTTAGTTTCTAGACACCTAAGCAATGTACTGTCCAAACTTCATCTAAACAAATTGTTAGCAATGATGACATACTATGAAGCATTTCAGGTTAAGTTCCTTTTCTCATTATGGGTAAGATTTTCTAGAATAATTTGGTCTTGCAGATAAGAGTAAATGTGGTTATATCAAGATGAGTCATGTCCAATAATAGAATAGACTATCTAGGACTCGGGAGAATCATAGGCAGGGTAATGTAACTCTTCCACCAAGAATTCAAAGTGAAAATTAGACTCTTGTATGGTATAGACGCCAAGGTAGCCATAGCATTTGCCACTCTATTTGCTGATCTAGGAATCTGCTGGAATGATACAAAAGTAAAATACTTCTTGAGATCATCAACCATCCTCTTATAAGGCATTTGTTTCTCATCTTGAGTCTAATATGTATCATTGATTTGATTAATAATTAGTTGAGAATCTCCATAGATATGTAATTCAACAACCTTCCATTCAATAGCTAGCTTGATCCTGTTTACCAAAGCTTCATACTCTGCAATATTGTTTGTGCAAGGGAAAATAATCTTGTAAGCCTTCAGGATTGAATATTTTTGAGGAGTGATAAATAGTATTCTAGCACCATAACCATTTTGGGTGAAAGATCCATCAAAGAACATCTTCCATAATTGTTGAGTAAGGTGCATTATTGATTCATCTAGAAATTCTATATGCAGGGGTTGAGTGTCTTCAAGTGGAGCTTTAGCGAGTTGATCTGCAATTACCTATCCTTTGATGGCTTTGAGTTCCACATATTCAATATTAAACTTTGTAAGTACCATGACCCATTTTTCCAATCTTTCGGTGAGTGTTGCCAACATGTAGTGTCTCAATTTTTGTGATGCAAAGACCAATGCCAAGCATGCTTTTTCTATTATAGTGTAGTTCATTTCATAAGACACCAATGTTCTGCTGATGTAATATATAGCTCTCTTTTTTATTTTCATCTTGTTGTGCCAGAAGTGCCCCCAATGATGAATCGGTGGCTGATATGTATAAGATCAATGGTTTTCCCTGAATTGGTGGCATCAATATTGGTGGATTGGATAGGTACTCTTTGATCTGATGAAGGTGTTCTTCACATTCTTGATCCCAATTGTATATTGCTCCTTTCCTCAATACTTTTGTGAATGATTGAGCTTGGTCTGCTAGTTGAGAAATAAAGCATCTGATTGATTGGAGACGTCCCTGTAAACTTCTCATTTGACTGATGTTCTTCGGAAGTGGCATTTCCATTATAGCTTGGACCTTCTTAGGATCAACCTCGATTCCCTTCTTTGAAATAATGTACCCAAGTAGTTTACTAGATGTCACACTGAATGCACACTTTTTTGGATTTAGCCGGAGTTTGAATTTTTCCATTCTATCTAGTATAGGGCCTAGCTCTTGAATATGCGTGGATATCTTCATAGTCTTTACTAAAGTGTCATCAACATAATCTTCCATATTATTATGCATCATGTCATGAAAGATAGTAGTTACCACTCTTTGGTAAGTTTCTCCTATGTTCTTCAGCCCAAATGGCATGACATTTCAGCAACAAGTTCCCCATGCACAACTGAAAGTTGTCTTTTCTTGATCTTTAGGAGCTATTTTTATCTTATTATAACCGGATAATCCATCCATTAGTGAGTACATCTCATACCCAATAGTCATATCGACTATCATATCAATGTTTGGCAATGAAAAGTCATCCTTTAGACAAGCTTTGTTGAGATCTCTGAAGTCTGTGCAAACCCTAATAGATTTGTCTGCCTTTGACATAGGTACTATGTTTGAAATCCATTCTACATAGTCTATATCTCTAATAAATCCAGCTTTTAGTAGTTTTTCTAACTCTTCTTTGACTAGTATTGCCACATGAGGGTGCATCATATGGAGTTTTTGCTTGACTGGTTTAACTCCCGGTGTGATAGAAAGATGATGCATGATAAGATCAGGATCCAGGACTAGCATATCAGAGTATGTCCATGCAAAATTGATCTTCTTTTCTGAAAAGAGATGAGTGAAATCTTTCAATTCTTCCATTGATAATGATTGAGCTACATGAATGATGTGTGGTGTCTCTTGACTCCCAATGTTCACTGGTTGAGTTGGCTCAATTAACATAAAGATCTCTCCTAGAAGTGACTTGGCAGTATATCAAGTATCTCACCTTCAGGCACCTCAGAGAGGTTTTCACCCTTAGGTACATCCTTTATTTTCTCTTTTTTAGATTTTGACACCGCCACAGTGTGGTTTTCACCATTAGATCTTTTTTTAAAAAAAAAAATTTTGCGACTAAGATACTTGATATTTGTTTCAGTCATGTTTTCACTCTATTTGCTGGTGGAAGAGTACATGGGTTCAACTGCATTTAGGTAATAGGCTAGTGTGTAGTCATTGGAAAAAGTAGGTACATTCATGGGTTGGTCTTGTAGACTACAATCAACTAATTCAGGATGTACCAAGGATAGAGTGTGGACATGTTCGAGGGAGTTCACAGTATTGTCATCACAACTGCAGATCAAAAAGTCGAGTTCTAGAAGGACACCTTGCATAGATATCTTGAGACCAGGAAAATTCAGAATATGATTATTAAAGTACACGTTAATATTTAGTTGACCTAATCCAATAGACCTACTTGTAGCATCGTTCTCTATGCCAGGTTGAACTTCATATTGAGGTTTGATATTAACAAGATCAGTAGACATATTCTTGCCATTTATATCAAAGGATTCAGAGTTTGATGCTGAGTAGATATTGTCAGAAACAAGACTATTGTCAGAGTCCTCAGAGTCATTGGATGAAGTTTCTGAGTCTTCTTCAAGTGGTTGAATGAATGTGTGTATGGTATCAACACCAACATCTTTAATGCTGCAAGTTGTTTCAAGATTTGGCTCATTTAGCATTTGTATCTGACACACTTGTTGACATGATCTTGATGATTATGTGACCCCCCATCGTCTACTCCATTCAGCTTCCTCTGGACTGATGACTGGTTCTGCTTTTGTAGCTTCCAATTCTTCTTATGTAATCCCATACTTGATTTGTTCTGTTTTATTAGAGGGGTATATAATAGATGAAATTTTTTTTGGTATTCTTCCTTCCTTCAGCCCTTGTTCATAGTTTGCTTTTCTTTTTAGTCTAATTTCCTATATCTCCTTTTCTAGCTTTAAGCACATCACCTCTTTAGTATCATGTGATACCACTAGACTCTTCTGGAGTTTCTGTACTGGATGTATCTGAGAGGTGGTCTGGACCCCATTCATACTCGTTTGAGTTGGTCTTTGAATCATCTACTTGCTTCCTACCAGTGTATGTGACTGGAACTTTCAGTGGTGCAAACAATTCTCTGATTCTTTCTACTTCGTCTCTTATATCCTCTGGGACTTCAACTCCTTGTATTATTATAGCTGACACCATCAGAGCTTGAGTGCTGACTATTTATTCTTTCTTGATTGTTGATTCCTCTTTCTCTTTTACACACTCTGCTTGAGTTTGTGGAGTGTTTGTTTCCTGTAATGTTGAAGGTGATATCCTTTTCTACCACTTAGACTTAGAACCATGTTTTTGGTCTGATGTCTTTTTTGGATTGTACCCCAGTTCAGCCTTATCATTTGTTGATTTTGTTTGCAGCTGAATCGGTTCAATAATACCCTCTTGATGTTTTTCCCAAGGACCCGTACTTGAATATCCCATGTGTTGAATCATTTTGTAGCCTGTACCAAATTGTGTTGAGGAAATCTCTCAATGTCATACTTCTTTGTTTTCACTATCTTCCTTAAAAAGCCATTTTAGAACAACATCCTCTTCTATTTCATCTACAAGGGAAGTAGAAGGTTGTACAAAAAGACCATCATATATGATATTCGAAGTTGAAGTTTGTGTTTTCATAGCCTCTAATGGTTTACCCAACTGTTTTGATGATGGAGGAAGAGAGACTAATGAAAGTACTGGTTCTATCTTGTATCCATCCATGCTAGTAATGGTAATTTTCAATTTCTTTTCCAAGTCTTTCATCAGGACTTCTAAACTTTCATTTGTAGAGGTTGCTCTATTATGAGGCACAAAGGTATCAACACCTTTTGTCAATGCATTACAGGGGACATTTGTATCAGCAGGAATACTAACCTCAACTCCGTTATAAGGAAATTTTAAGCATTGATGGTATGTAGATGGAACTGCCTTCATTTCATGAATCCATGGCTTGCCTAGTAAGATATTGTATGACAGAGGAAGATTAAGTACCTGGAAAATGACATCTCTTTCTACAGGTCCCACCCTTATTGGTAATCATACCAGACCTTTAGAGGTCCTTTCCTCTTCATCATAGGCTTTAATTGTTATTTTCTTGACCGGATCAATAATATTTTCATAAAATCCTAGTTGTGTAAGCAGATTATAACTACAAATATTCAACCCCGCGCATCCATCTATCAAAACATGTTTGACTCTGTGTTTATGGATCATGGTTTCAATGTGTAATGGCTGGTTATGTGGATGATTTAGCGATTTTTCATCTTCTTCAAAGAAGGTCAGATAGCGAGGTGAAGTTAGATGACCCACCATGGATTGAAACTGATCAATATCTTTTGGAACATTAGTGGTGAGCAAGGTGTTGTCCAAGATCTCTTTGTGAGCAGAAGAGATTTTTAGTAATTCAAAGATAGAAATTTGAGCATTTGTCTTTTTCAATTGTTCAACAATGGTATATCCAGAGGACAATGGTGAAGTTAGCCTTTTAAATTTATCAAATGTTGATTCTTTTTGTTTGTTTGATGAGGCTGGTAGGTTTGACGTTGTTTGAGCCGGAGTTGAAGAACTAGCTCCTTGGAGAGTGACTTTCTTTTGGGAACGGGTGATAGCATTTGCATATCGTGATTCGTTTTGTTTATCTTAGATTATAATCACATTGCAATATTCAAATTAGGAAGGCTCAATTATGTTGATGATGTTGTCATTGCTGGTATAAGTATAATTTAATTTGGCACCTCCTTTGGTCTTTGAGGAATCACCTTGTTCGTAAATAGGTAATTAATCTTTAAAAGCTTTATGATTAGAATTTGTCGGGTGATTCCTGACAACAATTTTACCAGCGTCTATGAGATCTTGGATCTCATGCTTGAGCTTCATGTAGTTGTTTGTGTTATGACCTTTATTCCTATGGTAGTCGCAGTATTCATTTTCTCTCCACCATTTTGGTTTGACTTCCGGGACATATGGCCTAGAATTATCTGGTAATGTTATCAGGTTGTTTTCCAATAGAGTCTTGAAAGTGGATTCGTATGATTCTTCCAGAGGAGTGAATTCGTGTCTAGGTTTCGAAAGCCAAGGTTTCTCTTTGAACCACTCTTTTGCTTTCTTCGGAGGATTTTCTACTGCAGTTTCAACTGCTTTGAGTGCTTGTGTGCCACTAGCCAAGTTGAATATCATGGGCTTTGAGTTGGTTTTAACCATGTCTACTACTCTGTCATTAACAATATTCTTATTGTTGTCTTTTCCATACTTCCAATACTTGTTCTTCTCTTTAGAGCTAGATCCTGGTTGTGTTTCTTTCGAAGGTATGATATCTTCTTTCTTTATAAGCACATCTTCCATTCAGATAGCATTATCTACCATTTTGTTAAATGATGGGTGTACTTGCATTTGGATACTGTATTTCAATTCAGGGATCAAATTGTTGACAAATATATCCATTTTCTCAGCATCTGGGCTAGGCCGTGAATACCTAGAGAGCATCTTTCTCCAATGTTGGAGGAAAGTGAGAAAAGGCTCCCCTATTTTTTGTTTGGTATTGTAAAGTTCGATCATAGTAATAGGATGTCGAATGTTGTAGGAGTATTGTTGTAAAAATTGTTGGATTAGTTCTTCAAAAGTTTTTATCCCCTTAGGTAGACTTGAGAACCATTCCATAGCTTGTCCTCCCAAACTCCTCAGAAAAAGGTGCATGAGATACGTTTGATTGTGCATGAACTCTATGCAGATAGCACAAAATTCTTTGACATGATCTTGAGGATCTGAGGTACCATCATATTTGTCAACTTTTGGAATCTCAACTCGTGAAGGGAATGGAGGAATGTATAGGTTTTTGTCAAATGGAAATGGGCATATTGTCTCTAGAGAATATTGTTTTGGGGATTTATCCTTGTTTTTTAGTTCTGTGATCTCAAGTTGTAAAGCTAGTAATTGTCTATGGACCATTATTATAGGTGATTCTTCCTTTTTAGTGACAAGAGTCTGAACGTCATATCCAGTAGGAAGATTGGTGCCTTGTTTTGCTAGTTCTAGAAAATAGTCTTCTTTTTCCCTAGCCATGATAGCCTTCATCATTTTTTGGAAATCTTTATCCTTTTGACATTTATGAATATCTTTTTCTGGAGGTTCAAAATCTTCAGCTTCACTTGATGAGGAATCATTATCGGTTTCATGAATACTGAGGTTGTCTTCATCATTCTATTATGTTCTAAGTATAGTAGGAGATACAGGCTCATCATAAACTGGTATCTCTGATGATGAAGGTTTATCAGTCAGGGGATCCTCTTTGTAAAATGGATTATCTTTATATGAAAAGGGTTGCCCTTTGCCTTTGGCATCTTTCTTATGAAAAATCCTGGTTTGAGTAGGCATTTTTATTGATTGGTGTGACCTAAAGCTGTTTATGATGCAAAAGTCAAGATCAAATTCAAAGCTAGTTGTTCAGTTAACATATTGTTTGAGAGAAGCAACTAAGATTTAGTCTGGTTTCAGGAATGATCTATCCTGTATAAGACATTTATCTAAGTTTATCTGAGAGAAGTGACTAAGATTCAGTTTGGTTTCAGGAAAGATCTATCCTGTATAAGATGTTTATCTAAGTGACTTAGGTTTGATATGTAGTTGATTGAACTAGCTAAAGATGATCGACAAAATCATGCAATACAAGTGGCAGAGGTACACTATTTTGATTTGTTTATGCTCAAGATGATGATAACCAGTTTTATGCTTGCTATAGACTATTTTAGGCAAGTTTGACTATTTTGGACTAACAAAATTAGAGATTCGTACGACAGAATTCTCAGGACCAGACGACAATTCAAAAGCTTTAGGATGACAATAACAGTGTTTTGTACACGTTTCTGCCTTGTACCATATGATAGATGGGTATGTCTAGAATGACAGACTGATCAATGCAATGTTTTATCGTACGACACAGGATGTAAGGTGAAATGACAATTCTCAGAACTGGACGGCAGACAACAAGGACTCATACGACACAGGATTCAAGCTCAAATGACAGACTGTTAGGATTGATGGATTTTCATACGACACAGGATATAAAACCAGACGATAAATCAGAGGAATCGTATGACTGTTTGGTGGACAGAGGCAAAAATTATGAGTTTTCAATGACTAAGTATAATCAGATTTGAGATGGACTGGGTTTTTGATCACTGACTGATGATGAGCAGTTTAGAGGTGGACTGAGTTTTTAATAGCTAAGGTATACTAGTTTGTGACACAGACAGAGTTTTGACTAGGATAGACTGATTTTTTGGACAGAGTTTTGACTAGGATAGACTAGTTTTGACACGGACAAAGTTTTTGATCACTGAGTTGTTTCTTGTTTTCTCCAGTTTTGGTGTTTTAGTTTCAGTTTCAGGGATGAAAACACAAAAAACACGTAATATCAATAATAACTCCAATCACAACATGCAAACCCTATAGAAACTAGTGAGAGAAGAAAACATTTTCTTGTAGACTCAGGTACACACCCAATAGCTAATTAGAATACGACCGTTGAGTCTCATGCAATGGATTCTCAACGTCGTATTATCCAACTCCAAATGCTAATGGGGGCACAAAATGACAAGTATCTTGGGAGAGTTACTATATCTCTTGCAAAAAGATTATCCCCCTTTCGGAGGTGAACCAGGTAGCTTCTAATTTGAATTGGAACTAGTAAGGGGTCCATTCGGCGCGTCGAGGTATAAACTCAATTAAGAGGTCTCCCAGCCTTGAAAACCAGGGTTTAATATACCCGAAGGTACTGAGGAGAGCTATTCCCGAGCACTGCCATTGACTTGATTTTCATCAAAGCATGTTTTTTTAATAGTGGGTTGGAGTACTTGGCGTTTAGCCATTCCCACTTGGGTTGTTCCCCTCACACCGACCGTAAAGGCTTTAAGAGTTATTAGCTCCTTGGGAGGGCAGGCCTGCTAAAGATGTACAAATCTCAAACTTAAAGAAAATGCCTCAAGGGTCTGGATTTCTTATTGTCTATGTAGACAAGAGAATACTCTCCTACCTCTCAGAATTTACTTAAAACACGAAATACAAATTTGTTCTTTAACCAGATAGCAAGTTAGGTTCCTAAAAATGAATTTAAAGAATACATGATGTTTGGTCGATTCTTCTCAAGCAACCTGTAAAGACAATGAATTAGTAGTCATATTGTCTTTGTGCGACAAACATATTCTTTGACAAGCGTTTTGCAAAAAATTGATTAGGCTGTAAAAATTCTCAGATAGACAAATAAACAGCCAGGGTTAGTCATCAGTATAATCAAAATTGAATGAGAAATTTGAAGAAAGAAATCTACTTTTTGACCAAGAAAATACTGAAGCGTACAACAATTCTTACCAGGTCGTACGATAAACTATACCAGATCCTACGACACCTGCAGTTTGTCATTCTGGCATATGGGAAATGTTGTATGATATTACGCAGGAATTTGTACGGACGAAAATCCAAAAAGTCAAAAAAATCCAAAAATAAAATAAAATAAGCAATCAGTCTTGGAGGCCGAAAAATGTAGTCTTCTGCCCCACAGTGGGCACTAGAAATGGCATGTGTGAAAAAGTGAAAAAAGGCTCATAGCTGCAAGCACAACACTTCAATTAGTTCATTACATGTATTGTTAGTAAAACAATAATCAATAAATAATAAACCATAACAAAATGACTAATTTCCTTCTAAAAGATGCGAGTATAAGATTGCTCTCAGATTTTTATAAGCAATACCAGTGACTAGACTAGACCAAGACGAAGGATTTAATCTATATGAGCATGATAAACGAGCAAAACAGATGCAATATGGATGAATAATTCAAGCAATAATGAAATAAACTAAATATGTAAAAAGCTAAACTAAGATGCAATAATCTCAAAAAGTAAGCACAAGATCTTCAATGACTCCAGAGCAAAATCAGCATAATAATAATCTCCAAGGTGTTTCTCAAATATCTCTGGGGTGATTTGAATGAGAGTTGAAGGTTGAATTTATAGAAATTAGAGAGATCAAGAAAAAACACAATTTAGAATTAATTGAAATAATTGAGAAATCAGGTTCAGTTAACCTTGAGATAGATTCCAATTATAGTTTAATTGAAATGCATTCAGATAAGAAGTTCAAGTTGCATTAGAAATAAGAATTAATTAATTCCATGCACTTGTGATAAAAAAAGATAATTCTTTGATTTATTCAAGAAAAGAGTCTTTTTCAATGCAACTGAACTTCTTTTTCTCAAAAGCTTTGAGTTTTTAATTTTAGAGAATGATTAATAATTCAATTTATTGCTTTTTTGATTACAAATTCTCAATTTAGAATAAAGAAATAATATCTCAAGTTTGATTTCTCTCTCAATTCTTTTATTCTATTTTCAATTTAACTCTTGCTTTGTGATTAATTCCTCTTTTGTAATAAATTAATTCCTTTTTTGCATGATTACATGGCAAATTTATTAATTAATTAAATATGCTAGGATATTTAATAAATTAAATAGGGTAATTGATCAAAATGATATTCTTAGAATGATTCAATTAATTAAATAAATATTTAATTAATATTGAGTAATTGATTTTCCATGTGACATTTGATGATTAAAGAATTAATAATGTGCTCAAGATTGATTTAATTGCCTTTGGTTAGGACCTTGGTGATGTTGTCAAAATTAGGGGCCCATGGTCTAGATGACCAATTTTAGGGTATTACACTTTGTATGAAGGAGATGCGCAAGTTAAAGTTGCTAATTTGCAAAGCTTGAAAGGGAAGTATGAAGCATTGAAGATGGCATAAGATGAAAATATATCAACCTTTATGGTTAAGGTGAATGATCTTGTCATGAATATCAGATGTGCCAGTGGAACCCTTGAAGAAGATGAGATTGTTGCTAAGGTGCTGAGATCATTACCTCCTACTTACAAACATAAAGTAGCTGCTATGATGAGATCCAGAGTGTGACCATAGTGAATAGATACATGTTGGTTGGAAAGCTTACTGCATGTGAGTTGAGTGAACTTAGAGAATCACATGGTAAATCTGAAACTTCATTCAAAGCCTCTGTATCTGAGAAGTAGAGGTATGATCCAGGAGAAAGTTCTTGCTGGGTATCAAGATTTGAAAGAGTGAAGAGAGAGATGGAAGAGCAATAAAGAGAATTGGATGATCTTGAAGCCCTTATTGCTCAGAGATTGCCTAAAGGAGTTGGTAAGTATGATGTAAAGTTACCTTTGAAATGTTTCTCTTGTAATAAGATATGACATTTTGCTTCTAGGTGCCTTGAGAGGATGTCTAGATATGATAAGAATGATAAATTTGAAAGGCATGATAGATCTAATAAGAATGATAGATATGACGAGAATGGTAAGTATGATAAGCCCTATAAGCCCTACTGAAAGTACAAAAATCAGGAGAGATGCTATTATGCTACTGATGAAGGTGTAATAAATGAGGAAACAGAGAATGGGAATTCAGAAGATGAATTTATATTTATTGCTATCAAGGAAGATGATCCAGTATCAGTGAATCCTGCAAGATGCATTGTTGAGGAGAAAGCTTTAGCTACTAAGAGTGAAGAGAAATATGAATGGGTGATTGACAATGGTTGTTCACATCATATGACAAGTGATAAAAGAAAATTTATAAGTATGGAAAGGTATGATAATGGAATAGTGAGATTTGGAGATGACAAAGCTTAATACTGATGATGTCTTGTATGTTGAAGGTTTGAAGCATAATCTTTTGAGTGTTGGATAGATGGTTGACAATGGATATGATTTACAATTCAAGAATGGTAAATGTAAGATCCTAAATGCCTCCGGTATAGAGATTGCATTAGGCACTAAAACTAAAGGTAATATTTTTCACGTGAATGCTGATGAAAAGAGTTGTTTGATTGCTCAGATTGATGAAAGTTGGTTATGGTATAGAAGAATGTGTCATGTTAATTTTGACTACATGGTAAAGATAAGTTATACTCAAGTTGTTAGAGATTTGCCTAAGATTGTGAAGCCTGCTAATTCGATATGTAAGGAATGTCGGATGGGAAAGAAAACAAAAACTTCGTTCAAGAGTAAGATATATTCATCTAATCGATTGCTAAATATGGTTCATACTGAATCATGTGGTCCTACTAGAGTGAGAAGCATGCAAGGAGAGAGATATTTTATGTTGTTGATTGATGATTATTCAAGGATGATGTGGGTAACCTTTTTAAGGGAGAAATTAGAAGCATTGGATAAATTCAAGATATTCAAAGCTAGAGTGGAGACTGAGACATGATTGAAATTGAAATGCCTGAGATCTAATAGAGGAGGAGAATTTACATTAGGAGATTTTGATACATTTTGTGACAGGAATGGAATTAGAAGGTAGTTATCTGCTCCTAGAACCCCTCAAGAGAATGCAGTTGTTGAAAGGAATAACAAAACTATGTTAGATGCTGCAAGGACTATGCTGATTGAAGGAAATGTTGCACAAATCATTTGGAGAGAAGTTGTTAGCACTGTTGTTTACACATTCAACCGGGTGCATATTAGAGGTGATTCTGGTAAGACTCCTTATGAGCTATGGTTTGGTCATGTTCCATAGTTGGATATTTCAGAATTTTGGGAAGTAAATGTTATATCAAGAGAGATGGGGATATAAGAAAGTTTGATGCAAGATGTGATGAAGGAATCTTCTTGAGATATTCTTCTAAGAGAAAGTCCTACCGATGCTACAATAAGAGATTGAAGAAGATGGTTGAAAGTGCAAATGTGATGGTGGATGAGTGTCTTGGAAAGCATATTAGAGGATGCAGTTATGATTTTGATGATGAAGATATTCCTAAGCCTATTCATAAATAGATCTTGAAGTAGACTGATCCGGTGGAGAAAGGTAATCTAGATATTGTTGTTGTCAGTGAACAAATGCAAGAACCTGAAAATCAGAACAATCAGAAGACACCAAGGTATGTTAATTTATTCATTTAGAAAATCAAATTATTGGTGACAAGAATAAATGTGTAATGACTAGGAGAAGGATTGTTGCTGAAGAGATATGCCTGATTTCAAAGATTGAGCCTAAGGATGTTGCAAAAGCATGTAAGGATGAAAATTGGCTAAAAGCAATGGAAGAAGAGTTGAATCAGATTGAAAAGAATAACACTTGGGACCTTTTTCTAAGGCCTAAAGACATGAATGTGATTGTAACTAAATGGGTGTTCCAAAATAAACTGAATGAAGTTAGTGAAGTTGTCAAAAACAAAGCAAGATTGGTATGTAAAGGATGTTCTCAGATGGAAGGTATTGACTATGAAGAAACTTTTTCTTCTGTAGCTAGAATTGAAGCTGTTAGGTTGTTGCTTACATATGCTTCTTATAAGAATTTTAAGGTATATCAGATGGATGTCAAGTTAGCCTTTTTGAATGGTGATCTAGAAGAGGAAGTTTACATTGAGCAACCAGATGGATTTTCTCTATTTGATGAAGGAGATATGGTATGCAAATTGAAGAAATTTCGGTATAGACTAAAGCAAGCCCCTAGAGCGTAGTATGCTAGATTGGATAAGTATTTGTTGAAGTTGGGATTCTATAAAGGTACTACTAACAATAATTTATATTTCAAAGTTGAGAAAGATAACATTTTGATTGTTGAAGTCTTTGTTGATGATATCATTTTTGGTGGTGATGATGATTTGAGTATGAAGTTTGTTGATGATATGCAAAAGGAATTTGAGATGTCTATGATAGGTGAAATGAAATTCTTTTTAGGACTGTAGATTACTCAGACCAGTAAAGGCATTTTAATTTCTCAATATAAGTATGTGAACGAACTATTGAAGAAGTTTGGGTTAACCGATTATAAGCCTGTTGGAACTCCTATGGTGATTGGATGCAAGTTTTCTAAAAATGATGAATCTCAAAAAGTTAATCAGGCTTTGTATAGATTTATGGTTGGTGGTTTGATGTACTTAACTCAGGCTAGACCAGATATTATGCATGTTGTTTTCCTTTGTGCTATATTTCAAGCAGATCCTAAATAAACTCATGTCAGTGCTGTGAAGAGTATTTTTAGATACTTGAGGGGGGACTTTTGACTATGGCCTATGGTATTCGAATAATGATGATTTCTTGCTGTGTGCTTACACTGATGTTGATGACTAGAAGAGAACTACCGATGGAGCATTCTTTTTGGGAAAGAAATTGATTTCATGGTCAAGTAAGAAACAAGATGTTGTATCTGTGTCTACTATCAAAGCTGATTACATTGCTGCTACTAGTAACTGTACTCAAGTAGTCTGGATGAGGCAGTTGTTGAAGGATATTAGAGTAATTTATGATGAGCCTACTATTATATATTGTGATAATTCAAGTGCTATCAATATTTCAAAGAATTCGATGTTGCATTCTAAAACAAAGCATGTGTCCCTAAAGTATCATTTTTTGAGAGAGAAAGTCAGTGATGAAGAAGTCAGATTGGAATATGTATATACAAAGAATTAGATTGTAGATATTTTTACTAAACCTTTGCCTGCAGATATATTTGTTTATTTGAGAGACAAGTTAGGGGTCTCTGCCCCTCTCGTTGAGAACTAGATGCATGGAATTGCATCAATCCGGTGGATTTCAGAGCCTTATCTTTTTATTTGGGTTGATGAGTTGGTGCTACTACTCAACCAATGTAGTTAGTGTGTGGTTCAAATTTTCAGTTGTGGGTATATCCTAAGAGGGAGATTGTCCCTCTTTGAAGATGATTTTTGGGAGAGAGAGAGAGCATAATTTGTATTCTCTCTTTGGAATTGTTGTCAAAGGGGGAGAGAGTCATGTGAAAAACTACTTTATCTTTGGAGACTTGTGTGCATGATCTTAGGGGGAGTTTGCTAGTGATGATTGATTCCTTTGCATTGATTGTTTTTCACATTCATATGTTGCCATCAATTCCAAAGGGGGAGATTGTTGGATACTACTACTACTAGGATATGTTGTTGTCATTGATGTCAACATATTCTGGTGTTGCAAAAGAGTTGTTTTGTGTTCTGGTGATTGTACTAAGCTAATATGGATGGTTCATCTATTGGGGATTCTAGAATACTTTATTCCTTATTGGTTTTAGTGATCTGGGAGATTGCTTGATCATATTATTTGATCTAGTTTATAGTTCATTTTTTCTGTGAAGTACTTGGCAGAGTTCGGTATTTGATCTAGTGAGCTCCGATATGATTATATCTTTGGCTGTGGATTTGGGAGAATGTTTTGGATGTTCATGTGTATCTTTAGTTCATATGGTTCATGATTTGGTGATCCGCAAGTTATCTTTCTAGCTCAAATTGCTGTTGTTGAGTATTCTAGTGAGTTAGCATGTTTATCAATAAAGATTTGCATAAGTGGTGTTGGTGCAGCTATTGTGGATGGTTCTAATGTTCTTGTTGGTGTTTCTTGCTCGTAGGGTGAATTCACAATATTAGTTTCCACTTTTTGGTACATCCTGATTTTTGTTGAAATCATACTTTTTTTTTGAAAATATAATGATTTAAGATTTAAGAGGTCCAATTTGAAGTAATTAATTTAAAAGAGTTAGATGAATGACTCTTAGATCAAAAATTCCTGGATAGAACCTCTCTACTTCTAAATCATACTTGCAATGGAGTCTCCTTTGCATCTATCAAATGCTGATAAAAAACCAATTTTACATTAGTTGTTGGGGGCTCAAATGAATTCATTTAGAAGTTTTTTTAAAATTATTTAGTCCTTATTATAAGCTTTCCAAATATTATAATTTTTAATATATTTAATTTCATTAATATATATATATTTTTATTTCTTATGAATGTAGGTTTTCCACCAAACATGAACTTCTTTGTTCAATGCATTGGGAAAAATAGTAAACTAATTCAAAAAAATTCTGAAAAATATCTATGCACCAGGTATTGATGTCTTCTTTCTAACAAAAAAAAATAAATTGAATTTTGATATATATAGAACAAGTTACGTGTTCAAATGTACACCTATATCTAAATTATAATTAGTCAGACTTCAAAACTTGATAAAATGAAAATTATTCAACATATCACTATCAAACCAACTGCATGCCTTGGGTATTGATGTTACAAACCAAAATTCAAAAGAATTAAGTTTTTATCATTTATAGAAAAAAATTATGTGTTTCGAGATGCACATTACTCTTAAAAAAATGTTGTTTGCTATAAAAAACTACTTTTTGAGGGAGATGGAAAAATCAGTAAAATTATATCTAATAAAAAAATTGAAAAAAAAAAATTTAGAATATACAAACAAGATGTTACAAATCACAAGTTTACATCATCTTCAAATTCTTAATGGTTTAAAAGTTATAGGTGTCGGAAAGTGAAGGGTTTTTTTTCAAAATGTTCATCTCAGTGTCAAAGTTGGTCAAAAAGTGGGAACCAATATTGTGAGTTCACCTTGTGTCCTATTTGTCTTGGTGGTCTGCATTGATTCTTGTGCGCATTCTTGGTGATTTTGTTGATACGGTGATATTCTTTGTGTTATGCAGTATTCTTAGTGGTGTAGCATGTTGTGGTTGATGTTGGCGAGATCTCCGGTGGTGATGTGTGTTTGGAGATTTGGTTTAGGTCCATGTTATGTCATGAACACCATTATATTGGTCTAATGGTTCACATATGTATCGTGTGATGTAATTTTGTAATTATGAGTTAAGGGTTTAGCCGACCTTGTAGTCAAGCTTGATGATTTGTATAAATAAGTGGTATAGTCATGTAATTTGGGTATCGGTGTTATGTATGCATTATCAGAGAGTGGTGTATGTGGTGCTTAAGAAAATTTATCCTTTGGTGTGGTGTATTGAGAAGAGATTGTTGTAGGGCAGACAAATGTGCTTAACTAGAATTGTCATCAGGCATAAAGAGATGCTATATTTTTTTGTTTCCAGACTTAAAGGGGACCTTTGTTCTGCTGAACTATTTTTGAGTTGAAGATATTTGTGGAAAATGATGATTCTGATGGTTTAAAGGGAGCCCTTAAAGGAATATTATTGGGGAATGAGGAAAAGTTTTTATGTCTCCTCTTGAAGGAACCCTTTCATCCATAAAAAACCTTCAAAGGCCTGCTATTTGGAAAAGAGGGAAATTCTCCTCTCATTGAGTGCCACACTGAACCACTATTTGTGTGCAGATGATCCATAAACCCCCATTTCTTGCCATGGGGCCGAAGGTTCTTCTCCTCATTCCATTCTGTTGACTCTCTATCATGATTGCTTCCCCTCTTGAATGAACGTCTTTGGCCATCTAAAGAATACAATGGTATGTTATTTGGGAAAGTAAGAGCATCTTTACCCAGTGAATGCAACACTAGGACACTTTCTGAGTGGAGACAGTACATGAACCCCCATTTCTTGTAATGATGTCGAAAGTTCTTCTCCTCATGCCATTCAATCGAATATCTATCATTTTTATAGATGTTGAATACCTCTTGTTTTTCTCTATATAATCTTCTTTTCCTATGAGAAGGTACTCAATTGGGCTTCCGAGGATTGGCTTGACTAGTTTTTGACTGCTACCTAAAGGGTTTCCCAAGACATGTTTCATACCGACTCCACTGCCATTAATGCACATTCCCCCATTGAGGCCTAGTTTAGAATCCATTAACCTACTATTGATGAACTTTCCTCTGATGACTACAAAACCCTCCTCTATCACCATATGAATTTTCAAAAAATAATTCCTCGCCCAGAGCCATTTATCCAAAGCCATTTTGAATAACTTAATATTTATAGTAATCAACATTTTTGAGAAGTGACATTTATTTTGTAATGTATCATATTTTTTACAGCAAGAAGTTATTTCTTATTTTTAAAATATAGATTTGTCACACCAATATCTAGTGGATGAATATTTTTCCATAATTTTTTTACATATATTTTTTTAAGTTAATTTTTGAAGTCAAAGTAATTGTAATTTCGATTGGTAATGCATAGAATTTTTGTATGTATTTGATTTAACTTCTTGTTTTTGTGTTGAAATGAGGATATCAATACCTAGGTAAAATATATTTTTTACAATTTTTTATTCTCTATTTTTTAATTTTTCCACATATGTGAAACACAATTCTTAATATTGAATGAAAAACCTGCATTCATAAGAAATAGAACATAAATATATTAATAAAATTAAACATATTAAAAATTATACTATTTGGGAAGCTTATAATAAGGACCTACATACTTATAAAACAAAAGTTTTAAATGAATTCATTTGAACCCCCAAAAGATAATGTAAAGGTGTTATTTTATCAGCATTTTGATAGGTGTGAAGGATCTACTCCATTTTAGGTATGATTTAAGAGTAGAGAGGTTATATCCAAGGGGTTTTGATCTAAGAGGCTTTGATATAAATCTCTCAATTATTTACTTCAAATGGGACCTCTCAAGGATTAAATCATTATATTTTTCATAAAATGTATGATTTCAACAAGAAATAGGATGTTCAAAAAAGTGTAACCAAGTATTGTGGGATCACCCCCTTAGACTTGTCCTTAGGCCCATTATTATCTCCTTTAGAGCCTCTTTCTTTAGGCCATTGAGAGCATCACCTAAACTATTAATATCCTTTCTCCTCATTTCCTATGGCAAAAAAGCTCCAACAAGTGCATCCATCTTTGGAACTTCAAGGTTAGTAGTGATAGAAAGAATTAAATTTTCACATGAATTAGGTAAAGAACAAAGAAGCATAATGCATTTATCCTCTTCTTCAATTTAAATATCAATAGAGGCTAATTAACTCAAAAATAAATTAAACGAATTCAAATGCTCGACTATTGTATCACCTTCCTTCATCTTAAGAGAAAACAATTTCCGTTTCAAGTAAATTTATTTACTAGACTTTTGGCTTGGTAGATCTCACTGATTTGATTCCATAAATCATATGCAAACTTCTCTTTTGACACATTTAAAAGATTAAAAACCGAAAGAAACAATATAATAGTATCTCATGGCTTTTAATCCACCTTCTCCTAGTCTTCATTAGAAAGTTTATCAAGTTTCTCTTTATTTGTTATAGCCACCCATTAATCTTGTTCTTCAAGGAGATCTTCCATTTTCAGCTTCCACAACTCATAACCCATTCTATTGAACTTCTCTGTGTTCAAACAAGATGAAGTTGCAACCATGATATCAACATAAATATGGAAAAAACAAATCAACTAAAACTCCCCCAAATGCTCTGAAAACCTCCCTTCTACCACCCAAGACACAAAACTGGTCGGGCTCTGATACTAAATTTTTGAAAAGAAGAGGTCAAAAAAAATAATAGAAGCTTCAAATCAAACTGTAAATTAGATCTAACAGTGTTTATCATATGAAATAAATTAGCTATAACATCAAAAGATAACACCACAAAACAATAAACACATAACATTATGATTACATGGAGAAACCCTTTCGGGAAAAAACTCCACCAAGAAAAGAGGGCAAATCTATATTACTCTTCAAAGAGATTATAATTTTTTTTCCTCAATCTTGCATCAATTTGGCAACATCTGTGTACTAGTAAAACAACTTATTTGTCTCCAACTCAACCCCTCAATACATAGACCCTAGGAGGCTCAATTTACCACTATAAAACATTACCATGGGCTAAAACAATGTTCTAAAAAACCATGGTAAAATTCCATTTCACCCCTACATGACAAACATAGCCTCTAACATGACATTACACCTTCTTACAATTTGTTATAAGCATCCCTCAAATATAGGAGATACTCTTACATGCATCATAGACTATTAATAACAAATGTAAGGATGTTGTTATGCATGTCATAACAACTTATGCCAACGTTTAAAATGGTTCACCCCACTTTTAGCCCTTACAATTGTCATAAAATCTATCATAACATCCCTAAAAATAGGCCTTACATGTTATATCACTTTATCGTCATTTTTTTATTTTTAAGGCACCAACATGTGACAGAAGTGCCAACTAAAAAAACCCACACCCCTTGTGTTGGAGCACAATTATTGATAAATGCTAAATAACCATGGAAAAATATGAAATATTAATAAATGCATAATTTAGAATCGCTAAGGTTGAGACACTTGAATTCCTAACATTAGAGAGAAGACAAAGCGTTTTAGCCAAAACCTGCCCTTGAGAAAAGAGCGTGACAAATATCAATGTAATCTTGCTATTGTGAGAGATCCAAGAGTGTGATAACCATTTTAGAGATTTCAAGATAAGAAAAGTGCCAAGAGAGATTTTTGAAAGCTAAAAGACCACTGAGAGAGAGAGAGTGGGAGCCATCCAGAGAGACTAGGAAAAGAAGAAGAGAGACATGAGTAAAAGGATGAGCTTTTAACACTGAAAATAGGTGAGAGTGACTATTTTAGACACACCCAAGCAAAGGGATATGAATCATTGAAAGGTCAGAGTGGAATATGCCATTTGGATTCAAGTATTGGGACATTAGGGCACTGCACTTCTATCCAACCAAAGATGATCCCAATTGGGGTTTTAGGGGAATTGGCGACACTTTATCTTTGGAGCCCATGATGTTAAAATGATGAAATCTCGATCATGAACTTTATCATAAATGCATGGGGCATAATTTATGACACTACATAGGCATAAAACTTGAATGATAGAGGAATTTATCAGTCTATAGTTGCAACTGTCTTGGTACACCTATGTGGAAATAGGAAAGCATGGTCTAAGCATGTGAACTATTTCACAAAATGTATCAAAGTACTCTTAGCTTGATGGTACACCATAATTGCAAGAGGTTTACAAAACAAATTTGTTGAATTGGCTTCTAAAAACTTTTAAAGAAATGCATTGGCAAGATTAAGGCCAAATTCTACAAAAATTGCTTGCATCCTCTCTACCTATGCAAAGATGGGAATTTTATGATAGTGTATGGACATCTAACAAAGTATGAAGTATTGGACATTGTTGCTGTTAGGATATGTTGTTGTCATTGATGTCAACATATTCGTGTGATTTATTGCTTTGGTGTTTGCATATTGGTTTATTGGGATCATGGTTTGGTGTATAGAATAATTCTAGTATCATTATATCTTTATGTATTGGTTTTGGTGATCTAGGAAGCTTAATTGATCATATAATACGATCTGGTTTGCAATTTGTTTTCGTGATCAGTGATTTATAGAGTTCAGATATTTCCTCCAGTATATCCCAGTGTGATCAGATCTTGAGTTGAAATTTTGGGAGATTATTTGGGATGATCTTGTGTATCTTCATTTCAGGTGGTTCATGATTTGGTTCTCCACAAGCTATCTATCTTTGTGACAGTTTCTATTGTTTGAGTACTCTTGAGTTTCAAACGTTGATCGATGAAGATTTGATAAGTGGTGCTGGTACAATTGTTACTGATGATTCTAAAGTGCTTGCTGATGTTTCCTAATTGTGTCCTATTTGTTTTGATGATCTGCATTGATCATTGTGCGATTTCTTGGTGATTTTTCTGAACCAGTGATGTTCTTCATGTTATGCGGTTTTCCTGGCGGTGTAGCATTTTGTGGTTGATCTTGGTGTGATTACTGGTGGTGATGAGAGTTTGGAAATTTGATTTACATCCATGTTATGTCATGTATATCATTATATTGGTCTGGTGGTCAATCTTTGTATCATGTGATGTAATTTTGTAATTGTGAGTTGAGGGTTTAGCTGACCTTGTTGTCAAGGTTGATGAATTCTATAAATAGGTGACATAGTCATGTAATTTATGTATAAAGTTGTGTCTGCATTATCAGAGAGTGGTGTATGTGTGAACAAGGGATTCATCCTTTGGCATTGTAATTGAGCAGAGATTGGTGTTGCAGAGTAGACAAATGTACTTAATTGAAACTGTCATCGAGAATTTGTAGATGTTATTATTGAAGCTCATTTCTTCTAGATTGTAGTCTGAATCTTGTTGTAAGTTAGTTAGACTTCCCTAAGGTTTGTATCCTTCCAGGTTATTATATTTGAGTAGTGAGCTCTAGGTAGTGTGCCTGAACACTGGTGCATTCCCCATCGTAATATTTTCACATACTACTATAGAGTATCATCTTGTTGTGGGTAGGTTCCCATCGTGGTTTTTCCCTTAACCGAGTTTTCCACGTCAAAATCTTGGTGTTGTGTGTTGTGCTATCAATTTGATTATCTTTGTTGTTGCTGCAATTTATCAGATTTCTATTTGTGGTTAAGTTTGAAGATCCAGTAGAAAACTGATTCACCCCCCCTCTCAGTTTTCTCTCATTGTTGTTGCCAACAATTGGTATCAGAGCTAGATGCTCTGGAAGAAGCTTGACCACTTGAGGAGATCCAAGATGATAACTAGAGGTGTTATCTTTAAGAAGGAGAGTATGAGATTTGATGGAACTAACTATGCTATATGGAAGGACTAGATGGAGGTGCACTTGAGATGTCTTGGAGAAGATTACTAGAAGATTACAAAGAATTCCTATTATGTTCCTCTGAATGGACTGGTTACTGAAGATGATATTAAGGAAGCTGAAAATAACATTAGAGCTAAGGAAGAATTGTTGAGTACCCTGACTGATTTAGAGATGACTAATATAATGGGACTTTAGAGTTCACATGAGATCTAGGAGAAGCTTGAGACCTTGTATGGAGGAGATAAACAAGTCAAAGTTGCTAAGTTGCAGAGTTTGAAAGGGAAGTATGAGATGTTGAAGATGGGAGATGATGAGAACATAAATTCCTTTATGGCTAAGGTGAATGAAATTTTCCTAGGTATTAGCTGTGCCAGTGGAACCCTTGAAGAATATGAAATTGTTTCTAAGGTGTTGAGATCATTGCCTCCTGCTTACAAATATATGATAGCTTCTATTGATGAAATATGGAGTGTGACTACTATGACAAGGGACATGTTGGTTGGAAAGATTTTTGCATTTGAACTGAGTGAGTTTGGTGAATCACATGGAAAGTTTGAAACAACATTTACAGCATTTGTATCTTTAAAGAAAAAGTATGATCCTGAAGAATGCAAAATATCTAGATATGAAAGAGAGAGAAGAGATATGGAAGAACCAGAAAGAGAATTGGAGGAGCTTGAACCATTGATTTCCCAGAGATTGCCTAAAGGAGCCGGTAAGTATGATGGAAAATTACCTTTGAAATCTTTCTCTTGCAATAAGATAGGACATTTTTCTTCTAGATGCTCAGAGAGAATGTCTAAATATGATAGGCATGACAAATTTGATAAGCATGATAGGAATGATAGATATGAGAAGCATGAGAAGTATGATAAGATTTACAAGCCTAATCGAAAGTATAAGCATCAGAAAAACTATTATTATGTTGTTGATGAAGATGTTACAGATGAAGAATCAGAAGGAGATGAAGTTGTATTTATTGCTATCAAAGAAGGTGGATCGGTGCCTGTTGATTCCACAAGCTGTACTAATGAGGAGAGAGCTCTAGCTACTAAAGTTGAAGAGAAAGATGAATGGGTGATTGATAGTGGTTGTTCACATCATATGAATGGTGATAAAAGCAAATTTATGAATATGGAAAGGTATGATGGTGGAATAGTAAGATTTGGAGATGACAAAGCCTATGTGATCCATGGTAGAGGTTCTATTTCCTTTGATGGTAAGCATAACACTGATGATGTCTTGTATGTTGAAGGTTTGAAGCATAATGTTTTAAGTATTGGATAGATGGTTTACAAAGGTTATGATTTACAATTCAAGAATGGAAAATGCAAGATCCTAAATGCCTCTAGTATAGAGATTGCATCTGGAACTAAGGATGAAGGTAATATCTTTCATTTGAATGCTGGTGAGAAAAGTTGTTTAATTTATCAGATTGATGAAAGTTGGTTGTGGCATAGGAGAATGTGTCATGTTAATTTTGATTCAATGATTAAGATCAGTTCTACACAAGTTGCTAGAGATTTACCTAAAATTGTTAAGCCTACTAATCTGATATGTAAGGAATGTCAAATGGGTAAGCAAACAAGAATTCAAGAGCAAGTAGTATACATCAGATGGATTGATAGATCTTGTGCATACTGACCTATGTGGACCTACAAACATTAGAAGTATGTCGGGTGATAGATATTTTATGTTGTTGATTGATGATTATTCTAGGATGATGTGGGTTGTCTTTTTGAAGGAGAAATCAAAAGCATTGGACAAATTCAAGATATTCAAAGCAAAGGTTGAGATTGAGATGGGACTAAAGGCAAATTATCTGAGATCTGATAGAGGAGGAGAATTTTGTTTTGGTGACTTTGATTCATTCTGTGAGATGCATGGGATTAGAAGACAAATATCTGCTCCTAGAACCCCACAGTAGAGTGAAGTTGTTGAAAGGAAGAACATAATTGTTTTGGATGCTAAAAGGACTATGCTAATTGAAGAGAATGTTATGAAGATCTACTAGAGAGAATTTGTTATCACTTTTATTTACACATTCAACCAAGTTCATATTAAAGGTGATATTGGTAAGACTCCTTATGAGCTATGGTTTGGTCATGTTCCTACTGTGATATATTTTAGAAATTTTGGTAGCAAGTGTTATATCAAGAGAGATGAGAATATAGGAAAGTTGTGTTGGCATTATGGATGAATTGATTATGTGTTGCATTGATTTTTTGTCATTGATGTCAACACTAGCTATTATGGCTGGTTACCGGTAGACAGGTTTTGGTTACCGGTAGAAGATCTAGTGTTATCGATAGAAGAGACTATCTGTTGGACACTTCTGACATGTTTGGATCAATGGAGTATGTTTGGTTTTATGTGTTATATTCTCCTCAAGCATATTCTAGTTAGTTAGTATTGACTTGGAAATCAAATGCTATCATACACTCTTGTAAACCTTTACCGACATTGGTTTAAGGTATAACCAACAGAGCTTTTACTAAGGAATCTTGACAGGATGCATAAGTGGTGTTGGTGCAGCTTCTAGATGGATTTCAGGATGCTGAAGATGTTCTTTGATCATGCTTCAACTACTTGAAGACATTTCTTTGGAGTGGTGGACCCAGAATAGGTTTGATGCCTATCTAGGTTATGGACTGGTATCATGTTAACATGTACTCTACACGTTACCGGGATGTTTCAGGATGATTTATGGATTTGTTATTGTTGTTTTGGTCTTAAACTGACATGGCATATCATTGTAATATGAATTTATATAATGATCTTATTGTAATATATTTTAGGTGGCCAACCTAATTGGTTTAGGCCTTAGGGTTGGTATAAAATGATGTAAAATCTCATTGTAATAAGTGTTCGTGGTCTTGGAATTTAATATCATATGCAAAGGAGATTTGGTCAATCATAGGTGATCGAATTGGGATTAAGGAAGAGGTCAAAGGCCTCTGGTATTGAGCTTAACTGAGACTGTAATCAGGCATGGTAGATGCTATCTCTGGCAATTCATTATTCTGGATTGTTGTCCATATATCTTGAGGTGGTTTTAACCTCTGTAGTTAGTGAGACTCTTTTGTAATGAGTAGTACGCTCTAGGCAGTGTGCCTTCCTACATGTGCAAGCCCCTCATTATAACACATACTTTCTATAGAAGTATCATCTGACTGTGGGTAGGCTTCCCACCATGGTTTTTCCCTTTCCAAATTTTCCATGTACAAATCATGGTGTTATGTGGTATGGTTGATTTTCATTGACTATCTATTTAATTGTTAAGTTGCATTGTTTATCGGTATCTATTTTTGCTTTACCAGTACTTAATCTGGTTAAAGGTTATTAAGTGAATTAAATGTTATAATTTGTTAACAATTGATTCACCCCCTCCCTCTCAGTTGTTCACTAGTTATCCTAACAATTGGTATCAGAGCTTTGGTCCTCTTTTGCAAAAGCTTAACCACTTGAGGTAGATCTTATGGCAGCTAACACTTCTAATCCACCGACAACTATTTTCAGAAGAGAAATCCCTAAGCTTGATGGAACAAATTATGGGATATGGAAAATTTGAAGGGAGACTCATCTTAGATATCTTGGCAAAGGTATTTGGGAGATAATTGAGAAAGGATACACACCTTATGATTCGACATCTGACAATCCTTCTCCTATAGTGTAAAGCCTCGCCAGGAAACCCCGAAGGGATAAGCCAAAACACAAGAATAGAGTGCAATAATTTTTTTTAAAAAAAGTTACACCACATTAAGATACAACAAGATAACAAAGATTCAGATTACATAGCGGAAGACATCAACTAACACCTAAAGAGTTTCCCAACTAGATTACTTAAATTTCACAATTCACTTAACTCACACAATTAATCCAATAAGTTGATTATCTTAATAATGAGATAATTCTTAATCAGGATAATTTCTTTCAAAAGATGGAAATATAAATCACAAGCAAAGATTCATCCATTAAGATCTATTCATAATCTTCATTCAAGCTTTTCATTAAAAATACAAGCCCTGCATCTAATATTCTAACACACTAGAATTTCATCATAACATATGAGATCTTTCCAAGCATACTTAATTTCCTTAACAACAACTGAATATATTCCATTACTCTAAGTTACATTCTTTCATATTCCAATTTATTGCATTTAAAAGATGATTGCATACATGCATCTACGATAAATCTCATCTAAACCACTTATGCATTCGATCAAAATGGCATTCAAGAAAGAACTGCATATAAACATTTAAAGTTAATTCCATCTTATCCACTTATACATTCTAACATAAGCTATTCATACATGATAAAGTTGAATAAGGGAAACATAAGAGAATAACATCACATAGCACCATAATGATCTCGGAGTTCACCCTTAAAGGGCTACATCTCCGGGTCTGCTCAACTGCAAGACCCCTCTGATAATTAATAAAGTTAAGAATACAAGAGGTTACACCATTTACAATCCTGCCATCAAGGCGAAACATAAACAATATACAAACGACCACATCGGTCAATTAATACATAAACGATCCCTGAAATGAAAAGGATCCAGTTGAACATAATCAAAGCTAATACAAAGGTCCAAGAGAGCATCCACAAAACTGAGTCATCACCACCCAAGGTCTAACCTAAAATCAAGTTCTCACAAGGGCACAGACAAAAGGACGACCCACAAACGTGCTCCTAATAGGACAAAATGACAACACACTAGTGAACGTAGGGACAAGTGTCATCACACAACCTGGTATGGTTACCATGGCAGGTCTTCATAGGTTCCGACCCCATACACTGGGTTACCCTAGCAACCTAATCCGAGCCTCCGACCCATCCAAGCCTCATGTGGACCCACACATCCTCTCGTGAAGACAAGGATGATGGTTTGCCATTTCAGGCCTTCTCACAGCATGTCGAGTCTATGTTAGCACTCGTCCCATGTGTGAAGCAAATTTTATCTTACTTAGAGATTACATTCTAATCTACTGATAGGTTATCCCTTATTAGACTCACTTTCGACGGGTTACCCAGCAGCCACTTTGGGCGCGGCCCCCAATCGAAAGCCACTTTCCCATATGACACTAGACTAAACTCGGACGAACTCAAAACCAAGGAATACACATGGTCAGACGAACGGAGTTCAAGAAGGAGGGAACAACCATCTGGTCAAACATGAATCATCATTCGACACCCACACAAAGGATATGACCAACTATGACACCACCACAAAACAACAGTCAACTCGGAACCGAGGATTGAAACAGGTACCCCAAGTCAATCCATATGATAGGGACCTATCTAACAAAGCACGACTTGCCATTACATAAGCAAAGCGAATATAGAAATTAAACTCGCATAGGCAATAATCGGAAAAGACAATATTTTCTCATATTGATTTAAGCATAAAAGTTGATCCAATTCTCTGATTGATCTAAGTTTTCAAAATGCATTGACGGAAAAATCACCGTTACCAGGTGAGTACAATACCACAATTTGCAATAGTACCATTGTCTATTTCTCAAACAGAGGAAAAATATAAATTAACCATTCATTTTACTAAATGAGAATATCAGTAACTAAACAATTTTCCCAAATGATACTTAATTAAATTTCCAGAAGCACATCGTTTAAATGATCAAACTATCCAATGATAAAATATTTCACTTACTCCTCAATTACTCAAATGATATGTTCTTGAATATTATTTAACATAATCAATTAGTAAATATATCATATTTCAACAATTTTCCAATAACATAATATTCTATTTTTTTTTAAAACAATACTTCCTCAATTAGCCAAATACTCCAATTTGCTATTAAGTAAGGTATATATTTATTAATCCAAGATTAATCAAAATATAACCAATTAATAATCAATTGCGAAATTAACAATTCTAGAATTTAATTAGAAAAAATGCGTTAATCATAAAATGAAATTGAATATTAATTAACGTATATATTCCATTATACAATTAATTAATATCAATTTATCATTAATTATGATTATGCCACATTAATCATAATTAAAAATCTAATTTAAAACTTAACATGAAATAATATTAAAATATTATATATATTTTTTTTGAATTAAAAAAAAAATACATAAAAAACATTTTTAAAAACTACATTGCAAAGGCAAAATGGGGAACCGGGCCCGTGCCCTAGTCGCAGCGGCACCGTCATGATGGGCGCAGGACCTCCGGCTCCCGCGTAGGGAATGCAGCGCCCTGCGTCCATCGCGGGGGAACGCGCCGCTCCCTGCGGCCACCGTGGCGGAGACGCAAAGTCTGCGGCCGCTGCGAGGGTCGCAACGAGCTGCGGCCTCCGTCGGCTGTGGGCTGCATGAGAGGGGGGAGGAGGAGGCGGGTGGAGCTCCGCTCCCCGCCCTCCAAACCCCAATCCAATCCAATTTTTTTTTGTTTAAAAAATTTTGATTTAAAAAAAATTCGAACAGACAAAAAGAAATGGTTTAAAAATTTCATTCTCTTTTTTTTGATTTGCCATAACAACAAGTTTATAAGAAATAAGCTTTGGTTTCCTTTAATTTTCTTTCTTTGGTGGGTATTCTTCCTTCCACCACAAATGGGTTTCAAACACCCAAAAAGAATTGAGGAATAACAAAAACCTCAAACAAATTTCCAGCCAAACTCATAATGGCCCAAAAAGAAACTATTCTTCATACAAAATTACAAGCAATCAGCCAAACTAACCAATTTACTACAATCTCAAATCTTAAGTAGCCAATGGAGAATCTGAAACCAAAATTTCAAGAACATTCAAATCCATTTTTTTTTATTTTTTTAAAAATAATAACTAAATTGATAAGCAGATCCTACCTCAATAAGCATTCCTGGAAGGGATCTGATGGAGAGCCCCAATCTGTAGCTCCAAGAATCCTTCCCCATTCAAAACCCCCAAATTCCATCCAAAAATCTTTTTCCAACAAAATATTTTCCAAAAATATCCATCCTCCAAAATTTTCCAAAAGTTTAGGTTATAAGGAAGAGTAGACCAAAAATTCCATTTTTGGAATTAAAATTTTTATTTAAAATAATTCCCAAAATAATTCTATTTTCCAACTATATCAACAAATTAAATTGCTTTTCCCATTTAAAATTGATTTTCTCAATTAATTCAATTTAACCTTTCTAATTTAAAAGCCAACAGAATACAATTAAATCTATTGCAATTAAATACAAAACTTTTTTTTTCAACAGCATATACAAAATGCATTTAATATTCAAAATCAACCATTTAATTGAACTTACTCCCAATTTAAAACGAGCAATCCAATATCAACGATAATTGCATAACGAAATCCTGATTAATCTAGTCCATTAATCTTTAATGCACGAACACATATTTTGTCAAATTAAATACTAAGGACTAACTAATCAATTTAACCACACACACCAAGCACGCAAACCAAGAAAGTCAACTAGACAGACAACTCGCAAACCCAAACAAAAAGGGAATACCGACGACGACTGACAATGCTCACTTGAGCACGGCTAAGGTCAACTAGGGTCTTACGACCACCTAATCCAACTCTAAGGATTAAAGAGGTACACTCAAACCTGCAAATCCAGGTGAAGACGAACCTCGCACTCATGCGGCGTTGTACCTGAAATCTCCTACAACCAAGAGTCATACATGCATACATATATAAACTTAATGAAAGCATTAGCCCGATATTAATACCACGAAATAGGAACACTAAACAACTTGCATACAACTAGTGTGAAAACCACATCAACAACTATGCGTTAAATCAAACATCTGACTATAACATTATATTAAGATAAACTAACCAAGATTAAACCAAGATTAGAAATTGATTAGGGCAGGGGTACTACATGCAGACTTGAACAAGAATATTGAAAATGACTGCAAAGCTAGAGAATCCCTCTTGTGTGCACTTATTGATCAACAGATCATGGGATTAATTGATAAATCATCAAAAAAGTTTATGTGGGATAAATTTCAAACTTTTAATGAAGGTGATCCTACTATCAAAATTGCTAAACTTGATGGTTACTGGGTAAGAGTAAATGAGATTGTTATGGGAGTTCAATGTTGTGGAGGATTTTTAAGTGAAGATGAAATATTTTCCAGAGTCTTGAGAGCCCTTCCACCGGCTTACAAGATGAAGGCAACTGCAATTAATGAGTTGAGGACAATGGCTAACTCTTCAGTTAACAGAGACATTTTGATTGGGAAATTATCTGCTTTTGAGCTTGAAGAATTTGGATCTTCTGGAGCTGTAAAGTCTGAACCTTCTTTTCGTGCATCGTCATCATCATCTACCGGAAAAAGTGATTGGAAAGATTGATCCTAGATGTGATGAAGGGATATTTATTGGTTATTCAATTCAAAGTAAAACATATAGATGTTATAACAAAAGATTGTAGAAAATTGTGGAGAGTGCTAATGTGAAAGTGGATGAGCAGTACATAAATCAATCTATATCACATGACAGGGAACCAACAGTGGAAATGATCATAACTGAACCGACAATGCCTCAACCGGTACAAAAAAATGAGATAGTTACACCGGCACAATCAGAAAATTCAACTGTGACTGATGATTATAACAATGAACCTAAAGTTCAGAAGACACCAAGGCATGTAAGATTAAATCATTCTGAAGATCAAATCATTGGAGATAGGAACAAGGGAGTAATGACAAGAAGAAGACTAGCAAATGAAGATGTATGTCTTATTTCTCAAGTTGAACCGACAACTGTTATTGAAGCTTGTAAGGATAAACATTGGTTAAAAGATATGGAAGATGAATTAGATCAAATAGAGAAAAATGAGACTTGGTCTTTAGTTCCCCGGCCTAAAAATAAGAATGTTATTGAAACTAAATGGGTTTTTAGGAATAAAGTGAATGAAGATGGTAAAGTTGTAAGAAACAAGGATAGATTGGTTTGTAAAGGATATTCTCAAATGGAAGGAATTGATTATGGTGAGACATTTACACCTGTATCTAGAATTGAAGCTGTTAGACTATTTCTTGCTTATGCAACTTATAAGAACTATAAGGTTTATCAAATGGATGTTAAATGTGCATTTTTGAATGGTGAACTTGAGGAAGAAGTATACATTGAGCAACCTGATGGATTTTCACTGACAAATGATAAAGATATGGTTTGCAGATTGAAGCAATCTTTATATGGATTGAAACAAGCTCCTAGAGCTTGGTATGCAAGGTTGGATAAATATCTTTTGAAGCTTGGCTTTACTAAAGGTAGTGCTAATAGTAATTTATATTATAAGATCACTGATGATGATATTCTGATTATTGAAGTATTTGTTGATGATATCATTTATGGAGGAGAAGATAAATTGTGCATGGAATTTGCTAACAATATGAAGAATGAATTTGAAATGTCCATGATTGGTGAGATAAGATTTTTCTTAGGTTTGTAGATTGCTCAAACTGACAAAGCCATTTTTATCTGTCAAACTAAGTATCTGAGGGAATTGTTGAAGAAGTTTGGCATGGATAATTCCAAACCGGTAAGTACTCCTATGGTGACAAGTGAGAAATTATCTATCAATGATACTTCTACATCGGTAAATCCAACAAGGTATAAGTCTATGATTGGTGGTCTGTTATATTTGATTTAGACTAGACCGGATATTATGAATGTAGTAAGTATTGTTTCAAGATATCAAAGCAATCCTAAAGAAAATCATGAATGTGCAGTAAAAAGGGTATTCTAGTATTTGCAAAGAACAACAAAATATAGTTTATGGTATTCTAAAAATGATAATTTTACTTTATGTGCATATACTGACTCAGATTGGGCAGGAGATAGTGATGATAGGAAGAGCACTTCTGGTGTAGCTTTCTTTCTTGGAAAGAAACTGGATTCATGGATCAACAAAAAATAGTCATGCATTTCTTTATCTACGACAGAAGTTGAATCTGTTGCAGTAGCAAATGTTGAAGGATATCAGGGTAAATTGTAGTGAACCAGTAGTTGTCTACTATGATAACTCTGTAGCTATTGACATGTCTAAAAATCCGGTATTTCACTCTAAGACTAAGCATCTATCAATAAAGTATAACTTTCTAAAGGACAAGGTAGAAGGAAAGGAAGTCAAATTGGTTTATGTGAACACTAAAGAATAGATTGTAGATATATTCACTAAACCATTGTCTAAGGAATCATTTGAGTATTTAAGAGACAGGCTAGGGGTTTTTGCCCCTCCAATAGAGACTTGACTGATGCAGTTTGTCATTAGTCCAACATGCATTATCAGAGATATTATTCATTTTGGCACTGATGAGCGGTGCTACTATTCAGGGGGAGTAGTCAACTTTGAGATTCAGAGGTTTATATTCTTGCTTTGATATTTTTGTTAGATTTCTAGCATTGATGTCAAAGGGGGAGTGATAGTGATGAGAAAAATAAATTCAGAGATATCATTCACAGGGGGAGAGTTACTGATATTCAGGAGATTGATGGTTGTCTTCCACAGGGGAAGACTTGTTTGGCATTTCTTGGTACTTAGATGTTTTTCACATCTAGTGTTGCCATCAATGACAAAGGGGGAGATTGTTGGCATTATGGATGAACTAATTATGTGTTGCATTGATGTTTTATCATTGATGTCAATAATTGTTGTTAGGGTTGGTTATCGATAGACAAGTTTTGGTTACCGCTAGAAGATCTAGTGTTACTGACAGAAGAGACTATCTGTTGGACACTTCCGACATGTTTGGATCAATGTAGTATGTTTGGTTTTATGTGTTATATGCTCCTCGAGCATGTTCTAGTCAGTTGGTATTGACTTGGTAATCAGATGCTATCATACACTCTTGTAAACCCTTATCGACATTGGTTTAAGGTATAACCGGCAGAGCTTTTATTGAGGAATCTTGACAGGATGCATAAGTGGTGTTGGTGCAGCTTCTAGATGGACTTCAGGATGTTGAAGATGTTCTTTGATGATGCTTCAACTGCTTGAAGACATTTCTTTGGAGTGGTAGACCCATAATAGGTCTAGTGCCTATCTAGGTTATAGACTGGTATCATGTTAACGTGTACTCTACACGTTACCGAGATGTTTCAGGATGATTTATGGATTTGTTATTGTTGTTTTGGTCTTAAGCTGACATGGAAAATTGTAATATGAATTTATGTAATGATCTTATCGTAATATCTTTTAGGTGACCGACATAATTGGTTTAGGCCTTAGGGTTGGTATAAAATGATGTAAGACCTCATTGTAATAAGTGTTCATGGTCGTGGAATGTAATATCATATGCGAAGGAGATTTGGCCGATCATAGGTGATCAAATTGGGATTAAGGAAGAGGTCAAAGGCCTTTGGTATTGAGCTTAACTAGGTCTATAATCAGGCATGGTAGATGCTATCTCTGGCAGTTCATTATTATGGATCGTTGTTCATATATCTTGAGGTGGTTTTAACCTCTATAGTTAGTGAGACTCTTTTGTAATGAGCAGTACGCTCTAGGTAGTGTGCCTTCCTGCATGTGCAGGCCCCTCATTTAAACACATACTTTCTGCAGAAGTATCATTTGACTGTGGGTAGGCTTCCCACCATGGTTTTGCCCTTTCCAAGTTTTCCACATACAAATCATGGTGTTATGTGGTATGGTTGCTTTGCATTGATTATTTTTTTAATTGTTAAGTTGCTTTGTTTACCAGTATCTGTTTCTGCTTTACTGGTACTTAATCTGGTTAAAAGTTATTAAGTGGATTAAATGTTATAATTTGTTAACAACTGATTCACCCCCCCTCTTAGTTTGTTTTTCTGATAAGTGCTTTTGCAGAGTTCAGTATTTCCTCCGGTATATTTTGGTGTGATTAGATCTTGAGATGAGATTTTGGGAGATTTTTTGGGATGGTCTTTTGTGTCTTCATTTAGGTGGTTTGTGATTTGGTGCTCTGCAAGTTATCTTTCTTCATGACAATTGTTGTTGTTTGATTACTCCTGAGTTTTAGATGTTTATTGATGAAGATTTGATAAGTGGTGTTGGTACAATTGTTACTAATGATTCTAACATGCTTGTTGACATTTCCTATTTGTGTCATCTTTTTTTTAATGATCCACATTGATCATTGTGTGAGTTCTTGGTAATTTTGCTGAACTGGTGATATTCTTCATGTTATACGGTTTTCCTAGTGGTGTAACGTGTTGTGATTGATCTTGGCGTGATTACTGGTGGTGATGAGCATTTAGAAATTTGATTTAGGTCCACTATATGTCATGTATATCAATATATTGGTCCAGTGGTCGATATTTGTATCGTGTGATGTAATTTTGTAATTATGAGTTGAGGATTTAGCCGACCTTGTTGTTAATGTTGATGAACTGTATAAATAGCTGATATGGTCATGTAATTTATGTATGAAAGTTGTGTTTGTATTATCAGAGACTGGTGTATGTGATAATAAGGGATTCATCCTTCAACATTGTGATTGAGTAGAGATTGGTGTTGCAAAGCAGACAAATGTGATTAATTGGAACTATCATTAGGCATTTGCAGATGCTGTTATTATAGTTCATTTCTTTTGGATTGTAGTTTGAATCTTTTTGTAAGTCAGTGAGACTTCCCTAAGGGTTGAAACCTTCCAAGTTATTATATTTGAGCAGTGAGATCTAGGTAGTGTTCCTGAATGTTGGTGCATTTCCCATTGTAATATTTTCACATATTACTGCAGAGTATCACCTTATTATGGGTAGGTTCCCACCGTGGTTTTTCCCTTAACTAGGTTTTCCACATCAAAATCTTGGTGTTGTGTGTTGTGCTATCAATTTTCTTATCTTTGTTATTTCCGTAGTTTATCCAATTTATATTTGTGGTTGAGTTTGAAGATCCGATAAAAAACTGATTCACCCCCCTCTCAGTTTTCTCTCATTATTGTTGGCAATATGAACGACATAAAAAACTTGTTGTATATTGCAATTGCAAAGACTCTCTTAGAATTGCATGCAAACCGTGAAAGCATGGTCACAGGATGCGACCTATCTCACACATTGCCACAAAGAAATATGCCTCATGAAATGCATAAACAATGAGATCTTAACAGATATTATGGTTGGAGATATGCTGGTAAACATTCACATAAAATATTAAAGTATGCACAAAATGTGAGGCCAATTTCTACGCTAAGTATCCTCATTCCTGAGAGCCATGGAAGCTTTGAAATAGTGTGTGGTTATCTCTCAAAACATGGAAGATGAAGAGATACATGTCAGGGATTATAACTAGAATTATTGACGTGCATACAAAAAGTGGAACAAAGACAAGGCTTGTAGATTGTTGGACCAAATCCCTTGATAAGATGTCATCTCAAGGAACAAAATAAAATGATTGCAAAATATGCACAAAATGGATTTTACAAGGAAATTCTCAAAATATTTAAATTAATACAATGTTATCAAACCTATCCTAATGATTGTAACCTTTTAGTGGTCACGTGGATGTGTTTTATTGGTTCCTCTAGATCATATATGAATATAAAAAGGAAATCACATCTACAAGCATTAGATATTTATGCAATGTTGGAGAAATCGACTTGGTAAATGATCAATAATTCAAATATGGTATATTTTTCATGTGTCACTTATTGGCTTTGGATTCATTCTTACAATGGTTGCAACTATCTTGGTGTTTACTTTATAAAAACAAGAATATCTACTTTTTAGGAGTTCTCAAGAAGACAATTTGTAAAAGAAACTCTTCTCAATGGTCCAATCTTAATGGTGTGTAGAGGAAAAAGTGAGACTATGTATGGAAGAACTAATCCCACTCTCATACACACTCATAGAATACAAAAGAGCCTAGAGAGGTGACACACTTCAGGCTACTTCTTGTGTGGAAGAGAGAGCTAAGGATGCCCTCTTAGGTTTTCTATTCCTTTTCTATAAATGAGAGAGATTAATGATTCAAAAATGCAATCTAACCTAGAATGCAAATAAGAAAACAAAACCCTAATCTAGAAATACAGATCAAAGGACAACTGATATACTACTGAAAAGTACATATTAGGAGGCACAATAAGAGGTGCATTTGTGTTTGAGACCTAAGAAGAAATGTCCAGAACCAAGGTGCCATTCTATTGTCTTGATTCTATAATTTTGGTGTTGCAATTGACAAAATAGGTTCTGGATCTTGCAAGACACTGTTCTGCCAAATCCTGTTGACAGAGGGTAGGACCAAGGCACCATGCCCCTGTCCTAAGTAGGACCAAGGCACCATGCCCCTATCCTTGGGTTTTCTGATGAAATTTGCACTCAAAAAATATCTATGTGCACTCCTCCGGTCCTGAAACTTCCGTCGACGCTTAGATCTGAACCTATATCTGAATCTGCAAAATAGGGTTTTGGGTGGCTATATGGGGTTTTGCCTTAGTCAAACCCCTATTTTGGTGATTTCCACCTCCACAAATATCCAATAATGTACTAGAAATGTGTGTGCAATAACCTTGTGTTTGTGCAAGATCCTAATATGAAAGCAAACAAACTTTAACAACCCTAAAGAGTAAACTCTAATTGCTTACAATTGACAAAGTAAATTCTCTAAATCTAGGATGCAAAGTGATCTAAAGCATAAATATGAATAAAAAAGAAGCTCATATAAAGACATGGAAACAATATGAAACCATATCCAAACCCAAGGGAGAGGTACAAGCCAATCTTTAGTCGGTGATCTCCTATTGTTCTCCTACATCTTCAAAATCCCCCAATTGATGAAATGATAAATGATGAATGTTTGATGGATGAATGTTGAATGTTTTTTAAGACTTAAAAGATCTAATTTTTCTTTGAAAAGAAGGCTCTTTATGCTCCAAAAACTTTCTCTTAGATTCTTAGAAGAAGACCCCTTCAAATGAAGAAAGAGAGCTCTTAAGTATGCAACCCTAGATCTTAATTTCATCTTTAGGCCAACCTAGGATTTGAATTTCCCATCAATATTTTAGGGTTAAGCATTATTATATCATAGGATTATGCTCCTAAAATTTCAGGAAAAAAGCCAAGGACCATGTGCATTCCCGCCACTGTCTGACCAACTTTTCACCAAATTTTTGGGGTTGTTAGATATGATGATATTAGAGCGCATCCTATTGTTCACCAAAAGTGATAACCCAAGAACACCTGCAATTGATCTATGAAATAGCCAATTCAATCTATGAAGAACCTCAGGGCTTGGACAACATGACAAGGACCTAAATCCTTCTACACTTCAGGCTCTGCAAAACCTAGGCGGGTATACCTTTGATGCTTAGAATTAAACCTATTACACACCTATGATAGCATCAACATAAACATATAGATCTCACCAGGGCTCCAAAACAAGTAGTTTATTGCAGATGGGCTAGATCTACACATAAAACTCAACTATTCTTGAACATGAGATAGATGAAATATTTCAAAACATAACATAAAATAAAGGTATTCTGATTGGATTTTAAATTGTTTGAGAATCCCCTTAATTGCAGAATCAGTGCCTTATCCAAGGGCAACAGAGTCACACATCAAACTATAGATGAAAACTTATACTGCAGATCCTTCTTCATTCTTAAGTATTCCTACATTTAATGCCTTGCATAAATGCATTACTCAGCTCACTCACAGAAAATATCAAATCCAGAAACTATATTCCATTATTCATGATTTATTATAGAATTTAAATTCTTCCTTGAAGAATCCCTGCAAACAATCACAACTACCTCCTTGAGATAACAAATCTCAGCCTCCTTGAGGATCTGATTTGAATATAATGAAAATACAAATCCAGAGACAAATTCTATTTGAATTTGTGCATGCCTTACATACACAAGAACCTGCAACTAAGAACACCTATAGCAAAGAATTGAACTCCATTACGGAAAGGAAAGCCCTGCTCTGTACAATCTTGAAGAAAACTCAGAATTGGAAGCCATGAAAATATGGAGCCATTCTCCAAATTTCTGGAACCCTTACAACTGAGAAGAATTGGGAATAAGAAGGAGAGGGAAGAAAATCAAATCTGCAACTAAAATCTCCAAGTGTCTCCTCTCTAACTGAATTTCACTCCCATGGAAACTACTCTCAAAAAATCTAATCTTTGTTGAAACAAACTCCATAATTGAATTCCCCATTCCAAGAGCTTTCCGGAAACATATAATACTTGCCATTTTGACAAAAAATGCAGCCCTGGGCAAATTAATCCTTCCAATGTGCACAATCATTTAAATTTTTCATTTTTTAATATAGTTGAAACTATATCATTAACATGATTTTAATTTTAATTTTTGCCTCCCTTTTGGCCTGATGCCTTGCCATGTGTCGGGACTTGATTGGTTGATGGGGTTAACTGGATGCCACCTGGGATGACACCTCATCACCACCATGTCATCCGCTTTGTCACTGCCACTTGGCCACCATGTGTATGCCATCTAGGCGCCACCTCTGCACCACATCATCACCACCGGGATGGGACCTACCTGCTGGACATCTGATTGTACCTACCATGTCATCGCCACTTGGACTTCGCCATTTTGCATTTCTCATTTCGCCATTTCGCGGCCTCTAACGGGTGAGCATCTTTGGGTCACGAAATCGTGCAGGCCATTAGATCCTCCGAACTTGCTCACTCTTTAACACTATTGCATTTTCGCCAAACCATTTCGCCATTTCGCAGGGCTTAACTCGCATGCATCTTCGGCTTGTGAATCAACGTGCTTCATCGAATCATCTCAGACCTACTCACTAGTTAAGCCTACCCTTCTTTGCAAAATTCACCTATTTGCCCGAGAAGCGTGGCTGCGTGGGATCCACCTGGTCGCTGCTCAGTCGCCACCTCTAGTCGCCTTGGAATTTGCACCCATGCGCATGGGGTCCGCCTTGGGCGCCCAACAACACCGTCCGTCAAAAGCCTTGATGCCTTTGACATTATGTATTGGTGGAGATTTATATATAAATATCAAAAAACATGCTCACCCAGCCAATGTGGGATTAAAGCCTTTTCCTGTAACTGCATTTTTGAAGCTTTCCTCCTGGGTTTTAATGGCGATTTTTTGCATTTGATTAAAATGTTGATGCCCAAGCACCACGCAAGGGAGGGAAAATGTTGGCAAGGTCATGAACATTACCTTTACACATGCCAAATGCATTTGCTATATGATTAATATGGCCTCCAAATAGCCACACAAAGGGGGTTCCTATTGCTAAATGCATTTGCTATAGACCATTACACCTCACAGCAGGATGGAGAAACTATAGTTTTACATTTATTTATTTTTTTAAATGCTCCCAATGCCTTTTACATGCCACGCTGCCAGTCCAAAACTTTAGCTGGGGTTTTTTACATGCTGCGTGGGAGATTTGGCACAAATCTGCTATGTTGCATTTGCTTGATGATTATTTGATGCTCTATCCAACTACGCAGCCTATCAATTTGCCATTGTTTGGAAGCAAAGACTGGGAGGATTGTTGCTGTTATAATTTTGCATTTTGCATTAGCTGAAACTTGTTTTAACTTCTTCTACCAACCAACACATGAGAAGAGGGGAGTGTTAACTTTACCACTACCAATTAGCATTCTCTTTTTAGCTTTTAATGGTTTGCTGTAGTTTTATATACTCCTTCCAACATGCTCACACAACAAGGAGGAAACAAGATTGGTTTGCATTTGTTTTAAAATTTGAAATGTATGTTCAACCACCATGCACCACAGTAGGGAGGAAGTTTGGATTGGCTGCCAAATTTCTTTTGTATTGAAAATATTTCTATGCTTTTCATTTGCCTCTCCTCCAGCCAATTGCTATTTGTTGCTAATTGTTTCTGAATTGCCCCTTTCTCATTTGTGCAGGGAGACTTTGCATTGTATTTTGGAATTGGATTTATGCTTGGCAAACATGCCTTTGCCATTGGCATCATCAAAGGGGAAATGCTAGAGATACACCTGCTGATTGCATTGGCTGAAGTTTTAAAATGCACTCCCAAACATCACACACAACAAGGAGAATGCTGGGAAGGTTGTGGAATTTGGCTTTCAACCTCCCAAACTACATCTGGTTGAAAGTTTTAATGGCTTTTCACATGCCAATGCGTTTAATTTGAAAGTTTAAATGGTCTTCTCACACCATGGCTGCCAAGTGCATTCACATTTTTTAATGCTCTTCTTTGTCGCTGAAGTAAAAAAAATGCATTACACAAGCCAGTTGCATTACAATATTCCATCTCGAGGATCAAGGATCAAGTCTACAGCAGTCCATCGAGCTCTCAATAAACCAAATTGCCAAATACGCTTACTGGTATTGATATGCATCACCATGAATTAAGACCATTTCGCCATAAAATAATGTACAAGCATGAGCCAGGTTGGGCCCCAAAGTGGGTCCAACTAAAATTTTTCATTTTCATGCAACTAACCTCTGAAAGGCTTCAGGAACCTTACCCATACCTCTGGAAGAAATCGACACCATTTTTGGATCATAAAATTGAATTTTACAACTTTCAGGCACTTACGCCACATTTTCACATTTAATCGCGAAGACGCAATTTTCAAAGTGGTCAAAACACCTTTCTGGACCTCGCCATTTGATAGGTGTGTACTCTGATATACAAGGATGAACTCTACCAAACGGTTTTTTAAGACAAGTCCCAAGCAAAGAGATATTAATTTTTAAAAATGCCCAACTGGCTTTGTCGACACTGCGGACCTAATGAAGTCAATGTTCTGGCAACACATGATGCCTTTCTCAAAAATATCAAATGACCTTCGTAGGCCCTCAAATTTGAAACATAGGTACCTTGAAGTACATATTAAAACTTGGAAATCTTAGTTCGATCACAAGACTGACAGGATGCAAATGGTGCGCTCAAAAAAATGGCTACATTAACTGATACAACACTGAAAGTACGGATCACTGAAAACAATGACTCAATGAACCCTTTTGAAAACCGATCAAACGGATTGGCAGAGGCTTAAAATTTGAAACGTAGCTCATGATTTATACCAAAATTATCCTGGAAAAAAACATTATATCATAACACTTACTGAGGCAACTTTTACACTTATGCGAAACAGGGCATCGACTAGGCGCTGAAACAGGGATTTGTCAAAACATTCAAACTGCATACAGTTTGAGCTTGGTAAACTGAGCAAATGGATACATGAAGACTTGAAATTTTGCAAGCTAACTCACATTTATGCAAAGAATCCAATCCATTTTGAAATTCATCATGAAAATCAATAGGGAAAAAGATGTAATCGCTCAAAGTAGGCTACTTAGTAAAATATGCATTTGTGCCTAAAATGCACTTTCAGCTTACCCCTCGAAATGGGTACCTAGTACACTTATCCAAACTGAATTCTGAAAGTTTCACATCACTAAATAGGCCAAATGAAAGGTGTACAACAAGTTTCCCAAGCCTTACCCTTTGAAAATCAACTGGCTCCACTTTACCCTCTTTCTAACTAGGCCATTCAAACTGACTCATTTGGAAATGCAAAGCAAAAATTTGAATTGGGCCTCAAAACTTGACTCAATTTTAATGAGTCCCAAAGTTACAGCTGATTTTGAGATGTTTTGATATGTGGAATCAAGCCTTAAAGGTCGAAATAAGACACAATTAGGGTTTATGATTAAATGATTTATTGAAGGAATACGATGAAAAGGGGCACGCTTAGGGTAAAGGGACCAACTTTATAACATGTAAAGTGATGAAACATGAATTTAGATTTAATTAAATTAATTACTTAAATGCTTAAAGGGAAATTAGAGATGCAAGATGCAAGACACACTAAGGTGGGTGCTAACCTAAGTGTGAAATTGTACCACCCTAGCAAGGGTGTAAAATTTACGACACTACAAATGGTTCACTCTCTTGTTTTATTGAGGGTTTATATTTTAAGAAAATAGATCACACATACAAATACATAATCTATGCAAAGTTGCAGGAATTTACAATGAAAGAATAGAGGATGCCAATACAAAAGTAACACACAAAATCTCATCAAAGTGAGGTAGAGGAATTATGACAGATTTTATTGCAACTACCTTAGAAGACATGCATGCAAGTACCTATGTATCCAAAAATAAAGAACAAGAATTGTTGGTCAGAATGCCTTAAAGAAACATACTCTCATCAAATGTAGTGATTGCAAGATTTTCACAAGATGAATTTGTTGAAAGAAATATTTTGAAGTCTTATTTATGATGGTGATGGGTATTGGTATTCAAATTCATGTCTTTAAGGTTAGACCTAGGGGCTCTTTTGGACATTGATTTTTTTTTGTGCATCATTTGTCTTAGGGAAGTATTAACATAAGCATCTATAAAAAAAAAAGTTGTTAAAAGAACATGTGTTGGTCAACAAATGACTCATAAATTTGTGTATGGATAACTATCAAAGGGAGAAGATATTTTCAATTGAAAGCTTGCAAAAGGAATGATAATTGGGCTCCATAAAAGGAAAGGTTGTTTTGACAAATGGAGGTCGAATATGTTTCCTTGAAGGTTAAAGTTGTTGATGAACATGACTCTTGTGGCTCAAGAGAAGCCAAGATACCCATCCTATAAAAACAAATGACTCATTCTTTCTCAAAAGTTATATATTTCAAAAGGTCATCTTTGTAAAAGTGGTTTATATCATGTACTGTAACTAAAGTAGCCTTTGGGTTTCATTTTTGTAAAAGTTAGGGAAATCCTAACTTGTCTTCAAATAGATAGTTATCCTAAGTAGTTAGGCTAAGTGGTTACAAGGTAGTTATTCTCTCAATCCTATAAATTAAAGGGTTTGGCATTGTAAAAGCGGGACTCTTACAAAGGCAAAACTTTGGGGAAATTTAGAGAGAAAATTGTAATGGTTTTTTTTTGGTTTGACGCTATGTATAAAAGGGTTTTGTAATTGTATAGTTTTAGATGATAATAAAGAATGAAATTTGGTTCATATTATTTAAATGTATTCCTATGTTGTTGTTTTTGATTTTTTGTATGTTGAAATAAATGATCCCTTTATGTAATCGTATAAGCCATTAGTAATCTATGTAATCAATGAAACATAGTCACACCTTAGTATCTTGGTTTGAATGTGGTAAGATAACATGTTTCCTCGTATGTTGAGATTTGTTATCCTTTTCTCATTATTGCATATCAAACATATTTTGTGCTAAAAACCCCTTTGTAATCTATTATCGGTTGTGGAAGCTTAGTTGGTATTCATATGTCTACCATTGGGGTTTTTTTATTCACTTTTTCTTAGTATAGTTTTCTCTCCTTTTTGTACTTTTAGGTTAAAAGTAATAAAAAAACCTAGAAACCCCCATCATACAAGGGAGATGCCCCTCTCAAATGTAGAGGAATATTATGGTTTCATCACAATCTCTCCAATTGTTGGCACATTTGTCATTGATCTTTGGGCAAATAGGGTCAGTTTCAGAGAAACAATCACAGTGACAAATTTGTTTACCAACAAACCTGTTGCTAAAAGTTTGGGTTGAATTGTCGAGAATGAGATGGTAAGTCACCTTGGTTCTATAACTTTGAGACAAGCAAGTGGGATCCTTTTTGGATCAAGGAGATGCACTATATCCACTATCAAAAGCTCAAACAAAATTCTCAGGATTGGGATGGTAGGTCGTCCCGGTCCTCTGCTTTTTGTTTCATCAAAATTTGAACCTATTTGTCATCATTAAATCTATTGAAATATTCAATCATAGTTCTTGGGTCAATTTCCTACACACAAAAAGAGAAAAAGTGGTTGTGGATAGGGGTTTTCCTTGGGTCAAACCTCAATTTATGAACTAACCTCTAAATTGAAATGTAAATAGAATTGAATTACAACAAGATGTTTTCCTTTTTAGGGGAAGGCTAGATCTAAAATCAAATGCTTGTAATGGAAATGTATACCTTAGTGAAGCTTATTTGAATCATCACAAAAGGGTTTTAAGTTGTCTTGTAGAATGTCTTCATAGAAGGTTGATCATGGATACCATCTTGAATGCTTGATGGATGCGATTGATTGATCACTTGAATGTAATTCGCTAGAGTATAATTTAACTTAGATTAGATGGCTTCAATTTCAAATGTGAGGGGTAAGCCTCCTTTTATACATAACATTCCCAAAACTATTTGAATTTTTAGAGTAGGCTGACACAAGATCAAAATTCCCACTCACTTGATATGACCATTGTGAGGACCAAATTTTGGTCCTGATTGAGAGGATCGGGATGTTGTGGTACCATGGTCCTAAGCTAGGACTAGTGTGTCCTAGCGCTTTGGTCTTGAGAATCAGGACTCAACTTTAGGGAAAAGACAAGAGAGAAGGTAAAAATGGAGGTTTGTGAAGGGTGTGAGTAGAATCAAGGTAAACATCAAGCACCAAAAGACATAACACCAAGGTGAGGACAAAATTATATCCATATATAATTTACAATGCTATATCTCCTATCCCTTGTTTTTCTTGTTCTCAGATTCTCTATCTTTTCATTTCTACTTTATTGAGAGTATGACTATAAGATCATACTCCATTGAAATAGGGGATAAATGTAGCATCATAAATTGTACACCCTTAATTAGGGTGTCCAATTTTACACTCCTAACATCCATTTTAGTATTTCCCAATCCTCTATGCATTATACGACCTTTATTGTAATTAGTTAATATTTAAATCAATGTTATGAGTCTTATTCCACTTTAATACATCATCACACTCCTATTTGGGCCATAATTATAGATGTGCCCCTTTATCTTTTATTATCTTTATTTATCATAGATGCCACCCTATTTTAGATCTCGAGATACATTTCCCTCATCTAAACATTATACATTGTTACACAAACTTAATTTTGGCATTAAAACCCTATTATCTCACATTCTTAAAAAGTCAAGCTGATATTGTTAGGACCAGTTCGCTAAATGCCACGTGATCTTGCACTTTTTACCCTAAACTTTGGGAGGATAATAAGATGGTCCTATTGTATTCAAATCTAGCTCCATGAAAAAATATGATAACTCTAATTCAGCCTAAAAATGGTTTTATTATGAAATCCCTATGTAAGGAATCCATCTCAATTCAATTCAACATCTCATTCTTACTTCCTCATTATGCTATCATTATAGTTCAAGAGAAACACTTTAAGAGAAAATCAAAGAAAAAAAATACATCAAGGCATCTTCATTTATGTTTCAAGTATGATTTCATGTGATTTATCATGTTATTGCATCAACACATGGAGGACTTATCCTAAGAGCATTGCATCACCTTTTGAAGGTATACTCAATCCAGTCAATAATTTCAATTCAAACATTCTAATTTAGTTTCAGTTGAGTTCAAGGGTTAATTCCAAACTCAAGGTTTGACTTAAGTGAACCCCTATAAAGCACCCAAACACCATTTTTCTCCTTTTATGTGCAGTTATAGGTGTTCAACAAAGACATAGAGAATAGGGGATACTCAACAGACATAGACAAACTTCTATCTGGAATTAGGACTAGAAAAGTGAGGACTAGGGCACTTTGGGTGACTTGGTCTAGGGCCAAGGTGCTCTAAGCGATTTGGTCCCTAGAAGTCTTCACCAAATTTGTAGGGAGAAAAGCACACTATCTCAAGAAGTTCTAGTTAAGTTTTTGTGTAGAAGCCAAAAGACCAATGAACTATGGGCACCCCATTCTAGTGAAATCAACTTTGGATTGCTGTCATAGGTACACCTGTATTTTATCAATATGATTTTGTACCTATTATTGAGTTCCTATCTATGTATCAATCTATTATAGTTTTTCAATTTTTTGACTATATTGTACCTAGATCCTACTTTGATATCATCCTAAATCAATATGGTTTCCAAAGTAGTGAATAAATAGAATCTTTAAGGTACTATTTGACTCTCTTGGACAAGATTTAGTCAAATTCAATCACATATTTTGTGGCTCCCTATTTCAATGTTGTGTGAAAGTGGATCTTGGCCCTAATCCTACCTTTCTCCATTTTTCATACAAAATATTTAGAAACACCTTTAGAAAATATATCGTCACAAGGGTTAAGTTCTCAAGGACCCCTTAACTAACTAATTTTCTACTCTAATTAAAATATTGAAGACAATAAGTAAGTAGGCAATAGATCTAGGATGATGTCACAATAAAAAAATGTAGAATAAATTATCTTCAAGCTCTGTGACTTAGATGTTATTTTCATATTCTTACATTTCTGGGTTATTTCAAATGAATAAATGAATGTCTTTGAATACGACAACTAATTACTCAAATAAACAAATGCATATGCAAGGTCATCTCATAATGGATGGTAAGAGGGAGTTGGTGGGATGAAATTTGAATTTGAATTTTAAAAGTTCAAGGTTTAGATTTGTGACTATGAAAGTAGTCTAGGTTGAGACCACACCCATGGATCTAATCTAGGGTGATGAAAAATGGATATAGGTTTCAAGAACATATCTTAGGGATGGGTGACAATGAGAATAAGTTACAAGAATGTTATGAACCCAATTCACACAGGAATATGTCACTTATACACATATTAGTAAATTTAAGACACTCCTATTAAAGTAAGCCCAAAACATAAGGGAAAGGAGAATGAGAAAGAAATTGTCACCATTACATTTTATCCCCACTTTGATTTGCATGAGAACTACTAAGTGGATGCATGCCATAGTAAAACAAGTAATAAACATGCAAATTGAATTCTTTTCATACATTCAAAGGATATAAATTTATGTGTGTTCTTGCAATGAGTGATCTTTAGAGAAAAATACAAAAAACATGCAATCAATAGTATTTGTCAAGCATTTAAAGATGAGGTATTATAGACACCTATTTCTATCCACTTGATTAAATGAATTTTATATTTTAAAGTCTTCAAGCCTTTAATGGTTTTCTTCTAGATTCTTCAAGCCTTTAATGACTTCCTTTAAAGTCTTCAAGCCTTTAGTGGTTTCCCTCAAAGTCTTCAAGCCTTTAATGACTTCCTTCTAGAGTCCTATTAAGCCTTTAATGACTTCCTTCAAGTGTTCAAGCATTTAATACTTTATCCTCCTTTTTCTCATTTAAATAAACTAATATTTATTTAAATAAATCCAAAATTCACATGCACATTTAAATAAATAAACATTTATTTAAAACTGATGTATCCTCACCCACTTGCATTCTCCTACAATAACCACTTACTCACTAATTTTCTTCTAAACTATCCTAATCACTTTCTAAACATTTGTATATTCTTAAACTAAGGATTAGGAAGGAGTCACTTCCCAAAAACAATTGAGGCTCTTACATAATGTAAAAATCCTTTTTCTTCAACAAGTTAGCCCACAAAGTCTCCCAAAAGAATTTAAGGCTCTTACAAACATTGAAATCCTTTTTCTCTTCCCACAAGATAACCCACCTTTGGACTCTGGGTTAGAGACTTATTCCCTAACTTAACCATCCAAGGTAACCTTCAATTCTCTTCAAACATTCAATGATTTGACTAAGGTAACCATTTAACCCTTGCACACTTCTTTATCCTTGGATAAAAGATATATCCACTAACCTACCCCTAACCAAACCCCCTAGGATAACCATCATGTCTCTTCACACATTTAATACATCTTCCCTTCCTCTCAATCCCTCTCATGATGCTATTTGTCACCATTTCATTGGTGGAAGTTGCAAACATGGATTGAGGATCAAGCCCTCTTCATGCAATCCGACCGCTCGCTAAATCAATTCAATCTTAGCCATCCAATTTCCCATTTACTCTTTAAATAGGACTAATCATCTCATTATCAAGGCTACACATAATCAATGTTATTTCATTATCAAGCTATATACATTGTGCTACACAAGTATCTCTCACTAGTGCATTTTAGATTACAATATCATTATCATAGCATAAAATATTCATCATAGAAAACTTTATTATAATCTCATAGATCTTAGTTTCAAAAGCATATAGATAATTTCATCATAGCACTTGTTATTTGAGTTGTCATTCTAAAGGTCAATTTCTCAATAATCTGAGAGCAAAACCATGACTTGAGGAATCTTGGGAGATAGAGGACAATGGAACATCTTGGAAGGATGATTTACTTAATTTGTTTTGTCAATTAAATCCTTTTATATAAAGTTTCATTGGTGTGTCACTAACATTTTGATTATTTGACAGTCACACTTCCATGCACACATTTTTGGCGCCCATTGTGGGACCCGTCCCCAAATTTTTAACCATTTTGCACGCAGAATCAAAGACAATTTCAAAAAGAGTTTCATAATAGCACACCTATAGTAATGTGTAGTGCATTGAATAGATATTTTAGCACATAGGTCCTTTGTTATACATTTGAGGTCCAGAGCAGCACGTATACATCAATTTCCAATGCATCAAGAAGACTTTTCTATTTTGTCTATCTTTATTTTAGCACATCAAGTCATCAGAATAACGCATTACAATTCCATAGTAGTACACATAATCTATTTATTAGTGCATTTTCTCTCTATTTTAGGACATTTGTCATGGACAGAGAGCCAACTATTATAACACCAAGAAGGATTTTAGGCTTGTGAGTCTACAATATCAGACTAACATTTTGAGGGTTTTGTAGGTTCTAATTTTTCCTGTAGATTTACAAGGAGTTAGATTAGTTTGTATTTTACTTTTCTTTCAAGTTTTCATTTCTTGTCACAAAGGTTTAGAAAGAACTCACACTTCATTTCTTGCAAGGTTTAAAAAGAACTTCACATTTTCATTTGGTGCAAAATAAAAAGGATCTCATTTTTCATTTGGTGCCATAAAAAGAACTTAACTTTCTTTTCTTGCAAATGATAAAAAGAACAACAAAAGAACCTTTATTTTTGCAATTAGCTCATACTTCATTTGGTGCAAGCTAAAAAGAACAAGTAAATTTTATTTTATTGTTACAAACAGTTAAAAAAAAAATGACAATTCATTTTTGCAAAGTAAAAGAAATAAAAATAACAAGCCACCTTTTTCAAATTTCAAGTTCTTGTTTTTCTTGCAAGTTTTTTCAAAGTTTTTATAGTTCAGTTATTGCAATTGTTGGATAAAAAGAACACTCATTATTTCTATCTTGGTTAAAAAGAACACTTTGTTTATTGGAGCAACATATCCAAGTAGCAATTAGATCATATTGCAATAATGGAATAAAAAGAACAAGTTAGCTTTCATTTTGCAAAGGATTGAGGAATGAAGATATCTACTAAATCTTGTGATAGGCCTATGCTCTCCCATTAATTGGGTGACCAAAATACCATAATCACTTTCATTAAGTTAAATTCATTAGCAGGCCCGCCCTCCTGAGAAGCCCATAAGGTTAGTGAGAGGGGAATGACCTAAGTGGGGAACGACTTACGCCAAGTATTCCAACCCACTATAATCAAATATGGATTGTGATGAATAACACATCCAATGGTAGTGTTCATTAATATATTTCCTCAAGTATCCTTGTGATACATAAAACCTTTGTTCTAAAGGTTGGTAGCCTCTTGAGGGAGTTTATCATTTATGCACTAAACAAAACCCTTATTGCAAACTTTAAGTGTAGAAACCAAGCTGAGTCAGTTATCCAAACATTATAGTATCACAATGCAAGGGTGGGGAAGAATCCACCCCCAAGAAACTCACCATACATCTCCCAAGAAAATGATCCAATTGAGGAGCAATTCTCTTTGGTTCAAGTTTTGGCAAAAGGAAAAAAAATGGGCACACCGTCAGATGTGACAAGGCTATTTGAGCTGAAGGAGCATCAGGATGCGAGCTGTGATATTATTAACAACCCTTGAGAATAGAAGAGTCTGGCTGATGTATCTTATTTGTTCAAACCAATAAAACAAATGAGATTTAACAAGATCCTTGAACATACACTTATTATTTAGATTATAGGGTGAAACAAATCGAACTACTGTCTTATTGCTTGATGTTGTGCTTTGAGTCATTTTTTAGAAGATTTTCCATTGAACACTCAAAATTTTCCACTCAAAACATAGTCAAAATTATCAAAATTTCTAGTCACAAAGTAGTTTAGTGCATTGAACATATACTTTAGCACATGCACTGTCTGTTTTGGCACATAATCCTATTTTCACCTCATAGAGAGTAGATTTGAATTTTTCTTAGAAAATCAGAATCACTTTCAGATACCCTTTTTATAATTGAGCTTGTTCGTCATTTGAAAAATTAGTTTAAACAAGGTAAAATTAGGTTATTACAAGAGCAACCTTTCAACAAAAATAGGTCAAACAACTTGAGTTCAATCATCCTTCTGATTTCTAGCAGAGTTTCATTTATCAGGATATATCATCCTTTATCATGAAACACTCACAACAAAGATCAAAAGCTTAAAACAATCTCAATCACTTGTATGACCATTCACCATCGATTGAAGAAAAGGAAACTTAGTCAAAAGAAAATCTTAAGGAAGAGAATATTTGTTTACATAAACTACAAACTCTTGTTAAAACATCATACATTCCTACACTATTTTCATGATTATTTACACGGTCATGGAAATGAGTTTGATGAAGAATCTTTAAAAACTTGTGCCTTTCAACAAAGATCAACCTTATCTCAATCTCTAAATAGAAGTGGTCAAATCTATTTGTCCTATCTACCTCGACAAGAAATCACTTATTAAGTCACTCATAATCCAGGATAACCTTTCATCAAATCATCCCTTTCAAAATGGTCACAATTAGATCACTCATATTCCCATACTAACTAGAGCTTAGAAACAAAAACACAAAGGGAAGGAGATAGAACCACAAGCAATCATGGCATAAAGAGAGGAAAATCCTTTTTACAAGTATCATGATCTCGAAATAGAGGACATAAATGATGAACTAATTCAAGAGGCTCAAAAAGACCCCAAGCTCCAAAAATTTATGGAAAATCTTCAAGAAATTGACCCAGAAAAATACTTTCTGATGTTGGCAAGTCAAGGTACTAAACTACCTGCTGAATTCAATATGAGAAAACTAAAAGAAACTCCCAAGAGAGCAGAAACTGAGTCAAGAACTAATGATAACAATCCCTTGAATGCATTAACCCAAAAAATTCAGGCTATTCAACAACAAATGCAAGACATGCAAAGGAGAACAACAAGAAGATATACATTGGAAGATATTTGTCCCTATCCATTTGATCAAAATTTGAACATGATACCATTTCCACCAAATTGTAAAATTCCAAGATACAATAAATACAATGGCAAAACTAACCCACAAGACCATGTGAGGGAATTTTGCACCATGAGCATGGAATTTGCACACGATGGGACGTATTTAATGAGGTTATTTCCTAGAACTTTGGGTGGACAAACCATGGAATGGTTCTCAAAACTTCCACCAAGTATCAAGTTATCCAATGAGCTGGTAGACAGGTTTGTATCTCAATACTCATACAATATTCAACACAAAGTAACCATGCTTAACTTATGCAACACCAAACAGAAAAATAATGAAACATTCCTTGCCTTCTTGAAAAGATGACGATGATTGTTTACTAGGTATCCTCATCCTATACCTGAGAAAGAAAAGATGGATATTTTCATTGATACACTAAACAAAAATTATCTATAGACTCCAATTGCAATGTCCACCAAGTTTTCAAAAGCTAATAAAAAATGGTCTCAAGATTGAGGAAGCCTTAGTTAAAAGAGGAGTGTTAAAATTCTCTAAAGAAGGCACAAAATTTTCCAACAATTATAACAACATGAATAGCAATGATAAATCCAAATTCTAGACAAGAAACAAGAACATTGTCAATGATGGTGTGGTTGATGCACATGACATCAAACCAAAGCAATCAATCTTGAACTTATCAGGAACTACACCCTCAAATAATTTAGATAACACCAAATCTAAACCAACACCTGCACCAGATCAAAGAAAATTCACACCTTTGGGATGGTCACTTGAATCAGCATTCAAAGAGCTCCTTGCAAACAAACTCATAACATTGCCAGATACCCAAGATTTTGAACCAAAAGTCAAACCAGCATGGTGAAATGATGTGCATCATTGTGAGTTTCATAGAAGCAAAGGCCATAGAACTAATGATTGTCAAAGATTAAAACATTTAGTTCAAGACTTGCTCAAAAGAGGTGACATAACTGTGGAAGGACACAAAATAAATAATGATCATGGAGCATTCAAAGATCCTCTTCCTAATTATAAAAAGGGAGAACCATATTCATCAAACAAAAAAGGGGGCAAAGTTAATTACATTTATGACAATGTCATCAATAACATTTCAACATCTAACAATCAAATAAATATCATGAAAATCAAGGATAAACAAGAACATAGACCAGTAAAAGTAACCATATGAGTGCAGTCTAAGTTTATATTGAAAGGAAACACATCTAAAACATTTGTTATCCCTTCAAATCAATACAACTTGGTAGATCAATTGCAAAAGACACCCGCACAAATATCCATACTAGAACTTTTTAAAATCTCACCTGCACACAAGGATATTCTAGAAAGAGCTCTAGTAGACACCATGGTACCAAAAAAATTGGATGTCGATCGATTCCAAGCCATGGTGGGGCATTTTACCATCTCACAATGTATCAGTTTTCGAAGATGATGACTTCTCCTTGAGTCATCTGCATAACACTTCACTCCATATTGAAGTTTTAATCCATAAACATTAGGTCAAACATGCATTAATAGATGGAGGAGTTGGTTCAAATATTTGTACTTTAATGCTTATTTGTGCATTGGGTTTCTCATAAAATACTATAGATCCTAAGAAAAAAATAGCTATCAAAGCTTATGATGATGAAGAGATATCTTTAGAAGGATTGAGGTATTTCCCATTCAAGTGGGACCAATTCAAAAAAATACAATTGGCCAAGTCTTGAACATGGAATTGACCTATAACATACTCTTGGGTTGACCTTGGATCCATGAAATGTAGGAAATACCATCTACTTACCACCAATGTGTGAAATTCCCCTACTATGGACAAGAAATCTGAATCTCAACAAATTCTAGTCCCTTTCAGTACTTTAGTAATCTCAAGGAAGATCAAGATGTCTTTGTACCACACAATAGGGAAGCTCTCACTTCTACTTCATCAAACAGTGAAACCACACTTAGTTCTTTATCAGTAGATTTTGAGAAAAAGATGTAGCTGAAAGATAAAGGTATGGGAGAATATTCTTTTGAACATTCTTTATGTCTATCAAAACTACTAGTTTCACAAAGATCTCATGGAAAACCATCAACATCTAAGAATCTCTTCATAGCCTATCAAGCTCTTTGATGGTATATTTGTCAAAGCGGGCAATCTAGCAGATGAATTTGATAATAAAGGCCTTCTAAACTGGGTATACAAGGATGAAGAAGAAACGAAAGAAGCAACTTTAAATATAAGAGTACAAACATAACAATATGGTAAAGGGTTCAAAATCATGCAAAACATGGGATATGATGGAAGTGGTCCTATTGGCAAAACAAAAGAAGGCATTCTAAAACCTATACAACTAACAGATGAAGTTTCACTAGAGGCCAAAAGTGGTTTTCATTTGCAGGGTTTTGCATGTTGTCGAAAGTGGAGGAGTTGTTGGCAATATCTTTGGGGATGTTTTTTTTGTTTCTCCATCTCAGGGGTTGTTAAGTCCTAGTCTATAAGAATAGTGATTTTTGCCTAATTAAGGATTCAGAACTTATTTTTTAAAGATATAGACTGATATTTTATAGGAATTTAGCCTTTGATCCGTGTTTTGTATTTTAGAAGAATAGAAAATAAAACTATGACTGTGGCCTTTGTGATTGTTGTTATTTAGTGTGCATTAATAGTTTTTTGTGCATCTTTGAAATTTTGACATAACTGTAGAAATATATGCCTAATACTCTACCGATTAAACTATGTTTTTGCACTTGTTATTTGGTGGATGCATGGTGTGTTAGGGTTCCCACAGATACTAAGAGGGGGGGGGGGGTGAATCAGTATTTGACTGGTAATAAATTTTCTTAAGACAAAACATGCAGAACATAAAGTAACAGTGTACCGATATGCAAGAATTAGTGTAATAAACAGAATAAAAAACATCCACATGAAAAGAACACCATAACACAAGATGTTTAACGAGGAAACCCAGTGTGGGAAAAACCTTGGTGGGATTTGTGACCCACAATATTCATTTGCTGGCCAATAAGAGAAAATTACTTACAATAGGGGCCTGCACATGCAGGAAGACCAACTACCTAGAGCACACTGCTCAGTGAGAAGTCACACTGACTTACAATGAGGATTATGCTAATCCAATATTCTGTACTGCTTTATAATAGCATCTTCAATGCTAGATTCAGTACCGGTTCTTGCTCTGTTCTTTACATATACCCTTGACCTATAATTCACACATTAGGTCTGTCTAATAATTTTCTTTATGCTTGCTTACCGATACCTACAAATTTCTATAATGATCTCTTTTATATACAAGAGTCATTTTACAATTCGCCAAGTCGGCTTGCAATAATAATCAAAATATTACATATCAAAAATCTTGTCGGCCTCTATGCCGGCATACATCTTTTCTTCTGTGCCAGTGCCGGTGCCAGTGTAGAGTGGTCTTGTTGATGCCGGTGCACTATCTTGCTTGAATAATGCTTTGCTGGTAGAATGTTTTGCCAGTGCCATAAGATTGCAATGTTGCAATCAATGACAAAACCTTCAATCACACACAATGTCTCATTGGAGTGTCCATATGCCAACAATCTCCCCCTTTGGCATTGATGGCAACACTCATGAGAAATTCCAAAAAGATGTCCAAAAATGTGTAGACCAAAAATTTACCAAAAAAATGAGTGATTCCCCCTGAGCATATGATCCCTGTGTTTTGAATTTTCTCATCCTACTACTCCCCCTTTGGCATCAATGACAAAGGTTTTCAAGATGTTAGCAGAGTTTGTAGTTATACCGGTCCATGACCTCAACCTTGTAGTTGGGTAGTTATTATCTGAAAAAGATCACCCAAAATTAAGTTTATACTATCCATAAACTTTTTGCTATCTTTTATTGTTGTTTCAGTTCTCTTCACAGTGTCGGTGAGATGCTGCAATTGCTCTGTCGGTGTTTTACTTCCTGGTGTTAATGCCTCTGAGATTTCCTTTCGTAGAGATGCTAGATAATCCAATCTTTGACTCAGTTTAGATCTCAAGTATTTTGCCTTATTTATTATTGTCTCTTTCTCTTTCTCCTGTTTAAGTAATTCTGTCTCAAAATTTGCTAACTTATCTTCAAAAACAGATAATGAATCCGGTGAGTTGACAAAATTGTCTGCAAGCTTGTTTATCTCTTCTCGTATCTTGCTTATCTTCTTGTCTATATCTATAGTCAAGAAGTTTTTTTTTCATGTGTCTTTGTACAGGTTTTTGTACTCTTTTAACAAAATACACAGTTTCGGTAGAAGTGTGTCAAAATCTCTGTTACACTTCTTAATTCCTTACTCAAAGAATTTTTGTTTCTCCTTTTGTACAATGTCCTTTATAGATTCTACCTTTATTAGTTCAATATTTCCAGAAATGTATTTACATAGTGTATCTAACTGTCCTAAAGAATCTTTATTATCTATATTACAATTAGGAGCTATTGTTTTCAAAATTGGTATTGAATCATCTATTGCTTTGTAAGCTTGTGAGCTATAGTCAGTTATTTTCTTGATGGATTCAAGTAATACCTCAGTCACATTTGTTGACTTTGATGCTGACCCAACAAACTGAGTACCGGTGGAAGTGAACATGCTTGTATTGACCTCTGGCAGGTCAGTTTGTGTCTGCATTTCCTTTAGCACTGGTTTTCCTGCTTCATTTCTTACCGGTGGCATCTGTTCTGGAGCCTTTAGCTCTGTCGGTTTCTCTGTTTGTGCTTCAGATTCCATCTTTTTCCCTGTATCCGCTGCCGGTTGCTCTATATTTCCTGTTACCGGAGGCTCTTTGGCCATATCTGATTTTTCACTTGGGTCTTTATCAATTGTTATGTTGATCTTTTAGGTATCAACATTTACAGTGAATAGGACTTCAGGATTTGTTTTGCTATCCTCTGCATCCATGCTTTCAGTTGCCGGTTGGTTTTCAAGGATTATAATTTTTATAGGTGGAGGTAGGTTATCTTTAATCTTTATGCTTGGAGGTCCACCAACTTTCCCTTTCCCTTTGTCCTTCTGATATACCTTAATAGGCTTGGGATTCCTATATTCTTCTTGTTTTTATTTTTCAACCAAAAATATGTCCCAACCATCTTCTGTTTCCTCTGAAACCTCTGTAACTCTGCCTGCCATCAGTGAAATTTGCCTGTGTAGTGGAAAAAACTATCCAGTTAGCCTGAGCTATCAGATCATCAATTTCTTTTGGGGAGTTTACTGGATATACTGCAAGTAGTTTTTCTATTTTTATTTTCTTGTCCAGTTCAATTACTCCTTGCCTTCTAGCCTCAATTCTTTTGTATAAGTCATCAGGAATTTCATTTAAGACTTGCATCAAAAACTTTTTAAACATGTCCATGTGTAATATTACACTCTCCTCAACTTGCCCTTTCTCATCAGCTGATAGGGTGTCATAAAATTTCCCTATGTTCTTCATTTTTCCTTCCTCTGTGATCTCATTTAACAAAATGTCTAGAGGTGCCAAGTTGGTTTTTGCTTTTTCTTTTTCTTAGGGGTCAGCTTCTTTTTAGGTGTGACCTTTCTGACTGGAGATCTCACAGCTTGTTGCTTCTACCTTGTCCTTCTAGGTGAAGGAGTGGTTACCGGTGAGGGATCTCTTTTCCTAACAACTCTTTTAAAAGTTGCTAGCATATCTCCTTCTGAGGAAGTACCTACCAGTGATAGATGAGCTTCAGGTTGTGGGGCTGCCAACTCATCTTTAGTTATGCCGGTTTTCTTTAATACATCTTCCTTAATGGCATTTGCTTGTCTGGATCCTTTTCTCACAAATGCTTCTACCTTCTTCACTCTTTTCTTTGACTGAATTTGGCTTTCTATGGTTTCAACACTACCAAATATTTCTTCTTTAGGTTCATTGGGGGCTTCCAAAAGTGCTTTGGCATAAGTTTCAACTATGTGGTCATCTATTTCATGGCCCATTTCTGTTACCCAGATTGTCCCGGGGATGACTGCTTCCATCCATATTTCATCCTTTTTGATAACAAAGCATATATCATCTTTGTATTTGTCTACAATCTTCTGTGATAACCTTGTCCTTTTCTTCATTTTTGTCTTTAGTGCTTGGAAAAAGTCATGAATGATGTTTTCCTTATTCTCGCCCACGGTATTGAACAATTCTATCAGTTGCTTTCCTACCGGTATGTCATATCCAAAATCTTTATATCCTATACCGGGAACTTGTTTTGTTATATGAAGCATTAGACACACTAACAGATTCCCAAATCTGAAGGTTCCTTTCTTATCCTTCTTTATCTTTCCAAGGTTGTCTATCAGTTCATCCTTTAGCCATTCACAGATGTCAATTTTTGCATTGTTGGTTATTATGTCATAAGCACTCTTGATGCATAAACTTGAAACTGAGTTGAGTCTATTGGCATGAGTGGCTTTGTAACCTAATATCATGCTTATGAATCTCACATTTGTATCCTTTACATCATTAACCCTTAAAGATATTTTATCAGATGTTGCACCTGTTAGGTCAATGACTAAATCATTTGAAACTTTCTTGTTTTTATCTGGTCTTTTACCGGTGGCCGGTAACCCTGTGATAGCCTTTACCGCTTGCTTGGTGATCTTACGAATTGTATCTAACCAGAAAAATTCTCCATGAACTCTGCTTGATACTATCCTAATCACATCCTTAGGAAATTCAGGAATACTAAGTATTTCTGTGAATCCTAGGGTTTCAATGATTTTGTGTTCAGCTTTGATATTGCCGGTATCATCACATATCTCAATTTTGTACATGGTTTTGATTTCCTTGTCTCGTAGCTCTTCAATATTATAGTGAATATACATTCTAGGGTCTTCAACATATACAACACCTTTAGGGATTTGAGAGAATGCACCTAAGGTATCATCTTTCTTTGCTATTTCGGGGACCAACTGAAATACGGGCCTAGGTCTTTTAATTACTTCCACAACAGTAGGGTTCGCTATGTATTCAATTGCAGAGGTGGATGCCATGATAAATACATTTTTCTGTCTTGGATGAATGATTGCTTGGAGTGTGCTTGCTTCTTGCTCGAAATGCCTTTGCTCGGAAATCTTCACGCTCTCTGAAAGTTTGAAATCACGGTGAAATGAAATGGAGCCAAAACCTTATTTTATAAAGTCTTTTTTGCTACCTACCACATTAATTGCTTGTCGGTAATGTATTCACTTAACTTTATTTGCCGGTAATGAGTGATTTTCAACTTCTTTTCTCTAACCGAGGGAATAATAGCACATGTGTCATTAGATTGCCAAACCCTCAAGATAATTTTCTTCAATTAGATGAAGAACTTCCTGCCGGTGGAGCACTGCTCTGTCCTGCCGGTGGAGCAATTGTTGGTTCTACCGGTGGAGGAGTATTCCCAATATTTAGATCATCTTTTCTAATCCATTTCTTTGAGAATTCTTGCTTAACCTCTTCAACCTTTTCTTTACCTTTCAAGCTAGTACTTTTGTTGTCTACCAGTGTACCTTTACTTGTACAAAATTTAGCAATATGACCAATCTTGTTACATGCATAACAAGTTACATTATTTTTTTGAATAGCTTTCCCATAACCTATGCCGGTTTGTGTTTTGTATTGATTTGATAAATGTCCAAATCTTCCACAAACATAACATCTTACATTCATTCTGCAGTTTTCAGAGTTATGGCCAACTTTGTTGCATTTGGAGCATTGATCGATGGGAGGATTGATATTCTGATAATTCCTAGATCTACATTCGTTTGCCCTATGACCATATTTATTACTGTATATGGTGAAAATGGATAACAACAATGTTGAAAGACTAAATGAATTCAACCACAAAACCCTAGCCTAACAACAACAAAGATCCACCATAACATATGAAGATTACCTAAGACAATGCAAATCAAATGAAATCACAAAGATTATACCATCACATGTCCAATAGGGTTTGGATCTCCATTCTTCCTATCTCCATTGATCTTGCTTGATATATTTGCTCTCAGATTTTATATGCACAAGAGCTCAACAAAGAACGAACTGTGGTTGCAAGTAGGATCGCATATGTTCAAAAGCGTAGTGTAGTCAAGTAGTCAATGGGGGGCTTTGCATAGATTGATTAGAATGATTGATTAGGGTTAGATAATGAAGGAAGCATCTCCTTATATAGAAGACACAATATGAAATGGAGGGATAAGATTGAGAGGTGTAAAAGGAGGTCGGCTATGATTAGAGGGTAGGTAAAAGAAATAATAAAATAATGAAAGGGGTAGGTAGTGTATGAATTAAGAGATGAATGACATGTGTCATGGGTAGAAAAGGCTAATGAATTAATTAAATAAATAAAGATTTATTTAATTAATAGAAGAAGTGGGATCAATTAAATAAATAAGATATTTATTTAATTTAGGAAAAGGATAATTTAAATAAATAAATGTATTTATTTAAATGAGAAATAAGGCTAGAAGAGGATAAATGAATTAATTAAATAAATAAAGATTTATTTAATTAATAGAAGAATTAAGCTTAGCTAATTAAATAAATAAATATTTATTTAATTAGACTGGACGATTTTGGGTGTCTACATTTTGCCCCTCTTTGAGACAATGCGGCTTGTCGCGTTGTTTCAAAGAAGATAAGATGAACTGATACAGAGTTAACCCAAGATGGGAATGATATGCCCCCTCAAGAGATTGGATGAAAATGTCTTGAAAGATCACAGACAATCTCTCGATAAGAAAGAAAGGCTAGAATGGACTGACAAGATAGGATAGAGTGACAAAGTCACGAGATAACGAAGACTGACACAGGAGATTGAGGCTAGGGTAGTCTATAAGATACACCACGAGAGAAATACATCCTCATTGTCATCTACACCTCCAAGAGATTAGAGTGTAGAGAGAGAAAACAAGAGCAACAACAGTCAGCAGCGATGGCTTTGGTTCACAGATTTGACCGCGTTTGCCGGTTCCAAAGGCCAGCAGAGGCAGGAGAGCTAGTAAGTACCACAAAATCTCCTTGTACCTTGATGCATTTATTGTTGTCATTAATGCATGCTAGGTAGAGTAATAAATGCACGTTTATGTCAGGAAAATGTGTTTGTGTTCAAAAATGTGAATTTGTGTCTTCTAGGTCAAATCGGCAATTCTGTGATGAACATATGTTGTCGATTGGCTAAGCTGCTGAGAGGATACACTCAAGCAGGTCCTCTAGGGAAAACTATGATAGCAAATAGGGTTAGGATTGACAATTCTGTGATAGAACATACGTTGCCAATTAGGAAACTACTCAAGAGGATTCACTCAAGCATAGGCCCTAGGATAAGATAGATCAAGGCACTTTGTGATGAACAGTGAGTACCAAGATATAGTACTTTGTGATGAACAGGGAGTACTAAAATATGAGCAGCACTTTGTGATGAACAGTGAGTGCAAATGTGAGCAGTACTTTGTGATGAACAAGGAGTGCAAAACACATAGTACTTTGTGATGAATAGGGAGTACCACTAGGATAGAAGCAACACTTTGTGATGAACAATGAGTGTCACTAGGACTGAGATGATTGATTTGTGTGACTGCAGGAGTATTTGCCTATGTTGGAGTCACGGGAGAGATTCCCATCGACTCAGAGGTTGCAACCTGAGTTGACAGCCGAGGACCAAGCTACGATTGAGGCTATGGGATTGAGACATATTCTGTATGTGCCTGAGTTTCGGGCGAACATGGGATTGCTGACTGCACTGGCAGAGAGGTGGCACTCTGAGACTTGCACTTTTCATTTGCTGATGGGGGAGATGACAGTCACCTTGGAGGATGTATACAGGATTCTGCGGATACCGATCGATGGGGAGCTGATTATGTATGATCAAGACAGAGACAGAGAGGCCCTAAGACAAGTGTTTCAGGATCCAGGACTAGAGATGAGGGTTGGACATGTGGCATGGGACACGATGGCATAGACATGATTAGCACTACCAGTAGTATTGGCAGGAGTTATCAGTGGGTTCCTCTATCCGGATAGGGCGACACGAGGATTGGCTGCGGGATCGGGGAGGAGGAGGAGAGGAGGAGGATGAGACAACTAGGCTCAGGAGATAAAGGGGACATGAGAGATGATCATGGGGTGGGTCCTTCCAGGGCTCAGACTCTGTCGAGGCCATCCGGCTCCAAGGGAGGGAGTTCATCATAGCCGTAGAGGGCTCCCTATGTATCAATTTTGTACCATTTTGTATGATGATGTAGACACCTTCGGGTGATTGTAGCCATATGATTTTGATATCATTGTATCATGACACTTATGATTATGTATATGAGATGATTCATCTTTGCGGCAGCTATATGCATGCATACCTATGTGATGTATGTTTCTATGTGATGCTTATGATATGGATGCAAATATGTATATGATGCAATGCCATATTTTGTTCTTTTATGTTTTTATATGTGTATGCATGATGCAAATGTGAATGTATGAAATGCAGATGAATATGATAATGCAAATAATTATTTACATGATGAGAATATAAAATGTGCTAACATGTGTTGTGTGCAAGATGTGATGCAATTGTGATATCTATATGTATGTATGAAATTCTTAATATGTGGTAATGCAGGTGCAACTACATGAGATGCAAATGTTTTTGGTGTGTCATTATACTCAGTCATGTGATACTAGGCTACATGGACTTGAGAAGGATGATGGAAGTCAATCAAGAAAGGGGGATGAAAGACAAAAGATATGAAAGTGAAAGAGCTTCTTGTGTGTTATCATCATTGAGCTTTATTATGGCAAGTAGGTTATGACAATCGAGGCATATGTTTGACCCAGAAAGTCATTGTACCTGTTTGCATGGAGATAAGACAGTCACAAAAAAGGAATGCCCCAGTTCACACTAGACTCTCAGTGTCCTTATATCCTTGGACAAGTCATAGCATTACTAAGAGACAATCCACAGACAGCAAATACAAATAGGTGAAGATACCCCATCCTCGCCTTTCTAGTCAAAGACATCCTGGAGATAGAATCTCTAGTCAGAGACATCTTGGAAAAGCTAAAAGACATGTCACCAAAAGATAAAATCAAAAGAAAACCAAGACTCAACACCAACATCCACTGTATTCCTCAAATTTAGTGTCTCTTGTCACTTGTATAAGTCTTATTTGATTGTGGTCACAATGTTTACTTTCACAAAAAGGATAGATAGCATAGAACCAAATGTTGTCTGAGTCTGTTGAAAGATTTGATTTGTTGAAGCCCATTGTTGTTGCTGTGTCTCATCTGAAACTGACTGAATCCATGAAATTGATACTGTATTGCAGAGAAGATGAAACTTTATTGTGGATTTGTGATGCAAATGTTTCTTTATTGCAGATTGTGCACGGATAGACTGAAGGAAGTTGGAAGAAATTGTACTCCTCGAAACATGTGATGTTCTCAGTTCCACACCCATCACTAGACGTAGGATTTGCCTTAGCCACAGATAGGATCTAATTTACTATGGATGGAAAGGGAGGTAAAAAGGGAGGTTTATTATGAATGGCTAACCAATCTTGGATAGATCAATAACAAGCCATGATGGGAATGGGTAAGTTTATTATGGATGAATTGGTCGTGAGTGTGTGCAAAGTGAAGTGATGAAAGAGAATCCTGAAGGAGGGAGGAGCAATGTCTCTATGCATGGTGATGGTGACCCAGTTTTCACCATGGTACTTTCCCAGGGCACCACCGAAGTGGTTTTCACCATTGGAAGAAATGTTTTTCTTTACTTTTTTCAATTTTCAATGTTTTTTTTTTTTTTTTTTTAATAGTTTTTTTTTGTATTTTTGAATTTATTTTTTTTTTTGTATTTTTTGAATTAAGATACTCTGAAGAGCTACGTGTAAAACCTATGAAGGTGCATGCTATTGATAGGATCCTCCAAAGGTTCACCCTCTGTAGTTGAGAGCTGATATGCACCAGATCCATATGCTGCTGTAATGATGTAAGGACCAAGCCAGTTTGGTTTGAACTTGCCCTTCTTCTCTCTATCTTGTTGATTTTTAGGATTTTCTCTAAGAACCAAATCACCTACCTCAAATGTACGAGGCTTTACCTTGTGATTGTAACTATGATGTTCCTTGACTGAATGATATGTAACTCGAGTGACTGTCTTCCTTGATAAGGGAACTGAGATAGAATTACTAATGTGTGGACTACACAGGCTCGTATGCGTGTCACCTGAAGAAGTTTGGGCATCCTTGATAACAAAGTCCCTTGAGGAAGCTCCATTAAAGGTCCATGATGTATCACCAGAAGGGAAAGGATGTGTGGAACAAGTGGATGAGTGATGAAGGATTATGATTGTGAAAAGAAGTGAAAGTAGGATAGCATGATGGAGACTTAGGATCAACAAGTGTGCTTTTTGACTTAAAATTTTAGAACTTTTGCCCCCAGTTATTTTGGTATTAGGGGAGATCAACTCTTGCTCTTCTTGCTTCATAGGATTTTTTTCCTTGAACTTTATTTTTGCAGAGTCCAATAGCTTTTGATTTTGATTTGAACTAAAGGACTTTTCTTTATTTTTGACTTTTAGATTTTTCTTTTCAAAGCTTGATTCTTGATCCCCAATGAGTAAGGGCTTTTGTGATTCCTGGTGATCCAAGTCTGGAAGTGGAGTGGAAATGGAATGAGTGGATGAAATGGTAAGGCTATATGAGTTCTCAAGAGGATTGGCGATATTCTCAATAGATTCTTTGTTGGAACCACTCTTAGGACTGTTGATATCAAGAGATGCTTGCATCGCTAGAGGAGATTTGCATTCAGACTTAGTAGCCACAACACTAGGTGGTTCACACCCAATTCCTTGGCATTGCAAATTGTTTGTAGGATGTTCCTGTTGACTGAATACCTTAGGAGATAGTGGGAGTTGATCAACATGAAAAATATACTCACCACATCCCATGTCTTTAAACTTGAACTTTTCTTTGATCTCTGCTTGTTTGGATGCAGAAGCTTTTAAGGATTCAGGATCCACATATGCTGATGAAGGAACAGCTTCGCGATTGACTGGGATTGTTATTTCTAATCGAGGTTGTAGATTGTTGCAATATATGAATGGATTTGGATCCACTTTGATGGTCACTTCAACTCCATTGTGTGGAAACTTGATACATCGATGATATGTAGATGGAACAACTTTCATTTCATGAATCCATGGGCATCCCAGTAATATATTGTACGTGAGATCTAGGTCAAGGACTTGACAAACCACATCCTTTGTAACTAGCCCAACTCTAAGAGGCAAAGTGACTGTGCCTTTGGATGAACGCTCTTCATCATCATACGCCTTGATGGTAATTTTGTTTGTAGAATTCACAGCTTTATCTGAATATCCCAATTGTTTAATAGTGCTCAATGTACAAATGTTTAGACTTGCTCCTCCATCTATCAGGACTCATTTTATTCAATGTTTGTGTATGAAGGCTTCAATGTGTAAAGGTGCATTATGTGGCTAACTTACGGAGGCGTCATCGGCTTCTGTGAATGTAAGAGAGTGTGGAACGGAAAGGTATCCCACCATGGCTTGAAATTGGTCCACGTTCAGATCAGTAGGAACGGTAGTGTCTCTCAAGATTTTGTCAAGAATAGCCTTATGTGCGGGGGATATGCGTAGGAGCTCAAGAATGGAGATGAGCGTGGGTGTTTTCCCTAACTGTTCTACAAGGTCGTACTTCGGCTTGGTTGATGAAGAAATGGTGTGTTTGGCTGAAGCACCTTGCAAAGTGAATTTACCTCGATGGGTTGTAACATGACATTCAGAGGTAGGTTCGGAAGAAGATCCTGTTGGGTCTCAAATCAACAGATTGGATAGATTTTAAGGAAATGCCAACTCCAATGATCAAACCCTCCAATTGACTTGGCCAACTTATAGAGTGAACCTATTTGGTTACTAACTCTCTCACTTTAGGTTTTGCAGGACCTAGGCAGGTATACCTACTCACTAGCTGTTCCTCCAACTAATGCTTTTTATAGCAGATTTAGTTTCTTAATCTGATATCTCTTAGTCTCAGAATGGCATAAGTTCCTAGAATGGAGATATAGCAGATGAGTTCAAGATTGTTGTTGTAGAAGCTATTCGATCTATGTTTCCTAATTACTTCTGTTGCTTTAAAATAACATATGATGAATATGGTGATAAGTGTAATCTGAGTTTGACCAGTGCCTTCCTTGCTGTTTGGGCTACAGAGTCATTATACTTTCTTCAGGAATTATTATGCGAGCCTGTGAGATAGTTTTTTAATCCACCCTTTTATAAACCCGTCAGTTATTATTTCTTTTGAGATCAATTTGAATACTTATATCATATGTTGATTGAGTGAATTTAACCCTACCCTTAAGGGACCAATCAATGAAGTACTACGAGGAACAATTACAATTCGCAAGCAAAACTTTTGTTTCAACCTTATAACATGAAGCACAAATTTGATTTCAAGAATATGAATAACCTTATCACTTTAGATAATATCATAGACGATTGCCAAAACAAAGTGAAATAATCCACAGCACATACGCAAAGAAAAACAACAGTTCATAGCATGTATTCCATTGAAGTTTGTAAAACTTACAGGCTATCATACATCGCCATCTTCTTATTGTGTATCCCTTTCTTATTACCTATTTACAAAAACCATTCTCATATATATATGGGAACAAAAGCTATTCATGAAAAGACACGTCTTTTCAAAATGCCAATCATTAGTTTAAACATTTCTAACAAACTTAAGCAAAAGAAGATTAAGAATTCCTAAATGATGAATATAGTCATCATCTTTAAAGGTTTTGATTTTAGCACTCTGTTTCTTCAATTCTTCTCCTTGTGACAGATATTTGAATATCATCTGGTTGACGGTAGGGGCCATGTCTTTACTTCGATCCATCTCTGACAAAGCCCAATCTTTGACGCTGATAAGCTCATTCCGCAGGTCCTCTAGGGATATTACATCTCCTTCTTTATAGACTGAGGGCATTCCAATAGGTCTCCCATCATCCAATTCCTTAAGATCTCTCCTTAGCACATCTTCGAGTTTAACATGATTCTCCATGTACGCTATCCCTTCAGTCTTCTCCTCTGGCGTCATTGTATCGACACTATTCAGTACTTCATGTAGTCGTGCTTTTAATCTTTCATGCTCTGTTAATGCCTTTATAGTTCCATTATATACTTTCCAATATGGTTCGACATGTGAAAGCATGGTGTTAAACCGATGTCCGATGATAACATTGACCAGTTTATCCATCCTTTGTTGGATACTATTTGCATGTTTGGTGGCTTTATCTGCTTGATACTTCCAGTACAGAGCATCAGAAACATCATCCAAGCTACGTCCTATGGGGTATGAGGTGTATTCGCTTATGGGAGTCCCTGTCTCAAGTTGTAATATTTTTGCTTGCAACTTTTGATTCTCCTCTTTGGATTTTTCATACAACCCCTTATATGTGACATTTTCTCTGACCAAAAATTCTGTCTAGTCCAGGTTTAATCTGGCAACATCCAAGTTTAATTTAGCAGTGACCCTAGGGTCCATTTTTCCAACCTGATGAACCATGAGGTGTCCAAAGGTTTCTTCAATATCCACAATGATAGGCCTCTTCCCCTTTGGATATAATGCCCATTGTAGGAGAGCCTTCTTGTCAGGATCGTATCCAGAGCCTAGGAATAATTTGTCTATCTCCTGAGGCAACACCTATTGATTCAAATCTTGCTTTTTCAGGAACCCATCAAACAGAAGTGCTGAGTTTATATCCCAACCAGAAAAGATGATTACACTGGCCTCTTTTAGTAATCTTCTCCCTTTCTCAGGGGTCATATCTTTCATGAGGATATCGATTTCATCTTGCAATTTCTTCACCTGTTCTTCTTCTGGTCTTCCAGCCATAATTCGTTTAACATGTGCCCCTTTGTACTGGTACAAAAATGAAAGGAATTCCCTTGAAGAAGCGAATCCATCATCAGCAACAAAATCTTCATGTTCAGTCATTCTTATATCAACTACATCCTTAATGTTAATCTCACCAGTGTCCACATTCATCTCAGCTTCAAAACTAGGAGGATAATCTTCCCTAGGGGAATCAGCAGGGATACTACTAGCAGTTGATTTTGGGGACATGTGAGCCAATGGTTGACTATCCTTCTCAATGTTGATAAAATGAAGGAATTGCGGGGGCACTTTATGCATGATCTCTTCTTCATGTTGAAGTAGCCTTTTAGCTACTTCCAAAGGATCTTGGAGGTTCCCAAGTAAATCTCCATCTATCATCCCCCTTGCCCTTTTCCATTTGTAGGCCTCCCAAGTCAATTCACTCTTTTCTCTCAAAACCCTGGCCTCCTCTCTTTCAAGATTTTTAATCAGGTCATCTGGCATTTTGGCCACATGTATTCCAGCTTTGAGTTTTTATGACGTTCTGGCAGCTCTTATATACCCTTCAGGATCGAAGTTCTCTCTAAGTTCACCCAGAGTCATGCCATAGTAATCTAACTTATTCTGTAGTAAATGATAGCTTTTTGAACTTTTAACAACAAAGTCAGAAAAAACCAATAAACCTGGAATGATGGACTGCTTACCGGAATCTGTAAGGTGTTTGGCACTGACAATAGATAATTGTCTTACAATCTCCAGGCTAGCCACCCTGTTTGGTACTGTAATTGGAAGCATGTGTGGTCTTCCTTCATACCCAAATACCCTGATTTCTGTATGATTATCATGGCAGTACCAATCACCCCAATTGTGATCAATTTGTGACTCCGGAGAGAAATCCTTTGGCCTGAGGAATCTCTTAATTTCAGGGGACAGAGCATAATCTCTGTGTTGCCCAAAGGCCGCGCTAAGAGGTTTCACAAAATATTCCTGAAAGTGCTAGTACTAGTTGTTCATGAACCTCTAGTCCCATGCAGAAACCCACAACTGAACTGGCTTCTTCAAACCATTCTTATCATAAGCTCTAATGCAGAAATCATCTGACCAGAAGTTGATCTCTTGTCCACAATAAAGAATAATATGCATTAATAAGGAGTACAATGAAAAATGTATGTTCACGAGATCCCCTTTTAACTTCTCTAACCCATGATTTAAAGCATCTGCAACATAAGTGGCATAATCAAATGACCTAGGGTCTTTTGATTGTAAATCAGCACACAAAACCATAACCCCAATATCCATGAGTGGATGAGCCTCTAGGCCTAATACTTGGGCTGCAGCATAATATGTATACTTAAAATATGGATGGAAGTGGTTGACATCAAATGACACCTTGTCATCTTTGCTGAACGGAACAAATGCCCCACCCACTTTCGGCCGGTGAATAGGTAGTCTCCAAGTCCTGTAGATGTTTTCCAAGCCAAAGAATTCTTGTGACAGTTTCTGCATATCGATTCTTTCCTCCACTTCCCAGTCTAAATCAAATACCATATCAACAGTTTGTTTGTTAATCACCACTAAGGGATTCCCTCTGTAATTGCATATGGTTTTGGTTCTCGGATTATAACAATCCACCAGAGCTTTCATTAATTCAACATCTACAAACACATTTGGGACTACCAATTTCCCTAAGTTCTTCTTCCATAGATTACTTATGGGCTCAGGAGCATCCCTTCTTTTGTAGCTAAATAGGAATAATTCATGTCCTCTAATTTCAGTCCAAATGCCTCCCAGATTTTCAAATCTATCCTCCAATCCTTCTTCTTCGCTTTTGATCTTTTTAGACCTTACACTAGACTTGGGACATTGGTCTAGCAAATCCTGAGTCAGAGCTCTCCCTTCCTTCTTTTGTCTTTTGGGCTTCTCTTCAGGGTTTAGTTCTTTTCCTTTCCTACTCCTTTTAGAAGAAGAAGAAGAAGCTTCCATGATTTCCGCAAATACGAGAGACAATACTTACTTGGAGAAATGCCCAGCTCTTCTGATTGTCATTCACAAATTTCCGCAAGTTCTTCGCAATTTTCAGTCTCTTGGCACCAATATGGCTCCTCTGAAAATTCGATCAGTTCAGCTGTAATCGTATGGGCAACTTGTGCATAGTTAATGTCTCTGCATCTACAACGGCTACTCAAGTGTTTAAATTTAATTGCAGATGTGACATTCTTCACTTGGGCCTTTAATTCTTTCGCGGGAAGTACAGTTCGACCAGAATGATCGTAATTCAAGTTTTCGATGAAACCCTTGTCTTCGGCCGAGCATTTTGATCTTTCATCGAAAGCCCATTCTCTTCGATATTACCTTTTCGATGAGTAACCCATGTCGAGAAGCCATCTTCAAGACTCATCGAAATCATCCTTTCATCGATAAACTTTCTTTCGATAAGTGACTTGCAAGTTTCATCGAAATCGTATTTCGATGAGTTCTGTTCTTCGGTGAAAGTTTATGCAAATTCATCAAAAGTCCTTTTCCTTCGATATCCTCTTTTATCGATAAAACACATCTGTTCTTGTTCAACATTATGTTATCGATGAGATTTGCATGTCGATGAATGCTTTATGAGTTTCTTCGGTAGTTATATTTCTTCGAAATCACTTTTTGCCTACTGCCTTTTGTTTTCACTTTTCGATGAAACTTGGAGTATCGATGAGTATTTTCCTTGATTTACCGAAAGTGATGTTCCAACGAAGACCTTTTGCATAGTGCTTTACACATCATGCTCTATTTCGATGAAAGCACTCTTTCGATGAAACTCCTTTTGAAATGCTCGATACAATTTCTTGGCCGAAAATCTTTTAGTCTTTCACGCTTATGGAAATATATTTTTTTTTTATATTTCAAATATAGTGTTCAACAATGGCTCTGATTGAGGATGGAGGCATATTGTGTATGTCTTCAAGAATTCAGAATCTCTGGTTATCGTAGATACATGATGGTATTTACAATGGAAATGGATCCTAATCTACTGTACATATGATATAATATGTTTAAGAAAAGAAGTTTTTCAAGAATTGTCCATGTACTGGCAATTCTTGGACCTCCCCTGTTGTTCTTTGGAGCAAATAGGAATCCTCTCCCTTTTTATCTATGATCACATATGGGCCGATCCATAAGGCTTCAAATTTACCATGCTTGCCTTTGTCCTGATTCCTGGCATTCCACATTAAAACCCAATCGCCTACACAAAATTTTCTATCTGACGTCCTCTTGTCATACAACTTCTTCATTTGATTTTGGATCCTGATATTCTACCTCTGAGCTTCTGCTCTGACTTCATCAAGTTCTACTAACTGCATTATCCTTTCTTGTGATGAGTCTTCAAGATCTATCCCCTCTTGAGTCATGAATCTATGTACAGGCAAGAGATTATCCAAAGGCAGTCTGGCCCTTTTGCCATAAACCAACTCAAACGGAGACCTTCCTATAGATTTCTTCACAGTTATCCTATCGGCCCATAATGCAAGATTCAACTTTGAATCCCATGCTTTCTTGTTCTGTCCCAGCATCTTTTTAATGATCTTTAGGATATTCTTGTTGCTTGATTCAGCTTGCCCATTCCCTTGAGGGTGGTAAGGGGAAGAATGTGATATCTTGATGCCATATTCTTCACAAAAAGTATTGAATTCCTCCGACCTAAATGACATACCATTGTCTGAGATGATCTTTGCAGGAACACCGAATCTAGTAATAATGTTCTCCATCAAAAATTTAATCACCACTTTGCTAGTGGCCTGTCTAGTGGGTATTGCCTCCACCCATTTAGTAAAATAATCTGTAGCGACTAATATCCATCTGTGTCCTCCACTAGATTTTTCTGATATTTCTCCTATGAAACCTATCCCCCATTGTTGAAATGGTTCCTCAGCCAACATTGGTCTCAATGGGAGTGACCCTTGATATTTCATTTTGCTTGAAAACTTTTGACAAGCTTCACACTTTCTGACATATTTATAAGAGTCATTGAAAACACATGGCCAAAAATATCCAGCTCTCAATATCTTATGTGCAGTAGTCTTAGCCAAAAAATGACCACCACAAACCCCATCATGCATCTCATGAAGAACTTTCTTTGCTTGGTGGTTATCTAGGCATAACAATAATATCCCATCTCTATTTTTCCAATATAAGTCCCCATTGACAATCACATATCTTGCAGATTTTAACTTCAAAGCTCTCTTCTGATTATCAGTCATACCATCTGGGCATTTCAAGTGCTTAAGGTAGTATATGACATCAGTGTACCATGCTGTATTCTCAATACTGAAGTGAGCTTCCTCCCACTCAACTTGATTCACACAAGACTCCTCAATTTCAATTCCTGTCATGAGTTTGGCCAACCCCTGTCCTTTGATGACCTGTGAGATTTTTAGCTCAATGTTGAATTCTTGTATTTGGTTGATCCATTTGCACCTTTTGCCCGTGACCTCAGTCTGTCTGAAGATATCTTTCACTGCTGCATTGGGAACATAAGCTATAACTTCAGCCCCTACCAAGTATGGTCTAAACTGTTTTACTGATTTGACCAAAGCATAAGCTTGCTTTTCATTCAATTCATATTTTACTTCTGAAGGGCTCCAAGACTTGCTAAAATATGCAATGGGCTGCTCATACCCTTCTGGATTTTTCTGCAACAATACTACTGCTATTGTGTGATAGGAGGCGAATGAGAATATTATAAAAGGTCTGCCAAAATCTGGGGAGATTAGTACTGGTGCCTCAGAAATTGCTTTTTTTATCGCCACAAAGGAATCAATTGCTTCCTCAGTCCAATCTATTTGGGCCTCTTTCTTTAACATCCTTACTATAGGTTTTACTATGTCTGCAAAATTCAAAATAAACCTTCTTACAAAATTGATTTGTCCTAAGAACGATTGAATGGCCTTGATAGTTCGGGGGATCAGAACCTCATTAATAGCAGCTACCCTCTCAGGGTCAATTCTCACCCCTTCCTTGGACACTATGTGTCCAAGTAACTTTCCCTCTTCAACACCAAAGTGGCATTTCTTAGGATTCAAGGAAATCCCATATTCTAAGGCTCTTTTAAATATCTTTTCAAGGTGCTCACAGTGATCATTAGCTTTCTTTGAGTATGCAGTTAAGTCGTCTTGGTATACTACCATGATTACATCAATCAGTTCTGCAAAAGCCACATCCATTGCCCTTTGAAATGTAGCACCAGCATTAGTCAATCTGAATGGCATCCGTGCATAGACATAAGTGCCCCATGGAGTTGTAAAGGCTGTCTTATAATTTTCAGCTTCTTTAACCTTAACCTGATTATAACCTAAAAATCCATCCATCATAGACAATAACTCACACCCTGTCACCTTCTGCAGCATGTTATCCATATTTGGCAATGGATAATTGTCCTTTAGTGACGATATGCTTAAATTCCTAAAGTCCACACATAATCTAATATCCCCATTTTTCTTCCTAACCGGTACCAAGTTAGAGACCCATGTGGAATATCTGCAGGGTTCAATAATTCCCGCGTCTTTCATCTTTATGATCTCCTCCCTCATTTTTGGTAACAATGTTGGATTAACAGGTCTCTGCTTTTGTCTGAATGGTTTAGCTTCTAGTTTAAGTGGTATCTCATGTTGAAAAAGATCTTCCCTGTAAGCTTTGAGATCTTCATAAGACCACGCAAACACATGTTTATATCTTTTTAGCAACATTATCAGTTGTTGCCTCATGGTAGGAGTTAATTTTTTTCCAATAAAAACATTTCTGGGGGTTTCTTTGCTTCCTAGATTGATTTGTTCAACATCACTCTCTTTAACAGTTGATTCTTTAGTCTCAATCACATCCTGAGCATTAAAAGTTCTTTCTAATGCTACTAGGCCTCTTGGTAATTTATTTGACTTCAGTTGTATAATTTCATGTCCAAATAAAGTTTCCTTACCTTCAGTTTTTTCCACAAAGTCATTAAAATTTATAGCTTGAGTCTGATAATGATCAACACACTGTAAGAAGTTCAGCAGATCTGCATCATCTTGAAACACTTGCCAATTATACAAGTTGTTAGGAACAGATGGTCTTACTTTCATCTCTACTTCAGATATCCCAGTTAGTGTTATATCATTGTCTTTTAATGCAATGTTTGCTAAAAAATCTGCCATGATGTTCTTCGACCTGTCTATCCAATTTATCTGAAAAGCATAAAAAAGCTCCATAGTATCCCAAACGGCATTCCTGTATTGTTTCAGTCTTAGGTGTCTTGAGGCATACTTTTCTTTCACCTGTGAAACTATCAATTCTGAATCACCAAAGACACTTAGCAATTTGATTCCATGTTTGACTGCTATGTTAAGACCAGTGAGTAGAGCTTCATATTCGGCAATGTTATTAGTGCATTCAAATAACAACTTGAAAGAATATTTATAAGTTTCCCCTGTGGGTGAAATGAATAGGATTCCGACCCCACTTCCTTCCTTGCTACAAGACCCATCAAAGAACATTTTCCATATTTGATCATCCTTTTCAGTTAGACATGACTCAATAGGGATCCACTCTTTAAATTTAGGTTTTGTTAACTGTACTCAGAAGTTGTCCATATCAGTTTGTAAAAAACATATTTGATTCACTGTTTCTTCCATGTCTTCTATGATATATGTGGACCGGGGTTCTCTGTCAATTTTCACTTCCTGTCCATTGATTGGAATCGTAGCATATGACAAATCCAGCTGCACATATCCACCAATCATATTTGACCACTGCCTAGACAACAACATTCCATAGTTTGGAGGAACATCTACCACTGTAATATCTATTTTATACGATGCTTCTGGACAGGCTGCTAGTCTGAACTCTACATCTTTCATAACACCAACCACTGGGACCGATCTGTTGTCCATGGCATAGCATTTCCCAAAGGTAGTATCAACTTCCAATCCAAGTTCTTTCATTACCCCAACAGGCATGACATTTATAGCTGCTCCTGAATCGATCATACAATTCCTTATTTTCTTGTTGTTTATCACCAAAGTGAGATAAAATGGGTCCACCTGTGTTGGGTTCTTGGTTATAGTGGACCCTAAATATATAACTAGGGCCATTTGTTCATTACTGTCACCTGTTGGAACTTCTTGTTTCTATTCATTTACCTTCTCTTCTTGGATACCTGAAATCATCTCCAAAGTTTTTTCTCTGTACTCAAGAAACCTCATTATTTCCATCAATGGAACAGAAACTTTTAATTGTGTTAATGCAGTTGAAATATCAAATGAAGTAGAGTGTTGTGCTGAAGGAAGTTTTACTATTTCTTCCTTTTGAACATCAGGACCCTTCTTATTATTCTTTAGTACAACCTCCTTAGTCTTAGTTCCTTTGTTTATTCACCTGAGTGTCTCATCAGTTTCTTTCATAAAAAGACTAGTAGGTTTACCCTGCTCTGGATTCACCGTCCTATTCCTTAAGTCATAAGTCCTTTTTGCTTGTGCAATGGCGCAAGCTGTAATTCTTCTTTTCTCTTCTTCAGTAGGGGTTCTGAGCTTAACACTTTCATTTTTGCTGGTGGTCACAGGTAACACAGAGCATTGATCAATGTTTATGGAATCTAATCTTCCTTCTTGAGAAAAGCATATCATGTTAACAGTTGAATCACTCATATGTTCTTCATAACCATCCTCCTCCTCTTGCAATCCTTTTGCTACTGCACACAAAGAAGAAGCATGTGGCATATTGCAAGCATAACACCACATGTCATCATCTTGAGTATAATTTACTGTTCTTTTCAAAGGATCTGGAATTTGCTAATTATCTCTGTGGTTTCTGTCTACTGGTTTTCCATCCTTCCATGTAGTGTTATAGGGCATGTCATGCAATCTGGGTCTCTCAGGACGGTAGTATTGCTGTTTCTCTATTTTGTTTACCCTTACGGATAAATCTTTTAGGGCGCTCAAAACTTTGTCAAGCTTATCTTCATCTCTACTAGCCTTGGGTGCTTTGGGATTGTACAACCTTGCATCCTCTCTTTTTCCTACTTTACCAGCATCTTTTCTGTTGTTTTCTATAACAATGGTATCTTTCATAACATCACAGAGGTCTCTAGGATTCCTGGTTCTCAGCTCATAGTTTGTTTTACTGTCATAAGCATTGATGTAATATAGAATGCTCACCTCAAGTACCGGCTTCATCCTATTGGGGATTTTGTTTAGAACCCTGTTAAATCTTTTGTTAAAATCTATCACGGATTCATTTTGCTCCTTTTTTATGCTAATGATTTCATGTAGAGCAAACTCAGGGCTGTTGTGGTCTCCATATTGCTCAAGGAACAAGTCTTTGAATTTTGTAAGATTTCTAATGGATGCATCAGGCAACGTCCTAAACCAATCTCTTGCATCTTCTATTAATGACTGCATAAACAACCTGATCTTGACGTCTTCATATGGTAACCCAAAATCCTCAATTACTGCATCAAAGGCTTTACAGTGAGCCTCACCTGAAACTGCATTACTTCCTGTGAATCTTGGTATTGCTGTCCTGATTTCATTTGGGATAGGATATGGGTACACCATCATTCCTAAAAAATCAAACTGCCTCATTTGTTCCATATTTATTAGTCCATGCCCTCCATGAGGATTCCCAAAGTTCATATTACCATATAAGGGTATTTGATTTTGATAAGGAAGAGGGTATTAATTCTGGTGTTGATATTGAAACTGATTAGGGGGTGGATGTTGGTTATGAAATTGACCAGGAGGTGGGTATTGATTATGAGTAGTGAAGTTTGTATGTGAATTTGGCTGGACTGGTGGCGCACTTGATTGCACATGATCATCCCTTTTGTTACCAAACAAGGGATTCTCATAAGCCTTAAAATCATTACTCTTTGTTTTACCCACTCCCTGAGCATATTTTTTCTTGTAGTTGTTTACATCTTTATTAAAGTCATCCTCACCAACATTTATGCCTAATTTAGCACACAGTTCCAAACATTCATGAGTCCTTCCTGAATCTCTCATCTCAGCAGCTGCCTCAATCATTTGTCTAGTTAAATCTGTAAATCTGTCTGCAGGATCTGCCATACCTGATCCTGATGGAGGTGATGTGTATTGTTTGGACCATGCTTCGTGATTTTTGAAACCAGGGGGAGTTTGATATCGCCCCCTCTGAGCTTTATATGCTGCAACCAAATCCTCATTCACCGGGCTTGAAGTTTTTGTTCTATTCTGTTCTCTTAAGGGTGAATGTTGGTTACTTTCATGTTTATACTGGTTGTATCTTTCTCTCATGGATTCATTCATGGGTTCTTTGTCTTTGTTCTTCTGTTGAGAGAAATCTAACTGGGATAAAGATTGTCCTTTCGTGACTGATCTTGTTCCGTGCATTGATATTTTTAATTCAGAGTCGCCACCTCTTTTCTAGAGGACATAAGTTATTTCTTTCTTCTGAGTTCTATCCCGCAATAGAGTCTTAATAATTTTCCCTAGCAGAGTCGCCAATCTGTTGGGTCTCAAATCAATAGATTGGATAGATTTTAAGGAAATGCCAACTCCTATGATCAAACCCTCCAATTGACTTGGCCAACTTATAGAGTGAACCTATTTGGCTACTAACTCTCTCACTTTAGGTTCTGCAGGACCTAGGTAGGTATACCTACTCACTAGCTGTTCCTCCAACTAATGCTTTTTATAGCAGATTTAGTTTCTTAATCTGATATCTCTTAGTCTCAGAATGGCATAAGTTCCTAGAATGGAGATATAGCAGATGAGTTCAAGATTGTTGTTGTAGAAGCTATTCGATCTATGTTTCCTAATTACTTCTGTTGCTTTAAAATAACATATGATGAATATGGTGATAAGTGTAATCTGAGTTTGACCAGTGCCTTCCTTGCTGTTTGGGCTACAGAGTCATTATACTTTCTTCAGGACTTATTATGCGAGCCTGTGAGACAGTTTTTTAATCCACCCTTTTATAGACCCGTCGGTTATTATTTCTTTTGAGATCAATTTGAATGCTTATATCATATGTTGATTGAGTTAATTTAACCCTACCCTTAAGGGACCAATCAATGAAGTACTGCGAGGAACAATTACAATTCGCAAGCAAAACTTTTGTTTCAACCTTATAACATGAAGCACAAATTTGATTTCAAGAATATGAATAACCTTATCACTTTAGATAATATCACAGACGATTGCCAAAACAAAGTGAAATAATCCACAGCACATACGCAAAGAAAAACAACAGTTCATAGCATGTATTCCATTGAAGTTTGTAAAACTTACAGGCTATCATACATCGCCAGTTTCTTATTGTGTATGCCTTTCTTATTACCTATTTACAAAAACCATTCTCATATATATATGGGAACGAAAGCTATTCATGAAAAGACACGTCTTTTCGAAATGCCAATCATTAGTTTAAACGTTTCTAACAAACTTAAGCAAAAGGAGATTAAGAATTCCTAAATGTTGAATATAATCATTATCTTTAAAGGTTTTGATTTTAGCACTCTGTTTCTTCAATTCTTCTCCTTGTGACAGATATTTGAATATCATCTAGTTGACAGTAGGGGCCATGTCTTTACTTCGATCCATCTCTGACAAAGCCCAATCTTTGATGCTGATAAGCTCATTCCGCAGGTCCTCCAGGGATATTACATCTCCTTCTTTATAGACCGAGGGCATTCCAATAGGTCTCCCATCATCCAATTCCTTAAGATCTCTCCTTAGCGCATCTTCGAGTTTAACATGATTCTCCATGTACGCTATCCCTTCAGTCTTCTCCTCTGGCGTCATTGTATCGACACTATTCAGTACTTCATGTAGTCATGCTTTTAATCTTTCATGCTCTGTTAATGCCTTTATAGTTCCATTATATAGTTTCCAATATGGTTCAACATGTGAAAGCATGGTGTTAAACTGATGTTCGATGATATCATTGACCACTTTATCCATCCTTTGTTGGATACTATTTGCATGTTTGGTGGCTTTATCTGCTTGATACTTCCAGTACAGAGCATCGGAAACATCATCCAAGCTACGTCTTGTGGGGTATGAGGTGTATTCGCTTATGGGAGTCCTTGTCTCAAGTTGCAATATTTTTGCTTGCAACTTTTGATTCTCCTCTTTGGATTTTTCATACAACCCCTTATATGTGACATTTTCTCTGACCAAAAATTCTGTCTAGTCCAGGTTTAATCTGGCAACATCCAAGTTTAATTTAGCAGTGACCCTAGGGTCTGTTTTTCCAACCTGATGAACCATGAGGTGTCCAAAGGTTTCTTCAATATCCACAATGATAGGCCTCTTCCCCTTTGGATATAATGCCCATTATAGGAGAGCCTTCTTGTCAGGATCATATCCAAAGCCTAGGAATAATTTGTCTATCTCCTGAGGCAACACCTGTTGATTCAAATCTTGCTTTTTCAGGAACCCATCAAACAGAAGTGCTGAGTTTATATCCCAACCAGAAAAGATGATTACACCGGCCTCTTTTAGTAATCTTCTCCCTTTCTCAAGGGTCATATCTTTCATGAGGATATCGATTTCATCCTGCAATTTCTTCATCTGTTCTTCTTCTGGTCTTCCAGCCATGCTTCATTTAACATGTGCCCCTTTGTACTGGTACAAAAATGAAAGGAATTCCCTTGAAGAAGCGAATCCATCATCAGCAACAAAATCTTCATGTTCAGTCATTCTTATATCAACTACATCCTTAATGTTAATCTCACCAGTGTCCACATTCATCTCAGCTTCAAAACCAGGAGGATAATCTTCCCTAGGGGAATCAGCAGGGATACTACTAGCAGTTGATTTTGGGGACATGTGAGCCAATGGTTGACTATCCTTCTTAGTGTTGATAAAATGAAGGAATTGCGGGGGCACTTTATGCATGATCTCTTCTTCATGTTGAAGTAGCCTTTTAGCTACTTCCAAAGGATCTTGGAGGTTACCAAGTAAATCTCCATCTATCATCCCCCTTGCCCTTTTCCATTTGTAGGCCTCCCGAGTCAATTCACTCTTTTCTCTCAAAACCCTGGCCTCCTCTCTTTCAAGATTTTTAATCAGGTCATCTGGCATTTTGGCCACATGTATTCCAGCTTTGAGTTTTTGTGACGTTCTGGCAGCTCTTATATACCCTTCAGGATCGAAGTTCTCTCTAAGTTCACCCAGAGTCATGCCATAGTAATCTAACTTATTCTGTAGTAAATGATAGCTTTTTGAACTTTTAACAACAAAGTCAGAAAAAACCAATAAACCTGGAATGATGGACTGCTTACCGGAATCTGTAAGGTGTTTGGCACTGACAATAGATAATTGTCTTACAATCTCCAGGCTAGCCACCCTGTTTGGTACTGTAATTGGAAGCATGTGTGGTCTTCCTTCATACCCAAATACCCTGATTTCTGTGTGATTATCGTGGCAATACCAATCACCCCAATTGTGATCAATTTGTGACTCCGGAGAGAAATCCTTTGGCCTGAGGAATCTCTTAATTTCAGGGGACAGAACATAATCTCTGTGTTGCCCAAAGGCCGCGCTACGAGGTTTCACAAAATATTCTTGAAAGTGCCAGTAGTGGTTGTTCATGAACCTCTGGTCCCATGCAGAAACCCACAACTGAACTGGCTTCTTCAAACCATTCTTATCATAAGCACTAATGCAGAAAGCATCTAACTAGAAGTTGATCTCTTGTCCACAATAAAGAATAATATGCATTAATAAGGAGTACAATGAAAAATGTATGTTCACGAGATCCCCTTTTAACTTCTCTAACCCATGATTTAAAGCATCTGCAACATAAGTGGCATAATCAAATGACCTAGGGTCTTTTGATTGTAAATCAGCACACAAAACCATAACCCCAATATCCATGAGTGGATGAGCCTCTAGGCCTAATACTTGGGCTGCAGCATAATATGTATACTTAAAATATGGATGGAAGTGGTTGACATCAAATGACACCTTGTCATCTTTGCTAAACGGAACAAATGCCCCACCCACTTTCGGCCGGTGAATAGGTAGTCTCCAAGTCCTGTAGATGTTTTCCAAGCCAAAGAATTCTTGTGACAGTTTCTGCATATCGATTCTTTCCTCCACTTCCCAGTCTAAATCAAATACCATATCAACAGTTTGTTTGTTAATCACCACTAAGGGATTCCCTCTGTAATCGCATATGGTTTTGGTTCTCGGATTATAACAATCCACCAGAGCTTTCATTAATTCAACATCTACAAACACATTTGGGACTACCAATTTCCCTAAGTTCTTCTTCCATAGATTACTTATGGGCTCAAGAGCATCCCTTCTTTTGTAGCTAAATAGGAATAATTCATGTCCTCTGATTTCAGTCCAAATGTCTCCCAGATTTTCAAATCTATCCTCCAATCCTTCTTCTTCGCTTTTGATCTTTTTAGACCTTACACTAGACGTGGGACATTGGTCTAGCAAATCCTGAGTCAGAGCTCTCCCTTCCTTCTTTTGTCTTTTGGGCTTCTCTTCAGGGTTTAGTTCTTTTCCTTTCCTACTCCTTTTAGAAGAAGAAGAAGAAGGTTCCATGATTTCAGCAAATACGAGAGACAATACTTACTTGGAGAAATGCCCAGCTCTTCTGATTGTCGTTCACAAATTTCCGCAAGTTCTTCGCAATTTCAGTCTCCTTGCACCAATATGGCTCCTCTGAAAATTCGATCAGTTCAGCTGTAATCGTATGGGCAACTTGTGCATAGTTAATGTCTCTGCGTCTACAACGGCTACTCAAGTGTTTAAATTTAATTGCAGATGTGACATTCTTCACTTGGGCCTTTAATTCTTTCGTGGGAAGTATAGTTCGACCAGAATGATCGTAATTCAAGTTTTCGATGAAACCCTTGTCTTCGGCCGAGCATTTTGATCTTTCATCGAAAGCCCATTCTCCTCGATATTACCTTTTCAGTGAGTAACCCATGTCGAGAAGCCATCTTCAAGACTCATCGAAATCATCCTTTCATCGATAAACTTTCTTTCGATAAGTCACTTGCAAGTTTCATCGAAATCGTATTTCGATGAGTTCTGTTCTTCGGTGAAAGTTTATGCAAATTCATCGAAAGTCCTTTTCCTTCGATATCCTCTTTTATTGATAAAACACCTCTATTCTTGTTCGACATTATGTTATCGATGAGATTTGCATGTCGATGAATGCTTTATGAGTTTCTTCGGTAGTTATATTTCTTCGAAATCACTTTTTGCCTACTGCCTTTTGTTTTCACTTTTCGATGAAACTTGGAGTATCGATGAGTATTTTCCTTGATTTACCGAAAGTGATGTTCCAACGAAGACCTTTTGCATAGTGCTTTACACGTCATGCTCTATTTCGATGAAAGCACTCTTTCGATGAAACTCCTTTTGAAATGCTCGATACAATTTCTTGGCCGAAAATCTTTTAGTCTTTCACGCTTATGGAAATATATTTTTTTTTTATATTTCAAATATTGTGTTCAACAGATCCAACACCTTTTAGGACAATCTTGGGTCTCCGGGTAGAATTCTCAAGGTTTTTGTCCATGATGATAATGGTAGAGACATAATTGTCCATCAAAATGTGATTGATAGTTGAATCATAGTTATAGGTTGCTCTGGTATAGTTGGTTTGGTCATCTGTGGCTTTAGCTTTTCCCTTGTCATGTTTTGGGAATGGTTCCTTAAACATCTCATGTTCTTGATTGGATGAGTGTCCCTCAATCTCAATGTCATCTCTATCAGTGAGATCTTGTATGATGTTCTTCAGTCGATGACAATTTCCTATCTTATGACCCTTGCTCTTATGAAATTCACAATACTCATCATCATTCCACCAATTTGGTTTAACCTTTGGTTCATATGGAGGAAAATCTGGAACTGTGATTACCTTGTTTGCCACTAGCTTCTTGAAAACTGACTCAAGTGGTTCTCCCAATGGAGTGTACTTCCTTCATGATCTAGAAGTTGTTTGAGTATTCACTTGATTGTTTGTAGAGCTTGATCCAGAAAAAATGAACTTGGGTCACACTGTGTTGACATCAACAACACCATCATTGACTGTGTTCTTGTTTTTATTCCAAAATCTTGGCTTGTCCTTTCCTTTAAAGTCATCTTTGTTTTCCTTGAATATCTTAATGACTCCTTGTTCAATTAGGACCTTCTCTGTCGCTAAGCCTTTTTCAATGACATCCTTGAAGGTGGACAAACAAGCTTTCCTTAGATCATAGCTAATGTCTTTGTTAACATTTTGGGTGAACATCTCTACCATGTGTTTTTGTGGAATTTCACAAGAGGATCTACTGGCTAGATTCCTCCATCTTTGTAAAAATGATGCAAAAGACTCTCCCTCTTTTTGCTTGGTGTTGCACAAAGTAGTGACTAATATGTCTGTCTCTATATTGTAGGAGAAATGTTGAATAAATGCCTCTGCTAAGTCACCCCATTACTTAATACCAGGTGGAAGTTGGGAGAACCATTCCATAGCTTGATCACCTAAGCTCTATGGGAATAATCTCATCAAATATGTCTCTTCTGCTGCTATCTCAATGCAAGCTGTGAAAAACTATCTTATGTGTGCCTTAGGATCCCCTTTTCCTCTATACTTATCAAATTTAGGCATCACAAAGTGTGTAGGAAAAGGAGGCATTGGAATGCTCTTGTCAAATGGGTAAGGACATATGTCTCTCATTGTGTATGTTGGCTTTGGTGTATTAATGTCCATTTTCTTTTGTAAGTCCCTAATTTGTTGCTCCAAATTGCTCTTAGGTGGAGATCGACTTCTTAGACCATACCCTATGCTTGAGGCACCAATTGGAGGAGGAGCATGTTGCATATATGGATGATATTGATCATACACATGTTCATATGGAGGAGGTCTATAGTGATGCTGCATATATGGACCACTTGGTATAGATTCATGTTGAGGAATGGAATATCTATTTTGTCCATGTATACCATACTCTACAAGCATGTCATGTTCTAATGTGTTGCCCCCAAATTTGACACGGGGTTTCCTTGTGTCCAAATTTTGAGCATGCCTTTGAATATCCAATTGCTTTGGTGGTTGATCCTTAGCATTGGTATGTGATTGAGCATATTTTTCTACATAAGACTTCCATAATGGTCTACGAAGGTGAGTATCATATGCTTGGCCATGTGTATGTGGGACCTCTGGATTTTGAAATAAAGATGATGGTGATTCAGTCACAAGATGTGGTCTTCTATTGCCTCCACTATTAGGCCACCTTTGATCCATGTTGGAGTGAGGTTGTTGCAAAGGTCGATTTTCCATTATTTGAGACATGTCAAAATCATGAGGTATCTTGGCTCCACTTTGTGCCATCATTTGTAAGAAGTATTGTCTATCCCTCCTCATTATTTCCTCAACCAATCGATTGAAATGGGGATCCATAATGGATTCTTCCACATCTATTGAATGTATTGAAAAGTTGTCCATATCATCATTGTGTGTATCATTGTTGTTTGTAGTGTCCATGTTCTCAACATTTAGAATGTTTCTATAGGCATCCATGTCAGGTAATGTAGTATGATCAGAATTGAAAAAGATATCATTGTCATACTCATAAGAACTCATGTTTGCGGACTCTTGAGCCTCTTTAGTTTCTCTCCTAGATTTTTGGGAAAGGGTTTCAACCATGAACTAGGTATTGATCGAGATGTGTGAGACTAGATGAAAATGGAAAAAGTATGGAAGACCAAGGGCTGGATGGAATGTAAATGAATCTGAAGTGTACTTGCAACGTCCAAAGTGTAAGACCAAGTATGTATGTAGTAGAGTAGGTGTGACTTCCAAAGAGAGGATAGTTTCTCTTGATGAGGTAAGTTGACCTTGACTCTAAGTAAGACAAAATGAGACCCAAAGGTGATAGACCTTGATGAGGGACCACTTAGCAAAATGTTGTTGTATGTAGTGTGTTGACAAAGTATAGTGAGGACAAGCAAGTGACCTTTTGACTCAAGTTTAGACAAATGTGAATGTAATGTAAGGTGTAAAGCAATGATGGATTTTGTGAGACCCAAAGACAAGTTGAATACTAGATGAAAACCTGGAGAAATAACTTCGAAAGCTCAATAAGTCTGAAACTGACTGTTCTTGTTTGCTGGACTGTAAAATTTTTTCAATTTGTGAAGTTGTTGGTTGTGACCAAATCTGAATGTTTGACTATTTTTCATGACAAGAGGACACAATGTTGATGAGGACTCAATGTTTGCAAGTGTTTAGACTCAAAATGACTCCAAGAAAAGTGTGTTGTTTGATGTAAAATTGTTTTGCATACACTTGAAGACACAAAAGACACAATGTTTTGCTGTTTGGTCTTGAATGTTTAAAATAAGTCAAGCACAATTCTTATGGCTGGCCAAGACAATAGTTATTGATCCCACATGAGGTTTTACCCCCGAGGCTACGCTATTCAGAGCGGATACTTAGATGCTTGACCTCACTGGCTCCACCCTTGGCACTCACTTCTCGGGTCAGCCAAGCATCAGTCCCCATGAAAACTCCCCGTGGTGAACTTTGTATCTCTACTAAGAACCGTATGTGTGTGGGCCGCTACCAGAGGTCCGACCTCCTGCCCCAACAACTAGAAGGATTTGGGCTTCTAAAACAAAAAGGTGCTAGTAAGGGCATCCGCTCATGTGGCCATACATGCGGCACTTTCAGCTCTGTAAATATAGAAGGCTCCCAGTCGGTAGGGGTTACGCCCTACAACTGATCAAATAAATTTGATCAAATGGGTTTATGGGGAGACATAGTGTCGGTATGAACTAATCAGCACATGTTATCCATAGTTTTCACCATGAATACAGTTATTTATAGTGGTTTGGAAGAAGATGGCTTTTCTTTTGCTACCACTTGGGTCGTTCTCTTCTCACTAGTAGTCCTAATGACCACACGGGAAGACAGGCCCTCTAAAGATTAAACAAAAAGAGCCTATTGCTCAAGACACAAAAGACAATGATTCAATTTTAGTGCACCAATTGAAGTGTTTGCTAGTCTATGAAAACAAGGCACAAAATAAAAATCCAAAAACCCTTGCTAAGGACCTACAACAAAGATTTATTAGTAGTTTGGATTGTTTCAAATGATCACCCCTTCCTGCAAGCACACAAGTTAGGCAAATTTTAGATCCAAAAGATTTTGTGAAATAGGGGCCTTCAACAATGTGTTTTGTTGACCAATTCAAAGATCTGATTCACCATAAAAGAACATCACCTGTAAAATTTCAAGAGATTTCCATAAATGTAAGAAAATCCAAAAAAATTGTTAATTTGTTCCAAAAATTAATTTTTTATGAAAAATCATAAAAAATTCATATAAAATGCAAAATCAATCCAAAAATCTGAAATTTATACTGGAGAGTCCTGATGGTCTTCCAAACTTGCATAAAATTTTTTTTGCAACAAATCCAAGCAATTTGTGAGATATGAGTAAAATAATGCAAAACCCTAATTTTCAAAGATCTGATTTTTGAGGAATGATTTTACATCAAATTTTAAATTACAAAGAATAGATCCCGTGTATAATTCTGAGAGATTTCCAAAAATGTAAGAAAATCTGAAAAATTCGCTAATTTGCTCTCAAAATTAATTTTTTATGAAAAATCATAAAAAAATCATATAAATTGACAAATGATCCAAAAAATTTGAAATTTTTACTAAATCCTTCTAATACTTTTCCTGACATGCACAAAAAATTTGATGTCAAAATTTGAAGCCATTTGTGAGATTTGATCAAAATAAGGAAAAACCCTAATTTTTAAAGATCTAATTTTTAGGGAAATATTTTGCATCAAAATTAAAATCACAAAGAACAGATCCTATGTATAATTATGAGAGATTTCCAAAAATGTAAGAAAATCCAAAACCTTCTCTCATTTTCTCTCAAAATTAATTTTTTATGAAAAATCATAAAAAAATTCATAGAAAATGAAAATGTGCTCCAAAAATTCTGAATTTTGAATTGAGTGCTCTTGATACTTTCTTCAACCTTAAAAAAAAATTTGGTGCAAAATTTCGTAGCCGTTTGTGAGATATGATCGGATCTCTCCAAGATCTTGATTTTTTGTCCAAAACCCTAGCTGCACAAGATTATTCTCCAAATTGTTTTACAAAACAGCAATATAGGATTAGAAAAATCTGCAAAAAAAATAGATCTAACAAAAATCCATGTCCCATGGGGCGTGCCAAAATGTATATGGTGAAAATGGATAACAACAATGTTGAAAGACTAAATGAATTCAACCACAAAACCCTAGCCTAACAACAACAAAGATCCACCATAACATATGAAGATTACCTAAGACAATGCAAATCAAATGAAATCACAAAGATTATACCATCACATGTCCAATAGGGTTTGGATCTCCATTCTTCCTATCTCCATTGATCTTGCTTGATATATTTGCTCTCAGATTTTATATGCACAAGAGCTCAACAAAGAACGGATTGTGGTTGCAAGTAGGATCGCATATGTTCAAAAGCGTAGTGTAGTCAAGTAGGCAATGGGGGGCTTTGAATAGATTGATTAGAATGATTGATTAGGGTTAGATAATGAAGGAAGCATCTCCTTATATAGAAGACACAATATAAAATGGAGGGATAAGATTGAGAGGTGTAAAAGGAGGTCGGCTATGATTAGAGGGTAGGTAAAAGAAATAATAAAATAATGAAAGGAGTAGGTAGTGTATGAATTAAGAGATGAATGACATGTGTCATGGGTAGAAAAGGCTAATGAATTAATTAAATAAATAAAGATTTATTTAATTAATAGAAGAAGTGGGATCAATTAAATAAATAAGATATTTATTTAATTTAGGAAAAGGATAATTTAAATAAATAAATGTATTTATTTAAATGAGAAATAAGGCTAGAAGAGGATAAATGAATTAATTAAATAAATAAAGATTTATTTAATTAATAGAAGAATTAAGCTTAGCTAATTAAATAAATAAAATATTTATTTAATTAGACTGGACAATTTTGGGTGTCTACAATTATAGTTAAAACATTTTCCATTGAATTTATAAGTATTAAGAGGTCTTACTGGTTTGCTATGATCCTGAGTATTTGTAGTACCGGAGCTTTCTCCAACTTCAAATCCAATTCCAGAAGTGTCACCTTTGGGTTTTTGATTCTTCAATAAGGTACCAAGTTCTTCTGAGCTTTTCTTGAATTTTTCTTTGTGTTGATTTGCAGTTTCCAATTCCCTTTCCAAGATTTCTTTTTGTCTCATTAGTTCATTTGAGTCATTCTGAGCATGCATTAGATTTGTCTTCAACATGTCACTTTCATAGCTAAGTCTTGTGTTCTCATTTGCTGCATCACTTAGTCTTCTGGTCAATTCTTCTTCATTCTTCTTTCTGTCCTCAATCTCTTTGCAAAATCTCATAGTCATATCCTGCATTTCATTTTTTGTTGTCATGATCTCTTGTTTCAACTTGCTTATCATATCATTAAGTGATTCCTTTTCATCATTCTCATTTTGCAATTTTTCACAAAGTTCTCTTCTCTTATTTCTTGTAACAGTAAGATTTTCTTGAAGTGCCTAAATGATATCCTGAGCTGCTTTTAAATCATCTTCTAATTTGATATTTTTCAACTTCTCTGTATCATAGTTAGTAAGAGCTCCTTCAAGTTGCTTCATTATATTTTCCATTTTTACCGGTGTTAAGACCTTCCTCAAGCTGTTAGGCTACTAAAAATAGAGGACCAAGCTTTGATACCAATTGTTAGGGTTCCCACAGATACTGAGAGGGGGGGGTGAATCAGTATCTGACCGGTAATAAATTTTCTTAAGACAAAACATGCAGAACATAAAGTAACAGTGTACCGGTATGCAAGAATTAATGTAATAAACAGAATCAAAAACATCCACATGAAAAGAACACCATAACACAAGATGTTTAACGAGGAAACCCGGTGTGGGAAAAACCTCGGTGGGATTTGTGACCCACAATATTCACTTACTGGCCAATAAGAGAATATTACTTACAATAGGGGCCTGCACATGCAGGAAGGCCAACTGCCTACAGCACACTACTCAATGAGAAGTCACACTGACTTACAATGAGGATTATGCTAATCCAATATTCTGTACTTCTTTACAATAGCATCTTCAATGCCAGATTCAGTACCGGTTCTTGCTCTGTTCTTTACATATACCCTTGACATATAATTCACACATTAGGTCTGTCTAATAATTTTCTTTATGCTCGCTTACCTATACCTACAAATGTCTATAATGATCTCTTTTATATACAAGAGTCATTTTACAATTTGCCAAGTCGGCTTGTAATAATAATCAAAATATTACATATCAAAAATCCTGTTGGCCTCTGTGCCGGTGCCGGTGTCGGTGTAGAGTGGTCTTGTTGATGCTGGTGCACTGTCTTGCTTGAATAATGCTTTGCCGGTAGAATGTCTTGCTGGTGCTATAGGATTGCAAGGTTGCCATCAATGACAAAACCTTCAATCACACACAATGTCTCATTGGAGTGTCCATATGCCAACATGGTGTGTATTGTTTTATGTTAAAAGGATTTTTGGTTATATCTTGATCATTGTTCTGGGCATGTAGATTGTTGAATGGGCCTCAGAATAACATATATGTGAAGTTCTTTGTGCTCCTTAGTATACTAAAATCGATTGAACGCATCGCTTTAGAATAGGTTGTACTTTTATGTTTCTTTTTTTTTCCCTTTTCTCTCCCCTCAATGAATGAAGAGCTAGTTTATAAAACCCAGAGGTCACTCAATGAAAATGTGCAAGTCCCCCATCATTGAGTTTTCCATAAGGCTGTAACCCTGAAAGCAATTTTAGTGATCAATAGTTCTTTTTCTGGCATGCCCGGTGGGACCTTATTTGCTTATTTTAAGATGGGTGTATGAGCCATATACCTGTTACTAGGAGCCAAAATTAATTGAACCCAAAATTATTATTACCACCCCTAGTAGTTGTCCAAGCAATAGTACAAGGAGGGACTCAAAACCTAGTCTCGACAGTCCTCATACTGATGGTGGCACAACCTCAAAGGAATTTTATCATTTGGAATAGTGGTAGTCCCCTTATCGCACATTTTACTCCCACTCAATGGGATGTTATCCCTACATTTGCATTAAAAGCATTGTCAAAGTTCACTAGAGAGGACTCTAAAACTCTAGGGGAACATTTGTAGGATGTAGCCGATGAATGCACTGTACACAATGTCACACAATAAAATCTGGCATTGAGATTTCTCGCAACTTCTTTTAAAGGAAAATCCCAATATTGGTATAGATCTCTCCCACCAAATTCAATAGGAGATTGAGATTAGTTGGGAGATCGTTTCTTTGAATGCCTCACCAAAAAGGGAGATAGATCTTCTTTGTTGTAGAAGTTGATAACAATATAAAAAGGGCTCCCCAAGAGGTCATGATCGACTTCAGCACAAGACTATAGAAAACATGGAAAAGAATACCCGTATCTAATCGACCTCCCACAGATATGGATTTCATATTCTACCTGAAGGATTCCAACTCTGACATATCTGTTATGATCTTGTCTTTGGGAGGTAATGCTCTTCCGAACGCTTATGAGCTAGCAGTCCTAGTGGAGAACAATCTAATTGATGTAGGAAAGATTCCTCCAAGGCCACCCTTGCCTGTATTTCCCAAGGTAACAACCCAAATACCCGAGACATCATCGCCAAGCACATTTGTCCCACAATCTATGTACATCTACCTGAATGCCTAGTAAGATGTAATGCCCATACCCTAGTCGGACTTGTAAAAACTCGTTTGACCTTGATTGACTTCCTAAGTGGCATTCTTGAAAGGTAGGTTAACCATGGTGAAATGTGTAGTTTAGATAATATTAATAACTGTGCATACTTATTATTGTGCTTTTGCATCGATTCTCATGTAAATGTAATTGTTCCTAACCCTTGTGATAAATCTTAAGCTAACGCCTTCATTGAATATGTATATGTATATGCATGCTTGTATGAATTCATGGGTGCAGGAGATTGCAGGTGCAACACCGCTTAGGGCAAGGTTCATCTCCTTTGGGATTTTGCAAGGTTAAGTATGCCTCCTTCATCTTTAGAATTCGGATTTGGTGGACATATAACTCTCGTCTTGCCTTAGCCATGGTTAGGTGAACATCGTGTGTGGATTCGTGGGGCTTGCTTATCATTGGGATGCGTGTCGAGAGATTTGGAGGACTTCCTCGATTTGCATGCCTTGCGCGAGGTAAGTGAGGTTTGTTATCCTAATTATTAAATTCAAATTTATGAGTAGACGAGCACATTAGTAATTTAGAAATTTAAATGGGTAGCTTCCTTTATATGATTAATCATTAATTTAAGAGATTGCCTTAAATTATTAATGTAGCAAGCTTAAGGTATTTAACTTGGATTAGTGTGCTCATTTGCGCATTTGTAACACTTACGTATTTGTAGTTGAGAAATTAGAGGAAATAAGACTCTTGCATTAGATTAGTCATTTATTTAAAAATGTCGCTTTACTATGTTATAGCAAGTCAATTTAATAGTTAAATTCGATAATAATGAATTTAATGAGTTATGCGTTTTGGAAAGGAAAAATTTAAAAGTCAATTGAGAAATAGAAATAAATTAATCATTTTCGCATGTTGGGAGAAAAAGGGTAAATTTTATTATTTAAAAGAAATTAGCTCCATTTTACTTGTAAAGTGGATGAAGTATAAAAGTTCGATTTTTAGAAAATTAAATTAATCAAAATATAAAGTGTTGGCTAAAGTGATATGAAGAAAATTTAAAAATTAGAGTTGAATAAGAAATGGAAGCTTTTAAATTTTAAAAGAAAAATGAATAAGGAGGAAATGAATGACTCCCATTTGGATTTTCATTTATTTTATTTTAAAAATAAATGCCTAAATTCGAAATTGAAAATTAGGGCAAAATTAGGGTTCTCATTTTAACCTAGTTTTGAAAACATTTTGGGGGTTCTCTCTTTTGGGGAAAAATGGTGGGGAGAAAATGGAGTTTTTTTTCTTTCTTGCTTGGAGTTGCAGGTGGAGCTCTTCTTCAGATTCATGCCAGGAATGCTAATGGGAGGTAGGTCTCTTGTTTATCTTGTATTGCATTTAAAACCAAAAGAAATGTGTTTGATTCTCTCTTGAAAATCTGAGTTCTAGTTTGAAATAATGGTGGACATTGGATCAAGATTTTGTGCCTTATGAGTTAGTAAATCTTACCTATCTAAGAGACTTGAAACTGTTTTGTGTGTTTGGAGGAAAACCATGAACTATTATTTGGAAATCTTCCCCCATTTTGATATTTTGGTTATTCTGAAAAAGAAACAAAAAAAAATGGAGAAGAGATGGCTATGACTGTATTTGTTTTTCAAAAAATGGGGATTGCTGGAAAATACTTTAAGTTTGTGTTTTTCAGATTGTATTTTGGTGAGATATTCATACATTTTCTTGGTATTACTTACATATATTGTTTTTAAAAAAATATATATATATTCAGTTAGTAAATTTATGACTGCATTCTGGCAGATTTGGTCTGGGTCTGGTATTGCCATTTTACCAGAGATTTCTATTAAAAATGAAATAAAATAAAATGAAAAAAAAATAAAATATAAAAAAAAAAGGATATTTTATTACCCCCCCCCATCGCTGGGAGGGATAATGGCTACCACGGTAGCTACTGCTACCAGCTGGTAGAACTGCTACCAAATGGTAGCAGCGCTACCAAGGGTAGCGGCCTGCTACCATTTGGTAGCAGCGCTACCAATGGTAGCGTGGCTACCAAGGGGGCCCACGTGGTGTTCCACGTGGGTAACCCCAGTTTCAATGTGTGTTTTTTTAGAATTTAATTTATTTATTAGTTTTTATTTTTTTGTTAATCGTTTTAAAGAAAGAAAGCAATAAAACAATAAATTAAGGATATGTTAATAAGTAAATAAAAATAAAAAAAAAGGGAGAAATTATAATGATTTTATACGGAGTTTTTTTTTTATTATTTAAATCTAGACTTTTCTCCCTTATTTAATTAATATTATTTAAGCTGAGTAATAATTAATATATGGAATTTAGAATATTGAAAATTCGAAAACTCATATAGAGATATATGTTTTTGCCACATTCTGATTTATATAACTGGCATTGATAATTACTAATCATAAACTATGGTTCAATGTGGATATTTAATAAATGATATCTTAGGAATTTCTTATATCAACATATAATATTAATTATATGTGGCTTCTTGGTCCCTTCGTAACGAATACATTCCGTGAATTAACCCTTACTGTTCAGACGATAGTTTTAATCGGTTAGATATAAATTGAGATTTACATATACTTGTTTTATATATATGCAAGGGATTTATAAATCGTTGGGGGGGTACTAGTGTATAGTTCTAGACCAACATGTCAGTGATGTTTATCTAAGGATTAAGTAAAATACCCGAATGAGAAATGCTTACATTTATGTGAACTTAGTTGGAAAACTTGTAGAGATGTATTTACTGACCGAAATGGTCATTTGTAGTATGGTTGTGATCGCCTAAAAGGAAAGATTGTAAAGACATGTAAATATGTAACCTTAACTATATTAAATGCCAGAGGGGTCTTGCAGTTGAGCAGACCTGGAGATGTAGCCCTTTAGGGGTGAACTCCGAGATCATTCCTGTGTTATGCGGTGTTTTAGTTTCCTTTGTTTCATGCTTTAAGTTATCATGTATGGTTGTTATCTTGTATAAGTGTATGATGGAAAATTAACGAATTTAAATCAAATGCACAAAATCAGACATCTTGAGGAAAGTAGTAAATCAGATTCATAAGACATTGTAAATTTTGATTATGGCAAAGTATTTAAAATATGTTAATTTAAATTGTAATAGTGGAAAGAATCTTGCTAGAATACTTCATTGGATTAAATTGTTAATAAGCATGTTAATGGAATGAATGTAAAAGGGAAACAAAGTTAAAATTTATGTCACAATTCCTAGATTGAAATCTAAAGGATGCACATCATATGAATATCTACCTTTTTTTTTTACCTTAGTAAATGAATCACGCCATGTTAAATATGTTTCATTGCATTGGACGAATTTGTTAAGTTATTTCATGCTTTAATCATAACCAATAATCCTCACCAGATTAATTTGATAATCGTGTGGACTCAACTGGGCATCCATGTTGTATATTGGATGAATATACTTAATAATTCATGTTGTAATTATAATCAATAATCCTCACCAGATTAATTTTAAAATTGGGTTATCTCAACTAGTCTTGCATATTTATAACCCCAATAAATGAATTTTCTTTATGATTGCTAAAAATGAACTGAATAGGGAAGGATTCAATTAGATGTTGATACATTAAATCTTAGTAAAAGTATCTCCCTCCTATTAACTTTGTTATAAAAAAAAAGAGATGTGCAATGAGACAAGTGTATTTTAATCTTAATAGAAGGACGTCACTATGATCTTAATATTCGAATCTCGAAATGATGGGTGTCATCTAGTTAACGATACTTTAATTTAAGGGATGCTCTCGTGTGTCCTAATGCATATCCACCTTAATGAAATTAGTCCATTTATCTGCATTATTAAAACTTCAAATGAATTCCATGGCTACTCACATTATACCTTTCATAAAAGAACTTCAACTCATCAGTTGGCTATGCATGAAATCAAATGAAGGGACCTCACTCTATTAATTGTAGTTAATCCTTAAGGAACGAATTCTTCCTATTAACCATACCTTTTAATATATAAAAAAAATATATATATATATCAAATGTGGGTGAATACTTTAAAATCAAATGATGGAATCCTCGTTTTACTAATCGTAGTTTAACCCTAAATGAATGAATCTCGTTAAGCATATTTATAGCATTAAAGGATGATGTCAAGTGTGGATGGTTATCTTAAAACCCTAATGAATGAACTTTGTTATATTTAAAACGCTTGAACCTATTGGGAGGCCTCCTAATGAAATTATGAATTAAAGTGCATTGAGTAATTAACCTCTCGATGGCCTCCTCACCAACCAAAGTAATTGAACGCTTCATAAAGTTATAAGATGTCAAACCATTGAACACATATATAATCAAGATCTATGCATTATCTCGTAATTAAGATATCCAGTTTAATGGATCTAATGACGCAAGCTGAGTTGGGTGTAAGGTTATGTAATCACGTTGGGAAACCTCTTAGGATCATTTAGCCTTCCGCTGTGTTATCTAGATAGAGATAACTCTGAGATAACTTCAATCTATCTTAATAGTGTAACTTTTCGTTAACGCTCTAAATTATTATTAAAAAAAAAAATATTTACACTCTATTTGAGTGTTTTTAACTTAAACCCTTAGGGGTTTCCTGGCGGGGCATTACATAAGAAAGCATTGTCGTCCATTTTTCTCTAGCCATAGAAGTGAACGATATGAAAAATTTTCTCAGAACTTTTTCGAATGAGATGATTAGCCTTAAGAGGCAACAAGCTTTTCCCGCCAGGCCTCCTTTTTAAAATTATCAAGGAGAGAAACCCCCTTATTAGAAAATCAATACCAAAGTGGCGCAAGAACTAATCAAGGTCAGCCAAACAACCACCTTATACCTGTACCTACCCCTTTGCAAACTATACCTCCAAATAACAACAAGGAGTTGGTCATTGGCCAATTTATTATAGCAGTTGATACCAATTCTGATTGTTTTCCATGCAATGCCACCCATACGCCGAGAAATTGTCCAAGGGGAAACTTATAGCAGAAGGTTGCTGAGCAAAGGAGTTAAGGAGTGAGCCCTGATGTTGGCATATACACTTCTTTGGGGATGTATAATGTTGCACTTATAGCCCAAATCCAGGGCATGTCGATGGAGCAAGAAGCTATAATTGCTCCAGATCATGCTCTCTTTTCTTGGATGAAAGACGAAGAGACAGTGCTCATGAACTACGCCCTTGAGTCATCTTCAAAAATGCCTCAAGTAGAGTCTGATTATAACCTTCACTCAAAGTGTCGGTTCATAGGAGAGCTTGTGACACAACAACCAAAAGAAAGTGTGGGGAAATATGAAGAGAAACCTGTGGTGGTACCTAATTTATAGAAATGCAAATATTTCATACCGTACAAGGATAAAGAAACAAAAGATCATGTGCCTATAGTTCTCGATGTAGTAGAACATCGGAAGAGAGCCCCTGTAAATGTGTCTTTATGGGATATTCTCGCTCTTAGAGAAAAAATCACTTACAGGAAGCGGTTGGTGAAGCAAGAAAACCTCCAGCCAGCTCCAAACGTACAAATGATAAAGGTCTTGAGTTGGGAGGCTAGTCATGAACATCTGAAATGCTTAGTAATGAAATCCTAGAGACCCATGCCAAGTTAAAGGTAGGTAAGCCAAAACCCAATCCTTTCTACTTAACTCTTATTGTTATGGATAAGTTACTCCATAATTTTATGATTGATTTCGGTGCTAGCATCATTGTGATGCCCAAGCAAATAGTTATAATATGAATCTATGAATAGAGGAGTCATGAAGTTGGATGGTAATAAGGTCCAAACCATGGGTATAATAAAAAGCCTCCCACTCACCTTATTCACTTGTCCTAGTATCACTGTAACTCAAGAAGTAGCACTCATTGATATACCTCTCAGTTTTTGCCTTTGTTTATCCAGAGACTTTACCGCAAAAGTGGGGGGTTATCTCTCTTTATATTGGACTCGCCTTATTGTTAAAACCAATCATAGGGCCAAGTTGAAAATATTGTTTGATCCTTTGCACGTCGAACATATAGCTAATGATGCCATGATCAATTTTGAAGCTACCCACACATCCTTTTCGAGAGGTAAAATGAAGTGTGTAGAGCTAATGGAAGATGGAGAAATAACTGGAGATCAGTCCTTGGAGCAAGAAGTTTTCGTGCCACCAGAATTGGGACATATTTAATTTTTGATGAGGATTAGATAATTCCTAGAGTGTCAAAAGACACACAAGATACAAAAAAGAAAAAGGAAGAACTGACATCTAAGCTTTGGACCCTACATTTTGATGGTGCAAGAACCAAAACCAAGCCTAGAGTAGGCATTTGCCTAATATCTCCTTCTAGAGAGAAAATACTGAGGTCTTTTCACCTCCAATTTTCTTATTCTAACAATGAAGAAGAATACAAAGGCTTAGTACATGGTCTGAGTCTTATAGAACGTCTAGGAGTCAAACAACTTAAAGTTTTGGGAGATTTCGAGCTAGTGGTTCAACAAGTCTGAGGGATATTAGCTACAAAGAATGTCCTCATGTGTTCATACCACCATCGGGTTTGGGATCTAATTGAAAGCTTTAATGCTTTCAATATTCAGAGGATTCCACAAAAAAATAATGAAGTTGCTCATCATATGGCCTCAATAGGATTGCAATTTGACCTAACCTCTGAGTTGCTAGAAAATAAACACTCAGTATAGGTGATCGTCAAACCAGCTATCCCAGATAATGATGTACACTAGAAAGTCTTTGAAAATGATGAACATGTGGCCATGTTCATACAACAGTCTGGGGAATTTGTAGACTAACTACAACCCAAGGCCGCAGAGCCATATGACGATCAAGTTATCCAACTAAGATCAAATAAACTCCTGCAGGGTTTGATCACTTTGGAAAACCTTTTTGACTGCGAGGATGCAAGAAATGACAAAAGGAAATTTATCTTAGATAAGGGAGATTATACTAAACTTCAAGTTGGAGATGGGAAGAAGCTCAAGGTAGGAAAATATGTCCCTCAACATGATAAGGATTAAATGATTCATTTCTACTATGAATACATACGAGTGATTGCATGGTCATATGATGACCTCAAAGGATACAATCTGGAGGTAATACAACACACCATTGAGCTAACCGAAGGGGAAAAGTCTGTCTAGAAGAAGCAACATCTAGTGAATCCCAAGATCAAGTTCCTGATGTCACAGGAGTTACAGAAACTAATTAAATCTTAGATCATTTATCCGATCAAGCATAACACTTGGGTTTCTAACCTGGTGTCAATTTTGAAAAAGAATGGAGACATTTGCCTCTGTGTGGATTTTTGGGATCTGAACAAAGCTTCCTTGAAAGACCATTACCCCTTATGTCCAATGGAGCAGATCCTGCATACAGTAGCCACATTTGAGATGTTTTCTATGCTTGACGGTTTTTTTGGATATAATCAAGTCTTTGTCAAATCAGAGGACCAACATAAAACCACGTTCACAACCAAATGGGGAATGTTTGCTTATAAAAAGATGTCATTTGAGTTGTTTAATGCTAGTGCTAATTTCCAAAGAGCCATGGATATAGCCTTTTGGGAGCTGATTAACAAGATTATTCTTATTTACTTGGATGACTTGAAAGTGTTTTCGAAACATAAAGAGAATCATTTTGATCATTTAGAGCTAGTTTTCTAGATATGTTTGGATTTTGGTATCTCGCTGAACCCCAAGAAATGTATCTTCAAAGAAGAGAGCCAATTGGATTACCAAGATTCTTGACTACGACATTGATATCAGACCCACCAAGGTAATCCCAGGGAAGGGTCTCTGTGAATACATGGCTCAAGAGCCCGAGGTTCTAGGAGGAGCTCAAGATGAGACTGTGTTGGTGCATACAGAACCGAAGGAAGGGACTTGGATCACGGATCAGAAGGATTTTATCCTAACATGAAGATTCCCAACAAATTTCCCTCATGAAAAGAGAAGATTATATAGACTACAAAATAGTGGTTATCAATTTCTAGAAGGAGTCTTATTGAAGACAAACTTCAACAAAGTTTTACTCCACTGTGTAGACAAACAACAGGCTGAGAGGATTCTACATGATTTTCATAACGACCCCGTGGGAGGTCATTTCTCAACCCAGACAACTATAGTTAAAATTACCCGTGTAGGTTACTACTAGCCTTCACTATTCAAGGATGTGCATGCTCTTGTCTGAAAATGCAAAGAGTTCCAGTTCTATGTTGGGAAACATAGAAATGCGGGTATGCTACTTAAGCCTATAGTAGTAGACAAGCCATTTTCTCAATGGGGGTTGGATTTCATAGGAATGATCAACTCACCTTCTTCTATCAGCCATAAATAGATTCTTACTACCACAGATTATTTCACCCGCTGGATGGAGGTAATTCTACTAAAGAATACAACAGAAGCTAAGATATTGAGTTTCCTAGAGGAGCTAGTTGTGAGGTTTGGACCGCCAAATATTATAATATCAGATAATGCCAAAGCATTCATAGGTTCTAGGGTCACCTAGTTTTCTCTCAGCCATGGAATTTACCTAAAAACTTCTTCAAACTATTACGTGCAAGGGAATGGTTTAGCCAAATCAACTAAAAAAAAATTGATTCAACTCATTAAGACGATCAAAGAAAAATATAAGAGAGAATGTTGTCATCACTTGAAGAATGCACTCTGGGTGGATTGAGTGATCCCCAATGAGGTTCTTAAAAGTTCTCCATACAAACTCATATATGGAAAATAAGCGCAATTCCTAGTCTTTCTAGAGATACTAGCTTTGTAACTTCTTAAATATTTGGAGCTAGAGGATAATGAACCCATGGAGGTATGGTTGGCAGAACTCTTAGAATTGCAAGGAAAAAAAGAAAAATCTCTTATTCTCTCCAAGATTGACAACAAATTGTCAAAAAGTGGTTTGACAAGAAGAGTTTTGACCCTGGTTTTTAGCACGAAGATCTTGTCTTGAAATATAATGAATATGGTGTTAAGCCAAGATAACACACAAAGTTTGATATCCTATGGCAGGGTCCATTCCTCATTCTCAAGTGCAAAGAATATGATGCTTTCACCCTAGAAAATATGCAAGGTGAACTATTGGAGATCCTAGTTAATGGGATCCACCTTAAGCCATTCAATTAAGCCTTAGTTGCTTAGTTTTGTGTAAATATTATAAATATTGTAGAATAGTGTTCTTGGTTTCACCAAAGGCCTTTTTGTCCTCAGTCAAGTGTTCTTTGAGCCCTTAGTTTTTAAGTGAAGTAAGCAGCCAAGAAGAAACAAGTAAGAAAAATGAACACATCTTCAAGAAACAAAGGAGTCATAGTTTACAAAAGAAAAATATTATATTATATTATGTGCTTTGTATTTACATAGTTGCAATCAAAAGGGGCTCTTAGGCCATTGCTTGTTTTTTTGGAAGAAAAAAAAGACTATAGTAGGTAGAGAATTTCCTCATTCATCACCCTCCTCCTCTTCCTTGTACTCCTCCATCTTAGTTTCCTCCTCCATAACATAGTCAAAGTCAAAATCTGACAGAAGTGCAACTGTTATCAGCTGTGGAGGCTCATCGGGGGTCAGAATCCTTGGGAAAATGTAGTCCTGAAAGTCTATGTACTAAGTAGTGTCGTCAGAGGGTATCAGGAGATGTAAGAAAAGGAGGAAATTTGTTGTACATTCAACATGGTAGTGGTGTTGGGAGAGAGTCATGGTTTTGAAGTCGGAGATAAAAAGGTGCCACTAGACCCGTTCATTGGAATCAACAAAATGCCTCAAGTTGGGTGTCATGGGAAGTCCCAAAAGTGGCACAACAAAGCGGGTCACCTCATCCAACCCACCTAAGAATGTCTTAGGGAAGATCACCTTAGTAAGATGGGTGATAAATTTCCCATCAATTTCAATATCTATCAAGGAAGCTACAAAGCGTGAGCATATATTTGTGTTGATGCGGTACCTATCATCCGCACCAACAAAATCCTCCCCTAAGACCCATTTGATTGTAGTAATAAGAACAAGGATATCCATTCTATTCATGAACTATAAGTGCCTATCTAAGACATTTTCGAGGAAAGCTACTTCCGGCCTATTGCTAACTAGCCTAATGGGAGTGTCCATGCTCCTAGTATGCTACAGACTAAGCCAAATGTCAAGACAATGATTGGTATAAGTCATGGTCTTATTTATAGACATGACACAACTTCAAGCCATAAAAGGAAAGATGAGGTCGCACAAACAAGATCAAGTTGAAACCTTCCATGAATTCATTTTGCAACAAATAAAATTACAAAGATAGATCACAATCAAGTTGTTCAATTTTTAGGAGGATGTGCAAGGTACAAGAATGTGCCACACGTCCTGCTGTATGTACTTTGCAAAATCAAGGTAAATCATTGTTAGCTTTTGGTTCACATTGATAAAGCTTTCTATATTAATTGCAATAAAGAGAGGGGCATATATTTCTAGATAACTATCCAAATATTTGAAATGATAGCATAAATTGGAAAGTGGCTTCTTAGTGCAGTCAAGGTGGCAGTTAATAGAGTGTCCTACAAAATTAATTCCACATGATAGGCACAGGTGGCACATGTATGAGGAAAAGAACATTATTAACATGTTGTTGAGCACAAAAATCAAGGCATGAAGCATGTTAGAGAAAGAAATCTTTTGAAAGTAGAATGTATCATTTTTGTTCTCCAAGTGTTTTACCTCAATGCTAGAGAAATTTTGAAAAGAAGAAGGCAAAAGAAAATCGGCTCACAGAAATGGATGTTCTAGCAAAAGAAAATCGTTTTAAGAGATCTATTTATACAGCATGAATTAAGAGCAAGGTGTGTGCATATAAGTATGAAGGAAGACTATTATAGAGACACAGAGGTCATCGAGAAGATTTTTAGAGAATAGTCGAAGAACAGAGTAAACAGAAGGGTTTACAGAGTTACTATATGATTTACCGAGGAATGCTATAAGCAAGGTAATCTTATTTTGAGCACATAGAATCTACTATAACATTTCAGATGTAAAGTTGCAGATATTTGTAATGATTTTATTGTAATATTGTGAAGTTGAAAGAGAAACCTTTAATAGGGTAAAAGACTCTAACCAAGTCTATAAATTGTAAAGCCTCTAAACAGGTGCATCATTCAGAATAAATATTGTAAAATCCTTTAGCAAGGTAGATCTAACAGATCTTGTTACTCCTAACAGGGTAAGCTATCAGAAATAGCTAAATGTAGCTCTAATCGAGCATCTTTATTATTGCAGTAGTGAAGTTGTGGGTGCCATCCCCACCACAGTTTTTCTCTCTAACCAAGAGTTTCTGCGTAACCAAAATATATGTGTTATGGAGTGAATCATGTATGATTGTTATCTGTTTGTTTTAACTTTATTTTATGTTACTGCACTTTTCTATTTATGAATAACAGTAAGGTTATTATTAAAGAAAGTTTTTAGAGTACTGATTCACCCCTCCCCTCTCAGTACATTAGCTTTCCATATTGGGCCTAACAATTGGTATCAGAGCTTCTATCTTGGAAAAGGGTTTAACTACCTAAAGAGAAAGATCTTATCAATGGAAGGCTATAAACAATCTCAGAGGATTGTGTATATGCAAGAAGAGCTGGATCATGCAAATCAAGTGATTGCAGACATGCAAAGGCAAATGCAAAAATCTCTGAAAGTAAGAAGAAGATTATCTAATGACTTGCAGGATTCTCAAGAGTTAGTGGAACAAATTGAGACATCATCTGAGAACATTATATCTGAAGAAACTAAAGAAATGATTGGAGTATTGAAAGAAAAGAATAAAGCATTGGCTGATCAACTAAAAGCAATGAAAAGAGAACATGAACATTTCAGTACACAGATGACTAAAAACCTAGATGCATTGAGGACAGTAGAGGATAAAGCAAGAGATCTACAAAGAGAGAAACAACAACTTGAAGTCTTAGTATCTGATAAGAATGATGAAATCATAAGGTTAACTAGGATTCAACAGAATATGATAGATCAACTAAGTTATGCACATCATGAAGCAATTCTAAAGAATGATGAAAATCAAGCTTTAAAACTTGAAGTATCAAGGTTGACTAATGAACTTGAAATAGAGAAGAAATCCAAAGAAACATTGAAGAAGAGTTATGATTCATCAGATGAACTTGAAACAAAGAAGAAATCCAAAGAAACATTAAAGAAGAGTTATGATTCATCAAAGATATTGGATGAGCAACTGAATACAAGAAGACCCAACAAAGATGCAGGACTTGGTTACAAAGGAAAAGAATCAACCGAGAAAGGAATTCATACTACTTAGAGAGGAGAATCATCAAAGCAAGCTGGAAACAGGAATAACATCAAAAGGAAGAAGCATATTTTCTACTACTATGAAAATCAAGGTCATACTGCCAACATATGGTAGATTAGAAAAGGTAAGCAACCGAATATCGCTAAGTCCAATGGATATTGTTACAATTGCAATAAATATGGTCACACATCTAATCAATGTAGGACAAAGTCTGTTAACAACTATCAGAAGGAAAAATTCAAAAGGTTTTGTAGAAACTACAATAGATATGGACATAGTACCGAGAAGTGTTGGTCTAAGCAAAAGAACTACATGCAGTGTCCACACCGAGTAGACACTAGAGGTTACCGAACTCACACAGATCCTTACCGACAATATGCAACAGTACCATGGGATTACAATACAAGGATATGGTGCAAATTTTGTGGAAGATATGGACATATTAGTGCCAACTATTTTATAAGGTTTGGAATGAACAACCGAAGATCATGGAGAAATCCTGGTATGACATGTTTTCATTGTCACAAAGTTGGACATTTAGCTGGAGATTGCAGAGATCAACCTAGAAGAGACACTGAAGAGATAAAAGAAAAATTTAAGATGATTTGGAAAAAGAAGGAAATCATGTCAGATGAAGAAAGCACCTTACCTACTGAGTTAGGTGCACCTATTCCAAATTAATCAAAAAAGGTATGAAGGGACTGCATTCTCTAAAGGTTAAATCATAATAGTTCCTATTCTATTATGTACAAAATTCAAAATCTGCATAGTTAAGATGCAATTAGTAAGTTTGAAATTCTATCAAAGTACTTTATAGGAAACCTGTCAAGTTGGTGTATACAGGAAGCCTGTCAAGTCGGTTAATGAAGGAAATTTGGTTACTCAGTTAAAACGAAAAAAAGGGAGTAAATCAGTTAAAAGGTGAACCGAGTGCATTTAATGTTTTGACCTAACTTGCACAGAGCCCGATAAGGTATTTTGTACTTAAAGGTATTTTCGTGGTCATTTTCATTCACCAAGTTTTCAAGAGAGCAGAGCAGAGCAAATCAAGGCAATCAAACTTCATTCAGAGCGAATTTCAAGGTATTTACATCAAATCTATTCACACTATTAAGCTAGTTTCCAATCTTGTCAAATTGCTATTATCTATCGAGTGTGAAGCGTCAGTCATTTGTAAATTCTAAGGATAGTTTGCTAAGTTTTTACCTGAAACCTACAATGGCACCCAAGATCCAAGATCCCGAAGTTGTCAAAAATGTGGAGAAGCCCTCGTTGAAGTACTCTTTGACTCCTAAAGTCACCTCTGAACCGGATGACAAAACTGTATTTTCACTCATCCTTGATCGAGTCTTGTTAGTCAAAGATGTTAGATTCTTCACCAAATGTCTTGTTGAAGAACTTGGTCATGTTGAGATTAGTAACACATATGATGAACTTTGTACCGATGGAAAAATGGATAGCAAGTTTGAGCATATCAAAATCAAGGGATTAACTGAAGCCCTAGCCTATCATGATGATTTTAAGCAGAGTTCATGATGATTTTATGTGGCTAGAGGAGAAACCATTCAAAATCACCAAGGAAATTGTAGCTAGGAAATGTGGAAATCATCAAAGCAAATCAATATTAGCCTAGTTCAATCACAAAAGCTCAAATGCAATGATAAATCCTAAACACACTCAATAAAGACATGAAAACAAGACATCAATTCAAGATTGAAAACTAAGCAAACCAAATGCAGACTTGAATGTCTCCTTCATGTGGCTCCATTGTCCTTCTTTCTCCTTCAAATAGCTTTGTTGTGGATCTCACCTACTAGTGCATGAGCATGATGTTAAAGCAAGTAGACAAGATTGTAGTGCAAGAATACTCGAAGCGTGATTGATTCAACCAGGTATTAGTCTTGATTGAAGAAATTCATCCAATTTATAGACAAATTGGAGAAAATATCAGATTAGCATGAAATTGATATTAGAGGCAATTGATTTCGAAAATGGCACAATTGAGTTGAAAGAAGAAGGTTATGACACCTTCTATGTCATGAATTATGACATATTGCCAATGCAAAGGTTAGAGGACTAGAAGCTTATGACATCTTGCTATGCCAAAAGTATGACGCATGAGAAATTCATGCTTCCACCGAAGCACAAAAATAGGGAGAACTAGAGAGAAATTGATTAGGTGGAAATTGAATTTGACAAATTAGAAAATAGGTGGAAATTAGGAATTAGGAAAATTAGAAATTAATGAAATTAGAAAAATAAGTGAATTAATTAACATTTTTTCATTCATTAATTAAATCACAAAAAGAGGGGGAATTAATTAGCCAATTAAATAAATATTTAATTGTGACAAGAAGACCTAGGATAAATAAATAAATTATTTAACCTAGAGGGAAAATGACAAACAAGATTAAATGAATAAATCATAAAACCCTAGAAGATGAATTAGAAATGCAAGAATGACAATTAGGTCTTGACAAAAAATAATTGATGTAGATTGGATTTGATCATGATTCTGAATGATTTGATTGACAAATTGACCAATATTGATAAAGAGACCAAATTGATATGCGCCAATTGACGAGGGACAATGACTAATTGATCCAAATTGACATGATTGAGAAGGACGATGATCGATGACAAATCAATCGCAAAATTGACAAGATTGACAAGAGGACAAGGATCGATGATGAATCATGACTGAAAATTGCTATCGACAAGACCTAATTCGAAAGCGAGAAAAATGAGGAATGCAGAAGAAGGACTCGATGCTCGCAAATGATAAAGACCAAGTGCACAACATAGAAGAAATGTTAATGCGATGTAAAAACCCTAAAATAAGGCAATGCACAAATGTTAAAGTATGACTCTGCAAGCGTTGACCATTTTTAGATGTCTACATTTTGCCCCTCTTTGAGACAATGCGATTCTAGGCGTTGTTTCAAAGAACAATAATGAAAATTCCCCAGACAATAACAATGACATATGCATGCCCCCTTGATGAATTGGCCGGAAAAATTCAGAAAAGAGGCCAATTGATCGATAAGAATGACAGAAGATGATAGGTTCGAATGGACTACCAAGACTGACGGAAGAAATGTTAGTGAGAAGAAATTAGATAGAGGACAGTTAGAGATGAAGGAAAACTTGCTTCCACATATGCACATAAGTAGGTGAGAACCTTTATTTGATATGGCAAAATGGATGCGGTGCAACATGGCAATGAAGGCTAGAGCAATAATGCAATCCCTTTGCATAAGACAGACATGTTCACAGACAAGGAATAGTTCAAAAATCCTAAGACAAACTTGCCCTAGAATGTTATGAAACACTCCACAAATAGAAGACAAAAAATAATAAAGGACCATGAGCCATCCCGACCACTCTAAATCACTTAGTGACATCATTGAACAACATAGGAACATGGTCAAAGCCAAAAATAAATCAATAAAAAGATAAGACTCACAAATTCAAACAAGTCAAACAAACATTCTGATCATCATTGTCAAAAGTGGAAAACAAGAATGATCATGCTGTCTGGTTCCAGGGAATGCGGTACCCCATCTAAGACAGGACACAGTCTGGTTTGGAGTATACCACACCCTGTATAAGATCCATTATAATAGTGACAAGGACAAATGATATTGATGTTGAGTGATTGACATGACAATTTTGATCAGTTTGAATGCCTGGTTTGATTGAAAAGTTCATCTATTAATGCATGATTTCATTAAAGCACAATGTTTGATTGATTGTCGTTGGATGTATGCTCAGCGATCTGTCTATGCACAAAGGGATCATTTATGGCAAAATGCTTGTTTTTGGATTTTAATGTGTTGAAATTTTTTTTGTTCATTTTTTTCAGGACTTTATTTGCCTTTTTAGGGATTTTTTTCAGGACTTTATTTGATTTTTAGGGATTTTTTCAGGACATTATTTGATGTTTAGGGACTTTTTTCAGGACATTTTTTTATTTTTCATGATTTTTTCAAGACATTTTTCAATTTTTATGATTTTTTATGATTTTTACCCCCAGTGTCTAGCAAGGAAAGGAATATGACAGGTGAATAAATAGGCTTGCTAAAATGTTGGTGGATAGAGGGAAGACAAAGGCGTTTTATTATGGAGACAACACAGATGCAATTTTCAAGCGCTATGGCGTGATGGGACAAGAGACTAGCTATGACAATGTAAAGCAGGAACATGGCATGAGGGACATGTCAGGAGGTTTTTGAAACTATGTTTAAATTTTGCGTCCTTATGTCAGATCAAGATCAAGGAATGAAAAAAAGAGTGTATGGATAGTGATAAGATATGGATAGGATAAGCAAGACCAAGAATGGATAAGAGACATAGACTGAAGGTCGGGATAGGATACGGGATAGTGACAGAAAGCTGCAATAAGCTAGGGAATACAGATGAAAGGTTGTAATAAGCAAATGGATAAATGACCAAAAGCTATGATGGACTAAAAGCTGCAAACAAGATGCATGATGCTCATGAAGATCCTCAGCCTTGTCAAGATCAAAAGGTGGAAAGGGAAACTGGACATGAGGGACAATAGGATATGAAGGGGTAATGACATGGTATGATAGGATAGTGAAGGGCAATAAGATATGAAGGAGTAAACCTGCCCCCAACTAGGGTATGCAAGAAGTTCATAGATTACACATGACGCCTGTTTGCCAGGTTTTCATCATGGTACTTTCCCAAGGTGCCTGTTTGCTAGGTTTTCACCAGTGGACGAATTATTTTTGCTTTACTTTTTTCGTTTCTTTTTTTTTTTTTTTCTATTTTTTTCAATTTTTTTTTGTATTTTGACTTTTTCAATAGAAGATGGACACATGATAGGGGATAGAAGAAGGACTCAAACATATTTTTTGTTTGGATAGTAGGCTTGAAAAAAATGGACCATGACCTTTAAAAAGAATGCTCAAAGATGTTGGTAGGATGAGGACATGGAAAATAAGATGAAACTAAGGCAAGGATTTATGCAAAGGATTGGACCAGAGGGATGGAAGGATGGAAAATATGCATTGGATAATGGATAGGGTATTGGAAGAACTATGCTTGAGTGGATAGAAATGTTGGCAAGATTGACATTGGCACACACCTTGAGGGGTGATGGACTGAAGGAGGAAAAATGGATCTCAGATTGTGAGATTTGGATGGAGGAAAGGCTATGGATTTTGGGACATAAGGGCCCAAAATAGATGAAGAAGGTGGTGGAGAAATAGACTTGGAAGGTTTGGATGGAGGAATAGCAATTTTAGATGCTAATTTTGATGTTTCTTTAGGCTTTTGTGCTTCAAGGAGCCGCTTAGGGATCCACATGGTTTTTGATTTTTCATGCTTTTGTGGTTCCTTGGAGTGTATTGCTTGCACAAGGGATTTAGGAACCCATATATATTTTGACTTTTCTTTATTTTGCTCAGTGGGCCTTTGTGGCCTTTTGGATATTTCTTTTTCTTTATAGATCATATTGTTCTTTGTTTTGACATGTCGATTATATTGGACAAGTTGATCCTTGAATACATGTGGATTACTAGACTTATGACGTTTATACTTGGCATTCAAATTGCTTGGAGGAGGAAAGGAATGCATGGATGAATATGAATGAAATGGACTTCTTTTGGATTGATGAAATTTACTCAAGGATGTGTGCCTTTGCTGACCTTGCATAGAGGACGAAGGGATATAAGGACCTAAGATGGATGGAAGGGATGATGGGGAAGGTGTATGTTTTGATTTTGATGGAGGGATACCAATGTCTTGAGAGTGAGTTGTGTAGACATGACCCTTAAGATCTTCTTTGATATGGACGGGTTCTTTCTCATGAAGGTCTACTCCTTTGCCTTTATGAACATCTTGACTTGTAGGATACTCTTTTCTTTGGGAAGAAGATGCGAGCCCATTATGAGGTGGATATGATATGAGAGAAATAATGAGATCTTGAAGTGGATTGGATTGCACCAAAGTGGAAGAACCCATTATGCATGTTGAGGGTTCATGAACATCTTGCACTGACATGTTCGAATCATGAGGGGGATTAGGATCATGAGAGGGACTAGGATTTTGTAGTGGACATGGTTCAATGACAGGCTCTTCAAGAGATGGAATGGGAGAAATAATGGGATCATCAAAAGAAATGTGATCTTGGAGTGTATATGGAGGATTAAGATAAGGAGATGGAGGAACAAAAGGATGTTGTGGAGGATTTAAAAGAATAATTTGATCTTGACAAGGAGGAAGATCATTGGAATCCTCTTTAAAGGTGCTTTGCTCTTGACTTTTAATGGGATCATCGGAAAGGATGGAAGGGATATCTTGATCCTTCTTAGGAAGTGGAATGTCAATGGGATTTGAAAGGACATTTTTTTTCATGAAATGGAAGGGGATCATTTGGGATTGGATGGACTAGGATATCTTGATCTTGGTCAGGGAATGGAGTGTCAATAGGACTTTGGATAGGATGGACAAGAATAGGGGAATCATCATGAGTGTCTGGGAAGATGGGGTCCTGGTCAACAATTGGATGGGATGATAAGGTTTCAAGATCTTGATCTTGATCTATTTTAAGAAACGTTTCTTCATGCTCTAAATTATCCTCTTGACATGAGGTTGGACTTTGGATATGCATGGGGGATTCTGACAAGGGATCAATGTTTTGGCATGAAGGAAATACACTTTGAACATTTGTGATGGATTCTGGCAAGGAATCAATGCTTGAACATGAGGAAGAAGGACTTCGAATGGGGTCCTCTAAAACAGGTAATGGCAATAAAGTGCATGGTGGCATTGGGTCTTGTATTTCTGAAACATGACAAGGATGTGCATCATGAATTGGATTATCGTGGCAATCAATTATGGATAGCCCTTGGATAATTGCATCCTTGGGTGTATTGTTTGATGAGAACAATATGGAAGGTTCTTGTGAAACTTCTAGAGGTGTAGGGATAGATGCCACTGGAGAGTCAATTTGCTTGCGAGGGGATGAGGCATTGCTAGACATAAGTGTATTATCTTGATCTTCTTCAAAGAACTCACTTGGTAATTTCCTTAAGAGCATTGCAATAAAGCCACCTTTCTTTCAAGGTTTTGACATGGTTGTATCTGGAATTTGAACTTGTTTGGCAAGAATTTGGTCTTGGTTTGATGTCATGTTTTGATATTGGACTTGGTTCAATTGTTCTGACATGTTTGAAACTTGGCTTGGTGTGTGTTGCAACCTTTGTTTTTGAATGTTTGGTTGTGGTTGTTGACATTGATATTCCACCATTGGTTGAACCATTTGTGGACATTGTATAGTTGGTTGGACATATTGTTGAAATTGGACCATTGGTTGTATTGGTTGTATATATTGAACAATTGGTTGAACCATTGGTTGTATTGGTTGAAAATCTGATTGATAGTAAACACCTTGTTCTTGTTGTGGAGGCACATAATGTTGAAATTGATGTTGTCTCCTTTCTTGAAATTGTTTCATCATCTCTATTTGGGAGAGGAGAGCTAGTATGTTTGATCGTTCAAGAAGAGATCTTACATCAATTGGCTCAATCTTTGGATTTCAACCTGGAAATTTTTGAAACATTTTGGACATTTGTGATCTATTCTTCTCAATGTTTTTCACTCTTTGTTCCAATATCTCCTCTTCTTGAGCTAGTTTCTCCTCTAGTTTTTGTATTTGGAGACTTGTTTCATCATAAAAAGTTTGATCGATATTGCCTTGTTGTTGGGTTGGATATAATTGTGATTGCCTTGGATTAAAATTTGATTGCATTGTCGATTGATACGTCAAACTTTGTTGCATCATTGGTGCTCGGAACCTTGTTTCAATAGACATGTCACTATGCAATGTTTTGGGGATTTTTTATTTTAAAAGGATGATGTATGATATGCAACTAAATGCAACCTAAATAAATGAAAATGCAATCTATGGCAAGAATGCAACCTATGTTTTTTGTTGTTTTTCAAGATATGGACAAACTTTTTGGAATGCAAATCTAAAAAGAGACCCTTAGGAAATTGAAAGGATGTTTAGACCTCAAAGGACAAAAAGACCAAGTGACAAAAGGACAAATTGACAATGTATCCCCTATATGCTTGGATACTAAGCTAGGTTTGGCCAAAATGACAATGATGACAAAAAGACAAAGGTTTGATAAGGTCTAGACTTCCTAACAATAACTTAGGGTTTTATCAAAGATTTGCATTACTCAAGTATGACAAAACCTAGTTTTGACGCTATATGAAAAGGGACAATTACTATGCAAATGACCCCAATATGATATGATAATGACTTAAGCTTAATGAAGGGACCTAGGGTATACAAATGTGACCTAATGTTATAAGGACAAGGATGCAAATGCAAATGTATGACAATGTCAACCAAAGTTTGAATTATGAAATGGTATTACTCTAATGCAAGAGGACACATGCAAAATGGATGACCCTTATTGATATGCAAAGGAGTATGACCTAGGTGAAACCTAATCTTGGTACTTGACAATGAACTTTGCAAAATGGACACCTAGGATGAACCTAAATCTAAGTGACATGAATGTTGAGACAAGAATTTGAAAAATATTTGACAACCATGTTTGAAGATGTTTTGAACTTTGTTGAATGAATGTACTCTTGTGTTTAATCTTGTTTTGAATCAATTTGTCTTGTTTTTGAAATGAGATGCAATTCAACTTTTGACAAACAAAGAAGACAAGATATTTTAACTTAGACTCAAGACAATCATGCTCATTCACACATTTCTTATGGTAGGCAAGGGTAGTAGGTACTTGAGAGGTAGACTCGTTATGAGATTCAAGGAGAATACATAGATGCTTGACCCCACGGGCTCCCCTCCACGACACTCACTTCTCAGGGCAGCCAAGCATCAGTCCCCATGGAAATCTCCCCATGGCGAACTTAGTATCTCTTCCAAGTATCCGAACTTGTCCTTCTCAAGCAACTAGAAGGATTTTTGGCCTCTAAATACAAGGTGTTTAGTAAGGATTTCTGTTAAGCGTTACTCCTTGGTCTCACGCAAGCGTGATTGAGATATTAAGCCCACCAAGATACCAAACAAATGTATTCACACAAGCACGATTTAGACCATGAGGTCCTACTTAGATGTTGATATGAGAAAGAGTTCAAGGGTCATCACTTCCCAAGTAACTGCAATTCCCACGTAACCCTTCCTTCAAAGCTTTCACCCATTAGGTATTTGTTTATAGTGAGTTAGAATGCCAAGGTACTCTAGCCATACTCACTTTGGTCATTCCCTTCTCACGATTGTCACTTGCTTGCAAAAGCAAATGGTCGGGAAGGCAGGCCCTCTAAAGGTGACACACAATCAAAAACATGAGCATGGTATCGAAGATCTGGATTTCTGATCACCCTAAGAAGGATGAGAGCAAACTCAACAATCAAAGCAAACATATATTCATTCCATCCTATTTAGAAATCATACTAGGTACCTAAATATTAATTACAAACACAAAGTTTAGTTGTAGTCCAAGGCAACCTGCAAAACCCAAGTCAGAAGTTTGATATGTTTAGTCTTTGACTATCGAACCTGCATAAAATGTGTTAGTAGTTTAATTTGTTGTCTTTGTCATGTGTATGCCAAGGTTCTGCACAGAGAATCAGTACCAAAGAAAAAACCAAAAAAAAGCAGAAACAGAATGCAAAACAAAACAATTTGCAAGTAAAAAACACTGCTTTTTACCTCTGTTTCTGTCCCTACACAGGCGCAGAATGTCTCACATAGGCACAGAATGCTTGACATGGTGCAGATTGTCCTTGACATAGGTGCAAAATGCTTGACACAGGCACAGAATGCTTGACACAGGCGCAAAAGTTCCCAAAAAACCCTGCATTACCCTGTTTCTTGGGTTTTTTAACCTGCAAATCAACTCAAAAGCACTCAAAAGCATGGTTAAGTGGTTAGTTCACATCGGGTTCACCAATTAATGTAGCTAGGAAATGTGGAAATCATCAAAGCAAATCAATATTAGCCTAGTTCAATCATGAAAGCTCAAATGCAATGATAAATCCTAAACACACTCAATAAAGACATGAAAACAAGACATCAATTCAAGATTGAAAACTAAGCAAACCAAATGGAGACTTGAATGTCTCCTTCACATGGCTCCATTGTCCTTCTTTCTCCTTCAAATAGCTTTGTTGTGGATCTCACCTACTAGTGCATGATCATGATGTGAAAGCAAGTAGACAAGATTGTAGTGCAAGAATACTCGAAGCGTGATTGATTCGACCAGGTAGTAGTCTTGATTGAAGAAATTCATCCAATTTATAGACAAATTGGAGAAAATATCAGATTAGCATGAAATTGATATTAGAGGCAATTGATTTCAAAAATGGCACAATTGAGTTGAAAGAAGAAGGTTATGACACCTTCTATGTCATGAATTATGACATATTGCCAATGCAAAGGTTAGAGGACTAGAAGCTTATGACATCTTGCTATGCCAAAAGTATGACGCATGAGAAATTCATGCTTCCACCGAAGCACAAAAATAGGGAGAACTAGAGAGAAATTAATTAGGTGGAAATTGAATTTGACAAATTAGAAAATAGGTGGAAATTAGGAAATAGGAAAATTAGAAATTGATGAAATTAGAAAAATAAGTGAATTAATTAACATTTTTTCATTCATTAATTAATTCACAAAAAGAGGGGGAATTAATTAGCCAATTAAATAAATATTTAATTGTGACAAGAAGACCTAAGATAAATAAATAAATTATTTAACCTAGAGGGAAAATGACAAACAAGATTAAATGAATAAATCATAAAACCCTAGAAGATGAATTAGAAATGCAAGAATGACAATTAGGTCTTGACAAAAAATAATTGATGTAGATTGGATTTGATCATGATTCTGAATGATTTGATTGATAAACAATTGAGATTGATTGACAAATTGACCAATATTGATAAAGAGACCAAATTGATATGCGCCAATTGACGAGGGACAATGACTAATTGATCCAAATTGACATGATTGAGAAGGACGATGATCGATGACAAATCGATCGCAAAATTGACAAGATTGACAAGAGGACAAGGATCGATGACGAATCATGACTGAAAATTGCTATCGAGAAGACCTAATTCAAAAGTGAGAAAAATGAGGAATGTAGAAGAAGGACTCGATGCTCGCAAATGATAAAGACCAAGTGCGCAACATAGAAGAAATGTTAATGCGATGCAAAAACCCTAAAATAAGGCAATGCGCAAATGTTAAAGTATGACTCCGCAAGCGTTGACCATTTTTAGATGTCTACAGAAATCATTCATGTGATCACCAGGTATCCTATCTATGATCATGCATGAGCACAGAAAATGATATCACAGAAGGAGCTAATCAGTCTAACTGGATTAGAATCTGATTATCGAGGACTGAAATTGAACAATGTCATTGATGCAGAACTTAAGTTTGCAATTAGAGTAATTGGTTACTATTTCTTCCAATCAGCAAGGGAAAATAGTGTACCATGTGCCGCAGTTGACTTAGCCTATAAAATAGTGAAAAAGGGAATGAAAGTAGATTTATGTGAAGTGCTACTGAAGAACTTGTTTGAGAACCTAAACACAATAAGGAAGCCGAAGAAGAACAACTTCGCAAATACACTGAAGTTTGGTTCACTTCTTGTATGCATGTTTTTCTACTTTGAGAAGTTCTTTCCCTCAGTCGGTAAAGTAGTTTGGGAGCTACACCAACCTATCACCCATCAAATCAATGATTTTATCAAGAAATTGGGAGATAATTTTAATGATATCATGGATGACTATTTTAGAAAATTTCAAGAGAAGATGCACAACAGGTACCGGATTCCACCACAGGTGGTAGAGAAATATTAGGATGATATATGTTTTGAGGTAGACACCGATTACTGTTATATGAATGCTGCTGAACCAAGGACTCAATCTTTGCCACCAATGGGTTATGAGATTGACTATGATATAACACAACACCAAATTGATGCCTATCTATCATTGCCAAGGCATACTACCGAACTAAGATATGGAACATATGAAGAGGTGAAGGAAAAAGTAAAAATGAGCATTGTAGTACCCAAGGCTACAAGAAAAGATACAAAGATGATAAAGGTTTTATCTGAGAAATTCGGAGAAGAATCCTCCTCTACACCTATCAAAGGCACTCTTGCCATTACCAAAGAGGAATCAGAATCTCAAGAGGCAGCAATAACATTAAGTACCGAGTTGCCTAAGGGTAAATTTTTGAAAAGAAAGAAATAGGACATGTCAAAGGCCCTACCGACTCCACCAACAAAGAGACCTAACACTAGAGCATCAGTTGCATCACTGAGTAAGAAACAAAAGAGTGTTACTGTACCCAAGGTAACCAAGACCTACAAGAAATCTACTTGGAGACTCATTTTGGCAAAAGAGTCTAGTGATACAGAATCCGATAATGCAAACAAATTTTAGATTGTAAAAAGCAAGAAGGTAAATATTCATAGTGTTGAAATTTTTTGTGCCAATCTTAAAGAATATGGTGGATTTGCAGGATTTAGATATGTCAAGTATGAGACTAGGAATAATGATGAGAAGCGACAAATTGAAGAAGTTGTCATCTGCACACTTCTAAAGTTTTGGCTAGCTCCATTAGAACTAGTAAAGTCACTTCCGAGTGAATTATACTTACATATTGATAACAAATGGAAATATGCAATGGACTCATTGAAACAAATAAGAAAAAGAAGTCTAGTCCATCTATTTCCTGATATGTCTATAGTAGAAATTAAGGAGCATTTGACAACATACAATTCTAAATTTCTTGTCAAACAAAGAGCTTTAAAATTGATGAATGCGCTATACATTGATGTGGAAAATGAGACAAAAGCCAAGTGGCAGAAAATATTCAAACTAAAGGATGTCGGTGAACAATCTCAAGTTGAAATTGTTGATGTCACCGAGCAAGATTCTGATGTCACTAAGCAAGGTCCTGATGCTACCAAGCAAGACCCAACTGACACTATTCAAATTGATGAAGATGTCATGGATGAAGAAGCACTGGAGCAGGAAATGATTGAAGGCACTACCTATGCAAAACTTGTATCTAGTGAATCTGTCTTAGAACAAGTTCTACCTTATCCACCGATCAAGCCACCTGTCTCGACTAAAGCTCCTAAGGATACAAAACAAGGGATTGAAGCTCACAAGTCTGAAGCAGCAGAAGATACAACTAAAGATCAGACTTCTCAAGCACCATCAAGTACTTAAAATGTTACAGCAGAGACCCCTAGTACCGAGACACCCAAGGACACTACAACGGCTACAGGAACTGACCAAAGTGTTGCATCTATCGAGCAACCTACTGAGGGTTAGCAAGCCTCACAAGCACTTGTCTTAGTTCCACCAATCAAAGGAAAAGAGAAGAAGGTGAGAAAGCATAGTTTCAAAGTTGACTTAACTAAACCGATAGTGTTGCCCAATGTGGATATCTCAAAATTAAAAGGGCAAGCACTTATTGATTTCGATGAACTATGCAAAGCAAAGGCTGAACAGGAAAAACAATTGGCCATTCAAAAGAAGAATAAAGTACTACAGAAGGTAAAGACACTACTAATAGAAATGCTACCTTTAGCAACAGTGTCAACCGATGCAACCATCCACATTCAACTGGATGAACTCCTTACTAAAAAAGAAACATCTGGAGTTGATGCATCTGAGTACTTGAGCAAGCTAAAAGATAAAGAGCTTACTGCAAAAATGATAGAAGAGGTACAAAAATCTCTCGCTATAGGAAAAGTAAAGCTTGTCAAATTCATTGCTGAGTTGTCCCCTCCACTCAAGCATATTCTTTATTTATTTCAGAAACTTTATACATTTTCCTTATTCATTAAAGATATCAAGAATAAAACTGATGCAATTGAGAAAGAGATCACCAATCTCTCAACTAAGTTGACCACCGAGCCTAATTCAGTTCAAAATTTTTATACCAAGCTTCAACAGCTCATGGCTCAATAGTTAGAACTCAGAAATGAAGAACATAAGATCAAGATGGATATAATGACCCTCCAGACATTATTCCTTCCTCATCTCTCATCAATTCAAGAGTAGATTAACCAAGCTACACGCCTATCAACTACACAAGAGGGAAGCACTCTTGATGGCTTAATATCACTATTGGCTGATATTCAAGCACAAAATTCTTTAATGGAAAGTGTACAGGATGCACTCTCAGTCGCACTCACCGATGCTCGGAACAAGTATAAATCTATTTTTGATCAGTTACCACCCCCGAATGGAAATTAAGTTTTTGATGTTTGTCAAAAAGGGGGAGTAATACTATAATACTATATAGGGGGAGTAATACTAGACAAAGGGGGAGTAATACTATATTTGGAGAGTGACACAGTTTTGGTAATATAGTTTTGAGTATTGTATACAAAGGGAGTATACCGAGCAAAATATACAGAATATACAGAGCATACAGAGCAAGCAGAGCACACAAGCACATAACAGAACTGAAAATCTGAGTTATGTATAGAATAATCATAAGGGGAGTATATCTGCATATACTATTTCATTGACTGTTGTATATATTGTCAAGTGTAGTCATTTTGCCAAGTATATAGATTTTTGAGTTATGACTTTGAAAGTAGTTTTTGTCAAACATCTCAACTAATGTCAAAAGGGGAGATTGTTACTACTTATCAGGTTGCCATTAGTTTTTATATTCAAAGTCATACTATATATTCTAGTCGATTAGCACTATCAAATCATGTAGTTGGTATAAATAGAGAAGTCAGTATGCATAGTCTAGTTGGTTACAGAAAAAAGCAGTCACAGAATGTAGTATACACCGAGCTATCTACCGAGTATCTTTTTATGGCTACCAAGCAGTAAAGTTAACACACCGAGTTGATATTCACCAAGTGAAATGTGTTACCAGATACATTGAACCTAGACATGCATATGAAAATGTATTACAAGATCAAGGCACATCTAACCGTTATTACATTGGAAATTGCACTAGAAGATTGTGTATGATTGCGAGGTCAATCTAACCAATGAAATATTTTGTTTAGTTATTCATTCGAGGAATCTTGTTTGTAAGATTGAAGCAATGAATTAGATCACTGTTTTAAGAGATCTATTTATACAGCATGAATTAAGAGCAAGGTGTGTGCATATAAGTATGAAGGAATACTATTACACAGACACATAGGTCACCAAGAAGATTTTCAGAGAACAGTCGAAGAATAGAGTAAATAGAAGGGTTTACCATGTTACTATATGAGTTACTGAGGAATGCTATAAGCAAGGTAATCTTATTCTAAGCACATAGAATCTGCTATAACATTTCAGATGTAAAGTTGCAGATATATGTGATGATTTTATTGTAATATTGTGAAGTTGAAAGAGAAACCTTTAATAGGGTAAAAGACTCTAACCAAGTCTATAAATTGTAAAGCCTCTAACCAGGTGCAACATTCAGAATAAATGTTGTAAAATCCTTTAGCAAGGTAGATCTAATAGATCTTGTTACTCCTAACAGGGTAAGCTATCAGAAATAGCTAAATGTAGCTCTAACCAAGCATCTTTATTATTGTAGTAGTGAAGTTGTGGGTGCCATCCCCACCGCAATTTTTCTCTCTAACCAAGAGTTTCTGCGTAACCAAAATATATGTGTTATGGAGTGAATCATGTATGATTGTTATCTATTTGTCTTAACTTTATTTTATGTTACTACACTATTATGTTTATGTATAACAGTAAGGTTATTATTAAAGAAATTTTTTGGAGTACTGATTCACCCCTCCCCTCTCAGTACATTAGCTTTCCATATTGGGCCTAACATGAAGGAGTGCTCACTTCAAAATTGGTGCAATTGGGTCTTGTGGCTATTGATGACCTTGGAGATATGACCTGGATGAATGTCTAGCAAAAATAAATAATCTTGTAGCGCATGTGCAGCGCGAATCCTAGCAAGCCTAGATTAACCCTTCGAGAGATGATTCCTAGTTGTATGTGGTTGTGGATGCTATTCCCATTAAGGAATGACCACCATGGTTGCAGTTTTACATCCCAACTACAAAAGTGAATCTAGTTAAACCAATTCCTACTATTTTTATTAAGAAGATGAATGATGATAAATGACCGCAAGGGAAGAGGTTGGCTTTTTGGATGTATCGGTAGGAAATTCAGCAGTTCCGAGTTTCTATAGTAAACTACCCTTTGGATGAAAATTTTGAGGAATGGGACAAATAGAATGAAGATGTAGAGGAAGACTATGATTCTCCTTCAGGTGGCACTCACCCTTAGAAGTCAACCCCATAGTGGAATATCCAACAATAGACTCGTAAAGGGAGGAAGGTTGAGTTAGATTCAACAAACCCAATAGTTGTATCATTTTCTACTGTTGAGCCTACTAGAAAACCTCATTCTCAGTTGTCAAAGCGATCCAATGAAGCACATGAGAGCTCTTCCCCTTTGAGGAAGAAGCAAATATTAACAAAGGTTCTGGAGAGAACTGAGACCCAAGTACCTATTGCAGCCCAAGTTTCATTAATGACGACAACATCTTTGGCTTAGGTATTATTTTCTCCCCCTCTTCTTTCTTCTCAGTCTTTAGTTGCTCCCATTGTTACCATTCTTGCAGTATCCACCACCATTTTGTTTTCCCCTACCCGAGTTGCAGTTTTCATAGCAATGCCTTGATCTGTGTCTTTCCTTACAGCAACTGGCTTTCCCACAATGTCCCTACATGATAATCCTACCTTGAATAATGATCCAAACTTTTCCTAGTCTGTGAAACCCCCTTTTCAATCCACACTCACTTTCTCATTCACAGGAATGTTGGGTTTTGAAAGCCCCAATCTTCCCGTGTCTTCAAGTGCAACTCTATTTTCCTCCCCTCTCGCTAGTGCAATGCTAGGAATTCCTTATTTCTCTCCCGCTACTCTTCCCCAGCCAATCTTCATGCAGCTGAGAGATCACATAGTCTCAATTCCTTTTGTGACTCTACCCAATGCTCCCCTCGTGGGGAAAGTGATCCCTTCTCCATCAAATTTCATACAGTAAGCTCAAGCTCAAAGGGTGGTAAATAAAAAAGAGAAATAATTTTAGAATTCCATTCAGCTTAGTATCTAGATGCATTTCAATGAAGAAAACTAGAATTTGATGTTCACGGCTATGTTTCCTAATGTCATCAAACCTCAGGGGGAAATGCAGTTGATAAACTATTCAATACATCCTGTCAGCATAGACTTGAAATGAGCCTACCCACAAGAGAAGGTTGAGATTATGGAGGAGAACCAAAAGGCTATATTGACAAATATCCTCAAGAAAAGAAGATGCTCAACTTTTCCTTGCATATGCATAATCCTGATCTATAACTAGAGATTTTGGGTATCGACACCCTACAGACAAGGATATCCCAGAAGTCGCCAAAAAGTTGTGTACTTTATTTTTCCCATGCCATGTTTTAAAGAGGCTAGCTCATGCCTTGTTGATTAATTCATGCACTCCCAACACGTGGTATTTGGTTTTGTGACATTTATTTTACACTGAGAGGGTTGGGCCCATAGTTTACAAAGTAGGATGTTGTGTTGCATGGCAACTCCCTAGAAGGTTCTAAAGTTACAATTCATATAGACAAACCTCTCTCTGTCCTACTGACATGTGTCCTCCATAGTTGTGGCTTGAAAGGTTTTGCATTTTTAGTTGCAAGTGAACTGCTGCAAGATCTTTTGATATGAATAACCATGTAACAAATGCAGTTTCATTAGAGGTCGAAAGTGGTTTTCATTTGTAGGGTTTTGCATGTCATCAAATGTGGAGGAGCTGCCAACAATATCTTTGGGGATGTTTTTTTTGTTTCTCCAGCTCAGGGGTTGTTAGGTCCTAGTCTATAAGAATGGTGAATTTTGCCTGATTAAGGGTTCATAAGTTATTTCTTGAAGATATAGACTGATATTTTATAGGAATTTAGCCTTTGAGATGTGTGTTGTATTTCTGAAGAATAGATAATCAAATTGTACCTATGGCCTTTATGATTGTTGTTAGTTAGTGTGCATTGATAATTTTTTGTGCATTTTTGAAATTCTGACATAACTTTAGAAATATATGCCTAATACTTTGTCGATTAAACTATGTTTTTGCACTTGTTATCTGGTGGATACATGGTGTGTATTTCTTTATGTTAAAAGGATTTTTGGTTATATCTTGATCATTGTTTTGGGCATGTAGATTGTTGAATGGGCCTTAGAATAACATGTATGTGAAATTATCTATGCTCCTTAGTATACTAAAATCGATTCAATGCATCACTTTAGAATAGGTTTTAATTTTATGTTTCTTTCTTTCCCTTTTCTCCCCCCTTAATGAATGAAGAGACGAATTCTAAAATCCCAGAGGTCACTTAGTGAAAATGCGCAAGTCCCCCACCACTGAGTTTCCCATAAGGCTATAGTCCTAAAAGCTATTTTAATGATCAACATGCATCGAGGTAGACCTAGCAAAGGTACAAGAAATCATGGAGATGCCACCTCCTAGAAACATCAGCCAATTAAGATCACTACAAGGAAGCTTGCAATCCATCAGAAGATTCATCTCACAGATGGTCGACAAATGTCTACCTTTCACTCATTTTCTACACAAGAATGTTCCTTTCAAATGGGAGGTAAAATGTGAAGATGCCTTTGATCAGTTGAAACAATATTTCATGAATCCACCTATATTGGCACCACTAATAATAGGAAAACCACTTCATTTATACATCTTAGCAACTAATATATCATTTGGGAGCTTTTCTACCACAAGAAAATTCAACAAGCAAAGAAAGGGTTGTTTACTACATCAATAGAACATTGAGTGGTTATGAACTTAACTACACATTCATTGAAAAGGCTTGTCTGGCTGTGGTGTTTGCATCTCAAAATTTGCAACACTATATGTTAGCCCACACAATCAAGCTCATAGAAAATATATATCCATTAAAATATCTACTCAACAAGGCCACTCTAACAAGAAAACTAACAAAGTGGGTAATGATATTGAGTGAGTTTGACATTCAATATATGGATAGAAGAGCCATGAAGGGTCAAGCAATAACAGATCGGTTAGTTGAAGCACCATTGCAAGATACTCATTCAATGCATATTGAATTCTCAGATATAGACATCCTAGCAGTTACAACAAAATCATGGGTATTATACTTTGATGGATCTTACACCCAACATGGATTGGGTGTCAAAATCCTATTTGTCACTCCTCAGGGACACACAATCCCCAAGTCCTACAGGTTGATGTTCCCTTGCACAAACAACATAGCTGAATATGAAGCACTAGTCATTGGTATCAAAGTGGAAATAGAATGGAAGATCACAAAATTATAGGTCTATGGGGATTCTCAACTAGTCATCAATCAGATCAATGATAACTATCAAAAAAAGGATGATAAGCTGATGCCATACAAAATAATGGTAGATGATTTTAAGAAATACTTTGTTGAGATCAAATTTGAACAAATTCCAAGACTAGATAAGAAATCTATATATGCCATGGTGACCATCGCCTCTCTTTTACAAATATCAGATAGTAGAATCGTTATGAGTTCTTGGTGGAATAAGTGTTTTCCCTTACCTATAAAAATGTTGATTCCCAAGTTGTATGCCAACTGGTTGGTTCTGAATATCCAACCTATGGAAAGATATATACCTATCTAAAAGATAATACCCTTCCACCTGATCTATCCTGGAATAAAAAACAAAACTTTATCCGTACTATATTTTCTTTGTCTAATGTTTGTGAGTTAATCATTAGTACTATACAAATCTGTCGGAGGACATGATCAGTAACGTATCATCGAGGACATTTCATATTTGTATAAGAAAAAGATTAATTTTTGTCTATTTTATGCAAGAAACACTCAAGTCATCTTGGATCAAATATACCTTGATGCTTGTGTCATCTTTCCATATCAAAATCTATGTAAGAGGTGCTTAGGTCCTCAGGGTTTAATTATACCTCGATGTTTGTACTCTCTTCCAATGTTAAGAAAGCTCAATGCTGATAAAAAGGGCACAACAAATTGACCCACAGAATGACAACATTGCATAACTAGGCTTGCATACATCATTCACATCATTGCATTTAGTTGCATTCAATATCATTCCATTGAATTTCATTTCAAATAAGCACAAGATTATTCCATTTCATTTCATCTGAACATATCCTATCATTGCATTCCATCCATCCATAAATCTATATCATTGCATATCATTCATAGAGTGTTATGACAATGGATAAAACTCTATTTTTGATGTTCTTCCATTGGAATGAGTCCTAGGTCCTCCATACCTTTTATTTAACATTGAATCCCCCCTCTCCCTCCCTATCCAGGTCATCAAACACCCTGCATCATGTTCCACAAACCGATCAGGCCAAGTTCATTGAAGTCCATCTAATAGGAAGGGGCTACATAACTTGTGTCACCTGGATCATCCTCTAAGAAAAGCAAGTTACTGTGTTAACTTTTAAACCAAACTGTTAATTGGTCAATCAATCAAACACAATCAAACTAGACAATTAACATCAATTTTCTAAGTCTCAATGAGTATTTTGCTTCAGATACCTTGACTTCATCAGGCAATTACATCAATTGTCTAAGTCTCATCAGGTCAATTTGACTCACTTACTCACACTTTATCCTTTCCAAGCGAACAACTGACATCAACTATCACACTTTGACTAAAACTGGGGAAATTCAACCAATTGCACCAGAGTGTCCAAACAATATTGATCAATTGCACCACATCCATCACATGCACCACAATACTGCATTTTCATCATATCTCCTACATGACCTTGGGCTACTTACCAACTTCCCAATATTCTCTAGCGCTCACCCTTCACCCTCATACATATCCAAATCCACCATTCTCTCATTTTTATCAGGAGACGAATCGATCGAAAACCCTAAAAATTCAAAAAATCGATATGATTCATCTCCTGAGGGGGCATACTTGCATCATTATCCAACAATCAGGATCCAGGGCAAATCTAAAATTTAATCAACATCATCAAGCAAATTTTTCTTTGAATCAACGTGTCGCCACACATCACATCAAAGAGGGGCAAAATGTAGACACCTATTTCTTTCCATTTGATTAAATGAATTTTATATATTTTTAATTATCATTTATCCAACTATTAATTAAATTCATATTTAATTAATACTTTTCCCTTTTCCAACTATTAATTAAATTAATATTTAATTAATTCATCTCAACCCTCTTCTCCTATTAATTAAATAAATTATTCAATTTATTTGATTTAATTCACTTAACCAAATTAGACCATTAATTAAATAAATAAATCATATTTGTTTAATTAAATCCTTCTTCACATTTAAATAAATTAATATTTATTTAAAATCCCCAAATCCCATCTCTCACATTTAAATAAATTAATGTTTATTTAAATCCCTAAAATTCCCTTTCTCACATTTAAATAAATTAATATTTATTTAAATTCCTAAAATCCCTCTCCCACTCGCACTTTCTAGAAAGTGCAAGTTGCAAGTTAACCTTCCTCTTAATACTGTCTAAGCCCCTATTATCCTAATCACCCTTTAATGGTTTTCACATTCCTAAACCAAAGGTTAACCCAAAACCCATCAACTCAAGCCTTTAATGGCTTCCTTTAAAGTTTTCAAGCCTTTAATGGTTTTCTTCTAGAGTATTCAATCCTTTAATGGCTTCCTTTAAAGTCTTCAAGCCTTTAATGGTTTCCCTCAAAGTCTTCAAGCCTTTAGTGACTTCCTTCTAGAGTCCTTTTAAGCCTTTAATGACTTTCTTCAAGTCTTCAAGCATTTAATGATTTATCCCCCTTTTTCTCATTTAAATAAATTAAGATTTATTTCAATAAATCCAAAATTCACATGCACATAAATCCTATTTATCTGCACCCACTTGGATTCTCCTACAATACCCACTTGCTTACTAATTTTCTTCTAAACTCTTCTAAACTAACCTAACCAATTTCTAAACATTTTCACATTCTTGAACTAAGGATTAGGAAGGAGTCACTTCTTGAAAATAATTAAGGCTCTTACATAACATTAAAAGCCTTTTTCTTCCACAAGTTAGCCCCCAAAGTCTCCCAAAAGCAATTAAAGCTCTTACCAACATTAAAAGCCTTTTTCTCTTCCAACAAGATAACCCACCTTTTGTCTCTAGGTTAGAGACTTATTCCCTAACTCAACCATCCAAGGTAATCTTCAAGCCTCTTCAAACATTTAATTCTTTGACTAAGGTAACCATTTAACCTTTCACATTCCTTTATCCCTTGGATAAAAGATATATCTACTAACCTAACCCCAACCAAACCCCCCAGGGTAACCATCATGTCTCTTTAGGCATTTAATGCCTCTTCCCTTTCCTCTCAAGCCCTCTCATGATGCAACTATTCAACATTGCATTCGTGAAAGTTGTAAACATGGATTGAGGATAAAGCCCTCTTCATGCAATCCTAGCCCTTGCTAAATCAATTCAATCTTAGCCATCCAATTGCCCATTTCCTCTATAAATAGGACTCATCCTCTCATTATCATGGCTACACATAATCAAGGTTATTTCATTATCAAGTTATATACATTGTTCTACACAAGTCTCTCTCACTAGTGCATTTTAGATTACAATATCATTATCATAGTATGTTTTTTTCATTATCATAGAATGTTAGTTTCATTATCATATCATAAAATCTTCATCATAGAAAGCTTTGTTATAATCTCATAGATATTAGTTGCATAATCATATAGAGAATTTCATCATAGCACTCATTCTTTGAGCTATCATTCTAAAGGTCAATTTCTCAATGATCTAAGAGCAAAACCATGACTTGAGGAATCCTGAGAGATAGAGGACAATGGAACATCTTGGAAGGATGGTTTACTTAATTTGTTTTGTCAATTAAATCCTTTTATATGAAGTTTCATTGGTGTGACTAACATTTTGATTGTTTGACAATCACACTTATGTGCACACATATATAATAATTACTTATTTAAATGAACTGTATAGCCTAAAATTCTACATGCATAAATCATCAAAGAAAAACCACCAATTCCTCCAATCTATACTAAAAAATGCCATCATATGAAGAGCATGAAGCTCAGAGTGCATAATGAAGGTAAAACAAATCAAAACAAAGAACCATAAAAAAAATAAACCCCTAATATCTTAATATTTCTTGAGTATCTTTCCAAATTGCAATTATAACGGTCCTCAAAAATTTGAAAGCACAAAAAAATAGATAAAATGAAAGCTCAAGAGTAGTGGTTAAAGAGAAAATGGAAGCAAATCTATAGATTGAGAGATAGATAGATCAATGTTTGAGTTTGAATTCATCCTAGAAGGGATGGATGATTGAGATCATGTAGGAGAAATTCTACCCAAGATAGGGAGAGAGTGGGAAGATGCTTGGAAGGAATCCAAAGGCAAGTGACAAGGCTAGAAGAAGAAGAGGGAAAATTGGTAGAGAATGTAAGAGAGTGGAGAGGTGGAGGAAAGAGGGAGAATTAAATAGTAAATTCTTTAATTTCATGAGCAAGCCACTAGCATCATTCTTGAAATTCCATCACAAGGACACAAATGATCACATAAAAAGAGCAAGAGAATGCATCAAACCATGACCTGCATATAGAAAATCTATGAGCTCATGGGGAGAAGAAAGGAGGAAATATGAATGAAATAGGTTAGCTATGTTTTTCTAGGCGATCCATGAGAGGAAGAATAAGATAGGATATGGATACCATGAGCTAGTTGTGTTTTTCTAGGTGATCCATGTTGGGGAGGAGAGTCAGGATAGTCTAGTTGTCTTTTTCTAGTTCCACTCATCTTTCATATATAACTTTCTATTTTCAGGAGTTAAGCAACTCCTCTAAGACTTTTCTAGTTTGGTTTCAAGCATGAAACAACTTGTGTAAGAAATGAAATTATAATGCAAATGTGTGTCTGGTTTTAGAAGTGAAGAATCTCATGTAATACTTTGCTTGTCTAGTTTTGAGAATGAAAACCCTATGTAAGTCAAATATTCATGCTTGGTTTCAATAGCATCTCATGTAAGACTTTGTTTGTTTGGTTTCAAGAATGTGTAACCCCATATAAGACATATAAATGTTGCATCTAGTTTTGGGCTTGAAACATCTCATGTAAGATTGTTTTGTTTGGTTTCAAGAATGAACACCCCATTCAATACATGCAAAAGCATAGTACAATATAGTAAAAAGAGGGAGAAATGCTATCCCCCCCCCTTAAGATGCCAACATAGCCCTATGTTGATGTCTTAAGGAAGATAGAAATAAGGATACACACCTTCAAGACCAAGGAGATATCCTTTTAGGCAACAATATTCATAAATACAAGCTAAAGAGGCAATACTCTTACAAGAAAGGATAAGATAGTTGAAAAGGAGATATCTTGCAATGAGTGTAAAGGGGATCCTTAGAAAGGAAGAGAACTTTTCTCAAAAGACATCTACTCGCATGAAGGATATCTCCCTGCAAGAAATGACATCACGCTATGAAAAATGCAACACAAAATAAGAGGTAATCTTCAAAGAGAAAGAGAGAAGTAGATATATATTGTCCTTGCCCCCCAAGTGAGGAATGTAATTCCCCTACCCTAGTCGGCCTTGTAAAACCCGTTTGACCTTGGTTGACTTCCTATGTGGCATTCTTGAATGATTGATTAACCATGATGTAATGTTGTAGATTAGATAATATAAATAATTGTGCATACCTATTATTGTGCTTTTGCATCGATGCTTGTGTAAATGTAATTGTTCCCTAATTCTTGTTATAAATATTGAGCTAATGCCTTCATTGAATATGTATATATATGTATGCTTGTGTGACCCATGGTTGCAGGAGATTGCAGGTACTATATCACCTAGGTGCGGGGTTCATCTCCTTCAGGATTCGTAGGGTTGAGTATACCTCCTTCATCCTTAGAATTCAGATTAGGTGGTCACAAAACTCTCGTCTTTCCTTAGCCATGATCAGGTGAGCGTCGTGTGTGGTCCTTCGGGTTCCTTTTTCGTTTGGGTTGAGAGTTGTGTGATTGGTGGGCTTTCTTGGTTTGTATGCCTTGCATGTGGTGAATGGAGTATTTTAACCTAAGTATTTAATTCAATGTAATGTGTTGATTTACGCATTAGTAATTGAGAAATTAAAATAGATAGGTTTCTTTTAGGTGATTAATCATTAATTAAAAAGATCGCTTTATTTATGTTGTAGCGAATTTAATTTAATGGTTAATTTTAAATAATGAATTTAATTAGTTTATGCGTTTTTAAAAAAAGAAATATTTAAAGTTATTTGAAATACAATTGATTTAACCTCTTTTGCATTTTGGAAAAAGAAAGGTTAATTTTACTTATTTAAGAAAATCATTTTTTTATTAGAAAAGCAAGTTTAATTTATAAGTAACTTTGATATAGTGTGAAATATTGATTTTGGGAATTAATTTGACTAAAATATTTTACCCTTGTCAATATTGCGAAATATAAATGTTGGCTTAATTAATATCAAGAAATTAAAATTAAATAAGAGAGAAGCTTTTTAATTAGAAAATCAAGTTAAATTAATTGAATAGTTGAAAAAGAATTATTATTTCCTTTTTTATTTAAAAGTGCTTAAATTTCGAAATTAGAAATTACATGAGGGAGAGAAAAGCATTTTAGATTTAGTTAAAACAAAATAAAACAAAATGCTCTTTTATTAAATACTTTATTATTGGAAAATATTTTGGGGGAAAACCTAAAAAAAAGTTTAGGTTGCATATATATTTTTCTAAATTATTTTTATTTGGGAGTTCACGGGAAAGAGGTGGCAGCCCGTGGAAAAGAGGAAAATCTTCATTTTTTTTGATGTAGGTTGGAGGAATAAAAATCTGGAAGGAAGGTTGGGTGTGGATTTATGGTTGCATGAGCTCTTCCTCAAGATCTTTCAGGAAATAAATGGGGGGGCAGCATGCTACCCTATGGTAACAAAGCTACCAGGCAATATTAAATTGCCTTAATGTTTTTTTTACATGCTGTTACGAGGCAATATTAAATTGCCTTAACTTTTTTTTACATGTCTCCACCATGTGGTGTTTTGTATTTTTAATTTATGTAATATATATATATATATATATATATATATATATATCTATATCCATTTATATAGTTTGTTATTTATTTCATTATGTGGGGAAATGATAAAGTAATATTTTATTTGGAAGATCTTGGAAATAAAAGGATAAAGTAATATTTTATTTGGAAGATCTTGGAAATAAAAGGATAAAGTAATATTTTATTTGAAAGATTTTGGAAATAAAAGGATAAAGTAATATTTTATTTGGAAGATCTTGGAAATAAAAGGATAAGGTAATATTTTATTTGGAAGATTTTGGAAATAAAAGGATAAAGTAATATTTTATTTGGAAGATTTTGGAAATAAAAGGATAATGTACTTTTTGTTTAAAAAAGTCCATTTTATTTTTAGTGTTAAATATTATTATTATACAGCTATTAACAAGGGTTAATAAACATATACTATTTAATATAAAGTTTGAAATCTATGATTTATTCAATTCGTTTATTAATATATATATATATATATATTAAATGAGATTAATATATATATTTTAATAATAATAATTAAGTAAAAATTGTGTATTATTAAATTATTAATTGATTATATTTTATTATCCAGGGGCTAATAATTATATAATGATTAATATTGAAGTTGGGAACCTGTTTTAATGAGGAAATACTCCTTTGGGAATAGATAGAATAACTCTCTTTCATTGGAGATGTATGAAATAAATCATATTTATTATTCAGAGATGTTTAAATTTACATATTATACAAGTGCATATTATTTTTGAATTTAGATGTTATAGGACATATGGGAAATTGCCATAGTTGGTCAAGTCCCTAGTTAGAGTACCGTCTGATAAGAAACCCCTTGTAATTGATTTAGATGTGTTCAGATGGATCCGCTTCTATGAAGGGATCATTTATGTATTTATTGGCCGAAGTGGTCGTTGAATAGTGGTTGTGTTCCCCTATAAGGCTGAGATGTAAATGACATGAACCTTATGTAATCTTAACTTAAATAATTGCCAGAGGGGTCTTGTAGTTGAGCAGACCTGGAGATGTAGCTCTCTAGGGGTGAACTCCGAGATCATATCCGTGTTATGTGATTCTTTTGTCTCTCATGTTTCATATTTAGTGCTAGCATGTATGGATGCATTTTGTAAGTGTATAATGGGGATTTAATGAAGTTAATTTTCAAATAGATAAATATAGTCATCTTGTTAAATGCAATAAATGGATTAGGAAGGACTGAACTCTGTTAATGTTAATGAAAATATGTATGCATGAAAAGACCTCCTAGTTATGATGATGTTAATAGAGTGTTTTGGGACAAGGTGCATGAAATGAGTTTAATACAAAATTGAGCGTAATGAATGGCTTAAAAGTTATTGGATGAACTCTTCACATCACCTAAATTGTAGTTCTAATGGATGAACTTCATATTGTTATCTACATTTTAATCTTAATAAATAAACTCCATCTTGATAGCTATATTTGAACTAAAATGGGTGGACTCATTTAGTTATTTATATTTTAATCCTAACAAATGAGACTCTTCATATTAACCTTATTCTAATTAAAATGGGTGAACTCAATTAGTTATTTATATCATAATCTTAGCAAATGTATTTCTTCATATTAACTTTATTTTTAACTATAAAGAGTGTACTCATTAAGTTACCTATATTTTAACCCTAATGGATGAACTTCATTATGTTATTTACAATTTATCCTTATCAAATGATCTTCATCTTATTAGCTATATTTTTAATAAAGGGATGAACTCATGTGGCTATATTATATTTTCACCTTAATGAATGAACTTCATCTCTTAGCAATATTCTAACTACAAAGGATGAACTCAATTGGATAATTACATTTTAACCCCTATAAATGAACTTTGATATATTAGTTCCATGGTATCTAAAATGAATGGCTCACCAAGTTAACCATACTTAAACCTTAATGGGTGAATTCATAAGTTAACTATGTTTTAACTTCATTGGGTAAAATCCCTCTTGTTAGCCGCTTCTGCAACCATAATAGATGAACGCTTCATAATCTCTGCAATGTTAATTCACTGAACAAATTATATCCATGTTCCAAGTAATAACATGTAATCAAGATATCCAGTTTAATTGGATCTAATGTCGTGAGTTGAGTTAGGTGTTAAGTTACCTAATCATGTTGGGAAACTCCTTAGGTTCGTTCAATCTTCCGCTGTGTTATCTAAGCGTTAGATAACTCCAATGTATCTTAGTGTTGTGACTTATTCAGGGTTTCCTGGTGGGGTATTACAAGGAAACAAGGAAGAAAATATGTTACTTCCCCAAGATGTTTGTTATTGAAATAGCATTACCACTCATGACAAAGAGCCCTCAATGAAGTTAAATTCTAGTGTCATCGGTTGAGGAGCAACATGGGAGGGTGAATAGAGTGCTAAAACACTACCTCTTCACCAAGAAAAAGTGCAAGATTGGTTGTAAGAGCTATGCCAGCTCTATCATATTGGTCTTGAACAAATGTTTTAAAGGCTTTAAAATTTCCAAGAGAATGAGAATAACTAGGATGAAAAAGATAGTTTTATTGGAATCAATGAATATTGAGAGTGGGAGGTGAATCAATGAACCAAACTTCACATATCCACATCATCATTATAAATGCTCAACCAAATTGGTCTTATATATCCGCACTACCAAAATAGATTAATTCCCATGCCGGCTTCCAAAAACTGCTTAACATGCAACATGAAATGTGTAACCAACAAGTCAACTTAATCCATCCACAAATCCATATGCGGAACTAAAATAAATGATAGAAAGCTTCACATATGTCACCCCAATCTCCTCGAACTCGAAACCAATCATCGAAATCATCCCAAGGATTCTGGATCACCACAGCCAAAATTACACAACCAAAATCAAGATATGCACATTGTACTCATGCTCTACCAGTTACTGTATTCCACCTTCCAAACTTATGGCTCATGAACAATGCAACTTCTGGTAAACTAAATCTTCATGCACCGGATATGAGTTTTGAACTGAGTTGCCATCAATGACAACTCCTACGCATTTCTCGTGCATCAATCTTCACCAGAATAGTGTCTCTTGCCAACAATCTCCCCCTTTGGCATTGATGGCAACACTATGATAAATGAACTATATACTCAAATCTGCAAAACTCCAAAACATGAAAAATCTGCAAGACTCAACAAGCTTAATAGGACTCAACAAGATTCCCCTGAGGATTCATACCATTTTTCACTTCGCTCTCTCTCCCTTTGACGGTAATGCCAAAGATAGGAATCTGCTAAAATTTATATACAGGGATATATACAGTGACTTACAAAAATTTGAAGATATCCGCAAAAAATATTTTTAGGTTTAGCAAGTGGTTATCCCAACCCTTCTTTAGACTCCAAAATATTGATCATACCATTGAAAAGATAGGTGTGCATCTTTTCTTCTCTGTGATCTACTGAAGCACTCTTATTCAAAGCATCTATTACATCTTGCATATTGTTGATCAATGAATCTATTCGGGGAGTGATAGGCTTCTTACTTCTCCCACTCTACCCAAAATTATGTCCTTTTCCTAATTTAAACTCTTAATCTTATCCAATATACTCATAACTTGTGCTTCAAAATTACTAGCCAAGACTAATTGAGGTGCATATGATTGAGATATGCTATCTAACTGCTCTTCACAATCTTTTATTTTCTTGTCAATGTCAGTAGTAAACCTAAGCAAAATTAGACATGACTTGTATATTTGACTGCCTTCATCTAATGCATCTTGTATATTCTTCATTACAGTTATCAAAATCACTCTATCTCCCTCAATCATTTTAAAAAATATCCTCAATCTCATAGAATTAAATTTAGTCAAAAATCTAGCATCTATCGCTTTCCCCAAAGACACAAAATGAGATTCTACTAGATTTAGCATGCTCCTAAGCTTACCAGAGGGAGTATCAGTTGTATTCAGTTTAAAGGATGGCAAAATTTTCTCCAATACATATGCCGCCAATGTTATCAACTCTTTATCTGTGGTGTGGGATTTGAGTAAATCATCACTAGCTTTTGCTTGTGCAAGAGTTGCTAGCTTCAATGCTTTAATAGGAGATAGTGAACTCAGATCTATAGGCCTTTGAGTGAATTCATCTGAGTCGGTTACAACATGTTTACCCTTGTCAGCTATAGTGTCTCTTGCCACTATCATTGCAGCCTGATCATCCTTCTATTCTCCTTTCTCCTTCTCTTCCACCTCTACACTTGCATATTTTTCACCCTTCTCTGCTTCAACCTCTCCCTTTTCTTCATCCACTTTTCCACTCTAATCAGCTTCTTTTTCAGAGTCAACTTCTATTACCGGAGGACCTTGTTCAACTTCACCGGAGTTGTCAACCTTAGCAGTATCATTTGCAACTATGATTTGATCATTTGTCTGCATTGTTGGAGTGGCTTTCTCGGTTGTTTGGTCATTCTACACATCGAGAATGATTGCATGCACTTCTAGAATGGATGTATCATGTGACTACTCTTCCAGTTGAGTGTTATCTTGTGCCAGATTAACATCATATTTGTGCTCTTTCAGAAATTGTCTTAAAATTGCTTTGGTCTCTTTAGTCACTTCATCTATCTTACCGTGCATTATTTTATTGACTCTCTTCTTGCTTCTGAATTTATTCATTTTAATCTTTAACAACCTTTCAAATTCAGCTTTAGAAATTATAGAACTCAAATTAACTAATATATATTCCTTTATTCTTTCATCTTCCAAACCGGTTGTATGTCTCCTTGCATCCAAAATATCATATAGGCTCTTGCATATCATAGATGATAATTATATTAACGCTTTACTGTAAATATTCATATACTGTAAAATTACTTCTTCAATATCTCTGATCATTATCATCACAATTTTCATAATATACAGGCATATTCTTCAAATTACCTTCCTTTACCACTTCATCACTTATTTAATTTAAAGTCATTGGTTGCACAATGGCATAAGTACCTTCTACCTTATCGTACTTCAAAGCTTCATCTAATTCAGACTTTAGTTTCTTTCTTGATCTGACTCTACTGGATTGTCCAACTTCTATCCTTAGCTTCTTGGTCAGCTGGGCTCCACCAGATTGAGGTTTATTCACCACCCTAGCATAGGTAGTTATCTTCTTCACCTCTCTCACCACTTCATCAAATTTTGTCTCTATATCCTGATTAGTGCCTATAGCATATTCTCTTTGTGGCTTCTCCTTCTTCCTTTTCTCTACTCCACCGATTGACTTGGCTTGTGGCTTGGGTGGAGGGATAGGCTTTTGAGCACTGAAGGTAGGTGCTGACTGGGCTTGCCTTGGCTTGGTATGCTTGGGAGGAGTGGAGACCAGTTTTGTCTTTTTAGGCTTCACCATGTCCTCCTCCTTCAGTATATTCTTCCCCCTAGCCCTTTTAACAACTTCCTTTGTAATTCCCATTTGTTCTGCAAGCTCTTCGACCTCTTTTATGACCTTCCTCATCCTTGCAGGATCAGTGAATTTCTTGTGTAAGTAAAAATATTTCTCCTTGTAAGTACCAAACCTTTCTTATTTTTCATCTACTGATTTTTCTCAACAAGTGTTGAGCATAGGCATCAAGTGTGTTTCCATCTACTTCATACCCCATGGGCATGATCCAAACAGTTCTAGGTTCTATTGCCTCCATGTGGCATTGCTCTTTGTCTACCATAAAGCATATAATGTCCTCATATTTTTCAACAATGTCTTTTGGGTTCCTCTCTTTTCTTTACATCATTGACTGAAATGATTTGAAGTAACCCCATAAAGCAAATTTCTAAGCTACTATATCACCCAATCCCTGCAAACCTTCTTTAATTTGGACTATCACCGATTTATCATTAGCGCATTTTAATTTTCCAATACCAGGGATTTCATTCAAAAAGTAAAGTGCCAAACAAGCAATTAGAGAACCGAACTTAAAAACATGTTTCTTATCTTGTTTGATCTTGTTTAGATTTCTCATTAACTCACTAAGAAGTACTCCACATAGATCATATTTCTTGTCCTCCTTGAGCATCTAATAGCCTACAAATATTGCAGTACCAGATATTGAATTCTATCTACTAGACTGGTACACCTTATATCCTGCCACCATTGAGGCAAATATCACATTATTTTCAATGATATCACTTATTGTCATCGATCGACTGTCATGCTGGGATCTAGTAGCCTATGTCATTGTTGTGTTCTTGACATTTATTAGATTGGGGATCTCAATAGTTGTAGTCAAATAGGTTACCACTTGAATGGCTTGCTTTGTGATCTTGTGAGGTTTGCCTAACCACATAAACTCATCATAGATTTGGCTCAAGACATACCTGACCCATTCAGGTTCATCAAACACTGAAAAATGAACAGATTGGATAAAACCCCTATCTTGCAATGATTTGAATTTGAGCTTCAGATTCCCCATACCATCCATCATATGTTTGGTATATAGTGATAGAATGTTTGCATTACCAAGCTCTTTGATATTACGGTAAATGTATGCCCTAACATCTTCATTGTGCAACATGCTATACAACACATAATAAAATGCTCCTTTTGAATCAACTTTGACTAATTTGAATGGATATTTCTTAAACACTGGCCTTTCCCTTTTAGTGATCTCAACTACCAATGGAGTTGTTATACCAGATTGTGATGCCATTTCTAAAGTAGGGTTATAAATAGATAGCTCAAACACAGATAAACACCTTATCAATTTAAAGTAGATGCTAGGAATCACTGTAGGATTGCTTCAAGCTTCATTTTCACTGCTCAATCTCATCTGCCTTGCTCTCTTGTTCTTTCTCTTCACTTTCAATGTGAATAATGAATGATAGAGTTCCATTTTTATCCACCAAAAACCTAACTTTAAGTTGTAATAAATGCACAACCCTAAAGGCTTTCCAAATACCCTATTTCTTCAAGAATTCATCACTAGATTCTTAGATAGGCATGTAATCTTTCGGATATCAACTGCACAACTAATCTCAATCATCTACAACCATCCTAAATAGGTTATAGATCTTCAAAAGGGGGTTTTAAGGATCTACATGGAAATCTCCCCCCTAAGGCTTTGGGCCTTAGTTACCAAATGAGGTTCCAACACCGGAATCGGGTGTGGAGTCATTCTGAACATTTGAATCTTCCTTCTTAACTAACATCTTCTTATGCTACTATTTGACTTCTTCAACCTTTTCTTTACCTTTCTCATCTGATCTGTTCTTGTCTACCAAATAATTCTTGTTCACATTCTTGCTTCTACAATATTTTGCAATGTGACCAGATTTGTTGCATGCATAGCAAACAACATTTCCTTGCATAGGCATGAAGTTCATTTGATTTGGTCTCATTGTGCATTGGTTAGAAATGTGTCCAAACATTCCACAAGAATAACATCTCTTATTTTGGGAATTGTTCATCACTTCTCTACATATGTTTGACTTATGATCAAAGTTGTTGCATTTGAAACATTGACTGTTAAAGGTAGGACCATTATTCAACATCCTATTTTTGCATTGTTTTTTCATATGACCAAATTTATCGCAAACAAAATAATTACCATTGAATTTATAAGCATTAGGTTGTCTTACTAGAGGTCTCTTATTCTTCTGATGATTGCTTTGTCTAGAACTGGAGGATTCTCCTTTCTCATATCCAAGTCCTCGCATGTCTTTTCCACTTCTATGACTTTCCAGCATCTTAGCTAACTAGGCTAAGATAGCTTTGAATATTTATTTGTACTCATTAGCAGTGGAAAGCTCATCTCTCAAAATTATAATCTGCCTTTCAAGTTCTTGCCCATCATTCTTCGATTGTGCCAATTCAAGTATCAATTGATCACTCTCATAGTTCAGCCTGTAACATTCATCAGATCTATCCTTCAATGACTAAGTCATATTTTCCTCATTCTTCTTCATGTCTTCAATCTCCTTTGTTAGCTTCATCACAATGGATTGCATCTTATTCTTCAAGACTTCATTTTTTGTAGCAAGCTTCTCACATTCATATCTTATCTTGTAGGACTTAGTTGTTAATGCTTTGTTCATCTTTCTCCTTAAGTTTATCCATCAGTTCCTTTCTCTTTTCTCTTGATGTGTTCACTTCTTTCAAAGATTCAATAAAATTTTCAGCTACTTCCAAGATTCTCTTCAGGCTACTTTTCTCTTTCATAGATGCATCAAGATCTTCAAGTGTCATAGTAAGTTATTTTTGCAAACCGGAGTCCATTGATTCAATCTTATAGATCTTCCTCAAGTTGTTAGGCTTCTTCCGAGGAACTAAGCTCTAATACCAATTGTTGGAATCAATGAACACTAAGAGAGGGTTAGTCAGTGTTATGAAATTAGAAAATTTATTAAACTGAATCTTAAACCACTAGATGCATAAGAATGAAAGTAAAGTGCAGAAACATAAACCAATCCACCAAAATACCATAACACCAGAATTTTTACATGGAAAACTAGAAAGGGAAAAACCATGGTGGGATTTGAACCCATAATATTATTATACTTTGATTAGGAGTATGGTAATATTACACAAAGGGGAATGTACTTGCATTCAGGCACACTACCTAGAGCTCACTACTCAATTATAAGAGGGCTACAACCCAGAGGAATACTCACTTCCTTAGAGGAGATAACAACTGATTATAATAATGAATAAACTAAAGAATAGCATCTACTAATGCCAAATAACAGTTCCGGCTAGGCTCAATTTGACTTTTGCAACTGTTTTGTCTTCCTTCTCTATTTTGTTGCTCTATCATATACCGGAGCACTAAAACCTTCAATCACATTCACCAAAATTTTCATATTCACTCATATAGACTTCTCATAGCCATATCATCATTAAAAATGCTCAACCAAATTGGTCTTATATATTTGCACTGCCAAAATAGATCAATTCCCATGTCAGCTTCCAAAAACATCATAAAACGCAACATGAAATGTGTAACCAACAAGTTGGCTTAATCTATCCACAAATCCATATGTGAACCCCCCACAAAAAATAACAAGCTTCACATATGTCACCCCAATCTCCTCGAACTTGAAGAAAATCACCAAAATCATCCCAAGGATTTTGGATCACACGTTACAACAAAATAGCTCTATTCTTCCAGAATTACTGGATATCGGACCTTCAATCTTTCTCATGAATCAACATCGGATATTAGGATTAAAGAATAATCTTCCTCAAACCATGAATCATCTGCCTCTATCACCACAACCAAAATTACACAACCAAAATCAATATATGCACACTATACTCATGCTCTACCGGTTACTCTAATCCACCTTCCAAACTTATGCCTCATGATCATTGCAACTTCTGGTAAACAAAATCTTCATGCACCGGATATGATTTCTGAACTGAGTTTTCATCAATGACAACTCCTAAGTATTTCTCATTCATCAATCTTCACCGAAACAGTGTCTCTTTCCAACATGTTCATCACCTTATGCTTAAATTTGTAATTAAGTCTAATGAAAAAATTCTTATTATACTTCCATCTCCAAAAGATTATAGTAGCTAATTTCTCTTGAACATCAATAGGAATAGGTCTTGTCTCTTGAGATGTGGGACAAGGTTTTTAGAAGGAGGAGGATAGTTTTCTTTTATTTTTATGGTTTCATTGTCAATGAGTCCTTCTATTCCTTTTTGAGAATTATGACTATCATTGGCATGATGTTCGATGATGATTTGAGGAAAATGGATTATTTGAAGATGTAATGTCACCAAATTGTAATGGTGGGTGAAAAATGTGTGAATGAGAGATCAAGATGAAAACTACCCTTTCCCTCCAAGGAGAGATGAGAGTTTCACTACCGATTTCCCTTCAAACACTTTTCATACATTACATTGGAAGAGGGGGGGGATTCACTAGATTCAACCTCCAAAGAAGAAGATAGAATTTTGCATGAAATGGGAATGATAAGTTGATCCCCTCTTCCTATTTGAAATGGAAACAAATTGATTGAATTGTGTATAGAGACTAAGTGCAAAAGTGACAAAGAACTAATTATAACTTGAGATCGAAGTGTGAGATAAAGTTGTGCACTTGGATCTGGCAGTAATATGTCGAGATGAAGCCGCCCTATGAACTTGAGGAAAAGTTTCCCAGACCGTGGCAAGAATGTAGACGATCCTCTAAAAAATTTGCAAAATGAAAAGGGTTTTTCTGCCTCTACAAATGGAGTCCAAATACAAAATTATAGCTACGCACCTGCAACCTACACACATAAAAGTGAGGAAAATGGGCTGGGATTGGGAGTTTGCCTTCAGGTCAAACCCAAGTTTTAGAATTAACCAAGTAATAAAAGAGAGTACTTGCAAGTAAATGTAAATGAAAGACTATAATGTAAATAACCTCAAGGGAGGTTGTAGATAGAATGTAGGTAGATTTTATTTTGTGGAATTGAATGTTGGAATCAATCTCCTCTTTAATGGTTGAATCCTTGACTTGAATGCAACACCTAGCCTTGAAGGGAGACTTGAGAATGCTCAATGCTGGAAAGGAATGATTGAATGCCTAAATTCTCTTGAATTCTTGATCTCATGTAAACTTCCCACTCATCAAACGTATCCAGCTTATTGAACTTTTATACTTGTCAATTAGGGTTAATGAAACTGATTTTCATCATAGGCCAACATTAGGGAAGTTTTCTTGCTCACTGCACAACCTACAATGCAATCTCAAGAAAGGGTTCTTCCCAAAAATAGGGTAGGGACAAGGGTGCCATGCCCCTATTCTGCCCCTTTCTCCAAGGTAGGGTGCAGATAGGGTGGTGCAAAGGCCAAGGGAGAAGTAGATTTCAAGGATTGAGTAGTCTCCAATCTTTGATTAGGCTAGGGGATTCGATTTCGCATACGTGAGGACCCTAATATAGTCAAAAATTTCTAGGGTCGCAATTTTATGACACTACAGAAGAAAAAGTACCTTTAGATGGATGATAAGTTCTATGTCTTGCAAGATACTCCTTAAATTTTTAAATTTTAAGAAGATCATCCATAGGTGAATGATGAGGATGTCCTAGACCTTTGGTACTTTCTTGGGAAAGAGGGTCTATAGGGAATTTGATTCCTTGTTCATATTTTCCAAGTCCTTTCCCTCTATTAATATTGTTTTGGGATTATGTTATAACCACTCCTATTAGAAAAAGTCCTTGCAAAAGAAGGACCATTAGCATTAATTTATTTAAAATTTGTAGTGTAAGGGAACATGGAAGAACCCAAGGGATAATTAGATGAAGAAGGAATATCCTTTGTGGGGAATTTCTCTTTTTTATCATCATTATTCATATCATCTTTGATAGGTTGAGAGGGAGGATCCTTATCATCTAAGGATTCATCTTTTCTTAATGTTATATTAGGGGATATTTCATGAATAAAATGAATAACATCATCTTGCCTACAAATATGTTGATGACTAAGATAAGTTCTAGAAGAATAAGGAGGATCTAAAAGGATTGGTAAAGCACTAGGGTATGCCTATGAGAATAGGATGGTGTCATGTAGCTCTTCAATGTTTGCTCTCTATCAGAGAGATCTTTGATAGGAGTATTGAATTTTTCCTCATTCACATTAGATATCCTAGGAGAGGTACAAATGTTAACCTTGTTGATGTTGTGTAATGCCCTGCCAGGAACCCTAAAGGAAAACAACACAACTAGGCAACTAAGGGGTGAAATAAATATTTTTTGTTTGTTAAAGACTAAGTGCACTAACTAAAACCATTGCACGTTTAATAACACAACGGAAGTCTAACATATGTTTTCCTAAGGGTAACCAATGAAGATTAATTCATAGATTATATTAACACCACAATTAATCCATTTAATTAGATAAATTTGTTGGTGTAAATAATTATTCATCTTGGATATTATTACACTTACTTAAGTTTACTTAGGATAATGCATTTCATAGTAGTTTGGATATGAGACACTTGGGTGTTTGTGCCACATTGGGATAGTGTGTGTAGGATAAATTCCACCTTTTATGGTGTTGATCTTGTTATTACACTATCATATCCACTTATAGTGGAGTGATAATTCCACCTTCGGTGGGTGATCCACCTCATGTGGAATATTATATTATTTCTCCTACCTACCCACACCTATTTCCTACCTACCCTTGTTTCTTATTGAGCCACATGTCATATTTGTGTGCTCATACATATCCCTAGCCTTTCCTATATAAGCAGGCCTCTATTCATTGTATCACAACTATTGAAGCTATGTTATTGATCATTTTCTATTGATGAGAATACAGTTTATTCTTGTCCTATATTGTGTCTCTCTTTTGTACATTTCATTGAGCTCTTGATCTTGGCAAAATCCAACATGGTATCAGAGTCATTGGGGCTTCATTGATTCATCTTGAAGAGGCATTATTGCGACGTCAAGAGGCAGATCTGACGAGAAGCATCTTTTGGAGGCGTCCTAGACCAGATCCAACCCTGCCATTGCATCCAAAAGGCCGTTTCCATGAATTTTGGTTATAAATTTGGCCTATTTTGGTGAGAAAATTTTTTTCTCCAATTTTGCTTGTATCGTACGGATTTTCGGAATATTATTGTATTTTTTCGAAATTTTTTTTTTTTTCCTTTTCCTGAAAATATTTTTCAAAAATTGAAAAAATAAAAAAAATTCGAAAAAAAAATTGATTGAAAAATCATCAAAATAAAAAGGGAAAAAAAAATCAAAAAGTTGTTTTTTGGGGGGTCCGCAGACCCCCCCGTGACCCGTGAACCGCAGGTTGCAGATACATACCTGTTTGCAGGTCTGCGCACTGGCCGTACCCTGCGCCTCATCTCGGCCAACCGTGCCCGTAGTGTACCTGTCTGCCGGCGCCACGTCCTCCGCCTCAGCTTCCGCTCCTGGCTCCGCCCGCCTGCTACTGTCGCCACAGCTCGAGCGCTTCCCGCAGGTTCCTCGTCCTCCGTGCAGCGCCACCGACCACCGCCTCCAGGCAATATCATTCCCCGGGCTATGCCACCTCCCAACTCCCATCTTGCCGGCACCGACCCTCCGCCTTTGGCGATCCCTCCGCCGGCGACCACCGACAAAGACCGAAGGACCGCGCCCGCCACGTGGCAGGCGACCACTGGCCCGCGGTACAAACTTTACCCAGACAGATTTTCCATACACACAGTCAGCTGACCGTACGATGAGTCATCCGTCACATCATTTGTGCCCAGTCATCTTTCCGTATGGTACGGCCCACACAGTCAGCTGCACAGTCATCCTGCCACGTCGCATGTTCGTACAGTACGGATGCCCAGTCAGCAGAGGGAGAAATTTTTGCGATGGTCATACGACCGTCAAATTTAACCCAGTGATTTTCTGACATCAGCACCACATCAGCAGGGTTTGAAAATTTTGGGACCCCCTCTCATTGAGCTTTTTGATTTTGCAGTTCAACTTCAAATGGCCATAACTTGCTCATTTTTGCTCCTTTTTGGGTGCAATTTTTTTTGAAATGGGCTAGAATTTCATGCTCTCCGCAGTGGTGAAGAAATTTTTTGATTTTGATGCATGTATTTTTCAGAAAATTCAGTTTTTGGTGACTGTCCCTGAGTAATCCCAGTTTTTGCCACTTCAGAGGCTTCGTTTGGGGTCATCCGACCTCCTTTTTACGTGCCATTTTTTTTTAAAGTGCGTATTTTTTTGTCTAATTTCACATGATGCTATCAGATTGATTCCATTGTAAGTAAAAATTGTACTTTCAGATCTTGGCCATTTTTGGCTCTCTTGGTACTTGTATATTTGCTTGAATCTCAATTAGATTCATTGCACTATTGATTGAAGTCTCTCGTATCTCATTTGAGAAGTTGTAAAATTTGCATCATAAGTCCACTTTGCCTTTCTTTGCAAGTGGCTCATTGTAATCGCACTAAGTATAAAGTGCCAAAATCATCACTTTAGGGGGGGTACATTGATTGAGTGAATTTGGGGGGGTGTCTCTTATGCTTTTGTGCTCTTGTGTTCCTTCCTTTTTTCTGCTATGGGTTCTTCTAAGTTTCCTCTCTTAACTCCACATAACTATGCTACTTGGAAAATTGATGCAAGGAGTAAGCTTATGGAAAAAGGACTCACTCATTACATTGATGGAACTATTGTTGCTCCAGCTGATCCTAAGGCTGATCCAGTTGGTCACTTAGATTGGCTCACTAAAAATATCATGGCAATTGGTACCTTAAGAAAGTATGTATCAAAGGATCTCATTTTTCATATTGAGAAATGTACTCTAATCAAGGATGCTTGGCAAAAGTTTCAAGACTTGTATGGTCAAGTTGATGAGATTAGGGGATATCAAATTGATAGTGATCTCACCATGTTAGATCCCAAGAACTTTGATACTATACAAGATTATGTCACTAAGGCAAATGAGTTGAGGGCACAACTCAAAGATTGTGGCATTGATAAGAAGGATACTCAATTGATATTCAACTTGATAGGCAAGCTTCCACAAGAATATGCAGCATTTGTTTCTAGTTTCCAAACTCATAGGATGACAATGGGTTCAAGCTACACAATGCCTACATTTGATGCTTTCAATGAAATGTTGATGATGGAACAAACTAAGTTGATAAGCATGGGCAAATTTAAGGCTTCTAAGTCTCAAGCATTAGTGGCAAATCAAGGAAACAAAGGAAATCAAGGAAAGGACAACTCAAACAAGAAGAAATGGCAATCAAAGCCTAAAGACAAAGCACCATCTTCTCCACAACAAGGAGATTCATCCTCTTCTAAGAGAGATAATTCACCAAAGAGGGAGAGCCCTACTTGTGGTTATTGTAAAAAGATTGGTCATGAGGAGCATCGTTGCCATTCTAAGAAGATTGATGAGCTCACACATATCATCAAAAAGCATAACATTGATTTGCCTAAAGTCTACAAGAAGGATGATTCATCAACTTCCACTTCCTCACATTCAAAAGGAAAAGGGCAAGCATTCATGGCTTCTACAAGTGGAAAAACTCACTCTTTTGGAAAAAGAAAAGGAAAAGCTCTATGTGCTACTATCAGTCATGATTCAGAGAGATGGCTTCTAGATTCAGGGGCTTCTCATCATATGGCATCTTCGCAGTCTATGTTCTCTACATTTGAGCCTTGTACCATGCCACAGATTTTGATGGGCAATCATACATACATGGATGTGATTGGGAAAGGATCTATTGACATTGGGGATAACTCCTTCAATGATGTGTTGTGTGTACCCCACTTGACAAACAATCTCCTTTCTATCTATCAAATCACACATGGCGCAACTAAGAGAGTTGTGCAGTTCACACCTGACTCAGTTTTCATTAGAGACATGGAGACTAGAGCTATCATTGCGACTGGGGTGGTTGATCATGCATCTCGGTTATACTCCTTTTCAGATTTTGTTGATGATGATGATTTCACATTTGATGATTCTACACATGATGATCACACTTATTGTGATGGTTCAGATTTTGAGGAGAACTTTGGACACTTGAACATGGGGATTCTCACATGTGACCCCGTTCTTGAGTCTTGTATTTCATCTCCTCATATTGATATCACATCACCTATTGCACCTGATGATGCAGATAGTGCGACAGTTTTGCCTTCATGTGATTCAGTGCAGCAGGATATTCATTGTCTTCCAGCTTCAGATTCATGGGATGATTACTTGACAGACATTGCAGGTTTGTTTGTGGAATCCTACATTGCAGATTTGGGAGACATCATTGATGACATTCATCTTCTCTTTGATGAAGGTGATCCTTCTTCGATTGTTGCAAGGGCACACTCTGACCCTCTTGTTCATTCTCTACATGATCATTCTTTCGAGGTTGACATGATTGTGGATACTTATGTATAGTAGTTGGAGGAGGTCTCTTTATGTTTTGAGGAGACATGTGAGTCTTTGGGACATGTTCTACATCCATCTCCACTAGATCTTGGAGTGCCTTTTTCAACAGTGTGGTATAGTTTACCACCTTTGGAAGGGGTATCTTTCAGCATCGACATGGGGACACTTGAGCAGTTTTTTGAGATTCCTTTCATCATGAGTTTTCTTCATACATCTTCCCTTCATGATTGGGGAGACTTCATGGATACACCTTTGGTTTTGTTTCTTCCTAAAGGGAGGAATGTTGTTCGACATTCATGGAGTAGTTTCTTCATACATCGAGCTTCTATCATTGGTGCAGATTCTTCATTGAGGGAGGATCACAGTTTGCCTTCTCTTCTTCTCTCATATGGGGGGGACTTTTTCCTCGCATGGGGTTTTGTTCCTCACATACTTCTTTGAGAGTTTTTGTATAGCTTTCATCTCTCTTTTGGGGGAGGGTTTTTTCCCATTGGGTTTTTCTCTCTTTCCCCACTTTGTGAGAGATTTTATTGCATTGGTTTGCATGCATTTGCATTTGTACATGGGTACCTAACATGGCCTCGTAGCCCGGACCCATGTTGCATTGCTTAGTTGCATTGTAGACTTAAGTGCATTCCCCTAAGTTGCACTTAAGGGGGGGTGTTGGTGTAAATAATTATTCATCTTGGATATTATTACACTTACTTAAGTTTACTTAGGATAATGCATTTCATAGTAGTTTGGATATGAGACACTTGGGTGTTTGTGCCACATTGGGATAGTGTGTGTAGGAGAAATTCCACCTTTTATGGTGTTGATCTTGTTATTACACTATCATATCCACTTATAGTGGAGTGATAATTCCACCTTCGGTGGGTGATCCACCTCATGTGGAATATTATATTATTTCTCCTACCTACCCACACCTATTTCCTACCTACCCTTGTTTCTTATTGAGCCACATGTCATATTTGTGTGCTCATACATATCCCTAGCCTTGCCTATATAAGCAGGCCTCTATTCATTGTATCACAACTATTGAAGCTATGTTATTGATCATTTTCTATTGATGAGAATACAGTTTATTCTTGTTCTATATTGTGTCTCTATTTTGTACATTTCATTGAGCTCTTGATCTTGGCAAAATCCAACAAAATTGAATACTTAAATTTAAAACTACACATACATCCAAATTTCATAATAAAGAAATAAAAGTATTCCAATGTAACCAATTTCCATAAACCATTTAAACATAAGATCAAAGCAATAAAATTCATTTCACTGACATAATATTTACAATATCCATAAACACATGGCTTCCAAAAATGCCACAGATTATAAATTTACAATATCAAGGTTACATAAAAGTTTGATACAATGACCACAAGGTCTCAACTGAACAATGATCTCAAACAAGAGCTCGTACATAAACCATGAACCAAGAAACACCAACGAAGCCTTTTCTCTCTTGAAGATACAATCCAAAACATCCGATGGGAAGTGGCACTACCACCCGACCATGTGATCTCGAAATGGAACCACCCCACCATGCTAGGAGATAGTAGAAAACCCTCAAGCAAGCAAAGTAAGACAAGTACAAAAGGACTACAAGACTCTACAAACATCCATGTGACTCAACTCACAAAACACAAGTGACTCTAAGAATGAGAGTATCATCGCATAGCTTGATGGTTACCATGGTACAACCTCCATAGGTCCCGACCCCCATCCTTGGGTTTCTCTTGCTAACCTCTCCCAAGCCTCCAATTCCAACTAAGTCTCATGTGGACCCTACCGATCCTTTCGTGAAGACAAGGTGGTAAGTTTGTCATTCCAGGCCTTCTTGTAACATTATGAGCCCTATACAAGCACTAACCTATGCATGAAGTACACTTATCTTAATTAATATTTATCTCACTCCCCCCCAATATATTATTATGTTATCACTTTTTAACCAACTTTCGACGAGTTATCCTATCATCCACTTTGGGCATGGCCCCTGCTCGAAAGCCACTCTCTCTCCTAGGAAACTAACAGGAAATGTTTCTCTGTATGAGAACTCTATGGTGAAACAGACAACCATAAACAATCCTGACAAGCATAGGTGAAGGATACACAAATACCAACCCAAGATTGACCATTTGGACAAAAACACACAATGACTCATATCAAATAGGTTATACAACAACACCTGGTCTAGGAGAAATAATAACATAGGACATAATGATAATTCAACCAGAATACCAATGAAATTTAAGCTTGACTGAAAACATCATTTACACAAGATCCTAATACAAGCAATCTTTTCTTATAACAGCCAAAGCATAAATTAGTTGCAAAGAAAGATTTTTCCAATAATAAGAAAATACAACTATTTAATACAAAAACATTCATCTTGTCATTTGTCCTAAAAGATTTAAAATAAAAATAATTCTCCTAATGTATTTTCAACATATTTATAAAAATTATAAGCTCTATTTCTGAAACATTCCAAACTGTAATTAAATAATATTTAAAATACATTTAAAATATTATAATAACTACCATAAGAAAAACATATCTAATATATAAATATATATATATAAAGACATATATGTATATACATATATCTATTTATATACATATATAATATAACACAATAAAATTTATTTATCCAACCCTTGGGTACGAAACCTGAAACAGTCATACCGCAGTACGCACAGGGGTTATAAATTAATTAAAAATTAAAAACACGTTCAAACTTGTTTATAACCCTTGGCACGGTAGCCTAAGCTACCGCTGCTAGCTAGTACTACCCTCTGGTAGCACTGCTACCATCGGTAGCTAGTACTACCATCTGGTAGCATTGCTACCGCTAGTAGTACTGTGTACTACCGCCGATAGCAGATGCTACCGTAGGTAGCATGCCCTACCTTTATATATATATATATATATATTTTATTTTTTATTTATTTTTTATATATATTTTTTTAATATTAATTCCCAAATTCCTAAAAAAATCATTTTACATAATTCCCATAGAATTTTAAAATTTCATATAAATTGAAAACTCCACATAATTTTATTTCAAACACAATTTTTTTAAAATTTAGATAATCAAATAAATTTAATTCACAATTAAATTTATTTCTAAGAAACCACAAGATTTATTTAAAGGACTATTAATACAAATTAAACCAGAGAGAATAAATTAATTTTCTTAATGTTTTCAAAATTACATCCTTCCCATAAACTAGAAAAACACATCAGGCATGGATTTTAAAACAAAACTTGAATTCACCAGAAGAGGGTTTATATTCGACAATAATTTTATACACACACATCAAATAGAGAAAAATAGAAATATCTACTAAAACCCACAACTAAGAATTCATCCAACCTGGTATAGCTTTCCTGGAAGAAATCTGTAGAAGCGCCCTAACTTTTTCAATAAGCTTCTAATAAATTCCTTCACCTAAATTCCAAACCTGTTCCTATGTAACTAAAATAAAGACCTATTCCCCTATTTAAACTAAAATTCTAGGTTCAATAGCTTTTTCACAAAAAACCTAAATTTAGAATAATAGTAATTTTTATTTTATTTTCTAAATTTATCACAAAAGATAAGCTAACATGCAATAATTAAAAAAAAACATTATTCTTTGTTTTCTTTTCTCATGCACATTAATTAATTTTTTAAATAAAGAATTAATACAATATTTTAATTCTAATTAATCCTTTTATTCATTTATTTAATTATAACTTAAGAAAATAATAAATACAATTAATCTAATTTATTTTTCTATTTAAATAAAAATATATTTCTAATACCATGCAGCTTAATTTAATAATTTCTTTAATTAACTAAATTTATAATCTCAATGCATAAATAATACAATAATGAGATAATTTCGTAAACTTAATTAATTAATTATTTAAATCCACTAAAACACTCAAATTAAACAAATCTCAAGCAATTACCCATAAAAGTTAAAATGACAAAATATGAAGACCGAACTAACTGACAAGATGGCCAACTGATGACACTCATACGAGTGTAACTGAGTAAAATAGGGTCAACTACTATCTCCTCCACTTCCATCGGAAAATATAAGGCACACTTAGACCTGTGAAGCCAGGTGGAGACGATACCCCATACCTACCCGGTACTTGTACCTGCAATATCCTACATCATCGAACCACACATGCATATATATACAGTATACAAAACATGACATACACACTGATGAAGGAGAATAGCGATGTTCCCTGTCTCACTGAAATGAGTGAAGGAAAATCATCCCCTTGCATCCAATACACTCGTAAACACACAACATATAATTACACATTTCATAGGTAAAGTAAAATGTCAGTACATAGCAATAATCCATAAAATGCCATAAATCACAAATACTCAAATACTGCAAATAAATTATACATCTCATCTCCAGATAAAGCATAATTTCATAAAAATATGAATAATATATCATGGTAATGTATCCACTGAAAACAACCAATAATAAAATGTGAGTCTAATGAGTTCAAACAAGTAGGGGTACTACATTCTCCCCCCCAAAACTAGGCTTACTCCTGGAAGCCTAAAATAAATAAGAATATAGTTCTCTCATCTTCGATGCATCCTCCCAAGTCGCCGAGGTCTCATCATTTGGGTCCCATTGGACCCTTACCTGGTCGATGGTACGACCCCTAAGGATCAAATCTCGACGCTGAAGAATGCGCACGGGCTCCATGGAAAGCTGCCCGTCCTTGACCTACAAAGAGTTCCAATCAAGAACATGTGTCACATCTGGATGATAAGGTCGAAGAACTGAAACATGAAAGACATCGTGGATGTGGGATATACTCAGTGGTAAGGCAAGATGGTAGGCAACGGGTCCTATCCTCTCAAGGATCTCAAAAGGTCTAACAAACCAAGGCGCCAACTTAGAACCCTTTCCATAACAGATCAAACTCTTCTGCTGATGCACTCTCAAGAACACACGATCACCAACAAAAACTAATGATCTACCCTATGAACATTTGCATACTTCTTCTGTCTATCATGTGCTGCTACTAAATGATCATGAGTCCTATCTACCTGCTGCTCCATCTCCTGAAGAATATCCGATCCTATAAGCACCCTGTCCTCTAACTGATCCGAACTCAAAGGAGTGCGGCAAGGATGACCATATAATGCTTGAAAGGGGGACATACCTATGGAGCTATGATATCTATTGTTATAAGCAAACTCCACTAGATATATATAGTCCTCCCAGCGTGACTATTGGTCCATCACATACATGCGAAGCATGTCCTCTAATACCTGATTCACTCTCTCTGTCTGACCATCTGTCTCTGGATGTTAAGTTGAACTGAAGTTCAACTAAGTCCCCAAAGCATGCTGAAGTGAGGTCCACAATACTGAGGTAAAGACAAGATCTCTATCAGATATGAATTGCCTCAGAATCCCATGCAATCTCACTACTTCTTCTAAGAAGACTTGTGTCACCACTGCTGCTGTGTAGGAAGCTTGAATAGGAACAAAATGAGCAACCTTAGTCAATCTGACAACTATGACCATGATGGCATCATGACGACATGAAGTGACAGGCAAACCAACAATGAAATCCATGGAAATGATATCCCATTTCCAATCCGGTACTAGATTAGGCTGCAAAAGCCCTGCTAGGTGCTGATGCTCTGCCTTCACTTGCTGACACTCTAAACACTTTGACACAAAATCAGCAATGTCACGTTTCATACCCGCCCAATGATAAATCTGTCTAAAATCTACGTGCATCTTCTTGACACCTGGATGTGCCGAATAAGGTGCATGATGGGCCTCGGTCATGATCAAAACATGAAGACCCTCCAAAGGAGGTACATAGATCTATCCATGGTGATGAAGAAGTCCATCTGCCTCAAAGTTATACCTAGAACATCTACCCTCTAAAGGCCTTCCAGACTCTATCACAGCTCTAACATCCTGATACCAAGTATCCTGAGGAAGAACTCCAAGAATTCTCTCTCTCATGTCTACTCCAAGGGATAATGCTGAAACTTCATGCCACCTATGACTCAAAGCATCTGCTACTACGTTCTCTTTCCCCTGAATATAATGAACCTCAAAATCATATTCACAGAAGAATTCCATCCATCTTCATTGTCGAGCATTCAAGTTTGGTTGTGTGAATATATTCTGCAAAGTGCGGTGATCACTATGCAGCTCAAACCGACGCCCTAATAGGAAATGCCACCATCTAAGCAAATCATGAACTATAGCTACCAACTCTAAATCATGAACTAGATAGTTCAACTCATGGTTCTTGAGTTTGCGAGATTCATAAGCAACCACACGTCCATCCTGCATAAGCACTGCACCTATACCTTCCAAAGAGGCATCTATGCATACCATAAAATCTCCAGATGGATCAGGAACTACCAAAATTGGAGCACTGACAAGGAGTTCCTTCAAGGTCTTAAAAGTTAATTCACACTATTTTGACCAAACAAACTTCTTTCCTTTTTTCTAAAGAGAAGTAATCGAGTGTCCTATCCGGGAAAAGCCTTCAACAAAGCGACGATAATATTCGGCCAAACCCATAAAACTCCTAACCTTTGAAATGTTGGTCGGCACTAGCCAATCAACAATGGCTTGGATCTTTGAAGGATCCACAGATATACCTTCTCTCGAAACCACATGACCAAGATAGTTCACCTCAGTCTTGAAGAAGTCACACTTTGCTAAATTGGCATAGAGTTGATTTTCCCTTAAGCACTGCAGTACCTGACGTAAGTGACCCTCATGCTCCTCTATAGATCTAGAATAAATCAAAATGTCATCCAAGAATACATTGATGAAACAATCAAGGTAGGTACGAAAAACCCCATTCATTAAGCTCATGAAAACCGAAGGTGCTTTCGTCAACCCGAATGACACCACTGTGAACTCATAGTGACCATAACGAGTACGAAACACAATCTTATGAATGTCTGCATCCTGAATGCATAACTAATGGTATCCAGACTTGAAATCAATCTTAGAGAACACCTTGGCTCCCTTAACCTCATCAAAAAGGTCATCTATACAAGGCAATGGATATCTATTCTGGATGGTTACCTTATTCAGCTGTCGATAATCAATGCATAACTGAAGAGAACCATCTTTCTTCTTAACGAAGATAACAGGCGCACCCCAAGGGGAAACACTAGGACGAATGAATCCCTTGGCCAATAATTCTTCTATTTGCAATTTCAACTCACTTAACTCTTGAGTAGTCATCCGATATGGAGCTCTCAAATTAGGTTCTGCACTAGGAACCAAATCAACATGAAAGTCTATATCTCGCTTCGGAGGCATACCAGGAATATCCAATGGAAACACATCCGCATACTCTCTAAGAATAAGATGACTATCAAGAGTGATTTCTCGACTCTTTGACTCATCCAATTCCTCAAGAGAAATTGCAAAAAGCTGACATCCTCTATGCATACACCACTTAAGTTGCATAGCAGAGATCACACACAGGGATATCGGCCTCTATACTCCAATAATCTCCACTTCTTTTCCCGGGTCATCTAAACACTCCACTATCTTCTTGCAACAATCTACATGAGCACTGTGAGATGATAGCCAATCCATCCCCAATACAACTCCATTAGAGCCCAAAGGAATAACCCGAAGGTCAACTATAGTAATTATGGTTCCTATTTTCAACTCACAACTAGGAATAAAGGCATCTACAGAAACACGAATACTTGTAGCCAACTCTACTTGCCACCTATCCGCCTTCTTAGCAGATGTAAGTCTGCACCACTCCACAATGGATAAAGAAATAAAAGAATCAAAAGCTCCAAAATCAAAAAGTACAAAGATAGGGGTTCCATGCAACATACCTGCTGCCTCAATGACTGTACCCTGATGATTAGCTTGGTGGTCATCTACCACTGCAAATACTCTATGGGATCTCCCTGCATCTCCTACTATAGGTTCAGATGCTGCTAGCCTTTGACTACCTGTGTTGTGGAAATTTTGAGGGCACTACGCAGCTCTATGACCAAACTGCCCACATGAGAAGCAAGCTCCTCTATTACCTGTCGGTCCACTAGATTGCTGGAAACTTCCCTGGCTAGGGGTGTGAGATGCACTCTGCAAGGCCTGCCCTATAGGGCCTTATTTGCCCCTTTGCCAGTTCCTACCCTTCTTATATTGAGAATTGCCACCTTGTTGGCCCTGGAACTATTTTGGTTTTGACTGTTGCTGCTGTTGTTGCCCACTCTTAGTGGGTGTTTGAGGAGTTCTAAATGGTGCAGCTGCCTGGGATTGATTTGCCCAAGCTTTATTTCCACTGGTAGGTGCACTTCCTATTTGCACATCTGTCTGACCACCAAGTGCATGACTAAGGTTCAACTCAACTAATCTGGCCTTTGCCATGGCTATCTCCATTGAAGTTGGCTTGAATACCCTCACACCTCCACTGATACGGTTGTTCAAACCTCTTAAGAAATGTTGGACAAGCATAGCCTCGTCATTAATGATTTTGGTGTATTGTTTGAGCTCATAGAACCTGTGCTCATACTGGTCTACTGTCATCCCATACTGACGCAAGGCATAAAACTCATCTGCTTGAGTCGGCCTCCACTGGGGTGAGAGAAATCATGCCCTGAATCTCTCCAGAAATAGTTCCCATGTGATGGTGTTAATGCATACACTGATCTCCTCCTCCTCTAATCACTGCCAAATTAAAGCAAATTTATTGAGACACATAATAGCACATCTCACCTTGGTGTTGCTACTGTATGGAAACATAGTGAAACACCGGTCTAAACTGATGAGCCAGGTCTCTGCCTCAAGACCTGTACCCATGCCATCAAAGTAAAGAGGATTGAACCTCATCAAGTCCTTTATGTGACCCAAGGAAGGTGGATCTCATATAGCTGGAATCTCCCCTCTCCTTGGTGATCTCTCTCTTTCTCTCTCCTCTGGAACCTGTTGAAGCGGCTCCTCAACCGGAGCATGAATAGGCTGTTCAAACTCAGGCCTTTGGCCTAACCTAACCAGAACCTCCTACAACATCTGCCTCAGCTCTTCCCTTTCGGGAACATGTTCTCCTGCATGCTGAGAGTTCTGATGAATAGATTGTTCCTACTCCTGATGTACTGATTGTTTCGACTCAGCACTCACATGAGTGGGTGGTGGTGAAGGACCATGATGGTCAGAACCATAGCCCCATCCTCCACCTTTGCCTCCTTTGCGACCACCCGTATGACCACCTCCTCTAGCTTTCCTAGCCACGACTTGGTACCATAAAAGAGAAAATGGTTCAGATCTATAGCAAGGATAAGACAAGAGAGATACAAACATTATGACCTAAGAAAGATGCTCAACTAAAAGGCACACTACAAACCCAGAGTCCCTAGTGTTGAAACTTGGGCTCTGATACCAAATGTAATGCCCCACCAGGAACACAACGGAAGTCTAACATATGTTTTCCTAAGGGTAACCAATGAAGATTAATTCGTAGATTATATTAACACCATAGTTAATCCATTTAATTAGATAAATTGAATACTTAAATTTAAAACTACACATACATCCAAATTTCATAATAAAGAAATAAAAGTATTCCAATGTAACCAATTTCCATAAACCATTTAAACATAAGATAAAAACAATAAAATTCATTTCACTGACATAATATTTACAATATCCACAAATACATGGCTTTAAAAAATGCCACAGATTATAAAGTTACAATATCAAGGTTACATAAAAGTCTGATACAATGACCACAAGGTCTCAACTGAACAATGATCTCGAACAAGAGCTGGTACATAAACCACGAACCAAGAAACACCAGCGAAGCCTTACCTCACCTAAAGATACAATCTAGAACATCCAATGGGAAGTGGCACTACCACCCAACCATGTGATCCCGAAATGGAACCACCCCACCGTGCTAGGAGATAGTAGAAAACCCTCAAGCAAGCAAAGTAATCCAAGTACAAAAGGACTACAAGACTCTGCAAACATCCATGTGACTCAACTCACAAAACACAAGTGACTCTAAGAATGAGAGTGTCATCACATAGCTTGATGGTTACCATGGTACAGCCTCCATAGGTCTCGGCCCCCATCCTTGGGTTTCTCCTGGTAACCTCTCTTGAGCCTTCGGTTCCAACTAAGTCTCATGCGGACCCTACCAATACTTTCATGAAGACAAGGTGGTAAGTTTGCCATTCCAAGCCTTCTCATAACATTATGAGCCCTGTACAAGCACTAACCTATGCATGAGGTACACTTATCTTAATTAATATTTATCTCACTCCCCCCCAATATATTATTATGTTATCACTTTTTAACCAACTTTTGATGGGTTATCCTGTCATCCACTTTGGGCATGGCCCCCGCTCGAAAGCCACTCTCTCTCCTAGGACACTAACAGGAAATGTTTCTCTCTATGAGAACTCTATGGTGAAACAAACAACCATAAACAATCCTGACAAGCACAAGTGAAGGATACACAAATACCAACCCAAGATTGACCATTTGGACAAAAACACACAATGGCTCATATCAAATAGGTTATACAACAACACCTAGTCTAGGAGAAATAATAACATAGGAGACAATGACAATTCAACCAGAATACCAATGAAATTTAAGCTTGACTGAAAACATCATTTACACAAGATCCTAATACAAGCAATCTTTTCTTAAAACAGCCAAAGCATAAATTAGTTGCAAAGAAAGATTTTTCCAATAATAAGAAAATACAACTATTTAATACAAAAACATCCATCTTGTCATTTGTCCAAAAAGATTTAAAATAAAAATAATTCTCCTAATGTATTTTCAACATATTTATAAAAATTATAAGCTCTATTTCTGAAACTTTCTAAACTGTAATTAAATAATATTTAAAATACATTTAAAATATTATAATAACTACCATAAGAAAAACATATCTAATAAATAAATATATATATATAAACACATATATGAATATACATATATCTATTTATATACATATATAATATAACACATAATAAATTTTACTTATCCAACCCCTGGGTATGAAACCCAAAACAATCATACCGCAGTACGCATAGGGGTTAGAAATTAATTAAAAATTAAAAACACGTTAAAACTTGTTTATAACCCTTGGCACGATAGCCTGAGATACTGCCATTAGCTAGTACTACCGTTCGGTAGCATTGCTACCGTTGGCAGTACTGTGTACTACCGTCGGTAGCGGATGCTACCGCAGGTAGCATGCCCTACCTTTATATATATATATATATATATATATTTTTAATATTAATTTCCAAATTCCTAAAAAAATCATTTTACATAATTCCTATAGAATTTTAAAATTTCATATAAATTGAAAACTCCTTCACATAATTTTATTTCAAACACATTTTTTTTAAAATTTAGATAATCAAATAAATTTAATTCACAATTAAATTTATTTCTAAGAAACCACAAGATTTATTTAAAGGACTATTAATACAAATTAAACCAGAGAGAATAAATTAATTTTCTCAATGTTTTCAAAATTACGTCGTTCCCATAAACTAGAAAAACACATCAGGCATGGATTTTAAAACAAAACTTGAATTCACCAGAAGAGGATTTATATTCGACAATAATTTTATACACACACATCAAACAGAGAAAAATAGAAATATCTACTAAAACCCACAACTAAGAATTCATCCAACCTAGTATAGCTTTCTTGGAAGAAATCTGTAGAAGCGCCCTAACTTTTTCAATAAGCTTCTAATAAATTCCTTCACCTAAATTCCAAACCTGTTCCTGTGTAACTAAAATAAAGACCTATTCCCTTATTTAAACTAAAATTCTAGGTTCAATAGCTTTTTCACAAAAAACCTAAATTTAGAATAATAGTAATTTTTATTTTATTTTCTAAATTTATCACAAAAGATAAGCTAACATGCAATAATTAAAAAAAACATTAATCTTTCTTTTCTTTTCTCATGCACATTAATTAATTTTCTAAATAAAGAATTAAAACAATATTTTAATTCTAATTAATCCTTTTATTCATTTATTTAATTATACCTTTAGAAAATAATAAATACAATTAATCTAATTTATTTTTCTATTTAAATAAAAATATATTTCTAATACCATGCAACTTAATTTAATAATTTCTTTAGTTAACTAAATTTATAATCTCAATGCATAAACAATACAATAATGAGATAATTTCATAAACTTAATTAATTAATTAATTAAATCCACTAAAATACTCAAATTAAACAAATCTCAAGCAATTACCCATAAAAGATAAAATGACAAAATACGAACACCGAACTAACTGACAAGATGACCAACTCATGACACTCATATGAGTGTAACTGAGTAAAATAGGGTCAACTACTATCTCCTCCACTTCCATAGGAAAATATAAGGCATGCTCAGACCTGTGAAGCCAGGTGGAGACGATACCCCGTACCTACCAATATCCTGCATCACCGAACCACACATGCATATATATACAATATAGAAAACACAACATACACACTGATGAACGAGAATCATGATGTTCCCTGTCTCACCGAAATGAGTGAAGTAAAATTGTCCGCTTGCATCCAATACACTCGTAAACACACAACATATAATTACACATTGCATAGATAAAGTAAAATGTCAGTACATAGCAATAATCCATAAAATGCCATAAATCACAAATACTTAAATACTGCAAATAAATTATACATCTCATCTCCAGATAGAGCATAATGTCATAAAAATCTGAATAATATATCATGGTAATGTATCCACTGAAAACAACCAATAATAAAATGTGAGTCTAATGAGTTCAAACAAGTAGGGGTACTACATGTCGTCTTTAGGGTTATCATTATCTACAAAATCCTTTATGTGATCTACACATGTAATTAAAAATATCATCATAAAACAACATATAACATGGATAATAGATTTGAGATATGATTTTCAAGTAGGAAGCATTTTAGAAACCCTAAAAATGCAATATGCAAAAGTGCTATGAATGAAAAGAAGCAATGCAAAATAAAAGAAGCCATTATACAACACATGATTATGATAAAGATAACTAAAAAGAAATATAATAATATGTGAACTAAAAAACAAATCATATTTAGTAATTTCCATTATGAGTGCTTTAAAATTAGATCTGAAAATATAAGTGAAAAATTATGCAACCCACAAACCAAAATTAGCAAAATAAATTAGGGATTTTATGAAATTAAACACTAAATTTATGAAAATATGGTTTGAGTGCAAAATTAATTTTTTAAATGCCTAAAAATGAAATCTGAAACCATAAATTAGAAATAAGCATGCAAGAAGTCAGGTCCACGAAAATTTTATGGTGTAAATTTGGAATTATGGTTTTAATAAATAAAGCCACTAACTAACCAAATTAACCATACATTGAAAGAAGGGGGTAAATCTAATAGATCTAGCCTCAATTTGATTAAAAAGAGGGATAAGAATGCTAATAAGATTTACGCAATTGTGTGGTGATGTGAATTTGCTTATTTCTAAGTTGAATTGTGATTGTTTATGGAATTAGGGTAAAATGAGGGATTATTGAAGTGATCTGATTGAAATAGTAAGCTATAGATGTCCCATGGAGCCACCGACCTGGATTGGAGCAAAATGAGATGTCTAAAAATTGTCCTCTAAAGTTCAACTTGATTTCTTAAGACCAAGTAGCACAAATTTTCCTTGGTCCTCTGATGTTCATCATTGTTGATTCTGTTGGATTTACTGAGTACATCTCTGCACATGTTTCTTGCACACAAAAAGAAAGGAAAAGATATTGGGAATAGGGTTTTGCCTTAGGTCAAACCTCAGTTTTGGAATTAACCATGAATTTAAATAATTCAAAATTAAAATAAATGTTTAGGAAATATACCTCAAATTTGCAATTGATGATGATGATGTAATGCTCTTTAAATCTAATCACAAATGTTGAATGTAATGGTATGACAAAAACATAACATAAAACCCTAATCACACACACATGCTTACATGAATATTGATGTGAGTTTTCTCCACAATGGTTGAAGATGAATATTCAACCTTGAATCTTTGAATATGTTTGACAATGAATACTTTGATGTGAGTGAATTATGTTCCATTTTATGCCATATTCTAGCCTATTTCATGCACGTTCATATTCATTTATATATTCCATTTCCATTCCAAATTCACAACATTCTACCATTATGTTGCATATTATTAAATATAAATAAGTAATATTTAATTCAGTTTTGAGGTAAAATATGAAAATTAATTATTAATTTTTTAACTAATAAGTATTGTTATTATGAGCCTTGAAAATATATTTTGTAGCATGCAGATTTCTTATCATATAAAACCTTCCTGTCACTTTCTGTTCAAGAATTTTTATTTACTAATTTTTGACTCATAGCTTATTTTGTCCATGGTGGCATCAACCTTTAAGGCGACTTCAATTTTTACTTTGGTGATGTCTATGTACCAAATTAAAATTAGTTTAAGAACTGGTGAATGGAGATATTTTTATAGCCATTGAGAAGAGAATTAGGAATATTTTTCGTTGGCCATTTCTGACTACTGTTGGAACAAAGATATTTTTCATATGTTGCCAACTCATTTCTCTATATATATGGTCAGCAAAAAGAAGTGCAAGTAGATTTCTATACGTAGATTGTTGTAAGCAGATTCTTGTATTATTGGCATGTTTGGCATAACTGATGAAGATGAGATGATGATGGATGACTATACAGATAGAGGAAAGATGACATAATCAGTTATTTATGTTGTCATTGATTTCAACTAGTGTCAACTAATGTTTAATGATGTTTACAGTTGGTTTTTGGTGATTGACTTGTTGGCTAAGTGATTTGGTCTACCAGAGTAAGAGTTTGACATAGTTTACCAGCAAGACTGCGAATTAGGACCTTAATTGGTAAAGCAGATAAGTTTTGATGGAATCGGGTGATTGATGATGTTTGGTGACTTGTGGTTTGATACATAAGATTTTATGATGGATTTAAGTATGTAACCAGAACCACATCCTATGATGGCTTTTGCAAGGCATGTTTTGAATTTTTGATGAACTTCTGTCAAGGTTTAAGAAGGTTTTAAGGACCGGTAAAGAATTCTCTTAACCGGTAATGATTTTTAGTTTGGTGGTAATCTACATCAAGTTCACATGTTGATGATAATGCAACACATAAACCACGTGATGTGTTTGAAAGATGTTTTGGCGTGTTTGGAGAGCGAATTTCTTGGGAATGTGCAAAGTGCTTAGCGGAATGTGCTAAGGGTTTGAATTTGTACCAGATCAACTTGATGTGATGATTTATGATCATTCAATGGTCGATATTGATTTTTAATTGATTGTAATGATCCATATGATAATGTGTAAGGAGTTGTAAAGATCCATGATGATCTATGTAGTAATTCTTAGGGTTTTGATGCCAACCTAGTTGTAAAAGTTATTTATGTCGATAAGGTTGATGTTTTGGAGTGTCGATGATTTTTAGAAGTGTGTGAAGTCAAACTAGTGTGTGTGAGTTGATTTGCCAATGAGATGCAAAGTTAGAACTTAATTGGATCTAATCAAGCAAGCAGTTGAGTGCTATACATAGATCATTCATTATTGTTCTCTAACAATTACAACAGCTAAAATCCCTTAACCGAGTAGGTCATAACAGGTCTCATATTGTAAAATCTCCTAACAGGGTGATTCAATATCTGATTTCTAAATCCTCTTGCGAGGTTGATCCTAACAGATCAAAGCTTCTAATAGGGATGAGGTAAATCCCTTAACCGGGTGACTCCTAATAGGGTATTCTCCTAACAGGGCATCATTGTAAGCTTCTAACCAGGCTTGACTCCTAACAGGGCGCATTATGAAAGAGTGCAAAATATTTGTGGGTACCAATTCCCACTGTGGTTTTTCCCTATTTGGGTTTCCATGTGAAAATATTGGTGTTCATGTGTGGAATGCTTTTCTTATGATGTTCATGTTTTATTTCTAATAACCGGTTAAGATAGTTTATGTTTATTTATCAGAGATCTTAAAGTGGTTACCAGTATTGATGATTATTTGATTGATGAAGCATTTTGATCAGTTAATAAGTTGGTAGTAGTGTTTGCATGATTTGATAAGGAAATCTGTTATGAAGAATCAGTTTAAGTGTTGAATATTTTCATATCTAAGATAAGTCTATTTTGGTGTTGAAAGTTTCAGTTTTTGTTAATACTGATTCACCCCCCTCTTAGTATTAATCGAATCCTCTAGGATTAATAATTCAGATCAGAGCATTGGTCCTCTGTGTGCATAAAGCCTAATAGCTTGAGGGAAAGATTCTATGAAAGATGATGAAGAAGGAGGGTCCCAAGTTTACCAAGGACAATTACCAGATATGGAGTCATCGAATGAAGATCTAAATTAAAGGAATGGGTTCACAATACTGGAATCATGTGATAACCAAGTATGTTGATCCTACTTCTAGTCCCTTTACACCAGATGAGCTCAAAGAATAGCATGAAAACATTCAGGCTCTTAAAGCAATTGTAAGTACTTTGTCTGACTCTGAGTATATTGATGTTCATGGATTAGAAACTAGTAATGAGGTATGGGAGAAGTTAAATTTAATCTATGGAGGATATGAACATGTACAAAGGGCAAAGGAAGAGAGCCCGAGAGGAAAATTTGATGATATGAAAATGGTTGATGATGAGAACATAACTCAATATGGACAAAGGATTAAGGAAGTTGTAGGTGGTATAAAGAGTGTCAGAGGTAAGATTGAAGATGATATTGTTGTTAGTAAAATGCTTAGAACTCTTTTATTGTAGTATTCTATTAGAGTGTCTACTATTCAAGAACAAAGATCCATTTCAAAAGATAAAGCTACTGTTGATTCTTTAATTGGAAATTTAACTGCATTTGAACTTAACAGTTTTGATAATAGTGTTTCCAAACCTTTTGAATCTACTTTTAAGGATTTTGTAACTGGTACATCAACAATAAAAGGAAAAAATGTTTGTCATAATCATGACTGTAGGTCTAGTCATGGCGGTAGCATAGGTGATGGTGATGATGAAGACAATCTGATGGAACTTGAGGCATTACTGGCTAGAAGATTCCCTAGAGGAATAGGTAAATATAAAGGTAAATTACCCTTGAAGTGTTTCTCTTTTAGTAAGATTGGACACATAGTTTCTAACTGCCTTAACACTGATAAGAAAGATAAGTTTAGGAGATTCAAAGAAAAAGGAAAGAAACATTGTTATATTGCAATGGATGAAGGTGTGACCAATGATGAATCATAAGAAGATGACAATGAGGAGATAGTATTTGTTACTCTCAAGGAGGATCTGATTGATGAGAAGGCTTTGGTGTCTCACATGGATAACAATGATGAATGGATAATAGATAGTGGTTTCTCACACCACATGACCAGTGAAAAAAGTAAGTTCTTATCCCTTGAAGAGTTTGATGGAGGTGTTGTGAGATTTGGTAATAACTCTCCCTGCATGGTTAAAGGTAAAGGATCAATTTCATTAAATGGGAAGAGTAATGCAGATGATGTCTTTTGGGTTGAAGGACTAAAACATAACCTCTTGAGTGCTGGACAACTTAATGATAAGGTATATCTACTTGAATTCAAAATTGGAGTGTGCGGGATTCTTAGAGATAATGGAGAATTGATTGCTACTGGGAAGCAGACTAGAGGTAATCTATTTTATCTTAATACTGATGTAAATGATTTTTTGGTGGTGAAGATTGAAGACAACTGGTTGTGGCACAAGAGATTTTTTCACATCAATTTTGACAATTTGATTAAAGTTAGTAAGTCAAGTATTGTGAGAGGTTTACCCCAGCTTGTGAATCCTGACAATGTGTTATACAAGGATTGTCATATGGGTAAGATGACCTCTATATCCTTTAAGAGTAAGTCTTTCTCTTTAGAGAATATTCTTGATTTGGTTCATACTGATCTTTGTGGTCCTATGAGGACTAAGAGATATTTTGATGATAAGTATTTTATGATCTTTACTGATGATTATTCCAAAATGATTTGGGTAACTTTTCTAAGAGAAAAGTCTGAGGCTTTCGGTAAGTTTAAAGCATTTAAAGCTCTTGTTGAGAATGATACTGGGAAGAATCTAAAATGTTTGAGATCTGACCAGGGAGGTGAATTTACTTTTGATGAGTTTGTGAAGTGTTGTGATGAACAGGTAATTAAGAGGCAGATGTCATCTCCTAGAACTCCACAACAAAATGGGATAGGAGAGAGAATGAATAGAATAGTTGTTGAAGCTTCTAGAACCATGATAATTCAAGGTGAAGTATCGAAGATTTTTTGGAGAGAAGCAGTCAACAATGTTGTTTATACTTTGAACCAGGTACTTGTCAAAAAAGAAATAGGTGCTCAACTAGTAAATGCAGAGAGTGATGAAGAAGATGAATAACATGAAGAATGAAGCACAACACTGAAAATGGTTATTCCAAGGTATGTCAGGTTAAATCACATAGAAGAACAAATAATTGGAGCTAAACATGTTGAAGTACAAACAAGGAGGAAAATCAGAGAAAAATCATGTCTGATTTCTACTATTGAGCTGAAAACAGTAAGAGATGCATTAAAGGATGATGACTGGATTAGTGCAATGAATGAAGAGTTGGATTAGATAGAGATGAACAAGACATGGACACTTGTTCCCAAACCGGAAGACAAGAATGTGATTGGAACTAAATGGGTCTTTAGAAACAAGTTAAATGAAGAAGGTAAGGTTGTGAGAAATAAAGCAAGATTGGTTTGCAAAGGCCATGCACAAGAAGAAGGAGAAGATTATGGTGAAACCTTTGCTCCTATGGCAAGATTGGAAGGAGTAAGAATGCTACTTGCTTATGCTACATTTGAAGGATTTAAATTCTATTAGATGGATGTTGAATCAACTTTTCTTATGTTAGGAACGGAGAAGGACAAGTGAGAGGGGGGGGGTGAATCAGTTGTCAATAAATTACAACCCAAAATAGATTACTCCAACTTAAAACACAGTATCGGTAACACAAATTAATAGTTATAGTAATACCAATATAGCTTAATGCATGAAACAAAAAGAAAAACAAAATCCACAACACATGACACAAAGATTTTGATGTGGAAACCCTGTAAGGGAAAACCACAGTGGGAAACCTTACCCACAATAAGATGATACTATTGTAGATAGTATGTGAATACAATAATTGGGTCTGCACATGCAGAAAGGGCAACCACCTAGAGCTCACTACTCAATCACAAAAATAGGAGTCTCACTGACTACACAGTTGGATGGTTAAATCCAATAATCAATGTACTGCTTCAATTTAGCATCTTCAATGCTGGATTTAGTATCGATTTAAGCTCTGTGCATGAGGACTAAATACCTTCATGACCTTTAAAATTCTTTCCTTCAATAATCAGATGATGTCTGCATGATCTAGAACATATTTTCTTATGTCGGTTCATAACCTAGACCTATCTGTCGGTCAAGGCAAATATGTTTACCCGATCAGTCCAATATGCAAAACGCCAAATGCAAACATCCAAACCATGTCTTTGACATAACCAAATGATCTCTAGATAATAGAAATTCATCATCAACTTCTTGAGCTATCGGTGAAACATATACCGGTAACTGTGCATAAGCCAATATCCATACCAGGACCACAATGTGTCAGTTCATCAACAAACCAAAACAACCAGAGTGCCAAATCAACAATGTAGACCTCCAGAAAGATAAGTGTTGACATCAATGACAAAACCAATGCAACATATGACAAATTCATCCATAATACCAATAATCTCCCCCTTTGGCATTGATGGCAACACTAGATGGAAAAACATCTAAATGCCAAAAATAGAATGCCAACAATCTCCCCTAAATAGATCAACACAAAGTTTTGTACCAAAACAAAAACAATATAACTAAAACCAAAATACATCTCTCCCCAATATTAAAAGTACAATTTTTTTCCATAGACATCTCTCCCCCTTTGACATCAAATGCCAAAGCAGTTAAAAATCAAAATCAGAACCTAACATACAACTAGCTACTCCCCCTGAGCAGTAGCTCTCCTTCATCAAACCGGAAAAAGATTTTTCTGTTAGTCCCTTTCGGTTTGATGCTAATCTGCATCATTTAAGTCTTTGCTGGTGGGGTGATTACCCCAAGATTATCTCTGAGATATTCAAATGTTTCCTTAGGCAAAGGCTTTGTAAAAATAGCTGCAATTTTCTCTTTAGTCTTCACATAAACCAATCTCACTTCATTTGCTTCAACGTTTTGTTTCAGAAAATTATACTTAATAGAAATATGCTTTGTTTTAGAGTGAAATATCGGATTCTTTGATATATCTATTGTTGCTAAGCTATCAGAGTAAATAACTACCGGTTCATTGCATTTTACCTTGATATCCTTCAACATTTGCTTGATCCATAATACTCGAGTGCAATTAGTTGCTACTACATCATATTCTTCTTCTACTGTAGATAATGATGTGCAAGTCTTCTTCTTACTGATCCATGAAACTAATCTTTTGTCAAGAAAGAATGCACCGCTAGTGTTACTCTTTCTATCATCCACATCTCCTACCCAATTTGCATCTATATATGTACATAACTCAAAATTGTCATCCTTAGGATACCATAAACAAAGATCTAGTATGCCTTGTAGGTACTAGAAAATCCTTTTTACTGCAGTTTCATGATTTTCTTTAGGATTTCTTTGAAATCTTGAAACAATACATACTACATTCATTATATCAGGTCTGGTTTGTGTCGAATACAGTAACCCTCCAATCATAGATTTGTACCTTGTCAGATTTATAGGTGTTGAATCATCCTTTGATGTCAATTTATTAGTTGTAGTCATAGGAGTGCTTATCGGTTTGGAGTTTTCCAATCCAAATTTCTTCAAAAGTTCCTTCAAGTATTTTGTTTGACAAATGAATATACCTTTATCTGTTTGAGAAATCTACAAACCTAGAAAAAATTTCATCTCTCCAATCATAGACATTTCAAATTCTTCCTTCATCTTATTAGCAAAATCTTTGCATAATTCTCCTTCTCCTCCAAAAATGATATCATCCACAAATACTTCAATAATCAAAATGTTATCATTGGTAAATTTGTAATAAAAATTATTGTCAGCATTACCTTTTGTGTATCCTAGCTTTAAAAGATATTTATCCAGTCTAGCATGCCATGCCATGCTCTGGAAGCTTGCTTCAATCCATATAAAGCTTTTCTTAATCTGCAAATCATATCCTTATCATCTGTTAATGAAAATCCATTAGGCTTCTCAATGTAAACTTCTTCTTCAAGATCTCCATAAAAAATGCACATTTTACATCCATCTGATAAACCTTGTAGTTCTTGTGAGCTACAAATGCAAGAAATAGTCTTACTACTTCAATTTTGGCTATCGGTGCAAAGGTTTCACTATAATCAATTCCTTCTCTCTGAGAATAACCTTTACAAACTAATCTTTCTTTGTTTCTAATTACTTCACCATCTTCATTTAGTTTATTTCTAAATACCCATTTAGTTTCAATTACATTTTTGTCTTTAGGTCGGGGAACTAATGTCCAAGTATTATTCTTTTCAATCTATTCTAATTCTTCTTCCATTTCTTTTATCCAATGTTTATCTTTACATGCTTCAACAACTGATGTTGGTTCAAATTGAGAGATTAAACATACCTCTTCATTTTCCAATCTTCCTCTTGTCATGACACCTTAATTTTTATTCCAATTATCTGATTTTCTGAATGATTCAATCTTACATACCTAGGTTTTTCTTTTATTTCCATTCATAGGCTACTGTTCTTTAGTCACAGTTGAGTTCTTTGATGATGCCGGTGTGACTGGTTCTTCATTTTGTTCTGTTACAATCTATGCCAGTTGATTTATAGCCAATTCTACTGCCAGTTCATATATTGATTCTCCTCTAAAGTGTTCATCTATCTTCACATTAGTACTTTCAATGATTTTCTGCAATCTTTTATTATAACATCTATATGCCTTGCTTCTAGTTGAATAACTAGGAAATATTCCATCATCATTTCTAGGATCAAATTTTCCAATAGACTCATCTCTTCTAATATAGCATTTTCTTCCAAATATTCTAAAATATTTAAGAGTAGGAATATGACCAAACAATAGTTCATAAGGGGTCTTACCATTTTCACCTTTGATGTGAACTTAGTTGAAAGTATAAACTATTGTATTTACTGCTTCTCTCCAGTACATATGAGGTAGATTTGCTTCCATTAACATGGTTCTTGCTGCATCCAGTATAGTTATGTTCTTCCTTTCCACAACTCCATTTTGTTGGGGTGTTGATAGTTGTCTTTTGATTCCATTCTCTTCACAGTATGCATTGAATTCCCTAGATGTGAATTCTCCTCCTTAATCAGATCCCAAACATTTGATTTTCTTTCCGGTTTCATTCTCTACCATTTCCTTGTATATCTTGAATCTCCCAAAAGCTTCTAATTTTTCCCTGAGAAAAGTAACCCAACACATTCTAGAATAATCATCAATTATTAGCATAAAGTATCTATCACCCTGAGGACTTCTTGTTCTTGCTAGACCACATAAATCAATATGAATTAAATCAAGAATATTATTGGATTTCTCAAAAATGCTCTTAAATGTTGTTGTAACTTGCTTTCCCATTTGACATTCCTTACATACCGGATTTTGAGGTTTCACAATTTTAGGTAAATCCTTTACTGCCTTGGTTGAACTGATCTTTACAATGCAATCAAAATTCACATGACAAAGTCTTTTATGCCATAACCAAATTTCATAAATCTGAGCAATCAAACATGTCTTATTTTTGGTATTCAAATGAAAGATATTACCTTTAATCTGATTACCGGTTGCAATCTCCAATCCAATTTGATTTACAATTTTGCATTTTCCATTCTTGAATTGTAATTGAAATCCTTTTTCCATTAATTGACCAACACTCAAAAGATTATGCTTTAAACCTTCAACATAATAAACATTGTCAGTATTGTGTTTACCATCCAAAGATATAGTGCCTCTTCCTTTGATCAAACAAGCTTTGTCATCTCCAAATCTTACTTGACCTCCATGATATTCCTATAATGATAAGAATTTTCTTTTATCACCAGTCATATGATGCAAGAATCCACTATCAATGATCCATTCATCCTTTTCTTCAATTTTTGTTGCTAATGTATGTTCTACCGGTTTGACAACAGGTGTCGATTGATCTTCTTTTATTGCAACAAATGCCCATCCACTATTTGCTGGATCTTCATCAGAATCATTTGTAACACCTTCATCTACATAGTAACATGACTTGTCTCTATTTTTTGTAGATTTGTATCTCTGATATTCAGGGTTAGGCTTATATGTTCTCTTTGCCTCATCTCTTAGTCTTGAATGTCTATCAGGACACCTAGACGCCATATGACCAACTTTATTGCAAATAAAACATTTGAAAGGTGCTTTACCTTCATACTTACTTCCTGTTGGACCTTTAGGCATCTTCCTTGCAAATAGTTCTTCATTTTCTTTTCTGATATCTTCAAGTTCTTTTGCATAAAGTGCTTTCCAATCAGATTTGTCAGATGATGATGATGATGCTTTGAAGGCTATATCAGTCTTGACTGTAGCAGCAGGACCAAATTCTTCAAGCTCAAATGCTGGAAGTTTTCCAACCAATGTACCTCTAGATACTAATGTATTAGGCATTGTTCTCAACTCATTAATAGCTATCACTTTCATTTTGTAAGCAGGTGGCAAACCTCTTAAAACTTTAGAAACAATTTCATCTTCACTTAAAGATCCTCCACAACATTGTATTCCTAAAATAATTTCATTAACTCTTTCCATAAATGCAGATATTCTTTCATCCTCTTCCATTTTTAAATTTTCATACCTAACCCGGTAACATTCCAGTTTTGCAATTTTGACAGTGGAATCTCCTTCATTCAATGTTTCCAGTTTATCGCAAATAGCTTTTGCTGTAGATTTGTCTGATAATACTATGATTTGTTGATTTGATAATGTGCTTAGAAGTGATTCTCTTGCTTTGCAATCATTCTCCAAGTATTTAGCCAAGGTTGGTGGATTAGGGCTATTCTGATTAGGAGCAACATAGCCATTCTTTGTAACATCCCATATCTCTCTTCCAATACAGTTCAGATGTGTCTCCATTCTAATCTTCCATATACCATAGTTAGTTCCATCAAGTTTGGGACTGTCCTTCTTGAAGATATGTGCTTCATAGGATCTCTTCAAGTTGTTAGGCTTCTGTAGAAAAGAGGACTAGGCTCTGATACCAATTGTTAGGAACCGGGAAGGACAATTGAGAGGGGGGGGGTAAATCAGTTGTCAATAAATTGCAACCCAAACAAATTACTCCAACTTAAAACACAGTGTTGGTAAACTAGATTAACAGTTATAGTAATACTAGTATAACTTAATGCATGAAATAGAAAGAAAAACAACATCCACAACACATGACACAGAGATTTTGACATGGAAACCCTATAAGGGGAAAAACCATGGTGGGAAACCTTACCCACAATCAAATGATACTACTATAGATAGTATGTGAATACAATAATGGGGTCTGCACATGTAGAAAGGCCAACCACCTAGAGCTCACTGCTCAATCAAAAAATTAGGAGTCTCACCAACTATAGAGTTGGATGGTTAAATCCAATAATCAATGTACTAATTCAATTTAGCATCTTCAATGCCGGATTCAGTACCGGTTTAATCTTTGTGCGTGAGGACCTTTAACATTCTTTCCTTCAATCTTTAGATGATGTCTGCGTGATTCACACAAGGATATGCTTGTTTTCTCTCTTCACAATAATCTCAACACATACACACACTTCTTCCAAATAAGATCTTACAATTATTTATACAAAACCTAAGACCTAACCATTAGGTCGGCTCCCAAAAGATATTACATTTAAATCAATTACAAAATAAGTCTTGGTGCAATACAATATGTCAGCCTCAATACATTTACACATTATCCAATCAATAAATTATTTCCAAAATGTGGTGTCCTGATCTGGAACAAGTTTTTTAATGTCAGTTCATAACCTGGACCTATCTATCGGTCAAGGCAAATATGTGAACCCAATCGGTCCAATATACAAAATGTCGAATGTAAACATCCAAACCATTTCTTCAACATAACCAAATGATCTCTAGATGATAGAAATTCATCAACAACTTCCTGAGATGTCGGTGAAACATATACCGGTAACTGTGCATAAGCCAATATCCATACCGGGACCACAATGAGCCAGTTCATCAGCAAACCAATATAACCAGAGTGCCAAATCAACAATGTAGACCTCCAGAAGGATAACTGTTGACATCAATGACAAAACCAATGCAACACATGACAAAGTCATCCATAATACCAACATCTCAATGACATCCTTGAAGAAGAAGTATACATAGAGCAACTAGATGGATTTTCCTTGTCTGAAGATAAAGATATTGTTTTTAAACTACATAAGGAACTGTATGGATTGAAGCAAGCATCGAGAGCATGGTTTGAAAGGTTGCATGCACACCTGATCAAGATAGGATTCTAGTATATCAGTGAGGACAGTAACATATATCTAAAGATTGATGGAGAGAAAGTATTGATAGCTGAAGTATTTGTGGATGACATTATCTTTGGTGGTAATGATGACTTATGCATGGATTTTGTTGAGGAGATGAAAAAGGAATTTGAGATGTCTCTTATTGGAGAAATTAAATTCTTTATTGGGTTATAGGTCCAGCAATTGGATGGTGGAATTTTTATCTATCAAAGTAAGTATGTCAAAGAGGTGTTGAAAACATTTGGCATGGAGGATTGTAAACTGGTTGGTACTTCGATGGTGTCATGCTACAAATTGTCTAAACAAGATGACTCACCATCTTTAGATGAGAAAGAATACAATTCTATGATTGGTAAATTACATTATGTCATTCATAATAGACTGAATATTGCACATGCTATTGGGTTGGTTGCTAGATTTCAAAAGGATCCCAACAAGACTCACTTGACAATAGATTATGGTTTATGGTATCCTTATAAAGGAATTTTTTCTTTGAATGTATTTATAAATGCAAATTGGGCAAGCAATATAGATGACCTGGAGATTTTCTTCTTGGAGGTAGATTGGTTGCTTGGACAAGTAAGAAGCAAACTTGTGTTTCTCAGTCAAAAACAAAGGTAGAGTATGTTGCACCATCAATGAATTGCACACAAGAAATATAGATGAGACATGTGCTTGAAGGATTCAGATTTGATATGTGTGAACCAATAACTATTTACTATGATAATAGTAGTGCAATTAATATTTCAAAATATCCCATGTTACATGTAAGAACAAAGCACATAGAATTGAAATATCATTTTCTAAGGAAAAGAGTCCAGGAAAAACAAGTCTTCATGGAGTATGTGACAAGCAAAGAGAAGCTAGTAGACATTTTCATAAAACCATTTCCAAAGACAACCTTTGAGTATCTCAAAGGTAAACTAGGGGTTAGACCCCTACTCTGAAAAAACTAGAATGCAGGATGCATCAATCCATTGGGATTCATGACTATTTTTCACTTTGGATTGATGAGATGCAGGATAATCCATAGGGGGAATAGACTAGATGAGTTTGTAGACATGTTGAAGATAGTAGCTGCAGAAGACTTGATGATTTGTGATGCTTATGCACCTTTGGCATTGCTATCCAAGGGGGAGAAGAAATATGATTAAGAGAAGACATATGATTAGGAGGAGAAGATAAAGTGTAACCGACAGATGAGGTGCAGTAGAGAAGAGAAGAGTTGCAGAGGAGGTCCATAACAGAGTGAAACTGTATGAGTTGAGTATGTTGATATTAAGTATTGCCATCAATGCCAAAGGGGGAGATTGTTGGCATGTTTGGCATAACTAATGAAGATGAGATGATGATGGATGACTGTACCGGTAGAGGAAAGATGACATGATTAGTTATTTGTGTTGTCATTGATAGAAAATAGGGTCAATTGATGTTTAATGATGTTTTCAGTTAGTTTTTGGTGATTGACTTGTTGGCTAAGTGATTTGGTCTACTGGAGTAAGAGTTTGACAGAGTTTATCGGCAAGACTGCGAATTATGACCTTAATCGGTAAAGAAAATAAGTTTTGATGGAATTGGGTTATTGGCGATGTTTAGTGACTTGTGAATTGATTCAAAAGATTTTATGATGGATTTAAGTATGTAATCGAAACTGCATCCTATGATGGCTACTGGAAGGCATGTTTTGAATTTTTGATGAAGTTCTACCAGGGTTTAAGAATGGTTTAAGGACTGGTAAAGAATTTTCTTAACCGGTAATGATTTTTGGTTTGGTGGTGATCTACATCAAGTTCATGTGTTGATGATAACACAACACAAACCGCGTGATGTGTTTGAAAGATGTTTTGGTACGTTTGGAGAGAAATTTTTTTGGGAATGTGCAAAGTGCAAAGTGCTTAGCGAAATTGTACCATATCAACTTGTTGTGATGATTTATGATCATTCAACGGTCAATATTGATTTGTAATTGATTGTAATGATCCATATGATGATCTATAATGAGTTGTAAAGATCTATGATGATATATGTAGTAATTCTTAGGGTTTTGATGCCGACCTAGTTGCAAAAGTTATTTATGTCGGTAAGGTTGATGATTTGGAGTGTTAGTGATTTTGAGAAGTGTGTGAAGCCAAACCAGTGTGTGTGATCTGCTAGTGAGATGCAGACTTAGAACTTAATTGGATATGATCAAGCAAGTAGTTGAGTGCTATACACAGATCATTCACTGTTGTTCTCTAACAATTGCAACAACTAAAATCCCTTAACTAGGTAGGTCCTAACATGCCTCATATGGTAAAATCCCCTAACAGGGTGACTCAATATCTGAGTTCTAAATCCTCTTGCAAAGTTGATGCTAACGGATCAAAGCTTCTAACAGGGATGGGGTAAATCCCTTAACTGGGTGACTCCTAACAAGGTATGTTCCTAACAGGGCATCATTGTAAGCTTCTAACGGACTGGGCTCCTAATAGGGCACATTTTGAAAGAGTGAAAAATATTTGTGGGTACCGATTCCCACCGTGGTTTTTCCCTATTTGGGTTTCCATGTGAAAATCATGGTGTTCATGTGTGGAATGCTTTTGTTGTGATGTTCATGTTTTATTTCTGATAACTGATTAAGATAGTTTATGTTTGTTTAACAAAGTTCTTAAAGTGGTTACCGGTATTGATGATTATATGATTGATGAACCATTCTGATCAGTTAATAAGTTGGTAATAGTTTTTGCATGATTTGATAAGGAAATCTATTATGAAGAATTGGTTTAAGTGTTGAATTTTGTCAGATCTAAGATAAGTCTATTTTGGTGTTGAAAGTTCAGTTTTTGTTAATACTGATTCACCCTCCTCTCAGTATTATCCGGATCCTCTAGGATTACCATGTATACCATTTTTGGAAATAAAAAAATAGTGCTTCTTCTAATCATAACAACATATAAAATAGATTGTTTGCCCACCATGAAAACCTAGAGCAAGGTCCCACTCCTTGGGGACATTCGGTAATTTATTTAGTTTTTATTGTTTCAATTTATGTGTTTCTATAGTGTTTTATCATTGATTGGAGTGATTTATGCTTGAATGTTTTAATGTTGTTCCTGTCTCCAGGAAGTGACAATTCCTATCTTTGGGATTATTTTGCTTTGTTATAGATTTATTTCTATAGGTTGTATTTCATCCCCACTCATCTCATGACTTTCACCCCTTTGTGGCATTGTTGTCCTGAAGGATTGTACCCATGAAGCTAAGTATGAAACCCAACAATCCTGTGAAACATGAGAATAATTTTAGGCCTATGGGTTTCCTATATTGAAAGTAGACCTCCGAATTATAGGCTATCTTCCTGCATGATGAATCTCTTGCAAACTAACTTTTGTTGAGAAAAAGGATAGAAGGAATACTGAAAATAAACCTATCCTATGAGGTGATGCACCAAATATTTTATTTGAAATCTACAACCTTCTTAATTCACAAAATCTTTCAACAAGTAGACCTCAATCACTCAAAACTCAACTAAACATGTGATGCATCAATATTTCATATAAAGGATTGAATTCAAAATGTTCTTGAAGGAAAACAAATTGTTTTCATAACTACAAATTATTGAAATCAGCTAGTACAATCTATAACCTGCTCCTATCATGTAACTACTCATACCAATCATATTTGAATGAGACATAACTAAAGGATTTAAGCACAAATCACATTAATAACATAAAATCATTCATCCATAACATAATACAAGTTTTTAAGAAGGAAAATTTTGCTATTTTATTGAAAATAAGGAGCTGTTGTTGTTACAAACTCATAAAAGGGAGTTTTTTTTCTTTCCTCGACATGATTGTAGACTAATTTTACAAACTCAAGGACAATATTGTAGCTCACTTTTTTGAGTTTGTAACAACAACAACTCCTTATTTTTTATAAAATAACAAAATTTTCCTTCTTAAACACTTCTTGTATTGTGTTATGGATGAATGATTTGATGTTATTATTGTGATTTGTGCTTAAATCCTTTAATTATGTCTCATTCAAATATGATTGGTGTGAGTAGTTACATGATAGGTGTAGGTTATAGATTGTGCTAGCTGATTTTAGTAATTTGTAGTTTTGAAAATAATTTTTTTTCCTTCAAGCAAGTTCTGAATTCAATCCTTTATATGAAATATTGATGGATCACATGTTTAGTTGAGTTGTGAGTGATTGAGGTCTACTTGTTGAAATATTTTGTGAGTTAAGAAGGTTGCAAATTTCAGATAAAATATTTGGTGCATCACCTCATAGGATAGGTTTAATTTTAGTATTCCTTGTATCATTTTTCTCAACAAAAATTAGTTTGTAGGAGATTCATCATGCAGGAAGCCGACCTATAATCTGGAAATCTACTTTCAATATAGGCAACCTACAGGCCTAAAATTATTGCCATGTTTCATAGGATTGATGGGTTTCATACTTAGCTTCACGAGTGCAATCCTTCATGATAATAGGCATACAACCCCGACACCTCTCACAAGTTTTCATCCTAGATTGACATGTAGACCAAGTTGAATTTAGTTATTAATTTCTCTTATTTCCTTACCCCATTTTTGGCCTATCACTTCAAAGATGCACGAATTTTATAGATAGATGATGGATGGAGACTTAGATCTAAAATGAATTGATAAGATACCTTTGTAAAGGGTTCCCTAGTTAATTTACCGATTAGGCAATCCTCTAATGATCATGTGTAGCCCCAGAGATCAAATTTTGTCAGGGAGATATAACTTCTACCCCATTTCAAATTAGGGCTCCTTTGAGAAGAACCAGAGTGCCCCTGACATCTCACAGTGGGACCCACCAAAGGGAATACATGACATCAAAGTTGGATAATTGGGCCTAAATGGACCTAGAGAGGGGATGAGAATAGGACACACTAAAGTGGAAGCACAAACGTATGGTGTAAATTGGATCGGTGACAATTGACAACACCACAATAGGATATAAGACCATGCTAAACAAAATGTGCCAACACACACACCAAGAACACTTGCCCCATAACTTTATGAAAAACATACCATAAACACAACATATGAAAGCCCATGTCAAGTTCTATCCTTGCTCCTCTAATAACGAGGTTATCTTTAAGTAGCATAAGGACCTGACATGAAAAAGATCCAACAAAGGAAAGACTCACTAACCAAACAAGTCAATATCCATTTAGATTGTATTACCAAAAGATACATGCTTCAGATAAGAAAAGGTTGGATAGATTGTTATTTGGATAAGATGTTGATTGATAGGATTCCTATTCTAAGATAGATATGTTCGTAAAGGTTGATAGTATGGTCATGATGTAGGACAAATTTGATGATGCAATTGATCGATTTATGCTCTGACAATTTTTCTTGGATAAAGATGTTGCAATGTGATGCTTGTTTTAGCCTGAAATGTCATTGTCATAGAAAAGAGATAATTTATTGCAAAGCATGGTAATGATGTGAAGAAGATGGTGTAAGGGTAGATTTATTACGATAGATAGATTGGTATGATAGATTGTGATACAAAATTGTGTGGCCCCTTGCATAGTGGAACATCTCACATTTTATAGTTCTCAGGAATCTCATCCACAACACTAGGTCAAGGACCTGTGCAACCAAATAGGAGTGTAGCTTGTTAGTACTAGGATAAAAGGGAAAATATTGACATTTCTTTGGAAGGATATGACAAAAATACATTGAGCATAAAAAAGTATCAAGCCATTGTAGGTGTGGAAAAGGGATTTATTATGAATGGAGATAGAAGTTAATTATAGAGCAAGGATTAAGGTTTATTATAGAAGATTAGATATAATGATAATATATGAAGAATCCTAACTTATTAAGTGTGGTGCTTGTTTGCCAAGTTTTCACCATGGTACTTGCCCATGGCACCACCAAAGTGGTTTGATACTAGATGAATTATTTTTCTTTATTTTTTACAATTTTCCCTTTTTTTTGTGTCACACAAGATGCCTATTTACTAGGATTTCATCAAGGTTATGATTTTTTTTTTCATTTTTTTGTATTTAATATTTGTTTTTTAAAATATTTTTTAAATTTTAATTTTAATTTTTTTAATGGGATACTCTGAGGATCAAGTTTAGAAATTTTTGAGGTGCATTCCACTAAGTGGTTCTTCAAGTGGCTCCCCTTTAATTGTGGCAAGATGGTATGCACTAGATCCATAAGATGTTGTGATGATATAGGGACCTAGATAGTTATGTTCAAACTTTCCTGGCTTTTCTCTTTCTTATTGATTCTTAGGGTTCTCTCTTAAGACCAGTCTTAAATATTGAACGTGTGGGATAAATCTCTTGTTGTAATTATGATGAAGATGGTTTTGGTAAGACTGAAGATGATTTAATGCTACTTGGCATCTCTCATCAATCAGCTTGAGCTCATGCAGTCTAGAAACTCCATACTCTTCATCATCAATGAACCATTGCAAGGACACTCTCAAAGATGGTAACTTGACCTCTTTAGGTAAAATGGCTTCAGATTCATAAACTAAGGAGTAGGAGGTGGTACATGTGTGGGTGAGAATATTGATTCAATAAGACCATAAGGATGGATAAAGTTGGAGATGCCATCATGACCAACTTTATTGATTATATTTTTAAGAATCTTAAGGATAGTTCTATTAGATGCCTCAACTTGAACATTATTCTAATGGTAATAGGGAGTCGAAAAGAGATGTTAGATATGAAATTTGTCACAAAGCTCATGAACATCTTGATTTTTGAAAGGGTGACCATTATTCGTGATAATAGATGAAGGGATAATGTAGCAACAAATGATGTAGTTAAGGATAAAATTAGTGATCTTCTTTCCTGTGATGTAGGTAAGGGGTATGGGTTCAATCTAGTTTGTGTAGTACTCAGTGGTGGTGATAATAAACTTGTGTCCATTAGAAGAGGAGGGATGGATCTTTCCTATGAGGTTGAGTCCCCATTGAGAGAAAGGCTAAGGTGTTGTAATAGGATGAAGCTCTTGCACTAGTGCATGGATAAGATCTCCTTGAATCTGACACTGGTGGTGTTTCTTAACAAAGCGGTAAGCATCACATTCCATACTAGGCCAATAGTAACCTTTCTACATCAATTTATTATCTAAGGTAGGACCACTAGAGTGAGTGTTGCATATACCATTGTGCACCTATGAGTTGATAGCTAAACAAGTACATAAATTGTACACTATCAAGAACGGAAGACTAGACTAAGACACTATCAGAATAGAGTGTGGAACTATATTGAAGATTTTAAAACTTTCTCAATAGAAGTGACGCCTAGGGATAAAAAAAACAAGAGAATATTCTCTAGCTATGTTAGCATCTCTCCTATTGCCTCACCCCAACTTCAAAGATAGAGTGTACAATATGGAGATAATTTACAGACCTAGTGTGCTTAATATTATTAATTACTAGCAGGTTTTTGATAACGATAGGAAAATTATCAACTTCCTAGAGAAGGTTGACACATTTGTTAACCTATTTTTCGAAGGAAGCATTGAGGAAAGCAATGATATATAGAAAGGAGAAATTTACTTCAAAGATGACAAAGAAAGAGAATTGATCCAATTGAAAGGCAATAATATTCCTAGGGGTCTAGTCTCCCTAGAGAACTTGTTTGGCTGTCATGACCAAAATATTAAATAAAAGAATTCCAGTTTAGTTAGGACTTTTATAGAATATGAGCAGATTAATATAGAGATGGTTGAAGACCCCAAATTGGTTTATATTGCAAAGTGTTGTACCCCTCAATAAAAGAGACACCTGATCTCTCTACTAAGCCAATACAAAGACATTTTCACTGGGTGCTATGATGACTTAAAGAAATTCAAATGTGGGAAGATTCAACATCACATCCCTCTCAAACTAGGTGTGACTCTGTTCAGACAAATACATAGAGATTACAACCCCAAGGTGGTAGAGGCCATTTTCAGTGATATTGATAAAATAATCAAGGCAAGGGTTATCTACTCTATCCACCACTCTACTTGGATAGTGAATGCTATGCCTATTAGAAAGAAAAATAGGGAGATAAGATTCTATGTAGATTTTCATAATTTGAATCAAGCCTTCCTTAAGGATAACTACCCCTTGTCAATAATGGATCATATTTAATAAATAATTTTTGGTTCAAAGATGATGTTGATGTAGGATGTCTTCTTGAGATAATACCAAATAGAAGTAGCACTAGAAGATCATCTCAAAACTACTTATACCACTCTAATCATTGTTTTCACCTACAATACGATACCTTTTGGATTTATCAATGAAAGAGATACCTTTCAAAGATCCATGGATTTAACCTTCAAAGACTTGAAGAACAAGATAATTGTGGACTACTTGGATGACCTGATGTTATTATACAAAAAGAGGGAAAATCATTTTCTTGATCTAGAGAGGTTTTTACATAGGTGTAGAGATTTCTATATCAATTTGAACCCAAAAAAATTAGTCTTCATAGTAACTGAAGGAAAAATTCTGGGACATATTGTCTCTAGGGATGAAATCAAAATTGACCTAGAAAGAGTTAAGGAAATTCAACAATTAAGCCTCCCCACTTCTTAGAGTGGCACACAATCATTATTTTGGTCAAATACATTTCCTAGGGAAAGTCATTCTAGATTTAGCTAAATTGACCATACATATTGCTGAGATGATGAAGAACCATCCTACTTTCAGATGGACTCAAGAAGGTAAAAGGGATTTTGAAGATACTAAAACAGCTATAGCTAATGCTCCTAGTTTGGTACACCCTGACTTCAAGAAGGATTACATTATTTATTGTTATGCCTCAGAACATACAATGTGGACCATTTTACTACAAAAGAATGAGAAAGATATGGAAGTGCTGATCGCTTTCATGAGTGTGCCTCTAAATAAGAATGAGTTAAATTATTCCCCAATGAAAAAAAAAATTCATATGCTATAGTTAAAGCTTTGAAAATCTTCAAGTTCTACACTTACATACTATAGTTTTTGTTCCTGACTCAACTGTGAAGAGTATTTTGACATAGAAAGATATTGATTGCAACAAAAGAGGTGCTTGGGTGGTGAAGGTAAAAGAGTATGATATAGACATAAAGCCCACGACATTGGTCAGGGGAAGAGGCTTATACAAAATGATAGTAGAAAACAAGCCTAATGAAGATGAAGGTTTACTGACAATGACATTCATAAGTACTAATGATGAGTGATTCTCAGATGTGGTGTACCTGCTAACATATGGTGAATGTCTTCCTTAGTTATCTCCTAAACGAAGAAGTAAATTGAAGATAAAGGCTTCTAAATATGTTTTATAGAAAGGGAACTAGTATAAGAGAGGAGTGGATGGTATGTTCCTGAGTTGTGTAGACCAAGAACATCAAAGGAAGCTGCTAGAGACTTTTTAACAGTGAGGCATGCAATGGAAAGATTTTTGCATCTATAACATATTTTAAAATCCTATGTCAATAATTTTATTGGCCAAGTATATTCAAAGATGCATATAAATGGGTATCCAAGTGCGATAAATGTTCAAAGTTTGCTAATAGGTCTCAGTTAGTTGCACTTTCATTAATGCCTGTAGTTATTGAATAACCCTTTCAAAAATGGGGTTTAGATTTTATTGGGCCCATAAACCCTAACTCAAGTGTAGGACATACCCACATCCTTATAGCCATCAATTATTTTACTAAATAGGTTATGGCTATTCCCATAATATAAACTACTTTTGAAGTAGTTATCAACTTTTTGAAAGAAAATATCATGCTAAGATTCAGAGTTCCCAAAAAGATTGTGGCTGATAATGCTAGTAGTTTTTCTTCTTTTGAAATACCCTTATTATGTTATGAATATGGGATTAGTCTAGCTCATTCCTCAGATTATTACCTACAGGGTAATAGTCAAGTTGTATCAAGAAATAATCATCTCATCTCTATTATCAAAAAGTTCGTAGAGAAAAACTAGAAAAGTTGGCACAAAAGTCTGTTGGCATTATGTGAACCGGTATGAGGACATGATGACATTGTATGTTGTCATTGATGTCAATATGCTGAAGAGGAAACTGAAAGCATCATCATTTATAAAGCTAAGTGTTCTATTTATCATCTTTTCTTCAGTCGAGTACTTGTGTTTTGAGATGTTTAGCTACATACATAAACATTTTATATAGATTCATACATTTCATTATTCACTTATCTGCATTCATCTTATTGCATATAAAATAAAAAATTGCATTTCATATTACTCATTACACATTCATCTATTTGCATATGAAAAGAAACAAAAATAGACATCCATAATCATTTGCATTACATACTGAAAAGAAATGCATACATATAGAATAAAGCATATAAAAGACATCTCATAAACGAATCAACACAAGTATGATGAAGTCAAATCGGATCTCGTATATATATATATATATATATATATATATATATATCATATAAAGTCTAAGAGTACAAAATGATGTCTAATGACATATACAAACTCCCATTGGAGCAAGAATCGCATAGGATACAAAAAATGGGTGTGTCTACAAAAAATATCCAAGCTAGAAAAAGAATATCTAGCTCTCGACCTCTCCCTCATCTCCCGGTGGAGGAGGAGGAGCCTGATGACCAGGATATTGATGAGGTACCCGAGCTCCCTCTGACCATGCCATATACTGTGAGTAGGGAATGACCTACTGCGCAACTGGAACTGCGATAATATATGCTGCAATATAGTAGGCTGTCCTACTAGTCTGGAGAAGGACCTCCTATCGCAAGGCCTCTATCTCTGCTATCGTCTCTACTCTCATCTCTGAGATCTCATGATTGTGGTCAACCCTAAGATCTGTAAGCTATCAGTCTCGCTCTATTAGCTGAGTTTGAGCCACTGTCAATTGTGACTGCATCTCCGCAAGACGTGCTCTCATCGACCGTCCCATGTCATTCCCCTACTCTCTTGCAGGCTCTCCACCCCCATCTCCACCTCCAACTCCACCCTTCTCCTCACGCAACTATCAAACCTATCTCAGAGCTGAGCACTCCTCCTCAGCTTCGCCCAATCTCACTCTTACATGCCCTAGGGATCCGCCCTCACCCCTCTGTTGTCCAACCCCAACTGAAACCCTATTGCTTCTAGCACCAGGATCACCACCTACCTGCGTCTGAGCCTTGACTCTCTGTCCTCATCCCTATCTCTATCCCTAGCCCTATCCTGGTGTGAGGGCATCATCCTCAATCTCCTTAATACGAGGTGCCTGTTTAGCTGGATCTGTGAATTTAGGAAATGGATGCTACTGGAACCACTCTCTCAACTAGGGCAATACCCCTACATCTGCAATATCATCTAGGTAGTCCCATCTCAGTCATTGTAGACCGGCAAGCTCCAACATACTAAAGGCATAGGATAACCTCAGTGACCATCCTTGCCTCTCCTCATCAGTATATTGGGCATACGCTGTATACTCCTGTGATACCCCCTGAGGCTTACCATACTACCTCATCACCCGTGATACTACAAACCACTCCACTATCATCTGCGATCTCCCAATAAGAGGGCGAGTAAAAAAAGGGTCCTTGCATACCAATCACTAGTCATCCCATGACTCTAAGCCCCTGTACGATCTCCATACTACGACTATCAAGTCATCAAGCTATCGCCGCCAAAAAATTGGTCTTGCCCAGATGGGGCTGTGTGACATAACCGGCATACCTATATATAATCGGCTGCCCAAGCTCTCTACTATCATATACTATAAGCCAACAAACTGGAAGGTGCTCCCAAGCCCAAACCTGTAAAATAAATACACCTGTAGCCATGCTCCTGCTATCCCTATATACAATCTCATGTATCTCGTGATACATTTGGGCCAATATACAAGAACCCCAGCCAAGCCTCTGAGGGGTCTCCATCAATCTCATCAGCATCCTGCCCCATCCACACTGGAAACCCTGCTGTACTCTATCTAGCATAAGAAAACAACTGATAAATCCTACTAGAACACACGCCAATGGAAACTCCTCGCTGTATCTTCTCATCATCACGTCCCAACTAATGGAATGGGTCAAAATGTCTGGATCCCTGAGTACATGTCTAACCGCTTGTAGTTCAGGTAACAATGCTGCATAATAATCCACCTTATCCCCAGCAAAAGGGATATGAAGGATCCTATATACATCCTCATGAGTGATGGTCATCTCCCCCACTGGCAAATGAAACATGTTATGCTCTGAATGGAAATGCTCAACCAATGTTGTGAGCATACCGTTATTCACACAAATATCTGGTAAACCAAGAAGATGAGGCAAACCGCACAAGTCAATATGAGCTTGATCAACCTCTAACAAATGTCATACTAATGCCATGGTGGGAGGATAAATGCATCTGAAAAGCACAAGAGGTAATCAAACTTGCAAAAACCCAACAATGAAGCATTAGAAAACATTCCAAATGAGCCTACAAGAAAAATAAAATATCACGCAAATCTAACTAAGTCGAGTGCAAAATCAAAATTTCAAGTTTTGATCTTCAAAAATACCCACTGTTTCCCAAACGACAAAACACAGAAGGGCAGCATCTTGTATGAGTCAGGATTGACCTTCGTACAAAAAAACATCCCCATATGACAAAATATAAGGCTTCACATGACAAAATGGTATTTTTACAATCATGTCGTACGAAACACGGGTAGGGCCTGAATGCCAAATCTAATGGTCTCAAACGATAAAAGATAATTCAACAGTTTGTCGTATGAGATAGGATCCTGTCTCGCACGACAAAATGTGAAACCCGACTTCAAACATGCCAAAAACTTGAAAAATGAACAAAAAAATTCAAAATTGAGAATATAAAGAGGCCTAAGATTGACCACTTACCGCTGGCTCATAGTTTCGGGGTCGATTATGTCATCTCTGGTGCTCAAATCGATGCTCATGATTAGGGACCACTATTTTCTTCACAGAAGGCTTTTTGAATTTTCAAACTTGGAGGTTAAAATGATTTGAAAATGACACTTTTGTCCCATATATAGCCAAAAACCTAATTTTTCAACTTGCTTCAATGGACATGAAAATTGCACCCTTAGCTAATTTGCCCATTCTAATTCCGTTTTTGGGATCAAAATCAAAATTTGAGATCATTTTACTAGTCAATGTTAAAATTTGGACCACTTAGCACTTTTCATCAAATGCTCATTCTTTCTTCAAATTGCGCTCAATTTCTCATGAATCAACGTGGAGTCTCAATTTTATTCTACACAACAACTTTGTGCTCAATTCAAAATCAATTAACGCTAAATTTTCAAAAATTCCTCAGGATCAATTTGTGCCCAAATAACTTATCATCGCCAACAATCGCCTATAATGTACCCTCGTTATCTTTTGATTTCGTTCCCAAGGGGGCATACTCACGACCTTATGATCTCACATCTCACATGTCGAGAATTTTTTTTTTTAATCTTTATCAAAAGTCAAGAAAAAATCTTTTCAACTAAAGAAAATCAATTCTTATTTCTAAAGAGGCACTTAGCTTCATCGCTTTACATCAAGTTGAGATCTCTTGATCATCTAAATCGAATCAATCGCTAGGGGCATATCAGTTTCATCGCTTCAAATCAAGCTGATATTTGTCTTCATCTGAATTAGTTTCTTAATGTTAATCAAAATTTTAAGTTTAAACTTAATCAAAATTTTAAAGAGTATCTTTGATCACACGCTAAATCTAAGCTGGTGTTTAGTTTCATCACTTCGAATCAAGCTGGACAGTTTATTTTTCACTCATTGTATCTTTATCAATCAAGTTCAAGATCAATTTTTATCTTTGCTCATTGTGTCTAGATCAATCAAGTTCAAGTTTGGTATCTTTCTTTTTCTATCGTTCCTCAGTTCAATCAAGTAAGGGATCAGTATCGCTTTAATCAGACTTCATTCAGCTTTGTCACTTTGAATCAAGCTTAACATCTCGCTTTAATCTAGTTCATGATCAATCAAGTTCAGAATTGGCATCTCCTAGACATCACATATTCTTTAAACCAACGCATTGCTCGCACATTAATTCAAAGAGGGGCAAATGTAATACCCTAAAAATGGTCATCTAAATCATGGGCCCCTAATCTTGACAACATCACTAAGGTCCTAACCAAAGGCAATTAAATCAACCTTGGGCACATTATTAATTCTTTAATCATCAAATATCACATGGCAAATCAATTACTCAATATTAATTAAATATTTATTTAATTAATTGAATCATTTCCAAGAATATCATTTTGATCAATTATCCTATTTTAATTTATTAAATATCCTAGCATATTTAATTAATTAAATTTGCCATTTAATCATACAAAAGGAATTAATTACAAAGCAAGAGTTGAATTGAAAATAAAATAAAAGAATTGAATTGAGAGAGAAATCAAACTTGAGATATTATTTCTTTTTCTAAATTTAGAACTTGAAATCAGAAAAGCAATTAAATTGAATTGTGAATTATTCTCTAAAATTGGAACTCAAAGCTTTTTAGAAAAAAGAAGTTCAGTTGCATTAAAAAGACTCTTTTCTTGAATAAATAAAAGAATTATCTATTTTTATCATTGTAGGCGTATAAACATGACCATATTCCTAAATGAATATTCAATGTTCATTTTATTCTCATTCCTCTATTTAGTTAAATCTAATTTAATTAAATCAACCACATTCTTCTATTTAATTAAATAAATTATTGAATTTATTTAGTTAAATTCACTTAAGCCCTTTATGTCATTTAATTGAATAAATCATTTTATTTAATTAAATCCCTTCTCCCTACTTTTTAATTAAATTTACATTTAATTAATAGTTTACCCCAATTAAATAAATCTAATTTATTTAATTTCCCATTTTGCAACCAAATTGAAATAAAGCATTTTATTTTAATTAATCCTATTATTCCTCATCCACTTGCATTTTCCTACATCTCCCACTTGCATCCTAATCCCCTTCCTAAATTCTTCTAGAATCCATCTAATCCTAATCAATTAATCCAAACCCATTCATTATCCCCTTTCCCTAATCTTGAGGAGGTCACTTCTAAAATTTGGAGTAAAGTTTTCAAAAGGCATTAAAGCCTTTATGCCTTCAAAAAACTAACTTGTTGAATACCCCCAGATTTGGAAGGACTCTTACACATTTTCCCCCAAAGTCTTCAAACCATTAATGGTTAACTAACCCTTAGTGACATGGTTAGAGACTTTTTGAGTAACTTAACCCTCATCTAACCTAGGGGTCTCATCAAGCATTTATTGCTTTGACCATGGTTATCCCTTTAACCTTTGCACAAGAGTTTATCCTTTGGGTAAAAGCTTTGTCCATTGGATAACTCTAACCTAACCTTAACCCTTACCTTCTAAGGTAACCATGAGGTCTTCTCAAGCATTTAATGATTCTTACCTCTCCTCTCAAGCAGTCTTATGTTGACAATTATCACCATTTCATTGGTGAAAATTGTAAACATGGATTGATAACTTTCAATCTTGACCCTTGATTAACTCCTCCAATCTTGACCATCCATTGCCCTATTTTCACTATAAATAGAGCTCTCATTCGTCCATTTTAAGGATCCATGAAAGCTTTTAGTATCTCATTTAAGCTCAAATTTATCAATACATCTAGCCTCTTTTTGTAATAGGAATTAATCTAATAAGCATTTTAGAGTATTTCCTTTATCATTAGCTTAAATCATTAACTAGTATATCATGTTAGGATAGTATTGCTACTAACCTTTTCATCTTATAATCTAGTTTACTTCATTTGTAGAATCATGCATAGATAGGATGCATTTCATGGTAAAATCAATCTAAAGAATCCCTCGTTCTTGTATTCGTCATCCCTAAGTCACTTTGCTCAGTGATATGAGAGCAAAGGCATTGGCTTGAGGGACCTTGTGAGATAGAGAACCATGGAACCTACCTTGGAAAGTTGAGTCATTCCTCATGACTCCATAACTTGCACCAAGAAGTCATGTGGGTGTGTGAACAAGCTCTTTGAGACCACATTTTCACATTTTGAGTTTCATTGACCCACTTTTCCTGCACACATTTCTGGCACCCACCATGGGGCTCAACCCCATTAATCAAATCAGTTTTTAAAACTAATCACTTTTGCAGGTAGGCGGGAAATAGGAATTGACGTGTAGGGAACATCCCTTAGTGCATCTAGTTAAAAGTCCAGCGCATCTGGCTCATTGTTCGGCGCGTGAGACTCATTCCCTAGCACGTTCAAACTGTTACGTAGCGCATAAACTTTATGAACATTTTCCTATAGGTCTTGGCGCGGGAAAATAATAGAGTAGCGCATTCATAAAATAGTTTAGCACATCGGGTCTTTTCGATAGCGCATCCCAGTCATCTTGTAGCACATACAATCCTTTTTGTAGTGCATCACAGACAAAAAACAAGAATTAAATTGTAACTGAGATAAAACTTAGACTTGTAGAAGTCCACAAGAGCAAAAATCTTTCTAACTATTTTAAATCGGTATTTTGTAGAATTTCTGACATTTTCTTGCAGGGAGGAGCTTAGTGTTATTTTTAGGATTATAAATAGTTTAAATTTTTACTAGCTTATTTAAGTTAGTTATAATTTAGAGTCTTTTTAATTCTTGTTAGATAAAATTTAACTCACCTTATTTGGGCTATAAAAAGAACCACAAAACAATCTTTTCTTGCTTTTCTAAAAGAGAAATTTTCAATTTGAGCTCTAAAAAGAACAAAGCAATTTTTCTATTTTTGCAAACAAAGGTGTTTTAAAAGTGCTTCACCATCCTTTGGTGCATAAAAGGATCCACTTCAAATTTTTTCAAAGTAAAAGAATCACACATGTCCAAAGTCATTTGCAACTAAAGAGGGAAGATCTTCCCCTTTTGATCGATTTCTTTTGCTGACCAAACATCAAATTTGCTTTGTTGACCAGTTCTTTTTCATAGATCAGAAAATCATTGCCTTAAAAGGATAAAATAAACACCATGTTTTTGTGGAGCATTATCTCCATATAGATTTTAGCAAATCATTGCCTTGAAGGATAAAAAGAACCTTGTTTGCCTTGTCTCGAAAGTGGAAGTGATATGCTCTCCCCTTAATTGGGTGATCAAAAAACTAGACCACTCTTACACTTTCAGTGATATTGCATTAAATCCTTTAGTAGGCCTTCCTTCCCAAGGGGTTGAAAAAATCTTAAAGCCATTCTTTGGCTGGTGTGAAGGGAACGACCTAAGTGGGGGATGACTTTGAAGCCAAGTGTTCCAACCCACTATAATCAAAAGTGAAAAGTGACGAAAGTCCTTTTCAACAGTTGCGCACAGCGATTAGCCTTCCCCAGTATCCTTGTGATACATAAAGCCTTTGTTCTAAAGGTTGGGAAGCCTCCTGAGGGATTTTATCACTAACAGCTGAATGGGAAGCCTAATTATGAACTTTAGTGTAGAAACTTTGAGCCAAGTCAGTACCCAGACATTTGAAATATCATAGTGCAAGGGTGGGGAAGAATCCGCCCCCAAGATCGCTTACCATATATCTCCCAAGATAACTACTCAATTGTGAAGTAATTCACTTTGGGTTAATTTCTGGCAAAAGGCAAAAACACGGGCGCCCCCTAGGGGGTCACATGGTTGTTTGAGCTATGGAGTATCGAGACTAGTGGGCTATGATATTGCTTATGACCCTTGAATAAAAAGTTTGACTGAATTGCATGTTGTATCTAAACCTGTTAAAACATTGAGGATTTGAACACATCCTCGCAGAACATACACTCATTGTTTAGATTAGGAAAAATGGTTGTCTCTTTTGTGTCATGTTTTCATCTATTAATTCAAAAAATCATCCATCATCACTGAAAACTAAAAACAAAGTTCCAAAAATTGTAGAAAAATGACCAAGTCAAAACTATTAGGGCATCTTAGCGCATAAGAACAACCTTTTAGAGTGTGGAAACCATCTTTTAGTGCATTCGACCTTCACCTTAGCACATTAAGTTTTAATGTTAGCACTTCATAGGAACCTAAAACTAGTAGTTTAAAGTGGCACCTTTTGAAAACAGTCTGGCGCATTGAAGCATCAACTTAGTGTGTGGAGACCAAACTTGAGTGCGTAGAGATCAATAGTTAGCACATTGGCGACCCATATTAGCGCATAACCTTTTAAACTAGGACAAAATCAAAACAAACTAGTTAGCGCGTCACAGGGGGCAGCGTAGCGCGTGGGGTCTTTTCTCTAGCGCATTAAGGACTTTCTGTAGCGCATTGTGTCTCTATCTTAGCACGTGGAAAAAACCAAGAAAACAGGGGGCAAAACAGAGGCCATTTTTGAAAAATTTGAAAACAATTTAGGGAGCTTTCCGTCCTCAATCTGAACTTCATCAAATAGAAAAACAAAACAGAGTATCAAAAACTATTCTGAAAAGCAAGTTTTCCATCGAACAGAGTTGCCAAAATCTGAAAACTAGTCGCAAGATAACACATCTCTCCTATCAAAATAAGGAAACCTCATCACAAGTATCAAGAAAGTCCTTCAATCAAATAGATTTCTATCCAAAACCACACTTGTTTTAAAACTCCAAGTTGTCAAATCAAGTTTCCATATCGGGAAAGCTCATATTCCATATCCTTTGACATGTTTTGACGTGAGGGGGCATCTAAACCTTCATTTGATAAAGTAAAAATTGAGTTTCCAAAACAAGATAAACTAAATCCAAAACAAATCAAAGGAAACCATTGATCACTTGTGCATGACTAATTCTCATATTCTAAGAAGAAAGAGTATTTATCATAACACTAAGTTGAGGAAACAACAACCTAGTTCTCTGAAACTTGCCAAACGGAATAAATTTTTATACATCAATTGCCAACTCTTCAAATCTTATCAAACATTCCTTCATCATATGTACTTGTATCTTCAAGAAAAAATAAATGAATTTGACAAGGAACCATTGAGGAGTAGAGCATTCTATCAAAAATCAGCATTCAGTCAACGCCTAAATCAAGGAGGAAAGATCAATCTAGCCTTCTTTACCAAAGAGTGCATCACTTACAACATACCTTGATTTGAACCACCAACTCCTGAATAGAACATTGAAGAGGAGTTCATCCCTTTTATCACATAAAGCATTTATTAGATACCTATTGTTACCCACTCTCAATGAAACAAACAAAGAGAAATGCAACCAGAGTCCAGCATGAATCAAAGATTATCAAATCCTTTCGAGTGTTCAAATCTCGAGGACACCGAAATTTCTGAGGAACTCCTCCAAGAGTGTTAGGAAAGTGCTTCATTTAAAAAACTTGTGGAAAGACTCATGGAAAATGACAAAGAAAAATATCTACTCATGCTCACAAGCAAAGGAGTTAAACTCCCTGAAGACTTTGAAACTGATATATTTAGAATAGGATCTCGACATTATGACTATCAAGAATGACAAAGAGAGGAAGAAGCCTGTGACCCTGAACAAAACATACCCAAGCAAAATCTACCAAAGAAAAATATCCTTGAGCAAAACATCTCAGAGCAAAACATACCATTCCACACACCATTTCAGCCTAGAACTAATGCAAGGGAAGAACTCTTCCCTTGACAAAATAATGCACCTTTGGTTGCTCTCACTCAACAAATGCAAATGTTACAAAGACAAATGCAAGATATGCAACAAGGGACAACAATACGGTACTCCTTAACTGAAATTTGTCCTTATCCTTTTGACAGGCGGTTGAACATGGTGCCTTTTCCCCCAAACTCGGATATTCCCAAATTTGACAAATATGATGGGAAAAGTGATCCCCGTGATCATGTTTGGGAATTTTGTACCATGAGTCTTGAATTCACCCATGATGACACCTATTTGATGAGGTTATTCCCAAGAATCTTGGGAGGACAAACAATGGAATGGTTATCCAAAATCACACCTCCTATCAGATCATTCGATGAACTAGTCAACAAATTCATAACTCAATATTCTTATAACATTCAACATGCTATCACTATGCTAGATGTCTGTAATACCAAATAGAAAAACAATGAAATATTCATGGTATTCCTTCAACATTGGTGGAGTATGGTTTCGAGATATCCTCGAGATGTGCCTGAAAAAGAAAAGATGGAAATTTTCATCAACAACTTGAATAGTGAGATGAGTTACATACTCAAGCTTCAATGCATACCATCTTTTGCCAAATTGATTGAGAATGGCATCCAAGTAGAAGAGGCATGTGTCAAGAGAGGAACATTGAAATTCTTCAAAGAAGGAACAAATTCATCCAACTACAACAACCAAAACAATAACAACTTAGACAAATCCAGGTTCTGGACCCGAAACAAAAATAATGGAAATGAAGGAGGAAACAAATCAAATGATGCAAAATCCAAGCAGCCCATGCTAGCATTATCAGGTAATCCTCAAGCTACAAAGAATCCCAAAGGTGCTAATCAAGGCACTACCACTTATGCACCAAATACCAATCAAGATCAACTCAACACAAACAACACCAACAATACCCAAAATAATAACACCAATCGAGGACATAATACAAACTCACAAGGTAACACCAACAACTTTCAAAAACACATTTACACACCACTAGGGAAATTACTGGAGTCAGCATTCTGAGAACTCCTGGCAAACAAAATTATTTCTTTACCAACAATTAACAACTTTGAGCCCCAAATCAAACCACCCTGGTGGAATGACTCACACTTTTGTGATTTTCATCGCAATAAAGGTCATCAAACAAATGATTGCATGAGACTTAAAAACATTGTTCAAGACATGATTGATAGAGGCAATTTAATAGTTGATGGTCTCAAGACAAATGGTGACCATGGAGCCTTTAAGAATCCTCTTCCCAACTACAACAAAGATGGAGCTTCAACATCAAACGATACACATGGAGCTCGTATCAATCACATATACAATAACACCATCAATCATATATCAACTGTGGATAATCAAGTAAATGTCATCACAATCAAAGACAAATGTGAACATGAATCCATCAACGTAACAACCAGAGCTCAAAAATATGTCTTGAAGGGGAATATGTCAACAACACACATCATACCCAAAATTCAATATGATCTAGTCAGTCAACTGCACAAAACTCCTACTCAAATATCTATATCGGAGTTGCTAAAACTTTCACCAAAACACAAAGACATCTTGGAACAAGCACTATTGAAAACAAATGTACCTCAAGATTTGGATGCTGATAAATTCCAAGCCATGGTGGCTCATATGACAGAGCCTCATAACCTTACCTATTTTGAGCATGATAATATCTCATTGATCCATCCACACAATACTCCACTCCACATTGAAGTCTTGGTCTACAAAAATCGAGTCAAAAGAGTATTAATAGATGGAGGAGTTGGACTCAATATCTGTACCTTAAAACTTATCCATGCATTAGGCTTCTCTGAGCAATCTATTGATCCATGCAAAAAGATCACTATCAAAGCATATGGTGATGAAGAAAGATCATCTAAAGGAACAGTAATGTTGCCAATTCAAGTAGGACCAATACAAAAGGACACTATGTGCCATGTCTTAGACATAGACCTCACATACAATATCTTATTGGGTCGACCTTGGATACATGAAATGCAAGAAGTACCTTCTACTTATCACCAGTGTGTTAAGTTCCCTTACAATGGACAGGAGATTTCTATATCAGCAAATCATAACCCATTTCAATATTGTAATGCTATGGGGGCAGCCCAAGACAGCTTGGTTCCACATAATAGGGAAAAGAAAAGTTCCTTAGCATCGACTATTTAGCAAGAAAAGTCTAAATCACTATCTATGGATTTCAAGCAGAAAATGAAAATCAAAGAGCAAGGCATGGGAGAATACTCTTTGGAACCTTTGTGTTTAGCCAACTTACCAGCATCGCCTAAATCTCATGGATTACCTATAGCATCAACACATCAAGAAAACCAGCCCATCACCAAGTTTGATGGAAAATTTATCCAACTAGGCACTCTAGCACATGAATCAGAGGAAAAAGACATCCTTAGTTGGCTATACAATGATGAGGAAGAAGACAGAGCAGCTACTATGGAGATAGCTATACCAACACACCTATATGGAAAAGGCTACTTGATCATGCAACAAATGGGATACAATGGCAAAGGACCTATCGTCAAATGTCAGGAAGGCGTCACAGAATCATTAGATTCTCCTTCACAATTCAGTAAAGACAAAAAAAGATTGGGCTATGAATACATTCTACCACCAAGGAAGACACCAAGCAAATACCAAAAACCTCAATGGAAAGAAAAGAAGAAATACAAGGAGGATTCTTGGTAGGAGGCACTATTTGAGTTAGCTGAGACAATACACAAAGAACGTGAAAATCAAGAATGAAAGCAATATCAAAAGAAGCCCATCAATCAAAAGAAGGAAGCATTTACTCTAGAAGTACATCATTTTCAAGAACCAATATTCAACAAAGAGGAATCACCTCCTAGTAACATCATTCCTCCCCGAGGAGAGACAGTATATGAACAAATGCAAAGAGTGGAAGCAAGATCTGACACAGAATCAGAGAAAACTATCAAAGTTGTATCAATCATCAAAGACCTGTTCTCACCCTACAACATACAAGTCCACAACACTGCCAACATCTGGATAATACCTCTAAGATTGATTCCAATGAATATGAATGGGGCAGTTGTTCTAATGTTACTAAAGATATTGGTGCAAATGATAGTCATACACCCATCTCTCAATAAGAACAAGGCACAAAATCTAGACCACTTGAATTTGGTCCACAAAATATCTATGACGCCAGGGAAAATGAGTAGAAACATTACAAGAAAGTCTACATATAAGACGATACCAACAAAGACCTCAACAAAATCCTTAACTTCTTTAACACCCTGACCAACCATGATGATACCTCCATCTTGACACTTACAAAAACTGAACTTGATCTACCTAATGACTCCTTACCACTTGTCTTTCCTGACCTCATAGATTGGGATGAACCTAAAACTCATGATATACCAATTTTCCCAAACGACAAATCCATTATCCATTACTTGTGTACCGTTAACCTAGAAACACTCTACCAGTGAAAAAAGTAATGACATCTGCAATCAGGGGAGTGCCAAGTCTCTCAATCACAAAAATGAACAACATAAAAGATCTACTGCTGAAAACCAGTCAATGGCAGCAATAGATCATGAAAAAGTAAAAATAAAGGATGCATCTGAAGGTGAAAACCTTTTTAAGGCACCTAAAGATGGGAGACTTGACACTCTTCCTGAGCATTATCATGAGCGATCACCCATATTGATTGATCCCACTCAATCAATCAACATTGGTACTACAGAAGCAACCAAAAATATACACCTTGCAGAATCTTTGACAAAGGAAGAAAGATCAAAGTTTATCAATTTTTTTAAAGAAAAGCAAAACAACTTTGCTTGGTCATATGCAGATATGCTCGAGATTGATCCATAATTAATCATGCATCATTTGGCCATTGCTCTAGGAGCTAAGCCAGTCAAGCAAAAATTGCAAAAGATGAATCCACATGTAGCACTCATGGTTAAAGTTGAGCTGAAGAAACTATTAGACGTTAGATTTATTCAACCTATTGACTATGCTGAATGGATTTCCAACATCGTACTAGTATCAAAACCAGATGGCAGTATTAGAATATGCACTGATTTTAGAGATGTCAACAAAGCCTGTCCAAAGGATGACTTTCCTTTGCCTAGTATCGACATAATTGTAGACCTCACAGCAGGCCATGCAGTGCTATCATTAATGGACAGTTTTTTAGGCTATAATCAAATCAAGATAGCCCTAGAAGATCAAGATAGAACAACATTTACCTATCCTTGGGGAACATACTATTGGAATGTCATTCCTTTTGGCTTAAAGAATGTTGGGGCAACTTATCAATGAGCAATGACAACAATGTTTCATGACATGATGCATACCTTCATGGAGGACTATGTGGATGATTTACTAGCTAAATCATTCACTAGGGCAGAACATTTAATCATCTTAGAGAAGATTTTTGATAGATTGGAAAAGTTCCAAGTTAGGCTAAACCCTAAGAAGTGTCTTCGGGGTTACATCAGGCAAGTTACTAGGCTACATAGTTTTAGCTAAGGGTATTGAAGTGGATCCAACAAAGGCACACACCATTATGGAGATTCCACCACCAAAGAACATAAGCCAGCTCAGATCTCTACAAGGATGACTCTAGTCAATTAGGAAACTCATCACTCAACTAGCAGATAAAAGTATATCGTTCAATCATTTGCTACATAAAAATGTACCATTTAGATGGGAAGCTAAATGTGCAGAATCATTCTATCAAATCAAGAAATATCTAATGAACCCACCAGTTCTAGTACCACCAATAGAAGGGAAGCCACTCACTCTCTATATTTCAACAATAGATATACCACTGGGGGCATTATTAGCACAAGAAGATCAACAAGGCAAGGAATGAGCTATATATTACATCAGCAGGACATTGAATGGATATGAACTCAACTATACATTCATTGAGAAGGCTTGTCTAACATTGGTATTTGCCTCTCAAAAGTTCCAACACTACATGCTAGCTCACACAATTAAGCTAGTTGCAAAAATTGATCCTCTCAAATATTTACTCAACAAAGCAGCTCTTACAGGCAGATTGGCTAAATGGGTCATGATTCTCAGTGAATTTAATATCCACTACACAGAGCGACGAGCTATCAAGGGACAAGCAATTGCAGATCAACTGGCTGAAGCACCACTACCTGGAAAAAAACCTATGGAGATCAAATTTCTAGACAGGGATGTTCTTACTATTTCCACCAAACAATGGACCCTATACTTTGATGGATCCTATACTCAACATGGCTCAGGTGCTGGCATTCTGTTCATCACTCTTGAAGGACACACCATACCAAGATCATATCGGCTTATGTTTCCATGCACAAATAATGTTTCTAAATATGAGGCACTAGTTATAGGTAGGAAAATGGCTGTGGAATGGAGAATCACAAAATTAAAAGTCTATGGAGATTCACATCTAGTCATCAATCAAATCAATAATGACTATCAGACAAAGGACGACAAGCTACTACCATACAAACGAATGGTAGATGATTTCAAACAATATTTTGTACACATCACCTTTGAGCAAATACCAAGGTTGGACAATAGAGCAGCTGATGTAATGGCTACTATTGCTTCACTACTGCAATTCCAGAACAATAGAATCATTACGAGTTTCTGGTAGAGAAACTGTTGTCCCCAGCCTATGACCATTCTAATTCCCATGTTATCTATGCCTTGACTATTTTTGACTCTTCATTATATGGACCGATATACGACTATCTTAAGAGAAATATCCTACCCATTGACCTATCCCAAAATGAAAAATGCAACTTTATCTGGCAAGCCGCTCGTTATACTCACTGCTGGTACTTTGTACCGTTGAGGTCTAGATGGTACTCTTCTTTGTTGCCTTGATCATAATGAATCTGAATTTACTTTACAAGAGCTTCATGAAGGTATCTGTGGCACACATTCAAGTGGTCCTACTCTGCCTAAAAAACTTCTCAGAATGGGATATTACTGGCCAACTATGGAAAAAGACTTATCATTTTGCAAAGAAGTGTCCTAAATGCCAAATCCATGGAAATCTTATACATGCACCAACATAGGAACTACATCCATTCACAACATCCTGGCCCTTTTGCCAGTGGGGACTGGACTTAGTCGGCAAAATTCATCCTTCATCTTCAAATGGACATAAGTTCATTATAACTACACAAGAATACTTTACCAAATGGATTGAAGCAGTCCCCATGACCACAGTGAATGGGAAACAAATAGCATCTTTTATCCTTAATTATCTAATCTACAAATATGGCATTCCAAGTTCCATCATCACAGATAATGGATGACCTTTCAAGAACCAAGATGTGTGAGAACTATGTGAAAAATTCAAAATCCATCATTTCTCTACACCTTACTACCCACAGAGGAATGGTCAGGCAAAAGCATCCAACAAGACAATATTGAAAATCCTAAAGAAAACAGTGAATGATGCAGGTAAAGATTGGCATGTACAACTCAATCCAGCACTTTGGGCATACAGAACTAGCATTTGCACACCTACAAGAGCTACACCATATTCATTGGTATATGGATCAGAAGCAATTTTACCATTGGAGGTAGAAATTCCATCTCTCAGAGTCTCTTTGAAAGGCTTGATCCTAGATGAAGAGTATCGAGTCAACCGACTACAAGAGCTAGAACTTCTAGATGAAAGACGCCAATGTGCCTACACTCATCTCAAATCATATCAGCAACACATGTGCAAAAGCTACAACCACAAGGTCATTCCTAGAATTTTTAAAATTGGTGATCTAGTACTCAAGGAAAATCCTAGAAATCAACAAGACCGAGAAAAGAAAGGGAAATTTGAACCTAACTAGTTAGGTCCCTATGTCATCATATCAGCCTATTGATCAGGTTCTTATCAACTCACAACTTCAGAAGGGGATGTGCTCAATGAACCAACTAACAACATTCATCTGAAGAAATACTACACTTGAGCAATCTAATGCACGAAAAAGTCAAAAAATCAAAAAAATATCAAAAATAAAGAAAAAGCAAATAAAAAGGTACAATAAAAGCAACTGGTGAAAACCTGGCAATAGGTGCTATTGTGAGAGGACAAATCCTCTATCTATCTTTTACTGCCAAACTGGTATATCCACAGTCAAGCACTATTGGCCATCGCCCAACATTTTTATCACATTATCCAGGACATACTTAGCCTAGTCACTATCCTGGTTTATCTGCATATCATTTCATCATATCCCACCATGGCTTGGTAATCACTGTACAAATCAAGAGGAAAACTCAACTAGGGGTAGCATTGATCAGAACTTGCAGCAAATTCAAGACATCAAAACTTGTAGCAAACTCAAAACATCATATCCAGCAAACAACTCAACAATCACAAAATATGATGGATGATTTTCTGAAGTATCAAATGTTGGCATTTTGCATGAAGTTTTGACTATTTTTGCCCCTAAATTTTTTTTTGAACTATTGGATCCTCTATATTTTCTCAACAATGCATCAAGCTAGAGAAAGTCATGGAGACTCCAATATATATATATATATATATATATATATATATATATATATATATATATATTTAGTTTTCTGTCTCTGAGGCGATAACTTGTACTATGCAAATATTTGTCTCGAGACATGATTCACAACATATCACTCAAGACATGATTCCACTTTGCGCATACAATTGGTTTAATCTTGTCTGTTTATACGCAATCCGCACTCAGGTTGTCCGGGTTCAATTATGCCTTTATGCTTGTGCTATCTTGCAAAATAAAAAATTATGTAAATTTTTCTCAGGTCATTATGGTTCAATTATACCATTATGCTTGTATAAATTTTCAACATATCCCAAACAAATCAATGCTCAATGATGATACCTACAAAGAAAGCAAAAAACATGTGACTATACAGGCATGACAAATGCAAAATGAGGATGCTCAAATTAGTTGCATATCATTTTATAATTTGTTGCATATCATTTTACCATTAGTTGCCTATCATTTTAATCTTACATTAGTATCATCAACATATCATATTATACATCTCATAACATTTCATATCATACATCTCATTTTCAAGATACATCTCACAACATTTCATATCATACATCTCATTTTCAAGATACATCTCACAACATATCATATCATACATCTCATTTTCAAGATACATCTCATAAACATCATGCACTAAACACATCATATTCATCACATATCAAATCACATGCATCTAAGCATTGCATCATCATCATAGAAACATCAAAATCATATAAAAAGCATCATCCATAACACATCACATGAGGATCAAGGAAAATGGTGTCATATATATATATATATATATATATATATATATATATATATATATATATATATATATATATATATATATATATATATATATATATATATATATATATATATATATATATATATATATATATATATATATATATATATATATATATCTCAAAAATGCTCAATGTAAAAAATATGTCATGTCTATGCCAATACAACAAAATGATCAAAATACAATGGAGACAACGTCTCTCGGGTATGACTATCTCTTGAAGGGGACAGTCTCGCTGCAGATGTCCCAACACCTAGATCTCCAAGTGGATCCTGTCTAGGAGGCCTTGCCACGCCTCTTCTCTATGTCCTCAACCAAGTCTCCTGAGATCAACTAGATCTTGAAGCTGTAAAACTTGGAACTCAGCGCTCCGTGGGCATTGCATCCTCATAATGCCTCTTATAGTACTCCGCCTCCTTGGCTCTCAAAGCCACCTCTCTCTGGGTATCTCTCATCGAGCCACCCACCGCCGCTCTCTCCAAAGCCTCTGCTCAAGCCTCGGATCAAGCCAACCGCTCCAAAATTGTATATCACTCAGTGGTCAGTTGTGTAATCTTCCGCTGATGTGCTAATAGTTGTGTCTACAGGTGCTGCACTGATAATTATAGCGACCTAATCTGTGCATCCTCCCGGTGTGTCAGAATCTGCATCTGGATGGGTACCTGTGAAGTGGTACCCCCTATGCCTCTCCCTATCCTTGGTGCTGGTGGGGTAATACATCAGATCTCCTCCTCTGAGTTGGCCATCTAAACTCGTCAGTCCCTCCCACTGCTGCTATCACCTCTCCCACTAGCTCCTCTCCCCCAACTCCAATAGCTAAACCTCCTCTCCCTCAATCCACCACCGCTCACCGTACAACTCTCTCCACCTAAATCCCTTTGGCACCACCATCTCCACCTCTATCTCCTCTCCTCCCACCATCTCCACCCCTATCTCCTCTCCTCCCTCTATCCCCTCACTGATCTCAGCCACCTTCTCTACCATCACCACCACCATCCCCTCCACCATCCCCACCTCCCGCATCTAGCTCCTCTCCTTCCTCTCTTCATCTCCCTAGCCTCTCTGGCTGATCATCATCCTCATCATCGTCAAAAGAGGGAATCATCTCTGTTGGATCTGATATCCTGGCAATTGCATGTGTCACAAACAGTGTGGCAAACTCCTATGTCATCCCCGCATCCACTACCCCATAGGCATAGTCCCATATCTGGCTGGCTAATTAAAAGAACTACTCAACAGCTACCACGCTATTAATAGTGGGTCCCCAATCTTGTATATCCTATCTTTGTCGAGCATACAAGCATGCTCCCTTTGGAACTCCATGTTGATGACCATACTGCCACAACACCCGGCTATGCAAAAATTTCTCAATAACAAAGGGTGTCCACCCTATAAAAAATTGGGTCATATAGACATAGGGCTTCTCCATCCCATCCTCTGCCCATACCTCACACTCCATGTATGGTCTCTAGACGACCGTATCAATATCATCTAACACTATCCTTGAGTGCTCTAGTTTGCATAGTGCTCTAGTTTGCGTAGCTTACGCTGGACAACTATCCCTTGATATCCATATGCATACGCACACCCAATAGGCCTATCTCTATCTGCAAGTGGCCTTGCTGCGGGAATATGCTCCCACGCCCGTACCTATAATAGTGTAACTCTAGCCGATAGACTGCTATAACCCAAGTAGACCACCTGATGTAGATCCCTATATAAGTGGGCCAACATAGCCGACCCCCATGCAAAGCGGTGACCTTGTGTGACCATGTCCTCCAGGACCAATCCCATCCTACTACCAGTGCCTTTGACCTATGGTTGGGACATAAGAAACCACCTATGAACCCTACCAGCACTGATGGTAGAGGAGCATAATCCAAATCTATGAACTCCTGCCATGGGATCTCATATCCACAAACTATATCATCCTACAGAATCCAACGAAGTGCCTCCATCCTGCCCTCCTCTGTCTACTCATATTGTAACAATGCACCTACCACAGGAATCTGCAAAATCCGGTAACAATCCTCTAGTGTCACTATGATCTCTTGTGTCACCAAATGGAAGGTGTTGGTGTCACTATGCCACCTCTCAGGCAACACTGTCAACAAACCCTGGTTAATGATAAACCAGGGCATCTCTAACAAAGAGGATAGGCCACACCTCTCAATAATATCCCTGTCAGCCTGTGTCAATCATGGTATCAATGACCACGGTCTCAAAAATTGCTCTTGTGATAGAACCACTCCAATGCGCTCCTATCAAAAAGCAAACCAAGTCCAATATTAGTTTTCTCATCAAATCCATTTACATCAAAATCAAATTCATATCAAACTTGAAACTTTGAAAATCTAATCAAGTTCTACATCATATCAATCCATTTTCATATCAAATCATATTAGCTTGTAACGCAACTCAAGTTTCACAATCATATCAGCTTGTAACACAACTCAAGTTCCACAATCAAATCAACTTGTAAAACAACTCAAGTTTCACATTCATATCATCTTGTAAAACAACTCAAGTTCCACAACCATATCAACTTTTAAAACAACTCAAGCTCCACATATATATCAACTTGAAACAATGCAAATCAAATCAAGTTCATATCAGAACATCCATATCAAAAACTACATCATATCAAATCAACATCAAATCATTATCAACTTGAAACATTGCAAATCAAATCAAGTTATATCAGAACTTATATTGGACAACTTATCAAAACAATGACAACAGGCACGCAGACTGACACTCCACACCCATGCCGATAAAACTAGCAAAAACTTACCTCTCTTTCTTCATCCAAAATCCTACTTTACCCAAATTTTTCCCTCATGTGCTAAACAATCTTATCTATGCGCTAAACTGTTGGTTATGTGCTACCCTGTCCTCTCAACACGCTATGCTATTCACCCTATGCGCTAGCCAACACCTATGCACTACCCTATCCTATTTATGCGTCACTTAAACTACCCTAAGCAATAAAAACCCCTATGTGCTATCTTATCCTGGCCCTGCACTGCAAACATAAACCTATGCGCTAGGGTATACCTATGTGCTACCCTCCACTACCCTTGCGAACCCTAGCTAATACAATGCGCTAGGTCTCTCCTACCCGCTACCCATTTTCTCCTATGCACTACCCTATGCCCCTGATGCGCTAACCTAGCCCTAAGTGCTACCCTAACCTACCATTGCGCTATCCTAATCTACTCGGTCACTACCCTATTTTATTAAACCCTATGCGCTATGCAACCTATTATACATGCTACGGTTTGACCCCGATGCGCTAAACCGTTAAATTCGTGTGACGAAATTCAAAAACATGATAAAAAATGACAAAACAAAAATCAAAAAGGGGTAAAAAAGGATGACTTATCGGTGGCCCATCCATGGTAGGCCTCCGATACCTCTGAATGCGCTTGAATCGATGAGTAGCAAAGGGAACTGACATCTTTACTTTCTCTCCAAGTGTCACTTTCTCCAAAGTCAACAAGCACAAATGAGACAAAATAATCAGTTTTTACATTTTTATAGGGTAAATGAAAACTAGGGTTGCATGGATGAACATGTAAATTGCTCGCGGGCTCATTTCTAACCCTTGTAAACATCATTATCAAGAGATGAATCAATTTATCTCATTCAACATACACAAAAATTTAAAATGCAATCAAATTTATCAAAGCAAATCAAATTTTCAAATTTTTGATTCATCTCCCGAGGGGGCATTATCAACATCATTTGTCAAATATGGGGCATCATTTATCAAATCTGGGGCATGACATGAACATCTCGACACGACATCACACTGATCATAACCAAATCATGACGACACATCATTTTCTTTGAATCAAACATGTGCACACACATCACTTCAAAGAGGGGCAAAATGTAGATGTATAAAAATGACCATATTCCTAAATGAATATTCAATGTTCATTTTATTCTCATTCCTCTATTTAGTTAAATCTAATTCAATTAAATCACCCACATTCTTCTATTTAATTAAATAAATTATTCAATTTATTTAGTTAAATTCACTTAAGCCCTTTATGTCATTTCATTGAATAAATCTTTTTATTTAATTAAATCCCTTCCCCCTACTTTTTTATTAAATTTACATTTAATTAATAGTTTACCCCAATTAAATAAATCTAATATTTAATTTCCCAACTTGCAACCAAATTAAAATAAAGTAATTTATTTTAATTAATCCTAGTATTCCTCATCCACTTGCATTTTCCTACATCTCCCACTTGCATCCTAATCCCCTTCCTAAATTCTTCTAGAATCCATCTAATCCTAATCAATTAACCCAAACCCATTCATTATCGCCTTTCCCTAAATTTGAGGAGGTCACTTCTCAAATTTGGAGTAAAGTCTTCAAAAGGCATTAAAGTCTTTATGCCTTCAACAAGCTAAGTTGTTGAATACCCCCAAATTTTGAAGGACTCTTACATATTTGTCCCCAAAGTCTTCAAACCATTAATGGTTAAATAACCCTTAGTGGCATGGTTAGAGAATTTTTGAGTAACTTAACCCTCATCTAACCCAGGGGTCTCATCAAGCATTTATTGCTTTGACCATGGTTATCCCTTTAACCTTTGCACAAGAGTTTATCCTTTGGGTAAAAGCTTTGTCCATTGGATAGCCCTAACCTAACCTTAACCCTTACCTTCTAAGGTAACCATGAGGTCTTCTCAAGCATTTAATGCTTCTTACCTCTCCTCTCAAGCAGTCTTATGTTGACAATTGTCACCATTTCATTGGTGAAAATTGTAAACATGGATTGATAACTTTCAATCCTGACCCTTGATTAACTCCTCCAATATTGACCATCCATTGCCCTATTTTCACTATAAATAGAGCTCCCATTCCTCCATTTTAAGGATCCATGAAAGCTTTTAGTATCTCATTTAAGCTCAAATTTATCAATACATCTAGCCTCTTTTTGTAATAGGAATTAATCTAATAAGCATTTTAGAGTATTTCCTTTATCATTAGCTTAAATCATTAACTAGTATATCATGTTAGGATAGTATTGCTACTAACCTTGTCATCTTATAATCTAGTTTACTTCATTTGTAGAATCATGCATAGATAGAATGCATTTCATGGTAAAATCAATCTAAAGCATCCCTCGTTTTTGCATTCGTCATCCCTAAGTCACTTTGCTCAGTGATCTAAGAGCAAAGGCATTTGCTTGAGGGACCTTGTGAGACAGAGAACCATGGAACCTACCTTGGGAAGTGGAGTCATTCCTCATGACTCCATAACTTGCACCAAGAAGTCATGTGGGTGTGTGAACAAGCTCTTTGAGACCACATTTTCACATTTTGAGTTTCATTGACCCGCTTTTCCTGCACACAATTGCAAATGCACGGAATTAATTTAATATTATTTCCAATGTAACCTGGACTTCTCATTTTAATGCATTTCAATTAAACTATAATTGGAATCTATGTCAAGTTTAACTAAATCTGATTCTCAATTATTTTCAATTAATCCTAAATTGAGATTTTCTCTTGTAATTCTCTATAAATTCAACCTTCAGCTCTCATTCCAATTCACCCTAGAGATTTTTGAGAACATGCTTGGAGAATATTATCATGCTAATTTTGCTCTGGAGTCATTGAAGATCATTGTGCTTTTTTTAGATTATTTGCATCCATATTGCTTGAATTTGTTATTGCTTGAATTCGTTATTGCTTGAATTATTCATCCATTTTGCATCCATATAGTTAATATCATACAAATTAAATCCTTCATTTTGGTGTAGTCTAGTCACTGGTATTGCTTATAAAAATCTGAGAGCAATCTTATACTTGCATCTTTTAGAAGACAATTAGTCGCTTTGTTATGGTTTATTACTTATTGATTATTTATTTACTAACCATACATGTAATGACTTAATTGAAGTGTTGTGTTTACAGCTACAGACCCTTTTTCACACACACACTTACATCTTATTTGTACAAACCCTCGACCATAAACAATTAGGTCAGCCACCAGACAATAAACCAAATACATAATTACAAACCATGTCAGCCTTAGACCAAAACAAATAATATCCAACACATAAGACATCCCAGAAATACAACAATAGGTCCTATCCATAAGTTACATTAATGTCAGTCCATAACCTAGATCAAATGGGACCAAGTATAGGTCCACACGCTTCAACAATGATGTCCAAACACCAAGTCTTGAACATGATCACCAAAAGCATCCTGAAACTCCGTCAAAAGCTGCACCAACACCAATTATGCAATGCAACAAATATCTCCACCAAAAGCTCTACTAGTGAGACCCTTGTCGGAACCAGCAACCAATCTTCTAAGTAAGCGGGATAGCATCAAATCAACAGACCAAAACCAACTGACCAAATATGAGTAAAACATCATGAACAAGCCAATTCCATCATCAGATTATATCGGAGCGTACTGGATCATGCTAGATCCAAGTTAACCAAGAACCACTCAACCTACCAGGACCAGAAGGGTGTTGGTAAATCATCCAAACAACCAGTGTTGACATCAATGACAAAACATCAATGAAACACATAACAAATTCCACCAAATGGCCAACACTTACATTGTTGTATTGAAAATAGATCTTTTGATGATTCTTTCTTTGTAACGAAAGAGATTCACAATGCTTAAATTGGTATTTAAAGGGATAGTTTAGTTGTCACATTCAAATGGAATTCCTTATTGATCTATATACTATTATTTTTGGTATAAAGGAATAGATTCTAGAGTAATGATTTATGCATTAGGGTCTTTGATGATAATGGAGCAAGGCGGTCTATGCAGGAATGTACATCTATTTGAGATTGTGGTTATAAACATGCAAAATATTTATGTTTTGAGGAGCATTTTGTATGAAAATTGTATAGTTTATATAGTCATGTCCCTCCAAGGTTGTCATATAAGATCATGAAGTTCTTGAGGCCTAAAAGAAGGGAATGAGAGGTAAAGGTTAAAAGAAACCATAATTAGGCTAATTGGTACATCATAGAGAATAATACTTACATAAGAGTCTATGGATTTGAGGGACATCACCATTAGCTACCTTTGATAGTTCTTGGCAGATTGGCATATCTAGGAATAATTAGACAAATGCATGGGGTAGATACTCCTTCTGATAAGTCACATAAGGTTTATTTTCTCCCTTCTTATCTTCATATTGGAGATTTTTTGGTTTCTTCATCACATGGATTTGTACAAGCCATCAATCTCTTAAATTGCTATAAGTTACCCCCACATTTAGAGGGAAGGATTTTTGATCTAGAACAAAACATCAGATTTGCAAGAACTTGTGTAGGTTTGGGCGCATACACTCAAAAGTTTGTGCTCAAAGAGGAATTACCACTTAATTTCCCCACATATGAAGCCAATTTAGAAAGGGTAAAAACATGACCAAGAATAAAAAAGGCTAAGAAAGTAAGAAAGTAGGTTGACCCTACATACAAGGGTGTATTTTCTAAAGAGGATGACGAGGTCAGAAGAATGGAGTTGTTACTCCAACATGAATCTAGGTTTACATCAAATAGACCAATCATTTCCCCATCTTCACCTAGTGTTTCATCCATCAGGGTGGAAGGACATAGGGTTGTTTCTCCTTTAGCTCAAATGTCTCTCACTTCATCAGTAGTGATGGAAGTATCACAAGATGTGGGAGAAAGTGCATCACCCCATGAGGAAGAGGAAGAGGAAGAGGTTATGCAACAAGTACATGTGCCAACTTATCAGACCCCAAATGATCAAGATGTCCAAATTGATGAAAGTATTGTTTCTTAATAGATGAATTTAGAGCTCTAGCTTCCAAGAAGTTTGTATCTGAGGATGATTTCATCAATACGAGTGAGTTCAAATTGTTTATTAACAAATTCAACTGAAGGAAGTTGAAGGAAATAACTCTTAATACCCCCTAGAGAAAATAGATGAGGTTGTTAAACGATTTTGGGTGGTGCTCAAAGAAGAAACCAAGAACATGACCCTAGAGAAGGGAAGAGAATTGTTAAAATAAGCGGGATGTATGCTCATTTTAGGGAAAAATATGTCCTCTTGAATTCCCTTTGATAATCTCAAGAGATATGAAGGTTTGGATCTGAAGTTAAGTGATGAAGGAATAGATAAGTTGTTCTATGGTTAAGATTTTAGGTATAATGATAAAGTTTTGGCTATGTGGTGTTTGTATCTATATTCCGGAAAAGTGGGTCAATAGAACTTAAAATGTGAAAAATGAAGCTCTAGGAGACTAGTCCACACACCCACAGGACTTCTTGGTGCAAGCTATGGAGTCATGAAGGATGACTCAGCTTCCCAGGGTTGGTTCCATGGTTCTCTATCTCACAAGGTCCCTCAAACCAATGTCTTTGCTCTCAGATCACTGAGCAAAGTGGTTTAGGGATGACAAATGCAAGAAGGAGGGATGCTTTGATTGATTTTATTATGAAATGCATCCTAAGCTATGCATGATCTTACAAATGCAATAAAACTAGATTATAAGATGACAAGATTAGTAGCAAGACTATCCTAACATGATATACTAGTCTATGATTAAGCTAAAAGATAAGGAAAATACTCTAAACATGCATATCTAGATTAATTCCTATTTAAAAGAGAGGCTAAATGATGAGCATAAATGAGATATTAAAGCTTGGATGGATTTGAGTATAAGTATGATGCTAAAGACTTGGATATATGAAAATGGAGGAATGAGAGCTCTATTTTAGCAAAAATAGGGCAATGGATGGTCAAGATTGAAAAAGTTAATCAAGGGTTGAGTTTGAAAGTTTCTCAATCCATGTTTGCAATTTGCACCAATGAAATAGTGACAATTGTCAACATAAGGTTGGGTTGAGAAGAGAGGTAGGAAGCATTAAATGCTTGAGAAGACCTCATGGTTACCTTAAGAGGTAAGGGTTAAGGTTAGGTTAGGGTTATCCAATGGATAAAGGTTTTACCCAAAGGATAAACTCTTGTGCAAAGGATTAAGGACTAACCATGGTCAAAGAAATAAATCCTTGATGAGACCCTTGGGTTACATGGAGTTTGAGTTTAGAAAAAGTCTCTAATCATGTTGGAGGGTTGAGCTAACCATTAATGGTTTGGAAGAGAAAGTTGTTGGAGACTTGAAGCCTTTAATGGTTATCAAAGACTTTGAGGATTTGAGAAGTGACTTCCTCTTTCTTAGGGATGTGACAATACTTAGGAGATGGGTTAGGCTAATTTAGAAGTGATTAGAAGAATCTATAATAGGGTTAGGAATAGGGTTTAGGAGGCAAGTGGGAGATGTAGGAAAATGCAAGTGGATGGAGAGATAATAGGTTTAATTAAAATAAATTGTTTTATTTTAATTTGGTTGCAAGTGGAGGTTTTTAAATAAATTAAATTTATTTAATTGGGATTCCCTATTTAATTAAATGTAAATTTAATTAAAAGGTTTAGAAGAATAGATTTAATTAAATAAAATGATTTATTCAATTAAATTACCTAAAAGGGGTTAATTGAATTTAATTAAATAAATTGAGTAATTTACTTAATTAAATAGAGGAATGTGGATAATTTAATTAAATTAGATTTAATTAAATAGAGAAATGAACATAAAATATTCATTTAGGAATATAGTCATTTTTATACGTCTACATTTTGCCCCTCTTTGAAGTGACGTGTGTGCACATGTTAATTCAAAGAAAATGATGTGTCTCTAAAATTTGATTATGATCAATGTTGTTTTTAGATTTTCAAGTCGTGCCCCAGATTTGATGTGTGATGATCTAGATTTGATAAACGATGTTTGATAATGCCCCCTTGGGAAATGAATCAAAATTTGGAAAATTTGATTTGATTTGATAATTGTGTTTGTATTGTAAAATTTTGGCTATGTGGAATGCTAAAATTGATTTATCTCCTAATATTGATGTGTACGAGGGTACGAGGAAGACCACGAGTGAATTACATGCTCAATCCCCTAACCCTAATTTTATTTTACCCTATAAAAGGGGAAAAGTGCATTTTTTTGTCTCATTTGTGCTTGTTGACCTTGGAGAGAGAGACTTTTGGAGAGAAGACAAAATGCCTATTCCATATTCTACGCATTGATTCGAGCACGTTCAGAGGTATCGGAGGCCTGCCACATATGGACCACTGGTAAGTCAACCCTTTTGATCCCTTTTTGATTTTTTATTTTGTCATTTTTTGTCACGTTTTGAATTTTGGCATGCAATTTTTTTGTTTTAGCGCACAGGGGTCATCGGTTAGCGCATGCAAAAAATTTCGTAGCGCATAGGGTTTTAGATTTTGGGTAGCATCTGAAAACTTAGGGCAACGCATAGATTTGCTAGGTTAGTGCATAGCTGTAGATTAGCGCATTAGGGACACAGGGTAGAGTAGAGGGTTAAACGAGTAGTGCATCGGGTAAACCTAGCGCATTGGGTGCATAGGAGGTCGCATGGGTAGGGGTAAGTAGCACGTAGGTCTAACCTAGCGCATAGGGTTAGATAGGTAGCGCAGAAAATGGGCTAGGTTAGCGCATGGGATAGGTTTAGTGCTTAGGGTAGATTAGATGGCACATTGGAAGAAACAAATAGCGCATAGAGTCAATCTAGCGCGTGGGGTAGATAGGATAGCATGTGGAGAAAATAGGTTAGTGCATGAGTAGGATTTCAGCACGTAGCTGAATTTAGTTAGCACATGTGGTAGGTTTTGTGAGATAGGATGATTTGTGAATGAGGAAAATTTATAGGATAAGGTTAGTTCTGCTGGGATAGGTGTAAATTGTTCATTTTTTGCCTACTGTCATGGTTTTGATAGGTTGTCCAATATGAGCGCTGATATAACTTGGTTTGATTTGTGATTTTTCAAGTTATTTATAGATATTAATGTGGAATTGATATGAACTTGCTTTGATTTGCATTGTTTCAAGTTGATATATGTGGAGCTTGAATTGTGTTACAAGTTGATATGATTGTGGAACTTGATTTGTTTGACAAGTTGATATGGGTTGGAAACTTGAGTTGTATTACAAGTTGATGTGATGTGGATACTTGAGTTGTGTTACAAGTTTGATATGATTTTTGAAAGCTTGAGTTGTGTTACAAGTTGATATGGATGGATATGATGTAGAACTTGATTTAGATTTTCAAATTTTTCAAGTTTTTGATGTGATTTTGATTTTGATATCTATGTTTTGATGAGGAAACTGATATTGAACTTGTTTAGCTTTTCGACAGGAGAAATTGGGAGTGGTTCAATCATGTGAGTGGTTCCCTAGAACATGGGCATTGATACCACGGTTGTCACAAGATGATCTAGAGATTATTGATAGATGCGGCTTGTCTTCCCTACTAAATATGCCTTGGTTTACTATGAACCAGGGTTTACTTATAGCACTGGCAGAGAGATGGCATAGTGACACGAATACCTTCCACTTTGCCACAGGTGAGATAATGATGACCCCAGAGGATTGTTACCGGATCTTGCATATACCTATAGTAGGTGCACTATTACCTTATGAGCAGTCAAAAGAGGGTGGGACAGAGGCACTTTGCCAGATAGTTCATGATGACATAGTTTGTGGATATGAGATCCCTTGGCAGGAGTTTTTGGATTTGGACTATGCGCCTCTTCTATCAGTACTGGCAAGATTTATAGATGGTTTCCTATGTCCTGACCATAGGTCGAAGGGACTATCTATAGGATGGGGATTGGTGCTGGAGGAGATGGTGACATAGGGTCGCAGGTTCGCATGGGGATCAGCTATGCTAGCCCACTTGTACAAGGACTTGCATGAGGTAGTATACCTGGGTTACAGTAGTTTGTCAGCTACCGTGACACTTCTACAGGTATGGTGTTGGGAGCACATTCTCGTAGCTAGGCCACTGGTGGATAGAGATAGGCCTGTTGGGTGTGCATACGCATATGGATACAGGGGGTTAGTTGTCCAACGGAAGCTAGGCAAACTTGATCATTGGAGGAGGGTATTAGATGACATTGATACGGTCATCTAGTGGCCATATACAGGTTGTGAGGTTTGGGCTGAGGATGGGCTGGAGATGCCATATGTCTTCATGACCCGATATTTGATAGGGCGGACCCCATTTATGATTGAGAGATTTTTGGTTACTAGAGTTTTGTTGTTGTATGGTTGTCAGCAGGGGATACCATAGGGGACCTATTTGTATGCGCACCGGAGGCATGATATACTAGATTGGGGTCCGACTATTGACAGTGTGGCAGCTATAAAGGAGTTTATGTAGTTAGCGTGCCATATATGAGACTACGCCCCTGAGATACTACATGCTGGTATGACGGATGAGTTTGCCTGATTGTTTGGAGCTCATGTTGTGACGAGGATATCAGATCTAGCTGAGATGCGGCCTGCTTTCAATGATGATGAGGATGAGGGAGGTGGAGATGGGGATGAGGGAGATGATGGAGGAGGTGGAGGAGGATGACGAGGGAGAGGAGATCAGGGGAGGAGAGGAGACAAAGGTAGAGATGGTGGTGATAGAGGGGTGCGGGTGGAGAGAGAAGTTTGACAAGCTATGATGGATAGAGGGAGAGGAGGTTTGGTGATTGGAGCAGGGGGTGAGGGGAGAGTAGGAGAGGTGATAGCAGTGGTGGGAGGGACTGATAGGTTGAGACAACCAGCTCAGAGGAGGAGGACTGATGTGCTACCTCCACCAGCATCAAGGACAAGGGGAAGGACATGGAGTGCATCTTCCCAAGTACCCCTTCAGATCTAGGTTCTGATGCATCGAGAGGATGCTTAGGTTAGGATCCTACAGGTGACAGTGCAGCGGCTATAGGCATAGTTAGTGGCGCAACAATGTCAGATTACATAGCTGACCACAAAGAAGGATACTGTTTTAAAGCGGTTAGGTCAAGCTGAGGAGCTGGCAGGGAGTTTGCAGAGAGCGGCAACAGGTGGTCTGATGAGAGACACCTTGAGAGAGCTAGCTCTGAGAGCCAAGGAGGCAGAGTACTACCAGCGCCATTATGAGGATGCGGTGCCTAGGGAGCGCTGAGTGCAAAGTTTCATGCAGTCGAGATCAAGTTGATCTCGAGAGACTAGTTCGTGGTCAGAGAGCAGAGGCGTGATAGGGCCTCATAGACAAGATCCACCTGGAGATCCAGGGGCTGGGACATCTGTGGTGAGACCATCACCCTTGGGAGATAGTCACTCTTGAGAGACGTTGTCTCCATTGTATTTTTTATCATTGTTTTTGCTGTACTGGGTATAGACATGACAGATATTGTATATTGATCATTTGTTGAGATATATATATATATATATATATATATATATAACACCATTTTCTTTGATCTTAATGCGATGTGTTATGGATAATGCTTTTTATATGATGTTAATGCTTCTATTGATGATGATGTAATGCTTAGATAGATTGATTCAGATGTGATGAACATGATTTATGATGTTTGATTTATGAGATGTATCTTGAAAATGAGATGTATGATATGATAATGATGTGCAACTAATTGGAAAATGATATGCAACTAATTGTAAATGATATGCAACTAATTGGAAAATGATATGCAACTAATTGTAAAATGATATGCAACTAATTGTTTTTGAGCATCCTCATTCTGTATTTTGTCATCCCGATATAACCACATGTTAATTTCTTTCGATATATATATCATCATTGAGCTTTGATTGATCTTGGGATATGTTGGAAATTTATACAAGCATAATGGTATAATTGAACCATGATGACCTGAGAAAAAATTACATGATGTTTGATTTTGCAAGGTAGCACAAGCATCAAGGAATAATTGAACCAGGATGACCTGAGTGTGGATTGCGTATAAATAGACAAGATTAAACCATTTGTATGTGCAAAGTGGAATCATGTCTTCAGTGATATTTGTTGAATCATGTCTCAAGACAAGTCTTCGTATAGTACAAGTGATCGCCTCACAGACAGAAGACTAAAAAGATATTGGAGTTTCCCGATGTTTCTCTAGCTTTGAAGCATTTTGAAGAAAAGATAGAGAATCCAATAATTCAAAAAGTTTAAATGCAAGAATAGTCAAAAATTTATGCAAAATGCAACATGTGATACTTTAGAAAATCATCCATCGCATTTCTTTTGTGATTCTTTGTTTGATCGATCAATGTTTTGCTTTGTGATTTGCGTGAGCCTTTGGTTGTTGGATATGATGTTCTAAGTTTTCCAAATAGTTTGGATGGTTTGAACATGCTACAAGTTTTAGATGGTTATTGCCCCTAACTAAGTGTACCTCTTGATGCGAGTATGTATAGTGATTACCAAGCCATGGTGAGATGTGGTGAAAGGATAGACAGATAAATCAGGATAGTGACTACGCTAAGTATGTCTTGAATGGATATTTGTGATAAAATTTCAGGCGATGGCTGATAGTGCTTTACTGTGGAGATAAGGATATGGATATAGATAGAGGAGTTATTCTTTCACAATAGCACCTATTACCAGGTTTTCACCAGTTGCTTTTATTGTACCTTTTTATTTGCTTTTTCTTGATTTCTTTATTTTTTGATTTTTTTTTTACTTTTTTTGTGTATTAGACTACTCAAGTGTAGTATTTCTTCAGATGGATGATGTGAGTTGGTTCATCAAACACATCTCCTTCTAAAGTTGTTAGCTAATAAGGACCTGATCCATAGACTGATATGATGACATAGGGACCTAACCAGTTGGGATCAAATTTCCCTTTCTTTTCTCGATCTTGCTGATTTCTAGGATTTTCCTTGAGTACTAGGTCACCAACTTTAAAAATCCGGGGAATGACTTTGTGGTTGTAGCTTCTACACATGCGTTACTAATATGCTTTGAGATGAGTATAAGCACACTGGAGTCTTTCATCTAAGAGTTCAAGTTCTTGTAGTCGGTTAACTCGATACTCTTCATCTGGGATTAAGCCTTTTAGAGAGACTCTGAGAGATGGAATTTCTACCTCTAGGGGTAAAATAGCTTTTGATCCATATACCAATGAGTATGGCGTAGCTCCTATAGGTGTATGAATGCTAGTTTTGTATGCCCAAAGTGCTAGATTGAGTTGTACATGCCAATCTTTACCTGCATCATTCACAGTTTTCCTTAGGATTTTCAATATTGTCTTGTTGGATGCTACTGCCTGACCATTCCCCTGTGGGTAGTATGGTGTAGAGAAATGATGTTGGATTTTGAATTTTTCACATAGTTCTTAGACATCTTGGTTTTTGAAAGGTCATCCATTATCAGTGATGATGGAACTCGGGATGCCATATCTATAGATTAAATAATTAAGGATAAAAGAGGCAATTTGTTTCCCAGTCACTGTGGTCATGGGGACTGCTTCAATCCATTTCGTAAAGTATTTTGTTGTAGTTATAATGAACTTGTGTCCATTTGATGAGGAAGGATGAATTTTGCCGACCAATTCTAGTCCCCACTGACAAAAGGGCCAGGATGTTGTGAATGGCGGTAGTTCCTATGCTGGTGCATGTATCAGATTGCCATGGATCTGGCATTTAGGACACTTTTTTGCAAAGTGATAAGAATCTTTTTCCATTGTAGGCCAGTAGTATCCCATCCTTAGAAGCATTTTAGCAAGAGAAGTACCAGTGGAATGTGTACCACAGATACCTTCATGAAGCTCATGTAAAGTAGAGTCAGATTCATTATGATCAAGGCAATGAAGAAGAGTACCATCTAGACCTCGATGGTACAAAGTATCGACAGTAAGGGTATAACGAGCAGCTTGTCGGATAAAGTTACGTTTTTGGTTTCGGGACAAGTCAATGGGTAGGATATTGGTCTTAAGATACTCATATATCATTCCATATAAGGGGGAGTCTGAACCCATTAAGGCATAGATAACAAGGGATTCCAAGTGGTCATAGGCTGGGGAGAACAGTTGCTCTACCAGAAACTCATAACGACGTTGTTGTTCTGGAATTTGTAGTAATGAAGCAATAATAGCCATTGCATCAACTGCTTTGTTGTTCAGTCTTGGTATTTGCTCGAAGGTGATGTGTGCAAAATATTGGTTGAATTCATCAACCATTCGCTTATAGGGTAGCAGCTTGTCATCCTTTGTCTGATAGTCATTATTGATTTGATTGATGATTAATTGTGAGTCTCCATAGACCTTTAACTCTGTGATTTTCCATTCTATAACCATTTTGATGCCTATAACCAATGCCTCATATTTAGCCACATTATTTGTGCATGGGAATATAAGCCTATATGATCTTGGTATAGTGTGTCCTTTAGGAGTGATGAATAAAATGCCAGCACCTGAACCATGTTGTGTGTAGGATCCATCAAAGTATAGGGTCCATTGTTTGGTAGAGATAGCAAGAACATCCCTGTCTGGAAATTCAATCTCCATGGTTTGTTTTCCTGATAGTGGTGCTTCTTCTAGTTGATCTGTTATTACTTGTCCCTTGATAGCTCTTCGCTCTATATAGTGGATATCAAATTCACTAAGAATCATGAACCATTTAGCCAATCAACCTATAAGAGATGCCTTGCTGAGTAAATATTTGAGAGGATCAATTTTTGCAACTAGCTTAATTATGTGAGCTAGCATATAGTGGCAAAATTTTTGAGAGGCGAAGACCACAGCCAAGCAGGCTTTCTCAATAAAGGTGTAATTTAGCTCATAGCCATTCAATATCCTGCTGATGTAGTATATTGCTCATTCCTTGCCTTTTTGATCTTCTTGTGCTAATAGTTCCCCTAGTGATATATCTGTTGTGGAAATGTACAAAATGAGTGGCTTCTCTGCTATCGGTTGTACTAGAACTGGAGGGTTCATTGGATACTGTTTGATTTGATAGAAAGATTCTGCACATTTGGCTTCTGATCTGAATGGTACATTTTTATGTAACAAATAATTGAATGGTAGGATTTTATATGCTAATTGAGAGATGAATCACCTGATTGATTGGAGTCATCCTTGTAGTGATCTGAGTTGGCTGATGTTCTTTGGCAGTGGCATCTCCATGATGGCTTGTACCTTTACTGGATCCACTTCAATTCTCTTATCTGAGACTATGTAGCCTAGTAATTTGCCCAATGTAACCCCAAAGACACACTTCTTAGGGTTGAGCCTGACTTGGAATTTTTCCAATCATTCAAAAATCTTTTCTAAGATGCTTAGATGTTCCACTCTGGTGAAGGATTTAGCTAGTAAATCATCCACATAGTCTTCCATGAAGATATGCATCATATCATGAAAGATTGTTGTCATTGCTTGTTGATAAGTTGCCCCTGCATTCTTTAAGCCAAAAGGTATGACATTCCAATAGTATGTTCCCCAAGGACAGGTGAATGTTGTTCTATCTTGATCCTCTGGAGCAATCTTGATTTGGTTATAGCCTGAGAAACTATCCATTAGTGATAGCATTGCATGGCCTACTATGAGGTCTGCAATTATGTCAATACTGGGCAAAGGAAAGTCATCCTTTGGACAAGTGTTGTTGACATCTCTAAAATCTGTGCATATTCTGATACTGCCATCTAGTTTTGAAACTAGTACAATGTTGGAAATTCATTCTGCATAGTCGATGGGTTGGATGAATCCGACATCCAATAGTGTCTTTAGTTTAGCCTTGACCATGAGTGCCACATGTGGATTCATCTTTCACAATTTTTGCTTAACCGGTTTAGCTCCTGGAGCCATAGACAAGTCATGCATGATTAATTGTGGATCAATCTCGGGCATATCTGCATATGCCCAAGCAAAGTTGATTTGCTTTTCTTTAAAAAATTGGGTGAATTCTGATCTTTCTATTTCTGTCAGAGATTTTGCAAGGTGTATATTTTTGGTTGCTTCTGTAGTACCAATGTTGATTGATTGAGTGGGCTCAATCAATATGGGTGATCACTCATGAAAATGTTCAGGAAGAGTGTCAAGTCTCCCATCTTTAGGTGCCTTAAAAAGGTTTTCACCCTCAGATGCATCCTTTATTTTTACTTTTTTGTGATCTAGAGCTGCCATTGACTGGTTTTCAGCATCAAATCCTTTATTTGGTTTACTTTTGCGACTGAGAGACTTGGCACTCCCTTGGTTGCAGACATCATTACTTTGTTTACTGGTAGAGCCTGTTTCCGGGTTAATGGTACATAGGTAGTGAATAATAGATTCATCATTTGGGAAAATTGGTATATCATGTAATTTCGGGTTCATCCCAGTCGATGAGGTCAGGAAAGACAAGTGGTAAGGAATCATTTGGTGGATCAAGTTCTACTGTGGTAAGTGTCAGGATAGAGGTTTCATTGTGATTGGTTCGGGTGTTAAAGAAGTCCAGGATTCCGTCGAGGTCTTTGATGGTATCATCCTCTGTATAGACTTGTTCATATTGTTTCTGCTTGCTTTCCTTTGCATTAGATATCTGGTGGTCCAAATTCAAGTAGTCTAATTTCTGTACTATGTTCTTCTTGAGAAAGGGATATAGAACTAGTATTTTCAATGGTATTTTCAGTAGCATTTGAGTAGCTACCCCATTCATATTCATTGGAATCAGTCTCAGAGTTATCAGCCCAGATCTTTTCAGTGTTGTAAATAGGTATGTTGAATGGCAAAAATAGATCTTTGATAATTGATACTATTCTACTGGCTTTTTTTGATTCAGGGTCAGATCCTGCTTCTATTTTTTGCATTTGTTCGTAGACTATTTCTTCCCAAGGAGGAATGATGTTACCCTGAGGTGATTTTGCTTTGTTGGATATTTGTTCATAAATATGAGCTACTGTTGTAGATGTTGCCTTCTTGTGAATGATGGGCTTCTCCTGATGTTGCTTCTTTTCTTGATGTTCACGTTCCTTACGGATTGTCTCTATTGACTCAAATAGTGCTTTTTGCCAGGATTCTTCTTTGTACTTCTTCTTTGCTTTCCACTGAGGTTTTTGATATTTAGGTGGTATTTTCTTTGGTAGTAGAGTGAATTTAAAGCCCAATCATTTTTTGTCTTTACTAAATTGTGGAGGATCCAATGGTTTTGTGACACCTTCCTGACGCTTACCAATAGGTCCTTTGCCATTGTATCCCATTTGTTGCATGATTAAGTAACCTTTTCCATATACGTGTGGGTATAGTTATTTCCACAGTAGTTGCTTTTTCTTCTTCATCATCTTTGTATAACCAGCTAAGGATGTCCTTTTCCTCTGATTCATGTGCTAGAGTGCCAAGTTGGATGAATGTGCCATCGAACTTGGTGATGGGCTGAGTTGCTTGATGTGTTGATGCTATAGGTAATCCATGAGATTTAGGTGATGTGGGTAAGCTGGTCAAACACATGGGTTCCAAAGAGTATTCCCCCATGCCTTATTCTTTGATTTTCATTTTTTGCTTGAAATCTCTAGGTAATGATTTAGACTTCTCTTGTTGAAGATCTGATGCTGAGGGATTCTATTTCTCTCTATTATGCGGAACCAAACTATCCTGGGCTGCCCCCATTGCATTACAATGCGGAATCAAGGATATGTGAATGCTCTGAAAAAAGTGAGATTATGAGGCCCTGTCATATGAGTGACCATGGCTTGGAATTTGTCAGCATCTAGATCTTGAGGTACACTTGTTTCTAATAATGCTTGCTCCAATATGTCGTTGTGTTTTGGTGAAAGTTTCAATAATTCCAGTATAGATATTTGAGCAGGATTTTTGTGCAGTTGGCTGACTAGATCATATTGAATTTTGGATATAGCGTTTGTTGTTGACGTATGTCCTTTCAAGACATATTTTTGAGCTCTTGTTGTTATGTTGATAGATTCATGATCACGTTGATCTCGAATTGTGATGACATTTACATGATTGTCTTCAACTGATATATGATTGATGGTGTTATTGTAGATGTGATTGATACGAGCTCTACGTGTATCATCCAAGGTGGAAACTCCATCCTTGTTGTAGTTTGGAAGAGGATTCTTAAAGGCGCCATGGTCACCATTTGTCTTGAGACCATCTACCATAAAATAACCTCTATCAATCATGTCCTGAACAATGTTTTTTAGTCTCATATAATCATTTGTTTGATGACCTTTGTTTCAATGAAAATCACAAAAGTGTGAGTCATTCCACCAAGGTGGTTTGATTTGTGGTTCATAGATGCTGATTGCTGGTAAAGAGATAATTTTGTTTGCTAGGAGTTCTCTGAATGCTGACTCTAGTGATTGTCCTAGAGGTGTGTAGACACATCTTTGGAAATTGTTGGTTCTACCTTGTGAATTTTTATTAGGTCCTCGATTTGCATGATTGTTTTGAGCATTGTTGGTGTTGTTTGTGTTGGGTTGACCTTGATTGGTATTCAGTGCATATGTGTTAGTGTCTAGGTTAGCACCTTTGGGGTTCTTTGTAGCTTGAGGATTTCCTGATAAGGCAAGCACGGGTTGTTTAGATTTTGGATAATGTGGTTCATTGCCTCCTTCGTTTCCATTGTTCTTATTTCTGGTCCAGAATCTAGATTTGTCTAAGTTGCTGTTATTTTGGTTATTGTAGTTTGATGAACCCGTTCCTTTCTTGAAGAATTTTGAGCATTCCTTTCTTGACACATGCTTCTTCTACTTGAATGTCGTTTTCAATCAATTTAGCGAAAGATGGTATGCATTGGAGTTTGAGCCTGTAACTCATCTCACCATTCAAGTTGTCAATGAAAATCTCCATTTTCTCCTTTTCAGGAATAGCTTGAGGATATCATGAAACCATACGTCGCCAACGTTGAAGGAATACCATGAATGTTTCATTGTTTTTTTGTTTGGTGTTACAGACGTCTAGCATGGTAATAGCATGTTGAATGCTATAAGAATATTGAGTTATGAATTTGTTGATTAGTTCATCAAATGATCTGATAGGAGGTGTGATTTTGGATAACCATTGCATTGTTTGTCCTCCCAAACTTTGTGGGAATAACCTCATCAGATAGGTGTCATCTTGAGCAAATTCAAGACTCATGGTGCAGAATTCTCAAACGTGATCACGAGGATCGCTTTTCCCATCATATTTTTCAAATTTTGGAAAGTCTGAGTTTGGAGGAAAAGGGACCATGTGCAATCTTCTGTCAAAAGGATAAGGACAAATTTCATTTAGTGAATACCATACTATTGTCCCTTATTGCATGTCTTGCATTTGTTGAGTAAGGGCAACCAAAGGCGCATTGTTTTGCCAAGGGAAGACTTCTTCCCTTGCATTAATCCTAGGTTGAAATGGTGTATGGAACGGTATGTTTTTTCTCAGGGATGCATTTCTCAGGGATGTTTTGCCCTAGTGTATTTTGTTCTGGTATGTTTTGTTCAGGAATATCTTGCTCAGGGTTGCGTGTTTCCCCTTCTCATTGTCGTTCTTGATAGTTGTAATTTTGAGATCTTGTTCTAAACATGTATGTGTCAAAGTCTTCAGGAATTTTAACCCCTTTTCTCGTAAGCATGAGTAGGTATTTTTCCTTGTCATTTTCCATGAGTCTTTCTACAAGTTTTTGAAATGAAGCACTCTCTTGGCATTCCTGAAGAAGTTCTTCAAAAATTTCGGCATCCTCTAGACTCGGATGCTTGAATGGATTTGATAATCTCTGATTCATGCTGGATTCTGATTGTATTTCGCTTTATTTGTTTTGTTGAGAGTGAGTAACAACATGCATCTAGTAGAAGCTTTCTATGATAAAGGGGATAAAACACTCTTCGATGTGTTGCTCAGGGGTTGGTGGTTCGAATTGGGGTATGTTGTAAGTGATGCACTCATCGGGAAAGAATGCAGATTGATCTTTCCTCCACGGTTTATGATTTAACTGAATGTGGATTTTTGACAATATGCTCTAGTCTTCAAAGGTTCTTTGTCAAATTCGTTAGATTTGTTCTGGATATAAAGTTTGACGTGATGAAGAAATGTTCTATGAGATTTGAAGAGTTGACGATTGATGTATAAAAATTTATTTCTTTTGACAAATTTGGAAAAACTTGGTTGTTGTTTCTTCAACGTGGCATTACGATAAATATTCTTTCTTCTCAGAATATGAGGATTAGTCATGCATAAGTGATTAATGGTTTCCTTTTGAATTGTTTTGGATCTAGTTTATCTTATTTTGAAGACTCAAGTTTTATTTTATCAAAGTGAAGGTTTAGATGCCCCCTCACGACAAAGCGTGTCAAATGATATGGATAAAGTTTCCCGATATAGAAACTTGATTTGACAACTTGAGGCTTTGAACAAGTGCGTTTGGGATAAAATCCGTGAGATGATAAAGGACCTATTCATCACTCATGATGATGTTTCCTGATTTTGATAGGATAGATATGTTTATCATGCAACCATTTTTGGATTCTGGACAACTTTTGTTTGACTATAAATTTGTCTTATATATAGCTTTTAATGTTTTGTTTCTGATACTCTATTTTGATGAAAATGAAGCTGATGAAAGGAGGCTTTCAAAAATGTTTTCAAATTTTTTAAAAATTTATCACTGTCCTGCCCCCTATTTTTCTGGTTTTGATTACGCGCTAAAGCAGAGATGGGATGCGCTACAGAAAGTTTTCAATGCACTAAGGAAAAGACCACATGCGCTAGGCTGCCCCGGCTACGCGCTAACTAGTAAAGATTGTTTAATTTTGTTTTTTATTTTGCTCAAAAGATCAGGGGCTAGTATGGGCCTGCTAAGCACTAATTGATCAACTCTATGCACTAGTTTTTGACTCCCACGTGCTAAGTTGATGCTTCCATGCGCTAGACTATTCTTAAAACACGCTAAGTTATGACTGTGGGTTTTGGATTCTTGGTAAAGCGTTAATGTTAAGACTTGATGCACTAAAGTTCAGTTTTAATGCGCTAAAAGATAGTTCACATGTGCTAAGAGGTTGTTTTTAAGCGCTAGACTGCCTTGATGTATTGATTTGGTTGTTTTTTGTGATTTTTGGATCTTTGTTTTGAATTTTTTAGTGTTGATAGATGATTTTCTGAAGTAACAAATGAAAGCACAGCACCAAAGAGACAACCATTTTGCTTAATCTAACAATAAGTGTATGTTCTGCGAGGATGTGTTCAAATCCCCAATGTTTTAACAGGTTTGGATACAAATAATACACTTCAAGAAGACTCTTTATTCAAAGGTCATAAGTAATATCATAACCCACTAGTCTCGATACTCCATCAGCTTAAACAGCCGTGTCACCTCTTAGAGGGCGCCCATTTTTTTGCCTTTTTCCCGAAATTAACTCAAAGTGAATTACTTCACAATTGAGTAGCTATCTTGGGAGATATATGGTGAGTAATCTTGGGGGTTGATTCTTCCCCACCCTTGCACTATGATATTACAAATGTCTGGTTACTGACTCGGCTCAAGGTTTCTATGCTAAGGTTCGTAATCAGGCTTCATGTTCGGCCGTCAGTGATAAACTCCCTCAGGAGGCTTCCCAACCTTTAGAACAAAGGCTTTACGTATCTCAAGGATACTGGGGGAAGGCTAATCACTATGCGCAACCATTGAAAAGGACTTTCGTCACTTTCCACTTTTGATTATAGTGGGTTGGAACACTTGGTGTCAAAGTCATTTCCCACTTAGGTCATTCCCTTCACACTGGCCACGAATGGCTTTAAGAGTTTTTCAACCCCTCAGGAAGGCAGGCCTACTAAAGGATGTAAATGCTTTAAATGACTGAAAGTGTAAGAGTAGTCTGGCTTTTTGATCACCTAGTTAAGGGGAGAGCATATACCTTCTACTTTTGAGATAAGGTAATCAACTTGTTCTTTTTATCCTTTCAATTCAGTAATTTTCTAAAATCTATATGGAGATGTTGCTCCACAAAACATGGTGCTCTTTTTATTTCTTCAAAGCAGTGGTTATCTAATCTTGAAAAGAACCTGGTTAACAAAGCAAAAAGTTCAATTGGGTCAACAAAAGAAAATCGAAAAAAGGGGAAGAACTTCCCTCTTTGATTGTAAACAAAACTTTTTAAGTGTAATTCTTTTTCCGTGCAAAAATTTAAAATGGATCCATTTATGCACCAAAGGATGGTGAGGTTCTTTTTAAAGCTACTTTTGCAAAAAAGAAAGGTTGTTTTGTTCTTTTTAGAGCCCAAAAGGAAAGTTTTTCTCCTATGAAAGCAAGAAAGATTCTTTGATTGTGGTTCTTTTTACAACCCAAATAAAATATGAGTTCAATTTTAAGAAAATTAAAAGAAGTTCAAATTTTGAACTAACGTAACTAAGTTAGTAAAAACTCTAACTATCTTAATGGTCCTAAAACTGAGCTCCTATCTGCAATAAAATTGTTAGAACCCTACAAAATAACAAGCAAAAAGGTTAGATAACTCGTGGACTTCAACAAGTCTAATTTTACCCTCGGTTACATATTTTATTTTTTCCTTTGTTCGTGATGTGCTACAAAACAAACTGTACACGCTACAATATAACAGTGATGCGCTACAAGATGACAGTGATGCGCTATGCTGTTTCCAGGATGCGCTAGGATGGTTTTCAGATGCGTTACTCTATTTTTCTCCTGTGCCGAGACCTACAGGAAAATTTTGGTGGGATAATGAGCTATAGTAAAGACTATACACGCTATCAAATAGACCCCATGCGCTAAATAGAAAGAAAGATGCGCTAGACTGTTAACCAGATGCACTAGGGAATGTTTCTCACACACTAATTCCTATTTTTCATGGACCTGTAAAAGTGCTTAAATTCAAAAACTGATTTGATATATGGAATCGGGCCCCACGGTGGGCACCAGAAATGTATGTGGGAAAAGTGGCTCAATAGAACTTAAAATGTGAAAAATGAAGCTCTAGGAGACTAGTCCACACACCCACAGGACTTCTTGATGCAAGCTATAGAGTCATGAAGGATGACTCAACTTCCCAAGGTTGGTTCCATGGTTCTCTATCTCACAAGGTCCCTCAAACCAATGTCTTTGCTCTCATATCACTGAGAAAAGTGGTTTAGGGATGACAAATGCAAGAAGGAGGGATGCTTTGATTGATTTTATTATGAAATGCATCCTAAGCTATGCATGATCTTACAAATGCAATAAAGCTAGATTATAAGATGACAAGATTAGTAGCAAGACTATCCTAGCATGATATACTAGTCCATGATTAAGCTAAAAGATAAGGAAAATACTCTAAACATGCATATCTAGATTAATTCCTATTTAAAAGAGAGGCTAAATGATGAGCATAAATGAGATATTAAAGCTTGGATGGATTTGAGTATAAGTATGATGCTAAATACTTGGATATATGAAAATGGAGGAATGAGAGCTCTATTTATAGCAAAAATAGGGTAATGGATGGCCAGGATTGAAAGAGTTAATCAAGGGTTGAGTTTGAAAGCTGCTCAATCCATGTTTGCAATTTGCACCAATGAAATGGTGACAATTGTCAACATAAGGTTGGGTTGAGAAGAGAGGTAGGAAGCATTAAATGCTTGAGAAGACCTCATGGTTACCTTAAGAGGTAAGGGTTAAGGTTAGGTTAGGGTTATCCAATGGATAAAGGTTTTACCCAAAGGATAAACTCTTGTGCAAAGGATTAAGGACTAACCATGGTCAAAGCAATAAATGCTTGATGAGACCCTTGGGTTACATGGAGGTTGAGTTTAGAAAAAGTCTCTAATCATGCTGGAGGGTTGAGTTAACCATTAATGGTTTGGAAGAGAAAGTTGTTGGAGACTTGAAGCCTTTAATGATTATCAAAGACTTTGAGGATTTGAGAAGTGACTTCCTCTTGCTTAGGGATGTGACAATACTTAGGAGATGGGTCAAGCTAATTTAGAAGTGATTAGAAGAATCTAGAATAGGGTTAGGAATAGGGTTTAGGAGGCAAGTGGGAGATGTAGGAAAATGCAAGTGGATGGAGAGATAATAGGTTTAATTAAAATAATTTTTTTTTTTTTAATTTGGTTGCAAGTGGAGGTTTTTAAATAAATTAAATTTATTTAATTGGGATTCCCTATTTAATTAAAAGGTTTAGAAGAATAGATTTAATTAAATAAAATGATTTATTCAATTAAATGACCTAAATGGGGTTAAAGATGCAAAACAACAGGAATCCCACCAAATAAAGATGCAATCACCATTTGAAGAGATGACTGATAGTGAATGTGCCCCAACTGGATCACATGTGCCTATTTGGAGGTGTGCTACTCAAATAGGGAAGCCATATTGGTACATGGAAAGATGGAGATAACAAGGATCCACTCCTACTGGTAAGTGGAGCTTATCTCCTATCATGCAAAGTATGCATCATAGTTCTGTGAGATAAGACAAAAGTGTTAAAGGCAAGTGTTTGAAGGCTCACATCGGATCTACCAGTGAATCACAAGGATGCCTCAAGTGCATGAAATCAAGGATATGCACTGGACCAATAGAGAAGGCATGATGAGTTTCCAGGACATATGAAGAATGATGGGTTTGTCACTTTGACAAATCGGTTGAGATGATGTCCGGTCTGATGATGAAGAAGGAAAGGCTGAGCAACTGTAGATAGAGAGTGCAACTGACATGCAAATGCCTTAGATGGAAACATTTGAAGGTTGATGACATCATGTCATCATGGGGTTTACCGGTATGTAAGTCCACCGGTAATGCTAACAAAGTGCAGATGCAGAAGAATCCCATCTGATAAGGATGTGCATAAGTTAGGTTAGCAAATGTGTTGACTGATTGAGTGTTCCATCAAAAGAGATGCCAAGTGCAAGGTTTGACACATCGATTTAGGGTTTAACTAATAGGGTTAGTAAGCCGGTAGATGAATTCGATAATGGAGTTGGTCAGTGATGTTATCCATATCGACTCAGATGATCTAGCAAAGGTGGATGCCGACACAAGGGCCATGTGGAGGTGAAGTGGCATGCATGCATAGGTCAGCATGTTGAGTTGGTGAATTGTCAGGCGGTGAGGTAGATGGTGACAGGTCAACATTTATATCGACTGCGTGATTCACAAGATGTGCAGCAGAGATTTGTGGCTCGAGGTTAGATGGACAACAAATATCCAACATAGACTGGTTGAATAGTTTGAGGCAGGTGAAGGGAATCGTGAAGCCATTCTTGGTGATCGACTAAGAAATCTATTGACAGGTTAAAAAGAAAATTGCTAAATATAGAAGGCGTGTTCTAGAAGACACAACAATGGTGAGGTTGATTGATGCATCATAGTTCATCAATTCAGGGGATCAGATATGATGAGATCTGATTGGATTTCATTTGCCTCAAGGTCAATGAGGAAACCCTAACCGCTTGAAATTTGAATTGGATTTTGGCGGGAAAATTAGTCTATAAATATGCAACCCAAAATCAATGAAGGCTGCTGCTAAATGAGAGAGTATTGCAGCATGTGAGAAGAAATTAGTCAAGTTCTCACCATGAAGAAGAATAAGAGACTGAGTGTGAGGAAGAACAGGGTTGAAGTGTTCAACTGAATCTATGAGTCTATCAACAATCAACCATTGAGTCTGACAGAGGAGTGAACCAAGAATGACAAAACCGATAGAGAAGAGTTACTAAAGATTGCATAGAAGGTAAGCATAGAACCAACAGAGTGTAGTACTAGAGATGAACAATAGTGTAGTAGAGAGAACTGACAAAGAGCAGAACCGATAGAGAAGGAGAAGAGTGTGAACTAGTAAGGTTGCAATAGGAGATAAGGCTACAACTGTGAGTGGATGAGCAGAGAACCAACAATGAACTGGATAGAAGATCTAGTAGAGAGATTTGTAGAAGAGTTACAAAATTTATTTGTAACAAGACTATTACTCTTGAAATTGAATAATACTCATTGTAGACCACTGAGTTGGAGCTTAGTGCAGGGGTTTTAGCTACTTGGGTTGGTGCCCTAAATTAGGGGTTGGTGCCCTAGACATTGTAATCAAAGATTCATTGTGAGGCTCGATTGGAGTAGTAGACTCCAACAACATTTCTCACCAAGGTTTTTCCCATCTTGGGTTTTCCTCATATATGCTAGTGTTACGTGATGACCCCTTTATGTGTGAGTGCATTGAGTAATCTCTCGTTAGCATATCAGCAGGTTATCTTAGCTTTAGTATGTTAATCGGTACATATACTTAGGAGTTTAAGGGAAAATAATTTGAGAACCACTGATTCACCCCCCTCTCAGTGGTACATTATGTCTAACATGAGGATCTTGAATAAACAAAATTATTTGGTAGCTAGTCAAGCTTATGAAGAGCATATGGAGACCCGCATCAAATTCTTGCAAAAGGAGAAATGATTGGTTAAGAATGTAAAGGTACCATAGCATATTTTGGTTGAGGCTAATCTTATTTTGACACATGTGTAGAGGGACCAAATCTTGTTTGGATATTTTGTTATTATAAGAAGGAATTAAAGGCCATCTACAAGGGGTTTTGAAAAATTCTCTTGGGTGGGTAGAATATACTAGGTTTGAGCTTTTTGATAATAGAAAATAGTTGTAGAGTCTATACTTCTTTAGAAGAAAATTCAAATTGGCTCTTTTTTTTTTTATGTGTTTAATTATATGAATTGATGTGTCTAGGGTGCATTGATTTATCTTCACAATCAATTGTGAATGTGTAGTATGAATTGCAGGTTTCTTTCAAGGAAAAAATTAAATTCTATAATTATATTGTAGTAAGATAGACATATCTTATAGTGATTCTTAAGTAGAATTTGAAATTGTTGCAGGGACATTTGTATGAGGCACAAGTGTTAGATGATAAAATTGTGAGAGATTTATATAGTTTGTAAGAATTGCATTCTCTATTGTTGGACTATGTTACCCTAAGGAGTAGGCACCAATCTTTCATTTTCCCAGTTAATTTCAGGATCAAAATACTCATATAATCTTTTAATTTTCATTTCATGGGAGAATTATCTTAGATCTCAATCCCAATTGGTGAATGGAATAAATTGAACCAATAACTATATCTATACTTAAAGATGAGTAATATATCCTTGGTATATGAAACAAACAACTTAGATGAGAGCAAACAATGAAGACAACAAATCGACAAGGAATCTTATGCAATTGATCAAGTTGTTTATTATTATGCAAAGTTGAAATATGATACAAATTAATGGTGCACTAGAGAGCTAGAAAAACTCACATCTACCTTCAATTGTTAACACAAACTATCAAATTTTAATGGGACAACCTAATCAGTCTCATTCAAGTTCATAGAGGGCATTGTCCTGATTTTAAATACATGCATATATAAAGTCTATAGAGTTTTATAGATTATGCACGATTGATATTAGTGTAATATCATCAATAGTATTGAGAAATGAAAGTTGTGGGAAAGCTGTCTATCTTCCACGGTGCCAAGCTTTTTGATTGATGACTTTCTAGCACCTTTAGATTTGATTCAAAAACCCCAATGGCATCATGAATGATATATCAATTTTCCTCAACCCATGTATCTGCACATTTGGATTTCCATGTGCGACCCAAGTTTGTATTGAAATTTATTCAGAACATATTTTATCTTTTCTCTAATTTAATTTCACTACAAAATATGAATGGCTAGTGAAAGAAACTTACACCAAGAAGTAGGCAGCAACAAATTGGTTGAGTTATCATGAACACTTTTTTTAAAACAATCTAATGTATGGGAATACATAAGGAAGATGCAATTAAAATATTTTGAAAATACACCTTGTTCAAATTTTTAACATCATCAAATTTTTTTTGTTTTGTTTTGTTTTGTTTCTGATCTCTTTCTTCTAATTTGTATGTATCATTATGAGCATTATAAGATAAGTTGTTTGTTTCTATGAAAGAATCAAGTTCCACAAAAGCACGATTTGTCAAATCATACTTGTACATGTGTTGCCTCTTTATTCTATCGTACCAACATAATTGAAGCTCGATGGCTTTTGGCCTATCCAAAAGGTCAATGTCATTATGGTAATCAAACACCCTATTACCATCCTTCCTTTATATTATTTGAACCATTCCAATGTACCAGGTTCTATAAGAAACACCTTTTCTTGTAGTACGTTCAGTGGGAGGTATTGAATTACTCTCAAACAACACCGCATAATCTGATCCAATTCCAAAGCTAATTGAAACATGCTTTTGTGGGGCCCTTTCATCTCACCTAAAGTAGATCCCATTCCTCACCTTAGTCAACCTATCTTTGGATAACATTGGATTTCCATTCAACTGACTAACCAAGCAAGCTTTGAACATATCCTTACCATCAAGCTCTACCACTAGTCTTAAAATTTAATTTATATTTTCATCAATGGAATCTAAAAATTCATCCAACTTATGCCTCCACTCACTTTTCATTATTTGCAATTCACCATGATTGTGTGCCACTAAAGACATAGATTGGAATATAGAGTTGTAATGAGTTGGTGGAGTGTCATCATCTACTTTATCCACTCCTTGGAATGTTGGATAATTTTGGTCCCCTGTCCATGGTTTAACCCACCAAGAAGATTGTGTGGGATTATCTATTCGCATGATAAGAGATGATAAAATTTCTTGTACATCCTTCAATCCTATCTTAAGGGCTTCTATAATTTTATCATATGTAGATATTGAATCATATTATGATAATATGTTAACGTTCCGTATCCTTTGACGGTACAATATATTCTAGATACTTTCTTGCTTCTTATGAGATTTATTAAAATAAAGCCCTTGGGGATTTGATTATTCTTCTGTAACTCTATTAATGGTCCCAATGACGTGAAGGAAGTCAATGAAATCATACATCTAACCCAGTTAGGTGCAAAACACATGGTAAGTGAGAGTATTGATCTCAAAACAATCTCAATGACAAAACTAAAAAGTGGCAAAAAATATTCACATCTTGATATGCCTCTCTATTGATGAAATTTATGTTGACATTATTATTAGATACTTTTTGTAGCCAACATAACTATAACTTGAAAAAATAATGAACTCGTGAAGCATTTCATACTCTTTCCCAAAGAGTCAAACTCTGAGACATAAAAATGTTAATGGAGTCAACAACAATCATTAGATATGTCTCTATTCCTAGTGTCCTCTCTGTTTTAGGGGTAAAATTAGTCATAATTAATTAGATATATAAGAGTGAATCACAAACCTCTAATCTAATTAAAACAACTCCTAAATGACAATGAAATACATCAAATCAATTTAATATCAAATAATAACATAATGAAACTCCCTCAATTGATCCAAATAGCCTTCCATTGCTCTTCTCCAAATTGTGTGATAGGTGGCTCTTGGATAAAAGTACAAAACTGTGTCACATTTTTATAAAGGAAATGGTCAATGATGATTCAACTTTTGAAGTTAAATCAATAGAAAGTGAAATATATGTCATGAATTTTGAAATGATGTAAACTAATAAAATTTATATTATTGTCTATTTTATGTTTGTAATTTTAACAAAAAATTATTTGAATGTAGGCTTTTTATAAAGTAAATACTATAATTTAGTTGATGATAAAATGAAATTGAAGTTACACAAGCCACCACACTTTAAATTTTAACTTTTTTTCTTCAATTTTTTGGTGTATATTGATAACTTGAAAACTTTAGTGCAAGGATATATTTTTAACTAATTTTTATAAATATATATTTTTGAATAAATTTGAAAAGTTATGTATGCTGAAATATAACTCTTTCCAATTCTCACCATATTTTTTCTTAATTATTTATCGAAATTAGAAAATAATATTATCATCTTGACATAGATTCTTTTCTCTACTACATCATATTTTTTTCAATTTTTTTTTCAAAATTTTAGTATTTTTCCTTGACAAGATAGTCAACCTTATATTTTAGTGCTCATGACCTACTTTCAATAAAAATAAAATATAAAATATATATTTTGGAAAATTCACTCATAGATCTATAGAAGGGTATTTTTACATTTAAAAAAAAATAGTATTTATAAGAGTAGGAGTTGTTGAAACATCAAGTTTTTTCAGTTTTTTTTTGGTAATTAGACCCAAAGTGGTATAAAATATACATTTAGTAGACACTTCCAATTGGAAAAGTTGTGGCCCATATATAACTTAGCTATTATGAATCTATATAGACCATATGTTTGACTAAAATTAATTTTTAGATAGAATTACTTAAATTCACTTGTGCCGATAAGTTGGCCTAAAACGTGACACAATTTTGCACTTTTACCCTCTCAGGTGTTGCACCGGGATTCCTACATATGATAGACACAATTATTTCAAAGATCGTGATTCTAGTTTGAAATTTAGAAATAAGCCTTTCTTTTATAGATTTTTCACGTGAGATGGGGTGAGATTTGGAACTGAAGTGCTGATTGATAGTTCATTGATTTTGATTGATCAGTTAAGTGGATTGATTCATTTGTTAATTAATTTGATTGATCTGTTAACAATATTGATTGGATAGTTGGCTCAATTGATTGACTAGTGGACTGAATTGATTACGAAGATGACTGATTTGATTGATTAGTCATAAAAGGTGATTGAGAGTGAAAAGGGGACATTGGAGAATTAACTGATTTAATCAATCAGTTCAAATTTTCAACATGTGCTGTAGGACTTTGAATTGAAATTTATTTTCATTTTGATTTGAATTTGAATTTGGATTTTTGAGTGATGAAATGCACATGAGATTTATCTGAAATTGGATGAAATTCAAATGTGGGAAATTGGAATTAGATGGAATTAGGTGAAATTCAAATTTGGAGAATTGGAGGAATAAGTTAATTGATTAAATAATTTAAATGAAATTATTTAATCATTATAAGTGGGATTAATTAAACAATAAATATTATTTAATTAAGGGAATCAATCGTAATTAATTAAATGATTAATATTTGAGAAAGGGGTTTGATGATGAATTGGTTAAAAGATAAAAATTGAATGATTAATAATGTGAAAGGTGATGATTGAGTTAGTTAAGAAGAATAATTAGCTTAATTAAATAATTAAAGAATTACTTAATTAATAAGATAAATAATTAGTATGCAATTAATGAGACATTTTTTAGGTGTCTACATTTGCCCCTCTTTTAGACAATGTCAAAACAATGTTGTTTCAAAGAAAAAGAAATTTTTTTGCCCCAGTGACGCTTTTAGGGTGTAAATATGCCCCATTGGGAAAAGTGATCAAAAAATTATGGAATTGAGACCATCTTTCCGATACAATGCTAGTGAGCAATCGTGCCAAGTTTCATGCGATTTCGAGTCCGTTTGATTGGTCTACAAGTGCTTTGAAGTTCAGGGGGTCGATGACCATCAAAGTGGTAAAACCCCTAATTTTTAGCTATAAATAGTGATTTAGCCCTTTCATTTGTTCATTTGCATTCTTTGAGTTCATAGAGTGATGGTATGATGAAATAATAAGTATCTTGTCAATTACTGAGAAGGGGGCAAGGGGTGAATCAGTAGATAGAAAAACTGATACAAACTTCACCAATCTCAAAAATCAATCTCGTAAAGTAAACTTAGAACTATCAATGTAATACCACTATCAAGATAAAAACTCATAAGATAAACTAGTTGACTATTACAACAAATTAACAGTAAACAAATTCAAACATATAAATGCTTTTTCATATGTCAACAGACTTCATTTCTCAATGCTTCCAGTTATCATAACTTATCAAAGTAGTTAAGTAAATCAACCATTAGAAACGTAAACACAAAAACATTCACCACTTGACACAAATATTTTTGACATGGAAACCCAAATGAGAAAAAACCATGGTGAGATGAGACTCACATGATAACTATCTAAACTCTTCTGAAGTTCGCCTTGTTAGGAGCCTAGCCTGTTAAAAATTTACAAAAGTCCTATTAAGAACTGATCCTATTAGGAATCACCCAGTCAAGGGATTGACTATAATGCCTTGTTAGAAGCAATACCTTGTAAGGAGTAACCTCGGTAGAGGATTTGAAAATCCAAGCTAATAGATCACCTTGTTAGAGGATTTGAATAGTACCAAGCTTGTTAGAGCTTACCCGGTTAGGGGATTTCAATTTTGCTGCAACATACTTAGCTTCAACAGTAGATTGTGAAGTACAACTCTGCTTCTTACTACTCCATGAAACAAGTGTTCCTCCAAAAAAAATTGCTCCACCAGTTGTGCTTTTCCAGAACTCAACATTTCCTGCCCAATCTCCATCTATGTACACCTTCAAGTCAAAATTTCCTCCATATGGATACCATAATCCATAGTCAACAGTACCTTTTTGATATAAAAAAATTCTCTTGGTTGCTATCAGATGCGTTTCCTTAGGATTCTTCTGGAATCTAGCAACTATGCCAACTGCATGAGCTATGTCTGGTCTGTTGTGAACAACATAGTGCAATTTTCCAATCATCGACCTATATTCCTTCTCATCAACAAATTTGGATTCATCTTCCTTAGACAACTTACAACCTGTAACCATTGGTGTCTCAACTGGTTTACAGTTACTCATGCCAAATATCTTCAAGACCTCTTTCACATACTTAGACTGTGTGATAAAAATACCATTCTTCATTTGCTCTATTTGCAAGACTATGGAATTTTTTATTTCTCCCACTAAAGACATTTCAAACCCATTTTTCATTTCATCTACAAAACTATTGCTCATGTCATCATTACCTCCAAATATGATATTATCTACAAATACTTCACTGACCAGTATTTTATCTCCTTCAGATTTGAGATATATGTTACTATCATCACTGGTTCTCAAAAATCCTATCTTCATCAGATGTGTATGAAGCCTTTCTTACCATGCTCCCGGTGCCTACATTAATCCACATAAAGCCTTATGTAGTCTGCATACCATGTCTTTCTTATCAGTCAAAGCATAACCATTTGGCTGCTCAATGTATACTTCTTCTTCCAGTATCCCATTAAAAAATGCTGACTTAACATCCATCTGGTAGACCTTGAATTATTTGTGTGCTACAAATGCAAGTAAAGTTCTAACACCTTCTAGTCTTGCCACTGGTGCAAAAGTATCACCATAATCTTCTCCTTCCTCTTGTGCATAACCTTTGCAAACCAACCTAGCTTTGTTGCGAACTACAACACCATCTTCATTCAACTTGTTCCTGAATACCCACTTAGTACCTATCACATTTTTATTTATTAGTCAGGGTACTAGGGTCCATGTGTTGTTCTTCTCAATTTGATCTAATTCCTCCTCCATAGCTTTAACCCAATGAATATCACCAAATGCTTCCTTAGTAGTTCTTGGTTCAATAGTGGAAATCATGCAAAAATTCTCTCTTATTCTTCTTCTAGTTAGTACTCCAACATCTTTATCCCCAATAATCTGTTCAGGATTGTGATTCAGTCTCACATATCTTGGAATAAAATGATCATTGTCTGCAGGTTCAACTTCTTCATTATCATCATCTTCTTCTGAATTTATCTATTCCGGTTGAACTCGTACATCAGTATTTGCTTTGCCGGTTTCATATTTCATAGATTCTAGTTCCAAAAACAAAATTCAAGGATCTTCATCCTTTTTTTCCAACCTAGTTTCCTCTGAGAATTCAGGATATTCATCCACTCGAACATCAACACTCTCAATAATTCTCTGTGTCTGATTGTTAAAACACTTCTAGGCCTTACTCTTGGTAGAATAACCAAGAAATATACCTTCATCACTTTTAGCTTCAAATTTGCTAATATAATCACCTCTCTTAATAAAACATTTGCTTCCAAATATCTTGAAATAACTAACATCACGTGATCTTCCATACCAATATTCATAAGGAGTCTTGACCTTACATTTTTTTTACCAAAACCCGGTTCATAGTGTAGACATCTATGTTGACAGCTTCTCTCCAGAAAGTTTTTGCTACACCTCCTTGTATCAACATCATCCTAGTAGCTTCAACAACTGACTGATTGTTTCTCTCTGTGATACCATTCTATTGTGGTATCCTCGGAGCAGAAAGGTGTCATTTGATACCATTTTCTTCACAATACCTAGTGAATTCCTCAGAAGTAATTTCACCACCTTGATATGTCCTCAGACACTTTATCTTCCTACCACTCTCCTTCTTAGCTAAGGACCTAAATGCCTTGAACTTACTAAAAGATTCAGTCTTATCCTTCAAGAATGTGACCCACATCATCCTTGAGCAATCATCAGTGAAGATCATAAAATATCTGTCACCTTGAATACTTTTTGTCCTTATTGGTCCACAAAGATTTGTATGAACCAAATCTAACAAATGTTTTGCCGAAAAACATTTGCTCTTGAAAGTTGAGGATGCCATCTTTCCCAACTAACATTCTTTGCATAGAGCATTAACCGGTTTGTCCAACTGAGGAAATCCTCTCACTGTATTGGACTTACTCACTTTAACAATGTTATCAAAGTTTATATGACAAAATCTCCTATGCCAAAGCCAACTATCATCTATCTTTGCAATTAAATAGTTGCTGACTCTAGGATTAAGGTGAAAAAAGTTACCTTTAGTTTGCTTCCTAGTTGCAATCAGTTCACCTTTACTATCATAGATTTTACACATACCATTCTTTAACTCCAATGGGTATCCTCTGTCATTGAGTTGTGCCACACTCAAAAGATTGTGCTTTAAACCTTCAACCTAGTAGACATCATCTGAACTGCTCTTTCCATTAAGAGAAATAGTTCTCTTACCTTTAACCATGCAGGGTGAGTGATTACCAAATCTTACAACTCCACCATCAAATTCTTTCAAAGAAAAAAATTTGCTCTGATCACCAGTCATGTGATGTGAATAACCACTATCAATGATCCAATCATCAGAGTTATCCATCCTAGATACTAATGCCTTCTAGTCTGATATCTCTTCTTTAATGGCTACAAACACAATATCTTCATTAGCATCACCATAAAATTCTTCATCAGTGATATCACCATCAACAACAATAAGACAATCTCTTTTACCTTTACCCTTATACTTTTTGAATTTCTCTCGTTTGTGCTCATTATCACCATTAGGATAGTTAGCAGCTATGTGTCCAATCTTGTTGCATGCAAAACGATTCAAAGGTAATTTACCTCTATATTTACTTGTACCTCTAGGCAACCACTTGGCCAACAATGCTTCAAGCTCAACTAGATTGTCTTCATCATCAACTTCTCTACTGGATTTGGATTCATAGCTATGATTGGCATCTCTACTTTTCCTCACAGATGGGTTAGAAACATAAGCTCTAAATGTAGACTTAGATTTCTATACACTACCATCATAACCATTGAATTCAAAAGTAGTAAGCTTTCCCATGATGGAGTCAAGAGTTACCCTAGTTTTGTCCATGGAATTCAGCTCCTGAATAGCTGCAACTCAAATAGCATAGACCAATAGCAGGGTTCTCAGTACCTTACTGGTCACTATGGAATCTTCCACTTTACCTCCTGCACTCTTGATTTCACTGACTATCTCCTTATTCCTTTGACCATATTGTTGGATATTCTCACATTCATCCATCTGCATGTCATGAAACTTTCCTCTTAGACTCTCTTCTTTAGCAATCTTAACATGTTCATCACCGCTATAAATCTCTTCAAGTTTTTTCCATATCTCATATGCAGAGTCTAGACCATGAACATCTACATACTTTGCATCAGATAATGATAATGGCCTCTAATGCCTGATGATTTTCTTGTTTCTCTTTCTTCTGATCATCAATCAACATCCTAGTAGGTGCAACATATTTATTATCGACATGTTCCCAATACTAGCTTCCCAGACTCTTGATATAAATTTTCATTCTATCACTCCATATCCTCTAGTTCTCTCTATTAAACTTCAGACCTTCCTTCTTCATCATGATGTGCAAGATCTTTAACTCAAGTTGTTAGGCTTAGACCTTAGAGGACCTGATAAGCTCTTATACCAATTGATGGTATGATGAAAGAATAAGTATCCAATCAACTACTGAGAGGGGGGGGGGGTGAATCAATAGATAAAAAAACTGATACAAACTTCACCAATCTCAAAAATCAATCTCTCAAAGTAAACTTAGAACTATCAATGTAATACCACTGTCAAGATAAAAACTCATTAGATAAACTGATTGACTATGACAACAAATTAATAGTAAACAACTTCAAACTCATAAACATCTAAATGCTTTTTCATATGTCAACAGACTTCATTTCTCAATGCTTTTAGTTATCATAACTTATCAAAGTAGTTAAGTAAACCAACCATTAGAAACATAACCACAAAAAAATTCATCACTTGACACAAATATTTTTGACATGGAAACCCAAATGGGAAAAAGCACGGTGAGATGAGACTCACAAGATAACTATTTGAACTCTTCTAAAGTTCGCCTTGTTAGGAGCCTAGCCTGTTAAAGCTTACAAAAGTATTGTTAAGAACTTATCCTGTTAGGAATCACCCGGTTAAAGGATTGACTACAATTCTTTGTTATAAGCAATAACTTGTAAGAAGTAACCTCAGTAGAGGATTTGAAAATCCAAGCTAATGGATCACCTTGTTAGAGGATTTGAATAGTACCAAGCTTGTTAGAGCTTACCCGATTAGGGGATTTCAATTCTACTGTAATTGTTAGAAAACAATAGGAGTTTGCTGATCTCTTTGAATAGCACTACACTTGCCTTATCAGATCCATTTCATGCTCCTATCTGCCTTTACTCAAACTATAGATACATCATCCAGTTTGGCAACCACACACTCAACTGATCTTTGCTAACTCTTCACCAACTCATTAAACTAAACAAATTCATCGACCTTATAAACAAATCAATTAGGTCCGTAACACAACAAAAACCTAATTCTCATAGAGATTACAAACAAGTCAGTTCAAGTATGACCATTGGATTACATACAAATCTCTGCACATCAATCCAGAAAGCCTTGATCATCACTTCATAGAACTTAGCAACTCATCACACGCTTTGCATTATATGCAATACATTTTCTCATTCCCTAGACAAAAATCGTTACAACAGTTCACCATAATCACTTGAAATTGTCTTCATACAATAATCATACATGTCATAATCACTATCGCTCATCATTAGATCATAAACCAATATAACCAATTAACCAAACTTAATTGGTTAGGGTTTATCAAAAACAACAGGTAGGGTTTACCAGTTACTGGTTCAACTCTCGAATTCTTCCTACCGGTTACAGAACAATATTACAACAATATCAACAATATCATTACTAATTGTTTGACATCAATGACAACAAAACATATCATTAATGCCATCTTCATGCAAATGCCAACATAGAGTTCTTATTTGATTTTCTAGATTTCTTGCGTGTTTACGAGCATCATGGCTGGTCACCAAGTTTGTTCATACCAGAGACCACCTGACATTGGAGGCATGGTATGTATTTTGAGAAATTGCTTGTTTTTACCTATTTTTCATCAAATTTTCAAAATTTTCTTGGAGCAAAATTTCTTAACTGTTGTGCATTCATCTTTCAATTTTTTCGCTTTTACTAATTCACATTTGATTTAAATGGTACACATTTGACTAAATGCTACACATTAGACTCTATTGATGTGCATTTGTCGTTATAGTTGCACATTCACTCTTGTTAATTTGCAATTGATCTTAATGCTACACATTCATTGTAAATAATTTGCATTTGATGCTAATGATTCACATTTGCATGAAGTAATTCACATTCATTGGTTTTGCTCAATTTTTGAATTTGTATGATTTGTAATTTGTCGTGCAAATATTAAGTCTGACTTTTTTTTCTCATTTTTGATTTGTAGGAGAACTTGAGTGTACTAGTTTGCAAACAGATGAGGTCTGATGGTCTCGACTGTTGACATGAGTTGCTTCCAAAGCTTATTGCTTTGATTAGGCATGTTGGATTATATATGTTGGTGTAATTATTTATTCATATTGGATATATTTACACTTTACTTAAGTTGACTTAGGTACATGCAAAACATTAAGGTTTGCATATGAGACACTTAGGGAGATGTGCTACATTGGGAGTGTGTATGTAGGAGAATTTCCACCTTTTATGGTGTGATCTTGTTACTACTCTATCATATCCACTTATTGTGGAGTGATAATTCCACCTTCGGTGGGTGATCCATCTCATGTGAAATATTTTATTATTTCTTGATGGGGAGGTATCCTCAAAGAGAGTTAAATCCTTATTTAAAGGCAGTTAGATGTTACCCTAGTGGGATTTATTCATTGTTCATCTGGTCCACTAACCAATTTAGACACCTCAACTCTCTAAGAGTGCTCCCAATCTAGATGTGCTCACTGGTTGCTCAATCATGGTTGAGATTCACAAGGGTAAATCCAACCTTACACTCTAAAAATCCTAACAAGTGCTTGCACAAGTTGTAGTAGGTGTTTGAGATGTTTTTCAAGGACAATCAATTGGTTTTGAGTGAGGGTTTGATTCTTTTCCCCATTGCTCCTTCCTTTTCCTATTTTCTAGGCCTAGTAGCACTAGAGACCTAATTAGCCCTACCTAACCGGTTTTTGTAGATTTTCTCACAATTTCCACAAAGACCCACACAAAATCTTTGATGATCAGGATACCCTTTTTGAAGTAATTTCCAATTTAAGAAGTGAGGAATTTTAGTCTAACTATACAAGTATAGAAGCCGAGAAATGCTTGTTTTAGGTGGTTTTAGGCTTGTTTTGGTCTTTTTCCAAGGGTTAGGTGTCTTTCTTGATCTACCACACCTCCAAACACACACATATGTTCTGCCACACATCACTTGTTCATCCTAAACACTCTGCAACTCCAACCCTACTCATTCATGCAAACACTTGCATAATCTCATTCATTTCCTAACCGGGCTATGAATAAGCTCGCTTGGGAAATGATGCTCATTGGCCTTTCAATGATCTCCAAAGGAAAATAAAAGATATATACATTGTACAAAGGTTCCATGGCTCGAGTCCCAAGGGCTATTGAGAAGAACTCAAAGGACTTCAAGATGGAACCATGTTTGGGCCTCTCAAACCCTTACTTAGGCTGAGAGTTTGCAAAATTGAAAAATCAATTCAAACCTGCAAATAATCTAGTCAAATTACTTCCTGAGCACTACAAGAATATTTACAAAACAACAAACTAATTACAAAAATTGAATCAATCCATTAAGTACAGATTGTTGCTCTAATTCTTGAAAAATGCAATGAAGAACTTAAAAAATGGTCACAAATTGTATTCCAATCAACTCCAGGCATTCAATAAACTCATTAAATTCATTCTCATGGATTTTATATGCCATTTTTGTCCTAACTAATTCTCCATCAGTTTCCTAACCAACCCTTTTCTCAAAAATGTAAAAAGTTGCTCAACGTTGCAAAAAGTTGTCAAGCAGCTTTGACAACTTTTGCCAAAAAGTGCATTTTTGCCTTACATGCTTTGTTTTCTCCTCCAAACCATCTAGGACGAGTAAAAACAATTACATTAACATGTACCAATTCCAAAAAGTCTATTCAAGGCATTTTTCATCAAAATGCAAGATTTTGCCATTTTAAGCTTACAAGGGCTTATAAGCCAAAATTGAGCAAATGCATTGTCCTAAGGACATTCAACCTACCAAAGAATTACAAAAACATATTAATACCTAAGAGAAGAATCTTATTCACCAATCCAAACCATCCTATGAAAAAACACACCAAAATGAAGAAACTGGACTCAAAACTAGGTGCTCCTACACCCTACTCCCCCAAAGAAAAGAAGTCAAGTGACTCCTTGAGGCAGCGAAGAAAATGGAACTCCATGCTTAGAGAAGTCTGCCTCAGGTATCCAAGTAACCTCTAATTTTGGAAGGTTCTGCCACTTGACCAAGTGTTCCATGTAGGTGGTATGCCTTGTTTTGTTCAAAATTCTAGAATCTAACACCTTCTCGACTTGAGGAATGGGTGCTATTGGTAAGGGTAGGTCTGGCAATTCTTGAGAGACCTTTGAAACTCTTCTATCTTCTACTAGAAGTGTGGAATTATACTACATGAAATCTACCACATTAAAAATGGGTGATAAATCCATATCACCAGATAAGTCTACCTTGTATGCATTGGTGCCATACTTGGCCAAAAATTTGCAAGGACCTATCCTCCTCATCTGAAGCTTACTAGGGACACCTTTCTAAAGTCTTGCCTTGTTCAAATGAACCTTTGCCATGTCACCAACAACAAATTGGATATATTTCCTTTTCTCACCCACTTTGTCTTTGATCTTTTGAGTAGTGTCTAATAAGGCTGTCCTAATCTGCTCATGAACCTCTTGCATTGAATGAGGCATGTCTAAGGCATGTCCAGTTTGCTGTCCCATCTTTCCCACATCTTTGAGCTCCAAAACATGTAGAGGATGAATTCCATACACCACCTCAAAAGGACTTTAACCATCTGACCTATTCACACTATCATTGTAAGCAATCTCAGCTTGATGGATGATCTAATCCCAAGCTTTACCATACTCTTTTGTTAGGCATCTAAGTAGATTCCCAAGTCTCCTATTGACCACCTTATTTTGACCATCCATTTGGGGATGATAGGATGAAATGAAAGACAAATTAGTACCTAATCTTTACCACAAAGTCTTCCAAAAATGACCAATAAACTTTGCATCCCTATCTGACACAATGCTGATAGGTAAACCATGAATCCTAATAACCTCTTTGAAAAACAAGTGTGCAATGTGGCTAGCATCATGAGTGACCTTGCATGGAATAAAATGATCCATCTTACTAAACCTATCTACCACAACATAGATGCTATCAAAACCTGATTTGGCGTTTGGCAAACCAACCACAAAGTTCATACTTACACACTCCCATGGCCGGTTGGGAATAGGTAAAGGTTGATAAAGACTAGCATTGGAAGATGTACCCTTAGCTCTTTGTAAAACCACACATTGCTCCACATATCTTTTGATATCTCTTTGCATCTTCGGCCAAAAGTAGAACCTTTGGACAAGTTTCAAAGTCTTGTTCAAACCAAAATGTCCACTCAAGCATCCATTATGCTTTTATTGCATCAAGTTTTCCCTCATAGACCCTTTAGGCACACATAGCTATCCTCCTTTGAACAAAAGGCCATCTTGCAGGGTCTACTTTGCATATTCACTGTGAAAATGGTTTCCAAACCCTTGACAAACCTTGCAGGTAGCAACAAAATCTTCATCTTCTTCATACAAGTTCTTGAAGCTATCCACTCCAATGCTTTTGAGCTGCACTTCTTGCACTATTAGTAACCTCCTACTCAATGCATTAGCTACCTTATTACATTGGCCTTTCTTGTGCTTGATGGTAAAGGTATATGACTGCAAATATTCTGCCCATTTAATATGCCTATGGTTTAACTTTTCATGAGAGTTAAGAAATCTAAGAGCTTGGTTATCAATGTAACCACAAATTCCTTAGGTATCAAATAATGCCTCCATTTCCTAAGTGATTGGAAAAGTTCATACAATTCCAAATCATAGGAGGAATACCTTTTATTTGCATCATTGAGTTTCTCACTGAAGAAGGCAACCGGTCTATTGTCTTGACTCAAAACTGCTCCAACCGCTATGTTGCTTGCATCACATTCAATTGTGAAGAGTTTGTCAAAGCTTGGTAGGATAAGTACCAGTTGAGTAGCCACCTTTGTCTTCAAGAGATAAAACCCTCTGTGTGCTTCCTTTGTCCATACAAACTTGGTTCTCACACCTCCCTTGATTGTCTCAAGCATGGGTGCACATATTTCACTGAACCCTCTGATAAATTTTCTATAAAACTGAGCGAAGCCATGGAAACTTCTCACTTCACTTGTTGTCCTTGGTGTGGGCCAATTGATTATGGCTTCCACCTTAGAGGTATCCATCTTCAAATCACCTCTTGAGACTACAAACCCAAGATACACCAATTCCTATTTCATAAACTCACATTTCTCCAAATTGATGGTTAGTTGTTCATCACATAGTTTACTCAAGACAATTTCTATATGCTTAAGATGCTCATCTTTAAACTTGCTAAAAATTAGGATGTTAGCTAAGTAAACAACAACAAATTTACCAATGTAGTCCTTGAGTACTTCATTCATGAGTCTCATGAATGTGCTAGGGGTATTTGTGAGTCCAAATGGCATAACAAGCCATTCATAGAGTCCTATAATCTTGAAGGCTATCTTCCATTCATCACCCTCCTTTATTATGATTTGGTGGTAACCACTCTTAAGATCTATCTTGGTGAATTATTCAGCACCTCCCAAACAATCCGTCAAGTCTTCAATTCTTGGGATGGGAAATCTATATTTGATAGTAATCCAGTTTATGGCTCTAGATTTAGTTCAAAGTCTTTGAGTACCTCCCTTCTTTGGAGCCAAAATGGTGGGTACTACACATGGGCTTATGCTCTTCCTGATTAGACCATTATCTAGGAGTTCTTGTATTTGCTTGGTTATCACCTTGTTTTGATTGAGTATCATTTTATAAGCTGCCTTGTTAGGTAAAGAAGCTTCGGGTATAAAGTCAATTTGATGACTTATGGCACATTGAGGAGGCAATGTAGCTAGTGTTCCATCACTAATGATGTCCTCAAACTAATCTAGAACCTACTGCACTTCTTTAGGAATTGTCACCTTCTTCTCCTTGCTATCCTCTTTTGGCTTCACAACAATGGCAAACCTCACTCCTTCTCCCTCCTAGAGTGAGTTGATGAACTCTTTCTCACCAGCCAACAACACAATAGGACCTTTGGATCTGCCCTTTACTTGGTCTCATATGGACTGTATTTTGTACGTGGTTCCATCTTTTTGGAAGGTATTGTAGACATCTAAAAATGGTCAATGCTTGCGAATTCATACTTTAACATTTGCGCATTGCCTTATTTTAGGGTTTTTGCATTGCATTAACATTTCTTCTATGTTGCGCACTTGGTCTTTATCATTTGTGAGCATCGAGTCCTTCTTCTGCATTCCTCATTTTTCTCACTTTCGAATTTGGTCTTGTCGATAACAATCTTCAGTTATGATTTTGGTCGATCTTATCCTGTCGCATCAATGTGCATGCTCATTTATCATCATTTTGGACATTGTCAATCCTAATCAATGATGGAATTAGGGTTTTATCCTCTTGTCAATCTTGTCATCTTATGATCAATTCATCATCAATCCTTGTCCTCTTGTTAATCTCATCATTTTGCAATTGATTTGTCATTGATCCTTATCAACTTGTCAATCTTGTCATTTTGCGATCGATTCGTCATCGATCATTGTCCTTTTCAATCGTGTCAATTTGGATCAATTAGTCATTGTTCCTCATCAATTGGTGCCTATCAATTTGATCTCTTTGTCAATCTTGGTCAATTTGTCAACCAATCTCAATTGTTTATCAACATTGGTCCTTTTTCAATCAAAATCATGATCAAATCAACATTAATTTCTTGTTGTCTTGACCTAATTCCTTGTCCTCTTATTTCTAGGGTTTTATGATTTGATCATTTAATTCTTTTCTTCTTCTTAGTGGGTTAAATAAATCTATTTATTTAAGTCCTAGGTCTTTTCATGAATTAATTAATGGATGAAAACATATTAATTAATTCATCTAATTTCTATTTCATCTTTTTCCTCAATTTTCCAATTTACTAATTTCTCCTAATTCTTAATTTCTTTTTCTCCTATTTTCTTCATTTTTTCTAATATTTCCTCTAAATTCATCCCCTAATTTTCTCCTATGTTTATGCTTCCATTTGTTGCAATCATGGAGGCTATTTTCTCTCTTCCCTAATTTCATGGGAATGACATTTTAATCTTGTCATTTTGTCATAATTTGTCAATCAATCAATTTTGCATAGCAATCTTGTCAATTTTGTCATAATTTGTCAATCAATCAATTTTGCATGTCAATCTTGTCATAATTTGTCATATTTGTCATCCTTGATTTGAAATTTCCTTTCAAATCTCTTCATGCTAATCTTGTCATCTCTCCAATTTGTCTATAAATTGGATGATTTTCTTCAAAAAGAGGGAGAGAAAACCACGCTTCTGTAGCGTCCTAAAATTGCGACACTTGCAATTTCGACTGCATTTCGGTCTTCATGATGGCGACGCAACACGCAACCTGAATGGAGACCCCAAAACTCGCTCACGACACTGAAAACTGCATTTTTCAAGCACCCTGGCCTGAACCTCCTTGCACCCTGATGTCCCGGGAGGTGGGACCAGAGCACCCAGCGCCCTGGTCCCTCAGGACCAAGGCGCCCAGCGCCCTAGTCCTCCAGGACCATGGCGCCCAGCGCCCTGGTCCCTGGGTCCTATTTTGGGCCCGGTTTCCTAAGTGATATCGGGTCTTTTCGTTTGCAATTTGGAAAATTACATTCCTTGGTTGGCCTAAGGTCGGGAAAATCAGTCTATCAACCCTAAATGACAAGTATATAAACTACATTTTCCTCTTTTATTCGATATGATGGAAAAAGCGTGGAAACTATACTCAAGCATTCAAACATTCAAGCATTCAAGCATTCAAGCAATTGATCATTCCAAGTCTCAATTCAAGGCTAAGTGTTGCATTCAAGACAAGGATTCAACCATTGAAGAGGAGATCACATACAACATACAACATACAACATCTAAACCTTCGCACATAAGGATACAAACATCCTTAGAACAAGGTATTAGTACTTGTTTATCATTACAGTCATTTACATTTACAGCACTTGCTCATTTCTTGGTTAATTCCAAAACTGGGGTTTGACCTAAAGGCAAACCCCTAATCCCTAACCCCCCAATTGTCTTCGCTTTTCTGTGTGTAGGTTGCAGGTACGCGGCTGAAATTGAAGATCTGGAATCCTTGTGCCGAGACGAACAGATCCCCCTTCGTTTCGCGGATTTTTCGGAGGACCGTGGCGCTGGGCGCCATCGTCCTGACAACTTTTGCTCAAATTTACAGGACAGCGCCGTATCGACATTTTACTACTAATTCCAGGTCTGCAGCTTCATCCTATAACCCGAACTCAATTTATAAGCGAATCTTTATGACTTTCTATGCATCCTTAGCTTAATTTCCTTAATCAACATTCTTTACAAAAGAGGGTAGCCTTGCTTTCCTAACCCTTGAAATTCATTTAGCATCCAATCTTGCATTACGTGGGATTGGATCTTATGAGTTTCAACCCCTCTTTTGAATGTAAAGTCTTTCCCCTAAGTGAAAACCCATCGAATCCTAGCGAACCTCCCTTCTCTCTCCTTGGAGTTAGAAGAGGGGAGACCAACTAGGGTTCAACCGCGATTTTTCGCTTTACATTTTGGTGAACCCGACGTGAACATCCTTTCTGATTTTTCATGCTTAGATCTGAAAAAATTGATTACATTTCCATGTTTGATCTTTTGCAAAGTTTTAGAGGTGATTGCATTAAAACCCTAAAATTTCTTTTTAGTAATTAAACTTGCGAAATGTCTAAATGTTAATGCTTGTTTCAGATCTATCCTTCTATTACAAATTATCAATTCATATTTGTACTTTAATTCTGAAAATTAAGTGGTTAAAAGTCAAAACCCTAATTTTTGAAACCCTCTTGATTCAACCTTTGTCCGACAATTTGACTGATCAAAACATCTCCAAATCAGCTGTAACTTTGGATTCCGCAATAAAATCACAATATCTTTCATCCCTGAAAATTTGAAAAAAAGTTGCGAGGACCGTGTTGCACCCCGAGCACCATCGTCCCCGACATTTTTTCCAAAATTTCGGGAGCGAGATCTTGCTGTATTTTCCTGCTAAAATCCAGAATTTTGGCTGATTTTGTCAATTATAACACTTTCAAAATTACAGTCAAAGTTGGTCTTGTGATTGCTTGGTCTAAGGCTCCTAATCATTCAAAAATTATCGAAACTGAAATTTTGTGTCAAAATTGTGTTCTTACTGTCTTAGATCTGAAAATTGTATTTGTATTCATTCGAAATTTCAGTGCTTTATTCAAATATTTGCATTTTGTGACTTTTGAAATTAAGTGCCTAATTACAACAACTTTGATTTCCGCTTTCAAAATTGAATTTTGCGTGAAATTGAGTCAATTTTCAAATTTCAAAATTTGCATTGCTCTTGACATTCCCTCTAAAATCATAAAATTCAAAATTTCAGTTTCCCTCTCTTTTTCAAAATTCAAATTTTGCATTTTTCGACAATCTTGATAGGGTTCAATTTTGAATTTGCAACTTTAATTTGGCCTATCTATAGATCGTAAAATCACTCAATTTTTTCAGATTAGCTCTAAAATCATCATACCTTTCATCCCTGCAAATTTCGAAAAAAGTTGCAAGGACCGTGTTGCACTCCGAGCGCCACGGTCCCGGACATTTTTTCTGAAATTTCGGGAGACTGTTGTGATTGCATTTAACAGCTTAAATCTGGAAGATTGGCTGTTTTTACTGAAAATTGCTACCTCTAAATTCAAAATCTTTTCTCTCTCTCTAGTGCATGAGTTTTACAACAAAAAGCCCTACTTACACTATTCCCGTTAGACGAAGCCGTAGAATTAAGTCTTTCCGAGGTTTAACTACTGAGGAGATGGAACCTAATTTGAGTAGTCTTTTTAACGAGGACATGGGTAATTCCTCTAATCCTCCTAATGATGAAGAAGCTCCCCATGAAGTTTCTGTTGAACAACTTTCCAAATTGGATAACCAATTTGATGATTTTCACCAATGGATGTCTCATGAGTATCCCGATAGTCAAGCTCTTCCTTTAATTGAGGGTCTAAAACGTATGCTTCAAAGTGATAAGAATGGAATTGATGTTTTGCGTGGTATTTCACACATTGTGAATTCGAATGTGATGCCTATGAAGAGTTGTGCTGAATCTTTAGGTTATACACAACCTCCTACACAAGTCAATCATTCTATTCCTTTGACCACTTCTATTGCTAGTTTACCTACCTTTACATCAAACATCATGGCTACCTCTATACAAGACATTCCTCCTGTGATTACCAGTCATGGGGGCAATCCTCCTTCTTCAATTAACCCTATTCCTTCATTTAATCCGACTTCTTCATTCATTCCTTCAATAAGTGTTCCTATTACATCTTCACAAATGAACATGACACAAGGGGGCAATTCATTTAACCATTCCATTCCTCCTTGTAGTGTTCCTCCTATCCAATCATCTCCTATGGTTGACTATCATAGGGTCCCACCACCTTACTCTTTACCTTCTTTCAATAACATCACACCTCCATCTCAATCTAACACACCTAATATGAACTCTTCGACTGAAGCTACCATTAATAATCTTGCACAAACTGTCTCTTCTTTACAGCAACAAATTGCCTCTATGAATCAATCTAAGTTTAGTGTGCCCACATTTGATGTTGCGAGCCCACTTTCTCTTGACATTGTTCAAGCTATTCCTCCTAAGCATGTTGAAATCCCGCATTTGGAACTTTATAATGGTAAAGGAGATCCTCTAACACATGTTAAGACTTTTCAAACAATATGTACTGATTTTGCTTATGACCAAAGGTTGCTTGCAAAACTATTCACCAAAACATTAAGAGACAAAGCCCTACAATGGTATTGCTCATTGCCTTCTTATTCTATTACTTCTTTCGAACAACTTGCAAATGCTTTCATTCAACAATTTCAAAATAACATAAGTCCTAAAGTTACTTTGATTGATTTAATGCATTGTAAACAAGGTGTTAAAGAAAAAGTGACTGATTTCATTGGTAGATATAAGCATTTGTATGCTCAAATTTCTTTTCCAGTGCCTGATAATGATATTCAAAGAATCTTTATTTCTAATTTGCAAAAAGATATTCGAGACAAACTTCTGTTTTCTGAGTTTACTTCTTTCCAACAGTTGTGCGCCACTCTTCACAATTATCAACTGATTGTGAGTCAAATGTAACAATCACATCCTATGGCTCCGAGTGATAAGGGTGATAGCAGTCAACAACCATTTGGGAAGTTTAAACCAAACAGAGATTCCATCAAATTCAATGAAAACATCATCAACAACAATGTGAATGCAGCATCAGGTGTGCCTCCTATTTCTAAATTTTTCAAGAAAGAAAGAAAGTATACTCCTTTGAATGAATCATTGCATGATATTATGAATAAGTTATTGGGACAAAATGTGCTTACCCTTCCTCCTATAAGACAAATTGATCCTGCAAAGATTACTTCACCTTATTTTGATCACAAAGCTTTTTGTCACTTTCATCGTCAGCCTGGGCATGATACTGAAAAATGTTTTTCTCTAAAGGGTAAAATTCAAGATTTGATTGATAATAATACTATTTCTGTTCCTGGAGTGAATGATAAAGGCAACACATCTGTAGCTCCTCCTAACCAAAATCTTCAGATTTTTACTGATCCATTACCTTCTCATACCTCTCATACCTCTAATGCGATTGAGGCTAATGATTCCTCTTTCTCATCTGATGGTCTTGTGTCTATGACTCCGAATGTGATTAACTTTGTAGAGCAGCAAGAAAACCCTAAAGAACCTTCCATCACATTTGATTCCAGTGAAACCATTAGGGCACCTAATGGTCCTTTATACATAGTTGCAAAAGTCAAGAATATGCCTTGCCGTGGAGTGCTTATTGATCCTTCGTGCATGGTTAATGTTATTACTAAAGAATTTCTTTTTACTTTGCAATTGAATCAAGTGATCTATGACAAAACAAATGTGATTGTGAAACTATTTGATACATTTTCTTCTCCTGCAATTGGTTCTATTACATTGCCTATTGAGGTCCATAACAAATCTCTTGATGTGAACTTTGCTATTATTCCATCTTCCGAACAATTTCGTGTGAAGCTTGGCTATCCTTGGCTATCTTCCATGAAAGCTATTGCTTCTCCTATTCATAAGTGTTTGAAATTTCCCCATAATGGTGAAGTTGTTACTGTCAATCATAGTCTCTTTAAACCAGCTGAAAGAACCTCTAGTGTTCCTATTGATTACTTTTGGCCCAAACAATTCCAATCTCTTCCTCCGCGAAGTGATCATCTTTTCAAATCTTATCAAAAGTGGAAAACAGATATGATCCTATCTCTAAGTGAACCTAGAGCACCTAAACTTGACATTCCTATCATTCTTGAGAAGGAAATTCTTCCTTTGAAAGACACAACTAATGTCTTTCCCCAAGAAGATTCCCAACCCGTCCCTATGGATGCGACTATGTCTATACCTAATAAATTTTTTAAAAGTAGACCTATACCTCCTCGTCATGATGGACTTGGTCTTCTTCCTAAACCAAAAACTCCTCCTTTATATGGAGCAGTTCCTCCTCCTGCCTTCTATAGAGAGAAGAGACCTTCTTCTTCTCCTATTATCTAGCCTAAGAGACCACAACCTAAACACCCAAGTGATAGGGATGAGAACATTCCTCCTCCTCTATCTTCTGCACTTCCTACTAAGACTAGACGTAATCGTTCTGCACGCGAACGTCGACGAAAGCGTCGTCTTAGGGCTCAAGCAGCTACTTCTCAAACTTCACAATCTCCAAAAACACCTTCAACAAGCATTATTCCATTTTCTCCTCAGCTGGATATTGAGCCTAAATCTCCTAAACATAAGATGCATGATGGTCTTGATCCTGTGCGAGTTAAAGATCCTATTTTTATAAATCTTGATGATGATATAGATGAAAATATTACTCCTCTTGCTTCTGATAGTGAATATGAACTTGTTGATATTGATAACCATTTATCTAATGAATTTTCTAAAGCACTTATCCTAGCTCCTAGACAAGAACAATGTGGCTTGGAACATGAACATAGCCCTTGTTTGGATCTTGTGATAGCTCCATCTGCTGTGTTGGATGTTCCTCCTCTAGCGTGTTCCCTGCCTTCCCGAAACATTGATCAGCAAGATCGGGGGGTAGATGACATGCTAGACTAGTTACATTAGCATAGCAGATTCTCTCCTCCTCTCTTGTGTTACTTCTTCTATATGTTATTCTCATTCTTCTATTTGTCATCCTTAGTGTTGTCTACTTGAGGACGATGCAAAGCATTGAGATCTCTTTTGGTCTCTCTCATGTTCCCTTCTTCTAGGTGACCTTTCTTGATTGGGGAATGAAGAACAATTATGCATACATACATATGATATATATACATGACTTATCATACAGCATACTGACCCCAAGGAAAGCGAAGTCACCTCATGCTTTGTGTTTTGTGTCTATTATCCTTGGGCTTATCTCACACTTGGGGGCTAAATCCTTGCGATAACGTGCTCCTTTTTCCTTTCTCATTTCTTATGTGTATCACTACGTTAAAACAATCACCCCCGTTGAGGCGTGTGCGATCGCTTTAACGGAGGGGGGCATACACCCTGTCTATCCTTTCAAAGATACTTGAAAATTTCTTGGCAAACTTAGCTTTGTCTTGAAGATTTTTGGTATTTCTTTTGCATGACTCATAGTGAGGGAACCTTACTACTGACAGTCATGGTTCTCCCTCATGATCTTCCCTTTTACTTTGTCAATCGAAGTTGTAAGATCCTTAGTCCACTGGGGGCTTGGTGTATCTTGCCTCCTTGACGTGGTGAAAGTCTTTCAACGTTGTTTCCTTGTACTTTACCGGAAGTATGAGCATACATACTCCCGCTAAAGTGGGGGCTAAATGTAGCGTCCTAAAATTGTGACACTTGCAATTTTGACTGCATTTCGGTCTTCACGATGGTGACGCAACACGCAACCTGAATGGAGACCCCAAAACTCACTCACGACACTGAAAACTGCATTTTTCAAGCACCTTGGCCTGAACCTCCTTGCACCCTGATGTCCCGGGAGGTGTGACCAGAGCGCCCAGCGCCCTGGTCCCTGGGTCCTATTTTGGGCCCGGTTTCCTAAGTGATATCGGGTCTTTTCGTTTGCAATTTGGAAAATTACATTCCCTGGTCGGCCTAAGGTCGGGAAAATCAGTCTATCAGCCCTAAATGACAAGTATATAAACTACATTTTCCTCTTTTATTCGATATGATGGAAAAAGCGTGGAAACTATACTCAAGCATTCAAACATTCAAGCATTCAAGCATTCAAGCAATTGATCATTCCAAGTCTCCATTCAAGGCTAAGTGTTGCATTCAAGACAAGGATTCAACCATTGAAGAGGAGATCACATACAACATACAACATACAACATCTAAACCTTCGCACATAAGGATACAAACATCCTTAGAACAAGGTATTAGTACTTGTTTATCATTACAGTCATTTACATTTACAGCACTTGCTCATTTCTTGGTTAATTCCAAAACTGGGGTTTGACCTAAAGGCAAACCCCTAATCCCTAACCCCCCAATCGTCTTCTCTTTTCTGTGTGTAGGTTGCAGGTACGCGGCTGAAATTGAAGATCTGGAATCCTTGTGCCAAGACGAACAGATCCCCCTTCGTTTCGCGGATTTTTCGGAGGACCGTGGCGCCGGGCGCCATCGTCCCGACAACTTTTGCTCAAATTTACAGGACAGCGCCGTATCGACATTTTACTGCTAATTCCAGGTCCGCAGCTTCATCCTATAATCCGAACTTAGTTTACAAGCGAATATTTATGACTTTCTATGCATCCTTAGCTTAATTTACTTAATCAACATTCTTTACAAAAGAGGGTAGCCTTGCTTTCCTAACCCTTGAAATTCATTTAGCATCCAATCTTGCATTACGTGGGATTGGATCTTATGAGTTTCAACCCCTCTTTTGAATGTAAAGTCTTTCCCCTAAGTGAAAACCCATCGAATCCTAGCGAACCTCCCTTCTCTCTCCTTGGAGTTAGAAGAGGGGAGACCAACTAGGGTTCGACCGCGATTTTCCGCTTTACAGCTTCTAGTATCCTTATGCTGCCATTTCATCTTGTCAATCTTGCTTTTATATTATGCTTTTGCACTTGTAGGTGAGATCCAAAAACAAAGTAATTTGAAGGAGAAAGAAGAACAATGGAGAATTATGGAGGAGATATTCATGTTTGTAATGGTTTGCATTTGGTTTGATTATCTTGTCTTCATATCTCTATTTAGTGTAATTAGGATTTCTTATCATTGCAATCTAGTTTTTGTGGTTGAGTTAGTCTAATATCTATTGCATTGATGAATTCCAAATTCCTATCTACATTTTCTAGTGAACCTGACATGAACTAACCCCTTAACCATGTTTTTAAGTGCTTTTGATCTGATTTGCAGGTGAAAACCCAAGAAACAGGGCAACTCAGGGCTTTCTGGACAATTTTGTGCCTGTGTAGGAGAGATTTGCGCCTGTGTCAAAGAGATCTGCACCTATGTCAAGGCATTCTGCACCTGTGTCAAGGCATTCTACACCTGTGTTGAGACATTCTGCACCTGTGTAAGGCCAAAAATAGAGGTGAAACCAATGTTTTTACTTGCAAATTAGTTTGTTTTCATTTTGTTTCTTGCATTCTGGTTTTCCTTGGTACTGATTCTTTGTGCAGCACCTTGGCGTTACGTGTGATGAAGACTAAAAATGAAACTACTAACAAATCTTATGCAGGACGCGGTCAAAGAGTTTTATTAAAACATCTTGCATGTGATTTTTAAAGTAGTTGCAAATTTAATTTATTAAAGGTTAATGAACACCATGCATGCTTTTTTTGCTTTTAGTTTGATTGCATGTTTTAACCCTTAGAATTGGGCCTGCCTCCCGATTTGCCTGGCGCTTCACACAGGCGTTGGTGAGAGGGAATGACCCAAAGTGGTGACGGGCTAAAGCCAAGCTCTTCCAAACCACTCTAAATAACTATGGATGCAACGAAAGTTGTAGACAATGGGTGCTGGAATGGTATTGCGACAATTTATTCATCGGATCAATACCCACCCGAACAGATGCCCTTACTAGAATCTCTTGTTTTTAGAGGCCAAAATCCTTCTATCTATTGGCTCAGGCATTGTGATACGTGCATGCCGAAGACACCTCTCATGTACTCCTCAGTTAGAGATAGCAAGTTCTTGGGAAGTGATGCCCCTTGAACTCGAAGCTTGGTATGCCCTAGAAGTGAGTGCACTGTAAGGGGGAGCCAGTGCTACCAAGCGTCTAGCTATCTGGTTGAGTGTTGTATTTTGATTAGAGGATTCAATAGATATTGCCCTTGCTAGCCATAGGATTTGTTGTAAATGTTCTTGATTGTCTTGAGTCAAAAGTCAAACAAACATTTTGTCTTCTGTGATTGTCAAAGGTTAAATTAAAAACAAACTTTCAAAAGTGCTCATAATCAACTTGGGTTTTCAAAATTAACAACCTTCAATTCAAAACAAAATCCAAAAAAAAGTCCAAATTCCAAGTATTCATCCAACATTTGAACATGGCTTGTCAAAACATTGAATGTCTTTGTTTCAAAATTCATGTCACTTTAGGCTAGGTTTTGCATAGTCCCACTTAGGTCCTAAGACATATTGTCATCTCCTTTCATTTTAGTCCTTTTCATTGCAAGCGTCCTCATTTTGCACTTAGGTCCAAGATCATTTTCCCTAAGTTTGCATTTCATTGTCATATCCAAGCTAGATTTCCATTTAGGTGACATTCCTGCATTATCCTTGTCATGCTAAAATTAGGTCTTGCCTAGGTTGCATTTTGCATATTCCAAGTCATTGGTCTTCGCATATCCTTGTCATTGTATTGTCATCTTGTCTTGGCTTCATCTTGTCATATCATATCCTTAGATAATTTTCATCTCCTAAGTCATTGTCATAATCATTGCCTTCCTGCATTTAGTCTCAAAATTTGATTTGTCAAACTTGGAAAATCAAAACTTTGGATAATACCCTAGGTTGTTGTTAGGGAGTCTTGACCTGGTCTAAAAATTTTTCCTTTCATTAATATTATTTTTTTGTCAAAACCTAGCTTAGTATCCAAGCATATAGGTGAGACATTGTCAATTTGTCCTATTGTCATTTGGTCCTTTGTCCTTTAAGGTCTTGGCTTCATTTCAACTCCCTAAGGTTGAGTCTTTAGGTTTGCATTTCAAAAAGTTTGTCCAAATCTTGAAAAAACAACAAAAACATAGGTTGCATTTTCGTCTATTTAGTTTGCATTTAGTTGCATATCATACATAATCCTTGAAAAATTTCAAAAAAAATAAAATATTGCATTTGCATAGTGACATGCCTATTGAAACAAGGTCAAAATCTAAGAAGATGGGCAAACCAACATATCAACCCATTGACAATGTATCAAACTCATAGTTTCAACCTAGTCAATCATTACAAATTGAAGGTTCATCAAACACATCATTACCACCATATGGAATGGTTCAACTTGGACCACCTCCATTATATGAGCCATTGTTTGTACCCATGAAACTGGGATATGGAAGTGTTCCACCAACACCAAGGGAAAATGCACCTTTCGACTGGAATCAACCGAACCTGCAACATGAAATTCAAACATTACATGAGGAACAAACTCTTTCACAAGGATTTGGTTCAGATCAAGGCATTCAACAAGAAATAAATCCAAATGTTTTACCAGATTCTTCATCAGATTCTGATGCTTCCGATGATGTTGATATGTTCCTTAAAGATCTGAAGTTGACAAAAAAGATGGATAAATTCTTGAACAAGGTCTTTAAGATGTTTCCACAAAAATATCTTGATATGATGAGTAATGTGACCTCCTCAAATGTGCAAATTAATGTGCAAAAACAACAAGGTGGTGAGCTGTTAAGTTTCTCCCCACATCCAAATGAAGAAAATGAGCAACAAGAAACCCAACACACCTTGATGAGTAAACATGCTTCAAAAATGTTGACACTGACTATTCCTCAAAAGTCACCATTCGAAACAATAAACAATCCATTATTTAATACAACACCTTTAACACAAGATCAAATGATGGCCACACAAATGTTGACAACTTTTCCTCAACAAGAAATGATTCCTCGAATAATTACAAGTGGGTCAAAATCTAAGATGCAAGAAAGCTTTACGACTGGAATGCCTGATCTTACAAATGTTCAAAACAATCCTACAATGCAAAAAAGTTTATATGTCCCATCAAGTTCAATATGCTTGGCAAATACTCAAGTACCCGTTACACAAAATGTTGTGACAAATCCTTCGATAGTGGCAACACAAAAGGCCACAAATAGTGATGTTCACCAACAACAAATGTTGCAACAATTGAGAAATACACAAAAAGCACAATCGAATGTGCAAACACGCAATGCACAACAACAACAATATCGCATTCAACAAGAAGTGGCAACATCTTCCGCACCATTACAAGTCAATTCAAACTTGCAACCACCACAATGGATTGGACAAACAACACAGTAGGTCAATGTGAGTGCCATACCCCATCTCAAGGAGAAACAACAAAAACCTCCCAAACAAAGTTTTTTGCAAATGATGGGATTTACATCAAGACAACAACAATTGGTACAAAGTCAACAAATTCTGATTCGTTAGCATCAACAACAACATGTGCCTCAATATGTGCCAAGACAAACAAATTATCATACTTCACAACCACAATTGATGTCCATGCAATATCAACAACACCCTCAATTGCAATATCAACCAAGGCTACCAATCATGATTCCACCACAAGAAGCACAGCAACAGGGTCAATGTCAAGGCATGGCACAACCACAACAACAAGAGCTGTATCAAGAACTTTATATGCCAGAGACACCAAAGACAGTAATTTCTGAGCATCAACAACCAATGGAGAGCAGGATGTATCGACAAAGAGTACACCCAAGAGTGAATGATGAACTTCCAAAATCTTCGATACCTGACACATTTGCACAACAACTTGAGAAGTTGCAATGACAAGTTGATGCATTGGAAACCAAAGGGACAAAGAAATTGTACACAGATCAAGATTTATGTCCTAATCCATTTGACAAGAGTTTGTACATGCCTCCCTTCCCTAAGCATTTTGAGGCACCTAATTTTGAGAAATATAAAGGGAATGGCAATCCAAAAGACCATATTTGAGCATTTTTCACAGCATGTACTGAAGTGAGTTATGAGGAAACATATTTAATGTGCTTATTCGCACGAAGTCTCATAGGACAAGCCATGGATTGGTATTTGCATTTGCCAGGGAATATAAAGACTTGGTCGGAATTGGCTCAAAAGTTTATATCCCACTTCGCATTCAACATTGATAGTGAAGTGACCATGTCAGATTTATGCAACACCAAGAAAAAGCAAGGTAAACCATTAGTGACTTTCTTGCAACGATGGCGAAGCTTGTATAGTCGTTCTTCCCTAGATATACCTGAAGAACAACAAGTGAACTTATTTATTCAAAATTTGGTCCCAGAAATGATGTATGAACTCAAATTGAAAAGTCCCAATACCATTGAGAAACTCATTAAGAAAGGGATGAACATTGAAATTGCTCTTGTAGATAAGGGAATCATTAAGCTCAACAAAGATAGTGACAACACAAACAATTCAGGGGACAAAAATAGATTTTGGTACAAAAACAAGAATGTCACTAATGATGGAGTTGTCGATGCAAGAGCGGTGAATGCAAATCAACCCTCGTTCACAATAAAGTAATTGAGTGCTCCTAATATGTCAACTATGGAACAAAATCAAACACCAGCAAGCAATGTTACTCAACAGCCGCAATACCAACAATACACTCAACAATACACTCAACAATATAATCAACAACAAGGTCAGCAACAAAACCAGCAATGAAAACCTTTCACATCAAGGGATGGACCTCCTCGATAGTTTATGCCATTGGGAGAGCCTATTGAGGCAGTAATGAAACAATTAATACAAGCAAAGTTTATCAAGTTACCAGATGTCAAGGAAGAACCATTGGTAAAGCTGCATTGGTGGAATGATAATGCATATTGTGAATACCATCGGTCAAAAGGACATAAAACCACATCATGTTTTCAATTGAAACATATGATTCAAGACTTGTTAGATCAAGGGGTAATTGAGGTAGACCCACCCAACACGACCTCTAACACTGATCATATAATTTTTAAAACTCCTTTGGTTGATCATGACAAGGGTAAAGCATCTTCTTCAAACTCTACCCAAACAACAAATCTTAATTATGCAAATACTAGTTATAACAATGTCATTAATTGTTTTTGAGCATCAAATGAGTATGTTTCCACCATAAGAATAAAGGGACAAGATCCTTCTTGCATAGTCACCACTCGTCGATCCAAAATAGTCCTAAAAGGAGCTCCTACAATTCCTCCCAAATCAACTCCTACGAGTCAGTATAATCTCCTAGATCATTGGGGAAGACACCTGCACAAATATCAATTCTTGAGTTGTTGAAAATGTCCCCTATGCATTGCGCAGTCCTAGATAAAGTTTTAACTGAGTCCACTATCGTGACAGACATTGATGTTGACCAATTTCAAACCCAAATTGGACATCTAGCTGTTTCCCAACACGTCACCTTTTCTGATAATGATATTTCTCTTGATAAGCTCCCTCATAATGATCCTTTACATCTTGAAGTCTTTATCCATAATTGCAAGATCTGACGAGTCTTGATAGATGGCGGAGCAGGTCTTAACATCTGTACCTTGAGAGTGGTCATTGGTCTTGGTTATACAGAAAATGACATTGATTCTTCCAAAAGAATAACAATCAAAGCATATGATGATGCTGAGTGTCCATCTAAAGGGGTAATTTCATTGCCTATCAGAGTCGGTCCAGTGATAGAAAAAACTTTCCTGTAGGTCCTAGACCTTGATCTCCCTTACAATATGATTCTTGGCCATCCATAGATCCACGCAATGAAAGCAGTTCCATCTACTTATCATCAGTGTGTAAAATATCCTTACAATGGGACTGAGATAACAATTCCAGGAGATCGTAATCCATTTCAATTTTGTGCTAATCTAAAGGATTCCCCAAAGCAACAAGTCCTAGTCAATAGAGAGGCTCTTTCACATAATTATGTGAATCCTAATGAATTGTTAGATGTTGTCAAAGGAAAATTGAAGATACATGACCAAGGATGCGGAGAGTATTCAATGGCTCAAACATTCCTCATTGGGAACTTACCAATATCTCCAAAATCACATGGCAAACCACATTTGTTGCAAAAGGAACATAAGATCGTCATTCAATATCAGCCCCCCACTACATTTACAAAATGGGGTGAACTTAACAAAGAAACTTTGGATGATGATGTAATAGATTGGCTTTATAAGGATCCAACTGATACACCACCTGTCAAGTTGCCAATGGAGCAGTATGGCAAAGGGTTTACTATGATGTAGAAAAAGGGATATGATGGTTGCAGTGGTTTGGGCCCTGACAAGAAAGGAAGACTAGAACCTATTATACCCAAGATGCGACATCCAACTTTAGGATTAGGTTTTGTACCATTGCGAATTGGAACCTCATCTACCAAAGTGACCACGTGTGGAAAAGGGCATGACTTAGATGATGAAACAACACCTGAGGATATCCAACCCGAAACTGATTCCAATGAATGGGAATGGAGTTCCTTTTCTTCTAGCTCCTATGCCCTCGAAGATATTTTCCTTGACCTCGATGATTTTCCCATGGAAGACAAACATTAAATAACTCACCCTCCCAAAATGTGTTCTAACATTTGGATAGAGTCATTCTGGGATGCAAGCTCCGAATCAGATAGGAGTAGTTCAGACAGTGATACCACAGACATCGTTATCCTTACCATCTCAGCCCTAACTCTACCTGAAACCGATGATGACATGCCCCTTGTCTATCCACAACTTATCCAATAGGACCAACAAGAACCACTCAAATTGGATTGTTTTCAAAATGACAAAGCAATTGCAAAATTCCTTGGACTACAGGAAGGCATACCACAAGGTTATCATAAGGTAGAGTTTGCTATTGATTTAGATTCTACAGCATATTTTGGGGAGTCAACTCCATCTTCTAGTCATAAAAATGAAAAAGAAAAAGTAAAAAATCAAAAGGATAGGTCTTTGAGTGAAAACCATAAGGCACTCTCTGATCATGAAAAAGTAAAAATAAAAGACGTACCTATAGGTGAAAACCTCTCTGAGGTGCCCAAAGGTGGAAGATTGGACATACCCTCGTCAAGTCAGGATAAATCAACATTGCTTGGGGAAATGACCGAAGAGATAAATTTGGGTACACCTGACAACCCTAAGGTCATTCATTTTGCTGCTTCTCTATCAAAAAAAGAAAGAATAGATTTTGTCAATTTCTTTCTTGAGAAGATGATCAACTTTGCATGGTCTTATGCTGATATGCCCGACCTTGATCCTGAATTAGTCCTTCATCACTTTCCATTAAAACCAGATGCCAAGCCCGTCAAACAAAAACTTAGAAAGATGCATCCCCAGGTGGCTCTCTTGGTCAAAGTAGAACTCAAAAAATTATTAGATGTGGGCTTTATTAGACCAATTGATTATGTAGATTGGATTTCAAATTTGGTACCAGTTAGCAAAGTAACTAGGGACATTAGGATTTGTACGGATTTTTGGGATCTTAATAAAGCATGCCCTAAAGATGACTTTCCACTACCGAATATAGACATCATAGCTGACATGACTGTTGGATATGAGATGCTATCATTGATGGATGGTTTTTCCGGATATAACCAAATTTGCATTGCTCTTGAAGATCAACATAAGACTGCATTCACATGTGCTTGGGGTACCTACTGCTGGAATGTGATGCCCTTTGGCCTTAAAAATGCTAGAGCAACATATCAAAGAGCTATGACAACAATTTTCCATGATTTTATGCATACTTTGATGGAAGACTATGTTGATGGCCTATTATGCAAATCTGTCACAAGAGATAGTCATCTAGCCATCCTTGGTCCTATCTTTGATTGAATGGAAACCTACAAGCTCAGACTCAACCCAAAGAAATGTGTCTTTGGTGTCATAGCCAGCAAATTATTAGGGCACATTGTTTCTCACAGAGGCATCAAAGTAGACCCTGAAAAGGTTAAAGCAATAATGGATATGCCTCCTCCTTCCAATCTCCATCAACTAAGAAGTCTGCAAGGAAAGTTATAATCAATCCGCCGGTTTATAGCTCAATTGGCAAACAAATGTCATCCCTTCCAGCATTTATTGCATAAAGGTGTCACTTTTAAATGGATTGAGCAATGTCAATCAACATTTCAAGCTCTCAAGGATTATCTACTGTCGCCACCTATTCTAATGCCTCCTATAGAAGGGAAGCCATTTGTATTGTATTATTTTGCAACTGAAACGGCACTGGGAGTTCTCTTAGCCCAACAGGATGAGAATGGAAAAGAATGGGCTATTTATTATATCAGTCAGACACTAGTGGGCTATGAACTGAATTATTCAACTATTGAATGAGCATGTTTAGCAGTGGTATTTGCAACATAGAAGCTTCAACACTATATGTTAAATCATTAGACATTGTTAGTTGCAAAAATTGATCCCTTGAAATACTTGCTTAGTAGGGTAGCTTTGACAGGTCGCCTAGCAAAGTGGGTTATGATCCTTAGTGAGTTTGATATTGAGTACATTGAGAGAAAGGCAATAAAAGGACAAATCATAGCGGATCAACTTGCAGAGGCACCTATTCATCATGATCATCCAATGTTGACGGATTTTCCAGATGAATCAGTCTTAACTGTCACATCTTCTAATGAATGGAAATTATATTTTGATGGATCCCATACCAAATTTGGGTCTGGAGCAGGTATATTGTTTTTCACCCCTCAAGGTGATGCTATTCCCAAATCCTATAGAATAACTTTCCATTGCACCAATAATATTGCAGAATATGAAGCTCTGGTCATAGGACTTCGAGTAGTGATCCACTGGAACATCACACATTTGCAAGTCTATGGAGATTCCCAGTTAGTCATCCGTCAAGTGAATGATGACTATGAAACAAAAGATGAAAAGCTTATTCCCTACAAGCATATGGTGGATTTCTTCAAGACAAAATTTACGGCTATCCATTTCAGTCAAGTTCCAAGAATTCAAAACAAGTCAGCAGATGCTATGGCAACTATTGCTTCCATGTTAAATATGCCCCACAATATGGACAGATGTGAATTTTTGGTCGAACAGTTGCTTGTCCCTTCTTTTGAAATTCCGATAGTAGATGTGATGTGTGTTCTTGTTGGTCCTAATTCCCTGTGGTACAATGACATCTATCAATATTTGAAATCCCAAACCTTACCACCTAACCTTTCCTCTAACCAACATCGAGCCTTCATCCGCCAGACAACCAAATATGTCATCATCGCAGACACCCTTTACCGTCATTCCTTTGACCACACCCTCCTTAGGTGTTTGGATTCTGACAAGGCACAAACATCTTTACACGAGGTTCATGATGGTATATGTGGGGGCCATTTCAATGGTCTGAGTCTACCTAAAAAGTTGATTCATGCTGGGTATTATTGGCCCACTATGGAAAAGGATGTTCATGATTTTGTCAAGAAATGCTACAAATGCCAAATCCATGGAAATTACATTCATGTGCCAGCCCAAGAACTTCACTCCATCATATCTCCGTGGCCCTTTTCTCAATGGGGATTGGATCTTATTGGCAAGATTCACTCGACATCTGCAAATGGACACAAATTCATCATCACAACCACAGAATACTTTACAAAATGGATCAAGGCTATCCCCATGACCTATATCATTGGTGTCCAAATTTCAAAGTTTCTACTAAATTATATCATATGCAGATATGGGGTTCCCCTTGCAATTGTCACAGATAATGGCTGTCCATTTAAAAATAAAGATGTCAAGGTAATCTGTGAAAAGTTTCGCATCCAACACCGTTCCTCTAGTCCTTATTATCCACAAAGTAATGGTCAAGCTAAAGCATCAAATAAAACCATCATTAAGATCCTGAAAAAGGTTGTCAATGACGCTGGTCGAGATTGGCATGTACAGTTGAATCCAGTGCTATGGGCTTATCGTACTTCCATCCACACACCTACTGGTGCAACACCTTATTCCTTGGTGTATGGTGTGGAAGCCATTTTACCCTTGGAAGTAGAAATTCCCTCTTTGCGTGTTTCCCTACAAAATTTGATTGATGATGAGATGCACAGAGTCTCTCGGTTGCATCAGCTTGAGATGTTAGATGAGAAACATCAGACAGCCCTGACACATTTGCAGGCATATCAAAACCATCTCCATCACTCTTATAATAAGAAGGTCAAAGGGAGACACTTTGAAGTGGGAGATTTGGTCTTAAAGATGAACCCGAAGAATGCACAATCTACTGACATCATCAAAGGAAAGTTTGAACCTAATTGGGTTGGGCCTTTCATAGTTACTGCAGCCTATGGCTCGGGGACATATCAGCTTGCAACCCCAGAAGGTGAACCTTTGTGAGATCCTATAAATAGAATGCACCTTCACAAGTACTGGGCATAGTTCTTTTGTCAGCAGTTCTTTAATATGATCCTGAAAAAATACAAAAAAATCGAAAAGTGAAAAAATCAAAAAAATCAAAAAAAGTGAAAAATCAAAAAAAAAAATCAAAAAGTGAAAAATTGAAAAATCAAATAAAATTGAAAAATTGAAAAGAACAAAAGTAAAGAAAAATAATTCACCCTCTAGTGAAAACCTAGCAAACAGGCACTTTGGGCAAGTACCATGGTGAAAACCTGGCAAACAGGCGCCATGTGTAAAAGATTATTGCTCCGTCATCTATCATGACCCCTAGCTATACTTTCCCCCCGTAGGTTTATCATGATTATCCTTACCCTGACCCAATGTTCTTTTCCAGGCCTGTATTGGTCAACAACATTGTCTTGCATACTCAGGTTTCCAGTCCTTGTGCATATGTTTTGGTCTTGGTCGTTGTATATGTCTTTCAAAATTTCATTGGGTGCGCACCCCTTGTCGTGATCAATTATTGGAGCTTAAAAATCAAATAATGTCTTGAAATAATTAAAAAAAAATGAATAATGTCCTGAAATAATAAAAATTGAAAAATGTCTTGAAAAAAATCCCTAAAAATCAAATAATGTCCTGAAATAATCAAAAAAATTGAAAAATGTCCTGAAAAAATCCCTAAAAATCAAATAATGTCCTGAAAAAATCCCTAAAAAGTCAAATAAAGTCCTGAAAAAATGAACAAAAAAATTTCAAAACATCAAAATCCAAAAACAATTCCTTTGGCATTTTGCATTTTGTCAATAAATGGTACCCTTTGTGCATAGACAGATCGCTGAGCATACATCCAATGATGATCGATCAAACATTTGTGTAGACAACAAATAGATAACATGTTACAACACTGCGCTTTACTAAAATCACGCATTAATAGATGAATTTTTCAATCAAACCAGACATTCAAACTGATCAAAATTGTCATATCAATCAATCAACATCAATATCATTTGTCCTTATCATTATTATCATGGGTCTTATACAGGGTGTGGTATACTCGAAACTAGACTGTGTCCTATCTTAGACGGGGTACCACATTCCCTGGAACCAAACAGCATGATCATTCTTGTGTTCCACTTTTGACAATGACGATCAAAATGTTTGTTTGACTTGGTCGAATTTGTGAGTCTTATCTTTTTACCGATTTATCTTTGGCTTCGATCATGTTCCTATGTTGCTCGAGGATGTCACTGAGTGATTTAGAGTGACTGGGATAGTTCATGGTCCCTTTTTCTTTTCTTTGTTGTGTTTGCTGTTTGTGGAATATTTGTCACAAATTGGGGCAACTGTATCATTAGGTGTCTGTGATAAGTACGTTCACTTTGTGAACGCCGCACATACCTTGACCCTTGATGTATGCACCCTAGGATGCTTCACTCATTCCTTGTGTGCGATGTGTCTGTCTTTTGCAAAAGGGGTTGCATTTCAACTCTGGCCTTCAATGCCATGATGCTTTGCATCCGCTTTGCTACATTAAATAAAGGTTCTCACCTACTTTTGGGCATTAGTGAAAGCAAGTTTTTCTTCATCTCTAACTGTCCTCTGCCTAATTTCTTCTTACTAACATTTCTTCTGTCAGTTTGGGCAGTCAGTTCGGTCTAGTTCTCCGATCTCCAAAAAAAAAAAAAAACATAAGCTGCATCCTGCATTCATTAGTTAGTACATTTTCATTATATCATGTCCATACAAAAACATTTTATCCATTTCATATTATAAATGCATCAAAAACACATAATAATATATTCATACATGTTCCACAATGGTACATAAATAGTGCATAAGATATCCATACATGGAACGTAAATATAAGCCATAACACATTGCATCCCCTCATATAGCTGCATATCATATCATATATCAAAACAATATCGGAGTACAAAATTGGATTGTCTGTCCTAAGTATGGCCCGCAGGCTGAATACATAATGTCACACTACATATGTCTTTGTCATAAGGAGCATGTGCCTTTGTCACTGGGTGCTCCCTCTGTCCTCCTCATCCCTGCCATGTCTCAAGGATGATGTCCCTCCTACCCCGGGTCCTGGCTGTGGTGGTCTCCTAGGTCCACTCACCCCCATGCTGCTCACTGACCTCTGAGAGCATGGCCTACTCTCTGTCCTCGACCATGACCGATATGACGCTGCTCTCTGCTCTGGTGGAACTACACTCTCATATAGTGTCCTCAACTAGCGAATCTCATCTCTGGTCTCTACCAACATCTATGCCATCTCACGTTCACTGGCATCCCCAATCGACCCAATATACTCGGTCACTCTCTGCTCTACTTGCTATGCCTGGGCTATCACTATATCTCACGCCATTGTCAGTCTGGCTATCTTTGCTTTGAACTGATCCTGCTTTGTCCTCAAGATAGCATTCTATCTCTCTAATGTCGCAATGTGATCATGTTGACTTGCTATGATGGCCCTACATATCTCCATCTCCTCTATGCTAGCTATCTCCGTCTCTATGGGTATATCCTGCAATGACTCCTGATTGGCTGGATCTGGCTCATCCTCCTCATCATCATCTCCATCCTTATCATCCCCTCTGTCCTCATCATCCTCCTCATCCTCATCATCCCCCTCATTCTCATCTCTATCCTCATCATCTCCCTCCTCCTTTCCAGTGAGTGGAAAGTCCTCATGTCTCCTAGGTACCGAAATATCAGGATCTGTCAATGGCATAGGTCGTCATCATGCAAACCATCGCTCATACTCCTTTGTCATCCTGACATCCACCACATCTGATCTCCAATCCCACTATCTCTGTTGTAGTTGTGTGAAGTCGGGATATGCTATGTGCGGCTGAATCATCCTCCCCCACTGACTCGTCTCTCTGTGAGATCGGGCAAAGTGTGCAGTCCCTTTTGGTACATCCTGCCTCTCTCCAAACTGTCATTTGACTCTCTCTAGCAGGTACATCTCAATCACTCTCTAGTGGTTCACTGGTCACCCAATCAGGTATCTCTCCTGTCTGCAATACGGTAGCTCATCACTATCATTTGACCATCCAGGGCAATCAAGATATGGCCTCCATGTGAAATCTCTCAATCTGTCTAGCTCATGTTGCCAATACAGTATGTATCCAAATGGACCCTGTCTCAGTGTACCCCCATAGTAGTACACATATGGTTGATGTGGTACTACCTATCTCTCTGCAATTAGTCGACATATGGCTATGTGCTCAAATGCCCATACCTGTAACAGTGTGACTCCATAGCTCAAAGTTTGCACCCTCTGATATGCTATCTAATGCAGCTGAAAATATAGCATAGCAAGCACACATGGTCCCCATGCGTACACAGTCCCCTCTATCACTATCTGCTCTAGCACTCTTCCCTATCCAATAGGGAATCTATGTCCTTGTCTATCACCTGCTAATAGGCATGCTATAACCACTGCTATCACCACATAACGCTGATCATACTCTGCTGCCATGGTCTCCCAACCAATCTCCCTCTCTACGATATCTAGATCATCTGCATCGCACTCAAATAATCTGCATAAAGTGTCTCTCCCTATCGTTGGGTCATATACTATCATCTCCCCATGAGTCAGAATGTGGAGGATATGCCACACGTCCTCTAATGTCACAGTCTCCTCTCCAGTTGGTAGATGGAAAGAAGAAGTCTCTAAATGCCATCGCTCTGCCAATGCGGTTAGTAGTCCTATGTTTTCCCTAATCTCAGGCATGAATGTAATATAGTATAATCCAAGTCCTACTAATGTATCTTTGTCCATGCTCCTAAGTCTATGTCGCAACATGAAGCAGTCGGATCTGTTCTCCCATGTAATCAATGGATACTGTCGACTCTGCATCACAATTGGGGCACACTTTATTAGTTTTAGGGTTTTTTCCTAAGGGCTCCATTTCCTTTTTTCATACCCCAATTAGGGTTTGTCTTCTCTATTTTGACCTATCCTATCCTTATCCCTCTTTTTGGGATCATCCACGTGCTATTTTCGGTCAAATTAGTGTTTTCAGTGCACAATTGTGCTTGTGTACCCTGTCCTGTGCCTGTGTACCCTACATAGGTGCAGAACATCCTTACACAGGTGCAAAATGTGCCCACACAGGCACAAATGTCCATTTTTCCATTCCCTGTGGGCCCCGCAATGTCCCGCAATCAAGCAAAATTCATGAAATTGACAATATGGGTTTTTGAGCTACATACCACTTCTCCCACATCATCCAGTCATCTGTAGGTGTGTACACATTCCCTGAGATGATCTGCCATTGGAATGTTCACCATCTCTATGCAAGGGTTCTTTTCCAGAGCAACAAATCCTCCACTTTGGCCAGTGCAAATGAGCTCTTTTCCTTCTCCTTGTCTCATTTATAGCTCGTTGTCAGTACCTAGATGGACATGCATCCTCTCCATCTTATGCTGGTCATGGTCTTTTTCACCTTCCACTACTTGTCCTTGTGTATCCTACCTTTGATTTTTGATCTGTTCGAACCTATCATTTTCTATTATTCTTATCGATTAATTGGCCTCTTTTATGGATGTTTTCGGCCAATTCTTGGAGAAGGCATGCATATGTCATTGTTATTGTCTAGGGCATTTTCATTATCATTCTTTGAAACAATGCTTAGAATCACATTGTCTCAAAGAGGGGCAAAATGTAGACATCTAAAAATGGTCAACACTTGCGGAGTCATACCTTAACATTTGCGCATTGCCTTATTTTAGGGTTTTTGCATCGCATTAACATTTCTTCTATGTTGCGCACTTGGTCTTTATCATTTGTGAGCATCGAGTCCTTCTTCTGTATTCCTCATTTTTCTCACTTTTGAATTTGGTCTTGTCGATAACAATCTTCAGTTATGATTCTGGTCGATCTTATCCTATCGCATCAATGTGCGTGCTCATTTATCATCATTTTGGACATCGTCAATCCTAATCGATGATGGAATTAGGGTTTTTTCCTCTTGTCAATCTTGTCATCTTACGATTGATTCGTCATCGATCCTTGTCCTCTTGTTAATCTCATCATTTTGCAATTGATTTGTCATTGATCCTTATCAACTTGTCAATCATGTCATTTTGCGATCGATTTGTCATTGATCGTTGTCCTTTTCAATCGTGTCAATTTGGATCAATTAGCCATTGTTCCTCATCAATTGGTGCCTATCAGTTTGATCTCTTTGTCAATCTTGGTCAAGTTGTCAACCAATCTCAATCGTTTATCAACATTGGTCCTTTGTCAATCAAAATCATGATCTAATCAACATTAATTTCTTGTTGTCTTGACCTAATTCCTTGTCCTCTTATTTCTAGGGTTTTATGATTTGATCATTTAATTCTTCTCTTCTTCTTAGTGGGTTAAATAAATCTATTTATTTAAGTCCTAGGTATTTTCATGAATTACTTAATGGATCAAAACCTATTAATTAATTCACCTAATTTCTATTTCATCTTTTTCCTCAATTTTCCAATTTACTAATTTCTCCTAATTCCTAATTTCTTTTTCTCCTATTTTCTTCATTTTTTTTAATATTTCCTCTAAATTCATCCCCTAATTTTCTCCTATGTTTATGCTTCCATTTGTTGCAATCATGGAGGCTATTTTCTCTCTTCCCTAATTTCATGGGAATGACATTTTAATCTTGTCAATTTTGTCATAATTTGTCAATCAATCAATTTTGCATAGCAATCTTGTCAATTTTGTCATAATTTGTCAATCAATCAATTTTGCATGTCAATCTTGTCATAATTTGTCATATTTGTCATCCTTGATTTGAAATTTCCTTTCAAATCTCTTCATGCTAATCTTGTCATCTCTCCAATTTGTCTATAAATTGGATGATTTTCTTCAAAAAGAGGGAGAGAAAACCATGCTTCTAGTATCCTTATGCTGCCATTTCATCTTGTCAATCTTGCTTTCATATTATGCTTTTGCACTTGTAGGTGAGATCCACAAACAAAGGAATTTGAAGGAGAAAGAAGAACAATGGAGAATTATGGAGGAGATATTTGCATTTGTAATGGTTTGCATTTGGTTTGATAATCTTGTCTTCATATCTCTATTGAGTGTAATTAGGATTTCTTATCATTGCAATCTAGTTTTTGTGGTTGAGCTAGTCTAATATCTATTACATTGATGAATTCCAAATTCCTATCTACAGGTATAAGCATTCTTCTCTCCATGATGTATTGCCTTTCTATCAAATTGCCATGGCCTACCTAGGAGTAGGTGGAAAACATCCATGGGAAAGATATCACATAAGATTTTATCTTTGTAACCTCCGTTGGTGAACTCAACCCAAGTTTGTTCATTTACAAGAACATGCTGCCCCTTGTTGAGCCATGTAACTCTATAGGGATCACTATGTGGTATTCTTGGAAAATTGAGCTTACTCACTGCTTCCTCTGACACTATGTTGTCTGTGAATCTTGAATCCACCACCACTCTACATACTTTTCCCATGATCTTACATTTTATTCTGAACAAGGATCTCCTTTGGCTAGGTTCCTCCTTAACCGATTCTTTGATCAAGACTCTCCTTATCATGAGGTTTTCTCCAACCTCCTTGGGATGAAGAAGACTTCTTAGGGCACCTATAGGCCGAGTGTCCAAGTTGATGGCAGTTGTAGCACTTCATGGTGGCAAAATAGGACCCTCTTCCCGACCCACTAGACCTTCCTCTACTAGAGTTACAAGATCCCCTTCCTCTATATCTGCTCTTGCTATTGGAATCCCCACTTTTCTCAACCAACTTGGATTCCCCTTGGGATCTTTGGTCTACACTTCTTCCACCAAAACTACCTCTCTGACCTATGCCATCTCTTCCCTTACCTCTGCCTATGTTGCTTTGTTTTTTTTTTCTTTCCCTTTTCCTCCACTTTTAGTGCCAATTGATAGCACTTGTGCATGGTGTTGGGGCATAACAAGCTTAATTCCTCTTGAATATTCCATCTCAAGCCATTTAAGTATCTGGCTACCTTGATGCTCTCATCCTCTACCACCTTAGATCTCAGACACAACTTCTGAAATTCCTCAGTGTAGCTACTCACATCCAAGTCCATTTGCCTCAAATTTTGTCTCCTCTTGTGCAACTAGATCTCATAATCTTCAGGGATGTATGCCTCTTTCACCTTGGCTAGCATGCCCTTCCAAGTAGCTATGGGGTTCTTGTCCTCTTTTTGCCTCTCTTCTTTAATAAATTTCCACCAAGTCAATGCTACCCCTCTCAATCTAGACTTGGGCACCTTCACCTTTTATGCCTCACTGATTCCATCACATTCAAAGTGATTCTCCAATCCCTCTATCCATTCCAGGACTACCTCAGGCTCCATTTTTCCACAAAAAAGTGGCACTCCTTCTAGGGATTTTCCTCCTAAGGATTTAATTTATTTAAGGAAAGGTTCTTCAGGTAGAATAGGGTCTAGTTCAAGAGTCCTATCCTCTTCTACAACTTCTTTTCCCTTCCCTTCATTGACCTTGATTGTCACTTTCTCAGTTTTATCTTCAACTGCATCTAGTTTGCTCTCCAATTGTAGTAACCTTTCTCTAAGGAGCCTAGTTTTTTCTTCTTGGTCTTCTACCTTCTTTGCTAGCTCTTCATTGGTCACCATCCTTAAACTATTCTCTCCTACTGATTCAGTGTCTGTCATATGTTGGCTTCTTCCCAAATCTTGGAAGCTCTGATATCACTATGATGGGGAGGTATCCTTAAAGAGAGTTAATTCCTTGTTTAAGGGCAGTTAGGTGTTACCCTAGTGGGCTTCATTCATTGTTCATCTGGTCTACTAACCAATTTAGACACCTCAACTCTCTAATAGTGCTCCCAATCCAAATGTGCTCACTGGTTGCTCAAGCATGGTTGAGATTCACAAGGTTAAATCCAACCTTACACTCTAAAAATCCTAACATGTGCTTGCAGTGGTTGTAGCAGGTGTTTGAGATGTTTTTCAAGGATAATCAAGTGGTTTTGAGTGAGGGTTTGATTCTTTTTCCCATCACTCCTTCCTTTTCCTATTTTCTAGGCCTAGTAGCCCTAGAGCCCTAATTAGCCCTACCCAACTGGTTTTTGTGGATTTTCTCACAATTTACCCAAAGATGCACACAAACTCTTTGATGATCAGGATACCCTTTTGGAAGTAATTTCCAATTTAAGAATTGAGGAATTTCAGTCTGACCGTACATGCATAGAACTTGAGAAATGCTTGTTTTAGGTGGTTTTAGGCTTGTTTTGGTCTTTTTCCAAGGGTTAGGTGTCTTTCTTGATCTGCCACACCTCTAAACACACACATATGTTCTGCCACACATCACTTGTTCATTCCAAACACTCTGCAACTCCAACCCTGCTCATTCCTGCAAACACTTGCATCATCTCATTCATTTCCTAACCGGGCTATGACTGAGCTCGCCTAGGAAATGATGCTCATTGGCCTTTCAATGACCTCCAAAGGAAAATAAAAGCTATATAAACTATACAAAGGTTCCATGGCTCAAGTCCCAAGGGATATTGAGAAGAACTCAAAGGACTTCAAGCTGGAACCATGTTTGGGCCTCTCAAACCCTTACTCAAGCTGAGAGTTTGCAAAATTGAAAACTCAATTCAAACCTACAAATAAACTAATCAAATTAGTTCCTAAGAAATACAAGAATATTTTAAAAACAACAAACTAAGTACAACAATGTAATCAATCAATTAAGTATGTATTGCTGCTTTAATTCTTGAAAAATGCAATGAAGAACTTAAAAAATGGTCACAAATTGTATTCCAATCAACTCCAGGCATTCAACAACTTCATTACATTCATTCTCAAGGATTTTATTTGCCATTTTTGTCCTAACTAACTATCCATCAATTTCCTAACCAACCCTTTGCTCAAAAATGCAAAAAGTTGCTCAATGTTGCAAAAAGTTGTCAAGCAACTTTGATAACTTTTGCCAAAAAGTGCATTTTTGCCTTACATGCTTTGTTTTCTCCTCCAAACCATCTAGGATGAGTAAAAACAATTACATTCACATATCCCAAAATTCCAAACAAGGCTATTCAAGGCATTTTTCATCAAAATGCAAGATTTTGCATTTTTAGGCTTACAAGGGCTTATAAGCCAAAATCAAGCAAATACATTGTCCTAAGGATATTCAACCTACCAAAACATTACAAAAACATATGAAGACCTAAGAGAAGACTCTTATTCACCACTCCAAACCATCCTATGAAAAAGCACACCAAAATGAAGAAACTAAACTCAAAACTAGGTGCTCCTGCACCATTTCTCCTACCTACTCCTACCCACCCTTGCATCTCATTGAGCCACATGTCATCATTTTGTACTCTCTTGTCTCCTAGCCTTGCCTTTATAAGAAGGCTCATCTACATTGTACAAAAACAATAATCTTGATGATCTAGTTGATCTCTTTTGTATCTTTATAGGAATACAATTTATTCTTGTCGCATTTTGTTCTCTCTTATTTGTGCTTTCCATTGCCTCTAGATGTTGGCCAATTCTCACATGGTATTAGAGCCATTGGAGTGCCATTGGTTTGCCAATTGAGAGAAATTTGGGGTTTTGCATTTTTGAGCTTTCTATTGCAGGTTATTATTGGAGCTTGCTGGGTCAATTTTGAGCTCACCATTGGATTGAGGAGGTTTGAGAAAGTCAGAATCGCCTTTTATTTCATCCAAATCCAACATCTGAGGCCAAATCTAGAGTTGTTTGAAGGTGGAGGGTGGTGACTTGTCCCAGCAATGATTTGCAATTTTGGAGCATTTTTGGCCAAATCTGTCATTGCCATCGTGCTCAAAAGGCCAAAAAACCCCAAAATTGATTGTCAATTCATCGAAATCGGCCTCTATTACCCCGAGTTGAAAAAGTTTCCCTTCCCTGATCGCCGTACGGATTCGCAGGTCTGGTTTTCTAATTAAAATCAAATTTTTAATTTTACGGGGGTGGGGGGGTGCATTTATTTTGAAAGTTTTTATTTTATTAAATTTTTAAAATCTTTTTTCTTAATAAACTTTTTAATCAAAAATTACTAAAAAAAAAATGATTGTTCTTTTTCTTTATTTAATAAAGTTTTTTTTTCATGGACATTTTAATAATTGTTTTTAATGAGATTTTTTAAATCTTTTAAAAACAAAAATTTTCATTTAATAAGCAAAATTGGGAACATAATTTTTTGTTGTCCACCTTCGTACGTGTCTTGCAACGCTTCCAACTGATAGTCAAGGGGGGGGGCTATTGCTCCTATATTTTACTTGGTGACATCCCAATCAGAGGCATCTTCATCTGTAGGGTTTCTCTGGTGGCATCATCTTCATGTTTCCATATTTGCATGCTCTTGCATGAGCAATGTTGTACTCACACTATTATAAAGTGCCACACCTCTTTGTATCTTGTCTTTTATGACATATTTGATGTAATCCTCTTGTACATGTACATTAGGAATATCTTGTGAGACTTGGTACATGGCTCCAGTTGAGACATAGATTGTACACATTTTTGCATGACTCCCATGAGACTTTGATTGTACAAGTATTTATGCCATTTAAAAGTATCTTGTTGATGCTCAAAGTAGGTTATCTTCATGCCCAATCTTGTTGTAGTGAGTGATTTATCATTATCGACTTGGTACCGAGTTTTGTCACACTTTGACATTATTGGTGCAGCATTGGCTCTCTTTCTTCCTAATGGGAAGGTATTTTGGTCAACATCATTGGACCATCTTAGCAGGATATTTTACATTGAGGGGGGGCTTCATGGTCTCTTCTTCTCTCTTATTCATCATTGAGAGAATTGTGTGCTTTCATCATCTCTCTTTTGGGGGGAGTTTTTTCCCATGTTGTTTTTATCTCTTTCTCCGTTTATGGGAGGCTGCATTTGCATTTGTACATGGGTACCTAACATGGCCTTGTAGCCGAGACCCATTTTGCATTGCTTATTTGCATTGTATAATTAAATGCATTCCCCTAAGTTGCACTTAAGGGGGGGTGTTGGTGTAAATATTTATTCATCTTAGATATAATTATACTTTACTTAAGTTTACTTAGGGACATGCACACCATTGTAGTTTGCATATGAGACACCTAGGGAGATGTGCTACATTGGGAGTGTGTATGTAGGAGAATTTCCACCTTTTATAGTGTGATCTTGTTACTACTCTATCATATCCACTTATTGTGGAGAGATAATTCCACCTTCGGTGGGTGATCCACCTCATGTGGAATATTTTACTATTTCTCCTACCTACTCCTACCTACCCTTTCATCTCATTGAGCCACATGTCATCATTGTGTGCTCTCTTGTCTCCTATCCTTGTCTTTCTAAGAAGGCTCATAAACATTGTACAAAAACAACAATCATGATGATCCAGTTGATCTCTTTTGTATCTTGATAGGAATACAGTTTATTCTTGTCACATTTTGTTCTCTCTTATTTGTGCTTTCCATTGCCTCTAGATCTTGGCAAATTCTCACAATATCATATTTTGCACTTGCCTGAGGTTATGACCAATAGGGCCATGATCACTGCTTTGGTTGAGCATTGGCATTCTGAGACTTTCTCTTTCCTTTTTCCTATTGGTGAGGAATCCATCACCTTAGAGGATGTTTGGCATATTTTGCACATTTCGATCCATGGAGCCAGAGTCATATACAGGCGCATACTAGGTATTATCAGATTATGTGATCTCTTCGAGTGTATTGAGCATGATTTGGATATGAGATACTATGGGAGCATATGGACTATAATGATCTCACTATAGTTCTATCCAATATAGTAGTGAGTCCTTTGATACCTCATAGGAGGACTCATGGATTTCCAGTGTGACCCATGGCATGATTATTCACATGCACATATTTGATTGGGGTTTGTGTCTTCTTGCAACCTTAAATTACCAGATGCATGACACCGTATATCTTAGGCAAAGATCTATTGGATGTGGCATTAATTTACTCTACGTCTATGATTGAGAGCATATAGCTATCTCTCAGCCAACTGTTCATGTAGATCTTGAGGGTGAGCAACCTTATGCATACATGTACACTCTAGGGATTAGACAAAGGGGTTCGAGGAACACCCATCAACTTGACATTCTTCAATACTTCACTTGGAAACCATATTTGGATTGACCTAGTTGGGAAAATGATGCTCAACACTTACCATTGTGTTGTCAGTAAAGGTATCTTATTGGTTGGGCTTTGCATACCTAGCGGATCATTATATACATCTTCGGAGATGGGTACTTCGATAGTTTGGAGAGGTACATGGCATACCAGATGTGACTGTAAATTTTGCTCATGTGACTCGTGAGATCAATGAGTGGTGGGTTTGCATTTAGCCTTATGTTGTTGTAGCTGAGTTTGATTCACTTCATGCAATTCAGTGGGGTTGGGCCATAGTGTTAGTTGATCCAATGACCAATCCTCAATATGATGGTTGGTGGGTTCCACGCAGACCTGTGCCTTTGACAGATCCCACAGTTTCTATCTCACCATAATAGATTCAACACCAAAGGCCCTGAGGGAAGAGAGGAGGAGGAGGATAGGTTGTGGCTATTACAACAACAACTGAGGAGGAGGATATGGTTGAGGAGGAGGGAGAAGAGCAGGTAGATATCGATGGAGACACTGAGTCTAGCAGTTTGGAGGATAGTGATGATAGGGATGATTCTACTTTAGGATCATCCAACACTGGAGTGGATGATGATGATGAGAGTGGATAGGACAGTGATATTCCCCATCTCAGGTATGCTCCTACTATAAAGGTAGATGAAGATGGAGGAGAGGGTGGAGTTGGTGATGATGATAATCTGCAGGTGCTGAGAGTGCAGATCTAGAGTTTAGAGGATGCCTTGGCTAGAGAGCGACAAGGGAGGCAAGATGATCGAGTTACAGTTTTGCAAGAGCAACAAGCATGGATACAAGAGAGGGATTGTCTCCAAAGAGAGCATGATGAGGATGTGTAGAGAGCTAGATTGATTCAGGATGCACATGAGTAGTATCTTGATCCAGCCATTGGATCCCGAGATGATCAACTTATTCATTTGGCACATGAGTGCACATATTGGCGTCATGAGTTTGAGCAAGTTGTACTTGAGGGACAATGAGTATTGAGATACATGACATATATTTCAGGGAGGAGATCAGGTGGATTGAGTAGTCAAGATAATAGCACTGCGGATGTCATGGGTCCACCTTGGGAATCATCGGGTCATCCTGGAGCAAGATCTAGTAGGTAGGATCCACCTAGTGATAGGGGCAGTGTCGGTTGAGACACTTTTTTGATATCATTTGAGCCATTTGGTTTTGTTGTATACTCCAACACATTATCATTTTTGAGTTATATATGATATGCAGTTTTGGTGGCGGTTTATATTCTTTGTGTTTATTGATGGTGCATATTTCTATTATGTAGTCTATATGATTTTATTTATGCTTTCTATGTTATGCATGATTCTATGTGATGTATTTCTATGTGTATGGTATGATGATATTATATGTTGTTTATGATGCAATAATGTATACTAAAATGAATGCAATGTTATGTGATTAAATGACAATGCAAATGTAATTAAAGTGTCCTTAATTAATATAATTTAAATGGTAATGAATCTAAATGATGTTTGATGCAATCACTAAATGAATATGTATGTGAGTGACTTTGAGTGCAATGAATGAATGCAACTATATAAAGGTGGTTCAATGATAACACACTTAGAATGAATTGATATTATAATGCAACTAAATGATTTTGAGTAATAATGCAACTAAAATGAATCTAGATGATGATGCAACTAAAATCAATCTTTTTGATAACAATATGTTAGAAATTTGTTTGTTTTGCCCCTTGCCTAAGAAGAAGTGTTAGTAAGATGAAAAAGATTAAGAAGACATGATGATAGAGATGATGTTAAATGATGGAATGATGAGAAAGAATAATTAGGTCAATCCACGAAAAAGATACTTAAATGAAGAATGATCTTGATTGATACAATCAACACGATGAGATTAGAAAATGAAATGATATGATTGATGATTAATGATCTTTTGTGTCTTTATTTATAGTGCAACACATATTCATCACCGAGCCTTATTATATAACAATGAAACTGCATACATTAGGGTATAAAGAACCAAGATGTAAAAATATCTCATTGCAAGAACAAACACATAGAAGACAAGGAGTGAACCCTCCATTTTGGGAATGATGCTAGGAGTCAAGGTATGTGTGGCGTTAAGATATTGAACACACTTATCAAAGACACTAATAAAATCATTTCCCCAATGCTTCATTGGTTCATACCACAAACAACAAACAAATAAAAGGATCATGCCCATCATAGCTCCTCTAGTCACTTTTGGGCATCCTTTAGTAGCATAGAAACATGATCTTTGCCAATTGATAAAAGATAAAAACCAAATTAGACAAAACTCAACAGCTATACTAACTATGCCTTTGCTTTGATTGTTTGATGTGATCATTGATAATGTCTGATCTTAGAAATTTTGGACCTCGTTTAAGATTGACCTGTCTAGTTTTGAGTGTATCCATCTCTATTTAGGACAAGATAATGATCACTTGATATGGGTAGTGATACGATTGATAAGATAGTTTGATCAATTGATTGCAGATTTTGGTAAGATAGTTTCATCCTTTGTGAACTTCATGCGAAGTATTTACTAGATATCTGCTAGGGTGTTTGATTCTTGTGAGACATTTTATTGCAAGTTTTCAATGTTTTTCGATGTTTTTAGATTTAGTGGATCATTTTTTAATGTATTTGGTTGATTTTTTTTTTTGAAGTTTGTTTGTTTTAGATTTGTTTGGATGCTTTTTCAAAGATGTGTTTTTTATTTTTAGGATTTCTTTTTTAGGACATTATTTGATTTTTAGGTTTTTTCAGGACATTATATGATTTTTTAGATTTTTTGGGGGACTTTTTTATGATTTTTTTCAGCTATGCCCCTAGTATGTAGACCTATTATGACATGATGATTTGTAGAATACACATGGAGACAATGAAATTTTGGCATGACCTATGTTAATGCAATATGCAAGATGAAGATGTATTTCCTATTTGAACAAGGATGATTGCATATGTCTTTCATTTTGAAATGCACTAATTGAATTAAAGGTGCAAAATGTTTCAGAAATAGGATTTCAATCTATTCTCAGAAGACCTTAGACCACCCAACTTAACACACTATGTAACCAAGATTAATAAATAGAGATGCGAAAAACTTCCCCATCAATTTTTGAGACTTTGACCTTCTTTTTTTTTTTCGATAGGTAATGGGCCAAAGCCGATAAGGTGTACATACTCTACCCCCTTTGTTGGATTTGAACTTGTGACCTCTATTTCAAGAGAATAAATTATCCACCACTAGGCCAACTCAAGTTGTACGACTTTGACCTTCTTTTTCCCACATGTGTGCAACTGAATTTATTTTGACTCTTATAACCATTAGAGAACCTTATAATCCTTTGTGACTACCTGCATGAGTTGTTTTGACTTCAAAAGCATCCTGGATAGAGCCTTGCTACCAGTTAGACATTTATAGCCCCAACAAGGTTATACACTATAATCTCTCAAATATTTCTCCATTGCCCAAAGATGTCCATAGCCCTGATGGAGTTACTCGCATGTTCCCATAGTCAAGCTTTTATTGCGCTTGTATGTGTGATATTTCAGTTACATATCATTACTCTTTTGTCTTGATGTTTTTATATGGATATTGGCATAGCATTTTTTTCTTTTATTTTTTTGCCTTGACTTGTAAGTAATAAAACCTACTTGGGTATGATGATTATAGTGGCACTGAAGTAGAATATTGGATTTTTCACTAGCCACATGACCAACTAGGTTTTTGTAATGACTTAGGGTATTTGATGAATGTGTGAGATATAACAATTAATGGATTTTGGGTAAAAAGACTCAATAGTGATACTTCTACCCAACCATGGATAAAGTTTAATCACAAGATGATGCTGAAGATAAATGACCTAAGGCCTCCTAAAAACTTCATGTATCGGTATCTAGGAAATGAGATAACCTTCACTCCTTTTAGTGTAGATAAGCAAAATGACTCAGACAATGGTCTTTGTTTGATTGATGCAACTATATACGCAAACAAAGACAATACACTATGAAGATTGCGAATGTGATGCATTTAGGAAAGAAACTATATTAGATGCAATGCTTTAAAGAAAATGTATGCAAGTGTAGAAAGTAAAGACTAAATTAACCCACTCCTTAGATGTAATATTTTTTAAGGTGTGTTCTATTCATAGGATCTAGGAGTGGATCTCCCTCCATGGTTGTTAGATTATAACTTCCATTTCCAACTACTCTGGTTATTACAAAAGGACCTAACTAGTTAGGCTCAAATTTTCCTAATTTTTCATGTTGCGCTAGGTTCCTTTGGTTCTCCTTAAGGATGATATCCCTTGCTTCATAGCAACATGGTCTCATTCTTTTGTTATAGCTTCATCTCATTCTATTTTGGTATCCTTGTAAATGGTTCAGAGTGCTTTGCCATTTTTCATAAAATAGTTCAAGTTCTTGCAAGCGTATGACTCTGTAGTCTTCTTCTGGTATGATGTGTTCAAGAGAGACTCTTAGCAATGGCAATTCTAGCTCAATAGGAAAAAATGGCTTCTGAACCATATACCAAAGAGTATGGTGTTGCACCAGTGGCTCTGTGTACACTAGTTTGATACGTCTAGAGTGCCAGATTCAGTTGAAGATGCCAGTCTCGACCATCTTCGTTGATAACTTTCTTTAAAATTTTCAATATAGTTTTGTTTTTTGCCTTGGCTTGACTGTTGCTTTGGGGATAGTATGAGGTTGTAAAGCGTTGCTGGATATGAAATTGCTCACAAAGTTTTGTGACCTCTTGGTATTTAAAGGGACACCCATTATCTATCACAATACACATCAAGAATCCATATCTACAGATAATATAATTCAAGATAAATTTTTCTATCTGTTTGCCAATAGTGTAGGTTATAGGGATTGCCTCGACCCATTTTGTAAAATATTCAATCACAGTGATAATAAACTTGTGTCCATTAGAGGAGGTAGGGTTGATTTTCCCTACTAGATAAAGTTCCCATTGTGAGAATGACCATGGTGATGTTATGGGTTGGATTTCTTGTGCAGGTACATGAATCAAATCTCCATGTATTTGGCACTGTCTGCATTTCTGAACATACTTGTAAGCATCTTTTTCCATTGTTGGCTAGTAGTATCTTGTTCTCAATAGTTTCTTGGCTAGAGCTGGGCCATTGACATGAGTGCCATAGATTCCATTGTGAACTTATTTTAGTGTGTGTTATGCTTCTTCAAAATTGAGACATCTAAGCAAGGTGGTATCCAAGCTTCTTCCGTGCAATGTGTCTGCAATAAATGTGTATCTATATGCCTGTCTTATGAGGGTCTTTCTCTGATTGGATGAAAGGTCAAGAGGCATATACTGATCATGTAGATATGAGTAGACTTCTTGATACTAGGGGGATTCAGGTCCCACTATGACACAAACATATTCTGAAGTAGGTATTTCATATGAAGGTACCATCAACTGCTCTACGATGAACTCAAACTAAATTAGATTATTCGACATATCAAGGAGAGATCCCACAGTTGCCATTGCATCAATGACTTTGTTCTATATTTAGGGGATTTGATCAAAAGAGATGTTGGAGTAATATTGGTTGAGTTCTTCTACCAACTATTTGTAGGGTGTGATTTTGTCATCCTTGGTGACATAATCATCATTCACTTGGTTCATGATAAGATGAGAATCACTATAGACTTGTAGTTCTTTGATCTTCCATTGTACGATAGTCTGAAGTCCTATTACTGGTGCTTCATACTCAGCTATGTTATTAGTGCATGGGAAGCTTATTCTGAATGATTTGGGGATAGAATGACCTTGAGGGGTGATAAATAGGATTCTCGCTCCCGCTCCATGGTTGGTATTTGATCCATCAAAGTATATTTTCCAAGTGCTAAATGTTGTGATTGTGAAGATAGATTCATCCGAGAAGTCTATAAACATTGGAGCCTCTACCAATTGATATGCAATTATCTGCCCTTTGATGGATTTCCTATCAACATACTCAATGTTGAATTTTCTTGAGATCATTACCCATTTATCTAACCTTCTGGTTAATGTAACTCTGCTTAATTCATATTTGAGTGGATCAAACTTTGCAATGAGTTGGATCTTATGACTGATCATATAGTGTTTGAGCTTCAAGGAAGCAAAAATCATTGCTAAACATGCATGTTCAATAGGAGTATAATTCGGTTCTTAACTTACAAGGGTTCTACTGATGTAGTAGATTTCTTTTTCTTTTCCTTGATCATCCTGTTGTGCTAAGAGAGCACCCAAAGTGAAGTTTTTGGTAGATATATACAACAATAGTTGTTTTCCATGGATTGGTGGCACTAACACTGGTGTGGTAAGTAGATAGTATTTCAAAGGTTGAAATGCCTCCTGGCATTATTCTGACCATTTGAATATTACACCTTTCTCAAATAGGTTTTAGAAAGGGTGGCACTTATCTGCCAATTGTGCTATGAAGCATCTTATAGATTATAGTCTCCCCTGCAGACTTCTCAATTATTTAAGTGTTGTTGGTGCTGACATTTCTAAGATGACTTTCACCTTTGTAGGATCTACTTCAATGCCTCTATTTGACACAATGAATCCCAAGAGATTTCGAGCTATAAAACCAAATACACACTTTTTAGGATTAAGCCTTACTTTGTACTGTTCCAATCTACCAAAGATTTTGGCTAGAACTTCCCGGTGATTTTCTCTGGTTTGTGACTTGGTTAAGATATCATCAACATAATCTTCCATGATATCATGTATCATGTCATGGAACAATGTTGTCATAGCTCATTGATATATTGCACCTGCATTCTTTAAACCAAATGGCAAGACGTTCCAACAATATGTTCCCCAAGGACATGTGAATGCTATCTTTTATTGGTCTTTTGGTACAATCTTGATTTGATTATAACCAAAGAAACCATCCATGAGTAAAAGCATTTTATTTCTCGCTGTAAGATCTACAATCATATCAATATTTGGAAGCAAAAAATTATCCTTGGGACAAGCCTTATTTAGATCTCTGAAGTCAGTGCAGATTCTGATGCCTCCAGTGTGCTTGGTTACTAGAACTAGGTTGGAGATTCATTGTACATAGTCTATGGGTCTTATGAAACCCACATCTAACAATTTCCTTAGTTCAATTTTGACTAGTAGGGCTATTTGTGGATGCATCTTTCTTAGCTTTTGCTTGTAGGTTTTTGTTCCTGGTAATAATGGTAGATGGTGTAAAACTAATTCAAGATCCAATCTTGGCATATCGACATAGGACCATGCAAAGTTTATAGGCCTTTTCTTGAAAGTTTGACTAAATTTCTCTTTTTTTAGAGGATTTAGGGATTCTACCAGATGTATTTTATGTACATTCTCGACATCTCCTATGTTGATCTCTTCGGTTTCTTCCATTAGGACTATAGATTTCTCTTGATCTATTGGAAGATCATCGAGTGTACCTCTAGTCATATTTTCTATTTGTTCTGAGTCATTTGGATTGGAGGAAGATCTTGCCTCTCCAAAATATGTTGTTCTATCTAGATCTATGGTGAATCCTTCCTTGTGGTCAATAAATGGGAATCCATCTCTGGCACCCAAGAAAGCTATTATAGCCTCGTCATTCTCAAACCAGTCTATCTTTGGTTTCTCTATAGACACCTAAAATTAATATTTAAATAATTTAAGCTTGTCAACATAATTAATTGATTTAATTGTGTTATCCTTATTCCTCTAAGTGTTAATTAAATCCAATTTAATTAATCCTATAACTATTAATTAATTTATAAAATAAATTAATTATTCCCCTATTCTTCTAAAGTCCCCTCCAATAATTTTTTCCTCTAAACCCACTCAGTTAATTAATTTTAATTAATTAACCTATTCATGTGATTCCTACAAATCACTTCTCCTAATCCCACTCAACCTAATTAATCCTTCTAGAATCTCTCATAATCATACTTATCATTATCCTTCAATTTTATATTCCCACTCATGTCACATCAACATTGAGTCTCTCAAAGAAATTCAAATTTCTTTGAATCCCTCAATGCATCCTTATTTTGGAATTTTTAATTCCTCATTTTGAAATTCAAATTTCCTTTACCCCCTCTTCTCAAGGAATTTTATATTCCTATTTATTTTCCCAAGGAACCCTTGATCCATGCCCTCTACCTTAAATCAATCTCAACCCTCCATAAACAAATCAATCTTGGCCTTTCATTGGCCTCTTCCAATCTATAAATGGGAGGATCATTTCCTCACAAATGGATCCACTTCCTCTATAGAATTATCATGCTATCCAATTCTCTTCTATCTTCTTCCTTCAATCTTCCAATTCAAATCCATCCAAAATCAAATCAAAAGCCTATCAAATCCAATCCCTCTTGTTGAGAAAAGAAGAGCAATCCACATCCCCATCAAGAACCCATTCGATCAAGTGAGGAAGGGGTGCATTCTTCACTTCACCGAAGGTCTAATCTAAAGGAGAAGGCAAGATAGCAAGGTATAAGAGGTTTATTATGTGTTTGAATGTTTTATTTGAATACTAACCATTGAATCCTACATTACTCATTTCCCCCTCTTTGATTTGACACACTTGGTGGGAGCCACGTCCCTAGAATTTAATCCCTTTTGTAAGTTTTTGTGAATTTTTTATCACAGGTGATGGAACAATGTGAGCAACTACAAACTAGCGTGACCACCATGGGATTAGTGTGAGCATCACCCTACTTTGGCATGTGTGCACGTGCTTGAGCGTGTGGGATAACAATTTGATATTTTTAGCCTACCCTTTTGTAGGTCTTCAGAACAATGTGAGATATGTGGGAACATCTTGTCTACTTGTAACGTCATCCTATTCCTTCTCCTCTCTTCCATTCTTCCATCTTTTGTTTCTATTCCAAGATTAGTACTTAAAACACACTAAAAAGTAGAACAATTTAAAAAATTAAAAAAAATTATTTAATTTTGTATCGCGCTATCTTTTTTATTTCAGAAGTGTCACTTCAGCATGAGCGCTCTGCGAATAGTGTAGGCACTCTGGTAGAATCCCACCCATTTTTGAATTTTTATAATTTAAAATTTTGGTTGTGCTAACCTGCTTCAGTGTGAGTGCACACGCTTCAACGCGACCACTATCAGAATAGTGTGTCTACCCCAGGTATATTATGCATTTATTTGACTTTTGTTCTTTTCTACATTTCTTTTTTTAGACCCCCTTTAGTGCGTGCACAGGATTCAGTGCCTGCGTAGGCGCTTTAATGCAGGTGTCTATAGAACAACGTGAGTGCTGTTTCTATAGAATTTTGTCTACTAATTAGATTTTTGAGTTTTACAGGCCCTACCTGAGTGGTCAAATACATAACTAAAACTGCTAATTTGATTTTCTGCAGGTTGCCTAGGGAAATCCAACTAAACATTGTGTTCTTCTTAATCTTCTTATTCTAGGCACCTAGATTTAAATAGGGGTAAGAGAACTCTTGCTTTTTGTGTTAGAGGAAAGTGTAGAGGTAGGAGAGTATTCTCTTGTCTACATAGACAATCAGAAATCACAACCCTCAAACCCTTTCTTGTTTGCTTGCACATTTTTACCCTTAGCGGGCCTACCCTCCCGATTTTCTTAGGCATTGGTGAGAGGGGAACAACCCAAGTGAGTACAACCAGACTTGGGCATTCCAGCTCACTATAATAAATAGGCCTCTTGAGATGAAATTTTTGGAGGACAGAGCTATGTGAGATTTCACTCTCATATTAAACACTTTGTAGGGCCTCTTGAGGTCTCCATCACGCTTGTGTGACTACATCTTTCTTAGTACTTTGTAGGGCTATAGGCCTTAATTGTGCTTGCATGACTATAAGGAGTAGTCTTTTAATGAAAATCATACTAAAAACCCTAAGAATACAAGCTATCTGGTTCACCTCCAAAAGGTGGATAATCTTTGTGCAAGGGAGATAGCAACTCCCCCAAGAGACTTTCCATATCGTGCCCCATTAGCGTTTGGAGTCGGCTAATACAACATTGGGAATCCATTTCATGATACCTAGTGGTCATATTCTAATTAGCTATTGGGTGTGTACCTGAGTTAGAAAGCAAAGGTTTTCCTCCTCATCCAACTTCCTAGGATAGCACGCTGTGTTTGAATTCTCTATGTGCGTTAGTGGCCAATGTGTATTCATTGCTTGATATCTCTTTCCAAGTCCATCATTCCTCCAACCAATCAATCCTCCCTCTTTCCAAATTCCATCTTGTCATCATCAAATGTTTATTCCATTTCTATCTATCCAAGTAATTCTCCAATCCCCAATCCTCTTTCATCCATTCAAACAATCATCCTTCCTAAACCAATATTTTTGTCCAAATCATTCACCTGACTTTGAGTAGCCTCCCCCTTTATTCTTCCTATTATATATATGTTCTTCTATAATCATTCTCCCTCTAATCCATTCAAATCTCCAAAATTCCAATCAATCAAATCAATCCATCTTTCTAATCTGGTTATCCAATCCCTCATCAATCAATCATCCAATCCAATCCAATCCAATCTAATCCAATCCAACTAAATCCAATCCAGTCCAATTCAATCCAATTCAATCCAATCCAATCTAATCCAATCAAATCAAGTCCTAATCCAAGGACTAGTCCAATCAAATCAATCCATCCTTAATCAAAATCCAAAATTCCTAAGTCCTAATCCTCATATTCATCCAATTCCCATCTAATCATCCATTCTCAATGTGTTTACCTAGAATTTAAAAGTTTGGTATGAGCAGATGTGCATGAAAGTTCACGGACCACGTAAACCTACCTACCAAGTCAATCCCATAATCTCTCATCCACCTATCAGACCCCCATCCATTTCATATCAACACACTATATCCAATCCCAATCTATATCATATTTCTTACCCTTCCTCTACCTTTGACAAGGAAAACCCATCTTATTCCTCATTTGTATCTCCATATTATCCCTCTTCCACATATATACCTTCATCTCTCCTCCCATATACATCCCAATCCCCATCCTTTTACAACACCTTCATTACCCCTACTCCTCGTCCAAATACTTTACTCCATAGTCCTCCAAGCATTAACTCTAATTCCCCAATACATTATCCTAATACTCCATCCAATCCTCATCCCCCATCTAATCCCCATCCTCCATCTAATCCTAATCCTCCAAAATCTGTAGTATCCACATCCTCCAAATCCATCATCCATAATCTTATCGAAGACATGCTATCAAAGGATATAAAATCCCCACCTCAAAACAAAGTTGCCAAGTCTCCTCAATTCCTCCATCCAACCCAATCACCTCCACCTCAAAACAAATCCCAATCCCCCACACTTCATGATACCCCCATTCCTCCATCTACTCACATCAAAGCTTCCGTATCCTCCTCCATCACACCACCCCCACAACTCCAAACATTCCAAAAGCTTGTTCCAAAGCATGCTAGCATAGAATCCTCTCCATCTCATGATAAATATCTCTCCACTCCATCTAATGATATCATTCCCTCCATTTCCTCTCATGATCATATGATTCCTCTATCCAACCCTCTCCCACTCCATCTCATGGTACCCTCCATAATAAAGATCAAAATATCCCTTCATCTCCATGTCATAATCCCAATCCATCTAAAGATCCTAATATTCCTTCCATATCTCATTCCCCTCAAAATGGATAGCATCTGGTTTCCAAAATAATAAGGGTCCTCAAGCTAATGCTCAAGATGTTGGTACATCCTCTATTCCTCCTAAATCCAAAATTCCTTTATGCAAATCAAAATCCTATCATCTCCCGTCATCCCCCGTCATCCACATCCATTTGGGACCGTATATTCCAAAGCTAAATCCTCCATTCCTTCAATCTATTTTGGGTCCTTACATCCCTCCACCCACTATCCGTATGCTAGATCAACAAAGACACACATCATTGAATGCCTCCCAACATTCTCCTTCCATCATTCCACCATCCATAAAATCCTTAAGCCATTCATCCTCATGCACCCATCCCATTTCCATTGGAAGAAATTTGGATGCCCAATATAAAAATCATAAAGCTCAAAATCCACAAAAATCAAAGGATCAACATGTCCCCTCAAAATTTTATGCTCAAAAGAAAAATATGATTTGAAAGAAAGAAAAATTAAAAAGGCCTCAAAGGCCCCAAAAGAAAAAATCAAAAACTATGTGGATTCCCAAATTACTCAAAGAAGCAATTCATTCAAAATTGGCATCCAAACTTTCTAATCCAAAACCTCCATCCATTCATAAGTCCTCCAATCAACCATCTAACACTTATCCATCTTTAAAATCCATTTTAGGTCCTTATGTCCCAAAACCCACCATCCCAACTCCATCACCCCCTTATTCTATTTTGGGTCTTCATGTCCCAAAATCCACACTTTATCCTCCATCTAATTCAAAACAATCTCCTCCACTACTCCACCACCCTTCAAGGTGTGTGCCAATGTTGATATTCCACAAAATTTTCAAAATCTCATCCATTATCCACCATCCATTTTTCACAATCCCATTCCATTAGTCCAATCCTTTCCAAATCCTTATCTTCCATTCCCTATCCATTTCATATCCCCAATTATTATTATCAACATTTATGAGCATACCTCCAGGTCAAAGCAATACTAAGGGATACCATCCATGGAACTAGATTCTTGAGTCCTCCCTTTCTCCTTCACACATCCACTATCTTCCATATCCACTCATCCTCATCCTCATCCATCCAAACTATTCCAAAAATTCAAAAAATCAAAAAAAAAAAGTAAAGAAAAATCATTTCATCCAATGGTGAAAACCACTTCTTGTGGTGCCTTGGGTAAGTACCATGATGAAAACTTGGCAAATAAGCATCATGTGTAATTTCCTCCTCTTGCACTCTACACTTGGGGGAAACATTCATCCATGTAATCGGCCCATCCATTTGCATCCTATCTAAGTCCATTCTCCTATCCTATCTTTGATCTAGACTTTCCTATTCATATCCTCCATGTCATATCCCTCATCCTATCAAAATGAATCCTCCATTCTTATATTTGGTCTTGATCATATAGAGGTAAAATAATGCATATTCATGCATTCTTTGGAAAATACAATCCTTAATCCTCTATCCATCCATCTCTATTACACATTATCTTTCCATCTCATACATTATTATCCACAATCTTTCCTATCCTTCATTCCACTACCCTTAGTAGGGCATTTTCCTCCTTTGCAACATAGTCCTTGGGTCTCCATAATCCTACCCTCCATCCTTTATGCCTCTATTTCCTATCCATATCCATCCACTCAATCCATCTATCTCCTATCCAATCAATATCTCCCCCCATTCATTCATCCTTTTACCAATCCTTAGTTCTCCCTTGTAATTGATTCCAGTCAATCAAATCCTATCCACTAATCCACCCATCCTATCCAATTTCTGATCCAATCCTATTGCATCCAATCATATTCCCCATCTCCTCTAATTAAATCATTAATCCCATCCCTAGTCCAATCCTACTCAATCATCCATCCCCCTTTTTTTTATCCTATCTAATCATTTATCCTTTTTCCAATCCTATCCAATCCATCAAATTGATCTTTTCTCGTCTACCCAAGCTCACACTGACTTGTGCTTAATCCAGACACCCATCCATACTTTTCTAATTAAATCCATCTGTAGACCTTGCACATCCAAATTGTCTTTTATCATCCATCAATCTATCCACACCCTACCCATTGGGATGAATCCTTCCCATGTCTAGTAGTTCATCCAAATCCATCACTTGCCCATTGGGATGCATCCTTCCCTAGTCTCATGGTTTACTCAAATCGATATCCTTCTCTTGGCAAGAGATGGCAGTTGGTCATGTGCATGTTGATTGCATTCTTGATCTTTTCACTTTAATTTTTATCTTGTGTCCCAGGACCATACTTGTTTAGGACTACCTTGATCATCCTATATCTTGGTATGTCTTGACTGGTGTATAATGGGGCATAGTTTTCATGGCATGGTGTGTTTGAAGGTTTTCCTTGTACAATCTGAAAACCTTGCATTAGTGTTTATCAACACTTGCATGATTGTGTGCAAGGCATACCTGTTTGACTGAGCATCAGTCCATGCCTCAGATCTTCATATCATCCTAGTTCTTATAATCAGTGGTGTGGACTATGCATGGCAATATCAAACCTAGGTTTTCTCTTTATATTTTCTCAACAAGAAATCCAATCCATTTATCATTTCTTTATCTCATTTCATTTACAACACTCCAATCCATCCTCTTTACCTCTTTCATCATCTTCACCCTTTCATTACCTAGTCTTCTAATCCATTTTAAGAGCACACCCATGTTCTTCGAACCCACATGTCCTCTCGAGGGGGCATACAAGTACTTCCTCATCATCCTTCCTCCCCGTCATTCTTCTTCATCTCATGACTGGGGCATCAGGCTACTAGTCCTTTTCCTTTTCCTTCCTCCTCGTCATTCTTCCTCATTTCATGATTGGGGCATCATGCTACTAGTCCTTATCCTTTTCTTCCACTATGTTTTATTCCTTTGATATAACATCATTTCATGATGCTATATCAAAGAGGGGAAAAATGTAGACACCTAAAATTAATATTTAATTAATTTAAGCTTGTCAACATAATTAATTGATTTAAGTGTGTTATCCTTATTCCTCTAAGTGTTAATTAAATCTAATTTAATTAATCCTATCACTATTAATTAATTTATCAAATAAATTAATTATTCCCCTATTATTATAAAGTCCCCTCCAATAATTATTTCCTGTAAACCCACTCAGTTAATTAATTTTAATTAATTAACCTATTCATGTGATTCCTACAAATTGATTTTCCTAATCCCACTCAACCTAGTTAATCCTTCTAGAATCTCTCATAATCATTTTTATCATTATCCTTCAATTTAATATTCCCACTCATGTCACATCGACATTGAGTTTCTCAAAGAAATTCAAATTTCTTATAATACCTCAATGCATCCTTATTTTGGAATTTTTAATTCCTCATTTTGAAATTCAAATTTCCTTTACCCCCTCTTCTAAAGGAATTTAATATTCTTGTTTATTTTTCCAAGGCACCCTTGATCCATGCCCTCTATCTTAAATCAATCTCAACCCTCCATAAACAAATTAATCTTGGCCCTTCATTGGCCTCTTCCAATATATAAATGGGAGAATCATTTTCTCACAAATGGATCCACTTCCTCTATAGAATTCTCATGCTGCTCATTTCTCTTCTATCTTTTTTCTTCAATCTTCCAATTCAAATCCATCCAAAATCATATCAAAATCCTATCAAATCCAATCCCTCTTGTTGATAAAAGGAGAGCAATCCACATCACCATCAAGGACCCATCTGATCAAGTGAGGAAGGGGCACATTCTTCACTTCACCGAAGTTCTAATCTGAAGGAGAAGACAAGATAGTAAGGTATAAGTGGTTTATTATATGTTTGAATGTTTTATTTGAATACTAACCATTGAATCCTACATTAATCATTTTCCCCTCTCCAACTCTCCTCTTCAAACTCTTCATTAGTAGTCATGCTAACTTATTCAGAGTGAGGCATTGTGGTATTTGTGGTTCCCACTACTAATGTTATATTTCTTTGGCTTGTAGATCCTTCTTCCATTTTCTCTTATCCCAATCCTTGATTTCTAGGGTTCTTTGTAGTAATAATTGGTTCTATCACTCCTTGTCCTTGTGCTCGAAGGCCAATAGTACCATCATATCCATGTCTTTGAGACATTGTGACCCTCTCCCATACTTCTCTATAGAGAGTCGATCTAACGATGTATCTTCCTCATCTTTATATAGCCATTTGCAAATGTCTTCCTTAAGGGATTTGTCATTCAATTCACCCCATCTAATAAAGGAGGTAGAAGGTGGATATGGAACTATAGATTTCCCTTTGTCTTGATCATTATTGTTTTGTTGAGGCCTCTTGAAGGATCTTGGTGATATAGGTAACTTCTCGATGCAAAAGGCTTCTGTGTAGGAATACTTTCCATATCCCTTATCATTTATGTGGTAGGATCTGATGTGTTTAAAAGTGGAAAGGACTCAAAATGGGATGTGAGTGCTTCTTCTTGGTTGATTGGCACCAAATTATCAATGTTAGCTCTTAGGTTATTGCAATAATGAAATGGATTGGGATCTCCTATTATTGTAATCACTATTCCATTATGTGTAAACTTCACATACTAATGATAAGTGTTTAGGAGAACTCTCATAGAATTAATCCAAGGGTGACCAAGGAGCATGTTGTAACCGAGCTCAAGGTATAGAACCTATAAAAACATTGTGTCTTTAGTCATTTCACCCGCCCTTTTTGGTAGAGTAATTATTCCCTTAGATGGGCACTCCACATCATCATAGGATTTGATATTGATTTTATTAGAAGCATCCACACTGTGCTTAGAGTATCCTAGTTCCTTAACCAACAAGTTAGTTTGCAAATATTAAGACCAGCTCTACCATCTATTACAACCCGTCTAATCTTATGTCTATGGACGTATACTCCAAGGTGTAGATCATTGTTATGTAAAAGTTTGTGTGTTGGGACATTGAATTGGGTGAAAGCAACATAGATTGTAGTAGAGATATTATTGACCATGGATTGTAGTACATTGACATTAATGTCACTAGATACTATTGATTCTCGTAAGGCTTTGTCCAAGACTACTTTGTGACTTGGTAAAATGCAAAGGAGCTCAAAAATGGAAATCTAGGTAGGAGTTTTCTTGAGATGATCGCCTAGGTTATAATGACTTGATGGATGGGGATTGGATGGTTCTCCTTGAAAGGTCACTTTGGAATGACGTGTTGCAATTGCATAATTAGGATTTTTAATTTTTGTAGTGATAGTTGTTACCAAATTTTTCTACGCCTAAATTTGGTGACCTTTTACAGGCCTTATACATTGCATTTTACAAAAAGGTACACAAATTGTTTTTCAAGTTTTCCATCTTTATAAATAGACATGTATTCCATACAAGTATCTTATTTCAAATGTGCAATTTTTTAAATTAAAAGAGATATACATGAATAAAAAATTTGTATGAAACACATTTTTAATTATAAAGATCAAATTGTTCATGAAATCCCACACAAGCTATGGGAATAGCCAAGAGATATCTTTCTGATCACAGAAAGGCAAACACATAAGAAATCAGAAGAATATATGAATGAGAGAGAGAAGGAACCCATGATTGCCTAGATAGGTTGATGAGTTATTTCAGAAGTCCTCTAAACAGTCTGGTTGGTCCAAGTGCTCCGTCGTCCACTCCAATAGAAGACCTGAAAAGATAGAGAAAAAAATTGTTAGAGCTTTGGGTTACTTATCTTAGTCCTACATACATAATGCTATTCCCAATGTGCTTACATTGCTACATCAAATTCAGAAGAGAAAGATCAATGCAAAGAAATTTCCATGAGATAGTAGTAAGTATCATGTTTTATCTAACTTGTTTGTTTCATGTGCCAATACAAATTTCATGAATATCATGTATGTGGGTTAAAATGGGCTCCCACAAGAGTTGAGGTCAACATACCAGTCATCACTCATGAGGTGACATTAATCATTTGGTTAATAAAGAACACAACAATATCTAGAGTCCCATGTATTGACACTCAATGACAATATAAGTCACATTAAATGGCAACACATACAATAGTGAATAAAATTGTATTCTATGATCGACAGATGACTAGAACCATCACACGAGTGACTATGGAAGTAAGAATGATTAAACTCGAGAAAATATAACAGACAAATAACACGTACTGATAAAGATACATAAAGTGATCACATATAAGACAACATTGATAGCCACAATAGTATCACAAAGCATTATTAAGACACATGCTACCAATGAATAAGTGAAAAAAAAACACATCAAAGATCTTTCACAAAGTCAAAACATTCACTGTCTTAAATGCATTAAAAACCTGTAGTATTCATAGCATGAGTAAGACACAATACTCAAGATCAGATTTTAAGTAGTATTTACAATCATGAGATGTTAATCATCAAAAGAATAGTATTCATTTAAAACTTCACAAGCAAAGAATGAGATATTTTGTACAGCCATAGAGGTAAACCTAAGGATCCAAGGACACTATTAAAACATAGGCTATAAATAACAATCCTTTCAAGGTATCCCAAAAGAAGTAGCATGAGTGTTACACATACATGCATTGCATCCACAATCCATAAGGAGTTACAAATTACACTAGAGAGAAGAATCACAGTTAAAGGCAATATATGTATTGAATCCATTGCAATATGAGAACACAAAGGTCTCTATGAAGTTAGAATTTAAATATCCTTTCTATGAGAAACTTTAAGTTAACTAGGCAAGGCTTATCCCCAAGGTGTAATATAGTCACAAAGCTTTAGAGATCTTTACCATGCAGAAAGGGCAGAGTATTTTTAGAAATATCAAGCAATGACATGATGCTGCACAACCTCAAAAGCAAGTAAGATAGTCCAAAACAAGGAGCATTCACAATAAAACAAAAAGGCATCACAAAGATCAACTTGCCACAGTCAAAAGGATCAGTCAAGACAACAATAGGAAGGATAAATAAGTGGTGCAAGTATAGTATGGACAGTTACAATCAAAAGGCATTAGATCTTTATATGGAGATGGTCCATTAATACAAAAAGGTAGCAGTTACCAAAGAACCTTGAAGTCATAATGACAGAACATCATTGTTGTTTATCCAGGAACCATGCAAGCATTATATGGTGAAAGGTAAAGGGTTCAAATATAGACATAGTCACTAAGCTTTGCATCACAACCTTAGCATGAATACAATTATAGCAAAGCCTTGAGAACACCCTATCTCTCACAAGGAAAATTTAAGATTGGTTGACAAATCTAAAATAAGATACAACAGTCAAAAGGAAAATGGACATTCCAGTCACAAGTGACAAACTCACAAGGAGCTTCAAGTTGAGCAGTGACAGTGATAACCCTTGAAAAAATAGTCATCACATAAAGTACCAAATCCTTGCCAAAGACAAAAAGTACAATCAAAGGGACCTGATCATTGTCATATAAGGGAACACAATGCCAAAAAAGCACAACATAGATGGTTCACAACAGGCATGAGATAAGCTTATAGTAATATTTCAAGGTTAGTACTGATAAATTCCATCAAGAAATAGTTCAAAAGGAGAATAAGAGTTTAATCTTTATGGCATAGAATCAAAACCAATCAAAACCACAGTTACATGACTGTTAGGAGAAGCTAAAGCAATCTAAAATGTCTTCAGGAATAATTAAGTAAATGCAGTGATAAAACACCAACTCACATTCATGAGAAAAGATGGCATAATACAACATATAATGACTGCTAAGGGTTTATTAAATCTAACATGTGATACAAGATAAAGTGAAAGAACTTTGTAATAGGACATTACAAATTAAAGGACAGTGCTAGTGCCAAGAAATAATAACCATTCGTGTTAAAAAAACAAGTGGAAGACAATCATATCAGAGATCATACAATACAAAGCTTCTAAAATAGAGGGATCGTGAGGTTTTGTCATTAATCAAAGCATCATAAGAAACTTACGACGCAAGATCACCACAATAAAAATGGTAAAAGGAAGATAGTATCAAGGTCAATGACCTAAGAACAATTTACATAGTATGATCGATATAGAATCAAATGACACAATGGTGAAACCCCAAGAGTTTTAAACCTTACTCCCAAAGGTTATGTTACAAAGTGATAGTCCTATTATGGAGATCAGTAGATATATTATAAATGACTTCCAACACCCGATTTGTTATAATTTTTGTAGAGCTCAACTAGATTGAATAGTAAAGTAAATCACAGCTTCATGATAGTAATGCTACAACCCATAGAAGGATTTTTATTAGATTTGTAATATGAAAGCAACAAAGTCAGAAAGATTCATGTATTTACAAATTTGAGCAGCCCTGGTGGATAATGATCTAGAAGTGATCAAATGATTATAAAATAGTCAAAACAACCTTGTTTTCAAGCCTAGTAAGAACATATTCAAAACAGAGATCATTGTCAAAACAGACACAGTAAAATAGTCTTACAGAGTCATCATACGAAATTCATTGCAAGTTACAAAAGATAGTTGTCTCAATTTGTTGCTAGTGAGCAGACCCAACCATAGGTCTAAATTAGCAGCCATGAGAATATTGAAAAATGCATGAAATCATAGTGGAACATACAATATACATGGTATATCACACAATTAATACCATAAAAAGAATCTTCAAAACCTCACACACTCGTACAAAGAGTTTACAGACTAGTATGGATACGACTGTTATTGGAAGCATGTAGAGACATCAAGATAGAGGAGATGCATGCAAATAGTTTTATAAGAAAACCCTAACTGTATTCACGATAATTTTAACTTCTAGCTTCAAAAATCCGAGTTCATGGAAAAAGCAAGGGAAATATGGAAATAAAAATAGGTTCAACAAGTTCTCTTCATGAAAATACATGTATAAAAGGTTTTATTCACAAAACCTAAATATTTTGTAGCTTCTTAGATAAGTAAAGGCAAAATAGATAAGATACAAAGTCAAGCCCTTCATTCACTATTAAATAATACCCAGAAGTGAGCAATCTATTGCTACAATAAAGATCCATTCGCAATGTATGAACATGGAGAAAGCATATAAGAAGGGTTTCTAAAAAAACCCTAAAATCTATGCAACAATATCACAAGGCTAAAGGATAATGGCTACATACCATGCCAAACATCATGTAGAAAGACCATGTTCAAAGCCTGAGTGCATATGTAAAATCCATGCTTGTAGTCTCACTTCCAAAATCCTCAAAGTGCATGGCGACTACATGAGCTTCTCCAAGAAAATAAAGTGCAAAATGAGCGGATAATTAGGGCTTCTTGTTTTATTGTACATTCCCTAAACCGAGTGATGTTTTTCTTTTGATTTATTTCAAAAAAAATCAATACATGGTACTGTATGCCCCATGGTAATGACTTTGTCATTAAACCTAGACATGTTTTGAAAAGTCTGTGTGCACAAGAAACAAAACTTTAGGTTCTTCTCTTTTTTTAAAAAAAATATTGTAAATTATAATTTAATATATATTGATTAAAGGTTTAATATATAAAAACCCTAATCGATATATATTAAAGCTATAATAATAGCACATAAATTTCTCTTGAGAATTTTTTTTTTTTATAATTTAATATTAATTTATTAAAGATTCATCTTATTAAAATCTTCATAATTTAATATCAAATTATAAAATCAAAGGAAATATTAAAAAAGAAATTATAATTATTTATTTTAATATCTAAAATAAAATAAATTATTTTATTTTGAATATTAAAATAATGTTATTTTAAGAGAAATGAAGATGAAGATAGAAGGGAATGCAAAATTACAAGGAAAGGGATTTTTCTTTTTCCCATGCAGCTATTTTCAGCATCATGCAATTTTGTGCAGAGAGGGGTTTTATTTTTTCAGTTCATGGTTTGTATTTAGTAGCATATGCAATTTTGGAAATTGGAAGTTTCTTTTTCAGATACATGTAGATTTTTCAACAAAAGGGGGATTGCTTTTTCCTTGGCTATATTTAGCAGACACATGCAGATTTTTGGGACAAAGAGTGTTTTTTTTTTCAGAGGGCTATTATTAGCGAAGTGGCAGTTCTATTTTTGGCATAAGGGTGTATTTTTCATGTAGTTTGAGTTGGAGTCCAAATTTTAGCAGTAGAGGCTATTTTTGGTAGGGTTACGCATGAGTTTTTTAGGCTATTTTGGGCAAATATGCCCAAGGCTTTTTCTCATGCAATTTTTTTTCATTTTAGGGTTTTGGAGGAGATGTTCTTCATGATATCTATATATTCTTCTATTCTCCTTTTTTTTCCCTTGGTTCTTTCTTTTTGCTTACACATAGAACAAAAAACATTGTATCTCAACACTTAGTAGTTTTTCAGTTATTGTAATAGAGTTATTTTTTATTGAGTTTGCAATACCCTTATCAATATTTATTGCTTTTTTCATTGTCAAGTGAGTGATTTGATAGAGTTATTGTGATTCTTGTAATCCTTTACTCTGTCTCATTTTTGCTTTGCAGAAGTAGGATAATTTCACCGTGAATTCAGGTTGTGGGTTGTGTTCATCTGGTTTCCAATTATTTGCATGTTGTGAAAAATCACTTTTCCTTCCTACAAAAATCGGATAAATTCGAACCTTTTCACGAAATATTTATGAATCTGGTCATCTAGTTGGTTTGTGAAGTGTATTTCATTCTTTATTGCAACTGTCATAGTTTTAGTGCAGTAGTTAAAAACTCCATAATCTCGGCATATCACCTCCATTAGGATAAGTTTTATTTTGCATGCAAGCCTTTTAACCCTTTTCTCACAAAAAGAAAGTTGTAGGAGATTCATCAAGATAGGAAGCCGACCTGATCTTCAGAGGTCTACTTTCAAGATAGGTAACCCAAAGGCCTAAAAGTATTCCTATGTTTCATAGGATTTCTAAGCTCTAAGTTTAGCATCACGGGTGCAATATTTCATGACAACAATTTTTGGCATGCTCGGTGGGACACGTTTGAGCTATTACAACTCAAAAAAGCTCCATTTTTCCTATTGTTTTGGTATTGACAACAATATTGCAACCTTTTGAGGTTATTTTTCTAAGTACCTAGCGACTCTATTTTCTGGTTTTTATGTACAAAACATGTTTTAACAACATATGCGAAAGATTCAGACAAGACAAAGCGAGGATCTAGTTGAGCATATTGAGCTACCACCATGAACAACGAAAAAGACAAAAAAACAACAAATTCAATAATTGAAGTTTCAGTAGATTCACCAGTTCAAGATTTTCCTGAGATCCCAAATTCTAGTTCTTTGTCTAATTCTTCTCCTTCGTCTAGTCCTTAGCCTAATTTTGCCATCCGTACAAATCCTCTTTTTGCAACAGCTTCAGTTCAGCCATCCATTACCTAGAATCCATTGGTTAATCCTCCTGTAAACCCACCAGTAGTTCCAATGGCCTTACCAAGAGCACATGCTTTTGTACCATTTAATGAAGGCAACCCATTAAATCTGACCCAACAAGATCCCATACCAGGAGCAGCTCTGAAAAGTCTGCCTATCTTCACTAGTGAAGATCACATCACACCTATTGAACACATAAGAGATGTTGCATCCCCATGTACAGTTCACCATATAACCCAAGAGAATATAACACTCAGGCTACTGACAACATCATTCAAAGGCAAAGCACTCCAATGGTTTAGAGATTTGCCAATCAATTCAGCTGGTGATTAATTGAACATGGAATATAATTCCTACAATGGTAAACCCCTCTCCTGAACAAACATTTTTATATTATTTGAGAGCTTTAAACAACAATATTGCATTTATGATCTAGTCGATAGGTGGGGTTACATTACCGGTAGCTTCTGATGAAGCTATTAGAGAAAAAAACAACCTTATAAAGGTTGGTAAGATTGCCCCTAGGCCTCCTATCCCTATTTTCCCTGATACTCAGCCTTTAATGCCTTTGCAAGTAGCTCCTATAGCTGCAATACTCACTGTTCCAACATTAGGTTTCTATAATTATACTCAAAATAATGTTGTTACAGATCCTTCAAAGCAAATTCAAGAGTTAAAGGAGAAGTTTATGAAGAATATTGAAGAAACTCATAAAATACAACAAACCATGCATAATTTTGGCAATAAAATAGTGAATATTGAGAAGAATCAAGGCCAAAATCAGAGGTATCAAGCCCCATACCAAGCTCCTTGTCAGCCCAATAGGCCTAATTACTAGAATGACCCTTAGAATCAAAGGAGGAATTATAATAATAGGCCAAATCAGTAGTACAATTCAAATACCACAAGTAATACCAGAAATATTTTACCTGTTCAAAACAATATGGCTCAGGACTATTGTTTTCCATGCCAACAACCTCATAGTCAAGCATCATGTCAAAATGCAATGAATGCATATTCACAAGATTTGATGATACAAAATAATATGTCTTATCAAGATGTAGGAATTAATGAGGAACCAAAAGGTCCTGAAGTGGCTATGATGAATTGTAGAGTGAGAAATTTTGTGGAATTAAAAATCAACAAGTGCAAAATAGACCTTATTCACCTATTGCAGCTAATACAAGGTCAAAAAAGTGTGCTATTGACATTAGACAACAAGATAGAAATCATCAACAACAAGTTGTAATAATGGACAACAAGCTAGAACTAATCAGCATCAAACTGACAAGGCAAAACAACATCAAGACAACTCAAAACATCAAGCTTCTACAAGTCAGCCAGCTGCTAATGGACCTCCTATTGTTCAAACAGTATAGATTATGCCAAGAGGACAACTTGCAACACCCAAAGAGAAACATAAAGTTCACTTTCAACCAAAAGCAGCTCAACCATAGTCTATTGTTCTAAAAGTACAACAAAAGGTTAGTGGTACAACTTTAAATATTGTTGAATCTATGAAGAAGACCACTATTTCCATGTCTATGATAGATGCTCTGCACATTCCAAGTCAAAAAGTCTTGCTGCAAGAATCCTTAGCTAATCTTTCCTTGACTGATGTGCTTTAGAAAGATTAGTCCAAGGTTGCATTAGTTGATGATATTCTAGTTAAGAATAGTCATCCAATCCAAATAGCAAAGCCTCCTCCATTTTACGTGACTTTGATAGTTTGCCAACACCTAGTCCACAATTGCATGATAGACTCAGGAGCTAGCAGTTCAATTATGCCCAAGGAGCTTGCTAATAAACTTGGTTTAAATTATGAGCCTGTTTCTAGAGGAGTTGTTCAATTAGATGGAACAATAGTCAAGTCAGTTGGAGTGGTCAAATATATTGGTTTCACCTTACACACTTGTCCAAATTTTGTAATACCTCAGAACATGTACATATCTGACTTGCCTCCACACTTTGTCATTTTCTTATCTAGAGATTTCATAACAAAGTTGGGAGGATACCTTTCCACTGATTGGTCACATTTGTTTTTTAGAACCCGATATGGCACTAAGGAGACCATTAAGTCAGAACCTCAATTCACTTGTCATTTGGAACCATATACCCCAAGTCCTATTAATGTAGACCTTGTTGTCCATGACCATGAGGAATTACCACCTATTCAAGATCCAGAGACACTTGTTCAAGGCATACTTGATGTGAAATTGGATGAGTGGGAAACTCAGAATACTATAAAAGATCCTTTCATCACTATGGATGAAATGGGTCTTGGTGTTTATACGATTCATGGGGAAGATGTTGTTATTCCTAAACTTAAAAAAGGTGACATTTTGTTGGACCAACAATTGGAACAACAGAAAATTGAGGTATGACAAATTTATTTTGATGGTTCAAGAGGTAAAAATGGTTCTCAAGGTGGTGCTATGCATGTTTCACCTAAAGGTATGGAATATTACATCGCTTTTAGATTTTCTTTCAGCTGTACAAATAATGCAACAGAGTATGAATCATTAGCACATGGATTACAATGGGCTAGGCAGAAAAAAGTTAAGTGTTTGCAAGTTTTTGGTGACAGTGAATTAGTTGTGAACCAATTTAGAAATATCCATGTCACCAAAAATAATGTTTTGAAGATGTATAAGCATAGAATTTGGGACTTAATTGAGGATTTTCATGCATTTAATCTGTTGTCCATACCAAGAAGTCAAAATAAAGAAGTAAATAGGCTTGTTTCCTTAGGTGCTCAGTTTGATATTCCAAAAGAGCTAGAAAATATTAATAGACAACAATATGTTAAGGTTGGTGTAAGGCCCTCAATTCTGGATAACAATGTACTCAGATGAGAAAATTGCTAACTTCCTAATTGAAGAAGCTGAGTTTTCTGCCAGAAATCAACATAAGTTTAGTGAACAATATGAAAACTGGTTTCTTCAACTAAAAACTAACAAGCTGCCCAAGGGTTTGGTAACCCTTGAATCTATTTTTAATATAGATGATCAGTTTAGAAAAGATAAAGGCAACATGTTTGTGAAGGAGGAACACTATGAGCCCATTGAAATATTCAAAGATAAGCTGCTGAAAATTGGCAAGGTATGTACCCCTAAAGAAAAGCATGCTTTATTTAGCTTTGTCAATAATTCAATGACATATTTGCATGTAGGTATGAAGAATTGAAAGGATTTGATCCTCATTTAGCTCAACATACCACATAGATGGTAGATAATGCAAAGCTAGCAAGGCATAAACAAAGGCCTCTTAACCTTAAATTAGAGCACCTCATGAAAATAGAATTGAATAAGCTGATTGAAGGAAACATTATATTTCCTATAAAACGCAAATCCTAGGTGTCCAATCTAGTTCTTGTTAGGAAGAAGAATGGAGAACTTAGACTATGTGTTGATTTTAGAGATCTAAACAGAGCCTCCTTGAAAGACCATTATCCGTTGACCTCAATTGAGTTGCAGGTTGTATCAGGTTCAGAGAGATTTTCATTGTTTGATGGTTATTCAGGATATAACCAAATTCTGGTCAAAGAAGAGGACCAGTATAAAACAACATTTACCACCAAATGGGGTACAATGGCTTATAACAAAATGCCCTTTGGATTGTCCAATGGAGGGGCAACATTCTAGAGAGCAATGGACATGGTTTTTCAAGGCATGATTAACAAGTTTGTTTTGGTTTATTTGGATTATGTTACTATGTTTTCTAAAAAGGATAATGAACATCTTGATCATCTTAGATAGGTATTTGAGAGATGCAGGGAGTATGGAGTATCATTGAATCCCAAGAAGAGCATATTTGTTGTCCATGAAGGCAAATTGTTGGGATATATTATTTCAAAACATGATATTAGCATTGATCTAGAAAGGATAACAACCATACTTGCTTTACCCCTACCTAGACACAAGAAGGGACTTGCGAGCTTCATAGGTAGGATTAACTTCATCAAAAGGTTTATTCCTAATATTGCAACATTAATGCAGCCACTTACAACCATTCTCAAGAAGAACATACCTTTTCAGTGGACCAAAGAAGGTAAAAACGATTTTAAAGAGATAAAAGAGGCAATTGCAGTAGCCCCTACTCTCATAAATCCTAATTTTGAGAAAGATTTTATTTTGTATGGTTATGGGAGTGAGGATACTATTTCTGCATAGCTGTGTCAGCAAAATGATGAAGGCTTAGAACAACCAATTGCTTTGTTTAGTCAAATTTTGCATGATTCTGAAACTAGATACTCATTTGTAGAAAATCATGTGTTAGCTATAATATGAAGACTTAAGAAATTTAGGCACATGCTTTCTAACAACAAAATTTAGTTGATGGTTGCTCATCAAATAGTTAAGGACTTTCTGCTCAGCAAAGACATAAATGACAAAAGGGCAAGTTGGATTACTAAAGTAATTGAGTATGACATTTCCATCATGGTAACAAAGTTGGTTAGAGGCAAGGGTTTATGCGAATAGCTTGTTGGAAGTGCAGTAAATAGCAAGGAAGAGGAACAACAAGTTGAAACAGTGCTTGAAAATGATGAACGACTTGATGTCCCAGCTATACCAACAACTTGGAATCAACAGATTGCTTATTATCTGCAAACATGTGACTATCCAAAATGTTTGGATAGGTCAAAAAGAAGGTATTTCAGGCTACAAGCCATTCCTTATGCTTTAATTGATGGTGTTTTATTTAAAAGAGACTTCAATAATGTTTTACTAAGGTGTATAGAACCAAATCAGATTGAAAGAGTTTTGCAAGAATTTCAAGAAGGACCTTCATGAGGCCACTTTGCAGCAAGAATAATAGCTCTAAAAATTATGAGAGCTGGTTATTATTGGCCAGATTTGTTTAAGTATGCTCACTCATGGGTGAGAAAGTGTGAAAAATGCTCATTGTTTGTAGACAAACAAAGGCTTGCAGCCTTGCCTTTGCAACCAATTGAAGTTGAACAACCCTTTGCAAATTGGGTGCTTGATTTTATATGACCTATTAATCCACCTTCCATTGCACGTCACAAATGGATTCTTACAACAACTGATTATTTCACAAAGTGGACAGAAGAAGTACCATTGAGAGAAGCTAATGAAACTTCTATCCTGAATTTCTATCAAGACTTGGTGTCCATGTTTGGAGTCCCCGACTCAATTATTTCTGATAATGCATTAGATTTTATTGGTCTTAAAGTTTCAGATTGGCTTGCTAAGGACAACATCTATTTGAATACCTTGTCCAATTATTACCCTCGGGATAAAGGAAAAGCTAAATAAACAAACATGAATTCGATCAACATCATAAAGAAGACCATGGTTTAGAATTAGAGAACTTGGCATGAAAAGCTCAAGTTAGCCCTATGGGCTGATAGAATTACACCAAAGAGGTCAACATGTAACTCACCTTATGTTTTGACTTATGGCAAAGAAGCCAAGTTACCTATTTTAGTTGAATTGCTAGCTTTGAGTTACATTAAAGAGCGCTAGTTACTTGAGGTACAACCAATGAAAATTAGGCTTGCTCAACTCATGGAGTTAGAAGAAACTTGAAAATAAGCATATGAGAAATTGCAGATCCAGCATGCTTAGATGAAAAAGACCTTTTATAGAAAATTTGTACACCACATATTTAATCAAGGTGATCTTGTTTTAAAGTGGGATGAATAAAAAAATAGACCTGGTAGGCATACCAAGTTTGATGCCATGTGGGATGGCTCGTATTTTATCACATAATGCAAACCAAATAATGCATTCTAACTTGCTAAGTTCGATGGAGAGGTGTTGCCAATCCCCATCAATTGGATTCACCTCAAACTATGCCATTGAGTACCAACAGTTTGCATATGTACATAGTAGAGTAGTTTCATTTTTAGTTTTTGATTTCAGCAATTTGTCAAGCCCAGCTATAAGTCGAGCTATAGTAGTTTGATTTGAATAAGTGTTGTTCAACATTCTGCAGTTTCAATTTTCCTGTTTTGAGTGTTTGCTTTCAGAATTCAGCAAGTTTCAGTCCAATAAGTGCTTTCAACAAATTGTTGTTTTCAGTTTTTAGTTTCAATTTCTATTTGATTGTTGTTTTCAATAAGTGTTGATGCATAGTTTGCAGGCTCAGTTGTAGGCAGAGCTAAACTAGTTTTAGTTTCAGTTGTTTTGGTTTTGTTTGAAGTGTTGAGTTGTAGTTCCAGATTTTGAAGAGGGTAGATTTTACTCAATGCCCAATGGATATGCTAGGCTACTGGTTTCTATTTAAATAGCAGGAAAACACCCTTGAAAGGTCACCAAAAATGTTACCAAATTTTGCTACACCTAAATTTGGTGACCTGTTACAGGCCTTATACATTGCATTTTGAAGAAAGGTACACAATTTTTTTTCAAGTTTGCTATCTTTATAAATAAACATGTATGTCATACAATTATATTATTTCAAATGTGCAATGATTTTAATCAAAAGAGATATAAATGAATAAAAAATTTGCATGAAACACATTTTAATTTATAAAGATCAAATTGTTTATGAAATCCCACACAAACTGTGGGAATAGCCAAGATATATCTTTATGATCATAGAAAGGTAAACACATAAGAAATTAGAATAATATATGAATGAGAGAGAGAAGGAACCCATCATTGCTTGGATAGGTTGATGAGTTTTTTTAGAAGTCTTATGAATAGTCTAGTTGGTCCAAGTGCTCCACTATCCACTCCAATAGATGACCTGAAAATAGAGAGAAAAAAGATTTGTTAGAGCTTCGGGTTACTTATCTCACTCCTACATACACAATAGTATTCCCAATGTGCTTACAATGCTACATCAAACTCAGAAGAGAAAGATCAATGTAGAGAAATTTCCATGAGATAGTAGCATGTATCATGTTTTATCTATCTTGTTTATTTCATGTGCAAATACAGATTTCATGATTATCAGGTATGTGGGTTAAAATGAGCTCCCACAAGGGTTGAGCTCAACATACCAGCCATCACTCATGAGATGACACTAATCATTTGGTTAAACAAAGAACACAAAAAAATCTAGAGTCCCATGTATTGTCACTCAATGATAGTATAAGATGCCATTAAATGACAACACATACAAAAATGAATATAACTATATTCCATGGTCGACAGATGACTAGAACCATATAATGAGTGACTATGGAAGTTAGAATGATCAAACTCAGGAAACTATAACAAATAAACAACATGTACTGATAGAGATACATAAAGTGATCACTGTTAATTCATATTTTAGATGTGTATAAGACAACATTGATAGCCACAACAGTATTGTAGAGCATTATTGAGACACATGCTACCAATGAATAAGTGAAAAAAAAACACATCAAAGATCTTTCACAAAGTCAAAATAGTCATTGTCTTAAGTGCATTAAAAACCTGTAGTAGTCATACAATGAGTAAGACACAACACTCAAGATCAGATTTTAAGTAGTATTTACAGTCATGGGATGTTAATCATCAAAAGAATAGTATACATTTAAAACTTCATGAGCAAAGAATGAGATATTTTCTACAGCCACAGAGGTAAGCCTAAGGATCCAAGAAGGACACTATTAGAATAGATATTATAAATATCAATCCTTTTAAGGTATCCTAAAAGAAGCAACATGATATGCATTGCATCCACAATCCATAAGGAGGTAAAAATGGCACTACAGTGCAAATTCACAATCAAAGGCAATATATGCATTGAAGCCATTGCAATATGAGAATACAAAGGTCACTATGAAGTTAGATTTCAAAGATCATTCCATGAGAAGCTTTAGGTGAATTAGGAAAGGCTTATCCCCAAGGTGCAATATAGTCATATAGCTTTAGAGTTCATTACCATGTGAAAAGGGCAGGGTATCTTTAGAAATATCAAAAAATGACCTAATGTTGCACAACCTTAAAAGAAAATAAGATAATCCAAAATAAGGAGCATTCAAAATCAAACAAAGGAATCACAAAGATTAGCTTTCTATAGTCAAAAGAATCAGTGAAGACAACAAGAGGAAGGAGCAATAAGTGGTGCAAGTATAGTATGGACAGTTACAATCACAAGGCATTAGATCTTTATATGGAGATGATCCATTAACATAAAAAGTAGTAGTTACCAAAGAACCTTGAAGTCATAATAACAGGATATCATTATTGTTTATCCAGGAACCATGCAAGCATTATATGGTGAAAGGCAAATGGTTCAAATATAAACATAGTCACTAAGCTTTGCATTAGAACCTTAACATGAGTACAATCATAGCAGAGCCTTGAGAACACCCTATCTCTCATAGGGAAAATTTAAGATTGGTTGACAAATCTAAAATAAGATACAACAGTCACAAGGAAAATGGACATTGCATTCACAAGTGAAAAACTCACAAGGAGATTCAAGTTAAGTAGTGACAATGATAACCTTTAAAAAGGCAGTCATCACATAATGTATAAAATCCTTGCTAGAGACAAAAAGTACAATCATAGGGACCTGATCATTGTCATATAAGGCAATACAATGCCAAAAAGGAACAACACATATGGTTCACAATAGCCATGAGATAAGCTTATAGTAATATTTCAAGGTTAGTACTGATAAATTCCATCAAGAAGTAGTTCAAAAGGAGAATAAGAGTTCAATCTTTATGGCATAGCATCAACACCAATCAAAACCACAGTTACAGGGGTGTTAGGAGTTGCTAAAGGAATCTGAAATGTCTTCAAGAATAATTAAGTAAATGCAGTGATAAAACATCAACTCAAATTCATGAGCAAAGAGGGCATAATACAACATATAATGACTGCTAAGGGCTTATTAAATCTGACATGTGATACAGGATAAAGTGAAATAACTTTGTAATAGGACATTACAAATTAGAGGATAGTGTTAGTGCTAAGAAACAATAACCATTCATGATAAAAAATAAGTGGAAGACAATCAGATCAGAGATCATACAATACAAAGCTTCTAAAATAGAGGGACAGTGAGGTTTTTTCATTAATCAAAGTATCATAAGAAAGTTACGACCCAAGATCACCATAATAAAAATGGTAAAAGGAAGACATTTTTAAGTACAATGACCTAAGAACAATTTACACTATATGATCGATATAGCATCAGAGGGCACAATGGTGAAAGCCCAAGCATTTTTAACCATAGTCCCAGAGGTTACATATCAAACTAATAGTCGTATGATGGAGAGTAGTAGATATATTATAAATGACTTCCAACACCCAGTTTGTTATAATTTTTGTAGAGCTCAAGTAGATTGAACAGTAAAGTAAATCACAACTTCATTATAGTAATACTACAACCCATAGAAGGATTTTCATCATATTTTTAATATGAAAGCAACAAAGTCATAAAGATTCATGTATTTACAAATTTGAGCAACCCTAGTGGATAATGATCTAGAAGTGATCAAATGATTATAAAAATAGTCAAACCTTGTTTGTAAGCCTAGTAAGAATAGATTCAAAATAGAGATCACTATCAAAACAAACAAAGTAAAATAGTCTTAAAGAGTCATCATACGGAATTCATTCCAAGTTACAAAAGATGGTGATATCAATTTATTGCTAGTGAGTAGAGCCATCGATAGGTATATATTAGCTGCCATGAGAATATTAAAACAAACATGAAGTCATGGTGGAACATGTAGTATACATGTTATATCACAAAGTTAATACCATAAAAAGCATCTTCAAAACCTCACACACTCGTACAAAGAGTTAACAGACCAGTATGGATACCATTGTTATTGGAAGCATGCAAAGACATAACAAGGACATAGGAGTTGTACGCAAACAATTTTATAAAAAAATCCTAACTGCATTCATGATAATTTCAATATCCAGCTTCAAAAAATTTAGTTCATGCACAGAGCAAGGGAAATATAGAAATAAGAATAGGTTCAACAAGTTCTCTTCATGAAAATACATGTATAAAAGGTTTGTTGGCAATATTGCATTATAACAGACAATGAAAGATTGTTGGCGTTTCACAAAGGATATTGAGAAGGTTGTTGACGATTATGGATATAACTGATTAAAGATGTTTACTATCTTGATATTATTATTTTGTCATTGATGTCAAGAAATTGATTTTCTAATTCAGTATGATGTTGCCATATCTTGAGAAGTATGGTATGAAGAATAGAAAGATGTTGGTAAAAGACACAGGAAAGAATATGATGAATAAGGGGATGAATAAGGTATTCAATGGGCAACTATTACCGAGTCAGACAATGATGAGATCATGATGTTTTAGATTCTTTTAACATCATACATATGTTGTAAATTATAAAGGTTAATACTATACTATTTTATCAAGCAAATAACCTAGTCGGTAAACCCTAAGGAACCTAGTCAGTAAACCCTAAGGTTATTGCTATCACTTAACAAAGGCGGAATGTCTACCGAGTGAAGTTTAGTATTTACAGAGTTGTTACCGAGTTGTAACCAAGCTATAATAGAATGCATTAAATGTTTACATGCGTTATTTACTAAAGGAATCTGATGAGCTGGAATTGATTAAATGATTGGTATGTTGTGCATGAAGTTTGTTAATGAATCTAAGGCAATAGAAAGTCAGCATGAAGATCTACAACACAGATTGAACCGCAATACCTTGGCACAAGTTCCAAGAAATATATGCAAGTTCCTAGGCGGGTTAAAATGTTTTCAGATCGAAAGATGCATTGAACCTGGACAAGATCAAAGATCTGATGGCTATGATTGATCATGGGAAACGTGATCAAGGAGATTAAGCGGTTACCTAATTGTTTATAAATAGGAAACTATTGATAAACAATGTATGCGGGCAAGTGTATGCACAAGGATGCTACATAGTGATTATCGAGCACAGAACCTTGAAGAACTGTTTGAATAAAAAAGTATAGAAGCCCAGTAGATAGACAAGATTAGTTCTATGTCTAGACTATATTGAACAAATAAGAATCTGCTTTAGCATTTTAGATGTGAAGTTGCAGATAGATTTTATTACTGTTATTTTGTGAAAGTGACAGAAAATCTCTTAACCGAGTGGGCTTAACAGTCTTATTTGTAAAACCCTCTAGCAAGGTGACATTCTGATTGAGTGTTTGAAATCCTTTAACAAGGTCACTTCTAACAAGGTGAAGATCCTAACAGATCTGAGGGAAATCCCTTAACCGAGTCACATCTAGCAATGTGTTTGTAATCTTTAACAGGATTAGCTTTTAACTGAGCATACTCTAGAAGAGTATATTTCTTAGTGGGTCCGAAATCCCACAGTGGTTTTTCCCTATTTAGGTTTCCACGTTAAATCTAGTGTTATGAGGTTTATGATGTTTATATGCTTTTGAGTTTGCATGTTTGACAGTTTTGGTTATATTACTAAAATATATGTTACCGAGGTTGAATATGATGTTTTTATGGAAGATTAAGTTTGTACGATTCACCCCCCCGCCCTCTCATCTTGTTGGCTATTGGATTTGTACTTATATTAAGTATCAGAACTATCGATTGGTATCAGCGCTTTGGACTCCAGAAGGAAAGTTTAAAGGCACTTGAGTTAAAGATCCAAAGATGTATAGGAGGGATGCATCGAAGTTGAACAAGTCAAGTTTCTCTACATTGCAGAAAAGGATGAAGCTACATCTACCAGGAGTTGGAGAATATGTTGTATACTATTTGGAGAATGATTTTGTTACACTGAGCACCTATCCATTGACTATGGAAGAGATAAAAGCAAAACACGAACATATTCAAGCAATGATTGAAATAACATCTGCATTGACCGACTCAGAGTTTAAAGATCTAGAAGGTTGCAATGATGCCAAGGCAATATGGGATAAGCTCATATCAGTATATGGAGGAGATGAACATGTTCAAAGAGAAAAAGTAGACAGTCTGAGAGGACAACTTGAATCTATGAAGATTAATGAAGGTGAGAACATAACTCAATATAGTACAAGAATAAAGGAGATTGTCAATCAAATCAAAGGAGCTAGTGGAACTAATGAAGAAAAGGATATAACAAGTAAGTTGTTTAGAACCCTTCTACAAACTTATGTAATCCGAGTATCTGCAATCAATGAATTGAGGTCTATACCTAATATGCTAGTTTCTTTAGATTCTACTATTGGTAAGCTACATGCATTTGAATTAAGTAACTTTGATAACAGTGGATCTTCGGTAAATAAAGTCGAATCTGCATTTAGTTCTTTTCATCTTGATGAATCTAATGATTTCAATGAAAGAAAGTATAATTACTATGAAGGAGATCACAGTGGAGCAAGTGAAAGTTTTCATAAGAACATGAAGGCAGTACACAAACTGTATGAGGAAATCAGAAAGCAAGAAGAGTTTGAAGCACTATTAGCCAAAAGGTTACCGAGAGGCAAAGGTAAGTATAAAGGAAAACTACCTTTGAAATGTTTCAATTGTGATAAGATAGGACATATGGCTTCTAGCTGTCCTGACAAAGATTCTACTGAAAAGAGAGATTACTGAGATGACAGACAGAAAGAAAATCATTACAGAGGACACCGAGACTTCAGAAGAAGAGATACAAAGACATGTTTAATAGCTGATGAGGAATCCAATGATGATAAATCAGATCAGACTGATATAGAGGAAGTAGTTTATGTGGCTATCAAAGATGGATCAGATGAAGAAAGGTATGAAGAAAAAGCCCTAATATCTCACATAAATACTAATGATTCTTGGATCATAGATAGTGGATGCTAACATCATATGATAGTAGATAAACACAAGTTTGTTATATTAGAAGATTATGATGGAGGCTATGTTAGATTTGGTAATGATGCACCATGTCCGGTGAAAGGTAAAGGATCTATAACACTTCTTGACAATGCAAGATGCAATGATGTTTATTGGGTTGAAGGTTTGAAATACAATTTGTTAAGTGTAGCATAGCTAAACAACACAGGTTACCGAATAGAATTTTAGAAAGGAAATGTCAAAGTTCATGACAAGAATGGAAAGTTAGCTGCTACCGGGACACAAACAAAAGGTAACACATTTCACCCTGACTCAACTCAGAATAAGTGTTTGCATGCAAAGTTAGATGATACCTGGCTATGGCATAAAAGGTTTTGTCATGTAAATTTTGATAATCTGATCAAAATAAGTAAGAAGCACCGAGTAAGAGGTCTACCGAGTCTTGAAAAACCTAAGAATGCTATGTGTCGAGGATGCTAGATGGGTAAGATGACAAGATCAAGCTTTACAAGTAAGTCTTACACTTCTAAGGGAATTCTAGATCTAGTGCACACTGATCTTTGTGGTCCTATGAAAGTTGAAAGTTATTATGGTGATAAATATTTCATATTATTTGTGGATGACTATTCAAGGATGATGTCAGCAATGTTTTTTAAAGAAAAATCAGAAGCTTTTCAAATGTTTAAAAGTATAAGGCAAGAGTTGAAAATGAAATAGGAAGACAACTGAAATGTCTTAGATCAGATAGAGGAGGAGAGTTCACATCTAATGAGTTCAACTTATTTTGCAATGATCATGGTATTAAAAGACAAGTCTGTGCGCCGAGAACTCCACAGCAGAATGGAATAGCTAAGAGAAGAAATAGATATATTATGGATTGTGCTAGAACACTGATGATTGAAAAGAAAGTGCGACAAACTTTTTAGAGAGAAGCACTAAGCACAGTAGTTTACACCTTGAACCAAGAACAATTGAAGAAAGGTGCTTTGAAGACACCATATGAAATCTGCTATGATAAGAAACCTAATGTAAGTTATTTTAAAATATTTGGAAGTAGATGCTATGTTCACAAATATGATAGAAATGGCAAGTTTGATCAGAAGAGTGAAGAAGGAACATTTCTAGGTTATTCTTCTAGAAGCAAAGCATTTAAATGTCTGATCAAATCATCTAACAAAATAGTAGAAAGTGCAAATGTGAAAATTGATGAATTTATAGAAAGAAATGATGAAGGAAATTCCAAGGAACCAGAAGACTATGATGAAGTTGTCTATGTTCAACCGAGAAGTCTTACCGAGAAGACTATTGAAGAAAATGAAGAGAATATCCAGTTACCGAGTGATGAAGAAGATCATATAGAGCCTACCAAGCCTGTATTAGCCAAGTATGTTAGAAGACATCATGCACCAAGTCAAATTATAGGAGATAAGGATGATCCAGTGATGACAAGGAACAAACTAAGACAGAGCACATGTTTGATATCTGAATTTGAACCAAGAATAGTGAAAGAGGCATTTAATAGTGAAGATTTGATAAATGCTATGACAGAAGAGATTGATCAAATCAAGAAGAATGACACATGGACACTAATCCCAAGACCAAAGGACAAAAATGTAATCGGTACAAAGTGGATTTTCCGAAACAAGCTAAATGAAAAAGGAGAGGTCATTCGAAACAAAGCAAGACTAGTTTGCAAAGGTTATACTCAAGAAGAAGGAATTGATTATGGTGAAACTTTTGCACCTGTTGCTAGACTTGAAGGAGTAAGAACATTGTTGGCATATGTTGCTTTCAAAAACTTCAAGGTATATCAAATGGATGTCAAATCTGCATTTCTAAATGGAATATTAGAAGAAGAAGTTTTTATTGAACAACCTAAAGGATTTGTTGAAGACAAGAATAAAGATCAGGTATGTAAATTGAACAAAGCTTTATATGGTTTGAAACAAGCACCTAGAGCATGGTATGAAAGATTGCACTCTTATTTGATTAAGATTGGTTTTATAAGCACAAGTGAGAACAACAATATGTACATGAAGAATGATGAAAATGGAATACTGATCTCAGCCATATTTGTTGATGATATTATATTTTGTGGAAATGACTCTTTATGCAAGAACTTTGGAAATGAAATGAGAAAAGAATTTGAAATGTCATTAATCAGTGAGATAAAGTATTTTATAGGTTTATAAATACTGTAAATGAAAAATGAGATTTTCATTTCTCAATCCAAGTACATAAAGGAAATCTTGAAGAAATTTGGAATGGAGGATTCAAAACCAGTAAGTACTCCTATGACTACCAACTGTAAATTATCAAAGAATGATGAATCTACATCTGTTGATGAGACACTTTACCAATCCATGATTGGAAAAATTCAATATGTTATTCACACTAGACTAGACATAGCACATGCAGTAGGTATAGTTGCAATATTCTCTGTAGATCCTAAGGAAACACACATGACAGCAATCAAAAGAATCTTTAGATACTTGAAAGGCACTGAGGATTATGGCTTAGTATATCAAAAAGGAAATGATTTTGATTTAAAAGTTTATACTGATGATGATTGGGCAGGAAACATTGATGACGGAAAAAGCACAAGTGGAGGAGCTTTCTTTTTAGGAGAAAGACTAGTGAGTTGGCTTAGCAAGAAACAAGGATGTGTTTCGCAGTCAACAGCAGAAGCTGAATACGTTGCTGCAGCATTGAATTATACCAACATTGCATGGATCAAACAATTGTTGGAAAGTATAAATGAGAAAGTTACCGAGCCAGTAACTATATTCTGTGACAATACTAGTGCCATTAATATTTCAAAAAATCCTATTATGCACTCTAAGACAAAGCACATCTCTATCAAATATCATTATCTTAGAGAAGAAGCTCAAGGGAAGAAAGTGGTGTTGGAGTATGTTAGCACAAAGGAACAAATAGAAAATATCTTCACCAAGCCACTACCAAGAGACACTTTTGAGTATCTCAGAAGTAAGTTAGGGGTCCTACCCCTATCTTCTACTCACTAACCGAGTTCGGTGAAAGCATCAATCCGATGACTCTATCAAATAGCTTTTGGGAGTTGATGCTGATTTATACACTTTAGGATGTTTTCTAAAGGTGTACAGGTATTATTCCAGGAAATAATACAGGGAATAGGAATTGAAGACAAAATGATCTGACCAAGACTGAATTGATACACAACAGCAGGAAATCACTTCATACAGATAGAAATTATGTTTTAGTTCTTTACTTTTTGGCATTGTTGTCAAAGGGGGAGAAGACTAATATCAGGGGAGAAGACTAAAAGAAAACTGAAGAAATAGGAGAAGTCTAATGTATCTAAAAGAAAACTGAAGAAACAGGAGAAGTCTAATGTATGGGGGAGAGCATTTCAGCATTTCAGAATCACAGCAATCTGAATCTTTTAAGGTCAAATCAATTGGTTTTTCTATCAATGCCAAAGGGGGAGATTGTTGGCAATATTGCATTATAACAGACAATGAAAGATTCTTGGCATTTCATTAAGGATATTGAGAAGGTTGTTGATGATTATGGATATAACTGATTAAAGATGTTTACTATCTTGATATTATTATTTTGTCATTGATGTCAAGAAATAGATTTTCTAATTCAATATGATGTTGCTATATCTTGAGAAGTATGATATGAAGAATAGAAAGATGTCGATAAAAGACACAGGAAAGAATACGATGAATAAGGGGATGAATAAGGTATTCAATGGGCAACTATTACCGAGTTAGTCAATGATGAGATCATGATGTTTTAATTTAGATTGTTTTAACATCATACATATGTTGTAAATTGTAAAGGTTAATACTATATTATGTTATCAAGCAAAGATCCTAGTCGGTAAACCCTAAGGAACCTAGTCCATAAACCCTAAGGTTATCGCTATCAATTAATGAAGGCAGAATGTCTATCGAGTGAAGTTTAGTATTTACCGAGTTGTTACCGAGTTGTAACCGAGCTATAATAGAATGCATTAAATGTTTACATGCGTTATTTAATGAAGGAAACTGATGAGCTGGAACTGATTAAATGATTGGTATGTCATGCATGAAGTTTGTTAATGAATCTAAGGCAATATAAAGTTGGCATGAAGATCTACATCACAGATTGAACCGCAATACCCTGGCACAAGTTCCAAGAAATATATGTAAGTTCCTAGGTGGGGTAAAACATTTTCAGATCGAAAGATGCATTGAACCTAGACAAGATCGAAGATCTGATGGCTATGATTGATCATGGGAAATGTGATCAAGGAGATTAAGCGGTTACCTAATTGTTTATAAATAGGAAACTATTGATAAACAATGTATGCGGGCAAGTGTATGCACAGGGATGCTACATAGTGATTACCGAGCACAGATGCTTGAAGAGCTATTTGAATAATAGAGTATAGAAGCCCAGCAGATGGACAAGATTAGTTCTATGTCTAGATTGTATTGAACAAATAAGAATCTGCTTTAGCATTTTAGATGTGAAGTTGCAGATAGATTTTAATACTATTATTTTGTGAAAGTGACAGAAAATCTCTTAACAGAGTGGACTTAATAGTCTTATTTGTAAAACCCTCTAGCAAGGTGACATTCTGATTGAGTGTTTGAAATCCTTTAACAAGGTCACTTCTAACAAGGTGAAGATCCTAACAGATCTGAGGGAAATCCCTTAACCGCCTTAACCTTTAGCAATGTGTTTGTAATCTTTAACGGGATTTGCTTTTAACCAAGCATACTCTAGAAGAGTATATTTCTTACTGGGTCCGAAATACCACAGTGGTTTTTCCCTATTTGGGTTTCCAAGTTAAATCTGGTGTTATGAGGTTTATGATGTTTATATGCTTTTGAGTTTGCATGTTTGACAGTTTTGGTTATATTACTGAAATATATGTTACCAAGGTTGAATCTGATGTTTTTATGGAAGATTAAGTTTGTATGATTCACCCCCCCCCCCTCTCATCTTATTGGCTATCGGATCTGTACTTATATTAAGTATCAGAACTATCAAGGTTTTATTCACAAAACCTAAATATTCTATAGCTTCTGAGATAAGTAAAAAAAATTTAGATAAGATACAAAGTCAAGCCCTTCATTCACTGTTAAATAATACCCAGAGCTGAGTAGTCTATTGCTACAATAAATATCCATTCACAATGTATGAACACAGATATAGCATATAAGAAGGGTTTCTAACAAAACTCTAAAATCTCTGCAACAATATCACAAGGTAGAAGGATAATGGCTACATACCATGCCAAACATTGTGTAGAAAGACCATGTTCAAAGCATGAGTGCCTATATAAAAAACCATGTTTGCGGTCTCACTTCCAAAATCCTCAAAGTGTATGTCGGCCGCATGAGCTTCTCCAAGAAAATAAAGTGCAAAATGAGCAGATAATTAGGGCTTTTTGTTTTATTGTACATGCCCTAAATCGAGAGATGTTTTTCTTTTGATTTATTTCAAAAAAATCACTACATGGTATTGTATGCCCCGTGGTAATGACTTTATCATTAAACCGCATGTTTTGAGAAGTCTGTGTGCACAAGAAATAAAACTTTAGCTTCTTCTCTTTTTAAAAAACATATATTGTAAATTATAATTTAATATATATTGATTAAAGGTTTAATATATAAAAACCCTAATCAATATATACTAAAGCTATAATAAGTGCACATAAATTTCTCGAGGTAAAATTTTATTTTATAATTTAATATTAATTTATTAAAGATTCATCTTATTAAAATCTTCATAAATTAATATTAAATTATAAAATCAAAGGAAATATTAAAAAAGAAATTAAAATAATTTATATTAATATCTAAAATAAAATGAATTATTTTATTTTGAATATTAAAATAATGTTATTTTAAGAGAAATGAAGAAGAAGATAAAAGGGTATGCAAAATTACAAGGAAAGGGAATTTTTCTTTTTCCCATGCAGCTATTTTTAGCATCATGTAGTTTATGCAGAGAGGGGATTTTTTTTTTCAGTTCATGGTCTATATTTAGCAGCATATGCAGGTTTGGAATCAGGGAGTTGCTTTTTCAGATACATGTAGATTTTTTAACAAAAGGGGGTTTTCTTTATCCTTGGCTATATTTAGTAGGCACATACAGATTTTTGGGACAGAAAGCATTTGTTTTTTCAGAGGGGTATTATTAGCGAAGTGGTAGTTCTATTTTTGGCAGGAGGGTGTCTTTTTCATGCAGTTTGAGTTGGAGGCCAATTTTTAGTAGTAGAGGCTATTTTTGGCAGGGTTACACATGAGTTTTTTAGGCTATTTTGGGCAAATCCACCCAAGGCTTTTTCTCATGCAGTTTTTCTTTCATTTTAGGGTTTTGGAGGAGATGTTCTTCATCTAACCATTAGAGGAACATATTTGGAGCTATGCCGATACCTGACGGGAAGAATGCCACAAAGGAATAGAAGGAGGGTACATCGGAATGGCATACACAGATGTGACATAAAGGTGAAGTAAAGCCTAGCTAGAAGGTAGAGCCATCAAGGAAGTTATAACAATTAGAATGAGAGAAAATGAGCTACGCCGATGCCCGATGGAGTGATTGGAGAGACCTATGCCGATCAAAAAGATGGGTGGCACCAAGTGATTGAATCATCGGGAGGAGTTATGCTGACTAGCCGTTGCAAAATCTGATTCTAACAAATCCACCCACCATTATTAAATACATGCAACAGATAGGTTTGTTATTGCATGAGGCAAATCATAGCACCATTTCAATTGAGTAAATGCTCTTGATGTATTAAATCTATATATGGAATTTTGTATAAGGAATTTACATAACAAATTGAAGCGAACAAAGAGATTGAAGCGAAACTAAACTGTAAAAAAATGAATTTCAGAAAGCTTGAAGGACTCAAATATGGAGGGTTTTAGTTCCAAAGGCAAGAGGAAAGTCACTGAGGTTTCTGAAAGTGCCTCAAAGAAGTCTAAAGGTGGAGAAAGTGCACAAAAGAGAAAGTTAAATCAAGACATGATTGACCAAATGAGCTCACTAGGAGCCAAGTCGCGAAGGTCTAAGGCTAATTTGCTTATCTATGACTAGCTATAAGATGATTTCAAGGAGATTGGTGATGTCTAGACCAGGGTTAGAGGCCACAAATTGTTCCAATATCATTACTCATGAAGGAGTAAGCTGACCCCAATCTCAAACCCATGGACGACTGGATTGGGTAAGCTAGTGGTCCCTAATGTCTTTATAAATATTCAATTATTGAAAAATTTGGCTAGGGCTTGTAATGCCACGAAAAGATGTATCCAATTACCAAATGGTGATGCATTCATCCATCTTTCAGTAGCTACCATTCATGAGGTTTTTGGTCTTGGTTTCGAATCCAATGTGCCTCTGTCTTTTGAGAAGCTGGAAGAAGAATATACAAAGATGGATACTATATACAATAGATGGAATTTGGCCATACATAAGGATGAGAAAGGGAAGTTGACAGATGAGGACGGGCCCCTGTTTGACATAACCATTTTTAGATAGTATCTACAATATACATACATGGCATGCGGTCAAGTAGGAGGAGTTGAGGCTCTAGATGTGGCTCGAGTAGGACCTTTAGTATTTGATGTAGATACACAAATGCATGAAACAAGGCAATTTTATTATGTTGCCTATATTATGGAAAAATTGCATGAAGGTATCTTAAATCTTTAGAATAACCCTGATAAGTCTTTTAAATTTTATTCATTATTGATGCATATTATCTTGTTTTATACGACCCATAGGGTTGTGGCCTGAAGAGTTGAAAATAAATTTTCATGGTAAGGATGGGCAGGAGTAGCCAATACAATTGTGAGTATCACTATGGGATTCTCAGTACATAAGATCCCATTATGTCAAATTTGAAGAGTTTTTTGTTGAACCATTATATAGAGCTTTTGGGCTTTCTTGTGATGGATCATTTTCAAAAGAAATTAAAAGATTTCTTAGACCCCATGAGCATGGAGATACAAAGGTGAATCATAATTGGGGTGATTGGTATGTATGCCAAGACTTCTCACATGTTAGGGTTTTTGGATTCGAAGGTGCTCCCTATGTGCTGACAAATCCTGTGCCAGACCAAATTGCTTACCTGGAGATTGTGAGACAAATGAGTGTCTCTAATGCACATCATTTTGGGGGTGCCCACAAGCAAGTCTTCTTACCTGGAAATTTGCATTTTGGCGATTTTACCATTGTATCCACAAAGGCTTATGAACTTATTCAGAGAATTTTAATAGAAGACTATAATTTGTATGAGCACACAAGAAGAAAAAATTATGACCCGGAGGGCTATGTACACCAAAGCAGAAAAAAATAGAATCTTAGTAATTACTTTCATGAGCATATTGAAGCCTTGGATATTTTTAGAAACAAGGAGTTTGAAGAAGCCATGCAAATTTTTCAGCATTTGAATCAGAAATTGGAAGAATAAAGACAAAGATTGCAAGAGATGGAGGAAGAAGAAGAAGTTGAAAGTGAATCAGGTGTAAATGAGGCTATCTCAAGATTTGAAATGCCTGATAAGGAAGAGGAACCTGTAGCACAAGACCAAATTGTTGCAAGGATGAATACTGATTTGGATGTTAGGCTAGAAGAGGATACATCTTTCTTGTCAAATGATGAGTTTATTAGGTTGAAGGAGTTTAAATCCTTCTTATATCATTTTAAAGGAAAGAGGTTAAGAGAAGCAATGCCAGATGTGACACCAGAGAATGAGGCAGAAATGCTTAGAAAGCTGAAGGAAGAGATTAATTCAGAGCTAGAAGGCATGACCCCTCAAAGGGGAAGGCAACTTCTTGTAGAGGAAGGAATCATTCCTTTTCTAGGCTGGGACCTTAGTGCATCCTTTATTTTTGATAGCCTATTACATTCAGATAAGAAGTATTTCAAGTTAGATATTCAGGGCGTAAGTGATATTTTTATTGGATCAAGATATGATCCACATGATGAGGCTATGCTTTTGTGGGCCCTTTATCCTCTGAATAAGAGGCCACATATTATAGATGTGGACAAGACCTTCTATCACATGATGAAGTTAAAGGTTGGTTTAGTGGATGCCATGGTCACAACGGATATGGGAATTGGTATTTCCAAATTAAATAAGGCACAGATGAAGATGTTGGCAAAAGAAATAGGGAAATACAAGTCATTGTATGAAGAAATCTTAAAAAGTAGAGGTTAGCCTGTACCCCAAATAGCAGATGAATCAATATTAAAGAAGAAGTGCGAGGAATTGCACAAAGAAAATAAGAAGTTGAAAGAGAAAATGTAGAACATAAGGGCAGACACAACATGTGTCTTACTGTCAAAGAGGTTTGAAAAGTTAAATGGAGTTCTTGAATACTTCTAGATAGTTTACTAGAAGAATATGGATAACAATTTGTCACATAAAAGAATCTCTGATAGATTACATATGCTCCTGTAGGATAATATGGCTAGTTATACAGATAGTGCAATTATTAAAAAAAATCCAGAGGCTGATGAAAAAGCATGAGAAGTTTGATGCAGCCTTGAAGGTTGAATATGATGATTGCCAGTAGATTGTGCAACACGGTATTCCAAAAGTGATAGATGAAACATGGCAGATTAAGGACAAGAATGTGTGGATTATAGAATGTCAATCATTACTTAATACTTCCCTAGGTATTGCACGGGCTGACACCTTGGATATGGCAGAGTTAGTGGACCAATTGGAAAGCTTTGTGACTATAGAGATGGCAGTGTGGGATATCATCTTCAATTCTAGCACTTACAAGGATGAGGCCTACCTTCGACATATTCAGAAATGTGGCTTGGTCCTGGATGGCCAAAGTTAATTTATGTCAATTGTAATATGCTTGGTAATATTGTTAGTTGTTCTAGAAGTTAGGGAGTTATTAGTTAGGTTTTTGTTAGTTTTTAGTTTGTATTAATGAAAGCGTGTATCCTTTCATTTATGTCTTTCAAGTAACATATGTATAGGGAGTCATTTTTGTATACAAAAGGGGGGGGACAATTAAAATAAAACTCCTATCTTTCAGATTGTTTGTTGGGAATAGTAGTGTTATGTAAAGCAAGTCTGTAGAAATGATAAGTCATTTTGGGCAAGCAAGAATATCATGAAGTACCTATGAGTCTGTAGCTTTTGTATACCTTTTTATTCCAAAATTAATATATAAGATTTTTTGTCTTTATCTTCAAATCATTTTGTGTTACATGGTGTTGATGAATCGAGTTCTTTGGATAAAACTAATTAAGATTTGTTGTAGTGTGTCATCACATGTTGTTGTGTAGGAAACAAAATTGTTTTTGTTATTCTTGCAACACATAATGAAACCATTGCATTGATAGTCTTGCATATTTGTAAGTTTTTCAAACTATCTCCAAAGTTGATTACAAACATTCGTCCAGTAAGTAACATATAAATTGTCAAATAAGGCATTGGTCTATTGTTAGTTTTCTGTGAGTAAATTTGGTGTGCATAAGGTTCTCATCAGGGAAACATACTTCTTATTTCTATCAGTATTGTTTTTCCATAATTACTTAAGGTTCCAACAATATTCTTTTATAAGCATTCATTCACTATTAATTACACTCAAGTTTTTACATTAAAGCAAGTTAAAAGCACATAATAAAGCATAGTTGCAGGAAACATTTTGCCATTCTTGCAAACAACTAAATTGATTAGTTTAAATTCACTATAAAGAAGTCTCTTTGTTCTTTGGAGATTAAGGTATACCCACCTAGGTCTAGTGGAGCCTAAAGTGCAGAGGAATTTGGTCTTTGACCATTCCTGTTCATTGGCCAAGGCTGATTGAGAAATCGGTAGGAGATTTGGCAAAGCTCTAGGATTTCCAATCTATGGTTTTGGGAACCAACAGATGATTCATCAAGATAGGAAGATGACCCGATCTCTGGAGGTCTACTTTCAAGATAGGCAACCCATAGGCTTGGAAGTATTCCCATGTTTCACAGGATTGATGAGCTCTAAGTTTAGCATCACCGGTACAATCCTTCATGACAACAATAGTAGAAATAATTTCATGAACGTGGCTAATGTGATTAATAATATACTCATGTGACATGTTGGTATAATTAGCTTTGTTTTTGTGAGACCTTGAGCTAGAGACTTTACCCTTGTGATTGTGGAAATGATTTTTAAAAATTGTGTGATGATTATTGTACATTTCTCTGGGATTTTCAATAGATATATTGATGATATGATGAAATAATAAGAATCCGATCAACTACTAAGAGGGGGGGTGAATCAGTAGATAGATAAACTGATATAAACTTTCACCAATCTCAAATCAACCTCTCAAAGGAAATTTAGAACTGACAAGTTAAAACATTGAACTACAAATGCAATATCACTATCAAGTTAAACCGGCTGACTATTATAATAGATTAATAGTAAATAACTTGAAACTCACAAACATCCAAATACTTTATTAACATAAGTAAAACCTCATTTCAAATTGTTGCTGGTTAACATAACATATCAAAGTGGATTTAGGAATTAAGCAATTTAACCATAGTAAACATAACCACAAAAACATTCACCACTTGATACAATATTTTTGACGTGGAAACTCAAATGGGAAAAACCACGGTGGGGATGAATACCCACAAGTATTCTGAACTCTTCTGAAGTTCACGCTGTTAGGAGCCAAGCCTGTTAAATCTTTATAATAAGTTCTGTTAAGAACAGATCCTATTAGGGACCACCCGGTTAAGGGATTGACTATAATGCCCTATTAGAAACAATACCGTGTGAGGAGTAACCTCAGTAGAGGATTTGAAATCCAAGCTAATAGACCACTTGGTTAGAGGATTTGAATAACACTAAGCTTGTTAGAGCTTACCTAGTTAGGGGATTTTAACTGTTATAATTGTTAGAGAATAATAGGTGTTTTCTGATTTATTTGAATAGCACTACACTTGCTCGTTCAGATCCTTTTCATGATCCTATCCTCCTTTGCACACATTGTAGATACATCATCTAGTTTGGCAACCACACTCAACTACAACCTTTGCCAACTCTGAAACAAAACAAATCATCGACCTTATAAATAAATCAATAGGTCGATAACACAACAAAAACCTAATTTTCTCATAGAGATTACAAACAATTCGGTTCAAGTATGACTATAGGATTACATAATAATCTTTGCACATCATTCAAGATAGCCTCAACTGCTCCTTGATCACCACTTCATTGAACTCAGTAACTCATCATGCATTTTGCATTACATGCAATATACTTGCTCATTCCCAAGATAAAAAAACCGTTATCTCAACTCGTGAAAAACCATTTAAAACTCTTCTCGTACAACATGCATATGTGTTATAGTCATTACTACTCATCATCATATCATAAACTAATACAACCAATTCACCAAAATTAATTGGTTAGGGTTTATCAAATCAATAGGTAGGGTTTACCGGTTCAAATCTCCATTACTTAGCAGTACTAATTCACTCCACAAACTCACCTATCAATTATAGTTCCCTTCACTAGCTCTTCCTACCGATTACAAAACAACATTATAACAATAGCATTACCAATTACAATTAACATCAATGACAACACAACATTTCATTAATGCAATCTTCATGCAAATGCCAACAATCTCCCCCTTTGGTATTGATGGCAATACAAATATCAATACCCTTGATTGCTAAAATTGTGAATAGGAATCTTGGTTTACATTTTACAATGTACTCTCCTTGTCTTCAGCTAGTAACTGGCTATAGACCTTCTCTCTATCAATTATACAATTATTCTCCCCATAATCACATAGTTCTTCTCCCCCTTTGACAACAATGCCAAAGTGAAAGTAAAACATGCAATGTCAAACTTCACTATTCAACATCAACAACCTGCAACTTGATGCTCCCCCTATGGAATAACTCTACTCTACACCAATCCTGTTGTAAAATTCTGCAAGTAGCTCTGGGATGGATGTACTCTACATCATGCTCAATTGACCTCATGAAGGGGTACAACCCCTAGTTGACTTCTAAGATACTCAAAAGTAGTCTTAGTTAGAGGTTTAGTAAAGGTATATGCAATCTGCTCCTTGGTAGAAACATGCTCCAATATCACATCTTTACTCTGCACATTTTCCCTCAAGAAATGATACTTCAATTAAATATGTTTGGTTTGTGCATGCAAAACAGGGTTCTTGGAAATATTTATGGCACTGGTATTGTCACATAAGATCTTTACAGGTTCTGAAAACTTCATCTTGAAACCTTCCAAAATGTGCCTCATCCAGATAGCCTGGGTACAAATCATATAAGCTGCAACATACTCAGCTTCAACAATAGATTGTGATATACAACTCTACTTCTTGCTACTCCATGAAACAAGTCTTCCTCCAAGAAATAATTCTCCACTGGTTGTGCTTTTCCTATCATCAAAATTACCCACCAAGTTTGCATCTGTATACACCTTCAAATCAAAGTTACCTACATATGGATACCAAAATCCATAGTCAATAGTGCCTTTCAAATATCTAAATATCCTCTTGGTTGCTATCAAATTTGTTTCCTTTGGATTCTTCTGAAATCTAGCAACTAGACCAACTGCATGAGCTATATCTAGTCTATTGTGAACAACATAGTGCAATTTCCCAATCATTTATCTGTACTCCTTTTCATCAACAGATGTGGCTTCATCTTCCTTAGACAATTTACATCCTGTAACCATTGGTGTCCCAACTGGTTTATAGTCACTCATACCAAATGTCTTTAATACCTCTTTCACATACTTAGACTGTGTGATGAAAATACCACTCTTCATTTGTTGAATTTGCAAGCCTATGAAATTTTTTATCTCTCCCACTAGAGACATTTCAAACTCACTTTTCATTTCATTTGCAAAGTCATTGTTGATGTCATCATTACCTCCAGATATGATATCATCTACAAACACTTCACTAACCAGTATCTTATCTCCTCTAGATTTGAGATATATGTTGTTGTCTTCAATGATTCTTCTTCTTTATTATCATCATCTTCTTCTGAATCTACCTGTTCTAGTTGAACTGGTACAACAACATTCTCTTTACCAGTTTCAGGTTTCACTAGTTCTAGTTCCAAAAATAGAATACAAGAATCTTCATCCTTTTTCTCCACACTAGTTTCCCCTGAGACTTCTAGATACTCATCCACTCGAACATCAACACTCTTAATGATTCTCTATGTCCAATTGTTGTAACATTTGTAGGCTTTACTCTTGGTGGAGTAACCAAGAAATATACCTTCATCACTTTTAGCCTCAAACTTACTAACATAGTCACCTCTCTTAATAAAGCATTTACTACCAAATATCTTAAAATAATTTATATTAGGTGATCTTCCATACCAGTATTCATAAGGAGTCTTATCCTTACCTCTTTTTACCAAAATTTGGTTCATAGTGTAGACAACTATGCTGACAGCTTCTCTCCAGAAAATTTTCGCTACACCTCCTTGTATCAACATCATTCTAGCAGCTTTAACAACTGACAGATTGTTCCTCTCTACAATACCATTTTGCTGTGGTGTCCTTAGTACATAAATTTGTCATTTGATACCATTTTCTTTACAATATCTAGTGAATTCACCACCTTGATTAGTCCTCAGACACTTTATCTTCTTACCACTCTCCTTTTCAGCTAAGGCCCTGAATGCCTTGAATTTACTAAATGCTTCTGTTTTATCCTTCAAGAATGTGACCCACATCATTCTTGAGTAATCATCAGTGAAGATCATAAAATATCTATCACCTTGAATACTTTTGGTCCTTATTGGTCCACAAAGGTCTGTATGAACCAAATCTAACAAATGTTCCACTGAAAAAGATTTTCTCTTAAAAGTTAAGGATGCCATCTTTCCCAATTGACATTCCTTACATAGAGAATTAACCGGTTTGTCCAACTGAGGCAAACCTCTCACTGTCCTAGACTTACTCACTTTAACAATGTTATCAAAATTTATATGACAAAATCTCTTATGCTAAAGTCATCTATCATCTACTTAAGCAATTAAATAGTTGTTGACTTTAGGATTCAAGTGAAATAGGTTACCTTTAGTCTGCTTGCCGATTGCAATCAATTCACCTTTGCTCCCATAGATTTTGCACATATCATTCTTAAACTCCAATGGGTATCCTCTATCATTGAGTTGAGTAACACTCAAAAGATTGTGCTTTAGTCCTTCAACCTAGTAGACATCATCTGCATTGCTCTTCCCATTAAGAGAAATAATTCCCTTACCTTTTACCATGTAGGGTGAATCATTACCAAATCTCACAACTCTGCCATCAAATTCCTTCAAAGAAAGAAATTTGCTCTGGTCACCAATCATGTGCTATGAACAACCACTATCAATGATCCAATCATTAGAGTTATCCATGCAAGAAACTAAATCTTTCTAATCAGATGTCTCCTCTTAAATGGCTACAAAAACAATGTCTTCATTAGCATCACCCTCAGATTCCTCATCAGTGATACTACCATCAATGGCAATAAGACAATCTCTTTTTCCTTTTTCCTTGTACTTCTTGAACTTCTGTCGCTTGTGCTCATTATCACCATTAGGACAGTTAGCTGCAATGTGTCCAATCTTGTTGCATGAAAAACATTTCAAAGGTAATTTACCTCTTTACTTACCGGTACCTCTGGGCAACCACTTGGCCAACAATGCTTTAAGCTCAACCAAACTATTTTCATCATCAACTTCTCTGCTGGATCTAGATTCATAACTATGACTTCCATCTCTACTTTTCCTCATAGATTGGTTAGAAACTAAAGCTCTAAATGCAAATTCAGATTTCTAAACACTACCATCATAACCATTTAATTGAAAAGTAGTAAGCTTACCAATGATAGATTCAAGGGTTACCTTAGTTTTGTCAATTGACTTTATCTCCTAAATGGCTGCAACGTGGATAGCGTAGACTAGTAGTTGGGTTCTCAACACCTTGCTAACCACTGTGGCATCTTCCACTTTACCACCAGCACTCTTGATCTCACCAACTATCTCTTTTATCCTTTGACCATAATGTTGTATATTCTCACCTTCAGCCATCTACATGTCATCAAACTTTCCTCTTAGACTCTCTTCTTTGGCAATCTTCACATGTTCATCACCACTATAAATAGCTTCAAGTTTCTTCCATAACCTCATAAGAACTCTCCAGACCATGGACATCAACATACTCTGCATCAGACAAAGAACTGATAATAGCCTCCAGTGCTTGATTATTTTCTTGTTGCTCTTTCTTCTGATCATCAGTCATAATCCCATTAGGTGCAACATATTGAGTACCAACATGTTCCTAGTATTGACTTCCTAGACTCTTAATATAAATTTTCATTCTATCACTCCATATTCTATAGTTCTCTCTATTAAATTTCAGACCCTCCTTCTTCATCATGTTCTACAAGATCTTTACCTCAAGCTGTTAAGCTTAGACCTTAGAGGACTTGAGAAGCCCTGATACCAATTGATGGTATGATGAAATAATAAGGATCCGGTCAACTACTGAGAGGGGGGAGGGTGAATCAGTAGATATAAAAACTGATATAAACTTTCACCAATCTCAGAATCAACCTCTCAAAGCAAATTCAGAACTGACAAGTTAAACCACTGAACTACAAATGTAATATCACTACCAAGTTAAACCAGTTGACTATTATAACAGATTAACAATAAAAAACTTGAAACTCACAAACATCCAAATACTTTACTAACATAAGTAAAACCTCATTTCATATTGTTGCCGGTTAACATAACATATCAAAGTGGATTTAGCAGTTAAGCAATTCAACCATAGTAAACATAACCATAGAAACATTCACCACTTGACACAATATTTTTGACATGAAAACCCAAATGGGAAAAACCACAGTGGGGATGAATACCCACAAGTATTCTGAACTCTTCTAAAGTTCACCCTATTAGGAGCCAAGCCTGTTAAAATTTACAATAAGTCCTGTTAAGAACAGATCCTATTAGGGACCACCCGGTTAAGGGATTGACTATAATGCCCTATTAGAAGCAATACCCTATGAGGAGTAAACTCGGTAGAGGATTTGAAATCCAAGCTAATGGACCACCTGGTTAGAGGATTTGAATAACACTAAGCTTGTTAGAGCTTACCTGGTTAGGGGATTTTAACTTCTATAATTGTTAGAAAATAATAGGGGTTTGCTGATCTATTTGTATAACACTACACTTGCTTGTTGATATCCTTTTCATGCTCCTATCCACCTTTACACAAACTGCAGATACATCATCCGATTTGACAACCACACTCAACTACAACTTTGCCAACTCTGAAATAAAATAACTCATTGACCTTATAAATAAATCAATAGGTTGGTAACATAAAAAAAAACCTAACTCTCTCATAGAGATTACAAACAAGTCGGTTCAAGTATGACTGTAGGATTACATAATAATCTTTGCACATCATTCAAGATAGCCTGGACCGCTCCTTGATCACCGCTTCATGAAACTTAGTAACTCATCACATGTTTTGTATTACATGCAATATACTTTCTCATTCCCAAGATAAAAACCGTTATCTTAACGCATCAAAAACCATTTAAAACTCTTCTCATACAACATGCATACATGTCATTATCATTACCGCTCATCATCTGATCATAAACCAATACAACCAATTTACCAAACTTAATCGGTTAGGGTTTATCAAATCAACAGGTAGGATTTACCGGTGCAACTCTCTATTACTTAGCAACACCAGTTCACTCCACAAACTCACCTACCGGTTATAGTTCCCTTCACTAGCTCTTCCTATCGGTTACAAAACAACATTATAACAATATCATTACCGGTTACAATTGACATCAATGACAACATAACATTTCATTAATGCAATCTTCATGCAAATGCCAACATATATCACCTTGATCAATTAGATCTTGAATGAGGTTTTTGAGCTTGTAACAATTCAAGGTCGTATGACCTTTGACTCTATGATATTCACAAAAATAATTGGAATTACACTGAGCACACTTGAAAGGACCAGGCTTGTATGGCTTGACCTTGGGTAGTATTATTACATTAGATTAAATTATCTTCTTGAGTGTGGACTCAATAGGTTCCTCGAGCATAGTAGAATTTCACCTTGGATTATTAGTCCTCAGTGAGCATTGTGGATCTAGTTGAGCCACATTATCTAAACTATCATTATTGATTGATTGACTTTTATCAAGAGTGGATGTGGTTATGCTAGTGGGTCCTTGGAGATAGATTATAGGTTGGGTCTGAATGAATACTTTGGAATCCACTATACCATCATTTGTGACATTCTTATTTCTACACCAAAATTTGGTTTTGACATTGGATTCATTATTATCTTGATTGCCTTCTTTAGAGGCTTTCAAGATACCTTGCTCAATAAGTTATTTTTCACATTTAGGTCCCTTCTCAATTACTTTGTGGAACTAATCCAAGTATTGCATCTGAAGAGGATATTTCATCTGAGGGATCATTTTTTTAATAAACATAGAACAACTTGCTCTCTTTCTAGTATATGACATAGGTTTTTTCAAGCAAGTGATCACAATTGTTGTAGAAAAGTGGCGAAGGATTCCCCCTCTTTTTTATTAGTGGCACATAAATCCATTGGTGTCACAAGATTGTTGATATTATGAGAGAAGTGTGTCACAAATTATTTATCTAATTCACCTAATGAGCATATTCTATGTGGGAGATGAGAGAACCACTGCATTTCTTGACCCTTTAAGCTATGAGGGAAGAGGCACATTAAGTATCATTGTCAACAACCTTTATGCAAGTAGTGAAGAATTGATGGATATGATCTCAAGGGTCTCCTCTTCCTTTATAATTTTTAAATTTGGGAGCCTCAAAATTAGGTGGGAAAGACAACATGCACATTGTTTTATTAAAAGAATAGAGGCATAGATCTTCCATTATGTAACTCTTATTGATGCCCATAATTTGGATATTTAACATTTGTTGTTGTAGGTTATGAACTTGTTGCATAAGCATATCCTTTTGTGTTAATGGAGCTTGAATAGCTAGATTGAGATCAATAAATGGGTTGGTATTTAAATAAATTGGTGGTTGTTGAAACATGGAACAATTAAAAATATGAGAATGGCTTGGCGCACTTGGTGGGGTGAAATAGGTAAAATGGGTGCTAACATTTGATTGTGTTCCATTGAAAGTATCGTGCAAGCCTTGATCAGGTGGTGGACAATTTTGATAGCATTTGATTATGGATATTAGTAATAGAGGAAGATGCATTGGGGTTAGAGATTTGATTAGGTGGTGGAATGTTTTGAGTATTTTCTTGAGTGCTCAAGGAAGATGCATTGGAATTATGTTGGGAAATTAAATGTTAGTGTTCACATAAGTTAATAATGTTAATTTTTGTCACAACTCACATAACTATTACAGATGTGAGAATAGTTATTTGTTGAAGTTTGATTCTTAAGGAACCTAGAAGCACAAGACTATAGATATTCACTTAAGGATATTGAAAAGACACCTTCACCTGAAATATAACGAGGATTGATTGGATGTTTAATCAAATTTCTGACCCTAAGCTAGAATTATGAGCATGAGGGTTGAACTTGAGGATTGTTTGATTGGTGATGACAGAAATTTAAGGTCTTAGTATCACAATGATCACTAATATTCAATCTTAAGACTAGAATTTTTAGATTTATTTGGGAATGAATGACCATTTCACTTAGAATAAAGATGCTAATGCTTGGAAAATTGATTTTACACTAAGTAACTTATGTTGAAAATTTAAACATTTGGAACTAAGATGTCTCTAAAGGGAGGAAACTATATGCACCTATTGTTGAACACTGTCGAAGGCTGAGAGGGGGGGGGTGAAACAACATTCACAAAATATTACCAAATTATAGTGATTATATATTCACCATTCATCCATATTAATGAGTTGACATTGAATAATAGTAGCAACAAAAAAATATCCATACAATGACACCAGATTTTTGCATGGAAAACCCAAATTGGGAAAAACCATAGTGAGAATTAAACTCATAATATATAGTAACAATTTTACAATAGACATAGGCTTCTTGCCAAAAAGAGCTTACTACTTTAGACTTGTAGACTGAGATACACAACCTCAAGCAAGATACTAAAGAAAGAATTGCCCAGTTGATGATCACTTCTCTAGGGAAAGATACAAAACGAATCTCATAAGGAAATATAAATAATAGATTTAATTGTATACAAAAAGAATTTGTTAGAATGCAGATAACCATTCTCTAAATGTACTCATATGTCCACTCTGGACAGTTCTGAACCACTACTCTTACTCACTTCTCTTCTACCAATCATTTATTTCACTCTATCTATCCATCTCGCACTCATATCACTTCTTTTTTCATATTATTATTGCATCACCCATATCTATTAGAACCAATATATACCAATCGGATCCAACAACAACCTAATGTAGGTTGGCCAAAGGAGTATGTAACATGTACATAGCATCAAACCAAAAAATATTACTTAGAATGTAAAAGGATATGTACCAAGTTGGCTCTCCTTACAATCAATATCAAAAATATTTTACACCCAATCGCTTGAACCAAAAAGTATAAACTGGTACAAAACACATTCTACACAACACACTATTTATTCTGGACCAAAAACAAATAAAAAAGTTCATCCAAGAGAACCATGACACGTGTCTCATCAAAATAGCAACTTATAATCTCCTAAGACATATCTGGTACAAATACTTATTCTGGTCCATGATAAGTTTGTCTAGAGAAATCAACAAAAGTACTTTTGGACTAGGTAAAGAACACAAATCCTCCAAAAACATACTAAAACATCATTTCTTATCTTCTCATCAACATAATGTGAACCTGTAAATAATTTTGCATCATAATTTCAAGAGAGAAAACATCTGCACCACCATCTGCACATCAACTAATCCTTATCCAAAATCTGTATCACCAATAATAGCTAGGGCAATATGAGATTGACAAAGGTTTGACATCAATGACAACAATTATATCCATATGTGTAACAATCTCTCTCTTTTTCATTGACAGTAAAATGAAAGATATTCTCTCTCTCTCTCTCTCTCATACACCTTTAAACATACAAAACCAAAAATGCAACCTTCTCCTACAAAATAATGAAGAAAGAAGAAATGCCAATTAGATATTCTAGGCTAGATGTCCTTGAATTGATTCTTCAAAACAAAATTTGATGAGTTGCAAGAACAAATAGTAGTAGACAAGATCATGTTCTAAGTTTGTCAACACATAAATTTATTGCAATATCAAAGATATCAAAATTAAACACTTTGTTCAACTTTTTCTACTTCAGCTAACAACCTGAGAAACATGGACAACCACAATTCCATGACATCTTTAATCCCACAAAATAATATCACATTGTATTCGCCTTGCTTCTGTCTCATGGCCAACTAGGAATGAAGATCCCAAGCCTTGGCTCTAATGGAACCATTTGCATCTTTATAAATATTGAAGCACATGGCCAACTTTGTAATCTAAGACTCAATAGAGTCTATCTCATCTTAGAATTTATTTGTAGCCATAGGCCATCTTAAAAAAAAATTATACAGTTGAGATACAATTTTCAGAATCTTCCTAAAATTATTCAAATTTAATTTGAGATCATGGTGTGCCTTCAAGCACCTTTCAGTCATCTTCTCCAGTACACTGTCTTCAGTGAAAGGTTCACCAGATTCACTCTCTTCTCTAGTGACTGTGGTCATCCTCTCAATCAAAAATTTTATTAATACCTATGGGAGAACATTGACAACATTCAAAGTAACAATAACATTTTGAAGAAAATAAGTAGCACAAGCCTACTCAATAGTTTCTTGATCATAAGATGGAACAATGAGATACAACTCACCAACTCTTTTCAAACAATCAATCATGAGAGAATTTTGAGAACTCTGTTTTCATCAAATATACCTTTAAGGGAGGTAATCACCATTTCCATAAATGAAGCACTCTTTTGCATATTAACCTTATCCAAATCTTTGTCATCACTCTCTGTTATAATAGCTTCTATTGATCTTTTTGTAATTTTTTTACCTTTTCATACTTTGGAGGAAGAAATAGATGCTTCATCAGATGATCTTTTCATGTTCTTGCCTTTCTGCTCCAATTCATTTTTTCTAGGTCTTCTTCCACCAAACTTACCCATAATCTCTTCAAAAGTTCCAAATCTTTCTACATTCACATCCTTAAGCATCTTAAGGAATATTTCCATAATTTTTATATAATTGTATTCTGATACTTCTTAAGGAAGCTTGTCAACCCATAAAGTTCTAGGAATAACAACCTCAATGAAATAGTTGTCTTTATCTAGTAAGAAAGTAATATCCTCTTTGTACCACTTGATAATCTTTGGAGGAACCCGATTCATCAAAATCAACTCTTTCCAAATATCTCAAAAGAATTTATGATAGACAACATCACGATCATTCAAATTATCCAAATATCCTTTTATCTGAACACAAATCAGAACATCTCTTCTCCAAGCTATATTGTTCATTTTAGGTAAAGCATTAAGGAAGTAAAATACTCAACACACAATGAGTGATCTATACTACAAGGGATATAGGTCAATCTTTGTCAGCCGAATATTATCCAACAATTGATGCCTCAACAATTCGCACAAATCATAGTCAACATTCTCCTTTACCATCTTATAAGCTACATACACCACTATAGAGGAAGTTGAACCTTCCCGATTCCTATAGTACACTTTGTATGAAATACCCATGTTTTCATATCTGATAGCTAGGTCATCAATGGTGTCAATTTGAAAGACTCTTTTATCATACACAACACCAATTAGTTTGTTCAATTCACCATTCTTGACAAATTTCAAAGTAGGTACGGTTCTGAGTGAACATAAACTAATAAGTCACTTAGGGCTGATTATGAGGTTTGATATGGTTGATCTAGCCACAAACAATCCTCATGAGTTCTGCTCAAACTATCCTTATAATCTTCTCATCATGAAATATAGGAAAGTCACTCCATGCATCAAACTCTTGTGTCCTAGAATAGCATACTCCACCTAAATCCTTGTGCATCATCTATTGGATGAATTATCTTGAAATCCCTAAGCTTTCTATGATCGTATTCTTCCAAAGGAACATGAATATAACTGGAAATATCTTCCTTACATACCACATTGTTGGGAATAGTAAAAAAATTCTCCAGTTTGATCGCTTGATTCCGAAATAAATGGTCTAAATTCTGAACATGGTCTATCCTTTTTGTTGTTACTGATAATTTTATGATTTACCATATGAGAAATATCTAAACAATAGAATAACTTGATCATTTCTTCTTCACTTATCCTTGTGCTTTGCTTCCCTTTGATCACATTTACACAAATGAATTTTGAATAAGCAATATATAATCATGAATTAGGGTTTTTCCCAAAAAGTTGATACACAGTACACCCACAATTGTCAAAAATATTTTGAAACTCAAAATTTGCTTAAAATCCATCAAAAAATACTTCCACGCATATGTAGTGCTAAGAGAATCCCAACACCAATCCAAGAGGGGTTGGAAGAAATGCTTTTAAAATCTCCCCCTCAGACACATTTTTGTGAGCTAGTTATCTGAAGAAGGGTCGGCAGGTATAGAAGGTGTGGATCCATCCTCAGTCTTTTCTTCAGTCTCAACATCTAACATCTTCACCCATATCATCTCTATCTTCTCCTTTTCCTTATTGATGTCAATTTTCCTTTCTAGACCCTTAGATCTTTCTGTTCTACTTCTGTAGTTTCTCATAATATGACCCATCTTGTTACAATTATGACATACCGAACCAATTTGAGGTTTGTTGCCATTCATCTTGATGTTCCCAAAATTTATGTTTATCCCACACTCAACAACTTTGTGTCCATGTGTTTTGCAATCCTAGCATATTCCATTAAAAATACGAACATAGCTCAAATTTTAGTATTCATTCCTTATTACTCTACTTTTGCATTTAGAAGCCATATGACCAAACTTGTAAGAAAAAATCTCATACCAATTGATTGAATTCTATTCTGAATTCTGTATTCACTAGCTCTATGCCCAAATCCATTACAAGTAAAATGGTTACCATTAAAATAAGAATACTTTATAGAAGCAGGAGGAGCTCTCTAGATATTTCTTCAATTTCTGAAGCTCTGATTATTCTAATCTTTATCCTTAACCTTATCTTTTCCTTTGTCCTTTCTTCAGCATTCACCTTCCTTAAAGCCAAGTCCATTCTTATCTTTATTTTGTCTTTGTGAATTCAAAATAATATCCAATACTTCACTACCACCTCTGAGTTTTAACCCATTATCAATTTTGTCTTTGCAATTTTCATTTCCTCCTTAAGTTTGACAACTTCTTCAATAAGATATGCACATTCATTGGTCTTCTCATTGAGCTTAGTTTCAAATTGGTCGGTAACCTTCTTTCCTCTATCCAACAAAGTTATTAAAATAAATAAATTTCAATGGACTTCTTATGCTTTTCTCTTCTATCATCTAGATCTACCAAAGCCGATCTCAATTCACCTTCCATATCAACTATACCATCCACATCGTTCCATCCATTTTGATCCATATCATCTATGTCATTCAATTCTTCTTCAAACATAGTGTTTAAAATCCAAGATCTACCTCAGCAGTTAAGATGACTCTTCAATAACTAGGGCTTTGATACCAATTGTTTAACACTATAGGAGGCTAAGAGGGGTGGGGGGGGGGGTTGAATCAACATTCACAAATATTACCAAATTAAAGTGATTCTACCTTCATCATTCATCCATATTAATGAGCTGAAAGTAAATAGTAGTAGAAACAAAAAAAAATCCACACGATGACACCATATTTTTTATTTGGAAAACCCAAATAGGGAAAAACAATAGTGAGAATTAAACTCATAATATATAGTAACAGTTTTATAATAGACAAAGGATTCTTGCCAAAAAGAGCTTAATGCTCTAAACTTGTAGACTAAGATGCACAACCTCAAGCAAGATACAAAAGAGAGACTTCCTCAGCCAAAGATCACTTCTCCAGGGTAAGATACAAAACTGATCGTGTAAAGGAATATAAATAATAGATTGAATTGTATACAAAAATTATTTGTTAGAATGCAGATAACAGTTCTCTAAATGTACTCATTTGTCTGCTTTGTACACTTTTGAATCACTACTCTTACTCACTTTGCATCTACAAGTTGTTGGAAAAATGGTGTCTCAACCTTGCATTTACGTGAGGTTAGTATTTATAGTAAGTTTTCATTAGAGCATGAAATAGTGCAAAATTATCCCCATAGCTTCATATTTGGCTAGATAAGCATGGCGATAAATTTTCATCGCAAGATCATAGCCAGATTTGAAGATATTTAAGTTTCCATTTTTGGAGGGTGAAATGAAAGGTTTAAAATTAATTTTGAGGAGTTTAGACCCTCTGAAATTCCCTAAAAAGTGATCATAACCAGCATAGTAGGTTTTGAGGTGATAGAGCACTTTATGAGATTTTCGACGCATCAAATGGTTTGTCAATCGGACACTCGGTTTGAAAGTTATGACCTTCATAAATTTGGACTTGTTAAATAGAAAATATAAAATTAATCGGACACATAAATAAGTTGTAAAAGGGAGGAACACATGTTGATGTGTGTTTTTACACATCATAGGGCATCTAGAATGGAGATAAGGTCGACTCTACTTTACTGGGTGGTTTTAGCCCATGGTTTTGTGATACTGTTTGACAGTTTCTTGTATTGTATCTCCTCCATATGAGGTGCGTGAGATAGAGGTTGTGTGTAAGAGTCTTATGGTTATTGAGTTACCTCTGAATCTTTGATTAGTGGTACTCCTGTGAAGATCTTTCTCTACAAGTATATTGTAATTTGTTATTGATTGTTGAATAATACATTAAGCTGCTTTTGGAGTGTGGTGTTTTCCTCTTGAAAGGGTTTTCCCCATGTAAATCACTATGTTATGGTATGCATGATATTATGTTTGTTTCTATTAAGTTTTTGTAACTGTTATAACAATCTATAAAAGTTTCTACATTACCCTCCTCTCAAGGTTAGTGTAGGAAGTTGTTCCACTACTTAACTTCCTTACACAGGTCATTTATTTTGCTCTATCTATCAATCTTGCACTCACATCACTTCTTCTTCTTTTCCCATATTATTACTACATCACCCATATCTACCATAGCTAATAGAAACCAATTGCATCGAACAACAACCACCAGTAGGTTGGCCAAATGAGTATGTAATGTGTACATAGCATCAAACTAAAAATATATTATCTAGAAAGTAAAAGCATATGTACCAAGTCAGTGCTCCTTCCAATCAATGTCAACAATATTTTACACCCAACCACTCGAACCAAAAAGCATAAACTAGTACAAAAACTTGTTGTGCACAACACACTGTTTATTTTGGACCAAATAACAAATAAAGTGGTTCATCCAAGAGAACCCTGGAACCTGCCTCATCAAAATAGCAACTTATAATCTCTTGAGACATATCCAATACAAATGCTTATTCCGGTCCATGATAAGTTTCTCTAGAGAAATCAATAGAAGTACTTTCAAACCAAGTAAAGAATACAAATCCTCTAGAAACATACGAAAACTTTGTTTCTTATCTTCTTGTCAGCATAATGTAAACCTGTAAATAATTTTGCATCATAATTTCAAGAGAGAAAATATTTGATCCACCATCTACACATCAGCTAATCCTTATCCAAAATTTGGATCACCAACAACAACCGAAGCAATATGAGATTGACAAAGGTTTGACATTAATGAAAACAATGACATCCATATGTAACACCTATAGACTCTAAAATCTTGATCAATCATAAGATTGGATGATTTAATTGACCCATTGGATTGTCGATTTGATAGTCAATTGCAAAATTAGATGTTGGCAATTGTGAAACACAATATATTCAAGTGCAAAGGCCAATTGTCAATTGCAAAACTGGTTGAGGACAAGTGTATGAATTGGTTGACAAAAGGGAAAATTATTGAAGTTAATTATGAAATACTGACAAGGTGAGTGTGAAAATTAGAAGGACGGTTGTGAAATCAATTGATGTCAGATGCAAAATTATGTGGACTAACTCTATTGGTCTTTAACAAAAAATTTAGAAAATAGAAGACAAGAACATATCCTACATAAGGCTACAAAGGATACTACTCAATAGGGTCCCTGCTGCAATAAAATACCTATTCAATATGAACAACTTGGAGGGCAAGTGGCCCTGGCTCCATGGATAGTACATGCACACCTTTCCTCTTACCCCGAAGGTCCGAAAACCTTGTAATCAAGGAATTCCCATGTCACAATGAGGGTACATGAGGGGTATCTATAGGGTATGATCCACACTCCATGAACTATCAAGTATGGATTTTGGGCCTCTAAAAAAAAGAAGTTCTTAGTCATTATTTGAGGAACATCTCCCCGAACAAAAAATCATGAAGTGAGCTACTTAAAGCTTTGACAACCCGTTGGTGGTTCCAACTGATTGCCTAAAAATTTCCTATTAATCAACCTAATTCAATCAATAAATATTCTAATCAATAGCCAATGAGTGAGACTCCAACCAAAATGTTGAAGGATCTCCTACTATTTAGGCTTTGCAGGACCTAGGGGGTGACCATTTGCAATATTTAAAGGATTTTCACAAATGTTGATAGATATTGCTAAAATGTAGATAATTCTCAATGAATTTTAACCATGCATGCCTATATCTAACCTTCAATTAGCTAAATCCTTTTTTATTTATCACTAATTAACACAATTGAGAGTTACTTCTAAACCTGAACTTACTCCTATGAACAAAAAGAGAAAAGTGCAACAATAGTCAAAGTGGTGTCTAAAATTTACTTGAACTACTAAAGTTCGATGCCTAATTTGGGAAACAAATCTAGAATGCAATGAATTTGAACATTTCCATGGAAATTGCAAGATTCAACTATAGGACCTTAAAAATTTACGCATGACACAAGCGCTAAAATGTAGATCACCTCAAATTCTACTTACTGATCACTACTATATCTCCCAATTTTCTGTAATACATTCACATAAGTTAGTCCTTTCCTTCAAGAGAACCTTTAGGCATATTTCACATCAACAACACAAATTGAAGACACAAATGTTCCTATTCTTAGCAAAAATAAATTATACGAATAAAGAAACCATATATAGGAGAAAATTTGAAGTAATCTTTATTTATTTTTAAGAATAGGCAAAACATTCCATGAAAGAACTTAGATATTGCAAAATACTAACATTCTATTACTTAGACCATAACTTTCTACAGTACTCACCCAATTACAAAATTCAGAATTCCAAAACCCCTTGCAAATAACCTTGAATTCCCTTTTATAGAAATGAAGGGAGCAAAACAAGCTACAAGTCATTTGTTGATGCATCAAAATTTGATTAGCCTATACGATAATATTCTAGAGCACCTTTACATCTTTATATATGAAAAAATATATATGTATTGTTGAGGATGGAATTGTAAATATAGTTGTTTCTTCTCCAAATTATCATTGTATTTGGCTTGTTAAAAAGGCACGTTGATGTGTGGTGTTCATTGGATGATTTGTTGGAACAAAATGTTGTTGGTGTTGAACTTGTTGATGTGGATACTGGCACATGGTGAACAAACCTATCATGAAAAATTGGGGATCTCCTTGTAACGATTATTTGTCTTTTAAAAGATACTCATTGCAACCTTTCATATGTTCATCATAAGTTGGCTTGACAACAACAGTAACTTGTTTGTTTAGAAGCCTCAAACTAAATTATAGTATGTACAATCCATCTATTTGCTTGCACAAATTTTCCTTTACCTTATCAACATCAATCCAATTATTTCTTCTCAAGTATCTTTGACAAATGGTGGTGATTGGGTACCTTGCAACTTGTTGAGTTTCTTTAAAGCCTTCCCAATATACTCATGATACTTATGATGCTCATCCAGTAGGGAAGACACTTCTGTCAACATACCATTTGTCTCATTTCTGATACCTACCAAGTTCCCTTTGGTAGTTTCACCAAAATGATTTCCATAATGCATTAAAACTTGCAACAACTCTTGATTCTTCTTTAAACACTTTTGCGTAATTTTTAACCCATATTTTTCTTTCCTCTATCTCCTTATAATATCAATGATGGCAAAATATCTATTCCAAACTAATTGCAAATGAGGCAAATAGTTGTGGAAACCGAGCCTCAATCATCTTATGAGCCATGTTGAACTTTTGCAGCTACAACTCCTTGTTAAGTTTCTCATTTCAGCTTGCAACTTGGCCAATTTCCTTTCTACCTCATCTATCTTCTCCTTTTCTATGTCCAAATTTGTCTTCAATTTAGAAGTTTCATACTCCATTGATAGTAAGTCCTTTTTGTGACAATGTGTTCAATCTTTCATTGAATGCAATATTTTTCTTATCAAGCTCCTCATTTCTAGTTGTTAGCCTCTCCACTAAAACCCTAGTGAACAATGTGGTATTCACATTAATCTCTATGGATTCCATTGAAGTTTTATCCTCTAATCTATAAACAATTAAGTTTCGTAAGATTTGATTTGTATCAACAATAGTAATGGGTCTTCTTCCTAGTTGAAAAAGGCTTCATATAGCTAAGATCTTGTCATTTGGAGAGAATCTAGAGATTTGGCACAATTTGTCTATACCTTGTTTTGTTAAATTTAATTCAATGTCCTCATGTCTTGTCAGATTATTAAATAGAACAGTTGAGGACATATCTGATCCTAAGAGGAGTAAGCACCCCCCTTCTCACAATAATTTCCTCCCCTTCTAAGGGGTCATATCCATGTAGTCATCCTACACATTCATCCAAAATTGCTTGAACACTTCTTCAATCTCTTTATTTGAGGTGTTAACAGTCTTTTGTTGTAGCTATCTTCCTTTAAACTTATGGGAAAATTGCCTAAATTCCTTTGTATGAATAAAATTATCATTTGAGATGAGCCTTTCAGAAGCCTTTGCTCTAACCTCAGCTGTTAGGTAGTCAATAATTTTAATTATTTTCTCCTTATAATTAGGTGGGGGTGGATACTCTCCTATGGGCTGCCTCTACACAATCTCTTCTTCATTTGATACTACATTTTCTTCTAAATGTTTTGATACTAAAATCAATGATGAAGCAAGAGACATGTGTGCTAGAGGTGTGGCTACTCTAGGTTCCTCCAACCTGATAGGTGAAACAATAGGTGATTATGGAGGAATGATGAGTAAATTGGAGGTCAATTGTCATTCTTTTTGGAGCATAAGCTCCATCCTTCAAACCTCATCCTCCTCATTTGGAAAGGAACCTTGGTATGAATGGTTTTCCCTCATCCTTATCCTTTTTTGCCTTCTAAATTGTTAGCCATGTTGATGCCCTCTTTTTGGTCTCATCATATGTTAACAAATTCTTAATCAACTCCTCTTTGAGAAAAAAAATTATGCTCATATTCAATGAGGCATTGGTACTTCCTTGCAAAATTGATATAATGCTCTGGATCAAAAAAATTTGTTGTCTGATACCACAAGCAACTTTTAAACATTCAAACGATTGATGTCCTGATCAAAGCCTCACTATGAGAAAATTTGGAAATCCCTAGTTTGAAGGAAAGAAGCCTTACGACTCTTATTAAAGGGGACATAAATTTGTCATGTTGGCAATATAGCTTTATAATAGACAATGAAAGATTGTTGGCATTTCAATAAGGATATTGAGAAGGTTGTTGATGATTATGGATATAACTGATTAAGGATGTTTATTGCCTTGATATTATTATTTTGTCATTGATGTCAAGAAATTGATTTTCTAACTTAGTATGATGTTGCCATATCTTGAGAAGTATGATATGAAGATTATAAAGATGTCGGTAAAAGACACAGGAAAGAATATGATGGATAAGGGGATCAATAAGGTATTCAATGGGCAACTAGTACCGAGTTAGACAATGATGAGATCATGATGTTTTAGATTGTTTTAAACATCATACATATGTTGTAAAATGCAAAGGTTAATACTATACTATGTTATCAAGAAAAGAACCTAGTCGGTAAACCCTAAGGTTATCGCTATCGGTTAATCAAGATGGAATGTCTCCCAAGTGAAGTTTAGTATTCACCGAGTTGTTACCAAGTTGTAACCAAGCTATAATAGAATGTATTAAATATTTACATGTGGTATTTAATAAAGGAAGTTGATGAGCTGGAACTGATCAATGATTGGTGAGCCATGAATGAAGTTTGTTAATGAATCTAAGGCAATGGAAAGTCGGCATGAAGATCTATAGCATAGATTGAACTGCAATACCCTGGCACAAGTTCCACGACTAATATGCAAGTTCCAAGGCAGGGTAAAATGTTTTCAGATCGAAAGATGCATTGAACCTAGACAAAATTGAAGATCTGATGGCTATGATTGATCATGGCAAATGTGATCAAGGAGATTAAGCGATTACCTAATTGTTTATAAATAGGAAACTGTTGATAAACAATGTATGCACAGGGATGCTATATAGTGATTACCGAGCACAGAAGCTTGAAGACCTGTTAGAATAACAGAGTATAGAAGCATAGCAGTTAGACAAGATTAGTTCTATGTCTAGATTGTATTGAACAAATAGGAATCTGCTTTAGCATTTTAGATGTGAAGTTGCAAATAGATTTTATTACTATTATTTTGTGAAAGTGACAGAAAATCTCTTAACCGAGTGGACTTAACAGTCTTATTTGTAAAACCCTCTAGCAACGTGACATTTTGATTGAGTGTTTGAAATCCTTTAACAAGGTCACTTCTAACAAAGTGAAGATCCTAACAGATCTGAGGGAAATCCCTTAACCGGGTCACATCTAGCAATGTGTTTGTAATCTTTAACATGATTTTCTTTTAACCGAGCATACTCTAGAAGAGTATATTTCTTAGTGGGTCCAAAATCCCATAGTGGTTTTTCCCTATTTGGGTTTCCATATTAAATCTGGTGTTATGGGGTTTATGATGTTTATATGCTTTTGAGTTTGCATGTTTGACAGTTTTGGTTATATTACTGAAATATATGTTACCGAGGTTGAATCTGATGTTTTTATGGAAGATTAAGCTTGTATGATTCACTCGACCCCCCCCCCCCCCTCTCATCTTGTTGGCTATTGGATTTGTACTTATATTAAGTATCAGAACTATCAATTGGTATCAGATCTTTGGAATCCGGAAGGAAAGTTTAAAGGCACTTGAGTTAAAGATTTAAGATGTATAAGAGGGATGCACCGAAGCTGAACAAGTCAAGTTTCTCTACATGGTAGAAAAGGATGAAGTTATATCTATCAGGAGTTGGAGAATACGTTGTATACTATTTGGAGAATGATTTTGTTACACCGAGCACCTATCCATTGACTATAGAAGAGATAAAGGCAAAGCAAGAACATATTCAAGCAATAATTGAAATAACATCTGCATTGACTGAATCAAAGTTTAATGATCTAGAAGGCTGCAATGATGCAAAGGCAATGTGGGATAAGCTCATATCAGTATATGGAGGAGATGAACATGTTCAAAGAGAAAAAGTAGATAGTCTAAGAGGACAACTTGAATCTATGAGGATGAATGAAGGTGAGAACATAACTCAGTATAGTACAAGACTAAAGGAGATTGTCAATCAAATCAAAGGAGCAGGTGGAACTATTGAAGAAAAGGATATAACAAGTAAGTTGTTAAGAACCCTTCTACTGGCTTATGCAATCCGAGTCTCTGCAATTAATGAATTGAGGTTTGTACCTAATATGCGAGTTTCTTTAGATGCTACTATTGGTAAGCTACATGCATTTGAGTTAAGTAATTTTGATAATAGTGGATCTTCGGTAAATAAAGTTGAATCTGCATTTAGTTCTTTTCATCTTGATGAATCTAATGACTACAATGAAAGAAAGTATAAGTACTCTCAAGGAGATCACAGTGGAGCAAGTGAAAGATTTCGTAAGAACATGGAGGCAGTACACAAACTATATGAGGAAATCAAAAAGCAAGAAGAGTTTGAAGCACTATTAGCCAAAAGGTTACCAAGAGGCAAAGGTAAGTATAAAGGAAAACTACCTTTGAAATGTTTCAATTATGATAAAATAAGACATATGGCTTCTAACTGTCTTGACAAAGATCCTACTGAAAAGAGAGATTACCAAGATGACAAATAGAGAGATAACTATCACAGAGGACACCGAGACTTCAGAAGAAGAGATAGAAATACATGCCTAATAGCTGATGAGGAATCCAATGATGATAAATCAGATGATATAGATACAGAGGAAGTATTTTATGTGGCTATCAAAGATGGATCAAATGAAGAAAGGTATGAAGAAAAAGCCCTAATATCTCACATAAACACTAATGATTCTTGGATTATAGATAGTGGATGCTCACATCATATGATAGGAGATAAACACAAGTTTGTTATGTTAGAAGATTATGATGGAGGCTATGTTAGATTTGGTAATGATGCACCATGTCCGGTGAGAGGTAAAGGATATATAACACTTCTTGATAATGCAATATGCAATGATGTTTAATGGGGTGAAGGTTTGAAATACAATTTGTTGAGTGTGGCACAGCTAAACAACATAGGTTACTGAATAGAATTTCAGAAGGGAATTGTCAAAGTTCATGACAAGAATGGAAAGTTAGCTGCTACTGGGGCACAAACAAAAGGTAAAACATTTCACCTTGACTCAACTCGGAATAAGTGTTTGTATGCAAAGATTGATGATACCTGGTTATGGCATAAAAGGTTCTGTCATGTCAATTTTGATAATATGATCAAAATAAGTAAGGAGCACCAAGTAAGAGGTCTACCAAGTCTTGAAAAACCTAAGAATTCTATTTGCCGAGGATGCCAGATGGGTAAGATGACAAGATCAAGATTTACAAGTAAGTCTTACACTTCTAAGGGAATTTTAGATCTAGTGCACACTGATCTTTGTGGTTCTATGAAAGTTCAAAGTTATTATGGTGATAAATATTTCATATTATTTGTGGATGACTATTCAAGGATAATGTCAATAATGTTTTTAAAAGTAAAATCAGAAGCTTTTCAAATATTTAAATGGTACAAGCCAAGAGTTGAAAATGAAATAGGAAGACAACTGAAATATCTTAGATCAGATAGAGGAGGAGAGTTCATATCTGATGAGTTCAACTTATTTTTCAATGATCATGGTATTAAAACACAAGTCTCTGCACTGAGAACTCCACAGCAGAATGGAATAGCTGAGAGAAGAAATAGATCTATTGTGGATTGTGCTAGAACATTGATGATTGAAAAGAAGGTGCCATAAACATTTTGGAGAGAACCAATAAGCACAACAATTTACACCTTGAACCAAGTTCAATTGAAGAAAGGTACTTTGAAGACACCATATGAAATCTGGTATGATAAGAAACCTAATGTCAGTTATTTTAAAATCTTTGGAAGTAGATGCTATGTTCATAAAGATGATAGAAATGGCAAATTTGATCACAAAAGTGAAGAAGGAATGATTCTAGCTTATTCTTCTAGAAGCAAGGCATTTAAATGTCTAATCAAATCATCTAACAAAATAGTAGAAAGTGCAAATGTGAAAATTGATGAATTTGTAGAAAGAAATGATGAAGGAAATTCCAAGGAACCAGAAGACTATGATGAATTTGTCTAAGTTCAACCAAGAAGTCCTACCGAGAAAACTGTTGAAGAAAATGAAGAGAATATCCAGTTACCGAGTGATGAAGAAGATCATATAGAGCCTACTGAGCCTATATTAGCCAAGTATGTCAAGAGACATCATGCAACAAGTCAGATTATAGGAGATAAGGATGATCCAGTGATGACAATGAACAAACTGAGACAGAACACATGTTTGATATCTGAATTTGAACCGAGAATAGTCAAAGAGGCATTTAACAGTGAAGATTGGATAAATGCTATGACAGAAGAGATTAATCAAATCAAGAAGAATGACACATGGACACTAATCCCAAGACCGAAGGACAAAACTATAATCAGTACAAAGTGGATTTTCAGAAACAAGCTAAATGAAAAAGGAGAGGTCATTCGGAACAAAGAAAGACTAGTTTGCAAAGGTTATGCTCAAGAAGAAGGAATTGATTATGGTGAAACTTTTGCACCTGTTGCTAGACTTGAAGGACTAAGAACATTCTTGGCCTATGCTGCTTTCAAAAATTTCAAGTTATATCAAATGGATGTCAAATCTGTATTTTTGAATGGAATATTAGAAGAAGAAGTTTTTATTGAGCAACCTGAAGGACTTGTTGAAGACAATAATAAAGATCAGGTATGTAAATTGAACAAAGCTTTATATGGTTTGAAACAAGCACCAAGAGCATGGTATGAAAGATTTCACTCTTATTTGATTAAGATTGGTTTTATAAGGACAAGTGAGAACAACAACATGTACATGAAGAATGATGAAAATGGAATACTGATCTCAGCCATATTTGTTGATGATATTATATTTTGTGGAAATGACTCTTTATGCAAGAACTCTGGAAATGAAATGAGCAAAGAATCTGAGATGTCATTAATCGGTGAGATAAAGTATTTTATAGGTTTAGAGATATTGTAAATGAAAAATGAGATTTTCATTACACAATCCAGGTACATAAAGGAAATCTTGAAGAAATTTGGAATAGAGGATTCAAAACCAGTAAGTACTCCTATGACTACCAACTATAATTATCAAAGAATGATGAATCTGCATTTGTTGATGAGACACTTTACTAATCCATGATTGGAAAGCTACAATATGTTGTTCACAGCAGACCAGACATAACACATGCAGTAGGTATAGTTGCAAGATTCTCTGCAGATCCTAAGGAAACACACATGATAGGAATCAAAAGAATTTTTAGATACTTGAAAGGCACTGAGGATTACGGCTCAGTATATCAGAAAGGAAATTATTTTGATTTAAAAGTTTATACTGATGCTGATTGGGCAGACAACATTGATGACAAAAAAAGCACAAGTGGAGGAGCTTTCTTTTTAGGAGAAAGACTAGTGAGTTGGCTTAGCAAGAAACAAGGATGTGTTTCACAGTCAACAGCAGAAGCTAAATACGTTGCTTTAGCATTGAATTGTACCAACATTGCATGGATCAAACAACTGTTGGAAGGTATAAATGAGAAAGTTATCGAGCTAGTAACTATATTCTGTGACAATACTAGTGCCATTAATATTTCAAAAATTCCTGTTATGCACTCTAAGACAAAGCACATTGATAATTCTGATACTTAATATAAGTATAGATCCAATAGCCAACAAGATGAGAGGGGGGGGGGTGGTGAATCATACAAACTTAATCTTCCATAAAAACATCATATTCAATCTCGGTAACATACATATCAGTCATATAACCAAAATTGTTAAACATGCAAACTCAAAAACATATGAACAATATAAACCTCATAACACCATATTTAATGTGGAAACCCAAATAGGGAAAAACCACTGTGGGATTTTGGACCCACTAAGAAATATACTCTTCTAGAGTATGCTCGGTTAAAAGCGAATCCTGTTAAAGATTACAAACACATTGCTAGATGGGACTCGGTTAAGGGATTTCCCTTAGATTTGTTAGGATCTTCACTTTGTTAGAAGTGACCTTGTTAAAGGATTTCAAATACTCAATCAGAATGTCACCTTGCTAGAGGATTTACATATAAGACTATTAAGTCCACTCGGTTAAGAGATTTTCTATCACTTTCACAAAATAACAGTAATAAAAATCTATCTGCAACTTCACATCTAAAATGCTAAAGCAGATTCCTATTCGTTCAATACAATCTAGACATAGAACTAATCTTGTCTATCTATTGGGCTTCTATACTCTATTATTCTAACAGGTCTTCAAGCTTCTGTGCTCGGTAATCACTATGTAGCATCCCTGTGCATACACTTGCCCGCATTCATTGTTTATCAACAGTTTCCTATTTATAAACAATTAGGTAACCACTTAATCTCCTTGATCACATTTCCCATGATCAATCATAGCCATCAGATCTTCAATATTGTCCAGGTTCAATGCATCTTTCGATCTAAGAATGTTTTACCCTGCCTTGGAACTTGCATAATAGTCTTGGAACTTGTGCTAGGGTATTGCAGTTCAATCTGAGTTGTAGATCTTCATGCTGACTTTCCATTGCCTTAGATTCGTTAACAAACTTCTTCCATAGCTTACCAATCATTTAATCTGCTCCAGCTCATTAGCTTCCTTCATTAAGTACCGCATGTAAACATTTAATGCATTCTGTTATAGCTCGATTACAACTTGGTGAATACTAAACTCCACTCGATAGACATTCCGCCTTCATTAACCAATAGAAATAACCTTAGGGTTTACCAACTAGGTTCCTTAGGGTTTATCAACTAGGTTCTTTGCTTGATAACATAGTATAGTATTAACCTTTATAATTTACAACATATGTATGATGTTAAAACAATCTAAAACATCATGATCTCATCATTGTCTGACAAGGTAGTAGTTGCCCATTGAATACCTTATTCATCATATTCTTTCCTGTGTCTTTTACCGACATCTTTATAATCTTCTATCATACTTCTCAAAATATGGCAACATCATACTGAATTAGAAAATCAATTTCTTGACATCAATGACAAAATAATAATATCAAAATAGTAAAACATCTTTAATCAGTTATATCCATAATCATCAACAACCTTCTCAATATCCTTAAGAAATGCCAACAATCTTTCATTGTCTGTTATAATGCAATATTGCCAACAATCTCCCCCTTTGGAATTGATGGCAAATCCAATTGATTTGACCTTAATAGATTTGGATTGTTGTGATTCTAAAATGCTGAAATTCTCTCCCCCATACATTAGACTTCTCCTCATTTCTTCAGTCTTCTTCCCAATCTATAGTCTGCTCAGTTTTCTCTTAGTCTCTCTCCTTTATAGTAGTCTTCTCCCCCTTTGTAGGTCTTCTCCCCCTTTGACAATAATTCCAAAAAAGAAAATAAAGAACTAAAACATAATTTCTTTCTGTAAGAAGTGATTTTCTGCTGTTGTGTATCAACTGAGTCTCGGTCAGAGCATTTGTTTTCAATTCCTGTTCCCCGTAATATTTCTTGTATTAATTCCAATACACTTTTAGAAAACATCCTAAAGTGTATAACTCAGCATCAACTCCCAAAAGATATTCATTAGAGTCATCGGATTGATGCTTTCACTGAACTCGGTCAGTGAGTAGAAGATAGGGGTAGGAACCCTAACTTGCTTCTGAGATATTCAAAAGTGTCCTTTGGTAGTGGCTTGGTGAAGATATCTGCTATTTGCTCCTTTGTGCTAACATATCCCAACACCACTTTCTTCTCTTGAGCTTCTTCTCTAAGATAATGATATTTGATAGATATGTGCTTTGTCTTAGAGTGCATAATAGGATTCTTTGAAATATTAATGGCACTAGTATTGTCATAGAATATAGTTACTGGCTTGATAACTTTCTCATTTATACCTTCCAACAGTTGTTTGATCCATGCAATGTTGGTACAATTCAATGTTGCAGCAATGTATTCAGCTTCTACTGTTGACTGTGAAACACATCCTTGTTTCTTGCTAAGCCAACTCACTAGTCTTTCTCCTAAAAAGAAAGCTCCTCCACTTGTGCTTTTTCTATCATCAATGTTGCCTGCCCAATCAGCATCAATATAAAATTTTAAATCAAAATCATTTCCTTTCTGATATACTAAGCCATAATCCTCTGTGCCTTTCAAGTATCTAAAAATTCTTTTGATTGCTGTCATGTGTGTTTCCTAAGGATCTGTAGAGAATCTTGCAACTATACCTACTGCATGTGCTATGTCTGATCTGCTATGAACAACATATTGTAGTTTTCCAATCATGGATCGGTAGAGTGTCTCATCAACAAATGTAGATTCATCATTCTTAGATAATTTACAGTTGGTAGTCATAGGAGTACTTACTGGTTTTGAATCATCCATTCCAAATTTCTTCAAGATTTCCTTTATGTACTTGGATTGAGTAATGAAAATCTCATTTTTCATTTGTAGTATCTGTAAACCTATAAAATACTTTATCTCACCGAATAATGACATCTCAAATTCTTTGCTCATTTCATTTCCAAAGTTCTTGCATAAAGAGTCATTTCCACAAAATATAATATCATCAACAAATATGGCTGATATCAGTATTCCATTTTCATCATTCTTCATGTACATGTTGTTGTTCTCGCTTGTCCTTATAAAACCAATCTTAATCAAATAAGAGTGCAATCTTCCATACCATGTTCTTGGTGCTTGTTTCAAACCATATAAGGCTTTGTTCAATTTACATACCTGATCTTTACTATTGTCTTCAACAAATCCTTCAGGTTGTTCAATGAAAACTTCTTCTTCTAATATCCCATTCAAAAATGCAGATTTGACATCCATTTGATATACGTTGAAGTTCTTGAAAGAAGCATAGGCCAACAATGTTCTTACTCCTTCAATTCTAGCAACAGGTGCAAAAGTTTCACCATAATCAATTCCTTCTTCTTGAGCATAACCTTTGCAAACTAATCTTGCTTTGTTTCGAATGACTTCTCCTTTTTCATTTATCTTGTTTCTGAAAAACCCACTTTGTACCGATTACATTTTTGTCCTTCGATCTTGAGATTAGTGTCCATGTGTCATTCTTCTTGATTTGATCAATCTCTTCTGTCATAGCATTTACGCAATCTTCACTGTTAAATGCCTCTTTGACTATTCTCAGTTCAAATTCAGATATCAAACATGTGTTCTATCTCAGTTTGTTTCTTGTCATCACTGGATCATCCTTATCTCCTATAATCTGACTTGGTGCATGATGTCTTCTGACATACTTGGCTAATATAGGCTTGATAGGCTCTGTATGATCTTCTTCATCACTTGGTAACTGGATATTCTCTTCATTTTCTTCAACAGTCTTCTTGGTAGGACTTCTCAGTTGAACATAAACAAATTCATCATAGTCTTTTGGTTCCTTGGAATTTCCTTCATCATTTCTATCTGCAAATTCATCAATTTTTACATTTGCACTTTCTAGTGTTTTGTTAGATGATTTGATCAGACATTTAAATGCTTTGCTTTTGGAAGAATAACCTAGAAATGTTCCTTCTTCACTTTTCTGATCAAACTTGCCATTTCTATCATCTTTATGAACATAGCATCTACTTCCAAAGATTTTAAAATAACTAACATTAGGTTTCTTATTATACCAGATTTCATATCGTGTCTTCAAAGTACCTTTCTTCAATTGAACTCGCTTCAAGGTGTAAATAGCTATGCTTATTGCTTCTCTCCAAAATGTTTGTGGCACCTTCTTTTCAATCATCAGTGTTCTAGCACAATCCACAATAGATCTGTTTCTTCTTTCAGCTATTCCATTTTGCTGTGGAGTTCTCAGTGCAGAGACTTGTCTTTTGATACCATGATCATTGCAGAATAAGTTGAATTCATCAGATGTGAACTCTCCTCCTCTATCTGATCTAAGACATTTCAGTTGTCTTCCTATTTCATTTTCAACTCTTGCCTTGTACCATTTAAAAATTTGAAAAGCTTCTGATTTTTCCTTTAAAAACATTACTGATATCATCCTTGAATAGTCATCCACAAATAATATGAAATACTTATCACCATAATAAATTTGAACTTTCATAGGACCACAAAGATCAGTGTGCACTAGATCTAAAATTCCCTTAGAAGTGTAAGACTTACTTGTAAAGCTTGATCTTGTCATCTTACCCATCTGGCATCCTCGGCACATAGCATTCTCAAGTTTTTCAAGACTCGGTAGACCTCTTACTCAGTGCTTCTTACTTATTTTGACCAGATTATGAAAATTTACATGACAAAACCTTTTATGCCATAACCAAGTATCATCAATTTTTGCATGCAAACACTTATTTCGAGTTGAGTCAAGGTGAAATGTATTACCTTTTTTTTCTGTCCCGATAACAGCTAACTTTCCATTCTTGTCATGAACTTTGACAATTACTTTCTAAAATTCTATTCGGTAACCTGTGTTGTTTAGCTATGCTACACTCAACAAATTGTATTTCAAACCTTCAACCCAATAGACATCCTTGCATCTTGCATGATCAAGAAGTGTTATAGATCTTTTACCTCTTACCGGACATGCTGCATCATTACCAAATCTAACATAGCCTCCATCATAATCTTCTAACATAACAAACTTGTGTTTATCTCTTGTCATATGATGTGAGCATCCACTATCTATAATCCAAGAATCATTAGTGTTTATGTGAGATATTAGGGCTTTTTCTTCATACCTTTCTTCATTTGAGCCATCCTTGATAGCCACATAAACTACTTCCTCTGTATCAGTCTCATCTAATTTATCATCATTAGATTCCTCATCAGTTATTAAGCATGTCTTTCTATCTCTTCTTCTGAAGTCTCGGTGTCCTTTGTAATGGTTATCTTTCTGTCTATTATCTTGGTAATCTCTCTTTTCAGTAAAATCTTTGTCAGGACAGTTAGAATCCATATGTCCTATCTTATCACAATTGAAACATTTCAAAGGTAGTTTTCCTTTATACTTACCTTTGCCTCTCGGTAACCTTTTGGCTAATAGTGCTTCAAACTCTTCTTGCTTTCTGATTTCTTCATATAGTTTGTGTACTTCTTCCATGTTCTTCTAAAATCTTTCACTTGCTCCACTGTGATCTCCTTCAGAGTTCTTATACTTTCTTTCATTGTAGTCATTAGATTCATCAAGATGAAAAGAACTAAATGCAGATTCAACTTTATTTACCGAAGATCCACTATTATCAAAATTACTTAATTCAAATGCATGTAGCTTACCAATAGTAGCATCCAAACAAACTAGCATATTAGGTATAGACCTCAATTTATTGATTGCATAGACTCAGATTGCATAAGCTTGTAGAAGGGTTCCTAACATCTTACTTGTTATATCCTTTTCTTCAATAGTTCCACCTGCTCCTTTGATTTGATTGACAATCTCCTTTAGTCTTGTACTGTACTGAGTTATGTTCTCACCTTCATTCATCCTCATAGATTCAAGTTGTCCTCTCAGACTGTCTACTTTTTCTCTTTGAACATGTTCATCTCCTCCATATACTGATATGAGCTTATCCCACATTGCCTTTGCATCATTGCAGCCTTCTAGATCATTAAACTCTGAATCGGTCAATGCAGATGTTATTTCAATCATTGCTTGAATATGTTCTTGCTTCGCCTTTATCTCTTCCATAGTCAATGGATAGGTTCTCGGTGAGACAAAATCATTCACCAGATAGTATACAACATATTCTCCAACTCCTGATAGATGTAGCTTCATCCTTTTCTGCCATGTAGAGAAACTTGACTTGTTCAGCTTTAGTGCATCCCACTTATACATCTTTGGATCTTTAACTCAAGTGCCTTTAAACTTTCCTTCTAGAGTCCAAAGCTTTGATACCAATTGATAGTTCTGATACTTAATATAAGTACAGATCCAATAGCCAACAAGATGAGACGAGGGGGGGTGAATCATACAAACTTAATCTTCCATAAAAACATTAGATTCAACCTTGGTAACATATATATCAGTCATATAACCAAAACTGTTAAACATGCAAACTCAAAAGCATATGAACAATATAAACCTCATAACACTAGATTTAACGTGGAAACCCAAATAGGGAAAAACCACTATGGGATTTTGGACCCACTAAGAAATATACTCTTCTAGAGTATGCTCGGTTAAAAGCAAATCCTGTTAAAGATTACAAACACATTGCTAGATGTGACCCAGTTAAGGGATTTCCCTTAGATATGTTAGGATCTTCACTTTGTTAGAAGTGACCTTGTTAAAGGATTTCAAACACTCAATCAGAATATCACCTTGCTAGAGGATTTACATATAAGACTGTTAAGTCCACTCGGTTAAGATATTTTCTGTCACTTTCAAAAAATAATAGTAATAAAAATCTATCTGCAGCTTCACATCTAAAATGCTAAAGCAGATTCCTATTTGTTCAATACAATCTAGACATAGAACTAATCTTGTCTATCTACTGGGCTTCTATACTATGTTATTCTAACAGGTCTTCAAGCTTCTGTGCTCAGTAATCACTATGTAGCATCCCTGTACATACACTTGCTTGCATTCATTGTTTATCAATAGTTTCCTATTTATAAACAATTACGTAACCACTTAATCTCCTTGATCACATTTCCCATGATCAATCTTAGCCATCAAATCTTCAATCTTGTCCAGGTTCAATGCATCTTTCGATCTGAGAATGTTTTACCCCACCTTGGAACTTGTGCCAGGGTATTACTGTTCAATCTGAGTTGTAGATCTTCATGCCGACTTTCCATTGCCTTAGATTCGTTAACAAACTTCTTCCACGGCTTACCAATCATTTAATCTACTCCAACTCATCAGCTTCCTTCATTAAATACCACATGTAAACATTTAATGCATTCTGTTACAGCTCAATTACAACTCGATGAATACTAAACTCCACTCAGTAGACATTCTGCCTTCATTAACCGATAGCGATAACCTTAGGGTTTACCGACTAGGTTCTTTGCTTGATAACATAGTATAGTATTAACCTTTACGATTTACAACATATGTATGATGTTAAAACAATCTAAAACATCATGATCTCATCATTATTTGACTCGGTAGTAGTTGCCCATTGAATACCTTATTCATCATATTCTCTCCTATGCCTTTTACCGACATCTTTATAATCTTCATATCATACTTCTCAAGATATGGCAACATCATACTGAATTAGAAAATCAATTTCTTGACATCAATGACAAAATAATAATATCAAGACAGTAAAACATCTTTAATCAGTTATATCCATAATCATCAACAACCTTCTCAATATCCTTAAGAAATGCCAACAATCTTTCATTGTCTGTTATAATGCAATATTGCCAACACACATCTCTATGAAATATCATTATCTTAGAGAAGAAGCTCAAGAGAAGATAGTGGTATTGGAGTATGTTAGCACAAAGGAACAGATAGCAGATATCTTCACCAAGCCACTACCAAGGGACACTTTTGAATATCTCAGAAGTAAGTTAGGGGTCCTACCCCTATCTTCTACTCACTGACCGAGTTCGGTGAAAGCATCAATCTGATGACTCTAATGAATATCTTTTCGGAATTGATTCTGATTTATACACTTTAGGATGTTTTCTAAAGGTATACAGGAAATAATACAAGAAATATTACAGGGAACGGGAACTTAAGACAAATGCTCTGACCAAGACTCAGTTGATACATAATAGCAAGAAATAACTTCTTATAGAAAGTAATTATGTTTTAGATCTTTACTTTTTGGCATTGTTGTCAAAGGGGGAGAAGACCTACAAAGGGGGAGAAGACTAATATAGAGGAAGAAGACCTATCAGAGGAGAAGACTAAAAGAAAATTTAGCAGACTACAGATTGGAAAGAAGAAAAGAGGAGAAGCCTAATGTATGGGGGAGAGCATTTCAGCATTTCAGAATCACATCAATCCAAATCTTTTAAGGTCAAATCAATTGGTTTTTCCATCAATGCCAAAGGGGGAGATTGTTGGCAATATAGCTTTATAACAAACAATGAAAGATTGTTGGCATTTCAATAAGGATATTGAGAAGGTTGTTGATGATTATGGATATAACTGATTAAGGATGTTTACTATCTTGATAATATTATTTTTTCATTGATGTCAAGAAATTGATTTTCTAATTCAGTATGATGTTGCCATATCTTGAGAAGTATGATATGAAGATTATAAAGATGTCGGTAAAAGACACAGGAAAGAATATGATGAATAAGGGGATGAATAAGGTATTCAATGGGCAACTAGTACCGTGTCAGACAATGATGAGATTATGATGTTTTCGATTGTTTTAAACATCATACATATGTTGTAAAATGTAAAGGTTAATACTATACTATGTTATCAAGCAAAGAACCTAGTCGGTAAACCCTAAGGTTATCACTATCGGTTAATGAAGATGGAATGTCTACCGAGTGAAGTTTAGTATTCATCGAGTTGTTACCAAGTTGTAACCGAGTTATAAGAGAATGCATTAAATGTTTACATGCGGTATTTAATAAAGGAAGCTGATGAGCTAGAACTGATCAATGATTGGTGAGCCGTGAATGAATTTTGTTAACAAATCTAAGGCAATGGAAAGTCGGCATGAAGATCTACAGCTCAGATTGAACCACAATACCCTAGCACAAGTTCCAAGACTAATATGCAGGTTCCAAGGTGGGGTAAAACATTTTCAAATCAAAAGATGCATTGAACCTGGACAAGATTGAAGATCTGATGGCTATGATTGATCATGGGAAATGTGATCAAGGAGATTAAGTGGTTACCTAATTGTTTATAAATAGGAAACTGTTGATAAACAATGTATGCAGGCAAGTGTATGCACAGGGATGCTACATAGTGATTACCGAGCACAGAAGCTTGAAGACTTGTTATAATAATAGAGTATAGAAGCCTAGCAGTTAGACAAGATTAGTTCTATGACTAGATTTTATTGAACAAATAGGAATCTACTTTAGCATTTTAGATGTGAAGTTGCAGATAGATTTTATTACTGTTATTTTGTGAAAGTGATAGAAAATCTCTTAACCGAGTGGACTTAACAGTCTTATTTGTAAAACCCTCTAGCAAGGTGACATTCTGATTGAGTGTTTGAAATCCTTTAACAAGGTCACTTCTAACAAAGTGAAGATCCTAATAGATCTGAGGGAAATCCCTTAACCAGGTCACATCTAGCAATGTATTTGTAATCTTTAACAGGATTTGCTTTTAACTGAGCATACTGTAGAAGAGTATATTTCTTAGTGGGTCCGAAATCCCACAGTGATTTTTCCCTATTTGGGTTTCCATGTTAAATCTGGTGTTATGAGGTTTATGATGTTTATATGCTTTTGAGTTTGTATGTTTGACAGTTTTGGTTATATTACTGAAATATATGTTACCGAGGTTGAATCTAATGTTTTTATGAAAGATTAAGTTTGTATGATTCACCCCCCCCCCCTCTCATCTTGTTGGCTATTGGATCTGTACTTATATTAAGTATCAGAACTATCGAGTCAAACTATCTCTAAACAAATAAATATGTTTGAGAAAACTAAAGGTAACAATTGAGGCTTTCTCTCAAATCTATAGACCCTTATGTATGTGTATCTATCCACCACAAACCAATCAACCCAATTGTGATCTATCTTCACTCCAATTTCACTCTCCCTTCCTTTGGGCCTTAAGAACCTCATTACCCTTTTTTATAGTCTTTTGTTTGTATCATGGCCAAAAATGTTGTACAACTTTAAACAAAGTGCTCTCCAAACTGAAGATATTGCATAGACTTGCAACCACAATCACATATTGATGTCCAATCTTACACAAGATGTATTCTTCCCATTTCATCCATGTCCCAGAAACATAATTCATTATTCCATCCATTGTACTCTTATTCTTCAAACACATATGCATCAAAAAAGAATACCATTTGAATGTGATCATAGAATTGACTCTTTGGATGTTTACCAAGGGATCATGAATTCCTTTTGTAACAAAATGAGGGTAATCAAAAGGAATATTGCCACTTGTACTCTAAATGTAAATAACCAATACCATAGTTTCTCTAGCATATGCAACTATCCTTCAAATCCAAGAACTTGAAAAATAACATAATATGTCATTTGAAAATGCTTGTGGAACAACTCCACATTGAAAGGTGTCTCATCTATCTTTTCAAAAACTTGAAGACTCTCATTTAACCTAGGTCTCTGCATGGGAAATTATTTCCTTCTATACATTACCTCAATATTATGGTACTCATGTCATTTCCAGCCACATCCTCCATGCCAAATACTCTGCAAATGGTGGCCTTATTTATTGTGAGAAACGATCCTTCATTAGCTACTTTGATGACTATGTTCCTAGGATCATATTTCTTGGAAATTACCCTTATCACACACAAATTTGGAACAAATATTCTTGCCAACCCTAATATCCAATAGTTACATTTTGGCTCTTCTTTTCTCAACTTGATATAAAAATACCTAAAAATATTTTCCCCCCATTGGCATGCAACTTTCTTTGCAAGACTTTTGAGAGTCATAAAACCTATCCACCTATGCCTGAGTCTTAGGCCTTTGAAAGACCCTAGTAATTGGTCAATTAAATCATCACACATATTCTACTCTTTATTTTTCCTCTTAGGTTTTGACTCTTTTGACACAGATGCTTTCAAAGAGGTTGACATTGTGTACAATGTTCAAATGTTACAAAGGGTCCTAGGATTTCACAAGCTCAATTTGACTAGGGTTTCTACGTTCTTCCTTAAAACCTCAAGCCCAAATTCAAACACACAACACAATGAAACAGGAGATAGGAAAACTCACTATTTGATTGAAATTTCAAAGTTTTCCTATCTTTTACAACTATGCAGTCATAGGTTCTAGAGATCAAGCTTTCTTTCTTCTCTGTCTTTAGTCATCCTTTTGCTCAAAAAAATTAGAGAAATCCATTCAAATTGTAGTTTTTTCACCATCTACATCCATTAAAGTCATTCATGTGGGCATTTAATTCCCAAGACAAATGGTTAAGTGAGTTATAAAGCTTGACCATCAATTTACTTTGATCAATGGTTGTTGGTGAGATTTATTTAATTTGACCAATGACTCATGGTGCAACACAAGTCATCACTGGATCATTGAAACAATTTTAAACTATCACTAATGAATTATAATTCCAATGGAAACCAATCAAGGAATGCCATCTCTTTTATTTTGTCTATCTAGTTGTTGAATCATCTAGGTTCTTCCTTATCAGTAGGTCATTGAGGCTTAAAACAAGTCTCAATGATTCCCCAATATTCCTTCTTGATTTGCATCATCTGTTGATGTGGCTCCCTTGAAACTCTTCTATTTCATCCACCTATTCCATTGTTGTCATTGGGATTACTCTAGGATCTCAACAATAGCCCGAGGTCTAATTAATGATCATGTTTTCTTTGTACACATGTCTTTTCACATCAACATTTTTCCAAGCCAAATGAAATACCAAATGCTTCATCGTTGAATCATTGGAAGAAATAATTGCTTCCAATGACATGCCTTATTTCACTGATGGATAATGTGGCAGCTGAGTCATAACCATTTTGTCTATCAGTGGATTGGTGGAGATCAAAATAAGCACTGGCGATGCTTTGATAATTGAAGGTGGGCCCATGACTTAAATACAACTTAACACATGTGCTCCAAAAGTTACATTACTAGGGAATAAAAGGGGGCACGACACATTTGATATCCTTTTATTACTTAAGGCCCCGTGAGAATGACTCAAAGCTAATAAAAATTAAAACCCACCAAGAGATAATTAAAACCTTGAAGATGAGGCTAGTCACTAGGATGATAAATAACCCTCAATGAATAACTTAAAAGGAATATCATCGGATAAAAAAGTCAATGAAAGATTATAACAAAAGGAATTTCAATGAACATGAGGAAATAATTAAGAACACAATATTAGGGAAAAAGATAAACCCTAAACATTTCAAGACAATAGAAATAGTCCTAACACAACCCTTATAGATCTAAGGCCACTAGATAGCCAATTTAGATTGCACTCTAGTTGTATTGTCTCAAATTAGACAAGCTTTCACTTGCTACCCATTTATATAGCGGCTTGAAGAAAAACACTCAAACTCAAACCAAGGGGTGATGAAATCCCCAAAGAAGCTTCTCTCTAAAGAAATCTCAATATTTTCTCTTTCACCCAAGATTTGTGAAGGTGAGGGGAGAGTATACTTCTCTTTAGATTTTGGGTTAAAAGAAAAATAAAAGTGTTGAAGCACAAGACACTAAATCACAGGGTTAATTCCTTTAATAAAATTAAAATGTTTTAATAAAATTAAAATGTTTTCTAACTACCAAGCATATAAAAATAGAAAATGATAAAGAAATGGAATCTTGCAAAGTGCATGTTAGTATTTTAGGTAGTTTGTCTTGGACCCATGAGCATTACACGCTAAAAATTAGATGTTAGCAACAAAAAATCTAACCTTGAGGTGCATAAAATCATAACATAACTATTAAAAACAAAAGCGACAACAAAAATAAAGTTGTTATACCTCTTATATTTCAACAAGAAGTTACAAAATGTATATGACATGTGAAATTCCTATCGAATGTGAAAATATCGTGAGGCAGATGTAAAATTTCTTAAGAAAATATGGAAGAAATCACTACCAAATGCAAAAATCAAAAGGTTAGGCAAGTGTTAGTTCAATGATATGCATGACATATTATTATGCATATTGTAGGCCAACACACACATATGGTATATGTATGCAAGGAAATAGGGTTAGTTAATCAAGAGCACAAACAACCTGCATACCAATGAAACATTATATGATAGAGATTAAATGAGCAAAATAAGCTAAATCATTAATCTCCTTAAAAATTTTCCATTGTTCACTATCCCCAAGGATTCTTAAAATCAAGATTGCTCTCAGATTATATGAGCACTTGATCTTTAGAATGAATACCTAAATAATGAGGGATGAATTGATAAATATCTAAATGCAAGTCCAACTAAGATCTATTGATGTGATGTTGATAACTTTTGATATGATAAAAGATGGTGAAGCTAAGATGAGATTAGGCTAACATGATATGCTACCATAATATGATATGCTATTATAACATGATAATTTTAATACTAGAATGCTCCTAAATGCTTAAGCTTTGCAAAGAGAGGCAAATGAGACTTCCTGATAACCTATATGCAAGAAATTAGATAAAAACCTGGGATCCGGATAATGAGTAAATGAGGCCTATTTATAGAAGAAATGGGCAATTGGATGGTTAAGATTCAATTATCTTAACAAGGGCTAGGATTGAATGATTTTCAATCCATGTGGGAGTTTCAACCCTATCCCATGTTGACAAGTGTCACCATGAGAAGGCTTGAAAGGAGAGAGAAGAGGCATTAAATGCTCGAGAAGACATGACGGTCACCCTAGGAGGGTTTGGTTAGGGTTGAGTTAATGGATAAAGCTTTTATCCAAAGGATAAACTCTTGTACAAGAGTTAAAGGATAACCATGGTTAGAGCAATGAATGCTTGAAGATACCCACGATTTAAATGATGGTTAAGTTAGAGAGGAAGTCTCTAACCTGGGGTTGAGCTTGAGTTAACCATTAATGTTTGTGTAAGAGCCTTTAGTGGTTTGAAAGACTTTGGAGGTTAACCATTTGAAGACATAAAGCCTTTCATGGTTGTTGAAGACTTTAGAGGCTTTTGAGAAGTGACCTCTTCTTTATAGGAATGTGACAATGATTAAGAGGTAATTAGGAAAATAGGAAGTGATTAGAAGAATCTATAAGAGGTTTAAGCATGTAATTGGGAGGGATTTTGGGATTTTAAATTAAAATAAAATCATTAATTTCAATTAAATGATGCAACTTGCCTTTGTAGGGAAACACAAGTGGGTTGGGGATTTATAAATAAATATTGATTTATTTATGTGTAAGAATTGATTTAATCAAATAAATAGAATAATTTATTTAATTAATAGTAGAAAGGTGAAAAAGGGGTTAATTAATCAAATATTGAATTTAATTAATAGTTGGATAGAAGAAAGGATAAATTAATTAAATCTTTAATTTAATCAATAGTTGGATAAATGATAATTAAAAAAATGTACAAATTATTTAATTAAGTGGGCAGAAATAGGTGTCTACATTTTACCCTCTTTCAATTGATGTGTGACCACATGTTGATTCAAAGAAAAATCGCTTGATGATGCTGCCAAAATTCTCGATTTTGATGATGTTGCTAAAACTTTTGATTCTTGCCCTAGATATTGGTTGTCGAATACTGATACTTATTGTCGGATATTGATATGATAATGATGCCCCCTTTGGAGATGAATTGAGAAAAAATGAACAATTTGGTTGATTTCTCGGATTATTTTTTTATTTTTAATGTTTTTAATTTTTTTAATTTTTAATTTTTTTTATTTTTAAATTTTTTTGATAGTGATCTCCTAATAAAAAATGATGAGTTGCAAAATTATGGTGCAAGCATAACACACACATGCCCCACACGTTCATCAAGGTGGCACACCATGCTAACATCACCACCCACTATATAAACCCCTAGAGCTCACTTTCCAGCTCATTTGTGCACTTGTCCTTTGGAGATTTGGAGAGAAGAGGAGAGGAGAGAAAAATGGTGCCACCCTACTACCTTCATTGATTTGAGAGAGTTCATCAGTTTGAGAGGCCAGTAGCGTATGGACCTTCGGTAAGTGAAATTTTCTACCTCACATGTGATTTTGAAGCATTTTTGTTAGAATTTTGTTGAGTTTTTGTGTGTTTTTACAATTTTTAGCGTGCCCTAGGTTTTTTTTTCATTTTGTAGCACATTCAATTTTTAAAGTAGAGCATAAGATTTTTTAATTGATGCATATGATTTTTATTGTAGTGTATTTGATAGGTTAATGAGCGCCTTTGATTTTGCATTTAGCGCATTTGTTAACAATGTTATGTTTGAATGCTTTAGCACATTTGGTGAATAGTGTAGTGCATTCAATTTTTCTGTTGGCACATTCATTTTAGCGCATGTGCTACTTCTTTTAGCGCATTTAAAATAGTGAAGTTTTTTAGATGATTCTTTGAATTTTTGAAGTATGCAAAATTGATTTTAATGTTGTTTATGATGTTTGAGACTTGTTTTGATGAATGATTAGAAATTGATTAATCAAAAATTTGCAAAATTTTGAAAGTTGATCTTGATAAGACTATTGAATTATTCAATTGTGTTAATTGATATGGTGATTTGATTTGAGAAGAGTTTCATTGAAACTCTAAGTGTTTTGATAAATTTGTGATGGATGCCACTTGATAGGTTAGGTGTAGATGAACCCATGTGAATGTTAAGAGTGTTTGATAGACACTCTTGAATTGATATCGTGACTTGTGTCACTGATAGGATAGGTTAAGATGAACCCTCCTGATTGATAAGAATGTGTGATAGACACTCTCGAATTGATAGCATGACTTGTGTCACTAATAGGATAGGTGTAGATGAACCCACTTGATTGATAAGAGTTTGTGATTGAAACTCCTGAATTGATATCATGATTTGTGTTACTGATAGGATAGGTTTAGATGAACACCCCTGATTGATAAGAGTGTGATTGAAACTCTTGAATGATAGTGTGGCTTACATCATTGATAGGTGTGCAAAGAGATTGATTAATATCTCATATTGAGATGATGGGATATTGATTGAGTGAGTGATTATAGTTGACTAATTGGATAGGTAGAGATAACATTGTGTTGATATCTTGATGTAGGAGCCTTTGAGTGTATTGATGTCTTGGGAGTGATACCCAAAGACCTTCTCCATGAGGGGAGACCTTTCAAATGTGGATCGTGTGATCATTGATTCTTGTGGATTATCTCACATCCTATTCATGCTCAATTATCAGATGAACATGACTCTATTGATTGCACTAGATAAGAGGTGGCATAGTAACCACTACACCTTTCACCTACCCACGAGAGAGATGATAGTGACTCTAATGGATGTGTACTAGATTTTGCAGATTTGTATTATAAGGGATTTGGTATGATATGATCGTTAGTCAAAAGTAGGGGTAGCGACATTGCGGCGTGTATTCGGTGATGAGGATATTGATAGGTCGGATATCTACTGGGAGCACATGGTAGAGATGTATTTTCTGCTACTGTCAATATTTCCAAGTCTGATAGGAGGCTTCTTCTATCCTGATAGGAGGTTGCATGGTTTTGCAGTGGGATGGGGTTTTGTGCTAGAGTAGATGATGACATGAGGGACCCAATATGCTTGGGGGATTTGTTTTTTAGCCCACATCTACTATTATTTGCATCAGGTGGTTTATGACAGGGTGCCCAGTCTATCTGAAAGGGGTGACACTATTACAGATTTGGGCGTGGGAGCACATAGTGGTGACTCAGTTGGCTGTAGAGAGATCTTAGGCACTAGGGAAAACCTACCTATTTTCTTACAGACACACAGTTTCCCAGCCTATTCTTAGGAAGCTAGAGTATTGGAGACGTGTTCTTGATGATTTGGATTAGGTGATTTGGAGACCGTATTTGGATTGTGAGGCTTGGCAAGAGGATGTGAATGGGATTCCTATCTTACTACAGAGAAGATATTTGATAGGGAGACCCCCTATGTGGTTGAGAGATTCATTTTGACTCATGTGTATAGGAAGTTTGGTTGGACCCAGGGGATGTCTCAGGGTTCTACCTTATATGCCCGTATGCACAAGGATAGGGAAAATTGGGGTCCCACATTGGATTTTGATACAACACACACAAAGTCTCATGTACTTCCATTGGTGTGGTTGGATATGATGCTAGGGACGGTGGATGCAGGGATGACACTAGGGTATGCTCAGTATATTGCAAAGCATCCTTTTCCACACTTATAGGGCCATGAGAGCCAATACCACCCCTACAAGAGGATGATGATGATGATGATCAGCTGGGTCTCGGAGGATAGAGAGAAGTTGGAGGTCATAGTCGGGGGAGAGGTAGAGGCAAGATGGTGAGAGGGAGGGGTGGTGGATTGATTTTAGGCCAAGGGAAAGGAGTGATTGGGAGAGGTGGAGTGTGGAGAGGAGGTGTAGGTCGAGATGGACCTCTACAGATGAGGGAGGATATTGGTGGGATTGAGGGAGATGAGTTTGACTTTGAGGAGATAGAGGATGATGAGGATGAGAAGGAGGGAGGTGGAATGGGGGATTTTGATGATGATGATGATGAGGAGGAGGAGGAGGAGGAGGAGGAGGAGAGTAGAGATACTACCACTTGCAACCCCAGTACAAGTTATTGCAGGACAGGTTTCACTAGATCCACAACCTCTAGCGGTTGAAAATATAGATTTCAATGCCCTCTCATCAACAACAGACATAGATAGCTGCCTTGCAGTCTATAGTGCAGGGTTTATAGGGACAATTATCCTAGGCTCATGCATATATTACATAGTTATAGGGATAGGTTGCCCAACTCACTACAGAGCGGGACACATCGATAGAGTGATATGGTAGAGTAGAGACTCTTGTCTAGACCTTGCAATAGGCAACAAGATAGGGGTTGGGTGTAGACACCTTGAGGGAGATAGTCCATCAAAAGAGGAGGGTTGATTACTACTAGGCCCTATACTTTCAGGCAATACCCCTGGATAGACGAGCGCAGTCATATATTTAGAGCTCCAAGTATGGGGGTTCCCAAATAGAGAGTGGAGGGGTTACTAGACCTAGGATTGATCCAAGGGGAGCTGGTGTAGGTGTAGGTCCCTCAGGTACAACTAGCGGTCTAGGTTCTAGGCCTATAGATTCAGGAGGGACTCAATCATAGTTCTGCCCCTCTATGTTGTATTTTGATCATTTTATGTATACATTGATGTACTTTATAGTGATGACTCTAATTCTTTATACATTTTATTTTGATGTGATATTAGGATACTTGACATGTATTCCACGTTGATGTTTATGAGATGACAACAATGATTTTACTTTGGATCCATATGTGTCACTTAAGTAGTATGATATGATGTTGGATATGCTCATACATGTGATGGATGCTATGATATATGATGAACATTTTTGCTTTATGATCTATATGTATATATTAGACAGTTATGATACCAAGAGAAAACTGAGAGGGGGGGTGAATCAATTTTCACACAAGTATAACAGTTAATGCAGATTATAACCTTTATACCAGAGCACAAAGAAACCAACATAATGAAAGGTAAAGCATGAAATTACAATACACACAACACCAATATTTTGATGTGGAAAACCCGGTAAAGGGAAAAACATGATGGGAAGCCCTACCCACAATCAGATAATACATCTACAGCAGTATGTGAAATAATTACAATGGGGATTGCACTTACAATCGGGCCAACCGCCTAGAGCACACTACTCATCACAAAAGAGAAGTCTCACTAACTTACAAAAACATCAGACTACAATCTAGAGAAAATGAACTATGAAAGTAGCATCTCCTAATGCTTGATATAGTTTCGGTTAAGCACAAATGTCTACCCTGCAACACCAAATCCTTCACAACCTTCCACTAATTGATATATCACTATTTGCACATAACCTTTCTATGATAATGCAGACATAACCATTGATACCATCCATATCCAAATTACATGAATAAGTCTCCTATAAATACAATTCATCAACCTTAATGATAAGGTTGGCTAAACTATAAACCCATAATTATAAAAATTACATCATGCAATATCACTGGACCAATATTATGATTTACATTACATAGCATGGACCTAATTCAAATACCCAAACAATTACATCCATCAAAAATCATGCTAAGACCAATCACCAACACGTTTCACCAACTGATAGAAACCCTTAGTATAATAACACATAATATCTAATTGAATCCAAATAGTACCATCATATCAGCATGCCATCCAATGTGAAGCCACCAAACAATTGGGACACAATCAAGAAGCACCTTCAACACATTAGAAATCATTCCCATAAGCCAGACCAAAATCACTCAGCCAAATCATCAAGTATTGCAAACCAGTAGAGCTAACTGATATCAAGAAATATCAATCGACAACATAACCAATAGCTTTTAGAGAAACAAATCATGAACCAAATGAATATGAAAAGCATATGAACAACCTGAATAACCATCAAAAACTGAATCCAAGGATCTGATCATATCGGATCAGAATCACAGCCAAAACCAAGACAAACACCAAGTCTAACCAGGATAGGTCCAACTGGGATAGTAGAACTATATCCAACTGAGATATGGTGTTGACATCAATGACAACACTTAACCAAATCCAACATATTTCAAGCAATCTCCCCCTTTGGCATTGATGGAAACACTGAATGTGAAAAACATCCAAGTGCCAAGGAATGCCAACAATCTCCTAAAGATCGATCTGAAATATATCTCCCCCTTTGATTAACTGAAGAACACATGAACACCATCTCCCCAAAGATCAACTATTTTTCACATGAACACCATCTCCCCCTTTGTCAACAATGACAAAGGACATATACCAAATCAAGAAGAAACTCAACCAAACAACTGACTACTCCCCCTGAGTAGCAATATCATCTCATCAACCCAGATTAGAAAGTATGTCTGATAGGTTCATCGGATTTATGCATCTCTAAAACTCTTTTGGAGGGGTGGTGACCCCCAACTGATCTCTGAGATATTCAAAAGTATCTTTAGGCAATGTTTTTGTTAGAATATTTGCAATCTATTCCTCAGTAGGCACATAAACCAATCTGACTTCCTTTGCTTCAACCTTTTCTTTCAAGAAATTATAACTTATAGAAATGTATTTTGATTTGGAATGAAATACCAGATTCTTTGACATATCAATAGCAGTAGTATTATCACAGTGAATAACAATAGGATCATTATAACTTACCCTTATATCCTTCAACATTTGTTTCATCCATAAAATCTGAGTATAGTTAGTTGTAGCAGCTACACATTGAGCTTCCATAGTAGATAATGAAGTGCATGATTGTTTCTTGCTAAGCCATGAAACCAATTTCTTCCCACAAAAGAATATACCATCTCTAGTTCTCTTTAGATCATCCACATCTCTTGGCCAATCAGAGTCTATATAGGCACATAGTCTGAAATAATCATCCTTTGGATACCATAACCCATAATCTGTTGTACCTGCCAAATATCTGAATATTCTTATAACAACAATATCATGAGTTCCTCTAGGATCTAACTGAAATCCATAAGAAATACAAATAACATTCATTATATTAGGTCTAGTCTGAGTTAAGTACAATAATCCACCAATCATTGATTTGCAACTACTTGGATTTATTCTATGAGATTCATCATCTTTTGACAATTTGTAACCAGTTATCATAGGAGTATAGACAGGTTTAGAATTTTCAAGTCCAAATTTCTTAAGAAATTCCCTCACATACTTAGTTTGACAAATGAAAATACCTTTATCAGTTTGAGTAATCTGCAAACCTAGGAAAAATTTCATCTCACCAATCATAGACATTTCAAATTCATTCTTCATATCATCAACAAATTTCATGCATGAAATTTCTTCTCCTCCTAAAATGATATCATCCATAAAGACTTCAATTATTAGTATGTCATCATGCTCAATCTTATAATATAAGTTACTATCAGCATTACCTTTGCTAAAACCGAGCTTAGAAAGATATTTATCTAATCTAGCATAGCATTTTCTAGGGGCCTGTTTCAATCCATATAAAGCTTTCTTCAATCTGCAAACCATGTCTTTGTCTTCTGATAAAGAAAATCCACTAGGCTGCTCAATGTAGACTTCCTCTTCAAGGTCTCCATTTAGAAATGTACATTTGACATCCATCTGATATACCTTGTAGTTCTTGTGTGCAACATAGGCAAGAAATAGTCTTGCCACTTCAATTCTTGCAACCAGAACATAAGTTTCATCATAATCAACTCCTTCCTATAAATAACCTTTGCAAACCAATATAGCTTTATTCCTCACAACTTGACATTCCTCATTTAATTTATTCCTAAAAACCCATTTAGTTACAATAACATTCTTATCTTTAGGCCTAGGGACCAATTCCCAAGTCGTATTCTTTTCTATCTGATTTAGTTCCTCTTCCATTGCTTTCATCCAATTCTCATCTTTACTTGCTTCAATAAAATATTCTGATTCAATTTGAGAAATTAAACATACCTCTTCAGTAGCTAGCCTTCTTCTTGTCATCACACATTTCCTTTTATCTCCAATGATTTGATCTTCAAAATGATTCAACTTCACATACCTGGGGGTTTTCATATTTCCTTGACTATCTAATTCTTTCTGCCCTTCATCAGTCATTGTGGAATTTTGATGTTATTGGAGCGATTGGATCTATGCTCTGAATAACTTCTTGCACTGTTAGTTTTGATCTGACAAATTCATCTTCCGGTCCATAATCATATGATCTGATCTGATTATTACCTTTCTCATCCACCTTGACATTTATGTTTTCCATAATCCTATTCAATCTTTTGTTGTAACATCTATATACTTTGCTCTTAGTAGAATAAACCAAAAATATACCTTCATCACTTTTAGGATCAAATTTTCCTAATGCATCATCTCTTCGAATGTAGCATTTACTTCCAAATTTTTTGAAATATTTGACAATAGGAGTATGACCAAATCATAATTCATAAGGATTCTTGTCGATATCACCTTTTATGTGTATTCTATTGAAAATGTATACCGCAGCATTGACAACTTCTCTCCAGTAGATATTAGGTAACTTAGCTTCCATCATCATTATCCTTACAACATCTAAGATAGTTTTGTTCTTCCTTTCCACTATTCCATTCCGTTGTGGGGCTCTAGGTGCAGAAAATTATCTTTTGATACCATGCTTCTCACAAAAGTTGTTGAACTCGTCAGATTTGAACTCACCACCTTGATCTAATCTTAAACATTTTATCTTCAATCCTGTTTCAGTCTCAATCATAGCTTTGAAAATTTTGAATTTCTCAAGAGCTTCTGATTTTTCTCTCAACAATGCAGCCCACATCATTCTTGAATAATAATCAATAAGAAACATAAAGTATCGATCACCCTAAAAAACTTTTAGTCATTTTCGGTCCACATAGATCAAAATGAATAAGATCAAGAATTTTATTAGATCTATCATGTATTCTTCTAAAAGAAGTTATAACTTGCTTACCCATTTGAAATTCTCTATAGATCGGATTGTGAGGTTTAACAATCTTGGGAAAATCTCTGACAGCTTGTGTTTAATTGATCTTCACTATGCAATCAAAATTTACATGACACATCTTCTTATGCCATAACTAACTTTCATCAATCTGAGCAATCAAGTAGGCCTTCTCATTGGAGTTCAAATGAAAGATATTTCCTTTGGTCTGAGTTCCGGATGCAATCTCCAATCCGGATCTATTGCTAATCTTGCATTTTCCATCTTTAAATTGCAAATGAAATCCTCTATCCACCATCTGACCTACACTCAAAATATTATGATTCAATCCTTCAGCATAATAAATATTATCAGTATTAGTCTTACCATCCAGGGATATTATTCCTTTGCCTTTGATCCCAAATGCCTTGTTGTCTCCAAATCTGACTAGTCCACCATCAAATTATTGTAGAGTTAGGAATTTCCTCTTTGTCACTGGTCATATGATGTGAGCAACCACTGTCTATAACCCATTCATCCTTCTCTTTAATTTTAGTAGCTAAAGCCTTCTCCTCAGTATGAGTTGTATCAATAGCAGGTTCCAAACAATCATCCTTGATAGCAATAAAGACCCAATCTTTACCGAAGCTTACATTATTGGATCTACTTATGGGATCATCATCATCATCATCATCATCATCATCATCATCATCATCATCATCATCATCATCATCATCATCATCATCATCATCATCATCATCATCATCATCATCGTCGTCGTCGTCGTCATCATCATCATCACTAATACCAAAATCATCATCACTAGCATAGTAACATGATTTATCCTTATTCCTACTAAATCTTGATTTGCTCTGATATTCTGGATTAGGCTTATAATTCATCATAAATCTTTCATGATTCCTAGAAGCTCTTTTTGGATATCTAGAAGCAAAATGACCAATCTTATTGCATGAAAAACATTTAAAAGGTACTTTTCCTTCATACTTACTTCCAATCGTTCCTTTAGGGATTCTTCTGGCAATTAGGACTTCCAACTCTTCAAGTTCCATGTCTTCTCTCTTAATGTCTTTCAACTCTTTGGCATATAACTCTTTCCAATCTATCTTCTACTTACCAAAGGCAGATGCTTTAAATAGAGTCTCTGTCTTAGTAGCACTCTGATCTCCAAGTTCCTCAAGCTCAAAAGCAGTCAATTTCCCAAGTAATCTATCTCTGGTAACAAAGGTACTTGACATTGTCTGGAGTTTATTAATCGCAATAGCTTTCATCATGTAAGTTGAAGGTAGAACTCTTAGAATATTTGACACAACCTCATCCTCATTAATTAATCCACCACAACATTTGATTCCCATGACAATCTCATTCACTCTACCCATGAAAGAACTTATCTTCTCATATTCGTCCATCTTCAAAGTTTCATATCTCACCTGGAAACCTTCAAGTTTTGCAATCTTTATTGCTTGGTCACCTTCATAAAGAGTTTCAAGCTTTAGCTAGATCTATTTTGCATTCTCCAACTCTATGACATTTAATAACTTCTCATCAGATAGGGCACTTAGCGATGCTTCTTTTGCTATGACATCATTTTTAGCTCTCTTCTGTTCATCAGTAGGTGTCAGTGTTCTAGAATTAGGATCATGAGGTATATACCCTTTATCCACTATCTCCCAAACTTCAGCTCCAAGACATCTGAGATGAATTTTCATTCGCTCCTTTCATATTTTGTAATTTGTGCCATGAAATCTGGTACTCTCCTTCTAGTAGGGATTAAATGTAGAACTTGATACTTATGCCATCGAATCTCCTCAAGAGGTTAAGCTTTTGTAGAGAGGACCTTACTCTGATACCAATAATTATGATACTGGGAGAAAACTGAGAGGGGGGGTGAATCAATTTTTACACAAGTATAACAGTTAATGTAGATTATAAACTTTATACTAGAGCACAAAGAAACCAACACAATGAAAGGTAAAGCATGAAACCACAGTACACACAACACCAATATTTTGACATGGAAAACCCAGTGAAGGGAAAAACCAATGTGGGAAACCCTACCCACAATCAAATAATACTTCTACAACAGTATGTGAAATAATTACAATGGGGATTGCACTTGCAATTAGGCTAACCACCTAGGGCGCACTACTCATTACAAAAGAGGTCTCACTAACTTAAAAAAATATCGTACTACAATCCAGAGAAAATAAATCATGAAAATAACATCTCTTAATGCTTGATACAGTTCCATTTAAGCACATATATTTGCCTTGCAAAACCAAATCCTTCATAACCTTCCACTGAATGATATATCATTGTTCACACATAACCTTTTTCTGATAATGCAGACATAACCATTGATACCATCCATATCAAAATTACATGAATAATTCGCCTATAAATACAATTCATCAACCTTAATGATAAGGTTGGATAAACCCTAAACCCATAAACCCATAATTACAAAAATTACATCACACGATATCACCAGACCAATATTATGATTTACATTACATAACATAGACCTAATTCAAATACCCAAACAATTACGTCTGCTAGAAATCACACTAAGACCAATCACCAACACGTTTCACCAATTGGTAGAAACCCTTAGTATAATAACACAAAATATCTAACCGGATCCAAATAGGACCATCATATCAACACACCAGCCAATGCGAAGCCACCAAAAAATTGGGACATGATCAAGAAGCACCTTCATCACATTAGAAATCATTTCCATAAGCCAGACCAAAATCACTTAACCAAATCATCAAGTATTGCCAACCGATAGAGCTAACCGGTATCAAGAAATATCAACCAGGAACATAAGCGATAGCTTTTAGAGCACCAAATCATGAACCAACTAAATATGACAATCATATGACCAACCTGAATAATCATCCAAAACCGAATCCAATGATCTGATAATACTGGATCAGAATCACAGCCAAAACCAAGACAAACACCAAGTCTAACCAGGTTAGGTCCAACCGGGATAGGAGAACCATATCCAACTGAGATAACCAAATATAGCATATTACCAACACTATATGCATGTCTATATGATTCGATGTTTATGGATGTAGATGATGCTAATGTATATGAATGTGGATATTGTTCATATTGTTGGAATACAATGAATCCAAGAACACTGAGAGGGGGGGGGTGAATCAGTGTTCTGCTGGTAACACAAGATTTTAACCATTTATAACATACACATATAAACTGGTAAATGAAGAAACATATAACATGAAGTAAATAAACCAGACACATGAATGATCACCATAACACATTGAATTTATATGTGGAAAACCTCAAAGAGGAAAAGTGGGATTTGTGACCCACAATATCAATTAACTGGCCATATGAAAGATATTAGATAGCATGGGGGCCTCCACATGTAGGAAGTCACACTACTCAACACAAAAGAGTCTCACTGACTACAAGCTTCTGCTAAGATAAAACAGTACTACTGAACTCACAAAATTCATCTGCAATACCATAAAGAGTTTCGGTTAAAGCTTTGTTCTGTACCAGTTCATAAACCCTGAATCCTTCTACCAGTATCTCCTTTCCTCCAAGAATTATTTTCAAACCATCTACTGATCATAGCATTATATTACATTTGTATACAAATTACCTACATACATATCCTTCACATTACATAGTTCTTCTACCTTTTTCATATACCTTGTCCTATATCTAAATGACCTAATAGACTGACTTATATACCCTTTACAAACAATATGCCTTATGTTGGCTTACAATACAAAAGATATTCAATGTTGGCCCAATACAATAATTATAAAATGATTTTACAAATAAAACCTTTCGGATCTCAAACTGATGTCAGCTTCACTAAAGTGCTGGATGTCGGTGTCGACGTCGGTGTCGATGATGACCCTAAATACTCAATGTCGGTATCTTCTAGTGTATGCCTCCAAATACTGGTATATGTCTTCAATAGAATCTTGTTTCCATCAATGAAAACATATGATTCCAATAAGTGCCATTTGCCAACAATCTCCCCCTTTGGCATTGATGGCAACACTCATGTGAAAAATGGATTCCCTGCTGGTTCATCTGAAACATGAAAGATGCTCCCCCTAAGCTGATTGACTCTATCAGCAATATACTCTTCATGATATCCTCCCCCTTTGGCATCAATGCCAAATATCGGTGAAATAATTGAAAGAATAATCACAGATTACTTTACCGGAGCTTGACCAATCTCAAAATTTCTAGATAAACTTTCTCTAGCAACTGTACATAGGTATCCTAGCTAGTTTTGAGTGCTCTAGATATGGATACAAGTCCACTCTATAAATGTGCAAGTATTTCTTTCTCAGTGAGTGTGGGCTTTACAAGCATATCCATACATTCCCTCTTATGTACACTGAGTGAATCTAGTCTTGGACTCACCAAACCTCTAAGACTTCTAGCTCTCCAAATGATCTTGTCTCTTTCCTTTTCAAAAGCAAAAACTTGGTTCTCCAAAGTCAAAATTTGTCCATCAATGGAAGTTGTAAGTGAAGTTAGTCCATCAAAAGAATTGGCAATATTAGCAATCTTTTCATGTAATTCCTTTAACCTATGATCTACATTTGTTGTACGAATCTCTATATTACAACATACCTTGTAGATGTTAGTATACTGTTTCAAAGAATTTTCAATGAGTATAAGTTTCTCTTCAAACTTCCTCTTCTTTATCTCAATAATTGGGTCAAAAGAAGCTTTCTTGGCCAGAGTAAATCTTTCAAGTGCCTTCTTGTTAGAAATCTACTGCAATGACTAAAAGTTTTTAGATATATGCTCTGTTAGTGCCTTAAGCTTACCAGAAGGGCTCACTTTATTTTCAATCATACATTCAGGAATCAATTTATGCAAAATCATTATTGATTGGTCTATTATTCCTTTGTCTATAGATCCTTCCTTCATTAGCTTTTGAGTATCCATCATCATTAGCTCTGTGGGATTCATCTCTATAATTAATTTCTTCTCAACTTGAGAAGTGTCAATTGCCAAAAGTTTTGTAGAGGAATCAAATGTTGGTTCAGTCTCCTTTTCCTTTTCTTCCTTATCCTCTCTCGGTGTATCTCTTTTCTCAACTTCTAATGCACCGGTGGCTTCACCATCGGGTGTAGTAGCAGTTACTTCCGATGGATTATTATCCACAATATTATTTGTAACCTATACATTACCTATATTACCTTGCCCAGATTGTACAAATGTAGTATCTGTCAGTTTAGTCTGTACACTCTCATCAGTTTTAGGTTTAATTGCTAGTTCATTGAAAATTTGATCTGAACTTCCCAAAATTCGTTTCCCTTTAGATTTGTCCAAAATGGTGGGAGCATTTTCCTTAGCAAATTCTTCTTGAGAAGTGAGAAAATCAGGATTCTTTTGGAAGAATTTGGTCCAACCATCTTTGGTCTCATTTATTATCTCATTAACTCTACCCATCATTAGGCCTATTTGTCGGGTTTTACTGCTAAAGACTATTCTATTAGCAATATCTATACACCTTTTCATTTCCTCATTATTAATAGAGCCACACATTCAAAAGTTCAACTTTTTAATTTCTCTATCCCTCCTGATTGCATCTAACTTATTATACAATGATAAAGGAATTTCCTTCAAAATCTCTACCAAAGCCTTCATATATATGTCTAAATATAACAAAATTGCTTCTTCTATTTCATTTTGCTCATTATCTTCTAAATTTTCATAAAAAATTGACACATTTTTCAACATTCCATCTTTATCTATCTCATCAATCAATTCAACACAAGTTATTTTACCAAATTCAGTTGCTTCATCACTCTTTTTCCTCGTGTTGGGGGTTGCAGGAGTAGATGGAGCAGGTTGCCTCTTCTGAGTAGGTTTCCTTTTTGGAGGTGTGGTTGTAGTTGTTACCTTTCTAATTAGCTTCCTCCTTGGTTCCACCTTCTTCTCTTCTACCGGAGGCTTGTTAGCTTTCTTCCTTCATACCCTTTTGAATGCAAGAGGTTGATTATCCTTTGGATCAAAGTTAGAAGTGATAGAAGAAATGAAAGTCTCAGGCCTCTTCACCTCATGAGCACTAGTTGTTGCCGGTTGATCTATCGGTTTAGATCCAAAACCTAGTTCTGTATCAATCCTATGAATTACATCCTGAACAAATGCAGACATTTTGTCTATCTTCTTTCCTTGTTGAAACCAATCTTAACCTCAAGAGTCTTCTCCTCTATAGTGCCAAAGTGTTCAGCTTTATCATCCAAAGGAGCATCAATCAACATTTTAGCATATAGCTCCAAAATGTTGTCATCTACTTCATAACCTAATTCAATGACCCATATAGTTATAGGTTCTACTGCTTCCATTAGTGTCTCATCTATTTTTACCATAAAGCAAATATTAGTGGAGTATTTCTCCACAATGTGTTTGGAAATTCTCTCCCTTAGTATCATGTTTTCCTGAAATTTTTTGAAGTAGCCCCAAAGATTCTCATCCCTGATACTACCAAGACCGGTGATTGCTTCTTTGATCTACATACCTACCGGTATGTCATGAGCTCAATGCTTCTTTCCCAAACCTGGTAGCTCATTCATGAAGTACAACATCAAACAGACAATAAGATTTCTCAATCAGAAGGTTCCTTTCTTAACACCTTTTATCTTTCCAAGATTAATCATTAATTCAATCCTTAACCATTCACAAAAGTCATACTTTTCATTATTCTTTATCATCTAATATGCAACATGGATACAAGAAATGGCAATAGAGTTCAATCGACTTGATTGAGTTACCTTGTAGCTGATGATCATGCTGGAAAATTTCCCATATGTGTCTTTGATGGTGTTGACCCTCATAAATCTTCCATCATGGGTTGGGCCAATGAGCTTCTCAATCGTAGTGTTGGATATCTTCTTTCCTGGTTCCTGTCCAACTTTAGGTAGGTTAGTGACCACTTGAATAGCTTCTTTGGTGATCATTTGGGGCTAGTCTAGCCAGATGAATTCATTATGGACCCTTCTTAGAACATATTTGATCACTTCATCCTTGAATTTTGGTATGTATAGGATTCTGGTTAACCCTAGATCCTCAATGATTTGATGTTCCAGATTGATTGTTTCGGAACTACCTAGTATCACTGATTGATATAGCCCCTTGATTTCCTTAGTGCCTAAATCCTCCAATGTGAAGTGAATATAGGCCCTAACATCTTCTACAAAAACCACACCATTGGGAACTCTTGAAAATGTGCCAGTAGAGTCTTTCTTCATAGCAATTTGGGAAACTTTCTTGAGAATAGGCCTAAGCCTATCCTTGACCTTAACAAGAGTGGGATTCACAATAAAAGTAGGAGCAGATGATGATCCAGATTCCATTTCAAAAAATACCTAGAAAATAGTCGCCAGCTGAAGGGTTTTAATTACTTCTTAGATGACTGTTGGAAATCCTACAGAATGCCTTTGCTTGCTCTTGATCACCTATGATTCACCTTTGCTTTTCTTTGGTTTGCTCAAGTGTTGGGTGAGTGAAAATGAGTCCATTTTCTCTTTTTATTAGTGAGTAAACCCTAATTTATCACTATCATAAATGCTTAGTGATGTATCCTACCAGATGTCAATTTCACAATTTTATGTCGAATAAACCTCCATCAATGATTAATCTCTCTAGATCTCTTCCAGATCTCTTCCAAGAAATATGCAAGATTTTCAATGAATTTGCCAACCCCTAAGACGTATGCCTTAGTTACCAGTTGAATTTCCTGTTGGTACAGGAATGCTCTATTCTATTGGTGGAGTTACAGGTGCAGTTACCAATGTATTTGCATCTCCACTTGGTTCTTTATATTTTCTAACCCATCTCTTGGTGTGATCTTGTTGTATTTCATCTACCTTCTTCTTTCCTTTCTCATTTTCTTTATCATTGCTAACCATTGTAGTCTTGCTTCTGTAGTACTTAACAATATGACCTATTTTGTTGCACGCATAACATGTGACATTATTCTTTTGATTTGCTTTGACATATTCGGTGTCATTCCTTGACCTACATTGATTATCCAAATGACCAAACTTTCCACATGTATGACATTTAACATTCATTCTGCAATCTTCTGACTTATGACCACATTTCTTGCAATTTGTACAATGAATGGGAACTAAATTATAGTTTTGATTTGCTCTATTTCTATATTGTCTAGCCATATGCCCAAATTTATTACAAACAAAACATCTACCATTGAAATTGTAAGAATTAGGTTGTCTGATCTCCATTTGCAGTATCAGAGCTTTCACCTTGTACAAATTCAAGTCCTCTAGAATCTTCACTTTGCCTTTTTCTTTTCAATAAATCATCCAACTGTGCAACACTAATCCTAAATTTTTCTTTATACTCACTTGCAGTAGTCAGATCATCTCTCAGAGTGGTCATTTGTCTTTCAAGATCTTGTTCATTATTTTGGGAGTGTACCAAATTGGTTCTCAATAGATTATTTTAATGAGTCAATCTGCCACATTCTTCAAATTTGTTTTTTAGAGATTAGCAATATTTTCTTCCTTCTTATTTTTGTCCTCAATATATTTTGATAACCTCATAGTCAGGTCTTGCATTTCATTCTTCATGAGCATTTTTGCTTGAATCAACTTCTGACATTGTTCCTTAAGTGCATTTTTTTCTTCATCATCTTGGTTTTGCAAAAGTTCCTTTCTCTTGGCTTGAGCTGATGATAACCTTTCTTGCAGAACAAGAATGAATTCATTAGAAGAATTCAACTCATCTTGCAATTTTAGGTTCTTCATCCTTTCAGCATCATAGTACTCAAGTGCCATCTCAAGTTGCTTCTTCATAGCCATGTTCAATGATTCCAGTTTTAGGATCTTCCTCAAGTTGTTAAACTTCCTCTGAGGTACCAAGCTCTGATACCAGTTGTTGGAATACAATGAATCCAAGAACACTGAGAGGGGGGGGGGGGTGAATCAGTGTTATGTCGGTAACACAAGATTTTAACCATTTATAACATACACATATAAATCGGTAAATGCAGAAACATATAACATGAAGTAAATAAACCAGCCACGTGAATGAACACCATAACACACTAAATTTATACGTGGAAAACCTCAAAGAGGAAAAACCATGGTGGGATTTGTGACCCACAATATCAATTCACAGGCCATATGAAAGATATTATATACCATGGGGGTCTGCACATGCAGGAAGGCACAATGCCTAGAGCACACTACTCAACACAAAAGAGTCATCGACTACAAGCTTTTGCTAAGATAAAATAGTATTGGTGAACTCACAAAATGCATCTGCAATGCCCAAAAGAGTTCTGGTTAAAGCTCTATTCTGTACTAGTTCATAAACCCTGAATCCTTCTAGTGGTATCTCCTTTCCTCCAAGAATGATTTTCAAACCATCTACTCATCATAGCATGATATTACTTTCATATACAAATGACCTACATACATATCCTTGGCATTACACAGTTCTTCTACCTTTTTCATATACCTTGTCCTATATAAAAATTACCTAACAGACTGACTTATATACCCTTTACAAACAATATACCTTATGTCAGCTTACAATACAAAATATATCCAATGTTGGCCTAATAAAATAATTACATAATGATTTTACAAATAAAACCTTTTGGATCTCAAATTGATGTCGGCTTCACTGTAGTGCTGCATGCTGGTGCCGATGCCGGTGATGACCCTAAATACTCAATGTCAGTATACGTCGGTGTATTCCTCCAAATACTGGTATATGCCTTCAATAGAATCTTGTTGCCATCAATGACAACATATGATTCCAATGAGTGTCAATTGCCAACACTTATGATATGATTTTTTAACAATTTTATGGATGGATGCTATATGATTATATGATGTAATGCATTGAATTATGAGGATGTGATATATATGTTTTGAAGGTGATATATACCTATATGATTATTTGTTGTGATGTGATGCATCGATTTATATGATAATGTTCTATGATGAGATGGATAAACGTTTATATGTATGTAATTCCCAATGATGATGTAATGTGATGTAATGCATTTACCCATGGATAAATGTTGATATGATGTATGGATGTATGATGATGTTATAATGAAAATGCCCCTAATGGTATGGATTAATTATTCTTGTGTACTAATGTGATGATGGACATGCACCTATTTCGATGTGAATGAATGGATATGTGTCTAAAATGAGAATGATAAATTCAATTGCATGGAATTGGAATGATGTGAAAATGATGTAAATAAATGCAATTTAAATGGAATCTATATTACATGCAAGTAATTTCACTAATATATAAATATTTAAAATGATATACACTAAAGGTAATGATTAAATGATAAGCAATTAATGATTAAATGAAATGCAACTAATGTGAAGATTAAAAAATGATATGCAACTAATGATTATGATTTTTAAAAATGATATGCAACTAATATAAAGATTAAAGAATGATATGCAACTAATGCAATGATACAAAGATAGTCATTCTGTTGATCAAATTATTGTGCCCCTTTTATCATCACTGAACTTTTAAAATGTTAAAATTTAATACAAAAATCAATGGTATAATTGAACCATGATGACCCGAGTATAACTTACATGGATTTTGATATTGCAAGATGACACAAGAGTTGAGGTATAATTGAATCGAGGTGACCTGAGTGTTGCTTGTGTAAAACAAGAAAGAGTTAACCTTTATCCTGTACAAATCTAAAATGTCCTCGATGATATGTTCTTAATCATTTCTTGAGACAAATTTCAATAGTATTAAGGATTCACTCACAAATAGCAGACAAATGAAAATATCAAACTCCTTCCTTTCTTCTCTAGATTCAAGACATCCTTGAGTTTCTTAGGAGATTTGATAGTAAAAATTAAACTACCATAGATGATGATGCATGCTTACCCATATTACTTGTCAGATAAAAACATCTTGCCAGATAGATCTTTGTTTGGTTTTGTTGCGAATATCACTCGATGTGTTCGGATCTTGTTTTGATATTCATCATTGAGTTTCATGATCTTTGTTTTGCAAGATATATCTCTATTTGTGCGGTTGTTTACTTGTTCAAACGTAAAAAGGTGAATTGCCCCTAGCGAGGTCAAGATTTTGTCCCTAGCCCTAGACACAATTGTCTATATGGATATATAGACTGATTACCAAGCCATGGTGAGATATTATACAACTAAACTATTGTAGATAGTGATGGACAATGACTACATTTAGTGTGTCCAAGATTGTACTGTGTTTAAAGAGCTATGTCAGTCATGCATTACTTGCTAATTATATAGATAAGATGGATGTATATGTACTGATAGATAGAAGAGCCAATCTATCACAAATAGCGCTTGTTGCTATCTTTTCACCATTTTCTAATTTTTAGAATTTTTTTTGTATTTTTCTTGATTTTTGTATTTTTTGTATTTTTTTTGTTTTTCGATGCATTGGACAACTCAGGTGTAAAACTTCTTGAGATATATGTTAGGAACATCCAAAATGTCTCCTTCTGATGTAGATAGCTGATATGCCCCTGATCCATAAGCTAAAATGATGACGAAAGGACCTAGCCAGATTGGTTCAAACTTGCCTTTCTTTTCTCGATCTTGTTGATTGCAGGGAGTTTCTTTCAATACCAAGTCGCCAATTTGAAATGCCTTTGGTTTTAATATGGTTGTAGCTCCTACACATGCGTTGTTGGTATTCTTTAAGGTGATCAAAAGAATCTTGACAACGTTCATCTAGTAATTCCAATTCTTGCAGTCAGTTTATCTTGTATTCCTCATCTGGAATGAGTCCTTTCAGTGATACTCTGAGTGATGGAATTTCAAACTCAATTTATAAAATAGCCTTTGATCCATATACAAGTGCTTATGGTGTGGCTCCTGTAGGTTTGTGCATGCTAGTTCGATATGCCCATAAGGTGGAATTCAATTGAATATGCCAATCATGACTAGCATCATTCATAGTTTTCTTTAGGATTCTCAAAATGGTTTTGTTTGAAGCCTCTGCTTGACCATTTCCTTGAGGATAATAAGGTGTAGAGAAGAGATGTTGGATATGGAATCTTTCACAATGTTCTTTCACATCTTGATTTTTGAAAGGTCTACCATTATTAGTGATAATGGAACTGGGGATGCCATACTAACAAATGAGATAATTCAGGATGAAGGAAGATATTTGCTTGTCGGTAATAATAGTCAATCAAACAACTTCAATCCATTTTGTAAAATACTCTATGGCTGTGATTATGAACTTGTGTCCATTGGATGAGGAGGGATGAATCTTACCCACGAGACCAAGTCCCCACTGATAGAATAGCCATGATGTAGTGAATGGTTGCAACTTTTGTGCCGGTGCATGGATAAGTTTTCCATTGATTTGGCATTTTGGGAATTTTCTAGCAAATTGGTAGGATTCCTTTTCCATGGTCGGCCAATAATACTTCATTCTTAGAATTTTCTTACCTAGAATAGGACCACTTGAATGTGTTCCACAAATATCTTCGTGAAGTTCTTGCAAGGTGGTTTCAGATTCATTATGATCAAGACACCGAAGGAGAGTACCATAAAGACCTCGTCTATAAAGTGTATAAATAGTTAGGGTATAACAAGATGCCTGACATATAAAATTGCATTTCTGGTTTTTAGATAGATCTAGTATAGAAGGGTATTATACTTTAGGTAGGCATAGATCTTGTCATAGAGTGGTGAGTCAAAACTGAATAGGTGGTATATGACTTGGGATTTGGGATTGTCATAGGCAGGGGAAAATATTTTCTCTACCAGGAACTCATAATGACTCTGTGTTTCAGGTATTTGTAGGAGTGAGGCAATGGCTGCCATGACATCTATAGCTTTGTTATCCAGCCTGGGGATCTGCTCAAATTTGATATCCACACAGTATTTCTTGAAATTGTCCACCATTCTTTTGTATGACATTAAATTGTCATCCTTGGTTTGATAGTCATCATTTACCTGATTGATGACCAATTGAGAGTCTCCAAAGACCTGTAACTTTGTGATCTTCCATTCTACTACCACTTTGATTCCTGTGACTAGGGCTTCATACTTAGCTATGTTGTTCATGCAAGGGAATATTAATCTGTAAGATCTTGGGAAGGTGTGTCATTTTGGAGTGATGAATAGAATGTCGACACTTGATCCATGATGTGTGTATGATCCATCAAAGTACAAGACCTATGGTTGTGTTTTGATGGCTAGGACATCTGTGTCTAGAAATTTAACATGCAGTAGATGATTATCTTGTAATGGAGCCTCACCAATTGATTTTCTATAGCTTGACCTTTGATTTCTCTTTTGTCTATGTACTGAATGTCGAGCTCGCTCAAAATCATCACCCATTTAGCTAGTCTTCCTATTAAAGTAGCTTTGTTGAGTAAATACTTTAATGGGTCTATTTTTGATATTAACTTGATTGTGTGAGCTATCATATAGTGTTGAAACTTTTGAGAAGTGAACACCATGGCTAAACAAGATTTTTCAATGAAGGTATAGTTGATCTCATATCCATTCAATTTTCTATTGATGTTGTAGATCTCTCTTTATTTTCCTGATGAATCTTCTTATGCTAATAAAGCTCCTAAAGATACCTTTATGGTTGATATGTAGAGAAGTAGAGGGTTGTCTGCTATTGGTGGCACCAATATGGGTGGATTCATCAGGTACTACTTTAATTGGTGGAATGATTCTGCACATATGTCCTCCCATTTGAAAGGAACATTCTTGTGGAGTAGGTGAGTGAAAGGGAGGCACTTGTTGGCTAGTTGAGCAATGAATCTTCTGATAGATTGTAGTCATCCCTATAGAGATCTTAACTGATTGATATTTCTAGGTGTTGGCATCTCCATGATTTCCTATACTTTTGCAAGATCCACCTCGATGCCCTTTTCTGATACTATGTATCCCAATAGTTTGCGGGATGCTACACCGAAGACACACTTTTTTGGGTTTAGTCACACATTGAATTGTTCTAGCCTCTAAAAGATTTTTTCAAGAATATCTAGATATCCTTGCCTTGTAAATTATTTTGCTAATAGTTCATCTACACAGTCTTCCATGAATGTGTTCATCATGCCATGAAATATTGTGGTCATTGCTCGTTGATAGGTCAATCTTGCATTCTTTAAGCTAAAAGGCATGACATTCCAGTAGTAGGTACCCCATGGACATGTAAATGTTATTTTATCTTTGTCTTCTGGTGCTATTTTGATTTGATTATAGCTTGAGAAACTATCCATAAGTGACAATATGACATGTCTGCTGTTAAATCTACAATTGTGTCGATATTGGGTAAAGGAAAATCATCCTCAGAGAAAGTATTATTTAGATCTCTAAAGTTGGTACATATCCTGATACTTTTGTCCATTTTTTCAATAGGTACTATGTTGGAGATCCACTCTGCATAGTTGATTGGTCAGATGAAACCGACATCCAGTAGTTTCTTTAGTTTTGCTTTGACTAGTAGTGCCACATGTAGATTCATTTTTCTTAGCTTTTGTTTGATAGGCTTGGCTCCTGGAGCTATGTATAAATGGTGCATGATCAAGTCTGGATCTATCCCTAGCATATCTGCATATGACCAAGCAAAGTTGATTCTCTTTTCTTCAAAAAACCTTCTGAAACATCGTTTCTCTAGACCTGTTAAGGATGCAGCCAGATGTAAAGTCTTTAATATCTTCCTTGTGTTGGTATTTATTAATTGTGTTGGCTCAACCAGTATTGGTCAGCTCTCCTAATAGTGCTTAGGAAGAGTGTCAAGTCTTTCATCCGTCAATGCCTAAAAGAGGTTTTCATAGTTGGATACATCCTTTATTTTTACTTTTTTGTGATCTAATATTGCCATTAGATGGTTTCCAGCATTAGATCCCTTTTGTGTTTTATTTGTTTTGTGACTGAAAGACTTGGCACTCCCCTGGTTTGGTGTAGGAGCACCAACTTGGCAAATTTTGGTAGTTTTAGGGAATTTATTTTCTTTGGTTGTAATAAGGTCAATTTTAACCATTTTGTTTTCCTCAGATTTAATCTTGTAGGGTCTATCTTGTAACTGAAAAAGGATATGCCCATTCGACTGTAGCTAGAACACCAATAGTCATGGTATGACTATTGGTGTCCAAACTTTCTGTTGTTTATATGCCTCGAGAAAACATGAGGCAGGTTCATGTTTTTTATTACATTGCTGATGTAAAACTAAAGGAAGAGGAAATAAGAGACTTTTTCATTTTCTTCTATCCTAAGAACAGTCTTCTGCACCTTTATTTTCCATTTTTTCTTACGCGGACTGTATGAACTAAAAACGGACATTGAATGCAAATTTATTTAGGTGTGTTAACATCTAATGTCATTTTGAGTCTGCAGGTGTTTTGCGTTAAAGAAGTTCATAGCTTCTATCATTTCAATGATAAGAAGAGTTCGAAGCCAGGAACTTAAGAAGTTTGAAAGTCCATAATATGAATGACCACCATTCCACCATACTATAGATAGTTTTCAGGTGGAATGGGTCATGTTAGGGTTAGTTTAATGGTAGAATTAGGAACTACAATAGAGGATGGAGTGGAGTTTGTCTACCTTCAAAGATAGACCTAGCATCCTCATGTGCTAGGTTAGGAAGTTGATGAAGGGAGAACATGTTGACAGACCCTGCAATTTCTCATGTTTGACATGACAAAAGACCCTAAGAGTTGATAGGGAAATGGTGAGTGAAGGTTAATTTCACCCTCTATTACATCATGGTTGAACCTATCATTATGTGTTTTGCTGGTGGAGCATGTTTCAGGGTTTATTGAACAAAGGTAATGGACAATAGTGTCATCATTTGAGAAGATAGGTATATTGAGTTGTTCAAGTTGCTCCTAGTCTATGAGTTCAGGATATACGATGGGTAAGGAATCGTTAGGTGGGTTAAGATCTAATACTATAAGGGTCATGATCAAGACATTGTCAAAGTTATCAATAAGATCAAGGCCTATGATTGTAATCTCCTCATTCTCACTAGAATCATAGATATGTTGTGGTCCAAATTCAAATGATTGAGACATTGAACCTTCTGCATAGTATTAGTGTATAGGTATGAACCACATCTATATCAATGTCCTCGGTCACATCCGGACAAGAATCCCATTCCCACTCATTTGAGTCTATTTAAGACATGGATTCTAGTTTATGGAATTTCTCATAGAAATTTTGAGTTGCTTCTGCCTTTCTGATGGAAAAATACTTTTTTCATTGTGCAAAGTACTCCTCTTGCCGCTTTTTGATTGCTTTTTCTACTTCTTGTTGTTGTGCTATTCCTTGTTTTTGTTGTTATCACCATGCAGATTCTTGTTGTTGATTTTGTTGCCATGTGTTTTTTTGTTGTTGATTTATGTGTTGCTTGTGAACTAGGATATTCTAACCAAAGACTATTCATAATTTGTCTTTAGCATTTTGAGTAGGAAGGCGTATGGGTTCTAGAATACCTTCTTTTGTTTTACCAATAGGACCTTTTCCTATGTATCCCATTCTTTGCATGATCCTAAATCCATTGCCATATTGTTCTATTGGGATTGTGACACTTAATGTTGCTGCTCATGTGTCCTCTTCATCCTTGTATAACCATTTCAAGACATTTTTGTCTTCTGTTTCATCTACTAGTGTTCCTCCTTGGATAAATGTGCCATGAAAGAACTTGATGGGTTGTGAATATTTTTGCTTGGATGTTGATGGTTGTCCATGAGACCATGGCTAAATAGGCAACTTTGATAGACACACGAATGGTTCAAAAGAGTATTCTCCCATGCCTTTGTCCTTTAACTGCATATTTTTCTCAAACTCTATGGATAGAGATTTGAGCCGATCTTTACTGTTTGATGATGTGAAAGTGAGAGATTCCATGTTGTATGGTACAAGAATATTATGAGTTGCCCTGAGATTACTGCAGTACTGAAAAGGATTAGTGTCTGCTAAGATGGAAATTTCATATTGGGAATTTTAGGCACTGGTGGTATGTAGATGGTACTTCTTGCATTTCATGGATCTAAGGATGACCCAAGAGTATATTGTAAGACACGTTTATATGCAAGACTTGACAAAGAGTGTCCCTCTGAATTGGTCCTACTTATATGGGTAGTACCACTAATCCTTTTGATGATCTTTCTTCATAATCATATGCTTTTATGGTTATCTTTTTCTTTGGATCAATAGCTTTTTCTGAGAAGCCCAATGCACAGACAAGTTTTAAAGTATAGATATTTAGGTTGGCTCCTCCAACTATTAGTACACATTTTACCCAATGTTAATAGACCAACTTCAATATGGAGTGGAGTATTATGCACACAACTCAAAGAGACATCATCATGTTTAGAAAATGATAGATTATGAGGCACAATTAAATGTCCCACCATGGCTTGGAATCAATCAATATCCAATTTATTTGGAACTGTAGTGTCTACAAGAGCTCTTTCTAGAATATCTTTGTGCGTTGGTGAAATTTCGAGTAGCTCTAATATTGATATTTGGGCCAATATTTTTTATAATTGATCTACCAAACTGTATTGACTTTTTAGAGTGGATGCTTTGGAAGTGTTTCCTTTTAATATATACTTGGATTGGGCCTGTGTAGTCACATTTATCGAGACTTCCTCTTTCTTTTCCTTGATCTTAATGACATTGACTTGATTTTCACATATCGATATGTGATTGATGACATTTTTGTACACATGATTTATATAGGCCCCCTTGTTGTTTGAGCATGATGATGCTCCTTTGTCATAATTAGGAAGGGGATTCTTGAATGCTTTATGATCATCATTGGTTTTATGTCCATCTACTATTATGTCACCTTTGTCTAATAGATCTTGAACTAAATTTTTCAATCTTAGGCAGTCATTTGTCTGATGACCTTTACTTCTATGATACTCAAAATGATGTGCATCATTCCACTATGGTGGTTTGACTTGTGGTTCAAAATCTCTTGTGTTTGGCAAGGTGATGAATTTGTTTGCCAAAAGTTCTTTTAATGCTGATTCAAGTGATTACCCCAAAGGTGTGAATTTTTGGCAATTGACACTCATCTGGTGGATTCTAGTGCATGTATAATATTTTAGGGTTTTAATTGATGGAAACTCTTCTTGGAAATCCCATCCGGTAGTTATGGAGTCTGGTAACTGGTAGGGGAAATGGTCTGGTAATCTATCATAGGTATTTCAAGATAAGCAGAGCACTTTTGGTTTGGAATCCTTGTGATGATTGTGGTGGTGAGATCAATGCATGAGATGATAGGGCCGACATGTAGAAATCATGTTGAAATCATTTGGTTGAACTGCATATGGTTTAGAGATCCGGTCTTAACCAACACCTGGTTACACGTTACATTGCATAATATGGATGGTCGACTTGCTGATTGTTTAATTTTTTATTGTGGATATATATGACCAATGTAGAAGATCTTTTTGGTGTATGTTGTTGCATAATATGAGTGAGTGGTGATCAAGAAACCTATTTGGTGCAGTTTCACGTGCGCATTCTTGATTCGGTAGGTGACTAAGAAGCAGAACAAGGCAAAGTTACAGAGGTATTATATTCAAACTTTTTGCACTTAACTGGAACTCATCCAAGCATTTCTTGATGCTATTTTGGAGTTCAATCATTAAATTTATCTTGGTAAAAGATCTGTAAGTTAGTGAGACTTCCATATTGTAATTTGAGCAGTGAGCTCTAGGTTGTAAGCCTGAATGCAGGTGCATTCCCCTTTGTGTAATATTGTTTTGATTAAGTAAAAATAGGTTTTTGAAAGGAACCCAAACCTTTTACATATTAGGAAAAAGAGAGAGCATTAGAGCTTAAAAGAACCATTCCCGATCACTCCATCAACAAAAATTGATCCCACCCAAACCAAAAAGGGATCTCAAAACACATAACATAAAGATCCCCAAAAAGACAGTAAAAAGAAAGCAAAAGGACAACACAAAGACAAAGAAAGAGACTAAGACCGAGACAGCTAGATATTTTTCATAATATCTTCAACGTGAACCACCATCTGCTTCATGTTGTTCGGAGGTCTTCAAATCATCCAGCTCTCATCCCTTGATGTCACCCTGATTCTTGGTGTTGGCTCTAGTCCTCTTCTCATGACCTTTTTTATCCAACTGGTCCTTGTCGCCCTCTTTATCTTTAATGTTATCAAATCTGTTAATCAGAATGTTCATATTGTCCACAGAGGCTTTGAGAATCTAGAATTTCTATTCGGCTATTTTCTTCACAGTTAGTTCCATCTTGTCGACTCTTTTGCTTAGAATATTCATAGCAATTTCCAGCCCATTCACATCTTTATTTCCTTCCATCTCCTTAACCTTCTTTTCAGTTTCAAGAATTTTACTAACCATGTTTTCAATGACTTCAGCATTGTTGATTGCCACCGCCAATTCTATAACATTTTCAGATAGAGGTTTGTCGTCTATCATGGCTTTTTTGATAAAATTCATATCATTCTTCAGGCTACCTATGTTTTTCACCATTCTACTGACTGTATCATAGAATCCCTTAATACTCTCATTATCTCCAACACAATCACTAGGTTTTCCCCTTTTATCCTATTGGTCATCTTTCTGCAAACCTTGAGTATTCAAATCCTCATTACTACCCACAACCGGGATATCATCCCCCTCCTTACCCGACACATTTTCATTTTTATCCTCCTCTGACTCCTCATCAGAAGCAATCAAAATTTGATTTATATCTTTGTTACCTTGCCTGCTAATGTTATTCTTCCTCTGGGTTTGTTTTCTGGTCCCTTTACCTTTCTTGCTTTTGATGAACTTTCCATCGAAGGACTCATCCTCAGAATCTGAGATATCAGAATCAACCACTATCCTATTTCTCTTCCCCTTATTCCTCCCCTTTTTTCTTAACTCCTTCGACTCACCTTCTATTTCTGAGTCAAAGTTAAAACCACTATCCTCACTCTTCATTTCCTCATCCCTTGCATTTTTACCTCTAATAGGTTTATCAATGCATTTCCCTTTCGGCAATTTATACACTAGAACCATAAGACCCTGATGAAGAGCATGGTCGCCCTTAGGGTCTTTCTGCATTTCTTTAATTGTGTGATTCATGGAACAAGAAAGATAATAGGGCAAGCTTACTTTTGACCATGGCAAAAAATGGTTGAGCAACACAAAATGGTGCCCATAAGCTCTCGTAAATCTTCCATCCAGCGTAATGTAGGTTATTGTAGCAAACAAAATGAACCTCCATGGCCTACATATGCATTTAGGGGAGTGATAGGAGTTGTTGACCTTCACTATTTTCTTCTTCTCACCATCCATGATAGGAAATCTGTCTGCTACCTTATCAGAGACGCTACGATCTCTATAGAATTTAATGCCCTCTGTCACCATCCCTGTGGATTCTGCAATAATCTCCTCATCCACTGTCAACAACTAGGTGCCCACCAAAAATTTGCCACTCTTCCAATTCTTTATAAAGTACTTAGTGACCATTAGGTCTTTACCACTAAGCCTCTCCATAAACACACTTAAACCCCCCTCCTGTAGAATCTCCCAAACCTCTCTGTTCTTCTTCCAATCCGCACATGAGGTTGGTTCAAACCTTTTTTAGTTCCCTCCCATTTTTCCTTCACAGTCACTGGAATTCCTACTCTCTGCTCTAATTTTTCTTCTCTGGTTTCTATTATTGCCCTAAACAAAAAAGCCCTGAATCCATGCCTAGTTAATATGATAAGACACTTAAATAAATGTTCATCACCACCACTGTAAGCCTTCATCGAAATAAGTGGAAGAAGAATTTAGGAATTATGATTGATGATGCTACATTGCCTCATCTAGATACGGTCTAGATCAAACAAGGATTTTGCCTCATATGCAAATTCTCTCTCACCATTAATAGTAATGATTTCCTCAGTTCGGTAGGCCAGGTTGGCTGCCTAGTTAGCACATGAGTTAGCTTCCTTGTACATGTGTGTGAAAACATACATATCAAATGTATCACTTATTTTCTTCACTACTTTAATTGCATTGTTTATTGACCAAGAAGGCGAGAACACCTTATTCAAACAGTTTATGATATTCAAAGAGTCTTCGTCACACCAGACTCTGGTGCAATTGGATTCCTTTGCAAGAACCATCCCATGATAAGCTGCCATAGCCTCAACAACATGATTAGTTTGATTTCCTATAGGTATACATTTTATGATTTTGCATTTTCCCCATTCATCCCTTAAAACCACTCCACATCCTGCATTACCAGGATTACCCTTTGAAGTGTCAACAAAGTTGATTTTCATCCAACCATTGGGAGGACATTCCCATTTCACACCATCTCTAGGATTAGTCTGAAAGAAGTCTCATCCCTTTAATCTCTAGTTCTTGAAGATTATATGATCATCCTTATCTTGGGGATCAGCAATACCACATATGATATTAATATTTTCCATTATATTTCGTTTGATTTTCTCAAAAAAAAAATTGAGCCTTAGACACCTTCTCTCTGAACACTCTTTCATTTCTCTCTTTCCATATTCCCCAGTAGATATGGGGTAAAGCCAATTTCCATAACAAAATTGTAGACTTATTCCTTGAGGGGTGATGCCAAGAATTAAAAACCTCTTGAACTGATTCCAGGAAACTCCAACTGATATTGAAGTGATCCAGATATCTTCCCCAAATATCAATAGAGAAGGGACAATGAAAGAACAAGTGGTTAATGGTCTCCTCATTCGGCATACAAAGAAAAAAAACACTAGGCATACAAATACCTCTTTTTCTAAGGTTATCAATAGTTAGAATTTTATCTTGAAGGGCAGTCCAGAAAAAATATTAATTTTAGGAATTAGGCCTTTCACCCAATCCTTAGCCCAGCAAGGACTCTCCACCTTAGAGAACTGCTGATTATAAAGAGAAGCCACATAAAATTTACTATTGGCTATAAGTTTCCAGATTAGTTGATCTTCATCATCCACCACCACCATGGAGTTCATAATTTTGTTCAAATTACCAAGTGAGGGATCAACTTGGGATAATTCCTTCCATTGTCCATCATTCCAGTAGTCACCCACCATAGAGCCATATTTTTCCTTGCACTGATTTTGAAATTTACCCCAGTCAGGACTTTCACTCAACAGGGAGTCAAGCAACCAGGAATCTTCCTAGAATTTAATGAGGTTTCCTTTCCCCATCTTCCATTTCACACCTTTGGCAATTAGATCTCTTGTTCTTGAAACATTTTTCCAGATATTAGAGCCAATTGGGATATCTTCCGCATTGAGGAAGCTTAGAAGAGTAGGATATTATCTTTTATACTTGTTGTCCCATATCAATTTCCATTCTCCCTAGGTGTTATAACCTCTCCAAATCTACTTAGCCATAAGAAACTCATTCATGTCTCTTATTCTTCTAAGACCAAGACCTCCATTTCTTCTGGGTTTACAAACCCTATCCCATGGAATCAGATTCATTCTCTTCTTCTCCTTGACCCCTGTCCATAGAAAAGTTCTTTGAATTTTTTCAATAGCCTCCACAAACTTGGTGGGGATTCTAAAAAGGATAATGGCATAAAGAGGAATACTCTGAAGAGTAGATTTCAAAAGTTGAACCTTACCAGCTTGGCTGAGAAGAGAACCTTTCCAACCGGATAACTTCTTATGAAATTTATCCACAAGAGCTCCCCAAAAAGTATTAGGAGGATCTTGACATAATGGGAACCCCAAATAGGAAGCAGGAAGATTCCCCAATTGACACCCCAAAATGTTGCTTATTTTTATTTGTCTTCATTCTGGAGTGTTGATGAAATAAACAAATCTTTTAGACCAATTTATCAGTTGTCCAGTAGTTGTCCCATAACTATCCAATGCTTTCTTTAAACTCCTAGAATCTTGCATTGAAGCCTTCCCCATAATAATAGAATCATCCACAAACTACTGATGGGAGCAGAATTGATCTACTGAAGAAGGTTTCAACCCACAAAACTCTCCCTTCTCAACAAGCTTTCCAGTGCATCTCCCTAGACATTCTGCCATGATAATAAAAATAATCGGGGATAGAGGGTCCCCCTGTCTGAGACCCCTTGAAGACTTGAAGAAGGGAGAAGGAGAGCCATTGATTAAGACTAGAAAAGGAAGCATAAGTGACTAATTGCAGAATAAGACTGATACTTCTAGAGCAAAAACCAAAAGCTGAGAGTGCATCCATCATAAAATCCTAGTCCACTCTATCATAGGCTTTGGATAAGTCAAGCTTCAAAAGAAAGCCCTATTTTTTAGCACTGGATTGAAAGTGAATGTTTTCATGGACCAAAATTATCGAATCCAAGATTTGTCTCCCAAGGACAAAGCCACTTTGTTGGGGAGAAATGATAGAGGGAAGCAGCTTCAAGATTCTAGAAGTCAGAACCTTAGAGATGATCTTGTACAAAGAGTTGCAAAGGCTTATAGGTCTGAAAAGATCCATGGAATCGGCTCCCATCTTTTTGGGAATAAGGGCAATGAAAGTACCATTTAATTGTTTCAAAATTCTTCTAGGACCAAAAAACTCTTTCACAATCCTGGAGACATCATCTGTAGTACCTCTCCTCATTTGAACTCATTAGACATATTTTATTATTGTTTGCTTTCAGTGGATACATTACCAAGTTGTGTTATTCAGAATTATATGACATTATTTCATGCTTTATCTGGATATGAGATGCATAATTTATTTGCAGTATTTCAGTACTTGTGATCTATGGTATTTTATGGATTATTGCTATGTACTGACACTTTACTTTATCTATGCAATTTGTAATTATATGTTAGGTGTTTGTGAGTGTATTGGATGCAAGGGGATGATTTTCCTTCACTCACTCTAGTGAGATAGGGAACATCACAATTCTCCTTCATCGGTGTCTGTGTCGTGTTTTCTATATTGTATATATGCATGTGTGGTTCGGTGATGCAAGATATTGTAGGTACAAGTACCGGGTAGGTACGGGGTATTGTCTCCACCTGGCTTCACAGGTCTGAGCATGCCTTATATTGTCCAATGGAAGTGGAGGAGGTAGTAGTTTACCCTATTTTAACCAGTTACACTCTTGCGAGTGTCGTCAGTTGGTCGTCCTGTCAGTTTGTTCGGCCTTCGTATTTTGTCGTTTGGTCCTTTTATGATTATTTGTTTGGGGTTTGTTCAGTTTGTGTGTTTAGTGGATTTATTTAATTAATTAATTAATGGAGTTATCTCATAGTTGGTATTTTTGAATTATGTATTTTATGCTTTGAGATTATAAATTTAATTAATTAAAAGAATTTATTAAATTAAGTTGTAAGTTGCATGATATTAGAAATATATTTTATTTAAATTTTAGTGAAAAATAAATTAGATTAATTTCATTTATTGTTTCCTAGAATTTTAAATAAATAAAAGAATAACAGAATAAATAAATGAATAAAAGAATGAATTAGAATTAAAGTATTGCTTTAATTCCTTTTTTAGGAAATTAATTAATTTGCATGAGAAAATAAAAGAAAAAAATTGATTTTTGTTTATTGCATGTTAATTTATTCCTTTGTTCGGAATTAGAAAAGAAAAATAAAATTGCTTTTAACTACTAAAATTAAATGTTAGGGTTTTTGGGAAAAATATATGCAACCTAGAGTTTTAGTTTAAAAGGGGAAGATATCTTTTTATTTTGGGGGTCACGGGAAAGAGACAGAAATTTTGGTGAAGAAAACATTATTGGAAGCTTAGATTTTGGTGAAGAAAAATTGTTTGGAAGCTTGTTGAAGGATTGAATCTCTCTTACAAAGTTCTTCCAGGAAAGTTCTACCAGGTTGGATGGCTTCTTCTGGTTGTTTGTTTAAAGAAAATATTTTATTTCTTCCCTCTTTTTGAATGATGTGTGTATAATATTTGTCAAATCCAAAATTCATTCCTGAAATTAATTTTAGTTTATGGAAAGAGATTATGGATGGCTTCTTCTAGTTATTTCGTGTTCTTGGTTAAAATTCATTCGTGAAATTAATTTTAGTTTATGGAAAGAGATTATGTCCTGGGTGTTGTAGATTAAATTTTGTGAAGTTTTGGAAGGATTATTCTGGCAAAATTTTGCCAAGATGTTTTACTGTTCTTAAAAGTTGTAAGTTTTGGTAGAAAATGGGTTTACCAAAGAAAATATTCCCTTTTTGTTGGGGTTTGGTTTCGATATTTAGCTATGGTTGTTCTGTCAATAATTGTGTGATCTCTCGGTAATTATTTAGTTGCTATAGTAATAGATCTAATTTTAATTAAATTTATTTGGGTTTTAGAAGTTATGGGGAAATTATTTTATTTAATTATTTTGGGGAAATTGTACTAATTAAATTCTGGGAAAAATAATTTTTATTGAAAAAAATGAAATCCATAGTATTTTTTTATGCTTTTGAAAATTTTAAATTATTTTATATATATATATATATATATATATATAAAATGGGGTTTAGGGCAAGTCGGTAGCATAAATACGTGCTACTATGTATAGTAGGGGTTTAAATGAATTTGTGTTTCCCTGTGTAAATTTTGTGCAGAGTTTGGGGTTTTCAGTTTTCGTGCCAGGTTGTTTAATTAGGATTTTTAATTAAATTTTGATATGTAATATATATATATGTGTGTGTGTGTGTGTGTGTGTGTGTGTATTCATATTGAATTTTTTTAAAAAATTCTGGGCACTATGTGAGAGAAGAATTATTTAATATTGTGCTTGATTTCATGTTGTAATATATACATATATATATATATATATATATATATATAGTATTATGATTATAAGGTATATGAAATATATATACGATGAATAGATATATATATATATATGTTCATATACTTATATTATTTTTTAATATAAATATAATTAATTCAGAAATTGGTTATTTCCAGAAAAGCTTATAATTTAAGATTCTATATTTATGCTTGGAAATACATTAGGAGATTAATTTATATGTGAATTTATTTAACCTTATTGGACAAATGACAACATTGATTTCCTCGTATTAATATAGTTGTATTTTCTTACTTTATGGAAAATCTTTAATTGCAAGTATTTTATGATTTTGGTTGTTTAAAGAAAAGATTGCCTATATTAGGATCTTGTGTAAATGGTATTTGTAGTCAAGCTTTATGATTTTGGTTGTTTAAAGAAAAGATTTCCTATATTAGGATCTTGTGTAAATGGTGTTTGTAGTCAAGCTTAATTTCATTGCAATTTTGGTTGAGTTGTTGTTATGTCATATGTTGTTATATCTCATTGGTCAGGTGTTGATGTATAACCCCATTGATGTGAGCAATTGTGTGTTTTGTTCCAAATGGTCAATCCTAGGTTAGTGATTGTGTATCTTTCACCTGTGGTTTGTCAGGATTAGATATGGCTGTTTGTTTCACCTTAGAGTTCTCGTAGAGAGAGACCTTTCCTGTTAGTGTCCTATGAGAGAGAGTGGCTTTCGAGCGGGGGCCGCACCCGAGGTGGATGGCAAGATAACCCCTCGAAATTCAGTTAAGAAGTGATAACCTAATAATTAGTTAGGGGGTGGGTAGATTAAATATTAATTAAGATAATGTGCCTCGCACATGGTTGAGTGCTTGTATAGGCTCAGGATGTGGTGAGAAGACTTGGAATGACAAACTTACCAGGGTAACCACTATAAGCCATGCAATGACACTCTCTCCTTAGAGTCACTAGTGTTTGTGAGTTGAGTCACATGGATGTTTGCGGAGTCATGTATTTCTATCGTACTTGTCTTACTTTGCTTGTTTGAGGGTCTTCTACTATCTCCTAGCACGGTGGGGTGGTTTCATTTCAGGATCACATGGTTGAGTGGTAGTGCCACTTTCCATTGGATGTTCTGGATTGTATCTTCAGTCGAGGAAAGGCTTCACTGGTGTTTCTTGGTTCATAGTTCATGTACCAACTCTTGTTCATGATCATTGTTCAGTTGAGACCTTGTGGTCATTGTATCAAACTTTTATGTAACCTTGATATTGTAACTTTTGGATTTTGTGTTATTTTTGGAAGCCATGTATTTATGGATATTGTAATATTATATCGGTGGAATGTATGTTAATTAAGTTGCTTTGATCCTATGTATAAATGAAATATGGATAAATAAATGCATTGGAATACATTGATTCTTTCATTATGGAATTTAGATGTATGTGTAGGTTTATTCTCAAGCATTTAATTTACCTAATTAAAATAGACAATTGGATTAACCATGGTGTTAATATAATCTACAAATTAATCTTCATTGGTAACCCTTAGGAAATCGTGTGTTAGACTTTTGTTGTGTTATTAAACGTGCAATTGTTATAATTAATGCATTTAATCTTTAAAAAAAAAATATTTCACCCTTTAGTTGCCTAGTTGTGTTATTTTCCTTTAGGGTTCCTGGTGGGGCATTACATCATCTCCAACAATATGCCAGTACATTTGAAAAAAGAACATGGGAAAACCATCTGGGTCCATGGCCTTGCTACCTTCAAAGGTGTTGACAGTTTTCAAAATCTCATTATTGGATGGGATAGCAGTTAGATATGAGTTCTGATCCACATCCAAGATAGAGGGGACGCAATCCATTAGGTCCTTTTGAGCTTGCAAATCCAAATTCTAACCCTTAGAAAGGAGGTTGGAGAAAAACTCCATGGCAGCCTTCCTCATAGATTCTTCATCTTCAACAGTTCTACCATTAACATTAATCTATGATATCCTATTAATGGCCTTGTGTTTTAAAGTGGACATATGAAATTATTTAGTATTTATGTCCCCTTCCTTCAACCAAACATTTCTTGACCTTTGTTTCTATAAAATTTCTTCTTTTTCTATTATGTCATGATATTTCATAAGAATCTCATCTTCAACATCTCTCGATACCTTAGTATAGCCATTATTCTGAATCTCATCCTGTATATCTTTCAAATCTAAGAGAATGGTGGCTTTAGAAACAAAGATGTTCCCAAAGGATTCCTTATTCCATCTTTTTACATTATCTTTCACAAACTTCACCCTTTTGACCACCTTATACATAACATTACCTTCAATTCTAACCTACCACCATTCCTTGATTTTTCTTTCCATATCTGGGTGTTTATCCACATTCTCTCAAATCTATAAGGGAAGTGTCTTCTTCCCTTCTTGGCATTAGCCATGAAGGATATAGGATAGTGATCTGATCCTGCCCTTATGTGAGCTAATAAAGAACAAAAGTAAAAATTAAACCAATCCAAAGAAATAAGAGCTCTATCAAGCCAAACCTGAATTAAGTCCTCACCGCTCCTTCTATTAGTCTAGGTGTATTTAACTCCTTGCAAATCCAGGTCATGGAGAGCATTATTATTGATTAAGTCCATTAAATCCAATCTATTATCCAGATTGGTTTGGCTCCCTCCCTTTTTCTCATTTTCCTTCAAAGGGGTATTGAAGTCCCCCATAATCATCCACCCATCTTTAGCAAACCTACTTCTAAACAATGATAACCTTTTCCAAAAGTCACTTCTTCTAGTCTTAGTGTTAGGGGCATGCACATTAGTTAAGACCCATGAAGTACCCTCTTTCAAATGCTTAAATCTAATACAAGCTAGATTGTTGTACTGAATCAACACTTATCCCTCTACATTATTTTTATTCTAGAAAGTAACAATACCTCCCGAAGCTCCTTCTGAACTACCACCACTAACTCCTCTATTACTAAACATTTTCAAGCTTTCAACCTTATCCTTAGAAATTTTAGTTTCTTGAATCAAAAAAATATCTGGGTTTTTGTCTCTAATCATACTTTTAATTAAATCATGTTTGTGAGGATTATTCAATCCTCGAATATTCCAGGAGATAATCTTCATGGTTTTTTAGAAATACCTGCCTCAAAGATGGTTCTTTGAGTCCCGTCTGCTATATTCTTGCTTGTTTTCATGGTCCTCTTCTTTACATTTGAGTACCTTCCTGGAGAAGTATGCTGAGCTCCCACATCCCCTAGTCCACTTCTGGTATTTCTGGTGGATGTATTATTGTTGTTGCTGTTATTATTCTTTTTTTTGTTCTTGTTCTTTCTTTTATCCTTCATTACTTCTTCTTCTTCCTGCTTTGACTCACTCTTTCCCAATGCCTTTTTGATGTCTTCCTCATCTCCCCATTTTGGTTGATTTTCCTCCAGAAAAGTCAACTTTACTTAAGCTAGAGAGGCTAATGAAATCTCCGATAGCCCTTGTTCAAAGATATTATCAGGTTGTGCATCTTGGATTCATCCTGCTCCATTTTCTGACTCAGATAATTTTGATATCGAGTTAAAATTGTCTCCCTCCTCTTTGTTATCTTTGGATTAACTAACTCCCTTATCCATCTAATTGTTATTCCTTTTCTCATTCTAATCTAAATTTTGTTTTGTCTTATCCTTTTCCTTATTTTGACTGCTAACTTGTGACTCTCTTTCTCCATCATTTGAATTCTTTCCACTATCCTCCTGCTCCTTTTCTTGATGGGAGATCTTATCATTATCTCCTTTCTTCATTTCATTTCCTGACTGCTTCTCCTGATCCACTCCATCAGAAGGTGAGGCTTTCAAAGAATTGTCCACCTTTTTCCACACTTTAGTTTGGGATTGAGATTTGACCACATTGCTTGGGAATTTTTTATCCCAGTGCCCAACTTTATTACAATGAAAGCATGTAAAAGGGATTGATTCAGAAACAATATTTTGCATCCATTTGCCTAGTTTTGATTCTATCTCTATTTCCTCTGGTATATCTGTTTTGGGCCCAACTCCTACACAGATTATAGCATAAATAAGTCTTCTTCTAGATGTCGTAACTGGATCAATGGCGATAAGCTCCCCGAAAGCATTGGCTATTCTAGCAAACACATCTTCCTCCCAATATTCCATAGGAATCCTAGGTAACTTTATCTAAACTAGAACTTGGACCACAAACTTATCCTCTCTTTCTGCATTAGGGTACCATTTCTGGATATACATTAAATATTTGCCTATCGCCCAAGTACCATTGCAGAGGATATTTTTGTGATCCTCCTCACAAGAGAAAGAAAAGGAAAGGCATCCTTTGTTAATAGTGACCACATCAACCCGACCTTTCAAATTCCATTTCCTCTTAACAAATCCATGAACAACCTCAATTTTTGGTCTCGTCCCAAAGAATTTTCTAGTCAGAGTATTTTCCATTCGAGCAATGTTGTGATCTATAATTTGGTCTGGAATGGAAATGACAAACTTTCCCTGAGAAACATTTGAAGTATTTTTAACCATGGACAAAGATGACTTAACTTTGGGTTTGACCCCAAACAAAGAGGACCATTTACCAATGTGTCCAATCGATCTGGGTCCCCCCTCTAGATCCCCCAAATTTGAAGGGGTCTCAAGATCCTTCCCATTAGATTATTTTCCCTTCACTGGGTCCTCTGAACCACTTGTTGCTTGCTGTCCTAGAACTGCTTTAGGTTTGCCAGCTCCCAAATTTAAATTTTGAACTTGACCATTCACCTTGTCTACTACTACCTGCTCCTCTCATGATCTGGGACCCCCTCTTGGGTCCCTCGAATCCAAATGAGCATCGGGTTCCTTACCATCTGAACTCTCCCCTTCCAAAGAGCTCCCTAAATCTCCTACTACATATTGTCCTACTACTGAACCAGTTCTCCAGCCCAAAAAAATTGAATTTTGGGCTTGACCGCTCCCCTTCTCCTCCCCTCTCCTTTCCATCATCTCATCTAACACATGTGTGTAATATTGTTTTACTACTGGCCATAGTGGAATAATATTGTAGGTTCAAATCCCACTGTGGTTTTTCCCTTTTCGGGTTTCGACGTAAAAATCCTAGTGTTATGATTTTGTGGTTGATTGTCTTGTGTTTCTGCATTTTTCTTTCTTGCATTTGGTTCCAGTCGTCTGAGAATAATAGGTTTAAAAATTCCTTTACTAGTAGAACATTGATTCACCCCCCCTCTCAATGATCACTAATTCCATCAATTGGTATTAGAGCCTAATTCCTCTAAGGAATCCTAATGGCTTGAGGAAGGTCTGGGAGATTGAATCAATCAATTTCGGTTTGTAGAGAAAGCTTTGTGTGGCACTTGAGGATCTTGATGCAACAAGAAATGAAATAACCTTCTTAAAGAAAAATTTGAATGCACCTAAAGACTTCATTAATGATTTGAAAGATCAATTCAACACTTCAAGAGACAAGAGGAAAGAGCCGATGGACAAGCTGAAGGAGAAAGAAGAACAAAGAATGAAAAATCAGGACAAAGTTGATGAATGTGATAAGCTTACTAGAGAAAATGTTGTATTGAAGAATGAGATGCAATTCATTGTGATGAAGTTGACTTAGGAGATTGAAGACTAGAAGAAGAACGAGGAAAGCTTGACTCAATCATTGAAAAATAGATCAAATGAATGCTTCAGGCTTACCTATGAGAATGATCAGTTGAAGCTTGAGTTGACACAATCAAGGAATAATGGTCAAGAACTTGAAAGATAGATTGTTGCCATAAGAGATGAGCTTGCTTCTGCAAATGAATAGAAAGACAAATTCAATGCTAGCTCACCAAGGCTTGATGAGATGCTGGATAGTTAGAGACATGGAAAGACATGAGAGGACTTGGATATGAGAAAAGAGAATCCTCTAGTTTTGGACAAAGAAATGTAAAACCTAAGAGCAAGAATCCTCTGGTAAGACAACCTAATACCTAAAAATTCAATGATAGATGTTTTACTTGCAATAAGTTTGGTCATATAGAAAATTAATGTAAAAGTAGGATGAATAATGAAATGAATAATATGAACAATGGTCCTACCTTTACCACTTAGTGTTTCATATGCAATAATTTTGGTCACAAGTCAAACATGTGCAAAGAAGCAATGAACAATTTTCAGAACAAGAGATGTTATGCTTGTGGGATGTTTGGACATATCTCTAACTAATGAAGGATGAGACCAAATAAGATGAATTTCAAACCTATGTAGAGAAATGTTGTTTGTCATGTATGCAACAAAACCAGTCACATTGTAAAAATTTGCAGAAGAGAGAATAATGATCCAATAAACAAAGGCCAATCATATGAGAAAGGCAAGGCAAAGGTAGAAGAGATCTAGAACAAGCATGAGAAGATGTGGGTTAGAAAAGATGAATCCAAGATAGAAAGTGGATTTGAACCTGAATCCGGTGAAGGATCTTCATCCGATAACTAAGGTATTTGGCCTTAGGGGTGGCATCTTCATGCACAATATTGCAAAACCCCCTAAAGAGATCTGTGATCAATCAAGGTTGATTGCAGATGCTTGGAGATGATTATCCATAATTCATCATGTCGATCTTGGAATCTGGTGGATTGGGTTATATTGAATAAGACATACAATTGACCTTTTTTGTTGCATTTATTTCAACTTAAAGTTAGGGTTTCAAAAGATAAAAAGGAAAAAATGTGAATCATTTCTCACATTGTGAACGAAGAGTTTAAGCTGCAGAGCGAGGCGAACTATATTTCACAGCAATCAGAAGGCTTGAGGTGATTCAAAAAAATTTCTTCTGCATCCAATATAAGAGAAAGGTATTTACCGAAGTGTGTTCTAAACCCTAATTTTTCTTGAAATGGCGTCTTCTTTTGTTGATAATCCTTTGGTAGTAGAAATTTATGAGTCTACAAGACCTCAATTCAAAAGACATCCTTTTAAGTATGTTGAGGGTGATCCTAATGGTTCTTTTTCATCCATTCCATATGAAGTTTTGCATGTTGATGATGTTAGGGCATACATTCACTACACAATTGAGGAAACCAGAAATAAGGATATCTTGACCTTGTATACTGACCACATAATGAATGAAGTTGGAAACCCGAAATTGAAATATGCTCAATTATAGAAGAAGGGTTTCATGCAGTTTGTTCATTTTTTGACATTCAATGAGGACGAATGGGTGATATATATTTTGAGTCATGTCCACGATAAATTCTTATGGCTAGATAGACCCTACAAGATAACCCAACAGGCAATTCATACAGTCACATGTCCGAATGAAACTAGTGGAAAACCTAATTTGAGAAAGGTGACAAACCCAACCATCACAAAGCTAATCGGTGCTCAATTTGATAGTAGGTCAATAATAATTCATGATATCTTAGAGAATTATGTCAGATTTGCATCGATGATTATTGGATACAAAGTTTATTAGTCTAGCAGATTGAACTCAGTCTCTGGTACTACGATATATGCAGCCTATTAGATGGTGAAAGAAGATATGTAGTATGACTTGTGCACAGTTATTCTTGAAGAGCTCTTGAGAAATCTGAAGAAAATTAAAATAGACAAGAAGAATGTCTTCCAATTCGGTTCACTAATTGTTTGTTTAGCATTGTACTTCATGAATGAAATACCCAACACAGGAAAAGTTCAATGGGCATATGACTTGCCTATAGCCACTCAAATCAAGCAAGGTTTGTAGAGACTCCAAAAGTTGATACTGCACCAAGTGGTGACACCGGTGCACAGATTAGAGAAAAGGATGCAGGAAAAGGAGAATCAGAGAAGGACAAGGCATCAGATAAGGAAGAAGAGGTCAATAAGGGAAAGCAACAAACTGACCATGTCCCAGTAATCATGGCAATTGACACTCCAAGGGACAAATGGAAAATAATTCTGCCACATATCTCCATCAATTTTGATAGACCTCTTTACATTGGTCAAATGTCTCCAACTGAAAGGCCGATGGTTGCTGCAGCGGCCTAGGCTCAAGCTAGTCAAGACTTGGTTAAATCAAAGACCGAGGACAAAAGGTTGATTGAGATGTCTATAGGTGTTTTGCAAAAAGGTGGTACTGGAAGTGCAATTAGATCCAAATTCTAACCCCTCTGGCAAGTTACTACAGTTAATCAACAATATCAATACCAATTTTGAGTCATTGGAGAAGGCAACCACCCAGAAAGTATTAGACAGATTCAAGGAGGTGTGAATGTAGATCTTTTGAAAGATGATTGAAGATGATAGGGCTAGATTAAACAAAGAATTGTAGACTATCTCCAAGGCACTAAGTGAAGGAGGAAAGATATATAAGTCATGCCTTATACTGCCCAAATTGACTTCAGATCTAGACAAGCAGATCAATGTTTGCTAGGGAAAGCTTGATAGTATATCTCAGTCTTTTGATTCCAATGTAGCCCTTGCCAACAAATTAGAAGGTTAGGTGATGGCTCTAATTGATCATATCTCAAGCTCGAACTTAGAAAAGGACATGATACTGAGGTGGGTTGGTGAATTCTAGAACCTTATTTCTCCCCAGATGGATACCATGCTAAACAACAAAGTTGATTGCATGAAGACAATGGCTCAACCAGTTATGTCTGAATTAAAAGATGTGGAGATATATGTTTATGTTTTTAGTTCTTTCATCATAGTTTTGGACAACTTGAAGAATGGGTGGGATACCCACTTAGGATTTTTGAAGACCATTTTTACAGATATCTTCAAGTATGTATGGAATATCTGGTATGTATTCTTGTATATAAGTTTTTGTGCAGCACCCCATCTTTGGCATTGTTATCAAAGGGGGAGAGTGGAGTGAAAAATATACAGAGAATGATACAATATTTTGAGTCCTGGTCTAAGGGCTTAGAAATTTTGATCCGGTATACAGGTTTCAATACTTAGTCATTTTTTACGAGTGTTTCCATCAATGCCAAAGGGGGAGATTGTTGGCAATTGACACTCATCTAGTGGATTCTAGTGCATGTATAATGGTTAAGGGTTATCATTGATGGCAACTCTTCTTGGAAATTGCATCTGGTAGTTATGGATTCTGGTAACCAGTAGGGGTAATAGTCTGGTAATCTATCATCGATATTTTAGGATAAGCATAACACTTTTGGTTTTGAATCCTTGTAGTTATTGTGGTGGTAAGATTCGTGCATGGGATGATAGGGCTGACATGTAGAAATCATCTTGACATCATTTAGTTGAGCCACATATGGTTTAGAGATCCGGTCTTAGCCAACACCATGTTACACATTACATTGCATAATATGGATAACCAACTTGATGAATGTTTTAATTTTGATTGTGGATATATATGATCGATGTAGAAGATCTTTTTGGTGTATGATATTGCATGATATGAGCGAGTGGTGATCAAGAAACCTATTTGGAATAGTTTCACGTGCACATTGTTGATTCAATAACTGACTCAGAAGTAGAACAAGGCAGAGTTATAGAGGTATTACAGTCAGACTTTTTGCACTTAACTGAAACTCATCAAAGAATTTCTTGATGCTATTTTGGAGTTCAATCATTATAGTTATCTTGGTAAAAGATCTATAAGTTAGTGAGACTTCCATATTATAATTTGAGCAGTGAGCTCTACGTTGTAAGCCTAAATGCAAGTGCATTCCCATTTGTGTAATATTGTTTTACTATTGGCCTTAGTGGAATAATATTGTGGGTTCAAATCCCACCGTGGTTTTTCCCTTTCCGAGTTTCCACATAAAAATATCGGTGTTATGATTTTGTGGTTGATTGTCTTATGTTTTTGCATTTTTCTTTCTTGCATTTGGTTCTGGTGGTCTGAGAATAATAAGTTTGAAAATTCCTTTACCAGTAGAACACTAATTCACCCCCTCCCCCCCTCTCAGTGTTCTCTAATTCCATCAATTGTGAATTTCCTTTGATATGGTGTAGGAGATGGTTTTGTGTTATTGTTTCCTTGATTGTTGGTTGGTTTAGTACCTGAAAAGTTCAAAACTTGTTGTTTTGGTTTTACATTATGGGCATCGATCATACCATCATTGACGATATTCTTGTTTCTCATCCAGAATTTGGATTTATCTTTGTTGTTGTTGGTGTTATTGTTATTGTTGTTGTATATGTTTGAAAAAATCATACCTTCTTTAGAGAATTTCAAGATTCCCCTTTCAATGGAGGTTTCTTCTATTTTGATTTTATTATAGATCAATTTATGGAAGCTAGGTGGATATTAATTGGATTTGATAACTCATTTCACTACTAAGATTGTCAATAAAGATATCCATCCTTTCCTTTTCAAGTACTGGACAAGGGTATCTAGAAATCAATCGTCTCCATCTTTGTAAGAATGTCATGAATGGTTGATTATTTTTCTATTTGGTATTGCAAAGGTCAAGCATGGTTACTCATGTTGGATATTGTAAGTATTGTGACACAAAGTTTTTTACTATCTCTTCAAATGATCTTAGGGCCGATGTGAGTTTTGAGAGCCATTCCATAGTTTGTCCACCTAGACTTCTTGGAAACAATCTCATCATTTAGGTGTGATTATGTGTGAATTCCAAACTCATGGCACAAAACTCCCTTATATGATCTTGGGGGTCAGTTGCGCCATTATACTTGTCATATTTGGGAATTTCACAATTGGGTGGAAATGGTATCATTTTCAGGCTTCTATCGAAAGGGTAGTGGCAAATATTCTCTAAGGAATATCCTTTTGTTGTCCCTTGTTGCATTTCTTGCATTTGTTGTTGAAGAGCTTGGATTTGTTGTGTTAATGCGCCCAAAGGCTTGTTATCATTGTTCCTTGGTTCATCATCATGGTTGTTGGTATTATAGTTGTGTGATCTTGGCTCTTCTCTTATTTCATGGTTTTGTTGTGTTAACTGGTCCATATCAAAATCAACAGGGATCTTGACGCATTTGCTTGCTAGCATGAAAAGTATTTTTCCTTGTCAGATTCTATAAGTTTTTGCATGAGTTTCTGGAAACTAGTGTTTTCTTGGGCCTCTTGGATTAGGTCCTCAGTTATTTCATCTTCACTAGCATCAAAGAAGGGGTTTGTTCTTTTATGTCCCATGATCAGTTGTGATTGTATTTCTTATTCTCTACACTTTTGAGCTTGAGTTACAACTGGCATGTGAAGGATTACTTTGCAGCTCAATAAGTGATTATTTGTTGATGCAAATAAGCCAAGTTGATTTTTACTCCTTTATTGAGATGTTTTGATAATGTAGATCTTTGTTCAAAAGCATGAGTTTTAGAGACTCTTTGTCGAATTCAGTTCCACAACCGCATGAATAATTTTGGACTTGGTGTAGGAATATGCGATATTTCAACAAAAGTTTGTGGTTTATGTACAGAAATTTCCTTTTCTTCAAGATTTTCTTTTGACTAGGCTCTTTTCTCTTCAAACCAGTCTTTTGACAAAGATTCTTCTTGTTTAAGTGTCGAGGGGTGGTCATACAAGTGATCAAAGTTTTAGTTTTGAATAGGTTGATTTGAGACAAAATACCTTGTTTTGATACCCAAGCTTACAAATTTGAATACAGGTTTCAATATTCCCCTATTTATATGAATAAGTGCATCAAATGATGTAATGAAGTTTCCTGATGAAGGATGATTTATCTTGATATTGGAAACTAGATGATTTGACTAACTTGGATAACTAGCTAAGTATTTGATGTTGATATTGGTTGAAATTGTGAAACTTAGATCACTAGTTGATATCCTCTGATTTTGTTTAAAGAAATTTTGTTTGTGAAAAATGGATCCAAAAGAAACCCTAAAAGGGTAGCTGAATCAAGTTTTAGATCTCTGAGATTTGGCCTAGAAACACTCTTAGTTACAAATGTGCTAATGTATATGCGCTACTTTAGGTATCAAATGTGCTACTTCAGAGGTCAACTGTGCCACTACACTGATCAAATGCGCTAGTGGATAAATCAAATTTGCCAAAGGAATCCTTAAATGCACCACATAAATTGTCAAATGTGCCAATCTATGGGATTTTCTATTTTTTTGCAATTCGAAGTGATTTTTGACTTTGTTGGATTTTTTTGCAAGATGTTTGTGTGATATCTAACAAGAACACATAAAAAATCTCATGAACACAATAGCAGATTTATCATTAATCTAAACATGAAGTGTATGTTCAAAGATCTTTTCAAATCCTCTTTTGTTTTCACTGGATTTGAACAAGAATGCACATCAATTAGACTCACTAATCTCAAGGGTCATCAATAATACCACAACCCACACTTGATACTCTGTCGGCTCAAACAGCCCTGTCACACCCTAAGGTGCACCCATTTTTTTGTCTTTTTCTAGAAGTTGAACCAAAGAGAATTGCTTCTCAATTGGATCATTTTCTTGGGATATTTATGGTGATTGCCTTGGGGGTGGATTCTTCCCTACCCTTGTACTATGATATTAAGGATCTTTGGATATCTGACTCGATGAGGCTTCTATTCTTAAAGCTATTAGTGAGGCTTTCATTCGGTCTTCAATGATAAACTCCCTTGGGAGGCTTTACGTATCTCAAGGATACTGGGGAAGGCTAATCACTGAGAAAAACCGTTGAACATGATTTCATCGTATCCACATTTGATTATAGTGGGTTGGAATACTTGGCGTTAGCCGTTCCCCACTTAGGTAGTTCTCCTCTCACCAACCTTATGGGCTTCTCAAGAGGGAAGGCCTGCTAAAGGTTTTATCTTATTGCAAGAAATAAAACAAAGCAAGTACATAGTGAGTTTGGCTTTTTGATCACCCACTTAAGGGGAGAGCATATGCCTATCACTTTCGAGTCACAATGAACACTTGTTCTTTTTACTTCAATATCACAAAATGATCTAGATGCTATTTGGAAATTTTGTTCCAACAAACATGGTGTTTGTTTTACCCAAGATAGCAATGATGAGAGTAGAAATTCTTGAACTTTTGTGAAAATAAACCTTGTCAACAAAAGAAATCACCAAATGATAACAATGAGGAACTTGAAAGTAAAAACTCCCAACTTGATGTGGATTGTTCTTTGTTACCTTTGAAAAAATCAAAATGGCTTTTTTTTTTTATGCTCTGGAAACAAAGAAAATTGTCTCGTTCTTTTTATGAGCACCAAAAGAATGTGAACTAACTTGCAAGAAAGACAAATGTTTGATTTGTTGTTCTTTTTACCTTTTACAATAAAGTAAGGTGAGATTATTTTTAAGCACTAAATGAATAAGTGGGATTCTTTTTAAGCCCCAAAACACAAAATGAGGTTCCTTTTAAGCTTTTTGCAAGAATAAAGATGAATTCTTTTTAATCCCCTCTGTAAAAAAAAGTTAAAAAGAAATAAATATAGGATTCTAAACTACCTCCTTGAACCCTGTAAACAAGTGTTAAAACCTACAAAAACTATTAGCAAAATCAATTATGGTGGTGGGCTTGACAAGCCTAATTTTTTTTATTTCAGTTATAAATTTTCCATTCTCTGTGTCAAATGTGCCAGAATAGAAATTGAATGCGCTAAACAATTTTCCCGATGTGCCAGAAGAAGAGTCTAATGCTACAAGATTGATTAAATGCGCCAACAAACAAGTCATATGCACCAGTAGAAAATTTAAATGCGCTAAAAATATACATTGAATGCGCTAGAAGCTTGTTCAAATGCGTTAAAACTCTATACATTTTGGGCCTATGTGAAACTTGCAAAAAAAAGTTTAAACAATGAGTTGCCCCATGGTGGGTACCAAAAATGTAAGGAAAGAGGGTTGGCCAATCAAGAGCATAAACAACCTGCATACCAATGAAACATTATATGATAAAGATTAAATGAACAAAACAAGATAAATCATTAATCTCCTTAAAACCATTCTATTGTTCTTTATATACAAGGATTCTTCAAATCAAGATTGCTCTTAGATTATATGAGAACTTGATATTTAGAATGACTACCAAAAGAATGAGGGATGAATTGATAAATATCTAAATGCAAGTGCAACTAAGATCTATTGATATGATGTTGATAACTTATGATATGATAAAAGATGGTAAAGCTAAGATGAGATTAGGCTAACATGATATGCTACCCTAACATGATATGCTATACTAACATGACAATTCTAATACTAGAATGCTCCTAAATGCTTAATCTTTTCAAAGAGAGGCAAATGAGACTTTCTGATAACATGTATGCAAGAAATTAGATAAAAACCTAGGATCTTGGTAATGAGGAAATGAGGCCTATATATAGAAGAAATGGGCAATTGGATGGTTAAGATTCAATTATCTTAACAAGGGCTAGGATTGAATGATTTTCAATCCATGTGGGAGTTTCAACCCAATCCCATGTTGACAAGTGTCACCATGAGAAGGATTGAGAGGAGAGAGAAGAGGCATTAAATGCCTGAGAAGACATGAGGGTCACCCTAGGAAGGTTTGGTTAGGGTTGAGTTAGTGGATAAATCTTTTATCCAAAGGATAAACTCATGTGCAAGAGTTAAAGGATAACAATGGTCAAAGTAATGAATGCTTGAAGAGACCCATGCGTTTAAATATGGTCAAGTTAGAGAGAAAGTCTCTAACCTAGGGTTGAGTTTGAGTTAACCATTAATGGTTATGTAAGAGCCTTTAATGGTTTGGAAGAATTTGGAGGTTAACCATTTGAAGACATAAAGCCTTTAATTGTTGTTGAAAACTTTAGAGGCTTTTGAGAAGTGACCTCTTCTTATTTAGGAATGTGACATTGATTAAGGGGTAATTAGGCAAATAGGAAGTGATTAGAAGAATCTATTAGAGGTTTAAGCATGCAAGTGGATTTTGCAAGTGGGAAGGATTTTGGGATTTTTCATTAAATTAAAATCATTTATTTCAATTAAATGATGCAACTTGCCTTTGTAGAAAGTGGGTTGGGGATTTATAAATAAATATTAATTTATTTATATGTAAGAATTGATTTAATCAAATAAATATGATTTATTCAATTTGGCTAGGTGAATCAAATAAATTGAATAATTTATTTAATTAGGTGAAAAAGGGGTTAATTAATCAAATATTAAATTTAATTAATAGTTGGATAGAAGAAAGGATAAATTAATTAAATCTTTAATTTAATAAATAGTTTGATAAATGATAATTAAACAAACGTAAAACTCATTTAATTAAGTGGACAAAAATAGGTGTCTACAGTATGTAGTCTAGCTTATGTATTCACTAGGCTCACTTAGGTATTGTCTTGCATGATATATGCATCTATGATCTCTTCAAATGTACCTCTTCTTGACATGTAGATGGTATCCTAGAAGTCTTATGCATACCAAACGAGGCATTCTTTGGTCAATAACAACCACATGCTAGAAGACATATATTAATAACATCCTACCAAAAAGACCAAAAATAACAATAAGAATGATAGAAATCCAGAACCACAACATAAAGTATAAAATTATACCTTACAAATTTTCAACAATGAATTACAAAACTGTGACCCAAAATTGTGAAATTTCTATAGGAAAAATGCAAAAAAACTTATTAGATGAATGTGACAATCTATCAACGAATGCGAAATAGATTACTACTAAATGTGGAAATCTATGCTACAGATGCAAATATTCTAAATCGACTAAGAAATTTGAGACCTATAGCTGCAAACACATGAAAAATCAAAATTTAGTAAGTTGTTTCTTCATGTCAAGTTCACCAAAATGTCTATGAGGGAAAATTAGTAGTTAAATTAGATCAAGTGGCAACCAAGAATATGAAATCTAACTAGAAAATCCAATCACAACTCAATAGAGGAATACAACTGAAATCAACAATGAAACAACATGACATCCCAAAACAATTAAACCCATTTTGACTCTGATGTACTTGTCCTCTATTGTCCTTGTTCTTTTTATGGAGAAGGTGGCTCTCAAAGTCACACTTTGGAAATACCTGGAATATGTAAGCACAAGAATTACAAAGATAGTGGTTGTTGAAAAATCAAGATTGATGTTTAATTTATAGATTAAGAGAGGTTTGATTTGAAGACAAAATTGATCAACAATTGAGATTTAATAAGACAGGTTGTTGAGAGAAAATTACTCACTTTGACTGGATTTGATTGAGAGAATAACTCACTTGACTAACTAGTCAAGAGACATGATTGGGAGTGGAACTGACTTGACTAAGTAGTTAGAAAAAGTTGATTTAAAATAAGGGGGAAGTAATTGACTAGTTAGAAAAAGTGATTGATGAGTCACTAGATGGAATTAAGTGTTAATGTTAGTTCATAATTTCCACATGTGATGTAGAAAATCTAGACTGAAATGTTGTTTGGATTACATTTGGGTTTTCAAAAATGTCAAATGAAATTGGAATTAGTGGGGAATGAATTGAATTTGAATTTGGAAGGAAATTTGATTTATTCAAGATTAAGATCAAATGACATTAAATAAATTTATGAAATTTATTTAATGAGGAGACATTATTAGGTAATCAAATAACTTAAAGAAATTATTTAATTATGGGGAGAATAGAAATCAAATTTAATTAGCCAATAAAGATTATTCAATTAAAGTAAATAATCAAGATTAATTAAATAATAAAATAATTTAATTAATTTAAAGGGGAAATGATTAAATGATTAAGAGATTAGAAAGATTATAAAAATGATGAGGAATATTAATTTAAAAGAATAAAAATAGATTAATTAAACAATTAAAATTATTTAATTAAGAAAGAAGAATAATTAGTAAATTTGGAGTTTGTAGGCACAAGACAATTTTAAGTGTCTACAATATTTATTTACTTAATGCCTAAATTGAAATTTCTTGCTCATTATATTTTTTATCTAGTGTGACATGGCATGGTGATTTGTCTTCGTGTTGGGAGGTGACGTGGAATAAGACAAAGATATATTTTGTTGTGTCTGATTTTGGTAAAGATATTTTGCCATGTGTCCAAATATTAGATCTATGTAAGTTATTAATATATTATGGACACTGATGATGGCTTACATCAATGACATGTTCCAAAGACAACTTGGACAAGTGTTAGAAGGCATCTAACATGTATAATATGAGCACCCACGTTGGGTTCTAATGAGTTGTAAGAGAATCTGTTAATTATAGTCAGTTATGATTGATTCTCTTATAGTTGTAGTGTTGTCCTATATAACATTCAATGATAGTAGTGATGAGCAGAAATAATAGCTCTTTTTGTGTTCATATTTGTTATGTTTTTCATGGTTTAAATTGCATAATTAGACAATGTCGAGGGTATAGGACGTGCCTGTCAGATAATCTTCCTAGAATTTTTGATCCTATACATGTTGGGCATTAACTAAAATTTGTATTTGTTTGGATAATATATTCCTATAGCTATGAAAATTATTATGATAACTTTATATGTGGATGAATGAATGTTATGGTTGATAGAAAATGAATATGTATGTGTTTGTGTGTGCTAACTCATGATGCAAGAATTATTAAGTAGTAGCAGATGCGGTCAAATCATGCCAGGAAGGAAGATCATGACATTCAAGTCGTTAAAGGCTAAGTCAAGGCGGTTGGAAGCATTGAAGACATTGAGGGAAGTTGGTAACTAAGTGGTTGAAGGATAGTGGAGCAGTTCAAGAACTTAGTGAGCGACAATCTAGCAGGAATCATTGTGCTATATTCTTGGTAATATAATGATAAACATCCCACAATCTTTGTGGTTGACTCTTTCCTCTTTCTTTGTTGTAATAAAAACTTTGCCTATTCTTCTGGGCATGGTCTAGGTAGTTAGTAGTTTATTGTAATTTTTATATAAATAAAGTTTTGGACCTCCTCGTGGGGTTAGATTAAGTTTTGGAGAAGTAGACATAATTTCCCTCTATTTTTCAAAGATTGTAACAACTTTTGAGATGATGAATAAAGTGATGGTGTTTTGAACATATAAGGCTATTGTTGGAATCCAATAACATTGACAGGGGGGGTGAATCAGTGTTATACTAGAATGATCAATTTTAGCTTATTAAAACATGCATACACCAACCGGTATACCAGTACATACATAATTGAAAGAAGTAAAGTAACCAATAAGCCAATCACATAAATGAGAATCATAACACACAGATTTATACATGGAAAACCTCAAAGAGGAAAAACCACAGTGGGATTTGTGACCCACAATATCAATCCACTAGCCATATGAAGAGATATTACAAAATATGAGGGATTTGCACTTGTAGGAAGGCTTACAGCCTAGAGCTCACTGCTCAATCACAAAAGGAGCCTCACTGATTACATATAAATCCATATTACAATCTAGAGAAGTGTTGAACTACTAAGATATCATCTTCTATGCTAGGATATAGTTCCAGTTTAAGCTCTATTTGTTCCGGTTTGAAACCCTAAACTCTTTACCAGAATAACCCTTACATAAATATCCTCACATACATAATCTCTCTGATATATTTCGCATTTTATCACATTCACATATCCATAATCTCCTATCACATGTCTATATCAAAATGATCTAATCCAACAGACCTATATACCCTATACAACTTATCATTCCTTATGTTGGCTTACAAAGATATATACAATATCAAATTACATGTCGGCTAGATAAGATGAATGCATAAAAAAACAATTATCAATGCCTGAGCCAAGAGATGTCAGCCTCCAATACCGATAACCATATTCTAAACCATGTCGGCCTGCATTGTCGGTAACCAAAGTAATCCTTCTATCCTGCTGGTGCCATGTTTGTGAAGTGCCTACCGGTACACAACTAAACCAAAAAAATGAAGCCAAAACACAACACCATGTTGCCATCAATGACAACATAGTGAAACCAACCGATTGAGTGTCAATTGCCAATAGCTATTTGAGTTTTGGACATGCTCATCCAAGGGGGCCCACTTGGTGAGAAATCCTATGTATTTGTTACGTTAATTTTCTTTGGTCTAGTTGTTGTTCTAGTAGTTGACTGTTCCTGTAGCCACTAGAACCAGAACCTATGACTGTTCGTGCAACGAAGACAAACAGAGTAGTTCCTGTTTGTTAGATTTGAACATTGGTGATAGTTAGTTTCTTAAATTACCTTTCAACATTAATATTTCCTGTAGCATTCCAATCATTATATTTATATATGTTTATTTCAGTAATTTCATTTACTGCAGTAGAGTAGAATGGCTTTTATTGGAACTTAGTGCAAAAACTGTGCTGACCCATTTCAACTAATACGTCCCTAGGTTGACAAGTAAATGAAACCTCAGTCATAGAAATGATAGCTATTCAAGATGGATGTCCAATCCCTCATTTAAGCTTTTAAGCCGAGATATTTTTTCAATTGGGAAGGTTAACATTTTTGGCACCATTGTTGGGGATGGTGCCAAACTAAGCATCTATCACAACCATGAGCTTTCAATTTTCAGTTATGTAAAGTTTTGTTTTGGTAGTCTAAGATAAGTTGTCAAATAATTTTTTTGAATCTGCATGCATAGAAGAAGAAGAGATGCCCATGGTAGATTTCTTCCTAATCACCTTGATATTAGAGAGCTCAACCCTTATGAAGCACCATATGTAAATCCTTTTGCTGAACTTTATCAAGCCCCAGATAATTTGGACTATCCTACATTTGAACTCCCAGAAAATGACCTTCATTTTCTTTTTGGACCACTTGAATGGGATCACTACCCTTTAGTTGTTTACCAAGGACCAATGGTGGGACGTGGAGGTGGAGGTAATCCACCAGGAGGGGGAAATCCACCTACTAACCCAACATTTGAAATTCTCATCTCTGATCTGCATGACAATGCTAACCTCAAGAACATACCAACTTCTTCTTTGCCTAAGTTCTATGGGCTAGTTATAGAGGACCTAGACACTTTTCTATTTGAATTTAATGTCCTTTGTAGGAGCTATGATTACACTACAAATGCCCACATACTGAAGATATTCCTAGTTACTTTGAAAGAGTCCGCCCTGAGATGGTTTATGAGCTTAAGGAATAGCTCAATAGGCACATGGGATGAGATGAAATGATTGTTTCTTGTGAAATATAAGATTTACTATAGAGGAACTGACCGCCATGGAGATGATATCTTCAAGATGACACAAAAGGAGGATGAGAGTCTAGAAGACTATCTTGAGATATTTATATTTTGTGTCAAGAAGTCTAAACACAGTACTTTAAATGAAGAATCTCTCAAGCTGATATTTCTGAAGGGTATCAGTGATGAATGCATAGATTCTCTAGACCTTATGGGAGGAGAATATATTATTCAATCATCATGGAATGAAATCAATCAAATTTGTCAAAAATATTCCAGGGCCACTACCAAGAAGAATAGGCATTATAGATCTGGAATGTCCTCATCAAAACCAGGTAGTGAAGTTTCCCAGATGGAACTAAGCCATCTTTTGAAGGATTTCAAGGAAGATATTATAAAAAATATGGCCACTCAACTGGACACACTTAAAGCCAAGAAGAAGCATGAAGAAGCCGAAGCAATGCTTCAACAATTATGTCCTCATTGCAGGCAAAAGAAGAAGGACTGCAGATGTTCAAAATCAGCATGTTCCTAAGTTCAAGCCAGTACATGGAGATGATGAACAACTCTTCTATATTTCTCAAAGAAGTCCATGGGCCCCAAGACAAGGTATACCTCCTGATCCATTATCTTTTGCTGGTTCTTATGGGAATTCTTATGCATTGAATAATCAATGGCAACCTCCATATGCTCAAAAATTTGGAAATTTTCCACCTCAATCTTGGTATAATCTTGAAATTTCATGGTCAAATTATTCCAATCCTTCATCCCAACAGTAGTAGCCACAAGGAAATTAGTCTCAACCTCAAGGTTCATGGAAACCTCCACATGGAAATTGGAAAATGACTTCTCAATGGAGAGGGGGCCAACAGTGGTCAAATCAACCTTCTAGCTACCTACAACCACAATGGCCTGCTATAATGTCACCCCCTTCTCCTAATACTACTCCACCTAAAGCTACTTATCTGCCATCTCAACTCGTACCAAATCCAAATAGTAAACCCCAGCCACAACAACAAGTATATTCTGTTAATTCTAACTAGTACCCTACATATTCTATTAATATAAGTGATATTCATCTTAGATCAGGGACTACTTTGCCTAATCCATCTCCTCTAATAATTACTGAAGTACCATAAGAGCAAGTAGTTTCAGATAACCCACCAAATCAGCTAGCTCAGTCTACCCAAGCTCAACAACCTATAAGTTTGCCTTCAGTTAATTAAATACCCCCATTTCTTCAAAGGTTACAAGCTAAGGAGATTGAGCAAAGTGAAGACGTAACTTTTGATCTCATTGATCAGCTGAAATACATGTGTTAATATTTCATTGTTTCAACATATCAAGGATGTTCCCATCTATAGTAAATTCATTAAGGAAGCATGTTTGAAGAAACCTAGTAGGAAAAAGAAGGATCCACAAACAATCCATGTGATGGGACAACTAGGTGATATTATGTTGGGCAAGGTTACAATACCTAAGTACTCTGATCTAGGTATCCCTATTGTGGGATAGTCATCAATGACACTCATATTAAGAATGCTCTAATAGATCTAGGAGCAGCCATTAATGTCATGACTAAGGACATCATGCAACAATTTAACATAACCAGTCTTTGACCTACTCCCACAGTCCTGCAACTTGCTGATAGCTCTACTGTCTGACCCAATGGTATGATAGAAGATGTAGTTAATTTGGATTCTTGGGAATATCGATCAGATTTCATGATATTTTCTCCTAATGTCACATTGGAAGGATATCTAGTCATCTTAGGAAGGCCTTGGCTTGCTACAACTGACACATACATTGGTTGATGGTCAGGAGATATGACCATTTCAGATGGGAATTCTACTAAGAAATTATCTTTTTATTCACCTACACAACCTCAACTTGACCAAGAACAAGTCGTGTGGCTTGATGTGGGGGAAGAGACAATAGAAGAAGTCAACTTTGTTCATCACCTCATGATGATAAATAGATAACCATTCATACAGCTTCAAGATGAAGATTGAGTGCTTTCCAATATTATATAAAATCATTATGGCTTAGAACATCAATCACATGAGTTTACTTCATGTATCTTGCACTCAATTTTCCTGTCTCCCTCCTCATTAGAACTTCCTGTAGCCACAAATATATTGCACACTTTGTTACTACAAGAGGTCCACACTTCCTCTCTCATTGAAGTAGCTCAGGTTGACCTAGCCACCAAGGTTGATGTTGCTCCCAACAAGTATTTAAATATTAATAATCAACTCATAGAGGCACAGAAGGCAACCTTGGTTGATCTACTTAAGCATCATAAGCAGGCTTTTGCATGGGACTACCGAGACATGAGGGGGTTAGATTCTAAGTTGTGTACCCATAGGATATATATCAAGGAAGAATGCAAAACAGTTAGATAGTCACAAAGGAGAATTAATCCAGCCTTAAGGGAAATAGTTAACGAGGAATTACAAAAAATGTTAAATGTTGTATTTATCTATCCTATATCAAATAGCCAGTGGGTGTCACCTCTAGTTATAGTTCCTAAGAAGGGAGGTAAATGGTGAGTTTGTGTGGATTACAGGGAACTCAACTCAGCAACTAAAAAGGATCATTTTCCATTACCCTTTGTAGATCAAGTGTTAGATTCCTTGGCTGGAAAACTATAATTTTCATTCTTGGATGGATTCAACGGTTACAATCAAATTAGAATTGCCCTAGAAGACCAAGAAAAGACCACATTCACTTGCCCTTGGGGGACATATGCTTACTCTATTCTTCCATTTGGGTTATGCAATGCTCCAGCTACCTTCCAAAGATCTATCATTAGTATATTCTCAGACATTTCAAATGATTGCATGGAGATATACATGGATAATTTCACCACTTATGGCTCAGAGTTGGAGGAGGTATTGGATAAGTTGAAGAAAGTACTACAAAGATGTGAAGATTATAGTCTGTCCCTGAATAGTCAGAAATGTTTCATGATGATGCAGGAAGGAATAGTCCTGGGACATCATATTTTTAAGGCCGGTATTCAGGTTGATCCAAAAAAGATAGAGGTCATTCTTAACCTTCTTGTTCCAGCCAAGCATAAGGATGTTAGATGTTTTCTTGGAGATGTTGGGTATTATAGAAGGTTTATCAAGGACTTTAGTAAGATAGAAGGGCCTTTATATTATCTCATCGAAAGATGTTGAATTTGATTGGAGCCCAGCGTGTGATGAAGCTTAAAAAAACATTGACTCAAGCACTAATCCTCAAGGGCCCAAATTGGTCATTTCCCTCCCACATTCACACGAATGCATCAGACTATACTATATTTGCAGTTCTAGGATATAAAGAGGGTAATTTAGAAAATGCAATTTATTTCATTAGTAAGAATTTGCAGGGACTAGAACCCAATTACACCATTACAGAAAAGGAGATGTTGGCAGTAATATATACACTTAATAAGTTTAGGCATTATATCATAGGATATCAGATTTTTGTTCATACAGATTGTAGACACCTAAAAATGTCTCACTGATCATGTACTAATTATTCCTCTAATTGATTAAATAATTATTTAATTAAGTTAATTAATCTTATTCTTCTAATTTCATTTTTCATCGTCATCTTACTAATTATTCTATTTCTTATTCTTTTATCATTTAATCATTTTCACTATTTTCTAATATTAATTAAATATTTATTATTTAATTAATTCTGATTAATTCCCCAATTTAAATAATATTTATTATTTAAATAAATTAATTTTCAATTTATATCTCTCATCAATTAATCATTCAACCCTTTTGTTAATTAAATATTTATTATTTAATTAATTGTGATTTTTAATTCCCCAATTTAAATAATCTTTATTATTTAAATAAATTAGTTCTCAATTTCTATCTCTAATCATCTAATCATTTAATCATTTTCAAAATATTAATTAAATATTTATTATTTAATTAATTATTATTTTAATTCCTCTAATTAAATAATCTTTATTATTTAATTAAAATTCAATTTCTAAATAATTAAATAGTTTCTTTAAATTATTTAATTAACTAATTAATTTTTCTAATTCCAATTCCAAATCCCTAGATTTGACTTTCATTTAATTTAATTATTTCTTCTAATTAATTCTAATTTCATTTAATTAATTCTTCTAATTTCTTCCAAATTCAATTACATGTGCATGATTTCAAAAACCAAATTGAAAATCAAAGTCAAGTTCTAAATATATGCAAATACTAAATTGAATTTAAAATAAATTCAATTATTTGAATTAAAATCTCATGCAAAGATTAAATTGACTTAGTTAGCTTTTTCTCAATCTAACTGGGATACACTCGAATCATATAAAGGACTCAACTAAGTGTACATGTTCAATATCTCCAATGTTGATCTTTTTAGTTTTTGGATTTTGTGGATCATCAAAGGGAAATCCATCTCTGGAACTCATGAATTCAGCTATAGCTTTATTATTTTTAAAGAAATCCACCTGTGGTAGATTCTCTGGCCCCCATTCTTTCAAGTGTGGGTATATGAGGCAAATAGATTCTAGTTCTGAAGTTGTGACATGAGCGGGTGTTATTCTTGTTTCTATTGATGCACTTGAAGAGGATGATGAAGTCAACCAAGTGTTGATCTCATTAGTTGGTGGTATGCTTGTATCTGTCACCACTTTGGCATGTGATAATAGCTCACATACAATAGTTGACAAGTTTCTTTGTGTAGTATGATCTTTATTGGTGATGTCATTGATAAGGGGTTCATGAACAACTTGTGTAGAGGGAATGGGATCATGAGGGTGACTAGGAGAAATGGTAAGTTCATTTGAGAGGGAATCTTGTGAATAACATGGAGGATTATGACATGGAGATGAAGGGATGGAGAGATGGAGAGATCTTGATCAGGATTTAGAGAAATAATGGGATCTTGTTTAGGACATGAAGGTAAAGGTATGTTTTGATCTTGGTTTGTAAAGGGATTATTAGAGAGGATGGAAGGGATGTCTCGATCTTGTTTAGGAGGTGGATGTTGGATGGGATTTGAAAGGACACTTTGTTCTTGAGATGGAAGGGTTTGATTATGAATGGAATAGAAAAGAGCAAGGGGATCATCATAGGATTCTAGGTTGGTGGGATCTTGATCAAAAATTGGGTAGGATGGAAGTGGTTGTTCTTGATCTTTATTTGTTTTAGGACTCATTTCTTCTGATTTTCAGTCATCCTCTTGACACGGGGAAGGAGTTTGGAAATGCATGGGAGATTGTTGGAATGTTTCAACATTTTGGCCTGATGAAGAAGGATTTTAAATGAGATCATCTGAATCGTGTCTTGAATTAGATTAGATTTGTAAAATGGATAGCCCTTGGGAGGTTGTGTTATTGAATAGAGATGGCATGGATTTGGTGAGCTCACTTAAGTTCCACCTCTTGATCAATCTGTTCCACCTTTCAATGAATTGCACTCATAAGCTTGTTGGTAGCGAGGCTCTATTCGAGATGCTTTTGAAGTTAGGATAATCCATGTAGCTAGTCATATAGGATGCTAAGGATCTTTAGTGAACACAAGAGTAGGAATTAACTCATCTGCACACACATGGGCAAAACAAGATCAAATTTTTAAGAACCATTTTCTTCCCCCAGCTAGCTTTTTCTGAATCAGTTGACTCAATTAATCTATTCAATCTATTCTTTTTCACCTCCAAGTCAGCAGTTCAACTATCAATTTTCATGTGAGCTCACCTGAGTTCCACCTCTTGATCATTATGTTCCACCTTTCAATCAATCTCATTCAAAAAATTATAAATTGAGTATTCAATCTCCATTTTCAATCCTCCTTCTCAATCCTGGACAATTCCTCTAAATCACAAACTTTGAATCTTTGTTTCACTTGTAGGTTGCCAGCGCAATATCTGAGAGCCATCATACCATAGAGAAGAGAAGAGCAATGGAAATTATATGTAGTCACAGAATAGGGAGTCTTTAATTGATTTCATTTATAGTTCCTATTTTTCTTGATTGTGTTCTTTCATTGTCTGTTTGTTAGAATTCGTTGATTAGATAGGGATTCATGATTTCCCTTTGATTCTAATTGATATTTTATAAGATGAATTTTACATGCTACATTTTGGTGAACCTGATGTGAACAACAACTAATTTACCTTCTTTGTTCTCTACGTAATTTTTGCAGGTCGTACGGATTTTTTCATTTTTTACAGATTTTGCATGGATTTCAAGAATAGATTTGTCATCATACAATCACGCTTACATCATCACGCAATCGTATAGACAGTGCTACACATTTGACCCTTTGGGGTCACACAATTACCCTTTCTAGATCACGCAATCGCTCTTTATGATCATGCAAATTGATGTTTGATTATTTCTATTCTCATATCCTTTATGTTCTCTGATATGTTTAATTCTATTTGAAATTGAGTAAATCTAGAAATAGATTATTTTGCATGATTTTATTATAACAGTTTATGGCACAAAAGGTACAATTTAGGATTTCAAGTGCTAGAAGGACAAAGGAACAAAAAAGATAGGCCAAATGCTATCGAAGGGTTCTCCAAGTAGAAAATCAGATACAAGATTGGGAAGATCAACTAGCCTTTGATAGATATAACAACTTAGTTCTCTTATATCAAGTTAAATATGATCTAATTAATATTGAATGGATGATGAGAGATTTAGGTAGGGCAATCTAAGTATGATCTCCAAATAAAATGTTGTAGTATGTCAAACCGATGTCTCCAGTACAAGGTGTTACCTGAACCCCTGTGTTTGATACCTATTGTGTACCTAAAAGCATAAGGCTCACCAGGCTGCAAATCAACATGAATGACATGTCTCAAAATAGAAATATGCTCCCATGCCCAATTTTGGAGCAGTGTCACACAACAACTGATAGACTGGTATCCAAGATATACAATCCCATGCATCTGATAATACAAGATGGCCAGTAGACATGGACCCCATGCATATACTCGTCGATGAACAATCATATCATGGAGCACTCTGCCCCATCCCACTAGAAATCCATGACCTTGTCTGTCAGGTATCAACAAACCACCAACAACACCACATAGTACAATAGTCATGTCATCATAATCTAATAGGGCCCAAGGGATGTCATATCAGCCACTAATCTGCAAGTCCTGTATCTCACACTTGAAAAGTATACACAATCCAACAATGCCATCGTCATGGTTGTACACAACTCTCTCACCATGAATTGAAATACGCAGTATATGCCATACATCCTCTAATGTAATGGATGCCTCCCTAGTCGGAAGATGGAATGAACAAGTCTTAGAATGCCACCACTCTATCAAAGATGTAATCATGGCCCTGTTGGCCGTAACCTCTAGTAAGTGTAATACATGATATAAACCGAGCTGGCAGATATGCTCAATCTTCTCATCAAGTAACTTAGCACGAAGATCAAGTCCACTGGGTCTGCTCTATCAGCAGTATAACACTCCAATGTTCTCCTGCAATGAGAAAATGTTGAAAATATCAGATATCAGATCATGAAAAAACTAAAATATTTTCAGACGCATGACAAAAATCTACACATACAACGAATGCGTGATAGTTATTACTAATGCAGTACACTTATAACTTTTACGTGCCATTTAGAGCTAATGGGTAATGATATGAGCGCATGCATAACATTAAACACTTATGCATGATGATATGAATGAATGTGGTACATTCTACACAAATGCGTAATGCTATGAGCGATTGCGTAACAATTAAGGCATTTTGCGGTACAGTTAAGGCGAATGCATGAAAATCGATATGCTAATGCGTGACACAAAGGAAAAAATGATCACTAAATTTTTTTTTGAAAAATAGCAAAAACTAGGCAAAAAATAAAGAAAAAATTGGAAAAATACCATGCCGCCAGTCCCAGGAGGTCTCTGATATGAACGTACTCGATCAGACAGGTGCAATCGAGCTCTATAACCAATAATGATGATCAAATACTCACAAGAAAGCACAAGGTATACAGAGCAAACAAAGAACTTACCAAATACCAAATGAGCAAATGAAAACCTTAAATATCTATTTATAGCTCAAAATTAGGGTTTTTTTTAACACCTCGACACTCGTGGTCCCTGCCAGCTTCAAACAACTTGTAGCCTACTCAAACGATCTCGAAATCACACGAAATTTCACACGCTTGCTCGTTACACTGGTATCGAAAACATGGTCTCAATTTTTGAATTTTTCGACCACCTTTTTCGAGGGGGCATATTTACACTATACAACAATACCAAGGCATAGTGGGCCAAAAAAATTTCATTTTCTTTGAAACAACGTTGTTTCGACATTGTCTCAAAGAGGGGTAAATGTAGACACCTAAAAATGTCTCATTTATCATGTACTAATTATTCCTCTAATTGATTAAATAATTCTTTAATTATTTAATTAAGTTAATTAATCTTATTCTTCTAATTTTGTATTTCCTTATAATCTTACTAATTATTCTATTTCCTATTCTATCATCATTTAATCATTTTAACCATTTTCTAATGTTAATTAAATATTTATTTATTTATTTTTAAATAAAAGTGGAAAATCCACTAAACTTATATATTAATAATAAAGTGTTTACATTGGGTTCAAAAAAGGCATACCGATAGGAAAGAACCCGCACGAAAACCTCCGGTTGTAGCCTTCAAAAGATAAAACTAGGCACTACCCTTACATCATATGTATCTGTCCAGTCAGACCCCCCAATCCCCTATCTCTAAAATTTTTACAAGAGTCCCATAGGACAATTCCAAAAAAATAGACTATCACCAAATGAAGGGCAGATTAAAAATGTCATGAAGGACCGCCAGGGAGATAAGAGAGATAAAAGTTCCTACCAAGGCCATAGATAATCAACTGAGCATAATAAAAGCCAAAGAACCTCCAAATCTGCAACAACAAAAACCATTCCACCAACTACAAAAAGAAAATAGTGAGATATCCAAAAACCAAGAGCTAGAGCTCTCCTCCGGAGGTTCATGAGCTGAGGCTGGAGGCGGAATAACCCTTAGAGGAAAATCCAAACAAGTAGGAGCAGGGCACAAAGAGCCTAGAGTGATTAATGAATGTAATGCCTGAAAGACAACCCAAGCTTTATCCACATACTGATCAGGAGCCAAATATAACAGAAAATCCATGGAGACCCGAGTGTCTTCCATGGAATCACATATCAAACCCATTTGTAATTCATGCAGTAATTGGCTAGACTAGCCATTAGCCATAAGCTCGTGATGAGGAAGAAAGCCACCATAGCAAAAAGACCCCATATCAAAATGATAAACAACCAATGCAGGAGAAACCAATGCCCAATTTCATACTGATGGAAAAATAAACATGGAAACCAAGAGGCGGACCAAGTCCTCATCAAGTAAAACATCAAAGCAAATAGTAACAAAGTGAGACAGAAGCTCAACATAAGAAACTTGAGGGCAAACTTGCAACCACTGACACCACAAAAGCCTATGGAATTCAAAATCCACCGCAGGAGTAAACAAGTTAAAAACTTTACCAAGCTTGACATAATTGTCCTCATCTTCTTCTTCCAATATTTGGGCTTCTAATACTACTCTATAAACACCAATGGATAGAGCAGAAGACATTTGTAGGAGGAAGGGCTCCGAAAAAGCCACAAAAAACATAACATAAAAGCTACTTGACAATAGCATGAGTTAATATAAATGAGAAAACCGGCCTTAACTTCCCATAATGACAATGCAAAATAACCATTGCAAGCTTTCTTGATTAGAACAATTCACACGAATTAACAACCCTTACACTAACACCCATAAATGCATCTCTAGCAAGCAAGGACGCCACCCTCAACAATGATTATCCCATAAACCAATTCTGTCAAGGCCGAAACACACACAAAGTGGCCAGCGATATAGTACTTACATCAAGTAATAAATACCCAAGATCATACCATATATTAAAAAGTTACAAGCATGTCATATCCTATAAAGGACTGAAAACAAAGGCTACACAAATCACACATGCCGCCACCCTATAGATGACTTTGTCAATGACAGATACACAAAGACAAAATGTGGTTTTAATATCAAATATCGGCCTATACAATGCATCCCACTACCTTATACATAACCTTGAGGAATATCCCTTACCTCAACCCTCGATAGAATTTCAACTTTACCTTTAGATTAACATGCATACAACAAAACTACAAATTACCTGCTAACCATACCTCATGGGATATACACCCCATCATCTATCTCAGAAGCAAATTTTAAGAACACACCATATGTAAACAATAGCATAATATGTCTTATCATCCTCCTATCTACACATGTGGTGCAAATAGAATCTGAACTGAGAAAATGATAACATACGTACCTCAAGAGGTAATAGAAATAGATAAATTGAAATGAATTGCCATAAACCCATAGTTAGATCAAGAAGCCTAGAGCCCATACCTCAGCAAAATATAAGTTTGTCTTTAGGATGAGATGCAAACTATAGTTTACCTTAAAACCTTGGGGTTAGATCAAATACCCGAGAAGAATGTCTTGAGGAATATCACACACCTCCACAATCTTAAGATGAGCACCAGTGTCAATTTCCATATTAGCTAGAAAATCTGCCAGCCTATTTAATTCTCTAAAACAATGAGATAATGAGAAAGTGTTAAAGAAGGACAATTTCTCCAAAATATGATCTATAATGTACTTTAAGTGCCAACAATTATGTGAGGCCTCACCTCGACTTAGTCTGACATTTAGTGGATTTTATATTTTAGACTATTATGGATACTTTATTTTGATGCATTTTGAGACTTAGAACTTATATGATTTCAGGATTTGGATAACATTGCTATGATTTGATGATTTACTTACATGCTTTTTGAGATAGAACACTACATGATTATTAGATAGAATGATATTGCAATGATAGATGTCATTATTGAATTTGCAGGACTTTACTCTGAATATAGAACTATGATGTATGTTTAGTTTTTGTGAATTGGGATGAAATTTGCTTATGCGAATTTGCTTGATAAAGATGTATTCAATCTGTGCAGATAAAAATTGTATGCAAGTAATGATGTGTATTGTTATATTATTGAATTATATTATATTTGGATATTTGGAAGTACTAATGTGTAAATTGAGATGTGCAGGAAATTTACCATGTGACCATGGAAAATTACGGAGAATCAAACCTAGACTTATGTATGTTCGTAAGCCAGGGTTTGTCTGTTTGGAGAGACAACACCCCGTTTGTGTTGTATTTTATTCGTAACAGTATATGTTGCATGAGTGTTAAGTGTTATTTAAATTTATTGTGTAAAAACCTCAAGAGACAATTTCATGTTTTATTTTTGTAAAAGTGTTTTATTTGTGTAAAAGTGTTTTATTTGTGTCACTTGACACGTGTGTATTTAAATTTAAATGTTTTATTTTGTCTCTTGGTGGGAAAGTGTTTAATTATAGTTTTCTTAAATAAATTAATGTGTTGTCATAAATACTTTGGGATTATAATATTTGGAGTGGTCAACTTATGTTTGACCCGAAAATAAACTTTAGAGGGGTTTAAAATGGGTTAAATGAACACCTCGGGGTAGTTTAATAGGGTTTCCTAAAGCCCATAAGGTATACCTAGGGGTTAGGGGTAATTTTAGGCAAGTTTCTACTTTATAATGATCTTTTTAACGCTTTAAAAATTGGCTTTTTTGAGTTGAACGAAAATTGAAAATTGGAAGTTAAATCAAATCAAGATTTTTCCTTTTGAAAGGAGAGTCTTTTTGCATTTTTGCTTTCTTTCTTCTTTTTTTTGTTTTTTTGAGAATCCTGTGAGAACTCAGAGAGTGAGCTTCTTAAGGAAGATTTTTGGGAATAGCAGGGTAATCACCCACTCTCCATTTTTGGAGACAGAAGAAAAAAAATTGGAAGGAAAATAATGTTATGGAATAGAGAAATTGAATAAGGGTAGAAGGAAAAAGATTTGTGGATTGGGCAGCTCTTCATCAGATATCATAATAACCTTTGGGCAGATTAAGGTTGGTTTCAATTTTTTTACTTTTAATATCTTCTTCTTGTTCATGTTTGGAAGTTGTTGGTGTAAGAAATCTGTAATCTTGAAAGTTTATGTTTGAAAATCTTTTGGTATTTTGTTTTATGAATTGATGTGTTTTGGGAGTTTTCTCAAGATCTCTTACTCTTGGGAGAGAAGAGGATCTTGAGGGTGGTAGCAGTGAGAGCCCTCGAGTGAGAGACTCTCTTTTGAGAGCGATCACAAGGGATCTTTGTGTGACCCTTGCTGCATGGCCTGTTTGTGCAATGGGGGTCATAAGGAGGGATATAAGGCTAGAATGCCTTTGGGGGGCATAAGGAATAAGGGGTTGAGAATTCTTGATATTTTTATTGTGCCATGAGGTGGCTTCTTGTTTATTCATACTTGCAGTTCTCCTCAGGGTATTTGGTCCACTACCACCCTTTGAAAAAGTTCATCACCAAAGTGTGGTGCTGTGAAAGCCAAGTTGGGAATGTGTCTAGAAATTCTGTATGCATTGCTTTCTATGTGTTTGCCTATTTGTTACCCATCTAGGATTTGGTTCTCCGAGCTTGGGGGTGGCTACCAGTTAGCCTAGGCTGGGAGGTGAGCACTCCGTGGTCATATTTGTGTTTTCTATTATGCAGGAAAATTCAGAGGAAAGAGAATAGGAACCAAGAAAAAGGCACTGAAGATTATTATTGAAGATTCTTAAATTCAGTTGCAGATGCTTGTTTAAAATTGTTATAGAAATATGCCTCATTCATAGAAAAGAGAAGCAAGTTGTAAATTGTGAAAATAGACTTGAAGTTTTTTTTTATTGTTGTGATTATTCAGAGAAACATCTTGAAAATTTGGTAGAATATCTTAGAGATGTTATTAAAAAGAAAAGCTTGTTATTTCTACTTCTGGTTTTAGAAAAAGAAAAGTTAATTTGTGTTGCATGCAAAAGCTTCATTGAATTATGGAAAAAAAAAAAAAGATTTATTTTCATTTAGATTTTATCTATATTTCACTTGTGGCAAATAGAAGTTTATTAATGTTGGAAGTTTTTAAGTATTTTAAATGGAAAAAATTGTTTTATGTAAATATTTTATTAGAAGAAAAAAATCAATGAATTTCTTTATTTCCAGAAAAAGTATAATGTATCTTTGAATAGCATTCTAAATTGTATTTTAGTTAGCATTGATTTAAAAGCTTATTAATTATATATATATATATATATATATATATATATATATATATATATATATTTATATATATATATATATATATATATATATATATATATATATATATATATCTGATTTATCTTAATGCTTTTCCCTTTATTAAATTAGCTTAAAATTTTGCATGTAAATTCTCTTTTAAAAATATATATAAATTTATATTGAAATAAATTTCATCCTTTTAACTATGCTTATTTAAGTTATGTAAATATATATATATATATATATTATATTTAAAAAAAAAAAAAAAATTTAAAAAAAAAGAATGCATTCGGGTCCTCGCGGACTCCACTGTGTGTACGCACAGTGGAGGGCCGCGCGGCGCCCACTGTGTGCACACACAGTGGAGCCGCTTTCGGCTCCCACTATGTGGGCACATAGTGGACGGCCACAGCCGCCACTGTGTGGCCACACAGTGGGGAGCCGCTAGCGGTACCCACTATGTGGGCACACAATGGTGCCGCGGCGCCCACTGTGAGCTCACACAGTGGCGCGCGCGGCCAGCCCGCCTCCCAAACTCCCGTGACCTGCAAACAGAGAAATCATGGCCGCCTTTGGGGTCTTTGGCCCAGCAAGATCTTTGACTGTTAAAAAAAAATATATGGGTTAAAACCCTAGCCCGGATGGGGCTAGGGCAATTCGGTTTTAGAAATAAAAAAAATATTAATTAGTTTAGATATTATAAATGTGAGAAAATTAGAACCCTAATTAGGGTTGGGGAAACATATGGTTTAATAATTAGGAAGTTAAAAATGGCTTTTGAGTTAGAGTTAAAATATTTAACATATAAGTAAAATATATATATATATATATATATATGTTTCCATATATATATATGGTAATATATATATGTATATATATGAATTTTGAACATTTTGAATAAGTAATTAAATTATAAATATATATATATATATGTATATACAAATATATATATATATATATATATTTATATATTCCTGATTTTAATTTGGAATAAATTATAAAGAGAAATTTAAAAAAAATTTGATAAGACTATATAGTCATATTGGAGGATAAATTAAATTTTTCTCTCCTATTTCCTTTAGCTTGATTAATTTAATAAACCTATTGACTAGGTATCTCTTGGAGATAGAATTAAACCAGTAGGTTTTCCACAATTAAAATTTAACAAATTTATCGATGCTTAGATCGTTTCAGAATTAGCTCGAATTTAATAATGGAAATTTCATTAATGCTTGTCGTGAGAGTGAACTTGTTAATTAAATTAGTATGTTTTTTTTAAAAAAATTTGTTTCGTTTTTGCCCTAAATTTTGGGCATGACATTTTGGTATCAGAGCAAGGTTTCCACACTAGGAGCCTTACTCACTTACGTTTCGCCTTAAATATATTTTAAAATTATTTTGTTAATGGAATTTTGAATTTAAATAAATTTAATTCTAAAAGAAATAAATTAATTGTTTGTCTTATTTTCCTCTTAGGATGCCTCCGTTGACGCGACAAGCTCGCAAGCGCGGACGGGATCCTAGACGTGTGCACATAGCACGCGATGAGGTAGAGAGGGAGGCGTCAGTTCCAGAGAAGAACCCAGGAGCACCTCCCGAACAGCCAAATGAACCTAACCATGATATTTTAGCAGCCATTCAGAATCTTATTGGCATTGTTCAGGAAAGGATCCCAGCAGAGAACCCTCAGGTTAGGAGTCATGACTCTGGGAGTCATAGATCTGTTGATAGAGAACGAAGTAGGAGCCCAGCTCCGATTCCTGTAGAGAGTCAGGGTGGTAATGAGCCAGAGTCAGTGCATATGCCAGGACCACCTCCTGCGGTGGAACCAGTTTATTTTGAGAGAGGTCGTCGAGATCCAGGGGATCTCATCAGGGAGGTCATGCGCCTCCAACCACCATCCTTCAGAGGTTCTACAGATGGAGTAGAGGTCGAGGCATGGCTTCTGAGTCTTGAGAGGTGCTTTGCGTTGCGTTCTTATGAGAGCAACTTGAAAGCACGTGTTGCAATTCATCTTCTGAGAGGGACAGCCTCCACCTGGTGGAGACAGGAAGAGTACAAATACGGATTAGTTCCTGATACACTCACTTGGGAGATATTCACAGAGAGGTTCCGTGAGAGGTACCTATCAGAGCACTTCAGGCAGCGTCGTATAGACGAATTTCATGATCTCCAACAAAAAGGCTTGTCAGTAACCCAGTATGAGAGTAAATTCTTTGAGTTGTTGCCATATGTAGATTATCTAAAGGATGAGAAACTTCTTGTAAACCGCTTCATCAGGGGATTGAATGCCAGTATAGCCGGGCTTGTTAGGATGTCCGCTCCAGAGAGCCTTCGGGTTGCTGTAGAGAAGGCACTGATTGCCGAGGAAATTCAGGTTAGACCACAGGACAATAGGGATCGGTTTCAGAACCGAAATCCCGCACCTCAGACTTATGGATTTGAGAAACCACATTGGAAGGGGAACAACCGAAATTCTCAGGGGTTCTCCAAACCCCCTCCTCCACAACAGACACCACAGAACCAGAGGCAGAAGCCTCCACAGTATCCGCAGGGCTCCAAGCCCAAGCAGTGGTAGACTCAAGGACAGAAACGTGATCAGAGAGCACAGGGGCAATACACACAGCCGGTGGGGACTCAGCAGTCCTCCAGGGGTGGGTACAACGGATCCAGTAGATCAGGAGGTCAGGCTTTTTCTAGGCCTCAGGGTGCCCAGTTCCAGGCATGGGGTGCTTGCTTTACATGTGGAGCCATGGGGCATTTGGCGAGGGATTGCGCTCAGGGACAGGTAGCAAGGAGTTAGCGGATGGCCGCTTCAGAGCCGATAGTTGGTGATATGGGCAGGTCCCATAGAGTATTCACAGTGGTTGACAGCCGCTAGGCTGATCATCAGGCCACGGTTATCAAATCTTTAGGTATGATCAGAGGTAACAATGTATCTATTTTGTTTGATTCAGGAGCTACTGACTCCTTTATATCTCCATCGGTTGTGGAGCGTTGCAAGCTAGTGGCAACTAGGCAGAATGTCAGTTGGGAAGTGGAATTAGCTTCAGGGGCTAGAGTGTCAGTGGAATCAGAGGTTAAGACATGTCAGCTACAGATTGGCAAGACCACCACTCTAGTTGACCTTAGAGTGACTCCACTTGGATCTTACGGAATCGTACTTGGCATGGATTGGCTTTATGCCCACAGAGCCAAGTTGGATTGCCGCCTGAAAAGGATCGAGTGTGAGGATGATCATGGTTTGCCCATAGTTATCACTGGGATTCAGAGGCCCGTGTCTCTCGTATGATCTCCGCAATGCAGCTTAAGAAGAGCATGCGGAAGGGATGTCAACTTTTTGCTATCACTATCAGTGACAGAGGGGAAGAGGAGGAAAAAGAAACATCACTCGATGACCACCCTATCCTTAAGGGATATTCAGATGTATTTCCTTCAGAGTTACCGGGAATGCCTCCCCGCAGAGAGATTGATTTTCATATAGACCTAGTACCAAGAGCTGAACCAGTTTCTAGAGCACCTTATAGAATGACCACAAATGAGCTTAATGAACTTAAAATTCAGCTTGAGGAACTTCTTGAGAAGGGTCATATCCATCCTAGCGTATCCCCATGGGGTGCACCAATCATCTTCGTTAAGAAGAAGGATGGATCTCTACGATTGTGTATGGATTATCGACAGCTAAATAAAGTAACCATCAAGAACCGATATCCTTTGCCCAGAATTGATGATTTATTTGACCAGCTTTAGGGTGCCAAAGTCTTTTCCAAAATAGATCTGAAGTCAGGATACCATCAGTTGAGGATAGTGGAAAGTGATATCCACAAGACCGCATTTCGCACTAGATATGGTCACTATGAGTTTACCGTAGTCCCCTTTGGACTTACGAATGCCCCAGCAGTTTTTATGAGCCTCATGAATGGGGTGTTCCGTACCTTTCTGGACCGTTTTGTTATTGTGTTCCTCGATGATATACTGATATATTCTCGAAATGAGAAGGAGCATGAGGAGCACCTGATACAGGTATTGCAGTGTTTGTGGGATAACCAATTGTTTGGCAGCCTATCAAAGTGTGCTTTCTTTCGATCTAAGGTCAAGTACCTTGGACACGTTATTTTTGGTGATGGGATCTTAGTTGACCCATCAAAGATTAGGGCTATTATGGATTGGCCAGCGCCTACCAGTGTGACAGAGGTCAGGAGTTTCATGGGTTTAGCAGGTTATTACTGACGTTTTGTCGAGGGTTTCTCCAGAGTCGCACACCCTATTACCTCTCTTCAGCGTAAAGGGAAGAAATTCAAGTGGACAGAGAAGTGCGAGAAGGCCTTTCAGGAACTCAAGAAGGCACTTACTAGTGCTCCTATCCTTGTTGTACCAGATCCTTCAGCTGACTTCATGGTTTGTACAGATGCTTCCCTAGAGGGTTTAGGGGCAGTTCTTATGCAGGATGGTAGGGCCATAGCTTTCGAGTCTAGGAAACTTAAGACTCATGAACTTAACTATCCCACTCACGACCTTGAGCTCGCAGTAGTAGTGCATGCACTTGTGAGGTGGAGACACTTCCTTTTAGGACATCACTTTGAGTTGCATTCAGATCATCAGAGTCTTCAGTACATCTTCACTCAACCAAACCTTAATGCACGTCAGAGGAGATGGATGGAGTTCTTGTGCGAATATGATTTTGACGTTCACTACATCAAGGGAAAGGAAAATGTAGTTGCAGATGCTTTGAGTAGGAGATGTCATGAGGTTTACACCATATCCATGGGCACAGACTTGAGAGACCGTATACTTCAGCACTTGTCAGAGGATGGATGGTATGCAGAGGTTTGTCAGGTATTACGTTCTCAGGTTACTCTAGAAGGGAAATATGTGGATTATTCTTTGGAGTCCGATGGACTGTTACGCCACAGAGGGTGCATTTATGTACCTTCCTCCAGAGGGTTGGGAGAGCTCATTGTCACGGAAGCTCATAGAGCTCCTTATGCAGCGCATCCCAGGGTTAAGAAGTTGCATGCTGACTTGAGGCAGTTGTATCATTGGCCGGGAATGTGGCAGCTCATTGCTGAGATAGTAGCTCGGTGTCTCAAGTGTCAGAGGGTTAAGGCGGAGCACTGCCATCCAGGTGGGTTGCTTCAGTCTCATGCTATACCAGAGTGGAAGTGGGATACTATATCCATGGATTTCATCATTGGTCTTCCTATGTCTTCTCGTCGCCATGATGCTATCTTGGTGACAGTTGACAAGTTGACCAAAGTAGCTCACTTTTCACCAGTTCGTACCACATTCACAGCTCCAGCAGTAGCACAGGTGTTCTTGCGAGACATTGTTAGGCTTCATGGCGTACCCCGCAAGATTATTTCTGACAGGGATTCTCTTTTCACTTCTACCTTTTGGAAGTCATTATAGGCAGCTATGGGCACTAAGCTCAATTTCAGTATAGCCTATCACCCAGAGACAGATGGTCAGACAGAGAGGGTCAATCAGGTGTTAGAGGATATGCTTCGTATGTACGTCATGGATCATCAGACCCGGTGGGAGGAGTATCTTCCCTTAGTGGAGTTTGCCTATAACAATGGGCATCACACTTCCTTGGGAATGCCACCCTACCAAGCATTGTACGGCAGGCCTTGCAGGACACCCTTGAGCTGGGATTGCATAGAGGATAGAGTTGCCATTGGTCCTGAGTTAGTTCAGGATATGGAACAGCAGGTGGATTTGATTAGGCAGCGTCTCAGAGAGGCTTAAGATAGACAGAAGAAGTATGCTAATGCAAAGAGGATAGATCGTAGTTACTTGGTTGGAGACAGAGTTTTCTTGAGAGTGTGACCGCATAAGAGTCCAATCCATTACGGAAAGGGTTCTAAGCTCGCACCTCATTTTGTAGGACCTTTTGAGATTCTAGAGAGGATAGGCCCAGTTGCCTACCGTTTAGCTTTGCCACCTAGCCTGTCACGCATCCACGATGTGTTTCATGTTTCAGTTTTGAGAAAATATATCTATGATGAGTCTCACCTTTTAGATTGGGATGCCTTGCAGGTGGAATCGGATGGGCAGCTAGCTTTGGAGCCCATTCGCATTTTGGCACGCCGGACATTGGCCCTTCGAGGTCGAGAGCTGGACCAGGTTAGGGTCCAGTGGGATTGTTATGATGAGGTTACGGCTTCATGGGAGGACGCAGCACGTATGAGATCAGAGTACCCTGACCTCTTTGATGAACTCTAGGAGGAAGTTCATGCCTAGAGGGGGAGGATGTGAGGCCTCACCTCGACTCAGTCTGACATTCAGTAGATTTTATATTTTAGACTATTATGGATACTTTATTTTGATGCATTTTGAGACTTAGAACTTATATGATTTCAGGATTTGGATAACATTGCTATGATTTGATGATTTACTTACATGCTTTTTGAGATAGAACACTACATGATTATTAGATAGAATGATATTGCAATGATAGATGTCGTTATTGAATTTGCAGGACTTTACTCTGAATATAGAACTATGATGTATGTTTAGTTTTTGTGAATTGGGATGAAATTTGCTTATGCGAATTTGCTTGATAAAGATGTATTCAATCTGTGCAGATAAAAATTGTATGCAAGTAATGATGTGTATTGTTATATTATTGAATTATATTATATTTGGATATTTGGAAGTACTAATGTGTAAATTGAGATGCGCAGGAAATTTACCATGTGACCATGGAAAATTACGGAGAATCAAACCTAGACTTATGTATGTTCGTAAGCCAGGGTTTGTCTATTTGGAGAGACAACACCCCTTTTGTGTTGTATTTTATTCGTAACAGTATATGCTGCATGAGTGTTAAGTGTTATTTAAATTTATTGTGTAAAAACCTCAAGAGACAATTTCATGTTTTATTTTTGTAAAAGTGTTTTATTTGTGTCACTTGACACGTGTGTATTTAAAATTAAATGTTTTATTTTGTCTCTTGGTGGGAAAGTGTTTAATTATAGTTTTCTTAAATAAATTAATGTGTTGTCATAAATACTTTGGGATTATAATATTTGGAGTGGTCAACTTATGTTTGACCCGAAAATAAACTTCAGAGGGGTTTAAAATGGGTTAAATGAACACCTACGGGTAGTTTAATAGGGTTTCCTAAAGCCCATAAGGTATACCTAGGGGTTAGGGGTAATTTTAGGCAAGTTTCTACTTTATAATGATCTTTTTAATGCTTTAAAAATTGGCTTTTTTGAGTTGAGCGAAAATTGAAAATTGGAAGTTAAATCAAATCAAGATTTTTCCTTTTGAAAGGAGAGTCTTTTTGCATTTTTGCTTTCTTTCTTCTTTTTTTTGTTTTTTTGAGAATCTTGTGAGAACTCAGAGAGTGAGCTTCTTAAGGAAGATTTTTGGGAATAGTAGGGTAATCACCCACTCTCCATTTTTGGAGACAGAAGAAAAAAAATTGGAAGGAAAATAATGTTATGGAATAGAGAAATTGAATAAGGGTAGAAGGAAAAAGATTTGTGGATTGGGCAGCTCTTCATCAGATATCATAATAACCTTTGGGCAGATTAAGGTTGGTTTCAATTTTTTTACTTTTAATATCTTCTTCTTGTTCATGTCTGGAAGTTGTTGGTGTAAGAAATCTGTAATCTTGAAAGTTTATGTTTGAAAATCTTTTGGTATTTTGTTTTATGAATTGATGTGTTTTGGGAGTTTTCTCAAGATCTCTTACTCTTGGGAGAGAAGAGGATCTTGAGGGTGGTAGCAGTGAGAGCCCTCGAGTGAGAGACTCTCTTTTGAGAGCGATCACAAGGGATCTTTGTGTGACCCTTGCTACATGGCCTGTTTGTGCAATGGGGGTCATAAGGAGGGATATAAGGCTAGAATGCCTTTGGGGGGCATAAGGAATAAGGGGTTGAGAATTCTTGATATTTTTATTGTGCCATGAGGTGGCTTCTTGTTTATTCATACTTGTAGTTCTCCTCAGGGTATTTGGTCCACTACCACCCTTTGAAAAAGTTCATCACCAAAGTGTGGTGCTGTGAAAGCCAAGTTGGGAATGTGTCTGGAAATTCTGTGTGCATTGCTTTCTATGTGTTTGCCTGTTTGTTACCCATCTAGGATTTGGTTCTCCGAGCTCGGGGGTGGCTACCAGTTAGCCTAGGCTGGGAGGTGAGGACTCCGTGGTCATATTTGTGTTTTCTATTATGCAGGAAAATTCAGAGGAAAGAGAATAGGAACCAAGAAAAAGGCACTGAAGATTATTATTGAAGATTCTTAAATTCAGTTGCAGATGTTTGTTTAAAATTGTTATAGAAATATGCCTCATTCATAGAAAAGAGAAGCAAGTTGTAAATTGTGAAAATAGACTTGAAGTTTTTTTTTATTGTTGTGATTATTTAGAGAAACATCCTGAAAATTTGGTAGAATATCTTAGAGATGTTATTAAAAAGAAAAGCTTGTTATTTCTACTTCTGGTTTTAGAAAAAGAAAAGTTAATTTGTGTTGCATGCAAAAGCTTCATTGAATTATGGAAAAAAAAAAAAAAAATTTATTTTCATTTAGATTTTATCTATATTTCACTTGTGGCAAATAGAAGTTTATTAATGTTGGAAGTTTTTAAGTATTTTAAATGGAAAAAATTGTTTTATGTAAATATTTTATTAGAAGAAAAAAATCAATGAATTTCTTTATTTCCAGAAAAAGTATAATGTATCTTTGAATAGCATTCTAAATTGTATTTTAGTTTGCATTTATTTAAAAGCTTATTAATTATATATATCTGATTTATCTTAATGCTTTTCCCTTTATTAAATTAGCTTAAAATTTTGCATGTAAATTCTCTTTTAAAAATATATATAAATTTATATTGAAATAAATTTCATCCTTTTAACTATGCTTATTTAAGTTATGTAAATATATATATATATTTATATATATTATTATATATTATTATATATTATATTTTTTTTTTAAAAAAAATTAAAAAAAAAAAGAATGCATTTGGGTCCTCGTGGACTCCACTGTGTGTACGCACAGTGGAGGGCCACGCGGCGCCCACTGGGTGCACACACAATGGAGCCGCTTTCGGCTCCCACTGTGTGGGCACACAGTGGATGGCCACGGCTGCCACTGTGTGGCCACACGGTGGGGAGCCGCTAGCGGCGCCCACTGTGTGGGCACACAATGGTGCCGCGGCATCCACTGTGAGCTCACACAGTGGCACGTGCGGCCAGCCCGCCTCCCAAACTCCCATGACCTACAAACAGAGAAATCATGGCCGCCTTTGGGGTCTTCAGCCCAGCAAGATCTTTGACTGTTAAAAAAAAATATATGGGTTAAAACCCTAGCCCGGATGGGGCTAGGGCAATTCGGTTTTAAAAATAAAAAAAATATTAATTAGTTTAGATATTATAAATGTGAGAAAATTAGAACCCTAATTAGGGTTGGGGAAACATATGGTTTAATAATTAGGAAGTTAAAAATGGCTTTTGAGTTAGAGTTAAAATATTTAACATATAAGTAAAATATATATATATATATATATGTTTCCATATATATATATATGAATTTTGAGCATTTTGAATAAGTAATTAAATTATAAATATATATATATATATGTATATACAAATATGTATATATATATATATATATTTATATATTCCTGATTTTAATTTGGAATAAATTATAAAGAGAAATTTTAAAAAAATTTGATAAGACTATATAGTCATATTGGAGGATAAATTAATTTTTTCTCTCCTATTTCCTTTAGCTTGATTAATTTAATAAACCTATTGACTAGGTATCTCTTGGAGATAGAATTAAACCAGTAGGTTTTCCGCAATTAAAATTTAACAAATTTATCGATGGTTAGATCGTTTCAGAATTAGCTCGAATTTAATAATGGAAATTTCATTAACGCTTGTCGTGAGAGTGAACTTGTTAATTAAATTAGTATGTTTTTTTTAAAAAAATTTGTTCTGTTTTTTCCCTAAATTTTGGGTATGACAAATTACTCTTACAGCTCAAAACACTTTAAATGATGATGATTGAATCCCCCTGAATCAATAGATTTATCATCCCTAAAGAAATAGCAAAATCAATCCCAAGGGACAAAGCTTGGCATTCAACAAAATTGTTTGACTAAGAACTAAGGGCATGACATTGAGCTGCTATTAGGACTGCATTGTGGTAAAAAATGTCCATACTAGCCCCAGCCAATCTCGGGTTACCCCTAGAAGCCTCATCAAAATGAAGCTTGAAATGACCCAGAGGAGGAGGATCCCATCTAGCAGCAAGTCTCTTATTACTAATAACCAGACCTCTTGCAACAAACCCATGAGAAGGGATGGTAGAAAGGGATTTCCATGACCTTGTAATCCTGCCATCCTAATGAGAGAATGATGTCAGATTTTCCAAATTCTTGTGAATGTATGACAAAGCCACCTCTGAGATAGAAGCCTCTATCTTGACTAAAATGTTAGAAAGCGAAGCACATAACTTTCTAAAAATCCTATTGTTTCTTTCTAACCATATGTTCCAAATGATAATCGATGGAGAGATAAGCCAGAGCCAGGCATAAAAGGATGAGGAGAACAAGATGGCTAGGCTCTAAAGTGGGAGAGAAGGTCATTGCCAATAACAAAGGACATATCTAGTTTCTCAAATAGCCAATGACAACATCCAAAGGCAAAATCACAATGAAGAAACAGGTGAGAGGATGATTCCAAATTCTTATTGCACAAAACACAAGGGAAAACAATAGACAAACCCATCCTATCCATTCTCATCCCTTTAAGAACCATGTCTTGTACAACAAGCCAAGCAAATGCTCCTGCCTTTGGGAGGCAAGCCGGATGCCAGAATAATTTATAAGGCCAAGAAGAAAATTCCTTATCCGGCATAAGGGAATTATATCCATCTTTCACAGAGTACTTGCCAGTTGCGCTCTTAGTCCAAATAAGCTCATCTTCACTCTCAGACAAGATGATAATTCTATCTTTGAGGATAGAATAAAAATCTTCTTTCAGGCTGGGAATAACATTTAGACAATCAATTGATTTCCATTTAGCCATCTTCACTTGCCCATTATGTACAACATCAAAATAATCAGACAAAAACATCCCCCATCTATCCAAAAGGATTGATTTTAATGGGGTCCAATCCCTAATGGAATCCAAAGGACAGTAGCCATTCCAAGTATCATCCCAAAATCTAACTTTACTACCATTATGCACAACCCAAGAAAGATGTGGCAATAAGACACTTCTACATTTCACCAAAAAATTCCAAATAGCCGACCCCAGGGGCAAATTCGAGGCATGAAAAATAGACTCTCTAACTCCATTATGAAGATACTTGGCAAACATGATCTTAGCCCAAAGAGAATCTAGTTTATTATTTAATTAATTCTGATTAATTCCCCAATTTAAATAAATTAGTTCTGAATTTCTATCTCTAATCATCTAATCATTTAATCATTTTCTAAATATTAACTAAATATTTATTATTTAATTAATTATGATTTTAATTCCTCTAATTAAATAATCTTTATTATTTAATTAAAATTCGATTTCTAAATAATTAAATAGTTTCTTTAAATTATTTAATTAACTAATTTATTTTTCTAATTCCAATTCCAAATCCCCGGATTTGAATTTCATTTAATTTCATTCTTCTTCAAATTCAAATTCTTCTAATTTCATTATTTCTTCTAATTAATTATAATTTCATTTAATTAATTCTTCTAATTTCTTCCAAATTCAATTACATGTGCATGATTTCAAAAACCAAATTGAAAATCAAAATCAAGTTCTAAATATATTCAAATAATAAATTGAATTTAAAAAAAATTCAATTATTTGAATTAAAATCTCATGCAAAGATTAAATTGTCTCGGTTAGCTTTTTCTCAATCTAACTCGGATACACTTGAAATCATATAAAGGACTTAGCTAAGTGTACATGTTCAATATCTCCAATGTTGATTTTTTTAGTTTTTGGATTTTGTGGATCATCATAGGGAAATCCATCTCTGGTGAATATTAGGGATTGGTCTCCTCTGATCACTATTCTTTCCTCCCTTTGGGGTGTTTTTGTACTAGATTATTTTGAAATTGTGACTAGTAGACCCCTTAAGCTAGCTAGATGGAAGTTGATTGATTTTTTAGATGTTGATCAAAGTATGAAATTAGATTTTGAGAAGATTTTGGGGATAGAATTGTATTTCTTTCTGATTCTAAGGATGAACTTATTTGGAAAAAGAATATTTCTGGTAAGTACACTATTAAAGATGGTTACAATTCTCATATGGTTGCTAAAGATTTATCATCCTGGCCTTATAAGTTGTTTTGGCATTCGACTTGTCTTCCTAAAGCTGGAGCCTTTGCTTGGTTGGCAGTTCAGGGCAAAGTCCTCACAGGTATGAGACTAACAGGCTTGGTATTACTGTTGTTTTCCCTTGTGTCCTTTGTAACAAAAATTTGGAATCTTCTTCACACTTGTTCCTACATTGTGATTATGCTTATGAATGTTGGCAGTGGTTGTTTGAGAAGTTAAATATATCCTTTGTTATTGGTAAGGATCTCATTTCCCATTTTAGATCTTGGCCCTTTATGTTTGCCTCATCTTTTTATGCATGCCTTTGGATCATATCTCCATCTTTTGTGATTTGGAATGTTTGGCTAGAGCGAAACAACAAGATATTTAAAAAAACAAGTTATCACGTGTCTGAGGTTCTATTAAAAATTGAGTCTTCAATCTCTGAGGTTGCTTTGTCGTTTATTTATAAGAATTTGGAAAATCTTACTTCTTTTTCACACTGGGATAGTAGAGTTACTAGAGTTTGGAAGATGTTGTCGGTTTTACCCTCTCATGGTTCAATTTTAAAAAAGAATGATGCAATAGATGAGAGATGCTCTGCTAGATGGAAACCTCCTCCGCAGGGGCACTTTAAACTAAATTTTGATGGGGCCTCTTGTGGTAACCCTGGGCCGGTTGGGGTAGGCATGGTAATTGATTATCACAATGCAAATTTTATTTGAGCTAAGTGTCATGCTATTGGTTTTAAAACTAACAATTATGCATAATTTCATGCTTTGTCTTTTGGATTGGATATGACAATCTCTTTGGGAATTAAGGACTTAATAATTGAAGGTGATTCTATGGTGATTATTCAATGTGTTATGAAAAAGAAATCGAATTGTTGGAATTTGCAGTTTATACTTGATCTCATTTTACAAAAAATAGAATTTTTTGAATCTTTTTTGTTATCCCATTGTTACAGAGAAGTTAATAAGATTGCAGATTATTTGCCAAATTTAGCCATTGATAGAAATGCTAATCAGTGAGAGGTGGGTTTTGAGGAAATTCCTTTTAGGGTATGGGAATGTTTGCAGGAATAGTTATGTGATTTTCTTGAGTAATGTTGATGTAAAATTTTATGATGATAATTATTCCCGCTTCCCCTTTCATTTCAAGTATTCATGTTCGTTGTCTGGAGGAGAGTTCGATCTCATGTATTTGATACAATAGTGTTTTTCCAAAGGGTTTTTGATACTTTCTTTTTTGGCAGGAAGGTTTTTGGCTCATGGGATTTGGCATAGGGCTTTGGAAACTTTTGTCTTCTTCCATTGATAGCAGCTGTGGAGTCTACATTTGAAAATTATTCGATGGGTTTGCAAATTGCCATATGGGCTCTATGTAAAACTGATATTATATGTGTTGTGATAGCGTTTTTTATGTGATTTTGGGCGGGATGTATAAATTGATCTGTTAGATACTGTAGGTTTATTTTATGAGTTGTGACTGGATGTTTTCTTCCTAGGGTTCTTTCCTCGGGTATGCTCTTTGAATCTTGTGTAAAAAATAAAAAATATCTATAAAAAAGTTTAGTGGAATAATCCACTTTTATTGAAAAAATAAAAATAAAATAGTTTCTTTAAATTATTTAATTAACTAATTAATTTTTCTAATTCCAATTCCAAATCCCCAGATTTGAATTTCATTTAATTTCATTCTTCTTCAAATACAAATTCTTCTAATTTCATTTAATTAATTCTTCTAATTTCTTCTAAATTCAATTACATGTGCATTATTTCAAAAACCAAATTAAAAATCAAAGTCAAGTTCTAAATATATTCAAATATTAAATTGAAAATCTAAGTCAAAGTGCAAGCACATGCTAAATTAATTAATTAATTAAATCATTTATCTCTCCAGTCTCTATTTTCATCTTCTAGTTCTCTTTGTCTTCCTCTTTATTTCCTCCAATCATCCATTTTCTTCCCTCAGTTAGCTTTTTCTCAATCAGTTGACTCAATTAATCTATTCAATCTATTATGTTTCACCTCCAAGTCAGCAGTTCAACTATCAAGTTTTATGTGAGCTCACCCAAGCTCCACCTCTTGATCATTATGTTCCACCTTTCAATCAATCTCATCCATAAATCTATAAATTGAGCATTCAATCTCCATTTTCAATCCTCCTTCTCAATCCTGGACAATTCCTCTAAATCACAAACTTTGAATCTTTGTGTCACTTGTAGGTTGCCAGCACAATATCTAAGATCCATCATACCACAGATAAGAGAAGAGCAATGGAAGTTATACACAGTCACGAAATAGGGAATCTTTAATTGATTTCATTTATAGTTCCTATTTTTCTTGATTGTGTTATTTCATTGTCTGTTTGTTAGAATTCTTTGATTAGATAGGGATTCGTGATTTCCCTTTGATTCTAATTGATATTTTATAAGATGAATTTTACATGCTACAAAGATAATACAACAATACGATATCTTATGAAAAATTCTTCCATCATAGGAAGATTGGCCAGATGGTTGTTGCTGATGCAGGAGTTTGATATCACAGTTGTTGATAAACTAGGGAAAGCTAATGTATTGGTAGATTACCTTTCTAGGCTTTAGCTACAAGACATTCCTGCAACAATAGATGATTCCTTCCTAGATGAGCACATGTTCTTGATAAATGTACAGACTCCCTAGTATGCTGATATATCGAATTATTTGGCTACTAACAAGATTTCTTCTCACTTTTCTCCAAAAGAGAGAAGACTCTTGGTTGAGAAAAGCTTCAATTTCTCTTGGATTGTAGACTGTCTATTTTACACAGGACCAGATCATATCCTAAGAAGGCATGTTAGAGAGGATGAAACCTATGATATTGTTCATGCTTGCCATGATGAGCCATGTGGAGGACATTTTTCTTCCAAGAGGACAACAATTAAAATTCTTAATGCAAGATACTATTGGCAAACTTTACATAAAAATGCAGCTAAATACACTATAAAATGTGATAGGTGTTAGAGGATGGGTAAGCTCACCAAATCTGACGAGATGCCATTTTATCCACAATTCATGGTTACATTATTTAACAAATGGGGATTAGACTTTGTAGGACCAATTGATCCTCCTTCCAATGACACATCCTACATCCTAATATGCACTGATTATGTCACAAAATTGGTGGAAGTAAAAGCAATGAAGCATGCTAGAGATAACAAAGTAGCTGAATTCCTCTATGAAGAAATATTTACAAGATATGGAGTGCCTAGGGAAATTATTACAAATCAAGGGGCACAATTTACCTCCACCTTAATCACAACTTTGGTCAATGAGTATAATATCAAGAATAGGAAGTCTACCCCATACCATACTCAAGTGAATGGTCAAGTAGAAGTCACCAACAAGGAGCTGGAGCCTATTCTAACAAAGACAATTTCTCTACATAGGAATGATTGGTGAAGCAGGTTGACATAAGCTATTTGGGCATATAGAACTACATGGAAAACAACTACTGGATTTACTCCTTTTGAAATGGTGTATGAGAAGCTAGTCATAATTCCCATTGGGTTTGAACATAAAACTCTTAGGACAACTCTATAACTGAATATGAATCTATCTGAGGCCCAAAGAGCTCAAATCATGCAACTGAATGCCTTGGATGAGATAAGGAAGATGGCCCTCCAGCACACAAAAGTTGTTCAAAACCAACATATTAAGTGGCATGACAGGTACATTAAAAACACAAAATTCAACCCTAGAGATTGGGCACTTCTATATGATTCTCGATATAAGGATTCAATGGGGAAGCTACAAAATTGTTGGTTGGGTCCATATAAAATTGTTGAAGTCTTTCAAAATGGAGTAGTTCAGTTAGCCACTATAGATCTTGTTCAATTTAAGCTTCTGGTCAACGATCATAGATTACACCTATATCACAAACCGACCACCAAAGAGGAATTCTTACAATAGTTTAACATTCAGCCACATGTCATAATTAGTGCAACTCATGTAGGGGGATTCTCCATCCCAAACCCTTGAACCACTCTTTGCATGCAACCATAATAACTATTCCCACTTATTGTGGGAATACCTTTCTCCATCAATAAATTCTCCATATTCATGTCATCCCATATCTTTTCCACCTTATTTCACTCCACTTCACCTCACCCCACTTCAATTCATGATTACATGACCCTTTGGTTGCTGTATTAATTCTCATGATTTCAGGTACACATATTATCCATTATTCTTAAACATGCATTTATTTATTCATTATGATGTTATCATATGTGATTTACATAGTTAATTTTGACATGCAAGGTCCTTTTCCACATGTGTGGACACATGTGTCACTTTAGGTTGGGAGGGGGGGTACTATTAATGTGAGTTTGTAAGTTTACAAAACCCTGATTGTGTGTCTTCTCCATGTCACTTAAGTTCATGTTGTAAATTCTCTTTTCAAATTTTGAAATCATTTCAAAGTGAGTTTAGAACTGATATGACAATTCACAACAATTTATACCTAAAAAATCTTTTCTAAGTGTGTTTCTCTTGTCACCATTCTTATTGCATGGTACTATGGGATAACTTGCAATAAATATTTGTAATGAACACGGAGAAGGTTGTAGGATATGGCAATGTGAATTGAGAGGGAATTTCACAGTTTTTTAGTTTCATGGTGCTCCAACATTCTATGTTTTTTTTAGCATTTTGTTAGGAACTTCTTTGTTTAAGTGACCATGGGAGGTGCACCCATCCGCCATGAACCTATTGTTCATTATGCTTTGTTGCAAGATCAATTGTGTGAACCTTACTTTTGGAATTGCAGGTGGTTGAATTATTTCTTGAAGCTAACATATTTTAATGAAGAAATTGCACAAGAGTTCACACAGACATTCAACAATGGTGAAGCTACAGTTAAGGGGTTACAAGTTGTGTCCATGGAAGAGAGAATATTAGAAGTTGTAGGGTTGTCGATGGATGGGGAGTTGTTTCCTGAAATAAAAGATGCTCGAAGTGCACACACATAATTCACTCATCCAGAAGATGAACCTCTTATTATGGACAAACAAGGGGCAAGGAGAACATCTCGTCCGGAGACATGGCAACTAGCAACACAACATTTGATGAAGTATCTAAAATGTGAGGGAAGATATTCCAATTTTCCCTCCATTCATTTCAAGCTATTAAATCATTTACGACATGGGTAGAGAATGAATGTGCCAAAAAATTTGTATATCCTTCTCTCTAGTAGTGTTGAAGAAACATGGAGAGGTAGCTCATGATTTGTAAGTCATCATGGTTTAGTTAAATTGTTAATAGAATGGTCTTTAAGGGATGTTTCCCAAATGACCTGGGAGGAATTTGAAGACATTAGAAGGTTCGAGGAAATGATGCCCTTGTTACAAGAGAAATTATAGCTCAAGAAGGGGTCGTCGAAGGAGCCTCATCATCTAGGGTTCCCATGACTATAGATCCTCCTACTACTGAAGACGTTCCACCAGGCACAAGCAAGACCTCAAATGAACCAAGTGTCAAGCCTTCATAAACTTCAATTCAGACTAGAGTTGTTTCCCATGAGGAGAAGGGCAAAGAAAATTAAATTAAAGAGAAAATAATTTATGAGCAACCAAATATTGCACAAGCTGCTCCTACGACCAAGAAAAGAAAAGCAGAGAAAGATGATTCTCCTGCAAGTGACCCTCCTACAACCATAAAGGAACCATCATTAAGGAGGAGTCATAGGATTAGATGGAGGCTACCAATATGAAAAAGTAAAGAAGTGACTACTTCTATTGAGTCGCCTGAGTGAGGACACGACAGTCCGTCGAAAAATCAACCATAGAAGGAAGGTTCTGAAAGATTGAGAAACCTAGCTAGTATTGTAGAGCAATTAACAGAAACAAGCGATGAGGGTCTGAAACCCTACACAACTTCTCATAGGCCTCCCTCTTCTATTACTAATTTGTTTGTTGCTCTTTCATTTTATAGGGAATGGGAAATAGAGAGAGCTAGAACGCAGGAGATAATTAACAAACAGAAAAAGCAAATTGAGGAGAAAGATATACAAATTATTGAATTGCAGACCAAAGTAGATACTGTGGTAGAAATGATTCCTAAATTGATGCAATGTATGGTTCCACCAAAGGTTTATGCTTTGCATTTAAAAGAACAACATTTGTGTTTCAAGCTAACACACATTGTTGGAGACATAAGTCCCTCTTTGGAGACCCCACAAGAGTTTTATCATGCTTATCAAAGTTCTCCTACAACCATTATAAATTTAATGTGTGAATTGTATTTGCACAATTATGATATTCCCTTTGATACTGAATGGAACCCTCTTTTATACATTGGAGATATTCATTTGAGGGCATTAATGTCTTGGATACGAAATGAAATCAGCATGGGGGAACAATCTAGGGAACACTAGGATATGGAGCTTAATCTTCCATTACTGCTTAGAGTTGAGGCCAAAAATGCACGGTTGTTGTACTGTGACTAGCAGAAATTGTTGTACCAATATGAGAATAAAGGATGAATTATGCCACTAAGGGAGGAAGCATTCCAAGATAATGAAAAGATGATTGAGAACAAAGGCCAGATTGTAATTGAACATTTGGTCCAATGATGGAATAGCCTTCTTGAAGAACTTAAAAAAGGTTGAGCCCCATTCCTTGCCTAATTATTATGCAGCAATACAAAGAGCCCCCAAATATATCCATTTGGGTAGAACAAAAGAGAATAATTGGTTACCTTTGATCTTTTAGCTGCCCATTCTCATGTGGCCATTCATAGGATGCAGGGATAATGATAAGCCCTATGATGAATCAACAGAAGAAGCCAGGTAGACCAAATTGGAGAAAATGAAAGGGTTCTATTGGATCTTAGCTGCAGGAGGCACTGGACAAGGTACCATTGGTGATTTCATAATTAGTGCCCATGTGAGGAATTTTCCTATTGCTAGAGGACCAACAAGAAGCTAGGTTGGGGGGCAAAATGATGAGTTGAAATAATATCTCTTTTTGTGTTCATATCTGTTATGTTTTTCATGGTTTAAATTGCATAATTGGACAATGTTGAGGGTATAGGATGTGTCTATTAGACAATCTTCCTAGAAGTTTTGATCCTGTGCATGCTGGGTATTAAATAAAGTTTGTATTGTTTTGGCTAATATATTCTTGTAGCTATGTGAATTATTATAATAACTTTATATGTGGATGAATGAATGCTATGGTTGATAGAAAATGGATATGTATGTGTTTGTGCGTGCTAACTCATGATGCAGGAATTATTAAGTAGCAACAGACATGGTCAAACTATGCTAGGAAGGAGGATCATGCCATTCAAGTCGTTAAAGTTTAAGTCAAGGCATTTGGAAGCATTGAAGACAGTGAGGGAAGTTGGTAACTAAGTGGTTGAAGGATAGTGGAGTAGTTCAAGAACTTATTTATGACTATCCTCAGTGAGCGATAATCTAGCAGGAATTGTTGTGTTATATTCTTGGTCATATAATGATAAATGTCTCATAATCTTTGTGGTTGACTCTTTCCTCTTTCCTCGTTGTAATAAAAGATTATGCCTATTCTTCTGGGCGTGGTCTAGGTAGTTAGTAGTTTGTTATAATTTTCATATAAATAAAGTTCTAGACCTCCTTGCGGGGGTAGATGAAGTTTTGTAGAAGTAGACATAATTTCCCTCTATTTTCCATAGACTATAACAACTTTTGAGATGATGAATAAATTGATGGTGTTTTGAACATATAAGGCTATTTGAGTTTTGGACATGCTCATCCAAGGGGGCCCACTTGGTGAGCAATCCTGTGTATTTTTTACGTTAATTTTCTTTTGCTATTTGTTTTTCTAGTAGTTGACTGTTCTTGCAACCACTAGAACCAAAACCTGTGACTTTTCTTGAGGCCAAGAAAATAGAGTAGTTCTTGTTTGTTAGCTTTGAACATTGTGTTACTACTTATCAAGTTGTCATTAGTTTTATATCCAAAGTCATTCTATATACTCTAGTTGGTTACTAGTACCGAAATATTCAGTCGGTATGCACAAAACAGTCGGTTATAGAAGAAAGTAGTCATAGAGCCCAGTATGCACCGAGCTGTCTATCGAGTATCATTCCATGTCTACCAAGTAGCAAAGATGATACACCGAGTTGATATACACCGAGTGAAATGTGTTACCAGATTCATTGAACCTAGACACACATATGAAAATGTGTTACAAGATCGAGGAACATAGAACCATTATCACATTGGAAATTGCACTTAAAGATTGTGTATGATTTCGAGGTCATTTATCCAATGAAATATTTTGTATAGTTATTCATTCGATAAATCATGTTTGTAAGATCGAAGTAATGAATGAAATCATCGACATAAGAGATCTATTTATACAGCATGGATTAAGGATAAAAGTGTGATAGACAGAGATATATAGAGGTGTATGAAGCAAGACATGTGTGATACATAAGAAAGCACAAAGTGTTATGACTGTTACAGAGACACAGAGGTCACCGAGAAGGATTTTAGAGAATAGTCAAAGAACAAAGTAAACAGAAGGGTTTACCGAGTTACTTTATGGGTTACCAAGGTATGCTATAAGCAAGGTAATCTTATTTTTAGCACATAGAATCTGCTATAACATTCCAGATGTAAAGTTGCAGATATTTGTAAAGATTTTATTGAAATATTTTGAAGTTGTAAGAGAAACCTTTAACAGGGTAAAAGAGTCTAACTAAGTCTATAAATTGTAAAACCTCTAACCAGGTATAGCATTTAGTTTAAGTGTTGTAAAATCCTTTAGCAAGGTAGATCTAACAGATCTTAATACTCCTAACAGGATAAGCTATCAGAAATAGTTGAACATGTAGCTCTAACCGAGCACTCTTTATTATTACAGTAGTGAAGTTGTGGGTGCCATTCCCACCACAGTTTTTCTCTCTAACCAAGAGTTTCTGCGTAACCAAAATATATGTGTTATGGAGTGAATCATGTATGAATGTTATTTATTTGTTTTAGCTTTATGTTATGTTACAGTAGTTTTTGGTTTATGCATAATAGTAAAGTTATTGTTGATAAAAGGATTTGAAGTACTGATTCACCCCTCCCCTCTCAGTACATTAGCTTTCCATTTTGGGCCTAACAATTGGTATCAGAGCTTGAATCTTGGAAAAAGGTTTTACAACCTAAAGAGAAAGATCCTATCAATGGAAGGCTATAAACAATCTTAGAGAATTGTGTATCTACAAGAAGAGTTGGATCATGCTAATCAAGTGATTGCAGACATGCAAAGACAAATGCAAAAATCATTGAAAGTGAGAAGAAGATTATCTGATGATTTGCAGGACTCTCAAGAGTTAGTGGAATAAATTGAAACATCATTTGAGAATAGTATATCTAAAGACACTAAAGAAATGATTGGAGTATTGAAAGAAAAGAACAAAGCACTAGCTAATTAGTTAAAAGCAATGAAAAGAGGACATGAACATTTCAGCACACAAATGACTGAGAATCTTGATGCATTGAGGATAGCTGAGGATAAAGTAAGAGATCTAGAAAAAGAAAAACAATAGCTTGAACATTAGTATCTGAAAAGAATGATGAAATCATAAGGTTGACAGGGATTCAAAAAAATCTGTCAGATCAATTAGGTTATGCACATCATGAAGAAAATCTGAAAGATGATGAGAATCAAGCATTGAAACTTGAAATATCAAGGTTGACCAATGAACTTGAAATAGAAAAGAAATCCAAGGAAATACTGAAGAAGAGCTATGAAGCATCAAAGATGTTGGATGAGCAGCTAAATACAAGAAGACCCAACAAAGAAGCATGACTCGGTTATAAAGGAAAAGACTCTACCGAGAAGGGAATTCATACAACCTAGAGAGGAGAATCATGAAAGCAAGCTGGAAACAAGAAGCACATCAAAAGAAAGAAGCCTATTTGCAACTACTGTGGAAATCAAGGTCATACTACTAACATGTGCCAAATCAGAAAAGGTAAGCAACCGAATGTCACTAAGTCTAATGGTTATTGTTACAATTGCAATAAATATGGTCACACATTTAACCAATGTAGGACAAAGTCTATTAACAATTATCAGAAGGCAAAATTCAAAGGGTTTTGTAAAAACTGCAATAGATATGGACATAGTACCGAGGAGTGTTGGCTTAAGTAGAAAAACTATATGTGGTCTGCACACCGAGCAAATACTAGAGGTTACTGAACTCACACAGATCCTTACCGACAATATTCTGCAGTACCATGGGATTACAACACAAGGATATGGTGTGAATGTTGTGGAAGATATGGACATATAAGTGCCACCTGCTTTATAAGGTTTGGAATGAACAACCGAAGATCATGGAGAAATCCTAGTATGTCATGTTTTCATTGTCACAAAATTGGACACTTGGCTAGAGATTGTAGAGATCAACCTAGATGAGACACTGAGGAAATAAAAGAAAAATTATAGATGATTTGTAAAAAGAAGGAAATTGTGTCAAATAAAGAAAGCACCTTACCTACTGAGTTAGGTGCACCTATTCCAAATTAATCAGTAAAGGTATGAAGGGACTGCATTCTCTCAAAGGTCAAATCTTAACAATTCCTATTTTGTTATGTACTTAATTCAAAATCTTCATAGCTAAGATGTATTCGTAAGTTTGAAATTCTATCAAAGTCTTTTGGAGCACTATATAGGAAGACTGCCAAGTCGGTGAATACAGGAAGCCTGTCAAGTCGGTAAATGAAGGAAGTCTGGTTACTCGGTTAAAGCGCAAAAAGGAAAGAAAGTTTAGTGGAACCGAGTACATTTAATGTTTTTGACCTAACTTGCATGGAGCCCGATAAGGTATATTGTGTACTTAAAGCATTTACACGGTCATTTTTTACTCACCAAGTTTTCAAGAGAGCAGAGTAAAGCAAATCAAAGGTGATCAAACCTCCTCCAAAGCAAAATTCAAGGTATTTATATCAATCTCAATGCATTGTTAAAGCTGATTTACCGATCATATCAAGTTGTTATTATCTGCTAAGTGTGAAGCGTCTGCCATTTGAAAATCTTCAAACCCTAAGGATCTTTTGTTAATTCTTATCTAAAATCTGCAACGGCACCTAAGATCCAGAATCCCATTGTTGTTGAGAACATTGAAAAGCCCTCACTAAAATACTCATTAACTCCCAAAATTGCATCTGAACTGGATGACAAAACCGCATTTTCACTCATCCCGGATAGAGTTTTATTAGTCGAGGATGTGAGATTCTTCACCAAATGTTGAGTTGAAGAACTAGGTCACATTGAAATCAAAGACACATATGATGAACTATGCACTGATGGTAAAATGGATAGCAAGTATGAGCACATTAAGATCAAGGGATTGACTGAAGCCCTAACCTATCCTCATGTATTCAAACCCCAGTGGGTCAAGTTTGTCCTGAGAAGAGTTCATGATGACTTCATGTGGCTAGAAGAGAAACCATTTAAGATCACCAAGGAAAACATTCATTTGATCACCGATTACCTTATTTATGATCATGCCCGAGCTTAGAAAATGATATCATAGAAGGAATTGATCTGTTTAACCGGAGTAGAATCAGATTGCAGATGACTAAAATTGAATAATGCCACTAATGCAGAACTAAAGTTTGCCATTAGAGTAATAGGTTAATGTTTCTTCCAATCGGCAAGGGAAAACAATGTACCCTGTGCAGTAGTAGACTTAGCATATAAAATTGTGAAGAAAGGCATGAAAATTGATTTATGTGAGGTGTTGCTGAAAAACCTATTTGAGAATCTGAACACCATAAGGAAGCCAAAGAAGAACAATTCGGCCAATACACTAAAGTTTGGATCACTGTTAATATGCATGTTTTTCTATTTTGAAAAATTCTTTCCATCAGTCGATAAAGTTGTTTGGGAACTACACTGACCAATCACCCATCAGATCAATGAATTCATCAAGAAGCTAGGTGATAAGTTTAATGATATTATGGATGATTATTTCAGCAAGTTATAGGAAAGGATGCATAACAGGTACTGGATTCCACCCAAGCTAGTGGAGAAATACAAAGATGACATATGCTTTGAAGTGGACACTGATTACTGTTATGTGAATGATGTGGAACCAAGAACTCAATCTTTGCCACCTATGGGTTACGAGATTGATTTTGGCATCACACAAAAACAAATAGATGCATTTCTTATATTACCAAGGCATGCTACCAAGCTGAGGTATGGAACATATGAAGAAGTGAAGGAAAAAGTAAAAATGAGCATTGTAGTACCCAAAGCTACAAGGAAGGCAACAAAGATGATAAAGGCATTAATGGAGAAATTTGGAGAATATTCTTCCTCCACACCTGTTAAAGGATTTATAGAAATTACTGAAGAGGAATCTGAAGCCCAAGAGATAGCTATAACACTGAGCACCGAATTACCTAAGGGAAAAGTGCTAAAAAGAAAGAAACAGGATACATCAAAGGCCTCACTGACTCCTCCAGCAAAGCGACCTTACACAAGATCATCAGCAACATCACTGAGTAAGAAAACAAATAAGTGTTGCTACACCCAAGGTAACAAAAACTTACAAGAAATCTACTCGGAGACTCATTTTGGCAAAAGAGTCTAGTGACATTGAATCTGAAGATGCAAGTAAATTTCAGATTGTCAAGAGAAAGAAGGTAAATGTACATAGTGTTGAAAATTTTTGTGCTAATCTGAAGCAATATGGTGGATTTGGATCATTCAGATATGTTAAGTATGAATCCAGAAATGATGCCGAAAAGAGACAAATAGAAGAAGTTGTCATCTGCACACTTCTGAAATTCTGATTGGTCCCATTGGAAGTATCTAATTCTCTTCCAAAATAATTGTATGTGCATTTTGATAATAGGTGGAAATATGCAATGGACTCGAAAAAATAGATTAGAGAAAGAAGTCTGGTACATCTCTTTCCAGACATGTCGATAGATGAAATCAAAGAAAATCTAACAAACTACCACAAAAAATTCCTAGTCAAGCAAAAAGCTTTAAAATTGATGAATGGACTTTATCTAGAAGTAGAGAAAGAGAACAAGGAAAAGTGGCAAGAAATCTTTCGCATCAAGGATGCTAGTGAGCAAGCTACAGTTGAAATAGTTGATGTCACCAAGCAAGATCTTGATGTCACCGAGCAATACCCTGCTGACACCATACAAGTAGATGAAGATATCATGGATACTGAGGCACCTGAATAGGAAATGATAGAAGGGAATGTTTATGCCCAACTTGTATCCGGTGAGTTAGTTTTGGAACAAGTTCAGCCCTATCCTCCGGTCAATCAACCTGTCTCAACCGAGGCCCCTCAGGATACAGAACAAGGCACCGAAGGTCACAAGTCTACAGCAGAGAAGGTACTTCTCAAGAACAGACCTCACAAGAACCTTCTAGCACTGAAAATGTTGCAACTGAGACACCAAATACAGAGACACCAAAGGACACTACATAGGCTAAAGAAACCGACCAAAGTGTTGCCTCTACCGAGCAACCTACTGAGGGTCATCAAGCCTCACAAGCCATTATCTTAGTTCAATCAGTGAAAGGTAAAGAAAAGAAGATGAAAAAGCATAGTTTCAAAGTACATTTGTCAAAACTAATAGTGTTGCCCAATGTTGACATATCCAAATTAAAGGGGAAAGCACTCATTGATTTCGGTGAACTATGCAAAGCCAAAGTCAAACAAGAGAAGCAAATGGCTATTCAAAAGAAAAATAAAGTACTTTAGAAGGTGAAAGCACTCTTAACCGACATGCTACCTAAAGCTACAGTGACAACAGATGCAGCCATTCATGTACAACTGGATGAACTCCTAACCAAGATAGAGACATCTGGTGTAGATGCATCAGAATATTTGAGCAAATTAAAGGACAAGGAGCTCACTGCTAAGATGATTGAAGAGGTACAGAAGGCTATTGCCATTGGCAAAGTTAAACTTGTCAAATTTATTGCTGAGTTTACCCCTCAACTCAAGCACATTCTTTATTTATTTCAAAAACTCTGTACATTCTCTTTATTTATTAAAGATATCAAGAATAAAATTGAAGTGATTGAGAAAGAGATCACCAATCTCTCTAATAAGTTGACCACTGAGCCTAATTCCATTCAGAATTTTTATACCAAGCTACAACAACTCATGGCTCAACAATTGGAACTAAGGAATGAAGAACACAAGATAAGGATGGACATAATGACACTTCAGACATTATTCCTTCCTCATCTTTCCTTCGTCCAAGAACAGATCAACAAGGCTACATCCCTATCCACTCAACAAGAGGGAAGCACTTTAGATGGACTCATTTCACTGTTAGTTGACATTACAGCTCATAATTCACTCATGGACACTGTTAAAGATGCCCTCTCTGTCGCTCTCATCGATGCCCGAACAAAGTACAAATCCATTTTTGACCAGTTGCCACCACCGAATGGTAACTAAATTTTGATGTTTGTCAAAAAGGGGGAGTGATATAGCATCAAAGCATCAAAGTATCAAACAAAAGGAGTGTAGTATATAGGGGGAGTATATCGAGCAAAATAGAGAACATAGAACGGAGTAGTGAACCAAACAGTTATCATAGAAAATTGATCACCGAGCATACAAAATCAGAGTTTTGTACAGTATAGTGATAAGGGGAGTATATCTGAATATACTATTTCATTGACTAAAGTATATGCTGTGTGTTTAGTCAAATTTTGTAAGTATATAGATTATTGAGTTATGACTTTGAAAGTAGTTTTGTCAAACATCTTAACAAATGTCAAAAGGGGAGATTGTTACTACTTATCAAGTTATCATTAGTTTTATATCTAAAGTCATTCTATATACTCTAGTCGATTACTACTACCGAAATATTCAGTCAGTATGCACAAAATAGTCGGTTATAGAAGAAAGTAGTCACAGAGCCCAGTATGCACCGAGCTGTCTACTAAGTATCATTCCATGTCTACCGAGCAACAAAGATGATACACCGAGTGAAATGTGTTACCAGATTCATTGAACCTGGACACACATATGAAAATGTGTTACAAGATAGAGGAACATAGAACTGTTATCACATTGGAAATTGCACTTAAAGATTGTGTATGATTTTGAGGTCATTTATCCAATGAAATATTTTGTATAGTTATTCATTCGATAAATCATGTTTGTAAGATCGAAGCAATGAATCAGATCACTGACATAAGAGATCTATTTATACAGCATGGATTAAGGATAAAAGTGTGATAGACAGAGATATATAGAGGTGTATGAAGAAAGACATGTGTGATACATAAGAAAGCACTAAGTGTTATGACTGTTACAGAGACACAGAGGTCATCGAGAAGGATTTCAAAGAACTGTCAAAGAACAGAGTAAACAGAAGGGTTTACCGAGTTACTTTATGGGTTACCGAGGTATGCTATAAGCAAGGTAATCTTATTTTGAGCACATAAAATCTCCTATAACATTCCAGATGTAAAGTTGTAGATATTTGTAAAGGTTTTATTGAAATATTTTGAAGTTGTAAGAGAAACCTTTAACAGGGTAAAAGACTCTAACTAAGTCTATAAATTGTAAAGCCTCTAACCAGGTACAACATTTAGTTTAAGTGTTGTAAAATCCTTTAGCAAGGTAGATCTAATAGATCTTAATACTCCTAACAGGGTAAGCTATCAGAAATAACTGAACATGTAGCTCTAACCGAGCACTCTTTATTATTGTAGTAGTGAAGTTGTGGGTGCCATTCCCACCGCAGTTTTTCTCTCTAACCAAGAGTTTTTGTGTAACTAAAATATATGTGTTATGGAGTGAATCATGTATGATTGTTATTTATTTGTTTTAGCTTTATGTTATGTTACAATAGTTTTTGGTTTATGCATAACAGTAAAGTTATTGTTGATAAAAGGATTTGAAGTACTGATTCACCCCTCCCCTCTCAGTACATTATCTTTCCATATTGGGCCTAACACATTGGTGATAGTTAGTTTCTTAAATTAACTTTCAGCATTAATATTTCCTGTATCTTTCCAGACATTATATTTCTGTATGTTTATTTCAGTAATTTCATTTGCTGCAATAGAATAGAGTGACATTTATTGGAACTTAGTGCACAAACTGTGCTGGCCCATTTCAAGTAATATGTTCCTGGGTCAACAAGTAAATGGAACCTCAACCATATAAATGATAGCTATTCAAGATGGATGTCCAATCCCTAAGTTAAGGTTTTAATCTGATTTATTATTTTAATTGGGAAGGTCGACAAGTAGTAAAGTGCATAAGAGCATCTGCCATACCTAAATTTAGAAAAAATGAAGCACCCAAGTTTTGAGGTGTGTAAGAGGGGTTAGAGAATCTTCAACAAGTGTCTATTGAATGCTTAGAGGTGTGGTTGAAAATTGTGCCACATAAATTTGGATGCTCACCATTTTTGACTTTGTCTAGAAGCTACATCAAACTTGAAAATATCTATATATTGTATGCCTTTGATGTGGGTTTAAGAGAGGAGACATGATTATGTTGTTGAATTTCCACTAGAACAACAAGATGTAGATTCCATGTCAAGGCTTAGAGCTTGCAAGTGTATTGTAATAATTTGTTGCAGACTAATGTATTAGTTCCATGCTTTGGAGTGTGGGGATTTTTACCCAAAGGGTGTTTCCCCATGTATATCGATGTTTATTATCTTCTATCTATATTTATTTTATTCTTGTTCTATCTTATTCTTGAAGTTTTAAACTAGATATCGTTATGCTATCAAAATTTCATTAGGTTTTGAAGTGCATTATTTTTCTTCTAAGGATTAATTGATGGGAAAATAAATTATGCATGTTTCTCTTTTAATGGTTTAATAATATGTGCTTGTATCAAGTTATTGAAATTTGAACAAAATAAAAAAAAGGATACTAAAGGTGCATACTAGTTCTCAAAGGTCAATATGGGTTCATCTTTCCCTTTCAATAAAACTAATTGGATTGTTGGTAAGAATGGTAAGGTTTTGTTTTAGTGATTGAAGGGTTAAAACCCTAAATGATTTTTTACATATTCCAAAAATTGTAAAAAATTTATTTTACATATATAAGTTGAATGATTATAAAATGCATGTGACATTTGAGAAGTTTGGTTGTAGGTTGATAAGGGGAAAATTGGTGGTTGCTAAAATATCTTGTATTGCGACTATGTTAAGATTGTTGCCTCCACTTTTTTTATAATTCTACCAATATGAATGACACTAAAAATTCATGTGCATTGTGGCACCATAGATTGTACCATGCTTAATAAAAGTTAGTTGATAGTCTTTCTCATTACTTTGTTGATAAAAATATTTTTTGTGAGCATTGTATGTCTGAAAAATATAATATATCATCATTTTGTTAATGGGACTAGAATTAAGATTAAAGATTATTAGAGATCATTCATTCAGATGTATTTGGATCAATGGATATAGACTCTTTTGAAAATCATGTAATTATGTTGCATTCATTGATGATGTCTCAAGATATGCTTGGATTTATTTTATACATGTTAAATATGAGGTTTTCACTAAGTATAAATAATATAAAGCCTTAGTTGTGAAACAAACAAATTATAAAATGATAGTGAATATTGTTATAGGAAATTTGATGAGTTTTATAAGCATGCAGGTATTGTTTGGTACAAAACTACTCCCTATATTCCCCTACAAAATAGGATACTAGAAAGAATTAACAAAACCTTAATGGAAAAAGATATAAGTATGTTGAGTAGTGCTAAGCTTGATAGAATCTTTTGCATAGAGACCTTTTAAATACTTATTATTATTTGATTCATATATCTCCTTGTTTATCTCTTTTTTGTAAAAGTCCTTATGAACACTGTGGATAGGTTAAAAAGCCACCTGTTTCACATTTAAGAGTCTTTTATTGTGAGTATTATGTTCATGTGTCTCATGAATAGTTATCTAAACTCAATCAAAAAGCTCAAAAAAGTGTATTTGTAGGTTACAATGAGAATGAAAATGGTTATAGGCTTTGAAATCTTCTAACATGAAAAATGATTAATTCTAAAGATGTGATTTTCAGGGAGTTTAGACCTTATTAAGACAAATAATGTTAGTGTTGGTTTTTATTTTCCTAATGGGTTATTTATTTTTTCCTTAGTCTTAGGTTTTTCCTACACTTTTATTAAGATTTCTTAGAGTCATAAAGTGAGTTTGACTAGGATATGATGTTGGTGTGCCCCTTTCCATAAAAGGTTGTGTCCCCATCCTTAAAGGGTGGAGATTTTTCTATTTTAGACTACTTGGTAGTCACGCCCTATTGGTTGGATTTTCCACTTCCATCCTATTATTAGTTCTATAAACTCACTACCTAGCTTGTATTTCATTATTTTAGATACATTTTGATGACATTTCATAGGTTGGAACTCATTTACTTTGATTCATCTAGTCATTCTTCTACATCATCTATTTGAGATCCTAATGCATTCTTGACATTTGCACATCTCACAATCACAAGTCTATAATTGCTTTATTTCATTTACATTCTTATAGCATATCTCTCTTTCTCATATAAACATCTTGGTTATTCATCTATTTTAGATTTATAACTTGTAAAGAACAACTAAAGGAGAAAAAAAATACTAAAACAATGTACTTCAAGACAAAAATAGAAAAGCAAGAAGATGCAATTGTAGAAGAAAAACTAGATGAATCAGAGAATGGAGAAGAAGAAAAGGGTTAAAGTATTTTAAATGGTGTATAAGATGAGCATACATAAGAACATGTAGAGCTCTTCACTACTAACTTGAGAAGGTGCACAAGGCAATGGAATCTAGTTGACAAGTATAGCCCACTACATTTTTGTTGTGTATTTACTTTGTTAAGAATTGAAAATGAATCCATCTTTTAGGGAGGCTCTCTTTTTGGAGGAAAGTGAGTCTTGGATGTAGGCCATGTAGGAGATGATGGCTTTAGATAGGTGTGATACATGAGATCTTGTTAGTTTTCCCAAAGGAAGAAAACCCATTGGTTGCATGTGAGTATTTAAAAAAAAAATTAGTGTACATGGTTGGTTAGAATGGTACAAGGCCAAAGTGGTAGCCAAGGGTTACTCTCAAAGAGATGGAGCCAATTTTGGTAAATTTTATCTCTTTTTGCTAAGTTATCTTCTATTAGATTCTTATTATCTATTGTTGCTACTTGTGATTTCAAAATTGAGCAAATGGATGTTAAAACTGCTTTATTGAATGTTGATCTTGAGGAGAAGATTTATATGTGACAACCTAATGTTCTTTTTGTGAAAGAAAAAGGCCACTTAGTTTGTAGGTTAACAAAGTCATTGTATGGTCTAAAATAATCATATATATGGTACCAAGAGTTTGATGCATTTGCATTAAAGTTGGGTTTTGTTAGGAGAAAGGAGGACCATTGTGTTTATACTAAGATTATTGATTATTGGATACTAATTATTATCTTGTATGCTGAATATGTAGTTTATGGTTAGGAACTCAAAATTTGGTTTTCTAGAATATTTGATATGAAGGAATTGGGAGTTGATAAAATATATTCTTTGGATGGAGATCAATAGGGATCGGGTATACAAAAATATTTAGTTAAGTCAAAGTAAGTATGTTGATACCATTTTGTAAAGATTTCATTTGTAGTATTGTAAGCTAGTAATTATTCTATTTCTAGTTAGTATAAAGATTAGTTAGACATGTGTACTAATTTTTTTGATGTTTTTTAAGATATTTCTAAGTTTTCTTTAGTATGAATAAATGGTAGTTTGATGTATGCAATGATTTGCACTTGTCTAGATATTATCTAACCAATAAGAGTTTTGTGCAAGTTTATGTCAAACCTTGGTAGAGAAATTTGGAATTTTATCAAAAATGTTTTAGATATTTATGAGAAAATTTTGATTTCTAATTATTTTATCATTGTACTAATGATATGGTTAAGTCATTAGATATACAAGGTTTCGTTGATCCAAATTGAGGATAGTGAAGGTCCACTAACAGTTATGTTTCCTTTCTATTTGGAGGTGTAGTAAGTTAGCTGAATAAAGATAGCCTCTGGTTGGTTTTTCCACCATATAAGCATAGTATATGTATGCTAGACATGTATTTAAGGAGGTGGTGTGGTTATAGAGACTTATAACTAGTATTAGTTTTGATTGTAGGATAATGAGGATTTGATGTGTAGTTAAAGTACCATCTGTTTGGTCAAAAATCCCATGTGTCATGCTCGTACTAAGAATGTTGATGTTCAATATCAATTTGTGTGATAAACGGTTGAGAATGGAACGAACTCGTTAGAAAAATTTAGTACTTCTGATGATATTGTAGATTCTGTCATAAAGCAAGTGATCATAGATAAGTTCTCTTGGTGCGGTAAGACCATGGGCCTTTATTAGTGTACTTTATTATAATCTTATATTCCTTATGGATGTAAAAGAATTTAAAATTATAATGTCAAGAGGAAGAATATTAGGATAATGTGATATTAACCTTGTCATCCTAAGTCATTTTCACGTGTCTCCATGATCCTTGAAATGTATAGTTAGACACCTTTAATCATGAGAAAAATATTTAATAGTTATTTATTTATTATAAATTAAAATTTACATCAATAGAGGTGATCTAATCATTAGTGACGATTATAAAGAATACTAGCAAAATGTTCCTTATAGGCATCTATTTTGGGAGTGGGACCACTTGGAATTGCGTATTTAATTTTTTTGTATGTATCTTGCATGTTATCTTGAGTGGGGTGCCAAGGCTTCCATGTTGTGCATGTTAGCCATTAAATCCAATACTGAGTTATGGAGCACTCAATATTGACCAATTCTATTTGGTTGTGGGTTAGTCACCCATGTGAGGTTCATGCGATCATTTATGATTTTTTGAACTAATTTTATAAGCTATCCATGATTTGTGTTGTATATTTTTTGTAGGTGGCTTAGATCCTTGTTTTGATATATCACAGTGGTATTATCATCCTATCTCTTCTATAAATTGGATACTTGTGTTAGTAGAAGATAAATTATTTTGTGGGTTGTTGAAGTATCAAAGTGTTGCCAAGATTTTGAGAGAGAATTTGTAATTTTGTAAACCCATTTGAAGTTTAATACAAGCTTTGGATATCTTTTGGTGTGGATTTTTTTCTCAAATGGTTTCTCCATGTACATTATGTGTCACTTTTGGTATGTTTTATTTCTTCATATTATTGTTGAATGTGCCACCACATAATTTTTATGTTTAATCTTGGATAAGAAAACTATTTTTATATGTGCATACACTTTGTTGAAGTTAATATTGCAATAGTTTTACCTTGATTTTACAACAAGGAAAGTGTATGAAATTGAAATATTACATCCAAGGTATTATATATAGAGGTGAAATTGAAATCAAAATAACATGCAACACATTTCCTAATTAAGGAATGAGAATTTATCGAATATCATTCCCTAGACATAATCATTAGTGCACTCTTGGAAAGGAATCCCATACAAAACCATCCATTACCAAAAACAACCCTCACACCCATGACATTATTATTGGAAGCATTGAACAATGTAATGAAAAAGTTTAAAATATTAAAATAAAACACATCCAATTATGTAATCACTAGTTGACATGGAAAATTCACAATATAAGATGCTACTCCAACCAATCCAAATCTCTTTATGTGATAAAACCTTGTTAACTACCTTGAGTGAATGCCAAAACATATTTTTATCTTAGAGCTACATTCTACATACCCCACTCATAGAGATATCTTAAGACATATCCTACAAAAATACCAAGTGCTTAATAATATTGATCCCTCTCACTTCCAAGCCCTTGTTGGTCATCTTTCCACTAATCATCACTTGACTTTCAATCCAAATTATTTTCCTTTCACCGATCCATCACATAAAATCCCCTTCATATTGAGGCTATCATTTATTAATATTAAATAAAGTGTGTTCATGGACAATGGGTCAAACATAAACATTTATACACTTCGGTTGATGCAACATTTGGAATAGAAAATAGAAGCATTAGGGTCACAAAATATCACTATTAAGGTCTATGCAAATGTAGAGGAAGAGTAAAATGGCAGTATTTCCTATTGAGGTAGAAATATAATTTTTGTATACCCTATATCATGTCTTAGGCTCGTATCTTTCATACAACCTCCTACTTAGTTGACCATGGCTACATACCATGTAATTTGTACCATCCACTTACCATCAATGCCTTAGATTTACATATAATAGTTTGGAAGTTACTATTCCTAGTGACCTCCACCCCTTCCAATATTATAAGATGGTATAAGGGAAATATATAAATCATTTTCCATCATTTGAGGTTGGTACCCAACTCCTACTCCATAAATATAAATCATACATCATACTACTAATGTACCATCCACATATTCTTCTCTATACCAATCAAAAATCCCTAAACCCATATTCATAATTTTTTTTTTATCCATAAACCCCATAGTGGGTAGATTATATTAAAATTTCAAAAAAAAAATTTGTTGTTCGTTACAAACCAATCTCATATGGTGCAAACAAAGGCCTAAGATGCCCGTTTGAGACACAAGAAGCACCATAAAACAAGACAAACACCTATCCCAGTCAATTAGAATAGTAAAAATGTGGAACCATACCTAAGTCAATAGATAATAGAAAAGGACTATGAAAGCAACCGAGGCCCATAAGAACAAAATTAGGTGCACTGATGATAAAAATCACCTAGAGTACATACTAAAACAAGACCATGATGTAGCTACCTAGACAAGGGCCTGGAAGGCTCAAAGAGATGGAGGAGAGAAGATCAATCTCCTATGAATAAGACACCATCCATCATGATGTCCACGAAGTGAAAGATCTAGTCGAAGTTGTCCACTGCTTCCACTGACGTAATTTTGTGAAGCCTCTTCCCATAGAAGCCCAATGATGATGATGCCCAAGAGCTCTGCCATTCAAGCCGAAATAAATCCAAATTCATAATTATTTATAAAGGATGTGGAGAATAATATGTATATACAAGTCCCTCATATCCTCAAATTTCTCATCTCACCTAGATCCTTTGGTCAACCATGCCAAAAAATAAAGATCCCTTTGTCACACTACAATTTGGGCCCATTGCCTTAATTTTTTATGGTAATCTTATTAATTAATACATAAATGGATTTGATCCTATATATATTTACAAAGATGAAAAGTATTCTTCTTGCTTCAACAAACACAAGTATCTTATTTCATTGTATATTTATTAGATATATATGAATTATAAGGGAAAAGGTTAGGGCTTTCATGAGCAAGGTTCCCTTGATTATATTGATATACTAGCAAAAGGTTATAGTGCTATGATGAATATTATGATACCCTTGTAAATTTTCTTGATAGTGCTAAGCACATATCTTTCGAAGTTGATGATAGTGAAGTAGATTTCATCCCTAGTCCTTTCAAAGAGATTTTTTCCACAAGCTTATTTCATGATCATATCATCCTTTCCATCTATCTCAACATACAATATCTTGGACTTATCAAATGGGACCAATTCAAGATCCCCCCACCTTGGATAATTTTCAAAATGACAAAGCCATCCTTAGAATTATGCAATCCCATGGCCACATCCCTTAAATTATGAAATCTCATGGCCACATCCCTTTAGAATGTCATAAACAAGTATTTCAAATCCTATAAAGCTCATTTGTATATTTTCGAGAACAAGTCAATCCTTTAGAGAAACCATCAAAATCCACACTTGATATAGATACACCCATTGATATTTGTGGGTATGAGAAATTAAAAATAATATAAATAGGAACAACAAAAAACCCAATTCACAATCAATCATGTTGAATACAATAAAGTTGTAAGATCAATACCTAAAATAAAAACAATTAATCAAAACCCTAATACCTTCACACATAAACCATTCTGAGCTCCATTGTTCTTGATATTTTATTGAACCATGAATATGTTGGTTGTTTATTTGTTATCATGATGAAAGCATTTGAGATAATTGATACTTGATGATACTTTGCTATGGATTCAAATGATTGATAAGATTGCCAGCCTAATAATGATAATGATTGATAAATAATTGATTGGCCTTTGGTTTGATGAAAAATGATTGATTTATAGATTCAAATTGATATTGATCAATTGTGATTTGATTGAACATAAAATCAATGGATGGTAATCATTGAGAGGAAATGAAGGCTAAATTTAGGAGATGAACAAATTGCATGATTTAGTGTACTGATTGAGAGGATGAGTTTAGTGAATGTATGGATTAGAAATTGAATTGATTAAAGAGTCAACAAAGAGTGATTGTGATATGAACTAAAGAAGTGGAGGTGCATGAAAAATTGATAGAGAAATAATTAATTAAAATTATTAATTCATGTACATGATTATAAAGATAGAATAATACATAAAATGTTGATTTTAGAGTTTTTAAAAGAAAAAAATAATTATTATTTTTTAATGCAAATTGCTACCTAGGAATAGCTACCTTTCATTACTAAGAAAAGGCTTACAAATATCATTCATACAGAGAGAACAACATAATCTTGATGGCCTGTGTGGCCTCTTGTGATCTATCAATTTTATTAGAAGGGAACAAGCTCCCATTTACAGCCATCATGTGCTCATAATTTTCAAAATAGTTCCTCTTAATACCATCCCTTGGAACATTTGTAGTATCCATTTTGTCACTGTTCATAAGCATCTCCTCAATGTTGATGGCATCTGCTACCAGCCCCATGAAGGCAGTGGGGTTTAGTTCCTTAAGGGTCATGACAGCTAGTTCAATAAGCTCAAAGACCATCAATCTCTTTATAGCTCACTTTGTAACATCATAGTCCCTTGAAGTGCTTACTATGTTGTAAACAAATGGATCCAGTAACTTAGCATTGTGGCAATGGGATCCATTCAGAATCTTTCCCCCAATGATATTACCTAACTACATCCCCTTCTAGCACAAATATCTCCTTCAACTACTCTTGAATCAAACTCTTCTTGTAGTTGCATTTGCAATCCAAAATCGATATGAACTATGAGGAGCCAATCGTCATCGTTCAAGACAACTTCACAAGACAAGTCCCTCAACGGGTTGAGAATAATTTTATAATCAAAATTTGTTCTCCATCCAATTCAAACATCATTTCATTCTTCTAAGGTGCAGTTGACAAGGACATGAATCCTCCAACTCTACCTCATAAAGGAGATCTTCATACCACCTCGTGATTCCAAGAAAAGCCATTCCATGCCTTGGGATCACAATCAAGTATAGTTTTCACATTCTGATCCACAACATGGTTTGATAGGAAATCAACTTTTGTGTTCGCTTCTCTACTAAACACATGTTTAATTGTGTATTCAAAATATTTAAGAATATCTTGTATGTTGTTGACCCACATCCTTGACGGAGCGCCAAATCAATTTGCAATGATGAACCCCACACCAAAAGGGCCTAGGTTCCCCCTTTAGGCCCTGTCAAAGTTTAATTAAACTCCACCACACCATAGCTCGAGCCTCATTATTAATGATAGTTTCCACCTTTAGCAGTTTAATGTGTGGCCAAATCTTTGTCATATGATCATTCGAGGAGGGGAATTTGTTTAATGATTTGGATGCTACATAGACATTTAAATGTTCACACACTATGATCTCCATTTTATATAGTATTGTCTTAAGGATTACCTTTGTAGTATTGAATATCCTACTATTCCACATTGATGTTGTTAGAATGGCATACCATAAACCCCCTAAACCGCCCCCTTGGAAAGAGTTGGCTAGCACACAAAGAAATATTTGAGCCTTCTTGGCATACGACCGTGGTAATTAATCTTCTCCAAAAAGAAAAGCCAACATTGTCAGGCTACCTCACACTACACAAAAATATGATAAAGAGTGTCCTCATGCCTATAACACATTGTGCATCTAAAAGGCTCTATAAAGCCCAATCTCATTGATTGATCACCTGTGAGTACCCTATTCTGAACTGCCAACCAAGAAAAAGCTCCGGCCTTAGGGAGGATGCACAGGTGCCAACATAGTTCAAGATGTCATTCACAACTTTTCCAATTTTCCTACATGATTTCATAGCCCAGTTCGGGGGTATAATTTTCAGACTTTGCTGCACACCAAAAGATTTCATCATTCCCTTCCCCAAAAACCACCAACCTTCTCACTAATTCTTCATTTAGAATTTGTTATCTTTATCCAGCATATTCATTGGTTTCTATTTGAAAGAAGTAATGCCATTCTTTCTTGTTATCTCCATATAGTCTTTCACTTTATTCCCATTAGTGGCATTATAACATCTCTTAGTCTTTCCATCCCTAGAAGGTTTACAATAGGCTTGTATCTATTCGAGTCCATCCAAAAATTCTCTTATTATTCAAGACAAATGGTCCATTATCACATCTTTGTGTTTGGTCATCATGTTCTAGATTGCAGACTCATGTGGGTGGTTAGCAATTGTAAAAATACATTCTGGATCATCCTCATCATGGTATTTCTTCTGAAGAACCTGATACTAGAGGGCATTCGACTCCCTATCCCCCTTGAAAAATCCACATGTATGTTCATTAATTAAAATTGAATATCTTGGGGGTTGAAATGCATCCAAACACCCATTTCACCCACTTATCACAGAAACCAAATTTCTTTAATACCAATATAAAAATTCTCCACTATATATGATAATATGCTTTTTTAACATCTAAAATTTCAAAATCATACTCCTCATGTTCTCCTTTTTTATAGAATTAAGAATCTCATCAGCAATGACAATACCATCCACAATATTTCTATTTGGAAAAAACCCACTTTGTTTTGGAGAAATTATCTTCGACAAAATCTATTTTAATTGATTGGTCATCACTTTTGCCACAATTTTATATATGGTATACATAGAGATTTCCCTAAAGTCATAAAAAATTTGTACCTCTTGTTTCTTGGGAATCAATACAAAATATTGGTGGTGTTGAATTCCTTAAACATTAAGCTTCAATTTTTGAACTCCTAAACCACCACCCAAATTTCCTACTCCATGCACTCGCAACATTTCTAGAAAACAAATGTTGTAAACCCATCAAGGCCTAGGGCTTTGTCAGGACATAATTGAAAAGTGGCCACTTTGACCTCCTCCAATGTAGCTAGTTCTATCAATAGTTGGTTATCCTCTTCTAAGACCAAGGTTGGGACATCATTGATAAAATAATAATTAAGCCACTCCACCATCCCATTGACACCAAGAGACCACTAAAGAATTTGACACGTTCCCTTTCCCTCTAGATTTTAGCTTCATCTATTACAATTTGCCCATCATTTTGACTAATTTGTGTGATTCTATTCCAACACCTTTTCATTTTTGTGGAGTTGTGAAAAAAATTTGTATTAAGATCACCTTCCTTTAACCGAATTACTCAGGACTTGGACATCCAATAACATTCTTCTCTAGCAATAATTTCACCATAAGATTCTTTTCTTTATGAAATTTCTCCCATGACATGCCATGCATAATGAAATGTTTACGTAAGAGTTCAATTTCCTCTACTAATCTTTTCTTCTTCTCAAAAATATTCTTGAATACCTCAACATTCCATATTTTCAACTTTTCTTTTAATAACTAGAATCATTTATTGAAAGCAAACATCTGTGTCCTTGTGATGTGTTATGTCTCCTGCCACCAATCCAAAAGATATTTTCTCAAATTTATATTGGCTTCTGGCTAGCTGAGCATCTTCTACAATATTTAATTCCATCAAAAAATGATTTGAGATTGGGATGGGTTTAATCAATGAATTTGGAGGACGAGGGAAGTCAATCCAATCGTTCAGGATTTGCTTTCTTAGTTCTTACCACATATTGAATAATTGTTTTGATTTTAGTTATATCCTCACTAACAGCCCCAATGCTCTCAATCATTTTGGTTTCTTCTAGATTCACCTTCAGGTATTCTATTTGTGCAATTTCCTTATCCTTCCTCAATGACATTTGTTTTCCTTTATCACTTCCTTAGAGATGACCAAGTGGTTCTGGATCATTTCTACAAGGGTTGTCCTACAATATCGATGTATCTTTATTATTTTTATCTATCATCCTATTTTAGTCTCTAAAATTTATTGAGGGTAATTCAACAATCTTCTTCGTTATGGTTTCTCTTCCTATATCACAAACAAAAAAACTTACATTCCTCAATCTCAACCGTTTGTGTCCATATGCCAGTTGTCATCAATAACAGTCCTTGGTAATTTATCAATTGAAATAATTTGAATCCTTGCAAGTGGATTAGATCATCATCCCCCATATTTGTCTTCAAAGTATGTCTAGTTTATTATCAATTATTTTTAAATATTCTTCACTCCAAAATTCAAAGCAAAGATTGTTTAGATGAATCCAATAGGGTTTTTCAATTGGATCCATTAATTTTGGCTCAAATTTTGGTTCCCACTTCTTAGGAAAATATTTGAATTGCCATATAGGGACCTTCATCTAAAGAATAATTTCTATCTTCTTCATTCTCAAATTCTATCATAAAAAATAGACTTTGCATCAAATATATCTCCCTTGCCTTGCTCCAATTTTCTTAAATCCAAATGCAAATCTCTATCCTCCACCTTTGTTTGCCCAATATGCACCCAATGATTAAAATTTTAAAAAAAATCAAAATATCAAAATCTACAACCTCCACCAAGTTAATTTTTGATCCATCTATTTCGGCTTCGCCATAAGTAGGGTTTGGAAAAACGGGTTCAGACTCCTTCAATTTTGCTCCTCTCTCCTTATTTGCCATCGACCACACATTTTTTAATTTCTTTCCACTATCAAGTGAAATAAACTTAGTGAAAACCAAAAAAATTAATGAAATTAATTTATTAAATTTATTAGTTGTGGAGAAAACATTAGCTAGTTTAAAATTATCTAATAATAATGAACTAGAAGAAATTGATGAAATTAATTAAATAATTAAAATTCATTTTGTCGTGTAAGTGAAGTAGGGTACCTGCAGTTGCAACACAAACACTCAATAGATCATTATAAGCATGGTTAGAAAATTGAAATCAAATGAAAGATAAACCATGGCAAAGAGACCTATCACCTCCTAAGAGATGGGAGTGTGGATTTGCTCTCAGATCTAGATAAGCAATCCCAGTGACTTGACTACACCAAGACAAAGGATTTAAAATCATATGATGTGCAAGCTAGATAAATGCATGATTAAACTAGATTGATCCACTTGAAGCTAATTATGCTAATGGTATGCATGATTATGCTAAATGATAGATGCAATTAAGCTAGATGAGAGATTGATTATGCTATATGATTAAGCAATTATACTAGAAGATGATCAAATTAAGCTAGATCTAAGATGCAATTGCCTATAATAACAATGCTTAAATGATATGCAAGAATGGATATGCCTATAATAACAATGCTTGAAAATGATATGAGATGGGATCCTTTGTGCTCCAAACTGGGGGATATTTATAGGATTTCCAAGGCCATGGGTGAGGTGGCAGGAATCAATGGTCAAGATTGAATCTGAAGATATCAAGGGTCGAATTGGAGGAGGTTAGAGGGAGGGACACTTGTCATCTCTATGGTGAAAAGTGTCAAGGAATCTTGCTCACAAGAGGGAAAGTGTCCAAGGGAGGAGACATGTGGCATAAGTGTCATGTGTCTCAAGGGGAGAATATCCAACCCATAGGAGGTTAAGATGAGGAGGTTAGGATGAGGTTAGCTCAACCCAGGATTAGGTGGAATGGGTTAGGTTAGGGGGTGGTTAGGTTAGGTGGTTAGAAGTTAGGAGGCATGTGGGGAATTTGAATTTAAAAATTCAAATAATAGGAAAAGGCTCATTAACTTTCAACAATTCATAAATTGATTTGTTTAAATTAATTAGGGGATTAGAAGAAATGAATTAGATGGGGGGAGGATTAATTAATTTAGATAATTAATCAAAGGGATCATTGAAATGAACTTATTAAATAAATCCTTAGATTTATTAATAAGTAGGTGAATGGGGAATTCAATCAAATTGCTAATGAATTCAATTAAATAAGGAAGGGGGATTAATTAAATAATTGCTTATTTAATTAATTATCTTCATACCATTTTTAGGTGTAAACATTTTGCCCCTCTTTGAAGCGAGGTGTGATGACGTGTTGATTCAAAGAATAATCTCATTTTGATGATGTTGATGTGATATTGGTTCAATAGGATGCCCCAGACATTAATTGATAAATTGTGATACGATGATGCCCCCTCGGGGGATCAATTGAGATAATTGACCTTTGGAGTGTTTGGATCTTTGCGAAATTGATTTCCCGATTAGAAATGATTTAATTTCTGCAACGTTGATTGATGAAAGTGTTGGCATTTTTGATGTTTATGTTGTGATTGTCATTGATGGACACACACTTGTATTGAGATCCCCTTATATGTATGAGCTAGAGCTCAACCGGTATTTGTTCCAACGGTTTGTTGCATTCTAGTCTCTAGACTATTGGTGATTTTGCAGAATGTGTTTCCCGGTCTGAAGCGGCATGTCAACCCCAAGCGGTTCGAAGATCTCAAGTGGTACGAGGAAGCAAAGCGGCATAACACATTCTTACCAGTCTTCATTTTTGTCAAACCGGCAACCGGTATTTTGTATGAACCGGTAATACTCTGTGATGAGTTACTAATCCACCAATTGATTGACGGTGCTGACACACTGATGGTGCCTTTTTTGTTGTGTTACTGAGTATGTATAGATTCATTGAACCTAGGAAATTGTAATATAATCCTATTGGACCAACATGAAATTAGATTCCTTTAAAAGGACATCATGTCTAGGGTTTTTGTTGTTGCAAAAAGGGTTTATGTGGTGCTAGGGTTTAAGGTGATTGTTGAGTTTTTGAAGAGCGATCTTATCTGAGAAGATCAAGTTGTAACTAAGAGAGATAGAGAAGATTGAAGTAATGTTGGAATGCATTAGTAGTGAACTATACTAGATCTAATCAAGTAGTCTGTGCTATTAGATAGATCAAACACTTGTTGATTATTCACATCTTTGACAAGTCTATAGCTCTTAGCCAGGTAGGCCTAAAAGCCTTTGTAAAATTCTCTAACAAGGTGGTTCACCACTGTGAATCTAAAATCCTCTAGCAAGGTAGTCTTTAGTCGGACTTATCTCCTAACAGAGATTGAGATTCCTAATAGGATCTGTTCTGGTGAAGAACATTGTAAGACCTTAACCAGTCTTACCTTAACCGGTCTGGTTTCTATTCTGTAGATAGTGACTTGTGAGTTCCATCTCACCATGGTTTTTCCACTTTGGGCTTCCACGTCAAATATCTTGTGTTATGATTGTATTGCTTTTGTGGGTGAATTCTTTACTTGTATTTTGGTTTGCATGTGTGGTAACCGGTCTGTCTGTTAAACTATTTTACCGGTTTGTCTTCAGACTGTTTAAGTGTTTTAGTGCAGTGATTTTTGGCATACTAATTCACCCCCCCCTTCTTAGTATTCATCAATTGGTATCAGATCCTACCTTTCTATAAGTTTAACCACTTGGAAAGAGATATGGGGGAATACACCTTGAGGGAACTTACTCAATGGCTCACTTAGTCTTAGCAAGCCTATGATGATCTTATGGTCAAATACAAGGCATCTCAAGCAAAAAGGAGAGAACATGCAGAGAAGCTGATGTAGCTATCTGAAAGTAGTTCTGAAGATGAAGCAAATATGGAAGCTATGATTGTAGAAGTAAATAAGCTGAATGATTCAAACTCCAATCTAAGAAAGGAGTTGGAAGGACTGACTATCTAGTTTAGTCAAGAGCTTGAGAACCGGAGAAAAGCTGAATCATGAGATCTCCAAGTTGAAATAAGAGATTAGTGCACTAACTACTCGCCTTCATGAGAGCAGAATGGAAAAGGAAGACATTCAAGGAGAATTGACCATAGCCATCTTTGAAAATCCAAGCCTAATGGAGACAAATACTGCTATTTCCAAAGAACTCTCTGAGTCAAAGGAAATACTTGCTAAGTTCAGCAAAAGTACTGTCAAACTAGAGAAAAAGCTTGAGTCATCAAGACTGGTAAAGAATACCAATGGACTTGGTTTCTCTAGACATGAGGAAGGAGAATCCTTAGGAACAAATGCTGAAGCATCAAAGAAGCAACCGACACTCAAAGGAAAAGGTAAGAAAAAATTCAAACTTGTTTGCTTTAACTGTCTTAAAGAAGGACACACTGCCAATGTATGTAGGAGCAAAGCCTACAATAATTTTCCTTATTTTATCAACAATGTACCTAGATCCAATAAGTTCAATGGTCATTGTTATGCATGCAACAAGTTTGGGCATAGAGCATCTGAATGCAGGTTTGTCATGAACAATACCGGAAGATATCCTTAGAGGACCCAAGGAGCTGGTCTGGAATCTTTTGTGAACTAGAACCCTAACCGGTTTAATGCTTACAATTATTAGTCAGGCAACAATGGTTATCAACCAGCAACTGGATGGAGAGAAAACTATTGGATTTGTCATGGACATGGTCATACTACTACTACATGCAGAAGAAAGAATGGAAACATGAACAATGGACCTTGGAGAGCACCTGGATTGGTTTGCTATCATTGCAACAAACCAGGTCACATTGCAAGATTTTACAAAAGTAGAAAGAGTATATCTAATGATATATCAGTCACTCAGAAAGGAGAAGTTGATGTTGAAAAAGTTCAAGTGGACACGAACAAAACCTGGAGGAAGAAACCAACAATGTTGGAAGAGGAACCGGTTTCTGCATCTAGTGTAGAAATATCGAAACCAGCAAACTAAGCTCCAAAGAGGCTTAGGGGGAGAAAATGGTGAAATATTTGTGAACCCCCCAGTTTCACCAATAAAAGACCTTAACCGGTATGTAATACCTGTCGCTTGGCAGAAGACTGGAAATGGTAAAAGAGGCAAATTAGGGTTTACACCCTAATATAGGAGCATTAATGGTGGCAGGTGAGAGACATGTATAAAAGAATATTTCAAAACATTTCTCACTATCTGTTTTCGAGCGAAGAAAAGTTTTTCAAAGTGCAGAGCGAAGAAAAGGCAATTTGAGCTAAGATTTCAAGAAGTTGACAAGTCTTGAAGGAGATTCAAATCCAGTTTGCAAGTGGTCATGGAGAACACAAAGCAGTGATTTGGCAACCGATGGAGAGTAGAGTGAAGCTGAATCTGGAAGCCCTAAATTCGCATTGTAAAGGTATTTTTTGTGTTCTTGAAATACTCAACAATGGCTTCTGCATCTCATACCAGTTCTAGTACATCAATTGAGTCAAAGAGTTTCATTCAAAGGAAGTCCAAATATAATGTTTTATCACAAGTTCTGGCTAGAGTCATAGTTGAAGAAGGAATTTCAGATTATATTGATTGCAAAATAGAAGACCTAGGGTCTTTAGCTATTCACACCCAGTTAGGTTTATTTTGCAGCAAGGACAAGAAAATCAAACCAGAGTTTAGTATCCTAGAGAAGAAGAAACTCCATAATGCAATATACTTTCTGGAAGATTTTACAGAGGATCACATTAGGATCATCTTGAGTAGAGTCCATGGTGACAAAATGTACCTGGAGAGGACACATGATATCATGCCATAGGCAATTCATGCAGTCACTAGTTTTTGCAATACAGGGGAAGTGCCAGCCCTTAGAATAGTAAGCAAAATGGAAATGGCCAAGCTCACCAATTCAACAAGTGACTCACAGGGTATGACAGTTAATCCCATCAAGGATGATCTGGTGAAATACGCCTGCATGCTGATAGGCTACAAAACATTCTCAGCCAGCAGGATTAATTTTGTATCTGCTGCAGCGGTAAATGTCGCTTACCGAATGATTAAAGAGGACGCATCATTTGACCTATGCACCAGTATGTAGAGGCAACTCCTGTCTAATCTAAAGTCGATTAAACAGGATAATGCACTAAGATTCAAGTTTGGACAACTATTGGTTGGGTTTTTTTTCTATTTTCAAGGCTACTTTCCTGGAGTAGGAGATGTCCAGTGGTCCCTTGTGAACTGGTAACCAAACAGATCAAGGAAAGCATACAAGCCATTGGAACCGGTTACCCTGAGGTGCTGGACTAATATTTTGATGAGTTCAGAAGAAAGATGAGTCAAAGGGTAAGGATCTTAGGTGACATCATTAAGAAATATGAAGATGACATCTGTTTCACCATTCAGGTGGACAAATGCCTAATGGAGGCTGTTGAGCCTAGAAAGGAAGAAGTGGAACCAATGGGCTATGAGGTTATGTATGATATGCTGGAAGGGTATGCCTCAACTCTTATTGCCTCGCCTCTTGATCCTAAGGCTAAGAGGACCAGAACCTACTTGGAGAGGATTGCACCAGCCGAGGAACCATCTGTTAAGAAAGGAAAAGAACTAGTAGCAAAGAAAGCAAAGGCAGTGCCTGCAGCATCGACACCGGCAACCACTGCAACTCCAAGAGTGACCAAGAAGTCACCAGCAAAAGTATTCGAAAGAAAAAGGAAGACTAAGTCAAATGAACTAGACTCCGAAGAGACTAAGTCTGATGATAAGCCAAAGAAGGCCAGACAGACAAAGAAGATGAAGAAGAATGAACTGGCAGCATCCGCACCGGTAAATATTGATATCTCCTCATACAAACCTTTGACACATTATCAAAGGACAATAAAGAATATTAGGAGAAAATTACTTCATGATTTAATAGATTATTACGATGATTTTAGTGATGAGGAGAAAGAAGAAGTATTACAGGAAATCGTTATTTATTTGTGTAAAAAATGACCGGTCACCATCAGAGATAAAATCTCAGACACCAGATTCTTTCTATAAAGCATTATATAATAAATGGTGCATTTCCATTGAAAAATAACAAGAGATTAGGGAGAAAGTCTTTGCACAGTACTTTCCTAACCTCTCAAATTCAGAATTATTTGATGTCTGGGATCAGAATAAAGGACTCTTCTTCAGAAGGAGAAGAAGAATCTGGTTGTTGGAGGGGAGAATTGGTGATGTTGAAAAAGATACTCATCAGTATATGGATTATGCTATCAATTCTCACAAAGCACGAATGGCCAACCTCCAAGCGGAAAAAAAATTGGTTGTATCCAAACCAGATGAAGTTTTTGATGAAGAAGGAAACCTGGTTGAAGAACCAATTGACACTATTGATGTTGATGCACTAGACATAGAAGATGTCACTCAGGACATACCTTATGAAGGAACAGAATAGGGGCAACAAGCCGAATAGGGCAGTAAGCAAGCCAAGGACACATAGGAAGCGGCTGAAGAATAGACAGAGAAGAAGAAGAGGGATGAAGATGAGGAAGAGAGGAGAAAAGAGGAAGAAAAGAGAAAAGAGGAAGAGAAGAGAAAAGAGGAAGAGGAGAAATGGAAAGATGAAGAGAAGAAGAAGAAAGAAGATGATAGGAAAAAGAAAGAAGAAGAGGATAAGGAAGAGAAGAAAAAGAAAGAAGAGGAAGAGAAGAAGAAGAAGGAAGAGGAAGAGAAGAAGAAGAAGGAAGAGGAAGAAAAGAAGAAGAAGGAAGAGGAAGAAAAGAAGAATGAAGAGGAAGCAAAGAAGAAGAAGGAAGAGGAAGAGAAAAAAGAAGAGAAGAGGAAGGAAACAGAGAGGAAAAAGAAAGTAGAGGAAGACAAGGCACAAGAACAGAAGCAGGAAGTAGAGAAAAGGAAGAAGGAAGAAGTAGATAGGGCAGTAGAGGAAATGAAGAGCACACAGATGGAGACTCCGAAGGCAACCGGGAGTCAAGCCAAACCAGTTGATATCTCCAGTCCTATCGATCTCCAGTCTGCCAGTGAGTTGGAGCTTATGTAGAGCATCAAGGTTGCTCAAGAGTGCCTTGAAATCATACATAGGAAAAAGGAGCAAGATATCATTCAAGCGGTTGTAGACACACTTACCAATTTGATCCCCAGTACCAATCTTCCTAACACTGAATCATCACTAGCATAGCTCAAACTACTATGTATTGTAGTGGATGATCAGGTGCAAAGCCTGGAAGAAGCAGTTGAGGCAAATGCCAAGAAAGAGCATCAAAAGGCTCTTAACATTGCTTTGGTGAAAAAGTTGAATGAGCTCCGGTCTAAACTTCTGAAAGACCAAAATGATATAAGGGATGCTTTGGATGAGGGAAACTTGCTACAAAGCAAAATCTATCAACCCCATCTATTTTGTGATGATGTACTAACTCAGTAGCAAAAGCTTCAAATGGACTTACAGTCCTACTTGAACACATTTAAGCCACCCTATGATTCCTTTGCAACTTATGGGCAAACCATTCACCGGTTCCAGATCCAGTCAGCCAAAATGGAGCAAGAGATCAGTACACGATCTAGGGATTTGCAGGAGCTACAACTGGTTTTAATTCCATGTCTACAAATTCTTTAGAAGTGTTATCTGAACTTGGATGCCTTGAGAGTTATGCAGGAGTTGAGCACAGTTGATGCCATGGAGGAACAAGTATCCCAGATGCAAACAGAAAAAGAAGTGGCAACCTCCCTACTTGAGTCCTGGTCTCTATCCATGAAGCAATTTTTGCAGGACTATAAATCGGTTTTTGACAAGTATTATTCATTGTTGTCATAAACTTTTATTATTTCAATATCAAAAGGAAATAGGTTTGTTCAATGGTACTTTGTCATTGTTGGCAAAGGGGGAGATGTACTCTATATATTTTGTAGACGAATAGGGAGAAGTATCTCATTTCAAAATTTTGATATATGTTTTGATATATGCTATATGCTCTGATATCTCAATGTTTATGCTCTGTATGCAAAATTGCTATACATTGTATTGATTAAGGGATAGTGTATATGCTTAGGGGGAGAAATTTTGTTAATGGCATGTTTTTTATTGTAAAACACTTAGATGTCAAAATTTTATTTTCCTAAGTGTTGCCATCAATGCCAAAGGGGGAGATTGTTGGCATTTTTGATGTTTATGTTGTGATTGTCATTGATGAACACACACTTGTACTGAGATCCCCTTATATGTATGAGCTAGAGCTCAACCGGTATTTGTTCCAACCGGTTTGTTGCATTCTAGTCTTTAGACTATTGGTGATTTTGCAGAATGTGTTTCCCGGTCTGAAGCGGCATGTCGACCCCAAGCGGTTCAAAGATCTCAAGCGGTACAAGGAAGCAAAGCGGCATAACACATTCTTACCAGTCTTCAGTTTTGTCAAACCGGCAACCAGTATTTTGTATGAACTGGTAATACTCTATGATGAGTTACCAACCGACATTTTGTGATGAGTTACCAATCCACCGATTGATTGACGGTGCCAACACACTGACGGTGCTTTTTTTGTTGTGTTACTGAGTATGTCTAGATTCATTGAACCTAGGAAATTATAATATAATCCTATTGGACCAACATGAAATTAGATTCCTTTAAAAGGACATCATATCTAGGGTTTTTGTTGTTGCAAAAAGGGTTTATGTGGTGCTAGGGTTTAAGGTGATTGTTGAGTTTTTGAAGAGCGATCTTATCTAAAAAGATCAAGTTGTAACTGAGAGAGATAGAGAAGACTGAAGTAATGCTGGAATGCATTAGCAGTGAACTATACTAGATCTAATCAAGCAGTCTGTGCTATTAGATAGATCAAACACTTGTTGATTACTCACATCTTTGACAAGTCTATAGCTCTTAGCCAGGTAGGCCTAAAAGCCTTTGTAAAATCCTCTAACAAGGTGGTTCACCATTATGAATCTAAAATCCTATAGAAAGGTAGTCTTTAATCAGACTTATCTCCTAATAGAGATTGAGATTCCTGACAGGATCTGTTCTGGTGAAGAACATTGTAAGACCTTAACCGGTCTGGTTTCTATTCTACAGATAGTGACTTGTGAGTTCCATCTCACCGTGGTTTTTCCCCTTTGGGTTTCCATGTCAAATATCTTGTGTTATGATTGTATTGCTTTTTTGGGTGAATTCTTTACTTGCATTTTGGTTTGCATGTGTGGTAACCGGTCTGTCTATTAAACTATTTTACCAGTTTGTCTTCAGACTATTTAAGTGTTTTAGTGCAGTGATTTTTGGCTCTTAGTATTCATCAGAAAGTATGAGTTCTTTGATCACTATGATGTGGTTCTCGATGTGATGATAGATGGAGCTTTATTGAATTGATAAGATTGATTAGATTGATGAGATCGAGATCAAGTCTGGTTTCAGGAATGACACCTCTTATATAAGACAAAGATGATCAAAGCATCTAGTTTAAGGAATGATATATCCTGTATAAGACTTGATCAAAATGGTTGGTTCTAGGAAAGATACATTCTATATAAGATATGATAGAATGGATCAAATGTGATAGATTGATAGAATTCATAAGATTGATTGGATAAAGAACTGACATGTTGTTGATATCCTATTGCAGGAAGATTCAGATATGCAGATGTTGGTACATTTGAGGGAATAGCATATGATTCACTTTGGGTTGACAACATCTAGAGAGATGAGTCATCGCTCTGATTGTGTATACACCTATGATGATACATTGATGGTTCCTGTGATAGATTTGGCCTTGGATAAGATGATCTTGTGGTGATCCTATGCAAGAATGAAATGCAAGCTAAATGCAAATGCAAAATGCAAAGTTGAGATCAGACCAGTCACTGGGTTATTGTGTTTTGTCATCATTGAGCTTTTTAAAATGTGGGAAGTGAGTGCAAACATCGATGGTATAATTGAACCATGATGATCTGAGCACTACTTTCCTGGATTTTGATATTTCAAGTTAGCACAAACATTGAGGTATAATTAAACCAAGATGACCTGAGTGTTTCTTGCATAAAACAGACAGTACTAACCATTTCTATATGCAAATTGGAAATGTCTTTGATGATACTCCAATGATCATGTCCCGAGACAACTTTGCACATATTAATGATTAATTTACAAACAATAGACAAGAAAATATCACGTTCCTTCCTTGTTCCTCTAGTCAAAGACATCCTGGAGTCACTTAGAAATCATGATAGTGAAAATCAAGATAAAATAGTTAAACCATTATTGAGTAAAGTGCTGAAATCATTAGTCAAAAGATATCATCCATTGATATGTGTGTGATGTGCATAGATTGACATGTGATAGCTTGACGGTTGATAATTTGATCTCATGCTCAGCATTGGATGTGTCTCAGTTTCGCTTGACAAGAGTTGTCTAACTATTGTTCTACCTATTTGATGAAGCTCAAAATGATAAAAAATTTTGGCCCCAACAAGGTGCAGGATTTGGCCCCAAGCCTAGAAACAAATTTATTATGATATACCCAATGATCCAAACCATGGTGAGAAATCACCTGCGATGCCTACGTATATACAAAGGCCTATTTGTGGATATGAACAACATTCATGGGAAATGAAATGCAAGCAGAAGGATGCATGAACTAATAGATGGAAGAGCTAGCTGATAAATAGTGCCTGTTGTCAGGTTTTCACCATCTGTTTTTATTGCACTTTTTCTCATTTTTGATTTTTTTTTTGTTTTCGTTGTTTTTGTATTTTCTGATTTTCCACTATTTTTTTATTTTTCTACCTTTTCATTGCTTTTGAATTTTCTGCTTTTTCACTTTTTTGGATTTTGTTGCTTTTTCACTTTTTTTTATTTTTCTGTTTTTCCATTGTTTTTTTTATTTTTCCAGTTTTTTCAGACATAAAATTCTTCAGATGCATGTTATTGATGGGTTCCTCAAGCTGATCCTCATCTGGCATTGATAGTTGATAGGCTCCTGATACAAATACTATTGTGACCACAAACAGACCTAACCAATTTGGTTCAAACTTCCCTTTCTTTTCTCGAGCTGCCTGGTTGTGTGGATTTTCCTTTAGTACTAGTTCTTAAACTTGAAAGGCTCGTGGTTTGACTTTGTGATTATAACTTTGGCACATTCTTTGCTGATACACCTTCAAATGATCAAAGGCATTTTCTCTTCGTTCATGGATCAGTTCTAGTTCTTGCAATCTAGATACTCATTGTTCTTCATCTGGGATAAGACCTTTTAATGATACTCGTAGAGAAGGTATCTCTACTTCTATTGGTAGTATTGCTTCTGATCCATATACAAGAGAGAAAGGTGTGGCACTTGTTGGTGTGCAGATATTGGTACGGTAGGCCCATGGAGCAGGGTTAAATTGAATATGCCAATCTATGCCAGCATCATTCACTATTTTTTTGAGGATTTTCAGAATAGTTTTGTTTGATGCTTCAGCTTGCCCATTCCCTTGTGGATAGTAGGGTGTGAAAAATCTATGTTGGATCTTGAATTTCTCACATAGCTCTTGTACATCCTAGTTCTTAAATGGATGCCCATTATCAGTGATAATGGTCATGGGTATGCCATAAAGACATATGATGTAGTTCAAGATAAATGCAGCAATTTGTTTTCATGTGATATGTATGAGGGGTACTGCCTCAATCCATTTTGTAAAATATTCTATAGTGACAAGAATGAATTTGTGACCATTGGATGAAGGAGGATTTATCTTTCCTACTAGATCAAGACCCCATTGGCAGAACGACCAAGATGTTGCCAAAGCATGAAGTTCTTGTGCTGGTGCATGAATCAAATTTTCATGGATCTGACATTGTTTGCATGTTTTAGCTATTTGAAAAGAATCTCATTCCATAGTTGGCCAATAATAGCCCGAGCGTATGAGTTTTTTTGAAAGAGTAAGACCACTTGAATGAGTGCCACAAATATTGTTATGGACTTCATTTGGGGCCTTCTTAGAATCTTCTTGCTGGAAACATCTTAAAAGAGTATCATTCAGACCTCATTTAAAAAGGGTATTTGGGACAAGAGTGTAATGAGAAGATTGGCAAAAAAGTTTCTATTTTAGTTCTTTGACAAGTCAGGAGGGAGGGTATTATCTTTCACGTATGTATAAGTTTGGCCATAGCAGGAGGAATCATGCCCAACTAGGTGACATATATTTTGGGAATCAAGACAAATATGTGTAGGGTAAAACAACTCTTCCACCAGGAATTTGTAACGCTCTTGATTTTCTTGTGTCTAAAGTAGAGAAGCAAGCGTTTCCATGGCATCTATTGCTTTGTTTTCATTCTTTAGAATCTGCTCAAAAGTTATTTCGACGAAGTATTTCTTGACATCATCAACCATCTTCTTATAAGGCATTAGATTTTCATCATTTGTTTGATAATCATCATTGATTTAGTTGATTATGAGCTGAGAGTCTCCAAAGACCTAAAGTTGTGTAATGTTCCATTCTACGGCCATTTTGATTCCTATGACCAAAGCTTCATATTCTGCTATATTGTTGGTGCATGGAAAGCTTAATTTGTATGCCTTTGGAATTGTATGACCTTGTGGTGTGATGGATAGAATGCTTGCTCCCGATCCATGTTGTGTTCCATTATTGATGCTTTCTCCTGGACTGACATTTAGGTGATGCATTATAAGATCTGGATATAACCCTAGAATGCTTGCATATGACTAGGCAAAATTGATTTGCCATTTTTTGAATAGTTCCAAATATTTTTGCCTTTCTTGTCCTGATAGAGAGGTTGCTGGATGTAGAATCTTTGGGTGATCAATTGTGCTAATGTTAACTGCCTCTGTTGGTTCTATCAGGATAGATGATCTCTCTTGATAGTATTTAGGTAAGGTGTAAAATCTCCCATCTTTCAGTGCCTCAAGGAGGTTTTCACCATTAGATGTGTCCTTTCTTTCTACTTTTCCTTGATCTAATGTTGCCAATAAATGGTTTTCAGCATTAAACCTGATATTGTTTTCTTTATTTTCACTTTTGTGACTAGGAGATTTGGCACCCGCTTGACTAGAAGATGCGTTGTTGAAATTCTGGGTGAAAGTTGTTGCGGGTTTGATTGCATTAAGATAGAAGGATATGGTATGGTCATTAAGAAAGGTATCAATGGTAGCATGTCTTTATTTTTCCAGTCAATAAGTTCAGGATGGATTAAGGGTAAAGGATCCTTAGGTTGAATTGATTCAAAGATATTAGGGGTCATGATAGAGATGTCAAAGCTTTTAATGTGTATTTCAATGCCTAGCATGGTACTCTCACCAGAATGACCTCTTGCAAGTAGCTCCCGATCATCCTCGATTAAATCTAAGTCAACCGAATGTGATTCTAATTCAAGTGGGCTAGTTCCTAATGTTTGTGCATATGCATGAACTACATCAATACCTACATCTTATTCTTCCCTTTCAATTGCAAGTTTCTCTTGTCTATTATCATATTCATCTTTTTATTGCCTAGAATATGTGTCCTCTTGTTGAGTAACTTGCCCATACCCTAAGCCTGATTTGTCTATAGCCTATTGAGTATGAGGTTGTATAGGTTCTAAGATACCTTTTTTTTTTTCCTACAAGACATGTTCCAGTGTATCCCATTTTCTAAAGAATGTTGAATCATTTTCCATATTTTTTAGTAGGTGTTCTGACTTTATTGATCTTTTGTTGGACTTCTTCATCCTTGTATAGCCACTATAGCACATCATTGTCTTTTCTTTCCTCTAATAAAGTCCCAACACTGATAAACGCTCCATCAAATATTGGAAGATTTTTCACAATGGGTTGTTCTTTACAGTTTGATGGTTTTCCATAAGATTTAGGAGAAAGTGGTATCTGTGATAGTGAATATTCTTCGTTCCCTCTATCTCTTAGTTGCATATGTTTTTCCATGCTTGAAAAAATTGAGGCAAATGATTTTTCCTTGGATTGTGTGTTTGAAGATGATGCCTCCCTATTATGAGGAACAATGACCTCTTGAGCTGGTTTTAGATTACTACAGTTTTGTAATGGATTTGAGTCTGTTGAGTTCATGATTTCCTGCCCATTGTATGGAAACTTCAGGCACTAATGATATGTTGATGGAATAGCCTATATGTCATGTATCCATATTCTTCCCAAGAGTATGTTGTATGACAAATCCGAGTATAGGACTTGGCATGATGTGTCTTTCTGTAAAGGTTCCACTCTGATGGGTAATACCACAATTCCTTTGGAGTAACACTCTTCTTCATCATATGCTTTGATTGTGATCTTTCTCTAGGGATCAACTGCATCCTCAGAATACCCTAGAGCATGAACCAAAGTTAATGAGAAAATGTTTAATCCAACTCCCCCATCTATTAGGACACGTTTAACGAGCATCCTAGGAATGAGGACTTCAATATGCAAGGGAGCATTATGGGGATGTTGCAAGAAATCAATGCTTGGACATGAAGGAGATGGGTTTTGAATATGATCCTCTGAAATAGGTTTGATGGCAATTATGGATATCCCTTGGGGAACTTCATCCTTGGGTGTATTGTTTGGTGAGGATGTTATGGAAGGTTCTTGTAAGTTTTCAAGAGGTATAGGAATAGATGCCTTTGGAGAGTCAATTTTCTTATGGGGGGATGAGCCATTGTTAGACATAGGTGCGTGATTTTGATCTTCCTTAGAAAAATCCCTTAGGGATCTCTTTAAGAGTTGCATAAAAGAGCCACCTCTCTTTGGAGATGCATTTCAATCCTTGTGAGGTTTTGACATAGTTGGATTTTGATTTTGGACTTGTTTTATTTCTCTGATATGTTGATCTATTATGTCTTCTTCTTGTATTTTTCTTTGGTATTCCATGTTTCTATGATCTTCAGCTATTTTGAATTTTTCTGTTCTGTTTATGTGCTCTAGTTAAAATGAGCATACTTGTGTGTTGAATATTGTGCAAGGATTCAATTGTATAAAAGGTGTTTCATTAAGTGACCAACTGTCAATGTAGATATGATAGAGTGATATGACATAGAAAGATAATTCAATTATTTTTAAGTTTGTAAGTTTTTTGATCTTCAATTGGAGTGTAATGATGATGATTTTGATAAGAACAAGTCCAATAGGAATGATATATCCAATGATATGGGACGAGGTTATCTTGACCAAACGTTGTATTTTCGTGATAGAGGATGATAGATCCTGATGAGAAACTATGTTTTGAGTGATTAGTTTATCAAAGAAGGTGATGATGCACTTTGAAATGTTAGATCTTGAAATTGTTGAAGATAAATACTTGAAAATCTTGGAGTGTCTAGTTCTAGAATCCAATGTGATAGAAGATAGCTTGACCGAGCGAACCAAGAAGACAACCTAAGCATAGGATGACAGATATCAGGTGTGTACACTCACTATAAATTGACCAAGCAAACATGACAGATCTGGAAAATACATGCAAGAAGACAACTCTAGACTAAGAGAGACAGAAATTTGTATGACAGTTTATACAGTCCCAGATGACAATTTATATAGACCCATATGACAAAGGCATAATATCGTATGACACTTCCCACAGAACCATATGACAACTGATAACAAATAATGTTCTACTGATCTGAATCGTGTGACAGTTAACATAGAACATGATGATAAACTAGCTTTCTCGTACGACAAACTAGAAATTTCGTACAACTGAGGACAAAACAGAGACAAAATTTTGACTTTGACAAATTTTTGATCAATGATGTTTGATGTTTTGGTTATGTTTTCTAGTTTTAGATGTCTGAGATTCTGTTTCAGGGATGAAAACACAACAAACACATGATATGATAAGTGACCTCAAGCAAAACATGTTAAATCCTAAGGAAGCTGGCTGAGAGAGAAAACCTTTGCTTGCAAACTTAGGTACACACCCAATAGCTAATTAGAATACGACTGCTGAGTCTCACAGAATGGATTCTCAATGCTATATTATCTAACTCCAAATGCTAATGGGGGCATGATATGGCAAGTGTCTTGGGAGAGTTACTATCTCTCTTGCACAAAGATTATCTCCCTTTCGGAGGTTAATCGGGTATCTTTTATCTTAGGGTTTGTAGTAAGGATTTTCATTTGGAATTACCCCTTGCAATCATGCAAGTGCGATTGAGGCCTATATCCCAATAAGGTACCAAAACAAGAAGTAGTTAGGCAAGAGTGATTGAGACCGCGAGGCCCTACTAAATGTCCGATATGAGAGATCTCAAAAGAGAAAAATCAAATAATCCCATCCTTTGAGACTTTAATCCTGAGAGGCCTATTTTTTAGAGAGAGTCGAAAAGCTTAGGTCTAGTTGTACTCACTTGGATCATTCTCACAAGGTGATTACTTTTTTCCACTATGACGGGCCCGCTAAAGGTATTCAAATCTCAAACATAGAAGCGCTTCAAGAGTTGGGATTTCTTATTGTCCATACAGACATGAGCATACTCTCCTACCTTTTAGATGACTTCTCAAACATAGAAAAAAAGATGTTCATTAACCAATAGCAATTTAAGTGTGCCTAGAAAACTTAAGAATACATGAAGTTTGGTTGATTTTCCTCAGGCAATCTGTAAAACAAATACATTAGTAATCATGTTGTTTTGGAGTAATTCATTCTTTGGCAAGTGTAATCTTTGACAATCATCCTACAAAAACTAGTTAGGCTTCTAGAAAACTCACAAACAGACCAAGGTTAGCATTAGTGATATCCAAATTTAAGCAAAAAAAAAAAACCCTAAAATGCAATTTGTGTTGAAACAACAAAAACAGAAAATCATACGAGTATCTTCACTTGATAGTACGAGTATTCCCACATACTTGCACGAGTGCACAAAGAAACTTATATGGTTCTGTAAAGGTACTCATACGATAGTTTGAAGCAGATACGACTAGAAACCCATGAGATTGAAGATTTGATGATGATAGAGACCAAAATATCATGTAAGTGAAGTAGGGTACCTACAGCTACAACACAAACACTCAATAGATCATTACAAGCATGGTTAAAAAATTGAAATCAAATAAAAGATAAACCATGGCAAAGTGACCTATCGCCTCCTAAGAGATGCGGGTGTGGATTTTCTCTCAGATTTAGATGAGCAATCCTAGTGACTTGACTACACCAAGACAAAGGATTTAAAATGATATGATGTGCAAGCTAGATAAATGCATAATTAAACTAGATTGATCCAAGAAGCTAATTATGCTAATGGTATGCATGATCATGCTAAATGATAGATGCAATTAAGCTAGATGAGAGATTGATTATGCTATATGATTAAGAAATTATACGAGAAGATGATCAAATTAAGCTAGATCTAAGATGCAATTGCCTATAATAACAATGCTTAAATGATATGCAAGAATGGATATGCCTATAATAACAATTCTTGAAAATGAGATGAGATGGGATCCTTTATGCTCCAAAATGGGAGATATTTATAGGATTTCCAAGGCTAGGGGTGATGTGGCAGGAATCAACGGTCAAGATTGAATTTGAAGATATCAAGGGTCAAATTGGAGGAGGTTGGAGAAGAGGTTGGAGGGAGGGACACTTGGCATCTCTGTGGTGACAAGTGTCAAGGAATCTTGCTCACAAGAGGGCAAGTGTCCAAGGGAGAAAACATGTGGCATAAGTGCCATGTGTCTCAAGGGGAGAATATCCAACCCATAAGAGGTTAGGATGAGGAGGTTAGGCCGAGGTTAGCTAAACCCAAGATTAGGTGGAATGGGTTAGGTTAGGGGGTGGTTATGTTAGGTGGTTAGAAGTTAGGAGGCATGTGGGGAATTTGAATTTAAAAAATTCAAATAATAGGAAAAGGCTAATTAACTTTCAGCAATTCATAAATTGATTTGTTTTAATTAATTAGGGGATTAGAAGAAATGAATTAGATGGGGGGGATTAATTAATCAAAGGGACCATTGAAATGAACTTATTAAATAAATTCTTAGATTTATTAATAAGTAGGTGAATGGGGAATTTAATCAAACTACTAACGAATTCAATTAAATTAGGAAGGGGGATTAATTAAATAATTGCTTAATTATTTAATTAATTATCTTCAGACCATTTTTAGGTGTATACACATTTAACTAATATGGTTAAAAAAAAATAAACAAATAGATTAATTTAATTAAAGAGGATGGAAAAGGATAAATTGATGAGTGACATTAATTAAATAATTTAGAAATTAATTAATTTATTTATTAGGCTTTGGGTGATAAGGTGGTTTTGTGTGTGTAGTAGGTGATATGATGATTAAATTAATTATATGAAATTAGGACCTAGGTGATGATTAAATGAATTAGGTGATATAGATGAAATGCCCATTTTCAGTTATCTACATTTTGCCCCTCTTTTAGACAATATTCAAAATGTATAATTTCTTCAAAGAAAAAAAGAAGTAATTACTATGAAATGGATGAGACATGAAGAAATAGATGATATGTCCTAGTCCAGTGAAGGAAATGGCGAGACGGTGATGAGAAATGATGATGAGAAAATGATGAGAAATGATGAGATGATCATGATAAGAAAATGATGATGCCCCCTCAAGTGGGAAATCATGCAAAAGGCAACACAAATGACCTCTTGAATGATGGATCAATGATGAAAGAGAAGTGAATAGATGAATTGAAGATTATGAATGCTTTATCATGTTGATATATGGAAGGAAACCTCATTTTTATAGAAAATAGATATTAGGCACCAAGGTATGAGAAACCAAGATGACTCTATATCAAATGCATGGACTTTGACTCTCCAAACAAAAGGGTTGTCCTTATTCATACTAGACATAGTAGAAGGTTGTTAGAAAATATGATGAATCTTGACCTATATAGTGATAGTTCTAGAGCACAAAAGGTATGAATGACCTTATATTCAAAGGATGAATGATATTCTACAAGTCATTTCAACACACACAAGGAACATATTTTTCATGGTAATGTTACAAGAACATCTCGTAAACAACATACAAAAACATTGACAATACCCCATTATTTTCTTTTCTAAACATACTAAGATATAAAAAGATCAATGTGGTCTAGAGTAAGCATTAGAATGAGATAAAAAGATAAATAAAAAATTAAATTATTGTCTAAACAAACAAAATCAATGGCCACTAAATCTATTGCTAAAGGATGTGTGCTCATGATCAGATAATGCATATTGTAGGAAGGATACATCTGTTAAGGCATGGATGCTTTGATAAATATGGATAAAAATGAGTAGTATATATATAGGTGTAGACACCTAAAATTGTCCAACCTAATTAAATAAATATCTTTATTTATTTAATTATTTTAGCCTAATTCTTCTATTAATTAAATAAATCTTTATTTATTTAATTAATTCATTTATCCTCTTCTAGCCTTATTTCTTATTTAAATAAATACCTTTATTTATTTAAATTATCCCTTTTCCTAGATTAAATAAATATCTAATTTATTTAATTGATCCCACTTCTTCTATTAATTAATTAAATATTTATTTATTTAATTAATTAATTAACTTTTCTACCTATGACACATGTCATTCATCTCTTAATTCCCACACTACCTACCCTCTCATTATTTTCTTATTTCTTTTACCTACCCTCTAATCATAGCCAACCATTTATCTCTTACACCTCTCAATCTCATCCCTCCATTTCTTATAGTGTCTTCTATATAAGGAGATGCTTCCTTCATTATCAAGGCCCTGGACATATTCATTCTTATCAAGCATCCTAACATTTGATCTTTCATATACGATCCTACTTGCAACCACATTTCCATTCTTTGTTGAGCTCTTGTGCACACATAAAATCTGAGAGCAATAATATATCAAGCAAGATCAATGGAGATAGGAAGAATGGAGATCCAAACCCTATTGGACATGTGATGGAATAATATTTGTGATTTCATTTGATATGCATTGTCTGAGGTAATCTTCATATGTTATGGTGGATCTTTGTTGTTGTTAGGCTAGGGTTTTGTGGTTGAATCTATTTAGTCTTTCAAAATTGTTGTTATCCACTTTCCCATAAACATTTTAGCATGCCCGGTGGGACATGGATTTTTGTTAGATCTGTGTTTTTTGCAAGTTTTCCTAACCATATATTGTTGTTTTGTAAAACAATTTGGAGAATAACCTTGTGCAACTAGGGTTTTGGACACAAAATCAAGATCTTGGAGAGATTTGATCTGTTTGCAGGTTGAAGACAGTATTAAGAGCTCTCAATCCAAAATTCAAAATTTTTGGAGCCAATTTGCATTTTCTATGAATTTTTTATGATTTTTCATAAAAAATTAACTTTGAGAGCAAATGATCAAAATTTTTGGATTTTCTTACATTTTTGGAAATCTCTCATAATTATACATGGGATCTATTCTTTGTGATTTTAATTTTGATGCAAAATATTTCCTAAAAAATCAGATCTTTAAAAATTAGGGTTTTTCATTATTTTGATCGGATATCACAAACGGCTTTGAATGTTGGCATCAATTTTTTTTTTAGGAATTATTTTATGTAGGATTGGGAGGTCATCAAGAGTGTCCAGTAAAAATTTCAGATTTTTTGGATCCATTCTGCATTTTATATGAATTTTTTATGATCTTTCATAAAAAATTAATTTTTGGAGCAAATTAGCAAATTTTTTGGATTTTCTTACATTTTTGGAAATTTCTTGAAATTTTACAGGTGGTCTTTTTTTTGTGATGAATCAGATCTTTGAATTGGTCAAAAAATGCATTGTTGAAGGCCCCTATTTCACAAAGTCTTTTGGATCTAAAATTTACCTAACTTGTGTGCTTGCAAGAAGGGGTGATCATTTGAAACAATCCAAACTACTAATAGATCTTTGTTGCAGGACCTTGTCAAGGGTTTTTGATCTTTCATTGTGTGCCTTGTTTTCATAGATTAGCAAACACTTCAATTGGTGCACTAAAATTGAACCAGTGTCCCGTGTCTTGGGCAATATGCTCTTTTTATTTCACCTTTCGAGGGCTTGTCTCCCCGTGTGGTCATTAGGACTACTAGTGAGGAGAGAATGACCCAAGTGGTAGCAAGGAAAACCCACCTCTTCCAAACCACTATAAACAACTGTATTCATGGTGAAAACTATGGATAATATGTGCTGATTAGTTCATACAAACACTATGTCTCCCCATAAACTTGTTTGATCAAATTCATTTGATCAATTGTAGGGTGTAACCCCTACTGGCTGGGAGGCTTTTGTATTTACAAAGCTGAAAGTGCTGCATGTATGGCCACATGAGTGGATGCCCTAACTAGCACCTTTTTGTTTTAGAAGCCAAAATCTTTCTAGTTGTTGGGGCAGGAGGTCGGACCTCTGGAACAACCCACACACATACGATTCTTAGTAGAGATACAAAGTTTGCGACAGGGAGTTTTTGTGGGGACCGATACTTGGCTGCCCCGAGAAGTGAGTGCTGAGGGTGGAGCCAGTGGGGTCAAGCATCTAAGTATCTGCTCTGAATAGTGTAGCCTCATGTGGGATCAACAACTATTGTCCTGGCCAACCATAAGAATTGTGCTTGTCTTATTTTGAACAATCAAACATTCAAGACCAAACATCAAAATATCATGTCTTTTGTGTCTTCAAGTGTATGCAAAACATTTTTACATCAAACAAAACACTTTTATTTGACTCATTTTTGAGTCTAAACACTTGCAAACATTGATTCCTCATCAACATTGTGTCCTCTTATCACAAAAAAAGGTCAAAAATTCAGATTTGATCACAACAAACAACTTCACAGATTGGAAAAATTTACAATCCAACAAAAAAGAGCAATGAGTTTCAGCATTCTTGAGCTTCCTAGCCTATCTCTTCAGGTTTTCATCTAGAATTCAACCCATCTTTGGGTCTCACAAAGTCCATCATTTCTTTACACCTTACATTACATTCACATTTGTCTAAACTTGAGTCAAAAGGTCACTTGTTTGTCCTCATCTTACTTTGTCAACACACTACATACAACAACATTTTGCTAAGTGGTCCCTCATCAAGGTCTATCACCTTTGGGTCTCATTTGGTCTTAGTTAGAGTTAGGGTCAACTTACATCATCAAGAGAAACTATCATCTCTTTGGAAGCCACACCTACTCTACTACATACATACTTGGTCTTACACTTTGGATATTGCAAGTACACCTCATATTCATTTACATTCCATCCAACTCTTGGTCTTCCATACTCTTTCCATTTTCATCTAGTCTCACACATCTTGGTCAAAACCTAGTTCATGGTTGAAACCCATTCCCAAAAATCTAGGAGAGAAACTAAAGAGGCTCAAGAGTCCGCAAACATGAGTTCCTATGAGTATGACAATGATATCTTTTTCAATTCTGATCATACTACATTACCTGACATGGATGTCTATAGAAACATTCCAAATGTTGAGAACATGGACACTACAAACAACAATGATACACACAATGACAATATGGACAACATTTCAGTACATTCAGCAGAAGTGGAAGACTCCATTATGGATCCCCATTTCAATCGATTGGTTGAGGAAATAATGAGGAGAGATAGACAATACTTCTTACAAATGATGGCACAAAGTGGAGCCAAGATCCCTCATGATTTTGACATGTCTCAAATAATGGAAAATCGACCTTTGCAACAACCTCACTTCAACATGGATCAAAGGAGGCCTAATAGTGGATGAAATAGAGGACTACATCTTGTGCCTGAATCACCATCATCTTTGTTTCAAAAACTAGAGGTCCCATACACACATGGTCAAGCATATGATACTCACCTTCGCAGACCATTATGGAAGTCTTATGCAGAAAAATATACTCAATCACATGCCAATGCTAAGGACCAACCACCAAAGCAATTGGATATCCAAAGGCATGATCAAAATTTGGACACAAGGAAACCCTGCATCAAATTTGGGGGCAACACACTAGAACAAACTCATGACATTCCTGTAAAGTATGGTATACATGGACAAAGCAGATATTCCATTCCTCACCATGCTCTATACCAAGTGGTCCATATATGCAGCACCATTATAGACCTCCTCTATATGAACATGTGTATGATCAATACCAGCCATATATGCAACATGCTACTCCTCCACTCGGTGGCTTAGGCATGGGATATGGTCTAAGAAGTCAATCTCCACCTAAGAACAATTTGGAGCAGCAAATTAAGGACTTACAAAAGAAAATGGAGGACATAAATACACCGAAGCTAACTTACACAATGAGAGACATATGTCCCTATCCATTTGACAAAAGCATTCCAATGCCTCCTTTTCCTACACACTTTGTGACACCTAAGTTTGATAAGTATAGAGGAAAAGGGGATCCTAAGGCACATATAAGATAGTTTTTCACAACTTGCATTGAGGTAGCAGCAGAAGAGACATATTTGATGAGATTATTCCCACAAAGCTTAGGTGATCAAGCTATGGAATGGTTCTCCCAACTCCCACTTGGAATTAAGTCTTGGGGTGATCTAGCAGAGGCATTTATCCAAAATTTCTCATACAACATAGAGACAACCATATCAGTCACTACCTTGTGCAACACCAAACAAAAGGATGGAGAATCTTTTTCATCATTTTTACAAAGATGGAGAAATCTAGCCAATAGATGCTCTTGTGAAATTCCATAAAAACAAATGGTAGAGATGTTCATGCAAAATGTTAACAAAGACATTGGTTATGATCTAAGAAAATCTTGTTTGTCCAACTTCAAGGATGTCATTGAAAAAGGCTTAGCAACAAAGAAGGTCCTAATTGAGCAAGGCATCATTAAAATATTCAAAGAAAACAAAGAGGACTTTAAAGGAAAAGACAAGCCAAGATTTTGGAATAAAAACAAGAACAAAGTCAATGATGGTGTTGTTGATGCCAATACAGTACGACCCAAAATCATTTTTTTGGGAGCAAGCTCTACAAACAATCAAGTGAATACTCAAACAACTTCCAAATCATGAAGGAAGTACACTCCATTGGGAGAACCACTAGAGTCAGTTTTCAAAAAACTAGTGGCAAACAAGATAATCACAATTCTAGATCTACCTCCATATGAGCCAAAGGTCAAACCAGATTGGTGGAATGATGATGAGTATTGTGAATTTCATAAGAGCAAGGGTCATAAAATAGGAAATTTCCATCGACTAAAGAACATCATACAAGATCTTATTGATAGAGGTGACATTGAGATTGAGGGACACTCATCCAATCAAGAACATGAAATGTTTAAAGAACCATTCCCAAAGCATGGCAAGGGAAAAGCTAAAGCCACAGATGACTAGACCAACTATACCAGAGCATCCTAAAACTATGATTCAATTGTCAATCACATTTCCATGGACAATTATGTCTCTACCATTATCATCAAGGACAAAGCGCTTGAGAATTCTACCCAAAGACCTAAAATTGTCCTAAAAGGCATTGGATCTTCTTCCAAACCTACCTCTGAATGTAATGTTACAACTCATTGAGGTAAATTCACTTTGCAAGGTCCTCCAGCTAAAAACACTGCTTCCTCATCAACTAAGATTGAGTATGACCTTGTAGAATAGTTGGGGAAGACACCCGCGCTTATCTCAATTCTTGAGCTCTTACACATATCCCCCACACATAAAGCCACTCTTGACAAAATCTTGAGAGACACTTCTGTCCCTACTGATCTGAATGTGGACCAGTTTCAAGCCATGGTGGGATACCTTTCCATTCCACACTCCCTTACATTCACAGAAGCCGATGATGCCTCCGTAAGTTAGCCACATAATGCACCTTTACACATTGAAGCCTTCCTACACAAACATCAAATAAACCGAGTCCTGATAGATGGAGTAGCATGTCTAAACATTTCTACATTAAGCACTATTAAACAATAGGGATATTCAGATAAAGCTATGAATTCTACAAACAAAATTACCATCAAGGCATATGATGATGAAGAGCGTTCATCCAAAGGCATAGTCACCTTGCCTCTCAAAGTAGGACCAATTACAAAAGATGTGGTTCGTCAAGTCCTAGATCTCGATCTCACATACAAAATATTGCTAGGACATCCATGGATTCATGAGATGAGTGCAGTCCCATCTACATATCATCGATGTATCAAGTTCCCACACAATAGAGTTGAAGTGACCATCAAAGCTGACCCAAATCCATTCATATATTGCAACAATTTGTGACCTAGATCAGAAATAACAATCCTAGTCAATCGAGAAGTTGTTCCTTCTTCAGCATATGTGGATCCAAAATGCTTAAAAGCTTCTACATCAAAACAAACAGAGCTCAAAGAAAAGTTCAAGTTTAAAGACCTGGGATGTGGTGAGTATATCTTTCATGTTGATCAACTCCCACTATCTCCTAAGACATTCATTTGACAGGAACAATCTATAAATAATTTGCAAGGAATTGGGTGTGAACCACCTAGTGTTGTGGCTACTAAGTGTAGACAACTAAAAATGGTCAATGCTTGCGGGATCATACTTTAACATTTGCGCATTGCCTCATTTTAGGTTTTTGCTTTGCATTAACATTTCTCCTATGTCACGCACTTGGTTTTTATCATTTTCAAGCATCGAGTCCTTCTTCTACATTCTTCATTCATCTTACTCTCGAATTTGGTCTTGTCGACAACACTCTCCAGTCATGATATTGATCGATCTTATCTTATTGCATCAATGTGCATGCTCGTTTGTCATTATTTTGGACATCGTCAATCCTAATTAGGGTTTTGTCCTCTTATCAATCTTGTCATCTGGCGATCGATTTATTATCAATCCTTCAATCTTGTCGATTAATGATCAATTTTTCATCGGTCATTGTCATGTTCGATCTTGTCATTGATTTGTCATCAATCGTGGTCATTTTCAATCCTATCGTCTTGCAATCTATTTTGTCATCAATCCTTGTCCTCTTGTCAATTTTGTCATTTTGCGATCGATTTGTCATTGATCGTCGTCTTTCTCAATCATGTCAATTTGGATAAATTAGTCATTGTTCCTCGTCAATTGACGTATTTATCAATCAAATCATTTATCACATTGGTCCTTTGTCAATTCAAAATCATGATCGATATCAATTATCTTCAATCAAGACCTAATTGTCACATTTAGGGTTTCATGATTTAGTCATTTAACCTAGTTTTTCATTTCTTCCTTTAGGATTAATAAATTATTTATTTATCCTAAGTCTTCTCATTACAATTAAATGTTCATTTAATTGGCTAATTATTCCTCTTTGTGAATTAATTAATAAATGAAAAATTATTAATTAATTTACCTAATTTCTAATTTTCATCAATTTCTTAATTCCTAATTTTCCTCTTTCTCAATTTTTCTAATTTTCTAATTCTTAATTTCAATTTCCTCCTATTTCTCTCCTAAATTCATGGAAATGACATAGAAATTTGTCATAATTTGTCATAATTGACAATCAATCAATTCTTGCATAGAAATTTGTCATAAATTGTCATAAATCGTCATAAATCATTGCATAGCAATTTGTCATACACATGTTATAATTTTGCTATTATTGATTTGAATTTCCATTCGAATCATTTTCATGCTAATCTTGTCTTTTCTCCAATTTATCTATAAATTGGATGATTTTCTTCAATCAAGGGCCCCAATTGATCGCATTTTGAACCCCTAATCAGACTATCGAATTTCTAATCAATCACGCTTCGAGTACTTTTGAGCAATTTTCTTACCTACTTGCTTTCAATCATGTATGTGCACTTGTAGGTGAGATCCACAACAAAAAATATTTGGAGAGGAAAGAAGAACAATGGAGCCGCATGAAGGAAGCATTCATATCCACATCTGGTTTGCATAGTATTTACTTTGAATGTTTTATCTTTATGTCTCTATTGAATGTGTTTAGGATAGATCATTGCAATTGTGCTTTTGTGATTGAGCTAATGATTAGTATGTTTATATTGTTTGTGATGAGTTCCTATTTCCTAACGTACACTAAGTTTGAATGCAAATCTCCTATAGTGGTGCAATCATCTCTTGATATCAATAGTCCTAAGAGTGGTTCTAGAAAAGAATCTATTGGGCATATCGCCAGCCCTCTTGATAACTTACATAGCTTTACCATATCATCCACTCATTCTATTTCCACTCCGCTCCCAGACTTGAATCAACAAGAATTACAAAAGCCCTTACTAATTGGGGATGAAAAATCAAGCTATGAACAGAAACATCACACAAACAGAGGTAAGATGTAAACATTAAAAAATCAAAAGTAAGCAATGAACGAAGGGGGGCATAACTATAACAAAAGTGAAATCATTAATCATGAAAGATGATATGAATATCCTCTCCCATAATAAATACTACCACCTCAAAATTTAAACACCGACCCCATATAAAACAATAGAAGAGAGAAAAGACAAAGCTGACATTAACATAATGAGATATATGCCATCGTTGCCTAGCACGAAGGCCAAACAAAATTTTCAATATGGAACCAGATGAAGGCCAATTGCCATAAGCCAAAAGCTAAGATAGAAAAATAGAATGATCACCCAAAGAGGGGTTGGGGGTGATGATGACCCAATACTCTCAGCATTCATTTATGCAATAAAGGGGAGAGATCTTTACTAGGAACCTCCTGGTAAGAAGAATGCTCATAAAATTTGCCTCTCTATAGCAATGAGAGACCTCATAAGAATTAAAGGAATGAAGTTGCAGAAGAAATTTATCTAAGAGATATTGAAGTTGCCACTTACAAGTTTTCTTATTAGAGAGGGCATCAAATATAAACATAGAGTCACCTTCAATTATTGTATCTTTAGTTCCCAAAAAAATTGCTAAATCAATACCAAGGAAAAGAGCTTCTAACTCAACATTGTTATTTACATACCCTCTTCAATTGCATTATAGGCATCTTTTACAATATTTGCATTTGAATAAGAGATCACCACACCAATGCCAGATTTACCTAGGATGCCCCTAGAGGCCCTATCATAATTTACTTTAAATTTACTCATAGGAGGGGGAATCCACTTTGCATCTTTTATTTTGTTTACATTTCAAGCATTATCAACTACAACCCCCTGTATGGGAAAAGATCTAAGAAGATCCCAATTTTTTATAATATCATTATCTGAGGAAGAAAAGGATCTCAGATGATTATTACTCTTTTAAATGTAAGACATTGCCACCTCTCTAATTTTTTTGGAATGTTAGCAAACAATATTTATTCCAAATCAAGATTAATCACTTTGTCCCCAATGTTAGCACACTATAAAACAAGCTATGAATGGATGTGATTGGACTAGTGTGACAAAAATGGATAGGTGAATGACAAAGGTGGCTTATTATAGTGTTGGAGATAAATTTGATTTCCAAGGACAATCTCACAATGGAATAGCATGTTTTATCCAAGATAAGGATTTGGATATGGCTATGTAGATGATGACATGGTGCATTAAATGGTATGTGGTCTAATAAAACATACATGTCAAGAGTTTTACAAAAGCATGTTTTTGAAATATATATGCCCCTAGTTTTGTTCAAGATCAAGGGATGGATTCAGATATGATAGAGATAAGATACATATATAATAAGGGATATGGAGTGAAGAGTGGATAAGGTAAAGTGTATAGGATACATGATGATTATGGATATACTTAGCCTTGTTAATATCAAAGGTGAAAAAGGGAAGATGGATGCAAGTAGGGAGTTAGATACAAAGTGAGGACTAATGGAAAATGTGGTAGGTATGATAGCATAGATGAAACTTGACTCCAAGTATAGAGAGAGATAATAATGGATTACATATGATTCTTTTTTCCTAGGTTTTTCATCATGGTACTTTCGCAAGGTGGCATAAGAAGTGGTTTTCATCATTACACACATTATTTCTCTTTAGTTTTTTTCTTCTTCTTTTTGTATTTTTGGAATTGTATGGATCGATAGGGAGGAGGATAAGGATGCATATAATTGGATTTGGAAGATAATGGATGTGTGATAGGGAAATAGAGGAAGGGCTCAAGTATCTAGTTTCATGGATGGTATCCCTTGAAGATGTATTACAATGGACCATGGCTATTGAAGGTATGCTCACAAACATTGGTAGAGTAGTGATAAAGGATGCCATGTAGATGAAAATGTGATAGAAAGGATGCCACATAGATGACCATATGGCCTCTCAAGCTACTAGTATCTAGGGTCACAAGGTAGGCCATATTATTTCTACATTGCGCTTTGTTTTACATAATTTTTGATGTATTTAATACAAAATAGGCCTTTAGGTGAATGAGTGTCTATATTGGGTGCCAGAGTCCTACATTTTTGTAGAGTCTAGACAAGGAGCCTATGTATATAATAGACACCTATGTCCATCATGGGCATCAATGCCCTTGTGGGGTGCTGGTGTCCAAGGAATTTTGCAAAAAAGTCAACTGATTTGATGAGAAAAAATGATGAAATATCTCCAATATGATTTTAGGTCCCTCCAATGATGTTGTAGCATGTAGAAAATCACATCTACACATAGGTGTGTGATTAGGTCTACTTGATTATAGTCAAGGAGGCATGATAACTTCAAGAGAACATTCTATGGTGGCTATACATGATTCCCACAATGAGGTTTCATGACTTGATGTTGATGAAAATCATGGAGTGGTGGGACATAGATGCATCCACTTTCCAAATTTTAGTGGGAGAGATAATGATCACACTAGAGGATATGTATAAGATTCTAAAACTATTAGTGTGAGGGTGAGGCCATGGGTATGGAGGGGCATTGATCAACAATTGACATCAAGGATGAGCAAATGCACTATGTCATCTGAGTCAATCTAGGAGATATCATGAGACGTATCTATATACTATTATCACATGAATGTGAACCCTTTTTGAACAAAATTCAACCATCCATGAAACATGGGAGTAATATCAAGATGTAGGTATATTATGTGAGATCAAACCTCCAAGTTGAAGGGCCACTTCCCTTGGAGCTCACCTAAACTAATGGTTTACTAAGGAAAAGAGGATAAATAATTTTTAATTTAAACTAAAACCTCTATGGTAACCACTACGGTGATGCACCAAAATATTGCTAAGACCTATATTATTTCTTCCAACACACAAATTGTAACGCCCGCCAAAATACCCTAGAGAAATTAACTAACTAACAAATATAGTTTTTTTTTAAAAAATATTAACCAATGCAACACATATAATTCAATAATCATGTGCATATACTTAAATCATGATCATAAGAATCTAATATGCAAGTGGAAATAAACAACATCTCATCATCTAACCTTCCCTAGGGTATCTCAATGCCACTACTTAACATAACTCTAAGCACATGAACGTAACTAACATCATAGAGTACCATCACATTCTAATATCTTCATTAACTCTAATATTCATTCCTAACATTTTTTCCTTCCTAATACATAAGGAATCATTCATTTAATTAATCTATTATGAACATATTTCATTAGAGTCCAATTATCTTTTATTCCCCCTTAGATTCATTTTAAAAGCACCAATTCCAAATGTTCCTAATCCCATTATCTTTATTATCTAATATACCATCTTTGTTTCATTACTAAACCATCACCTAGTACATATCTAGTCCATTTCCATCAATAAGAGTAACCATATATATCCAACATAATACACATTACATAAACCATATTCAAGAGACAAGAACAATAAGAGAATATTTCTCTAATCCATACAAGAGTAATCCAATATTCTCATTCCAAGTCATAAGGTACTCATATTAGTAATCCAATAACATCTTTTATTTAACCATGAATCTTAATCTCTAATTACATGAATAATGAGTATCCAAGATACTTCATATGCCCAACAAGGACAAAACAACAACTTCTACCACAAGAATCATAATCACAATCTACTATTTCAATATCTTATTACACATGCATACAATATCCTCCTACATCAAGATACATAGTTTCCAATCTAAAAGTATGGATATCTTATGATAAAAATTCAATAAAGTCCTTTATCCATTAAAAGAGTACATATCATCTACTCCACAAATCCAAGCTCAACCAAAGAGATAGAGAAACCATATCCACACACATGAACACCCAACGAAGTAGAACATCCCAATGGAAGAAGGCATCAAACCACTTGACCATGTGGAACCAATAAGGAACCACCCCCCGTACTCTACAGAATGACACAAGGTCTCACACACACTCTAGACCTAGGTTGATACCTAACAACCAAAGGACATAAACACAACAATATCCACAACTAGAAGGCAACCACATATATAATAATCCAAATGACATCAAAAGGCTAAATCAAAAGCATAAAACTCCCAAAGGCTAATCAACAATCATAGAATAAGGAACAAGGACACATGTAGGGAAGATTTTTATTGCATGCTACCATCACAAAGAAGGGAGATCTACACCCCTAATAGATATGCAGAACCATCTCCACCTATGTGATAATCAAGGGATTTTGGTTTGCTATCTCTATGGCCTTCCCAAGCTCATCCTGAGTCATCACTCAAGGGCTATGAGATGGGGCACCAAAAATAAAATTATTATCTTGATTAGATGAATCCTAATTACCCAGCCCATCTAGTTAATTATTAAAGTTATCACTTGATTTAAAAAGAAAACTTTCAATGAGATCTTGGAAGTCTAGATCTACAAGAATCCTTACAAGGAACCTCTTGGTGGCCTATTCTCACATGACCCCGACCAACTCATGAAAGAAACTCCCCCTAACCATGTTCTAAGACCTCAAGGTAAACAATAATACAATATTTGTTGCAAGGTGTGTGCCCTTGGTCTCCTTGTGGTGTGCAACGCAATGCTCGGGTTTGTGACATGGCTTAACCACCTCATGTGGATTCTATAAGTCTAGTGGTTGTATCAAGCATTAACAGGTTGATATTTTGGTGCAATGACAACCACACTTGTAACAAGTAGTATCAGAGCTTGGTCATAGGTTCAAACCCCTCTCTTGCACTGGGAGGGGGGATTATTGCGAGGTGTGAGCCCTTGGTTTCCTTGTGTTGTGTAGTGCAATGCTCGAGTTTGTGACATGGCTTAAGTGCCTCCTGTGGACTCTATAAGTCTAGTGGTTGTATCGAGTATTAATAGGTTGATCTTTTCGTGCAACGACAACTGCACTTGTAACAATATCAACAACATGGAGGCTCAATCAAGTCCACATAACAATAACATCCACATATACATATACACATCTGAAATAATAGCCAATAAGCCATAGAGCCAAATCATATAATAACCGGGAGCCTCATAGAAAATCTATAATATGAGCAAGGCATGATCCCTCTTGCTCAACCAACAAATAATATAAACATCCTCAGCAAGGAAACATCTTCTTGTTGGAACCATATAAATGCACAAATACATCTTGCTCAATGACAAAATATCGATAAACAACATTTGATCATAAATACAAATCTGGAATAACAAAGAATTCTGAAAACAACCTCTGGAGTAGAACACAAATTAAAAAAATGGACATAGAAAGCTAAAAATAGACCAAGAAAATGAAAAGATAATAGATTAGCACATACACAAACTTAAACAACACATATGACAAATGTTGTTGTACACATGACAAATCCTATTGCACATATGAAAAATTTAGTTGAACATATGACAAATTTTGTCACACATATGACAAATCCTACATCACAGATAACAAATCATGTTGCACATATACACAGGAAAATAATACATACATAAAATCCTGTAGCGCATATACTAGCAACCTAGCGCATACACAATCCAAACTAGCACTCACACGAAATAACACATATGATAAATTTTGCAACACATTTGTTAAATTTTGTAGCGCATTTGTTATTCTGCAACGCATTTGTAAAATTATGTAGCACATTTGTTAAATTCTACAACACATTTGTTAAATTCTACAACACATTTGTTAAATTTTGATGCACATATGTTAAACAAAATATCACATTTGTTTGTTTAGCGAAGCCCAAAAAGTCTTAGAAATGGAAATAAAATTCACGACAAGGTATAATTATTAACTTCAAAGGATTACATGACAGGAAAACATCCAAATAGACACAATACAACATAGAATTACTTCTCGACAACACACAGACAATTCATTCACGACAAACACAAAAATCAAACCTAGCTTCCCACATAAAATCAAAACCATATAAAATACAATTAACCCAAGGTTCATATTTGTATATTTAAATGCATATAATTAAAATCATACAACAAAAATCAAATTCCCACACCCGCAGACAATCTTTCCACAGTCAATCTTTTCAAAATAATATGCAAGGTAAATAGATCTCCGACCTGCTAAAATTGAAGTTATGGAAAATGAATCTGGAGAAGTGCAACCCAATCCACAATCTAGCCAAATCCAAATCCTCAAACAAATGCAAAAATTTTCTAGCAAGCCAACCCACGACAATCCTCAGAAAGCCAAATAATTAAAATTTCATTCAAAACTATGCGAAATCCCAACCAATAAAAAATAATCAGAAATATAATATTTCCTACCAACCATACCCAAATTTGAGGTAAAATATTATAAAATAATATTATTTAAATTACCCAAACCTCACAACCAATCATAAAATAGGGTAGGTTGAGTAAATAATAATTTAATAATCCAAATGGGTAAAAAGAGAATTAAATAATAAAAATAGCCCAAATAATTAAACAAACCATATGGGTAATAATATAAACACCCAAATAAATATTAAATCACAAAGCTCAATAATATTAAATCAATAATAGTTAAACAATAATAAATAAATAGTAAATCCAATAAATCAAAAGCTCAAATACTAAATATTCAATAAATATTATACCATAAAATAATAATAATATTAAATCATCAATTAAATATAAATCCATGAAATAAACATTAATAAATATTAAATCCCCAATAATAATAATCACACATTAATATTAAATATTAATGCCATCCATTAGTTTAATTTTAATACTTAATAAACTATAGGAATCGATTAATCATTAATTTAATAAATAATCACAACTCCACAAGGCAACCCAATACAAGGTTGAACAACATACCACATGACACTAACATGACGTCACACACCAAGACACTAACTGACAAGGGTATCAACTTAATCCTAGAGTGTGTATAACAAACTCATGTCACCTTCGATCAACTTTTCATTGGGATAGAGACACGCTCTGACATTTGAGACTAGGTGGAGTTGATGTCTAGTACTTGCAATCCTACAACCACCAATAAAAACAAGACAACTTATACAATACATATCTCAAAATAATCAAACAAGTGAAGGAGAATATCATGCTCATGATGAGTGGTATGGCATCATCTCTTAAATATAATAGTAAAATAATCACTATTGTAATAATATCAATTCATCCAATATAACCATAAGGTAGGGTCAACACTAGCAAGATATCCTTATATCATCATAAGCAATATAAACCCCATATGAATAATGAGTGCATATAGATCATTAATTATAAGTCCAACCATCATAATGTATCAAATGTAAATATGAAATGTCTAAGATAATTCATCATAAGAGATAAACATTAACGACATGCCATAAATGGTGCAATAATTACAAGGCTCAAGATAGTCCTAACTTCAATAATCAAACTAGAGTATAAAATCAACATCATTATAGTAAGCATAATGAATTCACTTATGTCAAAGAAGATATCGATACAAAGAATAAAACAAGAGACATCAAGAACACAAACAAATCCAAAAGTGCTTATCACATCCACGCATGAAGGATGAATTAGGGAGGGGCACTACAAAAATGTTTAATTGTTCCATTATACTCTACAGAAGTCAAGTGTTTTCATGTACCTACACATTATTACTTTGTAAGAATGTATGGTTTTGAAACCTCTTGAAAGGAAAATGTTAATTTCACAAACAATACTATTTACTCCACCCCACAACCTACAACCTATATAGAACACACTATTTACTACCTAAAGATGTTTAGAAGAGACAAGCACTTGAAGATTTTATAGTAAAACGCATAAAAAATTCATCAATCCATCTATTACATACAATAAAGTAGTGTTGAGAAGGTAAAATATGGAACTTGTTGGCCATTTGGTGGAATTGATTATGTGTTGCATTGATGTTTTGTCATTGATGCCAAAACTAGTTGTTCGATTGCTTTACTGACACCCTTCTGGTCCCGGTAGGTTGAGTGGTTTTTGTTTAACTTGGATCTAGCATGATCCAATTGGCTCTGGTATAGTTTGGTGATGGAATTGGCTTGCTCATGATACTCATGCTCATATTTGGTCAGTTGGTTTTTGTTTGGTGATCGGATGCTATCCTACTTGCTTGGAAGCTTAGTTTCTGGTTTCGACAAACTATTTTGGTGGAGATCTTTGATGAATTACATAAGTGGTGTTGGTGCAGCTTCTGGTGGAGTTCCAGGATGTTGTTTGTAATCATGTTTGAGACTTGGTGATTAGAGATCATTACTGAAGCGTGTGGACCTATATTGGGTCCCGGTCGATCTAGGTTATGGACCGACTTTAATGTAACATGTGGATTGGACCTATAGATGTATTTTCGGGATGTCTTATGTGTTGGATATTATTTGTTTGGTCTAAGGCCGACATGGTTTATAATTATGTAATTGGTTTATTATCTGGTGGCCGACCTAATTGATTATAGTTGAGGGTTTGTATATATAGATGTAAGATCTCATTGTAGATCATCATGGTCATTGTTAGAGGTCATGGTCAAGGAATGTAATATGTGAATAATGTAATATCATTCATGCAAAAGAGTTGGTCAATCATTGGAGATCGAATTGGGTTTATGTAAGAGGATTTAGTCCTCCGGTATTGAGCTTAACCGAAACTGTACGCAGGCATAGGAGATGCTATCTTTTGTAGTTCAACGCTTCTCTAGATTGCAATTTGGATTTATATGTAGACAGTGAGGCTCCTTTTGTGATGAGCAGCACACTCTAGGTTGTTGGCCTTCTTGCAAGTGCAAGCCCCTCAATTGTAATTCACATACTTACTACAAAAGTATTATCTGACTGTGGGTAGGCTTCCCACTGTGGTTTTTTCCTTTACTGGGTTTTCCATATACAAATCTTAGTGTCATGTGGATGGTATTTGTTCTGTTATTATTGTTTATGCTTAATTGGTTTAACTACTACTCCGGTATTAATTTTTTGGGTTTTGGTATTTAAGTTTAAATTGTAATTGGTTCTAGTAATCTGTGACAACTGATTCACCCCCCCCCCCCTCTCAGTTGTCTTCTAGTTATTTGAAATGTCTAACAATTGGTATCAGAGCTTTGGTCCTCTCTATAGAAATCTTATCTGCTTGAGGAAGATCCTATGGAGGCTAATAGCTCAAGTTCATCCAGTTCTTCTGGAACTATATTTCGGAGGGATATTCTGAGGCTTGATGGAACAAATTACACAATATGGAAGATTCAGATGGAGACTCATTTGAGATGTCTTGGCAAGAAGATTTGGGAGATTACACAAAATGGTGTCACACCCTATAATTCAGGATCTAGTAATCCTCCTTCAAAAAACCTAGACAAGGAGCTTGAGAATGATTGTAGAGCAAGAGAAGCCCTCTTGTGTGTACTTTCTAATCAGAAAATAATGGAATTAATCAAAAAATCATCTGGAAAGGATATATGGGATAAGTTGGAGACTCTTAATGAAGGTGACCCTACAGTGAAGATTGCTAAACTTGATGGTTACTGGGTGAGATATGAAAACCTGAAGATGGAAGAAGATGAAAGGATTACTGCATTCATGGAAAGGGTAAATGAGATTGCTATGGGAATTCAATGTTGTGGTGGAACTCTGAGCAAAGATGAAATTATTTCTAAAGTCTTGAGAGCCTTACCACTGGCTTACAAAATGAAGGCTACTGATATCAATGAATTAAGAACAATGGCTAATGCATCTGTCAACAAAGATACTTTGGTTGGGAAACTATCTTCTTTTGAGCTTGAAGAATTTGGACTTTCTGGAGCTGTGAAATTGGAACCTTCTTTTCATGCATCTACATCTACAACCGGTAAGCAAGAATGGAAAGCTTTGTATGCAAAGGAATTAGAAGATATGAAGAGAGAAGATGATGAATTTGAGAAACTTGATGCACTATTTTCTAGAAGAGTACCGAAAGGACCGGTAGGAAGTAAGTATGAAGGGAAAACACCTTTTAAATGTTTTGCATGTAATAAGATTGGTCATTTTGCATCTAGATTTCCTGAAATGAATTCAAGATTTGAAGAAAGAGTTAGAAGATCATTTAAGCCTAACCCTGGATATCAAAAAAAGTATAAGTACAAGAAAAAATAAGACAAATCATGCTACATAGCGGATGAGGAAGGCATTACTGATTCAGATGATAAATCGACAGAAGACTGTGCTAGTGGTTCTGACAATGGGAAGGAATGGGTGTTCCTGGCTATCAAGGAAGATGATCCGACACTGGAAGAGAATGTACCTAAAGAAAAGACACTTTCTTCTAAAATTGAAGACAAGGATGAATGGGTAATTGATAACAGTTGTTCACATCATATGACTAGAGATAAAGGGAAGTTTCTTTCTTTGCAAGAATTTGATGGTGGTCTAGTTAGATTTGGAGATGACAAAGCATGTATGATCAAAGGAAAATGAACTATATCATTGGATGGTAAGAACAATACTGACAATGTTTATTATGTTGAAGGTTTGAGACATAATCTTTTGAGTGCAGGACAATTGGTAAATAAGGGATTTCAATTATAGTTCAAGGATGGAAAATACAAAATCATTAACAGATCTAGACTGGAGATTGCAACTGGTACATAGACAAAAAGTAATATATTTCATTTGAACTCTGATGAGAAGACATGTCTGATTACACAGATTGATGAGAGTTGGTTATGGCATAAAAGACTGTGTCATGTGAATTTTGATTGCATTGTGAAGATTAGTTCAACTAAGGTAGTTAGGGATATACCTAAGATTATGAAGCCTTATAATCCGGTATGTAAAGAATGTCAAATGGGTAAACAGGTCAGAACCTCTTTTAGGAGTATATAAGATAAATCAAATGAAGTTCTTGATCTTATTCATACTGATTTGTGTGGCCCTGCTAGAGTTAAAAGTTTTCAAGGTGATAGATATTTCATGTTAATCATTGATGATTATTCTAGAATGATGTGGGTTACTTCTCTTAAAGAAAAATCTAAAGCATTTCCAAAGTTTAAAATATTTAAGGTTAACATGGAAACTGAGACAGGATTGAAGATTAAATGTTTGAGGTCAGATCATGGTGGAGAATTCACATCCGGTGAGTTTACTAACTTTTGTGACAAGCATGGTATAAGAAGACAATTTTCTGCTCTTTGGACACCTCAGCAGAATGGAGTTGTGGAAAGGAAGAACAAAAATATCTTGGATGATGCTAGAATAATGATGATGAAAGATAGTCTACCTCATATCTACTGGAGAGAAGCAGTGAGCACAACAGTTTATACATTCAACAAAGTACATATCAAAGGAGAAATCGGTAAGACACCTTATGAATTATGGTTTGGAAATACACCTACAGTTAAGTATTTCAGATTTTTTGGTAGTAAATGTTATATCAAGAGAGATGATATCATTGGGAAATTTGATCCTAGATGTGATGAAGGCATATTTCCATGTTATTCTAATGAAAGAAAAGCCTATAGATGTTATAAAAAGAGATTGTAGAGAATTGTGGAGAGTGCTAATGTCAAAGTAGATGAGCTGAACAAAAGTCAAATTAGAGTTTATGAGAAGGAACTGGCAGTGTAAATGTTTATATCTGAACCGGTAGCACCTTTACCAGAACAGAGTGTTGAACCAGTTACTTTGGTAGTATAAAAGAATTCTACAGTAACTGAAGAACAAGGAAGAGGAATAGAAATTCAGAAGACTCCTAGGTATGTGAGATTGAATCATTTAGAAGATCAGATCATTGGGGATAAGAGAAATGGAGTGATGACAAGAAGAAGACTGGCAACTAATGAGGTATGTTTAATTTCACAAGTTGAACCGGTATCAGTATTTGAGGCATGTAAAGATGAATATTGGTTGAAAGATATGGAAGAAGAATTAGATTAGATTGAGAAAAATAACACATGGACCTTGGTTCCTCAGCCTAAAAATAAAAATGTTATTGGAACTAAATGTGTTTTCAGGAATAAATTGAATGAGGATGGTCAAGTTATAAGGAATAAGGCTAGATTGGTTTGTAAAGGACATTCTCAGAAGGAATGAATTTATTATGGAACATCCAATCTAAGATCCTAAGGTAACTACCCCCAAAAAAACTTGTTCTGGGCTACACTTGACTATAGAATCAAATTCTTTGAATCAAGAGCTTTCCAATGATATATAACACTTATATATCGGGCAAAAAATAAAATATAATCCCTTCAGTCATCAATCCTTCTGCAGGTCGGTCATTCAATTTTCCACCTTTTCACCACAATCTAAAATTATATTTTAAATATTTGGATTTCCCGCGTAGACTTTTGCCATGCATTTCTACCATGTGGCACCTTCTGGTTCATTCCAGGGTTCTTATCTTGCCACCTCAACACCGCCTATGTTCACCGCCAGAATGAAGCCCTTTGTTTCTTCCTCGGCTTGCTTGTTCTTTATTTCCTCCAGACTGCTCTCCTTCTCTATCGGGCCCCACCACTTGGTCGCTAAGTCACAACTTTTAGCCATAGAAAAAACTTTCTTTGCGACTTGGCGATAACCGTTGATCTTCCTTGGATCACCATCAATCTGTCCTAACTTACCCAACCTTTACCTCACCTGAGCGGCTCCCTCTATCACTTTCTCTTCTGGCGGGCCTGACATGTGTCACATTCGGACTTGCCTTTGGATCCATCTACCCACCACCTTGGAATTTCCACTGGACCTGCACCCACCCTGACTCTTCTTATACTCTCGCTACGTGGCACGTCCTGACTCACCTCAAGCCCGCCTGGACTGCCACCTCAACTGCCACCTGGTCAGTTGCTATGTCGCATGTGATAACCATCAAGCACTTTCACATGGCGATATAGCGACAGTCGTAGATCTTCCCTCAAGCTCCTCGATCCTTAATGCTTGGGCTGCCCTCTCTTTTAGCGCACATGCTTTGACACCAAGTCGCATGGGATAGCCGGCGAGCACTTTCACATCATGACATGGCAACAACTGTTAGATCATCTCGCTCAGCCATCAGATCCTCTTAACCTGCTCAAGCCTTAGCCTCTTTAAATGGCTCTCACCTGTGCCATAGTTTCACCACATGGCACCTCTAGATTCGCTCTAAGATCTTCCTAGACTCCACCTATCTAGTCAAGCCTGCCACTTCCTTTGGTTTGTTCGACATCATCCTTTCAGCCAAACTTCCTCTTCGGCTATCCATTTTCTTGTCTCATCAGAACTGCATTTTCATCGATGCCTTCACTTTTTGATGGAACCGGTTGATATTTCTTTGATATGCCCTTTGTCGATGGATCTGAGCATTCGGTGAACTGCTTTCACATCTTATCAAAACCTTAGTTTCATCGACACCTTTTATGTCGATGAAACTGATGCCTTTGGTGAGTCTTCCCTAAGATCCATCAAAACCACGGTCTGCTCGATATACACCTTGATGATATGCCATGTGGCACCCTTTGATTGGCTTTGGAGTTCACAACTAGGTGCCACCTGTCGCGAGGGTATTCATTCTGGATAAATCTTTGACACTAAGGATGTACACGGTTGTGCATTTGAATACATAAATGCTCCTCCCCATGGCCAATGTGGGCTAAATGGTCTACGCCTTGAAAGTTCATTTCTTTTGTAAACCTAGTTTGGCGCCCAAGTAGAAATGCCTTACACAACCTAATTTAATTTGCATTGAAGTTCATGCTTCCCATGTGTGACGCAGGGGATTTGGCAATACACTTGCAAAAAGAATTTGCCTACAGGTTTTAATTTTTTATGCCTTCACATTACAAAGTCACGACCCACGCAAGAGAAGCGGTTGAACCTTGAACCTTGAACCAAAAAGGTTCAATATTTCATGTTCAAAACAAAGTACAATAATGTGCTTCTCTTACCATAAAACAAAGCCGCGAAGAGAAAACCTTAGAGCAAGGCTTCATTGGGTCACCCAATTTAGCATGATTTTTATAGGTCCCAATAGTGGCTCTGACTGGGGATGGTTGATCGCAAGACCAACACAAGAATTAAAAATCTTTGGTAGACCACCCAAAAAAAATAGGACACTTCTTCTTCTTTTAAATTCTTCAATGAGCTTCACTCTCCAAAACAGGGGTTCCTTATTCCACCCAATAGCGGGGCTCCTTATTGAAAACCACACAACTGAAAGCAAAGCGACTGTACAATAGAACTTATTTACATATGGCCCCAGGACGTCAAAATTGGAATCAATGCTTACCTCTGTCAAACACATGATTCTCATTTCCATGAATCAAGGGTAAGCTGAAAGTTACATTTACATTTGCCTGATCACAAACTCTGCAACTTCTCATCAGCTCCTCACATAAAAGATAATCAGCACACTGGTAATCATTCAATCTTTGAAAAAAAAAACCTGCCTCTGGATGCTGATCATCAAATGACACATAACTATCATATTGTTTACAATTATTTCCCGGCTGAAAAGAAAAGTAACCCTGCTCTATCTGATCATTGGGAACATCAAGCACATGCTGAGTGTTAGTTTGCAAGAATGGAAAACACTCATCCATAATACAGGCTTGCAAACTAGAGAGGAACATTTCCTCATAAAATGACAGCAACCTAGCATTTTGATCACACCTTATATCTGTGTGTGTGAAAAAGGGTCTGTAGCTACAAGCACAACACTTCAATTATTAAGTCATTATATGCATGGTTAGTAAATAATAATCAATCAATAATAAACCATAACAAAGCGACTAATTGCCTTCTAAAAGATGCGAGTATAAGATTGCTCTCAGATTTTTTATAAGCAGTACCAGTGACTAGACTACACCAAAACAAAGGATTTAATCTATATGATATTAACTATATGGATGCAAAATGGAAGAATAATTTAAGCAAATAACAAATTCAAGCAATATGGATTCAAGCAATGATGGATGCAAATAATCTAAAAAGCACAATGATCTTCAATGACTCCAGAGTGAAATTAGAGTGATAATAATCTCCAAGTGTGTTATCAAAAATCTCTGGGGTGAATTGGAATGAGAGCTGAAGACTGGATTTATAGAGAATTACAAGAGAAAAGCTAAAAAAAGCTTAATTTAGGATTAATTGAAAATAATTGAGAAATCAGGTTTAGTTAACCTTGAGATAGATTCCAATTATAGTTTAATTGAAATGCATTCAAATTAGAAGTCCAAGTTGCATTGGAAATAATAATAAATTAATTCCATGCATTTGTGATAAAAATAGATAATTCCATGCATATATTTGATTTATTCAAGAAAAAGATCTTTTCAATGCAACTGAACTTCTTTTTCTGAAAAACTTTGAGTTCCAATTTTAGAGAATAATTCAATAATTCAATTTAATTGCTTTTTTGATTTCAAGTTCTAAATTTAGAAAAAGAAATAATATCTCAAGTTTGATTTCTCTTTCAATTCAATTCTTTTATTTTAATTTCAATTCAACTCTTGCTTTGTAATTAATTCCTCTTTTTTAATAAATTAATTCCTTTTGCATGATTAAATGACAGTTTTATTAATTAATTAACTATGCAAGGATATTTAATAAATTAAAATAGAATAATTGATCAAAATGATATTCTTGGAAATGATTCAATTAATTAAATAAATATTTAATTAATATTGAGTAATTGATTTTCCATGTGATATTTGATGATTAAATAATTAATAATGTGCTCAAGATTGATTTAATTGCCTTTGGTTAGGACCTTGGTGATGTTGTCAAGATTAGGGGCCAATGGTTTAGATGACCATTTTTAGGGTATTACATTTTCCCCTCTTTGAATTAATGTGCGAGCATCGCGTTGGTTCAAAGAATGTGTGATGTCTAGAAGATGCCAGTTCTGAACTTGAATGATCACGAACTAGATGAAGAGCAAGTTATTCAACTTGATTCGAAGTGACAAAGCTGAATGAAGTCTAATTAAAGCGATACCGATCCCGAACTTGATTGAACTGAGGAACGATAGAAAACAAAAGATGCCAAACTTGAACTTGATTGATCAAGAAGCAGATCTTACTGATCTAGAACCTGATTGATCTAGACATAGTGAGAGATGATAAAAATCGATCTTGAACTTGATTGATCAAGACATGATGAAGATAAACTATCTAGCTTGATCAAGAAATGAATACTGAACACCTGCTTAGATTGAGTGTGATCAAAGATACTCTTTAAAGATACGAATAATTAGTTTGATGTAAAGCGATGAAATTGATTAATGTTAAGAGATTGATTCAAATGAAAGACAAATATCAGCTTGATTTGAAGCAATGAAACTGATAGCCCCCTAGCAATTGATTCAATTCAGATGATCGAGAGATCTCAACTTGATGTGAAGCGATGAAGATGAGATGTCCCTTAGCAATAAGAATTGATTTTCTTTAGTTGAAAATATTTTGCTCGACTTTTGATGAAGATTTAAAAAAAATGTTCTCGACATTTTAGATGTGAAGTCATAAGGTCGTAAGTATGCCCCCTCGGGAACGAAATCGAAAAAATAGCAAGGGTACTTGATCATAGGCAATTGTGTGGTGAAAATAAGTTATTTGAGCACAAATTTATTGTGATGAATATTTGAAAAAAATTCCATGTTGATTGATGAAAAATTGAGTACAGAGTTGATCGTAAAGTTGATGTGTAGAATTGAAATTGATATTCAGCGTTGAAATTGAGTGCAATTGGAAGAAAAAAAAATGAGCATTTGATGAAAAGAGCGCTAAGTGATCAAAATTGTGAAATTGACTAGAAAAATGATCTCGAATTTTGATTTCGATCCCGAAAATGGAATTAGAGCGGCAAATTAGCTAAAGGTACAATTTTCATGTCCATCAGAGCAAGTTGAAAAATTAGGTTTTTGGCTCTATATGGGACGAAAGTGTCATTTTCAAATCATTTTAACCCTCCAAGTTTGAAAATTCAAAAAGCCTTCTGCGAAGAAAATGGTGGTCCCTACTCATCAGCATCGATTTGAGTGCCAAGGCGTCATAATCGACCCCAAAACTATGAGCCAGTGGTAAGTGATCGATCTTAAGCCTCTTTATGCTTTCAATTTTGAATTTTTTTCCTCATTTTTCAATTTTTTCGCATGTTTAGGGTTGTGTTTCATGTTTTATCATGCGAGGCAGGATTCTATCTCATACGAGTAACTGTTAAAATTTCTTTTGTCGTTTGAAGTCATTAGAATTGTCGTTCAGGCCCTACCCTTGTATCATACGACAGGTCTGTAAAAAGAACATTTTGTCGTGTGAAGTCCAATAATTAATCATTTTGGGTTGTTTTATTGTACAAGAGCTATTTCTTACTCGTACGAGATGCTTCCCCTCTGTGTTTTGTCATTCGGGAGATAGTGAGCATTTTTGAAGGTCTAAACGTGATAATTTGATTTTGCATTTGACTTAGTTGGATTTACATGATGTTTTACTTCTCTTGTAGGCTCATTTGGAATGTTTTCTGATGCTTCGTTGTTGGGTTTTTGTAGGTTTGATTACCTCCTATGCTCTTTAGATGCATTTATCCTCCTACTATGGCATTAGTTAGACATTTATCTGAGGTTGAGTAGGCTCATATTGATGTATGTGGTTTGACTCATCTTCTTAGTTTACCAGATATCCATGTGAATCATGGTATTCTCACGACGTTGGTAGAGTGTTTCCATTCAAAGCATAACACGTTTCATTTTCCAGTGGGGGAGTTGACTATCACTCCCGAGGATGTATATAGGATCCTCCATATCCCTTTTGCTGGGGATAAGGTGGATTACGATTCAGGGCACCTTCGAGGATTGTAGGCAGTGAGGCATGTCTTTAGAGATCCTGACATTTTGACTCGTTCCATTAGTTGGGACATATTGATGAGTAGATATAGCGAGGAGTTTCCTTTGGCATGTGTTCTAGTAGGATTTATAAGCTATTTTCGGATGCCAAATAGAGGGCAGCAGGGTTTCCAGTGTGGTTGGGGTAGGATGTTGATGAGATTGATGGAGACCCCTCACAAGCTTGGCTGGGGTTCTTTCTTGTTGGCTCACATGTATCGCAAGATGCATGAGATCATATATAGAGATGGTCAGAGTATGGCCACAGGTGTATATATTTTACAAGTTTGGGCTTGGGAGCATCTTCCCATTTGTCGGCCTATTGTAGATGATAGTAGAGAGCTCGGGCAGTCGATTATATACAGGTATGCTAGTTAAATTATGCAGCTCCATCTGGGCAAGACAAATTTTTGGCGATGACAGTTAGATGATTTGATAGCCGTAGTGTGGAGACCATATAGAGGTTTGGAGCCATGGGATGACTAGCAGCTACTCCGTAGTGACCTTTTTGTCAAGCATCCACTTATTGGGAGATCATAAACTATTGTGGAGTGGTTCATTGTTTCTCGAGTGATGAGGCAGTATGGCCGGCCTCAGGGGTCTCGTAGGAGTATACATCGTATGTGCATTATGCGGATGAGGAGAGATAGGGATGGTCTCCACGGTTGTCCTATGTCTTAGCCATGCAGGAGCTGACTGGTCAACAGTGCCTCAGATGGGATTATATGGATGATGTAGTAGATGTAGGGGTATTGCCCTAGTACAGAGAGTGGTTCCAGTAGCATCCTTCCTAGGTTTACTGATCCGAGTGAGAAAGCGCTATGCATTAAGGATATTGAGGATGATGCTTCTGCATAGGTACAAGGATAGGGTCCGAGATAGGGCCAAAGACAAGGACAGGGACAGAGAGTCGAGGCTCCAAGGCAAACAGGTGGTGAGATGCTAGTAGCAGCAGGGTTCCAGCTGAGGATGGACTGCAAAGGGGTGAGGGAAGATCCCTTGGGAGAGTAGGAGTGAGATTGGGTGGAGCTGAGGAGGAGCAAGAAACTTTGAGACAGGTCCGGCAGTGGTGAGAGGAGTAGGGTGGTATTGGATGTGGAGATGGGGGTGGAGAGCCAATGAGAGAGCAGGGGATAGATGCAGGATGGTCTATGAGAGAATGTCTTGCAGAGCTGCAGTCATAGTTGATAGTGACTCAGACTCAGCTGACAGAGCGAGATCGTCAACTTACAAAGCTGAGAGCAGAGTGCGATCGTCAAGTCGCAGTGATGAGAGTGAAGCGAGACACCCTCCACCAGGAGGCTTTGCATCAGAACAACAGAGTAGCCTACTATGTCGCAGCATATAGCGTGGCAAGTGACTCCTTATTCTCAGTATATGGCATGTTCTAAGGGAGCTCGGGCACCTCAATAGGATCCTAGTCATTAGGCTCCTCCTCCTCCACCAGGCGATGAGGGAGAGGCTCAGAGCTAGATATTCTTTTTGTAGCTCAGATATATTTTTTGTAGACACACCCATTTTTTTGTAGCCTATACGATTCTTGCTCTGATGGGAGTTTGTATATGTCATCCGACATCATTTTGTACCTTTAGAATTGACATGATATATATATATATATATATATATATATATATATATATATATATATATATATATATACGAGATCCGATTTGACTTCATCGTACTTGTGTTGATTTGTTTATGAGATGTCTTTTATATGCTTTATTCTATATGTATGCATTTCTTTTCAATATGAATGTATGTAATGCAAATGATTATAGATGTCTATTTTTATTTCTTTCCATATGCAAATAAATGAATGTGCAACTAAGTAATGAATAATGCAAAAAAAATTCATTTTTCTATGCAATAAGATGAATGCAGATGAGTGAATAATGAAATATATGAAGCTATATTAAATATTATGTATGCACCTAAAACATCTCAAAACACAAGTACTCGATCGAAGAAATGATGATAAATAGACCACTTAGCGTAAGAAATGATGATGCTTTCAGCTCTCATTCAGAAGATAAAGAGATTATTACCATACCAAAATCACTCTAAATTCACAAAAATGCAGAATGATATGCAAAATGATATGCGAAATGCAACCTAAACCTCGTCACTGGATTTAAAATGCTTAAGAATAATCATTGAGCATAACGAACACAACAGGCAAGTTAGAGTTCCTTTCTTTTTCAATGTGCAATATGTATTATCTTGTCTGCAATGACCCTTTTTTCGTTCATATCCTCGGACAGATTTCGCAGGGACCCAAATTGCATCATAAAGAAATTCCCTCAAAACAAACAAAGTAATGATATGGACCTCCCTGTAGCATACAAATAAGTGGAGTTGAGGTATGTGAGGTGATTTCACCTTGATGTGAAGGCTCTTATCACAGACACCTGGCTAATTTAAATGTTTCCAAATCATCAGAATCATTCCTACAAGCAGAAAACAAAGAAAATATTATGCCCCCAATCCTTGCTCCTCTTAGTCACAATAGACTTCCTCGAGTTACTCAGAGGGATAATAATCGAAAACCAATATAAAAAAAAAAGCACGCAAAGAAAAATGTTCATTCATGAATCAAACTGTTTAGTGATTGTTTTCTATTATTTTGTTTTGCTTGTTTAATTAGTGATTAAAAAACTCTTTGGTAGTTAGGAGACAGGTGACTGACTCAGAGTGGACGACCACGATTCACTAACAGAAAGATGACTTGGTTGACACTGCTTAGGATATGTAATGTGCTCGGTCAATTAACCTAAGACCAGGACATTGATCAGTTTCAAGTCATGAGGGTTCCAATGAACTAGGATGTCACGAAAGTGACTGAAAAATATGTCCAAGCGAAAGCAAGGATGCATGAAAGCAGAAATGCCAATGTTGTGTTGATAGATGGAGCGCTTGAGTACAAGAGACACCTGTTTGCCAGGTTTTCACCTGATTGGCAGAGATTCATTTTTTTTTTTACCAAGGTGCCTGTTTATCAAGTTTTCACTAGGGCATTTTCTCTCTTAATATTTTTTTTTTCTTTTTTTTTTTGATTTTTTTGTATTTATTTATTTATTTATTTTTTTTCAGGAATTTTTCCAGTTGTACATGTTGGTGGCACAGAGAATGCTAAGCAAAGAATTTCTTCAAGTGGATTGTGTTAATCAGTTCACAAAGTTGTTCTCCTTCCTGATTTGAGAGTTGATAGGCACCAGAGTCGAATACTGCAGTAACAATGTAGGGACCCAACCAGTTGGGTTCAAACTTCCCTTTGTTGTCTCAAAACTACTGATTTTTAGGATTTTCTCTCAGAACTAGGTCACCAACCTGAAATTCTCTTTGTCTAACTTTCTTGTTATATCCTCTAGACATTCTCTTCTGATATACTCTGAGATGATCAAACACCACTTGCCGATGCTCATCCAGCAATTGGAGTTCTTGCAATCTAGATATTCTATGATCTTCATCAGTAACAATACCTTGCAAAGAAACTCTTAGAGATGGTATTTCTACTTCAATAGGTAGTACTGCTTCGGACCCATACACCAAAGAGAAAGGTGTAGCCCCAGTAGGTGTTCTGATACTTTTTCCTGTAAGCCCATAGTGCAGGATTGAGCTGTAGATGTCAATCCTTCCCGGATTTGTTCATTGTTATGTGCAAGATAGTCAATAGGTTTTTGTTAGACACTTCAGCTTGTCCATTACCTTGAGGGTAATATACTGATGACCAGTGTTGTTTTATTTTGAATTTCTCACAAAGTTCATCTAGATCTTTATTCTTAAATTGTCCTCCATTATCAGTCACAATGGATGAAGGTATCCCATACCTACAAATGATATAGTTTAGGATTAACAAGGTGACTTGTTTACCGGTTGCTTTGATGAGCGGAACTGCCTCTACCCACTTGGTGAAATACTCAGTGGCTATTATGATGAATCTATGTTTGTTAGATGAAGTAGGATATATCTGACCAATGAGATCAAAGGCCCATTGCTAAAAAGGCCAATGTGTAATAAATGGTATGAGGTCCCTTGCCGGGGCATGTATGAGATTTCCATGAAGCGGACATTTATCACAAGTCTTAGCAAATTGGATGGCATCTTTTTCCATGTCTGGCCAGTACTAGCCAACCTGTAGTAGTTTCCGAGCTAAAGTAAGGCCATTCGAATGAGATCCACAAATACCTTCATAGACTTCCGATAATGCACATTTAGATTCTTCAGTTTCTAAACATCTAAGCAATGTACCGTCCAAACCTCGTCTAAATAAATTGTTAGCTATGATAACATATCGTGAAGCATTTCGGGTTAAGCTTCTTTTTTCATTACGTGTAAGGTTTTTGGGGATAATTTGGTCTCGTAGATAAGAGTAGATGTGGCTGTATCAGGATGAGTCATGTCCAATAATAGCACAAACTATTTGGGTCTCAGGAGAATCATAAGCAGGGTAATATAACTCTTCCACCAGGAAATCAAAGCAAAAATTGGACTCTTGTAACTCAGGTATAGATGCCAGGGTGGCCATAGCATCTGCTACTCTGTTTGCAGATCTAGGAATCTGTTGGAATGATACAAAAGAAACATACTTCTTAAGATCATCAACTATCATCTTGTAAGGCATCAATTTCTCATCTCGAGTCTGATATGTATCGTTGATTTGATTAACCACCAGCTGAGAATCTCCATAGATATACAATTCTACAACCTTCCATTCAATAGCTAGTTTTATCTCATTCACCAAAGCTTCATATTCTGCAATGTTGTTCATGCAAGGGAATAGAATCTTCTAAGACTTTGGGATTGAATACTTTTGAGGAGTAATGAATAATATGTTAGCACCTAAACCATTTTGAGTAAAGGACCCATCAAAGAAAATTTTCCAAGGTTATTGAGTAAGATGCATTATAGATTCATTTGGAAACTCTATGTGTAATGCCCCACTAGGAAACCCCGAAGGGATAAAGCTAAAACACACGAAGAGTGCAACAATTTTTTTAAAAAAATAAGACACAACATAAAGATACAATAAGATATCAAAGTACAGATTACACAGTGGAAGACATCAACTATCACCTAAAGAGTTTCCCAACGTGATTACTTAATTCCACATTTAACTTAACTTATGCAAATTAATCCAATAAGCCGATTGTCTTAATAATGAGAAAATTCTTAAACAAGGATAATTTCTTTTAGCAAGACAAAATATGGATCACAAGATAAAGTTCATCCATTAAGGTTTATTCATACCCTTCATCCATACTTTTCTTTAAAATTTTAGTCATGCATCCAATTTAATAACACACTTGAATGTCATCATAAACTAAAGAGATCTTTCCATGCATACTTAATTTCCTTAACAATAACTAAATACATTCCATTATTCTAATCTACATTCTTTCATGATCCAATTTACCGCATTTAAAAGATGACTGCATACATGCATTTACAATTAATTTCATCTAATCCACTTACACATTCTATCAAAATGCCATCCATACATGCTAACACTAAAACATGAAACATAAGAACAAAAGCAACACATAAAACCAAAATGATCTCGGAGTTCACCCCTAGAGGGCTACATCTCCAGGTCTGCTCAACTGCAAGACCCCTCTGATAATTAAATAAGTTAAGGGTACATAAGTTTCATATCATTTACATTCCTGCCATCAAGGCGAATCATACCAACAAACAACCGACCACATCGGTCAATAATTACATAAATGATCCCTACAAAGAAACATATCCAACTAAACATATCAAAAGCTAATACAAGGTCCATTGCCCGATGGTACTCTAACTAGAGACCTGGCCTGCTATGGCAAACCACAAATCACCACTTGACACCCGCATAAAGGACAATACCAGTTAAAACACCATCACAAGGCAACAACCAAACTATAAATCGAAGACATAAATAGGTACCCCAAATCAACCAAATGATAGGGTCCAAACAAACATATCAAGGCCTTGCCATTACTTTAAACAAAAGCGAATACAGAAATTAAACTTGCATAGGCAATAACCAAACAAGGACAATCTTCTTTCCTATTGGTTTAAACAATAAAAGTCGATCAAGTTTTCTAAATGATCTAAGTTTTCAAAATACATTAACAGAAAAATCACCATAACGAGGAGAATACAATACCACAATTGCAATAGTTCATTTGTCTATGTCTCAATACAGAGGAAAAATATAAATTAACCATTTATTTTACTAAATGAAAATCTCATTAACTTACCAATTTTCCAAACGATACATTATTAAATTTTCCATAATTCCAATAGCATATCGTATAATATATTCCTGAATAAAATATTATTTAAAAATTATTAATTTAATAAATATATTTCATTTCAATAATTTTTCAGATAAAATAATATTTTATCTGTTTCCCAAAAAGATACTTCCTCAATAAAACAGATACCAAAATTAAATATTAATTATTATATATTTATTTATCCCCAAAAATATAAGCAATTAATAATTCAATAATACACAATATTAACGAATTAAGTATTAATTAATATATATATATATATATATTAATATATAAATTATCATGATTAACATATATTTAAAATATATATTAATTAATAATTAATAATTAACATATAAATTTCAATAAGCTTCCAATAAATTTCTTCACCTAAATTCCTAACCTATTCCTGTGTCCCTAAAATAAAGACCTATTCCCTATTTAAACTAAAATTCTAGGTTCAATAGCTTTTTCTCACAAACCTAAATTTAGAATAAAAGTAATTTTATTTTATTTTCTAATTTTATGCAAAAGATAAACTAACATGCAATAATTAAATCATTATTTTTTCTTCTCTTTTCTCATGCAAAATAATTAATTTTCTAAATAAACAATTAAAACAACACTTTAATTCCAATTAGTTCTTTTATTCATTTATTTTTTTATTCTTTTATTTATTTATTTAAAATTCTAGGAACAATAAATATAATTAATCTAATTTATTTTTCTACTAAAACTTAAATAAAAATATATTTCTAATATCATGCAGCTTGCAACTTAATTTAATTAATTAATTAATGGAATTATCTCATAGTTGAATTGTTTATACATTGAGATTCTAAATTTAGTTAATTAAAAGAAATGATTTTCTCCCTCATTTAATTTTTAATTAACAAAGCTAATAGTTGCATTTCACAATATTAATGAGGGTATAATATTTTTAATTAAATTAAATTCTAAAAATCAATCTTACACACTATATAAAATAAATATGAATAAAATTCACTTTTATAATCAAAATTGATTTTCTTAAATAATTAAAATTGATCTTTCTATTCCAAAAAGCAAAAGAGATTAAATTATTTCTATTTCGAATAAATTTAAATCTTTCCTTTTTAAAATGCATAAACTGAATAAATTCGTTATTTAAAATTAACCATTAAATTAAACTCGCTACAAACATAAATAGAGCGATCTTTTTAATTAATGATTAATTACATAAAAGAAACTTATTTATTTTAACTCCTCAATTACCAATGCGTAAATGAACACATTAAATCAAAATAAATACTTAGGGTTAAATACTCCATTTACCACACGCCAAGCACACAAACCAAGTAAGCCAACCAATTACCCGACCCGCAAACCCAAATGAAAAGGAAACTGACGGATCACAAGTGACACTCACTTGAGTATGACTAGGGTAAACTGAGGGTTTTACGACCACCTAACCCAAATTCTAAAGATGAAAGAGGCAATACTCAACCCTACGAATCCAGGTGAAGACGAACCTCGAACCTAGGCGGTACTGTACTTGCAATCTCCTGCAACCAAGAGTCACACAAGCATATATATATATATATAATGAAGATGTTAGCTCGAGATTAATAACAAGAATCAAGAGGACAATTTAAACTTACATAAGAATCGATGCGAAAGCACATTAATACATACGCACAATAATCATAATATTTGACTAAACATTACCTCATGGTAATTCAACCATTCAAGATTGCCACATAAAAAGTCAACCAAAGTCAAACCGATTTTATAAAGTTGTCTAGGGTAGGGGTACTACACTATGTGTAGTGGTTGAGAGTCTTCAAGCGGAGCTTCAGCAAGTTGATCAGCAATTACCTGTCCTTTTATGGCTTTGCATTCCACATATTCAATGTCAAACTCTGTAAGGATCATGACCCATTTTGCCAATATTCCTGTAAGTGTTGCCTTATTGAGACAATACTTGAGTGGATCAATTTTGGCTACCAACTTGACTAAATGTGCTAGCATGTAGTGTCTCAATTTTTGTGATGCAAAGACTAACGCCAAGCATGCTTTTTCTATTATAGTGTAATTCATTTCATAAGACACCAATGTCCTACTGATGTAATAAATAGCTCATTCCTTTTTATTGTCATCCTATTGCGCCAGAAGTGCCCCCAATGATGAATCAGTTGCTAATATATATAAAATTAGTGGTTTATCCTTAATAGGTGGCATCAATATCGGTGGATTCGATAGATACTCTTTGTGAAAGGTTGAGCTTTGTCTGCTAGCTGAGAAATGAATCGTTTGATGGATTGGAGACGTCCCTGTAGACTTCTCATTTGACTGATGTTCTTCAGAGGTGGCATTTCCATTATGGCTTGGACCTTCTTAGGATCAACCTCAATTCCCTTCTTTGAAATGATGTAGCCAAGTAGTTTACCAGATGTCACTCCGAATGCACACTTCTTTGGATTTAACCGGAGTTTGAACTTTTCCATTCTATCGAGTATAGGACCTAACTCTTGAATATGCATTGATCTTTTCATAGTCTTCACTAAGGTGTCATCAACATAATCTTCCATAGTATTATGCATCATATCATGAAAAATGGTTGTAACTGCTCTTTGATAGGTTGCTCCTACATTCTTTAGCCCAAATGGCATGACGTTCCAGCAAAAGGTTCCCCATGCACAGGTGAAAGCTGTCTTTTCTTGATCTCCATGAGCTATTTTGATTTGATTGTATCCAGAGACTCCATCCATTAGTGAGTACATTTCATACCCAGTAGTCATGTCAACTATCATATCAATGTTTGGCAATGGAAAGTCGTCCTTCAGACAAGCTTTGTTAAGATCTCTGAAGTCAGTGCAAACTCTGATAGACTTGTCTACCTTTGACACAGGTACTATGTTTGAAATCCATTCGACATAATCTATAGCTCTAAGGAATCCAACTTTTAATAGTTTTTCTAGCTCAACCTTGACTAGTAGTGCAACATGAGGGTGCATCTTATAGAGTTTTTGCTTAACTGGTTTTACTCCTGGTTTAATTGAAAGATGGTGCATAATGAGATCAGGATCCAAGCCTTTCATATCAGAGTACACCCATGCAAAGTTTATTTTCTTTTCTAAGAATAGCTAAGTGAACTCCTTCAATTCTTCTGCTGATAGTGATTGAGCTACATGAATGATGTGTGGTGTCTCTTGACTCCCAATGTTCACTGGCTGAGTTGGCTCGATCAATGTGGAGGACCTTTCCTGGAAATGACTTGGGAGTATATCAAGTATCTCACCTTCAGGCATCTCAGAGAGGTTTTCACGTTTAGGTACGTCCTTTATTTTCTCTTTTTTAGATTCTGATACCGTCACAATGTGGTTTTCGCAATCAAATCTTTTATTTTTATTTTTCTTGTTTTTGCGACTAAGACACTTGATATCCGCTTCAGTCATATTTTCACTCTGTTCACTAGTGGAAGAGTCTATAGGTTCGACTGCATTGAGATAATAGGCTAACGTATAGTCATTGGCAAAAGTAGGTATATTCATGGGTTGGTTTTTTAAAGTACAGTCAACCAATTTGGGATGTACTAAGGATAAATTTTGGATAGGTTCAAGAGCATTCACGGTATTGTTATCACAGCGGTAGATCGAAAAGTCGAGTTCCAGAAGAATACCTTGCGTAAGTGTCTCAAGACCAGGAAGAGTCAGATCATGATTATTAAAGTTCACGTTAATATTTAGTTGATCTAATCCAATAGACATACTTGTAATGTCGTTCACTACGCCAGACTGGACGTCATATCGTGGTTGTAGACACCTAAAATTGTCCAATCTAATTAAATAAATATTTTATTTATTTAATTACTTTAGCCTAATTCATCTATTAATTAAATAAATCTTTATTTATTTAATTAATTCATTTATCCTCTTCTAGCCTTATTTCTCATTTAAATAAATTCATTTATTTATTTAAATTATCCTTTTCTTAAATTAAATAAATATTTTATTTATTTAATTGATCCCACTTCTTCTATTAAATAAATAAATCTTTATTTATTTAATTAATTCATTAATGTTTTCTACCCATGACACATGTCATTCATCTCTTAATTCCTACACTACCTACCCCTTTCATTATTTTATTATTTCTTTTACCTACCCTCTAAGCATAGCCAACCTCCTTTTACACCTCTCAATCTTATCCCTCCATTTCATATAGTGTCTTCTATATAAGGAGATTCTTCCTTCATTATCAACCCTAATCAATCTATGCATTTAGCCCCCGATTGACTACTTGACTACACTACGCTTTGAACATATGCGATCCTACTTGCAACCACATTCCGTTCTTTGTTGAGCTCTTGTGCACACATAAAATCTGAGAGCAAATATATCAAGCAAGATCAATGGAGATAGGAAGAATGGAGATCCAAACCCTATTGGACATGTGATGGTATAATCTTTGTGATTTCATTTGATTTGCATTGTCTTAGGTAATCTTCATATGTTATGGTGGATCTTTGTTGTTGTTAGGCTAGGGTTTTGTGGTTGAATTCATTTAGCCTTTCAATATCATTATTATTGTTATCCATTTTCACCATATACATTTTGGCACACCCCGTGGGACATGGATTTTTGTTAGATCAGTGTTTTTTGTAGATCTTTCTAACCCTATATTGTTGTTTTGTAAAACAATTTGGAGAATAACCTTGTGCAGCTAGGGTTTTGGACACAAAATCAAGATCTTGGAGAGATTTGATCATACCTCACAAACGGCTGGGAAATTTTGCACCAAATTTTTTTTGCAGGTTGAAGAAAGTATCAGGAGCTCTCAATACAAAATTCAGAATTTTTGGAGTACATTTTCATTTTCTATGAATTTTTTATGATTTTTCATAAAAAATTAATTTTGAGAGAAAATGAGAGAATTTTTTGGATTTTCTTACATTTTTGGAAATCACTCAGAATTATACACAGAATCCGTTCTTTGTGATTTTAATTTTGATGCAAAATATTTCCCTAAAAATTGGATCTTTAAAAATTAGGGTTTTTCCTTGTTTTGATCAGATCTCACAAACGGCTTTGAACTTTGACATAAAATTGTTTGTGCAAGTCAGGAAAAGTATCAAAAGCATTTAGTAAAAATTTTAGATTTTTTTGGATCAATTTTTAAATTTATATTAATTTTTTATGATTTTTCATAAAAAATTAATTTTGAGAGAAAATTAGTGAATTTTTTGGATTTTCTTACATTTTTGAAAATATCTTATAATTATACATAGGATCTATTCTTTGTGATTTTAAATTTGATGCAAAATAATTCCTCAAAAATTAGATCTTTGAAAATTAGGGTTTTGCATTATTTTACTCATATCTCACAAACTGCTTGGATTTGTTGCAGAATTTTTTTTATGCAAGTTTGGAAGACCATTAGGACTCTCTAGTAAAAGTTTCAAATTTTTTGGATTGATTTTGCATTTTATATGAATTTTTTATGATTTTTCATAAAAAATTAATTTTTGGAGCAAATTAGCAATTTTTTTGGATTTTCTTACATTTATGGAAATCTCTTGAAATTTTACAGCTGTTCTTCTTTTATGATGAATCAGATCTTTGAATTGGTCAAAAAAATGCATTGTTGAAGGCCCCTATTTCACAAAGTCTTTTGGATCTAAAATTTACCTAACTTGTGTGCTTGCAGGAAGGGGTGATCATTTGAAACAATCCAAACTACTAATAAATATTTGTTGCAGGTCTTTGGCAAGGGTTTTTGGATTTTTATTGTGTGCCTTATTTTCATAAACTAGCAAACACTTCAATTGGTGCACTAAAATTGAATCATTGTCTTTTGTGTCTTGAGCAATAGGCTCTTTTTGTTTAATCTTTAAAGGGCCTGTCTTCCCATGTGGTCATTAGGACTACTAGTGAGAAGAGAACAACCCAAGTGGTAGCAAAAGAAAAGCCATCTTCTTCCAAACCACTATAAATAACTGTATTCATGGTGAAAACTATGAATAACGTGTGCTGATTAGTTCATATCGACACTATGTCTCCCCATAAACCCGTTTGATCAAATTTATTTGATCAGTTGTAGGGCGTAACCCCTACCAGCTGGGAGCCTTCTATATTTATAGAGCTGAAAGTGCCACATGTATGGTCACACGAGCGAATGCCCTTACTAGCACCTTTTTGTTTTAGAAGCCCAAATCCTTCTAGTTGTTGGGGCAGGAGGTCGAACCTCTGGTAGCGGCCCACACACATACAGTTCTTAGTAGAGATACAAAGTTTGCCACGGGGAGTTTTCGTGGGGACTGATGCTTGGCTGACCTGAGAAGTGAGTGTCGAGGGTGGAGCCAGTGAGGTCAAGCATCTAAGTATCCACTCTGAATAACGTAGCCTCGGGGGTAAAACCTCATGTGGGATCAACAACTATTGTCTTGGCCAGCCATAAAAATTGTGCTTGACTTATTTTAAACATTAAAAACATTCAAGACCAAACAACAAAACATTGTGTCTTTTGTGTCTTCAAGTGTATGCAAAACATTTTTACATCAAACAACACACTTTTCTTGGAGTCATTTTGAGTCTAAACACTTGCAAACATTGAGTCCTCATCAACATTGTGTCCTCTTGTCACGAAAAATAGTCAAACATTCAAATTTGGTCACAACCAACAACTTCACAAATTGGAGAAATTTTACAGTCCAGCAAACAAGAGCAATCAGTTTCAAAATTCTTGAGCTTCCTAGGTTGTTTCTCCAGGTTTTCATCTAGCATTCAACTTGTCTTTGGGTCTCACAAAGTCCATCATTGCTTTACATCTTGCATTAAATTTACATTTGTCTAAACTTAAGTCAAAAGGTCACTTACTTGTCCTCATCATACTTTGTCAACACACTACATACAACAACATTTTGCTAAGTGGTCCCTCATCAAGGTCTATCACCTTTGGGTCTCATTTGGTCTTAGTTAGAGTCAAGGTCAACTTACCTCATCAAGAGAAACTATCCTCTCTTTGGAAGCCACACCTACTCTACTACATACATACTTGGTCTTACACTTTGGACATTGCAAGTACACCTCAGATTCATTTACATTCCATCCAACTCTTGGTCTTCCATACTTTTTCCATTTTCATCTAGTCTCACACATCTCAATCAATACCTAGTTCATGGTTGAAACTCGTTCCCAAAAATCTAGGAGAGAAACTAAAGAGGCTCAAGAGTCTACAAACATGAGTTCTTATGAGTATGACAATGATATCTTTTTCAATTCTGATCATACTACATTACCTGACATGGATGCCTATAGAAACATTCCAAATGTTGAGAACATGGACACTACAAACAACAATGATACACACAATGGCAATATGGACAACTTTTCCATACATTCAGCAGATGTGGAAGAATCCATTATGGACCCCCGCTTCAATCGATTGATTAAGGAAATAATGAGGAGAGATAGACAATACTTCTTACAAATGATGGCACAAAGTGGAGCCAAGATACCTCATGATTTTGACATGTCTCAAATAATGGAAAATTGACCTTTGCAACAAACTCACTCCAACATGGATCAAAGGAGCCTAATAGTGGAGGCAATAGAGGACCACATATGGTGCCTGAATCACCATCATCTTTGTTTCAAAAACCAGAGGTCCCACATACACATGGTCAAGCATATGATACTCACCTTCGCAGACCACTATGGAAGTCTTATGCAGAAATATATGCTCAATCACATACCAATGCTAAGGATCAACCACCAAAGCAATTGGATATTCAAAGTCATGCTCAAAATTTGGACACAAGGAAACCCCGTGTCAAATTTGGGGGCAACACATTAGAACATGACATGCCTGTAGAGTATGGTATACATGGACAAAATAGATATTTCGTTCCTCAACATGAATCTGTACCAAGTGGTCCATCTATGCAGCATCACTATAGACCTCCTCCATATGAACATGTGTATGATCAATATCATCCATATATGCAACATGCTCCTCCTCCAATTGGTGCCTCAAGCATAGGGTATGGTCCAAGAAGTCAATCTTCACCTAAGAACAATTTGGAGCAACAAATCAAGGACTTGCAAAAGAAAATGGAGGACATAAATACACCAAATCCAACATACATAATGAGAGACATATGTCCTTATCCATTTGACAAGAGCATTCCAATGCCTCCTTTTCCTACACACTTTTTTACACCTAAATTTGATAAGTATAGAGGAGAAGGGGATCCTAAGGCACACATAAGACAGTTTTTCACAGCTTGCATTGAGGTAGCAGCAGAAGAGACATATTTGATGAGATTATTCCCATAGAGCCTAGGCGATCAAGCTATGGAATGGTTCTCCCAACTTCCACCTGGTATTAAGTCATGGGGTGACTTAGCAAAAGCATTTATTCAACATTTCTCATACAACATAGAGACAGACATATCAGTCACTACCTTGTGCAACACCAAACAAAAGGAGGGAGAGTCTTTTGCATCATTTTTACAAAGATGGAGGAATCTAGCCAACAGATACTCTTGTGAAATTCCACAAAAACAAATGGTAGAAATGTTCACCCAAAATTTTAACAAAGACATTGGCTATGATCTAAGGAAAGCTTGTTTGTCCACCTTCAAGGACGTCATTGAAAAAGGCTTAGCAATAGAGAAGGTCCTAATTGAACAAGGAGTCATTAAGATATTCAAGGAAAACAAAGAGGACTTTAAAGGAAAAGATAAGCCAAGATTTTGGAATAAAAACAAGAACACAGTCAATGATGGTGTTGTTGATGCCAATGCAGTGCGACCCAAATTCATTTTTTTGGGATCAAGTTCTACAAACAATCAAGTGAACACTCAAACAACTTCTAGATCGTGAAGGAAGTATACTCCATTGGGAGAACCACTTGAGTCAGTCTTCAAGAAGCTAGTGGCAAACAAAGTAATCACAATTCCAGATTTTTCTCCATATGAGCCAAAGGTTAAACCAAATTGGTGGAATGATGATGAGTATTGCGAATTCCATAAGAGTAAGGGTCATAAGATAGGAAATTGTCATCGACTGAAGAACATCATACAAGATCTCATTGATAGAGGTGACATTGAGATTGAAGGACACTCATCCAATCAAGAACATGAGATGTTTAAGGAACCATTCCCAAAGCATGACAAGGGAAAAGCTCTAGCCACAGATGACCAGACCAACTATACCAGAGTATCTTATAACTATGATTCAACTATCAATCACATCTCGATGGATAATTATGTCTCTACGATTATCATGAAGGACAAAACCCCTGAAAATTCTACCCAAAGACCCAAGATTGTCCTAAAAGGCATTGGATCTTCTTCCGAACCTACCTCTGAATGTAATGTTACAACTTGTCGAGGTAAATTCACTTTGCAAGGTGCTCTAGCTAAAAACACTACTTCCTCATCAACCAAGCCTGAGTATGATCTTGTAGAACAGTTAGGGAAGACACTTGCGCTTATTTCAATCCTTGAGCTCTTACGTATATCCCCTACACATAAAACTATTCTTGACAAAATCTTGAGAGACACTGTTGTTCCTACTGATCTGAACATGGACCAGTTTCAAGCCATGGTGGGATACCTTTCCATTCCACACTCCCTTACATTCACAGAAGCAGATGATGCCTCCGTAAGTCAACCACATAATGCACCACTACACATTGAAGCCTTCATACACAAACACCACATAAAACGATTCCTGATAGATGGAGGAGCAAGTCTATATATTTGTACATTGAGCACTATTAAACAATTGGGATATTTTTATAAAGCTGTGAATGCTACAAACAAAATTACCATCAAGGCATATGATGACGAAGAGCGTTCATCCAAAGGCACAGTCACCTTACCTCTCAAAGTTGGGCCAGTTACAAAAGATGTGGTTTGTCAAGTCCTTGACCTTGATCTCACATACAACATACTCTTGGGATGCCCATGGAATCATGAAATGAGCGCAGTCCCATCTACATATCATCGATGCATCAAGTTTCCACACAATGGAGTTGAAGTGACCATTAAAGCGGATCCAAATCCATTCATATATTGCAACAATCTACGACCTAGATCAGAAATAACAATCCCAGTCAATCGAGAAGCTATTCCTTCTTCAGCATATGTGGATCCAAAATCCTTGAAATCTTCTACATCAACACAAGCAGAGATCAAAGAAAAATTCAAGTTTAAAGACCTGGGATGTGGTGCGTATATCTTTCATGTTGATCAACTCCCATTATTTCCTAAGGTATTCAATCAACAGGAACAATCTATAAACAATTTGCAAGGAATTGGGTACGAAGCACCTAGTGTTGTGGCTACTAAGTCTGAATGCAAATCTCCTCTAGTGGTGCAGGCAACTCTTGATATCAATAGTCCTTAGAGTGGTTCCAATGAAGAATCTATTGAGTGTATGGCCATCCCTCTTGATAACTCACATAGCCTTACCATATCATCCACTCATTCCATTTCCACTCCACTTCCAGACTTGGATCAACAAGAATTACAAAAGCCCTTACTCATTGGGGATCAAAAATCAAGCTTTGAAAAGAAAAATCTAAAAGTCAATAATAAAGAAAAGTCCTTTAGTCCAAATCAAAATCAAAAGCTATTGGACTCTGCAAAAATCAAAGTCAGGGATAAAAATCATATGAAGAAAAAAGAGCAAGAGTTGATCTCCCTTAATATCAAAATAACTGGGGGCAAAAGTTCTAAAATTTCAAATCAAAAAGCATACTTGTTGATACTAAGTCTCCATCATGCTATCCTACTTTCACTTCTTTTCACAATCATAAGCCTTCATCAATCATCCACTTGTTCAACACATCCTTTACCTTCTGGTGATACATCATGGACCTTTAATGGAGCTTCCTTGAAGGAATTTGTTATTAGGGATGCCCAAACCTCTTCAGGTGACACACATACAGGACTGTGTAGTCCACACGCTAGTAATTCTACCTCAGTTCCTTTATCAAGGAAGACAGTCGCTCAAGCTACACATCATTTAGTCAAGGAACAATGCAGTTACAATCATAAGGTAAAGCCTCACACATTTGAGGTAGGGGACTTAGTTCTTAGAGAAAATCCTAAAAATCAGCAAGACAGAGAGAAGAAGGGAAAGTTTGAACCAAATTGGCTTGGTCCTTACATCATTACAACAGCATATGGATCTGGGGCATATCAGCTCTCAACTACAGAAGGTGAACCTTTGGAGGATCCTATCAACAACATGCACCTTCACAAGTTTTACACATAGCTCTTCAAAGTATCCTAATTTAAAAAATACAAAAAAATAAAAAATTTCAAAAATACAAAAAAATCAAAAATTTCAAAAATACAAAAAAATCAAAAAATTTTAAAAATACAAAAAAAATTATAAAACAAAAAAATCGTCACTTGGTGAAAACCTAGCAAACAGGCGCCTTGTGACACAAAAAACATTGAAAAATTGAAAAAAGTAAAGAAAAACATTTCGTCCAATGGTGAAAACCACTTCTGTGGCGCCCTAGGCAAGTACCATGGTGAAAAATGGGTCACCAGCGCCATGCGTAGAGACATTGCTCCTCCCTCCTTTAGGATTCACTTTCATCCTTTCACTTTGCACACACTCACAACCTATTTGTTTATAATAAACTTACCCATTCCCATCATGGCTTGTTATTGATCTACCTAAGATTGGTTCACCATTCATAATAAACCTCCCTTTTCACTCCCTTTCCATCCATAATAAATTAGCTCCTATCTGTGGCTAAAGCAAATCCTACGTCTAGTGATGGGTGTGGAACTAAGAACATCACATGTTTTGAGGAGTACAGTTTCTTCCAGCTTCCTTCAGTCTATCCACGCACAATCTGCAATAAAGTTTCATCTTCTCCACAATAAAGTATCAGTTTCATGGATTCAGTCAGTTTCAGATTAGGCACAACAGCAACAATGGGCTTCAACAAATCAAATCTTTCAACAGACTCAGACAACATTATGGTTCAGTGCTATCTATCCATTTTGTGAAAGTAAACATTGTGACCACAATCAAATAAGACTTATACAAGTGACAAGAGACACTAAATTTGAGGACTACAGTGGATGTTGGTGTCAAGTCTTGGTTTTCTTTTGATTTTATCGTTTGGTGACATATCTTTTAGCTTTTCCAGGATGTCTCTGACTAGAGATTTTATCTCCAGGATGTCTTTGACTAGAAAGGCAAGGATGGGGTATCATCACCTATTTGTATTTGTTGTTTGTGGATTGTCTCTTAGTAATGCTATGACTTGTCCAAGGATATGAGGACACTGTGAGTCTAGTGTGAATTGGGACATTCCTTGTTAGTGACTATCTTATCTCCATGCAAACAGGTACAATGACTTTCTGGGTCAAACATATGCCTCGATTGTCATAACCTACTTGCCATAATAAAGCTCAATGATGATAATGCACAAGAAGCTCTTTCACTTTCATATCTTCTATCTTCCATCCCCCTTTCTTGATTGACTTCCATCATCCTTCTCGAGTCCGCGTAGCCTACTATCACATGACTGAGTACAATGACACACCAAAAATATTTTCATTCCATATAGTTGCACCTGCATCACCACATATAAGCATTTCATACATACATATAGATATCACAATCACACCACATCCTGCACACAACACATGTTAGCACATTTTACATTCTCATCATGTAAATAGTCATTTGCATTATCATATTCATCTGCATTACATTCATTCACATTTGCATCATGCATACACATATAAAACATAAAAGAACAAAAAAAAATATATTGCATTGCATCATATACATATTTGCATCCATATCATAAGCATCACATAAGAACATCTCATCACATAGGTACACATGCATATAGCTACCGCAAAGATGAATCATCTAATATATATATATATAAAGTGTCATGATACAATAATGTCAAAATCATATGGCTACAATCACCCACAGGTGTCTACATCATCATACAAAAATGGTACAATACTGATACATAGGGAGCCCTCTACGGCTATGATGAATTCCCTCCCTCAGAGCCGGCTGGCCTCAGACCAGCCTCGACGGAGTCTGAGCCCTAGAAGGACCCACCCCAAGATCATCTCTCCTGGCCCCTGTGTCCTCTACAGCCACCCCTCGTGTCACCCTATCTGGACAGAGGAACCCATTGATAACTCCTGTCAACACTATTGGTAGTGCTAATCTGTCCATGTCATGGTATCCCATGCCACATGTCCCACCCTCATCTCCAGTCCTGGATCCTGAAACACTCATCTCAGGGCATCCCTATCTCTGTCTCGATCGTAAGGAATCAACTCCCCATCGATCGGTATCCATAGAATCCTGTATACATCCTCCAGGGTGACTGTCATCTCCCCCATCGGCAAATGAAAAGTGCAAGTCTCAGAGTGCCACCTCTCCGCCAGTGCAGTCAGCAATCCCATGTTCACCCGAAACTCAGGCACATACAAAATAAATCACAAACCCATATCCTCAATGGCAGCTCAATCCTCAAATGTCAGCTCTGGTCGTAACCTCTACGTCGATGGGAATCTCTCTCGTGACTCCAGCATAGGCAAATACTCCTGCAGTCACACAAATCAATCATCTCAGTCCTAGTGACACTCACTGTTCATCACAAAGTGTTGCTTCTATCCTAGTGGTACTCCCTGTTCATCACAAAGTACTACGTGTTTGGCACTCCCTGTTCATCACAAAGTACTATATCTTGGTACTCACTGTTCATCACAAAGTGCTGCTCATATTTTAGTACTCCTTGTTCATCACAATGTACTATATCTTGGTACTCACTGTTCATCACAAAGTGCCTTGATCTATCCTATCCTAGGGCCTCTGCTTGAGTGAATCCTCTTGAGAAGTTTCCTAATTGGCAACGTATGTTCTATCATAGAATTGTCAATCCTAGCCCTATTTGCTATCCTAGTTTTCCCTAGAGGACCTGCTTGAGTGTATCCTCTTAGCAGCTTATCCAATCGACAGCGTATGTTCATCACAGAACTGCCGATTTGACCTAGAAGACACAAATTCACATTTTTGGACACAAACGTGCTTTCATGACATAAACACTCTTTTAGACCGCATAAACGCACCTGGCACCAACGCAGACGCGCCTACACGTTTTTGACATTTTTTTGGACCCTATTCTAAGCACATTTATTACTCTAGCTAGCATGCATTAATGACAACAATTAATGTGACAAAGAACAAGGAGGTTTTGTGGTACTTATTGGCTCTCCTGCCTCTGTTGGCCTCTGAAATCGGCGAACATAGTCGAATCTATGAACCAAAGCCATCGCTGCTGACTGCTGCTACTCTTTTCTCTCTCTGCACTCTAATCTTTTGGAGGTGTAGATGACAATGAGGATGTATTTCCCTCGTGGTCTATCTTATAGACTACCCTAGCCCTAGCCCTAGCCCTCGTCTCTCGAGTCAGTCTTCATTATCCCATGACTCTGTCACTTTATCCTATCTAGTCAGTCCATTCTAGCCTCTCTTTCTTATCGAGAGATTGTCTGCAATCTTTTCAGACATTTTCATCCAATCTCTCGAGGGGGCATATCATTCCCATCTTGGGGCAACTCTGTATCAGTTCATTTTATTTTCTTTGAAACAACGCGACAAGCCACATTGTCTCAAAGAGGGGCAAAATGTAGACACCTAAAATTGTCCAATCTAATTAAATAAATATTTTATTTATTTAATTACTTTAGCCTAATTCATCTATTAATTAAATAAATCTTTATTTATTTAATTAATTCATTTATCCTCTTCTAGCCTTATTTCTCATTTAAATAAATTCATTTATTTATTTAAATTATCCTTTTCTTAAATTAAATAAATATTTTATTTATTTAATTGATCCCACTTCTTCTATTAAATAAATAAATCTTTATTTATTTAATTAATTAATTCATTAACCTTTTCTACCGATGACACATGTCATTCATCTCTTAATTCCTACACTACCTACCCCTTTCATTATTTTATTATTTCTTTTACCTACCCTCTAATCATAGCCGACCTCCTTTTACACCTCTCAATCTTATCCCTCCATTTCATATAGTGTCTTCTATATAAGGAGATTCTTCCTTCATTATCAACCCTAATCAATCTATGCATTTATCCCCCCATTGACTACTTGACTACACTACGCTTTTGAACATATGCGATCCTACTTGCAACCACATTCCGTTCTTTGTTGAGCTCTTGTGCACACATAAAATCTGAGAGCAAATATATCAAGCAAGATCAATGGAGATAGGAAGAATGGAGATCCAAACCCTATTGGACATGTGATGGTATAATCTTTGTGATTTCATTTGATTTGCATTGTCTTAGGTAATCTTCATATGTTATGGTGGATCTTTGTTGTTGTTAGGCTAGGGTTTTGTGGTTGAATTCATTTAGCCTTTCAATATCATTATTATTGTTATCCATTTTCACCATATACAATGGTTTAAAAGTATAAGATCAGTAGATAGATTTTCATTGTTTGTATCAGCTAATTCAAAATTTGAGGCTGAGTAGATATTGTCTTGAATAGGACTATCATCAAAGTCGTCAGGTGAAGTTTCCAAGTCTTCTTCAAGTGATTTAGTAAGTGTATGTATGGTATCAACACCAACATCTTTAATACTACAAGTTCCTTCATGTTGTGGTTCATTTGTCATTTGTATCTGACACACCTGTTGACATGATCTTGATGTTTCTGTGATTTGCTGTCGTCTACTCCATTCAGCTTCCTCTGGATTGATAATTGGTTCTTGTTCTGTAGCTTCCAACTCTTCTTGTGTAGCGCTATACCTGATTTGTTATGTTTTAGGATAGGGGTACATAGATGAGAAGCTTTCTTGTATTCTTCCTTCTTTCAGTCCTTGTTCATAATTTTCTTGTCTCTTTTGTCTAATTTCCTATATTTCTTTCTGTATTTTTATGCCCATCATCTCTTGAGTATCATCTATGACACCACTAGACTGTTCTAGAGTTTCTGTAGTGGATGTGTCTGAGAGGTGGTCAGGACCCCATTCATACTCATTTGAATCAGTCTCTGAATTGTCTACTTGCTGCCTGCCAGTATATGTGACTGGAACTTTTAATGGTACAAACAATTCTCTTATTCTTACTACTTCATCTCTTATATCCTTAGGGACCTCAACTTCATGTATTATTGTAGCTGATACCATCAAAGCTTGAGCACTGACTATTTCTTCTTTCTTGATTGTTGATTCCTCTTTCTCTTTTCTACACTCTGTTTTTGTTTGTTGAGTGTCTACTTCATGTAATGTTGAAGGTGATATCCTTTTCTGCCACTTAAACTTAGAAACATGTTTTTGGTCTGATGTCTTTTTCGGATTGTATCCTAGTCCAGCCTTATCATTTGTGGATTTGGTTTGTAGCTGAATTGGTTCAGTAATACCTACCTTTTGTTTGCCCAGAGGACCAATACCTGGATATCCCATGCATTGAATCATTTTGTAGCCAGGACCATATTGGTTTGAGGAAATCTCACAATGTCGTACCTCCTCATTTTGACTATCTTCCTTAAAGAGCTAGTTAAGAACAACATCCTCTTCTATTTCATCCACCAAGGAGGTAGAGGACTGTACAAAGCAACCATCATATATGGTATTTGGAGCTGAAGTTTGTGTTCTCATGGCCTTTGATGGCTTGCCCAATTATTTTAGTGATGGAGGGAGAGAAACTAATGAAAGTACCAGTTCTATCTTGTAGCCATCCATGCCAATATTTATAATCTTCAATCTCTTTTCTAAGTCTTTCATCAGTGTTTCTAGATCTTCATTTGTAGAGGCTTCCCTATTATGAGGCACAAAAGTATCTGCACCTTTTGTCAATGCATTACACATGACATTTGTATCAGCAGGAATACTAACTTTAGCTCTGTTATAAGGAAACTTTAAGCATTGATGGTATGTTGATGGTACTGCCTTCATTTCATGAATCCATGGCCTGCCTAGTAATATATTATATGACAAAGGAATATCAAGTACTTGGAAAATGACATCTCTTTCTATTGGTCCCACTCTGATAGATAATGATACCAGACCTTTAGAAGTCCTTTCTTCCTCATCATAGGCTTTTATTATTATTTTCTTGCCAGGATCAATGACATTTTTAGAGAATCCTAGTTGTGTAAGCAGACTGTAAGTACAAATATTCAACCCCGCGCCTCCATCTATCAAGACACATTTGACTCTGTGTTTGTGGATCATGGCTGGTTATGTGGATGATTTGGTGAGTTTTCATCTTCTTTGGAGAAGGTCAGATAGTGAGGTGAAGTCAAATGACCCACCATAGACTAAAACTGATCAATGTCTAAATCTTTTGAAACATTGGTGGTGAGTAATGCTTTGTCTAGGATCTCTTTGTGAGCAGATGAGAGTTTTAGCAATTCAAAGATTGAGATTTGAGCATTTGTCCTTTTTAATTGCTCAATAATGTTATATCCAGAAGATGATGATGAAGTTAACCTTTTAAATTTGTCCAAGGTTGATTCTTTTTGTTTGTTTGATAAGACTGGTGGGTTTGATGTTGCTTGAGTCAGGTCGGAAGAACTAGCTCCTTGGAGGGTGACTTTCTTTTGAGAATGGGTGAGAGCTCTTGCATATCATGATTCATTTGGTTTATCTTGGACTATAATCACATTGCAATATTCTGATGGGAAGGCTCAATCATATTGATAATGTTGTCCTGACTGGTATAAGTATAATTTACCTTGGCACCGCTTTTGGTCTTTGAAGAATCACCTTGTTCATAAACAAGCAAAGGGTCCTTAAATGCTTTATGATCTGCATTGGTCAAATGATTCCCAACAACAACTTTACCAGCATCTATGAGATCATGAATCTCATGTTTTAGCTTCATGCAATTGTTTATGTTATGACCTTTATTCCGATGGAAGTCACAGTATTCATTTTCTCTCCACCATCTTGGTTTGACATCTAGATCATATGGTCTGGAGTTATCTGGTAGTGTTATCAAGTTGTTTGCCAACAGAGTTTTGAAAGCGGATTCATATGATTCTTTGAGAGGAGTAAAATAACGCTTAGGTTTGGAAAGCCAAGACTTTTCTTTGAACCATTCCTTTGTTTTCTTTGGTGGATTTTCTGCTGCAACCTCAACAACTTTAAGTGCTTGTGTACCACTAGCCAAGTTGAATATTGTGGGCTTTGAGTTGGTTTTAATAGTGTCTACTACTCCATCATTAACAACATTCTTGTTGTTGCCTTTGCCAAATTTCCAATACTTGTTCTTCTCTTTAGAGCTAGATCCTGGTTGTGTTTCTTTCCAAGGCGTGATATCCCCCTTCTTTATGAGCACATCTTCCATTCGAATGGCATTATCTACCATTTTGTTAAATGATGGGTGTACTTGCATTTGTATGCTATATTTCAGTTTGGGGACCAAGTTATTGACAAATATATCCATTTTCTCAGAGTATGGGATAGGTTGTGGATACCTAGAGAACATCTTTCTCCAGCGTTGGAGGAAAGTAAGAAGAGGTTCCCATGTTTTCTGTTTAGTATTGCAAAGATTGATCATATTCACAGGATGTCGAATGTTGTATGAGTATTGTTGTAAAAATAGTTGGATTAGTTCTTCAAACATTTTTATTCCTTTGGGTAGACTTGAGAACCACTCCATTGCTTGACCCCCTAAACTCCTCAAGAAAAGGTGCATGAGGTATGTTTGATCATGCATGAACTCCATACAGGTGGCACAAAACTCTCTAACATGATCTTGAGGATCTAAAGTACCATCATATTTGTCAAATTTTGGGATCTCCACTCGTGAGGGAAATGGAGGCATGTATAGGCTCTTGTCAAATGGAAAGGGACATATTATTTCCAGAGAATATTGTTTTGGGGACTTGTCCTTATTTTTCAATTCTGTGACCTTCATTCATAAGGCTTGTAATTTTTTGTGTACCATGAGTATAGGTGATTCTTTCTTTTTAGGAACGAGCGTCTGAACATCATATCCAGTAGGAATTTTGGTACCTTGTTTTGCTAGTTCTAAGAAATAGTCTTCCTTCTCTCGGGTCATGATAGCTTTCATCATTTTTCTAAAGTCTTTGTCCTTTTGACAGTCACAAATTTCTTTTTTTGGAAGTTCAGTGTTTTCGTCAGTCTCACTTGATGATGAGGAATCGTTATCATTTTTGGGAATGTTATTATCGTCCTTGTTTCCATCATTGTGTTCCGTCTCATATATAGTGGGAGATTTAGGCTCATCAAAAATTGGTCCGCCTGATGATGACAATACGTCAGTGAGTGGATCCCCTTTGTAAAATGGATTGTCGGTGTATGAAAAGGGTATTTCTTTGCCTTTTGCTTCTTTCTTACGAGAACTCCTAGTTTGTGTAGGCATTTTTATGGATTAGTGCGACCTAAAGTTGTTTGTGATACAGAGGTCAAGATCAATTTCAGAGCTAGTTGTTCTATTTAGAGTATTGTTTGGGAGAAACAACTGAGATTCAGTTTAGTTTCAGGAACAATCTATCCTATATAAGACATTTATCTAAGTTGATTCTAAGAGTAGTGTAAGATTCAGTTTGGCTTCGGGAATGATCTATCCTATATAAGATGTTATCTAAGTGACTAAAATTTGATAGGTAGTTGATTGAACTAGCTGAAAGATGATCGATCAAATCATGCAATGAAAATGGGAGAGGTACACTGTCTTGATCTGTTTATGCTCAGGAAAATGATAACCAGTATTATGTTCGCTGTAGACTATTTTTAGGCAAGTTTGACTATTCTGTTCTGACAAAACCAGAGACTCATATGATAGGATTTTCTAAGCTGGATGATAATGTAGCAGCTACAGGATGACAAAAGTTTTGTTTTGTACGAGTTGCTACCTCGTACTGTACGATAGATGGGTATGTGCAAGATGATAAAATACTCAGAGCAGTTCTGTTTCGTACGACACGGGATACAGAGCCAGACAACAAATGAAAATGACTCGTATGACACAAGATTGGGTCTAGGATGACAAATAAGAAGACTCGTATAACACAAGATCGGGTGCAGCACGATAAATTATCAAACTCGTACAATTGTTCTCAGGACAGAGCCTAGAAATTCTAAGTTTTTTTTTTCGATTGCTGAGTATGATAACTGAGTATGACCAATTCTGAGATGGACTGATTTTAGACCAGGATAGACTAGTTTTGAATAGAATTTCAACTTAGGATAGACAAGTTTCTGACACGGACAAAGTTTTGACTTAGGATGGACTAATTTCTTAAATGGACAAAATTTTGACTTAGGATGGACTAGTTTCTGACACAGATAGAGTTTCGACTTAGGATGGACTAGTTTCTGACATAGACAGAGTTTCGACTTAGGATGGACTAGTTTCTGACATGGACAAAGTTTCTAATCATTGAGTTGGTTTCTTGTCTTCTCCAATTTTGGTATTTCAGTTTTTGTTTTAGGGATGAAAAAATAGAAAATAAGTAGTATGTATAGTGACTCCAATCACAACATGCAAACCCTAAGCAATTTGGTGAGGAAAGAAAACCTTTTCTTGTAGACTCAGGTACACACCCAATAGCTAATCAGAATATGGCCACTGAGTCTCATGCAATGGATTCCCAACGCCGTATTATCCGACTCCAAACACTAATGGGGGCACGAAATGACAAGTATCTTGGGAGAGTTACTATCCCTCTTGCACAAAGATTATCTCCCTTTTGGAGGTGAACCAGGTAGCTTCTAATTTTAATTGGAACTAGTCAGGGATCCATTTGGCGCATCGAGGTATAAACTCAATTAAGAGGTCTCCCATCCTTGAAAACCAAGGTTTAATATACCCGAAGGTATGGAGGAGAGCTATTCCCAAGCACTGTCATTGACTTGATTTTCATCAAATCACGTTTATTTTATAGTGGGTTGGAGTACTTGGCATTTAGCCATTCCCACTTAGGTCATTCCCCTCACACCGACCGTAATGGCTTTAAGAGTTTTTCAACCCCTTGGGAGGGCAGGCCTGCTAAAGATGTACAAATCTCAAACAAAGAAAAAGCCTCAAGGGTCTGGATTTCTGATTGTAGAAAAAGACAAGAGCATACTCTCCTACCTCTCAGAATCTTCTAAAAACATGATAGATAGATTTGTTCTTTAACCAGATAGCAAGTTAGGTTCCTAAAAATGAATTTAAAGAATACACGATGTTTAGTTGATTCTCCTTAGGCAACCTACAAAGACAACGAATCAGTAGTCATATTGTCTTTGTACGACAAACATATTCTTTGACAAGCGTTCTACAAAAACTGATTAGGCTATGAAAAAATCTGAGATAGATAGATAGATAAATAGTCAGGGTCAGTCGTCAGAATAATCAATAAAAATCATGAAAATTTGGCTCCTTTTATTATTTTTTTACCAAAAAATACAAAGTCTTACGACAGTATGAAAACTCGTATGATACAGGATCCCAAATCGTACAAGATAGGATTCCAGTTCGTATGACACCCGTAGTTTGTCATTTCGGCCTGTGGGAAATGTCGTAAGAGATGTATGGACGAAAAATCAAAAAATATGAAATTTGGAAAATAACAAAAAAATAAGCAGTCAGTCTTGGAGGCCGAAAAATGTAGTCTTCTACCCCACGGTGGGAGCCAGAAATGTGTGTGTGAAAAAAGGTCTGTAGCTGCAAGCACAACACTTCAATTAAGTCATTATATGCATGGTTAGTAAATAATAATCAATCAATAATAAACCATAACAAAGTGACTAATTGCCTTCTAAAAGATGCAAGTATAAGATTGCTCTCAGATTTTTATAAGAAATACCAATGACTAGACTACACCAAGACAAAGGATTTAATCTATATGATATTAACTATATGGATGCAAAATGGATGAATAATTCAAGCAAATAACGAATTCAAGCAATATGGATTCAAGCAATGATGGATGCAAATAATCTAAAAAGTACAATGATCTTCAATGACTCCAAAGTGAAATTAGCGTGATAACAATCTCCAAGCGTGTTCTCAAAAATCTCTGGGGTGAATTGGAATGAGAGATGAAGACTGAATTCATAGAGAATTACAAGAGAAAAGCTAAAAAAAGCTTAATTTAGGATTAATTGAAAATAATTGAGAAATTAGGTTTAGTTAACCTTGAGATAGATTCCAATTATAGTTTAATTGAAATGCATTCAAATTAGAAGTCCAAGTTGCATTGGAAAATAATAATAAATTAATTCCATGCACATCTGATAAAATTAGATAATTCTTCAATTTAATCAAGAAAAGAATTTTCTTAATGCAACTGAACTTCTTTTTCTAAAAAGCTTTGAGTTCCAATTTTAGAGAATAATTCAACAATTAAATTAAATTGCTTTTCTGATTTCAAGTTCTAAATTTAGAAAAAGAAATAATATCTCAAGTTTGATTTCTCTCTCTCTTCAATTCTTTTTTGTTTTGACTTTTGTTTTGTTTCAATTCAACTCTTTGTAATAAATTAATCCTTTCGCATGATTGAATGACAAATTTATTAATTAATTAAATATGAAAAGATATTTAATAAATTAAAATGGGATAATTGATCAAAATGATTATTCTTGAAATAATTCAATTAATTAAATAAATATTTAATTAATATTGAGTGGTTGATTTGCCATGTGAGTTTTGATAATTAAGGAATTAATAATGTGCTCAAGATTGATTTAATTGCCTTTGGATAGGACCTTGGTGATGTTGTCAAGATTAGGGGCCCATGGTTTAGATGACCAATTTTAGGGTATTACAATATCACCCTTTTGCAAACATAGAAATAGATCATCATATGTCAATGGTTCATTTAGCAATTGCAAATCTGAGAAAACCACTTCAAATTCATCTTTCTCTTTAACACCAAGATCCACACAAGGCATATCAAATTCTAAGTTCATATCAACATATGAACCTACATCATCACATCTATCAACCTTATATGCATTTTCATCTTGTCTACTATTCAACTCAAATGTAGGGAAAGAAATATCATATATATCATACCTCACACCCCCAAGAATGCCATCAGTATCAAAACATATACAGATTGGGTATGACAGATTGGGGACATTTCTGGATGTATACCTTTTAAGATCAATAGCTAAGAGTTCTGAGATTTGTTCACTACTTAGTGAACCTTCTCCTTAATTTTTATTTTCCTTGGCTTCATCTTTTGTGCTGTAAACATTGTCCCAATCTGATGCATGCATTAAATCTATAGTGCTCATGTCTTCAGGCACATTTATTTTATCATTACAACAACTTGCATCTGCATCATAACCTTTATCAAGTTGATCATAAAGTGTTGCTATATGTTGCAACATAGTTTCATAACCTTGGTTGCAAACATTTTGTGGATTGAACTTAACAACAAGGTGATCTATATTATTCAAATATGAAACCTCAATAGGTTCAAGGCTATTTGAACAATGAATTTTACTTTCACAATTTTATTCTTGCTCTGAATACACATCTGCACTGTCATGCTAGGAATAAGAATCAGCTTTAGCATCATAAGAGGTATATCCACTCACGGATTCATCTCCATCACTTTACTCAAAAGTATGTGTATTTTCAGATTTATTCATTTCAATCTCATCAATCCATTCTCTAATATGGGCAACACTTTCTTCCCTCAAGGTTGGAGACCAACTAACTGAGTCATCTCACCAAGCTCTAAAAATAATTCAATCCAAAATGACTCATGGGGTCTAACATCAACTGGAAGCTCATTCAATGCAACAATAAATCTTTCATAAAAACATATGATGATTCTACCTTTCTCTTCCCTACTTTCCTTCTTAAAAACAAGATGCACCTTTCTTGGATATTTTGAAGACAAACTTCAATCTCCCTATCAATGTCTTTAAAATTTGACAAAGAAATTTCAGATCTAGGAACCACATCTAGATCCATCAAATTTGAAGCATCTATTGAACCATTACCATGACAATGTATCTTACTGTTTTACTCTCTTTTCAAAACATATGCAGTCATCATAACCAAACATACTTCTCACCATATTTCTGACTGAAACCTTTTAAAACAAGAAGTATGTAACCTTAGAACCAATACTCCTTTTCCTAGTGACTTGCTTCACCTTATAAGGAACAAAAGCTATCTCATGAATGGGAAATACCTGGGTATAGTTGTTGTTGCTGTTCACTTCACTTCTGACTAGAAATTTGAAGAAAACCTCCAAACCTCAGGTTCATTCATACAGAGTCGCCACCTCCCTGAAGAGGAATAAAATTTCAACCACTGATCTTCACTCTGAAACAACTTCAAATTTAAGGGTCTCACACAACATAATCACATTATTATTTTTTTTAAATTTCTCAGTAACAAAACCTTCCAGGATATATACCTTCAAATCTGAAAACAACTTTCAAACTTGTAAACTTCTAAGAGTCTTCCCCAAATGACATTGGCCAGATTCATGGATTTGACTTGACAAAATTTTACATCTCTCTCCCCAATAGAGTCCCCATTTTGTTGTGGTGACTCGGATGGGCCAACTCACTTTCAATCTAATTCAACAGTCTATACCAAAGATCTTTAGATTACCCCCTAGCAGAGTCACCATTTTTTTGTGGTGACTCGGATGGAGTAATCTCAATTATATATTAAACAAATCTTTGTTAACTAGAGATTCCCAACAGTTCATTTAGTCCCCAACAGAGTCGCCATTTTGTTGGTCTCAAAAAAGAGAAACCCAAGTTCACCTGCAAACCATCTATGAGAAAGCCAATCTTAATCAATGATAAAGCTTCAGGGCTTGGACAACATTAACATAGGATCCTAATGATCCTCCTTCACTTCAGGTTCTGCAAGACCTAGGGGGACACCCTTTGATGCATTAAATCAGACCCTTTACACACATAACAACATCAATAGAAAGTAGATAAATCTCACAAGGCTCAACAATAAGGAGGTTACTGCAGATGGGCTAGATATACATTGATATCTCAACTAGATTGGAACATGAGATAGGAGGAACAAACTAAACCTACAACATAAAAGTAAATGAATACTGATATTTAAAATCTCTGAGAATCCCTAGAATCTGTAAGACTAGTGCCTTATCCAAGGGCATGGAGTCATACATCAAACTAAAAAATGAAAACCTCTATTGCAAATCCAATTTATTAAGAAAGATATCCCTATATTAATGCCTGACATTAATATATTCTAAAATCAAACAGAGGATCATACATATCCAGACATCATCCTGAATCCAAAATGATTGCTCAAAGAATTTAAACTCTTCCTTGAAAAGTACCTAAGAACAGCCATTACACTCCCACTTTGAGAGGACAAACCCAAACTCCCTTGAAGACTAGATTCATTGAAAATAAGAAATGGCCTAGAGACAATCCAATAAACTGTATATATGCCTTACATATATGTGACCTGCAATAGAAAACATCTATAGCAAGAAGATACTCTATTACTTGAAAAGGGACATTCACTATACAGATTTGGAAAAATCTTAGAAAATGGAAACCGAGATTCAGGAGCCTTGCTCACAAAAAATTTGGAACTCTTACAAAATGAGAAGACTCTCGAATAAAAAGGTAGGGAGGACAAAATCATATTTCATTCTCTAAAAACGGCAACCACCCTATCTTTCAGCATTAACTGATTCGCACAACTTGGCCTACAAAAAATCCAATCCTTCTGATTGAAACATCCAATCTAAGATCCTGAGGTAGCTTCCCAAAAAAAAAATTGTTGTGGGCTACACTTGACTGTAGAATTAGATTCCTCAGATTGAAAGCTTTCCTATGATATATAACACTTATATATCAGGCCAAAAAAAAATATAATCCCTTCAAACATCAATCCTTCTACAGGTCGGTCATTCAATTTTCCACCTTTTCACCACAGTCTGAAATTATATTTTAAATCTTTGAATTTCCCATGTAGACTTTTGCCATGCATTTCCACCACGTGGCACATTCTAGTTCATTCTAGGGTTCTTATCCTACCACCTCAACACTACCTAGGTTCACCACCGGAATGAAGCCCTTTGTTTCTTCCTTGGCTTGCCTGTTCTTTATTTCCTCTGGACTGCTCTCCTTCTCTATCGAGCCCCACCGCTTGGTTGCCATGTCATGGCTTTTAGCCATTGAGTAACTTTTCCTTGTGACTTGGAAATAGTTGTTGATCTTCCTTGGATCACCATTGATTTGCCATGACTTGCCTGACCTTTACCTTGCTTGAGTGGCTCCCTCTATCACTTTCTCTTTTGGCGGGCCCGACATGTGTCACATTGGGACTTGCCTTTGGATCCATCTACCTGCCACCTTGGACTTGCCACTAGACCTGGGCCCACCCTGACACTTCTTATACTCCTACTACGTGGCACGTTCTAACTCACCCCAAGCCCGCCTGGATTGCCACCTGAACTGCCACCTGGTTAGCCGCTATGTCGCATGTGATAACCATCGAGCACTTTCACATGGTCATATAGTGACGGTCATAGATCTTCCCTCAAGTTGCTCGATCCTTAACGCTTAGGCCACCCTCTCTTTTAGCGCACATGCTTTGTCACCAAGTCACATGGGATAGCTGGTGAGCACTTTCGTATTGCGACATGGCAACAACCATTAGATCATCTCTCCCAGCCATCAGATCCTCTTAACCCACTCAATCCTTAGCCTCTCTAAATGGCTCTCGCTTGTGCCATGGTGTCACCACATGGCACCTGTGGATTCACTCTGAGATCTTCCTAGACTCCACCTATCCAATTAGGCCTGCCACTTCCTTTGGTTTGTTCGGCATCATCCTTTCGGCCAAACTTCCTCTTTCGCTATCCATTTTCTTGTCTCATCGAAACTACATTTTCATCGATGCCTTCACTTTTTGATGGAACTGGTTGATATTTCTTTGATATGCCCTTTGTCGATGGATCCGAACATTCAGTGAACTACTTTCACATCTTATCAAAACCTTATTTTCATCGACACCTTTTATGTCGATGAAACTGATAGCTTCGATGAGTCCTCCTTGAGATCCATCAAAACCATGGTCTGCTTGATATACACCTTGATGATATGCCACCTGTCTGCCATGTGGCACCCTTTGATTGGCTTTGGAGTTCACAACTAGGTGCCACCTATCATGAGGGTATTCATTTCGGGCTCTCCACTCTGACACCTTAGCATGACTTCCACTAACCATCAAAATAAACTGCTTGCCTTAACCACTTGCATTAGCTGTCGGCCATGATTCACCGCTAGTGGTTTGTCGCCAAGTCACGGGCAATATCTAGCAAGCATTTTTATGTCGAGACATAGCAATAGTCGTTGGATCCATCTTGATCATTGTTGATCTTTGTTGATTTGCTTGACCCTTAGCCCCTCTGAGTGGCTACATCCTATGCCATGGTGTCACCACGCGACACCTCATGACTTGCTCAGTGCTTACCTCGGTGCCACCTAGCCTACCAGCTCATCAGTCGCCAAGTTGCGGTTGTTAACAGTTGAGCACTTTCATCCTATGGTATAGTGACCGCCGTCCGATCTTCTGCAACTTGCCCACTGTTTAATTTCCCCTTTTGCTGCAAAATTAGGACACTCTAAGATGCATGCGCATGCGGGGGCCCCACCACCTGCTTGATCGGCCACTTGCCAAAAGCTTGAAAGTTTTGACACTAAGGATGTACGTGGTTGTGCATTTGAATACAAAAATGCTCCTCCCCATGGCTAGTGTGGGATAAATGGTCTACACCTTGAAAGTTCATTTCTTTTGTAAACCCAGTTTGGTGCCCAAGTAGAAATGCCTTACATAGGCCGATTGCATCTACATTGAATTTCATGCTTCTCGTGTGCAATGCAGGGGATTTGGCGATACACTTGCCAAAATAATTTGCCTACAGGTTTTAATTTTTTACGCCTTCACATTACAAAGCCGCGACCCACGGAAGAGAAGCGGTTGAACCTTGAACCTTGAACCAAAAAGGTTCAAGGGTTCAAGTTCAAAAGAAATCACAATAATGCACTTCTCTTACCATAAAACAAAGCTGCGAAGAGAAAACCTTAGAGCAAGGCTTCATTGGGTCACCAAATTTAGCATGATTTTTAAAGGTCCCAACACCTACTTCATGACTATTTGCAACATTATGGACTACAATTGCTCTTTCTATTCTTTAACTACTAACTACATCTTCTTAATGGGCTACCATTGTATCATAGTCATGGCTTCTCTTTCCTTTTATTGTCCCATGATTGTCCTACATCAACCCTTCAGATGTAGCCTTCTAAACTTTAATGCTCTTTACATGAAAAGTTTGTCTTCCCTTTCTAAGTCAAAGGAAATGTACATTTTTTTGAAAGAAAAAGTTACTTTGCCAACCATCCATTTTCCCTTGACCACTATTGCAATGAACTCATGTTCCCAATTCAAGGTCTCTTCATGCTTATTTCTTGTTATCACATTCTACTTTGACAATTGTTATCTTTGTGACAATCCAGTTTTTGAGGACCGTGTCTTTGATTTCACTCTCATTTCTCTACGCATTGTCCTTTCTCTATGATTGTAGCTTCCATATCTCTATCATTGAAAGTTAAGACCTATCACTTATTCTATGGTTATCTAGTGTCCATTGTGTGGTCTACATTCATGCACTTGGAATGATTTTCTAGGTCTCCATCATGTGTCTTAACCTTCATGCCTAAGTCTTTCATCCTTTACCATTTGATGATTCTTATTTCTATGATTTGCAACCTTTGTTCAAGAATTAATTCTTGACTCTTTGAATTGGCTTCTCTCTGCTTTCTAGCTACACAAACCTTAAAATAACAATTCAATCAATTAGCAAGCCTTGCCCATGTTCTCAGTGCCAAGTGTTGGGAATGAACAAACTGATTTATCTGATTTGTGTGCTTTGTATAATCATTTGAATTGAATGTGGCTATGAAATTTTTTATCTCTATCATCCCAAACTCCAATATTGAAAGCTTATGTAATTGGATACCCAGATTATCTACAAGTTGTTCTACATCAATGTTGAGTAGCACAAGTATCTCCTTTGGCAACTTGGCAAGATCTCCTTTCTAATCCTCATATGTCCTTTCTTTGCTTTATCTATCTTAAAAGGATGGTAGAGGGGATCCTTTCAGCTTGTTTAACCTTTTTAAGTTTTTCACGAAGCAAGAGTGACATTTCTTATGTTTCTCCAAAAAGACTCTAACTTGTTTAAGCTCACTTCTAAGTTATTCTCTACATTGATTTAGTTATTGGACTAAATTATCATCAAAGTGTTTTTTGAACCCAACAAGTTCATTGATAATTAATAGTCCATTAAACCTACTTATATATCCATAAATTCAAGAGAACTTCACTTCTCCATTGAACATTAAATGCAACATTCATATCATGGTGTTTTTACCAGATTGCATCTGCTAGAGGCATTATCTGATTGAACCTTCCATTATCAATCCAAGAGAAAGATCAATCTTTATTGTTCTTACTTCCTTGATAATCTTTTTATCTATCTACAACTTCTTTGGCCTCTTTTTGCTAGTGTCTTTTTTGAGTCATTTCTTCTGCCAGTCACAACCTCAATTTCTTTTATGCATCCCCAACTAGATCTGTGAGAAAAATCCTTTGAAGCTAATTTATTTTCTTATTTTGGCTCTAAATAACTAGTTTCATCTTCTAGTTCTCCTGATACATCTTCTTTGTAACTGCCTCTTCCATGAGATTTGAAACCCACTCATGATAGTACTCATTTGTTGATCCTCTTGCATAAAACTGTCCCTTGTCCTTTTCATGCATTCTTTTAGTGATATTTTCATGGGATTGTTCTTTTGTACCTTCACAAAGCTCTTAGTTATACCAATTTTCACATGATATGACACTCTCAAGTCATTTTCAATTGATTTTCTTATGCGATTCCATGTATACTATGAATCTCCATACCATTATAAGTAAGGAAAATGACTAGATCCCACATTGACATGGTGGACTTGTTGAGGCTAATTTAATCTTGCACAAACTTAAAAGTAAATTTGAGACCCTTTGCAAAAGACTCCTTACCTCATCTAGTTAGACATGCTCAAAAAAGATTTAATAAGAACATCATTTTATGATAATGAAAAGGTTGCAGCAAAAACATATAATAGTGACAAGATGATGGACTCAACATGTCATACAAAGTAAAAGAAAGAATGAGGGTTGCTAGACCTATTCAATGAAAAGATATGTGTCAAATCCTCTCCCATATCTCCAAAATGTCAAAAAATATTCCTCTATAATCCTACCAAATGGGTCATTACTTGAGCATTCAACTACTAGTTTCTCACCATGCCCTAAGCATCCTCTTCCATAAGGAAAACTCCTCCAACAATAACTGACCAAACTAAACCCTAAACTCTCGTGAGGCTTGGCTTCTCCAAAACAAAATAATTTCACTCCATGAAGTGTACATGATGTTTAGCAACACTAAGGAATTTGGATCTTTAATTATACACAAACCCTTTTGAAAATAAAATGCATAACCAAGAGTCATCTATTATGAAAAAATCTCACCTTATCTTTTAAGTACCTTGAGATACCCTTAAAACATGTTAGAAACTAGAAATTATAGATATGAAAAAATAAATCCAAGGACCCACACTGATGACTATTTGAGCCTGAAGGCAAAAATAGGTCAACATATACATTGGTTGGTACAAGGTACTGCAAACATTATTGTCCTATGACACATCCTCATCACTACCATTTCTCTTATTGTTGAGCTACATGAGTGATGCACAAACCTTAATTTAGGCCTCATCCATACTATTTAAGCTATGGAAGGCTACAAGATGATCTACGTAGGGGATGGAGTATGTTGTTGCACCTATACCATGACTTAGGGTGGTATATACTATGTTGGCAATTGACACTCTATTGGTTGGTTTCACTATGTTGTCATTGATGGCAACATGATTTTGTGTACCGGCTTCATATGGTGTACCACCAGGCACTTCACAGATTCTATACTGGCACCGACACCGGCAAGACAAAAGGATTTCTTTGGTCACCGAAAATGCAGGCTGACATGGTATAGAAAAATTTATCGGTATTGGAGGCCGACATATCTTGGATCTGGCATCGACAATTTGTTTTAATGATTATTCATTTATGTTATCTATCTGACATGTAATCTGATATTGTATATATCTTTGTAAGCCTACATAAGGCATAAATTTGTATAGGGTATATAGGGCAGATTGATTAGATCATTTTGATATGATAGGGATGTAATGTAATGGATATGTAAATGTAATATGATGTGAAATATATCAGAGAGATAATGTATGTGAGGAATTTATTGTAAGGGTTATTCCGATAAAGGGGTTTAGGGTTTCAACCAAAACAAACAAGCTTAAATTGGAACTACATTCTGGCATAGAAGATGCTATCTTAGCAGTTCATATTTCTCTGGATCGTTGTCTGAAATTTTATGTAGTCAGTGAGGCTCCTATTGTGATTGAGTAGTGTTATCTAGGCTATAAGCCTTCCTGCAAGTGCAAGCCCATTATATATTGTAATATCTCTTCATATGGCCGATGGATTGAAATTGTGGGTCACAAATCCCACCATGGTTTTTCCTCATTGAGGCTTTCCACGTATAAATCTGTGTGTTATAGTTCTCATTTATGTGTTTGGCTTATTGGTTGCTTTACTTCTTTCAATTCTGTTTATATCGGTATACCGGTTGGTGCATGAATGTTTTGCTAAGGCTAAAATCTACTATTACGATATAACATTGATTCACTTCCCCTCTCAGTGTTATTAGTTTCCAACAATTGGTATCAGAGCCTTGTGTCTTGGAGGAATTTTAACAGCTTGAGGAAGATCCTAAAATAGGAATCATTGAATATTGCTTTGGAGAAGCAACTTGAGATGACACTTGAAGATTATGATGCTGAAAGGTTGAAGAACTTAAAGTTACAAGATGAATTGAATTCTACTAAGGAATTCATTCTTGTCCTACAAGAGAGGCTATCATCTGTTCAAGATAGGAGGAAGGAACTTTTGCAAAACCAGGATGATGAGGAGAAAAATGCACTTAAGGAACAATGTCAAAAATTGAGTCAGGAGAACATGGTTATGAAGAATGAAATGCAAGTTATAATTATGAGGATGTCTAAGGAGATTGAGGACAGAAAGAAAAAGGAAGAAAATCTTGTTGTATCCCTAAAGAACAAGTTTGAAGAATGTGGTAGGTTGGTTCATGAAAATGATATGTTGAGATTTGGTTTGGTACAATCCCATAGCAATGAGCAAGAGCTTGAGAGACAAATGATAATACTAAGAGAATATTTAACTATTGCAAGTAAGTACAAAGAAAAATTCAAGATCAGCTCAATACAACTTGATGAGTTACTGAAAAGACAGAGGCAGATTGGAGATTCCAGTGGACTTGGATTTGAGCAAGGACAGAGTTTTGGTACTGCTAATGAAGATCAAAACCATAAGGCACCGGTAAGGTAATTCAATGCTTATAAATTCAATGGTAGATGTTTTGTTTGCAATAGATTTGGTCACATGGCTAGGCAATGTATAAATAGAGAAAATCAAAACCTTGATTATGCTCCTGGTAAATGTACTAAATGCAATAAGTTTGGTCATAAGATAGAAGATTGCAGAATGAATGTTAAATGCTATGCTTGTGGAAAATTTGGACATATGGCTAATCAGTGCAGGTCAAGCAATTTCACCATTTTTAGCAAAGCAATTCAAAAGAACAATGTTACTTGTTATGCATGTAATGAAATTAGACATATTGCTACGTTTTGTAGAAGTAGAAATCCACCGGTTAGTAATGGAGGATCAAATGAAAAATGAAAATAAAAAGTTAGTGAAATCCAGCAAGATCATACTCAAAGATGGGTTAGGAAGACTGAAGAACAATCATCAGATGGGAATGTCACAGTTACCTATCCGGCAGAAGAGGCTGCTCTTGCACTGGCAATGAGCTCATCCGATAACTAAGGCAGATGCCTCAAGGGTAGGCAAAATTCATGAAGATTCTGCATATGCCCTAGGAAGAGGTTCTAGAAGATGTTCTAGATATTGGAGAGGATTATTTGGCATGGATATGTTCTGAGCAAGATCCGGTATCTTTCAACGGTAGTCATTTATGTCAATTGAAGATTAGGGTTTTTATCAAAGGATAAAAGGTCAAATACACTTCATTGCTAATCACCCTACATTCAAAGAGATTTCAAAGCAATTCAGAGTGACTAAGTGCGATCAGAGGCTATTCAGAGGCAATTAGATTTATTCTGAAACAACTTCATCGGCGTCTAGAAGAACTTGTTGAAGGTTTTCATCGAGAACGATCTAAAGGTATTTTTCTTGAAACATGGGAGCGGGATCATCTTCTGTTCCTATTTTTGTTGCAAATCCAACTATAGTGGAGGTTAAGGACCACCCCAGGCCAATTTTCAAGCGGTATCCACATGTGGCTACCAAGGAAGATTCGGTTGGAGCATTTTCTCGCGTTCCAGAGGGAGTGGTGTATGTAGAAGATGTTAGGGCATACATTCACTGTCATATAGAGGACTTAGGAACTTTAGAGATCAAGGGGATGTATATGAATGAACTAATGGAAGAATCTAGAAAGATTAAACTGACATATCAACACATTGAAGACATAGGGTTTGCAGATATTCTAGATATTCCAGAGTTTGAGGATAAAATAATTAGATATGTACTGAGTAGAGTACATAAGGAATTCATATGGATGAATAGACCTTAAAAAATCACTAAGGAAGCCATCAGGGCAATTACTAGTTTGCCATTGGTAGGGCAACATTTGGATAAGAAAGTGTCAAACAACTTCGTGAGGCAGATCACCGATGCCACATCTGACAAGAGATCGATGAAAGTGAGCACTATCACCGACACTGACATCAAGTTTGGTAGCATGGTTATAGGATACAAGGTAACTCAGTCAAAGTGACTGAACTCTATTTCTAGTTCATGTATTTTGGCTGCATATAAGATGATGAGAGAAAATGTAAAGTTAGATCTTTGCGGTTGGATGCTTGAAGAGTTATTGATCAACTTAGGAAAGATTAATGGTGAGAATAAGGGCACCTTCTGGTATGGAAATTTGTTAGTCTACTTGATATTATACTTTCTGAATGATACACTTGGTTCTGGTAGGAAGCAATGGGCTTTTGACATCCCAGTAGGACGACAGTTAAAAAAATCAATTGCTGCATTAGGAAGTCAAAGAGATGATAAGATATGGGGTTATTTCAAGGCTTTTCAAAAATCTATGAGGTTTAGGATAAGAATACATGAGCATATAGTAGAGAAATAGTCTACCGACATATGTTTCATGGTTAAGAAGGATGTGACTCTCATGGAGGCAGTCAAGCCCCAGCAGATTTGGATAGAGGAAATGGGTTATGAGGTATATGCATTAATCCTTGATGCCTATGCAAAAATTCTGATTGATGCAGAAATTGATGAGGTAGAGAAGCCCTGTGGAACTTCACAGCAGAAGACTCTAGAGGTTGAAATAGAGTTCAATTGGAAGAGAAGGTAAAACAAGAAGGAAAAGAAAAAAAATTGTACAGGAGGTCTCAAAGGACATAAAGGAACTTATTCATGTTGTCCCAAAGAAAGGGAGAAAGAGGAAGGATCTGGTAGTTCATATTGAACTTGTTACTACAGATTTTGAATCAGAGGATGACACACCATTAGCCTTCAAGAGGGTTGTTAGGAAGAAACCGGAAGAACCTAAGGTAGAAGCAAAGAAGAAACCGGTTAGAAAGGTCACAATCAAGTTACTGACTCAGAAGCAAGCACCTAAGGCTACACCTATAGTTGCATCTGGTACTGCCAAGAGCAGAAAGAAGAGTGACATTGATATAGTAATTGAAACTAGTAATGTTACTATTATACCACCTAAAACTTGTGCAGAAATTGTAGATGAAATTACAAAAGATGGCATGTAAAAGAATGTTAAATTTTATTATGAAAACCTAGAGGATGATGAGTAGAGAGAGGTAGAGGAAGCAATTCTATTATATTTGGATATCTATAAGAAAGCCTTAATAGAGATAGAAAATGAAATGTTGACTGAGTTATATAACATGTTAGATGCTAGAAGATTATCTACTATGCAAGAGGATAAACACATTAAAATGCAAGAACTACTAGTCATCTATGTTACTATAACTCCAGATGAAATGGATAAGACAATTGAGGCAATAGATAGAAAGGTATTCAATAGCAAACATAGGATAACTAGTCTGATGCTAGGAAGAGTGAGTGAAATAATAAAGAAAACTTAGAAAGCATTGATTAAATTTTTGGGAGAACACAGAGGATTCTTTACTTCATCGGAGACCAAGATAGATACTGTAGATACCCTGGTTGAAGGGAAAGGAAAGGTGATTATGGGTACTCCACCCTCAGTTTGAAAATTATCAAGATAGTGGAAATTGAGCCACCGGTAAACACAAATGTACAGACAAATATTGAAACACCAGTTAATACTGAGAACATTGTATAGGATACTAACATTGAGAACAATTGTCATCCAGATACTAATGTACAGGTTGAGGATATTGTTCCTAGAGAGGAACCAACAGTTACATAGATAGCACTAAGTGGTGAAGCCACTAGTGTAATTGAAGAGGTAATAAAGGATAAATCATCAAAGAAAATAGGGGAATCGGATAGGGTACTAGTTGGGAGCCCATCATTATTGAAAATTGACACTTCTCTAGAAAAGAAAACCAGCACAGAGATGATTCCCACGGAACTAATGATGATGGCTGCTCAAAACCTAATGAAAGAGGGATCCACAGACAAGGGGATTATAAATAAATCTATCACTATTCTACATAGATTGGTCCTGAAATGTAAGATTGAAAATGAAGCGATCCCTTCCGACAAGCTTAAGGTAATCACTGAGCACATATCAAAAGACTTTCAATCCTTACAACAAATCTCTAACCGGCAAGCACTTGAAAGATTCACTCAGTCTAAGAGAACCACTTTTGATTAGATCATTGAGACATAGAAGAAAATGAGTGAGGAGAAGTTAATTCTAATTGAAAATTATTTTAAACAATGTACAAACATATATAGGGTATGTTGCAATACTGATATACTTACAACAAATATAGATAAAAAGATAAAAGAGATTCAGGAGATATACTGACAACATCAATTGATGGCCAAATTTTGATTTTGCAGAATCAAATTTCTACTTGAGAAGGAAAGAGATAAAATAATTCGGAGAGCCAGAATTCTGAGAGGTTTGGTGAGTCCAAGATTGGATTCACTTTGTGTACATAAGAAGGAATGCATGGATATGTTGGGAAAGCCCACATTGGTAGAGGTAAATGAGAAAGAATCTTTTGCAAATTTATTGAGTGGTCTTGTATCTATTTCCAGCACATTCAAATCTAGTTGGGATACTTATGTGGAGTTGCTGGAGAAAGCTTATCTGGAAATTTTGAAATTGGTCAAGCTCCAGTAAGACATTTTTGGAGGTATTCATTGTACAGTTCTTTGACATTCTTTTTACAATTTTTTTTGGGTATTGATGTTAAAGGGGGAGTAGTATAGATGTGAAAAAGGATAAAAGGGTTGCATACATTAGAGGGAGTTACAGAGTTTTTGGAATTTTGGAGATATGGAGTATTTTGCATATTCATCTCAGGGGGAGCAGGGCAGGATGAAACCGACAGATGAAACCATGACCATTTTTCACATGAGTGTTGCCATCAATGCCAAAGGGGGAGATTGTTGGAAATTGATACTCTATTGGTTGGTTTCACTATGTTGTCATTGATGGTAACATGATTTTGTGTACCGACTTTATATGGTGTACTAACAAGCACTTCATAGATTCTACACCGACACCGGCACCGACAGGACAAAAGGATTTCTTTGGTCACCGACAATGCAGGCTGACATCGTGTAGAAAAGGTTATCAGTATTGGAGGCTGACATATCTTGGATCTGGCATTGATAATTTATTTTAATGATTATTCATTTATGTTATCTGGGCAACATGTAATCTAATATTGTATATATCTTTGTAAGCCGACATAAGGCATTAATTTGTATAGGGTATATAGGGCAGATTGATTCGATCATTTTGATATGATATGGATGTAATGTAATGGATATGTAAATATAATATGATGTGAAATATATCAGAGAGATTATGTATGTGAGGAATTTATTGTAAGGGTTATTCTAGTAAAGGGGTTTAGGGTTTCAACTGGAACAGACAGAGCTTAAACTGGAACTGTATTCTGGCATAGAAGACGCTATCATAGCAGTTCACATTTCTCTGGATTGTTGTCTAGAATTTTATGTAGTCAGTGAGGCTCCTATTGTGATTGAGCAATGTGCTCTAGGTTGTAAGCCTTCCTGCAAGTGTAGGCCCATTATATATTGTAATATCTTTTCATATGGCTAATGGATTGATATTGTGGGTCACAAATCCCACCATGGTTTTTTCTCATTGAGGTTTTCCATGTATAAATTTGTGTGTTATGGTTCTGATTTATGTGTTTGGCTTATTGGTTGTTTTACTTCTTTCAATTATGTTTATACCAGTTGGTGCATAAATGTTTTATTAAGGCTAAAATCTACTATTCTAGTATAACACTGATTCACCCCCCCTCTCAGTGTTATTGGTTTCCAACATACTATAAGTTACAAATCTTGTTAACTTGCACACTTATTTAAGTGTGGGCATTTGATCACATCACGTGCACATGGCCAGTGGGGTATCCAATCGAGATTGATTAGATTTGTCCACAAGAACACATTTATACATTGAGGAGGCCATGGTAGAGTGGATATTTATTATATTGGAAAGTCATATTTGATAGATTTTAGCCTACAAGTATTATATGGAGACCATCTAGGACTATGAGATCATGGGAAGGTATGACATGATAAATGACAAGGATGCAATAATATTGACTCTTTATCGATTGCTTTGATCACATAGTCATTCCATTCTACTACAACTAGGTGACTAGATAATTAGTTAGGTATAAAATGCTCACCACACACCATCGACTTGCATACAATCCACTTTTAGTGTAATGAGACCTTGCAATTAATATTAAACTACCACCATAGATGTTATATTGAGTGACTTAGATGATGAGGTGTGAGATGTGTTTCTTGTATTTCATGACAATGATGTATTTGTTACACGAGGTTACCTCAGATGGCAAAGAACTTCTCATCCCATCCCTATGTTTCCTACAAAGATTTTTCCTACCATAGAAAAATCTCTTTTCTCTTTTGGGAGGGGAATATTAGGTTTTGATGAAGAAATTGGTAAGGAAGGAGTCGTGAGCCCTATTCCTTCTCTAGTATATTGGGATAAATGTTCTATAGGGATATTGCTTCCTTGTTCCATACATCCAAGACCATGTCCTCTATATCCTTGTTTAGAAATCATGTCAAAACTAAATTTGTAATTTGTTTGCAAATGTGATGGGGAAAGACCATCATCATAGATCTCATTAAAATATAAATTGTAAGCATATTGTGAAGCATCAAAGAAATGAATAGATGAATAAGGATTAATCCTTGTAGGAGGATGCATGCCTTTATTAGCATCATTCATATCCACTTAAAAGGTAAGAGAATTATTTTTCATTAAGATATTGGGTTGAGAAGAAGTTCTTTCACCATTCAATGTTTTATTTCTACTCAATGTAATGTTAGGTGACATATCATTAAGGAAATGTATAACATCATATTTCCTCAAAGCATGTTGATGGTTAAGATAAGCTCTAGTATAATAAGGGGGTCTAAGGTTATAGATGGATTGAGAGTTTTATTTCCAATGTTTAAAGCATGCTCCTCTTGCACCAAAGTAACCTTATGGGAAGAGGGTTCATCATTGTTCTTTAATGCTTCAGCTCTAATAGTGAGATCACTAATAAAATAGTAGTTTCATAAATTGGTATTATCCACATCCCTTGCATTAATTAAATAATATCAAAGGCTCAAGTTTTTACAAAAAAAAGGGTGTCTAGTGGAGGTACTCCTAGGAACACTAATGTGTTCCTAGAACATTGAGCCCCAATATTGTTCAATCATGTCATAGCAATCAAGCCTAGTTCCTCACCCCTTTTTGTTCTATATCACCAGGGAAAACAAGGAAATGTCTGACTCAACATTATCAAATTAACCTACACCTTTCACTCTTGCCCCTTTGTATGGCCTATTATAGAAATGTGCTTGAGGTCAAACCTTGAGGTGATTAAATCCCTCGGAAGGACTCATAATAAAAATAAAATAAGAATGTTGTGATTTATCTTTCACTCAAGTTCCATGAAGGAAAGGAGAGAGGATATGTCACAATACCCATGGGTAACATAGAACAAATGTGCAAGTGCACCAAACAGTCAAGAAAATTTTCATACCCGTAAGAAATATAAATATTTTCTACATTAAATATCACAAACACTTGAGTTTTGAAAACTTGTTTTTGACTGTGTCCTGCAACAAATGTGTTAGGATTTTTTGCTTAGGATTATTTGTCTTTATTTTCCAAGATGTTGCATAAATGATTGATAACACAAAAAATTCCTAATCTGAAAAAAAAAGAAAGATTGACTAAAAATATTGAATTTGTAAAAAAAAAAGTTTTATACTTGATCAAGAGCAATCCAAAGGTGATAGAATTAAGAAAACCCCAAAAATCTATTTTTTTAGTTTTTATATTCATATAAATCACATTTTTCAGAGGTCTATGGAGCAGAATTTGGGGTTGAAAGTGTTGATAGTATCTTAACTCAATAATCCAAAGTCATTGTGTTAAGGTACAAAAAATAATTCTCTTGGAGACCTTTCCAAGGGTGTAAGTGACTTTGAATTCCAATCAATGACCAAAGAGTTATGACCATAGCAAGTTGGGGTATCAAAATTCCTAGTTTTTTAAATATTTGCAATTTGTTTTTTTTATTCAAAATAAAACTCTTCATTTTGAATTTAGATCAATACCTCTTTTTACTAGTCAAATGTCATGCACTTACAGGAAAATGTGTCACACCTACAAATGAATGTGGTGCACTTACAAACAAATTTGTCACATTTACACACAAATGTGGTGCACTTACAAATGAATGTGATTCTCTTATAGATGGATGTGTCACACTTATTTGTAGGTAGATAATTAATCATATCAAAAAATTAGAATTCATTAGAATACCAAATTCAATAATTGTCATGCCAATAGAAAACTTTTCAAGCCATTATTGAAAGAAATGAGTCTAATTGATCAATTCGTCTTTGAAATTAACGTGTGAAGTCAACTCAATTGACTATATCAACACAATTGCATTAACTGTATACCAAATTTATTGTAGATTGATAATAATTTTTAACTCGGACAAATGTGTTAGACTTAATAACAATTGCATAAAAACTTAAACAAATGCATTATGGATAAAGCATATGTGTGAAAGATTTTATGAATGTGTTACAAAATGGTGATGATTGTGTTAGGAATATAGGTGATTATGTCATAGTTTAACAATTGTGTCACTAAAACCTGCAACTTACAAAATCCAAAAACTCACAATTTGTCAAAAAATTAGGGCATGATTCACATCGAGTTCATCATAATGTACAACCAAAAAATTAGCAGTTATGTAAGAGACTATAAGAGCAATCAAAAAACTCAAAATAAATTACATGAGATTGTAATTGCATTAATGAAGGAATACAAATGAATGCATTAGCTAAAATGAACATTTAAAAGCAAACCAATATTGTGTCATTTTATGAAACCTCCATTGTTCTTCTCCCTTTTGTCATGTATGAATTTGGCTCTTATAATTGTAGTACTTCATTCAGCAGTGTGATCACAGAAAATCTTGAAGATTGTGGTTCTTTTTGAATGATGATCAAGATTGCATTTATAGATTCTTGAGATTTTGATCAATGGTTCAAATTTGATGAGAAAGTTGGAAGATCAACGAAAGAGACTTGTTGAGAGGAATTGATGAGAAGTTAAATGACTTCATGATTGAGGTTAACCGATTAGTCAATTGACTTGATCGATTTGTTAAGATAATTGGTTGAGATTTTAAGAGAATTGATTGCGAGCAAAACTCAAGGTGAGTGGCAATTAAGAAGAGGATTTAATTAGCCATTTACATAATAAGAAATATTTAAACATGTGCATGATAAAATAAAATAAAAAATTTATTTATTTTAGAGGAATTCGATTTTCAAAAGTGAGGGATTAAATAAATTAAAGAATTTATTTAATTGTGCATGAGAGATAAATAAATAAAATAAAGATTTTAATTTTTTAAGAAAGATGTTTAGAAAAGTAAATAATTAAATCAAAGAATTTATTTAATTATAGAAGATTGATTTAGCTAATTAAATAATTAAAATAATTATTTAATTATGAGTAAGAAATAGAAAAGACAATTAAATAACTAAAATTATTCAATAGATGTGCATGATGGAAGAACATTAGAATAATTAAATAATGAAGAGTATTTAATTATTTGTGCAAGAAAATTTTAATTAAATAATAAAATTATTTAATTATAGGATAAGAGGGAAATTTTGTTTCTTAATTTGAAATGAAAGAATGAAATTATTTTAATTAAATAATTAAAACTATTTAATTAATTAAGATAAAAGCTAGTAAAGTATTGTGTCACAGGCATTGAGACAATTTTAGGTGTCTACAAGATTGATTATCTATTTTGGAAACCTGACCTAAGAGGGGTTTAATTAGTTTATTCTGGGTACTGGACTTTGGCTTGGTAGAATTTAGGGAGAATGAAGTTCCTTGGTGGAAGCATGTTTAGAATAAATTTGCACGACCCAACTACAACTTTTTCCTTTGGTTGATAGTTCATAATAAATGTTGAGGAAGCACAAATTTTAAGGCCCATCTCAATGTGTTTTGTATAGTAATAATGAGGAATTCTCTTCTCACCTATTTTTTCAATATCCATTTGCCAAAGATATTTGACACCTCTAGTGGGATATTGTGAAGTTGTCTTGTATTCATGTCACTTCTCTAATTGATTTCTATAGGAGTTTGGGGTGCTTACTAGCTAAGGCCTTATTTCTTTAGGTGGCTTGGCATATTAGGCCATCTTGCATCCTTCAAAAAATTTTGTTGGAAAAGAATCATAAGATCTTTGAGGAAAAATCTATGGTGATGTATCACATATGGAAGAAGATCATTGACATGAGTAAAGAGACTATTAATGAAAAATGTGAGGTGGTCTTCCCCTTGGAGCCTAGGGGGGATGATGGTGACAAAAAGATGGGCCTTGTAAATAATGGATTGGGACTTCCCTTGTCAAGAGGGAGATGACAACCCATAAGAAAAAAATAGATGGAAGGTAGATGTCTTTGCCTCCTTTGGGTGTCTTTAAGATTAACACTAATTAAGAAAGTCTCCACCTACTCTAACTATTGGTCTCAAACAAAATGTGCTCATTGAAAACATGTAATAAAAAAATGTTTGGTTGGAATAATTGGAATAAACAATTCCCCTTTTTAAACCTTCTAATAAGATAATATTTACTTAGAATATTAATTACATGTAAAATAAAACTGAGCACAATTAGAAATAAAATCAGTTTTTCATTCCACAAAACACTTCATCTCTCACCTTTATTTGCATCTTTATATATCCTTAACCAATTCAAATAGAGCCTCTTCCACCCATATTATCTTGTTGCTTCCTTGAGATGAATGGAATAGAACTAACAAAACACCACTAGATTAACGTTTTCTACATCCATAGTAGTGTGTAAACATTTTAACCCAACTGACATGAACTAGTAGGTGTTCTCTATTATAGTGCACAAAATCATATTTTAAATTCCCTTAGCTTTTGATCTTTCTAGGGTTTATTTATGATTTCATTCCAAAAATAACTATTCATTTATTTTCTAATTTTCTAGATTATACATCAAATCCCTTCCTTATTTCATCATTTTTAGGGTTTTCATTTTGTGTTTTTGTCAAAGTCTCACCATCCCACTCATCTCAGTTTGAAAATAAGTCTTTAATAAAATATTATAAATTGCCAATAGTCAAGTTGAGAATTGAATGATTAAAGATATGCCTAATAACTCTCATCTCAGTGGGGAACGAGAAACTTTGATCATGATATCCATGTTGGACTGATGGATAAGACATTGATTTGAATACATATATTTTTGATCTTGTATATTTGGCTAGTGGTACAAATGTTACACACTTGGTTGATGTTCATAAATAATTTGTTAATTAGTGAACTATACGATTTAAATTTATTTAAAAGGAATAGGTCAAAGGATTAGTTCTTAAATTTATATGAATGGGATTCCACATCCTCCCAACCCAAGCAACTTCTTCTTTTATGCCTCCTACTAATTTTGTTCCTCACTATGGTATGTCATTTGGTCCTCCTTCCACTTCTAAAGTTAAACCTTTCCTTGTTCCTAATTATTAGCTTAATCCCATTAGTTTAAATCATAATGTAATACTTTTAAGAATATATTTTTATATGTTTCAATATAGTTTAAGGCTAAAATATGACTAGTTTTAGAAAATGTCATTTTGTTGCTATTATAAAGAGAAATAATGAAAACAAACTATAAATATTTTAAAATATTTTAACTCAAAAAATAATGTGTTTTACTAAGCTAAAAAAATAAGTTGGGTTGAAATTCTATCAATTACAAAAAATATGAATGTTTAAATGAAAATATATGTTCAAACTTTGAAATTAAAGGAAATGAGGAACCCAAAAATGAAGTATAGTTCTCTTCATGCAAAATATGGCCATCACACATGAACATCCAGGTAATGCGTTATTATCCAACTCATTTGTTGTAGTCTCAATTATGTTTTGTCATCTAGAAACTTGTAGGACTCAATATTGTTTGTATTTTAACTTTCTTGCACATTAGGAGATAAAAGAAAAGTGCAACAAGAAAGAAGAGGATACTAGATAAAAAAAAGATGATGCAAATGAAGCTAAACTAGATAACCTAAATGAAAATCTAAAAAATTATAAAAGAAGGAAGAGTACAATCAAACCTCTATGTACTTGTGTTTCGTGTAAACCTATTGATTGTGTATAAAACTAAATATTCCCTAGTGTACCTAGTACTAAACAACTAAAAATGACACCTAGTGTAGTTTCATTAATTATACACCTTTAATTAGGGTGACCAGTTTCACACTCTCCCAACACTCATTTTAGTATTTCCCATTCCTCTAGGCATTATAGGACCTTTATTGATTTAAACTAATATTTAATTAAATATTATGAGTCCTATTTCATTTAAATACATCAACACTTTATTATTTGGGCCCTTATTTTAACTGTGTCCTTTATCATATTTTATTTCATGCTTATATGGGACCTATGTTTCAAAGTTAAATGTGTCTTTTCCCACATCTAAATATTATATATTTTCATATAAATTATGTTTATGGTTGTAGGGCCCTATTATCTCGCACCCTAAAAATTCAAGCTTAAGTTGTTGGGAAAATATTGCCCCAAGAACCATTGTCCTAGACGATGGTGCCCTAGGCACCATTCTCTGACACTTTTTGGCTAAAATTTTGGGAGAAATAATATGCATCTTACCATTTCTAGAACTATCCTTGATGCAAAAATATGAAAATTCTAAGTGAGCCAAAAGGTGATTTTTCTTTGAGATCCCTATATAAGACATCACTCATAATTCATTTCATCATCTATCATTATCATATCATTCCTATCATTTCAATTCAAGAGTAGATTTGATTCTAAAGAGAAACAAGCTACATCAAGGCATCTTGAATTATGTTTCAATTGTGATTTCATGATAGATTTTATGATAATTTATCATGTTATTACATCAACACATGGAGGAGTTACCTTAAGAGAATTACATCATTAGTTGAAGGTATAATCATCCAATCAAGCATTTACACTCAAGGATTTCAATTTCAAATCTAGCATCTACCATTTCAAGGCACACTTTCATTTTCATTTTCAATTCAATTATAGGGTTAATTCCAAACTCGAGGTTTGACCTAGGCAAACCCCTCTCAACAAAACCATTTTCCTCTTTTGTATGTGCAAGTAATAGGATCCAAAGATAGTATATACAAATTCAAAAAGAGAAGATTAGGACACATAGAACCACCTTTGGTAGAGGCAAAAATTGGAGGACAAGGTCGCCCCAAGCACCATTATTTGACACTTTTATGATGAAACTTTAGGGAAACACTCATAGCAACATCCAAATCTAAAAAACAAATTTGTTTCCCACATCTAACACTCCAGGACGAGAAATTTTTTTCCTAGACAGTGGCGCCCCAAGCATCATTGTGTCATATAACAATGTCTAGGTTTTAGACAGAGGTTCCTCTTTGCATCCCCTTTTCATATATGTGCTTTATATCTAGATATATGTTTATGAAAATGCCTGTCAATGAAGATTCTTTTCAATTTTGCATTAACCCTAGATCTTGCATTCAATTCACATCTTTTTCATACCTCATTTTCAACTCAATCAAGGAGTACTAATTTCACCTTGTGCTCAGTCCTTTTCAATCAGATTTGAGATTGAACCAAGTGGATCCATTCTCCTTCTATTGTAATCATTGTGAAATAGATTTAGTTCCTAATTTGTAGGCGTGAACTTGTGAGCCCTATTTCCATCCACTACACCTAGACAAGTCCCTTTCACCTTATATCCTCCACTTAATTAAATAATATTAGTAATTAATAATCCATTTTTCATCTCACTTCTCATTGATGAATAAATAACCACTATTTCCACCTATTTTCTACCTCACACATGGATAAAATAATTAAATAATATTATGTTCAATTATGCCTATATTTTCTCAACCTATCTCACAAAAAAAAGATACTCAAGAAAACTTGTCCTTGTGGTACCAATATTCTCTCCACCAAACCCAAACATATAACCTACCTAGATGCGCAATTCCCTTATCTCTCTTATGGTCATAAGCACTTACCAAATTTATCAAGTTCATCCTTTCCCTTCACATTCCAAGAACCTCCATCTCAACCCTCCAATTTATCCTCGATCCTAGGGAAATTATCTCAAGTATCCTCTACCATTGATATCACCATGACATCTCAATTGTCTATTGGCCCTTCCAACATTTTATAAATTTAGGTACTCTTTTCTCCATTTTTATCCACCATCACTTGAAGTAAGTAAATATTGTCAAAATGAGAAACTTCAACTAAAGAAACATCCACATAATGTAACTATTTATTAGAGAAAATATTTTTAAAATGGAGTCATTTGGTAACATTTGATTTGGTTTTGATGTTATTATGTTGTTTGTACTTATTTTTTTAGCTATATCTAGAGGTTTGTAGTAGTTTGAAATATTAATCTAGTGCTTTACATTAATAAACCCATAATACAAAGTGTGAAATGAGATAGCTTGAATTGATAAGATAAGTTGAATAATAAAATTTGAATGATTTAATAGTGTTTATATAGATCACTAATGCATGGAATAATTCTAATTAATTTTACTATTACACTAGCAAATTAAGATTATGTTGAAAAATAATATAAATTAGTATAGTGTTGTAAATTGTAACCTTATACAATTTCCACCACCTTTTGTGCCACTACTTTAGTGTGGCCCATCTTAGTTATCTCCTAAGTCTATTTTGGCCATTTTAACCTCAAATTTGATGTCACATGGTTGGACAACTAATTGGACCCTATCTTGGGACTATGCCCTCTTGTTTGCCTACTTGTTTTCCCTATTGTGGGAGGAAAAGGGTGCTTAGGTCACCCCTATCTAGGCTAGGGTGTCTTGGGTGCAATGGCCCTCCTTAAACAATCTATAATTCAAATGGGTCAATGCACTTTCCCTCCCTAATGGATTTTGGTTCCCGTGCCTCAATTTGACTATTGGAGGTCGGTCTAATCGGTAAATTACCTCAAAAACCCTATATGAGAGCATTCATCATATTATTTTTCATCTATCACTTTCTAAGGTAAGTGATCCATAATCTACCCCATAAATTGTGCATTCATCAAGTATTCTCAAGCATTCAAGGCAACATTTCATCCCACCCTATTCTTCAAGCATCATGGAGCAAATCACATCAATTTTCATGCAAGAATATGTTTGTGTTTGAGTTTCTATGTGTTGTCATGTTATTGCATCAATACTTGTGATCACATATAAATGGCATTGTATCACCATCTTCTATCAATCATTGCAGATTTGAGGTATATCATTCAAGATTTACTTCAAAATTTTCATTTCATATTTTAATTCTATTCAAGGTTAATTCCTAAACTAGGGTTTGACCTAGGAAAACCCCCATCAACAAATAAATTTCTATCATTTTATGTGCAAGAAATTGACTCAAGAGTTGAGAGTGACGAATTTGGTAGAGCATATGACGACAACAAGATTCAGATTTTGAAGGCATTTAAAGCAGAGGACCGGGTCGCCCGACACCCCCTGGTCCCAAGAATTTCTGGTGAATCTTTGAGAAAAAATTTGTGTGTCATCTTGATCAAGAAAAGATTCAGTTTGTCAACATCCAACATTCGAAGGACTAGGTCACCCCATGCCTCCTAGTCCTAACAATTTAGCTAGTTTTTTGTCATAGGTTTTGATGTATTTCTCATACTTAGATAACTCTTCATGACATCTATAACTTATTGTTACTATTATTTTATATCAAAATCTCATTGTTTGTCCTAGATCTAACATTGTAATTTAAACCTGATTCAAATACAATTTCAACTCAAATAAGGAGGATAAATCTGATCTATATTCAGTCCTTTTAGGTTTGGATCAATAAATTTCAATCTCATCCTTAATGTGAGATGGTCCCATGAAATTAGTGTCTTTATTAATCTAATTTGCGGTCCTAATTTCACCACCTCACATTTTGGATATGATAGCTTTGAATTACCGACCTATCTGTTTTCCTATAAGTTCGATGTTGTCTCTTTCTGAGGTTGTTGGCAAAAGTTGATTGTGTGTATCCGAGAGAAGGGATACATAATTCTTGCCAAACCAAAAGGAGAGAAGTGATACCTGCAGAGTGTAAGTGCAGAAGGTGAAGAAGAGCTTAAGAGGATCTACATTGGCATTGAGTGTTGTTACCAGATCATTGTAATACCAGTTGATCTCTAACCACCTCAACAGTTGGAAAATCCCTTAACAGGGTAGCCTTAACTGGCTTGATGTAAATCCTTTAACAAGGTAATTCAAAGCTATTGAGTTCAAAATCCTTTAGCTATTGAGTTCTTGAAATCCTCTAACAAGGTAACCTTTAACAGGGTTTAACCCTTAACCGGGTATTGTAGCCATCCCTTAATCGAGTGATCTTTAATAGGATCGGTTCCTAGCAGAACCTATTGTAATGTCTCTAACCGAACAAGGCTCCTAATAGAGTGGACTTATAAAGAGTTCAAAAATAGCTTGTGGGTATTCATCCCCACTGTGGTTTTTCCCAGTTGGGTTTCCACGTGAAAAATATGTGTGTCATGTGTGATGCTTTTATCTTGTGATGCTTTCCTATTATCTGTCAAGCTTATGATGGTTCTGTGTTTTATGCCTGTCAATAAAATATGTTGAATTAGCTGTTATTATGATCTGATGATAGATTACCTATTTATGCATAAGGGTGAAATGGTAGTGTAATCTTGAGTTGAGTGAAAAGCTAAGTGAGTAACCGGTTAATGCTTGTCTCAGTCATTCTTAGCTTTACCGATTGTACTCTGTTTCAAACTGGTGTCACTGCTTGCCAGTCATTTGAAGTGTCTGCTATCAAACTGGTTTAGGACTGTATTTTTGTCTGTACTGATTCACCCCCCCCCTCAGTACTGGGTTAGTACTATCCATTCATCATTGAGTTATCAATTGGTATTAGAGCATCCTCTAGGTCCTTTGTGCTATAAGCTTAACCGCTTGAGGTAAATATCCTAGTCTAATGATGAAAAGGGAAGCTCCAAAGTTTAACAGAGAAAATTTTAGTATATGGAAAGATAGAATGAAGATATTCATCAGAAGCATGGGCTCTCAACACTGGAGCTATGTTGAGACTGTCTATGTTGCTCCTACCGGTACCCTTACCGATGACCAAAAGAGAGAGATGCAGGAGAATGGGCAAGTCATGGACGCCCTAATTAGTAGTTTATTTGACATTGAGTTTATTGATGTTTGGGATAAGGTAAATCCCAAAGAGGTATGGGATACTCTTTAAAATATCTATGGTGGTGATGAACATGTAAAATAGGCTAAGGAAGAAAGCCTTAGAGGGAAGTTTGAAGATATGTGGATGGTTGAAGGTGAGACCATTCAACAGTATGGAATAAGAATCAAAACTGTTGTTGGAGATATCAAGAGTGCAGGTGGTAAAATAGAAGATGCCACTATGGTAAGCAAAGTCCTAAGATCCCTATTGCCGATCTATGCAATAAGGGTTGTTGCTATTCAAGAGCTAAGATCAGTAGACAAGACTAAGGTATCCCTAGACTCCACATTGCAAAGTTGATAGCCTATGAGCTAAATAGTTTCGATGGCAGTGTTCAAAAGACTAAATCAACTTTTAATGCTTCTGCACTACCATCCAGAAAAGGAAAAGAAGCTAGCACTAGTGGTGAACCAAGACAGGGCAGAGAAATGGATGATGAGGATATTCTGATGGCATTTGAAGCTCTCCTTTCCAGGAAACTTCCAAAAGTAACCAGCAAATACAGAGGTAAGCTACCTTTGAAATGCTTCTCTTATAACTAGATAGGACATATTGCTATAAACTGTCCTAATGGCAACAACAAGGACAAACCGAAAAGGTTCAAGAAATTCAAAGGAGGAAACCAGAGAAACTATTTTGTGGTAGTTGATGAAGGTGTCATAGATGAACAATCAGAGGATGAAGAAAATAAAGATATTGTGTTTGTTGCTGTCAAGGAAGATGTGTCAGACAAGAAGGCTCTTGTCTCCCAGTTTAATAATTCCAATGAGTGGATCATTGATAGTGGTTGTTCTCACCATATGATTGGTGAACAAAGCAAGGTTCTATCATTGGAGGAGTATGATGGTGGTTTGGTTCGCTTTGGCAATGATGCACCATGCATAGTCAAAGGCAGAGGGACCATCTCTCTGAATGGAAAGAGTAGTGCTGACAATGTGTATTGGGTTGATGGTCGTAGACACAACCTTCTGAGTGTTGCCCAACTGAATGACAATGGCATCACTTTGGAATTCAAGAATGGAGCTTGCAGAATCAAAGGAAACAATGGTGAACTGGTGGCCACCGGCATGCAGACCAAAGGTAACCTATTTCATCTGAATGCAAATATAAGTACATGTCTTATGGCTAAATTTGATGATAGTTGGATATGGCATAGGAGACTCTGCCATGTAAACTTTGATAACATTGTGAAAGCTAGTAAGATCAAGGCAATTAGAGGGTTGCCGGTGCTAAGCAAACTGGATAATGCCTTGTGCAGAGAGTGTCAATTGGGGAAAATATCTTCCTCAACCTTTAAAGGTAAGTCTTTCACTGCTGACAACTTGCTTGATCTTGTGTGGACCTATGAAGACTAGAAGTGTGCAGGGTGATAGGTACATCATGATTCTCACTGATGATTTCTCAAGAATGATGTGGGTCACATTCTTGAAAGACAAGTCTGAAGCCTTTGTAAAGTTCAAAGCTTTCAAAGCATTAGTGGAGAAGGAAAGCAGTAAAAGGATCAAGTGCCTGAGAACTGATCAAGGAGGGGAATTCACTTCTGGTGAATTCAACAAGTACTATGAAGAACATGGCATCAAGAGGCAATTGTCTGCCCCCCGGACTCCACAGCAAAATGGCCTAGCAGAGAGGAATAACTAGACTGTGTTGAAGCAGCTAGAACCATGTTAATTCAAGGAAAGGTAGCTCACACCTTTTGGAGAGAAGCGGTGAGCACTGCAGTCTACACAATGAACCGGGTACTCATCAAGAAAGGTAAGGATAAAACTCCTTATGAGTATTAGACCGGTAAGACACCTGTGGTCAGCTACTTTAGAGTGTTTGGTAGCAAATGTTACATCAAGAGGAGTGAACACCAAAGAAAATTTGATGCGAAATGTGATGAGGGAATATTCCTAGGATATTCCACCAAGAGAAAATCTCTCAAGTGTTTCAATAATAGGACTCATAGAATTATGGAAAGCATTAATGTAAGAGTTGATGAAACCTTTGAGAAAACTGAGGAAACCTGTAGTGAGCAAGCGGTGAACGAACTGGTTGCAACCTTCTGGGAACCGGTTGACAACCAACCGAGTACCAGTAACAATGTTCCTACACTGACAAATGTAGATGCTGATATTGATGAAGATGAGGATGAAGAAGAAAAGCAAGAGGAATCCATCAAGACCATTCCTCGGTATGTCAAGCTGAATCATGATCCAAATCAGATCATAGGAGATAAGGATGCAGGAATCCTTACAAGAAGAAAGGTCAAAGAAAACTCATGTATGATCTCTGAATTTGAGCCTAAATCATTCAAAGATGCACATAAGGATGAAGACTGGATCAAGGCAATGGAAGAGGAACTTGATCAGATAGAGAAAAATGGTACATGGTCTTTGGTACCCAGACCGGAGCACAAAAATGTCATTGGTACTAAATGGGTGTTTAGAAATAAGCTGAATGAGGATGGCATAGTGATTAGGAACAAAGCCAAATTAGTGTGCAAATGATATGCTCAAGAAGAAGGAGAAGACTATGGAGAAACCTTTGCTCCTATAGCCAGATTGGAAGGAGTCTATATGCTTCTTGCATATGCATCTTTTAAAGGTTTCAAAGTATATCAAATGGATGTGAAATCTACATTCCTAAATGGTCTACTTGAAGAGGAGGTGTATATTGAGCAACCAGATGGGTTTGCCCTATCTAAAGATAGTGACATGGTATGTAGGCTACATAAAGCCTTATATGGACTAAAGCAGGCACCTAGGGCATGGTATGAATGTCTGCATTCTCATCTTGTGAAGATTGGATTTGAGAGAACAAGTGAAGATAGTAATATCTACTTGAAGTCAGAAGGAGATCAAATCCTGATCTGTGAGGTATTTATTGATGACATTATCTTTGGTGGAGATGACAAGATGAGTCATGAGTTTGTAGATGAGATGAAGAAAGAGTTTGAAATGTAACTCATAGGGGAGATTAAATTCTTCATTGGACATCAGATCTAGCAGATGAAGGATGGAATCTTTATCACTCAGTCCAAGTATGTCAAAGAGGTGTTGAAGACCTTTGGCATGGAAGATAGAAAATCGGTTGGTACTCTGATGGTGACCGGTTGTAAACTATCTAAAGAAGCTGACTTAGAATTGGTTGATGAGAAGGAATATTGATCAATGATTGGTAAGTTGCATTATGTAGTGCATAGCAGACTGGATATTGCACATGCAGTTGGCATTACTGCAAGATTTCAGAAAAGCCCAAGAGAATCTCACTTGGTTGCAGTCAAGCGGATTCTTAGGTATCTAAAGGGAACTGTTGACTATGGATTGTGGTATCCTTATAGCAAGGATTTCAACTTGAAAGTATACACAGATGCTGATTGGGCAGGCAATATAGATGACCGAAAAAGCACAACCGGTGGTGCATTCTTTCTTGGTGGTAGACTGGTCTCATGGATGAGTAAGAAGCAGAGTTGTATCTCTCAGTCTACAGCGGAATCAGAGTATGTTGCAGCTTTCATGAACTGCACTCAAATAATTTGGATGAAACATGTATTAAATGGCTTCAAAGTTCCTATATCTGAACCGGTAAGTATATTTTGTGACAATACTAGTGCAATTAACATCTCCAAGAATTCGGTTTTACATTCTAGAACCAAGCACTTTGAGCTTAAGTATCATTTCTTAAGGGAAAAGGTTCAGAACAAAGAGATTGCACTGGAACATGTTTCCAGTAAGGAGCCATTAGCAGACATATTCACCAAGCCTCTCCCAAAGACTACATTTATGTACTTAAGAGGTGAATTAGGGGTGTTGCCCCTTCAGGAGGTAAACTAAAAGCATATGCTCTGCATCAGTCAGGTAGTGCATAGTCAAATTTATTTTGGATTGATGTGTTGAAGGATGCTACTCCTCAGGGGGAGCAGCATAATGGAATAGGGAAGCTTGTGCCTCCACTTTGGCATTGTTGTCAAGGGGGAGAAGATGTGAAGTGGAGAAGATATCTGCAGAAAATGGGGAGAAGATGTGAAGCGGAGAAGATATCTTTGTTTATTGCCATCAATGCAAAAGGGGGAGATTGTTGGCATTATGTGAACCGGTATGTGGACATAATGATATTGTATGTTGTCATTGATGTCAATATGCTGAAGAAGTGAGAATCGACATATGAGAGAACCGATAGAACACTGTGAACTGGCATTAGTGCCAAAGTGAAGTGATGTGCTTGTTCAAGGTGAACCGACATATGGTTATGGGAACCAGCACATGGAAGCATTGTATGACTACCGGTTCGTAGTCTCAACTTTAGGGTTTCCAGTTTAAGTGCTTCAAGCCTGTGTGGCTCAACTAGTGACATTGTGTGATGAGTTAGCATTGTAATGAAGAATAGATCATGTTGCCACGTCAGCCTTGTGCACGTGAAGGATCTTGCATGAAGGAGATTGTTCCTATCTACCTCGGGAATGTGTGAAGTCTGTAAAACAGTGATAACATGTGATGGGTTATCAGCTGCCATGAAATCGGTGAAAATGGATGATGGAGAATGTCTTGAGATTGGATCAAGACTGTTGCAATTAATGGAGTGTTCTCAACGGTCAGGATTGAACCATTTGAATTCCTTAACCTAACAGGTTTAGGGTTTAGGGTTTATGCTACCGACCTATCTATTTTCCTATAAGGTCAATTTTGTGTCTCTTTCTAAGGTTGTTGGCAAAAGTTGTGTGTGTGTATCCGAGAGAAGGGATACGTAATTCTTGCTAGACCAAAAGGAGAGAAGTGATACCTGCAGAGTGTAAGTGCAAAAGGTGAAGAAGAGCTTAAGCGGATCTATATTGGCATTGAGTGTTGTTACCAGATCATTGTAATACTTGTTGATCTCTAACCACCTCAACAATTGGAAAATCCCTTAATAGGGTAGCCTTAATCGGCTTGCTATAAATCCTTTAATAGGGTAATTCAAAGCTATTGAGTTTGAAGTCCTTTAGCTATTGAGTTCTTGAAATCCTCTAACAAGGTAACCTTTAACAGGGTTTAACCCTTAACCGGGTGATCTTTAATAGGATCGATTCCTAGCAGAACCTATTGTAATGTCTCTAATCGGACAAGGCTCCTAACAAAGCAGACTTCTAAAGAGTTCAAAAATAGCTTATGGGTATTCATCCCCACCATGGTTTTTCCTAGTTGGGTTTCCACATGAAAAATATGTGTGTCATGTGTGATGCTTCTATCTTGTGATGCTTTCCTATTATCTGTCAAGCTTATGATGGTTCTGTGTTTTATGCCTGTCAATAAAACATATTGAACTAGTTGTTATTATGATCTGATGATAGATTACCTATTTATGCATAAGGGTGAAATGGTAGTGTAATCTTGAGTTGAGTGAAAAGCTAAGTGAGTAATCGGTTAATGCTTGTCTCAGTCATTCTTAGCTTTACCGGTGTCACTGCTTGCCAGTCATTTAAAGTGTCTATTTTCAAACTAGTTTAGGACTGTAGTTTTGTCTGTACTGATTCACCCCCCCCCCCCACTCTCAGTACTGGGTTAGTACTATGTGTTCATCATTGAGTTATCACTTTCTACTTTACCATGAGTACTTGTATAGGTTCATACTCATGTTAAAGTGGGGGCTAAATGTAGTATCATAAATTGTAACCTTGTACAATTTACATCACCTTTTATGCCCCTACTTTATCATGACCCATCCTAGTTTTCGCCTAGATCCATTTTGCCCCTTTTTACCTCAAATTTGATGTCGCCTAGCTATACAACTGAGTGGACCCTATTTGAGATTGTATTCTCCTATTTACCTACTTGTTTGCCCTGTTTCAGGAGGACAAGGGTACTTGGGGTGCCCTGAGTGCCATGGTCCTCCTTAAACAAGCCCTAATTCAAATTTGTTAGTGCACTTTCTCTCCCTGATGGGTTTTGATCCTCGTGCCTCAATTTGACCATTGGAGGTCAGCCTAATCGATAAATTACCTTGGTAAACCTATATAAGAGCATTCTTCCTATTAATTTCCATCTAACACAATCTAAAATAAGTGGTCCACAATCTACCCAATCATTTGTGCATTCATCAAGCATTAATCATCAAGCAATTTCAAGCATTCAAGGTAGCATTTCATCCCACCCTATTCTTCAAGCACCATGGAACAAATCACGTCAATTTTTCATGCAAGTATATGTTTGTGTTTGAGTTTCTATGTGTTTCCATGTTATTGCATCAATACTTGTGATCACATCTAAAGGGCATTTCATCATCTTCTATCAATCATTGTAGATCTGAGGTATATCATTTAGCATTTACTTCAGAGTTTCCATTTCATATTTCAATTCAACTCAAGGTTAACTCCTTTACTAGGGTTTGACCTAGGCAAACCCCCATCAACAAACAAATTTATATCATTTTGTGTGTAGGAAATTGACTTAGGAGCCATGAGCAATAAATTCAACAAAGAAGATGATGATGACAAGATCCAACTTTTGAAGATGCGAAGAGCAGAGGATCGGGACACCCCACATCTCTTGGTCTTGAGAATTTCAGATGAATTTTTGAGAGGAGATTATGTGTGTCATCCTAATTTGGAAAAGATTTAGTTTGTTTGCATCCAACTTTCAGAGGACTAGGTTGCTCCACACCTCCTCATCCTAACAATTCAGCGTGAGTTTTCTATCATAGGTTCTAATCTATTTCTCATCCTTAGATCCAACTTTACAACTCTACACAACATCTGGAACTTACTGTTACTATTATTTTATATCAAATTTTCATTGTTTGTCCTAGATCTAGTCGTACAATTTAAACCTAAGTAAAATACAATTTCAACTCAAACAAGGAGGATAAATCTTATATGAATTCAGTTCTTTTAGGGGTGGATCAATCAAATTCAATCTCCCCCTTAATGTGAGATGGCCCCATGAAACTAGTGAATTTATTAATCTAATTTGTGAAGTCCTAATTTCACCACCTCACAATTAGATAACTTATTTGTTTATAAGTTGAATGTGCAATATTTGAGTAGAAAATAATATAATAAAATATTTAATTATATATTTTTAATTATGTTGTGAGATAGAGTTGTCACTAAAATTAGTTTATGGATGTTATAGTTAAATAACTGAAAAAGTAAACAATTTAATACATTTTTATTTGATAAAGAATCAAATATTATCATGTTCACATTCAAGTTAGAATATTGAATTGAATTATTTTTTAGTTGCAAATAAAATTAAATTGATAAGTCAATCTTAATTGATTTTACAAATTGTATATTTTTTAGTTTGCATTGTGCAAGGTTTTTAATTTAAATTTAGATTCTTGAATTAAATAAATTGATTAAAAAAATAATTTCTTAGTTTAATAGAATACAAATATATATTATATTTAAAATTTTGAGAGATTTTTTTTTTGTTGTTGTTGATAAAAGTGGCAAAGCCACTGAACAATTTTATTAATATAAAAGAGTTTACAAGAAAGCCTGGTTCGAATGAGCATACCGGCAGGAAAGAACCAGGCAAAGAAAACCTCCGGTTATAGCTCTTGATCACTAAAATTTGAGAGATTATTATTAAAATTATAATTTGATTAGAATATAAATTAGTTTTTAGTAAAGTGCTTGAATTAAAATAACAATATTTTAATTAAAAAGTTAATTTATTAAAATATTTTTTAATTTTTAATTTTAGGATTTTACAATAAAAGATTTGAGAAAAGAAATGGTTTTTTTAAAAGATATTAAATTTCTTCAGAGGAAACTTTGGCATTCTAGGAATGACACATAGGTTTTGAAGATTGGAAAATTGAAGTGCTTTTCTTGGGAAATTGAAAGATTGCAATTAAAAGTGTTTGGTCTTCATCATTTTATTTTTAGTCACGAAATTAAATTTGAACAAATATTTTTAATTGTTTTAAACCAAGAATTTAAGAATTACTTGTGAAAGTGATGTAGATTTTGTCAAATATGCATTTCCTTTTTCAATATTGATTAAATAAGAAAATCGCAAACTTATTTTATTTTTCTTTGATAAAAGTGGATGAGACCACTAAAATTATATTGATTATATGTATTTTTTACATGTGTCTGGTTCAAAGAGCACTGAAGGGAAAGAACTAGTACGAAAACCCTTCAGTATTGCTCAAAAGAACATAAACCTATCTATCCATTACAAAAAGCCCATAGGCATACCAAACCCCCCAAGTACATTGCAATACATTGCCATCCGCATTAGATATAAAGGAAACTGTAAGAATCAGTCTAATAGAGAGCACTGAAGACCCTCAGGAAGAAGGATGAGACCGAACCAAAGAATAATCCAAAGCAATAACCAAAGGAGTAATATCAGAATAAGAAATCCTCTGCAATACCACATTAACTACTCTTTCCAATTCCTTAGAAAAAGCCACCATCCACCGAATTTGGCAAGAATTCTCCGTAGAAAAAAGAACATGATGTTAGAGTAAAAAGAAAGACAAAGATCAAATGAAAGCCATAAGTACCCACCAACAACAATATAACAGAGAAGGAGATCACCATGTCATAATTATCCCATCATAAAAGAAACCTGCTAATATGAAGTTGATCACGTAATGATAAAGCCAACAGATACCATAATATCCCCAATCATTAGAACAACTCCTTGAATCACAAATCAACCATGATGCCATATGAAACAAAGGGAGAAACAAGTGCTTAAGGTACGAAAATGAAAGAAATTCAAAAAATCTCGCCAACCAAGATAACCAAAAGTTGACCACTCAACCGAGAAACAATAATTCCACCATCCAAACCAAAGAAACCCCTCCTACCCCCGGACTTTGTGCAGAGATACTACCAAATATGACTACAACAAGAATGTTGCCATAAGGCAGGACATCATCCCCCCTATAGCCATATAGGGAAGTAACAAGCACACAAAGCAAGGAGACATGAGAAGGTACTAATACAATAGGCACCTCAAACCAATAGAAGAAAACCCAACAAATTTCCTACTCCATGAATAAAATCTAACATAAGATATCAATAACAAAAATATTGTCATGAAGGCCGGCACCTTTACTACATATACTAACGAAGCATAGATCGTGAAGTAGGTTTTCAAGAAGGAGGACCACCTACTAAAAAAGCATTTTCATGCAAGATGCAGGAATGTTCGAGGGAGAGACCTCTAGGAAATCAACACCCTCAACAACAACCTTATTTGCTAAAAAAACCACAATGACGTTGATCTCCCTGAAATAATGCGAAATGGAAAAAGTGGAAAAGCATTTTAACTACTGAAGAATGTGATCTAAGAAATATTGTAGATGCCAAGATAGACATTTCTTAGCTACAACCCCCTGAAACACCACCATGGAATCTCCTTCAATAACAATGTCTTTAATGTTTAATGCAAGACCGAGATCAAGCCCAAAGGATAAAGCTTGAAACTCAACCATGTTATTGGTACCATGCCCAATTTGTTTACCCATAGCTTTGATGACTTTCGAAGAATGATAAAAAATAACTACTCCAATACCAGACCTTCTCGGATATCCCTTGGAAGCCCCATCAAACTGAAGTTTGAATGAAGGGAATGGAGGAGGAGTCCATCTAGCCAATTTTCGTTTAACCAAAGAAGATAGACCTCCTGATACAGCCCCATGGGAAGGCATCAGACGAAGTGCAGACCATTTCCAAGTAACCTAATTATCCGAATGAGAGAAAGAACTGAAATGATCTAAGTTTTTATGAATGAAAGAAAGTACCACGTCAGTGATGGATGTTTGAATTTTACCAATTACTTCAGTCAAAGTGGCATATTTATGATTAAAAATTCTAGAATTTCTTTCAAGCCAAAGATTCCAAATCACCAGTGATGGGGCCACAACCCAAAGGGATGAATAAAATGATGAGGAAAACAACAAGGGCCAGGCCATGAAATGCGAAAGTAGATTGGGACCTATCGCAGAAGACCAACCAAGCATGCCAAATAACCAGTACCAGCACTCAAAAGCAAATGGACAAAACAAGAAAAGATGGTCCATGGATTCCATACAATGACCGCAAAAAACACAAGAAAATACAGCTGTAATCCCAAGTCTATCCAAACGCATCCCAATGAGAACCTTATCTTGGACTGCTAGCCAAGCAAACGACCCTTCTTTAGGAAGACAAGCTAGATGCCAAAAAAGCTTAGTAGGCTAGCAAGGGGATGGTGAAGTCTGAACTAAAGAATTATAACCATCTTTAACTGAATAAGAGCCAGCAGCACTCTTAATCCAAACCAAGGAGTCCTCTTTATTTTGGAAAACAAGGGGTCTTTTGTGAAGTTCTTCCACAAAAGCCAGAATAAGATTATTATCAATAGACAAGGGAAGGATAATCTTCCATTTCACAATCACACAAGGACCAGTGGAGATAATGTCAAAATAATCTGCAACAAAAGGCCCCCAAAACTCTGATAGAATACCAGACAAAGGGGACCAGTCTTGGATAGCTAAAAGGGCAAAGTGCCCATTCTAGACTTCATCCCAAAACTGGACTTTCTTCCCATTATGGATAACCCAGGATAGATGTGGTAAAATAACCATCTTACAAGATACCAAAAAATTCCAGAAAGCTGAACCTTTTGGAAGAGATGAAGCAGTAAAAATCCTTTCTCTGGAAGCACCCCTTAAATACTTAGCAAACATGATGGCAGCCCATTTACTATGAGGATCAACATATAACTTCCAAACCAATTTTTCCCCCAAAGCCTTATTCTGAGCAACTAAATTATGAATAATCGCACCCCCTAGCTCTTTGGGATGACAAATTTTGTCCCAAGCCAAGAGAGGGATCCTCACCCTATCACCCAAGTTATCATTCCAAAGAAAGGTCCCAAGGGAAATCTTAATGCTCTTAATAACTTGGCGGGGAGCCTGCAAAACATACATCAAATATGTGGGGATGGCATTCAAAACTAACTTAATTAAAAGAATTTTACCAGCCATCGTAAGCCACTTATGATTCCAGGAAGAGATTGAGGAGGATATTGTATGAATAATTTTGTTCCAAAAGGAAGCCAATTCTGACCCTAGAAAAAAAGGAATGCCCAGGTATACACACAGGAGGGTCCCTACTTGAAAATTCCAAAAGCGGACGAGTCTATCTTTAACTAGAGGGGAAACATTCACAAAAAAGACTTTGGACTTATGATTATTAACACTTTGTCCAGAAAAAGTTGCATAATCATAGATAATTTTCTTAATAACTCGAGCCTCCCTTAGAGAGGTTGCTCCGAACAAAAGCATATCATCCGCAAACAAGCAATGGGATTGCAGAGAAAGGAGGCCATCTATTCTAATACCTAACCATAAACCAGATGATGTAGCATTAGATATGGCCTTACTTAACGCATCTACCAAAGAATAAATAGAAAAGGAGACAAAGGATCCCCTTGCCTAAGTCCCTGAGAGAAAGCAAAAAACCCTAATGGGGAACCATTAGCCAAAACTGAAAAGCGAGCAAAAGGTATACAAGAAAACACCCACTTAAACCAACAGCACGAAAAACCCAATTGATGCAAAACAACCCTAAGAGCCTGCCAATTAAACCAATCATAAGCCTTAAGCATGTCTAGCTTAAGTATCATAGCCGAAACCTTTTGTTGAGATATGGAGTGCAGAATTTCATGAGCTACAATTGCACCTTCAGATGTTTCTCGACCAGGTACAAATCCTCCCTGTTCTAGGGAAACAATCCAAGGAAGGAGCTTAGAGAGCCTAACCGAAATTTCCTTAGTAAAGATTTTATATAAAGTAGTACACAAGGCAATCAGAAAAAAATCTGAGAATGAAGTAGGATTATCCACCTTTGGAATGATAGCAATAAGAGTAGTATTAAGCTCTTTAAGAATAGACCTATTTCTTCTAGATTCCTCCAAGGCTAGCAATATGTCATTCCCTATAAACTCCTAGCACTTTTGAAAGAATAGTGTCGTAAAACCATCCGGACCCGGGGCCTTCTCCGGATGCATGGAAAAGACTATCTCTTTCAGTTTAGCTAGAGTAAAGGGAGCCATAAGCTTCTTATTATCTTCTTGAGAAACTAAAGAGGGGATCGATTGCACAATCTTATTATCTAACGCAACTGGATCTGCTGTAAGAAGTGACTTAAAGAACCTAACGGCTTTGGAAGCAATCTCTTCCTCATCCACCAAATTGTTCCCATTAGAGTCAGTAATACAGGAAATTTGATTACGCTGTCTCTTGAGCTTGGACAAGGAATGGGAAAACTTAGTATTTCTATCCCCTTCGAAGAGCCAAAGATCTCTAGACTTCTGCCTCCAGTAAGATTCTTCCCTAGCCAAAGTCTCAAAAAGTTGAAATTTCAACAACTTCAACCTATCATACAAAAGAGAGGACATTCCTAAAGCCATAATGCTCTTATTAATTTATTCAATTTCGTCCTGAATTCTGGCCTTTTCTCCAAAAATGTTCTTGAAATACGATACATTCCACACCTTAATCTTCTACTTTAAGAAACCCAGCTTCTTAACAAGCTGAAACATCTAGGATCCAGGAAAGAATGGGGCAAAGTACCACCATTGCTTTAATGAAGGTAGGAAAGATTGATCCCGAAACCACATTGGCTCAAACTTAAAAGGTAACTTCTGAGGTGCCCTATCCTCAAAAATAGTAAACTGAATAGGAAAATGATCAGAACCAGTAAAGGGGAGAACTGAGGAAACAAAGTCCTGTCTTGAATTGAACCATTTTTTTGAAACCAAAAAATGATCCAACCTCTTAGAAATTTGGCAAAAGTCTCTACGCATGTTGGTCCATGTAAATGTCCCATTAAGTGGTTTACAATCAGCCAGATTTAATGACTGAATGAAGAAGCAAAAATCTGACATAGAATGCTTGTTAGGGATGATTCTCCTAGCCTTTTCATTCAAACTAGTAATTGCATTAAAATCCCCCCCCAAAATTAGAAAAACATTACGCAGCGGGGCAACAAGGGAAGCCAAAAATTCCCAAAGGTTTCTTTTTTCTAAAACCCCAGATGGCCCATAAACATTAACGAGCCAAACTTTTAAATTAGATATCCTACTTTTGACCAGACCAAGCATCCAATTGGATGAGGAAGCAATTAATGAGAAATGAACACTAGAATCTTTCCAAAGAGTCGCAAGACCCCCAGAAGCACCAAAAGAGGGAGAAACACAAAAATTCCACACTTTCTAGGAAGAGAATAACCTATCAGCAGAAGAGAGATTTAACTTAGTTTCTTGTACCATGACCATATCACACTTCATTAAGTCCAATTGTGACTTAATCAAGCATCGTTTGTTAGGGGCATTTAAGCCCCTAACATTCCAGGATAAAATCCTCATTGGCCCTGAGGGGAAGCATCTTCTCCCCTTGAGATTTCCAAAGAAACCGGAGAAACCTTACTTGCCAAAAAAGTCTTGTGAAGACTATGCTTAGTCGCCAAGCCTCTTGTGACTGGTGGACTAAAGGGTTTTTTGGATCTCTTCTTTCTGGAAGTTTTCAAAGAGGAAATAAGAGTTGACTGAATTCCCGCATCAATTTCTAGTTTAGTTTTAACAGATTTGGGTTTACGACTTCTTTTCCCAGGAGTTGACAATGTGGGAGAAAGAGGGGTTTGAACTAAAGGAAGACCAGTATTGCCCAAAGAAGTGTCTGCAGCTAATCTATTTTCTAGAACCGAAGCCACCCGACCCTCTACCCTATCTGAAAGTTTGTGAGCCGAAGATGGCCCAAGATCTGATGGCACTATGACTTTATCCAGATTAAGTACATCAAAGGAGTTTGTAGTGGGAAAAGCAGCCAAGTCATTTTCCAGGCTACCCAAATCAACTGAGATTGAAGAAGAATTAAGGAGATCAATTTCATTTTAGAAAATTGTAAGATATTAAGAAATAACTTAGAGTTATTGAAAATTCTTTGAAATATGTTTAATAAATATTCATTCTAAAGATTAAGTTTAGGGAAAGTGTCCAATTTTTTTCTATAAGAACAAACATGGTGAAATCTAGAGAAGTCTAATAAAGAAATTTCATTGAATTATATTTGATTTTTTTTAAAAATAAATTATAAATACATTTAAAATTAATAAAATATTGATTTAACGATTTCAATTAGGATTTTAAATATGCCTATCACACTATTCTATGCTAGAAAAAATAGTGAAAAAATTATTCAGAAATATGTATTTGAATATATAATGACTAATTATTATTTTATAATGGTAATCTCATTATTAATTTTAAATTTGAGTGAATTTGGAATTAAGGAAATTAAAAAAATAAATTATTGTTATGACAAAATATTATATTTTGACTACAATAACTTTTGATTTATAGATAGGATTCCTCTAAAAAACATATGAATAGTGTGATATTAATTTGGTTAAATCTTAACCAAAAATCAACCATACTCAATTTATAGATTATAAAGTATGATCAGTTTAATGTTCATATAATTGTGTTTATATTAAATAAAATATATATTTATTAGAGGATTTTCAATTACACATGAGTAGAGAGAAGAATTTTTGCTCTGCAACTGTGACATGTTGTGCATGTTTGAGGGTTTGTTGAGGGGTTACCCCCTACAGGTGGAGGAGGTGGTAAGGCCTCCTCCATGATGGTAAGACCCCTGCTCCTATCTTTGCTTTCATTGTTTTTTGAATTTATTTTGTTTGTGCTCTCCATGGATTTTTTTCAGGCTGCACGTGTGGCCGTTTATGATCTCCGATGGGAGACACTTCTAGTGGGCCGACAATTATTTCCGAGTGGCTGGATACCTCACAAGATGAGGTCGAGAGAGTTAATGCCAAATCCTTTAAGGAGGTCATGATTGACTCGACCTTCCATATTCCTGATGAACCCAAATTTGTTCTAGTAAGTTCCTCTGAGTCTGAGAGTGATGGCGGAGGTCGAAGACGAGGTAAGTGCCCTAGCCCTCCCTTGCCGACTCTATCTATCATGCCTAATGACTTAATGGAGAAAGTCGTAGACTTGGAAAAGAATAGGTTAAAAGATATTGCTATTTTTTTTGCGACAGTGGATGTAGATAAATGCACTGCCAGATAATTCATGGATGAATGGTTTAAAAATGTTTGGAATAAAAAAATAGGTTTTCATATTTCATTCTTGTCGTATGATTAAGAAATGGCTTATTTGTTATTTTTTTCAAAGATAATAAATCTCAGGAGGAGGTTAGCAAAAAATTATTATGGACTGTGGGTAAATGCAATTTTCAAGCCCTAAATTGGACCCATCATGTGGTTAGTGAAGAAATTATTGCCTTATCATACCCTAGGGGGATACAAATTAAAAATTTTCCACCTATCTTGTGGAAGTTTATCCCACAGATTGTTGAACCTATTGGCAGGGTTATTAGGATTGATAATTCCTCTAGTCTTGTCCCTCATTTAGATGCTAGAGTTATGGTTTCTATTAACCCTGACCGTGATATCCCTAGATTTTTCGACATTAATCTTGATGATGAATCCATATCCTACCTTATTGAAACACTACGTGGGATTAATGTGTGGTTTTTGTGCAAAAGAGAAGGGCACATTAGAAGAAATTGCCTAATCTTGTCGTCTAGGAGAGGGGTTTCAAAAAACCCTAATGGTGGTAATGTGGCCTTAAATGAGGGTAACGAGGACCCATCCCCATTGGGTTCTAAGCTTGAGGATTCCCCTTCATTGATTGATAAACTTGATTATTTGAGGGAGGCGGTTAACAAGGCTGTGTCTGAGTCTCCCAAGGAGCCTCTTGTGCTTGACAATGCTGTGGAGTTTGGATCATTCAATGTTGACCCCCCTCCTCACTCTACGATCTCTGAAGCCATTTCTCAGCTTGACGAACCCCAGAAAGATGGCTTTAAGTTTGTTGTGCCTAAATACAAGAACAATACAAAGAAGAATGCCCAACAATTGGCCCTAGAGAAGATTGGGGATTCTATGAGAAGTAGGGGTGGAAACCTTCAAGATATTCCCTCTTATAAGGACTCTACCTCAGTGCCCATGGATGATTGTGCTTTTGATTCTCCACATGAGATTAAATTTGCTGGTAAGAATAATAAGAATTCCTTAGTTAAATATATTATTTGTAAATTTTAAGGCTTAGACCATGCCACCAATGATTTGGGTGGGGTTGGGAATTCTACCCCCTCGGTGATCTAGAGTCTATTAAGGTCTCCAACAAATTTGACATTCTATCTGAAACCCTACCTTTGACTATAGATTCAGTTGAGTGTCGAGAGACTATGGATCCTTGAGGGGAAGAGGGAATTCCCCTCCCCACTAGCCCTTTGATGATATGACACTTACATCATCTATGATTAACAATGGCTTTGATGTAGATAGTGCTTTTTTTAGATCATTACTGCTGACACCTCTATTGGCAAACCCAATCCTAATAATATTCCTACCTTGTCTAACCTTGGCATCTTTGGTGTCGATACGTGTGAGGAAGTTTCCATTGATGGCATCCGCGAGTCTGAGGTGGAGACTGAAATGGCCTCCAACATCTCAATCATAAGTGGGCATTTTGACCATGGTGAGGACTCAATCTATGATGGTAAAACTAAAGGGGGGAGGTTGAGGAGCTGGATGGTAATGATCCCAATACCCGTCCTAGGCAGAAAAGGGTAAATAATAAGGTCTCTCCTCTTCCTAAGAAGCTTAATGTAAGAAGCTTGATGGGAAGGCTGACCTACCCAAATGTTTTAACAGTTTCAGGATTGCCAAGGAGTCAAAGTAAGATCCTCTGTATATGATGAAGTGCATATCTTAGAAAATTTGAGGAATTGAATCCCCTGACAAAAAACACATCATTAGGAGATTCCTCAACCAGCATATGGATGTTGATTTTGTGATGTCGCAAGAGGTAAAAGCAGTAAACTTCACCCTAGAAGTGAATCTCAACTTCATCTGGAGGGATGCACTTAAAATTATCACTAAGCATGATAAAGGGAAAGGAGGGATTGTGATATTAGTCAATGCCAAATGGAGGGACTCCATACTTAGCTCTGGTTATTCTCCATGCAATAGAGTGTCTTGGGTCTCCCTCAAGGTTGGCAATTCTACTATTGGAATGCACCTAATGACTATAGAGATCGAAACTATGGAAGTGGTTGTGGACTCTTCCCAATATCCATTGGATTTTGGGGGGGATTTCAATATGATTGAGAATCAGGAAGACAAGATGGGTGGAGTTGGCTTGGATTGGAAAGGAGGTGAGAGGCTACACTGGGAGAGGATGAAGAACATGAGGAGGCTCTTTGACCCCCTTGTAGGCTTGAGGCAAGTATACAAGGGGATTTGGTTCAATTGGTGCAATAATAAAAAAGGCCACAAAAGGATCTATTGTAGACTTGACTAGTTTTATGTCGTTAAGGACTTTTTCTCCTTTATGCTAGATAGTCAAGGCAGCTTTGTGGCGGTGGTGCAGGAGCACCTTCACAATTTTGGCTTGTTTGACCCTGATGGGATTCCAAGTGTGTGTTTTAGGTTTCATTATAGTTTAAGTTTATCGTAGAGTTGTTTAGATAGTTCTTCTCAAGTTTTCTTTCCAGTTTTCGCCCATAGTGCCTTGTAAGCCAAAAATGACATTATACTGAAAATGTGTTAAAAACCTTGTAACAAGCCTAGAAAGGAATTGGAGTAGGTGTATTTATTGATTTGAAACCATCTCAAATGGTTAGGTGGAAGATATTTGTCTTGTAGGTCAAAAATGCACTAAGAGTAAAAAATTGCTAATGTTGTCAAACAACATTTTGACAAAAAGTGAGAAAAGTTGTAAAATCACTCTACAAGGTAGTTATGGATGCCATAATGGTTGGAATGGTTTGAGTGTGCCTATATAAGGACACTTCAAACATTGTAAAGAGGTTGGTTTTGTATTAGCAAGAGGAAGTTAATGAAATATGACTATTTTTCATGCTTTTTAAGCCAAATCTGTTGTAACAGTCTGTACATAGCACTATTTCCATACTGTACTTTCATTGGAGTTTGTGTCATGGTTGTATGAAGGTTTTTCATTCTTTGTGTTAGGCTTTTTACTGTGTTTTGGTTTATCAAATAAAATCTTCTAGTTTTTGCCAGTTGATTGCCCTGAACTGGGATTTTGAGGAAAATGGATTGAAACACTTGGTCTCCATGGGTAGCCAAGCAAAAATGAACCTTGGAGACCAAGTTGGACCTTTGTACATATTGTATTTTAAGTTTTTGCTGCTAGTCATGATGGAAAAGATGAATGGGACCCAGTTCTAGGCGAGTGCATGGTGGAAACTCGGTTAGAAGCAATCAAGTTAATGTTCTCAATCAATTACTAATGAGTTTTAATTGTCAATCTTCCTAGTTGAAGGTTTACTATGTTGTTATGAAGTTGTTTTTGCATTGTGAAGGAAGAAAACCAGATTACATTTCCTTCAATGAGCAGATTTAACAGTGTTGCAACAATAAACATTGATTTTGTTGTCAAGAATTGCTTTCTTGGTATTTGTTTGCCAAGTGTTTGTTGAAATGTTTGCAGGATAGAGACAGGGCAGGCATTAGTTTTTTGTGGCAGAAGTTTCCTAGTAGGGTGGAATCTTGGTACAAGATAGAGAAGTGATTTTCCAAGGCATCATGGTTCAAAACCCTCCAAAACCCTACATTTGTGCCCAAAATTGAGGACAGACATCAAACCTACTTCATAGAGCCTAAGACCTAAAAAATCTTGGAGTATAGACCTCATGAACATCATCCAAGTCAAATTTTGTGGTGGAGTTACCCATCGTTGGGCTAGGTGAGCAATTTTCTTCCAATTAGCCCTCCACGGGCTAGTAGCCCTTTTTAGGCCTCACACACATAAAACAAGGAGCCCGATTACCTTGAGCTCGTTGGGTTTGGAGAGATATTTGAAGGACAACTTAGAATAGTGGAGAAACCTCATGAAACCTCTATGACATCCTTGTGAAGCAATCTTGGGTCTTGAGGCCTAGTAAGTAGGGTTTGAGCAAGTGAACCAAGGAGGCCAAAATAACAAAATGAATCAAGATTTTGAACAAAACCTTTACCTAGTTTCCTAAACCATTTGGAGGAGCTTATGATGTCAAAGAATAGTCAGAGCAATGCACAAAGGACAAAGGAGTGTGTTGAAAAGAATGTGTTGGTTAAACATATTGGATAGTGAATTGAGTAAGGGTATGAGCCTACACAAAGGGTGGATGTTGGAGAAGCAATGCATGAGATGCTTAGCCTTGTGACCTCTAATTGAGATTACAAACATATATGATAGTCACAAACAAGTCTTTTAGAAGCCAATTGAACCATAAGACCTGTAAAGCGGAAAATCGCAATCGAACCCTAGTTGCTCTCCCCTCTTCCAACTCAAAGGAGAGAGAAGGGAGATTCACTAGGGTTGATGGTTTTCACTTAGGGGAGAGACTTTACATTCAAAAGAGGGGTTGAAACCCACAAGATCCAATCCCACGCAATGCAAGATTGGATGCTAAATGAGTTTCAAGGGTTATGACAGCAAGGCTACCCTCTTTTGTAAAGAATGTGCATAGAGTAATTAAGCTAGGAATGCATAGAAAGTGAGAAAGATTCGCTTATAAACTGAGATAGGAATACAGTATGAAGCTGTGGACCTGGAATTAGCAGTAAAATGTCGATACGGTGCTGTCTTGCAAATTTGAGCGAAAGTTGTCAGGATGATGGCGCCCGGCGCCACGGTCCTCCGAAAAATCCGCGAAACGAAGGGGGATTTGTTCGTCTCTGCACAAGGATTCCAGATCTTCAATTTCAGCCGCGTACCTGCAACCTACACACAGAAAAGCAAAGACGATTGGGGGGTTAGGGATTAGGGGTTTGAGTTTAGGTCAAACCCCAATTTTGGAATTAACCAAGAAATGAGCAAGAGCTGTAAATGTAAATGACTGTAAAACAAGTACTAATACCTTGTTCTAAGGATGTTTGTATCCTTATGTGTGAAGGTTTAGATGTTGTTGTTTGTTGTATGTTTGTAGGTTGTATGTAGCATGTAGTATGTGATCTCCTCTTCAATGGTTGAATCCTTGTCTTGAATGCAACACTTAGCCTTGAATGGAGACTTGAAATGATCAATTGCTTGAAGGAATGCTTGAATGCTTGAAGGCTTGAATGCTTGAGTATAGTTTCCACGCTTTGTACACATGTGACCTTCTTACCCAAATGGGAGAGGACAATGTAGTTTATATACTTGTCATTTAGGGCTGATAGACTGATTTTCCCAACCTTAGGCCAACCAGGAAAGTTTATTTTCCAAATTGCAAACAAAAAGACTTAAAGTCCAAAGGAGACCGGGCCCAAAATAGGACCCAGGGACCAGGGCACCCTGGTCCTGAAGGACCAGGGCGCTGGGCACTCTGGTCCCACCTCCCGGGACAGCAGGGTGCAAGGAGGTTCAAGCCAGGGTGCTTGAAAAATGCAGTTTTTAGTGTCGTGAGCAAGTTTCGGGGTCTCCATTCAGGTAGCGTGTTGCATCGCCATCGTGAAGACCGAAATACAGTCGAAATTGCAAGTGTCACAATTTTAGGACGCTACATTTAGCCCCCACTTTAGCGGGAGTATAGGCGTATGCTCATACTTCCGGTAAAGTACAAGGAAACAACATTGAAAGACTTTCACCACGTCAAGGAGGCAAGACACACCAAGCCCCCAGTGGACTAAGGATCTTACGACTTCGATTGACAAAGTAAAAGGGAAGATCACGAGGGAGAACCATGACTATCAGTAGTAAGGTTCCCTCACTATGAGTCATGCAAGAGAAATACCAAAAATTTTCAAGGCAAAGCTAAATTTGTCAAGAAATTTTCAAGTATCTTGAAAAGATATGAACGGGATGTATGCCCCCCTACGTTAAAGTGATCGCACACGCCTCACCGGGGGTGATTGCTTTAAGGTAGTGATACATATAAGAAAATGAGAAGGGAAAGGAGCACGTTATCACAAGGATTTAGCCCCCAAGTGTGAGATAAACCCAAGGATAATAGACACAAAACACAAAGCACAAGGTGACTTCGCTTTTCTCGGGGTCAGTATGCTGTATGATAATTCATGTATATATATCATATGTATGTATGCATAATTGTTCTTCATTCCCCAATCAAGGAAGGTCACCTAGAAGAAGGGAACACATGTGTCTTTTGAGTCAACATGAGAGAGATCGAGAGATCTCAATGCTTTGCATTGTCCTCAAGTAGACAACACTAAGGACAGCAAATAGAAGAATGAGAATAACATATAGAAGGAGTAACACAAGAGAGGAGGAGAGAATCTTCTATGCTAATGTATCTAGTCTAGCATGTCATCTACCCCCCGATCTTGTTGATCAATGTTTCGGGAAGGCAGGGAACATGCTAGAGGAGGAACATCCAACACAGCAGATGGAGCTATCACAAGATCCAAACAAGGGCTATGTTCATGTTCCGGGCCACATTGTTCTTGTCTAGGAGCTAGGATAAGTGCTTTAGAAAATTCATTAGATAAATGGTTATCAATATCAACAAGTTCATATTCACTATTAGAAGCAAGAGAAGTAGCATTTTCATCATGAATAACATTTTCATCTATATCATCATCAAGATTTATAAAAATAGGATCTTTAACTCGCACAGGATCAAGACCATCATGCATCTTATGTTTAGGAGATTTTGGCTCAATTTCCGGCTGAGGAGAAAATGGAATAATGCTTGTTGAAGGTGTTTTTGGAGATTGCAAAGTTTGAGCTCTAAGACGACGCTTTCGCCGGCGTTCACGTGCAGAACGATTTCGTCTAGTCTTAGTAGGAAGTGAAGAAGATTGAGGAGGAGGAATGTTCTCATCCTTATCACTTGGGTGTTTAGGTTGTGGTCTCTTAGGCTGGATAATAGGAGAAGAAGAAGGTCTCTTCTCTCTATAAAAAGAAGGAGGAGGAACTGCTCCATATAAAGGAGGAATTTTTGGTTTAGAAAGAAGACCAAGTCCATCATGACGAGGAGGGATGGGTCTACTTTTAGGAAGTTTATTAGATATAGACATAGTCACATCCATAGGGATGGGTTGGGAATCTTCTTGAGGAAAGACATTAGTTTTATCTTTCAAAGGAAGAACTTCCTTCTCAAGAATGATAGGAATGTCAAGTTCGAGTGTTCTAGGTTCACTTAGAGATAGGATCATATCTGTTTTCCACTTTTGATAAGATTTGAAAAGATGATCACTTCGCGGAGGAAGAGATTGGAATTGTTTAGGCCAAAAGTAATCAATAGGAACGCTAGAATTTCTTTCAGCTGGTTTAAAGAGACTATGATTGACAGTAACAACTTCACCATTATGGGGAAATTTCAAACACTTATGAATAGGAGAAGCAATAGCTTTCATGGAAGATAGCCAAGGATAGCCAAGCTTCACACGAAATTGTTCGGAAGATGGAATAATAGCAAAGTTCACATCAAGGGATTTGTTATGGACCTCAATAGGCAATGTAATAGAACCAATTGCAGGAGAAGAAAATGCATCAAATAGTTTCACAATCACATCTGTTTTGTCATAGATCACTTGATTCAATTGCAAAGTAAAAATAAATTCTTCAGTAATAACATTAACCATGCACGAAGGATCAATAAGCACTCCACGGCAAGGTGTATTCTTGACTTTTGCAACTATGTATAAAGGACCATCAGGTGCCCTAATGGTTTCACTGGAATCAAATGTGATGGAAGGTTCTTTAGGGATTTCTTGCTGCTCTACAAAGTTAATCACATTCGGAGCCATAGACACAAGACCATCAGATAAGAGAGAGGAATCATTAGCCTCAATCGCATTAGAGGTATGAGAAGGTAATGGATCAGTGAAAATCTGAAGATTTTGGTTAGGAGGAGCTACAGATGTATTGCCTTTATCATTCACTCCAGAAACAGAAATAGTATTATTATCAATCAAATCTTGAATTTTACCCTTTAAAGAAAAACATTTTTCAGTATCATGCCCAGGCTGACGATGAAATTGACAAAAAGCATTGTTATCAAAATAAGGTGAAGTAATCTTTGCAGGATCAATTTGTCTTATAGGAGGAAGAGTAAGCACATTTTGTTCCAATAACTTATTCATAATACTATGCAATGATTCATTCAAAGGAGTATACTTTCTTTCTTTCTTGAAAAATTTAGAAATAGGAGGCACACCTGATGCTGCATTCACATTGTTGTTGATGATGTTTTCATTGAATTTGATGGAATCTCTGTTCGGTTTAAACTTCCCAAATGGTTGTTGACTGCTATCACCCTTATCACTCGGAGCCATAGGATGTGATTGTTCCATTTGACTCACAGTCAGTTGATAATTGTGAAGAGTTGCACACAACTGTTGGAAAGAAGTAAACTCAGAAAACAGAAGTTTGTCTCGAATATCTTTTTGTAAATTAGAAATAAAGATTCTTTGAATATCATTGTCAGGCACTGGAAAAGAAATTTGAGCATACAAATGCTTATATCTACCAATGAAATCAGTCACTTTTTCTTTAACACCTTGTTTACAATGCATTAAATCAATCAAAGTAACTTTAGGACTTATATTGTTTTGAAATTGTTGAATGAAAGCATTTGCAAGTTGTTCGAAAGAAGTAATAGAATAAGAAGGCAATGAGCAATACCATTGTAGGGCTTTGTCTCTTAATGTTCTAGTAAACAATTTTGCAAGCAACCTTTGGTCATAAGCAAAATCAGTACAAATTGTTTGAAAAGTCTTAACATGTGTTAGAGGATCACCCTTACCATTATAAAGCTCCAAATGTGGAATTTCAACATGTTTAGAGGGAATAGCTCGAACAATGTCAAGAGAAAGTGGGCTCGCAACATCAAATGTGGGCACACTAAACTTAGATTGATTCATAGAAGCAATTTGTTGCTGTAAAGAAGAGATAGTTTGTGCAAGATTGTTAATGGTCGCTTCAGTCGAAGAGTTCATATTAGACGTGTTAGATTGAGATGGAGGTGTTATGTTATTGAAAGAAGGCAAAGAGTAAGGTGGTGGGACTCTATGATAGTCAATTATAGGGGATGATTGGACAAGAGGAACACTACAAGGAGGAATGGAATGGTTAAATGAATTGCCCCCTTGCGTCATGTTCATTTGTGGAGATATAATAGGGACACTCATTGAAGGAATGAATGAAGAAGTTGGATTGAATGAAGGGATAGGGTTAATTGAAGAAGAGGGAGGATTTCCCCCATGACTGGTGATCACAGGAGGAATGTCTTGTGTAGAAGTAGCCATTATATTTGATGTAAAGGTAGGTATGCTAGCAATAGAAGTCATCAAAGGAATAGAATGATTGACTTGAGTAGGAGGTTGTGTATAACCCAAATTTTCAGCACAACTCTTCATAGGCATCACATTCGAATCCACAATGTGTGCAATACCATGCAAAATATCAATTCCATTCTTATCACTTTGAAGCATACGTTTTAGACCCTCAATTAAAGGAAGAGCTTGACTATCGGGATACTCATGAGACATCCATTGGTGAAAATCGTCAAATTGGTTATCCAATTTTGAAAGTTGTTCTTCAGAAACCTCATGGAGAGCTTCTTCATCATTAGGAGGATTAGAGGAATTACCCATGTCCTCGTTAAAAAGGCTATTCAAATTAGGTTCCATCTCCTCGGTAATTAAACCTCGGAAAGACTTAATTCTACGGCTTCGTCTAACGGGAATAGTGTAAGTAGGGCTTATTGTTGTAAAACTCATGCACTAGAGAGGGAGAGAAAATTTTGATTTTAGAGGTAGCAATTTTCAGTAAAATCAGCCAATCTTCTGGATTTAAGTTGTTAAATGCAATCACGACAGTCTCCCGAAATTTCGGAAAAAAATGTCCGGGACCGTGGCGCTCGGAGTGCAACACGGTCCTTGCAACTTTTTTCGAAATTTGCAGGGATGAAAGGTATGATGATTTTAAAGCTAATCTGAAAAAATTGAGTGATTTTATGATCTATAGATAGGCCAAATTAAAGTTGCAATCTCAAAATTGAACCCTACCAAGATTGTCGAAAAATGCAAAATTTGAATTTTGAAAAAGAGAGGGAAACTGAAATTTTGAATTTTATGATTTTAGAGGGAATGTCAAGAGCAATGCAAATTTTGAAATTCAAAAATTGACTCAATTTCACGCAAAATTCAATTTTGAAAGCGGAAATTAAAGTTGTTGTAATTAAGCACTTAATTTCAAAAGTCACAAATTGTAAGAATTTGAATAAAGCACTGAAATTTCGAATGAATGATAACACATTTTTCAGATTTAGGACAGTAAGAACACAATTTTGACACAAAATTTCAATTTCAATGATTTTTGAATGATTAGAAGCGTTAATCCAAGCAATCCCTAGACCAACTTTGACTTTAATTTTGAAGGTGTTGTAATTGATAAAATCAGCCAAAATTTTGGATTTTAGCAGGAAAATACAGTAAGATCTCGCTCCCGAAATTTCGGAAAAAATGTCGGGGACGATGGCGCTCGGAGTGCACACGGTCCTCGCAACTTTTTTCCAAATTTTTAGGGATGAAAGATATTGTGATTTTATTGCGGAATCCAAAGTTATAGCTGATTTGGAGATGTTTTGATCAGTGAAATTGTCGGACAAAGGTTGAATCAAGAGGGTTTCAAAAATTAGGGTTTTGACACTTAACCACTTAATTTTCAAAATCAAAGCACAAATATGAATTGATAATTTGTAATAGAAGGGCAGATCTGAAACAAGCATTAACAATTAAATATTTCACAAGTTTAATTACTAAAAAGAAATTTTAGGGTTTTTATGCAATCACCTCTAAAATTTTGCAAAAGATCAAACATGGAAATGTAATCAATTTTTTCAGATCTAAGCATGAGAAATCAGAAAGGATGTTCACGTTGGGTTCACCAAAATGTAAAGTGGAAAATCGCAATCGAACCCTAGTTGCTCTCCCCTCTTCCAACTCCAAGGAGAGAGAAGGGAGATTCACTAGGGTTGATGGTTTTCACTTAGGGGAGAGACTTTACATTCAAAAGAGGGGTTGAAACCCACAAGATCCAATCCCATGCAATGCAAGATTGGATGCTAAATGAGTTTCAAGGGTTATGACAGCAAGGCTACCCTCTTTTGTAAAGAATATGCATAGAGGAATTAAGCTAGGAATGCATAGAAAGTGAGAAAGATTCGCTTATAAACTGAGATAGGAATATAGTATGAAGCTGCGGACCTGGAATTAGTAGTAAAATGTCGATACGGCCCTGTCCTACAAATTTGAGCGAAAGTTGTCAGGACGATGGTGCCCGGCGCCACGGTCCTCCGAAAAATCCGCGAAACGAAGGGGGATTTGTTCGTCTCTGCACAAGGATTCCAGATCTTCAATTTCAGCCACGTACCTGCAACCTACACACAGAAAAGCGAAGACGATTGGGGGGTTAGGGATTAGGGGTTTGCCTTTAGGTCAAACCCCAATTTTGGAATTAACCAAGAAATGAGCAAGAGCTGTAAATGTAAATGACTGTAAAACAAGTACTAATACCTTGTTCTAAGGATGTTTGTATCCTTATGTGCGAAGGTTTAGATGTTGTTGTTTTTTGTATGTTTGTAGGTTGTATGTAGCATGTAGTATGTGATCTCCTCTTCAATGGTTGAATCCTTGTCTTGAATGCAACACTTAGCCTTGAATGGAGACTTGAAATGATCAATTGCTTGAAGGAATGTTTGAATGCTTGAAGGCTTGAATTCTTGAGTATAGTTTCCACGCTTTGTACACATGTGACCTTCTTACCCAAATGGGAGAGGACAATGTAGTTTATATACTTGTCATTTAGGGCTGATAGACTGATTTTCCCGACATTAGGCCGACCAGGAAAGTTTATTTTCCAAATTGCAAACAAAAAGACCCGAAGTCCAAAGGAGACCGGGCCCAAAATAGGACCCAGGGACCAGGGCGCTGGGCGCTCTGGTCCCACCTCCCGGGACAGCAGGGTGCAAGGAGGTTCAAGCCAGGGTGCTTGAAAAATGCAGTTTTTAGTGTCGTGAGCAAGTTTCGGGGTCTCCATTCAGGTTGCGTGTTGCATCGCCATCGTGAAGACTGAAATGCAGTCGAAATTGCAAGTGTCACAATTTTAGGATGCTACAAAACCCAATTAACCCCTTTGAGCACTTTTCTAGCATCCTCCCTATCAGGCGGTGTGGCCATGCTCTCTATCCAACCACCATCCAATTATTGCTCACATTTGTCTGAGGGACAACACACCCTTTAGAGCTACTAGTAGTGAGAAATTTATGTTAAACACTAAACTATTGGATTATCATGACATCATTGTTGTTGTCTTCATTATCAGACATATCAACAAGTGGAACAATGGCCCCCATTCTAACATCAGGAGATGGAAAAAGAATATTAATAGTTGGCAATGTTTGTTACAAGCTATTGGCAAGAAAAAAGAAAAAGACCTTAGATATTCAGAGAGGATCCTTTCAGACAACCTGCATAATGTTGAAGAGCTAGTCCAAAAGGACCCCAATAACTTAAATCTCTCTCATTCTATGGCTCAGACCAAATATAACTTGAGGAGACTTCAACACACAAAGGTGGTAGGGGCAATGACCAGAGCCAAGGTTCAATGGTTGTAACATGGAGATAGGGGGTCTAAGTTCTTTTTCAATATCCTGAGACAAAAATAATGCAGAGAAAAAATTGACAGATTATGGGTTGATGGTAAAGATATTACTAATCTGGATGACATTAAGAATGAATTATTTCTTTTCTATCAATTTTTTCTTCTTCTTAGGATTCCCCCTCCTCTTATGAAGCCAGGGAGATATGTAGAAATCTTATCCCTAAGCTTATAACTGATGAGGATGGACATAATCTTAAAAGACCCATCACAATGGATGAGATCAAGAAGGCCATCAAGATTCTTAAGGATGATAAGGCCCTAGCTCCTAACGGACTCCCCATTGAGTTCTACAAGGCTAATATTAACTAGATTAGTGATGATCTTCTGGATATTTATGAAGAAGCCTTAGAGAAAGGCTCTCTAGGCCCTGACATCAATAGGGTATCATTAAATTGCTCCCCAAAGATGGGGACAAATATTTGATTAAGATTTGGCACCCCGTTACCCTTTTTGAATGTTTCCTACAAGATTATGGCAAAAATTATGGCCCTCATACTTGAAGATATATTGCCCAAATTCATTTTCTCCACTCAAACTGGTTTCATTAAAGGCAGATATATCCTAGAGAATATTATTACTAGTTGGGAGGCCATGGAATGGGCTAAGGTGTCTAATCAAAAGGTTGATATATTTTTGTTGGACTTTGAGAAAGCTTATGATAGAGTGGAATGGAGTTTCATCATCATGATGCTTGAAGCCTTGGTTTCCCCAAAGATTTTTTCTAGTTTGTTTAGGTCCTCCTCAAGGATGCATCTACTCAGGTTGAAGTTAATGGATCCATCTCTCAAGCATTCAAGCTAGGCATGTCCATTAGACAAGGATGCCCTTTGGATCCTGCCCTATTCGTTATTGCGTTTGATGCACTATTTTATTTGTTGAGGGAGGGTAATCTCTCACCCAGAGTCAGAGGGATTACCTTCCCAAACAAGTCTAGCTCGCTTAACATTTTGTTTACTGATGATACTGCTTTATTTGTGGGGTTTTCTAAGAACAATATGGACTCCTTGGTCACTAAGCTCAGAGTTTTTGGTGAGGCCTCCGGAGCCAAAATTTCACAGTCTAAATCCACTCTTCTAAGGTGGGAAGAGCACCCACCTGAATGGTTGTGCCACTATAGCTATCAATGGGGAGGACCTAGCAAGCAGGTAAGGTACCTGGGGATCCCCTTGACCATTTCCCCTTGCCTGAGAGAGATATGGTTGTGGGTTAGAAACAAGATTGAGTGAAAGTTGAACAAATGGGATAAACATTATCTCTCCTTAGTTGGGAGGCTTCAGGTATGCTAGAAGATTTTGTCCTCTTATAGCATCTACTATGCCTCGATGTGGATGTTTAGCAATTATCAGGTTAATGAGATTAAGAAATCCATAAGGAGATTCCTGTGGTCTGATGGGAAATGCAATAGGAAGATTCACTTTGTCAAATGGGAATGGTGCTGCATGGAGAAGAAAATTGACGGGCTGGGGTTGAAGGATCTTAGAATCCAGAGAATTGCTCTAGCTGTAAAATGGATTTTTCATGCCCTAGAAGAAAATGAGCCCTAGAAAGTGCTTGTCAAGAACAACATCAATATGGTGGTTCCTAAGGAGTCCAAATGTTGGAAATATCCCCCCCTCTATGATCTGGTTGCTAGTAGCTTTCCCGTCTCTACACCAGGCTCACTTGTCTTCAAACCTATTTGGAAAGCTTGGGAATATGTTAGGTGATGGATTTCTAACTGTAGGGTTAGCAATAATGATCTCATTAGTACAGAAAGATCTCTTTGGTGGAACCTCTTCCATAAATCGAAGCCCCTTGCACTCACTCAAAGCTGCTTGGCGAAAAGATGGGCTAGAAAAGATATTTGTTATTTTAAGGATATAATTACCAATGATAACCTTATCTATTGGGCTGAGCTTTCTACTATGTTTGATTTACTTTCCTCCAATCGAAGGACCTATAAAATGATTCATGATGCTTGTCAATCTTTGCAGCTCCCTAAAAGATGTATGAATTATAATGACAAGTTCCTTACATATACCTGGATGGATGGCACTCTGTTAAGTAATGTCAAAGCTAAATCTTTTTATAATGCTACGATTCATAATGACAACATTTTATTTCATGTCAATTCTATCTGGCACTCTGATTTTTATAACTCTCAATGGCATAAGATGTTCAGTAGGATGTAGAGCAATCCCATTGCTCCCAAGAAAAAATGTTTCAAGTGGCTATTTATGCTTAATAGGCTGCCTATTAGAATTGAGCAGCATAATGAAGATATTTGTAGCATTTGCAAGGTGGCTAAGACAACTAGACATATATTCTTTGATTGCATTATTGCTAGAGAGATCTGGCTTATGTTTGGTTTCTCTATTCCTCTATTAATATTTTGGAAATTGTTTATGGTTATATTTATGGTGCTAAAAAGGATAGTAACCTTTTTTGGTTTATTTTTTCCTGTGACATTCTTTGGTATATATGAAAAATTGGGAATGATGACAAGTTTCAAGGCAGAGCTAGGGTTTGTACTAAGTCTTTTCGTAGACTCTCAAACTATATTATTGTCTCGCAGGTCACCATTGTGATGCGTCTTAAAAAAAAGAAATTTCAAAGGTTCCTCGAAGATGGCCATACCAGGGTATTTATTTATGAGCTCGCTCATGGCTATACCTGAGGGAGAACCAATATGAAGAGGACCCCATTTGCCAATGCTCTTGATGCACTCATGGATGAAATCAAAGGAAATAGAGATGTGATGTGGCAATATGTGTCTTAGATGGCTTAGATGGGAGATGACAAGAAGATTGTATGGATGAAGGGGTCATTGAGCTAGACAACTTGGATGGATCGCTAGCCTATCTCTTCTTCTCTTCAACTGAATATATCTCCCTTTGGGGATACACTTAGATACTTGGGAGACATTTTGTCATGTATATAGTTTCTCAGAAGGTCTCATTTTGTGTATTTGACATATATTTTGTATATCTGTTACATGATATTAGGTGACTTAGGTTGTAACTTCTCCTATGATTGGAGGCAGTTACTTAAACTCTGCCTCTAACTATTTTGGATCTTTGTGGAGGATATGTATTTTGCTGATCTCCTTATATTTAATATATAAAAAAAAATTACACATGCATATCTTGTGGAGTTTGTTTTACTAGAAATTTCACAATTAATCTATGTGATCTCCAACCATGGTTTGGTGAGTTTTTACTTATTAGTTGCTTATGTGTTACATGTGTTGAGGATGGGTGAGTAGTTGCAAGTTGAGTTCATACTTTGTATAGAATTAATGAATGAATATTATTTATTTTGTCAATTCTAAGATGGGTGAGTAGCTATGTTTTGACTTCATTCCTCATATAGACCCATGCTTGAATATAATTTATGTGTACTCAGATGGATGTACAACTCCTTGAACATATTTAATGCTAGAGCACTATTTGTATTGTAACACAAATTAGGTCATGATTCTACTTAAGAGTAGGTTTATATCTAAAGAATAGGGTGCATAAGAGGTCTATCTTATGAGATTGTTATTTAAAAAAATAGAATAAATATCAAAAAATAAGGGGTTGTATTCAAAAGAATAAAATGGCTATTGAATAGGATTTTCATTTGAAATAATGGAATGGATATTATAAAGAAATTTGTACCAAAAGATAGGAGTTCTATTTTAAGGAATACAAGGGTTATTAAAAGCTAGTGTTTCTGTAATACCCTAAAATTGGTCATCTAAACCAAGGGCCCCTAAATTCGACAACATCACCAAGGTCCTAACCAAAGGCAATTAAATCAACTTTGAGCACATTATTAATTCTTTAATCATCAAATGTCACATGGCAAATCAATTACTCAATATTAATTAAATATTTACTTAATTAATTGAATCATTCCAAGAATATCATTATGATCAATTATTCTATTTAATTTATTAAATATCCTAACATATTTAATTAATTAATAAATTTGCCATTTAATCATGCAAAAAAGGAATTAATTTATTACAAAAGAGGAATTAATTACAAAGCAAGAGTTGAATTGAAAATAAAATAAAAGAATTGAATTGAGAGAGAAATCAAACTTGAGATATTATTTTTTTTTCTAAATTTAGAACTTGAAATTAGAAAAGCAATTAATTGAATTATTGATTATTCTCTAAAATTAGAACTCAAAGCTTTTCAGAAAAAGAAGTTCAGAATAATCTATTTTTATCACAAATGCATGGAATTGATTGAATATATTTCTAATGCAACTTGAACTTCCTATCTAAATGCATTTCAATTAAACTATAATTTGAATCTATCTCAAGGTTAACTGAACCTGATTTCTCAATTATTTCAATTAATCCTAAATTGAGCGAAGCCTTCAGCTCTCATCCAAATCACCCCAGAGCTATTTGAGAAAAACCTTGGAGATTATTATTATGTTGATTTTGCTCTAGAGTCATTGAAAACATTGTGTTTTTTTAATTATTTGCATCCATATTTAGTTTATCCATTATTGCTTGAATTCGTTATTGCTTGAATTATTCATACATCTTGCATCCATGTAGCTTAATATCATGCTCGTATAGATTAAATATTGCGTCTTGGTGTAGTCTAGTCACTGGTATTGCTTATAAAAATCTGAGAGCAATCTTATACTCGCATCTTTTAGAAGGCAATTAGTCGCTTTGTTATGGTTTATTATTTATTGATTATTGATTTACTAATCATACATGTAATGACTTAATTGAAGTGTTGTGTCTGCAGCTATCATTCCTTATTTCACTTTTTCACACACACAGTTTCTACTCAAAAAGTAGGCATTTCATTTGAAAGAATGAAATGGCTACTACAAAATAGTGTGTTTACTAAAATGTTGGGGTTCAATAGCCAAAATAGAATGGTTACTAAAAGTTAAGATGTTACTCAAAAAAGTAAATGTTATATTCAAAGGGATAAGTTGTATGTCATTTCCCAAAGAAGACATCATAATATTGTATGTTGAAGGAATTTGGATGATATTATAAGGATTTTGATTGAATATTAAAATGAGTACCTAGTTTGGTGTTTCTTATTAATAGTTTTATCTACCAATAACTTACTAGATTGATGTGTTCTAACTTGTTACATTGATGTGTTCTTGAGATGGTCATGCTTTATGTATTCTAGTTAGACTATTGAGATTTTCTTATTATACTTTTTATGCTTACAATTTCCATGTCTTGTACTTAATATTTTTTTAATTTTTTAATTTATGTGTATTATTTTTGACTTATTCAAGAAAAATCATATTTATTTTCTATGATATGTGTCATGTATTATGGTTTATTAATAAGTTGGTTCTATGTGGAGCAAGAGAATGTGATAAGGTTGTATAGATACATTTAATGTGGGATGTATATTATTCGACCTTAAGATACCTTAAATTAATCAAACATATAAAGTATGAAGAGTGAATGCTTTCATAGTATGGGATTCAAGTACTAATCATTTAGAAATTTTGCATATGATCTTTAATATATGATTTATTTAAGATAATTACTTATTTCCATGTATAATCTTTCTATGATGTAAATGATAGAGGTTAGTTGAATGAAACAAGTCCTCTCCCAACCTTAAAGAGATTATCATTAGATCCACCTCCCTAATTTCTATAGATTTGAGTATGTCCTACTATTCATAAGGTCCTTTTAGTTATAGGTATTAGCTATGAAATATAGATTATTTATCCATCTGTGTCCCTCTCCCCTTATTTGCAATGGGGATTGGAGGGAGAGGTGCGAACTCTAATATTTATGCCATGTACATATTCAAGCATGAATATGAAAAGAATATTTAAATAAGATAAACATTATAGATTGCTTCGGTTACTTTATGGGTATTGTGCTATTGGTTTATCACTTCAAGACAAGTTGATGTTTGGGGAGGAAAATGATTCATTTGATGTGTGGATTCAAATAGGTTTCCACACTGCTAAAAGTCTATAACACTCCCACCCTTACCTACATACTAAACCCCATGATCAAATTTTAGTGGGTTCCTTAATGAACGCTAAATTATTACAGGCAAAATTTGAAACATAAAAACAGTGCATCATTGCAAAATGGGTGCCGGTTAAACCTTTTTCTTCTTACCTGTCGAGCTACAGGGCTCCTTGGTCTGTGGCCCATCTCTAAACTTTCGCCTCCGCGCACCTTCCGTTTCACCTCCTGAGCATTCGAGTATTCTTTCAGTGATTCGCAACCCTCAATACCTCCTCTTTACACTCTAATTCCAAACCCCGGCCCATGAAATGCGATGCAATGTCAATGTTGGAGCGATAACAGTGCTCTGCTCTGACTTTAGAAACTCCTCTCCCAAAATCCATTCGACTATTGCCAAAAAATTGGGTCATCTATTTTGAACACACTACGGAGCCATCATTATTGGTTCAATCGTCAAGTCGTTTTGCAACGATAGTTAGAAGATTCCCTTGAGAATCTTGCGCCACAAACCCTGCACCTTCGACACGGGCCAGGGTTTCCCGTCCATCCTGATTCAGGACATTCCCAATACTCCTTCAAATCTGATTGCTCCTCAGGATTAATTGGAGAAGGCCCGTGAAAAGGCCTACCCTACTAATATAATACTTATGTAACTAACATGATTATATATTTTTTTTAAAATTAAATAACCTTTATGATATATATAAAAATTAAATGCAAAACTAGATAAATTAGTAAAATGCAAATACACAATCTTTAAAATATATATTTTTTAAATAAAAGCAATTATATTTTATTTGTGAACATATTTTACTAATAAATATTATAAAATAAGACATATTCATAAAAAAATAAATTAATTATCAATAATAAATTAAAAAAATCCAAATTCACCATAACAATTAAAAAGTTTCTAAATTTATATTAAAAATAACTCAAAATAATCTTATTATAAACCACTAAAAATAATTATATTCTATTTCTTTAAATATTCTAAATTAATATTAAGGACTAAATCCACCAGTCAAATGAAGAAAATATATGTTCACTGTAGAAGAAAGATCTAACAACCCCTTTCTATCTGATAATTTACTATAAAGAGAGCTAGAGAAAAAGATTTAAAGATTTTGAACCAATCTGCATTTATGAACATGTCGATTTAGAAAAACTCTTTTATATTTTTAAGAAAAAAACATATCTACAATGTAGAAGAAAGATCTAACAATGTCCCTTTCTATCTAGTAATTTACTGTAAAGAAAGCCCAAGAAAAAAGATTCAAAGAAAGTCTGCATATTTTGAAGCCATCTGTATCTGTGGGCATCTCGAGTTGAAAGAAAGTCTACATATTTTGAAGCAATCTGCAGTTATGGGCATCTGGATTTAATGAAGCTCTACACATTTCTGAGCAATTTGCATCTATGGGCATGTGGGTTTAATGGAGGTCTACATATTTCTAAGCAATCTGCATCTGTGGGCATCTCGATTTAAGTGTGCTGAGACAGAGAGAATGTCTCGTTCTCTTCTTTTCTTGATGTCTTGTACAACTCTGAGTCTCATGAGTGTCAAATCCTGCTCTTTTCTCAACTCTTGTTTCTCTTCATTGATCTGGCAGAGCTTGTGTTGGTGAGAGAGAGTTAAAAGGCCTTCACTTTCAATGATATCATCTTCAAGCAGCAGCAAGTCCATATAAGCATCATCCATGTATTCTTTCATTGCTGACCAGTGCTCTTCCACCATTTGATCAACAGAGTATTGCTGCCGCAACTTCACAAAACTTTCCAACTTTGCTTCGGCTGCCTCGTACTCCACCTGCAACAACTCCTCATAATAACACACAATCTGTGTGCATTCAGAGCTGTCCTGCTCATGCTCCTCCTGCTCCTCCTCCTCCTCCTCCTCCTCCTCCTCCTCATCTTCAACTTGTTGTGATTCGAGCTGGATTTGGGAAATGTCGTAACGAGAGCATGAATTGGAGTTGATGAATTCGTGATAGAATCTGGATTTGGGTTGAGAGGAATGGCGGGTGATATTTAAACAGTTTTCCTGGCTCTCTGAATCTTCATATTTCCTTTTCTGACTACCCATTTTGGTTTGTAACTGAAAAATGAGCCCAATACAAGCAGTGGGTCGGGTTATATAGTGTAGATTGGCAAGGCAAACACAACCAACGTGACGCTTGGCCTCTCCTTATTGCCGCCTTCTTAGGTCGGTTCAATAGTTTATCATCTTCTCCCTCTTTCATTCGCAGAAAGAAGAAAAAAAGGTTCTTTATTTAAATACCTAAATAAGCATACTAAAATTTTAATTAATTTCAGGGAAGATGTAATTTTAATATTAATTTTAGGGAAGATGTAAGTGTTTTAGAGGGAGTGAAATAGAATGGATCAGCGAATATTAGATGATTAATATAACTATATTATAAATAGTATTAATAAAAGATGATATAATGATTGAATATATGGATTGATATAGATAGTGAAATTAATACATCTTATAATTTAAAGATATTCTAAACAATCATTTATGTAGTTCAGAATTAGAATATTCTTTTTTTTTAATGTTAAATTGATCTTTTGAATTAGAATCTAACTTTTGCCTATGATTCTATTTTGTGAAGAGAGACTCAACTTGTGATGATCTTTATATTCTTTGAGTTGCACTCTTAGAGTTTTTATTTTAAGCTAGCAATGTTTAAAATCATCTTAGTAGTTATCCAACTTCAAGCATGCACATGAATTCTAGAATGATTATTGAGTAATTCACATGCTTTAGGATATGTGTGATATGATATATTAGGCACCTTGCTTGATTTGACTACAAAAGTAAATGATTGTTCTTGTAATAATAAATGATCCTTGATATCGAATGTTGATGGATCTTTGATGTTTGAATGATTTAAATGAATATAAGGACTGGGCTTTTATAATTAGACATAGCACCAAATAATAAAAGCTTGTGCAAAGTCACCTTGGGACCAAAGTGCAAGATGGGGCCAACTAACTAAATATGTGATTTTGATTTTATAATTAAAAGTATCAAGAATGTAAGATGATCTCATTCCAATAGAGATGTCTTGGGTCAAACAACTAGGTTGGATTTGTGTTTGATAGGATTGGATTAGTGACCATAAACAAATAAATAAGTCAATTAGAGTAGGATTGTGTGGACATACTTGCGTCATGATAAGTTATAAGTATAGCACTACATACAAGCAAAGCTAAATACATAAGTCCAACTATACAAAACATGTACAGTTTCTAGATATATATAAATAATTTAACACATGACCCCAAATTAACTACAAAACAATGTGATAAATATGTTGAAAATATTTTTTTCCCATTACAAAATCTTTCCATCTTTTTAAATGTTTACATGAAAGTTACCTTTAATGCTATATTTTTCTTTATATCATTTTCCTCCTCTATTTCTTTTCATTAATCACCACCACCACTATCATCAATATCAATTATATAGGTATTTAAATATCACCTAAGTTATTAAGTTTTATTTGCAATATTTTTTAGAACTATTAAATTACTCACTTTTGTTGGTTGTTCTCACTATATTAACAGAGATATTTGTTTATAAAACATTTTTGAATTAGTGTCATTGTAAGGAAGGAAAATATTTTATTAAATATCATTGTTTAAAAGATACTATAGTAGGATTAATCTCAATTAAAAAAATTACCGTTCAAATGTACCCAACTTGTCATGTGAAAAATTTATAGTTGAAATTCATTTTAGAAGAATGAAATTTAATAATCTAGTTAATCTAAAACACCATACAAAATGATTCTCTATTTCTAAATTCAAAGATCCTTGTTTACTCCTTTTGGAAGTGGAAATGAAAATGATTTCTAATCGGGGTTCAAGTAAATTAGCAATTCAATTCATTAAATCAAAAAAAATTTAAGGAGAAAAACCACTAAATGAACTAGTCTTGAACCTATTTGGGTTAAATTGAATTTTGATGGTGTTGTGAAAGGAAACTTAGGCTTGGAAAGGGGGATCTTAAGAGATACTCAAGGGTGATTTTTGGCAACCTATGTTAGTCATTTGGGTTCCCAATCTAATCATGTTGTTGAAGCTACTATTGCCCTCTAGGGTACACAAATTGCTAGAGACTTGATGGTTGAAGTGGGCTCTCACAATGCTATTTATTTTCTCAAGGGCCTAACTTCTCCCTCACGAAATATCAATGTAGCATTGCAAATTGTACACCTTTAATTAGGATGTCCAATTTCACACTCTCCTAGCACCCATTTTGGTATTTCCCATTCCTCTATACATTATAAGACCTTTATTGTAATTGATTAATATTTAATTCAATATTATGAGTCTTATTCACTAATACATTTGGCCTCAAATTCTGACAAGCATTTCCGACGATCTATGGGATTTCTTTTTCTTTGTCGGATTGATTTGTTTGTTTTTTTCAAAAATTGCCCCGTGTTCGTTGGAATTCCAATGTGGTAAAATTTCACGTCGAAATTCGGACTAAAAACCAACGAACATTTCCAACCGGCTATGGGATTTCTTTTGCTTTGTTGGATTAATTTTATTTTTTTAAAAGTATACCTCGTGTTCATCAAACTTCCGACGTCTTGAAATTTCACCTCGGCATTCCGACAAACACAGATTTTACCTATTGATCGGCATATGTTGGTCCATGATTTTCACAACCTCTTGATTTCTTCTTACTCATCGGGATAACATAAGTCGATGACCTCTCTTCCTGTTGATCGGTGCGAGTTATCCCGCTAGTCTCATCAGCCATTGGGATAGCTTAAAATGTGTTCAGGCAATGGGCATGATTTCCCTGATGTCTTTTCCCTTGGCGTAGCTCCTCCCGATACGTTATGTCTCCTCAGCATAAGCTTTGACCCTATATCGTCTTAACCTTTTCGATGCTTTTTAATTTTGCTAGTGTCCATCGAGAAATGTCTTAGCATCATCAGCTATCGACAATAAAAGATTTCTCCATTGCCGCTAGTGTGCGTTATGCTGATGGACTTCATCAGTGTATTATATCCCGATCACATGCTTCTAGTTGTGTTACCATCAAGTTGACTTTTGTCGATAGTGCAGATTTCATATTTCACGTCGAAACTCCGACGAACACGTGAAATTCAAAAAAAAAAAGTAATTGCGCACCATCATTATACGCGGGCTCATCAAGGTGTGAAAATTGGGAGGAAGCAGACACAATTGTTGTAGATAGATGATTATGAAGAATTTGTCCATGGCAACGACAAGCGACCTTTTCTCGTTCACAATCCCCTCTTTCTCTTTCTCATGAGTCCCTGTTGAGAACCAAACACAGAACCTCTTCCTTGCAAATTTGCCACGCATGGGAAGCAACCCATTAGAGTTGGAAACCCTAAACCCTAGGGAATTCACTCCTTTTACTCACCAAATTCAAATTGAAGAAAATTGCTACAGCAAATGGCGGTGCCATTGACACAACGATCATCACCATTATTGTTACTAACTCTTACCTCCTGCACTTCATGTTGTGTACTATACAAGAGGTTGGTCATTTCATTCTTGTCATCAAGATTTTTTTGCAAGTTCCTTTGCGTTCCTTGCATTCTCTTGTTCACTTTGTTTAATGGTATCGGCTTTGGAAAAATATGGATCCTCAACCTCCTTAACCTCTCCATTTTGCGGCTGCTAGTTATAAAGACAAGTCACTGGACATACCAATCTCCCTAGTTATGATTCACTATCTTTTTGTCATCAAAATCTTTAGGTCTTGATTCACTTATAATTTGATCTTGTGTAACAAGAATCCCAAACAGAAGTCCATAATTGAATAGGTTGCTCCTCCCCTTGGTTGTTTCTGATGTTAAGCCTCAATACCCCTAAAACATCCACATACCCCTAAAACGTCCACATAATAAGATTAAATGCATCAATATTGAGTAAAACTTAAAATTAGGGAAATTATTAGGGCACAATTGCTGCAGATAGATGCTCGACAATAACTGTACAAGAGGTTGGTCCTTTCATTCTTGTCATCAAGATTTTTTTGCAAGTTCCTTTGCTTTCCTTGCATTCTCTTGTTCACTTTGTTTAATGGTATCATCTTTGGCAAAATATGGGTCCTCAACCTTCTTAACCTCTCCATTTTGTGGCTGCCAGTTATAAAGACAAGTCACTGGACATACCAATCACCCCAGTTATGATACACTATCTTTCTGTCATCAAAATCTTTAGGTCTTGATTCACTTATAATTTGATCTTGTGTAACGAGAATCCCAAATAGAAGTCCATAATTGAACATGTTACTCCTCCCCTTGGTTGTTTCTAACGTTAAGCCTCAATTCCTCGGGCCACATACCTCTAAAATGTCCACAGAATAAGATTAAATGCATCAATAATGAGTAAAACTTAAAATTAGGGCAATTATTAGGGCACAATTGTTGCAGATAGATGCTCGGTAGCAACTATACAACAGGTTGGTCCTTTCGTTCTTGTCATCAAGATTTTTTTGCAAGTTCATTTGCTTTCCTTGCATTCTCTTGTTCACTTTGTTTAATGGTATGATCTACTTTGGCAAAATATGGATCCTCAACCTCCTTAACCGCTCCATTTTGCGGCTGCCAAATATAAAGGCAAGTCGCTTCATAGCTTCTATAGGGGTGAACAATTCTCTGTGGCTATAAACCCTTCCAACCCTCAAAATAGCTCTTTGTATGGAAGCATCTTTTCTAGGTCCAAGGCGAACTACAAATTGCAAAGGAGAAAACATCCATTCATGTGATGCTACTAGGTTTATGTCAAAAAGAGACAAAAACTACTTTTTTAAAAAACTTAAGGGCATTTCCATAGCATAGAGATATAAAGAGCAACTAAAATAGAGTTTAACCCATGAATTGTAGAAAAATATTTTTTGTTGTTTATATTCATATTGTCGATTCAATCTTTATGTCAGCAAGAGTTTCCCGCTTTTTATTGGATGTCTGTTGTTCCACACTTCTAGCATATTAATCAATATCAAGGGCCTTTAACACATGGGAATATTTTTTGAAATGTTCAACTGCCATTTCTTGTGTTTCCTCATCCATATCATCTATATCCTATCTTGTATCTTCACAGTATACATCCTCGACCATTTTCTTAGCTAGTTCACAAGACTCTTAATGAATTCCAGTATCATCTAATGGATCCATAAAATGGTTCCAAGAAGTTGCTTGCCCGGAAAAAAATCGGCAAAAAATAGGAAAAAATTAGATTTAAAAAAAACATAAAAAAAATTATAGAAAAGGAGACAAAAACTATTTTTTTAAAAATCTTAAGGGCATTTCCGTAGCATAGAGATATAAAGAGAAACTAAAATAGAGTTTAACCCATGAATTGTAGAAAATGAATGATTTTTGCAGCTTTTATACGATTATTTAGGACTCTACGGGCAGTTGCTTGTACAATTTTCCCCACTAAAAGGGTCTCTTCATTTTCTCTAGTTAGTAGATAAAATTCCTCATCCTGGGATGAGTCTTTATATCATAGTAGCAAAAATCGTTTGGGAAAAAAATCAGCAAACCAAAAGTAAGATTTTTTCAAAAAATCAAAAAAATATCAGATCTAAAAAAAACATAACAAATTGTAGAAAAAGAGACAAAAACTATATTTTTAAAAAACTTGAGGGCATTTCCATAGCATAGAGATATAAAGAGAAACTAAAATAGAATTTAACCCATGAATTGTAGAAAATTATTTTTTGTTTATATTCATATTGTCAATTCAATCTTTATGTCAGCAAGAGTTTCCCGCTTTTTATTAGATGTCCGTTGTTCCACACTTCTAGCATATTCATCAATATCAATGGCCTTCAACACATGGGGATATTTTTTGACATGTTCAACTGCCATTTCTTGTGTTTCCTCATCCATATCATCTATATCCTGTCTTGCATCTTCACAGTATACATCCTCAACCATTTTCTTGGCTAGTTCATATGACTCTAGATGAATTCTAGTATCATCCAATGGATTCATAACATGGTTCTCAAAAGGTACTTGCCCAAAAAAAAATTGGCAAAAAATTGGAAAAAAAATCAGATTTAAAAAAAACATAAAAAATTATAGAAAAGGAGACAAAAACTATTTAAAAAAAAAAACTTAAGGGAATTTCCATAGCATAGAGATATAAAGAGTGACTAAAATAGAGTTTAACCCATGAATTGTAGAAAATTAACGATTTTTGCAGGTTTTATACGATTATTTAGGACTCTACGAGCAGTTGCTTGTACCGTTTTCCCCACTGAAAGAGTCTCTTCATTTTCTCCAGTTAGCAGATAAAATTCCTCATCCCGGGATGGCTCTTTATATCATAGTAGCAAAAATCATTTGGGAAAAAAATCGGCAAACCAAAAGTATTAGATTTTTTGAAAAAATAGAGAAAAAATCGAAAAAAGAATTAGATTTAAAAAAAACATAACAAATTGTAGAAAAAGAGACAAAAACTATTTTTTAAAATAACTTAAGGGAATTTCCATAGCATAGAGATATAAAGAGCAACTAAAATAGAGTTTAACCCATGAATTGTAAAAAATTAATTTTTGTTGTTTATATTCATATTGCCGATTCAATCTTAATGTCAACAAGAGTTTCCCACTTTTTATTGGATGTACGTTGTTCCACACTTCTAGCATATTCATCAATATCAAGGGCCTTCAACACATCAGGATATTTTTTGACATGTTCAACTGCCATTTCTTGGGTTTCCTCATCCATATCATCTATATCCTGTCTTGCATCTTCACAGTAGACATCCTCAACCATTTCCTTGGCTAGTTCATATGACTCTAGATGAATTCTAGTACCATCCAATGGATCCACAACATGGTTCCCAAAAGTTGCTTGCCTGGAAACAAATCGGCAAAACATTGGCAAAAAAAAGGAAAAAAATCAGATTTAAAAAAAAATAAAAAATTGTACAAAAAGAGACAAACTATTTTTTTAATAAACTTAAGGGAATTTCTGGAGCATAGAGATATAAAGAGAAACTAAAATAGAGTTTAACCCATGAATTGTAGAAAATTAACGATTTTTGTAGCTTTTATATGATTATTTAGGACTCTACGAGCAGTTGCCTGTACAATTTTCCCCACTAAAAGGGCCTCTTCATTTTCTCTAGTTACCAGATAAAATTCCTCATTCTGAGATGGCTCTTTATATCATAGTAGCAAAAATTGTTTGGGGAAAAAATCAGCAAACCAAAAGTATAAGATTTTTGAAAAAAATCGAGGAAAAAATCAAACTTAAAAAAAACATAACAAATTATAGAAAAAGAGACAAAAACTATTTTTTTTTAAAACTTAAGGGCATTTCCATAACATAGAGATATAAAGAGAAACTAAAATAGAGTTTAACCCATGAGTTGTAGAAAATTAATTTTTGTTGTTTATATTCATATTGCCGATTCAATCTTTATGTCAGCAAGAGTTTCCCACTTTTTATTGGATGTTCGTTGTTCCACACTTCTGGCATATTCATCAATATCAAGGGCCTTTAACACATTGGGATATTTTTTGACATGTTCAACTATCATTTCTTGTGTTTCCTCATCCATATCATCTATATCCTGTCTTGCATCTTCACAGTATACATCATCAACCATTTTCTTGGCTAGTCCATATAACTCTGAATGAATTCTAGTATCATCCAATGGATCCATTACATGTTTCCCAGAAGCTGCTTGCCCGGAAAAAAATCGGAAAAAAATCGGGAAAAAATCAGATTTTAAAAAAACATTGAAAAATTGTAGAAAAAGAGATAAAAACTATTTAGAAAAAAAACTTAAGGGCATTTCCATAGCATAGAGATATAAAGAGAAACTAAAATAGAGTATAACCCATGAATTGTAGAAAATTAACGATTTTTGTAGCTTTTATACGATTATTTAGGACTCTACGCGCAGTTGCTTGTACAATTTTTCCCACTGAAAGTGTCTCTTCATTTTTCTCCAGTTAGCAGATGAAATTCCTCATCCTGGGATAACTCTTTATATCATAGTAGAAAAAATCATTTGGGGAAAAATCGGCAAACCAAAAGTATAAGATTATATGAAAAAATTGGAAAAAAAACATTTAAAAATCAGATTTTAAAAAAACATAATAAATTGTACAAAAAGAGACAAAAACTACTTTTTAAAAAAACTTAAGGGCATTTCCATAACATAGAGATATAAAGAGAAACTAAAATAGAGTTTAACCCTTGAATTGTAGATAATTTATTTTTATTGTTTATATTCATATTGCCGATTCAATCTTTATGTCAGCAACAGTTTCCTGCTTTTTATTGGATTTCTATTGTTCCACACTTCTAGCATATTCATCAATATCAAGGGCCTTTAACAAATGAGGATATTTTTTGACATGTTCAACTGTCATTTCTTGTGTTTCCTCATCCATATCATCTATATCTTGTCTTGCATCTTCACAGTATACATCCTCAACCATTTTATTGGCTAGTTCATAGGACTCTAGATGAATTCTAGTATCATCCAATGGATCCACAACATGGTTCCCAGAAGCTGCTTGCCCAAAACAAAATCAGAAAAAAAATTGGAAAAAAATCAGATTTAAAAAAAACATTAAAAATTGTAGAAAAATAGATTAAAACTATTTTTTTTTAAAACTTAAGGGCATTTCCATAGCATAGAGATATAAAGAGCAACTAAAATAGAGTTTAACCCATGAATTGTAGAAAATTAATGATTTTTGCAGCTTTTATACGATTATTTAGGACTCTATGAGCAGTTGCTTGTACAATTTTTCCCACTAAAAGGGTCTCCTCATTTTCTCTAGTTAGCAGATAAAATTCCTCATCCTGGGATGGCTCTTTATTTCATAGTAGCAAAAATTGTTTGGGAAAAAAATCGGCAAACTAAAAGTATAAGATTTTTTGAAAAAATCAAATTTTAAAAAATTATAACAAATTGTAGAAAAAGAGACAAAAACTATTTTTTTTAAAACTTCAGGGCATTTCCATACCATACAGAAATAAAGAGCAACTAAAATAGATTTTAACCCATGAATTATAGAAAATTATTTTTTGTTGTTTATATTCATATTGTCGATTCAATCTTTATGTCAGCAAGAGTTTCCCGCTTTTTATTGGATTTCTATTGTTTCACACTTCTAACATATTCATCAATATCAAGGGTATTTAACACATGGGGATATTTTTTGACATGTTCAATTGTCATTTCTTGTGTTTCCTCATCCATATCATCTATAGCTTGTCTTGCATCTTCACAGTATACATCCTCAACCATTTTCTTGGCTAGTTCATATGACTCTGGATAAATTCTAGTATCATCCAATGGATCCATAACATAGTTCCCAGAAGCTGCTTCCCCGGAAAAAAATCAGATTTAAAAAATAAATAAAAAATTGTAGAAAAAGAGACAAACTATTTTTAAAAAACACATAAGGGCATTTCCATAGCATAGAGATATAAAGAGAAACTAAAATAGAGTTTAACCCATAAATTGTAGAAAATTAACGATTTTTGCAGCTTTTATATGATTATTTAGGGCTCTACGGGCAATTGCTTGTACATTTTTCCCCACTAAAAGGGTCTCTTCATTTTCTCTAGTTAGCAAATAAAAGTCCTCATCTTGGGATGGCTCTTTATATCATAGTAGCAAAAATCATTTGGGGGAAAAATTGGCAAACCAAAAGTATAAGATTTTTTGAAAAAAATGGGAAAAAATTGGATAAAATCAGATTTAAAAACAAACATAACAAATTTTAGAAAAAGAGACAAAAGCAACTTTTAAAAAAAATTTAAGGGCATAGCATAGAGATATAAAGAGCAACTAAAATAGAGCTTAACCCATGAATTGTAGAAAATTAATTTTTATTGTTTATATTCATATTGCATATTCAATCTTTATGTCAACAAGAGTTACTTGTTTTTTATTGGATGTATGTTGTTGCACACTTCTAGGATATTCATCAATATTGAGGGCCTTTAACACATGGGGATATTTTTTGACATGTTCAACTGTCATTTCTTATGTTTCCTCATCCATATAATCTATGTCTTGTCTTGAATGTTCACGGTATACATCCTCAGCCATTTTATTGGCTAGTTCATATGACTCTGGATGAATTCTAGTATCATCCAATGGATTCATAACATGGTTCCCAGATGCTGCTTGCTCGAAAAAAAATCAGATTTAAAAAAAACATAAAAAATTAAACAAAAAGAGACAAAAACTATTTTAAAAAAAAACTTAAGGGCATTTCCATAGCATAAAGATATAAAGAGCGGCTAAAATAGAGTTTAACCCATGAATTGTAGAAAATTAACAATTTTTGCAGCTTTTATACGATTATTTAGGACTCTATAGGCAGTTGCTTGTACAATTTTCCCCACTGAAAGGGTCTCTTCATTTTCTCCAGTTATCAGATAAAATTCTTCATCCTGGGATGGCTCTTTATATCATAGTAGCAAAAATCGTTTGGGGAAAAAATCGGCAAACCAAAAGTATAAGATTTTTTGAAAAAATCAAGAGAAAAAAAAAGCCACATTTAAAAAAAACAAATACAAATTGTAGAAAAAGAGACAAAAACTATTTTTTTTTAAAAACTTAAGGACATTTCCATAGCGTAGAGATATAAAGAGCAACTAAAATAGAGTTTAATCCATGAATTGTATAGAAATTTTTTTTGTTGTTTATATTCATATTGTCGATTCAATCTTTATGTCAGCAAGAGTTTCTCGCTTTTTATTGGATGTGGGTTGTTCCACACTTCTAGCCTATTCATCAATATCAAGGGCCTTTGACACATGGGGATATTTTTTGACATGTTCAACTGCCATTTCTTGTGTTTCCTCATCCATATCATCTATATCTTGTCTTGCATCTTCATAGTATACATCCTTAGCCATTTTCTTGGCTAGTTCATATGACTCTGGATGAATTCTAGTATCATCTAATGGATCCATAACATGGTTCCCAGAAGCTACTTGCCCGAAAAAAAAATTAGTAAAAAATTAGAAAAAATCAGATTTAAATAAAACATAAAAAATTATAGAAAAAGAGACAAAAACTATTTTTTTAAAAAACTTAAGGGCATTTCCATAGCATAGAGATATAAAGAGCAACTAAAATAGAGTTTAACCCATGAATTGTAGAAAATTAACGATTATTTAGGACTCTACGGGTCATTGCTTGTACAATTTTCCCCACCGAAAGGGTCTCTTCATTTTCACTAGTATTTTTTGAAAAAATCGGGAAAAAATCAGAAAAAAATCAGATTTAAAAAAAACATAACAAATTGTAGAAAAAGAGAGAAAAACTATTTTTTAAAAAAGTTAAGGGTATTTCCATAGCATAGAGATATAAAGAGCAACTAAAATAGAGTTTAACCCATGAATTGTAGAAAATTAATTATTGTTGTTTATATTCATATTGCCGATTCAATCTTTATGTCAGCAAGAGTTTCCTGCTTTTTATTGGATGTCTATTGTTCCACACTTCTAGCATATTCATCAATATCAAGGGCCTTTAACACATGGGGATATTTTTTGACACGTTCAACTGCCATTTCTTGTGTTTCCTCATCCATATCATCTATATCATGTCCCGCATCTTCACAATATACATCCTTAGCCATTTTATTGGAAAGCTCATATGACACAAGGTGAAACCAGTCATAATGGATATTGGTTCTATCATGCAGAATGGTTTTGAGTTGGAGGCTTGAAATATGAATGTTTATAAAGTTGTGCTTATATGAATTAAGAGTATGTTTCCTTAATGTAGATCACTCTGAAAAATACCTGATTTAATTATATCAGATCAATAATAGACCAGTGCCTTTATTCCCTACTGATTTCATACCATTTCAATTGAAAAATTCTATGTATAACCCTGGAGACAGTTTTAATAACTTGTTCTTAAAACAAGATCATCATGTCAAATGCATCTATATGAGTTGTAATGAAAATATAATATGCAGTTAGTCTTATTGAATTTAACTTTACTCAAAAAGACCAATAAGACAATTTGAAGCTTGCCAACCAATCCTTGAAACTGATATTCAAACTGAAAATTAATCTCAATCACAATAACATAAGATAGCACATTGAAGCAATCTAATTGAATAGATTTATCATAGGGAATTAATAAATCAATTGAAAAAGTAGATACCATCAAAGATGAATAACATTTGAATTTTATATTGAAAATAGATAGTAAAACGAGTTGATTTCAATAAATATTGTCATCCACCAACTTGATATTGTCTTTCTTAAAAAACAAACTGCATAAGCACTACATAAAAGATTGTCTTGACAGAGTAAAACATATAGATGAGGATTTGATTCCACAATGAAAGGGCATACCCTTTCATTTGGAATTAAACTTAATTAAGACTAACTAAAGACTAACTACCTAAAAACTGACATTTCCTTGAGACCATTTTAAAAATCAAGTCTGATCTCCCAGCATCTTGCTACATTTTTGAATGTGCTCCAGGTATTTTGCCAACTTGTATGTATATGCATCATGAATTATGTCCCTGACGATGGTCTCCAGTGTGACAAAATTCTCCATTTGTTCTATAGTCTCTTTTAATTCAATTCCATCAGTCTGGGCAATATCAAGGGTGGCATTGAGAAGACTCAGGCATTCTGAGATCCATTTGTCCTTATCTTTAATCTCACCATGCTGAGTTATGTGCTTGCACTAATCATACTCAATCTGTAACTGTTCATCAAATTTATTGTGTCTTTCCAACTACTTCTTTATCTTTTCAATCTCCTCAGTTTCTACATTGGCTATTATTCTATCATGTAGTCTAGTCCCCAATCTATTTTGAATCCTATTGTATGAGACTGCATTATCCATGTTCTTCTGAAAAACTATCCAGAACTCTTCCGGAAAGCCTTGCAAAGTCTCAAATCTTTTGGTTAACAATACAAAGGCAGTATCTATCCTCACACTTTGCATCTATTTAAGCATCTTCTTGTTTTCTTGTTGTAATTCCTCACACTTTTTCTTCCACTGTGAGTTATCAGGAGAAAGAACCATTGGCACTAGTTGCCCACTTCTTCTCAGCATTTCTTCATAGAATCCTTATATTAGTTTCTTTCTCTTACTGTCCTGACCATTTGTGCCTTGTTAAACTTTGAGATATCTACTCCAATATCTATAGAAACGATGGGATCAATCTCCCCAACGTTAAGCTTCATCATATGGACAAAGGCCTTATCAACATCAATAATCTTAAGTCTTTTATTAGGAGGATATAAAGCCCATAACAATAAGGCTTCCTCATCTTGATCAAACCTTGACCCAATGAACACATCATTTACACCATGTATATCTAATTTAAACTCCTTGTTCTCTTAATGTAATAAACTATCAAAATAAATGAAGCACTAAGATCCCATCCAGGAAATAAGATCACTCCAGCCTCTGTAAGAAGTTGTTTCCCATTTTGAGGAATCATTGTGGCCAATTCAATATCTATTTGTTCTTTTAACTTCCTCGACAGTTCAGCTTCATTTTTTGGTGTAATGTTGGGAATAGAATCCCTTAACTTCTTTCCTTTAAAAATGTAGAAAAAATGATTTAAATTATTTTGATTGTATAAAGACATCATCTGCAACAAAGGCATAATATTCCTCCAACTTGGAATCAACATGAACCTCCAATTTTTTCATAATTTGCTCTTGCACATTGGGCTCTTCTTCCCTTTTTGGTACTTGATACCTAGAGATGGTTGCATTTTCATCTGATTCACTTTTTGCTTCCTCCTCCTCAGTTTCCATTTCCTGCAATCTTTGTCTCTTTTCTGCCAATTCTTTGTTCAGTCTATCAATTACCTCTTGGGCTTCTGCATCCTCCATATTCCTAAACATATCTTCAGCCTCCAGACTTGAGTGCAAATAATCTCCCAAGTTTTGCTTTTTCTTGCAAGAATGAATATAACCTTCAGGATCATAATTCTTCCTAGCATAGTGCTCAAATAATTTGTATTCTTCCATCAATTTTCTATCAATTATATCATAAGCTTTAGTAGACACTATTGTAAAATCACCAAAACTTAGTGTTCCAGGTAGGAAGGCTTGTTTGCGCAGATCCACAAAATGTTTAGCATTTGACACACTCAACTTCCTTACAATCTCTAAGTAGACTATTCTGACTAGAAATAATTTAGGCAACATATAAGGGCTTCCCTCAAATCCATATATCCTAAAACATGTGAAATCTTTGTTTACAAACCAGTCTCCCTAGTTATGGTCAACAATTCACCTTTCATCACAATCCTTAGGCCTTAAAAATCTCTTAATTCCATCAGAGATAGATCCTTCCCATGGAACCCCATATACCCTGTACAATGGTTTCACTATAAGTTATTCAAACTTAATATAATTGGATCTCATATACTGAGAATCCCAAAGAGATGTCCATAATTGCACGGGTTGTTTTTCACCTTCCCTGTTCATTGTATTCAATTTTAAATCTTCTGGCCACAAACCCTTCACATGTCCATAGAAAAAAAACAAATGCATTAACAGTGAATAAAATTTGAAGGTAGGGTTCCTATTATATTTAAGGTTTAGAAAACCTTCATGTAACTTCTCTACTAGATATGCAGCATAGTCAAAAGGCTTGGGTTCATACATTTGTATGTTAGAAGCTAAAAACAATAGCCTGGTACTCGCCAAATCAGTCACCTCGACTCCTCCTACTTGCCCACATGACATGTATGTATACTGCAAGTAGCGTCTAAATAAATCAATGCTAAATGGTAGCCCATCTTCCTTAGTCAATTTCCATGGCTGCCTTTTATGAATAGCAATTTTCCAACCAGTGTATGTAGTGTCCATCCTAAGATATTCTTCCTCTAACTCCCCAAAGGATAGGGGTTTGTTGGGGTTGGGATCTAAATTAAAAACTTCATTCATAGTACCCATAGAAAACCTAATGAATGCATCACCATTTGGGAATTGAATGTATCTCTTCACAAAATTGTAATTTCTAACCAAAACCTCCGACAACCTTATGTTCACAAAGACATTTGGAACAATTAACTTACCCAAATTCATCATCTAAGGATTACAAAGCGACATTTCCTTGTTTCTTCTTAGATAATGGAACATGAACAATTCATGTCCCCTCACCTTAGTCCAAACATCCCCGACCTCTTTGTATCTATCTTCCAACTAATCCCTTCCAGGCAAGTGTTGCTTCGACCTTCTGGAATTCAGGCTGGGTGCTTGCATTTGTTGAATCATGTCTTGATTTAGTCTTCTAACAGGAGGCACATCCTCTATCTTAGTCTTCTTTGCCTTAGATTTGAGCTCTTTGCTGCCCTTTTCTTTCCAGTTGAACTTGAATTGTCCATCTCTATAATCACAATTCTTTGCTCTAGTTTTCAGAAACTCAATGTATTTTCTCTGTGAATTATCTTTCGCTTGTGTGAAACTCAGATTAGGAAATTTTAGTTTATATTCCCAATGTATCTACATACAGATTTGCATTGATGAGTTTCTCATAAAATTGCCTCATGTGAACCATAGATGTACCTGTTGCAAGCATTAAATAAGAAATCACTATTTTGGTTTTGAATTCAGATATGGAAATGGATCAATGACATATGTCTCTCTGATGTATACTTCCTTTTTTGTGCCACTTGTAGAAACCTTCTTTTATTTTGGTACTTTACTCTCCTTTATCGGGATATCCTTAGCTGATAACTTATCTTCTGTTGTATCAATGTAAGTCAACTCAATACTCCCATCAGGTGTCGGGTTAGATCTTTAGATGTCATAGAGATGAGCATTGTTTCCCTTATGGCTTTCTCCTTTGGCATAGATCTTCCCATTGTAGTCGGTTCCATCATCATAGGTCTTTCTAATGACATCCTTGTTCCACTTAATCGACCAACTCTTCCATTGGGTATAGGGATAGCTTGGAATGAATTACAACGATAGGCAAAGCTTTCCCGATGAAGTATGTTCCATCGGTACATGCTTTACCAACGTCTTTTTCGGGCATCGAGGTAACTCAAAATAACACATCTCGATCCCTTTGGTTATGTCGATGACCTTATTTTTGTTATAATCTTCGCGGATGTATTTTCTTTATTGCCTTTATCGGTATATGATACCCTCATCGAATGTTGATCTTTTTTATTCAAGTGTTCTTATCGGGATAACTTAACCCGATAATGCAATTTTCAATTATTTGCAACTTTTACTTCTTCTTAGGAATACGAATATTAATAATCTGCTTAATGGATTCAATATAAACTGAACAAAACCTCTAACATACATAGGATCTCTTCTTTTTCTCATTATGTTCCTTGAGATGCTTTTGAAATATATATTTTGGCAAGACTTGTCAAAGTGAAAGCTCATCCATGTCAACCATCACATAAAACCCAGCGGTAACTATTCTTATGATAGAAAGTGTTCAATGTAGAAAATCAAAAGAAAAAATATAAGAGAATAGCATTTTTAAGAGCATAATTAATTTGAAAAATTATGTGCTAACAGATCTTATCCGAGTGCTTTGGCATTGTTGTTTAATATAGTTGGTTCTCTTGTGATCTGTCAATGACTGTTGTTAATGATGTTACTGTGTTGAATGTTCAATAGTTTTGGTTCGTTTTGCAATTTTTCTATGTTTAAGTATTTCAATTTGGTATATTATACTAAAACATCATTTCATAACTAACATTTCAAGTTCTTTATAACTAGTTATAAGAAGACTTCCGTACTTGCGACATTGTTTTTCTTAGTTTGTGAAGGTTATAGACCGAAGTTTTCATAGACCGAAGTTTTGTAATCTGAGTATGGAATGCGAGTCTACGAAAAGACTTGGTAAGGGCCCTTTCTATCCCTTGATACTTCTCTAAATTTCTAATCCTCCAAATGTACCAAAGAATTTCACATGAAAGCAAATTATAGAACTGATTAGTGTCTTTTTTAAGTCCTTTAATAAAACCAGATACAACATCAAGTGTGCTAATATGCTAAGGAATAATAAACCCAAACAACTTCCAAACCTCCTTAGCTACAGAGAAATCAAAGAGAATGTGTCTAATTGTCTCTTTAACCTTGCAAATGTTACACAAATCATCATTAGAATGTTTAGATCTGATAGGTAACTTATCAAGTAGAAGCAACCATTTAAAATCTTTCTTTTTTAGGAGCAACAAGAGAGTTCCAAATATTCTTAAATAGCTTGCCCCATTCAGTAGGGGATGAATTAGAATGCCAAACAATATTAACATGATTAACAATACTCTCATTATACATCAAAGAATTATAAATAGAAATAGATTTAACATCACATCTTTTGGGTAACTGCAAGGAGATCATACAATTTTTAGCATTTGCCCCCTTTATTTTTGGTAAATTTGCAGTTTATAAATGTGGATTGTGCCTGTCGTGGGATGAAATTGTTTACTCATTTTGCTAGGAACTTGGGTTCCGATTATTTTTTAATTTTGTCCAATATCATGGCATTTACCTTAGGAGGACTTAAATCAAATAAATTGGGAAGGTGAAAAGGCCCTTTATTCAAATTGAAAATTTAGTTAGCAATTACATACTAGATATAAAAGAAACACCACATGACAAGGACATAATGCAACTGATTTACCTTGTGGAAAATTGAATTAGGAAAAAACTCTAATAAATAATCTATTATCATCAATATACTAGTAAGATCCCCTCTAGGGAGAAACTCTAGACACCTTATAAAATTCAATCATGATCTCACTTCTCCAGGTAATTTTGTCTTACTTGTAACATAGTGAATTACTAAACTTATGAGTTCATTCCATTCTCAAGGATCACTATGAACACCTTAAGGCACCCTCACTTATATAGAAGGTGATAATTTAAGTCATCAGAAGTAATAATAAAACTTAAAAATAAACAATACAAGCAAAAACACAAGACAACACATGCAGATTACCCTAGGAAAATGATGGGGAGGTTACTCAAAGAGAGCTTACAACTTGTCTAAGGGAAGTCAAATGTTGTCCTAGAGGGCTTCATGCTTTGTTCATATTGTCTTCAAAACAATTTGGACATCTAAGCTCCCTAGGAGTGTTCCCAATCCAGATGTGCTCCTTGATTGCTCAAGCATGGTTGAGATTCACCAGAGTAAATCCAACCTTATACTCTAAAAATACTCACAAGTGCTTACAGGGCTTGTAGCAGGTGTTTGTAATGTTTTCCTAAGTCAATTAGTTGGTTTTGAGTGAGGGTTTCATTCTTTTCCCCATCGCTCCTTCTTTTTCCTACTTTCTAGGCCTAGTAGCCCTAGAGCCCCAATTAGCCCTACCAAACTGGTTTTTGTGAATTTTATCCCAACTTCTCCAAAGACTCACAAAAACTCTTTGTTTATTAGGATACTCTTTTGGAAGTACTTTCCAACTTCTGAATTTAGGAATCTAAGTCTGACCATACAGGTACGGAACCCAAGATGCTTGTTTTATGTGGTTTTGGGCTTGTTTTGGTCTTTTTCCAAGGTTTAAGGGTCTTCCTTGATCTACCACACCTCCAAATTCACACATATGTTCTACCACACATCACTTGTTCATCCCAAACACTCTGCAACTCCAACCCTACTCTTTCCTGCAAACACTTGCATACTCATTCATTTCCTAATCGGGCTATGACTGAGCTCGCCTAGGAAATGATGCTCATTGGCCTTTCAATGACCTCCAAGGGAAAATAAAAGTTATATACATTTTACAAAGGTTCCATGGCTCAAGTCCCCAGGGTTATTGAGAATAACTCAAAGGACTTCAAGCAGGAACCATGTCTGGGCCTCTCAAACCCTTACTCAGACCGAGAGCTTACAAAATGAGAAACTCAATCCAAACCTGCAAATAAACTAATTAAATTGCTTCCTAAGTACTAAAATAACATTAAAAAAACAATAATCAAGGTACAAAAATGCAATCAATCCATTAAGTACGGATTGTTGCTCTAATTCTTGATAGAATGCAATGTAAAACTTCAAAATTGGTCTCAAAATGTATTCCAATCTAATCTAGGAGTTTGAAAAAACTCATTACATTTATTCTTGAAGATTTAATATGTCATTTTTTGTCTAACTAACTCTCCATCAGTTCCCTAACCAACCATTTGCACAAAAATGCAAAAAGTTGCTCAACGTTGCAAAAAGTTGCTCAACGTTGCAAAAAGTTGTCAAGCAACTTTGACAACTTTTGCCAAAAAGTGCATTTTTGCCTTTCATGCTTGGTTCTCTCCTTCAAACCATCCAAGATTACTAAAAACCATTACATTGAAATTTTCCAATTCCAAACAAATCTATTCAAGGCATTTTTCATCAAAATGCAAGATTTTGCCATTTTAGGCTTACAAGCCAAAATTGAGCAAATGCATTGTCCTAAATGACATTCAACCTACCAAAGAACTACAAAAAACATATTGAGACCTAAGAGAAGACTCTTATTCACCACTCAAAACCAAACTGTGAGAAAACACACCAAAATGAAGAAACTTGACTCAAAACTAGCTCAAAATTAGGTGCTCTTGTACCAGAAAACCTCCAGATTGGAGGAAAAACCCAACATTAAGTTCACATAAAATATTTCAATATAATGCTTGAATTACATGAGAAGATATCAAATATACTTATTTGATTGTTGACTAATCATAGTCACTAACTGAAGTCTAATGTGAAGCCCTAGGTTCAGTGCCTAATCCAACAGATGCAAATCTGACTGTTGAATGAGATGTCCTTAATGAATCTGCCTGATTCACTCAAGTTGATTGCACTGAGAATAATTTGAATGCACAATTGATGGTACTTATAATCATCTCACTCCAATTTTTTGCCTCCTTAAGTATTTTTTTAGACATCGTGATGAGGGCAGTTCTGTTGATGCCATTTAGCATTTGCAGTCAACATCTTTTGCTGGGAGGGAGAGAAAGAGGGAGGGAGGAAGAGTTGGTGGGAGAGGAAAAAGAATTTATGTTGAACATATAATGATTGAACATCTATCTCAAAAGAATTTGTGACCACTAGATACATTAAATATGTTCTCTATTAAGTTCAATGTTTTAAAATGAAAAAGAAGAGTTAAATGGTTTTGGTTTGATTTGCAATTTTTGTATAGCCTGATATTTTTGCCTGTGAAGAAAGACCATGTCAAATAATATCAACGAAGAACAAAATAAGGACACAATTGTTAGATTATGGTCTAACTTGAAAAGAAAGGGTGATGGAAAATGTTAATGTCCCTACAAAATTGGTAAGGGCTTAAAGACTAGAATACTTCTAATCAAAATAGCTAAGAAACATTGTAGGCAACATGGTCACATTGAAGGGGGACATGATTATCATCCATTGGTAAGTTGTTCATTATATCATTTTAACAATTTATATACATAAGAAATCACTTGATGATGAGATCATCATCATGGTTTATTTATGTTGATTATTTTTATATAGGTCGCGCACCCCAAGGTACATGATATGGACCAACACAACCCAGAGAATATGGTTTTTGAAGTGGAGGAACATGGAGGTGTGAATATCGAAGCTGAAGATAATGATCCCATGGAATATGACAATCATGCACCAGAAAACACAATTGAAGATGATGGTATAAATACATTGATCCATGACACATTTAGTACTGGCATAGCTGATCATGATGATCAAGATGACCTTGATGTTGTTCATGATTTACCTCTACTTGAGAAGGCACATGAGGCCCTTTACAAAGGCTCCCAAACAACTCTTCTCTCCGTTGTATTGTTGTTGGTGAACTTGAAGGTTACAAATGGTTTATCCAACATAACAATCTCACATATGTTAAGGTATGCCATATATGTCATTATAGTTAATAAATGGTGAATCATGTACCATTAATATTCTTTATATTAACAAAATATATTTTTTTATTTAGATTGATAGGTGAGTTTTTGTTGCCACCATCAAATATTCTACCTCGCTCATACCGAGAATTATCTACCATTATGAAAGATATTGGAATGGAGTATCAAGCAATAGATGCTTGTCCCAATGATCATATTATATATCATAAACAATATTAATTTGGAACAGAATGCCCTAAATGTCATATTAGTAGATATCGAACAGATCAAATAACAAAAAAGGTGCCTCGCAAGGTTCTCTGTTATATTCCCATTATTCCACGTATGCAATGATTATTCAAGTGCACTAGCTTGGCACAATTTATGGATTACCATGCACGCAATAGAAGTTGAGATGACATTATTCAAATGCCTTTGGATGGTTCAACATTTATAGACATAGAGGAAAAGTGGCCACACTTTAAAGAAGAACTTCGTAATCTCAGGCTTTCACTGGTAGCGGATGGTGTCAATCCATTTGGAGAGTTGAGATCTGTTTACTCGGTGTGGCTTGTTTTTGTTATCAACAATAACATTCCTCCATGGATGTCAATAAAGAGGGAGCACATAATGTTGGCAATGATTGTTCCAGGTATTTTCTCATTTAATAGTCAGCTACATTAATTATAAATATTGCTATAAACTGGTCATAATAATTATGTAATGTTTTTGTTCATTCAACTAGGTAAGTACCAAGTTAAGGATATGATTATATATATTGAGCCTCTTATCGACGATTTGCTGGGGTTATGGAATGGTGTCACCATGTATGATGTCTCTAGACCAATAGGACAAAGACAATTTCAATTCCATGCAATGCTTGTATGGACAATACATGATGCCCCAGGGCTAACACATTTTTGTGGTATGTTATAGTGTTCAAGTTGCGCATGATAATTATAATTATAAAAATTTACATATTTAATCGAATTATACATTACCTTCTAGGTCTTCAAACAAAGGGAAAATTTGCATGTCCAGTTTGTGGTCCAAAGATGAAATCTCATCATTCAAAAAGTTTAGGAAAGTAGGTGTTTGGTGAGTATAGGCACTTCCTCCACAAAAATAATAAGTATCAGAATACTAAAAAACATCTTTTCAATGGGAAAGAAGAGACTACATCAAAGCCACGAAGAATGACACCTCACCTATGGAAGTTGGAATATAATAAAATTAATCGTCAAGGTAATGTCATTCCATCTAATGGTTTATGTTTGGAATTTGTATTTTTCTATCATGTTTTGTTTACAGATGATGTAATTGATGATCATGAAGGTCGTCAAGGCATGGATGACCACCTTCCAAAGGGACTAAAAATTTATCCCAAACAATTTAGCAGGTTGCCCTACTATGAGCAGCTACAAATTGTGCATTTGTTTGATTCTATGCATATTGGAAAGAATATAATAGAGACATTATGGAAAATATTGAATGGAAGGCGTGACAAAGAAAAAATTGTCAAAATTTGTAGTGACATTCAGGAATCCAATCATGCAATGAAAAATGTCATTCAATCAAATAGCAATGGAGACAAGATTAATATAAGTGCCCTTCCTTGGTTATTAACGGAGTATCAAAGCAATGTTATAAAATAAGTCATACGAAAAAATCAATTTCCCACGGGATTTGCTGCAAACATAAACAATCTCATATCAAAGAAAAGTAAATTTGGGCCATGGATGAAAATGCATGATTGTCATACCTTCATTAAGGTAATTCATGTTCTTGTGTATTTACTATATATTTTTATACTATGCATGTACTTTTCATTGTATTATGTTAGAAAATAATGAAAAGATCATTTTATAGTTGCTGCAGTATGTTCTACCTCTATCTCTCCTAGACCACTTCGACAATAATGTCAAGCAAGTCATATATGATCTTGGAAAATACATGAGGTAAGTAGTGATGTTTGTTCAATTTGTTGTATAGATATTATATTTGTGATTTGTTTTACTTGTTATGTAATATATTGTATATTATTTTGTAAAGTCTCATTTATATATTTTTGCGTCTTGAATCTCTTGTAGGTGGTTGTCATCTAAAGAAATCCATAAAGAAGATATAAAATACTGGAAGGGAAAAAATCCTCATCTAATGTGTGAAATGTAAAAGTGTCTACCTTCAACTTTTTTCATTGCATAAGAACACTACCTCATACACCAAGTTGAGGAGATTGAATTTTGTGGACCTGTACACACTAGGTCAATGTGGATGGTTGAGAGGCACTTGAAATTTTTGAAGGATTTAGTTTGACAAAGAGCACATCCTGAGGGTTCTATGGTGGAGGGATATATGGTATACCAGACTATGGTGTACATTACTGAATATCTTCCTAAGTTTGTAGCAAAGATCCACGTAGATCGCATTTGGGATCTCAACCCCATTAACAAATTCGAAGGGGAGTACTTGATGGGGAAAGGTATATTGAGGAAAGTGAGAGGTAATTATAAGATGTTATTGTAGTTAATTAATTCTTAATCTTCAAAATAAATTAGTTGTAAGTCGTCTATTTATTTTTTGTACAATTGGTCGAGAGTGGGATGCACTACATTTGTATATTGTAAACAATCTTGATTGGATGATGGTATGGATTGAACAATGTCAACATTTTGGTCGCACATTAACATGGGAAGGTGTGTCTTCATTGGTTAAAGAAGCTCATCGTAATGGAGATTCCAATGTTACGCAAAGGGAAATTGATCTAGCATATGGTTTAAGAGATAAACATGTTCGTATAAATTTATTAATCACCCATATGTTTATCAACTCACGATGCAATAATTTTTACATGTTTGACATATTGTAGGTCAAACACCACAATTCTATGTGCTTCAATGGTCATAAATTTTGCATCAAAAAGTTGGATGACATGAAGAAAACTTGTGATTCTGGGATAACTGCAATCTTTGAGGTGACCAATATTTCATCTAGAAACGACATACATCCTCAAGAGTCTCAAAATCGATACTATGGCATTTTGGATGAGATACTTGAGTGTGACTTTAATTCCTTCAAATTAGTTTTGTTCGTTGTCAAATGGTACAAGCTATGATTGAATAAAAATGATCCTAGTAGAACTATTATTGAGCATGATAATGGATTTACAATGGTTAATACAAGGTCGTTTGAGTCAGTTGGGGATGAGCCCTATGTTCTTCCAATCCAATGTGAGCAAGTATTTTACTCAGAGGTTCCACATAAACCAGGTTGGTCATTTATTGTTAGACATGATCCAAGAGGAAGGTTGATAAAGTATAATGTGATGGAAGAAGAAGAAGACACTGAAGAAGTAGAAGATGATGTAGATGACGATCACGATTGACAATTATTCGATGATGTTCTTGATGGAAATGTTCACGAAGAAGAAGAAGTTGATGATGATGATGATGATGATGATGATGATGATGATGATGGTGATGGTGATGGTGATGGTGATGGTGATGGTTGTTGTCTTCAAAATCTGATTTCCTTTAAAATCCTTAAAATAATATGATTAAACTCGGTGCAGAAGAGACATCAAAGATAAGGAAATTCTCAAGAAAACATATGACAAGGTTTGATTGAACCTCCTACACTTCGGACTTACTCAGAGCCCAGGTGGGTATACCTTTGTGAATTGAATTCACACTTTCGAACATAAACCCACAACAAACCAGTCTAGAAAACCAGTGGATCTATTCACCTTGAAATCAACTGAAAACAAAGAATGGAAACTATACTTGAATTCAGCATTTCGATCAAAAAAGCATGCAATAAACCACTTCAATCAATACCAGTGCCTTATCCAAGGTCACAGAGTCATCTAGACTCATATAATACTCCTCAAACAAAACATCTCTATGCGTCCTATTGGCTTGGTTCCTATTAATCCTTGTATATGCCTGACACCTACAAGAATTTATGCATTCCAAATTAAGCTATGATCATCAATATTCAAAGTCTCTTCCAAAGAGTTTACTGGTATGAGTGATCCCCACATCTTTAATTTCCCTCCTAGAGAGAAAAGCTAATGAACACTTCTACTAAAATTGCTTTGCAATTCCATTCAAACAAAACAACCCTGGATTATTCAGAATGAAAGCAATAAACAAATTTGTAAACACACTTGAATACAACACAAAGCTTTACTCAAAACCGATGGTCTGTATATTGATATTTAGTTCAAGAAGTATTACAAGAAATTTTGAGTATTCTCCATTAGACTTAGAAAAGCTCAGATAAATTTCTACAGTGTTTTCTTACAATTCTTTGTGATCTCTCTTCCTCTAGTCTTGGTATCCATTTATAACAACATGGATGCACAAAGATTTGGACTTCTCGAGGAGAGTTTGTTACAATCATTTCTTTCTTTCAAAATAAAGAGGTTACAAGCTTCTCGCAAAAGTAGTTACAAGCTCTTTTCGGCCTCTGCAGTTTCTTCAACAAGTTGTTCAGTTGCAACCTCTTCTACCTTTTCAGGGGCGCTCTCCAACTATTCTGTATCATGGGTGGCATATTTAGTTGTCCACTCACCATACACCTCTTCTGTCGGCCATGAGAAATTAATCACTTTGTCCTTAGTTTTAGTCAACCTTTTCCAAGAATTTCTCATTTTATTGACTTCTGAATTAAGAAAACCATAATGTGACTTAATTTTCTCTATCTCTTGTATTGTCAAAACAAAGAAAGAAGCATCATCTAGATCAATAATTCCTTTAACTCTTGCTAACAATTTAGCTTCTATCTCCTTAAGCCACATTTGTTTGTCCTTTAATTGATCCGAGCTAGGAAAAACTCCTGGGAGCAACTCAAAAACTTGATCAGTGTACTCCTTTTTGCACAAATTTACCTTCCTATCAACATTATCCACTTCTGCTGCTAATTGTACTAAGAATTTAGCGACATCAGAAGTGGATTTAATGATGGGATTGGCCCTTGCCTCATCGCAGGATACACACATAAACTTTAAATCTTGCTCCCTAGGCCTCCATTTGTCAAAAATAGGTGTCAAAATGGCCTTGTCTCTCCTGAGCTCATTCCATATATCCATAATTTTACCTACATTGTTGTAGAGCAATGAGGCATTTATTGTATCTACAAAACTGGAAATTGTATCCCTTACTCTCTCCTCATACTTGTTTGCATATAAGGCCTGAGCCTGTTTCAAGTTTTCTAATTCTTGGGGAGTGATTTCAATCATTTGAGAGCTGGAGGCTGCTGGAGATGGTGGAAACTCAATGATAGGGCTAGTAGGTGGAGGTCTTGTAGGAGAAGAGGAGATCATCAGTGTTGAAGACTCACCTTGATAGTATTGTCCAGTCAACCGGCTTTGCAGCTTAGCAATGATGCTATCCTTACCTCTTACCTCCTCCTTGGCATTGTTATAGGCCTTCAAAACTGTTTCCAACTTAACTTGGAGGGCTTCTTTCTCTTTGGCTTCCTTCTCTCCTACTGCAACACTAAATTTTGCAGTCTCTAACACAGTGCTAGCAGCCTCCACTACCCCTATACTCTGCACTCTCTTCACCATCATCCCACCAAGGTAACTTGGCCCTAGGGTGTCTTTGCTTTTCTTACTCTCATTTCTCTTGAGAGACCACATGATGAGTGCAACATTGTCCTTATTGAAAGTAATCCCCTCCATGGGTTTTGTCTCTTTTCTCACTACATCTAATACCAGGGCATCTTCTATATCCCATTCGGGTAAAATAAGCACTCCAGCTTGTGCTACCATATCTCTTCCCTGCTCAGGGGTGATGGTTTTGAATTCTTCCATCATCTCTTGCTTTATTTCCTCTTCCACCAGGGCTGGATCTTTATTGGGTTGCTCAGCCTTTCTCTTTTCACATCTAGCATTATATTTATCTATGTGTTGTTTCCATATAAACTGCATAAATGCTTCTGATGTGACAAAATTGTTATCAACTAAGAAGGCCTTACTTGCCTGCTTTATCTCAGGATCCCACTCATGGCCTTTGAGTTCAATGGTAGTGATATCCATTTCAGCAGCAATGGGTTCTTCTGGCATTCCTTCCTCCACTTCATCATAAGTGTAGGCAATTTCCCCTACACTACCTAGCTATAGGAGTTGCTCAACTGCTGCTTGCTCATTTCCTATATGGATAGGGGATTGGGATGGGAAATACAAAGGTGTATCTGATTGTACTTCTTTCCCCACCCTTTGCTTCTTTGGGCTTTCTTGGATGTCAATGACATCTTGTATCTTCCTCTTTCCTTTGGAGGTAGAGGGCTCCCCTGTTGTAGGCATCAGCACACTATAACTGGATTTCTTATGTAGTGTATAATCACCAGGAGGGATTGCTTTGCTGGAAGCTGACCTACTTAGGATCATTCTTGCCTTCTCAGGGTTGCTCTTGATTATAGCTTCCCTCTTCTCCTTCAGGGTCTACATCACATCTTCAAAGCAAATGATCTAAAATTTTATTTTCTCCTCCAGTGGGAAAAAGCTAGACAATGGGTCATAGCTGGCATCAAACTGATGCACAAAATCCAAGGCTTTCTTATAAGCCACCCACTTCTCTTTCCTCAGCTCCTACTCATCTAGATCAAACTCATTTCTGATGAGGTCTTCAGGGAACTGGAATTGATGAGGCCTACCTCTGCATGCTGCCTTCTTTCTAAACATACCATTGAAGAAGTCTTCTAGATCAGCACACCTAGACACTGCAGTGGACAAATGATAAGGCTTGAGGAAATCCTCAAAGCAATTCCAACCTCCTTTTGTTATTAAAAATTGGTGGGCTATGGTAGCTGCAGGGAAAATAGTCCCTTTACCCCTGCCTGTCAACTCTGCCTCTTGTAAACCACCAATCTGTCTAAGGATCTCTGCAATTCCCACTTTGAGAGGGACCTGGTAAGGTAGCATAAATGAGGTGCCTCTGAAACCAAACACTCTGAAAACTGTGGAGACTAGATACAAGTAAATGTCACCCCAGTTATGGACAATTTTTATGTTCTCTGCGAATTCTTTTGGTCTTATGAATTCTAGAAGAACTTTGGAGATTCTTGGGTTCTCAGAGCAGAGGAGAGTCCTTATCTTGGATGCAAAATATTTATCAAACTTCAAAAAACTGGCATCCTCTCTATCCCATGACAACATAGTACTCCATAATTGTACCGACATTTTTTCTCCTTCTTTCTCCTTAACAAGGTCTAGTCCATTGGCAAAGTAGTCACCACCTTTGAAGAGAAAAAGATGCATCAAGAGTGAGTACCATCTGAAAGGTCTATCCACCTTTCCATTCTTGATTCCTGTTAACCCTCCATGAATAGCATCAGCAATGAAAGAGGAATAATCAAATGTAATTGCAAGAGAAGGATTCAAAATCTGAGCAATCATTAACAGGTAATGATTTGGCATATTTGCTTCAGCATCTTCTCCCAAAACCTGGCAAAGTGCCCAATACATTCCTTTAGCCCTCAAGGTGAACATACTTAATGAAAAGGGCTCTTGTGTGTTGGGTCCTACAACTATTAACCCCCCTATCTTCACAAAAAACTCCTTGAGAGGCCCGTTCCTGAGATGACTCCTCTGTGCACCGTAAACTTGGGCTAATGATGTGAAATTTATAGGTTCTAGAAAATTGGTGAACTCATTAAGCCCAAAAGCTTTCCTAAATTCTTCAGCATTAATCTCAACAAGGGTTTTCCCATTTATATCCCGAATGCTTCTTATGACTAGATCATAGTTGAGTGCAATTTGGGTCAACAGATCTATGTCCATAAATACCCTCGGGACTACTAATTTCTCGACATCTAATTCCCAGATACTGTTTTGCTGGGCAGGAGAATTTCTCATTCTGAATCCAATTTTAAACAACCCCAACCCAGATAATCCAACCTGTGGGTCTCTCAACCAGTTACCCTTGTCATATAGTCCTTCTCCTATCTTTAAACGGGGAGCCTTGGGCACTAATTCTTTTGCCTTTGATGCCTGATTAGTTGAGAATGTCAACTATTCTAAAAAATCATCACAGACACTCCTTTCTGAATAGTTAACTTTGCCAGAAAACTCTCTTTTAGGAGCCATTTTGAAAATGTAAGAAATGAATACCACTCTTAAACAATTCTGTGATGAATCAATTATCTTATCTAAAACACTGCACAGGAATTGCTACACAAGAATACGAGAGAACCTGTTCTTTGCTTGAAGGAATTTGCTCTGCAACTGAACCGACTTGCTCTGTACCTGAAGAAAATAACTCTGCATCTGCTCTTCTGCAAAATTATTTAAAAGATATCTTCACCCGGTTGATAGGAAATCAAATATTGTACTCAGGGCCTTAACTACAACATTGATTCCGCATGCTTCGGTCATCCCTTCAAAATTGAATTCATCTGAGAATTTGTATTTTTCACTCCAACGGGTCACAACGTTCCTGCAAGTGTTTCATTTTGCTCTTTCGCAACTTTGCGAAGCATAACTATCGGGCAGCTTAGTCCTGCGAAATAGCGCCGACCGTCCGATCAAAAGAAACTTGATCGAGCATTAGATTAACTAACAACTTTGGCTCCGCACCGGGTCCCGCTTCTCTATTGGCTATATGATACCATGTGGTACCCAACCATTGGCCTTGAAATTTCCTTCGCATTCAACTTAACGCTGGTCACGTGTCTTTCCTTTATACCACCGGTTCCACCTTGGTGGGCCCACACTTTCTTCTTAGACCACGTGTCGCCGGACACGTGGATGGCTCTCATTCACTCTCGCTATTTCGTGGGGTATAAAGAACGAGCATCTTACCCTTGCGAAATAGCGTGGGTTGTCGGATCATCTTTTAAGTTGATCGACATTTAATCATTTGAAAAGGCTTTTGGGAGGGGTGGGCCCACTGACTCACTGTGAACACCTGGCGTCTAGTCACCTTCGGAGCTGACTTGTCACTTTGTTATACGCCGAAAGAAAACCACGGGGCCCCAACAAACTCTCAACAGCTATATCCTCCAGGGCCACCATCATGACACGTGGACGACTCTCATTCACTCTCGCTATTTCATGGGGTATAAAGAATGAGCATCTTACCCTTGCGAAATAGCGCGGGCCATCGGATCATCTTTTAAGTTGATCGGCATTTAATCATTTGAAAAGGCTTTCGGGAGGGGTGGATCTGCTAACTCACTATGAACACCTGGCATCCAATCACCTTCGGAGCTGACTTGCCACTTTGTTATACGCTGAAAGAAAACCACGGGGCTCCAACAAACTCTCAACGGCTGTATCCTCCAGGGCCGCCATCATGACACGTGGACGGCTCTCATTCACTCTCGCTATTCATAGGGTATAAAGAACGAGCATCTTACCCTTGCAAAATAGCGCGGGCCATCAGATCATCTTTTAAGTTGATCAGCATTTAATCATTTGAAAAGGCTTTCGGGAGGGGTGGGCCCACTGACTCACTATGAACACCTGGCATCCAGTCACCTTCAGAGCTGATTTGTCACTTTGTTATACACCGAAAGAAAACCACGGGGCTCTAGTAAAGTCTTAACAGCTGTACCCGCCAGGTCATCTCTGGGGCCTGCCTTTTAGCCTTTGATCCTGACCTGCTGACTATCATAACTTATGCCGCGTGCCGCCATTTTACTCGCTATCATAAACCAGCTGGACCATCTATGTGGCATGCCATGTCATTTTCGCAACTTTGTTGGTTTTAAATTACACGCAACTTCGCCTAGCAAAATAACGCGAGCTGTGGATCCACCCGTGAGATGCGCACTAGTTACTGGGCCCGACAACTTTAGGAGAAAAACATATAAGGCATAAATTTGTCGATAAATTAACATGACTGCCTAGGCAAACAACAAGGGGGGACACTTCCTACAACCCCATGACCCATTACTTAAGTGAATAAAGTAACGAAAGATTAGAAACCAGAGGGTTTAAAACAAACACAAGAGGATCTAAAGTAAAAAACCCTTGAGGTCTAAAACAAAGCTGAAGCATTTGAAACTGCATCCTATTCAAAAATTCAACAAACCATAGCCAATCATGGGAAAAGAAAAGCCCATTTTTAATCAATGATAACAATGGTGATGGTGATGGTGATGGTGACGATGCCGATGACGATGATGATGATGATGATGACGATGACAATGATGATGACGACGACAATGACGACAACGACGACAACGACGACGACGACGACGACGACGACGATGATGATGATGATGATGATGATGATGATGATGATGATGATGATGATGATGATGATGATGATGATGATGAGTTGGATGAAGAAGAATATCAATGACATGAATGAAATGTATGAGGTATGTGATTAGTATATTATCTATTTAATATTGATTTCTTAATAGAAATTTATTTGACTTATATGGTTATATAATTAATTCATTATGTGGATTGTTTATTAGCTATGTGATGGATGGTGATTTATGATATATATTTGATGGATTACATGTTTATGATGATACATATGTGATGCTTATGATGCTAAATTATATATATGATGATACATATGTGATGCTTATGATGCTTATGATACATATGTATTTATTATTTATCAAATTACAAATGTAATGCTTATGATGCTCAATTGTTGGTGTTGATTTTATGTATATATTTTGTGTGATGCTACCACCCTTGGTGGAAATAGGTAATTGACTACAGACATCGTTAACACTTTACTTGAGGATCTTGCATAGTCTACATAAAGTAAAGGTAAGGAATAAAAAAATATACAATGATTACGATGGCTGCATATTGTTCATGTTGTGTACTATGTAATTTTAGTATACATGTCATGTAATTTTTAGCTAACATAAGATAATTGAATTACATATGCAAGAACCTGAACCCCTTTGATGAGGATCCTGCACAGTCTCATGGATCAACAGGTATAAGTCAATACACCTTATAGAAACAGTTTATTTTTTTTAAATTACTAGGAAAACAAACTTCCTCAGTTTTCAAACCTCGACATTAGCAACAAATCTTATACAGTTATCAACACTTGAGGCCCCGGTTGGATTTATTCAAATTTTAATCTCAAAATCAACTCTAGGGCCGACTTCTTCATCAACATTACCCTCATTTGTAAAATATCTCTCTCATTACCAACTAACTCTCTCATTTGATGGAGTGCATGTATCGCCAAATATGTATTTGTCAGATGTGTCTCCTTGAGTGAGGGAAATGTAGGAATAGAAGATGAAAGTGAGACATGTAGTAGATCTAAAATAGGGAGATCAACTACAGGTCAAAAGATTAGAATAAAATTCAATAAACGCATGGAATTTTTCCTTGCTCAAGGGGGGTCATATCCTTACGATGATGAGACCAAAGGTGACATCGAGGTGCCCTTGAGATATGTTGGTGTAATTATTTATTAATCTTGGATATAATTATAGTATACTTAAGTTTACTTAGGATAATGAATTTCATAGTAGTTTGGGTATAAGACACTTGGGTGTTTGTGCCACATTGGGATAGTGTGTGTAGGAGAATTTCCACCTTTTGTGGTCTTGTTGTTACATTCCACATTTGGTGGATGATCCACCTCATGTGGAATATTATATTGTTTCTCCTACCTACCACACCTATTTCCTACCTACCCTTGTTTCTTATTGAGTCACATGTCATGTTTGTGTGCTCACATATCCATATAGCCTTACCTATATAAGTAGGCTCATATTCATTGTATGTAACAACTATTGAACATTTTGATCATCTATCTATTGATGAGAATACAATTTATTCTTGTCCTATATTTTGTCTCTCTATTTTGTACTTTTCATTGAGCTCTTGATCTTGGTAAAATCTTACATGGTATCAGAGCCATTAGAGCATCATTGATTCATCTTTGGAGAGATTTTGAAGGACATCAAGAGGCAGATCTGAGGAGCACCATCTTTTGGAGGCATCCTAGACTAGATCTGATCTCGTCATTGCGTCCGGGTGGCCGTTTCCATGAATTTTGACTGTAAATTTGCCTATATTGGGTGAAAGTCAAATTTAGGGCTTGGAGAAAAATTTTGCCCAATTTGGGCGGTATAGTACAATTTTGCAAAAAAAAATTAAAAAATATATAATTTTTATTTTTGCAAAATTTTTTATTAAAATTTCATTGTTTATTTCGTAGTGTTAAAAATTGTTTGTAAAAGTTTTTTTAAAAAATCAAATCAAAAAAATCAATTTTATTTTAGGGGGTCCCATGACCACCCCCCCGTACTCGTTGCACCTTGCTCAGTATCTGCAGGGCATACCGGTTCTAGGAAAACTGTACTGTTGTCATAGTCTACACTATCCTCCTAGCTGTCATGTCCCATCCATTGGTGTTTAGCAGTTGTCGTCGCCTTGGACTTCCGGTGACCCCTCTCTTCCCCGACTTCTGATGACAATGACTTATGATAGCTCCCACCCGACATACGGCTTTTGGTGACTTGCTCTAGTGGGAACCTTCACCCACTGATCTCCTCCTAGCGGTCTCTTCTCTTTGTCGGCTTCTCCCAACTCCCGCCAGCTACCTCTAGCTTCTCTCGCGCCGCTGCTTCATCCTCTAGCCGCCCAAGTGCAGACCTCCGCCCATGCCACTGTCGTTGGGTCCTTCTGGCCACCATGTAATTGTCTGCAATTCACCTGCAACACTACGCCCTTCTTCCTACCATGCAACCTTCTCTTGTTTACCTAGATTGCCAACATACATCCCGCTACACAGAGAGTCTATTCAAGTCAGCAACCATGTGGCAGAATTTCACTAGCCCACGTAATGCTCGATAGGCGCCACCTGTCTGTCCAATCATCCCTACCACGTCAGCATATTTTTGCCTAGTCAACATTGACACATTAGTAGCCGTACATCCATACCATCTATGCATGCCACATCATCCGACATATCATTTTTTGTACGACACGTGGTACCATCCGACTTGTCCACATCATTCGTCTATACTGTACGAACGCCACATAGGCAGAGAGGCAAAGTTTTGGCGATGACCATACAACCTTCAAATTTAACCTTGCATATTGCTTACATCATCATTTTTATGAAAATTTTGCAGGCCCCTCCCGTTGAGCTTTTTTGATTTTGTAGTTCAACTTCAAATGGCCATATCTTGCTCAATTTTGCTCCTTTTTTGGTGCAATTTTTTTTGAAATGGGCTAATTTTTCATGTACTTTCTTGTGGTTGAATTATTTTATGATTTTTATTGACTGGTTTCTTAGAAATATCAGTTTTTGGTGACTATACCTATCCAATCCTCGTTTCTACAACTTTCAGGACTCCGTTTGGGCTCATAGGAACTCCTTTTCAGGTGCTGTTTTTTTTGAAAGTGCATAATTTTTTGTATAATTTCATAATTTTTTGTATAATTTCATAATTTTCTATCATTTTGTAGTGATATTGAGTAGAAATTGTACTTTCAGCATATGGTCTTTTTTGGCCAATTTGGCACTTGTATTTCATAGATCTATCTTTCTGGTCCATTTCATTGTAGTTCTCAACCTATTGGGGCAGTTGTAAAACAAAATCAAAATTCTACCTTTCCATTGTTTGCAAGTGGCCTATTGTACACACACTATAAAGTACCAAAATCATCATTTTTGGGGGGGTACTTTGATTGAGTGAATTTGGGAGTGGGGGGGTGTCTCTTGTGCTTTTGCTCTCTTGTATTCTTTCCATTTTGATGCTATGGGTTCTCCTAAGTTTCCTCTCTTAACTCCTCATAATTATGCTACTTGGAAAATTGATGCATGGAGTAAACTTATGGAAAAAGGTCTAACTCATTATATTGATGGAACTCTTGTTTCTTCCACTGATCCTAAGGTTAATCATGTTGCTCACTTGGATTGACTCACTAAAAATATCATGGAAATTGGTACCTTAAGAAAGTATGTATCAAATGATCTCATCTTTCATATTGAGAAATGTACCTTAATTAAGGATGCTTGGCAAAAGTTTCAAGACTTGTATGGTCAAGTTGATGAGATTAGGGGTTATCAGATTGATAGTGATCTCACCATGTTAGATCCTAAGAACTTTGTGTATACACCTAAAAATGGTCTGAAGATAATTAATTAAATACGCAGTTATTTAATTAACCCCCCTTCCCAATTAATCGAATTCACAAGCAAATTTGATTAATTCCCTTATTCATCTACTAGTAAATAAATCTGCATGATTTATTATATAGTTCATTTCATATCCCTTTTGATTAATTAAATTAATTAATCCTCCCCCCCCCATCTAAATCAATTCTTCTAATCCCTAATTAAAATTAACAAACTCAAGTTTGTTGAGATTAATTACCATTTCCAATTATTTGAATTTCTAAATTCAAATGAGCACATGGCTCCTAACTTTTAACCACCTAACCTAAACACACTCTAACCTAACCTATTTCACCTAACCCTGGGTTTAACTAACCCTATCCTATCTTGCACATCCTAACCTCTTTATCCTAACCTCTTATGGTGTGGACATTCTTCCCTTGAGACGCATGGCACTTTTGCCACATGTCTCCTCTCTTGGACACTTGTCCTCTCATCAACAAGGCTCCTTGACACTTGTCACCATAGAGATGACAAGTATCCCTTCCTCCAACCTCTTCTCCAACTTCCTCAATCTTGGCCCTTGATATCTTCAGATCAAATCTGGACCGTCGATTCCTACAACCTCAACTTTAGCCTTGGAATTCCTATAAATATCCCTCATTTTGGAGCAATAAGGATCCATTTCATTCATAGCTTTAGCATCATTACTATAGGCATTTTTATTTCAATCATCTAGTAATTAACATTTTGGATTAATCATAGCATGTTAATGTAGTTTCTTAGATCATGCATTTCATATCATTTGCATAATCAATCATGATCAAGTAGCTACTCAACTCTTGAGTTACCACTTTGGAGGTCATTGCTCCACTGAGAGCCAATCAATCCAACACCTTCAAGGTCCTCAAGAATAGAGGAAAATGGGACATTTCAAGGGAGGCTTATGGTTTGCATCTTTAATTTAGTTTTCAATTAAGCTTTCCATTATGTCTCATTGTCTCATTATATGTGTATGCTTGCTTCTATTTAGCACATTTTTAGCATCACATTAATTGGCACCCACTGTGGGGCCTAGCTCCTTTGATCTTTAACAAGTTTGCTTGCAGGAAATTTCATTGATAGGTTGATTATCTCTTTTGGTGTGCAAATTAGCTCTCTAGGGCTCCCAAATCGCATTCTTGCTCTCTATTGTAGCGTCTCGACACTCAAATGGTGTTTATGGGAGATTTCTCAACTCCGTTTTTATGTTTTTCTCTACTTTAGTGTTTTCAGTCTATACCTTAGCATTTTTGGTATGTTTTGTGGCATTTTTGGTATATTTGACAGCATTTTCTGTTAGTTTAACATAATTTTTGGTCAATTTTGCAGTGTTTTTGGGCAATTCACCAGCAGTTCTAGTGTTTAGAATAGCGTTTTGGGTCAATTTGGCAATGTTCTTGGCATATATGATGGCGTTCTTGGTCAATTTGATGGTGTTTTCAGTTTTTTATTGATTTTTCTAATGTTGTATTTTGCATTTCTTATTTCTGCTTCTGGACTGTCATTTTCTTGAACCTAATTTGTAGATTATTGGTTTTGCAAGTACTTATTTCGCTCTGAGAGACCAAAGTCATAAACCATTTTGCCGTCAAAGAACATAATATAAACTACTAAATTTGTTTGGAGCCGCAGGATTTTGCAGTTATTTTTGTTAAATTAGGCACATAGACTAATTACAATGGAAATGAAGAAACATGTCTTATGTGTTTTGATGATAGGAGAGTATGCTCTCACCTTTCTTAGGTGATCAGAAAGCTACACTCATCTTTTTCTTTCAATAGTGCATATCTTTAGCGGGCCTGCCCTCCCGAGGAGCCTATAAGGACAAATCCATTAAGGTCGGTGAGAGGGGAATGACCAAAGGGAATGGCTAACACCAAGTACTCCAACCCACTATAAAATAAACGTTATTTGATGAAAATAAAGTCAATGACAATGCTTGGGAATAACTCTCCTTCGTACCTTCAGGTCTATCAAACCTTGGTTTTCAAGTGTTGGTGTAAATAATTATTCATCTTGGATATTATTACACCTAACTTAAGTTTACTTTGGTACATGCATTTAATAGTAGTTTGGGTATGAGACACTTGGGTGTTTGTGCCACATTGGGATAGCGTGTGTAGGAGAATTTCCACCTTTTATGGTGTGATCTTGTTGTTACACTCCACATTCAGTGGGTGATCCACCTCATGTGGAATATTATATTGTTTTTGATTAAGGTAAAAGTAGGTTTTGAAGGGGCCCCAAAACCCTTTACAAACAGAACTTAAACAACAAAGATACGAGAAATAGAAAAGAACAGAAACCACAAAAAACCAGCGGAAACCGAAGAAAACCCAAAAAAGCCCCAAAAAGCTAGTAGGCCTTCTAGTAATTAGATTTTTTCCAGGGCTTTAGCCAGGGTGTTCCTGATATCATACAACTCTTTGTTGTTGTCTTTGAATTTGGGGGGATCCTTTGCTGATGCAGACACAACTTTCTTGATACTGGCCCTGGTTCTCTTCGCAGTACTGCCCACCAGATTAGCATCACCACTTCCAGTCTGGATGGTCTCTTCTTCCAGGTCAAGATCCATGACCGGTTTAGAAGTGCAGGTATGATCAATGACCTTGGTGATGTTCTCCAGGTTTTTAATGACAGCAGAGAGGATACTTGGGATAACTCCCATCAAATTTTTCATTGCTTCATTTCCATCTTCCTGCGATTTTACCTTATTCTCCATTTCCTGCTTCCAATTAATCTGCTCTCTATTTTCATCCTCCCTCTTTTCATCCATTTTAATCCCTTTCTTATCCAGGTTTTTTAGGGTCTCGTAGGTCCATCTATCGAAATCCATTCTAGCCTCAGAGAGCTTCTTGAGGTTATCCAGGATAAGCCCTTTACTAGCGCTTTCCTTGTCCCCACTATCCCTATCCTCAGTCAGGTCCTTCTTAGAGTCTTTGTTAATTTCCTTCTCAGAATTCCCTCTGGTTTCTTCATTATCCTTGGGTTCAGCTTCTTCCATCAAATGGTTGTTGTCCTTACTAGGGTGATCGCTGAGGGTAGGGCTTTCTTGACCAGGCTCATTATTGCTGCTTTCTTCCTCGTTACCCAGCTCCTCGTCTTTCCAGCTATCTTCACCGTTGGAGTCATGCGTCTCCATTCCACTGCTTCCCTTGACAATGTCCTCTGTTTCCAACCCAGGGATGCTTTTCCTTTTTGTGCTAGAAGATGCCTTCTCCTTGCTAGTTTCTCCCTCTTCCATCTTTCTCTTGCCCGAAGAGGCAAAAATCCTCTTATTCTCTAGCAAGGCGAGGGTTTTGCAATGCTCATAGATGACTAGCAGAAGCCCGCAGTGGAGAATCGGGCTGGAAGGGTTAGTCCTATGTTTGTTGAGGGACCTGGAGAGGGACCGAAAGAGGTAGTATGGTAGGGACACCTTTTTGTCATGTCTGAAATGGTTTAAGAGCATGAAGTGGTAGGTGTGGGCCCTGAAAAAATGGCCTTCAACCGTGATGTACTCCATAATTGCATTTAGAACCCAGCCCCACAACTTCTTGATGTTTGCAGCTTCGTAGTAGCCCCTAGTAGCCTTGCCAATTTTAGCTCTCTCTTTCTCTTTTCACGGGAATAGGTTAACCGTGTTGTTGGAGACCTTAAGGTCTCAAAAGAAATTAAGCCCAAAGTGGGGCATTCCGGTCACAATGGAAATGAGCCCAGCGTCCAACTTAAACTTAACTCCATAAAGTTTAAAAGAGCCATTAGACCAGTTTTCGGAAATCTTGGAAATGGCTAAGTTAACCCTACCTTTGTCATAGTCCTCAAGTTTCTCCATGAAGCTAGTAAGAGAGCCCTTCTCCAATTTCACCCAGACTTTAGGCATCACTTTCTAGGTCGACGTATTGTCTAGTTCTTCCCGCCTTAGGTCTCCTCCCATCTTCGAATATGGGTTGTTTGCTCTGTTTCTCTGCATGTTATCACCTTCTTTTCTGATGTTGCTCAAGTTTTTGAACTGGGTAACCCACAAAGCGTGTGGCACTTTATTAGAGATAATGGAGGATCTGCCGCAGCGCCAGGTAATGATGGCCTTTCCAACAAGGCATAAATGATTCTTTTTACTTATCATGATTAAATTGTTCTTCTCTCCCCGTATAACAGTCCTTTCTAATGAACTCTTTGATATTTAAATTGAGATCCTCCTCGTGCCAAATCATTTGGGAGTCAGAGTTAACTCCAGTATTCGCTAAGCAATCCATCATGCTATTTTTCTCTCTAAAGGCATGTTGAATAATGATTTCTTTGAAACTGGCAATGATCTCCCTAGCCTTCATGATGATATTTTCAAAAGACCAGGAAGGCTCCAATTCCCCCTTTAGGCACTTTATGATATTGAGTGAATCTCCCTCAAGCCATATTTTATCATAATTTAGACTTTTAGCAATAATTAAGGTATTCAAGGCTGCAGAGGCTTCAACAAAATGATTATTTTGATTCCCCAGAGGACCAACCACCACCTTAAGACAACTTCCAGCAAAATTCCTGACAATGCCCCCATATCCAGCTTTACCTGGGTTCCCTTTAGAGGCCCCATCAAAGTTGGCCTTGATCCATCCCTACGGGGGGAAACACCAGAGTAGACCTTCTCTTCCAGTCTCCTTGCTAGTGGTAGTGGTAGAAAGGTTCCACCTGTCTTTAAAATCATCTTTAGCAGCAAGTCCCTGATCAGTGCAGTAGAGGCTTTCAAAGATACTCCTAAAGATTTTATCTGCAACCACTTCAGGAAAATCCCTTTTATCCCTAAAGATCCCGTTGTTACACTCTTTCCAGATATTCCAGATAACAATCGACAGAGTAAGTTTCCAGGTATCCACAATTTTAGGATTAGAATTAGGGCAATGCCATTGAAGCCAGGTGTCACCAAGAGAGTTTGGGAAGACCCAACTCAGGTTCCATCTAGAAAGGATGATTTTCTAGATATCCTGGCTAAAAGAACATTGATTCAGAATATGGCAAGCTATCTCTTCTTCCCTGCAGCAAAGAGAACACCTGTTAGGAAAAATAATACCTCTTTTGTGAAGATTGTCGAGGGTTAATACCTTATTTTGGATGAAAATCCAGAAGAAGATATTGACCTTAGGAACTAACTTCTTGTTCCAAACTTTAGCCCAGATGGGAATTTCTTCCACCGGGGCACTGTGAATAGCCACTGCAGAGGAAACAGAGTATTTCCCATCTAGAGTTTCCCTCCATATCAATTTGTCATCTTTTTTGTCTTTAGGGATTTTGGCAGAGAAAGCTATTTGAAGGAACTTGAGTCCCAGACATTGTTGGCTAAAGTCAATCCATTTCCCTTTTCTCCAGTAATCTCTTACCATTTCTCCATACCTGCTTTTGAATCAGTCTTTCCAATCTTTAATGATTGGGATTTCCTCCAGGGATTTATCCAGGATCCATTTATCTTCCCAAAATCTTATTCTCCTCCCATCTCCAAGGTTCCAAGTTCTGCCAGCAGCAGCCCGACTTTTAGCTGATTACACAACATTCCATATGGCAGATCCTTCAACATTAAAATAGTTGTCAAAGAATTCTTCCTTAGAAGGTTGCATATAGAGATATTTGTTTTTCCAGATAGAGTTCCATTCTCTTTCTTCCCCTTTGAATCTCCATATTTGTTTGGCTAGTAAAGATTTATTCATAGAACCAATGTTCCTTAAGCCCAGCCCACCAGAGGCCTTAGGGGAGCAAATTTTGTTCCAGGCAATAAGGGGAATTCTATATTTAGCTTCCACTCTAGACCAAAGGAACTTTTTTTGGATTTTTTCAATGGCTTCCGCAAACTTTGAGGGGATCTTGAACAAGATAAGAGCATACATAGGAAGATTTGGAGAGTGGCTTTGAGCAGAGTGATTTTTCCTACTTGACTTAGGACAACCCCTTTCCAACTAGCAGGTTTCAAGTCAATTCTATCAATTAGCTTGTTCCAAAAGGAATCCTTAGGCTTGAGACACAGAGGAAGCCCCAAATAGGTAGAGGGAAACTCAGAGATGTTGCAGCCCAGAATCCTACCAATCCTTATTTGCCTTTGAGCCGGGGTATTGATGAAAAACAAAGAGCTTTTATCCCAGTTGATTTTTTGGCCAGAGGCAGATTCATAGGTGTTCAGAATAATCTTCATATTTTTAGCTTCTATGATGGTGGCTTCCCCCATGGTGATAGAGTCATCAACGAATTGTTCATGAGAATAGACAACATTGGAAGAAGAGGGTTTCGGTCCCTTAAGATTGCCATCTTCCACATTTTAAAGGATGAACCTTCCTAGGCATTCAGCAAGAATAGTGAATAGGATAGGGGATATGGGGTCCCCTTGTCTGAGACCTCTAGAGCTTTTGAAGAAAGTGGACAGGGAGACATTAACAATAACAGTAGAGGAGGAAGTTTCCATAAGTTGAGAGCAGAGCTGAATAAATTTGTCACCAAAACCAAATGCTTTCATGATCCTAAGGAGAAACTGCCAATTCACTCTATCAAAAGCTTTAGCCATGTCTAACTTTAAGAAGAATCCTTGGTTAATCGCCACTTTCAGGGAGTAGATGTTTTCATGAACGGAAAAGATGGAGTCCAAAATCTATCTTCTGAGGACAAAGCCATTCTGCTAGACAGATATAATCCTTGGAAGAATTTCCAGTAACCTAGAAGTTAGAACCTTAGAAAAGATCTTGTAGATAGAATTACACAAGCTGATGGGTCTAAACTTGTTAAGAGAATTAGCTCCAAGGATCTTTGGGATTAGGATAATGAAGGTAGCATTTAGTTCCTTTAGGAGTCTTCTAGAGCCAAAGAATTCCTTAACACCATTGCATATGTCAGCCTCCACTATGTGCCATAAATTTTGGAAGAAAAACATGGGGAAGTCGTCCGGACTAGAGGATTTATCACCCTGAAAGAAGAACACCGCCTTTCAGATTTCCAGATTAGAGGGGATGCAGGATAAAAGGTGGTTGTCAACTTCTGACAAGATAGAAGGGATAGCTTGTAAAAGGGTGTTTTGCTTGCTGAAATCTAGGATATCCGCATCACCCAACAGGGTACTGAAATGCTCGAGAGCTTCCTTCCTTATGTCATAGTCCTCTATTAAGATGCCTTTATTGCAATTTAGTCTAGATATCCTGTTGGCTGCCCTATGCTTAAGAGCAGTTAAGTGAAAGAAATGGGTATTTTTATCGCCTTCCTTTAGAAACAAAGCTCTGGATCTTTGTCTCCAAAAAGTCTCTTCATTAGAAATGATGGAATGGTATTTAGATAAAAGATCATTTTCAGCCATCCTAAGATCTTTGGTCAACCCCACCTCTTGGATTCTATCGTAAACATACTTTATTTCAGTTTTGTCTTGAATTTTGTTCTTGAATATGTCCCCAAAAAACCCTTTGTTCCAGGATTTAATTTTGGCTTTTATGATATTGAGCTTTTTGGTGATTCTAAAAAGAGGCTTGCCCTCCACTTCAGAGTTCCACCATTCAGCTATGCAAGCTTCTAGAGAAGGATGGGAGAGCCAAGCTTTTTCAAATATGAAAGGGAAGTTTCTCTTTGCCAAAAAAGAGTTGGTAGTAAAGGAGATGGGGTAATGGTCAGAACCAATTTTGATAACAGAGGCAAGGGAACAATTATACTTAGAAAGCCAGTCAGGAGATATTAAAGATCTATCAAGCTTGACTTGAATTAGATTAACTCCAGTTCTTCTATTGGTCCAGGTGAAATTGATGCCCTGGAGATCTACATCAATGAGAGCTTGGTTGTTAATGAAGTCCATCAGGTCTTGTTTCCCATCAAGTTGTAAGGGGATACCTCCCATCTTCTCTTCATCTTTGAGCGGGGTATTGAAGTCTCCCATAATAATCCAGCTTTGATCATCAAACTGGAGTCTGTTAGCTGTAAGGTTTTTCCAATATTTAGCTCTCCTGGATTTGGTATTAGATGCATAGACATTAGATAACACCCAAACAAAGTTGTCCTTAATATGCTCAAGTTGAACAAAGATCCTATTAGTAGCATTGATGATTTCCTTTCTAGTAATGGTTTTTTGGTTCCAAAAAATCATAGTTCCTCTAGAAGCTTCCTCTGAGTTTGATCCTATGACTCCATTTTCTTTGAAAATTCTAATCTTTTCAACTTTTTCTTTAGACATCTTGGTTTCCAGAACATGGACTACATCCGGTTTATGATCTCTGATGATGTTCCGTAACACATCCTGCTTATGAGGGGCATTCAGCCCTCTAATATTCCAAGATGTTATCTTCATACTTTAACTGGGGATAGGGCCGACTCAATGGAACACTGTGTTCCATCAACACGGTTCTTCTAGCTTTCCTGTTCCCTTTGATGTTTTAGGGATGGCCTACCCTACTTTTTGTTCTGACTTTTGACATCTACCTTTTTCTTGATCTTACTTCTAGTTGAGATTCCTCCATTGAATTCCTCCTTGTTCGATTTTCCTTCTCTCGATCCAAATATCTGGAGATTCCCATCCAGCAAATCCACACTATGAGAAGGGGTTTTACAGAGGTTGGGCTTTGGGCTTCCATTGGTTAAAAGCAGTAAAGGCTCAGAATCAGAAGGGACTTGAGCTCCATAAAAAATTTCCTCTAATGGTTTTGATAGAGATAGGGCTAGAATGGTCTCTTCCTTCTCCTAACTCACTAATCTAGCCTCCTGGTCCAGAGTGGATTCTTCCTTTTCCTGATTAATAGATCCAGTCTCCTAGTCCTCTGGGTTTTTTTAATTGTTCAACTCAATTCCTTGCTCTGCTTCTTTAGTTCTCTCTAGTTGGTCATTGGAGCAAACACAATCTTGTTGGTCATTGCTACTACTCCCATTCCTCTTGGCTTCATTCAAAAGTTTCGTCATATCCTTATTTTGGTTACTCTCAGATGTTGATGAGTCTCCTTTTTTATTTATCATTTGCCAGGTCTTTTTGTTCTTGTTGTTGCTATCAATCTTGTTTTTCTTGAGCGGGCAAGATTTAGCCCAATGCCCTAATTTTTTGCAGTGGAAACAAGCAAACAGTAGAGATTCATATTCAATAGCTTGGGACCATTTTCCAAGTTTAGAAATGATGTCTATGGATTGAGGCATATCTATCATTTGATTAACATTTATGCAGATGCGAGCAAAGACTAACCTTGATTTAGCTGCCATCATCGGGTTGATCAACAAGAGTTCTCCGAAGGATTTCGCAATACCCTTGAAGACTTCCTCATTCCAGTGTTCCAACGGAAGACCCAAGAGACGCATCCAAACTGGCGTAGAAACAAAGAAGGACTCATTGAGGACGAGATTCGGGGCCCATTTCTGAAGAGCCAAGGATGACTTGTCAAACATCCAAGGGCCTTCACAGAGAGCTTTATTCATGTCTTCTTCAAAGTTGAAAGCAAAGGTAAAAAACCCTCTGGGCAGCGCTGCCACTTCCACTTGTCCTTTCACAAGCCATTTTCTCCTTATGAAATTCCTAACATCATCAATGTTAGGCCTAAAGCCAGAGAATCGTCCTACTAATGTCATAGAAAGACTAGAAACAGTCATATCGACCACTTTGTCTGGAATAGAAATAGCAAACTGTCCAAAGGTAGGGTCTGAAATGTTTGTTACTTCCGGGAGCCCAGATTTAAATAGTGGTTTCACTTTGAAGAGCGAAGACCATTTTTTTGTTTTACCTCTGTCGAGTGGGTCCTTGGGGTTCGAATCTTTGTCCTCTCTCAGTTTTACTTTTTCCTTGTCCTCTTTTGACCCTTGAGGTGCCTGACCCCCTACCTGATCACCAGTTCTAATCCCAAAAAAATTGTAATCTCTAGGAGATCCGTTGTTCCCAAGGATTCCGCCATTTCCCAATTTGAAATTTGGGATTCCCGCTCCTTTTCGCTCCACACTCGCCATTCCTTGTTGTAGTGCAGTGCATAATATTATATTGTTTCTCTTACCTACCCACACCTATTTCCTACCTACCCTTGTTTCTTATTGAGCCACATGTCATGTTTGTGTGCTCACATATCCATATAGTCTTGCCTATATAAGCAGGCTCATATTCATTGTATGTAAATGAATGATTGATGATCCAGTTGATCAATATTTTCATCTTGATAGAATATAGTTTATTTCTATCATATATTTTGTTTTGTCTATTTTTGCTTTCCATTGCCTCTAGATCTTGGCAAAATCTCACATGGTATCAAAGCCATAAGAGTGTCATTGATTTGCTAATTGAGAGAAATTTGATGCTATTTGGGGTTGTGTATTTTGAAGTTTTCTATTGCAGGTTATTATTGAAGCTTGATGGGTCAAATCTGAGGTTATCATTGGATTGAGGAGGATCAAGAAAGTCAGTTTTGCCTTTTGTTTCATCCAAATCGGATTTCAGAGGCCAAATCTAGAGGCATTTGAAGTTTGACGTTGCGGCGAAAATTTTCCAAAAATTATAATTTTGCAGGTATTTTTCAAATAGTGATATCTCACTCATCCGAACTCATTTTTTCAAGCAATTTTTTTTGTTTTGGGGTAGAATTTTGCGATCTGTATAGTGGTGTAGGATTTTGTTTATTTTTGGATACAGGTTTTTCAAAAATTGTGAAATCCCGATTTTTACAACTTTGGAGGCTTCATTTGGGCTCATATGGACTCCTTTTCAGGTGCCATTTTTTTTGAAAGTGCATATTTTTTCATCTACTTTCATAATCTACCATCTGTTTGTAATGATTTTAAGTAGAAATTGTACTTTCAGTATTTGGCCATTTTTGGCATATTTGGTATTTGCATTTTGCTTGGATCTCAGTTTAGATCACTAGTAGTATTTGTTGAAGTCTCTTAGATCTCATTTTGAGAAGTTGTAAATTGAAATCAGAAGTCCATCTTTCCATTGTTTACAAGTGGCCTATTGTACACGCACTACATATAAAGTGTCAAAATCATCATTTTTTAGGGGGTACTTTGATTGAGTGAATTTGGGAGGATGTCTCTTGTGCTTTTGTGCTCTTGTGTTCCTTCATTTTCTGCTGCTATGGGTTCTTCTAAGTTTCCTCTCTTAACTTCTCATAATTATGCTACTTGGAAAATTGATGCATGGAGTAAACTTATGGAAAAAGGACTAACTCATTACATTGATGGAACTATTGTTGCTCCTGCTGATTCTAAGGTTGATCTAGTTGGTCACTTGGATTGGCTCACTAAAAATATCATGGCAATTGGTACCTTAAGAAAGTATGTATCAAAGGATCTCATTTTTCATATTGAGAAGTGTACTCTAATCAAGGATGCTTGGCAAAAGTTTCAAGACTTGTATGGTCAAGTTGATGAGATTAGGAGATATAAAATTGATAGTGATCTCACCATGTTAGATCCCAAGAACTTTGATACTATACAAGATTATGTCACTAAGGCAAAAGAGTTGAGGGCACAACTCAAAGATTGTGGCGTTGATAAGAAGGATACTCAATTGATATTCAACTTGATAGGCAAGCTTCCACAAGAATATGCAGCATTTATTTCTAGTTTCCAAACCCATAGGATGACGATGGGTTTAAGCTACATAATGCCTACATTTGATGCTTTCAATGAAATGTTGATGATGGAACAAACTAAGTTGATAAGCATGGGCATTCTTAAGGCTTCTAAGTCTCAAGCATTAGTGGCAAATCAAGGGAACAAAGGAAATCAAGGAAATGACAACTCAAACAAGAAGAAATGACAATAAAAGCCTAAGGACAAACCATCATCCTCTCCACAACAAGGAGATACATCCTCTTCCAAGAGGGATAATTCACCAAAGAGGGAGAGACCTACTTGTGCCTATTGTAAAAAGTTTGGTCATGAGGAGCATTGTTTCCATTCTAAGAATATTGATGAGCTCACACATATCATCAAAAAGCATAACATTGATTTGCCTAATGTCTAGAAGAAGGATGATTCATCAACTTCCACTCCCTCACATTCAAAAGGAAAAGGGAAAGCATTCATGACTTCTACAAGTGGGAAGACTCACTCTTTTGGTATAAGAAAAGGAAAAGCTCTATGTGCTACTATCAGTCATGATTCAGAGAAATGGCATCTAGATTCAGGGGCTTCTCATCATATGGCATCTTCGCAGTCTATGTTCTCTACATTTGAGCCTTGCACCATGCCGCAAATTTTGATGGGCAATTATACATACATGGATGTGATTGGGAAAGGATCTATTGACATTAGGGATAACTCCTTCAATGATGTGTTGTGTGTACCCCACTTGACAAACAATCTCCTTTCTATCTATCAAATCACACATGGCGCAACTAAGAGAGTTGTGGAGTTCACACCTGAGTTAGTTTTCATTAGAGACTTGGAGACTAGAGCTATCATTGCGACTGGGGTGGTTGATCATGCATCTCGGTTATACTCCTTTTCAGATTTTATTGATGATGATGATTTCACATTTGATGATTCTACACGTGATGATCACACTTCTTGTGATGGTTCAGATTTTGAGGAGAACTTTGGGCACTTGAACATGGGGATTCTCACATGTGAACCCATTCTTGAGTCTTTTATTTCATCTCCTCATACTGATATCATGTCACCTATTGCACCTGATGATGCGGATAGTGCGACAGTTTTGCCTTCATGTGATTCAGTGCAGCAGGATATTCATTGTCTTCCAGCTTCAGATTCATGGGATGATTACTTGATAGACATTGCAAGTTTGTTTATGGAATCCTACATTGCATATTTGGGAGACATCATTGATGACATTCATCTTCTCTTTGATGAAGGTGATTCTTCTTCGATTGTTGTGAGGGAAAACTCTAACCCTCTTGTTCATTCTCTACATGATCATTCTTTCAAGGTTGACTTGATTGTGGACACTTATGTACCACACTTGGAGGAGGTCTCTTTATCTTTTGAGGAGACATATGAGTCTTTGGATATTATTCTACATTAATCTCCACTAGATCTTAGAGTGCCTTTTTTAGTAGTGTGGCACAGTTTACCACCTTTGGAGGGGGTAGCTTTCAACATCGACATGGGGACACTTGAGTAGTTTTCCAAGATTCCTTTCATCATGAGTATTTTTGCTTCATCTTCCCTTCATGGTTGGGGAGACTTCATGGATACACCTTTGGTTTTGTTTCTTCCTAAGGGGAGGAATGTTGTTCGACGTTCATGGAGCAGTTTCTTCATTTATCTTCGAGCTTCTATCATTGGTGTAGATTCTAGATTGAGGGGGGGCTTCCTAGTCTCTCTTCTTCTTCTCTCATATGGGGGGACTTTTTCCTCACATGGGGTTTTATCCTTCACATACTTCTATGAGAGTTCTTTGTATACAGTTTTCATCTCTCTTTTGGGGGAGGGTTTTTTCTCAGTGGTTTTTTCTCTCTTTCCCTGCTTTGTGAGAGATTTCATTGCATTTGTACATGGGTACCTAACATGGCTCATAGCTGGGACCCATCTTGCATTGCTTAGTTGCATTGTAGACTTAAGTGCATTCCCCTAAGTTGCACTTAAGGGGGGGTGTTGGTGTAAATAATTATTCATCTTGGATATTATTACACCTTACTTAAGTTTACTTAGGTACATGCATTTCATAGTAGTTTGGGTATGAGACACTTGGGTGTCTGTGCCACATTGGGATAGTGTGTGTAGGAGAATTTCCACCTTTTATGGTGTGATCTTGTTGTTACACTCCACATTCAGTGGGTGATCCACCTCATGTGGAATATTATACTATTTCTCCTACCTACCCACACCTATTTCCTACCTACCCTTGTTTCTTATTGAGCCACATGTCATGTTTGTGTGCTCACATATCCATATAGCCTTGCCTATATAAGAAGGCTCATATTCATTGTATGTAAATGAGCGATTGATGATCTAGTTGATTAGTATTTTCATCTTGATAGAATATAGTTTATTTCTATCATATATTTTGTTTTCTCTATTTGTGCTTTCCATTGCCTCTAGATCTTGGCAAAATCTCACATCAAGGCTGGGAGACCTCTTAATTGAGTTTATACCCCAACGTGTCGAATGGATCCCTTACTAGTTCCAATTAAAATTAGAAGCTACCCGGTTTACCTCCGAACATTATTAAATTCTGAGTGCATGGAGGGGGAAGAATCTCTTCTTAAGACACTCACCATATGTCCCTCTTGAGCATATGTGTGAACTCCCCTTTCACGACCTTATTGCTAGGCTCATAATGGGACTCCACTAGCTCTCGCAAAGGCAAAAACATGGGTGCCTTTTAGGGGGTGACAAGACTATGTGAGCTGGCAGGGTACCAAGTGTGGGCTAAGAACTAATAATGAATCCAATCTCCTTAGGATAGACTAAATGAGGTGTTTTCAATTTTTCAAAACCTGTGAAAACTTGGGCTTTCTTTAAACCTTCTTAAACATACACTTTATGTGTCCTTTGGGACAAAAATACAATCTGAATTCTGTGTTTGTAAGTCAAGTCAAGATATCATCCATTGAAATACAACAAAAATTGCAAACTCAAACTTCAAATTGTCAAATTTACAATTTTCACAGCAGATTAGCTCTTTCAGTCCAAACAGTAGCTCTTGCGGTCCAAATAGTCACACTTTCAGTCCAAACAGTAGCTCTTTTAGTCCAAATAGTCACACTTTTAGTCCAAACATTAGCTCTTTTGGTCCAAACAGTCGCACTTTCAGTCCAAACATTAGCTCTTTCGGTCCAAACAATAGCTCTTTTGGTCCAAATAGTCGCACTTTCAGTCCAAACAGTAGCTCTCACGGTTCAAATAGTAGCTCTTATGGTCTAAATAGTTGCACTTTCTGTTCAAACACTAGCTCTTTCGATCCAAACGTCAGCTCTCTTGGTATGAATGTTAACTTTCTTATATTTCAACATTAACTCTCCAAGGTTGAGCTTGCTAGGTATAAGCATCAACTTTCTCAATCTACACATCAACTCTTGGAGTCAAAATAACCATTATCTAAGTTCCAACATCTTAATTTGAAACAACATAGTTTTTGGTCTAAACAATAGAGTTTCTAGTCCAAACAACAACTCTCTTGGTCTAAGCAATAGAGTTCCTAGTATAAACAATAAATTTTATAGTCTAAACAGTAGCTCTCTTGGTCTAAATGTGAGCTCCCTTGGTATAATTAACAACTCTTTTGGTTGAATGTCAAATTGCTCATGTTTCAATAGTAGATCTCCTAGTTTACACTTGCTAGGTCTAAATATCAGTTATCTAAGTCTGAAAATCATAAAGTTGGGTCAAAATAGCAATCTCCTAAGTTCAAAGACCAAATTCGCTGAGTCGAAGAATCACTGTTTTGAACTTTAGAGTCATTGCATTGCAGAATAGCATTTTTGGTCAGTATAGCAATGTTTCTGGTCTGTTCCTCAACATTTCTGGTCAATATAACAACATTTTTGGTCAATTTGTCAGCGTTTCTGGTCAGTTTGTCAACGTTTCTAGTCAGTTTGTTAATGTTTCTGGTCAGTTTGTTAGCGTTTCTAGTCAGTACAGCAGCGTTTCTAGTAAACTGCACCGAAATCATAAAACAAAAACAACCCATTTCTTAGATAGTCAAACATAGAGACTAGGTCATCTTCTTGGGTCACTCAGTCAGGTTATCTTCTGTCAAAACAAATTCAAGACTAGACATGCTAAAGGTTATCAAGTATTCATCTCCAACAAGTTCAAGATCTAAAATCTTAAAGTGCAACATCACATTTATGGAGAAAATATTGGAGGGAGAAAAAGAAAATGCTTCTTAATGTCATAAAAATTTGGTGCTACACTCCTCCAAGATTTTGATGTGAGCAATATAGGACAAAGGAGAAGTAACCTTTTTGATGATAACGAATGACATGAGGAGATTTCTGGTCACAAAAAGGATGACACATCAATTCCTGATAACATAAGAACTAATGAGAAAAATTCCATTCCCAAAAAGGATGAGGTAGAAATTCTCAACCATGTCAAATCTAATGACACAAGAAAGAGTCGAGAGGATATCAGAAGAGACCAAGATCATACTAGAGTGTGAACTCATGGTTATGAAAGAATAAATCATGTGGATAATCCTCTCATAGCTCTTACACAACAAATACAAACACTACAAACACAGATTCAAGATATGCAGAGAGGAATTGTTAGAAGATATTCACTTCAGGAAATTTTTCCTTACCCATTTGACAGAAATCTAAACATGATACCATTTCCTATAGGTTGTGAAACTCCAAGATATGATAAATATAATGGAAGCACTGATCCTTAAGATCATATACAATAATTTTTCACGTTGAGTATGGATTTTGCACATGAGGATACATACTTGATGAGATTATTTCCAAAGAGCTTAAGTGGACTACCTATGGAATGGTTCTCCAAACTTCCACCTGGAATTAGATCATTCACAAAATTGGTGGATAAGTTTGTTTCTCAATACTCTTACAACATTCAACATGTGGTCACAATGCTCGAACTATGTAATACTAAACAAAAGAGTGGAGAACCTTTCATAATGTTTCTACAGAGATGGAGACAGTTAGCTTCACGATATCCTCGTACAGTGCCAGAATACAAGAAAATGGATATATTCATTGACAACCTAAATGATCAAATGAGTTATAATCTAAAAACGCAATGTCATCAAAATTTTGAAAAAATGATTGATAATGGAATTAGAATGGAATAAGCTATGGTAAAGAAGGGTGAGTTGAAACTATGCAAAGGAGTTCATCCTCCTAATAACAATAACATCAACAACAATGATAAGCCAAAATTTTGGAATAGAAATCAAAATGTTGTCAACAATGGGATAGTGGATAATAACAATGTAAAACCAAAGCAACTGGTTTTTAATTTATCCAAGCACTCAGCAACGACTCAACAAAACAACAATCATCAAAAATCAACTTTCAACAATTTCTTTCGATGGAAATTTAAAAACATTGGTGAACCACTTGGGTCAACATTAAAGACGCTTCTCGCAAACAAGCTGATTACCTTGCTAGAAGCAAGAAACTTTGAACCCAGGGTAAAACCTGCTTGGTGGAATGCCAACCATTACTGTGATTTCCATTGAAACAAAGGACACCAAATAGATGCCTGTCAATGGTTAAAATATGTCATCCAAGATTTGATTGATAATGGAGTGATAACTGTGGATGAATATACAACAAACGAATCTCACACAACTTTCAAAACTCTGCTTCCTAACTATGAGAAGGGTGAATCATCAACAGTGCATAATGGTAAAGGTAAATCAAAGGTGAACTATGCTAATGCATATGCCAATGTGGTAAATGTGATCGTGGTTAAAGAGAAATAACATCAAGAACCTGCTCATGCTATCACAAGAAGCAAAGCCAAAGTTGTTTTGTCAAGTCCTACAACTAACATGTCATCCACTACAAAACAATGCAGTCTAGTGGATCAACTACAAAAGACCCCCACGTAAATGTCCATCTTAGAAATTTTAAATCTTTCACCTAAACACAAAGAAATTATAGAAAGAGCATTAGTAGATACAACAGTGTCCAAAGATTTGGATACAGATCAATTCCAAACCATGGTGGGACACCTCACAACCCCTCACTGCTTATCATTTACTGAAGAAGATGGCATGTCCTTGCAACATCCCCATAATTCTCCTTTGCATATTGAAGTCCTCATTCACAAGACGCGCATTAAACATGTCCTAATAGATGGTGGAGTTGGCTTAAACATTTTCTCATTGAGTCTTGTCTGTGCTCTAGGTTATTCAGAAGATGCAGTTGATCCCCCAAAAAAGATCACCATCAAAGAATATGATGAAGAAGAGCGTTCCTCTAAAGGGATTACGATATTACCCATCAGACTGGGACCTTTACAAAAAGACACATCATGCCAAGTTCTAGACTTGGACTTATCATACAACATACTCTTGGGAAGACCCTGGATACATTACATACAAGTTGTTCCATCAACATATCATTAGTGCCTAAAAGTTTCCTACAATGGGCAGTAAATCATGATATCAGTAGATTCAAATCCATTTCAGTAGTGTAGTAATCTAAAACCAGCTCAGGAGGTCATAGTTCCTCATAATAGGGAGGCATTGTCTTCAAAATACAAACCAAGGAAAAATCATTTACCTTAATTTTGTCAAGTATGGAAGAACAAATGCAGCTAAGAGATCGAGGGAATAGAGAATATTCACTATCACAATTACCACTTTCTCTTAACTCCTATGGAAAACCATCAAACTCTAAACAACAACCAATTGTAAAACATCTTCCAATATTTGATGGAGCATTTGTTAGTGTTGGGACCTTATCAAAGGAAACAAAAGACAAAGATGTGCTACAATGGCTATACAAGGATGAAGAAGTCCAACAAAAGATCAACAATGTCAGAATACCTATAGAAAAGTATGGAAAAGGATTTAACATCCTTCAAAAAATGGGATACACTGGAACAGTCCTATAGGAAAAAGAAAAGAAGGTATCTCAAAACCTATTCAACCTCATACTCAGCAGGCTATAGACAAAGCGGGCTTAGGGTATGGACAAGTTACTCTACCAGAGAACACATCCTCTAGCCAACAACAAGATGAATATGAAAACACACAATAACAACTTGCAATTGAAAGGGAAGAAACAACTGCCAAGCAATGAGAGCAAGAAAACATGAAATGGGAAAAGAAGCAAGCTTCCGATCAACAAGAAAAAAAAACTAAAGGCTCCTCCCAAGAAGCATTAACTCTTAATAAAAACAAGCAAGAAGCTAGTACAAATCAAGGAGAGCTAATAGAAAGGTTGATAGAACTCAATCTCAGTCCAGAAGAAGCTGAATATGAAAGAAGAAAAGATATAGCAAGAAAAACAAAATAAATAAATCAAACACTAAATGAACAAATTTGTAGATTGCAAGCTGCAAGTGAGATAGATTCTAATGAATGGGAATGGGATTCCTATCATTTTGAAGAATTAGCTGAACAAGCTTTCTTTGAAGAAGATGTAGGAGTCGATGTAGTTCATACGAATTTCACCAAAAATTTCAACAACGCATCTTCCAGTCAAGTGGGTGCCAAATCTCCCAGTCTCAAAAAGGAAAATAAAGAAAACAATATCAGGTCTAATGCTGAAAACCATTTCTTGGAAACATTAGATCAGAAAAAAGTAAAAAGAAAGGACACATCTAACGGTGAAAACCTCCTTGAGGCGTCGAAAGATGGGAGATTTGACACTTTACCTGAGCACTATCAAGAAAGGTCATCACTGGTGATTGAACCAACAGAGGCAGTTAACATTGCGACAATAGAGCAACCAAAGATTCTACATCCAACAACTTCTCTGTCAGAACAAGAAATGCAACAATGTATGGAATTCTTCAAACAACAACAAATCAATTTCACTTGGTCATATGCAAACATGCCAGGGTTGGATCCAAAGCTTATTATGCATCACTTAAATGTCAGTCCAGGAGCCAAACCAGTTAAACAAAAATTAAGAAAGGTACATCCTCATATCGCTCTTCGGTTCAAAGAAAAACTAAAGAAATTACTTAATGTAGGATTCATTAGACCTGTAGCATATCCTCAATGGGTATCAAACATAATTCCTGTTTCCAGACCAGATAAAAGTATCAAAGTATGCACAGACTTCAGAGATCTGAATAATGCATGTCCAAAGGATGACTTTCCTTTGCCTAACATTGACATTATTGTGGATTTAACCGGTGGACACTCCATGTTTTCTCTAATGGATGGTTTCTTCGAATACAATTAGGTTAAAATAGCACCCGAAGGTCAAGGAAAAACAACTTTCACATGTCCACGGGGTACTTTTTGCTGGAACGTCATACCTTTTGGACTAAATAATGTAGGTGCCACATATAAGAGAGCTATGACAATGATATTCTATGACATGATGCATACATTCATGGAAGACTATGTGGATGACATATTGGCCAAATCATACAACAAAGAAGAACATATAGGGATACTGGAAAAGATCTTTAACCAATTAGAAGTACGATACAAGCTACTGCTAAATCCTAAGAAATGTGCCTTTGGTGTCACTTCAGGCAAGCTATTGGGATACATTGTTTTAGCTAGAGGTATCGAAGTAGATCCAACTAAGGTCAAAGCAATCATGGAAATGTCATCTCCCAGGAATATCAGTCAACTCAGATCACTCCAACGAAGACTGCACTCAATCAAAAGATTTGTTGCTCAACTAGCAGATAAATGTCAACCATTTACTCATCTATTGCACAAAAATGTTAACTTTAAGTGGGACCATCAATGTGAAGAATAATTCAACAAGATCAAGGCCTATCTCATGCAACCACCCATCCTAATGTCACCAATTCTAGGAAATCCATTGTTACTCTATGTATCAACCATCAAAGTATCATTAGGAGTTTTGCTCACACGACATGATAGTGAAGGAAAAGAATGAGCCATCTATTACATCAACAGAACACTAGTGGGATACAAGCTCAACTATTCACCAACAGAAAAAGAATGCTTGGCGGTAGTTTTTCCTTCTCAAAAATTAAGACACTATCTACTATCTCACTACATCAAGTTGATAGCTAAAATCGATCCATTGAAGTATTTGCTCAGCAAGGCAACATTAACATGAAGATTAGCAAAATGGATCATGATCCTGAGTGAGTTTGATATTGAGTATGTGCACAGAAAAACTATCAAGGGGCAAGCCATTACAGAACAACTAGTAGAGGCACCACTTCAAGATGATCGTCCTTTACACATTGAATTTCCTAATGTTGATATCCTAATAGTCACCACAAAAACATAGCAATTATACTTTGATGATTCATATACACAACACGAATCAGGAGCAGGTATTCTATTCATCACACCACAAGGTCATACAATTCTGAAAGCGTACAAATTAAGCTTTCCATGCACCAACAATACAACCGAATATGAAGCTTTTGTTACAGGTATCAAAATGACTATAGAATGGAACATTACACAACTTCAAGTCTTTGGAGACTCTCAGCTCATCATCAATCAAATTAATGATGATTACCAAACAAAGGATGACAAACTCATGCCTTATAAAAATATGGTAGATGATTTCAAGAAGTATTTTGTAGAAATAACTTTTGATTAGATTCTGAGGAATGACAACAAAGCAGCAGACGCCATGGCAACACTTACTTCTCTACTTCAAACACAAGAAAATCAAGAGCATTACGAATTCCTGGTGGAAGAGTTGTTTTACCCTGCTCATAATTGTCTTGATTCCCAAACTATATGTCACCTTGTTGGGCATGATTCCTCCAGCTATGGCCAAACTTATACATACCTAAAAGTTAACACCCTCCCTCCCGACTTGTCAAAAAACCAAAAGAGAAACTTTATTCACCAATCTTCCCATTATACTCTTGTCATGGATACCCTTTTTAAAGGAGGCCTGGATGGTACTATTTTAAGATGTCTCAAGCAAGAAGAATCTGAGAAGGCCTTAAATGAAGTCCATAATGGAATTTGTGGCACTCATTCAAATGGTCTTACCCTTTCAAAAAAACTCATACGCTTGGGCTATTATTGGCCAACTATGGAACGAGATTCTTTTCAGATAGCTAAAACATGCAAACAATTTCAGATCCATGGAAATTTAATTCATGCACCATCACAAGAACTTCATGCTTTGGCAACATTTTGGCATTTCTTCCAATGGGGTCTTGATCTAGTAGGAAAGATAAATCCTTCTTCATCCAATGGTCACAAATTCATCCTTGTAGCTATAGAATATTTCAAAAATTTGATTGGCGTAGTACCTCTCATCAATATCATAGGAAAACAAAGTGTTGTATTTATCTTGAACTATATCATCTGTCGCTATGGAATACCCATGACCATTATCACTAATAATGGGTGACCGTTCAAGAATCAAGATGTCCAAGAGCTATGTGAGAAATTAAAAATCCAACATACATTTTCCACACCCTACTATCCACAAGGGAATGGGCAAGCAGAAGCATCAAACAAAACTATTTTGAAAATCCTCAAAAAGACATTGAATGATGTTGGCAGAGATTGGCATATTTAATTGAACCCTTCTCTATGGGCCTACCATACCAGTATCTACACACCAACAAGTGCCACACCTTTCTCTCTTGTCTATGGATCAAAAGCAATACTGCCAATAGAAGTATAGATACCTTATCTACAAGTATCATTAAAAGGCCTTATCCCAGATGAAGAATAATGAGTATCTAGATTGTAAGAGTTAGAATTGATCCATGAATGAAGACAAAATGACTTTGATCATTTGAAGGTATATCAACAAAGAATGAGTCAAAGTTATAATCACAAGGTCAAACCATGAGTCTTTCAAGTTGGCGAGCTAGTACTAAAGGAAAATCCATGAAACCAGTCAGATCGAGAAAAGAAAGGGAAGTTTGAACCAAACTGGTTAGGTTTGTTTGTGATCGCAATAGTATTTGGGTCATGAGCATATCAACTATCAACACAAGATGGGGATCAACATGAGGAACCCATCAATAACATGCATCTGAAGAAATTTTATGTCTGAAAAAGAAGAAAAAAATCCATAAACACTGAAAAAGCAAAAAAATCCATAAACACTAAAAAAGAGGAAAACTCCAAACACAGTGGAAAAGCAGAAAAAATCCAAAAATAGTGGAAAAGCAGAAAAATCCAAATAAAAAGTGAAAAAGAAGAAAATACAAAAATAGTGAAAAACAAAAAAAATGAGAAAAAGTGCAATAAAAACAGATGGTGAAAACCTAGCAAACAGGCGCTATCTGTTAGCTAGCTTTTTCATCTATTGGTTCATGCATCCTTTCGCTTGCATTCATTTCCATTAGTGTTGTTCATATCTATAATAAAGATTTTGTACATACACAGGCATCACAGGTGATTTCTCGCCATGGTTTGGATCATTGTATATGTCATAATCAAGTTTATTTCTAGACTGAGGGCAAAATCTTGAACCTAGTTGGGGGCAAAAATTTTCATCATTTTGAGCTTAATCAAACAGGTAGAACAACAATTAGGCAACACTTGTCAAGCGAAAACTAAGACACAAGATTAACTTATCAACCATCAACTATCAAATATCAGTCTAAACATGACAAACACATATCAATGGATGATATCTTTTGACTAATGAATTTCACACTTTGACAATAATGGTTCAACTATTTTATCTTGATTTTTCGCTATCATGATTTCTAAGTAACTCTAGGATGTCTTTGACTAGAGGAACAAGGAAGGAACATGATATTTTTCTTGTCTATTGTTTGTAAATTAATTGTTAATATGTGCAAAGTTGTCTTAGGAAATTATCACCAGAGTATCATAAAAGACATTTCAAATTTCCATATAGAAATGGTTAATACTTCCTATTTTACGCAAGAAACACTCAGATTATCATGGTTCAATTATACCTCGATGCTTGTGCTAACTTGCAATATCGAAACCCAAGAAAGTAGTGCGCAGGTCATCATGGTTCAGTTATACCATTGATGTTTGCACTCACTTCCCACATTTTAAAGGCTCAATGATGAAACAAAGCAATGACCACATGACTGGTCCGATCGTCGCATTGTATTTCATTTTTGTATTTGAATTTTTAAAGTAGATTTGCATTTCATTTTGCATGGGATCACAACACTCATCTTTTCCAAGGCCAAAAGCTTCAACATGGTGTTATCTATCTTATTACGTGATTGAGTACATTGGACAGTAACAAAAATAATCAATTCATTCATCCTGCATGATAAGTTAGTTCATCTCAAGTAACCATCGCATATTAAGACATATTCATATAGAACATCCAATCATTCATTTAATTAGATCATTGCATCCATCTCATCTCAATCATATAAAGTAGCATCATTACATTGCATTGCATCCATCTCATATTAACATGCATAAGAAAATCATAAAAACATCATAAAAATAGAAAGCATTGCACATACATCACATAGTACTTATAAGCATCACCATACATATTCACATTTGCATAACATCATGTAAATATTGTGTCATCATATAGTAAGCATACATCCATCATCTAGAATCCATAAGCATATCGAAAATAAAACATACATCATGAAAGTAATTGCACAACATAATCATATAACAAATAGAATGTGTCCATCATCGCATTAGGTCATGTAGAGTGAATAGGATCAACTGCATATCATATCATCAAAAAGATCAATGTCCAAGGTACAATGATATCACAAAAATATATGAGATACATCACAAATATACATCAGGGGAATCATCAATATCTCATCACAAAAGGTGTGTACATGAATGGATCAATGTCCCATATTAGTATGACCACTAGGACGTGGAGTGAAACTCTATCCTGATGCGACAGGTCTAGTAACACGAGCCGATACCCCTGTACCAAGGGGATCTCTCTGAAGTGGCCCTGTCACTCCTCGAATCTCAAAATGGCTCTATCCTGATCTCCTACTCAGCTTTGAAAATCCTAGAGCCCTTTGATCAATAGGAACATTAGTAAAGTATAAGTTCCTCTAATACTCAGCCTCTTGGATTGCCTGTCGCATCATCTTTAGGGCAGCCTTCCCTGAACTAGACTCTTCTAACATCTGTACCTACGCCTCGGCCTACCGACACCTATCCCTAGCTGCATCTCTCTCGACCATGAGAGAGGCTATCTAGGCTTCTACCTAGACAATCTGGGCCTATGCCTGTACTTGTAACTGTGTCATCTAGACCTCTAGCTGGGCTATCTGAGAGTCTCTCTCTGCTAGATGTTAAACCTGACCCTGTAAGTCAGTAATCTGAGCGTACTGCTGATGAGACGACATCCTAATGATGATCCATTGAGGTGCCTCTGCCTATGGCTGCTCAACTTATGATACTCCCATAGGTACCTGCTCAACCTGGGGAACCTCCTGCTCTGGGACCTAATGCCCCTGATCTACTGGACCTGATATCCTTCGTTTGACCACCCAAGTCATCCAATCCGTATATACATGTCTAGAAAATCTCAAACTGTTGGCTCCTAGTGTGCTTGCCACTGCCACTGCCACTGCTCAACCAACTCCCCCATCATCATCTCCTCCATCATCATCTCCAATACCATGATCTCCTACATCTCCTCCATATCCATCTCTATCATCTTCTCTGTCTATGCCATCATCTCCACCCCCACCTCCTCTCCCCCCACCATCCCTTGGTTGTCTAGGAGCTCTGTGTCATAGCCTCTCATCCTCCTCCTCTAGAACTGGCTTTAGCTCATTTGGACATGTTAGCCTAGGAAACCTGTGTGCATTAAAATATACAAACTACTCATTTGTCATCCCGCTATCTATCATACCTGATAGATAATCCCAATCCAGTGGCCCCAATGTTGCAAGCATAATGAGTTGTACCCTTTGGTATCCCCTGTATCCTGCCATACTGTCTCAACACCCTCATACAAAGGAATCACTTGATAACATAGGGTGTCAATCTGATCAAGTATCACATCAAGAATACATACAAAATCTCCATTGCATCCTCGGGCCAGATCTCACAATCTCTATATAGTTTCCATATCACTTTATCCAGATCATCTAGTGATCATTGCCAATATTCCAATTTGCCCAACTTTCGATGGACAATGATGCCTGGATACCCATCAGCATAAGGCCTTCCTATAGGTCTATCTCTACTAGCCAATGGTTGTGTGATAGGCAGGTGTTCCTAGGCCCATATCTGGAGAACAATCACCCCTATTGATAAGGCAGTCGATCTTTGGTACACAACTCGGTGCAGGTCACGATACAATTGCGCCAACATGCATGACCCCCATGCAAATCGGGTCCCCTGTGTCACCATATGCTCAAGGAGATGATGCCATCCAATGGATAATCCCTTTTACCTGTGATCATGACAAAGGAACCCCCAATGAATCTGGCAAGAATAGTTGGTAATGTGGCATAACCTAGTTCTAGCATCTCCTACCACACAATGTCATATCTACCTATCTCATAATCATCAAAAACTCAGCAAAGTGCATCTATCCACCCTGCTCACTAAGATTGTAATACACTAACTTTCCCATCACAAAAATGTGCAGTATCTCATATACATCCTCGAGTGTCACTATTATCTCGCCTGTCACAAAGTGAAAAGTATTGTGCTCACTATGCCAATGCTCTGCTAAGGCTGTCAATAATCCCTGGTTAATCAAAGGTCGAGACATGCCAAGAAGGGAAGATAAACCACACCTATCAATGTGGTCTTGCTTCGCCTGGCTAAGGTGGGGTATCAACATCCATGTCTTTGGGAAGCACTCCCGAGACTGGAGGACACTAAAGTGCTCCTGCAATCAAATCATCTCATCATATCAGTCTCTCAATTTATCTATCCGTCAAATCAATCTATCTATCAATCTATCTTGCTCACTTGAGATTTTTATCAAATCTCATTGAGCCCCTATCAATGATGCTCATCTATCATGAGGTCATTATCAATCCTATCTCATCTCACACGTACATCAAGATAATCAGAACTGATCATCAAATTTCATCAATGAGGAGTATCTAATTTTATCAATTAGATAGCTAATTCAATCTATCTAACCCTATCGAAATAAAAAAAATCAAATCAAATGGTTAACATTCTAGGATCTTTATTGAAAATTGTGATGTTTTGGGGTCGGAGGGGCAGTAAGATTTTTTATCAAAATCATCAAATTCAATCATCCGAAAATTCCATCAAATCATCCAAATTCATCCAAAATTTGATTGCATTAAAAAACTCAATAATTTATAATCGACAAATCAACTAAATAATCTAAAATCAAAAAAGTCAAATTATTTTGTCAAAAATAAAAAATCAAGCCAAAAATCGTGAAAATCTTGTCTAAAAATCGTGCAAAATGCAAAAATCAAAAAAGTCAAAAATTATTTTATTAAAAAAAAAAAGTATAACAATTTTTGGCCCAGCCCCCGTGGTGGCACCAGCGGCACCGCCCATGGAACCCATAGCACCTGCGGTGCCATCGGCAGCGTTCGCCATGCCCGTGGTGGCGCCGCCATGGCACTAGCACCCCCCTCCCAAAGCAAAAATTTTAATTTTAATTTTTTTAGAAATTTGAAAATTTTCAAAAAATGAAAAAAACCCATTTTATAGCTCAAAAAACCCATGTCAAAAATGCAAATTTTCTTCAAACCAACATGGCGAAAATGCTAAAAAATGTTTTTTTCTACAAATGGCTAATTTTTTCAAAAATCAACTAAAAATTGACAAAGTTGGGTTTTCGTGAAGTACGTATCAATGGACCGTAGGCCAGAGGACGCTTGTGTCACTGAACTCGCTTGAACCTATGATGGTGGTACAGGATCACCATTCCTTCCTTCAGAGCAAAAAATTATCCAAACAACTAAAGTGCACAAATGAAGAGTGATAAAAAGAATTCACCTTTTTAAACTCAAAATGGGGCATTTATGTGGGATTTTTATTCCACTCATTTTTAATCAACTAATTAGCCTGGTAGGGAAACATTTTCAAATTTCTTATCGGGAAATGAATCGGATCAACTCTAAATATATCTAAAAATTAGAAAATCATTAAAAATCTAAAAATCGTTAAAATTTCAAAAAATATAAAAAAATATTGAAACAATTATCCGATTCATCTCCCAAGGGGGCCACCTCACATCAATATCTATCAGTCAGTATCTAGGGCATCATATCAAGATTTATCATCTCAAAATTGAAACCGCATCAAATCCACATCATATGAAGATTTATCATCTCAAAATTGAATCAGTATCATATCGAAACCGAATCCACATCGAAATCAAGATCAAATCTACATCCTATCAAAATCAATATCAGCAACATCATCAATCGAGTCTTCTTTGAACCAACGTGTCATCACACATTGCTTCAAAGAGGGGCAAAATGTATACACCTAAAAATGGTCTGAAGATAATTAATTAAATACGCACTTATTTAATTAATCCCCCTTCCCAATTAATCGAATTCACAAGAAAATTTGATTAATTCCCTTATTCATCTACTAGTAAATAAATCTACATGATTTATTTATATAGTTCATTTCATATCCCTTTTGATTAATTAATCTAAATTAATTAATCCTCCCCCCCCATCTAAATCAATTTTTACAATCCCTAATTAAAATTAAAAAACTCAAGTTTGTTGAGATTAATTACCATTTTTCAATTATTTGAATTTCTAAATTCAAATGAGCACATGGCTCCTAACTTTTAACCACCTAACCTAGCCACCCTCTACCCTAACCCATTCCACCTAACCCTGGGTTTAACTAGCCCTATCCTATCTTGCACATCCTAACCTCCTATGGTGTGGATATTCTTCCCTTGAGACACATGGCACTTTTTCCACATATCTCCTCCCTTGGACACTTGCCCTCTCATGAGCAAGGCTCCTTGACACTTGTCACCACAGAGATGACAAGTGTCCCTTCCTCCAACCTCTTCTCCAACTTCCTCAATCTTGGCCCTTGATATCTTCAAATCAAATCTGGACCGTCGATTCTTGCTACCTCAGCTTTGGCCTTGGAATTCCTATAAATATCCCTCATTTGGGAGCAACAAGGATCCCTTGCATTTATAGTTTAGCATCATTACTATAGGCATTTTCATTTCAATCATCTAGTAATTAGCATTTTGGATTAATTATAGCATGTTAATCTAGTTTCTTAGATCATGCATTTCATATGATTTGCATAATCAATCATGATCAAGTAGCTACTCAACTCTTGAGTTGCCACTTTGGAGGTCATTGCTCCACTGAGAGCCAATCAATCCAACATCTTCAAGGTCCTCAAGAATAAAAGAAAATGGAGAATTTCAAGGGAGGCTTATGGTTTGCATCTTTAATTTAGTTTTCAATTAGTCTTTCCATTATGTTTTATCATCTCATTATATGTGTATGATTGCTTCTATTTAGCACATTTTTAGCATCATACTTTGATACTATACAAGACTTTGTCACTAAGGAAAAAGAGTTAAGGGAACAACTCAAGGATTGTGGCATTGATAAAAAGGATACTCAATTGATCTTCAATTTGATGGGAAAACTTCCACAAGAGTATGTAGCATTTGTTTCTACTTTCCAAACCCATAGGATGACAATGGGTTCAAGCTACACAATGCCTACATTTGATTCTTTTGCTGAAATGTTGATGATGGAACAAAATGAGTTGATAAACATGGGCATTCTTAAGACATCTAAGTCTCAAGCATTAGTGGAAAATTAAGGGAACAAAGGAAATCAAGGAAAGGACAACTCAAACAAGAAGAAATGGCAATCAAAGCCTAAGGACAAAGCACCACCTTCTCCACAACAAGGAGATTTATCCTCTTCCAAGAAGGACAATATACCAAAGAAGGAGAGACCTACTTGTGCCTATTGTAAAAAGGTTGGTCATGAGGAGCGTCATTGCCACTCTAAGAAGATTGATAAACTCACACATATCCTCAAAAAGCACAACATTGATTTGCCTAATGCCTACAAGATGGAAGATTCATCAACTTCCACTTCCTCACATTCAAAATGGAAAGGGAAAGAATTCATGGCTTTAACAAGTGGGAAGACTCACTCTTTTTGGAAAAGAAAAGGACAAGATCTTTGTGCTACTACAAGTCATGATTCAGGGAGATGACTTCTAGATTCAAGGGCTTCTCATCATATGGCATCTTCGTAGTCTATGTTTTCTACATTTGAGCCTTGCAGCATGCTGCGGATTTTGATGGGAAATCATACATACATGGATTTGATTGGGAAAGGATCTATTGTCATTGGGGATAACTCCTTCAATGATGTGTTGTGTGTACCCCATTTGACAAATAATCTTCTTTCCATCTATCAAATCACACATGGGGCAACAAAGAGAATTGTGGAGTTCACACCTGAGTCAATTTTCATTAGAGACTTGGAGACTAGAGGTATCATTGAGACTGAGGTGGTGAATCATGCATCTCAATTATATTCCTTTTCAGATTTTGTTGATGAGGATGATTTCACATATGATGATTCTTCACATGATGATTCTACATATGATGATTAATATTTTGAGGAGAACTTTGGGTACTTGAACTTGGGGATTCTCACATGTGACCCCATTCTTGAGCCTTGTATTTCATCTCCTCCTATTGATATCACATCACCTATTGCACCTGATGATAAGGATAGTGCGACAATTTTGCCTTCTTGTGATTCAGTGCAGCAGGATATATCTTGTCTTCCAGCTTTAGTTTCATGGGATGAGTACTTGACAGACATTGCAGATTCGAGAGACATCATTGATGATATTCATCTTCTCTTTGATGAGGATGATCCTTCTTTGATTGTTTTGAGGGAACACTTTGACCCTCTTGTTCATTCTCTACACGATCATTCTTTCGAGGTTGATATGATTGTGGATTCTTATGTACAATAGTTGGAGGAGGTCTCTTTATCCTTTGAGGAGACATGTGAGTCTTTAGGACTTGTTCTACATTCATCTCCACTAGATCTTGGAGTACCTTTTTCACCAGTGAGGAGTAGTTCACCACCTTTGGAGGGGGTATCTTTCAGCATCGACATAGGGACACTTGAGTAGTTTTCAGAGACTTCATTCATCATGAGTTTTTTCCTACCTCTTCCCTTCATGATTGGGGAGATCTCATGGATACACATTTGGTTTTGTTTCTTCCTAAGGGGAGGAATGTTGTTCGATGTTCATTGAGTAGTTTCTTCATTCATTCTCGAGCTTCTACCATTGGTGCAAATTCTACATTGAGGGGGGCCTACCTATCTTCTCTTCTTCCCTCATATGGGGGGAACATTTTCTGACCACATGAGGTTTTGTCCTTCACACACTTCTATGAGAGTTCTCTTGTATAGTTTTCATCTCTCTTTTTGGGGGAGGTTTTTTTCCCACTGAGCTTTTCTCTCTTTCCCTGCTTTATGAGATATTTCATTGCATTGGTTTGCATGCATTTGCATTTGTACATGGGTACCTAACATGCCCTAGTAGCCGGGACCCATCTTGCATTGCTTAGTTGCATTGTAGACTTAAGTGCATTTCCCTAAGTTGCACTTAAGGGGGGGTGTTGGTGTAATTATTTATTCATCTTGGATATAATTATACTATACTTAAGTTTACTTAGTATAATGCATTTCATAGTAGTTTGGGTATAAGACACTTGGGTGTTTGTGCCACATTGGGATAGTGTGTGTAGGAGAATTTCCACCTTTTGTGGTCTTGTTGTTACATTCCACATTTGGTGGGTGATCCACCTCATGTGGAATATTATATTGTTTCTCCTACCTACCACACCTATTTCCTACCTACCCTTGTTTCTTATTGAGCCACATGTCATGTTTGTGTGCTCACATATCCATATATCCTTGCCTATATAAGTAGGCTCATATTCATTGTATGTAACAACTACTGAACATTTTGTTCATCTATCTATTGATGAGAATATAATTTATTCTTGTCCTATATTTTATCTCTCTATTTTTTACTTTTCATTGAGCTCTTGATCTTGGAAAAATCTCACAAGGTAAAAACATATACAGAAACAATGGGTACCCAAGGAACTTCCTCCAATAAACACTAATTTTTGTGTTAATGAGAGGATATATTGCATAGGACCTTCATCATTACATGGTCTGGGCCTATTTTTCATGGATGGAATAAAGGTCTGTTACAACAAAGTTGTTGAATTGATGGAGTATGTCGGACCTTGTTACAATTACAAAAATTGGATGGAGATTGTTCGATATAAAAAAAGTATGTGTAGGTATGCATTGTCAGCAAATTATATACAACAAAAAGGTAATGATCAAATTAAATGAGTGGCTATATACATTGATAGAAGGCCAAAAGAAAAAGGTAATATTGCAAGTTTTATAAATAATATGCGACCTAGGTCAACTAATAAACAACCCAATTGCATATTTGAGGCGTGTGAGGGAAATTGTGTATTCGTATGTGTGATAAAATCAATAAGTGCAGGGGAAGAGCTGATAATTGATTACAATTTGAATCGCATAGATACAAACAAAGTTACTATCATGGGGGTGGTACGTACTATATACCATTTAAAACAACCTCCAATTAATGACTCCAATAGACCATTTTATTATTAAGTTTTTTCGCTAAGTCTATTGGTTTCATTTCGCTAACGTTTTTGTATTTTTTCTTTGTCATAGGACGACATGGATCCATCACATAGAACAGACAAAGATGTAGGTCCTGACACTTCTACCGAGTAGGTAAACCTCATTGTAATTATAAAAATTAGATAGAAGAAAACTATTACATTATTATGTTCTTTTCTTGAGTGTTTTGGAGTAATTTTGATAATGTTAATAATATTCTTGTCATAGACGGATGTTTGGGGAAAGGGAAAGGGACCTGCAATACCTCAACACCTCTATAGGGATGTGGACTCAAAATTATTATGCGACAATGACATCACATTTACCACAAACCCTATAAAAATTATGAAAAAGTCTGTTAAAAAAATTAATAGAGAGATTCTTGCTTTGGCATCCATGAGCCCTCAGACCAATGAAATAAAAGAGAGGGTGCAACAATTGATGCGGACAACACAAAACTTGCAAGTAAGCAATAATGAAAGCTTTAATTATAACAAAAGTTCAATAATGGTTATATTTTATTCTCTTTTATGTCATTAACTAAAATATGTACGTGTTGTTTTTACAGGATTTTATGCATCCTCATCAACCTGGTGGCCATGATCAGGGTATTGTAGGTAGTTCAGGTGATTATTGTGTTCTATACATTAAAACTACTCCTTCTTTGGACATGTGAACTTGCTTTTTTTAATGCTAGTGTTCTTGATAATATATTTATTATGTAGCTGATGTAGAGGGATCTAGTTGATGCTCTTCATGACTGATCATTCATACCTTAGGGCAACAAACCCCCTTAAACATCCCTTAATTTGTTCTCAACAAACCCCCAACCTATCCTTTTTCTAGATCCTTGATTTGGATCAACCTCTCACTTCATCACTTATAATTTTTTAGAGCTTCATATTGTGATTTGTTCTTCACTATCAACTCACCGCTCACTATATGATACTTGTAGAAACCTCAAATTGTCCTGTCTAATTAAGTAAATATTTTTATTTATTTAATTATTTAAGCCCAATTCTTTTATTAATTAAATAAACATTTATTTATTTAATTAATTCATTTATCCCTTTCTAAGCTTTTTCTTATTTAAATAAATACTTTTATTTATTTAAATTATCCATTTTCCTAAATTAAATAAATACTTTTATTTATTTAATTGATCCCATTTCCTCTATTAATTAAATAAATCTTTATTTATTTAATTAATTCATTAGCCTTTTCTACCCATGACACATGTCATTCATCTCTTAATTCCTACACTACCTACCCTCTCATTATTTTCTTATTTCTTCTACCTACCCTTTTATCCTAGCCGACCATCTATCTTTTACACCTCTTAATCTTATCCCTCCATTTCCTAAAGTGTCTTCTATATAAGAGGATGCTTCCTTCATTATCAATCCTCCTAGCATTCTAATCAATCTTATGCAATCAAGCTATCAACCATATTTTCTTTCTTTGTTGAGCTCTTGTGCACACATAAAATCTGAGAGCAAATATATCAAGCAAGATCAATGGAGATAGAAAGAATGGAGATTCAAACCCTAGTGGACATGTGATGGTATAATCTTTGTGATTTTGTTGATTTGCATTGTCTTAGGTAATCTTCATATGTTATGGTGGATCTTTGTTATTGTTAGGCTAGTGTTTTGTGGTTGAATTCATTTAATCTTTCAATATTGTTGATTCCATTATCCACTTTTCACCATACACATTTTGGCACACCCAGTGGGACTCTTGTCCCTTTTAAATTTAACATCTTTTATTGCAGATTTTGTGTTTTTGAAGTTGCAAATCTGACATTTTCTGGCAACATTTCAACTTTTCGTGTCTACACATTCTGAAACCGCGTTTTTGCTTTTCTACCGCATTTGTGAACCTTTGAATCCCATCTGTGTTTCCGACAGTATTTTCATTTTCCATATTGCAGGCTTTCTTTATAGGTGTGTCTGTGTGAAATCTAATTGTGTTTGTGAAATCTAATCGCATCTGTGATCATTTTAACCACATCTGGATTCTATGGGATTTTTATGTTTTGATTTTTTACAAAAACGTGTCTGCGAGGTTTTGAAACGCGTATGTGTTGTAGAATCGCGTTTGTGGTGGGCAGAATCACATCTGTGTTCAGCTTGCATTTTTTTTCAATTTTTGTTTCGTCATTTAGGATTTCATTTCATCATTCTGTCTTGCATTAGGGTTTCAGATTTGGTTTAATTGAGCTAATATCTTGTGATCTAGCTAACAAAGTGGTGCAACTTGTCTTTGGAAGCGAATAATGTGTCGAAAGCCCCTAATTTTCACAAAGTGTTTTGGGATTTTCTTAAAATAAACCTGTAGACGTATAAAAATGACCATATTCCTAAATGAATATTTTATGTTCATTTCTCTATTTAATTAAATCCAATTTAATTGAATAACCCACATTCCTCTATTTAATTAAGTAAATTACTCGATTTATTTAAATTAAATTCACTATACCTCTTTTACCATTTAATAGAATAAATCATTTTATTCAATTAAATCCCCTATCCACTTTTTAATTAAATAGTTATCCTAAATTAAATAAATCTAATTTATTTAATTTCCCCAATTGCAACCAAATTAAATTAAATTCATTTTATTCAATTAAATCCTATTATCCCTCCATCCACTTGCAAAGTCCTACACCTCCCACTTGCCTCCTAAACCCTATTCCTAACCCCCCTTCTAGACTCTTCTAAACACTTCTACTTAGCCTAACCCATCTCCTAAACTTTGTCACATCCCTAAGCAAGGGAAGGTCACTTCTCAAACCCTCAAAGTCTTTTCAAACCCATAAAGGCTTCAACCACTTAATTTTCTAAGTCTTCCTAACCATTAATGGTTAACTCAACCCTCTAGCATGATTAAAGAATTTCTTCTAACTCAACCTCCATGTAACCCAAGGGTCTCATCAAGCATTCATTGCTTTGACCATGGTTATCCCTTAATCATTTGCACAAGAGTTTATCCTTTGGATTAAAACTTAATCCAATGGGTAGCCTTAACTTAAGCTTAACCCTTACCCCCTAAAATTACCATGAGGTCTTCTCAGGCATTTAATGTCTCCATCCCCTTTTCTCAACCAACCTTATGTTGACAATTGTCACCATTTCATTGGTGCAAATTGCAAACATGGATTCCCAACTTTCAAACTTGACCCTTGATTAAACCTTTTAATCCTGGCCATCCATTGCCCTATTTTTGCTATAAATAGAGCTCTCATTCCTCCATTTTCATATCCAAGTCTTTAGCATCACACTTATACTAAAATCCATCCAAGCTTTAATATATCATTTTATGCTCATCATTTAGTCTCTCTTTTCAATAGGAATTAATCTAAATATGCATGTTTAGAGTATTTTCCTTATCATTTAGCTATTTCATAGACTAATATAGCTTGCTAGGATAGTCTTGTTACTAATCTTGTCATCTTATAAACAAGTTTATTACATTTATAGTATCATGCATAGCTTAGGATGCATTTCATCTTAAAAACATTGGTTTGAGGGACCTTGTAAGATAGAGAACCATGGAACCATCCTTGGGAAGTTGAGTCATCCTTCATGACTCCATAACTTGCACCAAGAAGTCCTGCGGGTGTGTGAGCAAAGCCTCTTTGAACTCCATTTTTCACATTTCAAGTTCTATCGACCCGCTTTTCCCGCATACATTTCTGCCACCCACCGTGGGGCCCGACCCCATATATCAAATCAGTTTTTAAATTTAACCTCTTTTCCAGGTACGCAGGAAATAGGAATCAGCATGTGGGAAACATTCTATAACGCTTTTGGTTAATAGTATAGCACATCAAGCTTACTATTTAGTGTGTGCAGTCTATCATATAGCGTGTGAAGCCTTTAAATTAGTGCATCATCCCACTAATATTTTCCTGTAGGTCTCGGCGCAGGAGAAAAACACCATGACGCATCCGGAAACCAGTTTAGCATTTTTGGAAAATAGCTTAGCGCATCGGGTCTGTTTGATAGCGCATCTCACCCATTCTATAGCGTGTACAGTTTGTCCTGTAGCACATCATTGATAGAAAATAAAATAAAATAAAATTGTAACCGAACTTAAAAGTTAGACTTGTAGAAGTCCACCAGATCCAAAATCTTTCTAACTATTTTGAGTTGATGTTTTGCAGGATTTCTAACATCTTATTGCAGGGATGAGCTTAGTTATTTTTAGAGTTATACATAGTTTATATTTTTACTAACTTAGTTAAGTTAGTTAAAATTTAAATGTTTTTTTTTAAATCTTGTTAAATAAAATCAAACTCACCTTATTTGGGCTGTAAAACGAACCACAACAACAATTTTTCTTGCTTTTCTAGGAGAGAAAATTCTCAATTTGGATTATAAAAAGAACAAAACAATCTTTCTTTTTGCAAAGATAGCTTTAAGAAGAACTTCACCATCCTTTGGTGCATAAAAGGATTCACTTCATTTTTGCAAAGTAAAAAAATCACACTTGTCCTGTTTTGTTCAAAATAAAGAGGGAAGTTCTTCCCCTTTTTCGATTTTCTTTTGTTGACCACATTGAATTTTTGCTTTGTTGACCAGGTTCTTTTGCTAGATTAGATAATCATTGCTTTGAGGAAATAAAAGGAACACCATGCTTGTTGGAGAAACATCTCCAAGTAGAAGTTAGCAAATCATTAACTTGAAAGGTAAAAAGAACTTTGTTTGCCTTGTCTCGAAAGTGGAAGGTATATTGCTCTCCCCTTAACTGGGTGACCAAAAAGCCAAACCACTCTTACGTTTTTAGTATTTCAAGCAATAAATCCTTTAGTAGGCCTGCCTTCCCGAGGAGTTGAAATCAACTCATAAAGCCATTTATGGCCGGTGTGAAGGGAATGCCCTAAGTGGGAAACGACTTTGATGCCAAGTGTTCCAACCCACTATAATCAAAAGTGGAAAGTGACAAAAGTCATTTTCAACGATTGCACGTAGCGATTAGCCTTCCCCCAGTATCCTTGAGATACGTAAAGCTTTTGTTCTAAAGGTTGGGAAGCCTCCTGAGGGAGTTTATCACTGATGGCTGAATAGGAAGCCTGATTACGAACCATAGAAATAGAAACCTTGAGCCAAGTCAGTAACCAGACATTTGTAATATCATAGTGCAATGGTGGGGAAGAATCCACCCCCAAGATTGCTCACCATATATCTCCCAAGATAACTACTCAATTGTGAAGCAATTCACTTTGAGTTAATTTATGGTAAAAGGCAAAAAAATGGGTGCCCCCTAGGGGGTGACACGACTGTTTGAGCTGACGGAGTATCAAGACTAGTGGGCTATGATATTACTTATGAACTTTGAATAAAGAGTCTTCTTGAAGTGTATTATTTGTATCCAAACCTATTAAAACATTGGGGATTTGAACACATCCTCGTGAAACATACACTTTTTGTTAGATTAAGCAAAATGGTTGTCTCTTTGGTGCTATGTTTGCATTTATTACTTCAGAAAATCGTCCATCAAAACTAAAAAACTCATAACAAAAATCCAAAAATTGCAAAAAACCAACCAAAGGAAAATATCAGGACAGTCTAGTGCGTGAGAACAACCTCTTAGCGCGTGTGGTACATTTTTTAGCGCATCAGAACATCAAGTTAGCGCATCCAGTTGAAACAGTAGCGTTCTACCAAAATTTCAAAACAACATTAAACAATTAGTGCATCCGAAAATAGCCTAGAGTATTGAAACATCAACTTAGCGCCTAGGAGTCAAACAATAGCACGTAAGGTTTAACAGAAAACCAAATAAGTAGTCTAAAACAGTTAGCGCATAGCCAGGGGCAGCTTCGCATGTGTGGTCTTTCCCTTAGCGCATTGAAAACTTTATGTAGCGCATCCCCTCTCTGTTTTAGTGCGTGACCAAACCCAAAAAAATAGGGGGCAAAACAGTGAAGAATTTTGAAAACTTAGAAGACATTTTTGGAAACCTCTTTTCATCAACTTCATTTTTCGTCAAACTAGAGTATCGAAAATAGAGCTTTAAAAACTATTTCTTGAGCAAAATTTGTGTCAAACAAAAGTTGTAAAAATCCAAAACTGGTTGCGCGATAAAACATATCTATCCTATCAAAATCAAGAAACATCATCACAAGTGAAAAATAGGTCCTTTATCATCTCGCGGATTTTATCTCAAAAACACTTGTTTAAAACCTCAATTTGTCAAATCAAGTTTCCATATCGGGAGACTTTATCCATATCATTTGACATGCTTTGTCATGAGGGGGCATCCAAAACAATTCAAAGGAAACCATTGATCATTTATGCATGACTAATCCCCATATTCTGAGAATAAAGAATATTTATCGTAACACCACGTTGAAGAAACAACAACCAAGCTTTTCCAAATTTATCAAAAGAAATAAATTTTTATACATCAATCGTCAACTCTTCAAATCTCATCAAACATTCCTTCATCATGTCAAACTTTATATCTAGAAAAAATCCAACGAATTTGATAAAGAACCTTTGAAGACTAGGGCATATTGTCAAAAATCCGCCTTTAGTCAAATCATAAACCGTGGAGGCAAGATAAATCCAGCATTCTTTCCCCAAGACTGCATCACTTACAACTTCCCATGATTACCACCACCAACACCCGAATATTTCTAAACATGCCTGTTACTCGCTCTCAACATAACAAGCAAAGCAAGGCACCAGCAAAATCCAGTATGAATTGGAGGTTATCAAATCCTTTTGAAGGTCCACATCTAGAGGATACTGAAATAACTAACGAAATCCTTCAGGAATGCCAAGAAAGTGCTTCATTCCAAAAAATCATAGAAAGACTCATGGAAAATGATAAAGAGAAATACTTACTCATGCTCATGAGCAAAGGAGTTAAAATTCCTAAGGACCTTGACCCAGACATTTTTCGAACAAGATCTCAAAATTATGAATATCAAGAGAGACAAAGAGAAGAGGATATACGTGACCCTGAACAAGAATTTCCTGAACAAAACATCCCCGAGCAAAATATACCGTTTCATACACCATTTCAACCTAGGATTAATACAAGAGAAGAACTCTTCCCTCTGCAAAACAATGTGCCTTTGGTTGCCCTTACTCAACAAATGCAAATGTTACAAAGACAAATGCAAGACATGCAACAAGGGACAATAGTACGGTATTCACTCAATGAAATTTGTCCTTATCCATTTGACAGAAGACTACACATGGTCCCTTTTCCTCCAAACTCAGATGTTCCTAAATTTGATAAATATGATGGAAAAAGTGATCCCTGTGAACACGCTAGAGAATTCTATACCATGAGTCTTGAATTCGCTCATGATGATACCTATCTGATGAGGTTATTCCCACAAAGTTTGGGAGGACAAACAATGGAATGGTTATCCAAAATCACACCTCCTATCAGATCATTTGATGAACTAGTCAACAAATTCATCACTCACTATTCATATAACATTCAACATGCTATTACCATGTTAGATGTCTGCAATACCAAATATAAAAACAATGAGACATTCATGGTATTCCTTCAACGTTGGCAACAAATGGTTTCACGATATCCTAGAGATATTCCTGAAAAAGAGAAAATGGAAATTTTCATTGATAACTTGAAAATAAAGATGAATTACAAGCTCAAACTCCAATGCATACCATCTTTTGCTAAACTGATTGAAAACAACATTCAAGTAGAAGAAGCATGTGTCAACAAAGGAATGCTCAAATTCTTCAAAGAAGGCGCAGGTTCATCAAACTACCATAACCAAAACAATAACAACTTAGACAAATCTAGGTTTTGGACTAGAAACAAGAACAATGGAATTGAAGGAAGCAATGAACCAAATGATCCAAAATCTAAACAACCTGTGCTCACCTTATCAGGAAATCTGCAAGCTACAAAGAACCCCAAAGGTGCTAATCCAGACACTAACACTTACACACCGAACACCAATCAAGGTCAACCTAGTACCAACAATGCCAATAATGCCAGCAACGCTCAAAACAATCACACAAATCGTGGACCTAATAACAATTCCTGAGATAACACCACAAATTCTCAAAAATGCATCTACACACCTCTGGGTCAATCACTGGAGTCAGCATTCAGAGAACTCTTAGCAAATAAGATTATCTCTTTGCCCATAATTAGCAACTATGAACCACAAATCAAACCACCTTGGTGGAATGACTCACACTTTTGTGATTTTCATCGCAACAAAGGTCATCAAACAAATGATTGCATGAGATTGAAAAACATTGTTCAAGACATGATTGATAGAGGTGATTTAATAGTAGATGGTCTCAAAACAAATGGTGACCATGGATCCTTTAAAAATCCTCTCCCAAACTATAACAAAGATGAAGCTTCAACTTCAAACGATACCCATGGGGCTCGTATCAATCATATCTATAATAACACCATCAATCACATATTAGCTGTAGACAATCATGTAAACGTCATCACAATCCGAGACCAACATGATCATGAATCTATCAATGTCACAACCAGAGCTCAAAAATATGTCTTGAAGGGACATACATCGACGACAAACACTATACCCAAAATCCAATATGATTTAGTTAGCCAATTGCACAAAAATCCTGCTCAAATATCTATCTTGGAGTTGCTGAAACTTTCACCAAAACACAAAGACATATTGGAACAAGCGCCATTAGAAACAACTATACCTCAAGATTTGGATGCTGATAAATTCCAAGCCATGGTTGCTCACATGACAGGGCCTCATAATCTCACCTTCTCAGAGCATGATAATACTTCCATGAGTCATCTGCATAACACTCCTCTCCATATTGAAGTCATCATCTATAAACACTGAGTAAAACGAGTATTGATAGATGGAGGAGCTGGACTTAATATATGTACCTTAAAACTTATCCGTGCATTAGGCTTCTCAGAAGAGTCTATTGATCCACGCAAGAAAATTACTATAAAGGCATATGATGATGAGGAAATATCCTCTAAAGGAACTGTATTATTACCAATACAGGTTGGTCCCATAAAAAGAGATACTCAGTGTCAGGTCTTAGACATCGACCTTACATACAATATCTTATTAGGTCGACCCTGGATACATGAAATGCAAGTAGTGCCTTCTACGTATCACCAGTGTGTCAAATTTCCTTATAACAGACAAGAGGTCTCTATATCTGCTGATCACAATCCATTTCAACATTGCAATGCAATGGGGGCAGCCGAGGACAGTTTGGTTCCCCATAATAGGGAAAAACAAAAATTCTCCACATTAGATCTACAACAGGCAAAGTCTGAATCATTACCTGGAGATTTCAAATAGAAAATGCAAATCAAAGAACAAGGCATGGGGGAATACTCTTTAGAACCCATGTATTTGGCTAATTTACCAACATCACCCAGATCTCATGGATTACCTACAACATCGACACAACAGGTAACTCAGCCCATCACCAAGTTTGAGGGGACATTCATCCAACTCAGCACTCTAGCACATGAATCAGAGGAAAAGGACATCCTTAGTTGGCTATACAAGGACGAGGAAGAAGATAACAGAGTAGCTGCTCTAGACATAGTTCTACCAACACACCTCTATGGAAAGGGCTACTTAATCATGCAACAAATGGGATACAATGGTAAAGGACCTATTGGAAAATGCAAAGAAGGAGTCACTGAACCAATAGATCTTCATTCACAGTTCAGTCGAATCAAAACAGGATTGGGTTTTGAACTTACTCTCCCACCAAGAAAGACATCACACAAAAATCCAAAAACTCAGTGGAAAGCAAAGAAGCAATACAAAGAAGAATCCTAGCAAGAAGCCCTATTTGAGTTAGCAGAAACAATCTGCAAGGCACGTGAACATCAAGAACAGAAGCAACATCAGGAAAAGCTCCTCATTCATAAGAAGGCCATATCTGCAGCAATAGCTCATATTCAAGCACCAATATCTAAACAAATAGAATCATCTCCTAATACCATTATTCCTCCCCAAGGAGGCACAGTATATGAGCAAATACAAGAGGTAGAAGCAGGATCTGACACAAAATCAGAGAAAACTATCAAAATGGTATCCATCATCAAGGACCTATTCTCACCATACAACATACCAGTTCACAACACTGACAAAATCTGGGATGATACCTCAGAGACTGATTCCAATGAATATGAATGAGGCAACTGTTCTAATATTCCTGATGATATTGCAGAAAATAGCAGTCATACACCCATTTCTGAAGAAGCATGCAACATAGAATATCAACCTCTTGAATTTGGTCCACAAAATGTCTATGATGCCATGCCAAACAAGCAACGATATTATGAAAAATTCTATACGAAAAATGATACCATCGAAGACCTTGACGAAATCCTTGACTTCTTTAAAACCAAAACCAATCACGATGAAACCTTTGTCTTAACACTTACAGTGCAGAACTTGATCCACCAAACGATTCCTTACCACTTGTCTTTCCTGACCTCTTCGACTGGGACGAACCCGAAATACATGATATACCAATTTTCCCAGACGATGAATCTATTATCCAGTATCTATATACTATTAACCTAGAAACAAGCTCTACCAGTGAACAAAGTAACAATGTCTGCAACCCAGGAAGTGCCAAGTCTCTCAGTCGCAAAAATGAACCAAATAAAATATTTATGGCTGAAAACCAGTCAATGGCAGCTATAGATCACAAAAAAGTAAAAATAAAGGACAAATCTAAGGGTGAAAACCTTTTTAAGGCACCTGAAGATGGGAGACTTGACACTCTTCCTGAACACTTTCATGAGTGATCACCCATATTGATTGAGCCCACTCAATCAATCAACATTGGTACTACAGAAGTAGTAAAAAACATGCACCTGGCAGAATCTCTGACATAGGAAGAAAGATCAGCATTTATCACTTTTTTTAAAGAAAAGAAAATCAGCTTTGCTTGGTCATACGCAGATATGCCTGGAATTGATCCACATTTAATCATGCATCACTTGTCCATCTCTCTAGGAGTTAAGCCAGTCAAGCAAAAACTACGAAAGATAAATTCGTAGGTGGCACTCATGGTCAAAGCTGAACTAAAGAACCTATTAGATGTCGGATTCATTTGACCCATCGACTATGCAGAATGGATTTCCAACATAGTACCAGTATCAAAACCAGACGGCAGTATTAGAATCTGCATTGATTTCAGAGATGTCAACAAAGCCTGTCCAAAGGACGACTTTCCTTTTCCCAGTATCGACATAATTGTAGACCTCACAGCAGGCCATGCAATGCTCTCATTAATGGATGGTTTTTTCGGCTATAATCAAATAAAAATAGCCCCCGAAGATCAAGATAGAACAATGTTCACCTGTCCTTGGGGAACGTACTATTGGAATGTTATGCCTTTTGGCTTAAAGAATGTAGGGGCTAATTACCAAAGAGCAATGACAACAATCTTTCATGACATGATGCATACCTTCATGGAAGACTATGTGGATGATTTACTAGCTAAATCCTTCACTAGAGCAGAACACCTCAGCATCCTAACAAAGATCTTTGATCGATTGGAGAAATTCCAAGTTAGGCTTAACCCTAAGAAGTGTGTCTTTGGGGTTACATTAGGCAAGTTAGTAGGCTACATAGTCTTAGCTAAAGGTATTGAAGTAGATCCTGCAAAGGTACAAGACATTATGGAGATGCCACCACCAAAGAACATCAGCCAACTCAAATCTCTACAAGGCCGACTTCAATCAATCAGGTGATTCATCGCTCAACTAGCCGATAAAATTCTACCATTCAATCAATTGCTACATAAGAATGTACCTTTCAGATAGGAAGCCAACTGTGCAGAATCTTTTTATCAAATCAAACAGTATCTAATGAACCCACCAGTTCTAGTACCACCAATAGCAGGAAAGCCGCTCATTCTATACATTTCAACAATAGATATATCACTGGGGGCACTATTGGCACAAGAAGATCAACAAGGAAAAGAACGAGCTATATACTACATCAGTAGGACATTGAATGGCTATGAAATCAACTATACATTCATTGAGAAGGCTTGTCTAATAGTAGTATTCGCTTCTTAAAAGTTCTGACATTATATGCTAGCACACACAATTAAGCTAGTGGCAAAAATTGATCCCCTCAAATATCTACTCAGCAAGGCAACTCTTACAGGCCGATTGGCTAAATGGGTCATGATTCTCAGTGAATTTGATATCCACTACATAGAATGAAGAGCTATCAAAGGACAAGCAATTGCAGACCAACTAGCTGGAGAACTGCTACCAGGAAAACAAACTATGGAGATTGAATTTCCAGATAGGGATGTTTCTTACTATTTCTACCAAACAATGGACCCTATACTTTGATGGATCCTACACACAACATGGTTCAGGTGCTGGCATTCTATTCATCACTCCTGAAGGGCATACTATACCAAGATCATATAGGCTTATGTTTCCATGCACAAATAATGTGGCTAAATATGAGGCATTGGTTATAGGCATCAAAATATTCGTAGAATGGAAAATCATAGAGTTAAAGGTCTACGGAGATTCGCAACTAGTTGTCAATCAAATCAATGACAACTATGAGACAAAGGATGACAAGCTACTACCCTACAAACGAATGGTGGATGATTTCAAACAATATTTTGTACACATCACTTTTGAGAAAGTACCAAGGTTGAACAACAGAGCAGACGATGTAATAGCTACTATCGCTTCATTAGTACAAATTCTAGAGCAACAAAGTCGTTATGAGTTCCTGGTAGAGCAACTGTTCTCCCCAGCCTATGACCACTCTGAATCCCATGTTATCTATGCCTTGACTGGTTTGGATTGTCCTTTATATGGACTAATATATGATTATCTAAAGAACACATCCTCCCCATTGACCAATCCCATAACCAAAAACGTAATTTTATTTGACAAGCTACCCATTATACTCTTACCGCTGATACTTTATACCGTCAAGGTCTAGATAGTACTCTTCCTCGTTGCCTTGATCGTAATGAATCTGACTCCACTTTACATGAGCTTCATGAAGGTATTTGTGGTACACATTCAAGTGGTACAACTCTTGCTAAAAAGCTTCTTAGAATTGGATATTACTAGCCGACAATGGAAAAAGATTCTTATCATTTTGCCAAAAAGTATCCTAAATGTCAGATCCATGGCAATCTGATACATGCACCAACACAGGAACTACAACCATTTACAACATTTTGGCCCTTTTGTCAGCGGGGACTAGACTTGGTTGGCAAAATTCATCCTTCATCTTCAAATGGACACAAGTTCATTATAACTACAATAGAATACTTTACCAAGTTGATAGAAGCAGTCCCCTTGACCACAGTGACTGGAAGACAAATTGCCTCTTTTATCCTAAACTATCTGATCTGCAGATATGGTATTCCAAGCTCCATCATCACCGATAATGGACGACCTTTCAAAAACCAAGATGTCCACGAACTATGTGAACAATTCAAAATACAACATCGTTTCTCTACTCCATATTACCCACAGGGGAATGGTCAAGCAGAAGCATCCAACAAAACAATATTGAAAATCCTAAAGAAAATAGTGAATGATGTAGGCAAAGATTGGCATATCCAACTCAATCCAGCACTTTGGGCATACAGAACTAGCATCCGTACACCTACAGGAGCGACACCATTCTCATTGGTATATGGATCAGAAGCTATTTTACCCCTAGAGGTAGAAATTCCATCTCTTACGGTCTCTCTAAAAGGCTTAATCCCAAATAAAGAGTATCGAGTCAACAGATTGCAAGAACTGGAACTATTAGATGAGAGACGTCAACATGCTTATACTCATCTCAAAGCATATCAACAACACATGTGCTGAAGCTACAATCACAAGGTCATTCCTAGAAAATTTAAAATTGGTGACCTAGTCCTCAAAGAAAATCTGAGAAATCAGAAAGATCGAGAAAAGAAAGGGAAATTTGAACCTAACTGGTTAGGTCTCTATGTCATCATATCAGTCTATGGATCGGGTTCTTATCAGCTAACAACTTCAGAAGGAGATGTGCTCGATGAACCAACTAACAGCATTCATCTGAAGAAATACTACACTTGAGTAGTCTAATGCACGAAAAAAGTCAAAAACAATCAAAAAATTAAAAAAAATCAAGAAAAAGAAAATAAAAAGGTAGAATAAAGGCAACTGGTGAAAACCTGGTAACAGACGCTATTGTGAAAGGGAAGCTCCTCTATCTATCTCCATATCCATATCTCCGCAGTCCAACACTACCGGCCATCACCCAACACTATATCATGAATATCCATTCAGGACATACTTAGGGTAGTCACTATCCTGATTAATCCATATATCCTTTCCCTACATTTCAACATGGCTTGGTAATCGCTGTACATATCCACATTGAGAGACACACTTAGCTAGGGGCAATAATCGTCAAAACTTACAGCATGTTCAAACCATCCAGACTATTTGCAAAACTCAGAACACCACATCCAGCAACCAAAAACTTACTCAATCACAGAGTGAAACATTGAATCGCTAAAACAAGAATCACAAAAACAATACGATGGATGATTTTCTGAAGTACCAAATGTTACATTTTACATAAAGTCTTGACTATTTTTTCTTTTGAACTTTTTAAATTATTGGATTCTCTACATTTTCTCAACAATGCTTCCAAGCTAGAGATCATCGGGAAACTCCAATATTTTCTTAGTCTTTAGTCTGGGAGGCGATCACTTGTACTGTGTAAATACTTGTCTCAAGACGTGATTCACAACATATCACTGAAGACATGATTCCACTTTACGCATACACATGGTTTAATCTTGTCTATTTATACACAAACTGCACTCTGGTTGTCTTGGTTTAATTATACCTTGACGCTTGTGCTATCTTGCAAAATCAAACATCATGTAAATTTTTCTGAGGTTATCATGGTTCAATTATACCATTATGCTTGTATAAATTTTCAACATATCCCAAGATCAATCCATGCTCAATGATGATACCTATATCGAAAGCAAATAACATATGGTTATATCGGGATGACAAATGTAGAATGAGGATGATCCAAAAACAAGTAGTTGCATATCATTTTACAAGTAGTTGCATATCATTTTACAATTAGTTGCATATCAAATCATACATCTCATTTTCAAGATACATCTTACATCTCATAAACATCATACATTTACATCATTACATTTCACTTCACATACATCTATCTAAGCATTGCATCATCATAAAATAAACACAAGCATATAGAAATCATCATCCATAACACATCGCATAATCAAAAACAATGGTGTCGTATATATATATATATCAAAACTGATCAAAATGTACAATATCTGTCATGTTTGTGCCCCGTACAATAAAAAAAATGATCCAAAATAAAATAGAGACATCGTCTCTCAAGTATGACTATCTCCTGAGGGGGATGGTCTCACCGCTGATGTCCCAGCCCCTGGATCTCTAGGAGGATCCTGTCTCGAAGGCCTCATCACGCCTCTGCTCTCTGACTGCGACCCAGTCTCTCGAGATCGACTCGATCTCAACTACATAAAGCTCTGCACTCTATGCTCCCTAGGCACCACATCCTCATAGTGGTGTTGATAGTACTCCGCCTCCTTGAATCTCAAGGACAGCTCTCTCATGATATCTCTCAAAGGGCCACCTGCTGCCACTCTCTGCAAGTTCCCTGCCAGCTCCTCTGCTCGACCCCGCCGCTCTATCTTAGTATCGCGCTCTAGGGTCAACTGGGTAATTTGATTCTGCTGCATCAATAGCTGTGCCTGCAGCTGCTGTACTATCAACTATAGGGTCCTAATTTGGGCATCCTCCACATGCGTCGGGATCCAGACCCGTAGGGGCACCTGTGAAGGGGTACCCCCTGTCCCTCTACCTGTCCTCGATGCTGGTGGAGGTAACTCATCAGGCCTCCTCCTTTGTGTTGGCTGTCTCCACTCATCAGTCCCTCCCACCACTACTATCACCTCTCCCACTCTCCCCTCCTCCCCTGCTCCAATCACCAAACCTCCTCTCCCTCTATCCATCACAGCTCATCGAACTGCTCTCTCCACCTGCACTCCCCTATCACCCCTGTCTCTACCTCTGTCTCCTCTCCTCCCTCGATATCCTCTCCCTCATCGTCCTCCTCCACCTCCATCATCTCCCTCATCACCATCTCCCCCTACCTCATCCTCATCATCATCGAAAGCAAGCCGCATCTCCTCAGGATCTGATATCCTAGCCATGACACGAGCTGCGAACAAACCAACAAACTCATGTGTCATACTAGCATCTAATATCTCTGGAGCGTAGTCCCATATCTGGCCTGCTAAGCTGACAAACTCCTCTATAGCCACTCCACTATCAATAGTTGGACCCCAATCCGGTATATCCTACCTTCGACATGCATACAAACAGGTCCCCTATGGTATCCCCTACTGCCGACCATACTGCCGCAAAACTCTAGCAACCTGAAATCTCTCAATCAAATGGCATCCACCCTGTAAAAAAACATATGGCATCTCCAGCCCATCCTCAGCCCATACCTCACAATCTATATATGGTCGCCAGATGACCATATCGATGTCATCCAATACCCTCCTCCAGTGCTCAAGTTTGCCCAACTTCCGCTGGACAACTAACCCCCTGTATCCATATGCATATGCCCGCCCAACAGGCCTATCTCTATCCACCAGTGGCCTAGCTACTGGAATGTGCTCCCAACACCATACCTGTAGAAGTGTCATGCCAGCTAACAAACTGTCGTAACCCAGGTATACCACCTCATGTAAGTCCCTGTACAAATGGGCTAGCATAGCCGATCCCCATGCAAACCTGCGGCCCTGTATCACCGTCTCCTCTAACACCAATCCCCATCCTACAGAAAATCCCTTCAACCTACGGTCGGGACATAAGAATCCACCTATAAAACCTACTAGTACTAATGGAAGAGGCACATAGTCCAAATCCAAGAACTCATGCCAAGGGATCTCATATCCACAAACTGTCTCATCATGAAATATGTGACGCAGTGCCTCTGTCTTGCCCTCCTCTATCTGCTCATAAGGCAATAATGCACCTGCTACGAGAATCCACAATATCCTATAACAGTCCTTAGGAGTCACCATCATCTCACCTATGGCAAAGTGGAAGGTGTTCGTATCACTATGCCATCTCTCTGCGAGCATTGTAAGTAAACCCTAGTTCACAGTAAACTGAGGCATATCTAATAAAGATGATAGGCCACATCTCTCAATAATATCTAAATTAGCATGTGCCAACCGTGGTATCAATGCCCATGATCTGGGGAAATGCTCGCATGACTGAACCACTCCCAATCGCTCCTGTCAAAAATAAAAACAAGTCCAATATCAGTTTCCTAATCAAAACAAAGATATCAAAATCAAAATCACATCAAAAACTTGAAACATTTTGCAAATCTAATCAAGTTCCACATCATATCATTCCATATCAACTTGTAACACAACTCAAGTTTTCAAAAACCATATCAAACTTGTAAGACAACTCAAGTCTCCACATCATATAAACTTGTAAAACAATTCAAGTTTCCCACCCATATCAACTTGTAAAACAACTCAAGTTTCCAACCCATATCAACTTGTAACACAACTCAAGTTCCACAATCATATCAGCTTGTAACACAATTCAAGCTCCACACATATTAACTTGAAACAATGCAAATCAAATCAAGTTTAGATCACAAACACATTAATATCTACATAAATAACTCAAAAATTCACAAATCAAACCAAGTTATATCAGTGCTCATATTAGACAAACTATCAAAAACATGACAGCCAACACAGCAAATGGCAAAAATCCACCTCTCCAGGCAAAACTGACCTTATCCTATGTAATTTTCTACATTCACAAATCATCCTATCTTGTAAAACCTACTGTATGCACTAATTAAATTTGGCTACGTGCTAAACCATATCCATGCGCTATCCTATTTTCTCCACGTGCTATCCTATCTACCCTATGCGCTAGACTAAATTTACGCGCTACCCTTTTTTCTCCATGCGCCAACTAATCTACCCTAAGTGCTAAACCCAATCCATGCACTAACCTATCCCGCATTTGTGCTACCTATTTAACCTTATGCGCTAGGTCTAACCTACGCACTACTTACCCTTGCCCATGTGACCCCCTGTGCACCCTATGCGCTAGGTTTACCCGATGCACTACCCTTTAACCCTAAGTGCTACCCTGTGTCCCTCATGCACTAAGCTATAAATTCCATGTGCTACCCTAAACATTTTTAGATGCTACCCTAAATTACAACCCTATGCGCTATGGACTTTTTCATATGCACTAACGTACGACCCCTATGCACCAAAACGTGAAAACCGCATTTCAAAATTCAAAAACTGACCAAAAATGACCAAATTAAAAATCAAAAAGGGGTCAAAAAGGTTGACTTACCGGTGGTCCATACATGACAGGCCTCCGATACCTCTGTACGCACTCGAATCGATGCGTAGAATATGGAATAGGCATTTTGTCTTCTCTCCAAAAAGTCTCTTTCTCCAAAGTCAACAAGCACAAATGAGACAAAACAATGCACTTTTCCCCTTTTACAGGGTAAAATAAAATTAGGGTTAGGGGAATAAGCATGTAATTCGCTCGTGGTCTTCCTCGTACCCTCCCACACATCAATTATCAGAAGATGAATCAATTAAAACATTCCACCTAGCCAAAATTTTGCAAAGCAAACACAATTATCAAATCAAATCAAATTTTCCAAAATTTTGATTCATCTCTCAAGGAAGCATTATCACCATCGATTATCAAATCTGGGTCATCACACATCAAATCTCGGGCACGGCATGAAAATCCATAAAAACAACATTGATCATAAAATCGCAACGACACATCATTTTCTTTGAAATAACATGTGCACACACGTCACTTCAAAGAGGGGCAAAATGTAGACATATAAAAATGACCATATTCCTAAATGAATATTTTATGTTCATTTCTCTATTTAATCAAATCCAATTTAAATGAATAACCCACATTCCTCTATTTAATTAAGTAAATTACTCAATTTATTTAAATTAAATTCACTATACCTCTTTTACAATTTAATAGAATAAATCATTTTATTCAATTAAATCCCCTATCCACTTTTTAATTAAATAGTTATCCTAAATTGAATAAATCTAATTTATTTAATTTCCCTAATTGCAACCAAATTGAATTAAATTCATTTTATTCAATTAAATCCTATTATCCCTCCATCCACTTGCAAATTCCTACACCTCCCACTTGCCTCCTAACCCCCCTTCTAGACTCTTCTAAACACTTCTAATTAGCCTAACCCATCTCCTAAACTTTGTCACATCCCTAAGAAAGGGAAGGTCACTTCTCAAACCATCAAAGTCTTTGGAAACCCTTAAAGGCTTCAACCACTTAATTTTCTAAGTCTTCCTAACCATTAATGGTTAACTCAACCCTCTAGCATGATTAAAGAATTTCTTCTAACTCAACCTCCATGTAACCCAAGGGTCTCATCAAGAATTCATTACTTTGACCATGGTTATCCCTTAATCATTTGCACAAGAGTTTATCCTTTGGATTAAAACTTAATCCAATGGGTAACCTTAACTTAAGCTTAACCCTTACCCCCTAAGATAACCATGAGGTCTTCTCAGGCATTTAATGTCTCCATCCCCTTTTCTCAACCAACCTTATGTTGACAATTGTCACCATTTCATTGGTGCAAATTGCAAACATGGATTCCCAACTTTCAAACTTGACCCTTGATTAAACCTTTTAATCCTGGCCATCCATTGCCCTATTTTTGCTATAAATAGAATTCTCATTCCTCCATTTTCATATCCAAGTCTTTAGCATCACACTTATACTAAAATTCATCCAAGCTTTAATATATCATTTTATGCTCATCATTTAGTCTCTCTTTTCAATAGGAATTAATCTAAATATGCATGTTTAGAGTATTTTCCTTATCATTTAGCTATTTCATAGACTAATATAGCTTGCTAGGATAGTCTTGTTACTAATCTTGTCATCTTATAAACTAGTTTATTGCATTTATAGGGGCATGCATAGCTTAGGATGCATTTCATCTTAAAATCAACCAAAACATTCCTCGTTCTTGCATTTGTCATCCCTAAACCATTTTGCTTAGTGATCTGAGAGCAAAAACATTGGTTTGAGGGACCTTGTAAGATAGAGAACCACGGAACCATCCTTGGGAAGTTGAGTCATCCTTAATGACTCCATAACCTGCACCAAGAAGTCCTGTGGGTGTGTGAGCAAAGCCTCTTTGAACTCCATTTTTCACATTTCAAGTTCTATCGACCCGCTTTTCCCGCATACAAAACCTAACTTGTTTGCTTGTAGGAAGGTGTAATCATTTGAAACAACCCAAACTACTAACAAATTTTTGTTGCAGGATCTTGGCAAGGGTTTTCTTTTGATTTTCATTGTGTGCCTTATTTTCATAGATTAACAAGCACTTCAATTGGTGCAATAAAATTGAACTAGTGTCTTTTGTGTCTTGAGCAATAGGCTCTTTGTGTTTAATCTTTAGAGGGCCTGCCTCCCCATGTGGTCATTAGGACTACTAGTGAGGAGAGAATGACCCAAGTGGTAGTGAGTAAAACCCCCCTTTTCCAAACCACTATAAATAACTCTATCCATGGTGAAAGCCATGGGTAACGTGTGTTTATTAGTTCATGTCGACACTATGTCTCCCCATAAACCCGTTTGATTAAATTTATTTTATCAATAGTAGGGTGTAACCCCTACTGGTTGAGAGCCTTCTGTATTTACAAAGCTGAAAGTGTTGCATGTATGGTCACATGAGCAGATGTCGTTAACTAGCACCTTTTTGTTTTAGAAAGCCAAAATCCTTCTAGTTGTTGAGATAGGAGGTTGGACCTCTAGCGTGGCCCACACACATATGGTTCTTAGTAGAGGTACAAAGTTCGCCATGGGGAGTTTTCGTGGGGACTGGTGCTTGGCTGCCCCAGAGAAGTGAGTGTCAAGGGTGGAGCCAATGGGGTCAAGCACCTAAGTATCCACTTTGAATAGCATAGCCTCGGGGGAAACCCCATGTGGGATCAACAACTATTGTCCTAGCCAAACATAGGAATTGTGCTTGTCTTCTATTAAACATTCAAACATTCAAGATCAAACATCAAAACATTGTGTCTTTTGTGTCTTCAAGTGTATGCAAAACATTTTTACATCAAACAACACACTTTTTTTGAGTCATTTTGAGTCCAAACATAGAGTCCTATCAGCATTGTGTCCTCTTGTCATGAAAAATGGTCACAAATTCAGATTTGGTCACAACATCAACTTCACAAATTGGAAAAATTGCACTCAGGTTTTAGAAACGCGTCTGTGTCTAACAGAAACATGTATGTGTCCTGTAACTATGTCTGTGTAAGATAGAAACACGTATGTGTTATCATAGCAAACTGTATTCACAAGATTCTCATAAATGTGTTTGTGTAATATCTAGTCAAGTCTGTGTTGGGTAACCACATCTCTAAAGTATACAGGCACATCTATGTTCAATATTGGGAAAATTTACAGTCCAGCAAACAAGAGCAATCAGTTTTAGAATTTTTTAGCTCCCTAGGTTATTTCTCCAGGTTTTCATCTAGCATTCAACCTATCTTTGGGTCTCACAAAGTTCATCATTGCTTTACACCTTGCATTACATTCACATTTGTCTAAACTTGATTCAAAAGGTCACTTTCTTGTCCTCATCTTTCTTTATCAATACATTACATACAACAACATTTTGCTAAGTGGTCCCTCATCAAGGTCTATCACCTTTGGGTCTTATTTGGTCTTCTTGAGTCAAGGTCAACTTACCTCATCAAGAGATCCATCATCTCTTTGGAAGTCATACCTACTCTACTACATACATACTTGGTCTTACACTTTGGACATTGCAAAAATACCTCAAATTCATTTACATTCCATCCAACTCTTTGTCTTCCATACTCTTTCCATTTTCATCTAGTCTCACACATCTTGGTCAAGACCTAGTTCATGGTTGAAACTTGTTCCCAAAAATTAAGGAGGGAAACTAAAGAGGATCAAGAGTCCACAAACATGAGTGGCTATGAGTATGACAATGATATCTTTTTCAATTCTGATCATACCACATTACCTGGCATGGACATCTATAGAAACATTTAGAATTTTGAGAACATGGATGATACAAACAACAATGATGCATAGAATGACAATGTTGAAAACATTTCAATATATTCAACAGAGGTGGAGGAAACCATCATGGATCCCCATTTTAATAGATTGGTTGAAGAGATCACTAGAAGAGATAGACAATATTTCCTGCAAGTGATGGCATAAAGTGGAGCTAAGATAGCTCATGATTTTGACATGTCCCAAATAGTGGAAAATCAACCTACTCAAGAAATTCAACTCAACATGGATCAAAGGAGACCTAATAGTGGAGGTAATAGAGGACCACATTTTGTGACTGAGTCACCATCATCCTTATTTCAAAAACCCGAGTTCCCAAATACACATGGTCAAGCTTATGATACTCACGAAAGAACATCTCATGAACAATTCCATCTATGCAGACCTTTATGGAAATCTTATGCGGATAAATACACTCAATCGCATACCAATGCTAAGGACCAACCTCAAAAGCAATTGGATATCCAGAGGCATACTCAAAATTTGAGGGCAATACACAAGAGAAAACTCATGATATGCTCTATGATCTTATATAAAGTGGTCCCTACATGCATTATCATTATAGACCTCCTCCATATTAACATGTTTATGATCAATACCATCCATATATGAAGTATCCTCCTCCTCCACCCGGTGGCTCAAGCATGGTATATGGTCTAAGAAGTTGGTCTCCACCCAAAAACAATTTGGAACAATAGATAAAGGACTTACAAAAGAAGATGGAGGACATCAATACACAAAAACCATCTTACACAATCAGAGATATATGTCCCTATCCATTTGATAAAAGTATTCCAATGCCTCCATTTTCTACAAACTTTGTAACACCAAAGTTTGATAAATACAGAGGCAAAGGAGACCCTAAGGCACATATAAGACAATTTTTCATAGCTTGCATTGAGGTAGCAACAGAAGAAACATACTTGATGAGATTGTTTCCACAAAGCTTAGGTGGACAAGCTATGGAATGGTTCTCCCAACTTCCACCTGGAATAAAGTCATGGGGTGATCTAGCAGAATCTTTCATACAACATTTCTCATATAACATAGAAACAGAGATATCAGTTGCCACTTTGTGCAATACCAAATAGAAAGATGGGGAGTCATTTTCATTATTCTTACAAAGATGGAGGAATTTAGCCAGCACATGCTCTTGTGAAATTCCGCAAAAACAAATGGTAGATATTTTTACACAGAATGTCAATAGAGAAATTGGTTATGACTTGAGGAAAGCTTGTTTGTCCACTTTAAAGGATGTCATTGAGAAAGCCTTAGCAACATACAAATTTTAATTGAGCAAGGAATCATCAAGATATTCAAATAAAACAAAGAGGATTTTAAAGGAATGACAAGCCATGATTTGGAACAAGAACAAGAACACAATAAATTATGGCGTTGTTGATGCTAACATAGTGAGACCAAAAATCATTCTTTCAAGATCAAGTTCTTCTACAAACAACCAAGTAAATACTCAAGAAACTTCAAAACCACGAAGCAAATACACCCCATTGGGAGAACCACTTGAGTCATTTTTTAGGAAGCTAGTGGTAAACAAGATAATAACAATTCTAGACAATCCTCCAAATGAGCCAAAAGTCAAACCAAATTGGTGGAACAACGATGAGTATTGTGAATATCACAAGAGAAAGGGACATAAAATAGGAAATTGTCATCGCTTGAAGAACATTATACAAGATCTTATTGATAGAGGTGATATTGAGATCAAAGGACATACATCCAATCAATAACATGAGATGTTTAAGGAACCATTCCCTAAACATGACAAGGGAAAATCCAAAGCCACAAAATAGCAAGCTAACTATACCAAAGTGTCCTATGATTATGATTCAACTTGTTAACCACATTTCAATGGACAATTATGTTTCTACTATTACCATAAATGACAAAATGCCTGAAAGTTCTACCCAAAGAGCCAAAGTTATCCTAAAAGGCATTGGAACTTCTTCTGAATCTACCTCCAAAGGTAATGTCACAACTCATCAAGGTAAGGTCACCCTACAAGGTGCTCCAGCTAAAACCACAACTTCCTCATTGGCCAAACCTGAGTATGACCTAGTAGAATAGTTAGGGAAGACACTCGTGCTTATCTCAATCCTAGAACTATTGCGTATTTCTTCTTCACATAAAGACATACTCAACAAAGTCCTAAGAGAAACCTCCATATCCACTAATCTGAATGTGGACCAGTTTCAAGCCATGGTGAGATACCTTTCCATTCCACATTCTCTTACATTCACTAAAGCTAATGACTCCTTTGTAAGTCAACCACATAATGTACCTTTACACATTGAAGCCTTCCTACACAAACACTGAATAAAACGAGTCTTGATAGATGGAGGAGGCGGTCTCAATATATGTACTTTGAACACAATAATACAATTGGGATATTCAGATAAAGTTATGAATGCTACAAACAAAATTACCATCAAGGCATATGATGATGAAGAGCATTCATCTAAAGGTACAGTCACCTTACCTCTAAAAGTTGGGCCAGTTACGAACGATGTGGTTTGGCAAGTCCTAGACCTCGATCTCACATACATCTTATTGCTAGGATGTTCATGGATTCATGAGATGAGAGAAGTCCCATCTACATACCATCAATGCATTAAGTTTCCTCATAATGGAGTCGAAGTGCCAATTAATGGTGATCCTAATCCATTTATTACTACAATAATTTGAGGCCAAAAGTTGAGACAATAATTCCAATTAATAGAAAGGCAATCCTATCATCTACATATATTGATCCTGAGTCACTAAAACCTTCAACATCAAAGCAAGGTGAGCTTAAAGGGAAATATCAGGATAAAGGCATGGGTGAATACACTCTAAATCAAACCATGTGCTTGAGGCAAATCATGACTTCACCAAAAGAATATGCACGACCACATCCTTCTAAGTGGGTATATATCATTACACTAAAATGGGATCGTACTATATTCCAAAAGTGGGGTGAGATGGAAGAAGAAGACTTATACAAAATGCTTCATAGTGACCCTAAAGATGATACACAAGATCACATCAAGATACCATGCGAAAAATATGGCAAAGAATTCAAAATCCTACAAAAGTTTGGGTACGATGTTAAAAGTCCTCTTGGATTAAAAAAAGAGGGCATCACTCCACCGTTGCAACTAGAATCGACATTTAAAAATTAGTGCTCGAAAGGGCTTGGTTTCATACCTTTCAGGGTAAACACTCAAAAATCAGAAGAAGCATTGCAAATCAGAAATTCCAATGATCAATAAGAGAGCCACTATTCCATCGACTCCAATGAATGGGAATGAGGTTTGGACAAATCATCCATTGATTATGACCTCACCAATACATTCAGAGAACTAGGTGAACCCACAAAGGAAGAGGAATTTTATAGAAAATTCAGAGTTGATCAAGAAAAAAACCCTGAGGATCCCACACAGTCTTTGTTTTTAGGTTCGAGGTTGAAATAATGAAGAGTGAAGACTCCCATTGTTGAATGTTCTTTTAGTGATGACAATTTGGACTCATTCACAATCAAGATAGATGAGGAGAGTGCTAGCGATGACCTCGACAATTACCTTGATATACCTGAATATAATTGTATCTTCACCCTTACGCCCGTTGGCTTTGAAAACATTGATGGCCTTCCCCTTGTTCACCACCAACTTATTGATTGGGACCATGAAGGACCTTTACAATTCGACACATTCCAAAATGATGAGGCCTTCATCAACTATTTGGGCATACGAGATGAACTTCCACTTGGGGACCATAAGGCGGGATACACTATAGAACTCAATAGTGTGGCATATTTCAATGAGGGTGGTGGGCCTTCTAGTGGCAAAAATGTAAAAATAAAAACAAATCATGGGTTTTACAGTGAAAACCACATTGTGGCACTATCTGACTCTAAAAAGGTAAAAAGAAAGGACGTATCTGAGGGTGAAAACCTCTCTGAGGCACCCAAAGATGGAAGGCTTGACATTCTCTCATTATCACACGAAGAAAAATCATCCACGTTGGTAGAGGAGACTATCAAAATGAACATTGGTATAGAAGAGATTCCACATAACATATTCTTGGCACAATCTCTGACAAAAGAAGAAAGACCAAAGTTCATAAGTTTCTTCATAGAGCGACAAATCAATTTTGCATGGTCATATGCCGATATGCCTAGACTGGATCCTAATATAGTAATGTATCATTTGATAGTTAAACCAAGAGAAAAGCCAGTGAAACAAAAACTAAGAAAAATGCATCCACAAGTGGCATTATTAGTAAAGGTGGAACTTGAAAAATTGTTAGATGTCGGATTCATAAGACCAATTGACTATTCTGAATGGATCTCCAACTTAGTACCAGTCAGTAAGCCAAATCGCAGCATCAAAATATATACAGATTTCAGAGACATCAATAAAACTTGTCCTAAAGATGACTTTCCATTGCCAAACATAGACCTGATAGTGGATCTCACAATGGGTCATGCGATGTTATCTTTGATGGACGGATTTTTTGGCTATAACCAAATAAGTATTGCACTTGAGGACCAGCACAAAACAATGTTTACTTGTCCCTGTCTACTAGAATGCCATGCCCATTGGACTAAAGAATGCAGGTGCTAGATACTAAAGAGCTATGACTACTATTTTTCATGATCTTATGCATGTAACTGTAGAAGATTATGTTGATGACCTCTTGGGAAAATAATTAGATAGAGACACACATTTAGACATCCTTTCAGTCATTTTTGATTAGTTAGAGAAATACAAAATAAGACTAAATCCCAAGAAGTGCGTCTTTGGAGTAACCTCTGGGAAGCTCCTTAGGTACATTGCTTCAAAAAGAGGAATCAAAGCCAATCCAGCAAAAGTCAAAGCTATATTAGAAATGCCACTGCCAAGGAGTATCAGTCAACTTCAATCTTTACAAGGAAGACTCCAGTCCATACGAAGATTCATTGCACAACTTGCAGATAAATGTCATCCTTTTCCACACTTGCTACACAAAAACATCAAATTTAAATGGGATGATAACTATCAACAGGTACTCAAAGATTATCTTCTAAATCCATTAGTCTTGATCCCACCAATTCGAGAAAAACCCATGTTACTCTACATATCAGCTACACAAACAACACTGGGGGCACTCTTAGCACAACAAGACAATGAAGGCAAATAAAAGGAAGTCTATTACATTAGTCGTACTTTGGTTGGTTATGAGCTTAATTACACACCAATTGAGCATGCGTGTCTTGCTATAGTTTTTGCCTTGTAGAAATTATGACATTACATGCTAACTCATAAAACTAAGCTAGTTGCAAGGATAGATCCATTGAAGTATCTTCTCAATAAGGTGATGCTCACTGGCAAACTAGCTAAATGGGTTATGATCTTGAGTGAATTCAATATCAAATATGTGGAAAGAAAAGCAATCAAAGGACAAGCTATCATAGATCAGTTGGCAGATGCACCCATGATTAATGATGCTCCTCTAACTTTAGAGTTTCCAGATGAATCCATTCTGATGGTCTCACACATGAAGCCTTGGAAACTATACTTTGACAGCTCGTACGCGTAGCATGGTGTAGGAGCTGGCATCCTCTTTATCACACCTCAAGGGTCTCTATTCCTAAATCATATTGATTGTCATTTCCTTGCATGAATAATATAGAAGAATATGAGGCATTAATTGTTGGTATGATGGATATGTTGCACTGGTTTTGTCATTGATGTCAACACTTATCAACACTTATCCTTCTGGAGATCTTTGGTTATGTTCACCGGCAAGTTCACTAACTTATGCACAGTCATCAGTATTTGGTTCACTAGCAAGTTATATTGTTCACCGACACTAAGGATGACTTGTTATCATCTGGAGATCACTTGGTTATGTTGAAGACATGGTTTGGAAACTTGGTTTTGGTGATTTGGCTATTGGTCTAATCAGGTTGACATATTTGTTGTTACCGGCAAATTGGTCTAGGTTATGGACTAACATGCGTTATCTATTCCAGATCAGCATGACATGTTATGAAGATGGTTTAATCAATTGGTATTGTAATTGATTTTATTGTAATATTCTTAGTGATCCAACCTACACATTTGGTCTTAGGTTTTTTTATATATGTAAGATCTCATTTGTGAGATGATGTAAGTGAGAGAATAAATAGAAGGTATATGGTTATAGTATTATAACATGGTATGTGCGAATATTGAAGATCATATGAGAAGACCATAGAGAAGGAGATAATCAGAGCTTAACTAGTACTGAATCCAACATTGGAGATGCAACTTTGAGCAGTATATTATCATTGGATTTAATCATCCAATTGTAGTCACTGTGACTCCTATTTTGTGATTGAGCAGTGAGCTCTAGGCGGTTGGCCTTTCTACATGTGCAGACCCCATTTGTACACACACACTATCTGCAGTAGTATCATCTGATTGTGGGCAAGGTTTCCCACCATGGTTTTTCCCCTTACAGGGTTTCCACATACAAATCTTTGTGTTATGTGTTGTGGATGTTGTTTCTCTTTCTGTTTCATGTATTAAGTTTCACCGGTGTTGATATTAATTGTTAACATATTTACTGACATTAAGTTTGGTTTACCAGTATTATGTATCAAGTTTGATTAAGTTATTTTTGGGTTGAAATTATTAGACAACTGATTCACCCCCCCCCTCCTCTTAGTTGCCTTTGTGTCCTAACAATTGGTATCAGAGCCAAGTCCTCTTTTTGCAGAAGTTTAACTACTTGAGGAGATTCTATGGCAACTAACTATTTCAGGAAGGACAGTCTGAAACTTGATGGAACTAACTATGGTATATGGAAGATCAGAATAGAGACACATCTGAATTGAATTGGGAAAGACATATTGGATGTTACACAGAATGGCTATGTTGGTCCTACACCGAGTCAACCTAATCCACCTACATTGAGTAAGGATCAAGAGAATGATTGCAAAGCAATAGAAACACTTTTGAGCGCCTTGTCAGATCAGCAAATTATGGGATTATTAGACCTATCTACTGCTAAATCTATTTGGGATAAATTAGAAACATTGAATGAAGGTGATACCACTGTCAAAATTGCAAAACTGGATTGCTTATGGGTCAGGTATGAAAATTTGAAAATGGAAGAAGATGAAAGAATTTTTGCTTTGATGGAAAGAGTTAATGAAAATATTTTGGGAATACAATGTTGTGGAGGTTCCTTAAGTGAAGATGAAATTGTTTCTAAAGTCTTAAGAGCATTGCCACTAGCATACAAAATGAAATTAACTGCTATTAATGAGTTGATAACAATGCTTAATACATCAATATCTAGAGATACCTTGGCTGGAAAACTTTCAACATTTGAGCTTGAGGAATTTGGTCATGTTGCTACAATTAAGACAGATTTAGCCTTCAAAGTATCATCACCTACATCATCATCATCATCAATTGATAAATCTGATTGGAAAGCACTTTATGCAAGAGAACTTGAAGACATCAGGAGGGAAAATGAAGAACTGGAAGAACTTGAAGCACTATTTGCAAGGAAAATGCATAAAGGTCCTATTGGAAGTAAGTATGAAGGTAAAGCACCCTTTAAATGTTTTAACTGCAATAAAATTGGTCATATGGTATCTAGATGTCCTGACAAACATGCAAAATTGAGAGAAGAAGCTAAAAGAACATATAAGCCTAACCCTGAATATCAGAGATACAGATTTAAGAAGAATAGAGACAAATCATGTTACTATGCTAATGAAGGAGTTACTGATGATTCTGATGAAGAACCAACAGACAATGGATGGGCTTTTGTTGCAATACCAGAAGATAAATCGACACCTACTATTCCACCAGTACTCTGGCAGCTAAAATTGAAGAAAAGGATGAATGGATTATGATGTTCACATCATATGACTAGTGATAAAAGTAAATTCTTGTCTTTTCAGGAATACAATGGAGGTCTAGTAAGATTTGGAGATGACAAAGCTTGTTTGATAAGAGGAAAAGGCACTATATCTTTTGATGGTAAGCACAATACTGACAATGTTTATTATGTTGAAGGTTTGAAGCATAATCTTTTGAGTGTTGGTCAATTAGTTGAAAAATGATTTCAGCTACAATTCAAGAATGGTAAATGCAAAATCATGAAAATAACTAGCTTAAAAATTGCAACCGATAATCAAACTAGAGGTAATATCTTTCATTTGAATAACAATTAAAAGACATGCTTGATTGCACATATTGATGAAAGTTGGTTATGGCATAAAAGACTTTGTCAAGTGAATTTTGATTGCATTGTAAAGATTAGTTCATCTAAGGAAGTAAGGGATTTACCTAAGATTGTAAAACCCCATAATCTGGTATGTAAGGAATGTCAAATGGGAAAGCAAGTTAGAGCAACTTTTAGGAGTATTTCTGAGAAATCCAATGATGTTCTTGATTTAATTCATACTGACTTATGTGGTCTGACAAGAACAAGAAGTCTACAAGGAGATAAATACTTTATGCTAATTATTGATGATTATTCTAGAATGTGTTGGGTTACCTTTCTCAGGGAAAAATCAGATGCTTTTGGGAAATTCAAATTATTTAAGGCACTTGTAGAGAATGAAACCGGTAAGAAAATCAAATGTTTAAGATCAGATCAAGGAGGTTAATTTGTATCTAAAGAGTTCAATACATTTTGTGAAGTGAATGGAATTAGAAGACAACTATCAGCACCCCAGACACCTCAGTAAAATGGAGTTGTGAAAAAGAAGAACATAACTATTCTGGATGCAGCTAGAAGCAAATCTAGCTCATGTGTATTGGAGAGAAGCAGTGAATACAACAATTTACACTTTCAATGGAGTTCACATCAAAGGTGAAACCGGTAAGACACCCTATGAATTATGGTTTGGTAATATTCATATTCTTAAGTACTTCAGAATATTTGGAAGCAAATGTTACATTAGGAGAGATGAGTATATTGGCAAATTTGATCCTAGAAGTGATGAAAAAATATTTCTTGGTTATTCATCTAAGATGTTTTAATAAAAGATTGCAGAAAATCATTAAGAGTACAAATGTGAAGACAGATGAACACTTTAGAGGAAATTCAAGGTCTGGATTCTAAACCGACAATTGAGATAATCACAAATGAACCTATACAAAGTGCACGGGTACAGAATATTGATCCAGTCACACTGGCATCATCAGATAATTCCACAGTGACTGAAGAACAATAGCAAGTGAAAACACCGAGGTATGTAAGACTGAATCACTTTGAAATTCAGATAATTGGGAATAAGTATCAAGGATTTATGACAAGAGGAAGACTGAAAAATAAAGAGGTATGTTTAATTTCTCAAATTGAACCAGCATCTGTCATTGAGGCATGTGAAGATAAACATTGGATTAAAGCTATGGAAGATGAATTGGAACAAATTGAAAAGAACAATACATGGACATTAGTTCCCCGACCTAAAAATAAAAAAGTAATTGGAACTAAATGGGTATTCAAAAACAAACTTAATGAAGATGGTAACGTAATCAGAAACAAAGCAAGATTAGTGTGTAAAGGATATTCACAAAAAGATGAAATTGATTACAATGAAACCTTTGCACTGGTAGCTAGAATTGAGGCAGTCAAATTATTTCTTGCATTTGTAGCACACAAAAACTATAAAATATATCAAATGGATGTTAAATGTGCATTTCTAAATGGTGATCTTGAAGAGGAAGTTTGCATTGAACAACCTAATGGATTTTCATTGATAAATGATAAAGATATGGTTCGCAGATTAAGGACAGCTTTATATGGATTGAAGCAAGCTCCTAGAGCTTGGTATGCTAGATTGGACAAATATCTTTTGAAGCTTGGTTACACTAAAGGTAATGCTGACAACAACTTATATTTCAAAGTGACTAATGAATACATTCTGGTTATTGAAGTTTTTGTTGATGACATCATTTTTTGAGGAGAAGATGGATTGTGTAAAGACTTTTCTAATAAGATGCAGGAAGAATTTGAAATGTCTATGATTGGGGAGATAAAATTCTTTTTAGGATTGCAGATTTCACAAACTGATAAAGGTATATTCTTATGTCAATCAAAGTACTTGAAGGAATTACTAAAGGAATTTGGTATGGAAAACTCTAAACCGGTAAGTACTCCTATGACTAGAACTGATAAACTATCATTGAAGGATGATTCAGCTCCTGTTAATCCGACAAGATACGAATCTATGATTGGCGGTTTATTGTATTTGACACAAACAAGACCTGATATAATGAACGCAGTGTGTATTGTTTCAAGATTTACGAGTAATCCTAGAGAAAATCATGAATCAGCAGGTAAAAAGATTTTCCAATATCTACAAGGCACAAAAAATCTTGGTTTATGGTATCCTAAAGATGAAAATTTTGATTTATGTGCATACACTGATGCTAATTGGGCAGGAGATGTAGATGACAGAAAGAGAACCACTGACAAGGCATTCTTTCTTGGTAGAAGATTGATTTCATGGTTGAGCAAGAAAGAGAGTTGTACATCATTATCAACAACATAATCAGAATATGTTGCAGCGACAACTAATTGTACTCAGGTATTATGGATTAACCAGATGTTGAAATTGCAAAGAACCTATAATCATCTATTGTGACAATTCAACAGCAATTGATATATCTAAGAATCTAGTATTTCACTCTAAAACTAAACATGTTTCTATCAAATATGATTTTTTGAAAGAGAATGTTGAAGCAAAAGAAGTGAGATTGGTTTATGTGAATACTAAAGAGCAGATTGCTGACATCTTTACAAAGCCTTTGCCTAAGGAAACTTTTGAATATCTCAAAGAACAGCTTTGGGTTATACCCTCACTGGTAGAGAATTAGATAGTTGATGCTTGGCATCAAACTAATAGAATTTACAGAAAAAACTTTTTCCAGCTTTGATGGAGGAGAGCTACTTCTCAGGGGGAGTAGCTGGTATTTGCAATTGGTTCTGTGAATTGGTTGTATCTGGTATTTGTATTTATTTGGCATTTGATGTCAAAGGGGGAGAGATATCTATGGAAAAACAAATATTTTCCTTTGGGGAGAGATTATTCATTGGGAGAGATATTTTAATCTCTGCATTTGTATTTTGATTTGTGGTATTGATCTATTCTAGAGATTGTTGGTTTTTGGTTTTTGGTTTTTGGCATTTCTGCTTTGGCACTTAGATGGTTTTTCCATCTTGTGTTGCCATCAATGCCAAAGGGGGAGATTGTTGGTATTATAGATATGTTGCACTATTTTTGTTATTGGTGTCAACACTTATCAACACTTATCCTTATGGAGATCTTTGGTTATGTTCACCGACAAGTTTAGTGACTTATGCACAGTCATCGGTATTCGGTTCACCGGTAGGTTATATTGTTCACCGACACTGAGGATGACTTGTTATCATCTGGAGATCACTTGGTTATGTTGAAGACATTGTTTGGACACTTCATTTTGGTGATTTGGTTACTGGTCTAATCAGGTTGACATATTTGTTGTTACCGGCAAATTGGTCTAGGTTATGGACCGACATGCGTTATCTATTCCAGATCAACACGACACATTATGGAGATGGTTTAACCAATTGGTATTGTTGTTGAGCCGACATGATTCATTGCATCTTGACTTGTTGTAATTGATTTTATTGTAATATTCTTAGTGAGCCGACCTACACATTTGGTCTTAGGTTTTGGTATATATGTAAGATCTCATTTGTGAGATGATGTAAGTGAGAGAATAAATAGAAGGTATATGGTTATGGTATTGTAACATGGTATGTGCGAATATTGAAGATCATATGAGTATACCATAGAGAAGGAGATAATCAAAGCTTAACCGGTACTAAATCCAGTATTGGAGATGCTACTTTGAGCAGTACATTATCATTGGATTTAATCATCCAATTGTAGTCAGTGTCCCTCCTATTTTGTGATTGAGCAGTGAGTTCTAGGTGGTTGGCCTTTCTGCATGTACAGACCCCATTTGTACACACATACTATCTGCAATAGTATCATCTGATTGTGGGTAAGGTTTCCCACCATGGTTTTTCCCCTTACAGGGTTTCCATGTACAAATCTCTATGTTATGTGTTGTGGATGTTGTTTCTCTTTCTATTTCATGTATTAAGTTTCACTGGTATTGATATTAATTGTTAATCTGTTTACCAGCATTAGTTTAGTTTACTGGTATTATGTCTCAAGTTTGATTAAGTTATATTTGGGTTGAAATTATTAGATAACCGATTCACCCCCCCCTCTCAGTTGCCTCCGGGTCCTAACATTAACTACTGGATTACGAATTGCAATTCAGTCGAAGATCTAGGAACTTCATGTTTTTGGGGACTCTCAACTTGTAATTCATCGAGCAACCAATGACTACCAAACAAAAGATGAAAAATTAATGCCCTACAAGAAAATGGTAGATGACTTCAAGCTGTAGATGTATAGAAATGACCATATTTCTAAATGAATATTTTATGTTCATTTCTCTATTTAATTAAATCTAATTTAATTAAATTACCTGCATTCCTCTATTTAATTAAGTAAATTATTCAATTTATTTAAATTAAATTCACTATACCCATTTAATGAATAAATCATTTTATTCAATTAAAATCCCCCTATCCACTTTTAATTAAATTCAAATTTAATTAAATAATTATCCTAAATTGAATAAATCTAATTTATTTAAATTCCCCAAATTGCAACCAAATTGAATAAATCATTTCATTCAATTAAATCCTATTATCCCTCCATCCACTTGCATTTTCCTACATCTCCCACTTGCCTTCCTAAACCCCTTTCTAATCCCTTCTAGACTCTTCTAATCGCTTCTAATTAGCCTAACCCATCTTCTAAACTTTGTCACATCCCTAAGCAAGGGGATGTCACTTCTTAATTCCTCAAAGTCTTTGATAACCATTAAAGGCTTCAAGCCTTCAACCACTTAATTCCCCAAAGTCTTCATAATCATTAATGGTTAACTCAAACCCTCTTACATGGTTAAAGAATTTCTTCTAACTCAACCTTCATCCAACCCAAGGGTCTCATCAAGCATTTAATGCTTTGACCATGATTATCTCTTAATCATTTGCACAAGGGTTTATCCTTGGATTAACTCTTAATCCAATGGGTAATCTTAACTTAGGCTTGACCCTTACCTTCTAGATAACCCTACGGTCTTCTCAGGCATTTAATGTCTCCAACCTGCAAATTGCAAACATGGATCCCCAACTTTCAAACTCAACCTTTGATCAACTCTTTCAATCCTGACCATCCATTGCCCTATTTTTGCTATAAATAGAGCTCTCATTCCTCCAATTCAATAATCCTTCAAATTTGTAGTATCATACTTATGCTCAAATACATTCAAGCTTTCATATATCATTTTTATGCTCATCATTTAACCTCTTTGAAATCAGGAATTAGTCTAAATATGCATATTTAGAATACTTTCTTTATCATTTAGCTCAATCATAGATTAATATATCATGTTAGGATAGTATTCATACTAATCTTGTCATCTTATCATCTAGTTTATTGCATTTCTAGAATCATGCATAGTTTAGGATGCATTTCATTCTAAAATCTATCAAAGCATCCCTCGTTCTTGCATTTGCCATCCCTAAACCATTTTGTTTAGTGATCTGAGAGCAAAAACATTGGTTTAAGGGACATTGTAAGATAGAGAACCATGGGACCAACCTTGGGAAGCTGAGTTATACTTCATGACTCCATAGCTTGCACCAAGAAGTCCTGTGTGTGTGTGTGGACAGGTATTTTGGAACATTTTTCACATATTAAGTTCTATCGACCCGATTTTCCCGCACACATTTCTGGCGCCCACCATGGGGCCCAACCCCATTTATCAAATCGGTTTTTAAAATTAACCACTTTTGCAGGTCCACAAAAAAAATGAATCAGCACATGGGAAACATTCCCTAGCAAATCTGGTTAATAGTCTAGTGCATCCTGCTTACTGTTTAGCGCGTGGGGTCTATACTCTAGCGCGTGATGTCCTTTCTTTAGCGCATGACTTCCACTAATATTTTCCTGTAGGTATCAACGTGGAAGAAAAACAGAGTAGCGCATTTGAAAAATAGTTTGACACGTCGGGTTTGTTAGATAGCGCATTCAGTTCACAGTCTAGCGCATAGAGTTCATCATACAGTGCGTGAAGTCCATCTTTTAGCGCATCAAAATCACAAATTTTCCTGTAGGTCTCAGCATGGGAGAAAAATAGAGCAGTGCTTTCGACGCAGAGTAGCACATCCAGTAAACAGTGTAGCGCATTGGGACATTATTTTAGCGCATCTAGGTTATATTGTAGCGCATACAGTCCTTTCTGTAGCGCATCATAGACAGAAGGCAAAAATTAAAATTGTAACCGAAATTTAATTTAGACTTGTAGAAGTCCACCAAAATCCAGATTTTTCTAACTATTTGATTGGAATTTTTGCAGGACTGATAATTTCTTGCAGGTAGAGCTGGATTTTATTGGTAGGATTACAAATAGTTTTAGATTTTTGCTAACTTAGTTAAGTTAGCTAAAATTTAGAGTCATTTTAATTCTTGTTGGATAAAATTGAACTCGCCTTACTTTGGGCTGTAAAACGAACCACAAAAACAATCGTTTCTTGCTTTTCCTAAGAAGACAAAATTTTCATTTTGGGCTTTAAAAAAGAACAAGTCAAATTTTTCATTTTTGCAAACAAAGGTGTTTAAAAAAAGAGAACTTCACCATCCTTTGGTGCATAAAAGGATTCACTTCAAATTTTTGCAAAGTAAAAGAATCACACATGTCCAAAGTCATTTGCAACTAAAGAGGGAAGATCTTCCCCTTTTTGATCGATTTTTTTTGTTGACAAAACATCGAATTTTACTTTGTTGACCAATTATTTTTCATAGATCAGATAATCATTGCCTTGAAAGGATAAAATAAACACCATGTTTTTGTGGAGCAATATCTCCATATAGATTTTAACAAATCATTGTCTTGAAAGATAAAAAGAATCTTGTTTGTCTTGTCTCGAAAGTGGAAGGAATATGCTCTCCCCTTAACTGGGTGATCAAAAATCCAGACCACTCTTAAAAGCTTTCTTTACTTCAAGCAATAAAACCTTTAGCAGGCCTGCCTTCCCGAGGAGTTGAAATCAACTTTTAAAGTCATTTATGGCTGGTGTGAAGGAAACGACCTAAATGGGGAACGACTTTGACGCCAAGAATTCTAGCCCACTATAATCAAATGTGGAAAGAGATGAAAGTCCTTTTTAACGGTTGCGCGCAGTGATTAGCCTTCCCCCAGTATCCTTGAGATACGTAAAGCCTTTGTTCTAAAGGTTGGGAAGCCTCCTGAGGGAGTTTATCACTAACGGTCGAACGGGAAGCCTGATTATGAACCATAGAAATAGAAGCTTTGAACCAAGTCAGTAACCAGACATTTATAACATCATAGTGCAAGGGTGGGGAAGAATCCGCCCCCAAGATTACTCACCATATATCTCCCAAGATAATTACTCAACTGTGAAGCAATTCGCTTTGGGTTAATTTATGGCAAAAGGCAAAAAAATGGGCACCCTCTAGGGGGTGACACAGTTGTTTGAGCTGACGGAGTATCGAGACTAGTGGGCTATGATGTTTTTTATGACCCTTGACTAAAGAGTCTTTCTGAAGTGTATTATTCGTATCAAAACCTGTTAAAACATTGGGGATTTGAACACATCCTTGCAGAAAATACACTTTGTTAGATTAGGCAAAATGGTTGTACTTTTTGTGCCGTGCTTGCATTTACTACTTCAAAAAATCATCCATCAAACTTGAAAATTTCACAACAAAAGCTCAAAATTTGAAAAAAAACAACCAAAGGAAAAATCAAGGCAGTTTAGCGCATAAGAGCAACTTCTTAGCGCGTGCAGACTTTTTGTTAGCGCATCCAACCATTAAATTAGTGTGTCGATTCCAAACAATAGTGTTTTATCTCAAGGCAAAATAGTGTGAAATCATTTAGCGCATCAAAGAAATAGTCTAGCGCGTGGAAGCATCAGCTTAGCGCATGGAGGCTAAACATTAGCGCATCAGGTTCATAGGGTAGCGCGTTGCAGGCCGAGGGTAGCGCATAGATTTTTCAAAACAAATAGAAAACATTTTTGAACATTCAAAACTTTAGCGCGTGTCTGGGGGCAGCCTAGCGCATGTGGTCATTGTTTTAGCACGTGGGGTAAATTTTGTAGCGCATATAGTCTCTATTTTAGCACGTGATCCAAGATACAAAAACAGAGGGCAAAACAGTGAGGAATTTTAAAAATTTCAAAAACATTTTCAGAAGCCTTCTCCATCAAACATCATTTTTCATCAAACAAGAATAGCAAAAACAAACTGTTAAGACTATTTCTTAAGCTAATTTGTGTCAAAACAAATGTTGTAAAATCCTAAATGAATCGCACGATAAAACATGTCTATCTTATCATAATCTGGAAACCTCATCATTAGTATCAATGGAATCCTTTACCATCTTATGGATTTTATCTCACAAAAACACTTGTTTAAAATTTTCAAATTGTCAAATCAAGTTTTCATATCGGGAAGCTTTTATCCATATCATTTGATACACTTTGTCGTGAAGGGGCATCTAAACCTTCACTTTGATAAAGTGAGATTTGAAATCTTTCAAACAAGATCAACTAAATCCAAACCAATCAAGGAAACCATTGATCACTCATGCATGACTAATCCTCATATTTTGAGAAGAAAGAACCTTTATCGTAACATCACGTTGAAGAAACAACAACCTAGTTTTTCCAAATTTATCAAGAGAAACAAGTTCTTATACATCAATCGTCAACTATTCAAATCTCATCGGGTATTCCTTCATCACGTCAAACGTTATATCCAAAACAAATCCAACGAATTTGATAAAGAACCCTTGAAGACAAGAGCATACTGTCAAAAGTCTGCTTTTAATCAAATCATAAACCACGGAGGAAAAATCAATCCAGCATTCTTGCCCGACGAGTGTATCACTTATAACACACCTCTACCAGAACCACCCACCCCTGAACAACATATCAATGAGTTTCTACTAAAATGCCTGTTACTCGCTCTCAAAGAAACCAACAAAGTGAGACACATGCTGAGTCTAGTATGAATCGAAGATTGTCAGATCCTTTTGAAGTTCCACCCTTAGAAGAACTTGAAATTTCTGAAGCACTTCTTCAGGAATGTCAAGAAAACCCCTCATTCCAAAAGCTTGTAGAAAAGCTCATGGAAAATGACAAACAAAAATATCTGCTCATGCTTATAAGTAAAGGCGTTAAACTTCCTGAAGATTTAGACTCAAACATCTTTAAAATTGGATCTCGACAATATGCATATCAAGAACAACAAAGAGAAGAAGAAACCCATAACTTTGAACAACACATACCTGAGCAACACATTCCAGAACAACGCATACCAGAAATGCGTATACCCGAACTAGAAACACCAGAGCAAAATATACCATTTACCACACCTTTTCAGCTAAGGACAAATACAAGGGAAGAACTTTTCCCTCGACAAAACAACATACCTTTGGCTGCCCTTACTCAACAAATGCAAATGTTGCAAAGGCAAATACAGGATATGCAACAAGGTACAACAGTGCGGTACTCTTTAAACGAAATCTATCCTTATCCATTTGATAGAAGATTAAACATGATCCCTTTTCCTCCAAACTCAGACGTTCCCAAATTTGATAAATATGATGGGAAAAGTGATCCCCGGGATCATGTTCGAGAATTTTGCACAATGAGCCCTGAATTTGCTCATGATGACACCTATTTGATGAGGTTATTCCCAAGAAGCTTGGGAGGGCAAACCATGGAATGGTTATCCAAAATTACACCACCTGTCAGATCATTTGATGAATTGGTTAACAAATTCATAACCCAATATTCCTATAACATCCAACATGCCATAACCATGCTAGATGTTTGTAACACCAAACAAAAGAACAATGAAACATTCATGATATTCCTTCAACTCTGGCGATGTATGGTCTCCAGATATCCTCGAGATATTCCCGAGAAGGAGAAAATGGAAATCTTCATCGATAACTTGAATAGTGAAATGAGTTACAGACTAAAACTTCAATGCATACCATCTTTCGCTAAATTAATTGAGAATGGCATTCAAGTAGAAGAAGCATGTGTCAAAAAGGGAACACTCAAATTCTACAAGGAAGGAACAAACTCATCAAACTACAATAACTAGAACAACACCAACCTTGACAAATCTTGATTTTGGACTCGAAACAAAAATGAGGGCAACAATGAATCATATGATCCCAAATCTAAGCAACTAGTACTCGCATTATCCAGAAATCCTCAAAACACGAAAAATCCTAAAACTGCTAATCCAAATGCTCACACATATGCACCAAACACTGATCAAGGACAACTCAACACAAACAACACCAATGATACTCAAAGCAAAAACATGAATCCAGGACCTAGCAACAATTCACGCAACAACACAAACAATTTCCAAAAGCGTATCTTCACACCACTGGGGCAATCACTAGAATCAGCATTCAGAGAACTTTTGGCACACAAGATTCTTTCTTTGCCTCTAATCAGCAATTATGAACTCCAAATCAAACCACCTTGGTGGAATGATTCACACTATTGTGATTACCATCGTAATAAGGGTCATCAGACGAACGATTGCATGAGGTTAAAACACGTGATGCAAGATATGATTGATCGAGGTGACTTAACAATAGATGGTCTCAAAACAAATGGTGATCATTGAGCCTTTAAAAATCCTCTTCCAAATTACAAAGATGGAGCTTCAACCTCGGATAATACACACGGAGCTCGTATCAACCATATCTACAACAACACCATAAATCACATATCAGCTGAAGATCATCAAGTAAATGTCATCACCATCCGAGATAAGCATGATCATGAATCTGTCAATGTAACAACCCGAACTCAGAAATATGTCTTGAAAGGACATACTGCACCTACGACTACCACACCAAAAATCCAATATGACTTGGTTAGCCAACTCCGTAAAACTCCAGCACAGATATCTATACTAGAATTGTTGAAACTATCACCAAAGCACAAAGACATATTAGAACAAGCGCTATTGGAAACCAATGTACCTCAAAATTTGGATACAGACAGATTTCAAGCCATGGTCTCCCATATGACTGGACCTCATAACCTCACCTTCTCAGAACATGACGATGCTTCCTTAATCCATCCGCATAATACTCCTCTCCATATCGAAGTCATTGTTTGCAAACACCGAGTAAAAAGAGTCCTAATAGATGGAGGAGTCGGACTTAATATATGTACTTTAAAGTTCATCCGTGCATTAGGCTTCTCAAAAGAATCTATTGATCCCTGCAAAAAGATTACCATAAAGGCATATGATGATGAGGAAAGATCCTCTAAAGGAACTGTGATATTACCTATTCAAGTGGGACCAATACAAAAGGATACTGTATGTCAGGTCTTGGACATAGACCTTACCTACAATATTTTATTAGGGTGACCCTGGATACATGAAATGCAAGCAGTACCTTCCACATATCACCAGTGTGTCAAATTTCCGTATAACGGACAAGAGGTCTCCATATCTGCTAATCACAATCCATTTCAACATTGCAATGCAATGGGGGCAGCCCAAGATAGTTTGGTTCCTCATAATAGAGAAAAGCAGTGATCTTCAACATCAGATCAACAAACAATGAAATCCAACTCCTTATGGGGAGACTTCAAATAGAAAATGAAAATCAAAGACCAAGGTATAGGAGAATACTCTTTGGAGCCTTTATGTTTGGCCAACTTGCCAACATCACCTAGATCTCATGGATTGCCTACTACATCAACACATCTGGTCACTCAGCCCATCACCAAATTTGATGGTACCTTCATCCAATTGGGCACTCTGGCACATGAATCAGAAGACAAGGATATTCTTAGCTGGTTATACAAAGATGAGAAAGAAGATAATAGAGCGGTTGCTCTAGATATTGTTCTACCTACACACCTATATGGAAAAGGATACTTAATCATGCAGCAAATGGGATATGACGGTAAAGGACCTATTGGGAAACACAAGGAAGGAGTCACTAAACCTATAAATCTTCCTTCACAACCCAATAGAAACAAAGCAGGATTGGGTGGTGAGCTCACCTTCCTATTAAAAAGGCCACCCCACCTAACTACAAAACCTCAATGGAAAGTAAAGATGAAGTACAAAGAAGAGTCCTGGCAGGAAGCACTCTTTGAATCAGCAGAAACAATCCGCAAGGCACGGGAACATCAAGATCAGAAGTTACATCAGGAAAAGCTTCTAATACACAAAAGGGCCATATCTGTAGTAGTAGCTCATATTCAAACACCCATATCTCAAGAACAAATAAAATCATCTCTGGATACCTTTGTTTCTCCCCGAAGAAGCACAGTCTATGAACAAATATAGAAAATAGAAGACGGCTCTGACACAGAATCAACAAAAACTATCAAAATGGTATCTATCATCAAAGATTTGTTTTCACCATACAACATACCAGTTTACAACACTAATAGAATCTGGGATGATGCCTTGGAGACTGATTCCAATGAATATGAATGGGGTACCTGCTCCAATGCTACTATAGATATCCCTAATGATACTAATTCTATATCTCTTTCTCAAGAAGAACATAGCACAAGAGATAGACCTCTTGAATTTGGACCACAAAATATCTATGACGCTAGGGAAAGCGAAAAGAAACATTATGAACAAGTCTATGTAGAAGATAATACCATCGAAGACCTCGATGAAATCTAGGAGTTCTTTAAAACCAAGAACAATCACAATGAAAACTCTATCCTAACCCTCACAGTAGCCGAACTTGATCCACCTAATGATTCCTTACCACTTGTCTTTCCTGACCTCATCGACTGGGATGAACCTGAAATCCATGATCTATCAATTTTCCCAGATGATGAGTCTATTATCCATTACCTATGTACCGTAAATCCAGAAACAGGCTCTACCAGTGAGCAACGTAATGATATCTGCAAACCAGGGAGTGCCAAGTCTCTCAGTCGCAAAAATAAACCAAATAAAGGATCTGATGCTGAAAACCAATCAATGGCAGCTCTAGATCACAAAAAGGTAAAAATAAAGGATGCATCTGAGGGTGAAAACCTTTTTAAGGCACCTAACGATGGGAGACTTGACACTCTTCCTGAGCAATTTCATGAGCGATCACCCATATTGATTGAGCCCACTCAATCAATCAACATTGGTACCACGGAAGCAGTCTGAAACCTACACCTTGCAGAATCTCTGACAAAGGAAGAAAGATCAGCATTCATCATTTTCTTTAAAGAACAACAAATTAACTTTGCTTGGTCATATGTTGATATGCCTGGAGTGGATCCACAATTAATCATGCATCACTTGTCCATCTCTTCACGAGTTAAACCAGTCAAGCAAAAGCTACGAAAGATGAATCCACAGGTGGCACTCATGGTCAAAACTGAACTAAAGAAATTATTAGACGTCGGATTCATCCAACCCATTGACTATGCAGAATGGATTTTCAACATCGTTCTAGTATCAAAACCAGATAGTAGTATCAGAATATGCGCTGACTTCAGAGACGTCAACAAAGCTTGTCCAAAGGACGACTTTCCTCTGCCCAGTATCGACATAATTGTAGATCTCACAACAGGCCATGCAATGCTCTCACTAATGGACGGTTTCTCAGGCTATAATCAAATCAAAATAGCCCCAGAAGATCAAGATAAAACCGCGTTCACCTGTCCTTGGGGAACGTACTGTTGGAATGTTATGCCTTTTGGCTTAAAGAAAGTAGGGGCCACCTATCAAAGAGCAATGACAACAATATTCTATGACATGATGCATACATTTATAGAAGACTATGTGGATGATTTACTCGCTAAATCCTTCACCAGAGCAGAACATCTCAGCATCCTAACAAAGATCTTTGATCGATTGGAGAAATTCCAAGTGAGGCTCAACCCTAAGAAGTGTGTCTTCAGGGTTACATCAGGCAAGTTACTAGGCTACATTGTCTCAGCTAAAGGTATTGAAGTAGATCTAGCAGAGGTACAAGCCATTATGGACATGCCACCACCAAAGAATATTAGTCAACTCAGATCTCTACAAGGACGAATTCAATCAATCAGGCGATTCATCGCTCAGCTAGCAGATAAAAGTCTACCATTTAACCATTTACTACACAAAAATGTACCATTCAAATGGGAGACCAAGTGTGCAGAATCTTTTTACCAAATCAAATAGTACCTGATGAATCCACCAGTTCTAGTACCACCAGTCGTCGGAAAGCCTCTTATCCTATATATCTCAACAACAGATATATCATTGGGGGCACTATTGGCACAAGAAGATCAACAAGGGAAGGAACACGCCATATATTACATCAGTAGGACATTGAATGGCTATGAGCTCAACTATACATTCATTGAAAAGGCTTGCCTAACAGTGGTCTTCGCATCTCAGAAGTTCTGACATTATATGCTAGCACACACCATTAAGCTAGTCGCAAAAATTGATCCACTCAAATATCTACTCACTAAAGCAGCTCTTACAAGCCAATTGGCTAAATGGGTCATGATTCTTAGTGAATTTGACATCCAATACATAGAAAGACGAGCCATCAAAGGACAAGCAATTGCAGATAAGTTGGTTGAAGCACTGCTACCAGACAAACACACCATGGAGATTGAATTTTTAGACAAGGACATTCTTGCTCTTTCTACTAAACAATGGACCCTATACTTTGACGGATCCTATACACAACATGGTTCAGGTGATGGCATCCTGTTCATCACTCCTGAAGGACACACTATACCAAGATCATATAGGCTTATGTTTCCCTGCACAAATAATGTGGCTGAATATGAGGCATTGGTTATAGGTATCAAATGGCCGTAGAATGGAAAATCACATAGTTAAAATTCTATGGGGACTCGCAACTGGTCATCCATCAAATTAACAACAACTATCAGACAAAGGATGACAAGCTACTAGCTTACAAGCGAATGGTGGATGACTTCAAACAGTATTTTGTGCACATCACCTTCGAGCAAATACCAAGATTGAACAACAAAGTAGCCGATGCAATGGCTACTATCGCTTCATTACTACAAATTCCAGAGCAACAGAGTCATTACGAGTTCCTAGTAGAGCAACTGTTCTCCCCCGCTTATGACCACTCTGAATCCCAGGTTATCTATGCCTTGACTGGTTCAGATTCTCCGTTATATGGACCGATATACGACTACCTCAAGCACAATATCTTACCAATTGACCAATCCCGCAACCAAAAATGTAACTTTATCCGACAAGCTACCTGTTACACCCTTACTACTGATACTTTGTATCATCAAGGTCTAGATGGTACTCTTCTTCGTTGCCTTGATCGTAATGATTCTGATTCTGCTTTACACGAGCTTCACGAAGGTATTTGTGGCACACATTCAAGTGACACTACTCTTGCTAAAAAGCTTCTAAGGATGGGATACTACTGGCCTACAATGGAGAAAGACTCATATCACTTCACTAAGAAATGTCTTAAATGCCAGATCCATGGTAATCTGAGACATGCACCAGCACAGGAACTGTAGCCATTTACAACATCCTGGCCCTTTTGTCAATAGGGACTCGACTTAGTGGGCAAAATTCATCTTTCATCTTCAAATGGACACAAGTTCATTATAACAGCAACAAAATACTTTACCAAATGGATAGAAGCAGTTCCCATGACCACAGTGACTGGGAAACAAATTGCCTCTTTTATCCTCAATTATCTGATCTGCCAATATGGTATTCCAAGTTCCATCATCACAGATAATGGACGGCCTTTCAAAAATCAAGATGTCTAAGTACTATGTGAAAAATTCAATATCCAACATAGGTTCTCTACACCATACTACCCATAGGGAAATGGTCAAGTGGAGGCATCTAACAAAACTATCTTGAAAATCCTTAAGAAAACAGTGAATGATGCAGGCAAAGATTGGCACATCCAACTCAATCCAGCACTTTGGGCATATAGAACCAGCATCCGCACACCTATAGGAGCAACACCATACTCATTGGTATATGGATCAGAAGCCATTTTACCCCTGGAAGTAGAAATCCCATCTCTCAGAGTCTCTTTGAAAGGCTTAATCCCAGATGAAGAGTATCGAGTTAACCGACTGCAAGAACTTGAACTATTAGATGAAAGATGTCAGCATGCTTATACTCATCTCAAAGCATATTAGCAACGCATGTGCAGGAGCTACAATCACAAGGTCATCCCCCGCAACTTCAAAGTTGGTGACCTAGTCCTCAAAGAAAATCCAAGAAATCAGCAAGATCGAGAAAAGAAAGGGAAATTTGAACCTAACTGGTTGGGTCCCTATGTTATCATATCAGTCTATGGATCAGGTGCCTATCAGCTAACAAATTCAGAAGGAGATGTGCTCGATGAACCAACTAACAACATCCATCTGAAGAAATACTACACTTAAGTGGCCTAGTGCACGGAAAAAGCCAAAACAAGCAAAAAAATCAAAAAAAAAATCCAGAAAAAGCAAAAACATAAAGTACAATAAAAACAAATGGTGAAAACCTGGTAAACAGGCACTCTTGTGAAAGAATGGCTCTTTTATCTATCTCCATACCATTTTATCCGTACAAACACTATCGGCCATCACCTGACACTTAGCACATATCCATTCAGGACATACTTAGCATAGTCACTATCCTGGTTTATCCATATATATACTCTTACCACAAATACACCATGGCTTGGAAATCATTGTACATATTCACATCAAGAGGCACACTCAACTAGGGGCATTCAGATCGTCTCAATATTGCAAACATTCAAGACATCAAGGCTATTTGCAAAACTCAAAAACATGACATCCAACAACCAAAAACTACGCTTCATCGCAAAAACAAAACAAAACAATTCACAGAAATACCAAGGATGGATGATTTTCTGAAGTACTAAATGTTGCATTATCGCATAAAAATCTTAACTAGTTTTCCATTTTGAACTTTTTGAATTATTGGATTTTCTTCCTTTTCTCACTAAAAGCTTCCAAGCTGGAGATCATGAGGAACTTCCAATATTTTCTTAGTCTTCTGTCTGTGAGGCGATCACTTGTACTGTGTGAATACTTGTCTCGAGATGTGATACATTGAATATCACTGAAGGCCTGATTCCACTTCACGCATACAAATGATCTAATCTTGTCTGTTTACGCAATACACACTCAGGTCGTCCAGGTTCAATTATACCTTGACGCTTGTGCTATCTTGCAAAATCAAAAATCATGTAAATTTTTCTCAGGTCATTATGGTTCAATTATACCATTATGCTTGTATAAATTTTCAACATATCCTAAACAAATCAATGCTCAATGATGATACCTAAAAAGAAAGCAAACAAATGGCTATATCGAATGGTCAATACAGAATGAGGATGCTACCAAAAACATGTTTGCATATCATTTTACAATTAATTGCATATCATGATAACATAGTTGGATATCATTTTACATTTAGTTGCATATCAAATCATACATCTCATTTTCAAGATACATCACATAGCATATCAAATCAAACATACATCTCACAGCATATAAAAACATACATCCTACATCATACATTATATCATATATTTAAGCATTGCATCTTCATGAAGAAATAACCCACATAACATGCATTCATATAAACACACCACATGATCAAAGAAAATGGTGCCGTATATATATATATATATATATCTCAAAAATGATCAAAAGGTACAAAATGTATACACATTATGTCCAGTACAAAGAATACAATGATAAAAAATACAACAGAGACCACGTCTCTCAAGTATGACTATCCCCTGACGGAGATGGTCTAGCTCCAGATGCACCCGCCCCTTGGATCCCTAGAAGGGTCCTATCTCGGTGGCCTTGTAACACCTCGCCTCTCAGACCGCGACCCAGTATCTCGAGATCGACTAGATCTTGACTATGTAAAGCTTTGTTCTCACCGGTCCCTGGGTACCACAGCCTCATAGTGCCACCGATAATACTCCACCTCCTGAGCTTTCAATGCTATCTCTCTCAGGGTGTCTCTCATCGGACCACCCACCACTGCTCTCTGCATACTAGATACCACCTCCTCCGCTCACCACCTTCGCTCTATCTCGGAGTCCCGCTTAGTGGTCAACTGTGAAATCTACCGCTGATATGTCAAAATCTGTGCCTGCAGCTGCTGTACAGTCACCTGTAGGATCTGGATCTGTGCATCCTCAACATGTGTAGGGACCCGAACCCGTAGTGGTACCTGTACAGGGGCAACCCCTCCAACCCTACCTATCCTCGGTGCTGGAGGTGGGAGTACATTCGTCCTCCTCCTCTGTGCTGGTCGCCTTGCCTCATCAACACCCCCCACCACAGCTAACACCTCCCCCACTCTCCCCTCTCCACTAGCTCCAATAGCCAATCCACCTCTCCCCCTGTCTCACCACTCTCTCCACACCCCTATCTCCTCTCCTAGCTCTACCTCCCTGCCTCCCTCTAGCTCCTCTCCCTTGTCCATCTCCTCCATCCTCTCCATCATCATCATCATCTCCCTCTCCCTCCTCCTCATTAAAATCAAAAGTTGGCCTCATCTCCTCAGGATCAGATATCCTGGCCACCGCCTGCGCAGCAAACAATCTGCCAAACTCATCAATCATGCCCGCATCCTGAATCTCTGGGGCATAAACCCATATCTGCCCTACCAACCCGACAAACTCCTCCACCGCCACTGTACTATCAATGGTCAAGCCCCAATCCACAACATCCTGCCTCTGGCGTGCATATAGGCACGCTCCTTGTGGGATACCCTGTTGGCACCCAAACTGTCTCAAAACTTGGGTCACCACAAACCTCTCTATCACAAACGAGGTCCTCTCGATCAGGTATCTGGTCATAAAAACAAAGGGCATCTCCAGCCCATCCTTTACCCACACCTCGCATCCTGTATACGGTCGCCAGGTGACCGTATCTATATCATCAAGCACTCTCCTCCAATGCTCTAGTTTGCCCAACTTGCACTGGACAACTAGACCCCTGTATCCATATGCATATGCGCATCCCACGGGCCTGTCTCTATCTGCTAGTGGCCTCGCCGCTAGAATGTGCTCCCAGCACCATACCTGTAATAGTGTCACGCTAGCTGACAAACTGTCGTAACCAAGGTATACCACCTCATGTGGGCCCCTGTAAAGATGGGCTAGCATAGCTGATCTCCATGAAAATCTCCAGCCCTGTGTGACCATCTCCTCCAAAACCAGCCCCCATCCCACAGAGAATCCCTTTGACCTACGATCAGGACAAAGGAATCCACCAATAAACCCTACTAATACAGATGGCAGGGGTGCGTAATCCAGGTCTAGAAACTCCTGCCATGGGATCTCATAACCACAGACTATCTCGTCATGGAAGATACGGCGCAGTGCCTCTATCCCACCCTCCTCCAACTGCTTGTACGGTAGTAATGCACCTACTACGGGAATCCGCAGGATCCTGTAACAGTCCTCTGGTGTGACTGTCATCTCTCCAGTAGTAAAATGAAAGGTGTTTGTGTCGCTATGCACCTCTCTGCAAGTGCTGTCAGTAGCCCTCAGTTCACAGTGAACCGAGGCATATCCAAAAGGGAGGTCAACCCACATCTTTCAATGATGTCGAGATCAGCCTGAGACAACCGCGGTATCAATGTCCATGGTCTCAAAAATCTTTCTCGCGACTGAACCACACCCAATCGCTCCTATCAACAAACAAAACAAATCCAATATCAGTTTCCACATCAAAACAAAGACATCAAAATCAAACTCACATCAACAACATGAAACAATTTGCTCATCTACATCAAGTTCAAAATCCTATCATTTCATATCAACTTGTAAAACAACTCAAGTTATCAAAAATCATATCAAAACTTGTAACACAACTCAAGTCTCCACAATCACATAAACTTGTAAAACAACTCAAGTTTCCCACCCATATCAGCTTGTAACACAACTCAAGTTTCCAACCCATACCAGCTTGTAACACAAATCAAGCTTCACACATTGAACTTGAAACAAGGTACGCAAATCAATCATATTTTAATCAAAACACCACATTGATATCTATACATAACTTGAAATATCGCAAATCAAAACAAGTTATATCAACACTCATATTGGACAAATCCATAAAATCATGACAGTGACACAACAAATTTACAAACCACATCATTTTGCAAAATTTATCCAGATGCGCTAAAACAGACTCTAGATGCGCTAAAATTCTCCCACGCACTAGGCTATTTTTCCTACGCACTAATATATTTACCCTATGTGCTAGACTGCCTCTACGCGCTAACCTTTTTCTCCCATGCACCACCTAACCCACACTATGTGCTAAACCCTACCCACACGCTAATCTATACCTCCCGGGCGCTACCTGTTTGACCCTATGTGCTAAGTTAACCCTATGCGCTAAACCCCCTTACCCATGCGAACCCCTGTGACCCCTATGCGCCAGGTCTACCCTATGCGCTAACCTGTTGACCTAACGCACTACCCGACTATCGCCATGCGCTATTCTGCGTCTATGCGCTAACCTATATTTCCTATATGCTACTCTATTTTATTTCGGACGCACCCCTAAAATAAACTTGATGCGCTACTTAAAACTTTGTATGTGCTAATCTATGCTTTAGACGCGCTAAAACGCTAAACCCGAGTTTTAAAAATTAAAAAACAACTAAAAACGACCAAATCCAAAATCAAAAGAGGGTCAAAAATGTTGACTTACTGGTGGTCCATACGCTGCAGGTCTCCGGTACCTCTGAATGCGCTCGAAACGGTGTCTGAAATACGGAATAGGCATTTTCTCTTCAGACCAAATTCTCTTTCTCCAAAATCAACAAGGCACAAATGAATCAAATCAAAGCTATTTTCCCCTTTTATAGGAGGAAAATGAAATTAGGGTTAGCCAAACGGACCTGTAATATGGTCGCGGTCTCCCTTATACCTTAAAAGTTGTAACTTATCAGGAGATGAATCAATTTACCCACCTTTCACATAGACGAAATCCTACACGGCACACGCAACTCATCAAATCAAATCAAAAAAATTTAAACAATTGATTCATCTCCCGAGGGGACATCATGCATCAAATCAAATGTGGGGCACAACTTGCAAATCAAAAGAGCGACGCAAAATGACATTTGATCATAAATCATGATAAAGCATCATTTTCTTTGAAATAACATGTGCACACACATCACTTCAGAGAGGGGCAAAATGTAGACGTATAAAAATGACCATATTTCTAAATGAATATTTTATGTTCATTTCTCTATTTAATTCAATCCAATTTAATTAAATTACCCACATTCCTCCATTTAATTAAGTAAATTATTCAATTTATTTAAATTAAATTCACTATACCCATTTAATGAATAAATCATTTTATTCAATTAAAATCCCCCTATCCACTTTTAATTAAATTCAAATTTAATTAAATAATTATCCTAAATTGAATAAATCTAATTTATTTAATTTTCCCAAATTGCAACCAACTTGAATAAATCATTTAATTCAATTAAATCCTATTATCCCTCCATCCACTTGCATTTTCCTACATCTCCCACTTGCCTTCCTAAACCCCTTTCTAATCCCTTCTAGACTCTTCTAATCGCTTCTAATTAGCCTAACCCATCTTCTAAACTTTGTCACATCCCTAAGCAAGGGGAGGTCACTTCTTAATTCCTCAAAGTCTTTGATAACCATTAAAGGCTTCAAGCCTTCAACCACTTAATTCCTCAAAGTCTTTGATAACCATTAAAGGCTTCAAGCCTTCAACCACTTAATTCCCCAAAGTCTTCATAACCATTAATGGTTAACTCAAACCCTCTTACATGGTTAAAGAATTTCTTTTAACTCAACCTTCATCCAACCCAAGGGTCTCATCAAGCATTTAATGCTTTGACCATGATTATCTCTTAATCATTTGCACAAGGGTTTATCCTTGGATTAGCTCTTAATCCAATGGGTAATCTTAGCTTAGGCTTGACCCTTACCTTCTAGATAACCCTAAGGTCTTCTCAGGCATTTAATGTCTCCAACCCCTTCTCTCAACCCAACCCTATGTTGACACTTGTCACCATTTCATTGGTGCAAATTGCAAACATGGATCCCCAACTTTCAAACTCAACCTTTGATCAACTCTTTCAATCCTGACCATCCATTGCCCTATTTTTGCTATAAATAGAGCTCTCATTCCTCTATTTCAATAATCCTTCAAATTTTTAGTATCATACTTATGCTCAAATACATTCAAGCTTTCATATATCATTTTTATGCTCATCATTTAACCTCTTTGAAATCAGGAATTAGTCTAAATATGCATATTTAGAATACTTTCTTTATCATTTAGCTCAATCATAGACTAATATATCATGTTAGGATAGTATTCATACTAACCTTGTCATCTTATCATCTAGTTTATTGCATTTCTAGAATCATGCATAGTTTAGGATGCATTTCATTCTAAAATCTATCAAAGCATCCCTCGTTCTTGCATTTTCCATCCCTAACCATTTTGCTCAGTGATCTGAGAGCAAAAACATTGGTTTGAGGGACATTGTAAGATAGAGAACCATGGGACCAACCTTGGGAAGTTGAGTTATACTTCATGACTCCATAGCTTGCACCAAGAAGTCCTCTATGTGTGTGTGGACAGGTATTTTGGAACATTTTTCACATATTAAGTTCTATCGACCCGATTTTCCCGCACACACAAGCAATATTTCATAAAGATAACCTTTGAGCAGATACCAAGAGAACATAATCAAGCTGTAGATACCATGGCTACTATTGCCTTGGTAATTGATCTACTGTAGAATGAGACCTGCTATGAGTTCTTGGTAGACAACCTTCTGGTTCCCTCGTATGAGATTACTCCTGTTGAGATGATATGTGTCGTTGGTCCCGATTCCCGTTTATATGGTTCCATTTTCACATACCTTCGTAACAATACCCTTCCTCCCAGCCTATCTAGCAACCAATGTCGTACTTTCATTCGCCAATCTTCTTGATATGTAATTTTAGTCGATAGCCATTATCGTTGAGGTCTAGATGGCACTCTTCTTAGATGTTTAGAAGGTGATTAAGCTCAGATTGCGTTACGAGAAGTCCATAAAGGTATATGCGGTCCACATTCTAGTGGTTCCACCTTGGCCAACAAACTTATCAAGACTAGATATTACTAGCCCAATATGGAAAATGATTCATATTAGTTTGTCAAGAAATGTAAGCAATTTCAAATTTATGGAGACCTTATTCATGTGCTAGTTCAAGAACTTCAACCGATTGCGATTCTTGATAACTCAATGATGAGCAGATAGTACCAAACCGGTACTGAGAAGGGGGGTGAATCAGTATAGGCAAAAATATGGTCTTAAACTGGTTTGATAGCAAACACTTCAAAATACTGGTAGACAGAGATACCAATTTGAAATAGAGTGCAACTGGTAAAGCTAAGAATGTTTGAGACAAGCATTAACCGATTACTCACTTAGCCTTTCACTCAACTTGAGACTACACTACCATTTCACCCTTATGCATAAACAGGTGATCTATCATCAAATCATAATAACAGCTAGTTCAACATGTTTTATTGACAGGCATAAAACACAGAACCATCATATGCTTGACAAACAATAGCAAAGCATCACACATGACACACATATTTTTAACGTGGAAACCCAACTAGGAAAAACCACAGTGGGGATGAATACCCACAAGCTATTTTTGAACTCTTTGGAAGTTCGCTCTGTTAGGAGCCTTGTCCGGTTAGAGACATTACAATAGGTTCTACTAGGAACTGATCCTATTAGAGATCACCTGGTTAAGGGATGGCTACAATACCCAATTAAGGGTTAAACCTTGTTAAAGGTTACCTTGTTAGAGAATTTCAAGAACTCAATAGCTAAAGGACTTTGAACTTAGTAGCTTAGAGTTACCCTGTTAAAGGATTTACATCAAGCCGGTTAAGGCTACCCTGTTAAGAGATTTTCCAACTGTTGAGGTGGTTAGAGATCAATAGGTATTACAATAATCTGGTAACAACACTCAATGCCAATGCAGATCCACTTAAGCTCCTCTTTTAATTCTGCACTTACACTCTACAGGTATCACTTCTCTCCTTTTGGTCTGGCGAGAATCATGTTTCCCTTCTCTTGGATACTCACACACAACTTTTGCCAACAACCCTAGAAAGATTCACAACATCGACCTTATAGAAAACTATTATGTTGGTAGCATAAACGCTAAACCCTACACCTAATAGGTTAAGGAATTCAAACGGTTCAATCCTGACCGTTGAGCATACTGCATTAATCTCCATCATTCATTTTCTATCATTTTCATGGTGGCTGATAACCCATCACACGTTATCACTATTTTATAGTCTTCTCATATTCTCGAGGTAGATAGGCAAGATCTTCTTCATGCACGATCCTTCATGCACATAGGGCTTACGTGGAAACATGATCTTGTTCTTTGTTGTCATGCTAACTCATCGCACAAAGTCACCGGTTGAGCCACATAGGCTTGAAAAACTTCAACCGGAAACCCTAAAGTTGAGACTACCAACCGGTAGTAATACAATGCTTCCATGTGCCGGTTCCCATAACCATATGCCAGTTCACCTTGAACAAGCACACCGCTTCACTTTGGCACAAATGTTGGTTCACAGTGTTATACCGGTTCTCACATATGCCAGTTCACACCTCTGCAACATATTGACATCAATAACAACATACAATGTCATTATGTCCTCATACCGGTTCACATAATGCCAACAATCTCCCCCTTTGGCATTGATGACAATATACAAAGATATCTCTCCGCTTCACACCTTCTCCCTAGATTTTTGTAGATATCTTCTCCACTTCGCATCTTCTCCCCCTTTGACAACAATGCCAAAGTGGAGGCACAAGCTTCCCTGTTCCATTATGTTGCCCCCCCTGAGGAGTAGCATCCTTCAACACATCAATCCAAAATAAATTTGACTAAGCAATACCTAACTGATGTGGAGCATATGCTTTTAGCTCACCTCCTAAAGGAGAAGTACCCCTAATTCACCTCTTAAGTATGTAAATGTAGTCTTTGGGAGAGGCTTGGTGAATATGTCTACTAACTGCTCCTTACTGGACACATGCTCTAGTGCAATCTCTTTGTTCTGAACCTTTTCCCTCAAGAAATGATACTTAAGCTCAAAGTGCTTGGTTCTAGAATGTAAAACCGGATTCTTGGAGATATTAATTGCACTAGTATTGTCACAAAATATACTTGCCAGTTCAGATACAGGAACTTTGAAAGCCATTCAATACATACTTCATCCAAATTGTCTGAGTGTAGTTCATGAAAGCTGCAACATACTCTGCTTCCACTGTAGACTAAGAGATACAACTCTTCTTTTTACTCATCCAGGAGACCAGTCTACCACCAAGGAACAATGCACCACCGGTTGTGCTCTTCTGGTCATCTACATTACCAGCCCAATCAGCATTTGTGAACACTTTCAAGTTGAAATCCTTTCTATATGGATACCACTATCCATAGTCAACGGTTCCCTTCAGATACCTAAGAATCCACTTGACTGCAACCAAGTGGGATTCTCTTGGGCTTTTCTAGAACCTTGCAGTAATGCCAACTGCATGTGCAATATCCAGTCTTCTATGCACTACATAATGCAATTTACCAATCATTGATCGGTATTCTTTCTCATCAACCAATGCTGAGTCATCCTCTTTGGATAGTTTACAACTGATCACCATCACTGTACCAACCAGTTTGCTATCTTCCATGCCAAAGGTCTTCAACACCTCTTTGACATACTTAGACTGAGTGATAAAGATTCCATCTCTCATCTGCTAGATCTGCAATCCAATGAAGAACTTAATCTTTCCTATGAGTGACATCTCAAACTCTTTATTCATCTCATCTGAAAACTCATGACTCATCTTGTCATCTCCACCAAAGATAATGTCATCAACAAATACCTCATAGATCAGGATCTGATCTCCTTCAGACTTCAAGTAGATATTGTTATCTTCACTTGTTCTCTCAAATCCAATCTTCACAAGATGGGAATGCGGGCATTCATACCATGCTCTACGTGCCTGTTTTAGACCATATAAGGCTTTATGTAGCCTACACACCATGTCACTATCTTTAGATAGGGAAAACCCATCTGGTTTCTCTATATACACTTCCTCTTCAAGTACACCATTTAGGAATGCAGATTTTACATCCATTTGATATACTTTGAAGCCTTTAAAAGCTGCATATGCTAGAAGCATACGAACTCCTTCCAATCTGGCTACAGGAGCAAAGGTTTCACCATAGTCTTCTCCTTATTCTTGGGCATATCCTTTGCACACCAGTCTAGATTTGTTTCTAATCACTGTGCCATCCTCATTCAGCTTATTTCTGAAGACCCATTTGGTACCAATGACATTTTTGTGCTCTGGTCTGGGTACCAAGGACCATGTACCATTTTTTTGTATCTGGTCAAGTTCCTCTTCCATTACCTTAATCCATTCTTCATCTTTATGTGCCTCTTTGAATGTTTTAGGCTCGAATTTAGAGATCATGCATGAGTTTTCTCTAACTTTTCTTCTTGTAAGGATTCCTGCATCCTTATCTCCTATGATCTGCTTACGATCATGATTCAGCTTGGCATACCGAGGAATGGTCTTGATAGATTCCTCTTTCTTTTCTTCTTCATCCTCATCTCCATCAGTATCAGCATCTACATCTACTAGTGTAGAAGCACTATTACTGGTACTCGGTTGACTGACAACCGGTTCCTAGAAGGTTGCAGCCAGTTCACTTACCGCTTGCTCATTACCAGTTTCCTCAGTTTTCTCAAAGGTTTCATCAACTCTTACATTGATGCTTTCCACAATTCTCTAAGTCCTATTGTTGAAACACTTGAGAGCTTTGCTCTTGGTGGAATATCCTAGGAATATTCCCTCATCACATTTCGCATCAAATTTTCTCTGGTGTTCACTTCTCTTGATGTAACATTTGCTACCAAACATTCTAAAGTAGCTAACCACAGGTGTCTTACCAGTCCAATACTCATAAGGAGTTTTATCCTTACCTTTCTTGATGAATACCTAGTTCATTGAGTAGACTGCAGTGCTCACTGCTTCTCTCCAAAAGGTGTGAGCTACCTTTCCTTGAATCAACATGGTTCTAGCTGCTTCAACCATAGTCCGGTTATTCCTCTCTACTAGGCCATTCTGCTGTGGAGTCCGGGGGGCAGACAATTGCCTCTTGATGTCATGTTCTTCATAGTACTTTTTGAATTCACTGGAAGTGAATTCCCCTTGATTAGTTCTCAGGCACTTGATCCTTTTACCGCTTTCCTTCTCCACCGATGCTCTTAAAGCTTTAAACTTTACAAAGGCTTCGGACTTGTCTTTCAAGAATGTGACCCACATCATTCTTGAGCAGTCATCAGTGAGAATCATGAAGTACCTATTACCCTGCACACTTCTAGTTTTCATAGGACCACACAAATCAGTATGCACAAGATCAAGCAAGTTGTCAGCAGTGAAAGATTTACCTTTAAAGGTTGAGGAAGACATTTTCCCCAATTGGCACTCTCTATATAAGGTATTATCCGGTTTGCTTAACACCGGCAACCTTGTAACTACCTTGATCTTACTAACCTTTACAATGTTATCAAAGTTTACATGGCAGAGTCTCCTATGCCATATCCAGCTATCATCAAATTTAGCCATAAGACATGTACTTATATTTGCATTCAGATGAAATAGGCTACCTTTGGTCTGCATGTCGGTGGCCACCAATTCACCATCTTTTCCTTTGATTCTACAAACTCCATTCTTGAATTCCAGAGTAAGGCCACTGTCATTCAGCTGGGCAACACTCAGAAGGTTGTGTCTGAGACCATCAATTCAGTACACATTGTTAGCACTACTCTTTCCATTTAGAGAGATGGACCCTCTTCCTTTGACCATGCATGGTGCATCATTTCTGAAGCGAACCACACCACCATCATACTCCTCCAAGGATAGAAACTTGCTCCAGTCACCAGTCATATGGTGAGAGTAGCCACTATCAATGATCCACTCATTGGAATTATCAAACTGGGAGACAAGAGCCTTCTTGTCTAACACATCTTCTTTGACAGCAACAAACACAATATTTTCATTTTCTTCATCCTTTGACTCTTCGTCTGTGACACCTTCATCAACTGCCACAAAACTGTTTCTTCGGTTTCCTCCTTTGAATTTCTTGAACCTTTTTGGTTTGTCTTTGTTGTCTCCATTAGGACAGTTTACAACAATATGTCCTATCCAGTTGCAAGAAAAGCATTTCAAAGGAAGCTTACCTTTGTATTTGTCGGTTCCTTTAGGAAGTTTCCTAGCAAGGAGAGCTTCAAATGCCATCAAAATCTCCTTATCATCCATTTCTCTACTTTGTCTTGGTTCACCACTAGTGCTAGCTTCTTTTCCTTTTCTGGATGGTATAGCAGAGGCTTTAAAAGCTGATTCAGTCTTTTGAACACTGCCATCAAAACTATTTAGCTCATAGGCTATCAACTTTGCTATGATGGAGTCCAAGGATACCTTAGTCTTGTCTATTGATCTCAGCTCCTGAATAGCAACAACCCTTATTGCATAGACCAGCAATAGGGATCTCAAGACTTTGCTTACCGCAGTGGAATCTTCTATTTTACCACCTACACTCTTGATATTTCCAACAATTGTTTTGATTCTTATTCCATACTATTGAATGGTCTCACCTTCAACCATTTGCATATCTTCAAAATTCCCTCTCAGGCTTTCTTCCTTAGCCTGTTTTACATGCTCATCACCGCCATAGATATTTAAAAGAGCATCCCATACCTCTTTGGGATTTACCTTGTCTTGAACATCAATAAACTCAATGTTAGATAAACTACTAATTAGGGCTTCCATGACTTGCCCATTTTCTTGTATCTCTCTCTTTTAATGTCAGATAAACTACTAATTAGGGCTTCCATGACATTCTCAACATAGCTCCAATATTGAGAACCCATGCTTCTGATGAATATCTTTATCCTATCTTTCCAAATACTAAAATTTTCCCTGTTAAACTTTGGACCTTCCCTCTTCATCATTTGACTGGGATCTTTACCTCGAGTGGTTAAGCTTATAACACAGAGGACCTGGAGGATGCTCTGATACCAATTGATAACTCAATGATGAGCATATAGTACCAAACTGGTACTGAGAGGGGGGAGTGAATCAGTACAGGCAAAAATACAGTCTTAAACCAGTTTGACAGCAAACACTTCAAAAGACTAGCAGACAGAGATACCGGTTTGAAACAGAGTGCAACCAGTAAAGCTAAGAATGTTTGAGACAAGCATTAATCGGTTACTCACTTAGCCTTTCACTCAACTTGAGACTACACTACCATTTCACCCTTATGTATAAACAGGTGATCTATCATTAGATCATAATAACAGCTAGTTCAACATGTTTTATTGATAGGCATAAAACACAGAACCATCATATGCTTGACAAACAATAGCAAAGAATCACAAAATAAAAGTATCACACATGACACACATATTTTTCATGTGGAAACCCAACTGGGAAAAACCACGGTGGGGATGAATACCCACAAGTTGTTTTTGAACTCTTTGGAAGTCTTCTCTGTTAGGAGTCTTTTCTTGTTAGAGACATTACAATAGCTTATGCTAGGAACCGATCCTATTACAGATCACCCGGTTACGGGATGGCTACAATACTTGATTAAGGGTTAAACCCTATTAAAGGTTACCTTGTTAGAGGATTTCAAGAACTCAATAGTTAAAGGACTTCGAACTCAGTAGCTTAGAGTTACCCTGTTAAAGGATTTATAGCAAGTTGGTTAAGGCTACCCTGTTAAGGGATTTTCCAACTATTGAGGTGGTTAGAGATCAACAGGTATTACAATGATCTGGTAACAACACTCAGTGCCAATGCAGATCCACTTAAGCTCCTCTTTTCCTTCTACACTTACACTCTATAGGTATCACTTCTCTCCTTTTGGTCTGGCAAGAATCACGTATCCCTTCTCTTGGATACTCACACACAACTTTTGCCAACAACCCTCGAAAGATTCACAACATCGGCCTTATAGAAAATAGTTAGGTTGGTAGCATAAACCCTAAACCCTAAACCTAATAAGTTAAGGAATTCAAATGGTTCAATCCTGACGGTTCAATCTCCATAGTTCATTTTCCATTGTTTTCATGGTGGCTGATAACCCATCACACATTATCACCATTTTACAGTCTTCTCATATTCTTGAGGTAGATAGGAAAGATCTTCTTCATGCACGATCCTTCATGCACACAGGGCTTACATGGCAACATGATCTTGTTCTTTGCTATCATGCTAACTCATTGCACAAAGTCACTGGTTGAGCCACATAGGCTTGAAACACTTCAACTGGAAAACCTAAAGTTGAGACTACCAACTGGTAGTCATACAGCGCTTCCATGTGCCGGTTCCCATAACCATATGCCGGTTCACCTTGAACAAGCACACCACTTCACTTTGACACAAATGTCGGTTCACAGTGTTATACCGATTCTCACATATGTCGGTTCACACCTCTGCAACATATTGACATCAATGACAACATACAATGCCATTATGTCCTCATACCGATTCACATAATGCCAACAATTCCTTGGCCTTTTTGTCAGTGGGGACTCGATCTCGTAGGCAAGATTCACCCTCCTTCTTCCAATGGCCACAAATTCATTATCACTACCACAAAATATTTTACAAAATGGATTGAAGTTGTTCCTCTTACCCAAGTCACTGGAAAACAGATTGCTACATTCATTCTTAACTATATCATTTGTCGTTACGGTATCCCTCTTTCCATCATCACAGATAATAAACGTCCCTTCAATAACTAGGATGTTTGTAAAAATTTTGATCGCTTCCATATTAACTATCTCTTCTCTACTCCATACTACCCCCAAGGTAATGGTCAAGCTGAGGCGTCTAATAAAACCATTCTCAAAATCCTTAAAAAGACAGTCAATGACGCTGGCTAAAATTGGCACATCCAACTTAATCTTGCACTTTAGGTTTATCGCACAAGTGTTCCCAACACCTTATTCACTTATCTATGGTGTTGAAGCTATCTTGCCTATTGAGGTTCAATTACCATCTTTATGATTCTCTTTGCACAACATTATCAATGATTAATACTACAGGATCTCTCGCTTACAAGAACTAGAACTATTGGATGAACAAAGACAAACTTCTTTTAATCACCTCAAGGCTTATCAACAAAGAATATTTTGCAACTACAATCATAAGGTTAAGCCTCATATATTTGAGGTAGGTGACTTATTTCTCAAGGAAAATCCTAAAAATCAGCAAGACAGAGAGAAGAAGAGCGAGTTCGAACCAAATTGGCTTGGTCCTTATGTCATCACAGCAATCTATGGATCAGGTGCATACTAACTTTCAATACAAGAGGGTGAACCTTTAGAGGATTATATCAATATCATGCACCTCCATAGGTTTTACACATAGCTCTTAGGAATATCCTAATATCAAAAATACAAAAAAATCAAAAAATATCAAAAATACAAAAAAAAAATTTTAAAAATTAAAAAATTAAAAAAAAAATAAAATAAAATAAAAAAAGTAAAGAGAATTAAATTCGTCCAACGATAAAAACCACTTCGGTGGTGCCCTAGGCAAGTACCATGGTGAAAACCAGGTTACTGGCACCATGTGTAGAGACATTTCTCCTCCTTTCAGGATTCAATCTCATCCTTTCACTTTTCACACACTCACAGCCTATCCATTCCATAATAAACTTACCCATTCCCATCATGGCTTGTTATTGATCTACCTAAGATTGGTTAGCCACTCATAATAATCCTTCCTTATCACCCCCTTCCATCCATAATAAATCACCTCCTATTTGTGGCTAAGGCAAATCCTAATTCTAGTGATGGATGTGGAACTAAGAGCATCACACATTCCGAGGAGTACAGTTTCTTCTAGTTTTATTTAGTCTACCCACACACAATCCACAATAAAGCAACACTTGCATCACGAACCCGCAATAAAGTTTTGTCTTCTCCACAATAAATTATCAATTTCATGAATTCAGTCAGTTTCAGATGAGATGTAAACAACAACAATGGGCTTCAACAAATCAAATATTTTAGTAGACTCAAACAACATTATGGTTTAGTGCTATCTATCCTTTTTTTGAAAGTAAACATTGTGACCAAATTTAAATAGAATTATACAAGTGACAAGAGACACTAAACTTGATGACGACAGTGGATGTTGGTGTCGAGTCTTGGTTTTCTTTTGATTTTATCTTTTTGGTGACATGTCTTTTAGCTTTTCTGGGATGTCTCTGACTAGAGATTATATCTCCAGGATGTCTTTGACTAGAAAGGCGAAGATGGGATATGTTCACCTGTTGTTTTGATGTCTGTGGATTTTCTCTTAGTAATGCTATGACTTGTCCAAGGATATGAGGACATTGTGAGTCTAGTGTGAACTAGGGAATTCCTTGTTTGCAACTGTCTGATCTCCATGCAAACAGGTACACTAACTTTATAGGTTGAACCTATATCTAGATTGTCATAACCTTTTTTCCATAATAAAGCTCAATGACGAAAAAGCACAAGATGCTCTTTCACTTCCATATCTTCTACCTTCCATCCCCCTTTCTTGATTGACCTCCATCATCCTTCTTGAGTCCATGCAGCCCACTATCACATGACTGAGTATAATGACATGACAAAAATATTTGCATTTCATGTAGTTTGCACCTTCATTACCACATATTAGCATTTCATATATACATATAGATATCACGATTACATCACATTCTGTACACACCACTGATTAGTATATCATATACACATCATGCATCTCATCCTATACATTATCATATTCATTGGCATTTCATACATTCACATATGCATAACATATTAAAAACATAAAAGAACAAAAATATATTTCATTTCATCATGTACATATTTGCATCCATATCATAAGCATCATATAGAAACATGCATCGCATAGAAGCAAAATCACATAGGTGCACATGCATATAGCTGTCGTAAGGATGAATCATCTCATATATATATCAAAAATCATATGTGTCATGATACAATGATGTCAAAACCAAATGGTTACAATCACCCAAAGGTGTCTACATCGTTATACAAAAATGGTACCAAAACTAATACATAGGGAGACCTCTAAGGCTATGATGAACTCCCTCCCTCGGAACCAGCCGACCTCAATAGATTTTGAACCCAAGAAGTCCCCACCCTAGGATCATCTCTCCTACCCCCTCTATCTGGTGGTGGTGGAGGACCCATGACCCCACCACTAGATGCCTGTCTCCTATCTCTCCCTCCAATGGTCGTCGTAGTCCGCGATGGTCTCTAGAAGCTCCTAGCCCGCTAATTTGGTGGCACAACTCCATAATATAGGTCTCTCCAGTAGTCTATCTCCTCCCTTGCTCATAGAACATAGGCATATCTAGCCCCAATTTCTTCTTCTTTCCATCTCCCTGCCCTTAGTGCCTCCTCAGCCTCTATGTATCGCTGAATAGCCTAATCCCTCTCTCACTCAGTGTCCCTCAGTTGTCTCTTGAGCCTAGTCCCATCCCTCTCTAGATTCTGAATCTCATCTGCATGTCCCTGGAACATATCTCTTGAGGATAGTAACTCATCCTCCTCCTCTCCTCTCTCCTCATCTTGTCCCTGTGGTTGTCCCCGTCCCTATCCCTATCTCTTTCCTGCAATAGTGCTCCTGGCACCTATAAAGGAAGTCCACCTCTACCTATGACTACATGAGCCAGTCTCTCCTCTCCTCCATCTCTCCTCTAAGCTACCCTCCTCTCTGCTACTGAACCTCACCTCCATTATCTACCTCTTCCTCCACCATCCCCACCATCACCCTCTATCGGCTCTCCTGAATCTGTCAGCCATGGAAATGGATGATCTGCACAATGTGCATTGTACTCACCATCCATCACTGCGTCCTCCACATCTTCTCAAATATCCCAAGGCATGGGAACCATCTCCAGCATTTGTGCCACTGCTTGATCATAAGAAAGTAACAGACTCAAATGTGCATGATCTCTCACTATCCGCACATACATCCCTGAGCCACATGGCATCCACTGTATCCTGCCAAACTGTCTACATACTCTATCAATCAACTACCACTCAATAACATATGGTATCCTCCCAATCAGATACCTACTCTAGAACACACATGGTAGCTCCACTACATCATCCTCCCATTCCTCACAATCTCTATAAGGCCTCCATACTACATTATCTACCTCGTCAATCACTCAATGCCAATATTCTAGCATCCCAATCCATGGCTGGGAAGTAATCATATCATACAAATGCACATAATTGTGCCCATGTCCTCTACCTCTAAAGTGTACCAGTCATGTAACCAAAAGATTCTCATATGCCCATACCTGCAATAATGTCACTCCACACCCCAATCCTGTTGATCCATGATACACAAACTAATGCAGCTCATAATACAAGTATGCCAATAGACAGACCCCCATGCAAACCTAGTGTGCTCAATCACCAATGTCTCCAAAGTCCTCCCCCATCCCACAACCAGCCCTTGTGTCGCCCTATCTGGATAGAGAAACCCACTGATTACTCCTGCTAGCACCACCGATAGAGCCAATCCTGTAGTTGTCATGGTGTCCCAGGTCACATGTTCTACCCTCATATCCAGTCTAGGATCTTGGAACACTCATCTCAATGCCTCCCAATCTCCCTCTCGGTCATAAGGAACCAACTCCCCATCAATTAGCATCCGCGGTATCCTATACACATCCTCTAAGGTGACTATCATCTCATCCATTAGAAAATAAAATGTGCATGTCTCTGAGTGCCATCTCTCGGCTAATGCAGTCAGTAACCCCATGTTTGCCCAAAACTCAGGTATATACATAATATATTGCAATCCCATGGCCTCCACTGCTACTTTATCCTACAATATCAACTCTATTCATAATCCCTGAGTCGAAGGGAATCTCTCCCGTGACTCTAGCATAGGTAGGTCCTCCTGCAGTCAAGCAAATCAACTGTGTCAATCCTAGTAGTACTCCTTGTTCATCACAAAGTGCTGCTTTTATCTTATCTTTTAGGGAGCCTACTTGAGTGTATCCTCTTGAGTAGCTTATCCAATTGACAACATATGTTTTATCATAGAATTATCAATTTCAGCCCAAACCAATTGACAACATATATTCTATCACAGAATTATCAATTTCTATGGTACTCCCTATTCATCACAAAGTACCTCGCTCTATCCTATCCTACGGCCTCTGCTTGAGTGTATCTTGAGTAGTTACCTGATTGGCAATGTATTTCCTATCACATAATTTTCAATCCTAGCCTTATCTATTATCCTAGTCTTCCATAGAGGACCTGTTTAAGTGTATCCTCTCAACAACTTATCTAATCAACATCGCATGTTTATCATAGAACTGTCGATTCGACCTTGAAGACATAAACGTGCTTGCATGCTCCACAGACATTTCTGCATTTCATAGATGCGTCTGGATTACATAGACGTGTCTCTATCATGCACAGACATGCCTTCCCTATGCAGACACGCCTACATTTCACAAACGTGCTCACATTTGACATAGATGCTTTTCAAATCATAGACATGGTTGCACTCAACACAGGCGCACCTATCCTACCCAGACGTGCCTAGCACCAAGATAGACACGACTTAACATCTTTTGCCCCGCTTGACAAATTTCTAAGACATGCCTAATATGCATTTTATTGACCTGCCTAATATGCATTTATTACAACAATTAATGCAACAAGGTACAAGGAGGTTTTGTGGTACTCACTGGCTCTCCTGCACCTGCTGGCCTCTGATATCGGTGAATACGATCAAATCTATGCACCAATGCCATCATTGTTGATTGTTGACTTCTCTCTACTCTCTCTGCACTCTGATCTCTTAGGTGTGTGGATGACAATGAGGATGTTTTCCCTTGTAGTCTATCTTATAGACTACCCTAGCCCTAGTCTCCTGAGTCAATCTTCTTTATCCTGTTACTCTGTCACTCTCTCCTATCTTGTCAGTCCTGTCTAGCCTTTCTTTCTTATCGAGAGATTGTTTGTGATCTTTTCAGACATTTTCATTCAATCTCTCAAGGGGCATATCATTCCCATCTTGGGGAAACTTTTTATCAATTCATCTTATCTTCTTTGAAACAACGCGACAAGCTGCATTGTCTCAAAGAGGGGCAAAATGTAGACACCTAAAATTGTCCTATCTAATTAAGTAAATATTTTTTTATTTAATTATTTAAGCCTAGTTCTTCTATTAATTAAATAAATGTTTATTTATTTAATTAATTCATTTATCCTTTTCTAAGCCTTTTCTTATTTAAATAAATACTTTTATTTATTTAAATTATCCTTTTTCCTAAATTAAATAAATACTTTATTTATTTAATTAATTCATTAGCCTTTTCTACCCATGACACATGTCATTTATCTCTTAATTCCTACACTACCTACCCTTTTATCCTAGTCAACCATCTATCTTTTACACCTCTTAATCTTATCCCTCCATTTCCCAAAGTGTCTTCTATATAAGAGGATGCTTCCTTCATTATCAATCCATCTTGCATCCTAATCAATCTTATGCAATCAAGCATTTTTGTGATCAAGCTATCAACCACATTTTCATTCTTTGTTGAGCTCTTGTGCACACATAAAATCTGAGAGCAAATATATCAAGCAAAATCAATGGAGATAGGACGAATGGAGATTCAAACCCTAGTGGACATGTGATGGTATAATCTTTGTGATTTTGTTGATTTTCATTGTCTTAGGTAATCTTCATATATTATGGTGGATCTTTGTTGTTGTTAGGCTAGGGTTTTGTGGTTGAACTCATTTAGTCTTTTAATATTGTTGATTCCATTATCCACTTTTCACCATACACATTTTGGCACGCCCAGTGGGACTCTTGTCCCTTTTGCATTTAACATCTTTTGTTGCAGATTTTGTGTTTTTGATGTTGCAGATCTAACATTTTCCAACAACATTTTGACTTTTTGTGTTTGCACATTCTGGGACTGCATTTTTTCTTTTCTGCCGCGTTTGTGAACCTTTGAATCGCGTCTATGTTTCCGACAGTATTTTCATTTTCTAGATTGGAGGCTTTCATTATAGGTAGGTTTGTGTGAAATCTAATTGCATTTGTGAAATCTAATCGTGTCTGTGATCATTTTAACCATATATGTATTCTGCGGGATTTTTTGTTTTGATTTTTTGTAGAAACATGTCTGTGAGGTTTTGAAACGCATATTTGTTGCAAAATCACGTTTGTGGTCATGATCAAACAAGTAGATTGAAACTTTCTTGTCTTATCACTTTGAGAACCCAAAACACATCATACTTGATACTGTCTCAGACATATTAGATCTTCAAACATAGTTTGCAACCCATAAACATTGTACTCATGCCATTTTTAGTGCCTCAACACCTTAGGATCAATGTCCCTCATACTAGGGAAAGTTATTTAGAGTTGTTCCAACCTTATTTAATCAACACATTCCTATTTCAACCCATTGGACATCACTCAACAAAACAATATGGTTTGTTGTCCCAAAACAAGGAAAACTTTGTCTTAGTCTGCTAGGGCACTAGTTTTCTTGACATTTGTACAACCATTCAACATAAGAAAAAATCAATATGAAAGATACTTGAGTTGACAATAAGAATCCATAATTTGAGAATTTTTCAATGACTACATCAATTCCATCTTTCTATGACTGACCCAAAACTGAGGGTTTTGGACAGTTAAGAGAAAAAAAATTCAAACTCTCCTCATTCTTCATGGCCATTGCTCTAACTTGGCACAAAACAAATTTAGTTCATTAAAATTCACCCTCCAATCCTTTATTAAACATTTTTAATCTATTTGCTTGATGAGAAGAAAATTGAAACAGTGCATGAAACAAGACTGTCATGGAAATTCAATTAACAAGTTCCAAAACACAAAATTTTATTGATTTTATCAAACCATAATACTTTACAGTGTTCTTCAAGGTGTCTCCTTCCTTCTTCCTTTACACTGCCCTCTTGTTATAGATTTACCTACCTTTGACCTCCTTCATATTGTTCTATCATTAAGATTAGCATCAAACACTTAATAAAGGTTCATCTTTCTTTACAATTCTTAATAAAGGTTCATCCTTGTTTACAATTCTTGCAATTTTCATATATTTAATGTATTATTCTTCAAGTGTTGTCAATGTTCTTGTGCAAACACCACCTCATCTGAGGTTAGCCCCATCTATATTGCTGACTACAATATCGGCAACATGCAATATGCAACATGCAGACATCGTCTACTGCACGTCATGTTGACCCACCCAATGTTGGTAGATCCCTCTTTTGCTCTCTCTTTCGTTATGTATTTATGTCCCTTGAAGCGTTCTTTCTTGGGGGCATTTCATAGTGGATTCATTTTCTGCAATAGGAAATGTAGTGAGGATGCACTAGAGGTGACTACTACTGATAACATACCATCATTTCCTGGATCTTCTCGTATTGCTAGTATGGGAATGTTGTAGGCCACATTGGTGGTGAGCGACGAAGAATTGATTCCCTTAGAGATACAGAAGGTTCCAAGTACTTTAAAATTATTATTATTATATATATTTTAATTGTAATTTACTTACTAATCACTCATTTTGGACTAATGATCCCATGATTTTTTTGCAAGAAATGATATTTTTTATAAAAATCTTAACGACATTGCATTGCAGATATTTGGGCCCACCATACATAAAAGGTGGAACATCATATGTGACCTAACCCTAATCCACTATTTTGAGTTCATATCATTGCTAGAATAGTTTTCCTTTGATCCTTTTCTTGAACTATATCAAAGGTAGCTTCAATTTATTTTTGAATCTAACAGGTTTTTTTTTTTTTTAAAGGTGGAATGACCAAGAAAAAAAGTTAAAAGATGAACTAAAAAACCGTATGGTTGGGTTTTTCAGAAATGACACATTCGATAAAACCAAGGTCCTTGAAAAAGCTGGCACATATCTAAAGTATGTGAGGGACCAATATATGACACATTTAGAGAAGAAAATAAAGTACCAGTGTCCCCCCATGATTCCAGAGAGGGAATGGAAGGACCTAATTTTGGATGCGGAGACAATTGAAAGGAAAAAAGGAAATACACCACCAGACGCCAAAAGAAGGTATGCAATACTATTAAGAATGTAATTATGTACTAATTACTCTTTATATTTATATAATCTAACATACTTCAAACTTTTCATAGACCGAGTGACATGTCAAAGGCAACCAAGGCAAGACAAGAAAAGCACGGGCAACACAAACTCGGCTCTGGTGGTTATATTAAACTTGTCGCATGATTTGTAAGAATCAGTAAATGAAATATCACATCAAAATATTTATAAATTGCAAACAATTTTTTTATCAAGCAATACAAGAAAAATTCAAGATACTAAGCAAAAATGCAAGGCTCTAAATTCAATAGAGCGCCCACAGAAGATGACAAGAGAATTGCCTACCAGCAAGTCTATACAGTCATGGTTGAGTGGCTATGAGAATTGAGTGGACGGACATGAGATTCTGATGCATCTGTCATAAAGGTAAATAAGCTATATGAAAATTATTTCAAATTGAATACTTTACCAATAATCTATTTGATGTTAAGATCCAACATAAAGTGGCTATATTCTTTTTAAATAAGCAAGCAATGATAACAATGCACATGACATTGGAATGCAGCCTGTTAATCGTGGAACACAACGTGGACATGAAGGTCTGGATGTGCATTCCAGTAGTGGAGGTATTCATTTGCTATCTAATTTTTTTTATGTAATTATTCATACAATTAAACATCTTAATTAAAATGTAATTAGTGTAGTAATTAATGTAACCTTTTTTGTTAATATTTGAGAGCATGTAGTCGGTGGTGACCAAGTGGAGCATGATTCGAGTAGACAACATCAGGAACGTGATGTTCCCCAATTAGGAAAAGATGACAATAGTTATTCCTTTAAATAAATTTAATTGTAATTGGTGTATTGATTAAAGTAACCTTTCGTATTTCAACTCCAGAGGATCTAGAGGGTGTTCAACATGTTGAGGTTGAGGCTAGACAAAATGATGTGGAAGATGATGTCACCCCATCAGGTAAAGAGCACCATGGTTATGTTCTTTAAATTAATACAATACTTGTAACAATAATAAAAAACATTTTGAATTCATAGTTATTTCTTTGCTATTACAGAGGACCCCCCTTTAGTTTAGTGTCCTTGTCCTTTGTATAGGACTAGGCATACATCGAGGTCATGAGCAGAGGGCAAAACAACTGAAGATGGGGGAAATGATGAAGAAAATGATGCTCCACTTAGTTTTTACATAGCTTCAAAAAAATAAAAAAAATGATTGTAATCTACCTTATTTGATAATGAGTGATTTTTATGTGTTAATGAATGTAATTATGTGCTAAATAATGTTCATGAATGATATGCGTTAATGAATATTGATGAATGTTACATGTTAATGAATGATAATGAATGTTATGTGTTAATGAACGTTATGTGATAATGAATGAATGCTAGATTTTAATAATGGATGAAAGAATGAATGAATGTTAGATGTTAATGGGGAATTTAGAGTGATGTTGGGGGGGGAGGGGCCAAATGAGCTTCCACCTTCACGTGGTTGGCCCTATTAAGTAGAGAATATTAAACTATTCTCGAAACAAAGCGAAGCTCAAAAAGATAACACACTTTTCAATATTTCATTATATTGCACAGTTTATCTTATTGAATAATGTATATTAAATCTTAATTGCAGGGTCCAACAGAGCCAACACGAACAACAACAACACAAGTTGTTGGGTATAATGAACTCCCATATTTTCTTGTATGTACACTAACACTATGAGTTGCTTCTAGTGCTGATATGCATTGTAGGACTGTAAAAGTTGTGAATTTGCCTCATCCTTGTAAGTTTTTTTATTAGTTGACATTTTCTTTAGCATTTTTTAATTTTCCTTATCATTTTAAGTCTAAAACTTTTATATGGAATTTATTGTTCTATTTTTCTACTATCTGCCAGACATTATTGATACAAGGACTTGCATTGCATCCATTTTTTCAATTAGGTATTATAAAGGGTAGGTTGTATTCGTAAATGTCTCTTTGAGTTCATCCAAATTTTATAACTGTTACCTCACATCTTGTTATTGCTGCAACAAGGATTATGGCCAACATAGGATATGATTGCAACCTCTTGGTGCCATAGAGTCTCTTTGTTCTTAAAATTATAGCAGACTATCAGGTACATTCCCTCTTTTGCACTCCAAATTGTAGCGGTCAATATACATGACCAAATTTCCTTTGACATCTAGAGGATAGTATTAACTTTTAAGTAATTAGAGGCTTATGAGGCGTATTTGGCTAGTATTTATTTTTGTGGGATATGATGGTTGTGTTTTAAGTCATCTTAAGATGATCTCAATGAGTAATCATTTCACTAATGACATTTTTTCATTTTTCTTCATGAATGTTGGCAATTTTTACAAGTTAAGAGACCCATTGAGCACATAGGAACCTTTCAACATTTGTTAATAGGGGGAGGAACAACTCTTTCTAATGCTAAAGAGGATACAATGAAATGCACAATGACCCATTTGTAGGTCTCAACCTCCAAGAGACATATTTAAGATGCTTGAGTCATCTATGTGCATGTTAGACAACCTCAATCTTTTAGAAGCCTGAATTAACATGTAATTAGAAGAGTGCACATCAAAAAGTTGCTACCTCCTAGAGGTAGGAATAAAATGCATCAAAGTAGCCTTGTAAATTCATTACTTTGTTAATATAATACTTGATCTCTCTAACAAAAACTCATTATGCATAGTGATTATGGTAGCCAATAGTTCTCATTTGATGATCATCTAGGTCAAATTTTGATCTAATAGAAACTTATCACAAAAGGGGTTGTGAACTATCCTCATTCACAGTCAAACCTCACTATAGTTGAGATATCAAAGCTTTCAATCATAGGAAAGATATAGCAATAGTAATGTAGATGTCGACTTGAAGAGAATGAGTAGTGACAATAGAAGTCATACAAAGTTAGAGACCAAGAGTTGCTAGTCAAACCAAAAGCCCTAGATCCATAGATGATACAAAGAGCGGTCAAATAACTCTCCACGAGTGTAGATAGTTAGAAAATCATAGTGATGAAGGTTTTTTAGTGGTGAGATAATAAAAACAATATGAGAAAACACTTAGATAAGAGATCATTTTTAAGAGATGACAAGGATGTCATCATACTCATTGTATGTGATAATAAGGACATTCACTATTGCAAAGACAATTGTGAGTAAGAATTTTTGTATCAAGTCAATATAAATACTATCCTATGCTTATTGCAAAAACCATACACCTGAGCCAATATTCATAGTAATAAAGGAGCCTTTCAACATTTGCAACATAGAGGATATAGACTATCAAAGTTTGAAACAGTGGTAGGCATGCATTCAAGGTACCTCAAATAGAGAAGATTTGATAGAGCAAAATCCATGATAGAAACCTAGAGACAAATCCTTGTATCGGGCATAGTTAAGAAGGATAGTGCCCTAACAAGTTCTAATGATTTTCTTGAATTGCTCAAAATATTGATGCATTATTAGTCAATAGGCTACATTTTGTGTGGGGTTTTGACTTGAAACCTATCTCACGTCGTAAAACAATTAACGAGTTGATGTGAAACTATCGGCTTTCCGTAGTCATGATATGATTGTTTGTATTATTTATTTTTTAAAAAAATTAAATAATCATCGGAATTCCGTCGCCCCCTATATTTGCACCAACGACTATACCATTGGGCATACAACATCCTCGTCGGTAAATAGTTCCTAGTTGTCATTGGATAGCACCGGCATTTCGATGGAAATCAATGAAAATATCTAACGAGGATGTTGTATGCTCGATGACATTCTCTCAGCGGATGAGTGGTTGGGGTAGCACATGTTGATGAAATTCATCGACAAGACTTACACTAGCAGCAAAGGGAACATTTGGTCTTTCCGATAGCCGATGAGGCTATCTATAAGACATATTTCATTGGTGTATGTCTTACAGATAGCTTCATTGGCTATCGGAAAGACCAAATATTCCCTTCGCCACTAGTGTAAGTCTTGTCGATGGATTTCATCGGCATGTACTACCCTGATGATACCCAAGACATTAGGTCTCTAGTCTCCATCGCTATCGAAAAGACATACACTGATGGAGACCTAATGTCTCGGGTGTCGTCAGGGTATTACATGCTGATGAAATCCATCAGCAGGACTTACACTAGTAGTGAAGGGAATATTTGGTCTTGCTGATAGCCGATGAGGCTATCGGTAAGACATACACTGATGGAGACCTAATGGTTTCCATCAGAATTCTGACGTTGGCAAGAACTGTCAGAATATCCTATTGGCCATTTGGTGGAATTGATTATGTGTTGCATTGATGTTTTATCATTGATGCCAACACTAGTTGTTCGGATGCTTTACCGAGACCCTTCTGGTCCCGATAGGTTGAGTGGTTTCTGGTTAACCTAGATCCAACATGATCCGATAGGCTCCAGTATAGTCTAGTGATGGAATTGGCTTATTCATGATACTCATGCTCATATTTGATCAGTTGGTTTTGGTCTAGTGATCGGATGCTATCCTGCTTGCTTAGAAGATTAGTTTTCTGGTTTCGGTGAGGGTTTCACCAGTAGAGCTTTTTGTGGATATCTTTGATGAATTGCATAAGTGGTGTTGCTGAAGCTTTTGATGGAGTTTCAAGATGTTGTTTGTGATGATGTTTGAGACTTGGAGAATGGAGATCATTGCTGAAGCGTATGGACCTATACTAGGTCCCGATTAATCTAGGTTTTGGACCGGCTTTAATGTAACATATGGATAGGACCTATTGATGTATTTTCAAGATGTCTTATGTGTTGATATTATTTTTTTGGTCTAAGGCCGACATGGTTTATAATTATTTAATCAGTTTAATGTCTAGTGGCTGACCTAATTGTTTATGGTCGAAGGTTTGTATATATAGATGTAAGATCTCATTGTAGATCATCATGGTTATTGCTAGATGTCATGGTCAAGGAATTTAATGTATGAATAATGTAATATCATTCAAGTAGAGAATTTCATCGATCATTGGAGATCGAATTGGGTTTATGTAAGAGGATTTTTTCCTCTGGTATTGAGCTTAAACCGGAACTGTACTCAGGCATAGGAGATGCTATCTTTTGTAGTTCAAACTTCTCCTAATTTTAGTCTAGATTTCTATGTAGTTAGCGAGGCTCCTTTTGTGATGAGCAGTGTGCTCTAGGCTGTTGGCCTTCCTGCAAGTGCGGGCCCCTCAATTGTGCTTCGCATACTTACTATAGAAGTATTATCTGACTGTGGGTAGGCTTCCCACCATGGATTTTCCCTTTACCAGGTTTTCCACGTATAAATCTTGGTGTTATGTGGATGGTATTTATTCTATGATTATTGTTTATGCTTAATTAGTTTATCTGCTTTTCCGGTATTAATGTTTTGGGTTCTGGTATTAAAGTTTAAATTGCTAATGGTTTCGGTAATCTATGACAACTGATTTACACCCCCCCCTCTCAGTTGTCCTCTGGTTACTTGAACTGTCTAACAATTGGTATCATAGATTTGGTCCTCTTTGCAGAAAGCTTAACTGCTTGAGGAAGATCCTATGGCGACTAACAGTTCAATTTCATCAAGTTCTTCTGGAGCTATCTTTCAAAGGGCTATTCTGAGCCTTGATGGATTAAATTATATAAGATGGAAGATTTAGATGGAGACTCATCTGAGATATCTTGACAAGGAGATTTAGGAGATCACACAGAATGGTGTCACGCCCTATAATCCAGGATCTAGCAATCCTCCTCCGACAAACCTGGACAAGGAGCTTGAGAATGATTGTAGAGCAAGAGAATCCCTCTTGTGTGCACTTTCTAATCAACAAATAATGGGATTAACTGACAAATCATCCGAAAAGGCTATATGGGATAAGTTGGAGACTCTTAATGAAGGTGACCCTATAATAAAGATTGTTACTTGATGGTTACCAGGTGAGATATGAAAACCCGAAGATGGAAGAAGATGAAAGGATTACTGCATTCATGGAAAGGGTAAATGAGATTGTTATGGGAATTCAATGTTGTAGTGGAACTCTGAGCGAAGATGAAATTATTTCTAAAGTCCCGAGAGCCCTACCACAGTCTTACAAAATGAAGTCTACTGCTATTAATGAGTTAAGAACAATGGCTAATACATCTGTAGACAGAGATACTTTGGTTGGGAAATTATTTGCTTTTGAGCTTGAATAATTTGCACCTTCTGGAGTTGCGAAGTCTGAACTTGCATTTCATGCATATACATCTACAACCCATAAGAAAGACTGGAAAGCTTTGTATACAAATGAATTGGAAGATATGAAAAGAGAAGATGATGAGTTTGAGCAACTTCAAGCACTATTTTTGACAAGAGTGCCTAAAGGACCGGTAGGAAGTAAGTATGAAGGAAAAGCATCTTTTAAATATTTGGGATGTAATAAGATTGGTCATTTTGCATCTAGATGTCCTGAAAGGAATTCAAGATTTGAAAAAAGAGCTAGAAGATCATTTAATCCTAACACTAGATATCGGGACAAGTATAAAGACAAGAAAAATAGAGACAAATCATGCTACATAGCGGATGAGGAAGGCATTACTGATTCTGATGATGAACCGGCAGAAGACTCTTCTAGTGGATCTGACAATGGGAAGGAATGGGTATTCCTAGCTATCAAGGAAGATGATCCGGCACTAGAAGAGAATGTACCTAAAGAGAAGGCACTTGCTGCTAAAATTGAAGACAAGGATGAATGGGTAATTGACAGTGGTTTTTCACATCATATGACTGGAGATAAAGGGAATTTTCTATCTTTGCAAGAATTTGATGGTGGTCTAGTTAGATTTGGAGATGACAAGGCATGTATGATCAAAGGAAAAGGAACTATATCATTGGATGGTAAGAACAATACTGACAATGTTTATTATGTTGAAGGTTTGAGGCATAATCTTTTGAGTGTAGGACAATTGGTAGATTAGGGATTTCAACTACAGTTCAAGGATGGAAAATGCAGAATCATTAATAGATCTATCTTGGAGATAGCAACCATTACATAGACAAAAGGTAATATATTTCATTTGAACTCCAGTGAGAATACATGTTTGATTACACAGATTGATGAGAGTTGGCTATGGCATAAAAGGATGTGTCATGTGAATTTTGATTGCATTGTGAAGATCAGTTCAACTAAGGCAGTTAGGGATATACCTACGATTATGAAGCCCTATAATCCGATATGTAAAGAATGTCAAATGGGTAAATAGGTCAAAACCTATTTTAGGAGTATACAAGATAAATCAAATGATTTTCTTGATCTTATTCATATTGATTTATGTGGCCCTGCTAGAGTTAAAAGTTTTCAAGCTGATAGATATTTCATGCTAATCATTGATGATTATTCTAGAATGATGTGCGTTACTTTTCTGAAAGAAAAATCCGAAGCATTTGAAAAGTTTAAAATCTTTAAGGCTAAAGTGGAAACTGAGACAGGATTCAAGATTAAGTGTTTGAGATCAGATCATGGTGGAGAATTCACATCCAGTGAGTTTAATAACTTTTGTGAAAAACATGGTATAAGAAGACAATTTTCTGCTCCCCAGACACCTCAATATAATGGAGTTGTGGAAAGGAAGAACAAAACTATCTTGGATTTTGCTAGAATGATGATGATGGAAGCTAGTCTACCTCATATCTACTGAAGAGAAGCAGTGAGTACATCAGCTTATACATTCAAAAGAGTACATATCAAAGGAGAAACCGGTAAGACGCCTTATGAATTATAGTTTGGCAATACACCTACAGTTAAGTATTTCTGAATTTTTGGTAGTAAATGTTATATCAGGAGAGATGATATTATTGGGAAATTTAATCCTAGATGTGATGAAGGCATGTTTCTTGATTATTCTAATGAAAGCAAAGCATATAGATGTTATAACAAGAGATTGCAGAGAATTGTAGAGAGTGCTAATGTCAAAGTAGATGAGATGAACAGAAGTCAAATCAAAGGTTATGAGAAGGAACCAACAGTGGAAATGATTATATATAAACCGGTAGCACCTTTACCATAATAGAGAGTTCAACCAGTTACTCTGACAGTATCAGATAATTCTACAGTAATTGAAGAACAGGGAAGAGGAATAGAAAGTCAGAAAAATCATAGGTATGTAAGATTGAATCATTCAGAAGATCAGATCATTGGGGATAAGAGCAATAGAGTGATGACAAGAAGAAGACTTGCAACTAATGGGGTATATTTAATTTCACAAGTTGAACCAGTATTAGTAATTGAGGCATGTAAATATGAACATTGGTTGAAAGCTATGGAAGAAGAATTAGATCAGATTGATAAAAATAATACATGGACCTTGGTTCCCCAGCCTAAAAATAAAAATGTTATTGGAACTAAATGGGTTTTTAGGAACAAATTGAATGAGGATGGTCAAGTTATAAGGAATAAGGCTAGATTGGTTTGTAAAGGATATTCTCAGAAGGAAGGAATTGATTATGCAGAGACTTTTGCACCTATAGCTAGGATTGAAGCTGTAAGATTATTTCTTTCCTATGCTGCTTATAAAAACTACAAGGTTTATCAGATGAATGTTAAATGTTCATTTTTGAATGGGGATCTTTATGAGGAAGTTTATATTGAGCAACCTGATGGTTTTTCACTATCAGATGATATAGATATGGTTTGCGGACTAAGGAAAGCTTTATATGGATTGAAACAAGCACCTAGAGCTTGGTATGCAAGGTTGGATAAATATCTTTTAAAGCTTGGTTTTAATAAGGGTAGTGCTGACAGTAATTTATATTATAAGATCACTGATGATGATATATTGATTATTGAAGTATTTGTTGATGGCATTATTTTTGGAGGTGAAGATAAGTTATGCATAGAATTTTCTAAGATTATGGAGAAAGAATTTGAGATGTCTATGATTGGTGAGATGAAATTTTTCTTAAGTTTGCAGATTACTTAGACTGACAAAGGTATTTTCATCTGTCAAACTAAATATGCTAAGGAATTGTTGAATAAATTTGGTATGGGAGATTCTATACCGGTAAGTACTCCTATGGTTACAAGTGAGAAATTGACAAGAAAAGATGGTTTTGCACCGATAAATCCTACAAGATACAAATCCATGATTGGAGGTCTACCTTATTTGAATCAGACTAGGCCTAACATTATGAATGTTGTTTGTATTATTTCAAGATTTCAGAGTGATCCTAGAGAAAATCATGAGATGGCGATGAAAAGGAATTTTAGATACTTGCAAGGTACATCAGAATATGGTTTGTGGTACCCTAAGGATGATAACTACTTTATTTGCATATACACATATTGATTGGGCTGGAGATGTTGATGACTGGAAAATTACTTCCGATGGAGCTTTCTTTCTTGGAAACAAGTGGTTTCATGGATCAGCAAGAAACAATCATGTACTTCTTTATCTACTATTGAAGTTGAGTATGTTGTTGCTGCTACTAACTGTCCACAAGTTTTATGGATGAAGCAAATGTTGAAGGATATAAAGGTGGATTATGTACCCGTAGTTATTCACTGTGATAACTCTACTGCTATTGATATATCAAAGAATCCGGTATTTCATTCTAAAACAAAGCACGTATCTATCAAGTATAACTTTTTGAAGGAGAAGGTGGAATCAAATGAAGTTAGACTACTTTATGTGAACACTAAAGAGCAGATTGCAGACATTTTCACTAAATCTTTGTCCAAGGAATCATTTGAGTACCTGAGAGACAGATTGGGTGTTTTTTCCCCTTGATAGAGACTTGATTGATGCAGTTTGGCATCAGTCTGACATGCATTATCAGAGATACTATTGATTTCGACACTGATGTGGGATGCTACTTCTCAGGGGGAGTATTCAGTTTTATGATTCAGTGGTTTATGTTTTTGCTTTGATATTTTTGTCATATTTCTGGCATTGATGTCAAAGGGGGAGAGATATTGATATGAAAAAGAAGAATAAATTCAAAGCTTTACAGAGATATTATTCACAGGGAGAGATACTGATATTCAAAGCTATATGTGGGAGTTTGTTGGTTGTCTTCTATTGGGGGAGACTTGTTTGGCATTTCTTGGTACTTACATGTTTTTCACATCTAATGTTGCCATCAATGCCAAAGGGGGAGATTGTTGGCTATTTGGTGGAATTGATTATGTGTTGCATTGATTTTTTGACATTGATGCCAACACTAGTTGTTTGGATTCTTTACTGGAACCCTTCTGGTCCTGATAGGTTGAGTGTTTTTTGGTTAACCTGGATCCGGCATAATCCGATAGGCTCTAGTATAGTCTGGTGATGGAACTAGCATGTTCATGATACTCATGCTCATATTTGGTCGATTGGTTTTGTTCTAGTGATCAGATGCTATCTTGCTTGCTTAGAAGATTGGTTATCTAGTTCTGGCGAGGGTTTCACCGGCAGAGCTTTTTGTGGAGATCTTTGATGAATTGCATAAGTGGTGTTGGTGCAGCTTCTGATGGAGTTTTAGGATGTTGTTGGTGATCATTTTTTAGGCTTGGTGAATGAAGATCATTACTGAAGCATATGGACCTATACTGGGTCCCAGTTGATCTAGGTTATGGATCGGTTTTAATGTAACGTATGGATATGACCTATTAATGTATTTTTGGGATATCTTATGTGTTGATATTATTTGTTTGGTCTAAGGCCAACATGGTTTGTAATTATGTAATCGGTTTATTGTCTGGTGGCCAACCTGATTGTTTATGGTCGAGGGTTTGTATATATAGATATAAGATCTCATTGTAGATCATCATGGTTATTTTTAGAGGTCATGATCAAGGAATATAATGTGCAAATAATGTAATATCATTCAGGCAAAGAAGTTGGTCGATCATTGGAGATCGAATTGGGTTTATGTAAGAGGATTTAGTCCTCCGGTATTAAGCTTAAACCAGAACTGTACTCAGGCATAGGAGATGATATCTTTTGTAGTTCAACACTTCTTTGGATTGTAGTCTAGATTTCTATGTAGTTGGTGAGTTTCCTTTTGTGATGAGCAATGTGCTCTAGGTTGTTGGCCTTCCTGCAAGTGCAGGCCCATCAATTATAATTCACATACTTACTACAAAAGTATTATCTGACTGTGGGTAGGCTTTCCACCATGGTTTTTCCCTTTACCGGGTTTTCCATGTACAAATCTTGGTGCTATGTGGATGGTATTTATTTTATGATTATTGTTTATGCTTAATTGGTTTATCTACTATTTAGGTATTAATGTTTTGGGTTCCTGTATTAAAATTTAAATTTCTAATGGTTTCGGTAATCTGTAACAATTGATTCATCTCCCCTCCCTCTCAGTTGTCCTATGGTTATTTGAACTATCTAATATATCTGACAACAAGTTTTCAATGGCTGTGTTTTTCGATAGTCCAATGAAAAATAGTTGGAATTCCGACGAGTGGTCATCAAAATTGAGCCCTAAATATACTAGTGATTTCACTTTAATACATCATTACACTCTTATTTGTGCCATTATTTTTAGGTGTTCCCTTTATCTTTAATTATCCTCATTCATAATAGACCGTTCCCTATTTCAAATATCAAGACATGATTCTCCCATCTAGTCTTGCACTTTTGCACACGGTCCCACACTTTTTTCTCCAAATTTTGGGAGGATAAGAAGACGGTCCAATCCTATTCAAATCTAGGTTCGTGCAAAAATATCATAATTTTAAGTCATCCTAAAAGTGATTTTATTATAAAATCCCTTTATAAGGCATCCCTCTTAATTCATTTCATCAATCTATCATTATCTCATTGTTATGTTATCATTAAATTCAAGAGAAACACTTCAAGAGTGAATTTGATTCAAGGAGAAGCAAATTACATCAAGGCTTCTTCATTTGCATTTCAAGTTATGATTTCATGATGGATTTTATGTAATTTATCATGTTATTGCATCAACACATGAAGGACTTCTCCTAAGGACATTGCATCATCAATTGAAGGTAAAATCAATCCAATTTAAGCATTTCAATTTAGATTTAGCCTTTCCCTCAAAAGGAAAGATTTTCCAATTCAATTCAAGGATTTATTCAAAACTTGGGGTTTGACCTAAGGAAAACTACTATTAACAACATCATTTTCCTTCTTTATGTGTGTAGGCGATATATCTAGGAGTCATGAGTGAAGATTATAGCAAAAGAGATGACAACGATCAGTTCTAATTTTTGTAGAGGCAAAAACCAGAGGACTAGGGTGAAAACAGCCACAGTCCCAAGAATTTCCGATTAGCTATATGGGAATAGATTATGAGTGACAATCTAATTCTGAAATTATATTCTAGTCTATTTGCATCTGACATCATGGATTGGGACACAAATTGTCACATGATCTCACATTTCTCGGCCAAACATGCTGACACATGTGCTTCTTTGATTCATCTATTCAAACTTTTCTTTGTGCCTCTGTATCTCATCTGTAGCTTGTTATTTCTTCTATTTCATGTCAATTATTCATCATTCACCCTAGATCTAGCATTCAAATCAATTTCAACTAGACAAAGAAAAAAGAACCTGATTTGCATTCAATCCTTTTATATTGGATCGATTGAGTTCTCCCTTCCTTTAATGTATTGTTTGGAAAGTTAGGTGATTTCCTAGTTTACAAGTCTTAACTTGTGAAATCTTAATTCTCTATACATTAGATTTTAGTGAACCTGACCTATCTTATACTTCTGATTTTCATTTTTAGATCTCTTATTTGTATGCATTGCATTCACTCATATTTTTAATCATTTAGCTTATGCACTCATAGTTACATTCATTTCACAGTTTCATTTGCATGTTCATTTTCATTTCAAATAATAAGAAAAATACAAAACAAAAAATCTTGTTTATGCATTATGTGTGTTTAAAATTACATTGTTGCATTAGATCATTTTATTTCATTCCAATAGTTAGCATTTCCTTTCAACAATATCGGATTAGTTTTGTTCCCTTGATAATCCATTTGATTATGATGACTACACCTTCAATGAAAAATTTACTAGTGATGAACTTGATGAGGCTCTTGATGATTTGCTCCATCCTAAGCCCTCATCTTATAAACCATCCTTCTCCTAAAGTTTAATCAACATAATACATATGCCATTTAGTAGTAATGATCTTGAGATATTGGATGAAACTCTTGATGACTTCTACCTCTAAATAATCCTCTAAATCTCCAAAAACTCATAAGAATATTGTGAGTGACAAACCAATTTATGAACCTTTACCTTATATTCAATCTAAATCTCAACCATTTAGTAGTGATGAATTTTATATTTTATATTAAGCCCTTGATGACTTCATCCTAATTCAATCATCCTCTACATCTCTCAAAACTCATCTTACTCATAAAGAAATTGTTATGGTTGACAACAATCCTATTCATGAAGAAGTGATTGAGAATCCCATTTATGAAGCTCTCCCTTTTATCCAATTCAAAATAAATCCTATTCATGAAGAAGTGAGTGACAAACCCTTTAATAAAAATATACCTTCCATTCAATCTAAAGTAAATCCTAATCATGAAAAAGTGATTGAAAATCCTATTTATGAAGCTCTCCCTTCTATCCAATCCAAAATTAATCCTATTCATGAAGAAGTAATTTCCAATCCCTTTTATGAAGATTTCCCTTTCACTCAATCTAAAATCAATCCTATTCATGAAGAATTGTTTGACAATCCCATTTATGAAGCTCTCCCTTCTATCCAATCCAAAATAAATCCTATTTGTGAAGAATTTATTGACAATCCCCTTTGTTAAGATATCCCTTCCATTCAATATAAAATCAATTATATTTATGAAGAAGTGATTGACAATCCCATTTATTAAGCTCTCCCTTATATCAAAAATCTAAAATCAATCCCATTCATTAAGAAGTGATTGGCAATCCCTATTATGAATATTTCCCTTCCATTCAATCTAAAATCAATCATATTCATGAAGAAGTGATTGAAAATCCTATTTATGAATATTTTTCTTCTATATGATCCAAAATCAACCCTATTCATGAAGAAGTGATTGGCAATCCCTTTTATGAAAATTTCCCTTCCATTCAATCTAAAATCAATCCTATGCATGAAGAATCTTTTATCATAAAAGAAGTTGTTATGGTTGACAATCATCTTTATGAGTCTTTACCTTATATTCACTCCAATATCCTCCCCTAATGAATTATGTGTGTCCCTCTCCTAAATTTTTTCTTATGCTTAAGGAAGTTTGTATGCAAAAAGAGGATACTATAATCATTTCCTTCAATGAATTTCTTTTTAGAGATGAAGCATTGAATAATGATGAATCTCCTCTTAAACATAACCTCCTCTATGAGAATACTTTGGTGCAAGAGAAACATCACTTAGAGGCCTATTCTTCTCCATGAGACTACTTTGTTAATCAAGACATTTCAATGCAACATATTGGTTTTCTTGAAGACATGTTTCCTAAAATTAAAGAGGACTTCTTTACCTCCCAAGTGGACATAAATATTGTTAATAAAGATATGTATCCTCTAATAAATATCAATCCTTATTCTTCCATTCATCTTTTTGGTACTTCACAATAAGATTACACTACCAATCTAAATAAGGTTTGTGATGAAAGTCCCTCCCCATTACAATTTCATATGCATTGCAATATTGACTCTAACATCCTTTATAAACAACAATATAGTGGACATGATATAAAAATCAATATCCCTATAGATCTTATATACAATATACTTTTTACCATCTTATCAAAATATTATCCAAAACTATAAATCTAGGTAATGAGTCAACTTTGTTTAGGTATCACCTCGATGATTATATTGTTATAGATTCATAATGGATGGTTTCATATTATTCAATCATTAGTGATATCCAATAGCCTACACTTTTAATTATTATTATTAATGGATTATTGGATTGTGATAAGTTTTCTACTTCACATGTTAAGGTAATATTGGGGAATTCATTTGTATGGCTTAAAATGATGGCTACCCAAGATGGATTTCATAAGTTATTTTTTGTAGGTGCTATATGAAATCATGCGTTAAAAATCATATGGTCTAGTAACAATAGTACTCATGGTGTGCCTATAATATTATCAATTTATCTAATAGTAGGATATGGCCATTATGTCTACTCTAACGGAAATCCAAATATTTCTAATAACATTTAATATGTTATCTACTTCATAAAGATCTTGATGGTTATGGAATTTTTTTCCAATAATATAAGTTGATGGTTCTATAGACTATGTTGGATATTTAAATAGTTGTAAAGTCAATTCAAGCCTAATTTGGACTTTACCTAAGGAAAATTTTACATTATATGATTGACCTTTTACTAAAAAAAAACAAAACAATTTAGCAACCAAACTAAGTAAAATAAAAATATATTTACTTGAATTCTCTTTATTATTAAATAATGTTATAATTATTTTAATTAAAGTGGAAGGAAGAGATTAATTGTGTCTATTAGAATGATAAGTGCTTCTAGATTAATACTCTTTTCCTCTTCCAATACTCTCTTATGTAAGCATCACTATGTTACAACCATGAGAATGGAAATAAAGAATATGAGAATGATAAACCATATTGACATACTTGACATCAAGAGATGGGTCATGAGATTATTTATAAATCCATAGTTTCCTTACCATATTGACATACTTGACATCAAGAGATAGGTCATGAGATTGTTTGTAAATCTGTAGTTTCCTTATGTGAAAGAGGAATATGAAAATATGCAATCAAATTGTGGCAAAGAAAAGGGAAATCATAATAATTGAATAATCCAAAATATATTCCACTCAAGTATGCTTAGAATTCTTAAATCAACAAGATGTTATATTATGTAATGCCCCACCAGGAAACCCCGAAGGGATTAAGCTAAAACACTCAACGAAGTGTAAGTATTTTTTTTTTTAGTTTTAAAATAAGACACGACATTAAGATACTTTGGAGTTATCTAAAGCTTCGATAACATAGCAGAAGACTAAACGAACCTAAGGAGTTTCCCAATGTGATTACGTAGCTTAACACCTAACTCAACTCACGACATCTTGATCCAATCTAACGGGATAATTTAATTACATGTTATTACTTGGAACATGGATAAAATTTGTTTAGTGAATTGACATTAAAGGGATTAGGAAGCGTTCATCTATTAGGGTTGAAGATGAGGCTAACATGAGGATATTTGCCCAATGAATTTAAAACATAAATAACTTAAGAATTCACCCATTAAGGTATAAATATGGTTAACATGGCAAGCCATTCATTTTAGATACCATGTAACTAATATATTGAAGTTCATTTATAGGGGTTAAAATGTAATTAGCCAATTGAGTTCATCCTTTGTAGTTAGAATATTGCTAAGAGATGAAGTTCATTCATTAAGGTGAAAATGTAATATAGCCACATGAGTTCATCCCTTTAATTAAAATATAGCTAATAAGATGAAGATCATTTCATTAGGATAAATTGTAAATAACATAATGAAGTTCATCCATTAGGGTTAAAATATAGGTAACTTAATGAGTACACTCTTTATAGTTAAAAATAAAGTTAATATGAAGAAATACATTTGCTAATATTATGATATAAATAACTAATTGAGTTCACCTATTTTAATTAGAATAAGGTTAATATGAAGAGTCTCATTTGTTAAGACTAATATATAAATAACTAAATGAGTCCACCCATTTTAGTTCAAATATAACTACCAAGATGAAGTTTATTTATTAAGATTAAAATGTACATAACAATATGAAGTTCATCCATTAGAAATACAATTTAGGTGATGTGAAGAGTTCATCCAATAACTTTTAAGCCATTCATTACGTTCAATTTTGTATTAAACTCATTTCATGCTCCTTGTCCCAAAACACTCTATTAACATCATCATAACTAGGAGGTCTTTTCATGCATACACATTTTCATTAACATTAACAGAGTTCATTCCTTCCTGATCCATTTATTGCATTTAACAAGATGACTATATTTATGCATTCAAAAATTAACTTCATTAAATCCTCATTATACACTTACAAAATGCATCCATACATGCTAGCACTAAGTATGAAACATGAGAGACAAAAGAATCACATAACACATATATGATCTTGGAGTTCACCCCTAGAGGGCTACATCTCCGGGTCTACTCAACTGCAAGACCCCTCTGGCAATTATTTAAGTTAAGATTTCATGTCATTTACATCTTAGCCTTATAGGCGAACACAACCACTATACAACGACCACTTCGGCCAATAAATACATAAATGATCCCTTCATAGAAGCGGATCCATCTGAACACTTCTAAATCAATTACAAGGGGTTTCTTATCAGACGGTACTCTAACTAGGGACTTGACCAACTATGGCAATTTCCCATATGTCCTATAACATCTAAATTCAAAAATAATATGCACTTGGATAATATGTAAATTTAAACATCTCCGAATAATAAATATAATTTATTTCATACATCTCCAATGAAAGAGAGTTATTCTATCTATTCCCAAAGGAGTATTTCCTCATTAAAACAGGTTCCCAACTTCAATATTAATCATTATATAATTATTAGCCCCTGGATAATAAAATATAATCAATTAATATTTTAATAATACATGATTTTCACTTAATTATTATTATTAAAAAATATATATTAATCTCATTTAAAATATATATATATATATATTAATAAACGAATTGAATAAATCATAGATTTCAAACTTAATATTAAATAGTATATGTTTATTAACCCTTGTTAATAGCTATATAATAATAATATTTAACACTAAAAATAAAATGGACTTTTTTTAACAAAAAGTATTTTATCCATTTATTTCCAAAATCTTCCAAATAAAATATTACTTTATCCTTTTATTTCCAAAATCTTCCAAACAAAATATTATTTTATCCTTTTATTTCCAAGATCTTCCAAATAAAATATTACTTTATCCTTTTATTTCCAAGATCTTTCAAATAAAATATTACTTTATCCTTTCCCCACATAATGAAATAAATAACAAACTATATAAATGGATATATATATTTTTTTTACATAAATGAAAAATACAAAACACCACATGGTGGAGGCATGTAAAAAAAAGTTAAGGCAATTTAATATTGCCTGGTAACAGCATGTAAAAAAAACATTAAGGCAATTTAATATTGCCTGGTAGCTTTGTTACCATAGGGTAGCATGTTGCCCCCCCATTTATTTTATATTATTATTTATTTATTTATTTTTATTTTTTATTTTTTATTTTATTTACTATGACTTACACACCCAAAAGGAAAACCAGTCTCGCAGAGACTAAAAAAAATAATTATTTTTCCAGAAAACTATAAGTTTTCTTAAATTTACACCATCTTTTTTTTAAATAAAATCAAAACAATAACTCATAAAATAAATACTAGCAAAATAATATACACAGATACTCCAAAAACTAGAGATTGGAAAAAAAAAAACCAGCCCAGACAAATTCTTTCACAAATCCATATTGGCTGAACATCTCAAATAAATTAGGCAACACAAGAATGGGAAAAAGGAAATATAATTATTTTATTTTAACAAATCTATCAAAGGAATGCAAAGGCTATAAGCACATGAGGGAAATCCTGGCAAAATTTTGCCAGCATAACCCCTGTGAATTCAAACTAGAAAACCAAAACATTTATTCCTACACAAAGGAAAGCACAACCAGAAATGAAAGACACAACCAATTTTCATCTATTCCTTTTGAAAGACACAAAACTACAGAGAAGAATAAATTTATTAAGCTAATAAATAACAAAAAAATAAAAATAGGCAGAAGCTATCCAACCTTGGAAGCTTTCTTGAAAGATCTTGAGGAAGAGCTCATGCAACCAGAAATCCACACCCAATCTTCCTTCCAAATTTTTATTCCTCCAACCTGCATCAAAAAAAATGAAGATTTTCCTCTTTTCCACAGGGTGCCGCCTCTTTCCCGTGAACCCCCAAATAAAAATAATTTAGAAAAATATATATGCAACCTAAACTTTTTTTTAGGTTTTCCCCCAAAATATTTTCCAATAATAAAGTATTTAATAAAAGAGCATTTTGTTTTATTTTGTTTTAACTAAATCTAAAATGTTTTTCTCTCCCTCGTGTAATTTCTAATTTCGAAATTTAAGCACTTTTAAATAAAAAAGGAAATAATAATTCTTTTTCAACTATTCAATTAATTTAACTTGATTTTCTAATTTAAAAGCTTCTCTCTTATTTAATTTTAATTTCTCGATATTAATTAAGCCAACATTTATATTTTGCAATATTGACAAGGGTAAAATATTTTAATCAAATTAATTCCCAAAATCAATCTTTCACACTATATCAAATTTACTTATAAATTAAACTTGCTTTTCTAATAAAAAATTGATTTTCTTAAATAAGTAAAATTAACCTTTCTTTTTCCAAAATGCAAAAGAGGTTAAATTAATTGTATTTCAAATAACTTTAAATATTTCTTTTTTTAAAAACGCATAAACTAATTAAATTCATTATTTAAAATTAACCATTAAATTAAATTCGCTACAACATGAATAAAGCGATCTTTTTAATTAATGATTAATCACCTAAAAGAAACCTATCTATTTTAATTTCTCAATTACTAATGCATAAATCAACACATTACATTGAATTAAATACTTAGGTTAAAATACTCCATTCACCACACGCAAGGCACGCAAACCAAGAAAGCCCACCAATCACACGACTCTCAACCCAAATGAAAAAGGAACCCGACGGACCATACACGATGCTCACCTGATCATGGCTAAGGCGAGACGAGAGTTTTATGACCACCTAATCTGAATTCTAAGGATGAAGGAGGTATACTCAACCCTGCGAATCTTGAAGGAGATGAACCCCGCACCTAGGCAATATAGTACCTCCAATCTCCTACAACCATGAGTCACACAAGCATACATATATATACATATTCAATGAGGGCATTAGCTTGAGATTTATAACAAGAATTAGGGAATAATTACATTTACACAAGCATCGATGCAAAAGCACAATAATAGGTATGCACAATTATTTATATTATCTAATCTACAACATTACATCACAGTTAATCAATCATTCAAGAATGCCAAATAGGAAGTCAACCAAGGTCAAACAGGTTTTACAAGGCCGACTAGGGTAGGGGCATTACATTCTCCCCCCCTAGGCTCCGACTTACTCCTGGAAGTCGCAAGGCTAAGCAGAAATCATACAACACGTATTAGGCCTGAAACTCAATTACAATTATCAATTTGCACAAATAAATATTTTGTCAACAATTTAAAACATTATTTATAAATCCTCTATGAATGTCATTATCCATTAACAGAATGCATCTAAAATCATACACTTCTTAAAATATTCTAGAATTTACACACAATCATAGTAGAGAAACGAGAATTTTTTTTCTTCCTTTCATTACACCAAGTTAATGCATTACAAGATATAGACAACAGTTACCATACTCATCTATCAAACATGACAAGAAAACATGTCATCAAGATCAAATTCTTTCACCCATACCTCTTTTAGCAAAACTTTATCCCATAGTACTAGCTTCAAATATAAATTTCTACAACCAAGTTAACTTTCATGAAATAAGAGCAATGCATATAACTCAGTTGTTTACACTTTCCAGGCATATAAGAACTTTTCCAATGACTATGTCCCATAACATAGTGACAAGTTAAGACCATTTAATCCATGATTACACATAATAACCATCGACATAACTGGAATTTTCACAACACAAAAGGCCACATGTGAGCATGTCTGATGCTCGGTCAAAGATAACATGCATGATCAGCATCTCTATGCCTGCTCTCAGAACAAATAACATGATCATCAATATCCAACATCTCACTCAAGGGCTTGATGGTGCTAGGGTACACCATAGTGGTGCTACCTTCCATACAAGACCCTTGTGAACATCCCTTGTTGTGTAAGGTGTTTAGCCTCCAAGAGATAGTCCCCACTCATAGGTAGGTAGTGGATCCTAGTTGTCTCACAGCCTCACATACCTCCATCCTCAAGGTTCCCTACGTCTACTTCCTCGTATACATTCATCCAAGACCATCTCCTACGTTCTTGGAGAGGAATTCACATTGCAACACAAGACCAGCTTGCGAAAACAATAATGATAAACCAGTTTAGCCACCAAAGTATATAAGAATAAAGATAATAATCATCAATTCCAACAGTAAGGCAAGAAAATAATTCCAGAATTGCAACATCAAATCAAGTAAGAACAAGATTGCAAGATCGTGGCTAAACCTTCAAGGTCAAAATAAAATAAATTTGTTGGCCCACATGGAAATAAATAAATAAATAAGTAATAAAAGAAAATCATAAGTGCACATTACATCACTACGTGACTAGTAGCTAGCCACCAACGAGGAAGGAAGGGACAATCGTCTAGCTATCATAGTAGCTCATCATGTGGTGTGGCCAAGTCACACATCCACATGGTATGGCAGTGTTCACCTCGACATCACCCCGCATCACGTCGTCACGCGGCATGGCTCTACCCTATACCTATCGGTAGGCCTCATGACAATGTCTACTACATCCTGCATCATGTCTCAGCATGGCATGGCAATACTCCAAGCGGACAGGGTACACAATGGACATATCCTGCATGGCAGTGTATCTCGCGAATAAGGCACTTGCCGATCACACCCCGCATAGTGATGTTCCTCTCAGGATACCCGCCGTAAGCCAGAGGTATACATGGCTAAGGTCTACCCACAAGTCTACCAAGACTAGTCAATTGGCAGCTCATGTGAAAAATAACATGCCTCTCATGAAGACAAGGCAACAGATGCTCCAATAAAATCCATCATTATGCTCAAGAACTGTCATCTATATGCTCAATATAAGGGATAGGAATTAGGCTGGCACACATGAACCTCGTAAATCGGTTCATCACAAGGGAAAGTATTAAGTACACCTATAATGCAGTTACATTATATAACTATATTTTTCCTCAAGATAGGGAAGCTAAAGTCGCTTCTCATTGACATTACTCGTATGTTGTTCATACTATTCAAGGAATGGTGACTTCTAATACTACCCCTTCACATACTGACTTATCAACAACCCGTGGGTTGGCACTCAATAAGGGAACAAATATGCAACATCACATAAATAGGTATGGTTTCCCATACTCATAGGCAAACATATCCCCCATGGTTGATTACTTCACCATCCCATGGGCACACGTAGCAAGTACGGGTTTCTTACAACACACAAGGAATAGCACCATTACTGGTTTAGTCACATTTACAGGGAATACTTTTCAATACGCTATCATCTACTTAAGGGAAGTTTTAATTATGCTTTTCACATGAATCACTAAATAAAGTTTACTCTAGATACACGTACTGAAATTCTTGACAATTCACATTTACACAAGGAAATAACGTCATTCTGATATCTTTCTCAAATTCCACTAAGCATTTTCATTCACATTACTAACTATGCAATTTTCTTTTCCAAGGCGAAAAAATTTCCTCATTCAATTAGAAGCCAAAGCAAACATACAATTTCATATGTGTTATAAAAATTCTTCTTAATCACTGCATTCTTAATATTATTTCAAAAACAACAAACCTTATAATTTAGGCAAGAGGAGGAAGAGAGTTGGAAAATCAACTATGTCCTACGATTACACAAGATCAAGAAGATCACACTATATGCTCAGATATAAGTCTATCATTTTAGTTGCACGGTTTTCATTTCGCTATCTTTTAAGAGGGTGCCAAAGCAACCTAACATGACATTTCTAATTATTATTGTTGCAATATAATGTTCTAGTTTTCCAAACAAGAAATCAAGACAAACAATTTTTCGGTAATACAAGACCATAATTAGTACATATGTATCTAATTATCAATTTATCATAATAATCATGTATATACCCTATATTGAGGCTTAAATACCATTGAGTGATGTAGAATAAGGAACTATATAATGAAGTGTAGATCAACTACAAATGGTGTTATAGAATAAATACCCATAGATTAAGACATAAAGAATGATCATCATCATGGATGATACAAGATAGTTTACTAATTCATAAACAGAGAAAGATTATAACATATGAGGTATAGTGTTGTAAGTTAAGCTATACTTGGGTAACTTGGAGGCCCATCATAGTTGTTTCATTTTAAAAAAGGAAAACCAATAATGTATGTAATATTAAGGTATTGTTTATGTAGTAACCCTGCCCTAATCAATTTTTAATCTTGGTTTAATCTTGGTTAGTTTATCTTAATACAATGATTATAGTCAGATGTTTGATTTAACGCATAGCTGTTGATGTGGTTTCCACACTAGTTCTATGCAAGTTGTTTAGTGTTCCTATTTCGTGGTATTAATAGCGGGCTAACGCTTTCATTAAATTTTATATATGTATGCATGTATGACTCTTGGTTGCAGGAGATTTCAGGTACAACGCTGCATGAGTGCGAGGTTCGTCTTCACCTGGATTTGCAAGTTTGAGTGTACCTCTTTAATCCTTAGAGTTGGATTAGGTGGTCGTAAGACCCTAGTTGACCTTAGTCGTGCTCAAGTGAGCATCGTCAGTCACCGTCGGTAATCCCTTTTGTTCGGGTTTGTGAGTCGTCTGTTTGGTTGACCTTCTCAGTTTGCGTGCTTGGTGTGTATGGTTAAATTGATTAATTAGTCCTTAGTATTTAATTTGACTAAATATGTGTTTGTGCATTAAAGATTAATGGACTAGATTAATCGGGATTTCGTTATGTGATTTTTTGTTGATATTGAATTTCTCGATCTAAATTGGGAACAAGCTCAATTATATGGTTGATTTTGAATATTAAATGCATTTTGTATATGCTGTTGAAAAAGAAAGTTTTGTATTTAATTGCAATAAATTTAATTGTATTTTGTTGGCTTTTTAAATTAGAAAGGTTAAATTGAACTAAATGAGGAAATCAATTTGGAATTGAAAAAAAACAATTTAATTTGTTGATATAGTTAGAAAAGAATTATTTTTGAGAATTATTTTTAAATAAAAATTTTAATTCCAAAAATGGAATTTTGGTCAACTCTTCCTTATAACCTAAATTTTTTGGGAAATTTTGAGGATGGATATTTTTGGAAAAATGTTTTGTTGGAAAAATATTTTTGGGATGAAATTTGGGGGTTTTGGAAGGAGAAGGATTTCTTGAGCTCCAGGTTGGGACTCTTCATCAGATCCTTTCCAGGAATGCTTACTGAGGTAGGAATTCTGGTTATCAATTAGTTATTGTTAAATTTAAAAATAAAATGGGCATTGGATGTTCTTCATGTTATTTGGTTTTAATTTTTTCATTGATTGCCTCAAGGTTATGAATCATTGTGGAATTAGTTGATATTGGTTTATTGTTTGCATCCTTGCATGGAAGATGAGCTTTCTTATGCCCAAAGAATTATCCTTTCAATTTTAAAAACCTCTCATATTTTGGAGATTTCCATGTTGTTTTTCAATAAAATAAAAATTAAGTCCCATATGAATACCTTCAGTTTCATACCTTAAATCAGAGATGTATGTCTGTGGTTGGTTATATGGAAGTTAATAAATCTTTTTAGCAAATAAGCTGTTGGTTTAAGAGAATCTGGGTTTTCTTTGAAATTGTAAATGAAGAATAAAATAAAAATTTAGTTATTTTGGTCTCTGCTGAGACTGGCTGGAAACTGTGTTTTTTTTTAGCAGTGACTGGTTTTGTTAAAAAAACAAAATTTAATATTAAAAAAAAAAATTACTATTTTATTAGGGGCTGCGTATCCCATTGGGATAGCAGCGCACCCCAAGGGGTGCTGCGTGCTTCCCTTTGGGAACAGCAGCGCTCCCTTTGGGGAGAGTTGCGTGCTCCCTTGGGAAGCAGTGCTTTCCCCTTTGGGGGTTGCGTGAGCTTTCCCATGGGGACCACGTGGGGTCCACGTGGAAACCCCTGCCTCCCTTGTTAATTTGTATTTTTTTTTTTTTTTTTTTTTAGTTAAAAATAAATAAATTTATTAATTTAAAAGTTTTTTTTTATAAAGTGGTTAATTAATTATTAATTAATATTAATATATATATATTTATCAATGAGTATAAATGTATATGTGTTGATTAATACTTAATTGGATTTTTATGCAAGGTTAAATATTAATTGTGTATATTTTATTAACCGTAGGGTTATAAATATTTATGAATTAATATTTAATCTTTTTGAACCTATTATTAGGGGAGCATCTTTTGGGAAGATGAAATGTTGTTTATATAAAAAAAAAATTCGAGATAAAACATACTTTATTCAAGAATATATATTGTTGAAGATTTTAATGACATAGGCCATCTGAAAATGTTAGAAATGAATATTTAACCCTTGGACATTATGAATTTAAACGATGTGCTTTTGGAAATTTAGTTAAGTATCATTTGGGAAAATTGTTTTATTACTGATAACTTCATTTAGTAAAATGAACGGTTAATTTATATTTTTCCTTTGTTTGAGAAATAGACAATGGTACTATTGCAAATTGTGTTATTGTTCTCACCTGGTAACGGTGATTTTCCGTCAGTGCATTTTGAAAACTTAGATCAATCAGAGAATTGGATCAACTGTTATGCTTAAATCAATATGAGAAAATATTGTCTTTTCCGATTATTGCCTATGCGAGTTTAATTTCTGTATTCGCTTTTGCTTATGTAATGGCAAGTCGTGTTTGTCTGATAGGACCCTGTCGTATGGATTTACTTGGGGTACCTGTTTTAGTCCTCTGTCCCGAGTTGACTATTGTATTGTAGGTGTGTCGTAATTGGTCATATCCTTTGTGTGGGTGTCGAATGCTGATTTGTGTTTGACCAGATGATTGTTCCCTCCTTCTTGAATTCCGTTCGTCTGACCATGTGTATTCCTTGGGTTTTGAGTTCGTCTGAGTATAGACTAGTGTCGTATGGGAAGGTGGCTTTTGATTGGGGGCCACGCCCAAAGTGGCTACTGGGTAACCCGTCGAAAGTGAGTCTAATAAGTGATAACCTATCAGTAGATTAGATTGTAATCTCTAAGTAAGATAATTTGCCTCACACATGGGACGAGTGCTAACATAGACCCGACATGCTGTGAGAAGGCCTGAAATGGCAAACCATCATCCTTGTCTTCACGAGAGGATGTGTGGGTCCACATGAGGCTTGGATGGGCCGGAGGCTCGGATTAGGTTGCCAGGGTAACCCAGTGTATGGGGCCGGGGCCTATGAAGACCTACCATGGTAACCATACCAGGTTGTGTGATGACACTTGTCCCTACGTTCGCTAGTGTGTTGTCGTTTTGTCCTGTTAGGAGCACTTTTGTGGGTCGCCCTTTTGTCTTTGCCCTTGTAAGTTCTTGGTTTCATGTTAGACCTTGGGTGGTGATGACTCAGTTTTGTGGATGTTCTCCTGGACCTTTGTTTTAGCTTTGATTATGTTCAGCTGGATCCTTTCCTTTTCAAGGATCGTTTATGTATTAACTGACCGATGCGGTCGCTTGTATATTGTTAGTATTTCGCCTTGATGGCAGGATTGTAATGGTGTAACCTCTTGTATTCTTAACTTTATTAATTATCAGAGGGGTCTTGCAGTTGAGCAGACCCGGAGATGTAGCCCTTTAGGGGTGAACTCCGAGATCATTATGGTGTTATGTGATGATATTCTCTTATATTTCCTTTATTCAGCTTTATCATGTATGAATAGCATATGTTAGAATGTATAAGTGGATAAGATGGAATTAACTTTAAATGTTTATATGTGGTTCTTTCTTGAATGCCATTTTGATCGAATGCATAAGTGGTTTAGATGAGATTTATCGTGGATGCATGTATGCAATCGTCTTTTAAATGCAATAAATTGGAAAATGAAAGAAAGTAACTTAGAGTAATGGAATATATTCAGTTGTTGTTAAGGAAATTAAGTATGCTTGAAAAGATCTCATATGTTTATGATGAAATTTTAGTGTGTTAGAATATTAGATGTATGGCTTGTATTTTTATGAAAAGCTTGAATGAAGATTATGAATAGATCTTAATGGATGAATCTTTGCTTGTGATTTATATTTCCATCTTCTGAAAGAAATTATCCTGATTATGAATTATCTCATTATTAAGATAATCAGCTTATTGGATTAATTGTGTGAGTTAAGTGAATTGTGAAATTTAAGTAATCTCGTTGGGAAACTCTTTAGGTGTTAGTTGATGTCTTCCGCTATGTAATCTGAATCTTTGTTATCTTGTTGTATCTTAATGTGGTGTAACTTTAAAAAAAAAAATTATTGCACTCCATTAGTATGTTTTAGCTTTATCCCTTCGGGGTTTCCTGGCGGGGCATTACAGTTTATTTAAATAATTACAAATTAATTTATAATCGAAGATATCATTTATCACTTTATGTATTAACTTAGCCTTGAAACTAAAGTAACTAGATATTTTAGATATGGAAAGCACATATATAACCCATATAATAACCTACTAATTATTTTATGGTGGTTCACAATAACTCCTAGATCCAAGTTGGAACTTAGTTGACTAGTCGAAAGGTATAATTGCACCTTGTTCTCTAATTCTTATTGTGGTAATATAGTCTAGATAGTTGCTCCTGTATAGCCTTAAAGATCAATCCTGTTGATTTCAATTTTTTATATTAGGTTGATAATTCATTATGTAGAAATAAGATCTATTATTAAATCATTAAACTATTTCATTAATAAAAGTATTATAATTAAATTATTTATTATCTTGTCATAACATATAATTTCATAATGTGATACATAAATATTCAACTGCTTAATACCAATGTAACCTTATGTAACATAAGGTGAAGTTCTCAATAGTTCCTTGGATTTTCATATAAGGGGTTGAAGAAGATATATTCAAAATGTAAAGAAAAGATAATAAATCACTTTTACTTTTTGAACTCAATTCACGATCTCATTTTAAAAAATCTGATCAAGGTCTTGAATCAATCTTATCTAATCCTATATGTCCAATATACAATATAAGATTTACTCATTCATAGTCTTATTTCAAAATAAAATCATTATACCTAATATTTCTTTAAAAAGTTTGTATAATATAAAAAATAATATTTCAATGATAAAAAGGCATTGTGTGTTTTAATTATATTTATATTAAATCAATTTTTACGTCATTACTTTCAAACACTGTTTCAAAAGTTTCAGATAGAGACTTAATGTATAAAGAATAGTGAGTAAATGTTTAATTAAGAATTAAGTGATTCAGTGTGTAATAAACCTCAGCTCCAACTCAACTATATTTTATTGCAACTGGAATGAAAGAAACAACTTTCAGACAATTGAAGATTCTTCTTCTCATGCCTCGAAGAATCAAAATAATAAATAATTCATACTTATACAAAAGGTTACATAGTTATTACACAGCCACATGTTATTTATTTTTTTAAATTCTTTTCTTATCCTTGCTCAAATTAAGCAATCTAAATATATCAAAATAAATGATATAGCATAAAAAAATTTGTGGAGTTTGTGGTGATAATATATTACCATCTAATTATACATAGTGTTGGAACATTTAGTATTATTATTATTATTTAATTATTCTTTTTTGTTAATTATGCATATTACATTCACATATGGATATGGATGCAAACACATTCATCAATAAAAATTAAAAAGCATTTAATTTGATGTGTTTCACACTTAAATGCATGAAAAACAAAAAACAAAAATATTTTATTTATTTTCTCATCTCAATTAAATGATTTTTAATTATTTAATACTAATTATATGTTCTCTTCCACCTCTCCACAACCAACCACTGAATCAATTATGTCTATTTCCATCATGCAATCAATTAATTTCGTAATTATCTAAATTTAATATTATTAATTTTGGGAGATTGAAAGCGTCCCTACATAAAATTCACTCCTCAAGTATAAGGATAAGAATGAATATAAAATAAAAATATAAAAAATATAATAATATAATAATAAAATAATAATAATATGATAATATAACAATAATAATGTAATTTTAATATTTTTTGTATTTGGTCAAGAGTTTAATAGAAATATAAAAACAAAAATATATAAAAACATAATAATATAATCATATCTTAATAATAATTTAATATTAATTATAATATCATAATATGATATTAATTATAATATAATATTTGTTTAAGTGGACTAATGAACAAATATGAATCTTCCATAACTTACCTATATTCTTCTAAAGATAGATATGCTATGCTAATTAAAATTAAAATAGTAAGATAATGATATTAGACATTAGATTTTCATAGTTTATTGATAGTTGTTGTGTTTTTGGATTCAACTATGTCAGCTTTTATTTGCATCAATGTTTTGATCGCACTCCATGATCCATCATCCTAATGAGAGAGTTGGCAAAGTTTATGCAAATAAAAGCTCACACAGTTGAATCTAGAAACACAACAATAAAGATAGATATGCTAGATAAAATTAAAACAACAAGATAATGGATTAGGATAGAAAGGGTCATGGTAGAAAGAGGGGAGGAATGTATGAGAAAGTGTGTAGATGAATGAAAAGTGCATGAGAAAGGGAAAAAGGAAAGTTGTGCAAGAGTATGGAAGAGGTAAGGTAAGGTCAGTGAAAGATGAAGAAACAAAGAGACCAAAAGAAGAGGATTTCAGGTGCCAGAAAGAGACCAAAAGAAAACATATAGATTCAAGGTTGACAAGCTGCAAATAGAGATAACATTTCATTTTGAACAATTTGAAAAACAAAAAATTGGCTATACAGTGAAGAATGGGCATTCATTGCAAAGCCAGAGTAATGGAGGAAAACAGAGAGCTGCAATTAAATTTTGAATTGTAAAAAAAATCTTCCTATCCAATATCTTAAAAGATATGAAAATGATGGGAAATTGGTATGAAAAATAAATTATATTTGTATTGGCTTTGAAAAATATAAATGGTTAGAAATTTGCATAGAACAAGAAAAATGAATAACAAAAACATTACCTTCAAACTTCCTAGAACTTGCCCTACATTCAATGCAAACAAATATTTTCCACAACAAAAGATTGATACTTAAACTTTAAAAGATAACTCATATTAATAAGAAGAGGATAGTGATCATATGACATGATTCATTGGCATTTGTCCCTCTTGCAGTACATCTTAAAGCAATTTTCCTTCTTGTTACAAGAAAAACCTTGAAAAAAATATCCAAAATTAAACAAAAAAAGTTATTCAACCTTCTTGAGGCTTCTTTATTTAATAACAAGTTTCTTGTAATAGATTTTTAATACTCTCCATGCAATCATGTTATAAAATTGATGGGATGTTACAACTCCACAATCAGTGAACCTCTTCACTAACTCTACACAGTCCCTTGTGATTTTCAAGTGGTAGGTGCTCTCATTGACATCCCATTACATCTTCTCAAACATTTTTTTAAAATTCAATATCTTGAATATCTATTTTGACAACCACTAATTCAAGTTCTTTGAAATACAATTTACTTCAGAAAAATTGTCTCCATTGTGCTTGCATAATTGTAGTAAGTAAAGATTTTGAACATATACAAAGCTTGTATTCAATACTTAAGCTTCAAAATCTGCATTCCTAGAATAAAATTCTAAAAGAACCCCAATCCTTTTAAAATCTTCAATGCATGCTAACACTACCTTTTTTATAGTGTCATGTGTTCTAACAAATTTCTAGCTCTATCAAATCACTTGTTCACACAGTAGCCAAAGTTGAACCACATTTCATAACTATGTGTGTTTCCAATGATCCCACTTGATCATTTGGAAGATATGTATTAACAATAATATCTACATTATGATTCAGAAAGATGGGCTATGCAGGCCCTAGTAGATGTCCCTTGTGTGAAGAGGCTGAAGAAGACAAAGATCACATCCTTCTCAATTGCAATTATGCCTCTAAATGTTGGTTGTGGTTGTGCAAAAAATTAGGGTGGTCCTCTACCTTTCCCAATACCATCCTCAGGATGTTTCAAGCATGGCCAATCCTTTTTAAGAATTCCCTTTATGGAGGACTTTGGCACCTTGCCCCCTCTTTGGTTATTTGGGAACTCTAGAAGGAATGCAATAGGAGGCTCTTTAAGGAGCAGAAGATGGAGTGGACTCTTTTGGTGAATAAAATAGAAGCCTCAATAGTGGAGACTTTAAATATTAGAACCTCTAAATTTCCTAGTAATCTCTCAGAGATGACCTACTAGGATGAGAAGATGAGGGGGAGGTGGTTTGGTTTGAGGATCCCTCCCTTTATTGGAATTGGCAACTCTAACAATCAGGAGTTGAGAAAGGCCTGCAAGTGGCGAACCCCTAAAAAGGGTTGGTTTGAACTAAACTTTTATGGTGCTTCCCGTGGGAATCTAGGTCTTGCAAGCATTGGATGTTGTCTGCATAATTAGGGTGGGAGGGAATTGGCTAGGGTAGCAAAACCCATGGTTTGAATCCAACAACAAGGCTGAAATCTTATCCCTAATTGAAGGTCTCCCTCTTTGTCAAAATAGAGGTATCTACAAACTGGCCATTGAAGGAGACTCGGCCATTATTATCAATGACCTTAGGAAAGGTTCTCTGATTGATTGGAAGTTGAATGTTCTCTTATCTAAAGCTCTCGATCTCCTTAAAGATTTCAAGAAAATGACCTTCAACCATATATACAGAGAAGCAAACTCCAGAGTGGATGAATTAGCTAATGTTGGAGCTGATGGGCAGATCATTAGTTAGGATGGGCTAACCCCAAATCGAAGAATTTATTAAGCCTGTCTCTGAGCTCTTAGTTTTTTATTTTTTGCTTCTTCGATCTTTTAGATAGAAAGCTTAATATCTTCTTAAGATCATCTCTAAGAGCCTCTCAAGATTTTATTTCTATTAGTATGCATATGTATATATGGATATGCATATATATATAGACATACATGTATATAATTAATTATATATATATATATGCATGGATGTATATGTATTAATAGTCATATAGATATAGTGTATACTAATAGGAGTAAGAGATTACGGTGCCTCAAGAGTCATCTTTATTTCTATAAACTCTAGAGCGGATGAATTAGCTAATGCTAGAGCTGATGGGCAGTTCATTAGTTAGGAGGGGCTATCCTGGGATCGAAGAATTTAGTAAGCCTGTCTCTGAGCTCTCAGTTATTATTTTTTGGCTCTCTGGTCTTTTAGTAGAAAGTTTAATTTCATTCCTTCTAAATATCATCTCTAAAGGGCCTAATAAGATTTTATTTCTATTAATATACATATGTATATATGGATATGCATATATATAGACATGCATGTATACAATTAATTATATATATATATAGATAGATATATATATGCATGGATGTATATATATTAATATACATATAGATATAGTATATATTAATAGGAATAAGAGATTATGATGTTTTAAGAGTTATCTTTATCTACATTATTATTCTATTTTTAGCATCGATTTAGCTCATATTTACCTATGGCTTTTTAGCCATTTTTTAGAGGTAGTCCATTCCTTTTACGGGATATTTCTTGTCAGAAACTTCCCTTGATTAGTACCTCCTAGATGGAATTCTTATGATGTTGATGTGACTCCCTTTCTGTGTTTTGCAAGCAATTTCTTAATAGTTCATCCATGTAAAGGCGGTGGTAATAATTACCGTGATCGTGGAGATTGCTTTCATCATATCTTGACCCTCCGATCTCTGCCACCCATTAGTATCTATCATCCCTCTATGGTAAGATGAGCTGTATTTCTCGATACATTTAACTCTAGCTCTATTTAAGTTTGTTCTGCCTGGGTTATGGCTTATAAGATTTTTCAAATAGCTCTAATGGATACGCCGCTAAGACTAATAAGGCTCAAGTGGAAAATGGCTTTCATAGGAGAATTTAAGGAGGAGAGATTGAAAGACAACTTGGTCCATCTGAATCCTCTGGTCATCAGGGTGATTCTGAAAACCTTTGGGAATGACTATATTATGAATGAAGACTGCACTAGAGCCAATTCAGACATTAGTGCAATGTTCTTGGCAGTGGCCATGCATTTTGAGAATGACAGGAATGTGGTTATGAAACTCTATAAAAGGGTCTTTAAGAAGGAACTACTTGGTGAAATGGAGAGGGTGGTGGTCAATATCGACGAAGAGCTCACTACTCTGAAGCCTCATGACTATGATATTCTCATCAGGATGAATAATCTGGTGCCGAGATACCTAATTCTATCAATAGAGGACCCGATAGCATATGAACCCTATAACCCCATCAGGCGGAGGAATCTCTTCTTCCTTATGTGGCTACTGCAAGCTAAGAAGCCAATGTGCAACAAATGGTTTGCTAACTATCTGGAAGCTGAGAATATCATAGCGGTTTCAGACGATGTGGCAATTCCTCCTTCCACTTCTTTCCCCCTACCAATTTACCAGCCAACTCTGGAGAAAAGGCCCCACAGGAGCAGGTTGGGAGAGTTCGAGCTAGTTAGAGGGGCTTGTCTTTGTTTCAAGCCTCCCACCTCCTTTAGTCTCTTAAGTGCTTATAGTTTTCTTTTGTCTTAGACTAGTTAATACTTTTTTCAAACATATGATTGTAAAGGCAGTTATTTTGCTCGAAACTATAGTTTCACTTCTTTTCCTTTAGTTGGGATGCTCCCTCAAAATTTAGACTTAGTTTTTTGAACATAGTTGTGATAAAGATTATCGTTTTTTGCAGTAATTTTCTTATCCTAGATAAATTGATGGCTTTGATGTCTGATAGCTCGTTCCTGCTCATTCTAAGCTTTTAACAAGTTCATAAATTTAAATTTAACTGATTTAGTATTATAGATTTGTATATGTGTGTGTGTGTGTGTGTGTGTGTGTGTGTGTGTGTGTGTGTGTGTGTGTGTGTGTGTGTGTGTGTGTGTGTGTGTGTGTGTGTGTGTGTATGTGTGTATATATATATATTATATATATACATATATATATATACACATATATATATACATATATATATATGTATATATATGTATATATATATGTATATATATGTATATATATATGTGTGTATATATATGTATATATATACATATATATATATACATACATATATATACTTTTGTATATTTATATATATTTATTTATATATATGTATATATATATATATATTAATATATATATATAAATAGATATATAAATCAATTTTTTTGGAGATTCAGTAAGATGATTGTATTGTGGTTTCTGTTTGGTTCTGTCTAAGAAGAGATTGGCCTTGCTTTCTTTCGAATAGTTATCGAGTGATTTAGTAAGGTGATTGTCCTTATTTGCTATTTTAAGCTTCTATGGTGATTATTTGAGCTTCTTCCTTTAAATCGGTGTCGGGTCTTTAGCTTTGTATGACATGAGCTTTTATTCTTCACATCTCCTATAGTCTCTGAGGATGTTGTAAATTTATTATGAAGGTTTGGCACTACTTGTTGTGAGGTTTTTGTGGGCTAACTTCTCGTTAAGTGCTTGTTGTAGGATTAGCCTAGTGGTTTTATGTAGGTTTGGTCACGATTAGCCTTGCAGAGCCCTCCCCTTGAGGTTTCAGGTTTTCGGTGCTTCATTCCTCATTCAGGGAGTTTCTTGTCATAGCTCTCTTATTCAAGCTCTGTAGTGTTTTCTCTGACACTGATCTTGGTCGAAAGATCTTTTGCAAATTATTTGTAACCTGCTTCTGAGGAGGTGTCTCTGGCTATTATAGGCGAAACAGTTATCATTTTTAGGCTGAAACAGCTCTTCCAGAACTTCTAGATTTCTAGATTGGTATCTCTCAGTCATATAGCCCTGACCAGATGGGATTTCCCAGGGGCCATTGTATCTGTTTCTCTTTCATTTTTTTTGGGTATCATTAGATTCTGATCCTATGGGATCTAAGCGAGATCAAAGGTTTTCTTCCTCCATTCTTTCCTACCAGTGCCCACACTAAATAAAGCTTGTAACCATTTTCTTTAATTAATAAAAAAAATTCAGGCTTCAGCCTTTTACCAATCAAAAAAATAAATCTACATTATCCATATTATATCCTATTTTAACATCAAGAACTATCCAATGCATGTTTGAACAAAGCGTAAGTGAAAAAATTGGGAGGAAAAAAAGAGATCCAAAGGTACACACTGTAATACCCTAAAAATGGTCACCTAAATCAAGGGCCCCTAATCTCAACTACATCACCAAGGTCCTAACCAAAGGAAATTAAATCAATCTTGAGCACCTAATTAATTAATTCCTCAATCATCAATTTCACATGGCAAATAAATCATTCTAAATTAATTAAATATTTATTTAATGAATTAATCATTCCAAGTAAATCATTTTAATCAATTATCGTATTTATTTAATTAAATATCCTAGCATATTTAATTAATAAATAAATTTTCCATTAAATCATCAAAAATTAATTAATAAAAAAAAAGGAATTAAATTGAGAAAAGAAATCAACTTGAGATATTTCTTTTTCTAAAATTGAGACAACTTGAGAAATCTCAGAAAAGCAAGAAAAGCAATTAAATTGAATAAATCATTTTCTCTAAAATTAAAACTGAAAGCAAATCTTGAGGAAAGAGGTTTAGTTGCATTGAAGAGTCTTTTCCTAATAAAAGTCTTGAGCAAATAAGAGGAATGTGCATGGAATCAACTAATTTTATCTCAAGTGCATGGAATCAGCTAATTTTATCTCCAATGCAAACTCAGACTTATAATTGCAATGCATTCAATCAGGCTTTAATTGGAATTTATCTCAAGATTAACTCAATCTAATCTTCTATGAAACTGAATCAAAGCATCTAATCATTTCAATTCACCAGGATTGTGCTTTTTCTTGACGAATCTCAACTGCTCATCATTAATTGATCTTGACCGTTGGTCTCTCTTTGGATTCTCTATAAATTCAGCCTTTCATCTCTCATTTAAGACAACCCTTGAGATTTATTGTTATTATGCAGTTTTTGCTCCAAAGTCATTGAGAATATTGTGCTTTGAGATTATTGCATCTTAGTTTTTTTGCATATTTGTTTAATCATGATTGCTTGCATCCATCTAGCTTAATCTTTCTTCTATCTAGTTTAATCTTGCATCTATCTAGCTTAATCTTGCATATCTAGCTTAATCTTGCATCCATTTAGCTCAATTTTGTGCTCATATAGATTAAATCCTTCGTCTTGGTGTAGTCTAGTCACTGGTATTGCCTAAATAAATATGAGAGCAAGTCTATACTCGCATCTTTTAGGAGGCAATAGGTCGATTTGATATGGTTTTTACATTCACTGATTATATCTGTCTAACCATGCATGCAATGATTTATTGATGTGTTTGTGCCTTACAGCTTGCAGATGTTAGACAGTTCAAATAACCGGAAGACAACTGAGAGGGGGGGATAAATCAGTTGTCATAGATTACCAGTACCACTAGCAATTTAAATTTTAAGACTGGAACCCAAAATATTAATACCAGAATAGCAGATAAACCAATTAAGCATAAACAATAATCACAGAATAAATACCATCAACATGACACCAAAATTTGTTCGTAGAAAACCCGGTAAAGGGAAAAACCATGGTGGGAAGCCTACCCATAGTCAGATGATACTTTTGCAGTAAGTATGTGAATTACAATTGAGGGGCATGCACTTGCAGGAAGGCCAACAGCCTAGAGCGCACTGCTCATCACAAAAGGAGCCTCGTTGACTACATAGAAATCCAGACTACAATCTGAAGAAGTGTTGAACTGCAAAAGATAGCATCTCCTATGCCTGAGTACGGTTCCAGTTAAGCTCAATACCAGTGGACCAATTCAATCTCCAATGATTGACCAACTCCTCTACCTGAATGATATTACATTATTCGCACATTACATTCCTTGACCATGACCTCTAACAATAACCACGATGATCTACAATGAGATCTTACATCTATATATACAAACCCTCGACCATAAACAATCAAGTCAGCCACCAGATAATAAACCAATTACATAATTACAAACCATGTCAGCCTAAGACCAAAAAATAATATCAACACATAAGACATCCCAGAAATACATTAATAGGTCCTATCCACACATTACATTAAAGTTGGTCCATAACCTAGATCAACTGGGACCCAGTATAGGTCCACATGCTACAACAATGATCTCCATCCGCCAAGTCTCAAACATGATCACTGTAGACACCTAAAAAATGTCTCATTAATTCTACACTAATTATTCATCTATTTAATTAAGTAATTCTTTAATTATTTGATTAAATTAACTATTTCTTCTAATCATCACCCTTCGACACTTCTAATTATTCTATTTCTATTCTCAAATCATTTTAATCAGATAACCATATCTCAATTATTAATTAAATATTAATTATTTAATTAATTACGACATTTTACTTAGTTAAATAATCTTTATTATTTAATTAATTCTATTTCCTAAGCTTAAATTATTTAAATTAATTAACTTATTCTTCCAATTCTCCAAATTATAATTCCAATTAATTCCATCTAATTTCATTTCATATTTCCTCAAATTCAAATTTCACTTCATTTCATCTAATTTCATATTTCCAAATTCACATTTTCCACAAATATGAATTTTAGTTTTTGATTAAGGAAAATCAAGTTTTAAGGGACCTGAAACCCGCTTACATAATGAAAAGAGAAGCAATAGAGAAACTAGAGAAAACAGAACAAAGAGAGAAAGGCTGCAAAAGAATAGCATAAAGGACAGCAACCAAAGTAAAGAACAACAAGAGGCTAGTGAGAGATGGGCACACCTAAAACAAAATTACATTTTAGGTGAAAATCTTCATAGTCTCTTTCGCATCCTTGACCAGCATCATCATCGCATTAGCTGCCTCTTTCGGGTCTTTATTTTCCTGCATCTGTTGATTGCCTTTGGTCTTCAGCTCCAGCTCACTTGCATTTTTCCTTGTTCTGTGTCTAGAGGAGTGTTGAACAGAACTAGAAGTCGGCTCGTCATCAATAATCACAGTTTCTTTATTCTGCTTATCCTTCTCCAAGCAAGCAACTAGCGCATTCATGTTTTGAGAGGACGCCTTCAACATGGCCAAGCTATGCCCCATGAATTTCTTCAAGGCACTCTCAATTTTTTGAATCCAATTGTTTATTAGATCATTATCAGACTCACCCTTTTCTTTGAGAATCTTCACCACATCCTCTAGGTGCTTCAAATCTCCCTTTATAATCTCACTTTTTGGCCAGTCCGGAATTTCTTTTTCATCCTCTACAGCACTATTATCCTCTGCATTATCCTCTTTACCTTTAATGTTGATATCCTTAATCAAGTTTTCAATTTTTGAATCCATCTCTCTCTGTTTTTCCTGAATGCTAGTGATGTTATCAATCACCCACTTCTAGAAATTGAACATTTCCAAAGTGTTGTTTCTAGCAGCATTCAGAATGGACTCCGCATTCTCCATATCTAGGGCAGAATCCTCAAACCTGGGGTTTCCCTCCTCCATGTTATGTTGAACATCATCTCTGTTATCCGAAACATAGGGATTATCATTTTCCTCTGACTCTTCAACATACTCTTCTCTCTACTCATCCCCTTCCTCACCCTCAACCTCCTTCTCCTACTCATTCTCTACCTCTTCTTCCACCTCCTTATCCTGCTCTTGCTCAGAACCAACATTCTCTTCAATGTCTTCTTTATCTTTTTCACTAACACTCGATTTCTTTTTCGAAGGAAGATTACAAGAATCCTCATTAAAATCAGAGCCGACATAATTCTCAGAAATATGGGCATTCTCCACAAAGGGATCATCCCTATTAGCCTTAGCTTTACCCTTTAGATGCTCATATATTAACAAAATAAGGCCTTGGTGAGCAATGGGGTAGGAATTAGGTTTCTTAGCATGGTCAGCCAGACTATCATTAAGGGAGGAGGCCAAGTAGAAGGGTAGTGATATCTTAGATCCATGGAAAAAATGGTTAAGGATAACAAAGTGGTAATTGTAGACTTTCAAAAACCTACCATCAACCGTAAGGTACTCCATTAAAACTTTCAACATTTTATGCCAAAAAGATTTTACCTAGTTAGGGAGATAATAGGAAGAATTAACCTTTTTAGTGAACTGAGCCCTTTCTTCTTCATTTTTGGGGAAATTATTGATGGCTTCCACCAATAACTTGCGGTCTCTGTAAAACTTGATGCCATCCATCTACAAACCAGTCGCCTCAGCCATTAAAACTTCATCCACTTTCTAGTTTTGACCGAATAGAGTAACTTTTTTATTTTTCCAGCCCTTTGCAAAACCACAGGAAACAAACTTCTTTCTCCAATGCAATTTCTCCATGTAATTGGTGAAGCCATATCTGTGCAACCTTCGCCAAATTTTTCTTTCACCTTTCCATCTATCATAGTTGGTAGGCTCATTATGGTTGAGATTTCCTCCCATAATGTGATGGTTGTTCAATTCGAAACCCTCAAAGGAGCACAAACTGACCAAATGCTAAAGAACAGAGACACTGGAATCGAAAACCAAGGTGATTTTCTTGTTTTTCAAGTAGTCTTTTAAAACATTCAAATTAACCCAGCACTTAATATGATAAGGCCCTTCACACGATTCTCATTATCACGATGCCTGGGATAGGTAATCAACTAACAATCTGCCTCACTCCATAATTTATCATTGAAGTCCGAACCCAGAAAGGTAATAATGAAATTAATATGTACCATGGACTCTATCATAAAATAATTTCTCTCGGACTCCGTTCTTACATGATGATTCTTTGATATAATTAGCATCCTCCACTAAAATGACCCCCTCATTGGCTAACAAATCGGCTACCATGTTACCTTCCCTAAAGGTATGGGTAATAATCACACTATCATCAGCGTCTAACAATTTTTTTGCATTATCAATGATATTTTGGATATTCCAAGAAGGGGAACTAATACCTTTAATAACCTGAATTATATTAAGGAAATCCCCCTCCAGCCAAATTCTTTTAAAATTAAATCTTTGAGCAAGTTGAAGACATTTTAACATTGCCAGAGCTTCTGCCACATGGTTGTTTTGAAATCCAAAGGGAGAGGCAATCGCAACAACACAAAAGCCATAAGAGTTTCTGTTGACCCCTCCCCCTCCAGCATTCCCAAGATTTCCTTTAGCTGCACCATCAAAGTTCACCTTAACCAATCACGAGGAGGGAACCTCCACACAACATTATCTCTTCTACTCTTCATATCGTATTTCCAGACCTTGTGTATCAAATTCCATTTAGTTAGAATATTTTTCTCATTATCAGTCATGTCAATATAACTACATTGCTTGTTACTTTTGTGAATGGTATTGATGTTTTCTTTAATAGCCCTGCAAATCTTTTTAAAAACAACCTGAGAAGAACACTTAGTCTCCCTAAAAATTCTATTGTTTCTCTCCTTCTGAATATGGCAATGGGTCATAGGAAGGACAAAGAACCAGAGGGTCTTAATCATGGGAAGCTTGGTAGGGAAAATCCATTGCTAAAGGACTTCCTTAAAACTATTCTGCATTACCCAATCGACTTTCCATTGTGTCCAAACTTTACCCCAGATCTCCCAGGTAAAAGAATAGTGAATAAACAAATGATCCACAGACTCAGCCTCTTTCTAACATAACTCACACCTATTAGGAATCATGAATCCTCTTCGAACCAGGTTATCAATGGTAAGAATCTTGTTGTGAGTTGCAAGCCAAAAAAACATATTAACTTTAGGAATGAGGAATCTATTCCAAACTTTAGTCCATATAGGGTTGCAAGCCTGAGTAGCAATTTTTTTATAAGCAGAGGCAACAGTAAAATTACCCCTATGATTACTCTTCCATAAGAAAACATCATCAGAATCTTTGCTGACAGAAAAAGACAACAAATCATGTTGGAGCGAAGCAAATCTAGCATAAACGGCATCAAGTCTAATCCATTTGTTCTCCTTCCAATAATTACAGAACATAGAACCAAACCTCTTTTTACAGTCTTCAATGAAATGGTTGCAATCTTGGTTAAAAAGAGGCTCATCTTTGATCCAGACATCCTTCCAAAATATGATTTTGTTACCTTTGCCAAGGACCCATCCAGCTCCAACTTTAGCAACTTTAATAGATTTGATCATACTATTCCATATAAAAGATCCAGCAGGGATATCTTCAGAATAGAGAAGAGAATGAATGAGCTGATTATGTATGTATTTGTCAAACCACACCCTACTCCAATCTCTCTTAATACCATATGCCCTCCAAATCTATTTGGCTAATAAAGCTTTGTTGAAAGGTTTAAGAGATTTAATAGCTAACCCCCCTTTGCTTTTAGGACAACAAACTTTATCCTAGGCAACCAAAGCAATCCTTTTCTTATCTTCCACACCAGACCAAAGAAATCTTTTCTGAATTCTTTCTAAAGCTTCTACAAATTTGACCGGTATACTAAACAAACTAAGAGTATAAGCATGCAGATTCTAAAGAGTGTCTTGAAGAAGTTGAAGCTTACCAGCCTGTGATAACATAGAGCCTTTCCAACCAGCCAATTTTTTGTTGAACTTATCAATTCAAGAATTCAAGAAAGAGTTTGGATGAGCCAAACCAAGAGGCAGACCCAAATAAGTAGAGGGGAGCAACTCAACCTTACAACCAATTATGTTAGCAATCCTCTGCTGCCTCAACAAGGGGGTGTTGATGAAGTAAATAGCAGATTTCTCCCAATTAACCTGCTGACCACTAGCAAGGGAATAAGATCTAAGAGCACCTTTGAAGGCTGAAGCTTTGCTAACAGAAGAATATCCGAACAATATTGTATCATCAACAAACTGTTGATGAGTGCAGAAGAAATTAGCAGAAGAGGGTTGCAACCCTTTGATGGTCCTATTCTCTTTCAACTTTTGAATCAATCTGCTCAAACATTCTGCCAAAATAGTGAAAAGAATAGGCGAAATAGGATCTCCTTGCCTGAGTCCCCTTGAAGATTTAAAAAATCTGGACGGAGATCCATTAATAAGAATAGAAAAATTTGGTGTAGATATCAGCTCTCTTGTGATTTTAATAACCTTCTCATCAAATCCAAAGACCTCCATGATCCTAAAAAGAACCTTCCATTCAACCCTATCATAGGCTTTTGCCAAATCCAGCTTGATGAGAAATCCCTCTTTGTTTGCAACATAAAGAGAGTGGATATTCTCATGCACAAGAATTATAGAATCCAAAATCTGCCTGGCTGGGACAAATCTTTTTTGCTCCTCAGAGATAACAAGGGGAAGAACAGCCAACAATCTAGAAGTTAGGACTTTTGAAATTATCTTGTAAAAAGAATTACAAAGACTTATTGGCCTAAACTTTCCCATAGAATCAGCTCCAGCCACCTTAGGAATTAGAGCAATGAAAGTAGAGTTGATTTCTTTAAGAATTTTTCTGGATCAAAAGAATTCTTTGATAGCATTGGTCGTATCAGCCCCAACAATGTGCCAATATTCCTGAAAGAAAAACATGGGGAAGTCATCCGAGCCTGGTGCCTTATCCCCTTAAAAGGAGAAAACATTTTTTTTAATTTCGTCAGCTGAAGGGATGGCAGATAATATCTTATTATGATTAGGTCCAATAATCTTAGGAATATTATCAACCAGATCTTGTTTCTTAACAATGACAATTTCCTCGTTGCCTATCGGGAGGTTAGAGAAGAACCTAATAGCTTCATCACCTATGTCATCATCTTTGACAAGAATTTTGTCATCAACAATTAATCTGGAAATTCTACTTGCTTCTTTATGCTTCATTGATGTCATATGAAAGAATTTAGTATTTCTACCACCAGCTTTTAACCAAATAGCCCTAGATCTCTGCCTCCAATAAATGTCTTCTCTTGAGATAGTGCTATGTAATTTGTCTAGAACCTCATCCTCTTTATCCTTGGGTAACTTCTTATAACCATCTTCCGGAATAGAGCTTTGAATCTGTTCTAATTCCTCCTTAAGCTTTCTCTTGGATTCAAAAATATCTCCAAAAACTTTTTTGTTCCAAATCTTAATGTTGTCTTTGATATTTCTTAATTTTTTAGCAACTTTGAACATGGCAGAACCATCCATAGTTATATTCCACCATTTGGCAATGGAAGCTTCCAAAGAAGGGTGTGAAATCCACATTTTTTCAAACCAGAATTGAAAATAGTGTTTGCCTTTAATAGAATCGGCAACAAAAGAAATAGGATAATGGTCTGATCCTATTCTGTTAATAATAGACAGAGAACATCTATACTTAAGGACCCAGCCAGGAGTGATAAGGGATCTATCTAGCCTTACCTGAATAAGATCTCCTCCATCCCTTCGATTAGACCAAGTGTAGGAGGCTCCAAAAAGGTCAACATCAATAAGGGCATTGGCATTGATGAAGTCCATAAGATCAATCCTGCTATCCAGTTGATCTTGAGTTCCTCCAAATTTGTCAATCTCCTGCAAAGGGGTGTTGAAATCTCCCATCAAAAGCCAACTATCCTAGGGAAAAAAACCCTCTTTTCTGCTGGATTTTGTCCCAAAACTTACTCCTAGCAGCTTTAGAATTTGGAGCATAAATGTTGGTGACCATCCATTCCTGGCCTTCAGCAATGCATTTCACTCTCATAGAAATGATATTACCATCTTCATCAACCAGATCTCTATCAATAGTTTTCTTATGCCAAAATATGGCAACCCCATGAGACTCTCCATTAGAACTACTACCACAAACACCCCACTGTTTAAAGAATTTTAATTTTTCAACTTTTTCCTTACTCATTTTAGTTTCTTGAACTAGGATAATATCTGGCTTATGATCTCTAATAAAATTCCTTAGCACATCTTGTTTATGGAGACCATTTAGGCCTCGTATGTTCTAGGAGATTACCTTCATTTGGAAACCTGGGAGCAGGATTCCTAAATGGTTCGATGCCTTCCATCAGCTATATTTTGTTTGCTCTCCTGGTTCCTATGCCACTTCATAATTTTACATCCCTGTGGGGATTTGGAAAGACCAATATCCGCCTTAGACCTGGTTCTAGTTTTAACCCCATTATAACAACCTGTTCTCTTATTTTTCTTTTTTCCCACTCCTATTATCTCTTCATCTTCTTCATCTTTATATGCAGTTTTCTTACTATTCCAAGGTTCTCCTTTTCTCTGAGAAGAGGTGGGCGATTCAGTTCCAAAACTCTGGAATAGAGAGTTAAGGTTAACCTGGGGGGATCTGAACTAGGTCTTTTTTTCAATGATAACATCTGGATCTTCAAATTCCTTTGAACACACTTCTGTATCTTTTGGAGACTCATATTGTGATTCATTTATGTCACCAATCTCACCGTCTTCAAGAATTTCTTCTATACTTACATTTTCAAATACATTGATTGTTTTAACTTCAAATACATTCTCTTCATCCTTTCTAACTTCCTTCAAAGGATTATCCTTGGAAGGACTAGCTTTCCTTTCATCCTTTGTTATATCTTTTGAGTTACTAGGAAGTCCAATTCCTCCTTCTGATCTACCCTCCTCATTTTTGTTCATCTTCTCTTTCCAGATCTGTTTGACATGATTATTGTGCTTCTAAGCATTCTTGGGGTTACTAGGATAAGCCTTTGCCCAATGTCCAACTTTCTTACATGAGAAGCACACAAAAGGGAGGGATTCAAACTCTATAACTTGTTCCCACTTACCTAGCTTGGAATTTATTTCGATAGAGCTAGGAAGGTCCATATTCTATGAGATATTAACACATATCCTCACATACACTAGTCTCTTACGTGTTGTTGTCATAGAATCTATAGCCACAAGCTCCCTGAAGGAATTATCAATGCCTGAGAACACATCCTCCAACCAAAATTCAAGCGGCAAACCAGGCAACCGCACCTAGACCGGAGCAGATTCAAAAAAGGAATCATTGAGCTCCATTTTTGGAGACCATTTTCTTAAGGATAAAGAAGATTTCCCAAGCATCCAGGGTCCTCCACTCAAAGCCATTTCCAAATCTTCCCCATAAGAGAAGGAAAAGACAAAGGAACCCCTTGATAGGGCTAAGACATCAACCTATCCTTTCAACCTCCATTTTCTCTTCACAAAAGACCTAACAACTTCAATATTAGGTCTTGGTCGAACAAATTTTCCCACTAGAGAAAAAGCCATTAGAGAAATATTATGGTCTATAACAACATCTGGTACTGCAATAGCTAATATGCCTACCTTTCTATCAGAAATATCTTCCACAGAGGGAAACGTTGATTTACTAGTGGGCTTGTTTGCAAATAAGTATTTCCAAGGTTTGAGAACCTTGACTTCAGCCATCTTTTCCAAGTCAACGTTCAAGTTCTCAGGACCCAAATTTGAAGAATCTTCAGTATTTATAAAGTCAAGAGGGTCTTGATGCCATGGGTCCCCATCCTTTCGACCATCCTAATCATCCACCGTAGATCCCAAAGAGAAAATTTGTCCTTGAGCTGTAGAGGCAGCAGAACCAGAGGAACCAACTGTGTTGTTCCCTCCATTCGCATAATTCAAATTTCCCTCTAGCTATGCTATTCCCCCAATTTTTTCTTCCAGATGTTAATCAATTAAATCTCAATTTCAGTTAATTTCATGTGCATTTCAGCATTCAAATGACCAAATTCAAATCCAAATTGAAAATGAAAATCAAATTCAATTTCAAATTCCTACAACACATGCTAAAATCAAAACTGATTGATCAAATCAGCTAACTCAGTTAACTCATCAATCATCCTTTTTAACTCAAAATCAATTCAGTCTTCTAATCAATCAATTCAGTCATCTCCCTGTTATCACTGATTAAAATGGGCTTTTCTTTTCCCATGATTGGCTATGGTTTGTTGAAATTTTGAGTAGGGCGCATTTTCAAATACTTCAGCTCTATTTTAGGCCTTAAGGGTTTAAGGGTTTTTGATTTGAGATCCTCTAATGTTTGTTTAAAACCCTCTGGTTTCTATTCTTTCGTTGCTTTATTCACTTAAGTAATGGGTCTTGGGATCGTAGGAAGTGTCCCCCTTTGTCATTTGCCTAGGCGGTCATGTTAATTAATCGCAAAAAATTTATGCCTTATATGTATTCCTCCTAAAGTTGTCGGGCCTAGTAATTAGTGCGCATCTCGCAAATGAATCTACGGCTTTCGCTATTTCGCTAGGTGAAGTTGCGCATAGTTTAGAACCAACGAAGTTGTGAAAATGGCATGGCATGCCACCTAGGCAGTCTAGCTGGTGGATGAGAGAAAGTAAAATGGCAGCACATGGCACAAGTCACAACAGTCAGCAGGTCAGGATTAAAGGCTAAAAAGTGGGCCCCAGAGGTGAGTCAGGTCGCAAGTTAGGAGAATGACCTGACGGATACAACTGTCAAGAATTTACTGGAGCCCAGTGCTTTCTCTCGACATATGAAAAAGCGACGAGTCAACTTTGAAGGTGATTGGACGCCAGGTGTTCAAAGTGAGTCAAAGGGCCCACCCTTCCCGAAGCCTTTTCAAATGGTTAAATGCCGATCAATTAAAAAATGATCTAACGGCCCGCACTATTTCACGAAGGTGAGATGCTCGTGCTTTATACCCTGCGAAATAGAAAAAGTGAATGAGAACCATCCACATGTCATGATGGATGGTCATGTCAGCTCTGCAGATGACTGGATGCCAGGTGTTCAAAGTGAGTCAGAGGGCCCACCCTTCCCGAAGCCTTTTCAGATGGTTAAATGTCGATCAATTAAAAAATGATCTGACGGCCCGCGCTATTTTGCAAGGATGAGATGCTCATGCTTTATACCCTACAAAATAGCAAAAGTGAATGAGAACCGTCCATGTGTCGTGATGGATGAGAACCGTCCACGTGTCGTGATGGATGGCGAAAGTTGTGGGCCCGCCAAGGTGGAACCGGCGGTATTAAAGAAAGACACGTGGCCAGCATTAAGTTGAATATGAAAGAAGTTTCAAGGCCAGTGGTTGAGTGCCACATGGTAACACGTAGCCAATAGAGAAGTGAGACCCAGTGTGGAGCCAAAGCTGTTAGTTAGTATAACGCTTGATCAAGTTTCTTTTGATCGAACGGTCAGCGCTATTTCGCAGGACCAAGCTACCTGATAGTTATGCTTCGTGAAGTTGCGAAAAAGAAAAATGAAACACTTGCAGGAATGTTGTGACCCGTTGGAGTGAAAAATACAAATTCTCCTATGAATTCAATTTTGAAGGGACGGCCAAAGCATGCGGAATCAATGTTGTAGTTAAGACCCTAAATACAATATTTGATTTCCCATCAACCGGGTGAAGATATCTTTTAAAGATTTTTGTAGAGGAGCGGATGCAGAGCTATCTTCTTCAGGTACATAGCAAGTCAGTTCAGTTACAGAGCAAATTCCTTCAAGTTAAGAATAGGTTTTCTCATACTCCTGTGTAGTAATTCCTGTGTGGTGTGTTTTAGATAAGATATTGATTTGTCACAGAAGTGTCTAGGAGTGGTATTCATTTCTTACATTTTTTTTAAATGGCTCCTAAAAGAGAATTTTCTGGCAAAGTCAATTATTCAGAAAGGAGTGTCTGTGATGATTTTTTAGAATAGTTGACATTGTCAACTAATCAGGCATCGAAAGCAAAAGAATTAGTGCCTAGAGCTCCCTGTTTAAAGATAGGAGAAGGACTGTATGACAAGGGTAACTGGTTGAGAGACCCACAGGTTGGATTGTTTGGGCTGGGGTTATTTAAGATTGGATTTGGAATGAGAAATTCTTTGGCCCCACAAAATAGTATTTGAGAATTAGATGTTGGGAAATTGGTAGTCCCAGGGGTATTTATGGACATAGATTTGTTGACCCAAATTGTGCTCAACTATGATCCAGTCACAAGAAGCATTTGGGATATAAATGGAAAAACCCTTATTGAGATTAATGCTGAAGAATTCAGGAATGCTTTTGGGCTTAATGAGTTTACCAATTTTCTAGAACCCATAAATTTCAAATCATTAGCTCAAATTTACAGTGCATAGAGGATTCATCTCAGGAACGGGCCTCTCAAGGAGTTTTTTGTGAAGATAGGTGGGTTGATAGTTGTAGGACCCAACACACAAGAGCCCTTTTCATTGAGTATGTTCACCCTGAGGGCTAAAGGAATGTATTGGGCACTTTGCCAAGTTTTGGGAGAAGATGCTGAAGCAAATATGCCAAATCACTACCTGTTAATGATTGCTCAGATTTTGAATCCTTCTCTTGCAATTACATTTGATTATGCTTCTTTCATTGTTGATGCTATTCATGGAGGGTTAACAGGAATAAAGAATGGAAAGGTGGATAGGCCTTTCAGATGGTACTCACTCCTGATGCATCTATTTCTTTTCAAAGGTGGTGATTACTTTGCCAGTGGACTGGACCTTGTCAAGGAGAAGGAAGGAGAAAAAATGTCGATACAATTATGGAGTACTGTGTTGTCATGGGATAGAGAGGATGCCAGTTTCTTGAAGTTTGAAAAATACTTTGCATCCAAGATCAGGACTCTCCTCTGCTCGGAGAACCCAAGAATCCCCAAGGTTCTTCTAGAATTCATAAGACCAAAAGAATTCGCAGAGAACATAAAAATTGTTCACAATTGGGGTGACATTTATTTGTATCCAATCTCGACAGTTTTTAGAGTGTTTGGTTTTAGAGGCACCCCATTCTTGTTACCTTACCAGGTCCCTCTCAAAGTGGGAATTGCAAAGATCCTTAGACAAATCGGTGGTGTACAAGAGGCGGAGTTGACAAGCAAGGGTAAAGGGACTATTTTCCCTGAATCTACCATAGCCCACCAATTTGTAAAAACAAACGGAGGTTGGAATTTCTTTGAGGATTTTCTCAAGCCTTATCATTTGTCCACTACAGTGTTTAGGTGTGCTGATCCAGAAGACTTCTTCAATGGCATGTTTAGAAAGAAGGCAGCATCAGAGGTAGGCCCCATCAATTTTAGTTTCTTGAAGACCTCATCAGAAATGAATTTGATCTAGATGAGCAAGAGCTAAGGAAAGAGAAATGGGTGGCTTATAAGAAAGCCTTGGACTTTGTGCATCAGTTTGATGCCAGCTATGATGCATTGTCTAGCTTTTTCCCTGTGGAGGAGAAAATAAAGTTTTTAATTGTTTGCTTTGAAGATGTGATGCAAACCCTGAAGGAGAAGAGGGAAGCTGTAATCAAAAGCAACCCTAAAAAGGCAAGAATGATCCTAAGTAGGTCAGCTTCCAGCAAAGCAATCCCTCTTGGTGATTATACACTGCACAAGAAATCCAGTTATAGTGTGCTGATGCCTACGACAAGGGAGCCCTCTACCTCTAAAGGAAAGAGGAAGATACAAGATGTCATTGACATCCAAGAAAGCCCAAAGAAGTAAAGGGTAGGGAAAGAAGTACAATCAGATACACCTTTGTACTCCCCATCCCAATCCCCTATCCATATAGGAAATGAGCAAGCAGTAGCTGAGCAACTCCTACAGTTAGGTAGTCTAGGGGAAATTGCCTACACTTATGATGAAGTGGAAGAAGGAATGCCAGAAGAACCCCTTGCTGCTGAAATGGATATTACCACCACTAAACTCAAAGGCCAAGAGTGGGATCCTGAGATAAAACAAGCAAGTAATGCCTTTTTGGCTGACAACAATTTTGTCACATCAGAAGCATTTATGCAGTTTATATGGAAACAGAACATAGATAAATATAATGCTAGATGTGAAAAGAGAAAGGCTGAGCAGCCTAATAAAGATCCATCCCTGGTAGAAGAGGAAATAAAGCAAGAGATTGGAAGAGCTCAAAACCATCACCCCTGAGCAAGGGAGAGATATGGTGGCACAAGCTGGAGTGCTTATTTTACCTTTGTGGGATATAGCAGACGCCCTGGTACTAGACGCGGTGAGGAAAGAGACCAAACCCATGGAGGGAATTACTTTCAATAAGGATAATGTTGCATTCATCATGTGGTCTCTTAAGAGAAATGAGACTAAGAAGAGCAAAGATACCCCAGGGTAAAATTACCTTGGTGGGATGATGGTGAAAAGAGTGCAGAGTACAGGGGTAGTGGAAGCTGCTAGCACTATGTTAGAGACTGCAAAATTTACTGTTGCAGTAGCAGAAAAGGAAGCCAAAGAGAAAGAGGCCCTCCAAGTCAAGTTGGAAATAGTTTTCAAGGCCTATAATAGTGCTAAGGAGGAGGTAAGAGGTAAGGATAGCATCATTGCTAAGCTGCAAAGCCAGCTGACTGGACAATACCATCAAGGTGAGTCTTCAACACTGATGATCTCCTCTTCTCCTACAAGACCTCCACCTACTAGCCCTATCATTGAGTTTCCACCATCTCCAGCACCCTCCAGCTCTCAAATGGTTGAAATTACTCCTCAAGAATTAGAAAACTTAAAACAGGCCCAGGCCTTATATGCAAAGAAGTATGAGGAGAGAGTAAGGGCTACAATTTCCAGTTTTGCAGATACAATGAATGCCTCATTGCTCTACAATAATGTAGGTAAAATTATGGATATATGGAATGAGCTCAGGGGAGACAAGGCCATTTTGACACCTATTTTTGACAAATGGAGGCCTAGGGAGCAAGATTTAGAGTTTATGTGTGTATCCTGCGATGAAGCAAGGGCCAATCCCATCATTAGATCCACTTCTGACATCACTAAAGTTTTAGTACAATTAGCAACAGAGGTGGATAATGTTGATAGGAAGGTTAGTTTGTGCAAAAAGGAGTATACTGATCAAGTTTTTGAGTTGCTCCCAGGAGTTTTTGCTAGCCGGATCAATTAAAGGACAAACAAATGTGGCTTAAGGAGATAGAAGCTAAATTGTCAACAAGAATTAAAGGAATTATTGATCTAGATGATGCTTCTTTCTTTGTTTTGACAATACAAGAGATAGAGAAAATTAAGTCACATTATGGTTTTCTCAATTCAGAAGTCAACAAAATGAGAAATTCTTGGAAAAGGTTGACCAAGACTAAGGATAAAGTGATTAATTTCTCATGGCCAACAGAAGAGATGTGTGATGAGTGGACAACCAAATATGCCACCCATGATCCAGAACAGTTGGAGAGTTCTCCTGAAAAGGTAGAAGAGGTTGCAACCGAATAGCCTGTTGAAGAAACTGCAGAGGCTGAAAAGAGTTTGTAACTATTTTTGCGAAAAGCTTGTAACCTTTTTATTTTGAAAGAAATGATTGTAACAAACTCTCCTCAATAAGTCTGAAGCTTTGTGCATCCATGTTGTTATAAATGGATACCAGGACTAGAGAAAGAAGGATCGCAAAAGAATTGTAAGAAAACACTGCAGAAATTTATCTGAGCTTTTCTAAGTCTAATGGAGAATATTCAAAAACTTCTTGTAATATTTTTTGAACTTAATATCAATATACAGACCATCAGTTTTGAGTGAAGCTTTGTGTCGTCTTCAAGTGTGTTTACAATTTGTTTGCTGTTTTCATTCTGAATTAGGGTTATTTTGTTTGAATGGAATTGCAAAGCAATTTTTAGTAGAAGTGTTCACTAGCTTTTCTCTTTAGGAGGGAAATTAAAGATGCAGGGATCACTCATACCAGTAAACTCTTTGGAAGAGACTTTGAATTTTGATGATCATAGCTTAATTTGGAATGCATAAGTTCTTGTAGGTGTCAGGCATATACAAGGATTAATAGAAACCAAGCCAACGGGATGCATAAAGATATTTTGTTTGAGGAGTATTATCTGAGTTTAGATGACTCTGTGACCTTGGATAAGGCATTGGTATTGATTGAAGTTGTTTATTGCACGTTTTGTTGATCGAAATGCTGAATTTAAGTATAATTTCCATTCTTTGTTTTTAGTTAATTTCAAGGTGAATAGATCCACTGGTTTTCTGGACTGGTTTGCTATGGGTTTATGTTTGAAAGTGTGAATTCAATTCACAAAGGTATACCCACCTGGGCTCTGAGTAAGTCCGAAGTGTAGAAGGTTCAATCAAACCTTGTCATATGTTGTCTTGAGAATTTCCTTATCTTTGATGTCTCTTCTGCACCGAGTTCAATCATATTATTTTAAGGATGTTAAAGAGAATCAGATTTTGAAGACAACACTCCCCAATCTATTAAGTTCACTAATCAATCAAGTGAGTTGACTAATCCATCTATTCAGTTCACTCTTCAATCAATATAGTTGAATACTCAATCAAATGAGCTAACAAATCAATCAATTGAGTTCATTGATCAATCAATTTTAGTTGTCTCTCAATCAACACTTGAGTTCTATTTCTCACCCCCTTTGTGTTGAAAATCTATAAATTCAACCTCTTTTCATCAATTCAAGCTAGCTTTTCTAGAAACATAGTCTTTAAAGTATTTGTATTCAGGAAATTGGTGCAATACCTGAGAGCCACCAACCACTCAAATTGGAGAAGCACAATGGAAGCAAAGATGCAAAATGAGGGAGTTCTTATTTGAATTCATTCTTTATTTCGTATTGATTTTTCATTGATTATGTTTGTTTGTTTGTTAATTAGATGAGAATTGGTGATTCATTCTTATTTTCTAATTAGCTTAATACATTCATGACATTCAGGTGTAGAAACAATGGTGAACCCAATGTGAATCTACTCTAGCCTTTATTTTTCTGTTTTGACAAAACTTGCAGATCCGTACGTGCATAGGAAACTGGATATCGTAATTGCATACATAGAAATTCACAATTGCCAATAAAAAATCACAATTTCTATGACATCATATCACAATTGAGTAGACATCATATCACAATTTCTTAAATAGATTGCAATTTCTCTAAAGGATTGTGAATTCAAAAAATTATGTGTCATTTTTGAATGATTTTTTCTTGCGCATTTAACCCTGAAATTTTGTCGAATTCTGGAAAAGTTGATTTCTTCATATAAAATGTATCTAATCCAATGGCAAGAAAGATGACATTCTGAATTTTAGGTGCAAGAAAGGCAAAGCATAATATGAGACAACAAAAGGCTTATCAAAGACTTCTAAAGGATTAAAGGCAGCTCCGTGAGATCAAAGAAAAAGAGGAGATCTCTTACTATCATAGAACCATCCATCGCTTTTTAACCAAATATAAATTCTTTTATGAAATTGATGTGTTGGCTCGTGTAGTGTGGAACAATATCATTGTAGAATAAGTCTTCTATCTTTTGTCTTTTTCTTCTATTTTCTAATAAAAATTCAAAATAAAAAATAAAAAATAAAGAAGTCACAATTGATCAATCATCATGTCGCAATTGCTTACAGAATAATTCACAATTGATGGTTTATCATGTCGCATTTTATATGGTATCAATTCATATTTGATTAGTAGTTTAGTCACATTTGATAGATTTAGTTTTTCATTTTCTATTTTTTTACAGTTCTGGTTTTTACCATAATACCTTTCTGTCTGCGAAAAGACATAACTCTTTAATTTGAAAATTAGGTTGGACAGCCCACCGTGTGTTGACTAACATTATTATTTTTCTGCAGGGGTAGCCTAGAAACACTTCTTTTTGGTGCTTTAATAAAATAACAAAAAAAAATTCATCATTGCTATGTTGGTTAAAATGAACACCATGTTTGTGTGGAGAAACATCTCCACTTAGAATATAAAATCATTGCAATGGAAGGTTAAAAAAGAACTTTTCTTTTTGTGACTTCGAGGAGATAGGTATTATGCTCTCCCCTTCAATGGGTGATCAGAAAACCAGGCTCTCTTCCTTCATAATCCTTTAGAAGGCTCGCCCTCCCGAGTTGCCCTTAGGGTGCCATTAAGGTTGGTGAGAGGGGAACAACCTAAGTGGCCAACGGCTAAAGCCAAGTAATCCAAGCCACTATAATCAAATGTGTAAGTGATGAAAATCATGTGCAATGAGTGTTACATGATATCACAACAGCGTTATGCATCCCTCTGTGCCTATACGGTGAGTTAAAATCTGTAGAGCATAACCAATCTGTGCCTATACGGTGAGTTAAAGTAAGAGTCAATTGTGCCCAATATGATACAGTTGAGGCCATCATAGATGATGAAATCCAAAAGTTTGTTCACCTTGATGAGAAACTAAGGAAAAAGATACAAAGAGCAGCTCAAAAAGAACCCATTAGACAATTGGTAGAGAATAACATAGCAACATTCCTCAAACCGTGTTAGAAAAAGAAAATGTGTCCATCATTTTAGGTATCATTCATTCATTCTTAGAGTCGGCATTGTCTGCATAGTAATCTTCAACGCATGGGTCTAAAAGGAAATGATCAATTCCCATTTGAACAACCAAATCTTGGGACAAACAACATTCAATTAGAAATAATTGACGGTTTAAATACCCTTGCTAAAGAATTGATAATTGATCAAAACCAATACAACACAGTCTAGGTTGTCATAGATGAAGAAGTTTGAAATTCAGTAGAGATAGACATAAACCTAGAAAACTAAATTAAAGAAGAGGTGGAATTTAAAGCTTTTCGGCAATATGCTGAAAATATCGTGTCTGAATTTTGAAATCCTAGATAGCAATCCACCATCATAGATCATGTTGTCTACATTGTAGGGTGTCATAGAAACATATTTAGTTGCAGTTAACTAAGTCTTGCATACACATCTTAGATAGTCAAGATCACTTCGAAGTAATATTCATGCCATTAACGCGTGCTCAAAAGACAAAAAATCAAATGGATCCTAACAACAACCACTTGGTCAACCCTACATGGAATATGGATCTATCCATACAACAATAAACATAGGGTTACACACCCGCAACAATGTCAACAAACCTAAACAAGATGCCTTCCCTTGATGAAATACGACATAATTTGACAAAGGAAGATCTCGAAGTATCCCAACAAGATCTCGCAACATTAATGATTCTCAACTCTCTCATTAATAGTGAGAGAGATAAATATCTCACTCTCTTAGTACAAAATGGGGCCAAACTACCACAAGGGGTAGATATTTCAACAATATTGCCACAAGGTATGACATTAAACTAGAATATACCTCAAATACCCATTACAACGCAGACACAAGAAACAATTGCTACAACAACACAAGGTATATCTCAAAATACAAATATGGCTACAACCTCAATACAGCCAACAGTGACACCACCAAGTGCCAATCTTACAACATGGGCAACACCAAATATGGCTACAACCTCAATACAGTCAACAATGACACCACCAAGTGCCAATATTACAACATGGGAAACACAAAATATGACTCTACAAGATCCAATATCTCACACCACTACCTTGGCAAATATAACTCAACCAGCAGTCTCGGTTGGTTCTACCTTGATGCAGAGATTCTTGGAGTTGCTCTCATCCACCTAGTTGTCTTTCTTGTTCTCTCCAACCTTCTAACTCCTCAAGCCCATCCAATGGTACTTGGTAAGGGTTATTCTAGTTAGACCTCCAAGGCCTAATTCACTTTGGCTTGCCTACAAGGTATAGCCTCAAATATTTTACTATAACACTTCCTATTGAGGATTTCACCTCAATCTCTATCACACCTTCCCAATGCTCCAACAAACTTTGTAAAGGATCTTTATTCACCAACTTGTTTCATGAGTGTAAGATGAATTTACATAGTTTATATGGTGTCTTCTAAGGGTTCTATCATCTTTAAACCCATTACCAATCCTTCTCAAGGTTCCTTTGTCTATACCGGGCTCCTAACAGGCCTAATTCAATTAGCCCTCCATTTACAGTTTGCAGGGCTTAAGTTCACATCTACCCACACAAGACCCAAAATAAATTATATTTATGAGTACCCTTTTCCTATTTACATACAATATTAAAAAATGGCATCTAGGTTCTCCGTACACATGGGGTTTCTAGAACTGTCTTATTTTCAAGGGTTTTAGGCCTACCCGAGTGACTTGCAAACTTGGCCTTAGAAGGCTTCACCATTCAAAACCTCTTCACCAACTAATCATGGATTATGAAAGGGAATTCAATGGGGTCTCTATAAATGTGTCAACTTCTACTCTACTAATCCATGTGTGCTCTAAAAACACACATCTTCTGTTGTCCTAGTCTTACCAACTCCTACCTATGAGCCTAGGGTATCATTGTAACACCACCAAAAGGGTATTAAAATCTAAATAACCCACACTAAACATATTTATAGACCCTAACCTATCATTCCACTAAATTTCAACCAGTGCCATCACTGGGTGCTCAAGTTAGAGCCATTTCTTGCTTAAACCCTAGCTTACAAGGGTTTTGCACCTAGTCACAAAGAATGGTTTGAATCTCTGCAACCAGAAACAATAAAATCTTGAAATCTACCTTGTTTGAAAGTAGGTTCACCAATTCTTCATTCCCTCCAATTAGGTTCCTCTGACGAGTTCATATTGGACCGTACAACACAACAAAAACAAAGAAAAAACAGTGAAAACGGTGTAAAACAAGGTTTTTTCCTTACAACCAAAACTTGATTTGCATTCCAAATATTTGAACCTATACAATGATGTTGTATTTTGATTTTAAAATCATGATTTGGTTGTTTAGAACCAACTTATTCACTGACAACAACAAAAAGTGCAACTTTTGCAATTTTACAAAATGTTGCTTAGTATTTTTACATTTTTTTTAATCTTAGGGTGCAAACTTGCACTCAAGTGTACTCCCAAGCTCCAAAGACCCTCTATGAATTCTAGGAGACCTAAAAAAATGCCTTGCACACTTATTAAATTATGACTCTATTATTAGAGTAGTGCACATGTGAGTAGCATCAGCATTACATCTTTCTAGGATATCAACATCCTGAACACAACAAAAGCTTGGACAACTCAACCATGACTTCATTAAGTCCCAAATGGTTGGTCCACTTATTACAACATAAAAGACACATAAAATATTTAAGAACACACCAAAATTTTCATGGAGTGATAGGTGCCCTACACCATAATCCCCTGTGACAAAGAACTCAAGTCCCTTGAGTTAAGAGGTCTGCAATTTCTACACCATACGGAAGTATATCTTATTCTGACATCCACATAGCATCTGATTCAGGTAACCTTGCCCACTTTACAAGATAATGCGTGAATACTCCTTTTTGTGTCTTATTTATTACCTTGGTGTCCAAGATACTTTCCAACTTGATAGGTTGGCTTGGTGGAAAATCTCTCACCCAATCTTCAGTACCCTATGATGAAGTGTCCAACTGATGTGTTTGAGATTCTCCCTTGTATGGATAGGGATCACATACATTAAAGATAGGAGAAATACCCAAGGTGGGAGGGAGTTCAACTTCATATGCATTCTGACCATATTTATGCACCACCTTGAGAGGCCCAATCTTCTTCATCAATATCTTAGTAGGCTTCCCTTTTTTAAGTCTCTATTTCCTTAGGTATGCTAGGACCAAATCTCCAATCTTAAATTGCACATTCCTTCTTGTTCTATCAGCATTCATCTTATACTACTCAGACTTTTGTTGTAAGGTTTGTCTTACCTTATCATGCACTTCTTTGATTCCTTCTGCAAAATTCTCACCTTGTGCACTCTTAGGTATCATAGTACTGAGATCCCTGAGCTCTAGTATGCCCCTAGGATGAAAATCATACACTATTTCAAAGGGAATTTTACCTATACTTCGGTTAACTGAGTCATTGTACACATATTCTGCCTGGTCGATTACCAAATCCCAAGTTTGCCCATGCTATTTGTTGAAGCATCTTAGTAGATTACCCAAGGATCTTTTTACTACCTCTGTCTGGCCATCTGATTTTGGATGGTAGGTAGATGAAAAAGATAATTTTGTGCCCAACTTTCTCCAAAGTGTTCTCCAAAACTGGCTTAAGAACTTTACATCTCTATCACTGACTATGCTAATTGGAAGGCCATGAATTCTAACTATCTCTTTGAATAAAAGTCCTACAATGTAGGTGGCATCATTAGTTCTTTTTCAAGGTATAAAATGTGCCATCTTGCTGAACCTATCAACCACTACATACACACTGTCAAATCCCCTTAGAGTTCTTGGCAAGCCTAACACAAAATCCATGCTTAAATATTCCCAAGGCCTCTGAGGTATGACCAAAGGTTGGTACAGACCTACATTACTTGATGAACCTTTTTCAATTAGGCAAATTGCACATTGTTCTACAAACCTTCTCACTTTTGATTGCAACTTGGGCCAATGGTAAAACCTACTAACCTGCTCCATAGTTTTATCTATGCCAAAATGACCTCCTAGACCTCCTTGATGCTTTTCTTGACTAATGTTTTATCTCATAGAACATTGGGGAATGCAAAGAAGGGTTCCTTTGAATAAAAAACCCTCTTATATCATATACTCTAAATAAGAAACATGTGATGTGTTAGAAAAATCAGAACAAACAACATATATCTTAGCAAAGTCTTTATCATCCTTGTAGAGGTCTTATTACTCAGTCAATCCCACACTTTGAAATTGTATCTCTTGCATAGTCATGACTCTCCTACTTAATGCATCAGCTACCTTGTTTGTAGTGCCCTTTTTGTGCTTGATAGTGAAGGTGTAGGATTGTAAGTATTCAACCCACTTTAGGTGTCTTTGATTCAATTTATCTTGCCCATTAAGGAAACTAAGGGCATGGTTGTCAGTATAAACTACAAACTCTTTGGGTAGCAAGTAATGATGCCACTTCTTCAATGCTTGCACCATGGAATATAACTCCAAATCATATGCAGAGTATCTTTTCTTTGCTTCATTCAATTTCTCTGAAAAGAATGCTATAGGATGACCTTCTTGACTCAAAACAGCCCCTATTGCCCGTTGGCTAGCATCACACTCTACTGTAAGCAACTGACTAAAATCAGGCAATCTAAGGGTTGGCAACTCTTCTATCTTAGCTTTCAACAATTCAAAACCCTTATTGGCTTCCTCCATCCACTTAAATTATATTTAATCCCTCCTTTAATGGTGTTAAGGATAGGAGCACAAACATGGATAAAGTTTCTCACAAACTTCCTATAAAAAGATGCCATTCCATGAAAAATCGTAACATCACTTATGCTCCTAGGTGTAGGCCGATTAAGTATTGCCTCTACTTTACTTGGATCCATCTTTAAACAACCTTGTGAAATGACAAAACCAAGGTAAACTAGCTTTGTTTTCAAGAACTCACATTTTTCAAGGTTGATTTTGAGTTGAGCCTCCTTCAACTTCTTCAAGACCATCTCCACATGCTTAAGGTGTTCCTCCTTGGACCTGTTAAAGACCAAAATGTCATCAAGATACAAAATAACAAATTTGCCAATAAACGCAACTAAGACTTCATTCATGAGCCTTTGAAAGGTACTAGGTACATTGGTGAGGCCAAAAGGCATCAACAACCACTCATATAGGCCTGCATTGGTTCTAAATGATGGCTTCCATTCATCACTAGGTCTGATTCTTATCTGATGATAACCAGATTTCAAGTCTGCCTTTGTGAAGTAGCATGCTCCACCTAGATTGTCCAATAGGTCATCTATCCTTGGCATGGGAAACTAGTATCTTATGGTGATCTTATTAATTTCTCTTGAGTCAGTGCACATCCTCCATTTTCGTCCTTTTTTAGGAACTAGAACAGTGGGAATAACACAAGGACTCAAACTCTTTTTAATAAACCCTTTGTCTAAGAGTTCTTGCACTTGTTTGGCAATCTCCTCATTCTGGCTAGGTGTCATTTTATAAGAAGCTTTGTTAGGCATATTTGCCGCTGGTATCAAGTCTATTTGATGATTTACATCCCTTATTGGAGGAAAATAATTAGGCATATAATCTCCTATAACTTCTCTATATTGCTTTAGTAAACCTTGCACTTCTTGAGGCACTTCACTCATTGGATCTGCCTTAGCTTGATCTTTAGGCTTTAGCATTATAGCAGAGCCCCAATTACCTTCTTTTTTTAACACTTTAAGGAATTATTTTCCACTCATCAACATAACACTTGACCCCACTTGTTTTTCCTCCTTTGGATCAGGTAATGGATCCATTTGATACTTCTTACCATTCTTGGTGATGAGATAACTATTCTTTTCTCCATCATGATAGGCTTTCACATCATATTGTCATGGACGGCCCAAGAGAAGATGGTAGGCATCCATAGGCAATATGTCACATATAAATTTGTCTTTTTATTCACCAATTTCAATTCCACCCATGCTTGTTCATCAACTAAGACATGTTGACCCCGTTTGAGCCATGATACCTTATAGGGAGTGAGATGAGGCAATATTTTTAGTTTGAGCTTATCCACCATTTCAACTGAGACAATATTCTCTGTGGAACCCGAATCCACAATCACCTTAAAAAAAATTCCATGTGACTTAAAAGTGGTCCTAAATAGACTTTTCCTCTATGGTGGCTCTTGAGTTTGGGGTATTGATGTAGAGATTCTTAGAGTAGATCCTAATCACCTAGTTGTCTTTGTTGCTCTCATCAACCCTCTAACTCCTCAAGCCCATCCAATGGCACTTGGTTTTCTATTTAGACCTCCAAGGTCTAATCCACTTTGGCTTGCCTCCAAGGTATAGCCACTGATCTTAGACAATCAACACTTCCTATTGAGGATTCCACCTCAATCCCTAACACCACTCCTAAGTGCTCCAGCAACCTCTGCAAAGGATTCCACTTCACAAACTTGTTTCAAGAGTGCAACATGAGGTTACACAATTTTTTTGTTGTCTTAAACTAGTTTTGTCACCTTCAAACCCATCTCCAAGCTTTCTCAACCTTACGCTATCTCTACCAGGCTCCAAATAGGCCTAATGCAATTAGTCCTCCTATCATGGTTTTTAGGGCTTAGTTTGAAATATTCCCACACAAGACCATAAATAAATTACATTTATGGACACCCTTTTTAGAGTTACATACAATATTTCAAAATTCCATTTGGGTTCTCCGTACACATGGGGTTTCCAATACTATCCTATTTAAGGGTTTTAGGCCTCCCGGGGTGACTTGCAAAGATGGCTTTGGAAAGCTTCACCAGTCAAAAAACCTGCAAAAATCAATCAAGTATTTTGAAAGTTAATTCAATCAGGTCTCTAACCATATGTCAACTTCCCTTCTACGAATCAATATGTGCCCTAAAATCGCACATCTCTTGTTGTCCTAGTCTCACCAACTCCTAGCTGTGAGCCTAGGGTATCATTGTAGCTTCAATACAAAGGTCTACAAAATCACACAATCTACTCTAAAAATATTTATAGACCCTAACCTATCATTCCACATTATTACAACTGGTGCCATCAATGGATGCTCAGGTTAGAACCATTTCTTGCTTAAACCGTAGTTGTCAAGGGTTTTGCACCTATTCATAGAGAATGGATTGAATCTCTGCAACCAGACACAATCAAACTTGCTAAGTTGCCTTGTTGAAAAGTAGACTCAACAAACTCTCATGCCCTACAATGAGATTCTTCTAACAAGTTCGTACTATATCATACAACACAACAACAACACAAGGAACTGTCAGAACAAGATTTCCTTACAACTCAAAAACTTTCTTTTGCATTCTAGATCTTCTAACTCATACAATGATGATGTCTAGGGCTTTAAAATACCTGGTTCAGCTGGTTAGAACCAACTTCTTCACCGCCAACATCAAAAAATGCAACTTTTGCAACGTTTCAAAATGTTGCTTAACACTTTTTACATTTTTTTAACCTTATGATGCAACTTTGCATTCAAGTGTACTTGGAGGCTCTAAAAGGCCCTTAATGCATTCTAGGAGAACTAAAACAATTCCTTGCATCCCATTACATGATTACTCTACTCTAGAGTAGTGTATCTATGACCAACATAAACATTACAACTTCCTAGACTAATAACATCCTGATCTCAACAAAAACTTGGACACTCAACCATGGCTCCATTGAGTCCCAAATGGTTGGTCCATTATTACAACTTGAAAGACAACACAAAAACCTAGAACAAACCAAAATTTCTTGGAGCGATGTGTGCCCTACACTAGGTATCTTTAATATTGTTCTTCTCATCATCAAATTTTTCCCATCTGTCACTGGCCCTACCTTGCTGATTGGAGAGGTCACACTTTGAGTATACTCCTCTTCCACTAACTAAGTCCTTCTCTCACTCATGTATGGACTTAATGAACTTGAGGCTTTTCTTGGGCACCTGCTCATGGTATGTCCAATATGGTTGCAGTGGTAACAGCTACTAGTGAAGATTGTATTTCCTCTCCCAGAGTTTCCAAACCTGCCTCTAAAATTGATTCTCCCTTTAATGGATCCTCTATATTCCCCTCTTTGAGAGTCCCCACTTCCTTCTTGGTTTTGATGCTCTTCATTTCTTGAACCACTTTGTCCTCTTCCAAAGGTTCCTCTACCCCTGAAGTTCTTACCACCTCTATGCTTCTAATTTTTCTCACTTCTCCTTTTGATATTTTCCTCTGCCCTTAATGCCAACTGAAAACACTTGTGAATAGTGTCTGGTGTGAGGATGCTTATTTCATCTTGTATGTTTTGCCTAAGACCATTCATGTATCTGGCCAATTTATCCACTTCATTCTCATGTTTCCTAGCCCTCAAACTTAGTTTGTGGAATCCCTCTGTGTATGCATTGACATCTAGTTCCCTTTGTTTCAAATTTTGCAGTCTCTTGTGGATTTGAACTTAATAATCCCCTGGTATTAATTTAGCTTTAAGCCTTATCTTCATATGCTCCCATCAAGTTATCTTTTTCTTACCTACCTGTACCCTTTCTTCTTGCATCATGTTCCACCAAATGAGGGTTGATGCCCTCAATATTGACTTGGCTACATTTACTCTTTTCTCCTCTACTACCTCCTTATAATTAAAATAATTATTCAATGCTTCTATCCAATCTATTAACTCCTCTCCATTGAGATTTTCTCCATAGCTGGGTAATCCATTCAAATTATCCTTGGAGATGGATTTGACTGCATCCAAGAATAGTTTTTGGTCTTGAGGAATTTCTAATGTTTTTTGGTCCTCCTCATCTTATACTTCTTCATTTGTCTCATCTCCCCATTATGTCTTAACCTTCACCTTCTCCTTCTTAGCATCTTGGGTCCCTTTAGTTCCTTTCTGATCCTTCAATCTTTCTAGCATCTTTGTCACCATCTGTCGAATGGCTTCTTGAGTCATTGCCTTTAGAGGCATTTAACTTTCCTCTAATTCCTCAACATCTAACATACACCAATGTTTCAAAAACCTGGCTTTGATACCACTCTGATGTAGAGATTATTGGAGTTGCCCTCAGCGACCTAGTCGTCTTTCTTGTTCTCTCCAACCTTCTAACTCCTCAAGCCCATCCAATGGTACTTGGTAAGGGTTATTCTAGTTATACCTCCAAGGCCTAATCCACTTTCTCTTTCCTCCAACGTATAGCCTCAAATGTTTTACTATAACACTTCCTATTAAGGATTTCACCTCAATCCCTATCACACCTTCCCAATGCTCCAACAACCTTTGCAAAGGATCTTTATTCACCAACTTGTTCCATGAGTATAATATGAAGTTACATAGTGTCTATGGTGTCTTCTAAGGGTTTTATCACCTTTAAATCCATTTCCAAGCCTTCTCAAGGTTACTTTGTCTATACTGGGCTCCAAACAGGCCTAATTCAATTAGCCCTTCGTTTACAATTTTCAGGGCTTAAGTTCACATCTACCCACATAAGGCCCCAAATAAATTACATTTATGAGTACCCTTTTCCTAGTTACATACAATATTTCAAAATGGCATCTGGGTTCTCTTTACACATGGGGTTTCTAGAACTGTCCTATTTTCAAGGGTTTTAGGCCTACCCGAGTGACTTGCAAAGTTGGCCTTAGAAGGCTTCACCAATCAAAACCTCTCCACCAACTAATCATGGATTTTGAAAGGGAATTCAATGGGGTCTCCATAAATGTGTCAACTTCTACTCTACCAATCCATGTGTGCTCTAAAAACACACATCTTCTATTGTTCTAGTCTCACCAACTCCTAGTTGTGAGCCTAGGGTATCATTGTAACACCACCAAAAAGGTCTGCAAAGATAAATAACCCACACTAAACATATTTACAGACCCTAACCTATCATTCCACTGGATTTCAATCACTGCCATCAGTAAGTGCTTAGGTTAGAGCCATTTCTTGCTTAAACCCTAAACCCTAAACCCTAAATCTTGAAATCTACCTTGTTTGAAAGTATATTCACTAATCCTTCATTCTCTACAAGTAGGTTCCCATAAAACACAACTAAAACAAAGAAAAAATAGTGAAAATGGTGTAAAAAAGGTTTTTTCCTTATAGCCAAAACTTGCTTTGCATTCCAAATCTTTGAACCTGTACAATGATGTTGTCTTTGGCTTTTAACATCATGATTCAGTTGGTTAGAACCAACTTCTTCACCGCGAACAACAAAAAGTGCAACTTTTGCAATGTTGCAAAATGTTGCTTAGCATTTTTACATCTTTTTTATTATTAGGGTGCAAACTTGCACTCAAGTGTACTCTCAGGCTCCAAAGGTCCTCTATGCATTCTAGGAGACCTAAAACAATCCCTTGCACCCTTATTACATGATGACTCTATTCTTAGAGTAGTGCACCTGTGAACAAAATCAACATTACATCTTTCTAGGATATCAACATCCTGAACACAACAAAAGCTTGGACAACTCAACCATGACTTCATTAAGTCCCAAATGGTTGGTCCACTTATTACAACATTAAAAACACATAAAAGATTTAAGAGCACACCAAAATTTGCATGGAGTGATAGGTGCCCTGCACCATACCTACAATAGTCAGAATATGAATCTAGGGACAACAATCTTGGCTCATCCAAATGCTACTCCACAATTTGCATACTTCACACCGCCTGCTGGGACTTATGGGACATAGTTACCTGGTTTGTCTACATTTCAACAAGCTCAAAGGTACTCAAATATTATTCCTTTTGTAGGGAACATTCATCAAGTCAACACACCAATAACCCAAACATAACTTCTAACTCAACAAATGGAGAACCTACAAAAGCAAATGGCTAGTATACAAGCGGGGAATGATAAAAAGAGCTATACCATGGAAGATCTTTGTCCTTATCCTTTTGACAAAAAACTATACATGCCACCTTTTCCCCCACATTTTGAAATGCCCAAATTTGACAAATATAGAGGGAAAGGAGATCCTCGAGATCATATAAGATAATTCTTCATGACATGCATTGAAGTAGCTCACAATGATACATACTTGATGAGATTATTTTCAAAAAGCCTGGGAGGGACAGCACTAGAATGGTTTTCACACCTTCCACTAAAAATTACTTCATGGGGAGAATTAGCTGAGTTCTTTATATCCAACTTTTCCTTCAACATAAATAATCCAATCACATTAATGGATTTATGTGCAATGAAACAAAAAGAAGGTGAGACTTTCACCACATTCTTACAAAGATGGAGAGGCCTATATCGTAGATGTCTTAGTCACATCCCTGAAGCGGAATGGGTAGACATCTTTAATGAAAATCTTGTGCCTCTGATTAAATATCCATTACAAATACAATGCCTAAATAATTTCAAAGACATAACAAAAAAAGGCATCAAATGTGAGAAAGGCCTATTAGAACAAGGGATATTGAAACACCAAAAGGATAGTGGACAAACCATCAACACAAGCAATGAAATATCAAAATTTTGGTCTAGATAAACAATGGAGTTGTTGACACATGTATTGTGAACAAAGCTCAACCAGCAATATCTTTACAAGGACCAGCTAATAAGAACCAGTCTTAGACAAATGACACCAATGTACTACAGTCAAATAATCAAAGGCCTCCAAGGATAGGCGCACCTAGAAGGAACTTCACACCCCTTGGAGAACCGATTGAATCAACACTGAAAAAGTTGATACAGAGCAATTCCATAACTTTACCAGAAGCTAGACCATATGAACCAGGTCCATTTTAGCCTGCTTGGTGGAATGACAGTGACTTTTGCGAATATCACCATAATAAGGGTCACAAGATAGAAACTTGCTACAAATTGAAGAACCTCATCCAAGATCTCATAGATCAAGGTGACATTACATTGGATAATAAAGCACCAAATATAAATCATACCATTTTCAAAGATCCTTTTGTCAAACATGACAAAGGAAAGGATTCCAATTCTAATGCACAAGGCAATACTGCCAATTATACCAATGTAGGATTTGACTATGCCATTAACACACTAAGTGAAGGACATGAAATGGTAGCTACAATCATAGTGAATCCTAGAAGAAGAGATTATACCGTCATTACAAGAAGATCAAAAGTCACATTACAAGGAGTACCTCTTAACCAGCCTTCAATAACTAGCAACTATAATATGGTGGATCAATTGAAGATAACTCCAACCCAAATTTCACTATTTGAGTTGTTGTGCATATCACCAGCCCATAAAGCAGTCCTAGATAAAGCCTTACAAGATTTGGTTGTTGCTAGGGACATTGATCAGAACATATTTCAATCAATGCTGGGAAACTTGTCAGCTTCAAAGGTCACATTCACTGAACAGGATGTTCCTACAAATTGACTCATGCATAATGATCCATTGCACTTAGAATCTTTCATTGATCGAAAAAATATTCAAAGAGTACTAATAGATGATGGCGTAGACCTCAACATATGCACTCTATAATTGATCAAAGTTGTGGGATATTCTGAACATTATATTGACTCTACTAAGAGAATCAATATAAAAGCCTATGACGATGAGGAACGCCCTTCCCAAGGTATGGTGACTTTACCAGTACAAGTGGGACCGGCTACAACAAATATCGCCTTTCAAGTACTAGATAGAGAATTGGGGTACAATATGGTGTTAGGTCGCCCATGAATACATACAATGCAAGCAGTACCATCAACTTTCTACTAACGTGTAAAGTTCCCAAACAATAGTATAGAGATCACTATCCATGGTGACCCAAACCCTTTCCAGCATTGTAATCATTTAAGGGCAAGCTCAAACAATCAAGTACCAAACAATTAGGAAGCTCCTATTCACCAACAAATGGAATCATTATCAATTAAAGAAACAGAGAAAAATACACCAACTACATCTTCTTTGCATATTAAATAAGTTGGTTGTGGAGAATATTCCATTTCGAGCACATTAGATGACAAACAATCATCATTTTCTCCCAAGTCCTTTGGGAAGCCTCAGAACACAACAATGAAGCAAGATAAAGGAAAAGAAATAGTAAAATATCTAGATTCTTGTTCCTTCATTAGATTGGGAGATCTACAAGAAGAATCTCTAAATGAATATATTGATCACTGGATATATAGAGGAGGATGACATGGTAGTACCCAGGATACCTCTACATCAATACGGAAACGGCTTCAAGATGTTACAAAAACATGGATATGATGGCACCACAGGGTTAGGACTACAAAAACAAGGAATATTAGAACTTGTTTTACCACATGAAAACCCAAAGAATCAAGGCTTGGGATATAAATATGTGCCACCAATAACAGAAGCTAGACAACGAACATTGGATATATTGAACAAGCCAAAGATACCCTCAGATTTCATACCTATAAACCAGCCATCAACAAAGATTGATTTCTTTCCAACTCAAAAAAGAAAGAGACTACCAACATCTCCTATCACAGAATTAGATGGTGAAGACATAAGACAACTCCTGAAAGAACCTACCACATAGACATCCAGCAGTACAGTACCTGAACCATCTGCGCAAGAAAACATAGCAACAGATACAGGCTTAGAACTAGCAGATGAACCAAATCCTTAGTTATTATCAATACTTTTGCCAAGAGAAACAACTTCAACACCTCCATTTGAATCAGATGAAGCAAGACTACAAAGACTAATACTAGGCTTAAGAAGGGTATCCACAATACAAAGGAGATCCAATCAAATTCAGTTACCAGAACAAGAGCAAATAAGTGATACAAAATAAGAAGGTGAAACATATATAGAAAGCATCACAGATTCTCATGACTATGAATTTCCATCTGACAATGAAGATAACCCGTCACCAATATATGATGAAAAAACAACAGATCATAATCAAGTATGCATGATATTTGGATCCTCTAAAATGACAAGAGACAAAGACTTTCTTCTCATTCATCCATGTTTGATTGGCTAGGGGCAAGAAGAAGAGCCATAGTTAGATTGGTTCCAAAATGACGAAGCTATAGTAGAATTCTTGGGTGTAAGGGATGGATTCCCTTATAAAGATCACAAAGCTGGCTATGCAGTAGATCTAGTTAGAACTACATATTTTGGAGAAATAATCTCTTCTCTTAATCATGACAGTGATGATAAAGCTAAACACATAATAGCTACCCTACCTATTGGTAAAGAACGATCAACATTACTAGTAGAAGAAATAGAGGAAATCAACATCGACGATGCTGAGAAGGTTCGTAACATTCACCTGGAAAAATCCCTTGACCCAGTGGAAAAAGAGAAATTTATCAAATTATTTAAGCAAAGACCCATGAATTTTCACGGTCTTATTCAGATATGCTTGGATTAGACCCAGAATTAGTCTTACTTCACTTGCCTTTACTTCCAGGGGTAAAGCCATACAAACAAAAGCTCAGAAAAATGCACCCTCACATAGCCTTGTTAGTCAAAATTGAATTACAAAAATTATTAGATGTGGTTTTCATCAGATCTATAGACTATGTTGAATGGATTTCAAATCTAGGTCCGTTTGTCATAACAAAAGTAATTGGGAATGGGGCTCATCATTTGCAAACAATGGAGTGAGATTCACTCCTTGGTCCTATCAATTGTATGCACCTAAAAAGATATTACATCTAAGGGTGGGTTCATTTTAAATTCCAGTACTGCATTTACATATTTTTTTACCGTATTACACTATCTATTTTCATATAGTTGCATCAATAAAACATGGTAATTGTCTAATTCATTCACTTGTCCGCACTGAAAGGAATGAAGGTTGTCTCATTTCCTAGATACCTATTCATGAAATCTTTAGGAAGTCTCTAAGTCATTCATCTTCAACATCACGTTGTGATTAAGCTTTATCCTTGGTTGGATAGAGGTTTCCTTATCAAGTCTTGTTACCAAAATCTATCAATTGCTATATCTCACACTTTAATAAAAAACTCTAAGTCACCACAAGATACCTAGCTGATCATGTGGCTAGTGAAAAATCCAATATTCTTCTTCAGCGTCGTTGTAATTGTCATACCCAAGTATGTTTCATTACTTACAAGTCAAGGCAAGAAAATAAAAGAAAAAAGTGTTATGTTAATCTCAAGGCAAAACAAAAAAAATGATATATTACTGAAATATCACTGATACAAGTGCGACAAAAAAGAGAAATCTTGACTATGGGAACATGAAATTAACTCCATCAGGGCTATGGACGCCTACTAGAAATGGAGCAATGTTTGAGTGATTATAGTGCATAACCTCTTCGGAGCCCTAAAAGCTTGCTAGTAGCGAGGCTCTATCCAGGTTGCTTTTAAAGTCAGAATAACTCATGTAGCTAGCCACATAGGATTCCAAGGGTCTTTGATGCTTATAAGGGTCAGAATGAACTCAATTGCACACACATGGGCAAAAGAAGATCAAAATTTCAAGAATTGATGGAGAAGTTTTTTGTGCCTCCATTCATAAATCTTTGTTACATAGTGTGTTAGGTTGGATGGTCTAAGTCTTTTGAGAATGGAATGAACTCCTATCTCTAAAATGTTTCACACCTTTAATCCAATTAGTGCATTTCAGAATGAAAGACACACACACTCATCCTTGTTCGAAAAGGAACTGCATTTTTGTCATGCATCCTGCATTGGCATAACTCATATCAAAAATTCATTGTCTCCATCACATTATGCATCATCATGTAAGGTTTGTGTACTTGGGGGCATAACTGAAAAAATCCTAAAAAATCAAAAATGATAATTGAAAAAAAATCCTAAAAAAATTTTTAAAAATGATAACTGAAAAAATCCTAAAAAATTGAAAAACGATAACTAAAAAAATCCTAAAAAATCAAAAATGATAACTGAAAAAATCATAAAAAATCAAAAATGATTCTGAAAAATTTGTAAACATTCAAAAAATGATTCTGAAAAAATTATAAACATTCGAAAAATGATTTTGAAAAAATCCTAACAAATCAAAAAAATGATACTGAAAAAATCCTAAAAAATAAAAAATGATCCTGAAAAAATACCAAAAACAATCAATATCAACCCGCAAAATGCAAAAAAAATCAAATATCAATTTAAAAACTTGCAATAAATTATCTCGCAAGAATCAACCACCCCAACAGATGTCCAACAAACACTTCACATGAAGTTAAACAAAGGATACAACTATCTTGTCAAAACATCTGCAATCACACTGATCAACTGTCTAATCTATCGATTTATCAAATTATCAACATGATCAATATCTTATTTTAAACAGAATCGATACACTCAAAACTAGACAGATCGGTCTTATATAGGGTCCAAAACTTCTGAAACTAGACATTATCACAATCACACCAAACATATCAAAGCAAAGGCATAGTCAATCTAACTGCTGAGTTTTATCTATTTTGGTTAACTCTTTTTATCAAATTGGTGAAGATCATTTCTTTTAGCTACTCAAGGATGTCCAAAAAGTGACTAGAGGAGCCATGATGGGCATGATCCTTTTCTTTGTTTTCTATTTATGGTTTTAACTGATGAAGTTTGGGGCAATTCCTCTAGTGGGTGTCTGTGATAGGAGCATTCAACTTGTGAATGCCACACATACCTCGACCCCTAGTGTAATTCCCATAATGGAGGGTTCATTCCTTGTCTATTAAGTGTTTGTTTCTTTGCAATGAGATATCTATAAATCTTAGTTCCTTATACCCTGGTGTAATAAGCTCCATTGTTATATAATAAGGCTCAATTATGATAATGTATTACACCATGAATAAAATAATGATGACTTTCTCATCAAAACTTCTATCATATCATCCATTATCACATCAAAATCTGGCTTACAAAGATTGATTCAGTTGATTGATTATTTCAATCATTTTTTACGTCTAACAACTAACAATTCTTCTAATATCCTCAACATGTATTTTGACACACAAAATAATAATAAAGATCATCACATCACATGTTCATGATCATAATAAAGTTTTCATCAATCATTATGCATCACAACATAAAGCTACATCAAACAACTACATGATATCAATTCATATTGCATTCATTATCACAATAAGGAAACATTAGACCATGAAGTTCACCATCAAAAAGCACATCAAGAAAACATATTATATGTATCATAAATTTATCAAAATACTTCATATCTACAACATCAAAATCAATATCCAATCTCTCAACCTATATTGCCTCTATTAGTAGGTGCATCTCGACTATCTCTAGCCTGTCCCAACGATGCTCTAGGTGGACCCATCACTCCCCCACTGCTACTTTGTCGAGAAGTAGATTGAATTGATCTTCTCCCCATAAAAGCACTAAAACTAGGTTCCCTCTGACCCTCAGGGATAGCTCTCTTATAAGTCTAATGATAATAAATAGCCTCCTATGCAGCAGCAAAATATTTATCTATCTGGCTACGAGCCTCTGTCACTGGCCCAAATAACTGATCATATGCATCCATAGTGACCTTAGTCCGCCTAACTACTTCATCCCTCCCCCATTGTAATCAATCTCTATTAGTGGCTATCTAATCCCTCTCCATAATCAAATCCTCCATCGCATGCTGATACTGATCCCTATCCTCCATCTACCGCTACCGCAAAGTAGTGACCAAGTCCTCTAAATGCCTAACCTGATCTCTCAATCCCTCCTCATCTCCTCTCTCCACACCTATAGACCCTGCAACCTAGGGAATCTCCACAACATAACCATCATCCCCACCCTCATCACCATCGCTTCTCGATGACCCTGATCCTAACTCATCACTATCATCAGAATTGCTCATGGATGCAGTCTCTCCACCAATATCCTTATCCTCCCTATCACTATCTACCTGCCATGCAATGACTGCTATCAGATCTATACCTCCTCCACCTCTACCTCCTCCACCCCTACCTCCTCCATCTCTACCTCCTCCATCCCTATCCTCTCCACCTCTCCCTCTAGGACCCCTGTCATGACTAATCTATTGAGCACCAATAAGAACTATCATATCTATCAAAGGTATAGGCCTATGTTGTATCCACCATACACTATACTACGCTATGGACCCTAGATCTACTACACCAAGCCACCTGATGGGGAGGGGTTCTCAAAGAGAGTCAATCCTTTTCCAAAAGGAAGGCAAGTGATTTCTTAGTGGGATCCCTTCATTTTACTCTAGTCTATCAACCAATCTAAACATCCAAACTCTCTAGGAGTGCTCCCAACCAAAATGTGCTCACTGACTACTCAGGCATGGTTAAGATGCACAAGGGTAAATTCAAACTTACTCTATCAAACTTCTAATATTTTCTTGTAGGGGTTTTAACAGGTGTCCTTAATGTTTTTCCAAACCAATCAGCTAGTTCTGTGTTTAGATTTCACTCATTTCTCCACCGCTCCTTCATTTCCCTATTTTCTAGGCATAGTAGCCCTATAGACCCAATTAGCCCTACCTAACCGGTTTTTGTGGAACTATTCAAAATTTTCCCAAAGAGCCAAGAAAACTCATTTATAATCTAAGTACCCTTTTGGAAGAAATTTGAGATTCATGAAGTGAAGAAACTAGGTCTGCCCGTACAAGTATGGATACCAAAAATGGCATGTTTTGAAGGGTTTTTGGGTCTTTTTGGTCTTCCTCCAAGGGTTTAATTTCTTCCCTGATCTGCCACACCTCCAAACTCCCCTAAAGGCTCTTCCACACTCCACTTTCTCATTCCAAACACTTCGCAACTCCAAACCTTCTCATCCCTGCAAGCACTTGCAAATTTCAATCACTTCCTAACCGGGCTATGATTGAGCTCACCTAGGAAATGATATCCAATGGCCTTTCAATGACCTCTAAATCAAAACAAAGATTATGTACACTATAAAAAGGTTCCATGGCTTGATTCCCAAGGGTTATTGAGAGAAACTCAAAGGACTTCAAGCTAGAACCATGTTTGGGCCTCTAAAACTCTTGCTCAGGCCAAGAGCTATCAAAATCAAAAACTTAATTCAAACCTACAACAAGGACTAACTCAATTGATTCTTGAGCACTATAATAACATGTACAAATCAATTATCAAATAACAACAAAGAAATTAATCCATAAAGTATGGATTGTTGCTCCAAATTTTAGAAAATACAAGGTAAAAATTAGAAAAAAGGTCTTTAAAATGTATTGTGTTTCTCTCTAGGCATTCACCAACCCGATTACATTCATACTTAGGGCATTTATATTCCATTTTGGTCCTAACTAACTCTCCATCAGTTGCTTTAACCACCGATTTGCTCAAACTTGTAAAAAGTTGCAAAATGTTGTCAAGCATCTTTGACAACTTTTGCCAAAAAGTGCATTTTTGCATTTCATGCTTTGTTTCTCATTATAAACCACCTAGGATGACTTAAAACCACTAACATGACATTTCTCAATGCCAAATAAGGCTTTTCAAGATGTTTGACACCAAAATGCACGTTTGTGCCATTTTAGGCTTACAACGGCTTATGAGCCAAAATTGAGTAAATGCATGCTTACATTGACATTCAAACTCCAAATGCATAGAAAACACACATGTGGACCTATGAGTAGTCCATTATTCACAAACCAAAACCAGCCTAAAGACTAACACCCAAAAAAGTAGAAAATGCACTCAAAACTAGGTGCTCTTGCACCACCGCCATCCCCACAAAATAGGAGCAAGACCATCAAACTCACCAATAGCAACATGAGGTTGTACACAAGCACCCCAATCACCAACCTCTGGAGTAGTGCGAGAAAAATAAGTTGTCAAGTATGGAATTCCCTGTACTTCCTCAAACTGTCTAAGCACATGACTAGTAAGATGGATATCAATAACCCTGTGACTACCTACATCTTGACCAATAAGATATCTTTGTTATCGACAAAAAGGAAGATGTTGAGCATCATCAGTCCAACCAGGACAAGTAAGATAAGGTCTCTGTGAGAAGTACTATAAGATATCAATCTGATGATGCCAATACAAGATATTACCTGATGCCCTATGCCTCACACGAACAGTATATCCATAAGCATATGGCTGCTATGGCTCTAAATCTATAAGTAACGCAAGATGAAAGATAGCTATGTGCTCCCAAGCCCATATCTGAAGCAAAGTAATACCACATCCAACTAATTTCTGCTACAAGTAAACAATCCCATGCATCTGATGATACAAAGTGGCAAGAAGACAAGGACCCCAAACAAACACACGTCTGTCAATAATCATATCATGTATAATGCGTCCCCATCCAATAGGAAAACTGTGGGCACGTCTATCAGGAATCAATAATCCAGCAACAGTACAAGCAAGCACAATGGTGAGATCATCATAATCAAAATCATCCCAATGAATATCATAAGGACCATGGATATGTAGATCCTGCTCCTCACACTCAAACAATGTACACAACGTTGAAATATCATCATCACGATCAAAAGTAACTCGCCTACCAGATATCAGAATGTGTAAAATATGCCACACATCCTCAAGTGTGATAGATGCCTCACCAGTCAGTAGATGAAAAGAACATGTCTTTGAATGCCACCCCTCAACCAAAGCAGTAATAATATCCTTGTTGGTGGTAACCTTAGGAAAATGTACTATATAATATAATCCAACCTGTCGTAACAAAGTGGTACCCTCTCCATCCAACTCATGACGTAGATCAAGACTATTAGGTCGTGTCTGCCTAGCAAGAAGTACGGGATAATGTGCCTGCATTTGGAAAATATAAAAAATGAGTCAACTACATCATCAAAACTATCAGGAAGCATAAACTGAAGGAAAAGGGCCTTTATTATGAATTGTGATTTAGTATTACCAATTGTGAAATAAAAGAAGCAAATGCGACATATTTATGCCAAATGCAAATCAAAATTATCATATGCGATATAATACTATCAAATGTGATCCAAAACATTCAATGTGACACAAAGCTAACAATTGCGACATAAAATATCAAGTGCGAAGCGTTAAACTCTATTGCAACATAATTAAGTCAATTGCAGCAATATCGATACTCAATTGCAGCATACATGAAAAATGATACCAAAAAATGATAATTTTTTTTGTAAAATATAGACATAAATTGGCAAAAAATTAGGCAACTCACCATGCCACCAGTGTCAGGAGGTCTCTGATAAGATTGCACTTGCTTGAATAAATGCAGCCTTGCTCTATGACCTGCCATTTCACTCCAAGGACACCATAAGCTCTAATATCTCTAAGAAATTCCTTTAAAACAAAAAAAAAGCAAATGAGCTCAAATCCATACCAATCCTCAATATATAAGCCCAAAAATTAGGGTTTCTTAACATAAACGCCCATGGACCCCTCCAACTTCAACGCGGTTTTAGACATAGAAAATGAGATCGAAACTCTGTCAAACTTCATATTATCACTATCTAGCATATTTCTGAAAAACTGGTCTTCGATCCAAAAATTTCCGACCACTTTTTCTGAGGGAGAATTATACCCTAGCATCATCGAGGCATACTGGGGCATAAATTTTTCATTTTCTTTGAAACAACATCATTTTGACATTGTCTCAAAGAGGGGCAAATGTAGACACCTAAAAATGTCTCATTAATTCTACACTAATTATTCGTCTATTTAATTAAGTAATTCTTTAATTATTTGATTAAATTAACTATTTCTTCTAATCATCACCCTTCGACACTTCTAATTATTCTATTTCTATTCTCAAATAATTTTAATGAGTTAACCATATCTCAATTATTAATTAAATATCAATTATTTAATTAATTACAACATTTTCCTTAGTTAAATAATCTTTATTATTTAATTAATTCTATTTCCTAAGTTTAAATTATTTAAATTAATTAACTTATTCCTCCAATTCCCCGAATTATAATTCCAATTAATTCTATCTAATTTCATTTCATATTTCCCCAAATTCGAATTTCACTTCATTTCATCTAATTTCATATTTCCAAATTCACATTTTTCCCAAATCTGAATTTCAGTTAATTTCATGTGCATTTCAGCATTCGAACGACCAAATTCAAATCCACATTGAAAATGAAAATCAAATTCAATTTCAAATTCCTACAACACATGCTAAAATCAGAACTGATTGATCAAATCAATTAACTCATCAATCATCCTTTTTAACTCAAAATCAATTCAGTCTTCTAATCAATCAATTCAGTCATCTCTCCAATCTATTCAATTCACTAATCAATCAAGTGAGTTGACTAATCCATACATTTAGTTCACTCTTTAATCAATCCAGTTGACTACTCAATCAAATGAGTTAACAAATCAATCAATTGAGTTCACTGATCAATCAATTTTAGTTGTCTCCCAATCAACACTTGAGTTCTATTTCTCTCCCCCTTTGTGTTGAAAATCTATAAATTCAACCTCTTTTCATCAATTCAAGCTAGCTTTTCTTGAATCACATAATCACAGTCTTCAAAGTATTTGTATGAAGGAAATTGATGCAATACCTGAGAGCCACCAACCACTCAAATTGGAGAAGCACAATGGAAGCAAAGATGCAAAATGAGGGAGTTCTTATTTGAATTCATTCTTTATTTCGTATTTATTTTCATTGATTATGTTTGTTTGTTTGTTAATTAGTTGAGAATTGGTGATTCATTTTTATTTTCTAATTAGATTAATACATTCATGACATTCAGGCATAGAAACAATCACCAATAGAATCCTGAAACTCCACCAGAAGTTGCACCAACACCACTTATGAAATTCATCAAAGATCTCCACCAAAAGCTTTGTCAATGAAACCCTCGCTAGAACCAAAAACCAAGCTTCTAAGTAAGCAGGATAGCATCTGATCACCAGACCAAAACCAACTGACCAAATATGAGTAAGAGTATCATGAACAAGCCAATTCCATCACCAAACTATACTAGAGCCTACCGGATTATGCCGGATCCATGTTGACTAGAAACCACTCATCCTACCGGGACCAGAAGGGTGTCGATAAAGCATCCAAACAGCTAGTGTTGGAATCAATGACAAGACATCAATACGACACATAATCAATTCCACCAAATGACCAACAATATCCCCCTTTGGCATTGATGGCAACACTAGATTTGAAAAAAATCTAAGTACGAAGAAATGCCAAACAAGTCTCCCCCAATGGAAGACAATTAACAATCTCTCATATACATCAATATCAATATCTCTCCCCCTGTGAATAATATCTTTGTAAAGCTCTGGATTTCTCTTTCTTTTTCTTTTTTTTTTCACTTTCTTTTTTTTTCATATCAATATCACTCCCCCTTTGACATCAATGCCATACATCTGATAGAAATATCAAAGCAAAAACATAAATCATTGAATCACAAAGCTGACTACTCCCCCTAAGCAGTAGCATCCCACATTAGTGTCGGAATGAGTAGTATCTCTGATAATGCATGTCGGTCTGATGCCAAACTGCATCAATCAAGTCGCTACCAGAGGAGCAGAAACTCCCAATACGTCTCTCAGGTACTCAAATGATTCATTGGGCAAAGGTTTAGTGAAAATATCTACAATTTGTTCTTTAGTGTTCATATAAACAAATCTAACTCAATTTGCTTCCACCTTCTCCTTCAAAAGGTTATACTTCATAGATATGTGTTTTGTTTTAAAATGAAATACCGAATTCTTTGATATATCAATAGCAATAGAGTTATCATAGTGAATAACTACCTGTGCATCACAATCCACCTTTATATCCTCCAACATTTGCTTCATCCATAAAACTTGTGTACAATTAGTAGCAGCAGCAACATACTCAGCTTCAGCAGTAGATGAAGAAGTACATGACTATTTCTTGTTGATCCATGAAACCAACTTCTTTCCAAGAAAGAAAGCTCCACCAGAAGTTTTTTTTTGGTCATCAACATCTCTATCCCAATCAGCATCTATATATGCACATAAAGTAAAGTTATCATCCTTAGGGTACCACAAGCCATATTCTAATGTGCCTTGTAGTTATCTACAAATCCTTTTCAATGCCATCTCATGATTTTCTCTAGGATCACTCTGAAATATTGAAACAATACAAACAACATTCATAATGTCAGGCCTAGTCTGGTTCAAATAAAATAGACATCCAATCATAGATTTGTATCTTGTAGGATTTACCGGTGCAGAAATATCTTTTCTTGTCAATTTATCACTTGTAACCATAGGAGTACTTACTAGTTTAGAATTTCCCATACCAGATTTATTCAACAATTCCTTAGCATATTTAGTTTGACAGATAAAAATACCTTTGTCAGTCTGAGTAATATGCAAACCTAAGAAAAATTTCATCTCACCAATCATAGACATCTCAAATAATTGTATCATAGACATCTCAAATACCTACAAACAATATTTGTATCATCTGGTAGTGAAAAACCATAAGGTTGCTCAATATAAACTTCCTTATCAAGATCCCCATTCAAAAATGCACATTTAACATCCATCTGATAAACCTTATAGTTTTTATAAGCAGCATAGGCAAGAAATAATCTTATAGCTTCAATCCTAGCTATGGGTGCAAAAGTCTCTCCATAATCAATTCCTTCCTTCTAAGAATATCCTTTACAAACCAATCTAGCCTTATTCCTTATAACTTGACCATCCTCATTCAATTTATTCCTAAAAACCCATTTAGTTCCAATAACATTTTTATTTTTAGGCCGAGGAACCTAGGTTCATGGGTTATTTTTCTCAATCTGATCTAATTATTCTTCCATAGCTTTTAACCAATGTTCATCTTTACATGCCTCAATTACTGATATTGGTTCAACTTGTGAAATTAAACATACCTCATTAGTTGCCAGTCTTCTTCCTGTCATCACTCCATTGCTCTTATCCCCAATGATCTGATCTTCAGAATTATTCAATCTCACATACCTAGGAGTCTTCTAACTTTTTGTTCCTCTTCCCTATTCTTTAGTTACTATAGAATTCTCTGATACTGCCAAAGTAACCGGTTCAACTCTTTGTTCTAGTGAAGGTGCTACCGATTCAGATATAATCATTTCCACTGTCGGTTTCTTCTCATAAACTCTTATTTGACTTTTGTTCAGCTCATCTACTTTGACATTAGCACTCTCCACAATTCTCTGCAATCTCTTGTTATAACATCTATATGCTTTTCTTTCATTAGAATAACCAAGAAATATGCCTTCATCACATCTAGGATCAAATTTCCCAATGATATCATCTCTCTTGCTATAATATTTACTACCAAAAATTCTAAAATACTTATCTATAGGTGGATTGCCAAACCATAATTCATAAGGTGTCTTACCGGTTTCTCCTTTGATATGTACTCTATTGAATGTATAAACCATTGTACTCACTACTTCTCTCAAGTAGATATGAGGTATACTAGCTTCCATCATCATTATTCTAACAACATCCAAGATAGTTTTGTTCTTCCTTTCCACAACTCCATTTTGCTGAGGTGTTCGAGGAGCAGAAAATTGTCTTCTTATTCCATGCATCTTACAAAAGTTATTAAACTCACCGGATGTGAATTCTCCACCATGATCTGATCTCAAACATTTAATCTTCAATCCTATCTCAATTTCCACTTTAGCCTTAGAGATTTTAAACTTTTCAAATTCTTCAAATTTTTCTTTCAGAAAAGTAACCCACATCATTCTAGAATAATCATCAATGATTAGCATGAAATATTTATTACCTTGAAAACTTTTAACTCTAGTAGGGCCACACAAATCAATATAAATAAGATCAAGAAAATCATTTGATTTATCTTCTATACTCCTAAAAGAGGTTCTGACCTGTTTACTCATTTGACATTCTTTACATACCATATTATAGAGCTTCATAATCTTAGGTATATCCCTAACTGCCTTAGTTGAACTAATCTTCATAATGCAATCAAAATTCACATGACACATCATTTTATGCCATAGCCAACTCCCATAAATTTGTGTAATCAAACATGTATTCTCACTAGAGTTCAAATGAAATATATTACCTTATGTTTGTCTACTAGTTGCAATCTCCAAGCCAGATCTATTAATGATTTTTTCATTTTCCATCCTTGAACTGTAATTGAAATCCCTTATCTATCAATTTTCCTACACTCAAAAGATTATGCCTCAAGCCTTCAACATAATAAACATTTTCAATATTGTTCTTACCATCCAATGATAAAGTTCCTTTCCTTTGATCATGCATGCCTTGTCATCTCCAAATCTAACTAGACCACCATCAAATTCTTGCAAAGATAGAAACATCCCTTTATCTCTAGTCATATGATGTGAACAACCACTATCAATCACCCATTCATCCTTGTCTTCAATTTTAGCAGCAAGTGACTTCTCTTTAGTTACATTCTATTCCAGTGCCGGATCATCTTCCTTGATGACCAGGAACATCCATTTCTTCCCATTGCTAGATCCACTAGCAAAGTCTTATGTCGGTTCATCATCAGACTTAGTAATGCCTTCCTCATCTACTATGTGGCATGATTTGTCTATGTTTTTCTTGTATTTATACATTTTCTAATATCCAGGGTTAGGCTTAAATGATCTTCTAACTCTTTCTTCAAATCTTGAATTTCTTTCAGGAAATCTAGATGCAAAATGACCAATCTTATTACATGCAAAACATTTAAAAGTTGATTTTTCTTCATACTTACTTCCTACCAGTCCTTTAGGTACTCTCCCAGAAAATAGTGCTTCAAGTTTCTCAAACTCATCATCTTCTCTCTTCATATCTTCCAATTCTTTTGCATACAAAGATTTCCAATCTTGCTTACCGGTTGTAAATGTAGATGCATGAAAAGAAGGTTCAGACTTCACAGCTCCAGAAGGTCCAAATTCTTCAATCTCAAAAGCAGATAGTTTCCCAACAAAAGTATCTCTGTTTACAGATGTATTAGCCATTGTTCTCAACTCATTAATATCACTAGCCTTCATTTTGTAAGCCGGTGGTTGGGCTCTTGGGAATTTAGAAACAATTTCATCTTCGCTTAGAGTTCCACCACAACATTGAATTCCCATAACAATCTCATTTACCCTTTCCATGAATGCAGTAATCCTTTCATCTTCTTCCATCTTCAGGTTTTCATATCTCACCTAGTAACCATCAAGTTTAGAAATCTTCACTATAGGGTCGCCTTCATTAAGATTCTCCAACTTATCCCATATAGCCTTTCCAGATGATTTTCCGGTTAATCCCATTATTTGTTGATCAGAAAGTACACATAAGAGGGCTTCTCTTGCTCTACAATCATTCTCAAGCTCCTTGTCCAGGTTTGCTAGAGGAGGATTGTCAGATTCTAGATTATAGGGTGTGACACCATTCTATGTGATCTCCCAAATCTCCTTGCCAAGACATCTCAGATGAGTCTCCATCTAAATCATCCATATTATGTAAATTGTTCCATCAAGCCTCACAATATTCCTTCGAAAGATAGCTCTAGAAGAACTAGATGAACTTAAACTATTAGTCGCCATAGGATCTTCCTCAAGTGGTTAAGCTTTCTGCAGAGAGGACCAAAGCTCTAATACCAATTGTTAGACAATTCAAATAACTGGAAGACAACTAAGAGGGGGGAATGAATCACTTGTCATAGATTACCGAAACCATTAGCAATTTAAACTTTAATACCGAAACCTAAAATATTAATATCGGAATAGAAAATAAACCAATTAAGCATAAACAATAATCACAAAATAAATACCATCCACATGACACCAAGATTTGTACCTGGAAAACCTGGTAAAGGGAAAAATCATGGTGGGAAGCCTACCCATAGTCAGATAATACTTCTACATTAAGTATGTGAATTACAATTGAGGGGCCTTCACTTGCAGGAAGACCAATAGCCTAGAGCGCACTGCTCATCACAAAAGGAGCCTCACTAACTAATAGAAATCCATACTACAATTTGGAGAAATTTTGAACTGCAAAAGATAGCATCTCCTATGCTTGAGTATAGTTTTGGTTAAGCTCAATACCAGAGGACTAAATCCTCTTACATAAACCCAATTTGATCTCCAATGATCGACCAACTCCTCTACCTGAATGATATTACATTATTCGCACATTACATTCCTTGACCATGACCTCTAACAATAACCATGATGATCTACAATGAGATCTTACATCTATATATAGAAACCCTCAACGATAAACAATCAAGTTGGCCACCAGACAATAAACCAATTACATAATTACAAAACATGTCAGCCTAAGACTAGATAAATAATATCAGCACATAAGACATCTTGGAAATATATTAATAGATCATATCCACGCGTTACATTAAAGTTGGTCCATAACCTAGATCAATCGAGACCTAGTATAGGTCCACATGCTATAGCAATGATCTCCATCCGCCAAGTCTCGAACATGATCACCAACAGCATCCTGAAACTCCACCAGAAGCTACACCAACACCACTTATGCAATTCATCAAAAATCTCCACCAAAAGCTCTGTTGGTGAAACCTTTGCCGAAACCAAAAACCAAGCTTCTAAGTAAATAGGATAGCATCTGATCACCAGACTAAAACCAACTGACCAAATATGAGTAAGAGTATCATGAACAAGCCAATTCCATCACCAAACTATACCAAAGCCTACCAGATCATGTCGGATCCAAGCTAACCAGAAACCACTCATCCTACAAAGACCAGAAGGGTGTTGGTAAAGCATCCAAACAGCTAGTGTTGGCATCAATGATAAAACATCAATGCAACACATAATCAATTCCACCAAATGACTAACAACAGATTACCACTTTTCATGCACACATCCACATCTTGAAATTAAAAAAAAAAAAAACTAAACTTTAATGAGTAATTCAATATGGTTACCTTTAAATTTTGAAAATATGCTAAAAATAAGAATTACTGTTTGAACTACCAAAACCTTTTAAAGATTAATATTGAGATGGTCAAACTTTGTGTACACAAAAATGTTCATATTTTTATCACTATAATATAGCATAGCTTTGTTGGCAACAATGTAGCAAACTTAGAGGGGGGGGGGATGAATCAGTTTGCTCACAAACTTTAATCAACTCAAAACTAATTTCAGAATCTGATAATTAACAATGAAAGCACAAATCAACACCACATCAATAACACACATAACACCAAGATTTTTGATGTGGAATACCCAATTAAGGGAAAAACCACAATGGGAACCTAGCCACAATGAGATGATACCCTGTTAGAAGTATATGAAATATTACAATGGGGAATGCACATACATTCAGGCACACTGCCTAGAGCTCACTTCTCAAAATACATAACAAGAAGGGCTAGAACCCTGAGGAAGACTTGTTGTCTTACAAAAACATTTGGATTACATCTGGAAGATCATGAACTAATAGAATAGCATCTTCTCATGCCTGGTTACAGTTCTGGTTAATCACACAATCTGATCTGCTTTGACACACTTCTTCACACTTCTGAAATATCAAAAAAATTGTTCAAACGCTTATCCGGTCATACACATTCAGATACACTCACAGAAACCACACAGATACATCTCTCATATGGTTATTACATATATTTATACAAATCATCAACCTATATTTCAAGGTTGGCTTAACACACATCAAAAATTACAAGAATATAACCACATACACTATAAAATAGCATGCAGACCAAAAATATGTCGGCTAAGACATAGTATGGACCTAAATCAATACCTCTAACAAGAAAAAACTTCAATAATTAAGCCACGAACATCCGCAATATGCTACAATCATCATGTCAGCCAAGAGCATGAAGAACACCACCAGATCAAAGAAAATAATCAATAACATGTACAACAATCAACGTGAACCATCAACATGGATAGGACATAGTCTAGAAACATCCACAAGCATCATGAATTACCACAACATCACCACTTACTAGAATCTTCATTATCATTATATCGAACCTCAACAATACACATTGAACTAACTATCAAACTGAAATATTCACTTGTGGAGCTCCAAATCATGAACCATCTGAATTGAGGACACATATGAACGTCCCAAACACTCTACCAAATCCAAAAACCAAGATATTGCAACACATAGCAATGTGGAGCAAAATCCAAAACACTGGTCAACATTAAACAATAGAAAAACCAACAGCAATACCGGATCTCATAACTTAATCAAAACACCATGCAGACCACTGAAACTTTAGCTGAATCAACCAGAGATACTTATCTCAAAGCTCTTTAATCCGCAAAAACTCATCTGCAACACATTGGCCAAACCAACTCATTTAATCTAACTGCAACACTAACGCACACAGAGGAATATGTTGACATCAATGACAACACATCATTCCAACAAACTTCTCAATAATATCCAACAAGCTTCTATTTGCACCCCCTATTTTTTTGTTCAATTAAATATTTTTCAAAACTAATTGGTGAAAACATGCCTAAACATACTATTACAAAATATTATTTAAAATTTTTATTTAAAAAATTATGATTTCCAAATAATTGTATCTAGAAAATTGTATTACTTCCACAAAAATATATAACAATATTTAAAAAGAAATGTACATGTATTGAAGCATAGAACAATATTATGTATTAATTCCACAAAAATATAAAACAATATTTTATAAAAAAATATGCATGTATTGAAGCATAGAGCTATAGAATATGAATTCTTTGAGGGGGTGACCTCAAATATTAAATATAATACGAATTATTTATTATAACTTATGATGGCTTTGAGAGTCTTTCTCTTTCTTATTTATAGGCATAACTAAAACTAATAAATGAAAATAGTAAGCTTAAGCATGTTACAACTACTTAACCTTGGTACACTTAGGAAGATAGAATAGTAGGAAACTAACACACTCATCCCCTTTACAAAAAGGTTACCCTTAATTGCTTAGCAACTCTTGATGCTTCTATATAAATTATTCATCTTCGCATATTTTTGTATAGATGAGGATGTCATGAAAAAAATACCAACAAATTTTTTTAAAGTACGGATAGAACACTAAATTCATAAGGTTTTGAAATTTGATGGAGGATTAGTAAAACCAAACAACATAAATAAGAATCCATATTAATAGTCTTGTGTAGAACAGTAAAAGCTATAAACCAAAAAAAAATTTACATTGTGAATAAAACTAAAGAAGAATTTTATTATAATCATAAATTCTCATCTATTACATCCAATGTATTGACTTTCTTAAGATCTAGGGATTAACTAAAGCCCTAATCTATCCTCGTGTGTTCAAACCCCAGTGGGTCAAGTTTGTTTTGAGAAAAGTTCATGATGACTTCATGTGTCTAGAAGAGCAACCGTTTAAGATTACCAAGGAAATCATTCATCTGATCACCAGTTACCCTATTTATGATCATGCCTGAGCTCAAAAGATGATATCACAGAAGGAATTGATTAGTTTAACCGAAGTAGAATCAGATTGCAGAGGACTGAAATTGAACAATGTCACTAATGCAGAACTAAAATTTTCCATTAGAGTAATAGGTTACTGTTTCTTCCAATCGGCAAGGGAAAACAGTGTACCTTGTCTAGCAATAGACCTAGCATACAAAATTGTGAAAAAGGGAATGAAAATTGATCTATGTGAGGTGTTGTTGAAAAACCTGTTTGAGAATCTGAACACCATCAGGAAGTCGAAGAAGAACAACTCGGCTAATACACTAAAGTTTGGATCACTACTTGTATGCATGTTTTGCTATTTTGAAAAATTATTTCCATTAGTCGGTAAAGTTGTTTGGGAACTACACCGACCAATCACCCATCTGATCAATGACTTCATTAAGAAGCTAGGTGATAATTTTAATGATATTATGGATGATTACTTCAGTAAGTTTCAAGAGAAAATGCATAACAGGTACCGGATTCCACCCAAGCTAGTGGAGAAATACAAAGATGACATATATTTTAAAGTAGACACTAATTACTGTTATGTGAATGATGTGGAACCAAGATCTCAATCTTTGTCACCTATGGGTTACGAGATTGATTTTGACATCACACAACAACAAATTGATGCATTTCTTACATTACCAAGGCATGCTACCAAGCTGAGGTATGGAACCTATGAAGAAGTGAAGGAAAAAGTAAAAATGAGCATTGTAGTACCCAAAGCTATAAGAAAGGCAACAAAGATGATAAAGGCATTATCAAAGAAATTTGGAGAAGATTCTTCCTCCACACCTATCAAAGGCACTATAGCCATTACCAAAGAGGAATTTGAAGCCCAAGAGGCAGCTATAACATTGAGCACCGAATTGCCTAAGGGAAAAGTGTTGAAAAGAAAGAAACAGGACACATCAAAGGCCTCACCGACTCCTCCATCAAAGCGACCTAACACAAGAGCATCTGCAGCTTCACCGAGTAAGAAAACAAAGAGTGTTACTATTCCCAAGGTAACAAAAACTTACAAGAAATCTACTCGGAGACTCATTTTGGCAAAAGAGTCTAGTGACACCGAATCTGAGGATGCAAGCAAATTTCAGATTGTCAAGAGCAAGAAGGTAAATGTACATAGTGTTGAAAATTTTTGTACTAATCTGAAGGAATATGGTGGATTTGGAGGATTCAAATATGTTAAGTATGAATCTAGAAATGAAGATGAAAAGAGACAAATTGAAGAAGTTGTCATCTGCACACTTTTGAAATTCCGATTGGTCCCATTAGAAGTCTCTATTTCTCTTCCAAAAGAATTATATGCACATATTGATAATAGGTGGCAATATGCCCTAGACTCAGAGAAATAGATCAGAGAATGAAGTCTAGTACATCTCTTTCCTGACATGTCGGTAGCTGAAATAAAAGAGCATCTGACAACCTACCACACAAAGTTCCTCGTCAAACAAAAAGCCTTGAAACTAATGAATGGGTTGTATATTGAAGTGGAAAATGAGACAAAAGAAAAGTGGTAGGAAATATTTAGAAACAAGGATGTTGGTGAGCAAGCTGAAGTTGAAATAGTTGATGTCACCGAGCAAGATCATGATGTTACCGAGCAAGATCCTGCTGACACCATTCAATTAGATGAAGATATCATGGATACAGAGGCACTGGAATAGGAAATGATAGAAGGCAATGCATATGCAAAACTTGTATCCAGTGAATCAGTCTTGGAACAAGTTCAGCCTTATCCACCGATCAAACAACCTGTCTCAACTGAAACCCCTCAAGATACGGATAAAGGCACCGAAGATCACAAGTCTACAGCAGGAGAAGGTACTACTCAAGAACAGATGTCTCAGGATCCTTCTAGCACTGAAAAATGTTGCAACTGAGACACTGAGTACCGAGACACCAAAGGACACTATAGAGGCTAAAGAAACTAACCAAAGTGTTGCCTCTACCGAGCAACTTATCGAGGGTCATCAAGCCTCACAAGCCATTATCTTAGTTCAATCGGTGAAAGGTAAAGAAAAGAAGATGAAAAAGCATAGTTTCAAAGTAGATTTGTCAAAACCAATAGTGTTGCCCAATATTGATATATCCAAATTAAAGGGGCAAGCACTCATTGATTTCGGTGAACTTTGCAAAGCAAAGGCCGAGCAAGAGAAGCAAATGGCTATTCAAAAGAAAAATAAAGTACTTCAGAAGGTGAAAGCACTCTTAACAGATATGCTACCTGAAGCTACAATAACCAAAGATGTAGCCATCTACATTCAACTGGATGAACTCCTAACCAAGATAGAGACATCTGGAGTAGATGCATCCGAATATTTGAGCAAGTTAAAAGACAAGGAGCTCATTGCAAAAATGATAGAAGAGGTACAGAAAGCTATAGTTGTTGGCAAAGTTAAACTTGTCAAATTTATTGCTGAGTTGACCCCTCAACTCAAGCACATTCTTTATTTATTTCAGAAACTCTGTACATTTTCTTTATTCATTAAAGACATCAAAAATAAAATAGAAGCAATTGAGAAAGAGATCACCGATCTCTCAAATAAGTTGACCACTGAGCCCAATTCTGTTCATAATTTCTATACAAAGTTACAATAGCTCATGGCTCAACAATTGGACCTAAGAAATGAAGAACACAAGATCAGGATGGACATAATGACACTTCAAACATTATTCCTTCCTCATCTTTCATCCATCCAAGAATAGATCAACCGAGCCACGTGCTTATCTACTACACAAGAGGGAAGCACTCTAGATGGCTTAATATCATTATTGTCTAATATTCAAGCGCAAAATTCTTTAATGGACAGTGTAAAAGATGCCCTCTTTATCGCTCTCACCGAAGCATGGACAAAGTACAAATCCATTTTTGACCAATTGCCACCACCGAATGGTAATTAAATTTTGATGTTTGTCAAAAAGGGGGAGTGATATAGTATTCAAAGCATCAAAGTATAGTATCAAACAAAAGGAGTGTAGTATACAGGGGGAGTATACTGAGCAGAGTAAGCAGAGTACCCAAGAACAGTGAACCGAGCAGTGAATAGAATGTAAGCAAAGAACAAGTGCAACACACAAAACATTGATCACCGAGCATGCAAAATCAAAGTTTTCTACAGTATATCGATAAGAGGAGTATATCTGGATTTACTATTTCATTGACTATTGTATATACTATCAGTATAGTCAAATTTTGCATGTATATAGATTATTGAGTTATAACTTTGAAAGCAGTTTTTGTCAAACATCTCAACTAATGTCAAAGCAACACTTTTGTTACTACTTATCAAGTTGCCATTAGTTTTTATGTTCAAAGTTATTCTATATACTCTAGTCGGTTATATCTACCGAAATATTCAGTCGGTATGCACAGTCCAGTCGGTTATAGAAGAAAGTAGTCACAGAGCCTAGTATGCACCAAGTTGTCTACCAAGTATCATTCCATGTCTATCGAGCAACAAAGATGACACACCAAGTTGATATACACCAAGTGAAACATGTTACCAGATTCAATGAACCTGGACATATATATGGAAACGTGTTACAAGATCAAGGAACATAGAACCGTTATCACATTGGAAATTGCACTTAAAGATTGTGTATGATTTCAAGGTCATCTAACCAATGAAATATTTTGCATGGCTATTCATTCGATAAAAAAAGTTTGTAAGATCGAAGCAATGAATGGATCATCGTCATAAGAGATCTATTTATACAACATGGATTAAGAACATATATATACATGTAGCATGACAGAAAGGAAGATATAGAAATATATGAAGCAAGACATGTGAAAGCACTAAGTGTTATGACTGTTACAGAGACACGGAGGTCACCGAGAAGGATTTTAGAGAACAGTCAAAGAACAGAGTAAACAGAAGGGTTTACCGAGTTACTATATGGGTTACCGAGGTATGCTATAAGCAAGGTAATCTTATTTTGAGCACATAGAATCTGCTATAACATTCCAGATGTAAAGTTGCAGATATTTGTAATGATTTTATTGTAATATTTTGAAGTTGTAAGAGAAACCTTTAACAAGGTAAAAGACTCTAATCAAGTCTATAAATTGTAAAGCCTCTAACTAGGTGCAGCATTTAGATTAAGTGTTGTAAAATCCTTTAGCAAGGTAGATCTAATAGATCTTGATACTCCTAACAGGGTAAGCTATCAGAAATAGCTAAACATGTAGCTCTAACCGAGCAACCTTTATTATTGGAGTAGTGAAGTTGTGGGTGCCATCGCTACCATAGTTTTTCTCTCTAACCAAGAGTTTCTGCGTAACCAAAATATATGTGTTATGGAGTGAATCATGTATGATTGTTATTTATTTGTTTTAGCATTATATTATGTTACTACACTATTCAATTTATGCATAACAGCAAAGATATTGTTAAGAAAAGGATTTGAAGTACTGATTCACCCATCCCCTCTCAGTACATTAGCTTTCCATATTGGGCCTAACAACTTCCCGAGCCTCATATAAAAAAATATTGTTTATATTGAAGGTCTCAATATATATATATATATATATATACATATATATATATATATATATGTATATATATATATAGATATATATATATGTATATATGTATATATATGTATATATGTATATATATCTACATATGTATATGTATATATATACATATATACATATGTATATATATACATATATACATATGTATATATATACATATACATATGTAGATATATATACATATATACATATATATACATATATACATATATACATATATATACATATATATATATACATATATATATATACGTATATATATATATATATATATATATATATATATGTATATATATTTCTCTACACTATGTCGCACAACTCCCAAACCAAACTGAGGTAGAAAACACCAATATAATTTCAAATCATAGTCTCATTTACAAACTCTGTATACTCTTCTTTAATAGTACAAATAAAAACAAGAATAAAAATGAATGCTTTGTGTAGAGCCCAACAAAGAAATAGATGCATGAAACCCTTCTCTCATAGAAAAAGACCTCAAATGAGATTATAGGTTCACCTTTTATTGCCTTTATTCAAACAAAATTTTCAGCAGATTCATATTGGCCAGCAGAGATGCCAAAATCCTTGCCAATTTCACAAACACCTTCCTTAAAACACCTCAAAAGTTGGGAATGTCACACTGAAAAATATTTTGCAAAATTTAATGCCAAACTTCAATAGATGTAAGTGATCAATAAATGCACAAACCTACCAAAATGATGGTAGCAATAAATAAAGTGGAACCCATTATCTGCCAAGTGAAATAAAATTGACAGCACCTTCTTTCTTCTTTGCAACCATGGTTCCTCGATCACAGGCACAAAAATAATAATTTCTTTGATACCAATGTAAAATAGTAAAATCAGTAAACCATAAGATTTACATTGTGAATAAAACTGAAGAAGAATTTTATTATAAATGTAAGTTCTCGTCCATTACATCCAATGTATTGGCTTTATAAAGCAATTAATTTTCCCATACAAAACTCACTTATGGGAATGAACTTCCTAGTTAACCTAGCTACAAACTAACTAAATTATTGAATGTAAACCTTATTTCCCAATGTCATATTCTAAATAAAATCTTATGTACATCGTTCTTTATTGAAATCAATGATAAACACAAATATAACTTAGCTAAGGAATCCAAACCAATCCATTCATCTAATAATTCATCAATAATAGATTCTGCAATGTTGAATGTTGTTTCTCCTCCATGCAACCTCCACTCAACTTTTAATCTGTCACCTACTTGCTCCATAGTGGCTCCTAGCATCATATTTCCCAATGGTTTCTCACAATCTAACATAGGATATGTTGGTTCCAACAAAGCAAAAATTAGTCTCAACTCAGCGCACTAGTTTGTATCATGCCCTAACTCCATTTGAATGTACTCTACCCTATTTTTCTCTATCTGCATCATGAATTCTCTACATAGGATTATATTTGGTGGAAAGAGTGCCTTCTTCATCCCTTCATCTACAATCGCCTCTTCTTCTGGCATGGTGGTGATGTGATGCCCGCCAAAATACCCTAGAGAAATAATCCAAAATCTACTAAAAAATGGAGATAAAAAAAAAATTCCTTAAAGTCAACCATTACTTCTACGTAATCACTAATATTTACTAATGCAACACTACAACCAAGTTGGGCTCTAACATGGAGAGTTTGCATGGAGGAGGAGTAAGCGGCAATGGTAGAATTCAAATTTTGAATTCTCTACAAGGTGGGAACTCTGGTTCCAATGGAGGTAGTGGCCAGATCAATGGAGTTGGCCAGATGGGGGAGAAGGATAAGCCTCTCGATATTCTGCAGGCTGACGGTACTCTGTCAGAAAAGAATACGGGTCCTAGAAACATGGTTGGGGGGTCCAACCCATGTGAAGTTGTGTTGGAGAATGGAAAAGATATTAGAAAGTGGTCAACCCTCTTTGGAACTAGACCATTTGGGAAATCTTCCCTGCCTCCTGTTAAGAATATATCAGACCCGACTGGTGGTAAGTTTGCCATCTCTATTCCTGACTTGGTTTTTTATCATAATATAAGTAGTATGTCTAACTCTCTAGTGGGTAAATTCATGGGATCTCGCCCAAACATTGAGGTTGTTAGGGCTTATGTTAAATGGAAATGGGCTTTGAAATGCAATGTTGAAATTTTGGCTCTGCCCAAACGCCTTCTCACCTTTTCCTTTTCTTGTGAAGAAGACAAAATAAGGATCCTTTGTGGTATAACTTGGTTGGTCAGAAAGACAGCTATAGTCCTCCAAAAATGGCACCCGAATCTAAATATGAGTGAATCTCTTCTGGTGCAAGTCCCAGTCTAGGTTAAGCTCCTAGGTCCGCCTCTTGAATACTAGGCAGAAATTATTTTCTCAGGTATTGAAATCTCTTTTGGTGAGCTCCTCTCAATAGATCTGATCACAGCCTCAAGAAGAAGGCTCACTCATGCTAGATTCTATGTAGGGGTTGCCCATGACACGGATATACCTGAGCAGATAGATATTGTGTCTATGTTGGGTACTTGGAAATAACATATTGAATATGAATCCATCCCCTTTGCTTGTTTCCACTATAAAAAAGTAGGTCACTGGGCTAAACATTTCCCTCTAGAGCCCAGAGGGGATAACAAGCAAGCCAAAAGTGCAGTTGAGAGTAGAAAGGCTCCGAAGAAAAAGGTCTGGCAAGTCAAAAATACAAAAAATAAGGAAGCTAACCCAGTTGAGATCAATTGTTTTGGACCCCTAGGGGAGAACAAGGATGTGGTCTCCTCAGCCTCTATTTCTAAATATCATTCCCCCCAGGATTATTTGAGGAAGGAACGTATGGGAGTAGATAACCTCCTGGGAGGGCAGATCCAAAGAGAGGAAATAATAGAACAACATGAATCTTCTAAAGAAACTACCCAAATGGTGATTGCTGACACCTTGGCTAGTAAGGAATCTTCCAATGAAGAGAATCAAAAGGATAAGGATATTAAGGAAGTGGAGCAATCTGAGGAAGGGGAGATTACTGGATCACAGGAAGAGAAAGTTGACTCTTCCCCTCTCACAAATAGTTCTGATTTTCAAGAGGGCTAGAACTTGTTATTATTTAATAATTTGTCATTAGTTTTATGTCCAAAGTCATCCTATATACTCTAGTCGGTTAATACTACCGAAATATTCAGTCGGTAAGTACTAAGGTTGTCGGTTACAGAAGAAAGGATAGTCACTGAGATGAGTAATACCAAGCTGCCTACCAAGTAAAGTTCCTATGCCTACTGAGCAGCAAAGAAGGTATACCGAGTTAATCTTAACCGAGTGGAAACATGTTACTAGATTCAATGAACTTGGACACGTATGTGGAAACATGTTACAAGAATCGAGAATAGGGAACCGTTATTACATAGGAAATTGTATTCAAAGATTTTGTATGATTTTGAGGAAGTTTATCCAATGAAATAATTTCTATGTTTATTCATTCGATAAAACATGTTTGTATGATCAATGTATGAACAAGATCACTGTCTCAGAGATCTATATATGCAAAGTGATTTGAGTATCTAACATTGAGAGGAAAGATTGATGATTTGAAAATGAAAATCATAAGAGAAGAGTGAAAGAGATATTCAGAGGTCATCGAGAAGGTTTTTCAGAAAATAGTTTTAGGGATAGAGTATACAGAAGAGGTCACCGAGTTGATTTATCAATTACTGAGGTATGCTATGAGCAAGGTAATTTCATATTGAGCATATAGAATCTACTATAACATTTCAGATGTAAAGTTGCAGATATTTTGTAAAGGATTTTTATTGAATCATTTGAGTTGTAATAGAAACCTTTAATAGGGTAAAAGACTCTAACAAAGTCTATAAGTTGTAAATCCTTTATCCAAGTACAACATTTTGTAAAAGCGTTTGTAAAATCCTTTAGCAAGGTAGATCTAAAAGATCTTGATACTCCTAACAGAGTAAGCTATCAGAAATAGCTAAACATGTAGCTCTAACCGAGCAACCTTTATTATTGCAGTAGTGAAGTTGTGGGTGCCATCCCCACCGCAGTTTTTCTCTCTAACAAAGAGTTTCTACATAACCAAAATATTTGTGTCATGGAGTGAAATGTGTATGGATGTTATTTCTATGATTATGCTTAAGCTTTATATATTATGAGATCAGCTATACACAGTTTATGTTTATCAGTAAGATTGTTTTTGAAGAAAAGTTTTGAAGTGCTGATTCACCCCTCCCCTCTCAGTACATTAGCTTTCCTAGTTGGACCTGACAATTAGTATCAAAGCACTACTCTTGGAAAAGGGTTTTACAGCCTAAAGAGAAAGATCCTATCAATGAAAGGCTATAAACAATCATGCAGAATTGTGAATCTTCAAGAAGAATTGGATCATGCTAATCAAGTGATTGCAGACATGCAGAGACAAATGCAAAAAACACTGAAAGTCAGAAGAAGATTGTTTGATGATTTACAGGACTCACAAGAGTTGGTGGAACAAATTGAGACATCATCTGAGAACATCATATCACAAGAGTCTGAAGAAATGCTTGTAGAATTGAAAGAAAAGAACAAAGCACTAAATGATTAGCTAAAAGCAATGAAAAGGGAACATGAGTACTTCAGCACATAGATGACTGAAAATCTTGATGCATTGAGAACAACTGAGGATAACATAAGAGATATAGAAAGAGAAAAATAATAGCTAGAAGCATTGGTGTCTGAAAAGAATGATGAAATCACAAGGATGATTGGAATTCAATATAATTTGTCTGATCAATTGGGTTATGCACATCATGAAGCAAATCTAAAATAAAATGAGAATCAAGCATTGAAACTTGAATTATCAAGATTGACCGATGAACTTGAAGCAAAAAAGAAGTCAAAAGAAACACTGAAGAAAAGTTATGAAGCATCAAGAATGTTGGATGGGCAACTAAACATAAGATCACCCAACAAGTCTGTCAGACTCGGTTACAAAAGAAACAACTCTACCGACAAAGGAATCAACACCATCGAGAAAGGAGAATCATCAAAGAAGGCTGGAAACAAAGACAAGATGAAAGGCAAGAAGCCTATTTGCAATTACTGTGGAAAACAAGGACATATTGCCAACATGTACCAAATCAGAAAAGGTAAGCAACCGAATGTCACTAGATCTGATGGTTATTGTTACAATTGCAATAAGTATGGTCACACATCTAATCAATGTAGGACAAAGTTTGTTAGCAATTATCAAAAGGAAAAATTCAAGGGTTTTGAAAAAACTGCAATAGATATGGACACAATACCGAGAAGTGTTGGTTTAAGCAGAAAAACTATATGTGGTCTTCACATCGAGCAAATTCTAGAAGCTACTGAACTCACACAGATCTTAACCGACAATATACTACAGTACCATGGGATTACAATACAAGGATATGGTGTGAATGTTGTGGAAGATATGGACATATAAGTGCCAACTGCATGATAAGGTTTGGAATGAACAATCGGAGATCATGGAGAAATCCTGGAATGGCATGTTTTCATTGTCACAAAGTTGGACACTTGGCTAAAGATTGTAGAGATCAACCCAGAGAAGATACTGAGGAAATAACAAGCAAATTACATAAAATTTGGAAAATGAAGGAAAATGGGTCAACTAATGAAGAAAGCACCTTACCTACCGAGTTAGGTGCATCTACTTCTAATTAATCATTAAAGGTATGAAGGGACCACATTTTCTCAAGGTTAGATCCTAATAGTTCCTATTTAATCATGAACATAATTCCAAAATCTGCATACCTAAGATGCAATAACATTTTTAAATACTATCTAGTCTTTTGAAGTACCAGAGAAGTCGGTAAGTGCAAGAAACTTGTCTAGTCGATAAAAGCATAGAAGGAAAATAATCAGTTTAGTGGAACTGAGTGCATTTAATCCTTATCTTACCTAACTGCACGAAGCTCGATAAGGTAAAGGGTGTATTTAAAAGGTCTTTGTGCGGTCATTTTACAGCTACCATTTTTCAAAGAGCAGAGTTAAGCGAATCAAAGGCGATCAAATATTTCCCGAGCAAATTTCAAGGTATTTTTACAACAATCTTAAATGCATTTTCAAGCAAGTTAACTGGTCAATATCAGTTGTGAATATTTGCATTATATTTACTAAGTCGAAAGCATTTTTTGGTTAAGTTGAAACCCTAAGCTATTTCGTTAGTAGAAATCCAAGTTTGAAATGGCTCCCAAGATGCAGAAACCTGTTGTAGTTGAGACTATTGAGAAGTTCTCACTAAAGTATTCCTTACCTCCCAAAGTGGCATCTGACCCGATGAGAGAATTGCATTCTCTCTTATTCCATATAGGGTTCTATTGGTTGAAGATGTCATATTTTATACTAAATGTCATGTTCAAGAGCTAGGTCATACCGAAATTAAGGACATGTATGATGAATTATGAACCAATGGAATCCTGGATAGTAAGTATGAGCATATCAAAGTTAAGGGATTGACCGAAGCCCTAACCTATCCTTGAATTTTTGAAACCCCAATGGGTCAAATTTTCCTTGAGCAGAGTGCATGATGACTTTATGTGGTTAGAGGAGAAACTATTCAAAATCACCAAGGATATTATTCACATAATAATCGAATACCCTATATTCGACCATGCCCAAGCACAGAAGATGATTTCACAGAAGGAATTGATAACTTTAACCGGAGTTGAGTTTGATTGCAGAGGTCTTAAGTTGAATAATGTAACAGATGCAGAGCTAAAGTTTGCAATTAGAGTCATAGGTTATTTTTTCTTTCAATCGGCAAGAGAAAATAGTGTACCGTGTGCAGCTATAGATTTGGCCTATAAAATTGTGAAAAAGGGTATGAAAGTTGATTTATGTGAAGTATTGTTGAAGAATCTTTTTGAAAATCTCAACACAATAAGGAAACCTAAGAAGAATAACACTGCTAACACACTAAAGTTTGGGTCACTCTTAGTGTGTATGTTCTTCTATTTTCAGAAGTTCTTTCCTTTAGTCGGTAACATCGTTTAGGAATTACACCGACCAATCACCCATCAAATAAATGACTTTATCAATCAGCTAGGTGATAACTTCAATGAGATAATGGATGATTACTTTAACAAATTTTAGGAAAAGATGCATAACAGGTACAGGATCCCACCTCAGTTAGTGGAAAAATATAAGGATGCTATATGTTTTGAAGTGGACACCGACTACTGTTATGTCAATGCAGTAGAACCCAGAACTCAATCTTTACCACCTATGGGTTATGAGATTGATTTTGATATTACTCAACAATAGATAGATGCCTTTTTGGCACTTCCAAGGCACTCAACCGAGATCAGGTATGGTACCTATGAAGAGGTAAAATAAAAAGTAAAATTGAGCATTGTAGTACCAAAGGCTACCAGAAAAGCCACTAAAATGATCAAAGTTTTAACTAAGAAATTTGGAGAAGGTTCTACCTCCACACCTACTAAGCCAGCAGGAAGGAAAAATGATCGACTTACAATCGAGGAAGAATCTGAAGCTCAAGAAGCAACAATTACACTGAGCACCGAATTGCCAAAGGGCAAAATCTTGAAAAGAAAGAAACAAGATACTACTAATGTATCACTGACTCCTCTAGTTAAGCGACCTAACACTAGATCATCTGCAATGTCTCTCGGTAAGAGGCAAAAAAATATTGAATTGCCTAAAGTTACAAAGACTTATAGAAAGTCGACCAGAAGACTCATTTTGAATAAGGAGTCAAGTGACATAGAATCTAAAGATGCAAATAAATTTCAGATTGTTAAAAGCACAAAGGAAGATGTACACAGTGTTGACAATTTTTGTGCAAATTGTTAGGGTTTCAAGCAGATCCAAAGCAAATATGAACTAACAATTATATGTAGATTTAAATACAAAAGATAAAGCAATAAAATAGGACACAGATAACACGAAGATTTAATGGTTTCAAGCAGATCCGAAGCAAATATGAACTAACAATTATATGCAAATTTAAATACAAAAGATAAAGAAATAAAACAGGACATAGATAACACAAAGATTTAACATGGTTCACCCAGAATGGGTTACATCCACCATACATAGTCATCCAATCTTTCTTATTATCCAACAAAAATAGTACATCAACCTTACAATGCCTTAAGCATCCCAGCCGCTTATAACATGCATTTTTAGGGCAAAAACAAAGTCGGCCTTTTTAGGGTTTTTATTACAATGTCGGTTTTCATCAAAAAAATACCCAAAAAAATCCTTGCCCGAACCCCAGCAAGGATACATGCTAAGTGTACAGTACTTTGTTGATCAGTCACCACATTTCAACAATCTCCCACTTGGAGACTGATCAGGCTCCACACCAAACAATCTCCCACTTGGAGACTGATACTACATGACACCACTATACATGCAACATCCGCTGGATAAAACACTAGGACTCGACTGGTATTAACTCCACAATTATCAATCAAGAAGACCAACAAAAACTGATGAAGAAATCAGCTTCTCCTGTGGAACTGCCTTCATGAACATATTGGTAGGATTCTCACTTGTGTGAATCTTCTGAAGCCATAACTGACCCTCCTCCAAAACAGTCCAGATGAAGTGGTACCTGAGCTGAATGTGCTTTGTCCTTTAATGAAAAGCAAAGTTCTTCGCAAGATGAATGGCACTCTGGCTATCAGTATACAATGGGTGATCCTCCTGTGTCTGACCCAATTCCTCTAAAAAACATTATAACCAAATCATCTCCTTGTTGGCTTCTATAGCACCAACATACTCAGCTTCAGTGGCTAAAAGTGCAACAACCTTTTGCAGCCTAGAAATCCAACTGACTATAGTTCCCCCTATAGTAAAAACATACCCTGTAGTGCTTCTCCGTGAATCAATATCACCTACCAAATCAGAGTCAACAAATCCACTCAGAGCAGCATTAGATACTTTGAAACATAACGCCTTCGTAGTGGTTCCTTTCAAATACCGAAGGATTCATTTCACAGCATTCAATGTTCCATACCCAGATTACTCATAAACCTACTCACAACTCCCACTACATGTGCAATATCTAGCCTTGTGCATACCATTGCATACATCAGACTGCCAACAGTTGATGAATATGGGATGTTAGACATTTTCTTTACTTCTTCCTGTGCCTTTGGGCACATCTCCTTAGTCAATTTGAAATGACTAGCCAAAGGTGTACTAACTGCTTTTGCATCCTACATGTTAAATCTTTTCAATACCTTCTTTATATATTCACTTTGGGAAAAATTCAAGGTTCTATTTTTTCTGTCCCGTGTAATCCTCATACCCAGAATTTGCTTAGCTGCACTCAAATCCTTCATAGCAAATGACCTGGCTAATTTTTATTTAAGATCATTTATTTGTTCCATCTTAGAACCAGCAACAAGCATGTCATCAACATAAAGCAACAGGATAATATAACTGTCATTATCCAATCTCTTAAAATATACACAATAATCAAAATGACATCTATGATAACCGTGTTCAGCCATGAAACTATCAAATTTTAAATACCATTCTTGGGGTACTTGCTTTAGGCCATACAAACTTTTCTTCAACCTGCACACCAAGTTCTCATTACCTTTGACCTCATATCCCTGTGGCTGCAACATGTAAATTTCCTCCTCCAAATCTCCATGGAGAAAAGTTGTTTTCACATCTAATTGTTCAAGATGTAAATCATCTATAGCCACAAGACTAAGTACAGTTCTAATTGAAGTTATTTTTACAACTAGAGAAAATATTTCATCATAATCTATACCATTTTTTTGTGCAAAAACTTTTACCACAAGTCTAGCCTTATATCTTTTCTGACCTCCTTCCTCCTCCTTCAGTCGATAAACCCATTTTTTAGGCAAGGCTATTTTTTCTGCAGGTAAAGGGACTAAGTCCCAAGTCTTATTTTTCATCAAGGATTCCATCTCCTCTTTCATGCCTAGCTCCCACTGTTGTTTGGAATCCACCTGCATTGCTTCTTCATATTCTTTTGGTTCACCAGAATCAGTTAATAATATAGAATACAAAGAAGGAGAAAATATTTCAAGGGGTCTACTTGACCTCGTAGAATGTCTAACACTTGCAGGAGTTTGTGGGACATTTTGTTATTGCTGAGCATCAGGTACCTGTGGCATTTCATTTTCAGGAATCTCATCCAACACCACATATTCTTGCTTATCCTATTCATGCTTCTTTTCCTGCATTTGTTCTTTATACATAACCTTCTAATTGAATATAACATCTCTACTTCTAGTTATTTTCTTATTTTCAAAATCCCATAACCGATAGCCATATTCATCTATCCCATATCCAATGAAGGTACATTTCTGAGATTTAGCATCAAGCTTGGTTCTATTTTCTTTATCAACATGGACAAAAGCTTCACAACCAAAGGTTTTCAGAAAAGAATAATTTACCTTTTTACCAGTCCAAGCTTCCTCTGGAATACCACCATCCAAAGGGGTTGAAGGTCCTCTATTTATCAAATAGACAGTAGTATGTATAGCATCTACCCAAAAATATAAGGGCAATCCAACATGCAATCTCATGCTCCTCGCATGTTCCATGATAGTCCTATTCATTCTCTCTGATACACCATTTTCTTGTGGAGTTCCTGGAACTGTCTTCTACTTTCTAATCCCATTTAAGGAGCAGTAATATTCAAATGCTTTGCTACAATACTCGCCTCCATTATCCGATCTGAGACACTTCAACTTTTTTCCTGTCTCATTCTCAACCAAAGCTTTCCATTTCTTAAAAGTTTCAAAAACATCTGATTTTTGTTTTAGGAAATATACCCATGTTTTTCTGGTTGAGTCATCAATAAAAATAACATAATAACAAGAGCCACCAAGAGATGATACCTGAGCCGGTCCCCATACATCTGAATGCACAAGCTCTAACTTCTCACTCTTCTTCTCTTTCCCAACCTTGAGAAATCTGACTCTTTTCTGTTTTCCATAAACACAGTTTTCACAGAACTCTAAATCAATCTTCTTTAGTCCTGGCAATAGATTTTTTGAGTGAAGGATTTTCATCCCTTTCTCACTCATGTGCCCAAGCCTATGGTGCCACATTATCGAATCTATTCTTGCAACATCTATTGTTGTTGTCCCTGTAGTAACTTTATCTGTAGCAGCTAAGGTAGAGTAAGTGTTACCAGTACACAGATATAATGTGCCTACCTTTGCACCTTTAGCTACTACTAATGATCCTTTACTAACCTTCTAGATACTGTCTGAGAACGTAACTATGCAACCTTCACTACCTAGTTGCCCTGCAGAAATTAAATTTCTTCTTAAGTTAGGAACATGTCTTACATCCTGCAGAAACCAGTCATTTCCATTCTGCAACTTGATCTTTATCTTTCCTTTTCCAACAATTTGACAGGGCTCATCATCACCCAAATATACCTGTCCAAAATCACCTTGAACATAATCTAGAAAATATTTTCTATGGGGTGTAGTATGAAATGAAGCCCCAGAATCTATTACCCAGGAATCATTAATATTATCCAAACATAAGATTAAAGCATCTTGTAAAGTATTACTTGCAATATTAACTTCCTTACTAGCATTTTCATTTTTGTCTCCTTCTTTTCTTTTCCGAGACCAACAGTCTTTCTTTAGATGACCAGGCTTTCTGCAGTACCAGCAATCTTTCTTTCCTCTAGATTGAGAGCGTCCTTTCTTTGACTTCCCTCATGACTTCTCATTCCAAGGGCCTTTTCCTCTTTCCTTTGATCTTCCTTTGTTCTCCACATTCAAAATGCTACTTGATGACATTGGAGTCTCACATGTGCATTTCATTCGCATTTCCTTGCTTAGGATAACACCAACAATATCATCAAATACCAAAGTATTTTTACCAAAGACAGAGTTACTTACAGCCATAACCAAGCTATTCCATCTTTTTGGCAAAGAACATAAAATCAAGAGAGCCCTAACCTCTTCTGCAAAGGTAATTTTTACTGAAGACAATTGACTGGTAATTGTATTAAATTCATTTAAGTGCTCCACTATAGATCCTCCCTCACTCATTTTCAAATTAAACAAACACTTCATAAGAAATACCTTATTCGAAGCCAAGGGTTTCTCATACAACTTAGCCAATGTTGCCATCAAATCTATAGTTGTTTTTGCTTCTATTATATTGAATGCTATAGATGGCGCAAGGCACAATCGAATGGATCCCAGTGCCTTTCTATCTAAAATGTCTCACTCTTCATCTGACATTGTGGTCGCTTTCTTTGCCTTTCCTTCCAATGGTCGTCACAAATTCTTTTGATACAGGTAATCCTCCATTGCTCCAACTCAAATCTAAGAGTCCTGCCAATTTATAGAATACCTTGCTCTGATACCAATTGTTAGGGTTTCAATCAGATCCAAAACAAATATGAACTAGCAATTATATGCAGATTTAAATACAAAAGATAAAGAAATAAAACAGGACACAGATAACATAGAGATTTAACGTGGTTCACCCAGAATGGGTTACGTCCACCATACACAGTCGTCCAATCTTTCTTATTATCCAGCAAAAATAGTACATCAACCTTACAATGCCTTAAGCATCCCAGCCGCTTATAACATGCATTTTTAGGGCAAAAACAAAGTCGGCCTTTTTAGGGTTTTTATTACAATGTCGGTTTTCATCAAAAAAATACCCAAAAAAAAATTTCTCGGGGGCTCCCACCCCCAAACCCCTGCCCAGGGCCCAGCCTGGTCCCGAACCTCAGCAAGGATACATGCTGAGTGTATAGTACTTTACTGATCAGTCACCACATTTCAACACAAATTTGAAACAATATGAAGGATTTGGATCATTTAGGTATGTAAAATATGACTCTCAAACAGAAGAAGAGAAGAGGCAAATAGAAGAGTTAGTAGTGTGTACACTTCTCAAATTCTGAGTAGTTCCATTGGAAGTAACTGATTTTCTTCCAAAAGCATTGTACTCTCATATTGACAACAAATGGAAATATGCTATGGACTCGAAGAAATAGGTAAGAGAAAGAGTTTTGGTACATCTCTTTCCAGACATGTCAGTAGATGATATAAGAAAACATTTGAAGAACTACCAGACAAATTTTCAAGTAAAGCAAAGGGCCTTGAAAATGATGAATGGTCTTTATCTTGAAGTAGAGAAGGAAACTAAAGAAAAATTGAAAGACATATTTAGAATTCATACTGAAGAGCCTCAAGGGGAAGTGGAAATAGTTGACATCACCGAGCAAGATCCTATTTCAACTATTCAACTCGATGAGGATGTCATGGACACTGAAGCATAGGAAGAAGAGATGATAGAAGGAAATGCCTATGCCAAACTGATATCAAGTGAATCAGTTTTAGAATAGGTTAAGTCCTATCCTCCGGTAACTCAACAAGTGTCAACCAAGCAACCTCAGGACACATAACAAGGTAAAGAGGATCCAAAGGCTACACTAGGTGAATCTATCTCTTAGGCCACAGTCAAGTAAACTTCTCAAGCACCTCCAAACACTGAAACTATTGCCACTAAGAATCCAAGCAAGGAAACACTGAAGGATACATCAAAGGCTACAGGAACCGACAAAAGTGTTGCTTCCACCAAGCAACAAACCGAGGAAGAACAAGCTTCCAAAGCCATTGTACTTGTTCAATCGGTGAAGGCATCATCATCCAAAGAGAAGAAAGCAAAGAAGCATAGTTTTAAAATAGATATGTCAAAGCCTATTGTGTTGCCAAATGTTGACATTTCAAAACTAAAAGGGCAAGCACTTATTGAATTCAGAGAGTTGTGTAAAGCCAAAGCAGAACAGGAAAAATAGATAGCTATTCAGAAGAAGAACCGAGTACTTCAGAAGGTCAAAGCATTATTGACAGACATGCTACCTAAAGCTACCATGAATAAAGATGCTCCCATCCATATGCAATTGGATGAACTACTCACTCAATTAGAAGCATCAGGAGTAGACGCATCAAAATACCTTAGCAAATTAAAAGACAAAGAGCTAACTGTCAAGATGATTGAATAAGTGCAGAAAGAAATTGCTATAGGTAAAGTCAAGCTTGTTGGATTCATTATTGAGTTGTCCCCTCAAATCAAGCACATTATTTATTTATTTTAGAAGTTATGTACATTTTTAGTCTTTGTTAAAGATATCAAGCATAAGACCGAAGTCATTGAAAAAGAGATTATCGATCTCTCCAATAACCTGACTACCGAGCCCAATTCTATTCAGCATTTTTATACAAAATTACAAACTCTTATGGCTCAGCAATTAGAACTTTAGAATGAAGAGCACAAAATAAGGATGGATATCATGACTCTTCAAACATTATTTATTCCCCATTTCTCATCCGTTCAAGAGTAGATCAACTGAGCTACCCAATTATCCACTCAAACAGAGGGAAGCACTTTAGATGGTTTGATTTCACTGTTAGCTGATATTACAGCTCAGAATTCTTTAATGGAAAGTGTCAAGGATGCACTTACCAATGCTCTCAATGATGCTCGTACCAAGTATAAATCTATTTTTGACCAGTTGCCCCCACCTAATGGTAACTAGTTTTGATGTTTTTCAAAAAGGGGGAGTGTACAAAGTATACAGAGTATAGAGTTTTTAGAGTTTTATCCTATCTACCGAGTGTACAGATGACATTGACAGGGGGAGCATGGAGCATCGGGAGCATGCAAATCAAGTTATGTATAGCATATTGATAAGGAGAGTATATATTTGAAGTATGTATTTGAATAAATGTATATACTGTCATTTTAGTCAAATTTTGTAAGTATATAGATTTTGAGTTATGACTTTGAAAGGAGTTTTGTCAAACATACCAAACTAATGTCAAAAGGGGAGATTGTTATTATTTACTAAGTTGTCATTAGTTTTATGTCCAAAGTCATCCTATATACTCTAGTCGGTTAATACTACCGAAATATTCAATCGATAAGTACTAAGGCTGTTGGTTACAGAAGAAAGGCTAGTCACCGAGATGACTAATACCGAGTTGCCTACCAAGTAAAGTTCCTATGCCTACCGAGCAGAAAAGAAGGTATACAAACTTAATCTGAAATGAGTGGAAACATGTTACCAGATTCAATGAACCTGGACATATATGTGGAAACCTGGACATCTTCAAGAACCTCAGTTGGTTGGTCATGCAAGACTTCAATACCCCATTGAAAGAGGAGGAAAAATTTGGTGGTTGCCCTTCTCAGCTGGATAGTAGACTGGCCCTCATGGATTTTACAAACACTCAGGCCCTTAATGATATGGAGATGCAGGGTTTCAACTACACTTGGACCAATAGGAGGGCTGGAAATGACCTTATCCAAGTTCACCTTGACGGGGCTCTTATAATTGATGATTGGTTCAGACATTATTTCTGCTCTTTGTCTGCTCACATTTGTGTTGGGTCTGATCACTACCCAATAACTCTTATTGTTGACCCTATCAATAGGAGAAGGCATTTTTCCTTTAGGTTTGAAAAAATGTGGACATTACATCTGGATCTGACTCATAAAATTAAGGAATGGTGGAACATTCAAGTTGAGGCTACTGCCATGTATAGAGTTGTGAAGAAACTTAAAAACATAAAATATAACATAAGGACCTAGAATAAATCCAGCTTTGGGAATATTTTTGAGACCAAAGGAAAAATTCAGGAAGACCTCAACAAAATTCAGGTCCAAATCCAGAAGGATGGATTCTCCATTGTGACAATTGCATAATAAAATGAGATCCTCAAAAGATACCATGATATCATTGCAAAAGATTAAGTTTTTTGGAAGCAAAGATCTAGATGTATCTGGCTGAAGGAAGGGGATAAGAACACCAAATTCTTCCATATGTCAGATATCAAACACAAAGTTGCTAATAGGATAAAAAAATTGATGGTGGACAATGTGGAGCTGCTCAAGGAGGAGGAGATTAGAAATGAGGCAAAAAGTTTCTTCTCCGATCTTCTTTGTAGGGATCAGAGCTTGGATGATGATGTTCAAAATGTCTTCCTCCATAACATTCCTTGCCTTATTGATGAGCATAAGAATGCTTTTTTGACTTTCATCCCTTTAGACTTGGAGATCAGAAATGTTGTCTTTTCTTTTGAGGGCAATAAAGCTCCTGGACCTTATGGCTTCCCTATGTTCTTCTTCCAAGAGTTCTGGGATATTGTTGGGAAATATGCCTCCAATGGGGTTAAAGAATTTTCTGGGGCAAGAAAATTACTGAAAGAAATTAATAGCACCTTCATTGCTTTGATCCCCAAAACTCAAGGAGCTGACTCCCTAGATAATTTCAGGCCTGTCAGTTTATGCAACTCTTTCTATAAGATAATTTCCAAGGTCCTCACCTCCAAACTCTTGAATGTCCTTCCCTCTTTGATCAGTCTTTAGCAGAATGGTTTTGTGCCAGGAAGGAAAATTCTTGATTCCATCATAACTGTCCATGAGAATATCCATTCCCTTGTTATGGCCAAGAAGCAGGGTTTTATTCTCAAGCTTGATCTCTCTAAGGCTTATGACCGGGTGGATTGGTCTTTCCTCATGAAGGTTCTATCAGCTTTTGGCTTCTCTAACAGATGTGTGGACCTCTTCAAGCAACTTATTTCCTTCACCTCCTTTGTTGTTCTTGTTAACGGCTCCCCCTCCCCTTTTTTTAAAGCCTCTAGAGATTTGAGACAAGGGGATCCCATCTCCCCTATTCTCTTTATCATTATGGTTGAATGCTTTGGCAGGTACATGGAAAGCATGGTGACTAGAGGTATCTTTAAAGGCCTCCAACCCTCTTCTATTGATCACACCTGCTCCCACCAGCAATTTGTGGATGACACCATCATTATGGGGGATTCCAGTATTTCAGAAGCCAGAATCCTGAAAGGCACCCTGTGCAAGTTTGTGTTTGCTTCTGGCCAGCTTATCAATTGGGTTAAAAGTGAAGTATTTTTCATCAACACTCATAAGAGGAGACAACATAGAATTAGCAGAATTTTGGAATGTCAGATTTCTGATCTTCCTGCTACCTACCTTGGCCTCCCCCTAGGCATCTCTCCCCCTGATTCCTTTTGGATTTCTTTGGTGGATAAATTTTAGAGAAAGCTTGTTGGTTGGAAAGGTGCTCTATTAAGTCAGGCTGGCAAGTTACAACTTCTTAAGTCAAGTTGGCTTTAGTGTCTTGGGAAAAGGTTTGTAGATCAAAAAGCAAGGGTGGTTTGGGTCTAAGGAGAATCAAGACTCTCAATGAAGCTCTTTTGTCCAAACAGATATGGAGATTGTTCCACTCTGATAGTGAGTGGTTTGAAATTTGGACAAGTATCCTCTCTTGTCTTCATCTCTTTTCTCTTTCATCAACTCTGATTTCAACATCAATGGATCTCACATTTGGAACCATGCTTCAAAGTGTAAAGACAGCATCGCCAAAGGGGTTAAATGGAGAGCTAGTAATGGTAGAAAAGTCAAATTTTGGGAAGATCCCTGGTTGCTTGATAAGCCTTTTCTGGAAATCCCTGATTGGGCCCCTTTTGCTGCCCCTTGTAAAAGATTTTTTGGTTCCTTGGTTGAGAGGTACTGGATAGGTGACAAATGGAAAATTATTGAAGGTATACACCCTGGCCTCATCAATCTCAAGAAACACTTGTTTTCTGCTTGGCTGAATAATGAAGTAGATATTCTTATTTGGAAACTTGAGCCCAAAGGCAACCTTACTGTTTCTTCCATGTATGGTGTGTTGACTCTAGCCCCCTCAAAGAACCCCTTCTAGTCTAAAGCTTGGATTAAGGGTCTTATTCCAAAGATCAATATCTTTTGTTGGACTATTCTCCAAAACAAAATTTTGACACTAGACAACCTGAAGATTAGAGTTTTTAATCTCCCCAATAGGTGTGTTTTGTGTCATGATGAGGAAGAGTTTGTGGACTACTTGGCTATTCACTGTTCTTTCACTATCTCTATTTGGGAAAGGTTTCCTAAAAAAATTTGTATGGTATGGGTGTTCCCTAACTCTATTCAAGATTTGTTCCATTTTTGGAGCTACCATTGGTCTAATCCCTCATTGAGAACTTGGTGGTAGCTCTCTCTTCCTCATATTTTGTGGGGGATTTGGAAAGAAAGGAAAAAATACTTCTTTAGGGATATTTCTCTCCCCCAGGCTGTTAATTTTCATTAAATTCAAAGGGCTATAGTGGAGAACCTCAGGATCAATGGAGAACCTTGCACTCCTCTCAATTGCCTGGAAGCTCCCATCCTCAACTCCTACAACCTGAAGAGTGTTGTTAGGGTTGATACTAAACAAAGTAAGAGACTTGAAGCTAAATGGTACTCTCCCCCTCCTGGATGGTTCAAAATCAACTTTAACGGTGTTGCTAAAGGCAATCCTGGACCAGCGGGACGTGGTGCAATTCTTAGAGATGAAAATGGAATTTGCAAGGAAATTGTTGATGTTACTATAGGTTGCCAAACATACCACATGGTGGAATCTATGGCTGCTCTCGAAGGCATCCTTCTAGCTAAAAGGTGGAACTATCCTTACCTCTGGATCGAGGGGGACTCTAATAATATTATTAACTACCTTAAAGGAATTACTAAGCCCTCATGGACTATCAACAATATCATTAAGGCTGGTAGGGATCTTATTAAAACCTTTGATAAATGTTTTATCTCGCACGTTTATCAGGAAGCTAATGTCCTTGCTGATTGGGAAGCTAACATGGTAGTCACTCATGACAACATGATTACCTGGAAGGGTGAAGAGGGTCTTCTTAATGATGCCAAATCGATTATTTTCATGGATCAATATAACTGCACTTCAAAGATTTTAAATGGATTATATAATGATTAATAACATGACTTCGAGGGCTAATATTAATTATTATTATGTCAATACCAATAATGATAAGACGAATGCCACATTCTCCGGTGCTTTCTGGGTTTTTGGGGCTACTTCTAGAGATTTCTTTCCATTAGCTATCTGCAACTCTCAATTTTCTGGTTTGAGTGATGAAACCATGGGAGGTAACAGGCATCGCTATGAGCCCAGTAATTGTAAGGAATGGAAACAAAAGGAGGAAATATGGAGTATCTTGCAGAAGGGCGGGCTAACAAAGTACATGGAAAGACTCTATGGGAGGGATGCTAAAATCACTAAGTTTTTCACCAAAAACTAGAGGAAGGCCACCTTGAAAATGGGAGATCAAACTATCACCATTGACGAAGACCTCATTGCTCAGGTGATGGGTCTCCAGAGGGAGGGAAGTAATTTCTACAGGGATAGAAAGCTTAGCAAGGAATCCATCGAGCGATACCCTGAAACTACTAAGGAGAAGAAGTGTCTGGTTAAGCTTAGCAAGATCTACTACCCTCCAAGGGATTTTGCTAAGCCTTGGAGGGAGGTTTTTTTTGCAATCATGCACTACATCACTTTGGATGGAAGATTTACTAAAGTCTATGGTTACCATTTCGTGTTGCTCAACCACTTCAGGTATGAAGACAAGTTAACATACCCTATTTCCTGATTTGCTTGATCAATGCCACTATCAAAGCCCATAGAGAGAACCCTAAGAGAGACACTACTATGCACCAGGGTCTAATGGTTCTAATGTATGATCATATTAAAGCTAACCAAATAGCCTGCCCCTAGCTTTCTGTCTCTGATTCTGAGGAGGAAGGGTCAGACTTTGATTTTTCTATGAGTGAGGATTCTGCGAGTGATTCACAAAGTGAGACTGGGGAGAGTCTAGAGGACTCCAAGGCTAAATTGGGTAAGAAAAGAAAACAGGAGAGTAGTAAGCCATCCTCTTCTAAGGGCAAGAAAAAAAGCAAAGAGAAATTCTTTCAGATTCACTATTCCTTGGAGGAGGAGGTCTCTGAGGACTTTGAAAAGGATGACTCTCCATCCCCTCAGAAGAAGAAACCTAAATCTTCTTTTTAGAAAAGGAAAAAGAAGAAAAGGCAGGGCAATTCTGAATGGCAGACGGAGGACAAAGAGCAGAGCAAGGATTCTGATGCGGACCAAAAAGTTGAGGATATTATAGGGGATGGTTTCAACTAGAGTGTTGGTGGTGATACAAAACAGATTACCCATGGAGAAGACCCCAAAACTGCTCAGGCCAAGGTTGGTGAAAAAATCCCCCCTTCTAACCCCTTTGTTGATGGTCTGAAGGGGTTTGTGGATACCCTCGACTGGCTCATAAACAGTCACAAGAAAGTTGTGGAGGAAAACAAGAAACTGAGTCATAGGATTCAAATTCTAGAGACTATTAGCATTGGTGAAGGTAAATAAATGGCTGAGTATGCTGAGGATTTCGAAAAGACTATTGCTAGAGCTGAAGAGATTCGGGATGCCTTCAATCCAAGGTTTGAGCAAGTGGAGAAGGCCCTGGAGGAAATAAAAAATAATGACACTATTAGGAACCAAAGAATGGTGGATGCTGAAAATAGACTCAAGAAAATAAATACTTGTCTCAAAAGCATTGTTGGACAATGCTATAACATTCTGAAGGCCTCGGCTGACAACATCAAAATCTTGATCAGTAAATTGGAGAATGAGAAGGGATCCCTAGAGTGGGAACCTAAGATGGAGGGTGTGGAAGGTGTGCAAGGACCAAGAATGAGGACCAGAGGAAAGAAGAGGGAGAAAAAGACAAACAAGGAAATTGAAGAGCTCAAAGTTGCTTCGGCGAATTATGACCTGTTGGTCATCAAGGTTGTTGAACTTCTAAAGTCTTTGTAGGTGTTGCTAGCAGTCTTGGCCTTTCTAGTTTTTTTCTGCTTTGTTGTTCCTAGTTTCTTGTTGTCCATTCAGGTTGTTGGCTTTCTTGCCAGTCTTTTATTTGTTGTCTTTATGCTGGTCTAGTTGATCTTTGTTGAACTATCTTTTGATCTTTCTGTAAAAGGTTTCGGGTCCTTAAAACCTGTTTTTCTAATTAATCAAAACACTACAACCAATATACATCAATGCATCATTAAATATTTACAAGAACACATCAATCAACATGAGCACAACCATAGTATCAATTACACAAGCAAAATAGATCATTTAATTATTAATTTATCACTAAATTGTCTCTTACATTATATCCATTCCCTAGGGTATCTCAACGCCACTACTTGACATAAACCTAACACATCACATATCCATCTAGAACATCATATACTATAATTCTCCTAATAATTTACTTCCCATACAACTATGATGAATCATTAACACATGCATAACTCTATCGCATTTCATACTCTTTAGGTTCATTTTAAGATACCAACCAAATGTTCCTGATACCCATCTTTATTCCTTAATTACTTAACACATCATGAATCTAAATTCATTTATTCTTCTCCTATACATGGAACTAGATTATTTCCTCAAGCACAACCATTACACAACTCATCAAGATTTATATCCTTACGCATATAGAAGATTACAACAATTGGTGCTTAATCTCTTCCAACTAGGATACCATACTACTAAACCATTTCAAGAATCATATAATACTATAAGAATAAACATATTCTAATCATTCAATCCCCTAAATAAATATATAACCTCAATCCCAACATAATGAACATTTCTACAACATGTATCAAATAATAATACATCATCTTATTACATGATCATAGTTTCTACAACATCAAGTAAAAATACATACTAGCACATGGAGCAAGAACAAAGTCTCTTTTTCTACATAACATCCTAATACTTAATAATACAAGTTACATAAATACATATTCTTATTCTACATTTATAGGTCATCGTGATTCATTATTATCCCTAATACATAGAAAATAGCTCCATAGGTCAACCACATAGAGAAGAGTCATAGAATCCATACAAATCCACAAGATAACCAACATTGGAGATTAACATCTTTCAAATCAAGCCATACATGATCGTTAACACATTCATTACCATTCACAAGATATACACAAGACATTGCATTCATATCTCTCAATCATTTAAATCCTTTTTAATCAAGAATTGCATTTACAATTGAATATCCATTTACAACAATCTCATTCAATACAACTCATCCTGAAATCAACTTGCTACAAGTCCTATTATCTATATTCTTGAAATATTGATTACATAGTCTGCTTTACAACTGCATCCTTCTTGAGTTACATACCATATGATATCAATTCTAATTTCAAATATTATTCTCCAAGATCCATTCATGTGAGGAGATAATATAAAACCATGTCCAATTACACAAGCATCCAAAGAAGAACATCTCAATGGAAGAAGGCATCAAACCACCCAATCATGTGGAACTAATTAGGAACCACCCCCTGTGCTAGGAGATGAAATGAGGTTCCAATTCACAATCAAGACCTAAGATGGCACCTAACAACAAAAAGATACAACATAACAATACAAGACAACAACATAAATATACAACATCCAATCACATCATAAGGCTAAATCAAAACAACCAAAACTCCTAGAGGCATAGTCCACAAATCAAGGCATGTGGATAATGGACACATGTAGGGAAAGAGTGTCATCACATGTTACCCTCACAAAAAAGGGGCCAAGCCTCACCCTAATAGACATGTGGAACCATCTCGACCTTGGAGTCATTCAAGAGAGATCACTTACCACTCCAACGGACTTCCCAATTTCATCCCGAGCATACGCTTCTAGGGTTATGAGGTGGGGCCACAAAACCAATTATTATCTTATTTAGAGAATTCCTAAATGCCTAAACCAACTAATAAATTATTAAGATTATCACTTGCAATTACAAGAAAACCCTTCATGTGGTTCCATAGGTTGAGACCTCCTCCTAGAGATCTAATGCTCATGACCTTGGTCCTACACATGCAAGAGCCCACTCTCCCAACCATGGACCATAACCATAGAGTAAAAAATAACAAGATACATCATAATAACAACATGAATCTCATCATAAAATGCATAAAAAGGATCATAAATCCAACAACACAAAAGATAACCATCATCATTCCACAAAGAGATAAACATCAAGAATCAATCCATAAGATCATAATGCCAAAATGTAACAATAAAGAGATCCTAAAGAATGTCAAATAAACATATATATGGTAAATATATGAATCCAATAACATAGAATGATCCTCCACAGTGAGGCACAACATATCCTCTCGTTGGAGCTGCAAATAACCTTCCTCAACAGCAAGGACACACTCAACTTGTTGGAGAAACATAATGAAACATTAACAGAGAAGAACAAAACCACTTTCCAGAGCCCAAATGGATTCATACACATAACAAATGAATGGTACAATGCCCAAAAACCATCAAACATGATAGAACAAGCCTCTGGAATGAATATCAAGCCAAAAAGACCAACCGAGGACCTCAAAACTGACCCAGAAATATGTCGACACTAATTTGGTGCTTTTGTCAGTAATTTGGCACTTTTGCATCCCAGAGTGGTGCTTTTGTACTTAGTTTTAGCACTTTTGTTTCAGGGATGCAACATTCAGAAAATGGGATATAGAGGTGATCAAGCTTGCCCAGATTCGGGCATGGGCTCAATCAAGGTCCAAAATCAACCCAAAAGTCATCAAAAGTCAACATTAAAGAAGAATAGGGTTTACAAGAGATCAATAAGTCCAATCATCCAAGAATTTCAACTTTAATTAGCAGACATATGTACAGGAAGAGTCACAGACAGAACCACGTCTAACCAAACCACACCAAATGGATACCAGACATCAAAAGATCCTAAAATATGATAGGAAAGAGTAATTAAAGCCTCAACAAAATCCGAACAATGTCATAGATCACCACATAGGGAATTAATCCAGACAATAAGACAATCCCCATATCCCTTTCCAGCAATACACAAAATTGCAACCACAAATTACAACATAAATGCAATCCCACTAAATTTTACTTTGTAAATTAAATATTATGCGAATAATATTTCCCAAATTCTCCCCAAACAATCTTTTGACAAAAACCAGTAAACAATCTTTCATGGAAATCAAAACTGAGAATAAGGCAATAAGATCCAACCTGGAAAAAGAAGCAATAGAGATGAAATCTGAAGAAGAAAGCTCCAAATCCAACAAGCTCTTAAGCGTCATCGAATCCAAAACCAAAGTGAAATCTTTCAAGCAAACTCTCAGAAAACTCCCCGAAAAAACCAACCTCCGTGAATGCACAGGAAGTCTAAAAATATACAAAAATTAAACTCAAAACTTTATTAAAAGTTGACCAATCAAAATAATCTCCAAAATCATATATTAAACCAACCCTCACATAGTTCGAGGGAAATAATAAATAAATATATTATGCACCTACCTCCCTCCAGTCAACCAATTAGATAAAAGGGTAGGTGTTTCTATAATAAATCAAATTAACCAAAGAGGGGGTAAAAAGACAATTAATTAAATAATAGTTTGCACACCCCAAGATAAAATATTATTAACGAATAATAATATTATTTATTCACCCAATAAATAACAAACCACAACATAAATCAAACAAATAACCATGGATAATAATATTTATCCATTAATAAAATATTAATGCCTTATTTAAGTGTTATTAATTAATTAAATAACAATAATTAAATAAATAACCATAAATAAATAATAATAATAGAAAATCCAAAAAGGGCATCATTAAAGGAAATTAAATTAAATAAATATAAAATCCAATAATCAACACTCAATAAAACTCAATTAAAATATAAATAAATAAAAGCTAATTGACAATAAATAACAATAAACAATAAATAATAATTAAGCACTTGATAAACAATAAATCAAATGTTAATTAAATCAATTAAACAATAAATAAACGATTGATCAAATAAATCAATAACTCAATTAATTATGAAATCTCAACAATAAATTAAATAATCAATTAAACACTAAATCATAAACTAAAGTAAAATTAGATAAACTTCAGAACCTAATAAATAAATAAATAATCAGATAATATTAATATCCCAATCTAGCCACCAAATAAACTATGTAATAGAATCAATTATTAATTTAATTAAACAATCATACTCACAAGACCACATAACAAGGGTCCTAACAACCACAGTGTGCCACAAGACAATACTAACATGACTCAACTGATAGGGTGACAACTTAAGCCTAGAGTGTGTGAGGGAAACACATGCCATCTCCAACAACTTTCCATTGGGATAAAGACACGCTTAGACGTGTGAGACTAGGTGGAGTCGATGTCTAGTACCTACAAACCTGCATCCACCTCTCAACACAATGTATACAATACATATACATCATAATAATCAAACAGGTGATAGAGAATCACAACATCACATCATGCTCGCTATGAGTGATATGACATCATCTCTACTCACGAAGACAGCCACACAATATAACATCAAAATATTGCATAAAATCGTGATCATGAAATAGGGTTAGTGCCATCATAAGATCATAAGTCATATAGTCCACATGAATAATGTACAGATATAGATCCATAAATCATATAAATCCATCCATCATGGTGATTCCATGTGCTAACATCCACATGAATCATCAAATGTCACATGTCATATAGTATGTCTAGCACCATCAGTCATATAAATCTCCAAACAACATGAGTCATGTCAAATATCATAAATCCACATAGAGTAACTAGCATCATCGATACCATCTAAGATAGCAATAGAGTCATAAATAACCATCTAAGCATCAAGCATATGTCTAAATAAGTCTTATCATTATGTAAATCAAAATGCAAGCCTAGGAGGGGCACTACAAGTGACCAATGTTGTGCAAGGTTCTTCATTCAAAGATGTTGTCGCCCACTGAGCTGTGAGCAATAAGGCTAGACCTTTAGTTTGGGATGCACAGATTGTAAAGAGTGAGATGGCCTTTGATTTGTCAAGAACCTCTAATATTTTCTCAAAAAAACCCATCAAAAAGGGCCTCTATATCCCCAATTTTAGTGTTCTATTAGGATCGAAAAAAAGATGTCTTCAAAGGAAAGTAGTTCTACATCTCCAATGACTTGATTGGTTGATTCAATCCATTGTGACCAAAGCTTGTAGATTTGCACAAATAAATTATACAGGCATGTCGCCTGTTTATGAGGAAAATTCATCAATGTTAATAGGCTGAAAGCTAACCACGAAACCTAATCTATTAGCACTCATCCAATAATAATTCAATATAGGATTACAAAATGGAAATAAATAAAATGAAAGTGTAATTAGAAGATAATCAAATCCATGTTGACTCCAACGCATCTAGCCTACATTGTCCTTCTTGTGGAATGTGGATCTCAAAGTTGCACTTCAAGAAATGCGTGCAATATTGTTAGCCCAAGAATTACGAAGATCACGATTATTGAAAATAGAATATTGATGTCCAATTTATAGATTTGGAGATATTCCATTCAATGGTCGATACCAATTTGGAAACAGTATGGATCAAAGGTTGAGATTCGATGAGGCGGGTTGGTGGGAGAGAATTACTCATTCAAACTGGATATGATTGAGAGATTAACTCGCTTGACTAACTAAATAAGTGACATGATTGGGAGTGAAACTGAATTGATTGATTAGTTAGAAAAAGCTGATTTTGAAAAAGGGGGAAGTAACTAACTAGTTCAAAAAATGATTGATGAGCCACTAATTAGAGCTGGATGTCAATCTTAGTTAGCAATTTTGACATGTGATGTAATAAATTTAGATGAAATGTCATTTGACTTACATTTGAGTTTTTGAAAATGTATTATGAAATTGAAATTAATGGGAAATGAATTGAATTTGAATTTGAAGGGATATTTGATTTATTTGAAATGAAGGGGCAATTAGATTAAATAAATTTAGAAAATTTATTTAATTATGAGGACATAGTTAGATAATTAAATAATTTAAAGAAACTATTTAATTATGAGAAGACATAAATTGATTTTAATTAAATAATAAAAATAATTTAATTGTAGTAGACAATTAAGATTAATTATATAATAAAATTATTTAATTAATTTAAAGGTGAAATGGTTAATTGATTAAATGACTAAGATGAAAAATAAATAATTAAATTGAAATGAAAGAAGAATATTAATGAAGATAGATTATTTAAATAATAAAAATTATTTAATGAATATAGAAGAATAATTAGCGACATTGATGTTATGCAGATACGGGACAATTTTGAGTGTCTACATTTTGGCCCTCTTTGAGACAATATATTTTTGCAGGCATTATTTCAAAGAATAATCAAGAAAAACATGCCCTAGTATGCCTCGGGATGGAGATAGGATGCCCACTCAAAAGATTGTTTATGCATCAAAGGCATGAATGATCTCTCAAAAGAAGAAGAATGTTATATGAGAGATAAAAGAATGGATAGTTGATGACATGTATAGGTTTGATTGGGTAGAAAAAATAGTAGGACTAGTTTGCAGAATGATTGATTGATCAAATTGATTTGATTGATTGGATTGATGGGTAAAGATCAGCTTTAGTTTTAGGAAGGACACATCTTGTATAAGACAAAAATATATATGATCATCTGGTTTCAAGAAAGACACATCTTGTATAAGAGAATTGATAGACGATCATCTAATTTCATGAAGGACAAATCCTATATAAGACAACTAATAGATGATCATATGGTTTGACAAATCGTATATAAGACAAAATGATAGATGTGTAATGCCCACGAAAATACCCTAAAGAAATTAACCAAAATCTACTAAGAAAATGATATTTAAAAAACAAATTAGGTAACAACTACTTCTATGCTATTTCTAACATTCCATTAATGCAACATTACTAGCAATATGCACCATTAACAATTTACATGAATGCAAAAATCAACATGAACATATCCATAGAATCATATTACGCAAGCAGAATGACCATTTAATCATTAAAACAATCTCTATATAAACTCATGCAATGCAAATCCATTCCCTAGGGTATCTCAATGTCATTATTTGACAAAATCCTAACACAGCATATATCCATCTTAGAACATAATATTCTATTATCCATCTATTCATTTACCTTCCATACAACTATAATAAATACAAAACATTTGTATAACTTAGTCACTTAGCATAATCTTTAGATTCTTAAGAAACTACCAAATCGAATACTCCTAATATCCATTCTTTCATTCATCATAAAAGAACCATAGTTTGTATAACCATTCTCTTCTATAGGACTAGATTATTCTTTCAAGTTTTATTACATATCTCTAAGATAAATAGCTCATTTACCTAAGTAACATAATCCATTTCATCTAGATAACTTCCATTTCTTAAACAATATCTATAACAGAAACTACTATTCTTCCAAGTTAATTTCCATAAGATTATACACACAATATCATCTTACAATTTCAATACAATACAAATGCATACATACTAACTCTTTATTATTCACATAGAACTCAAAATATAACATTACATAATGAATACCCAATACATCAATGAATGTACAATGAGGACTACTCCTAAACTACTATCCAATATTTCTTTTCAAATATATTTACAAATACATGAAGACACGTGTCTCAATTATACATAAACTCTTTTACATGTACAAACCATCATGATACATTGCTTTCTAATCAAAATACATAGAAATCAGCTCCAAGGAATATCCATATAATAAAGATCCAAGAAACCAATCCACACACACTAACATCCAAGAAGAATATCTCAATGGAAGAAGGCATCAAATCCCTCGACCCTATGGAACCTAATAGGAACCACACCCATGCTAGGAGATGACATAAAGTTCCAACTCACACTCAAGACCTAAACTTACACCTAACAACTATAGGATACAACATGACACCACAAGACTCCAACATAAGAATATAACATCAAAATACTTCTGATGGCTAAATCAAAGCAATCAACCTCCAGAGGCACAATCAATAAATCAAGGCATATGGATATTGGATAGATGTAGGGAAGGAGTGTCATCACATGCTATTTTCACAAAAGAAGGGGCAAAGACTCACCCTGATAGACATGTGGAACTATCTTAACCTTGGATCCATTCAAGGGAGATTGATTTACCACTCCAACTATCTTCCCAAGCTCATCTTGAGCACACACGCTTCTAGGGATATTGTGTGGGGCCACAAAACCAATTATTATCTTGTTTAGTGAATTCCCAAATACCCAAACCCACTAATAAATTATTAATATTATCGCTTGCAATTACAAGAAAACTCTTCATGTGGTTCCATCAAGTCAAGACCCCCTCCTAGAGGCCTAATTCTCAAGACCCTAGTCCACACATGCAAGAGCCCACTCCCCCTACCATGGACCAAAACCATAGGGTAGCACATAACAATTACATCACAATAACAATATGAAACTCATCAAGGAAAGCATCCAAAAGTCATTACAAATCTAATACCAACCGAACCATAAAGGATAGCTAGAAACATACAAATAAATGCCATATAACAAAAATCATGCCATAAGCTCAAAGCATCATATTGCAACAATAAATATGGCCTCAAGAGTGATATAAACACATAAATAGGACAAGAATATGAATCCAATGGCACCACATTGTCCTCAATAGCAAGGCACAACATAACCTCTTGCTGGAACTGCATATACTCATCCTCAACAGCAAGGGATGCATACATCTTGTTGGAGCCCAAATAGGATTCAAAATGCATTAAAGAGGAATAGCACAGTTCCCAAAATCATCAGAAATGATAGGTTAGAGCCTCAAGAGTCCAAAACCATCAATAAAAGTCAACCGAAAAGTTAAAACCCTAACCAAAAATTTGTTGATACAGTTTTGGCACTTTTGTCCTACTTTGGCACTATTGACTCCCAGAGTGGTGCTTTTGTCACTTGCTTTAGCACTTTTGTAACTGGGTGCAACATTCAGGAAAATAGAACAAGAAGCAAATAAAAAATGCTCAGGTTTGGCTAGAAGCAATATCATGGTCTAAACTGACCCAGAACACATAAGAGACCCTCAGAAATACAAAAAGGGTTTATAAAAGATCAACTAGACCATTTAACCAATTATTTGACTTCAACTGGCAATTACATGAACAAAAACGTGTCGTAGAGACAACCATACAAATGCAGATCAAAACATAAGGATTCCAAACACTATGAGGACCTCAAATGGGATATACAAGGGCAATACAAGCCTCCACAACTCAAAAACCATCACATAGAAAATACACAAGAAGAACATAGCCATAAAATTCACATATCAAAACACCCATTTCCTTCACTACACAAAATAAGAATTCCAGATTCAAATGCAATCTTTTCTAATTTATTTCCTTTCAATCAAACAAATAAAAAATAACTGGAAACACTCCCAAATATTTCTCCAAAATAATCTTTTAGCAATCATGAAGAAAACAACTCTTTTCAAAAATCTAAATGCAAGAATGGAAAAAGATCTCCAACTTGGAAGTAGAGTGATGGTAATGCAATCATAGAAGAGAAAAAATCCAAACCAACAAGCTTTCCAAAATCCAATCCAACCAAGCAATTCGCACTCCAAGCAATTCAAAATCCAAAAGTCGCTGAAAGATATCCAAAAGCACACCCAAAAAAATGCCCACCAAGCCAATAAATAAAATCTCATTCAAAACTACAGAAGAATATCCACCAGTCAAAATATTTCAATAAAATATATTATATACCAACCTCCCTTCCAAAAATTGATGTAAGAATATTAAATAATATTATTTACTTACCCTCAAATCTCAACCAATAAAAATAATAGGGTAGGTATAAACATAATATTTAATTACTCAATTAGTAACAAGAGAATGTGGTAATAATATAATAAACAATATAATAAATTCAAGCCCAATAAAATAAAAGGCATTATAAATAAATGTTCCAATTAAATATAAACCATAAATAATAAATAAATAAACCAGCAATTAAATAATAATATCCTCACAATCACAACTCCCAAGAGAGCCAATCATAATAAGGGGTAGGTACATAAATAATAACAAATAAATAAATAAATAATCAAAACAATAAATAACCCAACAATAAATAAATAAACAATATATAAGATAAATAAATAAACAATAAAGAAGATTAATAAATAAACAATAGACAAATAAGAAAAATGGATAATGAATAAGTAAATGTACGAACAACCATAAATGCTTCAACTAGTAATTAAACAATAAATAAATAAATGTACAGATACGTATAAATACTCAACCAATAATTAATAAATAAATAATAAATCAATAAATCAAAAGCTCATATAATAAATATTCAATTAAACATTAGACCATAAAATAATAAAAATATAAGATCATTAAGTAAATACAAATTCATGAAATAAACATCAATAAATAATAAATCTTTAATAATAATTCACACATTAATATCAAATATTAATGCCATCCATTAATTTAATTTAATACTAAATAAATTATATAAGCTGTTTAATTATTAATTAATAAATAATCGCAAATTCACAAGGCAACCCCACATGAGGTTGAACAACATACTACATGATGCAGACCAACGACTCAAGCCAAGACACTAATTGACAAGGGTATCAACTTAAGCCTAAAGTATGAGAGGCAAAACACATGCCATCTCCAACAACTTGCCCCTGGGATAACACATGCTTAGACCTATGAGACCAGGTGGAGTCGATGTCTGGTACCTACAATCTTGCATCCACCACTAAAACACAATACAATATATGTATGATACATATACATCATAAATGATTAGGCAAGTGATAGAGAATCGCAACGCCATATCATGCTCGCAATGAGTGGTGTGACATTGTCCCTATCACGAAGACACTACAAAAGGCAGTCACAATCATCAACTCAATCATCATCATAATTATGGAATAGGGTTAGCATAATCAAAATAATATCACAACCTCATAAGTAATATAATCCATACATGAATAGTGAGTGCATAAGCCTGATCAACATATTAGTCCATGGCATAACTTCATCCACACAAATCATAATGAATCCACTAATATCAAAGAGACTATCAAAGCACAAATATAAAAGTGTTTATCATATTCTCTCATAAAGGATGAGTTAGGGAAGGGAACTACATCCTCTCCCCCTAAAACTCGACTTACTCCTGGAAGTTGCAAGCTTAATATGAAGATGTACATGTTAATCGAAAACTTCTTTTTCAACACAACCAAATCATATCTTTCCTATAGAACATTTATGAACAATATACATAATCTCCCGCTAGAGGATTCATCAATCATTACAACATCTTATCTCAAAACATTTCCTAGCTCAAAGTATATAAGATAATAACAACAAAAGTTTTCTTGCTATGCTTAAATTATTCAAGTGAATGCATTACATAAGAGATAAAACAAGTTACAAAACTCTTACTAGTTACAATAAGTATGCTAAATCATTGTAATATCTTCAAGTGAACTTTATTTAACCATATTTTTCAAGACCAAAACTATAATTCTTGTCACCGAGTTAGCATCTATAAGCAAAAATCACAATAACTCACACCATTTTGAACATGGAAACCCTCCATTAACATCTAGTTGCACGCAATTAAGAAGACAAATATAAATTTTACACAATACTTTACACATAGACACATCTTTATATTATTAAAGAAGCCACATGTCATACACCTATATGAGGAAATTTGAATAAACTTCCTTCAAGACTGAATAAGATCAAAAGAATCTCACAATTATCCAAAATCTATATCCTATGAAATCAAGATTTTACAGTATTCGAACTTTTCAGTTTATACCACACTTCTCCTACACTACTCTGACTCAAGCATTCAACGCATATTTCATCCAATCAAATTGTTCAAAGGCACTCTAATCCATTAATTATGCAAGATATATATACAAAAGCACTCATAACAGTTCTTTTGCATTTAACTATTTCATATATTACAAACTTTTTGAATCCAAATGCACTTCTATCTCATATTTCATTTACTCATATGATACTAACATTATCTAATTATTCACTGTCTAGTGCACTTCTTTGTGGTGTCCTCCCTTGCACACACACTATCAGAGGTTCAAAATGAGCATGATATAGACAATACTTCACACAAAACAAGGGCCCAAAATAATCAACATACAGAACAATCACAAAAGACAACAACATAAGAGAAAGTCCAAAAAGAAAAGGGTCATCAAAACCAACATTAGATTATATAAATTGCTGGCGAAATCAATCAAGAAGCAAAGTGTGACAAGTTCCACCACATCAAAACTAGATAAAAGAATAATTAAAAAATCCCAAAATCAAATTAACTTCAAAGATACTAACACAAATCACAAAATAACTCAAGGAAAAATAGCCAACTTATCCAAATCTACATCACGAGGTGACCAATTTTAGTCACACCAAAGGGAGTAACCGCTACACAACACCCTGAATGTGTTAGAGAGTGTGTGCTAGACTTCTTAAACCATATGTTTATTAGTATGTCTATATTCATTTTATCATTTTAATGCAATATAGTCTTTACAAAAGTCTAAGAAAATATTCTTCATGAAAGGAGATATATGCAAGGAGAAAATAAAGTGTTTCATACGCACATAAGGAATATACTAATGATATGATTAATGTTGAATATATCCTATCTAATAAATTACCACATTTACCGAGTTACAATAGAAATAGATATCAAAATCTCAACTAAACACTCAATGATGTACTACAATATTCACCATTTCCTCTTATTGCACAATAAATAGCATATAGATGATAACAATAGTCTACATGATGTCATTGAACAATTTTAATCAATCATATATTCACACAAGTAAATTACTCATAATAAATGGATCCCATTACTTAATCTCCAAACAAAATTTAATATCAAACTTTGATTACTCCTACTCCTGTCTCCTATGATCATTTCCTTAACACACCATTAACCAAATAATTTACCTATATTACATAAACCTAGAGATCATAGCCTTACTTGCAACCACTTATTTTATTTACATTTAATTTCACATTAAGTCAAATAAATTCATGCATACATTATTATATTCAACTCATCTCCCATCAGCCCTTAACTCTATTCTTTTGTACACTAAATATTCTGAGTAATTCAAGTAAAATTATCATTAAGGAACATATTGCAACGTCATACAATCCATTATCAATCCATCCTACTAGATTTCATTGAGAAAGCACTTCCCTAAAATTCGAACAGGGTAAGGAGGTAGCATCTTTGCTTAATCTATCTGTTCAATCAAGCAATACATTTCATCAAAACCACACAACTCCTTCACAAATATAAGACTTTTATCTTACCAAACCAAGTAAAGACATAATGATATAATTTCAAAATTTTCCTATACTATACATGCAATGCATCAATTTTACTTCATTCAACATGTATACTATAACATGGTCCTTTAGCCTACTATTTCATTAAAATTTTGACTTTATTCGCGCAAGATATGTTATACTTAACTAACTCTTCTTTTAAATAAAAATCATGGATGCAATGCATAAATCTCAGTCTTGAAAGAAAATTTTATTCCATCCAAACTTTTCTTTTTAAGGTATACAAAATCATACTCATCTATGTTTATTCAAAAATTTCTATTTAGCATCAATAAACTTCTTAAGCACCATGAATCTTATACTCAAATGGAGGGGGAAGAGTGAGAAAAGCATTGTCAAACAATAAATATATGCACATGAGAATTATGCAAGGATAGTTTGAATTTTTTAAATATGCTATATTTATCATACCATACACCTATTTACATCATTTTCTAAGTATGCAAATTCAACCTCCCATATGGTCTCCTAACATTACAAATGCAGATAGAAATCTCAAGTCCTTATAGAAAGATATGATTTACTCAAACAATATTTTCTTAAATACAGAATCACACACATATATAAACACCTAATAGTTCTATTTGGTACCCATACTTCAATAAATCATTCTTATATGCATAATACAAACACTTCATCTTACTATTCATAAGAAAATCAATGTAACAAGCTAATTTGTTAAGAGAACACATACAATTTTCTTTCATTTTATAACATAATCATTTATATAGGGAAAACAACCTCTAATATTCAGGTAAGCACTAGAAATTACAAACCAAGAAAGACCGCATAGAATCATATAGACATCACTCACATCTAGGAGGCATGCATAAGAAATGAATACACATATTGCACACAAGTATGATTTCTAGAAAGGATAAGCGAGAAAACACAAAGCATAGGTATATAAGATCTGCAAGGTTCCAATGACATTTTCCAACACAAATATCAAACAATAAACTCAAGTGAAAGAGAGCATTATAGCACACCACACAAGAATAGGAAAAATTGTTGGCATATTGGCATAACTGATAATGTGAATGGATATTGGCATAATGGTTTATGATATTGATGAACCGGTATAAGGATTGTTGGTGATGGTATAGTTGAGATGTTGTTTGATGACTTGATGATCAGTTTGTATTGTCATTGATGGCAACTATGGTTACATTGTTCTATCATGTTATCTAACTCATCTATGATTGACCTAAAAGCTATGGAATGGATTTGACAGTTAACTGGCAAATAGGACTTTAACCGATAAATATGAAACTGTATTATGCTTAAGTAATTGGAACTAGAGATTGATGAGGAATTTGGTGTTGCAGTTTGGAATATGTGTTTGTAACATTGTAATAAGGTTATGACCAGAACTGCATCATGTTTTGGCTACCAAAAGTCATGTTTGTGATTGACTGATGTATTTTCTGTAGGGTTTTAGTAGGGTTTAAAAACTGGTATTCAAATCTTATAACCGGTAATGATTTTCAATTTGCCGGTGTATTACATTACATTTATAAGATGGAGATGATGTGGTTGAATCCACGTGAAGTGATAAGATGTCATTTTGTCGCAATCAAAGAGAAAATTTCTTGGGAATGAGCAAAGTGATTAGTAGAATGATCTAAGGGTTTGAAAGTGTATCAGATTGATGTGCGGTGATCATTCAACGGTTGTAATTGATTTGTAATTTGTTATAATGATCAATATGATGATCTGTAATGACTTGTAAAGATCTGTGATGATCTATGATGTAAATCTTAGTATGAGGCTAGGTTTTTGTAACTGACTAAGTTTTAAAGTCTATTTAGGGTAAGTATGTAATGATTTACTATGTCAGTGATCAAAAGAAGAGTGTGTGGTCGAACCACTATGTGTGTCTGCAAGAGAGAAGCATATTGGAGTATAAAATTATTTGTACAAGCAAGTAGAGAGTGCTATTTTCAGATCATACATTTGTTGTTCCCTAATAGTTGAAGTAGACTCAAAATACCTTAACCGAGTAGGTCCTAACAGGCCTGATTGTATAAATCCCTTCACCAAGTGACTCATTATCTTGGGTTCTAAATCCTTTCACAAGGTTACTCCTAACAAAGTAAAGCTCCTAACAAGGTTGAGGCAAATCCCTTAACCGAGGGACTCCGAGCATGGTCTGCTCCTAATTGGGCATAATTGTAAGCTCCTAACAAGGTGCATTCAAAAAGAGTGCAAAAATATTATGGGTGTAGACGTATAAAAATGACCATATTCCTAAATGAATATTTTATGTTCATTTCTCTATTTGATTAAATCCAATTTAATTAAATTATCCACATTCCTCTATTTAATTAAATAAATTACTCAATTTATTTAAATAAAATTCACTATATCCATTTAATGAATAAATCATTTTATTCAATTAAATCCCCTATCCACTTTTAATTAAATTCAAATTTAATTAAATATTTATCCTAAATTGAATAAATCAAATTTATTTAAATACAACCAAATTGAATGAAAATCATTTAATTCAATTAAATCCTATTATCCCTCTATCCACTTGCAAAATCCCAAACCCATTTCTAATCCCTTCTAGAATCTTCTAATCGCTTCTAATTAACCTAACCCTCCTCTAAACTTTGTCACATCCCTAAGCAAAGGGAGGTCACTTCTCAAATGGCCCAAAGTCTTGGATAACCATTGAAGGTTTTCAACCTTCAACCACCAAAATCCTCAAAGCCTTTGAAAACCATTGAAGGCTTCCAACCTTCAACCACTTAATCCCCAAAGTCTCCAATAACCATTAATGGTTAATTCAAACCTTCCCACATGGTTAAAACATTTGTTTTGACTCAACCTCTATCCAACCCAAGGGTCTCATCAGGCCATTAATGCTTTGACCATGATTATCTCTTAATCATTTGCACAAAGGTTTATCCTTGGATTAACTCTTAATCCAGTGGGTAAACCTAACTTAGACTTGACCCTTAGCCTTTAGATAACCATGAGGTCTTCTCAGGCCTTTAATGCCTCCAACCTCTTCTTTCAACCCAATCCTGTGTTGACATTTGTCATCATTTCATTGGTGCCAATTGTGCACATGGATCCCCAACTTTCAAACCTGGCCCTTGATTAAACCTTTCAATCCTGACCATCCATTGCCCTGTTTGTGCTATAAATAGAGCCCTCATTCCTCCATTCTTAACAATCATCTTTCAAATTTGAAGCATCACACTTATGCTCAAATTGTTTCAAGCTTTCATATCATTTTATGCTCATCATTTAGCCTCTCTTTAGATCAGAATTAATCATGAATATGCATATTAGAATAAGTTCTTTATCATTTTAGTTCAATTATAGACTAAATATAGTATGCTAGGATAGTATTCATACTAATCTTGTCATCTTATAGTTAGTTTATTGCATTTCTAGCATCATACCTAGCTTATAACACATCTCATACTAAAATCAGTTAAAAATCTCTCTCATTCTCATATTTGCCATCCCTAAACCATTTTGCTCAATAATCTAAGAGCAAAACATTGGTTTGAGGGACATTGTGAGATAGAGAACCATGGGACCCTCCTTGGGAAGCTGAGTAACACTACGTTACTCCATAGTTTGCATCAAGAAGTTTTGTGTGTGTGTGTGGACTGGTATTTCTTGTAATTTTCATGTTTTAAGTTTTATTTGCCCACTTTTCCCGCATACAATGGGTACCAATTCCCATCGTGGTTTTTCCCATTTGGGTTTCCACGTGAAAATCTTGGTGTTCATGTATTGATTTATTTCTTACGTGTTGATTTGATATCTTTCTATTACATGCATGTTGATGAACACTTAGAAGAATAGTTTGATAAATCTGATCAGCAGTATGATTTCAGTTATTACCAGTACTGTTTATGAGTTGTTTTGAAAGAATTTTTTGTTGATTGTTAAAGTGATAAAGTTTATTGTTATTACTGATTTACCCCCCCTCTCATTAATTACTGGATTCTTATAAATAACAATTGGTATGAGAGCATTGGTCCTCAGTGTGCAAAAGCTTAACCGCTTGAAGAAAAGATCTGAAGGAAAATGATGAAGAAGGAGGGTCTGAAGTTTACTAAGGACAACTACACAATATGGAAAGACAGAATGAAGATTTATATCAAAGGTATGGGTTCTCAATTTGGGCAACATATTACAACTAAATATGTACCTCCTACCGGTCCTCTAACTCCAGATCAACTTAAGGAGCAGCAAGAAAACAATCTAGCACTGGAAGCTATTGTAAGTGTGTTGTTTGATACTGAATACATTAATGTACATGGATTAGAAACTGCATTTGAAGTTTGGGAGAAATTAGAACTAATCTATGGTTGTGATAAACATGTTCAAAAATATAAGGAAGAGATTCTTAGAGGTAAATTTGATGATATGAGAATGGTATAAGGTGAAAATATAGCTTAGTATGGACAAAGGATTAAAGAGGTTGTCAGTGGTATTAAAAGTGTTGGAGGAGAGATTGAAGATCACATTGTTGTAAGTAATATGTTAAGAACTCTTTTACCTGCCTATGTTATAAGAGTTTGTTCTATTTAAGAGTTAAGGTCTGTAAGTAGTGATAAAGTCACTATTGATTATCTTATTGGTAAACTGACTGCATTTTAATTAAATAGTTTTGATAACAGTATTTCTAAGACATCTGAATCAGCTTTTAAAGCATTTGTAACCAGTACACTTGTGAGAAAAGGGAAAGATGTATGCCACAGTTATGACTGCAAATCTAGTCATGATGGTAGTAGAGGAGATAATGATGATGAAGACCATCTGATGGAGTTTGAATCTCTTATGGCTAAGAGACTTCCAAGAGGCATTGATAAATATAAAGGTAAACTACCTCTTAAGTGTTTCTCTTGCAATCAGATTGGACATATTGCTGCAAACTGCCCTAATAGTGAAAGAAAGGAGAAGTTTAGGAAATATAAAGGACAAGGGAAGAAACAATGCTATGTTGCAGTTGATGAAGGTGTGACAGATAAGGAATCTGAACATTATGACAATGAGGAGATTGTCTTTGTTGTTGTGAAGGAAGATCTGACTGATGAAAAGGCTTTGGTATCTTAGTTTGACTCTAGTGATGAGTGGATAATAGACAGTGGTTGTTCACATCACATGACTGGTGATAAGAATAAATTAATATCCCTTGAAGAGTTTGATGGCGGTGTGGTAAGACTTGGTAATAACTCACCCTACATGGTAAAAGGTAAAGGATCTATTTCACTGAATGGTAAGAGTAATGCAGATGATATTTATTTGGTTGAAGGCTTAAAACATAACTTGCTAAGTGTTGGACAACTAAATGATAAAGGATATCACCTTGAGTTTAAAAAAGGAGTATGCAAGATCATGGGATGCAATGGAGATTTGATTGCTACTGGTAAATAGACTAGAGGTAATTTTTTTCATCTGAATGCTAATGTGAATAATTGTTTGGTGGCTAAAATTGAAGATAGTTGGTTGTGGCAAAAAAGGTTTTTTCATGTCAAATTTGATAATTTGATAAAGGTTAGCAAATCAAGTATGGTGAGAGGCAAGCCCCAACTTGTTAAACCAGATAATGTGTTATGCAAAGATTGTTAGATGGGTAAGATGACTTCGACATCTTTTAAGAGTAAATCTTTTTCTTCATAGCATATTCTTGATTTAGCGCAAACTGATCTATGTGGTCCTATGTGGACTAGAAGTTTTTATGGTGATAAGTATTTTATGATTTTCACTGATGATTTTTCAAGGATGGTGTGGGTAACTTTCTCAAAGGAGAAATTAAAGGCATTTAGCAAATTCAAGATCTTTAAAGCCTTTGTTGAAAAGGAAACCGGCAAGAATATGAAGTTCTTAATATCTGACCGGGTGGAGAATTTACTTCTGATGAGTTTACTATGTATTGTAAAGAACATGAAATAAAGAGATAGATGTCAGCACCTAGGACTCCACAGCAGAATGGCATTACAGAGAGGAGAAACAAAATAATAGTGGAAGTTGCTAGAACAATGTTGATACAAGGAGATGTTCCAAAAATGTTTTGGAGAGAAGCAATTAGCACTCTTGTTTCTACTTTGAACTGGGTTCTTGTGAAGAAAGGTAATGATAAAACACCTTATGAAGTTTGGCATGGTAAGACTCCTAATGTTAGCTACTTTAAAGTTTTTGTTAGTAGATGTTTTATTAAGAGAGATTATTTTACTGGAAAGTTTGATGCGAAGAATGATGAAGGGATATTTCTTGGATATTCTACCAAGAGTAAAGCATTCAAATGTTATAATAAAAGGACAAAGAAAATAGTTGAGAGTGTGATTGTTAAAATTGATGAATTTTCTAACAAACCTGATGAGTCCAACAGATCTGAGCCTGCTGATGATAAACAAAAACTTGTGTATATTGAACTGGAAGTGCAGAAGGAAGATGAGTAGAACAATGCAGAAATAGGAGCTCAACGGGTAAGCGATGAAGAAGATGATGAACATGAAGTAGAAATCATTGCACCATAAATGGTAATCCCAAGATATGTAAGGCTAAATCATTCAGAAGACCAGATTATAGGAAACAAGAATGTTGGTGTGCAGACAAGAAGAAAAATTAGAGAGAATCCATGTCTAATTTCAACTATTGAGCCGAAGACTGTTAGAGAAGCTTCGAAAGATGAAGATAGTTTGAATCAAATGAATGAAGAGCTTGACTAGATTGAGAAGAACAATACATAGTCTCTTATTCCTAGATCGGAAGAAAAAAATGTTATTGGGACAAAATGGGTATTCAGAAATAAACTTAATGAGGATGGTGAAGTTGTTAGAAACAAGGTGAGGTTGGTTTGCAAAGGGTATGCACAAGAAGAAGGTGAAGACTATGGTGAAACCTTTGCACCAATGGCAAGACTTGAAGGTGTTAGAATGTTGCTTGCCTTTGTTGCTTTTAAAGGATTTAAGGTATATCAGATGGACGTTAAATCAGCTTTTCTGAATGGTATCTTAGAAGAAGTATATATAGAACAACAGAATGGTTTTGCATTTAGTTAAGATGAAAATATGGTTTGCAAACTACACAAGGCACTATATGGATTGAAGCAAGCTCTCAGAGCATGGTTTGAAAAATTGCATGCACATTTGATCAAGATAGGATTTTAGAGAACCAATGAAGACAGTAACATATATTTTAAGACTGATGGAGACAAAATGTTACTTGTTGAAGTTTGTGTTGATGATATAATATTTGGTGAAAATGATGACATGTGTATATCTTTTGCAGATGAAATGAAGAAAGAATTTGAGATGTCTTTTATCGGTGAGATAAAATTATTTATTGGTTTATAGATTCAACAACTGGAGAATGGAATATTTATCTGTCAGACTAAGTATGTAAAACAAGTCTTGAAAACTTTTGGCATGGAAGATTGTAAACCGGTTGGTACTCCACTGGTGACAGGTTGTAAATTGTCAAAATAAGTTGATCCATTGTCTATGGATCAGAAATAATACAAGTCGATAATTGGAAAGTTGAATTATGTTGGTCACAGTAGATCGAATATTGCACATGTTGTTGGATTGGTTGAAAGATTTCAGAAAGATCCTAAGGAGAAACACATGGTAGTGGTAAAAAGGATATTTAGGTATTTGAAAGGAACAGTTGATTATAGTTTGTGGTATCCTTACAATGATAATTTTTCTTTAAAAGTTTTCAGAGATTTAGATTGGGATGGAAATGTTGATGACCGAAAAAGAACAACCGGTGGATCTTTCTTTTTAGGAGAAAGATTGGTGTCCTGGATAAGAAAGAAACAATCATGTATTTCACAATCTACTACTAAAGTAGAATATGTGCTAGCATCAATCAATTGTACTCGGGTTATATGGATGAGACATATTTTGGAAGGTTTTCCAGAAGACATGTCTGAATCGGTGACTATTCATTGTGATAACACTAATGCTATTAATATTTCAAAAAACCTTATATTACATGCAAGAACGAAGCACATTAAGTTGAAGTATCACTTTCTAAGGGAAAGAGTACAAGAGAAGAAAGTAAGAATGGAGTATGTGTCTAGCAAAGAGCAGTTAGCAGATATATTCACTAAACCTTTTCCTAAGACAACCTTTGAATATCTCAGAGGTAGACTAGGGGTTGTACCCCTGCATACGATCATTGGTGATGCATCAATTCGGTGAATTCATTGAATATCTTTCAGTTTTGGATTGATGTGAAGTGGGCTACTCCTCAAGGGGAGTAGCTATGATGAGATAAATAGAGATGGCAGTAGTAGAGATGAAGACATCAGAGGTATTTGCACCTTTGGCATTGTTGTCAAAGGGGGAGAAGAACTAGTTGAGAAGAAGAAGAACTAGATAACCGGCAGAAGAAATAAAAAGGAGATGTTGAGTAGAAGAGAAAGTAAAGAACAGGTTAGTTCAATTTAGCATGATGAGGTTTTTCAGTGTTGCCATCAATGCCAAAGGGGGAAACTATTGGAATATTGGCATAACTAATAATGTGAATGGATATTGGCATAATTGTTGATGATATTGATTAACCAGTATAAGAATTATTTTTGATGATATAGTTGAGATGTTGTTTGATGACTTGATGATTAGTTTGTGTTGTCATTGATGGAAACTATGGCTACATTGTTCTATCATGTTATCTAACTCGTCTATGGTTGACCTGAAAGCTATGGAATGGATTTGACAGTTAACTAGCAAATAGGAATTTAACTGATAAATGTGAAACTCTGTTATGCTTATTCTTAAGTAATTGGATCTAGAGATTGATGAGGAATTTGGTGTTATGGTTTGGAATATGTGTTTGTAACATTGTAATGAGGTTTTGATAGAAACCGTGTCATGTTTTAGCTATCGAAAGTAATGTTTGTGATTGACTGATGTATTTTCTGTAGGGTTTAAGTGGGGTTTAAGAACTGGTATTCAAATCTTATAACCGGTAATGATTTTGAGTTTGGCAATGTATTACATTATGTTTGTAAGATGGTGATGATGTGGCTGAATCCGCGTGAAGTGATAAGATATTGTTTTGGCACGATAAAAGAGTGAATATCTTAGGAATGAGTGAAGTTCTTAGTAGAATGAGCTAAGGATTTGAAAGTGTATCAGATCGATGTGCGGTGATCATTCAATAGCTATAATTAATTTGTAATTTGTTTTAATGATTTGTAATGCCTTGTAAAGATCTGTGATGATCTATGATGTAAATCTTAGTATGATGTTAGGTTTTTGTAAGCGACTAAGTTGTAAAGTCTATTTAGGATAAGTCTGTGATGATTTACTGTATGGGTGATCAAAAGAAGAGTGTGTGGCCAAACTAGTGTGTGTTTGTAAGAGAGAAGTAGATTGGAGTAGAAAAGGATCTGTATAGGAAAGCAAAGAGTGCTATTTTTAGATCATAAATCTGTTGTTCCCTAATAGTTACAGCAGACTGAAAATCCCTTAACCGGGTAGGTCCTGACAGGCCTAATTGTATAAATCCCTTCATCGAGTGACTCATTAGCTTGGGTTATGGATATTTTCACAAGGTTACTCTTAACAAAGTAAAGCTTCTAACAAGGTTGAGTTAAATCCCTTAACCCAGGGACTCCTAACCGGGCATAATTGTAAACTCCTAATCGGGCTCAGCTCATAATAGGGCACATTCTGAAAGAGTGCAAAAATCTTGTGGGTACCAATTCCCACCGTGGTTTTTCCCATTTGTGTTTCCACGTGAAAATCCTGGCGTTCATGTGTTGGTTAATTTCTTATGTGTTGATTTGATATCTTTCTATTACATACATGTTGATGAACACTTAGAAGAATAGTTTGATAAATCTGATTAGCAATATGATTTCAGTTATTACCGGTACTATTTATGAGTTGTTTTGAAAGAAGTTTTTGTTGATTGTTAAAGTGATAAATTTTATTGTTGTTACTGATTAACCCCCCCCCCCCCCCTCTCAGTAATTATCGAATCCTCACAAATAACACAAACAACCTTAACCGGATATCCCAGTGTTTGCAACATGGGTTCTAATGAACATGCTGATAAATAAATTTGAATAGATTAAAGGCAAGGAGGATGAGAAGGATTAGACTGAGAAGAAGGGTCATGAAAAAAGAATAAGGGCCAACACTCGAAAATAGGTTGGTATCAAGGAAAAAGAGTTGGATGATATGAAAAACTTTGCGGTCAATATGAAGGAGATGGTGATTCATATAGAAGAACTCATAAGAAGCATCTAGTTGTCCTTGTTCTTATGTTGTCTTGGTGTTGTCTTTTTGTTGTCCTTAGGTTGTCTAGTATTGTTCTCTTTGTCTTGTGATCCCTTTTTGTTTTATTTGGGATCTGTTCTTTGTATGGGTGTCCAGGCACTATTATTTCAGGTTCCTTTCAAAAACCTATTTTTAATTAATCAAAACATGGGTTCTGATACCAGATGTAATGCCCGCCAAAATACCCTAAAGAAATAAACCAAAATCTACTAAAAAGGAGATAATTTTATTTTTTAAGGTAACTGTCACTTCTATGCTATTTCTAACATTCCATTAACGCAACATTACTACCAATATGCACCACTAACAATTTACATGAATGCATAAATCAACATGAACGTATCCATTCCTTCAAACAACAAACTTAAAATTTTTGGAATGATGCACTTTCCAGCACCAGGAGTAGGAGTTGACGCGGGAGCAAGTTCAGGTTTGAATTTGAATGACTCTAGTTCTGGGAGACCAAGGGATTCCCCCGTGACTTGCCCCACAAAATCAGTCCCTAATCCTTTGGATGGGACCTCAAATGATACATGGGATGGTGGTACCATGCAGAATACTGCCAATGGTAAATCTGTCATTTCCAACAAACCTAGTGAGGTTGAGGGCCCCAATAATAAGATTCCCTCTGTGGAATACAACAAGAAATGGGCCTCTCTTTTTGCAACAAAACTTAAGGACAAGGCCATTTCGTCGATACCCCATAAAGTGGACCGGGTTTCTAGCTAGCACTCGATCCATCTCTATCCCAGACTGTATTGTGGATCGGAATATGGCTCACATGAACTTAGTCTTGTTTGGAAAATTTGTTGGACCACACCCAAATATTGAGGTTGTTAGATCTTGGGTGGCTAGGAAATGGAAAGGTAAGGGTCAAATTGATGTTGTGGCTATGGTTGGTGGCTACTTCTCCTTTTCATTCACCTGTGAAGAAGACTTTTGATCTATTTTGGTGGGAGGTCTCTGGATGCTAGGCAAAGCCTCGCTGGCCCTTAAAAAGTGGGAACCAGGTTTTAATCCCAAAGACTAGGAATGTAATGAAGCCCCTATCTAGGTTATAATGTCAGGTTTACCCATGGAATCTTGGGGAGAAGAAATATTTGCGGGTATTGCAGCTTGTTTTGGTGAGCTAATCTCAGTCGACCCAATGACTGCAGCTAAAAGATGACTGGTTTATGTCAGACTGTGTGTTAATGTCAAACAATCTACAAACCTACCTTCTGAGGTAGATCTTTTCTCCAAGCTAGGCAGATGGGTGTAGAAATTAGAGTATGAATCCATCCCTTTCATGTGTTTCCATTGTAAAAAGGTGGGTCACTGGGCCAGGCAGTGTCCGTCTAAGCCAAAGAGGGAATGGAGAAAGAGGAATGGTTTGCCACTCTTAGAGAAGATGGATGCCCTACCTATAGAACCTCCCTTGAATGACTTGAGAAATGATTTGGATGGATCTATTCCCTCTATTCCTACCTCGATTGTGGGGTTTGGGATTTTCCCTAGATCTGAGTCAAATGTTCCTGTGACCCTTGACCCGAACCTCTTGCCCCCTGAGGAGAATATTGGGGAATCCCCCGCTGTGGATGCCCTCTATGATGATGATATTTTTTTAAATGCTACTAGATTTGCTCTAGATATTCCCATTCAGCTGGTTGTTGATATGGATAACTCTATTGAAATGAAACCCAAGACCTCCCCCTTGCTGAAATCATCCCTTGAGGACTCTGCTCCTTTTATTGAGGTCAAACCCAAAAATAGAAGAAGGAACTCCCCTATTGGCCAAAATACTCCGGTCTTAGGGGGTCTTAACCAGAAACAGACAAAAAGTGGACTGTGGGTCGGACTCAAGGGGGGTGGGGACACCACCCAATGCAGTTAGCAGAGATCGGTAGAGTCGGGTTGCCATTGCAGATGGAGCTCAGAGAACGTTACCATAAATGGGGATGGGATCCCCCTCTCATACTAAATGAAATTCATCTCATGGAATATAAGGGGTTTAAATCACCCCCACAAGCATGACTTGCTATCCAATTTGGTCAAAGATCATAAACCAGATATTTGCCTTGTCCAAGAAACTAAAATGCCTAGTAGCAAAGTGGAAAAAATTAAATTGGCAATTTTTGGAGATTGTGGTGTTCATTGTGTGGATGCAAATGGTGCTTTGGGCAGTATTTCCACCCTTTGGAACCTGAGACTGGTATGTGGTAAGGTGGTTCTCATCTGCTAATCACATTGCTACTAGATTCTTTAATCTTAAAGATGGATCCTCCTGAATTATTTCCAACATATATGCTCCTAATGGGAGATCTGCTAGGAAAGCCCTCTAGTCTTCCATTTTCCATGCTAAATCTCTCTTCCCTAATGAGAAATGGGTTCTTCTCGGAGATTTCAACACCCCACTCTCAAATTTGGAGAAATCTAGGGGTATGCCTATCTCTATTGATAGTAGACAAGACTTGGCTGACATGATCAACTCTTTGAGCCTTTTTGATTTGGATCTTATTGGTGCTAAGTTCACTTGGTCCAACAGATGTAGTGGGGAGGATCTCATTTAGGTTAAGCTTGATAGGGGTCTTGTCTCTCCTGATTAGATTCAGAATGCTTCTTGTAGACTCAATGCCTTGCCCCATGTTGGGTCAGACCACTTCCCTATTTGCCTTTTGGTGACTCTGTTGTCTGGAAGAAAGGCGTACCCCTTCATATTTGAGAAAATGTGGTTGATGGCCCCTGACATCCAAAATAAAATTATGGAGTGGTGGAATATTGATATCCAAGGCACTGCCATGTTTTGTATAGCCAAGAAGCTATCTAATGTCAAATCTAATATTCAACGTTGGAACAAATCCTCTTTTGGCAATATCTTCAAAATTAAAGATAAGCTCAAACTGGATATTGAGGAGATTCAAAAACATACTTAAGTTTTCAAGTTTGATAAAGATGTCTCGAACAAAGAAATTGAGATTTTGACTAAATTGTATGACTTAATTTCCAAAGAAGAGGAATTTTGGAAGAAGAGATCTAGAGCTTTATGGCTTAAAAGTGGTGACAAAAACACTAAGTTCTTTCATATGACAACTCTTAAACACAGGGCTGCTAATAGAATAAACAAAATTCATATTGGCCAGAGATGGGTTGATAAGCATGAAGAGATTTGCCAAGAAGCCATCAGTTTTTTCTCTAATCTCCTTTCAGTGGATGATCCTCTTGACCCTCTAACTCAAAATGAAATCTTGCAGGAGGTTCCCATCATTATCTCTCAGGATATGAACTTGGAACTTATCAAAATTCCCTCTCCTGATGAAGTTTGCAATGCGGTCTTCTCTTTCCAAGGTAACAAAGTCCCTGGCCTTGATGGCTTCCCTCTTTTTTTCTTTCAGAATTTTTGGCAGATTATTTTCTAGACGTGGTTGTTGCGGCTCAAGAATTTTTTGGATCCCACTCTCTCCTGAAGGAGCTAAATACCACCTTCCTTGTCCTCATCCCCAAGAAATTTGATGCCTACTCTTTTTAGGATTTTATACCTATTAGTCTTTGCAATTTTTTATATAAAATCTTCACCAAAATTCTAGTGCTTAGACTTAAGATTTTCATCCCTTCTTTAATTTCTAAGCATCAAAATGGGTTTGTTCCTCGGAGGCAGATCCTAGATTCTATTATTGTGGTGCATGAGAACATCCACTCCCTATGTATCAATAAAAAATGTGGCTTTTTTTTGAAATTGGACCTGCTGAAAGCTTTTGATAGAATCAACTAGATTTCTCTCCTTTAAATCCTTAGGGAATTTGGATTCGGAGATAACTTCATCCAGATCATTGAACAATGTGTATCCACCCCCAAATTTTTTGTGTTGATTAATAGATCAACCTCTGGTTTCTTCTTCACGTCAAGGGGCATTAGACAAGGGGATCCTCTATATCCTTTCCTTTTCATTCTGATGAGTGAAGCTCTTAGTAAAATTATTCAGAGGGAAGTCAAAAAAGGCAATATTATGGGATTGCGGCCCTCCTCTCAGGCCTCCTCATGCTCTCACCAACAATTTGTAGATGATACTTTATTGATGGGGGAAGGCTCAATTAAAGAAGCTAAGAATTTTTAAAAAACTCTGGATATTTATGAACAAGGTTCTAGGCAAAAACTTAGCCTGGCTAAAATCTCCATTTTTTTCTTTAACACCCCTGAGCATAGGAAAAAGAAGATTGCCTCGATTATTGGTTTTAAAGTTGGAATTCTTCCCGACTCTTATTTTGGTCTCCCCCTCTGCCATGGTCTGGCCCTAGACTCCTTCTGGGCAAACCTTATTGATAAATTCCAGAATAAGTTGGTTGGGTGGAAAGGTGCTTTGTTAAGCCAAGTTGGTAAACTCTAGCTGCTCAACGCTTTGCTTTAGAGCCTCCCTGTTTATGCTATGATTTTATTCAAAATCCCAGCCAAAATTGCTAATAAACTGGAAAGAATACAAAAAAAAAATTGTGTACTGGGACTAAATCTAAGAATAGATTACATCTTGTGGCTTGGAATCAGGTTTGCCTTCCCAAATCCATGGGGGGACTAAACATCAGCAATCTAAGAGATTTCAATAAAGCCCTGATGGCCAAGTAGTTGTAGAGATTTCTTAAAGAGAATAATGAATGGATTGACATATTCAAATATAAATACCATATTTTGGATATCCAAAACACTCTGGAATCTTATGATCTTCCCAATGTTGTTTCTGATTTATGGAGCAACTTCTTTGTCTCCTCCAAAGTTATTTTGCATGGTTGTAGATGTGTGTTGGGGAATGTTATCAAAATCAAGTTTTGGGATGATTGGTGGACTAGTGATACGCCCCTATCAGATTTTGTTTGGGCTTCTCCCTTCAAAGAATTATGTCTCAGAAAAATTGGCGTCTAGGTGGCTGATTATTTTAGAGATGGAGCCTAGTTGGACCTCAATTTTGTGGATAATTCTTTGATACCTATGCAACCTTGGTTGAATTGTATACACATCCCCTAGTCTCATGTGGAGGATGAAGTGTTATGTAATTTCTCCTCTTTTGGGAATTTCAATGTTGTCGATGCTTATAAGTTCATATCTAGAAGCTTCTCCCCCCCCCCCCCCTTCTAGGCATGTATCTGGAATAAGCACTTAATTTTGAAAATTAACATTTTTTTCTGGTTGTTTATGCAAGGTAAGATCTCTACCATTAACAATCTTTGCAAAAGAGGTATTCCTCTTACTAAGAGATGTTTTATTTGTAAAGAGGTGGAGGAAAATGTTGGCCATCTGCTGCTTCACTACTCTTTTGTCTGGGATATCTAGAATTTATACCTTAACATATGGAACACTAATTGGGTCTTCCTTGAATCAGTTCAAAGAATGTGGTTTGAATGGAAGTGCCCCTTTGACAATCAGTCTTTGGGAGTTCTCTAGAATTTATCTCTTCCTCATATTGCTTGGGGTAGTTGGAAAGAAATAAACAATAGTCTTTAGAGATTTGGAAACTCTTGCGCTTGTTGTGGCTACTAAAATTCCCATTTCTACCAAGGAGAATTTTCTGCACTCCTACCCCAGCAGAAAGAATGACCATCCCCTCCCTACTCTCCAAGAGGAATGGGATACTATCAATCAGTGGCAAATTGGTTGGAATATTGTCATTCTAGTGCACAAAACCAAGTAGTGCAAACAAAATGTTCTTTGGCATCCCCCCTATTGCATGGATCAAAATCAATGTGGATGGGGTAGCTAAAGGGAATCTTGGGTCGACCGAGTGTGGGGGAGTAGCTAGGAATCATTTGGGTTTGTTGGTTTCTATGGTGGCACTCCCTCTAAGCATTCAATCTAACCACTTTGCGGAGGCCAGCGGTGCCCACATTGGGTTACATATGGCTAAAAGAGAAGGCTTTAGAAAAGTCTGGCTGGAATCTAACTCACTAAACAATGTCAATTGTCTGAATGGGTACATGGATCCTAGCTAGATGATTGCTAATCTGATCAAGGATTGTCAGGATATAATAAATGAGCTTGAAGAATTCAAAATTTTGAATGTATATTAGGAAGGCAACAAAGCGGAGGATCTACTGGCCAATCTGGCAGTGGGCTACGTGGCGACTAAATGGTTGAGTAGTAGGGATTCATTCCCAAAAATCCTGTGCAATCTGGCTCATGATGATTATGCCCACTTGTGTTAATCAATGATCTTTAATCATGATTTGATAGAGTTGATGGGGAAACAGCTCCATTTTGTTTTCGCTAACCGAAGATCTAGAAACTTCCCTTGTGCCTGGATTTTTTTCTTATTGTGTGGCCTATTTCCTACTACTAGTTGGAGACTTTTCTAGTGTGGACCACCCTATCTATCCATAGTCTACTTCTGGGTCCTCCCATCCGAAATCATTTGACTATTTGGAGACTTCTCTGGTGTGGCCCATTTCTTGTTGTTCAGCAACCTGGAGCATAATGGGTGTGGACAAGAACAGGAAAGAACCATCTAATTATGAGAAATGAAAGAAAAACAAGGATGTGTGGTAGGAAATCGTTGATTAGGGAATCGTCCCCTTCTTGGATAGACTTCATGGCCCTTCTCCTCTGCTCATGGAGTCCTTTGTCAATGGGTGGAAGAAAGGGATCCTAAGGGCTTATGGAGCCGAGTACCAGCTTGATGAAATCCTATGGCAATGGTCACTAGTCTAGCAACGAATGGCAGAAGGTTCTATAGAGACAGGAAAACTAGGGAGGAGGACTTGACAAATTTCTTTGACAAAGACAAGGAGCGCTCAAGAGTTAACAAGATGGCTAATGGTGGCTATAATAGGAAAGATCGTATGGCTCCCTGGGCGGACATGGCCAAGTTCATCATGAGATATATTACGCTCAATGGCAGATATGCCAGTATCTTTTCCTATCATTTTACCATTTTGAATCATTTTAGGCATGGTAAAAGAATTTATGTTCCTTTCTATCTGGCTTCCTCTTTAGAAAATAGTCTTGAAAAACATATGGAGAATCGAAACAATCTTGTTCATCATGAAGGGCTTATTGTGCTCATCATGGAGTATGCTAAGACCCTTGAATTTGTGCCCCCTCTAACTGAGAAATGCCAATATACTAATATTTAGGATGTCTCTGACTCGAAAATGGATTTGGAGGATAGTGGGGGTGCCATTCCTTTTGACGACCCTAATTATAAGCCTGTAGAGGAAGGGGAGATAATGGTCACCCCTGGGACATTTAGTAGTAAGAATCCTCCCAAATGGGCAGCCAACAAATATAAATCTACCAGCAAACTGATTTCTAAGGCCGAGCCCCTTTCTAAAAAGAAGAATCTTGTGGCTAAGGACTATGGTTTAAATAATTCGGATCAGGAAATTAAACTGGACATTCCAATCAACGTCCTGAAGGAAAAGCAGGGGACCATGGCTCAAGAAGAGAACAGTGGGATATAGAGGATTGTTTATCTGATGAACCTGGTGGTGGAAGCTACCAGAAGCTAGGAGAGTTGTTGGAAGTGGGTAGAGAGAGAAATTGATACCCTCAAAGTGGGGTTTAAGGAGGTTATTGATATCTTCACAGCCTCCCCTGAGCCTAGCAAATCTGATAAACTCATGATTATGACCCAGAAGCTCTCCTAGAACCTAGTTGACATAAGGAAAGAAGCCATGAACAATAGTATAGAGGGGCTCGAAAAGATCAATGCCATGGTTGCGAAATACAGATCCTTTCACAGTGAACCTGAGAAAGATCCTGGAGGTGAAGACATGGTTGTTGGAGACAACAAAACCACTGGCCCTAGTTCTAGGATCAAAAGTAGGAGCAGCAACAAGGGTACCTCCAGATTCATTAGGGAGGAGCTAGAGGAAATCAACAAGATTTCCATCCAGAAGAACAAGGAGTTGGTGTAGTCTCTTAATTGGGTGTTTTTCTTTTCTTTTGTATTATTGTCTGTGCCTCTTTTTCATTCGTGACTGTTCTGTGGTGATCCCCTATTTTGCTATTGGTTTATGTATGTTTGGCTAATGGTTGGCTTTTGTAAAACTTTTGGTTTTGGGTCCATGTAAAACCCGTTTATCTTTATCAAAAACATGAACGTATCCATAGAATCATATTACTCAAGTGGAATGACCATTTAATCAATAACATAATCTCTATATAAACTCATATAATGCAAATCCATTCCCTAGGATATCTCAATGTCATTACTTGACAAAATCCTAACACATCATATTCTATTATCCATCTATCCATTTACCTTTCAAACACCTATAATAATTCCTTAACACATTTGTATAACTTAGTCACTTAGCATACTCTTTCAATTTTTAAGAAACTACCAAATCGAATAATCCTAATATCCATTCTTTCATTCATGATAAAAGCATCATAGTTTCTATAACCATTATCTTCTATAGGATTAGATTATTCTTTCAAGTTTCATTACATATCTTTAAGATAACCAGCTTATTTACCTAAGTAACATAATCCATTTCATCTATATAACTTCCATTTCTTAAATAAGATCTATAACAACAACTACTATTCTTCCAACTTAATTTCCATAAGATTATACTTATAATCCCATCTTACAATTTTAATACAATACAAATGTATACATACTAACTCTTTCTTATCCACATAGAACTCATAATCTAACATTACATAATGAATACCCAATACCTCAATGAATGTACAATGAGGACTACTCCTAAACTACTATCTCATACTCCTTTCCAATTAAATTTATAAATACATGAAGACACATGTCTCAAGAATACATAAACTCTTTTACATATACAAACCATCATAATACATTGCTTTCTAATCCAAATTCATTGAAATCAGATCCAAAGAATATTCACATAATAAAGATCCAAGAATCTAATCCACGCACTCTAACATCCAAGAAAAATATCCCAATGGAAGAAGGCATCAAACCACCCGACCATGTGGAACCTAATAGGAACCACCCCCTGCATTAGGAGATGAAATAAAGTTCCAAATCACACTTAAGACCTAAGGTGACACCTAACAACCATATGATACAACATGACACCACAAGACTCCAACATAAGAGTAAAACATCAAAATACATCACAAGGATAAATCAAAGTAATCAACCCGCAGAGGCACAATCAATAAATCAAAGCATATGGATAATGGACACATGTAGGGAAGGAGTGTCATCACATACTATCCTCACAAAATAAGGGGTCAAGCCTCACCCTGATAGACATGTGGAACCATCTCAACCTTAGAGCCATTCAAGGGAGATTGGTTTACCGCTCCAGCATTCTTTCCAAGTTCATCCCGAGCGCACACACTTCTAGTGCTATGAGGTGGAGCCACAAAACCAATTATTATCTTGTTTAGTGAATTCCTAAATACTCAAACCCACTAATAAATTATTAAGATTATCACTTGCAATTACAAGAAACTCTACATGTGGTTCCATCAAGTCTATACACCCTCCTAGAGGCCTAATGCTCAAGACCCTGGTCCACACATGCAAGAGCCCACTCCCCCTACCATGGACCAAAACCATAGGGTATCACATAGAAAGTACATAATAATAACAACATAAAACTCATCAAGGAAATAATCCAAAATTCATTACAAATATGATACCAACTAAATTATAAAGGATAGCTATAAACATACAAACAACTACCATATAACAAAAATCATGCCATAAACTCAAAGAATCATAATGCAACAATAAAGAGAGCCTCAAGAGTGATATAAACACATAAATAGGGAAAGAATATGAATCTAATGATAGGACATAGTCCTCAACAACGAGGCACAACATAACCTCTCGTTGGAACTGCATATACTCATCCTCAACAGCAAGGGATGCATACATCTTGCTAGAGAAACATGTCATACCTCAACAAACAAGTGAGAAAAATACTTGTTGGAGCCCAAATAGGATTCAAATACATCAAAGAGGAATAGCATTGTGCCCAAAATCATCAGAAATGACAATACAGAGCCTCTAGAATCCAAAACCATCAATAAAAGTCAATTGAAAAGTCAAAACCCTAACCAAAAATGTGTTAATATTGTTTTGGCACTTTTGTCCTACTTTGGCACTATTGATTCTCAAACTGCCGCTTTTGACACTATTTTTAGCGCTTTTGTAACTTGGTGGAACATTCAAGAAAATGGAACAAGAAGCAAATAAAACATGCACGGGTTCGGGTAGAAGCACTATGAGGGTCTGAACTGACCCAAAACACATAAGAAACCCTCACAAATACATAATAGGGTTTACAAGAGATCAACAAGACCATTTAACTAGTTATTTGACTTCAACTGGCGATTACATGAACAAAAATGTGTCACAGAGACAAGCATACAAATGTAGATAGAAACATAAGGACTCCAGACACTACGAGGACCTAAAATGGGATATACAAGGTCAATACAAGCCTCCACAACTAAAACAAATACACATAGAACATACACATGAAGAACATAGCCATAAAACTCACATATCGAAACACCCATTTCCTTTACAGCACAAATCAGAATTTCAAATTCAAAGGCAATCTTTTCTAATTTATTTTCTTTCAATCAAACCAATAATAAATAACTAAAATTGCTCCCAAAAATTTCCCTCCAAAACAATCTATTAGTAGTCACGAAGAAAACAACTCTTTTCAAAGATCAAAATACAAGAATGGAAAAAGATCTTCAACCTAGAAGTAGAGTGATGGTAATGCAATCGTAGAAGAGAAAAAATCCAAACCAACAAGCTTTCCAAAATCCAATCTAGCCAAGCAATTCGAAAATCCAAAAGTTGCAAAAAGATATCCAGAAGCACACCCACAAAAATGCTCACCAAGCCAATAAATAAAATCTCATTCAAAACTACAGAAGAATATCCACCAATCAAAATATTCCAATATAATATATTCTATACCAACCCCCCTTCCAAAAATTGAGGTAAGAATATAAAATAATATTATTTACTTACCCTCAAATCTCAACCAATAAACTAATAGGGTAGGTATAAATAATATTTAATCACTCAATTAGTAACAAGAGAATGTAATAATAATATAATAAATTAAAGCCCAATAAAATAAATCAAAAGCATTATAAATAAATGTTCCAATTAAATATAAACCACAAATAATAAAAATAAATAAACAAGCAATTAAATAATAATATCCTCGCAATCACAACTCCCAAGAGGGCCAATCATAATAAGGGGTAGGTACATAAATAATAACAAATAAATAAATAATTAAAACAATAAATAATTAGATAAATAATAAATAACCCAACAATAAATAAATAAACAATAAATAAGATAAATAAACAATAAAAAAGATTAATAAAAAAATAGACAAATAAGCAAAATGGATAATGAATAAGTAAATATACAGACAAGCATAAATGCTTCAATCGGTAATTAAACAATAAATAAATAAATAAATGTACAGATAGGCATAAATACTCAACCAATAATTAATAAATAAATAATAATTCAATAAATAAAAATCTCATATAATAAATATTCAATTAAACATTGGACCATAAAATAATAATAATATAAAATCATCAAGTAAATACAAATTCATGAAATAAACATCAATAAATAATAAATCTCTAATAATAATAATTCCCTCATTAATATCAAATATTAATGTCATCCATTAATTTAATTTAATACTAAATAAACTATATAAATTGATTAATTATTAATTAATAAATAATTGCAAATTCGCAAGGCAACCCCACATAAGGTTGAACAACATACTACATGACGCAGACCAACGACTCAAGACAAGACCCTAATTAACAGGGGTATCAACTTAAGCCTAAAATATGAGAGGGAAACACATGTCATCTCTGACAACTTGTCATTGGGATAACACACGCTCAGACTTGTGAGACTAAATGGAGTCGATGTCTGGTACCTGCAATCCTGCATCCACCACTAAAACACAATACAATATATGTACGATACATATACATCATAAATGATCAAGCAAGTGATAGAGAATGGCAATGTCGTATTATGCTCGCAATGTGTGGTATGCCATCATCCCTATCACGAAGACACTAGAAGACCATCACAATCATCAAGTCAATCATCATCATAATTATGGAATAGGGTTAGCATAATCAAGTTAACATCACAACCTCATAAGAAATATAATACATACATGAATAGTGAGTGCATAAGCTTGATCAACATATTAGTCCAGGACATAACTTCATCCACATAAATCATAATGAATCCACTAATATCAAAGAGACTATCAGAGCACAAATCTAAAAGTGTTTATCACATTCTCTCATAAAGGATGAGTCAAGGAGGGGTACCACAAGATGAAAGTTGGATGAATCGTGAAATATTATGAAAGTAAAGAATTATTAGTTTAATCATGAAATAGAATTAGGATTTCACAAGTTTTGCTTTGTAAACTAGGAAATGACCTTACTTTCACATGCATAACATTAAAAGGAGGATAAATACAATATATCCAACCTCAATTATATTAGGAAAAGGTTTGAATGTTTCTTGAAGTCTTATTCCCCTTTTGTTTGAGATGAAAATGCAATTGAAATGGTATAGTTGAAACTAGGGCAAGTATTTGAGAAATTGAAGTAAATTGACAAAAACATAATGCTACAAATATCCAACAGAGCCACAAATAGGGATCTGGGCAGAAGAAGAGTATCAAGACCTTCTCTCAAAAATTCGAGTTGATTTTATGGGACCAAGTAGTAGAGGTTTTCCCTAGTCCTTCAATTTTTTCTCCGTCGAAAGCTAAACATGTTCATCGTCATCAAATCTATCAAAATATTTGAGTACAACTCCTAAGGCAATTCCCTTGATGAAGCTTGTTTGAAGATGTCTTGTAGAATATCTTCATAGAAGTTTAGTCATAGATGTCATCTTGAATACAAACTTGACTTCACTTCTTCTCCGATGCTTGATGAATGTTTGATTGCTTTCTTACTTTGCTAGAGTGTTATTAGGATTCTGATTTCACTTAGGAGATTGCTTAGATTTCAAATCAGAGGGGTATAACTCCTTTTATACTTGACTTCCCAAAAATTATTTGAATTTTTTGAGTAGGCCAACACAGGATCCAATTTCTTTCTCACTTGATGTGACCATTATGAGGACCAAATTTGGGTCCTGATTAAGAGGATTAGGGTGTTGGGTGCCCTAGTCCTGAGAATCGGGACTTAGATTTGGGGAGAAGGTAGGGAAGGTGGTGAAATTGTAGGTTTGTGAGTTGGTGTGAGAAAAATTAAAACGGTCATCAAGAATCGATAGACAAAGTGCCAAGGTGAGGTCTAGGTGGGGATGGAATTGTATATGGATACAATTTATGATGCTACATTTAGCCCCCACTTTAGCAAGAGTGTGAGACTAAGCATACGCATGGTAAAGTACAAAGTCACATTGAAAAACTTTCATAAAGGTATCAAAGAGACAAGACACATCAAGCCCCCAGGGACTTTAAGATCCTATTACTCCAATATCAAGATAAAAGGAACAACATGTGAAAAGAGAAAGAGAGAGTATGACTATATTGTCCTAGTAAGATTTAGTGCTTAATATGAGTCATCAAAAAATAAAAGTGCCAAATTGCAAAGTAAGAAGCTCAGTTTGCAAAGTAACTTCAATATTAAAAACATGCCATGGTGTGTGCATAAAGTATAACATTCAGAGAAGTGTATGCCCCCACATTAAAGCAACTGAATGCACCTTATCGAGAGAAATTGCTTTAAGGTAGCGTGACTCTAAATAAAAAGCATGTTACCATAATGAGATACCCCCAAGAAATGACAAATCAAAGGATAATGGTCACAAAACATATAGGAAAAAGCACATAAGGGATCCACTAACTCTAGGATCAGTATGCTCTTATGATATATAATGTATATCAAAAATATTTGTATTGGTATAAAAATAGAGTAATACCATAATAGATTCAGCCTCTTTATTACCTTGCACCAATGAAGTAACAAGGGTCATCCAAAGATAACCAAACATAACACAAAAATATTTCTTCTGTGCAACATGGGGGAATCACATTATGAACAAGCAAACACACAAAAGATAATCTATGGCACGAGTGAAGCTAGTCAAGTAAATCATCTACCACCCAATCTTGCTTAACATCATCTAGGGATGGTGGACAAGATGCAAGAGGAGCCACTTTGAGTATAGTAGATGGAGCTACTACAAGTTCCAAACACGGACCATGCTCTAAGGATGAATCAGTTTGTTTGTCACCAGGAGCTAGGGTTAATACTTTTGAAAAATGTGAAAATAACTCATCATTAATTTCAACAATCTCATACATATCATCAGAATCATTAGAATCAACATTGTTAGCATGAACAAGATTATCATCATCCATATCATCATCTAGATTAATAAAAATAGGATCTTTTACATGAAAAGAAGTTGAACCATAATTTTTATTAAGCATTTTTTAACTAGGTGATTTGACTTGAACTACCTCCCTAGGGATAGGAAAAGGCTAGACAAATGGGACCAAGTCAACATTTGGTGTTTTTCAGGGAATAAATAGTTCAGGAAGCAAGCTTGCAAGCCTTGGTATGGCCACAAGGACTTCACTAGCTAGCAATATTATATCACGTATATTCATATTTGGGGGTTTAATATCCCAAAAACCGAAAGCAATATTGATAATATATTAAGGACATGGGGATTTTATAATTTTAACATCAGAATATGAATATCTAAGATATTTTTTATTTGACAAATGTCAAGAGCATGTCAGAATTAGGGGAAAAAATTGAAAACAATTTCAGCACCACAGAGGATAAGTTGGATGTGTATTTGAATTTATTTACACTTCAGTCAAATAGTGTTCATTCAAAAGGCGGGCAGTGGCTAAGCAATGAACTAGAAGGAAACTTGAAGGAAACCTGCAACTTCAAGTCATTATCAAGTTTTACAGTTGAAGAATAATACTTATATAGCTATTTAGAAACTCTCATTCATTTGTTTTAACATATTGATATAGCAATATACAGAAATAGATATTTTTTTTGGGTAAGTCTGCCAGTAGGGGCAACAGCCTTTCTATTGATTAAAAAAATGAGATTGCATAGCTAGAAGTACATCAGTGGTAGAGATAACCAATATTATCTCTAATTACTTTCAATCTCTCTACACTTGCTTCTAGGAGCAAGTCTTTGTTTTCGTCCATTAATGTTGAAAACTTGTCCAACAAGTATAGTTTCCCCACTCCCTTATTATGCAACTTCCATGCCTTCATCCTTTTGGTCTTCTTTCCCTTAGCATTCAAACCAAAGAATTATATCATCACTTGAGATGCAAGTACCATCTCCAAATGGTCCAAGGTTGTCATAATGCCTAAGATGTTCTCCTCCCCAACCATGCATCTCACTATCCCATTCACACTGAGAGCATATCCTAGGATTTGCACAATGGGGGCAAACAAATTTTCATACACTACTTCATCATGCACATGGCATCCAGACCAAAAATATGGGCTTGAGATTATGATTATGGCCAATTTTTCTTCCTCAATTCCCTACTAAAAAAGTTGATACACCTACTTCTCCAGTGATTCTATAACTGAGTTTGAACCTACACACCTGCATATTACTCCAGAGGATTCTTCAATATTTGCTCAAGGGCTTGAATGAGAGGTGGAATTTCTCTTCTATAAATAGAATCTCTCCTCTCTCTATAGTGCCACAATTATCCACATAAATCTACACGTAAAATTTTATTGGAATCCCTCTATGATTTGTTCTTTGTTTCTCTATTACCAATCTAAAATTCGACCATCAAAATTTGAATATCTCTACTCAAAGAGATCATGGTGCAGGGAACCTATCACTCCATGCAAATTTTGGTTTGTTCTTAAGTCTTTTATGTTGTCTTTCATGTTGTAATAAGTGGACCAACCATTTGGGACTTAATGAGGTCATGGTTGAAGTGTCCAAGCTTTTGTTGTGTTCAGGATGTTGATATCCTAGAAAGATGTAATGTTGATGTTGTTCACAAGTGCGCTACTCTAAAAATAGAGTCATCATGTAATAAGGGTGTAATGCATTGTTTTAGGTCTCCTAGAATGCATAGAGGGCCTTTGCAGCCTTGGAGTACACTTGAGTGCAAGGTTGTATCCTAAGGATCAAAAAGATGAAAATGCTAAGCAACATTTGCAACATTGCAAAAAGTTGCACTTTATATTGTCAGCGATGCAGAAGTTGGTTCTAACCAACTGAATTATGATGTTAAAATCCAAAGACAACATCATTGTACAGGTTGGAAGAGTTTGGAATGCAAAGCAAGTTTTGTTTGTAAGGAAAAACCCTTGTTTTACACCACTTTCACTGTTTTTCCTTGTTTTTTGTTGTGTTGTATGGTCCAGTATGGACTTGTCAGAGGAACCTACCTGTGGGGCATGAAGTATTGGTGAATCTATATTTCAAGGTTTGATTGTGTCTAGTTGTAGAGATTCAAACCATTCTCTGTGAACTAGGTACAAAACCCTTGTAGGCTAGGGTTTATGCAATAAATGGCTCTAACCTGAGCACCCACTGATGGCACCAGTTGAAATCTAGTGGAATGCTAGGTTAGGGTTTGTAAATATGTTTAGTGTAGGTTTTTTGGCTTTGAAGACCTTTTTGGTGGTTTTACAATGATACCCTACGCTCATAGCTAAGAGTTGGTGAGACTAAGATAGCAGAAGATGTTCATTTTCAGAGCACACATGGATTGGTAGAGAAAAAGTCTATACATGTTTGGAGACCCCTTGAATTCCCTTTAAGAATACATGATTAGTTTGTGCAGAGTTTTTAACTGGTGAAGCTTTCTAAGGCCAAGTTTGCAAGGCACCCGGGTAGCCCTAAAACCTTTAAAAATAGGACAGCTCTGGAAACCCAATGTCTGCGGAGAACCCAGATGCCATTCTACAATATTGTATGTATCTAGGAAAAGGGTACTCGTAAATGAAATTTTTGGGGGGCCTTGTGTGGGTAGATGTGAACTTAAGCCCTGAAAAATGTAAAAAGAGGCCTAATTGAATTAGCTCTGTTTGGAGCCCGGTATAGACAAAGTGAGATTGAGAAGGCTTGGAAATGGGTTTAAAGGTGATCAAACCCTTAGAAGACACCAAAGACACTATGTCAACTTCATTTACACTCATGGAACAAGTTTTTGATTAAAGATCCTTTGTAGAGGTTGTTGGAGCGTTGGGAAGGTGTGATAGGGATTGAGATGGAATCCTCAATAAGAAAGCATTGTAAAATATTTGTGGCTATACCTTACAGAGAACAAGAAAGAAAACCAAGTGACTGAGAGCAACTCCAAGAATCTCTACAATAGAGTGGTATCAGAGCCACCCTTTGAAACATTGGTGTATGTTAGACTTTGTGGAATCAGAAGCAAGTTCAATGCCTCCAAAGGAAATGAATCAAGAAGCCATCCAGCAGATGGTGATAGAGATGTTAGAAGAATTGAAGGCTCGAGAAGAAAATAAAGGGACCTGAGATGCCAAGAAGGAGAAGGAGAAGGTTAAGACAGAATGGGGAGATGAGACAAATGAAGAAGTAGAAGATGAGGTGGACCAGACGATAATAGAAATGACTTAAGACCAAAAATTATTCTTGGATGCAATCAAATCCATCTCCAAGGATAATTTGGATGGATTACCCACCTATGGAGGAAATCTCAATGGAGAGGAGTTATTAGATTGGATAGAAGCATTGAATAATCATTTTGATTATAAGGAGGTAGCAAAAGAGAAAAGAGTAAATGTAGCCAAGTCAAGATTAAGGGGATCATCCCTGGTTTGGTGGAACATGATGCAAGAAGAAAGGGTATAGGTAGGTAAGAAAAAGATAACTTCATGGGAGCATATGAAGATAAGGATTAAAACTCAATTCCTACCAGGGGATTATGAAATTCAAATCCACAAGAGTCTGCAAAATTTGAAACAAAGGGAACTAGATGTCAATGCATACACTGAGGAATTCCACAAACTAAGTTTGAGGGCTAGGAAACATGAGAATGAAGTGGAGAAATTGGCCAGATATATGAACGGTCTTAGGCAAAACATACAAGATGAAATAAGAATCCTCACACCAGACACTATTCACAAGTGTTTTCAGTTGGCATTAAGGGCAGAGGAAAAGATCAAAAGGAGAAGTGAGAAAAATTAGAAGCATAGAGGTGGTAAGAACTTCAGGGGTAGAGGAACCTTTGGCAAAGGGCAGAGTGCTTCAAGAAATGAAGACCATCAAAACCAAGAAGGAAGTGGGGACTCTCAAAGAGGGACATATAGAGGATCCTTTAAAGGGAGAAGCAATTTTAGAGGCTGGTTTGGAAACTCAGGGAGAGGAAATACAGTCTTCACTGGTAGGTGTTAACACTGCAACCAAGTTGGCCAATCAATAAGGTAGGGCCAGTGACAAATGGGAAAAATTTGATGATGAGAAGAACAATGTTAAAGATACCCCAAGCTCAAGACCCGCCATAGAGGAAAAGTCTATTTAGGACCACTTGAAATCATATGGAAAAATTTGTAAGGTGATTGTGGATTCAGGTTCCACAGAAAATATTGTCTCAGTTCAAATGGTGCATAAGCTCAAACTGAAAAGATTGCCTCATCTCACTCCCTATAAGGTATCATGGCTCAACCAGGGTCAACATGTCTTAGTTGATGAACAAGCATGGGTGGAATTTGAAATGGATGAATACAAAGACAAACTTCTATGTGACATATTTCCTATGGATGCCTGTCATCTGCTCTTGGGCCATCCATGGCAATATGATGTGAAAGCCTATCATGATGGAGTAAAGAATAGTTATCTCATCACCAAGAATTGTAAGAAGTATCAAGTGGATCCATTACCTGATACAAGGGAGGAAAAACAATTAGGGTCAAGTGATATGTTGATGACTGGCAAAGAGTTCCTTGAAGTGTTAAAACAAGAAGGTAATCAGGGCTATGCTATAGTGCCAAAGCATAAAGATGAAGCTAAGCCAGATCCAATGAGTGAATTGCCTCAGGAAGTGCAAGGTTTATTAAAGCAATATGCAGAGGTTATAGGATATGATATGCCTAATTATTTGCCTCCAATGAGGGATGTTAATCACCAAATAGACTTGATACCAGGGGCAAATCTGCCTAACAAAGCTGCTTATAAAATGATACCTAGCCAAAATGAGGAGATTGCCAAACAAGTGCAAGAACTCTTAGACAAAGGGTTTATTAAAAAGAGTTTGAGTCCTTGTGTTGTTCCCAATGTTCTAGTGCCTAAAAAAGGAGGAAAATGGAGGATGTGTAGTGACTCAAGAGCAATTAATAAGATCACCATAAGATATCAGTTTCCCATGCCAAGGATAGAGGACCTATTGGACAATCTAGGTGGAGCATGCTACTTCTCAAAGGTGGACTTGAAATTTGGTTATTCTCAAATAAGAATCAGACCTGGTGATGAATTTAAGATAGCATTTAGAACCAACACGGTCCTATATGAGTGGTATGTGATGCCTTTTGGCCTCACCAATGCACCTAGTACCTTTCAAAGGCTCATGAATGAAGTCTTGATTGAGTTTATTGGCAATTTTGTTATTATGTATCTTGATGACATTTTGATCTTTAGCAGGTCCAAGGAGGAACATCTTAAGCGTGTGGAGATGGTCTTGAAGAAGTTGAAGGAGGCTCAACTCAAAATCAACCTTGAAAAATGTGAGTTCTTGAAAACAGAGTTAGTTTACCTTGGTTTTGTCATTTCACAAGGTTGTTTAAAGATGGATCCAAGTAAAGTAGAGGAAATACTTAATTGGCCTACATCTAGGAGCATAAGTGATGTTAGAAGTTTTCATGGAATGGCATCTTTTTATGGGAAATTTGTGAGAAACTTTAGAAATATTTGTACTCCTACCCTTAACACCATTAAAGGAGGGATTAAATGTCAATTTAAGTGGACAGAGGAATCCAATAAGGGATTTGAATGGTTGAAAGCTAAGATAGCAAAGTTGCCAACCCTTAGATTGCCTGCTTTCAGTCAGTTGTTTATAGTAGAGTGTGATGCTAGCCAAAAGGCAATAGGGGTTGTTTTGAGTCAAGAAGATCATCCTATAGTATTCTTTTCAGAGAAATTGAATGAAGCTGAGAAAAGATACTCCACATATGATTTGGATTTGTATGCCATGGTGCAAGCATTGAAGAAGTGGTGTCATTACTTGCTACCCAAAGAGTTTGTAGTTTATACCGACAACCATGCCCTTAGTTTCCTTAATGGGAAACAGAAATTGAACCAAAGACACCTAAAGTGGGTTGAATACTTATAGTCCTACACCTTCACTATCAAGCACAAAAAGGGCACTACAAACAAGGTGGTTGATGCATTAAGTAGGAGAGTCATGACTATGGAGGAGATACAATTGCAAAGTGTGGGATTGAATGAGTTAAAAGACCTATACAAGGATGATAAAGACTTTACTAAGATATATGTTGTTTGCTCTGATTTTTCTAACACCTTACATGTTTCTTATTCAGAGTATATGATACAAGAGGGTTTGTTGTTCAAAGGACACCTTCTTTGCATTCCCCAATGTTCTATGAGATAAAAAATTATTCAAGAAAAGAATCAAGGAGGTCTAGGAGGTCATTTTGGCATAGATAAAACTATGGAGTAGGTTACCATTGGCCCAAGTTGCAATCAGAAGTGAGAAGGTTTGTAGAACAATGCACAATTTTCCAAAGAGAAAAAGTTTCATCAAGTAATGCAGGTTTGTACCAACCTTTGGTCATACCTCAAAGGCCTTGGGAACGTTTAAGCATGGATTTTGTGTTGGGCTTACCAAGAACTCCAAGGGGATTTGATAGTGTGTATGTAGTGGTTGATAGGTTCAGCAAGATGGCACATTTTATACCTTGTAAAAGCACCAATGATGCCACCTATATTGTAGGACTCTTCTTCAAAGAGATAGTTAGAATTCATGGCCTTCCAATTAGCATAGTCAGTGATAGAGATGTAAAGTTCTTTAGCCACTTTTGGAGAAGACTTTGGAGAAATTTGGGCACAAAATTATCTTTTCTATCTGCCTACCATCCTCAATCAAATGGTCAAACAGGGGTAGTAAACAGATCCTTGGGTAATCTACTAAGATGCCTCACTAAACAGCATTGGAAGACTTGGGATTTGGTAATCGACTAGGCAGAATATGCATACAATGACTCAATTAACTGAAGTACAAGTAAAATTCCCTTTGAAATAGTGTATGGTTTTCATCCTAGGGGAATACTAGAGCTCAGGGATCTCAGTTCTATGACACCTAAGAGTGCACAAGGTGAAAATTTTGTAGAAGGAATCAAAGAAGTGCATGATAAGGTAAGATAGACCTTACAACAAAATTCTAAGTAGTATAAGATGAATATTTTTAAAAAAAAAGGAATGTACAATTTAAGATTGGAGATTTGATCCTAGCATACCTAAGGAAAGAGAGACTTCAAAAATGATAGCCTACTAAGCTATTGATGAAGAAGATTGGGCCTCTCAAGGTGGTGCATAAATATGGTTATAATGCATATGAAGTTGAACTCCCTCCCACCTTGGGTATTTCTCCTATCCTTAATGTATGTGATCTCTATCCATACAAGGGAGAATCACAAACACATCAGTTGGACACTTCATCATAGGGTACTAAAGATTGGGTGAGAGATTTGCCACCAAGCCAACCAGTTAAGTTGTAAAGTATCTTGGACACCAAGCTAATAAAGAAGACGAGGAAAGGGGTATAAAAGCATTATCTTGTAAAGTGGGTAGAGTTACCTAAATCAGATGCTATGTGGATGTCAGAATCAAATATACTTCAGCATGGTGTGGAAATTGCAGACCTCTTAACTCAAGGGACTTGAGTTCTTTGTCCCAGGGGAGTATGGTGTAGGGCACCTATCACTCCATGTGAATTTTGGTTTGTTCTTAAGTCTTTTATGTTGTATTTCATGTTGTAATAAGTGGACCAACCATTTGGGACTTAATGAAGTCATGGTTGAGTTGTCCAAGCATTTGTTGTGTTCAGGATGTTGATATCCTAGAAAGATGTAATGTTGATGTTGTTCACAGGTGCACTACTCTAAAAATAGAGTCATCATGTAATAAGGGTGTAATGCATTGTTTTAGGTCTCCTAGCATGCATAGAGGGACTTTGGATCCTTGGAGTACACTTGAGTGCAAGGTTGCATCCTAAGGATCAAAAAGATGTAAAATGCTAAGCAACATTTGCAACATTACAAAAATTTGCACTTTATGTTGTTGGCGGTGAATAAGTTGGTTCTAACCAACTGAATCATGATGTTAAAATCCAAAGAAAACATCATTGTATAGGTTGGAAGAGTTTGGAATGCAGACCAAGTTTTGTTTGTAAGGAAAAAACCTTGTTTTACACTGCTTTTATTGTGTTGTACGGTCCAGTACGCACTTGTCAGAGGAACCTACCTACAAGACATGAAGGACTAGTGAATCTACTTTCCATAAAGGTATATTTCAAGGTTTGATTATGTCTGGTTGTAGAGATTCAAACCATTCTCTGTGAACTAGGTACAAAACCCTTGTAGGCTAGGATTTAAGCAATAAATGGCTCTAACCTTAGCACCCACTGATGGCACCAGTTGAAATCTAGTTGAATACTAGGTTAGGGTCTGTAAATATGTTTAGTGTAGTTTTTTTGTCTTTCCAGACCTTTTTGGTGGTTTTACAATGATACCCTAGGATCACAGCTAGGAGTTGGTGAGACTAGGATAGTAGAAGGTGCATTTTCAGAGAACACATGGATTGGTAGAGAAAAATTTGATACATGTTTGGAGACCCCATTGAATTCCATTTAAGAATATAGTATTATTTTGTGTAGAGGTTTTGACTGGTGAATCTTTCTAAGGCCAAGTTTGCAAGTCACCCGAGTAGCCCCAAAACCCTCAAAAATAGGACAGTTCTAGAAACCCCATGTGTACGGAGAACCCAGATGCCATTCTGCAATATTGTATGTAACTAGGAAAAGGGTACACATAAATTTAATTTTTTTGGGGCCTTGTGTGGGTAGATGTGAACCTAAGCCCTGAAAAATGTAAAAAGAGGCCTAATTGAATTAGGTCTGTTTGGAGCCTGGTATAGACAAAGTGAGCTTGAGAAGGATTGGAAATGGGTTTAAAGGTGATAAAACCCTTAGAAGACACCAAAGATACTATTTCAACTTCATTTACACTCATGGAACAATTTTTTGATTAAAGATCCTTTGCAGAGGTTGTTGGAGCATTGGGATGGTGTGACAGGGATTGAGGTGGAATCCTCAATAGGAAAGCATTGTTGTAAAACATTTGTGGCTATACCTTGGAGGAAAGCCAAAGTGGATTAAACCTTGGAGGTCTAACTAGCAGAATCCTTACCAAGTACCATTGGATGGGATTGAGGAGTTAGAAGGTTGGAGAGAACAAGAAAGACAACCAGGTGACTGAGAGCAACTCCAAAAATCTCTGCATCAGATCGGAGCTGATTTCCTATCATATCACCTTGCTTCTAAAATTTCCTCACAATGCCACCTTAGGGATTTTCCTATAGGTACGTCACTACTTAACTTCCTCTGTTCACCCAACCTAACAACACCATGATTATTTTTTCTTGGGAGATTTCTCTGTTTTTGCAGTCAAGACATGTGAGAGATAAGGATTTGCCACATTCTCTACTTGTATCACTTTCATAAATTAATTGACCCCCAACCTGAGGTGGGCTAGTCATTACCCCTAAATCCTCTACTAAGATCTCTTCGAGCCTCGACCACATATCCCTATCCTTGATAAATCATGATCTACCAAATATTGATAACAACATAACTCTTTAGCATGCTATTGTTATTCTATTGTAAAGAGTGTAATCTCTCCCATTTCTAGGTGCTATGTAGCCCCTGTCAATGAGCTATGTTAATTGTAATCATTCTCTTTTATGTTGTTTGATTTATGTGTTATCTACAACTACATAATAACACACACACACACACAAACACGAGAAGCCCAAGGGCTATCTCAACTACTTATCACCAATGTTGATGTGAATTTGGGTAGTTTTGTGCAAGAAGGTGTCTGGTTCAAGTCCCCTTAGGTTCAAGTTCATTACTTAACCAACTGATAGGTACATGTAGATTGAAATATATATGGATCTAATGGTGGATATGGAATATGCAATTTTACCAGTGAAGAAAATTTTGTTGTTGGCACAATCATTTGTCAAAAAGGTTGTACAATTGATGACATCGATCATGAAATTATGGATGATAAACTCATTGAATATAATTTTTATTTTATCAGTGGGCTTGAGCATATTTTAAATATAAAGCAAGAAAAAAAAAAAAGGAAAGCTACAACAACACTTATAGGAATTAAGAGGAAACGTGACACAATGGATGTTGATACAGTGGAGTCAAATACAGTGGAAAGTATACAAAACTTTCAAAACAATAGAGAGAGTGTGGAGGAAGGTATACATAAACAACCAAGAGTTGCAGATGGGTCTAAGTTAGTGGAACAAAGCATAGTTGTTGATCCTACTGTATTGGCATCTTGGAATCAGAAAGTGAATAGTTTAATGGAAGAATTTGTCAAGGAGAAACTTACTCTCAAAGTATATTCAGAAAAGGGAGAACCTAAAATAAAGATCCATTATGAAATTTATGGCATTTATTATGGAATAGGGGAAGTATCCATGGTAGCATGAACAATTTATAACTTCAGAAAAAAAATCATATGAAAATATTGTCCCATCAATGTCACATTTTAATGGAGGGAGTAGCAGAGAAAAGAAAACAACACTGGTTAGAGATCAATTTGAGATTTGATCAAGCAATTAAACTTCTAGATGATTTCAACAAGACACAAGAGCTTAATTTGTTCAAGGTGGTGGAAGCAACACTTGCAAGCTATGAGGATAAGAAAAAAGTAAGAGTGGAATGTGCACAATGCAATAAATGATTTTGTTTGGTGTCAGCAAATGCTAATATTGCAAGTTCTCTAAATGAACACATGAAATCAAAGAAGCACACCACTAATACAAATGAGGCTTCACATGATACAATTTTTTTAAGGAGTGGCATAGCTGGGAGACCCAAGAAGCCTAATAATGATAAGTCCCAATAAAGTTTGACTAGATTCTTGGTCCTATCATCACCATCTTTATTACATAGGGGTTCTACATGAACATATCTTTCTACTTCAAGTGTGTTAACTATGCACAAGGTTAAAATTTATTTTAAATATGATCTGGTATAATTTATACATTATTTATGTTATCATCTTATTAAAGGTCATTCATCAACATTGATATTGCAACATTCAGGGTATTGGTATATTCCCATATTAATAGAAATGGGGAGAGATTAGACACAAACGTCCTAATGGGTGATCAAAGGGGTGAATAAATATGGGTCCTAGAGAAGAATACCAATATGATGCTATGTTATGAGGGTAATTAATATCATATTGATGGAACATATAGAAATTTACATTGCAAGAGGGCTTATGAGACAGAGATCCCATCTAATTCATTGGCATGTAGCTTTTGTAAGATGATTCCAGAATGTGATGACTTTAGGATGTGTTTATATCATGAAACAAGGTGTGTCAATAATATACATGGGAGGGATATAGGGAGAGGGAGAAGACTAGACTATTTGACTCAAAATAAACTCAAAATAGCTACTAGGGTTTCAAATTCTAGCCAAAGATCGGCAATGTGATATCTTTGGTGGAAAAAGACAAAGGTTGTTATACTCTCTATTAGAATGAGATCCCTAAAGGATAAGTTGTTAGAATTGACAAAAAGGAAGGATGTCTTTAGGTTTTGCAAGGATATGTGTGAGGCACATAAACAAGAAACATTACTAGGTAAAGATGTAGTTTGGGATTTTGTCAAGGATATCTTTCATAGCCTAATGAATCCAAAGGAAAGGAGAAGGTATAGTACATCCACTAAATCCCTTTATGAGATGATCAAGTTATGGGGAGGTCCTAGATTACATAGCTTTATTAGCTTGAATCTAGATGTTCCTTCAATTTCTACAAATTTGAGGCAAGTTAAAAAGTCTTTAGCATACATGCCAAGGGAGCATGAATACATTTTTTAGACAGTAGGAAAAGTGTATGCTTCTTATAAAACCAAACATGGTATAGATGGCCCAATTCATGTCTACCTTGCTGAAGATTAAACTGTTGTGAAAAAGTATGTTAGGTGGGTAGCAAAAACTGATACATTGGTAGGTTTTTGTAGTAATAAGGAAGAACATCAATGTTTAATCACATTTCTTGGTGATAGTTGGTGAAGGAGTTGCATGCCATGATATCAGAATAGATTCTTTTAAGAACAATGTTATTGGCCACTATGCACGTGTTTTTATTGCAAACCCTTTACATGAAAAGCTTCCTTGTTTGATTATGGTTTCTCACCAACATGCAATAGGCTCAATACAAAAAATATTGTCAACAATGGGAAAAAGTAGAATTTTTGTGGAAGAAAAATATGGAAAATAATTTGTGACCTATTGTTGGTCATTCCTCAAATGGGGATAGTAGAAGAAGAAAACTTACGTTGATGGAGTATTGTTCAATAGAAGGTATTCAATATCAAATTCCTTGGGGAGAGTGGAGAATAAGTGAGTTGTCCAATGGTTGCAATGTAACAGGATTGCATGACCGAAAGTACATCCACAATGGCAAAAAACTAGTGAACATTTTATTTAGCAGTCGACGAGATTTGAATTTAGGAGAAGAGCTGATAAGTTTTAATCATGTTAGGATGGTTTATAACACTCTTTAAGTGGATGATCATAATATTAAAAGTGAAGATATAGAGAGGATTGATCAACAAAATTAGGGTTTGGCAGAGCACATTACTTCAAGGAATGTTCAGAGGTATTTGAAAGAGATAAGAAGTACATCTAGTGGAAGGGAAGAGAGTGTAGACACCTAAAAATGTCTCATTAATCTCACACTAATTTTTCATCTTATTAATTAAGTAATTATTTAATTATTTATTTAAGCTAATTATTCTTCTGAACTAACTCAATCATCACCTTTCACATTACTAATCATTCAATTTCTCTCTTTTAATCAATTCATCATCAAACCCCTTTCTCAAATATTAATTAAATATTAAATATTTAATTAATTATGATTAATTCCCTTAATTAAATAATCTTTATAGTTTAATTAATCCCATTTCTAATGATTAAATAATTTCATTTAAATTAATTAATTAATTAACTTATTCCTCCAATTCCCCAAATTCAAATTTCACCTAATTCCATCTAATTCCAATTTCCCAAATTTGAATTTCATCCAATTTCATATAAATCTCATCTGCATTTCATCATTCAAAAATCCAAATTCAAATTCAAATCAAAATGAAAATGAATTTCAATTCAAGGTCCTACAGCACATAATTGATCAAATATGTTAACTAATCAGTTAACTCAGTTAACTCCCCAATCTCCCCTTTTCACTCTCAATCACCTTTTTCTGACTAATCAATCAAATAATTTAACAGATCAATCAGTCCACTTAACTAATCAATCAAAATCAGCGAACTATCAATCAGCACTTCAATTCCAAATCTCACCCCATCTCACCTGAAAATCTATAAAAACAAGGCTTATTTCTTAATTTCAATCTAGAATGACGATCTTTGAAATAATTGTGTCTATCATATTCTGGTCCCAATGCAACACCTCAGAGCCACCTATCACACAATTTGGAGAAGAGCAATGGAAGTCTATTTGGATCAATTGAGGGAGTTTCATTATGTTATTATTTGATATTCAATTGACTTGATGTATTTCATTGTCATTTAGGAGTTGGTTTTATTAGATTAGTGTTTTGTGATTTGCTCTTATATATCTGATTAATTATGACTGATTTTACCTCTGAAACAAATGGTGAACTCAATGTGAAGTAACAGCATTTAACCTTTTTATCTGATTTTGTGTCTTGCAAGATTTGTATGGATGCACAAAAAAATTCAACGCATTCAAACGCAGAAATTCGCATTCACTCATATTGCTACACATTCGACATGACAGAAATTCGTAATCGCCTACACACTAGTTCACATTGGCCTACATAATGATTTGCATTCACAAGGCTTAGTTGCATGTTAAATTTCTTTTGTCACTTTTGTCTCTCATTCATTTACATTGCTAACCCATCATTATGTTTGAAATCTAGAAAATTTTATTTTGTTGTATAAAATGTGTCTAACCCCATGGCTAGGAAGGTAAGATTCAATATTTCAAGTGCCAGGAAGAGATTTGAAGACAAAAGACAGCGAAGAGCTTATCGACGAATGATAAGAGCAGAGAAAAGATTCCAAGATCTTGAAGAATTGGCTGCCTTATCCCAATACTATCATCTTGTCCATAAATACCTAAAAAAAATTGACATATTTGATGACATCGAGGTCATGGGCAATATGATAATGGATGAAACCCGTGCCTTTTAAAAAAGCTCCCATCTTTTTATTTCTGTGTTTAACTAGTTCACAATTGCTCAAATAACAATTCGCATCTTCTCACATAGTGGTTTGCATCTTAGCAGACATAAATTTACATCTGATCAGACAGTAATTTGCATTTGATGACACACAAATTCGCATCTAAGTGCACAAAAATTTGCATTTTATCAAAAAGTGGTTTGCATTCGCTGGATATAATTAAAACCTCTATGTTCTGTCATCTTCTCAAATTCTAGTCTTTTAGTATTTTGTTTTCTAGCAGATCATTGATAGAAAGTGAAGCAGATTTCTGTAACCCAAGGAAGAATTTAGGTTTGAAAGCCCACATTGTCAACTAACATTTTAATGGCTTTTGCAAGTATAGCTGGACCTAGTTTAACTCACACTTCCTTTGGTGTTATTTAAAAAGAACAAAACAAATCTTATTCATTACAAGTTATCATCATTGCTTTGTGGATTAAAATGAACATCATGCTTGTTGGAGCAACATCTCCAAATAGTTTTTAGAAAACTTTTCAATGAAAGGATAAAAAGAACAATTTGTCTTTCATGTCTTGAAGGTCATAGGCATATGCTCTCCCCTTAACTGGGTGACCAAAAAGCTAGACCCACCCTTTATGCTTTCTGTAAATTTTACAATAGGATAAAACCCTTAGCAGGCCTACCTCCCAAGTAGCCTATAAGGCCAATTGAGAGGGAATGACCTAAGTGGCAATGACTAAAGCCAAGTAATCCAAGCCACTATAAATAAATGTTTTTGTGATGAAAGTCACAATCGACGAGTGTTATATGTTGTCACAACAGCGTCATGCCTCCTTCAGTGTCTATATGGCACATAAAAAATTGTAGTGTAACCTCTACAAACAAGGAGACCTCCTTTAACGAAGTGGAAAATGGTGTTGATTGTGACCACTCGAATGAAACCCTCATTAAAAACTTTAAGAATTAGAAGCCAAGTTGAGTCAGTAACCAGACACTTGTAATATCACAGTGCAAGGGTGGGGAAGAATCCACCCCCAAGACACTCACCATATATCTCCCAAGAAAATGAGACAATTCAGGAGCAATTCTCTTTGGTTCAACTTTCGAACAAAGGCAAGAAAATGGGAACACCCTAGGGTGTGACGGGGATGTTTGAGCTGATGGAGTATCAAGATGTGGGATGTAGCATTCTTCGTGACCTGTTGATCCCAGAAGAGTTTGACTGTTTTGTGATTGTATGACCAAAATTTATCCAAAACAAATGAGGTTTGAAAGACCCCAACAATCATTAGGATTTAAAAATATCCTTTAAACGGTACATTTTTTTGGGTTATATCAGATTGTTTTCTTACTTTGCAGCTATGTCTTATGCAACACTTTCAAAATATCAAATATTCACAACATAGCCAAAACAAAGTATAAAACAATCAAGTCTTGTCAAGAATATTTCAACCACAAATATATTTTGAGAACCTCAAGAGAAAACATTGCAATATCAAGTATCAACATCAACAAATCAAACAAAATTGCCATATTTAAAGAAATGTAGATTATGCTACCTTTTGTGATCTTAGGTCACGTGCATTTAATCCATGCATAGTCAAAACTTATGTCCTCATTTTGCACAAAAGTCCTCACCACATAATTAGGAAGTAAGGTCAACTATTCGCATCCAAATAGTCTTTGCAAAGCCATCATTTACGTCCCTCCTAGGATAGAATCAGTCTTGCACACTTCAATAGGTTTCCATGAAGTCCATCATCTTAATTCTTGCATTGTCTACACTTGCATTAGTCATAGTCTATCACCCTTAGAAATCTTAAGAGTATTCCATTTGTATGGGTCTACTAGGAGATGGTGAATTTCTATTTCACCAACCAAACCTTGGACCAGATAACGATCAATTGGAAATAATTGATGTTTTGGACAATCTTCCTTCGAAATTAAGAATAGACCTCCCACAATATGAAGAGGTTGAAGTTGTCTTAGATAACGAAGTTTGTAAGTCAATCTGAATTCAAAGGCAAGTTGAATGAGAAATCAAGAGACAAAGAGAACAAGAAACTATTCGACAACTTGCTAGGCTTACCATCGAAGAACAAGTTCCTCAGCAGTAGAGAGTCCTCAATAATAGTTTAAGTTTGCATACATAATCCTATAGTCAATAAATCAAAGTCTTGCATATCAGTTGTCCAAGTCCTTCACACTCCTTTTAGGTGCATCATAGAGAGTCAGGATCACTTTAAAGTTACATTCATGACATTAACGCAATCCCAAAAGACAATACACCAAATGGATCCAAATAGTGACCCATATTACAATCCTACTTGGAATATGATCCCACCTACAAGCTCAAATTCACAATCAAGAGGGGGTATTATGTTACCCACAAACACAATTCAACTACCCACAATTGAAGAGTTACAAACTGGATTAACACAAGAAGAGATTGAGGCTGCTCAACAAGACCCATAAGTACTAATAGTCCTCAACGCTCTTATCAATAACGACAGAGATAGGTACCTCTCTCTTTTGATCCAAAATGGAGCAAAGTTACCCTCAAATGTTGACATTTATGCAATCTTGCCACCTGCGGTAACTCTAAACCAAAATACAACTCTGATGCCAAATGTATTGCAAACAACAACAAAAAATTCAACGCAAATTGTTTTTCAAATTACGTCAACACAATCAAATGCAATACAAGATACCATGGCTTCAACACAAATGTCAGGAACCACGTTTGCTACATTCCAAACAACACCCAGATGTCAGTTCATAATTGGAAAATACTTCACAAATGACAATGACAATATCTGCAAGATCTACTCTTAGTGGTCAAAGGACACAACAAGGATATACCAATCCCTTTGGGTCCACTCAACCCAATACAACACAATTTGCCTACTTTATGGCACCTAATGGAGATTTCAAATCACAATTACACAATCAAACAATGACTTCAATGATACTTGTCTATACAACAACTTCACTATATGTGTCTAATACATACACATCCAGTGTACCCTTGATGCAAACAAAGGATTTGGCTCAGCAAGTATAGAATCTACAGAGGAAAATGGTGATAATGCAGTCAAGTAAAGAGAAAAAGAATTACACTATGGAAGATCTCAAACCTTATCCTTTTGATGGGACATTATACGTGCCACCTTTTCCTCCTTATTTTGAAACACCAAAGTTTGACAAGTATAGAGGAAAGGGTGATCCAAGAGATCACATCAGAGAGTTCTTTACATCATGCACTAAAGTAGCCCATGAAGATACATACCTTTTACGAATTTTTCCCAAGACTCTTGGAGGATCTGCACTAGAGTGGTTTTCACATCTACCACCAAGGGTTACCTCATGGGGAGAGATGGCAAAGTCTTCATTACAAACTTCTCTCACAATATTGACAACCCAGTAACTCTCATAGACTTGTTCTCTACAAAGCAAAAGGAAAGTGAGACCTTTGCTACATTTTTGCAAATGTGGAGATCTCTATACTATTAGTATCCAAGCCACATACCAGAAACAGAACAAGTGGATGTTTTTAGTGAAAACCTCATACCTCCAGTGAAATATCCTTTACAAATGCAATCTTTGAGTACCTTTAAAGAGATCATTGAAAAAGGATTAAAATGTGAGAAAGGACTTCTAGAACAAGGCATCCTTAAAAATAGCAAAGCAATGGTACATCCAACATGGCAAGTGCAGATAAGCCTAAATTCTAGTCCAGGAATAAGAATGTCACAAATGATAGAGTGGTAGATGCTAAATAGAGTTCAACCAGTGGTATCAATGCAAGGACCAACAAGTTCTTCTTCATCAAATGTGAATCAGTCACAAGTTAACAATGCAACATCTACCAACACAAATGTAGTAGAATCTAATAGCTTCAAACCTCCAAGGAATAACGCACCAAAAAGAAATTTTACACCCTTGGGAGAGCCAATTGAATTTGCATTGAAAAAACTTGTGCAAATTAATGTAATAATATTGCCTGAGGTGTGGAAATATGAACCAGGTCCATTCAAACCACCATGGTGGAATGACACCAACTTTTGTGAGTACCATCAAGCAAAAGGCCACAAGACATCTAGTTGTTATAAGCTAAAGAACCTCATTAAATATTTGATAGACCAAGGGGATGTCACAATGGATGCCAATAAAGGATCTACAAATCAAACCCACATCATCTACAAATATCCATTTGTTAAGCACAATCAAAGTTAATCTTTTGGTTCAAGAACTAAAGATAACATGACCAGCTACACAATTAATACACTCAGTGAAGGAGATGCAGGAGTGGCCATTATCAGTGTTAATCCTAGGAGCAAAGATTGTGTCGTTGTGACCTACGAATCAAAGGTTACACTACAAGGAGTACCTTCTTATACACCTCCTCAAACAAGTAACTTTAATGTTGTTGATCAATTAAAGAAGACTTCAGCATAAATCTCACTCTTTGAATTGCTTTGTATATCACCAAGTCATAGGAAAATCTTTAAAAAGGCACTCCAAGATTCAGTTGTCTCAAGAGATATGGATGAGACTAAATTTCAAGCAATGGTAGGAAACATAGATGCTTCATCTTGGGTTGCTTTCACAGAAAAAGATGTCCCCAAAGATAGAATCATGCACAATTATCCTTTACACCTAGTAGCATATATTCATAAGAAAATGATCACAAGTGTGTCGATTGATGGAGGAGAGAGACTGAACATATGCATCCTCAAATTGCTTCAAGCAATAGGCTATTCTTATTTTCACATAGACCCTACAAATAAGATCAACATAAAAGAATATGATGATGAGGAACATCCTTCAAAGGGATAGTCACGTTGCCAGCACAAGTTGGACCTATCACTACCAATTTTATTTTCCAAGTATTAGACAAGGAACTGGGACATAATATGCTATTGGGTCGTCCATGAATACATGTCATGCAGGGCGTACCCTCCATATTCCATCAATGCAATGTTTCCATCCAATGGAATTGAAATAACAGTACATGGAGACCCAAATTCTTTTCAGCACTGAAACTACTTGAGAGCAAGTACAGACAACCAAGTCCCAATCAATCAGGAATCCAAAATCATTCCATAGCCGAGATCCCTAGCACTACCAGATGCACATAATTTTTCACCATGCATACCCACTACACCTCTATTGCAAATAAAGGATGAAGGGTGTCGATAATTTTCTATTGTTGGATCATCATCAACAAGACCATTATCTATGTCTCCTAGAACTTCTAGGAGACCCTCATCTACTCTCACAAAGAAAGATAAAGGAAAAGATATTGTCAAATATTCAGACTCTTTCTCATTTTTTAGATGGGAAGATATACAAGATGAAGCTCTAGAGGAATACATGAATGCTTGGCTATACAAGGATGAAGAAAACTACCATTTTATCAAACTTCCCTTAGACCTATATGGGAATGGATTCATAATGCTACAAAGATATGGCTATGATGGAACAACAGGATTGGGACCAAATTCTCAAGTCATCATGGAACCCGTCTTACCCATAGACAACCCAAAATATCAAGGTTTGGGATACAGACACACAGCAAAAAGGTCTAAAAAATCAGCTATGACAGTAATTATGAACATGCCACCAGCAATACCACAACAGTCAACCAATGAAATCAAAATTCCTGATAATGTTACACTAGAAAACTTGTCAACAGTTGTATGTCCACCATCTTCACATGCCAATGCAATAATAGAGACATACATAGCACCTACCAATGAAAGCAACACATGGATAACTTCTTCATTCACAAGCATAAGACCACCAAATGAGATCAACATCTAGTTGGCCTCATACTCATCTCCAAGTGCATCAACAAATACTAACATAGCACCAAGAAATGCCACAACAACAAGACTAGAATCAGTCATCCAAGGAATAAGCAACATGTCAATAAATAAAGTTGGATCATCATGCGAGTATTCCACACATCATCAATACTATAGAGTTCCTATTGGCAAAAACAATGCAAGAAAACTGAGAGGGGGAGAGTGAATCAGTTTTCACCAAACTCAAACAAATTAATCTGAATTTTAGATCTGATCGGGAACAACAATAGAAAAGATAAACATCACATCAACAAAACACATAACACATGGATTTTTGATGTGGAAAACCCAGTTAATGGAAAAACCAGGGTGGGAACCTACCCACAATATGATGACTCTATAGTAGTATATGTAAATATTACAATGGGGAATGCACATAATTTAGACACACTACCTAGAGATCACTGCTCAAAAACAACAAAGGGCAACAACCCTGGGAAGGCTCACTGCCTTACAAAGATCTAACAACACTCCAGATTACATGAACTAAAAGAATAGCATCTCCAAATGCCTTATCACAATTCTACATAAGCACACTGTCTGCACAACAACACTTCTCTACTCTTCTCCACTACCAAAAGATAAATTCACTTGTTCGCACATATAATACTCTTACAGGTCATAGACACAACCATGGACATACATATTACATGACTACAACACTTATTTATACAAGTCATCAACCTTAAACTTAAGGTCAGCTCAACACATAAGACCTAGTTAAAAAATTACACCGCACGATACATAAATTCATAACCAGACCAATACAATATTGGCAAGGGCATAGCATGGACCCAAATCAAATCCTTGAACACGCAACACCACCAAATAATTTGCCAATATCATTTTCAACACACTAAACCACCAAATATAATGCGTAACATGAAGAATACCACCAAACCAATAAAATCTTCAATAACACGCACTACGATCAACACGGACCACCAAAACACATATAAAATGATCAAAGAAAATCAACAAGCAACATGAATTCCATCGCAATAACTGTAACAACTCAGATAATAAGAATCATCATTATTTCATCATCGGAGCTCAATAACACCAACAACAAAATGAAAGATACACTTGTGAAGTTCCAAATCATGAATCACTTTAACTAAGGACACACATGAACATACCAAACACTCTCCAAAATCCACACAGCATAAGGAATCAATTTAAGAGAAATATAATCTAGAAATCACAACTCTACAATACAGAACCAATCAGAGAAACCAAACATCACATTGGATCACATAGCTCAATCAAATCACCTTCTAGAACACTTAAACTCATACTAAATCAACTAGAGATAATTATCTCAAAGCCAATTAATCTGCATGAACACATCTGCAACCAATCCAACTCAACTCTTTGCAATAAACCAATTCTCTCCAATACAAGAATATGTTGACATCAATGACAACAACACATTCCAACAACTCTAATATCCAACAATCTCCCCCTTTGGAATTGATTGCAACATATGAATGTGAAAAACAATGAATGCAAAGAAAAAATCCAACTCCAACAATCTCCCCCGGAGATCAAGCACACATAGCTCTCAAACTCAGATAGATAAAGCATTTTTTCACATGCTTCTCTCCCCCTTTGATAGCAATGTCAAAGACATAGAGAAATCATTATTATCTATTCTCTTAGATAATCTCTCCCATTTAGAAAGGAAATCTCTCTCCCTTTGGATAAACTCACAAATATGAACATCTGAACCACACACTGACTACTCCCCTGGAGCAGCAACACCCACTCATCAATCCAGATATCAAGATAAGACTATGAAGTCCACCAAATAGATGCAACTCAATGCATCTAGTTCATAGTAGGAGGGGAAATCACCCCTAACTTCTCTCTCAGATATACAAATGTTTCCATAGGCAAAGGCTTAGTAAATATATCTACACTATGTCCCTTTGTAGATACATACTCCAATCTAACTTCCTTCTCATTCACCTTCTCTCTCAAGAAATGAAACTTGATTGATATATATTTTTTCTTAGAATACAACACTAGATTCTTATAATTATTGATATTACTATAATTATCACAATATATAACGGTAGGCTCATTATAAACAACTCTAATATCCTTCAACATCTGCTTCATCCACAGTACATGATTACAATTCCTAGCACCAGCAATGTATTCAGCTTCTGTAGTAGATAAAGAAATAGCATCTTGCTTCTTCCTTGCCAAATAAATTAACTTCTTTCCCAAAAAGAATGCTCCACCCCTACTGCTCTTCCGGTCATCAACATCACCTACCCAATCAACATAAGTATAAGCATTCAAAATGAAATCATCATTCTTTAGATACCACAGACCATAATCAATTGTTCCCTTCAAATATTTGAATATCCTCTTCACAGCAATAACATAAATTTCTTTAGGATTAGCCTGAAATCTTGCAACAATACATACATCATTCATAATTTTAGGTCTGGTTTGAGTCAAATATACCAATCCACCAATCATAGATCTATACAGGGTCTAATTAGCTTTCAGAAATTTATCATCTTTTGTCATTTTGCATCCAGTCACCATAGGAGATCCAAAAGGTTTGGAATCATCTAACCCAAACTTCTTTAGCTATTCCTTCACATACTTTGATTGAGATATGAAAATGCCTTTGTCAATCTATGTAATTTACAATCCCAGAAAGAATTTCATCTCACCTATCATAGACATCTCAAACTCTTTTTGCATATCATCGGCAAATTTCTTACTCAAATCATCATCTCCTCCAAATAATGTCATCAACAAAAACTTCAACAATCAAAATATTATCATTATCAATCTTGAAGTACAAATTACTATCAACAATACCTTTACTGAATCCCAACTTCATCAAATACATGTCCAATTTGGCGTACCAAGCTCTAGGGGCCTGTTTAAGTCCATACAATGCTTTCTTCAATCTACATACCATGTCTTCTTCATATTTCAATGAAAATCCATCTGGTTTCTCAATGTAGACTTCCTCTTCTAATTCACCATTCAAAAAATCTAACTTCACATCCATCTGATATACCTTGAATTTCTTATGAGCACCATATGCAAGAAATTTTCTAACAGCTTCAATTCTATCTACCAGAGCAAAAGTCTCCTCAAAATCAATACCTTCAATTTGGGAATATCCCTTACATACCAGTCTGTCGTTGTTTCTAACAACTTCTCCATCTTCATTCAACTTATTTCGGAACACCTATTTAGTTACAATTACATTCTTGTCTTTAGGTCTTGGAACAAGTTCCCATGTTTTGTTATTCTCAATCTGATCTAACTCTTCTTCCATATCTTTTACCCAATTTTCATATTTACAAGCTTCAGCAACATCTTTAGGCTCATTTTTGGAAATCAAACATGTTTCTTCAGCAGCAATTTTTCTCCTAGTCATCATACCTTTATTTTTATCACCAATAATCTAATTCTCTAAATGATTCAATCTTACATACCTAGGGGTCTTCTAATTGTTCTGATTTTCAGTCTCTTGAACTTCTTCACTTCCAACAACACCTAAATGTACTGTCTCTTTTGGATCACTCTACTTCATGCTCAGAGTCTACACTTGCCTTGAAGTAACATCATGATCATCATATTCATATGCATGCTCTGATTTGCTTCTCATGATTCTCATCAACCTTCACATTCGCACTTTCCACTATCTTTCTTAATCTCTTGTTGTAACACCGGTATGATTTTCTCTTAGTAGAATATACCAAATCACATATTGCAACAAATTTTCCAATATCCTTGTCTCTTTTGATGTAACATTGGCTTCCAAATATTTTGAAATATTTAACTATAGGAACATGACCAAACCATAGCTCATAAGGAGTCTTACTGGAATCACCTTATATATGCACCTAGTTGAATGTGTATACAGTAGTGCTAACAACTTCTCTCCAATAGATATGTGGAAAATTTTCTTCAATCATCATAGTTCTAGCAGCATCCAAAATAGTTATGTTCTTCCTTTCAACAACTCCATTCTGGTGAGGGGTTTTCATAGCAAATAACTGTCTCTTGATTCCATGCTCTTCACAAAAGGAATTAAACTCACCGAAGATGAATTCTCCTCCTCTGTCAAACCTTAGACAGTTTAGGTTCAATCTTGTCTTTGTCTCTTTAGCTTTGAATATTTTGAATTTCTCCAATGCTTCAGATTTCTCCCTTAGAAAAGTGACGTACATTATCCTATAATAGTCATCAATCAGCAGCATAAAGTATATGTCTTCTTGCAAGATTCTCACCCTAGAAGGTCCACATAAATCAGTATACACAATATCTAATAAACCATTAGATGAATACATTTTTCTTTTGAATAAAATTTTTGTTTGCTTTCCCAATTGACATTCTTTACATACCGAATTAGTAGGCTTCACTATCTTAGGCAAATCTCTAACAATTTGAGTAGAACTAATCTAAATCATGCAGTCAAAATTAACGTGACATGGTCTCCTATGCCATAACCAACTCTCATCAATCTAAGTAATCAAGTGAATTTTCTCACCAACATTCAAATGAAAGATATTAACTTTATTTTTAGTATTGATGCAATCACTATACTAGAGCTATTCAAGATCTTAAACTTCCCATTCTTGAATTGTAAATCATATCTCTTATCAACCATTTGTACAACACACACAATATTATTCTTCAAACCTTTAACATATAAAGCATCATCGGTATTATGCTTACCATCAAGAGAAATAGAACCTCTACCATGGATTACACAAGCTTTGTTGTCTCCAAATCTCACTACACCACCATCATACTTCTCCATATTCACAAATTTACCTTTATGACCTATCATGTGATGTGAACAACCATTGTTAATCACCCATTCATCTTTCTCATCAATCTTAGCAGCCAAAGCTTTCTCTTCAACAATACAACTTGTAGAATCAGGAGATATCGGATCATCTTCCTTGATAGAAATGAACACAAATTAATCCTTTGAATTCCCTTTCTTAGACTCACCATCTATCACACCTTCATCATCAGCATAATAGCACTTCTTCTAATATATATACTTGTGGTTACGCTTGTAAGGCTTATCATACTTTGACAATCTTTCTACTCTTTTAGGACACCTAGAAGTAAAATGACCTATCTTATTGGATGAAAAACATTTCAAAAGTCATTTCCCTTTATACTTACTGGCTCCCTCAAGTAATCTTCTGGCAATAAGTTCTTCAAGCTCTTCCAATTCTCTTTCATGTTCTTCCATCTCTCTCATTTCTCTTTCATATCTAGAAACCCTCGTTGAACTCTCTCCTGGATCATACTTCTACTTCCCAGATATAGTAGCTTTAAATACAACCTCAGTTTTGCCATGTGATTTACCAATTTTTCTCAATTCAAAAGCAACAAGCTTACCAACCAGCATATCTCTTGTTATAGTTGTCACAGTCCAAAAATCAATAGTAGCAACTTTGTATTTGTAAGCAAGAGGCAAAGATCTCAACACTTTAGCCACAATCTCATCTTCTTTAAGAACTCTGCTAGTACATCTAATGTTCAGCACAAGATCATTAACGTTGGCCATAAAGGATGAAATATTTTCATCTTCTCCCATTCTCAGCAACTCATACTTTCCTTTCAATTTAGCAACTTTCACATGTTTATCTCCTTCATATAGGGTTTCTAGCTTCTCCCAAATCTCATGTGCAGTCTGTAATACCATCACATTGGTCATCTTAGCATTAGTTAGGGCACTCAACAATGCTTCTTTAGCTCTTATATTATGTTCATCATCTTTGATCTCAACTATAGTAACAGGACCATTCAGAGGAACAATATATGCATTCTTTGTAATCTTCCAATAATCTTCTCCAAAGCAATTCAAGTGAACTTTCATCCAGTTCTTCCATATAGAGTAATCAGTTCCATCAAATCTTGGACTCTCCTTCTTGAAAACAACAACTGCCATCACGGATCATCTGAAGTGGTTAAGCTCCTTCCAGAGGATCTAGCTCAGATACCAATTGTTGGAAGCAACAATACAAGAAAACTGAGAGGAGGGGGTGAATCAGTTTTCACCAAACTCAAATAAATTAATCTCAATTTTAGATCTGATCAAGAACAACAATAGGAGAGATAAACACCACATCAACAACACACATAACGCATGGATTTTTGATGTGGAAAAACCACGGTGGGAACTTACCCACAATATGATGATACTCTGCAGTAGTATGTGTAAATATTATAATGGGGAATGCACATGCATTCAGGCACACCATCTAGAGCTCACTACTCAAAAACAACAAAGGGAAACAACCCTGGGAAGGCTCACTACATTACAAAGATCAGACAACAATCCAGATTATATGAACTGAAAAAATAGCATCTCCAAATGCCTAATCATAGTTCTAGTTAAGCACAATCTCCGCACAAAAACACTTATCTACTCTTCTCCACTACCAAAAGATAAATTTGCTTGTTCACACATACAATACTCTTACAGGTCATAGACCTAACCACAGACATACATCTTGCATGACTACAACATTTATTTATACAAGTCATCAATATTAACCTTAAGGTCGACTCAATACATAAGACCTAATTACAAAATTACACCACACGATACATAAATCCATAACCAGACCAATACAATGTGGACAAGGACATATCATGGACCCAAATCAAATCCTCAAACATGCAACACCGCCAAATAATTTGCCAAGATCATCCACAACACGCTAAACCACCGAATATTTTGCATAACACGAAGAATACCACCAGACCAATAAAATATTTAATAACATGCACCATGATCAACACAGACCACCAAAACGCATAGAACATGTTCAAAGAACATCAACAAGCAACATGAATTCCATCGCAATAACCGCAACAACTCGGATAACAAGAATAATCATTATTTCATTATCGGAGCTCAAGAACACCAACAACAAACTGAAAGATACACTTGTGAAGTTCCAAATCATGAACCACCTGAAATGAGGACACACGTGAACATCCCAAACACTCTCCAAAATATGCAGATCATAAGGAATCAATTCTAGAGTAATAAAATTCATAAATCACAACTCTGCAATACAAAACCAATCAGAGAAACCAACAATCACACCGGATCACATAGCTCGATCAAATCACCTTACAGAACACTGAAACTCATACTAAATAAACTAGAGATGAGTATCTTGAAACCCATTAATCTACATCAGCACATCTGCAACCAATCCAACTCAACTCTCTGCAACAAACCAATTCTCTACAATACAGGAATATGTTATCATCAATGACAACACATTCCAACAACTCTAATATCCAATAGTTCCCTCTAACTCCAATTGAGGAGAAATCATATGATGACATATCAGACATATACACATATGTAGAAATAATCACCGACTCACATGACTATGAGTTTCTATCTCTCCATAGCAATAGCACGGGAGATGTGAACAGATATTATGATCATATGCCACCTATAGATGATGGCATTGTTTATGAAGATATAGGAATAGACTTAAATTCCTTCACAAGACAATTTGATAATCAAGTCAACAAGCCAAAATTTTGATGATGAAATAGATCTATGCCTTATATACCCACATTTAATGGACTGGGGGCAAGAAGAGAATGAAGAGGCAAAAATGAACAATGTAGGATTCAATGGTTAGTATTCAAATAAAACATTCAAATACATGATAAACCACTTATACATTGCTATCTTGCCTTCTCCTTTGGATTAGACCTTTGGTGAAGTGAAGAATGCACCCCTTCCTCACTTGATCGGATGGGTCCTTGATGGGGATGTGGATTTCTCTCCTTTGCTCAACAAGAGGGATTGGATTTGATAGGATTTTGATATGATTTTGGATGGATTTGAATTGGAAGATTGAAGGAAGAAGATAGAAGAGAAATGGGCAACATGAGAATGCTATAGAGGAAGTGGATCCATTTGTGAGGAAATGATCCTCCCATTTATAGATTAGAAGAGGCCAATGAAGGGCCAAGATTGATTTTTTTATGGAGGGTTGAGATTGATTTAAGATAGAGGGCATGGATCAAGGGTGCCTTGGGAAAATAAACAGGAATATAAAATTCCTTGAGAAGAGGGGGTAAAGGAAATTTGAATTTCAAAATGCAGAATTAAAAATTACAAAATAAGGATGCATTGAGGGATTCAAAGAAATTTGAATTTCTTTGAGAGACTCAATGTTGATGTGACACGAGTGGGAATATAAAATTGAAGGATAATGATAAGTATGATTATGAGAGATTCTATAAGGATTAATTAGGTTGAGTGGGATTAGGAAAAGTGATTTGTAGGAATCACATGAATAGGTTAATTAATTAAAATTAATTAACTGAGTGGGTTTAGAGGAAATAATTATTGGAGGGGACTTTAGAAGAATAGGGAAATAATTAATTTATTTGATAAATTAAGTAATAGTGATATGATTAATTAAATTGGATTTAATTAACACTTAGAGGAATAAGGATAACATAATTAAATCAATTAATTATGTTGATGAGCTTAAATTAATTAAATATTAATTTTAGGTGTCTATATTTTGCCCCTCTTTGATATAGCATCGTGAAATGATATATCAAAGAAGAATTAAACATAGTTGAAGAAAAGGATAAGGACTAGTAGCATGATGCCCTAGTCATGAGATGAGGGAGAATGATGAGGAGAAAGGAAAATGATAAGGACTAGTAGCATGATGCCCCGGTCATGAGATGAGGAAGAATGACGAGAGGAAGGATGATGAGGAACTAGTTGTATGCCCCCTCGAGAGGACATGCAGGTTTGAAGAACACGGGTGTGCTCTCAAAATGGATTAGAAGACTAGGTGATGAAACAATGAAGATGATGAAAGAGGTAACAAGGATGGATTGGAGTGTTGTGAATGAAATGAGATAAAAAAATGATAAATGGATTGTATTTATTGTTGAGAAAATATAGAGAGAAAACCTAGGTTTGATATTGCCATACATAGTCTACACCATTGATTATAATAACTAGGATGATATGAAGATCTAAGGTGTGGACTGACGCTCAGTCAAACAGGTATGCCTTGCACACAATCATGAAAGTGTTGATAAACACTAATGCAGGGTTGTCAGATCGTACAAGGAAAACCTTAAAACATGCCATGCCATGAAAACTATGCCCCATTATACACCAGTCAAGACATACCAAGATATAGGATGATCAAGGCAGTCCTAAACAAGTATAGTCTTGGGACACAAGATAAAAATTAAAGTGAAAAGATCAAGCATGAAATCAACATGCACATGACCAACTAACTTCTCTTTCCAAGAGAAGGATATGGATTTGAGTAAACTGTCAAACTAGGGAAGGATGCATCCTGATGGACAAGTGATGGATTTGGATGAACTGCCAGACATGGGAAGGATTCATCCCGATGCACGAGGTGTGGATAGATTGATGGATGATAAAAGACAAGTTGGATGTGCAAGCTCTGTAGATGAGAGGATTTCCACTTGGATTTTATTAGAAAAGTATGGATGAGTGCTTGGATTAAGCACAAGTTAGTGTGAGCTCAGGTAGACAAGAAAAGCTCAGTTTGATGGATTGGATAGGATTGGAAGATGGATAAATGATTAGATGGGATGAAAAAAGGGGGATGGATGATTGAGTAGGATTGAACTGGGGATGGGATTAATGATTTAATTGTAGGAGATGGAGAATATGATTGGATGTGATAGAATTGGATTAGAAATTGGATAAGATGGGGTGGATTTGTGGATAGGATTTGATTGACTGGAACCAATGACAAGGGAGAACCAAGGATTGGTAAAAGGATGGGTGAATGGGTGGAGATATTGCTTGGATAGGAGGTAGATAGATTAATTGGATGGATATGGATAGGAAATGGAGGAATAAAGGATGGAGGGTAGGATGATGGAGACCCAGGGACTATGTTGCAAAGGAGGAAAATGCCCTACTAAGGGTAGTGGAATGAAGGATAGGAAAGATGGTGGATAATAATGTATGAGATGGAAAGATAATGTGTAATGGAGATGGATGGATGGAGGATTAAGGATTGTGTTTTCCAAAGCATGCATGCATATACATTATTTTACCTCTATATGATCAAGACCAAAGATAAGAATGGAGGATTCATTTTGATAGGATAAGGGATATGAGATGGAGGATATGGATAGGATGCTCAAGATCAAAGATAGGACAAGAGAATTGACTTATATAGGATGCAAATGGATGGGCCGATTACATGGATGAAGCTTTCCCCCAAGTGTAGAGTGAAGGAGGAGGGAATTACACATGACGCTTGTTTGCCAATTTTTCATTATGGTACTTACCCAAGGCGCCACAAGAAATGGTTTTCACCATTGGATGAAATGATTTTTCTTTAATTTATTTTATTTTATTTTTTTGAATTTTTGGAATAGTTTGGATGGATAAGGATGAGGATGAGTGGATATGGAAGATAGATGATGTGTGAAGGAGAAAGGGAGGACTCAAGCATCTAGTTCCATGGATGGTATTCCTTAGTATTGCTTTGAACTAGAGGTATGCAAATAGATGTTGGTAATAATAACTAGAGAGATGAAATGGATAGTCGATGGAAGATAAGGATTTGGAAAGGATTGAACTAACAGAATGGGATTGTGAAAAATGGATGGTGGATAATGGATGGAGTTTTAAAAAATTTGGGGAAGATCAACATTGGCACACACATTGAAGGGTGGTGGAGTAATGGAGGAGAGTGTTTTGAATTAGATGAAGGATAAAGTGTGGATTTTGGGACATGAAGACCTAAAATAGAAGAAGGGGATGGTCGAGTTTGGATGGTGGGTTTTGGGACATAAGGACCCAAAATAGATTTTGAAGATGGAGAAGTGTTAGATGGTTGATTGGAGGACTTTTGGATGGATGGAGGTTTTGGATTAGCAAGTTTGGATGCCAATTTTGAATGCATTGCTTCTTTGAGTAATTTGGGAATCCAAATAGTTTTTGATTTTTTCTTTTTAGGCCTTTGCGGCTTTTTTTTATTTTTCTTTCTTTCGGATCATATTTTTCTTTTGAGCGTGTCATTTTGAAAGGACATGTTGATCCTTTAATTTTTGTAGATTTTTAGCTTTATGCTTTTTAGATTGGGCATCCAAATTGCTTCCAATGGCAATGGGACAGGTGCATGAAGATGAACGACTTAAGGATTTTACAGATGGTGGGATGATGGAAGGAGAGTGTTGGGAGGCATTCAATGATGTGTTCCTTTGTTGATCTTTCTTAGGAATAATGGATGGAGGGATGTAAGGACCCAAAATAGATGGAAGGAATGGAGGATTTAGCTTTGGAATATAGGGTCCCAAAATGGATGTGGATGTTGGGGGATGATGAGATTTTTATTTGCATGAAGGACTTTTGGATTTAGGAGGAATAGAGGATGTACCAACATCTTGAGCACTCTCTTCAGAACCCTTATTTTTTTGGAAACAAGATGCGAGTACATTTTGAGGGGAATGAGATGTGGAAGGAAGATTAGGATCTTTAGATGGATTGGGATTATGACATGGAGATGAAGGTATATTTTAATCTTGATTAGGGAGGGTACCATGAGATGGAGTGGGAGGGGTGATTGGATCATGTGATGGAGGGAGAGGGTTGGATAGAGGAATAATATGATCGTGAGAGGAAGTAGAGAGAATGATATCATTAGATGGAGTGGAGGGAGATTCATCATGAGATGGAGAGGATTATATGCTAGTATTCTTTGGAACAAGATTTTGGCATGTTTGGAGGTGTGGGGGTGGTGTGATGGAGGAGGATACATAAGCTTTGATGTGAGTAGATGGAGGAATGGGGGTATCATGAAGTGTGGGGGATTGGGATTTGTTTTGAGGTGGAGATGATTGGGGTGGATGGAGGACTTGAGGAGACTTGGAAACTTTGTTTTGAGGTGGGGATTTTTTCTCCTTTGCTAGCATATCTTGGATAAGATTATGGATGATGGATTTGGAGGACGTGGATAATACGGATTTTGGAGGATTAGGATTAGATGGAGAATCGAGATTAGATGGGGGATGAGGATTGGATGGAGGATTAGGATAATGTATTGGGGAATTAGGGTTAATTCTTAGAGGACTATAGAGTAAAGGATTTGGATGGGGATTAGGGGTAATGAAGGTGTTGTAAAAGGATGGGGATTGGGATGTAGATGGGAGAGGAGATGAAGGTATATATGTGGATGAGGGATAATATGGAGATATGGATGAGAAATAAGATGGGTTTCCCTTGTCAAAGGTACAGGAAGGGTAAGAAATATGTTATAGATTGGGATTGGATATAGTGTGTTGAGATTAAATGGATGGGGGTATGATAGGTGGACGAGAGATTATGGGATTGACTTGGTAGGCAGGTTGAGGTGGTCTGTGAACTTCTGTGAGCATCTTCTCATACCAAGCTTTGAAATTCTGGGTAGTCATGTTGAGAATGGAGGATTATATGGTAACTGGATGAATATGAGGATTAGGACTTAGGAATTTTGGATTTTGATTGAGGATGGATTGATTTGATGATTTGATTGGATCGAATGAGATTGGATTTGATTTGATTGGATTGGTCCTTGGATTAGGACTCGATTTGATTGGATTAGATTGGATTGGATTGAATTGGATTGAATTGTATTGGATTGAATTCGATTGGATTAGATTGGATTGGATTGGATTGGATTGGATGATTGATTGATACGGGATTGGATAACCATATTAGAAAGATGGATTGATTTAATTCATTGGAATTTTGGAGATTTTATTGGATTAGAGGGAGATTGATTATAGAAGAACAAATATATAATAGGAAGAATAAAGGAGGAGGCTACCCAAAGTCGGATGAATGATTTGGACAAAAAAATTGGCTGAGGAAGGATGATTGTTTGAATGGATGAAAGAGGATTAGGGATTGGAGAATTACTTGGATAGATAGAAATGGATTAAAGATTTGATGCTGACAAGATGGAATTTAAAAAGAGGGAGGATTGATTGGTTAAAGGAATTATGAACTTGGAAAGAGATATCAAGCAATGAATACACGTTGGCCACTAACGCACATAGAGAATCCAAACACAACGTGCTATCCTAGGAAGTCGGATGAAGGGGAAAACCTTTGCTTGTTGACTCAGGTACACACCCAATAGCTAATCAGAATATGGTCGTTGGGTCTCACGCAATGGATTCCCAATGCCGTATTAGCCAACTCCAAATGCTAATGGGGGCACGATATGGCAAGTCTCTTGGGGGAGTTATTATCTCCATTGCACAAAGATTATCCACCTTTCGGAGGTGAACCGGGTGCCTTATATTCTTAGGGTTTTTAGTATGGATTTCCATTCAATGACTACTCCTTGTATTTGCAAAAGCGCTATTGAGGCCTATAGCCCTACAAAGTACTAAGCAATATGTAGTCATGCAAGCATGATTGAGACCTCAAGGGGCCCTACAAAGTGCTCAATATGAGAGTGAACTCTAAAATAGCTCCATCCTCTGAAACTTTCATCTTAAGAGGCCTATTTATTATAGTGAATTGGAATCCCAAGTATGGATGTAATCACTTGGATCATTCCCATCTCACCAATGCCTAAGCAAATTGAGAGGGCAGACCTGCTAAGGGTAAAAATATGCAAGCAAACAAGAAAAGGTTTGAGGGTCAGGATTTCTGATTGTCTATGCAGACAAGAGCATACTCTCCTACCTCTACATTTTCCTCAAAGACAAAAAGAAAGAGTTATTTTACCCCTAATTAAATCTAGGTGCCTAGAATAAGAAGATTAAGAAGAACACAATGTTTAGTTGGATTTCCTTAGGCAACCTGCAAAAAATCAGATTAGTAGTTTTAGTTATGTCTTTGACCACTTGGGCAGGACCTGTAAAACTCAAAAATCTGATCAGTAGACAAAATTTTGCAGAAATAGCAGTTGTGTTGTTTTGCAGACACCCACGCTAAAGCGCCTGTGTAGGCACTAAAACGTCTACATACACGCTAAAGGGGGTCTGAAAAGAGAAATGCAGAAAAACACAAAAGTCAAATAAATGCATAATATACCTGGGGTGGACGCGTTGTTCTGATGGTGGCCGCATTGAAGCAGGTTAGCACAACCAAAATTTGAATTTTTAAAAATTCAAAAATGAGCGGGATTCTACCAAAGCACCCGCACTATTCGTAGAGCGCTCACACTGAAGTGACACTTTCAAAATCAAAAAGATAGCTAGATACAAAATTAACCAATTTTTTTTTTTTTTTAATTTTTCTGTTGTTTAGTGTTTTTTAAGTGGTAATCTTGGAATAGAAATAGAATATGGAAGAATAAAAGAGACGAGAAGGAATAGGATGACATTGTAGGTGAACGTGTTGTTCCCACGAGGCTTGCGCTATTCTGCAGACCTGCCTAAGGGCGAGCTAAAAATTTCAAACTCCTATCCCATGTGCTAAAGCGCGTGTGCACACGCCAAAGTAGGTGACGCTCATGTTGACCCCGTGGCGGTCGCACTAGTTTGCAGTCGCTCGCTCTATTCAGTCACCTGTGATTTAAAAAAACTCACAAAAACTTGCAAAAATGATTAAATTCTAGGGACGTGGGTCCCACCGAGCATACCAGAATGAAGAGGGGAAAATGGGAAATGTAGGATTCAATGGTTAGTATTCAAATAAAAGATTCAAACACATAATAAACCACTTATACCTTTCTATCTTGTCTTCTCCTTTGGATTAGACCTTCGGTGAAGTGAAGAATGTGCCCCTTCCTCACTTTCTCGGATGGGTCCTTGATGGGGATGTGGATTTCTCTCCTTTGCTCAACAAGAGGGATTGGATTTGATAGGATTTTGATATGATTTTGGATGGATTTGAATTGGAAGATTGAAGGAAGAAGATAAAAGAGAAATGGGCAGCATGAGAATGCTATAGAGGAAGTGGATCCGTTTGCAAGGAAATGATTCTCCCATTTATAGATTGGAAGAGGCTAATGAAGGGTCAAGATTGATTTGTTTATGGAGGGTTGAGATTTATTTAAGATAGAGGGCATGTATCAAGGGTACCTTGGGAAAATAAATAGGAATATAAAATTCCTTGAGAAGAGGGGGTAAAGGAATTTGAATTTCAAAATGAGGAATTAAAAATTCCAAAATAAGGATGCATTGAGGGATTCAAATAAATTTGAATTTTTTTTAGAGACTCAATGTTGATGTGACATGAGTGGGAATATAAAATTGAAGGATAATGATAAGCATGATTATGAGAGATTCTAGAAGGATTGATTAGGTTGAGTGAGATTAGGAAAAGTGATTTGTATGAATCACATGAATAGGTTAATTAATTAAAATTAATTAACTGAGTGGGTTTAGAGGAAATAATTATTGGAGGGGACTTTAGAAGAATAGGGGAATAATTAAAATTATTTGATAAATTAATTAATAGTGATAGGATTAATTAAATTAGATTTAATTAACACTTAGAGGAATAAGGATAACACAATTAAATCAATTAATTATATTGACGAGCTTAAATTAATTAAATATTAATTTTAGGTGTCTACAAGAGTTACGTTGAGATTGATTCTAATGACTATAAATAGGATTCCTTGCACAACAATTTAGTACTTATATTGTCAATAGATCATATGATCACCATGAAATTATTGACGCTAGTATAATCTATGAGGACAAAGAACTTGACCCTAATTATTGGAGACACTATTTTTATACCTGTGCATGTACCTTGACCTCAAACCCTATCACCTATTCCAACAACAATGATGACATTTGTCATATATCCCCAACTTATTCACCATAACCAACAAAACCCAACACATTTAGATTGGTTTGAAACTAATGAAGCAATTATCAAATTCTTAGGTGTTCAAGAAGGAATATCACTTGGGGAGGTCATAAAGATGGCTTCGATATAGATCTTGACAAAGCAACATGTTCTCGGGAAGTTGGTCCTTCTTCTAGTCATGTAAATGAAAATTAAAATAAAAATACTAGGTCTTGAGATAAAAACCGAAAGACACTCTCCAACTACAAATCAGTAAAAACAAAAGGCATATCCAATAGCAAAAACCTCATTGAGGTGCCAGAGGATGGAAGGATGGACAACCTCCCTATTGACCAAGAAAGATCATCGTTGCTAGTTAAACAATTAGAGGAGTAAATTTGGGTGATGTTGAAAATATAAGGAAGGTCAATTTTGTACAATCTCTTAAGCCAGAAGAAAAAGAGAACTTCATCAAATTTTCTAAAGAAAGAAAAATCAATTTTATATGGTCTTATGCAGACATGCCAGGTCCAGATCCTGAACTAGTTCTACACCATCTACCTCTTCTTCTAGGAAAAAAACCATATAAGCATTTAAATGAAGAAAGATGCATCCTCAAATCTTTTTATTGGTCAAAGTTGAATTGAAAAAGTTACTAGATGTGGGTTTCATTAGACCTATCGATTATGGTGAATGGATATCAAATCTGGTACCTGTAACAAAACCAAATGGAGACATCAAAATTTGCATCGATTTCAAAGACTTGAACAAAGCCTATCTAAAAGATGATTTCCCACTGCCAAACATTTACATGATTGTGGATCTTATAACAAGACATGATATGCTCTCATTGATAGATGGCTTTTTTGGATATAACCAAATAAAAATGACACTAGAAGACCAACACAAATTGATTTCACCTACCTATGGGGAAGCTACTACTGGAATGTAATATCCTTTAGATGAAAGAACTTCAGAGTGACCTATCAAAGAGCTATGACAACACTATTTCATAAAATGATACATGACATCATGGAAGATTATGTCGATGATCTATTCACTAAGTCAACTGCAAGAGAAAATCGTCTTGTTGTTCTAGCCAAATATTTGAAGGATTATAACAATATAAGGTTTCCCTAAATCTAAATAAATGTGTATTCGATGTCACATCTGGAAAATTGTTGGGATTCATCATATTAAACAGAGGAATTGAGGTAGACATGGCCAAATTGAGAGCTATTCTTGCAATGCCTCCTCCATCAAACCTAAAGCACTTAAGAAGCCTACAAGGGATATAACAATCATTCAGGAGGTTCATTGCCCAACTAGTAGATAAACATCTACTAGAAAAAGGAGTACCATTTAAATGGGCATGCTAGTGTTAGGAATCCTTTCAAGAATTGAATGATTGTTTTTTTGCACCACTAGTACTAGTATCACCTACCCCTAGAAAACCTTTGTTGTTATATATCTCAGCTACCAACTCATCTCTAGGAGCCCTCTTAGTACAATAGGATGACCAATGAAGAGAGCGAGAAATATACTACATCAAAAGAACCTTGGTTTGGTATGAACTGAACTACACTCCCATTGAGCATGCATGCCTTGTTCTCATCTTTGCATCACAAAATTTGTGGCATTACATGCTAAGTTGCAAAATAAAGCTCATTGCAAACATGGATCCACTAAAGTATCTCCTGAACAAAGAAACTCTCACCAACATACTAGCTAAGAGGGTTATGATTCTAAGTGAGTTTGATATTGAATATGTGGACAAAAAGGCAATTAAAGGGTAGATAATCACAAACCAATTGGAAGAAGCATTAATTCAAGAAGACCACCCTATATTGGTCGATTTTCTTAACGAATTAGTGTTCACCATAGATGCCTCCACAAACTAGAAACTATAGTTTGATGGATCCTATACCAATTATGGAGCGGTAAAAGAGTCCTCTTCATAACACAACAAGGGGATGCAATTCTAAAGTCACATAGAGTGAATTTCCCTTGATAAATAACATGGCAAAATACAAAGCTCTTATCATCGAGCTTCATATAGCAGTACAGTGGAAGATTAAGGACCTTATGTATATGGTGACTCTTAGTTGGTAATAAAGTAGGTCAATGATGACTACTTAACCAAAGATGATAAGATTTTATCATACAAACGTCTGGTAGATGATTTTAAGCAATAATCTAACCATGTTTTTTATATTAGAAGTAGCCAAAAAACAAGGGGGCTGACCCATAGGAACAAGAAGGAGAACAGTGGCTGAACCACTGTCCGCATAAAATCAGCAGAGTTACAACCTTTTACCTCTATCAAAAACAATTATCATTCTACGTAAGTTTAGCAGGAATAAAGCAGTAATAACCGGAGTTTTAGACATATGTCATGTAGGGAAATAGACATAGAAATTCAAATAAAAATAAAGGCTAATGCTATCCACCTGCAGGCTACTAAATGTAAACAAAAAAACCAGCTTTCCACCACATTCAGAGAAATTGCTTCTTTTTCCCATAGCTCCTCTTGGGGAGGAGATTTCTTTCCCATTCCTTGGTGAGGAATTTAAACAAATCATCCTTTCCTTTTCCCTTAGACGAACTTTTTTGCATGAGGCATAGAGTGGTAGCCGAGCAGCACAAATTTAGAAACATCATGCATTTTGGATTCTGTCGCCTCCAGTCTGTTGGTGATATCCTGCACATTATCAAATAAGGCCACCACTTTTTTCTCCATATCCACCAGGTTGTTATCCTCCTCCTCTTTTATGCTACTCGCCTCCTCCACAACCATCATTTTTTCCATTCTGAAAGTCAGGGAGGGGGAATTTGTAGGCTCCAAACTCTTTGAAGAGGTGGGGCTTTCAGAAGCCTGGGTGGAACTGACAAAGTGAGGGGTCGGGTTATGGTGGAGCAACACCATATTATCAGTTGGGTTATAATTTCCAGTGTCATGCAAAGAGGAGGGGTCTCTTAGATATATTTCTGAGGGTTTAGAGGCAAGTCTACTAGAGTGGCAAGGGGTATTGGCCTCATCCATGATATCCCTGTTAGAATCAATCTCCTGGATTCTAACTTTCTTGGGAGTTCTAACCTCTTCAGGGGAGTGTTTTTTAGTTTTCTTGCTACAAGAGCTGAGGGGGGCTAGCATCATTTATAGCAGTAGGGTAGGTCGAAGGACTGGTATTATTCACATTCTGGATGGATATAGAATAGGGTAGGCAGAGAGCAAGGTGGAAGTTGTACAAGCAAAGAATGAGGCCTTGGTGGAGGATAGGGAAATCTTTACCCTTTTTCTTAGCCTCGGCAATATCCTTAACATTAGCATCCAGAGAATGCAGCAAGAAAAATGGAATGAAAATATAGTCCTTATTTCTCAAATGGTTAAGGGATATGGTAGTAATAGAAGATACCATACCTTCCCTCTAGTGTGAAATACTTCATCACAAGGTAACAGACCTCATCCCAAGGGGAAAGGAGCTCCTCCCACTAGAATCTGCCTGCCCTGTTAACTGGGTTTTCACCCTCATGGAAAAACTGGTTTAGGCTGGTGGTATCCACAATATGGTTCTGCTTTTTCCATTTCCTCCCCTCCATAGAAAGACCCATCACTTGAGCTATGACCTCTTCATTAATCTCGAATGAGATACCCCCATGGTAACTCTTCTATCTTCCTAGGAATTCATAAATTGCTTGGAAAGTCTTTCATCATTCCCCTTCATACTTTCCATGAATTTATCAATGTCGCCCTCCAAGCAGACAAACCTGTTGTCACTCAAATTGCACCCGTAATGCACAAGCTGAAAGCTCAAGAAACTTGGTGACACATGGGATAATTCTCAAGCTTGTGGGTTGCCTATAGTGAGAATTAACCTCCAGATGAAGGGTTGGTTCCCTATGAATAACTCTAAATCTTTACCAAGAAAAGGGATAGGAACTAAAAAAAATGAAACTAGAAAGAATTCGCAAATGCTAAACCAAGGTAAAGCATCAATATGATATCTCAAAATGACAGAAATACACTCCTAAAAAACACCAATCTACACAAATAGACTTTTGGTTCATAGCACATAAATATTTCATGCAAAGGATTTAAACTTCAAGAAATTGAAAGGAAAGAAAGCTTTCACAAATCAACCAAATGAACCAATTTATCACAATGCACAACCTGTGACTTACAAATGAGACAGAAAATTTAAAGGTTATTTAAACAATAACAAAATAAACTAACTCTCAATCATGAATAAGAAAATGAACTCCAAAGATACAAGGCATAAGCTGATAATTTTATTCAGTATTCTATCATAAAATTGCACAGGAGCCACAAGAATATATTCTCTGCTAAAACCAGCAAGAAAATGATCAAGAACTAGTGAAGAAAGATAAAAAAATTTTACTTTATAAAAAACCTTCCAAAAAGTAGAGGAAAGATGACTCCAGAATGACTGAAGATGAACTCCCACTGAAAATATCATTTTTGAAACCGATTCTTGAGTGGAAATAAAAATCCACCAAAATAGGCTCAAAATCATGAGAAGAACTCAAGCAAACTTTCTCTCAAGCTTAAATCGGACCTCAAACTACCTGATGACTTCTCCTCATTTCATGTTGAGTTCACCTGGGTGCTACTGATTACTTGGTCGTTTGACTTAACCACTTGCATTAACTGCCAACATGTGACAGATTAACATTCAACTGTCGAGACTACTGACGCCTTCTCGCTATGTCATGAGGATTAACATTCAGGCACCTTTTCTTTGCGGTATAGTGATAGCCCTCAGATCATCTCGGTCTTGCACGACCCTTATCTCACCTAGGCACTCACCCTTTTTCACACATGCTTTGTCACCAAGTCGCGGAGATAACTGGTGAGAATCTATCTATCGCGACATAGCGACAACCATTTGATCTTTCTTGATCATCGTTGATCTTCCTTGATCTACCCGACTATAAGCCTCTTTGAGCGGCTGACTCTTATGCCACCATGTCACCACGCTTCAGCCACTAGTTTTCTCATGAGATCTGCCTATCTCGCCACTTGCACCTAACACTGGACTTGATCTGCCTTGGTTCTTCATCTACTCTCTATTGTGTGGCGCATCCTCATTCATTCTGAGCCCACCTGGATGGCCACCTCAACTGCCACCTCGCTAGTCGCTATGTCATGAGAGATAACCAGTGAGCATCTTCATCTTGCAGTATAGTGACGGTCATTGATCTGCACTCAAACTGCTTGATCTTTATCACCTGAGTCGCTCACCTTTTCCACATGTGCTTTGTCACCAAGTCACGAGGATAACTGGCAAGCTTTTTTCTATCGCAGTATAGCAACCATCATTAGATCTCTCGCATCACTGTTTGATCATCCTTGATCTTCTCGACCGTTAACCCTGGCTGATCTGCTCCCCTCTATCTTATGTCACCATGTGGCACCCCCTAGTTCGCTCATGAGATCCACCTGGACACCACCTGTCTATTGGGCCTGCCACATGTCACCCTACAGCTCACTCGCAGATCCACCTGGACCACCACTTCACCTTTGGTTCTATTGGATATCATTCTTTCGACCAAACTACTCCCTCGGCGAGCTATTTACAAGTCTCATCGAACCTGCAATTTCATCGATGCCTTTATTTTATCAATGGGACTAGTTATGATTTCTTTGATATACCCTATGTTGATAGAACTGAGCCTTCGGTGAAACTTGTTAGAGATTCATCACGGCCAAGGTCTGCTGAATAAGTCACCCTTTGGTGACATGCCACATGTTCTGCCACCTCATCACCGCTGTACCTTCCACCTTTTCTGCTGCATGTCACCACGTGGCACCTTGTGATTTCCTCAGAGTCCACCTCGATGCTACCAGACCTACCATTTCTGCACCATCAGACCTATCTTTCTCATGGGCCCCATCCCTTGGTCCTAGGCTTGCCACCTCACATGTCGCCAAGTCGTGATGATATCTAGCGAGCATCTAACCATCGCAACATAGCAACAACCCTTGGATCTCTATGATCTACGTTTGATCTGCCTGACCTTTAGCCCCCTCTTTGCCATCCTGTCACAAAATTTGGACACCTTGAGATGGGCGCGCATGTGGGGGACCCACCAATGCTGAGCTGCTCCTTGTCAAAAACCTGAAAGCTTTGATACTAAGGATATATGTGGCTTTGCCTTTAAATGTGATGAATTTCCTCTGTGCGGCCAATGTGGGATAAATGCTTTCCCTTTAAAGTTCATTTCTTTTGTAAACCCAACTTGGCACCCAGGTTAAAATTGCCTTACACAGGCTGATTGCATTTGTTTTGAAGTTTCTTTTACCTTCCATCAGCCATGTAGGGGATTTGGCGATACACTTGCCAAATGAATTTTCCTGAAGGTTTTAATAGCCACACCATTCTTGAAAGTGCAATAGAGCATGAATATCTCTATGATCTACTTATCTTTGTAACACCCATCTCCATCAGCATGCTGGGCTCAACCCTCATGGGAGCCACATTTTAACCCACATGTTGTATTTTACTTTTCCTGTATTTGCACATGAAGCAAACAAGTTAAAAAAAAAATACTGCATATCTGATTTCTTGCTAATGATTTGACCTAATATTTGTTGATTTGCTTGGCACTTTTCAATATGAATAAAAGCAAGGCCTCATTAGGTCACTAAATTTAGCATGTGCAAAAAATTGGTAACATTTTTGGCGACCTCTGTAGAGTGTTTTCCTGCTAAACATTACAAACTAGTCATGGCTTATCCATTGGGCTTATGGAGTCATCTCAGCCCTCTCTCCAAATGGAACTTCTTGAAATTCAGCTGCTCCGCAGCATGACAGCAAAACAAAACAGGAAAACTAGAAAAAAAACAAGTGGTGTTGCCTAAAACAGAAACCACAAAACTGTGCATGAGCACTTATTGAAACTCAGAACAACAAAAACACAAAACCAAAATGTGCATCAGCACTTATTAACCTAAATAAAAAATCAAAGGCAAGCCTTGAGATGAATCCCATTAACTAGGAATGGAAGGGTTTCACCATTCAACTTTGAAAGCTGAAAAGCATTATGTTGCTTTTTCTCAGTAATGATGTATGGGCCATCCCATATGGCATCAAATTTAGTGTGCTTTCCAGGCTTACTCTTTAATTCATCCCACTTCAAAACCAAATCTCCCTCATTGAAAACTCTCAGAGCTGGCTTCTTGTCGAAAGTCCTCTTCATCTGAGCTTGATAATTTTCAATAGTCATCAATGCTTTCTTTCTCACCTCCTCCAACTCCATTAGTTTTGCTAGCCTAACCTGCATGGGTTCTTCTTGCAACATTTCTATTTCTCTAATTAGATTTAGTGTAGGCATTTCAACTAAAATTGGGAGTCTTTCCTCTTTAGCTTAAACGAGGACATAGGGAGATGTACCTGTAGCTCTCTTAGGGGTGATTCTATCAGCCCACAATGTATGTTTCAACTGAGTGTGCCAAGTTCTCTAATTATCTTCTATTGTCCTCTTGATTATCCTAATCATGTTCTTATTAGTAGACTCATCTTGTCCATTACCCTGAGGGTAATAATTGGTGAAGTACTCAAAAATATGTTGTTCTAGACAGCCCAATCCGTAATCTTAAATCCTACAAAAGCTAATGCATCATCTGAAATAATAGAATCAGGAATACCAAACCTTGCTACTAAGTCCTGATAAAAGTTTAGGACTACACTTTCATTTGCCTCCTTCAAGGGTAAAGCTTTAGTCCACTTGGTAAAGTAATCAGTGGTTGTCAAGATCTATTTATGTCCATAACTTGAAGGTGGATTGATGACTCTGATAAAATCAAGACCCCACTTCATGAATGGTTGTTCAATTTGAATAGGTTGCAGGGGTAAAGCTACCATCTTCTATTTGCCTGCAAATACTGCACAATTCTAACATTTCCTTACCCAAGCATATGCATCTTTATGCAAATCAAGCCAAAAATATCCTGCCCTCATGATCTTTGATGTTGTAGTCTATGGTGCAGAGTGACCACCAGCTGGTCCATTATGGAATTTCTCTAATATTCTATCAGTTTGATCTAAATCTACGCATCTTAATAATACACCATTAAAATATTTTCTAAACAAAATTCCATCCAAAATGATACAAGGGATAGCTTTAAGTCTATAGTATCTGTGTTTAGTATTGTTCAGGCTTTTAGGACACTCACCAGTCTGAAGAAAATGCAGCAGTTCATGCACCCAAATTGTAGGAGGTGTTGCTACAGCAATTGGTTCATTATCTTCATGAACTAGGATAGCTTCTTCATTCTCTTGTTTGGTGTTTTCATTGTGACCAGCAAGTTGTTCGCATAATCCCTTACCTCTAATCAAATTCATTACCTTGATATTGACATCATACTCCATCACTTTCGTGATCCAACCAGCTCTTTTGTCATTAAGATCTCTATTTAACAAAATATATATATATATATATATACTAGGATGAGCAACCATTAAGTGAATTTTGTTATTTGAAAGCATGTGTCTAAATTTCTTTAGACTTCTAATGACTGCTAATGCATGTTTCTCAACAAAAGAATAATTTTGTTCATACCCTTCTAGGCCTTGGCTGAAGAATGCTATTGGCTGCTCCAATCCCTCATCATTTTGCTGAATCAACATAACTGAAATAGTATCAAAAGTACCAAAAGCATATAATATAAAATCCTTTGCAAAGTTTGGATTAATCAAAGTAGGCATTGATGTTATGGCAGTCTTAATTTCTTCAAAATTATTCTTAGCCTCTTTGGACCAGCTGAAAGTAACATTTTTCTTAAGCATGCTAGTCAAAGGCTTCATAAGAAATGCTATATTAGGGATGAATCTCCTTACAAAATTGATTCTGCCTATAAAGCTTTGAAGGCCTTTCTTAGGTGCAAGTAAAGGCAAAGCTAAAATAGCACTTACCCTCTCTGGATATATGGTTATTCCATGTTTGGAGACAATATAGCCCAATAACTTACCCTCGTGTACAGCAAAAATGCACTTTTTGGGATTTAAAGATACTCCATATTCTCTACACCTTTCAAAAATATGCCTTAAGTGAGAAAAAGTGCTCCTCCGCATGCTTTGAAAAAATGGTTACGTCATCAAGATAAACCAAAACAAATTTATTTATAAGACCTTGGAAGGCCATATCCATTGCCCTCTGAAAAGTTGCTCCTGCATTAGACAAACCAAAAGGCATTTTCTTATATGCCATTGTTCCCCATTTTGTAGTAAAGGCAGTTTTAAATTGGTCATCCTCTTTTACCAGAATCTGATTATAACCAGAATAACTATCAAGTAGTGAAAATCTATCTAAACCTGAAACTACTTGTAAGATCTGCTCCATTGAGGGCAGCGGGTAATGATCTTTTAGAGAAGCTCTGTTAAGATCTCTAAAGTCTACACAAAGTCTAAGCTCACCATTCTTCTTTCTTACAGGAACCAAATTTGAAACCCAAGATGTATGCTTTATAGGAAAGATGATATTACCTTGGATTAGCTTGTTTAGTTTTGTCTTCATGAGATGTTTGAGTTTTGGATTAAGGGGCCTTTGCTTTTGTCTCACGGGCTTGGCATCAACTTCCAACTCTATGGTGTGTTGGGTTAATGCGGGGTTAAATCCCTTCAAATCTTCATACTGCCATGCAAACACATCATTGAACTCTTGACAAAGCAAAACAAATGCATGTTTCTCTTTAGCTGTACATACCTTTCCAAGCTTTAATAACTTATCTCTGAAGATCTTAATAGGTTCATAGTGCTCCTCTTTAACCAACATGCTACCTTTTTCCTTTCTAACCTGATCATCAGTGTTAAAGATTGACTCAAGGGATACCAATCCCTTTGGCAGCTTATTACTTTTCAATTGAAGAATCATATTTTCATATTGCTTTACAAATTTATGTTGATTACCAACTGCAAATTCAGCCTCTTCAATAAGAAAATTAATAATTTGTTCATCTGAATCAAAGACTTGCCAATTGACAAAGTTATCTAGAATTGAAGGCCTAACAACCACTTTGACATTGTAGCGTCGTAAATTGTATGCACTTGCTAGGGTGGTACAATTTCACACCTAGTTTAGCACCCGCCTTGGCGCATTTTGCATTTGGCATTGCATTTCCCCTTTAGCACTTAATTAATTAAATTAATTAGGTCTAGGGTCTTATTATATCATCTCCCATATCATAAAGTTGGGCCCTTTTCATTAAAGTGTGCCCCTTTCATTTTATTCTTCCAATACATCACTTAATCAAAAACCCTAATTAAGTCCTATTTCGAACTTGGGGGCTTGGTTTCGGGGTCAAAACATCTCGAAATCACTTGTAACTTTGGGATTCGCTCTAAAATCATCATATCTGACGGCCCTGAAAATTCGGTGAAAAGTTGCCGGGACCGTGGCGCCCGGTGCACATGGTCCCGGACATTTTTCCCGAAATTTTGGGAGCACAATCCAATCATAAAATAAAGCTTAACCCCAAGAAATTGGCGGGATATTCAATCTCTAGGTCGGCCAAAAGATGAAATTAAGACCTAGGGTTTCATATATAAGAGCTCTCTTTCTTCATTGGAAAGGATCCGATTTTTGTTTTGAGGACCTTCTATGCAGAAAAAGAGCAGATCTTTGAAGACTTCAACAACATTCAACATCCTTCTATCAAGCATTTATCAATTTCATTCATCCATTTAGGGCTTGGAAGACATTGAAGAACAATAGGAGATTACCGACTGAAGATTGGCTTGTACTCCTCCCTTGAGGGTTGGGTATGATTTCATGTTGTTTTCATGTCTTTGCATAAGCTTCAATATATCCTTTATTCATGCTTTAGATCACTTTGCATCTTGATTTAGAGCATTTACATTATCATTTACAAGCAATTAGGGTTTACTTTCTAGGTTGCTCTAGTTTGCTTTCTTGCATTTTAGGACCTTGCACACACACTAGGTCTGCACACACAATACATTTTACAATACAACTGGGCTATTCGTGGAGGTGGAAATCACCGAAGCGGGGGTTTGACTAAGGCAAAACCCTATATAGCTGCCCAAACACCTCTTCAGATATAAGTGCAGGTTTCGGGACTCGGACGACGCCGCAAGTTGCAGATCCGGGAGAAGCAGACTGAGATCGACCTTCCCACCAAGTTTCAAAGCAAAAGACCAGGACAGGGGCGTGGGGTGCCCTGGTCCTACCAGGACAGGGGCGCTGGGCACCCTGGTCCCTGGGACAGGGGCGCTGGGCACCCTGGTCCTCCTGACAGACAGCATTTTTGACAGCTTTTCCAGAGTGCAAAAACAGTAGTTTCCGGAGCAGTTTCAGGGGCAGAATCAGGACAGTGGCGCCCGCGCCCCCGTCCCGAACATTTTCAGTCAGATTTTAACTCCGGGTACGCATTTTCATTCTTGTCTTGTCCTTGTGTTTACAGCTTTCCATCATTTAAGTTCAATTCTGTAATCTGGTTATTAGTTCATACTTGCACTTTGGGGTTAGGGATTGAACTTGCATCATTTCATCTTTCAATTGCAACAAAGGAATAGAAATCCTAATAGGTAGCCCATGGCTCTCTCTTCCACGAAAAGAAGTAGCCAATTGTGTGATACCTCTAGGCTCTTTCATATTCCACAAATGTGTGCTTGAAAGTGAGATTAGGGCATGTTTGCTTAGTGTCACTTTTTCTCCCACACATTTTGGTGAACCCGATGTGAACTCCAATCTTCTCTAATTCTGATTTATGTGTTTTTTTTCAAATTCAAATTTGTATTTACAAGTCTTAATTTCTTGCAAGATTCAAAAATTTAGAGGAAATTTTTGCTAAAACCCTAATTTTTCAATTCAAAGTTGAACTTGTGGATAGCTTAATTTGGATCAATAATTTCAAATCTGATTTAGGAACTCATTTGAATCATAAATTTCATTTTCTAAATCTACATTCTAAGTGCTTTCATTAGTTAAAATTAAACATTTCCTTCTATTTTGCATGTGTTATCATTTGAAAGAGGAAAATTGTTGTCATGATGCATTCATTTCATAGATGTGATAATGGGTTAGCTTCCTTTGCTTCAATTTTTCCTTCTCCTAAAGAACCTCCCCTCATCTATAACAACATTTTAGTGCCTAAAAGAGTTTTTACCAATCCCTTTGAGACTCTCCCATGCTCTAAGGATGAAGACTTTAAGAGTGATCTTGACAATTCTCCTAAAATGTGCCCTTCCTATTTAGCTATCCTAGAGGAAGGGAATGATATCATAAACACCTTTCTTAATGTTACTTCACCTTCCCTACATGATGCCTCTCTAAGTGAAAAGGTATTGATGGACATTGACTTATTTTCTCCTAAAGTTGGTCCTTCCAATGGGGGCATGTTAATGCAACAAGAGGTTATGAACACTTCTTTCAAAGATCTCCTTCCTAAGCATGAATCTTTGGAGAAATATGTTCATGTTCCTCCTAAAAAACACTCCCCTCATGAGGATCCTTTTGTGCAAGAAGATGACATTATCCCTACATTTCCTAGTGATGGCATTTCCTTTTCTAACAAAATTCCCACTAGAGATGATGAATTAATGATAAATGCTTACCCTTCTCCTAAAGTTTGTCTTACCCATAAGCATCCCTTAGAGAAAGAAGATGAAATAATAAGCAATTTCCTTAATTCTCTCTCCCCTAAAGATCATATTGAATATATTTTGAGGAAAGAGGATGAGTTTAACACATCTATTGATGCTCTCCCTCCTAAGGATGAGGAATTAATAAACAATGTTATCTCCTCTCCCAAAATTGACAATACTTCAAACATTCCTTTCAACAACTTCACCATTTGGGATGAACCATTAGAAGAAGGTGTAGATTATTCTCTCTCCCTTGATAATTTCTCACCTTCCTTGAATCTCAATTATTCTCCCTCTAAAAATAAAGCATCTCCCTCTCCTCAACTTGGTTCTACTCATAAGGATACCCTAGTTCAAAGCAAGATGATTAATATCTCTTTCAAAGATCTCCCTCTCCAAAGTGAGACTTTAGAGAGTAATGTTGATTCTTCTCCTAAAGAGTTTATTCCCTATGTAGATCCTTTGATGATAGAGGATGATATGACCTTTCCTAGTATTACTTTTCCTACTAGAACATCAATGCCTACCCCTTGTCTCTCTCCTAAAATTGATTTAATCCATGATAAGATTTTAGTGCAAGAGAAGACTATCAATAATTCTTCCAACACTTTTGTTCTTTCTTCTAAACCATCCTCAATCAATTTGATACATGTGAATGAGACAGCTAACAAACCTCTCTTCACTATCCAAGGTGCTTGTCCTTCTCAAAATCCTCAACCTTTAAATAAGCCTATCTTAGTGGTTCAAGGTGGTTATGCTAATGATTCTTTTTGCACTCCTAACAAACCTATTATTACTGTGCAAGGAGGTTATTCTTCTAAGAGCCCTTATGAGTATGCTAAGCAACTGACTAGAGAGAGTTATCATGCGGTTGCTCATACCTATAACACAAGAAACAATAGGCAACCTAATCCTCCTCCAGTTATTCCAACTTCACTTCCTCCTTCCCAACCTATTCTTCCTCAAGCTCCTCGTATTTCACAAGTTCTTGGTAAGGAATATGATCTCATAGAACAACTTAAAGCTACCCCTGCTAAGATATCCCTATGGGACTTGATTCAAACTTCTTCTGCTCATCATGGAATGTTACAAGATCCCTTGAAAGATTTGAATGTTCCTCCACCTAATACATCTAGTAATATAGTATCTTTGGTTAACTCTGTGATGAATCCTAAAGCTCAAATTGTGTTTACCCAAGATGAGTTGCCTACTAGTGAAATTCAACATCAATATGATCCCTTGATGATTGTGGTTATCATAAATGACACTGCTATAAGATGAACACTGGTAGATAATGGCTCTGGCCTTAATGTATGTAGCATTAATCTATTGCATAAGATGAATTTGGATACATCCCTTATTGAGCCTGACTCTCGTCCCATTCGAGGCTTTGATAATGTGGCTAAGTCTTCATTAGGTATTATCACCTTACCCATCACAGTGGGACCTATTACTTTGCCTACTCCTATCCATGTTATGTCAGGAAATCTAACATACAACTTGTTATTAGGGAGACCTTGGATTCACAGTATGCAAGTTGTCCCCTCTACATTGCATAGACAAGTTAAATTTATTTATAACAATAAGACATATACCTTGATAGGTGATACTAATTTTCAAACTTGTTTGCAAACATCTACTTGCAAAGGGAGTTCTTCTAAGCCTTCCTCTTCTAGTGATGACTCATTAAACAAGATACCTATGGATGAATCATTACCCTCTGATAATCAAAATTCTTTGGATGAGCCTAAAGCTCCTGAAGAAGATCCTTCTCGACTTGAGTCTACACATGAAAAGGCTTTTGATCCTGAGAAGGTTCTCGCAGAAGACGATTGGGGATCTCTTGACTTTAATCCCACCTTTGTAGGTGAGTATAGGGTTCCTCCTAGAGATCTTAAAGGTAAAAAGAAGGAAGAAACTAGAGATCAATCAGTCTTACTTGAACCTATGAGCAATAATTTTGTGACCGCTTCTCAAACTTCTTCTCCTCACACCTTTAATTCTAAAGAATTTGATTCTTTGTCTTATGAAAAACCACCTTCTCTTCCTGAAATGGCTGATCGTTATGGTCGTGGTTTTCGCATTTTTGCTAAGCATGGGTATCATGGAAATGGTTGTGGTGCTCATGAACAAGGGATGAAGGTTCCTCTAGAGACTAATTTTCACAATTATGCCTTTGGACTTGGCTACAATCCCTGCAAACGCACTAAAGCATCTAAAAAACCATCTCTCAATGTGAATGCTATATTTAGTAGTGATGATGATCTCACTTCAACTAAATCATCTTCTACTTCTATCATCTCTCATTCCCCTCATAAGGAAATCTTGGCGATGAACAAATCTCTTTATGAATCCCCTCAAATTTCTAAATCCACTTATGAATCTTTATCTCCTATTCATCATAAAGTCCTTTCCTCTAGGGATAAGGCTCTAATAAATTACTCATCCCTCTTCTAAGATTTCATGTGACTTTTCTTCTTCAATTTTTATCATTTTATACATGTTTTTGATCTCACTTATAGTTGAGCATTTAACATGTCATATTCAAATACCTCATTTAGTCTATCATGTCTTTAAATAACATTAATGGCTATTATGTTGCTCATCATTATGTGACATTGGTAGCTCATTTACTGGGGGCTCATTGTCATTCATGATGGTACAATTTCAAGTGCAATCATATTTTTTGAAGCAACATAATAGCCTAATTTTCTTGTTCCTATGGGGACAAGAGTGATTTCATACATCTCTTCTTTTGCTTATGCCCAAATCTCTCCCTAGAAGATTGTGTAAGTCCTTCTCATTGAGGCAATGATCTTTCCTTATTTTTATCTAAGGATCCACTTTTTCCTATTTTGTGGATGGTGTGAACTTTATTACTTGATGTTATTCCTTGTATGCATTGGTTCAAGGATTCTCTCTTACAATAGGTGTAAGTCCTTGACTACAACCTCTTTTGCACTTGGTAAAATACATCCATAATGAATTCACTCTCCCAATTGGGTTAAAAAGAACATCATCCTTCATTAAGAATCACTTTCACCTCGCGAAATAAGGTATTGCATTCTTATTCTCTTCTTTGTCTTATTCTAAAAGATGTTATATTTGTCTAAGACAATTTCTCTCAGGGATAGGTGTCTTTTGTACAAAGATTTCTTCTCCTCTAAGGATCTCCTTTACACATACTACAGGATATCCCTTCTCAACTATCTTATCCTTGCTTAAAGAGTGCAAAACTCTCTTGCTTGGATCTATGACATTGTTGCATTTTTGGGGTATCTTCTTTTGTGATGAAGGTAGGTATCCTTGTTCTAATTTTCTTATGACATAAACATTACACTTTTTGAGCAATGGATTATTCTCGGAACCAGAGAACAGACTCTTAGAGCGAGATGTCACGCTTTTGTACTATACATATACAGGTTGTAGCATACTCGGGCATAGACTCCTATGAGGTGCTTCTAACCTCCCTTACACACACATGCACGAGGTGGAGTGGAACTAGCGGCATAAGGCTAGACTTTCTCACTCTCCTCCCTTACATGGATCACCTAGAAAGACTCTAGGGGCTAGTTTTCCATGTCCTTTTCCCATGGATCACCTAGACAAAATCTAGGGGCGAGAAGTCCATGTTTTCTCTCTCACTATTCTTCTCATGGATCACCAATGTGTGTATTCATGCCTTTTTCCTTTCTTTTCTTCTCTTTGCATTTTGTTTCCATTTACATCCTTCATCTTGTGTTAGAGAACTCTCAAATCCTCACACTCTTTGTTGTGTTGGAATTGAGATTTAGTCCTCTTTCTTACCAAATGATTCTCCATTAGTTTTTGATCTCATATCAAATCTTCTTGTGAGCATTTGTCATCAATATTCTTTAACAATTCGAAGTGGTAAACATGATACCCTGTTTCAACTCACTAAAATTAGCAAGCCGAAACAGGGGGGGGCATATAGCTACCCTCAAATTTTCATCACCTTCCTTAGTAAGCATTAGGTGATTTTGTGATCTAACATGTGTTTTGTAGGGTGCGGTTCCTAACTGTGTACTGCAGATACCACTGGGGGCTTCATTCGACAGACTTCTGGATATATCCTTTTTCAAATAATGTTTACTTTTCTGTACTTTAGCTTGCATATGCACGTAGTGTTCATATGACTGCTAAAGTGGGGGCTAAATGTAGCGTCGTAAATTGTACGCACTTGCTAGGATGGTACAATTTCACACCTAGTTTAGCACCCGCCTTGGCGCATTTTGCATTTGGCATTGCATTTCCCCTTTAGCACTTAATTAATTAAATTAATTAGGTCTAGGGTCTTATTTTATCATCTCCCATATCATAAAGTTGGGCCCTTTTCATTAAAGTGTGCCCCTTTCATTTTATTCTTCCAATACATCACTTAATCAAAAACCCTAATTAAGTCCTATTTCGAACTTGGGGGCTTGGTTTTGGGGTCAAAACATCTCGAAATCACCTGTAACTTTGGGATTCGCTCTAAAATCATCATATCTGACGGCCCTGAAAATTCGGTGAAAAGTTGTCGGGACCGTGGCGCCCGGTGCACATGGTCCCGAACATTTTTCCCGAAATTTTGGGAGCACAATCCAATCATAAAATAAAGCTTAACCCCAAGAAATTGGCGGGATATTCAATCTCTAGGTCGGCCAAAAGATGAAATTAAGACCTAGGGTTTCATATATAAGAGCTCTCTTTCTTCATTGGAAAGGATCCGATTTTTGTTTTGAGAACCTTCTATGCAGCGAAAGAGCAGATCTTTGAAGACTTCAACAACATTCAACATCCTTCTATCAAGCATTTATCAATTTCATTCATCCATTTAGGGCTTGGAAGACATTGAAGAACAATAGGAGATTACCGACTGAAGATTGGCTTGTACTCCTCCCTTGAGGGTTGGGTATGATTTCATGTTGTTTTCATGTCTTTGCATAAGCTTCAATATATCCTTTATTCATGCTTTAGATCACTTTGCATCTTGATTTAGAGCATTTACATTATCATTTACAAGCAATTAGGGTTTACTTTCTAGGTTGCTCTAGTTTGCTTTCTTGCATTTTAGGACCTTGCACACACACTAGGTCTGCACACACAATACATTTTACAATACAACTTGGCTATTCGTGGAGGTGGAAATCACCGAAGTGGGGGTTTGACTAAGGCAAAACCCTATATAGCCGCCCAAACACCTCTTCAGATATAAGTGCAGGTTTCGGGACTCGAACGACGCCGCAAGTTGCAGATCCGGGAGAAGCAGACTGAGATCGACCTTCCCACCAAGTTTCAAAGCAAAAGACCAAGACAGGGGCGTGGGGCGCCCTGGTCCTACCAGGACAGGGGCGCTGGGCACCCTGGTCCCTGGGACAGGGGCGCTGGGCGCCCTGGTCCTCCTGACAGACAGCATTTTTGACAGCTTTTCCAGAGTGCAAAAACAACAGTTTCCGGAGCAGTTTCAGGGGCAGAATCAGGACAGTGGCGCCCGCGCCCCCGTCCTGAACATTTTCAGTCAGATTTTAACTCCGGGTATGCATTTTCATTCTTGTCTTGTCCTTGTGTTTACAGCTTTCCATCATTTAAGTTCAATTCTGTAATCTGGTTATTAGTTCATACTTGCACTTTGGGGTTAGGGATTGAACTTGCATCATTTCATCTTTCAATTGCAACAAAGGAATAGAAATCCTAATAGGTAGCTTGTGGCTCTCTCTTCCACGAAAAGAAGTAGCCAATTGTGTGATACCTCTAGGCTCTTTCATATTCCACAAATGTGTGCTTGAAAGTGAGATTAGGGCATGTTTGCTTAGTGTCACTTTTTCTCCCACACAGACATATTGTTGTTTTTCAATATTTCTTACCTCATCTGGTATGTAAAATTGAGCACCGAAGGCAGCCAACTTATCTGCTTCCTTATTCTGATTTCTAGGCACGGATAGCAGATTGAAAGCATCAAATTCTTCAATTAAGTTCCATATCCTATGCTTATACATTTTAAGGACATCATTTTTAGTCACATTGACACCTCTTACTTGATTTACCACTAGCTCACTATCCCCAAATACTTGCAAACACTTTACATTTCTTTTTCTAGCCCATTCCAATCCTTGTAGAAGTGACTCATATTCAGTTGTATTATTAGTACAACTAAAAGAAAATCTAAAGGTTGAAAAGTATTTCTTACCTTCAGGAGAGATTAACATAACACCACCTCCAGAACCAACCTTTCTCCTTGAGGCATCAAAATAGAGTTGCCACAATTCATTGTTCTATTGTTCACCTTACGAATTGGACAATTGATTGTCACCCTTTTCAAGATTAGGGACAGTGACACCTTCTTCATGGATCATGTAGACATCTACCTCTAATTCTTCCATATGCTTGAATGGATCTTCCTCGTCATTATCTACTTCTCATTCATCTGATACTACATCAGGTATCCCTTTTATTGGGGTGTTTGGATCTGGGATATCAAGTTGTTCATTAGATTCTTGTATAGACAAATTTGCATTAACAACACTTAAGATGTATGGTTCTATATGATCATTAGCTAACAATTCTGATTTTATGGTCACTTTGGTACCATATCTTGTTCTGAAAAACATGTGTGACCAATCAGAAGACAAATATCCACCCAACTTAGTTGTGAATCTCTGGACAAGCATAAAGAAAAGTAAGGTGGAAGATCTATGATGTAGACATCTTATGGGATTGAGAAGTTTGGGCATGCATGCAATATGAAATCCAAATTTTTAATCACACCTACTTTGTTTACTGTTGTCCCATCTAGCTAGAATACCCCTTTTGAAAGAGGCCAATATGTCAAACCCAGCTTATCAACTATCTTTTTTGGCATGATGGAACTACTTGCACCTGAATCAATCATACAATTATGCACTAGGTACTGACCTATGATTAAATTTAGATAAAAAGGAGGGGGTTTAATCTTCTGAGTTTTATGTTCATCCTTCTTTTCTTGAGGGGCATTGGATAAGACAACTTTGGGTTGCTCATTAGGAAGCTCTTGTGACAAAGAGATGTTAGACAAGGCATTTTTAAGCAAATCCTTTTGCCCTAGAAGAGCTAAGGAATCCCACATTGAGACACTGACATGCATCTTTTTCAATTGATCTAAAATATTAAATGAACTTATACTAACCTTCTGTTGTCCTCTTTTAATAGCAGGGTCCTCTTGAACTTCTGTTGTTTGTAATTGACCTTTTGGTTGATCCTTGTTGACCACTGGTTGCCCTTTTGATAGGATTTGTGTATCTGGAGTGGGTTGAGGTCTAGGTGGTGCTTGTTGGCTTATAGAAGCCTGAGTGATGCCTTTATCAACTTGTTGTCCTATATCAATGGCTCTCTTTTTGGACCATGTATTGGCTGCAATAGAAGTGTAGGACTGATTCTGAGCTTGTGGTTGATTCACTCCACAAAATTCTTCACCTTGCCAATTGACCAAGGTGACATTCGGGCCTTGTTCAGAATGAGAAACTTGTTGATCATGAGCTCCATGAGTACTATCTTCTAAGACAACAACATTATTTTGAACCATGAGTACTTGATGCAACATACCATTCAAACAAGTGGTTTGATTATGCGGTTGTTTGCAAGGATAACACCAATCATAATCCGATGCCATGTTGTTTTGAGTTGGGACGATATCTCTGGATGTGTTGGTAGTGTTCGGATTGTAAGGTATATTGGATCTTTGGTTATAATTTCTTCTTTGACACTGAGGGTCAGCTTGATAAGGAGGCATGTTCTATTGGTTATTCTGATAAGGGGCTTGATAAGGCTTGGTGTTCTAGGAAACTTGCTTCTCAATATTGGTCATTTTGTTACCAAAGCCTTGGAACATGGTTTTCATTTCATTTTTTAACTCCTAAAAGTCTTGATTTGGGACTGTGACAGTATTTGCTTAGGCTGCAACTTGATAATTGAGTGCTGGTAAAGGTGGGACAACGGCTAGAGGAGGCTCTAAAAGAGGTACAATAGGTTGTATTTCTGGAAATATGGGCATTGGGGGCCTAGGGGATATTTTACCAACCCGAATTAGACAGTTTTTTGCTCTAATAGCAACATCAAATGCATTTGGTAGAGTATTTACACCCATAGACTGAATCATGACTGAAATGTCACTATTAAGGGCCCTAAGATAAGATAGAAATGCATGTGCAAGAGTAGGCCTTATCGTGACAGGGATTCTACTCCAATTCTTCTAGAAACAAAAATTGAAGTCAAACATTTGCTCTTGAGGGGATCTCTTTATGGTACTCAGCTATTCTAATAGTGACAAATGGTCAGATTTGTCCTCAAACTGTGAATTTAATCTATCACCCAGCTGATCCTAGGTATCAATTGAGTTTACAGGTAATCCTTTGAACCACTGAAGTGCTTTCCCTTTAAATGAGGTAGCCAAGAGTCTGATTGCAACATTCTCTTATGTGATATGATGTACACCACACAACGAAGTTACATCCCTTATATGTTCAATGGGAGTGGTATGATCGTCTCTTGTAAAAAAAGGTAGGCTTTTCAATGCTGCTATAGGAATATCATCATAATGAGTAAGATTCAAAGGGTTGCCTTGATTGAAAGGTACAAAAGGCTTAGCTCTTGGCAGAGCCATTGGGATAACAAGTGGATTCACTTGTGCTTGAGATGAGGAGTTTGAAAATAAAGGATTATTGTAGGTTGTCACTAGAGGCTGAACAATGGGAGGAGTAGACAAATCTGGAACTGATGAATTAGAAGGATTTGATGGATTAGAAACCTTCTTTGCTGCCTCTTTAACTCTTTTTGGTGGTGATATATGAGAATTCTCAATAGGATCTTTAGTTGGTCTGGTTTGAATCTTTCTCATAAGCTACAAAATATCACTGAATCTATATAGAAACCAAGAAAATGAGTCGCCAGGTATGAAAATTGTTTCCTTTGAAGGCTAGAATTGCTGCTCCTCACACCAAAAGTAGCAAGAGTGAATATTTGTTGAACTGAGATAGCTCAAACGGGTCCCATCGGGCATACCAAAAATTGTTGTCACTCAAATTGCATTTGTAATGCACAAGCTTAAAGCTCAAGCAACTTGGTGACACCTGGGATAAATCTCAGGCCTGTGGGTTGCCTATAGTGAGAATTAACCTCCAAAAGAATGGTTGGTTCCCTGTGAATAACTCTAAATCTTTACCAAGAAAAGGGATAGGAACTAAAAAAAATGAAACTCGAAAGAATTTGCAAATGCTAAACCAAGGTGAAGCATCAATATGATATCTCAAAATGACAGAAATACACTCCTAAAAAACACCAATCTGCACAAATAGACTTCTGGTTCATAGCACATAAATATTTCATACAAAGGATTTAAACTTCAAGAAATTGAAAGGAAAGAAAACTTTCACAAATCAACCAAATGAACCAATTTATCATAATGCACAACCTGTGGCTTACAAATGAGACAAAAAATTTAAAGGTTATTTAAACAATAACACAACAAACTAACTCTCAATCATGAATAAGAAAATGAACTCCAAAGATACAAGGCATAAGCTGATAATTTTATTCAGTATTTCGTCATAAAATTGCACAGGAGCTACAAGAATATAATCTCTGCTAAAACCAGCAAGAGAATGATCAAGAACTAGTGAAGAAAGATAAAACTTTTTCACTTTATACAAAAACCTTCCAAAAAGTAGAGGAAAGGTGACTCCAGAATGACTGAAGATGAACTCCCACTCAAAATATCTTTTCTAAAACTGATCCTCGAGTGGAAATAAAAAGCCACCAAAATAGGCTCAAAATCATGAGAAGAACTCATGCAAACTTGCTCTCGGGCTTAAATCGGAACCCAAACTACCTCATGACTTCTCCTCATTTCGCATTGAGTTCACCTGGGTGCTACCGGTTACTTGGCTATTTGACTTAACCGCCTGCATTAACTACTAGCACATGACAGATTAACATTCAACCATCAAGACTGCTGACGGCTTGTGCTATGTCGGGAGGATTAACATTCAGGCACCTTTTCATTGCGGTATAGCGATAGCCCTCAGATCATCTCGGACTTGCACGACCCTTATCTCACCTAGGCACTCACTATTTTCTACACATGCTTTGTCGCCAAGTTGTGGGGATAACTAGTGAGCTTCTTTCTATCACGACATAGGGACAACCATTGGATCTTTCTTGATCACCATTGATCTTCCTTGATCTGCCTGACTGTTAGCCTCTTTGAGTGGTTGACTCTTATGCCACGGTGTCACCATGTGTCAGCCACTAGTTCTCTCATGAGATCCACCTGTCTCACCACTTGGACCTGCCACTGGACTTAGTCTGCCTTGGTTCTTCATCTACTCTCTACCCCGTGGCGCATCCTCATTTGTTCTGAGCCCACCTAGACGACTACCTCAACTGCCACCTCACCAATCGCTATATCATGGGAGATAACCAATGAGCATCTTCATCTTGCGGTATAGCGACGGTCATTGATCTTCCCACAAACTGCTCAATCTTTAGCACCTGAGCCACTCACCTTTTCTGCACGTGCTTTGTCACCAAGTTGCGGGGATAACTGGCTAGCTTCTTTCTATCGCGGTACAATGACCATCGTTAGATCTCTCGCATCACTCTTTGATCTTCCTTGATCTGCCCGACCGTTAACCCCGGTTGATCTGCTCCCCTCTGTCACGTGTCACCATGTGGAACCCCCTAGTTCGCTCATGAGATCTGCTTGGACACCACCTATCTATCGGGCCTACCACGCGTCACCCTACGGCTCGCTCGCAAATCCACCTAGACCGCCACTTCACCTTTCGTTCTATTGGATATCATTCTTTCAACCAAACTACTCCCTCGGTGAGTTGTTTACAAGTCTCATCGAACCTGCAGTTTCATTGATGCCTTTATTTTATCGGTGGGACTAATTATGATTTCTTTGATATACCCTATGTCGATAGAACTAAGCCTTCGGTGAAACCTTTTAGAGATTCATCGCTGCCAAGGTTTGCTTGATAAGTCACCCTTTGGTGACATACCACCTGTTCTTCCATGTCATCAACGCTGGACCTTCCACCTCTTCTGTTGCGTGTCACCACATGGAACCTTGTGATTTCCTCATAGTCCACCTTAGTGCCACCGGACCTACCATGTCTGTACCATCAGACCTGTCTTTCTCATGGACCCCACCACTTGGTCCTGGGCCCACCACCTCACCAGCCACTAGACCACCACCTCACCAGTCGCCAAATCGTGATGATATCTGGTGAGCATCTAACCATTGTGACATAGCGATAGCCCTTGGATCTCTATGATCTTTGTTCGATCTGCCCGACCTTTAGCCCCCTCTTTGCCAGCCTGTGGCAAAATTTTGATGCCTTGAGATGCGCACACATGCGAGGGACCCACCAACGTTGAGCTACTCCTTGTCAAAAACCCGAAAGCTTTGACACTAAGGATATAGGCGGCTTTGCCTTTAAATGCGATGAATTTCCTCCATGCGGCCAATGTGGGATAAATGCTTTCCCTTTAAAGTTCTTTTCTTTTGTAAACCCAACTTGGTGGCCAGGTAAAAAATGCCTTATATAGGTCGATTGTATTTGTTTTGAAGTTTATTTTACCTTCCATCAGCCACGCAAGGGATTTGGCGATACACTTGCCAAATGAATTTGCCTGAAGGTTTTAATAGCCATGTCGTTCTTGAAAGTGCAATGGAGCATGAATATCTTTGTGATCTACTTATCTTTGTAACACCCATCTCCATCAGCATGCTGGGATCAACCCTCATGGAAGCCACATTTTAACCCACATGCTATATTTTACTTTTCCTTTATCTGCACATGAAGCAAACAAGTTAAAAAAAAAAATAGTGCATATCTGATTTCTTGCTAATGATTTGACCTGATATTTGCTGATTTGCTTGGCACTTTTCAATATGAATAAAAGCAAGGCCTCATTAGGTCACCAAATTTAGCATGTGCAAAATTTTGGTAACAGATCCACACCACCGGTTTAGCTCGAAACTCATCAACTTTATGAGTTCCAGTTTGAGCCTGTCCACCCCCCATTTTCGATTCCTCAAGCTTAACAGAGTAACTGTGAGACCTTCTAGCAGAAAAGTAGAGCCAAGGCAGGGCTAAGGCAAAGTTGATATAAAATCCTTGCCGAACTTGAGATAAGAGAACGTAATAATCGAGGTGATTATTATCTCTTAAGTTCAAGTAGATATCAAAATTAGGAAATTTACTAGGAATGTGCGGACCTTCAATCGAGCCAGTGTGATTTGACCTTTCCCTTCTATCACCTTTATCGCCGCTAGTTGGCTCCATCCAGATAATAATTATGGAATAATCATTCCCAATATCTGTATAGTCATCATAAATACATCCCTTGTGAGGGTGGTGACAAGGCCTGTCATGGCTACGTGGCAGCCTGGGTTCATAATGGGTGGGATTCCCATCCCAACTTAAAATTTGAAAGTTGATTTTCTTCATATGAGGACGGATAAACATGTTCCACCTTGGACATAGGGTTTTTCCCTCTCCAAGGTCACCTTGGTGGTTACCAGCAGCAAACTGGGGTCCCTCCAACATCATAAGCCATTCTGCAGCCTTCCCACCACCTCCATGGAGTCAGCAGCCTCATTCCCTTCTCTAAAGATATGTCAGATGGTCAAGCCATCTAGATTGGCCAGGAGGATCCTGGCATCCCTCAAAATGGAATCCACTCTCCAACCAGTTGTAGATCTCCCTTTCACCATTTCCACAATAATTTGTGAGTCTCCTTCAATTTCCAACTGTTTAATTCCTATGGAATTAGCAAATTTCAGACCCCATAGGAGGGCCATTTCCTCTGCTTGAGTGACACTATTGTTCTTTAGATTGCCTGCGTAGGTTGCCACAGTGTTCCCCAGGTGGTCGCGGATGATTCCACCCCCTCTTGGTAGGCATTTTGGGCGGAACCATCAAATTTCAGTTTATACCAGTGTGATTTTGGGGTTGACCATTTGGTCAATCTCCTTTTGTTTTTGGCACTGTTGTTGAAGATTGCAAACTCTGGGGGGAGCTTCCAACTTAGGAGGATTGGGGGGATTTTCCACTTTGTCACCGCTATGTTTTCTGAGATCATCTTAAAGAAAATGTGAGAGACACTATCAGGAGGGGTTTCGGTGTCTCTGAAGATTCTCTTATTTCTCTCTCTCCATAATGCCCAACAGATGTGCGGCGGTATTTATCTCCATAATTGGATGATGAGGGGGTGATGGGAGGGGGGATTCCATCCAAAAACAAATTGTTTAATGTCATTCTAGAAGACCCAATGGAGACCACATTTTTGGAGGGTGTTAATCCACAGATGTTCAGCAAAGGGGCAGAGGACAAACAGATGGTCAATAGTTTCCTCGTCAGCTTTACATAGGTTGCATCTGTTGGGGAGATGGAAACCCCTCTTTTTCAAGTTGTCAAAGGTAAGGGTTTTACCATACATTAGGGACCGCCAAAAAAAGTTGATTTTAGGGATTAGTTGGGCGTTCCATATCTTCTTCCAGCACTCAACATCAGCGGGGGGTCTCAGGAGTTGTCTGTAAGCATATTTGACAGAAAAGGTGCCCAATTGGGTTTCTTTCCAAATGAAACTACCTTCATGAGGGGCCAGAGGGATTCTAGTTTCTAGCATAATATTCTCAAGGTCTTGAGCTATGGGTACCAGGTTAGGCCTCTTGCTGAAGAACTAGACAATGTTCCTCTATCCACTCCTTCCTGGTTCCATATAATCAGTGATATAATCCCCCAGGAGTTCCTTTAGATGGTGCATAATTTGGTGGAAGCGAGTATTAGCTAAGGGCTTGTCCTCCACCCAAAAGTCTTCCCAGAATCTAACCTTTCTGCCATTTCCAATTTGCCATTTCAATCCTTCTCTTATTATCAACCTTCTTTTCAGGATGTTATTCCATAGCTTAGATCCTTGGGGAAGGTCTCTCATACTCAAATTGTAATAGAATTGCTCCCAGTCTAGGTACTTTGCTCTGATAATGTTACACCAGTCCGCCTCACCTTTAGCAAAGGTCCATCCAATTTTTTCCATTAACACCTTATTCAGGGAATTTATCTTTCTTATACCCAGGCCACCCATTGACTTGGGTAAGAACACATTGTCCCAATTAACGAAAGAAAGGCATTTTTTCTCCTCCAAGCCTGTCCATAAGAAGGCTCTTTGTATTTTCTCAAGTTTTTCCCCATGGCACCAGATATTTTAAACATGGACAGGAAGTACATCGGAAGTCCCTGTAGGGAAGCCGCAAGGAGTTGAAGCTTTCTTGTGCTACTAAGGAACTTTCCTTTCCAACCAGCAAGCTTTTTTTGTGTCCACTCAAGGATAGAGTTCCAGAAAGTGGGCGTGACTTCTTTGATCATGAGGGAGAGACCAAGGTAAGTCCCTAGAAGAGCAGCAGTCTTGCATCTAAGGATCGATATAATTCTAAGTTGGAGGTCATTAGGAGTGTTGAAAAAGAAGAGAGTACTCTTCTCATAATTGATACATTGCCCTGAGGCCTTGGCGTAATCAGCCAGTAAGTTCTTCCAGTGTTTGGCCTCCATGATAGATGACTTACCAAAAAGAAACGTGTCATCAATGAATTGTTGAATATTAGAGGGGGGGAGCATGGAAGTAGCTTTGAATCGTTGAAGTCTTTCATTGGTAACTAGGTCAGCCACATTTCTGCTCAAGACTTTAAAAATCATGATGAAAAGGTAAGGTGACAGAGGGTCGCCTTGCTGGATAACTTTTTTAGCTTTGAAACAACCCCTATGAGTCCCATTAATCAAGACCGAGAACTGAACCATGGTAACACATTCCCGTATCATATCCACTACCTCCTGGTTGAAGCCAAGCTTTACGAGAGTTTTGAGAAGAAAACACCAATTAACTTTATCATACGCTTTTGAGATATCTAGTTTGAAATCCATACCTGGTATCCTACTCCTATCCATGGAGTGAATTATTTCATGAGTGGCAATGGTAGCATCCAAAATTTGGTGACCCGGGACAAAACCTTTCTGGGACGGGCTGATAAATTTCACGAGGAGGGGTTTAATTCTATTCACAAGGACCTTGGAGATTATCTTGTATATGGTATTACATAGATTTATGGGTTGAAACTCCTTCATGCAATTGGGGTTAGCAGTCTTACGGACAAGAACAATGTAAGTGTTATTGATTTTTTTCAATAATATCCCTGTCTTGAAGAAATCCTTCACAGCTTTGGTAACATTATAATTAACGATGTCCCAATAATCCTGAAAGAATGATGGGGGGAAACCATCCGAGCCCAGCGTCTTATAAGCACTCATCGCAAAGACATCCAAATGGACATCTTCTGTGGAGATAGGGGCAGTTAGCTGATAGTTATCATCCTCCTCAATGATAGTTGGAATCTTGCTCAAATGGCTATCTTGAAGAGAAACATCATTCCTTCCATACTCCGTGTATAACCTTATGAAGAAGTCAGTCGAACTATGTCCGATTAAGGAGTCATTAGTGATCTCCTAGTTAGATTCATCCTTGAGACTTTTGATGTAGTTCATTCTCCTACGCATGCAGGCCGATCTATGGAAGAAGGATGAATTTATGTCCCCTTCCTTCAGCCATTGAATTTTGGATCTTCGCTTCTAGTAAACTTCCTCCTTAGAGAGGATATCCTTCCAACTCTTGCGACACTCCTCTTCCTCCATTAAAATAGGGTTACCAGTAGCCATAATACTCTGAAGTTGTTCCAGTTTGGAGCCCAGAGCCTTCTTTTTTTTTAAGATATGACCAAAGGTAGTCTTATTCCAGCCTTTGACTTTCCTGTTAATGAGTTTTAGCTTCTCCACGATTCTAAACATAGTTCTCTCTTTAATTGGGGTAGCCCACCAATTCCTAACCAGGTCTCTGAAATCTGGGTGAGAGGCCCACATAATCTCATAGAGAAAGGGGGGGGACCCTGGTAGGTTCTATCCTTCCAATGGAAAAGAAGGGGATTATAATCAGAAGCATGATGAATACTAAGAGGGGGGGTGAATTAGTATACCAAAAATTACTGAACTCAAACACTTTATCAGTCTAGCAGTAAACTGGTATAACAGTTTAACTAACAAACCGGTTAACACAAATGCAAACCAAATAGCAAGTAAGGCATTCACCCACAGAAGCACAATCACCATAACACAAGAGATTTTGATGTGGAAACCCAAATGGGAAAAACCACGGTGAGATGAAACTCACAAGTAACTATCTGCAGAAGAGTAACCAGATCGGTTAAGGTCATACAATGTTCTTTACCAGAATAGATCATGTTAGGAATCTCAATCTCTGTTAGGAGATAAGTCTGATTAAAGACTACCTTGTGAGAGGATTTTAGATCCACATACGTGAATCGCCTTGTTAGAGGTTTTACAAAGGCCTTTCTGGGCCTACGTAGTTAAGGGTTTCTAACTTGTCAAAGATGTGAGTAATCAACAAGTGAATGATCTAGAAAATAGCACAGTCTACTTGGTTAGATCCATGATAGCTCATTGCTAATGCATTTCAGCATTACTTCAATCTTCAGTAAATCCACACTCTGTTATAGCACACAGACTTGATCTTTTTTGTTAAGATCGCACATACAAGAACTCATCAACCACCACAAACCCTAACAGCTACACACATACTAAATCCCTAGAAATGATGTCCTTAAAAGGAATCTGATTTCATGTCGGTCCAATAGGATTACATTGCAAGTTCCTAGGTTCATTGTATCTAGACACATTTGGTAAAATGGCACAAAATCACCATCAAAGTGTCGGTGGATGGTAACTCATCACAAAGATATACTGATTGGTAACTCATTATAGAGTATTACCGGTTTACACAACTTTACCTATTACCAGTTGGTAACTAAGAGTAATACCGGTTTAACAAATTACCAATTGGTCACTCAGAGTAATACCGGTTTAACTTTTAAACAGATTACTGGTTGACAGAAATGAAGACTGGGAAAATGATAACTGTCGCTTCTAGTTTCTTTGCTTCGTTCTGCTTGAGATCCTTGAACCGCTTGAGATTGGTAAACACTTTTTGCAAGACACCAATAGTCTAAAGACTATAACATAATACCGGTTTGAAACAAATAGCGGTTGAGCATAACTCATACATACAAAAAGTGATCTCATAGCAAGTGTGTGTCCATCAATGACAATCATAACATAATCATCAAAAATGCCAACAATCTCCCCCTTTGGCATTGATGGCAACACTTAGGAAAAAAATTTATGTTTAAGTGTTTTTACAAAATAAAATATGCCATAATCAAAAATACTCCCCCTAAGCATATACACTACCCCTTTGCAGAAAACAAAAATGTATACTACTTCCTTACAGAGATAAGCATGAGTATACATAGCATGCATCAAAATATAAATACCATAATACTTCTCTCCCTTTGCCAACAATGACAACATACAACTGAATAACCCCTGTTTCTATTAGTTGAATAAATGTTTATGACAATAATGAGTGAAACTTGTCAAAAACTGATTTAAAGTCCTACATAAATTGCTTCATGGATAAGGACCATGAATCAAGTAATGAGTTAGCAACCTCACTCTCCATTTGCATCTGGGATACCTATTACTCCATGGCATCCAAAGTACTCATCTCTTGAGTAGTCGTCAAGGCATTCAAATTGAGATAGCACTTCTGAAGTATTTGCAGTCTTGGTAGTAGAACCAGTTGTAGTTCCTACAAATCCTTGGTCCGGTTGCTAATTTCCAAATCAATTCTTGTAGCCTAAAGTTGAAACCAGTGAACGATTTGCCCATAAGCTGTAAAGGAGTCATATGGGGTCTTGAAGGTTCTTATGAATGTCTGCAAATCAGTTTGCAGTTTGTCATTCTAGGCAAGCACATCATCACAGAATAGATGGGTTAGACATATCTTACTGAGCAGAAATTTCCCCTCATCCATTGCATCTCTAGTGTCCTTTTGTGCCTTCTACAGATTGGACCAGAGCTCATGTAGCTTTTTCACCAAGGCAATGTTCAAAGCCTTTTGATGCTCCTTCTTGGCATGCACTTCAGCAACCTCTTCTAGGCTTTGTACCTGGTCCTCCACAACTGTGCGTAAGAGTTTCAGTTGGGCCAGAGAGGAATCGGTACTGGGGAGGTTGGTACCGGGTATCAAACCGGTAAGAGTGTCCACTGCAGCTTGGATCATGTCTTTCTCCTTCTTCCTCCTTATCACCTATAGGCATTCTTGAGCAAGCTTAATGCTTTGTAGTAGCTCTGATTCGTTAGCAGATTGGAGGTCAATGGGACTGGTAATGTCAGCCAATTTGGCTTGACTACCAGTTGCTTTTGCGATCTCCACTTGTGTGCTTTGTGCCGCTTCTTCCTTCTCTTTGGCTCTTAACTTATCTTCTTCTGCCTTCTTTTTCTCCTCTACTTCTTTCTTTCTTTTCTCTTCTTCCTTCTTCTTCTCTTCTTCTTTCTGCTCCTTTTCTTCTTCATCCTTCTTCTTCTTCTCCTCTTCCTACTTCTTCTTCTCCTCTTCCTACTTCCTCTTCTCCTCTTCCTTTCTCTTTTCTTCTTCCTGCTTCCTCTTCTCCTCTTCCTTTCTCTTTTCTTCATCTTTTCTCTTTTTCTCTTCTTCATCTTGTTTCTTCTTTTCTTCTTCCTGTTGCTTCTTCTCTTTCTCCGCTTGCTCCTTGGCAGCCTTTTCTTTGTCATGTTTTTCCTGTCCTGCCACTTCTAATGGTGTACCCGGAGTGACATTTTCACCATTCAAGGCATGAACATCAATAGGGTCCATTTGATCAGTGACCTGTTCTCCTTCACTATCATATACCTCATCTGATTTATTGGTTGCCGGTTCTTGCTCAGCTTTCCTGTTGGCTTCAGCCACTTGATGCAACCGTAAAGCAGCTTGGGCATGAGAGTGAGTATCTTTTACCACTTTAGGAACTTTTCCTTCTAGCAACAAGAGTCTCCTCCTTCTCATGAAGAAGAGGCCTTTCTATTTTTCCATAGTTTCATAAAGTTATGAATTTGACACATTAAGAAAATATTGTGCAAATATTTCCTCTCTTATTTCTTGTTCCTTCTCTATGGCAATGCACCATTTGTTATCTAAAGAATTATATAAAGAATCTGGTGTCACAGATCTAATTACTGATGGTGACCAGTCATTAACACATAAATATTGAATGACCTCCTGTTCAACTTCCTCTTTCTCATTGTCATTCAAATCATCAAAATATTCTTGCAAATCACTAAGCAATTTTCTTCTAATATTCTTAATAGTTCTTTGACAATGTGTCAAAGGTTTGTAGGAGGAAATATCAATATTTACCGGTGCAGATGTTGTCGGTTCATTCATTGTCTTTTTCCTCGTTTGCCTATTCTTCTTAGGCTGTTCTTCAGACACAGTGTCCTCTAAGTCCGGTGTGGTGTCTTTTGTCTTCCGCTTTCTCTCAAAGACTATGGTAGGTACAGCTTCAGGTTTCTTCTTTGCTAGTGACCACTTGGTCACTATGGGACTTGTTGTGGTAACTGATGCCGATACTGAAGGCACCGCCTTTCCCTTCTTTACTGATGGTTCTTCAACCGGTGTAACCCTTTCCAAATAGGTGTCGGTTCTCTTTGCCTTTGGATCAAGAAGCAAGGCGAGTAGGGTAGAGGCATACCCATCTAGCATGTCATACATTACCTCATATCCCATCAGTTCCACTTCTTCCTATCTAGGCTCAATCGCCTCCATTATGTACTCATCAACTCTGATGGTGAAGCAAATGTCATCTTCATATTTCTTGATAATATCACCTGATATTCTCACTCTTTGGCTCATTTTGTGTCTGAACTCATCAAAGTATTTGTTTAGAACTTCTGGATAACTGGTTCCAACCACTTGAAGGCTTTCCTTGATTTGCTTTGTAACCGGTTGGTCGGCAAACCACTGAATATCTCCGACTCCTGGGAAGTAACCTTGGAAATAGAAGAACAACCCAACCAATAGTTGTCCAAACTTAAATCTCAAGGCATTTTCATGTTTAATCAACTTTAGGTTCACCAGAAGTTGCCTTTGCATATAGGTGCATAAGTCAAATGATGCATCTTCCATGATCATCCAGTAGGCAGCATTTACCGTTGCACCAGAGACAAAGTTGATCTTACTAGCATAAAATGTTTGGTAACCTATTACCATGCAGGCATATTTGACTAGATCATCCTTGATGGGATTGATGGTCATTCCCCGTTGGTTGCTCACAGAACCGGTGAGCTTGGTCATTTCCATCTTGCTAATCTTCCTTAGGGCTGGCACATCACTGATGTTATAGAAACCGGTGATGGAATGAATCACTTCTGGTGTGATGTCATGCATCCACTTTAAGTACATTTTATCACTGTGCACTCTGCTCAGAATGATGCAGATGTGATCATCTGAAAACTCTTCAAGGAAATAGACTGCATTATGAAGCTTCTTCTTTTCTAGGATGCTAAATTTTGGTTTAATCTTCTTGTCCTTCCCGCAGAACAAACTCAACTGGGAATGGATTACAAGAGATCCTAAGTCTTCAATTTCACATTCAATGTAATTGGAAATGCCTTCCTTCACTATAACACTAGCGGGTATTTGAGATAGGGTATTGTATTTTGCCTTCTATTGAATGAAGTCTACTAGATCAACGGGTGCACTAGGGCTAGAGTGTGATGCAGAAGCCATGATAAACAAAGAAATTTGAGAAATACCTTCGTAATTCAAAATTTAGGGCTTGTAAATTGCACTTCACCACACACTCCTTTGGTTGCTGAAATACCATTTTGTACTCTACACTTGACCGATTGATATTCGCTTTTGATTCTTCTTCAAGATTTTGAGAATTCTTTGAATCGCAATCCAAATCACTTTTTGTCACTCAGTGCTAAAAAACCTTCTTCACTTGAGAACTGATAAGTGAAAAATGACTTGAAAAATCCTTTTAAAACAACTTCTCCACCTACCATAATAAATGCTCCACTATTAGGGCGTAAACCCTAATTTGCCTTTTACCATTTCCGGTCTTCTGCCAGTTGACAGGTATCACTTACCAGTTAAGGTCTTTTACCAGTGTAGACTAGGGGTTCGAGATATTTCACCATTTGCTCCCCCTAAGCTTTTCTGATGCTTAGTTTGTCGGTTCAATGACTTCCACACTAGGTGCAGAAACTGGTTCTTCTTGAATCACTTCTTCTGGTTTCTTCTTCTAGGTTTTCTTCATATCCACTTGAATGGTTTCAACATCTATTTTTCCTTTCAGAGTTACCGGTATATCATCCGATATATTCTTTCTCATTCTGCAGAATCTTGTTGTATGACCCGGTTTGTTGCAATGATAACAAATCATTCCAGGTGCTCTCCAAGGTCCATTGTTCATGTTTCCATTCTTCCTTCTGCATGGTGTAGCAGTGTGACCATTACCATGATAGATCAAATAGGTTTCTCTCCATCCAATTGCCGCTTGATAGCCGCTGCTTCTTGACTGATAATTATAGGTATTAAACCAGTTTGGGTTTTGGTTCCCAGAGGATTCAGAAACAGCTCCTTTACTCCTTTGAGGATACCTTCTGGTGTTGTGCATGACAGACCTGCATTCAAATGCTCTATGTCCAAACTTGTTGCATGCATGACAATTACCATTGAATCTATTGGGTCTAAACTTATCATTTAGAAAATAAGGAAATTTATTGTAAGCCTTACTTCTACATACATTAGCAGTGTGTCCTTCCTTGAGACAATTAAAGCAGACAGGTTTGAACTTTTTCTTACCTTTATCCTTTGGTGTCGGTTGTTTCTTTGATGCTCCATCTTTTGTTCTAGAGGTCTCACCTTCCTCATATTCAGAGAAACCAAGTCCATTGGTATTCTTTACCAGTTTAGCTGATTCAAGCTTCTGCTCTAGCTTGACAGTGCTCTTATTTAATTTAGCAAGTATTTACTTTGACTTAGTAAGTTCTTTGGTAATAGCAGCATTGGATTCCTTCAAGGTTGCATTCTCAGAAACAGCCATGTGTAGTTCACCTTGCATTTCTTCCTTTTCCATTTTATTTTCATGAAGATGAGCCATAAGTGGACTGATCTCTTACTTTAGCTTGGAGATCTCATGATCTTTGTCTTTTACCAGATCTTCAGCTTTCCTCCGGTTCTCAAGCTCTTGACACATTCTGATAGTTAGTACTTCAAGTTCCCTTCTTAGGCTGGCATTGGACTCATTTAGTTTTTCAACTTCTTTAACTAGGGCTTCCATGTCCGCTTCATTAGAAGAACTATTTTCAGTTAGCTCCATCATTTTTTCAGCATGCTCTCTTCTTTTTTCCTGAGAGGCCTTATATTTGACTTTAAGTTCATCATAGGCTTGCTCAGTCTGAGTGAGCCGATGAGTAAGTTCCCTCATAGTGTATTCCCCCATATCTCTTTCCAAGTCATTAGACTTATAGAAAGGTTGGCTCTTATACCAATTGATGAATACTAAGAGGGGGGTGAATTAGTATACCAAAAATTACTGAACTCAAACACTTTATCAATCTAGCAATAAACCGGTATAACACTTTAACTAACAAACCGGTTAATACAAATGCAAACCAAACAGCAAGTAAGGCATTCACCCACAGAAGCACAATCACCATAACACAAGATTTTGATGTGGAAACCCAAATGGGAAAAACCATGGTGAGATGAAACTCACAAGTAACTATCTGTAGAATAGTAACCAGACCAGTTAAGGTCATACAATGTTCTTTACCAGAACAGATCTTGTTAGGAATCTCAATCTCTGTTAGGAGATAAGTCTGATTAAAGACTACCTTGTGAGAGGATTTTAGATCCACAAATGTGAATCACCTTGTTAGAGGTTTTACAAAGGCTTTTCTGGGCCTACCCGGTTAAGGGTTTCTAACTTGTCAAAGATGTGAGTAATCAACAAGTGAATGATCTAGCAAATAGCACAGTCTACTTGGTTAGATCCATGATAGCTCATTGCTAATGCATTTCAGCATTACTTCAGTCTTCAATAAATCCACACTCTGTTACAGCACACAGACTTGATCTTTTTTGTTAAGATCACACATACAAGAACTCATCAACCACCACAAACCCTAACAGCTACACACATACTAAAACCCTAGACATGATGTCCTTATAAGGAATCTGATTTCATGTCGGTCCAATAGGATTACATTGCAAGTTCCTAGGTTCATTGTATCTAGACACATTTGGTAACATGGCACAAAATCACCGTCAAAGTGTCGATGGATGGTAACTCATCACAAAGATATACTGGTTGGTAACTCATCATAGAGTATTACCAGTTTACACAACTTTACCGATTACCAGTTGGTAACTCAGATTAATACTAGTTTAACAGATTACCGGTTGGTCACTCAGAGGAATACCGGTTTAACTTTTAAACAGATTATTGGTTGACAAAAATGAAGACTGGGAAAATGATAACTTCCACTTCTAGTTTCTTTGCTCCGTTTCGCTTGACCTCCTCGAACCGCTTGAGGTCTTCATGCCGCTTGAGATTGGTAAACACTTTCTACAAGACACCGATAGTCTAAAGACTATAACATAATACCAGTTTGAAACAAATACCGATTGAGCATAACTCATACATACAAAAAGTGATCTCATAGCAAGTGTGTGTCCATCAATGACAATCACAACATAATCATCAAAAATGCCAACAAAGCAATCCTTGGGAGCATTTTCAAGAAGGAGTTATGGCTAATGTCCCAGTTGGAGGAGACCAGGCATTTATCCAGTCTGACTTGAATTAGGTGTTTGCCTTTCCTATTCTTCGACCATGTGAAGGCGGCACCCTGGAGGTCAATATCCACAAGGCTAGAGACATTGATGAAGCTAGCAAGATCTCCCATACTATCAGTAAAATCGATAAGACCTCCACACTTCTCAGAGGGGTAGAGGGGAGAATTAAAATCTCCCACCAACATGTACTGGGCCTTCTGGTTAGCCAAGATGAGATCAAAAAATTTCTCCCACACTAGTCGTCTTCCCACCTTGGAGTTGGGGGCATATATGTTAAACATCTGCCAACTGTGCTCACCTTGTTGGAAAGTAACCGCTAAGAAGTTCTGGGAGCTAGAAAAAAACTTGCCTTTAATATTAATAGGGCCCCAAAGGGTGGAAATACCCCCAGACACCCCCAAAGCATCAACATACAGAAAAGCCGCCCGCGGCCCAAGTTTACCAGCAATTGTAGCAAAGATTTGGTAGGACATTTTGACTTCCTGAAGAAGGCAAATATCAATTTTCATTTCCAAGATGAATTGTTTTATAGAAAATTGCTTCTAGGGGCTGTTCAGACCCCTTATGTTCCAGGAGAGGAACTTCATTTCTCATTTCTATTGATTCCATCAAGGGTCAGTTGCTTGCCCCTTGCAATGTCCCTAGCCATAACTTTATGTCTCAAAACCCTTTTTGAGGGTCTACCAACTTTATTTTCAGTACCCCCCACATTTTCTTTCTTGGCCTTGGGTTTCTTCTTCTGGGTTATCCATTCTTCATTATCTATCAGAGGAGATCTTGGAGGTGAAAGCATCAAAGGAGGGGGCATTGTCAGAGATTTTCCTGTTAGAGAAAGCCTTTCCACCATACTAGGGGAGAAAGGGAGGGGTTGTGATTGGAAGCTTAACCTCAGCAACAAGAGACATAGTTTCAAACGAAGTGGAAACTTGATGGGAAGGGGGGTAGGAGTAGCAGAGGGCATGAGGGTGATACTCTCTGAAGGCAAACCAAGGGGTGGTTGGGGTTTTAGGGAAAGGTTGAGATTCATCATCAGTGGGATTTCACCATCTTCCAAGGGAATAGTTGGATTAACAATCTTATCAGGATCCACCATGGATTTTAATATTTCAAGTATCTTGTTCATGTGGGGGTAGTCCTCAGGGATTTCATTCATATTGGTCAGCTCCAGGGGAGTAGATGATGCGGGAGCACTTGGGTTGATGGGTTCGGCCCAGATAGCCTTTTCTTTGAGCTTGGGTTCTGCAGACACCAGGGCCTCACACTCAGTGTAGGTATGGCCTTGTTTATTACATTTATGGCAAAAGAGGGTAGCATTTTCATACATAATATCCTGGGACCATTTTCCCCACTTCAATTTTAGGGAAACAAAGCTTGGGAGAGCCTTATTAATCATAACATTGACACAAAAGCAAGCATAAACCAACCTGGATTTATTGAGAGTGACCGAGTCTGCTGCAACATAGCTGTCGAACGAGTTCCCTATCCAATAGAAGATTTGTTCATCTCAGAACTTCAGCGGAAGGCCAAGAAATTTAACCCAAATAGGGGTCATGTAGTTGAGTTCAGCTAAGGGGTCAAAGCTAGGCTTCCATTTAGCCAGAGTTAGAAAATGCTTGCCATAAACCCAGGAACCCGATAGGACATAGATCAGCTCTTCCTTAGCGTTGAACTTAAATAGGAAGATTCCCCTAGGCATTGCAGAGATGTCAACACTACCTTTGAGCTTCCATTGAGATTTTGCCTATCGCCTGATCATGTCGATAGATGGTTAGAAGGAGAAGAAATTACCAACAATCACAAGGTGAAGGGAAGAGACAATTTTGTCTATGAGATTGTCTGGGAGCTTGACCTTCGTTCCTTCCTCCGTTTGGGTAAATTTGGCCAAAGCCGCTTCTAAGGTCGAATTAGTGGACCCAAGGAGGGCGTTCTTCTAGCTATACTTGGGATCCTTCTTCCCCTTCTTTGCATTCCCCTATTTGGTAGAAGTTTCCAGTTTGCGATGTGGTATATTCTTCCCTTCAATGCCCAGGCCAGAGTCAGTCAGAACTGGCATGGTGGAAAGAGTGTCAAACTTGGCATTTTCTTTCATATGATCCACAGACCGTGGGGTCCCCGCACTAGGAACAACAACATGTGAACCGACCGTGGTATCAGGTATGGGGTTCGGTTGCAGGGAGGGAGGGACCTCCCTAGAGGGGGCGGTCATTCAAGGGGAACATATTCAAACGATAAGAAGGCGAGAGAGTTGCAGAGCTCAATGCGGGAGAGCTCCAATCTTTTTAAACTTTATGGTTTGAACCAAGGATGTAGGCTCTACAGGCAAGAATCCCCACCATTTCTCCAAGGTTCTCCCCATGGTAAAGCATGCTCCATTGTTAAAATGGTAGATATGAACCCACGGGGTTTGAACCTAGGTTGTAGGCACTATAGGCAAGAAGCCCTACCATTTCACCAAAGGGTCATCCCCATAATTTGACCATGTTGTCTTTGAGCAAGTTCCTCATATCCAAAATATGGCAACAATGGGGCCTTTACTTGACATGCCAAATATTGTGACACATTTTGAGATCTTAGTAGAGAAACTAATGGTCCCTACTTATGATCTCCCACAATTTGAATGGACACGTGTGATTGTTAGTCCCAATTCACCTTGGTACGAAGACGTATATTCTTACCTCCATGACCAATACCTATCCAAATGCTTATCCTACAACCAATGAAAGACCCTTACTCAACAAGCTACCTAATATGTCATCATTGCAAAATCCTTATACCAAAAAGGTCTTGAAAAAACTCTCCTCTGATGCCTCAATTCAGAAAAAGAATAAACAGATTTAAGGGAAGTACACAAAGGTATCTATGGGGCTCGCTCTAGTGATTCCTTTTTGGCCAAAAATATAATGCATACTAGGTACTATTGGTCGGGTATGGAAAAGGATGCATATAAGTTTGTTCATAAATGTTGACAATGTCAGATGCATGGAGATCTCATTCATGCATCAGCATACGATCTATAACCAATAACATCTCCATGGCCCTTTTCCTAGTGGGGACTTGACCTCGTGGAGAAGATCAACCCTACCTCCTCTAACAGACACAAATTCATACTCACCGTCACTAATTACTTCACCAAGTGGGTGGAATAAATTCCACTTACTTACATAATAGCTAAAAAAATAGCTAAATTCCTCCTCAACTTCATCATATGATAATATAGATTACCTCAATCTATAGTCACATATAACAGTCACCCATTCAAAAAATAGGACATCCATGAACTTTGTGACCAATTCAACATCCAACATTGCTTCACAACTTGCTACTATCCACAAAGTAATGGTCAAGCCAAGACAACTAACAAAACCATTCTAAAAATCCGTAAGAAATTTGTCAATGATGTTGGCCATGACCGTCATCTACAACTAAATCATGCGCTTTGGGCTTACTGAACCTATGTCCACACTCCCACAGGTGTTACCTCCTTCTCCCTTGTATATGGATCAGATTCCATACTCTCCATTGAGGTCAAGCTACCTTCATTTCAATTTTTATTGCTACATCTCATCCCAGATGAAAAAATCTGGGTTGTAAGATTCCATGAGCTAGAATTACTTGATGAAAAATAATAGAATACTCTTAATAATCTTCAAGCACATCAAAACCATCTAAGGAGGAGCTACAATAAGAGGGTATGAGTCTGATTCTTTGAGATTGAAGACTTGGTCCTAAGAGAGAATTAGAGAAATCTTGCAGAAAGAGAAAGGCCTGGAAAGTTCAAGCCTAATTGGTTGGGACCTTATCTCATCGCAGAAGCCTATGAAAATGGGGATTATTATTTATCAACTATAGAAGGTGAACCATTTCCTGATCCTATCAACATCATGCACCTAAAAAAGTATTGCACTTAATGATCAGAGGATCTCGGTGTCAAAAAAATAAAAAATAAAAATAGAAAAATATTAAAAAGAACAAAAAAATCATAAAATGTAAAAAATAGGCACCTTAATGAAAACTTGGAAAATAGGCATCTTGGATGACCACCAAAAAAATGAGAAAACTATCAAAATAGTAAAGAGAAATAATTTTCTCTATGGAGAAAACCTAGGAAACAAATGCTTGTGGTAAGTACCATGGTGAAAACTTGGCAAACAGGCACTATGCATAGAGATCATAGCTCCACCATCTATAAGTATTTCATCTAGTCACACTTATCCATCCCCCATCGTCATCCTGTCGTCCATAATAAAACCTAGTAACATATCCCTCATGGCTTGAGGTGCATTCTCTTCGATGTCAAAAACCAATTACCACACCGAGTCAATCTAACTCCCCATTGCCATGATACATTGTCCTAGTCCTGATTGGGGGCAAAATACTTAATCGTTATCTAAAAATCCTTAAAAATTAGATAAAGAACTAAAAAATCCTTAAAAATCAAATAATATCCTAAAAATCCATAAAAAATAGATGAAGTCTAGAAAAATCCATAAAAATCATAAATGTCCTAAAAAAATTCATAAAATGTCATGAAAAAATCCATAAGAATCATAAAATGTCCTTAAAAAATCTTTAAAAATCATAAAATGTCTTTAAAAAATCCATAAAAATCAGATAAAGTCTTCAAAAAATCCATAAAAAATCATAAAATGTCTTGAATAAATCCCTTAAAATCATATAATGTCTTGAAGAAAGACCTAAAAATCATATAATCAAAAAATCCAAAGCAATAAATTGTCCCTTGCAACGATGAACGTATAAGAAGATACACAACATATCAAAGCATCATGCCAATCAAAACAAGCAAAAAAAATCAATCAAGCATGCAATCAAACTAATTACATGTATTATTAATCAATCTCTATCAATCAATCATCAACTTGTCTTATACAAGGAAGGTACACTAAAAAATAGACAAATTAGTTTTATACGAGGTATTGCATCTCTACAAGTAGACACCACTATCTTCATCACTATCAATCATCACATCAAACAATCAACAATGATAAAGATCAGTATGGTTGTTGGCTTGTTTGTCTAGTTAGTCTTATCTTTTATCAATTTATCTCATGTCATGTTCCTATGCTACTTAAGAATGTTGACCAAGTGACTAAAGCAGTCAGGATGGTTCATGATCCTTTTTCTTTGTTTGTTGTTTGTGGCATGTTTTTATGAAGTTTTGGGGTGTAAGTATTTGGGGTGTTTGTGTTGGTATGTTCATTCAGCAAGTATCCTATGTAAAAAATGAAGTCGTGAATAACTATACTTGTGACTATTGCACATACCTCAACCCTTAATACAACAACCCTAGAATTAATGGACTCACCCCTTGTCCACTACATTAAATTACTACAATGGTAAAGCACTTACACCTTGGTCTTTCATACCTTGGTGTGCGAACCTCCATTGATTCATAATAAGGCTCAATGATAAAATTGTTGCACTACCTAAGACGCACAAGAATTCATGATAGTTCATTTCTCATATCACCTGTTCTATACATCAAACAATTATATTTTGTAATGATTGTTAATTTCTTGATTCGTCTTCCTCACTAACTGTTCTTCCAATCAAAGTCCATAGTCATGTTGACATGGCACTTCGAAACCCAAAGATAGGCCCATCCTATACTCATACACATGTTAGAGTATAAGTGGGTCATAATATATCATAGTACACCATCTACATCACATTCCATCACATACACAAAAAGAAATAAAAAGACAAATCATCTTGCGTACAAAATCATAATAAAATCTGATAGCGTGCACCCATAATAAAGTATGAGCATCCATAACATAGATTGCATATCTTATTAAAACATGATCATAGAATGTCATAAAGTGCATTTAACATCCATCAAAAAGAGCTCCTTGTTTTCAAATTGATGATGGATTTCTTTCTTGTTGTCATAATATTCATAATGCTCATTGCATCCATGGATGCAATCTTCTTTTTCTTCATCACTCATTTCCTCTTCATAATGCTCATGGCATACAGGAACACAATCTTCTTTTTCTTCAACACACACTTCATCTTGATCTTTCTTTTGAAATGTATCCTTATGAGCTAATATGGCTTCATCTTCCTCAACACATGCATAATGTGACAGATCTTTTTCAAAACTTGGATCACAAGACATCTCATCATAAATGTGCACATCTTCAAGAAAAGAATTATTTACTTCATCTTTTTGTTCAATCTCTTGAAATTTTTGAAGCAAGGAAGGATGCACTTTGTTAGGATTAAGTTGCCTATCACCTTTAAATCTTTTCAAAAGTTGAACTTGTTCAACATCATAAAGATCTTAATTTCTTTGAGCGGAAAGTGAAACAGGAGGATCTTTTTCTTCATCATTGTTGTTGTCTACATTTGGTTCAAGTGAATGATCATGAGTAAGAAACAATTTGACCCTTATTTCTCTTCAATTACTTTCAATGATTGGAGTAGAGAAGGATGAATTTTATTAGTATCAAGTTTCTTTCCACTGTATAAATTCTTCAAGAAGTTAACCTGTTTAGGATCATCAAGACTCTGATTCTATTGAGAAACTGGTATAGGAGAAAAATCACTTTTGTCTTCATCTTTCTTGATTGTTGTTGATTGGGGTAAATGATCACAAGCAAGAAAACCAATATCTTTTCCATCATTTTCTTCAATCTTTCACAACACTTGACATAAAGAGGGGTGAATTTTATCAGGAGTAAACTGCATACCACCATAGAAGCTCTTCAAGAATTCAACTTGTACGAGCTCATCAGGAACTTGCTTCTTCTAATATAAATAGTCTTCATCATCACTTTCACTGTCACTTTCAATTTTTCCTTTGTACCAAACCATTGTTCTGGATTCGATCTTTCAGATAGAGTCGCCAACCTTCATTTTGAAGAAGGTACCTTGAAATTTTTGAGGAACAAAACACACACCTGGTATTTTGCTCCCTAGCAGAGTCGCCAAAAATATGTTGGTAAACAGATTTGTCACTATGAATTCTCCTTCAAAATTGACCTTGTTCACCCAAAGAAAAGTGACAATCGTTCCAACAGTTCGAGAGATTGTGGTGAAGCCACAATCTTCCTCTGCATTTGAGAGGGGCAGCTCCCTGGGGGATTTTAGGATTTTTGTGTACTTTTGACCTAAAAGTACATAAAGGAGAAAACATGGAACTAAAGAAATATAAAGAACAGAAACCCCAACAATAGACATACGAATACCAATTGAGATTATACAATAGATAACGATTACAAAGGGGATAAAGTTTTAGACATGCGTCGATAATGAAAGAAGGACAACAAACCTCAACATACGAAGAGATAAGTTGTAATAACACATACAATTCAAGATATTGAGAAATGATGTGGTTAATCAATTGCATTGGTTACTAATGATTTTCATGATTACATAAAGGGATCACCAATTCAACATACGAGAAATCAAAAAATAACAACATAAGAGTGCATTTAGAATATACAAACTAAAATGCATTCTTGATTATTTTTTTGAATATGTACAAGTCCAAAAGCCCTTAAATGTGAAGTGTCAAACCAAAAACCATTACATTTTTCACCCTCCATTTCCCCAGAGTTCCTCTCTTTTGAAAAAGTCCCCCCCTTTTACAATGTGAAAGCCTTGAATATATAGGCTTTTAGAAGGAATAACTACTTTGTAACCAACTAGCCTAACTACTTTATGTAACCACTTACAATAACCACTTTTAATAACCACCTTAGGTAACCACTTTGTGTAACTAATTAGAATAACTTCTTAAATAGCCACTTAGGATAACTACCATAAGCAAACACTTAGAGTAACTACCCCTTTCAAGACAAATTAGGATTTATCTAACTTTTACTAATCTCAAGCCCAAAACCTAACTTTAGTTACAATAAGTGACTTAAATCACTTTTACAAAGAACAACTTGAAACATTTAAACATTAAAGTTGGGACCAATGTGAGGTACTTATCCATCTTCATCTTCTTTATTGATCTTTGTGGCCGTCTCATCATCTATTCATTTTTATTGACATCAAGAAGTAGTTTTCGCCAACGAATCTTCTTCAAGTACATATGTGCTTCAACTATTCCATTAACCATCTTTTGCTTCCATGAATACACCTTCTAGAAACCAAGGAATCTTGCATCAATGTGACTAACTTTATTTCAAAATATTGCATATTTTGTTAACATTTCCCCATAACCATCGTGACATGACATTAAGTGAGAAGAGTTTAATGTCTTCACTAAATGATAAATTTATATACATCTATACATTCTTTGTCGTGGTGATATCTTTCCGATCACAACATTCTTGTAACAAGACTCTCAAGTGATATGCTCCTTAAGTGTACCATAAAGCACATTGAAATGTCATTCATTTGAGCTAATAATGTATCAAATATTGAATCATAAGATCACCAATCTTATCAATAGGATCAACAATACCACAAGGACAAACAATCATGATTGTATTCTTGTTCACATAGCACCTTGAGTAGCATGTCCATAATTACTATTGAGAGCATTTTTGAGCCATTTTGTGTCTTAAAAAGAAAATATGTTCATTGGAATCATCTCCCACAATGGTGCCTCTATTATCTTTATTTTTAAAGATGATGCTCTGTGTTTTGGTGTGATATTTCTTTGACGCATTCTGTCAATACTTCCCACACTTCTCTTCATCTCTACATCAGCAAGGTTCTGGAAATTGACTTTGGGATTTTTTGACATATTTCCTCATAACCTTTTAAATTCATTATAACATGTCTTTTGTGTGCAACCTGTTATTATTTCATTTTTCTCCATGAGATGACATCTTTTGGAGGTATTTGTCAAATGGGTCTTTTTCTATGAAAATACTTTCATAGCTTAGAGTCATGTCGATTAGAGTATTTAAAATTATAATATCAAATGAACTTCTATTATTTGGTGTGCTTCGGTGGGTGTCCATACCATGCAGTCTTGCCTTCAAGCCAATTTGAGAATATAAAACATATAGGTATCCATGTCAGAGGAGAAGACAACTCTAAGGCTCCTCGTACCGAGTAAAAGGATCGAGTATTGGAAAATACCAATAGTTCACTGTTAGCACAATTTTATTCCATGAGAATGAAATAATGTTTCTCTCAAGCATCCTTTTGAACAATTCATGATGACATGTCTATGTTTGTCATGCTACACACATGTCGACCAATGCCTCTCCTTTACTTTGCATGCTTGCGTGACAATGTTTATTGCTAGGACATAGTTAAAAGTAGCATCTTTCATTGGCGATTTAAGGAGTATCGGCAGTGTTTAACTCTTTGTTCTCCCTCTTCATCAACGTTATGGGATGTGTGAGAATCTTAACTTTGGCAACCTAGGAAGAGTTACCAACTTGTTGGCGATGACCAATATGTCGCCTTGAAACCTTTTCTTCGCCTTGTATATACTTACATTCTTTTATTGAACATTTTCAATTCGTCCATTTTGTACAAAATCTACAATCATTTCATTTCTTTTCTTGAGAGGATATCCCTCTTCCTCAAGGCATTTCAACAAATAGCTCATATGTCTAGCAATGCTTCCACCTTTCGCATACATGTCTACGTGGGCACTTGCAACTTTAACTCGAACAACTGATAAACCCCTTTACCGATAATGCTCCGCTCCATGCTTCACATTCAAGAAAACACGTTCTCACAATCGATGTTGGTACATGACATTGAGTGTCTTCAAGGTGGTCACCATAGACACAAAGGTCAATTACAACCACTTATCAATCAACTATATATGCAATCCTTTGGATCAAAATCTGTATAGCCTCCATTTTGATTTTAGAGATGTGAAGTGCATTTGCTTGTAGATTTATAAAGCTTTGTAAATATATCCATTTGTGTTTGGTCTGCAATCATTACATTCATTGGAATGACATCATTTTGAAGAATTATGTCAAACGGTTCGTATATGCTTGCCCCTTCCCTTCCACCGACCACACATGGTCAAGTAGAATTTTTCTTTCTATGCAATTACTCAAAGGTTTTTCAAACTTTTTCAATATACCCATTGTGTACATATACTGCAATCACACATTTGGTGAGACCACATTTATTCGAGGCATTGTTTAAAATAGTTCATGTGTTGTCTATGATTCCTCATTTTGCACTCGTATCTACCACCTTTTGCGCCTATGTTGCAATCATGGAATTCCATGAGATGAATCCGCTTTGAGGCATTTGTCAAAGAGTTCAAGTGTGTTTTCTTGAAAATGAATAAGTCCTTCACAACGAATCCATTTTCTGAAAATCTTACAATCATTGCATTCCTTGAGATGACATCACCTTCGAGCCATTATGATACAATATATGTAACCACTATGCTCCGATACGTGTTCATAACCTTCCAAAGGCTCTCATTTTATCATTGGAATGGAGGATGTTGGTATGGATCGTGACAGAAAAGTCTACCAACTTCTGAGCATTGTTATTACAGACAAAAAGGATGGTGGTCATGCAGCTTGAGCTCATAACTACCTGGTTGCATGTGCTTGAAATATTTCTGAAGTCTTTTCAACAAAACCATTTTATTGTATATCATGTTGGCCAAAGCATTTCCAACAATATTATTGCACAAAATCCTTTGTACTGTTATGCTTTGATTAAGTAGTTATTTGCGAGTAGTTATAATAACTACCTCCCTCTTGGTCTTCGAGATCAAATGAGAAACTCCTGTTGTGGGCAATTTGTGAAAGTTGGCCAACTTTTTGATAACTTCACTTATCCTTCATGTCTTCACTTCATCGATGACTTTTGAGAGTGCTACAAGTTTCCAATAAGCTTTCTCCAAATCTTTTATGTGACTTTCCTTTTACACTCCACAATTTGTCACTGATGCTATTAGATGGAACATATCGATGGTAATTGGAAATTTGAGCAAGTCACCGATAAATGAGTGCATTGGGGTCTTTCAAAATTGAAACAATTAATCGATAAGTGAAGAGCTAAGTGAGTGAATCGATCTTAAATACTTCGGAAACTTTATGAAATGGGCAATAAATATCATTTTGATATGCCATTGGATAAAAGATTCATCTTCAGTGATTTATTAAAATGTAACAACTCATCGAAAATGCCTCAAGATCTAATACCTTGGCATCTTTCAAAACTTGGCCACATTATGAAAAATTTCACTAGGAAGGAACATTGACACAAAATTTTAAATTTTGACAACTTTGAAATTAGGGCTAATAGGGAGCTACCTCGAACATTCTCCCATCCAACGTGCAGTACTCATCAGCTTTATCAGGTGTGATTGCAACAGTTGCTTTCGATGAAGCCGGCGGAACCTGCATTGTCTATGAATCTCAACCATGGAGGCAAAGGGGACAAGGTTAGAAGCAGCATTGCTCAGGTATCTGGATCTATGTTCAGAAGTCCCGCTTGCTTCAAGCATTTGATTTCAATGACTCTTTCTCCTTATGTAGCTTTCAGTCCTAAGAGTTCTCCACTCCTTACCCCCGAGGACATCATATGTATATATGTAAATATACATATATATGCATACATATATATGTAAATATATATATATATGTATATGTATATGTATATACATATGTATATGTATATGTATATGTACATATACATATGTATATGTATATGTATATGTACATATACATATGTATATACATATACATATACATATATATATATATATGTGTGTGTGTGTGTGTGTATATGTATATACATATGTATATGTATATGTATATACATATACATATATATATACATATACATATACATATACATATATATATATATATATATATATATATATATATATATATCTCTGTGTGTGTGTGTACATGTATGTGTATATATGTTAGTATACATATGTATACATATGTATACATACATATATACACGTACATATGTATTTATATGCATATATGTATGTATACATGTATGTGTATAATACATATGTATACACACACACACACACACACACACACACACACACACACACACACACACACACATATATATATACACATACATATATACATACATGTGTATATATATAAACATACATATGTATATATGTATGTATATATGTATGTTTATATGTATGTATATATATACATGTATATATACATATATGTATGTTTATATGTATGTATATATATGTATACATCTACGTGTATATATACATATATATATGTATACATATGTATAAAATATATATATGTATATATATGTAGACACCTAAAACTGGCACAACTAATTAAATGGATTTTATTCATTTAATCATCATTAAATCATCAATTAATTTAATTAAGATTTAATTAATAGCCCTATTCTTCTAATTGACCTTTTTAATTAAATTAAGATTTAATTAATATACCCTTCTTCTATCTAAGCCATTTAATTAAATTCACATTTAATTATTATATCAATTTATTCCCTTTCCCATTTTAATTAAATCTACATTTAATTAAAATCTCCTTTACATCTAAAGTAAATCAAAATTTATTTGTAAATCCCCCCCCAACTTGCAAAATCCTACAAATGCAAGATGCATCCTCTTTTGGCTAAATTAAATCTTTTTTATTTACTAAAATTCCTATTTTCCCTCACCCACTTGCCAAATCCTACATTTCCCACTTGCCCTCCTAATTTCTTCTAGAATCCCTCTAATCCTCCATAATTAGCCTAATTCTCTTCATCATGTCCAATCCCTAAATTTGGGGGAATCACTTCCCCAAATTTGGAGAAAGTCTTCAAAATGCATTTAAGACCACCTCCTTTCAACAAGGTAACTTGTTGAATACCCCTTACAAATGTGTCCCCTAGATCACTAGTGGTTTTCCTCTTGAAGCAAGTTAGCCTCCAAAGTTTTAAAAAGGCATTTAATGCCTCTTACAAGCCCACACCCCTAACCCATGATGGTTGTCCACTTGACCATCTTTAATCCTTGCACAAGAGTTTACCATTTGGACAATAGCCTGCTTCCTTGGATAAAAGCATTATCCAATGATGTTACCCCTTGAAGCCTTCCCTAATGCTCAATTAGTATCTAAATCTTGCTTAGCATCTCTCAATCCCTCTCAAGATGACATTTGTCAACTTGGGATTGGATTGAATCCCTCACATGGATTGATAACTTTCAATCCTAGCCCTTGTTGAGATTACTCAATCTCAACCATCCATTTCTCTATTTTCTCTATAAATAGAGCCCATTTCTTCGATCTAAGGATCCATCCACTTCTATTGTATCCAATCTATAGTCTAATTGTGTTGTGCAGTTTATTAAGGACCTTAATCCCCATCACCAAGCATTTAGGCCATCTTAGTTGCATTATAGCTTAGTTCTTTTAATACATGTTTAGAATATCTTGCTAGCTTAATTCATCTCATTTTCATAGCATTCTCATATCTCATCCTCATATTAGCCTGATTAGTTCACTTAATCTTTCAATTTGGAACTCATTTTATATCTTCATCTTGCATCTTGCATCGTCATCCATCATCTCATCTTAGATAAGATCTTAGTTGTATGCATTTTGATCCTAGAATCATCATTCATAACTTGTTCTCTAGGTTGTCATATTGAGGATCAAGTGCTCTTCCAAGTCAGGGCCACCTTGAATCTTAGAGATCTTTAGAGATAGAGGAGCATGGGATGGGCTTAACAATCTTGAGATTTCTTGGACTAACAATTAGATTAGTTTGCATTTTCAATCTCTTGATTTCACTAATCTAATGTCTCATGTGTACATGTAGTTTGTGTTTTCTTGCATGTGCAGGCATCCCCCACATTTTAACCACACATTAATTGTCACCCAGTGTGGGGCAAGACCCCTAAAATCCAATTTTTCTAACAATTTTTTCACAGGTTCACATGAGTTCGTATGAGAGTTCCTATTTTGTTGTACGGGAACCTACCATTTGTTGTATGGGCCTGTGAAGAAACTTGTACAAGTTTATGGTGAAGACAAAGAGATGTTTTATGTTTTATTCTATCCTCTGTCTCTTTTATAAGCTCGTATGAGCTAGTATTTGAACTCGCACAAGTAAACTGTTTTCTCGTACGAGTAAACTATTTTGTCATATGGGAGCATTAGAATTGTCGTACGAGTAGGTGAGAAACCTCGTACGAGATTATGCTTTAACATAGGAGATTTGTAACCGAGATTTGAGATTAGGCTTGGAGAAGCCCACCATACAATTTTGGATTTTTCTAACTTGTGTTTTCTTCCAGGTCTAATAGTTTGATGCGGGATTGAAGAAGTTAAAGTAGGATTTGCATTTAATTTTTCTAGATTTTTCAAAGTTGTCTAAAATTAACTCATTTTCTTTTCAAGCTAAAAATAATCTCATTAAGTTTCAATTGGTGAAACAATCTCACATTTCAATTTGGGGGTTTAAAAAGAATCAAATTTGCAAGGTTAAAAAGAATAACTTCACATTTTCCTTCTTGCAAGTTAGGTTCACAATTCAAATTTTGGGGTTATAAAAAGAACAACAACAATCTTTTATTTTCTTGCAAAGGCTAAAATTCACAATCAATACTTATTTGCAAGATTAAAAAGAACAATCCACATTTCGTTTTGCAAAGCGATTTCCATCTCAAAGCAATGTGCATTATTTTAAGTTGACCAGGATTTCATTTCCTAGATTGAACAAACAAATTGCTTTGTGGGACTAAAATAAACACCATGCTTGTTGGAGCAACATCTCCAAATAGGTCTTAGCCAATCATTTCTTTTAAAAGGATAAAAATAACATTGTTTTCCTTGTCTTGAAAGTGGTAGGTATATGCTCTCCCCTTAATTGAGTGACCAAAAAACCATACTACTCTTTTATGCTTTCTTTTACTTCAAGCAATTAAATCCTTTAGAAGGTCTGCCCTCCCGAGTTGCCCTTAGGGTGCCATTAAGGCCAGTGAGAGGGGAACAACCTAAGTGGGAAATGACTTTATCACCAAGTGTTTCAACCCACTATAATCGAATGTGGAGGCTGACAAAAGTCCCCTCCAACGGTTTTTCTTAGTGATTAGCCTTCCCCTAGTATCTTTAAGATATGTAAAGCCTTTAACTAAAGGTTGGGAAGCCTCCCGAGGGATTTTATCACTGAAGACATAACGGAAGCCTGATTACAAGCCATAGCAATAGATACTTTGAGCCAAGTCAGTTGCCAAACATTGACAATATCATAGTGCGAGGGTGGGGAAGAATCCACCCCCAAGATTACTCACCATATATCTCCCAAGATAACTACTCAACTGTGAAGCAATTCATTTTGAGTTAATTTCTGGTAAAAGGCAAAAAAAATGGGCGCCCTCTAAGGGGTGACAAGGTTGTTTGAGCTAACGGATTATCGAGACTAGTGGTCTATGATATTGTCAATGACCTTTGAATAAAGAGTCTATCCGATGTGTCTTTTGTTGTAAATTAAACTAGTGCAAACATCAAGGATTTGAAAACATCCTCACAAAAACATACACTCAATGTTTAGCATAGGGATAATCATTGTTTTCATGTGTGTTATGTCTTCTTGTCATAAGCATTAAAATATCTTCCAAATCAACTAATGCAACAATCAGTTCAAAACAAAGAGCAAAGAGCAACCTTAGAGAAAAGAGAATTTCCAACTCCAACTAAGCACCTTTAGAAAGAGGTATCAAATCATCAACTATCTGGAGATAAGATTTCGTCCAACAAAATTAAAGAGTATCCAATAGAGTGATCAAGAGTTCCATCATCCAACAATCTTATCAACATCAATACCTAGTTAGGTTCTCAAGTTGTCAAATTAAGTTTCTACATCAGGAAACTTGACTAATATCATTTGACATACTTTGTCGTAGAGGTGAATCAAACCAAACCTCGACTTGACAAGTAAACTTGAGTATCCGAAACAAAGTATCCATATCCAACATCAACATCAACATTTGATCATTTTGTATGATCACTCCCCATATTTTGAGAAGAAGAAGTCTTCATCAAAAGACTAAGTTGAAGAAGAGACAACCTAGTTCTAAATCACTTATCAAAAGGAGTAAATTTCTCTATAATAACCGTCAACTCTTTACATCACATCGTGCATTCTTGCATCATATGTGGTTGTGTATCCAAGAAAAAACCAACACATTTGACAAAGAGCCTTTGAGAAGTAGGGCTTACATTCAGAAAGCAGCATTCAACCAACGCCTTAATAGTGGAGGAAGGATTAACCCTACTTTATTTTCCAAAGTTTCTTATCACTTATAACGAGGGTCTACTTGAGCCACCAACCCCACCAAGAACCCCAATAGAAGAAGAATAATTCACTACCGTAGAGATATATCAATGCCTACTATCACTCGATCTCAGAAAAACAAGAAGAAAGAATCATAACCAAAATCCAGTATGAGTCATAGATTGTCCAATCCTTTTTGTTGGTGTAAATAAATATTCATTTTGGATATTATTACACCTACTTAAGTTAACTTAGGATAATGCATCTCTTCGTAGTTTGGATTTGAGACACTTAGGGAAGTGTGCACATAGGAATAGAGCTTGTAGGAGAAATTCCACCTTTTGTGGTCTTATTTTGTTGTTACACTCCACATTCGGTGGGTCATCCACCTCTTGTGGAATATTATATTATTTCTCCTACCCACCCCTAGTATTTCTTACCTACCCTTGTTTTTCATTGAGCCACATGTCATATTTGTGTGCTCATACATCCATATGGCCTTGCCTATATAAGCAGGCCTATATTCATTGTATTGGTTAATCCAGTTGATCATTATGCATATTGATGAGAATACAGTTTGTTCTTGTCATTCTATTGTCTCTTTTATGCTTTTCATTGTGCCCTTGATCTTGGCAAAATCCTACATGGTATCAGAGCTATTGGGGCTTCATTGATTGGTTTTTGGAGACATCGTGGAAGGCTTCTATTTTTGGATTTGGCGATCTTCATTTTTTGGGGGCGTCATACAGCAATTTGGACATCACCGTTGAATCTAGGAGGCCGTTTCCATAAATTTCGACTATAAAGTCGACCTATTTTGGTGAGAAATTTTTTTTTCCCCATTTTGGCTATTATCGTACAGATTTCGAAATTTAAAAAAAAAAAAAATTATTTTTCAAAAAAAATTTTGAAAAATCAAAAGCGATTAAAAATAAAAAATAAAATCAAAAATCAAAAAAAAAAAATTCTTTTTGGATTTGGGGGTCTGCAGACCCCCCGTACTCTGCAGTACCCTGCAGGTTGCAGGTCTTGCCGCTGACACGTACCTGTCGTGTACGCCGCCGCCGCCGCTCATGCAGGTCCACGTCACCCGGCTTCCACTGCGCCCCGCTCGCTTCCGTCGCCGCCACCGGCCGCCTCACTCTCGTCGGCCCCCTCAGTCACCGGCGCTCAGGTCTGCTCCCGCCGACCGGGACCCAGCCACCGCCGCCGGCAGCCTCGGCTCCCGGCCCACCACCGGCCCCCTCGGCTTCGACCGCTCCCTCCTCTCCGGTGACCACCAAGACAGACGGCCCTGCGTCCGCCATGTGGCAGGCGGCCACTGGCCCACAGGCAAAACTATACACCTTTGTCTGCCACGTCAGATCCGTACGCCCTGTCAGCCGTACTGCACAGTCATCTGCCCAGTCAGTAGTCCGTACAATACAGATGCCCAGTCAGCAGGGAGGCGAATTTTTTGCGATGGTCATACGGCCGTCAAATTTAACACGGTAAATTGATGATGTCATCACCACATCAGCAGCTTTTTGAAATTTTTTTGACCCCTCTCCATTGAGCTTTTCAGTTTTGCAGTCCAACTTTGAAAGGCCATATCTTGCTCATTTTTGCTCCTTTTTTGGTGCAATTTTTTTTGAAATGGGCTAAAATTTCATGATCTTCATAGTGGTGTGGTTATTCTCTGATTTTGGTGCATAGGTTTTTTGGAATTTTTGGATTCTCTCAGCTATACCTATCCAATCCTCAATTCTGCAAATTCAAAGGCCTCGTTTGAGCTCATACGACCTCCTTTTCAAGTGCCATTTTTTTTTAAAGTGCATATTTTTTCATCTACTTTCATAATATATGATTAGATTTTAGAGATTTTGAGTGGAAATTGTACTTTCAGATATTGGTCTTATTTGGCCTATTAGGTACTTGTAAATTGCTTGGATCTTAGTTAGATCTCTTGCATTATCAGTTTGAGTCTCTTTTGGCCTTATTGAGGTAGTTGTAAAATTGTAATCAGAAGTCCACTTTGCCATCTTTTGCAAGTGGCCCATTGTATATGCACTAATTATAAAGTGCCAAAATCTTCACTTTTGGGGGGGGTTCTTTGATTGAGTGAATTGGGGGGGGTGTCTTGTGTGATTGTGCCTCTCTTTATGCTCTTTCCATTTTTGTTGCAATGAGTCCTAATAAATTTCCACCTTTAACTCCACATAATTATGCATCATGGAAAATTAAAGTATGGAGTAAATTAATGGAAAAGGGTCTCACACACTACATAGATGGAACAATAATAGCACCACCTGGTCCTAAGGCTGATCCAAATGCTCAATTAGAATGGCTCACAAAGAATTGCATGGCTCTTGGAACCTTGCACAAGTATGTATCAAATGACCTCATTTTTCACATTGAGAAGTGTAAAACAATCAAAGAGGCTTGGTATATGTTTCAGAAATTGTATGGTCAAGTTGATGAAATCAGAGGCTATCAGATTGACAATGATCTCACCAACTTGGATCCCAAGAGTATTGATACAATCTAAGATTATGTCACCAAAGCAAATGAGCTAAGAGCAAAGCTTAAGGATTGTGGAATTGACAAAAAGGATGCTCAGTTGATATTCAACTTGTTGGACAAGCTTGCACCAGAATATGCAGCATTTGTGTCTAGCTTCCAAACTCATCGTTTGACAGTGGGGAGTTCTTATGTTATGCCTTCATTTGATGCTTTCATAGAAATGTTGATATTGGAACAATCTAAGTTGTTGAACATGTGGTTTCTCAAGTCTTCAAAGTCCAAGGCTTTGGTGGCTAATCAAGGGAATCAAGGAAGTCAAGGCAAAGATTCCAACAAGAAGAAGAATCAATCTAAGTCTAAGCCACACCAGGAAAAAGGACAATCATCCTCTCCATCACAAGGTGATTTTTCATCCTCTTCCAAGAAGGGGACACCACCTAAGAAGGATAAACCAACTTGTGCATATTGCAAGAAGTATGGTCATGATGAGCATCGATGCCACACAAAGCAAGTTGATGAGTTAACCAATCTTCTCAAGAAAAACAACATCAACTTGCCATCCGCCTACACAAAGAAGGATTCATCTCCTTCCTCTTCCTCACAATCTAAAAGAAAAGGGCAAGCATTTGTGGCTACAACAGGTTCTTCACAGCAGTGGATACTTGACTAGGGTGCCTCATATCACATGGGTTCTACAAAGGAGCAGTTTTCTTCATTGGAGCCATCTAAGGTACCTCACATTTACATAGGTGATGACACACAAGTAGAGGTTGAAGGGAAAGATTTAGTTGACATGGATGATGGAACATTTGAGAATTTTCTCTATGTTCCTAACTTGTCTACCAACCTTCTCTCCATCTACCAAATCACTCACTATGGGAATGGGAAAAAGGTTGAGTTTACACCAAATTCAGTTGTGGTAAAGGAACTTGATGATGATGCCTTGGTAGTAGTGGGACAAGTCAATGACAACTCAAGGCTTTATTCATTCTCCCATTTTGTGCCAAGTTCACCTTCTAGGGCCTTGCTTACTCATTCAAATTCAGAAAGTAAGCTATGGCATGAGCGGTTTGGTCACCTCAACTACCGCTATCTTTAGCAGCTATGCACTAAAGACATGGTCACAGGTCTACCTCGAATCCATTTTTCAGAGGGTGTATGTTCAGGTTGTTCCATGGGCAAGCATCCCAAAGAGAAGTTTGATAAAGGGAAAGCTTGGAGAGCTTTGGAAGTTCTTCAACTTGTTCACAGCGATGTAGCAGGTCCATTTCCAGCACCTTCATTTAGTAAGGCCCTCTATGTTCTCACCTTCATTGATGACTACTCCCGCTTCACTTGGGTCTACTTTCTCATTCATAAGAGTGAAGTATTTGACAGATTTTAGGACTTCAAGACTCGTGTGGAGAAGCAATCAGGGAAAGTGGTCAAGATTCTTTGCACAGATAATGGAAGGGAATATGTGAACAAAAGACTTGAGGATTTTTGTACATTTGAGGGGATTGATCTTCCACATTTTGTTGCTTACACTCCATAGAAAAACGGGGTTGCAGAACGCAAGAATAGAACTCTCAAAGAAATGGCTAGCTATATGATACATGCATGTTCTCCTGATCCCGCCTTTTGGGCAGAGGCTATTAGTTGTGCCACACACATCCAGAATCGGGTTCCTCACAAAGCTTTGCAAGGTATTACTCCTTTTGAAGCTTGGGCTAGTAGGAAACCGATTGTGAGACATTTCAAAGTCTTTGGGTGTCCAGCATGGGCTCGCATACCTCCGCAAAAATGCAAGGCATTGGAACCTCAGAGTTGACCTTGCATATTTGTTGGATATCCTGAGGGTGTTAAGGCATACAAATTGATGGATCCAGAGACACATGAGGTATTCATTGAGAGGAGTGTTCACTTTGAGGAAAGCTCTCCTAGCTTAGCCTCTCTAGCTCCTCCACCTTCCTCCATTGTGGATAGTGATGTTAGTGATTCAGATGATGAGACTCCTTCAACTCCGACTCGCAGGGTTACACCTCCGCAGGGTCCACTTGCAGTTGAGGAGCCTCGTTCTCCACCTCCACCTAGACCTCGATGGGCTCGACAGACACTTGAGTCTGCGGGTTCTCTTGTTGGGGATCCTTCAGATGCACGGAGAACTCAATCACAACATCAGGATCTTCCACATGCATTCATTGCTACCGCTTTCGATCCACAGACATTTAGGGAAGCATCAAGGGTTCCTGAGTGGGACCAAGCTATGGAGGAAGAGTATAGTTCCTTGATGAGGAACAACACATGGGATTTAGTCCATCTCCCTAAGGGGAGAAAGATGGTTCGATGTAAGTGGATCTATCAGACCAAGTTTGCAGCGGATGGTAGTGTGGATAAGTATAAGGCTCGGCTTGTTGCGAAAGGTTTCTCGCAGGTTGCCAGTGTTGACTATACTGAGACCTTTGCACCGGTAGCCAAGATGAACTCCATTCGTTTGACACTTGCTATTGCTGCAGCTCATGGTTGGGTTGTACATCAGATGGATGTGAAGAGTGCTTTTCTTCATGGTGATCTTGATGAGGATATTTATATGGAGTAGCCACAGGGTTTCATCCAGGATACTTCCTTGGTTTGCAGACTAAGGAAATCTCTCTATGGCCTTAAGTAGGCCCCCAGGGCTTGGTATGCCAAGATGGATTCCTTTCTTCTCTCCGCAGGATTCACCAGGTGTCATTCCAATCCGAATGTCTACATTTTGCGACAGGATGACTCTCACTTGATACTTGTGCTCTATGTTGATGACTTGATCATTACAGAGAGTACTTCATCCATCATTAGCAGGGTCAAATCTGCTTTGCATGACATATTTGCTATGACTGACTTGGGTCTTTTGCACTACTTTCTCGGGATCGAGATTTCATAGTCACCTTCCGGGATTACACTATCGCAGCCCAAGTATGCTCTTGATCTACTTGCACGCTTTCATATGGCTGATTGTAAGCCTGCCCCGACTCCCTTTCTTTTAGGAGTCAAGCTTGAGGCTCAGTGTTCTTCTCCACTAGTTGATGCCACTTTGTATCGTCAGCTTGTGGGTAGTCTCATCTACTTGACTCATACACACCTTGATATTTCATTTGCAGTTGGCATGGTTTCCCGCTTCATGCAGGAACCACATGAGCTTCATTGGAAAGCTGCCAAATGCATCCTTCATTACATCTAGGGTACACATCACTATGGGATTCACTATGCAGCAGGCACAGGACTTCGCTTGGTTGGTTACACAGACTCCAATTGGGTTGGTGATTTAGTTGATCATAAGTCTACTTCTGGTTAAAGTTTTCACCTTGGTTTGGGCCCCATTTGTTGGTAGAGCAAGAAGCAACATGCTATTGCTCTCTCTTCGACTGAGGCTGAGTATCGAGGCGTTGTTAACGCAGTGACTGAGACCATTTGGCTCCAGTAGATTCTCACCGAGTTTGGATTCACCACTCCACGACCGACAGTTCTACATTGCGACAATCAGAGTGCTATTGCAATCTTGAAGAACCCGGTCCAGCACCAGTGGACCAAACACATCAAGATTCATATGCACTATATCCAAGAGCTCATCTAGGAGAAGGTCATTGATTTGCAGTATTGTCCTATAGCAGACCAGGTTGCTAACATATTCACCAAACCTTTCACCGAGAGTAAGTTCCAGCAGTTGTGAGCTCTCTTGGGGGTGCGGGATGTGTCATTAGGGGGGGTCAGCTGACTTCTCCTTCCTCTCTTATGGGGGGGACTTTTTCCTCTTTGAGGTTTTTTCCTTCTTCTTTGAGAGTCTTTTGTACATTCATCTCTCTTTTGGGGGGGAGTTTTTTCCCACTGGGTTTTCTCCCTTTCTCCGTTTGTGAGAGATTGTATTGAATAGTTTTGCTTGCATTTGCATATTGTACATGGGTACCTATCATGGCCTAGTAGCCGGGACCCATCTTGCATTGTTGACTTGAGTCTTCATTCCCCTAAGTTGCACTTAAGGGGGGGTGTTGGTATAAATAAATATTCATTTTGGATATTATTACACTTACTTAAGTTAACTTAGGATAATGCATCTCTTCGTAGTTTGGATTTGAGACACTTAGTGAAGTGTGCACATAGGGATAGAGCTTGTAGGAGAAATTCCACCTTTTGTGGTCTTATTTTGTTGTTACACTCCACATTCGGTGGGTCATCCACCTCTTGTGGAATATTATATTATTTCTCCTACCTACCCTTGTTTCTCATTGAGCCACATGTCATATTTGTGTGCTCATACATCCATATGGCCTTGCCTATATAAGCAGGCCTATATTCATTGTATTGGTTAATCTAGTTGATCATTTTGCATATTGATGAGAATAAAGTTTGTCCTTGTCATTCTATTGTCTCTTTTATGCTTTTCATTGTGTCCTTGATCTTGGCAAAATCCTACACTTTTGATGAATATGCAAATGTGGGAGAAACAGAGATCATCAATGAACTTCTCCAAGAATGTCAAGAGAACGTGACTTTCCAAAAACTCGTAAAAAGACTTATAGAAGTGGATAATGAAAAATATCTACTCATACTAACTAGCAAAGGAGTCAATATTCCTAAGGATTATGACACAAAAAACTTAAGGAATATAGATGAGAGAATTTCAAGAACAAGAGCGAGAAGCTATGTTTATCAAGAACAACAGAGAGAAGAAGAGGCACATGATCAAGAAAACATACGCAACCAAGATCACACCCATGAACAAGATAACACTCACGAACAAGACCATGCCCACAATTACGACAATCTTAATGAACAAGGGGAAGCTCCCCATCGAAGGACAAATGTGGGACATGAAACAAGGGACCATGGTATGATATTCATTAGACAAAATTTTTACTTATGCTTTTGATAGGAGAATGAACATGGTACCTTTTCCCCCAAATTCATATATACCAAAGTATGACAAATATGATGGTAAGAGTGATCCCCATGATCACGTTTGGAAATTTTATACCATGAGCTTAGAGTTTTCTCACAACGACACATACTTAATGAGATTATTCCCAAGAAGTTTTGGAGGGAAAACAATGGAGTGGTTGTCAAAACTCACACCTCCCATCAGATCATTTGATGAGTTGGTGAACAAATTCATAACACAATACTCCTATCCAACACATAATCACCATGTTGGATGTGTGTACCACGAAATAAAAGAACAATGAAACATTCATGGTGTTTCTACAATGATGGAGTCGCATGGTCTCAAGGTATCCACGAGATGTTCCTAAAAAGAAAAATATGAAAATCTTCATAGATAATCTGAATAGTGAAATGAGTTATCAACTCAAACTTCAATGTATACCATCTTTTGCAAAATTAATAGAAAATGGTATCCAAGTAGAGGAAGCTTCCATCAAGAAAGGAACATTGAAGTTCTTTAAAGATGGTGGTAATTCATCAAATAATAACACCTTTAACAACCAAAACAGTAACAACAATTCAGACAAGTCCAGATTTTGGACAAGGAACAAAAACATTGTTAATGATGGGGAAATCGATGCCAACAATGTAAAGTCTAAACAACCAGTGTTTATTTTATCAGGAAACCCACCATCCAATAATTATCAAAGAAGTTCCAATCAAGGAACTAACACTTATCAATGAAATACCAACCATGAAGCTTCAACGTCAAACAACAACAAGAATTACCAAGGCAACAACAACAACAACAACAACAACAACCAAGGGAACCACACAAACCAAAGAGGCAACACTAATAATTTCCCCTATCGATGAATATACACACCATTAGGACAAACCTTAGAATCAAAATTTTGAGAGCTATTCGAAAATAAGATCATCACATTGCCAACCACAAGCAACTTTGAACCCCAAGTCAAACCACCATGGTGGAATGACTCACATTATTGTGATTATCATCGAAACAAGGGGCATAATACAAATGATTGCATGAGGTAGAAGAACATAGTTTAAGACATGATAGACAAGGGTGACTTAACATTTGATGGTCATAAAACCAATGGTGACCATGAAGCTTTCAAAAATCCTCTTCCCAACTACGACAAGGGAGGAGCGTCAACGTCCATCAATACCAAAGGAGCTCGTATTAATCACATATATAAAAACACCATCAATCACATATCAACATGTGACAATAAAGCGAATGTCATAAAAATCAAAGACAAACAAGAACATGCATTGATAAATGTAACAACAAGAGCGCAAAAATATGTCTTGAAAGGGAACATATCAACATCAACAACTCTCCCCAAAACTCAATATAACTTGGTTGACCAACTACGGAGAACACCCGCTCAGATATCTATACTTGAGTTTCTCAAACTTTCACCAAAACACAAGGATATCTTGGAGCAAGCTCTTATCGAAACAATTGTTCCAAATGATCTAGATATTGATCGATTCCAAGCCATGGTGGCCCTTATGATGGTGCCACACAACATATCTTTTTCTGAACATGATGATGTCTCCCTGAATCATCCGCATAATACCCCACTACATATTGAGGTCTTAGTCTATAAACATCGAGTAAAAAGAGTACTAATAGATGGAGGAGTTGGTCTCAATATATGTACTCTAAAGCTTATCTATGCGTTGGGCTTCTTTGAGCAGTCTATTGATCCCAAAAAGAAAATCACTATCAAAGCCTATGATGATGAAGAGAGGTCATCTGAAGGAACTGTAATACTACCTATTCAGGTAGGTCCTGTACAAAAAGACACCATGTGCCAAGTATTGGATATAGACTTGGCATACAATATACTATTGGGTCGTCCATGGATCCATGAAATGCAAGCAATGTCTTCCATGTACCATCAATGTATCAAGTTTCCCTACAATGGATAGGAAATTTCAATATCTGTAGATAATAACCCTTTTCAGTAATTCAATGCTATGGGGGCAGCTCAAGATAGCTTGGTTCCACACAATAGGGAGGCCCAAGCTTCCTCAACATCCAACCCTCAAGAAGAACTCAAGTCCCTATCCATGAACTTCAAGCAAAAAATAAAAAATAAAGGACCAAGGCATGGGGGAGTACTCTTTTGAACCCTTATGTCTATCTAAATTGCCAACTTCACCAAGGTCTTATGGACAACCTTCCACATCAAGACATCAAGAAACTCAACCCATCACCAAGTTTGATGGTAAATTTATCCAAATGGGCACACTGGCTGAAGAATCAGAAGATAAAGACATCCTTAGTTGGCTATACAAAGATGAGGAAGAAACCAAAGCTTCTACCATAAAGGTGGTCATACCAACATAACAGTATGGCAATGGGTTTTTGATCATACAACGAATGAGATACAAAGGAAAAGGACCTATTGGCAAGCGCCAAGAAGGCATCATAGAACCCCTACAATTTCGTTCACAATTTGAAAAAGACAAAATAGGACTTGGGTATGGCCAACATATTCCACCTGTGCAAAAGCAAAATCACCATCAAAAACCTTAGTGGAAGGCAAAGAAAAAATATAACGAAGACTCATGGAAAGAAGCACTACCCCAAGTAGCAGAAAAGACAAGGAAAGAGAAAAAGCATCAAGAAAATGAAAGATGACAAGAAGAGCTCACTATTCAAAAGGAGGAAGTTTCTTATAAAAAAGTACATCATGTACAAGAACCCGATCAAACCAAGGTGGAGACACAACCTAAAGAAATTGCTACTCACAGAAAAGAAATGGTGTATGAACAAATTCAAAGAGTACAAGCAAGTATCGATCCCGAATCAGAACAAGCTACTAAGTTTGTGTCAATTATCAGTGATCTTTTCTAACCATACAACATACATGTCAGATTCAGCGAGATAACCTGGGACAGTGATTCTGAAATCGATTCCAATGAGTATGAGTGGGATTGTTGTTATGATGTTAATGAAGATATTGAGGTGAATATAATCCACGCATACACACCCCTTTCTTAGGAGGGACAAAGCTTAAGAACTCGATCGTTTGAATTCGTACCACAACATATCTATGAGGCTAGTGAGAACGAGCTGCGACAATACGAACAAGGCAATATCAAGGAAAGTACCATCAAAGATCTTGAGAATATCATAGACCTCACCAATATCCTAAATGACTATAACGATGACTCCATCATGACACTTACAACAGCTGATATTAACCCACCAAATGACTCCCTCTCACTCGTATATCCCAATCTCATAGACTGGGAAGAACCTGAACATCATGATATATCAATATTCCTGAATGATCAATCAATTGTCCAATACATATGCTCAGTCCACCCAGAAACATGCTTCACCAGTGAACAACATAACAATATCTCCAATCAGGAGAGTGCCAAGTCTCTCAGTCGCAAAAATAAAATAAATAACGGATCTAATGGTGAAAACTAGTTAATAGCAGTATTAGATCGCAAAAAACTAAAATAAAGGATGTGTTTGAAGGTGAAAACCTTTTTGACGCACCTAAAGATTGGAGACTTGACACTCTTCCTGAACATTACCAAGAGAGGTCACCAATATTAAATATCGGCACTAAAGCAACAGTCAAAACCATACATCTGGCAGAATCACTCACAGAAAAAGAATGACTAGATTTTAACAAATTCTTCAAGGAGAAGCAAATCAATTTTGCTTGGTCTTATCCCGACATGCCAGGTGTAGATCCGAATCTAATCATGCATCACTTATCCATTTCTCCTGGAGGAAAACTTGTCAAACAAAAATTAAGGAAGATGAATCCACATATGGAATTATTGGTCAAAGTAGAACTAAAGAAGTTATTAGATGTTGGATTCATCTGACCTATAGACTATGTTGAATGGATCTCAAATATTGTACCAGTTTCTAAACCCGACAAAAGTATCAGAATATGCACAGACTTTAGGGATGTCAACAAAGCATGTCTGAAGGATGACTTTCCTTTGCCAAGCATCGATACTATTGTTGATCTAACAACATGACACATAATTCTATCTCTCATGGATGGCTTCTCTGGCTATAACCAAATCAAGATAGCCTCGGAGGATTAAGATAAAACTGCATTCACCTATCCATGGGGAACATATTGTTGGAATGTCATGCCTTTTGGCTTGAAACATGCCGGTGCAACTTAACAAAGAGCCATGACAACAATCTTCCACGACATGATGCATACTTTCATGGAGGATTATGTGGATGATTTGGTGGCTAAATCATTTACTAGAGCAAAACACCTAGGCATACTACATAAAATCTTTCAACAATTGGAGCAATTCAAGGTTAGATTAAACCCTAAGAAGTGTGTCTTTGGGGTCACATCCGGCAAACTGTTGGGCTACATTGTATCAGAAAAGGGCATCGAAGTAGATCCAACAAAGGTTCAGGCTATCATGGAGATGCCACCTCCTAAAAAAATTAGCTAGTTATGATCTCTGCAAGGTTGGTTACAATCCATTCAAAGATTCATAGCTCAGTTAGCAGATAAATGTCTCCCATTCAATCATTTGCTTCATAAGAATATAACTTTATAGATGGGAAGACAAGTGTGAAGAATCATTCCACCAGCTCAAACAATATCTGATGAATCCTCCAGTTTTGGTACCACCAATAGCAGGCGAGCCTCTCATTCTCTATATATCAACAACAAAAGTATCCTTGGGGGCACTGCTAGCACAAGAAGATCCAATAGGCAAAGAAAGGGCTATCTATTACATCAACAGGACTTTGAATGAATATGAACTCAATTATACATTCATTGAAAAGGCTTGCTTAGCGTGTTGTTTGCCTCTCAAAAGTTTCGCCACTATATGTTAGCCCACACAATCAAGCTGGTAGAAAAACTTGATCCTATCAAGTATCTACTTAGCAAGGCAGCTCTCACGGGAAGATTAGCTAAATGGGTCATGATTCTAAGTGAGTTTGATATTCAATACACAGAACGACGGTCTATCAAAGGATGGGTAATTGCAGATCAACTAGCAGAAGCACCATTACCAGACCAACACCCACTACAAGTGGAATTTCCAGACATGGATGTACTCACTATCACACCCAAGCAATGGAGCCTATACTTTGATGGATCTTATACACAACATGGATCGGGTGTCAGCATCCTATTCATCACTCCAGAGGGGCACACAATTCCAAGATCTTACAGACTAATGTTTCCATGCACCAACAACATTACTAAATATGAATCCCTAGTAACCGGAATCAAAGTGGTTGTAGAATGGAGAATCACAAAATTAAGAGTATATGGGGATTCTCAATTAGTTATCAACCAAATCAACGATGACTATCAGACAAAATATGAGAAGCTAATACCTTACAAAAGAATGGTGGATGACTTCAAAAAGTACTTTGTGCACACCACCTTTGAGCAAATTCCAAGATTAGATAATAGAGTTGCCGATGCAATGGCCACTATCGCCTCACTTCTACAAATTCTAGATAAAACATAATCGTTACGAATTCCTCGTGGAGAAATTCTTTTTCCCAGCCTATGACAATTCTGCATCCCAAGTCATCTATGCCCTGACCGGTTCAAATTCATCTCTATATGGGAAGATCTATGATTATCTCAAAAACAATACTCTCCCTCCCAACCTATCTCACAACCAAAAATGAAGCTTCATCCAACAAGTCGCCCGCTATACCTTAACTGCGGACACACTTTACTGTTGACGTCTAGATGGTACTCTTCTTTGATGCCTCGATCATAATGAATTTGACTCCACCTTACATGAGCTTCACGAAGGTATTTGTGGTACGCATTCAAGTGGTCCTACTCTCACCAAGAAACTTCTGAAAATGGGATATTACTGGCTGAAAATGGAGAGAGAGTCCTATCAATTTGCTAGGAAATGTCTTAAATCCAAAATTCACGGTAACCTCATACATGTACCAACACAGGAGCTGCAACCATTCACCACATCTTGGCCTTTCTATCAATGGGGACTTGATCTAGTAGGAAAGATTCATCCTTCCTCTTCAAATGGGCATAAGTTCATTATCACCACCACAAAGTACTTCACCAAGTGGATCGAAGCAGTCCCAATGACCACGATGACCAAAAACCAAATCTCATCATTCATCCTCAACTATCTCATTTGCAGATATGGCATTCCTAGTTCCATCATCATAGATAATAGACGTCCTTTCAAGAATCAAGATGTGCGAGAGCTATGTGAATGATTCAAAATCCAACATTGCTTCTCCACACCATACTACCCACAAGGGAATGGCCAAGCAGAAGCATCAAACAAAACAATCCTGAAAATCCTCAAGAAAACAGTAAATGATGCTGGCAAGGATTGGCATGTACAACTCAATCCGACACTTTGGGCCTACAGGACCATTATTTGGACACCTACAGGGGCTACACCATATTCATTGGTGTATGGTTCAGAAGCAATTCTACCTCTTGAGGTAGAAATCCCATCTCTCCGAGTATCTTTGAAGAGCCTCATACTAGATGAGGAATATTGAGTGAACAAGTTTCAAGAGCTAGAGCTTCTCGATGAAAAATGACAATGTGAATATGATCATCTCAAGGCATATCAACAACAAATGTGCATAAGCTATAATCACAAAGTCATCCCAAGGGCTTTCAAAGTTGGTGATCTCATCCTAAAAGAAAATCCTAGAAATCAACAAGATCGAGAAAAGAAGGGGATGTTTGAACCTAACTGGTTAGGGCCATTTGTCATCATATCAGCCCATGGATTAGGAGAATGTCAGTTGTCAAATTTAGAAGGGGACGTGCTTGATGAACCAACCAATAGCTCCATCTGAAGAAATTCTCCACCTGAATCATCCAATGCATGGGTCAAGCAAAAAAACAAAAAAAAATTAAAAAGTATCAAAAATTGTCACTAGGGTGAAAACCTGGCAAACAGGCACCTTGTGACACAATTAAATACAAAAAATCAGAAAAATACAAAAAAAATGAAAAAATCAAAATTGCAATAAAAACAAATGGTAAAAACTTGGAAACAAGCGCCACTTGTAAGAGAAAAACTCTTCTATCTATTAATACTCACATCCTATCTTTGATCCATATGATCTAAACCAATAGCCATCGCAGAACACTTATACACGCAGTATCAATCCTGAACATACTTAGCGTAGTCATTGTCCTTGATTATTTGATCAGTTATCTGCATCATATCCCACCATGGCTTGGTGATAAATTATTCATATCCATATTGAGTACTATCTAGAGTGGGGACAGGTTTGTGACCTCGCCAGGGGCATTTCACCTTGAGGGTTTTTCAACATCAGAACAAACACATAGCAAGACAACAAGGATCTAAACAACCAACAAATGACAACGACAGTGCAAGAAGACTAGATATCATGGAATTAAACTAATTGGAATTGAACAAAAGATCTATTTGCAAGATGTTTTACTTGACAAGAATACATTTCCAATAGCATGCATGCTTACTTATGGTTATTAATTTTTGCTTATCATATCTCTTAAGTGACTCATGGATGTCTCAACGATTAGAGAAGCAAGGAAGGAATGTGATGTTTTATTTGTCTACTATATGTGGGTGAAGCCTTTTACCATGCAAATTTGTCATACGAAGCAATCAAGTGGCATATTATTGAGGATATTTCAGATTTGTATGGAACAAAGGTTAACTCTTGTTTGTTTATGCAAGCAACACTCAGGTCATGTTGGTTCAATTATACCTCGATGCTTGTATCGTCTTGCAATATCAAAATTCATGTAAGTTATACTCAGGTCGTTATGGTTCAATTATACCACGATGCTTGTATCAACTTTCAACAAATAAAGGCCTGATGATGAAAACAAAGGAAGCACCGACACTTTTATCACAACAGATGGAAACATTTAGAATGAGAATGCATATTAAGCTTTGCACTAGCTACATCATCATATCATGTTAAAGATTACATTAGGTACATTAACATTATCATTTTCATTATCATTTTAATCTGCATTTAGATTGCATTATCATATCATTGCATTTAGTTGCATATCATTTAATCATGGCATTCAGTTGTATAACTTCATCATCATCATCATCATCATCTATTCACATTCATCATTGCATCCATCATATGCATATCTATCGCATCATCATGGAATCTTTCTTCACTTTCATATCTTCATCATTCTTCCAACTATCATCTATCATGTCTTATATCAGATGTATCTTTCTTGAAACCAGACGTTTTGATCATGTCTTATACAGGATATATCATTCCTGAAACCGGATGCTTTGATCATCTTTGTCTTATACAGGAGGTGTCATTCCTAAAACTAGACTTGATCTCAATCTTATCGATTCTATCAATCCATTGCATCTGATCCACTCTATCATGTCTTATATAGGATGTATCTTTCTTGAAACTAGATGTTTTGGTCATGTCTTATAAAAGATATATCGTTCCTAAAACCAGATGCTTTGATCATAATTGTCTTATACAAGAGGTGTCATTCCTGAAACCAGACTTGATCTCAATCTTATCAATTCTATCAATCCATTGCATCTGATCCATATGATAAATCATATCATTATCCCCATACATAAGCATATCATATTGACAACATGTAGAATGTTAGATCGCATTATTAGAAACATCTACATTCATCAAATCCAACCATCATCTGCATATCACCTTCTAAACATATAATATCATTACAAATATCATATAAGCATGTAAATAAAATAAACAAAAACACACACACACACACACACACACACACATCACATCATCTGCATCATCATCTACAAAAGTCAAATAGATTAAAAGCATATCATCTAGCTCATCAAAATCAAAATCATTGCATCCATATCATATCATAATGCACATGTTGATCCAAAGGAAAATCAATGATACAAGTCAAAACCAATTGTCAGTCAGAACAAATAAATGTCCAAAGTCCCTGGATATCATATTATTATCGAAAATCAATCAATCCAAGTTCCATATCGAAATCAATCAATCCAAGTTCCATATCGAAAATCAATTAATCCAAGTCCCATATCGAAATCAAGCAACATATCGAAGTTCAGTATCATATCGAAAATCAGTCAATCAGGACCCATATCAAATCAAGACCCATATCGACCTTTGGAACATATCAACACTTGAACCATATCAACAATCAAGATTCCTACCAATGCGACCTCGGTGGACGTGTGGGGCATGTACGCGCTATGCCCATATTAGTCTTCCTCATTTCTTCAATTTTCTTTTTAATAAAATTTATTGACAGATAAATATTGAAAATTTTAACAATTCAAATCATCCAACTTTTGAAAATCGTACTACATCGCGACACTTCCCTAGAAATCATAATTTTCTCAATTTATCTCCCGAGGGGGCATATCCACATCAATTTCACATCAATGCCAATTTCATATCAATCTCATATCGACACCAGCTTCATATCAACTTTTCATATCACATCAATTCTTCATATCTGGGGCATCATACCGACAATTCTAGCAACAACATCATATCAAATTTTTTTAGGACAGATTAAACGTTTTCTTTGAATCAACATGTGGTCACATGTTAACTCAAAGAGGGGCAAAATGCAGACACCTAAAACTGGCACAACTAATTAAATGGATTTTATTCATTTAATCATCATTAAATCACCTATTAATTAAATTAAGATATTAATTAAGATTTAATTAATATCCCTATATTTCTAATTGACCTTTTTAATTGAATTAAGATTTAATTAATATACCCTTTTTCTATCTAAGCCATTTAAGTAAATTCACATTTAATTAAATACCCCCCCTCTAGCCATTTTAATTAAATTCACATTTAATTAAAAATATCAATTTATTCCCTTTCCCATTTTAATTAAATCTACATTTAATTAAAATATCCTTTACATCTAAAGTAAATAAAAATGTATTTGTAAATCCCTCCCCCCCCCCCCAACTTGCAAAATCCTAAAAATGCAAGTTGCATCCTCCTTTGGCTAAATTAAATCTTTTTAATTTACTAAAATTCCTATTTTCCCTCACCCACTTGCCAAATCCTACATTTCCCACTTGCCCTCCTAATTTTTTCTAGAATCCCTCTAATCCTCCAGTAATTAGCCTAATTCTCCTCATCATGTCCAATCCCTAAATTTGGGGGAGTCACTTCCCCAAATTTGTCCCCTATACCACTAGTGGTTTTCCTCTTGAAGCAAGTTGGCCTCCAAGTCTTCAAAAGACATTTAATGCCTCTTACAAGCCCATACCCCTAACCCATGAGGGTTGCCCACTTGACCATCTTTTATCCTTGCACAAGAGTTTACCTCTTGGACAATAGCCTACTTCCTTGGATAAAAGCATTATCCAATGATGTCGCCCCTTGAAGCCTTCCCTAATGCTCAATTAGTATCTAATGCTTGCTTAGCATCTCTCAAGTCCTCTAAAGATGACATTGTCAACTTGGGATTGGATTGAATCCCTCACATGGATTGATAACTTTCAATCCTAGCCCTTATTGAGATTGTTCAATCTTAACCATCCATTTCTCTATTTTCTCTATAAATAGAGCCCATTTCTTCAATCTAAGGATCCATCCACTTCTATTGTATCAAATCTATAGTCTAATTGTGTTGTGTAGGTTATCAAGGAGCTCAATCCCCATCACCAAGTGTTTAGGCCATCTTAGTTGCATTATAGCTTAGTTCTTTTAATACATGTTTAGAATATCTTGCTCGCTTAATTCATCTCATTTTCATAGCATTCTCATATCTCATCCTCATATTAGCCTAATTAGTTCACTTAATCTTTCAATTTGGAACTCATTTTATATCTTCATCTTGCATCTTGTATCTTCATCCATCATCTCATCTTAGCTAGGATCTTAGTTGTATGCATTTTGATCCTAGAATCATCATTCATAACTCGTTCTCTAGGTTGTCATCTTGAGGATCAAGTGCTCTTCCAAGTGAGGGCCACCTTGAATCTTAGAGATCTTTAGAGATAGAGGAGCATGGGATGGGCTTAGCAATCTTGAGATTTCTTGGACTAACAATTAAATTAGTTTGCATTTCCAATCTCTTGATTTCACTAACGTAATGTTACATGTGTGTGTGTGATTTGTGTTTTCTTGCATGTGCAGGCATCCCCCACATTTTAACCACATAATATGTATGTATGTATACATGTCTATATATGTATACATATATAAATATACATACATGCATACATACATACATACATACATACATATACATATACATATACATATACATATATGTATATGTATATGTACATATACATATACATATACATATACATATACATATATGTATGTATATGTGTATATATGTATGTATATGTGTATACATATATGTATATGTATATATATGCATATACATATATACATACATATATATATGTATGTATACACACACACACACACACACATATATATACATATATGTGTACACATGTACATATATGTAAATACATATATTTACATATATATGTATATACATATATGTAAATACATATATGTATACACACACACACACACACATATATATACATATGTATATGCATAGTATATACATATATATGTATACATATGTATATGTGTATATATATATATATATCAAAAAATATGTCAGAGTACAATGTCATAATATAGTAAGGCCCACAAGCTCAATTAAAATGTACAAGTGTCTATAACAAGAGTGTCAATTAATGCTCTCTATATCCTCAGCATGTGTGGCCCTAAACTGACCACTTTACCTACCTTAGGATGCCCTGAAGGTGGTGGAGATATAGGCAGTAGACCCATGACACCCCCATTGCTAGCAGTAGCCCTTTATTGTGTTCAACTTTGTGATCGACTCTAAGATCGAAAAGCCTTATTTCTCGGCATCCTCTGATCTATTGGTACCACACTCTCATATAATATCCTCCAATAGGATACCTCCTATGTAGAATCGAAGATGATCAACCACAACTCTTGTGCTAAAATATGATCCACCTGCAAAATGCCTCTAATAAGCCTCAACAATCTACTATGCTCTAGCTATCACAACATCTCACTCTGCCATTAGTCTTTTTCTCTCTGCCCACCACTCACCTGATGTTTAAATCCACAAGGCCCTATCCTTAGCCCTACCCCTCTATGTTGTAGTTAATTGTGCATGTAGATCAACAACTTGATCTTATAAAGTCTCTAATTATGCCCTAACGACCTAACGGTCCATAATCTATTCGACATCCTAACCTACCTGTACATCCTGTAACTCAACATCATGGATTTGTATATTGGGCATGGCCTTGTAACCTTGATCTTGATCGTCGTCATCATCACTAGAGTCATATCTGCCAAAAATAACTTAATCTAAAGAGATAACATCGCTATCATATGTGTCCTCTTGTGTTTCCCACACATCCTCTATGTCAACATCCATCCCCTCATCCCCTCCTACTACTAGTTGTGGGTCAATAGTTGGGGCAACCTATCCTCTATCATCCCCTCTTGCTACTTGCGGTGGTGCTATCATTGGGGCAGTCTGATCTCCACCTTTACCTAGACCCTATCTCGCATCTCCAACTCCTCCTAGACCTTGTCCAACATCTCTACCTCCATCTCCTCCAACCCCACCATCATCACCATCTCCCTACCCTCTCCTACCTCTTCCTCTCCCTCTCCCTCTCCCTATACCTCTATCCCCCTATCCTCCATCATCCCCACCAGCTCCACTCTCATCTCCATCATGCCCCTCACCCTCCCCATCTCATTTATGTCTCATCCATCACCCAATGCACCAATAATAGGAATTGTTGGGTCTAGTAATGAAGTAGGCCTGTGAGTCATCCACCATAGATCATATTGTGATGTAGTCCCTACATCAATAACTGTCGACTCCCATCCCCACTACACTAGATGTAAATTGTTAAACTCAACATAGGCAATTTGTGGTCCAATGCAAGGCCCCTAATCTGAAACTTCCCTTGCAGATCAAGAAAAGAAAGTTGTACTCTATGGTACGAACCCTATACCTCCCTGAACTACCTAAGTATCTGGTCTGGTAGCTACACATCTATGCTCCTATGTGATCTAATGGTCCAGCCAATCAATTACCTCTGTTTCTTTTAGTCATCGTCCCATCTAGGACTATCTCTGTACGATCTCCAAATAAAGTGTTCATTAATATCTATGTCATGTTGCCAGTATAGGGTGTGACCCATGTGTCTCTGATAAACTGCACCTAAATACCTATATGCATAAGGTTGTCCATCCTCTAGTTGTACATGCACAACTAGTCTAAACATGAGTATGTGCTCCCAAGACCACACCTGTAGGAACATGATACCACAAATGATAGATTGGGCCCCCATATATACTACAAAATGTAATTGATAGTACAACATAGCCAATACACAAGGCTCCCAAGCATAAATCTATTGTCAAAACCCATGTCATCCAATACTTGACCCCAACTGACAGGAAATCCATGATTTCGTCTATCTGGAATTAAAGTAATAGAAATCAAACTATAAATAACTACACTAAATCTATCATATGATCTCATCATAGCTCCCCAACTAATCTCATAAAGATCCTCTTTGTCTAGCTCATCTACATCCCACTCATAAAACTGACATAGTACTACAATATTAGAGTGACAACCATATGTCACTCTCACACCATGAATCGAAATATGCAATATGTGCCACACGTCCTCTAATGTCACCAATGCCTCATCACAGGTAATTGAAAGGAGCTAGTCTCAAAATGTCACCGCTTCACAAGTGCAGTAATCAAGCCCTTGTTGTTTGCAACCTTAGGCATGCAACAAATGTGGTACAAACCAATATGACGAAGGTAGTCATGCTCCTCCTGATCTAGTTGATGGCTCCAAGCAAGGCCCTTAGGCCTATTCTCTCGCACACCAAGTATAGGGAGAATGACTTACAAATCAATCCTATTGTGAGCCTAGACTTATCACAAGTCCTAGTCGACCTATGCAAATGATGATCACAAAATCTTGAAACACAAAAAAGCCCTAATAAATTCAATTGCAAAAATCAACATTGGAAAATGCAAAACTTTTAAACAATTGCAAAACTCAAAAATCAAATGCGAAAACATATTCATGAATGCAAAAATGATTTATCAAATGCAAAATTTGATAGTCACATGCAAGGCTATTATTAAATGTGAAATGCAATGAACAAATGCAAAAACTTATTACTGAATGTGAATTTCATACAACAAATGTGAAACGTTTACAAAAATGACCTAGGTGATTTTTTTTTTAAATGCAATTAATGCAGAAAGTTAACAAGTAGGGATGATGAACTTACCCCACTGCTTGAGCCCGTTGGTCTGCAAAATGATCTAACTCACTCTGATAGGTGTTGCCTCTGTCCGACACCCACCATAGCTTATCAAACACTCAAACTTTACTCCAAGTTTGCTTTGAAATTTCCAAGCTCCAAGAGTGCAAATGGTCAAAATAAAGCCCTAAATTCCTATTTATAGCCAAAATGGAGCCCTAATTAGGGATTCCCATCCTATTGGTCGCAATCATTTATGACTTCAAATGCCTTAAAGGTCACCCATATGAGCTTGAAACTTCCCCAAACTGCATGTATGAGATCCTGATTGCATTATCGTCAAACTGGTCTTCACATCATAATTTTTTTGACCAATTTCCCAATGGGGAACCATTATACCCTATTGTCGTTGGGCATGTTGGGGCATGATTTTCTTGATTATTCTTTGAAACAATGCTTGAAAATGTATTGGTTGAAAGAGGGGCAAAATGCAGACACCTAAAATTGTCCCACTCTTGCGAACACCAAATTTACTAATTATTCCTCTTAAAATTATTTAATTAATCTAATTTTATTCTTTTGAATTAATATTCCTCATCATTTCCATAATCTCTCTAATCTCTCTAATCTCTTAATCATTTAATCATTTCTCCTTTAAATCAATTAAATTGTTTTTATTATTTAATTAATCTTGATTATTTACTTTAATTAAACGATCTTTATTGTTTAATTAAATTCGATTTCTATTCTCCCCATAATTAAATATTTTTTTTAAATTATTTCATTATCTAATAATGCTCATTAAATAAATTTCATAAATTTATTTAATGTCATTTGATCTTAATTTTAAATAAATCAATTTTCCATCCAAATTCAAATTCAATTCATTCCCCACTAATTCCAATTGCATTTGACATTTTTGAAAACCCAAATGCAATCTAAATGGACTTTCATCCTAAATTTCCTAGATCAAATGTCGAAATTGTTAACTAACACTGACACTTAGTTCCAACTAGTGACTCATCAATCACTTTTTCTAACTAGTCAATTACTTCCCCCTTTTTTGAAATCAACTTTTTCTAACTACCTAGTCAAGTCAGTTCCACTCCCAATCATGTCTCTTAACTAGTCAGTCAAGTGAGTTATTCTCTCAATTTAATCCAGTCAAAATGAGTAATTGTCTATCACCAACCTGTCTCATTGAATTTGAACCGTCAATCAGTTATGTCTTCAAATCAATCTCAGCCATTGAATCAAACCTTTCAAAATCTATAAATTGAACGTCAATCTTCCTTTTTCAATAACCACTATCTTCATAATTCTTGTGCTTACATTTTGCATGTATTTCCAAAGTACAACTTTGAGAGCCACCTTCCCCACAAGAAGGACAATAGAGAAAAAGCAGATCAGAGTCAAAACGGGTTTAATTGTTTTGTGATTTCATGTTGTTTCATTGTTGATTTCAATTGTATTCCTCTATTAAGTTGCGATTGTAAATTTTTTAGTTAGATTTAAGGTTTTGTGGTTGCCTCTTGATCCAGTTGACTTACTAATTTTCCCTCACATACAAATATAATGTTAGGAATGACTAAGTTTGACACACCTTAATTTTCAATAGTTATCACCAAAAAAAAATTCTCCTCCTTAATAGGTTGAATATGTTAGAAAACCACTCTTTGCGAGGAGTCATATGGTATGAGCAACCCAAATCAATAAAGAAAACATCATTACTAATAGTGTTAGTTGAAATAAACAAAGTATCATTAGCACTCTCTTTGGAGGAATTTTTAGTGAATAAATTTGCACTATTTTTCTTGTTTTTACATTCTTTCTTCACCTACCCTCTTTTACCACATTTTCGACACTTTACTTTTCTCTTTCCAAGGGTTTTAAAACATCATTTTGACTAATCTTTCTTTTTGTCCACTCTAGACCCTCCTTTCTCTTCCTCACACATGCAAGGCATCTTGGGAGCTAGCATTCATGGACTTTCTTCTAATTTCAGCTAAGAAAAATATATTAATGAGGTTATACATCTTTAGCTCTATGCGACTACCACTTTGTTGAAAATCTCCTAAAGTACATATACAAAAATGTGGGTCCTTTATCTTAGTGCATCTATAAAAGAAATTGCTTACAAAAGATGCTAAAAGAGTCCAAAAAGGATAAAATATTTTATATAAATATGAAGCAGCCCAAATGAAGCCATCCCACACAAACAAAAGAGTTCTAAGTGCCAAAACAACCAAGTAACTAACTAGAGTGTTAAAATACAAAATCTTGTATTAATTATACCTACGACAAAATATAGAAGAAGTGCATGGACAAAATGAAAGTGCTCTAAAAAAACCTTTCCAACACTACACAAATTGCAAAAAACAAAGAATCTAGTCAAAGTTATGAGCTCAGGAGCCAAAAATGTACTTTTGATTTTGATAGGCTATAAAATGCATCGACTTAAAAATATATAAAAAACCTACACTATTGGATAGTTCTCGAAACCAACTTTTCAACAATATCTCATTTGCCGAAAAATGATTTTCTACAAAGTTATGACCATTTTCAGAAGTGAGTACAAGTTGTAAAAAATAATATTTTTTAGCACCTAGGGGCCAAGACCTTATGCATCCACGTGATCTCTACTAGCATTGGGCCAAAAAAGGGCCATCTAAGTGTGTTGGAGTTGATGGTGGTTAGTGGGTGGCAAAGGAGCATTGAGGGGTGGAGCACTTGCAAAGGTAGCAGATGCTTAGAAATCACTTAGGTACTAGCAAGAGGTGACACATAGTAGGAAGTCTCTAAGCGCCAATGGAATGACACTAGCACTATGCAAAGAAACCACCAAACAAAGACCACTCAATAGTCCTATGTAGGTTTGCAGGATTGTAGAGGTTTGTAGATTGCCAAAAAAAAATTGTTTTAAAATTATAATGTGCCTTTTGATTTTTAATAGGCAATATTACAAACACTAATTTTGCTTGATAAAAAAATTTGCTTACCGAAATAAACAAGCTGCAAAAATAATAATTTTTTGTTGACTTTATGACTGTCATACCTACACTCAGGGGGCCATACGACTTGCTTAGGCAAAATTTTTTTGCCTAAAAGACAACTTTACCAAAAATGGCCAAATTTATAGTTAAATTTCATCTCCCCTCTCTTGAAGGCAATGACGAAGTCGATTTGACCCAAAAGTGCCCCCCAAAAAACTTGTTTATCAAATTTGAGCTTCAAACCCTTGTTTGCCAAAGTTGCAAATGGTAGCCAAATCGAGTGAAACAAAAGCCATATTTGACTTTCTAAAGCCTCCTAAATGAAACAGGTCAACCAAAAATACCACCACCAGAGCCAAAAGTGCTTCAATAACTGAATCTCATCAAAAAACAACATGCAATATATGATTGAAAGATCTATGTAAACCCGTTTTGATTCTCAAGTTCACATGGAAATGCAAGAGAAGAGAATAATGGGTGTTCATAAGATTAACATAAAAACTTAAATCACAATGGAAAAAACTTGATTCATGAAAACTCTCTAAAAGGAAGGGGCTTGCTAGATTCAAAGATTTTATACCATGTTGAAGTGACTCACATATGATCATTAATTTGCAACACCAAATAACCTCCACAAGAAAAGAGATAAGTAATAATAGAAAATGTTATTCCACCAAATCAAGAATATAGTACGATGATTACATGATTTATACATAAGATATGATACAATGCTAGGAGTACCTTCCTTATATAGGTAGTGCGAGATGTAGTATGAAAAACTACCTTGATACAAACATTAAATACCTAATGTAAATGTTAAATACCTAGGAAACTAAAAGTAAATGAGGTGAACATGTCTCCATTATAACTAACTTGTAGAATGACACTTAAGACCTAAGTAAACTTAAGTCATGCGAATAAGTCTCCACTAGAAACTAGCTAGATACAAGACCTTTACTAGGCACAAAACCTTACTCGCACTAGCATCACTCCTAGAATCTCCTAGAAAAATAGGATCTCTAAAACCACTAAAAAAAAAAAGAGCCTACAAGACCAAGTTAGCTAAAAACCACTAAACAACATAAGACAAAGAACAAAATTAAATAAGAGATAAAGTCCCCATAGAGTCACTAAAATGCATGCAAAAACTTAGAAATCAAAAGTAAGAAACATATGCAAATGATTCATATTCTAAACTAAAACAAACTTCAAATAGTGCATTCAAATGAAATTCAAATAAAAATATGAAACACATCAGAGTTATCATGAAACTTGAGTGCAAATTGTAATTTTCCCTAATGATAATTGAGGTGTGGATGCTCTTTACCAAAAAAACAAAAACAAAAAAAAACCAACATTTTCATAGCATAAAGTGGATGAAAGAAATGTAAGAAAGAAAGAAAGAAAGAATTTTAACATCCACGAGGCTAAGAATAGCCTATGGGACAAACTGATCAAGCTGAATCAGTTTTTTAAGGTCTGATCTCTGCTTATTCAGGTTGATGATGAGAGCACCCATCTTCATGATATGCTCCTCGCTGAATAGGTTATACCATGTGCTGGCAATTAGGAAATTGGCAAACTTCTCCCAACTGACTTTAAGTGCTTCACACTCCAAGATAAAATGTTTTTCAGTTTCCACACTCCCGCTGACGCAAAACGGGCAAACTCTTTCTTCCTAAATCTCTTTTGGCCTTTTCCACCGCCCAGTCTCACACCGAAGTTGGTGAGAGTTGGTTCTAAGCTGTGCGATTAGAATTTTAGCCTTCCATGATATATTAGCCCCTATATAGACTTTTTGAAGATGATCATAATTGGGGTTGAACTCATTAATATAGTATTGTTTCTTCCTTCCTAACCCAATACTCCAATTTTTCTTGTAAAACTTTTCCATAACGAAGACCTTTATCTCCTTGTTGTTTGTGGGGCATGAGTTCAAATAAATATCCCCCTTTTTCAACCATTTGATGTTTTGTTTCATCCACATCTTCTTCCTTTTGCACAAAGTGTCATTGACAACAACCTTAGGCCATCTTTTTTCTCCCATTTGCTCGGTTCTTTTTAAATAGCTAATGAGACGCACCATAGCAGCTACCTCAATAGGGGCAGCACCCGTTTCACTTAGCATGATATCATATGGGACCATGCTTTTAATTTTGAACTTGCTTGTGATCAAACATTTTTGAATTCTCTCAATTTGCTTCCATTGAGAATCTAAGGTACTGCTGGCCCAAACTTCACAACCATGTACCGACAACACCAAAAGCCTAAAAAGTGTTTGGATGGTTTTCCAATCCCAAAGCTCAGCCTCTCTGCATCTATTTTGAAGTGCATAGAGTGCCTTCCAGCCGCCTAGAGTTCTCTTCTTCCTGCAACCTTCCCAACTAAGACTCTTGTTGAAATCAATTCCAAGGTATTTGTAATCTGCAACTTCTTCAAGAATGCTACCTTCAAAGTAAAACTTATGTTGCTCTTGTTTCCTTCTACTTGAGAAAACCATGATTTTCGTCTTGCTGATATTAACTTGCATTCCCACAATATTGCAAAAGCGCTCAAGGGCAAATAAGTGCTCGTCCAAACCAAGGGCGGAATTAGCAAGCAAAATGAGGTCATCAACATAAAGGAGCAGCCTTATCACAAATTCACCCAAATGAATACCATCACCATTCTGCATGTTTAACCATTCTTCAAGTTTTTCAATGTATAAGCCAAACAAGGTAGGGGAAAGAGGACACCCTTGTTTGACACCAATATCACTCCTAAAACTAGTTGAAATGCCATCAGGAGTTCTGATTTTCACTTTAACCTCCTCATAAAGCCTATGAACAACAACCCTAAGATGAGCCGGGATGCCAAGCTCTTCCATTCTGTGCCACAGTTTGTCATGTGGGACTGTGTCAAAAGCTTTTTTGAAATCAACAAAGCAACAGAAGACATCTTCTTTTTTCTCCCAGGTTTTTTCGATGATGTGTCTCAAAGTAATACCATGATCAACTGTGGAATGTTTAGGTCTGAAACCAGCTTGGCCTTTTGCACGTTTATGATTTTCTTCTGCCCATTTGCTGATTCTATTTTCTATCATGCTACCAAATAACTTAGCAAACAAAGGATTGATCATTATAGTCCTATAGTTGGAGGGGTTATTGACATCTCCACTTTTAAAAAGAGGTATAGCAAGACTTGTAGTCTAATCTTTAGGAAACCCATGAGGAATGATGTTATTGAATATTTTTGCAATATGAGGGGCAAGGACTTTCATGCCCCAATTGAGAAACTCTGCTTGAAGTTCACCTAAGTCTTTAGCTTTACCAACACCCAATTTCTTAATACCCAATTCAATTTCTTGCATGGTGAAAAGATTAGTAGAAATGTTGACCAAGGGTGGGGGAGCCACCTCCAAATCATGTTCATAAAGTTGCCTAGCATAATCAAACCATTGAGTGGCTGTGATACTATTGTCAATCTATTTCTTTTTTGATTGCAGCTCTTTCCAAAAAAGTTTGGGATTATATTTGCTAAGAAAAATTAACTCTTCCCTTCTAGTACACATAAAATCAACTTTCTTTTTCTTTAAAATCTGTTTGTAAGCTTTGATGTGAGTCTCTTTATTATTTGACTTTCTTAAACCTCTTCTAGCCATTTTGCATTCCTCATCAAACCAAGCATTCACCGCGAAACAATTTGTCTCAGATTTTTTGTTTTTTGTTCTTTTGCATTTTAAGAGGGCCACATGGATCAGATTTGTTAACTTATGACTGTTGAGATCATGAAATGTCCTTTTCTCCCATTTAAGAAGTCTCTCCAAAGCAGTCTGGAAGATACAAGCATTTTCTTGCGTCAAAAGAATTTTGCCCTTTGAATGTTGTTGTAGGGAAGGTTGATTTTTTTCCACATAATACCTCTTTTTTGCCCAAACAATACTTAATAGATCGGTTTGTGATCTGATTTGAGGTCCCATAAATGTTCACCAATCACCATATCTTCGATTTTTTTACATAGGCTATGCGAACAAACAACGTAGTCAACCACACTCGCTCCATTGTAAGTGTTGCAAGTGAAATTGCTAGAATTTGTCCATCTAATTAGACCATTACAGATAATTAAGTCAAACATGCCACAGAGAGTAAGCAACTCTTCCCCAAATTGGTTGCAATCTTTGGTGTCTTCTGACACTCTCTCCCATTGATGCTTTTCTTCTTCTAGGAGCCAAATAGGATTACAATCATCTTTACAGCTAAAGATGCAAGCCTGTTCACTTGCAGTTCTAGCATTGAAATCCCCCACAAGGAGGACCTCGCCAAGCTGAGAGAACACATCAATATCTTTTTTTAGGGCAGCAAAGGGGTCTTTACTATCAAGACCACATTTCTTGTAAGTTTTGGAGACTTGCGGAGCAAAATAACATGCTGCAATCCTAATAAAATTGTAATTTTCTGAGATCTTAAACCATAAAAACTGTTTATTGGAGTCCTCTTTTTCAAGCTGAATGAGACACCCTTCTTTTTCTTTCACTAACACCAATATCCCACCATGACCCTTGCCATTGCTAGCTGCTTTGTTCCACATTGTCATTTTTGAATAACCTTCGAACGTGGGAGTTTTACAACCTTCGTGTTCATGAGTCTCAACAAGACAAATAACGTCTCTACCTTTCGCAATAGGCCCTAACCTAGGCCCACGTCTCCAAGGGTAGCCTCTATAGTTCCAACAAACTAGACTCAAAGAGGCCTGGGTAGATCTTGATTGCTATTTGCCTTGGGATGCAAGACTCAGTGCTAAGTCTTCATCTCTATGTGGCTGAAAGGTTTTTGTTGCAATGTACCCAGCTCCATTTGTTGTTGTTGTTTTGTTGCTCTCTTGTTGCTCTGTCCTATTTTGGGGACCAAAATATGCAATTACTGCTTTGCCATTGAACAACCACGCTCTTTTTCCTTCATCTCTAGCTGCCCTAATCTTTGCCATTTCAGCCCTTCTTTCTTCTAGTTGTCTCATAGTTAGATCTTCATCCAAGAAAAAATGAGTACCCTTTAGAAGTTGCTTCTTACTTAACAAATTTTGCTTGTCGCGAACACTTGGTAAGATAACCTTTATAGGCCTATTTTTCCCATCACATAATTTGCCAACTCTCCAAGATTTAGTGATTTTCCCTTGCCAGAGTAGCATATCTCTTAAGAAGTCTCTTGCAAGGTCAAGAGTGTGTTCATTTTTCCCATAATCCCTCACTCCCTTGATGATTACATTTGTTGCTCTTCTTTGCCTTTCTTTGAGCTCTTTATCTTGTGTTTCGTCTACCCGATTTTTTTTTTCCTTACCCATGTTTGTAGTCTCTTTGCTGATGTTGGCCCGAGTTTTGGTAACTTCTGAGAAACTACTTTTACCTTCTATGCTTTCTACCTTCTTATTTAGGCATGTTTGATCCAAAGATTCCTCCATCCCACCATGGAATGCCTTGGCATTAAGCTCCTCACTATGTACTGCTACTGAAACCTTTAAAATTCGCCATTCATCTTTCACATTTTGCCATCCATCCTTCATGTTTTGCCACTCAAATTTCCCAACAACAAGCGCATCCTGCAGAAATGATATTTGTTCTTTTAATGCTTTATTGTTGTCTGCTAGGGACTTATAAGCTGCTGTCAACACCTGTATTTTAATCTCTTTTTGTTGTTCTTTAGCCTCCAAAGCCTCCAACCTCCTTTTGGCATTTAATAGTTCTTGCACATATAATTCAGATGACCAAGTTAGAGGAGTGGAAATAGGGCTATAAACGCCAGGTTCTCCAGGGTCGCTGCTGCGAAAGGGCATGTAATTCCCTCTACCTAACCAAGGGGATTTCTTGGTGTGACCTTTGTAACTGAGACTCTGATTACTGTTCTTACGATATTGTTTTTTTCTCTCCTGTGCATATCTTAACTGAGCACGTCTACGTTTCAAGATACCCCTAAACTGTTTGGCATTAACCCAGGTCCATTTACCAGTTTTAGTAGTTGAGGCAATTTTCACTTGTCCCAAATGATTTGTTTCAAAAAGTTCTGGAAGTTCAAGAATATTCTCTGAAATTGGAGGAGTTTGTTTTTCCATTGCCAGGAAAGAGACAAAAAAGGCAGCAAAAACAATTAAGAAAAGACAAAGAAGAATCTAACCTGATGGGATGCAATCCAAATGGGACCCAAAACCAACACAACCTTGTTCAAATCCCACAAAATGATCAAAGCCGACAAAAGTCCTTATTTGCGTGCTTGTACCGGTCCCACAAAGCCTCTGTTGCATTCACATGACCTGCTTATACCTGCTCCTTGCGTATACCAAATGCTAGCTGTTTTCCTGTGCTGTGTGCGACCAAAAATCTGACAACTGGTCTGACAATGAAATGCTCTGAAGATTCTGGTTTTCCCCAACTGTCCCCAGTCATCAAGAAATGGGTAAAGACTGAAGAACCCGAAAACCCCGTGGATATATCAAAACGTAGTCTCGAAGGAATCAGATGCATAAATTTTTGGCATTTTCTCATTTCAGTTTGCCCACATCTCTTCCCGTGATATTTACCAAAATGCACCTTGCGTATACCAAAATGCTCGCTGTTTTCCTGTGTTGTGCTGTTATATTAATAGATACACAGACATGAGGGACTGCTAAATCTGACAACTGGTCTGACAATGAAATGCTCCGAAGATTCTGGTTTTCCCCAACTGTCCCTAGTCGTCAAGAAATGGGCAAAGACTGAAGAACCCGAAAACCCCGTCTTCCTTCTCGCCCTGGAAGAAGAAGAATTCTGCTTTTCCCCTTCCTCCGCTATCACCACCTCTGCTCAGCCTCTCGCATTCCGCCTGTATAAGATGGTGTGCCAATTTATGTATTTTTGGGAGGGAAGATGGGTGGTGGAGATGTGATGAGAAGATCAATAGTGGAGAATGAATGAGAAGACTTTCATAGGATTGCGAGAAAATGAAGTCATAATGGGGTTTATTTGAAAATGAAGATATATAATTACATTTACCAAAAATAACAAGTTGTTGCAACCATAGAAATGCGGGGAACAAGTGTATTTAGGGTAATTTTAGATTTTGATGGAGAGAATATAGTCACAATTAAAGAATAAAATTATTTAATTATTTTAGCTACGTGACATGAAAAATAAGATAATTAAATTCTAAAATTATTTAAATATTCTAGTCATTTGAGGTGGAATATAAAATAATTAAATTATTTAATTATGTTTGAGAGAAATTGACTAATCAAATAATATAATTATTTAATTATGCGTGAAAGAGAAATTCACTAACTAAATAATAAAAAAGGTGGGGCACATTAGGTAAAGTGGATTAATTAAAGAATATAATCATTAAGTCAATTTTAGGTAAGGTTGTACGAGGACAAATTTAGGTGTATATAAAGGGCTTACTAAGAGAAGATGTTTTATTATGCTAAGTTCTTAGATTTGAATTAACGGTGTGGAATAATGATTGAAGATACAAGTAACAAAACAATACTCTATAATGTTGCTAATTGTGTATGCTGACATGATATGATGATGCAATGTGATGTGTTATGATTCCCTTAAATTGATAGAGTGATTAGATTTATGTAATCCTTGAATGTCTAAAAGTGAATTAAGATTTGCCATTTTAGACAACACTTATCACATAAATAAACACACTTTATACTAAAGTCAATAAGCAATAACTAACATGAAATAAATTGACTTCAACCTATTTTAAACTTGAATTTAGATATTTATGAAAAAAAAATTCATTTCTACGTCAATAGATTCAACCCATTTCTATATCATAAAATTTTGATTAAAATAATAAATAAAACAAATGTAAATCAAATTAATTTTAAGCAAAATAGCCTATATTACTAATACACTATTCATTATCCCAAATTATTGATTAGAAAAATTAGAGATGAGGAACACTTTTGTAACTGGGTCAACCTTTGCTTTATCACAATTGAGAATATAATATAATAAAGAAGAGAACCGGGGGCTTGACATTCCAATCACACGAATTTCTTTTATATTCCCGAAAGCAAAAAGTGCCCGAGCGTAGAGATCTTCCAAGCTTAATTGACACTTGTCAGCCCAGTACTGGTTATTAAATCCGTAATAAAGAAGATATTTCACTTTCCACTTTGCAAAAATAATGGTACCTAGCGGCGCCATCAAGATTTCAGGTATAGATAGATCATAGAATCTATGCGATCTGGGTTTCCTCGTACAAAATCTTCACGGCGTAGAAATGGAAATGGATACCTACCATATTACCCCTTAAAATATGTAAATTAGTTTGGAATTGTACTGTGGGAGTTGATGGGCAGAATAGAGTTGTTGGGCTATCGGAAGTGGAACAGTAGCCAGATTTTAGAATTACCTAGCGAATCTGACTGGTCCCTTTCAAGCCGAACCAACGATGTGGGAAAACTGCCACGTTTTTAAGGTACGCTAATCACTTACTTTATCTCTTCAATCAATCATTGTTCTGCTGATATTTTTGCCCCTCATTCGCCTACATGGATTTCGACATGTAAAAGTGAGCTTCTGAGATTCATCACTTTTTGGTGGGGGATAGTTTTTTGCTTTTAATTTTAGTTTTTTATTTGTTTTTAAATTTCCTCCGGTTAGTTTTGAACCTGAATGCAACGAACTGTAGCTGACCAGGTGCGCTGCTCGTTATAGGAATGTGTTTATCGATGTTTCCAGAATCTTGTGAAATGCTGATTTCTATGTTTTATGGATTACAGTGTTTATTCCAAGCAGGACGAGTGAAAAATAGGGGCTCATTTACTTTTTGGGTTTTCAATGCAGGTGAATTGAGATATTTGCCTGGTTCTTATCTGGAAAGCGGAAGGGATAGAGTTTGAGACCAAGAAAGAGTCTCTTATCTATGTCTGGAATCTAAACATAATTAGAGTTTGATATTGTATTCGGGTTTCAGTATTATTGAGACAAAAGCCATTGAAAGGTTTGTCTATGTCTGATTTTTATTATCAAGATGAATATTGAATTGTATATATTGAAAATGATTTTGATTGCTGCGCATTAAAGAGTCAGCCATTTTAATGCGGGGTTCAATACCACTGGTGCAGGAGGCACTTAAAAAGACAGATTCAATCTGAAATTTATTTATAAGGAGAAATATTGTTTTGGAAAAGCATTTATTGAAAATGGTTTTACTGTTGGGGATATGAGGGTTGTTTTGACAGTGTGGGTATTCCAGCGCTACTAATGCAGAATGTATATAACAGTTTGATTTCATCCAATACTTATATGCCAATTTCTCTTTGTTGATCTTGTTCCCCATAATATTGATAGGTTGCAAATGTTAATTGTGTTGTCAAATTTCTTGTTTTACCTTCAAACTCTTTTTCGTGTTTTTAAGCTTGCCTTTCTTCCCTCTGGTATCAGATTTGCATTTTGAAAATTGGCAGACTGGAAAATGCTTATATCCAAGCACGGGCATCAACAAAGATCTCTTTTTCAATATATGATTCTCTACATCTAAAAGATTGCACGGAGGGGGCAAATAACCTTTTTCAAGTTTGCTTAAGACATAAATGAGGGTTTTAGATGGTCCTTCACTTACCATTAAAATACCAGGCAAATTATAACAGGCTGGAAAAGAAAATGAACCAGAGTATCAGGCAACCATGACAGACTGCATATGGATCTGGACTTCTCTACCCAAAAAGATTACTAAAACAACCATCCTCTAGCCTAAACATGGGCTCTCAACAAACAGAGGTTGGTAGGCAAAAAATGTAACAAAGCCAAACTGATTTCTAGATCAATACCATCAACATGGTCAAGTGACCAAATCCTTCTCCCACATCCCAGTGAATTTAAGCTCCCAGGCCTCTGCAACTGTCCAGCATTATCATCAGTGACTTGAGTCAGCCAGATGCATTGTTCTCCATCCTCCATTGTTGATTAATTTTGCACCTAATAAGTAAAACAGCAAGGTTATGTCAATGCCCTGCCTACAATGATGCACTTAAATGCCAGATATTCAAGAACATTTCTTTCCAGAAGCTATTTAAAATCAAGGAAATAAATGATTTTTGGGATGGTAGTAATAAAAAAATGATATATTAGATTAGATTGAATAGAGATGCAAGTAAAATCTGATTGTCTACCTTGAGTTGAGTGGATTTTTAGAAAAGGAAAATGGGACAATTGCTTTGGTATTGGTTCATTGATCCTCATTTGGCATCACAAAATTTTGTTACAGAAATTTTTATAGACTGATACTGGATGTGTTCTGCTACTTTTAAATAGTATTGTCACATTTTAAAATTTTCAAATGGAGGCTTGGATTTGTTGCTGAAACCTGATAAATCCATAATTTCCTTTTGCAGGTTTGTATTTGTACATCCAGATGGAGGGAGATGCATTCTCTGTTCCCGGGAATGGAAATCAGATGGATGGTAAGGTCTTGCAAACCTTTCAGAAAAGCTTTGGTCAGGTGCAGAATATTCTAGATCAGAACCGGTTGCTAATTAATGAGATAAATCAAAATCATGAATCCAAGATCCCTGATAATTTAAGCCGAAATGTGAGCCTGATTCGAGAGCTTAACGATAATATCAGAAGAGTGGTGGATCTCTATGCTGGGTTGTCTACTGCATTTACAAAGTCAATGGAAACATCCTCAGAGGGTGATTCAGCCGGGACATTAAAGTCTGATGGGAAGCCTTCTGTTGCTTCTAGCCAAAAGAGACTTCGGCCATAGCTTTGATGTTCTATAAGGTTGTAATATTACCAATTCTTTTGTATTTACAATCTGTGAAAGTGCTTGCATGACAGCAATCACAGGTTAAGCCTAGTACTGTCCGATTTTAGAGTCCATAGGACAAACCGGTCAGGCATTGATAGAATTTGGAAGAAAATGTTTTGGACTGTGTGTAAAAATATCACTTTTTGAATGGGTGTGAATGAAATAGGCATTTTGCAATTTAATAAATGACCGGGCCTGTAAATGAGTAAGAGCTTTTATAGACGATCTTTTAGAAGGAAGAATGATTGAGAAGGAAGAATGATTGAGAAGAAAATAGATTTTTTGTTGCTTGGTTGGAATTTGATGCTTTACTTTCCTTGCTAAAGTGGATTCTTTGAGAAAACTACTCAAATCTTTAAAATAGTCTTAGTTATTCACACTTATTGAGGAGCTAACTGTGCATTACAAGTCTATTTCAGGATATCAATAATGACTCTGAAAAATTGAGTACTTTAATCATCAATGATACTGATAGTCAGTACAATTTAAGGTTTTGTTTCTGTTTCTAATTAATCTTAAAACTTGGTATGTACTTTTCAGTTGCAATGGGTTCAGCTTCTTTAATGTTGTTATGTCCTTAAGTCAATGTGCATTCTCATTTTCCCCAGTTATTTTGTTCAATGTACCTTTTATGGGTTCTGCTTCTTTAATATTGTATGCTTCTCCTTTTGGTCAGTTATTTTTTTTAATATACTGACTTTCTTCTACAAAATTTTTTGGCCATTCAGCACATCAGGCCCACTTCTTTTGGTAATCCTGCAGTAAGCACAAAATTCTTGGATAATTTATATGCCCGAAAATTCTAAAGGTAAGCATGTGGTCCAATGCTGTCTTTTCTCTCTCTGCAATAGGGCTTATAAAATTCTTTTCCAATTGTTTGCCTCGAGACTGAATCCCCTGCTGAATAAGTTGTTTTCCCCTCCTGATCTTCCATTGCCCTGAGCTATCAGATTGAAGACAGCATGCTATCTGTCCAAAACATATCTCACTCCTTGTATTCTCAGACAATCCCAGGCATACTCCTTTAATGGACATTTTAAAAGCCTTTGATTGGTGCAACTATGTCTTTATAGAAAATATCCTTGAGGCTTTTGGCTTCCAAATTGGCTTCATTAACTGTATTATTAATTATATTCACAAACCTCTCTTCTTTATACAATTGAATGGACAACTAGGCTACCCCTTGAACCATTGTTTATCATTAGGGGGGAGCCTTACCTTAGGGCCTCAACACGTGTTGGATTGGAAAAATACATGGTTTCCAAGGGACTCCACAAGGAAGCAATTACACAAGCTTTCTGTTGACGGAACAAAAGACTCCCACTTGAAAGGGATTTAAATACCCCAAGGCTTAATTTCCATGGTCTAGGCTACGTGGTTTCACTCAAGACTGATTGTTTGTTTAGGGATACCAGTATCTCAAGGCTTTTTCTGAACAAGCACTCTTAGTTTAACAAACTTGCTCTCTGGCCTAATTAACAAAACTTAACAGGAATATAAAATTTCAGGGTTTAACCATATCTGGTAAGCAAGCCTTTCAATTGATTATCAATAAGCTCCAGATGCATTGAAAAGAAAAGGGAAAAGAAAACTTATTCTGCTTCCAACCTAATTCTAGACAAACCATCTTCAAAAAAAGATAAGAAGATTAAAAGGAGAGAGTAAAGGGATAGAGATGAGTCTGTTAATTTGAACTTTCAAAATAAGCAAATAGCAAATGGAAACCATCCAAGTGACAATTAGATTATCACAACTTAAACACTAGGGTGATGCAATCTTCCAAGAAATCAGATAGCATATAGGAATTGGGTTGACCACCATAAGAATAACAAATAGAAACCATCCAAATGACAATTAGATTGCCGCAACTTAAACACTAGGGTGATGCAATCTTCAAAGAAATCTTGACCTTCATAAGAATATACAAATCAACAAGAGTGTATACTACTAATAAAATGTAGAGGATGTAGTATTTGAACTCAAAAAATTGCTTATAGGGCTAACTATTTATTGACTACAATAATGAAATATACAAATTTGCAACATTTAGATCAGAAAAGGAAGAAATTATATTGTATATAATTTTTTAATCTTGGAAATTGAGAACGAAATCTAATTTATAGAAATCTAGGGAGACACAAATTGCAATTTGATCTTTGTGGTCTCCAACATTAATATCATACTTAGATTGCCATTCCATCCTCTAATTAGTCCATGCTTCTTGATTTTGATCCATACCATGGACCTAATGGTTACATTAGCTTCTACAATTACTTGGGCAAGGAAAATGAATTGGACATGATTCACAATACACCCTAGGATCTTGGTATGGCTAGCATTGATTATTTTGTTACCTTAGAGTGGTCTTGTTGATTACCGAAATCATTGCTCACATTTCTAGAGGATTCAACTTGCTTCAAGGTCTAAGAAATGTCATTCTATAAACAAAATGTGAGTGATATAGTTCAATTGTCGAGAGTGTATAATCTCTCCATTTTCGGCTCAACTAGACCCAGGAGGGTGTTCCTAGAGGTAATCTTTAACAAGATTTAATCACAATTGAAAATAGACAAATTGAAACAATAGTATATATTGTAGGCTTGGTCCCAAAAGTTGTCGCTAGACCAAGGACTAACCTATTGCACATATAACCTCTATTAAGCTGATGAAAACATGCAAGATATGATTCTCTAAGCATAAAAACTCTTTAGCTCACTAGAGATGTTTCCCAGATTTATAATATTGAATCATGAAATGCATACAAACTACTACCTACTCCTAAAGTATTGGTCAAAGATGTTCATTTTAGGTGCATGGAGGGTCAAACACTTCCAAGACTAGTACCTATTCAGTGGGTTACATAGTGTCATAATTTACAAAACAAAACAACACATAGGAATAAGAAAAGAGATATCAACAATTGAACATACTTAGTAATCCCTCTTTAAACTCCTAAAATCCATATACAATAAGGAAATGACCATTACAAAGAACAATTTACAAAGTTGCAACATTCATCAAAACGTAATTACATTTGTACTAGCAAATTTGGTAAAAGGAAACCCTAGGCTAGGAAAAACCTATTACAATTTGTTTCTTAGAAGTCAAATGGCCAAGGAGATAGACATTTAGTTACAAATATCTACTTCAAAATAGCTACCTCTTTGTAATTTACAAATGATGTTGTTCTAATGGTGACTAGATTTGCACATGTTGAAACCCTAGAAGCTTTGTGGCACTTGTAGTCATACGGAGAGTAGAAGTAGAAACGATTGACCTTTGTTTTGTTAAACGAATTGGTTTTTATAATATTTTGCTCAATTGTCTAGTTGCTTGTGGGAATTAAATTGAGAATTGAAGATTATAACTTTGGTGTGCAATGCAAGTGCTAATTCGTGGAATCTAGAGATTACATTGTTTGGATCAGGCATGAGGACTATAGACATATGGAGCTTAACAACTACATTAATTATAATATGGTTGCTCTCATCCTCCACAGTTGAAATAACATTTGAATCTATGGGTTTTAGACAAGAAAAGTCTAATTGGGTAGTTATAGGGTTAAATCTAGTTATTAATGGTGCTTATGGCGAGATCAAATGAGTACAAGGTCTAATTTGAAAGAAATGGGGAAGTTTGAAGTAGATAAAATTGTGAGAAATGGACATGTGAGGTTTCGGGTCAGGATTGGAGGTTTGAATTGGAATGGGGAATGGAAATTCGGAACTTAAACAAAATTCCACAAACTTGGGTAAAATGAATGAGTTGGGGATGCAGGGAAACTTGTCGTAAAATGATGTAGAAGTAGAGATAGGTACACATTGAAGTCTAGAAAAACTCCACAAGTTAGGAGGAAACAAGAAGCAAGGCAATTGGGAGTCTTTATGGGGACTCGATGTACAAGTGGACATAGGGATTGGACATTGGAGTGGAAATTTGAATCTCCAAAGAAAATTTGCAAGGACGGCTTGGGGGAGAAATTGTGGAAAAGGAGAGGGGAACTAGGTGTATGGATGTTTGGAGGTGGGCAAGAGTTCCATAAGCGGAACAAAGAAGGTGCAAGAAAAATTTGCAAAAGTGGCAATGGGAAGTGGATATGGGGGAAAGGGAGGAAATTGAGATCTACTTAGAAAGCCTATAAAGGGGAAAAGATGGGAGCTGAACCAAGTTTGTAAGAAGGGAGGTTTGAATGTCTAGTGGAATCCCACAAAGGAAGAAATGAAGGAAAGTAGAGGCAAGAAGGGGACTTGATATATTTTGCAGAGATGCTATGTGGGAATGAGGGGGGGACCAAAGTTGAGAGAAATGTTCATATCCACATTGAGATCCTGCAAATAGAGTGGGAACATAAGGAAGTGGAAGGGAGTGATAGTCTTTGTGGGACTTTATGTAGGAATGGGTTCTTGAACTGAAATGGATGCATAGGAAAATGTTCAATTTTCCATTAAAAGTCTGCAACTCTATGAACCAGCAAAAAATGTCCAAGGGGGGGTTGAGCTTAATTGGTTGAAGATTAAGTTCCCATTTTGGAGGCCCAAGTACAAATCCCAAAGGGACATCTAATATGTAATTCTAAGTTGCAATTCTTGGTCTTCCATAGTTGGCGTTTAGTGTGGAGGTGGTTTCAATAATAAGTGGATTTCTAAGTTGTGACTCCTGATCTTCTATAAGTGGTTTCTAGTGTGGTTGCTCGGAAGGAGCTATTATTAATCTCATTGTTGTGCTTGCAAGAGTTTGTATTAGTCTCGTGTGGATGCCCGCATGAGAAAAATATTTGTAAATGATTATCAATATAAAAAAAAAGCAAAAAATTGACCAAAAACCCCACATACTAAGAATATTCTTGGATTTTGGCAACTTCCAACATATGATAGGGATATGGACTATGACAAGAAACAATATATAATCAATTTTGACCAAGGGGGACTCATTAAGAGATTTTTCAAATTGTTTATATATGATGGGCATAATGTGGCCAAATGCAGAAAGGGATTCTAGAGCAAGAAAATTTAGGCATTACAAAGTTGGGCACCGACATAAGCTTTGGCTGGGGAGGTGTGCTTCTTGTAGGCATAGTAAGAATTTAGCCATCTCCAAGAGTAGACCACAAAAAGGGACAATCAAGACAAATACAGTTCATCATGATCAATAGAAGTCATGATTGCACAAGACAAAACACACAAAATATAGTATGTACAGGGTGGAATCATTACTTACAAGAAGTATTGCTGATCCATAGTCATGAACCAAAAGCTTCAGAAGCTTTTTGGCCAAACTCTTGATGTAGTATGCACTATGACCATACTTAGCAAATTTATTTGACCACATCGTGAGTCATATCCTTCTCTTTTTGAAACATTTGAACAATAGTCCTCTATGATCTTTCTATATCAACACATATCTTTGGAGTTGCCACTCAAATGTTCCCTATTGATTGGCATTCATTCTAGGGGGACATGTCATGCTCTCTAGATGAAACAAAAAGTCCGTGTATCCTAGAAGCTTACGCCACAGACTTTTGTTGTATCCGCACTTGCAAAAACATCTTCCATGGATGTCATCTTGTCATTCCATGGTGCACAGATCCTTGGTCATCATGCGAAGATTTGTTGATTAATGCAATGGCATGTTCCTACCCATCTTCATTCTTTTGAAGCACACTAACAATAGTAGTACATGATGTGGCAGAGGGGAAAAGATAGAAAGGTTTAGAGTAATTTGAACTTAGCTAGGCTGGTGTATCTTGGAGAGCTTCCTTGATTTGCACATATGCATCAATTGGTTCCTCACTCTAAGTTCATCATGAACAGTGATGAGCACATGGTTATACTGAGAGGAGGGAGGGGGGAGTAAATCAGTATAGCAATAAACTTTTACTTTTTCAACTTAATATTATAAGCATACAACTTAATCTCATAATCACATCCATTGCATATTATTATTCACATAAAATCTACCTATCATGTAACACAAATAGAACACAAGATATACGTGGAAATCCTTACGAGAGAAAACCACGACAAACTAATTGCTTGTATAATAATCTCATACAATTTGTAGGCTCAACCTACTAGAGGCATGAGCCCCTCATTCAAATTTCCACCTTATCAATGTTGCTTCTTCAACAGATGATGGATAACCTTTTTTCTCCACAAATTTGCTATAGCTTTCTTCTTCAAACACTTATAATCTCCTCTTCAAAATCTGCTATAAATTCTTTACAAGTCTGATCATACTTCCTCTCATTCTGCTCATATATTTCCCTTTGATTCTGCTCATAGATCCTCTTTTATTCATTCACATACACCCTATTACTCAAACCTGCCTTTTATGATTTCTTCATTATGTGCTTCACCAGGTCTTCATAAATCTGCATTTAAAGTCTTCATATATTGCTGTATATACTTCACGCTCATTCTCTCCATTTTCAATCTGTATATATATCTTCTAAGATATGTTTTTCCTTCTAAAAGTCATACCTTTTCACAACTAATAGATATATCCCAACCAGTGACACTTCTTCGAAACAAATTACTTCTCTTTTAGTAATCTCACCTCCTTGTTTGCTTTGGATCAGTCTTCATCACTAGTTAGTTTAGAAGCATAACCACTATTCAAAAATGCACCTCTTAGCATATGATTTTGTTTGCATCTAAACATCACCTTAAAGTTTATTAATATAATCATATTAATTACGTTTCTTGCTGCTAAGTCAATTTGCACATAATGGATTGCACAAACCAAGCAATTGCTGTTCCTTTATTATTTATGTCTTTCCCTTGATAAATTCGCCAGCACGTTACATTAATCATGCTATTGCACCTTTCTTTGTTATGGAGTTGTTTCTAATAGTTTAGTCGGCCATATTGTTGACATATGAGGATCAGCTGTTTATTATGTCTGCATTTGTTAATGATCTTAATTGCTGATTATGCAAACTTGAATTACTCCTCATGATAATATTATTTTGCTACATATTACTTCCCATATGAGTTACTGCCTTAGTTTGCTGACAAACTAACCATAACCAAATCGCACTCCTTGAACTGGCTGTCTCACTAAGTCGACTGTTACATAAAGTAGACACAAACTGCACATAAAGTTGCTGTCCTTGGTTTCATGAAGTCAACCATTGCTGACTATTACAAGATCGCTGCACATATCGAGATCAAGATTGCTGTCTTTAGAGATATCAATCACTCTAACAATTAGTGGTCAGCCATGCTGCTCTTTTTGTCTATTTTTGTATTAGTCCTTTTTATTTCTATATCCTTTGTGATTTGTATTAGGCTTTTGACGCGGTCCCTAGAGATAAGCTTTGGCACAGAATGGAAGAACTTGGGATTCCTATGCATCTCAGGCCAGCTGTTCATAGGATATATGATGAGGTTAAAGTCAAAGTCAGAACTTCAGCTGGCATTTCAACTAGCTTTAGGAGCAATATTGGGGTCAAACAAGGGTGGCCTCTATCTCCTACCTTGTTTGGCTAATATATTGACAAGCTTGAAGAGTGGTTAAACATGCAAAATGGCGAGGGTACTTAGCTGGATGAATTTGTGATAAGGTTGCTCCTTTTTTGCTGATGATCTCATTTTGATTGCTAAATCTGCCCTTGGTTTGCAAGAGCATTTATTTGCTCTTGAGTGTTTTTGCAGCATGGTGGGAATGCAAATTAACATCAACAAGACGAAAGTCATGGTTTTCTCTAGTAGAAGAAAACAAAATTAGCATAAATTTTACTTTGATGGCAGCATTCTTGAAGAAGTTATAGATTACAAATATCTTGAAATTGATTTCAACAAAAATCTAAGTTTGGAAGGCTGTAGGAAGAAAAGAACTTTAGGAGGTTGGAAAGCATTTTATGCTCTTCAAAATAGATGTAGAGAGGTAGATCTATGGCATTAGAAAACCATCCAAACTCTTTTTGGGCTTTTAGTGTTGCCGGTTGTCCTATATGGGTGTGAAATTTGGGCCAATAGTACCTCAGTTTCACAATGGAATTAAATCGTGAGAATTTAAAAGCGTTTAATCACAAGCAAGTTCAAAATTAAAAGTACAGTTCCCTATGATATCACGTTTAGTGAAATGGGAGCTGCCCCTATTGAAGCAATTGCTATGGTGCACCTCAGTAGCTATTTAAAAAGAACCCAGCAAATGGGAAAAGGTAGATTTCCTAAGGTTGTCTTTAATGAAATATTGTGCAAAAGAAAGAACACTTGGATGCAACAAAACATCAAATGGATGAGCAAATGGAACATTTATTTGAATATGTGCCCCACAAATAACAAAGAGATAAAGGCCTTCATTATGAATAATTTTTACAAGAGAATATGGGGTATTGGGTTAGGAAGAAAGAAACAATACTATATCAATGAGTTCAATCCCATGTGTGATCATCTTCAAAAAGTTTACATAGGGGCTAATATCTCATGGAGAGCTAAAATTCTTATTGTGCAGCTTAGAACTAACCCTCATTAACTTTGTTGTGAGACCGGGCGGTGGAAAAGGCTAAAAGAGGTTTGGGAAGAAAGGGTTTGCACTTTTTGCACCTCTAGGAAAGTGGAAATTGAAAGGCATTCTATCTTAGAGTGTGATGCCCTCAAAGACAACAAGGATGAGTTTATTAATATCTTAATTGGTAGCTCGTGATATAATTTATTCAGCGAGGAGTATATTGAGAAGCTGAGAGCACTCATCATGAACTTGCATAGGCAAAGAACTGACCCACAGAAGTCTGTTTTGATTGGATAGGCTGTCCCATAGGCTATCCTTAGCCTCGTGGACGTTAAAATTGTCTTCTTCTTCTTCTTCTTCTTCTTCTTCTTGCAATTTGGAAACACCCATCAAAAGCTCTGAATCAGGTTCTTCACCAACTTCTTGGCGATACCACTCTTCATCGTCTATGTCCTTGATATCATTTTCTTCACCCTCAACATCCGTGGTGGCTTGATTTACCCTATTTGACTTTTTCTTCAGTGCTTGCTTGACAAGTTCCTTTTGGCGAACATTTGCTTCTTGCTCAGCTCTTCTCTGTTTCCACAATGCTTCTCTTTGTTCTATGTTATCTCTTAACATCTTAATCTCTTCAGGTGCCTGTTGTGACCTTTTCACACATCACTCCATTGCGAATGGGGACCCCCCTTTTTGCTTGCTTAGATTAGATGCTTTAGTTGTTTAGGGTTTTGATTCGGCAATAATTTGACCTCTAAGGTATTTTTCTCTAGGGAGTTTGCAAGTTGAGCTAGTTCAAGTGGACCTCCAAGAGCCTAAGGTTGATCAAGCGTCCAACATTGACAATTTTGTCTAGTGATGCAAGTATTGCCATTCATTGTGCTAGAATTGCTAGAAGTCCTTCATGTCTCTAGGTTGATAGGAAGGATCAATTTTGAAAGGGTAAAGTCTTTCTCGCAAGTTAAAGAATAAAGACCTCCTTTGTATGTTTGAATTTTTCATCTCTAGAGAAAGCGAGATTCTAAGGCAATCAATTTAGGCAATTTTCCCCCATCAATCTGCAAGAGAGCATTGCATGCTAGCTCCTCCAAACAAAGAAGTTGATCAACTTTAGAAGACGAAAATTTTAAGTTCGAAGGATCAATCAACCATCAAGGTAAAGAAAATTTCAACTTCCAACATCTTGCAAGGCCTGCACACCAACTTAAGTTAATAAAGAGGGCCTGCGCAACAACTTAGGTTAATGAGGAAGTAAAAAATTGCTTAAATAAAATATTAAGCCTCAAAGACATGGAAGAGATGTGAATCAACCTAAGTAAATGGGAAAGCAAAAATTGCCTAAGTCTAATTTCAACCTCCTAAAACAAAGAAGTGGGGGTGCGCATCAACTTAAGTTAACAAGGAAGAGGATGCACACCTACTTAAGTTAATAAGGAAGAAGGGTGCGGATCAACTTAGGTTGATGTGTAAGGTAAGAAAGTCAACCTACATAAACATGGAAGGTAAAAAAGTCAACCCTCAAAAATGTGGAAGGTGAAATAACCACCCCCCCACCCTTTACTTCAAGAGATACAAGATAACTTTTTGGAGAGATGAAGTTTAAATGTACATCCTTGCAAATCGAAAAGGGAAGGACATGAAGCAAACTTAGTCTCACAAGTAATGAAGGCAAATTTCAAAAGACCAAAATTCGTCAACATTTTGGATGAAGTTGATAGGTAGATATTACAGCAAAGCGAATTTGACAAGCAAGAGAAGAAGTTTAATCAAACATGAGTCGGCTGGGCAAATCCAAATGCAAGGCGAGTTGAACTGGAGAAAATTTAAAAAACGTTTTATTTACTTGCCAAGCCGGTTAAGTGAAAGGGTGTAATTCCCTTGGTGAATTTAAAAGAGCAATAAAAAATGTTTTGTTAAGTCGGCCTTCCTAAGGTGGAAGGATGTGACTTTCTATTCAAAGCTTATATATGAGATGAAGGAAACCTTTTGGTGGAGCAAATTCAAATCGAATTATCTTTTTCTTTCTAAATTTGCATAGCAAGGGAGTTGCCTTAAGATCGCTTAAAGAGGTTCTATCAAACTTGCCTAAGGAGAAAAGAGGAATCCACTAGCCTCCATCAAACAAAGTCGTTTCAAATCTGCATCAAAGAAAGACTCAGCAAAATCATTCTAGAATAGAGACTCAGAAAATTAATTCCAAAAGAGGAGTATTTCAAAATTGCCTTAGGAAGATATAACCGGAGAGAAGATTTTCAAAGAGCAAATAAGTCGTGTGGAAGAAGAATCAAAGGGGCTGGTCCATGACGAAAGCCCAAATTGTTATTTTAAACTCTAATTTCTGAGTGGCTACCAAATTTCATTCATCCTCGATTCAAAGATAAAATCACAAAATTTGATCAATCACCTAAGAATTTTTGAGGGAAGGATATATCTCAGATTTCTGAGTAATGATCAGACTTCTTTAGAGTCACAAGAATCAGGTTTTGTAATGCAAATTGAATGAACTAGCATGCTATTTTCCAGAATTTAACATAGATGATTCCAAGTTTTGATTTTGCAAATCTGAAAGCATTCATATTCACAAGAAGAAATCAGAACTTTGGAATATTTCTTGAATTAAGTTTTAAATCATCCTTCAAATGTTCTAACTTCTAGCTTCGTACAAGAACATGGCAGGAGAAGGTACAAGAAAAGATTAGATGAAGATAGCGCTTAAAGGCTTCTATCTGGAATCTCAAATAACTTCAAGATGGAAGAAAGTTGGGGACGCCAACTTGGAGCAGTTCGACTTGACCAAGTTCAAGAGGAGGATGTTTGGCACATGGGATCAAATGCCCTCTACCATGGCAACCAACATGATTAAGAATGGAATTTGTCAAGCCGCTGGCTTCCCACCAGCAGTCCAATGCAATAAATTAATGGTGGAGTGTGCAAGACACTACAATCCTCAAGCAAGGTCAATAGTGGCGCCCAATGGAATGTTTTTAGCACACCTTTCAGAAGAAGCGATTAGAGAGACCTTTGGCATTCCTTGCTACGATGGGATGGTAAACATGACCAAGCAAGAAACAACAAATTATTTTGAGAAGGCACCCGGAAGGTTTATGAATCTTATAACCTCGGATTGGGTAAGTGGACCAAAGAGACCACAATCCAAACTACCCAAGAGGCTTGTATACTTTGATTTTAAGGAAGAATATGGTGATATGGTGTTCATGCTGAATAGAATCATGGGATGTCCACAAGGAGCGATATTCAAAACATGGATGTTTTGTTTTGTAGAGGAAGTCTCTCTAGGCTTAAAAATGATAAGTTTGGCCAAGTTGATTAGTGATAACTTGGACATTCAGTTGAGAGAATGGGAAAGAACAAGAACATTTTACATGAGTTCTTATGTGGTGTATGCATTGGCGAGGCACCTAATATATAAAGGATTGATATGCAAGGGTGAGGTAGGTATCAAGAAGGGACAACTCAAGGTTTATTATTGCTACCCTCAGTTGCAATTGCATGAGAAGCAACACTTCAAGAGAGTCAATGATGTATCTTACCTAGTTATTGCAAGGAGGAATACATAAAAGATTATCAAAAGGGGCTATGGCATTGGTTGAAAAGTTTGGTTGATGGTTTATCCAATTTCCCACTTTCTCATTCATCAGAATTCAAGGGTGTTCATACCATCCATATGGTCTTTCACGGTATCCCACCAATAAGATGGTGCTACTTGAGGTAGTGAGACAACTATCAGAGTTTGATTTTATCCAGAAGGAAGAACAAAGGTCGGGGATTTCATACCCTATTTCAATTGGTAAATTGGTAGAGACATGCTGTTTAGCTCAAGCCATTGAGACAACAAACATAGAGTTGGAGTTCTATCAACTCGGCGTATACAAACAAAGATCATGCTTTGATCCTTATCACAAGATACCTACCGTTAGAGGTAGAAGGTACAAGCATAGAATTGACATGGAGGATTATTGGGCAAACCTTACAGATGAGTTTGCGGTAAGAAGGAAGATGTGGTCCAGGATGACAGTTGATTTCATAAAAAAGTGTAATATCTTTCCAATTTGGGATCAAGTCAAAGATAATGGAGATCATGTATTACCACAATATGAGCAAGAAAAGGATAAACCTATTTTAACACACAGCGGGCTGTAGCATGAACTCATTGATATCAACACGTTAATGAAGGATGTGTTGGATAATTCAAGGTGGTGGGTTGATCAACAAATCAACAAGTTGAGAGGTCAAGGGGTATCACTTAGAAGATGATTTTTCTTCCGAAGAGGATGAAGCAATGAAAAGCAATGAAGAAGTAAATAGTGAAGGAGAAGTTCAAGTCTCTAGGAAAAGGAAGAATACAATTGATAACCCTCAGGAAGGTAGAAGTGTCCGAAAAGAAGTTGCCAGTGTTGAGTCTTGACGGAAGAAGTCAAGGACGAATACTACCTCATCAGTCACAAGTGCTTCCTTAGTGGGGGAGTTAGAGATGAATCAAACATCAATTGAAGAGAACAACTTGGGGAATGTACAAAGAATGGAGCAAGATACACACTCTCAAGATAGGACGTCACCAATTCAGAATCGCCTTGAAGGAGAAAAGACAATCATGATAAATGATTTGGGAGATACTAGCCTAAACACAAATGAGAAGCAAGATGAAGTTGTCATTTCAGCCTTGAAAGGAATCGGTGGTGATAGCAGATTGGAAGATGGGATGGAGTTGTCTACAGTTCCTGACTGGCTAAAAGAGAGAATGAATAAGAAAGCAGTTGTAGAAGTTCAACCCATCGAGGATATAGATGATTTCTTTGTAAGGATTGACAAAGCTAAAGAATAGAAGAAGGCAAAGAAGTTCTCCCACATCTCCAGGGATGATTCAGGGTCACACATATTACAAGTAGCAATCCCCACTGTTGACAAGCCAAGAGAAGAATTACTACCATGGATTATGAGGTTAGAACAATTGACCTTGGGCCCACATTAGAAGAACAAGAATTTCAAGAATCACATCAATCTGACAAAGGCTCCATAGAGTAGAAGAGAAGAAGGATAAATTGGAGACAAAGAATGCAAGATTGAAGGAATACATACAACGGTTGATAAAAGCCAGTGAGATAGGAAGATCAAATGTTTGTTCCACCTCCTTTCATCACATAGGAGTTATTCAAGAGCCTTGAGGCAATGAGAAAAATAAACCAAGGGTTGAAGAAATGGATAGAGAACATCTCAAAGCAAGTAGAAGGATTTCTACAAGAGTTGGTAAGAATGTACGATGAGATGGTATTGTTCAAAGGAAGAGTTCAAAGCATGGAAAACTAGTGGGAAGATTTCCCGATGGCACAAGATAAGATGATTGCCCGTCTTAAGGTACTGTGATGTCTTAAAGTATCCTTCAACCTTCAACCCTTTTGCATTTTTTTTTATCAATCATTCATTAGTAATAGTAAGCAAGAAAGCAGCATTGCATACCATTTGATAGATTAAAGCATTCCGTGAAATCAAGAAGTTCATCTCCCAAAGAACAAATATGTAAGACCCCTTGAAGGAGCAGCAAATACATCAACGAATTGAGCTATCCATATGTCAAGACCTGACTATAGAAACCTTGGAGTCATCTTGGTTGATCATATAATTCAGCATCCAAGAAGATTTTGATCAAGAGAGGGTAGAATACCTTTGGTATTTTATTTTGTGTTAGAGGTTTCTAAAAAACACATCGACAGTGTCTTCTTCACAAATTCATGGAAGATGATGCCTCCTAAATGTGAGCCTTCTTCAACCTTCACAAGTTGCAATGTCATCCGAGGTCCAATTTCCTGAAGCTTCATAGAATTTTGAGAGGATGCTCAATGTACTCGACCACAATCATTTGCAAATTTAACTGTTGCTGCTTCATCCTCCGCCTCATTTTTTGATCCATCTTTTGGCATGATGATAAATTCACTCACATCATTGGGATTCCTTAAATCTGGAATCTGATGATTCGGCACAAACTTTCTAATCCTATGAGAAACATTAATAGGTCATAAATTTATAGCATAATATCGGAAGTCAATCAGCTTGGTCTCTTTCTTGTAACTAAGTAATGCTACTCTTTGATACAGTTGCTGTAGTAGTGTATAAATCGCTGCATTTGCCTTAGCTTGATTACTACCTTCTCACAAATCTCAAATGTTGTCTTATAATTGCTTAAATATACCAATCCAATCGCTTTGACATTAATGACAATATTATCTACACTCTTATGATATCAATGACAACACCAATCTTGTCAATACACTTTTGACATAAATGACAATATGCTCTAACAATCTTGCCCATACTCTTTTGACATTAATGACAAGAATGAATCCCTTTGACATAAATGACAATAATTCCAAGGAGCAAGGCAAAGGAGGAAATCAGCAATAGCTTTATCTTGTTCATCATGATAACCAAGAGAAAGTTAGGATCAAGATCAAAGGACGGTTCATCATTTGTGGTGTTGTAGTTGCTCTCTAAAATGTGCAGCTGTCTATCTTCCCTTTGTATTCTGACCTCTCCATCATATGACATGTCTATTTGATTATATGCGAAGGTCAAGTCATTTGCACCAAGGATGCAAGGCATGATGTGACTACAAGAAGGAGCACTTGGCTCCATCTCATTGCTTACGCATTGCACTTCCAAAGGGTTGGATTGGTTGTGCCTCATCATTAGCTTTTGGCACATCTTTCTTTTTTACTTTCCAGTGTTGCATTGGATTTTTCTTTCTCTCTATTACTTTCTTTGCCCGTTGTTTCTCCTTGCTTCTGTTAATGTTTCTTTTATTTGATCTACCAATAGTATCATCACATCATGTAGGCATTTGTATTATCATTGACTAATATTCATTTCGGACCTACACTATTATTACATCTGTATGGGTTGTTCTATCTTCACATGATGGCTTGAACTTATAGGTTTTTGACTACATGAGTTCTCTTGGATATTCAATACTATGTGCAAGCAACTCATACTGATTTGGATCAGTACTATGTTCACATTGAATGCCTGAATCAGCTGCATCATAGTCATTATATTTAGTTTCTCCTTCCACAGATTCATCCAAATGCATTGTGCTGATCATCCTCATCATTATAGTGCTGAGCATAATCTTCGTCTAAGGAAATTCTTCCTCTTTGCTTACTGAGAGGGCATTTGGACTTTTAAGTGTGACAAGTTGAGCATCCTAATCCAAGATTTGAAAGAAGTTGTTGCTTTACCTTTCTAATGAGATACAATATCTCTTCCTCATCAACTTCTTCTCTATATGATGTATTGGGAAGAATGGAATATTGGCCAACAACACGTGTTTCCACATCCTGATATCCCAATCCAAAATTTTGTACATTATAGGATCTATCCTCATTCAGCCTACCAATAAGCATACCATTTTTAATTTTTTGAGCCTTTTGTAGTTCAACTATTGCCACTTGTTTTTGTCTCTCCTTTTAGAGGCGACCTAGCAATTTTTCTAGTTCAATTCCATCTCTATATGATGCATTGGGAGAAATGGGATATGGATGAGGAGTACGAGTGTCATAGGATCTATCCCTATCTCTTCTACTAATATTCATCTCATTTCTTTTCATTTCATAATTAGACCTATGCGTTTTGTAGTGTGTTCTAATCAAGCTATCATATGAAACTTTAGAAGTATATAGGTCTTGATCTCTTGAGTCAATGAATAAACAATTTCTACTTGATTTACTAACTTTTGAATCTTGATAGGTAGGTTTGACCGTCTTACCATAATTTTGAGCCTCCCAATTTGTTTGTTGTCTCCATGCATGAGCTGAAGCTTCTTGTTCTTGTTGGTAACCAAACTGTCTTCTACTCTCCATTATCAAGCCTTTTGATGTACAAACTGATTATGGGTTGGTTTGAAACAATTTGATCACTTTTCACTTGGAAGAGACAAAATTTTCTTAGTTGCTATAATCTAAAGTACCAAACAAGAACTTGCAGCCCTGTCACATTTTTGTTGGTGTGTCCGCGTGTGCCTTTATGTTAGCATGAGTTGACAAGCTGCCAACTTACATACTGATAAATTGATAATGATGAATCACTAGGGTCTTTGAAATGTGAACTGAATTAGAACATCCCTGACAATGATACCATTTTGTTGGTGTAAGTTGATGGGCGGCCAACTTGCCCAAATAAATAGTTGTAGAAATTTTGAGTTGCTAAGGTTTTGAAGATGTCTTCCAAATGCCTCTTACCCAGCAATGGTTAATTCATCCTTGACAACGATGCCATTTTGTTGGTTCCTAAAATCATTGCTCACATTCGTAATGGATTCAACTTGATTCAAGGCCAAGGAAATGTCATTCTTGAAGGTGGATTAATCATCTCGTCAACAAAATGTGAGTGATGGCAGGTCAATTGCTAAGAGTGGATAATTTCTTCACTTTGGGCTCAACAAAATCCAATAGGATGTTCCTAGAGATAATATCTAACAAGATTTGATCACAACTGAAAATAGACAAACTGAAACAACGGCAACAATATCCAATTTTTGTTTGGTATCAAAGTTGTTACTAGATGAGGACTAACCTACTTCACGTATGACTTCTATTAAGTTGATGAAAACATGCAATACATGATTCTCTATGGATAAAAACTCATAAAACTCATTGGAGATGTTTTCTTGGTTAATAATGACGAATCATGAAATACATACAAACTAACACTTCTAAACTATTGGATAAAGATGCTCATTTTAGGTGCATGGAGGGTCAAATGCTTCCAATATCGGTGCCTATTTAATGGGTTATAAATTTGTAGTTTACTAGAAGAACAACACATAAAAATAAGAAAAGAGAGATGATATGAGATCACTAAATTAATAATCCTTTTTCAAGCTCCAGAGATCCATATGCAATAAGGAAATGACCATTACAAAGAATGATGTAGAATGTTGTGACATTCATCAAATTATTATTACATTCATACCAATAAATGTGCTAAGTGGAAACCCTAAACTAGGATAAACTAGTCACAATTCATTGCTTAGAAGTCCCTCTAAAGATCCACAAATGGCCAAGGGGACAATCAATTAAGAGATTTTTGCTACAAAATAGCTATCTCTTTGTGATGTATAAAAGAAGTTTCTCTATAGTGACTAGATTTGCACAATTTGAAACCCTAGAAGTTCCTTGACATTTGCAATCTCATGGACAGTAGAGATGATTGACCATTGTTCTAGCAAATGAAATGGTATTTCTAATATTGTGCTTAGTCATTCAATCACTTGTGGGAATCCAATTGAGGATTAGCAATTTGGACTTTGGTATGTAGTGCAAGTGCACTATTGTGGACTTTTGGGACTAGATAGTTCAGATCAAGCATGAGGAATATTGACATGTGGAGCTCAACAACTACGTTAATGGTGCTATGGTTGTCCTAATCGTCCACAGTTGAAACCACATTTGAATATGCATCCTCAAGATTAAACAATGGTTTCCAGGCAGGAAAATCTTGATTGGGTAGTTGCAAGGTCAAATTTGGTCATTAATGGTGCTTTTGGGAAGATTTGATTAGTGTAAGGGGCAATCTAGAAGAAATATGGAAGTTTGAAGTGGAAAAAGATGGGAGAAACAAACATGTAGGGTTTTGGCTCAAGACTAGAAGTTGGAACTAGATGGGGGAATGGAAGTCCAAAACTCCAATGAAATACAACAAACTTGGATAAAATGAATGAGTTGGGGATGCGGGAAAACTTGCAAGAAAAGGATGTAGAACTAGAGGTAGGAACATCCCAAAGTCTAGAGAAACTCCACAACTTTAGGAGGAAACAAGAGGTTCTTTGTGGGGAATCAATGCAGAAGTAAACATAGGAACAACACATTGGAGTGGAAATATGTTTGTCTAAAGGAAATCCTTATGGAAGGCTTGGGGGAGAAATTGTAGAAAAAGAGGGAACGAGATGTTATGGATTTTTGCAAGTGGGTAGGAGTTTTGCAAGAGGAACAAGAGAAGGTGAGGGAAAAACTTGCAGAAGGGGGCACAAGAAGTGGATATGGGGGAAAGGGAGGGAATTGGATTTACTTGGAAAGCTAACAAAGGGGAAAAGATCAGAGTTGAACAAGCGTTTGCAAGAAAGAAAGGGAGGTTTAGATGTCTAGTGTGTTAATTTTAAGATCAGACTAATAACAATAAGTAGAAAATAACAAAGGAAACACACATAATGCAATAGTACCCTGGGAACACCTCCCTCTTGGAGGTGAAAAACCCAGCAACAAAGTCTAAATTTGTATTAACTCAGACATCAATATAAGTCTTACAACTTCACTTCACACATGAAGTGGTATAATCAACAGATAACCCGAATTAGGGCACACAACAAAATGAACAACACTTATCTGAGAAATTCACAATCAAATGCAGAATATTCGCTAGGTCTGAAGGTGACACACAACCCTTAGAACAAGTTTGCAGCCTTGTGTGTGGATTTGCGAGCCCTAGCAGTAGTTCGCTGATCTCAGATATGTATTCGCCAACCCTAGATGAAACCTTGAATGAGTTCGCTGATTAGAAGAACAAATTCGTTGCGGATGAGTAGAAGTAATTCGCTGATCATGAGAGGATGATTTTCTGATTGTGTGTTTGATGCTTGTAAATGACTTTGTATATATATGTGACAAACTGACCTAGAAGCCTTAAGTCGGCCTTGCTAATTGAATTCATAATAATCTAAGGTTGGCGCCCAATATAGGGTCAGACCAATAATCATTTACAAGTTACATTTATATATAGGGCCTGTCCTATCCACAAGTTACATTATATATAGGTCTTGCCCAATATTCATAGCAAGATATAATTACAAGTTACATGTATTTGATTTGCAAGGTAATCCGAACTAGCTATTATTTCAACACTCCCTCTTAGCTAGAGAGGATAGTGTAATCATGCATCATGGACTTCTTTATGAGATTCATCTTACATTGCCCACAGAGGATGAATGTAACCTGCAAGAAAACAATCAAGACTTTCCATCTTGCATTGCCCGCAGAGGATGGATCCACCTTGCATTGCTCGTAGAGGGTGGAAGAGGTCTTTCACCTCAACCTTCTCCCAGAGAAGGATATACTGTCACCTTGCATTGCTCGTAGAGGGTGACTCCACCATGCATTGCTCGCAGAGGGTGACTCCACCATGCATTGCCTGCAGAGGGTGGGAGATGCTACTTGATGCATCACTGAGACTGAGACTCCCTCTCAGTCATAGCTGGATTCTCCACAATTCCAAGCCTATCTCTGAAGTATTTAAACTTCACACGAGCAAGAGGCTTGGTGAGAATGTCTGCAACCTGCTCATCAGTGCTGACATATTTCAGCTGTATGGCACCTCTTTGTACCATATCACGAACATAGTGATAGTGAGTTTCCACATGTTTTGATCAGTCATGAAACATAGGATTAGCAGACATTTTAATAAAACTTTGATTATCACAATGAATAACTGTGGGTTCCCAAGGTTGTCCAAACAACCCAGCAAGAAGCTTCCGAAGCCACATTGCTTCTCTTGATGCAATATACTCAGCTTTTGCAGTACTCAAGGCTACTGAGGACTATTTCCTGCTAGCCTAGGAAATCACAGCAGAACCTAAACTGAAACAGATACCTGAAGTGCTCTTCCTATCTGTAACACTTCCTGCCCGATCAAAATCTGAGTAACCTTCCAAGGTAATGATAGTGTTGATTGGATACTTCAGCCCATAGCCAACAGTTCCACATAAGTATCTCAACATATGTTTGGCTGCAATAAGGTGAACGTGCTTTGGCTTGTTCATAAACTGGCTGAGTGCACTCACTGCATAACAAATGTCTGGTCTAGTGTTCACCAGGTACATCAATGATCCAATCAACTGCCTGTACTCAGAAGGATCTGCAAAATCAAAGTTAGCTGCAGATAAACTCAATTTCTTCAAGTTAGTTTCCATAGGAGTAGACATAGGTTTGCAATCCAACATTCCAAATCTATTCAGAATATCAACAGTATATTTTCCTTGACTTAGAATGATTTCATTAGGTGTTTGCCACACTTCTAACCCTAGAAAGTAATGCATTAGACCTAGATCCTTCATTTCAAATTCAGTAGATAATTCTTTCTTACATCTAATGATGAGACTATCTTCACCAGTTAGAAATAAATCATCCACATATAAAACTAGAATTAACATTTCATTACCAAATACTTTAAAGTAAAGGTTAGGATCAACATCATTCTTACAGAATCCTAGAATTACTAAATACTTATCAATTCTTTCATGCCAAGCTCGAGGGGCTTGCTTGAGGCCATAAAAAACTTTCTTTAATCTGCACACATGAGATTCTTTGCTATGAATCTCATAGCCTTTCGGTTGCTCAACATAAACTTCTTCCTCAATCACACCATTAAGGAAGGCTGTTTTTACATCCATCTGATGCAACTTCCAGCCTTTAGTTGCAACAATAGCTATAATAGTTCTAATAGAAGTATATCTAGCAACAGGAGCAAATGTTTCCTCATAATCTATACCTTCCTTTTGAGAAAAGCCACGAGCAAGAAATCTATCTTTATATTTCTCAATACTACCATCAACATCATGTTTAATTTTAAACAACCATTTAGAAGAAACAATAAACTTACCTTTAGGTCTAGGCACAATATCCCAGACATCATTCTTGATGATGGATTGATACTCTTCGTCCATAGCTTGTTTCCATGTTTGCTGGTTCATAGCTTCTTCTATGTTTGATGGTTTAGTCTCAATTATATTGCACATCATTGCAACATAGTTTGAGAATTTCTGAGGTCTTCGGCTTTCTCTAAATGTTCCTTGAGGAGCTGCAAACTTTTCTGCTTTTTGAATTGTGCTCCTAACCCAAAGTGGTCTTTTCTTGTTTACTGCAACATCTGTAGGTCCATCAGTTGGATCCAAGGGCTCAAAAGGATCACTACAATCAATGTGTTGAGGATGCTCAATAGGCTCCCTCTGAATCTCAGGGGACTCTCTTTGAATCTCAGGGTTAGTATCAATATCCATATTTTGATTATCAACAATTTCCTTATCATTATTAGCAAGATAACCTTTAGATTTCTTAAAAGCAATATTCTCTTCAAAAGTAACATCTCTACTTACCTCAATATACCTTTGTCCTAGAATGTAGATGCGGAAAGCTTTGGAGGTCTCACTGTATCCAACAAGTATGCCTTTATTCCCGGATTGTTCTAGCTTAGTTCTCTTTTCCTTTGGAACGTGAACATAGACAGGACTTCCAAAAATCCTTAGGTGACTGATGTCTGGTTTGACTCCAGTGAAGGCTTCTTCAGGAGTCCTGTTCTTCAATACTCGATGAGGGCATCTATTCTGAATATATACTGCAGTTTTGGAAGCCTCGGCCCATAAGAAGGTTTGAAGATCCTGATCATGAATCATGGCTTTAGCAACTTCAACAATGGATCTATTCTTCCTTTCAGCTACTCCATTTTGCTAAGGATTGTAGGGAACGTAGAACTCCCTCTTAATTCCTGTCTCTACATAAAAATAATGAAAGCTGCCTGAGGTGTATTCACCTCCATTATCAGATCTTAACACTTTAATTCTTTTACCAAACATATTCTCAGCTAAGGCTTTAAATTCTTTGAACCTACTTAGTACTTCATCAGATTCTTTTGTTTTCAGAAAATAAATCCAAGTCTTTCTAGAAAAATCATCTATGAATGTAACATAATATAGAAATCCATTGGGAGAAGGAACTGACATAGGTCTACATAAGTCAGAATGAACAAGTGCCAATTTTTTCTTGGCTCTACTTTCACTTTTATGAAATGGTCTTTTAGTGTTCTTACCTAATGCACAACCTTTGCAATTATCATCATGAAAATGACTAAGTTTAGGCATACCTTTAACTATCTTTTCAAGTGAAGGAAGTGCCTGGAAATGAAGGTGAGCAAGCCTTTTGTGCCATAGCTCGCTAGATTCGGGAGCCTCATGAATGAGTGCTTGAACAGGGTGAGCTGAAAGCTTATACAAACTATCATATCTATTTCCAATAACACGAGCAGATTTAAAACTATATTTCTTAGGCCATGCAAGTACTCTACCCTCAGAAAATGCTACTTGATAACCTTTATCTTCTAGGGCAGAAATGGAGATTAAATTTCTTATAATTCCAGGAACAAATAAAATATCACTAAGATGCAAGGAGATACCAGATTCTAAATTTAAAGAAGTATTACCAAAACCTCTTATCGAATACTGAGCATCATCACCAATTACCACATGAAGGTTGAACTCTTTCTCCATTAAGTCTGAGAGGTGCTCCCGGTACCCCGTGATATGCCTGGATGCACCACTGTCGATCAACCAAGTGTTGCTGTCAGTTGGCACATTGCTGGATAAGGCAGAAATGAAGAGGAAGTCTTCGTTATCCTTTGAATCTGCAACTTCATTCAGGTTTGCTTCTCCTTGCTTGGGCAGATTCTGACATTCCTTAGAATTGTGTCCAAACTTATCACATCTGAAGCAACAGACACGTGAAAGATCTCTTGGCTTCTTCCTTGAATCATGAGCAGCAGGAGGTCTGAAATCTCTATTTCTTTTGAAGTTGTTCTTCTTCCAATGATCACTCTTCCTTTTGACATTTTGAGATGCAAGCATGTGATGGTCACCTCCATGAGTGCCCTTGAGCATTCCTCTTGCAACTAAGCGTGATTCTTCTTGAATGCAATCAGACGGAAGGCGATCAAATGTGGGAATTTCAGATCTTCTGCTTATGCTTTGAATGAATGGATCCCAAGAATTAGGAAGTCCATTTTGTGAGATCATGACAATGTCCTTGTCCACAACTTCATTTCCAATGGAGCTGAGTTGATCCTTCAATTCTGAAATTTTCATGAAGAAAGACATTACTAAATCTCCCTTACCCATCTTGCCTTGAAGTAGTTGTTGCCTTAGGGTAAGTGCCCGACTGATGTTGTTGATCTCATACATTCCCTCTAAGTGTTTGAACATCTCCCTGGCTGAAGGTAGCTTGGAGATGATTGGGACAAGATGATCCTTTACAAAATCAATTAGGAACTTCTTGGCCTTAAGAGCATTCTTCTTGAACTGCTTTAACTCTTCTGGATCTGAGGGCTCAGGCAGATCCTTATCTTCTACAAACTGCAGCGGATCAATCTCCTCAAGGGCAAGGAGAACACGAACCTTCCAAGAGGTAAAATTAAGAGCCCCATCAATTCTGTCTTCTACTTTCAGACCTGTCACCATCTTGAAAATAAAACAACAACTGAAAGTGAAAGCTTACTATCAATCTGATTACTTAGAATGAACCTAAAGCTCTGATACCATGTTAATTTTAAGATCAGACTGATAACAATAAGCAGAAAATAACAAAGGAAACACACAACGCAGCAGTACCTTGGGAAAACCTCCCTCTTGGAGGTGAAAAACCCACCAACAGAGTCTAAATTTGTATTAACTCAGACATCAGTATAATTCTTACAACTTCACTTCACACATGAAGTGGTATAATTAGCAGATAACCCGAATTAGGGCACACAACAGAATGAACAACAGTTATTTGAGAAATTCACAATCTGATGCAGAATATTCGCTAGGTCTGAAGGTGACACACAACCCTTAGAACAAGTTTGCAGCCCTGTGTGTGGATTCGCTAGCCCTAGCAGCAGTTGGCTGATCTTAGAGATGTATTTGCTAGCCCTAGCAGCAGTTCGCTGATCTCAGAGATGTATTCGCTAGCCCTAGATGAAACCTTGAATGAGTTCGTTGATTAGAAGAACAAATTCGTTGTGGAGAAGTAATTCGCTGATCATGAGAGGATGATTTTCTGATTGTGTTTGATGCTTGTAAATGACTTTGTATATATATGTGACAAACTGACCTAGAAGCCTTAGGTCGACCTTGCTAATTGAATTCATAATAATCGAAGGTTGGCGCCCAATATAGGGTCAGACCAATAATCATTTACAAGTTATATTTATATATAGGGCCTGTCCTATCCACAAGTTACATTATATATAGGTCTTGCTCAATATTCATAGCAAGATATAATTACAAGTTACATGTATTTGATTTGCAAGGTAACCTGAACTAGCTATTATTTCAACATAGTGCAATCTTGCAAAATGAGGGAATGAAAGAAAACAAAGAGAGGAAGGGGACTCGATAGATTTTGTAGAGATTAGATGCTTGAACCAAAATGTATGGGCAAGGAAATGTTTGGTTGTGTAGTAAAAGTTCACAACTCTGAAACACTGAAAAATGACCAAAAACATCCATATTTAAAATTTTATTGGATTTTGGCAACTTCCAACATATGATAGGGATATGGAGGATGGCAAGGAACAATATATATGCAATTTTGACCAAGGGTGATCTATGATGGACATAATGAGGCCAAATCCACAAAGGGGGCCTAGATTAAACAAATTTTAGGGCACTTCAATGTTTAGCACCAATAGGCCTTATGGCACAAATGACAAGGCTAGTTGCAACTAATTAGGATACTATGGCACCAATCCTTGATTTGAAAACCACAGACTCATCTCCTCTGACATGTCATAGTCAATTAAATCTGACAAGAATTCAATAAGACACCATCAACACCATGTCCCTATGTACAAGACTTCCATTAACACCTAGGGACAATAAAAAATTGATTTTGATTAAGATTTGTAGAGACCCATGACTAGAATATATCCATTTTAAATAACCAAGGCAAGAAAAATTGCAAACTTTCAAATCCATCCCTTGACTGGCCATGATTGTATCTAGTATGAATTTCTTGCTTGGGATTGAAGATCATTCTTAGGTTCAAATTTGCACCTGTTAAATATTCGAAGGTTAGAAATCCATTTTAAATATTCCCACAAGTTTTTGTAGACTAGATTCTTTTGTATCAAGTTTGTTATTTATCCTTTTTATATGGAAAATATGTCAAATAAATCCTTAGGATGATCTTACACATGGTATTAGCATGATAATAGATGGTGAGAAGACTATTGAACTCAATTTCACTATTTTTATCCTCGTTATCAAATATTGGGGGAATCAAATGGCCATCCTAATATTTTACTAGGTTAGCACTTCCATATAGCTATGACATCTTTTGTGTTTTGTGGGGTCTTGGTCTATCAAGAACTAGTAAGCTTCTCAAAATAGTGGCGAACCTTCTACCATCCAACTCCACTTGGAAGGTAGGCAATGGAAATTTACCCACTTAGGGATGATAGTTGTGAAGTCGAACCCCACTAATCTTTATTTCTCTCACCTTTCTACTACAATATCTTACAAACCTAGGGTTGTATCCACCTCTTAGACTATGGCCATCCACACCACAACAACCAATTCACTTGGAAGATGGGCATTAGTACCATGGGACATCTTTGATTACCCAAGAAATTTCACCCTAAGAAATCTCACTTTGCTCAAGCTTGAGTGATCATGATTACCAATCAGACAAATGATTGTTACACTCCACATCTACTGAATGTATGGTTAAATATGCCTTTGACTCCCAATCAAAAGAGGGATAGGTTCCTCTAGGTAACTAGGTTGATCTTTACACCCTAGATTCTTGGACCAAAGTTGAAAGCCTTATGCAGCTCTTACACAACAATTTATTCACGATGGACAATTTATGAAAGAAGGGTATGGTTGGACCCTCCTAATTTTCCCTTCATGTTGCCAAGACCATTCAACATCTATTCTTTGAATTCTCCTTGGTTTTTTAGATTTTGGTTCTAATGGTACAATCTATCAAATGTTCTGCTCTTCACCTAGACAACATCAATTCACCAAGTTTGACTGGAAGGTCTTCAAATAAGAGACGGAGTTCCTATAATTCACGAGCTACATAGCACCTAACTTATCTCGTGGGTCATCTAGAAATAGAGGAGTTCCAAAACATTCAACGACCCAATACTTAGGGTCGAACAAATTATCAAACAAATTCAAAGACAATTGGAATGTGTTGTGACGTTTTCACACATTGCCCCATTGCAAATGCGGATCCCTCTTTTTTCGTTGGATAGATTTGGGGTTTGCTTAGTTTTTTGGTTAGCTTGGCAGTCAATTTTGTCTCTTAACTCTTATGAGGAAGGTGATGTCTTGTCAATTAAGATGAGAATGCATTGTTAATCCATAGAGTAAGTGTAAGAGTCTGTCCTTGCCAAGGGTAATCATTGATTGGAAGTCTAAGTCCAGGATCCTAAGGAGGGCGATCTTTAAAATTTCAGGAATGTAATTAGAGATGAGGAAATTCACAAGATGAAAAGTTGTTAAAGTAACAAAGTTGTTAAGCTGTCAAAAATGTGAAAAGGATGTCAAAATTGTCAATGCTGTCAAAGGGTTGTTAGGAAAAGTGAAACACGGAAAATACAAGTACAAAAATTGTGAAAATTGAAAGGAAAGTGAAGTGATCCCATGTTCTTGACATGAAAAATCCTTCTCCAATACATAAATTTTTTCAAATTCCTTCCATGTCTTGGTAAGATATCAAGTTCTCCTCTCCAAGATGAATTTGCACTCAAAGTCTTCCTTTCGAAACATATAACATATGTCCTTGTCCTATGTGAAAATGCACTCCATCCAAGGAAAATTTCTTGACAATAGTGGAAATGCGCTCCATCTAAGGAAAATTTCTTGACAATAGTGAAAATGCGCTCTATCTAAGGAAAATTTCCTGACAACAGTGAAAATGCTCTCCATCTAACAATTTTTTTTTGACAATAGTGAAAATGCGCTCCATCTAAGGAAAATTTCTTGACAACAGTGAAAATGTGCTCTTCTATGGAAAATCCTTGACAATAGTGCAAATGTGTTCATCCCCAACTTGCAAAATTCCTTGTGCTATTAGAAATTCCGCTCAGCCAACAAAGGAATTTCTTGAGCAAGGTCAAAATGTGCTCTACATATGAGAAAATTCCTTGACAACAATGAAAATGCGCTCCAAGGAAGGAAATATCTTCCTAGTATCTAAAATTCACTCGAAGGATAAATTTCCTCTCCATGCTCCAAATGTGCTCAACAAGAAGGATGATGAAAAAACACTAAGTAAGGAGGGCGCTATTCCACTAGGCTTGAAAACCACATCATTTCCAAGGAGATAAGGAAATGCGCTCAAGAAGGAATTTCCTCCCTACTTCTAAATCACACTCTTTCTTGTCCTTAAGAAGATCTCAAATGTGCTCAAGAATTCCTTGGCATACATGAAATCACGCCCACAACATTTCCTGAAGAGTGTGGAAAAGTGCTCAAGGTGAAATTCCTTCTCCCTTTCATTTTTGTGCCCAAGTATGCATAGGTAACATTGTAAACAAGGAAAGATAAGTCAGCTCAACCAAAAACACGAGCAATCATTTTCCTCCATCAATTCCAAGTATCGACAAGCAGAGGAAGGAACTAATCAAGAGCAACATCAAGTGAAAATCCTTAAAGGAGAAATCAAGGAGAATTCATCAAATCAAACAAGGCAACAAGTAAAGGAAGTGAATTAAATTCAAGTCGGAATTCCTTGGTGGTCATGGATTTCTGTGACCAAGTTCTAATCCTGCCCTAGTGTGCAAGAGAAAGTGCAAGTTTCACATTTTTCAAGGTTTATTTTAATTCACTTGCATTTTATTTGAGGATTAACATATTTTATATTTACCAAATTAGTGATTTGTGGTGCTTGATCTTTTTAGGAATCATGGCTAGGAACTCAATGATGTACAATGTGAAGGATGAACATTGAAGGAGACATGAATGATAAACATCAAGGACTTCACAATGTGAAAAGGACCAACAAAGAGGATTACTCTACAATGTGAAAGACTTTACAACACCGACATGGAAGTTATCAAGTTCAAGGAAGATTAATGAAAAGGAAGCTCAACATTGCAATATGAAGACTCAACAACAACAAGAGGATCAAGGATCTCAAGGATAAGCATTGCAATGCGAAGACAACAACTCAACAAGAGGAAGCTTGTGGAATGATGAAGAATGAGGCAAGCAAACAAGTGAATGAGAAAGATATCCCACTAGCGCAAGGGAATTAAAAAATCAAGGTCAAGAACATCACAAGGTGGATTCCCAAACATGAAAATGAAATGCATCACAAGAAGGTGAATTCCTGAATGACAAGATTGAAAGTGAAACGTGATCAAGGAAAGAAGATAGTTTCAAAAGAGTTAAGCAAAGTTAGAAACTTGATCAAGATGATGCAATTTGGGAATATGAACCATCACAATTAGTCAAGAGGTTCGATAATGTTGAGTATCAAGAGATATAGATAAGGATGCAATGACTCTTTGTGATGACCTACAAGGAGTACAAGTTGAGGTGGCACCTGTTCATCATCGATTAATCAGGAGATGCTACGTCGACATGTCCAAGTTCAATTACCTTGACTCATTAACAACTACACATGTGAAGGGCACTAAATTCAATATACCTGACCTCATTTCTCATTAGTCTGCATTCAAAGGACATGTGTCCAAAATGTTGTAATGACCTCATTGGTCAATGAGGTGTAAGTTGTAACTAACCCTAATTAGGGTTTCTTTGAATTATCTCTGCCATTGATTTTAATCAATCCTGGCCCTTCATTTGTAATTGAGTCCTTATATAAGGCTTAGTCTTCTCATTTGTAAAGGTTAATAGTTAATAGTCAGAGAATAATATAGCTAGGAGTTAGAATAGTAGTGGAAGAGATAGGAATTGTTGCCAAGGCTATGTTGAAATAAACATATGATTTTTCACTGAAGATATGGTGGATTTCTTTGTATTGTTTTACATGTTGCATGGTTTCTACTCCTCAAGTTTTAGATTTGTTTACATGGAGTTGGTTAGTTGAATGGAAGATCTATTGTTGATTAATGATGAAGCCTATATGTTCATACCATTTGGAATTTGTTGATTGCAAATTGCAGTGCATGATTAGTCTAAACTCATATTGAAAACTTAACTTCAATTGCTCTATGCTCATTGTTCATGGTGTTGATGTGCATAAGTGATATGAAAATAATTTGCATACCCTTAGGAGATTGCACCATCTTTGTGTAGTTGTTTCCTCATGGTGAAGCAAAGCTTGGTTTTGTTTCACTAAATCAACAATCATTTCTTGCATTGATAGGTGTTAGCTTAGATTTCCTCAACCTTTCATCTTTTGTCTTTTATTTTCCAAAGTTAGTTAGTTTCCATGTTCCAGCAAAACAAGTCCCTTTGTGATTACCAGCAATATCATTTCAAATCATTGAGTCTATCCATAATACAAACTTGATCATTTGCATTGTAAACCTTGGGCTTGCCTTGTTTGATCATGAAGGTTAGCATTTGAGGTTTCCTTGTTCAAGAGAGGATAGAATACTTAGTATTTTATTCTGTGTTTGAGGTGTCATAAAAAATGTATCAACAGAATGATGGTTCTATAATTCACATGTTCAATCAAATGATATATTTGACTCCTCTAGTATAGTTGATTGTCAAAGTGGTTCACATTTGTACCATCTTGTCTCATTACAAGGCTAATTATTTCACAATCATACCTTCAAGAAGTGGGACTTAACCCCCTTGCAGCATTTCAAACTCAATTTGTAAGGGTTCCAAGTGAATTCTAGGTCAAGCTAATAGTGGTGGCATAATTTGAGACTGCACAAGGAAGCTTGAGAGGCTTTGACTTAAAAATTTATTGAATTGATTGAATTTGTGTATGGAAGTCTAGATAGCCGAGAATCTTCAATAACAGCTGCCCATTATTTAACGAGTTTCTCAATTTATCATTTCCAAGGTTTAGACACATGAAGGGGACCAAACCTTCCTTGAACCATGACTACTAATGTCCCACAAGTCAGGACAAAGGTTTGGGACGTTCATTTGGTTAGTTTTCAACATAAAATTTTATAAAAGACACCAAAGTTTATAGGGCTGCTTGCTGGTAAGCCTCACTTTGCACAACTTTCATGATGGAAAGCTTCACTACTTGATTGGACATGACAAAGTTCTAGATATGATTTAATGATCGACCAACTCAGTTCATATTTGGCCCTCGCCACCCATTTAAGGATAGAAACTTGGCGGTGTGCCTTGGGTTGCATTGTTACTCATTCCAATCATTTATGTCACTTGCCTCTTCCCTTCCCTTAGTAGTTTATCCCATTTTCCCTTGTATATTCTTTCCTCCACACCTAGTTACCATCCCTGCTGTCTACTCTTTTATCTCATTTCCTATACCTATTTTATTTTTCTCATCTAATTTACTTACTTTTACTCAACCCCTTGATCCCCTTCACTCTCTTTCCTTCCCTCCACCCTCCATGTCTCCTTTTGTCTGTCCTTCTCCATGCTCGCCACCTGCCCTACTCCCATGAACTTCTCACACATTATCCTCCCTTCCACTTTCCTTTTCAAAGCAAGGCATTCATGTCTCCTCTGTGCTCACATCCAATGCCTTTTCTACTCACTTATTACTGCATCCTCATTTTCTTTTTCACACAGTGTTTCACCTTTTCACTTACAGTACCACTATTATAGTTTGGAAAAGGTATTTAATCTCTGCATTTAAATTATTCCTTTCCTTAATTTCCATGAGTGGCAAGTCACTTGAACAATTGGTTTACATGGCTAATGGATCCCTAGAGGTCTGAAAAATGGTGAAAATCTCCATTACCAATATCTTTTAAATTTCTCACTCGAGCCCATTGTCAAATCTAATTGATTATTACAAAACCACAAAGGACACATTTCAAGGACTGGGATTGAGGAGAAGCCTTAGTCTGAGAACCTAGTCTATCAATACTTCATGTTCATTTGCCAAGAGATTTACTAAATCCAAGCACTTTATGTATATCCAAAAAGAGATTTCAAGTTCAGTAAGAAGGTCAACAATCCTCAATGGTAGATACAGTAACAGCTACGCTCAATATGCATTAGACTGTACTCGATTGCCTAGATGAGGAGCATCAACTATCCTTGAAAAAGGGATCTTCCTGTCGTAAAGCTCTGCAACTTTTCACAAGAAGGTCGTGGTGGGTACAAATAACCTTCTTTTCCAAGATATTGACTTTACTACATGTCTCTTTTTACAAATGGCTACCCTACTCATGTATACTCCCTAGCTGATATGCAGGTCATCTCTTACCATTTGCCTTCTCATGCTAGGTCCTCCTTCATCTCTCCTCATATCACCTACATTCCTTCTCCCTGCTATTTCCTTTGGCTTCTCATATAAACAGCTTCTCCCATCCCCATCCTCTACCATAATCCATCCATACTCTCATTCTTCCAGCTTAGCTTGGAGCAGTGGCTGATTCTATCCAGCCTAATAATGCAACCTGCCTTTGAAAATGACCAATGTTTGAAAATTCCCTCTTCAATCCAAACCAATTGCTACTGCTTCATCCAAGTCACATTTTGCACTTGCTAATTAATGTCCTCTCCTAACTGTGAAGGTTCAACCAGTTGAACCCAAACTTAGGCAACCGTGGCTCTTTGATCTTTATCATGGGGGAGTATTCAAGTCAATCTAGAAATTTCACAGGCCAAACATGCAACACCTGTTCTCCAACAGTCTGAGAATGTGACCCTCCTACGAAGAACCTTAAGCATCAACACTCAGGACTCTAAAATCTAGATAAGATACTCTCCAATGGTTGAGAAAGCCATCTCCAATGCTCCTGCTGCATCAGCATCTTCCAAGAATGGCATAATGGGTACAAACACTCCACTTCAAGGGTCTCATTGGCAAGTACCAATCTTTTAGCCTACAGCAAGCTCAAGGAGCAGTTTGGTTTGCTATAGTATAGGCAAACGCAATTCAGAGTCTTTAATCTTCTTCCAAGTACCAGTATGGTTTTTTTTTTGGGTATCTATATGGATAAACATGGGGCAGCCCTCCCTCAGCCTGTATGTCGTAATATAAATTAACTTAGAGTTTTGATACTTACGACTTCTGATGGTTCTTGAACTCTTTGACTCTGTTAAGGCATCATGATTCATCATACTCCCTGATCTGAGGATATTGGCTTGATTACTGTAATGTCCCCACTTTGAAATACAATTTAATGATAAATGATAATAATAAAATAAAAATAAAAATATAAAAGAATATAATTAAATATAATTAAACTTTAATTAAGTTAATGAATGGTCAAAGGCATGAAATGAAAAGTTGTGACTTCCTCAAACATGAGATATAAGAGGGAGAAGAGAACCTCATTTGAGGGGGATAATTTGGGAATCAGAAGTGCAGATCTGATTTAAATAAGAAGTGCAGATCTGACTTAAATAAGAGTGCAAATCTGATTGTGAAAGGTTGTGTCCCTTTCAAAGGGCAGAAGTAATGAAGAGTTGCACTCTTTCAAAGGGTGCTAATGGTGAAAGGGTGTGTCTCTTGCCAAAGGGCATCCATAGTGAAGAGGTGTGAACTCTCCCTCACATTGGAGGATATAAAGTGGAGAAGTTTCATTTGATAAGGAAGGATCCATGGAATAGAACAAAATATCTGAAGCAGCAGATTTAGGAGCAGACCTAAGTCAGAATTATAACAAAATCTGAAAGAATGATATGAACATTTATCAAAGAGATCAGAAGACAAATACAAATCTGTGAACAATAATAAAGAAGGCATCGAAGGAAAAGAAGAGGAAATATTAAATTAATAACCAGAGAATCAGACCTGATGGAATAGAAAGGATTCTCACACATTCTCTCTCTCTCTCTCTCTCACACACAAACACACACACACACACACACACACAGATATATCTGAGTATAGGCAGCAGATCAGATTGATATAAACAGCAGACCTGTGCATTTAAAGAGGGAAACAACATTGAATTATATCTGTCCAAATTACCACAACAGACTGAAAATAGATAACCTGCAGTAATTCTACAAGTATATTGCGCAAGATTTAGTGTCCTCCCAAAAGGGGACATTACAAGTGGGGTATCAGAGCATGATCTTGCTAGCCTGTAGGGTAAGGATAAATTGATTATGCATTATAATCAATGATAAGGGGATATATTAACTCTGTCCAAAATTATGGCAACAAAATAAATGACAATGGCAAGACAATATGAGAGATTGTTAAACATACGTGTATTGTGCGAAGAAGACAATCAAGTATATAATATATACACTAGATAAAGAGAGAATATTATGGATATCCAAGGTGATGTATATGAAGAGACTGTAACAGATTTTTGAGAAGAGATTGTGGATACTTTATGACAATCTTATGATCAGATTATGGAAAACTTTATAGCAGACTTATGGAAGAGATTTATTATGGACTAATGATTACCCCAAGAGATAGTTTTGGTCCTGGTTGGACGCTCCTGCCTCTTGTGGATAAAGTGAATTGGCCCAAGAGATGGTTTTGGTCCTGATTGGATGCTCATGCCTCTTGTGGATAAAGTGAATTGGCCCAAGAGATGGTTTTGGTCCTGATTGGACGCTCATGCCTCTTGTGGATAAAGTGAATTGGCCCAAGAGATGGTTTTGGTCCTGATTGGACGCTCATGCCTCTTGTGGATAAAGCGAATTGGCCCAAGAGATGGTTCTTGTCTTGGTTGGACGCTTTTGCCTCGTGCAGATAAAGTGTATTGGCCCAAGAGATGGCTCTAGTCCTGGTGGGACGCTCCTGCCTCTTGTGGATAAAGTGAATTAGCCCAAGAGGTGGTTCTGGTCTTGGTTGGACGCTCTTGCCTATTGTGGATAAAGTGAATTGGCCGAAGAGATGGTTCTAGTCCTGGTTGGACGCGCTTGCCTCTTGTGGATAAAGCGAATTGGCCCAAGAGATGGTTCTGGTCCTGGTTGGATGCTCCTGCCTCTTGTGGATTGGTTGGACGCTCCTGCCTCTTGAGGGTAAAATGATAGATTGATTGGCCCAAGGGATGGATCTGGTCTTGGTTGGATATTCTTTGTGTACCGCTGCAACTGGTACAAGAAATAATAATGTACATGACAATGCATACCAGACACGGCAGTAAAATATATCTTTATTTGCACATGCAATTATTACAGAGAAGAAGACTAGAGATGATTGGCCAAGGATTACAATAGATCCGACTATATTGTACTACTTCCTTGGCGGTACACATCATATTTAAAGAACCCAATGGTTGCCGAGAGGAACACAACTGTCAACCAACCGACACATAACTATTGAGAGTGACAACCCACTTAATATAATTAATTAATACATTGGCAGATAACAAATAAAACCATAGGAATTTTATGCCATCTACATCATCCCCCCCAAAAGAAAAAGTCGTCTTCCAAACGACAAGTAAACATAAAGTAACATCTGAAAAGACTAATGACAAGAGTGTAGGAAATGACTTTTATTGGACAACCTCAAGTTGTAGTGTACCTGCCAAATCAAATGGGGGTTTGGGGGCAACGCTCTCAATGGGGTATGGGGTCAAGGGGCAGTGCCCCTCGCGGGGTCTCGGGGCAGCGGCTAGGGCGTGTTCCCTGTCGCGGTAAAGAGCGGGGTCGAGGGGCAGTGCCCCCGCTGCCAACACCAATTTACAACCTTTAGAACCACACGAAACTCCATGGCACACATCATTTTTGTAATTTTTTAAGACGCCAAAAACATCGTTAATGAAGCCAATAAATGGAGATTTCACTCCTACCACCTGCTTTTTCTGTTCCCGTAAGTGTTGTGCATTGCACACACTCCTCGTCGCCGACAGGGTCCCCCCTCTTTTTCTTTTTTGGTTTTCGTCTTGCCCCCGGTGTGGGATTTTGATTTTTATCTGCCATTGAGATGCAGCAGGTAGTAGTGAGGAAATGATCCTGCAGGAGAGTGAGCCCGCCCAGTTCTTGAAGTCCTTAGGAGTTCGTATCAAAGGTCAGGCATGATCCCCTTCGGGATCAAAGGGTTGAATCATGAGCCGTACAAGAAGATGGGGCATCTGTTAATTTAAGTTGCAGGGCCAAGGGGTCAGTTTGCAGAGAGTCTCATAATTTTAGATGTTCAAAATTCTCACAAGGGAGACTAATTTTCGAATGAGTTTGAAAATTGGCTAAGTAGGTAAAAATGTCCGTTATCCATGAGTTTTGCAAAAAGGCATTTCAGGCCGCGAATTTGGCTGTAATTTAAAACATTTTCAAAGACCCTTCCAAGCCGGAAAACATGAGTTAGGGAAGAGCGTTTTAACTTGGTAACTTTTTTAAAATGGCCTTTTGACCAGAAAATAGAGAATAAGAGTAAGGCGTCATTTTTACGAACTTTGCAAAATGGCCGAGAATCCCGAAAATGATGTAAAGCATTTAACTCATTAATTTTGCAAAATGATTCTTTGGGCCGAAAATGGCTATTGCAATGGAGGGAAAGGTTTTAACTTTTAAAGTTTGCAAAGTGAGCCTTCAGGCCGAATTTCAAAGTGAGGCAAAGCGTTAGTTTTGTAACTTTTCAAAAATACCTCCCAGCCCGAAAATGAGTTAGGCGTCACTTTTTAATAGCTTGCAAAAAATGCTTTTGGCCCGAAAATGCCAATGCAAGGAAGGCGTTAACTCAAAACATTTTCAAAAAGTCTTTCTAGCCCGAAAATGAAAATGAAGGGAGGTGTTATCTTTAAAACTTTTTAAAAACTCCCTTGCAGTCCAAAATCGTGAAATAAGTAGGGCGTTCTGATTTTTAGAGTTTGCAAAAGGGGCTTTTGGCCCGAAAGTGCAAGTCAGGGAAAGCGTTAAAATTAAATAACTTTTCAAATGCCTTCTTCAGGCCGAAATTCGTGAAAACGCTCAAAAACTGAAAAGTTAAAGTTTGCATTTTGTTCTTTCAAGCCGAAAATGCGAAAATAGGTGAAGGCGTTAAAACATAAAAGCTTTTCAAGCGACTCTTCCAGCCCGAGATCGCATGAAGGCCAAGGGGGGTTTTCAAATTCAAGCTTTTCAAGCGCCTCTCCTAGCCTGAGATCGCGTGAAGAGAAAGAGAGGTATTTAACTCAACCGGATTTGCGGAGCCTTCCTTTATGCCGAAAATACGAAGTTAGAGAGTGTGGTGAAGGTGTTAGATTTTGCATTCACCTCTTTTTTTGCCGAAGTACAAAATCGCGTGTAGGGAAAGGGGGCGTTGTTCTTAAGCTTTTCACAAACCTCCCTCAGCCCGAAATTGGAAGTCGCGTAAAAAAGGAAAGTGGAAAGGTGTTTAACTTGGCAAAAAACCCTTGCAATCCAAAGTCGCGTAAAAGGGGAAAGTAGAAAGGTGTTAGACTTTGCAAAATCGCTCAAGTCTCCGAAGTTTCAAGAATCTCAATTTGCAGAAGGTCGTTTTTGGCTGAAGATCATTCTGCGTTGGGCAGTCCGCCAGGTAAGATTCGATTCCCTCCTTCAAATCATTAATTTGTGCAAAATTGGTCATGATGTTTAAGCTGGGGATAGACATGGGTGAGAAAGTGAAGTTTTGTAGGTCATGATTTTAAAAACATCAAGCATAGCATACAGATAACAATAACCAGCTAGGGAATTAACTGTTGAAATGAAAATTCAGACAGAGAAATTTTGAAAATTCAAATCTAAACATTCGAACCCCGAGTTGCAAGCTAGAACTTTTGCCCTTGCCGCCGTAATCAGTTGGAAGTGGCATTTTTGAAACCCGCTCCAAGCAGCGAAATTTAAACAAAACCAACTTAATTTCCTATTTCAAATAACATTTCGTTTCCAAATAATCAGGCTCTATTTATTGAAATGTCATGCTTTTTCAAATTCAATTTTCCCGTTGATCATTGGTTCTATGCGCTAGCATTGTCCACTGTTTTGGCTAACCCTTTTCTGTTGCTTTATCTCGTCTTGTAATCTGTGTCCGGTTGTGCAGGATAGATGCCTAGATCGGCGGTTGAATCCTCAAAGACACCTGGTGCAACTGGAACGTCTCGGGTTTCTGTTGTGACGTTTTCACACATCGCCCCTTTGCAAATGGGGACCCCTATTTTTTTTTTGCTTTTTAGGGTTTTTTTTTTAGGTCTTTTAGGGTTTTGTCAGTTGGCTTTTGCATTTTTGAGTGCTGTCGGGGAGATCAATAGGATAGCAAGTCCGGCTTGAGTGAAGTCCTGATCCTGAAATTTGGCTAAGTCTGAAAGTCCTGATCCTGAAATTTGGCTAAGTTTGAAAGTCCTGATCCTGAAATTTGGCTAAGTCTGAAATGTCCTGATCCTGAAATTTGACTAAGTCTGGAAACTGAAAAACCTCAAAAAACTAGATTTTGCAATATAACTCCTGGAGGTCTGAAACCACTCTCAAACATCCTGAAAGTATATATGGAATATAACTTAAAGTATATTCCATAAAAATTATCCTGATAGAGAGTTCGAAAAGTCAAATTTCGCTCCTGTCCTTCATTGAGGATCCAGACCGAATTTCGCTCCTGTCCCTCTCCAAGGGACCAAGGCAAAACGCTCCTGTCCCTCACCAAGGGTCCAGGGCGAAAAGGCTTATTTGAGTCATTCCTGACCTTGTTTGGTCAAATTGGAACATCAAAGGCATGGTGAAGGACGAAATGAGCATGATAGAGCATCCAGACTTGACAATGAAATGATGGAGTTTTTGTCTACAAAGGTAAAAGCGCTCCTATCCCTCACCAAGGGACCAGAGCGATTTTCTTTATATACACATTTTTAGACCTTTCTTAGACTTGAACTCTTATTCATGGCATGTAACAAGATGATATCTTCCCTAGCCAAGACATTTCATGTTGAAAAGTGAAGCATTTTGGCCTAGAAGACAAAATTCGCTCCTGTCCCTAACTGAAGGACCGGAGCTTGAATTTCAAATTTGCATTATCCTTGCAGGATCAAGACAATTTTATGATTTGAAGAGACCAAGGAAAACATGATTTATCCATTGAATATAATTTGGAAGGCTAACAAAGGACAGATAAGCTTGGATTTGCAAAATCGCTCCCGTCCCTCTCCAAGGGACCAAGGCAAAACGCTCCTGTCCCTTTCCAAGGGACCAGAGCGAAGTTATCAAAATTCATTATTTTTTTGCCTTATTTTAGCAAATCGCACTAGATGCCAAGTTCGCCCAAAACTTCAAAATATTTTAAATTTTTTTTAATTAAATTGGCATTTAATGAAAAGCGCATAGCATTTAATAATTAATTTTGAGCCTTGGAAAATCGTTTTTTTTAAATTAATTGAGGCATTTCGAAATTAATTATTATTAATTTAAAATTTAAAAAGAAGAGCGCTTGAGGTATCTTAAGTCGGCCTTCTCCTTTTATTAATCTTTGTTTATTTTTTCCACCAAGTCGGCCTATGGAGAGATGTAGAAGGTGAGCGCTCTATATATTGGAGGTGTTGTTTCACAATTCAAATCATTCAATCATCCTTTCAAGTGCGAAATTGGAGAGCAATTTGAGGAGCGAAATCCAGAGGAGTGGAGCGAATTTCTACTAAGTGTGGAGAAGCTAGTGGAGGGCGAAATTCATCTTGAAGGCTATTGGAGAGGCGTATTTCTTGCTAGTTTGGAGGATAATTTCCAGATTTTTGAAGACATTTGAAGGCGAATTTCCAGATTTTTGAAGAGGAAGGTGGAGTTCTTTTCCAAGCTAAAGGAGGTGCATTTTATCCAAGGGAGAGCTTTGATCTACACTTTGCCTAGCAAAATTCATCTATTTTTACATCATTTCTTAGAGTTAATTCTCAAGAGGAGGTATGGCAAAATCATCTTGACACCCTTATTCAAGGTTTGATTTTTTAGACATTTTTTGGAAAAATCTAAGTATTACATGGTTAATTAGGAAATGATAACTCAAGATTTATCATGAGGTTTCCTAAATTAAAATCTTGAATCTTCCTTTTAAAGTTTAATTTTTAGATTTCAAGATATATTACTAATTTTGAAATGTTGTGTAGGTATCAAGATGGCGACTCCAAAGCCCGAAGGATCTACAAGTCGGCAGGTTCTCATCAAGGACGATCAAGCAAGGACAAGGATGACCTTCTTCGATCCAGCCTAGCATTGACAAGGGCAACCTCCTCCAGCCTAGCATCGACAAGGATGGCCTTCTTTGGACTAACGTCATCAAGGGCGACTTCTCCAATCCAGTATTCCAAGGCGAGGTACAACAATCATCCTGCACATCAAGGACACAAGAAGTTAGAACAAGGGTTCGTTGAAGAAGCAGATAGTTCCAGATGAATTAATTAAAGCTAGCTTCTCAACAACATCAAGTTGAATATCTACCAAGTTACAAGTGTCAGACAAGGTGGCATCCTAGTCATCACTTCTCCAATCAGTGTGGTCCACCTCAGCATTTCCAGATTCAATGTACCTAACTCATGGAAGGTGGCACAAACTCCGATGTACCTACCTGTTGACGTGTATTTTATACACAATCATACACAGAATAAAATACCTAAAGGCATCTTATCCTCTCTTGAGAAAATAGTCTCTAACTGCTGAAGATTCGCGTAAAGGATCAGTTAGGTAGACTCCAAGGTTCTTTTAGTGGGGTCTCTACGTGTGGACAAGCTCCAGTGGTATGATGTGATTTGCTAGGATCACAAGGGGACTTACATGTGATGATTGAACTTCCGATCTGCTTTGCTGGACACAGGCTCTTACTAACTTAGACTTGGAAAAAATGGAAAAAGGATAAGGGCGAAGAGAAGATCTAATCCTAATACTAAGAATGTAGGAGCAATGACTTGATTTTTTGATGAAATTCTAACTAGATCTTGTTTTGACATCAATGGAACATCTACACAAGACTAGTGCGATCTTCTAAGGGAGCTTTATGATGTTCAAATCATCACCGCAGGCATAGATACCATCCAAGTTGATGCATATCAATGAAGAGGCAACAAATTGAAATTGAGCTTAAGCTGAACGATTCCAGTTGACTACACAAGGCAAGTCTGCAATCAACAAACTGCTAGTAGTATGGATGTACGAATTCCACCATCAATCAATAACATTTCCTCCATTCATCTAATCATCTACCATCTAAGATTGAAGACTCCACAAGAAACCATGCAAATTGCAAGAAAACGACATATTTCACCATTACTTCAATGAAAATGGAATTTGTTTACAATCAATGGCAACAATTTCTTGCCTTGTCCTCCTATCCTACTCTCTATCTACTAACTACTTTCAATTATTTACAACCCTCTCTAATTCTCTTTTACAAATGAAATGTTTGGGCTTATATAGTGCCCACAATACAATTTGATGGCTTAGATCAATTCAAGATCAATGGCCAAGATTCAACAATGAAAACCCTAATTAGGGTTTGTTACAACCATTACATAACATTTAATGTTTGACCAATGACAAAATTGTATTGCTTGGACACATATCCCTTCTAGAAAAATCGACCAATGGAAAGCCGGGGTAGGTACATCGGAGTTTGTGCCACCTTCCATGAGTTAAGTACATTGAATCTGGTCATGCTGAGGTGGAACACACTGACTGGAGGAGTGATGACTGGGATGCCACCTCATCTGACACTTGTAGCTTGCTAGATATTCAATTTGATGTCGTTGAGAGGCTATCTTTAATTAACTCTTGTCCTAACTCCTTTTGTCCTTGATGTGCAGGATGACGATGTACCTCGCCTTGGAACGCTGGATTGAAAGGGGTCGCCCATGTCCTGGCTTGATCGTTCTGGCGAAGACCGTCCTTGATCCGGCTTGATTTTCCTTGATGAGATCTCCATTTGAGGCCTACACAACATTTCAAAATTAGTAACATGATTTTGCAATATAAATTAGAGAGCAAATTTTTAGGAAACCTAATGATAAGTCCTTTATTAATCATTTCCTAAAAAACACTGAGCTAAGGCAAAACAAAATTTTCAAAATTCAAAATTAAGGCAATGACAATCAAAATTCGAAATTAAAACAAGAGATCTTGCCATACCTTACTTGAGAGCTTAACTCTAAAATGCAAAATGAATAAAATTGCCTAGGCAAAATTGACATAAGATGGTCATCAACGTGATTCTTCTTCAAAATGACAACTTCGCCACCTTTGATATGTCCTTGGCAAGTTCGCTCAAGTGAGATTAAGTTCGCACCACCTTTGGATAGATGTTTCGCCTTGGATAAAACTAGTGCCTTCTTTTGTTTTGAAATGAAATTCGCTCCTTCAAACACACTCGCACTCCCTTGATGATGTTTGCGCCTTCCTTGACAAGACCCGCACCTTGAAGATAATTTCGCACTTCTCCCTTTGAGATCGCATGAAAAATGATAATGTGAAAATAATGATTCTCACCTCCCTTTATAGCGCTCATCTCACAATTACCACCTTAGGCCGACTTGATAATTAATAAGGCAAATTTAAAATAAACTTAAAAGGCCGACCTTCAAAAACAAATAAATACCAAGCGCTCCTTTTGATTTTTAATGATTAATTAATAATTAATTAAATGCCTTTCGTTTTTTAATTTGTAAATTTCGATTTTAAATAAAGGCAAAATAATTAATAAATGATCAACGCCATATTAAATGCTAATTTAAATAGATTTTCAATTTTATCGAACTTAGCATTTAAGGAAAATTTGAAATGTTTATTTGGCGCCAAAATTATAAAAATGAAAGGGACGTACCTCATCGCTCTGGTCCCTTGGAGAGGGACAGGAGCGATTTTGCTCTTATGGGCCTCATTTCACTTCATCACCTTCGAAAATTATATTCAACGGATTCGCAATGCCTCCTTTCATTCAATCATGCCTTGAGATCGGTTGAAATTTGGTGAGAAAATCATCTACAACAAAAATCGCTCTGGTCCCTTCCTGAGGGACAGGAGTGAACTTAAGCATTTTGGTCCTTTGTTGACGTTTGATAATCTTCAATTTGTCTTCAACGGGTTCGATTGACCTCCTTTCTTGCCTTCGAACATAAAATTTGCTTGGTCTTTGTTCAGGACGTACCTTATGAAGAACTTCGCTCTGGTCCTTCAGTGAGGGACAGGAGCGAATTTGACCCTCTAGGCAAAACTTCATCATTTCATTGTTTTTGATCAAGTCTGGATGTTCTATCATGCTCATTTCGTCCTTCACCATGCCTTTGATGTCTTGATTCGTCCAAACAAGGTCAGGAATGGCTCAACTAAGCATTTTCGCTCTGGACCCTTGGTGAGGGACACGAGCGATTCGCCTTGGCCCCTTGGAGAGGGACAGGAGCGCATTTCGCTTTGGACCCTTGGAGAAGGACACGAGCGAAATTTGACTTTTCGCACTCTCTATCAGGATAATTTTAATGGAATATAACATTTAAGTATAAGTGACATTTCCTTCTATGTTTCTTCTTTCTTATACTTTAAGTTATATTCCATATATACTTCAGGATGTTTGAGAGTGGTTTCAGACCTCCAGGAGTTATATTGCAAAATCTAGTTTTTGGAGGTTTTTTCAGTTTCCAGACTTAGTCAAATTTCAGGGTCAGGACATTCCAGACTTAGCCAAATTTCAGGATCAGGACCTCACTCAAGCCGGACTTGCTTATCCATGTGATCTCCCCGACAACACTTCAAGTTATATTCATTTGATAAAATGTACCTCTTTGGACCTTTTCACATCGTCAAGACGTTAAAATCCTGCAAGGACAAAGCAATATTTGATTTTAAGCTCCGGTCCTTCATTGAGGGACAGGAGCGATTTTTCCCCTGGAGGCATTTCTGTGTTCATGAAAATCTTCAATTTATATTCAATGGAAAGATCTCGCCTTTCTCCATCACTTCCAATTCGTAATTCATCTTGACCCTGCAGGAATAGTAAAATATTTGAAAACGAGCTCCCGTCCTTCACTGAGGGACAGGAGCGATTTTGCTCTTACAGGCCAAAATAACATGATTTTACACATTTAATCACTTCACAAGGCAAAAACAAATCATTTCCAATGCCCAGGATCAAATATCAAAAAAGTCAAAATTTGGTCAAAAATATTCAATTGGACAAAAATTCACATTTCATCTTCAACACTTAGACAAATTTAAGCTCTGCATCAACATTCCAATTGAAAATTAGACCATTCTGGCGAATTCATTGCATTCAAAATTTGCATTCTAGAAAAGGAAACTCAAAAAGCTCTCAAAACGACTGGATTCTGGCCTGAAAAGACAAAAGTTAAAACCCTAGGGGTTGACCCTAAATCCAGACGACTGACTGACTAACAAAATCCTAAAAACGAAGGCGAACAACGAGCGAAAAACAAACAAAAAGAGGGGGTCCCCATTTGCGATGGGGCGATGTGTGAAATGGTCACAACACTACCCCAGCTATCCATTGGTGGAATTTTCTAGAGAGGACATGTGTGCAAGCAATACAATTTTATCATTGGTCAAGCATTAAATGTTATGTAATGGTTGTAACAAACCCTAATTAGGGTTTTCATTGTTGAATCTTGGCCATTGATCTCGAATTGATCTAAGCCATCGAATTGTATTGAGGGCACTATATAAGCCCTGGCATTTCATTTTGTAAAAATGGTTAGAATATAGTTGGAAGCAGTTAGAAGGCAGATAGAGAGTAGTTAGAAGGTGATTAGAATAGCAATTAGAGTAGAGTAGAGAGAGAAGGCAAAGATTGTTGCCAAGATGTTGTTGTAAAAGACTTGTGAAACTTCATTGAAGAAATGGTGAAATTTATGGGTCGATTCAACAATTTGCATGGTCTCTATACTTCTCATGTTTGATTTTATGTTATTAGATGAATGGAAGAAATGTGCTCGATTGATGGTGAAATTCGTATATCCATACTACTAGCAGTTTGTTGATTGCAGACTTGCCTTGTGTAGTCAACTGGAATCGTTTAGCTTAAGCTCAACTTCAATTGGTGCTTCTTCATTGATATGCATCAACCTGATGGTGTCTATGCCTGTAGTGATGATTTGAACATCATAAAGCTTTCCTTCGAAGATCGCACTAACCTTGTGGAGATGGTCCAGCGATGTCAAAACAAGACTTAGTTAGAATTTCATCAAAGATCATTCATTGCTCTTACATTCTTAGTGTTAGGATTAGATCCTTTCCTCGCCCTCATCTTTTTTCCTTTTTTCAAATCAAAGCTAGCAAGAGCCTGTGTTTCAGCAATATTCAAAGCAGATCAGACGTTCAATCATCAAATGTAAGTCCCCTTGTGATTCCAGCAAATCACATCATACCACAAAGAGCTTATCCACACGTAGAGACCCTACATCAAACAACCTTGGAGTCATCCTGATTGATCCTTTTTCGCGACATCTTCAACAATCAGAGGCTTTATTCAAGAGAGGATAAGGTACCTTTAGGTATTTTATTCTGTGTTTGATAGTGTACAAAATACACGTCAACAGTTTCCAAGTCTGACATTCCTCGCAGAGGCGAGAAAATGAAGTACCAATACCAAAGGGGAGGAGTTAGGGAGTCCAAGGTCTAGAGTGTATGGGAGAACATAGGAGACACGAATTTGGGCCACATAGACATTCAAGATTTTAGGAACAAGGTATACTCTCCAAATGCCTATGGCAAGCCCAGGCGGATGATGGAGAGTGGTATTGCTCAAGCAGTTGGTTTCCCTCCAATCGTGTAGAATTATGAACTAGTGGTTGAGGCTGCTAGACATTATCAGCCAGAAACTAGATTAGTGGTGCTAGAGGGGATGGTGCTAGCTGATTTCACACCTGAAGCCATTGAGGAGGCATTTGATATCCCATTTCCAGATAATCCTATTGCTACAACTATTGATGAGGCGTAGGTCGCTTATGACATGAATCCTGCTAAATGCAAAACGTTGATAAACGAAGAATGGTACAAAGAAAGAAGACCCCCAAGCCTTAGGATCAGTAAAAAGACCCCCGGAAGTGATTTTCATAACGAGTATGGTGATATGGTTACCTTACTCAGCCGGGTCATGGGACTCCCTCAATCTAATTTTTTTGAGGAATGGATGTTCTACTTTACTGAGCAGGTCTTTGCTGGGAAGTCCAAGTTCGACTAGGCTTAGATCATCAGCGACAATATCCATACACAGCTGATCAAACTTGAAGAAAAGAAATACTTTACCATGACTTCCTACTTGATTTACATGTTTGCCCGACACCAGCCACTGATAGGGTTAATCAAGAAAGGTGAGATCAGGAATGGGCTGAATCAGGTAAAGGTGTATGAATGCTACCCTCAGCTGCATTATTATGACATTGCTCAAAGAGAAAAGAATAACATTGCCTACGCAATCGGTCAGTATGAGCGTGTCAATGATGCCTTTACAATGTGCCTAGTCAGATTAATGCAAGGAGGATTGCACATAAGGCTCTCAGAACAGGCTATCATTTTGATCCGGAAATATGGTGCATGGTTTAACCAGTTTCCTAGGTTCACTTACGTCAGAATAGCAGGCTTTGAGGGAACACCATTCCGGCTTCCATGCTATCCATCAGACAAAATAGTCCTTATGGAAGTTGCAAGATAGGCACACCCAACAGGCAGTCTACTCAGAGATAAGAAGCAATCCAGGTTCACCTTCCCCATGATTTTGGGTACCCTTGATGTGCATTTCAAAAATTCGGTGCAAGCTGAGGAGTCGTTTGCTGAATTGGCGTCCTATGGCCTACAGGAACATTTCCCTAGGAAGTGCTTCGATCATGATAAATTGGCAAAGAGAGCCTATGGCAGGCGCTACAGGGCGAAGGCATCAATAAAAGATTATTGGAGCACTTGTTCCGATGACTTTGATGTCCGACGGTGTGAGTATTCTAGGCTAAGTGTCCAGCAGATGCGGCTTTATGAGTACTGCCAGGTCCCAGATCAAGTAACGGATTATGGTAATTGCTTGCAAGTCTGAGAATTTGAGGCAGTTAAGAACCTCTTGCCAGGCATTGATTGGACTCAGGACCCAATCACTGATTTTGAGGCAGTCATGGAAGCTCCAAGGAGGTATACCGATTACTGGCTATCCCAACAAATTGAGAAACTGACCAATGAAGGGACCCAATTCACATACAATTTGATGGGCAGTCTCGATTTCCAGTCTTTGGAGGATGCAGGAACCTCAAGCGCACCAAAGGAAGAGGTTGAGAAACCTGGAAAGAAGAGGAAGAAAGCAAGAGCCAGTAGAGGGACTCGGACATCAAAAAGAACAAGAGAAAAAATCCCTATCCGGAGGCCGGAGGTTAGTTCATCATCCAAAGACCCCAGTTCAGAGGATGGTGTGATTGAACTTGACTACATACCTGCTCCGCCTTCACAAGAGTGATATTGATGCATTCGAGGCAAATAATCCTCAAGCACAAGGTGAGCTAGATGCAGAGATAAGGGTCGTTGGCCCTGATGAACCTGGGAATCAAGTTGAGGAAGGAGAGATTGCACCTAATCAAGAGGCTGGTAAGCATGAGCTCACATAGGGAAGTAGGCATGAATTGCAATTGAATAGCGATGGCAAGGATGACACCATCGTTGAGGGAGGACAAAAGGAGGATGAGACTCAAGAACCCGACAAAACTGAAGAGCAACCATCATAGGAGGATACCCGACAGTTGTTTAGGGAGGTAGGAGAGAACTCAACCATGAGTAAGGGATTGGATACTGTATCCGTTCCTTCTATGACCGATCAATTGCAGGTAGGCAGTGAGCCAGCTGAAGCCTCCAAGGGATAGAGTGAGAATTTGGCAATTACATTTGGACAAACCATCCCTCAGGATTGGCTAATTGCTCGTGCATAGCAAAAGGCAGCTGTCAAGCCACCTATTAACTTGGAGGATATCTTCTCTCGCATAGGAGAAATAATATCCAAAGGTAAGAAAAATCCCAAGACCTACTCCAGGATCACTAAGGATGAGCAAAGGAACCGCACCATTCATATTGGCACCCCACCTCCAGATAAACTAGCGGATCAGATTGCATTAGCTGATTATAGTATTGCGACCATCCCAATAGGGCGAGCCACCAAAGAGAAGGAAAGGGAAGAGTTCAAATATTCTGTGCAGAATATGCTCAAACAACTCGACGAAGTGACCGCAGAGAGAGACATGTATCGAGTTCGTGCTGAGCAAGCTGAGGGGTACATTGATCACTTGCTGAAACCGTTGCAACATGCCGCTGAATCCCATGTTCCCCCGTTGGCATTGGCACAAAGGACTACAACCGAGTTTGAAGGAGTGCATGATACCACCAAGGCCGCTAGGGAATGGATTCGGGACATTAAAGAAAAGGGAGAGCGGGTCATTGAAGATGTGAAGGAAATGGCCCACCACCGAGAGACCATTCACGTCAAGATGTTTGAAGTGAAGAGGGAATGTTTCAAGGTCCATGAGGTGATTGGTGTGATTCTTCCCCTCATAAGGGCTCTTTTCTGGACCCACACATAGATTCCCACATTGCCTACCATCCTGGATCCCTATGACATCAACACTTTCAAGGAGCGGTATTGGACTGCCAACATGAAAAATGATGCGAAAGATACCATTAATAAAGAGCAGGAGGAGTGCGAGGAAATTTTGTCAAACATGAAGGATCTTGGTGGAAAGATCCTCAGATCACTGGTCCTTGGCTGGAAGAATAGTATGTCCGATAATGAAGTACAACCAAGATGGGAGGATAGGCTGAGAATTGATAAGGTAGCATACTCCATAGAGGACCTGGAATTTGCCAGTGGGCTGCATGCGAACATATTAAGTTTTGAGGCTCATCGGTCCGATTGGAAGGATGGATTGAAACATGTAGATTGCCACCTAGAGGGTATGCAATACAAAATACGCCATCCTCCTATGCCCCCAAGCGTGGTGATGTTCCAACTATGCATCAGATTTCAGGATTACGTTCAAGCAGAGCGTATAGCAGGTCGGGACATCTGGAAGGAGTTTTTGCACGACGAGGCTGAATTTTTGAAAAAGGGTCCACAACAAAGAAAGAAAAAGTGCTTTCCTAAAGTATATGTTCCTTTTTAAAAAAAATCTTAAAGTGCACTTTTTCAAACATAAAGTTCTTTCCTAACTACCAAAGCTGTTGTAAATTTTGAGCTCCGTGCATGTGCACTTTTTGGAGCAGCTTTATTGGGTAGTTATTGATTACCTTTTTGGTAGTTATTGTATCCCCCTTTTGTTGTTGTTGATATTTTGCCTTCCATTTATGGGAATGGGCAGTTTTGATAGAGGATGAATCTGGCCCACTTGTCTAAGTTTAATCTTGTCCATTCATCCATAACGAGAACTCTATATAAAGGAGTTAGTTTCTCCTTTATTTCAGGCAGAAAGTTAAAGATTGTTGCAAAAACTCTAGCAAAATATATACAGAATTTAATGGATGTTAAAGCTGTGTCTTTTTTACTGTGAGTGCATGGTCCTCTTCTCCATCTATTTTATATTTCCGCAATTATATTTATTTTTAGACAATTTATTTATGCATGTATTTGATGGAAATCTTGGTTCATACCATTAGGAAATAGTTGATTATTATTTCCTCTGCATGGTTAGTCTGAGCCCTTTTTGTGCTAAGTTTGGTTATTAGATTTGGATGAATGGGTGTAAGAGTCCATCATTTGTATTTAGTATCTTGAAAATTCAAAATCTCTAGATGATTGCACTGGTTTTTACCTAATTGTGCTAATTAGTTGGCAAAGTAATTTCTAGTTATTTTAAGACTTCCGTCTATGTGTTCAAATATGTTGTCTTAGTTAAGTTAGCTAGCTGTTCTTATTTACTCTTTATCCTTATCCCCCCTTTTCCCTTTTTTTTATTATTAAAAGAAACCCGCAAGTCAAGCTGAAGTAGCATCAATTAGAAGCCAATCAGATGAAATAAGACTCTGAGATTTTAGGGAACTTGTACGAGTCTAACCATAAGTCCCCTTTGTGTTTCCAGCAAAACACATCAACTACTAAGCTATCTTGCAGTCAAGACCTGACACCCGAAACATTGAGGTCATCCCCATTGATCAATTTAACACAACATTAGGGATTTCCTTATCTCAAGAGAGGATAGGATACTTAGCATTCTATTATGCATTGACCGGATGAAGTGGTAGTTCCGTGACTTTAGACACGTCAACAGTACGGATATGTACGGATCCTTCCGCATGCCAAATTCTTCCGTGCTTTGGTCTCTCTGTATGAACTTGTACCGCTACAATTGGTAAATTAAATACAGAAAAAAATAATGTACATGACAATGCATACCAGACACGACAGTAAAATATATCTTTATTCGCACATGCAATTATTACAGAGAAGACCAGAGATGGTCGGCCAAGGATTACAATAGATCCGACTATATCGTACTACTTCCTTGGCGGTACACAACATATTTAAAGAACCCGACGGTTGCCGAGAGGAACACAATCGTCAACCAACCGACACATAACTATCGAGAGTGACAATCCACTTATATAATTAATTAATACATTGGCAGATAACAAATAAAACCATTGGCATTTTATGCCATCTACATTCTTGCTTCTTGTGGACTAAGTAAACTATATCTACATGTGTATGTTTGTATCTATCCATGTGTCTACTTCGTATATACTTCATGTTTCGATGTGTATGCTCCGTGTTTTATGTGTATACTCCATGTTGGGCATATCTACTACATGAATATTTATGATTACTGATTTCCGATTTCTGTCATTGTGAATTCTATTTTTTGTTGACCTAGAAAGATGAGTTTATTTAGTAAAGAATATTGCAATTAAGGTCTTACATGTGTGTCATGCTTCTAATCCTCTTCTCAATGAATGAGGATTTCACCTTTGTTTGTCTCAAGGAAACAACCAAACACAGATTACAATTGATGAGAGAGAACTTGTTCTAAGATTACAGATCTTCAGGGGTTGGTTAGGAATCGTTGCATAGGGAAGATTTAGTTAAATTGATCATTGCTTGAGGACAAGCAATCTTGAGTGGGGCGGGCTGTAATGTCCCCACTTTGAAATACAATTTAATGATATAAAATAAAATAAAAATAAAAATATAAAAGAGTATAATTAAGTATAATTAAACTTTAAGTAAGTTAATGAATGGTCAAAGGCATGAAATGAAAAGTTTCGACTCCTTCAAACATGAGATATAAAAGGGAGAAGATAACCTCATTGAGGGGGGTAATTTGGGAATCAGAAGTGCAGATCTGATTTAAATAAGAAGTGCAAATCTGATTGTGAAAGGTTGTGTCCCTTTCAAAGGGCAGAAGTAATGAAGAGTTGCACTCTTTCAAAGGGTGCTAATGGTGAAAGGGGTGTGATCTCTCCCTCACATTGGAGGTTATAAAGTGGAGAAGTTTCATTTGAGAAGGAAGGATCCATGGAATAGAACAAAATATCTGAAGCATTAGAAGCAAATTTAGGAGCAGACCTAAGTCAGAATTATAAGAAAATCTGGAAGAATGATATGAACATTTATCAAAGAGATCAGAACACAAATACAAATCTGCGAACAATAATAAAGCAGGCATCAAAGGAAAAGAAGAGGAAATATTAAATCAGTAACCAGAGAATCAGACCAGATGGAATAGAAAGGATTCACACACACACACACACACACACACACACACACACACACATCTGAGTATAGGCAGCAGATCAGATTGATATAAACAGCAGACCTGTGCATTTAAAGAGGGAAACAACATTGAATTAAATCTGTCCAAACTACCACAACAGACTGAAAATAGATAACCTGCAATAATTCTACAAGTATAGTGGGCAAGATTTAGTGTCCTCCCAAAAGGGGACATTACAATTACTAATTTGGGGCATATATTTATTTTTCTATCATCTTCTTCTCTTTCTTTGTTGTCTATAATTTCTACTCTCTGAGATGGATCACCCCTAGATTTTTGTATTCATATGACTGCAATTTGTAATTGTAACACTTAAGATATATTGAATATTTATCTTCTATAGAAAAAACAATTGAACTGTTTAAACTAGATTTTATTTTAATCTTTATAGTTAATTTGCACGGTTACTATCTCCAATATACTTTATTCTTTGTTCGTACATGTTATCACCAATATATTTTATTCCTTTCTTTGTGGATACCAAACTTCTTAACATTATAATTCAGCCCTGCCTAAATTAATTGGTCTCCAATCATTGCAAATATTGAAGGCAGATCTTTTAGTTGCAATGTTCAGCTACTATTCTTGCCCCAAATATGCTAAATGGAATCAATTCCTTACCATTTCTATCTCATGTGGAGGCTGTTTATCTTCAAGATGAAAATTATACCTGAAATCAGCTTGAAATGCAGCTGGAATGATATATGTTTCATTTACTTGTTCAATTATATGTCAAAGAATAGAAGCAGTTTTTAGCTCACAATCTCCTCAATTGAAATCACTGTTTTAGTTGTATCACATAAATGGATGATAGAAATTGTATACATCAGATTTGTTCCAATGACCACATCAAATCTTTGTACACTCATTATTGACATTAAAAATGTTAAAATCTTTCTTTTAATGCTGAAATGTATCTATTCTTTTAGTCATCATTTCTTTGTTTGTTGTGACAATTGTACGTAATCTACAATTGTGTTCAAAGTTCAAACCAACCATTTAGTACTTCATTTGATGATTCATCTTTAGAAAGTGAAGCTGCAACATGTAGCATTTTAGTTTCTTGTAAGTGTAAATCCTCTAGCACAAGAACCAAAACTGGTCGATGATACATAAACTTGAATAAATTTGTGCTACAATTTCTTGTCTATTATACATAACTTTTGACTATATTTTTGCTACAATATTTAGAGGGTGACTTCCTTAAGTTTTGTGATGTCCCCTTCTTGTTGACTTCAGTTTTTTAGTGAGATTAGCCTATCATTTTGACCCTCGTAGGCTAATGAGGAAGGTTAGAGGGTCTCCTGAGGATTGTATCATCTCCAGTATTCAGACTGCTTCAGTTTGGTCTTCGTTTGGCATCAATTGGACACCATTTGCTCTACTTACTATTTATAGTAAGTCTTGGGGTGTTCGAGAAGGACCCTTTCTATTTTTAGCAAGAGTGTATGGTCACATGGGGAAAAGAAGGGTGGACTCCCATTTCAGACGACACAGAGAAATATTAAGTATTTTGAGAGTTATTAATGTTTATGTGGCCAAATTAATAATAAATAAAGTGAATATAAAGTTATAACTTAACTTTATAACTTGAGGGTCTAGGTATCATGAGAAGAGGGCCGGATTTTTAATTAATTGTGGGCACATAACCCAAGGTCATAATTACATTAAATGATGCCAACTTAATGTTATAACATTTAATGTCATTAAAATGCTTTTTGGGAGGAATTCGAACTTTCTTGAGAGTTATATATGCAATCAAGAAGAAGTTCAATGGATAGTTGTTTTGGCATTTATTTCATGACTTCATGGAGAGTAGAGACCAAGGGTTTCAGTCTTCATCGGCCATTGGAGAATGGGAAAATCTTCAGTGTTGCAGCCATCTGAATTGGTGAAATATCCAGTGAATTTGGCTTACGGTGGGGGTTTCAATTAGAAGTCCCATTTGTGCTAAATTGGTGAAGTTTGAGGATTGAATCAAATCAGTTTGAAGGGTTAATAGTTGTAGATTGGACACCCAAGATAGGCGATATTTCTCCAGCAGTCACCCATCATTCTCAAGCTGCAAATTATTCCAAATATCTCTGCAACACGGCTGCAAGTAGGGCGAATCAGTAAGGGGGTGATTTTGCAAAAGGGAGCTTAATAAATTCTTCAAAAATACTAAAAGGGTGGTGGCTTATCACAAAGAGCCTAGCAAAGTAATCTTGGAGCAAATTAGTGGGATATTGCTGCGATCTGATCATAAATACCAGGTTCTTTAATGCTGTAGCAGTTGCTTTTTGTAATGAATTTCTAATAAAGTTTTCAAACTTCACATTCAAGGAAATAGTCTTGTGATCCTAGCATGATGGATGAACTTTGAATTATTTTCAGTTTTGAAAGCTTTAGTTTGTCGTAAGTTCTTCATTTTTCATGTTGAATTTATAGCTGCGATAGAAGATCTTCATCGTCCTTAATTTAATTTGTGACTTCAGTTATTGTTTGCTGTCGGTGAGATGGTTATGAGGATTTCGGTGAATTATCTTTGTAGCTGTCGGTGACTCTTCCTCTCCACCGTGGAGTCTCTTCATGTCTCTGTCGGTGACTATTCCTCTCCACCGTGGAGTCTCTTCATTCCTTTGTCGGTGACTCTTCCCCTTCATCGTGGAGTCTCTTCATTTTGTAATTCGATTCTTTATATTCACTACTCCTTCAGTTTCGTGGTCCTCTTCCTCTTCAGCAGATTGATAGATATATTGGTGGCTTCTCATTTTGAGAGCGAGTTGAGAATATTGTGCATGTGTAGTCTGACAGATCAGTTATATTTTATGTTTTCTGTGTTCAGAGTTTTCAGTCTTATGAGATGTATCATTTGAGATGTATTGTTTGACTTCATTGTCATGATTGATTTGTAGAGAATCAAACTTATCTTATTGTGATTGATAGTAATTTGAAACTATCATCAGTTGTATTCATTTTCAGAGATATAATAAAGTTCATTTTTGAGTGGGCTAGGTTTTTCACCCTCAAGTGGAGGGTTTTCTCAGGATAAGTCTTTTGTGTCCTTGTTATTCTTAAATTTTGTGTTTTCTTTTATATATTCTGGTTCAAATTTAACATGGTATCAGAGCGGGTCTAGAAGATCGATCCAGAACCAGATTTTTAAGTTCTTTATTTCTTTCAGGTGTTTGCCTGAGTCATTCATAATGGTGAATGGATTGAAAGTAGAAGATAGGCTAGATGGGTCATCAAATTTCTCTTCTTGGAAATTTAGAATTCTGATTACTTTAGAAGAGAATGATCTCCTTGATTATGTCTCAAAAGATGCTGGGGAACCTTCTGTTGATGCAAAGAAAGTTCAATGGAGAAAGAATAGGACTATGGCTAAGAAAATTCTGATTGATTCTGTTAAGGATCATCTGGTTCCTATTATTTCGAAGTTGGGTTCAACCAAAGAAATGTTTCAGACTCTGAAGGACCTATACAAATTCAACAACACCAATAGAGCTCTAGCCTTGAGACGTCAACTGCTGCATGTTAAAATGGATAAAGAATAATCAGTTGTTTCATACTTCATGAAAATTACAGAGTTAAAGGTCAGCTCAGTGCAATTGGAGAATCTTTTGTTGATAAAGTCTTGGTGATGGCAATGAATGGACTTCCCAACTCTTGGGAATATTTCATTCAAGGTATTAGTAGAAGAAATAATCTACCCAAGTTTGATCGGTTGAGAGCTGATTGTATTCAAGAGGAATGCAGATTGGAGGCGAGAGGTATTGGGCGTAATCATCATGATATGGAAAATCAAGTCCTTGTTACTCATTCTTCTATGGAAAAAGGCAAAAGAAGAAAGAGAGATAGAGACAAAGAATCAGATCTTGTTTCAGAACCGAAAAAGGACTTATCCCACATTCAATGTTATAGGTGTGACAAATATGGTCACATTGCTCGAGATTGTAGATTCAGGTATTCTCATCTAGCTTCTTTTGCTGAAATCAACATAGGGACACCTCAGGAGGAGCCAAGGTCTAATGTAAATTCATAAGGTTTCTTAGTTTAAAATGAGAATATGACATTTCAGCTTCAGAGGGAGCCTGTCATTCCAGCTTCAGAGGGAGTCTGACATTTTAGGAGCCTCATTGTCTTGAAGATTTTGTTAATGAGTTCTTCTCCGCGAGAGAAGTTCGAGGTGAAATCCCTTGTTCCACCCTCTGGGAGTAGCTATGGTGGAATTCATGTGTATGACTTTATGATTTTTATTTTTGTTTTCATTCACCCTCTAGGAGTAGCTATGGTGAATATTGTTATGATGAGATAACAACTTTGAATTTATAGTTGCGATAGAAGATATTCATCGTCCTTTATTTAATTTGTGACTTAAGTTATTGTTTGTTGTCGGTGAGATGGTTATGAGGATTTCGGTGAATTATCTTTGTAGCTGTCGGTGACTCTTCCTCTCTACCGTGGAGTCTCTTCATGTCTCTGTCGGTGACTATTCCTCTCCACCGTGGAGTCTCTTCATTCCTTTGTCGGTGACTCTTCCCCTTCATCGTGGAGTCTCTTCATTTTGTAATTCGATTCTTTATATTCACTGCTCCTTCAGTTTCGTGGTCCTCTTCCTCTTCAGCAGATTGATAGATATATTGGTGGCTTCTCATTTTGAGAGCGAGTTGAGAATATTGTGCATGTGTAGTCTGACAGATCAGTTATATTTTATGTTTTCTGTGTTCAGAGTTTTCAGTCTTATGAGATGTATCATTTGAGATGTATCGTTTGACTTCATTGTCATGATTGATTTGTAGAGAATCAAACTTATCTTATTGTGATTGATAGTAATCTGAAACTATCATCAGGTGTATTCATTTTCAGAGATATAATAAAGTTCATTTTTGAGTGGGCTGGGTTTTTCACCCTCAAGTGGAGGGTTTTCCCAGGATATATTTTGTGTATCTTGTTTCAGATTTCTGTGTTGGTAAAACATTAACATGTCAAACCCTATCAAAAAGCACAAAAAAATCAGAAAACCAAAACACAAAAAAATTATACTTGCATCCCATATTTGCAAATTACCGGCATAGTGGACGAAGGGGTCTTTACAAGTTCACAGAGTTCCAAAATTTTCTTGAGAAGATTTAGCTTGAATAGAATGTCTTATAAATTCTTGGAGAGTTTATGTTCCATTTCTATAGATTCTGTCAAATTTGCAGACTGAAGCTGTGATGTTTTTGTAGAAATTTCTCATCTACCATATGATGCTTTAAGTTTGATTAACTTTCTGTTTATCTCTTTATCCAATTGTACCTTTTTATTGCTTTAGCATGAGAGGCAATGGAAACTATATCATGATGAAATGGTAGATTCTCATTGACAGTAGTTCATCCTCTTGAATATTTGAAGGACATGCACATTGTTATGATTAAAAAGGAATCTTACTTTTGGCTCTACACCAACGACTAAGATAGTTCAGCCCTATGTAAAGAGTTATAAGAAGAAAATAATCTATTCTTCATTTTTCAATGGTGCTTTTAAATTTTTGCATATTTTGTGTCATCTCTTGCAAAACCTTGCTAATACTTTTCATATTTTCTATCAAAGGCTGCAGCCTTTCTTTCATAACCTTTTAAGAGCTCTTTTATCTCATCCTTGCATTGAGTGCATTTTGGATCTGTTGTTAGTAGATGTTTGAGTTTGCAAAATCCGAACTTGAATACCATTGTTATGAACTCATGAGCATCATAGATAAGTCTGAACTGAATTTATAAAAGTCTAGTAAAGAAATATTTCAATGAAATTCTGGAATATAAATTTCTAAGATGTTAAAGGAATTAGGATTTAGGGGTCATTTTTTTTTTAAGAAATGTGTAGTACAACTCTGAACCACACAGATTTGCATGCAGTCCACTCCCAATTTTGTAGATAGGCAATGCCTTACCATATTTATAGATAAGGAAACCTTAACTAAATATAATTAGCCTTTGCTTTGTCACAAAGCAATCTAAAACATAACTAAACTTAATGACAAAGCAATCCAAAAATAATTAATCTTTGTTTAATCATAAAACGATCCAAAAATTTCTATAACAAATCTATCCATAGCCGTTGCATTGCTTTTTTTTGTTCTGATTCCCTAATAGAAATTAAATGGAAACCATATCTCTTAATAATGCAACTTACTAAAGTAGAACAATCTTTAAGCTTCATTTGGATGGATATTATCTCTAGTATCCTTTATTTGTTTCTGCATTTATATTTTCACTAACATCCTTTATTCTTTAGTCCTTGGATATCAAACCCATGTTTGAGTCTTATTTCTTGTCAAAGTAATATTCAACTCTTATTTCTGCTCTTTTCTTAGACATGTTGGACATATTCTCCCCTAATCTCAATGATTGCTGCATACAGCTTTTATATCTGCCCTTATTGCAACCAGTTAATTTGGCTGGTGTGTCCTAAATTTTCTAGGCTAGGGTACAAACATTACTCTTTAATGTCAAATCTTTAGGATCAATGCTTGTCCCTTATTCGCGCTTTCCTTGGTAGACCACCTGTTGATGTGTTTTTTACGCACATGCGAACATAGAATAAAATACCATAAGCATCTTATCCTCTCTTCAACAAAATCTTTTGGATGCCGAAGATTTGCTTAAGGTTCATCCAAGAAAGACTCCAAGGTTCCGAATGTAGGATCTCTACGTGTGGATAAGCTCATTGGTTTGATGTGATTATGCTGGAATCACAAGGGGACTTACATTCGAATGCCTAAATGTTTGATTTGCTAGAACTCGATCATCTGATGCTGCTATATGGTGATGCTTTTGATCTTAAACTAGCTTGAATTGAAAAAAAAGGCAAAAGATGAAGGGTTTAAGAGAGTCTATTCTAAAACCTAGAATGTAAGAAGATAGTTGAATGATTAGCTAGAATCCTACAGGGCCAGGTCTCACCATCAAATTGAACAATTTGACACAAGCTCAGTGCAATCTTCTAAGGACGTTTCAAGGATGTTCGAATCAATACCATCAAACATCGATTACCATTCAAGTTAATGCATAAGCAATGAATGTAGAATGATTCAAAGTTAAGCTCATATCATTCCAGTTGACCACACAAGGCGCAGTTACAAGCAACAAGAGGCTAGTGGTATGGACTAAACGGATTCCACATGAATGCATTCAACAAATTCCTCCATTCAATCTAATTAATTTATCATCTAACATGAAGATCCAACAAGAAACCATGCACATTGTAAATAAACAACACACTTCACCATAACTTCAATGAAAATGGAGTTCATTTACAACTTAGGCAACAATTTCTACCTTCTCTTCCTACTCTACTCTAACTTCTATTCTATTCTCTTAAGACTATCTACTGACTATTGCTTTTCTACTCGCTATAGCTATTTGCTATTAACTATTACTATTTCTATTAACTATTAACCCTTACAAATGAAGAGTCTAAGCTTTTATAGAGAGCTCATTTACAACGAATGGCCAGGATTGATTGTCCATCAATGGCCAGGATTCTACAATGAAAACCCTAATTAGGGTTTGTTACAACAAACTTTTCCTTAGCCAATGAGAAAATTACATTCAATGAGTGTGGACCAATAAATATCAGGGGTAGGTACATCGGAGTTTGTGCCATCACTTGTAAGTCAGGTACGTTGCATCTAGACATGTTGAGGTAGACCTTCCTTGATTGGTGAGTGGTGACTAGGATGATGACTAGGATGCTGCTTCAACAACTTGCACTTGTAGAGTTGACTTGTCACCATGAAGGAATGTTGAGAGATATCTCTTGATACTCTACATTATTCAGTTGCTTAATGTGATGATGATGATGAGAATTATTGATGTAGCTGGATCCTTCTTCCATCCTTGCTTGCTTGCCTTGGAGTGATTGCATGATCTCTTCCTTTAGATCCTAACTCCAATCTTCTTTATGCCTCCAAGGTGTGATGAGAGTCATTGACTATCTTGAGATCTTCTCCCCTTGATGTTCTTGTATTTGCATGATGAAGCCTTTTGATCTTGCATAGTGGTGATAGGTAGTATTTGTCATGGTCGAGTCATCCCTCCATCCTTGCTTGTATATCTTGCCTTTGGGTGATTGTATGATCCCTCCTATATCTGCAAAACAAAGCAAGTATAGTATCTGTAGTCACATAAATCTGTCTACTTAATTAAATGAATACTTAGTATTTATTTGATTATTTAACCATCAATTAATGAATTAATTAAATTAATATTTAATTAATTCATCTTAACCCTTTTCTCCTATTAATTAAATAAATTATTCAATTTATTTGATTTAATTCACTTAACCAAATTTAGACCATTAATTAAATAAATAAATCATATTTATTTAATTAAATCTTCTCTCACATTTAAATAAATTAATATTTATTTAAATCCCCCAAAATCCCACCTCTCACATTTAAATAAATTAACATTTATTTAAATCACCTTTATCCTCTACCCACTTGCATTTTCCTACAAATGCAAGTTGCACAATTATTTTAAATAAATAATTTATTTAAATCACCTTTATCCTCTACCCACTTGCATTTTCCTACAAAAGCAAGTTGCACAATTATTTTAAATAAATAATTTATTTAAATCACCTTTATCCTCCACCCACTTGTATTTTCCTACAAAAGCAAGTTGCACAACTATTTTAAATAAATTATTTATTTAAAATCCTATTTATCCTCACCCACTTGAAACCTTTAATGGTTTCCCTTAAAGTATTCAAACTTGATGGCTTTAAAGTCTTCAAACTTGATGGCTTCCTTCTATAGTCTTCTTAAGACTTTAATGGTTTTCCTTAAAGTCTTCAACCCTTTAATGGTTTCCCTCAAAGTCTTCAAGCATTTTAATGCTTTATCTTCATTTTTCTCATTTAAATAAATTAATATTTATTTGAATATTTATCCAAATGCAAATTACACCATTTAATTGAAATAAATGATTTTATTTTAATTGAAAATACCAAAATTCCTCCCACTTGCATTTTCCTACAAAATCCACTTGCATGCCTAAACCCCTTCTAGAATTTTCTAATCACTTCTAAATAACCTAACCCCTTCTCTAAACTTTGTCACATTCCTAAGCAAAAGGGAAGTCACTTCTCAAACCCTCAAAGTCTTTGATAACCATTAAAGGCTTCAAGTCTTCAACCACTAAATGGCTCAAAGTCTTTGATAACCTTTAAAGACTTTCAACCTTCAACCACTTAATCCCCAAAATCTCCAATAACCATTAATGGTTAATTCAAACCTTCCCACATGGTTAAAACATTTGTTTTGACTCAACCTCTATCCAACCCAAAGGTCTCATCAGGCCATTAATGCTTTGACCATGATTATCTCTTAAACATTTGCACAAAGGTTTATCCTTGGATTAACTCTTAATCCAGTGGGTAATCTTAATTTGGACTTGACCCTTAGCCTCTAGATAACCATGAGGTCTTCTCAGACCTTTAATGCCTCCAACCTCTTCTCTCAACCCAATCCTATGTTGACACTTGTCACCATTTTATTGGTGCCAATTGTGCACATGGATCCCCAACTTTCAAACTCGGCCCTTGATTAAACCATTCAATCTTAACCCTTCATTTCCCCATTTCTTCTATAAATAGAACCCTTCTTCTCAAGCAAAAAAGAGAGAAGCATTAGAGTATTGTTGTTATACTGGCATTAGCATAGAGCTTTCTCATAGCATCACTATCTACACTTGCATAGCATTTGCTTATCATATTCAACTATCTTGAATCTCCATATGGCATCCATGGCTAGTGCTAAAAGCTGAGAGCTACACTCATTTGGGACTCGGAGAGGAGAGGAACAAGGGAGGAGCAACTATGAACATCTTGATTAGCTATTTTATTTTATGTTTATATGCTTTCTATTTCATGCTTAATATCTCTCTTGATATGCCTGTTTAGGATAATCTTTTGTTGCTAACACTAACGTTTGTTTCTTGTGCTCTTGTGTGTGTTGCCATCAAACAGATTTTCTAATCCTTTTTGCAGAGCATCAGTATCAAATGCATATGATATATAGCTGACACAATCTCTGATTTTGAATGATTGCAATCAATAAATTCATTGGGTAATTTGAATATCCTAGAGAAAATCTAGGCTGTCTACAGATGAATTTGTTGGTTGATAGGCCTCCTAGCTGAGCAAATTTGCTTTTCCCCAAATACTTAAATGATAAATTCGCCTTCTCAAGACATCAAACCTGCATCCTCAATAATGAATTTCGCCTATACGCTGGATGAAATTCGCAAATATGCTGATGAAATTCGCAAATATGCTGATGAAATTCGCAAATATGCTGGAGTAATTCACTGACCTGCCACTGATGGAGAGAAAAATGTTTGAATTAATGCTTAGAATGATTGATTTGACCATCCCTTTATATGCGATCTAGATCTAGGCTAAAGATACAAGGCTGACCTGATTTAGTATGAATAAAAATATAAATTAACTTTCAAAGGGTTGGCCAACTTGATCTCTTCTTAGCAATTTGAAATTTTTTATTTGTTTAGGTGTCAAAATACTTGTTTTGTTGAATTTCGCTTTGGATCTCATGCAATCGGTTTATGTCCTTGCCAAGGATGGGACCTATAATAAAGTTCGCTGGCTGACCTTACTAAGAACAAGCCTCCTAAGGCAGTTTGCTCTCTGACCAGCCTAAGGACAAGTTCTAAAACATAATTCGCTCACTGACTTTTGAGAGGACAAGACCTAAATGAGATTTTTCGCTCTCTGTCGTTGCTAGGGATAGGACCTATAATTGTGAATTTCGCTTGATGACCAGCCCAAGGACAAATCAAGTTCGTTCAATGACCATGGTGAGGACATACCTAAAAGAGTTATTTTGGTTTGTGTCCTTCCAAAGGACAAGACCAATATTAAGTTACTTCATTTGATTTAAGCGATCAAGGTCTAAAACAAGTAATTTGCTCTAAGACTGGCCTAAGGACAGACCCTAAAAGGAATTTCTCTTTGTTTCCTTTCCAAGGACGGGACCTAAAATGATCAAATTCGCTCAAGGACTGGCCTAAGGACAAGACTCACAATGCATTTCGCTCTATGTCCTTGGCAGGGACAAGACTTATATTGAAAATTTCGCTCTCTGACCTGCTTAAGGACAAGCTCCAAAAATGATTAAATTTGCTCTTGGACTGAGGTAATGACAAAGCACAATAAAGTTCACTCTAAGACATTCACTCAAGGTCATTCTATGACTGTCCTAAAGACATGATTAGATTCGCTCAATGACCTTTCTAAGGATAGTCATGAAAACACAATTTGCTCAATAGCCATCAGTAGATCACTCTAGATCCTCAGCAAGGACAAGGTCAAAATAGGTAAAACTCGCTCAATGTCCTTGGTAAGGACAAGGTCCAAAATGATGAATTCGCTTTGTGTCCTCTCTAAGGACAAGCCTTAAAATGGAATTTTTGCTCTGTGACCAGCCTATGGACAAGCTCAGAAACAAAATTCGCTTTGTGACCTTCGGGATGACGGGACCTAAAGACATAATTCGCTCTTGACCCTTGGCAAGGTATGACACCTAAAGACAAAATTCACTCTTGACCCTTGGCACGGTACGTGACCTAAAGGCAAAATTCACTCTTGACCCTTGGCAAGGTACGAGAGCTAAAGACAAAATTCGCTCTTGACCCTTGGCAAGGTACGGGAGCGAAAATGATAAATTTGCTCTAAGACTATTCTAAGGACAAGGTCAAGGTAGGAAGTTGTTTGACAAGTCAGTCTTTCCATCAGGATTCATATATGGAATATAACATTTAAGTATAAGTGACATTTATATTCCATATATATTGTCAAGATGTTTGAGAGTGGTTTTGGACCTCCAGGAGTTATAATGCAAAATCTAGTTTTTGGAGGATCCTTCAAATTTCCAGACTTAGTCAAATTTCAGGACACTTCAGGATCAAGATGACATTCCAGACTTCTAAAGCGAGTTTGCTTTGACCTTGATGTAAGGGACAGGACCTAGGAGGACACCATGCATTCAACCAAGGTTTAATTTAGTAACTTGAAGCTTGACAAACTAGTACACAAAACCCTAGGAATGATCTAAATAACCCCTAATCACTCAACTGACTTGACTTCCACTCCACCTTGAGGAGATCCACTTGACTTGATGACCTTTGAGAAACTCAATCCCTTCAATGCAATGGCTAAGACACTAAAACGACCAACAATAAAACTAAAAGAGCTAACCCTAGAAAGCAAAAAGTGGGGGTCCCCATTTGCAATGGGGCGATGTGTGAATACCTCACAACATTTAGCACCACCTCGAATAAATGTTCTTGAACATTTCAAAGATAAAGACACAATTCATACTTAGAACCTCCGAAAAATTCAACCCAACTTATCAAGAGCTAGAAAGCGTACTTAGAAGTGGAAGAAGAATCCCAAACCAAATCAATGCACCTAGCCTTTGATTACCTACGTGTGTGCAATTGTATTCATTCCCCTCAACAAGAACATTATGACTTCCAAGTTCCATCGTGATGAGCTACATAGTTTGTCTAAACTTCATAAGCATCCTGGATAGAGCCTTGCTGCCAGTCGGACGTTTATAACCCCGACGAGGTTATCGTTGTAATCTCACGAATACTGCTCCATTGCCAGCCGGGCGTCCATAGCCCCGATGGAGTTACTTGTATGTTCCCATAGCCAATTTTGATATTTCATTTTCACACATTTTTCTTTTCTCTTGATTTTTTTTTTCTCTTTCATTTTCTCATTTTCTCTCTTTTGATATTGCTTTCTTTTCTTTTCATCCGTCAATTCCTTTGGCTCGTAAGCAATGAAGCTTACTTGGGTTTGAAGATTACAGTGGCGTTGAAGCTAGACTTTAGATTTTTCACTAATCACGGCTTCGCCTGAAAACCATAATGACTCGGAGTTTTATTAGTGTGTAAAGATATAGCAATCAAAAGATGTCGGTATCAAGACACAAAAAGTGATTCTCTTCCGAGTCAAGTACAAGTCCTAACCAAATGATAAAGCGAGAGAGGAATAACCTCGGAATCAAAGCACTTCATGAATAGATATCTAAGAAATGAACCAAACATGAGATCCAAGATATTGCCAATCTGTGAGTAATCAATGCAAATGCCTTTCTCACAAATGAAGGTTCCCACTTAAGACACCTAAACTAAGCAAACCGACCGACTTGAAAGCAAAACAAATCCAAAGCAAAATAAGCTAAAGCACACAAAAACAAACCACACAAAGGCAAACCAAAAGCAATTGAACTAAAGAAAGCAAACAACTAAACTATTTGAGCCATTCAAGATCATGAGTCAAATGACTCAAGGCAAATTGAGAACAGGACTAAAAAAGAACTCTAACTAAAACACATGAAAAGAAAACCTACTCTAAAACTATATACAAGACTCCTAGACTCGAAACGACTCAAAGAAGCGAAATATATACATGACTTCACATGATTTCTCAATATGTGCAACATGAGCATGGCAAAAGTGGTAGTTTGCAGGTGAGCAAATTCATCCTTAAATACAGTAAAGCAAGCTCTCACCATGCATCTCTCATATTCAAGTAATTTCTCACGTAAGATAAGTAATTGAGGCAATTCATCGGGACCATTATCTATCCAAATGCAAGTCATTTTCCCAAAACCCCCTTAATCAAAGTCATAATGACTTTCAAAGCTAAGATTAAGGAAAGAGACAACCGGCATGTTTCAATCTCGGATGGAGGTGTTTTCTCGAATGGAAGGGTTTGTTCGCCGTTCAGTGTGTTGTTGGAAGAGAGATCATCAGCTGCTTCAGGAGGTCGCCATTGGTGATGTACCATTCCACGAGCATTCATAACATGTTGATCCTTACTTTCAAGCTCTTCTTGAAACAAGCTTAGCGCCCCTTCAAATAGCTCAACCTTCTTTGCTTTCACCATAACATCTTGCTCATCTCTATGCATAAACCACGCTTCTTCATGAAACTTTGTGAGCATACCTACAAAAATTAAGGACTCCTTGATAGATTGAACTTCAAACGTCTCCTCTAGTTGATCAAATACAATCTCTAGTGGTATTTTATTCTCAAGCATTGTCTCGGGAGGCCGAAGTTGATGATGAATTACATCACTCACCATAATTTGTTTGTCTTGAAATTTGTACTTCTTCCATGATATCTTTTAGCGCCCCCTCAAATAGTATGATAGTGATGTCGTCTTTGAGCACCCCCTCAAATTGTTCTTCATACTTGGGCTCGCTTATGATGATTCGTAGCTCTTCGTTCAACATGTCAACTTGATGGTCCTCTTCAAGAGTGCTATTTGAAACTTCTTGCAATTCACTCTCAATAATCTCCTTTTGTAGTAGTAATGGAAATTCTTCAAGGAATGAGTCGTCTTCTTGTTTGATTGTTTGCTCAACACTTTGATCTTCCTTTATCACTACTTGAGCATTCTCAATTGTTACTTCAACTTTCGTTTCATAGCATTCTTCTTCAAGTGCAAGGTATGGTGAACTCTTCACTGCAATACATTGATCATCAGGTGAACTTGTGGTATCAATTTGCAATTGGCTTCCTTCACTGTCTGGTGGTGTAATAATATCTTGTTCATATGTTCTTATGAATTCAGCTGCGAGATGTGCACCCCAGGATTTGTTCACGATGCACTCTTCTTCAGATAAGACTGGCATTCCAAACTGATATCTGACTTGGTTGATGGCCATTTCACACAATGAGCAAGTAAACTCGGAGTGAGGGGCATTATGAATCCTACACCACAACGGTAGCAATATGTTTTCTAAATGCATTTCACCATTCAAGATAAGCTGACTTTCAGTCATCCATAAGAAACTTGTAAGAGGATCGTTTCTCTCTGGGACATTGAAATTGCTTTCTTCAACTTCTGGCCTAGGTACATCCCAAAAGAGGATCTTTCCTTGCGCTGCCGATTCCAACCTTGATATGTATGTCAAACAATGCATCTCATCATGTTCATTTGTCTCATGGATTCGACACTACAATGGCCTTGCAAACTCGGACAATCGGCGTGGGTAAAGTTGTGCATTCAATCTCCACCAAAGTTGAGGAATATCAAATTGTTGCCCATCGTAAGACTGTTGTTGCTCCATCGAGAATTTTTTTTTTTTCTGATTTTTCGATTTTCTAATTTTTTTGGATTTTTTGGTTTTTCACTTTTTTTTTTGGATTTTCTGTTTTTTCACTTTTTTTGGATTTTTTGGAATAAGGAGAGATCTTGAATATCTCAAATTCAACTTGAAAGCTCAACTGGTTCCAGTTGCGTGAACTCCTCCTTTTCTTCGCAAGTCTACCAAAGGGTAACTTCTAGCATCAACTGCTTCACTTATGCATCCACAATCATGCCTGCCTTGTACTTCAATTCTGTTGGACGTTGAGGGTGGCTCTCCGTTGATCTTCCTTGGATTCACTTATTCAAGAGTTCACATTTGCTATCATGCCCTCTTGATTCTGTTGAGTTCGGGAGGAGGGTAAAAGCTCTAAAATAATCTCTTCAAATATGACTTGATAGAATCCAGATATCAATTGTTCAGGCGTTCATCACGATCGTGGCCTCCTTCTAGCGCCAATATTGTTGAGCGTGGAGGGTAAAAAGCTCTGAATAAATCCCCTAAATATGACTTGATAAGCTCCACTCATCACGGCTTGACAATGATCAGCCCTCCTAGCGCCAATTTTGTTGATGTGTTTTTTATGCACATGCGGACACAGAATAAAATACCATAAGTATCTTATCCTCTCTTGAACAAAATCTTTTGGATGCTGAAGATCTGCTTAAGGTTCATCCAAGAAAGACTCCAAGGTTCTGAATGTAGGATCTCTATGTGTAGATAAGCTCATTGGTTTGATGTGTGATTATGCTGGAATCACAAGGGGACTTACATTCAAATGCCTAAATGTTTGATTTGCTGGAACTCGATCATCTGATGCTGCTATATGGTGATGCTTTTGATCCTAAACTAGCTTGAATTGAAAAAAAGGCAAAAGATGAAAGGTTTAAGAGAGTCTATTCTAAAGCCTAAATTATAAGAAGATAATTCAATGATTAGTTGGAATCCTATTGGGCCAGGTCCCACCATCAAATTGAACAATTTGACACAAGCTCAGTGCAATCTTCTAAGGACATTTCAAGGATGTTCGAATCAATACCATCAAACATCGATTACCATTCAAGTTAATGCATAAGTAATGAATGTAGAACGATTCGAAGTTAAGCTCATATCATTCCAGTTGACCACACAAGGTGCAGTTACAAGCAGCAAGAGGCTAGTGGTATGGACTAAACGGATTCCACATGAATGCATTCAACAAATTCCTCCATTCAATCTAATTAATTTATCATCTAACATGAAGATCCAACAAGAAACCATGCACAATGTAAAGAGACAACACACTTTACCATAACTTTAATGAAAATGGAGTTCATTTACAACTTAGGCAACAATTTCTGCCTTCTCTTCCTACTCTACTCGAACTTCTATTCTATTCTCTTAAGACTATCTATTGACTATTTCTATTCTACTCGCTATAGCTATTTGCTATTAACTATTGCTATTTCTATTAACTATTAGCCCTTACAAATGAAGAGTCTGAGCTTTTCTAGAAAGCTCATTTACAACGAATGGCCAGGATTGATTGTCCATCAATGGCCAAGATTCTACAATGAAAACCCTAATTAGGGTTTGTTACAACAAACTTTTCCTTAGCCAATGAGAAAATTACATTCAATGAGTGTGGACCAATAAATATCAGGGGTAGGTAAATCGGAGTTTGTGCCATCACTTGTAAGTCAGGTATGTTGCATCTAGACATGTTGAGGTAGATCTTCCTTGATTGGTGAGTAGTGACTAGGATGATGACTAGGACGCCGCTTCAACAACTTGCACTTGTATAGTTGACTTGTCACCATGAAGGAATGTTGAGAGATATCTCTTGATACTAAACATTATTCAGTTGCTTAATGTGAAGATGACGATGAGAATTATTGATGTAGCTGGATCCTTCTTCCATCCTTGCTTGCTTGCCTTGGAGTGATTGCATGATCTCTTCCTTTAGATCCTAACTCCAATCTTCTTTATGCCTCCAAGGTGTGATGAGAGTCATTGACTATCTTGAGATCTTCTCCCCTTGATGTTCTTGACTATCTTGAGATCTTCTCCCCTTGATGTTCTTGTATTTGCATGATGAAGCCTTTTGATCTTGCATATTGGTGATAGGAAGTATTTGTCATGGTTGAGTCATCCCTCCATCCTTGCTTGTATATCTTTCTTTGGGTGATTGTATGATCGCTCCTTCTATATCTGCAAAACAAAGCAAGTATAGTATCAAATGCATATGATAAATAGCTTACACAATCTCTGATTTTGAATGATTGCAATCAATAAGTTCATTGGGTAATTTGAATATCCTAGAGCAAATCTAGGCTGTCTAAAGATGAATTTGCTGGTTGATAGGCCTCCGAGCTGAGCAAATTCGCTTTTCCCCAAATACTTAAATGATAAATTCGCCTTCTCAAGACATCAAACCTGCATCCTCAATAATGAATTTCGCCTATACGCTGGATGAAATTTGCAAATATGCTGATGAAATTCTTTGTCTCGCTGGAGTAATTCGCTGACCTGCCACTGATGGAGAGAAAAATGTTTGAATTGATGCTTAGAATGATTGATTTGACCTTCCCTTTATATGCGATCTAGGCTAAAGCTACAAAGCCGACCTGATTTAGTATGAATAAAAATATAAATTAACTTTCAAAGCGTTGGCCGACTTGATCTATTCTTAGCAATTTGAAATTTCGAATTTGTTTAGGTGCCAAAATACTTGTTTTGTTGAATTTAGCTTTGGATCTCATGCAATTGTTCTATGTCCTTGCCAAGGACGGGACCTATAATAAAGTTTGCTGGCTGACCTTACTAAGAACAAGCCTCCTAAGGCAGTTTGCTCTCTGACCAGCCTAAGGACAAGTTCTAAAACATAATTCGCTCACTGACTTTTGAGAGGACAAGACCTAAATGAGATTTTTCGCTCTGTCCTTGCTAGGGACAGGACCTATAATTGTGAATTTCTCTTGATGACCAGTCCAAGGACAGGTCAAGTTCGTTCAATGACCATGGTGAGGACATACCTAAAAGAGGTATTTCGGTTTGTGTCCTTCCAAAGGACAAGGCCAATATTAAGTTACTTCATTTGATTTAAGCGATCAAGGTGCAAAACAAGTAATTCGCTCTAAGACTGGCCTAAGGACAGGCCCTAAAAGGAATTTCGCTTTGTGTCCTTTCCAAGGACGGGACCTAAAATGATCAAATTCGCTCAAGGACTGGCCTAAGGACAAGACTCACAATGCATTTCGCTCTATGTCCTTGGCAGGGACAGGACATATTGAAAATTTCGCTCTCTGACCTGCTTAAGGACAAGCTCCAAAAATGATTAAATTTGCTCTTGGACTGAGGTAAGGACAAAGCACAATAAAGTTCACTCTAAGACATTCACTCAAGGTCATTCTATGACTGTCCTAAAGACATGATTAGATTCGCCCAATGACCTTTCTAAGGACAGTCATGAAAACACAACTTGCGCAATAACCATCAGCAGATCACTCTAGACCCTCAGCAAGGACAAGGTCAAAATAGGTAAAACTCGCTCAATGTCCTTGGTAAGGACAAGGTCCAAAAATGATGAATTCGCTCTGTGTCCTGTCCAAGGACAGACCCTAAAATGGAATTTTCGCTCTGTGACCAGCCTATGGACAGGCTCAAAAACAAAATTTGTTCTTGACCCTTGGCAAGGTACGGGAGCTAAAGACAAAATTCGCTCTTGACCCTTGGCAAGGTACGGGAGCTAAAGACAAAATTCGCTCTTGACCCTTGGCAAGGTATGGGAACGAAAATGATAAATTTGCTCTAAGACTTCTCTAAGGACAAGGTCAAGGTAGGAAGTTGTTTGACAAGTTAGTCTTTCCGTCAGGATTCATATATGGAATATAACATTTAAGTATAAGTGACATTTATATTCCATATATATTGTCAGGATGTTTGAGAGTGGTTTCGGATCTCCATGAGTTATAATGCAAAATCTAGTTTTTGGAGGATCCTTCTAATTTCCAGACTTAGTCAAATTTCAGGACACTTCAGGATCAAGATGACATTCCAGACTTCTAAAGCTAGTTTGCTCTGACAGACCTAGGAGGACACCATGCATTCTACCAAGGTTTGATTTAGCAACTTGAAGCCTGACCAGATAGTACACAAAACCCTAGGAATGATCTAAATAACCCCTAATCACCCAACTGACTTGACTTCCACTCCACCTTGAGGATATCCACTTGACTTGATGACCTTTGAGAAACTCAATCCCTTTGATGCAAAGGCTAAGACATTAAAATGACCAACAACAAAACTAAAAGAGCTAACCCTAGAAAGCAAAAAGTGGGGGTCCGCATTTGCAATGGGGCGATGTGTGAATACCTCACAACACCACCCATATTGCATTCTCTGTTGTGGTTGATCACTGGCTCTGCTGTTCTCAGAAGAGCCAATTGCATCCCAGTCTCTCTTAGACTATGTCTCAGGCTATATGTGGCCTTCATCCTCGTTACTGCATGCCAAACATTGGGCCAGTAAGCCACTTTAGTCATAGTCATGATTACAAGGTGTCATATGCTTGTAAAGGCTCCCACTTATACTGAGCTTGGCGACTCTTCTGATAGCATGTAAGGTTTTGCAGAACCAGCTACCCGCCCTTATGATATCACATGCCCCTAATAGTTTTACATCAAGGAAGGGTACAACGTTACATTTGTATCTTTTATTATGGTTCCTTTGGGCATGAATTTGTTTAGGCCCTAAACTGCAACACAATCCTCAATCTGTGATTTTATTCGCTTTTTTGTAGTTATGCCTATTTATGCCTTCTAACATGCAACACGTTTATAGGCAAGCTTGGAATGCAACCTCTTGTTTACATTATTACACAGATTTTCCGGTTTCTGTTGATCCCACCTTTCTCCAAAATCTTGATCAGAGCAATGAGCCTGGTTTAAATTTTTTGTAAAGAAACCTAATCCCATGGAACATGACATCATGATGTGTCTTGTCCATTCTAAGGATGTCGTTCCCCATTCTCAAACTGGAGTTTCCTTGCTGCACTATCAAAGTTCAAGTACACCAGCCTCATAGAATGTTATACCAATTGAAGGCTTCACTGATTCACTTATGGTCTACCTTCCAATTGAATGCTTCACTGATTCACTCATGGTCTACCTTCCAATAGAGAGCATGCCTTAGGCTTTTCCTATATCCTAATCGACTTTTCAGTGTTAGACAATTGTATTTTAAGCTTGGTGGGAGTAGTTTATATTCTGCTTTTCATTAGAAAATATGGTTCGGGCTTTTCCTTAGTAGTTTATATTCTGCCTTTCATTAGAAAACATGGTTCGGGCTTTTCCTTTATCCTAATTGATTTTTCTGGGATTGATTTTGTATTTTCATCTTGGGAACAGTTTTTATTCCTTTGTTATTGCAAATATTTGCAATGAGGTTATCTCTAACGGGAACTTCAGCCCTGCTTCGTATTTGTTGAGGGTTTCTGGTATTATGCTGAAGTTACACCGTATTCCTTGGCAATAAGATAAATCGCTAAGTGAAGCTTGAAAGACTTGATTCCAAATATTTCAGATTCCTTTAATTACCGATTTTCCACTGAAGGAAAGGGTTATTGAATTGCACCACCTCCATCATATGCTCTCTTATACAATATGCTTGCCTCTTTCAGCCCAAATATGTCTGGTAATTGCTGGGCACTGCAAATGGTCATTTTCACAAGATAGCCTTGAGTTGGGATTCTGTTTGGGATTACTTGTAGACTGAGAGTTCTTATTAAACATTGGATTCCTCTACTTTTTCTCTAGTATTAAGTTTTTGGCATTAAATCTCTCTTCTTGATGCAAAAAATTTTGCATCTTGTTTTGGTTTTGTAGTTCTTATTCTTTTTCAGGGGATAAGAGAGGTACACATTTCTTTTGTATTATGTGGATTCCCCTTTGCTTAAGAATTTTTACCCGGTAAGTTATAAGCCTTCAACTTACTTGGATGTTGTTCCGATCGATATGACATGAATGGATTCCACCGTTGTCTGACAAAATTTGCAACCTAACTTTAAGTAATGATTAAATTTCCTTAACACATCGTCTTGTGTGGGATGTTTTGTCAAACGAAGTTGACCCTCGTAATGACATTCAACAGTTTGGCACTCTACAAAAAAAGTACGGTTATGATCTTTGTATCCTTTAATATGTATTTTAAAATGTTAACCCTAGAGATCCACGAAGGAAGGTTTCCTCTTCTTTCCATTATACACGATTAGGAGCCATTTGGAAGGCATTTGAATTGGAGAATACTAGTAGTATTTCATGGTATTACTGTTCTTCTCACACATTTTCTAGACATGTCTTGCTTCTGAACTCTGATTTAGGCCTTGCACGGAGCCTATAACTAAATATTTTCCTGGTTTTAGAAGTATTTGCATCAGAGAATACCAGTAGCATTACATACGTTACCTCCTTCGACACTTTCTGAACAAATATTGCTTAGAAACTCTGATTAAAGATTTGCAAGGAGCTTATACCCATTCTTCTGATCTGCACAGAAAAAAATTGTCTCCCCTTAATACTACGTTTTTTCTATCTTCTTATAAGCTGTGGGAGATGGAATCAGTGGGCAATTTTAAAAATCAGAACAGAGACACTGAGTAAGACAACCATGTCTATTGCTTCTACCCTAATTGTTGGTTTCAAAAAATCATTGTCGCATTTTACTTCTATAACTGTGCAATAATAAGGATATTTATGTGTTTGGCCAAAGTCGCCCTTCTTTGAGTCTGGGATTCCATCAATCAAGTCGCCCCTTTTGAAATCTGGAATTCTACCAATCAAGTCGCCCTTTTCGAAATCTGGGATTCTACTAACCATGACAGGGTTTTTTTCGAACTATGAATAATAAAATCATTGATTTTGAATTACCTAGCTCGTTCTAATTTCCAATTGTACAAATAAAACATTCTTTACAATAAAGATATGAGCTTACAATGATAAAACTTGTATAGCTAGATCAATTCTCACTTAGGTCTTTTTTGAGAGAGCGTCTTAATATGATTACAAAGTGCTTTGTGACATATTTTTGCGTTAAGTTTTGTTCCTTTTTTTTTTTCTCATCTTTGTTCAAGTTTATTGTTACTTGCACACATTTCTTTACATTTCATCTTATTGTGACCATATTTGCACATATTCTCACATATTTGTCTCATTAAATACACTTCCTTTAACATGCACATCACTAATCTTGAGATTTGACAATACTCATCTAAGGTGATATATGCGATATGTTGGAGCAATCTCATGTGAAGGAAATCTAACTCAAACTTTGAATTTTAAAATTCAAAAGATGGATTCCTATCCTTTCCCCATAGCCGTTGGGAATCAACTCAGTACATGTTTGCAACCATTTGTTGTCTTGGTATTTAAAGGCATTCATTTGAACTAATTAAAGACTAATAATCATTCAAAATCTTAGAACATCAAGGTACATCCAATAGGAACCCTTCAACTTGGTAAATTAAAAAAAATAATATTTGCATCAAAATTTGTATTTTGGATCATTTGCACACTTTTTCTCTCTACCAACACTCACTAAAACCATAAAGCCAATCGTTCTAGGGGGTTGATCGAGGAGAACATGAATCCTCATAATTTAACAATCCTCTCAACATATTTCAAAATAATGGCAGCCCTTAAGAACCAACATAGAACAATAATCACACAAAATTAGATCACAAAAGTTTGTACTATGTCAAATGGGGACCACAATTTAAAAGTTGAGTCCACCTAATGAGATTGACCTAGAACTATCAAATTGATCAATAGAGAATCTTAGGTTTATGCAAAGTTTCAAATAGCTAGTAGATCAAGTACACCTATTTTTCTATACCTAGGGTACTAATTTTTTTGCAACGACAAGCGTATTCTTCTTTTTATTTCTAAAAGATAAGCTCATTCTTCCTAAACATTTCAATTTTAAAACTAGCATTTATTTTTTGGATATGTACCCAATTATGTTAATTTTGTTATTTAGATGATGTGTTTATTGATAGCATTCAACATATTAACTTGGATAATACATATGGGAAAATCTATTTTTCCTTTATATTTTTAGTGAACTTGAGTTTGGCTTTAGGGTTTATACCTTCAATTGTCTTTTAGGGTTTCAAAATTGTACCTTTTTTTTGCTATATGATTATTTAGATGATAAGGTTTATATTCTAATTCATTGCCATTTTATTTCTATATCTTTTCTCATAGGGTTTGTGCTTTATTGTGTGGTCCTCACCTTTGCCTAACCTACACATCCTTGAATACTTGATTAGGATTTCATTTTCATATTTGATATACTACAAACTTTTTCAATATTAAAATTTGAGTGATATATAGTGGTTTGGTCTTCTAATCACTAATTATATAGATTTCTCATTATTATAATATTCCCTTGAGAAGATAACCCTACTATGATTGTCCATTTTAACAAAAAATTAGATGATCATGTTGAGAACTACTTGGATGATGCACAAGACTATGATTATGAGGTACTCTTGGCTAACTAAGGTCTCTCTCATTGGGAAAGCATCATGAGATGCATTTTCTAAAGCCACTCGTCCTCATTAATTAGCTAATCTTTATTATAATACATTGAAGGGTGCCCATTTGGCAAAGATATTTTACATGATATTAATCCTTTATTCATTTCTTTTAATGTTGCATCATCTTTATTATAAGACATTTGTGTTGAACTCAAGGCAAGACTGAGAGGGAGAGCGGGGGGGGGTGAATCAGTCCACACAAACAATTACAACAACACATAAACAATTATTAAACTAACACATATCCAACACATGAACACCAAGATTTATATGTGGAAAAACCATGGTGGGAGTCAACCCACAAGAATATATCCACTATATATAAAATGATTACAAAGATAGAGCTCATTGTTTTGGACTTGTACACCAAGGCTAACTACTCATTGTACTAGATACAAAGAGGACTTGCAAAACCTGAAGCTAACTGCACTCAAGATAAGATACAAAAAAATAATCTGAAAAGAAGGATCTCTTGATCATGAAGTTGTCCTTGAATTCTGCATCAAGCGACCAACATCAACACACAACTTTGCTCTCAACTGCCAACACTTTGTCTCAATTCTCTATCATAATCACAACACAACTTGCATATCATTCAAACACAACTCTTCTTCGCTGCTCACACTTCCTTTGATCTTTGCACTTCTCGACATCATCTACACTCTCATTTCATTTTCACTAACTCAAACATTCAAAATGCCTTATGTACATGATAGATCATCAAAGCTTAAAACAAGTCAGCCTGAAACAAAATATACTTTCTGAACAAAAAACACACATGCTAATCCACTCCAAGAGAAAGAGAGGACCAAAACACATCTTCCAAAAATTAATTCACTGATCTGCAATCATCGGAACCTAACCAATAACATATTCACACGCTACACAACCATATAAGCAATTACTGATCAAAACATACTCTCCAAAGCAAATAACTCAAATCTAGATCTCCACGCACTATGGTGAGACCCATGAAACATCAAACACACTTCCATAAATCATATCTGGACCTAAGGATAGGTTAAGCACAAAATCTTACAACCAACAATGAACAATACCACAACACTCAAATAACACAAAGATGTTTTCGGACCTTAGAACCAACATATCCATGATACCGAGACTATATCCAATGAAGATAACAATAATATTCAACAACAATAGATTTCAGACCTAAACACTTTCAAAACAACTGCACCAACAACACAACAAGATAACTTTGCACCACAAACATTATAGACCAAACCACAACAAGAAGTTTGACATCAATGACAACAACACCAACACACCAACTCATATTTCCAACAATATCCCCCTTTGTCATTGATGCCAACACTTGATAACACTTGATAAGCACTTGATAAAACATGCACTTAGCCAAAACTCAAAGAAGAATAATATTACTCAATATATCTTAAACTTTGCTAGAACATATTGCTCAATCTCTCTTGAACTAACAACTCAATCTCCCCCTTTGCCATCAAGGACAAAGGTCACAATAACACTGCACACCACTACACACCATTTCTCCCCCAGAGAGCAACCACAACATCGATCTAGGAAAAGAAATAGGCATGAAAGCTCCCCTAGAAAGATGCATCCTCATAATGCACCTAGCTAGAAGGAGGGGCAATGACCCCAAACTTCTCCCAAAAAACTCAAATGAATCCTTCGCTAATGACTTAGTGAAAATATTTGCAACCTGCTCCTTTGTAGAAATGTATTCCAACCAAACTTCTTTCTCAGCCACTTTCTCCCTTAAATAATGATATTTGATTTAAATATGCTTTGTTTTTTAATGCATAACAAGATTCTTCGAAATGTTTATTGCACTTGTATTGTCACACAAAATAGGAATTGCTTCATCATATGTTACCTTGATATCCTTAAGAGTCTATCTCATCCACATCACTCGAGTACAACAAGATGCTGCTGCAATATACTCTATTTCAACAGTAGATAAAAAAATCGAATCTTGTTTCTTACTAAACCAAGAAACCAATCTGTCTCTTAAAAAGAATGCACCACCACTAGTACTCTTTCGGTCATCAATACTTCTGGCCCAATGTGCATCAGTATAGGCTTTCAACATGAAATCTCCACCTTTCTTGTACCAAAGTCCAAAGTCCACTGTTCCTTTTCAAGTATTTGAAAATTCTTTTTACTACTTGCTCATGTGTCACCTTCGGATTCGCCTGAAATCTCACTACCAGACAAACAACCTACATGATATCTAGCCTGGACGCAGTCAAATACAACAATCCTCTAATCATCGACATGTATTTCTTTTGTTCAACTTTTGGAGACTCATCATCTTTGCTCAACTTTGCACCCAACGGTTAAAGGAGTAGTAACCAGTTTGCAATCATCAAAACCAAACTTCTTCAACATTTCCTTTACATACTTGGTTTGAGAAATAAAGATTCTATTTTCTAATTGACTAACTTGCAACCCAAGAAAGAAAGACAACTCACCAATCATTGACATCTCAAATTCATTCTGCATCTCCTTAGCAAATTCTTTACACGGATTATCATTTCCACCAAAAATAATATCATCAACATAAACTATAACAATCAACACCTTATCTGCATCAATCTTAAACTAAAGATTATTGTCTACTGTACCTTTCCTAAAACTTTGTTGAAGTAAATACGTGTCCAATCTTGCATACCAGGCTCTAGGTGCCTGTTTAAGTCCATACAAAGTTTTCTTTAGTTTGCACACCATATCTGAATCTTCTGTCAATTTAAATCCATCTGGTTGCTCAATGCAAACTTCTTTTTCTAGATCTCCATTCAAAAATGTTGATTTGACATCCATCTGATAAACCTTAAAGTTCTTGTAAATAGAAAATGCAAGAAACATGCATATAACTTCTATCCTGCATCAGGAGCAAAAGTTTCTTCAAATTCTATACCTTCTACTTGAGAATATCCTTTACATACCAGTCTCGCTTTATTCCTTGTCGCTTGTCCTTGCTCATTCAATTTATTTTTTAATACCCACTTAATTCCAATTACATTCTTGTCCACTGGTCTAAGTACCAACTTCCAAGTCTTGTTCTTCTGAATCTGATTTAGTTCTTCTTTCTTTGCTTTTACCCAAATTTCATCTTTGTTTGCTTCCTCACAAGTCTTCGACTTAATTACTGATAGAAAACAATAAGTAGCTTGATCTTGAGCTTCTGCAATCTTCCTTCTTGTCTGAACACCTTTTGCTTTATCTCCAATTATCTGATTCTTTGAATGATGTTTCTGAACATACTTAGCAAGAACTTTCATTGAATCTTCCTCTTCTTCCTCTTCATTTTCATTTGATTCATTCTCTTTGCTTTCTTTTGGATCACTTGACTTCGAACTACAGGAACAATCTCAATCTTCTAAGCTAGAAAACATCTATTATCCTTTTTATCTTTAGTGTAGTAAACATTTCCACCTATTTTAAGTCCTTTTGCAAATCTTTTGCCAATCTTCTCCTTTCTAATCACACATCTGCTACTACTAAATAAAAATTAATACCATTTTCTACACATCTGACTAACACTTAACAAACTATGTCTCAATCTTTCAACTTAATAAACATCATTAGTCTTATGCTTACCATCAATTGAAATGCTTCCAATACCTCGAATAGCTGCATCATCCTTTCTAGCAAACTTCATAGATGGACTCCATCACATTTCTTCAGATTAATAAACTTGTCTTTGCCACCGATCATATGATTTGAACATCCAGAGTCTATAATCCATGTATTCAGTTCTATTTTAGCATGCAATGCAGTCTTAACAATCTTCTCATCTTCAAGTTCCTCCAAAGCACTCTCCTTATCCTCAATTGCAAATAAAAAAAATATTCTTCATTTGAGTCATCATCAACTTCATCTTCAAATGTATGTTCTTCAATAGAGCACACTCCCTTCTTCTCTTTTTTGTTGAAATTGTGTCTTCTAAACTTGTTCTTCTCATCATCATCTGATTTCTTATAATCTTCTCTATACTTGCAATTAGAAGCATAATGTCTAATTCTTCCACAAGAAAAACATTTCATAGGTAACTTACCTTTATATATTCCAGTGCCTTGCTGCAATCTTCTCACAAAATCTGCTTCAACTTCATCTAGGTCTTCGTTGCATTCCAAATCATCAAATCTGGAAACATTAAATGTCGCTTCTCTCTTTTCTCTTTTCTCTTTTCTCTTCCTCCATTTCTGAAATCTCATAGGCTACTAAGGTACCAATTAGCTGATCAATAGAATCTTTGTTTAGACCATTACTCTATGGTATAGAACATCTTTGCGGCTTGTAGGATTTAGGCAAGGTCAACAAGATTTTATGCACAACATCACATTCCTCCAAATGTCCTCCGACAACTCTAATACCATCAACAAGATCAGTCACTCTGTGAATATAGTTCTCAACTCCTTCATCTTCAAGCATTCTCAAGTACTCATACTCATGCTTCAAATTCATCAACCTAGCCTACTTTGTCTTTGCATCACCTTCATATGCTAAACACAACTTGTGTCACACAACTTTAGCTTCCTTCAAACCTTTTATTCTTCCAAACACTGAATCACTCATGCATCTCAGAATTATAGCTCTAGTCTTAACATTAGCTTCTTTCTACTTTATCTCATTTGAAGTCTTAGCACCACCTTGTGGCTCGGTATATTCAATTTGAATGATTCCCCAAATTCCATTTTGCAATGTCTCCAAATGCGAATCCATTCTCTCCTTTTAGTACGAAAAATTTGTACCATTAAAGATAGGAACTTTGTAATGAATGTCCTACGCTATATCGGATCTACGTCAAGCAGTTAAACTTACTCAAGAGGAACCAAGCTTTGATATCAATTGTTGAACCCAAGGTAGGATTTGAGAGGGGGGGGGGTGTTAATCAACACTTGAACACCAAGATTTATACGTGAAAAACCTACGATGGGAGTCAACCCACAAGAATATATCCACTATATATAAAATGATTACAAAGATAGAGCTCACTACCCCAAATTTGTACACCAAGGCTAACTACTCATTGGACAAGATACAAAGAGGACTTGCAAAACTTGAAGCTAACTGCATTTAGGGCAAGATACAAAAAAAATAATGAAAAGAAAGATCTCCTTGTAACGCCCCGCCAGGAAACGCTGAAAGGATTAAACTTAGAGCAATCGAAAAGAGAGTAAATATTTTTTTTTTAAAACTTTAATAAGTTAAATGATACATGAAGTCAACATTACGTTTAGATATACACAGAAAGACTTAACACCTAAAGGGTTTCCCAACTTGGTTAACATGATTCAAACTAAACATTGCTTAGCACTAATTAATTCAATTAAGATGATTAAACATAAAAACATAATTACATTTAACCAATGGTTAATTTATCCAATAGTATGAAATATTATTATGTCTAGGTTTCATTCATAGAGATTCTTTCCATTACATTACATTTGATATTTTAATAAAACATATGCATTTAACATTTAATTTCCATTCATACAATCGCTTTGCATCATAAGATAGAAATAACATTACATTTCACTAAATCACCAAGTCTCAAAAGATCAGATAATGTTTACATTACAATTTACATCTTGCCATGAAGGCATACATATCAAATAATTACAACTGACCATATAAGGTCCATGATATATAAAGAATGATCCAAAATAGCAAATGGGATCCAACTGAATAAGAAAACACTCGAATCCAAGCGCAACTGGAACACCTATGAAGCCAACTCCCGCAAGAAGGACAAACACACCCGACGGAAAGTGGCACCACCACCTGACCATGTGGCTCAAAAAGAACCACCCCATCGTGCTAGGAGATAGAAATAAGACCCACTAGCAACCTACAAGACATGCACACACATGGTCGAAACACAACATCGAGAAACTCACATAAGGTAAACTCGCAGAACATGACTCCAGAACAAAACTCAGGTGATACCAACAAGGCTACACACTAGTGACCATAAGGGAAGAGTGTCATCACATAGCTTGGTATGGTTATCCTGACAGGCCTCCATACGTCCCGACCCCCATCCTAGGTTATCCTGGTAACCTCTCCCGAACCCCCGACCCCATCCAAGTCTCATGTGGACCCAAACAATCTTTTCGTGAGGACAAGATTGTTGATTTGCCATTCCAAGCCTTCTCACTGCATCCTGACTCTGTACTAGCACTCAACCATGAGCGAGGTACAATTATCTTACTTAATGTTTTTTAGCTACCCTACCCCCTAATATATTATTAGGCTATCACTTACTTATACAACTTTCGAGGGGTTATTTTGCTAACCTCTTTGGGTGTGACCCCCACTCGAAAGCCACTTCCCCCTTATGACATTAAACAAAATGTCCCAACGAACTCCAAAACCAAAGTACCAAAACAAAGTTACACAATGGAGTTCAAGACAATAGAAAACACTTGGCCATACAAGCCCTTGCACGTAGGTTAAACCAATTGACAAAACTCAGTCAAGTCACATGACCGACCAATGAAAAAGACCACATGAAAACGCCTAATTCTATTAAACCAAGGACTTGCAATTTCCAAATTAAATGTGAAAACAGTCTAAATAAAAACAAGCACCTTCGCTAATCTAGAATAACAATTCTTTTTTGTTTTCTCTTTCATTCAAAACACAAAATTGACCAAGGTTTCTAGACTTTGAAGTTTCTAGAATTCAATATTCATTTATAATCATATCGCTAATTCAATTAACAATATTCAAACAATAATGCTCTATCCATTTGAAAATTTACTCAACACATCTTAATCGCAATGAACCATAACACACACACATAATGAACATTTATATAATAAATCTAATATTTTCTTTTTTTCGAAGTAAGATACCCTTTTCTTTCCAAAATAAAATAACTCTTTTTATTTTTCCCATTTTCCAAACTATATTTTTCTCCATATAAAAAAAAACTATATATATATATTTTAATTAATTAAATAATATTAAAAAAATAATTTAAAATAATTTCTTTTTTTGAAAAAACAATAACACACCTTTCATAAGGTGTTGCCACACAACCCTACCAAAGAGAGGTGGTGGCTTGGGGGCCACGACGTGGTCCCTCCCACAACCAAGGTTGTGGGTGGCCACGACGTGGCTGCCCAACCATGGCACCCCCCCATGGGATGGGGAAGCCCCGACTCCCCACCCATGGGTACGTGGTGGTCCATGGCCCACCGCCATATAAATTAAAATATATATATTTTTTATTTTTTATAATTTTTTTTATAAAATCCAGTCCAACAATGCATATGCACAGGTTTTCTTAATTTTTTTTTCCTGTAACAACAAAAGACCCAAATGGAAATATTCTTGTAGCCACAAATAAAAATCAGTATATATTTATTTTTAACCTGTAATTTTAAAATAAACCCCAACACAATTTCATATCCAATTGTTTTTAAACAACGAGGATTTTAAAATACCAAACATGATATATGGTTTTTTTTGTTTTCAATTTCTATTTCCCCAAATTTTCCCAGGTTTGCCCAAAATTAAATTTTTTGGCGGCATAACCCCATATTAAATCAATAATGGAAAATTTAAAATCAACAAACTAACAGGGAAATAACCAATACACTAAACAAATTTTATTCAAACACCCACAACTTTCAGAAAACTAAATTTTAAACCAAGATTTCACAAACACAAAAAGGTTCAAAAATTCCAACCTAGTGAGCTTTCCACGAAGACATGTTGAAGCAGAGCAAACCTCCAACTTTAATCCAAAATCTTCAGACACAGTATCTCCAGCCAAAACACACAGAGCAATTCCAGAAAAAATATTTCCCCCAAAATGCAGAATGAATGTTTTTAGAAAAAATTCTCCCCAAAATATCTTTTAGGTCACATTTTTTAACTTTTAAAATAAGAAATGAAACATTTGTTTTCTTTTCAACACAATGCATTTATTTGAATTTTTAATTGAAATCATTTCTCTTTTTTTCAAACATGGAAATTAATTAACCATTAAATATACAGAAAAATAAAACAACTTTATTTCTTTATTTCTTAATCAATTGAAAACATATAATATAACATTTCACTATTTAACTCAACAATTCAATTTTAACTATTCAAATAAAATAATCGATAAATCTATTCAAACAATAAAATACACTTAATCATTTATTTTAAAGTTAATTAAAAAAAAACACATAACAAGCAACAACAAAGCAAAACATAAACACGACCCTTATATCAACAATAGGGACGGTTGACCGACGACTGACATTGCTCATTGACGAGCAAGGCTACAGATGAAACTTAGGGTCTTAAGGCTATCTCCTCCACTTCCATCAGATTATTTAGGTACGCTTAGACCTGTGGAACCAGGTGAAGTCAGTATCTTGTGCCTGCAAATCCTGCATCACCAATTCACACACACACACACACACATTCAAATACGGTAGACACACCAGTGAAGGAGAATCGTGACGTTCCCTGTCTCACCGAAGTGAGTGAAGGAAAATCATCTCCTTGCACCCCATACACTTACACACAAACATGATAACATATACATAACACATCTCACGCATAAAATAAATGTGTTAGTCCATGGTCAGTATCCAATAAAATAACATATAACCATCAATGAGGAAATAATGTGTAAACAACATACACTGAAACTCAAATCAACGTATAACACATCATAGCATAATATCTGAGTAAAATATCACCATATAATGTATCCACTAATATCCAATGAAAAAATGTGGCGTTGTTTTCATGATTATCTCTGTATGCCGCTTCTTTTGGTTTGTCAGATTTTTTATGATATACCTCCTATTTCTTTTCATTTACGACATAAAAATTTTGGGCTTCATTTCTCTCTAGCATTTCCGCATTCACCTCTTCTCCTTTGACATTTGTCTATAATGGCGGACCACAGATCTCATGTCGTTGGTGTCAGTCATGTTTTGGACCCTTGTGTTTCTTGTAAATTCTCTGCGTTATGTAGTATATATATATTTTGGTTGCAGGTGTTTTTGGTGCAGGGGCATGTCAATTTTGGTTGCAGGAGTTCTTTGTTGCAGGGCCTTCAAGATATCCCATGAAGATGGATCTGTCCTTCGATGTTGGTTTAGTCCTCTTGCTTTTTGGAGCTCTCTTCTTCATTCACTGGGCAGCCTATGTTATTTCTTTTTCCTGTCCTTATTTTGTAAATAAGCTTGCATGCTCCTATTCTGTAAAATGAGCTTGCATGCTCCTATTTGTAAATGAGTCTGCATGCTCCTTTGCTAATCTCTATTTTGAAACTAGCTCTGGCTAGAGGATTGTTCACTACTTCTCTTCTATAGTCATGTTGATGAGCAATGGCCGGAGTTTTTCTTGCTGTTTCTTTTCTCTGGGAGCTCAGTTTGAACTAGTTTTTAAATATATTGTAAAAATTATATATTATTAATAAAATATATCAAGCGGCATTGCCACTTTGCCAAAAAAAATAAAATAAAATATCCACTGAAAAAGTCAACTATGGTAAAAAAAAGTATCTAAAAAGTCTGATAGAGTGTAATAACCCGCTTTACTTAACCCAATAAATTTTGACTTTTTTTTTTAATTTATTCATTTGTGTTTGATTCAATCGCATACTTTGGGCATCTATCCAATTGGATTAGGCATTCATCCATCTGGGATGAGCATCTAACCATATGCGTTAGACATCTGTCCATACGAGACATGAGGTTTCATCTATCCAATACGGGATAGGCATCTACCCAAACGGGGTAGGAATCTATCCAATTTGGGATAGGGGGTGCTCTGGCCAGAGACTTAGACTCATCGAGACCATCCGGGTCCTGAGTCACTCAGTAAGAATTGCACTCCTTTAATAGGTGTGCACTGAGGTCACCGTCCTTAGGAGAAAGTAAGATAATATATTGCAAGCTTGAATTCTGCCTCGAAATTTGGCCTAAAGCCTCGGGAAGTTAAGCGAATTCATACGAGATTCCTTCCGAGTATGCGTTTAATTACTTTTTATTTTATTACACTTATCCTTCAATTAGGAGTCTTCACAATCCTTCTTCTTACCAAATCCTAGACCCCATCCTTGAATGCCTGAGTACTAGGGACAACTCCATCCCTAGATTGCCTACATACCCATTTCAACACGGGATCAAGGCATATAGTATGCAGTTCTGTTTCAAATCTATGGTTTAATGTAAACTGTTTGGTGGGTATGCAACCCTTTCTAGGGTCAATGTCCCAAACAGTTTCTCTGTGGTTGCTACCCACGATGGTAGCTTTTAAGCAAAGGCTCAAGGTGGCCTAAAACAACTAGGTCCTAATACTTATCATAAGCATCACCCTTGACCCAATTGTCAATCGCTAACAACTCTTCTAGATTAAGCCAAGTTTATAAAAGCATTTCACTCAATCAACCGTAAAGGGGTTTACTATGGTTTGACTAGCGGATGTAAAATCATTTAAAGATTATCTTATTAGATTATCGATCCAAGGGAGATTACCCGCCCTTTGGATTTTAACTTCCAAGTGTCCTTATTACTCCTTGATGATTTATAGGGACGATGCCACAGACACCGTTGATGCAACTTTATTAGGCGTTAGGTGCAGTACTTCAACATGACGACATTACCCGTAAGCGTGACCCAGAGGCACCGTAAATACCAAACGCTGCTAAGGTTTTTTTGTTTGTTTTCCAACTCCCCTTGTTTAGTTTTCTAACTAAGAGGCCTAACTCTTATTTTTTAAAAGAAAATAACATTATTCTAATGCAGATAAATCGATACCATTATTGAGAATTATGCCACAAAATTAACTCTACATGTAAAAGAAGGAAATTTACTTGAAGTATAATCTATACAATACTCGAGAAAATTAATAAGAGAACTATCATCTAACACCTTGAAATATAACATCATTACGTAACTAGCATGGATAAGTAGAGAAGTGTAACTTGCATGATAATATCAAGTAATTTGCACAACAAATAAAAGAGACTCACATCGCATTGCAACTTGCATGAACTAATGATTGGACAATTAAGGTTTGACTCTCAGAAAAGAGGAGAAACGAATTAAAATGAATCATCTAACTAAATAAAACTACTTAGAGGAGTCTACCATTAAATTTATTACAAATGAATTATCCCTTCTAATGTTTTTTTTTTCTTCCAAAATCATTTGGCAAAATAAGTTTCTCATCTAATTAATCTAAAAAGAAATTATTTAATTCCCCAAAACTAAATTACTCCTTTATGTTTACAATCTATATATAAGACTTAGAATTACAATTAATGTTGATTAAATTATCAATCTATGTATTGATATATTTATATGAATTATATTTCAAAATAACAATTTAATTATATATAATCACATTAAATAATTTTAGAGTTATAATCAAAAGTCTATTTATGTTATTAAATTAAACCCATAAATTTTTTTTTTAAAGGTAAGTGCTATTAGCTGTGGGGATAGCGCCCTATATTAATAAAAGAAAATAAATACATAGTTATGCTATCACATACCCAATACAAAAATCTCTTCAACTAAGGAGAGAGCATAGCTACAACTAGAACCCGACTACAAAAAACCCTGGCAAATACACTCCAAATTGCCTGAACACCAGTATCATATTCCCCTAATTCTGTCTAATAAAGTGAAGTATTTCCACCACTGCATCCCCTATGCTGAGGAGATTGTCAGTTGACCCCTCCGAAAGCCACCAATCATCCGAATCCAGGAGCCTCCTAAAATTGTTGAGGTTGTCGCTCAACACACCTACCTTGAAAGTGCATCAAGCCTCTCTCGTGAACAAGGCCTTTCTTCTTTGCTCTACTCTGTGAGCCACCTCTCCATTAACCTCCTCTTCCATGTCCTCTTCCAGCTTCTCCCCCTCATATGCTTCCTTCTCTTTCTCTCCTTCTGCATCCATTTCCTCGTCTTCATCACCATTAGACTCCTCCTACCCATTTCCCGATGATTCCTCCGTATCAGTTGCAAAAAAAATGTTATCGACAGGCTCAAAATACAACTTCAGGATGCTCTCCCCGACCCCTTCTCGCTGTTCAAAAATTGCATCCGCCACGACATGGATGTTCACCGGGTTAACAAATCCTTGCATCAAATTGACACCTTCCACCCATGACTCTAGGATATCCACTATGGGAGTGATTACCGCTCCATAAACAAGCCCATCACACCAATGATGATCTAAGATCAAGGAACAATCCACCAGGGAGATAATTGCCCCACATATTTCTTCCTCTAGCACGAATAGGTTGAGGCATTGTCGCTCCAGAGAGTTCCCATAGTTAACACATCTTAGACCCACAAAAGGTGACATTTTGGCTATCCAATCATAATACATCCGTCTATCCTGTTCCTCCTTAAATAGAATGCAGACTACTGGAAACATCCAAACTCCCATTCCACAGAAATCTTATGGGATCTGCGCACTGCTCTCTTAACTGCCATCACATACTTCGATATGCCAGAGGTATGACTAACTTGTACCTGTCACCGCCACTTTTTGTAGACTGGGAATCACGAGGAGCCGAAACACAGTTCTAATTTCCCTTTTATCACTCAACTATGCCACCTATGGTCTGGTTCGCGAGAGGCGTTAACATCAATCAATGTCTAACCAACCCTCGTACGAGTCAAATCTGGGATCTCATTTAGAATGGCTTCCAAAACCATTGTGTCTGCACCCTCTGTGTCGAATATGATTGTACTAAGATCCTTATCAATCCCAACATTGGCCAAAAGATCCACCACCTTATTTCCTTCCCTAAAAGTATGTTTGAGTTCAAAAGAGTTAATAGATCCCATAAGCTTATTAATATAAGGTATCCACTTACCTAGTTTCCAATTTTGAAAGCTAGATTTTGAAATATCGTTAATGATAATCTGTGAGTCTTCTTCAATGATGACTTTGTCATACCCTTTCTGAACACATAAGTCCAATCCAGCTGCCAATCCCTTATCTCTGCTTCATTATTTGTGGCAAAGCCCGAACTCCCAAACAAGCCTCCCATCATTTGTCTTGAGGAATCTCTAATGACCACACCAATACCCGAAATCCCAGGATTCCCTCTGCTCGCTCCATCAAAATTCAACTTCACCCAATCACATTGTGGAGGAATCCATCTAACTAGCTTCCTATTGGTTTTGGGAACTAGAGGGCACCCCAAACCCCAATCCTTGAGCGACCAATTGTGTTCCGTATCCCTGTCCCAACCGCAATACCTGAATGATTTAACTTTGGGGGGCTTGCCATTAATCACTTCTTCAATTGCCACCTTGATTTTGAAAATCACCTCCTCCAACGAAAGACAAGATTCTCTGAATATCCTCCTATTCCTTTCCTTCCAGATGTGCCAAACTAACAAAGCAGGGGTAATCAACCACAATCCACTCCACTTCGAATGACCCGCTTTAGGCCACGCAAGAAGGAAATCTTTAAGGAGCTCAATTTTAACCGAAAAGAACTACAATTTATCCATGAGCCAATCCCAGCATGCATCCACGAAGGGACAATGAAAGAGTAAATGATTAGCTGTCTCTTCACTCCCTTAGCACATAACACACCAACTAGGTCTTGAAATCCCAATATGCTTCAATCTATCACCAGTCAGAATTTTGCCATGCAGTAAAATCCACATAAAGGCTCTAGCTTTAGGAAGACCAATGTTGTTCCAACAAAGATAATAAGGCCACTTGCTTTCTCTCAATCTGTGACGTTGAATCTCATACCCCAATTTCACACTATACTTACCCAATTTGAAGGCACACCAAAATATGGTGTCCTCCTGTTCCGACTGCAAGACACATCTGTTTTTCAAAAGATCTGCCAACTTCATACACAACATTCTCTCTCCAATATCAATAGTTTTCCACCCCAACACCCCACCATTACTCAAGCTTTCATCAACATAATCTTTAACAAAAAGGTCGACCTTGCTTTCAACCTCTTTGACCCATTCTTGTTCTGCAAATAAGTCACCGAGCACCTGCTCACCTTCCCATGAGTCGTGCCAGAACATAGTCGTCTGGCCATTGCGAATGCGCCAAGAAATATGATTGGTAATGATGTTTCTGCAGTCCCACAAGAAATTCCAAGTCGAAGAACCTCTAGCAGCATCGACTATGGTAAGGATCCTATTCAGATTCTCCAAATTTAAATATTTCCTCCTAAAGAGTCAACACCATAACTTGTTCGGATGTTCATACATTTTCCAAGTCAATTTCGCCCCCAATGCAAGGTTTTGAAGATCCATCTTCCTCAGCCCTGCTCCACCTTCTTCCTTCAGAAGGCACATGGTATCCCAATTGATTAGGGGAATCTTCCTCTGATCTTTGGCACCAAATTAAACCCATAATTATGTGACACATGTATATGTATATTCTTTTTTTTTTCCAAAATCAAAACAACCACATTAATATTACCAAATGTTATTTAATATAAATAAGTTTTAACATATTACTAATTATTATCAAATTTAATATAAAATAAATTTTATCAAGATAATACTCAACCCATCATTTATTTTGAAGGGAAAGGGAGGGGAGAGTGGGGCTCGCGGGCCCTCCACCCCCCTGCGGCCATTGTCATGATAGTGACCGCAGGGAGAGTGGTGGGTACCGCTCCCCACCACCCCTCATTTAACACAGTTAAAAGCACAATTTCCCTTGAAATTCAAAATATGCATGATGCAATAATTGAATGCTTTGAAATTAATGTACGGTACGATGTTAAATTAAATAAAAAATTTGATAAGGGATATATATATATTAGAGTTCTTTAAATTCTGGAACTAAGGTGGATAATATAGAGACACTATATATATATGAAAAAAATTAAGTTCTTTTAAATTTGAAAATTAAAATACAAATTCTTTTAGTTCTGGGAGTAAAAGAAATAGAAATTAAGTTCTTTTAAATCTGGAAATGAAGTTGAAAATTTTATTTTTTTAAAGAAAATTCTGGGAATAAAAAGAATACCACAGAGACAATATACATATAAATTTAAGTTCTTTTAATTTTGGAAATAAAAAGAATAAATCATGGAGTAAAAGAAATAGAAATTAAGTTTTTTAAATCTGAAAATGAAGTTCAAAATTTTATTTTTTAGAGAAAATTCTGGGAGTAAAAAGAATACCATAGAGACAATATACATATAAAATTTAAGTTCTTTTAATTCTAGAAATAAAAAGAATAAATCAAAAGGATTTCACAGAGAGTAAATTTACACAGTTTTTTTTTAACTTTTATTCACAGTGAAGAAATATTTTTTTTTGGGAAAAAAATAAAAGACTAGAAAAGATAAGATTTTTTTTTCAAAAGCAAGATCCTCTTTTCCCTTTTTTTTTCCCCTCTTATTCTTCAAAGAAAAATTAAATAATAAATAATATTATCTTCTACATGCAATTGAAAGTAAAGAAAGATATTTTATCAAATAAATGTATAAATATTAAAAGAAATAAAAGCATTTCTTTATCAAATAAATGTATAAATATTAAAAGAAATTGAAGCATTTCTTGATTCATTTTTTTTTTCTAATTAACTAAATGGAGAATATCCAAGAGGGGACTAAGCCTTTTCTTGCAAATTAAATACCAAATTTATTAAAACCTGTGAAGAGAGGAGAACCTAGTTAATCAAAGTTCGAAGCAGAATCTCCTCCAAAATCTCCAAGCTAGCCTCCCTTGATCCTTCCTTGCTACTTTTGAAAAAAGATCTTCGAAGCAACAACTTAACAATCCTATAATGAAAAATAAGACTACAAGAAAACCTTACTACTTTTAACAATTTGATAATTTTCTTCCAAAATAACCAACTCCCTCTTTTCGAAAAATTTCACACATTATATAGAGAAAAACCCTCAATTCCACTATCTAGAGAATTAATTGAAAATGAGATTCTTTTTCCAATATTGGTTCCATGCAAAATTGATTAATAACTTAGTGGGGGAAGTTACATGGAAGGAAATTAAGGAATGAAGATTCCTCTAGAAGCTTCTAATTTCTTCTACAACATGTGCCTATTTGAAAATGAGAAATTAAATAATACCTATTTAAATTATATTCTCCAAATGTGTATGTGGGTCCTTTATTTAACCTTTTATAATAATTATTCAACCATATTCAATAGCTCAACCACAAAATGATATAATAGTAATAGTATCAAAAAAATGATAAAGGAGGGTTATGACATAGAGGGAGGGGTACTACACTCCTGATTATGAAGTTGTCCTTGAACTCTGCATCAAGCGACCAACATCAACATACAACTTTGCTCTCATCTGCCAACACTTTGTCTCAACTCTCTTTCACAGTCACAACACAACTTGCATATAATTCAAACAAAACTCTTCTTTGTGGCTCACACTTCCTTTGATCTTTGCACTTCACCACATCATCTACACTCTCTCATTCCGATTTTCACTAACTCAAACATTTAAAATGCCTTATATACAAGATAGACCATCAAAGCTTAAAACAAATCAGCCTAAAACAAAATATACTTTCCGAACAAAAAGCACACATGTTAATCCACTCCAGGAGAAAGAGAGGACCAAAACACATCTTCCAAAGATGAATTCATCGATCTGCAATGATCAGAACCTAACCAACAACATATCTAAATGCTACGCAATCATATAAGCAATTACCAATCAAAACATACTCTCCAAAGAAAATAACTCAAATCTAGATCTCCACACGCTATGGCGAGACCCATAAAACATCAAACACACTTCCACAAATCATATACGAACCTAAGGATAGGTCAAGCATAGAATCTCACAATCAACAACGAACAATACCACAACACTCAGAGAACACAGAGATGTTTCTGAACCTCAGAACCAACATATCCATGATACCGAAACTACATCAAACGAATATAACAAAAATATTCAACACCAACAACAGATTTAGGACCCAAGCACTTCTAGAACAACAACATGACAACTGCACCAACAACACAACAAGATAACTCTACACTACAGACATTCCAAACCAAACTGGAACAACAAGTTTGACATCAACAATAACCACAACAACACATCAACGATATCAACAATAACCACAACAACACATCAACTCGTATTTCCAACAATTTGAAGGGTACCCATTTGGCATAGATATCTTACAAGATATTGACCTCTTATTGATCTCTTCTAATGGTGTATCCTCCCATCCATCTGATGGTATGATGAAAGAATAAGTATCCGGTAGAGTACTGAGAGGGGGGGGGGGGTGAATCAGTATACTGAAAAATTGATACAAACTTCCCAATCTCAAATTCAAACTCACAAAGTAAACTTTCACTATCAAGATCAATACTCAACATCAACCAGTTAACTGTTATAACAACTTAACAGTAAACAACTTCAATCTTGTAAACATCAAAATGCTTAATCATATCTTAACATATTCAATCTCTCAATGCTTCCAGTTATCATGCCTTATCAGAATAGTTAAGTAATCAATCAAATCAACAAATAAGATCATAACCACAAAAACATTCACCACTTGACACAAATGTTTATACATGGAAAACCCAAATAGGTAAAAACCATGGTGAGATGAGACTCACAATGATAGCTATCTAAACTCTTCTGAAGTTTGCCCTGTTAGGAGCCAAGCCTGTTAAAGCTTTTACAATAAGTCCTATTAAGAATTGATTATGTTAGGAATCACTCGGTTAAGGGATTTACAAAATGCCTTGATGAAAAATAAAATACCCTGTTAGGAGTAACCTTGGTAGAGGGTTTGAGAATCCAAGCTAATGGACCACCTTGTTAGAGGATTTAATAAGTAACCAAGCTTGTAAGAGCTTACCCAGTTAGGGGATTTCAATTCTGCTGTAATTGTTAGAAAAAAATAGGTTTTTTGATCTGTCTGAATAACACTACATTTGCTTGATCAGATCCTTTCAAGCTTCAATCTGCTTCTACACAAACTGCAGATCCATTCTCCGGTTAGGCAACCACACACTCAACTAGTTTCAGCCAACACTTTGCCAATACTCTTACAAACAACTTCATCGACCTTAAATACAAATCAATTAGGTCGGTAACACAACAAAAACCTAATTCTCTCATAGAGTTTACAAACAAGTTGGTTCAATCTTGACCGTTAGAAATTATAACAATCTTTTCACATTCTTCAAGAAAATTCCAACCGCTCTATGATCACCGCTTCATCGAACTTTGCAACTCATCATGCGCTATGCATTGATGCAATCCACTTTTCCCATTCCCTAGACAATCAAACAAATGAATAAACGCGCCAAAACAATATGAACTAATCCTCATTCAATGATCACATGTGTCATCATCATTACCATTCATCATTAGATCTTAAACCAACAAACTTGATCGGTTAGGGTTTAACAAAAAACAACTGGTAGGGTTTTACCAGTTACATTGCATAGGAAAGGGTTTAACCTTATACATCGGTTTACCGGTTCCACTCACAAACTAATATACCAGTTTACAACATCTTCCACAAAGCTCTTCCTACTGGTTACAAGCAAATATCAATAATAACAACAATATCAACAATATCATAAATACCATTATTGGTTCAATTGACATCAATGACAACATAATATATCAGTAATATAATCTTCATGTAAATGCCAACAATCTCCCTCTTTGGCATTGATGGAAATACAAATATCAACGCCTCTGATTGCTGTTGTGATTGGTGAATAGGAATCCTGGTTTACATTACCAAGTATTCACCATGCTCTGTCTGTCTTAAGCCTGTCACTGGTTTCCCTTTGCCAGTCACATAGTTTTTCTCCTCAATCACATAATTCTTCTCCCCCTTTGACAACAATGTCAAATTGAAAGTAAAACATGTAATGTCAAATTTTCACTGTGCATCAACAACATACTACAACCTGATGCTCCCCCTATGGAATACATCCACTTCTTCATCAATCCACGTAAAATTTTACAAGTGATTCAGGGACTAATGCAATCAACATCATGCTCAACTAGCTTCTTGAAGAGGGACTGCTGGTGCCCAAAACCACATATTGGGAAAACAAGAGGCTGCCAATCCTCTTTCTATTTCCACAATCGACCTTGGCCAACGAACGAGAATGGTCGAAGACCAAATTCTCTTGCACTCTAGGCTTCACTAGACCTGGGCGGGTGTACCCCAATCTCCAAGCACAAAGAGATTGCTTCTTTATAGTGAATTTAAACTTGAGGACAAATGTTTAATAGGAATGGTAATTCTCTTGAAACTTTTATTGAAACTCATGTGCTTTTATAATGTTTATTACTGAATACTTGTAAACAAAATGCTGAGAAAAATGTATACTGAAAAAAAGAAACAGCTTCAGGACTGATTAGTAATTATGAACAGGGCAAAGATCATAAGAATTCAAAGATGTTTCTCAGTTAAGGACCTTAGACATATATCAAAATTATTCCAGAAATCAACATTAGACCAGTGCCTTCATCCGACAATTAGTGTATTACTTATGGACATAAATCTTGATCAGACCCTAGAGACAGTTTTAAAACTATCGCTGAAATGGTTTCATTAAGTGTTGCGAGAAAAGTAAAACACTTAATTTTATATTCAATCACAACAGCTTGTCATGTCACATTACAACAAACCCTTATAAGATTTATCTAGGAGACTCAAACAAACATCAACATGAAATAATAACACAATGATCAAGGAACTAGAAGCAGTAAGTTTTATATATTGATCCTAAAAAAACAATACTGAATACATAAGCTGCACTCACATAGATTACATGATTTCTCAAAGAATTTTCATTCTCATTTACCCTTTTGTAACATAAGACTAATAGTCCCTTGGCCTTTTTAAAACTGCAAACAATTGTCATCCCTTTTTTTTTTGATACAAAATGACTCAATATAAATACATATGCCAAGGGACACGAATGAAAGGACACACCCTTTCATTATCCTAGACAACTAACTGAACAACAACTAAACAACCTAACTAAAACATCAATTACATTACAAACATAAAACTAAACAATAAACTAAGATTTCCGGTCCAGCCATTGTCCACACTTCTGAATGTGCTGCAAATAGCCCGCATCTTTGTAAGTTGTAGCGTTGAATACTGCATCCCTAGCTGCGTTCTTGATCACGTAGAAGCTATCGAACTGATCGAATGTGTCATTCATATCAAGAGTATCCATCTTGGCAATGGCTTGGGCTGCACTAAGTAAAGACTTACACTCAGAAAGCCATATGGTCTTATCCTTAATTACACCTACATCGTCCACCAAATTGGGAACCCCATGCTGAACAATTTGCTGGCACTCGTCAAATTCAGATTTCAACTCCTTTCTAAATTCATCATGTGTGACAAGAAAACCCTGAACCTTTTTCTGTACCTTTTCCCTAGTCAATGCTTCTTGTAACAACAGGTTGAGTCTATCTCAAATTCAGGTGTTAGAAACCATATTGTCCATGTTCCTTTGATATACACCCCAGAATTCGTCCAATGCCTTCTCCATGTTATGATATCTTTTACTCATCAATACATAAGCAGTATCAGCCCTGATTCTCTTCATCTCCTTCTTCAACTTAGTGTGCTCATAAGTTAATTTTTCAAACTTCTTCTTCCAGTGGCTTCCTGAATCAGTAATATGAGGGATTGGATGCCCACTCATTTTAAGGGTTTCCTCATATAAGGCTTTATATTTTTTTTTCTTTGCTATCTCGTGTTTCATCTGACCCTTATTGAATTTTGAGATATCAATACCTATGTCAGCAGTGACCATAGGATCTACCTCTCCAGCTTTTAGGGTCATCATATGACCAAAGGCTTTATCCACATCTATGATTTTTGGCCTTTTATTTGGGGGGTACAATGCCCATAACAACATTTCCTGTTCATCTGGATCATATCTTGATCCAATGAATATATCATTAACCCCTTGGACATCTAACTTGAAGTCCTTATTATTTGCATGTAATAGACTGTCAAAAATAAATGATACACTCAAATCCCATCTTGGGAAAAGAATAATACCTGCTTCCACTAGCAACTGCCTCCCTCTCTAAGGGATCATTGTCTCCACTTCTACATCAATATCAACCTTAAGCTTCTGCAACATTTCCTCCTCATTCTCTGGTGTGATATTAGGCATTGCTTCCCTCAGATTCTTCCCTTTGTAGTGGTATAAGAAGGACTTAAACTCTTTAGACTTGATGAATTGATCATCTGAAATAAATGAAGCGTGCTCTGTCATCCTTTCATCTGTTTCTACATTTAGTGTAACGAGGAACTTATCCTGTGCTTCTGGCTCCTTCTCTTTCTCAGGTGCATGGAGCTTGGAAACTACTTCGCTCTCCCCTAAATCACTTTGAGCTAGCTCTCCCTGAACGCTTTCTAATCTCTGTCTTCTCTCCTCCAGTTTCTTCTCCAAGGTCTCCATAACCTCTGCAAGCTCCTCCACTTCCTTATTTTTACACATGCCCTCAAATTAATCCTCCTGATGAAGGTAATCTCCCAACCCTTGTCTCTTCCTGCACATGTGGATGTAGCCCTCAAGATCATAATTCGTTCTGGATGTGTGCTAGAACAGGTTGTACTCTTCCACCAGCTTCCTGTCAATAGCCTCGTATGCTCTAGTAGATACAATTTTGAAATCTAGGAAATAAAGTGTGCCAAGGAGAAAGGCTTTCTTGTGTGCATCTTCAAAATGTTTGGCATTAGAGACACTTAATTGCCTTACAATTTCCAAAAAAAACAATCCCGTCCGGTGCAGGCTTCGGTAACACATAGGGGTAACCTTCAAATCCATAGTGCCAAACAAAGGTGAAATTTTGGCATGAGTACCAATCACCCCAATTGTGATTAACCTTCAGATTTTTGTGCTCATGAGGCCTAAGAAACCTCTTTACATCCTCAGAAAATGATCCCTGCAGAGGCTCACCAAAGAGCAAGAAAATTGGCTTAACAAAGAATTCTTCAAATTTGATGTAATGAGAATTTACATATCTGTAATCCTAGAGAGAAACCCATAACTGAACTGGTTGATCTTGTCCATTCTTCCCAATTGTATTTACATTCAAACCCCTTGGCCATAACCCTCTCAATCTCCCATAAAATAAAACAATGCGCATTAACAACGAATAATGCTTGAAGTGCTTGTCTGGATTTTCTTTCAAGTTTAGGAAGCCTTCATGAAGTCTATCCACCAGGTATGAAGCAAAATCAAAATCTCTAGGCTCATGTCTCTGAATATCTACTGCTAAAACCACCGGTCCCATGTTTGCTACATCAGGAGATTCAACTCCTCCAACCTGACCACACGCCATATATGTATACTGTAAATATTTCTTGAAAATGGTCATATCATAAGGTGGACCATCCTCCTCTACTAGCATCCCCCTCTCTTCTTTGTGGATAGTGAGTTTCCAACCCTGGTATGTAGTATCCATTTTTTTGTATTCCTCTTCCAAATCCATAAAATATAAGGGCACATTCGCCTCAAGATCCACTGCAAAAACCTCCTGAATTGTGGCTACTGCAAAGTGAACTAAAGCGGCCCCGTTGGGCAAAAAAATGCATTGCTTATTCATATCATAATGTCTTACCAGGAGCTTCAATAAATTAATATTTACAAAGATATTAGGTACCACGAGTTTACCTAAACCAGTACTCCACGGGCTCGAAATTGACATGGGCTCATCCCTGCGGAAGTAATGGAAAAGAAATAGCTCGTGCCCTCACACTGTTGTCAATACATCTCCAATTTCTTTGTATCTATCTTCCATCTGGTCATGAATAGGAAAATCCACCTTAGCTCTACGTGACCTAGCTCCTGGAGAGCCCATCTGATCTATGATGTCTTGATTGAATTTCCTTTGAGCCTCACTGACTTCACCCTTCAATTTTTTTGATGTGCTACTGGATATTTCAATGACCTTCCACTTCCCTTTTGAGCTTGACCCTTCCATCTCTGCAAATTATTTTCTCTATGCTCAGCAACTCAAAATATTTCTCAATGAACACCTGATAACTTCTGCAATAACTTTGTGCGAAATGTCATTGTGCAACACCAACTATGTATCCCCAAGGTGTCTAATCTTGTACTTAATTACTACAATCTTGATGGATCTGCTTCATGTGGCATCAGAACTACCTAATGGATGCATTTAATGGAAGCCATCTTGTCAGTTTTTTGCATCAAGACCTTCAACGACTAATTGGTGAGACTTTTCCTGATGATTCAATTGTTTGGTGCCGTTTGTTATAACTTTATTGCTCCTTACCTTCTGATCGACACAAGCTATCCCGACCGACTCATCGGATCTTGGGATAGCAATTTTTCTCCTATCCTGATTGTTCATTTTATCCTGATGGATACTCCTTCAGTTTCAACTTTGCTTTTGTTTTCATGATCCATCAGTATAACTCTCTCCGATACACCCACCTTTAGTTTTTTTACTTAACTCATCGGGTATCGACATAGTTTGTTTTATGTCCCTCCGATGCCTCGATGACCTCAACATTTAGATCCACATTCTGACTAAGCTTCCTACATTATCGACATAACTCACCCCGAAGAACTCCTTGCAACTCACCATCCGCTGTAACAATCCTATCAGGATTCGACATAGCATAAAAATTCTCCTCTTGATGTCCTGATGAGTCTTCACTTCATGTTACTTTATCGATATAATTCACACTGATATCCCCGCAGGCTCTTTTATCTTCATCAGGGGTCAGAATAGCCTTTTTCTATTCCTCCTGAAGTCCCAATGTTACTTCGATGCACTTTTATGCTTTATACCTCCAAGTCTACGTTATCGGTATAGGTAATACCGATGGTTCCACCTTCCGATTCTCCATGTCATCGAGGATCAGCCTAACTATTTTTGCACTATCCCGATATGGTCTTTTTTTCCAATGGACCCGCCTTCAGTTCCCTTCAGTCATCAGGTATCAGGATAGAGTTTTTTCATTATTTCTGATCTCCTGATGATATAAGTCCATGATCTGCGCTTCCTTTTCATCGTTACACGTTACACCGATAGCCTCATAGATTATCGGTAGAGCAATTTTTACACTTTTTCGATAAGCCGATACATGCCGATAGAAAACACCCTCCTTCTACCTCATCGGAACAAGATGTCCCGATGGTATGACTTTTCCAAGAGCGTGCAGTATGCCAAATATTATTTAAGTGCTCCAATGAATCTGCCTTCTGATTTATCAGTATATGTCATGCCGATAATCCTTCTTTTTCTTGCCAATGCTGTTTCATCAGAACTACTTATGCTGATAATTAAAATTTTGCAGTTTTGTAAAAATGAGCCATCCACCATGAATAATAGTGATCCCAGCTATCCCACAGGGTTTGATACATACTGAAAAACAACCTTATATTATACCATAATGATTTCTCCACTGATAAATGCTCCCATACTGGATTCCTTGTGCAGTCTATACTTAGTGCATGCCCTTAGTGTGCCCAAGTGATACCTTGACACTCCTAAAACAATTGATCCTTAGAGAACTTTTCCCATGCTAGTAAGGTTCTTGCACATGCAAAACAACAGTGAATGCTCATATAATAGGAATAAGGCCTCCATATAGCACAAAATGTTTTGTAAAAATATGTGCTAACAGAGACAACCCCCAATTGACTTCTAAGATACTCAAAAGTGGTCTTAGGCAGAGGTTTGGTAAAGATATCTGCAAGCTGCTCTTGGGTAGAAACATGCTTTAAGATAACATCTTTACTTTGAACTTTTTCCCTCAAAAAGTGATACTTCAATTCAATGTGCTTGGTGCGAGCGTGCAAAACAGGATTCTTAGAAATATTAATGGCACTTGTATTATCACATAAAATCTTTATAGGTTCTGAGATCTTCATCTTAAAACCTTCCAAAATGTGCCTCATCCAAATAGCTTGTGTGCAATTCATATAAGCTGCAACATACTCAGCTTCAATAGTAGATTGCGAAGTACACCTCTTCTTTTTACTACTCCATGAAACTAGCCTTCCTCCTAGAAAGAATGCTCCACCGGTAGTACTTTTCCGATCATGAACATTTCCCGCCCAATCAACATCTATGTATGCCTTCAAATAAAAGTTTCCTCCATATGGATACCATAATCCATAGTCAACTGTACCTTTCAGATACCTAAAAATTCTCTTGGTTGCAATCAGGTGTACTTCCTTTGGATTCTTCTGAAATCTTGCAACTATACCAACCGCATGGGCAATATCCGGTCTGTTGTGAACAACATAGTGTAATTTGCCAATCATTGACCTATATTCCTTTTCATGATCAGACTTAGATGCATCCTCCTTGGACAACTTACAACCTGTAACCATTGGTGTTCCAACTGGTTTACAGTCACTCATGCCAAAAGTCTTCAAAACCTCTTTCACATACTTAGATAGAGTAATGAAAATACCATTCTTCATTTGCTGTATCTGCAAGCCTATGCAATTTTTTATTTCCCCTACTAAAGACATTTCAAAATCATTTTTCATTTCATCTGCAAAATTGTTGCTCATGACATCATTACCTCCAAAAATAATATCATCAACAAATACTTCACTGACCAGTATTCCATCTCCTTCAGACTTGAGATAAATATTACTATCATCACTGGTTCTTGCAAAGCCTATCTTCATCAGATGTGTATGAAGCCATTCATACCATGCTCTGGGTGCCTGCTTTAATCCATACAAAGCTTTATGCAATCTGTATACCACGTCTTTCTCATCTGTCAATGCATAACCATCAGGCTGCTCTATGTATACCTCTTCTTTCAATATCCCATTCAAAAATGTAGATTTAAGATCCATCTGGTATACCTTGAACTTCTTATGGGCTGCAAATGCAAGTAAAGAATTGACACCTTCTAGTCTTGCTACTGGTGCAAAAGTTTTGCCATAATCTTCACCTTCTTCTTGAGCATAACCCTTGCAAACTAATCTTGCCCTGTTGCGAACTACAACACCATCTTCATTTAACTTGTTTCTGAATACCCATTTAGTACCTATAACATTCTTGTTTACCGGTCGGGGTACCTGTAATACCCTAAAAATGGTCATCTAAACCATGGGCCCCTAATCTCGACAACATCACCAAGGTCCTAACCAAAGGCAATTAAATCAGTCTTGAGCACATTAATTAATTCTTTAATCATCAAATGTCACATGGCAAATCAAATACTCAATATTAATCAAATATTTATTTAATTAATTGAATCATTCCAAGAAAATCATTTTGATCAATTATCCTATTTAATTTATTAAATATCCTAGCATATTTAATTAATTAATAAATTTGCCATTTAATCATGCAAAAAAGGAATTAATTTATTACAAAAGAGGAATTAATCACAAAGCAAGAGTTAAATCGAAAATAAAATAAAAGAATTGAATTGAAAGAGAAATCAAACTTGAGATATTATTTCTTTTTCTAAATTGAGATTAACTTGAAATCAGAAAAGCAGTTAAAAGGAATTTAATCATTCTCTAAAATTGGAACTCAAAGCTTTTGAGAAAAAGAAGTTTAGTTGCATTGAAAACACTCTTTTCTTGAATAAATCAAAGAATTTTCTATTTTTATCACAAATACATGGAATTAATTAAATCTTATTTCTAATGCAACTCAAACTTCTTATTTAAATGCATTTCAATTAAACTATAATTGGAATCTATCTCAAGGTCAACTGAACCTGATTTCTCAATTATTTCAATTAATCCTAAATTGTGATTTTTCTTGATCTCTCTTGTGATTCTCTATAAATTCAGCCTTCAGCTCTCATTCAAAACACCCTAGAGATTTATTATTATACACTTTTTTCTCTGGAGTCATTGAATATATTGTGCTTGCTTTTTGAGATGATTGCATCTTAGTTTAATTTCTTTTTTGCATATTTAGTTTATTCATGATTGCTTGAATCCATATTGCTTGAATTCGTTATTGCTTGAATTATTCATCCATCTTGCATCCATTTAGCTTAATATCATTCTCATATAGATTAAATACTTCATCTTGGTGTAGTCTAGTCACTGGTATTGCTTATACAAATCTTAGAGCAATCCTATGCTTGCATCTTTTAGAAGGCAATTAATCGATTTGTTATGGTTTTCATATTCATCTTATATCTGTCTAACCATACATGTAATGACTTAATTGAAGTGTTGTGCCTGCAACTTACAAAGACTTATTTCACTTTTTCACACACACATTTCTGGCACCAACCGTGGGGCAGAAGACTACTTTTTTTTCGGCCTCCAAGACTAGTTGTTTATTTTTATTTTATTTTTTCAGATTTTTGACTTTTCAGATTTTTTCCGTATAGTGCATGCGTAGTATCGTATGACATTTCCTATATGCTATAATGACAAAATTAAATTATTGTACGATTCTGTATGAATTATCGTACGATTCGGTGAGAATTGTCGTACGATTCTGTATTTTTTTGGGTTAAAAAGCAAGTTTCACTCTTCAGGTTTTCTGTTCAATTTTGATTACACTGACGCTGACCCTGGCTGGTTATCTGAAGAATTTTCACAGCCTAATCAGTTTTTGTAGAACGCTTGTCGAAGACTATGCTTGTCGCACAAAGACAATATGACTACTAGTTCATTGTCTTTGCAGGTTGCTTGAGGAGATTCGAGCAAACATTGTGTATTCATTAAATTCATTTTTTTTTAGGCACCTAACTTGCTATTTGGTTAAAGAACAAATCTGTATTTCGTGTTTTAAGAAAATTTTGAGAGGTAGGAAAGTGTGCTCTTGTCTTTACAGACAATCAGAAATCCAGACCCTTGAGGCATTTTCTTTAAGTTTGAGATTTGTACATCTTTAGCGGGCCTACCCTCCCAAGGAGCTAATAACTCTATAGCCATTACGGTCGGTGAGAGGGGAACGAACCAAGTGGGAATGGCTAAATGCCAAATACTCCAACCCACTATAAAATAAACGTGATTTGATGAAAATCAAGTCAACGACAGTGCTCGGGAATAGCTCTCCTTTGTACCCTCGGGTATATTAAACCTTCGTTTTCAAGGCTGGGAGACCTCTTAATTGAGTTTATACCTCAATGCATCGAATGGATCTCTTACTAGCTCCAATTAAAATTAGAAGCTACCCGATTCACCTCCGAAAGGGGGGATAATATTTGTGCAAGAGAGATAGTAACTCTCCCAAGATAGTTGTCATTTCGTGCCCCCATTAGCATTTGGAGTCGGCTAATACGGCGTTGAGAATCCATTGCGTGAGACTTAGCGGCCATATTCTGATTATCTATTGGGTGTGTACCTGAGTCTACAAGAAAAGCTTTTCTTCTCTCACCAATTTCCGTAGGGTTTGCATATTGTGATTGGAGTTATTATTCATATTACGTGTTTTCTATGTTTTCATCCCTCAAACTAAAACTAGAATACCAAAACTGGAGAAAACAAGAAACAACTCAGTGATTAAAAACTCTGTCCGTGTCAAAACTAGTCTATCCTAAGTCGAAACTCTGTCTGTGTCAAAACTAGTCTATCCTAGTCAAAACTCTGTCCAAAACTAGTCTATCCTAGTCAAAACTTTGTCCATGTCACAAACTAGTATACCTTAGCTATCAAAAACTTAGTCCACCCCTAAATTGCTCATCGTTAGTCAGTGATCAAAAACTCGGTCCATCTCAAATCTGGTTATACTCAGTCATTGAAAACCCAGAATTTTGCCTCTGTCTAGAAAACAGTCGTATGAGTCTTCTTATTTATTGTCCTGGTTCATATCCTGTGTCGTACGATATTCCAACAGTCAGAACAGTCTGTCGTTTGAGCCTTCATCCTATGTCGTACGAGCTCTGATTGTCTATTACCCGGTTTTGAGAATTGTCGTTTAACCTTGCATCCTATGTCATACGATAAACTTTTGCACTGAACAGTCTGTCATTTCAGACATACCCATATGTCATACGGTACTAGGAAGCAACTCGTTCAAAACAATATTTTCATTATCCTAAAGCTAGCATACTATCGTATGGACTTGTAAAACCTGTCGTACGGATCTCTGATTTGTCAGTCCAGAACAATCAAACTTGCCTAAAACAATCTACAATGAGCATAATACTGGTTATCATCATCCTGAGCATAAACAAATCAAAACAGTGTACCTCTGCCATTTGTGTTGCACAATTTGGTTGATCATCTTTCAGCTAGTTCAATCAACTACTTATCAAACCTAAGTCACTTAGATAACATCTTATACAGGATAGATCATTCCTCAAACCAGATCGAGTCGTAGTCACTTCTATCGGATCAACTTAGATAAATGTCTTATACAAGATAGATCATTCCTGAAACCAGATTAAATCTTAGTTACTTCTCTCAAACAATACGTTAACCGAACAACTAGCTCTGAATTTGATCTTGACTTCTGCATCACAAATAGCTTTAGGTTACACCAATCAATAAAAATGCCTATTCAAACCAGGAGTTTTTGTAAGAAGGATGCCAAAGGAAAAGGGCAACCCTTTTCATATAAAGATAATCATTTTTATGAAGAGGATCCTCTGACTAATAAACCTTCATCATCAGAGATACCAGTTTATGATGAACCTTTATATCCCACTATACCTAGAACATAACAAAATAATGAAGACAACCTCAGTATTCATGATACCGACAATGATTCCTCATCAAGTGAATCTGAAGACTCTGAACCTCCAGAAAAAGATATTCATAGATATCAAAAGGATAAAGATTTCCAAAAAATGATGAAGGTTATCATGGCTAGAGAAAAAGAAGACTATTTTCTAGAGCTAGCAAAGCAAGGCGCCAAACTTCCTACTGGATATGATGTTCAGACTCTCGTTATTACAAAGGAAGAATCACCTATAATAATGGTACACAGACAATTACAAGCCTTAAGGACTGAGATCATAGAACTGAAAAAATAAGGATAAGTCCCGAAAACAATATCCTCTGGAGACAATATGCCCATTTCTGTTTGACAAAAACCTATACATGCCTCCACTTCCTTCACGAGTTGAGATCCCAAAATTTGACAAATATGATGGTAACTGAGATCCCTAGGACCATATCAGAGAATTTTGTGCTTTATGTATGGATTTCATGCACGACTAAACGTATCTCATGCGCCTTTTTCTGAGTAGTTTGGGAGGACAAGCTATAGAATGGTTCTCAAGTCTACCTAAGGGAATACAAACTTTTGAAGAACTAATCGAATTGTTTTTACAACAATACTCCTATAACATTCAACATCTTGTCTCTATGATCAAACTTTGCAATACCAAACAGAAAATAGGGGAGACTTTTCTCACTTTCCTCCAACGTTGGAGAAAGATGTTCTCTAGGTATTCACGACCTATCCCAGATTCTGAGAAAATGGACATATTCATCAACAATCTGATCCCTGAGTTGAAATATAGTATCCAAATGCAAGTGCACCCATGATTTAACAAAATGGTAGATAATGCTATCCGAATGGAAGATGTGCTTATAAAGAAAGGAGATATGTCACCTTGGAAAGAAACACAACCAAGATCTAGCTCTAAAGAGAAGAACAAGTATTGGAAGTATGACAAAGACAATAACAAGAACGTTGTTAATGATAGAGTAGTAAACACTATTAAAACCAACTCAAAGCCCATGATATTCAACTTGGCTAGTGGCACACGAGCACTCAAAGCAGCTGAAACCGCATCAGAAAATCCTCCGAAGAAAGAAAAAGAGCGGTTCAAAGAGAAACCTTGGCTTTCGAAACTTAGACGCGAATTCACTCCTCTGGAAGAATCATACGAATCCACTTTCAAAACTCTATTGGCAAACAACCTGATAATATTACCAAATAATTTTAGGCCATATGATTCGGAAGTCAAACCAAAATGGTGGAGAGAAAATGAATACTGCAACTACCATCAGAACAAATGTCATAACACAAATAATTGCATGAAGCTCAAGCATGAGATTCAAGATCTCATAGACGCTGGTAAAATAGTTGTCGAGAATCACTTGACAAATGCTGATCACAAAGCATTTAAAGATCCCTTACCTATTTACGAACAAGGTGATTCCTCAAAGACAAAAGGAGGTGCCAAAGTAAATTATGCTTATACTAGCAATGACAACATCATCACCATGATTGAGTCTTCCCAACCAGAATATTGCAATGTGATTATAATCAAAGATAAACAAAATGAATCACGATATGCAAAGGCTATGACCCATTCTCAAAAGAAAGTAACTCTCCAAGGAGCTAGTTCTTCAACTTCGGTTCAAACATCATTAAACCTACCAACCTCATCAAACAAATAAAAAGAATCAACATTTGATAAATTTAAACAAGTAACTTCATCATCATCCTCTAGATATAGCATTGTTGACCAATTGAAGAGGACAAATGCTCAAATCTCAATCTTTGAGTTGCTTAAAATCTGTTCTGCTCATAAAGAGATCCTGGACAAAGCATTGCTCACCACTAAAGTTCCAAAAGATTTAGACATTGATCGGTTTCAGTCTATGGTGGGTCATCTATCTTCACCTCACTATTTGACCTTCTTTGAAGAAGATGACAACTTGCTAAATCATCCACATAACCAGCCATTGCATATTGAAGCCATGATCCATAAACACAGAGTTAAACATGTTTTGATAGATGGAGGCGTGGGGTTGAATATCTGTACTTACAGTATGCTTACACAACTAGGATTTTTTGAAAATGTCATTGATCCAGCCAAGAAAATAACAATTAAAGCCTATGATGAAGAAGAAAGGACCTCTAAATGTCTTGTATCATTACCAATCAGGGTGGGACCTATAGAAAGAGATGTCATTGTCTAGGTACTTGATCTTCCTCTATCATACAATATCTTACTGAGCAGGCCATCGATTCATGAAATGAAGGCAGTTCCATCTACATACCATCAATGCTTAAAATTTCCCTATAATGGAGTGGAAGTCAGTATTCCTGTTGATACAAATCTCCCCTGTAATGCATTGAAAAAAGGTGCTGATACCTTTGTGCCTCATAATAGGGCAGCCTCTACAAATGAAAGTCCAAAAGCTCTGATGAAGGACATAGAAAAGAAATTGAATATTACAAGTACTGGCATGGATGGATACAAGATAGAACTAGTACTTTCATTAGTCTCTCTTCCTCCATCACTGAAATAGCTGGGCAAACCATCAAAAGCTATGAAAACACAGACTTCAACTTCGAATATCATTGTGAGATTTCCCCAACCCAATATGGTCTCGGCTACAAAATGATCCAACACATGAGATATTCAGGCACTGGTCCCTTGCACAAACATCAAGAGGGTATTACTAAACCAATTCAGCCACAAACAAAATCTACAAATGATAAGGCTAGACTGGGATACAATCCAAAATAGACATCAGACCAAAAACATGCTTCTAAGTTTAAATGGAAGATAAGGATATCGCCTTCAACATCACAGGAAGTTGACGGTCAACAAACAAAAATAGAGTGTAGAAAAGAACAAGATGAACTACCAATCAAGAGAGAAGAAACAGTTAGTACTCAAGTTCCAATGGTATCAGCTACAACACTATAGGGAGTTGAGGTTCCAAAAGATATGAGAGACGAAGTAGAAAGACTAAGAGAATTGTTTGCACCACTGAAAGTTCCAGTCACATACACTGGTAGGCAGCAAGTAGACGATTCAGAAATTGACTCAAACGAGTATGAATGGGGTCTAAACCACCTCTCAGACACATCCAGTACAAAAAATCTAGAAGAGTCGAGTGATATCACAAATGACACTCAAGAGCTGATGTGCTTAAAGCTAGAAAAGGAGATACAGGAAATCAGACTAAAAAGATAAGCAAACTATGAACAAGGGCTGAAGGAAGGAAGAATACTAGAAAGTTTTTCATCTATTATATACCCCTCTAATAAAATGAAACAAATCAAGTATGGGACTACATAAGAAGAATTGGAAGCTACAGAAGTAGGAACCAGTCATTAGTCCAGAGGATGCTGAATGGAGTAGACGACAGGGAGTCACAGAACCATCAAGATCATGTCAACGAGTGTGTTAGATACAAATGATAAATGAGCCAAATCGTGAAGGAAATTGCAGCACTAAAGATGTTGGTGTTGATGCCATACATACATTCACTCAACCACTTGAAGAAGACTCAGAAACTTCATTTGATGACTCTAATGACTCTGACAATAGTCCTATTTATGACAATATCTACTCAGCATCAAATCCTGAATCCTCTGATGTAAATGGCGAGAATCTGTCTACTGATCTTATTACTGTCAAACCTCAATATGAAGTCCAGTCTGGCATAGAGAATGATGCTACAAGTAGGTCTATTGGATTAGGTCAACTAAATATTAACGTGCACTTTAATAATCATGTTCCGACTCTTCCTGGTCTCGAGACATTTACGCAAGGTAGTCTTCTAGAACTCGACTTTTCGATTCGTAGTTGTGATGCCAATACTGTGAACTCCCTCGAACTTGTCCACACTCTATCCTTGGTACATCCTGAATTAATTGAATGTAGTCTACACGACCAACCCATGAATGTACCTACTTTTGCCAATGACTACATGCTAGCCTATTATCTAAACGCAGTTGAACCCATGTACTCTTCCACCAACAAACATAGTGAAAACATGACTGAAACAGATATCAAGTATCTTAGTCGCAAAAATTAAAAAAAATAAAAATAAAAGATTTGATGGCGAAAACCACATTGTGGCAGTGTCAAAATCTAAAAAAGATAAAATAAAGGACGTACCTAAGGGTGAAAACCTCTCTGAGGCACCTGAAGGTGAGATACTTGATATACTGCCAAGTCATTTCCAAGAGAGGTCTTCTATATTGATTGAGCCAACTTAGCCAGTGAACATTGGGAGTCAAGAGACACCACACATCATTCATGTAGCTCAATCACTATCAATAGAAGAATTGAAATATTTCACTCATCTCTTTTTAGAAAAGAAGATCAATTTTGCATGGACGTACTTTGATATGCCAAGCCTGGATCCTGATCTTATCATGCACCATCTTTCTATCACACCAGGAGTTAAACTAGTCAAGCAAAAACTCCATAAGATGTAGCCTCACATGGCAATACTAGTCAAGGCTGAGTTAGAAAACTGCTAAAAGCTAGATTTATCAGAGCTATAGACTATGCAGAATGGATTTCAAACATTGTACTTGTGTCAAAGGCAAACAAATCTATTAGGGTTTGCACAGATTTCAGAGATCTCAACCAAGCTTGTCCGAAAGATGACTTTCCATTACCAAACATTGATATGATAGATGATATGACTGCTGAGTATGATATGTACTCACTAATGGATGGATTCTCTAGCTATAATCAGATCAAAATAGCTCCCGAGGATCAAAAAAAGATAGCTTTCACCTGTGCATGGGGAACCTTTTGTTGGAACGTCATGCCATTTGGGCTAAAGAATGCAAGAGCAATTTACCAAAGAGCAGTAACTACTATCTTTCATGATATGATGTATAAGAATATGGAAGATTATGTTGACGATACTTTAGTGAAGACTATGCAGATATCCACGCATATTCAAGAGTTAGTCCTTATACTAGATATAATGGAAAAATTCAAACTCTGGCTAAATCCAAAAAAGTGTGCATTCGGAGTGACATCGGGTAAAATAATTGGCTACATCATTTCAAAGAAGGGAATCGAGGTTGATCCTGAGAAGGTCCAAGCTATAATGGAAATGCCACCTCTGAAGAATATCAGTCAAATGAGAAGTTTACAGGGACGTCTCCAATCAATCAGACGCTTTATTTCTCAGTTGGTAAAAAAAGCTCAAGCTTTCACAAAGGTATTAAGGAAAGGAGTAATATACGATTGGGATCGAGAATGTGAACAACACCTTCAGTAGATCAAAGAGTACCTATCCAATCCATTAATATTGATGCCACCCATTCAAGGCAAACCATTGATCTTATACATATCAGCCACTCATTCATCATTGGGGGCACTTCTGGCACAACAGGATGAAAATAAAAAAGAGAGCTATATATTACATCAGCAAAACATTGGTGTCTTATGAAATGAACTACACTATAATAGAAAAAGAATGCTTGGCATTGGTCTTTGCATCACAAAAATTGAGACACTACATGTTGGCACATTCTATCAAGCTAGTAGCTAAGATTGATCCGCTCAAGTATCTTCTCAACAAAAAAACACTCACCGGAAGATTGGCAAAATGGGTCATGGTTCTTATAGAGTTTGATATCGAATATGTGAAATGAAAAGCCATCAAAGGAAAGGTGATTGCATATCAACTTACTGAGGCTCCACTTGAAGACACTCAACCACTGCATATAGAGTTTCTAGATGAAGCAATAATGCACCTTACTCAACAATCCTGGAAGATGTTCTTTGATGGGTCTTTCACTCAAAATGGTTCCGGTGTTGGAATAATTTTTATTACTCCTCAAAAGTATTCAATCCCGAAGGCTTGTAAGATTATTTTTCCCTATACAAACAACATTGCAGAGTATGAAGCTCTAGTAAACGAGATCAAGCTGGCTATCGAATGGAAAGTTCCAAAATTACACATATATGGAGATTCTCAGCTAATCATCAATCAAATAAATGATACATATCAGACTCGAGATGAGAAACTGATGCCTTATAAGAGAATGGTTGATGATCTCAAGAAATATTTTACTTTTGTATCATTCCAACAAATTCCCAGATCAACAAACAGAGTAGTAGATGCTATGGCCAACTTGGCATCCATACTCTTGTTACAAGAGTCTAATTTTCACTTTGAATTCTTGGTGGAAGAGTTACATTACCCTGCCTATGATTCTCTCAAGTCCCAAATAGTCTGTTCTATTATTGGATATGACTCATCCCGCTACAACCACATTTACTCTTATCTACGTGACCAAATAATCCTAGAAAATCTTACCCGTAATGAAAAAAGGAACCTAACCTGAAACGCTTCATGGTACGTTATCATTGCTAATGATTTGTTTAGGTGAGGTTTGGATAGTATATTTCTTAGGTGTCTAGAAACTGAAGAGTCTAAATGTGCATTATCGGACATCCATGAAGGTATTTGTGGATCTCATTTGAATGGTCTTACTTTATCTTGGAAACTACTACAGGCTGGCTACTACTGGCCACACATGGAGAAGGACGCTATAAAGTTTTCTAAAACTTGTGAGAAGTGTCAAATACATGGAAATCTCATACATGCTCCAACTAGGGATCTCATACCCTTCATCACACATTGGCCTTTTCAGAAATGGGCCTTTGATCTCATTGGTCAGATATATCCTGCATCATCCAATAGACACAAGCTTATCATAATTGCCACTGAGTACTTCACTAAGTGGGTAGAATTGGTTCCACTCATTAAAGTGACCGGTAAACAAGTAGCTCTATTTATCCTAAACCATATCATCTACAGGTATGGGATACCTTCATCCATCATGACTGACAATGGAGGACAATTCAAGAATAAAGATCTGGACGAGTTCTATGAGAAATTCAAAATTAAACAACACTGGTCATATGTATATTACCCTCAAGGTAATGGATAAGCTGAGGCATCTAACAAAAACCTGCTGACTATCTTACACAAACCAATGAACAAATCTAGGAGGGATTGGTATCAGTAGCTGAATCCTGCATTATGGGCTTACAGAACAAGTATTAGAACACCTAATGGGGCTACACCTTTTTCTTTGGTGTATGGGTCAAAAGCAGTATTACCTATTGAAGTGGAAATACCATCTCTAAGAGTTTCTTTGCAAGGTCTTGTTATTGATGAAGATTACAAAATAGCTAGATTGCAAGAGCTCGAATTGCTGGATGAATGTCGAAAAGTGGCGTTTGATCATCTCAGAGTGTATCAAAAGAGAATGTCTAGAGGATATAACAAGAAGGTTCGACAATGAGAATTTAAGGTTGGTGACCTAGTTTTGAGAGAAAATCCTAAAAATCAACAGTTTCAAGACAACAAAGGGAAATTTGAACCCAACTGGTTGGATCCCTACATCGTTACTGCAGTCTTCGGTTCTGGTGCCTATCAACCCTCAACATCGGGAGGAGAACAACTTCATGAATCGATTAACACCATCCACTTGAATAAATTCTTCACTTAGCATTCTCTGCTCCAGCAACTTGTACAGCTGAAAAATGTCCTGAAAAAAATCATAAAAAGTCCTTTAAAAAGAGAAAAAGAAAAAAAAAGAAGAAAAAAAGAGAAAAAAAAAGAAAAAAAAACAAGGAAAAAGAGAGAAAATGCCCTGGTGAAAACTTGGTAAACAGGCACCTTGGTAAAAGAAAATGAATCTCTGCCAAGCTGGTGAAAACTTGGCAAATAGGGGCCTCTTGTACTCAAGCGTTCCATCTATCAATGCAATGTTGGCATTCCCGCTTTCATGCATCTTTGTTTTTGCTTGTACATATTTCAGTCACTTTCGTGACATCCTGGTTTGTTGGAACCCTCATGGATTGAAACTGGTTAATTTCCTAGTCTTAGGTTAATTGACATAGCACATTACATGTCCTAAGCAGTATCAATCAAGTCAACTTTATGTCAGTGAAACTTGGTCATCCACTTCGAGTCAGTCACCTGTACACTGACTACTTAAGAGTTTTATCACTGAGTACACAAGCAAATGACATTAATGAAAACAATCACTAAACAGTTTGAGGTATGCATTAAATTTTCTTTGTGTGTTGTCTTTTATATTGGTTTTCGATTATTATTCCCTTTGAGTAACTCTAGGAAGTCTACCTTGACTAAGAGGAGCAAGGATTGGGGGCATAGTATTTTCTTTGTTTTCTGCTTGTAGGAATGATTTCAATGATCTAGAAACATCTAATGAGCTGGGTGTCTGTCATAAGAGCCTTCACATCAAGGTGAAATTGCCACACATACCTCGACTCCGCTTATTTTTATGCTACAGGGAGGTTCACATCATTTCTTTGTCTGTTTTGAGGGAATTTCTTTATCATGCAATCTGGGTCCTTGTGAAATATGTCCAAGGATATGAATGAAAAAGGGTCATTGTGGACAAGATAATTAATATTGCACATGAAAAGAAAGGAACTCTAATCTGCTTGCTATGTTTGTTAATGCTCAGTGATGAAACCTAAGCATTTTAAATCCAATGACTAGGTTTAGGTTGCATTTCATTTTGCATCTCATTTTGCATTTCATTATGTATTTTGTGAATTTAGAGTGATTTCGGTATGGTAACAATGATCTCTTTATCTTCTGAATGAGAGTTGGAAGCATCATCATTGCTTAGCTAAGTGGTCTCTTCTTCATCACTTCTTTGATCGAGTACTTGTGTATTGAGATGTTTAGCTGCATACATAAGCATTTTATATAGATTCATACATTCATTTGCATTCATCTTATTGCATTGAAAAAATGAAAAACAATGTGCACTACTCATTACTCATTTTCATTCATTTTATTTGCATATGAAAAGAAACAAAAACAAACATCCATATTCATTTCCATTACATACATCCATACTGAAAAGATATGCATACATATAGAATAAAGTATATAGAAAAGCATCTCATAATCGATTGACACAAGTATAGTGAAGTCAAATCAAGATCTCGTATATATAATGATCAAGTCTCAGGGTACAAAATAATGTCAATTGACATATACAAACTCCCATCGGAGCAAGAATCGTAAGGCCTACAAAAAAATGGGTGTGTCTACGAAAAAATCTAAGAACTACACAAAAAGATCTAGCTCCTTGCCTCTCCCTCATTGCCAGGTGGAGCCTGCTGACCCAGATCCTGCCTAGGTGCCCGAGCTCCCTCCGATCAAGCCATATACTCAGAATATGGTACAATTTGTTGTGCTACTAGAACTGCTATGCTGTAAGCCGCAACACAATAGGCTTCCCGACTCATCTGATGAAGTACCTCTTGCTGCAAAGCATCTCGCTCTGCCCTCATCTTTGCGACTTAACGATCTCACTCTGCTCTGAGCTTAGCTAACTGACGATCATGCTCAGCCCTAAGCTCTACTAGCTGTTGGTCTCGCTCTGTCAGCTAAGTTTGTGCCACTGTCAGCTGTGACTATAAACTCGCTAGGCGTGCTCTCATCAACTGCGCTGTGTCGGTCCCCTGATCCCTCACAAGCTCTCTGCCTCCATCTCTGCCTCTAGTCCCCCTGCTCCTCCCTCCTCTTTCTGACCTATCTCAGAGCTTCTCTCTCCTCCTCTCCTCCACCCTCTATCACCCTAGCTCCACCCAGTCTCACGCCAACAGTCCCTAGGGATCCACCCTCTCCTCTCTACTGTTGCCTACCACCAACTGGCACCCTATTGCTACCAGTGTTAGGATTGCCACCTGTCTGCCTCGGAGCTTCAGCTCTCTGTCCCTGCTTGTATCCCTATCCCTGTCCCTACATGGGGGCATCATTCTCAACCTCCTCTATATGAGGTGCTTGCTCTGCTGGATCACTAAATCTTGGGAAAGGATGCTGCTGAAACCAATCCCTATATTGGGGCAATACTCCCGCATCTATAATATCATCCAGGTAATCCCATCTTAGGTGTTGTAACCTAGTCAGCTCCTGCATGCGTAAGGCATATGATAGCCTCATCGCCCATCCCTGCCTCTCCTCATCTACATAATGCACGTATGTAGTAAACTTTTGTGAGATCTCCTAAGGTCTACCACACTCCCTCATCACTCGAGTAACAACAAACTGCTCGACCACTGTCTGTGATTTTCCTATGAGAGGCTGTGTCCTAAATAGGTCTCTACGAACAACTATCCAATCATCCCAAGGCTGCAGACCCCTATACAATCTCCATATCATGACTATCAAGTCGTCTAGCTGCCGTCTCCAATAATCTATCTTGCCAGATGAGGTTGCGTAATATATCCAGAATATCGATAAACAATAGGCTGCTGTGGATCTCTAGCATCATCCACAATCAGTTTGCATACTGGGAGATGCTCCCAAGCCCATATTTGTAGTATCAAAACTCTTGCAACCATACTCTTCCCCTCTTAGTAGACAATCTCATGTATCTCGTGATACATGTGTGCCAATATACATGAACCCCATCCTAACCTCTGGGGGTTCTCCACAAGCCTGTCTAACATCCTGCCCCATCCACATAAAAACCCCTGTTGTCCCCTGTCTGGCATAAGAAAGTAGCCAATGAAACCTACCAAGATGCAAGCCAATGGAAAGTTCTCACTATACTTGGTCATCATCACGTCCCAATTGATAGAACGTGTCAAAATGTTTGCATCCCTAAATACCTGTCTCACAACTAGTAGCTCAGGACGTTGTGCTGCATCATAATCTACCTTACCCCCAGCAAAAGGGATACAAAGAATCCTATATATGTCCTTGGGAGTGATTGTCATCTCCCCAACTGGTAAATGAAACGTATTATGCTCTGAATGGAACCTCTCAACTAATGCAGTGAGCATACCATGATTCACACAGATATCAGGCAACTCAAGAAGATGAGTCAATCCACACAAATCTATATGAGCCCGGTCCACATCAGATAATTGATGAACTAATGTCATCGTAGGTGGATATACACATCTGAACAACACATGGGGCAATCGAACCTACAAAAATCAAACAATGACGCATTAGGAAACATTTCAAATTAGCCTATAAGAGAAGGAAAACATCATGCAAATCCAACTACATCAATTGCAAAATCAAAATTCAAAGTTTGCACCTTTAAAAATGCTTACTATTTTTCAAACGACAAAACATCACAGTGGCAACAACTCGTACGAGTCAGGAATGGCTCTAGTACGACAAAACGGTCTAATATGATGCATGACTAGTTATAGCACGACAAAATGGTCTATTTTGAAGGTTTTCGTATGACAAAAGGGTAGTTGCAGTATGACAAAACTAATGACCTTAAATGATAAAACAAACTTAATCAGTTTGTCGTACGAGACAAGATCTTGTCTCGCACGACAAAATGATAAAGTCCAACTTCAACATGCCAAAAAATAAAAAAATTCAACAAAAAATTCAAATTTTAAATGAATAAGAGGCTTAGGATCAATCACTTACTGCTGGCTCATAGTTTCGAGGTCGATTATGTCATTTGTAGCGCTTGAATCGATGCACATGTGTGGGAACCACCATTTTTCTTCATATAAGGCTTTTTGAATTTTCAAACTTGGAGGGTTAAAATGAATCGAAAATGACACTTTTACCCCATATATAGCCAAAACCCTAATTTTTCAACTTGCTTCGATGGACATGAAAACTATACCCTTAGCTAATTTGCCCATCCTGATTCCATTTTCGGGATCGAAATCAAAATTTGAGATTATTTTGCTAGTCAATTTCCACAATTTGGACCACTTAGCGCTTTTCATCAAAAGCTCAATCTTTCTCCAATTTGCGCTCATTTTCTAATGAACCAACGTTGAATCTCAAATTTATTCTACAAATCAACTTTGCGCTCAATTTCTCATCAATCAACGCCAAAATTTCAAAAATTCCTCTGAATCATTTGTGCTCGCTATCTTTCGATTTCTCTCCCGAGGGGGTATACTAATGACCTTATGACCTCACATCTTCAAAGTCGAGAAAATTTTCAAATCTTCATCAAAAGTTGAGCAAAAATATTTTTCAACTAAAGAAAATCAAATTCTTATTGCTAAGGGGCATCTCAGCTTCATTGCTTCATATCAAGTTAAGATCTCTCGATTATCTGAATTGAATCAATCACTAGGGGCATATCAGTTTCATCACTTCAAATTAAGCTGATATTTGCTTTCATATGAATCAATCTCTTAACGTTAATTAGTTTCATCACTTTTCATCAAGCTAATTATTCGTTTAAACTCAATCAAAATTTTAAAGAGTATCTTTGATCACACACTCAATCTAAGTAGGTGTTTAGTTTCATCACATCAAATCAAGCTGGACAATTTATCTGTGCTCATCGTGTCTTGATTCATCAAGTTCAAGATCGATTTTATCTCCACTCACTGTGTCTAGTTCAATCAAGTTCTATATCAGTAAGATCTGCTTCTTGATTAATCAAGTTCAAGTTCGGTATCTTTTCTCTCTATCATTCCTAGATCAATCAAGTTCAGGATCGGAATCACTTTAATCAACTTTGTTTAGCTTCATCGCTTCAAATCAAGCTAAACACCTTGCTCTTCATCTGGTTCGTGATCAATCAAGTTCAGAACTGGTATCTCCTAGACACATCAACTATTCTTTGAACCAACGTGCTGCTCGCACATTAATTCAAAGAGGAGTAAATGTAATACCCTAAAAATGGTCATCTAAACCATGGGCCCCTAATCTTGACAACATCACCAATGTCCTAACCAAAGGCAATTAAATCAATCTTGAGCACATTAATTAATTCTTTAATCATCAAATGTCACATGGCAAATCAAATACTCAATAATAATTAAATATTTATTTAATTAATTGAATCATTTCAAGAAAATCATTTTGATCAATTATCCTATTCAATTTATTAAATATCCTAGCATATTTAATTAATTAATAAATTTGCCATTTAATCATGCAAAAAATAAATTAATTTATTACGAAAGAGGAATTAATCACAAAGCAAGAGTTAAATTGAAAATAAAATAAAAGAATTGAATTGAAAGAGAAATCAAACTTGAGATATTATTTCTTTTTCTAAATTGAGATTAACTTGAAATCAAAAAAGCAATTAAAAGGAATTTAATAATTCTCTAAAATTGGAACTCAAAGCTTTTGATAAAAAGAAGTTTAGTTGAATTGAAAACACTCTTTTCTTGAATAAATCAAAGAATTATCTATTTTTATCACAAATGCATGGAATTAATTAAATCTTATTTCTAATGCAACTCAAACTTCTTATTTAAATGCATTTCAATTAAACTATAATTGGAATCTATCTCAAGGTTAACTGCACCCGATATCTCAATTATTTTAATTAATCCTAAATTGTGCCTTTTCTTGATCTCTCTTGTGATTCTCTATAAATTCAGCCTTCATCTCTCATTCAAAACACCCTAGAGATTTATTATTATACACTTTTTTCTCTAGAGTCATTGAATATATTGTGCTTGCTTTTTGAGATGATTGCATCTTAGTTTAATTTCTTTTTTGCATATTTAGTTTATTCATGATTGCTTGAATCCATATTGCTTGAATTCGTTATTGCTTGAATTATTCATCCATCTTGCATCCATTTAGCTTAATATCATTCTCATATAGATTAAATCCTTCATCTTGGTGTAGTCTAGTAACCAGTATTGCTTATAAAAATCTGAGAGCAATCTTATACTCACATCTTTTAGAAGGCAATTAGTCGATTTGTTATGGTTTTCATATTCATGCTTATATCTGTCTAACCATACATGTAATGACTTAATTGAAGTGTTGTGCCTGCAGCTTAGAGAGACTTATTTCACTTTTTTACACATAGTACCAGGGTCCAAGTTAGTCTTCTCAATTTGATCCAATTCCTCCTCCATAGCTTTAACCCAATAATCATCACCAAATGGCTCCTTAGCACTTCTAGGTTCAATGGTGGAGATCATGCAAGAGTTCTCTCTGATTTTCCTTCTAGTTAGTACTCCAACATCCTTATCCCCAATAACCTGCTTAGGACTGTGGTTCAGTCTCACATACCTAGGAATAACATGATCATTCTCTTCAGGTTCATCTTCTTCATTATCATCTTCTTCTGAATTTATTTGTTCCGGTTCAATAAGTACATCATGATTTGCTTTACCTATTTCTGATTTAATAGGTCCAGGTTCCAAAATCAAAATGCAAGGATCTTCATCCTTTTTCCCTGAATTGGTTCCTTCTGAGACTTCAGGACATTCATCTACATGAACATCAACACTCAAAAATTCTCTGTGACCGGTTGTTGATGCATTTATAGGCCTTACTCTTGGTGGAATAACCAAGAAATATGCCTTTATCACTCTTAGCTTCAAACTTGCTAATATAATCACCTCTTTTAATAAAATACTTGCTATCAAATATCTTGAAATAACAGACATCAGGTGATCTTCCATACTAATATTCATAAGGGGTCTTGTCCTTACCTCTTTTCATCAGAACTTGGTTCATTGTGTAGGCAACTATACTTACAACTTCTCTCCAAAATGTTTTCGCTACACTTCCTTGTATCAACATTGCCCTAGCAGCTTCAACCACTGACCGATTGTTCCTCTCTGCTATACCATTGTGTTGTGGTGTCCTTGGTGCAGAAAGTTGTCGCTTGATACCATTCTCATCACAACACTTAGTGAATTCCTCAGAAGTAAATTCACCGCCTTGATCTTTTCTTAGACATTTTATCTTTTTTTCACTCTCTTTCTCAGCTAAGGCCCTGAATGCCTTGAATTTACCAAAAGCTTCATTCTTATCTTTCAAGAATGTGACCCACATCATCCTTGAACAATCATCAGTGAAGATCATGAAATATTTATCACCTTAAATGCTTCTTGTTCTTATTGGTCCACATAGATGTGCATGAACCAAATCTAATAAATGCTTTGTTGAGAAGGACTTTCTCTTGAAAGTTGAAGAAGTCATCTTTCCTAACTAGCATTCTTTAATAAGAGCATTAACTAGTTTATCTAGCTGAGGCAGACCTCTTACTATCTTGGAATTGCTCACTTTAATACTGTTATCAAAGTTTATATGACAAAATCTCTTATGTGAAAGCCAACTATCATCTATCTTTGCAATCAAATAGTTGCTAACTTTAGGATTAAGATGAAATACATTACCTCTGGTTTGTTTCCCGGTTGCAATCAATTCACCTTTGTTGTCAAAGATTTTGCACATACCATTTCTAAACTCCAGTGGGTATCCTCTGTCATTAAGTTGTGCCACACTCAGAAGATTGTGCTTTAGGCCTTCAACCCAATAGACAGCGTCAGCACTACTCTTTCCATTAAGAAAAATAAATCCCTTACCTTTAACCATACAGGGCGAGTCATTGCCAAATCTGACAACACTGCCATCAAATTCCTTCAAGGAAAGAAATTTGCTCTGATCACCGGTCATGTGATGTGAACAACCACTATCAATGATCCAATCATCAGAGTTATCCATCCTAGATACTAGTGCCTTCTGATCTGATATCTCTTCCTTAATAGCTACAAACACAATATCTTCACTAGCATCATCATTAGATTCTTCATCAGTAATACCACTGGCAATAGCAATAAGACAATCTCTCTTGCCTTTTCCCATATACTTCTTGAATTTGTCTCTCTTGTATTCATTTTCACCATCAGGATAGTTAGGTGCTATATGATCAATCTTGTTGCATGCAAAACATTTTAAAGGTTGTTTACCTCTATATTTCCCAGTACCTCTAGGTAGTCGTTTTTCCAACAATGCTTCAAGCTCCACTAAGCTGTCTTCATCATCGAAATCTCTGCTAGATCTAGATTCATAACCATGACAAGTATCTCTACTTTTTCTCACAGATGGGTTAGAGACAGAAGCTTTGAATGCAGATTCTGATTTCTATACACTACCATCATAACCGTTTAATTCAAAAGCACTAAGTTTGCCAATGATAGAGCCAAGAGTTACCTTAGTTTTTTCAATGGACTTCAGCTCCTGAATAGCTGCAACTCGGATAGCGTAGACCGGTAGCAGGGTTCTCAGTACCTTACTGATCACTGTGGCATCTTCCACTTTCCCTCCTGCACTCTTTATTTCACCAAATATCTTTTTTATCCTTTGACCATACTGTTGGATATTCTCACCTTCATAGATTCTCATGTCATCAAACTTTCCTCTTAGGCTCTCCTCTTTAGCAATCTTAACATGTTCATCACCGTGATAAATTTATTCAAGTTTTTTCCATACTTCATATGCAGTTTCAAGACCATGAACATCTACATATTCAACATCAGATAGGGAACTGATAATAGCCTCCAATGCTTGATGATTTTCTTGTTGTTCTTTCTTCTGATCATCAGTCAGAGTTCCAGTAGGTGCAATATACTTAGTTTCTACATGATCCCAATATTGAATTCCAAGACTCAATGTAAATCTTCATTCTGTTGCTCCAAATCCTATAGTTATCTTTGTTGACCTTCGGACCTTATTTCTTCATCATGATCTACAAGATATTTTCCTCAAGCTGTTAGGCTTTTAGATTAAAGAGGACCTGAGATGCTTTGATACCAATTGATGGCATGATGAAAGAATAAGTATTCAATAGAATACTGAGAAGAGGGGGGGGGAGTGAATCAGTATATTGAAAAACTGATACAAACTTCCCAATCTCAAATTCAAACTCACAAAGAAAACTTTGACTATCAAGATCAATACTTAACATCAACCGGTTAATTGTTATAACAACTTCAATCTTGTAAACATCAAAATGCTTAATCATATCTTAACATATTCAATCTCTCAATGCTTCCAGTTATCATGCCTTATAAGAATAGTTAAGTAATCAATCAAATTAACAAATAAGATCATAACCACAAAAACATTCACCACTTGACACAAATGTTTATACGTGGAAAACCTAAATAGGTAAAAATCATGGTGAGATGAGACTCACAAGGATAGCCATCTGAACTCTTCTGAAGTTCGCCCTGTTAGGAGCCAAGCTTGTTAAAGCTTTTACAATAAGTGTTGTTAAAAAATGATTCTGTTAGGAATCACCCGGTTAAGGGATTTACAAAATGCCTTAATGAAAAAGCAAATACCCTATTAGGAGTAACCTCGGTAGAGGGTTTGAGAATACAAGCTAATGGACCACCTTGTTAGAGAATTTAATAAGTAACCAAGCTTGTTAGAGCTTACCCGGTTAGGGGATTTCAATTCTGCTGTAATTGTTAGAAAACAATAGGTTTTTCATCTGTTTGAATAACACTACATTTGCTTGATCAGATCCTTTTAAGCTTCAATCTGCTTCTACACAAACTGCAGATCCATTCTCCGGTTTGGCAACCACACACTCAACTAGTTTTAGCCAACACTTTTCCAACACTCTTACAAACAACTTCATCGATCTTAAATACAAATCAATTAGGTCAGTAACACAACAAAAACCTAAGTCTCTCATAGAGATTACAAATAAGTCAGTTGAATCTTGACCATTAGAAATCATACCAATCTTTATTATTCAAGAAAATTCCAACCGCTCCATGATCACTGCTTCATCAAACTTTGTAACTCATCACGCGCTATGCATTAGATGCAATCCACTTTGCTCATTCCCTAGACAATCAAACAAATTAACAAATGCACCAAAACAATCTGAACTAATCCTCATTCAATGATCACATGTGTCACCATCATTATCTCTCATCATTAGATCTTAAACCAACAAACTTGATTGGTTAGGGTTTAACAAAAAACAACTGGTAGGGTTTACTGGTTACATTTCATAGAAAAGGGTTTAACCTTATACACCGGTTTATCAGTTCCACTCACAAACTAACATACTGGTTTACAACATCTTCCACAAAGCTCTTCCTACCGATTACAAGCCAATATCAATAATAACAACAATATCAACAATATCATAAATACGATTACCGGTTCAATTGACATCAAAGACAACATAAAATATCATTAATGCAATCTTCATGCAAATTCCAACACCATCATCTTCTTTTGATCCTACCTCCACCCTTATGACTCCCATGACCACTATATTTTTACCTGTATCAAAGCTTGTACTTCCACTATCCCCCTACCTTCCCCACTATCTTTGACCCTTACTATGGATTACCTCCTAAGTATATTCATTTCATCATAAATTGTTCCAGTGCTTAGAGCTCCTCTAGCATTCCATTTGCATCCCAGCTTCAACTTATATCTAGCTACTTCTATTACACCATCCAATAATATACCCCATATCATTCCTCTTCCCCAACGTATGGCTCATACCATCCTTCCATTTAACCCCATGACTAATCCCTCTTATAATCTAGTCCATCCATCCATGGCTCTTTCCTTACCTTACCTCACTACACCTCTAGTGTCATCCAAGCATATCTATGCAATCATGTAGAAGTATTGTACATGTCTTGATAGTTAATGTTTTTGCATTTTTCTCCTTACCAAACATGTCTTACATTGAACCATTGGTCTCATCATATGCCATTGCACATCACTCGACACATTGTTCATCACCTAGCACCATTAGTAGCTCTATACATTTGGACTTATTTAGACATGGAATGAAATAACAACCATCAAGATATTTAACCAATAATTAGCTAGAAGGTTAACAGTTCAAGGCAAGTAATTATAACTTGTTTTGTAACTATAACACATTAGACTTATTCTTGCAATCCTTCACATTGAGGATGATTTTTTTTATAATCATGGGAAATTAGTCAAATGTATTACTCCCTTTTGATTGCAAAGATCTCAATTCAAATCTACATTGTCTATATATTATCCCAGATATATTACCTCTTTTTGTTCACAAGAATCCACACTATCTATAAAATTCTTTGTACATAATTTTTAATTGTGAATATAAGTAACACACATATTTTCTAATTTTTTTGCACAGATACATTTGCATTGTATGTTGGTTATTGTTCTCTTATTTTATTTCTCATAATTCATAAGCACATCTTTCTTAAGGTAGGTTATCCCACATACCACTCTAGATCTAGATCATTAGTAACTTGGTGATTTTTCTCACATGCTATTAAAAACACATGCACAATTGTAGAAGGAATATTATTCACTTGGTTCATCTTTTGAGTAATAAGATGAATTTATAGGAAAAACAAAATGGGAATATAAAAAAAATATTTGAAGTGTCTTTATACGCTGAAAAATAATCACTAATGCACTAGAATCATAGTGCCAATAACTCTTTGGATCATTGATCTCAAGAGCCAGTTTGAACTAATGCAACAACACACAAAATTTCATGAATGTTGTGCAACACCAAAAATATTTGAAAGTTCAAATTAAGATAGACATATTGATGCTCAATGGAAAAATCAATGCTTTGACATTGGGCAATTGCATGTGACAATTGGAAAATAGTTATTTTTTATTCACTTCATAGATGCAAGGAAGATTTCTTTTGTGGTACTAAATATGTCAATTGTAGCATCTCATTGGTGGAATATACTCAACATGTAGTGAAAGAAATAATATGATGTGGCTATATGAAATTAAATAATTTACATAAGGTGCAATAATTTGAGGACTAATCCAATGAGATCCATGACTACTCTGTACACCTGCAAAAGACACTCTTGAGCACCACAAACTACTTAAGTTAAACATAAGTGTGTTATCATCTTATATCCTTGCAAAGATGAAGTTTCTATATTGAAATTATTGGTTCAATCATTTTACAATGCATCCAAAATTAGAGGTAAAGAAAATCTCAAGAAAGCATTTCTAAACCCGAGAACAAGTTTATGCAAGAAAACACTTCCAAGCTCTCAATGTAGAAGCAAAATTTCCTTGTATAGAAGCAACACCAAAACTAAAAATCATCTACAAAAAATATATATAACCACAAAATCATCTACACCAAGAAAATGAAAATAAAATATTCAAGGTGGAACATTAGATCCCATATGTTGAATGTGTAATCTACCAAGTCGACACACTTAGGACAAAACAAGTGAAATAACTTTTTTTAAACAATGACAACAACACTGAAGATGTAACGACAACATGTTGCAATTGCATGACAATGTGCACAAAAGTGGTGTGAAACCTGATGACACAAATATAATGACAATAATGGCATCACCATTACACAATCAAGGTGACACTAGTAGAAGACTTAACAATCATATGAAAAATCCACTATGAAAAACCTACAAAAGGGGAGATGACAACCAACAATGATCAAGTACTAAAAGAGTAGGATGATGTAATCATATATGTCCACTCCACTCCAAGGCATACTAAACAACTCAAGAGTAAGTTAAAAATAACAAGGGTTACTAACACAAGGTGTTGGCCTTCGCAAGACTTCACAACACACTTACAAAAGGGGAGATGACACCCGAACAACAATAAAGTAATAAAAGAGTAGGATGAGGAAATAATATATCTTTAATCCACTTCAAGGTACACTAAACAACTCAAGAGTATATCAAACATAACAAGGGTTACTATCACAAGGTGTTGGCCCTTGCAAAACTTTAAAACACTAGGGAAATGAGCTCCCCAAGCCAAGGTGTGACAATGGGACACCTTCATGTGATGACACATATCTTGAGAAAAAAAGATGACATAACTTTTCAATGACAAAAGAAATAGACATGATCTAAAATTTAGGAGACTCATGAGAACATGGGGAGAAAATTCCATTCACAAAGTTTTCCCATACAAGACTTGTTAATACTCATTCTTTGATATATGGAGGGACAACATCCCTCTTAGGGATCTACAATTCTCCAAGAGGACTCCAACACCTAGTTGGGACAATAGCACACCAAGTACATAAGTCATAGATTGGTAGAAACACCTTGTTTTTGCATCAGAGTCTACTACTAGTGTTATAGTCCTACCTAGAAGAGTCTAAAACAAAATTTGGACCCTGAAACATTAGAAAATAACTCAAGTCACATTAGAGATTCTTTTACCTCGAGCACAAGAAAATTAAAAGATGCATAAAAGAAGGTTTACATAGGTATTGCTACTTCCTTAAGGCTTCAACATACTTCCCTAAGAAAGATGGACAAGGGGAAGGTGTATTTCATGCTTCCTATCCATTACAAGATCACACAAGAGACCCTAAACTCTTGAGATGAGTTGATTCCCTAAGAAGGGACACTTGTGAACTTACTAACTTATTATAACTTACAACACCACACTAATTTCTAAAAATGATGTTCATTTTAAAATCCAAATAAAGATGACTAAGTTCATTTTAAAACAATAGCATGAAAGCATACAAGCATTCACAACGACATTTTTTCTCAACTCCAATGCAAACATGGTACAATATCGGTACCACTTAGATTGTAAAATACAACCCATCCATAAGGGAAGGTCACATTATCTCAATTATAATTTATACAAATATGACTCAAACATCTTTCAAAATCAATTACATCATATAAACAAAGAATTAAAACACAATGAAACCTTTACCAAAAAGATACCATCTTTAATTCCATCCATGATATTTTGATTTCCAACAATGATTTCCATGCCACCCAATGTTGTGGAATACAAAGATCGTGTAATGCCCCGCCAGGAACCCTAAAGGAAAACAACACAACTAGGCAACTAAAGGGTGAAATAATTTTTTTTTGTTAAAGACTAAGTGCACTAACTAAAACCATAGCACATTGAATAACAGAGCGGAAGTCTATCATATGTTTTCCTAAGGGTAACCAACGAAGATTAATTTCATAGATTATTTTAACACCACAGTTAATCCATTTAATTAAATAAATTGAATGCTTATGTTTAAAACTACACATACATCCAAATTTCATAATAAAGAAATAAAAGTATTCCAATGTATCCAATTTCCATAAACCATTTAAACATAAGATAAAAACAATAACATTCATTTCACTGACATAATAATATTACAATATCCATAAATACATGGCTTCCAATAACACCATTGATTACAAAGATACAATATCAAGGTTACATAAAAGTCTGATACAATGACCACAAGGTCTCAACTAAACAATGTTCTCGAACAAGAGCTGGTACATAAACCACGAACCAAGAAACACCAGCGAAGCCTTTCCTTGCCTGAAGATACAATCTAGAACATCCGATGGGAAGTGGCACTACCACCCGACCATGTGATCCCGAAATGGAACCACCCCACCGTGCTAGGAGATAGTAGAAAACCCTCAATCAAGCAAATTAAGACAAGTACAAAAGGACTACAAGACTCTGCAAACATCCATGTGACTCAACTCACAAAACACTAGTGACTCTAAGAAGAGAGTGTCATCGCATAGCTTGATGGTTACCATGGTACAACCTCCATAGGTCCCGACCCCCATCCTTGGGTTTCCCCTGATAACCTCTCTCGAGCCTCCGGTTCCAACTAAGTCTCATGTGGACCCTAGCAATCCTTTCGTGAAGACAAGGTGGTAAGTTTTCCATTCTAGGCCTTCTCGTAACATTATGAGCCCTGTACTAGCACTCACCTATGCACAAGGTACATTTATCTTAATTAATATTTAATCTACCCACCCCCTAATCAATTATTAGGTTATCACTTTTTAACTGACTTTTGACGTGTTATCCTGTCATCCACTTCGGGCACGACCCCCGCTCGAAAGCCACTCTCTCTCATAGGACACTAATAGGAAATGTTTCTCTCTACAAGAACTCTATGGCGAAACAGACAACCATAAACAATCTTGACAAGCACAGGTGAAGGATACACAAATACCAACCCAAGATTGATCATTTGGACAAAAACACACAATGGCTCATATCAAATAGGTTATACAACAACACCTGGTCTAGGAGAAATAATAACATTGGACACAATGACAATTCAACTAGAATACCAATGAAATTTAAGCTTGACTAAAAACACCATTTACACAAGATCCTAATACAAGCAATCTTTTCTTAAAAACAACCAAAGCATAAATTATTTGCGAATAAAGATTTTTCCAATAATAAGAAAATACCACTATTTAAAAAAAACATCCTTGTCATTTGTCCAAAAAAGATTTAAAATAAAAATAATTCTCCTAATGTATTTTCAACATATTTATAAAAATTATAAGCTCTATTCCCAAAACATTCCAAACTGTAATTAAATAATATTTAAAATACATTTAAAATATTATAATAACTACCATAAGAAAAACATATCTAATATATATATATATATAAACACATATATGAATACACATATATCTATTTATATACATATATAATATAATACATAATAAATTTTATTTATCCAACCCCTAGGTACGAAACCCGAAACAGTCATACCGTAGTACACACAAGGGTTAGAAATTAATTTAAAAATTAAAACCACGTTAAAACTTGTTTTATACCCCTTGGCACGGTAGCCTAAGCTACCGTCGGTAGCTAGTACTACCGTTTGGTAGCACTGCTACCATCGGCAGTACTGTGTACTACCGCCGGTAGCATGCCCTACCTTTATATATATATATAAATTAATTTCCAAATTCCTAAAAACATAATTTTACATAATTCCCATAGAATTTTAAAATTTCATATAAATTGGAAACTCCTTCACATAATTTTATTTCAAACACAATTTTTTTAAATTTAGATAATCAAATAAATTTAATTCACAATTAAATTTATTTCTAAGAAACCACAAGATTTATTTAAAGAACTATTAATACAAATTAAACCAGAGAGAATAAATTAATTTTCTCAATGTTTTCAAAAATTCATCCTTCCCATAAACTAGAAAAACACATCAGGCATGGATTTTAAAACAAAACTTGAATTCACCAGAAGAGGGTTTATATTCGACAATAATTTTATACACACATATCAAACAGAGAAAAATAGAAATATCTACTAAAACCCACAACTAAGAATTCATCCAACCTGGTATAGCTTTCCTGGAAGAAATCTGTAGAAGTGCTCTAACTTTTTCAATAAGCTTCCAATAAATTCCTTCACCTAAATTCCAGACCTGTTCCTATGTGTACCTAAAATAAAGACCTATTCCCCTATTTAAACTAAATTTAGAATAAAAATAATTTTATTTTCTTTTCTAATTTTATAACAAAAGATAAACTAACATGCAATAATTAAAAATCATTATTCTTTCTTTTCTTTTCTCATGCACATTAATTAATTTTCTAAATAAAGAATTGAAACAATATTGTAATTCTTATTAATCCTTTTACTCATTTATTTAATTAAAATTTTAGGAAATAATAAAAACAATTAATCTAATTTATTTTTTTCATTTAAATACAAATATATTTCTAATATCATGCAGGTTGCAACTTAATTTAATAATTTTTTTTAATTAACTAAATTTATAATCTCAATGCATAAACAATACAACCATGAGATAATTTCATAAACTTAATTAATTAATTAATTTAATCCACTAAAACACTCAAATTAAACAAATCTCAAGCAATTGCCCATAAAAGATAAAATGACAAAATACGAAGGCCGAACAAACTAACAAGACGACCAACTGACACTCACACGAGTGTAACTAAGTAAAATAGGGTCAACTACTATCTCCTCCACTTCCATTGGAAAATATAAGGCACACTCAGACTTGTGAAGCTAGGTGGAGACGATACCCCGTACCTACCCGATACTTGTACTTGCAATATCCTGCATCACCGAACCACACATGCATATATATACAATATCGAAAACATGACATACACACCGATTACGGAGAATCACGGCGTTCCATGTCTCACCAAAATGAGTGAAGGAAAATCATCCCCTTGCATCCAATACACTCGTAAACACACAACATATAATTACACATTGCATAGATAAAGTAAAATGTCAGTACATAGCAATAATCCATAAAATGCCATAAATCACAAGTACTGAAATACTGCAAATAAATTATACATCTCATCTCCAGTTAAAGCATAATGTTATAAAAATTTGACTAATATATCATGGTAATGTATCCATTGAAAAACAACCAATAATAAAATATGAGTCTAATGAGTTCAAACTAGTAGGGGTACTACAGATCCACTCCCATAATGCTAGGAGATGGTCACACAAACCTAAACACACTAAAGTAATACACATAGGGATAGGCTTACACTCACATCAAACATAGAGTAAACAGAGGTCATACATAGCATACAAGATCATTCAATGAGATCATGAGGTGCAAGATCTAAAAGGAACAACTCAAATGGCATGATGAATATATCCTAGAGAGGGGGTAGGGAGTGTCATAGTAATGGGATGAAGACTCAGCCAAGTGGAATCAAGCACACCTTTCACTAGAGACTATTAAATTATACCCCAAGAATGAGAGGTGGGGGGGTGAATCGGTCTTATTGAAACACAATGTTTTTTCCTCAAATCAATGCCAACTTAACATTAACCTTATCAACAACAATGAAAGATAAAACAATAAACACCATTCATAAGAGAACCACAAATTTACGTGGAAAACCCAAGTAGGAAAAAATCATGGTGAGAGTCAACTCACAATCTATGAATTAGATTATAATATTGTTTAAGGATCACTACCAAAAAAACACACTACTCCCTGAAGGACTTGTAGTTTGAGGTACACTACCCTAAGACAAGATACAAGGGACTTACAGCCAAGACTCACTAACTCAAGGAAAGATACAAAGAACTTGTTGAGGAGACTCACTATCTGTGAGCAAATTATATGAGTATGAATCAAGATGAATAAACCTTCAACAACACTACCTCCAACAATCTCCATGTATGGAGTGGCCCTTAAATCTCTATCTCAACCAACCAACTTCAAAAATAGTCACCACACACAACCTTAACTTTGCATCACATACATTGTAATTGATATGATCAACACACTTTATGCCACATTGATATACTCAACATTTACACCAATCCACACTTGTTTGATATTATATATATACCATCTTCTTCATTAAAAATGTCAATTAGGTTAGCCAGAATATGAAACAAGCATAAATCCTATTAAGTCAGCCATCAAATACAATTGTGATGAAAGTGGTCCAATCCAAGAGATGGCGGGGACCTAAAAGCATCATATCACGTATTTCTAAGTTGCCTCAAACATTTCACATGCTAGCACACATTCTCCAAAGTTGGCAACATTAAGGTAACATGTAGATAAACCGTGTGGCACAAAACTAATCAGCCCAAAAACATATCTTTTGGATGAATAAACCAAATATGGATCCCCACATGCCAAAATAGGACCCATTTACAATGTAACACAATCTTAAATGCAAGAGGAGGTATCCAAGGATACTCCACAAGAAATAACACAAATTTTGTTTGCAAACCAGAGAAATTACCTCAAGACACAAATACCAAACCCAATGCAGCAACAAACATATCTTCTAGCTTTAATGTATCTCATTTTTTGGACTAGACTATGTAAAACATTTTTCATAAACATTTTGAATCACACTTCGTGATCCATTTTTAGGACACTAGAGAGATAAGAGCATGAAATGATAAGTTTCCGAATAGTCCCCAGATAAAAATAAGAAGAGAGGGAAGGGAAGGTGCCATGGGCTTCAAGACAAGGGGGTTGTAAAAATAGATAAAATAAGAAAAAGAGAAAATGAAAGGAACAAAGAACAGATTAAAATAAAAATAAACCAAGAGAACAAGATAAAAATAGAGGCTCATGCAAAGAATGAAAGGAAGTTACTCGAACATCTAACAACAGTCCAAATAATCCTTTCTCACTGAAACATCAAAAACATATTGGCACAACACAATTGATATAGAACACTTCATTATGGAGGGTCAAAAGAAACAATCATGAATAGAACATCATTATCAACACTTGCAAACAACAAAAATACTTGAAAATTGAACTAAGACATAACACAAACATAATAAACTTTTTGTCCAATCCACAACACCTAAAACATCAATATGGAGAAATGCAAATCATTTCTTAGAGCAATCCGAAGTTACCCAGACTATCTGAAAAATCACAATCACCAACCGTATTAGTTGCAATGCCAGGGACCTAAAAAGATATTAGTGCAATGTCTACAAAGTGTACACATAATGTTTGAATCTACAAGGCAATATCATCAAATGCAGAGGAATGTAGAGCATACTTCCAAACTATCTTTAGCATACTTTCCTACAACAACGTACTCCATCAAACTTCCAAGGACTAGAATGTCTCGAAAACACCATCTTCTCACTCAATAATAACTATGAGATATAATCACCATTTTTTAGCATACACAAGACAAAAAAAACATTTCCATTCTATTCCCATGCTTCCAATCTTTGTCTTAATGCATCTCAATGCATTTAACCCTCACCTTAATATTCCTCATCTCAAATCATCTAATCCTCATCTTAATATGATATCATCATCATATTTCAAAACATCATAACATAGACATCAGTCACAAAATTGAGTGTAGACATCAAACACCAAGAAGGTTGACATCCACAATACAAAGAATTCCAACCAACAACTTTGATCAATTTTCCTATAATACCAGACATATCATCATTGACAACACAATAACTGCCAACAATCAAAGGCAACACATATTGTCATACTTCAGGTTGGCATCAATGACAACACATATTTCCAATAGAAACAAGGTTACTCAACCATACAACTCTCATTTCTCCTCGAGTAGGCATGTCTTGTACACTCATCCCGAGTCTATACAAGCATTCCAAGGCATGGCATGCCATCATTATTTTGGTTCATTCTAATTTAAATGTGTTTAATTAGTTATCACTTGATTAAGTGACTTCCACATGATATATCCTAGGACCCCTTTGTACCTCCAACAAACGTTGGAACCATTACCATACTTCTCTCTAACACCTATGTCCTAGGTGTTTCACATTCATCAAAAAAAGAATATGCCACAAAAAATAATGCAATAATTTTGACTCAACAATTTTTTTTAACATAATCTTAAAATGTTTATTTTGAAATTTACCATGGAGGAAGCCTCTTTTTTTCCATTCCAAAAGATCAAAAAACATTCCAAAGATTCAAATTTTATATTTTTTCTTACACACAAAAACTAGAAAATTATGAGAAACTCCATAGAAATAGCTTGAAATTTTATATTTTCTAAAATTCATTTTTTTCCAAAAATGAAAAGTGTCATTTGGCTCTAAATATGAACAACAACCATTTAAAATCATCAAATTTATTTTTTAGGCATTTATTAAAATGGGGACCATTATAAGGGGATAATATGCAAAAAATAAAAAATTCACACAACAATAAATTTATAATCATATATCAAAATTTAAACTAAGTTGGGAAGATCCTATGATTCTCTAAAGGTAAGTGTGGTATTCAAAAACAAAAAATAATAATCAAAGGAGAAGAATTATAAGCTTACCTAAAATTTATTACCACACACAATCACACAAAGCTTGTAAAATGCAAGAAGAGAGGAAGAATCCATGCACACTAGCAATCCTCTTCCCATTCCTATCTTGTCCAACATAAATATCACTCCAACCCATTCACAATTGTATTCACAACTTCAAATTTTCAAAAATGTCTTAGACAGGGTTTTGAGACCAAAATTCTCCAAATTGAATAATGATTCCAAAAAACTAAGTATTTTCCCTTTTGAATGCCTTTTCAGATTTTATAATTTAAAAATTTAATTTAAATTTCACTTAAATCTATTTAACCCAAATGCAACATAATCACACATTTTATCACATTCCATTTCACAATTTACATATGATTAAATCATATAAATATACAAGTCACAAAATATTTTAATGAAAAAACATAACTAAAGAAATCATATAAAATGGGAATTGATTGGTATATCATGAAATATACATATTTTGAAATCACTCTTGATTCAGATCTATGTCAACATTGTTCAAATACAACATATATCCTATTTGAGTTGAGTACAACTAGGTATGGCAAGAGGAGACAACCTAGTGTGATATCTCCAATATAACCAACATCGAGATTAACTCGGACGTACAAATCAAGTGGATAAATTGCTTGTATTAGCACACTTAGTACCCATATCAAGCATACTTGCAACATGTATAAGATATTTGAACCACAACATAACTCCTCAAGTGGGGTATAATGTCATAAAGCATAAAAGTAACCATCAATAAATATAAATAAATAAATAACTAAAACAAATAAGACACAATCCAAACAAGTTTATCCAAGTGCAAACATGAAAATATTACACACCCTATAGGGTACAAAAAAATAAGTAGCATAAATAAATGCATGTACATATGTCATATAATCATAAACCATTTATCCACGATAGGAACAACATTAAGATACACAAGGCACATACACCACAAAGGAATCTCACTGAAAATGAAAATTATGAAACACAACAAGTCCTCGCAAGGATATTGGCACATTTCCACCCATGCAACTCAATGCAAGAAAGACACCAACAACTACCATGTTGAGGAATAACATCTCAAAACATGTAAGTGGTCCAAACATACCAATTAAGGAAGGAATACAAGCCATGAATAGAGGTAACAATGAAAATAGAGAATTAAACATTGATGCACACTTAAAGCAACACTCACAAACATGACCTATGCATCCCTTGATACTTAGTTAGAAATAATGTCAAGATCTAATATCTCAAGGCTACAAATGAGTAGGCATTGCATCCTCCCCTAATAAGACTAGGGTTATTCCTAGAATATTTCCCAATACAAGGATAAGGTACACTTGGTACATAATCCTTCAACAACTATCAATCTCACAAGACCAACATCTCTCAATTTTCACTAAGTCTAGGCCTCAAGCACCAAACACATGTATCTCTAAAGATGCGTGAACTAAGTGAACACCATCCACTAGGTATACAAGAACCTCAAATATTGTCACTTAGCTATCATTAGCTACCACTACAATCGAGGGAAAAAATCAACCACATGGTTTGACTAACCACCAACAATAAGGACCTACATCAAAATTTCTACAGTAGCTAAGAAACCTCATCTAGCTGCATCTTAACGAAGGAAGAGGAATCTAAGAATACAAAATCTACAACAAGATATTGACCACCACAAGGCTACACTTCTTATGGCCTCTCTAGAGAACAGGGACTTAATCCTGACACAACCCAAAAGCTGGAGAAAAACCAACCCATAAGGTAAGGGACAACACTACCTCACTACCATGCTCTCCAAGAGCATGCATCACTTCCAATTGTGGCACAATCCATGAGTTTCCACCTTGTAAAAGTGAGGATTTCATTAACCCACAAGTACCTCTAGAAAGCATAATAAATCTCACAAGCAATGTTGAGCAAACCCTAGAACTCACAAGAAAACAACCAACAAGGAAACTAGCCTAAAGGTTAATAAACCTAACAAGATCATGAAATCACTATCGACAACGAAACTCATAACCACTAAAAGCTCAAACACTAAGTACCCTCAAAAGAGAATATGTAAGATAGCCTATTCATCCTACCAGAATTGCATCCTCTTCTAGCCTTACACTAAGAACACCTCAAAACCACTAAAGAGAGACTCTTGAAACCATTAGGATAACCTACACTAGCTACTTAACAAGATAGATAGATATATGTATGTATGTATGTATGTATGTATGTATGTAAGTATATGTATAAGTTGTTGGAATCCAATAACACTGAGAGGGGGGGCAGGGTGAATCAGTGTTATACCAGAATGATCAATTTTATCTTTATTAAAATACACATACACCAACTGGTATACCGGTACATACAGAATTGAAAGAAGTAAAACAACCAATAAGCCAATCACATAAATGAGAACCATAAAACAAAGAATTATACATGGAAAACCTCAAAGAGGAAAAACCATGGTGGGATTTGTGACCCACAATATTAATCCACTGACCATATGAAGAGATATTACAAATTATGAGGGGCTTGCACTTGCAGGAAGGCTTACAACCTAGATCATACTTCTCAATCACAAAAGGAGCCTCACTGACTACATATAAATCCATACTACAATCCGGAGAAGTGGTGAATTTCTAAGATAACATCTTCTATGCCAAAATATAGTTCGGGTTTAAGCTGTGTCTGTTCTGGTTTGAAACCCTAATCCCTTTACCAGAATAACCCTTAACATAGATTTCCTCACATACATAATCTCTCTGACATATTTCACATCTTATTACATTCACATATCCATAATCTCCTATCACATGTCTATATCAAAATGACCTAATCCAACAAACCTATATACCCTATACAATTTATCAAGCCTTATGTCGACTTACAAAGATATATACAATATCAAATTACATGTCAGCCAAATAACATAAATGCATAACTATTAAAAACAATTGTCGATGCTGGATCCAAGAGATGTCGGCCTCCAATACCGATAAGCTTTTACTAAACCATGTTGGCCTGTTTTAGGCTACCAAAGAAATCCTTTTGTCCTGCCGGTGCTGGTGCCAGTGTAGTGTCTGTGAATTGCCTGCCAATACACAACTAAACCAAAACATGAAGCCAGAACACAATATAATGTTGCCATCAATGATAACATGGTAAAACCAACCAATTGAGTGTCAATTGCCAACAATCTCCCCCTTTGGCATTGATGACAACACTCATGTGAAAAATGGTCAAGGTTTCATTTGTCGGTTTCATCCTGCCTACTCCCCCTGAGCTGAATATTCATTAATGCAAAATACTCCACATCTCCACAACTCCATAACTCCCCCTAATGTATACAACTCCTTCTTTTTCTTTTTCACATATATACCACTCCCCCTTTGACATCAATGCCATAAAAAATTCTAAAAAGAATGTCAAAGATTAAAAAAAAACCGTTCAATGAATATCCCAAAATATCTTACTGGAGCTTAACAAATTTCAAAATTTCTAGATAAGCCTTCTCCAATAGCTCAAGATAGGTAGCCCAACCTTTTTTGAAAGTGCCAGAAATGGATACAAGTCCATTTAGTATATGTGCAAATGACTCTTTCTCATTTACCTCTGTCAGTGTGGGCTTTGCCACCATATCCATACACTCTTTCTTATGTACACTGAGTGAATCCAACCGGGGACTCACCAAGCCTCTTAGACTTTTGGCTCTTCTGATAATTTTGTCTCTTTCCTTCTCAAGAACAGAAATTTGGGCTTCCAAAATCAAAATTTGACCATCAATGGATGTAGTCAATGAAATTAATCCGTCAAAGGAATTAGCTATATTTGCAATTTCCTCCTGAAGTTCTTTTATCTTCTTATCCACATTAGCTGCAAGTATATCAATGTTACAATATACCCTATAAATATTTGTACATTATTTCAAAGAATTTTCTATTAGTTTCAACTTCTCATCAATCTTTTTCTTCTCTGATTCAATCACTTGATCAAATGCAACTCTCTTAGCTTGAGTAAACCTCTCCAATGCTTGCCAGTTTGAAATCTGCTATAAGGATGGAAAATCCTTTGAATTATGCTTAGTAATTATCTTAAGCTTGCTGGAAGGGCTCACTTCATTTTTAATCTTGTACTCCGGGACAAGTCTGTGTAGCACAGTGATTGATTGATCAATAATCCTTTTATCTGTAGGTCCGTCCTTCATTAGTTTTTGTGCTGCCATCATCACGAGTTCAGTAGGACTCGTCTCTGTTATGTTTTTCTTTTTGACCTGTGAGGTGTCAATTGACAACAATGATGGACCAACTACTGATTCCTTGATGGATTCACTTCTCTCCTCTGAAGATTTAGCCTTTATAACCTCCTCACTTGCACCGGTGGCTTCGCCACTTGGTGCAATCTATGTAACTTCTGGTTCCTCTGTAGGAATTGTAACCTCAACCTGTACATTTGTATCTAGAGGATTGTTATCCTCAACATTAGTATCCTATACAACATTAACTTGTTCACTCTCTGTGTTAACCGATATCTCAATGTTTGTCTATACATTAGTATCAACCGAGGGCTTGATTTCCACTATCTTAATATTTTTCAAAACTGAGGGTGAAGTAACCATACTCCCTTTCCTTTTCCTTCAACCAAGGTGTCTACAGTGTCTTTCTTAGTTTTCGGTGAAGTAAAGAATCCTCTATTCTCTCCAAGGAATTTAACCCATGCTTTTTGACTTTCCTTTATTATATCATTTACCCTTCCTAGCATCAGACTACTTATTCTATGTTTTCTATTAAAAACTTTTCTATCTGCCACCTCAAGTATTTTTTCCATTTCATTTGGAGAAATAGTAACACAAATGGATAATAAGTCTTGAATTTTGATATGGTTATCTTCTTGCATAGCTGACAGTCTTCTAGCATCTAACATATTATAGAACTCAGCTGGTATTTGATATTCTATTTCTATTAAGGCTTTCTTATAAATATCCAAGTATAATAAGACTGCTTCCTCTACCCCTCTTTGTTAATCCCCTTCTAAATTATCATAGTAGAACTGTACATTCTTTAACATGCCATCCTTAGTGATTTCATCTAGTAACTATGCACAAGTTTTAGGTGGAAGCTTACCAGATTAAGTATCTTTATCAGTTTCATTCTTCTTCTTCCTCTTTGCAGTACCTGATGCAGCTGAAGTGGTTACTTTTGGTGCTTGCTTAGGTACCGGTATTTTGATTGTGACCTTCCTAACCAATTGCTTTTTAGCTTCAACCTTTGTTTCCTCTATTTTCTTCCTTACAACCCTCTTGAATGCCAATGGTGTGTCATCCTCAAATTCAGACTCTACTGTAACAGGCTCAATGTGTACTTTTGGATTCTTCCTCTTCCTTCCTTTCTCTGGGACAACATCAATTAATTCCTTGATGTCTTGTGAAACCTTCTCAACAAATTTGCTTTCTTTCCCTTCCTGCTTCTCTCTCTTCTTCCGATTGAACTCTGTTTCAACCTCATGTGTTTTCTTTTGTGCAGTACCACAGGGCTTCTCTACTTCATCAATAGATGTTGTTGGTTCCTAAAACCACAGATTGGAAAACCAAAAGACTTGCCAAATCCTCAAGTAGTCCAATCAACCTTGGCCAACAAACAGGGACAGTCAAGGACTAGATCCCTCTACACTTTAGGCTCCACTGAACCTAGGTGGGTGTGCCTCTTCCTCTCAAGCACAAAAGAGGTTATTTATAGTGGATTTAAACCTTTTAGCAAGTTTACACAACTGACAAATTATTGTTCTATAACTATGGTTTATTATGTGCTTTAACTGAATGCTTTGAAGAGAAATGATTGTGAATGTATATTTAAAATGAGATTGCTTTCAGGACTTAAATGAAATCTGTATAGATCAGTTCATATAGGATTTGGGAAGAACATTTCTCTATCAAGGACCTTGAATGCATACAGATCAAAACCTTAAAAGATCAATAATAGACTAGTGCCTCTATCTAAGGATATATATGACACTTTGTGGACAAAATATCTTATCAACTCAAGAGACAATTTCTCATCAACTATGAAGGTTTAGTATGCATTACACAAACAATAAGAACTCAACCTTTCACTTAATGCAACGACATGTGATTCACATCATAGAAAATCTATAAACATATTTATCAAGAGGACAAAGATAATCATCAACACAAAAGTGTCCAATATATTTGGAAAAAGAAACAACGAACCTTGCATACTAATCTTCAGGAAATAATTGCATATATAAGTTGCACTTGTAGATACTCCATTACAGATTGCTTGCACAAAATGATACTTCTTCTTCCTATAGACTTCCCTAATACAAAATAACATCTAGTCCTTACAGCAGTATATTGTTCTCATGACTCTCCCCTTTTACATATAAGAATGACTCCCCATAAGTGTGTAAATCAAAAGGCATATATGAAAGGACACACCCTTTCATACACAGAAGGGAGTTACAGACAGTTTCCTTCCAAAGGACACACCCTTTGGTTTAAATACTAAATGATGCTTAACAATGTTCTTTCTAATCTTTCACTTTGATAAAATTCCACTTCCGCTCTTGAACTCCTTGATATTCCTCATCACCAAACTTTGATAAAATATCTCGCACACAAATTGAACCAATCAAATTCATTAATTTAAAAAATTAATTACTCTCGATTAGGTTTGGCTTATGAAAGATTAATAATCCCTTTCCCTAATGCAAGATTAATCCTCCTTAATCAAAGTATATCATCAAGAGGATATTTTGCAGAGTGATATTTATACTTAGGACTTTGAAAACATTAATTCATATAATAAAACAAAATATTTACCCTAGTATATATTTCCAAATAATAACAGAAGGTAAAATACTTTATACTAAATAATAATACTTCCCTTGGAAAATGATAACCATGGATAAATATTTCAACTTTGCAATACCTTTTCATCCTTTTAGGGCAACTTCATCTTTCTTGGGAATATTTTATCATATAGGATAAATACTTTGCAAAAATCAATCAAACATTAACTATATGATAAAAATAATTTACCCTAATGAACATATTCAATTTATTAACTTAGGGCAAATAATATGCATATGAAAAGATTGCCTCAAAACACCAAAATCCATTTTAATAAATTCTATTCATCATTTTACCTTGGGTAAAAATAACTTTTCAAAATACATTTTCTTCTTTGAACAAAATACAATATTCAGACTTTGATCCTCAAATACATTATTCATACAATAAAGAATAATATTTACCCTAATATGGATTCAATTCAAAAAATTAGGGTAAAAACATGATGAGAGACAATATCATTAGGTCACCATATTGAAAGCACTTATGTATAAATATAATTTCCCCTTTGTCAAAATATTCTCTTTTATAACTTCTTCAAAGGCAATTAGAATATTATCATAATTATACCAAAGACTACAAATAAAATTTGTTTTCAAAGTGCTTTTGCAAGTAAATAAAGATTATTATGTGGTGAGAAATACTCCCTACTCAACATGTGCTTAGGAAAAATAAATTCAAACTTTCATATGTGAGCGTCTTGCACACCAAACAATGTAATAAAAAAACATATTACATTAGGGATATTTAATAATTTGCCCCTTAAAATAGAATTTTAGGGCAAATGTTTACATAAATAAGAATCCCTAGCATTCAAATGATTTTAAAATATATCTTTCAAAAGTTACACTAATCATTTTAAAATTTCTCAAAAATTTGTCTATTTACATTTAATAATGTTTAGAGAAATTTTTACTTAATAAATTCTGAAAATTTCCAATATTAACAAATCCCTTTGGACATATTATTGCTCTCTAAATCAACAAAAGAGAAAAATAATAAAAATATACTCATTCTTTGATTATTCATAAATAAAATTTACCCAAAAATATATATTCAACTCATTAATTTAAGATAAAAATATTTATGAAAGCTTAAAAGATCATAACATTAAAATCCACTTATTAATCAAATATTATGCATTAAAGAACATTTATATGTAAAATATAATTATTCCTTTTACACAAATATTTCTCTTTCAAAAAATAAAATAATATAATTCAAAGTTCATAAAATGTGGAAAATATAATCTTTAAAATAATAATTTTCCTTTTCTATGGTATTTACATGAATGGTAAAAAATCATTATGAAAATAAATACTCTATTAAATTTCTTAGGTAAAAAGATACTTCTTCTACATGCAAACCTAAGAAATATAATTTTGTGTTATAGTATCCTGCACACACAAAAAAAGAAAAATCAAATACCTTAATAAATTTATATCTTTCTAAGCATATATTTAGAAATAGAAACATTGACAACATATCCCTTATGAGCAAATAATTTTCCGTAAAGAACAATCTAGCCCTTTGTTCATGCTAATATAGTTGCTTGGAAGTATAAATCATTTTACCCTTTAAAAATTTCCAAAAATAAAATATTAAAATAAAAATACTTACCCTTTGCAAAACAAAAATCAAAAATATATTACCTCACGGTGGATCCATCGGGTAGCATACCTTCTCGGGATAGCACATTATATCCTACACCAATACCCGATGGCAATGAAGACTTCTCCTTTGGCTTTGATTTATTTAGGCATAGAGGCTTTATTATCTCTCTTCCAAGAGCGTTATTTTCAATTTAGTGCTTCTGTCAATCTTCCCTTTTAAAATTGCTTCAAACTATGCAATAAAATAAAAAAATTAATTTCTCCTGCGACCTATTTTGGATTAATCTCATTGCCGACTAACTAGGCATCCGATCATCACGAAACTTGGCCAAAGGTTATGATAATTCTAATAAAACATGGGTTTTATTTAAAATTTCAATTAGCTAGCCAAATTTTGGTACTTGCTTTGTAAACTGGCCTGTCGGAGCTAGTCACGGGCAATATAAATTTTAATTTAATACATTAAATGACCTCTGATCTCTGTGAAAATTAAAATGGAAGAAATTGACATAATAATTCTTAGGTAAGAAGAAATCGTGATTCGAAAAGACTTACCTGGAAAGATTTCGCCTTTGCAACCATATACATACCTAGAAATCGACCACCTTGTTCATGCATCAAAGTAGGTTGCAGGGAACTCAGAGTGGAATACATACTTGATCTCAACAATTGCAGAGAGAGATTTGCTTCCTAGTATGAATCTGGAACCTTAAAAGTTTTTAAGGGTCCAACAGGTGCATCAATCAACATTTTTGCATAGGCATCAAGAATCTGTGCATCCACCTCATAGCCCATTTCCTCAATCCAAATCTTTCGGGGCTTAACCGCTTCCATAAGTGTTTCATCCTTCTTTACCATGAATCATATGTCAGTTGAATATTTTTCTACAATATGCTTAGGTACCCTTACCCTAGACCTCATAGATTTCTAAAATGCTTTGAAATATCCCCATACCTTATCATCTATATGACTTCCTAAAGCAACAATTGATTATTTCAATTGTCTCTCTACCAGGATGTCAAATGCCCATTGCCTTTTACCGAAACCGGGTGTATCATTCATAAAATAACATCAAGCAAACTATCAAGTTGCCATACCAAAAGGTTACCTTCTTATCTCCCTTAATCTTTCCTAGGTTTATTAACAACTCATCTAGCATCCAACCGCATAGATCCAATTTCACATCCTCCTCTCTCATCATTTTGTATGTAGCTAAAATGCATGAACTAGAAACATAATTTAGTCGGTTTGACTGAGTTACCTTATACCCTATTATCATGCTATCGAATCTGATGTCCATGTCGGTGTTGGTATTTTGGTATGGTTTTGTCATTGATGTCAACACCTACTAAATACACCTACTTTGGAGATCAAGCAACATTCACCGGCAAACAGTAAACTGTGCAACAGTTACCGGTATATGATTAACCAGAAGGATATAATATCCACCGATACCTGCAATGACATGGAAGACACTTGGTAATGTCAAAGACATCATGTGGACACTTTATTTTGAAGTAATAATCATATTTGCTTTTATCGGCAAATAGGTCTAGGTTATCTAGGGTTACACCGACAGGTTTATCTTTTCCAGATCAGCATGGCATGCTATGGAAATGATTTATTATTGTTGTAAATGCATTAAGCCGACATTTTCAATCGATTATTGCATCGGATATTGTATTGTTTGTAAAATGTTTTTATTGTAATATCTTGTAGAGCCGACCTACTAAAATTGGTCTTAGGGTATGATATAAATGTAAGATCTTATTTGTAAGATCAAGTGTGAAATGCGAAAAAGATTTAAGAAAAGGTATATGCGATATAAAGCAGATGCATACACGAAGACATCATTTGAAGGTGAAGTTAGGTTTTTGTAGAAGCATATCAGCATTACACCGGTACTGAATCCAACATATGAAGATGCTAATTTGTGCAGTACATTCTTATTGGATTTAACCATCCAACTGTAGTTAGTGTGAATCCCATTTGTGATTGAGCAGTGAGCTCTAGGCTGTTGGCCTTTCTGCATGTGCAGACCCCTCTTGTACACTTACTATCTGTAGTAGCATCATCTGATTGTGGGTAAGGTTTCCCACCATGGTTTTTCCCCTTACAAGGTTTCCATGTACAAATATTGGTGTCATGTGTTGTGGATGACTTTGTGCTTATGTTTCATGCATTAATTCTTACCGGTATAGCAATTTATTGTTAACACTGTCTACCGGCATACTTAACTGATTTACCAGTATTAAGCATTAAGTTAATTAATAAGTTTTTGGTTTGAATTTATTAGACAACTGATTCACCCTCCGTCTCAGTTGTCTCCGGGACCTACAGTCGGTAATAGTGCTCACTCTCATAGATCTCCTGTTAGATGTTGCACTGATGATTTTATTCATAAAATCATTCGACACCTTCTTATCTGGATGTTCCCCAACCGATGGTAAACCAGTGATTGCCTGTATGAATTTCTTGGTGATCTTGTAAGGTCTGTCTAACCATATAAATTCCCCATGTACTCTTCTCAAAACATATCTGATTATCTCATCTTCAAATTCCGGAATGTCCAGAATGCTGGTAAACCCCAAGTCTTCAATGTGTTTGTATGCTGGTTTGATTTTTCCAGATTCTCCCATCAGCTCGCTCATATACATACCCTTAATTTTTGATGTTCCCAAGTCCTCAATGTGATAGTGAATATATGCCCTAACATCTTCTACATAGACAACTCCCTCCGGAACACAAGAAAATGCTCCAATTGAATCTTCCAGGGTAGCCACATGTGGATACCACATGAAAATTTGCCTAGGGCAGTCCTTGACCTCTACTATAGTTGGGTTTGCAACAAAAATAGGAATAGATGATGATCCCGCTTCCATGTTTAAAGATAAATACCTTTTGATTGCTCCCAGTGAAAACCTCCAACAAATTCTTCTAGACGCCGGTGAAATCGCTCAAGAAGAAATCTGATTGCTCTGAATTGTCTTGATCGCTCTTAGTTGCTCTTAATCGCTCTGAAGTCGCTATGAATGCAAGGTGATCAATAATGAAGTGAATTCAACCTTTTAACCTCCTTGAAAAACCTTAATCTTCTATTGACATAAATGACCGCTGGTGAAAGATATCGGATCTCTCATAACATATCCATGCCGGATAATCATCTCCAATGTCTGGAACATCTTCCAGAACCTCTTTCCGAGGCACATGCAACATCTTCATGAATTTTGCTTACCCCTGAGGCATCTTCCTCAGTTATCAGATGAGCTACCTACTGGTGAAGGAGCAACCTCTTCTGCTAGATAAGTAATCGGGATATTTCCATCTGATGATTGTTCTTCAGTCTTCCTAACCCATCTCTGAGTATGATCTTGTCGGATTTGACAAACCTTCTCTTTCCCTTTCTTATTTGATCCTCCATTACCAACCGGTGGATTTCTGCTTCTACAAAATTTAGCAATATGTCCAACCTCATTACATGCATAACATTTAACATTGTTCCTCTGAATTGCTTTGCTAAAACCGGTGAAATTTCTTGACCTGCACTAATTAGCCATATGCCCAAACTTTCCACATGCATAGAATTTAACATTCATTCTGCAATCCTCTATCTTATGACTGTTACTATTTACTAAGTTGTCATTAGTTTTATGTCCAAAGTCATCCTATATACTCTAGTCGGTTAATACTACTGAAATACTCAGTCGCTAAGCACTAAAGCAGTCGGTTATAGAAGGAAAGAAGTCACAAAGTTTAGTATACACTGAGCTATCTACCGAGTAACATTCTATGTCTACCGAGCAGAAAAGATGGTATACCAAGTTAATATGAACTGAGTGAAACGTGTTACCAGATTCATTGAACCTAGACACATATGTGGAAACGTGTTACAAGATCGAGGAACAGGGAACCATTATCACATAGGAAATTGCATCTTAAGATTTTGTATGATTTTGAGGACATCTATCCAATGAAATAATTTGTATGGTTATTCATTCGATGAATCATGTTTGTAAGATCGAAGCATGAACAGATCACCATCATAAGAGATCTATTTATACAACATGAAATGAGGATCAAAATGTATGAAGCAAGACATGTGTGATAGATAAGCTGAAAGGCAAAATCATGAGAAAGCACAATGTGTTCTGACTGTTATGACTGATAGAGATATTCAGAGGTCACCGAGAAAGATTTCAGAGAACAGTTAAGGAACAGAGTAAATAGAAGGGTTTACCAAGTTGATTTATCAATTACCGAGGTATGCTATGAGAAAGGTAATTTCATATTGAGCACATAGAATTTGCTATAACATTTCAGATGTGAAGTTACATATATTTTGTAAAAATTTGATTGTATTACTTTGAGTTGTAAGAGAAACCTTTAATAGGGTAAAAGACTCTAACAAAGTCTACAAATTGTAAAGCCTTTAACCAGGCATAACATTTAGTATAAGTGTTGTAAAATCCTCTAGCAAGGTAGATCTAAAGATCTTGATACTCCTAACAGGGTAAGCTATCAGAAATAGCTAAACATGTAGCTCTAACCGAGCAACCTTTACTATTGCAGTAGTGAAGTTGTGGGTGCCATCCCCACCATAGTTTTTTCTCTAACAAAGAGTTTCTGCGTAACCAAAATATATGTGTTATGGAGTGAAACATGTATGAATGTTATTTATATGTTTTAGCTTTATATTATGTTTCAGCAATATTCAATTTATGTTTAATAGTAAAGTTATTATTGAAGAAAAGTTTTGAAGTATTGATTCACCCCTCCCCTCTCAGTACATTAGCTTTCCATATTGGACCTAACAATTGGTATCAGAGTTTCAATCTTGGAAAAGGGTTTAACTGCCTAAAGAGAAAGATCTTATCAATGGAAGGCTACAAACAATCTCGGAGAATTGTGAATCTTCAAAATGAATTGGATCATGCAAATCAAGTGATTGCAGACATGCAGAAACAAATGCAAAAATCACTAAAAGTTAGAAGAAGATTGTCTGATGATTTGCAGGACTCACAAGAGCTGGTGGAAAAAATTGAGACATCATCTGAGAACAGTATATCTGAAGAGACTGAAGAAATGATTGGAGTATTGAAAGAAAAGAACAAAGCACTAACTGATCGGCTAAAAGCAATGAAAAGAGAACATGAGCATTTCAGCACACAGATGACTGAAAATCTTGATGCATTGAGGACAACCGAGGATAACATAAGAGACACAAAAAGAGAAAACAATAGCTTGAAGCATTAGTGTCTAAAAAGAATGATGAAATCACAAGGATGACTGGAATTCAACAAAATCTATCTGATCAATTGGGTTATGCACATCATGAAGCAAATCTAAAGGAAAATGAGAATCAAGCATTGAAACTTGAAATATCAAGATGGACCGATGAACCTGAAACAGAAAAGAAATCCAAAGAAACACTGAAGAAAAGTTATGAAGCATCAAAGATGTTGGATGCGCAACTGAATATAAAACGACCCAACAAAGATGCATGACTCGGTTACAAAGGAAAATACTCTATCGAGAAAGGAATCCACATCACCGAGAGAGGAGAATCATCAAAACAAGCTGGAAACAAAAAGAACATCAAAGGAAAGAAGCCTATTTGTAACTACTATGGAAAACAAGGACATACTGCCAACATGTGCCAAATCAGAAAAGGTAAACAACCAAATGTCACTAGGTCTAATGGTTATTGTTAAAATTGCAATAAGTATGGTTACACATCTAATCAATGTAGGACTAAGTCTATTAGCAATTATCAGAAGGCAAAATGCAAGGGGTTTTGCAAAAACTGCAATAGATATGGTCACAGTACCAAGAAGTGTTGGTTTAAGGAGAAAAACTATGTGTGGTCTTCACACCGAGCAAATGCTAGAAGTTACCGAACTCACACAGATATCAACTGATAGTATACTAAAGTACCATGGGATTACAATACAAGGATATGGTGTGAATGCTGTGGAAGATATGGACATATAAGTGCCAACTGCTTTATAAGGTTTGGAATGAACAACCGAAGATCATGGAGAAATCCTGGTATGGCATGTTTTCATTGTCACAAAGTTGGACACTTGGCCAGAGATTGCAGAGATCAACCCAGAGGAGACACTGAGGAAATAAGAAGCAAAATATAGATGATTTGGAAAAAGAAGGAAAATGTGTCAACTAATGAAGAAAGAACCTTACCTACCGAGTTAGGTGCATCTATTTCAAATTATTGGTAAAGGTATGAAGGGACTGCATTCTCTCAAGGTTATATCTTAACAGTTCCTATTTTATCATGTACTTAATTTCAAAATCCGCATAGCTAAGATGCAATAGCAAGTTTGTAATTTTATCTAGTCTTTTGGAGTACCAGAGAAGTCAGTAAATGCAGGAAGCCTGTCTAGTCAATAAAAGCATAAAAAGGAAGGTAACCGGTTTAAAGGAACCGAGTGCATTTAATGCATTCTTACCTAATTGCACAAAGCCCGATAAGGTAAAATGTGTACTTAAAGTCCTTTGCGCGGTCATTTTACACTTACCAAGTTTTCAGAAAGAAGAGCTAAGCGATTCAAAGGTGATCAAACTCCTCCCAAGCAAATTTCAAGGTATTTATTCATCAATCTCAAAGCATTTTCAAGAAAGTCAACCGATCATATTAGTTGAGAATACTTGCTTTATATTTACTGAGTGGAAAGTGTTTGCTAGTTAAGTTTCAAACCCTAAGCTTTTTTCGTTAGTAATCATCCAAAGTTTGAAATGGCTCCAAAGATTCAGAAACTTATTGTTGTTGAAACCATTGAGAAGCCCTCACTTAAATATTCCTTACCTCCCAAAGTAGCATCTGAACCCGACGATAAAACTGCATTACCTCTCATTCTGGATAGGGTTCTATTAGTTGAGGATGTCACATTCTACACTAAGTGTCATGTTGAGGAACTAGGTCATATTGAGATCAAGGACACGTATGATGAATTATGCACTGATGGAAATCTGGATAGTAAATATGAGCATATCAAAGTCAAGGGATTGACCGAAGCCCTAACCTACCTATGAGTCTTCAAACCCCAATGGGTTAAATTTGTTTTGAGCAGAGTTCATGATGAATTTATGTGGTTAGAAGAGAAACCATTCAAAATCACCAAGGAAATCATCCACTTAATCACTGGATACCCTATATTTGACCATGCCTGAGCTCAGAAAATGATTTCACAGAAAGAATTGATCACTTTAACCGGAGTTGAATCTGATTGTAGAGGTTTGAAATTGAACAATGTTATAGATGTAGAGCTGAAGTTTGCAATTAGAGTCATAGGTTATTGTTTCTTTCAGTCGGCAAGGGAAAACAATGTACCATGTGCAGCTATTGATTTAGCATACAAAATTGTGAAAAAGGGTATGAAGATTGACCTATGTGAAGTGTTGTTGAAAAATCTTTTTGAAAATCTCAACACCATAAGGAAGCCGAAGAAGAACAACTCAACAAACACACTAAAGTTTGGGTCACTCTTAGTATGCATGTTTTTCTTTTTTCAGAAATTCTTTCCATCAGTCGGTAACGTAGTTTGGGAGTTACACCGACCAATCACCCATCAAATAAATGATTTTATCAAACAACTAGGTGATAATTTCAATGATATAATGGATGATTATTTTAGCAAATTTGAGAAAAAAGATGCATAACAGGCATAGAATACCACCCCAGTTAGTGGAGAAATACAAGGATGATATATGTTTTAGAGTGGACACCGACTACTGTTATGTCAATGCAGTAGAACCAAGAACTCAATCCTTTTCGCCTATGGGTTATTAGATTGATTTTGACATTACGTAGTAGCAGATAGATGCCCTTCTTGCACTTCCAAGGCATGCTACCGAGATCAGGTATGGTACCTATGAAGAGGTCAAAGAAAAAGTTAAGATGAGCATTGTAGTTCCTAAGGCTACAAGGAAAGCAGCCAAAATGATCAAAGTATTAACAGAGAAATTTGGAGAAGGTTCTTCCTCCACTCTTATCAAGAGCGATCAAGTCATCACTGAGGAGGAATCTGAAGCCCAAGAAGCAGCAATTACATTGAGCACCGAGTTGCCAAAAGGCAAAATTTTGAAAAGGAAGAAACAAGATACATCACAAGTATCACCTACTCCTCCAGTGAAGCGCCCCAATACTAGATCATCTATAGTGTCACCGAGTAAGATGCAGAAAAATGTTGCAATGCCTAAGGTAACAAAAACTTATAAGAAGTCTACTCAGAGACTCATTTTGAATAAAGAGTCAAGTGACACCGAATCTGAAGACAAAAATAAATTTCAGATTGTCAAAAGCAAAAAGGAAGATGTACATAGTGTTGATAATTTTTGTGCAAATCTGAAACAATATGGTGGATTTGGGTCATTCAAGTATGTCAAATATGACTCTCGGATTGAAGAATAATAGAGGCAAATAGAAGAGTTAGTTGTTTGCACACTTCTTAAATTCCAATTAGTCCCATTGGAAGTAACTAATTCTCTTCCAAAAGCATTGTACTTACACATTGATAACAAGTGGAAATATGCTATGGACTTGGAAAAGAAGATGAGAGAAAGAAGTCTGGTACATCTCTTTCCAGACATGTTGGTAGATGAGATAAGTGAACATCTGAAAAACTACTAGACAAACTTCCTAGTCAAGCAAAGAGCCTTGAAACTAATGAATGGCCTTTATCTTGAAGTAGAGAAAGAGACAAAAGAAAAATGGCAAGAAATTTTTTGAATCAAGAGTGCTGATGAACAAAGTGAAGTTGAAATAGTTGATATCATCGAGCAATATCCTGCTGGTACTATACAACTTGATGAGGATATCATGGACACCGAGGTATAGGAACATGAGATGATAAAAAGGAATGTCTATGCCAAACTAGTATCAAGTGAATCGGTTTTGGAACAAGTCAAGTCCTATCCTCCGATAACTCAACATGTTTCAACCGAGACACCTCAGGACACTGAACAAGGCAAAGAGGGTCAACAGTCTACCAAAGGAGAAGCTACTTCTTAGACCACTAGGGAACAAACTTCTCAAGCCCCAACAAGCACTGAAATTGTTGCCACTGAGACACCAAGCAAGGAATCACCAAAGGATACATCTGAGGCTAAAGAAACCGACAAAAGTGTTTCCTCTACCGAGCAACCTACCGAGGGTGAACAAGCCTCCCAAGACATTGTACTAGTTCAACCGATGAAAGCCTCATCATCTAAAGAGAAGAAAATGAAGAAGCACAGTTTCAAGCTAGATTTGTCAAAGCCAATTGTGTTGCCAAATGTAGACATTTTAAAACTGAAAGGGCAAGCACTCATTGAATTCGGGGAACTATGCAAAGCCAAAGAAGAACAAGAGAGACAAATGGCTATACAGAAGAAAAACATAGTACTTCAGAAGGTTAAAGGATTATTAACAGAAATGCTACCTAAAGCTACCGTGACAAAATATGCTGCCATCCATATTCAACTGGATGAACTCCTCACTAAAATAGAAGCATCTGGAGTAGACACATCTGAATACCTGAGCAAATTGAATGACAAAGAGCTCACTACCAAAATGATTGAAGAGGTACAAAAAGCAATTGCTATCGATAAAGTTAAGCTAGCCAGACTCATTGCTGAGTTGTCCCCTCAACTCAAACATATTCTTTATTTATTTCAAAGTCTATACATTTTCTTTATTCATTAAAGATATCAAGAATAAAACCAAAGTTATTGAAAAAGAGATCACCGATCTCTCAAATAAATTGACCACCGAGCCCAATTCTATTCAGAATTTCTATACCAAGTTACAATCTCTCATGGCTCAATAGTTGGAACTTTGGAATGAAGAGCACAAAATAAGAATGGATGTCATGACTCTTCAAACCTTATTCATTCCACATTTGTCCTCCATCCAAGAGCAGATTAACCGAGCTACCTATGTATCCACTCAACAAGAGGGAAGCACTTTAGATGGTTTGATTTTACTGTTAGTTGATATTATAGCTCAGAAGACAGTGTCAAGAGTGCCCTTACCAATGCTCTCACCGATGCTTGAACTAAGTACAAATCTATTTTTGACCAGTTGCCTCCATCGAATGGTAACTAGTTTTGATGTTTGTCAAAAATGGGGAGTATAGTGTATACAAGAGGAAGTATGCCGACCAGATCAGAGTATCCAGATGTACAGGTAATTTTGACAGGGGGAACAATGAACACCGAGTAGTGAATACAAAATAGTAAAGCTGCATGCAAAATCAGAGTTATGTACAGTATATTGATAAGGGGCGTATATCTGAGTATACTATTTATTGACAATTGTATATACTGTCAGTTTAGTCAAATTTTGTAAGTATATAGATTTTTGAGTAATGACTTTGAAAAGAGTTTTGTCAAACATACCAAACTAATGTCAAAAGGGGAGATTGTTACTATTTACTAAGTTGTCATTAATTTTATGTCCAAAGTCATCCTATATACTCTAGTCGATTAATACTACCAAAATACTCAGTCGGTAAGCACTAAAGCAGTAGGTTATAGAAGGAAAGAAGTCACAGAGTTTAGTATACACCGAGCTGTCTACCAAGTAACGTTCTATGTCTACCGAGTAGCAAAGATGGCATACCAAGTTAATATGAACTGAGTGAAACGTGTTACCAGATTCATTGAACCTAGACACATATGTGGAAACGTGTTACAAGATCGAGGAACATGGAACCATTATCACATAGGAAATTGCACCTTAAGATTTTGTATGATTTTGAGGACATCTATCCAATGTAATAATTTGTATAGTTATTCATTCAATGAATCATGTTTGTAAGATCGAAGCATGAGCAAATCACCGTCATAAGAGATCTATTTATACAACATGAAATGAGGATCAAAATGTATGAAGAAAGACATGTGTGATAAATAAGATGAAAGGAAAAATCATGAGAAATCACAATGTGTTGTGACTATTATGATTGACAGAGATATTCAGAGGTCACCAAGAAAGATTTCAGGGAACAGTTAAGGAACAGAGTAAACAGAAGGGTTTACCGAGTTGATTTATCAATTACCAAGGTATGCTATGAGCAATGTAATTTCATATTGAGCACATAGAATCTGCTATAACATTTCAGATGTGAAGTTGCAGATATTTTGTAAAGATTTGATTGTATTACTTTGAGTTGTAAGAGAAACCTTTAACAAGGTAAAAGACTCTAACAAAGTCTATAAATTGTAAAGCCTTTAACTAGGTACATCATTTAGTATAAGTGTTGTAAAATCCTTTAGCAAGGTAGATCTAAATATCTTGATACTCCTAACAGGGTAAGCTATCAGAAATAGCTAAACATGTAGCTCTAACTGAGCAACCTTTATTATTGTAGTAGTGAAGTTGTGGGTGCCATCCCCACCGCACTTTTTCTCTCTAACAAAGAGTTTATGCATAACCAAAATATATGTGTTATGGAGTGAAACGTGTATGAATGTTATTTATATGTTTTAGCTTTATATTATGTTTCAGCAGTATTCAGTTTATGTTTAATAGTAAAGTTATTATTGAAGAAAAGTTTTGAAGTACTAATTCACCCCTCCCCTCTCAGTACATTAGCTTTCCATATTGGACCTAAAAATGACCATACTTATTGCATTTAGAATATTTACCGAGAGCAAAATCAGGGTTTTGATTTGCTTCGTTTCTACATTGCCTATCCATGTGATCAAATCTATTGCAAAAAAATCATCTACCATTGAATTTATAAGCATTAAATTGCCTTACTGGTGCCTTATTGTTTTGATCTTCATTAGCAGTATCAAAACTCTGTCCTTGCTCAAATGCAAGTCCACTAGAATCTCCAGTCTGCCTTTGTCTCTTCAATAACTCATCTAGCTGTACTAAGCTTATCTTGAATTTTTCTTTATACTCACTTGTAGTAGTTATATCTTCTCTTAGAATTATCATTTGTCTCTCAAGCTCTTGTTCATTACTCTAGGATTGTACTAAATCAGTTCTCAACATATCATTCTCATGAACCAACCTACCACATTCTTCAAATTTGTTCTTCAGGGATACAACAAGATTTTATTTCTTTTTCTTTCGGTCCTCAATCTCCTTAGACATTCTCATAGTTATAAATTGTATTTCATTTTTTATAACCATGTTCTCCTGACTCAATTTTTGACATTGTTCCTTAAGTTGCTTCTCCAAAGCCATATCCATGGATTTCGAATTCAGGATCTTCCTCAAGCTGTTAAACTTCCTCCAAGGCACCTGGTTTTGATACCAATTGTTGGAATCCAATAACACTGAGAGGGGGGGTGAATCAGTGTTATACCCATATGATCAATTTTATCCTTATTAAAACATGCATACACCAATCGGTATACTAGTACATACAGAATTGAAAGAAGTAAAACAACCAATAAGCCAATAACATAAATGAGAACCATAACACACAAAATTATATGTGGAAAACCTCAAAGAGAAAAAAAAAACGGTGGGATGTGTGACCCACAATATCAATCCACTGACCATATGAAGAGATATTAAAAATTATGAGGGGCCTGCACTTGCAGGAAGGCTTACAGCCTAGAGCACATTGCTCAATCACATTACTATACATAAAATAAAATGTACCCCCAAAATTAATTCATTTTTTTTAAAGTTATGATTTAATTAATAAAAATCGAAAAGATTTTATTTTTTTATTAAAAATCATACTTGCAGTAGTGATGACGTCTATATAACCAGTAGGGTTTTTTTTCAACTTAGGGTGCCCAGGTTCAATTTCGATGAATTGACAATGAATTGTTGGGTTCTCGAACCTTTTGAAAATGATGGTAGGGTTCGATTTGGCCCAAAGTTATCTAAAATTGCAAATTGCTCCTGGGACTAGCAACCACCTTCCACCTTCAAATGGTTGTAGATTTGGCCTCTGATGTAAGATTTGGACAAAATAAAAGATGATTATGAATTTACCAGACCTCCTGAATCTAATGGTAACTTCATATTTGACCTAGAAATCTCTTACTTTGACTTGCAATAGAAAGCCATGAAATGCAAAACCCCAAATTGTACCAAAATTCTCTCAAATGACAAACCAATGGTACTCTAAAATATTTGATACCAGGTAAGAATTGGCTATGAATGTAGCAACCCAAGATATCAAGACCAAATGTAAAGCACAACAACAAGAGAGAAATAACATGTGAGAAGAATAAACTATATTCCTATTTGATGTAATCGAATTTGATCGCTGGATTAGACAATGAATGAATATTATATAGGAGACCCCTTGGCTATATAGACAAGGTGAGAACATAGGAGTACATGATATTATGAAAAGTATCATAATCTTATGAAATGAGAGAAGAAATGAAAACATCCCACCTAAAGTGAAAAAGTGATAGTATGATAGCACCACTAAAGGTGGAGACACTACATAAAGTGGAGATGATAACATGATAAGTACACTTAAAATGGAGATGCTTCAACAAACTCCTATGTGGTTTCCTAAGTAAGTTTAAGTGATGTGTAATTAGGACCTAGGTGGAGAATAACCAAGGTAAAACACTTTAATGACACCAACAATAAGGATCACCCTCTATCATGGATTATGATAGGAGATGCAAGGAAGTAGAAAGTTCGAAGAGCCTTTATCACAGAGACAAAAACTGAATGGTTTATCTCTAGATTGCATCATGATATAAAGATCGACTTAGATGGAAGAGGTTTCTAGAAATATATAGATTTGATCCAAATGGCTTACCGAATAGAGGCCCAAACCTAGAGGAAACTGAAAAAGGACTGAAATATAGAAACATTGGAAGGCTTGCAAAAACAAGTGAAGAAGTTAATTGTACAACAAGAAATAAGGGTAGTCAAGCCACAAAGAGTTTGGCACACCTATTGCAATAGAGAAGGGCACACCCAAAATGACTGCCCGAAAGATAAAACAAAAAATACTTGTGGTGACCATAATAGTTAAACAAAATACAATGTATTATGCCTATTACTAGTAGTGGGACTTACACCTCATGAAGGACTATCCTAGACATAGACCTCTAGTCTAGAATGGAGGGAATGGATTTTCTTCAAATCATTTTTGTAGTCAAGACAACAATGATGATGCAAGTTATCGGATCCTTGCATGGTAATATAACTAGAACACTTGTCCAACACAAAGGAATCTGGGTTATCAAGATGATAGGGCTTCCAATTACAAAGGAGATTGAGGTGGAGGCCATAGAAATATGAGAATAAACAACACTGCATGTTTAATAATGTGAATATTGGACACCACACTTCAGAATGTTATGCTAAAAAGAGGCTTAAATGCACATTTTGTGGAGGTGAAGATCATACCATGTTTTATTGCAAAAAATGTAAATGTTTCTATAGAGATATTGAGAACCTTCCCATAGTGATGAACTGCAAAGGGGAGCTAGAGTAATTTGGAGAGTATCACCCCAAAGGATCAAAACATGTCATAGGATGGATGTCTAGACCTTTGGCACATCACAAGAAGACAACTTTGGAGAAGAACAAGTATCACATCCCCAAATTTTAAATAGTGTTTCATTCCAATTCTAGAGACTTTACTTTTAACTACCATGGTAAATAGTTAGTGAATTGCTATGAATATGAACATATGTTTGTTAATGACAAGAGGAGATGTCGATTTAAATTTAATTATGTTCTTGGAATTGCAACAACATAGCTTTGAAATGCTTATTGGATGTATATTTGATTATGCATGATGAATTTGACTTATCTATCACTAAAAATGAATATGGTCTAATCATGTGTTTGAATTGACCAAGTGCTACCCAGGAGAAGAGGTCATTAAACCAACTTCACTGAAAGAATAGTGAGAGTATCATTCGGGAGAGGAGTATAAATAGAGAGAAAATGTGTCCAAACCATCTCAAGACCATCATATACAACACTTAAGTTGATATGGTCAAGAGTAATTGTCGCAATCAGTTTGTGATAGGTCATCTTCGTTTTGTAAGTTGTAATTGTTAAACTCTAGTGTTTCACCTTTTGTCGATCTTTTTCCTTGTTTTAAATCTCTCTTTCATTATTATGTATAACTATAGAGATTGCATCTCTTTGTCGACATGTCTATATATATATGAATATATAAAAATAAATTTAAATAAATATATATATATAATGTTTAAAAAGACAATAAAACTCATATTTAATCACCACATAGTGGTGAAATGGATAGAATCTTTTCCTTTATTAAGCAATTATTTTATTAGTTGTTTGTGCCTTTCATAAAGGCTAATATTATGATGTCTTTAAGAAGACTTTTATGGCAACCACAAACCACAATTTTCAGCAAAATAAAATAAATTTTTAAACACCATAAAAGTCCTAAATATTTTATTTACACCCTGCTTTGAATAATATTGACTAGCAATGAAAACCACATATCTAGTGGTATTGTTAAAAGTTTAATTAATTTCTTTTGAGATTTTAAAGTGGCCATATCAATCACACTACAGTGGTGAGTAATGTGCTGACCTCCATAGTTATAGGGAGTAGGATAATATATTATTCAATTGCCCACCTTTTTAATAGTACGTTTTTAAGTATATATTTTCAATATCTTAATTTTTAATGTCAATTATTTTGGTAAGATAATTAGGAGGGAAATTATATTAATTTAATTTCTAAAAATTTTGGATTTTATTAGAAGGAATCGTTTTTGATATTTTTGGTTATGTGATAGGGAGGATTGCTAGGAAAGTGCTCAAAAGGCCAATTTGCTCAAGAAGTTCAATTTGCTACCCAAAAACATGTTTGAGTCTGCTATATGTGTTTACAAAATCAGTCTTGATGGCTATAGTGTCAAGTACTTCCAGTATCACCTTCCTAACAAACTCCCCTTAAGGTGTTGGCTCATACCCATGCTCAAATCTACTCAAGTTACTCACTCCACCCATCTACACACCCTCAATCTCTGATCTTTGGCATTCACCCCATTGTTCCAGAATGAATTAGGAGTCTTCTACATGGAAATGTAGGGGCAGCAAAGTTTTCTTCAAGGTTTGATGCTCATAATTTGGTTTTAGGCTCTTAGCCCTTAGCTACTCAAATTCCAACCAAAGGGTCAAAACCCTCCAAAAGGGACTACACACTATCCCAAGGCCTATTTGGCATTTTTCTCACTATTTAGGATTGATCTCACAAGGTTTCACAAGCCCCCAACTTCTCCTTTTGATCGGGTTTGCGCATTTTGACCAAAGCTGTCATTTGTGTGTTATGCAACCAAAAAGGGCTACTAGTCGTGGAGGCCTAATTGGCACTTTTTTGCTTATTCTGCTAAACAATGGACAAAAACTTCCACAAAGCTAATTTGGTTGATGGTTTAGAGGTATATGCTAACTGATTTTCTTTGTTTAGGCCACTGTTCTGGCAATATGAGGGTTGTCCACCATTTTAGGCACTTTTGGAGGGTTTGGTAGGGTTTAGATCCAAACACATTGGGAAATCATTGCATCTCCACCAAAAAAGCCTCCAAGTTGGCTTAGAACCTCTGCCCCATCAACATGAAGCCTTACCCTACTGCTGACTTGCAATCATAATGCCAAACACTTGGAAAGCAATCTGAAAATGGAGAGAAATATCATTGTGACTGTCAACTTGCTGCCCTTTACCAGTTAGACTGCTGCTACACTTTTTGGACCTGTTTTACAAGAAGTATAAACTTGTACAAAACCTCAATGAGGTCTTCAAACATTAAACAAACCTCCTATTACATTTCCTTCATGATTCAAGGCTTGGATCATGCTTTGAAGCACTCCATGAGCATTTTTACAAACATAAATTCCAAAAAAATAGTGAACTCACTGTTTTGCTTACAACAAGAGAATGATTAAATGAAACAAGCTATTCCAACACATAAAAATGATGTTTAACAACCTTTTTCACATGCCCAGACCTCTTCCTCATTCATTTGTTCACTCCAAATTACTTTTGGGTGCAAATCTTGAGTTTTTTGTTCATGCTACTAGCCAAATAACCAATAGTTGCCTAGTATTCACTCAAGTTCTTCTTCCAACCACAATTTTGGCACTCAATAGAGAATATTTATAGTATATACATGATTTAAAACTTTACTAAATCCATTATGTGGGTTCCCAGACCTGGATTAGTCAAGTGGTGACATTTTAGAGCTTCAAACCCTTGACAGGGCAGCAAGCAGGCAAAAACTAAAAGATTTTTTTTGATAAACCAAAACACAGTAAAAACCATAACACAAACAATGAAAAACCTTCATATAACAATGAAACAAAATCCCATGAAATAACAGTACGGAAATATTGATTTGTATGGACTGCTACAACAATTTTTTCTCAAAAAGCATGAAAAACAGTTACATTTCATTAACTTCTTCTTGCTAATACCAAGCCAACCTATTTAAAATGTTTTAAGTGTTCTGATATAGTCACACTCAAACCATTTCAACCCTTATAGCATCCATAACTACCTTGTGGAGTGATTTTACAACTTTTCTCACTTTTTGTCAAAATATTGCTTGACAACATTGGCAATTTTTGACTCTTAGTGCATTTCTGACCTATAAGACAAATATCTTCCACCTAATCATTTGAGATGGTTTAAAATCAATAAATACACCTACTCCAATTACTTTGTAGGCTTTTTATAAGGTTTTGAGCATATTTGCACTATAATGCCATTTTTGGCTTACAAGGCGCTATGGGCCAAAACTGGAAAGAAAACTTGAGAAAAACTATCTAATCAACTCTAAGAACTATAATGAAACCTAAAACACACAATTGGACTCTTACCATAGTCCTTTATTCAATTCTTGATCCCATTAGGATCAAACAAGCCAAAATTGTGAAGGTGCTCCTGTACCATTATGTTTTTAAATGTGATAACCAACTTATGGTTATTAGTTATGACCTTAACCACAATAGAAAGCTTGCATGGAGGTGGAGTTAGTGACAATGGAAGAATCCAAATTTAAAATTATTTGCAAGGTGGGAACTCTGGTTCCAATGGTGGGAGCGGCTAGAACGATGGAGCTGGTCCTATGGGGGAGAAGGACAAGCATCCGAATATTCCACAGTCTGATGATATTCTGCAGGCTGATGGTACTCTGCCAGAGAAGAAAGTGGATTTTGGAAACACGGTGGGGGGGTCCAGTGGGGGGTCCAGCCCATGTGAAGAGGTCTTGGAGAATGAAAAAGAATCTAGAAAGTGGTCATCCCTTTTTGGAACTAGACCATCTGGAAAATCCTCTTTACCTCATGTCAAGAATATATCCGACCCTACTGGTGGTAAGTTCACTATTTCTATCCCTGATTTGGTTCTGGAACATAATATAAGAAGTATGTCAAACTCCCTAGTAGGTAAATTTATGGGACCACACCCAAATATCAAAGTTGTAAGAGCTTATGTCAAACGGAAATGGGCTTTGAAAGGTAATGTTGAAATTTTGGCACTGCCCAAAGGCCTCCTCACCTTTGCTTTTTCATGTGAAGAAGATAAAATAAGGATCCTCTATGGTAGTCCTTGGATGGTTGGAAAGACAACTCTGGTCCTTCAGAAATGGCACCTGAATCTAAACATGAGTGACTCACTTCTTGAGCAAGTCCCAGTTTGGGTTAAGTTACCAGGTCTGCCTCTTGAGTATTGGGTAGAAAGCATTTTTTCAGGAATATCAAGCTCTTTTTGTGAGCTCCTCTCAATAGACCCAGTCACAGCTTCTAGAAGAAGGCTCACTCATTCCATATTTTGTGTAGGGATAGCTCATGATGCAGATATGCTAGAACAGATAGACATAGTGTCAAAGTTGGGAACATGGAAACAATAGATTGAATATGAATCCATCCCCTTTGCTTGCTTTCACTGCAAGAAAGCAGGTCACTAGGATAAAATTTGTCTTCTCAAGCCTAAAGGGGAGTATAAGTAAGCCAAACCTTCAGTTGAAAGTAAAAAGGCTCCAAAGAAAAAGGTATGACAAGTCAAAAACTCAAAAAATAAGGAAACTGACTTTGTCGATACCAACTACTTTGGACCCTTGGGGGAAAATTAGAAAGTGGTATCCTCAACCTCTAACTCTAATCTCCCCACCCAGGAAGAACTGAGGAAGGATCAAATGAATGTAGACAACCCCCTGGTAGGGCAGATCCGAATAGAGGAATTAAAAGAATAGTCTGAATCTTCAAAAGAAAACTTCAAGATGGTAATTGCTGACCGTTTGGTCAGTAAGGAAGCACCTAATGCAGAGGATCAGAAGGATGAGTATACTAAGGATGCTGAACAACCTGAGGAAGGGGAGATTACCGGCCCTTAAGAAGAAAAAACTGACTCTTCCCCGCTTATGATAAGGTCTGAAATGCAAGAAGCCTAGAAATGTGCCATATTGGGTATAAACCTCTCAGATTCAGACCAAACCTCTAAAACAATCAATAGTTCTTCACATGACTCTAGATCTCCTAACTGGGGTAATGGAGAAGAAATTTTTAGAATTCTCAACAACTCTGAAGTGGTTCTTGAGAAAGAAGCGGACTGGAAAATTCCAAATATAGGAATAAAAAAGGATCCACTCCCTCGGCTTCCCAATTAAGGAAGTCTAGTAGAATTTCTCAAGCTGGTGTCAGGTATGTCTCCTCATCCCCGGGATGGCCTTCTAACCACAAAGTCAGAGACAAGGAGGCCAGCAAGAACATAACAGACGAGACTCAAAAGACTCTGAAGGAGTTAGGAATTGGTAAGTAACTATGAAGATTTTCTCTTGGAACAATAGGGGACTAAATAATCCCCACAAGCATGATATTATTAGGAATATGATAATTGATAGAAAACCTGATATTTTTCTTATTCAAGAAACTAAGATGAGTAGAGAAAAGGTTGAATCTCTAAAATTCTTTAAATCTGGGAGTATTAGTGGTGGCAGCTCGGAAGGTGCCTCAGGAGGCATTGCAACTATTTGGAATCTCAATAATGTTAAAGGTCATGTTATTATTCAAGAAAATACTCTCTTGCATTAAATTTGAGCTTTTAAAAGATGGAACATCTTGGGTCCTCACTAATATATATGCTCCTAATACCTTGAAAGACAGAAGCATTTTTTGGAAAAAACTAATGGAAATAAGGGACAACTTCAAGAACCTTAGTTGGCTGGTCATAGGAGACTTAAACACCCCTTTGAGAGAGGAGGAAAAATTGGTGGAAGCCGCTCTCAGCTAGAAAGTAGACTAGCCCTCATGGAATTTATAAACACTCAAGCTCTTAATGATGTGGAGATACAGGGATACAATTACACTTGGACTAACAGGAGGACTGGAAATAACCTTATTCAAGTTCATCTTGACAGGGCTCTAATTTTTGATGATTGGTATAGACATTATTTCTGTTCTTTGTCTGCTCACATCTGGGCTGGGTCTGACCATTATCCTATAACTTTTTTTGTTGACCCCATAAATAGAAGAAGGCATTTTCCTTTTAGGTTTGAAAAAATGTGGACTCTTCATCCATATCTCACCCATAAAATTCAGGATTGGTGGAACATTCAAGTTGAGGGCACTGCCATGTATAGAGTTGTGAAGAAACTCAAAAGCATGAAAGATAATATAAGGTCTTGGAACAAATCTAACTTCGGGAATATTTTTTAGGCCAAAGGTAAAATCCAAGAAGACCTCAATAAAATATAGGTCCAAATTTAGAAGGATGGTTTCTCTACTGTGTCTATTGCTGAAGAAAATGAGATTCTTAAAAAGTACCATGAAATCATTGCTAAAGAAGAAACTTTTTGGAAGGAGAGATCTAGATGTATATGGCTGAAGGAAGGAGATAAGAACACTAGATTCTTTCATATGTCGACTATCAAACATAAAGCGGCAAACAAGATTAAAAAACTGGTAGTGGACAATGGGGAGATGGTTAAGGAGGATGAGATAAGAGATGAGGCCAAAAGATTCTTCTCTGATCTTCTTTGTAGGGATCAAAGGCTGGATGTTAATGCTCAAAGTTATTTCCTTTAGAATATTCCTTGCCTCATTGATGAGCAGAAGAATGCCTCCCTTACTTCTATACCTTCGAACTTGGAGATCAGAAATGCTATCTTTTCTTTTGATGGTAACAAAGCCCCCGGACTCGATGGCTTCCCCATGTTCTTCTTCCAAGAATTCTAGGATATTGTAGGGAAAGATGTTTCCAATGGGGTTAAAGAAGTTTTTGAGGCTAGAAGACTTCTAAAAGAGATTAATGGCACCTTCATTGCTTTAATCCCCAAAATTCAAGGTGCTGACTCCATGGATAAGTTTAGGCCAATTAGCTTATGCAATTCTTTTTATAAGATAATCTCAAAGGTCCTTACTTCCAGACTCCTGACTGTCCTTCCTTCTCTAATTAATCATTAGCAAAATGGTTTTGTGCCAGGAAGACAAATTATTGATTCTATTATAATAGTTTATGAGAATATTCATTCTCTTGTTATGGCTAAGAAGTAGGGTTTCATCCTTAAGCTTGATCTCTCTAAGGCCTACGACCGGGTTGATTGGTCTTTCCTCATGAAGGTCCTATTGGCTTATGGCTTCTCTATCAAATGTGCAGACCTCTTCAAGCAGCTCATCACCTCTGCCTCCTTTGTTGTCCTTGTTAATGGGTCTCCCTCTTCCTTCTTTCAAGCTTCTAGAGGTCTGAGACAAGGGGATCACATTTCTCCAATCCTCTTCATTATCATAGCTGAATGTTTTGGTAGGTCTATGGAAAGTATGGTGATGAGAGGAACTTTTAAGGGACTCTAACTTTCCTCAGTTGATCATATTTGCTCCCACCAATAGTTTGTGGATGACACCATTATCATGGGGGACTCAAGCATTTCTGAAGCTAGAATCCTGAAGGACACCCTTTGTATGTTCTCTTCAACTCCCAGCCAGCTTATCAAATGAGTTTAAAGTGAAGTATTTTTCATCAACACTCCTGAGAGAAGACAACATAGAATCAACAGAATTCTGGAGTGTCAGATTACTGATCTTCTTGCCACTTATCTTGGTTTCCCCTTGAGCATTGCTCCACCTGATTCCTTTTGGAGTTCTCTGGTGGACAAATTTCAAAGAAAGCTTGCTGAGTGGAAAGGTGCTCTTCTAAGTCAGGCTGGAAAGCTTCAACTTCTGAAAGCTTCTCTTCAAAGAATACCTATTTATGCCCTTAGCCTCTTCAGAATTCCAATTAAGTATGTTGATGCAATTGAGAAAATTCAAAAAAATATTCTTTGGTCAGGGGTTGAGGAAAAGAAAAGAATAGCTTTAGTGGCTTGGGATAAGGTGTGCAGATCAAAAAATAATGGAGGTCTGGGCCTGAGAAGAATCTGGACCCTCAATGAAGCTCTCTTATCTAAACAAGTTTGGAGACTCTTCCACTTTGATAGTGAATGGTGTAAAATTTGGAGAAGTAAGTATTCTCTTTTGTCTTCTTCTCTTCCCTCTTTCATCAATTCTGATTTCAGTATTAATGGGTCCCATATTTGGAATCATGCCTCTAAGTGTAAAGACAACATTGGTAGAGGGGTTAAATGGAGAGTTGGCAATGGTAGGAAAGTTAGATTCTGGGAGGATCCCTGGCTTTTTGATAAGTCTCTGATTGATATCCCTGAATGGGCCGCTTTTGCTTCCCCCTACATTAGAGTCTTTGGCTCCTTGGTTGAGGGGTATTGGATATGAGATAAATGGAAGAACATTGAATGTATTCACCCTGACCTAATCACTCTTAAGCATCATCTTTCTTCTGCTTGATTGAACAATGAGGAAGATTCCCTTATCTGGAAATATGAACCTAAAGGCAATATCACTATCTCTTCAATGTATGGTGTTCTTTTCCCTGCCCCCTCTGAGAATCCTTTTTGGTCTAAAGCATGGATTAAGGGTCTTATCCCTAAAATCAATTTTTTATATTGGACAATCCTTCAAAATAAAATCTTGACCTTAGATAATCTTAAGGATAGAGGATTTTCTTTCCCTAATAGATGTGCTTTATGTCTTGAGGAGGAAGAGTTTGTGGACCATTGTTCCTTCACTGTTTCAATTTGGGAAAGATTTCTTAAGAATTTTTGCATTGATTGGGTGTTTCCTAACACTATCAGTGAATTGTTTCATTCTTGGAGTTATCATTGGTCTAACCCCTTTTTGAGATCTTTGTGGCAGCTATCATTCCCTCACATTTTGTGGGGGATCTGGAAAGAAAGGAACAACTGTATTTTCAGGGACACTTCTCTCACCAAGGTTGTTGTTTTCCAAAATATCCAAAGGGCTATTGTGGAGAACATTGGGATCATTGGGGATCCTTGCTACTCTGCCAACCCCTTGGAAGCTCACATTTTCAGTTCTTAGAATTTGAAGAGTGCTGGTAGTACTGATCCCAAACTAAAAAAGAGACTTGTAGCCAGATGGTGCACTCCCCCTCATGGTTGGCTCAAAATAAACTTTGATGGAGCTGCTAAAGGCAATCTTGGCCCTACGGGATGTGGGGCAATTCTCAGAGATGAAAATGGTAGTTGTAAGGAAATGATTGTTGTTCCTATAGGTTGCCAAACTAACCACAATGCGGAAGCTATGACTGCACTCCAAGGTATTCTCCTGGCCAAAATATGGAATTGTCCCTATCTATGGATTGAAGCGGATTCTAATAACATCATCAAATGCCTAAAGAGAACCTCTAAGCCTTCATGGACTATCAATAACATAATAAAGGCTGCTAGAGATCTCATCAATACTTTTGATAAATTCTTCATATCTCACATTTATCATGAAGTTGATGGTTCAGCTGACTGGGCAGCCAACGTGGCAGTCAATCACAAAAATATGGTTACCTGGAAGGGGGAAGAGGGCCTCCTCGATGACGTCAGATCGATCATATTTAAGGATTGATACAATAGTACCCCAAAGATCATAAATGGAAAAAATAATGATGAAATAGATTAATAGGAGTGCTACGAGTAATTATAATAATGTCAGTACCATTTATTACAAGACACAAGCCACCTTTTCCCACACTTTCTGGGTATATGTAGTAGTTTTGAGAAATTTCTTGCCTAAAGCTCTTTGCAATTCTTGGCCTTTTGTTTTGAAAAGTGAAAAAATGGGAGGAAATAGACGTGGTTATGAACCCAACAACTGTAAGGAGTGGAAGCAAAAGGAGGTTGTTTGGAACATTTTGCAGAAGGGCAAGTTTCCAAAGTTTATGGAGAGGCTCCATGGGAGGGACACCACAATTACTAAATTCTTCTACAAAAACTGGAGAAAGGGTACTCTGAAGATGGGAGATCAAACAATCTCCATTGATGAAGACCTCATCGCTCATGTCATAGGTCCCTGCAGGGAAGGAAGCAATTACTACAAAGATAGAAAATTGAGAAAGGAGGCTATTGATCGATATCCTGAAATGACAAAGGAGAAAAAGCGTCTGGTTAAGCTAAGTAAAACTTACTATCCACCTAGGGCATTTGTTAAGCCATGGAGAGATGTTTTATTTTCTATTATGCGCTATGTTACCTTGGATGGTAGATTCACAAAGGTGTATGGCTATCATTTTGTTTTGCTTAACCATTTCAGGTATGATAAAAAAGTTAATATCCCTTATTTCCTGTTGTATTCTATGAATGATATCGTTAAGGCCCATAAAGAGAACCCTAAGGGTGATACATCCATGCATCAAGGTCTAATGGTGTTAATTTATGACCACCTAAAAGCCAACCAAATTTCCCACCCTCAGCCTTCAATCTCTGAGTCTAAGGAGGAAGGGTCAAATTTTGTTTTTTCTATGGGTGAGGAGTCTAAAAGCGACTCGATGAGTGAGTCAGAGGAGAGTCTGGATGACTTTGAAGTTGAAATTAGTAAGAAAAGAAAACAAGTGAGTACCAGGCCTTCCTTCTCAAAGGGAAAGAAAAAATCTAAAGAAAAAGTTTTTTAGATTCGCTCCTCCTCAGAGGAAGAGGTCTCTGATGATTCTGAGAAGGATGAACCCCATTCTCCTTGGAAAAATAAAACCAAAGTTTCTATTCTTACAAGGAACAAACAAAAGAGACAGGAAGATAATGTTATTGAGCTGGGGAACAAGTGCAGAGAAAGGATCTTAAAGTTGACTAGAATTTGGAGGAGGTGACCACAAGGGAAGGTTTTGATCAGAGGATAGATGGAAAAGATGACAAAATCACTGGTGGTGACCCCCCCAAAAAGGAATAGGATAATTCTGGTGAGAAAACTCCCCGCTCAAATCCTCCCCCTGAGGGTTTCAAAGGTTTTGTGGACACCATCGATTGGTTAATTAACAGTTACAAGAAAGCTGTGGAGGATAATAAGAAGCTTAACCATAGGGTTCAAATTATGGAAACAATCAGTATTGATGGAGGCAAATCTATGGCAAAATATGTTGAGGATTTGACTAAAACTGTTACCAAAGCTGAAGAAATCAGAGATTCCTTCAACCCTAGGTTCGAGCAAATTGAGAAGGACCTAACAAAGAGAAAAACTAGTGATAATGTTATGGACCAGAGAATGGCCGAAAGTAATAACAAATTCAACAAAATTGAAAAGTGCCTCAAAATTATTGCTGAACAAAGTTTTAATATTTTGAAGGCTTCAGCTGACAATACCAAAATCCTCATCAGCAAACTGGAGGACGAGAAGGATTCCTTGGAGCTTGAACCAGACATTGAAGGTATGGGAGAAGTGCAAGGACCCAGAACAAGAACCAGAGGCAAAAAGAAGGAAAAGAAGCCAAACAAGGATATGGAAGAACTCAAAGCTGCTGCGGAAAACTATGACCAGCTGGTCAATAAGGCAACGAACCTTCTTAAGTCCTTATAGTTGTTTTGTGTTTTCTCTGGTTGTTTCGCTTTGCTGTTCCTTTATTTTGTTGTCCATTTGGTTTACTAGCCTTTTTGCCAGTCTTGTTGTAAGTTGTTTCTAGCAGGTTTGGATGCTTTTTGACGAACTATTTTATGCTCCTATGTTAAGGGTTTTGGGTCCTTAAAACCCGTTTTTCATATTAATCAGAATTTATGGTTATTAGTTGGTAATGAGGATTAAATTACCCTCATTTTGGAGTGAAAGGATAATTTCAAATTGAGAATTATCTTCACTTGAGAGGTTATAATTAGAATAGACTTGGGATTTTAAAGGGACTTTTGGGGAGATTTTATCATTGTGAAATTGGAAAAGAATTGTTCTTGTTTCTGGGAAGTCTTGGAAGGGAGAAGATTTTCGCTTTCCTTTTTTTAGAAGAAAAGTTAGAAGAGGGTTCCTTCATGTTTATCTTGTTTGAATAAGGTGTGGATAAGCTTGAGAAGGATATTTCGAGGAAGGACTTTGAGCCTCATGTTCTTCTTCTCTTGTTGGTCTTCAAAGCTTTCAAGCACATTCTATGTTTTTGTTTGATAGCTTATTTTATGTACTTGTAATATCATCCTTGGAAATACGAGATTAGATGTGTTTTTATGTAGTGAACACGATGAGAAATTTTTGATATAGTTTAAAGAAGAAAAAATGGGAATTGGTGTAATGTCTAAATTCTGCTTGTGATTTTCTTAGTTCAATACTACATGAATCCTCACTCTTGAAATGAATTTATAATTAAAATATGTATCAATGTATTTGATAGGTAGTCGAAGATAGAGTTATTTGTATTATTGTAATGCATGGGAATATTAAGATGCTTAAGTATTTATATGAGTAAATAAACTATGGAAATGCATATGTTCTTAGTTTGGAAAGGGAATGCCAATTTGATGAACTAGGAACTCTAGAGAGACTAGTGGGTTGTAGAATCCAATCAAGGAATATAATGCCCTGCCAAGAAACCCAAAATGATAACACTAAAGCAAAGGAATAAAAGTGGAAATAATTTTTTTTAAACATAACATATAATTAAGGAACATAAAGTTAAAACATTGCACTAGCTAATTACACAAGCATAAGACTTATCCAAATCCTAAAGGGTTCCCAACAAAGATTACCTTAAAAAGAAACTGAAATATTAAGGTTCACTTAACCACTAACTATGCATGTTAACTATCCTTAATACATTCCAATGACATTCATTTAAAGAATTGAATTAGACATGCCTCAATTACATACTAAAGATTACATACATGTAGTTAATTACAATACAACATTCACTAACCTCATAATTACCATTACAAAATTTGTCAACTTATAATATTTCAAACACATTACAATTAAGTTACAGGATGACATAAGAAATAAATAAAGAACATATAATGATTTACATAATTTACAACATGCCAAGAAGGCATAATAATACAATGATACAACTGAACTCGTAGGGTTCAAATAAGTATAATAATGGATCCACAAAGTACAAAGGAATCCAAATGGAACAAGATGAACAAGTCCAAAGAGCAACTCGAACACCTGCAAAGACAATCCTTGTAAGAAGGAGAGAACATGATACCGATGGAAAGTGGCACCACCACCTGACCATGTGGCTCAAAAGAACCACCCCTCCGTGCTAGGAGATAGCACTAAGACTCACTAGAAAGAAAAGGAAAGAATACATGGTTTCACAGAACATCAGACCAACTCACATATAGAAACTCGCAAAACATGACTCCACATCATAATGAGTGAAATCAACAAGACTATACACTAGTGACCATAAGGGCAGAGTGTCATCACATAGCTTGGTATGGTTACCCTGGCAGGCCTCCATAGGTCTTGAACCCCATCATGGGTTACCCTGGTAACCTCTCCTGAACCCCCGGCCCCATCCAAGTCCTATGTAGACCCAAACAATCCTTTCATGAGGACAAGGTTGTTGGTTTGCCATTCTAGGCCTTCTCACTGCATCCTAAGTCTGTACTAGCACTCAACCATGAGCGAGGCATAATTATCATACTTAGTGTTTCATCTACTAAACCCCCTAATAATTTATTAAGTTATCACTTTTTAAGAAAAAATTCGATGGGTTACCCTGCTACCACTTTGGGTGCGGCCCCCAAATGAAAGCCACTCTCCCTTATGACATTGCACAACTCAACTGAACCCTGGGATATGATGCACAAAAATCATGCCTACACAAGAGTTCAAACACAATACTATTCACTATTCACAAAACCTAACCACCTAGGTTGAGATACTGAAGATTACACTCAATTTATGAAACAAGGCCATCATAGAAAAACAACACAACAGTTTTGCATAAACAACTAAATTTATGATTTTACAACTCATTAGAGCCAAGCATATAAGCAAACATGAAATAACATCATGATAAAAATATATATGAGAAATTAGGTAACATGGTTCTTCTATCCGTCTCATTTGGTCTATCTTGCTATGTTTACAAAATTTGATTGAAACTAAACAAACATAATTTCACTGTTTCAATAATAATAAACTCAATCAATTAATTCACCAATTATCCATTTCAGAATTAGTGATCCTCCACATGATAGATAATTAGTACTAAAATAAACCATATTAATTTAATCAGGCAACTCCCAAAGATAATACTCAAATCCAGATCATATATATTTTTTTTGCTCGGTAAAAGGCCTAAGCCATATTTTATTAATAAACAGTATTACAATCTCCACTTAGTGCGGGCACCGGTAGGAAAGAGCGGAGAGGAGAAAACCTCCGGCCTTGCCCGAGACCATAGGTCCAGTCAGTGACTAATAAGATTTAATGATTTGCATATAATCTTTTACAAATTCTTCATTCTGGCTGATCAAAAAGCCCTTCATAGGTAGCATCTATAATTTCCATGAGGTAATATGCTTCTACCAAACTTCATAGTTCACTGTTGCCATATTTGCCATCTTTTGATTATCCTGCAAAACAAAAATCCAAATCATATATTAATATAATAAAAATATATAATAAAATATTTATACATAGATATATATATATATACGAATATTAAAATCCATTATTCTATATATATATATATATATATATATATATATCATATTATAAACCTTATAAAATTAATATTAACAACTAATATTTAACTCTTAATAACAAAATTATATAGTAATATTAAATTATTAAATATATATATATAATCTATATATATAAATAATAATATTTAATATATTTTAATAAAAATATTATTAAAATTAAATAAATTTAATAAAATTTAAATTTCTTAAAAAAAAAATTTCTTTTTTTTTTTTTATCAGTAAAAGGACAAAGCCAGAATATTTTGTTAGATTATAAAAAAAATTACATTACATTACATTCTCTACTCAGTGCAGGCATTGGTAGGAAAGAGCGGAGAGGAGAAAACCTCCAGCCTTGCTCGGGACATCAAGTCTAGTTAGATAATGACCATTTATGATTACATTATGACAACTTAGCATTTATGATTACATCATGACCATTTGAATCTATCATCCTAAACTAAGCATACACCTACAGGCCCATATGCTTAACACATTGTAGCGATGGCCCTCCCTCGAAGGACTGCTTCTATCAACATTCTACCAACCCTTTCATTGATTCATGTCCTCAGTTATCTGGACACCCAGACTTTCTGCTATCTCTGATACCTGCAAGAAACTCTCAACACTGCCCTACAACAAACCACTTTATGAATTGGTAGCCAATAAACATAACTTTCAGATAACCTAGCTTGCCTATCATTTTCCATAACTGCTACTACAACCATGGTATCTTTTATATTGAGACAACACCGAAGACCTTTTGATGTTGACTACAAGATAAAAGATTACCCAAGTTACAATAGTACTGAGGGAAGTAACCCTACCCAGGTCATTAACACAACCTATAAGATCCACGCTATCATCTTTTAATATAATTCAGTCAAACAAAGAAATAACAGAGCATAGATCTAAGAGGAGAGGAAAATCAATCCTCCCAAAAGAGCTTAAATTCATATCATACCCCATAACCAATATCAATCCTATTTTATTTTCATAAACAGATTCCTTTTCCTTCCCACCAGCCTATTTGAATCAACAGGAACGATTATAAAACAACTAATCACCTTTATACCAGAACCAAGCTTAACCGAAAGCAGGAAAGATAATTAATTTAATTGATGTTCAAAATTAGCCATACATTCATCGTGAGATATGTTTGTTATTTTTTAAAAAATGAGTCTCAGTCCCAGGCTTTTCAAACCATTCCAAGAGAATTAATGATAGAAGTAGCCAACCCCGCCTACCTCTGCCTATACATTTAGAGACATTTGTATCTATCATCTATGCCTTTGTATATATATAATATATAATAGAAAGGATCTATGACTCACCATAGAAAGCCAAAATTTGAAAATTACTGCAGGGGCTTTGTTTTCACAAATTTATCTATTTTCCCCACAAGCAAGACCTATTAAATCATGCATATTTATGAAGATGCAATCAATTAAGAGCAGATAGAGAAATAAAGAAGACACTGAGCTAGAAACAAAAATAACATATCTAAGCTAGATAAATATTAACCTATTCACCCAAAAGTCTGTGTAACTTGTTTGAAATACAAAAAGAAACACACCAACTATCTTGCCATTAGGGATCAATTCTTAGGATTTGGGAGAGGCCCGACACCTTCTCGATCGTGCCTTTCTTTCCTCCATTCTTGAGCTAGTAGGGAGATTATCTGGGCTAGAGGTAGGGCCGAGAGGGATCTCCATATCATTAGGAATAACTTCAATGTTTTTTGCCTCTAGATAGTTGGCCAGCCACCTATTACACGATGGTTTTCTGACATGTAAAATCCACATAAGAAAGGAAAAATTTCTCTGCCTTATCAGATTGTAGGCCGCAAACGCAACCTTGTCTTCAATTTCCAGGATTGGAAATCTAGGCACCGAGTTATTTTTTCATATGAGTCTATCATAGTTGTAGGGCTTAGGAATAGTTAACTCCTCATCCACGTTGAAGACCACCCTCTCCAGTTCACCCAACAGTTCCTTCTAAAAGATGCTTCTACATAATTTCATCACCACCTCCTTGTCCCTCTCACAGTGCAAGGCCACTGCTAAGAACATTGTTGCTATATCAGAATTGGCCCTAGTGTGGTCCTCATTCTTAGTATACTCCTCCCCAATAATTTTGTTGATCGCTCGAATAACCGGGACATCTGGGAAGACCAGAATGCCTTTCAGTCTGTCTTCTTTAATGTCCCCTGTAAAATCCATTTGATGCTCAAGTCCTACAAGCCTTAGTGGAGTATCCATTATGAACTTAACTTTCTCTAATAGCTAGTTTCTTTACAAACAGAGCCATTACTTATACTAATTATGTTTTGAAAGGTGTTGTAAGATACAACTCAACTATCTCGGAAAAAGGACCGATTTGATCACTTAAGAGTGTCAGAGAAGAAATAATGAAGGGTCACGATGCAAGGAAAGTATAGATAGATGATCTCCAAGATCGAGGTTATTAATACCACCACTTTTAGTTGAGAAAACTACTTAGTTATAGCTGGCACATGCAACAAGGAAGGTCACATCTCGACTCTGAGTATGCCACCAAAAAAGAGGATTTAATTCGAGTAATGGAAAGGCTATGCTCAAAAAACTGTGCTGACACATCGATGACATTATAAATATGTCTATAAGCATTTAACTCTCCTTAAAAGTTTATATATATGTATAGATATGCATATCCATATATATAACCATATATATATATATATATATATATATACATCCATATATATATACACCTATTTATATATATACACCTATATGTCAACATATTCGTCATTATAAATGTAAATAAAATTATGCATAGCTGTATATATTATATATATGTGTATTAATATATATACACCCATATATATATATATATATATATATGGATGTATATATGCAGAAATTTGAAGAAGATCTAAGAAAATCTATATCTGTTTAAATATGAATATGAAATAGAACATGTATATATACATATATATATATATAGATGTATATATATACATATACATACATATACATATACATACATATACATATACATATACATATACATATACATATACATATACATATACATATACATATACATATACATATAGGTATATTTTCTCATATACGAATGATTCACTATGAATTTATCCCAAATACAACAAATATCCACAATTAGAAAATAAAGAAGAAGACCATGCTCTAATATCTAGCTTATCCCAGTTCATTTAGAAGATTGAGACTAATCAAAGATCTTCGAGAAGGATTTGGGATGGCCATCTAGACAACAAATAATTTTTCTCTAGTAACTGAGGCCTAGCTCTTACCATCTGACACTAACATACCTACCATCATTCTAAAGAGGAGAAGCATGGTTCGTAGGAAGAATCCCCATAGAGAAATCTGAAATTTACAATAGGCTCTTAGGACAAAAAGTAGGGCCCTATCTTAACTTAGAAATCTCCCATCAGCCCCTGCATTAGCTAATTCATCTGCCCTAGAGTTACCTTCTTTGCAGATATGATTGAAGATTGTTTTCTTGAATACTTCAAGAAGGCTTAGAGCCCTTGATAAGATCGCATTTAGCTTCCAATTTCGAAGAAAACCTTGTCTAATGCCATTGATAATAAGAGACAAATCTTTTTCTATGGCAATCTTACTTATACCCATATTTTGACATAAGAGGAGGCCTTCAACTAAAGCTAAAATTTCTGATTTATTATTGGATTCAATACCTATAGGCTTGGCTAGCTTAGCTAATTACTTACCAGCATCATCATGTAGACAACATCCGATCCTTGCTAGACCTGGATTCCCACGAGATGCTCCATCGAAGTTAAGCTTAGCCCACCTTTTTTTGGGACCTTCCATTTGAAAGCTTCTCTAAACTCCTTTTTATTAGAGTTACTCACTCCTAAAAAGGGAGGAATCTTTAGACCTAACCACCTACCTCTCATTTTCTCATCCCATTAAGTCATCTCAGATAGTTTGCTAGGAAACTTAGATGTCCTACTATTAAGAGTTTCTACTACTGAGGCCTCAATTTTATTTACTAGTTGGATCCATTCCATTTTCTTTTCCTTAAAGAGTCTCCTATTGCGTTCCTTCCAGAGTTCCGAAATTACCAAAGAAGGGGCCAATTTCCATAGACCTCCATAGAGGAACTGTAGCGTCGTAAATTGTACGCACTTGCTAGGGTGGTACAATTTCACACCTAGTTTAGCACCCGCCTTGGCGCATTTTGCATTTTGCATTGCATTTCCCCTTAGCGCTTAATTAATTAAATTAATTAGGTCTAAGGTCCTATTTCATCATCTCCCACATCATAAAGTTGGGCCCTTTCATTAAAGTGTGCCCCTTTCATTTTATTCTTCCAATACATCATTCAATCAAAAACCCTAATTAGGTCCTATTTTGAACTTGGGGGCTTGATTTCGGGGGTCAAAACATCTCGAAATCACCTGTAACTTTGGGATTCTCTCTAAAATCATCATATCCGATGGCCCTGAAAATTTGGTGAAAAGTTGTCAGGACCATGGCGCCCGGAGTGCAACATGGTCCCAGACATTTTTCCCAAAATTTTAGGAGCGCGATCCAATCATAAAATAAAGCTTAACCCCAAGAAATTGGCGGGATATTCAATCTCTAGGTCGGCCAAAAGTCGAAATTAAGACCTAGGGTTTCATACATAAGAGCTCTCTTTCTTCATTTGAATGGATCCGATTTTTGGCTTTCAAGGACCTTCTATGCAGCGAAAGAGCAGATCTTTGAAGACTTCAACAACATTCAACATCCTTCCATCAAGCATTCATCAATTTCATTCATTTAGGGCTTGGGAGACATTGAAGAACAATAGGAGATTACCGACTAAAGATTGGCTTGTACTCCTCCCTTAAGGGTTGGGTATGATATCATGTTGTTTTCATGTCTTTGCATAAGCTTCAATATATCCTTTATTCATGCTTTAGATCACTTTGCATCTTGATTTAGAGCATTTACATTATCATTTACAAGCAATTAGGGTTTACTTTCTAGGTTGCTCTAGTTTGCTTTCTTGCATTTAAGGACCTTGCACACACACTAGGTCTGCACACACAATACATTTTACAATACAACTTGGCTATTCATGGAGGTGGAAATCACCGAAGCGGGGGTTTGACTAAGGCAAAACCCTATATAGCCACCCATACCCTTTTCAGATATAAGTGCAGGTTTCAGGACTCGGACGACACCGCAGGTGACAGATCCGGAAAAAGCAGGTCAAGATAGCACTCCACACCAAATTGCAGAGAAAAAGACCAGGACAGGGGCGCTGGGTGCCCTGGTCCCTGGGACAGGGGTGCTGGGCGCCCTGGTCCTCCTGACAGACAGCATTTTCAGCATTTTTGACAGCTTTTTCCAGAGTGCAAAACAACAGTTTCTGGAGCAGTTTCAGGTGCAGAATCAGGATAGTGGTGCCCGCGCCCCCGTCCCGAACATTTTCACTCAGATTTTAACTCTGGGTATGCATTTGCATTCTTGTCCTATCCTTGTATTTACAACTTTCCATTATCTAAGTTCAATTCTACAATCTTGTTGTTAGTTCATACTTGCACTTTGGGGTTAGGGATTGAACTTGCATCATTTCATCTTTCAATTGCAACAAAGGAATAGAAATCCTAATAGGTAGCCCATGGCTCTCTCTTCCACAAGAAGAAGTATCCAATTGTGTGATACCTCTAGGCTCTTTCGTATTCCACAAGTGTGTGGTTGAAAGTGAGATTAGGGCATGTTTGCTTAGTGTCACTTTTTCTCCCACACATTTTGGTGAACCCGACGTGAAACTATCATTGCTTCCTCTTGCATTGCATTTGTTAGATCTAGATCTAGATTTAGTGTGTTTCCATTTCATTTTCATTAAAAAGAGAAAAAAAAAAAAAAGTGTGTTTCTTTGCATTGTGTGTTTAAATTTTATGCAATTTCAAAATGTCAGATTTTTATTTGCAAGATGTTCATATTTGTGATGATTATGAGTTAGATGAAGCTTTAGATGAATTTTTGAAACCTAAATATACCGAACCTTCATTTTACCAAAAACTCATAAACATTGTTACTATGCCATTTCGTTGTGATGAGAAAGATAAGTCAAATGATTCCTCTCAAGGGTACATTCCTATCAGCTCTTCCACTAAATCTAGTAACATGGTTGTTTTCAATGATCCCCTCTATGAAGAGATATCTCCTTTTGAATCAAAAGATAAACCTTTTAATAGATATGATCATGCTTTGTTGAATGATGCCCTTGATGCCTTTGTGTCTCCTAAAAAACACTCCCTTCATGAGGATCCTTTTGTGCAAGAAGATGACATTATCCCTACATTTCCTAGTGATGGCCTTTCCTTTTCCAACAAAATTCCCACTAGAGATGATGAATTAATGATAAATGCTTACCCTTCTCCTAAAGTTGGTCTTACCCATAAGCATCCCTTAGAGAAAGAAGATGAAATAATAAGCAATTTCCTTAATTCTCTCTCCCCTAAAGATCATATTGAACATATTTTGAGGAAAGAGGATGAGTTTAACACATCTATTGATGCTCTCCCTCCTAAGGATGAGGAATTAATAAACAATGTTATCTCCTCTCCCGAAATTGACAATACTTCAAACATTCCTTTCAACAACCTCACTATTTGGGATGAACCATTAGAAGAAGGTATAGATTATTCTTTACCCCTAGCCAAAGGGGATGAAATCAAGATTGAAAACTCCCTTGATAGTTTCTCACCTTCCTTGAATCTCAATTATTCTCCCTCTCCTCAACTTGGTTCTACTCATAAGGATACCCTAGTTCAAAGCAAGATGGTTAACATCTCTTTCAAAGATCTCCCTCTCAAAAGTGAGACTTTAGAGAGTAATGTTGATTCTTCTCCTAGAGAGTTTATTCCCCATGTAGATCCTTTGATGATAGAGGATGATATTACCTTTCCTAGTATTACTTTTCCTACTAGAACATCAATGCCTACCCCTGGTCTCTCTCCTAAAAGTGATTTAATCCGTGATAAGATTTTAGTGCAAGAGAAGACTATCAATAATTTTTCCAATACTTTTGTTCATTCCTCTAAACCATCCTTAATCAATTTGATACATGTGAATGAAACACCTAACAAACCTCTCTTCACTATCCAAGGTGCTTGTCCTTCTCAAAATTCTCAACCTTTAAATAAGCCTATCTTAGTGGTTCAAGGTGGTTATGCTAATGATTCTTTTTGCACTCCTAAGAAACCTGCTATTACTGTGCAAGGAGGTTATTCCTCTAAGAGCCCTTATGAGTATGCTAAGCAATTGACTAGAGAGAGTTATCATGCGGTTGCCCATACTTATAATACTAGAAACAATAGGCAACCTAATCCTCCTCTAGTTATCCCAACTTCACTTCCTCCTTCCCAACCTATTCTTCCTCAAGCTCCACGTATTTCACAAGTTCTTGGTAAGGAATATGATCTCATAGAACAACTTAAAGCTACCCTTGCTAAGATATCCCTTTGGGATTTGATCCAAACTTCTTCCGCTCATCATGGAATGTTACAAGATGCCTTGAAAGATTTGAATGTTCCTCCACCTAATACATCTAGTAATATAGTGTCTTTGGTTAACTCTGTGATGAATCCTAAAGCTCAAATTGTGTTTACCCAAGATGAGTTGCCTACTAGTGAAATTCAACATCAATATGATCCCTTGATGATTGTGGTTATCATAAATGACACTGCTATAAGACGAACACTGGTAGATAATGGTTCTGGCCTTAATGTGTGTAGTATTAATCTATTGCATAAGATGAATGTGGATACATCCCTTATTGAGCCTGACTAAGGAGGAGACTATAACCTTCTTTAGAGGTGTATTCTCTCAATTTCGATCCATCCCAAACAAGAGTATCCGACCCCAAGTTGAAGGAGACCATTCTATTCTTAAGGATGTCTTGGAGCTCCTGTTTCTCCATTTCAGGGATATCCACATGATCTAGAGATTTCCATTCCCAAGCCCTAGATAGGTCCTTGTTTATTGGTGTTATGTAGTCCCTAACATGCCTACCTCATGTGGATTCCAGAACTGCTCTAGACGTCTCTAGACCAACACTCTTATGTAATGCCTTGAATCCTCCCCAAGAATCTCTCAAAAATAGGACTTCCTCTCCATTTCCTAGGTTCCAAGATAATTTATCTAAGATTATTTTCTTGCAATCCAACATAAAATTCCAAATGCAAGATCCTTTTGGAGGAGAAATTTCCCTAAAGAGGCTAGTATGGTCCCTTCCACTAAGATATTTGTGCAATAAGATCTGAGCCCACATGAGGTGGGGGGATCTTAACATTCTCCAAACTAATTTTGCCCCTAGCGCTATACTCTGGTCCTTAATATTCTTAATCCCTATACCACCTTCTGACTTTGGCCTACAAATCTTATCCCAAGCCATTTAGGGAGATCTTCCTCTTATCCCCCGTACCCTTCCAGAAAAAGACATTAGATGTTTACTCAATTCTTCCTTTTTGGACTGTGGAAGGTTAATACATGATAACTGATAGATTAGCATTGATGCCAAAACCGATTTAACCATGGTCACTCTACCTGCAGAGGATAGCCACTTGCCTTTCTAGGTTGCTACCTTCTTCTTAATCCTATCTATCACTGAATCCCATAACTTAGAAGATCCATTGCCCTTATCTAAGGGCAATTGGTTCAGGAGCACCTAAGGGTGAGAAAACACCCTTTTCAATTTTGGCATAAGGACTGGTTCTAGTCCATTAGGTTTTCTATTTTGGAGCTTGGAGTGCATTTTGTTTTCTTTTGGAGTGCTTGTTTTCGGTGAAACTTACCCCAATGACACCACCAGCATGTGGAGCACAACCATCGACTATCAGAACAACGAGTTTCACCCTATCCTGATGCCCCAATGAGTATGCGTAAGACCGGAGTGGACCCATCGACTATCAGTGGGACTATTTTTTACTTACCCTGATAACCCAATGAAGTCACCAGCGGAGTAGAGCGAGTCGAAGTGGAGCCATCGGGTATCGACATAGCTAGTTTTTGTGCTGCTCGATAACCCGATCGGAAAGAAAATGCTTTGGAGCGCACCATCGGCCATCGATAGGAGGTGTTTTAGGCTACGCCAATAACCCAATGGGAAAGCATTTTGTTGGGAGTGCACCATCAGCCATCAGTAAGAGTGTTTTAATGCTACTTCGATGACCCGATGGAAACCAATGAGGAAGTGCGCAATTGGTAAAATATCATCGGACACCAGAGTAACTATTTTGAGGCTAACCCGATGACACGATAGAAAAGGAAGTGAGTTGTAAACTACCATCGGACGTTGGTGTAAGTGTTTCTATGCTACCCCAATGACCTGATGAGGAAAGCGATGCTAACTCGATGACCTGATGGAAATTCAAAATCAGTTACAGTCAGAAACCGAATTGTGTCGAGTTGAATCTTGTCAGTTAGGGATGATTTGAGATATGTTTATGAGGCTATAAAAGACCCAATGGGCATTTTGTAAAGGGGTTAGAAGGAGGTTGGATGGATTTGATTCCACGAAGAACAAGAACATCTTTTGAATAGCAATTTGTAAACCATTTTCTGGTTTCTTTTCTCAGAGTTCAATTTGTGTTTGTAAACTGTAAATAATGGCTTAATTCTTTAAATGCTAGTGTAGATAGAGTAGATGTTTCTTTTCTGCATCTTGTGAGTTCTAGTTTTGAAGTCGTGCCAAGCTCGACTCTATAGATAACATTGTCTTTCTATTCTTATTTTCTATTGGTGACAAGTAGTAAAAACATGGCTCTATCTTGATTCTCCATCGTGGGACCCACATGACCATTGTAGGTTATCAAGAAGAGCCAACCATGTACAATAGAGTTCTATATGTAGCAGACTAGGGAATGGCGTTGGCCGTTTCAGCAGACTGGCCCTAGGTGAGCTTGATGATAGCCCGACTAGGTATCAGTGACCAAGAGGAATCACTTGCAGGGCAGACTGGAGTCTACACTATTAGCCTCAGACCAGAGGAAGTTGGGATCAAGGGGAGAGAAGATCCAAGCATGAGGAGGAAAACAACTTAGCAGAAGTTGTAGGTATAACCTATGGTAGAGCAAACCCTGCAAGATGTCTGGTTAGATATAGTGGAATAGTGAGTTGGTGGATTTATGAAAGTGAATTCACAAAGAGTAGAGTAATAACCCTCGGTAGAGAGGACCTAAAGTGGAATAGGGGAATAGAGAGGAGTATTCCTGGGATAGGCTAGTAAAAGGCCTTTGAGTGACTTAAGCTGACTCAAGCAATCTAGGGTCCTCCCTATCAGATTGGTATCAAAGCAAGTTAAAGACTTGGGGTGAATAGTGTAAGACTGATCTAGTATCAAAAGAAGGAGTAAAGATGGTGACCAATGTAGAATTGACTAAGCAGGTCGCTGACCAAGAAGATGAAAACCAATTGCTCAAGGAAAGGTTGGAGTAGTTGGAGCAGAAACTAGGTGTAATGGAAGTCATGATAGCAGAAGTGAGTGGAAAGATAGAAGAGAAGGGTAAAATGGTGGCAATAGAGGATCAAGTCCCTGCCCCAGACTCTATCATTGATCAAGAACCATTCTTGAAGGCTTTGAAGGCAATGAGTGGAAAGTCTTTGGAAGGAGTATGACTATTTAGTGGCAAGATGGAAGCAGAGTTGGTAATGGAATGGATAGAGGGTATGGAAAATCATTTTCAGTGTAAAGGTGTGACAAAGGCCCAAAAGGTTAAGGTGGCTAAGTCAAGAATGAGAGGTGCTATCATTACTTGGTGGAAGTTTATACAAAATGAGAGAGAAAGAGAAGGTAAGATCCCCATCTTTACTTGGAAAGGGATGGTAAGCAAAATTAGAGAGACTTATCTTCCTGAGGATTATGAAGTGCAGTTGCATAGGAAAAGACAAAACCTAAAGCAAAAGGAGTTAGATGTAAGTACCTACACCGAAGAGTTCCAGAAGTTGTGTCTATGTTCAAAAGTGATGGAGGATGAAAGCATTAGAGTAGCAGGGTATCTTAACTGTTTGATATGGAACATACAAGAGGAATTAAGTTTGTTGAGTCAAAATATTGTTCATAAATGTTATTAGTTGGCCCTAAAAGTAGTGGAAAAGAATAAGAAGAAACATGAAATCACTAGTAGAGGCAGAGGTAGAGGTCGAGATTCAAAAGGTTATAGAGGAAGCTACAATGGCAAAGGAAGTGAAGTAAGATCAAAAGGAGAGTCAGAATTGACTGAGAATTATAATGAATCTAGTGGAAGAGGAAATTATGGTAGAGGAAGAGGTCATAAAAGAAACAACAGAGGTAGATCTGGTGGAGGTTCATACTTTGCAAACATGAAGTGTTACCATTGCAGTAATTTTGGTCATCCAACATATAGGTGTCTGGAGAAAGAAACCTCATCACATAAAGAGAAAAGAATCAATTATGTGCAAGAGGATTCTAGTAGTGTGAAGTCTCCTAAAGTAAACCTTGACTTAGAGAATGATGAGAATCTGATGTTTAGAAGGGTGCTAATCAATGAACCGATTAAGGAAGAGCCTAAACAAAGGAAGTCTCTTTTCAAAGTAAAGTGCAAGATACTTGGTAAGGTCTATATAGTGATCAGTGACTCAGGATCAATGGACAATATTATCTCCAAAGAAGAAGTAAGTAAACTTGGGTTGAGTAGAATGCCACATAGTTATCCTTACAAGGTCACATGGTTGAATAAAGGACAACATGTGTTAGTAAATGAACAAGTATGGGTTGAATTTGAAATTGGGAAATATTCTGATAGAATTTTATGTGATGTTCTACCCATGGACGCTTGTCATTTGTTGCTAGGAAGACCGTGGCAATTTGACAAAAAAGATATCCATGATGGCAAAAATAACTCTTATGCATTCACAAAGGAAGGGGTGACATACAAGATTCAATATTTGGTAGAGGATGAAGGAACCAAGACTAGTGGTCCTCATGTGTTGTTGACTGGAGGAAAAGAATTTTTGAGAGATCTCAAGAAAGGAGATGGAGAACATTATGCTCTCTTAGTGAAACCTAGTCAAGAAAAGAAGACTGAAGAAGAAAGTTTACCTAAAGAGGTTCAACAGTTGTTAGAATAGTTCAAGGACATTGTGAGTGATGGAAAACCCGCAATGCTACCTCCTCCTACAACAATAAGTCACCAGATAGACTTTATACCCAGAGCATCACTGCCTAATAAGGCTGCATATAAGATGACTCCTGAACAAAACAAAGAAGTGGCAAGACAAGTACAAGAGCTGCTTGACCAAGGTCTAATCAGAAAAAGTATAAGCCCATGTGCTATACCAGTGGTGTTAACAACCAAGAAAGGAGGTAAATGGAGATTATGTACTGATTCTTGGGCAATAAATAAAATCACCATAAGATACAGATTTCCTCTCCCTAGAATTGAGGATTTAATGGATTGTCTTGGAGAAGCAAAGTATTACACTAAGCTGGATTTAAAGAGTGGATATCACCAGATCCGGATTAAAGAAGGGGATGAATGGAAAATAACTTTTAAGACTATAGAGGGGTTATATGAGTGGTTAGTTATGCCATTTGGGCTTACTAATGCCCTTATTACCTTCATGAGGTTGATGAATGAGGTATTGAAGGACTAAATAGGTAGATTTGTGGTGGTATACCTTGATGATATCCTCATATTCAGCAAAACAGAGGAAGAGCATCTTCAACACTTGCAGATTATATTGAGGAAACTACATGAGGAACAATTGGCAATCAATCTTGAAAAATGTGAATTCATGAAATAAGAACTCATTTATCTAGGTTTTGTAGTATCTCAAGGCACTTTGGAAATGGATCCTAGCAAGGTGGAAGCAATGCAAAGTTGGCCTACACCAAAAACTGCTACTGAGGTAAGAAGTTTTCATGGACTTGCCCAATTTTATAGGAAGTTCATTTGAGGTTTTAGTGAAATTTGTGCTCCTGTTCTTGATACAATTAAGGGTGGGTTGAAAACTAAGTTTAGGTGGACCAAAGAAGCTAACCAGGGGTTTGAGTTTCTTAAAAAGAGGATAGCTACCCAAGCCATCCTAGTTTTACCAAATTTTGACAAGTTGTTTACCTTGGAATGTGATGCTAGTCATATAGTAGTAGGAGTTGTTTTGAACCAAGAGGGAAGACCAGTAGCATTCTTTAGTGAGAAATTGAATGACGCCAAGAAGAGATACCCATCCTACGACTTAGAATTTTATGCCTTAGTGCAAGATCTTAGGAAGTGGAGGCATTATCTTTTGCCCAAAGAATTTGTAGTGTTTACAAATAACCAAGCCTTGAGTTTTATCAATCTCAATAAAAGTTGAGAAATAGACACATCAAATGGATAGAATACCTGCAGGCATACACTTTCACTATCAAGCACAAAAAGGGATAGTTGAACAAGGTAGCCGATGCCTTAAGTAGAAAACTTCTCACTGTCCAAGAAATGACTTTGCAGAGCATAGGTGTGGAAAGTTTCAAGGAGCTTTACAGAGAAGATGAAGACTTTTATGAGGTATACAAGGTATGTAGTGAGTTTAATAATCATTTCCATAGCCAATATGCAGATTACACATTGCAGAGTGGTCTTTTGTTTAAGGGATGTCATTTATGTGTGCCAAGAGGATCTATGAGGGAAAATCTCATACAGGAAAAACATAATGGAAGTCTTAGTGGATATTTTGGTCTGAATAAAACAATTGAGTTGGTGCAAAGATTTTATTATTGGCCAAAAATGCATGAAGATATCAGGAAGTATGTTGAGCAGTGTATTGTGTGTTAGAAAGCCAAGGGTACTAATTCAAATGCTGGACTATACCAACCTTTACCAATTCCCAAAAGAGCATGGGAGTGCATCAGCATGGATTTTATTATGGGTTTGCCAAAAACCAAGATAGGCCTCGATAGTATTTTTGTCATTGTTGACCAATTTAGTAAAATGAGTCATTTTGTTCCCTGCAAGACTATGCATGATGCTAGTTATATTGCACATTTATTTTTCAAAGAGGTGGTAAGAATTCATGGGTTGCCTCTCAGTATAGTTTCAGACAGGGATGTGAAGTTTATGGAACACTTTTGGAAAACTTTGTGGACAAGACTGGGAACTAACCTTTCTTTTGGTTCTGCGTACCATCTGCAGATAGATGATCAAATTGAGGTCATTAACCCAGTACTAGGTAATCTTCTGAGGTGTCTACCAAAAGAATATGGACAAATGTGGGATCAAGTGCTACCATAGGCAAAATTTGCATATAATGACAGTGTCAACAAAACTACAGGTAAGAGTCCTTTTGAGATTGTTTATGGACTCCACCCACGCGGTGTTTGTGAACTTAGAGATTTGGGAAGCTTGGAAGGAAGAAGTGGAAATGCAGAGGATTTCACTCAGTCTATGAAAGAGGTGCATGAACAAGTGCAGAGAACCTTGATCAACACTATGCAAAGGATTAAGGCTAAAGTAGATGAGAGGAGAAAAGACATTCAAGTTGTAGTGGGAGACATGGTTATGGTACATCTGAACAAGGCAAGATTGCAGAAGGGAGTCCCTAGTAAGCTCCAGATGCAAAGAATAGGTCCTTGCAAAATTTTGGCTAAGTATGGCTCCAATGCTTATAAGGTAGAGTTACCTACAGATTTGGCATTGTCCCCTATGTTTAATGTCTAAGACTTGGTTCAGTTTAAAGATCCCGTAGCAGTACCAGATGGATAGAATCTAGAAGGGGAAACTACTCTCAGTGATATTTTAGTACCACCCATTTCTAAACCACAGGCGGAATAGATTTTAGATTCCAGGGTGCAGAAGCAAATGAGGCATGGCATGTATATGGAACACTTAATCAAGTGGTGCAACTTACTTGAAGCCGAAGCCACTTGGGTTGCAAAATCTGATTTTAAAAAACTGGGCATTGATGTCGCTTTGCCACCCCCTGGGGGGACTTTATTTTTTATGTGGGGAGTATGGTGCAGGAGCACCTTAAAGTGAGCAAATACCCTTTTCAATTTTGGCATAAGGAATGGTTCTAGTCCATTAGGTTTTCTATTTTGGAGCTTGGAGTGCTTGTTTTTGGTGAGACTTACCCCGATGACACTGCCCACATGTGGAGGGAAACCATCGGCTATTGGAACAACAAGTTTCACCCTATCTTGATGCCTCGATGAGTATGCGTAAGACTGGAGTGGACCCATCAGCTATCGGCGGGACTATTTTCTACTTACCCCACTAACCCGATGAAGTTACCATTGGAGTGGAGCGAGCAAAGCGAGTCGAAGTGGAGCCATCGGGTATTGGTATAGCTAGTTTTTGTGCCACTCAATAACCCAATGGGAAAGAATACGCTTTGGAGCGCACCATCAGCCGTCAGCAAGAGGTTGTTTAGGCTACATCAATAACCCGATGGGAAAGCATTCTATTGGGAGCGCACCATTGGCCATCGGTAAGAGAATTTTAATGCTACTCCGATGACCCAATGGAAACCAATGAGGAAGTGCACAATTGGTAAAATATCATTGGACATCGAAATAACTATTTTGAGGCTAACCTGATGACCCAATAGAAAGGGAAGTAAGTTGTAAACTACCATCAAACGTCGATGTAAGTGTTTCAGTGCTAACCTGATGACTCGATGAGGAAAGCAATGCTAACCCGATGACCCGATGGAAATTTAAAATTAGTTACAGTTAGAAACTGAATTGCGTCAAGTTGAATCTCGTCAGTTAGGGATGATTTGAGACATGTTTAGGAGGCTATAAAAGACCCAATGGGCATTTTGTAAAGGGGTGTTGTCCTCGATTTCAGCATGGCCAAAATCGTGAGGCAACCCTATGAAACTAGTCCATTTTGTACCTCATGGTCTCCGGGATAGCTTAATCGACTTGGTCGGTTAGTTCATGTCGTTCTTTGCTTTTCATTTTTATTGTTTTCTTTGTTTCTTAAGTTTGCAGTTTTACCTACAGTTCAGACAAAAAAGTCCGAACTGCAATGTTCTTTTGGCCAAATACACTTCGGACTTTAAAGTCCGGTGTGTATTTGCTGGCTTTTTTGCCTACAGTTCGGACTTTAAATTCCGAACTGGAGGTGGTCTTTACCTGCAGTTTGGAATTTAAAGTCCGAACTGCGACTGCAAGTTGCATTAATGATGCATTTATTGCTAATTAGGGTTTGTTTAAAAAATCTTTTAAGTTAATTTTCACATTTTTAAGTTTTCATTTTCGTTTGTCTTGCATGCACCCTCCTCCGTTTTCTCCATCACAGCTTGGATTTGCTCACCTTGACTCGACCAAATCACCCCCTTGTCGGATTTTTTGATCATATTTCGAAAGAGGTAAGGTTTTATCTTGTCTTTTTTAGGTTTCTCCTTTGGGTTTGTGCTTTGTTTGTTTTCGTTTTTTCTTTTCTTTTTGTTCTTGCTTGTCTTTTTCGGTTTTCTATCCAGAGGACAATCGGATTTTGAAGTCTGATTGCCTCCTTTGTTTGGGAGAACAATCGGACTTCAAAACCCAATTGTCCTCCGGATCCCCCTTTCTAAAGCTGCATACTGAACTTTAAAGTCCGGTGTGCAGCTGAAGATTTGTCCCCCTGCATAGCAAACTTTAAAGTCTGATATGCGGCATATTAACCTTCGCATATTGAACTTTAAAATCTGATATGCGAAGGGGAGTAGGTTGGCATATCGAGTTTTAAAACCCGATATGCCAACTAGTTGTCCTTCCCATTGTAAGCACATTGGACTTTAAAGTCTGATGTGCCTCTAATCTTTTCTAGATCGCACATCAGAATTTAAAGTCTGATGTGCTTGTTTTTCTAGCACACCGGACTTTAAAGTCCGATGTGCTGATGTTTTTCCCAAGTCCGCACATCAGACTTTAAACTCCGGTGTGTAGGTTGTTTTTCCAGACTACACATCAGACTTTAAAGTCCAATGTGTAAATTTTTGTTTTCAAGAGAGCAGGTCAGACTTTTTTCCCCGACCTGCTGTTTTTGGTAGTTTTACTCCTAAGCCTATTTTGAGTCCCGTTTTTCGATCCATTTGAGAAAAATTGATGAATAGCTAATCATCAGTATTGAATGCAGTCATTGTGTAGGAATGTCAAAGCTCTCTCACAACAAACCTGAGTCTTCCTCAGGACAACCTTCTCCAAGTAAAGCATCATCAAAAAAGATGAAATACAAGTACGATAGGTACTTGAATATGTACCCAGAGAGTTCAATGGACTCAAATATTAAGGAGATCAGAGACACCAAAATTGGGCATGTTGATATGCAAGAATTTGTTGACCAGGTTCAAAGGGCTCCTGCACATCTAACTAGTTTAATCAAATCTGAGTTGCATAAGTATGCATCTTTCCCAGTTGCAGCTCATGATCCTGAATTTGTACTAGCAGTAGCTAATCACTTTGATTCAAGCACAAGGCAAGTGAAAGATGAAGATCAAAATGTCATCATGACCCTAGATAGTGTATTCTTTAATAGTGTCTTCAAAGGTTCAACAGTTGAAGAAGTAGCTGATATTTCTCAAGAGAGTGCTCAAGAGTACTACAAGAAACATGAGGATAAATGCAAAAAGGTGATCAATATTGTTTATCTCTTCGCTGCAAGAAGTTCCCTCACCACACGATGACCTAATTCCTTCCATAGGAGTGATTTTAATGAAGAGTATAATGATATGGTTACTATGTTATCCAAAGTGTGAGGATTAAAAGACTCTCATTATTTCCAAAGCTTAATGACTTACTACATAAATATAATCAGAAAAGGCGCCGCAAGAATTGATTGGGGAGAACATATTAGTGATGCGCTTTGTGCTCAATTGAAGGAGATCAAGGTAAAACTGAAGTTTTACATGACCTCATACCTAGTTTATGCAGTTGCTTCAATGAGGCAATATCCAAGCTTGTCTACCAGGGGTGATAGAAGAGTGATGCCCGTTTGGGAGTACTATGACCAGCTAACTATCAAAAATCAAGGTAATCATTAAAGGAGGGTTAATGACTCCTTCTTTGATGTATGGAAGTGTATTTTTGATAAAGGCCTGCAGAAGAGAAGAATATCAGAGGCCACTTACAGCAAGGTGTCTCATTTTGGGTTTGTATTTCTATAGTTTCCCGCATTCACCTATATCCAAATTGGATGTTTCTCAGGTGAGCCCTTCTTTATTCCAAGGTTCCCTTTACACAAAATTTTCCTTATGGAGCTATGCAGACAACTGATTAATGAGCATGAGAAACAATCACAAGCGCATAAGACTGGGCTGAAATTCCCAGAGTCAATTGGCAGGTATTCAGTGCTAACCAACCCCAAGGCCAAAAATATGGAGGAGGAAATGCAGTGGAATACCATGAGAAGGTTCAAGGCCCGAACCGATTTTGATTTTTGGGGTATAAAGAGAAAGCTCAAAAGGACTTACACTCATGTTTATAGGTTTGAGGATGTTTGGGCGGATTGTCAGAATGAGGAGGATATAAGAAGGATGGATTTCAGCCACCTTACTCTAGAACAAATTGAAAATCTGGATCTAGCTAAGATCCCAATGACTATGGAAGACATAGATGACATAGTGGACCCTGTTTATTATGAGAAGAAGATCGCATAATCCCCACTTCCACTTGTGCAATGGTCAAAGAAGGAAAGCAAGTCCATTACGCAGAGGATCTCTCCCATCTTAGCAAACACCAATGCTTGGTTGCTAAAAAATAATCTCAGGATGAAACAGCTTCCCACTAGTTCAGGAGATGATGACAACAGTGATGGTCCATTGGGCAAGACAACAACGATTGAAACAAGAACAAAGAGCAGGGCAGACTCACAGGCACTATCCTCAACTCCTGTGATACAATCGAAAGGTAAAGGGCCCAAAATCAAATTTATAGTTAAAGGGTCGAAGAAGGGTGAATCATCATCTGCACCACAGGAAACAGTGATGAAGGAGTCAGAACAAAGGCAGAAGAAGTATCACACCCAGCTGAAGTTGATGCCCCGATTACCTCATAGGTAATCGTCCATTCTATTGACTTTGACTCCGACTCTGACCAAGAGGATGAAGATTTTCATGAGGATGGATATCTAAGTATGGGCATGATGCAATCAGAGACCATTGGTCAATTTTTTACAATAACCAACTTCTCTAATTTAGATGATATCCCTTCATCTACTTTTGAGTCTACCATCATGGATTTTAATGAAACCTTGCAAGATGCACTTGTAGAATAGGTTTCGGTAGATTTACCTACCACTACCACCACCATCACAGCAATTCCTCCATTGGTAAGTGCTGAAGTTACACTCAAAGCACCCTTGACTCTCCCACCTGTAATTGAAGAGGTAGCAACAACAAATGTTCCACTAGATGCTTCAATATCAACACCATCAGTAACACTCACAAATACTCCAAGTTCCAGTCAACCTACCCCTAAATCTTTGACCCCAAGTCAGTAAGGAGCTACTACTCCATCATCCAATCCAGAACTACCCCCTTGGATGGAAGTAGTGGCCCCTAAAAGGAAAAAACAGGTAATATATCCTGATGGATTTGACTTTGAACTTTTGGTTCCTCCAAAGCCTAAGGGAACGAAAAAGCCAAAGACAGTATCTCGAGTGGTAGTAGACCTAGCTTCCAAGAGGAAATATGCTGAAGTTATGGTGCCATCATTAGACAAGGACAAAGGCAACATACAATCAAAATATTATACCATGCAGGTTGTAGAGCTCGGGGTGGAAACACATGAAAGTGTGAAATTAGATTCTCAGACAACCCTTAATTCTTTGTTGAGAAGATTGGATCAGGAGAGGGATGAGAAAAATATCTTGAAGCAGAAGTGTGAAAATCTGACCAACGTCCTTTTAAAGGTAACACAATCTTCTCAAGAGGTTGAACCTATAGGATCATCAATAGACACTGAAGCTCTCAAAAAGACTGAACAGGTAGGAGCTAAAGGCCGAGTCATGGACGAATGGATCTTGTAGCTAAGGTCAGAAGGCTCTCATCTTCTGAGCTCAACAATGGAACTATTGTCTGATTATGAAGTGATCCAGAGTCAAATGCAAAGACTCAAAACCTCTTTATCACAGGAAATTGAGGAAGTTGTGAAAAGCACTACCTTGTGGAGAAAAATGGAGGATTTCAGGATAGATGTGCTGGTTGAGAACAAGGTAATTCCCACAAAAGAGAAGTACATTCAGATCTTGTCATTATTATCTCATAAACAAGAGACAATGAAGTTAATGATTGCAGAGATGGATCGGGAAAAGAAAGAAGATGTTGATGAAGTTGACCTTCTTTTTGCTAAATTTGGTGATCTCCCTATCTCCCTTGCTATTTGTATGATGGTGATCAAAATCTCGTCACTACTGAAGTCGTCACACAGGAATTCCTTTCCTTGATGGACCAATGCACAGGACAAGATTTCTCGCTTGATACATTTGATAAACTATTAGAAATTCAGGTCATCTTTGAAGTCCTCGCATCCATTTTGAAGGATGTTAAAAAGAAATAGGTGAAGATTCAAGATGCAATGTCCCACATCCAAATCATCACAAGTTCTACCTTGATGTCGAACGAAGCAAAGGTCAAAGCCATCCTTGCTAAATTTGAAGGTTTCTAGAAATCCAATGAAGAAGAGAATCAAGAATGAAGCACCCTCTTTTAGCACTCTTTCTTCATGCAGCTGCACCAATAGATGTTGTCAATTTTTGTGCAGCTACACATTTTATTTATGTAGTAGTTGTAGTAAAATGGGACTGTGCAGTTGAACAAGTCAACTGTGCCCACCTTTTTCTCAACTTCTTTTCGTATATAAGGAGGACCTTTTTGTAAATATTTTATCTTTTTCATGCTTAGCAAAACTCTACTGATTTTTTATCCCAACTAAGACTTTGGGCTTTTTGTGGTGAAAATCCTATCAAATGAGTAAAGAAAATAGTTTTGTTGATTACAAATTTTGTGTTGTATCAAGAAACTCATTTATATAATTTGATGTTCCTATGTCCATTGAATCTATATTATCTTTACTTCTTTGATCTTTAAGATATTGCTATGTGGTTAGAGAGCTCTAAAATCTCGCAAAGTAGACTTTGTGCTCTTAGCATACTTGAGAAATCTGCTGATAAATTAAGTAATTTGTGGTAAGCTTTGTACTGCTGCGGTTATTTGTAGTTTAATGGATTAGAAATCTATACTTGAAGACTTTGAGCTTTAAGATAAGTTTCTAATTGTTTAATTTATAACGATCAGTGTGAATTAGCATTACCATAAAGGAGACTTTGTGCTGCTTAATAGTAACTCTTGGTGTAGTTTGTTAGATTAATAGTTCTTTTTTTTAAGTATCTGAAGAGGTAGAGAAATTGTAACTAGGTGAAGGGAGAATACATAAACTCTGAAAAAAGAAAGTTATATGCCCAACACCAACCCACAAATTTAATTTCTTATTAATTAGAGGAGAAATTTCATAGGGAACCTCCCTTGGATGAGAGGAGAGATTAATTTCTTAGCATAGCATTGTGTGAATTATATATTTTTTCATTAGTACGCGGGTGACAAAATATTCACCCAACAAGGGGTTAGAATGAGGTTGGATGGATTCTATTCCATGAAGAACAAGAACATCTTTTGAATAGCAATCTATAAACCGTTTTCTGGTTTCTTTTCTCAGATTTCAATTTGTGTTTGTAAACTATAAATAATGGTGTAATTCTTTAAATGTCAGTTTAGATAGTGTAGATGTTTCTTTTCCACGTCTTGTGAGTTCTAGTTTTGAAGTTGTGCCAAGCTCAGCTCTGTAGATAACGTTGTCTTTTTGTTCTTATTTTCTATTGGTGACAAGTAGTAAAAACATGACTCTATCTTGATTCTCCATCGTGGGATCCACGCGACCATTGGAGGTTATCAAGAAGAGCCAACCATGTACAGTAGAGTTCTATATGTAGCACACCAGGGAATGGTGTCGGCCGTTTCAACAGACTGGCCCTAGGTGAGCTTGATGATAGCCCGACTAGATATCAGTGACTAAGAGGAATCACTTGCAGGGCAGACTTGAGTCTAGGCTATTAGCCTCAGACCAGAGGAAGGTAGGATCAAGGGGAGAGAAGATCAAAGCATGAGGAGGAAAACAACTTAGCAGAAGTTGTAGGTATAACCTATGGTAGAGAAAACCCTGCAAGGTGTCTGGTTAGATATAGTGGAATAGTGAGTTGGTTAATTTATGAAAGTGAATTCACAAAGAGTAGAGTAATAACCCTCGGTAGAGAGGACCTAGAGTGGAATAGGAGAATAGAGAGGAGTATTCCTGGGATAGGCTAGTAAAAGGCCTTGGAGTGAGTCAAGCTGAATCAAGCAATCTAGGGTCCTCCCTATCAGCAATCCTAGATATTTGTAGGGGAGCCTACCCATATTAAAATTCAAAACTTTGCAGATGTCTTTTTGTAAGCATTTCTTAGTGTTAAAAAAGATGACTTCAGATTTAGTTGGGTTAATTTCTTGTCCAGAAGCCTTAGAGTAAGATTCTAGGATATGCTTATAGGCTCTCACTTCTCCTATATTATTGAGCCCATATAACATAGTATCATCCACAAATTGTTGGTGCGTGGTAGGATCTAGGTTGCTAGTAATTCTAATTTCTGAGATTTGACTGCTTTCCCTTGCTCTAGAAATAGCTCTACCTAGAGATTTCACCATGATGATGAAAAGGAAAGGGGATAAAGGATCTCCTTGTCTTAGACCCCTTGAAGAGCTAAAAAATCCCTCTAGAGTTCTATTAACTAACACTGAGAATTTAGGTGTTGAAAAGAATTCAAAAATCAAGTTAATCCATGAAGAGGGGAATCCAAAGGCTTCTATTCTTTTGCACAAGTATCTCCAATCAACCTTGTCGTAGGCTTTTCTAATGTCTAGTTTTAAGAGCATGCTAGGGGTTCCATTCTTTTGGATAGAATGTATGGCCTCATGTGCTATAGTAACCCCATCATAAATAGACCTACTAGGAACAAAACCTGTTTGTTCCTCACTAATCAAAAGAGGAAGGAGTTTCTGAAGCCTATTAGCTAATGTCTTAGTAAAAAGATTATAGATGGTGTTACATAGTGCAATTGGTCTGAACTCATCAAAATATTCAGGCTTCTCCTTCTTCAGGATGAGGGCCAAGAAAGTATTATTGATTTCCTTGAGAATATTACTTGAATTCCTCATTCTCTCAAGAGCCCCCATCACCTCCTCCCCTATGAAGGGCCAACACTTCTGAAAAAAACAAGACAAAAATCCATCCACATCGGGGGATTTATCTGGATTCATCTGTATTAGAGATGCTTCTACTTCTGATAAAGAGAATTTTGCAATTAGACTAAAAGTTTGTTCCTTCCTCAATAATTTTGGTATAAATTTTAGAAACTTGTCTTGATCTGAGCGATGAGGACTCAAATCTATGTTGAGAATGTTGGAAAAAAAATCTACTGCCTCCCTAGAGATGAGCTTAGGATCTTCCACCTCAGAGCCGTTATTAATCTCAATCTTAGAGATTTTGTTAATGACTCTCCTAAGTTTGACACTATTATGAAATAATTTAGTGTTCTTATCCTCCTCATCCAACCATGATTCCCTAGATTTTTGTTTCCAAAAGATCTCTTTTGCAAGAATATTTTCTTGTTCCAGAAGGAGTTCCCTTTCTCTGAGAAACAGAGCTTCATCCATCCCTTTCAACTTAACATCTTTGTTTACTTCCACTAACTCTGCTTCCACCTGAGCCTTCTTGTCAAATAGATTACCAAAGTGTTCCCTATTCCACAATATAAGCTTCTGCTTTATTATCTTAAGCTTATTGACTACCTTAAAGATCCAAGACCCAAAGACCTTTGTCTCCTTCCACCATTCCTCTAAAAGCCTATGAATATTATCATCTCTCAAGCACATCTATTCAAATTTGAAAGGACATCTTATTGGTCCTGAATCCACAAGAATGTTAAGTTGAATCAGAAAGTGATTCGAGCCCGAGAAGGGTAAGATTGCAGTTTCCAAGGTATACAAAAAGTTGATGAGACTACCTCATACAAAGAACCTATAAATTTTTTTTGTGATATTACTAAAATTTGGCCTTATGTTATTCTAGGTACAGGCATCCTTAACCATGTTAATCTTTATCAAGCCACTACGATGGATCCAATCTACAAAGTCTAAAGTAGCTCTAGAGATTTTGCCTTTGCCTCCTCATTTCTCAGATTGATTAATAATAGCAATGAAGTCACCTCCTATGATGCAAGTCTGTTCCTGGGTACTACTTATGAATTCCTCAATTTCCTTCCAAACCCTTCTCTTGTCCTCATTTTTTGTCGGTCCATAAACATTAATGATGAGAAAATCTAGTTTATGTTTAAAACTAGTGACCCTGCCACTGATCCAATTGCCATGCATTTCTAAAAATGAGAACCCAATATTGTGAGGATCCCAAATCATGTCCAGACCTCTAGAGGATCCAATGGTTGGTGCTCCCATAATTTGTCTGAAGCCTAAACGTTTACCAAAAGAGGCTAAGTCATCTTTCTCTAGTTTGGTTTCCTGTATCATAACTAAATCAGAACTATATGTGGACAGACAACATTTAACAATCCGCTGCTTATTAGGGGCATTTAAACCCCTAACATCCCATGATAATATTTTCATGGTGTTGTGGGAAGGACCTTCCCCTTCCCTGCATGAAACATATCCATAAGTTTAACCTGAACTTCAACTATTCCATCATTAGCTCGCAACTCCGATAGGGATTTCCTGCCTCTCTTCTTACAATGTTTTGCACAGTCTGGTGTAACCTTCTCCCCAACCCATTTTTCAATTCCCAATGCTTCAAAAGTTTCACCATTTTATTTGTCATTTAACTCCATTATAAGGGTCTCCATATCCGTGATCTTTGGAGGTTTGATTAAATTCATTCCCTTTCATCAACAACCTTTTTTGTAGTTCTAACTCTTCTCTATCTACTATTTCATCCAATAAATTCTCCAGGATGTCCTCAGCAACTGAATCACACAAGTAGTTGATAATGCAATTCACCTCCTCTTCTTTACGAACCAAATCCTCCTCTTGTTCAACTTTTTCCAATCTATTAGGAGCCTCCAATGATTGGGGAAAACTGTTTTCTTCCAGACTACCCCGAACTATCGCACCAACATCTTGTTTAGGACTAGGATTCAAATCCTCCACGTCACCCGCATCCTGACAATCACCGTCAAGATTGCTTTCATAATTATTATCATTAGATAATTTTCCTATTCCTACCTCTTCATGGGAACAACAACTCTTTTCCTCCTTTGTGTCAGTATCCCTACCCTCCCCTTTCATCAAAATAGCCTCATGGGATAGCAAGAAAAGATGAATTCATTCCCTCATCCATGCTCTTATCAACCACAATTTCCCCTTCTTCTACCTCATCAGACTACCCTGCCAGGGAAAAGATATCCTTAATAAAAAAAACCTTCCCTTTTCCGTATTGTAACAAATGTCTAGCTTAGGGTCTTCCCTAGGTTTTTTTTGAAAGGGTAAAACCCCTGAGATCAGTTTGATTGCTAAATCTAGATCTAAAATCCCTCTATAATTTTTTGGGTAAATTAAGAAGGTCGAATCCAGAGTTCTAATTTCAATAAGGCTGAGTGAATTAACATTAATATCTATATTAACTATCAATACATAGTCTGAATACATCTGGCCTATCACTAATCTATACAAATTTTCCTAAATGATTACCTATTTTCCTAAGAATTTCTTTATCCATTAATTCTACTGGTAATTTAGGGATCAAAACTAGTCTATCTACTTTAAATGATTCCAACTTACTTGGATTGAAAGCAGGTTGCCAATCTAAAAATTTAAAACCAAAGCCTTTAAAAGTAAGAGATTTACCTGTTAATAATTCATTCTTATGCTTGGCATTCCCACAATCAATATAAAGAAAACCCTCAGACAAGATAGCAATATTTGCTATCTGGTTGAAGGGAGATTTGAACAATTCTGCAATTACCTCTGTCGGGACTCCAAGTACACACCATCTATCAAAAACCCCAAATGTTTTGCGTGTTTGTTGAATCCTTTCAACCAGACTATCATTGATTTCCAGTACACTATTCTTTTCTGTTTTAGGGTTTGTTTCCAAATTCGATTTTGCCTCCGTGGGTTTGGAAGGAGGCAGAGATTTGGGTTTCTTAAATCCCTCCTCAGATGTCTGAGGTCTAGCATTATTAATACCCGATCTCCAACTATCCAAGTTCTTGATATATTTTTTTGGCTTGTTTTGAGGAATTGGTTTTTAAAAACCTCCCTCAAGATTCTGCAAATGGGTGAATCTATTGGAGATGGTCGACCTAAAAGAGCCTTCCAGGCAGAGTGTATTTTGTTTATCATTGAATCTTCTAGCCCTAGAAAATGGTAAGCCCTTCCTCAGTGCCTTTTGATATCTCTTGGATTTCACCATCTGCCATTCTGATTTCATTTGAGGAAGGGGAGCCCAGTTCCCTGAATTGCCAACCAAAACCACATATTTTGTTTGCCCCAAAAACCATTTCTGTTGCTCGATGTCTGGATATTTTTGTGGAAAAATTCATAGAGCCATTTGTTCCATTTTTTTATGATTATTATTTAAACTAAATTCATTTTAATAAAAAAAAAAAATTTTAAAAATTAAATATAAAAAACAAAGGGGAAACGGTGGTCCCACCACTCCCCTGTCCACAGTCCCCGCAAGGTTGTGGACACACAAACCATGCAGGTCTGTGGGTACACAACCTACGCAAGGTTGTGGGCACATAGCCTACAACTGTGTGTAACCACAATCTTGCGAGGTTGTGTGAGCCACAAGGACCTCCCTATGGGGAAAGCCACAACCGTGGCTCCTCACAGGGGGGCCAAAAAAAATTTCTTTTTATTTATTTTTTTAACAAAACCTAAACAAAATTTTAAATTTTTTAAATTAATTTTTTTATTGAAACTATAACAATAAAACATGCAAATAATTCATTCCAAATGCATTTTAGAATACAACTCAGAAAAAAATTCTGAGAGGAAGACAATTAAATTAGAAATCCCAAAATACCAAAATTGGCAAAATTTTGCCAGCATAACCCCTCACAGGGTAAAATTGAACAAAAATTTCAACTTTCCCACTTCCAATTTCATGAAAACAAAACCAATTTAACATTTCAAAAACAAATTGAATGCTTCTAAAAGAAATATTTTGAGTTTTCAAATACACAGAGAACCCCCAATTTTTTAAATTTCAATTATTTCAACCAACAAGAAATTGTTTGGGAAAGAGATTTAACTTTCAAATTAAAATTCCATCCTACTACTTTCAACTAGATGAAGACCAAATTTATCCAAAAAAAACTACATCCTTTTCCCATGAAGAGCAGGGTAAATATAGAAAAAAATAAACCTAAAACTATTTTAGGTTGAAATATTTCTCAACCAATCAAAATGCATGCCTCAAAAAGTAAATTCTAAAACAGAGTCTATTCTCTCCAATTTTTATTTTCCCAAATAAAATAAAAAGTTAAATTTCATTCAACAAGTCAATGAATAAGATAGTTTCATTCTTTCCAATTTCAAATAAAATTTTCAAAAATGATGTATACACCATTTAATTTCAAAATTTGAAAATAACATTATTCCACTTGTTAATTAATAAATTTCACTAATTGATTAATCAATAAATCAAATAAAGGGTCCCATTATATTTATCTCTTTTATTTACCAAATCATAATAACATGTTTAATCTAATTAAACACTTTAAAATGTAGTAATCAATTCCACCAAACACATATTATGCAGCTACATAAATCAAACAAATACACGACCCGCATACCTGACGAGCGACTGATGATTCTCACTTTGAACATGACTAGGGTAAAATGTAGGTCTTAGGAGTATCTCCTCCACTTCCATCGGATCAGTAAGGTACACTCAAACTTGTGAAGCTAGGTGGAGACAATACTCCATACCTACATGGTACTTGTACCTTCAATTCCCTACATCAACGAACTACATGTGCATATACATACAATCACATAAAACACATCGGTGAAGGAGAATCATGGCATTTCCTATCTCACCAAAGTGAGTGAAGGAAAATCATCCCCTCTCACCCCATACACTTACAAACATGATACATGTATATAACTCATCACACATATGAAGTAAATGTGTTAGTCCATGTGAGTAATCCAATAAAATTACATTTAAACATCAATAAGGAAATACTGCATGATAACATACACTGCCACTCAGATTAAATCATATCACAACATCGCATAATGTCAAGTAAAATATCACAATAATGTATCCACTAAAAAAGTCAACTGAAGTCAACATGAGTCTAAAAAAAGTCTGATCGAGAAAGGGGTACTACAAGAAATTTATTAGATTCTTTTAGATTCTATAATTCGTGCATGGTAAGAAAAACCTTAAACAAACTTAAGATGGACTAAGGGTAGTGACTCTATATTCCAAGTTGCAGTTGCAAAGGGGAAGTCCATATCATTGAGTGTTCATGTAAGCAAGTACTTTTTATTTTGGTGTTGCTACTTTTACTTACCAAACCCTAGGAAGAAAGTAGTCTCCAAGTTGAGTAAGAGGTAAGTGAAAAAAGACTTTTTATGAAATATAACACTCTAGCCAAAGTGTCGTATTAGTCACTAATACGAAAAGTCAATTCATAAGTGTAGCCTGAACATAGATCATCCAGAATGGTCATACTTAGTTAGAATATAGTCTATAGTAGTATGGTCAGATTGAGATATGTGGCACATGACACCAGTACTCAGATGGAGCCACATAGGTTCCCTTATATATAATCCCCATGAAGGGTAGGGCCGCTTCCAGTAGGAAGTTGTACAGGAGACCGTTGGTCTATGGTTGGAGACGTAGTGCCTAGATGATGCTCTCCTTCCTGCAATTGACTAGTTGAGGTTTGCAAGACAGATATAGTATTTTCCTAGCGGGTATGTTTGGTAAAATTTTATTTATGCCATGATTTGTTTTCATGATTTCCAATGCAATGAAACTAAAGAAAAAAAACCCTTCATTATGATTTCTGACAAGAACGTTAAAGTATTTTTATTTGAATAATTATTTATGTTTTAAAAAAAAATTTATGCTTTTACTATTGCTATGAAATTTATCTTGTGTAAAAGAAAATATTTATTTTCCTTAGAGTTAGGTTTCGGGGTCATTACAACAAGTAGTAAGAAGGAAGAAGAAAAAAATAAGGGAGCAAATTTGGTAACCAAGGTATAGATACCAACAAAGGGAGGATGAAATCACTGGTAGAAGAGGGCTTTGAAACCTATTATAACCCAAAGGAAGAAGAAGAAGAGGACTCCATTCTATTTAAACCAAATAAAAGACAACAAGATAAGAGGGGGGAAAAAATCTTGTTTTATAGAAGAGGGTTCTAGACCTTGAAAGATTTGATCACAGCAATGAGGAATGACTTAGTTGTCAAGTTAGAACAATTGGGAAAAAACTAGAACAAGAAATATCATGTTAACCATCTATTAGAGGACCAGAATTGGAAAAACAGTTCATTATTAATTGATCTTCAACTAAATGACCACAAAGTAAAATATGTGATGGTGGATTCAGGAGTAGACCTCAACATTATACCATGTACCACATTGGAGAAATTAGGCAGTCCCAAGCTAGTGAAAACTCCTATGAACATATGCCCAATGGATGGATTTTATATGAATGCAGTAGGGACATAAAAGAACATAGAGGTAAATGTGAAAAGGCATTACACAATGTGTTGTCTTTGAGATCATCTAGATGAAAATAACCCTTTACTACATTTCAGACACTACTAGGATTGAGATGGTTTGTCGATGCCAATGACATAATGATTCAAGGGCTGAAGAAATGTTTTTTACAGATAACAAAAAAAAGTGTATATCCTCCTAAAGATTGTAGATGAATCATATATCAAACCACATCACTCCAACCAACCTGTCTATCAAGTATCTAACCCCACACACACACTATATAGATTTTGGAGGGTATGTATGATCAAAAGTCATAGTCCTACCACCTATAACTGGATTGAGGGCATTTTAGATAAAAATAACATCAATTAGGGCATCTCTCATATCAAGCTACCAAGCTTTTCTAGAGTAGGTGATGTTATGGAATATATTGTAACTATGTGTTAGTTATTAGATTTATCATTTAACTCTATATTCTTATGTCCACACAAATGACAAATGAAACTATTTGTTGAGTTAGATATAATGATGTTTTATACCAACTCTCTACTTATTTTACAAGGCACAACTACCTTCTAATAATATACAATGATTGAAATCTGTGAGTTCTTTTAACCAGAAAGCAAATGAAAGATCTACCTTTTAACCAAAAAACTTTTAAAGGTAAAATTATAATTGATTTTATGTCTAAATAGAATACAAAGATTCTATACCACATAAATAAAGCTCTATAACATTTAAAACAAACATCACTACACCATTTGTTTGAAAAAGATAAATCATTTACAATAATATACATAAATAAAATCTTGTACTCAATAGATAATAGTAAGGTACCCAAATAGTTGTGTGCCCAAAATAAGAAGAATAAACCATTCACCAACCATAACACAAAGTCTACAATTTCAAAAAAACCATTCAGATCACTTGCATTAATATCTATAAAACGTTAATGTCAAAAAGCATAAAAAAGACATGTTCTTAACCCTCCATCCAGAATATATAATCAAGTCCTAAATAAGAGTCTTTTAAATAACGACCTCTTGGGGACGACCATTTTAAAGAGATATTAAAAAGTTATTTTAAAAAAAGGAAATGACCATCTAGACTCCATATTTTTTATTAAAAATTAAAATGAAATTCACCAAAGCATATGAAAATAAAACTAATTAAGGAGGACTTTATCCTCTTCCCCTACCCTTGGTTATCCCTAATGTGCCTCTTCCTTTGCTTTATTTTCTTATGTTGCCTTTGTTTCTTGAGCTTTTAGCCTCACCCTATAAGCTTTGTACTTGTAGATAGTTGGTGTTAACAACTTGGCACTTGGACTGTTGATTTTGTTAATTCTCAGTTTCTGTTTGTTTATCTCTCGATCTTCTTCCACCAGCTTCCTGCATGCATCATCAATTTCAATTTTAAAAGCATGAAGATAAACTGTCATACTTCCCAACTTCTCCAGTGATGCTTCATTTCTTGTATCTAAAAAAAATGTTCATTTGTAAGAATTGTTCTAAATATTCTCATCACATCGGTGCTTTTAAGTAGTTTCACTTCATTTTATTTGAAAACATTTGCTCCTAGAATTGTGAAGTTGCTTCCTAGACCCTTTAAGTCGAAGTGGTATCCTCCCAAGATTGACCTTATCACAGTATCCAATTCTTCAAGCACAAAAATCTTCCATTCAATCATAGCCATCTAGACCACAAATTCATTCTCCTTTGGATCATTAATGCTCCTTTTAGCAACTAGAATAATTGAAGGAATTTTGGTAATTTCCTGTACCTCTTGGAAGATCATTGTCAAGTTTCTCTTTTTTTTCTCAAGATTTTGTAAGATCTTCTTTGACATTCGGGCATAAATTTCCATGGCTTCTTCAATATACAAATCCCATCAAGTGTTAGCCTTTCTACCCATTAATCAATTCCCTTAGTGATAGATTGACATCTTTTAATTTGTGTAAGCTTGTCAAAGTCTAGACTATATATTGGGATACTATGAGATTTATTAATTGGCTGTTGATTCATATGTAAGATATATTAGATGAAATAAACTAAAACACTTATTTGTTTTTGAATCTTTACGTTCCTTTTTTCTTCAACTTTGACTCTTTTTGACAACATTCTCATAGAAAATTTAGCGTGATAGATATCACCCTCTACAGTTGAAGCATCCATGTCATTTTTGCTCAAATTAAAATCTACCTCTATGAATTCATGCTCATATTTATCACCAATGCAATCTACAATCTACAAAATTTGATGGCCTGTAACAGAGTTAAAACCATTCTCGACATTCTTTTAGCCCTTTTAGGCTTGGGTGTGTCTTGTAATAGCTTGGTCATCATGTCAACCTTGATACCTATCAAAGGGGTGTATCTTTTCTTCTTCTCTACTAAATTCTTCAACCAAGGAGGGGAGGTAATTATAGAGGAAATTGCATTAACATTGATGACTACATTATTGGATGACAGAAGAATGAAATTAGATGACATAGATTCATTTAACATAGAAAAATTAGAATTATCAAATAGGTAATTAAAAATATTATTTTCACCAATTTGATGAAATATAATGGAATCATTTTCTTGGATAGTGGCGACAAGAGTTGACATTATCTTGGTTGATGACGACATAGAATCACTTGTCTTCTTATCAATTTTTCCTTTTGATGGCATTGATGTATCTTCTTCACACACAATCTTTAACCTCTTATTATCTTTACGTTTTTCTCTATCTCCTCCAGACTATGAAATAACTCTTTTTGAAGAAGAGTTTGTACCACTTGGAGCCTTCAAGATGTTAGGGATTTGAGATGTGCTTTGATCTCTATTCAAAGTTCCAAACTATGTGGAGGAATCATCACATTCTTTTGCTTTCTTCTCAATCCATTTACTTGTTCTCTCAAAGACAAATGAGGTTATGACCTTGATATCTGTAAATTTTATATTAGACCCTTGGGGTTGAGGAAGAGAACTGAGGGAAACATCTTGATAGGCTTCATCAACCATTTCGGTGCTATTATTTATGCAATCCTTAGGAATTGGTAATGAAAAATAGAATGCCCTAACTTGGTATAATGTTAGCATTATCCAATTTCTTACTTAGACTTCCCTCTCATCCACAAAATCTTCCCAATTTTCTTCCAATTGGGGTTGATGTTCGTGCAAGATTCCTCCATAGAAAAATATTTGGACAAATTTATTGCTATCAAAATGTGGCCTTGAGGACAAAGATTGGAAGTTTTATTTTGCTAAAGTTCTTTCTATGTCTCTTATGGCTTTACTACTGTTGCATAAAAAATTAAAAAGGGAAACAAGAAAGGAATATCCCTTCTTATTTATTTCAAAATATTTAATATCTACCTTTTCCATTAGGTAGAAAAATTCTAGAAGAAAAAGGTAATCAAAGACATACCTTTTAAATGTTAATGGGGCATTTTCATAACCCCCATTCTCAAATAGGAAAATTTCTCAAACTGAATGAAAAAGTTGTCGAATTGTGTTACTAGGGTTACTTATAAAGAAATTATTTGTTCAGGTGACCCTTCAATCCTTTTGATCATAACCCATAAGAAAGCATCGTTAACACAAAGGAAATATTTCATTCCCTCTTCTTTATACAAATGTGGAAAACATTTGAAAATAGGTGTGTTTTCTATGAGAGACCCTAGGGTTCTCAAACCAGGTGATATAACTCTTTATTGACAAGAATATAAAACAATATAGAACACATGTGGAATGAACTCCTTTGTTTATTATTGGCCATATGGTTGTGTAAATGCTCACTCATCAGTTTAGCCCAATCAATATATGGTTTCTTACCACAAATGATCAGTATGAATTGGCACATCCAAGAATTGAACTCACCAAAATTGGGGCTTACCACAACATGATGCAACAAGGTAATTGCATCAACAATTTCTTCTTTAAAGTGGCTCCTCTTAAGGTGAGTAGGGAGTTTGGACTTACCTTTCTTTTAATTTTTTCAACTAGCTCTTAAGAATATGGTTCAAACATCAATATCTTCTATCATTGAAATAATTCCACCCTAATTCTATAGACACATCCATGAATTGGTCTTGGCGAGGTATCTTCAATAGTTGTGAGACAATTTTAGTATCAATTTTTGCAATTACAAAGCCATCAAAGGTGTGAATCTCTTGTGAACCTGGGTGATAACTATTAGCACATGAAACAACTAACTTTGGGCATGGAATAGTAGGTGAGAAATTTCTAGCACCTATGAGTCCACATTTGATTATGTTCTTGCCAATGGGAGAAATAGTCTCTTGTTTCATTCTTCTCAGGATGTCTTGAAGGTTTACATCACCCATACATGTATCCTTTACATTTTCTAAGTCATCTTCTATTATGGGAAGCATTAGAGAAATCCAAAATTTAAACTTCAAGCACACTAAATTGTTAACCAGAGTCTCCATAATTCTAGTGGTCACCAAGTGAGCTTGCAAGATGCTCAGAGGAAATCCGCTACACAGATTCATGAGAGAAATACCGAAACTTTTGCACCAACCAGCCCTTAAATAATTTTCACCTTTAAATCAAGAAATAGTAGAGGGATAAGAATTCTAGGTCTAACCAATTTCTCAGCTCCTTCGTGATCTCCTTTTTTATGTTGAAGCTCTGAATCTTCCTTGGTGAATATTTGGGACAAAATGAATTTTGAAAAAGATGACAACCTTTTAAATAATTAAAGCATTAATTTCATTTAATTTTGGCAGGTAGGGTACGATCATTCTCCCTCAAAAATTGTGCCAGCACATTTCCCATGTTCTTCACCAACTAATGGTTATTAATGAGTTGCACTTGCTGATATCTTAGTAAGATTAGCCTTGAGAAATAGAAATAGTATTGAGCCAGGGAGTCAGCAAATCATTGAACTACTGAATGGTTTAAAAATAGGGTAGAAAGGTTCAAAGCATCTATGACTTATTGACTAGGAAGGGAATCACTTCTACATGACCAACAACTTAGATACAATACATAAGGAAATATTTAGGTGATCGAGTGTAGTATCCTTCCATGACACACTCTTCTATGATGTTCTTGATAGATACTTATGGCTTTGTTTATGTTTCTGATGCTCATAGTTCTATATTAGAAACTTCATCTTGACGGTTGGTATATTATGTTTCTACATTGGATGGTGTTATACTCAAGACTATGATGATGTTAGGATTCATGTTTGGTTATTTATGTTTACTTATTATAATGATGTTGTGGCTTATATTTATTTATGATGATGTTGTGTCATGTGCTAACCCTATTTCATATTTACATTAGATATGATATTGATGTTATTGATGATGTTATGTCTTTTCTATGTTGTCATATTTCTATGGACGTGAAATGGATGATGTCACATCACTCATTTATGAGAAGGGTGTGATGTTGAGATTATCTTTCACCTATTTGTTACCTTATGTTTTTTATACATGTTGTGTAAAAATGTTTGGTGTTATGTAGGATGTAGGTACTAGGCATCAATTCCACCTGGTCTCACAGGTTTGAGCAAGCCTCTAATCCCAATGGCAGTTGATCCAAGATGACATAAGATCTTATCACATTCTAAAGCTAGTCAATGTCTTGTCAGTTCTAGTGTTTTAGCCTAAGTCTTCTTATTGGGTTCTATGTGGTTTAAGTTTGATATATTTTATTTAACTTTAAGATTGGTTGATATTATAAGGTTGAGATGAATAATAAATATATTATCATGCATAGCCCTATGTGTAAGTAATTAATTATGTTATGTATATATATGCATTTATTGTGAGTCTTATAACATAACATTGATATTATTTTATGGAATTATATTACTATTGTATTTATGTATATCTATGGATTTAATTATTTATTTTTTATTTTATTGGTCATTTGGAGTTGTGTTTTGGTAATTAATTATTATTATCCTTTTCTTTTGAATGTGGATAAGGAGTGATGTTGTGTTTGAATGGAAAGTTGCTAATTGAGTTATCATTCAAAAGGAAAGGATTTTTTTTTTGGGTTTTCATGTATTTTTGGGGATTTTTGGAAAAGAGAGAGTTTTGTTTTACATATGGTTTTTGTTTTGGAGAGGGTGGTTTTTCATGGAGATGGTTGATCATGGTTTTCAAATATCCGGTTGTAATTTGATGTGTTGAAGGTTTACAACTTTAGATTTGAAGATGCTTTCTTTGGATGTTGGGTTAAGATTTCTTGTGCGTGCTTGAGCATGGTTTGAGGAGTTGCTTGGATTGTTTCATAGTTGTGTTTTCATTGGAGAAGTTTATTTTGTTGTGGATTGATCATTGTGTGAAGGGTTGTTTGTATGGAGACATCTTTCTTCCAACTTTCTTTGTCTACTTCTTCTTTATTCCAAGTTGGTAGTTTTCCCAATCTTCTTTTATTTATGTATTTTTGCTTCAAATATGGGAAAATATTGTTTGTTGTGTTTAAAAATGATGTCTTTTATAGTACTAGTAAATTTTGGGTCTTGATTTTGTGTCTCGTAGATTGGATAATTAGAGTGCTTTTGTTCGCTTCTCTAAGAAGTTGTCTTTTTAATTATGTTTTTCCAATTATGTTTCTAGGTAGGAAATACCCCCTTCTCTATTGGGTACGAGTCAAATTATGTGTTCAAAGTTGTTTTGGAGTCTGTTTTTGGGTTTAAAGTCATTTTCCGTGTTATGATCTAGTCTTTTGTCTTATATGTGCTATATTTGTTTCATATACACCATTTTCTGTTGTATATGTGTCATTCTTGTGTTATAAATGCACTATTTCATGTTGCGTATGTGCCAGAAGAATTTGTAAAAGTGCCAGTATAAGTTGTATATGCTTTAAAAGAATTAGGAAAAGTGCCATTTCATAGTTTTTCATTGTGGTTGAATTTTTTAAGTCTGTGTCAATCAAGGCCGAATCAGAGGCTTGTTTGGGAGTCTTTAATTTTTTGTAATGTCTTTTCCAGAAGCTGACTGATTGAATTTGAGGAATTTATGTGTTATTTTGTCTTCCTTATGTATGCATGCATATTGGATTATCAGTCTTGCACTCTTGATGTTACATGAAACCTATTTGATGGGAGTAATGTGTTAAGATTGGATATGTTCAGATCTTCGGTATAGAACCTATGTGATGATGTCTCGTGTGAATTTTATGATTCCTTTATATTTATGTTTAACCCTAGGTTTTAGGAGCATATTAGGGGGAATGGCTTCCAAGTGGGTGCCAGGGCCCTAAGTGGTTGCTAGGGAATCTCATTGGAAGTTTCCTTAATCCAATGATAATCTTAATTAATGAATTTAGAGGTTTGGGTAGTTTTCACATTAACAAGATAATTGTGTGCCCCACTCATGGACTAGAGTTCTTGTTAAGGCTTAGGATGAGATTGGAATGGCCTAATGACATGATCATTCTTCCTTGTCCTCATGAAAGGATGAGTTGGTTCCGCATGGGTGTCACTTGGGTGTCAGGGTCTAGTGAGAGACTACCAAGGAAACCCTTTTGATGGCATATGAGGACACTTTACCCTATGTTTGTCCTAGGATCTTAGCCTTTGTGTTGTCTAAAACCTCTGGTAAGTCAATGTTTTATGGTTAAGCCTATGTCTTTTTATGCTTGGTCTTTCTATATGTTATAAGTTGGTGCAATTTTATGCTCTCATGTTTGTATAGATGTCAGCCTAGGTCTAGAGTGTGTGTGGTGCCTTATGTCATTATCGAGAGCACAAGGGGTGAACCGTTTTGGTTCCACATGGTCGAGTGGTTTGATGCCTTCTACCATTGGGATTCTTTGTTGGATGTTCATGTGCATTATTGAGGATTATTCTTGTTTCTAGTTCTTGTACTATGGGTTCATGGAGCAGATGTGATCTATTCTATATGTTCAAGAAATATCATTGTAATATCTAATTTGGATATTATTCATGTAATCAATATATCATGATCTTCTATTTGTGATAGATAGTATATATTTGTAATGTAACTTGTATGAGATGTATTATGAAATGTAAGACGATTTCATGTGGTTCATTATAAGGGCATCTGGTACCAACTATATTTTAGGGGTGTGGATTATCTAGTATGTTAGGAATATTAACTTAGGAACATTAGGTTTTGGTGTATAAAATGGACTTAATACCTTAGAAGTGTTAGAATTGTAGGTATTCATGATTATAATCCTAAGGTTTAAATCATTACATTCCTATGTTATGTGTAATGAAGGGAATTAGCTTAGTTAGGTTAATAACATGCATTATTGCTAATTGATGTTGCATATATCTTTACCATGGTTGTATCTAAGTAATGGCATTGAGTTACCCTAGGGAATGAAATTTCAATGTTAAGATAATTTCTGCTTGTGCATTTAGAATTATGTAATTATATTAATTTAATGTATGCATTTCTCTTAAGCTTTATGTGTTGTTTTAACAATTTTAAAAAATATATATCTCTAAGTTTGCTAGTTAGGTGGTCAATTTCTCTAGGGTATTCTTGGTGGGGATTACATCAGGCGGTTCAAGAACTAATATACACGTCGATTTAGCTTAAAGGGTAAGTGGCTGACACACTAAGTGTTGGGAATTAATATAATCATTTGATGGTCTTACCAAGGCTAGAATCCTATTCCAAGTCTTTTGGAATCGGTGTTTGAAGTCCATCATATGCTCAGGTGGAGATCTTTTGATGGTAGTGAGCTACTCCATCAGTGAGAGATGATCTGACTTGTCTTCAAAATGCCTATTCAATCGATCTCCTAGTTGGTCCCATGTAGCTATTGAGTTTACAGTTAGGCCTTTGAACCATTGGAGGGATTTACCCTTGAAAGAAGCTACATGAGCCTCAATGCAATATTTTCTTCAGTGATGTGATGCACTCAACACAAGGAGGCAACATCTCTAATATGCTCTATGGTTGTAGTATGATCTTCCCCGGTGAAGAAAGGTAAGCTCTTGAGAGCTCCAGCAGGAATGTCATCATGTTGGGCCAAATTCAATGGGCTTCCTTGATTAAAAGGTATAAAAGGTCGATTCCTAGGAGGATTATTATGAGCCATATTGCTTCTTTAAGGATTTGAACTACTAGGAATTAAATAATTTGTTGGGATTTGATTGCAAGAACTTGCAAATAGAGGATTGCTATAAGTTGTAACAATAGGTTGAGAGTTGGGGATGATAGGAAAAACACCACTTGCTAGATTTGATGCTTTCTTCACTACCGTAGCCTTCCTTTTGGGGACTGATAGATATGAATGCTCTACATGAGCTGAACTTTTCCTAGTTTGTATTTTTCTCATATGCTAAGTAGGTTGAACTACTAAAAACCAAAGACTAAGAGTTGCTAGGTGTTGAAAATTCTCCTTATTGAAGGCTGGAATACTGTTCTTCAAACCAAAACAACAACAAATTAAAGTTCTTTTTGAACTAAAACTCAATTTGAGGTACCATCGGGCATGCCAAAAACTGTTATCACAAGGATTTTCACCTGAGAGCTAAGTGTGATGCTCAACAATCCCATGAAACATGGGAACATCTTTGAGCCTGTGGGTTGCTCATAGTGACGATGAACCTCTAGATTATGGGTTGGATCCCCTTTTGATATCATAAAACTAATGAATTTGATGAGAAAAGAGGAAGAAAGGTACTCTTGAATTTAAACTACTAACTAACAAGGTGATGCACCAATGACTGAAAATGACTTGATATGCTGATAAAATCACAAAAACATCAACTATGAAGCTAAATTCTCACAACTCAGCAATACATGCTTTGCATAAATGATTCAAACGAAAGGTCTAAGTTTTTCTAATGTTTGTAAAAAGGAAAACAATTGTGTTTTCACAATTTCATACACCATAAATGATGACACATCCACTGACCTGCACTCTAGCATGCTAATCTTGTATCAAACGTTGAAAGAATTTATGAAAATGAAGGATTTTTACACAAAATCATAATATTTCTATTAAACTATTCACATTAAACAATTTGACAAGAATATATATGAGAAGAAATTGAGATTCTTTATTGACAAAAAGGATTTTTTGCATTACAGGTTGTGAGGCCCTACCCCGACTCATCCTGGCATTTCTGTTATTTTCATGATGAGACTATTATGGATGCTTTATTTTTAAGCATTATGGATTTAGAACTTATATGATTCCATGATTTGGATAACATTGACGTATATTGATGCTTCATTTTTATACATTATGGATATGAAATTTTATATGATGCTAGAATAGAATTACTTCGAGATGATGTATGTCATTATTGGATTTGCAGGACTTCATTATGATGATAGAAATAGGGTGCTTATAATAGGGTGAGGATTATGATAATTGCTTGGGTGGATCAATTAGGATATATGAGATATTGATTTATTACTGTCAATTGTATGAGTGTTTGATGTGTATTCAAATTCATGTGTTTCATAATATATTTGTGGTTATTTGGAATTACTAATGTGTAAATTGAGGTGCACAGGAAAAATTATCCATGTGACCATGGAAATATTATGGAGAACCAAACCTAGACCTATGTACATTTGTAAAGTCGGGGGTTGTCTATTTGGAGAGACAACACCCCGTTTGTATCATATTTAATTTGTGAAAGTAAATGATGCATGTGTGATGAATTGATTTTATTAATTTGTGTAATCCAATAGGAGACAAATTCCATGTGTGATTTTTATAATTTATTTTATTGTGTCACTTGACACATGTGCTGATTAGTGTCATTGATTTTGACTTGTCTCTTGGAGGGGGTTTGTTTCTACCAAAGCCATTTCAAACATTTGAGTGTGGTCCCAAATTTGCCTTGGGTAGGGAATCTTGCGAGTGGTCAACTCAGGTTTGACCCGTAGGTTAACTTCAATTGGGTTTCTAAGGGGTCAAATGGACTCCTAGGGTTAGTTTTAGGGCTTTTCCAAAGGTCCAAAGGGTATACCTATGGGTTAGGGGTATTTTTAAATATGTGACTATTCCCATGTGACTGTTTAGTCACCTCAAAAAGTGGTTTTTCCAAGGTGAGCGAAAATTCAACTTAGAAGGTTCCTCCTAGGATAGACAACCTTCCCTTTTGGTGTCAGAGTCTCTTCCCCATCCTCTCTTACCTTTTCTCTTTCCAGTTTTAGCAACATGTAAGAGGTTGGGAAGACCAACCAATGGGAACTCTCACTCTATCCAAGGGGTTGGGAAGAGTGAGAGAGGCCTTCTTAGGCAAGGATTAGGGACTTAGTGAGTTAATCACCCACTCTCCATTGTTGGAGATCATGCAAATTTTGAAGAATAGTTGTAGGATAGAATTTTTGGCCAAGTGTTGGTGAAGAGATTGTGTGGATTTGGGCTGTTCATCCCCAACTAAATCTATCAAAACCTTTGGGCAGATTAAGGTTGGTTCTTACGCTCTTTTTGTTTATGTTGTATATGTATGTTTGAATAAATGCTTGTATGAAAAAGTTGTTATATGTATTTTACTTTGTGGAAGAAAATGTAATTTTTTCCTTTGTTTTTTTTTATGCTTTTCTTGTATTGGGAGTGTCCAAGGCCTTCTACTCTTGGGAGAGTAGGATGGTCTTGGGGTGGAAGAAGTATGACAGCCTTGGGTGAGAGGCTCTCCTTTATGGAGAGTGAACTCAAGGGTGTTCTTTGTGACCCTTGTTGCATAGCCTTGTGTATGCATTTGGGGGTCATAAGGAGAGATGATATGGCTTATATGCCTTTGGGGTGCATAAGGATGTGGGGATGTATTTGTGTTGTATTTGGTTTCCATGAGGTGGCTTGAGATGTTCCATGCTTGCAGTCTCCCCAATGGTATTTGGTCCACTTCCACTCGTGGAATATCATCACAAGTTGTGGTGAAGTGTAGCCTTGGTTGGGAAAATTGTTTGTTGTGTGTTTACCCATTTGCTTGTTGTGGTTGTTTGTGTGTAATCCGTCTAGTGCTTGGTTCTCCAAGCTCGGGGGTGGCTTCTAGTAAGCCTAGGCTGGGAGGTGAGCACTCCATGGTCAAGCTTTATGTTTTTTATTTGCAGGTTGCTTGGGATGGGAAGGAAAAAAGAAAGATATAAGTTGCTGGTTTTTACTTGAGTTGCAGAAAAGATTAGAAAAAAAAAAAAGATGTATTTATGTTGTAGCTTTGTAAAGAAAAGTCAAATGTTATATTTATTTTCCAAAAGAAAAGAAATGTATGTATTTTATTCTATGTTCTTATTCATTGGAAGGGAGAGACTAGTAGGGTTTTCAAACCCATTTGTAATGTTATCTACATTCTATTCTAAATATGCTTAAAGAAATGCATTATTCTACTTAGTTATTTTTGCAAAAATGAAATGTATGAGTTTTATTAAGTCCTATAGTTACCAAAAATAAAGTTGTTGCATTCATGTTATTTTTGAAATTTAAAGTTCTTTTATTCCCTCATGCAATAAAATTATGGGAATGGGAAAAGCATGTATATAGACCTCTTGAGCTAAATACAAATACAAATTGTGTTAAATAGGTTTAATACATCTATTTTTAAGTTGATTTTAAATGTTTCTAAGCTACTATAGTTGTTGTTAAAAATTACTGCATTCTGTCATTTTATCTATTGTAGAATATAAAATCTAGTTTATTTCATTCTGTCACTTATTTATTGCAGAAAATGTATTTAGAATTAAGAAGTCATCTATTTCCAAAGTTAGCATTAGATAAAATAAAAAAAAAGGGAGTGGAATGCATTATTCTAAATATACTAGCTTGTTGTTTGTGATTTAATTAAAATGAAATAGTTACAAATTGTCTTAAGCAATGAAAATATAGTATATTTTAATAGCATTCTCATATATTTTAAAACTTAAAAAAAAAAAAAAAATCTTCTCATCTATTTCATGCTGCTATTTTCTTTATTAGTTTCCTGCATGATTTATAAAGTTGAAATAAATAAATAAATAAATTGAAAGCTTAAGTTGTGCATATATATATATATATATATATATGGGAATCTACATATTTCATTAAAATATATATACATATACATATATATATATATATATAAATGTGTTGATTTTATTTTTTAAAGCAAAATAAATAAATAAATTAAAAAAAAAGAATTTTTATGGCCTGTGAGCCACACCCCCCCCCACCAAGGGTTCCGCGGAACCGAGCTCCATGCGGAGGCCCTCGGCGGGCTGAGCCCCACAGAGCCGCCGATGGCGCGCTGCAGGACGCGACCCGCAGAGGCGGCCTTGGCCGCCACTGCAAGCCGCGCCCCGTAGGGATGTCGTGGCGCCACTGCGGGTCGCGCCCTGCAGGGACGCCTCGGCATCATTGCGGGCCGCGACCCGTAGTGGCGCCTCGGCCCCGCTACGGGAGGCCCCACCTGCCCTGTTGAAATCCCCCCCCCCGCCCACCGTGCTATCAAAAACATATCCGCCACCTCCACTGCGAAAATCGCAGTCCCTGTGCCACTCCATGGCCGCCGCTCCCAAACCTGGTCAACAAAAAAAAATACAGAACACATGCACAACAAGCCCTAACCCAATTTTTGGTTTAGGGCAAAACACACATGAATAATAAAAAAATAAACATATGTGGGTTAAATAAAAAGTTAGGGTTTAACTACTTTATTATAAAATAAAATAAATAATATAAAGGGGGAAACCCTATTCGAAATTTGGATAGGGTGTTCCCCCATGGACTTTGAACAAGGTTATTTCTTTATTTGTCAACTCTTAATAATCTTTTATGGGGTTAGATATACCTCTGTATAATTGTGTATATATATAAATATATAGACATATATATTTTTATATATATTTATATACATAATGTTATATCTTCCTATAGAATAATACCTAGTTATATATGTAGTCATATTCATATATATATATATATATATATATATGACATATAAATTAAGGTGTTAATTGGATTAATTAATCTAATAGTGAAATTTACTTTTGCTATTAAGTAGAGTTTGTCTTAGGGCTTTAATTAAAAGCTAGATTTAGAACCCTTTTTGGATTTGATCTTTTGGGGGATATAAAAATAAATTTTTGGAAATAGTTAGCCTTAGAGGATAGATTTTATTGGCCAACTTTAATAAAGTTTTATAGCACTATTTCATTATGGGATTAATCGACCCTAGAGTCATACTTTAGACAACTTATAATTATTGTTAAAAATAATAATAGGTTTTATAAAGCTAATTGCTAGGGCAAATTAATTTAATTCTTGGGCAATTAATAGGCTATTTGAGATTAATAAAATCTCTTGCAAATTAAATTAGAGATTTTGTTCAATGAGTTTAATTATTTATTAATTAAGGGAGATAATAATAATTTCTTTGGAGAATTAATATTCCGCTTTTAATTTAGATTATTTTCGCTTAATTGATTTAGTTGTTAGATTATCTCCAAACTTAGTTAAGACAAGACTGATTAATGCATTATTTAGCAAATTTAGTTTTATTAGGTTAAGTTTTTTAAAAAAAATTTACCCCGTTTGTGCCCAAAAGTTTGGGCATGACATTTTGGTATCAGAGCAAGGTTTCCAACACTAAGAACCTTTCTCCATTAGGTTTCTCTGTAATTATTTAATTAATTAAATTATATCTATTTTTATTTTTTTTATTTATTATAGTTAATTTTTTAATAAATTAAATCTTTCTCCGAAAAATTATTTATTTATTTATCTCATTTTATTTTATGTTCTTATAAGGATGCCTCCAACTACGCGACAAGCTCACAAACATGGTAGAGGTCCTAGGCGTGAACGCATGGCATGTGAAGAGGTCAATAGGGAGGAATCGGTCCCGGAAGGGAACCCAGAGGCTCCTTCTGAACGGCCGATTGACCCGAACTGAGACATCTTGTTAGCTCTATAGAACCTGATTGGCATAGTCCAAGATAGGCTTCCGGTAGTGGATCATCATGCTGAAAACCAAAACTCAGGGAGCCATAGAACAGTCTAACGGGAACGGAGTAGGAGTCCACCTCCTAATCCCATAGAGAGTCAGGCTGGGCATGAGCCCAAGTCCGTTCACCTACCAGCACCACCTCCAGTAGTAGCACCAGTGTATTATGAGAGGGCACGTCGAGATCCAGGGGATCTAATCAGAGAGGTTATGAGCCTTTAGCCACCATCTTTTGGGGGATCTACCGATGGGGTAGAAGCAAAGGCATGGCTTTTGAGCCTGGATAGGTGCTTTGCATTGCACTCCTACGAGAGCAATCTAAAGGCACGTGTAGCAATCCACCTATTGAGAGGAACGACCTCCATATGGTGGAGGCAGGAGGAATATAAATGTGTCTTAGTGGCAGATACTCTCACATGGGAGATTTTCACAGAGAGATTCAGGGAGAGGTACTTATCAGAGCACTACAGACAATGTAGGGTGGATGAGTTCCATGACCTTCAACAGAAGGGTCTTTCAGTGACCCAGTATGAGAGCAAGTTTTTCAAACTCTTATTGTACGTGGACTACTTAAAAGACAAGAAGCTTCTCATTAATCGATTTATCAGAGGGCTGAATGCCGACATAGCAGGACCGGTGCGGATGGCTGTTCCAAGGAGCCTTCGGGTTGCCGTGGAGAAGGATTTGATAGCAGAGGAGATTCAGGTCAGACCTCAGGACTCGAGGGATCAGTCCCAGAACTATAACCCTACACCCCAGACTTATGGGTTTCAGAAACCCCATTGGAAGGGTAACAAAAGACACACATTGGGGTTCTCTGAAACCCTTCCGCAGTAGCAGTCACAACAGAACCAGAGGCAGAGGCCTCCGCAGAGTCAGCAGGGCGTAAAGCCCAAGCAATGGCAATCCCAAGGTCAGAGGAAAGATCAGTGATCTCAGGTTCCTTACACACCTCCGGCGAGGACTCAATAGTCCTCTAGGGGTGGGTACAGTGGTTCTAGCAGAACAGGGGGACAATCTTTCTCCAGACCATAGGGCGTGCAGTTTCAGGCACGTGGCACTTGCTTCACATGTGGAGCCATGGGACACATGGCGAGAGAGTGTCCTCAGGGTCAGATGGCAGGCAGTCAAAGGATGGCAACATCAGAGCTGACAGTTGGGGATATGGGCAAGTCCCATAGGGTTTTCGCAACGGTTGACAACCACCAAGCAGAGCATCAGGCCACGGTTATTGAGGTTGCAGGTATGATCAGAGGTAGCAGAGTATCTATATTATTTAATTTAGGAGCTACTGACTCTTTTATATCTCCATTGGTTGTGGAGCATTGCGGGCTAGTGGCAATTAGACAAGAGGTCAGTTGGGAAGTGGAGTTAGCTTCAAGGGCTAGAGTGTCAGTGGAATCAGAGGCTAGGGGATGTCAGCTTCAGATTGGTAATATCACCACTTTAGTAGACCTTAGAGTTACACCACTCGGATCATATGGCATCGTACTTGGCATGGATTGGCTTTATGCCCACAAAGCCAAGATGGATTGTCACCTAAAAAAGATCAAGTGTGAGGATGATCATGGTTCTTCCATAGTAATCACTGGAATTCAGAGACCCATGTCTCTTCGTATGATCTCCGCAATTCATCTTAAGTGGAGAATGTGAAAGGGATGTCAGTTATTTGCCATCACCATTAGTGATAGAGAAGAAGAAGATGAAAAGGAACCATCTATTGATGACCATCCTATCCTTAAAGGATTTTCAGACGTATTTCCTTCAGAGTTACCCAGTATGCCACCCCATAGAGAGATTGATTTTCATATAGACCTTGTGCCAAGAGCCAAGCCAGTTTCAAGAGCACCATATAGGATGACCACAAATGAGCTTAATGAGCTCAAGATGCATCTTGAGGAACTTCTAGAGAAATGCCACATTCATCCTAGTGTATCCCCTTGGGGTGCACCAGTCATCTTCGTGAAGAAGAAGAAGGGATCTCTCCGATTATGCATGGATTACCGTCAGTTGAACAAAGTAACCATCAAGAACCGATATCCTTTGCCCAGGATCGATGATTTATTCGACCAACTTTAGGGTGCCAAATTATTTTCCAAAATTGATCTGAAGTCAAGGTACCATCAGTTGAGGATAGTGGATAGCAATATCCACAAGACCGCATTTTGCACTAGATATGGCCACTATGAGTTCACTGTGGTTTCATTCGGTCTTATGAATGCCCCAACTGTTTTCATGAGTCTCATGAATGGAGTATTCCGCACATTCCTTGACCATTTTGTGATTGTGTTTCTCGATGACATATTGGTATATTCACGAGATGAGAAGGAGCATGAGGAGCACCTAAGATAGGTTTTGTAGTGTTTGAGGGATAATTAGTTGTATGGCATTTTGTCGAAGTGTGCTTTCTTTAGAACAGAGGTCAAGTACCTTGGTCATGTTATATCCAGTGATGGGATCTCAGTTGACCCATCAAAGATCAGAGCCATTATGGATTGGCCAGCGCCAACCAGTGTGACAGAGGTCAGGAGCTTCATGGGCTTAGCAGGTTATTATCGACATTTTGTTGAGGGATTCTCTAGAGTTGCACATCCTATTACTTCTCTTCAGCGTAAAGGGAAGAAATTTGAGTGGACGGAGAAGTGCGAGAAGGCCTTTCAGAAACTTAATAAGGCACTCACTAGCACACCTATCCTTGTGGTGCCAGGTACCTCAAATGACTTCATGGTTTGCACAGATGCTTCCTTAGAGGGTTTAGGAGCAATCCTTATGCAGGATGGCAGAGCTATAGCTTTTGAGTCTAGGAAACTTAAGACTCACGAGCTTAATTACCCTACTCATGACCTTGAGCTTGCAGCAGTAGTGCATGCACTTGTGAGGTGGAGACACTTCCTTTTGGGTCACCACTTTGAGCTACATTCAGACCTCAGAGCCTTCAGTACATATTCGCTCAGCCGAATCTTAATGCACATCAAAGGAGATGGATGGAATTCTTGTGCGAGTATGATTTTGACGTTCACTACATCAAAGGGAAAGAAAACGTAGTTGTAGATGCTTTGAGTAGGAGACGTCACGAGGTATACACCATATCTATGGGCATGGATTTGAGAGATCAGATAATGCAACAGTTGCTAGAGGATGGATGGTATTTAGAGGTTTTCCAGGCTATACGATCTCAGGAAACTTTAGAAGGGAAATATGTGGATTATTCCTTAGAGTCCGATGAATTATTATGCCATAGAGGGCGCATCTATGTACCTTCTTCCAGGGGATTGTGGGAGTTCATTATCATGGAGGCTCATAGAGATCCTTATGCAACACATCCCAGAGTTAAGAAGATGCATGCAGACTTGAGGCAGTTATATCATTGGCCAGGAATGCGGTAGCTTATTGCTGAGTTGGTAGCCTGATGCCTCGAGTGTCAGAGAGTCAAGGTGGAGCACCGCCATCCAGGTGGGTTGCTCCAATCTCATTCTATACCAGAGTGGAAGTGGGATACTATATCCATGGATTTCATCATTGGTCTCCCTATGTCATCTCGTCGCCATGATGCCATCTTGGTGACGGTTGACAAGTTGACCAAAGTGGCCCACTTTTCACTAGTTCGGACCACCTTCACAGCACTAGTAGTAGCGTAGGTGTTCTTGTGAGACATTGTCAGACTTCATGGCGTTCCACGCAAGATCATTTTCAACAGGGATTCCCTTTTCACTTCTTCCTTTTGGAAGGCATTACAGGCAGCTATGGGTATAAAGCTCAATTTCAGTACAACCTATCATTCAGAAATGGATGGTCAGACAGAGAGGGTTAATCAGGTGTTAGAGGATATGCTTCACATGTACGTCATGGCTCACCAGACCAGATCGGAAGAGTACCTTCCCTTAGTGGAGTTTGCCTATAACAATGGGCATCACACATCTTTGGGGATGCCACCCTATCAAGCATTATATGGCAGACCTTGTAGGACACCGTTGAGTTGGGACCGCATAGAGGACAGAGTTGCTATTGGTCCTGAGATTGTTTGGGATATGGAGCAGCAGGTGGATTTGATTAGGCAGCATCTTAGAGAGGCACAGGATAGACAAAAGAAGTATGCAGATGCGAAGAGGATAGATCGCAGCTACTTGGTTGGAGATAGAGTCTTCTTGAGAGTGCGGCCGCATAAGAGTCCAATCCGCTATGGAAAGGGTTCTAAGCTCGCACCTTGTTTTGTAGGACCATTTGAGATCCTTGAGAGAATAGGACCAGTTACCTATCGTTTAGCATTGCCACCTAGCCTGTCGTGCATCCACAATGTGTTTCATGTTTCAATTTTGAGGAAATATATATATAATGAGTCTCATATTCTAGATTGGGATACCTTGCAGGTGGACTCAGACGGCCAGCTAGCTTTGGAGCCCATTCACATTTTGGCATGTCGGATGCTGGCCCTTCAAGGTCGAGAGCTGGACCAGGTTAGGGTCCAATGGGATTGCTATGATGAGGTTACAGCTTCATGGGAGGATGTAGCACGTATGAGATCACAGTACCCCCACCTTTTTGATGAACTCTAGGAGGAAGTTCATGCCTAGAGGGGGAGGGTGTGAGGCCCTACCCCGTCTCATCCTGGCATTTCTGTTATTTTCATGATGAGACTATTATGGATGCTTTATTTTTATGCATTATGGATTTAGAACTTATATGATTCCATGATTTGGATAACATTGACGTATATTGATGCTTCATTTTTATGCATTATGGATATGAAATTTTATATTATGCTAGAATAGAATTACTTCGAGATGATGTATGTCATTATTGGATTTGCAGGACTTCATTATGATGATAGAAATAGGGTGCTTATAATATGAATAGATCAATTTTGAGGATTATGATAATTGCTTAGGTGGATCAATTAGGATATATGAGATATTGATTTATTACTGTCAATTGTATGAGTATTTGATGTGTATTCAAATTCATGTGTTTAATAATATATTTGTGGTTATTTGGAATTACTAATGTGTAAATTGAGATGCGCAGGAAAAATTATCCATGTGACCATGGAAATATTATGGAGAACCAAACCTAGACCTATGTATGTTTGTAAAGTCAGGGGTTGTCTATTTGGAGAGACAACACCCCATTTGTATCGTATTTTATTTGTGAAAGTAAATGATGCATGTGTGTTGAATTGATTTTATTAATTTGTGTAATCCAACAAGAGACAAATTCCATGTATGATTTTTATAATATATTTTATTGTGTCACTTGACACATGTGTTGATTAGTGTCATTGATTTTGACTTGTCTCTTGGAAGGAGTTTGTTTCTACCAAAGCCATTTCAAATATTTGAGTGTGGTCCCAAATTTGCCTTGCGTAGTGAGTCTTGGGAGTGGTCAACTCAGGTTTGACCCGTAGGTTAACTTCAGTTGGGTTTCTAATGGGTCAAATGGACTCCTAGGGTTAGTTTTAGGGCTTTTCCAAAGGTCCAAAGGGTATACCTATGGGTTAGGGGTATTTTTAAACATGTGACTACTCCCATGTGACTGTTTAGTAACCTCAAAAAGTGGTTTTTCCAAGCTGAGCGAAAATTCAACTTAGAAGGTTCCTCCTAGTATAGACAACCTTCCCTTTTGGTGTCAGACTCTCTTCCCCATCCTCTCTTACCTTTTCTCTTTCCAGTTTTAGCAACATGTAAGAGGTTAGGAAGACCAACCAATGGGAACTCTCACTCTATCCAAGGGGTTGGGAAGAGTGAGAGAGGCCTTATTAGGCAAGGATTAGGGACTTAGTGAGTTAATCACCCACTCTCCATTGTTGGAGATCATGCAAATTTTGAAGAATAGTTATAGCATAGAATTTTTGGCCAAGTGTTGATGAAGAGATTATGTGGATTTGGGCTGCTCATCCCCAACTAAATCTATCAAAACCTTTGGGCAGATTAAGGTTGGTTCTTACTCTCTTTTTGTTTATGTTGTATATGTATGTTTGAAGAAATGCTTGTATGAAAAAGTTGTTTATATGTATTTTACTTTGTGGAAGAAAATGTAATTTTTCCCTTTGTTTCTTTTTATGCTTTTCTTGTATTGGGAGTGTCCAAGGCCTTCTACTCTTGGGAGAGTAGGATGGTCTTGGGGTGGAAGAAGTATGACAGCCTTGGGTGAGAGGCTCTCCTTTATGGAGAGAGATCTCAAGGGCGTTCTTTGTGACCCTTGCTACATAGCCTTGTGTATGCATTTGGGGTTCATAAGGAGAGATGATATGGCTTATATGCCTTTGGGGGGCATAAGGATGTGGGGATGTATTTGTGTTGTATTTGGTTTCCATGAGGTGGCTTGAGATGTTCCATGCTTGCAATCTCCCCAATGGTATTTGGTCCACTTCCACCTGTGGAATATCATCACAAGCTGTGGTGAAGTGTAGCCTTGGTTGGGAAAATTGTTTGTTGTGTGTTTACCCCTTTGCTTGTTGTGGTTGTTTGTGTGTAACCCGTCTAGTGCTTGGTTCTCCAAGCTCGGGGGTGGCTTCTAGTAAGCCTAGGCTAGGAGGTGAGCACTCCATGGTCAAGCTTTATATTTTTTATTTACAGGTTGCTTGGGATGGGAAGGAAAAAAGAAAGATATAAGTTGCTGGTTTTTACTTGAGTTGCAGAAAAGATTAGAAAAAAAAAAAAGAAGATGTATTTATGTTGTAGCTTTGTAAAGAAAAGTCAAATGTTATATTTATTTTCCAAAAGCAAAGAAATGTATGTATTTTATTCTAAGTTCTTATTCATTGGAAGGGAGAGACTAGTAGGGTTTTCAAACCCATTTGTAATGTTATCTACATTGTATTCTAAATATGCTTAAAGAAATGCATTATTCTACTTAGTTATTATATTATGAGGGAATATAATTTAAAGTTCTTTTATTCCCTCATGCAATAAAATTATGGGAATGGGAAAATCATGCATATAGACCTCTTGAGCTAAATACAAATACAAATTGTGTTAAATAGGTTTAATACATCTATTTTTAAGTTGATTTTAAATGTTTCTAGGCTATTGTAGTTGCTATTAAAAATTATTGCATTCTGTCATTTTATCTATTGCAGAATATAAAATCTAGTTTATTTCATTATGTCACTTATTTATTGTTGAAAATGTATTTAGAATTAAGAAGTCCTCTATTTCCAAAGTTAGCATTAGATAAAAGAAAAAAAAAGGGAGTGGAATGCATTATTCTAAATCTACTAGCTTGTTGTTTGTGATTTATTTAAAATGAAATAGTTACAGATTGTCTTAAGCAATGAAAATATAGTATATCTCTAGAGCATTCTCATATATTTTAAAACGTTAAAAAAAATAATAATCTCCTCATCTTTTTCATACTGCTATTTTCTTTATTAGTTTCCTGCATGATTTATAAAGTTGAAATAAAAAAATAAATAAACTGAAAGCTTAAGTTGTGCATATATATATATATATATATATATATATATTTATATATATATATTATTGTGGGAATCTACATATTTCATATGTGTGTGTGTGTGTGTGTTGATTTTATTTTTTTTAAGCAAAAATAAATAAATAAATTTTAAAAAAAGAATTTTTATGGCTTGTGAGCCATACCCCCCCCACCGAGGGTTCCACAGAGCCGAGCTCCACGCAGAGGCCCTCGGTGGGCCAAGCCCCGCAGAGCCGCTGGTGGCACCGCTGCAAGACGTGACCCGCAGGAGTGGCCTTGGCCGCCACTGCAAGCCGCGCCCCGCAGCCACTGCGGGCCGCACCCTGCAGGGACGCCTCGACGTCACTGCGGGCCGCGACGCGCAGTGGCGCCACTGCGGGAGGCCCCGCCTGCCCTGTTGAAATCGCCCCCCCCCCCCCCCCCCGCACAACCCACAGTGGCGCCGCTGCGGGAGGCCCCGCCTGCCCTTTTGAAATCGCCACCCCCCCGTGCTATCAAAAACACATCCATCGCCTCCACTGTGAAAATCGCAATCCCTGTGCCACTCCATGGTCATCGCTCCCAAACCTGCTAACAAAAAAAAATACATAACACATGCACAACAAGCCCTAACCCAATTTTTGAGTCAGGGCAAAACACACATGAATAATAAAAAAATAAACATGTGTGGGTTAAATAAAAAGTTAAGGTTTAACTACTTTATTATAAAAAAATAATAATAATAAAAGGGGGGAAACCCTATTCGAATTTTGGATAGGGTGTTCCCCCATAGACTTTGAACAAGGTTATTTCTTTATTCGTAATAATCTTTTATGGAGTTAGATATACTTGTGTATAATTTTATATATATATACATAAATATATAGACATATATATATATATATATATTTATATATATTTATATACATAATGTTATATCTTCCTATAGAAAAATACCTAGTTATATATGTAGTCATATATATATATATATATATATATATATATGACATGTAAATTAAGGTGTTAATTGGATTAATTAATCTAATAGTGAACTTTAGTTTTGCTATTAAGTAGAGTTTGTCGTATGGCTTTAATTAAAAGCTAGATTTAGAACCCTTTTTGGGTTTGATCTTTTGGGGGATATAAAAATAAATTTTTGGAAATAGTTAGCCTTAGAGGATAGATTTTATTGGCCAACTTTAATAAATTTTATAGCACAATTTCATTATGGGATTAATCGACCCTAGAGTCATACTTTAGACAAATTATAATTATTGTTAAAATAATAATAGGTTTTATAAAGCTAATTGCTAGGGCAAATTAATTTAATTCTTAGGCAATTAATAGGCTATTTGAGATTAATAAAATCTCTTGCAAATTAAATTAGAGATTTTGTTCGATGAGTTTAATTATTTATTAATTAAGGGAGATAATAATAATTTCTTTGGAGAATTAATATTTCGCTTTTAATTTAGATTATTTTTGCCTAATTGATTTAGTTGTTAGATTATCTCCAAACTTAGTTAAGACAAGACTGATTAATGCGTTATTTAGCAAATTTAGTTTTATTAGGTTAAGTTTTAAAAAAAAAATTACCCCATTTGTGCCCAAAAGTGTGGGCATGACACAGGTCTAGAAAATTGCTCATACTATGACTGATATTACTCATAAGGAAATGAGTTACAAAGTATCTTTGTAGCTACTACAGAAAATAAACTCAAAACTAAGGTAAAAAGATAGAAGAATAAGGACTTATAATAGAGTGAGGCTCCAAAATATTTGAATTTGAAAATCTGGCTCTCTTTGACTTGATGACTCCTTCTACTCAAAATTAGGTGCTAATTACCCGTGAATTTGAAATTTTAGTTTGTTGGGCAAGCTCAGTTGAAAGCCCTCAAAAACAGGGCTAGAATTGAAGGAAACTTACTAACTGTGCCTCTAAAAGTCCCCTTGGTTGATGAGTCACCCTTGGGGCCTTCAAATCAGGTGTAGGACGGCTGCTTCTATCTCAAAATCCCCCCCAAAAGGTGGGATTTCTCTCATGGTCACCCGACTCATTTTGAAATTTGACTTTGGAATTGTATTAATAAATAATTTTAATTTAAAATTCAAATGTCCCTCATTACAGTGTGCCCTATGATCTCCATATGACAAAAAATGTTTATGACACTTATAACCCCCTTCTTTGATGATGACCTTCAAGCCCATTGATACCACAAGATTTGCCTTGTAAGTGAAGGTTGCTCTAGCTGTCTCAGAATGATTATGACAATGATCTCTTTAGTGTTAAGATCGCATTGACTACTCAAATCTTTACTTTGACAGTGGCTACCTCTCTCTATGTCTGCATCATGTTACTGTGAATACTTCTCAAACCCTATAAACTATTAATGCTGCTAAGACCTTTTCCTATTTACTCTATGAATGCAACATGATGGCCTCAGACAGTCAAAAGGACTATGGTTGTCTTGAATATTCAATATAACTTCTCTTTTCACTATTGGATTGTATGTGACCATTGTTGACTTGAATCTTTATTGATTGTAATCATATCATGACCTTCTTCTTAGCCTATAGAAGACTTAAAATGTTGTGACTTTTCTCTTTGACTGTCTTTCAAACCTTTTTACTACTCTTATCACTATGATAATATTTTTTTACTATGATCTTTGGGTGTCTGAGACACCTTGTCCTTAAAATCATCTTCTTTGTCTTTGAGTGTTGGATCAATATCTTTGTTATACTATTCATACCTCGATATCCTATGACTTGAGGGTTGGCTCTGTCTTGTTGGCTTACCACTATGAACATTCCCTTTGTATGTCTATATACCAAGATCTCTGTGGATATCACTATCAAAAGGTGACATTGTTGTTGACTTAAGACAGTCCTTGCTTGCATTACATTGTTGTTTGATCTATCTTTTGACCATTGATCAAGTGGCTACTTGTTGAAGGTCTGATGTTATTTATGGATTTGACTACTATATCCTTTCTCTCTACTATTGGGTTTTAATTATCGGTCTATGGATTGATTTCTCTGATACAAATGGTGCCTTTTTTCTTACTATCTTCTTTGAGGATTACTATTGTATTTGACAGTGATCTATCTGATCTGCAAACTTACAAAGCTTTTCGACTGTCTTTCTTTTGCGATTTATCATTATCATTGCGATCTCAAATTCTCTAACCTTGTGTTCCATTATGCTCTATTGCTACTTTGTATTTTACTATGCCTCTGTGTTATCCTGAGATGGTACTATTTATTGATATCGTTGCTTGATCTCCATCAACATAAAACATGCCTTCGGCCATCTTCCTGATAAGTTTTGTCAAACTCGAGTCTCACAACAAAATTCCTTTTGTTTCCAATACGCATTAGAGCTACATCGAAACAAGAATTGTAAGCAAGATAACATAGCTTCATCTAGAAGCTTGAAGTGTCTCACACAAAAATTCTATCTATCATCAAAACTCATCAAACTTACACTGAAATCAGACTTATCGACAAGAGATGTCGCTTCTGGTAGCTACTTGGAGAGTCTTACCGATCACATAAGTCATGTCAAAATTATATTTGTCTCCAACACAACAACAAAGTCACACCGATATGGAAATTGTTGGTGTAACAACATGGCTTCGACATCAACTTAAACTTTCTTACCAACCTTGGATGTTATACCAAAATTCCTTTGTCACCAAGACAACACTAAACTCACACTAAAACAGGAGTTGTCACTAAGACAATATGACTTTGGTCATCCCTTGAACCATCTTGCCAAACACTAAGGTTACACCAAAAAAAGACTTTAGTGTAACCTTACAGAGTCTTTCCAAAATTGACTCTGAAATTTTCCTCCCTTGGCACAACATCATGGTCCTTTGGAATCTTGATCCATTGTATCTTACTGTCAAAGTCATTGAGATTTCCTTCATGGCTGTCTTTATGGCCACTGCTCTTCCATTTAAATTGCATTCTAAAGATTATGAAGGAGGCATTTCATCATCATTGTCCTTTCTCTTCTCTCTTTTAATTTTGATCCTCAGAATATGCACACGCCTGATATAATCATGCTTCAACTACTACTTGTTGTTTTTTGACAACCATTGAGCTATGAATGTGGAGTTAGGGCTTTAGCTATTAAATTCACTTAACAAAGCCTCAATTCTCTTGACCACGAGTAAATGGTCAGTTTGGACAATAACCAAATCAATGCATGGAAACTACAAACTTGGAGTTCCCTCCAAAGTGAAATATGATCTCCTTTTTACATTCCTTTTCTCTAAGAAAAGTTTTTTCAAAAGATTCAAAATGGGTTAAATGAAGAATCAAACCCACCTTTAACAATTTTGAAGTAAAATAAATCTTTGTCTTCAACTCCTTAATAATTTGAACTCCTTTTGACATTTTCCACAACATGATTATAAAATGAAGACCCTTGGCAAAGATTGTTGCTCTTTCTTAGCTTAACTACACAGATCATCCCAAATATGATACCAAAAATGAAGTTTTAAATTAAATATGCACATAGGTTATATGAACAATTGACATAGGAATGTAAATTGGACAACATTATGGCAACTCTATTGGGTATATTCCTACACTAAATGCACTTAGACCAATAGCCTTAATGACTTCCATTGGGCACATGAGTCTAGAAACTCATAAATCAGACTTGACCAAACTCAAACCTTTCTATTAGTAACATAGTCTAAACACACTCATGACTTCGACTAGACCTGCAACTAAACTACAAATGTGATAAACACTTGGAGAAAAATGAACTAGACTAACAAGATTGAAACAAGATGTTATAGTACCTTATTTGAAATAAAACTAATCTATAATGTACAAATGTCAAAATATCACCTCAATAGCAATGTTTGAGATGAATCCCATTGACTGGGATTGACACCATCTCTCCATTCAACCTAGACAAATGGAATGCATTATGCTACTTACACTCGGAGATAACATATGAACCACTCCAAGAGCATCAATATTTGTATGTTTACTTGGCCTGCTCTTGAACTCATCCCATTTCAGAAAAATATCTCCTTCTTTGAATGTTCTAGGGGAAGCTCTCTTGTCAAATGACCTCTTCATTTGAGGTTGACGTGTTTCCATATTCTTCATTGAATCATTTATCACTTCTTCTAACTCAACCAGCTGAGCCAATCTTGTTGTCATAGGTTCTTCTTCAATCACATCAAGATGACTAACTAAGTCAAGTGCTGGAAGTTCAAGAGAAATAGGTAGCCTTGCATCTTTCCCATATACAAGAATGTATGGTGATAGTCCTATTTACCTCTTTGGAGTGATCCTATCATCCCATAAGGATAATTTCAACTTGGTATGCCAAGCTCTTTGGTTTCCTTCCATGGTTCTTTTAATGATCTTGAGAATATTCTTGTTTATGGACTCTCCCTATCCATTGCCTTGAGGATAGTAGTTAGAAGAAGTATTGAGATAAACACCATTTCTAATAGCCCAATCAGATATTCGAGTTCCTATGAAAGCAAGTGAATTATCTAAAACTATAGACTCATGAACTCCAAACCTTGTTACCACCTCATAAAAGTTTAGAACAATTGTCTCATTTGCTTCTTTGAGGACCACAACCTCAGTCCATTTTGTGAAGTAATCTGTGGCTGTGAGAACCCATTTGTGGCCAGCACTTGAAGGTGGAATTATGACTCCAATGAAGTCCAAACCCCACTTTATAAAGGGATACTCTACTTGAATTGGCTACAATGGAAGGGTTGCTAACTTCGCCTTTCTTGCAAATATGGCACACTCTTTACATTTTCTTACCCACGAGTGTGCATCCTTAAACAAATTGGGCCAATAGTAGCCCCCTTTCATAATCTTGAGTTTTGTAGCTCTTGGTGAGAAATGTCCCCCTATTGATCCTTCATGAAACTCATGTAAAACATTATCCACTTGATCAACCTCTATGCATCTTAGTAAAAGACCATGAAAATATTTCCTAAAAAGAATACCATTCAAAAGCACATAAGGAATTCATTTAAGCCTATAATACTTGTTGGCCATTTGGTAGAATTGATTATGTTTTGCATTGATGTTTTGTCATTGATGTCAACACTAGTTGTTTGGATGCTTTATCGACACGCTTCTAGTGCCGGTAGGTTGAGTGGTTTTTGGTTAACTTGGATCCGACATGATCTGGTTAACTCCGGTATAATCTGGTGATGGAATTGACTTGTTCATAATGCCTATACTCATAATTGGTCAGTTGGTTTTGGTTTGGTGATTGGATGCTATCCTGCTTACATAGAAGATTGGATTCTGGTTTTGGTGAGGGTTTCACCGATAGATCTTTTGATGGAGATCTTTGATGCATTGCATAATTGGTGTTGGTGCAGCTTCTCATAGAGTTTCAGGATGTTGTTGGTAATTTTGTTCAAGACTTGGCATTTGGAGATCATTGCTGAAGCGTGTGGACCTATTATTGGTCCAAGTTGATCTAGGTTATAGATCGGTATTAATGTAACGTGTGGACAAGAATTATTGTTGTATTATGGGATGTCTTATGTGTTGGATATTATTTATTTTAGTCTAAGGCCGACATGGTTTGTAATAATGTAATTGGTTTATTGTCTGGTAGTCGACCTGATTATTTATGGTCGAGGGTTTGTATAAATATGATGTAAGATCTCATTGTAGATCATCATGGCTATTGTAAGAGGTCATGGTCAAGGAATGTAGTGTGTGAATATTATAATATCATTCAAACAAAGGAGTTGGTCGATCAATGGAGATCGAATTGGATTTGTAAGAGGATTTGGTCCTTCGGTATTGAGCTTAACTGGAACTGTACTCAGGCATAGGAGATGTTATCTTTTGCAGTTCAACACTTCTCCAGATTGTAGTCTAGATTTGTATGTAGTTAGTGAGACTCCTTTTGTGAAGAGCAATGTGCTCTAGGTTGTTGGCCTTCCTGCAAGTGCAGGCCCCTTCATTGTAAATTCACATACTTACTGTAGAAGTATTATCTGACTATGGGTAGGCTTCCCACCGTGGTTATTCCCTTTATCGGGTTTTCCACGTACAAATCCTAGTGTTATGTGGATGGTTTTTATTCTTTGATTATTGTTTATGCTTAATTGAATTAACTTCTATTCCAGTATTATTGTTTTGAATTGATAATGCTTTTGGTAATTTATGACAACTGATTCACCCCCCCTCTCAGTTCAAACCATGAGGACACTCACTGGCTAATAATAAATGTGTCATATCTCATACCCAAATTGTAAAAGAAGTAGGTACAACTGTTTGTTCTTGGTCTTGTAGGGCTAAGACTACCTTCTCTTCATTATTTTCATTGTTGTTTGTGTTACCAACAAGCTACTTACACAAACCTTTACCTCCAATCAGCTTGGTGACTTTGATATCAGCATCATATTTCATCACCTTAGTCACCCAACCATCTCTTTTACCATTTAAATCCTTACTCAATAAAAACTCTTTGACTAAAGAATGTGAAACCAACAACTTGATCTTATTATTAGAGAGTATATGTCTAAATTTTTTCAAACTTCTAACAACAACAAGTACATGTTTCTGAACAAAATAATACCTTTATTCATACTCCTTAATGCCTTGACTGAAAAAGGCTAAGGGCTACTCCAAACCATGATCATTATCTTGAATAAGCATAGCCGGTATGATATCCATGATCCATGTAATGCCCTGTCAAGATACCCTAAAATAAACGACTACATACACTCAAAAATAGTGCAAAATATTTGTTTTTAAATACTTAGAACACATAACGTACAAGAAAAACATTGTAATAGAAGTTGCACAAATGGAAGTTTTAACACAAACTCCTAAAGGGTTCCAACGAAGATTACTCGATTAATCTAATGAACATTAAGGTGTATTAATCCAATTAACAATGAGATTTATTAAACCTACTCATGATAGAATGATTACCACATGAACATAGAAATTAAATTCCATAAGAGATTAAACTAAGCATGATTGAATATATACAACCGCCATTAGTTATATTACGCCACTTAAGCTACATTCATCATAATCCATATTACTGCATTAAATTAATAAGTTCATACATACAATTAAGATTAATATGACCTAAATTACACTATACATTTTAACCATAATACCATTCATACATCTAAAATTAAATGGAACCAGATGAACACATACACCATACAACATGAATTGATAACGAAGTTCACCCCTAATAGGATACATCTACGGGTCCGCTTCAAATGCAAGACCATTCTAATAAATAAAAGGTGAAAAATACATAAAGTTTACATTAATTACATCTTGTCATGAAGACGTACATAAAAAATGATACAACTGACCACATAAGTGTCCAAGATATACAAAATTTATCCAAGGACACAACGAGGATCCAACTGGTACAATGAAATGAAATGAATAAAGAGAAACATCTGGAGCACCTGCGAAGCTAATCCATCGCAAGAAGGCACGAACAAAATACGCACTACCACCCGACCATGTGGCCAAAAAAGGAACCACCCCTCTGTGATAGGAGATAGTACTAAGGCCCCCAATCAAGCCACAACAAAGCATCACATGGTCTCACATGTACATCAGGTACTCACAGAAGACATAAGCATACAAACATGACTCTCACAAGGGTGCTCCAAGTAAAGCCAACACATGGCTACACACTAGTGAACATAAGGGAAGAGTATCATCGCATAGATGGTATGGGTTACCCTGGCAGGCCTCCATAGGCCCCAACTCCCATCATGGGTTACCCTAGTAGCCTCTCTTGAACCTTCGGCCTCATCCATGTCTCATGCGGTACCCAACAAACCTTTCATGAAGTCAAGGTAGTTGTTTTTCCATTCCAGACCTTCCCACTACATCCTGAGTTTGTACTAGCACTCAACCATGAGCGGGGCACAATTTATCTTGATTAATGTTTGTAAAACCCAATCCCCCATTTTTTAATTAGGTTATCACTTATTACTAAACTTCTGATGGACCCTGCTAACCTCTTTGGGTGCAACCCCCACTCAAAAACCACTCTTCCTTATGACACTACACAACCTCCAAAGAAACCCAAGGCAAATCACAAAAGCCAACTAACATAAGGAGTTCAAAAAGTAAAACTAAAGAATAAATTGATTAAACAAACCTTCTACTAACATTAAACCAATTGGAGGTGTGAAACTAACAACTTTTCTATCCACAAGACAAGACCAAAACCACAATAAGGTAAGTACGAACAAAACTAAAACTTAAGCAAATTAACTTGCACAATAAGCGTACATTCAACAACATGCTACCATGACATGAAAATGACTCATACAAAACAACACTAAAAGTCTACCAAGCAGAGTAAACATTCAAAGGGTACACTTGCACTCTAAACACATCCATGTTAAGGAATCATAGCGTTCACTCAAAATATAATTAAAAACTAATGTCAACTAATTGCAGCTATTTCAATAACTGACTCTTTCATGATAACAAAATCCACATTAGGGAATCACGCATCAACAAGGTCCAAGTAAACATACACAACAATTAAATTTACATAATGCTTAACTTAAAAACCATACACCCTTGAACAGAATAAACGTAACTTATAAGCTAAATAAGCCATCATTTAAAACAAATATATAATCGTTTCAATTTAAGCGAGTTTGGCTATAACAAATACCATTTAAATTCGAATTTCAATTTAATGAAAATAATATTTAAAATACGTTTGAAAACTAAATTCAATATTTAAATCAAAATAATCCTTTTCAAATAAAAGTCATATCGACTAAACGTAAATATAAACTTCATTTTCACAAAATAATTTACGATTGTAACCAATCAAATTTATTCATTTAATTTCTATCACTAAACCCAAATTACACACACACACAGATATATATATATATATATATATATATATATATAAATTTTAATAACAAATTAACCATCACCAAAAACTCTTTTTAGCAGCTGATATTTTAAACCACAAAATACAACAAAGGAGGCATGGATGGGGAGACATATTGTGGTGTGTGTGAAGGAAATTCACCCCCCTCCAACCACTACGTGGTGGAAGGGATTCCCCCCCACCCCCAACACCACATATGTGGTGAGGGAGCACCACTACGTGGTGTCTCTCCCCACCATCATGGGTTGAGAGGCACGACATAGTGGTGCCCTCTTCCCAGGGTTTGGGGATGGACAACGCTTCCCCTCCCCACGTTAAAATATATATTTTCTTATTATTATTATTTTAATATATATTTTTTTTAAATCTCCGTTCTCAGGGATATACCTGCACATACACAACAAGTTCTCTTTTTTAATTTTTTTTTAATTTCCTATTAAAATTACTTCTTTTATGTTAAATTTCAATAGAGATACAAATTAAAATCAGACAAAAGTTGTATGCAAACAACAAAATCATCAAATTGAGATATCTTACTGGGGTTTCAAAATAAAAAATTTAGTTTTCTATCTAGCTTCCAGCCCACAATTTTTATTTCCTTCTAAACATAACCCCCATTTTGCTCCCAAAATCGAGCAAATTGAAACCCTCCTTTTTTTTGTAAATTTACACAGAGCAATCCAAATAGTTAGGAAAGAAAAGCAATAAAATCAGTTTCTCTATTTCTTCTTCTTTCCCATACAGAGAGAAAAATAGAAACAACAAACCACATACACAATAAACAAACAAAGGTTTTCAAAAACCCAACCTTCCATAGCCTTCCTGGCAAGAAATATGAGAAGAGATCTAGAAACCAGAGCTTCCACCAAACCCCCCATATCCATCTCTCTAGCATGAGAAGAATAATCCCCCCCCCCCCGTTTTCTTTTCCAAAAAATTACAATATAAAGCAATTTCCCAAAAAATCCCATTTAGGGAAAAATTCCACTTTTTAATGAACATTGAAAATCTTATTTTATTAAAAACATTAACAAGACATATATAAACCAATTTCTATTATTCTTTCATTTTTCAACACAAAAGTCAATAATTGATTTAATTACTAATAAATAAAAATCAACTTTATTTCTCTTTTATTTTTTTTAAACAACAATACTTAAAACATAATTTAATTTTTATCAATAATGCAACATACACTCAAACTAGACAATTAAAATAATCGATTAACTAATTAACCACAAAAATGATTCTAATGTAATTTATTCTTAATCCTCTTTAATCAACATGACACATTAATTACTCATTAACTAATCAAGAAGAAAATACCCAATCACATAGAACACATAACAAGAAAAACTCAACTTAAACAAGATAAGGACATGACCCACATACCGACATCGGGAAATTGGCCTACTTTGGCGAACCGACTGGATAGACAAAAGATTGATGATGTTCACAACGAGCAAGGCCAGGGTTAACATTAGGCCTTAGAACTACCTCCACTTCCATTAGGTTAATTAGGTACGCTCAGACCTATGGAGCCAAGTGGAGATGATACCTTGTACCTACAATTCCCTGCATCACCAAACCACACATACATATATATACACAAACATGGTAAAATCTCTGGTGAAGGAGAATCATGACGTTTCATGTCTCACCGAAATGAGTGATGGAAAATCATCTCCTCACACCCCATACACTTCCACACAACATGATGACATATACATGAAGCAACTCGCACGTGAAATAAATGTGTTAGTCCATCATTAGTAACACATAAATAAACTTAACATTTCCTCATTAATAAAATACAATGCAAAAGCAGAGTTAACAACTACTCATCAATGAGCAATAATGTATAATCAAATTCACCAATTACACTCTAAAGCATAATACCAGAATAACACATCACAATCACAATAAAACAGTCATCCATGTAAGCCACTGAAAGGTCAACCTTGGTCAATAAGGTCAAAAAGGGTTTGAATAGGGTAGGGGTACTACATTCGCCCCCAGTAGGGTTCGACTTACTCCTAGAAGTTGTAAGGCCATGATGGAAAAATAGGGACACGTAAGTTATTACACTCACATAACATAACCCAAAATCATAACTTAACTTAAGGAGAATTCAATCCATAGAATCAATATACTAATGTATAGAAATCAACATCCCAATCATCTAATTTAACATAAACATTTCCTGCCTTTCTAAATCAATTAGTTAACATAGAACAATCTTCCTTTTATGTTCCTTAATTACGAAAAATCAATGCATTAATAGAGTTACAACAAGATGCATCATCTTTAATTACCTAAGTTAAAATTATTAACACCTTTATTCAACTTCTAGGATCACTATTCCAACCTACATTCATACAAGAAAAGATCTTCTATAGAAATCCTTATCCAAAAATATACATTTTATATTGAACAAAACATCATAACTTAGTTTATCCAAACATGAAAACATTTATTTTATATCAATAAGCATCATAGAGATGGTATTTACATGCCTACTGCAATATCCTAATTATAAATACTTCCTGCATTACTAGGTTAAGAACAACATACTCCCAAATTAAACTTTAAAATTCAGTAGTAACTAATATTTTATACTACCTCTAAGGTACATAATACATACACATTAAATGAATATAGGTTCAAGGTGCAAAATCATGTCAATAACAACACCAAAACATCACTCCTGAAGCAAGACACAACCTCATACACAAGAAGAAACAAATATGATTACCTACATCGAACCATCTAAAGTCTACTTAATTCAATTAGAACCCATGTAGGCTTTTCAAACAATCAACGAAAACAGTAAGTCTACAAATCATTAATATTTTTTGAAAGCTTATCACACAATTAACTAGATTCCAATTCACACTTCTTTCCACTACATCTATAATGCTGACAATTACAAACCAATCTCATCAAAGAAAATACGCTTATTTCCTTAACTAATCTCATTATTTAATTAGTTACCTCATTATGCCTAGAATCACTCTCTGCAGTGTTCCCCCTTAACAAACTATCAGAGGTCCAAGTGAACATGATAGATTTAAGACTTAACACATAGCTAGGGCCAGCTATTACAAACATTCAAAATGACCACCAGAGGTCTCAAAAGAAGGTCATCCCAATGATGATCGCCAAATACGATAATAAATAAGAAAAATGCCGATAATTCCAAAAATCAACAAAATAAAAAATATGGCAAGTCTCAAATTTAAATAAAAAAAGAATGAGAGAGTAGTGGCCTTTTCGTCATAAGAAATTTCAAAAGAAAATGCTAGCCCCTTGGCCACAAAACACAAGTTAAAAGACAGTCAAAACACTGTCGCAATCAAAACACAAAACAAAGTGACCATTTTCAGCCACATCATAGGGAGTAACCGCTACACTACATCCAAGATCACACGTCTTGAGTGAGTTAGAGAATGAACCATAGACACTAAGGGTATTAGACTAACTACTTTACTTTATTACCATGCAATCTTAATTCACAAGTGTCACCTTCCCAACTTTATCGTTTATCCATATTACTAAAATTCACAAATCGAATGAGGTAAGGAAGTAACATCATTTCTAGATTTTCACTGACCCAAACACTATATTCTTACAGTTGTTAACAATTACACAAAAGCTTTGCAAGCTAAGAATTTTATTTTTCAAATAAAACAGAGTCACATGAGATTAATTTCCTATTCTCTACACACATTCTACATGGAGTGATAATATTATCTTAATCAATACTTCTTCCCTTCATGATCTATCAATCATAAGCTACATGGACTACCCAGAGACTATATGCAAAAAAGTATTCCATTTACTTACTTACTTGACATGATGCAGTAATAGAAAAAACAACACACTTTGGTTTTCAATGTAGAATGAAACAGACACTCTTTAGTACATGCCTCATAATATTAGTTGCAAACTATCAATTATTTCTATTTAATTTTTCAATTACATCATTTAATAGCATTTATTTTAATATTCATAACTAGATAGAGAAAGAAGGGAGAGAATTTTCAATAGTCAATTACTTCACACATATGCACGTAAACTAACAAGTTCACACAACTAAAACTAAATTTATCCCTATATGCCTATTATCCTTATTGTACTATTTTTATTTCACTACTGATATAAAAGAATGCAATTTGTCTTATCATGATGTTTCCTTACATTAAATATGCCACTAATGTTTTAATTTCCAGATGAGAATAATAAAATACAATCTTTCCTTACATGTTAACTTCAAGCAAAACACTCATTACTCTTAATTGATATAAACACATCAGTAACTATGACCATTCATCGAATGTCAAAACATGAGGAGAAGAAGGAAAAGTGAAATTATCAATTATCTAATATGTGGTTATGTAGGCACATCAAACATGTTCTACATTTACACATTCTATTTATATAAAGTTAATTCAATATGCCCACTGCAATTGCATTATTGTACTATTATTATAGGTCATTATTCAAGTTGATCTTATAAAACACACAATGAGATCCTTAATAAAAACACATCCAATACCCTCCTATACCACTATAACATAATCGTTTACCTATCCAAGATATCTTCTAACATGAAAGTTCACCCTAACCTCTCCAAGGTTCACATAAGTGTTTCAGAAAAAAAAATGACATACATATATTTTAATTTCCAAAGAGAAGGAGGGAGAAATACATCTAATTATATATGAATACACACTCAACATTTTCTATATAATCTCTCATAATTATGACACTAAGTCCAATTACAAGTAAAACATAAGCGCACGATCATTCTTTTAGACTAGACAATGCATTATTCAACCTATGAAGCTAGTCTAAATAGTATAATATCAGTTAAGATGGTACATCCAATTAACTCTGAAAATGAGAGTAATTGTAGACCTAACATCTTACAAGAAAACAACACACATATAATCACGGATCAAGCACTAACCATCAATCAGGAAGAGCAAGAACTGAATACACATGATACACTCATTTAGGGTTTTCAGAAAGAGTGGGAGAAGAAATAGAGCACAAAAATCTAAGATCTTCAAGATCCCAAGTGTTAATCATAAACATACATCAAAGAGACAAGTATACAACGAAAGGACTATATACTGCGCACCACACTAAGGGCACAAGTTACACCAGAGATCCCAGTGTTTGCAAAACAGAGTTACATGAGATTAATTTCCTATTCTTTACACACATTCTACATGGAGTGATAAGATTATCTTAATCAATACTTTTTCCCTTCATGATCTATCAATCATAAGCTACATGGACTACCTAGAGACTATATGCAAAAAAGTATTCCATTTACTTACTTACTTGACATGATGCACTAATAGAAAAAACAACACACTTTGGTTTTCAATGCAGAATGAATCATACACTCTTTAGTACATGCCTCATAATATTCGTTGCAAACTATTAAATATTTCTATTTAATTTTTCAATTACATCATTTAATAGCATTTATTTTAATATTCATAACTAGATAGAGAAAGAAGGAAGAGAATTTTCAATAGTCAATTACTTCACACATGCATGTAAACTAACAAGTTCACACAAGTAAAAATAAATTTCTCCCTTAATCAAAAACAAAATTTCTCCCTATATGCCTATCATCCTTATTGTACTATTTTCATTTCACTACCGATATAAAAGAATGTAATTTGGCTTATCATGATATTTCCTTACATTAAAGATGCCACTAATGTTTTAATTTCCAGATGAGAATAATAAAATACAATCTTTCCTTACATGCTAACTTCAAGCAAAACACTCATATTACTCTTAATTGATATAAACGCATCATTAACTATGACCATTCATCGAATGCCAAAACATGAGGAGAAGGAAAAGTGAAATTATCAATTATCTAATATGTGGTTATGTAGGCACATCAAACACATTCTACATTTACACATTCTATTTATATAAAGTTAATTTAATATGCCCATTGCAATTGCATTATTGTACTATTCTTATAGATCATTATTAAGTTGATCTTATAAAACACACAATGAGATCCTTAATAAAAACACATCCAATACCCTCCTATACCACTATAACATAATCCTTTACCCATCCAAGATATCTTCTAACATGCAAGTTCACCCTAACCTCTCCAAGGTTCACATAAGTGTTTCTAGAAAAAACATGACACACATATATATTTTAATTTCCAGAGAGAAGGAGGAAGAAATACATCTAATTCTCTATGAATATACACTCAAGATTTTCTATATAATCTCTCATAATTACGACACTAAGTCCAATTACAAGTAAAACACAAGCGCACGATCATTATTTTAGACTTTAGACAATGCATTATTCAACCTATGAAGCTAGTCTAAATAGTATAATATCAGTTAAGAAGGTACAACCAATTAACTTTGAAAATGAGAGTAATTGTAGACCTAACATCTTACAATGGGAGCGGGAGAAGGTGGCGGCAATGGGCGAACTCAAATTTTAAATTCTCTGCAAGGTGAGAACTTTGGTTCCAATGGTGGGAGCGGCCAGATCAATGCAGCTGGTCCCATAGGCGATAAGGATAAGCCTCCGGACATCCCGGAGGCTGTTGTTGACTTGCAGTCTGATGGTATTCTACCAAAGGAGACAGCGGGTTCATCTGGACTTTTGGGGGAAGGGTCCAATAGGGGGCCCATTCCACGTGATGACTCCATTGATAGCGGAAAGGAAAAAAAGAAATGGTCTTCCCTATTTGGAACTAGACCAACTAGTAAATCTTCCCTACCTCCCATCAAGAATATCTCTGACCCTTCTGGTGGTAAGTTCCCTATCTCTATCCCTGACCAGGTTCTAGACCATAATATAAACAGTATGTCGAACTCCTTGGTAGGGAAATTTATGGGTTCGCATCCTAATATTGAAGTTGTTAGGGCTTTTGTCAAATGAAAATGGGTCCTCAAGGGAAATGTTGAAGTCTCGGCTTTACCTAAAGGCCTTCTATCTTTTTCTTTTTCATGTGAAGAAGATAAGGTTAAGATTCTGTGCGGAAGCCCCTGGATGGTAGGAAAGACAACATTGGTCCTTCGAAAATGGCATCCGAACCTGAATGTGAACGATTCTCTATTGGCGCAAGTTCCAGCTTGGATAAAGCTTCTAGGCTTGCCTCTTGAATATTGGGCAGAAAGTATCTTCTCTGGAATTGCAAGCTCCTTTGGCAAGTTTCTCTCTATAGACCTAGTCACTGCTTCAAAAAGGAGACTAACTCATGCTAGGTTTTGTGTAGGAGTAGCCCCTGATGCAAATATGTCAGAATAGATAGACCTAGTTTCAAAGTTGGGAACTTGGAAACAACACATTGAATATGAATCTATCCCTTTTTCCTATTTCCACTGTAAAAAAGTAGGTCACTGGGCAAAATCCTGCCCAAACAAGCCGATGGTAGAACCTAAGCAGCCTAAACCCCAAATTGAAAACCAAAAGCTGCCAGAGAAAATAGTGTGGCAAGTTAAAAACCCAGAGAATAAGGAAGATAAATCTAATCGCTTTAATCCTTTGGGGGAAAAGAAGGAAGTGACATCAAATTCTATCTCTAGCCCCTCAACCCAGGAAGCAGTTAGAAATGAATCAACCAAAGTCAGCCCCCTGCGTACTACCTAAAAAGAGAAAATGAAAGATCAGACTGAATCTTCAAACGAGTTAGCTGAAGTGGTTGTTGACACTTATGAAGGCAAGGAACTGGAAGCAAAAGATTCCCAACATGAGGAAGGGGAGATCCCTGACCCCCAAGAAGAAAGGATTGATTCTTCACTAGCCTCGCCAAGTTTTGAAATTCAAGAAGCCCAAAAATGTGCAATTTTGGGTATGAACCTATCAGACTCAGACAGAGTTCAAAAATAGTGAACAATGTTTCAATTGATTCCAGAACTCCTAACTGGGGTAATGAAGAAGAAATCTCCAAAATCCTCAACAATCCGGAAGAGGCTCCTGTGATAGAAGCTGAATGGAAGCAACCAAAATACAAGAATAAGAAAGGATCTACTCCCATGACTTCCCTTCTAAGAAAATCTAGCAAAATAGCTCAAGTTGATGTGGGGTACATCTCCTCTTCCCCAGGGCGACCCTCTAACCATAAATTCAGAGATAAGGAGGCCAGCAAGAACATTGCAGACGAAACCCAAAAGACTCTTAAGGAGTTGAGAATTGGTAAGTAGTTATGAAGATTATCTCCTAGAATATTAGGGGACTCAATAATCCCCATAAACATGATATCATTAGAAATATGATAAGAGATAGTAATCCTGATATTTTTCTAATTCAAGAAACCAAAATGAGTAGAGAAAAAGTTGAATCTTTGAAGTTATTTAAAAATGGTAATGTTAGTGGTGGCAGCTCCGAAGGTGCTTCAGGAGGTATTGCTACCATCTGGAACCTCAATATTGTTAAAGGTCATGTTATTATTCAGGACAATAATTTCTCTTATATCAAATTTGAGCATTTAAAAGATGGTACTTCATGGGTTCTCACTAATATTTATGCTCCAAATACTTTGAAGGCTAGAAACTCTTTTTGGAAAAAAATTACACAGGCTAGGGACAGCTTCAAAAATATTAGTTGCGTGGTTATGGGAGACTTCAATACTCCTTTGAGAGAGGAGGAAAAATTTGGAGGAAGTCTTCCTCAACAAGAAGGTAGGATGGCCCTCATGGATTTTATTAATTCTCAGGCTCTCAATGACTTGGAAATATAGGGATGCACTTATACTTGGACTAATAGAAGAATTGGCAATGATCTTATCCAAGTGCGTCTTGATAGAACCCTCATCTCTGATGACTGGTATAGTCATTACTTCTATTCTTTGATGGCCCACATTTGGGTTGGGTCTGATCATTTCCCTATCACCTTCATTGCTGACTCAATCAATAGAAGGAGAAGCTTTCCCTTCAGATTTGAAAAAATGTGGACCCTCCACCTCGAAATCAAAAGAAATATTAAGAAATGGTGGAGAATTCAAGTTGAGGGAATGGCTATGTTTAAAGTTGTCAAAAAGCTCAAAAGTGTGAAGGACAACATAAGACTCTGGAACAAAACTAGCTTTGGGAATATTTTTGAGGCTAAGAGCAAAGTTCAGGAAGACCTTAAAAAAATACAGGATCAAATCCAAAAGGATGGTTTCAGTACTGTGTCTATTGCTAATGAAAATGAGACTCTCAAAAAATACCATGATATCATTGCCAAAGAGGAAACATTCTAGAAGCAGAGATCGAGATGCATTTCGCTTAAGGAAGGAGATAGGAACACAAGATTCTTCCATATGTTGATGATTAAGCATAAAGCAGATAATAGGGTTAACAAGCTAGTGATGGATAATGGGGAGTTGGTCAAGGAGGATGAAATAAGGAATGAAGCTAAAAGGTATTTCTCGGACCTCCTCAAGAGGGATCACAGCTTGGATACTGAAGCCCAATCCTCCTTTCTTCAGAATATTTCTTATCTTATTGATGATCAAAAGAATGCCTTTCTCTCTTCCATTCCCTCTAACTTGGAAATCAAAAATGTTGTTTTCTCCTTTGATGGTAACAAAGCACCTGGCCCAGACGGCTTTCGAATGTTCTTTTTCCAAGAATTTTGGGAGATTGTTGGAAAAGATGTATCCAATGGAGTTAAGGAATTTTTGGGGGCTAGAAAACTCTTGAAAGAAATCAATGGCACTTTTATTGCTCTCATACCCAAAACTCAAGGTGTTGATTCTTTGGAAAAATTTAGACCTATTAGCCTCTGCAATTCTTTTTACAAGATAATTTCCAAGGTTCTTACCTCTAGAATCTTGTCTGTCCTTCCTTCCTTAATTAAACACTAGCAAAATGGTTTTGTTCCTGGAAGACAAATTCTTGAGTCCATTATTACTGTCCATGAGAACATTCATTCTCTTGTTAGAGAAAATAAATAGGGTTTCATCCTAAAGCTTGATCACTCCAAAGCCTATGACAGGGTTGACTGGTCTTTACTTCAGAAAGTCCTCACTTCTTTTGGTTTTTCCTCCAGAGTTGTCGACCTTCTCTCTCAGCTTACCACCTCTGCTACTTTCGTTGTTCTTGTCAATGGTTCTCCCTCAACTTTTTTCCAAGCTTCTAGAGGTTTAAGGTAAGGGAATCCTATCTCCCCCATCCTCTTCATCATTATGGTAGAATGCTTTGGAAGGACTATGGAAAAAATGGTGTTGCAAGGCTCCTTTAAGGGCCTCCAACCATCTTCTACTGACCTTATCTGTTCCCACCAGCAGTTTTTTTATGATACTATTATTATGGGGGAATCAAGTATTTCAGAAGCTAAAGTCTTGAAGAGCATCCTATGTAAATTTTCCTCTCCTTCTGGTCAGCTTATTAATTGGGATAAAAGTGAAGTTTTTTCATTAATACTCCTGAGAGAAGACAACAAAGGATCAGCAGAATCCTGGAGTGTAGGATTGTTGATCTTCCTGCTACCTACCTTGGTCTCCCCATGGGCATTGCACCTCCTGATCCCTTCTGGAGTTCTCTTGTGGACAAATTTCATAAAAAACTTGTAGGTTGGAAAGGAGCCCTCTTAAGTCAAGCTAGCAAGCTCCAACTCCTTAAGGCTACTCTTCCAAGTATTCTGATTTATGCTCTAAGTCTTTTCAAAATTCCAGCTAAGTATGTTGATTCAATCAAGAAAATTCAAAGAATATTCCTATGGTTTGGGGTTCAGGATAAGCAAAGAATGTCTTTGGTAGCTTGGGACCAGGTCTGTAGGCTAAAAAGCAAAGATGGGATGGGCCTCAGAAGGATTTGTACCCTAAATGAAGCTCTCCTATCCAAACAAGTCTGGACAATGTTTCATTCAAACTCTGAATGGTGTAAAATTTGGTGAAGTAAGTACTCTCTTTTGTCCTCCTCTCTCTTCTCTTTTATCCATTCGGACCTTAGTATTAATGGATCCCGCATATGGAATCATGCCTCTAAATGTAAAGAAGATATAGCCAAAGGAGTGATCTGGAAACTAGGAAATGGTAGGAAAGTTAAATTATGGGAGGATCCTTGGCTTTTTGATAAACCATTGAATGATATCAATGAATGGGCCCCCTATGCTCCCTCTTGTATTAGCACTTTTGGCTCCTTAGTTGTTAAGTACTGGGTTGGTAATGAATGGTAGAACATTGAAAGCATCCACCCTAGCCTTTCTAAGCTCAAGATCCATCTGTCTGCGGTATGGCTGAATAAAGAACAAGACTCCCTAATTTGGAAACATGATACTAAAGGTACTTTATCTTTTTCCTCTATGTATTGTGTCCTTTCCCCCCCCTCTCAATCAACCCTTACTGGTCTAAAGCCTGGATTAAGGGTCTCATCCCCAAAATCAATCTTTTCTTCTAGACCAGCCTCCAAAATAAGATTCTGACCCTTAACAACCTCAAAGGCAGAGGCTTTGCCCTCCCTAATAGATGTGTGTTGTGCCTTCAAGAGGAAGAGTCTGTGGACCACCTTGCTCTCCACCGTTCCTTCTCAGCCTCTGTTTGGGAAAGTTTTCTCAAGAGTTTTAGTATGGCCTGGGTGTTTCTGAATAACATCGGTGACCTGTTCTCCTCCTCGAATATTAAATGGACTAACTCTTTTTTGAGATGTTTGTGGTAGCTCTCTCTTCCTCACATCTTGTGGGGACTATAGAAATAAAGAAATAACCAAATCTTTAGGGATGTCTCCCTTAATCAGGATATTGTGTTCTAGAAAATTCAATGGTTGATTCAGGAAAATATAAGGATCATTGAGGGTCCTTGTTACTCAAACAACTCACTGGAATCAAACATCTTGAGGGTATGGAATATGAAGATTACTGATGGTCCTAACAACCACAATAAAAGGCTTGAAGCTAAATGGCAAACCCCTCCTCAAGGTTGGTTCAAAGTTAATTTTGACAGTGCTACCAAAGGTAACCCTGGTCCTTCAGGTTGTGGAGATATATTGAGAGATGACAGAGGAATTTGCAAGGAAATGGTTGCTATCCCTATTGGAACCCAAACTAACCATAAAGTTGAAGCAATGGCAGCTCTTCAAGGCATCCTCCTAGCTAAAAAGTGGAATTGCCCCTATCTATGGATTGAAGGGGATTCAAATAATATTATAAAGTGTCTTAAGGGGACTTCAAAACCTTCATGGTCGATTCACAACATAATCACCTCTGCTATTGATCTTACTAGCACCTTTAAAAATTGCCATATATCCCACATCTACCAGGAGGCCAATGGCTCTGCTGACTGGGTTGCCAATGCGACGGTTAAAAGTGAGGAAATTACCACGTGGATGGGTGAACGCGGACTCCCTGAAGACGTCAGACAAATCATTAGTAATGAGAGATATAGAAGCACTCCAAAGATTCTTTATGGACAGGATAATTATGAAAATTACTAATGTGAGTACTTTGAGTTACTATAATAATGATAATATCACTCATTCTAACATCAATGCCATTAACTCTCATGCTTTCTGGGTAACTATTATAGTTTTGAAAATCTCTCTGGTTTATCTGCTCTGCAAGCTTCAAAATTTGACCGTGGGCAGCGACAACATGGGTGGAAATAGGAGGAGATATGAACCAAGTAGTTGTAAAGAATGGAAACATAAGGAAGAGGTTTGGGGTATACTGCAGCAGGGTGGTCTCTCGAACTTCATGGAGAGACTCCATGGTTGAGATGGTATGGTTACCAGTCTTTTCTGCAAGAACTGGAAGAAGCGCATGTTAAAAATGGGCGATCAAATGGTTGAAATCGATGAAGACTTAATTGCTCAAGCTACGGGCCTCACAAGGGAAGGCTGCAACTTCTACAGAGATAGGAAGGTTAGCAAGGAAGCTATTGAAAGGTACCCAGAAATAGAGAAAGAGAAAAAATGACTGGTAAAGTTGAGAAAAACCTACTACCTGCCCAGGGCTTTTGCCAAACCCTGGAGGGAAATCCTCTTTGTTTTAATGCGTTATATCACTCTAGATGGTAGGTTTACAAAAGTTTATGGTTATCACTTTGTTCTGTTAAACCACTTTAGGCAAAATAATAAGGTTAATTTCCCTTATTTCCTGCTTTTCTCGATGAATGCATCCCTCAAGGCCTATAAGGAGAATCCTCTGAGTGATTTTGCTATGCACCAAGGCCTAATGGTCCTAATTTATGACCATTTAAAAGCCAACCAAATAGCTCGGATGCAGCCCTCTGTGGACTCTGAGGAAGAGATGTTTGATTCTACCTTTTCTGAGGAGGAGGAATCTGACAGTGACTCTTCAACTGACATAGAGGATAGCACTGATGTCTCAGAGTATGAAAGTGGGAAGAAGAGGAAATATAGTAAAACAAGACCCTCTTCCTCTAAGGGCAAAAAGCCAAAAAGCAAACCCCTGATTAGCATCTCTTCGGAAGAGGAGTACTCGGATGACTCTAAAAAGGAGAACCCTAAAGGGTTGCCGAAGAAGAAAACAAAAGACCATACCCAGACCAGGAAAAAGCACAAGAAGAAAGAGGAGACAGGTAAGGACCCAGTAGCCGACAAGCAAGCTAAGGCTCTGGAAGCTGATCGGAGTCTAGAAAAGAAGACTATGGAAGAGACTCTTAGGGCTGTTGATAAAATTTCCGCCCTCCACATCCCTAAAGAGGAACAGGTTACCCCTAGAAAAGCTGCCCCCCCATCTGGTCCTCCTCTTGAGGGTTTACATGGTTTCATGGAAACTATGGAGTGGCTCATTAATGGCTACAAGAAAGCTAAGGATGAAAAAAAAAAAACTCTGCAACAGAGTCTTGATCCTGGAAACCATTAATACTGGGGAAGGGAACACTATGGCCGACTATATTAAGGACCTAAAAAACACCATTGCCAAAGCTGAAGACATCAGAGATGCTTTTAACCCCAGGTTTGAGAAGATTGAGAAGGATTTGTTGGAAAGGAAGAGTCTTGTTGACACTAGCGATAAAACCCTCTCAGATACTGTTACCAAAATTGGTAAAATTGAGGAGTGTCTGAAGAAAATTGCTGAACAGAGCCTAAGTATCCTGAAGATCTCATCTAACAACACCCATACCCTCATCAACAAACTAGATGAAGAAAAGGAAATCCAGGACAGACCTGGAAGCTGAAGGAACAGGGGAAGCTCAAGGTCCCAGAACCCGCACTAGAGGCAAGAGGAAGGAAAAGAAACCAAACAAGGATCTGGAAGACCTAAAAGTTGTTGGGGCCACCTACGATGAGCTGGTGATTAAGGCGGAGGATTTGCTAAATAAAATTATTGTGTAGTGCCTTCTCTGTTTCTTTGTTGTTTTTTGTTGTTAACTTGTTCTTTCTATCTGTTGGTCTTTTGGCCAATCTTTTTGTATGTGGACTTTAAAGCACTGTTCTTCTTAGTGCTTTTTCTCTATCTATGTTGTAAAGGTTTCGGGTTCTGAAAACCTATTTTTCAATTAATCAGAACATCTTACAAGAAAACAACACACATATAATCACACATCAAGTACTAATCATCAATCAGGAAGAGAAAGAACTGAATACACATGATACACTCGTTTAGGGTTTTCAAAAAGAGTGGAGAAGAAACAGAGCACAAAAATCTAAGATCTTGAAGATCCCAAGCATTAATCACAAACATACATTAGAGAGACAAGCATACAATGAAAGTACTATAGACTGCACACCAGACTAAGGGCACAAGTTACACCAGAGATCCCAATGTTTCGAAAACATTGGCTTTGATACCAAGTGTAATGCCCCATCAAGATACCCTAAAGGAAACAACTACAAATACTCAAAAAAAGTACAAAATATTTTTTTTTAAATAATTAGAACACATAACATACAAGATAAACATTGCAATAGAAGTTGCACAAGTGAAAGACTTAACACAAACTCCTAAAGGGTTCCAACAAAGATTACTTGATTAATCCAATGAACATTAAGGTGTATTAATCCAATTAACAATGAGATTGGTTAAACCTACTCATGATATAATGATTACCACATGAACATAGCAATTAAATTCCATAAGAGATTAAACTAAGCATGATTGAATATATACAACCTCCATTAGTTACATTACATCACTAAAGATACATTCATCATAATCCATATTACTGCATTAAATTAATAACTTCATACATACAATTAAGATTAATATAACCTAAATTATATTATTCATTTTATCCATAATACCATTCATACATATAAAATTAAATGGAACTAGATGAACACATGCACCATGCATCACGAATTGATAACAGAGTTCATCCCTAATGGGCTATGTCTCTGGGTCCGCTTCAAATGCAAGACCATTCTAATAAATAAAAGGCAAAAAATACATAAAGTTTATATTAATTACATCCTATCATCAAGGCATACATAAAAAAATGATACAACTGACCACATAAGGGTCCAAGATATACAAATATGATCCAAAGAAACAAAGAGGATCCAACTAGTACAACGAAATGAAATGAGTCCAAGAGAAACATCTCGAGCACCTACGAAGCTAATCCATTGCAAGAAGGCATGAAAAAAATACCCAATGGAAAGTGGCACTACCACTGGACCATGTGGCCAAAAAAGAACCACCCCTTTGTGCTACGAGATAGTACTAAGGCCCTCAATCAAGCCACAACAAAGCATCACATGGTCTCACATTTACATCAGGTACTCATAGAAGACATAAGCATACAAGCATGACTCTCATAAGAGTTCTCCAAGTAAAGCCAACACATGAATACACACTAGTAAACATAAGGTAAGAGTGTCATTGCATAGTTGTTATGGGTTACCTTGGTAGGCCTCCATAGGCCTCGACCCCCATCTTGGGTTACCTTGGTAGCATCTCCTGAACCTCCAGCCCCCATATATGTCTCATGTGGTATTCCAAAAACTTTTCGTGAAGACAAGGTAGTTGGTTTTCCATTCCAAGCCTTCCCACTGCATCCTGAGTCTTTACTAGAACTCAACCATGAGCGGGATGCAATTTATCTTGATTAATGTTTATAAAACCCAACCCCCTATGTTTAATTAGGTTATCACTTATTACTCAACTTCTAATGGGTTACCCTGCTAACCTCTTTAGGCGCGGCCTCCACTCGAAAGCCACTCTTCTTTATGACACTACACAACCTCCAAAGAGCCCCAAGGCAAATCACAAAAACCAACTAACATAAGGAGTTCAAGAAGAAAAACTGAAGAACAACTTGATTAAACAAACCTTCTACCAATGTTAAACCAATTAAAGGTGTGAAATGAACAACTAGTCTATCCACAAGACAAGACCAGAACCACAATAAGGTAAGTATGAACAAAACCAAAACTTAAGAAAATCAACTTGCACAATAAGCGTACATTCAACAACATGCCACCATGACACGAAAAATGACTCATACAAAACAACACTAAAAGTCTACCAAGTAGGGTAAACACTCAAAGGGTACACTTGCACTCTAAACACATCCATGTTAAGGAATCATAGCGTTCACTCAAAATATATTTGAAAACTAATGTCAACTAATTGCAGCTATTTCAATAACAGACTCTTTCATGATAACAAAATCCACATTAGGGAATCACGCATCAATAGGGTCCAAGTAAACATACACTCCAAATAAATTTGCACAACTCTTAACTTAAAAACCATACACCCTTGAACAAAATAAACGTAACTCGTAAGCTAAATAAGCCATCATTTAAAACAAATATATAATCATTTCAATTTAAGCGAGTCTGGCTATAACAAATACCATTTAAATTCGAATTTCAATTTAGTGAAAATAATATTTAAAATACATTTGAAAACTAAATTCAATATTCAAATGAATATAATCCTTTTCAAATAAAAGTCATATAGACTAAACGTAAATATAAACTTCATTTTCACAAAATAATTTATGATTTTAACCAATCAAATTTAATCATTTAATTTCTATTACTAAACCTAAATTACATATTACACACACACACAGATATATATATATATATATTCTTTTAAAAAACTACTAACCTTTTTTTTAACAAAATCATATTCCAAAAGCAAAAACTATATATATATTAAAACAAATTTTAATAATAAATTAACCATCACCAAAAACTCTTTTTAGCAGCCGATATTTTAAACCACAAAATACAACGAAGGAGGCATGGATGGGGAGACATATCATGGTGTGTGTGGAGGAGATTCACCCCCCCCAACCATTACGTGGTGGAAGAGGTTCCCCCCCCCCTCCTCCACCACCACGTATGTGGTGAGGGAGCACCACTACGTGGTGTCTCTCCCCACCACAGTGGGTTGAGAGGCACCACTACGTGGTGCCCTCTCCCCACAACCATGGGGGTTGGGGATGGACAATGCCTCCCCTCCCCACATATATATATATTTATTTATTTTTATTTATTTTTTTAAATCTCTGTTCTCAAAGATATACCTGCACATACACAACAGTTTTTTTTTTTTTTAAATAAAATTAATTTCCTATTAAAATAACCTCTTTTCTGTTAAATTTCAACAGAGATACAAATTAAAACCAAATGAAAGTTGTATGTAAACAACAAAATCATCAAATTGAGATATCTTACTGGGTTTCAAAATAAAAAATTTAGTTTTCTATCTGGCTTCCAACCCACAATTTTTATTTCCTTCAGAACATAACCGCCATTTTGCTCCCAACATTGGGCAAATTGAAACCCTTTTTTTTTAAAAAAAATCACACAGAACAATCCAAACAGACAAGAAAGAAAAGAAATAAAATTAGTTTCTCCATTTCTTCTTCTTTCCCATATAGAGAGAAAAATGGAAACAACAAACCACAGACACAATAAACAAACAAAGGTTTTCAAAAACCCAACCTTCCATAGTTTTCCTGGCAAGAAATCTAAGAAGAGATCTAGAAACTAGAGCTTCCACCAAACCCCCCATATGCATAAAATGTAGTCTTTTGAATAATCTATGTTCAACAAAGTAGGATTAGCTGCAAGTGGTTCCTTGATGAGTTAAAAACTCCTCTTTCCTTTCTTGGACTAGCTGAAAGGAACATTATTTTTCAACATAGAAGTTAGAGGCGTTAACAACTCAACTACATCCAGAATAAACCTTCTAACAAAATTAATCCTACCCAAGAAAATTTCCAAGCCTTTCTTGTGTGCTGGTAAAGGAAGAGAAAGGATAGCACTTACTCTCTTCGAACCAATGGTAATACCTTCTTTTGAAACCACATATCCTAGAAACTTACCCTCATGGACAATACCAACACATTTCTTTGGGTTGAAGGATATACCAAATTCCCTACACCTCTCAAAGATCTCCTTCAAGTGAGCCAAGTGCTCATTTGAATTTATGGAAAAAATAGTTATGTCATCCAAATAAACCAACACAATCTTATACATCAAACCTTGAAATGCCATGTCCATAGCATGCTAAAAGGTTTCTCCAACATTAGACAAACCAAATAGCATTTTCTTATATGCCATAGTACCCCATTTGGTTGTGAATGTTGTTTTGAACTAGTCCTCCTCCTTCACTAACATTTGATTGTACCCTGAGAAGACATCTAATAAAGAAAACCTCTCAGAACCTGTATTAGCTTGAAGGATTTGTTCCATGGAGGGAAACAGGTACCTATCATTGAGGGAGACTCTATTGAGGTCTCTAAAATCAACACAAAGTTTGATTTCACCATTTTTCTTTCTAACTGGAACAAGGTTTGACATGCAAGAGATGTGTTTGATTGGGAAAATGATGTCGCTTTCAATAAGTTTATTCAACTCTTTAACCATGAGGGGCTCAATCTTGGGATTAAGAGGCCTTTTCTTTTGCCCCACAAGTTTGGCATTAGCCTCAAGGTCTATGGTATGTCCGGAAATGCTAGGATCAAAACCTTTTAAATTGGAATATTTCCATGCAAATATGTCACTAAACTCTTGACAAAGTAGAATGAAAACATGTCTCTCTTCTAATGTACATACCTTTCCAAGCTTTAAAAGCTTGTCCTTGAAGATATCAACATTCTCATATTGTTCTTCCTTAATTTACATAGAACTTTTCTCTTTTCTCTTTTGATCATTAGCATTGAAGATTGACTCCAATTTAACCAAACCCTTGGGAAATTTATTTGTTTTCAGTTCTATAATCTGATCTCCATACTATTGTTTGAGCTTTTCCTAATTACCATATGAAAACCCCACATCTTCCCTCAAAACGTTAATGACCTACTGGTCACTATCAAAAACTTATCACTGGTCAACATTATTAGAAATAGAAGATCTAACAATCATTTTAACATACTATTGTTCCTTAGTATTGCTGATATCACTATGAATGTCATATTGTGCTCCTATAGCAGCTAGTCTATCAACATACTTATTAAGATTCCTAGGAAGGGACAACAAATTGAAATCTTATAAATCTTCAATAAGATCCCATATCCTATGCTTATAAGATTTCAAAAGATCATTCTCAGTGGTATGGAGACCTCTTACCTAATTGACAATCAATTCACTATCACCAAACACCTTTAGATAGTTGATTCTGTTAAACATAATGTACCACTCAAAGGGCGGTGAATCAGTGGTTCCTAAAAATCTTTTCTTTTAAAACCAAGCTTTGAGTACCAGTTAACAACCTAACCACTAAGAAATCAAACTAGTAAGATATGAAAGGATATCAAAAGAGGAAAACACACAAATGCATAACCCACAACACCAGATGTACGAGAAAAAACCCTATATGGGAAAAACCTCGGTGAGAAATGTTGCTAGAGCCTACTACTCCAATCCAGCCTCACAATGAAACAAAAGATTACAAATGGTTTAGGGCACCAACCCAAGGAGCACCAACCCCTGCACCAAGCACCAACTCAGTGTAATACAATGAAATACAATTTTAATGCAATGATAACACCTAGTTGCAAATGAGTTTTGCAACACCTGATCAATTGATGTTTGTCGGTTATCATATTTCTCTCTCTGATCTCTTACCGATTACACTCTACCTCTCTTTTGTTTCTCAAAATCTCACCCTACATAGTATCACACTTGGATGCCTTCTTAACCATATAATCTCTACTAGTACGCTTGACTATTAAGATTATAATAGTTTACCGGTTACTCTGTCACTACCGGTTAGAACCTCTCACCAGTTCAACTTGATAAATCCACACTCTAACTCCCTATGAAAGAAATCTCAGGTAGATAATCTCTCTTCTTGCTCAAGCTCTCTTCTTCTCTCACAACTCGCCTCCAACATCATCTTCAGTATCGAGTTCACATATTTATATGTGAGGTTTCCCACTAAAAAGAAACATTCAAATAATGGTGTGCTAGGGTTTTCCTCTACCAACTCAATTTGTGTCTGATCTGATCAGATCTTCTTTTCTGGAAAGATGATCTTCATCATATCAAACAGCATTGCCATATCCTTGCCTTCCAATACACGTTTGCTATTTTTAGATGTTTGCAACATGCTTTTCGGTGTTTCTCTATCAATCACCTTTTAATGGCTTGGTTGTTTCCTTCAGCCAACAAGTACAAGGATCAGATCATCCTGCAAGGTTAATTCAATCACCTTGCCACTCTTTCTCCCTCAAGCCACAACATCCTGCCACTGTCCCATGATTTGTGGGTTCTTCATTAATGCAAATCTGCTCGTCAGACAACTACGTTGATGAATACTTCACCGACCTCTGTGTGCTCGCCACCTGGTGTCCACCTATCATCCTTGTCTACATCCACCTATGCTCATACTTCAAAGTCAGTTTAACATCCTTCACCAACCAATACATACTATTGGTTCAAATCACTTTTACTGGTATAACCTAACTTCATCAATGGACCTTCATATCTGCTAACCTTTTCTTTGCCAATGGATTAACTTGGTCTTCCATCAAACATGCTGGTCCATTCACTAAATCCATTTACTGATTGCATTATACTTCTCTTATCTATTGGTGATCACATCCCTTTGTTCTTCTTTGCTTCTTTGCTTGCTTGTCGATGGTCCTGCTTTACCAGTAGATGTTGCACTTCATGTGTACCGGCAATATACCTTTTATGTCTACTTACACACTCTATCCTCCATATTGGTTGACATCATTACTTACTTCACTCATACCAGCTACCACTACATACTTATCGGTGACCATTCCATACCGGTTGACATCAATGAAAACATAATGCCAACAATCTCCCCCTTTCACATTGATGTCAACACACTTTGTTCCTTCATCCGGCCCATTTGATCATTTCTCCCCCTTTGACAACAATGACAAAGGGTTGGGGCATCCTTCCATCTAATTCATTCTCCACCAGTTATACAATGTATTCTCCCCCTTTGGCCACAATCCACTCAACCAACAGCATATAAGAATCAAATATGATTGTACTATGAGTGTTATCAAGTGGGAAAGTAGATACTCGTAATCATGAAATTCTCTTGGGTATTCCTACAACAATTTCCTTCTTCTGCAGTTGATGCTTCCAGTACACTTATAAGCTCAAGCATGTCGGTTCTGCATCATAAACACTTGATCTCCCCTTCTGTCCAACATATGGTCCAAGAGATAAGGGATTTTACAATTAACTCCCCCTGAACCATAGATCTCCTTCCAAACTTAAGTGCTTGAGGCAGGTGACACAACTCCCAACTTGTGTCATAAGTACTCAAAAGTGCTTACCGATAATGGTTTAGTGAAGATGTCTGCCACTTGTTCTCTTGTAGGGACATATTCCATCATGACTTCTAGTCCTTCAACTTTCTCTCTGATAAAATGATATTTGATGGCTATATGCTTTGTCCTTGAATGCATCACTGGGTTGTTTGATATGTTGATGGCACTTGAATTGTCACACCAGATGGAAATAGTATCAGAGATATCCACCTGTATGTCTTTGAGGCTCTCCTTCATCCAAAGAACCTAAGAGCAACATGTGGCAGCAACAATGTATTCTTCTTCAACAGTGGATAGAGAGACTGAATCCTGCTTCTTGCTATGCCATGAGACCAATCGGTCACCTAGGAAGAATGCACCACCACTTGTGCTCTTCTGGTCATCAATGCAACTGCCCAATCAACATCAATATATGCTTCCAAGATAAATTCCCCTTGTTTAGGCTACCATAATCCATAATTGAGTGTCCCTTGTAGGTACCTAAAAATTCTGCTGACTGGATTTATATGTGACTGGTTAGGTGTTGCTTGAAATCTAGCCACCATACACACTGTGTGCACTATATCCAGTCTAGAAGAAGTAAGATACAATAAAATGTCTATCATGAATCTATACAAGGTTTGATCCACTACCGATGACTCATCAATCTTGCTCAGTTTGCTTCTGGACACCATGGGGGTACTCATCAATTTGCAGTCATCCATTTGAAACTTCTTTAGCATGTCCTTTGCATACTTGGTTTGTGAGATGAAGATTTCTTTATCTAGATGTGATATCTGCAAACCAAGAAAGTATGTCAATTCTCCAAGCATTGACATGCCAAACTCTAACTGTATCTGATCAACAAAATCTTTGCAAAGAGTGTCCTTTTTGCCTCCAAAAATGATGTCATCTACATACACAACCACAATGATCATGTGGTTTCCATCTGCCTTGATGTATAAATTGTTTTTAGCACTCCCCTTTTTGAATCCTTGCTCCTTCAGGTACTTATCTAGCCTTTAATACCATGCTCTAGGAGCCTTCTTTAAACCATACATGGCTTTCTTCAACCGACACAGAAAGGTTTCATCATCATGTAATAAAAACCCTTCTAGCTGCTCCATGTACACTTCTTCTTCCAAATTTCCATTGATGAAGGCAGATTTTACATCCATTTGATATACCTCATAACCCTTGTAGGATGAAAAATCTAGAAACATCCTAATTTCTTCTAGTCTAGCTACCAGTACAAATGTTTCTTCAAAATCAATGCCCTCTACTTGAGAGTAACCCTTGCACACAAGTCTAGCTTTATGCCTAACAATTTTACCTTCCTCATTCATCTTGTTCCGGTAGACCAATTTGGTGCCAATTATGTTCTTGTCTTATGGTCTAGGGACTAATTCCCAATTCTTGTTCTTCTCAATCTGCGAGAACTCTTCTTCCATGGCATCCATCCATTTTTTACTTTTGCAGGCCTCATTGAATGTCTTAGGTTCCACTTCAGTCATGAGCAAAACTTTACTTATTCATCATTCTGGGCAAGTCTTTTTCTAGTTTGCACACCATCACTCTTATTACCTAAAATCTACTCTTCTAGGTGGTTTTTGTACACATACCGGTTAGGGACCTTATTGGATGCTTCTTCTGGTTTATTGTCTGACTGAGCTTTTTCACCTTCATCACCAGAATCATCATACTAGTTCACTTGTGATTGTTTTCCTTTATGCATATCCTTATCAACCCTTACATGCACACTCTCAATGACTCTTCTTAGTCTTTTGTTGCAGCATCTATAGGCTCTACTATGAGTTGAGTAACCAAGCAAGATCCTTTCATCACTCCTAGAGTCAAAGTTGCCCAAGCCATCGTGATCTCTTTTAATGAAGCATTTCCTCCCAAACACCTTGAAGCACTTAACTAAGGGTTTCCAGTCATACCATAGTTAATAAGGTGTCATATTGCTATGAAAGTTTGGAACATACGGGTTAGGTTGCCTTGGTCCTGCAAACGTCTGTCTCACCGGGGGTCTTACTTTCATGCTACTAACTCTAATGAATCCTTCATGATCAACCCTTACATTTCTCCTAAGATCTGCATTTTGATACACTGAGTGAGGCCTTCAGTTCATTGATTGTGTATATCAGTTTGTGTGGCGGTTTCTAACAGCTTCTACATAAGTCTTCTTACTGGTATCCTTGCTTACTATGAATGTTTTCTTCTCTTCACCTTCACTTGAAGAAGTGAACTGTATCTCCTTATCAGATGTATCTTTGTTGTTTGAAATTTATCCTTCTTCAAATCCTAAGCCACTGGTATCTTTAGATTTCTTCTATTTGCTCAACATCTTGCCAAGGCTTCTATGCTACCCTCATATTTTCTTCTCACTTTCAATTCATCCTTACTCTTTTCAAGCTCTTTTCTTAGCTTCACTATTTCTTCTTCTAGGTCTCGATGCTCATTTTCCTTCTTCATGAAAGCAGAGGATATACCTTCACATATCCTCTTGGCTTCTTCCAACTGGAGTTTCAAGTTAGAGATAACTTGATTGAACTCATCCAAGGATTATTTCAAGTGATCTTGTTCTTTTTCTGCAACAAGCTTTACTTTCTTGAGTTATCTTCTTGTCTTACTTAACTCCTCAAGAGCACTTATGAGCTCACCTTCTAGATCCACTTCAGATTCAATGTCTTCATCTACCTCATCTTCCACAACTAGTTCATCTAGTGCCATACACAGATTAACTTCTCTTTCATCTTAATGGTTGTCATCTTCTCATGCACTCTCTTCATATGTGGCATCGTCCTCAATGGTATATAGGATATTCTACTTCTGGTAGCTTCTTCTTTCTTTCCGGTAAACTTTCTTTTATTTGTTTTTACTGAAAGATCTGCCAAAACTTCTTTGATCATCTCCATGGGTTCCATTATAGGGATATTTTACAGCAAAGTGTCCAACTTTACCACAGTTGAAGCATTTGAGTGGTAACTCTCCTTTATACTTACCAAATCCTCTCTTGAGCTTTCTAACAAAGTTTGCTACCTCTGCATTTGAGTCTTCACTGGATCCTTTATGAGCAGTCGCTTCCTTGCCCTTTTTTAAGGAGTTGAAGGCTGCCTCTTTCCTTGAAGATGCTTCACCGGTTGTCCTTATTTCATAAGCAGTCAAGGAGCCAAATAACTCATCCATTATGATGGTCTTTAGATCCTTGGCTTCCTCTATGGTAGAAACCTTAGTATCATACCTAGATGTGAGAGATCTAATTACCTTTTTGACAATAATTTCATCAACAATTTCCTCTCCAAGTCCTCTGATGGTGTTCACAATTTCATCTACTCTATGAAGGTAATCTGCAATCTTTTCTTCATCTTTCATCTTCAAGCCTTCAAGCTGACCTCTTAGTGATTGAAGCTTGGCCTCTTTGACTTTGGCGTCTCCTTCAAATAATCTCTGCAATTTATCCCAAGTCTCCTTGGCGGATGCATAGTGCATGACCTTGACAAACTCATTATCTAACAACCTGCTTAGAATAGAATGTTTAGCCTTTGCATTGTTCTCATACTCCTTCTTATCATCCAAATCAGTGGGAGGAACACTAGGGATAGTATACCCATTCTTGACAGACATCCACACATCAAAACCAAGAGATAAAATATAGGTCTCCATTCTTTTGCTCCAGAAGGCATAGTTAGATCCATCAAACATGGGGGCTTTTGAGGAGGCAAGTTCATTTCTTACCATTGTGTTCTTTGACCAGAATCTTCCCAAGCTAGAGAAAGATTTAGTCAACTAGGAACCTAGGCTCTGATACCAATTGTTGAACATAATGTACCACTGAGAGGGGGGTGAATCAATGGTTCCTAAAAATATTTTCTTTTTAAACCAAGCTTTGAGTACCAATTAACAACCTAACCACTAAGCAATCAAACCAGTAAGATATGAAAGGATATCAAAAGAGGCAAACACACAAATGCATAACCCACAACACTAGATGTACGAGGAAAATACTATATGAGAAAAACCTCGGTGAGAAATTTTGTTGGAGTCTACTGCTCCAATCTAGCCTCACAATGAAACAACATATTACAAATGATCTAAGGCACCAACCCAAGGAGCACCAACCCCTACTGATTTTAGAGCACCAATCCCTGCACCAAGCGCCAACTTGGTGTAATACAATAAAATTCAATTTTAATGCAATGATAGCATCTAGTTGCAAATGAGTTTTGCAGTGCCTGATCAATTGATGTCTGTCAGTTATCACCTTCCTCTGTTTAACCAGTCCTTCTTCTGCCGGTTATCAGATTGCTCTCTTTGATCTCTTACCGATTTCTCTCTGCCTCTCTTCTCTTTCTCAAAATCTCACCCTATATAGTATCACACTTGGATTCCTTCTTAACCATATAATCTCTACCGGTACGCTTGACTTTTAAGATTATAACAGTTTACCAGTTACTCCGTCACTGCCGGTTAGAACCTCTCATCGTTTCAGCCTGCTAACACCACACTCTAACTCCCTGTGAAAGAACTCTCAGGCAAATAATCTCTTTTCTTTCTCAATCTCTCTTCTTCTCTCACAACTCCCATTCAACATCATCATATCTTTAGTCTTGAGTTCACATATTTATATGTGAGGGTTCCCGCCAGAAGCAACATTCAAATGGTGGCATGCTAGGGTTTTCCTCTACCAACTCAATCTGTATCTAATCTGATCGGATCTTCTTTTCTAGAAAGATGATCTGTATCATATCAAACATCACTAATGTATCCTTTCCTTCCAATGCAAGTTTTCTATTTTTAGATGTTTGCAACATGCTTTTCGGCGTTGCTATGATAATCACCTTTTAATGGCTTGACTATTTCCTTCATCCAATGAGTACAAGGATCATATCATCCTGCAAGGGTAGTTCAATCACCTTTCCACTCTGTCTCCCTCGAGCTGCAACATCCTACCATCGTCCAATGATTTGCGGGTTCTTCATTAATGTCGACCTGCTCGTCAAACTACTACGTCGATGAATACTTCATCGACCTCTGCGTTCTCACCACCTAGTGTCCACCTGCCATCCTTGTCGACATCCACCTATGCTTAGACTACAAAGTCAATTTGACATCCTTCACCGACCAAGACATACTACCGATTCAACTCACTTTTACCGATATAACCTAACTTCACTGGTGGACCTTCATACCTGCTGGCCTTTTCTTTTTTGGTGGATTAACTTGGTCATCCATCAAACATGTTGGTCCATCCAATGAATCCATTTACCAATTTCATTATACTTCTCTTATCTATCGGTGATCACCTCCCTTTGTTCTTCTTTGCTTCTTTGCTTTCTTGTTGGTGGTCCTGCTTTACTAGTAGATGTTGCACTTCATGTGTACCGATAACATACCCTTTCTGTCTACTTACACACTCTATCCTCCATACCAGTTGACATCATTACTTACTTGACCCATATCAGTCACCAGTACATACTTACCAGGGACCATTCCATACCGGTTGACATCAATGAGAATATAATGCCAGCAAATTCCTCTCTTCTTTTCCCATTGTAGGCCATGAACCAATGCCTCATACTCAATTGTGTTATTAGTGCAGCTAAAGGTAAATCTGAAAGAATATTAATACTTATGATGATTAGGAGAAACCATCATACAACCACCACCAACACCATTCTTACTTCTGGATCCATAAAAAAAAGCATCCAAAGCTCATTAGAGTGTTGATTATATTGTTGTCCTTCACCCTTAACCAAATTTAGGACAACAAGGCCTTGTTCATGTAACATGTAGATACCAAGATTTACCTCATCCATGTGTTTAAAAGTATATTCCTCATGATTTTCAAATGCCAATTCATCCAAAATTAGATCCAGAATATCATCAATAGAGGTATTTGGATCTCTTAGGATAGGTTGGTCTTCTTGCTCATAGATGGCTAAATTGGCATTAACAACACTAGGAACATATGGCTCCCTGTGATTATTGGAAAAACCTTTTGACTTGAAGGTAACCTTGGTCCCATACCCCGTTTTGAAGAACATGTGTGACTAATCAGATGACAAGTAACCCCGCAACTTAGCTGTAAAATCTCTTGATAAGCATATGACAAAGTAGGGTGGTAAATCTATCACATAGATGTTTCGTGGGATTGAAATGTTGGGGCAAGCATGGAGGGTAAGACTCAAATTTCGAATAACTCCAATAGTCTTAACAACAGTCCCATATAACTAGACTAAACCCTTGTTCAATGGTTCATAAGACAGTCTCAATTTATTAGCTAGTTTCTTTGGCATAACTGAACTACTTCAACCCAAATCTATCATACAATTATGTACTAGGTGCTGATCAATAATTAAGGTTACATAGAAGGGAGGTGGCTTGATTACCTTGAACTGTTATTCACTCTTCTCTTGAGGATTATTGGTGAGCACCACCTTGGGAGTTTGTTGGTTAGACTCATTGGACAAGGAAAGGTTAGACAAATCATCATGTAATAAATCCTTTTGTCCAAGGAGAGCTAAAGAGTCGCACATAGAAACACTTTGTCATGCCCAAACTTTTGGGCAAAACACAACCAACAATTTTATTTTTTTAAACACTAAATTTTTAAGACACTAAAGTTACACGCAACCATTGCTTAACTAGTTTGAGACATCTTAACAAGTTGTTCCAAGCGAAATCTTAAATGCTATTAAATACTATCACGATAATTCCTATTAACAAGCGGAACGAACCAATATTATAAGAGTAATAATAATTTCACTCAAAAGTCCTTATCATTTCAGTTGCGTCTATTAGTACTTAATTAGATCCATTTCCACGAAATAGACATTAATAAAATTACTTGGTCCGATACCAATTATTTAATAAATATCAAGTTCCCATCATCCTGTTAATACATCCTTTCTTAATAATTTAATTTAATTATGGAATACTAAATAAGTTAATTTATTAACTCATCAAATTTAGTCAATAGATTGATTAAATCAACATTCTCTAAAATAATTGACGAAAGTATAATTAATCTCCAATAATCATTAATTGCTTTTAGAAGCTAATTAATTTAGTCCTAGCACTTAGTATTATAAGTGTCTATATTTTCCTTAATAGTTAAATAGTAGATTAAACTAAACCAACAAATAGGGTCGATTTTATTCACAAATGAATATTTCTCTATTAGGTTGAACCACATGCATCTATGTTAAGGAGAGTCAAAAATTAAACCCTTTAGATCAATAAAAATAAAACTCCCTTATTGTTTAATTTAAATCATCTAACTTTAATAAATTAAAATTAAATATTATTTCTCAAAAATTATATTTAAATCATCTCCATCTATTTAAATTTTAAAATTAAATAGTTTAATCCATAACACCTTTAAACTATTTAAAATTTAAAATTAAATATTATCTTTACTAATAATTAATTTGGGACAACTCCACCTCTATATATATATATATATATATATATATATATATATATATATATATATATATATATATATATATATATATATATATATATATATATATATATATATATATATATATATATATATATAATTATAGAACACACTATATTTATTACAACTATATATATATGTATAAATATTACTATATTTTTTTAGCTTTAGGGTTCTACCCATGCAAACCCTAATCGTCATTTTATATTATAAAATAAGTCTTCTATTTATTTTTTTCTTACCACTATTTACCCTAGCCCTAACCGAGCTAGGGTTTTCTCCCCTTTTTTTTTGTTGCTTTGTTTTTGCAAGGGGCTAAATGGCAACAATGGCGAAGGCAATTTTTTTTTTACACAGGGGGCGGAGGTGTAAAGGTTGCAGGCGGCGACCCCGGAGCGGCTCCGCTCACTATGGGTTACCACAGTGGCGGCGACCACTGTGGACGCCCACAGTGGCGGCCCTCAGGCCGTTCACTGCGGACGCCCACAGTGGCGGCCCTCGGGCCATTCACTGCGGACGGCCACATTGGCGGCGCCCACTGTGGTCGCCCACAGTGGCGGCCCTTGGGCCGTCCACTGTGGAAGCCCACAGTGGCGCCGGCTAAGGCCGCCCACTGTGTCGTGCACAGTGTTCGGCACCCACCATCCACTATGTATTGCACAGTGGTTCGGCCTGAGCCGACCCCCCACCCCCCCTGGGTCGTCCACTGTGGAAGCCCACAGTGGGCGTCGGCCAAGGATGCCCACTGTGTCGTGCACAGTGTTCGGCCCTCGCCGTCCACTATGCATTGCACAGTGGTTCGGCCTGAGCCGACCCCCCACCCTCTCCCCCCCATATTATATTTTTATTTTTATTTTTATTTTTAAAAATATGACTTATTTAATTCTATTCTTTTTTTGTTTATTTAAAAGAGCTAAATTATATATATATATATATATATATATAAGGAGATAAGTATTTGTATATAAATATTTTAAACAGCAAGTTTATTTGTTTAACTTTAAGAAATGAATTCCTTTGTCCATTTGTGCATGCATATAAATTAGTTGAATGTATATTTATTTATATTTATATTTATATATATATATATATATATATATATATATATAATAATATTGAGTCTAGGGCAATTTTTTTTCATGCAATTATTTTTATTCCGAACGAATGAAACAGATTAGATATTTTCTGCAAATTAAATCGTATAAATTATTTCTTTTTTAATAATATCCTAGTTGCCAAGAAGAAATAGTTAGGCTATCTAGATATGGCTTTCCTATGTGCAAAAATAGAGTAATTAATTGATTTAAAACAAACTTAACACAGCACCTATTTAATTCTGGAAATCTAAAATTTATCTTTAGACATGACTATAATAAACGTTATATTTCTATTTTCTGCAAGTTAATAAAATGACAGATTTAGATAAAATTACAAGAGCACTTTATTTATCGAGATTCCTTTAACTTTAACCATGCAATCAGGAATTACTGAAACATTTATATTCAAGCAACATACATGCAATCCTTACATCATTTCTTTATTTCCTTGATTTATTTCACATGCATTTAAGGAATAAAATAAATTTATTGCTTTTTCCAAAATATTATCTATTCAAAAAATATTAAAGTTTAGAAAAACTTTAGGACTAAATCGAGATTTATTCATTTCATTTCCTTGCAATATACAAATAACATATTTCATTTCTTTAAACTACATTTCAAGACACTATCGTTATTTTACAATTGGATCTCTCAATATTAAAAATTGGGACTTTTAAAACAAAATAATAAAATACTCCAAATCAGATTTCTGCAGCAAATAACTCCATCGAATTTTCCACTTGTCCTAATCCTTTCCTTCCAACAACCTGCAAATAAAATCAAGAATATGACCGTGGAGTGCTCACCTCCTAGCCTAGGCTAACTAGTAGCCACCCCCGAGCTCGGAGAACCAAGCCCTAGATAGGTAACACACATGCAAACTCAAATAAACAAGGGAAAACAACCACAATCACATTCCCAACCAGGGCTACACTGCACCACATTGTAATGTCTTTTTAAGGGTGGTAGTGGACCAAGTACCTTGAGGAGACTGCAAATATGGTAAAACAAATAGCCATCTCATGGCGAACCAAAACGTATAGCCACCTCATGGCAAACCAATTACACCAAATGTAACAACCCCACATTCCTTATGCCCCCCAAGGCATTCATGCCTTATTTCCCTCCTTATGACCCCCAATGCATAAACAAGCCATGCAGCAAGGGTCACATAGAATCCCTTGTGATCACTCTCATAACGAGAGCCTCTCACTTAAGGGCTGTCACTTCTACCACCCACAAGACCCTCCTCTCTCCCAAGAGTAGGAGGTCTTAATTACTCTCCAAAACACATACATGGCATAAGCATAAAACACCAAATAAATTTCCAAGAAATACATGCACGAAAAACAATCTTTTACAAAACATTTCTTTCAAACCATATGCAATAAGAAAACATTATAAGCAAAATAGAACCAACTTTAAATTGCCCAAAGGTATGCTAGTTTTGTTGAGGATGAGCAGCCCAATTCTACTGTTCTTCTCTTTCTACCCTTAGCCAAATTCTCAATCCAAAAATCTATCTTTTTCTTTGCAAAATTCTTTTGTCTCCAAAAATGGAGAGTGGGTGATTACCCTCAAAATCTCTCTTTCTTGCTTAAGAAGACACTAGTGTGAGTTCTCTCAAGTTTCTAAAACTGAAAAGGAAAGTAAGGTAAAATGAGAAAGGTAACTCTCATTCAAAAAGGAAGGTCTTCAACTTAGTTCAAGTCTTCTAGTTCAATTTTCGCACAACTTAGAAAAGTCACTTTTTAGGGTGTCTAAAAGGTCGCATGGGAGTAGAAACTTGCCTAAAATTACCCCTAACCCTTAGGTATACCTTATGGGCTTTAGGAAACCCTATTAAACTACCCCTAGGTGTCCATTTAACCCCTTTTAACCCCTCTAAAGTTTATTTTCGGGTCAAACCTATGTTGACCATCCCAAAGATTCTTTACCCAAGGCATTTATGGAAATCACATCACATTAATTGAAAAAGCTATAGTTAAACAATTCCCACCAAGAGAAAAATTTAAAAATTTAAACATAAATCCACACATGTGTCAAGTGACACAAAGAAAATACTTTTACAAATTTATACATGAAATCGTGTCTCTTGTGGATTTTACATAAATCAATTAAATAACACTTAACACACATGCATCATTTACTGTTACGAATAAAATACAACACAAATGGGGTGTTGTCTCTCCAAATAGACAAACCCTGGTTTTACGAACATACATAGGTCTAGGTTTGGTTCTCCGTAATATTTCCATGGTCACATGAATATCTTTTCCTGCGCCACTCAATACACATTAGTAATTTTCAATAACCTCGTATAATATTAAACACATGAATTAGAATACACATCAAACACTTCGCATACAATTTACATTTGAACAATTCTCTATATCTCATATCCAATTAAATCCACATAAGCAATTATCACAATTCTCATAATTTTGGTCCACACATAAAACATACATCTTTATTCTATCATCATAATAAAGTCCTGCAAATCCAATAATGACATACATCATCTCCAATTTATCCTATTCTAGAATCATATAGAGTTCTTTATCATAAAGCATATAAATGAAGCATCAACATTCATCAATGTTATCAAATCACGAAATCATATACGTTCTACATCCAAACATAGTTGACATACGTTAAATCAAGATTATCCAATCAATGGATCTTTTAGGATTTCAAATTCATAACATATCATAATGTACACCACAAGGTGCAATAACTCTATAACTTGGTTCAATTACCTTTCTCACCAATCTATCTGTCTAACACAGTCCATTCTATTGAATTATAAAGCATTTATTAATAGATCAAACATGGTCAACTAAGTTAATCAAAGCTTGGTTTGGGGAAGGCATTACACACTTACATGTGTTTTATTCATATGATCAAGAATATTGAAATTACTCATACTAACCTTCTATTGTCCTTTAGGAACATCAATATCCCCTTGTACTTGAGCTGATTGTGATTGGCTTTTAGGCTGATCCTTGGCCACCACAAGTTGTTTTCTTGGAAGAACTTGAACATTTTGAGAAGTAGAAGGCCTCATTTGGCCTTGTGAGCTTGTAGAGGACTGATTTGTGTCCTTATGTCTATTTCCCCATGTCAATAACCATTTTCTTTGATCTTGTATTTGATGCTATGAGAGTCTTTGATTGATTTTATGGGTGACTAACCCCACAAAACTCCGCACCTTGCTAATTCATCAAGGTGACATCCGGATTGCCTTGTTCCATGTGAGTACACTGTTGTTCATGAATATCTTGTGAAGGATCTCTTGGGACAACAACACTACTTTGTACCATTAAGGATTGGTTCAACATGCCATTGGAACAAATAGACTGAAGGAAAACACCACACATAATCAGCTACAAAGTTGTTTTGGACTATAAAAATATCCCTAGAAGAGCTGGGTATTGGGATGGTATTGTTGGAAAGGACTTTGATTGAAATTCCTCTTTTGAGTGATGTAGAGTATCCACACCAACACCACATTAGGGAGATTTATTTCTCCCAACTTACCTATTCAATAGGTCTAATCCTTCCATAACTTCACAAATCCCTCACTAGGCTCTTAATCCACACACAAGGCTACAATAGCCCAAACACATCTAATCTCCTCAAACCATGCTCCACAACTCTCAAACACCTTCAAAATCCTTACTAGTCACTCAACTCGGACTCCAACCTCCACTCTCATCATGCAATGAATACTCACAAACACCTATGCCCCTCTTGAAACTACATACAAGGGTTTCTCAACTTTAAAAAACATGGTCCTGTACCCCGCCAACCACCCAAGAGATCATAACAATGCTCAATGTGGATTCACTGTTTTTGGGACAATCAAACAAATTATGGGGACAATCATATTTACATAGTTAATTCATCCTTCTAAGGAATCCAAACATTTTTTTTATGGTTAAGGGCTTCTATACCTTCCTCTTAGTCACCAAACTCATCAACAAGACCACTTTTGAACCGTACAAGAGTAATGATTTAAGACATTGTCAAACTGTGACATTTAACATGAAATTTAGGATAGTCATGAACTATGGTAATTTTAATTAGTTCCTTTGGTTTCCAACACTTGTTTGGTATTTGGGACACTTTCCCACACCATTCAACTCCTTCACCAACCTTCCTAATCCCTATTTTTACTTGAACCACCTTAAAAACATCAACAACTTGTTGTTCATGACAGTCTGATTCTCAGAACAAAATGCAAAAAAAAAAAAAAAAAAAAGTCATTCATAACTTTCCAAAGAATAATCATTACAAAAATATCTCTGGTCTGATCTTATAATTCCTAGTTACACAATGTTTACCCAAGTTATAGCTAGATCCAACAGTTGAAACAAAAGTTACAAGGGTTTTACCAAAACAGGTAACCCTTGGCAGGATTTTGACTATTTTTACAAAAAAATGAAGATCTCTCTCAAAACTTAATGAAAGGAAATGAAACAAAGATCAAGCTCCTGATAATTCACCCTTCTATCATTACCAAATTCCTTAGAATTCAAATGAATGAGTTTCCAATGAGAAAACAAGAAATCAGACTGTTACGTCTAAAACATACAATAAAAATGCAGTAAATCACGATCTTTTATTGATGTTCTTCTTCAATACATTGAACAACCAACCACACTCAACGTGGGAAGGGAATTTTTAAACATTCTATAGGCCTCTGATCGGTTGTAACCACCTTTACATCTTTATTTGAACAACCAACACATAATTACCTCCAAAATGCAAATTTTGCTTGACAACGTTTTTGTCAACTTTGAGATTTTTTGCTAAAACGGAACCTAGACCTAATCAAAGACATCCATGACCCAAAAATGACTCAAATAGGTCCAAAAAGGTTTAAACACCTTTATACATCATATAACTCCATGATAGACCCATTTACACCATACTCCCAACCTTGAAATCTTTCCAAGTCTCTTGGAGCTGCTATACCGACAAAACAAGCCTGATTAGATTCTCCTCTTTGTCCTTGAAATTATCTCATCTTCACTTTGGGATTTTACATATCCCCTTCTTCAAGTTTCATACTTGCTTGGCGACTTGAATCCTTCATGCTTGCTCTACCAACTTGAATCTGCACTCCTATATTTTGATTTGCCTTGATCCATTTGTTTCCAATCTGTCCTTCAACTTCATTCATGTCAAAACAACTTGTAACCTAACTGTTCACTTTCATCTTTACCTTTGGTTTAGCGTTCATAAACAAAATCAACAAAAAAGAAGAAACAATAAGCTCCTTTTACCATCTTCCCCTTACCTTTCCTCCTCATAGCCACTACCAACTTCATCATGCTTGGAATAACTGTTAGAACAGTATACACTTGTCTCACAACTACACTTACCATCCAAAGACAACTCACTACCTTGAAATCAGCATATCCTCTCTTTTCCATCTCACTTGGAGACCACACACAGTCTTTAGCCTTCTCATGGCCCATCACTATCAACTTTTTAGTCTTAGTCTCTTTCCTCATTGATACCCTCTTCTAATTCTTTACCTGCTCATCTTCACTCTTCATGGTGACTACAACTTCCATCTCTTTCTCAACCTCATTACTTCCACTACTTGTCATGTTATTACCTTGTTTTAATTCAACTAACTTCTCCTCCATTACATGCCATTCCACTTGGCACGCCTTCTTACTCATTTCCAACTCATTATCCACCTTGATCACTATATCTTCAGCCTCATAACCCACTGTCATAGTGGCACCTTGTTGTCCTATATCTTTTTCCATCTTCAATGGACACAACACAGTGTCGATCATGATCTTCTTACTATCTCCAAGCCCTTCAAGACTTGTTACTTTGCTGTCATCTTTGATCCTTCATCCTTTACCTTTATCTTAGTGTTTAGAACCTCCTTTCCAATAGGTTAACTATCATCTTTATCAACTATCTATTGCACCTTTCCTTCTTGTCCATTTAGTAGACAACTCATCTCTTCCCTTGTGTCCTCACTATCCCAATGCTGCAACTTACTGTCCTTTTCCATGTCCTTATTATCTTTCCTTGTTAGGATCTTTGTCCCAAGCATCTTCTTGTCACAAAAATCTGCCCCAATCTCACATATTTTTGCATTCTTCATGGTTGTCTACTCCAAAACACCATCATCCTTCATTGAACAAACTCCTACCTGTGCCTCATCTTCTTCTTCATGTTCCTCATTCCTTAGGAACTCTTTTCTTCCAATCAACCCTATCCTTACCACCTTATTTGATGCCTCAACATCCTACAATGGATTCAACACAAACTTGTCTCCATCTGTGTTAATGGTATATGTATTCTTCCTACCATCATGTAATGCAGATCTATCAAAGTTCCAAACTTTACCCAAGATCAAATGACAATCCTTCAAAGGCATAACATCACAAAGAACAGTATCATGATATGAACCAATGTTGAAATCCACAAATTCTTGGTCCCTAATATCAACCCACCGGTAAACATTCACCCAATATTCTCTATAAGGTGTTTCATGAGGTTTCCTAGTCAAATTAAACTTTTCAATCATTTCCACTGAAAGTATGTCAGGAAATGAATCATTATCAATAATCATCTTACATACCTTACCTTGGCATTTTCAATTTGTCATGAATATGGATTGCCTCTAAGTCATCTCCTTCAACTTGGCATACCTTTCTCTCATTTCTTTAATCTCCTGCATGATGGCATCAACTCCTTCAACCTCTCAATATTCACTTGATCTACTTGCTAGCTCTGATACCAATATGATGCAAATCATACACACCAAAACCACATTAGGGAGATTTCTTTCTCCTAACTTACAAATTCAATAGGTCTATCCTTCCATAAATTCACAAATCCCTCACTAGGCTCTTACTCCACTCACAAGGCTACAATATCCCAAACACATCCAATCTGCTCAAACCCTTATCCAACCACTCACACACATTCCTCCCTACATATTCAACCATATTGAACCTCAAACCATGCTCCACAACTCTCAAACACCTTCAAACTCCTTACTAGTCACTCAACTAAGACTCCAACCTCTACTCTCATCATGAAATGAATAATCAAAAACACCTATAACCCTCTTGAAACTACCTACAAGGGTTTCTCAACTTGAACAATTATGGTCCTCTACCCCCCCAACCACCCAAGAGGTCATAACAATGCTCAATGTGGATTCACTATTTTTGGGACAGTCATACAAATTGTGGGGACAATCATATTTACATAGTTCATTCCTCCTAAGGAATAAAAATATTTGTTTTATGGTGAATGGCTTCTCTACCTTCCTCTCAATCACCAAACTCATCAATAAGACCACTTTTCAACCGTACAAGAGTAATGATTTAAGACACTATCAAACTATGACAGTCAACATGAAATTTAGGACAATCATGAACTATGTTCATTTTAATTATTTCCTTTGGTTTCCAACACTTGGCTTGCATTTGGGAAACTTTCCCAAACCATTAAAATCCTTCACCAACCTTCCTAAGGCCTCTTTGCACTTGAACCACCTTCAAAACATCATCAACTTGATGTTCATGACAGTCTAATTTTTCAGAATGAAATGTACAAAACCATTCATTCATAACTTTCCAAGTAATATTCATTAAGACAATATATTTGGTTAGTTCTTATAAATAATAGTTACAAAACGTTTCCCCAACTTATATCCATATCCAACAGTTGAAACAAATGTTACAAGGGTTTTACCAAAACAGGTAACCCTTGCCAAGGTTTTGACAATTTTTACAAAAAAAATGGAGATCTCTCTCAAAACTTAATGAAAGCAAATGAAACAAAGATAAAGCACCTAATAATTAACCCTTCTATCATTATCAAATGACTTATAATTAAAATTAATTAGTTTACAATGAGAAAAATAAGAGAAATCAGACTGTCACGTCTAAAACATACAACAAAAATGCAAGAAATCGCAATCTTTTATTGATGTTCTTCTTCAATACATTGAACAACCAACCACAATCAAAATGGTAAGAGAATTTTTTTTTAATATCTAGGCCTCTGATCAGTTGTAACCACCTTTACAACTTGATTTGAACAACCAACACATAATTACCTCCAAAATGCAAATTTTGCTTGACAATTTTTGCTCAAATGGAACCTAGACCTAATCAAAGTATTCCATGACCAAAAAATGACTCAAATAGATCCAAATAGGTTTAAAACACATTGATAAATCATATAAATCGATTCTAGACCCATTTACACACATTTGTGATATCTTGACAATTTTTGACATTCCTGTCAATATGACCTCATTATGACTCAAAACCCTATCTAATGACCTCAAAGACACTTATTAAATCAAGAATGGTCATGATTGAACTTATTAAATCACAATAATTCAAAAACCTTATGATATTTCATCATGGCATCATTAAGGCATGAAGACCGATTATGGTGCTCCTGCACCATTGAGGTTGAGGATCAGATTGAATATGAGGCCTACTTTGTTGGTAAGGGGCTTGATATGGTCTAACATTTTGGCCTTGTTGCCTTTCAAGGTTTACTATCTTGCTACCATAATTCTGCAACAATCCTTTTATCTCTAGGAGCTCTTGGGATGGGACCGGGACACCATTTACTTGAGTAGGGATTTGATATCGTAAAGTTGGAATAGATGGGACAATAAGAATGGTAGGGATTTGCATTACAATAGGAAAACAAGCCTTTTTTCTCTAGGAGCTCTTGGGATGGGGCTGGGACAACATTTACTTGAGTAGGGATTCGATATACTAAAGTTGGAATAGATGGGACAACAAGAATGATAGGGGTTTGCATTACAATAGGTGGTTGTACCTCTAGAAATATGGGCAGAGGAGGCCTATGTGCTATCTTTATCACTTGAATTAAACTATTTTCTAGCCCTTATAGCAACATCAAATGTTGCTGGTAATTTATTCCCACCAATAGATTATACCATAATAGAAATATCACTACTTAATTCTTTGAGGTAATACAAGAAAGCGTAATCATTTGAGGGTCTTACCGAGGCTAGAATCCTATTACAAGTCTTTTGCAATCGGTGATTGAAGTCCATCATATTCTCATGTGGAGCTCTTTTGATGGTAGTGAGTCGCTCCACCAGTGAGAGATGATTCAACTTGTCTTTAGAATGCCTATTCAACCAATCTCCTAGCTGGTCCCATGTAGCTATTAAGTTAAGAGTTAGGCCTCTAAACCATTGGAGGGCTTTGCCCTTGAAAGAAGCTGCCAAGAGCCTCAATAAAATATTTTCTTCAGTGATGTGATGGGCTCCACATAACGAGGCCACATCTCTAATATTTTCTATGGTTGTAGTATGATCTTCTCTAGTGAAGAAAGGCAAGCTCTTGAGAGCTCCAACTAGAATGTCATCATGCTAGGCCAAATTCGATGGGCTTCCTTGATTAAAAGGTACAAAGGGTTGATTACTAGGAGGATTATTATGAGCCATGTTGATTCTTGAAGGATTGGAACTACTAGGAATTAAATAATTCACTGGGATTTAATTGCAAGAACTTGCAAACAATGGATTGTTATAAGTTGTAACAATAGGCTGAGAGTTGGGGATGATAGACCAAACACCACTTGCTTGATTTGATGCTTTCTTTACTACCCTAGCCTTCCTTTTAGGGAATGATAGCTTTTAATTCTCTATAAGAGTTGAACTTTTCCTAGTTTGTATTTTTCTCATATGCTAAGTAGGCTAAACTACTGAAAACCAAAGACTAAGAGTCGCCAGGTGTTAGAAATTCTCCTTATTGATGCCTGGAATACTGTTGCTCACACTAAAACAACAAAAATTAAAGTTCTTTTTTAATTTAAACTCAGTTCAAGGTCGCACCGGGCATGCCAAAAATTGTTGTCATAGGGATTTTCACCTGATAACTAAGCGTGATGCTCAGCAATCCCATGAAACATGGGAACATCTTTGAACCTGTGGGTTGCTCATAGTGAAGATGAACTTCTAGATTATTGGTTGGATCCCCTTTTGATATCATAAAACTAATGAATTTTCTATGAAAATAGGAAGAAAGGTACTCTTGAATTTAAACTACCGACTAACAAGGTGATGCACCAATGACTGAAAATGACTTGATATGTTGATAAACTCACAAAACCCTGAGCTATGAAGCTATACTTACAACTCAGCAATACATGCTCTACATAAATGATTCACCTTAAAGGTCTATGTTTTACTAATGCCTGTAAAAAGGAAAACAATTCTATTTTCACAATTTCATACACCAAAAATGATGACACATCCACTGACCTGCAGTCTAGCATGCTAATCTTGTATCAAACATTGAAGAAATATATGAAATGAAGGATTTTGATACAAAATCACAATATTTCCATTAAACTATTCACATACAACAATTTTACAAGAAGATATATGAGAAGGAATTGAGCTTCTTTATTGAGAAAGAGGGAGTTTTTGCATTACAAGTCTATAAAATTGTTCATATTATGACTATTATTACTCATAAGGAAATGAGTTACAAAGTGTCCCTGTAGCTTCTACAAGAAAGAAAGTTAAAACAAGGGGAAAAAATACAGAAGAAGGACTTATACTAGAATTAGGCTCCAAAATATTTGAATTTGAAAATTTGGCTCTCTTTGAATTGATGACTCCTTCTACTCCTCAAAATTAGGTGCTAACTGCCTGTGAATTTGAAATTTTAGTTTGTTGGGTGATCTCATTTGAAGCCCCTCAAAAATAGGACTGGAATTGAAGGAAACTTACTGACCGTGCCTCCAAATGTCCCCTTGGTTGACGAGTCACCCTTGGGGGCCTTCAAATCAGATGTAGGATTGTTGCTTCTATCTCAAAATTCCCCCAAAAGGTGGGATTTCTCTTATGGTCGCCCCTTTTGACTCATTTTGAAATTTGAGTTTCAAATTGCACTGATAAATAATTTGAATTTAGTCCCTCATGACAGTAAGCCCTATGATATCCATACAAAAACAAATATTTATGACACTTGTATCCCCCTTCTTTGATGATGACCTTCAAGCCCATTGATACCACAATATTTGGCTTTTAAGTGAAGGTTTCTCTAGTTGTCTGAGAATAATTTTGACAATGATCTCTTCATTGTTAAGATTGCATTAACAACTCAAATCTTTCCTTTGATAGTGGCTACGTCTCTGCATGTCTGCATCATGTTACTGTGAATACTTCTCAAACCCTATAAAATGTGAATGTTGCTAAGACCTTTTCCTATCTAATTTGTGACTACAACATGATGGCCTCAGATAGTCAAAAGGACTATGGCTGCCTTGAATCTGAAATATGACTACTCTTTTCACTATTGGATTGTGTGACCATTGTCGACTTGAAGCTTTGTTGATTGTAATCATATCATGACGTTCTTCTTAGCCTATAGTAGACTTAAAAGGTTGTGACTCTGCTCTTTGATAGTGTTTTTAATCTTTTTACTGCTCTTCTCACTGTGATAATATTTTGTTACTGTGATCTTTGGGTGACTGAGACACCTTGTCCTTAAAACCATATTCTCTATCTTTGAGTGTTGGAACAATGTCTTTGTTATAATGTTCATACCTTGATATCCTATGACTTGAGGGTTGGCTCTGTCTTGTTGGCTTACGACTGTGAACATTCCCTTCATATGTCCATATACCAAGATCTTTGTGACTCACTATCAAAAGGTGACATTGTTGCTGACTTAACACAGTCCTTGCTTGCATTACATTGTTGTTCGATTTGTCTTTTGACCATTGATCAAGTGGCTTCCTATTGAAGGTATGATGCTATTATTTATGGCTTTGAATACTATATCCTTTCTCTCTACTATTGGCTTTCAAATATCGATCTGTGGACTGATTTCTCCGATACAAATGGTGCCTTTATTCTTATTGTCTTCTTTGAGGATTATTGTTGTATTTGATAGTGATATGTCTGATCTGCAAAATTACAAGATTTTGGACTATCTTTCTTTTGAGATTTATCATTATCATTATGATCCCAAATTATCTGACCTTATGTTCCATTATTCTCTCTTGCTACTTTGTATTTTACTGTTCCTCTGTATTTTCCTGAGATGGCACTATTTATTGATCTCGTTGCTTGATCTCCATTGGTGTAAAACATGCCTTTGGCCATCTTCCTGATAAGTCTTGTCAACTTCAAGTCTCACAACAAAATTCATTTTATCTCCAAGACTCATTAGAGGTACATCGAAATAAGACTTGTCAGCATGATCACATAGCTTTGTCTAGCGGCTTGAATTGTCTCATCCAACCCAATTCTCACACCAAAATTCTATCTATCGCTAAGACTCATCAAATTTACACCAAAATCAGAGTTATCGGCAAGAGACACGACCTTTTGTAGCTACTTGGAGAGTGTTATTGATCACATAAGTCATGCCAAAATTCTATTTTTTCGCCAAGACAACAAAAAAGTCACATCAATATGGAACTTGTAGGTTTAACAACTTGACTTTGGCACTGGCTTAAACTATCTTATCGACCTTGGATGTTATACCAAAATTTCTCTATCGCCAAGACAACACCAAAGCCATACCAAAACAGGAGTTGTCCCTAAAACAATATGACTTTGGCCATTCCTTGAACCACCTTGCCAAACACTAAGGTTACACCAAAACATGACATTGATGTAACCTAACATAGTTTGCAGAAATCCAACTGTGAGATTTTCCTCCTGCTGGTAGTGGACTTGGCACAACATCATGGTCCTCTGGAATCTTGATCCATTGTATGTTATTGTCAAAGTCAATGAGATTTCCTTCATGGTTTTCTTTATGGCCACTTCTCTTCTATTTAAACCATAATCTAAAGATTATGAAGGAGGCATTTGATCATCATTGGCCTTTCTCTTCTCTTTTGATTGTTGATCCTCAGAATATGCACACACCCAATACAATCATGCTCCCACTACTACTTGTTGTTTATTGACAACCACTGAGCTATGAACGTGGAGTTAGGGCTTTAGCTATCAAGTTCACTTAACAAAGCCTCACTTCTCTTGACCACTAGTAAATAATGAGTTTGGACAATAACCAGATCAATGCATGGAAACTACAAACTTGAGTTCCCTCCAAAGTGAAATATGATCTCCTTTTTACGTTCCTTTTCTCTAAGAAAAGATTTTTCAAAAGATTTAAAATGGGTTAAATGAAGAATCAAACCCACCTTTAACAATTTTGAAGTAAAATAAATCTTTGTCTTCAATCCCTTAATAATTTGAACTCCTTTTGACATTTTCCACAACATGATTATAAAATGAAGACCCTTGGCAAAGATTATTGATCTTTCTTAGCTTAACTTCATAGATCATTCCAAATATGATACCAAAAAAGAAGTTTGAAATTATAAGCACAAAGCTTATATGAACAATTGACACAAGAATGTAGATTGGACAACAAGGCTCCCTTCTCCAATCCCATAACAACACCAAGTCTGCTATCACAAAATTTCATTTCTTATCCCTTTTATCAAATATATTCTTCACCAAAATCTTGATGTTTAGTTATCCGGTCTATCACTTCATTTCTTTGTTCATCAAGTTTGGTCAGATACATAATGCTTATTTCCAGTAAGGATTTGAATTGTTCATCTTCAATGTAATTTTGTAACTTCAATGTTGATAATTCTAATGAAATGGGTAGAGTACATTCAATCCCATACATTAGTTGGAAAGGAAACATTCCTATTGCCCTCTTATGTGTGATCCTATATGCCCACAGAGCTTCATAAAGGCTCTTATTCCATCCCCTCTTATTTTCATCTACCAACTTTTTGATAATGGAGATAAAAATATTATTACTTGATTCAGCCTACCCATTACCTTGTGGGTGGTAGTTCGAAGAGTGAGCAAGACTAATTCTATAGTTATAAAAAATTTGATAAAATTCAAAGGAGATAAAACTGCTAACATTATTAGCCACTATTTTCTTAACTCCAAACCTCACCAAAACATTTTCTTTTAATAAATTAATAACTACCTCAGAAGTAGTGTGCTTTATTGAAATGGCTTCTACTCATTTAGTAAAGTAATCAATATCAGTTAGGATATGAGTGTGTCCTGCACTGGAGCTAGAATTTATAGGGCCAATGAAATATAGTCCCCATTGTTGAAAATTTTCTTCGATGACCACAAGCCTAAGTGATAACGTAGCTAGCTAAGGCCTATTCATGAACTCCACACATTTAGACACCCATTCATGAGCATCTTTAAACATGATTTTCTATTAGAAAATTTGACAAACAATTTTGAAATCCATCACAAATGCAAAGAAATGACCTCCACACGCTTCATTATGAAACACCTCCAACCTTTTATTTTATTGATCTTGGTCTACAAATCTTAAGAAAGTACCAACTACACCTCATTTATATAGATTCCCTACCCATGAGACATGTTTATTAGTTTTCAAATTTAAATTTATTTTCTCCTTAGTAGATAAATGAGGTGAACATTCATGATAAGTTAACAAATAAGCAACATTAGAAGGCCATTCATCAGTAATTTGGTTGTGAACAACACTACTTCTTTAATAGGTCCACTCTCAACAATCATCCTGCACAAACCCTTTCCTCAATCCAAATTTGTATGTTTGAGGTCAATGTCATATTCTTGTACCTTTTCTACCCAAGTGCCTCTTTTATTAAAACCAATTTCTTGCTGAATCAATATGATCTTAATAGCAAAATCAAGAACAAAACTATTGAATGGGAACGCAAAATATAAAATCTAAAGTTCTTCAAATCTTTAACAACCACATAAGAATTTTTCTTCATTGGGAAATAGTTTAGTTCATGATTCTTCAATAGTGCATTTATGAATGCAATGAGAGCTTAAATTTCTTTCTCATTCTTCTATGGCAGAATGGCTAACACGGTATGTTTGGATGCATAAAAATATACAATGAAATATTTCTCAAAGTCAAGATACACTAGAGTAGCGACATTAGCAATGAACACTTTAATATGTTTGAAATCTCTCTTACCCTCTTGGCTCCATTTCAAAGTTGGTTAATTCTTTATCATCTCCAAAATATGTCTGGTGAGTTGAGTGAAGTCAGGGACAAATCTTCTTAGGAAATCGACCTGGCCAAAAAAGGACCTGGTGCTACTTCGTGACATCAAAAGGCTTACCTACTAAATGGATTTTACCTTATTTGGATCAATTATTATCCCATTCTTGAAAATAATGACCTAGAATTTTCCTTCCAGTTACTGCAAAAATAGATTTCTTAAGGTTTAAGGAGAATCTATAGTCTCTACATCATTGTAACACCACTTTTAAATCATGTAGATGATTATCTCTTCTTTTAGAGAAAATAGTCAGATCATCTAAGTAATCTACAATGAATTTATTATTCATGTCACCAATGTCAAATCCATTGCACTTTAAAAAGTAGCCCCTGCATTTATAAGCCTGAAGGGCATCCTATTATAGGTAAACACACCAATAGGAGTAGTGAAGGCAGTTTTATCTTGATCTTCAAATGCTACTTCTATCTGGTTATATCTTGGGAAACCATCTAGCATAGACGTCATTTTTGAGCTTGAAATGGATTGCAAAATATTTTCCATCGTGGGTAGAGGATAATCATCTTTAAGAGATGCCTAATTCAAATTACAAAAATCCACACAAATCCTTATCTAACCATTTTTTTTCCCAAAAGGTACAATGTTAGCAATCCATGTACAATGATGAACCAGGTATATACTTTTGGCCTTAAGCATTTTTTCAATTTCCTTAAAAATAGTTTCAACAACATTTGGGTTGTATGTTATTTGTTTTTGTCTAAATGGGGTTGTGCTAGGGTTCAGTGGGATGCGGTGTTGTATTTCTTCATTCTTGATTTTTTTTAAATATACATAACACCATGCAAAGACGTCCTTGAAGTGAGTCAACAAAGCAAAATAAATTCCTCTTTTTTTCAAGAAAGCAAAATTTCCCTACATAGATGAGTTTAGGATCTTCTTCAGTCCCTATGCTGACATGCTCATATTCTATAGATGTTCTAATTGAATTTTCACTTTTTTGTTAGATGTACTGATAATGCCTATTAAAAATACATTCCAAGGAGACTAAACCTTTAGGGATTTTATTTCCTTTAAGTTGAATTATTTCATTCTTTTTTCCATTTTGAGAGTAGACTTCTTCTATGATATACCCACTTTCTTCAGTACTTAAAAAATGGCAAAAGTGTCAGCTTTTTCATTAAAGTCTCTAATTTTCCTATCATCATTGAAAACCTACCAATGACTCGCATTATCATGCACACTAGGCATATACACCACTTCAATATCATATATTTTATCTTTGAAATTAGGGTGTGCTAGGAGGAGGGATGTTGAAACAACCAAATACTCAACTTTACTGTTTTGGTCTCTTGGCACCACTTCTATTGTAAAAGCTTTGAAATCTTCAATACAATCCCACTCTATTTTTGTAATGTCTCAATTTTTTATTCACAGTGCTATACATGTTCCTCACTTGTTTAACTATAAGATTTGCATCTCCCTCATCTCTTAACTTCTTGATTCCCTTTTTTTTTGCAGTTGTTAAACATAGTGTTAGACAGTTCAAATAACCGGAAGACAACTGAGAGGGGGGGGTGAATCAGTTGTCACAGAATACCATAACTATTAGCAATTTAAAACACATTATACCGGAACCCAGAACATTAATACTGAAATAGCAGTTAAACCAATTTAACACAAACAATAATCATATAATAAAAACCATCCACATGACACCAATATTTATACGTGCAAAACCCAGTAAAGGGAAAAACCACGATGGGAAGCCTACCCACAGTCAGATAATACTTTTGTAGTAAGTATGTGAATTAAAATTGAGGGGCCTCCACTTGCAGGAAAGCCAACAGTCTAGAGCATACTGTTCATCACAAAAGGAGCCTCACTGGCTACATAGAAATCCATACTACAATCCGGAGAAGTGTTGAACTACAAAAGATAGCATCTCCTATGCCTGAGTACAATTCTGGTAAAGCTCAATATCGGAGGACTAAATCCTCTTACATACACCCAATTCGATCTCCAATGATTGACCAAATCCTCTGCCTAAATGATATTACATTATTCACACAATATATTCTTTGACCATGATCTCTAACATAACCATGATGATCTACAATGAGATATTACATCTATATATACAAACCCTCGACCATAAACAATTAGGTCGGCCACCAGATAATAAAGCAGTTACATAATTACAAACCATGTTGGCCTTAAACCAAACAAATAATATCCAGCACATAAGACATCCCAAAAACACATCGAGAGGTCCAATCCACACATTACATTAAAGTCGGTCCATAACCTAGATCAACTGGGACCCAATATAGGTCCACACACTATAGAAATGATCTCCATCCACCAATTCTCAAACATGATCACCAAAAACATCTTGAAACTCCACTAGAAGCTGCACCAACACCACTTATGTAATTTATCAAAGATCTTCATCAAAAGCTCTGCCGGTGAAACCCTCGTCGGAACAAGAAACTAAGTTTCTAAGCAAGTAGGATAGCATCTGATCACTAGACCAAAACCAACTGACCGAATATGAGCATGAGTATCATGAACAAGCCAATTCCATCACCAAACTATACCAAATCCTACCGGATCATGCCGAATCCAAATCAACCAGAAACCACTCAACCTATCGGGAATAGAAGGGTGTCGGTAAAGCATCCAAACAACTAGTGTTGGCATCAATGACAAAACATCAATGCAACACATAATCAATTCCAACAAATGGCTAGAAATCTCCCCCTTTAGCATTGATGGCAACACTAGATGTGAAAAAATATCTAAGTACCAAGAAATGCCGAACAAGTCTCCCCCAACGGAAGACAACCAATAATCTAACACATATAGCTCTGAATGTCAATATATCTCCCTTTTACTTTTCTTATTCATATCTCTCCCCCAATGATTTTTTGTTTTTCTTTCTTTGTCTTTTTCAGACAAATATCTCTCCCCATTTGAGATCAATGCCAGAAATCTGACAAAACTATCAAAGCAAAAATATAAACCATTGAATCACAAAGTTGACTACTCCCCCTAAGCAGTAGCATCCCACATCAATGCCAGAATGAATAGTATCTCTGATAATGCATGTCGGACTGATGCCAAACCGCATCAATCAAGTCTCTAACGGAGGGGCAGAAACTCCCAATCTGTTTCTTAGGTACTCAAATGATTCCTTGGGCAAAGGTTTAGTAAAAATATCTGCAATCTACTCTTTAGTGTTCACATAAACCAGTCTAACTTCATTTGCTTCCACATTTTCTTTCAAAAAGTTATACTTGATAGATATGTGATTTGTTTTAGAATGAAATACTAGATTCTTTGATATATCAATAGCAACAGATTTATCAGAGTCAATAACTACCGGTGCATCACAATCCACCTTTATATCCTTCAACATTTGCTTCATCCATATAACTTGTGTACAATTAGTAGCAGCGGCAACATACTCAGCTTCTATAGTAGATAAAGAAGTACATGATTGTTTCTTGTTGATCCATGAAACCAACTTCTTTCCAAGAAAGAAAGCTCCATCAGAAGTGTGTTTCTATTCATCAACATCTCCATCCCAATCAACATTTGTATATACACATAAAGTAAAGTTATCATCCTTCGGGTACCACAAGCTATATTCCGATGTACCTTGCAAGTATCTAAAAATCCTTTTCACCGCAATCTCATGATTTTCTCTAGGATCACTCTGAAATCTTGAAACAATACAATCAATATTCATAATGTCAGGCCTAGTCCGAGTCAAATAAAGCATACCTCCAATCATAGATTTGTATCTTATAGGATTTACCGGTGCAGAAACATCTTTTCTTGTCAATTTCTCACTTGTAACCATAGGAGTACTTACCGGTTTAGAATCTCCCATACCAAATTTCTTTAATAATTCCTTAGCATATTTAGTTTGACAGATGAAAATACCTTTATCAATCCGAGTAATCTACAAACCTAAGAAAATTTTCATCTCTCCAATATAGATATCTCAAATTCTTTCTCCATATTTTTAGAAAATTCTATGCATAACTTATCTTCACCTCCAAAAATAATTTCATCAAAAAATACTTCAATAATTAGTATATCATCATCAGTGATCTTATAATATAAATTATCAGCACTGCCCTCATTAAAACCAAGCTTCAAAAGCTATTTATCCAACCTTTCATACCAAGCCCTAGGTGATTGTTTCAATCCGTATAAAGATTTCCTTAACCCGCAAACCATATTTGTATCATTTGATAGTGAAAAAACATCAAGTTGCTCAATATAAAATTCCTCATCAAGATCCCCATTCAAAAATGCACATTAAATATCCATCTGATAAACCTTGTATTTTTTATAAGCAGCATAGGCAAGAAATAATCTTATAGCTTCAATCCTAGCTACAGGTGTAAAAATCTCTCCATAATTAATATTCCTTCCTTCTGAGAATGTCCTTTACAAACCAATCTAGCCTTATTCCTTATAACTTGACCATTCTCATTTAATTTATTCCTAAATACCCATTTAGTTCCAATAACATTTTTATTTTTAGGCCAAGGAACCAAGGTCCATGTGTTATTTTTCTCAATCTGATCTAATTCTTCTTCCATAGCTTTCAACCAATATTCATCATTGCATGCCTCAATTACTGGTACCGGTTTAACTTGTGAAATTAATCATACCTCATTAGTTGCCAGTCTTCTTCTTGTCATCACTCCATTCCTCTTATCCCCAATGATATGATCTTCTAAATGATTCAATCTCACATACCTAGGAGTCTTCTGACTTTCTATTCCTCTTCCCCGTTCTTCAGCTACCATAGAATTCTCTGATACTGTTGGAGTAACTGGTTCAACACTCTATTTTGGTAAAGGTACTACTGGTTCATATATAATCATTTCCACTGTCGGTTCCTTCTCATAAACTCTGATTCAACTTCTATTCGGCTCATCTACTTTGACATTAGCACTCTCCACAGTTTGTTGTAATCTCTTGTTATAACATCTATATGCTTTGCTTTCATTAGAATAACCAAGAAATATTCTTTCATCGCATCTGGGATCAAATTTCCCAATCATATCATCTCTCCTGATATAAAATTTACTACCAAATTTTTTAAAATACTTAACTATAGGTGTATTGCCAAACCATAACTCATAAGGTGTCTTACTAGTTTATCCTTTGATATGCACTCTGTTCAATGTATAAACCATTATGCTCACTGCTTCTCTCCAGTAGATATGAGGTAGACTAGCTTCCATCATCATTGTTCTAGCAACATCCAAGATAGTTATGTTCTTCCTTTCCACAACTCCATTCTGCTGAGGTGTCCGGGGAACATAAAATTGTCTTCTTATACCATGCTTCTCACAAAAGTTATTAAACTCACCGGATGTGAATTCTCCACCATGATTTGACCTCAAACATTTATTCTTCAATCCTATCTCAGTTTCCACTTTAGCCTTAAAGATTTTAAACTTTTCAAATGCTTCAGATTTCTCCTTTAGAAAAGTAACCCACATCATTCTAGAATAATCATCAATGATTAGCATGAAATGTCTATCACCTTGAAAACTTTTAACTCTACCAAAGCCACACAAATCAATATGAATAAGATCAAGAAAATCATTTTATTTATCTTGTATACTCCTAAAAGAGGTTCTGACCTATTTACCCATTTGACATTCTTTACATACCAGATTATAGGGCTTCATAATCTTAGGTATATCCCTAACTGCCTTAGTTGAACTAATCTTCATAATGCAATCAAAATTCACATGACACAACCTTTTATACCATACCCAACTCTCATCAATCTGTGTAATCAAACATGTCTTCTCATCGGAATTCAAATGAAATATACTACCTTTTGTCTATGTACCGGTTGCAATCTCCAATCCAGATCTATTAATGATTTTGCATTTTCCATCCTTGAACTGTAATTGAAATTCCTTATCTACCAGTTGTCCTACACAAGAGATTATGCCTTAAACCTTCAACATAATAAACATTTTTAGTATTGTTCTTACCATCTAATGATATAGTTCCTTTTCCTTTGATCATACATGCTTTGTCATCTCCAAATCTAACTAGACTAACATCAAATTCTTGTAAAGATAGAAACTTCCCTTTATCTCCAATGATATGATATGAACAACCACTGTCAATTACCCATGCATCCTTGTCTTCAATTTTAGCAGCAAGTGCCTTCTCTTTAGGTACATTCTCTTCCAGTGCTAGATCATCTTCTTTGATAGCTAGGAACACCCATTCCTTAGCATTGTTGGAACCACTAGCAGAGTCTTCGGACGGTTCATCATCAGAATCAGTAATGCCTTCCTCACCCACTAAGTATGATGATTTGTCTATATTTTTCTTGTACTTGTACTTGTTCTGATATCCATGGTTAGGCTTAAATGATCTTCTAACTCTTTATTCAAATCTTGAATTCCTTTCAAGACATCTAGATGCAAAATAACCAATCTTATTACATGCAAAACATTTAAAAGGTGTTTTTCCTTCATACTTAATTCCTACCGGTCCTTTTGGTACTCTCCTAGAAAATAGTGCTTGAAGTTGCTCAAAATCATCATCTTATCTTTTCATATCTTCTAATTCATTTTCTTATAAAGCTTTCCAGTCTTGCTTACCGGTTGTAGATGTAGATGCATGAAAAAAAGGTTCAGACTTCACAGCTCCAAAAGGTCCAAATTCTTCAAGCTCAAAAGTAGATAGTTTATCAACCAAAGTATCTCTGTTGATAGATGTATTAGCCATTGTTCTCAACACATTAATAGTAGTAGCCTTCATTTTGTAAGCTGATGGTAGGGCTATCAGGACTTTAGAAACAATTTCATCTTTGCTCAGAGTTCCACCAAAACATTGAATTCCCATAACAATCTTATTTACCCTTTCCATGAATGTAGTAATCCTTTCATCTTCTTCCATCCTCAAGTTTTCATATCTCACTCGGTAACCATCAAGTTTAGCAATCTTCACTGTAGGTCACCTTCATTAAGAGTCTCCAACTTATCCCATATAAACTTTCTAGATGATTTGTCAGTTAATCTCATTATTTGTTGATCAGAAAGTGCATGCAAGAGAGCTTCTCTTGCTCTACAATCATTCTCAAGCTCCTTGTCCAGGTTTTCCAAAGGAGGATTTCTAGATCCTAGACTATAAGGTGTGACACTATTCTATGTGATCTACCAAATCTCCTTGCCAAGAGATCTCAGATGAGTCTCCATCTTAATCTTCCATACCGTGTAATTTATTCCATCAAGACTTGAAATATCCCTCTGAAAGATAGCTCCAGAAGAACTGGATGAACTTGAACTGTCAGTCACCATAGAATCTTCCTCAAGAGGTTAAGCTTTCTGTAGAGAGAACCAAGTCTCTAATACCAATTGTTAGACAGTTCAAATAACCAGAAGACAACTGAGAGGGGGGGGGTGAATCAGTTGTCACAGATTACCGGAACTATTATAAATTTAAAACACATTAATACCGGAACCCAAAACATTAATATTGGAATAACAGTTAAACCAGTTAAGCGCAAACAATAATCATAGAATAAAAATCATCCACATGACGCCAAGATTTATACGTGAAAAACTCAATAAAGGGAAAAACCGCGGTGGGAAGCCTACCCACAGTCAAATAATACTTCTGTAGTAAGTATGTGAATTACAATTGAGGGGCCTGCATTTGTAGGAAGGCCAATAGCCTAGAGCGCACTGCTCATCACAAAAGGAGCCTCACTGACTACATAGAAATCTGGACTACAATCCAGAGAAGTGTTGAACTGCAAAAGATAACATCTCCTATGCCTGAGTACAGTTTCGGTTAAACTCAATACCAAAGGACTAAATCCTCTTACATACACCCAATTCAATCCCAATGATCGACCAAATCCTCTACTTGAATGATATTACATTATTCGCACATTACATTCTTTGACCATGACCTCTAACATAACCATGACGATCTACAATGAGATCTTACATCTATATATACAAACCCTCGACCATAAATAATTAGGCCAACCACCAAATAATAAACCAATTACATAATTACAAACCATGTTAGCCTTATATCAAACAAATAATATCCAACACATAAGACATCCCGAAAACACATCGAGAGGTCCAATCCACACGTTACATTAAAGTTGATCCATAACTTAGATCAACTAGGACCCAATATAGGTCCACATGCTATAGAAATGATCTCCATCCATCAAGTCTCGAACATGATCACCAACAACATCCTGAAACTCCACCAGAAGCTGCACCAACACCACTTATGAAATTCATCAAGTCTGTCGGTGAAACCCTTGCCGAAACCAAAAACTAAGCTTCTAAGCAAGTAGGATAGCATCCGATCACTAGACCAAAACCAATTGGCCGAATATGAGCATGAGTATCATGAGAAATCCAATTCCATCACCAAACTATCTCGAAGCCTATCAGATCATGTCGGATCCAAATCAACTAGAAACCACTCAACCTACCAGGACTAGAAGGGTGTTGGTAAAGCATCCAAACAACTAGTGTTGGCATCAATGACAAAATATCAATGCAACACATAATCAATTCCACTAAATGGCCAACACATAGAAGAAAAGCTTCACATTCTGTAGAATTTTTTGTGTTTTCAAACTCTAATATGTAGGCTAAAAGGAAACTATAGTCATCTACATAAATCAAGACTATACCAGCACCTAACCCAGAAGAGGAACAATTTTCATTAAATTCCAGTGTCCATAACTCATTAGACAAGGAAGGACTAACCATGTCAGAGCTTTCTTTAGTAGTTAAAGTGAACATATAAGTATCGAGTTAGTCTCTACATACAATATGTTGCATTCTGGATCCTCTAATTTCAACACTATGAATTTTGCCTTGGCCTTTGGTTTTATGTGAACCTTCTTTCTATCTAAAGGTATTGCGGTATAAGACTAATCCATTTGGATTTCCCATCCTAGATCTTCGCAAAAACTTCTACTTAGTAACACCCCATAGCTTGCAGGAATATCAACTACCAAAATTGTGAGTTTTAGCCTCTTTATTGGGTACAATGCTAGAGAAGATTGTGCATTCTTAATTTGACCTATGATAGGTACTTGGGTCGAATCCAAAGAATATAATTTATCACTAGAATAGGTGATTGTTAAACCAAGGGATTTGGCTACCTAAGCAGGCATAAAATTCTCAAAAGTTCCCGAGTCTATCACAAAATTACTCAATCTATACTTATTTATGTATAGGGATACAAAGAACTATTTTGGTTTCTCAGAGGGAGTCTTGAGATCAAGAGATATTGAATGAAAATTTGAATTTTTTTTAATTTTTTAATTGATCTGATTATTATAGGATCTATGACTATTGCAAGTGTATGATTAACTATTACAATGATTAAATTAAAGGTCTTGAAAACATAATTAAAAACAATAATAAAGCGATGAATTAACAAAGAGAGAAAGAAAAGAGAAGACAATAACACAAGTTGATAACGAAGTTCACCAATATGGCTACGTCTCTGGACCCCTCTCCAAAAAAGTGACCGATCCTTGATTATGCTCCAACAACGGTTACAAGGTCTTCAACTTGGACAAGTTTCAAGTCTCCTGATTACAATGAGTACAAAGTCCTTCACCTTCAAATGCAATAGAAAGACCCTAGTCCTCCAATGCATAGAGATGAACACTCAATCTCTCTGAAAACTTCTCTCACAAAGCACCACTAACTCAAACTCCTAAGCTACCCCCCTTTTATACACAATTCTTGCCCAATTTGGCTTAAAACCATATAATTTTGACAATCAACCATATCTCCCATTTACAAGATTGAATCTTCCAAAATAAACCTACCCCCTTTAAAATAATGGCCCTTATAATTTTGGGCTTTACAAAATAATCGTTAAAACTATATCCTCCCATGAATTTGTGGTTTATATTAACCAAGCCTTATTTTATGACCTTTATGTGTTTGATTTCATTGACTATTATTACCATCCTTCATCATATTTATTGTTATATGGCATCAATTTAGGCTTCTAATAATTGGTTTTTCCATTGATATCCCGAAACATGTGGGTAGCTTAGTAGTTAAGAGTGAGTAGAGGGATGGGGGAGGTTGGCGGATCAAACCACCCCAATCCTCTCTATGTGGTTTGTTATTTGTTAAACAAACCTGCCTCCTAGATTAGTAAGCGAAGATCTTGCGGTAGAGTGGTGGAGCATAGAGCTTATATATTGGTGGTCACAGGTTTGACCCTCCCAACAAGCACGCACACACACACACACACACACACACACATATTTTTTGTTGAAGATAATATCAAATTGTTGATCGAGCATATCCTCCTGGATCAATCCTCCCGATTGGAGAGATTTTGGACCTCTGGAAGGTTGATTACTCAGGAATTAAGTGAGGATACAACTCCACTTTTCCAACCTCCATCCATTGTGCTTTTGCAAGATGCATCCCTTTACATCCTACTTTAAGGTAATTAATCACACCTCTTTTTGAAGATTTGACATTTCTGTCAAGAATGACATCCTCTGGTAGCTCTGACATATACTCAGGTGAGAGATCATCAACTGAAGGGACTTGAAAATAAGTGTCTTTATCTAGAATCATTGGAGGTTCATACAACTTCATATTTTCTACATTTACAATTAGGTAAATTTGCATATATGGAGGAAGATTCAGGAGAAAGGCATTGGTACCGATATTTTCCAAGATCTCAAAGAGACCATATCTAATAGGCTTAAGATTTTTACCTTCACCTTGCATCCTTTCCTTGTTGATATGTAACCAAACGTGGTCACCAATGTGAAAATGATGATCTGTGCGAAGCTTGTCATGTCAAGCCTTGTATTTGGCTTGGCTCTTCTCCAACTGAGCTTCTACTGCCTAATGGACTACTTGTAAATTTTGAATTAACTTCAAAGCCTTCTCTGCATTATGACATCTGTCTTCAACATAATCTTTTCCAAAGGCAAAGTCCATTGGTATTCTTGGCAGATACCCAAAACATGTCTCATAAGGAGATCTTTTTCTAGAAGAGTGTGCCACATGATTGTAAGCATGTTGTACATAGTGTGGACTCTCATCCCACAACTTGGGATGTTTGTTGTAGTAGCCTTGAAGCAAGTGGACAACTATTCTATTTACCACTTGTGTTTATACATCTGTCTGAGGATGAAAAGTTGTACCTTTCTTGAGCTTTATGTCCATGAGATCCCACAATACGAACCAAAATTATCCTAGGAATCGAGAATCTTGATCTGATTAATGGAAGTAGGGAGCCCAAAATGGACCCATACATATTGGAAGTACAAATGAGCTGTCAATTTAGCTATGATCTGTTTCTTACAAGGCATTAGAATATATATTTTTTTGAATCTGTCAACTACTACAAACAGATAGTCATGTCCCTTTTTAGACATGGGAAGTCCTCCAACAAAGTCCATCAAAACACTTTCCCAAGGTCAAGATGAAACAAGAAGAGGTGTGTACAACCCCAACTTCCTATTACTTGGTTTACTTGTTACACACATTATACATCCTTTGATATATTTAGTTACAGTTTCCTGCATGTGAGGCCAATAATAATATTTATGCAACTGAGTCATTGTTTTGCTAACGCCAAAGTGTCCATCAATCAATGACGTGTGAGGTTCTCTAACTACTTGTGCTTGTTCACCTTTAGGAATGCATCTTTCCCAAATGATATAATAGTTTATCTTTCACATAGAAGTTATTTTCTTCTACTTGTTTGCATGCAATTAGAGCTATATAAATATCCTTAAAGTTTTCATCTGTGACATATTGTTCCTAAAAACTTTCATGAACCATGGAACTTCTCTAAAGGATAACCAAAGCACTCATGAAAGGAGGTCTAGAAAGCATATCTGCTACCTTATTATGGACACCCTTTGTGTACTTAATTACTCAGTGAAATTGTTGAACGAATCCCATCCACCTAAAATGCCCACTTTGCTGCAACTTTGATTGTGAATGCAAGTATTGTAGTCGTTGGTGGTTACTGTGGATGATTGTTTCTTTCCCTATTAGATAGTGCTTCCATTTTGTAACACTTCGAACTAGTGCATAAAGTTCCTTATCATCACTAGGATAGTTACTGTCTGCAAATGTGAATGTTTCAGAGTGATAACATACCGACTTACCTCCTTGCATTAGAACTGCTCCCATGCAAACCCACTTGCATCAGTTTCAATCTCGAATGGTTTCTATAAATCTGGCAAAGTCGAAATAGGTGTGGTGCTCAAACTCTCCTTAAAAGTGTTGAAAGCCTTCTGCTGAGGTCCTTCCCACCAAAAAGTGGTCTTTGTACTTCTCAATGCATGCAACATCAATGCTATATAGGAGAAGTTAGAAATAAACTTTCTCCAATATTGAACAACACCTAAGAAACTTTTGACTTCAGTTACTATACTTGTCTTAGGCCATTTTACAATTACCTCAACCTTCGTAGGATCATCTTTTAGCTGACCATTTCCTCCAACATAGCCTAATTACACTAGAGATGTCTTTGCAAATTCACATTTTGACATCTTTACAAAAAAAAATAATTTTCTCAAAACATCAAAAAATTTCTTTACATGATTTACATGATCATTCCAAGACTTACTAAATACAAAGATATCATCTAGGTAGACAATTATAAACTCATCATTTATTACACACATGAAAGTGGCTGGTGCATTGCACAACCCAAAAGGCATTACCAACCATTCAAATAGTCCTTGCTTAGTCTTGAATGCAGTTTTCCAAATGTTATTTTCTCCAATCCTAATCTGATGATAACCACTTCACAAATCCAACTTAGTAAAATAAACCGCATGCTTTAGCTGATCAAGTAAATCATCAATATGAGGAAGAGGATACATGTTCTTTATTGTGATTTTGTTCAAGGTGCAGTAGTTAATACACATCCTCAAGGACCCATCCTTCTTTGTCACTAGGAAAATTAGCGAGCCACATGGAGATGTGCTTGGGTGAATTGCCCCTTTTTTGACCAACTCTTGCACTTGTTTCTTAATCTCCTCATTTTGAAGAACAAACAATCAATACATTCCAATATTAGGAAGAGGCACGTCTTGCTGCAAATGTATCTCATGTTGGATCTCTCTCTTGGGGGGAAACCCCTTTGGTTCCTAAAAAAGGTCATCATATGTAGATACAATTTTGACAAAATCAGACTTATGTCCTAGTTTACACCCCTTAAATGCTTCAAATTTATCATCATCCTTGTCTTTCACAAGCATTAGTAAAAATTTCTTACTCGCATTCACTAATCTTTTCATTTGACCAGTATTTACTAATGCAAGATTAGTTTTGACTTTATGCAATCTAACTATGCACTCTTTACAATCTTTGAACAAATGATACTTATTCTCCCCCCTGTAAAAGATTGTCTATTACAACATCATCAATGAAATATCATGAGGTACAACATCTACTTCTACTTCATCAATGAAATTAGCAATAATGACAAAACGTAGTTACACTGTTTTGTCACCTGCAATTGTGAATCATTACATACCCATCCAAGTGGATACGGATTAGGATGACGAGTAGTAGTTAGATTCAATTTCTTCAAAATCTCTTCATAAATTAATTTGGCTTTGTTGATATTAATCGGTGACTGAGAGGGGGGGTTAATCAGTCAAAACAGTTTATAAACAATTCAAAATTCCAAACTGACCGGTCTGCAACTACATGTTTTTTCAAATCAGCTTAAAACATTGCATTAATCATGAAAGAAAGAAAATTAAAGGAGAGATATTTTCATGCATCAAATAGACATTACATAACACAAGCAATTATAGGTGGAAACCCTCGGTTAGAGGGAGAAAACCATGATGGGGATAACCCACAATCTCTTTTACTGTACAATCATATTTCTTCTGAGAACATCGCACTGTTAAAGATGATTGGTATCTTGTTAAGAATACCTTAGAATCTATTAGGATTCACCTTGCAAAAGGATTTTAGACTTTTGTTATGGAGTGACCCTTTTAGAGGATTTTACAAACAGAACCGGTTAAGGTTCACCCTGTTAAGGGATTTAATTTGCTGCCATTATTAGAGAGCAACAAATCATTGATTTGATGATGTCACTTTTCTATCGAATAGATCCCCTCTATATTTGCTTCAATCTCTGCTCGGTGATGACTTCACTGATTCATAATGAACCCTTCTGCACTTAGCTTGTTCTTCACCTTACTCTGAATTTCAACCACAATTCGCTAACAACTCCCACTTCAACAAAAATTAAGATGAAAAACATGTATATAGTTATCTTCAATATTGGTGTGAACTTTCCCTCCAAAATTCGAACTCAAAAACCATTGTATGCGCCAATCTATTCATTCCTCAAATCACGTTGATTATATCAGTGGGACTATCCGCTCATGCCACAAATCTTATTGATTCTCTAGTAAGCACTTCGGCTTAAACTAGCTCTTTCTAAATTTGTCAAATCCACATGTTAGCAAGTCAAACATGTTGATGACTACGTGTTTTTATCCTTTTCACTTTGCATACTTATCAATCACCGTTATGATCAGCTACCAGTTGCTTCCTTTATATCGATGAACCCACTTCACTCAGCTTAATTACTTGTTGCTTCTTGTAAACCGGTCTCTACTCACCGGTGGAAGTCTTTAGTCCCCTGTTCCTCACCAATCTACTATAACCATCAATGACAACCTCTAAGTACCTCAAATTTCATCATGCTCACCATGATGCCAATAATCTCGCCCTTTAGCATTGGTGGCAAAACATCTAGCTGGATTGAACTGGATTGAGAGGAATTATGAATACCTTCTACTATATTCAGGTTCTCCCCATGATGTAGCCAGTCCTCTATGCTTGCTAATTCTCCTAATTCTCCCCTTGTTCCGGTTCTCCCCTTGTTCTATGCCTTATCTGCCTCTACCGATACTACTCTACCTCTACTGGTGGTATTTTGACTATATACATTCTTTTTCTTTGTACACATATCCTTCCTCCTCATATGTACAATCCAATATATATTTATTCCCCCTTTTTTTGCAACAATGACAAAGGATAAAAGAATCAAAGTATACAAAACAATTTAGTAAATAAAAAATGTCTTTGAAATTGACCTTAATAGCCTCCAAAGAATATTCCCATGTAGGATTCACCTATTTCATAGTGTGGATTTGTCCATGCAGATTTGTGAAAAAATCCTCCATATGATCTACTGTCTTACAGTCAAGTGAACTAATGAGGCTTTCTTCTTCTTTCACATTCCCTTGCATTAAATCAATGATGGGTGCAAGGTAGCACTGTAGCTCTAACAGGTTGAGAGCTCGTTTGTCTTGTTCCTCTTTCAACTTGTTGATTTCATGAGTCAACTATTTGACTTTTCCACTAAAGGTCATTGCAGAGCTTGTAAGAGGATCAAAAGTACCTATCAGATCTTGGATTTCCTTTTGAGTCTGTACTCTTTTATATTCAATATCTTTGATGAAATTGGTGAAGCTTGATAATTTGACCAATAATTGGCCAACTTCCTTTAAGATATATTTCACCTCTTTAGTGTTGTTAGAGAGAGAAACTTTGTCAACTGATATTCATTCCATTAATTTCTCACCTCTCCTAGTTTCTTACTACCTAACTGCAACCTTCTCCAAATTGGTTTAATGTGAACCGATTGTTTTGACAAGAGTACCCAATTGATCAATGATGGATGCATTCTCATCAACATCAATGTCAGGAATGAGATCAGATAGAATTGTCTTTACAGTATTAAGAATTATTGCCTGCTTTTTCTTTTCTCTAAGTTTGGCCTTTTCAGCTTGAATTCTCAATTTTTCTGAAACTTTCATTAACAGTTTGGGGGTCATCGTCTTGGTATCTATTACTAAGTCTTCCTCTTCTTCCTCCTTCGTTTCTTCTTTTTCTTCTTCAGCCTCTACCTCAGAGTTGGCTGAGGTGGTGAGTTTATCTTTCTTCTTCTCACTTTCTTTTCCTAAATCTAACTTCCTTTTCACCGGAGGAGTCTCCACCACTATTTTCTTACTGCCTTCAGGTTGACCAGATGAGGAATCCTCTTTCTTCTTGTCCAGTTCCAGTTCCTTGATCTCCTCTGGACTAGTATCGGTCGTTTCTATTTCCTTCCTTTCTATTTTCTTTTCCTTTGTTTTCTTCTTCTCTTCTTCCTTCTTTTCTTCTTCCTTCTCCTTTGTTTCCTTCTTCGTTGGTTCATCAACAGATGGTATTGATGAATCTAACACCTTTGGGGTTTCCTCCTCTGCACCTTTTTTTGGCAAATAAAGTCTGTTGTCAGTAGGATTTGTTGTGGGAATATTTATTGTACCATATTCCTTTGAGGTCTTTCTTCATAAGGGATCTCCTCAATTGTGACTTCATCTTCAATGGGATGCTCAATTTGATTGGTTCCCTTTGCCGATGTATCATCAATATCAATGGTTTCAACAGTTGATTTTTGTTCAACCGGTGGCTCTACATCCTTTGTCAGATTAGGAATATCTGACACAACATCACCTATGATATCTTCAACTATAAATACATCAAACTCATCGGTGGTGTCCTTGTCTTTTCTTTTGCCCTTTTCTTGAGAAGCTACATCTTGTCCTTTTTTTACTTCTTTTTCTATTTCCTCAACTTCCTTTTGTTGGCTAAAAATTGTTTTCCACGTGGCAACACCCTCATCATGCACACTTTTAATATCTCCTATGGCCACTCCCTTTGTTCTATTCCTTATTTTAAAATGTTGTACACATGCTTTGGCCACTACAAATGCTTGATTATAATCTAATTCATATTGCACTTCCATTGAGTACCTTTATTCCATGTTCCTTCTTAATTGCTAGGGCAGTTTTCCCTCTCCCTTCAACGAGATTTTGTAAATCTGATGGAATAATTCCATGTAGTTCACTAGGAGTTTCGCAGAATTTATTTAAGTTCCAGATAAGTGCATCTTCAATTTTTCTTTTGTCTTCCTCATTGCAGAGGGGATGCTTTCTTCCAACACTAGCTAAACTTCCACACTCTTTGATCCCATGGACCAATTCATCAATAGTTGGAGCTACATTCCTACCACTTCTTCTAACTTCTTTTACTATCTTATCATATTGGGTGTCAGAGTTATCACCCTCATTTTCATCCTTCTTGGGCTTCTTTTTTTCCTTTGTGTCAACTGCCCTTTCATTCTTTTTCTTTCTTGCATATGTGACTCCTACCAGTCCACCTTTACCTTGAGAAGATGTATGAGTATCGGAATCCTTTTCTTTCATGTATGTTGTCAGTTTGTTGGATGCATCACCCTTGGGTTTTGTCTTGGACATTTTCTTCCATTTGTTCTTCGTCTTTGCTTGATCTAGCCCATGTTTGTTCACTTGTACCGGTGGAAGCAATGGCACCAGATGTTTCACCTCCATACTTCTTATCTAAGGTGTCAATCATTTTCCTAACTTTATTTTATATGACAGGCTCCTTGAGTTCACTCTTTATTTTGGAGCTTGCCTCCTTATAAGTTCCAAATCTCTTTGCATTTATGTCTACCGGTTTAGATAGTAACATGTTTGCATATAATTTGACAGTGTCTTCCCTGATCTAATAACCCATAGCAGGTACCTAGAAGGTTTTAGGTTGAACTGCTTGAATAACGCAACAATCAATATCAACAAGAAAACAAATGGTGTCCTTGAACTTTTGGACTATACCGATTGGGATTCTCTCTCATTGATGCATTCTAGTTTGGAAATTTTTTAAATAACCCCACATTGTCTCTCCAAATTTATTACCTAAGTCTCTAATTATTTCACCTATCTGAACTGTGATAGGTTTATCTACAAACCACACTACATTCCCCTTACCAGGAAAGAAATTTTGTACATAGAAGAAGATACATACCAGTATTGAACTATACTTGAATGATTGCCTTTTGTCCTTCTTGATTCGACCCATGTTAACTAGGAATTGACTTATTATCATCTCACAAATGTCGTATGTTGCATCCTCCTTGATGATCAAGTAAGTTGCATGGCTAACACCGCTCAACACATTGTTCGTGCATATTTATTGATAAACCCTATAAGCTATCACTACATATGCAAACCTCACTTCTGCGTCCTCAATGTGAGTGACTGTCATTTCTCTCTTGTCAAATCGGGATTGAGTCAACTGAGTGACATCACCAGATGATATTGTCTTTAGGGTTAGTGCTTCACCTGTTACTTTTTGGATCACCTCCTTTTTGATTTTGATTGGTGCTTCAGCTTCCAACCATAGATACTGTTGTTCTCAAAATCTGATTCCCCTTCAATGCCCTTAATAATACAATCAAAAATGGGTGCCGAGAAGACATCAAGGATAAAGGGATTCTAGAGACAACATATGACAAGGTTTGGTTAGACCTTCTACACTTCGGGCTTTTCTTTGAGCCCAGGTGGGTATACCCTTTGTGAATTAACTTCACACTCTTAAGCAACAAACCCATAGCAAACCAGTCCAGAAAACCAGTGGGTGTATTCACCTTGAAAACAACTGAAAACAAAGAATGAAACAATACTCAACTTCAACATATTTGATCAACAAAGCATGCAATAAACAGCTTCGATTAGTACCAGTGCTTTATCCAAGGCTACAGAGTCACCCAAACTCAAATAAAACTCCTGAAACAAAATATCTCTATACTTCCCATCAACTTGGTTTCCATTAATCCTTGCGAATGCCTAACACCAACAAGAATTCAATCACTTCAAACTAAACTATGGTCCTCAAAATTCAAAGTTTCTCCCAAAGTATTTACTGGTAAGAATGATCATGCATATTTGATTTCCCTCCTAAAGAGAAAAGCTAAAAACACCCATACTGAGATTGCCTTACAATTTCAATCAAACAGAAAATCCTGGATTATTCAAAATGAAAACAGTAAATAAACTTAAGGACAAGTTTGAAGACGACACAAAGCTTCACTCAAAACTGACGGCTTGTATATTGATATTCATTTGAAAAGATTTTACAAAAGTCTGATTCTCCATTAAACTTTTGGAAAAGCTCAGATAATATTTCTGCAGCGTTTTCTTACAAAATTTTTGTGATCCCTTTCTCTCTAGTCCTGGTATCCATTTATAACAATATGGATGCACAAAGCTTCGGACTTCTCGAGGAAAGTTTGTTACAATTATTTCAAAAATTGAAGAGGTTACAATTTCTGCGTGAATCAGTTATGTGCTCTTTTCAGATTACCCAGCAGTCTGTTCAACGGGTTGTTCAGTTGCAACCTCTTCTGGCTCTTCAGGGGCACTCTCCAACTGCTCCGGATCTCGAGTGGAATATTTAACTCCCCACTCACTATATGTCTCCTCTGTCGGCCATACAAAACTAATCACATCATTCTTAACTTTAGTCAACCTTTTCCAAGAATTCCTCAATTTGTTGACTTCTGAGTTAAGAAAACTATAGTGTGATTTAATTCTTTCTATTTCCTGTATGGTTAAAACAAAGAAAGAGGTATCATCCAGATCAATGATTCCTTTGACCCTTGCTAACAACTTGGCATCCATCTCATTGAGCCATATCTGCTTATCTTTCAGCTGATCTGGATTGGCAAAAATTGCTGGGAGCAACTCAAAAACCTGATCAATGTATTCCTTTTTGCATAAATTGACCTTCCTGTCCACATTGTCTACATCTGCAGCCAATTGCATCAAAACTTTAGCAACATCAAAGGTAGATTTTAAAATGGGATTGGCCCTTGCTTCATCACAGGAAACACACATGAATTCTAAATCTTGCTCCCTAGGCCTCCATCTGTCAAAAATGGGTGTCAAAATGGCCTTATCTCTTCTTAATTCAGTCCATATCTCCATGACCTTTCGTACACTATTGTGAAGGAGTGAGGCATTTATAGTGTCTGCAAAACTGGAGATTGTGGCTTTTATCTTCTCCTCATACTTCACCGCATAATAGGCCTGAGTCTGCTTTAGATTCTCCAATTCTTGGGAAGTTATCTCAATCATTTGAGAGCTGGAAGGCGCAGGAGACGGTGGGAGCTCAATGATGGGGCTAGTAGGTGGAGGTCTTGCAGGAGAAGAGGTGATCATTAATGTTGAAGACTCACCTTGTTGGCGTTGTCCTGCTAGCTGGCTCTGCAATTTAGCAATAATGCTATCTTTGCCTCTTATCTCCTCCTTAGCACTATCATAAGCCTTCAAAACTGTTTCCAATTTAAGCTGGAGGGCCTCCTTTTCTTTGGCTTCCTTTTCAGCCACTGCAACACTAAATTTGGCAGTCTCTAGCACAGTGCTAGCAGCCTCTACTACCCCTGTACTCTCTACTCTCTTGATCATCAATCCACCAATGTGACTTGTCCTTGAGGTGTCCTTACCTTTCTTATCCTCATTTCTTTTAAGGGACCACATGACTAGTGTAGCATTGTCCTTACTGAATGTAACCCGTTCCATGGGTTTGGTCTCCTTTCTTACTGCATCCAGCACCAGAGCATCAGCAATATTCCATTCTGGTAAAATGAGCACTCCAGCTTGTGCTACTAGATCCCTTCCCTGTTCAGGAGTGATGGTTTTGAATTCTTCCATCATCTCCTGTTTTATTTCTTCCTCCACTGAAGCTGGGTCTTTATTAGGTTGTTCTGCCTTTCTTGCTTCACATCTAGCATTATATTTATCTATATGCTGCTTCCAGATAAATTGCATGAATGCTTCAGATGTGACAAAGCTATCATCAGCTAGAAAGGCACTAGTGGCCTTCTTTATCTCAGGATCCCACTCCTGGCCTTTGAGTTCAATTGAAGTGATGTCCATCTGTGCTTCAGTGGGCTCTTCTGGCATCCCTTCTTCTACTTCATCATAGGTATATGCGATTTCCCCCAAGCTGCCCAACTGAGAGAGGTATTCAGTTGTTGCTTGCTCATATCCTATGTGGAGAGGGGATTGGGATGGGGAATACAGGGGTGTATCTGATTGCACTTCCTTCCCCACCCTCTGCTTCTTTGGGTTGTCCTGGATGTCAGTGACTTCTTGTGCCTTCCTCTTTCCTTTGGATGAAGAGGGCTCCCCTGTTGTAGACACCAGCACACTATAACCTGCTTTCTTATGCAGGGTGTAATCACCAGGAGGGATTGCTTTAGTGGGAGCTAATTTTCCCAAAATCATTCTTGCTTTCTCAGGGTTATTCTTGATTACAACTTCCCTCTTCTCCTTTATTGTTTGCATTACATCCTCAAAGCAAATAATCAAAAAATTTATCTTCTCTTCCAATGGGAAGAAGCTAGACAATGGGTCATAGCTAGCATCAAATTGATGCACAAAATCCAGGGCCTTCCTGTAAGCCACCCACTTTTCCTTTCCTCAACTCCTGTTCATCTAAATCAAATTCATTCCTGATGAGGTCTTCAGGAAAGTGGAATTGATGAGGCCTACCTCTGCATGCTACTTTCTTCTGGAACACACCATTGTAAAAGTCCTCTGGATCAGCACATCTAGACACTGCAGTGGACAAATGGTAGGGTTTGAGGAAATCCTCAAAACATTTCCAGCCTCCCTTGGTGATTACAAATTGGTGGGCTACTGTAGCTGCAGGGAAAATAGTCCCTTTACCTCTGCCTGTTAACTCTGCCTCTTGCAGGTCACCAATTTGTCTGAGAATCTCAGCTATTCCCACTTTGAGGGGGACCTGGTATGGTAACAAAAATGGGGTGCCTCTGAAACCAAAGACTCTAAAAACTGTAGAGACTGGATATAAGTACATATCACCCCAGTTATGAACTATCTTGATATTCTCTGCGAATTCTTTTGGTCTTAAGAACTCCAGAAGAACCTTGGGGACTCTTGGGTTGTCAGAGCAAAGGAGAGTCCTTATTTTGGATGCAAAATATTTATCAAATTTCAGAAAACTAGCATCCTCTCTGTCCCATGACAACACAGTACTCCATAGTTGTACCGGCATCTTCTCTCCCTCCTTTTCTTTTACCAGGTCCATACCACTGGCGAAATAATCACCACCTTTGAAGAGAAAGAGGTGCATCAAGAGTGAATACCACCCAAATGGCCTATCCACCTTTCCATTCTTTATCCCTATCAACCCTCCATGGATAGCATCGGCAATATAAGAAGCATAATCAAATGTAATAGCAAGAGAAGGATTCAAAATTTGAACAATCATTAGCAAGTAATGGTTTGGCATATTCGATTCAGCATCCTCTCCTAGAACTTGGCAAAGTGCCCAATACATCCCTTTTGCCCTCAAGGTAAACATACTTAATGAAAAAGGCTCTTGTGTGTTGGGCCCTACAACTGCTAACCCTCCTACTTTCAGAAAAAGTTCTTTGAGAGGCCCATTCCTAAGATGACTCCTCTGTGCCCTGTACACCTGAGCTAATTGTGTAAAGTTTATGGGTTCCAAGAAGCTTGTAAACTCACTGAGCCCAAACGTTGTTCTCAACTCTTCTGCATTGATTTCCATGAGGGTTTTTCCATTTACATCCCGGATGCACCTTGTAATTGAATCATAGTTTAATGCCATTTGGGTTAACAAGTCTGTATCCATAAATACTCCTGGGACTACTAATTTCCCAACATCTAGTTCCCAAACACTGTTTTGAGGAGCAGGAGAATTTCTCATTCCAAATCCGACTCTAAACAGCCCAAACCCGGACATTCCAACCTGTGAGTCTCTCAACCAATTACCTTTGTCATACAATCCTTCTCCAATCTTCAGACGGGGAGCCCTGGGTACTAACTCTTTGGCCTTAGATGCCTAGTTAGTTGACAGCGTCAACTGCTCTAAAAAGTCATCACATACACTTCTTTCTAAATAATTAACCTTGCCAGAAAATTCCCTTTTAGGAGCCATTTGAAAATGCAACAAGATGAATATCACATCTTAAACAATCCTGTAACACGAGAATAATTTCACTTATTACACCACACAAAAATAGCTGCAAAATAAGAAAGAACCTGATGCTTGCTTGAAGGAATTCGCTCTGCAACTGATTCACCTTCTCTGTATTTGCAAAAGATAACTCTGCGTTACTCTTCTGCAAAATCCTTTTAAAAGATCTCCATACTTGGTTGTTAGGAAATCAAATGCTTGTACTCTGGGCCTTAACTATAACATTGATTCCACATGCTTCGGTCGTCCCTTCAAAATCGAATTCATACGAGAATTCATATTTTAACTCCAACGGGTCGCAGCCTTCCTGCAAGTGTCTCACTGTCAATTGCATTTTGACGGCTTTGTCTTTAGTCTGGGTCCCATCTTCCTATTGGCTACATAATACCACGCGGCGTCTGATCATTGGCTTAGAAAATCCCTTTACATTCTGTTTTGATACTGGCCGAATGTATCCCTTTATACTATGGCAGGCCCATGTTTTTCCCTTTTGGCCATGTCATCAACATGCCACCTGGACGGCTAATATTCATTCTCGCTATTTTGCGGCCTTAAAGGGTGAGCACTTAACCCTTGCGAAATAGCGCCAACCGTCGGATCTTCTCTGCAGTTGATCGGTGTTTAACCCCTTGAGAAGGCTCTCAGAGATGGTGGGCCCACGGACACGCCATGGACACCTGGCGCCTTGTCACTTTCGGAGCTGACCTGTCAATTTTTCATTCGTCAAGCAGGAACCATAGGGACCCACAGTTTCCTTTTGGACCGCGTGTCATCAAGACACGTGGACGGTCCTGGTTAACTCTCGCTATTTCGCGGCCTTAAGAAGTGGGCATCTTACCCCTGCGAAATAGCGTGAGCCGTTAGATCATATCTCAACTTGCTCAGCATTTAAACCCTGTTAGAAGCTTTCAGGAAAGGCGGGCCCACGGACACGCCATGGACACCTGGCGCCTTGTCATTTTCGGAGCTGACCTGTCACTTTTTCATTCGCTGGAAGGAGCCACGGGGTCTCAATGAATTGTAAGAGCTGTCCCTGCCAGGTCATCTCCACCTGTGAACTGACTCATCTTTAGGGCCCACTTTTGAACTTTAATCTTAACCCGCTGAATGTGGCGACTTGTGCCACGTGCCGTCGTCTAATACGCCAGAAGAAAACCACAGAGGGGGGGGCCTACCTTCTTTGACGGCCACATCATTTACTTCCTCAGCATGACACATGGACGGCTGATATTCATTCTCGCTATTTCGCGGCCTTAAAGGGCGAACACTTAACCCTTGCGAAACAGTGCCGACCGTCGGATCTTTCCTCAAGTTGATCGGCGTTTACTGGGCCCGACACTTTAGAAGGAAATAAAACAGGGCGAAATTTTTTCAAATAATCAACATAACCGCCTAGGTAAATAGCAAGGGGGGGACACTTCCTACGACCCCGCGACCCATGACTTAAGTGGAATAAAGTAACGACAGAATAGAAACCAGGGGATCTAACACAAAGGATAAAGTAAAACTTGAAAAACCCTTAAACCCTCTAGGTTTAGAACAAAGCTGAAGCACTTGGGACCACACCCTATTTGAATATTTTCAAAGTACCATAGCCAATTATGGGGAAAGAAGAACCCAATTTTAAAACAGTGATAACAGATACTGGTCATGCATATGTTATGCCTTCAAAAAACCATTGTAACAGAAGCCTTTGAATTTATCTTGAATGAATTTGTCTCCAAGTTCTTCAAGCTTACAATGGATGAAAGAATGAATATCTTCAACTAGTAACACATAAGAGGGCACAAATGATAGGACACCAGTCATATCGATCTCTCTGGCCTTCATAGGATGCAACTTGAACTCGGGTTGTGGTTCCTTAACTACCTCAACCAACACAGGAGTCGACACAAAAGCTACCATGATGAATTTAAACAAAATTCACAGATTGACTCCTTCTACCGTTTCTGCTAGGGCTTCTGATCACCAAAACTTCACCGCTTAATTTCCAAACTTACTTTGCATGTAATGCACTTAACAAACTTAGAAAGCCTTTGATTGCACTAGGAGCTCACGAATGCACAAATGAAAGCAAGGTAGACAAAATGAGCTTTCATTTCCTTATTTATTTTTTAAGTTGTTCAGTGCACTTTTACAATGGTTAAGTTGTACGACCTCAAACTATAATAGCTTATAGTTTACCAATGTCACTTCCTTACCGGTAACAATACAAACACCTATACTCTTAAAAATTCACCGATGAAGAATTACAAACAATATGCCAACTTTCCTGCATCTAAGTAATGCAAATAAGAGTTACCTCACTTTGGTTTCATGGAATCTGGCATAATTTTTTTTTAAAAGGCTCCCCCTGAGCATCGATATGCTTAGTTTGAAGAAGAACTGTCATCACCAGTGGATTATGACTTAGTTGTAGAATGCTTCTCTCCTTCTTTTCTTTCTTCCTTCTTAGTCCATGTCTTTTTCATTTCATTCTTCACCTCTGCAACTGTCTTCTTTCCTTTCAAATCATTTGGCCGTTTCTTCCTGCCAAACTGGTTCCTTTCTTCAGACCAGTTATAGGATCGGCTCCTGCACTCTCTGGCTAAATGATTGATCTTATGGCAATTGAAACATGCCATACTAGTTTTCTTCCATGGTCCTGCATTGTTTCTCTGACCCATTCTCATCCTGGAATTCGCTACAACATGACCAAAATTGCCACGAGTGAAACAGGTGGCATTGAGTTGATTACTCTTTTTATTAGGGCTAACCGGTTTGGGTGGATATCTTGATGCATTTGTCTTGAACATGCATTCTTCAGCTTTGTGTCTATATTTATTGTATGTAAAACAATATCCATTAAAGCTTCTTCTACTAGACATGCTACTTGATCAAGATTTACACTCATAAGCATTGTATCCATACTTGTGACAGTTATAGCAATAACCATCAAAGGTGAATGAATTCTTGTGACTGACCAGCCAATTTCTATAGACATAAAACTTATCACTGGTTTACAACAATAATTTCAAGAAGATTTAGAAAACTTCATACCTTTTATTCCTGATTTGTCCCTTTTATCATCCTTCATCCTCTTGGGATTAGATGATTCTCCTATTTCCATTGGACCTATACCGAAGTAGCCAAGACCGGTTGTCACCTTTGTTCTCCTCTAAGATTTTAATTGTTCATCTATCTTCTCAAAGCTTTCATTAAATTTTCTCAGCTTTTCATTTCTCTCATTTGTATCTTTCAACTCATTTTTGAGTCGTTCAATCTCCTTCATCATCTTCTCCTTTTCCTCTGCTTTGTCATGCAGATACTCTTGCATGACTCCATTCTGTTGAGTAGGAATTCTGATTTCTTCATCCTTTTAAATGATGATTACATCACTCTCTCTTAGGGCTTCTTCAATAAGCCTTTTGGCTCTTTCACCTTTTGAAAGTGCTTCTTTTGCATTTCTCTTTCTTCCCTCTGCTATCCTGCTGGCTTCTAGTATTTTAGTCATTCTCGGGGCTTGACTTTCATGCTCTCTCTTTAGATTTGTGATTTCTTGAGTCAACTTCTTGTTCTTTTCCATCAGCTCTGAGACTACCTCTCCTGCTTCTTCAAATCCACTCTGTGAAGAGAGTTGATCTATGATATCATGACTCTCATTAAGTTGTAGAGTGAGCTCCTTCCTTTTAGCAAGTGATTTTTTCAGTCTATCCTTCAGCTGAGAAGTCATCTCATTAGCTTCATCAAGCTACTTCTGATACAATTATTCCTCCATGATCTTTTCCTCAAGCTGTTAAAATTTTATTCAGAGGACCTATGCTCTTATACCAATTGTTGATATTAATTAGTGACTAAGAGGGGGGGTGAATCAGTGAAAACAATTTATAAATAATTCAAAATTCCAAACTGACCGGTCAACAACTACATTTGTTTTTCAACTTAACTTAAAATATTGCATTAATCATGAAAGAAAGAACATTGAAGGAGAGATATTTGCATGCATCAAATAGAAATAACATAACACAAAAAATTATACATGGAAACCCTCAGTTAGAGGGAGAAAAATATGAAGGGGATAACCCACAATGTCTTTTACTATAGTGAAAAAGAGTGCCCGATTAAGAGCTTACAATCATGTTCCTTTTAAGAACATCACCCTGTTAAAGATGACTGGTATCCTGTTAAGAATACCTTAGAATCTGTTAGGATTCACCTTGCAAAAGTATTTTACGCTTTGATTATGAAGTGACTCTATTATGGCATTTTACAAACAGAACCGGTTAAGGTTCACCCTATTAAGGGATTTAATCTGCTGCAATTATTAGAGAGAAACAAATCATTGATCTGATGATGACACTTTTCTATCAAATAAATCCACTCTATATCTACTTCAATCTCTGCTTGGTGATACATTCATCAATTCATAAGGAACCCTTCTGCACTTAGCTCGTTCTTCACCTTACTCTGATTTTCAACCTTAATTCTCTAACAACTCCCACTTCAATGAAAAATCAAGACGAAAAACATGTATATAGCTTATTCAATCTTGGCATGAACTTTCCCTCCAAAATTTGAACTCAAAAATAATTCTATGTGCCAATCTGTTCATTCCTCAAATCTCGCCAATTATATCGGTGGGACTATCCATTCATGCCACAAATCTTGTCGGTTCTCTAGCAGGCACACTGGCTTCAACTGGCTCTTTCTAAATTGTCAAATCCACATGTTAGCAAGTCAAACATGCTAATGACTATGTGTTCTTATCCTTTTCACTTCGCATACTTATCAATCACCGTTATGATCTGCTACCGATTGCTTCCTTTATATCAATGAACCTACTTCACTCAGCTCAACTACCGTTGCTTCCTATAAATTTGTCTCTACTCAGCGATGGAAGTCTTTAGTCCCATGTTCCTTACGAATCTACTATAGCCCTTTTCCGATCGGTTGTGATGACATTAGAGTCGGTATTTTCCATCAATGACGACCTCTAAGTACCTCAAACTTTATCATGCTCACCATCATGCCAACAGACTTGTGAACTAGTATCAAATAGAGTATCAATCTTGTGTTTAGCTACCACACAAATGTGAAAAAGTTCATTCCTTTGTTTATCCACATTTGGAAGAGAAATTTCTTTACTTTTACTTGCATTAGAAACAATTGCATCTGATGAGAATCATTGTGCCTTGCATCTCGGTAGCAACTATCTGAGTTTCATCTCCAAAATTAGATCCAAGATCAAGTTGGATCACAGCAGTAGCCTTCTTCAAACCTTTGTTACCTCCGTATCACTTTAGCCTTAGTTCTGGATGTAACTTCCAACACTTAGCATCTTCATTCCCTTCTTTCTTACAATAAGAGAATGTAGGCTTAATATCCTCTTTATTTACTCTAGCTATTTTCTTCCCTTTACCTTTATCCTTTGATTTTCCCTCTAGTGGTTTCTTGGATGATTTTTTAGCAAAGTTTTCACTAAAATTGTTCTTACCGCTAGACTCAATATGAGTAGCTTGGACACATACCTGATCTAGATATCTAGGATTCAACATGAGGATAGTGTGTCGAAGGTAGGAATGTAAACCACCTATATATTTAAGCAGGGTACCTTGGGTATACAAAGCTACATTCAATGCTATTGCCCGTTTTCTAAAATCATGGGCGTACTCCTACACTGATTAGCCTTTTGCTTGCCTAAAAGTTTGCCAACTCATAGTTAGTTGTTGCATGTGTCCTAAAGGATAGAATTGCTCTTTTAGAGCAACAACAAACTCCATCCAGGATATCCTAACTCTACCATGATGGGCAAGATCCTCTTGGGTCCTACTCTCCCACCAGGTGAGAGTAGTACCTCCTAAACAGAGAGTAGCCAACTGTATCCTAGAGGCATCTTCTAGCAGGCCTTGTATCCTACAGTAAACCTCTACTTGGTGTATCCAGTCATCAAGTTTTTTAGCACTTAGTTCCCCACTATATTTAGGTAACTCAAATTTTACATCAGGTTTGATTACAAGATTATGTTTTCCCTTAAAAAGATTAATAGAAGAAGATGGAGAAAAAGAGGGAAAAGGAGAAGAATGAGGATAAGGAGGAGTATTTGGTGGGGAATCCCCACCTCCCAATCTTTTCCCTTTATCCTTCGATTTCTATGTGCCTCCTTTCTCTCTATTGTTCTTGTCTTTCCTGGAAAAGAACTTCAACCATCGACTTCATATCAAGAAATTCTTTCTATAAGGCTTTCCCATCAAACTCAGTTTGGCCTTCTTCAACTACCATCTTTGAACGTGGGAAAATCCTTCTTTTTTTTATCTCAGGATTGTATTTCGTGAGTGTGCCTTCACCTCGTTGGCTCTTGACCCTCATTATCATTCACCTCTACAAACACTAGTCACAACAAGCTCTGATACCACTTGATCTGATTATGTTAGGATCTATGACTATTGCACGTGTATGATTAATTATTAAAACAATTAAATTGAAGGTCTTGAAAATGTAATTGAAACCAATAATAAAGTGATGAATTAACAAAGAGAGAAGACAAGAACACAATTGATAAGGGAGTTCACAAATATGCCTACATCTTTGGGCCCCTCTCCAACAAAGTGACCGATCCTTGATTATGCTTCAACAATGGTTACAAGGTCTTCAACTTGGACAAGTTTCAAGTCTCCCAATTACAATAAGTACAAAGTCCTTCTCCTTCAAATGCAATATAAAGACCCTAGTCCTCCAGTACATAGTGATGAACACTCAACCTCTCTAAAAAACTTCTCTCACAAATCACCACTAACTCAAAATCCTAAGCTATCCCCCTTTTATACACAATTCTTGCCCAATTTGGCTTAAAACTATAAGATTTTGACAATCAACCATATCACCATTTACAAGAATGAACCTTCCAAAATAAACCTAACCCTTTTAAAATAATGGCCCTTATAATTTTGGGCTTTACAAAATAATCGTTAAAACTATATCCTCCCTTGAATTTATGGTTTATATTAACAAAGCCTTATTTTATAACCTTTACGGGTTTGATTTTATTGACTATTATTACCATCCTTGATTAGATTTATTGTTATATGGCATCAATTTAGGCTTCTAATAATTGGTTTTTCTATTGATATCCTGAAACATGTGGGTAGCTTCGTGGTTAAGAGTGAGTAGAGGGATGTTGGAGGCCGGCAGATCAAACCACCCCAATCCTCTCTATGTGGTTTGTTATTTCTTAAGCAAACCTGTCTCCCAGATTAGTCGACAAAGATCTTGCGGTAGAGTGGTGGAGCATAGAGCTTGTATATGGGTGGTCACAGGTTCGACCCTCCCAACAAACACACATATATATTTTATTTTATTTATTTATTTATTTGTTGTTGAAGATAATATCAAATTGTTGACCGAGCATATCCTCCTAGATCATCAACAATATTAGGGACTTCATCAGATACTTGAGCATTTAAAGGGGAAAATGAGGGTTCTTGTTTAACAAATCTAACAAGCCTATCCAATTCAAAAGGACTGAGTCTAAGGTATTCAACTTCAGATATTTGAACTTTAGTATTTTTATAATACTCAACAATATCAAAGGAGAAAGGAAAATTATTAGAACAAGAATTGGAAGGTAACTTGATAGAAGTGGTCTTGATAGCATCAATTTTTGTATTTTTATGGTTGGAACTAGCATTCCTTGACAAGATAATCTTAGGACTGGATGAAGTATTACTGCTTTGATCTTTCAATCCTTATCTTTCATCCATATGTACTATCCCCTGTTTAATACCAAACAATTGGAACTATCCATCTGGGTATATGTATCCTCTCCTCTTTAAGAATCAGACTCATATTCAAGGAAATTAACATTAGCATCAACAGGCTGACATGATTCTTCTTCAACTCGATATTCACCTTCTTGTTCATTTGTTGAGACCATTTTCATAAATCTTGTCATTTCAAGATAAGATGAACCATCACGATCTATGGTTATATAAAAACTATACACCATATGATTTCCCTTATTTGGTGGAGGAGGTTCTTCAATGGCTTATCTTTGAGAATGACCAGTTAAAGAAAATTGTTTGGAATAGTTTCCTTGTTGACCATGATCGTTTCTTGAAATGTATTGATACAAGGGCTAGTTAAGGTCTTTATGCATTTGACTTTTCAACATAATTATGTCATTGTCTAGTCTTTGGATCATAGGGTCATTGGAACTATTTGCTTGAGACTTCCCCATTTCTAACTACTTCTTCCACTTCCCAATAGTTATCAAATCATCTTCTATCAAAATGGTCAAATCTTGTGCTATTGCCAAATCAGCTACATGTCATCTTTTAATAGTGAAAATAACATCAAAAAGGAGGGATTATTAATAAAGAAACATGTCAAGAGAGGGTCTCTATACCTCATATTGTTTGGGATCCTATTGGCCAATTTATTGAATTTTGCCAAAAAAATCACGCATTGTCTCAAGTACTTCTTTCTTCATTGAAGATAGTTGGAGTATAAAAGTGTGTTCATTCTCTATAGACTTAAATCTACCTTCAAGTTTAGTTCTCATGGTGTCCTAGTTATTGATTGAGGCAGTTAGTAAATGATAAAACCATTCTATTGCATCACCAGTTAAGGACTCAACAAATAATCTAACAACAATATCTTCATGTTGGACCCCCAATATATCTAACAAGCTGCAAAGAAGGCATTGATATGTATTTGTTTGCATATTTTGATACCCTCTTCTATATTCTAACACCCACATAGGTAATAATATGAACAGACAGTTGATATAGGTATGTTGGAAAAAACAATGAAATAAAACTGAGAGGGAGGGGGGTGAATCCGTTTTCATCGGTTCAAACAACTTAAGAATAATTTCAAATCTGATCAACTGCAACAAGAACAAAGATAAACACAATAACAAAAACACAAATACCACCAAGATTTTGACGTGGAAAACCCAGTTAAGGGGAAAACCACAGTGGGGACCTACCCACAATAAGATGATACTCTGTAGTAGTATGTGAAAATACTACAATGGGGAATGTACATGAATTCAGGTACACTGTCTAGAGCTCATTGCTAAAAATAAGAAGATACACCTGAAAGGATACAACCCTTAGGGAAGGCTCACTGCCTTACAAAGATTCAAACAACAATCTGAATTACATGAACTAAGAGAATAGAAACTCCTAATTCCTGATGATAGTTTCAGTTAAGCACAAATGTCTTCCCTGCAACAATCTCTTCTCTACACTTCACACCGAAAGATGAATTTTCTTGTCCACACATACACCACTCTCTGATAATGCAGACACAACAACAATATGCAAATCACATGAATATGACACCTATTTATACAATTCATCAACCTTGACTATGAGTTCGGCTCAACCCTTAAGACCTAATTACAAAATTACATCACACGATACATAGATCAACCACTAGACCAATACAATGTCATTTCTGATATAGCATGGACCCAAATAAAATCCTCAAACATGCAGCACCAAAAGAAATCTTGCCAAGATCATCTACAACACACTAGACCACCGAAAATGTCGCATAATACGAAGAACACCACTAGACCCATTAGATCTTCAATAACACACACAATGATCAATGTGGACCAGAAAAACAAATAGGACACAATTAGGAAATACCAACAAGCACATTATAACCATCTGCAATAGCTGCACCAACACCACTTAATCAAATCTTCATCAATCAACACGTCGATACTCAAAAACACTCAAACAACAACAATTGGGACTAGAAAGATAGCTTGTGGAGAACAAAATCACGAACCATATGAATTGAAGATACACGTGAACATCCCAAATACTCTCCCAAATCTGCAACTCAGGATATAATCATTCCGAAGCACAGCGGATCAAATACCAGAACACTAAAACACTAAACACTGAAAAACTAATCCTCATACCGGAATCCATAACTCGATCAAGTCACCACATATCATCATGAAATCATCATCAAATCAACTAGAGATACTTAATTACTGAAATCACAAATCTACACAAACGCATCTGCAACATACCAACGAAATCAACTCTTTACAATCACCAAAAGATAGGAGTACATGAATATGTTGACATCAATGAAAACAACATATCCTAGGAGCAACAATATCCAACAATCTCCCCCTTTGGCATTGATGCCAACATAAGAATGTGAAAAACAATCAATGCAAAGAAAGAAATCAACACGAACAATCTCCCCTTGAAATCATGCACACAAAGCTTCAAGATAAGGCAATTTTTCACATGCTTCTCTCCCCCTTTGATAGAAATGCCAAAGACATACAAATCATACAGCTCTCACTGTAAGAAGGACAATCTCTCTCCCTTAAGATAAACTCACACATCTGAACATTTGAACCACACACACTGACTACTCTGGCTGAGTAGCAACACCTGCTCATCAATCTGGATAAGAAGATAAGACTATGAAGTCCATCAGATTGATGCATCTCAATGCATCTAGTTCTCATCAGGAGGGGTAGAGACCCCTAACTTGTCTCTCAGATATACAAATGTATCTGCACGCAAAGGCTTAGTAAAAATATCGACAATCTGATCCTTTGTAGATACATAGTCCAATTTAAACTCTTCCTCACTGACTTTCTCCCTCAAGAGATGATAATTGATTAATGCTTTGTTTTAGAATATAGTATCGGATTCTTGAAAATATTAATAGCACTTGAATTATCACTGCATGCTAGGATTAGTGTAATCAGTATATCAAAATTGAAACTAGAAACTAACATACCAATGAAACGTTTGAGTATAAAGACTAACTAAGCTTAAACTAATTTAAACAAGTTAATCCCCAAGGTGTGGGGTGAACTCACAATACCGGTTCCCACTTTTTGACCAACTTTGACACTTAGATGAACATTAAAAAAAAAACCTTCACTTTCTGACACCTATAACTTTTAAACTGTTGAGAATTTGAAGATGATGTAAAATAGTGACTTGTAACATCATGTTTGTAGATTTTCAATATAGTTTTTTTAAATAAAATTTAATAAAATTTAATTGATTTTTCCATCTCCCTCAAAAAGTAGTATTTTACAGCAAACAACATTTTTGAAGAGTGATGTGCATCCTGAAACGCATAAAAAAAAATTTCTATAAATGATAAAAACTTAATTCTTTTGAATTTTGGTTTTTAACATCAATATCCAGGGTATTTAATTGGTTTGATAGTGATATGTTGAATATTTTTCATTTTATTAAGTTTTAAAGTCTGACTAATTATAATTTAGATATAGGTGTATGTTTGAACACATAACTTATTCTATATATATCAAAGAAAAAATTCTTTCTTTTTTTTTAAATAAGACATCAATACCTAGTGCATAGATATTTTTCAGAATTTTTTGAATTAGTTTACTATTTTTCTTAATTCATTGAACAAAGAAGTTCATGTTTGGTGAAAAACCTATATTCATAAGAAATAAAATAAAAATATATTAATGAAATTAAATATATTAGAAATTATACTATTTGGAAAGCTTATAACAAGTACTAAATACTTTAAAAAATAAAACTTATAAATGAATTCATTTGACCCCCCAAAAACTAATGTAAAATTGTTTTTTAATCAGCATTTGAGAGATGCAAAGGAGACTCTATTGTAAGTATGATTTAGAAGTAGAGAGGTTCTATGCAAGAAATTTTGATCTAAAAGCCTTTGATCTAACTCTCTTCAATTAATTACTTCAAATGGGACCTCTTAAAGCTTAAATCATTATATTTATTAAACAATGTATGATTTCAGCAAAAATCAGGATACACCAAAAAGTGGGAACCAACATTGTGAATTCACCCTGTGTCTAATTGTTCTCTATCTCACAGGATTCCTTAAGTCTTTGGTTCTCTCAGATCATTGAGCAACTGCCTTTTGGAATGACAACTTCAATAATGAGTGATAGAAATTATCTATGTGCAAGAATGCATCTAAGATCTATATGATATGATGATTAAGATTAAGAAGTGATACTAAGCTATGATGAAGATGAAGCTATGATAAAGGAAGTTAAATAAGTTATGCTATCATGATGTATGATTTAAAATCTATACTATTATATTCTTAAATGATGTAAATGCTATGATAACAAAAGAGAGGCAAGATGCTTGATGTTATGAGACTATAGTGTTGAGATGCATGAAAACTTGGATGATCAATAATGGAGGAAATGAGGCCTATTATAGAAGAAATGGAAAATTGGATGTTTAAGATTGAGTAATATTAACAAAGGCTGGGATTTAATGATATTCAATCCATGTTTACAATTTTCACCATTGAAATGGTGACAATTGTCAACATGACATGGCTTGAGAGGAGAGAGAAGAGGCATTAAATGCCTGAGAAGACATGGTGGTCACCCTAGGGGGTAAGGTTAGGGTCGAGTTATTGGATAATGCTTTTACCCAAAGGATAAACTATTGTGCAAGGGTTAATAGGATAACTATGGTCGAAGTAATGAATGCTTGAAGAGACCCATGGATTAGATAAGGGTCAAGTTAGAGAGAAAGTCTCTAACCAAGGGTTGAGGTTGAGTTAACCATTAATGGTTATGAAGACTTTGAGGGTTAGCTTGTTGAAGACATAAAGCCTTTAACGGTTTATGAAGACTTCAAGGGTTTTTGAGAAGTGACATTCTCTTAAGGATTGTGCAAATGCTTAAGGAGGGGGGTTATAATAATTAGGATGGTTTAGAAGAATCTAGAAGATAATTCGTCATGCAAGTGGATTTGTTAGGAGAATGCAAGTAGAAGAATATTTTTGGATTTAATTTTGAAAAAAAATATTTTATTTCAAAAAGGTGGATGACAACTTGCATTGGAGGAATATTTAAATAAATTTGATTTATTTAAATAGGAGAGATTTTAATTAAATGTAAATTTAATTAAGATAGGAAAAGGTGGATTCGATTAAATAAAGGTGACTTATTTAACTAAAGGTGATTTATTTATTTAAAGGCTAGAATGTGGTGAAATGAATTAAATTAAATAAATTGAATAATTTATTTAATCAAATAAAGGAATGTGAGTGAATTAATTAAATATGATTTAATTAATATAAGAATTTATTTTAATGGATTAAATAAAAAATAAATATTTATTTACTCAGATGGTCAAATTTATACGTCTACAATCACAATATATAATAATAGGCTCATCATAACCAACTCTAATGTCCTTCAACATCCGCTTCATCCAAACTACCTGAGTACAATTTCTAGCAGCAACAATGTATGCAACTTTTGTAGTAGATAGAGAAATCACATCTTTCTTCTTACTCATCCATGAAACCAACTTCTTTCCCAAAAAGAGTGCACCACCAAATGTACTCTTCTGGTCATCAACATCACCTGCCCAATCAACATCAGTATAAGAACATAACACAAAATCATAATTCTTTGAATACCACAAATCACAGTCAACTATCCCCTTCAAGTATCTGAAAAAATCCTATTCACAACAGTAACATGAATTTCTTTAGGATCAGCGTGAAATATTGCACAAAAACAAACAACATGCATAATATCTAGTCTAGTCTGAGTCAAGTACAACAATCCACCAACCATGGATCTATACAAGGTCTGATTAACTTTTGGAGATTCATCATGCTTAGACAATTTGCATCCAATCACCATAGGAGTTCCAACAGGTTTGGAGTCAGCTAACCCAAACTTCTTCAACAATTCTTTAACATACTTAGATTGAGAAATGAAAATGCCTTTACCAATCTGAGTAATCTACAATCCTAAGAAAAATTTCATCTCACCTATCATATACATCTCAAACTCTTTTTACATATCATCAACAAACTTCATACTCAAATCATCATCTCCTCCAAAAATAATGTCATCAACAAAGACTTCAACAATAAAAATTTTATCATTATCAACCTTAAAGTATAAATTGCTATCAGCAGTACCTTTACAAAATCCCTTCATCAAATACATGTCCAATCTAGCATACCAAGCTCTAGGGGCTTGCTTAAGTCCATACAATGATTTGTTCAATCTGCATACCATGTCTCCTTCATCTAATAATGAAAATCCTTCCAATTGCTCAATATAGTCTTCCTCTTCCAAATTAACATTCAAAAAGGTTGACTTAACATCCATTTGATATACCTTGAAATTATTATAAGTAGCATATGCAAGAAGTAATATAACAGCTTCAATTATAGCTACCAAAGTAAAGGTCTCCTCGTAATCAATTCCTTCCATCTGTGAGCATCCTTTACAGACCAGTCTTGCTTCATTTCTAACCACTTCATCGACTTCATTCAATTTATTCTGATGCACCCATTTTGTACCAATCACATTCTTGTCTTTAGGTCTCGGAACAAGTTCCCATGTATTGTTCTTTTCAATCTGATTCAACTCTTCTTCCATAGCTTATATCCAATTCTCATCTTTATAAGATTCAACAACATCTTTAGGTTCAATCTTGGAAATCAAACATACTTTTTCAGCAACAATCCTTCTTCTAGTCATCACACCTATATTTTTGTCACCAATAATCTGATTTTCTGAATGATTTAATCTCCCATACCTCAGTCTTTTGATTGTTTTGATTCTCTGGTTCTTGAACTTCTTCACTAGTAGCAACAATATCTGGATTAACTATCTCTACCAAATTATTCTGCTTTAGGTTCTCAGTCTACACTTGCTTTGAAATAATATCTTGATCATCAAATTCATATCTGCATGCTCTGATCTGTTTTCTATGACATTCATCAACCTTCACATTTTCACCTTCCACTATCTTTTTCAACCTCTAATTGTAACACTAGTAGGCCTTTCTCTTAGTAGAATAACCCAAGAAGATCCCTTCATCATATCTTGCATCAAACTTTCCTATTTCATCATCTCTTTTGACATAACATTTTCTTCCAAAAATTCTAAAATATCTAACTGTAGTAACATGACCAAACCATAACTCATAAGGAGTCTTACTAGAATCACCTTTTATATGCACTCGGTTGAATGCATATACAACAATGGTAACAAATTCTATCCAAAAGGTCTTTACAACATCCCCTTCAATAAACATAGTCCTAGTAGCATCTAAGATAGTTTTGTTCTTCCTTTCAACAACTCCATTCTGCTGAGGGGTTCTAGGAGCCGATAATCATCTTCTAATTCCAAGATTTTCACAAAATGAATCAAACTCACCATATACAAATTATCCTCCTATGTCAGATCTCAGACATTTCAACTTTAATCTTGTCTCAGTCTCCACTTTGGCTTTGAATATCTTGAATTTCTCCAGTGTTTCTGATTTCTTCCTTAAAAAAGTAACCCTCATCATTCTAGAATAGTCATCAATCAACAACATGAAATATCCATCACCATGCACACTTCTCACTCTTGTAGGACCACATAAATTAGTATGCATGCAAGATCTAATAATCCATTAGATGTATACTGCTTACTTTTAAAAAAAATTCTTGTTCTCTTTCCCAACTGACATTCTTTACATACCAGATTAGAAGGTTTCACAATTTTAGACAAATCTCTGACATCTTGAGTAGAACTAATCTTTATCACACAATCAAAATTAACATGACACATCCTTCTATGCCACAACCAACTTTCATCTATCTGATAAATCAAATAACTTTTCTCACCAACATTTAAGTGAAATATATTACCTTTAGTCTTAATTCCTGATGCAATCTCTACGCCAAAGGCATTCAGAATCTTGCATTTAGCATTCCTAAATTGCAAATCATATCCCTTATCAACCTTCTGTCCAACACTCAAAATATTATGCTTCAAACCTTCAACATATAAGACATCATCGGTATTATGCTTACAATCAAAGGAAATAGAACCTCTACCACGAATTACACAAGCTTAATCATCTCCAAATCTCACTATACCACCATCATACCTCTCCATATTCACAAATTTACTCTTATCACCTATCATATGATGTGAACAACCATTTTCAATTACCCATTCATCTTTCTCTTTAATCTTAGCAGCCAAATATTTCTCCTCAGCAATGTAGCTTGTAGAATTCACTGGTACCTGATTATCTTCCTTGATAGCAATGAATACAAAATCATCTTTGGAATTCCTATTCTCTAATTCTTCATCTATCACACCTTCATCGGCAGCATAATAACATTTCTTCTGATATTTGTACTTCCGATTAGGCTTATAAGGTTTATCATACTTATCATACTTCTCATATCTATCATGCCTATCAAATTTATCATGCCTATCATACCTTGACATTATTTCAAGACTCCTAGAAGAAAAATGTCTTATCTTATTACAAGACAAACATTTCAAAGGTGAATTCCCATCATACTTACTAACTCCCTTAGGAAATCTCCAAGGAATAAGTGCTTCAAGCTCATCCAACTCTTTTTCCTGTTCTTCCATCTCTCTCATTTTTCTTTCATATCTAGAAACCCTAGATGAGCTCTCTCCCAAATCATACTTTTGCTTCCCGAATATAGAGGCTTTAAATGCAGTCTCAGATTTACCATGTGATTATCCAAATTCAATCAACTCAAAAGCAACAACTTACTAACCAACATGTCTCTTATCACAGTGATCACAGTCCAGATCTCATTAATAGCAATAACTTTAGATTTGTAAGCAGGAGGCAAAGATGTCAACACTTTAGCAACAATCTCATCTTCTTCAAGAGTTCCACCGATACATTTGATGTTTATGACAAATTCATTCACTTTATCCATAAAGGATGAGATATTATCATCTTCTCCCATCTTTAGTATCTCATCCTTCCCTTTCAAACTCTGTGGCATAGCAACTTTGACATGTTTATCTCCTTCATACAAGGTCTCTAGCTTTTCCCAAATCTCATGTGCAGTCTGCAATCCCATCACATTAGTCATCTCTGAATCGGTCAGGGTATTTAGTAATACTTCTTTAGCTCTTATGTTATGATAAACATCCTTGATCTCAGCTATAGTAACTGGACCATTCTGAGGAACATTGTCGGTATTATTTGTAATCTTCCAATAATCATCTCCAAGACACTCCAAATGACACTCCATCCGATCCTTGCATACAGTGTAATTGCTTCCATCAAATCTCAAACTCTTTTTTTTTAAAACATTGGTTGCCATCCCGGATCTCCTCAAGTGATCAAGCTTCTTCCAGAGGATCTAGCTCTAATACCAATTGTTAGCAACAACAATGAAGGAAAATTAAGAGTGGGGGTGAATCAGTTTCACCAGTTCAAACAATTTAAGCACAATTTTAAATCTGATCAACTGCAGTAAGAAAAAAGATAAACACAATAATAACAACACACATAACACCAATATTTTGACATGGAAAATGTGGTTAAGGGAAAAACCACTGTGGAACATACCCACAATAAGATGATACTGTGTAGTAGAATGTGAAAATATTACAATGGGGAATGCACATAGATTTAATCACATTTCCTAGAGATCACTACTCAAAATAAGAAGACACCCTTGAAAGGCTACAACACTTAGAGAAGGCTCACTTCCTTACAAATATTCGAACAACAATCTGGATTATATGAATTGAGAGAATAGAATCTCCTAATTCTTGATGACATTTTTTATTAAGCATATTTGTCTATCTTGCAACAATCTCTTCTCTACACTTCACACCGAAAGATGAATTAACTTGTTCACACATACACCACTCTCTTATAATGTAGACACAAAAATGATATCCAAATGAATATGAATATAATACCTATTTATACAATTCATCAACCTTGACTACAAGGTTGACTCAACCCTTAAGACCTAGTTATAAAATTACATCACACGATACATGGATCAACCACCAGACCAATAAAATGTCATTGGTGACATAGCATGGACCCAAATAAGATACTCAAACACACAACACCACCATAAATCTCGCCAAGATCATTTGCAACACGCTACACCATCAAAAAATGTCGCATAACATGAAGAACATCACCAGACCCATAAGATCTTCAATAACGTACACAATAATCAATACGAACCAACAAAACAAATAGGAAATGATTAGGGAACACCAATAAGAATGTTAGAACCATCCGCAATAGTTGCACCAACACCACTTAATCAAATCTTCATCGATCAACATGAAAATACTCAAGAACATTCAAACAATAGCAACTGGGACTAGAAAGATAACTTATGGAGCACCAAATCACAAACCATTTGAATTGAAGATACACATGAACATCCCAAACACTCTCCCAAATCCACAACTCAAGATATAATCATTTTGGAGTATAGTGGATCAAATACCAAAACACTACCACATTGAACACTGAAAAACTAATCCTCATACTGGAATCCATAACTCGATCAAGTCACCACATATCATCATGAAATCATCATTGAATCAACTAGAGATACTTCATTACTGGAATCACAAATCTACACAAACACATCTGCAATATAGCAACCAAATCAACTCTCTGCAATCACCAAAAGACATGTATACAAGAATATGTTGACATCAATGACAACAACATACCCTAGCAACAACAATATCCAACAAGGTATGATGACCTTCTATACCTACCCTTTACTTATTTTACAAGGCACAACTACCTTCAATTGATAGACAATGAATTAAATCCAAGTGTTCTTTTAACCAAAAAGAAGTTGAAAGTTGTAACTTTTAATCATATTTTTTTAAGGATCACTAATGGTTCAAAATTTCAAATAATAACAAAGAAAAACAAATCTTCCAATCGATACTCACTGTCATCTCAAAGGATGATGGAGATTAGAAGAGAAAATTAAACATTTCAATAATTAAAATAACCAATGCTATCAAAATCCATACAAAGCTAGATATTTCACAACAATAGGCTAAATGAATACATTCCAATCCCTGAGATACACAACAACAAAAATATCAAAATAGTTATGCATTCAATGTAAGAAGAATTACATTCATATACCACAACACAAAGTTTCTGATCTGAGGAAACCATCTGAATAGTTTTCATTGAAGCATATCCAAGCAACTAAATGACAAAACAAAACATCTAATTCTAACAACAAAAAGTTTTCCAAAAGATCCTATATGCATATTGGCCTCTAACATTTATAGCCAAATTTATCATAACCATTTAAAACCATAACGACCTCAACCAAAATGACCGATTTAAAAACCAAGTCTTTAAAATAAGATTTAAAATAAGTGGCTCCCCAGAGCTAGTAGTTTGATATGCATGATATATTAAAGCATAAATAAAATTAATCCAAGAGAGTATCGTCAGCTTCTTCTTCCTCGTCCCTTGCTAATGACCCATTTTCTCTCTCCTCATGGATTGGTGATTCTTGAACTTCCTGCGCCACTTGGTCTACCTGTCTAGATTGTGTCTTCACCTTCTTTTTGTAAGCCTTGAATCTTACGAAGATTAGGAAAAACATTTCAGGATTGGGAGTACCAATACTATTAACTTATTCTCTACCAATTGATATCTTAATCTGCCTCAAATATCCTTCTCGGTATATCCTTGATGCTATCTATAATAGTATCAAGAAAAAGCATTGCATCCTTTAGCCTTTCTAAAGTCTCAACCACTACATTTGTCACTGAAAGTCCTTCCTCAATTCTTTTCCTAAATTCCCTCTTCACGGCGTTGACTTCTAACAATTCTTCCCTACCCCCTCTGAAAATATTTACTCCTAATGTGAAGAAATCACTCCTCAAATCTCTAAGATTGGAGGAATAATGGGTTATATCTTTTATGATTTCTCCTTCCAAATATTTGAGCACATTCAAATTCTAGTCCAACATTTCCTTCTAGTTTGCAAAATTAGTTTTTGTAGGGTTACTGATAATTTGTTCAATCATCAAAAGACTGGGAGGCATCTTTGAAATATCTTCTAGCTCCATAAAAATTGATGTTAGTCTCCCTATTTCCCTTTTAACACTCTTCAGATTAGTACAAAGGATGTTCATCCTTTTTGTGAGTAGGGTGTAGGCCCATAAACCATTTTTGATGAAAACCATGCCATTTAGAACAACTTTGCTTGCCCATGATGTAGAGCCCCTCCTCGATCAAGCTCTAGTTAACTTAGTTGACCATGGTTGACCATATTAATAAATGTTATAATTCAATAGGATGGGCTATGTTAGACAGATAGATTAGTGGGGAAAATAATTGAACCGGGTTATGGAATCATTTTACTTTGTAGTGCACATTTTGATGTGTTATGGATTTAGATCCTATATGATCCACTGATTTGATAATCTTGATATGACGTATGTCAATTATCTGAAAATTTGTAGTACTTCATTATGATATTAGAAAACATGGATGCATATCGTATTAATGATTGAGTTTCATGAGGATTATGATGATGCCTTTTGAGTAAATTGTTTTATGTGGATTTTATTGGATAAATGATAAATTGATCGTTATGATTAAAATTGTATGCAAAGTGTCTGAATTGTATTCTTTTCATATGTTAATATTAAATGTGATTATTTGAGGTTACTAATATGCAAAGTGAGATGTGCAGGAAAACTAATCCATGTGACCATGGAAACTATTCAGAGAATCAAGCCTAGGCCTATGTGCTATTGTGAAGCCAGGGGTTGTCTATTTGGAGAGACAATGCCTCGTTTGTAAATGTGTCTTAATCTGTAAATGTTATGCTTGGATGTGTGTTTAATTTGGAAATTATTTAATTTATAAATTCCAAAAAAAAAGGGGACATTTGCCATGTGTAATTTAGTGATGTGTAATTCTTTTTGTAGTGTCACTTGACACATGTGTTGTAAGATGAGTTGGCATTGGCATGTCTCTTTTGAGGAAATTTATTTTACCAATGCATATATTTTTCAATTATCCTAAAATGGTCCCAAGAAAACCTTGGATAGGGAGCCATTAGAAAGGTCAACTCAGGGTTGACCCGTAGGTAAACTTTGGGTGGACTTCTAAGGGGTTAAACTAACTCCTAAGGTAGAGTTAGGGGCATTTTTAGTGGGCCATATGATGCACCTATAGATAAAGACCAAATTTAGTCATGTGTCCACTCCCTATGGCCAATTTAGCATCCCCAAAAATTGAGTTTCCCAAGTTGGCCAAATTTCATCTTTAGAAGAGCCTTCCTAGGTTAGATAACCCTCCTCATGAGTGGCATTTCTCTTCCCCATTCCTTTTACCCTTTTTAAGGTGTCTTAGCTAGAGAGTCTGTAAGGTATTGGGAAGACCAACAATTGAACATCCTTCATCCTTCCCAAGTGGGTTGGAAAGAGTGAGGAGTGTCTTCATAGGGAATAGTTTGGGAGGGAGAAGTTTGATCACCCACTCTCCATTTTTGGAGACTTAGATTCTTGAGCAAATTTTATAAGTTTTTTTGGGAGGAATTTGGCTAATTCTTGGGAGGAAAAAGTTGTAGATTTGGGCAGCTCTCCTACAACTTCATTTCACCCTCTTAGCAGATTTAAAGTTGATTGTTTTCTAGCTCATGTATGTTGTTGTTTTTGAAAAGATTGTTGTTGCATTTGTCTTTCCATTGTTGTTTTTTTAATATGTGTAGGAAAATGTTTAGTTCTTCCTTTTATGTTTTTGGTTGAGTTTTTATGTTATTGTTTTGGAAGTTTTCAAGGCCAAACTCACCCTTGGGAGGGTAGAGTGGCCTTGGGATGAAGGGTTGTTTCACAGCCTATGAGTGAGAGGCTCCCTTTGGAAGAGAGTGAATCACAAGGGATTTTGTGACCCTTGCTGCATAGTGATTTGTTTATGCAATGGGGGTCATAAGGGGAGTGTTGTTGGCTTGTATGTCTTGGGGGACATAAGGGATTATAGGGACAAGTTTGGAACATGTGGATGTGTTTATTTGCAGCCTTGTTATGGCATTATGTTCTCTATATTTAAATAATTCTCCTCGAGGTACATAGTCCACCTTCACCCCACTTGAAAAGTCACATATGTGATGTTGTTTAGCCTTGGGTTGGGAGTGTGAAAGTTCTAAAGTTTTCTTGCTTGTATGTCTTTGAATGTGCGTTTCCCATCTAGCCTTGGTTCTCCTAACTCGGGGGTGGCTTCTTATAAGCCTAGGTTGGGAGGTGAGCCTCCATGGTCACAACCCTAAAGTTATTTATTGCAGGTTGCTTGGGAAAAGATTTGGAAGCAAAAGCTTTGAGATGATCCTATGTCCTAATGTATTTAGTTGCAAAAATAAATGAAATGGATAAGTCCTCGATTGGTAGAAATGAAGAGGCCTGATTTTTTGTAACTTTCCTATTTGTGTAAAGGAAATGATAAAGAAGCAAATGTATTTAATTTGACTAGTTTATTCAAAAAAATAAATAAAGAGAAGAGAAAGGCTTTTGAGTTATTCATTGTGTTTGTTATTGCTTGAAAAGATGGAAGAAATTTATTTCTGTTTTATTTAGTTAATAAATGATGAATATATTGGAAATAGAAGAGAAAAATAGTTATATAATTAAGTAGTTTCATTTTGGCTATTTATGTTAATCTCCAAAAAGAAATAAGTGTTAGAGATGTAGTTAAACAAAAAAAAAATACTATTTATGTCTATAATTTTGGAAAGGAAATGTAGAAAGAAAAATACTTTTAAATGTAGTTTTATTTCAATCTTCTTAAAGTTTGTATCTGGCTATTTTATTTATCAAATGAATGTGGAAGAAATAATGTAGTTGTTAAATAATTTACTTCTATTATTTGTACTTACTTCTAAATTTGTGTAACAGAGAGTAAAAGTGCAGATTTAGAAATATTAATACATTTAAATAAATATATTTGCATGTAGGATCAATTATTCTAAAAATCTACTATTTGCATCTATCAAATATGCTATTATAAGAAAATTAAATAAAAGATGCGCTGCATCTAATTAAAAAAAAAAAAAAAAAGATCTCATATACATTATATTCTGGAAATGAAATACTATCATTTTATTTAGATTTCTGGTTCTTACCAGAGTTATGTTTTACCCTCTCAGATATGTGCCCATGTTCATATATGTGCCCAAAAAAATTTAGACTATAATTTTTGTTGTTAAAACCAAGGATGTATATATTGTATATACTTATATTTTTAATGTTAAAAATAAAACAGGAAATAAAATAAAATAAAACGAATAAAAACAAAAAAAAAATATAACCTATGACAAATCGGGGTGGGGAAGTCGGGAGCTCTACCCCACCCCACCACCTCGCGGGTTGCCGCAATACGATGCGGTCACCACTGCGGGTTAACCGCAGCGGACGACCATGGCCGCCACTATGGTGAGCCTCAACTCGAACCCCCCACCCCCTGAAATGCTTCGGCCTTCTTCTCCTTCCTCCGCCTGTTAGTAAGATGAGAGGGGGGGGTGAATCATAAAAACTCAATAATCATTGTATACATCAGATTCAACCTCGGTAGCCTTTACTGATATGCAACTATGAGTGTAATCATTAAAACTCATAGACAGATACACTTAAAACATCATAACACATTTATCACCAGAATTAACGTAGAAACCCAAATAGGGAAAAACCACTGTGGGATTTCGGACCCACTAAGAAATTTACCCTTCTAGAGTATGCTCAGTTAAAAGCCAATCCTGTTATAGATTACATATACATATTGCTAGATGTGACCCGATTGAGGGATTTGCCTCAGATTTGTTAGAATCTTGCACTTTGTTAGAAGTGACCTTGTCAAAGGATTTCAAACGCTCATTCAGAATGTTACCTTGCTAGAGGACTTCCAAATAAGACTGTTAGGTCCACATGGTTAAAAGATTTCTTGTCACTTACAAAATAAATAACAGTATAAGATATATTTGCAACTTCACATCTGAAATGCTAAAGCAGACTCTATGTGCTCAAAATAATCTTGTCATAAGACTTATCTTGCTCCTTTCTGGGCTTCTTAATCTGTTCTTTAATCAGATATTCAATCTTTTGTGCTCGGTGATCACTGTTGTAGTATCATTGTTCTTCTATTTCCATGCATCTATTGTTCATCAACAATTTCTTATTTATAATTAATTCCTAACCGCTTAATCTCCTTGATCACATTTCCCATGATCAATCTTAGCCATCAGATCTTCAAACTTGACTAGGTTCATTGTATCCTTCAATCTAAAAATGTTTTATCTCACCTTGGAACTTGTATTCCTTCCTTGGAACTTGTGCTAGGTTATGACTGATGAATCTACGTTTTAGATCTAACCCCTATATTTTCATTGTCGTAGATATTCAACAAACTTCTTGCACGACATACCAATCATCTATACATCTCCAGCTCATTGGAATCCTTCATTTAATAATGTTTTTATCCATCCAATGCATTATGTTATTACTTGGTTGTTACTCGGTAAATATTGAACCTTTACTCTGTAGATGTAGCGTCCTAAAATTGCGACACTTGCAATTTCGACTGCATTTCGGTCTTCACGATGGCGACGCAACACGCAACCTAAATGGAGACCCCGAAACTTGTCCACGACACTGAAAACTGCATTTTTCAAGCACCCTGGCCTGAACCTCCTTGCACCCTGCTGTCCCGGGAGGTGGGACTAGAGCGCCCAGCGCCCTGGTCCTTCAGGACCAGGGCGCAGCGCCCTGGTCCCTGGGCCTATTTTGCGCCCGGTCTCCAAAGGGGTCTCGGGTCTTTTTCTTTGCAAATTGGAAAATTAACTTTCCTGGTCGGCCTAAGGTCGGGAAAATCAGTCTTTTAACCCTAATTGGCAAGTATATAAACTAAATTTTTCTCTCTCATTTGGGATATGAGGAGGATATGTGTACAAAGGCGTGGAAACTATACTCAAGCATTCAAGTATTCATTCCAAGTCTCCATTCAAGGCTAAGTGTTGCATTCAAGACAAGGATTCAACCATTGAAGAGGAGATCACATACTACATGCTACATACAACATCTAAACCTTCGCACATAAGGATACAAACATCCTTAGAACAAGGTATTAGTACTTGTTTTACAGTCATTTACATTTACAGCACTTGCTCATTTCTTGGTTAATTCCAAAACCGGGGTTTGACCTAAAGGCAAACCCCTAATCCCTAACCCCCCAATCGTCTTCGCTTTTCTGTGTGTAGGTTGCAGGTACGCGGCTGAAATTGAAGATCTGGAATCCTTGTGCAGAGACGAACAGATCCCCCTTCGTTTCGCAGATTTTTCGGAGGACCGTGGCGTCGGGCGCCATCGTCCCGACAACTTTTGCTCAAATTTGCAGGACAGCGCCGTATCGACATTTTACTACTAATTCCAGGTCCGCAGCTTCATACTGTATTCCTATCTCAGTTTATAAGCGAATCTTTGTCACTTTCTATGCATTCCTAGCTTAATTCTTCTATGCACATTCTTTACAAAAGAGGGTAGCCTTGCTTTCTTAACGCTTGAAACACATTTAGCATCCAATCTTGCATTGTGTGGGATTGGATCTTGTGGGTTTCAACCCCTCTTTTGAATGTAAAGTCTCTCCCCTAAGTGAAAACCATCAACCCTAGAGTGAATCTCCCTTCTCTCTCCTTGGAGTTGGAAGAGGGGAGAGCAACTAGGGTTCGATCGCGATTTTCCGCTTTACAGCTTTTATCCATCCAATGCATTCTGTTATTACTTGGTTGTTACTCGATAAATATTGAACCTTTACTCGGTAGATATTCTGCCTTCTTTAACCGATATCGATAACCTTAGGGTTTACCGACTAGCTTATTTGCTCGGTAACATAGAACAGTATCAAACCTATATTCATCTATTGAATGAAATCTTTTCTCCTTCATGTTCAGTCTTTGAATACTCATTATATAGGATTTCAAAATAATCAAAACAACAAAATCTCATCATTGTCTTACTTGATAATAGTTGCCCATTGAATAACTTATTACTCCCCTTCATTTTCATTCTTTCTATGTCGCTTACCGACATCTTTATACTTATCAAAATATACTCATTAAGATATGGCAATATCATACTGAATTAGAAAATCAATTGCTTGACATCAATGACAAAATAATATTATTAAGACAGTAATCATCATTTCTCAGTTATATCCATAATTTTCAACAACCTTCTCAATATCCTCATACCAACAAACTTACTAGAATGCCAACAATCTCCCTTTGTGAAATGCTAACAATCTCCCCCTTTGGCATTGATGGTAAAACCAACTTTTAATGGCAATATCAACTTGATTTTGTTTCAATTGATTCAGATTTTGATTGGTGATAGTCTTCTCCTGTTATCCTTGAATTCTCCCCCAGTCATTAGTCTTCTCCCATCTTCACCTATTAATCTTCACTAATTAGTCTTCTCACCCTTTGACAACAATGCCAAAAAGTAAAACTAATTCATGATTTCTTCCGTTATGAAGTAATTTGCTTGCTGAAAATACAAATGTATCATCTCAGTCTCGATCAGAGAAACTTGTCTTCAATCACTATTGCCTGCACAACTTTAGGTAACCTCCTAAAGTGTGTAAATCAACATCAACTCATAAAAAGTTAATCTGTAAATTCATAGAATTGATGCTTTCACCAAACTTTGTCAGTGAGTGCTAGATAGGGGTATGACCCCTAACTTACTTTTGACATGCTCAAAAGTGTCCTTTGGTAGTGGCTTTGTGAAAATGTCTGCTATTTGTTCCTTTGAACTAATATATTCTAGTGCAACTTTCTTCTCTTGAACTTCTCCTTTGAGATAATGATATTTTATAGAGATGTGCTTTGTCTTAGAATGCATTACCGGATTCTTTGAAATGTTAATGGCACTAGTATTATCATAGAATATAGTTACTAGCTTGGTAACTTTCTCATTCATTCTTTCCAACAGTTGTTTGATCCATGCAATATTAGTACAATTCAATGTTGCAGTGACATATTCAGCTTCAGCTGTTGACTGTGAAATGCATCCTTGTTTCTTGCTAAGCCAATTTACTAATCTGTCTCCCAGAAAGAAAGCTCCACCGCTTGTGTTTTTCCTGTCATCAATGTTCCCTGCCCAATCAGCATCAGTGTAGACTTTTAAGTCAAAATCATTCCTCTTTTTATACACTAAACCATAATTTTGAGTGCCTCTTTAAGTATCTAAAAATTCTCTTAATTGTTGTCATATGGGTTTCTTTGGTATCTGCAAAAAATCTTACAACTATACCTACTACATGTGCTATATTCGGCCTGCTGTGAACCACGTATTGCAACTTTCCAATCATAGATCGGTAAAGTGTCTCATCAAAAGATGCAGATTCATCACTCTTTGATAGTTTACAATTGGTAGTCATAAGAGTACTTACAGGTTTAGAATCCTCCATTCCAAATTTCTTCAAGATTTCCTTTGTATACTTGGATTGAGTAATGAAAATCCCATTTTTCATTTGTAGTATCTGTAAACCTTTAAAATACTTTATTTCACTGATTAATGGCATTTCAAATTCTTTGCACATTTCATTTCCAAAGTTCTTGCATAAAGAGTCATTTCCACAAAAAATAATATCATCAACAAATATGGCTGAAAGCAGTATTCCATTGTCTTCATCAATCTTCATATACATGTTGTTTTCACTTGTCCTTATAAATCCAATCTTGATTAAGTAAGAGTGCAGTCTTTCATACCATGCTCTAGGTGCTTGCTTTAGACCATATAATGCTTTGTTCAACTTACATACCTGATCTTTATTCTTGTCTTCAATAAATCCTTCAGGTTGTTCAATATAAACTTCTTCTAGTATACCATTAAAAAATGCAGATTTAACATCCATTTGATATACCTTGAAATTTTTGTAAGCAGCATATGCCAACAACGTTCTCACTCCTTCAAGTCTTGCCACAGGTGCAAAAGTCTCACCATAATCTATTTCTTCTTCTTGAGCATAACCTTTGCAAACTAGTCTTGCTTTATTCCGAATGACATCTACTTTTTCATTTAGCTTGTTTTTGAAAATCCACTTTGTACCGATCACATTTTTCTCTTTTGGTCTTGGCACCAATGTCCATGTTTCATTCTTCTTGATTTGTTCAATCTCTTCTGTCATAGCATTTACCCAATCTTCATTACTAAATGCCTCTTTTACTATTCTTCGTTCAAATTCAGATATCAGACATGTGTTTTGTCTCAGTTTGTTCCTTGTCATCACTGGATCATCCTTATCTCCTATAATTTGACTTGATGCATGATTTCTTCTGACATACTTGGCTAATATAGGCTCGGTAGGATCTGTATGATCTTCTTCATCACTCGGTAACTGGGTATTTTCTTCATTTTCTTCATCAACTTTCTCAGTAGGACTTCTCGGTTGAACATAAACAAACTCTTCATAATCTTCTGGTTCTTTGGAAGTTCCTTCATCATTTCTTTCTGCAAATTCATCAATTTTCACATTTGCACTTTCCACTATTTTGTTAGATGATTTGATCAGACATTTAAATTCTTTACTTCTAAAAGAATAACCAAGAAATGTTCTTTCCTCATTTTTTTAATCAAACTTTCCATTTTTGTCATCTTTGTGAACATAACATCTGCTTCCAAATATTTTAAAGTAACTTACATTAGGTTTCTTTTCATACCAGATTTCATACTGTGTCTTCAAAGTTCGTTTCTTCAGTTGTACTCGGTTCAGGGTGTAAACTACAGTGCTGATCACTTCTCTCCAAAATGTTTGAGGTACCCTCTTTTCTATCATCAGGGTTCTGGCACAATCTACAATTGATCTGTTTCTTCTTTCAGCTATCCCATTTTGCTTAGGTGTTCTTGGTGCAGATACTTGTCTCTTTATACCATGATCATTGCAAAATATGTTAAATTCATCAGAAATGAATTCTCCTCCTCTATTAGATCTTAGACATTTCAATTGTCTTCCTGTTTCTTTTTCAACTCTAACCTTGTACCATTTGAACATGTGAAAGGCTTCTGATTTTTCTCTTAAAAACATAACTAACATCATCCTTGAGTAATCGTCCACAAATAATATAAAGTATTTATCACCAAAATAACTTTGAACTTTCATAGGACCACAGAGATTAGTGTGCATGAGATCTAAAATTCCTTTAGAAGTGTAAGACTTACTTGTAAAGCTTGACTTTGTTATCTTACCCATCTGGCATCCTTGGCATATTCCATTCTCAAGTTTTTCCAAGCTCGGTAGACCTCTTACTCGGTGCATCTTACTTATTTTAATCAAGTTATCAAAATTTACATGACAAAACCTTTTGTGCCATAACCAGGTATCTTCTATTTTAGCATACAGACAATTGTTCCGAGTTGAGTCAAGATGAAATGTATTACCTTTTGTTTGTATCCTGGTAGCAGCCAGCTTTCCATGTTTGTCATGAACTTTGACACTTCCTTTCTGAAATTCTATTCGATATCTTGTATTGTTTAGTTGTGCTACACTCAACAAATTGTATTTCAAACCTTCAACCCAATATACATCATCACATTTAGCATTGTCAAGAAGTGTGATAGAACCTTTACCTTTCACCAGACATGGTCCATCATTACCAAATCTTACATAACCTCCATCATAATCTTCTAATTTAACAAACTTGTGTTTATCACCTGTCATGTGATGTGAGCATCCACATTCTATGATCCAAGAAATATTTTTATTTATGTGAGATATCAAGGCTTTTTCCTCATACCTTTCTTCATCTGAGCCATCTTTGATAGCCACATATACAACTTCCTCTGTCTCAGTCCCATCAGATTTGTCATCGTTGGATTCCTCATCAGCTACTAGGCATGTCTTTCTATCTCTCCTTCTGAAGTCTCGGTGTCCTCTGTAAAGGTTGTCTTTTTGTCTGTCATCTCAGTATTCTCTCTTTTCACTAGATTATTTGTCAGGATAGTTAGATGCCATATGTCCTATTCTATCACAGTTAAAACATTTTAAAAGTAACTTTCCTTTATACTTACCTTTGCCTCTTGGTAACCCTCTAGCTAATAATGCTTCAAACTCTTCTTGCTTTCTGATTTCCTCATATAGTTTGTGTACCTCTTCCATGTTTTTGCAAAATCTCTCACTTGCTCCACAGTGATTTCTTTCAGTATACTTATACATTCTATCATTGTAATCATCAGATTTACCAAGATGAAAAGAATTGAATGCAGATTCAACTTTATTTACCAAAGACCCACTGTTTTCAAAATTAATTAACTCAAATGCATGTAGCTTACCGATAGTAGCATCCAAAGAGACTGGTATGTTTGGTATAGACCTTAATTCATTGGTTGTAGAGACTCGAATGGCATAAGCAGGTAGAAGTGTTCTAAGCAACTTACTTGTTACATCTTTTTCTTCAATAGTTCCTCCTGCTCCTTTGATTTGATTGACAGTTTCCTTTAACCTTGTATTGTATTGGGTTATGTTCTCACCTTCATTCATTCTCATGGATTCAACTTGACCTCTTAGATTGTCTACTTTTTCTCTCTGAACATGTTCACCACCATACACATATATAAGCTTGTTCCACATTGCTTTGGCATCAATGCAACCTTCTAGATCATTGAACTCTAAGTCGGTTAATGCTGATGTTATTTCAATCATTGCTTGAATATGTTCTTGTTTTGCCTTTATCTCTTCCATTGTCATCGGATAGGTGCTAGGTGCACTGTAATCATTCTCCGAATAGTATGTTACATATTCTCCAATTCCTGATAAGTGCAACTTCATCCTTTTCTGCCATATGGAAAAACTAGACTACTTTAGCTTTGGTGCATCCCTTTTATACATCTTCGGATCTTGCCTCAAGTACCCTTAAAATTTTCTTCCGGAGTCCAAAGATCTGATACCAATTGTTAGTAAGATGAGAGGGGGGGTGAATCATAAAAACTCAATAATCATTGTATACATCAGATTCAACCTAGGTAGCCTTTACGGATATGCAACTATGACTCTAAATCATTCAAACTCGTAAACAGATACACTTAAAATATCATAATACATTTAACACCAGATTTAACGTGGAAACCCAAATAGGGAAAAACCACTATGGGACTTCGGACCCACTAAGAAATATACCATTCTAGAGTATGCTCAGTTAAAATCCAATCCTGTTACAGATTACATAAACATATTGCTAGATGTGACTCGGTTAAGGGATTTACCTCAAATTTGTTAGAATCTTGCACTTTGTTAGAAGTGACCTTGTCAAAGGATTTCAAACACTCATTCAGAATGTTACCTTGCTAGAGGATTTACAAATAAGACTGTTAGGTCCACTCGATTAAGAGATTTCCTGTCACTTACAAAATAAATAACAGTATAAGATATATCTATAACTTCACATCGGAAAGGCTAAAGCGAACTCTATGTGCTCAAAATAATCTTGTCATGAGACTTATCTTGCTCCTTGCTGGGATTCTCAATCTATTCTTTAATTAGATATACAATCTTTTATGCTCGGTGATCACTGTTGTAGTATCATTGTTCTTGTATTTTCCCGCATCTATTGTTCATCAACAATTTCTTATTTATAAACAATTCTTAACCACTTAATCTCCTTGATCACATTTCCCATGATCAATCTTAGCCATCAGATCTTCAAACTTGACTAGGTTCATTGTATCCTTCAATTTGAAAATGTTTTATCTCACATTGGAACTTGTATTCCCTCCTTGGAACTTGTGCTAGGTTATGACCGATGAATCTGCATTGTAGATCTACCTCCTGTATTTTCATTGTCATAGATATTCAACAAACTTCTTGCACGACATACCAATCATCTATACATCTCCAGCTCATTGGAATCCTTCATTTAATAATGCTTTTATCCATCCAATGCATTTTGTTATTACTTGGTTCTTACTCAGTAAATACTGAACCTTTACTTGGTAGATATTCTGCCTTCTTTAACCGATATCGATAACCTTAGGGTTTACCGACTAGCTTCTTTGCTCGGTAACATAGAATAGTATCGAACCTATATTCATCTATTGAATGAAATATTTTATCCTTCATGTTCAGTCTTTGAATACTCATTATATAGGATATCAAAATAATCAAAACAACAAAATCTCATCATTGTCTTACTCGTTAAAGTGATGTGTGAAAAGTGGAATAAGAACCTATATCTACAAGACACAACACTTCAATAAAGTCATTACATGCATGGTTAATCAGATATAATCAATGAATAATAAACCATAACAAATCGACTCATTCCCTTCTAAAAGATGCGAGTATAAAATTGCTCTCAGATTATTTAGCAGTACCAGTGACTAGACAACATCAAGACGAACGATTTAATCTATATGAGCATGATGAATGCTAGATGGATGCAATATTGATCTAACAAGATTTAAGCAATATTAAGTTAAATGATTTAATCAATATGAAATAATTAACATGCAATATATCAATGAGTCTAGAGCAAAAATAGTATAATAACAATATATTCTCCAGCCTCTTTTGAATGAGAGATGAGCCTGAATTTATAGAAAATTCAAAAAGAAACCAACAGCTAAGATCAAATGATGATGAGCGGTCAAGATTTTCCAAGAGGAAGCAAAATCCAGGTGAATTGATGTGATTGGATGTTTTTCTCAGTTTTAAAGGAAATTGAACTAAAATTAAGATTAAATCAGAAAAAACTGATTTATTCTCTATTTCATTCAATTTGAAGATTTAATTGTTTTAATTGCTTTCTTTGAGATTATTTATCAATTTTTAATTTATTTGTCAAGATTATCTCCAATTGATTTATTTTCTCAATTTTTAATTCTTTTTTGTCAATTATTTCCTTTTTTTTATTTATTTCCATTTTTGAAGATTTGTGCTCAATTGATTTATTAAATTAAATTAATTCCTCTTTCTTGATTTGATGGCAAATTGATTTATTTAATTAAATATGCAAAAGATATTTAATTAAAATAAATAAAATAATTGTTTAAAAATGATTTACTTGGAATGATCAATTAATTAAATAAATATTTAATTAATATTGGTTGATTAATTTTGCCATGCGACATTTGATGATTAAAGAATTAATTGTGTGTTCAAGATTTATTTAATTGTCTTTGGTTAGGACCTTGGTGATTTTGTCGAGATTAGGAGCTCATGGTTTAGATTACCATTTTTAGGATATAACATTTGCCCCTCTTTGAATTAATGTGCGAGTAGCGCGTTGGTTCAAAGAATAGTTGATGTCTAGGATACGCCAGTTTTGAACTTGATTGATCACGAACTAGATTAAAGCGAGGTGTTAAGCTTGATTCGAAACGACAAAGCTGAATGAAGTTTGATTAAAGCGATACCGATCTTGAACTTCATTAACATAGGAACAATAGAAAGAAAAAGATACCGAACTTGAACTTGATTAAACTAGACACAGTGAGTGATAATAAAAATCAATCTTGAACTTGATTGATAAAGATACAATAAAGATAAACTATTCAGCTTGATCAAGAAATGAAAACTGAACACCTGCTTAGATTTAGCATGGTCAAAGAAACTCCTTAACGTTAAGAGATTGATTCAAATAAAAGACAAATATCAGTTTGATATGAAGCGATGAAACTGATATGCCCCTAGAGATTGATTCAATTCAGAAATCTCAATTTGACATAAAGCGATGAAATTGAGATGCCCCTAGCGATGAGATCTTATTTGATTGATTTTAGTTGAAAAAAATTTTTTGCTCGACTTTCGATGAAGATTTGAAAGTTTTCTCGACATTGAAGAATGTGAGGTCATAAGGTCACGAGTATGCCCCCTCGGGAGCGAAATCGAAAGGTAGTGAGGGTTCATGATGATAGGCAATTTTTAGTGATGATAAGTTGTTTTGAGCACAAATTGAATCAAAGGAATTTTTAAAAAAATTTGTGAGAAATTGAGCGCAAAGTTGACTTGCAGAAATTAAATTGAGATTCGGCGTTGATTAACGAGAAATTGAGCACAATTAGAAGAGAGAATGAGATTTTGATGAAAAGCGCTAAGTGGTCCAAATTCTGAAATTGACTAGCAGAATGATGTTGAATTTCGATTTCGATCCCGAAAATGGAATCAAAATGGTCAAATTAGCTAAGGGTACAATTTTTGTGTCCATCGGAGTAAATTGAAAAATTAGGTTTTTGGCTATATATGGGACAAAAGTGTCATTTTCAATTCATTTTAACTCTCCAAGTTTGAAAAGTAAAAAACCCTTCGGCGGAGAAAATGGTGGTCCCTACTCGTCAGCATTGATTCGAGCACTAGAGAAGACATAATCGACCTCGAAACTATGAGCCAGCGGTATGTGATCAATCTTAAGCCTGTTTGTGTTTCCAATTTTGAATTTTTTTGTTCATTTTTTAATTTTTCCGCGTGTTTGGGATCGGGCATCACGTTTCATCGTGCGAGACAGGATCCTGTCTCGTACGAGAAACTGGCAAAATGTCTTGTCATTTCAGACCATTAGATTTGTCGTTCTAGGGCCACCCATGTGTCGTACAACGGGTCTATAAAAAGACCATTTTGTCGTGCGGGGTCTAAAAGTTTGTCATTTCGGGTTGTTTTGTCGTACGAAGCCTATTCTTGACTCGTACGAGATTCTGCTTCTCTGTGCTTTGTCGTTCGAGAAACAGTAAACATTTTTGAAGGTGTAAACGTGAAAATTTGATTTTGCATTTGACTGAGTTGGATTTGCGAGGTATTTTACTTCTCGCGTAGGCTCATTTGGAATGTTTTATGATGCTTCGTTGTTGGATTGTTGCAGGTTTGATTACCTCCTGTGTTATTCAGATGTGTGTATCCTCCTACCATGGCATTAGTGCGACATTTATCGGAGGTTGAGCAAGCTCATATTGACTTGTGCGGCTTGACTCATCTGTTGGGATTACCTGATATCCGTGTGAATCACGGAATGCTCACGGCATTGGTAGACTGTTTTTATTCAGAGCATAACACATTTCATCTGTCGGTGGGGGAGTTGACAATCACTCCTGAAGATATATACAGGATCCTCTATATCCCTTTTGTTGGGGATAAGGTGGATTATGATTCAAGGCACCTTCCAGGATTGCAGGCCGTCAGGCATGTCTTTGGTGATCCTGACATTTTGACGCGGTCCATGAGCTAGGATATTCTTATGAGCAGGTATAGTGAGGATTATCCTCTGGCATGCATCCTAGCAGGATCGATAGGTTGTTTTCTTATGCCAGATAGAGGGCAGCAGGGCTTCCAGTGTGGATGGAGCCGAATATTAGAGAGGTTGATAGAGACCCCTCAGAGACTTGGCTGGGGCTCTTGTTTATTGGCCCACATGTTTCGAGAGATGCATGAGATCGTATATAGAGATGGGTGGAGCATGACTGCCAGAGTATATATTTTGTAGGTGTGGGCTTGGGAGCACCTTCCTGTGTGTTGGCCGATAAAAGCTGATAGCAGAGAGCTTGGGCAGTCGATCATTTATAGGTATGTCGGATATATAACACAGCCCCATCTGGGCAAGATAGATTTCTCGAGACGACAGCTCAATGACCTGATAGCCGTCGTATGGAGACCATATAGAGGTTTGGAGTCGTGGGATGACTGGCGGCTAGTTCGCAGGGATATGTTTGTTACACGCCCACTGATCGGGAGGTCACAGACCATTGTGGAGCGATTCGTCGTTTCTTGAGTGATGAGGCAGTATGGCTGGCCTGAGGGGATCTCACAGGAGTATACAGCTTATGCTTGGTATGCTGACGAGGAGAGATAGGGATGGTCTCCGCGGTTATCATATGTTTTGGCGATGCAGGAGTTGACAGGGTTACACCGCCTGAGGTGGGATTACCTGGATGATGTAGCGGATGCGAGCGTATTGCCCCAGTATAGAGATTATTTTCAGCAACATCCATTCCCGCGTTTTACAGATCCAGGTGAGCATGCTCCTCATATTGAGGATCTTGAGGATGATGCCCCCGCACCAGCACATGGATAGGGCCAGAGACAGGGCCAAAGGCAGGGTCGGGCACAGGGAGATGAGAATTCGCGACAGGGTAGTGGTGATCCAGGTGCTAGCAGTAGCAGGGTGCTAGCTGAGGGAAGACAACAGAGGGGTGACGGTAGATCCCTAGGAGGAGTGGGTGTGAGATTGGGTGGGACAGAGGAGGCGCGAGCAGGGTGGAGCTAGAGGTGGATGTGGAGATGGGGGTGGAGAGCCTGTGAGAGAGCAGGGGACAGACGCTGGACGGTCGATGAGGGCACATCTTGCAGAGCTGCAGTCACAGTTGCTAGTGGCTCAGACTCAACTGGCGGAGCAAGACCGACAGTTGGCCGAGATGAGGACTAAGCATGATCGCCAAATTGCCAAGGTGAGGACTGAGCCTGATCATCAGATTGCAGCGCTGAGAGCGAAGATGAGAGCAGAGATAGATCCCCTGTGGCAAGAGGTCTTTCACCAGTCTAGTAGGGCATCTTACTATGTTGCGGCATATAGTGTTGCAGTTCCTGTTGCACAACAGGTCATACCCTACTCATAGTACATGGCATGGTCAAAGGGAGCGCGGGCACCACGATAGGATACCGGGCATCAAGCTCCTCCTCCACCACCAGGCGATGAGGGAGAGGGAGCGAGCTAGATGATTTCTTTTTGTAGCTCGGATAGATTTTGTAGACACGCCCATTTTTTGTAGCCTATACGATTCTTACTCCGATGGGAGTTTCTATATGTCATTCGACATCATTTTGTACTCTTATACTTAACAAGATATATATATATATATACAAGATCTGATTTGACTTCATCGTACTTGTGTTGATTCGCTTATGAGATGTCCTTTATATGCTTTATTCTATATGTATGCATTTCTTTTCAGCATGAATGTATGAATGCAAATGATCATAGATGTCTATTTTTGTTTCTTTTCATATGCAAATAAATGATGATGCAAATAAATAAATAATGAATTTTTTCATTTTCTATGCAATAAGATGAATGCAAATGAGTAAATAATGCAATGTTTTCATTTTTCTATGCAATAAGATGAATGCAAATGAGTAAATAATGCAATGTTTTGATTTTTCTATGCAATAAGATGAATACAAATGAATGATAATGAATGTATGAATCTATATGAAATGTTTATGTATTTAGCTAAACATCTCAACACACAAGTACTCGATCGGAGAAATAATGAAAAGACACCACTTAGCGAAGAAATGATGACGCTCCCGACTCTCGTTCAAAAGATAAAGAGATCATTGTTATTATACCGAAATCACTCCAAATGCACAAAATGCAAAATGAAATGCAAGATGAGATGCAAAATGAAATGCAATCCTAAACCTAGTCACTTGACTTTGAAAAGCTTAATTTTCATCATTGAGCATTTTACAATTATAGCAGGCATAATAGAGTTCATTTCTTTTCATGTGCAATATTAATTATCTTGTCTGCAATGACCCTTTTTTCGTTCATATCCTTGGACAAATTACGCATGGACCCGAATTGCACAATAAAGAAATGCCCTCAAAACAGACAAAGAAATGATGGGAACCTCCCTGTAGCATTCAAATAAGCGGACTCGAGGTATGTGAGGCGATTTCATCTTGATGTGAAGGCTCTTATCACAGACACCCAACTAATTTAGATGTTTCCAGATCATTGGAATCATTCTTTCAAGCAGAAAACAAAGAAGATATTATGCCCCCAATCCTTGCTCCCCTTAGTCAAGATAGACTTCCTCGAGTTACTTAGAGGGATAATAATCGAAAACCAATTAAAAGACAACACACAAAGAAAATTTTCCTTCATAGCTCAAACTGTTTAGTGATTGTTTTCCATTATGTTGTTTTGCTTGTTTACTCAGTGATAAAACTCTTTAATATGGAGGGATTCTTGCTTGTGGAGATCTACCCCTTTGCCTTTATAAATATTTTGACTTGTAGGATACACTTTACTTTGGGAAGAAGACACGAGTCCATTATGAGATGGAGGTGGAATGTAGGGAATGATAGGATCATGAGAGGGATTTGTAGGCATGATGGATCCTTGAGGTGAACATGGAGGATTATGACAAGGAGATGAAGGGATACTTTGATCTTGACATGGAAGAGGACCATTGGATAGAGTAGGAAGGGTGTTTGACTCTTCATTTTGAATAGGACCATTTGAAAAGGTGGAAGAGGCATCATGATCTTGCTCAGGAAGGAAGCTTTGCTCTTGAGATGGAAGGGGATCTTCTTGGAAGAAATGGAAAGGTATAATGGGATCATCATGCGATTCTAGTGAAATAGGATTTGTTTCAATCATTAGATGGGATTGAGGAGTTTTGGTGTCTTGATCTTGATTTATGATAGGACTTGTTTCTTCATTTTTTAGATTATCCTCTTGACATGGAGTCACTTCTAAGGAAGGGACAGGATTTTTCATAGGCATAGGGGATTCTTGGAAGGTCTCCATATTTTGGCATGATGGGGAATCATTTTGAGTGGGACTCTCTGGAGTGGGTACGTTTAGAATCCAAGTGTATGATCGCATAGGATCTGGGATTTTTAAATCTTTAGAGGAACTTGTATCAATATTGGCATTAACTTGGATTTCCATAGGAGATAGCCCTTGAAGGTCAACATGAGAAGTTTCATTGTTTGAAGGAGATAGTATGGATTGTTGCTGAGAAGTCTTAGGAGATGAAGGCATCATGGAAGGGATGGAGGCTAAATATGGAGCCTTGCTAGACATAGGTTCACTATTTTGATCATTCTTAGAAATAGTTCCTTCTTTTTCTTTAAGTGAGTCATTAGGATCTTGAATTTCAATGACACCATTATAAATGAGATCTTGAATCTTATGTTTTAATTCTATGCAATGTGAAGTCTTATGTTTGTTTTGTCTATGATATGCACAATACTTACTCATAAATTCTCATCCCCATGTGGTCTTTTTAGGTAATATGATAAGATTGTTCTTAAGAAGTTCTTCCAAAGTTGGTTCAATAGACTGCCCCAAAGGCGTAAACTGTCTATCTAGGGAATATTTGGAGGAAATGTCTTTATCTCTTGGTGAAGGTGTCTTGTGAGCTTGTTTGAGATTTGGCTTTTGATTGTCAATTATTTGTTGGTATTTGCTTGTCAAATCACATAATCGTTTTAGCACTTCTTGAAGTTTCTCACACTTGATATCATACATTTGTTTTTAAAATGGAGTCATTGATCTATTTTGTTTGATTTTTTCTTGTCATATATTTCTTTCTTTATATCTTAAAGCATTTGAGCATAGGCAGCCATGGGAATTGGAGCTAAGGTATCCATAAGATTCTTAATTTTGTCAAAAAAACTATAAGAGCTTTTGGTTTGAAGCGGCATTTTTAACCGACAGGACCGAGAGCAAGATGTGTTGCGAAAGTCAAGATCAAATTGTAGCTAATAGTTCATTTAACGTAGTAATTGAGAGAAGTAACTAAGATCGGGTATGGTTTTAGGAATGATCTATCATGTGTAAGACGTTATCTAAGTTGACTTAAGTTTGAAAAAATGTCTATTTGAACTAGCTGAGAAATGATCGACAAAATCATGCAACGCAACTGCAGAGGTACACTATCAAGGTCGTTTATGCTTATGAGGATGATAACCAGTTTTAGGCTCGTTGTAGACTATTTTGGACAGGTTTAACTGTTCTGAATTGGCAAAATTAGAGACTCGTACGACATAATTTTTGAGACCGTATGACAATTCAACAAGTTCAGGACGACAATAATTCAGTTTCATACGTGTTGCTGCCTAGTACCGTACGACAAATGGGTAAGTCTCGGATGATAAATGATTTTGTTTGGTTATGTTTTGTACGACACAGGATTTAGCTTAAACGACAGACTGTTTGGTTTCGTACGACACAAGATTGGACTCGGGACGACAATTTAGTATACTCGTATGACATAGGATATGGTGCAGGACGACAATTCAGCAGACTCGTACGACTATTCAAAGAGCAGAGACTAAAAATTCTGAGTTTTTCAATGGCTGAGTATGATAACTGAGTATAACCAATTTCTGAGATGGACTGATTTTTTATAGGAATAGGCCAGTTTTGACACAGACAGAGTTTATCACTGAGTTGTTTGATCTATTTCATTTGTTTTCTCCAGTTTCAATATTTCGTTTTTTAAATTCCAAGGATGAAAACACAAAAAACACACGAGATATGTAATATTACAAGCACAGCATGCTAACCCTATGGAAGTTGGCTTAGAGAAGAAAACCTTTGCTTGCTGACTTAGGTACACACCCAATAGCTAATTAGAATACGGTCGTTGAGTCTCACGCAATGGATTCTCAACGCTGTATTAACCGAATCCAAACGCTAATGGGGGCATGATATGGCAAGTGTCTTGGGAGAGTTAATATCTCTCTTACACAAACATTATCAACCTTTCAGAGGTGAATAAAGTAGCTTCTAAAATTATATTTCTTAGTCAGGAATTCTATTTGAAATTACCCTTTGAAGTCACGCAAGCATGATTGAGGCCTATAGCCCGACAAGGTACCGAAACAAATTGTAGTCACGTAAACGCAATTGAGACCGTGAGGCCCTACAAAATGCCCGATATGAGAGATCTCAAAGAGAAAACTCAAATAATCTCATCCTCTGAGACTTTAATCATCAGAGACCTATTTATTATAGTGAGTTGGAATTCTCAGGTCCAGCTGTACTCACTTGGATCGTTCTCATAGGGTGATTACTTTTTCCCACTGTGACAGGCATGCTAAAGGTACACAAATCTAAAAATTTAGAAAAAAGCTTAGAGGGTCTAGATTTCTGATTGTCTATAAAAGACAAAAGCATAGTCTCCTACCTCTTAAATTTTTCTGAAAACACGAAAAACAGATTTTTTCTTTTACCAGATAGCAATTTAAGTGCCTAAAAAAATAAATTTAAAGAATACACGATGTTTGGTTGATTCTCTTTAGGCAACCTGCAAAAACAATGCATCAGTAGTCATGTTGTTTTTATTCTTTGATAGGCGTATGTTTGATTTGATAGATTCTTTGACAAGCATCCTGCAAGAAATTTGTCAAGTTGTAAAAAATCTCAGGCAGACAGAAGACAATCTAGGGTCAATGTTAGCATCATCAAAATTTAAGAAAAAATCCTGAAAGGTAATTTGTTTTTAGTCTATCAGAAAACAGAATCATACGACAATATTCATAAAACAAAACGACATAATACTTTTATCGTACGAGTTAGAAACCAGCATAGAACGACAAAACAATAGCATAAGCAGTATGTCGTATGAGTTAGGAATCAGCATAGAACGACAAACTATAAGAAAATCAGTATGTCGTACGAGTCCATATTCTGATTCGTACGACAATTTAAAAGATATGATCTTGTTTCGTACGATAAACTGCAGGCGTCAATATAATGTCGTACGATGCAATGAAACTGCTCGTACGATATTTCATAGACGTTGTACGGACGAAACCTACAGGATTAAAAAAAAAATGATTTTGAGGCCGAAAAAATAGTTTTCAGCCCCACGGTGGGCGCTAGAAATGTGTTGTGTCAAAAGTGGAATAAGAACCTATATCTGCAAGACAACACTTCAATCAAGTCATTACATGCATGGTTAATCAGATATAATCCATGAATAATAAACCATAACAAATCGACCCATTGCCTTCTAAAAGATGCGAGTATAAGATTGCTCTCAGATTATTTAGCAATACCAGTGACTAGACAACATCAAGACGAAGGATTTAATCTATATGAGTATGATGAATGCTAGATGGATGCAATATTGCTCTAACAAGATTTAAGCAATATTAAGCTAAATGATTTAATCAATATGAAATAATTAACATGCAATATATCAATGAGTCTAGAGCAAAAACAGTATAATAACAATATATTCTCCAACCTCTTTTGAATGAGAGATGAGCCTGAATTTATAGAAAATTCATAAAGAAACCAACAACTAAGATCAAATGATGATGGGCGGTCAAGATTTTCAAAGAGGAAGCACAATCCAAGTGAATTGATGTGATTGGATGCTTTTCTCAGTTTTAAAGGAAATTGAACTAAAATTAAAAATAATCAGAAAAAACGGATTTATTCTCTATTTTATTCAATTTGAAGATTTAATTGTTTTAATTGCTTTCTTTGAGATTATTTATCAATTTTTAATTTGCTTTTGAAGATTATCTCCAATTGATTTCTTTTCTCGATTTTTAATTCTTTTTTGTCAATTAATTCCGTTTTTTGATTTATTTCCATTTTTGAAGATTTGTGCTCAATTGATTTATTAAATTAAATTAATTCGACTTTCTTGATTTGATGGCAAATTGATTTATTTAATTAAATATGCAAAAGATATTTAATTAAAATAAATAAGATAATTGTTTAAAAATGATTTACTTGGAATGATCAATTAATTAAATAAATATTTAATTAATATTGGTTGATTAATTTTGTCATGCGACATTTGATGATAAAAGAATTAATTGTGTGCTCAAAATTTATTTAATTGCCTTTCGTTAGGACCTTGGTGATGCTGTCGAGAATAGGGGCTCATGGTTTAGATGACCATTTTTAGGGTATTACAGGTAATAGTTGCCCATTGAATAACTTTTTATTCCCCTTCATTTTCATTCTTTCTGTGTCACTTACCGACATCTTTATACTTATCAAAATATACTCATTATGATATGGCAACATCATATTGAATCAGAAAATCAATTGATTGACATGAATGACAAAATAATATTATTAAGACAGTAATCATCCTTTCTCAATTATATCCATAATCTTCAACAACCTTCTCAATATCCTCATACCAACAAACTTACTAGAATGTCAACAATCTGCCTTTGTGAAATGCTAACACCGCCGCCATGAAACCCTGCACCCACAGACAAAATAAAACATGTTAATGAAACCCTAACCCAAATTCGGGTAGGGTAGCATTAAAAAGAAAAGAAAATAAGATGTGTTAAGTGATTCTCAGTAAAACCCTAACCCTATTTCAGGTTAGGGCAAAATAGAATAAAATAATAAAGGGGGGGAAAACCTTTTCAAATTTGAAATAGTTAACCCCCAATTGTTATTTTAGCTATTGATAGAAAAATTATTTCTACAATTGTTATTGGGTTAATATTTTTAAAATGATACCTATATTATAGGTAAATGTATTTGTGTGTATATATATTATATGCCAATAATCTTATATATATATATATAAAAGTTAAATTTCGTTTGTAGATTTTAATAATGGAATCTATTTTAGATAAATTGTTAAATTTAAACCTATAAGGTGAGTGTTGGCCGAATATTAAATAGTTGATATTTAATATCGAAGGGGAATTAAATTCGACTTAATTGTGGAATGAATTTATTAGGCAAAAAATTATTTCGATTTGGTTAACTTAATTAGTCTAATTCAAAAGCTTTATTTTCATTAGCTTTATTAATAAATGTTAATACACTGAGCTTGAAATAATATTGATTTAATGGATTCTAGGCTTATTTAAGTTATATAAGTACATTTTGGAATTTCTAATGGTATACAATGGTTGGAATAATTTAATGAAGGTTATCGAATGGTTATTATAGATTTAGTGAGAGGGTATTGTAGTGGAACAATATACTTTTCTAAATTAAGTTAATGGAGCCGATCTTGCGAACTTATTTAACCCAAGTATTAAATAATTTAATTATTATAATAATGTTTGACACTTTAATTTTTATTTGCTCAATTAATTAATATTAATACATTGAAATCGTGTTAATATTGAATTAATAGATTTAAGAATTAAATAAGTTATAAATGATGAGTTTATAATATCAATGTTTGAGGAAACTTGCTATTAGATAAATAATTGATATTGATTCAAGAAATTGTATTAATGTCAATTTAGTAGAAATTGGGCTATTTAAATATTATAAAACGCAACTAAAATTGAAGGGACATTTGAGCAAAACTATTTAATATCAAAAAGGATATTGTCCTTATAAAATTAATTTATTCAGTTTGATAATAAGATTTATCATAATGGTTATGTAAGTAAAATCTAACCTTTTTGCTTAGGAGTTAAAAATTGAAACCTAAGACTTCTAGATAAATTTTTAATCCATCGCTCACTTTTGAATCCCATTTTAATATCAATTAAGATTTCATTTAGAACAACTTGTTAAGTTGTCACATCTAAATAAGTGTAGGTTGCATGTAATTAAGAGTTTCAAAAAAATTCGTTGTTGTGTTTTTTGCCCAAAAGTTTGCGCATGACACATGCATCAATTGCTCCTGTAACAACTCGATAAATTTTGATTTGTTCTAGTTTATCAAAATTGATACCTTCCAAATTTGTTGCTCCTGAAGTGCTTTCTATCAGTGAAGCATAGGCTTGAAGGATAGGTTGAACAAATGTAGCTGTTGTGTCACTTCTCATTTTTTTTGTTCTTCCATTTTTGTTATATTTGACAAATTACTCACCGAGAACTTGGCATGATAATTATCCCCTCCAGTTTGTGGAAGGACCCATATCAATCCAACTCAATTTGAAATCAATTTCTTTGGTTTCATGTTCATCTTTGTTCACTAAAGGATCAACAGTCTCTAATACATGATTTCCAATGTTCGGGTCAACGATCATTCTGGACATACAACTAGCTTTATTTAGTTTTGGTGTATCTCCTAGTAGTTTGGCTACCGTATCTACATGGATTTCAAACATAAGGGTGTACCATTTCTTCTTTTCAACCACCTTCTTTAGCCGAGGAGAGGAAATGGTGGTAGAGCTGCTGGAAACATTGGTGATGGTACCATCAGTGGTTATAGGAGGGAGAATTGTGGATATTGTTTCTCCTGGGGCTTGAGGATTGGGGTTTTCAAACAAGGAATTAAAAAAATTATCTTCACCAATCTATTCAAATAAATCTAAGGGATTCACTATCAAGGGTTGTCACAATGGGGTTTGGCAACTCCTAGCTAGGCGAAGACACAGGTGTTTGTGGCCTACTGTCTATCTTCCTCTTTGGTGAACTGGGCACACTTCCCTCACAGACGGACTTCAACTTTCTATTTTCTTCTAGTGGCTCTTCATTGCCTCTAGGTTGTGAGCTAGATCTTTGAGATGTTACCCTCATATTTGGTGAAGCCTTTGTAATTAGGGAACCTTGAGAAGAGATCTTATTTTCATTAGGTATCTCTTTCTATGAGGAAGACCCAACATGGGTTCTCATTTTTATTTCCAACCACCTCCTTGTTATTTCTAGAACATTTAAGGACCTAAACTTAATGTCTATTATCTCCTCCTTGTCTAACCATTAGAAGTGAGGAAGTGGAGTATAAGTGGTGTATTGATATCATTCATAAATCAAGATTGAGCCATCACCCATCATGCTTTCTAAGATAGAAAAAGGCAACTCAAAGGCTATAACCTGATCTATGGTCAACCTCATTAAATTCCTCCTTTGGACTTCTCTCTCGTTGGCACAATCTTTCTAGAAATCTTCTAATTGTGGCACATGAAGATATCATTTCTCCCCATAGATATTTTACTTAACGAAACCCTTGATATCAAAATTGGGTCTCAGAGGTAGGGAAAAAAAACCAAACTCACCCAACAATTTATCAGTACTCTTAGCAGACTCATTGTTTTTGCAGAATATTCAGATAGGGCTAGGGGAAAAAAATACCCCTTTTTTCACATTCACATATTTAATATTGACAAAGGCCATCTAGTGACAAATTTTTAAGGAAACAAGATCGTATGACACATACCTTCGCAATTTTGATGAGGGTTTCTCATAACCCCTGATTCTAAGATAATAGAATGTGTTGAACTGGTTGGGGCTTCTATAGAAATTCTTCTTCTTTGTGACCCTTTGATTCTATTCATCAAGGTCATGAACAATTCATCATGGATGCCTGAGAAGTTCCTCGTGCCCACATCCTTTCACATCTGACGAAGACAATCATATACAAGCAAGATCGGCGTAAGAGAACCTTCAACTTTTAGGCCTAGCTGAATTATCTTGCTAGTAGCAAGTACTTAAAATAGTAGAGTGATGGTATGATAAAAGAATAAGTATCCGATCAACTACTTAGAGGGGGGGTGAATTAATAGATAGAAAAATTGATAATAACTACACCAATCTCAAAAATCAATCTCTCAAAGTTAATTTAGAACTATCAATGTAATACTGTAGACACCCAAAAATGGTCAACGCTTGCGAAGTCATACTTTAACATTTGCGCATTGCCTCATTTTAGGTTTTTGCGTCGCATTAACATTTCTCCTATGTCACGCACTTGGTCTTTATCATTTGCAAACATTGAGTCATTCTTCTACATTCTTCAATCATCTCGTCTTCGAATTTGGTCTTGTCGACAACATTATCCAGTCATGATTTTGATCAATTTTACTCTATCGCATCAATGTGCGTATTCATTTGTCATCATTTTGGACATCGTTAATCCTAATTAGGGTTTAGTCCTCTTATCAATCTTGTCGATTTATCATCAATCCTTTAATCTTGTCGTTTTACGATCGATTTGTCATCGACCGTTGTCATGTTCGATCTTGTCATCTTGCAATCCATTTTGTTGTCCATTCTTGTCCTCTTGTCGATTTTGTCATTTTGCAACCGATTTGTCATCATTTCACTATCAATCATTATCTGTCTCAATTGTGTCAATTTGGATCAAATCATGTCAATTGGCGTATTTCTCAATCAAATCATTTATCGCATTGGTCATTTATCAAAATCAAGTCATGACATTAATTATCTTCAATCAAGACCTAATTGTCATTTTCGCATTTCTAATTCGTCTTCTAGGGTTTTATGATTTAGTCATTTAACCTAATTTGCCATTTCTTCCTCCAGGATTACTAAATTATTTATTAATCCTAAGTCTTCTCATTACAATTAAATCTTTATTTAATTGGCTAATTATTCCTCTTTGTGAATTGATTAATAAATGAAAAATTATTAATTGATTCACTAAATCCTAATTTCTAATTTCTTTCAATTTCCAATTCCTAATTTGTCATCAATTTCAATTTTTCTAATTTTTCAAATTTCTAATTTCAAATTCCTCCTATTTCATCTCCTAATTCTATGGGAATGACATTTCAATTTGTCATAAATTGTCATAATTGACAATCAATCAATTTTGACATAGAATGTGTCATAATTTGTCATCAATTCTCAATCAATCAAATTGTGCATGGAAAGTGCATAATTTGTCATATTTTGTCATGTTGATTGGCAATTTCCATTTGAATTGCATCATGCCAATCTTGTCATTTATCCAATTTCTCTATAAATTGGATTTTTTTTCAATCAAACCCCTTCAAACCCTTCATAATCTTCGAACCCTTCGAATCCTTCATGAATCTCGAATTTTTACCGAACTTTCGTTTCTAGTACTCTTGAGCCTTTTTGCTTTCAATTGTGTGAGCACTTGTAGGTGAGATCCACAAAATTATTGAAGAGGAAAGAACAACAATGGAGCCGCATGGAAGGAGTATTCAATCTTGAATCTAGTTTGCATAATGTTTTCTTTTGAATGCTTCATTTTCATACCTTCATTGAATGTGCTTTAGAATTAGGTTCATTGCAATGAGTATTTTTTTGATTGAGCTATCATGTTTAACGTTTTGATTGATATATCTTATTTTGATGAATCCTAATTTCTTACGCTACATTAAATGGTGAACCCGACGAGAATACTAACCTTCTAACCATCTTACTGTGTTTTGAAGTGCTTCTAAGCTGATTTGCAGGTCAAAAACTCAAAAACAGGGCCGTGCAGGGTATTCTGGACACTTCTGCGCCTGTGTTAAGAATCTTGCGCCTGTGTTGAAGAGTCTTGCGCCTGTGTCAAGACATTCTGCGCTTGTGTTTGACAACTTGCGCCTGTGTCATGACTTCTGCGCCTGTGTAAAGTCCAGATCAGAGGGTAAAAAAATGCAGTTTCTTTGAAATTTTTGATGTTTTTGCATTCTGTTTTCTGTGTTTTGGATTTTGGTACTGATTATTTGTGCAGGATCTTGGCTTACGCATGACAAAGACTAAAAAATCAAATTACTAATGTGTGTTATGCAGATTCGATGGTCAAAGACTACAAATCAAACTTCTGGCATGTGTTTTGCAGGTTGCCTTGGAGAAACAACCAAATTGTGTGTTTGAGTTTTCTAATTAGGCACTTAGTGATTTTTTTAAATAGGTTGGAAATGAACCCTTGTTTGCTTTGTTTTCTAAGTATGACATTGGAGTAGGAGAGTATGCTCTCATCCTTTATAGGGTGATCAGAAATCCAGATCTTCAATACCATGCTTGTCTTGTTGATTGTTTGTCTCCATTAGAGGGCCTGCCTTCCCGACCACTTTGCTTTAGCAAGCAAGTGATAATCGTGAGAAGAGAACGACCCAAAGTGAGTACGGCTAGAATGATTGGGCATTCTAACTCACTATAAACAAATACCTGATGAGCGAAAGCTTTGAAGGAAGTGTTACGTGGGAATTGTAGTTACTTGGGAAGTGATGCCCCTTGAAACTCTTTCTCATATCAACATCTAAGTAGGGCCTCTTGGTCTAAATCGCGTTTGCGTGACTACATTTGTTGGTATCTTGATGGGCTTAATGTCTCAATCATGCTTGCATGACATCAAGGAGTAATGCTTAACAGAAATCCTTACTACATACCTTTTTTTTAGAGGCCAAAAACCCTTCTAGTTGCTTGAGAAGGACAAATTCGGATACTTGGAAGAGATACTAAGTTCGCCATGGGGAGATTCCATGGGTACTGATGCTTGGCTGCCCTAAGAAGTGAGTGCCGTGGAGGGGAGCCCGTGGGGTCAAGCATCTATGTATTCTCCTTGAACCCCATAATGAGTCTACCTCTCAAGTACCTAATGTCTTTGCCTACCCTAGGGAATGTGGAAATGAGCATGATTGTCTTGAGTCTAAGTTATAACATCTTGTATTCTTTGATTGTCAAAAGTTGAATACCATTTCAAGAACAAGCACATTGATATAACATAAGATCAAACACCAAAGACATTCATCCAACAAACATTCAACAAGATTCAAAGATCATACTTCAAGCATGGTTGTTCAACATTGGTCAAAAACTTGTCTCAACTCTTATGTCACTTGCATTTAGGTTCATCCTAGTTTGCATTTTGCAAGTTCATTATCAAGTATCAAAGTTAGGATTCACCTAAGTCATACTTCTTTTGCATATCAATAAAAGTCATCCATTTACATGAGTCCTCTTGCATAAGAGCAATATCATTTCATGATTAAACCTTAGGTTTCATCTTAGGTGGACATTGTCATACATTTGCATTTGCATATCCAAAGTCTCTTCATTAAACCTAAGTCATTATCATATCATATTAAGATCATTTGCATATTAATTATCCTTTTGCATATAGTATCAAACCTAGGTCTTGTCATACTTCAGCAATCCAAATCTTTGATAAACCCTAAGTCATTGTTAAGAAGTCTAGACCTTATCAAGTATTTTGTCCTTTTTGTCATCAATATCATTTCGTCAAACCTAGCTTAGTATCCAAGCATATAGGGGAGACATTGTCATCTTGTCCTTTGTCAATTAAGTCCTTTTGTCCTTTGAGGTCTAGACATCATTCCAATTTCCCAAGGGTCTCTTTTAGATTTGCATTCATAAGTTTATCAAGATCTTCAAAAACAACCAAAAACATAGATTGCATTTTCATATATTTAGTTTGCATTTAGTTGCATATCATATATTGTCTTTGAAAAATTCCAAAAAAATTTTTGCATTTGCATAAGTGACATGCCTGTTGAGATAAGATCAAGATCTAAGAAGATGAGTGAATCAATGTATCAATCCATGGATAACATAGTAAATTCGCAATTTCAAACCAGTCAAACAGTGCAAGTTGAAGGTTCATTAAACACATCTCTACCACCATATGGAATGGTTCAACTTGGACCACCTTCATTATATGAACCAGTGTTTGTACCTATGAAACCTGGACATGGGAGTGTTTCACCAACTCCAAGAGGAAATGCACCTTTCGATTGGAATCAGTCCAGCTTGCAACAGGAAATACAAACATTGTATGAAGAACCAACTCTATTTCAAGGATTTGGTTCAGATCAAGGCATTCACCAAGAAACAAATCCAAATGTCCAACCAGACTCTTCATCCGATTTCGATGTCTCTGATGATGTTGTTATGTACCTTAAGGATCCAAAGTTGACAAAAAAGATGGATAAATTCTTGAATAAGCTCTTTAAGAGGTTCCCACAAAAATATCTTGACATGATGAGTAATGTGACCTCCTCAAGTAAGCAAATTAATGTGCAAAAACAACAAGGCGGTGAGTTGTTAGGTTTCTCTCTACATCCAAATGATGAAAATGTGCAACAAGAACTCCAACCCACCTTGATGAGTAAACGTGCTTCAAAGGCATTGACAGTGACTATTCCTCAAAAGTCCACACTCAAAATAATAAACAATCCATTGTTTAATGCAACACCTTTAACACCAGATCAAATGAAGGCCACACAAATGTTGATGACAGGTGTCCCTCAACAAGAAGTGATTCCTCGAATACCAAAAAGTGGATCCAAATCTCAGATGCAAGAAAGCTTTATGATTGGAATGTCTGATCTTAAAAATGTTCAAATTGCCTTTCCTTCATCCCAAAGCATTAATCCCTTGCCAAAATCCCCCATGCATATCCAAAGTCCAACCCCATGTCAAGAGGATAATTTAGAGCATGAAGAAATGAGTCCTAAAGAAAATCAAGATCAAGATCCTGAAACCTTATCATCCCATCCAATTGTTGACCAAGATCCCATTTCCCTAGACACTCATGATGATTCCCCTATTCTTGTCCATCCTATCCAAAGTCCTATTGACACTCCATTCCTCGAGCAAGATCAAGATATCCCAGTTCATCCAATCCCAAATGATCCCCTTCCATTTCATGAAAAAAATGTCCTTTCAAATCCCATTGACATTCCAAATATCCCTTCCATCCTTTCCGATGATCCCATTGAAAGTCAAGAGCAAAGAACCTTTAAAGAGGAATCCAATGATCTTCCTCCTTGTCAAGATCAAAGTATCCTTCCAAATTCATTTCCAATGCAAGACCCTATCATTCCTTCAGATCCTCCACAAGATCCACTTGTTCCTCCATCTCCACATCCTAATCCTCCATATACGCTCCAAGATCGCATTTCTTTTGATGATCCCATTATTTCTCCCATTCCATCTCTTGAAGAGCCTGTCATTGAGCCATGTCCACTACATAATCCTAGTCCCCCTCATGATCCTGATACCCCTCATGATTCTAATGTGTCAGTGCAAGATGTTCATGAACCCCCTACATGCATAATGGGTTCTTCCACTTTGGTGCAATCCGATCCACTTCAAGATCTCCTTATTTCTCTCATATCACATCCACCTCATAATGGACTCTCGTCTTCTTCCCAAAGAAAAGAGTATCCTATTAGTCAAAATATTGATAAAGGCAAAGGGGTAGATCTCCATAAGCAAGAACCCCTTCATATCAAAGAGTATACTAATGGTCATGGCTATAGAGCTCACACTCAAGGCGCTGGCATCCCTTCAAAGTCAGAATCCAAATGTCCACCTTCCCCATCATTGCTTCCATCCATTCTAGGTCCTTATATCCCTCCATCTCCTATGCAACATCAGCAAAGGCACACATCCTGGAGACCCTTCCATCCATCCCACATGCCTCCATATCATTCTCATCCACACCAACATTCATTCCCTCTTCCAAGAAATTTGGATGCCAAGTATAAAAATCATAAGTCTAGCAATCCACATGTATTAAAAGATCAACATGTCCAATATAATCGACATGTCAAAGCAAAGAAAAATATGATCCAAAAAGAAAAAGAAATATCCAAAAGGCCACAAAGGCCCACTGAGCAAAATAAAGCAAATTCAAAATATATATGGGTTCCTAAATCCCTTGTGCAAGCAATGCACTCCAAGGAACCACAAAAGCATGAAAAATCAAAAACCATGTGGATCCCTAAGAAGCTCCTTGAAGCACAAAAGGAAACATCCAACTTGGCATCCAAAATTGCTATTCCTCCATCCCAACCTCCCAAGTCCGTTCCTCCATCACCTCCTTCATCCGTTTTGGGCCCTTATGTCCCAAAATCCATAGTCGTTCCTTCGTCAAAATCTCAATATCCAAAATACATTTGTCCTCCATCAGTCCATCACCCCTCAAGGTGTGTGCCAATGTTGATCTTGCCTTCATTTCCATCCACTGAAGCCCAATTCTTCCAATACCCTATCCATTATCCAATGCATATTTTCCATCCTTCCATCCCTCTCGTCCAATCCTTTGCATAAATCATTGCCTTAGTTTCATCTCATTGTTCATGTCCTTATCCTACCAACGTCTTTGAGCATACTTTTAAAGGTCATGGTCCATTCTTTTCAAGGTTACTATCCAAATAAAAAGATGCTTGAGTCCTTCTTCCATCCCCTATCATGTGTCCATCTTCTTCTGAAAAAGTCAAAATACAAAAAAAGAAAAAAGTGAAAAAAAAAAAAAGACAAAAGAAGAAAATAAAGAAAAATAATTCGTCCACTGGTGAAAACCTGGCAAACAGGCGCCTTCGGCAAGTACCATGATGAAAACCTGGCAAACAGGCATCATGCGTAATTTATGAACTTCTTGCACACTACACTTGGGGGCAGGTTTCCTCCTTCATATCCTATTGCCCTTCATTATCCTATCACACCATGTCATTACCCTTCATATCCTATTCTCCCTCATGTCCAATTTCTCTTTCCACCTTTGATCTTGACAAGGCTGACGATCTTCATGAGCATCATGCATCTTGTTTGCAGCTTTTAGTCTATCATAGCTTTTGGTCATTTATCCATTTGCTTATTACAACCTTTCATCCATATTCCCTAGCTTATTGCAACTTTCTACCACTATCCCTTAGCCTACTCCGACCTTCAGTCCATGTCCCTTATCCATTCTTGGTCTTGCTTATCCTATCTATATCTTATCACTATCCATACACTCTTTTTCATTCCTTGATCTTGATCTGACATAAGGACGCAAAATTTAAACATGGTTTCCAAAACCTCTTGACATGTCCCTCATGCCATGTCATTGCTTTACATTATCATATCCAGTCTCTTGTCCCATCATGCAATAGCTCTTGGAAATTGCATCTACATTGTCTCCATAATAAAAGGCCTTTGTCTTCCCTCTATCCACCATCATTTCAGCAAGCCTATTTATTCACCTATCATATTCCTTTCCTTGCTAGACACTAGGGGCAAAAATCTCTTGAAAAAATCCTTAAAAATCGAATAATGTCCTGAAAAAAATTCATAAAAATTGAAAAATGACCTGAAATAAGATGCTAAAAATTGAAAAATGTCCTGAAAAAACTCCATAAAAATTGAATAATGTCCTGAAAAAATCCATAAAAATCCAAACATGTCCTGAAAAAAGTCATAAAAATCGAATAATGTCCTGAAAAAAATCATAAAAATTTAATAATGTCCTGAAAAAATTCATAAAAATCAAATAATCTCCTGAAAAAATTCTAAAAATCAAATAAAGTCCTGAAAAAATGAACAAAAAAAAAAAAATTGTAAAACTCCAAAAAACCAAAAACATGCATTTTTGCAATAATTATCCCTTTTGTGCATCGACAGATCACTGAGCATTCCTCCAATGACATTCGCAATCATACGCTATGCTTTAATGAAATCATGCTTTAACAAATGAACTTTTTCAATCCAAACCAAACATTCAACCTGATCACAATTGTCATCTCAATCGAATATCAGCATCGATATCATTTGTCCTTGTCACATTATCATGGGTCTTATACAGGGTGTGGTATACTCGAAACCAGACTGTGTCCTGTCTTAGACGGGGTACCGCATTTCCTGAAACCAGACAGCATGATCGTCCTATCAGCACGTTCAACTTTTGACAATGAAGATCAAGATGTTTTTTTGATTGGCTTGAATTTGTGAGTCTTCTCTTTTTTGATTTATCTTTGGCTTCGATCATGTCCCTATGTTGCTCGATGATGTCACTGAGTGATTTAGAGTAACCGGGATGGCTCATGATCCTTTTCTTTTTTGATTATGATTGTCGTTTGTCTGTGATGTGTCTGTCTTTTGCAAATCGAGTTGCATTTCAGCTCTGGCCTTCAATGCCATGATGCTACGCATCCATTTTGCTAAATAAAAATAAAGGTTCTCACCTACAAAGTGCATTACTGAAAGCAAATTTTCATCATCTCTAATTGTCCTCTGTCTTATTTCTTCTTACTAACACTTCTTCCGTCCGGTCGGATAGTCAGTTCGGTCTAGTGCTCCGATATCCAAAACCATATTGTGTCTTGCATACATTTGGTCAATGCATTTGCATTCCATTACATATTACATCACGCATTTTATACATTTCATATTATAAATACATCCAAAGTACATACAATGCATTCATACATGTTCATAAACCAGTACATAAGTCATCCATACATAGCAAAATCACTACATCAGTCATAACATATTGCATCCATCATATCGATGCCTATCATATCACATATCATCATAATGTCGGAGTACAAAATCGGACTGTTTGTCCTAAGTATGGCCCGCAGGCTGACTACATAATGGCAAACTACATGATGTCCACTGTCTGTCATATGGAGCACGTGCCTCTGTCACTGGGTGCTCCCTCTGTCCTCCCCATCCCTGCCATGTCTCGCAGATGATGTCCCTCCTGGTCCTCGCTGTGGTGGTCTCATCGATCCACTCACTCCTATGCTGCTCAATGTCCTCCGAGAGCATGACCTGCTCTCTGTCCTCGATCGTGCCCGATATGAAGGTGCTCTCCACTCCGGTGGAACTGCACCCTCATATAGTGTCCTCCAGTACAGTCTCTCCTCGCCGGTCTCTACTAGCATCTGTGCCATCTCCCATGCACTGGCATCCCTAATCGACCCAATGAACTCAGCGACTCTCTGTCCCTCTCGCTGTGCCTGAGCTATGGCTGTATCCCGAGCCTCTGTGAGTCTGGCTATCTCTGCTCTGAACTGCTCATGCTGTCTCTCCAATATCGCAATATAATCCTGCTGGCTCGCTATGGTAGCCCTGTACATGTCTATCTCCTCTGTCCTAGCTGTCTCTGGCTCTATGGGAATATCCTGCAAAGTCTCCTGATCCGCTGAGTCTGGCTCCTCATCGTCCTCACCACACATCGCTGCTCATACTCGGCCGCCATAGTCTCCCACCGAATCTCCCTCTCGACAATGTCTAGATCCTCTGCGTCACACTCCAACAGTCTGCATAACGCGTCTCTCCCTGTCACTGGGTCGTACTCTATCATCTCCCCATGTATAGGAATGCGGAGGATGCGCCATACATCCTCTAGAGTCACTGTCGCCTCGCCAGTCGCCAAATGGAATGAGGAAGTCTCCGAATGCCATCGCTCTGCCAATGCGGTAAGCAATCCTGTGTTTGCCCTAATCTCGGGCATATATGTGATGTAATACAATCCCAGTCCAGCTAATGTGTCTCTCTCTGTGCTCCTGAGTCTATGTCGTAGCATGAAACAGTCCGGTCGATTCTCCCGTGCGATCAATGGATATTGTCGACTCTGCATCACAATCGGGGCATCATTTTGTCAGTTTTAGGGTTTGTTCCTACGGGTTGCATGTCTTCATTTTCATGATCAAATCAGGGTGTTTTTCATCTACATTGGCCTATCCTACCCATCCCCCCCCTTGTCAGGTCATTTGCATGCAATTTCAAGTCAAAACTAAGGATTTTATGCCAACTTGCGCCTATGTTTGAGAAGCTGCGCCTGTGTTAGATGAATTGCGCTTGTGTCTTCCTACACAAGCACAGAACTCCTTACACAAGCGCAGGTTTAGCCTACACAAGCGCAAGAGACCATTTTGGTATCCCCTGTGGGCCCTGCAATGTCCCGTAAGCCATCAAAATTCATGAAATTCAAAACATGGGTTTTCGAGATACATACCGCTGCTCCTGCATCCTCCGGTCGTCTGAATGTGCGTACACGTTCTCCAAGGTGATCTGCCGTTGGAATGTTCACCATCTGTCTGCAAGTGTCCTTGTCCAGAGCAACAAATCCTCCTCTTTCGCTACTGCAAATGAGTCATTTTCACCCTCTTGGTCCCATTTATAGCTCTTTGTCATTGCATAGATGGACGTGCGTCCTCTCCATCTTATGTTGGTCGCGGTCTTGTGCTCCTTAAATTGCTTGTCTATCATGCATCCGATCTCCGATTGTCAGTCCGTTTGATCCTATCATTTTCTATCATTTTTATCGATCAATTGGCCTCTTTTCTGCATGTTTCCGGCCAATTCCTCGAGGGGGCATGCATATGTCATTATCGTTGTCTGGGGCATTTTTTGTTATTGTTCTTTGAAACAATGCTCAGAATCGCATTGTCTCAAAGAGGGGCAAAATGTAGACACCCAAAAATGGTCAACGCTTGCGAAGTCATACTTTAACATTTGCGCATTGCCTCATTTTAGGTTTTTGCGTCGCATTAACATTTCTCCTATGTCACGCACTTGGTCTTTATCATTTGCAAACATTGAGTCATTCTTCTACATTCTTCAATCATCTCGTCTTCGAATTTGGTCTTGTCGACAACATTATCCAGTCATGATTTTGATCAATTTTACTCTATCGCATCAATGTGCGTATTCATTTGTCATCATTTTGGACATCGTTAATCCTAATTAGGGTTTAGTCCTCTTATCAATCTTGTCGATTTATCATCAATCCTTTAATCTTGTCGTTTTACGATCGATTTGTCATCGACCGTTGTCATGTTCGATCTTGTCATCTTGCAATCCATTTTGTTGTCGATTCTTGTCCTCTTGTCGATTTTGTCATTTTGCAACCCATTTGTCATCATTTCACTATCAATCATTATCTGTCTCAATTGTGTCAATTTGGATCAAATCATGTCAATTGGCGTATTTCTCAATCAAATCATTTATCGCATTGGTCATTTATCAAAATCAAGTCATGACATTAATTATCTTCAATCAAGACCTAATTGTCATTTTTGCATTTCTAATTCGTCTTCTAGGGTTTTATGATTTAGTCATTTAACCTAATTTGCCATTTCTTCCTCCAGGATTACTAAATTATTTATTAATCCTAAGTCTTCTCATTACAATTAAATCTTTATTTAATTGGCTAATTATTCCTCTTTGTGAATTGATTAATAAATGAAAAATTATTAATTGATTCACTAAATCCTAATTTCTAATTTCTTTCAATTTCTAATTCCTAATTTGTCATCAATTTCAATTTTTCTAATTTTTCAAATTTCTAATTTCAAATTCCTCCTATTTCATCTCCTAATTCTATGGGAATGACATTTCAATTTGTCATAAATTGTCATAATTGACAATCAATCAATTTTGACATAGAATGTGTCATAATTTGTCATCAATTCTCAATCAATCAAATTGTGCATGGAAAGTGCATAATTTGTCATATTTTGTCATGTTGATTGGCAATTTCCATTTGAATTGCATCATGCCAATCTTGTCATTTATCCAATTTCTCTATAAATTGGATGTTTTTTTCAATCAAACCCCTTCAAACCCTTCATAATCTTCGAACCCTTCGAATCCTTCATGAATCTCGAATTTTTACCGAACTTTCGTTTCTAGTACTCTTGAGCCTTTTTGCTTTCAATTGTGTGAGCACTTGTAGGTGAGATCCACAAAATTATTGAAGAGGAAAGAACAACAATGGAGCCGCATGGAAGGAGTATTCAATCTTGAATCTGGTTTGCATAATGTTTTCTTTTGAATGCTTCATTTTCATACCTTCATTGAATGTGCTTTAGAATTAGGTTCATTGCAATGAGTATTTTTTTGATTGAGCTATCATGTTTAACGTTTTGATTCATATATCTTATTTTGATGAATCCTAATTTCTTACGCTACAAATACCACTGTCAAGATAAAAACTCATAAGATAAACCGGTTGACTATTACAACAAATTAACAATAAACAAATCCAAACTCATAAACATCAAAATGCTTTTTCATATGTCAATAGACTTCATTTCTCAATGCTTCTGGATATCATAACTTATCGAAGTAGTTAAGTAGTTAAGTAAACATTCACCACTTGACACAAACATTTTTGACATGGAAACCCAAATGGGAAAAACCATGGTGAAATGAGACTCACAAGATAACTATCTGAACTCTTCTGAAGTTCGCCCTATTAGGAGCCTAGCCTTTTAAAGCTTTACAAAAGTCTTGTTAAGAACTGATCCCGTTATGAACCACCGGGTTAAGGGATTGACTACAAAGTCTTGGTAGAACAAATGCCCTGTAAGGAGTAACCTCGGTAGAGAATTTGAAAATCCAAGCTAATGGATCACCTTGTTAGAGGATTTGAATAGTATCACGCTTATTAGAGCTTACCCGATTAGGGGATTTCAATTTTGTTGTAATTGTTAGAAAACAACAGGATTTTGTTGATCTGTCTGAATAGCACTACATTTTCTTGATCAGATCTTTTTCATGCTCCTATCTACCTTTACTCAAACTGCAGATACATCATCCAGTTCAGCAACCACACACTCAACTGATCTTTGCCAACTCTTAAACTAAACAACTTCATCCACCTTATAAACAAATCAATTAGTTCGGTAACACAACAAAAACCTAATTCTCATAGATATTACAAACAAGTCGATTCAAGTATGACCGTTAGATTATATAGCAATCTTTGTACATCAATCAAGAAAACCTTGATCGCTCCTTGATCACCGCTTCATCGAACTTAGTAACTCGTCACGCGCTTTGCATTATATGCAATATACTTGCTCATTCCCTAGACAAAAACCGTTACAATAGCTCGCCAAAATCACTTGAAATTGTCTCCATACAATAATCATACCTGTCATAATCATTCCCACATATCACCAGATCATAAACCAATATAAACAATTCACCAAACTTAATCGGTTAGGGTTTATAAAAACAACAAGTAGTGTTTATTGGTTACCGGTTCACTCCACAAATTCTTCCTACCAGTTACAAAACAATATTACAACAATATCAACAATATCATTACCAGTTAATTGACATCAATGACAACATAACATATCATTAACGCAATCTTCATGCAAATGCCAACAGAAAGGACATAGATAAAATATTGGATTCCTCCGATAACTTGCTAATTTCTCATGTAGGTGTTCACTTATCAATTGAGCATAGTCTAAATATTTGTTCTCATCACAAATGGTCAACACAAATTGGCACATCCATTCTTCAAAGTATTCCAAGTTAGGTCTTTCATCTAGATGGTGAAAAAGTACAATCATGTCCAAAATATAATCTTGGAACAAGTCTCTTTTTATCCAAGATGAAAGTTTGGACTCGCCCTCCTTTCTACTTTTAACCATCTCTAAGTGATGCACCTAAAACACTAATCTATCTCATTTTTGAATAATTCCCACCTAGATTTTATAGTTATGCCTACATATTTCTCTTTTCATAGAATCTATAACGCAAAGGATACTATATCAATATCAATTCTTAAAATCACAAACTTATTTGACGTCCTGATTTCTTGAGTGTATGGGTAGTACTTCTAGGCATGTGCAAAGACTAACCATGGACAAGCAATATCTAGTGGGAAACTATCAACTTTTAAGAGCCAGCTATCCAAGATTTTCTGAATAATGTGAGACTTGTCTTGATGCTATAATATTTCCAATACATCACAGAGATGAGTATCCCCCATGTTTGTGTACCTCACTTCATCTAAGGCATTGTCTATAGTAGGAGAAATTTTGGGTTTTATCCTACATAGGAGAAGATAGGCTAGGGATTTTATAACTATAGTGGGGACTAGGTTACTTGATGAAAAATGTAGAGAAGGATAGAGATATGAACTCATGAGCATAGCAACTGAGACTCCTTCCTATTTTCACCTATGAAGCCCTAAGTATTTATCAAAGTAATAGGGGAGAAAGAATAGTTTTGTCTCAGACTTGGTTTTCATGCACCTATGAATTCACAATTGATATAGTCTTTCAGACAGATTTTCGTTCGTCACCCAGAACACACAATAAAATGTCAGCCAAATGTGATAGCTTTATATATGCATGGATTATTTAAGACTTGCCTGCTTATGATTTCCTATCGTACTATCTAGCTCACAAACTTGAGTTGACATTCTCTTCATAAATCTTAGCGCCGACACTTTCTCAAAATTTGATTTGATTTTTGCATTTACAGCTCATTAATTCTTTATGATGATGTCATGGCTGGAATTATGCCTTGAATGTAGGAGCTACTAGTTGTCAAGCTATTGATAAATATTGGGACCATAGAGCCATTTGAAGCATCTGTACATAAGTTCCTAAATAGTATGGCTAGATGATAACATAAATAAGTGAAGCCCATTTACTGATTACTATGACACTTAAATTGGGATGTTGGGTGATTAAAGAAAAATAGAACTTGGGAATCATAGACTTGTGAGTGACTATGTTCCAATGAGTTGTGATTCACCGACTACAAAAGGGATTAGTGCCTAAAAACAAATTTTTGAGCACTACTAACGTCTAACACTTTAGTGAATCGATCAAATATTTCAAGAATTAAAGGAAAAAAGACTTGGTTCCAAACTTAGTGAAATGGGCGATTAGGTGATCAAAGGTTGGCAAACCCAAAATCATATTAAGACGCACTAAGGTTAGAAACTAAAAAGGTAGGTAACAGCAAGATCTGAATGGGGACTAGGAGGCAGAGGATCCAAACAAAACTTGGTGTCAAGCCTAATTCCTTAGGGCTATATAGTCACACCAAAACAAGAGCAAAAAAGGAAAAATATAATACAAGGTAGGACTGACTAGTTGGACTACCTGTTATACAATTTTAGATCTGTTCTATTATAGGCAAGTGGTAGATGTGTTCCATCTAGATATGCCAATAGGAATGAATTATCCAATAACTTCTCTGATTGTGAATGGACCTCTGCATAAAGAATCAAATTTGTTGTGTGCACCTTTGGGCTCTCTTCTATGATCCCATAGTATGATTGAGTATCCAGCTACAAATTATCTCTTCTTATCCTTTTTATCAAATATTTTCTTCATTGACTATTGATGTCTCACTATTTTATCTACTACCCATTCCCATCATTCTTCAAGTTTGCTTAGGTACATGATTCTTTTCTCCACTAATGATTGGAACTATTCATCTTCTATACACTTCTGCAAGTTCAACACTGATAATTCTAGTAGGATAGGTAATGTACAATCAATTCCATAGAGCAATTGAAAAGGAGACATACCTATCACTCTTTTATGTGTCGTTCTATCTTCCCACGAAGCATCATAAAGAATTTGATAACCCAATGATGAATGGATAGTACCAAACCGGTACTAAGAGAGGGGGGTGAATCAGTACAGACAAAAACATAATCTTAATCTGGTTTGTTAACAGACACTGTGCTTTGACAGACAAACATTAACACCGGTCTTAAACGGAGTACAACTGATAGAACCCAAAATAATTGAGAAGAGCATAAACCAGTTGACACTTATCTTTTCATACATTCTAATACTTCATTTCCATTTCACCCTAGTGCATGAACAGGTAATCTATCATCAAAAAATATATAAGCAACAAGATCAACATGATTTACCTTCAGACACAAATCACTCAAACCATCACAAGAATATCACCACATGACACACAGATTTTTCACATGGAAACCCAAATCGGAAAAACCGCGGTGGAGATGAATACCCACAAGCTGTTTTTGAACTCTTTAGAAGTCCGCTATGTTAGGAGCCTTGTCCGGTTAAAGACTGATACAATAGGTTCTGTTAGGAATCACCCTGTTAAGGGATGGCTAGATACCCGGTTAATGGTTAAACCCTGTTAGAGGTTACCTTGTTAGAGGATTTCAAGAACTCAATGGTTTTGAGTCACCCTATTAAAGGATTTATAGCAAGCTGATGAAAGCTAACCTCTTAAGGGATTTCCCAAATGTTGAGGTGGTTAGAGATCAATAGGTATTACAATGATCTGGTAACAACACTCAATGCCAAGGTAGATCCGCTTTAGCTCCTCTTCACCTTCTGCACTTACACTCTGCAGGTATCACTTCTCTCCTCTGGTCTGGCAAGAATCACGTATCTCCTCTTGGATACACACAAACAACTTTTGCCAACAAACTCAGAAAGAAACACAACATTGACCTTATAGGAAACAGATAGGTCGGTAGCATAAACGCTAAACCCTAAACCTGTTAGGTTAAGCAATTCAAACGGTTCAATCCTAACCGTTGAGCACATTGCATTAAATGCAACAGTCTTGAACCAATCTCAAGACATTCTCCATCATTTATTTGCCACCAATTTCATGGCGGCTGATAACCCATCACACGTTATCACCTTTTACAGACTTCGCACATTCTCGAGGTAGATAGGGACAATCTCCTTCATGCATGATCCTTCACGCACACAAGGCTAACGTGGGAGCACGATCTATTCTTCGTTACAAAGCTAACTCATCACACAAAGTCACCGGTTGAGCCACACAGGCTTGAAGCACTTCAACCGGAAACCCTGAAGTTGAGACTACCAACCAGTAGTCATACAAAGCTTCCATGTGTTGGTTCACCTTAAACAAACATACCGCTTCACTTTGGCACAAATGCTAGTTCACAATGTTATACCGGTTCTCACATATACCGGTTTTCTCCTCTTCAGCATATTGACATCAATTACAACATACAATGTCATCATGTCCTCATACCGATTCACATAATGCCAACAATCTCCCCCTTTGGCATTGATTGAAATATACAAAGATATCTATCCGCTTCACATCTTCTCCCCCCAATTTCTGCAGATATCTTCTCTGCTTCTCTTCTTCTCCCCCTTTGACAGTAATGCCAAAGTGGAGCCACAAGCTTATCTGTTCCATTATGTTGCTCCCCCTCAGGAATAGCATCCTTCAACACATCAATCATGAAGAAAAATTTGACTATGCAATACTTGACTGATGTGGAACATATACTTTTAGTTTACCTCTTGAAGGGGCAGCACCCCTAATTCACCTCTTAAGTACATAAATGTAGCCTTTGGGAGAGGCTTAGTGAATATGTCTGCTAACTACTCCTTACTGGAAACATGTTCCAGTGCAATCTCTTTGTTCTGAACCTTTTCCCTCAAGAAATGATACTTAAGCTCAAAGTGCTTGGTTCTAGAATGTAAAATCAGATTCTTGGAGATGTTAATTGTACTAGTATTGTCAAAAAATATACTTACCGGTTCAAATACAGGAACTTTGAAGACATTTAATACATGCTTCATCCAAATTGTCTGAGTGCAGTTAATGAAAGTTGCAACGTCCTCTGCTTCTGCTGTAGACTGAGAGATACAACTCTACTTCTTACTCATCCATGAGACCAGTCTACCACCAAGAAAGAATGTACCACCGGAGGTGCTCTTTCAGTCATCTAAATTACCTGCCCAATCAGCATCTTTGAATACTTTCAAGTTGAAATCCTTGCTATATGGATACCACAATCCATAATCAATTGTTCCCTTCAAATACCTAAGAATCCACTTCACCGCAACCAAGTGGGATTCTCTTGGGCTTTTTTGGAACCTTGCAGTAATGCCAACTGCATGTGCAATATCTAGTCTTCTATGCACTACATAATGCAACTTACCAATCATTGATCGGTATTCTTTCTCATCAACTAATGTTGAGTCATCCTCTTTGGATAATTTACAACCGGTCACCATCAGTGTACCAACCGATTTGCTATCTTCCATGCCAAAGGTCTTTAACACCTCTTTGACATACTTCGACTGAGTGATAAAGATTCCATCTTTCATCTGCTAGATTTGCAGTCCAATGAAAAAATTAATCTCCCCTATGAGTGACATCTTACTTTCTTCATCTCATCTGCAAACTCATGACTCATCTTGTCATCTCCACCAAAGATAATGTCATCAACAAATACCTCACAGATCAGGATTTGATCTCCCTTAAACTTCAAGTAGATATTGCTATCTTCACTTGTTCTCTCAAATCCACTCTTCACAAGATGGGAGTGCAGGTGTTCATACCATGCTCTAGGTGCCTGCTTTAGACCATATAAGGTTTTATGTAGCCTACACACCATGTCACTGTCTTCTGATAGGGCAAACCCATCTAGTTGCTCTAAATACACTTCCTCTTCAAGTACACCATTTAGGAATGCAAATTTTACATCCATTTGATATACGAACTCCTTCCAATCTGGCTACAGGACAAAAGGTTTCTCCATAGTTTTCTCCTTCTTCTTGGGCATATCCTTTGCACACCAGCCTGGCTTTGCTTCTAATCACTGTGTCATCGTCATTCAGCTTATTTCTGAAAACCCATTTGGTACCAATGACATTTTTATGCTCTGGTCTGGGTACCAAAGACCATGTACCATTTTTCTCTATCTAGTCAAGTTCCTCTTCCATTCCAATAATCCAGTCTTCATCTTTATGTGCCTCTTTGAATGATTTAGGCTCAAATTCAGAGATCATACATGAGTTTTCTCTAACCTTTCTTCTTGTAAGAATTCATGCATTCTTATCTCCTATGATCTGCTTAGGATCATGATTCAGCTTGACATACTGAGGAATGGTCTTGATAGATTCCTCTTGCTTTTCTTCTTCATCCTCATCTCCATCAGTATCAACATCTACATCTACCGTTGTAGGAACACTATTACTGGTACTTGGTTGACTGACAACCGGTTGCCAAAATGTTACAACTGGTTCATTTACCGCTTGTTCACTATCGGTTTCCTAAGTTTTCTCAAAGGTTTCATCAACTCTTACATTGATTCTTTCCATAATTCTCTGAGTCCTATTATTGAAACACTTGAGAGCTTTTCTCTTGGTGGAATACCCTAAGAATATTCCCTCATCACATTTCGCATCAAATTTTCTCTGGTGTTCGCTCCTCTTGATGTAATATTTGCTACCAAACACTCTAAAGTAGCTAACCAAAGGTGTCTTAGAGGTCCAATACTCATAAGGAGTGTTATCCTTACCTTTCTTAATGAGTACCCAGTTCATTGTGTAAAATGCAGTGCTCACTGCTTCTCTCCAAAAGGTGTGAGCTACCTTTCCTTGAATCAACATGGTTCTAGCTGCTTCAAACACAGTCTGGTTATTCCCTTTTGCTAGACCATTCTGTTGTGGAATCCGGGGGGTAGACAGTTGCCTCTTGATGCCATGTTCTTCACAGTACTTGTTGAATTCATCGGAAGTGAATTCCCCTCCTTGATCAGTTCTCAGGCACTTGATCCTTTTACCACTTTCCTTCTCCACTAATGCTCTGAAAGCTTTGAACTTTGCAAAAGCTTCAGACTTATCTTTCAACAATGTGACCCACATCATTCTTGAGCAGTCATTAGTGAGAATCATGAAGTACCTATCACCCTGCACACTCCTAGTTTTCATAGGACCACACAAGTCAATATGCACAAGATCAAGCAAATTGTCAGCAGTGAAAGGTTTACCTTTAAAGGTTGAGGAAGACATTTTCCCCAATTGACACTCTCCGCACAAGGTATTATCCGGTTTACTTAGCACCAGCAACCCTCTAACTGCCTTGATCTTACTAGCCTTCACAACGTTATCAAAGTTTACATGCCAGAGTCTCCTATGCCATATCCAGCTATCATCAAATTTAGCCATCAGACATGTACTTATATTTGCATTCAGCTGAAATAGATTACCTTTGGTCTGCATGTCGGTGGCCACCAATTCACCATTCTTTCCTTTGATTCTGCACACTCCATTCTTGAATTCCAGAGTGACACCACTGTCATTCAACTGGGCAACACACAAAAGGTTGTGTCTGAGACCATCAACCCAATACACATTGTCAGCACTACTCTTTCCATTCGGAGAGATGGACCCTCTGCCTTTGACCATACATGGTGTATCATTACCAAAGTGAACCACACCACCATCATACTCTTCCAAGGATAGAAACTTGCTCCGGTCACCAATCATATGGTCAGAACAGCCACTGTTAATAATCCACTCATTGGAATTATCAAACCGAGAGACAAGAGCCTTCTTATCTGACACATCTTCCTTGACAGCAACAAACACAATATCTTCATTTTCTTCATCTTCTGATTCCTCATCTGTGACACCTTCATCAACTGCCACAAAACAGTTTCTTCAGTTTCCTCCTTTGAATTTCTTGAACCTTTCCGGTTTGTCCTTGTTGTCGCCATTAGGACAGTTTACAGCTATATGTCCTATCCAGTTGCAAGAAAAGTATTTCAAAGGGAGCTTACCTCTGTATTTGTCAGTTCCTTTAGGGAGTTTCCTGGCAAGAAGAGATTCAAATGCCATCAAAATCTCCTCATTATCCATTTCTCTACTCTGTCTTGGTTCACCACTAGTGCTAGCTTCTTTTCCTTTTCTGAATGGTACAACAAAATCTTTAAAAGTTGATTTAGTCTTTTGAACACTGCCATCAAATCTATTTAGCTCATAAGCTATCAACTTTGCAATGATGGAGTCTACGGATACCTTAGTCTTGTCTATTGATCTCAACTCCTGAATAGCAACAACCCTTATTGCATAGACCGGTAATAAGGATCTCAAGACTTTGCTTACCACAGTGGAATCTTCCATTTTACCACTTACACTCTTGATATCTCCAACAATAGTTTTCATTCTTATTTCATACTGTTGAATGCTCTCACCTTCAACCATCTACATGTCTCCAAACTTCCCTCTAAGGCTTTCTTCCTTAGCTTGTTTTACATGTTCATCACCGCCATAGATATTTTCGAGTGTATCCCATATCTCTTTTGGATTTACCTTATCTTTGACAACAATAAACTCAATGTCAGATAAACTACTGATTAGGGCTTCCATGACTTGCCCATTCTCCTGCATCTCTATCTTTTGGTCATCGGTGAGAGTACCGATAGGAGCAACATAGGCATTCTCAACATAGCTCCAGTGTTGAGCACCCATGCTTCTGATGTATATCTTCATTCTGTCTTTCCATATACTGAAATTTTCTTTGTTGAACTTTGGACCTTCCCTCTTCATCATTAGACTGGGATCTTTACCTCAAGCGGTTAAGATTATAACACAGAGGACCTGGAGGATGCTCTGATACCAATTGATAACTCAACGATGAATGGATAGTACCAAACCGATATTGAGAGGGGGGGTTGAATCAGTACAGTCAAAAACACAATCCTAAACTGGTTTGTCAGCAAACACTGTGCTTTGACAGACAAACAGTAACACCGGTCTTAAATAGAGTACAACCGGCATAACCCAGAATAACTGAGACAAGCATAAACCAGTTGACACTTATCTTCTCATACATTCTAATACTTCATTTCCATTTCACCCTAGTGCATGAACAGGTAATCTATCATCAAAAGATATATAAGCAGCTAGATGAACATGATTTACCTTCAGACACAAATCACTCAAACCATTACAAGAATATCACCACACATGACACACAAATTTTTCACGTGGAAACCCAACTGGAAAAAACCACGGTGGGGATGAATACCCACAAGCTGTTTTTGAACTCTTTAGAAGTCCGCTCTATTAGGAGCCTTGTCCGGTTAAAGACTGATACAATAGGTTCTGTTAGGAACCGATCTTGTTTGGGATCACCCGGTTAAGGGATGGCTAGAATACCCGGTTAAGGGTTAAACCCTGTTAGAGGTTACCTTGTTAGAGGATTTCAAGAACTCAGTGGTTTGAGTCACCCTATTAAAGGATTTACAGCAAGCCAGTTAAATCTACCCTATTAAGGGATTTCTCAACTGTTGAGGTGGCTAGAGATCAACAAGTATTATTATGATCTGGTAACAACACTCAATGCCAATGCAGATCCGCTTTAGCTCCTCTTCACCTTCTGCACTTACACTCTGCAAGTATCACTTCTCTCCTCTGGTCTGGCAAGAATCATGTACCGCTTCTCTTGGATACACACACACAACTTTTGCCAACAAACTTGGAAAGAAGCACAACATCGACCTTATAGGAAACAGATAGGTCGGTAGCATAAACCCTAAACCCTAAACCTGTTAGGTAAGCAATTCAAACGGTTCAATCCTGACTGTTGAGCACATTGCATTAAATGCAACAGTCTTGAACCACTTTCAAGACGTTCTCCATCATTCATTTTCCACCGATTTCATGGTGGCTGATAACCCATCACATGTTATCACCATTTACAGACTTCGCACATTCCCGAGGTAGATAGGGACAATCTCCTTTATGCAAGATCCTTCACATGCACAAGGCTAACGTCCCAGCATTATCTGTTCTTCGTTACAATGCTAACTCATCACACAAAGTCACTGGTTGAGCCACATAGACTTGAAGCACTTCAACCGGAAACCCTGAAATTGAGACTACCAACCGGTAGTCATACAAAGCTTCCATGTGTCGTTTCACCTTAAACAAACACACTGCTTCACTTTGAGAGATTATTACCATACCGAAATCACTCTAGATTCACAAAAATGCAGAATAATATACAAAATGATATGTAAAATGAAACCTAAACCTAGTCATTGGATTTAAAATGCTTAAGATTCATCACCAAGTATAACGAACATAACAGGTAGGTTAGAGTTCCTTTCTTTTTCAATGTGCAATATTTATTATCTTGTCAGCAATGACCCTTTTTCGTTCATATCCTTGGACAGATTTCACAGGGACCCGAATTGCATCATAAAGAAATTCCCTCAAAACAAACAAATAAATGATGTGGACCTCCCTGTAGCATACAAATAAGTGGAGTCGAGGTATGTGAAGTGATTTCACCTTGATGTGAAGGCCCTTATCACAGACACCCACCTAATTTAGATGTTTCCAAATCATTGGGATCATTCCTACAAGCAAAAAACAAAGAAAATATTATGCCCCCAATCCTTGCTCCTCTTAGTCACAATAGGCTTCCTCGAGTTACTCAGAGGGATAATAATCGAAAACCAATATAAAAGATAGCATACAAAGAAATTTTTCATTCATAGCTCAAACTGCTTAGTGATTGTTTTTCGTTATGTTGTTTTCCTTGTTTATTCAATGATAAAACTCTTTGGTAGTTAGGACACAGGTGACTGACTCGGAGTGGACGACTAGGTTTCACTGACAGAAAGATGACTTGGTCGACACTGCTTAGGATATGTAATGTGCTCAGTCGATTAACCTAAGACTAGGATGTTGAACAGTTTCAAGTCATGAAGTTTCCAACGAACCAGGATGTCACAAAAGTGACTGAAATATATGTACAAGCAAAAGAGTAGATGCAGTACTTCAGTATAGGAGATAAGACTAACCTGGACAAAATCCAGCAGCCATACTGATCGATCTCATTGTTTTGATTTGATAATTGATAGGAATGTCTGCTTTCAAAGAGTAAGTACCCCGTATAAGACCAATTTGTCTGGTTTCGAGTGTACCCTTCCTTGTATAAGGCATGTTGATGTTTGATAGAGTTTGATAGATTGATTAGCAAGACATGCGATAAGTTTGACTGCGGACTTTGAGAGTTTGTCTGTGGTTGATTTGGTTTGAAGGATAGTCTACGCTTTCTTGCTTCAGTTTTTTAGTTTTGTTTTCTTTTGTGAGTTTTTTATTTTTAGGATTTTGTCCAAGACATTTTATGATTTTTTTTAGGATTTTCTCAGCGATGCCCCCAGTGTACAGACCTATATGACAGGATGATCTGCAGAATGCATGTGGAGACAATTAATTCTCGATATGACCTATGTTAATGCAATATGCATAATGAAGATGCATTTCCTATTCGAACAAGGATGACCATGTTTGTTTAGCACTTTGTAATACACTGATTCAATTGGAGGTACAAAACATTTCATAGATAAGCAGTCAATCGATCCTTAAAGTCCCTTGGAGCATCCAAATGTTAGGATTCCCACAGATACTAAGAGGGGGGTGAATTAGTATCTGACCAGTTTGTAGATTTTCTTGACTTAAAACATGTAAAGCATATTAATACCGTATATCAGTAAACAGAAAGTAATGCAATAAATAGAGATAAAAGCAACCACATGAAAAACACACCATAACACAATAGTTTAACGAGGAAACCCGGTGTGGGAAAAACCTCGGTGGGATTTGTGACCCACAATATTCACTTATTGGCCAATTAGAGAATATTAATGCTACAAGAGGGGCCTGCACATGTAGGAGGGCCAAGTGCCTAGAGCTCACTGGTCAATTACAAAATGGGAAGTCTCACTGACTTACAAAATGGATTATATAAATCCAATGTCTTGTACTGCTTCAAAATAGCATCTACTATGCCAGATCTAGTACCAGTTTATAGCTCTGCTTCATACGTAAACCCTTAACCTATAAATCACATAATAGGTCTGTGTTATTTCGCCAAATTACATTCCTCCATGCATACATAATCGTTCTACAACGATCTCTTATATATATATATATATATGAGTCATTTTACAATTTGCCAAGTCAGCATACAATGATTTTACAATAATAAACAAAATATATTATTAACAAAATTTCTTGTCGACTTCTGTGCCGGTATGCTTCCTTTCACTACCGGTGCCAGTGGTCTGTGTGCCGGTGTAGAATCTAACTTTGCTGGTGTCGGTGGATTGCATTGCCGGTGTAATAGGATTGTAAGGTTGCCATCAATGACAAAACCTGCAATCACATTAAATGTCTCATTGGAGTGTGTATTTGCCAACAATCTCCCCCTTTGGCATTGATGGCAACACTCATGAGAAAAATTCAGAAGTGTATCCAAAAATTGAAATCCAAAAATTGTTACCAAAAATGTGTGCTCCCCCTAAGCAGATGATCCCTAAGTTATTGGATTTTTCTCATACCACTACTCCCCCTTTGGCATCAATGACAAAGGTTGTCAAAGTGTCAATAGAGTGTAGTTTCATGTTTCAACCTTGTAACCGGTTGGTTACAATCTGAAAAAGATCCGCCAAAAATAAATTCAGTTTTCCAAGAAACTTTTTGCTATCTTTCATTGCTGCCTTTGTCCTCTGAACTGTACCAGTGAGGTGTTGCATTTGCTCTGCCGGTGTTTTATGTCCTTGAACCAAAGCATCAGATATCTCTTTCCTTAGAGTGGCGAGGTAGTCCAGTTTTGGACTTATTCTCCATTTAAGATCCTTAGCCTTATCTTTTATTCTTTCCTTTTCTCTTTCCAGCTTTAACAGTTCTTCCTCAAAACCTGTTATCTTCTGCTCAAAAATTGATAATGAATCAGATGAGTTAATGAAATTGTCAGCTAGTTGATTTATTTCCTCCTGTATCTTGTTGATCTTTTTGTCTATGTCAACTGACAAAAAGTTAGTCTTACAAGTATCCCTGTATAAAGTTTTGAATTCCTTTAATGTGCTACATAATTCCGATAGAAGTGTGTCAATTGCCTTGTACACTTCTTTATTTCTTCCCCAAAGAATTTGTGTTTTTCTTTTTCTAACCTCTCCTTGAATGCTTCCTCTTTTATCTGTTCAACTATCAGAGTGTTTTCAGTAATATACTTAGACAAACTGTCAAGTTGACTCAAAGAATCTTTATTTTCTACATTACATTTTGGAGCTATCATCTTCAAAATTGGAATTGTATCATCTATAGCCTTGTATGCTTGTGAGCTACAATCTGTTATTTTATTTATAGAATCCAAAAGAACTTTTGTTACATTTGTTGATTTGAATCCTGCAGTTGAAGTACCAACACTTTGTATCCCGTCGGTGGGAGCAATATCCTTGCTTATGGTGACCTCTGGTAGGTCAGTCTGTGTTTCCATTCTTTAAGCAAAGGTTTATCTTTCTCATCCGATGTTGGTGGTACTGACTCTCTGTGAACCTATTGTTGTGATGGAGCCTTTTGCTCTGCTTGTTGTTCTATGTTACCATCTGTCGGTTTACCTTCTGTGTTATCTGTTATTGGTGACTCACTAGCCATATCTGTCTTACCAGTTGTGTCCTTATCTACCACAATGTTAACTTTCTGAGTATCAATGTCTATTGTGTATAATACCTCAGAATTTGGATTTGTGTCCTCTTGTGGTATGTCCATACTCTCATTTGCCAGCTGATCTTCAATTGTAACTACCGGTGGAGTATTCAGAGGTGGTGCGGATAAGTTATCTTTTATTTTATGCTTGAAGGTCCACCAACCTTGCCTTTACCCTTATCTTTATCTTTCTGATATACTTTGATATGTTTAGGATTTCTATACTCTTCCTGCTTTTCTTTCTCTACAAGGAATATATCCCATCCATTTGCAGATTCCTCTGCAACCTCATTCACTCTACCAACCATTAGTGCTATATGTCGGTGTGCAGTTGACAATACTGATTGGTTAGCTTCAGATATCAAATCATCTATTTCCTTTGGTGGGTTAACAAGATAAACAGCAAGTTGTTTCTCAAATTTTATTTTCTTGTCGAGCTCTACGACCGCTTGCCTTCTTGCTTCAAGTCTCTTAAATAGTTTTGTCGGTAATTCATCTACAACTTGCATCAAAAATTTCTTATAGATATCCAAGTGGAGAATTGCACTGTTTTCAACTTTCTCCTTGTCATCAACTTATAATGAATCATATAATTTGTTGATGTTTTTCAGTTGTCCATCCTCTGTTATTTCATCTAAGAGTCTGTCAATTGGAGCAATATTTTGTTCAGTCCTTTTCTTTGGTGTTAACTTTTTCTTTTTAGGAGTTATCTTCTTAGCTGAGGGCCTTACTGCCTGTTGCTTTTGTCTGTATCTTCTAGGCGAAGGAGTGGATACCGATGAAGGTTCTGTTTTCCTCACAACTCTTTTAAATGCAGCTGGCATGTCACTTTCTAAAGAAGTTGCTACCGGTGAAAGGTGAGTTTCTGGTTGTTGTGCTTGTAACTCATCTTCATTTATACCGGTTTGTTTAAGTACATCTTCTTTGATAGCCTTTGCTTGCCTAGATCCTCTTCTTACTGTTGCTTCTACCTTCTTTACTCTTTTCTTTGATTGAATTTGATTCTCAATAGTCTTAGCACTGTCAAATACCTCTTCTTTTGGTTCCTTAGGTGCTTCCAGAAGGGCTTTTGCATATGTTTCAATTACGTTGTCATCGGTTTCGTAACCCATTTCAGTAACCTAAATTGTTCTTGGGATAACTGCTTCCATCCAAATTTCATCCTTCTTAATAACAAAGCATATTTCATCTTTATACTTATCTACAATTGTTTGTGATGATCTACCTCTAGTGTTCATCTGAGTCTTCAATGCTTGAAAGTATTCATTAATTTTCTTTTCTCTGTTTTCACCCACGTTGTTTAGTAAATCAGATAGTTGTTTGCCTACCGGTATGTCAAAACCAAGATTCTTGTTACCTATACCGGGCACCTATTTTGTTATATGTAGCATTAAACAGACAAGTAGGTTACCAAATCTAAATGTCCCCTTTTTGTCTTTCTTGATCTTTCCAAGATTATCAATCAGTACATCCTTCAACCATTCACACACATCTATTTTTGCATTATCCTTGATCATATCATAAGCACTCTTTATGCATGAACTAGAAACTGAATTTAACGTGTTTGCATGTGTTGTTTTATACCCTAAAATCATGCTAATGAATCTGACATTGATGTTGGTCACATCATTCACTCCTAAAGATCTCTTGTCGGATGTTGCACCTGTCAGGTTAGTCACCAGGTCATTTGAGACCTTCTTGGTCTTATCAGGTCTATTATCGGTGGAGGGTAACCCTGTTACTGTTTTTACAGCCTCTTTAGTAATTTTGTGAACTAGGTCTAACCAGAAAAATTCACCATGAACCCTACTTAAAACTATCCTTATGGCATCCTTAGGGAATTCCGGAATACTGAGAATTTTAGTGAATCCTAGGGTTTCGACTATTTTGTGTTCAGGTTTCACATTACCGGAATCATCACAAATTATAGTCTTATACATGTTCTCAATTTCCTCATCACCTAATTCTTCTATGTGACAATGAATGTACATTCTAGGGTCTTCTAAAAAAACTACTCCTTTGGGGATTTGAGAAAATGCACCAACATTATCATCCTTCTTAGCTATTTTAGGAACTAACTGAAATACGGGCCTAGGGCGTTTGATTACCTCGACTACAATAGGGTTTGCTATGAATTAAGGCACAGAAGAAGATGTCATGATTATAAATACCTTTCTCTACCTTAGGAATGATTGATTGTTGAATTGCTTTGCCACTTTGCTCGGAATTTTCGTGCTCTTCGATTGTTTGAATGCTCGGTGACGTAGAATGGAGCCAAAAACACTTATTTATAATGTTAATTTTCCCAACCACCACATTTAATGCTTACCGGTTAAGTAATGACTTAACTTTATCTGTCGAGGGAATAAAAGCATGTTTGTCATTTGATTTGCCAAACCCTCAAAGAAATATTCTTCAGTTAGATGAGGACTCTCCTGCCGATGGAGTGTTACTTTCTTCTGCCGATGGAGTGTTACTCTGTTCTTCCGGTGGAGGAGTATTCCTTTCAACATTTAGTTATGATTTCCTGATCCATTGTTTTGAGAATTTCTGCTTTACTTCTTCAACCTTTTCTTTACCTTTCAAACTAGCACCATTGTTGTTTACCGATGAGGACTTGCTAATCTTGTTATAGGCATAACAAGTCACATTATTTTTCTACATAGTTTTCCCATAACCTATGTCGGTTTGTATTCTGCATTGATTAGATAAGTGTCCAAATCTTCCACAAACATAACATCTCACATTCATTCTGCAATTTTCAAAATTATGACCAACTTTGTTGCATTTTAAACATTGACCGGTGGGTGTGTTGGTATTCTGATAATTTTTAGATCTACATTGATTTGCTCTATAACCATACTTGTTACAGTTAAAACATTTGTCACTAAATTTATAAGCAGTAGGTTGTCTTACCAGTTTGCCATGATCCTGTGTGTATGCAGTACCGAATCTTTCACCAGTTTCAAAGCCAAGACCATTAGTGTCACCATTAGGTTTCTGATTCTTCAACAAGTTACCAAGTTCTTCTAAGATTTTCTTCATTTTTTCTTTATGTTGATTTGCAGGAGCCAGTTCTCCTTCCAAGATACCTTTTTGTCTCATGAGTTCATTTGAGTCATTTTGTGCATGCATTAGATCTGTCTTCAACATATTATTTTCATAACTAAGTCTTGTGTTTTCATTTGGAGCATCATTCAGTCTTCTAGTCAAGTCTTCTTCATTCTTCTTTCTATCTTCAATTTCTTTACAAAATCTCAGTCATACCCTGCATCTCATTCCTTGTTGTCACGTTTTCTTGTTTTAGCTTATTCATCAAATCACTAAGAGTTTCCTTTTCATCATTCTCATTTTGCATCTTTTCACAAAGTTCTCTTCTCTTGTTTTTTGAAATGGTGAGATTTTCTTGAAGTGCTTGAATAATATCTTGTGCAGCTTTTAGATCATCTTCAAGGTTGATATTTTTCAATTTTTCTACATCATAGTCTGAGAGAGCTGCTTCTAATTGCTTCATCAAGTTTTCCATCTCTACCAGTGTCAAGATCTTCCTCAAGTTGTTAGGCTTCTGAAAATAGAGGACCAGACTCTGATACCAATTGTTAGGATTCCCACAAATACTAAGAGGGGGGGGGTGAATCAGTATCTGACCGGTTTATAGATTTTTTTGACTTAAAACATGTAAAGCATATTAATATCGTATACGGGTAAACAGAAAGTAATGCAATAAACAGAGATAAAAGCAACCACATAAAAAACACACCATAACACAATAATTTAACAAGCAAACCCGATGTGGGAAAAACCTTAGTGGGATTTAAGATCCACAATATTCACTTACTGGCCAATAAGAGAATATTACTAATACAAGAGGGGCCTGCACATGCAGGAAGGCCAAGTGCCTAGAGCTCACTATTCAATTACAAAATGGGAAGTATCACTGACTTACAAAATGGATTATATAAATCCAATGTCTTGTACTACTTTAATATATTATCTCCTATGTCAGATCCAGTACCGGTTTATAGCTCTGCTTCATACATAAACCCTAACTTATAATTCGCATAATAGGTCTGCCTTATTTCGCCTAATTAAATTCTTCAATGCATACATTGTTGGCATATGCACACTCCAATGAGACATTGTAGGTGATTGAAGGTTTTGTCATTGATGGCAACCTTGCAATCCTATGGCACCGACAAGGCATTACACCGACAAGATAATGCACCGGCATCAACATATCACACTCAGGACACCAGCACCGGCACAAAGAAAGGAAGTATACCGGCACAGAGGCTGACAGGATTTTGTTATATTATATTTTGTTTATTATTGTAAAAACTTTGTAAGCCGACTTGGCAAGTTGTAAGATGACTCTTATATATAAGAGAGATCATTGTAGAAATTTTGTAAGTAAATGGAAGCGAAGAAAAAGAAAAAATTATAAGGCAGACCTATTATGCGAAATATAGCCTAAAAGGTTTATGTAAGAAGCAGAGCAGCAACCGGTACTGGATCTGGCATTATAGATGCTATTGTAAAGCAATACAAGATATTGGATTTGTATAATCTATATTGTAAGTCAGTGAGACTTCCCATTGAGCAGTGAGCTCTAGGCAGTTGGCCTTCCTGCATGTGCAAGCCCCTATTGTAAGTAATTATCTCTTATTGGCTAGTAAGTGAATATTGTGGGTCACAAATCGCACCGAGGTTTTTCCCACACCGGGTTTCCTCGTTAAATCCATGTGTTATGGTGTGTTTTTCATGTGGATGTTCTTGATTCTGTTTATTGCATTATTTCTTGCATACCGGTACTGTGTTCTAATATGTTCTGCATGTTTTAAGTTAAGAGATTCTAATTACCGGTTAAATACTAATTCACCCCCCCCCCCTCTCAGTATCTATGGGATTCCTAACATACATAATTGTTCTACAATTATCTCTTATATATATGGGTCATTTTACAATTTGCTAAGTTGACTTACAATGATTTTACAATAATAAACAAAATATATTATTAACAAAATTCAAGTCGGCTTTTGTGCCGGTATGCTTCCTTTCACTACCGGTGTCGGTGGTCTATGTGCCGGTGTAGAATCTGACTTTGCTGGTGCCGGTAGATTGCCTTGCCGGTGTAATAGGATTGTAAGGTTGCCATCAATGACAAAACCTTTAATCACCTACAATGTCTCATTAAAGTGTGCATTTGCCAACACCAAATCAACACACTTAGTGACTAGGATTACAAATGGAGACGTAGAAAACTTCCCCATAGATTCTTGAAACTTTGATCTTCTTTTGCCCATGTGAGTGCAAATGAGTTGATTCTCTCTCTTGTGTTCACTAAAGATCCTTAGCATCCTATATGACTAGCTAGATGGATTATTCTAGCTTCAAAAGCATCCCAAATAGAGTCTCACTGCCAGTAAGCCTTGAGAGCTCTGACGAGGTTATAGACTGTAATTTCTTGAATATTGCTCCATTGTCAGTAGGCGTTTATAGCCCTGATGGAGTTACTCGCATGGTCCCATCAAAATTTTGTCGCACTTTGTATGCATGATATTTCAATTATATATCATTGCTCTTTTGCCTTAAGAATATTTGGCATAGCTTCTTTTTTTTTTTTTTGCCTTGACTTTTAAGTAATGACACCTACTTGGGTGTGAAAATTACAATGACGCTGAAGTAGAATTTTAGATTTTTCACCAGTCATATGATCAACTAGGTGTCTAGAATGAATTAGAGGTTTTTTAATGTGTTTGAGGTATAGCAATTGATAGATTTTGGATTAACAAGTCTCAAATAGTGAAATCACTACCCAACCATAAGTAAAGCGTCGTCACAGGGTAATGTTGAAAATGAATGACCTTAGGACGTCCAAGACTTCATGTCCGAATATCTAAGAAAGGAGATGACCCTTGTTTATTTTCAATGCAAACAAATGATAAACGTGTACAGTTGCCTTGTTTTATTAATGGTACTATATGCAAATGCAGAAATTGTATGAATGAGATGCATTTGAAAAAGAATCTATATGTGATGCAGTGTTTTGAATAAAATGATATGCAATGCAAAAATCAAAACCTGAACTAACCCAGCCCTTAGATATGATATTGTTGAAGGTGCATGTTGTTCATAGGGTTAGGGAGTTTTGTATAAGTAGTTCATTGGTCCAGCATAAAGAGGACTTTCCAAGAAGGACTGAGCGAATTATACATTTCCAGCATCTCCAATGTTGATTTCCTTAGTTTTTTGGATTTTGTGATGAAACTAGGGTAAAGACTTATGCAAAGGATTGGATAAGGGGTATGGAAGGATGAAAAGGAGTTGTCGGATAATGGATCAAATATTGAAAGTTTGGTGCATGAGCGAATGGAAATGTTTGCGGTATCACCATTGGCACACATCTTGAGGGATGGTGGATTGATGGAGGAAAAGTGGATCTCAAATTTTGAAATTTGGATGCAGGAACAATCAGGGACTTTGGGACATAAGGTTCCAAAATAGATGAAAGAGGTAATGGAGAAATGGATTTGGAAGATTTGAATGGAGGAACAACAATCTTGGCTGTGGACTTGGATTTTTCTTTAGACAGTTGTGCTTCAAGGAGACGCTTAGAGATCCACATGGTTTTTGATTTATCATGCTTTTGCAATTTCTTGGAACTTATTGCTTCTACAAGTGCCTTAGGAACCCATATAACTTTTGATTTTGCTTTCTTTTCGTCAGTGAACCTTTGTGTCTTTCTAGATGGATGGAAGATACATGAAGATGTACGCCTTTGTTGATCCTCCACAAGGGATGGAGGAATATAAGGTCCTAAAATGTATGGAAGAGATGAAGGGGAAGGCGTGTACCTAGATTTTGGTTTAGTAGGGGTACCACGATTTCGAGGAATGTCACTGAGACCATGATTATTAATAGTTTCTTTAACATGGAGAGGTTCTTGCTTGTGAAGATCTACCCCTTTGCGTTTATAAATATTTTGACTTGTAGGATCATGAGAGGGCTTTGTAGGCATGACAAATCCTTGAGGTGAACGTGGAGGATTATGACAAGGAGATGAAGGTATACTCTGATCTTGACATGGAAGAAGACCATTGGATAGAATAGGAAGGATGTTTGACTCTCCATTTTGAATAGGATCATTTGAAAATGTAGAAGAGGCATTATGATCTTGCTTAGGAAGGATGCTTTGCTCTTGAGATGGAAGGGGATCATCTTGGAAGAAATGGAAAGGTATAATGGGATCCTCATGGGATTCTAGTGGGGTAAGATCCTTTTCAACCATTGGATGGGATTGAGGAGCTTTGGTGTCTTGATTTATGATAGGACTTGTTTCTTCATTCTTCAAATTATCCTCCTGGCACGTAACCACTTCCAAGGAAGGAATAGGATTTTGCATAGGCATAGGGGATTCTTGGAAGGACTCCATATTTTGGCATGATGGACTAGGATCTGGGTTTTTTAAATCATATGAGGAACTTATATCAAGATTGAGATTGGCTTGTATTTCCATGGGAGATAAACCCTGAAGGTCGACATGAAAATTTGCATCATTAGGTTCATTGTTTGAAGGAGATGGTATGGATTGTTGCTAAGAAGCTTCAGGACATGAAGCCATCATGGAAGAGATGGAGACCACATATGGAGCCTTTCTAGACACAGGTTCATCATTTCGATCATGCTTGCTAATGACATCTAGTTTCTCTTTAGGTGAGTCATTAGGATCTTCAATTTCGATAACACTATCATAAATGAGGACTTGAATTTTATGTTTTAATTCTAGGCAATGTAAAGTCTTATGTTTGTTATGTCTATGGTATGCACAGTAATTACTCCAAACTTCACATCCCCATGTGGTCTTTTTAGGCAATATGATAAGATTGTTCTTAAGAAGCTCTTCCAAAGCTAACTCAATACATTGCCCCAAATGTGTAAACTATCTATCTTGGGAATAGATGCCTTTTTGTCTTGGTGAAGGTGTCTTGTGATTTTTTATGAGATTTGGCTTTTGATTTTCAATTACTTCCTACTCTATCTCACGTAATTGTTTTAGCATTTCTTTAAGTCTAGTGTTCTTGATATCATGAAATTTTATCTCAAGAGGGGTCATTGAATCTTTTTGTTGAGCTTGAATATAATATATTTCTCTCTTAAGAACTTGAATTTGTTGAGCCAAGGTAGTCATGGGTTTCTTACTTTTGTCAGAATTTTTAGAAGAGCTCCTGGTTTGAGTAGACATTTTTACGCATTAGTGTGACCCAAAGTTGTTTGTGATGAAGAGGTCAAGATCAATTTCAGAGCTAGTTGTTCGGTTATCGTATTGTTTGAGAGAAACAACTGAGATTTTAGTCTGGTTTCGGGAAAGATCTATCATGTGTAAGACGTCTATCTAAGTTGATTCTAAGAGTAGTGTAAGATTCAGTCTGATTTCAGGAACTATCTATCATATGTAAGACGTTATCTAAGTGACTTAAACTTGATAGGTAGTTGATTGAACTAGCTAAAAGATGATCGACCAAATCGTGCAACATAAATGGAAGACGTACACTGTCTTGATCTATTTATGCTTAGGATGATGATAACCAGTATTATGTTCGTTGTAGACAATTTTTTAAGCAAGTTGACTGTTCTGTTCTGACAAAACCAGAGACTCGTACGATAGGATTTTCTGAACTGGACAACAATTTAGCAGCTACACAATGACAACAGTTCTGTTTCGTACAAGTTTATGCCTCGTACCATCCGACAGATTGGTATGTGCAGGACGACAAAAGACTTAGGGCAGTTATGTTTCGTACGACACGGGATTTAGCTCCAGACGATAGACTTTTGGGTTTCGTACGACATAGAATACAGTGCAAGACGACAAATGACAAAACTCGTACGACATAGGATGTGATGTAGGATGATAAATAATCAGTTTCGTACAACTGTTCACAGGGCAATGACTAAAATTCTAAGTTTTTAGATTGCTGAGTATGACAATTGAGTATGACCAATTTTGAGATGGACTAATTTTTTACCAGGATATACTAGTTTTGAACAGAATTTCAAATTAAGATGGACAAGTTCTGACATGGATAGAGTTTTGACTTACGATAGACTAGTTCTGACACGGATAGAGTTTAACTTAGGACAGACTAGTTCTGACACAGACAGAGTTTGACTTAGGATGGACTAGTTCTGACACGAACAGATTTTTGACTTGGGATGGACTAGTTCTGACACGAACAAAGTTCCTAATCACTGAGTTGTTTCTTGTCTTCTCCAATTTTGGTAGTTCAGTTTTTGTTTCAAGGATGAAAACATAGAAGACATATCATATAAATAGTAACTCCAATCACAGCATGCAAACCCTAAGGAATTTGGTGAGAAAAGAAAATATTTGCTTGTAGACTCAGGCACACACCCAATAGCTAATCAAAATACGGTCGTTGAGTCTCACACAATGGATTCTCAACGTCGTATTATTCGACTCCAAACGCTAATGGGGAAACAAAATGACAAGTATCTTAGGAGAGTTACTATCTCTCTTGCACAAAGATTATCCCCCCTTTCAGAGGTGAACCGGGTAGCTTTGAATTTTAATTGGAACTAGTAAAGGATCTATTTGGCGCATCGAGGTATAAACTCAATTAAGAGGTCTCCCAGCCTTGAAAACTAAGGTTTAATATACTCGAAGGTACGGAGGAGATCTATTCCCGAGCACTATCGTTGACTTGATTTTCACCAAATCATGTTTATTTTATAGTGGGTTGGAGTACTTGGCGTTTAGTTGTTCCCACTTAGGTCGTTCCCCTCACACCGACCGTAACGGCTTCAAGAGTTTTTCAACCCCTCGGGAGGGCAAACCTGCTAAAGATGTACAAATGTCAAACAAAAAAAAAGCCTCAAGGGTCTGGATTTCTTATTGTCTAGAAAAAGATAAGAGCATACTCTCCTACCTCTCAGAATTTTCTAAAACCATGAAAGACAGATTTGTTCTTTAACCAGATAGCAATTTAGGTGCCTAAAAAAATGAATTGAAAGAATACACGATATTTGGTCGATTTTCCTTAGCCAACCTGCAAAGACAACGAATCAGTAGTCATATTGTCTTTGTGCGACAAGCATATTCTTTGGCAAGCATTCTGCAAAAACTAATTAGGATGTGAAAAATTCTAAGATAGATAGATAAACAACCAGGGTCAGTCGTTAGAATAATCAATTTGAACAGAAAACCAAAATCATGAAATTTGTTTTTTTGTCTTTTTAACCAAAAAAAAAAGCAGAATCATACGACAGTATGTAAACTCGTATGATAGAGGATTCCAGCTCATACGTGATAGGATTCTAGTTCGTACGACACCTGCAGTTTGTCATTTCAGCCTGTGAGAAATGTCGTACGAGATGTACAGATGAAAATCCAAAAAATCTGAAATGTGGAAAATAACAAAAAAAAATAAGCAATCAATCTTGGAGGCCGAAAAATGTAGTCTTCTGCCCCATGGTGGGTGCCAGAGATGTGTGTGTGAAAAAGGGTTTGTAGTTGTAAGCACAACACTTCAATTAAGTCATTACATGTATGGTTAGTAAATAAATAATCAATAAGTAATAAACCATAACAAAGCGACTAATTGCCTTCTAAAAGATGCGAGTATGAGATTGCTCACAGATTTTTATAAGCAATACCAGTGACTAGACTACACCAAGACAAAAGATTTAATCTATATGATATTAACTATATGGATACAAAATGGATGAATAATTCAATCAATAACTAATTCAAGCAATAATGAATAAACTAAATATGAATGCAAATAATCTAAAAAAAGCAAAATAATCTTCAATGACTCCAGAGCGAAATTAGCATGATAATAATCTCCAAGCGTGTTCTCAAAAATCTTTGGGGTGAATTGGAATGAGAGCTAAAGGTTGAATTTATAGAAAATTACAAGAGAAAAGCTCAATTTAGGATTAATTGAAAATAATTGATAAATCAGGTTTAGTTAACCTTGAGATAGATTCTAATTATAGTTTAATTAAAATGCATTTCAATTAGAAGTTCATGTTGCATTGGAAATAATATTAAATTAATTCCATGCATTTGTGATAAAAATAGATAATTCTTTTATTTATTCAAGAAAAGAGTCTTTTTAATGCAATTGAACTTCTTTTTTTCTGAAAAGCTTTGAGTTCCAATTTTAGAGAATAATTCATAATTCAATTTAATTGCTTTTCTGATTTCAAGTTCTAAATTTAAAAAAAGAAATAATATCTCAAGTTTGATTTCTCTCTCAATTCAATTCTTTTATTTTATTTTCAATTCAACTCTTGCTTTGTAATTAATTCTTTTTTTTGTAATAAATTAATTCTTTTTGTATGATTAAATGACAAATTTAATTAATTAAATATGCTAGGATATTTAATAAATTAAAATAGAATAATTGGTCAAAATGATATTCTTGGAAATGATTCAATTAATTAATTAAATATTTAATTAATATTGAGTAATTGATTTGCCATGTGATATTTGATGATTAAAGAATTAATAATGTGCCCAAGGTTGATTGAATTGCCTTTGGTTAGGACCTTGGTGATGTTGTCGAGATTAGGGGCCCATTGTTTAGATGACCATTTGTAGGGTATTACAGTAAGATCTCATTCTAGATCATCATGGTTATTGTAAGAGGTCATGGTCAAGGAATGTAATGTACGAATAATATAATATCATTCCGGTAGAGGAGCTGGTCAATCATTGGAGATCAAATTGGGTTTGTGTAAGAGTATTTAGTCCTCCAGTATTTAACTTAACCAAAACTCTACTCAGGCATAGCAGATGCTATCTTTTGCAGTTCAACACTTATCCAAATTGTAGTCGGGATTTATATGTAGTGAGTGAGGCTCCTTTTGTGATGAGCAGTATGCTCTAGGTTGTTAGCCTTCCTGCAAGTGTAGGCCCCTTCATTGTAATTCACATACTTACTGCAGTAGTATTATTTGACTGTGGGTAGGCTTCCTACAGTGGTTTTTCCCTTTACTGGGTTTTCCACGTAAAAATCTTGGTGTTGTGTGGATGGATTTTATTTTGTGATTATTGTTTATGCTTAATTGGATTAACTGTTATTCCGGTATTATTGTTTTGGGTTCCAGTATTAAAGTTTAAATTGCTAATGTTTCTGGTAATCTATGTCAACTGATTCACCCCCCCCCCCCCTCCTCTTAGTTGTCTTTCAGTTATCTGAATTGTCTAACAATTGGTATCAGAGCTTTGGTCCTATCTGCAGAAAGATGAAACCACTTGAGGAAGATCCTATGGCGACTAACAATTCAAGTTCATCCAGTTCTTCTGGAGCTATCTTTCGAAGGGATATATCGAGGCTTGAAGGAACAAATTATACAATATGGAAGATTCGGATGGAGACTCATCTGAGATGTATTGGCAAGGAGATTTGGGAGATCACATAGAATGGTGTCACACCCTTTAATCCGGAATCTGGCAATCCTCCTCCAGTAAACCTAGACAAGGAGCTTGAGAATGATTTTAGAGAAAGAGAATTCCTCTTGTGTGCACTTTCTAACTAGCAAATAATGGGATTAACAGACAAATCATCTGAAAAGGCTATATGGGATAAGTTGAAGACTCTTAATGAAGGTGACCCTACATTGAAGATTGCTAAACTTGATGGTTACCGGGTGATAGGGAGACACTCTCAAAAGAGATTCATTTTGGTTTTTAGGTTAGGAAAAGGTATTATTGTGGTCTTCCTTGTTTGTTTTATGCCCTACTCCCCTTCTGAGTCAACCCAACATCCACACTCCTTTGGAGAACTCTCTACCACCTTTGCTAGAAGAGTACCAAAATGACCGATGGGAAGTAAGCATGAAGGAAAAGCACCTTTTAAATGTTTTGCATGTAATAAGATTGGTCACTTTGCATCTAGATGTCCTGAAAGGAATTCAACATTTGAAGAAAGAGTTAAAAAATCATTTAAGCCTAACCCTGGATATGAGAACAAGTATAGATTCAAGAAAAACAGAGACAAATCATGCTACATAGCGGATGAGGAGAGGCATTACTGATTCAGATGATGAATCGGCAGAAGACTCTCCTAGTGGATCTGGCAATGGGAAGGAATGGGTATTCTTGGCTATCAAGGAAGATGATCCGGCACTGGAAGAGAATGTACCTGAGCAAAAGGCACTTGTTGCGAAAATTGAGGATAAGGATGAATGGGTAATTGAAAGTGTTTGTTCACATCATATGACTGGAGATAAAGGGAAGTTTATGTCTTTGCAAGAAATTGATGGTGGACTAGTTAGATTCGGAGATGACAAGGCATGTATGATCAAAGGAAAAGGAACTATATCATAAGATGGTAAAAATAATACTGACAATGTTTATTATGTTAAAGGTTTGAAGCATAATCTTTTGAGTGTAGGACAATTGGTAGATAAGGGATTTCAATTACAGTTCAAAGATAAAAAATGCAAAATCATTAACAGCTCTAGGTTGGAGATTGCAACCGGTACACAGACAAAAAGTAACATATTTCATTTAAATTCCGGTGAGAAGATATGTTTGATTACACAGATTGATGAGAGTTGGTTATGGCATAAAAGGTTGTGTCATGTGAATTTTGATTTCATTGTGAAAATCAGTTCAACTAAGGTTGTTAGAGATATACCTAAGATTATGAAGCCCTATAATCTGGTATGTAAAGAATGTCAAATGGGTAAATACGTCAGAACCTATTTTAAGAGTATATAAGATAAATCAAATGATGTTCTTGATCTTATTCATATTGATTTGTGTGGCCCTGCTAGAGTTAAAATCTTTCATTGTGATAGATATTTCATGCTAATCATTGATGATCATTCTAGAATGATGTGGGTTATTTTTTTGAGAGAAAACTCTGAAGCATTTGAAAAGTTTAAAATCTTTAAGGCTAAAGTGGAAACTGAGATATGATTAAAGATTAAATGTTTGAGATCAGATCATGGTGGAGAATTCACATCCGATGAGTTTAATCTTTTGTGACAAGCATGGTATTAGAAGACAATTTTCTGCTCCCCGTACACCTCAGTAGAATGGAGTTGTGGAAAGAAAAAACAAAACTATCTTGGATGTTGCTAGAACAATGATGATGGAAGCAAACCTACCTTATATCTACTGGAGAGAAGCAGTTAGTCCAACAGTTTATACATTCAACAAAGTACATATCAAAGGAGAAACCAGTAAGACACCTTACGAATTATGGTTTGGCAATACACATACAGTTAAGCATTTCAGAATTTTTGGTAGTAAATGTTATATCAGAAGAGATGACACTATTGGTAAATTTGATCCAAGATGGGATGAAGGCATATTTCTTGGTTATTCTAATGAAAGCAAAGCATATAGATGTTATAACAAGAGATTGCAGATAATTGTGGAGAGTGCTAATGTCAAAGTAGATGAGCTGAGAAAAAGTCAAATCAGAGTTTATGAGAAGGAATCGACAATGGAAATGATTATATCTGAACTGGTAGCACCTTTACCAGAACAGAGAGTTGAACCAGTTACTCCAGTAACATCAAAGAATTTTGCAATAACTAAAGAACGGGGAAGAGGAACAGAGAGTAAGAAGACTCCTAGGTATGTGAGATTGAATCATTTTAAAGATCAAATCATTAGGGATAAAAGCAATGGAGTGATGACAAGAAGAAGATTGGCAACTAATGAGGTATGTTTAATTTCACAAGTTGCACCGATATCAGTAATTGAGGCATGTAAAGATGAATTTTGGTTAAAAGCTATGGAAGAAGAATTAGATCAGATTGAGAAAAATAACACATCGACTTTGGTTCCCTGACCCAAAAATAAAAATGTTATTGGAACTAAATGGGTTTATAGGAATAAATTGAATGAGGATGATCAAATTATAAGTAATCAGGCTAGATTGGTTTGTAAAAGATATTCTCAGAAGGAAGGAATTGATTATGGAGAAACTTTTGCACCGGTAGCTAGGATTGAAGCTGTAAGATTATTTCTTGCCTATGTTGCTTATAAAAACTACAAGGTTTATCAAATGGATGTTAAATGTGCATTTTTTAAAGGGCATCTTGATGCGGAAGTTTATATTGAGAAACCTGATGGTTTTTCACTATCAGATGATACTGATATGGTTTGCAGGTTAAGGAAAGCTTTATATGGATTGAAACAAGCACCTAGAGCTTGGTATGCAAGGTTGGATAAATATCTTTTGAAGCTTGGTTTTACTAAGGATAGTGCTGATAGTAATTTATATTATTAAATCACTGATGATGATATACTAATTATTGAAGTATTTGTTAATGACATTATTTTTGGAGTTAAAAATAACTTATGCATAGAATTTTCTAAGAATATAGAGAAAGAATTTGAGATATCTATGATTTTTTAGATGAAATTTTTCTTAGGTTTGTTGATTACTCAGACTGACAAAGGTATTTTTATCTGTCAAACTAAATATGCTAAGGAATTGTTGAAAAATTTTGGAATGGGAGATTATAAACCAGTAAGTGCACCTATGGTTACAAGTGAGAAATTGACAAGGAAAGATATTTCTGCACCCGTAAATCCTACAAGATACGAATCTATGATTGGAGGTCTACTTTATTTGACTCGGACTAGGCCTGACATTATGAATGTTGTTTGTATTGTTTCAAGATTTCAGAGTGATCCTAGAAAAAATCATGAGATGGAGATGAAAAAGATTTTTAGATACTTGCAAGGTACATCAAAATATGGCTTATGGTACCCTACGAATGATAACTTTACTTTATGTGCATATACAGATGTTGACTGGGTTGGAGATGTTGATGACCGGAAAAGTACTTCTAGTGGAGCTTTCTTTCTTGGAAAGAAGTTGGTTTCATGGATCAGCAAGAAACAGTCATGTACTTCTTTATCTACTGATGAAGCTGAGTATGTTGATGTTGCTACTAATTGTACACAAGTTTTATGGATGAAGCAAATGTTGAAGGATATAAAGGTGGATTGTGATGCACCGGAAGTTATTCACTGTGATAACTCTGCTGCTATTGATATATCAAAGAATCTGGTATTTTATTCTAAGACAAAGCACATATCTATCAAGTATAACTTTTTGAAGGACAAGGTGGAAGCAAATGAAGTTAAACTAGTTTATGTGAACACTAAAGAACAGATTGCAGATGTTTTCACTAAACCTTTATCCAAGGAATCATTTGAGTACCTCAGAGATAGAATGGGGGTTTTTGCCCCTCCGGCAGAGACTTGATTGATGTGGTTTGGCATCAGTCTGGCATGCATTATCAGAGATACAATTCATTTTGGCACTAATGTGGGATGCTACTACTCAGGGGGATTAGTCAGCTTTGAGATTCAGAGGCTTACGTTTTTGCTTTGATATTTTTTTTCAGATTTCTAGCATTGATGTCAAATGGGGAGAGATAGTGATGTGAAAAAAAAATTCAGAACTTTTTAGAGATATTATTCAAAGGGGGAGAAATATTGATATTCATATCTATATGCAGCAGAATAATAGTTGTCTTCCATAGGGGGGACTTGTTTGGCATTTCTTGGTACTTAGATATTTTTCACATCTAGTGTTGCCTTTAATACTAAAGGGGGAGATTGTTGGCCATTTGGTGGAATTGATGATGTGTTGCATTGATCTTTTGTCATTGATGTCAACACTAGTTGTTTGGATGCTTTACCAGCACTCTTCTGGTCCTAGTAGGTTGAGTGGTTTTTGGTTAACTTGGATCTGGCATGATCCGGTAGGCTCCGATATAATCTAATGATGGAATTGGCTTGTTCATGATGCTTATACTCATATTTGGTCAGTTGGTTTTGGTCTGGTGATTGGCTGCTATCCTACTTACTTAGAAGATTGGTTTCTGGTTCCGGCGAGGGTTTCACCAATAGAACTTTTGGTGGAGACCTTTGATGCATTGCATAATTGGTGTTGGTGCAGATTCTGATGAAGTTTCGGGATGTTGTTGGTGATCATGTTCGAGAATTGGCATTTGGAGATCATTGCTAAAGTGTTTGGACCTATACTTGGTCACGGTTAATCTAAGTTATGCACCGGCATTAATGTAACATGTGGATAGGACCTATTGTTGTATTTCTGGGATGTCTTATGTGTTGGATATTATTTTTTTTGGTCTAAGGAGAACATGGTTTGTAATTGTGTAATTGGTTTATTGTCAAGTGGCCAACCTGATTGTTTATGGTCGAGGGTTTGTATAAATAAGATGTAAGATCTCATTGTAGATCATCATGGTTATTGTAAGAGGTCATGGTCAAGGAATGTAATGTGCGAATAATGTAATATCATTCAAGCAAAGGAGTTGGTCGATCATTGGAGATTGAGTTCCGTTTGTGTAAGATGATTTAGTCCTCCTGTATTGAGCTTAGTCGGAATTGTACTCAAGAATAGGAGATGTTATCTTTTGCAGTTCAATACTTCTCTGGATTGTAGTCTAGATTTATATGTAGTCAGTGAGGTTCCTTGTGTGATGAGAAGAGTGCTCTATGTTGTTGGCCTTCTTGCAAGTGCAAGCCCCTTGATTTTAATTCACATACTTACTACAGAAGTATTATTTGATTGTGGGTAGGCTTCCCACCGTGGGTTTTCCCTTTGTCGGGTTTTCTACGTACAAATCTTGGTGTTGTATGGATGGATTTTATTTTGTGATTATTGTTTATACTTAATTGGATTAACTGCTATTCTGGTATTATTGTTTTGGGTTTCGACATTAAAGTTTGAATTACTAATGCTTCTGATAATTTGTGACAACTAATTCACCCCCCCTCTCTCAGTTGTCTTCCGATTATCTGAACTTTCTAATAGTAAGTACCTTGAGCATGTGTAAATTTTCCTTAAAACCAAGCACTTGACACAAAGCATAATAAGTTATCTGAAAACATTTGAAAAACAATTCAACACTATTAGGTGGTATGTTTGTTTTCTCAAACATTTAAAAAAATTTATTCAGTTTGGACCTATGAAGTGGTAGCCACTTTCTCCTATACATCTCCTCCACACTATGGTATTTTTCTTTCAATCTACCTAGGTTGATAACCATGTCATTACCTACTATATCCTCCATGACAAACACTTGACAAATAGTGGCTTTACTAATTTCAACCAAGCTCCCATAAATTGATCGAATTACCTTGTATTGGCATCATATTATTTTGCAATTACTCTAATTAAGTCCATATTTACAAATACATTTGGGACTACCAATCGATCCAAGCCTAGCTTGCATGTCCATGTGATGCAGGAGCATCCCCGGTTCACAACAATTTCCCATCAACCAAAAAACATTTTCCTATCTGTTTTGTTTGTAATTTTAGTTTTCTTTCTATGTGTCCTGGTTTTGGCTCCCCGAACCATGTGGAGTTGGATTATACTTGATGACTTGATCATCTTTCGTTCTTGTAGACCACATCTCATTTAGATCACTTTCTGGCAAGCTATCGCTATTGGTTTCTATGACAGTTTCTTGTTACCGGTTGCCTAAGACCTATTCCGATGATCTACCGGAACTCATTTTGAATCTTGTGGAACCTTGAACATTGAACTTGATGTTTCTTGACATGTGGCTAACCTTCTACATTTCATCCTTTGGATTTTCCGAAGGAATCTCTTGGCGGAGGTAAACCTTGTTCATTTTGCACACTAGATCTTGTTCTTTGGGTTTTGATCCCTTTTGGGTCGACTAGATCCTTTGGATCGATATATATATGTGTAATCATGCTTTAGAATGTAATCAATTAGAATCAATCACAGTATCGGATAGATAGACTATGCCTAAAAGATAGATATTTTGATTCAAGGTCTCGGTTGTGACCTATTCTACTAGGCTTGTGTGTCAGTATGTTGTAACCCGATTGTTATCGGTTGGATGTAATCAAATTTCGTGCAATAAAACTATTTGTTTCGCATTACCTCCATCATATATGTGTGTTTTTTTTGTGTTTGATCTTGTTGACCGGTCCGGACAGATCTCCTTGAGCTCCCTCCTCATCGGTGACTTGACTACTTCAAGTGTTATTAGAGAAAAGTTTCATTCCGGAGGTTGTGTGTCCTGAATTTTGTAGGAGGGTGGTGGATTGCGATCCGACCTACAATTGTAGAGGACTAGCATAAATCAATGGCGTGAAGAGGAACTAGGAATGGTGGAGCGCATGGGAATGCAAACCCTGTTGTGATGGAGATGTTGTTAGGAATAGCAGCCTGATTAGAAGCCATGAATACAGCCCAAAGAAGAGGCCAACATATTGAAGATGTAAGCGAAGATGAAGGAGAAGAAGCCCCGACAGAACAAGTAAACCTACCGACAGTTGATCCGAATGAAGAAAGGTTTTTAAGATTTTTAAGTAGGACGAACACTAAACCTCATTTTACCCCACTGAAATATGATGGGAAATTAGATTCGGATGAATTGATGGATTGGATCTCGGAGATGGAGAAGTATTTTGATTTTGAAAACACTGCAAAAGAGAGGAAGGTGAAATATGCGTGTACACGATTGAAAGGTCATGCATCTCTTTGGTGGGAGCATTTGCAAGTTGATAGACAAAGAAGAGCTAAAGAAAAGATTAAGACATCGGATCGGATGATTGCTAAGTTTCAATCAAATTTTGTCCCAGTGAATTATCAAGTGGATTTGTTCCAAAAATTGCAAAAACCTGAGGCAAAAGGAATCTAGTTGATGATGATGAGGTTGAACAAATTGCAAGATATTTGAACAAATTACGGATGTCTATACAAGATGAACTCGATATAATCAAATTGGAGAGTGTTAAAAAGGCTTACCAGTATGCACTAAAGGCTGAAGAGAAATTGAATAAAAGACATGAGTAGAGACACAGAGGTAGATGTGGAAGGTTTACTGGAGGAATATTTCAAGGAGGAAGAGGATATACCAGAGGAAGAGGAACCAGTACAAATTGGAACAACGACAACGAAGTGAGAAAAGAAGGTATTTCATACCAAAAAGATGATAAATATTTCTACCAGAGGAGAGAACCAGATGGTTACCAGAATGAGAACTTTGCAAGACAAGACAAGAGGACATTAACAGGAACTCGCTTTAAGTGTGGAGGAGAAGGACACTATGCATTTGAATATAAGAAGACATAGGCTACCGGAAGAGAAGCGGTGGTGGAAGAAAACCCCACCGAATCAAACAATAAACCGGAAGATGGACAACCGTTGATGATGAAGAGACCTTTGTGTCATACCAGAGGAGATTGAGAACCCTTGCAGAGGAAGAATTTGTTCAAGACTAGATGTAAGGTATCTAGTAAGTCTTGTAAAGTTGTTATTGATAGTCGTAGTTCAGATAATCTTGTTTCAGAAGAGATAGTAAATAAGTTGAAATTGGAGAGATTAAAACACCCTAAGCCATATCAGATAGCATGGATTCAAGATAAACATAAGTTGTTAGTAAGTGAACAGTGTGGTAAAATTGAAAATTGGGAATTATCATAACGAAGTTTTGTGTGATATTATGCCTATGGATAGTTGTCATCTTTTATTGGGAAGACCTTGGCAGTTTGATAGACAGACAATACATGATGGGAAGAAGAATACATACACTATTGTGGCCAATGGGATGAAGCAAAGCTTGTTACCTTTGGAGGAACCTATGAAGAATGAAGTCTGTAAAAATACCAGAATCTGTTTAGTAGATGGAAGGAAATTCATGGATGGACTGAGACATGAGATTGTGTGTTTTGCCTTAATTCCTAAGAAGACTGATAGACCGGAACTGGAAGGAGAACACCCGGAAGAGAAGAGATTCGCTGACAGAATATGGGGACATCATTTCAAATAATGTACCTGATGGACAGCCACCTATTAAAAGCATTAGTCATTGCATGGACTTGGTTCTCAGAGCTATTTTGCCTAAAAAAGTTGCATACCGGTTGACACCGGTAGAGAATGAAGAATTGAATAGACAAGTGCAGGAGCTATCTAAGAAAGGTTTGATCAGGGAGAGTTTGAGCCCTTATGCAGTACCAGTAGTATTAGCACCTAAGAAGAATGGAGAATGGAGGATGTGTACCAATTCAAGAGAAATAAACAAGATCACATTGATATACCGGTTTCCTTTACCTAGAATGGATGACATAATGGATTGCTTGAGTGGAGTAAAATAATTTACAAAGATAGATTTGAAGAGTGGATATCACCAGATCGGGATCAGAGAAGGCGGTGAGTGGAAGATGGCATTTAAGAAAAATGAAGGACTATATGATTGGTTGGTGATGTCTTTTGGATTGACTAATGCACCAAGTACTTTCATGAGCCTAATGAATGAGTTATTGAAGAAATTATTGGGTAAATTTATTATTATGTATTTGGATGACATTCTCATTTTCAATAGAACAAAAGAGGAGCATTTGTTGTAGTTAAGACAAGTTTTACAGAGGTTGAGAGAAGAAAAATTGATGGTCAATATCAAGAAGTTTACTTTCATTAAGGATGAGTTAGTCTATTTAGGGTTTGTGATATATGAGGATGGTTTAAAGATGGACCCTGTGAAAGTGAAAGCCATTATTGAGTGGCCTACATCGGAAAGCATTAGAGAGGTAAGATCATTTCATGGATTAGCTAGTTTTTACCAGAAGTTTATCAAAAATTTCAGTTTAGTTTGTAACCCTAAGACTGAGACCATGAGACGAGATCAAAAGGAATTCAAGTGGACCACCGGAGAAAACAAAATTTTTGAATTGTTGAAGCAGAAAGTGACTGAGCAACCTGTGTTAGCTTTACCGCATTTCAATAAGGTATTTCAAGTGGATTGTGATGCAAGTGGAACAGCAATAGGAGCAGTTTTGAGTCAAGAAGGGAGAGCGGTAGCCTATTCAAGTGAGAAATTGAATGATGTCCGAAAGAGATATTCAGTGTATGATCAGGAATTTTATGCCATAGTTCAAGCCTTGAATAAATGGAGACACTAATTGTTACCTAAGAAGTTTGTGTTGTATACAGATCATCAAGCTTTGCAGTATTTAAAGAGACAGAGTAAGTTGAATCAGAGACATATGAGATGGGTAGAATTCTTGCAGAGTTACACCTTTGTGTTGAAGCATAGGAGTGGGATATCTAACAAATTTGTTGATGCATTGAGTAGGAAAAGGAATTTGTTGATAGAAATGAGAGTGACAGTATTGGGTTTTGAAGATTTGAAGACCTTGTATGATGAAGACCCAGATTTTGCAGAACCTTGGAAAGCATGTAGAGAATCAGTTATGGTTGATAGGAGCAAATGGTTGGATTATTTCATTCAGGATGGGATTTTATTTAGGGGAGTTCAGTTGTCCATACCTAAGAGTTCCATGAGAGAGAACCTAATAAAAGAGAAACATAGTGGAGGTTTGGCTGGACATTTTGCCATTGACAAAACAATTGCATTGGTGAGTGAGTAGTACTTGGTGCAAAGTTTTAGAGTTTATCAAGTTGCAAAAGGTAGCAGTCATAATGTGGGATTGTATAAACCTTTGACAGTACCAGTAAGACCTTGGGAGGATATAAGCATGGATTTTGTACTTGGATTGCCTAACACACTGAGAGGGATTGATTCTATATTTGTGGTAGAGGATAGATTTTCAAAGATGGCTCATTTCATACCTTGTAAGAAGACTTAAGATGCATTACATGTAGCAGACCTATTTTTCAAGGAAGTGATGAGATTGCATGGATTACCTAAGAGTATTGTTTCAGACAGAGACACAAAGTTTTTTGGCTACTTTTGGAGAACACTTTGGAAGAAGATGAAGATAAATTTGAAGTTTGGTTCTACTTTTCATCAACAGACTCATGGATAGACAGAAGTTGTTAATCGAACTTTGGAAAACTTGTTGAGATGTTTAGTGCGAGATAAAACCGAAAGCTGGGATTTGATCCTTGCACAAGCAGAGTTTTCCTACAACAATTCAGTGAATAGAAGTACCAGAAAAACATATTTTGAGATTGTTACCAAAGTGCATCCTAGAGGAGTAGCAGAATTAAGAGACATCAGCTCTGGAAATGCATATGAAGTGGAGCTACCAGATAGTCTAAGTATTTCACTTACATTCAATATTGCAGATCTTCATGAGTACCATGAACCAAAATTCAGTAAGGACAGCGTTGCACACCTTGAAAAACAATTACCCCGGAAGGAACTAGATCAGATTTAAGAGATTTTGGAAAGTAGGATTGGGCGTAGTACCCAGAACAATCAATACAAATAATACCTTGTGAAGTGGAAGAGAAGACGAGTTGAAGATTCATCTTGGATTTCTCAGGCAAAGGTAGACTGCCTTAGTTTCCCTCTGACCCCAATAAAGTGAGAGGCTCACTTTTCATTAACCCCGGATGTCTAATGCAAGAGCATCCCCGATTCACAGCAATCTTACATCAACCAAAAAACATTTTCCTTTCTTTTTTATTTGCAGTTTCTGTTTTCTTTCTATGTATCTCGGTTTTGGCTCACCGGATCTTGTGGAGTTGGATTCTACCTGAAGACTTGATCATCTTTCTTTCTTTCAGACTGCATCTCATTTGGATCACTTTCCAGCAAGTTATCGCTGTCAGTTTTCATGATAGTTTCTTGTTACCAGTTGCTTTGTTACCGGTTGCCTAAGACCTATTCTTGTGATCTACCAAAACCCATTCTTAACCTTGGAGCCTTGAGCATTGATCTCAATGTTTCTTGGCGTGTGGCCAACCTTCTATGTTTCATCCTTTTAATTTTTGGGAGAAATCTCTTGGCGGAGGCTGACCTTGTTCATTTTGCACGTTAGGTCTTGTTCTTTAGGTTTTGGTCCCTTTTGGACCAACTGGATCCTTTGGATCGATATATATATTTATAATCATGCTTTAGAATGTAATCAATTAGAATCAATCAAAGTACCAGATAGATAGACTATCCCTAGAAGATAGATCTTTCGATTCAAGGTCCTGGTTGTGACCTATTCTACCAGGCCTGTGTGTCGATATGTTGTAACCCGATTATTACCGGTTGGATGTAATCAAACTTCATGCAATAAAACCATCTGTTTTGCATTGCCTCCATCGTATTTGTGTGTTTCCATTGTGTTTACTCTTGTTGACCAGTCCGGACTGATCTCCTTGAGGTCCCTCCTTACGGGTGACTGCTTCACCATGAGTTCTTGGTCTTTGACAAGACCCTAGTAATTGGGCAATTAGGTCATCATAATGGTTCCATTCCTTCTTATGTCGTTTCAATTTTTGGCCCTCTGGTGTGGGGGCTTCAGATGAGGTTGACATATTTTCTATCTTCTTAATTTTATGGAATAATCCTAAAGATTGAATCAATGTTATGGCTGGGGTTTTTAATTATAGACATATACAATAAAACAATATAGGAACCAACTAGCTATTTAAATGTTCTTGCCTAAAACTCGTCTTCCACTTCTTTGCAACACAATCTCTAGAAATTGAGCTTGCCTTTTCTTTCACCTTCAATCATCTTTCTTTTCGAAATTGAAAAAATCTACTTGAATTAGTGTTTTTATCAACTATCTATCCACTATTAATATCATTTGTGCGAGATTTCATTCCTTGGAAAAAGCAGTTCGGCAATTTTAAAACTCCACTATTGATTTAATTTGATCGACTGTTGTCAGTAGAATTCAACAAAAATTAACCGATGGTCCACTATATAACACTTTACATTGTTGGGTAGTTTGAACAATTTAAAACCATCACCGATGAGTTTTGATATCACAAGAAACCAACCAAAAAATGCCACCCTATCTGACATTTTGTCTTAGCTAAACGCAGGGCTTTCTCATGTGTCACTGTCGGTGGGTCGTAGGAGCCAAAAATCTCTCTCGATGATCCCCTTGCATCATCCTTTTATTTGTAATGTAATCCCGATGTGGATGCCACGTCTATCATGGTCCAGGAACCTTCTCCTTCACTGAGTCGCTGGGATGAGTAAGAAACATCAATGACATCCCAAGGATCGTCTTCGCCATTTAATCTTAGCACATGGAAATCCACCTGAGCTTCCTCTTCTATGACCCAGTCACTTGCAACCTTCTTGTCGGGTCAGTGAGGTGTTTCAAAACTTTTAGCTTTACCATAATATTTTCTTAATGGTCATTCCTTCTAATGTGTCCATCCACATGTGCATCAGTGAGTCGGCAGGATGAAATTTTGAATGTCTCTAAGACATAGAATTTCACTGACAAGCCCTCTCATTCTTTAATGTTGTCCACGTTGGCATCGTCAAGTCGTTGAGATCTAAGAAATTTCCCAGCGAACCTTCAGTATCATTCCTTCGTTGACTCCTTGTTGACAAGTAGACACTGTTAGGTCATTGAAGATTCAAGAAGGGTATCACCAATGTTATGATAAGCTACTTTTGTTATATGTATGTAATGATGTGGACTTCCAAAACATCTTGATGGATTAGTGGAATATGATATAGAATTCAACGACAACCTGATGACTCCTAGGTGGGACCATGACTTAAGAGTGAGCATGTTCTTTAAAGATGAAGTTACTAAGACATAAGTGGGGACCAATATGCACTAACACTTGACTAAGAAAAAAATAAAAAACATGCACATGAAGACTTAAGAAAAATAAACCAACCGACAAAATAAATAAAGGCTTAGGCATGGGGCATTAAACGCAATGACTTAGAACCCTTAGAGACAACTTTAAAAAAAAACTTACCAAATGAGTCGGTCAACATAAAATTAGAACAAAAGCCCACCTAAAGTTTTTTTAAATGCACAAGCTCAAAACATCTTATGAAACCCTAACCCTAGGGGTTGCAAAACTAGTCCTAACAAATGTGTCTAGGGCTCTAGATTTAAACCAATTCAATTTAAATGGCAGCTCCAATTAATTTAGAACCCATCAACTAATATTAGCACTTTCCACCAAATCTAAAGTTTTTCTTAAAACCCTACCAACTCTTTATCATAACTTAAGATAGAAATATAAAGGGGTATAAAAAATATTAAAAAAAAAATTGATACATACAATATCTAGTGAAAATGGGGTTTTTTTTAATTTCGGTTGTGTATTGGCAGGGGGTGACAAGAAAGGAGTTTAGGACAATATTATTGAAACTAGGGGGATTATTTAGTATGCCATGAACGCACATGATATAAACCAAGTTCCATAAGTGAAGCCTCCATGGGCACGGTGTCTCCACTAGCATTTTCTTGCACAATGATTCTTTTTTAGTTTTAGTCAACACTTTCAAAGTTTGACGATCAAATGCATTGCCTTCTTTTCTTCCCTTATAGGGGGGGAATGAAAGAAACCCAATGGTTTGAGATATACTTAATGTGAAGCGGTTTCCTTTATAGGTAGTAGGAGGAAAGACTGAGCCATGTATAGGAGTAGGAATATTATTAGGTCCATTATGAGGAGGAGGAATGTACATGGGTGTACGGTATCTAGGTTTACTCAAGGCCATGATCAGCATATTTTTCCATTTTTGATAAGATAATAAAACGATGTCATTTTCAAGCTTAAGAGACTCGCGTTTTTACGCTAAAAGTAATCAAGAGTGAAATTTTCACACTTCACAATGTGTTGCTAAAAATTATGATTCATTTTAATATAGTGCTATTATGAGACAATTTCAAACATTTATGAATTGTAGAAGGGATAGATTTCATGGAAGAGAGACGAGGAAGTCCCAAATTCACACAAAATTGATCCAATGTAGGAATAAAAGCAAAGGTGACATCTAAGAACTTAGTGTAGTGTCCTAAATTGTACTCCCTTATAATTTTATCCTCATTCGGGCCCTCACCTTGGCGTTCGTATCTTGAGGCGTTATTAAAGCCCTGATTCTGCTCACAATATGAAAAATCTTTATTATTTTCAACTTGCACTTCATTCGCCTTGTTGGTTCCCAAAACCACAGTTCGGAACTCAAAAGGAACTTGCCAACTTCCTCAATGATCTAATCAATTCTCGCAAAGGAACAGGAATGGTCGAAGACCAAATTCCTCTGCACTTCGGGCTCCACTAGACCTAGGCGGGTATACCTTAAACTCCAAAGCACAAACAGGCTTCTTTATAGTGAATTTAAAATTAATGCATAAGTTGTTTACAGGCTTGGCAAGCTAACCTGCAACTTTACTATATTGTGTGCTTGTAATTACTTAAATATGAAAAATAGAGTGTATTTGATTATAATTGAATATTTGTAAGAGAATGTTGCTCGAACTTTAAGTAATTATAAAAGAACGATACTAATAGGAATAAGAAGTATGTTTCCCTGATAAGGACCCTATGTACACCAGAATTACTCACAAATACTAACAATAGACCAGTGCCTTATCTGACAAAAATATGTGTTACTTAGTGCACAAATATTTTAATCAACTTTGCAGACAATTTGAAAAACTCACAATATGTAAGACTATCATTGCAATGGTTTCATTATGTGTTGCAAGAAAAAAAAATTATGTTTCCTATACAACAGCATGTGATGGCACACTACAACAAATCTAAATTAGATTTACCCAAAGGACTTGATTCATCAACACAATCTAACACAAAATGATCTGAAGATAAAACAGCAAATCTTATATATTAGTTTGGAATAAAAAGATGTACAAAAGCTGCAAACTCACAGGTACTTCATGATGTTCTTGCTTGCACAAAATATAACTTTTCATTCCTATAGACTTGCCTTAACACAATACTAGAAATCTCAACAGACAATGTGAAAAAAAGCCTCTTCCTCCTCTACATAGAAAATGACTCCTTATACATATGTGACTCAAAGGACACAAATGAAAGGACACACCCTTTCATTAGTATAAACTAAAAACCATCAAAAACCTAACTAATAACTCCCTAATTGTTATGACAACTAGAAAAAGTACAAAACATATTATAATGACACAAATTAACTTTTTCCATCCAGAGTCTTACCACACTTCTAAATATGTTGAAGATTTCCTTCATTTATGTAGGTGCAAGGGTTAAAGATGATATCTTTGACTGCCAGTTCCAATGTAATAAAATTCTCCAGTTGTTCCCCTGTTTTAGTCATGCCAAGGTATCCACATGGGCAATGTTAAGCGTTGCACTAAGTAATGATCTGCAATCAGAAATTCATTGGCCTTTATCCTCTATCATCCATGTATCATCCACAACACTTGGGAATCCATATTGGATAATCTCCTGACACTCCTCATATTTAGTTTTTAATTCAGTTGTTAATTTCTCATGAGCATTAATTAATTTTTGGACCTTGCTGACAACTTTGTCACCCTATGTTTTATCTTGCAATAACAAATTTAATATATCATAAACTCTCTAGTGTGATACAGTATTATCCATATTTTTCTGATAAATAGTCCAGAATTCCTCTAATACTTTCTACAAATTCTAATATCTTTTAGTGATTAACACACACTCTGCATCCGCTCTAACAGTTCGCATATGTTTCTTTAACTTATTGTATCTATTTCTTTAACTTATTGTACTCCTGTAACAATTCATCATACCTCTTTTTTATCCTTGACCATCTGTAATCTGTGGCACTGGATGACCACCTCTCTTCAATAATTATTCATACAAAGCTTTGTATTTTTCCTTTTCTGCAATTTCCCTTTTCATCTAAGCTTTGTTCAACTTTGAAAGATCTATCCCTGTTTCTGTTGTGACCATGGGATCTATTTCTCCAACTTTTAGTTTCATCATATGGCCAAAAGCCTTGTCAACATCTATAATCTTTGGCCTCTTATTCAGGGGATAGAGGACCCATAAAAGCATAGCCTCATCATCTGGATCATATCTTGATCCAATAAAAATATCATTAACACCCTAAATGTCTAACTTAAAATCTTTCTTATCTGAATGCAACAGATCCTCATAGTTCTTGCACAGATCCTCATAGTCATCATACTCATGGAGATAATCTCCCAGGTTTTGTCTTTTTCTACACATGTGGATGTAACCTTTTGGGTCGTAGTTATTCCTTGGCATGTGTATATACAGATTGAATTCATCCACTAGCTTCTTATTTATGGTTTTGTAAGCTCTGGTAGAGACTATTCTGAAATCTCCAAACTGAAGAGTCCTAGGTAAGAAGGTTTGCTTGTGGGCACCCCCAAAGTGTTGTGCATTAGAGACACTCAATTTTCTCACAATCTCCAAGTAAGCGATTCGGTATGGCACAGGCTTTGGTAGCACATATGGAGAACCTTCGAATCCAAAAACACTAACAAATGTGAAATCTCTGCAAGTATACCAATCTCCCCAATTATGGTTGACTTTGGTATCCTTGTATTCATATGGCCTAAGAAATCAATCAGTCACAACTAAGAATGACCCTTCACACAGCACATTATAAACCCTGAACAATGGTTTAACAAAAAATTCCTCAAATCTCACATAGTGAGATTTATTATACCTCGAATACCACAGCGACACCCACAAATTTACAAGTTGATCTTGTCCATCATGGCCCTAAGGATTTACCCTTAAGCCATCTAGCCATAGTCCTTTATATCTTCCATATAACAACACAATATGCATCAATAGTGAATAATGGGACTTGTCAGGGTTATTCTAAAGATTCAGAAAACCCTCGTGCAATTTGTCGACCAGATAGGTTGCATAATAAAATTGTCTTGGTTCATGCCTTTGAATGTCTGCTCCAAGAACCAATGGCCCCATTTGTGCTACATCTGGAGCTTCCATTCCTCCTACCTATCTGCAAGCCATATACATGTATTGTAAATACTATCTGAAAATATTTACATCGTAGGGTGCACTATCTTCATCAGTTAGCTTCCCTTTCTCCGCCCTATGGATGGCTAAGTTCCATCCTTGATAGGTTGTATCCACGGTTTTGTATTCTTCTTCCAATTCCTCAAAGGATAGAGGTACATTTGCTTCTTAACTTAGACCAAACACTTCGTAGATTGTGGTCGTATTGAAGCGAATAAATGCATAACCACTGGGAATTTGGATGCATCTCTTCATAGCATTGTAGTTCTTAACCAAGGTTTTCAACAATTCAATATTCACAAATACATTTGGAACTACCTGTTTACCCAGATCGGTAATCCCCGGATTAGATATCAACATCATTTTTTGTCTCCATGAGTAATGGTAGAGGAACAATTCATGCCCACTAACCCTAGTCCAGACATCACCAATTTCCTTATAATTGTCCTCTAGTTGATCACGGATAGGCAAATTAACCTTAGACCTTTGAGACTTGGCTCCTGGTGAGTTCATCTGGTCAATCATGTCTTGATTCAACTTCCTCTTCTACACGCTTTCTCCACCTATAGATTTCTTCGAGGCACCATCAGAGACTTCAATGACCTTCCTCTTGCCTTTAGAACCCTCCATATTTGAATCTTTCAAGCCTCCTAAAATACAATTCTCTACGGTTCAATTGCACTTCAATCTTTCTGTTCACTTCAATTTGTTATGCAAATTCCTTGTGCAAACTCCCATATATATTTGAAACATTTGAAGCATTTACTCAATTGAAATCCTGCTATGATTTGCCTCGTGCGAACGCAGACCTACCTGTTGTCTGCATTTAATAATGGTAGGCCGATCCGTTTAGAATCAAATTTTACAATGGCTAATCGGCATAACTCCCCATGATGATTCAATCATTTGGCACCACCCATATTGTACGCTTTTCCAATTTGTACATGCAATGATGATGCGTCTTTCTATCTTTCTGATCGGCATAGGTTTCCTTGATCAATCCATCGAGCTTTGGCGTAGCCGTTTTTCTTGCATTCCGTTGAACCTGACCTATCCTGTTGAATCCTCCTTCTTGTTCGTCATGTTACAAAGCTTATCAGGTGTCGAGATAACCTATCTTATGTTTGACTGATGATCCGATGAGATCGGGCTCCAGTTTGTTTATCTTTATGTTATTGTGGCCTATCGGCCTATGTTCTCCTGATGAGGTCTCCTTCTTAGCAACTACCTCAGCTTCCTCATCGGGTATCAGCGTAGCAAAAAATTTCTTTTTCCGATTAGCCAATGCTATCCCGATGACTTCACCTTGTTACTTTCCCAGTCCATTCTTTCAGTGTAGGCTATCCCGATGGAACCTCATTTCCATCCGCCATGATATCCATTCAATCGGATATTGGGGTAGCTATTTTTTACACTTTCTTATATCCCGATGACTTCAAAGTATCCACTCTGCATTCTCCTTCATCGGTGTAAGTTATATCGATAGCCTCATCCGCTATCAGCATAACACACCTCTCATACCTCCAATAGTGAATGTTATGCCAATGAACCCTTCTTCGTGATTGCTCCTCGGTGAAGGTCGTTCTGATAAAGTCATCTCCTCAGATCTGCGCACCGAGTCACCTTCCATTATGAACTTCTTTTTAGCTCTCCTTCGGAGTGGTCGGTCTGGGTTACACAGATAAATCCTTCCATTCTTTTGACTAGGCGGTCTTGTCGGGGTAACTTATGTCGATAAATCAAATTTGAAAATCATGCAAATTAAACTCCTCTTCATGAATGTTGATGCTTCCAATCTTTCGTGGAGACTTCATATGTGCTAATAAAAAATCAGATTCCATCACATAGGCCCAATCTCTGTTATGTGTAAAAATGCTCTTATAAGGATCCCAATGCTGTCATAATGAAACCTCTTCATGTAGTCCCCACTAAGTGCCAACCCTTAACATGCCCAAGTGATACTTGTCCATTCTGGAAAACAAGTCACAGTTGGATTTTTCTAATGCTGCAACATAACTCCTGCACATACATATCACTTCTCTTTTTGGGGATGTATGTTCCTTTTAAGGACATAGCAAGATCTCAGTTATCTCTGGAAAGTAGACCAATAAAAACAAATGAACAAAAACAGAAAATAAAGGCTACACTACTAAAGTACAAAGATACTCCCTGCTCCTTAAGAGAAGAAATGCTTGAGATACTGCGCATGGACTGGAAACTCCTAAATTTCACCATCAGTGTTTATCAAAAAGTATGAATTTTCTCCTCCTTTATCCGTGATGATGTATGGTCCTAGCTAGAGTGCTTCAAACTTTCCATGTGTGCCCTTGTCCTTGTCCTTGTCCTTTGCATTCCACTTGAGCACCCACTCTCATTTTTTAAAAGTTTTGTCACAAGCTTTCTTATCATGCAATGCCTTTACCATTTTCTACCTATGTATATTTTGTTCCTGAGCCTCTCCTCTATACTCATCCAATTCAGCCAACTAGACTAGCCTATTTTTCATGAAATTAACTTCTTCTAGATATCTCTCTGAAACAAATTTATACACTGAGAGAAGGTTGTTCAGAGGAAACCTTGCTTCTTTTCCATAAACAAGCTAATAAGGAGCAAACCCTGTGAACTTCTTCATTGTTCCCCTATCTGCTCATACTGCCAAATTCAACTTTGAGTCCCATGCCCTTTTGTTGTCACCTAACATCCTTTTAATGATCTTCAACAAATTTTTGTTACTAGATTCTGCTTTTCCATTCCCTTGGGGATGATAAGGTGATGAATATGACAGAGTGATTCCATAACTTTCACAAAAGTCAACAATTCTTTGAATCTAAAACACATCCCATTATCTACAACAATCTTGTGGGGTACCCCAAATCTTGTCAAAATATTCTCCAAAAGAAACTTTGTCACTACCTTACTTGTAGCCTACCTGGTAGGAATTGCCTCTACCCATTTCATAAAGTAGTCAATGGCTACCAAAATCCATTTGTACCCTCCACTGGATTTATTTGCAATTTCACCTATGAAATCAATACCCCACATTTGAAAAAGTTCTTCAGTCTGCATGGGTCTAAGTGGAAGAGCTCCATTATATTTAAGCTTTCCTGGAATTTTTTGGCAAGCCTCAACTTTTCTAATATAAGTATGACAATCCTTAAAGACTTGTGGCCAATAGTAACCGGCATTAAGTATTTAATGGGAAGTAGCCTTTGCTGAAAAATGACCCCCACATAAACCTTCATGCAATTCCTTTAAAACAGATTGTGCTTGATAAACATCCAAACAAAATAAAAGGATACCATCCCTATTTTTCCAATATAAATCACCCTTAAGCAATACATACCTAGATGCTTCAAGCTTAAGTGTTCTTTTCTAACTATCGTTTAAATCCTCTAGACACTTCATGTGTTTTAAATTATAAATAATATTCTTATACCAAGGACACCTTTCAATGCTTATTTGAGCCTCCTCCAACTCTACCTGATTTATCTGTGTTGCTTCCAAATTTGATTATGTCATCAGTTTAGCCAAACCTTGACCTCTTACCAATTTAGAAATTTGGATGTCAATGAACTCCTGGATTTGATTGATCCATCTGCATCTTCTCCCAGTAGTTTTAGTCTGCATGAAAATATCCTTGACTACTGCATTAGGAACATAGACAATGAAATTAGCTACCACTAAATATGGTCTAAAATATTTTACAGACTTTACTAGGGCATATGCTTGCTTCTCATTTATATCATAATTTAACTTAGAAGCTTGTAGTGTTTCGCTAAAAAATGCCACTGGTTGTTCAAGACCTTCCTTATTCTTTTGTAACATAACCACAACAATAGTATGAAATGAAGCAAAAGAAAATACTTGAAAAGGTTTAGAGAAATCAGGAAATTTAAGTACAGGTGCTTCCTTGATGGCTAACTTAATGTTCACAAAAGCCTTAATTGCTTCATTAGTCCATTTTATCTCTGCACCTTTTTTCAACATCTTTGCAATAGGTTTTACAATTTAAAAAAAAATTGACACAAACCTTCTCACAAAATTAATTTGTCCAAAGAATGACTGAATGGCTTTGACTGTTTTAGGAATATGAATTTTATCAATGGCTGCAATTCTGTCAGGATCAATCCTTACTCCATCTTTAGATACAATATGACCCGGCAATTTACATTCATTGACTCCAAAGTGACACTTTTTGGGATTTAGAGAAATACCATATTCTAGTGCTCTGATGAAAATCTTTTCTAGATCATTACAGTGGTCTTCTGCTTTCTTGGAGTATGATGTCATATCATCCTGGTATACAGCTAGAATGTAATCAATGAGGCCTACAAAGGCTACATCCATGGCCCTTTGAAAAGTAGCTCCCGCATTGGTAAGTCCAAACGGCATCCTAGCATACACATATGTGCCCCATGGTGTAGTGAAAGTTATTTTGTATTTTTTTGATTCCTTGACCTTCACTTGATTGTAACTAGAGAACCCATCCATCATAGAGAGTAGCTCATTCCCTGTTACTTTCTGCAGCAAAGCGTCCATGTTAGGCAGATCATAATTATCTTTTAAAGATGATATATTTAAGTTTCTAAATTCTACACACAATTTGATATCATCGTTCTTCTTCCTAACATGTACCAAGTTTGATACCCATGTGGAGTGCCTTATAGTAATCCCTGCATTCCTCATCTTCATCAACTCTTCTTTCATTTTGGGAGCCATTGTGGGATTTATAAGCCTTTGTTTTTGCCTAATTTTTTTTGCATCTGGCTTTAGTGAGATCACGCTGGAACAAATCCTCTTTGTATGCCTTAACGTCATGATATGACCAAGCAAAAACATGTTTGTATTTTCTTAACAGATTGATCAATGAAATTCTGATTTTTGGTGTAAGCTTCTTCTCAATGTAGACCTCTCTAGGATTGTTTTCACTTCCCAAGTTTATTTTCTCCACTTCTTCACAACTTCCAGTGTTGGGCTTAAAACTCTCCATATCCTTATTGTCAAACATCCTCTCTAGTTCCACCAACCCTTTTGGAATATTATTTGTTTTAAGTTGTAGAATGTCTATTCCATGTCTTGGCCCTCATACTGATCTTCACAAAATAAAAACTTCAGAAGATCCCTGTCATCATCAAATATCTGCCAGTTCTTTATGTTTTTGTTTTTTTTTTGAACTATGCTCGGTAAACTTTTTAACGTGACCGGTGACTCTGGCACGACACACCGTTCAGCTCCACGTGTGAGACCACAAACAGGGGACCTCATCCCCAAACTTCACTTGTTCAAATCCGTGAGCACAATGGCCTTACGAAGGCAGAAGGCCTTGCGAGCATAATGGCCCAGCAGGAATTTGAACCTTAGTGGCCGCTTCACCAACAAAGTATTTAAACCGCAACACTACATGTCCGAAGACAAGCTAGTTCATTATGTTGTATGGCACTGCAGGTCTAGTTTTTATTTCAACTTTTGTAATGTCATCAAAAGCAATATCGTTGTGTTTAACTGCTAGGCTAGCGGTAAAATATGCTAAAACATTGTTAGATCTTTCAGTCCATGTTATAGAAAATGCATCAAAAATTTCAATAGAGCCCCATACCTCATTTCTGTAACTTCGAAGCCTTACATTTTTAGTAGCAAACTTTTACTTGAGATACAACTAATTTTGAATCACCATAAACTGTTAGTAGTTTGGTACCATGTTTATTTGCTATTCTAAGACCTAACAAGGGTGCCTCATACTCAGCAACATTATTTGTACATTCAAAGGCTAACAAGAAAAAAAATTTAAATGGTTTCCTATTAGGATAAATAAAAAACCACACCAGCTCCATTTGCTTCTTTACTGCACGCACCATCAAAGTACATTTTCAAAATTTTATCCTCACTTGCTTTAATAGTGTCTTCAAGATTATTAGTTTTGTATCAAATGGGTTTAGAAATACTTACCTGAAAGTTATCCATATTTGTTTGGAGATAACATGTTGTTTCGTTTGGATCAACTTCTTCTATCAGGTAGGATGATCTCGGCTCTCTATCAATCCTTACATATGTTCCTTTTATCGGGATGGTTGCATATGATAGATCTAACTAAACATACCCCCTACCAAATTTGACCATTGCCTTAATAGTAACATCCCATAATTGGTAGGCACTTGAACAACTATGATGTTCGTCTTATATGACGCATTTGGGCATGCTAGAAATCGAAACTCCACATCCTTCATGATTCTAACAACTGGGACTGATCTATTATCCATAACATAACATTTCCCATAGGGAGTGTCTACATGCATCTTAAACTCCTTCATGACATCTTATTGCATTTATGTTAACGGTTGCACCTGAATCTATCATACAATTCTTAACCATTTTATTGTTAATCAACAAAGTCACATAAAAGGGATCAACTTGGGTAAGATTCTTGGTGATAGAAGTTCCCAAATAGACAACAGGTGGATCTTCAAATTTTGGCTTATGATCCTCTTTATTAACTTCACCAACGTGAGACAAAATCTTTATTGTTTCATTTTTATAATTAGGGAATTTCATCACTTCAAGAAAGGGTAGAGATACTTTCACCTGCGATAAAGCCTGAGACATAAATAATCCACAATTTGAAACTGGCTTACTAATCAGCTTCCTTTCAATTGGCTTTGTCAATACAGGAGGTTCTATTTGTTTGACCTTTTCTGTTGTACCTTCCTTTTCCTTCTTGGTGATGGTCTCTTTGTTTCCACTAGCTTTAGGAACCTTTGCAAATATCCGAGATGGCTTACCTTGCTTTGGGTTCACTATTTTGTTCTTTAGCTAATAATTGTTTTCTTCCTGTGCTACTGCTGCAACAGTATAAGCTTTCTTTTCTTCATCTATTAGGTTTCTCAAGGAATGCATTGGCTCTTCATCATGGAACAATCTCATCAAGGCTAGGGAATCTTCATCATCATCATCAGTGAAAACTTGTTGCACGTTGTACTGCTGGCTCTCTCTCCTCCACTATACATTTGATGACTGCTCCTCCTCAGATGAATCCTCATCCCAACCACAAAATGGATCTGATGAAAGTACATTCGCTGTGGGTTCATACTCATCCTCATGATTTTTTTTCTACTAAACCTTGAGTGATCATACATGTTTCTACAGCATGGTGTAGATTGTAGACTTCACACCATGGATATTCCTCCACAAAATTGTTTGCTTTTTTCAATGGATCTGGAGTTTCCTTGTTTAGATTGGGCTTCACTGGCTTACTGTCTCTCCAGTTTGTGGTATATAGTATGTCGTACAATCTTGGTCTATTGTAATTCATTAGCTTATTGCTTCTATATGGAGGCGGCTTCTCATTGCGATTTTGCTTACCCTTCATATCTTTCAGCATGTCCATAATTTGGCTAAGCTCATCCTTCCTTGTAGCTCTGGGATTATATAGTTTTGCATCATCTCTCTTGCCAATTCTCCCAGTAGCTTTTTTGTTATTTTCAATGGTAGTGGTTGTCTTAAATGCGTGTTGCAAGGTGGTAGGCCTATGAGATAAAATCTCATAATGAGTCTTGCTGTCAAAAACACTCAAATAAAATTCAATCAAAAATGAATTGACAGGTCTAATATCCCTTGGTATTCTATTAAGCACTTTATGAAACCTTTTATTAAATTCAGAGACTGATTCATTTTGATTTTTCTTTATACTTGTCAACTCATGAGATGCAAATGAAGTATCATTATGGTCTCCAAATTCTTCCAAGAATTGTGTCACAAACTCCTCCCAGCTACCAATGCACCTATCAGGAAGATTTTTGTACCATTCACCTGCATCCTCTGTTAGAGACTGAATAAACAATTTCATAAAAACATATTCATAAGGGAATTCAAATTCTTCAATGGTATTTTTTACATTTATTACATGTTGTTCTACAAAATCAGTTCCATTGTCTATGAACTTAGGGATGGTTGACCTTAAATCACTTGAAATCTGATTCAGATATCCAACTATCCCACTGAAGTCCAACTGTTTATACCTTTCAATGGTCATAGGTGGTCTCCAACCATAGTTGTTATTTTGATAGTTTCCATTTCCTCTATTGTTACCGTTGTTTCCATTATTACCTCCACCATCATTTTGATTATTGTTATTTCCATTTTCGTTGTTTCCATCATTACCTCCACCATCATTTTGATTATTGTTATTTCCATTTCCATTGTTTCCATTACCATTGTTGCCATTATTTCCATTATTACCATTGTTACCTCTATTATTACTTACATTGTGGCTCCTATTACTATTATTCCAGTTACCAATATTTCCCCCATTGCTAGTTCTTCTTTCACTATAGTGATTATTGTCTATCATTATACTGGCTTTTATTCTCATTGTAGGGTATAATTTTCCATTATCCCTTTTTTCACAATAACTATCCAAAACATCAGACAATGGATTATCAAAGATCCTAAATGGTTGTTCCATGTTTCTCATTTGAGGGGGACTATACCTAGGGGTTGTTGGTCTACTTCCCTCACCTCTTCCTTTCTATTCTTCAACACCATCTGACTTAGGGCTTTGAATGGTATCTCTTTTTAATCTGAGCTTCTGCAATACCCAGTCTAGTTGTCTCTTAAGAGCCTTTGCCATTTTAGATTCATCTCCATTTAAGTCAGCCATTTTGAGTATGACTTCATCCCACTGCCTTTCCTCCTGTTCCTCAGCAGTTAGGGTTTCATCATGGTTGTCCTTATTATCTTCTGCATTTATGGTATAGAAAGGATTTTCTTCAATATTTTCATAAAATTTATAACCAAATGAAGAGCAATCCTCTCTAGGGAACTTCTTATAAGCCCCAAATGCCATACTTGGTGTTAATTTCTTCTCTTTGTATCTCTTATTTGGACTCAACTGAACAAGATTATCTTGTCCCTTGTGTAGAGACCTTCTCCCCTGCATTAATATTATTGATAAATTTCTAGGGGTTTCTCTTACTTTCTCAAAATACCAGTTATTATTCATGTACTAGACGTAGAGTTGCCACCTCTTAAGAGGAACAATATTTTTTACTAATCATATGGGCTCCTTCCTCTAGTAGAGTCTGAAACAAACCACCAAAGATTCTAAACATTTCCTATGACAACTCCCCAGCAGATTCGCCAATCTGTTACTTCCCAAAACCACAAATTGGAAATCAAAAGGAACTTGCCAAATATCTCAATGATCCAATCAATTTTGGCCAACGAACAGGAATGGTTGAAGACCAAATTCTTCGGCACTTTAGGATCCACTAGACCTAGGTGAGTATACCTTAAATTCCAAATCACAAAGAGACTTATTTACAGTGAATTTAAACTTAATGCATAAGTTGTTTACAGGATTAGCAAACTGGCCTGTAACTTTGCTATATTGTGTGCTTTTAATTACTTAAATATCAAAAACAAAGTGTATTTGATTATTATTGAATATTTGTAAGAGAACATTGTTGGAACTTTAAGTAATTATGAAAAAACAATACTGATAGGAATAAGAAGTATGTTTCCCTGATGAGGACCTTATGCACACCAGAATTACTCACAAATACTAACAATAGACCAGTGCCTTATCTGACAATTAATGTGTTACTTAGTGGACAAATATTTTAATCAACTTTCGAGACAGTTTGAAAAACTCATAATGTATAAGACTATCACTGCAATGGTTTCATTATGTGTTGCAAGAAAAACAAAAACAATTATGTTTCCTATACAACAGCATGTGATGGCACACTACAACAAACCTAAATTAGATTTACCCAAAGGACTTGATTCATCAACACAATGTAACACAAAATGATCTGAGGATAAAACAACGAATCTTATATATTAGTTTTCGAAAAAAAAGATGTACAAAAGCTACGAACTCACAGGTCTTCATGATGTTCTTGCTTGCAAAAAATATAACTTTTCATTCCTATAGACTTCCCTTAACACAATACTAGGAATCCCAACAGACAATGTGAAAAAAGTCATCTTTCTCCTCTACATACAAAATGACCCCTTATATATATGTGAGTCAAAAGACACAAATGAAAAGACACACCCTTTCATCAGTATAAACTAAAAACTGTCAAAAACCTAACTAATAACTCCCTAATTGTTATGACAACCAAAAACATTACAAAACATATTATAATGACATAAATTAAATTTTTTCATCCGACCTCTGACCACACTTCTGAATATGCTGAAGATATCCTTCATCTTTGTATGTGCAAGCATTAAAGATGATATCTCTGACTGCCACTTCCAATGTAATAAAATTCTCTAGTCGTTCTCCTGTTTTAGTCATGTCCAAGGTATCCACATGGGCGATGTTAAGGGTTGCAGTGAGTAGTGATCTGCAATCAGAAATTCATTGGCCTTTATCCTTTATCATCCATGTATCACCACAACACTTTGGAATCCATGTTGGATAATCTCCAGACACTCCTCATATTAAGTTTTTAATTCAGTTGTAAATTTCTCATCAGCATTAATGAATTTCTTGACCTTGCTGACAACTTTATCACTCTGTGTTTTATCTTGCAATAACAAATTTAATCTATCATAAATTCTCTGGTGTGATACAGTATTATCCATATTTTTCTGATAAATAGTCCAGAATTCCTCTAATACTTTCTGCAAATTCTCATATCTTTTAGTGATTAACAAACACGTTGCATCCGCTCTCACAATTCGCATCTGTTTCTTTCACTTATTGTACTCCTGTAACAATTCATCATACCTCTTTTTTATCCTTGAAGCATATGTAATCTGTGGCACTGGATAACCACCTCTCTTCAATAATTCTTCATACAAAACTTTGTATTTTTCCTTTTCTGAAATTTCCCTTTTCATCTGAGCTTTGTTCAACTTTGAAAGATATATCCCCATCTCTGTTATGACCATGGGATCTATTTCTCCAACTTTTAGTTTCATCATATGGCCAAAGGCCTTGTCAACATCTATAATCTTTGGCCTCTTATTCGAGGGATAGAGAGCCCATAAAATTATAACCTCATCATGTGGATCATATCTTGATCAAATAAAAATATCATGAACACCTAGAATATCTAACTTAAAATCTTTCTTATCTGAATGCAACAAGCTATCAAAAATAAAAGATGCACTGAGGTCCCAACCTAGGAAAAGATTAATTCCTGCCTCTACAAGAAATTGTCTTCCCCTTTCAGGGGTCATGTTCTCTAACTCATAATTAATTTCTTTCTTTAGCTTCCTGAGCATTTCTACCTCATTCTTTGGTGTCACATCTAGCATTGCATCTCTTAATTTCTTTCCTTTAAAATGATACAAAAAGGACTTAAACTCCATTGACTTAACAAATTCATCATCTGATACAACAGATGCATGCTCTTCTAGCGTAGCATCTGAATCTACATTCAATGTTGCTACAATCTTGTCTTGAGCATCTGGTTCATCTTCTTTTTCTGGTATTTTGAAGCTTAGAAACTATTTCATTCTCTCCAGAATCACTTTCCACATCCTGTTCTTTTTCTCTTTCCATATCCCCAAGTCTTTGCTTCCTTTCTTCCAATTTTCTTTCCAAGTCCTCAACAACATTTGCAAGTTCTTCTAACTCTTTGTTCTTGCACAAATCCTCATAGTCATCATACTCACGGAGATAATCTCCCAGGTTTTGTCTTTTTCTACACATGTGGATGTAACCTTTTGGGTCGTAGTTATTCCTTGGCGTGTGTATATACAGATTGAATTCATCCACTAGCTTCTTATTTATGGTTTTGTAAGCTCTGGTAGAGACTATTCTGAAATCTCCAAACTGAAGAGTCCTAGTTAAGAAGGTTTGCTTGTGGGCACCACCAAAGTGTTGTGCATTAGAGACACTCAATTGTCTCACAATCTCCAAGTAAGCGATTCGGTATGGCACAGGCTTTGGTAGCACATAGAGAGCACCTTCGAATCTAAAAACCCTAACAACTGTGAAATCTCTGCAAGTATACCAATCTCCCCAATTATGGTTGACTTTGGTATCCTTGTATTCATGTGGCCTAAGAAATCTTTCAATCACATCTAAGAATGACCCTTCACACGGCACATTATAAACCCTGAACAATGGTTTAACAAAAAAATCCTGAAATCTCACATAGTAAGATTTATCATACCTCGAATCCCACACCGACACCTACAACTTTACAGGATGATCCTGTCCATCCTTGCCCTAAGGATTTACCCTTAAGCCATTTGGCCATAGTCCTTTCAATCTTCCATACAACAACACAATATGCATCAATAGTAAATAATGGGACTTGTCTGGGTTATTCTGAAGATTCAGAAAACCCTCATGCAGTTTATCGACCAGATAGGTTGCATAATCAAACTGTCTTGGTTCGTGCCTTTAAATCTCTACTGCAAGAACTAATGGCCCCATATGTGCTACATCTGAACTTTCATTCCTCCTACCTGTCCGCAAGCCATATATGTGTATTGTAAATACTGTATGAAAATATTTACATCGTAGGGTGGACAATCTTCATCAGTTAGCTTCCCTTTCTCAACCCTGTGGATGGCTATGTTCCATCCTTGATAGGTTGTGCCCATGGTTTTGTATTCTTCTTCCAATTCCTCAAAGGATAGAGGTACGTCTGCTTCATAACTCAGATCAAACACTTCGTAGATTGTGGTCGTATTGAAGCGAATAAATGCATCACCACTGGGAATTTGGATGCATCTCTTTATAGCATTGTAGTTCTTACCCAAGGTTTTCAACAATTCAATATTCACAAATACATTTGGAACTACGAGCTTACCCAAACCGGTAATCCATGGATTAGATATCGCCATCGGCTTATGTCTTCATGAGTAATGGTAGAGGAACAATTCATGCCCCCTAACCCTAGTCCATACATCACCAATTTTCTTATAATCTTCTTCTAGTTGATCACGGATAGGCAAGTTAACCTTAGACCTTCGGGACTTGGCTTCGGGTGAGTTCATATGGTCAATCATGTCCCGATTCAACTTCCACTTCTACACGCTTTCTCCACCTTTAGATTTCTTCGAGGCACCATCAGAGACTTCAATGACCTTCCTCTTGCCTTTAGAACCCTCCATATTTGAATCTTTCAAGCCTCCTGAAATTCAATTCTCTATGGTTCAATTGCACTTCAATCTTTTTGTTCGCTTCAATTTTTTATGCAAAATCCTTGTACAAACTCTCATATATAGATTTGACACATTAGAAGCATTTACTGAATTGAAATCTTGCTATGATTTGCCTCGTACGAACAAAGACCTACCCATTGTCTGCATTAGAGGTCTTTTGGCTTTTTCGCCAACAGCAATTCACAGATATTTATCTTCAATCATAGAAGCGGGATCATCATTTGTACCTATCTTTGTGGCAAATCCAACTGTAGTTGAGGTCAAGGACCATCCCAACCTGATTTTCAATCTATATCTGCATGTGGCTACCCTGGACGATTCGGTCGGTGCTTTTTCCCGTGTCCCGGAAGGAGTCATGTATGTCGAACATGTAACAGCTTACATCCAATGTCATATTGAGGATTTGGGAACGATTGATATCAAGAGCATGTACATGAATGAGCTAATGGGATATTATGATAAGATTAAACCTGAATACCAGCATATTGTTGATCTAGGGTTTACCAGCATTCTGGACATTCTGAAATTCGAAGATGAAATTGTTAGTATGTTTTAAGCAAAGTGCATGTAGATTTTATCTAGTTAGATAGACCATATAAGATTACAAAGGAGGCCATCAGGGCAATCACCAGTTTACCACAAGTTGGACAACGTCCGAAGAAGAAAATTTCAAATGATCAACTTAACAAGATTACCGGTGCAACATCAGACAAGCGGTCAATGAGAATCAATACTATCACCGACACAGACATCAAATTGGGAAGCATGGTCATCGGTTACAAGGTAACACAATCAAACGGACTGAATTTTGTTTCTAGCTCCTGCATTTATGCAGCTTGTAAAATGATGAGGGAGAATGAGAAGATAGATATATGTGGTTGGATGTTAGATGAACTATTGATTAACCAAGGAAAGATTAAAGGAGAAAAGAAGGGGACTTTCTAGTATGGTAACCTAATTGTCTGCTTAATTCTATTTTTCATCAATGAGACTCCATGTTTTCGAAAGAGACAACGGGCATTCGATATCTCGATAGGGAGGAAATTAAAACAATCCATTGCTACATTAGGTAGTCAGAGAGATGACAAAGTATTGGGATATTTTAAAGCATTTGAAAAGGCTATGAATTCTAGGATGAGGGTTCCTAAGCACATTGTCGAGAAATACTCAACTGACATATGCTTCATGGTTAAGAAAGATGAAACACTCATGGAAGCGGTCAAACCCGGGAAGATCTGGATTGAAGAGATGGGTTATGAAGTTGATGCTTGGATTATTGATGCTTATGCACATATGTTAATTGATGCACCGATAGATGAAACTATAAAAACCTTTGGCACTGCTAAGCAATAAGCAAAAGACACGAGAGCTTGAAAGTGAGTTCAACCAGAAGAAGAGAGAGAAGCGGGAAGAAAAAGAAAGTAAGTTTGTTGAAAAGGTTTCTCAGGACATCAAAGCATTGATATATGTTGTCCCAGAGAAAGGTAGGAAGAGAAAAGAACTAGAAGTATTCATTGAGCCTATTGCAGCAGAATCTGCATCTGAATATGACACGCCCCTGGCATTCAAAAGGGTAATAAGGAAGAAAACTGAAGAAACTAAGGTAGAGGCTAAGAAGCAACTGGTTAGGAAAGTTACTATCAAGGTACCAGCACAAAAGAAACCACCAAAAGTAACACCATCAGTCGTGTGGGGTACTGGAAGGAGAAAGTAGGATGACATTGATCTGGCAATTGAATCCGGTAATGTAACTATCATTCCATCAAAAACTTGTAAACAGTTAGTTTATGAGATTACTAAAGAAACTATGGTAAATAATGTAGAATTTTACTATGAAAATTTAGAAAATGATGAACAAAGAGTAGAGGAAGCAGTTTTTTTGTATTTGAATATTTATAAGAAATCCGTGATAGAAATTGAAAACCAAATACCAGCACAGTTGTATGATATGTTAGATGCTAGAAGACTATCAACAATGCAAGAGAACAAGCATATAAAGATACAAGAGTTGTTATCTGTTTGTGTTTCTATTGCTCCAGAGGAGATGGATAAGACACTTGAAGTTGCAGATAGGAAAATCTTTAATAGCAAACATTGAACAATCAGTTTTATGTTAGAAAGAGTAAATGAGATAATCAAGGAGACCCACAAGGCATGGGTTAAGTTCTTTGAAAAGAACCGTGGTTTTTATACTTCACCGGAATCTATGACAGATACTACAGACATCCTGGTTGAAGGAAAAGGAAAAGGTATTATGGGTACTTCACCCTCTATTTTGAAAAACATTAAGATAGTGGAAAGTAAGCCCCTGATAGATAAAAATGTACAGACAAATGTTGAGATACTAGCAAATACAGAGAATGTAAAGGTCTATAATATAGAGGATATTAATGTTGAGGACAACAATCCTCCGGATATAGATGTACAGGATGAGGTTACAGTTCCTAGGGAGGAACTGACAGTTACTAAGACTGCACCAAGTGGCAAACCCACTGGTGCAAGTGAGGAAGCTATAAAGGTTGAATCATCAAAGGAGAAGAAAGAGGAATCCGACAGGGAACCGATAGTGAGTCCATCATTGTTCTCAATTGACACCTCGCAAGTTGAAAAGAAAAGCATAACCGAGATGAGTTCTACTGAACTCATGATGATGGTTGCACAGAAAATGATGAAGGAGGGATCTATGGATAAAGGTGCTATTGATCAGTCTATCACTGTTTTGCAAAGATTAGTCCCAGAGTACAAGTTTGACAGCGAAGCGAGCCCATCTGACAAGCTTAAGATAATCAGTGAACATATTTCAAAGGATTTTCAGTCCTTGCAGCAGATTTCAAACCGGCAAGCACTGGAGAGGTTCACACGAGAAAAGAGAGCTATATTTGATCAAATGATTGAGTCTGAAAGGAAGGAAATTAATGATAAGTTGAAATTGATGCATAATTTTTTTAAGCAGTGTACAAGTATTTACAGAGTATGTTGTAACACAGATTTTCTTACAGTTAATTTGGATAAGAGGATTAAGGAATCTCATGAGAAAATTGCAAGTATAGACAATTCTTTTGATGGATTGACTTCATTGACTACATCCATTGATGGTCAGATTTTGGTTTTGGAAGCCCAAATTTCTGCTCTTGATAAAGAAAAAGACAAAATCATAAGAAGAGCCAGAAGTCTTAGAGGTTTGGTCAGTCCCCGGTTGTATTCACTTAGTGTACATAAGGAGTGTATAGATATGGTTGGTAACCCCACACCGACAAAGTTAAATGTGAAAGAGTCATTTGCCCATATGCTAAATGGACTTGTATCTATTTCTGGCACTTTGAAATCTAGTCGAGATACTTATGATGAATAAATGATGAACAATTAGTACTGAGAGGGGGGGGTGAATCAGTACAAGCAAAAACACTTACCCTGAACTGGTTTGACTGCAAACACTGCACTTGATTGGCAAGCAATAACACCGGTCTAAATCAGATTACTACCGCTATAACACAATGAGAATGTGAAAGACACAAATCGATAACCCTTAGCTTTCCATACAATCTAATACCTCATTTCCACTTCACCCTTATCCATAAACAGGTAATCTATCAACAAAAATATAATGACTACTAGTTCAACATATTTTACCCGTTTGACATAAAACACTAAACCATCACGTGAAAGGCATCACACATGACACATTGATTTTTCAAGTGGAAACCCAACTAGGAAAAACCACGGTGGGGATGAATACCCACAAGCTTCTCTTTGAAGTCTTTTGAAGTCCGCTCTGTTAGGAGCCTAGTCCGGTTAAAGACTATTACAATAGGTTCTGCTAGGAACCGATCCTGCTAGGGATCACCCGGTTAAGGGATGGCTAAATACTCGGTTAAAGGTTAGAACCTTGTTAAAGGTTACCTAGCAAGAGGATTTGAAGAACTCATTGAATTGAGCCACCGTGTTAAAGGAATTACACAAAAGCCTGTTAAAGCTACCCGGTTAAGGGATTTTCCAACTGCTGAAATGGTTAGAAGTCAACAGGTAATACACTGATCTGATAACAGCACTCAATGCCAAGGCAGATCCACTTTAGCTCCTTTTCTTCTGCAATCACACTCTGTGGGTATCAACACGCTTCTCCGATTTGGAAAGAATCAAGTATCACTCACTGGAATACACACATAACATTTGCCAACAACTTCAAAATGAAAAATAGCATCGACCTTATAGGAAACAGACGGGTCGGTAGGATAAACCCTGAACCCTAAACATTTAGGTTTTACAATCCAGTCAGTTCAATCGTGACCGATAATCATACTGCATTGAATACAACAGTCTTGAACAGATCTCAAGACGTTCTCCAACGTTCATTCTTTGCCGCTTCAGGAAGCTGATAACTCATCACGCGCTCTCCATCATTTACAGAGACTCCGCACATTCCCGAGGTAGATAGGATCAATCTCCATGCAAGATCCTCCAGGAAACACTTCATGCGCACAAGGCTGACGTGGCAACACTATCAGGTCTTCATTACAATGCTAACTCCTCACAAGATGTCATTGGTTGAATCACACAAGCTTGGAATGCATCAACCGAAAACCATGAAGCTAAGACTACCAATCGGTAGTCATGCCAAATGAAACCCCGATACAAAACTTCCATTTACCAGTTCTCATTCCAACATACCAGTTCACCTTGCACAAACACACCGCTTCACTTTTTCACAAATACCGGTTTACATCATCATACAAGTTCTCTTGCTAGTTTGCTTACTACAACATACAGGTTCATACTTCTGCATATTGACATCAATCACAACATACAATATCATCATGTCATCATGCTCTGCACATATGCCAACAAATTATCTAGAGCTTTTTAAGAAGGCCTATCTGGAAATTTTCAAATATATCAAGCTCCGGTAAGGTATTTTTGGGATATTCATTGTACAATATCTTTCATTCTTCGTCTCGGTTTTGGATTTTTGGTATTCTTTTTGAAATTTTATACATTAGGGGGAGATATGGACATATGGAGTATTTTTATACATTAGGGTGATATAGATGTGAAAAAAAAGAAAAATGGAGTTTTATAAATTAGGGGGAGATATGGAGATATGGAGTATTTTTTATTATGATCATAGATGAATATTCAACTCAGGGGGAGCAGGTTCAGGATGAAACTGGCAGATGAAACCATGATCATTTTTCACATGAGTGTTGCCATCAATGCCAAGGGGGAGATTGTTGGGAATTGACACTCAATTGGTTAGTTTCACTATGTTGTCATTGATGGCAACATGGCAATTTATTGCAGCAATATTTTGGGTTAATTGTGTACCGGCAGGCACTCCACAGACCCTTCACCGGCACCGTCACCGACAGGTTGAAAGGAATTCTTTGGTTACTGTGAATGCAGGCCAACATGGTTTAGAATCAGGTTATTGATATTGGAGGTCGACATCTTTTGGATCTGGCATCGACAATTGTTTTGATGATCATGAATTAATGTTATCTAGCCGACATGTATATTGGCATTGTAATTATCTTTGTAAGTTGACATAACGCATGATGAATTGTGATGGGTATATAAGTCAATAGGTTAGATCATTGTGTGTAATGGATCGATAGGAGAATAGGATGATGTTATGTAATGCGAAACATATGAGAGAAATCATGTATGTGAGGATATTTATGTAAGGGGTATTCCGTTAAAGGGTTTAGGGTTTTCAGACTGGAAAAGATAGAGCTTTACCGAATATGTATTCAAGCATAGAAGATGCTATATTTGCAGTTCAATCATTTCTCTGTATTGTTCTCTGGATTTGTATGTAGTCAATGAGGCTCCTTTTGTGATTGAGCAGTGTGCTCTAAGCTATAAGCCTTCTTGCAAGTGCAAGCCCCTATATTTTGTAATATCTCTTCATATGGTCGGTGAATTGATATTGTGGATCACAAATCCCATCGTGGTTTTTCCTCTTTCAGGTTTTCCACGTATAATTTTGTGTGTTATGGTATCCATTTATGCGATTGGCTTATTGGTTGCTTTACTTCTTTCAATTATATATGTACCGATATACCGGTTGGAGTATGCATGTTTTAATAAGGTTAAATTTGATCATTTTGATAGAACACTGATTCACCCCCACTCTAAGTGTTCTTGGATTCCAACACTAGAGGCTACAAATATACATCAAACAAGTCTAATTCAGAAGTCTCTAGAATAGAGTTGAGTAACTTGCTCAACAATTTTCAACAAGACATTATCAATAATATGGCCACACAAACAGACACTCTTCAAGCAAAACAGAAACATGAGGCTACAGAGGAAATGTTTGGAGTATGCATGTTTTAATAAGGTTAAATTTGATCATTTTGATAGAACACTGATTCACCCCCACTCTAAGTGTTCTTGGATTCCAACACTAGAGGCTACAAATATACATCAAACAAGTCTAATTCAGAAGTCTCTAGAATAGAGTTGAGTAACTTGCTCAACAATTTTCAACAAGACATTATCAATAATATGGCCACACAAACAGACACTCTTCAAGCAAAACAGAAACATGAGGCTACAGAGGAAATGTTGGTTGAATTCTATCGTCATTGTGAACAGAAGGACTACAGATTTAAAAAGGTGGCAAGATTAGAGAGAAAATATAATCAATCAGAGTTTCATCCATTAGAAGATGACAAAGGCCAAATATTCTATGTAGCACAAAGGAGGCCCTGGGCTCCAAGACAAGGTATGCCACCAAATCCTTTATCTTTTAAGGGTCCATATTCTTATGCACCTAATCATTAATGGAAATATCCATACCCACAAAATTTTGGGAAACTATGGCACCCAACAATGGAATTATCAGTGAAATTATTGACTTAACCAACAAACCAATGGCAACCGCCACAAAGAAATTGGTAGCCACAACCAACAAATTGGTAGCAATCACAATAATGGAGAGAACAGTAATGGACTAACCAGCCAGCTGGTTACCTCTAATCCAACCAATCTGCCAACCAACCATTATGCCACCTACACTAACAAACACAAAACCTTTAAGGCCTACTTAGCCTGCTCCTAATCCCAGTAATAAACCACAGCATCAACAATAACAACCAGTTTATTCTACAGACTTTAACCAATACCCTGCATATGCAGTCAGCATAAGTGAAGTACACCTTCAACAGGAAAAAGCATTCCATCTCTTACTACTCTAGTTATAATAGAATTACCAAGTGAGGAAGAAGATCATGTTCATACCAACCTTCCTTTACCTGGTGAGCCAACTATTAATCCAAAACCCCCCATTTCCACAAAGACTAGTTGAACCACAACTAATATATGAGCTATCCTTTGACTTCTTCGACCAACTCAAACATGTGTGTATCAAAATACCTCTATTTCAAGCAATTAAAGATGTTCCTATATATAGTAAGTCCATTACGGATGCATGCCTCAAGAAGCCAAGAAGAAAGAAGAAAGATCCCACCACAATCCATGTGATGGGTAAATTCGTTAATATAATGTTGGGAAAGGTCATAATGCCTAAATATTCATGTTAGGACCCGGAGGCAACTGAGAGGGGGGAGAGGTGAATCAGTTGTCTATTAATTTCAACCCAAACATAACTTAATCAAACTTGATACTTAATATCGGTAAACCAAACTTAATGTCGATAAACAGATTAACAGTTAATATCAATATCGGTGAAACTTAATGCATGAAATAGAAAGAGAAACATCCACAACACATAACACAGAGATTTGTATGTGGAAACCTTGTAAGGAGAAAAACCACGGTGGGAAACCTTACCCACAATCAGATGATACTACTGCATATAGTATGTGTGTACAAATGGGGTCTACACATGCAAAAAAGCCAGCTGCCTAGAGCTCACTGCTCAATCACAAAAATGGGAGTCTCACTGACTACAATTGGATGATTAAATCCAATGATAATGTACTGCTCAAAGTAGCATCTCCAATGTTGGATTCAGTACCAATCAAGCTCTGATTGTCTCCTTCAAACCTTCCTTGAATCTTCAATTGATGTCTGTGTGAGTAGCTCTACTTATATTCGCATATACTAAATATCACAACCTTACCATACCATACTGCATACCATTACTTAATCTCACAAATGAGAACTTAAATATATACTAAAGCCTAAGACCAAATGTGTAGGTCGGCTCACTAAGAATATTACAATAAAATCAATTAAAACATGTCAAGATGTGATGCATTATGTCGACTCAACAATAATACTAATTGATTAAATGATCTCCATAACGTGTCGTGCTGATCTGGAAATAGATAACGCATGTCGGTCCATAACCTAGACCAATTTGCTGGTAACAAAAAATATGTCAACCCGCTTAGACCAATAACCAAATCATCAAAACCAAGTGTCCAAACCATGTCTTAGAAATAACCAAGTGATCTCCACATGATAACAAGTCATCCTCAGTGTCGATAAACAATATAACCTATCGGTGAACCAAATACCGATGACTGTGCATAAGTCACTGAACTTGTCGATGAACATAACCCAAGATCTCCAGAAAGATAAGTGTTGATAAGTGTTGACATCAATGACAAAACCAATGCAACATATCCATAATACCAACAATCTCCCCCTTTGACATTGATGGCAACACAAGATGGAAAAACCATCTCAGTGCCAAAGCACAAATGCCAGTAAACCAAAACCAACAATCTCCAAAATAGATAAATACCAAAAATTAAAATACAAATGCAGAGAGTATGAATCTCTCCCCCGATGAATAATCTCTCCCTAAAGGATAATGCTTTAATGTTTTTCCATAGATATCCCTCCCCCTTTGACATCAAATGTCAAAGCAATACAAATATCAGATAAAACCAGTTCATAGAACCAATTAGAAATACCAACTACTCCCCCTGAAAAGTAGATCTCCTCCATCAAAGCCGGAAAAAGGTTTCTCTGTAAATTATGTCGGTTTGATGTCAAGCATCAACTATCTAAGTCTCTACCGGTGAGGGTATGACCTCAAGCTTCTCTCTAAGATATTCAAAAGTTTCCTTAGGCAAAGGCTTAGTAAAGATGTCTGCAATCTGCTCTTTAGTATTCACATAAACCAGTCTCACTTCTTTTGCTTCAACATTCTCTTTCAGAAAATTGTATTAGATAAAAACATGTTTAGTTTTAGAGTGAAATACTGGATTCTTAGATATATCAATTGCTGCTAAATTGTCACAATAGATGATTATGAGTTCTTTTCATTTTACCTTTATGTCCTTCAACATTTTCTTAATCCACTATACCTGAGTACAATTAGTTGCTGCTGCAACATATTCTCATTTTGTTGTTGATAATGATGTACAACTCTCTTTCTTGCTCAACCATGAAATCAATCTGCTACCAAGAAAGAATGCCCTGCCGGTGGTGCTCTTTCTATCATCTACATCTCCTACCCAATTAACATCGGTGTATGCACGTAAATCAAAATTTTTATCTTTAGGATACCATAAACCAAGATTTGTTGTGCCTTGTAAATACCGGAAAATCTTTATTACTGTTGATTCATGATTTTCTCCAGGATTACTTTGAAATCTTGAAATAATACATACTGCATCATTATATCAGGTCTTGTTTGTGTCAAATACAGTAAACCTCCAATCATAGACTTGTATCTTGTCAGATTAACAAGAGTTGAATCATCCTTCAATGATAGTTTATCAGTTGTAGTCATAAGGGTACTTATCGGTTTAGAATTTTTCATACCAAATTTCTCTAGTAATTACTTCAAGTACTTTGATTGACATAAGAATATACCTTTATCAATCTGTGAAATATTCAATCATAAAAAGAATTTTATCTCCCCAATCATAAATATTTCAAATTCTTCCTGCATCTTGCGAGAAAAGTCTTTACACAATCCATCTTCTCCTCCAAAAATGATGTCGTCAACAAAAACTTCGATAACCAAAATATCTTCATTAGTCACTTTGAAATATAAGTTGATGTCAGCATTACCTTTAGTGTAACCAAACTTCATAAAATATTTGTCCAATCTAGCATACCAAGCTCTAGGAGCTTGCTTCAATCCATATAAAGCTTTCCTTAATTTGCAAACCATATCTTTAAGATTTGTCAATGAAAATCCATTAGTTTGTTCAATGTAAACTTCCTCTTCAAGATCAACATTCAGAAATGCACATTTAACATCCATTTGATATATTTTATAGTTCTTGTGTGCTGCAAATACAAGAAATAGTCTAACTGCCTCAATTCTAGCTAGGGGTGCAAAGGTTTCATTGTAATCAATTCCCTCTTTCTGTGAATATCCTTTTCACACTAATCTTGCTTTGTTTCTGATTACTTTACCATCTTCATTAAGTTTATTTTTGAATACCCATTTAGTTCCAATTGCATTTTTATTTTTTACGTCGGGGAACCAATGTCCATGTATTGTTTTTTTCAATTTGTTCCAATTCATCTTCCATAGCTTTAATCCAATGTTTATCTTCACATGCCTCAATGACAAATGTTGGTTCAATTTGAGAAATTAAACATACCTCTTCATTTCACAGTCTTCCTCTTGTCATAACTCTTTGATACTTATTCCCAATTATCTGACTTTTAGAGTGATTCAATCTTACATACTTGGGTGTGTTCACTTGCTATTGTTCTTCAGTCATTGTGGAATTCTCTGATGATGCCGATGTGACTGGATCAACATTTTGTACCGGTGTACTCTGTATAGGTTCATTTGTGATTATCTCAATTGTCGGTTCAGAATCCACAGACCTTGAATTTCTTTTAAAGTGTTCATCTATCTTCACATTTGCACTCTTAATGATTTTCTACAATCTTTTATTAAAACATCTATATGTTTTGCTCTTAGATGAATAACCAAGAAATATTCCTTCATCACTTCTAGGATCAAATTTACCAATATACTCATCTCTCCTAATGTAACATTTGCTTCCAAATATTTTGAAGTACTTAAGAGTAGGAATATTACCAAACCACAATTCATAGGGTGTCTTACCGGTTTCACCTTTGATGTGAACTCTGTTGAAAGTGTAAACAGTTGTATTCACTATTTCTTTCCAATACACATGAGGTAGGTTTTCTTCAGATATCATGCTTCTAGCTGCATCCAGAATAGTTCTATTCTTCCTTTGCACAACTCCATTTTGCTGAGGTGTCTAGGGTGTTGACAGTTGTCTTCTAATTCCATTCACTACACAAAATGTATTGAACTCCTTGGATGTAAATTCACCTCCTTGATCTGATCTTAAACATTTGATTTTCTTGTCAGTTTCATTCTCTACAATGCATTAAATAATTTGAATGTTCCAAAGGCTTCTGATTTCTCCCTGAGAAAAATAACCCAGCACATTCTAGAATAATCATCAATGATGATCATAAAGTATCTATCTCCCTGTAGACTTCTTGTTCTTATTAGACAACATAAGTCAGCATGAACTAAATCAAGAACATCATTGGTTTTCTTAGAAATACTCTTGAAAGTTGTTCTAACTTGTTTTCTCATCTGATATTCCTTACATACCGGATTATGAGGTTTTACAATCTTAGGTAAATCCCTTACTGCCTTAGATGAACTAATATTTACAATGCAATCAAAATTCGCATGACATGGTCTTTTATGTCTTAATCAACTTTCATCAATATGTGCAACCAAGCATGTCTTTTCATTGTTATTCAAATAAAAGATATTACCTCTAGTCTGATTACCGGTTGCAATTTCCAAACTAGTTCTATTCATGATTTTGCATTTACCATTCTTGAATTGTAACTAAAATCATTTTTCAACTAATTGACCAACACTCAAAAGATTATGCTTCAAACCTTCAACATAATAAACATTGTCAGTATTGTGCTTACCATCAAAAGATATAGTGCCTTTTCTTCTGATCAAACAAGCTTTGTCATCTCCAAATCTCACTAGACCTCCATTGTATTCCTGAAAAGATAAGAATTTACTTTCATCGCCAGTCATATGATGTGAACATCCAGAATCTATAATCCATTCATCATTTTCTTCAATTTTAGTTGTCAGGGCCTTCTCTACTGATGGAACAGAAGGTGTCGGTTGATTTTCTGTTATTGCAACAAAAGTCCATCCATTGTCTCCTGGTTCTTCATCAGAATCATCAGTAACTCCTTCATCAGCATAGTAACATGATTTGTCTCTATTCTTCTTAAATTTGTATCTCTGACATTCAAGGTTAGACTTATATGTTATTTGAGCTTCTTCTCTCAATATTGCATGTCTTTCGGGACATCTAGATGTCATATGACCAATTTTATTGCAGTTAAAACATTTAAAGGGTATTTTACCTTCATACTTACTTCCAATAGGACCTTTAGGCATTTTCCTTGCAAATAGTGGTTCAAGTTCTTCCAGTTCTTCATTTTCCTTCCTAATGTCTTCAAGTTCTCTTGCAAAAAGTGTTTTCCAATCAAATTTGTCAGCTGATGATGAAGATGCTACAGATGATGATGCTTTGAAAGCTAAATCTGTCTTAATTGTAGCACCAGGACCAAATTCTTCAAGCTCAAATGCTGAAAGTTTTCCAACCAAGGTATCTCTAGATACTGATGTATTAGGCATAGTTCTTAGCTCATTAATAGTAGTTACTTTAATTTTGTATGCTGGTGGCAATTCTCTTAAAACTTTGGAAACAATTTCATCTTCACTTAAGGAACCTCCACAGCATTGTATTCCCAAAACAATTTCATTAACCCTTTCCATAAAACCAAAAATTCTTTCATCTTCTTCCATTTTCAGACCCGGAAGCATTCCAATTTTGCAATTTTAACAGTGGAATCACCTTCATTCAATGTCTCCAATTTATCCCAAATAGCTTTAGCAGTAGATCAGTCTGATAGTCCCATGATTTGTTGATCTAACAAGGCACTCAAAAGTGTTTCTCTTGCTTTGCAATCATTCTCTTGATCCTTAGCCAATGTAGGTAGATTAGGTTGACCTGGTGTGGGAAAAATATAGCCATTTTGTATAACATCTCATATGTCTTTTCCAATGCAATTCAGATGTGTCTCTATTATGATCTTCCATATACCATAGTTAGTTCCATCAAGTTTCGGACTGTCCTTCCTGAAATGGTTAGTTGCCATAAAATCTCCTCAAGTTGTTAAACTTCTGCAAAAAGAGGACTTAGCTCTGATACCAATTGTTAGGACCCGGACGCAACTGTGAATTAGTTGTCTATTAATTTCAACCCAAACATAACTTAATCAAACTTGGTACTTAATATCGGTAAACCAAATTAATGTCGATAAACAGATTAACAATTAATATCAATACCGGTGAAACTTAATGCATGAAATAGAAAGAGAAACAACATCCACAACACATAACACAGATAGTTGTTGTTGTTTGAGTATTCTTGAAGTTCAGATGTTGATCGATGAAGATTTGATAAGTGGTGTTGGTGCAACTGTTACTGATGATTAAAACGTGCTTATTGGTGTTTCTTAATTACGTCCTATTTGTTTTGACAATCTGCATTGATCGGTATGCAAGTTTTTGGTGATTTTGTTGAGTCGGTGATATTCTTCGTGTTATGCAGTTTTCCTGGTGGTGTAGCGTGTTACGGTTGATCTTATCGTGATTTTCGGCGGTGTTGCGTGTTTGGAGATTTGATTTAGGTCCATCCTATGTCATGTATATCATTATATTGGTCTAATGGTCAATCTTTCTATCATGTGACGTAATTTTGTAATTGTGAGTTGAGGGTTTAGCTGACCTTGCGCTCAAGGTTGACAAATTGTATAAATAAGTGATATTGTCATGTAATTTGGGTATTGAGGTTGTGTCTGCATTATCAAAGAGTGTTGTATGTGCGAGCAAGTGATTCATCCTTCAGCATTGTGATTGAGCAGAGCTTAGTCCTGCAGAGCTAACAATTGTGCTAAACCGGAATCGTCATCAGGCATTTGGAGATGCTATTCTTTCAGTTTATTCCTTCCGGATTGTAATCTAAATCTTGTTGTAAGTCAGTGAGACTTCCTTGAGGTTTGTAGCCTTCTGGGCAATTATTTTTTGAGCAATGAGCTCTAGGAAGCGTGCATGAATGCCTATGCATTCCCCATTGTAATATTTCCACATACTACTGCAGAGTATCATCTTATTGTGGGTACGTTCCCACCGTGATTTTTCCCTTAACCAGGTTTTCCACGTCAAAATATTGGTGTTGTGTGTTGTGCTATCAATTTGCTTATCTTTGTTGTTACTGTAGTTTATCAGATCTGCATTTGAGGTTAAGTTTGATAATCCGGTAACAATTAATTCACCCCCCCCCCCCCCCCCCCTCTCTGTTACAAAGAATGTCTATTTTGTTCCTCAAAATGGACCGATTACTGTTGATGAGATCAAGGAAGCTGAAAATAAGATTAGAGAAAAGGAAGCATTGCTGAGTGCCTTGACCGATTCAGAGATGACTAATGTAATGGGACTTTGGACTGCACATGAGATCTGGGAGAAAATTGAAACCTTGTATGAAGGAGATAAACAAGTAAAAGTTGCTAAGCTGTAGAAATTGAAAGGGAAATATGAGATGTTGAAGATGGGAGAAGATGAGAACATAAACACTTTCATGGCTAAGGTGAATGATCTTGTCCTAGGTATCAGATGTGCCAATGGAACCCAGAAGAAGATAAAATTGTTGCTAAGGTGTTGAGATCTTTGCCTCCTTACAAACATAAGGTAGCTGATATTAATGAGATCTGCGGTGTGACTACTATGACTAAAGATATGTTGATTGGAAATATTGTTGCATTTGAACAAAGAGAATTTGGTGAACCGCATGGAAAGTCTGAGACAGCATTTAGAGCATTTGTATCCGGAAAGCAGAAGTATGATCCTGAAGAATGAAGAATATTCAGATATGAAAGAGAGAGAGAAGAGAAATGGAAGAGAAAGAAATATAATTGGATGAGCTTGAAGCATATATTGCCCAGAGACTGCCTAAAGGAGCGAGTAAGTATGATGGAAAATTGCCCTTGAAATGTTTCTATTGCAATAAGGTAGGACATTTTGCTTCTAGATGCCCGGAGAGAATGTCTAAGTATGATAGACATAATGAATTTGATAAGCATCGGAAGAACTGTTATTATGTTGTTGATGAAGGTGTTATAGATGAAGAATCAGAAGGAGACGAAGTTGTATTTCTTGCCTTTAAAGAAGATGGACCAGTACATGTTGATTCCACAAGCTACACTATTGAAGAGAAAACTTTAGCTGCTAAAGTTGAAGAGAAAGATGAATGGGTGATTGACAGTGGTTGTTCACATCATATGACCGGTGATTAAAAAAAAAATTGTGAATATAGAAAGGTATGATGGTGGAATAGTAAGATTTTGAGGTTCTATTTCCTTTGATAGTAAGCATAATACTAATGATGTCTTGTATGTTGAAGGTTTGAAGCATAATCTTGTAAGTGTTGGACAGATGGTTAACTAAGGTTGTGATTCGCAACTCAAAAATGGTAAATGTAAGAACCTAAATGCCTCTAGTATAGAGATTGCATCTGGAACTAAGACTGAAAATAATATTTTTAATTTGAATACTGGTGAGAAAAGTTGTTTGATTTCTCATATTGATGAAAATTGGTTGTGGCATAGGAGAATGTGGCATGTTAATTTTGATTCAATGATTAAAATCAGTTCTATTCAAGTTGTTAGAGATTTGCCTAAAATTGTTAAGCCTGCTAATCTGGTATGTAAAGAATTTCAAATGGGTAAGAAAACAAGGATTTCTTTCAAGAGCAAGCAATATACATCTGATGAATTGCTAGATCTTGTGCATACTGACCTATGTAGACCTACAAATGTTAGAAGTGTGTAGGGTGACAGATATTTTATGTTGCTAATTGATGTTGCTGTTGTCGGTGGAGAGGTGCAGGAACCTGAAAAATTAGAATAATCAAAAGACTCTGAGGTATGTAAGATTGAATCATTCTAAAAATCAAATTATTGGAGACAAAAATAAAAGTGTAATGACTAGAAGAAGGTTAGTTGCTAAAGAGGTATGTTTAATTTCCAAAATTGAACCTAAAGATGATGTTGAAGCTTGCAAAAATGAAAATTGGACGAGAGCTATGGAAGACGAATTAGATTAAATTGAAAAAAATAACACATGGGAGCTTGTGCCTAGACCTATAGATAAGAATGTGATTGGTACTAAATGGGTATTTAGGAACAAATTGAATGAAGTCGATGAAGTAGTTAGAAATAAAGCTAGACTGGTATGCAAACGATATTCACAAAAAGAAGGGATTCATTATGAGGAGACTTTTGCTTCGGTAGCTAGACTTGAAGCTATTAGATTGTTGCTAGCATATGCTGCTTACAAAGATTTCAAGGTATAGCAGATGGATGTCAAGTCAGCTTTTCTAAATGGTGATCTTGAAGAATAAATCTGCATTGAGCAACGTGATGGATTTTCATTATCAGATGATGGTGACATGGTATGTAAATTGAAGAAATCTCTTTATCGATTGAAACAAGCCCCTACAGCCTGGTATGCTAGTTTGGATAAGTACTTGCTGAAATTGAGATTTAATAAAAGTATTGCTGACAATAATATGTATTTTAAGATTGAGAATGATAACATCTTGATTGCTGATGTTTTTGTTGATGATATTATCTTCGGAGGAGATGATGACTTGAGTATGAAGTTTGTCAGTGATATGCAGAATGAATTTGAGATGTCTATGATAGGAGAGATGAAATTTTCCTTAGGTTTGTATACTTCACAAACTGGAAAAGGCATTTTTATATCGTTAGTGAAGGAATTGCTGAAGAAGTTTGGGTTGGATGACTCAAACCCAGTTGGAACTCCTATGGTGACTTGCTACAAATTGTCTAAAAATCATTAATCTTCAAAAGCTAATTAGTGTTTGTATAGATATATGATTGGTGGACTGCTATATCTTACTCAAACTAGACCAGACATTATGCATGTTGTGTGCATGGCTGGTAGATATCAAGTTGATCCGAAAGAGAGTCATGTCACTGTTGTAAAGAGGATATTCAAATACTTGAAAGGAACTGTGGATTATGGTTTGTGGTATCCGAGGAATGGTGATTTCATGTTATGTGCTTACACTAATGTTGACTGGGTTGGTCATATTGATGACCGGAAGAGTACCTCCAATGGTACATTCTTTTTGGGAAAGAAATTGGTTTCATGGGAAAATGTTGAAGGATATCAGAGTTATCTATGATGAGCCTATTGTCATATACTATGATAATTTCAGTGCTATTAACATGTCAAAGAACCCGGTGCAACATTCAAAGACTAAACATCTATTAATCAAATATTATTTCTTGAGAGAAAAAGTCACTGAAGAAGAAGTCAAGCTAGAGTATTGTTGATATTTTCACTAAGCCTTTGCCTGCAGATACATTTGTCTATTTGAGAGACAAGTTAGGGGTATCCACCCCTCCTGATGAGAACTAGATGCATTGAGTTGCATCAATCCGGTGGACTTCACAGCCTTATTTCTTTATCCGGATTGATGAGTTGGTGTTGCTCCTCTGGTGGAGTAGTCTGTTGGATTGGTTATATGTTTTTGGGAGAGAGTAAGTTTGGTTTTCTGTTTTGAGCATCTTTGGCATTGTTGTCAAAGGGGGAGAGAAGCATGTGAAAAACTATTTTATCTGTTTGATCTAAGGGGAAGTTTGTTGGATATGTTTTCTTTCTTTACATAAATTGTTTTTCACATTCATATGTTGTCATCAATGTCAAAGGGGGAGATTGTTGAGCATTGATGCTGCTAGGATATTTTGTTATTGGTGTCAACATATTCTTGCTCCGGTGATTGCAGATTTGTTTATGGTTTGGTGTATGGAGTATTTCTAGTATCATTATATTCTTCTTTATTGGTTTTGGTGATCCGAGAAGCTTAATTGATCATATCATATGATCCGATTTTGCAGTTTGTTTTTCTGATTAGTGCTTTGCAGGATTCACTATTTCCTTCGGTATATTCCGATGTGATCGGATCTTGAGATGAGTTTTTCAAAGATTGTTTGGGATTATATTGTGTATCTTCATTACAGAGTTCATGATTTGGTGCTCCGCAAGTTATCTTTCTTCGTGATAGTTGTTGTTGTTTGAGTATTCTTGAGGTTCATATGTTGATCGATGACAACAGCAACATCAATTGGCAATATAAAATATCTGTCACCCATGTTGACTCCAACATATCTACCATCCATCTTCCTTATTATTGTGGAATGTGGCTCTCAAATTTGCACTTCGAGAAATACCTGCAAGAAGATCGTGGTTGTTGAAAAGGGAAGATCGATGTCCAATTTATCAATTTGGGAACAAGATGGATCAACGATTGAGATTTGATGAGGCAGGTTGGTGAGAGAATTACTCATCCTGACTAGTTAAGTGACATGATTAGGAGTGAACATCATCTTTGAAGATAACTCCCTAGTTGATAATTAAGTGAGCCTCCACTTAGGACTTAAGTTGCCCCATTAAACACTTCAATCGGGTTGAGTGCATGACATACTACACCAACTCTATGTATATAGTGCAGACTAGTCAATTGAAGCTTCAAAAAATGTTGGAGGATGATAGGGAGACACCGACTAATGATTGGCTTGAAACTCTCCCTAAGGGGTTGGGTATGATTTCATTTTATTCTCACATTTCTACAATTAAGCTTCAAATCTAAGTCTTATCATTAAGTTATGTGATTCATGTATTCTTGATTTAATGCATGTTTCACATTTGATCATTTCATTTGGGGTTTTCTATACATATACTTGAGTAGACCTCCAATTTATGTCTATGCATCTAGGCTCGCTATAATCTTAGGCATACTTAAGATTTAGAGCACACAATATTGTTTTAGATTCAACCTGGCTATTTGTGGTGATGCAAATCACCAAAATGGGAGCTTGACAGAGGCATATACCTATATAGCCACAAAACTATCTTGTTTGTTTTGTACGTTCAACTATAGGTCTTTGTTAGGGTTTGAAGAAAGGAAATTGCTAAAGACCCAAAAACAAGAAACACCTACAAACTTCATCAAAAAGTGACTAGGCACTGGCAACTAGCGCCCCAATCCACCAAGACTAGGACACCCAACACTATAGTCGTCCCAGTACAAAATATTTGACAGAAAGATAATTCATACTCTTAGGATTTCAGATCTGGATTTTGTGCTTAGTTATTCATCAATTAAACCAAAGCACCTAGCTATAGTGTCCACACGCTTTCAGCTCTACTTTCAGGCATGAGCATATCTAACTCCTTATTTCATTTTTGTTTTGAAGCATCAAATAGTTTCATTAGTTCAATTGTTCATTTATGCATGCTTAGGACCTAGTTAGTTTGCATTTTGAATCAGACAAGTGATATTTCAAAGAAGCAATGGAATAGAACCCAAAGGGGTTACTTAACTCTCTAAGTAAGATTTATTCAAGCATATACACCCCTTTAGAGGTTTGTAAATTAGTGTGTAACGAAAGAGGTTTTGGACCTAGTTGATTTGATAACTAGTTTTCTCCTTCCCTTTTTCACCATGATGAACCCAACATGCTTGCATCATTTTTTATTTCTTTTTTCATTTTTGTTTCATTTCAAAACAATAAAAAAAGCAAAAATATCTTGTTTTTCATTCATTATTATTGTGCTTCAATTACATATACATTTTGAATGCTTTGTTTCATTAGATTGCATCATTTCATTGCAATAATTATAGCAAGTGTTTCTTTTTATAGATTAGAAAAGAAAAACAAAGACCAATCCCTCTCTTGGAGAAAGTTGTTGAGCCATGTTGGATCTTATTTTACAAGAATTACATACCTTTGATGAGTTGTTCAGGAGTGATGATTTTGATATGTTAGATGGAGCCCTCGATGACTTCATCTCTATCGAGTCATCCTCTACAACTCATAGACCAACCTTTATGCAAAGATTTATCAACATGATACATGTGATTGTTTTTTTTTTTAAAACATGAGAAGTCTAAAGATTGATGTGCACCTTTAAAAAAAGGAGTGATTGTCAAAAAAGGTGGTAGAAAGCCTAGTTCCATCTTCGATTATGCAAAATCAAAGACACAAAGAGATAAAATACATCAACATAGTTTTCATGGAGTTGCTCACGCATACAACACAAGAAACAATAAGCAACCTAATCCTATGTAAGTTGTTCCTTCTTTTCCTCCTTCTCAACCTAAAAACTTTGTGCTACTCTCGCCAAGATATCCCTTTGGGAATTGATCCAAATGTCATCCACATACATGGAATGCTTCAAGAAGCCTTGCAGAAGTAAATTTTCCACCTCCTATGGGACCGAATGATGTGGCCTCCTTGTCAAAATGTACACATGCAACCAAAAATGACCATGTGTTTTCTCAACATGTGTTACCTTCTGAATGGATTCAAAATCAATATGATCTTCTTATGATTATTATCCTTATAAATGGTAAAGCTATAAGATGAACTTTAGTGGACAACGGATTAGGTCTTAATGTGTGTAGCATTGACTTGTTATGTAAAACAAATGTAGATACTTCTCTTATTCAACCCAATTCTCTTTATAGTTGTCTCTTTGATATTTTTGGTTGATAGTCATTAATTATAATAACATTACCTATTGAGGTAGATCTTGTAATTTTACCTACACCTATCGATGTCATGCCTGATACCCTCACCTATAACCTTCTTTTAGGAAGACTTTAAATTCAATCTATGCAAGCAATTCCTTCAAATCTTCACCACAATCTTACTAGTTGTTTACAACAACCAAATTTATTCTTTAGAAAGCGATAAGAATTACAAAGTTGTTTGCAAACCAAACTTGGATCTAAATATCCTTTAAATTCTTCTATTCCTTCTCCAATCCAAATGGATACACCATCTCCTACCGAACATACCCCTTCACTTGAAGAGGTACTCTTTGAAGATGATTGGGGGTCATTAGATTTTACACCCTCATTTGTGAGTGAATTTAAAATCCTTGCATTAGAACCTAAGACCAAAGAGGATGACATGGTGATATCTACAAAAGAATCAACTTCTTCTAAGCAACTTAATAAGGATGACATGGTGATATCCTAAGTGAGTGGGTTGTCTTAACCCTTGTGGGCAGATGTGCTTTGTTTGTTTTGGGTTGCCTGTAGTTTCTCACGTAGCTTGTCTCATTAGGGTTTCTACCATTTCTTTATCTGGTAGGCCTGTTGGTTTTTTTTCTCTTTTTTGCAGCATCGTTTTGCTTTTGTTGGAAGTTGTAGAGTCAATTGTGCTAGTTTTTTGGCTATGGTTTACATTGTTAATATCTTTGCGCATCGTGTTTTGTTGGGTTCTAGATCCCAGTAAAATCTAATGGGTTTTGGGTGCCATAAGTCCACCTAGATCTATGTACAAAAATAGAACTCAAATCAAAAAACTAAATGCAAAGCAAACTTTGGATGTCCTTCCTATTGTGTCTAGCTACCCTCCGTAATAGCTTGCCTCATTGCCTGCATCTTGGTTGGCTGAAGTTCTTGCTTACATGGCATCATAACTCTTGTAGCAGAGTGGACCCCTCTGGAGATAAAAAGAGGATAAAACAAATAGTGTATCTTTCACTATTTAAAAGAATTCTTTAAAATCCCTAATCTAATTTGTTGCATTGGAGTTACCTTGTGTGAAGTTCAATATCTACAAATGATAGGGACTCAACAATCTTGTAACTCTCCCTAAGATGTTGGTTGCGATTTCATATTATTCTCACATTTTTGCAATTAAGCTTCAAATCTAAGTTTTATCATTAAGTTATGTGATTTGTGTTCTTGAGTTCATTCATGTTTTACATTAGATTAGTTCATTTAAGGTTTTCTTTAATGATACTTGAGTAGAACTCTACTTTATATATGCATCTAGGCTTGTTACCATTTTAGACACACTCAAGATTCAGAGCACACACTATTGCTTTCAAATTTAACTTTATTATTTATGGAGTTAGAAATCACCATGGGTGCTTGACCGAGGCAAAACCTTATAACCACAATACCATCGTCTCTTTGTTAGAGACTGGAGATAGGAAGTTGCTTAGGACCCAAAAATAGGAAACATCTAAAAATTTCATCAAATAGAGTAGACACTAGCAACTAACACACCAATCCACCATGGCAAAGGTGCCTAGCTCTAGAATATGTGCTCAAAATGATGACTTAACTCTCAAGGTTTCAAATCTGGAATATGTGCTCAATTGTTTCATTTATTAAATTGTTTATTTATGCATGCTTAGGACCTAGTTAGTTTACCTTTTCGATCAAACAAGCGATCTTTCAAAGCATCAAAGGATTTAAACCCAGAGGGATTGCGTCAGTCAAGCATATCAACCACTTCAAATGTTTGTATTTCAATGTTTAATAAAAAAGGGTTTGGCCCTAGTCAATTTAATAACTAGTTTTCTCCTTCCCTCTTTCACCATTAAACACAACCCTAATAAGAAATTGTTTTAGGTAAAACCTATTTGGGTCCACCTCACAAAACTCACTTCAAACTTTCCCTTCCTCGATACCTTTCAATGCCCCCAACCTCCCAATCCTTTGCCAATTAAAGTGCGTCTCCTTCAAACCAAAGTTCTAAACTATCCCTTACTTGGTTATCATATGGACCTCACCAAATTCTTGACTTAAAGCTCAATTTATTCATCAAGTGCTTTCTCGAGGTTGAAGATGTTAGCTCCCTTCTACTCAAGTAATTTTAATGTCATCCTCAACATCCAAAAGTTTTCTAAATATATTTGCTAAACTTTCAAATATTTAACTCCTACCAAGCCTTCTCTACCAACTTTAAACCCCCAATTTTATGATACTTTTCCCCAACTTCTTTTAGAGTTAAATTTTCATCCTTTTCTATCCCCAAGTACCTATCAAGGTATTCTTGACTAAAAAGCATTTTTGGAAATATTGCCATGTCAAGCTTCCCTATTTAAATAGCAACAACATACCTTCATGGTATGGATTATTTATCACTCCCAATCCCCAATACCAAGACATGAAAGCATTAAGTATATACTCAACCCTAAATTAATACATTTTCAGCTTTTCAAACTCACCTATCTCTCTGCATGCCCAAAAGACCATTTATGACTACATTTAGCATGATGCATTTCTATACTACGATTTCTCCAACTAACAAACCTTGTTCATCAAAAGGGCACAAATTTGCATGCAAGCTAGATAAATTAAAACACAACATCCCAATACCCAGAAATTATTTAGAATTAAAATGACACAAATTTGAGAGGAAGAAAGGTAGAGCAACCCATAGTATATTTAATGTAGTGGTTAGTGTTTTGACAACCCAATATCTACACATCTGCTAGTTGCATTTGCAACACATTTTATAGCTCGCCCAAACCGCATCACATCAAATATGGTGACAATGTATTAAGATGGTTTCCTTTCTTCCCTCCTTAAAAGTCAACAATTTCATTACCGGTTTTCATTTGGTTTGAGATGTGAATTGCAACACATGTACAATTATGAGCAAAGGATGACAAATCCTTTTCATGTCATCACTTTTTATCATCATAAGGCTCTCATGTTGGTTGTATACCAAAACAACAAATCTACATATATCACCTCCTTTTGAAATGGGCTCTCCCACTCTCAAGGCAATTGTTACCTTGTCGACTCCTGCCTGCAGCTCTGCCTTTGCTCATGCCTACATCCGTCTGTGCCTTTGCTCATGCCTACATCCGTCTGTTGTGCCTTCCAATGTTTATGTGGGTTGTGCGACAATGTCTAGGGTGGACATGAGTGTTGTTAGCGTCGTTGGGTCCTTCCTGCCTGGTGTGCCCTCTTTTGCTGATTTAACCCCACTTCCTCCTCGCGTTGGTGTTGTTACTTCTACACCCACATCCCCTGGTTTTGTTGTCTAACTATTAAAAGAAGGAAAAAGATATGTCCAAACAATTTCAATTATAACCAAAAACAATGTTTTGAATAATCTAAATAAATAAATAAATAAGAAAAAAAATAATCACAAGTTTTAAAGGATGGTGTTAACCAAAACAGTACATTGAACCATCTACCAAAGACTAATATGTTAAAGAATTCATTCAAGTACAATCCACTATGGTTACATCCATATTCCATTAATTAAATTTCAACAAGTGCATACTACAAACTTAGTACATTCAAATCAAATACATAAAATATTAAAGTTAAAATGCATGCAACAAAGATCTTTTCGAAATAGTTATCATAACAAACTTTCTCCCCATCCAAATGAAAAAACATTTGGTCAAAGGTGATGTAAACCCCAAACTCGAATTGATCCTAACCTCCCCTCATCAACTTTATTGAAACTTGTAGTTGATAAAGCAATATAGGTATAATGATTAAATTTCTAACATTCATTACATCGTCACATTTACACTCACCTATGTCCAAGTTACTTATAGTTGATAAAACAATCGGTATAAAGATTAAATTTCTAACATTCATTACATCCTCACATTTACACTCACCTATGTCCAAGACTACAAAACGTTGCTACTTGTAGTTGATAAAGCAATAGTTAAAATTACTATTATTTCTCTAAATTCATTGTGTCCTCATACTTGCAAGCACCCATGTCTAAAATAACAAAAAATCAACCAATCCACCAATCATTCAAAACACAACCCCATGATTCAACAACACAAAACCCGACACATCATCTAGCATATGCAATCCAAGACTCGTAATTGCAGCCACTAAAATCCATTTTCGTCTTAGAATTGGATTGGAATCTTGCAAATGACCTACACTTTAAATTGAAAAACTCGCCAAATCCCATCATTCAACATGACCAATCAAACACAAATTCAATATTACAAATCAAACACAAATCCTACATCATATAACTAGCATATGCATTACAAGACTCGTAACTGCAGCCCAAAACAACACACAAAAATCTATTTTCATCTAGTAGTCAATGACTTGCCTATATAAAAATAATAATTAAAAAATATAACCCATAATAATAAAGCACCCCACCTCCCAATGTAGAATTGAAATGGAATCTTGCAAATGACCTACACCTTCACTTGAAGAACTAAATAAATATAGTGGGTAAATGGCCAAATATTGTGGATAAACCATAGTTATTACATCTATCTTCTACTTTCTACTCCGCCATGGTATAATGGGCAGTGAGGAATGTAATCTAACAACAAATCCCGAGACAAAATGGTCTACCTAGTTAATACGCAAAACATACAATGTAACATCATTAATCATCATGCACTAATAGATACTCTCACACACCCTAAACTCACGTAATCATCACTATCTCTAGCAAATTAGATGACAATTTCATCTTCATATTACATTGAATAACCAAAATAATCATCTTAACGAAGAGTTAAATAACCATCTTATAGCTTCCATCCGATCTTATTTATTCCTACAATGTATAAATACAAATTTTATGATTCGACGTAATCATAATACTTAAAATGATTCAAGCAAAAACTACATAAATATTATACTCAAGAATGGAATAAGTAACATATACAAAATTAAATTATTGCAACAAAAATCTACTATACTCAAAAAACAAATACTGTGTAAGTTAACATTCTATTTATAAGTAGGATGTTAGCTAACATTCTATAACCAATTCCATATATGACAGAATTTAAATCACGCACCAAATAATTAAAACCCACTTTTCTTGAGAAAAAAAAAATTGCTTTCTAAAGACCAATGCGGAATAAGTGCCAACTAACGTGGTCATTAGGCGATGAAATGCGAGTAAAATGGGTTTATCGAGACTCGTGTTAAAACTCAGAATGCTATACATGAAGATAACATTAAAATAAAAATTGTACAGCTACTATGCATAGTTCTTGCAAAAATATACATAGATTACTAAAATGATGAGCAATTCAATCAAAAGTATTTCAAATCGCGTAAAATTAGTAGCCACAAAAGACTTAAAGAATGAAGAGTTCTAGATCAATATACACATTGCATCGTTGGCAGTTTGTTTTCAGAGCGCATATTTGAAGGGTGCATGGACCCATTTACATGAACAAAATTATACAGCGGTAAAATGTGAAACCATGTACACAGTTTGGGCCACTGAAAAATATGTGTGCGATAAGAAGTCTCCGATGAAATAAATTATCAATTACATATAGGCTATTTACATAGATAATGAGCAAAAATATACAGCGTTATATTTTGAAACCATGCATTACGCTGTATGGGCATTTCAAATAATAAATAAAAATTTATATTTATATGATACTCTAAAAATATAAATTATCAATATACATATGGGTCATTTCTCGTCTGAATTCAGAACGTTTTAAGGTTTAAATACCATCAAGCCTACTTATTCGATCATACAGACCAAAATGCAAAACAAAATAAAAAAAACAGAAGCGATTTTCTAATCACGCAGATACACAGACAAATATGAAAAGATACCTTTTTTCCAACTGGTCTAATCACCAATTTCTGCACAGTTTAATCTTGCAACATTAGCACATATGAAATCAAAATGAAACTGACGATGAACATTAGAACACCACAACCTAAACTGCGGGTGGAAAATTAGAAGCTCTCGCCTCGACAGCATGTTGTGAAAATAGCCAATCGCTAATTAAGCCTTCCAAAATAAACCACTGCAGATAAAGATGAAGTTTAACTCTACATTAAACCTCTACATCCCCCATGCATAAGCCCTGTCTACAAGTATATCTTATGCACACCATCCAATTATATCGTCTTCAAAATGTCACTGGGAAAAATTATTTTGCTGGGAGGCAACAATTTCCTTATGCAATTATAAAACATTTGCAGCTAGAATTTTAAATATGCTCCTCCGCCCCCCCTCTTTCTAAATGGTTGCAGCTTGGCCAACTATCGATCGAGCATGTTATATTGTAGTTATTGAAATAAGTACTTTTTAGAACTCGATGTCACTGGCAAACTATAAATCTCGGGTAACATACAGCAAATTTATGCCACGTGGGATATAATTAATTGCGTATCAAGCTATAGTTGAATTCTTTTAAAGTGAAAAAAATAATGCAGCAGTCAAATCTGAAACTGGAACCTCAGTATTAGACCACCTATAAGTTGACTTCTTTTCCAGTGAAAAAATAATGCAGAAGTCGAATCTGAAACAAGAATCTCAGTACTGAACCACCCTATTTCTCATCTCTATAAATCATTCTAATTAGAATTTATTCACCGCTACCATTTCCAAACAATACAATCATGCGGTCATGATTCCAGAAACGTTCTGAAATTTAATTGAACGGTGTATCAGATAGGTACAGCCACGACTAAGCATATATATACCAAACCCATAGTAAACCATTGTCTCGGTTTACCATCACAGGAAAATTTCCTTGTAACCCCCTTTGGTCGTACAAATTACTCCAATGATTTGGATTATTTTTAAATAAAAAACTAAGCCAGTTGAAACCAGCAACACACACCCAAAGATCAAAAGGGTGATTCACAATCCATAATCTTACGCAACTTGGATTTCTTGGGTGAAATAGCCCATACTATCTATTATCACTGGCAAATTTTCTTATCGTCCTTGATTGAATAGTTTCTACTATTTTGTGTCCCTAGATCCCCTACATGAACCCACGCCTACCTTAATAAAAACAATTCTAATCAATCAAGGATGACCTCCATCAAGCACACAATATAGATTTCTTCGGTCAAATACCCATACAATTTACTGTCTCAATGGAAAAATTTCTTTACCATCCATCTTGATTGAATAGGTTCCATAAAAACCTAGATATTATTCTTTTTAAAGATTAGAGCACTCAAACATACCAGCATAATCCCAAACATACATTACACAACAATTTTGATTAATCAATCAAGGGTAACTCTCATAATCATATACACACGTTATATTTCGTCAAGAGATCCCCCATGTATCGTTCAGCTCATCGTTGTATAAGTTTCTTGACCTTCCCTTCATCTTAAGTGCTTAAGTTCCTTTGCAAGGCACCTTGCAGAGAGTGTTGCATTAACCTTTAAACAAATAAATGAAGTGTAGTCTTTACCTTCCCACTTTAATGCTTAAATTAACTCATATCCTGATTTCTGAAGAACTTATCTTCAGACCAGTGGGTTGAGCATTATACCAACATGGACTTTAAGGCAGAGGATCTGACGTGCTTTTCACTCAAATCTAAAAACCAATAATTATGTCATAATGGGAAAGTTTATGCCAACTTGGTTTATATCTTCAATTACAAGCAAACCATCCAAAATTCTTTCTAATGGCAAGCTTTCACAGTATCAAGGCATAATGAAGCACTTTGCAGCAATGGCGAAGCAAATTTTCCATTTTGCCATATAACAGTTCAAACTTAGATATATCTTGCTGATCTAACAACATCCCATCATTAAAGGTGCCGGAAAGGCAAGAATATGAAAACATTTGTAGATCAGCTTAAGATCCATAATACTGAAATGAACTTGTAATATGCACTTGGGAGATGATGCATAGAACCTCTATCTGCAAGGGTCCTACTATGAAAATTCCTATCAAAATAACAAAGTTCCAGATACAAGCAAACAATAATGTGACTACTCATCTTCCATCCTATGCCATCCCACACAGATATAAAATATCTTTAATATATGAAACAGTAAATCCTGCCACCAGAATCTCTTCAAATTCTCAAGCTACTAACTAGCAGCTTGTATAATTTCTCTGCACTTTCATTCTCATTCAGCCACTTCAAGTCACAAGAGCTTCTTCTCAAGTACTTAATTCAAAGAATGCTGCCTTAAAAAAGTTAAGTTATGCCTCTCAGAGCCTGAATCTATTCCAGCCTATGGCAGCCTCATGATCACATATCTGTATGCCATAGAGATGTGTAAGGAGACATCATACTAAGACAACTCAGTAGTCTACTACTCAAACCCCAGTAAACTCACAAACACAAAATTAGTCTTCATTGTCAGAGCCACTAGAATTTTTACAGTATAAATCTGATAATTAAAACAAGAAAACAAAAGACTTACAGTTTAATAATAGGATGAACCACTGCCACCTAAGTACCCACCACCCATACCACGACTTGAATACAAAGACGAGTAGGAACCTCCACCAATCTGCATAAGGGAGGAAACAGTTAAGAATGCTACAAAATACAATACACCAAAACAGAAAAATATCAAGGTACATACATCAGCACCGCTGGATGACAAATAGTCATTGCCATAACCAGAAGAGTATGCTCCACCCGTTTCACTGCCACCTAGTGAACCTAAAACAATTACTAAACAATGTCAATAAATTAATCATAAACAAATTAATTTGAAGAGAATTACATGCCATCACATAAAGTGTGTACTGGGCATTACGGACATGTAAAAGGATGAATGCACAAGTTTACCTCCATAGCCCATGCCAGATTGATGTCCCTCATATAATCCATATGAATCTTGTCTAGCACCACCTCCATAACCTAACTGAGAGCCTCGTCCTAGTCTGAACAGCAAAAGACTAAGTCACAATTAAAACAAGTAAAAATAAAGGAACCTGGCAGATTCAAAATAATCAAAATACAACCCAGCTAAAACCCACCTGGCAGATTCACCATAATCCCCATACTGTGATGCACTGCCACTGACCCCATAATCCATGCGAGGTCTAGAATGCCTCATTGAAGGATCTGCATATCTAGATGGCTCATCCTGCAACATATTATTTTAGCTGGTTGTTATTAAAATACATAACATAACCTCTATAAATAAGACCAATGGTACAATCTCAGGGGATGAGTGCCCACCACAGCTGTATACGGTCGTTTAGACCCTGAAACCGTATCATAATCACGTCCACGATTATCACGATATGGCCGGTCCATGCGCCTACCATAGCTTTCCTCTGGATATGGTCGGCGAATAGCTGTCCTTGACACCCCACGAGGCGCACCATCCACATAGCCCGATCCACGTGCTCCATAGCTATCTCTATAAGATGATCTCCTTGCAGCAGCAGCTCTGGTAGCAAAATCAGGAGCAGATCTAGTAGAAGATCGTACCTGGCGATCATCATATGCTTCCTCACGTCTTCCATAATCTCTCCTAGAACTGCTTCTAGGATAGGCTGGAGCTGAGAAATTTAGCAAATGATATTTTAAGGCTAAAAATATCCAATCAAGACAAAACTTGCCAACAAGCACAATAAGATTTACCATGAAATAATGTGATAATAGATAATCATAAAAACCTGGGGGACGCCTATCTCGAACCCTATCTACATGTGGTGGATTTCTACTTGGTACTCTCTCTGGTACATGTTGAACTACATTTCGTCCCAAAGGACGCTTCATTCCACGACCTGCAATTTGACCACCTCGACCAACAAATCTCCCACCACGTCCTGTAAACCTCCGAGGCTCTAAACGTCCTGGAACACGTCCCCATGGCCTTCGGATACCACGCCCAGCACCACGTACAATCCCACGGCCAATCCTATAATCTCCTCTAACACCATGTTTCATTAATCTTCCTTTCTGATGAGGCTTAGATAGTCTTGCCTTCACCTTCACCTGTAAGATACACACCTATTGCTTAACAAAACAAATATTAACACAATTCAGCAGACAAACTTAAGAAAAGAGAATACACTTTACCTTACTGTCCCCTTCTCCAAGCTCACTGTTGCTCAAACCATTTACACATGCCACGGCTGCATCATGAGTTGAAAAAGAAACGAACCCAAAGTCTCTGCGCTTTGCAGTTGGCATGTTACGTGCTAGCTGAATTTTCTCAATTTCACCATATTTTTTAAATTGCTCTCTAACACGATCCTCATCCCAAGTAGCTGGCATGCCATCAACAAATACAGTTTTGACCTGCAATTCAGAACACAATATAACATTCCAATCAGAAACAGCTAAATATGAGATTTGAAATCTAGCATCTGTAGAGCACTATTTCCCTCTGAAAAAAAAATATGAATCACAAGAATAAGATTCTATCAAGCAGTTGGACTAAAAAAATATTTACAGAAAAATCAGAAATACCGTAATATAAAAAATATAGAATGGCATGTGCAAATTTGTGATCAAACATCTTCATATAAGTTTAAAACTTTCAAGGATGACAAATGCATACCTGTGCCATAACTTCCTCATCAGGCTCAACAAAAGTTTCTGCAAACGACACTTTAGCAGATCTATCAGTACCAAAAACAACATCCCGTTTCTGTAGCCTTTTGTAAGCATTCATAGCATCAGAACGAGCAGAGAACTCCATAAAGGCAAACCCACGGTTCATTCCCTCATTTTGAGAATCTTCAACTAGAGTCAAATCCTCAATATTCTCAATACCGTAATGCTTCAACCTTTCTTTGAGCTGAAAAACACGAAAAGAACGAAAAATTATATTAGTGGCATCCCTGTATTGTCCTGTACATGACCAGTTTTATAAACAAAGAGAAAAACTGTAAGATCCCATCCTACAGAGTTTTATAAAGTTCAATTAGACAGTTCTGCAAAAGATATTTCTGCACTTTCCATCAACAGCCTATTCACCACCTCCCGCCCCCTTTTATAGCCATAGAATTTTTCTTACATTATCTCCCTTAACATTGCAATAATTGAAGTCCATTCATAAGAAGGGGCAACAGACTGATAATTACAGTCCCCCCTTACAATAATTACCAAAATTTGCAGCACTCTTCAGTAAATTATGATGATAGGGACCTAGGAGATTGACCTTTTCATTGTCTTTTGCAATAAATCTTGGCTAGACCGACACTGTAAATTCACTAGCAGGCAGCATCAATAGTCATTTCTTAACACTAAAACCAGATCAGTTTACAGAAACTAGCTATTGCACTGTTTTCCGAGTACATATGCTGTCACTATCATTCTTTCCACCATTATTTCATCCAAGGAATTTTAATCCATGTTAAATCTGTTTAAAAACTCACCCTGTTCAAGTCTCTCTGCATTGATTAAAAAAAAAAATTCTTTGTAAAACTTCGCTGGCATTTCCAGTGCAGATGGAGGTGTCACTTTGAAAGCCTAATAACCTACAAAACATTTGAGATGTTATATTTGCTGGCTGGGAGTCTGTTGTTAAGACTAAAGTTTTCACATCAAAAGTTAAAATTCTCATGCCCCTATTTCTCTCCTGCTTGCTGTAATTCATGGTTAGTTAAACTTACGACTTCCAATTGTAAATTACAAGATCAGTGAAATAAAAGATAAAATCTCTTTAAAGTTAGCATTAGGTGGCAGGGATGGGAACCTTACAAGTAAATTCCATGTAAATATTAATACACTTTCACCATGATTCAACTTAAGATTACATGGCTACATCAATCTGGGAATCAATTTAGGTGACCCAAATGTAGTTGTTGCCTAAAGCTTTAATGGGAAAAATTGAAAAATGATAATGGTTTGACAAAGCCTTAAAACATACTAATGCATGATGCTACTTTTAAGTCGTACAAATATGATTGTTGTTCCTCGAAACTCCTACCAGCTCAATAATAATATGGTCCTACATAATACCAACTCTATGATTATGTATGTAAATATTTCTTATTGATTTAGGGAGTATAAAATCAATTGACAAATAAAACAGCTCACTGTATAACCCCCTACATGTGCCTCCTGTTACATAAGTGATTGAATCAGATGACAGAGGAGTTGAAGCTAGTTTCAATGGGGACAACGGTCATTGATTAGGCTCCTCAGCTGGCATCAGCAAAATAAGACTTGCAACTCTTTGATGCCCATCAAAAAATCAATTTTGTGTGGCACATTCCTTTTTTAAAAATAAAATAAACTCAGGATTCAAATTTCAATTGAATTTATGCTTCATATATCACACCTGTCACAAGATTCACCAAATTGAAATCCTAAATTCGACGAATTCCAATAAAATTTAAAAAATTTGTTCACATTCGCCCTAAATTGGCATAAAGAAAAGGCTAGGGTTTTTTCCGGCAATCTGTTACACATTCTGGAGGAAGAAGCAGAATCTCAGGCGGAAATGAAGAAACCTAGCGATGAAGTTCTTGACCTCCATCTTCCTCTCACTCCATGTTGGAACATGGGCTTTTTCCCCACAAACTCAATGAAAACAGTCACAGACAATGACATGATTGCAGACTATGCCCGAAACATTACAAGCTGCCATCGAGCCAATGAAAAGCGTCACAGATAATGCATTCTGAAGCCCAGTCCATACTGTTTTACGAACCCCACTGCCATGAATATATGTTAAATAATAAACATATTATAAGGTCACGATGGATTTTCCGATCTTATAATATATTTATTATTTAATGTATATTATTTTCCATGTTTATTATTATTTATATATCAATAAATTAAAATTAAGAATTTTAAACAAGATTATATTGTAATGGTTTTTAATTTTATTATATTGTATCCAAAATTTAATAAAGCATTGTTTTAATTATTTTAATTTAATTAATATAAAATATTTATACTAATTTTCAATTTAATATAATAGTATATTATATTGTAACCAAAATTTAATAATGCGTTGTTTTAATTATTTTAATTTAATTAATATAAAATATTTATACTAATTTTCAATTTAATATAATAGTATTTTATTTAATAAATAATAAATTTGATCATTTTATTTCAAATTTATTATATTTTATAATATTATTTCAATACTATATAACACTTTATAATTATTTTGATAATTTAATAAATTTATTATTTATGTATTTAAAAAAAATCAAATTTATATAAAGCGAATTTGATTTTAGAATGCTTTTCCAAATTTTTATCCTTGCCGAGTTTCATCTGAATTTAATTGTTGCCGAACACAAATTCGAATTCCAACCTTGTGACTTAGTATCACACTGCCATAGAAGTTGCATTTACATTTATCTTTTCATAGGGCATCAAAGAGTTCTCACCACAGTAAATAAGTACAGTTGAGCAACAATGCATGCTTGAGTAGAAGTGGTAGAAAAGAAATCATAAGACAAATCAAAGGGTAAATGAGGTGGCTACATCTAACTATATCTGTTGACAAAAAACACAGTGAGCTGACAAATACATTTGTTTGCTATGTTTCAATTTCATATCTAGGAAAAAAATGCTATTTAAAACATGAGGGGTGCTAAAAGAAATATTGCCTTGAAAAGGCTTTTTTGCTCAAAGAGCATGTTGATATTACCATTCAACTCCAACAGTATTAGAAAGATCTCTGCACCCATATATCTGATAAAGATAAAATATCAACCGAAATTATCAAACTATCCAAAATTATTAGAAACCAAAAGGCATGTTCTCCCTTTAGGCCTAATGTAAATATTTCAGATTACACTTTTAAAAAAAACATTTGTGAGCAGAAATGATAAATATTAATAAACAAAAAGTGAAAGAAAGAGTAACAGAATGTGATCCATTGCGTACGAGGTTTTATCATATTGATCAGAAAGCTCATCTGATAGATGTGATATAGAATGAAACCGAATTTTCCGCGGTATATAAACTTATGACATGTGACATTGATTCGAGGACTATTTTTCATCTTTCATAGGTGTATGTAACAAATTGAAAGGTTTAACTATGTATCCCTGGTTTCAAATGACAATATTGATATACTCGCATCTGTTTCTGTTTCTATTTCTACAATTATTATGTGTGACTAAAGAGTCCAGTTGCATGAATTTTTCTATAAAATGCTTCTGTTTTCTGATTGTGAGATTGAAGTTTGCATCGGACAAAAGAAAAAATGACTGTCTTTCAATGAGCGAGATGCGTATATTTCATGATGTTCAGAAGGCTCATTCAACAGTTGAAGATTTCATACCAGCCTCATTGTTTGAGTTGGCAGTGAAAGATTTTTTAAATAGTAAGTGTTGATTACATTTTAGCTTGATTTTCTGTAGAACTAGGCTCCCTAACCTTGACAAACTATAGCAGAGAAATTTATGAACCAAACACTGATAACATTTATCGTGTCAATAGTCAAGGATAGAAATTTTCTTATCAGAATAAAAAATATGGTACGAAATCTTACAGCATCCTTTGTCCATGTTTTGCAAATATTCCCTAAGAAAAGTGTGTCATTGTCCTGACTCGGCGAGACCCCACAAACTTTTCCCTTTACCTGTATATAAACAAGAAATAAAATAAAACACCATACCACATGAACCCTGTAATTGCAACAAAATTCCTTGATCTGAAATGTCTGGATACTAACTTCACCAATAAATAAGGGTACAAACAAATGTACCTGCGGATTTTTTAACTCTGAACAGGCTCGCTTGGCATGTTCAACTGATGCATATCGAATGAATGCAAATCCCTTGTTCTTATGAGTTTGGGGATTCATCATAAGACGGACTTCCAAAATCTCACCAGCTGCACTAAAGACTTTCCTAAGATCTTCCTCAGCAGCATCTTTGTCCAAGCCACCAACAAATATTTCAAACTCCTTTCGTTTCCGCCTTTCTTTGACAACTTCATGATGCTCTGCTTCCTCTTCGTCAGGCTCTTCATGTTCCTCTGCTCCTTCCTCCTCTTCGCCCTCACCTTCCATCTCTTCTTCACCTTCCTCTTCCTCTGCAATTTCATCTTCCCCAGGTTCTTCGGCATCTTCCTGCTCACCATCATCCAACTGATCCTCCAAACCCTCCTCCTCATCTTCCTGTGGAATACCATCATGATCCACTTCTTTCACATCGACATCCATTGCTGGTGTATCCTCCTTATGAACCTCCTCGGGGTTATCCTCCTCTTCTGGTTCAGATTCAGGCTCGTTATCATCGAGCTCTAGTCTCTCTCCTTTGTCATCTTCATCAAAGGAGGGCTTTACTTCCTCCTTCGCTTCGTCAGTTTCTACAAAGATATTGATCAAAAAAAATAAGCCTTTACTGCAAACTAAAACCTCCTTAACCCTATCATTGCATAGCACGATAAAAACATAGCACAGGAAATGCAGATGGTAAAGATTTCATCTTAATCCATAAAGTAAGAATTAAATCAAAGCAGCTTTAGTCAATAAAATATTTGGGCATAGAAGGCCCTCAAATTCAAAGAGGGCTATTTTTATCCTACAAATAGGCAAGAAAGCAGGTTGAAGTGCATTATTTATTTCCTACAAAGCTACTACTATTACCCAACTATACAGACCAGAAGAAGCCACTCACAAAACATAGATATTAGTACATGTAATACCAGCTCCATACATCCCATAATTCAATAACTTACAGAGAAGCATTTATTTAAAGGATTTCCCTAAGCAATGTGAAGACAAAACTATACAAAATACCACAAAACAAATTTTTAAATTACTTTTAGACATCTGTAAACAAGGAACTGTCGACAAGTATAAAGAAAAAATTCAATGAAGAACCAAATGCATCATATGATAGGTAGGTTAAGAAATCAATCACAACTATTGGACATAACAAGTGAGGGTGACAACAATACAGAAAATAAAATAAAAAGAAAATGAAATTTCCATCATTCTTGCATCTGACATAAGTTAATTCACCAGTTTTAATCAACTTCGGAATTTTGGACATTCTCTTATAGCCAAACAAGTTCCCTTGTTTATAATCATTTTGTCAGGAAGAACGACTATAAGTTTCAAAGCAAATAAAATTAAACAGAAAAAAAAGAATAATAAAAATAAGTCACAAATTATGAAAAGCTAATTAAATGGTAACACGCACAGAAAGAGATATCGAATTTAACCCAGAAAAAAATGATAAAAAAAAACTTAAAAGACTGAAAATATTACGCACTTTAACGTTAAATTTTGTTACGAGACATAAGATACATGACTTCAAAAAATAAAAAATCAATAAAGATTTAGATCGCAAGTCCAAAAAAATAGTTAAATTTTAAAACCCTACAAATAGAAAAATCTAAATTAAAAAATACCAAAGCCCTAATAGGAACAGAAAATTCAAAAAGAAAGAATAAAAACGTTTAAAACCCTAAAAACAGAAACACACCTTTAATGGATGCGGATCCATTTGAAACCTCCGTTTTCTCAACAGAGGCGGCTGCTTCAGCAGACTGCTCGTTTAGATTAATTACAACTTGCGGCTCGACCTTGACTTCCTCTGCAGAGGTAATATTTTTGGGAGGCGGCGTTGCTCCGGCGCTCTTGGGAGTCTTGTTTGGGGTTTTTCCAGCACCCTTCTTCGGAGTGGGCGTCCCTCCTGCTTTTTTCACTGTGCGGGGAGGCATGTCTGCAGCCTGTTCACACAGCTATTCACACAACAAACCCTCCAAAACCCTACCCAAGCTTATAGCGAAGCTTCGTATTTTTAGTGGACGAGGAGAAAGCGTTCCGAAGAGAAAAGGATTCGTAGAGTCCGGCGATATTTTATAGTGGGCAAACCCTAACACTTACCAAATATCTATAAAAAGAAATCCCCGCCGCCGACGTATGATTTCCTTTAGCAGTGACTTTAAATTTGATGACCGTATTTAAAGTTTTTAACTTTGTAAATTGCATGTTAATACAAGAGAACTTGCAGGTGTAGAATGTCTCTAATGTAATCATTTTGTGTTTTTCAAAATGATTTATTAAACAGGTTACATTTAATAATTTAAAAAATAAAATAAAAAATGATCACGTTAAAAAATAGTTTCAATTCATTTTTATTTTGGAAATGTTCAAAAAAAAAAATTTAAAAATGATGTTACAAAAATAATATAATTAGCATTTGCACCTTCAAAATCTGTTTGACCTTTCATCAAAAATTAGCACTTGTACCTACAAAACCCGTTTGACCTTTGATCAAAAACTAGCACTTGCACCTCAATGAGGTGCAAAGGTTATGGCATCATTGATGTTCCATGGTTATGGCGATAACAAGATATGTTTTGGGTATTATATTGGAGGGTAGGCAAAAGTTGAAGGAAACGAGCATTGCACTTTGTTAGGAATAATTGTCTAGAATACAATTGAGTTGATTTTGAAATGTGGGAAAAAATTGAATATGAATGAGCGCAACTTATAATTTAAATAGGCAAGTTATGCAAAATGTTTTTGTAATACAAAATGTTTTTACAATGTATGGAGATGATTAATTAAGGATATTTATTACATTGAGTATATTTTTTTTTGTTATATTCAAAAATATGATCATCAATAATGGTAGTGATTGGGATTGTTGGCATTTGATCATTTGATCTGAACCGATAATTGTTTGTTTGCTTGATGCAACCGGTACATGTTTGATTAGATTGTTGTATGATGACTATGTTGTATGTTGTCATTGATGGCAACTATGTTTCTACAGTCATCTGAGTCCTACTATTCTACCGGCAAGGCTTTACCAGTAAGCAGAGACAGTTTTTATCGGAACCGATTGATGGACTTGATAAGCACTAAGAGGGGGGGTGAATCAGTCACACCAAAAATAAAACTACTTCAAACACTAACCGGAAAATGAACTTGATAAGCACTAAGAGGGGGGGTGAATCAGTCACACCAAAAATAAAACTACTTCAAACACTAACCGGTAGATGAACTCAACAAAGCTTTTAAACACAATGCATGCAATCCAAAATTATATAACAGCATCCACAAAAAGTAAAGCATCCACCATAACACAAGTGTTTGTACATGGAAAACCCAAATAGGTAAAAACCACGGTGAGATGGAACTCACAAGTTAACTATCTACAGTAATAGATAACTGACTAGTTAAGGTCTACAAAGTGCTCTACTAAGAGCGAATCTTGTTAGAGATCTCAAAGTTTGATTAGAAGCTTATACCTTGTTAGGAGTAACCTCGGTGGAGGATTTTTGAATCCAAACTAATGGATCACCCTGTTAGAGGATTTATACATTGAAGCTTGTTAGAGCTTACTTGGTTAGGGGATTTGATTCTGTTGTAATTGTTGGAAAACAAGAAGAATGGTTTGATATGTTCTGAGTAGCACAATACTTGCTTGATCAGATCCTTCTTAACATATTCAACACTACTCTTATGCATACTCTGCAACTTAACTCTTTTTTTTTACTTTCGTACATAACATAACACTTTCACTTATATCAAATAATTCATTGCGATGTCAATATATAGACCTTATGATTTCATGTCGGCCTTAAGAAATCATAACACAATTTCTTAGGTGCAGTGCATTTGGACAAGTGATCATAACTCGTCACAAAAATTACCGCTAAGCAGTCAATGCTAGTAACTCATCACGAAATGTGGTAGCTCATCACAAAATTACCAAATACCAGTTGGATCAATCAAATACTAGTTTGAGTAAAACATATGAACCATTGTCCTTGAATCTCTGCTTGATCTCCATCTTGATCTTCATCTTGATGCTGACTTAGTATAACCACAGGTTGTCTCTTATGCACATATCGCTTATCACAAGGTACCGATTAGAGATTAACCACTAAGTATACCGGTTGACAGTGTAAATAATTGAAGTTACACCGGTAGTCAGTATAATCATATGTGTGTGTGTGAGAGAGTGTTTCATCAATGACAATATATGATGAATACATTGCAATCATCATCATGCCAACAATCTCCCCCTTTGGCATTAATGGCAACACTTTAGAAAATTTTATAGTAATACCGCTAAGTGTGCATACACAACAAATTTACACATATACTCATACTCCCCCTTAATGCATACATTATACAAGATTTTCAAAAATGCACACATATTTCTACTCCCCCTTTGACAACAATGCCAAATTGAAAAAGCAAAATATATAGAGAGAGAGAAAATTTGTATCAAAGTGTTTAGCATATACAAAAATAACTGAAAAACTTGAATCAAAGTTCAGGCATAAGCAATTCACATGAAAATAACATTGTAGTTTTTCTTAAATTGTGATAAAGCATTTGTCCACGACTCCAACATGTTCTCAGTATACTCGAATGTAGACATCAACTGTGAATGGAATTCTTCCATTGAGTTCAGTGTGCGGGTTTGAGGAGTTGCTAAGATAGCTTCTGCATTTGAGTAGGCTCTCTAAAGTATGTCTACTTGTGATGTGAGCAGACTCTTGAGTTCCTTGAGACACCGGAGTCTCTTTGCCTTCTCATTATCATAGATATCCAGCCTGTTATGCAAATCATCTACAGATTTGCTAAAGGCAAATATAGAGTCCTGAAGTGGGACATATGCCTTGCATATCCTTTCTAGCTCTTGCTCTGTTTCAGTTTGTCTTTTTGAAATGTCAGAATAAAAGAAAGAAACATTAGAGGTGGAAGCAGTATACTTTCCTCCCATTTGAATAGTTGTACTCAACAAATCTTTATTATGCGACAGAGCCATTTTTCCACTATCAATATCCTTTGCCAGTTTTTCTCCATACTTCTTCTTGTGACTCTTTTTAGCATAGAGTTGAGTAGCATCTTCTCGTGACTTGATTTGATCAGATGCATCTGCAACTAATTGACCAAGTTTGCTAATAGGTGTAGGTAGATGTGTTGTAGATGTTTCTAGTAGCAAACCAAATAAAATATCTACTACAGTCTTAATTGTTTCAGCTTCAACCCTTTGCTCTTTCAGTCTCTTCTTATGTGCTCTAGATTGCATGACACTTGCAATCTTCATCATTTCTTATGCGCTCATGTTGTTCATATCAATAGGTCCTGAAATACTTAAAGAATCAGCATCATCCTCATCGAGCTGCTTTTACTTTGCTGGTTCAGAGGATACAACCTTAATGATTGCTTTCTTTGTATTCTTCTACATTTCCTTTTCAAAGGACTGTGTGACAACTTTTTCAATAGACTCCTTCTTATTATCTTCAGTGATTGATGGAGATTGGGGTTTCTCCAGTTGATCTGTTTCTGGTGGATTGTCCACTTTTAGTTGAGTTGTCGGTTGCTCAACTAAGGTGACCTGTACATCAGTAATTGTAGGAGGCTCCATATTTGGTGCACTGTTGTCTCCAGATAGATCAATTGCGTCCTAAACATTATCAACAACATGAATAATGGATTCATCCTTCTTCTTGACAGGATAGACCTCATCAGCTTGAATAATCTCTTCTTCATCCATTTCTGATCGATTAACATCATCAACAACATTATCCTCACTCATAGAGGATTGGATGAGTTCTTCCATTCTTTTGATTTCACGGGCTATTCGATGGGTCTCTGTTTCAATAATTGCCCTCTTTCCACTGAGTAACTTCAATATTCTTGCTTTGAACGTAAAATAAGATTTGTATCGAGCAACTAAAGCACTAATATCGTCTTTAGAAAGTTCAGGAAAATATTGTACAAATACCTCATCAATGATTTATTTTTCTAATTTTATAGCTTCCTCCCATTTTGAAAGAACAATGAAGACACTAGGAAGGAATAGGTTTGAGAATACAAAAGAGCATTTTGATTCCTTCGCTGTAAATGAGAAAGAGCAAGCCATTCAATAGGTAATCACATAACTAGGACTTTAACCAGTAAAAGACAGACCAAATAATATTCTGACAACCGGTACAGGAAATTTATGAAGAATGGGATGATGCGGTTTTGTAGCAGCAAAGAAGACTGGTAGATGAAGTTATGTTTGTGACAACATGTGGTGATTCTATCATGTGAACAAGATCTGATTGACAAAGCAGGTATTATGATGGACATTCAACCGGTATTGATGAAAATCACTTAGATCGGTAAAATGACACTGAATTTGTTTTGTTATGTCAGTGGGTGACATAACTAAGGCATGCAATGCAATATTGTCTAGATTCATTGAACCTAGGAAATTGTTCCAAGGTTCTAGCCGACCTAATAATGTTTTTAAGATGTGTGATGAGGTATGAAGGTATATATGAGTATGAGCTTGAACGTGTAAGATATGATTAGCAAATTTCGTATTTATGATAGTGCAGTGATCAAAGGAGTTATGAGATGAAGTATATGTGATGTTGTAATGTTTTGAAGTGGATCTTATTAGACATTGATGGTGTTATATTAAGATCATTTGAACTTGTTGTCTCCCTAATAGTTGCAGCAAGAAAATCCTCTCAGAAGGTCACTCCTAATAGGGTGTAGTCAGATCCTAATAGGTCTGATCATTAAATCCTCTAACCAGGTGACACATTAACTTGTGTTTGCAAATCTCGATAACGTGGGTATCTCCTAATAGAGCTAGTCCTCACAGGCCTTATTGTATAGCTCTTAACTGGGCTTAGACACTCCTCACAAGGTGTGCCTCTAACCGGGTGTTGTAGACCTTAACCAGTCAGATCTCTATAGTGCAGATAGTGGATCTGTGTGGGTACTAACTCCCACCATAGTTTTTCCCATTTGGGTTTTCCACGTATAACCTCTTGTGTCATGTGGTTTATACTTTATGTGGTGATTACCTACTTGGTGTTATATCTTATATGCCTATTAAGTTTTAAGTTTGTGAGATTGATAATCAGATTTGTATTATTTTTACTTGCACTGATTCACACCCCCCTCTCAACGCCTTTTAAGTTCATCAATTGGTATCAGAGCCAAACTTCCTTAAGGCTTAACCGCTTAGAAGGGATCTCTAATCCTAAGGCAGATATGGGGGAAGGAATGAGTTACAGAGAGATGGCTAGGGAACTTGCAGAAACCAAGGAAGACCTAGAAACCCTAAGAGGCAAGTATAAGGCATCACTAGCTAAAAGGAAAGAACTGACCGAACAATTGTTGGAGATCAATGAAAGTAACTCTTTTGATGGAGCAAACATAGATGCATTGGTTGAGGAGGTGGAGAAACTAAATGGTGAGAAAATCAACCTAAGGAGAGAGCTTGAAGCCCTTACAATCTGGATGAGCCAAGAACTTGAAGCTAGGAGGGCAGCTGAAGACAAGATCAAAGAGACAGATCATGAGATCTTTAAGATAAATCAGGAAAATGGCACTCTTTATGCACACTAGCATGAGGAGAAAGAAGAGAAAGAAGAAATCAAATCAGATCTTGATATGGCAATGTCTCTTAGATAGACTCTTATGAAGCAGAATGAAGAACTTACTATAGAGCTTGTAGAAGCTAATGAGAAGCTTGCAAAATTCAATAAGAGTTCTACCATGTTGTCTAAACAGATCCAATCTCAAAGGATGAATGGTGATACATCTGGGTTAGGATACAATACATTCGAGAAAGGATAACCTTTCAACACCAAGAGAAACATGCATGAAGGTAAAACAACTCATAAGGCTCAGAAACCTACTGGTAAGAAAGCTTACAAACCTGTTTGTTTTAATTGTCATAAACCAGGACATACTGCTAATGTTTGTAGAATCAGATCTGATGCTAATACTGGTTATAGACCTAATACTAGACATGTGCCTAGAAAATTTGAAGATTATCGTTATACATGCAACATGTATGGGCATAGATCTATCGAATGCAGGTATGGAGCTAATAATACAACAACTCATATGAATCCAAGATCTATTGGTGATTGGAGAAGGAATTCCAATGACCGGAGAAGCACTAATTGGCAAAGACCCTATGTTAACTGGTCTAGCCCTTATGAGATGGAGAAAAGAATCATTGTGATTTGTTCAATGTACAATAATTATGGACATGTGGCAATGAACCATAGAAGAAGGATAGGTAGAGGCAATGCAAGACCGTGGAGAGCATCTGGAATGGCATGTTATCATTGTAACAAACCAGGATACATTGCTAAGTTTTGCAAAACAGAGAAGAACCACCCAGTGAATCATTATGTAGACCAAAAAGGAAAGCAGAAAGTTGATATTGAAGAAACCATAGATGAGATGGATAGAATTTGGAAGAAGAAGAGTGATGACAAACCATCTGAGGAATCAAATTCTTCACCTAGTGTGGAGAACCCATCACCGACAAATCAAGTTGTTTCTGCAACTTGGGGTGTACATATTGTCAAATCTTTAGATGAACCCCTGGATGAAGTACTGTAAGTTAAATCTACATATTCTGATGCATTTTTATGTTTATAAGTCTTTTTGAATCATAACTGATAAATAACATTCATTTTTAGCAACGGGTAATATGCTTAAGAATGTTTAAAGGCGTTTTAGGGTTTTGTCGGTTAAAGCATTTAATGCAGTAGATTGAAAGCAAATAAAAGAACATTTTGAATTTCATTTCTCACATTGCGATCTTGAGAGCATTTGGCGAGTGAGCAGAGCAGAGAAAAGTTTGTGATTGCAACATTCAACGTGTTTAGCAGAGATCTAAGGTGATCAAAAGAACATTTTGTATCGGTGAACGGTATTGAAGGTTTTGACGGTGTGAAACCCTCGTGTTGAAGTAGGAAAGGTATTTATCAGAAAAATATTACTCTTTGCTTCAAGGTTTTGCATATTTTAGTATGGATACTCCACATCTTGTTCATGTGACCAAGAGGCCACGACCGGAGTTCAAATGTCATCTTTTAAAATCAGAAGAAACAGACCCTGTCGATGCCCTATCTAGTGTACTGTATGGAGTTTTGCATGTTGAAGATGTCAGATCATTTTATCACTACAAACTGGAGGACATTGGTGTATCAGTTATTCATGACCAATATAAATCATTGTGTAATAACTAGGGCATATTGAAAGAACAATTTAAGAGTATCATCGAGAAAGGGTTCCATCATGCAGTCAACTTCATTAATGATTTTGATAATGAGTTAGTCAGATTTGATTTGAGTCGTACTCATGATCAATTTGTGTGGTTGGATCGACCGCGTAAAATAACCAAGGAAGTCATCCATGTAGTAACCGAATTTTGCTCAACCGATGAAGTACCCTTACTAAGATTAGTACCCAAGAATGATGTGGAGAATATGACAAGATCAAAATGGGATGGTAGAGCCATGACAACAAACAACATCAATGATCCAACTGTGAAATATGCCTTTATGGTGATCGGGTATAGGATTTACTATTCAAGCAGAATGAACAACATATCGGCAACAACTATTCATACTGTCTACCGGATGGTAAAAGAGAACGTTGATTATGATTTGGTAGAGGCACTAAGAAGACAATTGATGGCAAATCTAAAAGTTGTGAAGAAAGACAAGAAGTTGAGATTCAAATTTGGTCAATTGATTTTAGGTTTATTCTTCTATTTTCAAAACTATTTCCCCGGTATTGGAGATGTTCAATGGATTGAAGTTACCCCTGCACTACTACGGATGAAGAACATAATTAGGATACTGAAGGACAAGTTTGATAATATTTCTTGGGGCTACTTCAAGGAGTTTCAAAAGAAAATGCATGCTAGAGAGCGTATACCGGCATAAGTAGTTAACAGGTATGAGAAAACAATTTGTTTCATAGTGGATACAGATACTTTTATGATGGAAGCAATTATCCCTAGAACCACATGGGTATTACCTATGGGATATGAGGTAGACAAGGATCTACTCATTGCTTACGATGATCATCTGTTAGAGCAACTGGCGGATACCACTGTAGAGATATTTGGGACATACAAAGAAAAATCACTACAAGTCCACTATGAGCTGCATAGATCAGTGATTGCAGAGAAGATAAGGAAGGAGGTAGAAGCATTCACTAAGCATGCAGGATTTACAAAAGAGCAGATAGCAACAACTAGGGCAAAGCACGCAGCAGAGCAAGGTGAAGCATTTAGTGTACCTACTGGTAAGACTATAACCGCAAAAGCCAAAGCAACATGAAAGAAGATGGAAGAAGAAATCAGTACAGAAAAACCAATTGAATCATAAAGAGGTAAACCATCTAAAATTCAGTTCCAAAGAAAGCAGAAAATTGTTGATCCACCTGTTGCACCAGTACAAACCAGAAAGAGGAAGAAGCAACAAGCTCACAAACCAGCAAATGATGAAGAGGCTGCTGAATCATATGAGGATAAAAGATCACTTAGAGCAAGTGTTAAGAAGACAAAGGCAACGGGTAAGGGAAAATCACCTAAGAAACCATTTACATTAGAAGACTCTTTCAATAGGATGGTCCAAATAATTAAGGATTATGGGATATGCAAAGGTTTGAACACATTATTTATTCATTTATCTGAAAGTCAACAAAGAGAGATTGAAGATGCAGTCATCTTCAGTATGAATAAATTTAGCAGAGCCCTCATTGAGCTAAAAGGGCAGATTCCAAATTCTTTGTATAATCTTATTGATGCAAGGTGGCAGGCTGCCATTACCCAAGAAAAAGAATTCATTGATTATATATTTAAGCGTCTGCAACCAGAAGCAATTGAATAAGAAATTGAAAAATTAAGGGTTAATGCAAAAGCATCATTTAGATCCAAAAAGAGATTAACAAGAATATTAATATGAGAGATCGAATCAGTCCAGAAGGAGACTGAGATGTTGATCAATAAGGCTTTAGGTCTCATCCCGGATGAAGAAGAGGAAAAAGATGAACAAGTTGAGGAAGATAGTTCTGAAAAGTTCAAGGCTGAAGAACTTCCTAGAGGTGTTAAGATCATATATTTTGAACCGGATAACAAGTATATGCAAGATGATCCTGTTGATACTAAACCGGAGATCATTCCTGATGATAACACTGGAGACAATATTGATAATATTGTTGATAATATAGATGTATTTGATGTTGATGTTAATATGTTTGAACATCATGAGCAACAAGAGGAATAAGTGGAGAAGAAATCTGAAGAAAATAGCTCTGATGAGCCACCAGTGAACACACAACCTATCGATACTCAAATTTCATCAGTAAGTGTAAGTGTAGATATTGATGATAGTCAAAAAGAAAAGATTGATGAAAAGAAGGATGAGGAAGCACCGGTGAATGAACAAAATGTGGAACCTCAACCACCACCGGTCAAGGACACCACTGAAGAAGATAAGACTGAGAAGGAGAAAACAGAGAAAGAAAAGGCAAAGAAAAATGAGACAAAGGAGAAGAAATTAATTGATGATGACTCGGTTAGTATTAAAGGACCTATTGATATGGACAATCTAAGTTTTTCTCAATTGATGGAGATTGCAACAACAATGCAATCTAGAGCTCAAAAGAAGAGAATGAAGGAACAACAGAGAGAGGCAGAAACAATAAGGACAACAGTTGATATTTTGTCTAGTCTCCTACCGGAGACTAATACTGAAAGTTTTGTTACTCCCATTGACAAACTTGGACGGTTGGTTACCGATGCCGGAGATCAACTCAAGACTTTTGAAGATGCAACATATATATCAGTTAAAGGGGACTATAAGAAGAAAAGGACATAACACTTAATGTCTGAGATAAATAAAGGTAAGGTAGCACTCACGGTTAATAAAGACTTGTTGAAGGATGGACTTGAGGAAAGATTTTGGCTGTTGTTTTAAAATTCTCAATGTTTTGTGTTGATTTGAAGGAGAAAAGGGAAGATGTTGAGAAAGAACTTGAAATCTTGAGTGAAACATTTGGACCACTGAATGACTCGGCTATTCATTTTGGTAGATCAGTTGTAGAAATCCATCACAAACTTGAGGTGTGTGAACATGAGCAGGTCAAACAGGGAAGATCGTTAAAGGAGCTCCAGACTCAATTGATTCCTAAAGTGGAAATTTTACAGTGAGCATACCAGGAAGCAGAGGCTATTTTGGCTACACCCGAGATGAGCACAGTTGATGCAATGGAGGAATTAGCGAGGCAGATAAAGACACATGCTGAGATTACCAACACACTATTAGAGACATGGGATAATGACTTAAAGCAGTTAAAGTTTCATTTCAGTGACGCTTTTTCTAAAGTTGTTTTGTAAAAACTTTATGACTCTTGTGTGTGTGTGTGTGTGTGTGTGTGTGTGTGTGTGTGTGTGTGTGTGTGTGTGTGTGTGTGTGTGTGTGTGTGTGTGTGTGTGTGTGTGTGTGTGTGTGTGTGTGTGTGTGTGTGTGTGTGTGCTCTAATGAAAATTTTGTTGTATAATGCATATATCTTTCATGTATTTTACTTATTTATCTGGCATTGTTGTCAAAGGGGGAGTAATAGTTAAAGAGTCATTTAGTCAAAATTTTGTATGAAATGTAAAGAGGGAGTAATAGGAGTCTCTTTCATTTTTGTAGAACAACGTGTAATTGATAAGGGGGAGTACATGTCATTTAGTCAATTTTTGTCTTGCACACTTAGCTGACAATTTTTTTCCTAAGTGTTGCCATCAATGCCAAAGGGGGAGAATGTTGGCATTTAATCATTTGATCTGAACTGGTAATTGTTTGTTTGCTTGATGCAACCAGTACATGTTTGATTAGATTGTTGTATGATGACTATGTTGTATGTTGTCATTGATGGAAACTATGTTTTTGCAGTCATCTGAGTCCTACTGTTCAACCGGTAAGCAGAGACAGTTTTTATCAGAACCAGTAATTAGGACTTTAACCGATAAAAGACAGACAAAATAATATTCTGACAACCAGTACAGGAAATTTATGAAGAATGGGATGATGTGGTTTTGTAGAAGCAAAGAAGACTGGTAGATGAAGTTATGTTCGTGACCGCATGTGGTGATTCGATCAGGTGAATGAGATTTGATTGACAAAGTAAGTATTCTGATGGACATTCAACCGATAGTGATGAAAATCACTTAGATCGGTAAAACGGTACAAAATTTGTTTTGTTATGTCGGTGGCCGACATAACTAAGGTGTGCAATGCAAAATTGTCTAGATTCATTGAATCTAGGGAATTGTTCCAAGGTTCTAGCCGACCTAATAATGTTTTTAAGATGTGTGATGAGGTATGAAGGTATATATGAGTATGAGCTTGATAATATATGATTAGCGAATTTCATATTTCTAATAGTGTAATGGTCTAAGGAATTATGAGATGAAGTATATGTGATGTTGTAATGTTCTGAAGTGGATCTTATCACACTGATGGTGTTATACTAAGATCATTTGAACTTGTTGTCTCCCTAACAGTTGCAACAAGAAAATCCTCTCACAGGGTGCAGTCGGATCCTAACAGGTCTGATCATTAAATCCTCTAACCAGGTGACACATTAACTTGTGTTTGCAAATCTCGGTAACGTGGGTAGCTCCTAACAGGGCTGGTCCTCACAGACCTTATTGTATAGCTCTTAACCGGGCTTAGACACTCCTAACAGAGTGTGCCCCTAACCGGGTGTTGTAGACCTTAACTGGTCAGATCTCTATACCACAGATAGTGGATCTTTGTGGGTACTAACTCCCACCATGGTTTTTCCCGTTTGGGTTTTCCATGTATAACCTCTTTGTGTCATGTGGTTTATACTTTATGTGGTGATTGCTTACTTGGTGTTATTTCTTATATGCCTATTGAGTTTTAAGTTGGTGAAATTGATAATCAAATTTGCATTGTTTTTACTTGCACTGATTCACCCCCCCCCGCCTCTTAGTGCCTTTTAAGTTCATCAAGGATCCCTAAGAATGTTGTAGTATGAATACAGTAGAAGACAATCTTTGTGTAATAGTGTGGCCAAAATAGTAGAAGTAGCTTGATTAATTCTTTTGCGGCATCTCTCATACTCACATTACAACAATATGTCCATATATCGATTGCAATTTTAAGTATATGTCTAGCAAGCTATGTTTGTTGAGAGTGATTATCTAACCATAATAATATGAGTTATTAGCCAAACCCAAAAATATCAACTCTTGACATGATATATTGTAGTTCAAGATGATCTGTGTATCTTTACTTTGAGTAGCTACTTTAGATAGTATTGTGTACAGACCAATAGTTGAGTCAGGGTATTATTATTGAATAATTTCTATGATTATTAATGTAATGATGAAAAATTAGGGTTTCCACCATTAGAGGGATGAAAACCACTAATTTGTCATTACATTCAAAAGAGAGAGGAATCCAATAGATCCAATCCCAAATTGAGAATGATAAGGACTGGATACTAAATGGATTTAAGGGTGGTGTGAATAAATTGACCCTCTTTTGTGAGTTGAAATGCTAAAATTAGGAAAAAAGTGTTGGAAATGAAGGTAAAAATGTGGAAATAGTGAGCTCTAGTCGTCAAATTTTTGCATGCACTTGGATCTGAGCAATATATGTAGATTCATATCCGATCCCCGAAAAAGCTCCAAAAATGTCAAGATTGGTGTGCCTGTCGCCCTAGTCCTACATTTTCACATGCTAGGAGGGTTGATTCGTCTCTACAAATAATGCCTATTATGAAGAGTACAACTTCGTACCTATTTCATGCACACACAAAAGAAAGGGAAATGTGTTGGGAATAGGGGCTTGCCTAAGTCAAACCCTGGTTTGGAATCAACCTTGAATGAAATATTTCAAATACTGAAATAAAATGATAGAAAGGTATACCTCAAATCTGCAATAAATGCTAATGATTCTTTGCTTCTTGAATGCAATCACATATGTTGTATGCAATGGCATGAACATGAAAAAACCCTAATCACAAACACATGCTTGCAAATTAATGATGTAATGATGCTCCATAATTTATGAATGAAGAATGCAGCCTTGGAAAACCTCTATAGATGATTGATGAATACTTCAATGCTCGAATGCTTGATGATGATAATTTTGACTTTCCCTTATGATGTCTTGTATGGTTGTGTTATTATGTAAATGAGAAGGGAAAACCTCCTTAGATAATTGCTCGTCAAAAAATGCATTAATTTTTCGACATAGGCCGACATGGGGAGAGATTTCTCACTCATTTTTTAAGATGGAAGAGGGGACCAAAATAGAGCCCAATTAAGGAGGACCAGAGCGCCACACCCTGGTTTTACCCTATTTTGGGGCCAAACCAAGGGGCTATGCAAGGGATAAAGTGGAAATGAGGCCAAATTTGCATATTATAAGAATAATTAGGCCTTAATTAGGCATAGGGATGTGAACACTAAGGTGAGGACCACAAATCCGATCAATATTGCAAAGGGGTACAATTTTAGGACACTGCATTTAGCCCCCACTTTAGTGGGAGTATGAGCTTACACAAATACTCATGATAAAGTAGACGAAAGATGAATTAAGAGGAGGAATGCAAAGCAAGATCACAAGGAGCATAAGATGTCACTAATTTTGAGGAACCAAGCCCCCAATATTAGGATCTTAACTCACTCAAACATATGCAAGGGCACAAAAAAATGAGACAAAAACAAAAAGGTAAACAAAGACAAAAAGACAAAAGACACAAAAAGACACACAACAAAAGCTAAAGACCAAAAACAAGACCTCAAGTCAACTAGTCGAAGTGAACTCGATATCAAAATGTCTCAAACACTAATATCATTCTTGAAAAATGCCATCTCACAAACACAAGTGATCACATACAAGAGAAAAGCAAGCATCATCCATGAACTATCAATAGCAAAGCTACGAGTTCATGAGAAGAAGAAGAGAGAGAACATGAATACATGCTAGGTGTGCTTTTCCAGGTGATCCATGAGAAGAATGATGAAAGAGAACATAGATACCTCATCCCTAGATGTTTTCATCTAGGTGATCCATGTTGGGGAGGAGAGTAGGAGTAGTCTAGCCCTATTCCGCTAGTTCCACTCATCCTTGTGAGTGTGTGCAAGTGATGTCTGGTTTCAAGTATGAAGCACCCCATTTTTTAATGTGAATCAACTTGTTTAAGACATGTAATGTAAATACAAATGCCAAGGGGCGAATGACATATACATGCCTGGTTTCGAGGACATCACGTGTAAGAATTTTTCTTTGGTTTTGGTGATGTGTAACCCCGTCTAAGATATATCAATGTTGTGTCTAGTTTTGGGCATGAAGCATCTCGTGCAAGAGTTTTCTTCCTCTGGTTTCAAGAATGAACACCTCGTTTAAGACATGCAAAAATGATATGTGAAAGTATGGTACAAAGGGAGCGATATGGGTGCCCCCCCTTAAGCTATCAACATAGTTCTATGTTGGTGTTTTAAGGAATCTTAGCAACAAGGATACCTAACCTTCAACACCAAGGAGATATTATTTAGGCAACAATGTCACAAATCCAAGCTAGAGAGAGAATACTCTTCAAGCAAGGATAAGATAATTGAAAAAGAGATATCTCGCAACAAGTGTAAAGGAGATCCTTGGAGGAGAAGAGATCTTTGCTCAAAAGACATCTACCTCCAAGAGGAGTTTCTTGAACAAATATAACATCTTCTACTAAAAGAAAGGAAGGACAAAAAGAATGCATACCTCCCCCCTATTGCTAGGTGAAAGGGATTCTTGATGAAGGATGACACACTTTTGATCTAATGTGAGGTGGTAAGTTTATGATGGGTGTACATCAACAAGTGAAGAAGAGGTTGTATCCAAGTACATACACCTATTGTATAAGAGAGAATCCTTGAGTAAACAACAACTTCTCACAAGGAAATGAGACCAAATCATGAAACAAACACCACTCAATAGAGGAAAAGTAGACTAGAGAGGGAGAGAGAAAGAAATCATTGCCCCCCGTGTGTAGGGATAATGAGAAGAATTACACTACTTCCAAAGAGAGAGTGAACATAAGAAAACACAGAATGTTATTACATGAATGAATATACAATGAGTATATGTAAAACACAACTCTAAAGAAGAGATAATCTTCAAAGAGAGAAAAGAAAGAAATATCACATACTCCCCTGAGGAGAGATTAATAATAAGAGACATACCTTTCCATGCAAGAAAGGATATCAACATATGAAAAATGCAACCCCTAAAGGGAATAGTGATACTTTAGATAGAAAGAGAGAAAGGGAAAATGGAATCCTTGCCCCCCGAGCAAGAAGACAAGGATACATTAGGGGGAGAGAATCACACATTTCCTTAGGAGAGATCATCCACAAGAGATGTGCTTCTTCAAAAAAAGAATAATTCCTAACAAGGGACACATGTCTAGTCGCACGAAGGATAATTCTATGCAAGAAAGGACATCAAGTTATGCAGAATACAATCCATAAAGGAAATGGTGAAACTTGAGAGATAGGATAGAGGTAAAAGAGAATCACGTTGCTACCCCAAGATGTTTGAAATTGAAAAAGCACCGCCTCTAATGACAAAGAGCCCCCAATTACATTATCTACTTGTGTCATATGGTGAGGAGCAACATGAGGGTGAAGGAGTGCTAAGGCACTACCTTTTCACCAAGAAAGAGAGTAAGATATGTTGAAAGACATATACAAGCACAATCGTATTGTTCTTGAACAAATTCCTTAAATCCTTTACACTTTCCAAGAGAATGAGAACCACCATGATGAAAAAGAAATATGCACTTCCTTCTTTATACTTAGTGCTAAATTTCACAAAAGGAAAAACAACATTATTGTCACACTTCAATTTCCAAAAGATTCTAGTAGCCAATTTTTATTTATCATCAATAGGTGTAGGCTTATTCTTTTGAGATTGAGGACAAGGTTATTATTAGAAGAAGAAGGATTGTCATCAATAATCTTAACTTTTCTATTATCAATAAGTTCTTTCATTGCATTTTAAAAATCAAGACAATCATTAGCATTATGATCATGAGTTTGATGAAATGAATAAAAAGGAGTTTTTGAAGAAGAAGCACTTTTACGTGAATTAATGGCTTGTTGTCTTGCAAGATGATCTTTGAAATCTTGAATCCTAAGGAGCTTATCCACAAGAGATTTATTATCATGTCCCAGGCCTTTTGTACTATTTTTTGTAGGAGGGTTTATAGGGACTCGAATTCCTCATTCAAATTATCCAAGTTCACATCCCTAAATACCTTATTTTGATATTATGTTAAAGCCACTCCTATAAGAATCGTTTAATTGATAAGTTAGGGGAACATTGTAATAAATTTCTTTGAAGTTTGTAGTGTAAGTGTTGTCACCAAGATTGCACCCGTGATGCTCGAGTTGAAAGCTCAACAATCTTGTGAAACATGGGATGATTTCCAGACCCGTGGGTTACCTATGATGGAAATCAACCTCTAGAGTGAGTTGGTTCTCTTTGATGAACCTCCTACAAATGACATGATGGGAAAAGGGATAGGAAGAATCTCTTGAATGGGAAACTATCCTAAGAGGTGATGCACCAAATTTTTGGGGAACCTGAACAGATGCACTAACTCACAATTAGTTTAAGAAAATAAACCTTATTTGTCACAATTCAACTAAGCATGTAATACATCAATATTTCATAAGAAAGGGCTAATTTCAGAGTTTGCTTTGAAGGAAAATAATGTATTTTCACAGCTACAAACTACCAAGACCATCTGAACACAACCTATGACCTGCATTAACTATGCATCTTCTTGCATCAATACTGTTTGAAAAAGACAAAAATTAAAGGATTCTAAAATTGAATCACAAAAACATCATCAACTTTCATTGAACACCAAATATAAGAAGTATTGAAAAGGAAAATTGTTGTTCTTTTATTAAAATCTAGAAGGAATTTCTGATACAATTGATATGCTTCTAAATGAGCTACAATTGTCATGCCCAACTAAAAAGCAAAGGACGGAAAGAAAAGGAACTAGAATAATGAAGATAGAAGAGAAGATTTTATAGAAAAGGAGCTCTTTCCTTGACTGAAAGATAGAACTAAGTTTGAACTCTAGCTCCTTTATTCTTGAACTCAACTTGAACTAATTGCTTTCACCTTGATTGTATCTCCAAAATTGCATGAAAATAGCCCATGGGTCGAATTTGAAGAAAAGATATGCATAAAGGAGTAAAAGTTGATGATAACTGGGTGTTTGTGGACCCAAAGTGTCTCTCAACTGATACTAACCTATGTGGGGTCTCAAACTAGGCATGAACTACTGCATACTGCTCAAAAAATCCTTATTTTTAGGCATAGATTGATGGTGAACTCCTTATCCACCTTTTACTCCCTTGATTGACCATAAATTGTTGCATTAATGCGTTGAGTTTAGCCTTGAGGGATGGTTTGTAACTTTTACAAACCTTTACTGCCACCCTTAGACTTCCAGCACATCCATTTCTCACTGTATTTTGGGCTTGTATATTGTCTCTTAATTGAATCTTTACGCTATCCTGAATCTTCTGAAATCTAAGAGCTTGCTCTTTTTGTATTGATGAAAGCTAATGTAGGCTACCTTTAGGCTCTGATAACCCTGCACCTGTTAGGCCCAATATGGAAAGCTAATGTATTGAGAGGGGATGGGTGAATCAGTACTTCAAATCCTTTTATCAACAATATCTTTACTGTTATGCATAAACCACAAACAGTTGTAACATAACATAAAGCTAAAACAAATAAATAACAATCATACATGATTCACTCCACAACACATATATTTTGGTTACGCATAAACTCTTGGTTAGAGAGAAAAACTACGGTGGGGATGACACCCACAACTTCACTACTGCAATAATAAAGGTTGCTCAGTTAGAGCTACATGTTCAGCTATTTCTGATAGCTTACCCTGTTAGGAGTATCAAGATCATTAGATCTACCTTGCTAAAGGATTTTACAACACTTAAACTAAATGTTGCACCTAGTTAAAGGCTTTACAATTTATGGACTTTGTTAGAGTATTTTTACCCTGTTAAAGGTTTCTTACAACTTCCAAATATTAAAATAAATTTTTTACAAATATCTGCAACTTTATATCTGGAATGTTATAGCAGATTCTATGTGCTCAAAATGAGATTACCTTGCTTATAACATACCTCGGTAACCCATAGAATAACTCAGTAAACCCTTCTGTTTACTCTGTTCTTTGACTGTTCTCTGAAATCCTTCTCAGTGACCTTTGTGTCTCTGTAACAGTCATAACATTAAGTGCTTTCTTATGTATCACACATGTCTTGCTTCATACACCTCTATGTGTCTCTATCTGATCTCAATCCATGTTGTATAAATAGATCTCTTATGTCAGTCATCAGGTTCATTGCTTCGATCTTACAAACATGATTTATCGAATGAATAACTATACAAAATACTTCATTGGTTAGATGACCTCAAAATCATACACAATCTTTAAGTGCAATTTCCAATGTGATAACGGTTCAATGTTCCTCGATCTTGTAACACGTTTTCCCATGTGTGTCTAGATTCAATGAATCTGGTAACATGTTTCACTCAGTGTATATCAACTCGGTGTATCATTATTTCTGCTCGGTAGACATGGAATGTTACTCGGTAGACAGTTCGGTGAATACTGGGCTCTGTGACTACTTTCTTCTATAACCGACTGTTCTATGCATATCGACTGAATGTTTTGGTAGTAGTAACTGACTAGAGTATATAGAATGACTTTGGATATAAAACTAATGACAACTATAATAAGTAGTAACAATCTCCCCTTTTGACATTAGTTGAGATGTTTGACAAAACTACTTTCAAAGTCATAACTCAAAAATCTATATACTTACAAAATTTTGACAAAACTGACAGCATATACTTTTGTCAATGAAATAGTTTATTAAGATATACTCCCCTTATCAATATACTGTACAAAACTCTGAGTTTGCATGCTCGGTGATCAATATTTTGTACTTGGTTCTGCTTGATGATCACTGGTCGGTTCACTACTCTTCTTGTCAAAATTAACTGTGCATATGCTTTGTTCTGCTCGGTATACTCCCCCTGTATACTACATTCCCCTATATATTGTGATACGATACTCACTCCCCCTTTTTGACAAACATCAAAACTTAGTTACCATTTGGTGGTGGCAACTGGTCAAAGATGGATTTGTACTTTGTTCGGGCATCGGTGAGAGCGACAAAGAGGGCATCCTTAACACAGTCCATGAGTGAATTCTGAGATGTAATGTTAGCTAACAATGAAATGAGTCCATCTAAGGTGCTTCCCTCTTGTTGAGTGGATAGGGAGGTAGCCTTGTTGATCTGTTCTTGGATGAAGGAAAGATGAGGAATGAATAATGTTTGAAGTGTCATTATGTCCATTCTTATCTTGTGCTCTTCATTCCTGAGTTCCAATTGTTGAGCCATGAGCTTTTGTAACTTTGTATAAAAATTCTGAATGGAATTTGTCTCAGTGGTCAACTTATTTGAGAGATCGGTGATCTCTTTCTTAATCACTTCAGTTTTATTCTTGATATCTTTAATGAATAAAGAAAATGTACAGAGTTTCTAAAATAAATAAAGAATGTGCTTGAGTTGAGGGGTCAACTCAGCAATAAATTTGACAAGTTTAACTTTGCCAATAGCAATAGCTTTCTGTACCTCTTCAATCATTTTAGCAGTGAGCTCCTTGTCCTTTAACTTGCTCAAATATTCAGATGCATCTACTCCAGATGTCTCTATCTTGGTTAGGAGTTCATCCAGTTGAATGTGGATGGCAACATCTTTTGTCACAGTTGCTTCAGGTAGCATATCGGTTAAGAGTGCTTTCACCTTATGAAGTACTTTATTTTTCTTTTGAATAGCCATTTGCTTCTCCTGTTCAGCTTTGTATTTGCATAGTTCACCAAATTCAATGAGTGCTTGCCCCTTTAATTTGGATATATCGACATTGGGCAACACTATTGGTTTTGACAAATCTAATTTGAAACTATGCTTTTTCATTTTCTTTCCTTTACCTTTCATCAGTTGGACTAAAACAATGGCTTGTGAGGCTTGTTGACCCTCGGTAGGTTGCTCGGTAGAGGCAACACTTTGGTCGGTTTCTTTAGCCTCTGCAGTGTCCTTTGGTGTCTCTGAGCTTGGTGTCTCGATTGTAACATTTTCAGTGCTAGAGGGAGCTTGAGAGGTCCGTTCTTGAGAAGTACCTTCTCCTGTTGTTGACTTGTGACCTTCGGTGCCTTGTTTCATATCCCGAGGGACCTCGGTTGAGATAGGTTGATTGACTGGAGGATAGGGCTGGACTTGTTCCAAAACTAATTCACTGGATACAAGTTGGGCATAAGCATTCCCTTCTATCATTTCCTGTTCAGGTGCCTCGGTATCCATGATATCTTCATCTACTTGTATGGTTTCAGCAGGGTCTTGCTCAGTGATATCAGGATCTTGCTCGGTGACATCAACTATTTCAACTTCAGCTTGCTCACCAGCATTCTTGATTCGAAATATTTCCTTCCATTTTTCTTTGGTCTCATTCTCTACATCCAAGTAAAGGTCATTCATCAATTTCAAGGCTCTTTGCTTGACTAGGAATTTTGTGTGGTAGTTTTTCAGATGTTCGGTGATCTCATCTACCAACATGTCTGGGAAAAGATGTACCAGACTTCTTTCTCTCATCTGTTTCTCTAATTCCATTGCATACTTCCACCTATTGTCAATATGCAAATATAATTCATTTGGAAGAGATTTACATACTTCCAATGGGACCAATCGGAATTTCAATAGTGTGCAGATGACAACTTCTTCTATTTGCCTCTTTTCATCATCAGATCTGGATTCATATTTTACATATCTGAATGATCCAAATCCACCATATTGCTTTAGATTAGCATGAAAATTTTCAACACTATGTACATTTGTCTTTGTACTCTTGACAATCTGAAATTTGTTTTTGTCTTCAGATTTAGTATCACTAGACTCTTTAGTCAAAATGAGTCTCCGAGTAGATTTCTTGTAAGTTTTTGTTACCTTGGGTGCGACAACATTCTTTGGTTTCTTACTCAATGATGTTGCAGATGCTCTTGTGTTAGGTCGCTTTGCTGGAGGAGTCGGTGATACTTTGGATGTATCCTATTTCTTTCTTTTCAAAACTTTCCCTTTAGGCAATTTGGTGCTCAGTGTTATAGCTGCCTCTTGGGCTTTAGATTCCTCTTCGGTAATGGCTATAGTGCCCTTGACAAGTGTGGAGGAAGAAGCTTCTCCAAATTTCTCTATTAATGCCTTGATCATTTTTGTTGCCTTCCTTGTAGCTTTGGGTACTACAATGCTCATTTTTACTTTTTCCTTCACTTCTTCATATGTTCCATACTTCAGCTCGGTAGCATGCCTTGGTAATGTAAGAAAAGCATCTATCTGATGTTGTGTGATGTTAAAATCAATCTCATAACCCATAGGTGGCAAAGATTGAGTTCTTGGTTCCACAACATTAACATAGCAGTAATCAGTGTCCACTTCAAAACATATGTCATCCTTGTATTTCTCCACTAACTTGGGTGGAATTCTATATCTGTTATGCATCTTCTCCTGAAATTTGCTGAAATAATCATCCATAATATCATTAAAATTATCACCTAGCTTCTTGATGAAGTCATTGATTTTATGGGTGATTGGTCGGTGCAGTTCCCAAACAACTTTACCGACTGATGGAAATAATTTTTCAAAATAGAAAAACATGCATACCAGAAGTGATCCAAATTTTAGTGTATTAGCCGAATTGTTCTTCTTTGGCTTCCTTATGGTATTGAGATTCTCAAACAGGTTTTTCAACAATACCTCACATAAATCAATTTTCATGCCTTTCTTCGCAATTTTATATGCTAAGTCGACTGTTGCATAGGGTACACTATTTTCCCTTGCTGATTGGAAGAAACAATAACCTATTACTCTAATGGCAAACTTTAGCTCTGCATCAGTGATGTTGTTCAATTTCAGTCCCCTGCAATCAGATTCTACTCCGGTTAAACTAATCAATTCCTTCTATGATATCATTTTTTGAGCTTGGGCATGATCATAAATAGGGTAACCGGTGATCAAATGAATGATTTCCTTGGTGATCTTAAACAATTGCTCTTCTAGCCACATGAAGTAATCATGAACTCTACTCAAAACAAACTTGACCCATTAGGGTTTGAAGACACGGGGATAGGTTGGGGCTTCGGTCAATCCCTTAATTTTGATGTGTTCATATTTGCTATCCATTTTACCATCGGCACACAATTCATCATATGTGTCTTTGATCTCACCATGACCTAGTTCTATAACTCGACATTTAGTAAAGAATCTCACATCCTTGACTAATAAAACTCTATCCGGAATGAGTGAAAATGCAGTTTTGTCATCTGATTCAGATGCAATTTTGGAGTTAAAGAGTATTTTAGTGAGGGCTTTTCGATGTTCTCAACAACAACGAGGTTCTAGATCTTAGGCGCCATTGTAGATTTCAGATAAATACTAACAAAAGATCTTTAGGGTTTGAAGACTTTCAAACGACAGATGCTTTCTACTTAGCAAATAATAACAACTGGATATGATCGGTAAACTATCTTGATAATGCATTGTGATTGATGTAAATACCTTTGAATTTGCTTCAGAGGAGGTTTGATCGCCTTTGATTTGCTTTGCTTTGCTTTCTTGAAAACTTGGTGAGTGAAAAATTACTATGCAATAGTTTTAAGTATTCATTATACCTCATCGAGCTTCGTGCAGTTAGGTCAGAAAACATTAAATGCACTCGGTACCACTACTTCCCTTTTTATGCTTTTACCAAGTAGCCAGACTTCCTGCATTTACCGACTTGACAGGCTTCCAAAAGACTTTGACAAAATTTCAAATTTTCTAATGCATTTGAATTAAGTACAAAATGAAATAGGAACTGTTAAGATTTGACCTTTGAGATAATGCAGTCCCTTCATACCTTTACCGATTAATTTGGAATAGGTGCACCTAACTCGGTAGATAAGGTGCTTTCTTCATTTGACACAATTTCCTTCTTTTTCCAAATCATCTGTAATTTGCCTTTTATTTCCTCAGTGTCTCCTCTAGGTTGATCTCTGCAATCTCTAGCCAAGTGTCCAACTTTGTGACAATGAAAACATGCCATACCAGGATTTTTCCATGATCTTCGATTGTTCATTCTAAACCTCATAAAGCAGTTGGCACTTATATGTCCATATCTTCCACAACATTCACACCATATCCTTGTATTGTAATCCCATGGTACTACAGAATATTGTCGGTAAGGATCTGTGTGAGTTTGGTAGTCTCTAGTATTTGCTCGGTGTGTAGACTACATATAGTTTTTCTACTTAAACCAACACTCCTCGGTACTATGTCCATATCTATTGCAGTTTTTACAAAACCCTTTGAATTTTGCCTTCTTATAATTGCTAGTAGACTTTGTCCGACATTGGTTAGATGTGTGATCATATTTGTTGCAATTGTGATAATAACCATTAGACCTAGTGACATTCGGTTGCTTACCTTTTCTGATTTGGCATATGTTAGCAGTGTGACCTCGTTTTCCACAGTAGTTGCAAACAGGCTTCTTTCCTTTGATATTCTTCTTATTTCCAACTTGCTTTGATGATTCTCCTCTCTCGGTTGTATGAATTCCCTTCTCGGTAGAGTCTTTTCCTTTGAAATCGAGTCCTGCTTCTTTGTTGGGTCTTCTTGTATTCAGTTGCTCATCCAACATCTTTGATGCTTCATAACTCTTTTTCAGTGTTTCCTTAGATTTCTTTTCTATTTCAAGTTCATTGGTCAACCTTGATACTTCAAGTTTCAATGCTTGATTCTCATCATCTTTCAGATTTGCTTCATGATGTGCATAGCCCAATTGATCTGACAGATTTTGTTGAATCCCAGTTAACCTTGTGATTTCATCATTCTTTTCAGATACTAATGCTTCAAGCTGTTGTTTTTCTCTTTCTAGATCTCTTACTTTATCCTTAGTTGTCCTTAATGCATCAATATTCTCAGTCATCTGTGTGCTGAAATGTTCATGTCCTCTTTTCAGTGCTTTTAGCTGATCCGTCAGTGCTTTATTCTTCTCCTTTAGTTCTTCAATCATCTCTTTAGTCTCTTCAGATATACTGTTCTCAGATGATGTTTCAATTTGTTCCACTAACTCTTGAGAGTCCTACAAATCATCAGATAATCTCCTTCTAACTTTCAATGATTTTTGCATTTGTCTTTGCATGTCTGCAATCACTTGATTAGCATGATCCAACTCTTCTTACAGATACACAATTCTCCGAGATTGTTTATAGCCTTCCATTGATAAGATCTTTCTCTTTAGGTTGTTAAACCTTTTTCCAAGATTCAAGCTCTGATACCAATTGTTAGGCCCAATATGGAAAGTTGATGTACTGAGAGGGGAGGGGTGAATCAGTACTTCAAATCCTTTTATCAACAATATCTTTACTGTTATGCATAAACCACAAACAATTGTAACATAACATAAAGCTAAAACAAATAAATAACAATCATACATGATTCACTCCATAACACATATATTTTGGTTACGCAGAAACTCTTGGTTAGAGAGAAAAACTGCGGTGGGGATAGCACCCACAACTTCACTACTACAATAATAAAGGTTGCTCGGTTAGAGCTACATGTCCAGCTATTTCTGATAGCTTACCCTATTAGGAGTATCAAGATCGTTAGATCTACCTTGCTAAAGGATTTTACAACACTTAAACTAAATGTTGCACCTGGTTAAAGGCTTTACAATTTATAGACTTTGTTAGAGTCTTTTTACCATGTTAAAGGTTTCTTACAACTTTAAAATATTACAATAAAATGTTTACAAATATCTGCAACTTTACATCTGGAATGTTATAGCAGATTCTATGTGCTCAAAATGAGATTACCTTGCTTATAGCATACCTCGGTAACCCATAGAATAACTCGGTAAACCCTTCTGTTTACTCTGTTCTTTGACTGTTCTCTGAAATCCTTCTTAGTGACCTATGTGTCTTTGTAACAGTCATAACATTTAGTGCTTTCTTATGTATCACACATGTCTTGCTTCATACACCTCTATGTGTCTCTGTCTGATCTCAATCCATGCTGTATAAATAGATCTCTTATGTCAGTGATCAGGTTCATTGCTTCGATCTTACAAATATGATTTATCGAATGAATAACTATACAAAATACTTCATTGGTTAGATGACCTCAAAATCATACACAATCTTTAAGTGCAATTTCCAATGTGATAACGGTTCAATGTTCCTCGATCTTGTAACACGTTTTCCCATGTGTGTCTAGATTCAATGAATCTGGTAACACATTTCACTCGGTGTATATCAACTCCGTGTATCATTATTTCTGCTTGGTAGACATGGAATGTTACTCGGTAGATAGCTCGGTGAATACTGGGCTTTGTGACTACTTTCTTCTATAACCGACTGTTCTATGCATACCGACTGAATGTTTCGGTAGTAGCAACCGACTAGAGTATATAGAATGACTTTGGATATAAAACTAATGGCAACTATAATAAGTAGTAACAGTAGCAGTATTATGGTGAGAGACATCTCTGTCTCGGAACTATTCCTTGTATCTTGAGGGTCTTGAATGATTGAGATAGTGATATATTAACCTTAAATTGATATGATGATACAAAATCATGCTCTCTATTGATATGGCTATTCCCTGTGTTTGAAGGACTGTCTTTATGCTCTATATAATTGCTATTGTTCTAAGACTATTTGTTGTGAAGAGAAACACAACTTCAATGATTTCTATATGCATGTTGTTCATGGTGAATGATGAAGAAGTGTGTCTCTAGTGCACCCATTATTGATCCTTCTCTATTAGGAATGCACTGATATGATCTTGGGACTGTTTTCTTATTATCATCCCATAACCATTTTTCATTTTGTCTTAGACTTGTTGACAACCATTTTCTGATATTGCTATAGATCTGATATTACATTGTTTCAAGAAGATTACTATTATTTAATCTTGACATTCATTCCTTATCAAGACATCATTGTGATATCTATCACTGTCTTTGTTTGATCTCTCTCAATGTTATAATCTTTTCAATGTATTCAGGTTTGTGTATTCATTGTTCCTCCATAACTGTGACTACTATCTTTTCATAAGATCTTTGTGATTACTCCTTTGTTTTCCTTTTTCACTCAAGATTTCAAGTGCTACTCTATCATTGTATTCTCTTGGGTTATCTCGTCATGACTGTATTGTGCCTTGATGGTACATTATGCTCATTTCTTATTTTTTTTGCAAAAATACAGTGCCTATGACTGGTTAGAGTGCAATGTATTGACTGTCATGAAGCTCTTGAAGCTGATTGTCTAGAGTTTTCACTTGAAAGCTTCTAATCCTCTGTCTATTAGGCTCTTATACTGGGATTGCATCTTCTATTATTTCCCTTTACCATGAAGGTTGTTTATGGCTGACTTCTTTATGTTTGAATATTTGTAGCTTTATTGTCTCTTATCTCTGCATGAATGCTCAAGGACTGCTCATTTGTTCTACTGCTCCGTGAAAACTTATACCTTGTCACTGTATCTTCATTGACTAACCTTGCTGCTATCATCATTATATGACTATCTTCTAGGCCTCTTTAAGACGAGGTCTACAAATTCTAATGGAAATTATCCTTCCATATTCACACCTGCCATGGTTGTGCCTTGTGTACATTTATTTATTTATTTATTTTTATCATTTTTCACTGTCATTCTTGTTGCAGCTATTTCATCCTTTCACCATGTGCTCGTGATTGCTCTTGATGGGTTGTAATAGTGATTTTGGATTGTTCATAATCCTTCATTAGTCATTGTACCTTTCATGATGTTTTTCCTATGTGATACCTCAATGTCATGATTTGATTTTGTAATGGTGGAAAAATGGTGAATGATAGATCAAGAGGAAAACTACCCTTTCCCTCAAAGAGAGATGAGAGTCTCACTATTGATTACCCTTCAAAAACTTTTCACCATGTTACATTTGGAAGAGGAGAGGATAATTCACTAAATTCAATCTCTCCACACAAATATGGTAGATTGAATTCTGAATGAAATGGGAATGATAAGTCGATCCCCTCTTCCTTGTTTGAAATGGAAAGGAATTGATTGAATTATGTAATGCAAAAGTGACAAAGAACTGATTATAACTTAAGATCAGAATATGAGATGAAGTTGCACACCTAGATATGGCAGTATTATGTCGAGACGAAGTTGCTCTGCGAATTTGAGGAAAAGTTGCCCGGACCGTGGCGGGAATGTACACGGTCCTCCAAAAAATCCGCGAAATGAAAAGGGTTTTTCTGCCCCTGCAATTGGAGCCTGAATCTGAAAGTACAGTTGCACACATGCAACCTACATATAGAAAAGAGAGGAAAATAGGTGGGGATTGGGGGTTTGTCTTTAGGTCAAACCTCAGTTTTGGAATTAACCAAATAATGAAAGAAAGTACTTGCAAGTAGATGTAGATGAAATACTGAATTGTAAATCACCTCAAGGGAGGTTGTGATAGAAATGTTGATAGAAGTTCTTATGTTGAAATCAATCTCCTCTTAAATGGTTGAATCCTTGACTTGAATGCAACACCTAGCCTTGAAGGAAGACTTGAGAATGCTCAATGCTGGAAAAGAATGCTTGATCGCTTATGCAACTTGACACACTCCAATCTTATCCAACTTCAACTTATGCAAATGAGAGGATGAATTCCCCTTAAATACATGTTAGTAGGTTTTATTTTCGTCATAGGTCGACATCGAGGGAGTTTCCCACCCAATTCACAACCAACAATGCAACCCTAGGAAGGGTCCTGCCCCAAAATAGAGCAGGGACAAGGGCATCACGCCCCTGTCCTAGGAGGACAAGGGTGCCATGCCCCTGTCCAAGGGGGGATAGTGGTGCCACACCCCTGTCCTACCCCTTTCTCTAGGGCAGAGTGTAGACGAGGTGATGCAGAGGCCAAGGAAGAAGTTGTTTATGAGGGTTGAGCAATCTCTGGTCTTCGATCATGCTAGAGGATTCAAACTCACGTGCATGAGGACCCTAATGCAATCGAAAAATTGCTAGGGTTGCAATTTTATGACACTACATTTAGCCCCCACTTTAGCGGGAGTATAAGCGTACGCCAATACTGTCGGTAAAGTACAAGGAAACAAGATTGAAAGACTTTTACCACGTCAAGAGGCAAGATGCACCAAGCCCCCAGTGTTAGGAACCGGGAAGGACAACTGAGAGGGGGGGTGAATTAATTGTGAACCAGCTGTCAATAAATTATAAACCAAATGTAAATTATTCCAACTTAAACTTAATGTCGGTAAACCAAACTTAAGTGTCGATAAAACAAATTAACAGTTATAGCAGTATTGGTTTAACTTAATGCATAAAACAGAAAGAGAAACAACATCCACAACACATGACACAAAGATTTTGATGTGGAAACCCATTAAGGGGAAAAACCACGATGGGAAACCTTACCCACAATCAGATGATACCGTTGCAGATAGTAAGTGTATACAAATGGGGTTTGCACATGCAGAAAGGCCAACTGCCTAGAGCTCACTGCTCAATCACAAAATAAGAGTCACACTCACTACACAATTGGATGGTTAAATCCAATGATAATGTACTGCTCAAAATAGCATCTGCAATGCTGGATTCAGTACCGGTTTAAGCTCTGAACATGAGTGCTAAACACCTTCATAACCTTTCCTTCAACCTTCAAATAATGTTTGTGTGATTTGCACAAGGATCTGTGTGTGTGAAAAAGTGAAAAGAGGCTGATAGCTGCAAGCACAACACTTCAATTAAGTCATTACATGTATGGTTAGTAAATCAATAATCAATAAATAATAAACCATAACAAAGCAACTAATTGCCTTCTAAAAGATGTGAGTATAAGATTGCTCTCAGATTTTTATAAGCAATACCAGTGACTAGACTACACCAAGACGAAGGATTTAATTTATATGATAATGATAAACTATATGGATGCAAGATGGATGAATAATTCAAGCAATGATGGATTCAAGCAATATGGATTCAAGCAATAATGAAATAAACTAAATATGGGAAAAGCTAAACTAAGATGCAATAATCTCAAAAAGCAAGCACAATATCTTCAATGACTCCAGAGCAAAATCAGCATAATAATAATATCCAAGGTGTTTCTCAAATATCTATGGGGGATTTGAATGAGAGCTGAAGACTAAATTTATAGAAATTCACAAGAGAGATCAAGAAAAACCACAATTTAAAATTAATTGAAATAATTGAGAAATCAGGTTCAGTTAACCTTGAGATAGATTCCAATTATAGTTTAATTGAAATGCATTCAGATAAGAAGTTCAAGTTGCATTAGAAATAAGAATTAATTAATTCCATGCATTTGTGATAAAAATAGACAATTCTTTTATTTATTCAAGAAAAGAGTCTTTTAACGCAACTGAACTTATTTTTCTCAAAAGCTTGGAGTTCCAATTTTAGAGAATGATTAATAATTCAATTAATTATTTTTTCTGATTCAAGTTCTCAATTTAGAAAAAAGAAATAATATCTCAAGTTTGATTTCTCTCAATTCAATTCTTTTATTCTATTTTCAATTTAACTCTTGCTTTGTGATTAATTCCTCTTTTGTAATAAATTAATTCCTTTTTTGCATGATTAAATGGCAAATTTATTAATTAATTAAACATGCTAGGATATTTAATAAATTAAACAAGATTATTGATCAAAATGACATTCTTGGAATGATTCAATTAATTAATTAAATATTTAATTAATATTGAGTAATTGACTTGCCATGCAATATTTGATGATTGAAGAATTAATTAATGTGCTCAAGATTGATTTAATTGCCTTTGGTTAGGACCTTGGTGATGTTGTCGAGATTAGGGGCCCATGGTTTAGATGACCAATTTTAGGGTATTACATTTACCCCTCTTTGAATTAATGTGTGAGCAGCACGTTGGTTCAAAGAATAGTTGATGTCTAGGAGATGCCAGTTCTGAACTTGATTGATCACGAACCAGATGAAGAGCGAGGTGTTTAGCTTGATTTGAAGTGATGAAGCTAAAAAAAAGTTGATTAAAGCGAAACCGATCACGAACTTGATTGAAGTAGGAATGATAGAGAGCAAAGATACCAAACTTGAACTTGATTGATCAAGAAGCAGATCTTACTGATCTAGAACTTGATTGAACTAAACTCAGCAAGCGAAGATAAAATTGATCTTGAACTTGATGGATCAAGATACGATGAGCGAAGATAAACTTTCCATCTTGATTTGATGCGATGAAACTGAACACTTTCTTAGATTGAGTGTGACTGAAGATACTCTTTAAACCCTTGATTGAATTTAAACAAATAATCAGCTTGATGAAAAGCAATGAAACTGATTAACGTTAAGGGACTGATTCAGATGAAGACAAATATCAACTCGATATGAAGCGATGAAACTAATATGCCCCTAACGATTGATTTGATTCAGATGATCGAGAGATCTCAACTTGATGTGAAGCGATGAAGTCGAGATGCCCCTTAGCAATAAGAATTTGATTTTCTTTAGTTGAAAAATATTTTTTTGCTCGACTTTGATGAAGATTTGAAAATTTTCTTGACTTTGAAGATGTGAGGTCATAAGGTCATGAGTATGCCCCCTTGGGAGCGGAATCGAAAGATAGCGAGGGTACATGATTACAAGCAATTGTTTATCGATGACAATTATTTGAGCACAAATTGATTCAGAGGAATTTTTGAAAATTCGTCGTTGAGAGATGAGAAATTGAGTTGAGATTCAGCGTTAATTAATGAGAAATTGAGCGAGAATGAGCATCTGATGAAAAAGTGCTAAGTTGTCCAAATTGTGAAATTGACTAAGAAAATGATCTTGAATTTCGATTTCGATCCTGAAAATAGAATCAAAACGAGCAAATTAGCTAAGGGTACAATTTTCATGTCCATCGAAGCAAGTTGAAAAATTAGGGTTTTGACTATATATGGGGTAAAAGTGTCATTTTCAATTCATTTTAACCTTCCAAGTTTGAAAATTCGAAAAAGCCTTCTATGAAGAAAAATGGTGGTTCCCACTCATATGCATCGATTCGAGCGCCAGAGACGACATAATCGACCTTGGAACTATGAGCCAGTGGTAAGTGATCTATCTTAAACCTGTTATTCATTTCAATTTTGATTTTTTTTGTTGAATTTTTCAATTTTTGGCATGTTGAAGTCGGGCTTTCTCATTTTGTAATGCGAGACAGGATCCTGCCTCGTACAACAAATTGATTAAGTCTCGTTTTCATTTTAGTCCATCAGTTTTGTCATTCTAGGCCTACCCTTATATCGTACGAGAACATTCAAAAGAGCCCCTTTTGTCGTCCTAGGGCTAGTCTTGTGTCGTATGGGAGTATTTTGTCGTATTAGACCTATTTCTGACTTGTACGAGTTGCTGCCTCTACTGTGTTTTGTAGTTTGGAAAACAGTGAACATTTTTGAAGGTGCAAACTTGAAATTTTGATTTTGCAATTGACGTAGTTGAATTTGCATGATGTTTTGCTTCTCTTATAGGCTTACTTGAAATGTTTTTTGATGCTCCATTGTTTGGTTTTTGCAAGTTTGATTGCCGCATGTTTTGTTTAGATGTGTATATGCACCGACGATGACCTTAGTGCGTCAGTTGTCAGATGTTGACCGGCTCATATTGATTTGTGCGGATTGACCCACCTTCTTGATTTACCTGATATCCGTGTGAATCACAGAATGTTGACTGTGCTTGTAGAGAGATTCCATTCTGAGCATAACACATTCCACTTGCCAGTTGGGGAGATGACCATCACTCCCGAGGATGTGTATAGGATTCTCTATATCCCTTTTGTTGGGGGTAAGGTTGATTATGATGCAACACAACTTCCTAGGTTAGTAGCTGTTAGATATGTTTTCAGAGATCTTGATATTCTGACACGTTCTATCAGTTGGGATGTTATGATGAGAAGGTACAGTGAGGACTTTCCACTTGCTTGCATCTTGGCACATTTTATCGACTGCTTTCTGATGCCAGACAGGGGACAACAAGGATTTTTGTGTGGATGAGGCAGGATGTTAGAGAGGTTTATTGAGACCCCTCAGAGATTAGGTTGAGGTTCTTGTATATTGGCCCACATGTATTGTGAGATGCATGAGATTGTATATAGGGAGGGGAAGAGTATGGCTGCAGGAGTTTTGATTTTATAGGTATGGGCCTGGGAGCACCTCCCAGTTTGCAGGCCGATTGTAAATGACAACAGAGATCCTAGTCAGCCCATTGTATATAGATATTCAGGATATGTTACTCAACCCCATGTGGGCAAGACAAATTTTTGGAGACGACAGCTGGATGATTTGATAGCCATGACATGGAGACTGTATAGGGGTCTAGAGCTGTGGGATGATTGGAGGGTTGTTTGCAGGGATTTGTTCATGACTCGCCTACTCATCGGTAGATCACAGACAGTAGTTGAGCGATTTGTTGTTTCCCGAGTGATGAGGCAGTATGGTAGACCTCAGGGGATCTCGTAGGAGTACACTGCATACGTGCGTTATGCAGATGAGGAGAGGCAGGGATGGGCACCGAGATTATCTTATGCCTTGAGCATGGAGGAGCTGACTGGGTTACAACGTCTCAAATGGGACTATATGGATGATGTTGCAAATGCAGGGGTATTGCCCCAGTATAGGGATTGGTTCTAGCAACATCCATTCCTGAGATTTACGGATCCAGATGAGCAGGTACCTCGCATAGAGGGGATAGAGGATGATGCCCCCACGCAAGGACATGGACAAGGATAGAGAGCCGAGGCTCCGAGGTGGGCATGTGGTGATCCTGGTGCTAGCAACAGTAGGGTACCAGCTGGTGGTAGACAACAGAGAGGAGAGGGCAGATCCCTAGGTACGGTTGGAGTGAGACTTGGTGGAGTGAGAGTGTCAAAGGGTGGAGGAGAGAGCAGCGCCAAGATAGGTCCAGCAGAGGAGAGAGGAGCAGGAGGAACCAGAGGCAGAGATGGAGGAGGAGATGGAGGCAGAGAGCTTGTGAGGGATGAGGGGGCCGACATAGCGCGGTCAATGAGAGCACGCCTAGCGAGGTTAAAGTGAAAAGAGGCTGATAGTTGCAGGCACAACACTTTAATTAAGTCATTACATGTATGGTTAGTAAATCAATAATCAATAAATAATAAACCATAACAAAGCGACTAATTGCCTTCTAAAAGATTCGAGTATAAGATTGCTCTCAGATTTTTATAAGCAATACCAGTGACTAGACTACACCAAGACAAAAGATTTAATCTATATGATAAAGATAAACTATATGGATGCAAGATGGATGAATAATTCAAGAAATGATGGATTCAAGCAATATGGATTCAAGCAATAATGAAATAAACTAAATATGGGAAAAGCTAAACTAAGATGCAATAATCTCAAAAAGCAAGCACAATATCTTCAATGACTCTAGAGCAAGATCAGCATAATAATAATCTCCAAGGTGTTTCTCAAATATCTCTGGGGTGATTTGAATAAGAGTTGAAGGCTGAATTTATAGAATTTCACAAGAGAGATCAAGAAAAAGCACAATTTAGAATTAATTGAAATAATTGAGAAATCGGGTTCAGTTAACCTTGAGAAAGATTCCAATTATAGTTTAATTGAAATGCATTCAGATAAGAAGTTTAAGTTGCATTAGAAATAAGAATTAACTAATTCCATGCATTTGTGATAAAAATAGATAATTCTTTTATTTATTCAAGAAAAGAGTCTTTTAATGCAACTGAACTTCTTTTTCTCAAAAGCTTGGAGTTCCAATTTTAGAGAATGATTAATAATTCAATTAATTGTTTTTCTGATTTCAAGTTTTCAATTTAGAAGAAAGAAACAATATCTCAAGTTTGATTTCTCTCAATTCAATTATTTTATTCTATTTTCAATTTAACTCTTGCTTTGTGATTAATTCCTCTTTTGCAATAAATTAATTCCTTTTTTGCATGATTAAATGACAAATTTATTAACTAATTAAATATGCTAGGATATTTAATAAATTAAACAGGATTATTAATCAAAATGATATTCTTGGAATGATTTAATTAATTAAATAAATATTTAATTAATATTGAGTAATTGACTTGCAATGCAATATTTGATGATTTAAGAATTAATTAATGTGCTCAAGATTGATTTAATTGCCTTTGGTTAGGACCTTGGTGATGTTGTCGAGATTAGGGGCCCGTGGTTTAGATGACCAATTTTAGGGTATTATAGGATCTGCTTATTTTCGCTCTTCAATATTCGAACACACTCATACCATATCCCATATCCGATCTTCAATAAGATCTTACAATCATATATACAGAACCTAAGACCAAATGTATAAGTCGACTCACTAAATATATTACAATTAAATCAATTACAAATAAGTATTTATGCGATACAACATGTCGGCTCAATACATTTACCACATTATCCAATCAATAAACCATCTCCATAACATGTTGTGTTGATCTGGAATAGATAACGTGTACCGGTCCATAACCTGGACTTATCTGTCGGTTAAGACAAATCTGTTAACCCGATTAGACCAATAAGCAAAACACCAAATCCAAACTTCCAATCCATGTCTTCGACATAACCAAATGATCTCCAAGTTATCATCATTGCTGGTGAACCATATAACCTACTGGTGAACATATACCAGTGACTGTGCATAAGCCACTAACCATGCCGGTGAACCATATTGTCGGTTCAACAGTAAACCAATATAACCATAGTACCAAATCAACAATGTAGACCTCCAAGAATATAAGTGTTGACATTAATGACAAAATCAATGCAACACATGACAAAGTCATCCATAATACCAACACCCAGTGGACTTAGGATTTTACGACTTCGATTGACAAAGTAAAAGGGAAGATCGAGAAGGGGAAAACCATGACTACAAGTAGCAAAGTTCCCTTCACTATGAGTCATGAAAGCAAGGATACAAAAGATTACAAAGCAAAACAAAAGTTCACTAAGTAATTCCAAGTATCAAAGAAGGAAAACATGAGTGGAGTGTATACCCCCACATTAAAGCGATCATGCATGCCTTATCAGGAGCGATTGCTTTAAGGTAGGATACACCCAAGTGAGAGAGAAGAAAGGGAGCACATTATCGTGAGGATTTAGCCCCCAATCGAGGAATAAATCCAAGGATAATGAACACAAAACATGAGGTAGTGTCGCTTTCCTCGGGGTCAGTATGTTGTATGATAACTTATGTATATCATGTATGCATATGCATATAATAATAGTCATTCCCCAAAGGACACTACCTTAGAAGAAAGGGAAAAGAGGATGTCTTTTGAGTCAACATGAAAGAAACTAAGAAAATATCTCAATGCTTTACATCGTCCCCAAGTAGACATTAAGGGAACAATATAATAACAAGGTTACATATAGAAGAATGGTCACAAAAGAGAAATAAAGGGGAGAGAGAAAGATCTGCAGTGCTGATATTGCTAATCTAGCATGACATCCGCCTCTCGATCTTGTTGAACACTATTTTGGGAAGGTGAGCAACACACCAGAGGAGCGACATCAAGCACAACATATGGAGCTATCACAAGATCCAAACAAGGACTATGCTCATGTTGTAAGTCACTTTGTTCAATTCTAGGAGCTAGGATTAGGGTTTGTGAAAACTCATTTGATAAATGCTTGTCCACATCAACATACTCATACTCACTATCAAAAACATTAGGAGTTGTATTGCCATTATGAATAACATTTTCACCCATTTTTTCACCAAAGTTTAGAGAAAGAGGAGCAAGAACACGAATAGGAGTAACCATCACATGTTTTATGCAACTTATGATTTGGAGATGTTGGTTGAACATCTTGCTTAGGAGAAAAGGGAATCATGTCAACTATTGAAGTATGAGGAGATTGAATATTTTGAGGGATAGCTTTACGAGCTCGAACACGGTGTCTTCATCGGCATTCTCTCGCACAACAATTCCGTCGAGTCTTAGTGGAAGGTTGAGGAGGAGGAACACTTGAAAAAGTAGGAATGCTTCTCTCCTTGATAGTGGAAAGTTTAGGTTGAGGTCCTTTTGGTTGAACAAGAGGAGAAGAAGGCCTCTTCTCTCGATAAGAGGGAGGAGGTGGAACTGCACCATAGAAAGGAGGAATATTTGGTGTAGGAAGGAGACTAGGTCCATCATGAGGAGGAGGTATAGGTACAACCTTAGGAAGAATATTGTTGTTCTCCTTTAGAGAAGGTAAAGCCACATCCATGGGAATAGGTGGACGATTTTTGTTAGGAGGGAGATTAGTTTTATTTGTGAGGGGAAGAACCTCATCTTGAAGAATAATAGGAATGTCAAGTGTTGGAGATCTAGGTTGACTTAAGGATAAAATCATATCATTCTTCCATTTTTTATAAGATTGAAAAATAGCATCGCTCCTTGATGGAAGAGATTGAAATTGTTTAGGCCAAAGGAAATCAATAGCAAAGGAAATCAATAGGAACACTGGGGCTTCTTTCGAAAGGATGAAATAAGCTATGGTTCACGGTTATGATTTCACCATTGTGAGGAAATTTCAAACACTTGTGGATTGGAGAAGCAATAGCCTTCATGGAAGATAGCCAAGGATAGCCCAACTTCACACATAATTGCTTAGAAGAGGGTATGATAACAAAGTCAACATCCATGGATTTAGTATGAACTTCAATAGGAAGAGTGATAGAGACAATGGTAGGACAAGAGAAGCCATCAAATAACTTCACAACTACTTTAGAAGCCTCATATATTGGTTTATGCAATCGTAAAGTGAAAAGATACTCTTTAGTTATGACATTAACCATGCAAGAGGGATCAATCAGGGCACCATGGCAAGGGATATCCTTGACCTTCGCAACTATGTATAAAGGGCCATCGGGTGCTCTAATGGTCTCACTAGGGTGAAACGCAATACAAGGATCCTTAGGCAAATCTTGTGTTTCTACCATATTAACCAAGTTTGGAGCCATAGAGGTGAATTCTTCTGAAGAGACATAATTAGGCACAATCTCAATAACGTTAGAGGTATGAGATGGCAAGGGATCAGTAAAAATATTAAGATTTTGATTAGGAGGAGCTACTGATTTATTCCCTTTATCATTCACACCTGCCACATATATAGTATTATTATCAATCAAATCTTGAATCTTATTCTTCAATGCAAAACATTTCTCAGTATCATGACCAGGTTGGTGATGAAATTGGCAAAAAGAATTGTTATCAAAATAAGGGGATGCAAGTTTAGAAGGATCAATTTGTCTTATAGGAGGAAGTTTGATAACATTTTTGTGCAACAACTGAGACATAATACTATGTAAAGATTCATTCAAAGGAGTGAATTGTCTTTCTCTTTGATTTTTTTTTTTAAATAGAAGGCACACCTGTTGTAGCATTCACATTGTTGTTGTTGATTGGATCATTGAACTTGATGAATCTTTTTTGTTGGTTTGAACTTTGAAAATGGTTGTTGAACACTCCCCCCCTTATCACTCGGAGCCATAGGAGTGGATTCCTCCATTTGACTCACAACCAGTTGATAATTGTGGAGTGTTGCGCACAACTGCAGAAATGAAGTAAACTCGGACAAAAAAAGCTTTTCCCTAATATCTTTTTGTAAATTAGAAATGAAAATTCTTTGAATATCATTATCAGGTACATGAAAAGAAATTTTAGCAGACAAATGCTTATATCTACCAATGAAATCAGTCACTTTTTCTTTAACACCTTGTTTACAATGCATTAAAATCAATCAACGTGATTTTAGGGTCAATGTTGTTTTGAAATTGTTGGATGAAAGCATTTGCCAATTGTTGAAAGGAAGTGATAGAATAAGATGGCAAATAGCAATACCATTGTAAAGCCTTATCTCTTAGTGTTCTTGTAAACAATTTTGCAAGCAATCTTTGATCATAAGCAAAATCAGTACACAAGGTTTGAAATGTTTTGACATGCGTAAGAGGATCACCTTTTCCTCTATAGAGTTCCAATTGAGGGATCTCAACATGTTTAGGTGGCATGATTTTAACAATATCAAGAGAAAGTGGACTCACAACATCAAAGGTAGGCACACTAAACTTGGATGGACTCATATAAGCAATTTGTTGTTGTAAGGAAGACTCTGTTTGAGCAAGACTGTTAATTGTCGCTTCGATAGAAGAATTGATGTTAGACATAGGTGATTGGGAAGGTGGTGTGATGTTATTGAAAGAAGGCATGGACCGAGAATAAGGTGGCGGGAAATTATGGTAAGTAGGCATGGGTGATGATTGGGTAGGAAAAGGGACACTTAAAGGAGGAATAAAGTTGTTGAAGGAATTGCCCCCTTGTGTCACACTGATTGGTTGAGGAATAATAGGAATATTCATGGAAGACATAGGTAACAATGGAGGATTAAATGAAGAAGAGGGATTGCCCCCATGACCCATAGTTGTACGAATGACATTTTGAGTTGAAGTAGCCATGATGTTGGAGGTAAAAGTAGGAATACTAGTCATTGTAGTCAAAGGAATTGAAGGATTGACTTGCGTTGAAGGTTGTGAATAACCTAGGGTTTTGGCACAACTCTTGATAGGCATGACATTAGAATCAACAATATGTGCAATGCCATGCAATATATCAATTCCATTCTTATCACTTTGAATCGTGCGCTTAAGGCCTTCAATTAATGGAAGAGCTTCACTATTAGGGTATTCTTGGGACATCCATTGTTGAAAGTTATCAAATTGATTGTCTAATGTGAAAATTTGATCTATAGAGACCCTAGTTAAAGCTTCTTCTTCATCATGAGATTCATTAATGGGGTGAATAGGCACATGATTATGATGGAAAGAATTAGCATGATCCTCATTAAAGAAGTCACCCAAATTAGGCTCCATCTCCTCGGTAATTAAACCTTGAGAAGCCTTAATTCTAATGCTTTGTCTAACGGGGATAGGATAGGTAGGACTAATAGTGGTAAAACTCATGCACTAGAGGGAAAATTTGGATTTTGAATTGTAGAACAAAACTTACAAAATTGAGTAATGCAAATTTAAGAAAATAATGATTACACAATTTGAACTTTGTTGGAAGAAGGGGATGACACAATTTCCAAAAATGAAAGGAAATTGAAATTTTAAAATTAGGGCCAAGGGAATGCCACCTAATTTTAAATAAAAAATTTTAAAATCAGGGCAGACTATAATTAATCTCTTAATTTAAAAATTTTTCTTGAAAGTTGAAATGTTGAATTTTGAAGGTATTTCCGATTTTAGAGGGATAAAAAATCAATAAAATTAGCCAATCTTCTAGATTTAGGCTAGTAAATAGAGTCATAACAGTCTCCCAAAATTTTGGTAAAAAAACCGAGGACCGTGGCAGGAATGCACATGGTCCGACCAACTTTTTTTGAAATTTTCAGGGATGGATATTATGATGATTTTAAAGCTAACCCCAAAAATTTGGCAAATTTTACGATCTTTAGATGGGCGAAATGAAGGTGCAAATGTAAATATAGGACCCTATTAGGGTTTTGAAAAAAAAGAGGAATTGAATTGCAATTTTGAAAAAGGTCAAACCTAATGGATAAGGTCACCTTTGAAAATGTTTAGAAATCTGAATTGAAATGAAATTGATTTGAAATGTGCACAAAATCCAATTAAATTTGAAAATTAGGGTTTTATGACCTAACCACTTAATTTTAAAATTTAAATTTTGGGAAAAAGGGGGGAAATTAAAATTTTGAATTGTAGAAATGAAGACAAATTTGAGAATAATTAGAAATCTAAAAATTAAATGGAAATCCAATTTTTGCACAAGTTCAATATGATTTATGAAAATTAGGGTTTTAATAAGTAACCTCTTAATTTTGTAAATTTTATTTCCAAATTGAACAAGACAAGGAGGAAATTGAATTTGACAAACAAAACAATTTTCAGATCTAAGATAACCACAAGCAATTATTACAAATTACAGGTTCAATTTGAATTAAAAACTATGGTTTTTAATGATTTAACCACTAATTTTGCAGAAATTTGAAACTTGTAAATGAAAAATATGCAATTTTGTTCAAAGAAAAGCATGCAAAACGTCAAGTTCACCAAAATGTAATGGTGTAAAAATGGTGAATGATAGATCAAGAGGAAAACTACCCTTTTCCTCAAAGAGAGATGAGAGTCTCACTATTGATTACCCTTCAAACACTTTTCACCATGTTACATTTGGAAGAGGAGAGGATAATTCACTAGATTCAATCTCTCCACATGAAGATGGTAGATTGAATTCTGAATGAAATGGGAATGATAATTTGATCCCCTCTTCCTTGTTTGAAATGGAAAGGAATTGATTGAATTATGTAATGAAAAAGTGGCAAAGAACTGATTATAACTTGAGATCAAAATACGAGATGAATCTGTGCACCTAGATCTAGCAATAACATGTCGAGATGAAGTTGCCCTGTGAATTTGAGGAAAAGTTGCCCGGACCGTGGCGGGAATGTACACGGTCCTTCAAAAAATCCGCGAAATGAAAAGGGTTTTTCTGCCTCTACAAATGGAGCCCGAATCCAAAAGTACAGTTGTGCACCTACAACCTACACACAAGAAAGAGAGGAAAATGGGTTGGGATTGGGGGTTTGCCTTTAGGTCAAACCCCAGTTTTGGAATTAACCAAATAATGAAAGAAAGTACTTGCAAGTAGATGTAAATGAAATATTGAATTGTAAATCACCTTAATGGAGGTTGTGATAGCAATGTTGATAGAAGTGCTTATGTTGAAACCAATCTCTTCTTCAATGGTTGAATCCTTGACTTGAATGCAACACCTAGCCTTGAAGGGAGACTTGAGAATACTCAATGCTGGAAAAGAATGCTTGAATGCTTTTGAATGCTTGATCGCTTATGCAACTTGGCACACTCCAATCTTATCCAACTTCAACTTATGCAAATGAGAGAACAAATGCCCCTTAAATACATGTTAGTGGATTTGATTTTCGTCACAGGCCGACATCGGGGGAGTTTCTCGCCCAATGCACAACCAACAATGCAACCCTAGGAAGGGTCCTGCCCCAAAATAGGACAAGGACAGGGGCGCCACACCCCTTTCTAGGGAGGAAAAGGGTGCCACACCCCTGTCCTACCCCTTTCTCTAGGGCAGAGTGCAGATGACATGATGCAGAGGCCAAGGAAGAAGTTGTTTTTGAGGGCTAAGCAATATCCGGTCTTTGATCAGGCTAGAGGATTCGGACTCGCGTGCGTGAGGACCCTAATGCAATCAAAAAATTGCTAGGGTCGCAATTTTATGACACTACAACTTTACACATCTCTTTATCCTAAATCTGTTAAATGTTGTCCTTTGTTTACATTTTTGCTATATGGGCCTTTGGACTACATCATTATTCCCTCTTTCTTGACTGATTATTATTGTGATCTCATAGTTGGAACTATCTTTTAAACTATTTTGAGACTCAGACTTTCTTTGACATTGTGTGACTGCTTTGGAGTTCATTGTTCTTCTCAAGATCTCTTGTTCATGACCCTCTCATGGCTGGGTGGTTGTTATTCTTTAAATGATAGCTTTGTTTGGCTATGATTATGGACTATCAGAATCATACAAACCCGTGTTCTTCCTTCTTCTATAAATCTGACAACTTTTCATCACTCTTATAGCTACTATGTCTATGCCTCTTGTCGTATCATGATTGTATTAATGCCTCAATCTGGCACTATTCATACTCTACCCATACTATTTCCACAACACAATGACTGTGATTGCAATTTTGGGTTTGGACTGCTACAACTTTCTTTCATGGAAGGGTCTCTATCTTTTTGGAGGCATCCATGAATATCACTGTGACTATAACCTCAATGTTCACTTGTTGCCAATAATGTTCCGAGATTTGTCTCTCTGAAGCTCACTATTATGACAGTCTTTAAACATGTTTTCATTACCTTTGGCCTTTTTAAAACTATGGTGCTTTATAACGTTGGAAACCCTTATCAACACCCCTTTTTCATTAAGATTGTCACAACCTTTATTTGTCATGTAATTCATATGCTCAATATACGATAGACTCTATGACTTGTGATTATTTTAGGGCTGCAGTATGTAGTTTCTTCATTGTTGCTCTTATGATGTGAATGGTTGTCTTTCATTAATGCATCTTCCTCTATACCTCATGGTTGCATAGTGATTGTAATAATAGCTCATGAGATTGTATTTTTTTGTGAATGAGACCCCTTTTCCAACAATTTTTGGCATGCTCGGTGGGACAAATTGAGTTATCTCAGCTCATAAAAGTTCCATATTTACTATTATTTTGGTGTGAGCAGCAGTGATTTCAGCCTTTGAAAACAAGATCTACACACGCTTGGCGACTCTGAGCTCAGATCTTCTAGTTTCAGTAGTCTAAGTGCTGGTATGTTCTAAAAACAATCCTAAATTCTAATTTCCAGCTCTTTGAATGAAATAAGATGTCGAATTTTCGTGAAAATGCTTATTATTACCCTCTATATCATGAAAATGTTGTTTATGAGACTCATTATCAGCTATATCTAAACAACCACAATGTTGGTTTTGGCCCAAATAGCCCTGTTACAACAAAAAACCAACATGCTCACCATGCTTCTCACCCACCCAACCTTGCTCAATCTTCTTGGCAACCTAAACAAGCCTATAGCCAATTCCAAGAAGGCCATTTTTCTTCAAATCAACATTCTTGCTTGTAAATTCAACCCCAGAACATTGAAAGTGTGGAGCTCAAAGACATTACAAAGATGGTCAAAGAAGCTTTATTTGGCTTCACAGAGCAAATGGGTGAGATCAAGATCCAACATGAACATAATGAATTAGCTCTCCAAGCTTATCTTGATGAACAATAAGATAAATGGGCTCATCAAGCCTATCTTCATGAGTAGGAGGAGTTGGCTCGTCAAGAGCAATTTCATAAGCAATATCTAGTGGCACAACATAGGTGGTATGAAGAGAATCTTGCAAAGGAGTTAGCTATTCAAAAGAAAAGATATGAAGAAAATCAAGAAAGAGAGTTAGTTGCACAAAAAGAGAAATATGAAGAAAGACTAACAACTGAAAAAGGAGAGCTAACAAAGATTTTTCTTGCTATATTACAAAACGATAAAGAAAGCATACTCATACCAATGACAAATCACGCTCATGAGAAATGTAAAGGCAATGAAACTCATATCACAACCATACCAGCTTCAGGACAACAAGAAGTTCAAAATTTTGATTTTTTGACTACTCAAGAAAGTTTCTACAAGGTAAAAGACAGTCCTCTCTCTCAACAAAATGAAAATAAGAATGAAGAGTGTATACACCTAAAAATGGTCTGAAGAAAATTGATTAAATACGCAATTATCTAATTAATCCCCCTTCCCAATTAATTAAATTCACAAGTAATTTGATTAATTTCCCTATTCATCTACTTGTAAATAAATCTAAATGATTTATTTATATAGTTCATTTCATATCCCCTTTGATTAATTAATCTAAATTAATTAATCCTTCCCCATTTAAATCAATTCTTCTAATCTCATAATTAAGATTAACAAATTCAAGATTGTTGAGATTAATTAATCATTTTCTTAATTATTTGAATTTCTAAATTCAAATGAGCACATGGCTCCTAACTTCTAACCACCTAGCCTAACCAGCCCCCTAACCTAACCAATTCTATCTAATCCTATCCTATCTTGCACATCCTAACCTCTTTTATTCTAACCTCTTATGGGTTGGATATCCCCTCCTTGAGACACATGACACTTTTTCCACATGTATTCTTCCTTGGAAACTTTCCCTCTCATGAGCAAGGTTCCTTGACACTTGTCACCACAGAGATGACATGTGTTCCTTCCTCCAACCTCTTCTCCAACTTCCTCAATCCTGACCCTTGATATCTTCAGATTGAATCTAGACCATCGATTTCTGCCACCTTGGCTTTGGCCTTGGAATTCCTATAAATACCCCTCCTCATTTTGGAGCAAAGATCCCTTGCATTCATAGTTTTTGCATACTTACTATAGGCATTTTACATCTTGATCATCTAGCAATAATTGTTAATTACATTAATCATAGTTTATTTTCATATTAATCTAGTTGCATTTTATCAATTATGTAGCTTGAATAGACCATTCTAGCTAAATCATCCATCAATCATCATGCATCTTATATCATTTACATAATCAATCATGATCAAGTAGCTACTCAACTCTTGAGTTGTCACTATTGAAGGTCATTGCTCCACTGAGAGCCAACAATTCTACAACCTTCAAGGTCCTCAAGAATAAAGGAAGATGGGACATTTGAAAGGAGGCTATGGGTTTGAATCTTTAATTGAGCTTTTTGTATTTTCTTCCTACTTATGTTTTATTGTCTCATCTGATGAGCTAAAATAATAGCTCTTTTATTTCTATGACTGATAAGTTTTTCTTGTGTTTTAAGTTGCATAATGGGACAATGTGAAGGTCATAGGATATATCAGAGTTTTGATCGTGTGCATGTTGAATGATATCTAAACCCATTGAACCTTGTATTGTTTTGACTAAATATTCACGTACCTATGTGGATTACTATGCTAATTTCATGTGTGGATGTATAAATGTTGTGATTAATGAAAATGGATATATACATGCTTGTATGTTCTAACCTTTGATGCAAGAGTAAATAAGTTGCTACAAAAGCGGTCAACTTAAGCGAGATGGAGAATCACGCCATGCAAACAGTTAAGAGATATTTCAAGGTGGTCAGGAGCATTTAAGACAGTGAAGAAGATGGTGTTTGAGTGAAGTGACAGAGGAATAGCGAGGCAGTACCAGACCTATTTATGAGTCTCTTCAGCAAGCAACAATCTAGTAGAAACCGTCATGTTAAATTCTTGGCTGTGTGATAATAAAGTCCCACGATCTCTATGGTTGACTTCTTCTTCTTCTTGTAATAAATGTTTTCTCCTAGTTTCATGGGCATGATCTAAGTAGTTGAAAGTTTGTTATAACTATATTATAAATAAATATTTGCACCTCTTCGCAGAGGTTAGACAGAGACAAAGTTTTCATAAGTTAGAAGTATTTCTCTTATTTTATGTATTGTATCAACTTTTGGAGATGATAAATAAAGACTATGTTATTCTGAGCATATAGAATCATTTTTTAGATCTGGATACACTCATCCAAGGGGGCCCACTTAGTCAGTATTCCTATGTAATTATTAAGTTAAGTTTTTTTTTACTGCAGTAGATGTTCTGGCAATTGACTGTTCCTACAGCCATTGGAACCAAATCTTGTGACTGTTCCTGCAGCCAAAGCAGACATAGTAGTCCCTATTTGTTATCTTTGAACTTAGATAACAATTATTTATTTAGAATAATCTTTTAATGTTAGGATTTCATGTAGCCATTCAATTGTCATATTTTTACATGTTTATTTCAGTAGATTCAGTTGCTGCAGTAGAATAGAGTGACTCTTACCGGAACTGTGCATAAATAGTGCATGCCCATTTCAAGTAATACATCCCTGGGTTGACAAGTAAATGAACCTCAGTCATGGAAATGATAGCTACTTAGAATGGATGACCAATCCTTGAGTTAAGACTTTAAATCTAATTATTGTTCTAATTGGAAAGGCAAACATTTTTGCCGCTGTTGTTGAGGATGGTGCCAAACTAAGAACCTGTCATAGTCATGAATTTTCAAGTTTTTAGTATAGTTTGTTTTGTTAGTTTAATTGGTTGTCAAGTATTTCTCATGAATTTGCATGCATAGACGAATACGAGATGCTCGTGGTAGATTCCTTCCTAACCATCTTGAGCATAGAAGACCCAATCCACATGATTCACCAGATGTAAACCCTTTTGCTGCACTTTATCAAGTCCCAGATAATTTGAACCATCCTGCATTTGAACTTTCAGAGAACAACCTTCATTTTCTCTTTGGACCACTTGAAGAGGATCCTTGCCCTGTAGCTGCTCATCAGGGACCAATGGCAAGGATAGGAGGTGGAGCTAATCCACCTCTAGGCAGAGGTAATCCCTCACCTCCACTTGTTAAACCAACATTTGAGTTCCCCATTTCCAATTTACATGATAATGCTAACCTCAAGAACATTCTGACTTCTTCTTTGCCTAAGTTTTATGGACTGGTGACAGAAGACCCAGATACTTTTTTGTTTGAATATGATGTCCTTTGTAGGAGTTACGACTACACTACAGATGCCCATAGACTTAAAATATTCTTTGCTACTTTGAAAGAGTCTACTTTGAGATGATTTATGAGTGTAGGGAGTAGTACAATCAATACATGGGATGAGATGAAATGATTTTTTCTTGAGAAATATAAAGATTATTGTCGGGGAACTAATTGCCATGGAGATGATATCTTCAGAATGACACAAAAGGAGGATGAGAGTCTAGAAGATTATCTTGAGAGATTTCTATTCCGTGTCAAGAAGTCCAAGCATAGTACTTGTATGTGGGGAAATTGGGTGACGAAAACGAAAAGGTCAGATTCAAAAGACCCACACACCAATGAGACTATTGGTGCAAGTATATGAACTATTTGAAATAGTTCAACTTCCCAAGGGGTGTCCCATTGTTCCCTATCTCATTAGATCCCTAAAGTCAATGTTTTTCTCTCAGATCACTGAGCAAAGTGACTTAGGAATGACAACTCCAAGAACGATTGATGTTTGATTTATATGCATGAATGCATTCTAAGATGTATGATATTGAAACTATGACGATTAATCTAGCATAAAGATGATGATAAGATTAGAAAATTATCCTAGCAATGATATCCTTAGTCTAACATGAATGTTCTATGATATATTAAAATTCTTCTAAATGCTATTATGATGATTTCACAAAGAGAGGCTAAAAATGCTTAGTAATTAGACTATAATGTAGATGCATGAAAAATTATTTATTTTGAAAATGAAGAAAGAGAGCTCTATTTATAGGGAAAATAGGGCAATGGATGGTCAAGACTGAATAATCTTAACAAGGGCCAGGATTGAAAGTTAATCAATCCATGTTTACAATTCTCACCAATGAAATGGTGACAATTGTCAATAAAGGGTTGCTTGAGAGGAGATGCAAGAAGCATTTAATTCTTGAGAAGACACGAAGGTTACCTTAGGAGGTAGGGTTATGGTTAGGTTAGGGTCATCCAATGGATAAAGCTTTTACCCAAGGGGTAAACTCTTGTACAAGGGTTAAAGGGATAACCAAGGTTAAAGCCATGAATGCTTGATGAGACCCTTCGGTTAGATGAGGGTTGAGTTAGAGAGAAATTCTCTAATCATAAAAGAAGTTTGAGTTAACCATTAATGGCTATGTAATAGCCTTAAATGGTTTGGAAGAATTTGAGGGTTAACTTGTTGAGGACATAAAGCCTTTAATGCATTTCAAAGACTTTGGAGGCTTTGAGAAGTGACTTCCCTTTGCTTAGGAATGTGAAAACAATTAGGAGATGAATTAGGCTAAATTGGAATTGATTAGAAGAATCTAGAAGGGGTTTAGGAGGCAAGTGGGAGATGTAGGAAAATGCAAGTGGAGGGAAAAGGATTTTAATTAAAATAAAATTACTTTATTTCAACAAAATAGGTGCAACTTGCATAAATACAAGTGGGGGATTTAAATAAATAAATTAGATTTATTTATTTGCAAGGATCAATTTAATTAAATGTAAATTTAATTAAAAATGGAGAAAGGGGAATTAATTAAATAGAGTGATTTATTTAATTAAAGGCTAGAAAAGGTTTAGGTGAACTTAATTAAATAAATCGAGTAATTCGTTTAATCAAATAGATGAATATGAAGAAATTAATTAAATAAAATATAATTAATAGGAAGAATAGGGTTAAAATAAATATTAAATATTTATTTAGGAAAGTGGTCAGATTTATACGTCTACAATACTTTAAATGAAGAATCTCTTAAGTTGATATTTTTGAGAGGGATCAGTGAAGAATGCACGAATGTCTTGGACCTTATGGGAGATGGAGACATAACTCAATCAACATGGAATGACATTGGCCAAATTTGTCAAAGTATTCCAGATCCTCTTCTAAGAATAATAGGCGTTCTAAACTAGGAATGTCTTCATCAACATCCAATAATGGAGTGTCACGAATGAAGATCATCCATCTTCTGAGGGATTTTAAAGAGGATATAATAAATAATATGGCCACTCGATTAGATACACTTCAAGCTAAGAAGAAACATGAGGAAGCTGAGGCAATGCTTGCAAAATTTTATCCACATTGTAGGTAGAAGAAGAGGGACTGTAGATGTAAGTTGGTTGCAAATCTTGATGTTCCTGAGTTTAAGCCAATACATGGAGATGATGAACAACTTTTTTATTTTTCTCAAAGAAGGCCAAATTTCCCAAGACAAGGTATGCCTCCCGATCCATTGTCTTTTTCTGGTTATAATGGGAATTTTTATGCACAAAATAATCAGTGGCAACCTCCATATGCTCAAAATTTTGAAAATTATTCACCACAAAATTGGTATAACCCTCAAAGACAAGGGAATTTTTTTTCAAATCTATCTCCACAGTGGCAACAACCATAGGGAAATTTGTCTCAATCTTATGGACAATGGCAACCATCACAAGGGAATTGGCAACCTGCTCCTCAATGGAGAGGAGGTCAACAATGGTCAAATCAATCTTCTGGGTATCAATAACCACTACAACAGTCTCAACAACCTGCTATAATGCCACCTCCTGCTCCTAATGCTACCCCATCTAAACCTACATAGCTACCCACTCAACCCATGCCAAATCCTAATAGAAAGCCCCAACAACAACAACAAGTATATTCATCTGATCCTACTCAATACCCGACATATTCTCTTGATATAAGTGATATTCACCTTAGATCCGGGACCACATTTCCTAACCTGTCCCCTCTGGTTATGACTGAAGTATCAAAGGAAAAGGAAATATCAAGTCCAACAACTCAAATTCCTCAAAATCAATAGCCTACCAGTTCACCTTTAGTTAATAAAATGCCCCCATTTCCTCAAAGGTTGCAAGCCAAAGAGAGTAATCAACAAGAGGATATACATTTTGATCTTATTGATCAGCTGAAACACATATGTGTTAAGATCCCATTATTCCAAGCTATTAAGGATGTCCCTATCTATGGTAAGGCAACTAAGGAAACATGTTTAAAGAAACTTGGTAGGAAGAAAAATGATCCACAAACAATTCATGTATCAGGTCAACTGACTGATATTATGTTGGGCAAGGTTTCAATACCTAAATATTCTGACCCTGGTAGTCCTATTGTGAAAATAGTCATTAATGGAACTCAGGTAAAGAATGCTCTAATAGACTGGGGAGCAGCCGTAATTGTAATGACTAAGGATATCATGCACAAACTTAACATAACTAGTCTCATACCTACTCCTACGGTCCTACAGCTTGCTGACAACTCTATAGTTCGACCTGATGGTATATGGTCCTACAACTTGCTGACAGCTCTATAGTTCAACTTGATGGTATGATTGAAGATGTTGTGGTTACTCTAGATTCTTGGGAATATCTGACAGACTTCATTATATTATCTCCCAAAGCTACATTGGGAGGATATCTTGTCATCTTAGGGAGACCTTGGCTTGCTACAGCTGATGCATATATTGGATGTCGATCAGGGGACATGATTATTTTTTATGGAAATTCCACTAAAACTCTTGCCTTGTATTCGCCTTCTCAACCCCAACTTGATCAAGAGCATTTTGTTTGGCCTGATGTGGGGGAGGAATTAGAAGGAGAAGTCAACTCTATTAGTCATCTTATGATGATTAATAGAGAATAATTTATACTTCGGGATGAAGATTTTGTGCTTTTTGATATTCTAGAAAATCAATATGGTTTGGAGCAGCAATCACAGGAGCTAACATCATGTATTACGGCATTAGATTTTCCTGCAACCACTGACATATTACATACCTTGTTGTCGCTTGAAGTCCGTACTTCTTATCTTTCTGAAGCAGCTCTGATAGATCTTACTGTCAAAGTGGAAGTTGCTCCAAATAAATGTTTGAATGTTAGTAATCAGCTCATAGAAATTCAAAAGCTAACACTGGTTGATTTGCTCAAATATCATCAACAAGCTTTTGCATGGGAGTACAAAGATATGAAAGGGATAGATTCTAATATTTGTACATGTCAAATTTATATAAAAGAAGACTGCAGACCAATAAGACAACCACAAAGAAGAATCAATCTTGCATTAAGGGAGATAGTTAAAAAAGAACTGCATAAATTGTTAAATGTTGGATTTATCTATCCTATATTAGATAGTCAGTGGGTGTCACCTCTAGTCATAGTTCCAAAAAAAGGAGGAAAATGGTGGGTATGTGTAGATTACAGAGCTTTGAACTCAACAACTAAGAAGGGTCATTTTCCATTACCATTTGTGGATCAAGTGTTAGATTCTTTGGCAGGGAAGCAATACTTTTCATTCTTGGATGGATTCAATGGCTACAACCAGATTCGAATTGCTCCAGAGGATTAGGAAAATACTACATTTACTTGCCCTTGGGGGACGTATGCATATTTTGTTCTTCCCTTTTGGCTATGTAATGCTCCAACTACTTTTCAAAGAGCAGTCACTAGCATATTTTCAGACATTTCCCAAGATTGCATGGAGATTTATATGGATGATTTTACCACTTATGGATTAGAGTTTGAGGAGGCATTGGAGAATTTAAAGAAAGTTTTATAGAAGTGTGAAGCTTACAATTTATCCTTGAACAGTGAAAAATGCTTCGTGATGATGCAGGAAGGAATAGTTCTTGGACATCACATTTCTACAGCTGGAATCCAGGTTGACCCAACCAAAATTGAAGTCATCCAAAACCTTCATGTTCCCACAAAGTAAAAAGATGTTAGAAGTTTTCTTGGTCATGTTGGATACTATCGAAGGTTTATTAAGGACTTTAGCAAAATGGCAGGACCTTTATATTATCTTTTGACTAAAGAGATGGAGTTTGATTGAACTCCCGCATGCCATGAAGCTTTCTTGAAGCTCAAACATGCATTGACTCAGGTAGCAGTGCTCAAAGGTCCAAACTGGTCATTACCTTTCCAAATTCACACAGATGCATCAAATTATGTTATAGGAGCATTTTTGGGCTAGAAGATGGATAATTTAGAGAATGCAATTTATTTTATTAGCAAAAAATTACAGGGACCTGATCTTAACTATACTGTAATGAAAAAAGGAGATGTTGGCAGTCATATATGCACTTAACAAATTCAGGCATTATATCATAGGATATCAAATATATGTGCATACAGATCATACAACAATAAGATATCTTATGAACAAGGCTTCAATCACAAGACGATTAGCTAGATGGTTATTGTTGATGCAGGAATTTAATATTACAGTTGTTGATAAACCAGGTAAAGCTAATTTAGTTGTAGATTATCTTTCTAGGCTTCAATTGCACGACAATCCTAAAGCAATTGATGATGCTTTCCCTGATGAACACTTGTTTTTGATAAAATCTCACACTCTCTAGTATGCTGATATCACAAATTATTTAGCTACTAATAAGTTTCCTTCTCATTTTTCTCCCAAGGAAAAAAGATTGTTAGTTGAGAAAAGTTTCAATTTTTCTTGGATTGTTGATTATTTAATCTACATTGGACCTAATCAAGTCTTAAGAAGGTGTGTCCGAGAGGATGAAGCTTATGATATTCTTCATGCATGTCATGATGAGCCATGTGGAGGACATTTTGCTGCTAAGAGAACTGTCGTGTGTGTGAAGTAGGGTACTTGCAACTGCAACACAAACACTCATTAGATCATTACAAGCATGGTTAGAAAATTGAAAGCAAATGAAAGATAAACCATGACAAAGTGACCTATCACCTCCTAAGAGATGCGAGTATGGATTTTCTCTCAGATCTGGATAAGCAATCCCAGTGACTTGACTACACCTAGACGAAGGATTTGAAATGATAATGATATATAAGCTAGATGAGATTTATTATGCTAGATTGATCCAAGAGTCTAATTAGGCTAATGATATGCATGATTAAGCTATGATGATGATGCAATTAAGCTATAAAAGAGATTGATTAAGCTACATGATTCAACAATTATGCTATAAAATGATCAAATTAAAGTAGATCTAAGATGCAATTTCCTATAATAACAATGCTCAAATGATATTCTATAATGGATATGCCTATAGTAACAATGCCTAAATTGGTATGTGATGGATCCTTTGTGCTCCAAAATGAGGGATATTTATAGGATTTCCAAGGCCAGGGGTGAGGTGGCACGAATCAACGGTCAAGATTGAATTTGAAGATATCAAGGGTGAAATTGGAGGAGGTTGGAGGAAGGGACACTTGTCATCTTTGTGGTGACAAGTGTCAAGGAGCCTTTCTCATAAGAGGGCAAGTGTCCAAGAGAGGAGACATGTGGCCAAAGTGCCATGTGTCTCAAGGGGAGAATATCTACACCATAGGAGGTTAGGATGTGCAAGATAGGATAGGGTTAGTTAAACCCAGGGTTAGGTGGAATGGGCTAGGTTAGGGGGATGATTAGGTTAGGTGGTTAGAAGTTAGGAGGCATGTGGGTAATTTGAATTTAAAAATTCAAATAATAGGAAAAGGCTAATTAACTTTCAACAACTCATAAATTGATTTGTTTTAATTAATTAGGGGATTAGAAGAAATGAATTAAATGGGGAGAGGATTAATTAATTTGGATTAATTAATCAAAGGGAACCATTGAAATGAACCTATTAAATAAATCCTCATATTTATTAATAAGTAGATGAAAGGGATCTAATCAAATTGCCAATGAATTCAATTAAATAAGGAAAGGAGATTAATTAAATAATTGCTTATTTAATTAATTATCTTTAGACCATTTTTAGGTGTATACAAGAACAACACTTAAAATCCTTAACACAGGGTATTATTGACCAACTTTATATAAAGATGCAACTAAATATACTAGAAAGTGTGATAGATGTCAGTGGATGGGTAGACCCACCAGATCTGATGAAATGCCATTATATCCCCAAATACTGGTTGCAACATTTGACAAGTGGGGATTGGATTTTGTAGGACCAATTGATCCTTCTTCCAATGGAAAATCCTACTTTCTAGTATGCACTGATTATGTTACAAAATTGGTGGAAGCAAAAGCAATGATGCATGCAAGAGATAATAAGGCAGTTGAGTTCCTCTATGAGGAAATATTTACAAGATATGGAGTGCCAAGAGAAATTGTTACAGATCAAGGACCACAATTTACTTCCACACTAATCACAACACTGGTTAATGAATATAATATCAGGCACAAGAAGTCCACTCCATACCATCCTCAAGTAAATGGTCAAGTAGAAGTCACAAATAGGGAATTAGAAGCTATTCTTACAAATATAGTAGCTCTTCATAAGAAAGACTGGTCAAATAGACTTCCAGAAGCCATTTGGGCATACAGAACCACATGGAAAACAACAACTGGTTTTACACCTTTTGAAATGGTGTATGGAAAATCAGCCATGATGCCCATTGAGTTTGAACTTGAAACTCTTAATACAACTCTGCAACTGAATATGACTCTATCAGAGGCACAAAAAGACCACATCATGCAATTCAATGATCTGGATGAAATAAGAAAGATAGTTGTCCAACACACATAAGTTATTCAAAATCAGCATGCTAAGTGGCATGACAAATATATTAAGGAGAGGAAATTCAAATTTGGAGATTGGGCACTTTTATATGATTCTAGGTATAAGGATACAATGGGAAAGTTGCAAACATGTTGGTTGGTCCCATATGAAATTGTTAAAGTTTTTTAAAGTGGATCAATTTAGTTAGGAACAATAGACCTAGTAAAATTCAAACTTTTGGTCAATGGTCATCGATTATGTCTTTATCACAAGCCTGCCACAAAAGAAGGCTTCATGCAGCAATTTGACATCCAATCAAAGACCATAGTTCCTACAGCCTCTATAGGGGGCCTTTTCAGCTCGAAATCTTAAATTCCTCTTTGCATGAAGTCATAATAGATATTTCCATATTCTATGGAAATACTGTTCCCCATTAATAAAAAATTTCCGTCCACATCATCCCATTTCATCTCTTTTTTTCCACATCACCCACTTCATGTCACCTCACCTCATATAATGATTAAATAACCATTTAATGCAACATTAATTAGCACAACTGTAGGTATGTATATTATTTATTTTTATTTAATCATACATTTATTTATCCATTATGATGATTACTCAATGTGATTCGCAAAATCCACATTCCTTTCCCACTTTGTCCTTTTTCACATGCGTGGACACATGTGTCATCTTAAGCTGGGGGGGGGGGGTGTTCTATGGTTCAATCTACGGTGCATGATTTTTCATAAAGTGATGTTTCTTATCCATGATGTGTTTAGTAGTGATGTGAAAGCCTGTAGCATGAGTGAGTATACCTTTCCTACCGCTATAATTGTTGTAAGGTATCGAAGGATAAATAAAAGGATACGGTGCATGATGTTTAAAATTTCGCAAGGTATCTCAGCACTTTGCATTTTGTTGTAGCATAATTTTTTGTTGTCAAGATAGCCATGGGAGGTGCGCCTATTCGCCATGAGCCTATGACTCATGACGTCTTGTTGCAGGATAACCACTGTGAACCTTATTTCCGGACTTATGGATGGATTGATTATATTATGAAATTGACAGATTTTAATGAAGAGATTGACAAGAATTTATGCGTACATTCAGTGAAGGACAAGCTTTTGTAAAGGGTTTATGAGTTATAGCTATAGAACAGAGAATAGCAGAGGTCACAGGTTGCCGCAGGATGGGGAATTATTTCCTGAAGCTAAGGATGCAAGAAGTGGAAGGGTAGAATTCACTCATCCAAATGATGGACCTCTTAGCATGGATAAGCAAGGAACAAAAAGGATGTCTCTTCCAAGAGAATGGCCGCAAATAGCATATCATATGATGAAGTATTTGACATGTGATGGTAAGTATTTTAATCTGCATTCTGTTCAATTCAAGTTATTGAGCCATTTAAGGCATGGCCGAAGAATGAATATCCCAAATCTTTTGTATCACCTCGTTTTTATCAGTGCAAAAGAGACACAGAAGGGTAGTACCAGTTCTATGCGTCTTCATGGGTTAATCAAATTATTGGTAGAACATTCTCTTAGGGATGTCTCTTAAATGTCATGGGGTGAATTTGAAGATATTAGACAATTTGGAGAAGGTAATGTTCCTGTTGTGGAAGGAATTGCGGCTCAAGAAGAAAATATCGAAGGAGCCTCATCTTCTAGGGTTTCTATGGCTGCTGAACCTCCTATTACCGAAGAAGCTCTGCCTGGCACAACAAGAGTTGTGATTGAACCAAGTTTGAGTTTCCTTCCACTCAAATTCAGAGTGGGGCTGCATTTCATAAAAGAAAGGGTAAAGCAAGAGGAGATGCAGGGGAAGAAATTGTTGAGCGACCTCAAGAAGTGCAGGCTTCTCCTGCAGCGCAAAAGAGAAAAGCGAAGGAGAGTTTTCCTATGGTGGAACCCCCTACATCCACATAAGAATTGTTATTAAGAAGAAGTCATAGAGTTAGGCAGAGTTCTTAGGCAAAAGGAAGTGTGGACGAGGTCATTTCTGTTGAATCATCAGAGCTAGGGCACGATAGTCAAAAAGAGAGCCAGCCACAAGAAGGACAGGAAACTAAAGGATTGACAAAATTAGCCCAAATTGTAGAGCAGTTAACATAACCAAGTGATAATATTTTGAATCCTCAGGTAACTTCTCATATGATTCCTTCTTCTCTTACTAGTTTATTTGTTGCACTTTTATTTTATAGAGAATGGGAAATAGAAAAAAGCTAGGATGCAAGGGATAATTGACCAACAACAAAAGGAAATTGAAAAGAGGGATAAACAAATTTTTGAGTTGCAAACTAAAGTAGATACTATGGAAAACATGATTCTCGAGTTAATGCAATGCAAGGCTCTGCCAAGAGTTTATGCCTTGTATCTGAAGGAACAGTATCTGTTTTAAACTAAACCGCATTGTTAGGGATTTAAGTCCTTCTTTGGAGACTCTGCAGGAATTTTATAATGGCTACCAAAGTTCTCCTACAATCATTAAAAATTTGTTATGTGAGTTGTATTTGCACAATTACACTGTCTCCTCTGATAATAAATGTAATCCCCTGCTGTATATTGGAGATATTTAGCTAAAGGCATTGATGTCTTGGGTACAAAATGAAATTAGTATGGGAGTACAATCTAGGACGCATGGGAATTTGGAACTTGATTGTCCACTGCCACTCATAGTCGAAGCTAAAAATCCATGACATATGTATTATGATTGGCAAAAACTGTTGAATAGATCTGACATCAGAAGCCAAGTTCTACCAATGAGGGAAGAAGTGTTTCAAGAGTATGAAAATTTGGTTGGAACTAAGAATCAAGTTGCAGTTGGACATCTGGCTCAGCATTGGAACAATCTTCCAAAGGATCTAAAGCAGGGTGAACCTCATTCATTGCCTAACTATCATGCAACAATACAAAGAGCTCCCAAGTATATTCGCTTTGGCAGGACAAAAGGCAATAATTGGTTACCTTTGATATTTCAGCCACCCATTCTTATGTGGCCATTGATGGGATGTAGAGTCATAGATAAACCATATGATGAGATTGAGGAAGAAGCCAGATGGGCTAGATTGAAAAAGATGGAGGGATTTTATTGGAACCTGGCTACAGGAGGCATATGACATGGTACCATAGGTAATTTTTGAGTTAGTGCACGTGTAAGGAATTTTCCTCTTGCTGGAGGACCAACAAGACATTAGGTTGGGGGGCAATGATGAGCTAAAATAATAGCTCTTTTATTTCTATGACTGATAAGTTTTTCTTGTGTTTTAAGTTGCACAATGGGACAATGTGAAGGTCATAGGATATATCAGAGTTTTGATTGTGTGCATATTGAATGATATCTGAACTCGTTGAAGCTTGTATTGTTTTGACTAAATATTCCTGTACCTATGCGGATTACTATGGTAATTTCATGTGTGGATGTATAAATGTTATTATTAATGAAAATGTATATATATGTGCTTGTATGTTCTAACCTTTGATGCATGAGTAAATAAGTTGCTACAGAAGCAGTCAACTTAAGCCAGATGGAGAATCACACCATGCAAATAGTTGCAGTAGAGGAATAGAGAGGCAAAGTAAATAAGTTGCGGCAGAGGAATAGAGAGGCAGTACCAGATCTATTTATGAGTGTCTTCAACAAGCAACAATCTAGTAGAAACCGTCACGTTATATTCTTGGCCGCGTGATAATGAAGTCCCACGATCTCTATGGTTGACTTCTTCTTCTTCTTGTAATAAATGTTTCCACCTAGTTTCATGAGAATGATCTAAGTAGTTGAAAGTTTGTTATAACTTTCTTATAAATAAAGATCTGCACCTCTTTGCAGAGGTTAGACAGAGACAAAGTTTTTAGAAGTTAGAAGTATTTCTCTTATTTTATGTATTGTATCAACTTTTGGAGATGATGAATAAAGATTATGTTATTCTGAGCATATAGAAGCATTTTTGAGATATGGATACACTCATCCAAGGTGACCCACTTGGTGAGTATTCTTGTGTAATTGTTAAGTTTTCTTTTGGTGCAGTAGATGTTCTGGCAATTGACTATCCATGCAGGCACTGGAACTAGATCCTGTGATTGTTCTTGCAGCCAAAGTAAACAGAGGAGTCCCTATTTGTTATCTTTGAACTTAGATAATAGTTATTTATTCATAATCATCTATTAATGTTAAGATTTTCCGTAGCCATTTGATTGTCATATTTCCATATTTTTATTTTAGTAGATTCAGTTGTTGTAGTAGAATAAAGTGACTCCTACCAGAACTTAGTGCATAAACAGTGCGGGCCCATTTCAAGCAATACGTCCCTAGGTTGACAAGTAAATGAACCTCAGTCATGGAAATGATAGCTACTCATAATGGATGACCAATCCCCGAGTTAAGACTTTAAGTCTAGATATTATTCTAATTGGCAAGGCAGACATCATCTATGTGTATGCTTATTTCCATTGACACATTTTTAGCATCACATTAATTAGCGCCCATTGTGGGGCCTAGCCCCTTTGATCTTTAACAAGTTTTCTTGCAGGAAATCTCATTGACAGGTTGATTAGCTCTTTCGACGCACAGATTAGCTCTCTTGGGTTCCAGATTCGCGTTCTCGACCTCCGTTTTGGCAGCCCCGTCACCTCAAATGATGTTCATGAGATTTTTTAACTCTGATTTTATGTTTTTCTTTACTTTAGAATTTTCAATCTCTGTCTTGGTGCTCTTGGTCTATTTTGTAGCATTCTTGGTCAATTTGGCAGCGTTCCTGGTGATTTTGGCAACGCTCCTGGTCATTTTGGCAGCATTTCTGGTCATTTTGGCAGTGCTCCTGGTCATTTTGGCAGTGCTCATGGTCAGTTTGACAACGTTCTTGGCATGCAAGGAAATGTTCTTGGTCATCATAGTAGCGTTTTTGGTTAATTAGATGGCGTTTTTGGTTGATTTGACAATGTTTTCAATTTTTAGTTAATAATTTCAATGTTATATTCTACATCTGGACTGTCATTTTCTCGAACCTAATTTGCAGTTTGTTGATTTTGCAAGTACCTATTTCCATATAAAAGACCAGAGTTATAAACCATTTTGTCACCAAAGAATGCAATATAAACTACTAACTTTGTTTGCAGCCACATGAGTTTGCACTTGTTTTTGATAAATTAGGCACATAGACTAATTACAATGGAAATGAACAAACATGTCTTATGTGTTTTGGATGATGGGAGAGTATTCTCTAACCTTTCATAGGTGATCAGAAAGCCAGACTCATCTTTTCTTTTTAAAAGTGCATATCTTTAGCGAGCCTGCTCTCCCGAGAAGCCCATAAGGTCAGTGAGAGGGGAACAACCCAAGTGGGAACGACTAACGCCAAGTACTCCAACCCACTTTAAAATAAACATGATTTGATGAAAATCATGTCAACATCAATGCTCGGGAATAACTCTCCTCCATACCTTCGGGTATATTAAACCTCGGTTTTCAAGGCTATGAGACCTCTTAATTGAGTTTATACCCCAATGTGTCGAACAAATCCCTCACTAGTTCTAATTAAAATTAGAAGGTACCTGGTTTACCTCCAAACATTATTATCCTCTCAGTGCAGGGAGGGGGAAGAATCTCTCCTGAAGACACTCACCATATGTCCCTCTTGAGCATATGTGTGAACTCCCCTTTTGAGACCTTATTTCTAGGCTCATAACAAGACTCCACTAACTCTCACAAAGGCAAAAACTGTCACGACCCGACTTAGACCCTAGTTAGATTTACTTTACTATGCCAGATACTTATATTGTTTACATTTTGCACGTAATTAATTGATTAGCTTTTTAATGATGTTAGATGGTATTTTGTGATTTAATGACATTAATGATGGTCAATTATTTTATAATATCGTTATTTAATTATGATGAATTATTATTTTCAATTATGATCATTAATGACATTAATGCTTTAGTTAGATTTTAAACCTGATAATATGAATAATGCATTTTATTATCGTGATCTGATGACCTTTTGTTGAGTTGGAGTAAGTTGCAGGTTAATCGTCAAAGGCAGACATATGACCGAGGAGGGGTATTTCTAGCTCGCCAGTAGCAACCTAAGTATTGGAACCTTGTGCAAAGTACCCAATTAGATAAGCAATTAGTAAATTAAATTAGGGAGTTTAATATAAAATGATGAAATAAAATTATAAAAATAAAAATAAAATAATAATAAGGATAAATTATTAAATATACAAGTATTTAATATTACAATCAAGCTATAAATTAATTATAATATAATTATTTAAAATTGAGTAATTAAAAAATATAAGTTATTTGATATTTAAATTATAAAATAAATAAAAGTTATTTAAAGAGATAACATCTTGTAAATAATTAGAGGACTAATTTTAGGAAAAAAAGGATTAATTCAAGGAATTTATTAAAATATTAATTAATAAAATAATTTAAATATATATGTATAATCAAGATTATAAATTATATTTTTGACATGCAAGATACAATGCATGAGTAAATAGTAAGATACTAAATTTAGGAAAAATTATGTGCTAAAAATATAGACGACATGCAAGGCATGATGAAAACTAAATAATTAAATTAGTAGATTATTTTCTTTAAAACTAAATCTTTAAAATCATGCTAACAAATTTGTGATTGAATTTAAGAATTATTTTGTGAGTTCTAATCATGCATTTTATAATTAAAATTTTGGTTTTATTTTTAGAACTTAATCATGCAATCAGTTAAATTTATTTTTAGAGAATTTAATATTTATAAATATAGGGATAAATCTCTTATTTGATTCATTCCAATTCCTTTTGAGCTTCTTGATTCGTGTGATTTCTATGAAGTCGACAAGGTAGATTGAAGAGATTGTCTGAAATTGAGAAAACGCCCGCGATTATTCTTTCTCACAGCCAGGTTCATTTATTTTACATATTTTATTTGAGTCTTAATTTGATATTTTCCTTTAAAATTTGTTCTTCTTGTCATAATTTCTGATTAAAATTTAAGTATGAAAAATAAATTTGTTCAAGGTAGGTTTTTAATCTCTTCTTTACCACAAGACTTCTATCAATTGACTGGTATTGTTTTGTTGCTGAGAGTAATTGGATATTGTGGATTTAATGCTAGTTTGTTTGATGTGTCAGTTATGTTGTCAACGCCTTCTACTCCATGTATCTTGAAAAATAGAAACTGGGTTTTTAGGAAATTTACCGAGTTTTTGCGTTTCAAAGATTTCTAAGGTCTATAAAAATTTCAAAGAAATTGGAATCTGGGTTTTTAAGAAACAACTAAAACATTACGACTGTATTTGGAAAGTCTTGGTAGTGGTAAATTCTAACTTCAAGATTGATTTAAGAATTTTTAAGAAAAGAATAAAAGCAATAAAAATATTTAATAAATATATATTAGGAATTGATTTTAAAGATTATATTAACTTAAATAGAGATTCTTAATTTAGAATTATTGAAAATATTAAAATTAAATTTTGATTTGAGGAAATTATATTGTAAAGGGAAAATTTATAAAAATTTATAAAAAAAACATATAATAATATTATTCTGACATTAATTCGCGGAGGGTTAATTATTTTTCTATCTATGAGGGATGATTATGGAACGAGAGTGCTTGTTTATGGGCTAACCAGGGAAGGGTGATTTTCTTCACCTCCCCAATAGGGTAATGATGGCCATCATATTTATTTATTTATTTATCTCCCTGCCATAACACATGTAGTTAGTTCAACCAGGATGGGTTGTTAGTTCTACATGATTGCACAGGATTCCTTTACTACCAGTTGGTACCGGCTTGCTAGGATACTCCATCGTGAGGGATGAGAGCTTATCAAGAGCACCGGGGAGCTTATGCTTCATTTGGTTGGGCGGATAAAACGCCTGGGTCATATGTTTGTCATCCGGTTTGCGAGAGGAGGTTATCCAGGTCAAACGGAGGCGACACATCCAGAGACAAAGAAAGTCAGAGATTTCAAATAAATTTTTATGTAATAATCATATGATGTATATTTTTATCTCAGTGAAAAGACCAGGATGGTCACATGAAAAGTTATGTAAAAGACCTATAAGGTCACATCATGTAAAGCGACAAGAAGTCACCATGCAATGTAACTAACAAAGAAAAGAAGAGAAAAAGCTACTAACATACTAAACCACTAACATGCATGATTTACTTTCTTAGATTAGTTTTCATTTACGCATGCATGCATGGTCATATTTAATTATCTGGTAGATTATTTAATTATGAGTTTTTGCATGTTAATTTAATTTGTAATAATTTCATGCATACGATTTATGCTACACATGCGCATACATAACTCACCATCTTAACTAATTATGGTTTGCATTCTATTCAGTCCTCATGCGTAATTTTAGTTTGTTATTTTTCGCATGCACGTTTTATTTCTACATGTTATTTATGAGTTGCATGGTTGTTCAGTTACTTATCTATTACTTGCAGGTTGATAATCATTGCTTTTGCATGCGCAATAATGGTTAATTTAATTTTTAATTAAAACAGTGAGTTTAAGTTTGGTTTAACTAGGGTTAGGACAAGCGGGTCCTTACAAAAACACAGGTGCCCTTTAGGGGGTGACAAGGGTGTGTGAGCTGACAGGGTACCAAGTGTGGGTTGAGAACTAATAATGAAGCCAATCTCCTTAGGATAGACTGAATGGTGTGTTTTCAATTGTTCAAAACCCGTGAAAACTTGGGCTTTCTTTCAAGTTTCTTGAACATACACTTTATGCATCCTTTGGGACAAAAGACAATCTGTCTTATGTGTTTGTAAATCACGTCAAGATATCATCCATTGAAACTCAACAAAAATTGCAAACTCAAACTTCAAACTGTTAAGTTTACAAGTTTCACAACAAATTAGCTCTTTCGGTCCAAACATATGCTCTCTTGGTCCAAATAGTAGCTCTCTCAGTCCAAACAATATCTCTTTTGTTCCAAAGAATAGCTCTCTCGGTCCAAATTGTAGCTCTTTGGGTCCAAACAATAGCTCTTTCGGTCCAAATAGTAGCTCTTTCGATTCAAACAATATCTCTCTCGGTCCAAATAGTAGCTCTCTCAGTCCAAACAGTGGCTCTCACAGTCCAAACAATAGCTCTCTCGGTCCAAACAGTGGCTCTTTCTGTCCAAACAACAACTCTCCCAGTCCAAACGTCAACTCTTCTAGTTCAAACGTCAGCTCTTTTGGTCTAAACTACAACTCTCTTGGCATGAATGTTAGCTTTTCCATATTTCAACATTAGATTTCTAGGTTTGTGCTTCCTAAGTCTGAGCATTAGTTGTCTGAGTCTACACATCAACTTTTGGAGTCAAAACAACCATTTCCTGAGTTCCAACATCAGTATTTTAAACTTCAGAGTTCCTGGTTCAAACTTTAGCTCTTTTGGTCCAAATGTCAGCTCTCCTAGTTCAAACTTCAGCTCTTTTGGTCAAAATGTCAACTCTTTTGGTCTAAACTATAGTTCTCTTGGTTAAAATGTTAACTTTCTCATGTTTAAACATGATCTCTTCAAGTTTGCACTTGCTAAGTCTAAAAATTAGTTGTCTGAGTCTGAAAATCAAATATTTGGGTCAAAACAACAATCTTTTAAGTTCAAACAACCATTTGCCAAGTCCAAACATCGTTGATTTGAACTTTAGAGTCACTAAATTGTAGTATAGCATTTTTGGTCTTTTTCTTAGAGTTCTCGATCTGTTTGATAGCGTTTTTGGTATTTGTCTCAGAGTTCACGGTCTGTCTGATAGCGTTTTTGGTCTCTGTCTCAGAGTTCCTAGTCTGTCTAGTAGCATTTATAGTCTCTGTCTAAATGTTCCTGGTCAGTATAGCAGCGTTCTTGGTCAGTATAGTAGTGTTCCTGGTCAATATAGCAGTGTTCCTGGTCATTTTGTCAGTGTTTCTGGTAAACTGCTCCAAAATCAGAAAACAAAAATAACCCATTTCTCAAACAGTCAAACATAGAGGCTAGGTCATTTTCTCGGGGCACTTAGTTAGGTTATCTTCTGTCAAAGTAGATTCAAAACTAGACACACTAAGGTTTTCAAGTATTCATCTCCAATAAGTTCAATATCCAATATCTCAAAGTGCATCATCATATTTTCTTTGATAAATTGATCTCTCAAGCATAGTTTCTCATCAAGATCTATCATCCTTTATCACAAAACTACAACGCTTGATCAAACTAACCTCATTCTCTATCATAGGATATATCGTTCCTATTGAACTTGGTCATATCAAAACCACAAAATTTGCACTCCAAATTAGGATTGAAAAACTTGCAAACTAGCAAATACTTGAATGACCATTTCGTGTCGTCTGAAAAAGAGGAACCTTAGTCAGAAAGCGATCTTGAAAAGGAGAATATTTATCTACATCAAATGTAAACTCTTATTGAAACATCACATATTTTTACACCGCTATCGTGATTATCTACGCGGTCATGGAAATGAGTTTGACAACGAACCTTTGAGAACACTAACTTTACAACAAAGATCGAGATTATCCCAATCTCTCAATAGAAGTGGTCGTATCAATTTATCATATTTACCTCAACAGTTGATCACTTATTGAGACACTTTATAAAAAATTGAAACTTCGCAAAACATTCAAATCACTTGCATGCCCTTGTTAACTAGGGCTCAAAAACAAAGACTTAAAGGAAAAGAAAGAGAAATGCTTACAATGGAAGAAGAGAATCATTTCTTTCAACCATTTGCATCCACTACTCAAAATAGTGAGCCCGATGAAGATGGAATAACGATAGAACAAATTAGAGAATCTCAACAAGACCCAAAGTTCGCTAGATTCTTAGAAAGGGTCCTTGAAATGGACAAGGAAAGATATTTTCTCATGTTGGCACGTCAAGGTGCCAAGTTACCAAGTAATTTTGACACTACTGGCTTGAAACAAGGTGAAAAGACAACTGATACTCAAAATGTTATCCACAATGAACAAGTTCAAAACAACCGAAATAGTGAAGCAAGAATTAATGTGGATAATCCCCTTTTGGCTCTCGCGCAACAGATACAAACTCTTCAAATGCAAATTCAAGATATACAAAGGGGAACTACTAAGAGGTATTTGCTTCAAGAAATTTGTCCTTATCATCCATTTGATATAAGTCTCAACATGATACCTTTTCCTCCAAATTGCGAAACTCCTAGATATGAAAAATATAATGGAAGAACTGATCCCCAAGATCATGTAAGATAATTTTGCACGATGAGCATGGAGTTTGCACATGAAGACATGTACTTAATGAGGTTATTTCCAAAGATCTTAAGTGGACAAGTTATGGAATGGTTCTCGAAACTTCCACCTGAAATTAGAACATTTACAGAATTGGTGGACAAGTTTGTTTCACAATACTCTTATAACATACAACATGAGATCACAATGCTAGACTTGTGTAACACCAAGCAAAAGAGTGGAGAACCTTTCATGATGTTTCTACAAAGGTGGAGATGATTAGTTGCATGATATCCTCGTACGGTGCTAGATACTGAAAAGATGGATGACATATTCATTGACAATCTAAATGAAGAAATGAGTTATAAACTAAAAATGCAATGTCCTCCAAGTTTCAAAAAGATGATTGATAATAGAATCAGGGTTGAGGAAGCTATGGTAAATAAAGGAGAGTTGAAAATATACAAAGGAGGAGTTAATCCTCCTCTCAGTAACAATACTAATAATAACAACAATGATAATCCCCAATTTTGGAATAAAAATCGAAACATCGTCAATGATGGGATAGTGGATAATAATAATTTGAAACCAAAGCAACCGATTTTAAATTTATCGAATCAGACAGCAGTGATTCAACAAGATAACAATAAACCCAAACCACCTTTTAATATTTTTCGCAAGAAATTTACTAACATTGGTGAACCACTTGGGTCAGCATTAAAGACACTTCTTGCAAACAAGTTGATTACCTCGCTAGAAGCAAGAGACTTTGAACCCAAGGTTAAACCTTCTTGGTGGAATGACAATCATTATTGTGATTTTTATCAAAACAAAGGACACCAAACAAATGATTGTCAGTGGTTAAAACATGTCATCCAAGATTTGATTAAAAATGGTATCATAACTATGGATGGGCATAAGACAAACGAGTCGCACACAACTTTCAAAACTCCACTTCCTAATTATGAGAAGGGTGAATCATCAGTAGTGCAAAATGGCACAGGTAAAGCAAAAGTGAATTATATTCATACCTATGATAACGTGGTCAATATAATTATGGTCAAAGAGAAACAACAACAAGAACCCTATCATGTTATCACAAGAAGCAAAGCAAAGGTTACTTTGTCGGGTCCTACAACTGACATGTCATCCACTTCAAAACAATATAGTACAGTGGATCAATTATAGAAAACTCCTGCGCAAATATCAATTTTAGAACTTTTAAAACTTTCACCCATGCATAAATAAATTTTAGAAAGAGTGCTAGTAGATACGACAGTATCCAAAGATCTTGGTGTAGATCAGTTATAAACTATGGTGGGACACCTCACAACGCCTCATTTCCTATCATTCACAAGTGAAGATGACATGTCTTTGCAACATCCACATAACACTCCCTTGAATATTGAAGTCCTTATTCATAAAACGTGTGTTAAATGTGTTTAAGTCTTGTTCGTGCCTTAGGTTATTCTGAAGATGTAGTTTATCCGCATAAAAAAATCACATTCAAAGGATATGATGAAGAAGAGTGTTCCTCCAAAGGAATTGTGGTATTACCAATCAGAGTAGGACCCTTGCAGAAAGATACAACTTGCCAAGTTCTAGACTTGGATTTATCATACAACATACTTTTGGGAAGACCATGGATTCATGAGATACAAGCTATTCCCTCAACTTATCACTAGTGCCTGAAGTTTTTGTACAATGGGCAAGAAATCACAATTTCGGCAAACTCGAATCCATTCCAATATTGTAGTAATTTGAAACCGGCACAAGAGGTCACTGTCCCACATAGTAGAGAGACATCCTCTTCAAGCACACAATCCAAGGAAAAATAATTTTCCTCAATCTTGTCAAGTTTTAAAAATCAGATACAACTGAGGGATCAAGGGAATGAAGAATATTCACTGGCACAGTTACCCCTTTCTCCTAAATCTTATGGTAAACCATCAAGCTCAAAACAACAACCAGTTGTAAATACTCTTCAAATATTTGATTGAGCATTTGTTAGTGCCGGGACATTATCTGAAGAAACAAAGGACAAAGATGTGCTACAATGGCTATATAAGGATGGAGAAGTTCAACAAAAAATCAATAATGTTAGAATGCCCACAAAAAAATATGGAAAAGGATTTAGCATCCTTCAGAAAATGGGATACACTGGAATGGGTCCTGTAGGAAAAAGAAAAGATAGTATCTTAGAATCTATACAACCTCATACTCAACAAGCTAAAGACAAATCAAGCTTAGGGTATGGACAAGTTACTCCACAAGAAGAAACATCTTCTATTCAACAAAAAGAAGAACATGACAGAAGACAAGAACAACTTGCAATCAAAAGAGAGGAAGCATCTACAAAACAAAAAGAACAAGAAAACATAAGATCATAAGAAGAGAGAGCTTCTAATCATCAAGAAAGACAAAATAATGGCATTTCCCAAGCAGAGTCAACTTCTAATCAAAATAGATAAGAAGGTATAAGGCAAGAATAACTAATAGCAAGACTAGCAAAACTAATTATCAGCACATAGGAAGCCGAATATGAGATAAGAAAAGATATAGTGACGAAAACAAAAGACACAAACCAAAATCTATATGAACAAATCTGCAAAATGCAAGCTACCAGTGAGACAGATTCCAATGAATGGGAATGGGATTCCTATCATTTTGAACAATCAGCTGAAGAAACCTTCTATGAAATAGATGTGAGTGTCGATGTAGTTCATGCGTATGTAGGACAAGCGTCAAGAATTAGATCACTTGAATTAGAATCACATTCGGTTGACTTGGATTCAATCGAGGACGATCAAGAACTACTTGCAAGGTCATTTTGACGAGAGTAATGTCCTAGACATTGAAATGCGTATTGAAGACTTTGACATTTCTATCATGACCCTTAATGCCTTTGAAACATCTCAACTCAATGATCTTTTACCTTTAATACATCCCAAACTTATTGATTGGGATACTGAAGGACATACAGAAATTGATACCTTTCCTAATGACCACACTATTACCTTATACCTCAATGCAATTGAGCCCACAACAACTTCCACCAGGGATTTCACTAACGCATCTTCCAGTCAAGTGGGTACCAAATCTCCCAGTCGCAAAAGTTAAAATAAAGAAAAAAATATTAGGTCTAATGCTGAAAACCATTTATTGGCAACATTAGACCAAGTAAAAGTAAAAAGAAAGGACGCATCTAATGATGAAAACTTCCTTGAGGCACCAGAAGATGGGAGATTTGACACCTTACCTGAATATTATTAGGAGAGATCATCTATACTGATTGGACCAACGAAGGCAATCAACATTGGAACAACAAATCAACTAAAGATTCTACATTCGACAACCTCTTTATGAGAACAAGAACAACAGAAATATCTGGAATTTATCAAAAGACAACAAATCAATTTTACCTGGTCATGTGTAGACATGCTAGGGTTGGATCCAATTGTTATAATGCATCACCTAAATGTCGCTCCAGGAGCCAAACCAGTAAAACACAAATTGAGAAAGATGCATCCTCATATAGCTCTCCTTGTCAAAGCAGAACTGAAGAAATTATTGGACATGAGATTCATTAGACCTGTGGCATATCCCCAATGGGTATCAAACATAGTTCCTGTTTCTAAACCGAATAAAAATATCACAATATGCACAAAATTTAGAGATCTCAATAATGCATGTCCAAAGGATGACTTTCCTTTGCCTGATATTGACATCATTATAGATTTAACTACTGGACATTCCATTCTTTCTCTAATGGACAAATTCTCAGGATATAATCATATTAAAATAGCTCCAGAAGATCAAGAAAAGACAAATTTCACGTGTTCATGGGGTAATTTCTACTAGAACGTCATGCCATTTGGACTAAAGAATGCAGGTGCTACCTATTAGAGAGCTATGACAACAATATTCAATGACATGATGCATACATTCATGGAAGACTATGTAGATGACATATTGGAAAAATCATACAATAGAGATGAACATCTAAAAATACTGGAAAAGATCTTTGACCGATTAGAACAATACAAGCTAAGGTTCAATCCCAAGAAATGTGCCTTTGGTGTCACTTCAGGTAAGTTATTGGGATACACTGTTTCAACTAGAGGTATACAAGTAGATCCGGCTAAAGTTAAAGCAATCATGGAAATGGTATCTCCCAAAAATATTAGTCAACTTAGATCACTTCAAGGAAAATTAAAGTCAATTAGAAGATTTGTTGCTCAGTTGGTAGATAAGTGTCAACCATTTACTCATCTGTTACACAAGAATGTTCATTTCAAATGGGACAATCAATGTGAAGAAGCATTCAACAAAATCAAGGAATATCTTATGCAACCACCCGTCCTAATGTCACCAGTTCAAGGTAAGCCTTTGTTACTATATGTATCAACCACAAAAGTATCATTAGGAGTTATGCTCGCACAATAGGATAATGAAGGAGAAGAATGAGCTATCTACTACATCAACATAACATTAGTGGGATATAAGCTAAATTATTCACCAACAGAAAAACCATGCTTAGTAGTAGTGTTCGCTTCTCAAAAATTGTGACACTATCTACTTTCTCACTCAATCAAATTGATTGCTAAAATAGATCCATTAAAGTATTTGCTCAACAAGGCGACATTAACAGGAAGATTAGAAAAATGGGTCATGATCCTAAGTGAATTTGATATTGAATATGTGGATAGAAAAGCTATCAAGGGACAAGTCATTGCAGACCAGTTGGCGGAAGCATCACTTTAAGATAATCATCCCTTAAACATTGAATTTCCAGAGGCTGATATCCTCATAGTCACCAAATAGACATGGAAGTTGTACTTTGATGGTTCATATACCCACCATGGATTAGGAGCAGACATTTTATTCATCACACTGCAAGGTCACACAATTCCAAAGGCATATAAATTAAGTTTTCCATGCACCAACAATACAACGAAATATGAAGCTTTGGTCACAAGAATCAAGATGGCCATAGAATGGAACATCACACACCTACAGGTTTTTAGAGACTCTTAGTTCATTATCAATCAAATTAATGATAATTATCAAACAAAGGATGACAAACTAATGCCTTATAAAAAGATGGTAGATGATTTCAAGAAGTGTTTTGTAAAATCACTTTTGAGCAAATTCCAAGAAATGACAACAAAGCAGCAGACGCCATGGCAACACTTGCTTCTCTACTGCAGACATAGGAAAATGAATAGTGTTATGAATTCTTGGTGGAAGCGTTGTTTTACCCTTCTCATGACTGTCCTGGATCCCAAATTATCCGTCACCTTGTTGGGCATGATTCCTCCCACTATGGCCAAATTTATACATACCTGAAAGATAACACCCTCTCTCCTAACTTGTCAAAGAACCAAAAGAAAAATTTCATCCACCAATCCTCTCATTATACTCTTGTCGCAGATACCCTTTTCAAATGAGGTCTGGACGATACTCTCTTAAGATGTCTCGAGCAAGAAGAATCTGAAAAGGCCTTAAACGAAGTCCATAATGACATTTGTGGCACTTATTCAACTGGTCTTACCCTTTCGAAAAAACTCATATGCTTGGGCTATTTTTGGCCAACTATGGAATGAGATTCTTTTCAAATAGCTAAAACATGCAAACAATGTTAGATCCATGGCATTTTAATTCATGCACCAGCACAAGAGCTTCATGCTTTGGCAACATCTTGGCCTTTCTTCCAATGGGGTCTTGATCTAGTAGGAAAGATAAATCCTCCCTCATCCAATGGTCACAAATTCATCCTCGTAGCTACCAAATATTTTACAAAATGCATTAAGGCAGTACCTCTCATAAATATCATAGGAAAACAAATTGCTGCATTTATCTTGAACTACATCATATGTCGCTATGGCATACCCATGACCATTATCATTGATAATGGGCGACCGTTCAAGGACCATGATGTACAAGAGCTTTGTGAGAAATTTCAGATCTAACAGATTCTCTACACCCTATTATCCACAAGGGAATGGAAAAGCAAAAACATCAAACAAAATAACTTTGAAGATCCTCAAAAAGACAGTGAATGATGTTGGAAGATATTGGCATATTCAATTGAACCCTGCCTTATGGGCCTATCGTACCAATATCCACACACCCACATGAGCTACACCTTTCTCTCTTGTCTATAGATCAGAAGCAATGCTGCCAATAGAAGTAGAGATACCTTCTCTATGCGTATCATTAAAAGGCCTCATCCCAGATGAAGAACAACAAGTATCTACACTGCAAGAGCTAGAATTGATCCATGAGCGACGCTAAAATTTCTTTGATCATTTGAAGGTGTATCAAAAAAGAATGTGCTAAATCTATAATCACAAGGTCAAACCAAGAGCATTTCAAGTTGGAGAACTAGTGCTAAAGGAAAATCCACGCAACTAGTCAAATCGAGAAAAGAAAGGGAAGTTTGAACCAAATTGATTGGGTCTATTTTTTGTAACGACAATATTTGGGTCAGGATCTTATCAGTTATCAATGCCAGACGGGGATCATCTCAAGGAGCCCATCAATAGCATGCATTTGAATTTTTTTTATGTCTAAAAGCAGAAAATCCAAAAACAGTGAAAAAGCAGAAAATCCAAAAAAAAAATCAAGAGAAAGTGTAGTAAAAATAAGTAGTGAAAACCTAGAAACAGACGCTACTTGTTAGCTAGCTCTTCCATCTATTAGTTCATAAATCCTTCTGCTTGCATTCATTTTCATCACCACTGTTCATATCCATAATAAAGCCTTTTGTATATAATCAAGCAGCGCCATCTCACCATGGTTTGGATCATCATTGTACATCCATAATAACGTTTGTTTCTAAACTAGGGGCAAAATCCTGAACCTAGCTAGGGGCAAAATTTCGTTGAGCTTAATCAAATAGGTAGAACAACAGTTAGGCAACACTTGTCAAGTGAGAACTGAGACACATCCAACGTTGAACATGAGATCAAATTATCAACCATCAAATATCAAACTAAAAACACAACAAACACATATCAATGGATGATATCTTTTGACTAATGGTTTAACACTTGGACAATAGTGGTTCAACTTTTATATCTTGATTTTAGCTATCATGATTCCTGAGTGACTCAAGGATGTCTTTGATTAGAGGAACAAGGAAGGAACGTGATATTTTCTTGTCTACTGTCTGTAAATTAATCGTTAATATGTGCAAGCTTGTCTCAGGACATGATCATCAGAGTATCATCAAGGACATTTCAGATTTGCACATAAGAATGGTTAATAGTGTCTGTTTTACGCAAGCAACACTCAGGTCATCTTGGTTAAATTATACCTTGATGCTTGTGCTAATTTGCAATATCAAAACCCGAGAAAGTAGTGCTCAGGTCATCATGGTTCAATTATACCATCGATGTTTGCACTCACTTCCCACATTTTAAAGGCTCAATGATGACAAAAAGTAATGACCAAATGACCGGTCCGATTACAACATTGCATTTCATTTGCATTTTCATATTTAAAGAAGATTGCATTTTATTTTGCATGGGATCACAATAGCTCATATTTTCCAAGGCCAAAAGCTTCAACATGGTGTTATCTCTCTTATGAAGTGATTGAGTACGTTGGACATTAACAAAAATAATCAATTCATCCATCCTGCATGATAAGTTAGTTCATTTCATCACATATAAGCATTGCATAATAAGACATCAGTCATATAGATCATTCAATCATTCATTTAAAATCGATCGTTCATGGCATAAATATCAATCATGTAAAGTGGCATCACCATTGCATTGCATTGCAATGCATCCATCTCATATCAATGTTCATATATAGAATCATATAAAACATCATAAAAATAGGAAACATTTCATTACACGTGCATCACATTGTACATAAATACATCCATCATGTAAATACTGCATTATCGTATAGAAAGCATACATCCATCATCTAGAATCTGTAACCATATAGAAAGTAAAGCATACATCATGAAAGTAGTTGCACAACATAATCATATCGCAAATAAAATGTATCCATAATCTCATAGGTCATATAGAATGAATAGAATCGATTGCATATTATATCATCAAAAAGATCAATGTCCAAGGTACAATGATATCACAAAAATATCTGAGATACATCACAAATATACATCGTGGGAATCCTCGATATCTCATCACAAAAAGGTGTATACATCAATGGATCAATGTCCAAAATAAGTGTGCCCACTAGGATGCGGAGCAAAACTCTGTCCTGATGCGGTAGGTCTGGTAACACCAACTGATATCCCTATACTTGGGTCCTCACCTGGGGGATCTCTCTAAAGGGGTCTTGTCACTTCTTGGCTCTCAGACTGGCTCTGTCTTGATCTCCTTCTCATCTGTGAAAATCCTGTAGCCCTCCAATCAACAGGAACAACAGTGTAATATAAGGTCCTGTAATACTCAGCCTCTCGCATCGCCTAACACATCATTTTCAAAGCAGCCTTCCCTGAACTAGACCCTCTTGACATCTGTACCTGTGCCTTGGCCTGTCAACACCTATCCTTGGCCGCATCTCTCTTTGCCGTGAGAGAGTCCATCTAAGCCTCTACCTGGGAAATTTGTGTTTGTGCTTATGTATGTACCTAGGCCATAAGTGCATGTGCCTGTACCTGTAACTGTGCCATCTAGACCTCTAGTTGGGCTATCTGAAAGTCTCTCTTTTCCAATCGACCCTCTAACTATTGAACTCGACCCTACAAGTCACTAATATGAGCCTACTGCTAATGTGATGACATCTTGATGAGGATCCGCCATGGTGGCTCTGCCTGTAGCTGCTCAACCTGTGGTACCTTTGCCTGTGGTTGCTCAAACTAAGGAGCCTCTTGATCTAGAACCTGCCCCTGGTCCACTGGACCTGATCTCCTCCATCTGACCACCTGGGTTACCCAATCCATAGGTAACTCTCTAGCAGATTCTTGAACTGTTGGCTCCTAGCGTGCCTGTCAATACCACTGCCATCAGTCTACCATCTCCCCCATCATCATCTCCTCAATCTCCATCTCCACCACCATAATCTCCTGCATCTCCTCCATATCCACCTCCGCCATCCCCTCCATCTCTGCCATCATCTCCACCCCACCTCCTCTCCCCTTGCCATCCCTCATCCGTCTAGGAGCTCTGCGTCATGGCCTCTCATCGTCCTCATCGAACGCTGGCTATGGCTCATCAAGACAAGTCAATCTAGGAAACCTGTGTGCAGTAAAATATGTAGCATACTCGCTAGTCATCCCGCTATCTATGACGCCTGGCAAATAGTCTCAATCTTGTGAACCCAATGATAGGTACTTTGCACACGCCTGCTCATACAAAATAGTAGACACATCAAGTCTCTTGCGCGCATAGTGAGTTGTACCCTATGGAATCCCCTGTATCCTACCATACTATCTCAACACCCTCATGTAAAGGAATCACTCAATAACATAGGGTGTAGATCCAATTAGGTACCGAGTCAAGAATACATAAGGCATCTCAACTGCATCCTCTGGCCAAACCTCACAATCTCTATAGGGTCTCTATATCATTGTATCCAGGTCATCTAGTGCTCGTCGTTAGTGCTCCACTTTGCCCAACTTTTGCTGGACAATAATACCTGGATATCCATAAGCGTAAGGCCTACCTATGGGTCTCTCTCTATCTACCAATGGTCATGTGATGGACAAATGCTCCCAGGCCCATATTTGGAGAACTATAACCCCCGCTGATAATGTGGTTGATCTGTGATACACTACTCGGTACATATCATAATATAGGTGGGCCAACATGCAAGATCCCCACGCGAATCAAGTCCCCCATGCAATCAACTGCTCAAGGAGATGACCCCATCCAATGGATAATCCCTTTGACCTATGATTAGGACAAAGGAAACCCCCGACGAATCCGACAAGCACAATAGGTAATGTGGTATAACCTATATCTAACATCTTCTGCCATGCGATGTAATATCCGCCAACCTCATCATCATCAAAAACTTTATGAAGTGCGTCTGTACCACCCTGCTCACTGAGATCATAATATACTAACTCCCCCATCACTGGGATGCACAGTATCCGATATACATCCTCGGGTGTAATAGTCATCTCATCGGTCGATAGGTGGAAGGTGTTGTGCTTGCTATGCCAACGCTCAGCCAATGCTGTCAGAAGACCATGGTTAATCAAGTGTCGGGACATATCAAGAAGAGAAGTTAAGCCACACCTATCGATGTGGTCTCGCTCTGCCTGGCTGAGGTGGGGTATCAACATCCACATCTTTGGGAAGTGCTCCCGAGACAAGAGAACACTAAAGCGCTCTTGCAATCAAATCACATCATCATATTAGTATCTCGATTCATCTATCTATCAATCAAATCAATCTATCGGTCTATCTTGCTCACTTGAGATTTCTATCAAATCTTGTTAAGCCTCTATCTACTACTCTTATCTATCATGAGGTTGTTATCAATCTTATCTTATTTAGCATGCAAATCGAGATAATCGACACTGATCATCAATTTTCATCAATCAAGAGTATCTAATTTATCAATTTGATACCTAATCGAAAATCAATCATAAAAAAAAATTCCATAAAAAATTTGATTATCACAAATAAAAAAAATGAAAAACAATGACATTAATCAACTTGTCGAAGATCGTGATGTTTGGGGGGGCACGAGCGCTATATTTTTATCTCATTTTGAGTGCCTTTATTTTTTTTCTCGGGCCTATTTGGGGTGAGTGGCAGCGTGGCGCCCGCGGTAGCGCTACCGGCGTCTGCGACGCACAACGTGACGCCTGCGGTAGCGCTACCGACATCCCCAATGTAGCACCACCAGCGTCTGTGGTAGTACTGTTGACATCTGCAGTGCCCACATGGCAGATGTGGTGCTACGATGTCCAAAATCAATAAAAGTATTTTAAAAAATGAAAACTCAATTTTTTTTAAAAACGGTCAAAACCCATTTTGTATTACGAAAAACCCATTTTGAAAATACAAAAAATTCAAACACCCACGTGCTAAAAACAAAGAAAATCAATTTTTTTCCTTCTAAAAATGACTAAATTTTTCAAAACTCAACTAAAAAAGTAACGAAGGAGGGTTTTCTTGAGGTACGTACCAGTGGACCGTAGGTCAGAGGACGCTTGTGACGTTGAACTCGCTCGAACCTGTGTTGATGGTATGAGATCGCCATTTTCTTCTCCAAATCAACTTTTCAACAAGATCAAATGCACAAATGAGGAGTGGTAAAAATGAATTTCACTTTTTAAACTCAAAGTGGGGCATTTAAGTGGGATTTTTATCTCACTTATTTTTAATTAATTAATCAACTACTGACAGGACAACGTTTTCAAAATTCTTATCGGGGCATAATCGGATCAACTTTGAAAATATTTAAAAATTGTAAAATCATCAAAAATTTAAAAATCGGGAAAAATTCAAAAAATTATCCGATTCATCTCCCGAGGGGGCATCCCCGCATTGTAATCTATCAATCAACGTCTGGGGCATCATATCACGATTTATCATCTCGAATCGAATCTGCATCATATTGAATCAAATCCATATCGAATCAAATCCACATCGAAATCAAGATCTAATCCGCATCCTATCATATTGTATCATCAACACCATCAAATCAAATTTTCTTTGAATCAATGCATCATCACACATCACTTCAAAGAGGGGCAAAATGTATAAACCTAAAAATGGTCTCAAGATAAATGATTAAATACACAGTTATTTAATTAATCCCCCTTCCCAATTAATTGAATTCACAAGTAATTTGATTAATTTCCCTATTCATATACTTGTAAATAAATCTAAATAATTTATTTATATAGTTCATTTCATATCCCCTTTGATTAATTAATCTCCCCCATTTAAATCAATTCTTCTAATCCCATAATTAAGATTAACAAATTCAAGTTTGTTAAGATTAATTAATTACTTTCTTAATTATTTGAATTTCTAAATTCAAATGAGCACATGGCTCCTAACTTCTAACCACCTAGCCTAACCACCCCCCTAACCTAACCCATTCTATCTAATCTTGTATTTAACTAACTCTATCCTATCTTGCACATCCTAACCTCTTTTATTCTAACCTCATGTGGGTTGGATATCCCCTCCTTGAGACACATGGCACTTCGGTCACATGTCTTGTCCCTTGGACACTTGCCCTCTCATGAGAAAGGTTCCTTGACACTTGTCACCATAGAGATGATATGCATCCCTTCCTCCAACCTCTTCTCCAACTTCCTCAATTCTGGCCCTTGATATCTTCAGATTGAATCTAGAATGTCGATTCCTGCCACCTCAGCTTTGGCATTGGAATTCCTATAAATACCCCTCATTTTGGAGCAATAAAGATCCCTTGCATTCATAGTTTTTGCATACTTACTATAGGCATTTTACATCTTGATCATCTAGCAATAATTGTTAGTTAGATTAATCATAGTTTATTTTCATATAAATCTAATTGCATTTTATCAATCATGTAGCTTGAATAGATCATTCTAGCTAAATCATCCATCAATCATCATCCATATCACATCATTTGCACAATCAATCATGATCAAGTAGCTACTCAACTCTTGAGTTATCACTATTGAAGGTCATTGCTCCGCTGAGAGCCAACAATTCTACAACCTTCAAGGTCCTCAAGAATAGAGGAAGATGGAACATTTGAAAGGAGGCTATGGGTTTGCATCTTTAATTAGCTTTTTTTATTTGATTCCTACTTATGTTTTATTGTCTCATCTATGTGTATGCTTGTTTTCATTGACACACATTTTTAGCATCACAAAGAGGACTCATTTTGGGACGATCTTGAGGTATTTGTGTTAAATTTAGATGTCAAATAGTCATATTTTGAAGATATTCAATTGGAACAAAAGGGTATTGTTGAGAATGTAATGTTTATTGAATCTCAAGTTCAAGTTGATTTATTTGTTGAGCTCCCTTTGTTTGTTACTAATGATGAGGATAACATGTATGAACTAACAAAGATGGCAAGTTGTCATCAATAAGATAATGAAAATGAGATTGATAGGGCATTGATCCATGAGCAAATGATTGTGGACAATGTTGTTGGGAAGATTCAAGAGGTTGATATGGATGCAAGTGTGTTTCAGATGGAGCAAGAAAGGAATCAATAAGAAGTTGTGGTTGATAAGACAACAGGAAGACAAGAAACCAGCATAGAAAATCCAAGGTTTAGCATCTCAAGAGATTTTCCTATTAGGCATCTTTCCAAGATGAAGTCCAAGCATGATATTGATGGTGAAGAGCAGTAGATCCAACCTTCTTATTCCCCCCAAACCCGCAGTGTGTTTGGTCAAAATCAGAGGGTATTTGATCTTGCATATGATTTTCAAGAAATGTTGCAACAGTTGCTTATGATTCGAGCTATCTTTTATCTTTTCTTAGTTGTCCATAAGCATGTAATGCATCCTAAATTGAGAAGAAAATGATGTTTTTTTTCAAATCCCTTGAATGGATTTGTTTGAGCAAGTTACATTCTTTGTTAGGGTAGAGTAGAGTAGGTTTTACTTTCAGTAAAGGTCTGATCTAAATTTTTAACTGAGTAAAGGTCTGATCTGAGTTTTCTCAAGCCAGCATATAGACTCCTATGCCCAATGGAATTCCAGGCCACTGGTCTACATTGTTTAGCAGGCAAACACCCCTAAGAGGTCGCCAAAATGTTAACTATTTTTTCCCTTAAGGTAAAAAATAGCCCCCACATAGGGTCCTTGGTATAATAATAATAATAATAATAATAATAATAATAATAATAATAATAATAATAATAATAATAATAATAATAATAACAATAATAACAATAATAATAATAATAATAATAATAATTTCAGGGGGTTATAAATTTTTTAAGTGAAGAAAGATTATATCAAATGTATAGGGTGTAATAGGGATGAGTGTTTGAATATTTAAAACTCCTCTTTGATGGTCAAAGATTTTCAAAATTAAGTAGAAGGATTATTTCCCACGTTGAAGGTTTATGGCTGAGTTTATCTTAATGTTTGAAATGAGTTAATGTTTTTAAAGCTTGAGTCCCGCGCTACCTTAGGGTTTTTCCTTGTGTCCACCCGAGATCTTATTTTAGTTCTTGTTCATGCACCGTGAATATGGTTTTTTCTACAAAGGAGATGCATGGAAAATCACATATGCTTGTGTTTCATCATTCAAAGCCCATCAAAGAGCAGTGACCTAAGGCATGCAAAAGGGTTATACATGGAAACAAGTTCAGAAGGAAGCAAAAATAGATAAAAATGAGTTTTTTTAAGAGGAGGAAGTAGGGTTTCATGCATCTTTTCCATCTTCATTTCATGTGTTTGAATCATTCTTTATGAAGGCTTTATTGATCTTTAGTGCAAAAATGATCATCTTTTACCATTCATGTTAGATGCATCATTACTTGTTTATCTTGTTCTTAAAAAAAGAAGATCTATGAGTATGTAAGCTTCCCAAAGTAGTGAAAATACTATTTAGATAGTATGAGGATTGATTAAATAGGAAAAATTTAAAAGGTAGAGCTATAGCAATGTCAAGGAAAAGTTATGATAGTGAAAAAATCCCTAGCCTTTACGGTAGTAGTCTGAGATAAGCATAGGTTTCTTAGTCACAGTGCATTAGATCTGAGCCAAGGGGCAGTCACAACATGCACCAAAAGAAGCATTCAAGGATATTTTGATAGTGCCAAATGATGAGAAAACCATATCTCATTCACACAATACAGTCTCATGAGCTATTATTATAGTTACTATGCAACCATGAGGTATATAGGAAGATGCATTAATGAAAGACAACCATTCACATCATAAGAGCAACAATGAAGAAACTACATATTGCAGCCCTAAAAGAATCACAAGTCACAGAGACTATCATATCTTGAGCATATGAATTACATAACAAATAAAGGTTGTGATAATCTTAATGAAAAAGGGTGTTGATAAGGGATTCCAAAGTTATAAAGCACCATAGTTTTAAAAGGCCAAAGGCAATGAAATCATGTTTAAAGGCTGTCATAATAGTGAGCTTCGGAGAGACAAATCTCATAACATTATTGGCAACAAGTAAACATTGAGGTTATAGTCACAGTGATATTCATGGATGCCTCCAAAAAGATAGAGACCCTACCATGAAATAAAGTTGTAGTAGTCCAAACCCAAAATTGCAATTACAGTCACTAGTATGGGCAGAGTATGAATAATGCCACATTGAGGAATAAATACAATCATGTACAACAAGAGGCAGAGGCATAGTAGCTAGAAGAGCGATGAAAAGTTGTCAAAGTTATAGAAGAAGGAAGAACATGGGTTTGTATTATTGTGATAGTCCACAATCATAGCCAAACAAACCTATCATTTAAAAAATAACAACCGTCCAACCATGAGAGGGTCATGAACAAGAGCTATTGAGAATAAAAATGAACGCCAAAGCTATTATGCAATGTCAAAGAAATTCTAAGTCTCAAAATGGTTTAAAAGATAGTCTCAACTATCATATTATAGTAATAATTAGTCAAGAAAGAGGGAATAAAGATTTAGTCCAAGGGCCCATATAGAAAACATGTAAACAAAGGACAACATGTAGAAAGTTCGGGAAAAAGAGATGTTCAAAGAAAATCATGACATTGAGGTATCAAACAAGAAAAACATCATGAAAGGTACAATGACTAATGAAGGATTATGAATAGTCCAAGATCACTCTTACAACCCATGAAGAGTAGTCACAAGAACATGGTGAATAGATGAAATAGCTACAACAATAATGATAGTAAAAAATGACCAAAAAAAAGTACACAAGGCACATCCATGGCAGGTGTGAAGATGAAAGGATAATTTCCATTAGAATTTGTAGACCTCGTCATAAAGAGGCCTAGAAGATAGTCATATAATGATGACAGCAACAGGGTTAGTGATGAGGAGGTAGACTAGAAGTTGGTCTTCTTTTGAGGTTGGTGGGCTTTTGTTCTCAATGTGTTTCCTAAATCAATCCCTAGGCACAAATGGGATTCTTCTAAACCTTTCTCCTATCTCCTCCTCTCTATTCAACACTGCTTGCACCCTATTGTATTATACATCACTCCTCCTAACCTTCCATGCTAAGGCATTCAAATCTGAAATGAGATCCTCTTGTGTGTTACAAAAAATGAACAAGTTTGGTTGTCCAACTGGCTGAATCTCCTCTCTTCTAGGAATGGGCAACTGTTGGAGAACCATGGTTTACCTAACCTTGTTTGCACCTTTTATGGATTTCAATCATGTTAATGTGTTGACTGAGCATCTGGATAGGTCTGCAAAAGTCTGATGACTGTCCCTCACCTTTCAAGAGTGAAAAATATCCAAGTTGGGTGCAAAGAGCGTTGATTTACTCAAGGCAACTTCTAGGTTCAAAAGGTCATCTTGATCAAATGACTTAATGAAATGCTATGGAGCTTGTAGTAGGGTGTCTCAGGTCTCAACTCATCAATTTTGATGATTTGGAGCAATCATTTACTTCTCCTTCCTTACTGATTTCATGAAATTGTCAAATTTGCTCCAAAAAAGGCTACTAGGATTAGCCCTAGTTTTTAGTGAAAATTGTTCACCCTGCTCAATCTATTCAACTTCATGGAAAACCCTTGGAGATGTGGTCATTTGATGATGAAAGATCAAGGATTTTTGCTATGGCAAGTACTGTACGGACTGTTTGAGGACTGTCCCACAAAATAGGCACTTTTCAAGGGTTTTTGAGGATTTTAGTGAGGGTTTGCAATTTAAAGACCTTCTCCATGATGCTAGACCAAATTTAACTGTTCAAACCTTGCTATGACATCTACCAAACACTCCCAAGGATTCAAAAAGCCATCATAGAATATTGTCATTATGTTAAACAAATGCCATACTGCTGCATTACACAGAAATAACAGTCTAGAGGACTGAGACAACAATGTTTTTTGCATACTTTGTCAACATTTATAAACCAAATAAAATGTGAGTCTGTCAAATATAGATGCAACAAAGACTTGATAGAAGTTGGAGCAACCTGCAAACAAGTAGGAAAGGATTTTTTTTAATGACTGTTGGTCATACACCCACCATCACTGCACTTTGACAGTATTAAGGCTGTTACAACCTTCTTGCTTTGTTTTGTTTACTCCTTCACTCTTTCCCTGGTCTACAGAAAGGTGTTAATAGCAAGGTAACACAATGCATATAGCCTCTTCAAAAAAACTTGTAAGTTTGAGCACTTAAAAGATGTCACAAAGCATGACAGCCATACAAGACTGTGATAGGGAATACATTTTTCTAGGATCCTTATTTAGGTCCTTTACAACCAACTTGTGTATCTTGTCCTCTAAGCATTAAAAACATTTGTAAATGCATTCCATGATGCATAAAAGAGGAATCCATCATTCCATACTGTCCATTAGGAAGGTTGGCAATGAGGTTTTAACAATGAAACAGTGACCCACTGTTTTGCAGTCTGATTACACTTTTGCTTCTTGCATCCAAACAAGTCATGAGAGAGACAAGGATGGTAAAATACAATGATGACTCTTGCCAACTTAATTCTTCTTCAACATTTCAAAATACAGTGCTATGAACAACAAAGTACCATTCAAACAACTTTAAGAATACCCAAGCCAAGTTGATCACTTCACATACTTGCCATGGGTTTACAAACACTTGTGCATTGCTAGAAAAGGAAAATAGATGTTTGATAAAGTATGTACAAAGGGTCCAACAAATTTCCTCAAAGCCATGGATGAAGAGACCTTGAAGAAACTAGTTGGACCATGAATGATCTTCCATTGGAACCACAAAACAGTGCCTTTCTCAAGAGTACTTCAAACAAAACTTATCCCAAATCACTACTCAAACATCAAAGGATATCTCACCAATTAAAAAGAGGAGTAGTACGGACTCATGAAGCCATGGTATAGACTGTACTCTCAAAAGTGCAGGAAACTAGTTAAAACTCACAAAAACAAGAGCAAAACAAGTATTTCTTTTACTTTTCCAACATGAACCACACATACAACGATGGGAACATGGTTTTTTATACATGTGACAACTTATTGAAGCCTTTGTATGGACAGGTATAGGTTGGAACTAACCAAAACCACCAAAAATCACTTTTTTGCACTTTTTGACAACTTTTTGACAACTTTTGACAACTTTTGTTTCTCAAAAAGTTACATTTTGACTCCCGGTGACTTGGCACTCAAACCAATGAGTCAAAATCATTAGAAACACTAAATAAACATGCTCCAATGCCTTTCAAGGCTTTACAACATCAAAAATTCAAAAATGCTCATTGGGACCCAAAATTGACAGTTTTTGGCCCACTGAGCAAGAAAACAAAAATCTTGGAAACTCTTAAACAACAATGAGTTCCAAACCTTATTACACCTCAAAACAAACCTATTAAACCTACTAGAAGCATAAAATAAACACACATGCTTAATTTGCAACAAAATGCTATACTTGCTAGGATTTGAGCATTCAGGTGCTCAGGTGCTCCTGCACCAGTTAGTCAGTGAAGATGCATTGACAAGGTATAAGTTTTCATAGAGTAGTAGAACAAATGAGCAGTCCTTGAGCATTCACGTAGAGATACGAGATAATAAAGCTATAGTTGTTCAAACATAAAGAAGTCATCCATAGACAACCTTCATGATAAAGGGAAATAATAAAGATTTAATCCCAATATAAGAACATAAAAGACATAGGATTAGAAGCTTTCAAGAGAAAACTCTAGACAATTAGCTTCAAGAGCTTCATGATAGTCAATACATTGCACTCTAACCAGTCACAGGCACTGTATTTCTGCAGAAAAGAAGAAGAGAAAAGTACCATCAAGGCACAATATAGTCATGACGAGACAGCCCAAGAGAATACAATGACAAAGTACCACTTGAAATCTTAAGTGAAAAAGGAAAATAAATGAGTAATCACAAAGATCTTATGAAAAGATAGTAGTCACAGTTATGGAGGAACAATGAATACACAAAGCTAAATACATTGAAAAGATCCTAACATTGAGAGAGATCAGACAAAGATAATGATAGATATCACAATGATGTCTTGACAGGGAATGAATGTCAAGATTAAATAATAGTAATCTTGTTGCAACAATGCAATATCAAATCTATATCAATATCATAACATAGTTGTGAGATGATAATAAGAAAAAAGTGCCAAGATCATATAAGTACAGTCCTAATAGAGAAGGAGCAATAATGGGTGCACAAGAGACACATTTCTTCATCATTCACCATAAATAATAGGCATAGACTAGTGTCGTGTGTGTGAAGTAAGATACTTGCAGCTGCAACATAAACACTCAATAGATCATTACAAGCATGGTTAGCAAATTCAAATCAAACAAAAGATAAACCATGACAAAGCGACCTATCGCCTCCTAAGAGACGCAAGTGTGAATTTGCTCTCAGATTTAGATGAGCAATCCCAGTGACTTGACTACACCTAGACAAAGGATTAAAAAAGATATGATATAAAAGCTAGATGAGTGTATGATTAAACTAGATGGATCCAAGAAGCTAATTAAGCTAATGATATACATGATTAAAGTAGATGATGATGGATTATTGCTATATGATTAAATAATTATGCTAGAATACGATGAAATAAAGCTAGATCTAAGATGCAATTGTCTATAATAACAATGCTCAAATGATATGAAATAAATGATATGCCTATAATAATAATGCTCTAAAATGACATGAGATGGGATCCTTTTTGCTCCAAAATGGGGGATATTTATAGGATTTCCAAGGCCAGGGGTGAGGTGGTAGGAATCAACGGTCAAGATTGAGTCTGAATATATCAAGGGTCAAATTGGAGGAGGTTGGAGGGAGAGACACTTGTCATCTCTGTGGTGACAATTGTCAAGGACCCTTTCTCATAAGAGGGCAAGTGTCCAAGGGAGGAGACATGTGGCATAAGTGCCATGTGTCTCAAGGGGAGAATATCCAACCCATAGGAGGTTAGGATAAGGAGGTTAGGATGTGCAAGATATGATAGGGTTAGCTAAACCTAGGATTAGGTGAAATGGGTTAGGTTAGGGGATGGTTAGGTTAGGTGGTTAGAAGTTAGGAGGCATGTGGGTAATTTGAATTTAAAAATTCAAATAATAGGAAAAGGCTAATTAACTTTCAACAACTCATAAAGTAATTTGTTTTTAACTAATTAGGGGATTAGAAGGAATGAATTAAACGGGGGGAGGATTACTTAATTCAGATTAATTAATCAAAGGGGACCATTGAAACGAACTTATTAAATAAATCCTTAGATTTATTAATAAGTAGGTGAATGGGGAATTTAATCAAATTGATAAAGAATTCAATTAAATTGGAAAGGGAGATTAATTAAATAATTGCTTATTTACTTAACTATCTTCAGACCATTTTTAGGTGTATACATTTTGCCCCTCTTTGAAGTGAGGTGTGATGACATGTTGATTCAAAGAATAATCTCATTTTGATGATGTTGATGTGACATTGGTTCGATAGGATGCCCCAGATATTGATTGATAAATTGCGATATGATGATGCCCCCTTGGGAGATCAATTGAGATAATTGACCTTTGGAGTGTTTGGATCATTGCGAAATTGATTTCCCGATTAGAAATGATTTGATATCTGCAACGTTGATTGATGAAAGTGTGAGTTCTTCGATCATAGTGATGTGGTTTTTGATGTGATGATTGATAAAATTGGATTGAATTCAATAAGATTGATTAGATTTATAAGCATCTAGTTTCAGGAATGACATCTCTTGTATAAGACAAAGATGATCAAAGCATCTGGTTTCAGGAACGATATATCCTGTATAAGACTTGATCAAAACAACTGGTTCCAAGAAAGATATATCCTATCTAAGACATGATAGAATGGATCAGATGAGATGGATTGATAGAATTGATAAGATTGATTGGATAAAGAACTGACATTTTGTCGATATCCTATTGCAGGAAGATTCAGATATGTTGATGTTGGTACATAGCATAAGATTCACTTTGGGTCGACAATATCTAGAGAGAGATGAGTCATCGATCCGATTGTGTATACACCTATGACGATACATTGATGATTCCTACGATAGATTTGGCCTTGGAGAAGATGAGATTCTATGATCCTATACAAGAATGAAATGCAAGCTAAATGAAAATGCAAAATGCAAATGAAATGCAAAGCTGCGATCAAACCAGTCACTGGGTTATTGCGTTTTGTCATCATTGAACTTTTTAAAATGTGGGAAGTGAGTGAAAACATCGATGGTACAATTGAACCATGATGACCTGAGCACTACTTTCTTGGATTTTGATATTGCAAGTGAGCACAAGCATCGAGGTATAATTGAACCATGATGACCTGAGTGTTGCTTGCGTAAAATAGACAATATTAACCATTTCTATATGCAAATCGGAAATGTCTTTGATGATACTCCGATGATCATGTCTTGAGACAAATTTGCACATATTAATGATTAATTTACAGACAACAGACAAGAAAAATACCATGGTCCTTCCTTGTTCCTTTAGTCAAAGAAATCCTAGAGTTACTCAAAAATCATGATAGCGAAAAATCAAGATATAAAAGTTGAACCAAAGTGTTAAAATCATTATCCAAAAGATATCATCCATTGATAGGTGTGTGTTGTGCTTAGACTGACATGCGACAGTTTGATGGTGTATAATTTGATCTTGTGTTCAACGCTAGATGTGTCTCAGTTTTGCTTAACAAGAGTTGTCTAACTATTGTTCTACCTATTTGATTAAGCTCAAAACGATCGAAAATTTTGCCCCCAGCTAGGTGTAGGATGTTGCCCCAAGCCTAGAAACAAATTTATTGTGATATACCCAATGATCTAAACCATGGTGAGAAATCACCCGCGAGGCCTGTGTATGTACAAAGGCTTATTATGGATATGAACAACGCTGATGGAAATGAATGCAAGCAGAAGGATGCATGAACTAATAGATGGAAGAGCTAGCTGATAGATAGCATGTGTTTGCCAGGTTTTTACCATCTTTTTTTATTGCACTTTTTGTCATATTTCATTTTTTTTCTTTGTTTTCGTTGTTTTCGCTATTTTTGTATTTTCTGATTTTCTACTGTTTTTTATTTTTCCGCTTTTCCACTTTTTTTATTTTTCTGCTTATCACTTTTTTTTTTCTTCTTTTTCACTGTTTTTTGGATTTTTCCACTTTTCCACTGTTTTTTATTTTTCTACTTTTTCATTGTTTTTTTTTCTAGACATAACACTTCTTTAAATGCATGCTATTGATGGGTTCCTTGAGCCGATCTCCGTTCTGTGTTGATAGCTGATAGGCTTCTGATCCAAATACTGCTGTGACCACAAACAGACCTAACCAGTTTGGTTCAAACGTCCCTTTCTTTTCTTGAGTTGTCTAGTTGCGTGGATTTTCCTTTAGTACTAGTTCTCCAACTTGAAAGGCTCATGGTTTGACCTTGTGACTATAACTATGACACATTCTTTGCCGATACACCTTGAAATGATCAAAGGCATTCTGTCTTTGTTCATGGATCAATTCTAACTCTTGTAGTCTAGATACTCTTTGATCTTCATCTAGGATAAGAACTTTTAATGATACTCATAGAGAAGGTATCTCTACTTCTATTGGCAGTATTGGTTTGGATCCATAGACAAGAGAGAAAGGTGTGGTTCCTATTGGTGTGCGGATACTGGTATGGTAGGCCCATAGAGTAGGGTTCAATTGAATATGCCAATCTCTGCTAGCATCATTCACTGTCTTTTGAGAATTTTCAGAAAAGTTTTGTTTGATGCTTTTGCTTGCCCATTCCCTTGTGGATAGTAGGGCGTGGAGAATCTGTGTTGGATCTTGAATTTCTCACATAACTCTTGTTCATCCTGGTTCTTGAATGGTCACCCATTATTAGTGATAATGGTCATGGGTATGCCATAGCGACATATAATGTAGTTCAAGATAAATGCAACAATTTATTTTCCTGTGATATTTATGAGAGGTACTGCCTCAATCCATTTTATAAAATATTTTGTAGCTACAAGGATGAATTTGTGACAATTGGAGGAAGGAGGATGTATCGTTCCTACTAGATCAAAACCCCATTGGTAGAATGGCCAAGATGTTGCCAAAGCATGAAGTTCTTGTGTTGGTGCATGAATCAAATTTCCATGGATCTAACATTGTTTGCATGTTTTAGCTATTTGAAAAGAATCTCGTTCCATAGTTGGCCAATAATAGCCCAAGCGTATGAGTTTTTTCAAAATGGTAAGACCACTTGAATGAGTGCCACAAATTCCATTATGGACTTCATTTAAGGCCTTCTCATATTCTTCTTTCTCAAGACATCTTAAGAGAGTACCGTCTATACCTCGTTTAAAAAGGGTATCCACGACAAGAGTATAATGGGAAGATTGGTGAATAAAGTTTCTCTTTTGATTCTTTGACAAGTCAGGAGGGAGGGTGTTATCTTTCAGGTATGTATAATTTGGCCATAGCGGGAGGAATCATGCCCAACAAGGCGACAGATAGTTTGGGAATTAGAACAATTATATGCAGGGTAAAACAACTCTTCCACTAGGAATTTGTAACTCTCTTGATTTTCCTGTGTCTGCAATAGAGAATCATGTGTTGCCATGGCATCTGCTGCTTTGTTGTCATTCCTCGAAATCTAATCAAAATTTATTTCGACAAATTATTTCTTGACATCATCAACCATCTTCTTATAAGGCATTATCTTTTCATTCTTTATTTGATAATCATCATTGATTTTATTGATGATGAGCTTAGAGTCTCCAAAGACTTGAAGTTGTGTAATGTTCCATTCTATAGCCATTTTGATACCTGTGACCAAAGCTTCATATTCTGTTGCGTTGTTGGTGCATGGAAAGCTTAATTTGTACACTTTTGTAATTGTAGGACCTTGTGGTGTGATGAATAGAATGCCTGCTCCCGATCCATGTTGTGTGTATGAACCATCAAAGTATTATTGCCATGTCTTTGTGGTGACCGTTAGGATATCAGCATCGCGAAATTCAATATGTAAAGAACGATCATCTTGAAGCGATGCCTCTACTAGTTGGTCGGCAATGACTTGCCCCTTGATAGATTTTCTATCCACATACTCAATATCAAACTCGCTTAGGATCATGATCCATTTTGCAAGTCTTCCTGTCAATGTCGCCTTGTTGAGCAAATACTTCAATGGAGAGATTTTAGCAATCAACTTGATGGAGTGAGATAGTAGATAGTGTCTTAATTTTTGAGAAGCAAACACTGCCGCCAAGCATGCTTTTTCTGTTCGTGAATAGTTGAGCTCATATTCGAATAGTGTTCTACTGGTATAGTAAATGACTCATTCTTTTCCTTCATTATCTTGTTGTGCGAGTAGAACTCCTAATGATACTCCTATTGTTGATACATCTAGTAACAACGACTTTCCTATAATTGGTGACATTAGGATAGGTGGTTGCATGAGATAGGCCTTGATCTTGTTGAATGCGTCCTCACATTGATGGTCCCATTTGAAATTAACATTTTTGTGCAATAGATGAGTAAATGGTTGGCATTTACCTGCTAGCTGAGCAACAACTCTTCTGATTGACTGTAGTCTTCCTTGGAGCGATCTAAGTTGACTGATATTCCTGGGAGATGCCATTTCCATGATTGCTTTGACCTTGGCTGGATCTACTTCGATACCCCTAGCTGAAACAATGTATCCCAATAGCTTGCCTAAAGTGACACCAAAGGCACATTTCTTGGGATTGAGTCGTAGCTTGTACTGTTCTAACTGGTCAAAGATCTTTTCCAGTATTCTTATATGTTCTTCTCTGTTGTATGATTTGGCCAATATATCATCTACATAATCTTCCATGAATGTATGCATCATGTCATGGAATATCATTTTCATGGCTCTTTGATATGTAGCACCTGCGTTCTTTAGTCCAAAAGGCATGACGTTGCAGCAGAAAGTACCCCATGGACATGTAAAAGCTATCTTTTCTTGATGTTCAGGTGCTATTTTAATCTGATTGTATCCGAAGAAACCATCCATTAGAGAAAACATGGAGTGTCCAATAGTTAAATCCACAATGATGTCAATGTTAGGCAAAGGAAAATCATCCTTTGGACATGCGTTATTAAGATCTCTAAAGTCTGTGCATACTCTGATACTTTTATCTGGTTTAGAAATATGAACAATGTTTGATACTCATTGAGGATATGCTATAGGTCTGATGAATCCTACAACCAGTAATTTCTTTAGTTTTGCTTTGACAAGAAGAGTGATATGAGGATGCATCTTCCTTAATTTCTGTTTAATTGGTTTGGCTCCTGGACTGACATTTAAGTGATGCATAATAAGATCTGGATCCAACACTGGCATGTCTGCATATGACCAGGAAAAATTGATTTGTCGTCATTTGAAGAAGTCCATATATTGCTACATTTCTCGCTCTGATAGAGAAGTTGTTGGATGTAGAATTTTTGGTTGCTCTATTGTCCCAATGTTAACTGCCTCTGTTGGTTCGATAAGTATGGATGACCTTTCTTGATAGTATTCAAGTAAGGTGTTAAATATCCCATCTTCCGGTGTCTTGAGGAGGTTTTCACCGTTAGATGTGTCTTTTCTTTTTACTTTTTTCTCAGTCTAATGTTGCCAATAAATGGTTTTCAACATTAGACCTGATATTGTTTTCTTAATTTTCACTTTTGTGACTAAGAGATGTGGCACCCACTTGACTAGAAGATGCGTTGTTGAAATTCCTGGTGAAATTTGTTGCTGGTTTGATTGCATTAAGATATAAGGATATGGCATGGTCATTAGGAAAGGTATCAATGGCAGTATGTCTTTCATTTTCCCAATCAATCAGTTCAGGATGGATTAGAGGTAAGGGGTCCTCAGATTGAGATGCATAAGAGGTATTAAGGGTCATGATAGAGATGTCAAAGTTTTTGATATGTATTTCAATGTCTAGAACGATACTCTTGTCAGAATGACCTCTCACAAGTAGCTCTCGATCATCCTCGATTAAGTCCAAGTCAACTGAATGTGATTCTAATTCAAGTGGGCTAGTTCCTAACGTTTGCCCCGCATACACATGAACTACATCGACTCCTACATCTTCTTCAAAGAAAGTTTCTTTGGCTGATTGTTTAGAATGATAGGAATCCCATTCCCATTCATTAGAATTTGTCTCACTTGCACTTGCAATCTGCATATTTGTTCATATAGCGTTTGATTTGTTTCTTCTATTTTTCTTGCTATATCTTTTATTCTCTCATATTTAGATTGCTCTGGGATGATATTGAGTTATGTCAACCTTGTTATCAACTCTCCTTGATTTGTACCAGCTTCTTGTTTATGTTGATTAGGAGTTAAAGTTGCTTGGGAGGTGTCTTTAATTTGTTTTTCCTCTTGATTAGAAGCTTGCTTCTTTTTCCATTTCATGTTTGTTTGTTCTCATTGCTTTGTCGATGTTTCTTCCCTTTCAATTGCAAGTTGTTCTTGTTTTCTTTCATATTCATCTTGTTGTTGGCTAGAAGATGTGTCCTTTGGTAGATTAACTTGTCCATACCCTAAGCCGGATTTGTCTGTAGCCTGCTAAGTATGAGTTGGATAGGTTCTGAGATACCTTCTTTTTTGTTTTTTCAATAGGATATGTTCGAGTGTATCCCATTTTTTGAAGAATGTTAAATCCTTTTCCATATTTTTCTGTAGGTATTCTAACAATGTTGATCTTTTGTTGGACTTATTCATCCTTGTATAGCCACTGTAGCACATCTTTGTCCTCTGTTTCCTCTCATAAGGTCCCAACACTAACAAATGCTCCATCAAATATTGGAAGATGTTTCACAGTTGGTTGTTGTTTAGAGTTTGATGGTTTGCCATAGGATTTAGGAGAAAGTGGTAATTGTGATAGTGAATATTCTCTGTTCCCTCGATCTCTTAGCTGCATTTGTTTTTCCATACTTGACAAAATTGAGGCCAATGATTTTTCTTTGGATTGCATGTTTGAAGACGATGCCTCCCTATTATGAGGAACAATGACCTCCTGAGCTGGTTTCAGATTACTATAGTACTGAAATGGATTTGAATCTGTCGAGATCATGATTTCTTGCCCATTGTATGGAAACTTCAGGCACTGATGATATGTTTATGGAATAGCTTGTATGTCATGTATCCAGGGTCTTCCCAAGAGTATGTTGTATGATAAATCTAAGTTTAGAACTTGGCATGCTGTGTCTATTTGCAAAGGTCCCACTCTAATGGGTAATATCACAATTCCTTTAGAGGATCACTCTTCTTCATCATATTATCATGCTTTGATGGTGATATTTTTTCGAGGATCAACTGCATCTTTAGAATAACTTAGAGCACGAACAAGACTTAGTGAGCAAATGTTTAAGCCATCTCCCCCATCTATTATGACATTTTTAACGCGTGTCTTATGAATGAGGACTTGAATATGCAAGGGAGCGTTATGGGGATGTTGCAAGGACATGTCGTCTTCTTCGGTGAATGATAAGAAGTGAGGGGTTGTGAGGTGTCCCACCATGGTTTGGAATTGATCTATATCAAGATCTTTGGACACTGTTGTATCTACTAATGCTCTTTCAAGAATTTCTTTGTGTGCAGGTGAAATCTGTACTTAGGCAGGTAAATAGGCATAAATTGCATAATTAGATATCAACGAGAGAATCACAACTCTAAATCTAATTAGTATTACTCCTAAATAACAATAGAGTAAAGCTAATATCAATTGAATTAAAATGAAAATAATTAAAAGCTCCCTCAATTTTAACAACAAGGCTTCATTGCTCTTCTCCATTGTTGTTGATACATGTGGCTCTCAGGTATTGCATTTGATTTCCTGCATAAGATAGACAGCAATATCGAAGACTGTGATTCTAGATTGAATTGAGAAAAGAAGTTGAATTTATAGATTTTCAACACAAAGGGGGTGAGAAATAGAACTTAAGTGTTGATTGATAGATAACTGATTTAGATCGATCAATGAACTCAATTGATTGATTTGTTAACTCATTTGATTGAGTAGTCAACTAGATTGATTGAAGAGTGAACTGAATAGATGGATTAGTCAACTCACTTGATTGATTAGTGAACTGAATTGATTTTGAGTTAAAAAGGATGATTGATGAGTTAACTGATTAGACAACTGATTTGGTCAATCAGTTCTGATTTTAGCATGTGTTATAGGAATTTGAATTTGAAATTGATTTTCATTTTCAATTTGAATTTGAATTTGGTCATTCGAATGCTAAAATGCATATGAAATTAACTGAAATTCAGATTTGGGGAAAATGTGAATTTGATGATATGAAATTATGTGAAATTCAAATTTGGGAGAAATGAGATGAAATTAATTGGAATTATAATTTGGGGAATTGGAAGAATAAGTTAATTAATTTAAATAATTTAAATGAAATTATTTAAACTTAGGAAATTGAATTAATTAAATAATAAAGATTATTTAACTAAGGAAAAGGTTGCAATTAATTAAATAATTGATATTTAATTAATAATTGGGATATGGTTAACTGATTAAAATGATTTGATAATAGAACTAGAATAATTACAAGTGTTGAAGGGCTATGATTAGAAGAAATAGTTAGTTTAATCAAATAATTAAAGAATTACTTAATTAAATAGATGAATAATTAGTGTAGAATTAATGAGACATTTTAGGTGTCTACATTTTCCCCTCTTTGAGACAATGTTAGAATGACGTTGTTTCAAAGAAAATGAAAAGAAAAACTACCCTAGTATGCCCCAGTGATGCTAGGGTATAATGCTCCCTCAGAAAAAGTGGTCGAGAAAATTGTGAAACGAAGACCAGTTTTTTCGAAAATATGCTAGATAGTGATTGTATGAAGTTTGAAAGGGTTTCGACTTCATTTGCTATGTCTAAAATTGTGTGGAAGCTAAAGGGGTCCACGGGCGTTTATGTTAAAAAACCCTAATTTTGAGCTTATAAAATGAAGGTTGATATTAGATTTGACTCATTTGCATTGCTTTGTTTTGAAAGAATTGCTTAGAGATATTTGTGCTTTTGTCGTCCTTGGAGCGAAATGGTAGGTCATAGAGCGAGGTTGCATTTATTTGAGCGAGTGCAGTCATATCAGAGACCTCCCGACACTGGTGGCATGGTGAGTTGCCTAATTTTTTGCCAGTTTATGTCTATATTTTGCAAAAAAATTAACCATTTTTTTGTGTGCCATCTTTCATGAATGTCGCAATTGAGTATCGATATTGCCACAATTGATTTAATCATGTCACAATTGAGTTTAACGCATCGCAATTGAGCCGCATTTGATAACGTTGTGTCACATATGTTAAAATTGAATCACAATTGAATGTTTTGAATCACATTTGATAATATCGTGTCGCATATGATGAAATTGAATCGCAATTGGCATAAGTATGTTCCATTTTCTTATTTTACTTCGGAATTGGTAATATTGAATCGCAATTGATAACAAAGGCCCCTTTTTTTTCCTTATTTATTCATCCTGACAGTTTTGATGATGTAGTTGACTCCTTTTTTATATTTTCCAAAGGTAGGCGCATTATCCAGTACTTCTTGCTAAGCAGACATTACCAGATAGTCTTGATCAATGTCATGAGTTGGATGCAGAGGATACCGCTTTGTTACGACAGGTTAGATTGTATTATATAGCATATTTGCCTAAGGTTACGGCCAACAGTGCCATGATTACTCCTTTGATTGAGTGGTGGCATTCAGAGACATGATCTTTTCATCTACCGATTAGTGAGGCATCTATCACACTTGAGGATGTATGGCGTATTTTACACATTTTGATATCTGGTAGGTGAGTTACTTTTGATTGTCATGATGATATTACTGCTTTGTGTACATTGTTCGAGTGTGAGGAGCAAGATCTACATATCTGTAGTCATTACGATATTCGTTGGGATGATTTTGATTATGATGATCTCACCATTGTGCTTGCTTGTACTGTTGTTGGATTATTGATTCCTGATAGGCACGCCCATGGTTTTCCTGTTGGATGGGGACGTGTTATACATGATATGATTATTGACAGACATGTGTTTGCTTGGGGTCCTTGTCTTCTTGCCAATTTGTATCATCAGATGCATGGGATTGTTTACTTGCAACAAAAATTAGGTGGATGTGGTATTACTTTGCTCCAGAGATGGGCTTGGGAGTACATAACTATCTTTCGTCCTGCGTTACATATGGATTTAGAGCCAGAGAAACCATATGCTTATGGGTATACTGTTGGTGTGAGGCATAGGGCATCAGGTAATATATTATATTAGCGTCATCAGATTGATATCTTACAGTATTTCTCATGGAGACCTTATCTTACTTGTTTTGGGTGGACTGATGATGCTCAACATCTTCCTTTTTGTTGATAGAAGAGATATCTTATTGGTCGAGATGTGGGTAGCCATTGGGTTATTGATATGCATCTCCATGGTCATGTGCTCAGACAGTTTAGGGAAGTACAGGGTATTCCAGACGTGATAACTTATTTTGTTTGCACTACTCGAGAGGTTGGTGATTGGGGTGCTTGCGTGTAGCCTCATGTTGCTATTGTTGAGTTTGATTCTCTTGCTCCTGTTTTATGGGGATGGCGGCTTGGTGTAGCAGATCCAGGGTCTACAACGCATTATAGTGTATGGTGGATACATCATAGGCCTATACCTTTGACAGATCTGACAGTTCTGATTGGTGCTCAACATATTAGACATGGCATGGATCCTAGAGGGAGAGGTGGAGAGGATAGGGGTGGAGGAGGTAGGGATGGAGTAGGTAGAGGTGGAGGAGGTAGAGATGGAGGAGGTAGAGATGGAGGAGGTATAGATGGAGGAGGTATAGATCTGATAGCTACTGTTGTAGGGCAGGTGGATAGTGATAGGTAGGATGTGGATATTGGTGGAGAGACTGCATCCATGAGCAATTCTGATGAGAGTGACAAGTCAGGATCAGGGTCATTAAGCAGTGATGAAGATGAGGGCGGGGATGATGGTTATGATGTGGAGATGCCCTAGGCTTTGGAGTCTGTAGGTGTGGAGAGAGGAGATGAGGAGGGATTGAGAGATTGAGTTAGGCATTTAGAGGACTTGGTCACTATTTTGCGGCAGCGACGGATGGAGGATAGGGATCATTATCGACATGCGATGGAGGAGTTGACTGTAGAGAGGGATCGGGTATCTATTGAGAGAGATCGATTACAGAGGGAGAGAGATGAGGCAGTTAGGAGGACTCAGATCACTATGGATGCATATGATCAGTTATTTGGGCCAGTGACAAAGGCTCGTAGCCAGGAAGATAGATATTTTTCTGCTGCACAGGAGGCTATTTATTATCGCCACACTTATGAGAGAGCTATTCCTGAGGGTCAGAGGGAACCTAGTTTTAGTGCTTTCATGGGGAGAAGATCAAGTCGATCTACTTCTCGACAGACTAGTAGTGGAGGAGTGATGGGTCCACCTAGAGCATCGTCAAGACAGGCTGGAGTTAGTCAAGATGCATCTACTGATAGAGGAAATATAGGTTGAGAGATTGGATATTGATTTTGATGTTGAAGATATGATGCATTTTGACACATTTCTATATGATATATATGATATGCGTTCTTGATGAACTTTTGATGGTGAACTTCATGGTATAATGTTTCTTTATTGTGATGATGAATTCTTTATGAATGTGATATCATGCAGTGATTTGATGTAGCTCTATGTGTGATGCTTAATGGTTGATGAAAACTTTATTATGCTTATGAACATGTGATGCGATGATGTTTATTTTTGTGTGTCAAAATATGTGTTGAAGACCTTGAAAGAATTGTTAGTTGTTGGACGTAGAATGGTCAATCAACCAAATCAATCTTTGTTTATTCTGGATTTTAATGTGATAATGGATGATATGATAGAAATTTTGATGAGAAAGTCTTCATTGCTTTATTCGTAGTGCAATACATTATCATCATTGAGCCTTATTATATATAAAAAAAGCTTATTACACCAGGGTATGAGGAACCAAGATGTATAGATATCTCATTGCAAAGAAACAAACACATAAAAAACAAGGAATGAACCCTCCATTTTGGAAATTACACTAGGGGTTGAGGTATGTGTGACATTCACAAGCCGAGTGCTCCTATCACAGACACCCACTAGAGGAATTGCCCCAGAACTTCATTGGTTCAAACCACAAACAACAAACAAAGAAAAAGATCATGCCCATCATGGCTTCTCTAGTCACTTTTGGACATCCTTGAGTAGCTAAAAGCAATGATCTTTGCCAATTTGATAAAAAAGAGTCAACCAAAAATAGACAAAACTCGATAGTTAGACTGACTGTGCCTTTGCTTTGATATGTTTGATGTGATTTTGATAATGTCTGGTTTCAGAAGTTTTTGATCCTGTATAAGACCGATTTGTCTGGTTTCGAGTGTACCGATTTTGTTTAAGATAAGATGTTGATCACGTTGATATTTTGATAGATCGATAGATTAGACCGTTGATTAGTTTGATAGCAGATGTTTTCAAAAGATAGTTGTATCTTTTGTTTAACTTTGTGTGAAGTGTTTGCTGGACATCTGTTGGGGTGTTTGATTCTAGCGAGACAATTTATTGCAAGTTTTAAATTGATATTTGAATGTTTTTGGATTTTGTGGATCAATATTGGATTGTTTTTTGGATTGGATTTTGGACTTTTTCTATATGTTTAGGATTTTTTTTATCTGAATGTTTTTGATTGATTTTTTTTTCAGGACTTTATCTAAATGTTTTTGATTGATTTTTTTTCAGGACTTTATTTGAATGTTTTTGACTGATTTTTTTAGGATTTTATCTGAATATTTTTGATTGATTTTTTCAGGACTTTATCTGAATTTTTTTAATTGATTTTTTGAGTTATGCCCCCAAGTATGCAGACCTATAATGATAACATGATGAGGGGACAATGAATTTTCAATATGAATTATGCTAATACAGGATGCATGACAAAAATGCAGTTCCTATTTGAACGAGGATGAGTATGTGTGTCTTTCATTCTAAAATGTAGTAATAGGATTAAAGGTGCAAAACGTTTCCAAGACAGGAGTTCAATCCATTCTCAAAAGACTTAGATCATCCAACCTAACACACTATGCAACCAAGATTTATGAATGGAGGTGCGGAAAAATTCTCCATCAATTCTTGAAACTTTGATATTTCTTTTGCCCATGTGTGTGTGATTGAGTTTATTCTGACTCTTATAACCATCAAAGACCCTTGGAATCCTATGTGGCTAGCTACGTGAGTTATTCTGACTTCAAAAGCAACCTAGATAGAACCTCGCTACCAGCAAGCTTTTAGGGCTTTGATGAGGTTATGTACTGTAATCTCTCAAACATTGCTCCATTGCCAGTAGGCGTCCATAGCTCTGATGGAGTTATTTGCATGTTCCCATAGTCAATATTTTTTTGTCACACTTGTATGCATGATATTTCAGTAATATATATATATATTTTTTCCTTGAGATTGACATAACAGTTTTTTCTTTTCTTTTCCTGCCTTAATTTAGAAGTAATGAAACCTACTTGGGTATGACAATTACAACGATGCTCAAATAAAATATTGGATTTTTCACTAGCCACATGATCAACTAGGTATCTTGTAATGAATTAGAGCTTTTGATTAATGTGCGGTCTGCGGACCAACCGGTTACCAAGCAGATCAAAGAAAGCCTACAGGCAGTTGGAACCGGCTACCTTGAAGTTCTGAACAAGTACTTTGATGAGTTCAGAACCAAGATGAGTCTAAGAATGAGGATATCTGGTGACATTGTCAAGAAATATGAAGATGATATTTGCTTTATCATCAATATGGATGAATGCATAATAGAGGCCGTTGAGCCCAGACAGGAAGAAGTAGAGCCTATGGGCTATGAGGTGATGTATGATATGCTGGACGGGTATGCTTCTACCCTAATCGCCTCACCTCTTGATCCTAAGGCAAAGAGAACCGACACCTATCTGGAAAGGGTTGCACCGGTTGTAGAACCTCCTGAAAAGAAAGGAAAGGTAGTGCCTTCGACATCGGCACCGGTTACTGCAGCCAGTCCCAAAGTAACCAAGCGGTCACCTGCAAAGAAGAAACTGGAAGCAGCACCTGCCAAAGTCTTCGAGAGGAAGAGGAAGACAAGGAATAACTCACCGAACTCAGAAGAAACTGTGTCTGAAGAAAAACCCAAGAAGACAAGACAAGCAAGGAAAAAGACAAAGAATGAACCGACATCATCGACACCGGTAAATATTGACATTTCTTCATACAAACCTTTGACACTTGTCAAAGAACTATCAAAAATATTAGGAGAAAAGTGCTGAATGATTTGATTGATTGTTTTGATGATTTCAATGATGATGAAAAGGAAGCAGTTGAACAAGAAATCATTAAGTATTTATGTGTTAATGACCGGTTGCCTTCAAAAATTAGATCTGAGACACTAGATTCTTTGTATAACTCCTTAGACAATAAATGACACATTACCATAGAACAGGAACAAGAAATGAGAGAGAAAATTTTTGCTCAACATTTTCCTTATGTATCAAATTCAGAACTTTTCAAAGTTATGAATAAATACAAAGGCCTCTTCTTCATGAGAAGAAGAAGACTCCTGTTGCTAGAAGGAAAGAGTCAAGAAGTGATCAAGAATACACACACTCTTGCTCTAGAAGCTCTTAAGATGCATCAAGTGTTTGAAGCCAATAGGAAGGCTGAGTAAGAACCAACAATAACAAAACCGGATGAAGTGTTTGATACTGAAGGAAACCCAACTGTTGAACCTACATACACTATTGATGTCAATGCTCTAGATGTAGAAGATGTTGCACACGACACACCATCTAAAGCAACAGGACAAGAGAAGCAGGCTGAAAAGGTTGAAAAGCAAGCTGTGGACAAACAGGAAGAGGTAGCAAAGAAAAAGGAAGAGGAAAAGAAGAAGAAGGATGAAGAGGAGAAGCAGAAAAAGGAAGTGGAGAAAAGAAGAGAAGAGGATGAAGAGAAAAAGAAATAAGAAGATGCAAAGAAGAAGAAAGAAGAAGAGGATAAGGAAGAGAGGAAGAAAAAGGAAGAAGATGAGGAGAAATGGAAACAGGAAGAAAAGAGAAAAGAGGATGAGAAGAAAAGAAAGGAAGAGGAGAAGAGAAAGGAAGAGGAGAAGAGAAAGAAAGCAGAAAAGAAGAAGGAGAGGAAGGAAAGGAAGAGGAGAAGAGGAAGTAAGCAAAGAAGAAGAAGGAAGAGGAGGATAAGGAAGAGGAAAAGAGAAAAGAAGTGGAGAAAAAGAAGGCAAAGGAGGACAAGGAAGTAGAAGCGACAAAGAGCATGCAGATGGAGACTCCAAAGGCAACCTGTAGTCAAGCCAAACTGGCTGACCTCACCAGTCCTATTGACCTCCAGTCTGCAAATGAAATGGAGCTGCTATAGAGCATTAAGGTTTCTCAAGAATGCCTTTAAGTGTTACGGAGGAAGAAGGAGGAAGATGTGATCCAAGGTGCAGTGGACACTCTTACCAGTTTGTTACCCGACACAAACCTCCCCAGTACTGACTCATCATTAGCACAATTGAAGCTTCTATGCACAGTAGTGGATGATCAGGTGCAGAGCCTAGAAGAGGTAGCAGAGGTAAATGCCAAGAAAGAGCATCAAAAGGCTCTCAACATTGCCCTGGTGAAGAAGCTTAATGAGCTCTGGTCCGAGCTGCAAAATGCACAAAAAGACATAAGGAATGCTCTGGATGAGGGGAATCTACTACTGAGTAAGATTTGCCAACCCCATCTCTTCTACGATGATGTGCTTGTATAGAAGCAAAAGCTACAAACTGACTTGCAGTTATATATGAGCACCTTCAAGCTGTCGTATGACTCTTTTACAACTTATGGGGAAACCGTTCATCGGTTTCACATCCAGTTTACCAAAATAGAGTTGGAAATTAGCAACCAGACTCGAGATTTGTAGGAACTCCAACTGGTTCTACTCCCTCACCTGTAGATACTTCAGAAATGTTATCTAAATCTGGATGCCTTAACGGTGACTCAAGAGATGAGCACATTAGACGCCATGGAAGAACAGGTCTCCTAGATGCAGAAAGAGAAGGAAGTGGCTACCTCCCTACTTGAGTCCTGGTCCTTATCTATGAAATAATTTTTGTAGGACTTTAAATCAGTTTTTGACAAGTTTTATTCTTTACTGTCATAAACACTTATTATTTTAATGAAACAAGGGTTAGTCTGTAATATTATTTTTGTCATTGTTGGCAAAGGGGGAGAAGTATAAATTTTGAATGTTTTGATTTATACTTCCATGTTATTTCTGTTAAGAAGTAGTATACATTGTATTTTCTGCAAAAGGGATAGTGTATATGCTTAGGAGGAGTAATTTTTATTATGGCATATTTTTGTTGTAAAACACTTAGATGTCAAAATTTCCTAAGTGTTGCCATCAATGCCAAAGGAGGAGATTGTTGGCATTTTTGATGATTATGTTGTGATTGTCATTGATGGACACACACTTACATTGAGATCACTTTTATATGTATGAGTTATGCTCAATCTGTAATTGTTCCCAACTAGTATGATGCATTATAGTCCTTAGACTATTGGTGTTTTGCAGAAAGTGTTTACCGATCTGAAGTGGTATGCTGACCCCAAGTAGTTCAAGGATCTCAAGCGGTACAAAGGATCAAAGCGACATAACACATATTTCCTAGTCTTCATTTTGTCAAACCGACAATCGGTATTTTGCTTAAACCGGTATTTTGTATGAACCGGTAATACTCTGTGATGAGTTATCAACCGACATTTTGTGATGAGTTACCATCCACCAATTGTTTGACGGTGCTGACACTTCAACAATGCTTTTTGTGTCGTGTTACCAGATATGTCTAGATGTATTGAACCTAGGAAATTATATTGTAATCCTATTGGACTGACATGAAATCAGATTCCTTTAAAAGGACATCATGTCTAGGGTTTTAGGTTGTTGCAAGGGTTTAAGGTGGTTGATGAGTTAGAGAAAGTGTGAATGTGTTGAAGATTGAAATAATGCTGGAATGGATTAGGAATGTGCTATCAAGGATCTAACCAAGCAATCTGTGCTATTAGCTAGATCACTCACTTGTTGATTGATTACTCACATCTTTGACAAGTTTGAAGCCCTTAACCAGGTAGGCCCAAAAGCCTTTTGTAAATCCTCTAACAAGGTGGTTCACATCTATGGATCTAAAATCCTTTAGCAAGGTAGTCTTTAATCGGACTTATCTCCTAACAGAGATTGAGATTCCTAACAGGATCTGTTTTGGTAAAGAACATTGTATGACCTTAACCAGTCTGACCTTAGCTGGTCTAGTTCCTATTCTGTAGATAGTTACTTGTGAGTTCCATCTCACTGTGGTTTTTCCCATTTGGGTTTCCACGTCAAAATCTCTTGTGTTATGGTGTTTGTGCTTCTGTGGGTGAATGCATTATTTTCTATTTGGTTTGCATGTGTGCTAACCGGTCTGTTTGCTAAACTATTTTATCGGTTTACTGTTAGTCTAGCAAAGTGTTTAAGTACATTGATTTTTGGCATACTAATTCACCCCCCCTCTTAGTATTCATCAACTTCTTCTTCCTACAGACTTCCCTAATTTAAAATAACATTTAGTCCTTACAACAGTATATTGTTCTCCTGATTCCTCCTCTCATTACATTAAAAAATGACTTCCTATAAGTATGTGAATCAAAAGACATATATGAAAGGACACACCCTTTCATACATAGAAGGGAGTTACAAACAGTTGCATTCCAAAGGACACACCCTCTGGTTTAGTAAACAATTACAAATGAGAATCCTAAAAAATACTAAATGATGCTTTAATAATGTGTCTTTTATTCTCCGCCTTGATAAAATTCCTCGGCAAATATTCATCATCTTCTCAGTATCTCCTGCACACAAGATAAGCCAATCAAATTCCTTGATTTGAAAATTAAACATATTCCACCTTAGATTTTAGTTTGAAAATTCAATAATCTTTATATAAATACTTGTTTAAAATAATTCAATAAAACCAAAGTATTTTCTTTCTTTTAAGAAAATAATGTGCAAATATAACATTCAGTGACATAAGATAATAATTTACCCTAAGAAGATTGTTATATCAAATAAAATAAAAGAAAATACTTCCCTTTATAATGATATCCGTGAATCAATATTATTCTTTTGGCCAAACCTCCTCCCTCAGCAAGCTGTTCACAGGTCTTATCGATTCTGTAGTTTCATCGATACTTTTTATTTTATCGACGGGACCACTTTTGATTTCTTCGATGTGTTTTATGTCGATGAAACTGACGCTTTCGGTGAATCCTTTTAGAGATCTAATGCGACCAAGGTTTGTTCAATAAGTCACTTTATGAATTTGATGACATGCCACCTGACTACCATCTCATCACCACCAGTCTACCACCTCAGCACCGCTGGACCCACCGTTTCACTTTGTTTCCTCTTTGTCGCTGATCCGTAATAGATATTCATCGTGAAACTTTCAATCATGGAATAGTGATATCTGTTGGATCTTCCATGATCTCCTCAATCTTTACCCCATTATTTACTGCATGTGCTTTGTTACTGATCCACAATGAATAACTATCGTTCACTTTCCTATCGCGGTATAGCAACAACCGTCGATCTCCCTCGGACCTGCCAGCTCTTTATCTCTACTTTTTGTTTCTGTGCCTTGCCACGTGTTACTTCTTAATTGGTTTGCGATTACATCTAGGCACCACTTCATCCACCACTTCAGCACCGCTGGACCCACCACTGACCTTGGCTCTTCTTTGTCGTTGATCCGCGATAGGTATTGATCGTGCTACTTTCCAAATCAGAATAGCAACAATCGTTGGATCTCTTTCAACTTTGTCACTCTTTATCTCTTTGGTGCAGGAGCACCTAGGACCTAGGATCACAATCCTTGTACAATTTTGGCTTGTACTGACCTTAGCCAAGTTAGGTTTCTAATAAGGAATCCAGGAGTGTCCAAGGTGTGTGTGTAATGTTTGGTTTGAGTCAAGTGTAGGCCTAGTTGAGATAGTTTTCTTTCTAGGTTTGCACTTTGTGAGTAGGTAGTAGTTTGAGTAGGTAAATGGCCTTCTTGATGGTCAAAAGAGGAATAGCTTGGTGAGAGAATTAGAGAGGTTTATAATAGTCTTAGGAATGTTGAAAAAGGCATGAATAATGACTTGTAATGGGTTGCCTAAGTTGGCAAAGCAAAATTTGGAAAGTTGTAAAAGTTGTCATGACAACTTTGGTCCTAAAAGAGATTAGCGGTGGAGTTAGGGTTAGAAAATTGACCTAAGATGCCTCCACATGTGGGGAAGACTATTTAAACCTCCTCTTGCACGGTTACCAAGGTTGGAAGTTTGATTTTCGGTGAATGACAATCTGAAACCACTCATTTTCGGACTGTTATCACTATTTTTGTCTTATTTTGCATAAATGTGAGCACAAATGGATTGAATCCATTGATTCAACTTTGGACAGTTGTTCCTTAGTGTGTTCCAGTACTATTTGGTCCATTTCATTCTTTGTTGTTAGTGTTTGTTAGTAATTTTACATTTTTGTTTTCAAACAACTAGTTTTGGCTTGTAAATAGCAAATTTGTGTAAAAATGGTTGCCCCATAAAATCCCTATGTGCTACCATCATAGACTATTGAGACATGGAAGGAAAACCTATGTACAGTGTAAATATGCAAGGAGGAGTTCTGGAAGTGAAATTCATCATTGTTGCCAACTTGTTCTAGGCGAGTCCAGGAGCAACCCGACTAGAGAAAATAGGGTGTAAATTGAATGTATATTGTAGGGGTGGATCCAAAACCTTAACCTAGTCATTTGGGATGGTTCATGGTGTCCATATAGAGTTGTAGTTGTAAGGGGAATCCGTGACAAGTCCTTTTGATACCCTTTTCATAAAGTTGGACAATCATTGTCCTGGAGACCATTGAAACCCTAATCAAACCCTCATTTTTTGGTTAGGGCACTGTATGGAAAGATGGGAGACTAAAACCACAAAATCTCTTGAGGATGGGTGAGAGATTGAAGAAAAGTAAAACTTGTTGCAGGGTCTTTTGGACCAATTCCCTTAAAACTCTTAAAAACTGGATTTAGGAGGCCTAATTGGGGCTCATCATTGTAGCCCTATTTCTAGGCAATTTTATGAAATCGGTAAGGGAGATGAAGATTGCAAAACCTCAAATGGACCTAGTTGAATAGATTCCATGGTAAATACCACCTCCACACCTTTTCAATGTCTCATAATAGTATGGGGGTGAAAAGTGAGAAGTGGACAAGTTGTTGTCAATATTTCAAGATTGAGCATATGGGAAACACATTGAGTTGGTAGAGTTCCTAGTCAAAACACTTGTTGCAAACACTTGAATATTGGAAAAGAGAAAGTACTAGAAGATATTGGGAAGGATTTGAAGGTCTTGAAGCATATCTAGGCCTGGTGAGGTTGGTGGAATTGAGCAACACCAACTAGGTGAAGTGTGAGCAAGCTAGGTTAACCCTATCAAATTGGTATAAGAGCCTATAAGATTTGGGCTAGGAGAGTTTATGTCCTTAGTGGAATCTATAGGAGACAACACCATGGTTACCAATGTAGCGTTGGCAAAGAAAGTGGATGATTGGGAGAAAGAGAATAGGCTCCCAAAGGAAAAATTGGTAGAATTAGAAGGTAAGCTTGGTGAAATTGAAACCAAGGCATATGAAGTGTTGGTAAAGGTTGAAGGAGAAAAAGGGAAGGGTAAAAAGGTGTCAGAAGTAGACAAAGTACCTAAACCTTATTCTATTTTTAGAACAAGAACCTTTCCTAAAGGAAATTCAAAGTCTTAAGTGGTAAATCACTAGAAGGATTTCCATTGTTCACTAGCAAGATGGAAGTAGAAGTGGTTCTAGAATGGATAGAGGGTATGGAGAACCATTTTGAATGTGAAGGCATAATTGAAGCTCAATGAGTCAAAGTGGCCAAGTCTAGGATGAGGGGAGCCGCTCTCACATGGTGGAAATTTGTGCAGGATGAGAGGAAGAAAGTAGGTAAAACTCCCATCTCTTCTTGGAAAGGGATGTTAGTCAAAATCAAAGAATCCTATCTCCCTGACGACTATGAAGTGCAAATCCATAGGAAAAGACAAAACCTAAGACAAAAAGACCTTGATGTAAGTGTTTATACGGAGGAGTTTCACAAACTTAGTCTTAGATCTCATGCACGGAAGAAGAAAGCCTTAAGGTAGCTAGATACCTAAATGGGCTAAGATGGAACATCCAAGAGGAAATCAGTCTATTGAGCCCAAAGATAGTTCATCAAATATATCAACTTGCCCTCAAGGTTGAAGAAAATCTGAAAAGAAAACATGATTCAAGTAGTAATAGGGGTAGAGGTAGAGGAAAATAAAATAGAGGCCATAGGGGAGGCTTTGGAGGAAGAAACTCAGAGCAAAGAACACAAGGTGAGTCTAAACTCACTGAGCAGCAAGAAGGTGGCACTGGTAAAGGAGGATTCAATAGAGGAAGGGGGTCAAACAATGGTTTTAGAGGAAGGTCTAGTGGACAAGGCAGAGGTTCCTCATATTTTGCCTCAAAGAAATGTTACCATTGCAACCAGCTTGGTCATCCAACATATAGGTCTCAAGAGAAGGGGTCATCATCACAGATAGTGAAAGGGGAGTGAACTATCTTCAAGCTTCAAGCAACAAGACTTTAGAGATTGCGTTAGAATCAGAGGTAGGTGACAACCTAATGGTAAGAATAACTTTGATAAAAGAACCTACCATAGACGAGCCTAGCCAAAGGAGATCATTATTTAGGATCAAATGCAAGGTTATGGACAAAGTTTGCAAGGTGATCATTGACTCAGGGTCAACAGACAACATTGTGTCAGAAGAGGCAGTGCGTAAGCTTAAATTACAAAGGATACCTCACAACAACCCATATAGGGTCACTTGGTTGAACAAAGGCCAACATGTACTAGTCAATGAGAAAGCATGGGTGGATTTCACCATTGGGAGGTATAAGGACAAGGTGCTATGTGATGTCCTACCCATGGATGCATGCCATATTCTATTAGGAAGACCATGACAATTTGATAGACAAGATATTCATGATGGAGCCAAGAATGCATATTCATTCAAGAAAGATGGAGTCACATTCAAGATCCAATCTATCCTTGAGGAAGGTGAAAAGAGGGCAGCAGGTCCTAATGTCCTTTTGGTGAGTGAAAAATAGTTCTTGAAGACACTTGAGGAAGGTGAAGGAATAGGGTTTGCATTAGTAATGAAACCTAAAGAGGAAGACAAAAAGGAGAAACCAGATTTGCCAATGGAGGTTCAAGACCTATTGAAACAGTTCAAAGGGATAGTGAGTGATGGACAACCAGCCACCTTACCTCCTAAAAGAGCCATAAGCCATCAAATTGACTTCATACCTGAAGCATCCTTACCTAACAAGGAGGCTTACAAAATGACTCCCCAACAAAATATAGAAATTGCTAAACAAATCTAAGAGCTTTTAGACCAAGGCCTAATTAGGAAAAGCATTAGCCCTTGTGCTGTACCTACTGTCTTAGCCCCCAAAAAAGGTGGTACTTGGAGATTGTGCACTGACTCTAGGGCTATAAATAGGATCACCATTAGATATAGGTTTCCAATTCCTAGAATAGAAGACCTAATGGATTGCTTAGGGGAAGCCAAATACTTTACCAAGATTGATCTTAAAAGTGGATACAACCAAATTAGGATTAAGGAAGGTGATGAATGGAAAATGACAATCAAGACAACAAAGGGTCTTTATGAATGGCTTGTAATGCCATTTGGCTTATCAAATACCCCAAGCACCTTCATGAGGCTCATGAATTAGGTGATGAAGGACTTCGTAGGTAAATTTGTGGTGGTATATTTAGATGATATTCTCATTTTCTGTAAGGACAGGGAAGATCATGTTAATCATTTGCAAATTGTGCTACAAAGATTGTATGAAGAGAAGCTAACCATGAACTTGGACATGGTTGAATTTGTTAAGCAGGAGTTGGTTTACCTTGGATTTGTGTTTTCACATGTGAATCTCAAGATGGATCCTAGAAAGGTTGAAGCCATAGTAAATTGACCTACTCCTAAGTCAGCAACAGAGGTGAGAAGCTTCCATGGACTAGCTCAGTATTACAGGAAATTCATTAGGCAATTTAGTGCTATATGTGCACCAATGTTGGACACTATTAGAGGTGGAATGAAAGAAAAGTTTTAGTGGAATGAACAAGCAAATATAGGTTTTGAAACCTTGAAAGAAAGGATAGCCACTCAACTGGTGTTGGTGTTGCCTAGTTTTGAAAAACTCTTCACAGTGGAATGTGATGCAATCAATGTTGCAGTAGGTGTTGTCCTAAGCCAAAAAGAAAGACCAATAGCTTTCCATAGTGAGAAGCTAAGTGATTCTACGAGGAAATAATATTCATATGACTTGGAGTTATATGCATTAGTGAAGGCTTTGAGGAAGTGGAGACACTATCTCCTTCCTAAGGAATTTGTAGTCTACACAGACAACCAAGATTTGAGCTTTCTAAACTCACAAGACAAACTCAGTCACAAACACATGAAGTGGGTATAATATATGCAAGCCTACACATTTACAATCAAGCACAAAAAAGGTCAATTAAATAGGGTTGCTGATGCATTGAGCAAGAGACTCTTGACAGTCCAAGAAATTCAGTTAAGAAGTATAGGTGTTGAGTCTTGTGCCTACAAGGTATGCAAAGAGTATCAAAATAATTTTCATAGTGAGTATTTTGATTTTACCTTGCAAGATGGATTATTGTTTAGAGGAGGGCAACTTTGTGTGCCTAGAGGGTCAATAAGAGAAAATCTCATACAAGAGAAGCATAATGGCTGTCTTGGTCATTTGGAGTCAACAAGACTCAAGAGGAAGTTCAAAGGTTTTATTATTGGCCTAGGATGAATCAAGATGTTAGGAAGTATGTGGAAACTTGTATTGTTTGTCAAAAGGCCAAGGGCACTTCTTCAAATGCCGGTTTATGCCAACCTCTTCCCATACCAAATAGACCTTGGGAGTGCATTAGTATGGATTTTGTAGTGGGTTTGCTAAGGAAAAAGTAGGGATTTGACAACATTTATGTCATAGTGGACAGGTTTAGTAAGATGGCCCACTTTGTACCTTACAAGACCACTCATGATGCATGTCATATCGCTCATTTGTTCTTCAAGGAAGTGATAAGGATACTTGGTTTACCCATGAGCATTGTTTCAGATAGGGACTCAAAGTTCATGAGTCATTTTTGGAAGATACTTTAGCAAAAGCTTGGCACCAACCTATCTTTTGGATCAGCCCACCATCCACAACTAGATGGGAAAACCAAAGTGGTTAATATAAGCTTAGGAAACTTATTGAGGTGCCTTACCAAGGAGTATGGTTAGACATGGGATCAAGTCTTGTCACAAGATGAATTTGCTTACAATAACACAATAAATAGAACCACAGGCAAGAGTCCTTTTGAGGTGGTCTATGGTCTTCACCCAAGGGGTATACTAGAGTTAAGGGACTTGGGAAATGCAACAACAAGGAGTGGATATGCTGAATATTTTTCTCAGTCAATGAAAGAGGTACATGAATCAGTCAAGCAAGCATTGAAGGAGAACACAAGTAAGATCAAGCAAAAGGTTGATGAGAGAAGGAAGAACCTACAATTCCAAGTAGGTGACCTTGTCATGGTGCACCTTAATAAGGCAAGGCTACAACAAGGAGTACCTAATAAGTTGTAGATGAGAAGGTTGGGTCCATGTGCCATCCTAGCCAAGTATGGAGAAAATGCATACAAGGTGGACCTACCAAGTGAAATAGGACTATCATCGGTTTTCAATATAGCAGACTTAGTTGCTTACAAAGGACCAATTCCAGATTTAGATCACAGTCACACAAAGACAATAGATGATGCAAGTGACCTTCAAATGCCAGCAAAACCAAGTCCAAAGGCTGAAAAGGTATTGAGTTCAAGGATCGCTAAGAAGACAAGACACCAAATTTATTGGGAGCACCTAATCAAGTGGCAGGGTCTGGATGATGCTGAGGCTACATGGGTGCCTAAGACAGAGTTCAAGAAGTTAGGGATTGATTAGAATCTGATCCCCAAAGAGGCGACTTAACATTCTTTTGTTTGGGAGAATGGTGCATGAGCACCTAGGACTTAGGCTCATAGTCCTTCTACAATTTTGGCTTGTACTGACCTTAGCCAAGTCAGGTTTCTAATAAAGACTCTAGGAGGGTTCAAGGTGTGTGTGTAATGTTTGGTTTGAGTCAAGTGTAGGCCTAGTTGAGTTAGTTTTCTTTCTAGGTTTGCACTTTGTGAGTAGTTGGTAGTTTGAGTAGGTAAATGGCCTTCTTGATGGTAAAAAGAGGCATAACTTGATGAGAGCATTAGAGAGGTTTATAATAGTCTTAGGAATGTTGAAAAAGGCATGAATAATGACTTGTAATGGGTTGCCTAAGTTGGCAAAGTAAAATTTGGAAAGTTGTAAAAGTTGTCATGACAACTATGGTCCTAAAAGAGCTTAGTGGTGGAGTTAGGATTAGCACATTGACCTAAGATGCCTCAACATGTGGGTAAGACTATTTAAACCTCCTCTTTCACAATTACCAAGGTTGGAAGTTTGATTTTTGGTGAATGACAATCTGAAACCACTCATTTTCGGTCTGTTATCACTGTTTTTGTCTTAATTTGCATAAATGTGAACACAAATGGATTGAATCCATTGATAAAAATTTGGAAAGTTGTTCCTTGGTGTATTCCAATACTATTTGGTCCATTCCATGATTTGTTGATAGTGTTTGTTAGTACTTTTACTATTTTGTTTTCAAACAACCAATTTTGGCTTGTAAATAACAAATTTGTGTAAAAATGGTTGCCCCATAAAAGACCTCTGTGCTACCATCATGAATTGTTGGGAAATGGAAGGAAACCCTATGTATAGTGTAAATATGCAGGGAGGAGTTCTGGAAGTGAAATTCATCATTGTTTCCACCTTGTTCTAGGCGAGTCCAGGAGCAACCCAACTAGAGAAAAAAGGTGTAAATTGAATGTATGTTGCATGGGTGGATCCAAAACCTTAACCTATTCATTTGGGATGGTTCATGATGTCCATACAGAGTTGCAGTTGTAAGGGGAAGCCTTGACAAGTCCTTTTGATACCCTTTTCATAAAGTTGGATAGTCACTGTCCTAGAGACCATTGAAACTCTAGTCAAACCCTCATTTTTGGGTTAGGGCACTGTATGAAAAGATGGGAGACTAAAACCAACAAAATATCTTGAGGATGGGTGAGAGATTGAAGAAAAATAAAAATTTTTGTAGGGTCTTTGGACTGATTCCCTCAAAACCCTTAAAAACCGGATTTAGGAGGTCTAATTGGGGCTCATCCTTGTAGCCCCATTTCTAGGCAATTTTATGAAATTGGTAAGGGAGATGAGGATTGCACAACCTCAAATGGACCTAGTTGAATTGATTCCATGGTAAATACCACCTCCACACCTTTGCAATGTCTCATAACAGTATGGGGGTGAAAAGTGAGAAGTGGACAAGTTGTTGTTAATATTGCAAGATTGAGCCTATGGGAAACACATTGAGTTGGTAGAGTTCCTAGTCAAAACACTTGTTGCAAACACCTTAAGATTGGAAAAGAGAAAGTCCTAGCAGAGATTGGGAAGGACTTGGAGGTCTTGAAGCATAGCTAGACTTGGTGAGGTTGGTGGAATTGAGCAACACCAACTAGGTGAAGTGTGAGCAAGCTAGGTTAACCCTATCAAACTTCATCCATCCGTACCATGTGTAAGCCTCCGGTTTACTTGCGGATCCACCTGTTCACCACCAAGACCTGCCATCTAGACTTTCCATTTGACCTGGGCCCACCTTATTGCCAAGTCACGATGGGTAACTAACGAGCAGTTTCCTTTCGTAGTATAGTGATGACCGTTGATCCACCTTCAACCTGCTCGATCGTTAACTCGCCTTTTCTGCACGTGCTTTGTCATTGATTCGTGATAGGTATCTGTCGTGCACTTTCCCATTGTGATATAGCGACCATCATTGGATCATCCGCTCGACTGTCAGATCTGCTTGACTTGCTCGATCTTTAGCCTCCATCCTCGCTAGTCTGTCATAAAAATTTGGTTGCCTCGAGATGCGTGTCCGCATGTGTGGGGTCCACTGGGTTCAACCTTCTTCATGCCAAAATCCATTTGTCTTTTGACAGTTATCATGCGAGTCACTTTGGACTTAAACATTAAAAGAGCCTATCCCACAAACAATGTGGGATAAAGGCTTTCCCTCTTTTGGACAACTCCATTTTCTTCAGTAATGCTCCTGCAAAACAATTTACTAATATCCGACTGGAAAGTTATGAATTTAGAATTGCATATTGTAAATTCAGATAAGTTGTATTTAGATTTGCCTTTAGAAAACATATCAAATAACCTCATATGAATCTAAAATTTGAAATGTAGGTCCTCAGATATACATGAAATACAAAGGAATAATTAATTTGACCTGATAGTGTTGAGATGAAAAAGAATTATGGTTTGAAAAGGTATACTTGGCTTGATTCTAGAATTTGTGAAGCATATACATACCTCGAGTTGACCTCTTGATGGATGCATTAGACCTGGTCTCTGAAAGTTAGAATTGAACGAACCTACTTGATTATAGATGTTACACATGATTGAACATAGAAATCTGCTTTTTGGCATGAATCTAGAACTCTAAAATTTGAAAATTTAAGGGTTCCAATATTGGCTCTTTCTGGGGACGTATGCTCCATGTGAGCATAGCGAGATCTCAACTATCGCTGGATAAGCAGACCAAAATGAAAATTTAAAACATATAATAGAAAACAAGAGAAAAACTATATTACTATAATACAAGAAATACTCCCTGATCATCAAGAGAAGAAATGCTTGAGGTATTGAGCATGGACTGGAAATTCCAGCAATTGGCCATCAGTACCCTACAAGTAATATGAGTTTTCTCCACTCTTTTCAAAGATGATATAAGGTCCTAACCAGAGTGCATCATATTTTCCATGTTTTCCTTTGTCTTTGTCTTTGGCATTCCATTTGTTTACCCATTCTCCTTCCTCAAAAGTTTTGTCACAAGCCCTTTTATCATGTAAAGACTTAACCATCTATTGCCTCTGGATGTTTCTTTACTGAGCCTCTTTTCTACATTCATCCAACTCAGCCAATGCCATCAATTTGTCCCCCATAAAGTTCACTTCTTCTGAAAACTCTTCTGTAACAAATTTATAAATGGGGAAAAAATTACTCAAGGATAATCTTGCTTCTTTGCCATATACAAGCTCATATGGAACGAATCTTGTGGATTTATTAACTATCACTCTATCAGTCCATACTGCTAATATCAATTTTGAATCCCAAGCTCATTTATTATTACCCAACATCCTTTTGATAATCTTCAACAAGTTTTTATTGTTGGATTCTGCTTGTCCATTTCCTTGGGGATGGTAAGGTGATGAATAGGAAAAAGTGATGCCATAATTTTTATAGAAATCAGAGAACTCATTGGATCTGAAACACATCCCATTATCTACCATAATCTTTCGGGGTACCCCAAATCTAGTCAGAATGTTTTCCAAAAGAAATTTAATCACAACTTTGTTGGTAGCCTGTCTTGTGGGAATGGCTTCGACCCACTTAGTAAAATAATCAGTAGCCAGCAAAATCTATTTAAGCCTACCACTAGATTTATTTGCTATTTCCTCTATGAAGTCAATACCCCACATCTGGAATGGTTCCTCTATATGCATGGGTCTGAGAGGAATGGCTCCATTATACTTAAGTTTTCCTGAGAACTTTTGACATACTTCACATTTTCTGATATAATCATGACTATCTCTAAAAATTTGGGGCCAATAATAAGAAGCATTCAGAATTTTATGAGAAGTGGTTTTGGCTGAAAAATGACCTCCACATACGCCTTCATGTAAATCTTTTAAAACAACAGATGCTTGACACTCATCTAGATACAATAAGAGAACACCATCTCTATTTTTCCAATATAAATCTCCATTAAGTAACACATACTTAGATGTTTGAAGCTTTAAAGTTCTCTTCTAACTATCATTTAAATGAACTAGAAATTTCATGTATTTTAAGTAATATACAATATTTGTATACCAAGGACATCTCTCAATGCTAATTTGTACATCTTCCAACTCTACCTGATTTACCTTTGCTGCTTCAAAATTGGATTCTGCCATTAACTTTGCCAAACCCTGACCCCTTACCAGCTTTGTGATTTGTAGATCAATATTGAATTCTTGGATTTGATTTATCCATCTGCATCTCCTTCCAGTAGTTTCTGATTGTCTGAAGATGTCTTTAACAACAACACTTGGCACATATGCAATGATAGTGGCACCAACCAAATAGGGTCTGGAAGATTTTATAGCTTTCACAAGAGCATAAGCCTGTTTTTCGTTCAAATCATAGTTCAATTCAGATGCTTGTAAGGTTTTGCTAAAAAATGCCATTAGCTGTTCATGGCCCTCATCATTCTTTTGTAACATGACATCAACAATGGTATGGAATGAAGAAAATGAAAACAGTTGGAAGGGTTTAGAGAAATTAGGTGATTTTAATATAGGGGCTTCCTTGATGGCTCTTTTGATATTTACAAAAGCTTCAAGAGCTTCATCAGTCCATTTTATTTCAGCACCCATTTTCAACATTTTAGCAGTAGGCTTTATGATTTCAGAGAAGTTTGAAACAAATCTTCTTACAAAGTTAATTTGACCGAAAAAAGATTGAATTGCTTTAACTGTTTTGGGATTTGAATTTTATCAATAACATCAATCCTTTCTGGATCGATTCTCACACCATCTTTTGAAACAATATGACCTAACAACTTTCCTTCAATAACCTCAAAATGACATTTTTTAGGATTCAAAGATATGCCATATTCTAATGCTCTAATATTTTTTTTTTCTAAGTCGTTACAATGATCTTCTGCATTTTTAGAATAAGCAGTCAGATCATCTTGGTACGCTACCAAAATATGATCAATTAACCCTTCAAAGGCTATATCCATAGCCCTTTGGAATGTAGCTCCTACATTTCTTAACCTAAAAGGCATCCTTGCATACACATAAGTGCCCCATGGTGTAGTAAAGGCTATCTTATATTTCTCTGACTCCTTGACCTTAACTTGGTTATAGCCTAAAAACCCATCCATCATAGACAACAATTCATTTCCTGTAACCTTCTGCAACAAAGCTTCCATGTTAGGCAAAGCATAGTTATCCTTCAAAGATAAAACATTTAGATTTCTGAAATCTACACATAACCTAATATCACCATTTTTCTTTCGTACTGGTACTAAGTTTGACACCCATGTTGAGTGCCTTATAGGCTCAATAATCCATGCATTTCTCATTTTCATTAACTCCTCCTTCATCTTAGGAGCCAAGGTAGGGTTTATAGGCCTTTTCTTTTGCCTAAAAGGTTTAGCATCCGGTTTTAATGGTACCTCATGCTGAAAAAGGTCTTCTCTGTATGCTTTAAGGTCATCATATGACCAGACAAAGACATGCCTATACTTCCTCAATAAATTTATCAATGTTGTTCTAATATTTGGTGTGAGCTTTTTTCCAATATACACTTCTCGTGGATTGCTCTCACTTCCCAAGTTTAATTTTTCAACACCTTCACACCCTCCTAAACTAGGTCTAAAACTAGTCATGTCTTTATCATCAAACATTCTTTCTAGCTCTACCAATCCCTTCGGGATTTTATTTGTCTTCAATTGCAATGCCTCTTGCCCGAGCACTGTCTCTATGCCATCCTTGTCTTCTACAAGTCCATTCCAATCAATCTGCTGGTTTGCATACTGATCTTCACAAAAGAGAAATCTTAGCAGATCCCTGTCATCATCAAACACTTGCCAACTCTTAACATTTTCAAGAACAAATGGTCTTGTTTTAATTCCAACTTGTGTAATATCATCAAAAGGGATATCATTATGTTTAATTGCCAGGTTAGCCATAAATTCCGCCAAAATATTATTGGACCTTTCAATCCAATTAATGGAAAAAGCATCAAAAAGTTCAATATAATCCCAAACCTCATTCCAGTAACTTCTTAATTTTGTATTTTTTGCAGCAAATTTGCCTCTAACTTGTGAAACAACTAATTCTGAATCACCATAATCTGTTAGTAACTTAATGCCATGCCTATTTTCTAATTTAAGTCCTAATAAGAGAGCTTCATATTCAGCAATATTATTAGTACATTCAAAAGCCAATGAGAAAGAGTATTTAAAAGATTTTCTATTAGGTGAAATAAACACAACTCCTGCTCCATTTCCATCCTTACTGCAGGCACCATCAAAATACAATTTCCAAATTAAACTTTCATTGTGTTTAACAACCTCTGCAATTTTTTCAATTTCTAAAGGTTTAGAAATACTTACTTGAAAGTTGTCCATATCGGAATAGAAAAAGCAAGTTACTTGATCCGAATCCACTTCCTCTATGAGGTAGGGAGATCTTGGTTCTCTGTTGATTCTTACCTCTACTCCTTTGACCAGGATGGTAGCATATGATAGATCTAATTGTACATATCCACCTACCAAGTTCGACCACTGTCTGGATAACAACATTCCATAGTTCGCAAGCACTTGCACAACTGTTAAATCTGTTTTATAGGTAGTGTCTGGACAAGCTGGAGACCTGAACTCAATATCCTTCATGATCTCGACCACTTGGACTGACCTATTATCCATTGCATAACATTTTCTATAAGGGGTAACTAGCTTCATTCCCATCTCTTTCATGACATCCTTTGGCATAATATTTACTGTTGCTCCTGATTCTATCATGCAATTTCTTACCATCTTATTGTTTATAAGCAGTATTAAATAAAAAGGATCCACTTGTGCGAAGTTTTTGGTAATGGACGTGCCTAGATATACCACACGAGGATCTTCTTTTGATTTTGGATTTTATTTATTGACATCACCCACATTTGATATGATTTTGAAAGTCTCATTCTTGTAATTTGGAAATTTCATCACTTCAAGCAAAGGCATAGAAATTTTTACCTGAGACAACGCTTGAGACATAAAAGTTCCACTGTTTGAAAAAGGCTTACTGATTTGTTTTTTCTCCATAAGTTTGACCAACTTCGGGGCATCAATTTGCTTTGCTGGTTCACTTGCAGCCTCTTTTCCTTTCTTGTCATTTGCCTCCTTGTTCACATTTTGTTTTGAGACTTTTGTGAATATTTCTGCAGGCCTCCCCTATTCAGGATTCACTGTTCTGTTTCTCAGCTGGTAATTACTCTTGGCCTGGGCAACAACAGCCACTGTGAATGCTCTCTTCTCCTCTTCAGTCAATTTTCTCAAAGAAGTTACTGCTTCCTCTTGAAACATTTTTCTCAAGGCAGGGATATCTTCATCATTATCAGAAAAAACCTGTTGTATGCTATACTGTTGATGGTTTCTCATCCTTTGCATATCTGAATGTTTTTCTTCCTCAGATGAATCCTCATCTCTACCCCACATAGGATGTGATGACAGAACATTAACTGTAGTCTCATATTCCTCTTCTTGATGCCAATCCTCCATTAGGCCCTGTGCAATCATGTATTGATCTTCATCATGGGGAAGATTGCAGACCTCACACCATGGGAAATCTCCCACAAAGTTAGTTGCTCTCTTCAGTGGATCTGGAGTTTCTTTACTCGAATTTGGTTTTACTGGCTTCCCATCCTTCCAATTGGTGTTATAAGGCATATCATGGAGTCTGGGCCTATTGAAATTCATTTGCTTATTATTTTTGTATGGTGGCTTTTCATTAAGATTTTGTTTACCTTTTATGTCCTTAAGCATGTCCATGATCTGAGTAAGGTCAGCTTTCTTGGGAACCCTAGGATTGTATAACTTTGGATCATCTCTTTTAGCAATTCTCCCAACAACCTTCCTATTGTTCTCAATGGTAGAAACAATCTTGAATGCTTGTTGTAGAGTATTAGGTCTATGAGACAATCTCATAATGGGTTTTGCTGTCAAAAGCACTCAAATAAAAGTTAATAAAAAATGAATCAACAGGTCTGACATCTCTGGGTATTCTATTTAATACTTTATTAAATCTTTTATTAAACTCAACAACTGATTTATTCTGATTTTTCTTTATACTTGTTAATTCATGGGATGCAAATGAAGGATCATTGTGATCTCCAAATTCTTCCAAGAACAATGTTACAAACTCATCCCAACTGCTGATACATCCATTAGGAAGGTTCCTATACCATTCTCATGTATCTTTTGTCAAAGATTGAACAAACAACTTCATGAATACATCCTCATGAGGAAACTCAAATTCTTCAATGATATTTTTTACATTAACTACATGTTGTTATGCTGAATCAGTTCCATTTCTTGAGAATTTGGGGATTGCTGATCTTAAATCATTAGTGATATGATTTGGATAACCAACAATGCCAGTGAAATCCAATTGCCTATATCTTTCAATGATCATAGGTCATCTGCCACCCTGATTGTTATTTTGATTGTTAACATTTCCTCTGCTGAATCCACCATTTCTACCATAATTACCATTGTTCCCATTGTTTCCACCACCATTATTATTGCCGTTATTTCCATGATTACCTCCATTGCCATTATTGTTGTTTCTACCTCCACCATTACCATTTCCATAATTGTCATCATTATTTCCATTATTTTCATTGTTTTGGTTGCTGCCATACCTATTACTTCCTCTATTATTATTTATAATATTACCTCTATTTGTTTTATTCCAGTTTCCATCATTTTCCTCATTTCCATTTCTTCATCCATTGTCTTGGTTGCTTCTATTTCTTTCTTCACTTTGATCCCTATGCACCTCCCTCCATCTTCTGCTTCCATTTAATAAAGGGTTATCAAAGGTTATAAAAGGCTTCTCTATTCCTCTCATATGAGGGGGACTATATTTAGGTGTTACTGGCCTACCTCCCTCACTTTTACTTTTGTTTTCTATCCCTCCTAACCTAGGGGTTTGAATTGTATCCCTTTGTATCCCTAGTTTTTGCAATACCCAATTTGGTTGTCTCCTAAAAGATTTTGCCATTTTGGATTCATCTTCATTCAAGACTACCATTTTAAGTATGATTCCATCCAATTGCTTGTCCTCCTTAGTCAAGATTTCATCATGGCCACCATTATTATCTTTTGCATTTAAGGCATAAAATGGATTTTCCTCCAAATTTTCAGACTTATCACTGGATGAAGAACCATCCTCTCTGCTAGGAATTTTTTTATAACCCTGGGATGCCATACTTGTTGTTGATTTCTTTTATTTATATCTTTGCTTGGGACTCAACTCAATAAGATTATCCTTCCCTTTATGCAAAGACCTTCTCCCCTGCATCAATTTTATTGATAAATGTCTAGGGGTTTCTCTTATTTTCTCAAAATACCAACTATTATTCATGTATTGAAATGTAGAGTCGCCACTTCCTAAGAGGAAATATTACCAACTTAACTGATCTTCGAGGATCCTCCCTCCAGTAGAGTCTGCAATAAACTACCAAAGATTCTGAAAACTTCGTATGACAACTCCCCAACAGAGTCGCCAATCTGTTGTGTGACTTAGATGGGGAAAACAAAACTTATAAAATCTTCAATGAAAAAACACCAGAGATTCTAGGTGAATGTCAAACTATGTATGACAACTCCCCAACAGAGTCGCCAATCTATTGGTTCCCAAAACCACAATTTGGAAAACCAAAAGACTTTCCAAATCCTCAAGTAGTCCAATCAGCCTTGGCCAATGAACAAGGATGGTCAAAGATCAAATCCCTCTGCACTTAAGGCTCCACTGAACCTAGGTGGGTGTGCCTCTTCCTCTCAAGTACAAAAGAGGTTATTTATAGTGGATTTAAACCTTTTAGCAAGTTTACACAATTGGCAAATTATTATTTTGCAACTATGCTTTATTATGTGCTTTAACTGAATGCTTTGAAAAGAAATGATTGTGAATGTATATTGAAAATGAGATTGCTTTCAGGACTTAAATGAAATCTGCATAGATCAATTCATATAGGATTTGGGAAGAACGTTTCTCTATCAAGGACCTTGAATGCATACAGATCAAAACCTTAAAAGATCAATAACAAACTAGTGCCTCTATCCAGGGATATAAATGACACTTTGTGGACAAAATATCTTATCAACTCAAGAGACAATTTCTCATCAACTATGAAGGTTCAATATGCCTTACACAAACAATAAGAACTCAATCTTTCAATTAATGCAATGACATGTGATTCACATCATAGAAAATCTATAAACAAATTTATCAGGAGGACAAAGATAATCATCAACACAAAAGTGTACACAATATTTGGAAAAAGAAACAATGAACCTTGTATATTAATCTTCAGGAAATAATTGCATACATAAGCTGGACTTGTAGATACTCCATTACATATTGTTTGCACAAAATGATACTTCTTCTTTCTATAGAATTCCCTAATACAAAATGACATTTAGTCCTTACAACAATATATTGTTCTCCTGATTCCTCTCTCATTACATACAAAAATGACTCCCTGTAAGTATGTGAATCAAAAGACATATATGAAAGGACACACCCTTTCATACACAGAAGGGAGTTACAAACACTTGCATTCCAAAGGACACACCCTTTGGTTTAGTAAACAATTACAAATGAGAATCCTAAAAAATACTAAATGATGCTTTAATAATGTGTCTTTTATTCTCTACCTTGATAAAATTCCTCGACAAATATTCATCATCTTCTCAATATCTCCTGCACACAAGATAAGCCAATCAAATTCCTTGATTTGAAAATTAAACATATTCCACCTTATATTTTAGTTTGAAAAGTCAATAATCTTTATATAAATACTTGTTTAAAATAATTCAATAAAACCAAAGTATTTTCTTTATTTTAAGAAAATAATGTGCAAATATAACATTCATTGACATAAGATAATAATTTACCCTAAAAATATTGTTATATCAAATAAAATAAAATAAATATTCCCTTTATAATGATATCTGTGAATCACTATTATTCTTTTGGCCAAACCTCCTCCCTCAGTGAGCTGTTCACAGGTCTTATCGATTTTGTAGTTTCATCGATACTTTTTATTTTATCGGCGGGACCACTTCTGATTTCTTCGATTTGCTTTATGTCGATGAAACTGACGCTTTTGGTGAATTCTTTTAGAGATCTAACATGGCCAAGGTTTGTTCGATAAGTTACTTTATGAATTTTATGACATACCACCTGACTACCAGCTCATCACCTTCGGTCTACCACCTCAGCACCACCGGTCTACTACCTCAGTACCGTCGGACCCACCGTTTCACTTTGTTTCCTCTTTTTCGTTGATCCACAATAGATATTGATCATGCAACTTTCAATCGTGGAATAGTGATATCCATTGGATCTTCCATGATCTGCTCACTCTTTACCCCATTCTTTACTGCACGTTCTTTGTCGCTGATCCACAATGAATAACCATCGTGCACTTTCCTATCGTGGTATAGTGACAGCTGTCGATCTCCCTCAGACCTGCCAACTCTTTATCTCTATTTTTTTCTTTCTTTGCCTTGCCACGTGTTACTTCTGAATTGGTTTGCGAGTCCATCTGGGCACCACTTCATCCGCAACTTCAACACCGCTAGACCCACCACTGACCTTGGCTCTTCTTTGTCGCTGATCCGTGATAGGTATTGATCATGCAACTTTCCATAGCGGAATAGTGACAATCGTTGGATCTGTTTCAACTTGCTCACTCTTTATCTCTTTGTCCATCTGTGCCATGTGTTAGCCTCTGATTTGCTCACAGATCCACTTGTTCACCACCTAGACCTGCCCTCTGGACCTGCCATTTGACCTGGGCCCGCCTTATCACCAAGTCATGATGGGTAATTGATGAGCAGTTTCCCATCGCGGTATAGCGACAACCGTTGATCCACCTTCAACCTGGTCAATCGTTAACTCACCTCTTCTGCACGTGCTTTGTCACTGATCCATGATAGATATTTGTCACGCACTTTCCCATTGTGGTATAGCGACCACCGTTGGATCATTTGCCCGATCGTCAGAGCTACTTGACTTGTTCGATCTTTAGCCTCCATCCTCTCCAGTCTATCATAAAACTTTGGTTGCCTCGAGATGCATGTCCGCATGCATGGGGTCCACTGGGTTTAGCCTTCTTCATGCCAAAAGCCATTTGTCTTTCGACAGTTATCATGCGAGTCGCTTTGGACTTAAACGTTAAAAGAGCCTATCCCACAAACAATGTGGGATAAAGGCTTTCCCTCTTTTGGACAGCTCCATTTTCTTCAGTAATGCTCCTGCAAAATGATTTACTAATATCCGACTGGAAAGATTTGAATTTAGAATTGCATATTGTAAATTCAGATAAGTTGTATTTAGATTTACCTTTAGAAAACATATCAAATAACCTCATATGAATCCAAAATTTGAAATGTAGGTCCTCAGATATACATGAAATACAAAGAAATAATTAATTTGACCTGATAGTGTTGAGATGAAAAAGAATTAAGGTTCGAAAAGGTATACCTATCTTGATTCTGGAATTTGTGAAACATATACATACCTCGAGCTAACCTCTTGATGGATGCATCAAACCTGGTCTCTGAAAGTTAGAATTGAACGAACCTACTTGATTATAGATGTTACACATGATTGAGCATAGAAATATGCTTTTTGGCATGAATTTGGAACTCTAAAATTTGAAAATTTTAGGGTTCCAATAGGGTGTTCCGCATCGTCATAGGCTTTTATATTGATTCTCTTAGTAGAGTCAATATAATGTTCAGAATATCCCAAAGCTTTGATCAAGTGTAGAGTGCATATGTTGAGGCCCACTCCACCTTCTATAAGTACTCTTCAAACCTTTTTTTGGTTAATGAAAGCTTCTAAGTGCAATGGATCATTATGCGTGAGTTGATTTGCAGGAACATCCTGTTCAGTGAACGTGAACTTTGAAGCTGACAAGTTTCCCACCATTTATTGAAATGTGTTCTCATCAATATCCCTCACAACAACCGAATCTTGTAAGGCTTTATCTAGGACTACTTTATGGGCTGGTGATATGTGCAATAACTCAAATAGTGAAATTTGGGTTGGAGTTTCCTTTAACTGATCCACCATATTATAGTTTCTAGTTATTGAAGATTGGTTCGAAGGTACTCCTTTTAATGTGACTTTCAATCTTCTTGTAATGACAACATGATCTCTGCTTTTAGGATTCACTATGATTGTAGCTACCATTTCATGTCCTTCACTTAGTGTGTTAATGGCATAGTCAAATGCTACATTAGTATAATTGTTAGTATTGTCTTGTGCATTAGAACTGGAAGCCTTTCCTTTGTCATGTTTGACAAAAGGATATTTGAAAATGGTATGATTTATATTTGGTGCTTTATTATCCACTGTAATGTCACCTTGATCTATGAGGTCTTGAATGAGGTTCTTCAATTTGTAGCAACTTGTTGTTTTGTGACCTTTATTACGGTGATATTCATAGAAATTATTGTCATTCCACGAAGTAGGCTTAAATGGACTTGGTTCATATGGCCTAGCTTCTGGTAAAGTTATGGCATTTCTTTATATCAACTTCTTCAGTGCTGATTCAATAGGTTCTCTTAGGGGTGTGAAGTTCCTTCTAGGTGCGTCTATCGTTAGAGGCCTTGGATTATTTGACTATAGTACATTGGTGTCATTTGTCTGAGATTGGTTCTTATCAGTTAGTCCTTGTAAAGATATTGCTGGTTGAGCTCTGTTCACAATACGTACATCAACAACTCTGTCATTTGTGACATTTTTGTTTCTAGACTAAATTTTTTATCTTTCATTGTTTGTGCTGGTGGTTGGTCCACTATCCTTTTGGTGTTTCAATATCCCTTGTTCTTATAGGCCTTTCTCACATTTGATGTCTTTTTCTGTTATGTCTTTGAAATTATTCAGGTATTGCATTTGTAATTAATATTTAATCGGAGGCACAAGATTTTCATTAAAGATATCTACTTGCTCTGCTTCAGGGATGTGACTAAGACATCTACGATATACGCCTCTCCATCTTTGTAAGAATGTGGCAAAAGTCTCACCTTCTTTTTGTTTCGTTGGACACAAATCCATTAATGTCATTGGATTATCTATATTGAAGGCAATGTTGGATATAAATAACTTAGCTAATTCTCCCCATAAAGTAATTTTTGGCGGAAGGTGCGAAAACCTTCTTAATGCTGTCCCTCCCAGGCTCTTTGAAAATAATCTCATCAAGTATGTATCATTGTGAGCTACTTCAATGCATGCCGTGAATAATTCTCTTATATGATCCCAAGGATCTCCTTTCCCTCTATATTTGTCAAATTTTGGCGTTTCGAAATGTGGGGGAAAATGTGGCATGTATAGTTTTCTGTCAAAAGGATATAGACATAGATCTTCCATGGTATAGCTCTTTTTATCATTCCTCGCTTGTATACTAGCCATTTGATTTTGAAGGTTCTACATTTGTTGATTCAAAAGTTTTGTTTGGGTTATTGGTGTGTTGACCTGATGAATGTTCCCTACAAAAGGAATAGTATTTGAGTACCTTTGAGCTTGTTGAAATGTAGACAAACTAGGTAACTGTGTCGCATAAGTCCCAGTAGGTGGTGTGAAGTATGCAAATTGCAGAGTAGCATTTGGCTGAGCCAAGCTTGTTGTCCCTGGATTCATATTCTGACTATTGTTGGTGGAACCAACCGAGACAGCTGGTTGAGTTATATTTGCCAAGGTAGTGGTGTGAGATATTGGAGCTTGCAGTGTCATATTTGGCATTGTCCATGTTGTAAGATTGGCACTTGGTAGTGTCACTGTCGACTGTATTAAGGTTGTAGCCATATTTTCATTTTGAGATATACCTTGCATTGTTGTAGCAATTGTTGCTTGTGTCTGTGTTGTAACGGGTATTTTAGGTATATTCTGGTTTAATGTCACACCTTGTGGCAGTATTGTTGAAATATCTACCCCTGGTGGTAGCTTGGCCCCATTTTGTACTAAGAGAGAGAGATATCTATCTCTATCACTATTAATGAGAGTATTGAGAACCATTAATGTTGCGGGATCTTGTTGGGCTACTTCGAGCTCTTTCTTTATCAAATTATGTCGTATTTCATCAATGGAAGGCATCTTGTTCAGGTTTGTTGACATTGTTGCAGGTGTGTAACCCTGTGTTTGTTGTTGTGTGGATAGATCCATATTCCATGTTGGGTTGACCAAGGGGTCGTTGTTAGGATCCATTTGATTTTTTGCCTTTTGAGCATGCGTTAATGGCATGAATATTGCTTTATAGTGATCTTGAATCTCTAAGATATGTATGCAAGACCCTGTTAAATGCAACTACTTATGCTTCTATGACTTCCTAAAATGCAGACAACATGATCTATGAATGATGACTTGCTATCTAGGATTTCAAAATTCAGACATGATATTTTCAGCGTATTGCTGGAAAGCTTCAAACTCAACCTCTTCTTTAATTCGGTTTTTGAGGTCTATGTCTATCTGTACTTATTTTTGAACTTCTTCATCTATGACAACCTATACTATGTCGTATTGGTTTTAATCAATTATTAATTCCTTAACAAGGGTATTTAAATCATCAATTATTTCTAATTGAATGTTGTTTGCCCCAAGATTTGGTTGTTCAAATGAGAATTGATCATTTCCTTTTAGACCCATGCGTTGAAGATTACTATGCAGACAATACAGACTATAAGAATGAATGATACCTAAAATGATGGACACTTTTTCTTTTTGTAACACGGTTTGAGGAATGTTGCTATGGTCTTCTCTACCAATTGTTTAATGGCTTCTTTTTGAGCTGCTCTTTGTATCTTTTTCCTTAGTTTCTCATCAAGGCGAATAGACTTTCAGATTTCATCATCTATGACAGCCTCAACTGTATTATATTGGGCACGATTGACTCTTACTTCCCAACCGAGGTTATTTAAACCATCAATTATTTATAATTGGTCAGTGTTTGGTCCAAGATTTGGTTGTTCGAATGGGAATTCTCCATCTCCTTTAATACCCATGGACTTAGGTATGATTCCTATAATCTGACGTGACACTAATCTTAAGGTACTTTGGTGAAATGACTTGTGTGAGGACTTTGTGTGATGACTCTAATAAAACTTCTACATGAATTGAATACCGAGGACCTATGATCACTTGAAAGTAACATTTTCATCAATTTTGAATTTGTCCAAAAGGTTTGGTTCTGACATTGGTTTTGTTGTTGATTTATTTTTCTTGTTGAAGTGTTGATCTTGTTGAACACTGAAACTTTTGACTTTTTTTTAATTTGTATCTTCCAATGTTTTTAATTTGTTGAAGTATAGCAAAGGACACAACAATCACATCAAAAAGAATAAAACCATGAATATAACAATTGTTTAGGAAAGTTTTTCAGATTTCCATGAATGTTGGAATCTTTTTCAAGACCCCATTTTGTTTTTCATTGTATTTGGGCAATTCGATATCACATAAGATAGACTCTCTTAATGTCAAAAGGTCACAAGTATTATCACAACCCACATCTTGATACTCCGTCAGCTCAAACAGTTGTGTCACACCCTAGGGTGCGCCCATTTTTTTTTGCCTTTTTTCAAAAATTAGATCAAAGAATATTGCTCCTCAATTGGTCCGTTATCCTGTGAGATTTATGGTGAGTGTCTTGGGGGCAGATTCTTCCCCACCCTTGCATTGTGATAAAACAAGTGTCTCATTACTGACTCGGCTTGGCTTCTAATTTATATGGTGTTTAGAAAGGGTTCCGTTCAAGTGGTCACAATCAACAATGTTTTACACTCCATTAAGGGAGGTCTCCCAGTTTGTAGAGGTTACTCTCTACATATTTTAACGCACAATATAGGCACTGAGGGAGGCATAACGCTGTTGTGACAACATGTAACACTCGTTGCATATGATTTTCATCACATACACATTTGATTATAGTGGCTTGGATTACTTGGCTTTAGCCATTGGCCACTTAGGTCGTTCCCCCCTCACTGACCTTAATGGCGCCCTAAGGGCAACTCAGGAGGACAGGCCTTCTAAAGGATTTAATTGCAAAAAATAAAGGAAAGCATAAAGGAAGAGAGCCTGGTTTTCTAATCACCCATTGAAGGGGAGAACATAATACTTATCTCCTCGAAGACACAAAAAACAAAGTTCTTTTTATCCCTTTATTGCAATGATTTTCTATTCTAAGTGGAGATGTTGCTCCACACAGACATGGTGTTCATTTTAACCAGCATAGCAATGATGAAATTTGTTTTGTTCTTTTATTAAAGCACCAAAAAGAAGTGTTTCTGGGCTACCCCTGCAGAAAAATAATAATGTTAGTCAACACATGGTGGGCTGTCCAGGCTAATTTTTAAATTACAGAGTTATGTCTTTTCGCAGACAGAAAGGTATTATGGTAAAAACTAGAACTGTAACAAAACAGAAAATGAAAAACTAAATCTATCAAATGCGACTAAACTACTAATCAAATGCGAAATGACATCATATCAAATGTGACATGATTAACCATCAATTGCGAATTACTGTATAAGCAATTGTGACATGATGACTGATCAATTGCGATACTATATCAGGGTAATTGCGACTTCTTTTTTTCTTTTTTTTGGATTTACTTTTTTTTTTTTTTTTGGGATTTTTTGAACTTTTAACAGAAAAAGATAGAAGAAAGAAGGGTTATTCTGCAATGATATAGTTCCACACTACGTGAGCCAACACATCAATTTCATCAAAGAATTTGTATTTGGTTAAAAAGCGATGGATGGTTCTATGATACTAAGTGATCTCCTCTTTTTCTTCGATCTCACGGAGCTTTCTTTCAGCCTTTAGAAGCCTTTGATAAGCCTTTTGTTGTCTCCTATTCTGCTTTGCCTTCCTTGCACTTGAAATTTGGAATCTCACCTTTCCTGCCATTGGATTAGATATATTTTATATGTAGAAATCAACTTTTGCAGAATTTGGCAAAATTTTAGGGTTAGATGTGCAAGACAAAATCATGCAAAAATGACTCAAAAATTTCTTAATTGATAATATTTTAGAGAAATTGCGATCCATTTAAGCAATTGCGATATCCTATCAAATCAATTATGATATGATGTCAGGGCAATTGCGATATGATATTAGTAATTGCGAATTTTTGCGTATTCAATTGCAACGTCCAATTTCCTGTGCACATACGGATCTGTAAAACTTGTCAAAACAAACAAATAAACAAAAAAAAGTTAGAGTGTTTTCACGTCGGGTTCACCAAATGTACTTAGGCAGTAAATAGGCATAAATTTCATAATCACATATCAAAGAGTGAATCACAACTCTAAATCTAATTAGTATTACTCCTAAATAACAATAGAATAAAGCTAATATCAATTGAATTGAAATGAAACTAATTAAAAGCTCCCTCAATTGAAACAACAAGGCTTCCATTGCTCTTCTCCATTGTTGTTGATGTAGGTGGCTTCTCAGGTTTTGCACTTGATTTCCTGCATATGATAGACAACAATATTGAAGACTGTGATTCTAGACTGAATTGAGAAAATAAGTTGAATTTATAGATTTTCAACACAAAGGGGGTGAGAAATAGAACTCAAGTGTTGATTGATAGATAACTGATTTAGATCGACCAGTGAACTCAATTGATTGATTTGTTAACTCATTTGATTGAGTAGTCAACTGGATTGATTGAAGAGTGAACTGAATAGATGGATTAGTTAACTCACTTGATTGATTAGTGAACTGAATTGATTTTGAGTTAAAAAGGATGATTGATGAGTTAACTGATTTGATCAATTAGTTCTGATTTTAGCATGTGTTGTAGGAATTTGAAATTGAATTTGATTTTCATTTTCAATTTGAATTTGAATTTGGTCATTCGAATGCTAAAATGCATATGAAATTAACTGAAATTCAGATTTGGGGAAAATGTGAATTTGATGATATGAAATTAGATGAAATTATGTGAAATTCCAATTTGGGAGAAATGATATGAAATTAATTGGAATTATAATTTGGGGAATTGGAAGAATAAGTTAATTAATCTAAATAATTTAAATGAAATTATTTAAACATAGGAAATAGAATTAATTAAATAATAAAGATTATTTAACTAAGGAAAAGGTTGTAATTGATTAAATAATTGATATTTAATTAATAATTGAGATATGGTTAACTGATTAAAATGATTTGAGAATAGAAATAGAATAATTAGAAGTGTTGAAGGGCGATGATTAGAAGAAATAGTTAGTTTAATCAAATAATTAAATAATTACTTAATTAAATAGACGAATAATTAGTGTAGAATTAATGAGACTTTTTTAGGTGTCTACAAAAGATTTAATAGTTCTAAGATGGATATTTGTGTGGGAGTTTTCTGTAATTGATCCACTAGACTTTATTGTTTTGTAGTGGATGATGTGTTAGTTGGAGGACTTGACAAAACAACTTTGGCTTTGCTTCTTGTGATAGCATGAGCAGGTTCTTGATGTTGTTTTTCTTTAACTGCAATCACATTTACAACATTATCATATGCATGAGCATAGTTCACATTTGGTTTACCTTTACCATTATGTGCTTTTGATGATTAACCCTTCTCATAGTTTGGAAGAAGAGTTTTGAAAGCTGTATGAGATTCGTTTGTTGTATGTCGATCCATAGTTATCACTCCATTATCAATCAAATCTTGGATGACATGTTTCAACCGTTGACAATTGTCCATGTGATGTCCCTTGTTTCGATGAAAATCGCAATAATGGTTGTCATTCCACCAAGAGGGTTTCACTTGAGGTTCGAAGTTCCTTCCTTCTGGCAAAGTAATCAATTTGCTTGCGAGAAGCATCTTTAATGCGGACCCCAGTGGTTCTCCAATGTTTGTAAACTTCCTTTGAAAGAAATTATTGAAAGTTGCTTTTTGGTGATTGTTGTTTTGTTGAGTTGCTGCCGAGTGACTGGTTAAATTGAAAACCAGTTGCTTTGGTTTTACATGGTTGATATCCACTATCCCATTGTTGACGATATTTTGATTTCTATTCCAAAATTTAGGCTTATCATTGTTGTTAGGAGGATTAACTCCTTCTTTGTATAGCTTCAACTCACCCTTCTTTACCATAGCTTCCTCCATTCTGATTCCATTATCAATCATTTTTTTCAAAATTTTGATGGCATTGCAATTTTAGATGGTAGCTCATTTGTTTGTTTAGGTTGTCGATGAATATGTCTATTTTCTCGTATTCTAGCACTGTACAAGGATATCGTGAAGCTAACCATCTCCATCTCCGTAGAAACATAATGAAAGGTTGTCCACTCTTTTTTTTAGTAATACATAGGTCTAGCATTGTGACCTCATGTTGAATGTTGTAAGAGTATTGTGAAACAAACTTATCCACCAATTTTGCGAATGATCTAATTTTAGGTGAAAGTTTGGAGAACCATTCCATAGCTAGTCCACTTAAGCTCTTTGGAAATAATCTCATCAGGTATGTATCCTCATGTGCAAACTCCATACTCATTGTGCAAAACTCTCATATATGATCTTGGGGATCAGTGCTTCCATTATATTTATTGTAGGAGTTTCAAAACCTGTAGGAAATGGTATCATGTTTAGATTTTTCATCGAATGGGTTGTTAGCACATATTTTTACAAAATATTTATGTGCTATATATGGATACTTTTATATATAGTTTCATCATAAGGGCATTTACAACTGGTTTTAATATGTAGGAGCATCACTGAAGAAAATGGAGCAGTCCAAGGATCAACTATTTCATGAATGGATAGGGGTCACTTGGGCACACTGAGGGAGAGCACTAAGTAAAGACTACATAAAGAGTCCATCATATCATCATTCTGGCAGATATCAGAGGAGTAGTCAGTATGATGAAATTAGAAGTGCCTTTGGCTTACATACAACCTCTATGAAGAGTTGGAGCCATTGACATTCATAGTAATTTTAAAATTTGTAACGTTTGAACTATCGGCGTAGGTTATCCCGATAGGATTGCATAGCCAAAATAGTAGAGAGATCTATCGGCATAACATCTGCCGATCTATTAGAATACAGTCCAAACAGGTTTTTCATATGGGAAATAAATCGATGCACAAAAGAAATGAGGCGCTATCATTGGGGTAGCTCATACTGAGGAGTAAGTAAGAGGGTATATCCATCAGCAAAAGAATTCAATATCGGAAGTGCGAAGAAGTTGTGATATTGATAGCCGATGAAGCTATCGGTATGACCTACACCGATAAGGAAGAGTGTAGATGAAATATTTTAATTATCAGAGTATTGGGAGACAGGAATATTGGGTTACCCCGATGTCTGATGGGATGGATGGGGGAGCCGAGAAGAAAAAGGTGCGGATTGAAAGTAAGATGGGTTCATCGGAGAAAATGTTAACCTTCGGAAAGGAACCAAAATAGCTACACCGATAGCTTGATGAGGAAAGAGGTGCAGACCGGAAATAAGGACTCATCGGGGTATCTTTTACTATCAGATGAGCATTTTTTGAAGTTGTGCTGATTTTCGATGGGCAGGATGCCACAGAGGAAAGAAAGGCAGATCCATAGGAATAGCATGCACCGATGAGACATGATGATGGGTATAAAAAAGAGTCAGAGGACAGACCCATCGGGGAGACTATAACTATCAAAAAACATAGAGATGAGTTATCTTGATATCCGATGGGGTAGCTCGGTGGGAAAATAGAAGGAGATTTTATCAAAGATACTTACCCCGATATAACAAAAGGCAGAATTGGTTACCAAAACAAAAGGTGGATTTGTCAGGGTGACCTACACCGATCAAAAGGAAAAAAGAGAAATTAAAGAAGTGTACATTATGGGTGGTGCCAAATAATTAAATTTTTGGGCAAAATTACGCCGATTAGCCGTTAAGAAATCTGGTGTGAAAACAGACACGACAACCATCATTTAATGCATCCAACAGATAGGCCTGAAATCGCACGAAGCAAATCTAACCAGGATTTCTTTTAGATGTTAACTATAATGGAGATGAACTTATATATGGGGTCTTGTGCACATTGTTTTTCAAAAAGTAGTATGTAAGCAATTTGTTATCTCTGGAGTGATAATTGAAGTTTCAAAGTGCTAAACAGAGGATTTGCAAAATGGAGGGTTCGTGTGTAAAAGGAAAAAGGAAGGTCATAGAAATATCGAGTGATACATCGAAAAAATTAAAGGCAGGGGAGGCTGCAAAACAAAGGAAGCTAAATCAAGATATGATCGACCAGACAACTTCTCTGGGAGCTAAGTCTAGAAGGTCCAAGACCAATTTGCCAATTCGTGACCAGTTGGAGGATAGGTACAAGGAGATTGGTGATGTATGGACCAGAGTGAGAGGACACGAATTGTTCCTATTTCATTACATAAGGAGAAATGATCCAATGCCTATATCTAACCCATGGTGCATTGGTCTAGGCAAACTCATGGTCCTAAATGTGTTTGTAAATATAGACTTGCTCAAGCTAATGGCCAGAAATTATGATGCTGCCAAAAGATGCATCCTGTTGCCCGACGAGACTGCTTTCATTCATTTTGCAGCGGCAACCATTCAAGAAGTCTTTGGTTTGGATTCTGAGGCAAAGATGCCTCTATCTTTTGATGATTTGGAGGAGGAATATAGAAAGATGGACACCACATATCAAGGATGGAATTTGGTGTTTCATAAGGCTGGAAAGGGAAGGCCGACGGAGGAGGATGGGCCGCCTTATGATATTAACATTTTCAAGAAATATTTCCAATATACCTACATGTCTTGTGGACAGGTTGGAGGAGTCGAGGCTCCAGACGTAGCAAAAATAGGACTACTGGTTTTGGCAGCCGATGTCCAAAGACATGAGCCCCGAACATTTGATTTGCTACAAATCTGGCAGACAAATTGCATGAGGGATTTTTGAACCCGAAGAATAATCCTGATAAGTATTTTAAGCATTATTCTCTATTGATGTGTATGCTATTATTTTATGGTCAACACAGAGGGCTATGGCCAGAGGGTTTGAGAGTGAACCAATATGGAAAGGATGGACAGGAGAAACCTGTGCAGTTATGGGTTTCTTTATGGGATTCTAGGTATGTGAATTCCCATTATGTGAAGTTTGAAGAATTTTTTGTCAAGCCCTTGTTCAGAATGTACAATGAGACTATTGAAGGGTCTTTTTCAGAAACTATTAAGAAGTTTCTTTGGCCATTTGAGCACCAGAATACCAAAGTGAATCTTAATTGGGGTGATTAGTTTGCCTGTGTCAATTTCACTTTTGTTAGAGTGTTTGGTTTTGAGGGATCACCATATGTATTGCCTAAACCAGCACATGATCGTATTGCATTTTTAAAAATTATGAGACAACTTAGTGTTTCCAATGCTCGTCATTTTGGGGATGCACATAAGCAGACCTTTTTGCCAGGGACTTTGGAGTTTGGAGATTTCAGGATTGTATCAACCAGGGCTTATGAAGCCATTGATAGAAAGTTAGTAGATGAATATAATTTGTTGTTACACACACCCAGGAAGAATTATGATCCCGAAGGGTATATACATATGTGCAGAAAAGGGCAGGCCCTGAAAGGTTATCTCCATTTTACTGATGATATGGAAGATTTGTGCAGAAATAAGGAAGTGGAAGAATTGGCTGACGTGATGGAAAATCTGGAGAGAAGGTTACGGGAGAAAAAACAAAGGCTGGAGGATCTCCAAGGTGAAGAAGAGGAATATGCAGAAAGTGACTCAGGAGAGAATGAAGTTGTATCAAAATTATAGGTACCTAACAGAGAAGAAGAGCCTGATGCACATGACAAATTAATCACAACCTTAAATGCAGGGGCAAATGATAGAATGATTGAGCACACCACTTTTGTATCAAATGATCAATTCATAAAATCTAAAGAATTCAAGCCATTCTTGTATCACTTCAAGGGTAAGAAATTAAGGGAAGCAGTGCCAAATATTACCCCTGAGAATGAAACATAAATGAAGCAGAGATTGAAGGAAGACATCAATGCAGAAGTTGAGAACATGACCCCACATAAGGGGAGGCAATTACTAGTGGAGGCTGGTATAATTTTGTTTCTAGGATGGGACTTGAGTGCCTCGTTTGTTTTTGATACTTTGCTACACACAGATAACAGGGATATGAAGTTGGATATCCAAGGAGTGCATGATATTTTTATTGGATCAAGGTATGATCCAAATGAAGAAGAGATGTTACTTTGGACCCTATACCCTCCTAATAAGAGACCTAAGATAATAGATGTAGATAAGGCTTTTGGTCATATGATGAAGTTGAAAGTTGAAGAGGTGGGTCCCATGGTCACTGTGGATATAGGGATTGACATTTCTAAGTTTAATAAGGCTCAATTGAAATGGGAAGTTGTTGAAAAGCATAAATACAAAGTATTGTATGAAGAAGCTTTAAGGAGAGGAGGACATCCAGTACCACAAATCATTGACTCTAGTGCCCAATGGAAGAAGAAGTTTGAGAAACTAGCCTTGGAGCACAATAAGATGAAGAAGAAAATGAAAACTATCAGGACGAATGCTGCCTATGTATTCATGACAAGGAGATATGAAAATTTAAAAAAGGTTTTAGATGAATTCTGGGGTGTGTATCAAAAGAACATGGATAATATGGTCTCTAACCAAAGGATTTATGACAGACTCAATCTGTTATTACAGGATAAGACATTGAAAGAAAAGACTGTCAGAAGGATAACAAAATTAATTGAAATTCATGAAAAGTATACTAAAGAGTTGAAGGAAGAGTTCCAGGAGTGCCAAGAGGTTTTGCAGAGTGAGATTCCCAGTCTAGTTGATGATGTAGGGGTTATCAAGGACAAAAGTGCATGGATCTCAGAGTGTAAGGCTTTACTTAGTGCAACCCTCAGTGTCGCCCAAGCAGATACCTTGGATATGAATGAGATAGTGGACCAGTTAGAGAACCTAATCAAGATAGAGATGGTGCTCAGGGATACAATATTTAATGCAGTTACCTAAAGAGATGAAGGATACCTTAAGCACATCAGGAAATGCAGGAAAATGCTGGATCCAAAGAATTAAAGTTTTTATCTCTCATGTTTTTATAATTGTCTTATGTTATCTTAGTAGTTACGTGTTAGGTTTTAGTTAAGTTTTAGTTTAGCAAAATGAAGGCGTGCGTCCCTTCATCTATGCCTATTGATTCACATACTTATAGTGAGTCATTTTATATGTAGAAGGCATGTAGGATCTAGGATTTTAGAAGAATTACAAAAATAACAATCACTTTTGCCTGTAAGGGATATAAGTCATATGTATTAGGGAAGTCTATAGGAAGAAGAAGTATCTTTTGGTGCAAACAGACTGTAATGGAGTATCTTCAAGTGCAACTTATGTATGCAATCATTTCCTAAAGATTAATATACAAGGTTCACTGTTTCTTTTCTAAATATTGTGCATACTTTTGTGTTGATGAGTTATCTTTGTCCTGTTGGTAAATCTGTCATTTGATTTGCTATGATGTGCCATCACATGCTGTTACATTAAATGTGAGATTGGGTTTTCATTGTTTGTGTAACACATATTGAAACCTTCATAGTTGATGATAAATATTGTCTCTGGAGTTGATAAGATCTCTTGTCCATAAAGTGTCATAAATATCCCTGGATAGAGGCATTGGTCTATTATTTATCTTTTAAGGTCCTGGTTTGTTATGCATTAATGGTCCTTAATAGAGAAACATTCTTCCCAAACCCTATATGAACTGATCTTTGCATATTTATTTTAAGTTCTGAAAGCATCTTATTCTCAAGATACAATCATAATCATTTTCATTTCTTTTCAAAAGCATTCACTTAAAGCACACAATAAAGCATAATTGCAGAACAATCATTTGCCAATTTTGCATTTGCTAACCATAAAGCTTAAATCCACTTTAAATAACTCTTTTTGTGCTTGAGAGGGAGAGGTAGACCCACTTAGGTTCAATGGAGCCTTAAGTGCAGAGGAATTTGGTCTTTGACCATCCCTATTCATTGGCCAAGGCTAGTTGGATTAGTAAAGGGCATGACAAATCCTTAAGTTTTCCAATTTATGGTTTTGGGAACCAACAGATTGGCGACTCTGCTGGGGAGTTGTCTTATAAGACTTTCAGAATCTTGGTAGATTGTTTCAGACTCCGCTGGAAGGAAGGAACTCAAATTAAGTGTGATTTCGTTTCCCCTAAGGAGGGGTGGTGACTCGATTGATGAACAATACTATATCCTATAGTAGATTAAGAGAGAATCATAGGCATTTGTCGATCTCAATCATGAATGGGAGGAGATATTTGAAAAGACCAGAAGATCATTGTGAATTGAGCCCAAGGAGGAGATTAGACAAGGGTAAGAAGAAGGCCTCAGTATTAGAATCTGGAATACATAAAGAGTTCCCTAGAAGGGAAGAAAAGGAAGGTGTCAAGGATTGTGAACCTCCAATTATTCACCATACACCTGATAACAATTATGATTTTTATGACCCTTTTTCAGGTGTTAGTTTTGAGGAGCAACATTATAGGCATCTCAGAAGCTAACAAGAGGAAGATGACTCAAAATGGGATACTTTTGTCCTCGAGATGACATATATAAGTGCCCAAGAACCAGGATTGGCTCGTGCTTTGAAGAGACAACCTGATGAAATCTTAGCAAAGCTCGGTATGAAAAGAGAGCATTATTGAAAATAGTGGTGAAACTTCAAAAGAAAGTAAGGATGGAACAAGCGAATTTAGCAAAACCACAATCCCTAGATACAACCCCCGACATAGAAAAGGAGTTGATCAATGCTTCACAAGATTTCATAATCCTTTATATGAACAAGTTAGTAGATAAAGAAATAGAGGAAATCGTAATGAACATGAAAGAGGTGGTTGGAGAAAAGATGCGCATCATAGGGAAATAAGACAAAGGAACAATAATGGAAACAATGGTGGAAATAATGGTGGCAATAATAATGATAATCATGGGACTGGTAATGGTGGAAACATAAGTAATTACAATAATAATGGAGGTAATAATGGAAACAATAATAAAAATGGAGGTAACAATGGAAATATTGTTTCAATTTAGTATTTTACTTCATATTTCTATTTTCTTACTAATCATCATTGTTGTATGGTTGATTTTGAGCTAAGGTTTGACTAAGGCACACCCCTACACAACCCAACACCATTTTTCTCTTCTCTTATGCATTTACAAGCTCATAAATAGGTTTTAGGTTTAGGTTGAGGATACAGGAGCATAGTACAAACAAAAAAAGAGGCAAAAAGACCAAATTTAGCAAAAAAGAGGACTAGGGAACCTTAATTCATTGTCCACCTAGACTAGGGTGCCTAGTGCCATAGTCCATATGTTTGACCTATAAGTTGACCACATGATAGTTTGGGAGCTCCTGAATTGAGTTGGATTCCTGTTTTGCACTTGAAGGGTTGTCTAAATTAGGGTACCTAGCCACTATTTCCACCTAATTTCTACTCAGATTTCTGCAACAAGTTCTTCTATGCATCTCCTTTCAAGTTCTGTACATTTTAGTTGATTGCCAGATCTTCGTTTTTGTGTTTATATGTTTATTGTCAATTTTGTACTATTTAGCCTAGTTATTTTCATCCATCCTATCCAAACAATAAACACACAAAAAGAGAACAATCAAAACCATTATTGTGCCCAATAGTCTCAAGGGTTGTAGTTGGGCTTATTGGTTGTTCTCCAATGTAATTTATGGGTTTGGGCTTGATTCCTAGTTTACATGCTTAGACTAGTGAACCCCATTTCCACTACATTACAACATTGTATATCCTAACATAAATCCAAACATCAAAATTTAAGACTAACTAGTTATAATTAGTCATAGTTAAATTCCAAATCAAATTTGCAAGTTTTAGATTAGGTTTACACACAAGTTTAGATTAACAATCACAAAGTGTTCCTAAGAGAAAATGGTCATTTTGCAAAGCCTTCAATCTTTGTCTTAGTCAACGTTAATTTTCTAGAACATGACAAATCAACTTATAATGCTTATCACAACATTTCCCCATATACATATTTTGAGCAAAGTATTATATATAATTTATATGTTTACTTTATCATTTATTTTGGTTATTAATCCCAACACATTACTGTAGGAGAGGTCTGTTTATCATTTTAAATTGATTATTTTTCTTAGAATAATTTTATTATAGATGTATATTTCCCTCTTTAATAACACTGTAACATAAAATGCACATCCTTACATTAAACAAGAAATTTATTGCATTAGATTCTTACCAATAAAATCTATAACATGTTGTTTAGATAAGTAATATTAAAACAATAATGATATTTTCATGTGAAAAAACTAGATCTATATTGTACTTTCAACTAAAGCAGTTCTTTGGTTGATACATTACAATTGTTAATTAGTAACAATAATAATAGATTCAAATGATAATAGTTTGAAATGACAATAACTAACAATAGCTTGAAATGAAAAGCCTTTAATATTTAAAAATGTGAGACATTCCTTGTGCTTGTTGAAGGTAAGGGGGCTAGGCATACTTGAAAGGAAGAAAGATCTTTTGATTTGAAAATTTTCTTTTGTAGACAATCTTTGCAACTATTGCTTCTTGTGAAAATTTTGTAAAAGTGGGTAATGATAATGAGGGCAACTTTCTGAGGAGGGTCAAGGGTTTTCACCATTGACAACCTTAGAGGGTTGCAATTGTTTCTATTCTTTTGATTGGCGCACTTAGTAAGGATTGGTGTTCCTTGTTCTCCGGGTGTTATTATTTGCTTGCTTTGGGGTTTCATTGTTTTCTTTTGTCTTTTATGGTCTCATGATTATTTATTTGATTTTTATTGTGATAGAAGGGATAAGGGCTTTTCCCACTCTGTCTCCTTTTGAATTTGAATTTGTTTTTAATCCCACTGTTGGGCTATTGTGGAATACGGTAGTCATTTATTGCTTAGAGAGATAGTTTGTCCTCTTGAGCCTTATGCTCATGGGGGACATTAATGAGGAGGCAAATGGGGGTCCTCCTAAGGATCAAAGAATTAACCACCTAAAGGAAGGTAGTGACGGGTCTGGTGAAAAAAAAAAACTTGAGGAAAAACAATCATACAAAACTTCTTTAGTTGTCGAGGCTAAACCAAGCGAATGCCATATTAGTGCGAAATTTGTTTGAGTTTTCAAGATGGCCGAAGGAGCTGAAATAGGAACTAGAGGATTTTTGGGATCTGTAGGGAATGGAGTTCGGGATAGATGCATCCTTGAAGCTGGAGACACCATAAATAGAGACAAGGGTAAGGTGTTTCCGTCGATAAAAATTCTTTCTCATCTTTGAATGATGACATGTTAAAGGCAATTAAAAGTGAACAAAGTAGACTAAGGAATGTTGTTGTGTTCTTTGATTGTTTAGATTCTAATTTGCTTACCTCTTGAAAAAAAATTGATGACTGGATTTCTAGTGCATGGGGGAAAAAATTTGGCATTTATGTTAATTTCTTAAGAATGATTCAAAAGGGCCTTTTTGTTATAGTGTTTAATTACATCGAAGGCGTTTCTTTATTTGAATTGGACAACCTGTTTTTGACATCCGACAGTTGAAGATTGAGTAGATCCAATGCAAGACGATTGCATGGATCATGTCCGTTCAATTTTTTTTCCCTTTTATGATTCTTCTCGCCTTTTCCTCTTGCTATTTTTTATGTACTTCTATGTCACCTCGTGAATGGTTAAGGTTTCGACCATCTTGACATACAATAGGTATTTTGATTTCTTAATAAAAAATCTTTGCACATGCACACAATTTTCAAAAAACTTTTAATGCATTAAATGATACAGAATAAAGGAAAAAGCATGGGCCTGTGCATTGTGGAAATAACAGAAAAGTAGGGAAAAAATACCAATCTAAAATAATTAAATTTGGATGGCTAAGATTCATTTTCCTTCTACCATTCTTTAATAAATGACAATGCCATTGCCACGTGAAATAAACTTGGCTTTACATGATATGCAAAGGTTTAAGAAAAGGGTTCAAATTCTAATAGTAATCTTTTCTAATAAAGTTAATTATAATCTATATTGTAATATGAATAATATGTATTTATATATTATATTATATATATTTATTATTTAGTTTTGTTTATATATATATATATTAATCAAAAAGTGACAGAGCACTTATATTTTATTATTAATAGAAACTAGTTCAGGGGACTCCTCAGAGAAAGAACTAGTGAAGAAAACTCTAATTCCTCATCTGTGTACAAAGATATGTATAATTGTATGTATTTTAAAATATATTTGTTGTTTAATTTAATTTATATATAACTTTATATTATAATTATAATATATAAATAATGAATATAATCTATGAATAATTATATATATATATATATATAAATTAAATAATATTTTTTATTTTTAAAATTATAATAATTTTTTTATAAGGTTAGATAACAAATATATTATTACAAAATTTAAAGTTTTTAGTTTAATAATTAATATATTGTACTATATATAATATATAAATGTTTGTACCCATTAATGGGTCCTTAAGGGTTAATCGTTCCCCTATGGCAGTAAGTCCATCTCTATGGTCCCCATTGGATCTGGGTTGGATCAAAATCAATTTTGATGGTGCATCTCATGGTAACCTTGGACCTTCTAGTGCAGGATGCGTAGTCAAAGACTATAATATAATGATCATTGCTAGGTGCACACAACGCTTGAACCCGGGCACTAATAATGAAGCTGAGGTTAAAGCAGCGTCCCTGGTGGTTCAAGTAGTGAAAAGATTAGGAGTTGTCAAGCTTCATTTGGAAGGAGAATCCCAAATTATTATGCAGGCTATAATTTGAGGAGAAGTTCATAATTGGAAGATAGACAAAGAGATCAAATGGATCAGAAACCTCCTTAATGCTTTTCAAGAATTCAAGATATCTCATATCTTAAGAGAAGATATAAAGGGAATACAGACATCGATGAGTATGCCAATCTAGGCTTTGATTTGCAAGTTGGTGATATTAGGTGGGATCAAATCCCTTCTAATGGTCAAATCATGAAGATATCTTAAGTTGTGCCAGGGTAGCAACGATAAGAATGGTGAGAAAACCAATTCAAGGACGTCATGCAAAGGCAATAAATGCATACCAACTTCAAGTAAAAAGTTTTTTCTAATTTGGAGGTATGATGAGTTGAAATCTCCATAAATATTTAGCAGATTTGATGGTTTAAAGTGGAGGCATCATAGTCGGAAAAGGTGATGGCAAAGTTAATTAACTCAAGCATGCGAGTGAAGGCAACATCTTTTCCATTTAACTTGGCTAGCTTTGGAAGGCTGATGCATTAATGTCTCCATTGTAAGGACGACGAGGTGGTTTGTTTGGCTTCATTGGCAAGCCTTGAACTTAAAAGAACATATTCCTACTTAACTGCTTAATTTCTTGAGTTAAAGTTGGAGATTGAGAAGTGGGGAAACTATGAGGTCCTCAAAACGTAAGGAAGTTGAGAAGAGGCAAAGCCGACACACTCTATGGATAGGTTCCCCCTTGAAGATGGAGCATGTTTCTCAGAATTAGCTTTTACCACAACTACATTATCAAACCGTGTTTTTTGAAAGACTTCGAAGATATAATGATTTTTTTGACTAATGTGTTTTGTTCTCAAGTACGTAAATCCTAAGAAATTTATTTTTTATTATTAGTTATTTTATAATAAGCATATTTTATGTATAATATTACTTTATAATATAGCTATAATTATGTTAATAATATATAAAATATGCTTATTATAAAATAAATAATAATAAAAAATAAATTTCTTAGGATTTACGTACTTGAGAACAAAACACATTAGTCAAAAAAATCATTATATCTTCGAAGTCTTTCAAAAAACACGGTTTGATAATGTAGTTGTGGTAAAAGCTAATTCTGAGAAACATGCTCCATCTTCAAGGGGGAACCTATCCATAGAGTGTGTCGGCTTTGCCTCTTCTCAACTTCCTTACGTTTTGAGGACCTCATAGTTTCCCCACTTCTCAATCTCCAACTTTAACTCAAGAAATTAAGTTAATAATATATAGCTATAATTATGTTAATAATATTACTTTATAATATAGCTATAATTATGTTAATAATATATAAAATATGCTTATTATAAAAAAATAAGTAATGGAACACAATTTGTGTAGAGTATCAAGGCAAGTTACTTGCCATGGTTTTTATATATAAATTATATTTTTTGATAATCTATATATAAATTATATTATTATATACTATTTAATAATTATAATTTTTAAAAAATAATATTATAGATATATTTATTATCGAATATGATATTTTACAATAAAAATAAAAATATATAATAATTTATATAATAAAGATTATATTATTATATATAATATTTTATAAAATGTAATTTAATTTTTGAAATGATTCTATAGTTATACCTCTATCTCTATTTCTCCCCTTCTTTATCGTTGTCCTCTCTATATCTCTTTCTATTAAGTTTGTTGTGTCACTTTTCTCTCTCACTCTTCCCCCTTCTATCTTTATCTCCCTCTTTATTTATATCTCATTATCTTTGCCTCTTATTGACTCCGTTTCTTCTACTCTACATATCTATCTCTTTGTAATCTTTCTTCATATTTTTTTTACCTTTATCTCTCCATATCTCTTATCTCTTTTCCTATCCTTGTCTATCGCTCTATATCACCCACTATCTATCTCTCCCTCTCCCACTCTATATATTGTGCTATATCTCCCTTTCTCACTATCTCTCTCTCTCTCTCTCTCTCTCTCTCTCTCTCATCCCTTCCTACCTCCACATTTATCTCTTTATCTCTATCTCTATCTCTTTTCTCTTTCTATGCATCTCTCTCATTATCTTCTCACATCTTTATCTCTCCCTCTCTATTTCCCTCAATTTATCTCTCCCTCTCTCTATCCACCTCGATTATCTCTCCCTCTCTATCTCCTTTAATTTCTCTCTCCCTCTCTCCATCTTTGTTTGTCTATCTCTATTTATCTATGTTTGTATGTCAATATCTCTCTCTCTTTCTACTTCCTCTCTATATCTCTATCTCTCTATCACTCTATCGCACCATTTATATTTATCTCTATTTCTCCCTCTCCCTCTCCCTCTACATCTCTTAACCTCTTCCTCAATATCTTTCCCACTTTATCTCCCTATCTCTCTCTATCTCTATCTTCCTCTCTCCCCCTCTATCTCTAGACATGTCTCCCTCTCTCTTCCCATCCATCTCTCTCCCTCTCCCCCTTCCCCTCCCTCTTCATAAATATCTATACATATCTCTCTTTTCGTCTCTATCTATATCTCTCTATATTTATTATTTCATATCTCCCTCTTTTTCTACCCCTTTGTCTCTCCTTCTCTAAAGTTCTATATATAACTTCCTCTCTCTCTCTCTCTCTCTCTCTCTCTCTCTCTCTCTCTCTCTCTCTCTCTCTCTCTCTCTCTCTCTCTCTCTCTCTCACATTATTTCCCTCTCATCCCTATATTTATATATACCTTCCTCTTTATATTGATCTTCCCCCTTCTATCTCTCCCTCTTTTAATCCCTATATCTTCCTCTCTCTCCTCTCTCCCTATTGTAAAGTAAACATGAACCTATTGGTAATGGAGATAATTATTAGGTCCCAATTTAAAAGGTTTTTTCAATCATGTTTGGATCCTTCTAAGTGGCTGCAAACTATCATTCTCCATTAACACTTTTGTTGTACAAGCAAAATCAATTGTTAATTGCATATCAATTGACCTCTTTTGCTACACAAATGTATGCAAAAGAGAAACCAAAATATTTCCTAATTGACCTTCCACACCTGTTCAGCATACCCATTGCACATTAAGGTGCAATTGCTAGTTTACTCAATGCAAGAGAGGGTTTTGAAAAGGAATTTATGGAATGTAGGGAAATCCATGTTTAGGGCTCATCCTTGGTCGACTAAGGACAACTTGAAAAACATGGTGGCCCAATCTACACCTAATTGGATTGAAATAAAAAATGTGCAAATATAATTTTGGTTGTTTTTACCAAAATTATTGAAGCTATTGGGCTTGGTGATGCAAATTGAAGAGTAAAAAATGAATCTACCCCATTTAAATGCAAGAGTCTTGATGGCTCTTGACCCAAAATTTGTTATTCCTGAGTAATTGGTTTTAATTGTGGACAATGACAATCTCATATGTGACTTGGAAATTCTGGGTAATTTGAAGGCATGTTTCTATTTCAAGAAAAATGGTAATGTGAGTAAGCATTTCTCTTCCCTCAGACCTAATAATAATGGTGAATTTAATGTGGTAAACATGCCCCAAAATAATAATTCTAAGTTTGTTAATACTCAAGAAAATATTGTGTCAAAAGAGGTGCCTAAAATTAATAAAGAGGTTCCTCTACCTTTGATTAATATTGAGGATAATACGCAAAATAACAATAAGAATGATAATGATGTTATTGATAATGAGAAGTTGGTCAACATTGAAGAGTGCTATTTAAATGTTAAGAGCTCACTGCTTAATTTTCCATTTTAAGAAGACCTTGAGGTCATCCCTACCAACCTCTCAATTACTCACATGGTCATGTCCATCCCTTAGAATAACATCTCTAGTACAATTGGTCCTCGAGTCTCTGCAAGTGAAGGTTGATAAGGTTAGAATTTTGTCTTCTAAACCCCCTCTTGAGGCTGAAAACCATAGAGTCATAGACTGCAACTCTAGAGGCGAGGACCCTTCTTCTAGTAAGGAAATTATGATTGTTCCAAATGAGGTGGACATGATAGATGTCCCTAATAATGAGTTAAAAAAAGAAGAACCATTTATAGAAGTCAAGAAGAAGAGAAAATGGTTGATAGACATCCTATTTCTCAAACACATACTGATAAGAAATCTAATAAGAAGGGGAAAGACATCCCCAAGTGTTTTGATAGACTCTATAAGAATCAGAAGATTCCCCCCCCCCCCCCCCCCCCCGCACTTCCTGGATCCTGAATTAAATTTAACATTGTGAGTTGGAATGTTAGGGGGTTGGAGTTTGGAGATAAAAAATATGTTGTCAGTGCTTTTTGCAAAAACATAACCTATCTGGATTTCCTATGGCTACAAGAAATAAAGGTTGTGGTATATCATGCTTGTAGAACCTTAAACTTTATTTGGACTAATGTTAAGGTCCTTATTAGTTAACATGATAAAGGGAAAAGAGGCTTTGCAATATTGATTAATCCTAAGTGGGGAGATAATATTGTGTAGAAGGGTGTTTCCCCATGTAATAGTGTATGTTAGGTTACTTTAAAGTTTGAAGATTCAAACATTAGTATTTGTTCACTCTATGCTTCTAATGACCATAGAGATAGAGTTACATTGTGGAATTGGATGGCCTTTCATCTTCCAAAATCCAGTTGGATCTTTGTTGGATACTTTAACATGATAGAATGTAAGGATGACAAGAAAGGGGGAGAACCCTAACTGTGGAAAGGGGATGAACAATATTTTTGGTCCAAGTTCAAAAGGACTCGTAACATTACCAATTCTCTTTTTAACCTTAAATGTTATTCCTCTTCTATCTGGTTCACTTGGTGTAATAATCAATCTTTGACATGCAATATATATTACATGCTTGATAGATTTTATGTGGATATGCAGGTATTCTCCTTTGAATATACTAAAGTAGAAAATGCAGTGAAGGTTATTCTTGCAACAATGTCTGACCACTCCCTTATTGAAGCCCAGGTGGTTTTTGAAGCCCCCCTTCTTATTAGATCCCCAAAACTTCCAATGTTTTCAAATTAAATACCTCATTTTTACAAGATGAGGATTCTTTAGATGCCATTCATATTGATTCCATCTTAGCTAAAGCCTATAATAAATATTTATCTCACATTCATCAATGGAATGCAATGGTTTTAGTTTGGATAAAAATGGCTTAGCTTATTGGTAATTAAAAGGCTTTGGATAGAAATGCCCCTAAATTCCTCCATAAAAAATTAGTAGTTATAGAGCAAGATATCCAAAACAGTGTCCAAATTAAGAACTTGAACTGAAAATGACAAGAACCAAAAGTTTACTTAGAAAGATTCATAATTATAATTTTTAGGGTAAAAAAATTAGAGCAAAAATGAATTGGCTTCATGATGGAGATAAAGGATCTAAGTAATTTTTTAATCTCATTAAGGTTGAGCAAAAGAAGGAATTTATTGATGGAATTTCAATTGAAGGTATTGTATTTAAGGACCAAGATGTGACTAAGAATGCATTCCATGAATTTTATTAGAACCTTTTCACATATGAGAATGGACCCAAGAACCAAGAAACATTGGAAGCTTGCCTAAAGTTTATTCTCAGGTGATTTTATGATGAGGATGCTTTTATCCTTGACAAGGACTTGTCTGCTCAAGAAATTGATGATACTAGTCTTTCTCTTGCCAATGGTAAGTCTCTTGGTTTAGATGGAATACCTACTTAATTCTATAAGAACATAGAATGGACCAGTATAGATCTATTGGACCTTTATTCAACTAATTTTGAAGAGGGATCCTTGGGTGAAGATATTAATAGAGGTATGATAAAACTCATTCCCAATTATGGGAATAGATCTCAAATAAAAAAATTGGAGGCCGATAAATTTGTTGAACCTTTCTTACAAGATTATTGTTAAGACCTTGGCTAGAAGGCTGGTTAATGTCCTTGGGAAGGTTGTTTCTGTTACCTAGATTGGGTTTATTAAAGGTAGGTATCTTTTGGAGAACTTGATAACTAGCTGGGAGGCAATGCACAAGGCTAAATATGATAAATAGAATATTGCTATGATCCTTTTGGACTTCAACAAGGCCTATGATAGAATATAATGGCCTTTTATATTGGGAATGTTGGAAGTATTTGGGTCCCCCCCAAAATGTATCCTAATAAAATGATATATGGCTGAAAATGGAATTGGGTTAACTAAGACCTAATCCCACTCTCATTCACACATTGGAATACAAAAGAGCCTAAGGAAGTGATTTATTTTGACTTCTTCTTGTGAAAGAGAGTCAAGGAATACCTTTAGTGTTTCTATTCCTTTGCTACTATGAGACAAAAATGAGTCAAATGTAAAGTAATGACTGGTTAAACTAGTGAAGTGTATGAAAGCAACTATGTTAACAACAACAACAAAAAAAAGATACAAAAATGAAACTGAGACATAGGCTACTAATATAACAATAAAATTTTGATGTGCACCTATCCCTGAAATCTGATCTTGATTGAGCTAGACCAGGGCGCTGGGCACTCTGATCCATGTTCCCAAACTAAGACAGAAATTGGGGATCTACAAATTGAAGCACCTAAGATATGAAATGTGAAAAACTGTCACCAAATGTAGAGGATCAGAGCGTTGGGTGCTCTATTCCAAGACTTGAGCATTGAGTGCTCCAGTCCCAAACACCGGGGTCCTACTTCTAAATCTAGATATGTGCTTGTTGTTTCTAACTTCCCAAAAGTTCGTAGCTCCGTCAGAAACCTGTACATGCACCTGCAATCTGATAAAGGGTGTGTTGGCGGCTATATAGAGTTTTGCCTTAGTCAAACCCCTTATTTTGGTGATTTCCACCTCCACAAATAGCCAATAAATTATTGAAAAGTGTGTGTGTCTTAGAATCTCATGTGTTTGTAAGATCCTAATGAGCTAGAATGGAAAACTAGAGTTCTACCCTATCTTTGGAGTAAAATCCCTAAATAAACATAGTGTAAATGCTTCAAATCACAAATGCAATATGGATCTAAAGCAATAATGAAAATTTAAAAATGAATGATATGTAGATCTGAAAACGCACATAGAGATATGAAAATAACATTAAACCATACCAAACCCTAAGGGAGAGGTACACACAAATCAACAATTGGTGATCTCCTTATTATTCTTCAATATCTCCTAAAAATTCCATTAATGATGAAAAATGTTGATGAAGACTTGATGAATGATGAATTTTTATATTGTAGACTCCACATAAAACCTGCACTTTTACTTTATAAGAGGTCACCTTCAATTGCTAGAGAATGGATCCTTCAAATGAGGAAAGGAAAGGCTATATATATGAAACCCTAACTTTATTTTTGATCATAAGCTGACCTAGAATTGATAAAATTTCACAAAAATAAATATTTACACATTATAATACCACCAAAACATGATCCCAAAATTCAAGGAGAAAAAGTCAGGACTAGGATGGTACCATACTGGTTCGACCGACATTTTTTTAAATTTTTAGGGATGCAAGGTATCGTGATTACAAAGTCAAATCCATCTCGGTGCATCAATCCAAGGTGTTTAGATATGCGAAATGTGCCTTGGAGGCCGAAATATGACTTTATTAAGATTTAATTAATTAATTCATTAATAACAATAAAATTTAAAGGGGCACACTTAGGGCTAAAGGCCCAATTTTATAATGTGTGGAATGACAAGAGAGGACTTTAGATTTAATTAAATTAATATTTGAATGCTTAGAGGAATTTTAAAATGCAAAATGAAACACACTAAGGCGGGTGCTAACCTAAGTGTGAAATTGGACAACCCTAATTAAGGGTGTACAATTTACTAGTCAAATGACACTACGTGCATATGAAAGCTAAAGTACAAAAAGTAAACATTGATGAGAAAAAGGATATGTCCATAATATGTTGATCGAAGCCCCCAACAATATTTGTAGTACAACATATGAACCACATCACAAAATCACCTAAATGCTTACTAAGAGTGATAAATTTGAGGGTAGCTATATGCCCCCTATTTCAGCTTGCTAATTAGTGAGTTGAAACAGGGTATCATATTTACCATGACAAATTATGTAAAGAGGTGCGGATAAATTATCACAAAAAAGCTTGATGCAAAACCAAAGAAAATCAAGGAACATTTGGTAAGGAAGAGAATTGAAACACAATTCCAATGCAACTAACAGTGCAAGAATCAAAGTTCTCTAGCTCAAGATATGAAAGATTAAGCAGAATATGCAAAATTAGGGTTTAGGAGAGAGAATACCTTAAATAGTGAAAATGACACTATTCATTTGTCTTATTCATTTTTTTGCACACGTAACACAAAATGCCACATCAACAACCAAAAATGCCCATGTGGATGGAGATCCTATGAAAGTCTGTGATCGATGACGCTTTATTGGACGAGGTAGGGCCACCCAACTGCATCTCTTTTTTTCATTATGCTTTGTTTGACTAATTAGGAACCCTGATTCACATGTGCCACCCAGAAGGACATCCCTAGTCCAGTTAGGGTGCTTTGGTCCTTGTTAGGCGCCTTGGTCCTCCTAGGGCGCTCTGATTCTTCTAGAGCGCCTTGGTTCGTAGAAAGGATGACCAAAGACACACATGAAATCAGGTGTTAGGTGATATGATGATGATGTGATATCATTGATTTGATAGGTTACTGGTTCATGATTTTGATTTTGTAGGAGTTGCCATACCTACGAGAGCATACTACCAGACTCACCTACTACCTTCTATAGAGCCAAATCCCTCTTTTATCTCGAGAGGATCAATGTTGGTTTAGCTTCTTCATGTAGTGGGTTTATGGTATATTTATAATATGCTTTCTATAAGATATCATGGTCCCATGCTTATGGCTTTGACGGAGAGATGGGATCCTGACACCTCGACATTCGTCTTACCAGTGGGAGAGATGACAGTTACCTTAGAGGATGCATATCACATTCTTAGGATCCCAGTGAGGGGATGGATAGTGAGATATCAGAGGGATTGCTTGTCGACGATCGTGAGAAGAGATCGAATTTATTGCATTGGTAGAGATGCACATGGGGAGTTAAGGGGTCACCATAGTGAGGCTAATCATATGCCCAAATAAGTGAGGCAATCAAATGCATGGAGGCCTTACATACACCATCCATGCAATGGAGGAGTAGTGCACTGTGTTCACATGGGGACGAAACATATTAGCTCATCTCTACCATGACTTGGGAGGCTATGTATATGGAGAGGGGAACATTTTAATGACATGCACCCCTCTATAGGTTTGGATGTTTGAGCACATCACATGTACCGAGCCAAAATGATATCCATTTGATGTGGACATTAATGAGCCTTTGTCATATGGTTACCCATATACCACTAGATCATGAAAGAGAGGTGACTTATTATACTAGAGAGTTGCGATAAATAAATTGCGATTGGATGACTTTGTGTGGATGCCCTACTGGCGGATGGTCACTTGGCTAGATCAACACAAATAGCTTTGAATCATGTAGTGGAACTGCTTTCTAGAGGGTCACCATAACTGCATTGTCATGCCATTCTATTTTAGATGTGTTGTGAGACTAGGATTAGTGCCTAAACCTACTGTAGATGAGATAGAGCTTACAAATTTTGATGATGACAAGACAGATAGTTGTGCCCCCATTCGAGGATGATGTTGGGATTCAATGAAGCTATGTCACATGGTGGGATAGGAACTTCACTGGAGCCATTTTTCCATTAGATTACCCATGAGGGAACCCTAACCCATGGATGAGATCAGGCGACTCATAGAGTGAGGAGAGAGGATAGGAGGCCTCTTTGGAGCTTAGTTGTGAGAAGGGATAGGATCATCAGGATGAGGTGGAGAAGGAAGAGGAGGAGATAGATGAGGAAGAGGAGGAAGAAGAGGAGGAAGAGGAGGACACACCTAGTCATCTAGGAGATGAGACCATAGCCCTAGATCCTCCAGCAGTACAGGATAAAGGAGAGGATGCAACAATCGAGGAGGAGACAACCCTAGAGAGACCAAGCTCAAGAATTTGTAGGTACTCTCCATCAGAGATACGTCCTGAGATATAGAGGTTGTACAAGCATGGTGACAGTAGTAGAATCGTACCACAAACTATTATATCACAGGCTCTTGTCATATCTGACTGGCAAGAGAGAGACTTAGGTAAGTATTTATTTAAAGATTTTAATTCTAAGTTCATGATAATATATGTATAATGTTCTCTCTCTCTCTCTCTCTCTCTCTCTCTCCCTACAATCAGGTTGTGGGAATGACATGACCTTATCCATCACACACTCAACAATATCATCACATTGTGCAATCCTTAGTCTTTGCAAATCATACCAAGACCATAGTGGAGTTCCGAATGATATGATTATGTATTCGATGTGGTGAGGTTAGAGCTAGAGCTTGGTTAAGTGGAGAGGGAGTGACTACATTGCAAGCTTACAAAGGCCCGTATGGAGTCAATTATGTTTAGAGGCATAGCGATGGATTGAGATTGAAGGAGCTCATTGAGGAGTCATTCATATATATATAATGATTTTTTTTGTCTCACATATGTCCTTTTAATTGCAAAACAACGTGTTATATTGCTTTGATTAAATGTAACAAATTTGGAAATGTACATGTATGTCTAATTTAATTCTCATGTGATCGATTGCTCAATACTTTCATGAATAAATTGATACATTTGTAATTTAACTAAACAACTAAGTTTTTAATTAAATGCTACAAATGGTGATGTAATTACATATTTATGTTAAACTACATGACATATGTGATCTAATTAATATCCTAATTAAACACAACATGATGTAACTTAACACAATACATTAAGAAAATTGCATGATAAGCTAGCATAACAACATGTAAATTCTTAAGAAATTACACAATGAATTCAAGACAACCAAAACCAAAAGATGTTTTTCAAGAATGAAGCAATATACATTAAATAACGACAATTTAATACCATATACTTTAATGAAGATATGCTAACATATCATAGAATTAAGAATGAAAAGAAAGAGAATAGGAAGAAATTTAAGCATAATATCTATGAATATGCATAGCATTTATGGGTTCCTTAAGAGGTGTACCTTCCACATTCGCTATTTTATAAGCACCCGATCCATAGACTTTAGTGATGATGTAAGGTCCAAGCCAGTCTGGGTTGAACTTTCTTTTTAATTCTAGCAAGGCATTCACGTTGCATTGATTCTCATAAAGTAATAGATCAACAACAGAGAAAGAACGTTGAATGAATTTGTCATTATAGATTTGTTGTAAGGTGTTATGGTAGGCTTGAATATGCTTTAGAGAATTTATATGTTGTTCATCAAGCATTTCAAGTTGTTGAAGTCGTTGTTCTCTATATGAATCATCATCAACTATCCCTTTAAGAGAGATTTTTAGTGAAGGAATCTCTAACTCTAAAGGCATAATCGTGTCAACACCATAAATTTTTTTTAAGGAGTAGTACTAGTAGCTATGTGAACACTTGTTTAATAGGCCCAAAGATCATAAGTCAATTGCATATGCCAATTCTTACCATGCTTATTTATAGTCTTTTGAATAATTTGTTCAATGATTCTATTTGAAGCTTCATCTTGACCATTTGATTGAGGATAATATGGTGTACAAAAGAGATGTTGAATGTGATATTTCTCAAGGAAATTATTCACATTTTTCTTAAATGAGGTACCATTATCATAATTCAAATTGGAAGGTATACCAAATCGAGAAATAATGTTTTCTCAAAGAAACTGATAGATTACATCAGCAGTAATGGATCGAAGAGGAACAACTTCTACCCATTTTGTAAAACAATATATAGCCATAATAATGGAAGTATGTCCCTGGGAAGATGGAGGAGAATTTTTCCAATGAGATCCAAACCGCACAAGGAGAAAGACCAAGAATCCACTTACGACCTAAGCTCATGTGTAGGAGCATGAATCAAATTGTTATGTTGCTAACATTGATGAAACTTTTTAACAAAGACAAAGGAATCTTTTTCCATGGTTTTCTAATAGTATCCCATTTGAAGCAACCTTTGAACCAAATATTTGCCTCCGAAATCCCCCCCACAAGCTCTTAAATGTGCCTCTTCAAGAGCAACCAGGATCTCGATTTTGTTGAGACAACTAAGGAGAAGACCATTATAACCTCTTCTATAAAGAACATTAGAAAGGATAATTTAGCTCGCAACAATCTTATGAATTATAGCTCCAACATTCTTACTTGTAGAATCTGGAAATGTACCATCAGTCAAATATCATGATAAATGAGAGTACCATTCATCAAACTCTAAAGCATAACAATAGGCTGCGCTAGAATTATCTGTAATATATGTGGAGGAAAGATTGTGAATCATGAATTGATAATTCATTGAAGGATCTTCAAGGGATGAGAGGGAAGTTGTGCTTGCCATTGCATCTGCATGTTGATTATTCTTTCAAGGAACTGGATCCATGGTATAAGAAGTTAAATTTTCTAACAATGATAGGGCCAAGTCACAATATTTTGATAATTTGTCTTGTCTAGCTTTATATGTTCCCGTAACTTGCCTTATAATCAATTGCGAGTCACCATAGATATGTAAGTGTCAGACATTTAGAGATAAAGACTCTTGTAAACCAGTAATAAGGGCTTCATACTTGGTGATATTGTTAGTACAAAGGAAATTGAGACGATAAGATAAAGGGATAGGTTTCCTTGAAGGAGGTATTAAAATAATACCTTCTCCTAAAACTTCTCGACACTTAGATCCATCAAAATACAATTCCCAAGTCCTATCAACATCAATAGGGAGAACATAATCATTAGGAAAGGATTTTGGATTTGGTAAGGTGAGAGGAGAAGGCGCATCAGCTAAATGGTCGGTTAAAGTTTGTCCCTTAATAGCTTTTTGAGAAACAAAGTTAAGGTCAAATTCTGTTAACATCATAACCCATTTTGCTAAGCATCCAGAAAGATCAGTTTTAGAAAAGAGATTCTTTAGATGATCAAATTTGATGATGACCTAAGTCTTAGCATTAAAAATATAATGTCTTAACTTCTGAGAAGAGCAAGACATTGTCTTTCTATCATAGTATATCAAACATCATGATCAAGGAAAGTGCGACTTATGTAATAAACCAAACATTCTTTACCTTCACTATTATGTTGTGCCAATAAAGCTGGAAGAGCATGAAAAGAAGCAGTAGTGTATAGAAGGAAAGGTGAGTAGAAGCAATAGGTTGTAAGATAGGAGGATTAGCCAAATAAGTTTTGAGATCCTCAAAAGCTTGTTGAGAGTGAGTACTCCATTGAAATGTGGTATCTTTCTTAAGCAATTAAGTAAAAGGGAAAGTCAGATCTACAAGCTGTGAAATAAACCTATGAATAGCTTGAGACAAAAATTGAGGCTTTGCAAATTGAAGCACTTGAGATATGAATTGCCAAAAACTGTCACCAAATATAGAGGACTAGGGCACTGGGTGCTTTGGTCCAGAGGTTCAGGTCCTACTTCTGGATCTAGATTTGTGCATGTTGATTCTAACTTCCAGAAAGTTCACAGCTTCGTCGGAAACTTGAACCTACACCTGCAATCTAAAAAAAGGTGTAGGCAGCTGTATAGGGTTTTGCCTTAGTCAAATCCCCTTGTTTTGGTGATTTGCACCTCCACAAATAACCAATAAGTATTGAAAAGTGTGTGTGCCCTATGTAAGGAAAACACTACACTAAAATGACTTCCACAATGTTAAATTCAAAGAGGAGAAAATAAGGGGTGACTTTTAATTTTAGATTACAATCATTAAGATGCAAATTTCTAGAATAATAGAGCAAAACAGAGAAAAGATTCACAAACATAGAAATAACACCGGATTTTCATGTGGGAAAACCCTTACGGGTGAAAAACTGACACACCAAAGCAATAATCATTTGTATTATAGCAATTCAAATTTACATACAAGTTACAGATTAATCACTTTGAATCAGTCTCTGTTCAGGCAACATACACATTCCAGACTGAATTAGTTCCACACAAATTATAGGCATAACGTTCTGTAATTCAAAAATCAACAAAACCATCAATTAGCCAATAGACCAACTTTTGCAACTGATTGATCCACTTCCAACCTCTCTACAATTGTTTCTTTAGACATTTTATATCTCTGCTCAGAAAACGGTTCAGTTCAGTTTCCTTATGACTCCAATCATCAGACTCTTCAGTTGTCAAAAACACGGTGTGTAATCTACACCGAATTCCAACCCCACTCCACAGACTCCAGCACAGACCAATTATCGACATCCAACCTAGCAAGTCAAACTAAGTCACACATGGTCCCTATTGAATCACAAAGGCTATCAACAACTGTTCCCATTCAGACCAATCATCAACTTCCAACTTAGCATGACAACATGAGTCAGTTGTGGTCCACACCAAGACTATTGCTTATCGACATAGAATAAGAATAGCTATAGCTTTTATGAAAACTCAAGTTCTATCGTTAACACTTTTTCTGACATTGAACAATCTTATAAGAAAGATCTCATTGGACAAAAAAGTGACTTCAGCTACCGAAAACTCAAGTTCTACCTGTAGACACCTAAAATTAATTAAATTAATACTTAATTAATTTAAGCCTGCCAACATAATTAACCAATTTAATTGTGTTAATTGTATTTGTCTCAAGGTTAATTAAATCAAATTTAATCAATCTTATCTCTATAGTCCAATAATTAATTTATCAATCAATTAATTAATTTCCCCATTCTTCTAAATTCCTCTTAGTTAATTAATTCTAATTAATTAACTTAACTAAAGTGATTCCTACAAATCACTTTTCCTAATCCCCACTTAGCCTAATTAATTATCCTAGAATCATGCTTATCATTATTCTCTAATTTCATATTCATCCACTCATTCTCTCTCCTCATGTCACATCCTCCTAGCTTTCCCACTTGCATTCTAATCCATCATTAACTCACCTAATCAATCCCCTCGGTCAACTTTCATCCTTTCAAGGAAATTTTAAATTCTTTGAATCTCCCCATCCATCCTCTTCAAAGGAATTTTTAATTCCTTTTTTCCATTTATTCTTCCCTCACATCCTCTTATTTTGAAAATTTTAATTCCTCCCCCCCCCCTAAGGAATTTTAATATTTTTTTTTCTCTTCCCAAATTACTTGGGAGCTCTTCCCCATTTACCTTGAGAGGTGTAGAGACAAGAAATGCCTTTATGAAATATCTCTTGGTCTCCACACCTTGTCCTCTCAATCCATGTGCTCCCTCTCAAATTGATCTCAACCCTTCATCCCAAAGTCAATCTTGGCCCTTCATTTTGGTCTCCTCCAATCTATAAATTGGAGTCTCATTTTCTTACAAATCATGAAAATCCACTTCCATCACATGCTCATGCTGTCCATTTGAGAATGAAAATCCTTTATCATACTCCTATAATGCCCAAATATTCTCTCATCTAATCCATATCTATCATCATTCAAATCCAATCCAAGTCCAACCAATCTTGTTGTGTGTAGAGAGAAATCCACATCCCAACCAAGGAGCTAATCCAAACAAGTCAAGGAGGGGTGCATCCTTGGCTTCACCAATAGCTCAATCGGAGGAACAAGAGAGAACTCTCTCTTGCAAGGTATAAAAATTTTGGTTTATAATTTATTTGGTTTTCTATGTTTATTTGGGTTTAAACTAACCATCTAACCTTACATTGGTTTTCCCTTCCTTCATTCTGGCACACCCGGTGGGACCCACATCCTGCTTTTCTAACAATTTGTCAAGTTTTTATGTTTTTAGCATGTAGGTTCCACTTTAGTGTGCCTACTTACAAATAAATGCATATGCCCTTCTATTTCAGTGTGTCTGCAGTGGATTAGTGCATCCATTTCAAATTTTAAATTTCTAATCGCCTTTTTTGTAGGTTTTTTGTCGATCAGCGCATCCACTTGCGAATCAGCACCTCCACTTCACTGTTTCGATGCCTCCATTTGAAAATATTCTTGCCTAAATTTTTTGAATTTTTTCATTAAAAACTACAAATCAGCGACTGCACATGTGAATCAGTGCATGCGCAGGCATCAAAACGCATGCGCTTAGTGAAAAAAAAACAATTTTCATAAAACGGGCATAACTTTTCGGTCGGGTGTCGAATTTTCAAAATTCAAAATGCGTTGGGAAGAGGACTCAGAGATATAAACTAGGTTATCATTAGATTTTTCATATAATATTTCAAAAATTAGTTTAACACGTTCAAAGTCAACGCTTATTTTTGAACTTTAAATGTACATAACTTTAGCATATGAAATCAATTTTCATTAAACTTTGTTTTGAAATTATCTAGAAAATCATAAGGAATCCATTTTGTGATTATAAAATCATAAGGAATCTTCAAATTTTTATTGTTGTACTAATAATCTTGTCTTTGTAGCCTTTTTGTTGGTCCAAGATTAAAAAACTCAAACTACTAATCATGTTTTGCAGGACGTTTGTCGAAGGCTTTTGGTTTTCCACTAAAGCAGATTTATTTCTAGCATTATATTATAACACATATTTTAGGGTTAAAAAGAATTTGTTTTTTCCGTGTCTTGTGCACTTGCACGTGTGTAGGGTGGACCCACCGTTACGCTTAGTATCCTCTCTCATCGCCTTCGTGGATCTTGGGTGTAAGAGAAAAATGATTAACAACACTTGATTTTTATTTTTGTAGAGAGAGATAGTTCTTGATGGGAATTTAATCTCCTCACAAGGGTATCTCAAATTGGGACACGTCGGGGATATCAAATCTCCCAACATGATCTCGAGTCGTGTGTTTTCTAGCCACTATAAATAAAACTCGAGGGAACGGCTAGAGTGCTCAGTGAATTCGACGTATGTGAGGACCTTCCCTGCATCGATAAGCTTAATTAAAGCCTTTAGTGACTTACTTTGAGAATCCGTTGTCGGTCAGGACCCGTCAGAATATAACTAAGAACCAATGCTATTAGCCAAAATCCCACACTTGATAGTGCAAGGTAGCGGAGCACGCCCCAAAGTTACTCCTCATGTATCCACTCAGGATGAGACATAAATCCCCCATGTAATAGATCCTTAGATCTTTGGGGTAAGAGAATCTGGTATGCCCAAGAAGTGAGTGTCGTGGAGTGGAGCTAGTGCTACCAGAATCTCTATTTGTCTGCCTGAGTGAGGTATTGTTTATTTGAGGGGCCTATCAAGTGGTTTCCACTTTCCAACCTAAGTTGTATGTCTTCAAGCATGTTTTCATTTGTGCAAAACCTGTAAAATATGTTTGGGATAATCTAGGTCCCCAATTTCTCTAATGCTTATCATAAAGCGTTATCTTGGCCAATATGTATTTGTTGCTTGATATCTCTTGCCAAATCAAACAAATCCAACATTCCCACATATAATCAAACCCTTCAAATTCTACCTTGTCACTATCAAATCCCTATCCCCTCATCTCCATCCAAACGATCATCAATCCATTCCTGGGTAGCCTTCCCCTTCTTCTTCTTCCTTCCATCAATCCATAATCATTTTCTTCTCACCTTTGAGGACCTAGCACATAAACCCAATCACATCTCCAAAAATCCCGATTAATCAATCAATATTCCTTTAATCCAATCATCAATCATCAATCCTAATCCAAAGTCAACACTTTGTGAAAGTTTGATTTAGACCTTTATCTCTAATCAATCATCAATTAGCTTTTTGTTCTTTGGAAAGAATCTCCCCCAAGTACATTTTCTTAATCATTTGGGTTGATCAAAACCCTAAATCCTTTTCACTATTTTGCTTAGGCACGTAAGTTCACCCTAAGTAGAAGAATGCTTAATCATTTGGATCCTTTTGCCCTATTTTTCTTAGGCACGTAAGTCCACCCTAAGTAGAAGAAGACTTAATCATTTGGAACCTTTTGCCCTATTTTGCTTAGGCACGTAAGTCAACCCTAAGTGGAAGGAGGCTAATCATTTGGATCCTTTTGCCCTATTTTGCTTAGGCACACAATTCCACCCTAAGTGGAAGAAGGCTTAATCATTTGGATTCTTTTGCCCTATTTTTTTAGGCATGCAAGTCCATCCTAAGTAGAAGAAGGCTTAATCCAAAAGTCTAAATTTTACCTAGCTTGGTTGTCACCTTTCTTTGTGGTCTGCATCACCAATTTCATGCCTCACTTAAGTCCTAATCCAAGGGCTAAGGTTTCATTTTAATCTAAATCAATCTTGTCCTAACCCAAGGACCAATCCATTCTAATCAAATTCAACCCGATCCAAGCAAATCAAATCAAATCAAATCAATCCACCAATCCAATCTAAAGTTGCTAAGTCATAGTCCTCATCTTCATCTAGCATCATCTCATTAATTTTTTTGTGATCAAGTCTATCCAATCCCAACTTATTCCCCCATTCTCAACATTTTGAGGTTACATGGCTACCCAAAATCCACATCCAAACTTCAAAGCTTGGTATGAGGAAATTCTCATGGAAGTTCATGGATCACCCTATCGACCATCCACATCTAGCTCATACATGCCTCAAAATTATCCAGCTTCCACCTATTCTTGTCTCCCATCCTATCTCATTTACCAAGTCAATCCCAATTCATCTCGTATATCTTATCCTTCTTGGTCTATTATAGCATATATAATATCCACAAAACTAGATGCCTGAAACAAGCGTCATGTGTAGTCCCCCCATCTTCTTGCACTCTACACTTGGGGGAAAGCTTCATCCATGCTATCCTACCATCTACATTATCCATATCCATTATCCTCTATCCACATCCTATCTAAGTCCATCCTCCTTTCCTATTGCTGGTCTTGACTATCCTATCCATATCCTCCATCTCATATCCCTCATCTTATCCAAATTCATCCCTCATTCCTACCTTTGGTCTTGATCATTCTTTGGGAAAATGCAAGCCCAAATTCCTCCTCCATTCATATCCACCACACATTATCCTTCAATCCCACACATCTTTATTCACCATCCTTCTAGCCTTAATTGGGGCATTTGCCTCCTTTGCAACATCTTTCTTGGATCCCCATTCCACCTATCCTCCATCCCTTAGTCCTCCATATCTTATCACCATCCATCTACTTAATCCCTTCACCCCCTATCCAAACAATCTCCCCATCCATCCACCCTCTTACTGAGCCTTGGTTCTCCCTTTTCATTGGTCCCCCTTCATTTATCCAATAGATCCACAAACCAATTCCATCATATCATATCATATTCCCTATCCCATCTAATCCTATTCAATCATTTATCCCCCTCCCATTTTATCCAATCCATTTATGACCCCCATTACACTGAGTTTTTCCCATCTATCTGAGCAAATACTGACTCATGCGTAATTCAAACACCCATCCATATAGTTAATCAAATCCAAGTGAAAATCCTCTGACCTAGAGATCTTGCACACCATCTTGTCTCTTGCATCTATCAATCTATCCGTACCCTGCCCATCGAGATGCATTCTTCCCATGTTTGGTAGTTTTGTCAAATCCATCTTCCTGCCCATCGGGATGTATCCTTCCCATGTCCCACTCTTAGCAAGAGATGTCAGTTGGCCATGTGCAGGTTGTTTGCATGATTGAGCTTTTTGCTCTAATTTTTTTTAATCTTGTGTACCAAGATTGTACCTATTTAGGGCTGCCTTGATCATCCTATATCTCAACATGTCTTGGTTGGTGTATAATGGGGCATTGTTTTTGTGATACGACATGTTTGATGGTTTCTCTTGTATGATCCCACAATCTCGCATTTACATCATCATCTATGTTTGCAAACCTGTGTGCATAGAGATACCTATCATTTGAGAGTCTAGTCCACACCTCAGATATTCACAACATCCCGATTCCTATAATTAGTGGCGTGGATAATTTGTAGCAATATCAAAACTAGGTTTTCCCTCCACATCTACACAACAAGAAATCTCATCCACTCCATTTCATTAATTCATCCCATTTCACCCATTTATCTTGGATAATCCAATTTATTCATTCATTCCCTCTTCATCATCTTCATCTTTTCATTATCTAGTCCTCCTATCCATTTCGAGAGCAGACCCGTGTTCTTAGAACCTACATGTCCTCTTGAGGGGGCATACCACTACCTCCTCGTCATCCTTCCTCATCTCACTTATGACTGGGGCATCATGCTACTATTCCTTATCCTTTCCATCCACTATGTTTTATTCTTCTTTGATATAACATCACTTCATGACGCTATATCAAAGAGGGGCAAAATGTAGGCACCTAAATTAATTAAATTAATACTTAATTAATTTAAGCCTGTCAACATAATTAACCAATTTAATTATGTTAATTCTCTTTGTCTCAAGGTTAATTAAATCAAATTTAATCAATGTTATCTCTATAGTCCATTAATTAATTTCCCCATTCTTCTAAATTCCTCTTAGGTAATTAATCCTAATTAATTAACTTAACTAAAGTGATTCCTACAAATCACTTTTTCTAATTCCCACTTTGCCTAATTAATTCTTTTAGAATCATGCTTATCATTATTCTCTATATTCATATTCATCCACTCAGTCTGTCTCCTCATGTCACATCCTCCTAACTTTCCCACTTGCATTCTAATCCATCATCAACTCACCTAATAAGTCCCCTTAATCATTTACACATCCCTAATCACCTTGATTAGGGATGGGTCAACTTTCATCCTTTCAAGGAAATTTTAAATTCTTTGAATCTCCCCATGCATCATTTTCAAAGGAATTTTTAATTCCTTTTTTCCGTTTAGTCTGTTGGATCTCAAATCAACAGATTGGATAAGTTCTAAGGAAATGCCAAATCCTATGATCAAACCCTCCAATTGACTTGGCCAACTTATAGAGTGAACCTATTTGGTTACTAACTCTCTCACTTTAGGCTCTACAAGACCTAGGCGGGTATACCTATTCACTAGCGGCTTTCGATGACTAGTGCTTTTTATAGCAGATTGAGTGTCTTGATCTAAGTTCTTCCCTGTCTCAGAATGACATAGGTTCCTAGGATAGGTAGCTTTTAGATAAGTTCAAGATGGTTATTTGTGAAAGTTATTTGATATTTGTACTTGAAATTTATATATTTACACTATTTCTAGTTTATTCTATATTTCCCACTCAACTATTCCTATTGCTTTAAAGTAAAGGTAATTGATATGGTAAAAGGTAATGATTTGTGAATGACCAGTGCCTTTCCTGTTATTTGGGCTACAAAGTCTTATATTTCTCGAGGACTTAATGTATGATTTGTGAGACAATTTTTAAAATTACCCCCTTTGGTAAATCTGTCAGTTAATGTTTCTTATGAGATCTGCTAAATGTTTATATCATAAACCACTTGAATGAATTTAACCCTAACCTTAAGGGACCATTCAAGGAAGAACTACAAGGAAAAATTACAATCCGCGAGTAGATCTTTTAAATCCAAATTTATAACATAGGAACATAGACTTCACTGTAAGAATACGAATAACCTTCTCTCCTTTAGATAATATCACAAACAACTACCTACAGAAAATGAGATAATCCACAACACATATGCGAAGGAAAACAACTGATTGAATTGATGGTTAAAAAATAATACAATATTATCTAGAGTTTATATTATATTTCTCTTCTATTTCCTCTTCTTTCTCTCCCTCATATCTACATATTTTAACCACTTATATATGTGGTTGAATGGGCACCATACCCCTTTTGGGGTGAAAATTCACCATTTAACATTAAAATTAACAAAACCCTTTGAAATTAATATGCAAACTAGTTAGTCAATAACCTTGCTTTAAGCTATCTTTCGGATTTTTGTTTGGTCGGAAACCTTAAACTTCAGATACAAATCTGAAATTTTTTGTGGTGATAGGAAACATCTACTTCTAAAATGGGTCTTCATCAGATTTGATATTTGTATACATTTTCATTCCAAGTCGACATCGTCTTTTATGCAGATCGAAATGATAGGCTTTTCAGCCTTCTTACGGTCTTCTGTGTGGTCTACAACCAAAAACACATTGTACAGATCTAATATTTTTACTGGAGCTTGGAAACTTAATTTTATGAAATGGGCATTTCATATATCTTCATGTTTCATTCATTTTAATTCTCTATTCATATCATCTTTTCTATAGATAAAAAACACTAGTCTTTCATGGGGTCCATTGGAATTAATTTATTCATATCCTCCTTTACTCTAGGTGTTCAAATCATTAATCATCCATTATGTGTCATTTACATGAACTGACCACCATTTTCAATAGTAGGGTGCTTGAAATTACTTGTAAATTTGAATCCCCAACATAGTCTTCCCACACATCCTCATATTTTGGAATTTTTAATTCCTCCTCCTCCCCCCAAGAAATTTAATATTCTTATTTCTCTTCCCAATATACTTGGGAGCTCTTCCCCATGTACCTTGAGAGGTTTGGAGACAAGAAATTCCTTTATGACATATCTCTTGGTCTCCACACCTTGTCCTCTCAATCCATGTGATCCCTCTCAAATCGATCTCAACCCTTCATACCAAAGTCAATCTTGGCCCTTCATTTTGGCCTCCTCCAATCTATAAATTGGAGTCTCATTTCCTCACAAATCATAAAAATCCACTTCCATTACATGCTCATGATGTCCATTTGAGAATGAAAATCCCCTATCATACTCCTATAATGCCCAAATATTCTCTCATCTAATCCATATCCATCATCATTCAAATCCAATCCAAATCCAACCAATCTTATTGTGTGTAGAGAGAAATCCACATCCCAACCAAGGAGCTAATCCAAACAAGTCAAGGAGGGGAGAATCCTTGGCTTCACCAATATCTCAATTGGAGGAACACGAGAGAACTCTCTCTTGCAAGGTGTAAAAAGTATGGTTTATACTTTATTTGGTTTTCTATGTTTATTTAGGTTTAAACTAACTATCTAACCTTGCATTGGTTTTCCCTCGCTTCACTACCGATAACATGTTTACTCGACACTGAACAGTCTTATCGAAAATATTTCATTGGATAGAAAAGTGACTTCATCTATTGAAAACTTAAGTTCTATTGATAACACTTTATTTCGACACTGAACATATCAAAATTGCAATAAAACCAAATGCTCGATTACATGACTTAGTCATATTACGAGATTTCAACCAATAAGTTTGAGACACTCTTCCTCAACATTCTCCCACTTGACAAAGAACTTATTGGTATCTCCAGAACATTAAAGACTAAACATCAACTATAACAACAACCAAAATGATTGCTCCCATCCAACTAATAAACCCACATGATTAAAAATAGCACCCACAACAATGCTAACCATTTAATCTCACATACCAAAAAGGTATCCACCATTAGTTTACTCATGCCACCAGCATAACCAACCCATAAACTGTAGTTACACAAGATACATGTGCAAACCAGTCAATGAATACCAAACACATCTAGAAACTCCCACTGCATAGGTAATGTCAAATCTAAAAAGAATAAAATAACATATAGAGTTTACCAATCACAACACATAGAAAAAGTAACCACGTAGTACCAAGGACCATCCACAAAGATAAGCACATCCTACAAACAACACTGCTATAAGAAACGCCTCTCTCAACAAGTCTTACATAGCTCTTCCAAATTCTCCACATTTGACAGAAGAAAGAGATACAAGAAACTCCATGTTATCACCTAAGTGAAAACATATGACCGCAAACTAGTGAACACTACAACTCCATACAAAACCTCATATGCAATGCCAAGTGAATCTGAACATCTAGGAAGATCACTAAAAAACCAAAGAGATAAAGCTGTAAACCATAAACATGTAACATGTCCTTTTACATACACCTCTAACTATTACTTGTGACAAGTGAGATCTCCTTTACAACCCCAAGAGAAGATCAAACTATTCCATTTTGTATTTCAGGAAATCAGCCCACTACCATCCCCTATGTTAAGGTTATAAACATGCTATCCATCTCTCACAATGAATCCTCGAGAACTATCTAACTTTAGCTCAAGATCCATGAGAATGAAAGAAAAACATAAAGCACCTGAGAAACAAAGGGAAATACCTCTCAAGTGATAAAATATTGAGTAGACCAAGAGTTGTTATTATATGGAGCCTAATCAGACTCAGAGGTTACATTTTCCCTACTTTTATTAGCGCAGTTTCCCCCCCAATTATTCGACAAGGGTTTGGGGGTAGCGCCCCCAAGATGGGGTCAAGAGACAACTCCCCTTGCGAAGTCCACAAGTAGTGCCCTGCGAGGTTTAAATGACTTATTATATTATAAAGGCGTCAGGTGTTATTTTTCTATTTGCTAATATATTGTAACCCTATTTTTGTAATTGAAATAAGTCTTGTTAAAATGACTAAGGGTTAGGGTTCTCTATAGAGAATTCTATAGCATTTTTACAATGGTATTGAGTTGGAAGGGATTGCTAATTGTAATCGGTTTGATTTGCTGGATAATAATATTGGACTCTCTGTTTGGTGGATGTAGCTCGAGTCTGGGTGATCAACATTATTATTTCTGTGTTTTTCATTCCTTTGTTTAATATTTATCTACATATAATTGGTATTTTCTGCATGCAATTCCTAACAAGAGCAGGGAACGATAATGACCCCCCAAGATTTCCAAGTCATCATGACTTATCCAAGAAATATCCTCATAGGTCTCAGTTGAATTCACATCCAACCAAGATGTAGGCTTCTGAGACTTCTAGCTGAAAACTCATCAAGAGTAACCATCTCAACATACATCTCTCATCTCAAGAGAACTATAGCCTCACCTAAGTCTTTATGTATCCATGAGTACCAACAATTGATCAATGTATGCCAAACTCCAAATGCATCTCTACATTCCCATGAAGTTCTCAAGCATATGACCAACACACCCAATACAAAGACAATTCACCAGACCAATATCAAAGATCCAATCTGTAGAATCAGGAACCCTTCATGACATCATGATCTTACCATCCCCTCTTAGGATATCACATGCTTTAAGTGAACATACCACACTTTCAAGAGAAATGTATCATATTAGACTCTAAAATAGTATCAAGAGTGTACCATTATATAATACCAACATACTCTAAACCAACATCACCAATCAAGCATAACCAACACCTCAATCAAGGACTCCTTGAGCCCTCAAAATGTTAACATATGTAGAAATAGGATCTAAGGTGTCCTCCAAACCTTTGCACACTAAGAAGATTATCCACCATCCAATGGTGAATACACAATCATTGATAAAGCTCCCACTGATCTATGGTACTGAGCTCTCCAAGCATCATGCCACACCATCTCCCAAATCTGAAAATCTTCCAGGTCCACACACATAAGTGTATTTCTAGTCACACCAAGTGAAACCAAGATCTCCAAACCAAGGAAATAAACCATGCTATAGGACCCAATAACCGACTATCTAGGTACTCAATTATCATCCATCCTCTTATCTCTAAGCAACCACACCAATGCACAAGTGACCACTGACAAGGTCAGCCAACAAGTCTACATAAGAACTGAATCAAATGTCATGGATATAGACAATCCACATCTGAGTTATCACAATGTAACTGAATAGGTGATCAACCCACAAAACTACATAGCTTGCAAATCTAATCAGCTACATGAAAACTCACTATCACATTAGCTACATGCAAAAAATGAGATCTCAAAAAATAATATTCATGCAGACAACATGACTTAAGAACCAAATCAAGCACAGATCCGATTTGCTAGTCCTATCCACATTAAGCACCATAGTCTAGGAATCCATCAAGAATCACCATATAAATGTTGAGTGACTAATCACTATCAACATCCCCATGTAGAGAAAGAATCTCATCTCCTGTCACCATGCACAAAGCATGCATGTATAACTGCAACTATCTCATCCAGTAACACCCCTAAAAGGAACAATACCTAGAAAATAGCTCTTCAACATATCCACAAGTCTCTTGGTATTCCAGAGCACCTACATGATCCATCCATACTAAGCTCCAAAATGCAACACTGCACCATCATAAAGCTCTCCAAGCAAATGACCAAATTACTCAATACCAAGACTAACCTGTATTGCGATGTCATGTTGCCAAGACAACATTGCAAACATTATCATTTCTCTAAGAAGACTCAGTGTCATAAGCATTCTTCTTCTCTTTCTCCTTAGAATCCTTTTAGATATGGCCAGTTTGCCCACAATTCCAACATCTCGCCTTGGAGTTCTTTCCTGAATACTTTGATCTCTCTCGTGACTTGGATTTGGACTTCTTGTCCTTCTTCTTGCCTTTTTCCTTTGATCTTCCCTGCACAACAAGAGCATCCTTGACCATCTCAGAAGACCTCCTTCGTGCTTCCTCTGATAGAAGTGAAGCAACCACATCTTCCATTTTGAAAGTAGTAGTTGTAATTCCAATAGCCATCGCCAGATGATCCCATGTGTCGAGAAAGGAACACAACAAAAGCATACATCAATCCTCATCATCAATATTCACTCCCACAAAAGTTAACTGTGCAACAATCTTGTTGAAAGTATTCAGATGGTCTACCAAACATGTACGTTCGCTCATCTTCAAGGAGTACAACTTTTTCCTTAAGAATAACTTATTAAACAAAGACTTTCCTTGATAAATGTCACCAAGCTTCTTCTAAAGAGTAGCTGTTGTCTTCTCCTCATGAACATTCAACATAACAAAATCTGCAAGACAAAGTCTAATCAATCCTTTGTCTTTCCTATCTGTGAGATCCCAATCCTCTTGTTTCATGCCTGCAGGTTTAGTTCAAGACACTACAACCCAAAGGTTTCTGTCCACCAACAATTATTCCATCTTGAGTTTCCATAACTTCATAATTGCCACCATTTAATTTCTCAATGTCTACTCTCCCTGATGTGCTTGCCATCTTCAATCTACAATCTCGATTACCAATACTCTGCAAAACTCCCACAACAAAATTAACTCAAAAAAACCCATCCTACCCACAAGGATAAACAACTGGCTAGGATTTGATTCTACTTGTAAGGAAAGAACAACACATAAACGCTTTCCATAGTGTTAAATTCAAAGAGGAGAAAAGAAGGGGTGCCTTTTAATTTCAGATTATAGTCATTTAGATGCACATTTCTAGAATAATAGAGTAGAATAGAACAAGATTCACAAACATAGATTTAACACCGGATTTTCACATGGGAAAACCCTTACGGGTGAAAAACCCACATACCAAAGGAATAATCACTTGTATTACAGTAAATAAAATTTACATACAAGTTACAGATTAATCAATTTGAATCAGTCTCTGTTCAGGCAACATACACATTCCAGATCAAATTAGATCTACATAGATTACAGGCACAATGTTCTCCAATTCAACAATCAACAGAGCCATCAACTAGCCAACAAACCAACTTCTGCAACTAATTGATCCACTTCCAACCTCTCTGCAACCGTTTCTTTACACATTTTATATCTCTACTCAGAATACATTTTGGTTCAGTTTCCTTATGACTCCGACCATCATACTCTTCAGTTATTGAAAACATGATGTGTAATCTACACCAAATTCCAACCGCACTCCATAGACTCCAACTCAGACCAATTATCAAAATCCAACCTAGTAGGTCAAATCGAGTCACACATGGTCCTTGCTGAATCTCAAAGGCTATCAACAATTGTTCCCTTTCAGACCAATGATCGACTTCCAACTTAGCATGACAACATGAGTCAACCATGGTCCCCACCAAGATTGTCGCTTATCGGCATAGAATCAAAATTGGGCATTAAAATAGCTTTTCCAAAAACTCAAGTTCTACCGATAAGACTTTGTCCGACATTGAATGTAGTCTTATCGGAAAGATCTCATCAAATAGAAGTGACTTCGGCTACCAAAAACTCAAGTTCTACCAATAACACTTTTTCCTGACATTGAATAGTCTTATCATAAACATTCATTGGACATAAAAGTGACTTCGGGTACCGAAAACTTAAGTTCTACCGATAACACTTTCTTTTGACATTGAATAGATAAAAAATACAATGAAACCAAATGCCCAATTACATGACAGTCATATTACGAGATTTCAACTAGTAAGTTTGAGGCACCCTTCCTCATCTCCCTAGTGTATCATGTGTTTGTAAGATCCTAATGAGCTAGAATGCAAAACTAGAGTTCTACCCTATGTTTGGAGTAAAAATCCTAAATGAAAATAGTATAAATGCTTCAAATCACAAATGCAATATAGATCCAAAGCAATAATGCAAATTTGAAAATGAATGATATGTAGATTTGAAAACTCACATAGAGATATGAAAATAACATGAAACCATACCAAACCCTAAGGGAGAGGTACAAGCCAATCAACAATCGGTGATCTCCTTATTATTCTTCAATATCTCCTAAGATTACATTGATGATGAAAAAGGTTGAAAAATAATTGATGAATGATGAATTTTCCAATTTTAGGCTCCACATAAAACCTACACTTTCACTTCATAAGAGGTCCCCTTCAATTGCCAAAGAATGGATACTTCAAATGAGGAAATGAAAGGCTATATATATGAAACAAAAAGAAAGATCTAAACATTATAATACCACCAAAATATGATCCCGAAATTCAAGAAAAAAAGTCGAGACCAGGATGGTACCATACGGGTTCAATCAACTTTTTTCCAAATTTTTAGGGATGCAAGGTATCATGATTACAAAGTCAAATCCATCTTGTTGCATCAATACAAGGTGTTTAGATATGCAAAAATGTGCCTTGAAGGTCGAAATAAAACTTTATTAGGATTTAATTAATTAATTAATTAAAGAACATAAAAAATAAAAAGGGGCACACTTAGGGTTAAGGGCCCAATTTTATAATGTGTGGAATGGTAAGAGAGGACTTTAGATTTAATTAAACTAATCATTAAATTCTTAAAAATAATTTTAAAATGCAAAATGCAACACACTAAGGTGGGTGCTAACCTAAGCGTGAAATTGGACAACCCTAATTAAGGGTTTACAATTTATGACGCTACAATAGCATTGCATGAATAAGTTGTAGACCATACTAGAACTTATCATTCAACTTGAATTTTAAGTAAAAGACATTTTATAATGTTGCTAAGTAATGAATTCCTTTACAATACTTCCATGCATTTCACTAAGATTACCTCCACTAATTCTCTCAATAAAGAGTGTTTTAATTTTCTATTATCACTACACTATTATAAGCTAACAAGGAACTATTTCATACTAAATAATTATCAAGGTAAAATGTGAGAGTGAATTTTTTTCACCTAAATACTAACATTATTGATTCTCAACATTAATTAACAAATTAAATCCACAAACAATTGACTATGATCTCAAACAATGACCTCAGATTTATTTACCATGAAACATGATGTTTGAATTAGCATAGAGTAAGTGGTTCAAAAGACATTAAAGAATTTAGATCCAGATCGATACTGATTGTACAATGGACCTAATAGACATGCAAGCTAAAATATATAAGTTTTTGATTAAGGAAAAACAGGTTTTAATGGACCTGAAACCCACTTACATATCATAAAGAAAAACATTAGAGAAGAAAGAAAGGACAAAATGAAGAAAGAAAGGCAACAAAAGATTAGCACAAAAGACAACAGCCAGAGAAAAGTACAACAAAAGACCAGCGAGATATTGGCATACCTAAAACAAAACTAGAACATCTAGGTGAAAATATTTATGGTCTCCTCAGCATCCTTGACAAGCATCATCATTGCATTTGCTGCCTCTTTAAGGTATTTGCTAAAATATATAAGTTGTGACAAGGTACTAAGTTATTATAGTAAGCTTGAGGTAAGATACCTAAACAACTCAAGATGATACTAAGAATGTTTACAAGAAACTTAAAACTAAAAGTTCTCATTCAAATTAACATAGCGAGATAAGATAAAATAGTTACAACTGTACTGATAGATATGCATGCAATTAGCAAGAAGAACATAGGTAGTTTGCACGAGCCTTCACTAATACCTCTAAGGAATATTGTCTAGAGTATATAGCACAGAAGAATGCAGTAGATGAAAACTCTTTGGTAGATTTGCATGCAATAGGCTAAAGCATAGCTAAGGTACTTATGTAAATTATTTTAATGAATATATGTATCAAAATCTATTAATAAGAAAATATAATACACATATCCATAAAAAAAGGGTAGAGGGACACAAGGTCACACCTCAGTCACACAAGCAAAGACTGGAAATCAAATTCTAATAGGGCATAGCCCAAAAGAAGGAAGCATAAACAAACTAACAAAGGGCCCAACCCACAAAACAACAAAAAACACAAATAAGCAACCATCACACACTTAGCAGGAGGCAGAGGAGGGTCCCGATCATCTGGTTTTCCTATACATCAGCGGGGTTCAGGGTGACGTCAGGTAGAGAGAACCTTTGTCAATAAGCGCCTCTCCTTCCACTTTATCTTTTACCCTTTTAGGGTAAATGGACAGAATCAGCCGAGGGAGCCACTTAGAAGAACCACCACCACTACTGCTAGAAGGCTAGTCATCGTCTCCAAGGATCGACCCTGCACCACCTGAAGGCCAAGAAAAGGCTGAGTCCCCATAGGGTGAAGAAGTAGAGTGCTACCAAATTGAACCACCCCTGCCATCAGAATGACGACAAGGGGCCTGTAATTTCTAAACTCTTTGTGCATGCGCTGCATTCCTATTTTCAAATTACATAAGGCACTTATGAAATTTAAAAATAGGAATGCATCACATGCACAAAGAGTTTAGAATTTTCTATGAAAATATAGTACTAAGGATATGAACAAGGAATCATAGACAAGGCATGGCGAGTCATTTACTACATATGTGGATTGTCTATGATTGGATTTTGCTATCTAAATAGTAGTGCACAAAAATTATACGACAAAAAATCATCAATAAAAGAATGACAATTTTACACCATTGGCCAAAACCATAAAGTGATACAAAGGGTATTTCACTTAACAAAGAGTATTCACCTAACTTAGTGGCAAAATCTCATTATATTTATCATAAATAGAGACAATATCAATCGAAGGAAAAAAAGTGAAGAAAGAAGATAATTTAGGTTGATTTATTGCACTAATGTAGGTTTCAAATTATATCATCTAATATAATATTTACAATAAGAATATAGGCACCTAACCTATTAAGGAGATTTGCAATGAGATTAAAACCTAAGGAATATGTAAACTTTTCTACAACAAGACCTATCAAATTGTTCTCGGTATCGCATGATTAAGATTCCCTTCCTTTCTATATTAATAGCACCTCTTTAGTCTTGCTTCCTCTCAAGATCTCTATCGCTCGAGGAATCTATTCTCCAATGTCTCTTTGATTCAAGTCCTCCCATGCATATCGATGCCCAAGAGTGTTTTGACCAAGATTGGCTGAGAAGTCTACCCTTGGGTTATTGTGTATGATTAGAAATCCCTAGAATTTGGGAGTGTATGTGGGGGATTTTCATCACGTCAACTATTGTCAAGAGACTAGGACACTTCTACCTCAACCATGTTCTCATCTTGACATGTTCTTGCATGCATTCACACTCAAATTCATGTCAATAGGTTAGCCCATAAAACCATAGTTGAAGTATGTGCAACATAATATATCATCATCATTTCAATTTCATTTTCATGCGTTTTCAATAATCATATCCATTTACCATTCACATACACTCATTTATTAATGAATAAAAAATAGGGATGTGACATCATCCATAAATCATTCAATGAATACACAAAATTCTCTAAGAAATCATCTGTTGATATAAACAAAAATTTACTTCATAAATTTTGAGTTCTATCACAACCACTTGCATCATAACTAATCATGTCTCCAATTTTATTGGATCAAAACCCATTATTATAGGCAAGTAAATACACATTCTCTACATATCTTCGTGACATTACGTACAAATAAGAAAAGAATTGAAATCACAAATATCTAATCTATATCACAAAAAAATGCTAATAGATGGAGTTAAAAGTTAATACATAACCAATTAGGAAGTTAACATGAACTCATAAACAATGTCCTTCTTCCTATCAAAATTTAACCAAGGTTACAAACTTAGAGCTATGATAGCCTACTCTCATGAGATTGAACTTAATATCCATCTAGTATTAAGAGTTGATAAAACAAGGTTACATATCATATCAATCTATGCATACTTATAATAACCTGAAAAGTCACTAGATCCACCTAGCTATCCATGTGATATAGGCATCATGTGTATTCCAACACAACATTCTTATAGCATAAAAAAATTCAATACTGACATCATATTCATACAAAGACTCAAATGTGATTTAGGAACACTAATATACTGAATTCAAATACAAGCACACTACATGTAATGTCAACTACATAGGGCATTTACATCATCCCATGATTACCTATACAATGCATACCAGAAAAACAAAATTCACAATAATTTAAGGAAATCATATTATTTAATGACTAATTTCATAGTGCATATCATGACTTCAACATTCACAACAACATGTAAGCTAATCAATAACAACATTTGATGAGATTTAAGGCATAACTTAATCATGAAATTGTTACAAGTTTATGATTGGTATTCTCCACAATCTACTTCCTTGAACATTCTAGAAAATGTTCATAGTGAACATGATAGATAACAACACTTAACACAACATGCGACCAATGATGTAAAACATTTGGAATAGCCACCATGAGATTTAAAAGAAAAACCCAAGAGGGAGAATCATCAAATTCAACACTAAATCATAAAAAATGTTGACAACTTCAAAAACAACTCAAGTGTGACAAGGGTCACAAATATATTGATGAGTTCGATGACTAGATTGGTCATAAGAAAAATTCAAAAATACAATGGTAGTCCTCACAACATGAGGAAATTTTTTCATTAATAACCAAAATAAGTGATTAATCACAAAATATTTTCACATAATCTAGTGACTAACACTAGTCACCTCGAGGGAGTAAAAAGCTACACAACACCTTGTGTCCAAGGTGAAAAATACCCAAACACACCACACAAATGAATCTTTTATGACTTCACTACCATGAAACAACTCAAGTACCAATACATGCAACTATGCACCCACTCAACTTAATTTCAATGTAATGCAGTCACTTCGTTATACAAGAAGACTTATGCAATGGGTAAAGTCTACCACATCCACATGGTATACACTTAATGCTTGGATTAAACTCACTTAGTATGTCATAAGCACTGATAATATTATGATCACAAGGACATGATACATGATCACTTCTATCACATATACTTAAATAAGGCCAAAAAAGATATATTATGATTTTAATACATGTGCACTTTATACATCAACTTATACAACACATGACTAGCCATTTAGCCATCCATGAAATGCCTACACAAGGGACTTACACAAAATTACATCACGAATCACTATAATAGGCCATTTTATAATGATATCCACATTCTTAATAAAGACAATATAATGGAGGAAGAAGGCCACGTCAACGTGATACCATCATGATACATGACTTACATTATGCTCAATTACACCCAATGTAGGATAGGGTTGACAAAAAATCAAGGACAACAATTGTAGGATACACATAATTTAAAATTATTTTTAACACTCCATTTACACATTAGGCAATATGGCCACAAATGTAGGGTGTACCAATGCAATTGACTCACATAAACTTCCCTAAAATGCTACAAGACAATAGCCACACAAAATATCACATGAATATGATGAACGATGTAATTTGGGAACATAATTCATTGACCCAAATGATCTATTATGACAACTTCACATATGTGCCATACATTCTTACAAAAAATGATGTACAATGCACTCATTTCAAGTACATTAATGTTAACATCTCATGAATATGAATTATTTGATCTCCTCCCATTTAAATGTAACACTCACACCATACAATAAACTATGCTCACTCATAATCCAATCAATAAACATTCAAGTCAAACAAGTCATATAAATATCTTAATCACACCATCAAGAGGCACACAAGAGAAACAAGGCCACTCAAGGGACACTAAACATCTATGATAAGAACAAATCAAGCATCAAGGAGATTATCACCCTAGAGGACACTCCTCAACACATGTGATGGTCTAACTAATCCTCAAACAAAAACTTCTATAGAATAGCATGCTAGATCAGACAAGACAACAACATAGCCCATATATTCTGTATGACCATTTACACACATATACACATAGTGGTTTCAAGTAAGGGACACCTTCTCTTCTTGTCAAGTGTAGAAATAACAAGGAGACTCTCTTCCTCACTACTCTAGTAGATCCACACTAATTCAACATTAAATCATGCAACTAATACTTACATAACATGCGGTACTGGAGGGTTTTATTGTAACACCTATTCTATTGCTCTTTTGTATTCTTTCTTCTCAATGTGAATTTGGCTATAATCTTGTGATTGTGACATTCGATCTCGAGTGTTAACCATTCTGTGGTGCTTTACTATTATTTTGGATGTTGCATTTGATTTCAATATAAGGCCTTGAGTTCCTAGCTTATGCCTTGATTGGATATATGTTATGAGTCCGTGTTGGACCGATGATGTTCTATATCACTTCATGATAATCATGATTATTCTATTGCATTGAGATGTGTTCTTTCTTCTTATGTTTGGTTGTGAGGACCATTGTGTTACTACATGCTGCACATTTGCTTGGATACTAGATTCGTTGAAGGTTGTTACCATATCTATGATGTTGATATTAAAGTTGACATGATCAATATGTGGAATGAAACAAATGATGTTAATCTGGTTGGGTGATTTAGAAAGTAATAAATCTTATTTCATGTTATTGTATTTTTTTTAAGAGATTAAATTCTTAGTTGTATATTTAGTTTGTTGATGCTTTATTAATCCTATGAGATATCATGTTACTAACAAAGTTATTATGTGAACCCAATTGGGGAATGTTAATGATGCTTTCAGTTTTATTATATGTATATGTATGCATAGGTGTTTGTATGTTTTGGTTGTTGTAGGTACAAAGCATCAACTCCACCTGGCTCATGTGCTCATAGCCCCTATAGTTGTTATAGGAGATAACACACTGGCCATTAATGTTACCCAACCATAGCCATCATTCCTTATTTAGACAATATTACTTAATTTTATTTATTTATACCTCTAGTTACCCCAATGCATCATTGTGAATGACTAGTAAAGATTGTTTGTTCATAGTCAGTCATATGTGAATTATCGTTGTTATAGTGCAGATTAATGATATTTAAATAATATTTATTTGTAAAAGTGGCTTATATGTATTTTATTTAATGTGGATTGAATGATTTTTCTATTTGAGGGTATTTTGGGAGTAATTGGAATTATTTGTCCAATTTGATTTTTAATTTTTTTATATTTTTGCTCCAAAGTGGGTTTATATTGTATTTTGAAGTTCATTTTTGGGACTTTGTTTTATTTTCAAATTTGGAGCTCTCAAAACCCTACAATGGGGTTTTGATTTGTTGATTGGGAGGGGGATTTTTGGAGAAATTTGGTGGGTAGAAGCTCCTTGTATTTGTGTGGACGAACTCATTATGCTGCTTGGATTTCATGAGCTATTTCAAAGCCTTTGGCTCCATGTTTGATTTTGAAATTCTTCAACTTGAAGGTGAGTTTTCATTGGTTCCTCTCTTCAATATTTATGAAATCACTCGATTCTTGTTGCTAATAGTTAGTAAATGGATTTAAAACTTTTCTCCAATTTGAATTTTGAATTTTAATAAAGATACAAATTGGTTCTGTTTTGAATTTTGAAAACATAGTTTTACAAAAAGACAAGTTGCCCAAATTTTATATTTTATTGCATAATTGAGCTGTTGTTCACCTATGGACCAATGGGTTTTATCAAATTTTTTATTGGGCATGTTTAAAAATTTAAGCTTTTTAGAGGTTCATCAATGGTGGATGACCTCTGTATACTCTAAAAATTGGTCTTGGGAATTGAATTAATTAAATATGAAAATATTTAATTAATATGACCTTTATCCTATACTATATAAATAAATTATATAATTTATTTATATGGTTCATTAATTCTTATTCTGCCCACTTTAATCATCTTCTTCCATTTTCTAATTAATATGCAAATTAGTTAATTTAGGTATTTAAATTCCTCATTTCATTAAATTTGAATTTAAAATTCAAATTTAAGCACATGGTTCCCACTCCTAACCACCTAGCCTAACCACATGCTAACCTAACCCACCCAATCCAACTAAGGGTTTAACAAATCCTATCCCCTCCAACTTCTTATCCTAACTATCTCTTAAGTGTCTACTCTTTCCTAGAGACACGTGGCACTTATGCCACATGTATCTCATCACCATGCCACTTTCCCCTTTATTGGCATATGGTTGGAGATTCTCTGCCACTTGTCTCCTTAGGAGTGATAGGTGTCCATATTCTCAACTTCTTTCCAACTTCTTTAATCTCGACCGTCGATTTCTCTAGACTGAATTTGAACTATTGATTCTTGCCACCTCAACTCTGGTCATGAAAATCTTATAAATACCCCCTCTTTTGGCTATGAGAGGACCCTTATAATTCTATCAACATTTTCAATCATTTCCAACAATCATAGCATAATTATCATAGCATCATAGAGTAGCATTAGCATCATTTAATGGCTTTCATGGTAGCTTAATCATAATGTAGATTTGCATAAAAATAGATATTGCATTAGCTTGTGGATCATAATTTTCATAACAATTTGCATCTCTTGGGTTGTCACTTTGTTAAAATCATACATCTGAGAGCCATCAATTGAACCGACAAATTCTTCAAGACTAGGTAGTGATGAGACGACATTGGGGAGTATTTTGATTATTTTATTTGGTTTCCTCAATATAATGTTTCATTGAGTATGTGTGATTTATATGCTTATAAATGGATTAAAGACAATATTTTTGCACACACCCTCCATGACTAGTTTCTAGCCAATTTGGCATTTTCATAAAAATATGAATTTGGTGTTTATAATGTGAAGGTATTATGCTGAATAATCGTATTATATATGTAAATTTTATTGTTGGATCTATTCAGATCCATTCTCTGAGCCTAGGGTAGGTAATAGGACCAATGATGGGAATGGTGTCCAATTGGGACTGGGGTACAAAGGGACTGCTAAGAGTATGTAAGAAGAACAAGATTTGAATAAAGGAAGCAAGAAGCTCCCATGCCTACCATTGAAAAGGAGGAATTGATGAAATAGTTGGATGAAAAATGAAGGAGTTACAACTCCTAAAGACAACAACTGAGCATGTCATAAAAACTAGGTTACTCTTTGTGCCCCAAGCATCCATCACATCTATTATACTTGCCATTGGCATTGTTTTGGGAGAGGGCACATCACAAGAACATGATGTTGAACAATCTACTCCCTCTTCCCAAGCTCCTGCAACAACCACTATACCAACTCATGAGCCAGTCACTATTCATAACATTGAATTGGACTTAGATGAGGATAACGAACCCATTTCAATAGTAGAACAGAAAAAAAAGGATACAATGGAAAGAAAGACCACCTTCGAGCAAGTTCTAGGAGAAGAAATGTTATAACAAGTGCCTATTGCCCCTCAAAATGAGGATCCTTCTCAAACACCCACCAATGAGCCCAAAGACCAAGTGGTGGAGACCATACAAACACAAGTATATGATGTACGAGTTGAAACCATGGAGGTTAATGATCATGATGAGTGCCTGGTGCTCATACCATAGGATCAAGAATAACTTCTTAAACAATTGAAGGAAGGACAAGGAAAAGAACATAATGATGTGAATAAAGAGGCCTTTGAACAAGAAGTGGGTGAAAAGTTAGAGGAGCTCGCCAAACAAAAGCAATAGGACTTTGAGAAAGTTCTTCAAGCAAACCTTGCTCAACAACTTCCCGAGCCTCCACCCCAACAAACATAATCCATAGAGAAGCAACAAAAGCAACTTCTAGTTGTGGATAATGAGTAGGAACAACAACCGGAGACCCATACAGTAATTTCCCAAGTCACTATACAAGGCGAGCAACAGGATGATAGTATGCCATAGTGGCTTAACTTCACTTTACAAAAGAAGAAAAATGTTGTGGTACCAAGAATCACCGTTCAAGAAGTAGTCACCGAGTCACGGAGAAGAACAAAGAAAGCCAAAATGCTCCACCATCTCTCAAGAAGTGACTCCAAGGATGTTATAGCCAGTGTAGTTGCTCCAATATAGGGCACTAAAGGAGGAGAACAAGATTCCCAAGGGTACCAAATTTCTTAGGTGAACCTTGGTAAACAAGCCAAGTAGGGCGAGATAACTACCTTAGATGCTACAACTGCTACCATTAAGACAAGGATAGAAAAGGGCACAAGTCTAAGAAATAAGACAAGGCTCAGTTGTAGCAATACAAAAAAATTCTAATGGAGATGGAGAGACCCTTGATTTGAGGCTCGAAGATGATCAACCCTCTACACCAACACTACCATAGGATGAAGTCAAGGCATTGTATGCAATGAGAAAGAAAGCAACCACTCTTGACACCTGGGCTGGAGACCAGTTGAGAAAAGAAAGAATGTTCCTTCAAGACACTATGGACATATATAAAGAAGCCCACTTCCTTGAAAGAGGTATGATCTTATGCGCCACCTAATGGCAGACTCAATCTATTAATTTTACAAAACAAGTTTGGGTGTTGAAGAAGATTAAAGATCTAGCTGAGGAGGTGATTAAAAAGGAAGACCCACTAGGAGGAGAAAACCTTGGTATTCTACAAGCCTCCATCGATGCTTTGGAATTCAAGAGAGATACTATGAACCAATGTAGAGACAAAGTGCTAGAATTTCATCCACCTCTCTTAAGTCTCCTTGATGAATATGAGCAATATGTGGTAAGGGTGTTGGGTAGACATGGGTTGGAAGTCCTCTAAATAGGCTCACTCAATCGGGAGGAAGTGCTCAAGCAGTGGGATGCATATAAGTCCAAAAAATTCTCTCCATTCGTCGAATTCAGTACTAATGTTATGGAAAGATATATGTACCTAATCCTCCAATCTTACCAAGCAACTCAAACAGTAGATAGTCTCATCGGTAGGATGGAGGAACTGAGAGAAAGTCTAAGGGTTGTAAAGTTTCGCATTGAGTACCTGTCAGACCCACCATAAGCCTCAGTTGATTTCTACTTAGGAAAATATCAGAGCTACAAGTGGAATAGGTAGTGAGAAAACATATCACTCCTAGTGTACTCTCAGTTCTTGCAAGCAAAAAGGCGCAATCACACTTCATGAAGGTGGTATACATAGTTTTGACAGTGGTTCACTAAATACAAATTTTCAACATGTATGATGCCACCAAGCCCAGGGTATGCCTTAGTTGGATGAAACCACTACTACAACCAATGGTCACCTATTGTTTATTGCTAGTTGAGTGAGGCTCAAAAATAGTGAATTGCAAGTCAACCGCGACCTGCACCATTTTGTAACTGGGTCATAGGAATAGTTCACTCTAGGATTATAGGAATCAAGACACTATAAATGTAATGAATTAGGCCATTTTGAGGGTCCAAAAATTGAATATTGGAGGCCATAGTTAGGAATTTATTTATAGTATTTTTCATTTCTAGTAATTTATATTTAAAAAATTGTTGAACTTTCTCAGTATCAGTGCTCGTTGGTACCTATTATTTCCATAATTAATCAATGCAATCTATTTCATGGATCACATGTTTCATGATCTTTGTTGATTGAAGTTGGTATTTCTTTGATCTAATATCTTCTTTCATTCTAGATAGCATAGTTGTTCCAAGTAATTTGGGTTTCATGATTATGATATATGAAGTTGATAGTTAGCTGTTTCTGTATGTAAGATCATAGACCTTTCATGTGGATGGAAAGTCTCACTCATTGCTATCTAGTTTTTTATTGATAATATTTGTTCATTTGAAGTATTTCTTCCAAGTTTGACAATCTTGCATGGTTATGTTTGTTTCTTCTATGCACCCTATCTCTTTTGCATTTTGTTTCTAATTGGATCTATGTAAGTCTCTTCTATAACTAGCATACCACCTAAATCAAATAAGTTACACAAGCCCTGAACTATCCCTACATAGTTGTGACCCAAGGAACAAGACATTGGAGAGTGGGGATTTCATAATCTTTACTCTTTTTAGGAGAATCTCTGCTTCGCAAAGCTTGCATGTTAGGTGAATATAAAACACCCATCAACATGGAGGACTTGGATCGTGAGCGGCTAAAGAGTTCCTTTTCCTTCCTCAACACTTGTTCTTCTCTTTCTCTCATTATTGTTTATTATAAGCTATGCAATTGGATGTAAGAATTTTATTCCTTGTTGGTTTGTATATGGAACACTCCAAGAGGAGATGAATGTAATCTTGTAAAATATTGTTGAAATGGATGTATCTTTAGTGGATCGATGTTGGAACCAATCTTAGGAGCACTTGTATGATTTTCAATTGATTATATAATATGATGTTATCATAGGAGCACTTGGTTTGGTGCTTAAAATGAATTTAGATGTATTTCTTATTGTTTCAAAGATTGATTTAGTCATCTCCTATTGTGTTCATGAGATGTCGACCAAGCCCTTATTGGATTGAGCTCTTGGGAGCCAATCCAGGCCAAATTAGAACCACCTGGTGTGTGTTTCGTGATATCCTATTATGGATTTTAGTTGTGTTGGGAACCTAAGTATCCATTTGTGCTAGTTGTGCGTGATTTGGGTTGAGTGGTGGTGAAGTGAGTCCTCCCGAACTCTGCCTTGTCTTGTAGGAGTCATCTGGTGTCTCAAGGCTTGACACATTTTCTCACCTTTTTTCCCAATTCTCTTAGCTTAGGGATCAAACAATAATTACAAATTTTTTGGGTTTTTTAGTGTGTTCAAGGATTTAAACAATATGTCAGGGAAGCTCACTAGTTTTGGACAAATGTGTATCTTTGAGACATCAACGTGGCTTCACTAGTCTAGAGGACAACATCACTGGTTTTGGACTCTATAACAACTCAAGGACACTAGCGTAGGTAGAAGACACCAGCGTAACATGCTAGTGTCCTTCTGGAATGCTAGTGTGTAGTATTTCTATCTGGTCTTGCCCCGAGATCCGGTACTAGTTCGTTCAATTCAGAGGTGATTCTAGGGGATGGAGATATTAGTTTGACCCATTTTTAGATGTGTTGAAAATATAACAATGTTAGGGAACCCTGTGAGGGGTTTTGAGTAGTTTTTGAGTGAGTTTGGATGCTTTTAGGGGCATCCATTTGCATTCAAGGTTTCAGTAGAGCCCATCTGTGACACCTAGGACTTAGCGATTTGTCCTGATTGATGAATCAAACTTGGTAACTTCAAGGATGGTCTTGTGTGATCCTAAAAATATCTTGGACCTTAGCCTAATGTTTGGGAGACCTTTCCCCTTGTTTGTTTGGAATTTTTGAGTGTATAGTCTTTCGCTTGTACGTTGGGATATCAATAGGATTAATGTTAGCTTGAGGTGAGCGTTATACTTGTATCGTTATGCATGATGAAACTTTCTTACTCAAAAAAAAAAATCTATGCATTTTTTTTTAATTTTTCTCTTGTCCTCTAGGATTCCTTTCCGGGGCATTAGATATGGTATTAGAGCCTATGTCTCAATACTGAGATATATAGTTACATTGTTTCCCATGAAGGTGACATCGTTAGTGCATAGTTACGCATGTGTTTGCTTTGTGAGTTAGTTGTTAGCTTGTTGCTTGAGTGGATTGAGTGGCATGTTAGAGAGTTCAAGATGAACCAACCCAAGTAGCATGTGGTGGAGGAAGAGTACCTCCATTTTCTTTTGTACCTATTGGGGATGGATGGATACCCTTGTGAGAGAGCCTCTTGAGTGGGCTATGGATCGATTGTTGGTGCACTACTCTATGTGAGTGAGATCTTGTTTGGACTTTGAGTGGTTTTTGTGTGTGGATGCTTTTGGCAATAGAGGTTGTGTTTCCTCATTTGACAATATAATATTTGGTGAGTGTATGTTGCTTGGGGGTTGATTTGACCCTCTTGAGTGCTAAGGAGTTCCCTTTTGTGTGACATTCTCCTTGATGGTTTATTTTTGGCTTTCATGGATGCTAGAGGCTCTTGAGTGGCCTTGGTTTTGTTGTAACCCTAGTAGGATGACATGATTGTTTCTTGATTGACTTTGATTGAGATGCTTATGATTGACTCCTAATTGAGCATTTTACTCCTCATTGTATAGTGTTGCATTTAGATGTGATAGAGATAGAAGTGATTCGTACTTAGAATATGCTAAGAATCATTGTATTTTAATTGTGCATATTATTTCTCATGTTCATAATAATGCACTATTGTACATGTGAAAGAAATAAAAATGATTAATGAAAGTGGCGGGTTGAAATTTTTTTGATAACATTAGAATGCATGGTATAACAATATCTATAATAATGTATCATTGCATAAATAAAAAAATGATCATAAGTGGAAAATATATAGATCATCATGGTAGATCAATTGGGTTAAGGACCTATGTCCCCAGTTTGAATTATTTATCACATTTGTATAAGAATTATGTGGCTCCATAGCCTTGTGGCATTGTGAAGATCGTTGATTCATCTGCTCTATTCACAACTTGCATTATGACCCCGATATTGTAGTTTATTGATTTGCCATTGTATGAGTTTACCATAGGGTGTTCAAAAGACTAATTGGCATGTTGGCCCTGTCCTTGTGAGGACCTTAATTGCGTAAGTGAGCAACCTATTTTTGTCAATGTAAAGTGCTTTGTGATGCCCTAGTGTTATTCTAGCAAGGTGTTCTTATTGAGTTGAAATTGTGAGTATGTGTATCTTAGTGTACCCTTGTGTGATAGTTAATAGTGTTGTGATTATATGCATATCCTTATGAGGGAAATCCTCATGTGAGCAATTTTTAGTCACCCTTCTATACGCAAGTGCAAAGTAATTTTGTTTTATGTGATTGTGTGTATCTTCATCAAGTTGTGTGATGTTGATCATTTGCTTATTATGACCCTCCTAGTGTATTTGAGTAAAGTACCCTTGTATTGTAACCATAACATAATTTGGTGTGGTCTTGTATTGTGAATATGCAAGTAATGTGGATTTGGTGTAACAATATCCCTGTGATTGTAACTGCCTCATGAATGTGACTCTATAAGTGAATTTGTTCCATGCATTAATGTATTTCCTTGTGATCATGGTGTTATGATCCTCAGCATAAGTTTTCTTGTATAAAAAAGTGATTACATAATAATTCTTGTTTAAGAAAGGAACTGCATTGCATAAAAAATGGTAAATGACTTCAAGTGAGTAGAAATCATGATTGCATATATTGTTGAATAAAGTTGCTCAAAATGAAGTATAGAATGACTCAATTGGCTATTGTGTCTAGTGTACATTATTGAACTCATCTTGGATATTGTGTCCTCGAGTGTTGTGTAGGGGTTACTCCCTCATATGTGGTTGATGTTGGTCACTCAATTATGTGAAATTTGTTTGTAATTAATGACATCATGGTTTTGGTGAGTTGTCTCCTATTTTGCTTAGGATAGCATTGAATATTTGAACTCTCTTGTGTTTGGAATCAATAACTAAACTATTCTATCTATCTATTTTGTGACACCTTTTGCTCTTAGTTTATTGTTGAAATTATGTACATTTCTTTAATTTAATGTTGAATTTATGATTTCCCCCACTTGGGTTTTCTCTTTTGAAATCTCACATTATGTACATTTCTTTAATTTAATGTTGACTATTCTGAATGTTTGACATTGTTGGCCCTGTTTGTGTGTTAAGTGTTATATTTTATCATGTTCATTGTGAACCTCTAATAGTATGTACAAGGGATGACATTGCAGAGAAAGTACCACATATGATTGTTGATTAGATAGAACTCTAGTTCAATAAATGAATTCAAAGATGGATAGAATGTGATTGAAATTCTATGAGTATATGAAATAAGTTAGAAAAGTGTGACTAGACAAACATGAAATTTTATAATATTGCATTAGTGAAGATCATGATGATTTATAAATTTTGTCTTTCGTGAATATTAAATGCATGCTTTAGGTGATAATGATTAATCATGAATACCTATGTTAGATTCCAATTAGGTTTGTATTTGATGTTGTAATATGCTTCTAGTAATTCTTGCCATTTGTTGGGGTGATGAACTAAATGTAGTAGGATTATCTCATTGTTCTTATTGTATTTTTACATAAGCTTGTATTGGTAGTAGTATAATCATGTGTATTGTCCTTGTTTGATCCTATTATTAGTGGATGAAAGTGTGATTTAATCCACCTAAGATTCTTATTTCCCCTTTTATGATCTTAAGATCGTGTATTGCCTTATGCTTGATACTCTTGACGCGATTGTATATGTGTTTAATGCACCATTGATCTTGTTATTTTGTTGCTTATGGATACTATATGCATCACTTAATATGCTAATTCCCCGACTACATGTATGGTTGACACTGTGTAGGTATGGGAAGTGCCCTTAGATAGAGCTTCCATGCCTTATGCTTTAATATATATATCTATTATATATTTATATGTATGCCTTTTTCTAGACTCCATGTTGGAGGTTTGCGTGAGTTGGAGGAGTTCTCCTTAGTGGTTCTATCATTTCTAGCCTAAAGATGGAAGAGGATGTGGTCCTGACAAGTGGATTGGGCCATCCTAAGCTTAGTTGGAGTTATAAGCGTGGGGTGTTGACCCTAGGGTGGGGTTCAGTATTACCTCATTGGTTGTAGAATCATGTTCAATATCGGGTTGAGTAAACCCTATCCCAGCTATAGATGAGCGTTTCACAATAGAGAAATCTTGCCTTACTCATATGCCTTGTGGTTAGTGGTAGTCATGTGGCCTTTCCTGCAGTACTTGAGGTTGTTGAGCCTCTAATTTGTGAGTACTCTTGGATGTGAGAGGTAAATTTCTTCACATTCATGCCTTCAAGTACCTTTTTTTTGGTCTTAGTTTTCGTTGAAAAGTTGATGTGGTAAGGAAACTTGGCTTTTGTAGGATCATGGTGGAATAAGTGAGATTTCTTTCAGATTTAAGTGAGCTCTTGATGAACGTGATGGTGTTTCATTGTCTTGTAGGATGATATTTCCCCCCTTATTTCAGGAGGAATCCCTTTGAGTTGGGTGCCTTGGTTAAGGAGAGATCATTGAGGGCATGGTTTTGTGTTTGGTTGTCTTGAGATGAGGTAGAGTTGGCTGAGGATGTGTGGTTTCTATTGAACATGTGGCTAGATGGAGTTCCTAGCACTGTGTGGTGGCTTGATTATTGGAGTTAGTGAGTTGTTATGCTCTCGTGGACCAAATGGTAGATATAATTCTCGATTGCTTTGGTGATGGTAAGAGAGTTGTGCGATTAGCCTAGAATTATCGATGGGTCAAAGGGTCATTTTTATATTCTCGATGTTATTGTTGGATTTTGCATTGAAGGTGCCTTGTTTTTTATTATAGGCTTCCAAGAGTAAGGCTAGCCCTAGGGGAGGAGGATGTAATGCCCCTCCTATTGCTATTTTGTATTATTTCTTCTCAATGTGGATTTGGATATGAGCCTATAATTATGCCATTCATTATAGGGTTTTTAACCTTTGTATGGTGTTTTGCTATAATTCTGGATGTTGCATTTGATTTCAGTGTAAGGCCTTGAGTTCCTAGCTTATGCCTTGATTGGATATATGTTTTTTGTTCGTGTTTAACTAGTGATGTTCTAGATTGGTTTATGATAATCAAGATTATGTTATTGCATTGAGATGTGTGCTTAATTCTTGTGTCATTGTTTTAGTGCATATATTAATGATATTTAAATTAATATACTGGCAATTTAATGATTAATTATGAAATGTGGCTTATATGTATTCGATTTAAGAGAATTTAATGATTTTGCTATTTGGGGGTATTTTGGGAGTAATTGGAATTATTTGTCCAATTTGATTTTTAATATTTTTTATATTTTGTCTCCAAAGTGGGTTTATATTGTATTTTGAAGTTCATTTTTTGTGACTTAGTTTTATTTTCAAATTTGGAGCTCTCAAAACCCTACAATAGGGTTTTTGATTTGCTGATTGGGAGGGACATTTTTGGCAAAATTTTGTGGGTAGAAGCTCCTTGGATCTGTGTGGACGAACTCATTATGCTACCCGAATTTCATAAGCTCTTTTGAAGCCTTTGGCTACATGTTTGATTTTGAAATTCTTCAACTTGAAGGTGAGCTTTCATCGATTCCTCTCTTGAGTATTTATGAAATTTCTTTTAATTCTTGTTGCTAATAGCTAGTAAATGGATTTAGAACATTTCTACAATTTGAATTTTGAATTTTAATAAAGATACGAATGGGTTGTGTTTTGAATTTTGAAAACATAGTTTTACAAAAGGAAATGCTACCTAATTTTTATTGGATTCTTGGATTTTATATTTTATTCCATAATTGAGTTGTTTTTCACCTATGGACCGATGGTTTTTCCTGAATTTTTGATTGGGCATGCTTGAAAGTTTAAGCTTTTTGGAGTTTCATCAACAATGGATTGCCTCCATGACTAGTTTTTGGCCAATTTGACCTTTTGATAAAAGAATGAATTTGATGTTTATAATGTGAAATAATAGTATTATATATGAAAATTTTATTGTTGGATCGATTTGGATCTGTTCTCTTGGCAATAGGGCTAATCGAGTATGTTTTGGATGCATGTGAAAATGTCAATGCATATTGTGTTTTATTGATGAATTTTGTAAATGTTAGAATCAATTGTGGTAATATATGGTCTTGCATATTGGCTTCTTGTTATGAGGTTCATGTTTTGATTTACTTGAGCCTAGGGTAGGTAATAAGACCAGTGATGGGAGTGGTGTCCAATGGGGGCCATGCTACATTAAAGGGGCCGCTAGGATAACTCATTGGACATTTAGTAATTAAGTGAAAACTAATAACACATTAAAAAAATGAACCAATATAAAGTAGATGCCCCTCTCATGTCCTAGAGTTCTTGTTGAGACTAAGGATGTGTTGGGAAGGCCTAGCTATCTATGTGGCATTTATCTAGTAAGATTGAGTCTCCTCATCCGTATGAGAGGACTACTGGATTTCATGTGTCATTCCTTAGAGCTATGTGATGAAACTCCCTGCTCTTGTTTCCTGTGTACCTAGCCCTATAGTTATGACTATCACCTGAAAGAGGATTTTCCTTCCATGTGACTGTGCTTATTAATGGATTCTAGAGGTATCCATATTTGATGGCCATTTTGGCATTGTGACCTCTTTGGTGATTGGTTTATGAGATTATATTATACTTGTTGTGTATGGTGTTGATTAATCCTTGTTGAGTTCTTTCATACTTGTTATATAAATGGATTTCATTGAGGTTATGCCTCTCTTTCTATTCATACATGGATGTAGCATTATGTACTTGGTTGATTGTATGTTCATGTTGAGTGTTACTCTGTGTTGCTCTTGTGTGAACCTATTTGTCTTCCTTGCTTGAGCATGTGACTGTTTGGGTCATGTGACTATCTCCACTAGCATGGTGGGGTTGGAACCTATTAGTTACACATGGTCAAGTGGCATTTCCAACCACTGTTGGGGACCGAAGGACTTGGATTGTGAGTGGTTGAAGAGCTCCTTCTCCTTCCTCAACACTTTTTCTTCTCTTTCTCTCATTCTTACTAAATGTAAGCTATGTATTTGGATGTAAGAATTGTATTCCTTTATGATTTGTATATGTAAGACTCCAATAGGAGATGCATGCAATATTGTAATATATTGTTGAAATAGATGCATCTTTAATTGACCGATGTTGGAACTGACCACTAGGTATGATCTTCTATGATTTTCATTTGATGTTATAATATGATATTATCATAGGAACACTTGGTTTGGTGCTTAAAATGAATGCATATTTGTTTCTTATTGTTTCAAATATTGAATTAGTCATCTCCCATCATGGTCATTAGATGTTGACCAAGTCCTTGTGGGATGGAGCTCTTGGGAGTCAATCTCGACCTAACCAGAACCACTCAATTGTGTTTTGTGATGTCTTATGGTGTATTTTAGTTTTTTTGGGCACTTAAGTGTCCCTTTGTGCTAGTTATGGGTGAATTGGGTTGAGTGGTGGTGAAGTGAGTCCTCATGGACTCCACCTTGTCTTGTAGGAGTCATCTGATGTCTGAAGACTTGACACATTTTCTCACCCTTTTTCCCAATATTCTCAACTCGGGGATCAGATGGTCATTCCAACTTCATTGGGGGGTTGATTATATATGGTGCTTAAAAACAATCTATCTGGGAAGCACACTAGTTTTGGACAAACACTTAGTCTCATGGACGTTAGTGCAGGTTCACTAGTTCGAAGGACACCAACGTGGGTCTGGGACTCCAACATGACCCAAGGACACTAGTGCGGGAAGAGGAAATTGATGCAAGTAGAGGACACCAATGTTACATGCTAGTGTCCTTCTGGCATGCTAGTGTCTAATATTTTTGTATGGTTTCGCCTTGGGAGTCTGTACTTGTCCGTTTAGTCTAGAAGTGATTTTGTGAGCTAGAGATGTCAGTTTGACCTAGTTTAAGATGTGTTGCAAGGATATAAATGTCAAGGAACCCTCTAAGGGGTCTTAAGTAATTTTTGTGTGAGTTTGGATGATTTAGGGGCATCTATTTGTATTCAAGGTTTCACTAGAGCCCATCCATGGCACTTAGGATCTAGTGGTTTGTCCTAGTTGACGAATCAAACTTGGTAAATTTGGGAATGGTATTCTATGATCCTAAAAATATCTTGGACCTTAACCTAATGTTTGGGAGACCTTTCCAATTTTTCATTTGGAAATTTTGAGTTTTTTAGTTTTTCGCTTGTGCGTTGTTGGCTATCGACAAAATTAATGTTACCTTGAGGTGAGCATTATACTTGTATCATTATGCATGATGACACTTTATTACTAAAAAAAAAATCATGCATTACTTGTGTATTTTTCTCTTATCCTCTAGGTTTCCTTGGTACGGCATTACATTTTCAATCAATCATTACAACTCAACATAGTTAACCCAAGGGCTTAGTGCATAACCTAGAGCTCAGATACCAAACGTAAGCTTCAAAACCCTTTAACTATATCACAAAACAAATAATATCTCAATAAATATAAAAATAAAATGAAATAAATCCACACACACATACATATATATCATAATACATCTTATATGTAGTGTGCCAAATCCAGGTATTAGCACATTAAACAAGATATACAAATAGTACAACTTAGGCTCTCACGCACGGTCAACTCTATACCAATAATGATTTAAAAATAATCAATGAAGCCTTTGACCACCACTGAACCACATGATCATCTGCAAATTCTAGAGATGAGAACATGGCTGAGCCACTTTTTCAGCCCAACCACAAAGTTTAAACTTCCTTGGAATTCTTCCTAACACAATGAAATTCGACCCTACAAATAATTCCTATAAACCTATAAATAATAGGCAAGAGGGAACGCCAATGCAACTTGACATATCTACATGCATTTCTAATTATGAACATGCAATGTCCTACTATCATTAGGATATGGCGAAGAAACACATCAATATAATTTTGCTAAGCTACATTCATCCATTCAATGAAAACATGGCTTTGGACAAAGCACTTGAAAATATCTGTTTTTTCTTGAATTGAAGATCAACCTTCTCTGTTATTCCATATTCAACACCCATCTCAAAATTTAAACCCATCACACATACATAAAAGTAGCCTACTTTATTTACAAAATTTAAACCCATCACACATGCATATGCCCTAACTTCTTTTCTTTTCATGCAAATGATATATATTATGATACAAAATGTATTTATTTTCCTACTATAAAATTTTGCAAAATATCATGTTATTGCATATTACTTTCCATGAAAAATAAAATCTACTTGTCTCTTCATGCATATTAATTTTCTGTAAGAACTTCATGCAATTCATATTTCAAATGCATATCTTTCTAAATTCATATTTTTCTAACCACAATCATGCTGATTTTGTAATAGGAAATAAGGAGATTATAATCATATAGAGAATGAGACAAGCATCTTTCTATGCTTAGTTTATATTTTAATTATCCTTAAGTACAGGTTGTGCATGCATTTCAAAGTATGTATCCCAGTCAAATGGTATATATAGCATTGCACGAATAAGTTGTGGGTTATACTAGAAATTACCATTCAACTTGAACCTAAGGTAAAATACATCTTATAATGTTTGTAAGTAATGAATTCCTTTACAATACTTTCATGTATTTCACTATATATATATAGACACACACACACACACACACACACACACACACACACACACACACACACACACACACACACACACACACACACACATGCACATACTCACACACACGTAGGCTAAAATATATAAGGTACTAATCTATTTTAGTAATCTTGAGGTGAGATGCTTGTTGAGGCCTAAAATTTATTTTAAGACAACGACCTTATGGGAAGTTCGGTGAGTGAGGGACCTATTGTATCTCGCTGAACAACCTCCAAGATTTTAGAAGCCAACTCTTCATATGAAAAGAGAAAAGGAAAGAGAGTTCTGAAAATAAACTATCTAAGGTGATGTGCCAAAAATTTATAATTTGAAACGTTCAAAAGCACAAACAACCATACATCATGTATACGATTTTAGGGCTTAATAATTTGAAACTATAACAATAGAACCTCAAAGATTCACTATGAGCATAATATATTTCAAACACATCCATATCAAATTGAAAGAGTAAGAGAAATGATTCAACCAACAAAAAGTTATTATTGAACAGATAAAAGCTTATACATATTTGAATGTTGCCTTAGAGCCTGTGCTATTGCAGGGCTCCAATGAAGCTGCAGGGTCAGCTCAAATTCCTCCCATAACCAACAGGGGCATGGTGCAAGAACATCAAGATGGAAACGTCCAGTCGATGTATGAGTAAAGCCGAGGGTAAATTCTATACCTATTTTGATGAGCATAACTATGGACGTTGGATGGCTCTCCATTTTTCAAAACTGTTGAGGATGGCCAGGTTGTGAAATTATAAGCCTACGTGGAATATTAATTATCCCAGGTAACAGGTGTTGGTCTCTTCATTTATTTCCACCGGTTCAACAAAACTGGTAGTAGAGACATTTTGTTAACTAGTTGGGTTGAGCCGGTAATGGAGGCTCTTTTTGAACTGGTTAATACGACAAACATTCTGGTATTAAAGTTCTGGTATGATACATCTGACAACCAGTTGGGGTAGATTTACTTGGTCTCTTCTTTTATTTCCACTGGTACAACAAAACCGGTAGTAGAGACATTTTGTTAACCAGTTGGGTAGTACCGGTAATGGAGGCTCTTTGAACCGGTTAATACAAAAGGAATGCCAGTATTAAAGTTCTGGTATAATACAACCGGCAATCGGTTGTGGTAGCTTTACTGTGTTCTGGTAACTAGAATCTTGCTCCCCAACTTTTCATGATATCCGGTTGTGGGGGTAGTTTTTTAAGGTTTCTTCTAGATTTGTCTTGTCCCGCTACTGTCAACTTTGGCCTCTATGAGGTTTGTACTATGGGCAGGTCCTATTTTTCCCTTTGGATCTTTGAGGGGTCCCTTCTTATAGCCCTGACTTCTCTTTTCATTGTATCTGAGAAAGGACATAGGTTTTTCTTCCTGATTCTTTCCCTATTGAGCTCTTGAATTAGTTATCTTATTAATATATATATATTAGTGGCTTGCCACTTTTGCCGAAAAAATAAAAAAGCTTATACATATTACAAAGATTTAATTCCCGTTCCAAAATTACATAGAACATCATTAAATTATAAGCATGAACAAAATAAGAGTAACGACCAAAACTTGGCATAATCTGGTTATCTATTATGCATAATACTAAACATGTTAAAGTTTGAAATACAGAAAAATAAAAAATATGTTTTGAATGTGAACCCCTAAAAAATGATCTTGCCTTGCTCTTTTATAACCTCTTTTGACCTCCAACACAGATTTTAGAGTAACAGTAAATATTCCCCCTCATGGTCGCGTGGTTACCAATCACGTTTTTCATTCCTGTGTTCCCACTAATTTTTTCATGATTGTTGGCACAACTGTTACAACAAAATGGCTGCTCAGATCAGTCTGTGCAACCTTAAAAATGGACATCCGCCATTAGATCGCATCTCTGCACTTTGCATGGGCCTTGGCATTTTCCAAAATTATGCCTTGTTGACGTGTGGCTCTAGCTAGCTGGATGGATGCGTGGCAAAAAGTCAAGGCTTCATTTACCTTTGAAAGCTCACGAGCAAGACACATGGTACACATGCGAGATGAGTTGGTGTCCTCACTTCTTCTCTTTGAAAGCTTGCCAGGAAGACACGTGGCAAACATGGTGCCAAAAGACTGGCCCCCCAAAAGTGGCTGAGGTGGGGATGGAAACAAGAATAGACGTGGTAGAAAAGAAGAGCCTGGTGAAAACAAAGAAAATGGGCTGATTCAAAATCATGCCCAGCTGATGCGTGGAAAAGAGGGAAGAGGCCTTAAATAAACAAGTTTGAGTGCCAAAATAAAATAATGAAGGGGCGTAGAAAAGGCTAAGGATTTTATCCACAACTTTTGGCGACTGAACTGGGCGATCTTCCTACAGATAATTAGCCTTGGAACCCTGGTCTTTTAGATCAAAAATTAAAAAAGGACAACATCTCAAAGCTATGAAAGTGTGGCCTGCAAAGGAGACTACTCTTCCTTCGAAGTCTAAGTTTGAGCATATAAAAATGCATAAGCTTATTCTAACTAGATTATCTCCTTGAAAGGTAAACCACTCAACATCCCAAATTCTTGCTCCAAGTGAAAACTAAGCTGCGCTAAAAGGTGGATGATGCTTTCAATGTTAGAGGTGTTGGGAACGACTCCAAGTGCTTGTAAATAAGATTGATCTTCTTGACATTACTCCAGAAGCTGCATTATTTGTTCCTTTGTTGCCACCAAGTCATATGAAAGAAAAGGAGATGTCAAACCAATCTGTATGAAATATTCAAACCACCTCTTAATATGAGAGGTGGTAGCCATTAACACATTCAAACACTCTCTTGCATGTAAAGCTGGCCTATTGCAATTAATAAACTTGTGGGCTTTCCCGATAGCTAACCTGTGATCTCCTACACCCACGACTTCTAGAACATAATCTGCTATGGTGTATAATTTTTCTATTAACATCTCAGCCTTAGGTACCTTTAGTGTAATATTTTGTGAGATCTATTCCACCACATTCTCCACCTCCGAACTCAACCAGTGAGCATCCACAACAAATCGCAAGGATGACTAGATAGTATTGATAAACACTTTAATGTTCTCCCAATATGAAAAAAGCAGCTGCTGTAAAGCAAAAATAAAGTTAGCTTGAGGGGTAGGTGCTACACTTGATGTTTGGAGCAGACTAATTTGTGCATCCTTTGAGGCCACCTCTATCATTAGTCCTTCAATTTTTTTTTGACTCCACTATTTGTTGCTTCTCCCAAGAAGTCTAAGCATCACAAAGCTCGTTATCAAATTATGTCTTCTTGTCTAGTAGGTAGTGCTGCATTTAAACCCATGAGGTTGCGAAGGCAGCGTATTCCCAATTCATGTGGGAGAGCTCTTTGAGCTTATCATGAAACTAGCTATCTACTTCTTGCTTGGCCTGTTTTTCTTCTGCTAGTTGAATATAGAGCTTCTTTATCTCTTGCTTGACCAGATCTCTCTTCACAATCATGTTTTGCAATTGTGTTGGAAGTGAGTCACATTCACAAGGATTGTCTTCATGTACTTGACCTCTTGGTCTTTTTCCTGCAACCTTTTAGAAAGATCAACCCTTTCCTTTTGATTATTTTGTACTTGGGATATCAACTTATTTAGTTCCTCTTAGAACTTAGCCCTTTCCTCTTGACTCTACTGAGAAAGAGTGGAGGTCTTTACTTGCAATTATTTTGATAGCCGGGTGATCTTTGCATCTTTCACTTTTCTTTTGACCTTACTCTTCAAATTTTGCAACTTAGCTTCTCTTTTCTCCAAGAAGCGACTGACCTTTAGAAAGTTCATGGTTGCCACTTTCTACGTCTCTTACATAAGATCAACTTTGTCTTGATGCCACGCCTGAATTAAGTTGATACCTACCGCATGAACTATATAATCTTTAGGCTGCATTTGTTCTTTTGATTTGATTATGTTTAGTATTCTGGATGCGAACATGATGGTCTAATGCGCCTCATTAAAAATGGTCTCTGTAGACGTATAAAAATGACCATATTCCTAAATGAATATTTTATGTTCATTTCTCTATTTAATTAAATCCAATTTAATTAAATTACCCGCATTCCTCTATTTAATTAAGTAAATTATTCAATTTATTTAAATTAAATTCACTATACCCATTTAATGAATAAATCATTTTATTCAATTAAATCCCCCCTATCCACTTTGAATTAAATTCAAATTTAATTAAATAGTTATCCTGAATTGAATAAATCTAATTTATTCAATTTCCCCAAATTGCAACCAAATTGAATAAATCATTTATTCAATTAAATCCTATCATCCCTCCATCCACTTGCAAAATCCTACATCTCCCACTTGCCTTCCTAAACCCCTTTCTAATCCCTTCTAGACTCTTCTAATCGCTTCTAATTAGCCTAACCCATCTTCTAAACTTTGTCACATCCCTAAGCAAGGGAAGGTCACTTCTTAATTCCTCAAAGTCTTTGATAACCATTAAAGGCTTCAAGCCTTCAACCACTTAATTCCTCAAAGTCTTTGATAACCATTAAAGGCTTCAAGCCTTCAACCACTTAATTCCCCAAAAGTCTTCATAACCATTAATGGTTAACTCAAACCCTCTTACATGGTTAAAGAATTTCTTTTAACTCAACCTTCATCCAACCCAAGGGTCTCATCAAGCATTTAATGCTTTGACCATGATTATCTCTTAATCATTTGCACAAGGGTTTATCCTTGGATTAACTCTTAATCCAATGGGTAATCTTAATTTAGACTTGACCCTTACCTTCTAGATAACCCTAAGGTCTTCTCAGGAATTTAATGCCTCCAACCCCTTCTCTCAACCCAACCCTATGTTGACACTTGTCACCATTTCATTGGTGCCAATTACAAACATGGATCCCCAACTTTCAAACTCAACCCTTGATCAACTCTTTCAATCCTGACCATCCATTGCCCTGTTTTTGCTATAAATAGAGCTCTCATTCCTCCATTTTGGATCATCCTTCAAATTTGTAGTATCATACTTATGCTCAAATACATTCAAGCTTTCATATCTCATTTTATGTTCATCATTTTAGCCTCTTTTAAATCAAGAACTAGTCTAAATATGCATGTTTAGAATAATTTATTTATCATTTAGCTCAATCATAGACTAAATATATCATGTTAGGATAGTACTCATACTAACCTTGTCAATCTTATCATCTAGTTTATTGGATTTCTAAGATCATGCATAGCTTAGGATGCATCTCATACTAAAATCTATCAAAGCATCCCTCGTTCTTGCATTTGCCATCCCTAAACCATTTTGCTCAGTGATCTGAGAGCAAAAACATTGGTTTGAGGGACATTGTAAGATAGAGAACCATGGGACCCACCTTTGGAAGTTGAGTTATACTTCATTACTCTATAGCTTGCACCAAGAAGTCCTGTGTGTGTGTGTGGACAGGTATTTTGGAACATTTTTCACATATTGAGTTCTATCGACCCGCTTTTCCCGCATACAGTCTCTATGTGAGCTATGATAGGTCTAGTAGCATCCTTCTCCCTTCTCTTTTGGGCATGTTTAGCCCGATCCATTTTGGTTGCATCATCTTGGTCTTTGAACTTAGAGGGAGACTGTATATATTGTCCTACTATAGGATATCCAAGAGGTAGAGAAAAAGGAATTGGGACTATGGCAGACCCAGATTGAGCTTGCTTAGGCATATTTAACACTGACGGAGAAAACAGTAGAATGCTCTACAACTGCCTTGAAATTGCAAGGGATGGTGAAATGGTCATACCAAATGTAAGGGATAATGAGACTGTTGTTGTAATTTGGGGGGAAAGGTTTGATGCTACTAGGGAATTAATCGACACAATGGTGGGATTGGCGGAAGCCATAACAAAAGGTAGGACCACTTGTGGAGAAGTAAATACTGGGTTTGCCATGGGGATGAACACTAAAAATTGAGAAGAAATTATTGTTGGAATAGAGTCCAAAGTAGAAACACTGGCAACAATTGATGAAACAGGGGATGAGGACACAACTAGATTAACTAAAGACTGGGAAGCCAAGAGAGGGGGAGAGAAATATACCTGGCTCACTAGAGCGAATGAAGTTGAGACTGAAGTTACCATTGATTCCACAAAATTTTCCTGAGTGTCATTTGTCATTTATTTCTTCTCCAGCTATGGGCTACTTCCTCCTTCTTGGTGAGGCTACCGAGTATTTAGTTCCTCTTTTTTGTGTTTCGGGTATGTGGTTGTCAGATTGTTGGATGTTCCACACTCACTGAGGACTTTGAGACAGGGGAAATTATAGGTTTCTTTCCCTTTATCTGTTGTATCTCGTATACCTCTTCTTAATAATCACCCCCTTAGTATCACCATTCTCATGGTTCCATATATCATCAAAGGTATCATCCTATGGATTATCTTGTAAATCTGCATTAAGATCATTTACCTCTAGTTAGAACGTCTAGAAGTTGAAGATTTTTTTCTTCTCTCCAAACCCTCCCTATGAGTTTCTTTCTTAGTGACACACATATCTTTCTAGAAGGATCCATTCACACTATGACCTTGTAAAAGGACAACCAGGGTGGCCTCTCTATAAAAGATATTGACAAGATGTTAGGGTCTAGGTGCATGGTTGGGTCATCTGAGCGCAAGTTTCGTTGTTCCTCCTAGTATGGTGGAGAAACATGGGAAACACTGACTTTAAGGTCTGATAGGCAACCATCCGAGTCATAATTCCATTTATCTTCAATGTACACAGGTCCAAATGGGCAAGATTAGCTGCAAGAAGATTCTCAGCTCCTCGCTTTTCTAAAATAATTGGTTCAATAGCCAATGGAGGCTCATAAATGCCAGTTTGATGTCTTCTAGCTTCATGCATTTTATCTACCATTAAAATATACATAAATATTTCTATGGAAAGGATTCTATTTGTTAGGCAGGTAGGGAGTTAGAAGAGTTCTTAAGAAAAACCATGCATGCAAATGACTTTAAAGTCTTCCCCTAAAAACTAGTCACATAGGGGTTTCTAATTTAACATAAATTCGACTTTCTTGCTAGAAATCCTAGTATGGTATTTTTCCCAACTTAATTAATCTTCTAGGATAGGGATTAGGAACCGGTTTGAAAAGTAATAATAATCATGAGTAGAAGACATGACATGGGTGTTGGATATTGTTGGAGTTTGTTGGTCATTGCCGCTGCTAGGATATGTTATTGTCATTTATGTCAACATATTCCTTTGATTTGCTCTGGTGGTTGCAAATTGGGAAGATCTTATGATCCAGTTTTGCAGTTTTGTTTTTGTTGTGTTGGTACTTTGCAGAGTTTAGTATTTTCTTCGGTATATTTTGGTATGATTAGATCTTCAGTTGATATTTTGGGGTATTGTTTGGTATGGTCTTGTGTATCTTCATTCCATATGGATCGTGTTTTGGTGCTCCACGAGTTAAGTTTCTTCATGATAGTTGCTGATTGGTTGTGTTCTTGAGTTTCAGATGTTGATCGATGAAGATTTGATAAGTGGTGTTTGTGCAACTGTTATTGATGATTCTAACGTGCTTGCTAGTGTTTCCTAATTATGTCATATTTGTTTTAGTGATCTCTATTGATCGTTGTGCGAGTTATTGGTGGTTTTCATGAACCGGTGATGATTTTTTGTGTTATATGGTTTTTTTGGTGGTGTAGCGTGTTGTAGTTGATCTTGGCATGATTTCTGGTGGAGTTGAGCATTTGGGAATTTGAATTAGGTCCATGTTATGTCATATAAATCATTATATTGGTCTGGTGGTTGATCTTTGTATCGTGTTATGTAATTTTATAATTATGAGTTGGGGGTTTTGCCGACCTTGTTGTCAAGGTTGATGAATTATATATAGGTGATATTGTCATGTCATTTGTGTATAGAGGTTGTGTTTGCATGATCAAAGAGTGGTATATGTGCGAGAAAGTGATTCATCCTTCAACATAGTTATTGAGTAGAGATTGGTGTTGCAGGGTAGACATTTGTGCTTAACCGAAACTATAATCAAGCATTTGGAGATGCTATTCTTTCAGTTCATTCCTTGCAGAGTGTAGTCCGAATCTTTTTGTAAGTCAGTGAGACTTCCCTGAGGGTTGTAGTCTTTTGGGTCATTATATTTGAGCAGTGAGCTCTAGCTAGTGTGCCTGAATACATGTGCATTCCCCATTGCAATATTTTCACATACTACTGCAGAGTATTATCTTACTATGGGTAGGTTTCCACCGTGGTTTTTCCCTTAATCGGGTTTTCCACGTCAAAATCTTGGTGTTGTGTGTTGTGCTTTCAATTTGCTTATCTTTGTTATTGTTGTAGTTTATCAGATTTGTATTTGTGATTAAGTTTGTAGATCCGGTGAAGAATGATTCACCCCCCCTCTCAGTCTTCCTTCATTGTTGTTGCCATCAATGGGTCCAGGTTGACACGAGATTTTTACAATTTTTCTCATCGACCATAGATAACTGTATATGTTGACTAAAGAAGTTTGGGTTTTGATGCAAAAGCATATGATCTAGAAAAGATAATTACCTGAACTTAGTTGTCAAATCAAAGTTACTCAATTCCTTGATCATACCCTTTTGAATGATTTCTGCAAAATCAAAGCAAAAAATAATATTTTTCTTTCTGGGTTTAAATCCTAGGCCATCTTGAATTCATGCACATCTTGATTGTTGTCAAGGCTGAAAATGAAAGTCACCATGGATAAAGTGTCATGCAAATCTTGATTAAATCTTTTAATGGCTATTGGAAACCTAGGAATTTGACTCTCTCTTTTACCTTTCTTCAACTCAATATTATAGAAATTGAGGCGGTCTTTCCTGGTAATCTAGTACTCTTCCATCTTTTCTCTAGTAAACTTTTCAACACCCGCTGAGCAGGCGAGAATGAAAAACATGTCTCTAATTTCATCCACACTGATTACCACTTTAAGGTCCTTACCCTGAATTACTTCTATACCTCTTTCAAAAAATTTGATGCATGCTTGTAATAGCTTAGGGAAAAAGTGGATAAACAAAACCATGTACTAAGGGAGACCACACTGCCATAGTCTATAACCTAGGGAGTATAGTATTTTTTTCTTCAGTTTCTCTTGCATTTTTCTGTAAGCACCCTCCCACAGGGTCTTTGTATTTGTGCACAAATCAGGGCCATGGACATTATCTGACTCATCCCCTGTTTGGTCCCAGAGACAACTGAGAGTTGGGGGGGGGGGGGGGAGGGGGTGAATTGGTTGTCTAATAAATTCAACCAAAACTTAATGCTTAATGCCGGTAAACCAAACTTTTTGTCGGTAGACAGTTTTATTAGTTAATTGCAGTACCGGTAAAGATTAATGCATGAAACAGAAAGACAATAACATCCACAACACACAACAAAATATTTGTACGTGGAAACCCTGTAAGGGGAAAAACCACGGTGGGAAGCCTTACCCACAATCAAATGATACTACTGTAGATAGTATGTGTGTACAATATGGAGTCTGCACATGTAGAAAGACCAACTTCCTAGAGCTCACTGCTGCTCAATCACAAAATGAGAGTCACATTGACTACAATTGGATGGTTAAATCCAATGATAATGTACTACATAAAATAGCATCTTCATATGCTGGATTCAGTACCAGTTTAGTTTTGATTGCCTTCAAAAAAACTTCCTTCAAGCTTCAAATGATGTCTGCGTGTATAGCTCTGCTTATTTTTACATATACCTTATTAAAATTCTTTTTCCAATCGTATATCAATCTCACAAATGAGATCTTACATTTATACCATAACCTAAGACCAATTGAATAGGTCAGCTCACTAAAAGATATTACAATAAAATCAATTATAGATAAATCAATATCCAATGCATGATGTCGGCTCAATACAATTACAATAATAATAAATCATCTCCATAACGTGTCATGCTGATTTGGAATAGATATGCCTGTCGGTGTATATCTTGGACCTATTTGCGGGTAACAACAAATATGCAAACCCGAATAAACAAATAACCAAATCGCCAAAACCAAGTGATCGAATAATGTCTTCGACATAACCAAGTAGTCTTCAAGTCATTCCAAGTGCCGATGAACAATATAATCTGCCGGTGAACCAAATACTGGTGACTGTGCATAAGTCTCTGACTTGCCGGTGAACATAACCAAAGATCTCCAAGTGCTGATAAGTGTTGACAAGTGATGACAGGTGTTGATATCAATGAAAAAACAATATCAACATATCCAAAATACCAACAATCTCCCCCTTTGGCATTGATGGCAACACAAGATGGAAAAACTATCAAAGTGCTAAAACAGAAATGCCAAAAACCAAAAACCAACAATCTCCTGAAGAGATCATTAACCAGAAATCAAAATACATAATTTCTCTCCCCTAGAATAATTTCTCCCAAAAGATATCTCTCCCCAAAGTGTTTTTAAAATGTTTTTCCATAATATCTCTCCCCATTTGACATCAAATGCCAAAGCATTACAAAATACCAACTACTCCCCCTGAGAAGTAGCTCTCCTCATCAAAGCCAGAATAAAAGATTTCTCTGTTAATTCCGTCGGTTGATGACAGACATAAACTGTCTAAGTCTCTACCGGTGGGGGTAGGACTCCAAGTTGCTCTATGAGATATTCAAAAGTCTCCTTAGGCAAAGGCTTTGTAAAAATATCTGCAATCTGCTCTTTAAAATTCACATAAACCAATTTCACTTCTTTTGCTTCAACATTCTCTTTTAGAAAATTGAATTTGATAGAAACATGTTTAGTCATATAGTGAAATACCGGGTTCTTTGATATATCAATTGCTTCCATATCATAATAGTAAATAGTTATAGGTTCCTTGCATTTTACCTTTATGTCCTTCAACATTTTTTTGATCCATAATACCTGTGTACAGTTAGTTGCTGCTGCAACATATTCTGATTCTGTTGTTGATAGACTTGTACAACTTTGTTTCTTGCTCAACCATGAAATTAGTCTACTACCAAGAAAAAATACTCCACCGGGGGTACTTTTTCTATCATCCACATCTCCTACCCAATTAGCATCTGTGTATGCACATAAGTCAAAATTTTCATCTCTAGGATACCATAAACCAAGATTTGTAGTGCCTTGTAAGTACTGGAAAATCCTTTTCACTGTTGATTCATGATTTTCTTTAGGATTAATCTGAAATCTTGAAACAATACATACTACATTCATAATATCAGGTCTTGTTTGTGTCAAATACAGTAAACCTCCTATCATAGACTTGTATCTAGTCAGATTAACAGGTGTTGATTCATCTTTCAAAGATAATTTATCAGTTGTAGTCATAGGTGTGCTTACTGGTTTACAATTTTCCATGCCAAATTTCTTTAGTAATTCCTTCAAGTACTTAGATTGACATAGGAATATACCTTTAGCAGTCTGTGAAATATGCAATCCTAAAAAGAATTTTATCTCTCCAATCATAGACATTTAAAATTCTTGCTACATTTTGTTAGAAAAGTCATTACACAACCCATCTTCTCCTCCAAAGATTATATCATCAACAAAAACTTCAATAACCAAGATGTCATCATTAGTCACTTTGTAGTATAGATTGCTATCAGCATTACCTTTAGTGTATCGAAGCTTTAAAAGATATTTGTCCAATCTAGCATACCAAGCTCTAAGAGCTTGTTTTAGACCATATAAAGCTTTCCTTAACCTGCAAACCATGTCTTTGTTATCTGTCAAAGAAAATCCATCAAGTTGTTCAATATAAAATTCTTCTTCAAGATCTCCATTCAGAAATGCACATTTAACATCCATTTGATATACTTTATAGTTCTTGTGTGCTGCAAAAGCCAATAAAAGTCTGAGTGCCTCAATTCTAGCTACCGGTGCAAAGGTTTCATTGTAATCAATTCCTTCTTTCTGTGAATATCCCTTACACACTAATCTTGCTTTGTTTCTGATTACCTTACCATCTTCATTAAGTTTATTTCTGAAAACCCATTTAGTTCCAATTACATTTTTGTCTTTAGGCTTGGGAACTAATGACCAAGTGTTATTCCTTTCAATTTGTTCCAATTCATCTTCCATAGCTTTAATCTAATATTTATCTTCACATGGTTCATTAATTGATGTAGGTTCAATTTGAGAAATAAGACATACCTCTTCATTTGCCAATCTTCCTCTAGTTACAACTCCTTGAAATTTGTCTCCAATTATCTGATCTTCATAATGATTCAATCTTACATACAGGGGTGTTTTTGCTTACTGTTGTTCTTCAGTGATTGTTGAATCTCCAGATGATGCCGGTGTAATTGGATCATCATTCTATATCGCTTTATTCATAGTAGGTTCATTTGTGATTATCTCTATTGCCAGGTTCAAAGTCAGTGTAACTTGAATTTCCTCTAAATTGTTCATCAATCTTCACATTTCACTCTCAACAATTTTCTGCAATCTCTTGTTAAAACATCTATATGCCTTGCTCTTAGATGAATAACCAAGAAATATTCCTTCATCACTTCTAGGATCAAATTTTCCAATATACTCATCTCTTCTAATATAGCATTTACTTCCAAATATTCTGAAATATTTAAGAGTAGGAGTATTACCAAACCATAGTTCATGAGGGGTCTTACTGGTTTCACCTCTGATGTGAACTCTGTTGAATGTATAAACAACTATATTGACCGCTTCTCTCCAGTATATATGAGGTAGATTTGCTTCTGATATCATACTTCTGGCTGCATCCAAGATAGTTCTGTTTTTCTTTTCCACAACTCCGTTCTGCTGGGGTGTCTGGGGTACTGATAATTCTCTTCTGATCCCATTCACTTCACGGAATGTATTAAATTCCTTAGATGTGAATTCACCTCCTTGATTTGATCTTAAACATTTGATTTTCTTGTCGGTTTCATTTTCTACCATCACCTTGAATAGCTTGAATTTCCCAAATGCTTCAGATTTCTCCCCGAGAAAAGTAACCCAACACATTCTAGAATAGTCATCAATGATTAGCATAAAATACCTATCTCCTTGTATACTTCTAGTTCTTTCTGGACCACATAAATCAGTATGAATTAAATTAAGAACATTGTTAGACTTCTCTGGAATACTTTTGAAAGTTTCTCTAACATGCTTTCCAAATCGACATTCCTTACATACTGGATTGTGAGGTTTAACAATCTTAGGTAAATCTCTTACCGCCTTAGTTGTGCTGATTTTCACAATGCAATCAAAATTTACATGACAAAATCTTTTATGCCATAACCAACTTTCATCAATATGTGCAATCAAACATGCTTTCTTATTGTTGTTCAAATGAAGATATTACCTCTAGTCTGATTACCGGTTGCAATTTCCAAACCAGTTTTGTTTAAGATTTTGCATTTACCATTCTTGAATTATAACTGAAATCCTTTCTCAACTAATTGACCAACACTCAAAATATTATACTTCAAACCTTCAACATAGTAAACATTATCAATATTGTTCTTACCATCAAAAGATATAGTGCCTTTTCCTTTGATCAAACAAGCTTTATCATCTCCAAATCTTACTAGACCTCCATTGTATTCCTGAAAGGTTAATAATTTACTCTTATCACCAGTCATGTGATGTGAGCATCCTGAATCAATAATCCATTCATCCTTATCTTCAACTTTAGTTTCCAAGGCTTGCTCTACCAGTTGAAAAATAGGTGTCGGTTGATCTTCTGTTATAGCAACAAAATCCCATCCATTGTTTGTCGGATCCTCATCAGAATCATCAGTAACTCCTTCATCAACATAATAACAAGATTTGTCTCTATTCTTCTTAAACTTGTATTTCTGATAATCAGGGTTAGGCTTATATGTTCTCTTAGCTTCTTCTCTTAATCTTGCATGTCTATCAGGACATCTAGAAGCCATATGACCAATCTTATTATAGTTAAAACATATAAAGGGTGTTTTACCTTCATACTTACTTCCAATTGGACCTTTAGGCATTTTCCTTGCAAATAGTGCTTCAAGTTCTTCATTCTCCTTCCTGATATCTTCAAGTTCTTTTGCATAGAAGGCTTTCCAATCAGATTTATCAGATGATGATGATGATGCAGATGATGATACCTTGAAAGCTAGGTCTGTCTTAATAGTAGTAACATGACCAAATTCCTCAAGTTCAAAAGCTGAAAGTTTTCCAACCAAGGTGTCTCTAGATACTTATGCATTAGGCATTGTTCTCAATTCATTTATAGCAGTAACTTTCATTTTATATGCCGGTGGCAAAGCTCTTAAAACTTTAGAAACAATCTCATCTTCACTTAAGGTTCCTCCACAACATTGTATACCCAAAACAATTTCATTTACTCTTCCCATAAAAACATAAATTCTTTCATCTTCTTCCATTTTCAAACTTTCATGCCTGACCCGGAAGCATTCAAGTTTTGCAATTTTGACTGTGGAATCTCCTTCATTCAATGTTTCCAGTTTGTCCCAAATAGGTTTAGCAGTAGATCTGTTTGATAATCCCATGACCTGCTGATCTGACAATGTGCTCAAAAGTGCTTCTCTTGCTTTGCAATCATTTTCTTCATCTTTAGCCAAGGTTGGTGGATTAGGTTGACCTTGAGTAGCAGCAGTATAAACATTCTTTGTAACATCCCATATGTCCTTTCCAATGCAATTCAAATGTGTCTCCATCCTGATCTTCCATATGCCATAGTTAGTTCCATCAAGTTTCAAACTGTCCTTCCTGAAATAGTTAGAAGACATTGGATCTCCTCAAGCTGTTAAACTTCTGCATAAAGAGGACTATGCTCTGATACCAATTGTTAGGTCCCAGAGACAACTGAGAGGGGGAGGGGGTGAATAAGTTGTCTAATAAATTCAACCAATATTAACTTAACCAAAACTTGATGCTTAGTGCCGATAAACCAAACTTTACGCCGGTAGACAGTTTTATTAGTTAATTGCAGTACCAGTAAAGATTAATGCATGAAACAGAAAGAAAATAACATCCACAACACATAACACAAATATTTGTACGTGGAAACCCTGTAAGGGGAAAAACCACGGTGGGAAGCCTTACCCATAATCAAATGATACTACTGCAGATAGTATGTGTGTACAATATGGAGTCTGCACATGCAGAAAGGCCAGCTTCCTAGAGCTCACTGCTCAATCACAAAATGAGAGTCACACTGACTACAATTGGATGGTTAAATCCAATGATAATGTACTGCATAAAATAGCATCTTCATATGCTGGATTCAGTACTAGTTTAGTTCTAATTGCCTTCACAGAAACCTTCCTTCAACCTTCAAATGATGTCTGCGTGTATAGCTCTGCTTATTTTCGCATGTACCTTATTACAATTCTTTTTCCAATCGTATATCAATCTCACAAATGAGATCTTACATTTATACCATAACCTAAGACCAATTGAATAGGTCGGCTCACTAAAAGATATTACAATAAAATCAATTATAGATAAATCAATATCCGATGCATGATGTCGGCTCAATGCATTTACAACAATAATAAATCATCTCCATAACGTGTCGTGCTGATCTGGAATAGATATGCCTGCCGGTGTATATCTTGGACCTATTTACCGGTAACAACAAATATGAAAACCCAAATAAACAAATAACCAAATCGCCAAAACCAAGTGATCGAATAATGTCTTTGACATAACCAAGTAGTCTTCAAGTCATTCCAAGTGTCGGTGAACAATATAATCTATTGGTGAACCATATACCAGTGACTGTGCATAAGTCTCTGACTTGCCGGTGAACATAACCAAAGATCTCCAAGTGTTGATAAGTGTTGACAAGTGATGACAGGTGTTGACATCAATGACAAAACCATATCAACATATCCAAAATACCAACATCCCCTACAAGGATTGAATTTATATGAGTTACCCTTGAAGTTTCCCTTGTGTTCAGATAGTTTGGTTTGTTTGGAATTCTTGCTGAAGAGTAGGATATGTCCCCAAATACATCCACTACATTCATGGGAGTAGATGGTCTGATGGCTTCTTTGCAATCTGAAGCTTCCTTTATGGCCATACTACTTTCTTCACTTTTCTTCTGCAATTTAATGCATCTAATTCATTCTTTTGATGCCTTTGGTGATCTCTTTGCATGCTTCAAATATTCAACACTTAGTTTATTTTACTTGCCTTTAACCCTTTAACTTGATTTCAAGTTAAACATGTAGTTAAACACCGCACCTTAAGCATGCCGATAATCATGATTTTATGCAAAAATTAATTCTTTGTTCATGAGCGTGTTAGAATATTGTCATTATTGTCATTGATGTCAAATCTGGTTATCTGGTTTGGATTAGATGGTGTATGCTGTTTGAAGCAGTTTTGGTATTGTAGTTCTGGTATTGCTAGAAAAAAGGTATGAGATATGATGCAGGGCATAAATGACCTACTACAATTATTTCCAAAATATCCGCATCTCTGGAATCCTGAGTTGTACTTATCTTGGTTTACATTCTGTCGTAGTATCAGTTGTAGCTGATTGTATCTATCATGTTTTATGTTCTGGCATCTGTGGTATACGTGGTATCTGTATTTTGGAGTTAGGAGTTGTTGTGCTTGGAGTTTTGTGCTTATGGTTCCGTATCCATGGGTCTGGAAGACCCTTGTTCTATTTCGGTAATTAAGGTATATGTATCGGTAAATAAAATGTGTGAAGTGTGTAGAAGATCTTATGGAGGTTGACTTTGTTCTCATGTTTTTTGGTTAAGGCTTTATTGGATAATGCGTTGATCTGAGCAACATATTATTTGTGCTTGGCTGAGATATTATCCTAGTGTATAAGATTTCTGGTATATATATGTGTGTACATTTAGAAGTAGTAAGCGAAGTGTGTGGAAGTGTGATAGAAGAAGTGCAAAGTTGTGGTCAGTGTTGCAATAATCCTTTACTGGATATGTTGCAGGTATTTGTGGACAGTGGTATAGTAATCCTTTATCGTATCTACTATAAGTTTTGTGATTTGTGATTTGAGCTTAATCTGGAACTAATCTCATGCATTTGGAGATGCAACTTTCCTTAGTTCATTTGTATCTATTGTAGTAAGCATTTCGACAATGAGACGCTTTTGTAATTTGGCAATGAGCCTTCCGGTAGTGAGCCACCCCATTTTGTAAACACCATATAAATAGTTATATTATCTTGAGAGCTAACACTCTTCATTGTTTTTCCCATTTGGGTTTTCCACATATAAAATTTGGTGTTCCATTTGTGGTTGTTTTTCTTGTTTATTTTGTATTTGCTATGTGATATTGATAAGCTTAATTAATGAAATTGGTATATTAATAAAAGGTTAAGAAGTTGTGGAAATTTTTAGAATATGTGGGAATACTAATTCACCCCCGTCTCAGTATTCTGGTCTATTCAACCAATTCAACAGAGCGAATGCCACCTCACTGCAGTACTTGATTATCCTTTCCTTGAAAGCCATTTTTTTTGGTATTTGAGTCTCAAGTAGCTGGTACAGGCCTTTTCACATGATTTTCATTGAAAGTGGGCTACATAAAGCCTTAGCATGAGGCTTAATTTCTTGATTTTATAGGAACTTGATAGCTCTCAAAATTGATTGCTTGTGAATTTTTAATTTTGAGCTTAAATATTGAATTTTCTGGTTTTATTTGCATCTTCTGTCAAGGTCCAAGGTCTAGGATTTAGGATTTATCAAAATTTCTTATGTCTTGTGAAGAAATCCTAGCAATGATATATTTCGTCATTACTTTTTCCCACTTAAAGCCGAGGGTTTTTTACCATGGGCAGGGCCATTTGATTCTTTAAGTGATAAGTGGTGGTCGACCGGTTTATGAAATGATTCTCCTAAAGTCGTGTGCAAAATTTTCCCTAGTCAGTCTCTTTTAAATATTTATGCTTGCGCCTGCGTTTTATTTTTCTAAGTTGAAAAATCCTAAATATTTCGACCAGTTGCTAAAGACATAATGAATCCGACGATCTGCACTTCCCCGTTGTTAAAAGTGCAGTGAAGATAAAGACCACTGCATAGCGAGATGATGCCACATGTTTTCAATGGAAAACGACAAGCTGATGGTGTAGCCGGTCGAAGCCTTGTCTTACCGGTTCTTAGGCGGTAAAAACCGGTTTACTAACAATCCTATCAATTGGCACATGTTCAAGATGAATGATGATGTTATGTCCTGAGGAAAAAGGTGCCCGAATTTTAATTCTAAAAGAATTAACGGGCACTGTGCAGAGCAATTAAAGTGTGAACAGATCTGACAACCCCCGTATCCCCGCGATGGAAGTTGCAAGGAAGTTACAGACCATGGCATCACGAGATGATTCCACGTGTCTCGGGCTGACCAAGAAGACTTATGGTGGGGCAACTGACAAAGTCTGCTCAAAAGATGATATGGCGTTGATTAGTCATGACTTCATGGGTCCACATATACAGATGGAAGGTCAAATGCTACATCGATAAATAATGATCGTTTGATTTTCCAGGCTGGGTAAGGGGTATGTGCAGGATCATGGTGTGCCAAAATAGGCTCTTAAGTGACAATGAAATTTCAGAAAATCAGAGTTATGTAGCTTGAAATGAAAATTTGAATAATTTGTGAACATTATTTTTAAAATATGTAAGAAGAGAATATATATAAAATTGAATGTAGTTTCTAAGCTACTAGTTGTTTTTGAAAAAAAAAATCCTATTTGACGAAAATTTCAAATTTCAATGCAGTGCTACTAAAATTTCAGGAAAAAGATAAGAAGTAGATGTATGTCTGACCACCCTAATCATAATTAAATCATAATATTTTTTTATAATATTTATAATATAAGTATTAGACTCATGTCCGGATGTGACACATATTTTTTTTATAATTTTTTATAAAGTAAATAATTATTTGTGAACTTTTTACTACAACTTTTCAAAAACTCCTACGTCTGACCACCTTAACTTGGTCAAAAAATTATGAATTTTTTTTTTTTTAAATTTTTCCCTATAGTAGATGAAGCATAGGATGTGATGCATGTTTCAGATTCAAAAAATATTATACCGTTTAAAAGTTATGAGTGTTTTTCAACCAGTCTATCAATCAGGACTATTGTCAGAATTGAATTAGAAAATAAATAACAATTAATTATTAAAGTCGAAATAAGAAAAGCCTTATATTGTTGGAAAGCTGAGAACGTCTTTAAAAAACCCTTTTCGTTTTATCAAATTTGGCTACAAAAAAGTCGTCAGCCACCACTGTAAAGTTTGGAGAATCAAAGAATATTGAAAAACACATTTTTTCAGTTGACTTTCCAGGCTTGTCACTTCCAAGCCAAATCCCAAAGCATTCCCGAGCCAAAATTTGAAAATTGAAAATTGTAGAACAAAAATCGGATATCCGATATTAATAAGTAAATTCACTAACTAAATTTGCACATAATTAATCTATTGTTTATTAATATATTAATTTATAAATAAATTAGTATATGATATTAGGGAGAGAGGGAGAGGAGAGAGAGAGAGAGAGAGAGAGAGAGAGAGAGAGAGAGAGAGAGAGAGAGAGAGAGAGATTAGGGGAGAGAGAGAGAGAGAGAGAGAGAGAGAGAGAGAGAGAGAGAGAGAGAGAGAGAGAGATTAGGGGAGAGAGATAGGGGAGAGAGAGATAGGGGAGAGAGAGAGAGAGAGAGAGAGAGAGAGAGAGAGATGGGGAGGGTGAAGGGAGAGAGAGATAGGAAGAGGGAAGGGAGAGAGAGATAAAGATATCAGGGGAGATATAGAGAGAGATAGAGAGAGATATGACCCTTTACAACTCTACACGGTGTCATTATGGGTCATATGGCCCCTTATGACACCATATGGTGTCATTAGGGGTCTTATGGTGTCCTAAGGGGTCATATTGTGTCCTATGACCCCTTAGGACACCATATGACCCCTTATGACACCATATTGGGTTGTTATGGGTCCTATGGTGTCCTAAGGATTCATATTGTGTCCTACGACCCCTTAGGACACCATATGACCCCTAACGACACAATTTGGTATCTTAAGGGGTCATATGGTGTCCTAATGACCCCTTAGGACACCATATGACCCCTTAAGATACCAAATTGTGTCGTTATGGGTGATATGGTGTCCTAAGGGGTCATGGGACACCATATGACCCCTAAGGACAACATACGACCCCTTAGGACACCATATGACCCCTTATGACACCATATTGAGTCGTTATGGGTGCTATGGTGTCCTAATGGGTCATATTATGTCTTACGACCCCTTGGGACACCATATGACCCCTTAAGACACCATATTGGGTCATTATGGGTCCTATGGTGTCTTAAGGGGTCATATTGTGTCCTACGACCCCTTAGGACACCATATGACCCCTTAAGACACCAAATTGTGTCGTTATGGGTCATATTCTGTCCTAATGGGTCATATAGTATCATATGACCCCTTTAAGACACCATATGACCCCTTAGGACACAATATGACCCTTTACGACTCTATACAATGTCATTATGGGTCATATGACCCCTTATGACACCATATGGTGTTGTTAGGGGTCCTATGGTGTCCTAAGGGGTCATGTTGTGTCCTACGACCCCTTAGGATACCATATGACCCCTTAAGACACCATATTAGGTCGTTATGGATCCTATGGTGTCCTAAGGGGTCATATTGTGTCCTAGAACCCCTCAGGACACCATTTGACCCCTTAAGACACCAAATTGTGTCGTTATGGATCATATTATGTCCTAAGGGGTCATGGGACACCATATGACCCCTAAGGACAACATATGACCCCTTATGACACCATATTGGGTCATTATGGGTCCTATGGTATCTGAAGTGGTCATATTGTGTCCTACGACCCCTTAGGACACCATATGACCCCTTAAGACACCAAATTGTGTTGTTATGGGTCATATGGTGTCCTAAGGGGTCATGGGACACCATATGACCCCTAAGGACAACATACGACCCCTTATGACACCATATGGTGTCGTTAGGGGCCACATGGTGTCCTAAGGGGTCATATTGTGTCCTACAACCCCTTAGGACACTATATGACCCCTTAAAACACCCAATTGTGTTGTTATGGGTCATATGGTGTCCTAAGGGGTCATGGGACACCATATGACCCCTAAGGAAAACATACGACCCCTTAGGACACCATATGACCCCTTATGACACCATATTAGGTCGTTATGGGTGCTATGGTGTCCTAACGGGTCATATTATGTCCTACGACCCCTTAGGACACCATATGACCCCTTAAGACACCATATTGGGTCGTTATGGGTCCTATGGTGTCCTAAGGGGTCATATTGTGTCCTACGACCCCTTAAGACACCATATGACCCCTTAAGACACCAAATTGTGTCGTTATGGGTCATATTGTGTCCTAATGGGTCATATTGTGTCATATGACCCTTTAAGACACCATATGACCCCTTAGAACACAATATGACCCTTTACAACTCTATACGGTGTCGTTATGGGTCATATGACCCCTTATGACACCATATGGTGTTGTTAGGGGTCCTATGGTGTCCTAAGGGGTCATATTGTGTCCTACGACCCCTTAGGATACCATATGACCCCTTAAGACACCATATTAGGTCGTTATGGGTCCTATGGTGTCCTAAGGGGTCATATTGTGTCCTACGACCCCTTAGGACACCATTTGACCCCTTAAGACACCAAATTGTGTCGTTATGGGTCATATTGTGTCCTAAGGGGTCATGGGACACCATATGACCCCTAAGGACAACATACGACCCCTTATGACACCATATTGGGTCATTATGGGTGCTATGGTATCTGAAGGGGTCATATTGTGTCCTATGACCCCTTAGGACACCATATGACCCCTTAAGACACCAAATTGTGTTGTTATGGGTCATATGGTGTCCTAAGGGGTCGTAGGACACAGTATGACCACCATATGACCCCTAAGGACAACATACAACCCCTTATGACACCATATGGTGTCGTTAGGGGTCACATGGTGTCCTAAGGGGTCATACTGTGTCCTACGACCCCTTAGGATACCATATGACCCCTTAAGACACCACATTGTGTCGTTATGGGTCATATGGTGTCCTAAGGGGTCATGGGACACCATATGACCCCTAAGGACAACATACGACCCCTTAGGACACCATATGACTCCTTATGTCACCATATTGGGTCATTATGGGTGCTATGGTGTCCTAACGGGTCATATTATGTTCTACAACCCCTTAGCACACCATATGACCCCTTAAGACACCATATTGGGTTGTTATGAGTCCTATGGTGTCCTAAGGGGTCATATTGTGTCCTAAGACCCCTTAGGACACCATATGACGCCTTAAGACACCAAATTGTGTCGTTATGGGTCATATTGTGTCATATGACCCCTTTAAGACACCATATGACCCCTAAGGACACAATATGACCCTTTACGACTCTATACGGTGTCGTTATGGGTCATATGACACCTTATGACACCATATGGTGTTGTTAGGGGTCCTATGGTGTCCTAAGGGGTCATATTGTGTCCTACGACCCCTTAGGATACCATATGACCCCTTAAGACACCATATTAGGTCGTTATGGGTCCGATGGTGTCCTAAGGGGTCATATTGTGTCCTACGACCCCTTAGGACACCATTTGACCCCTTAGGACACCATTTGACCCCTTAAGACACAAAATTGTGTCGTTATAGGTCATATTGTGTCCTAAGGGGTCATGGGACACCATATGACCCCTAAGGACAACATACGACCCCTTATGACACCATATTGGGTCATTATGGGTGCTATGGTATCTGAAGGGGTCATATTGTGTCCTACGACCCCTTAGGACACCATATGACCCCTTAAGACACCAAATTGTGTTGTTATGGGTCATATGGTGTCCTAAGGGGTCATGGGACACCATATGACCCCTAAGGACAACATACGACCCCTTATGACACCATATGGTATCGTTAGGGGTCACATGGTGTCCTAAGGGGTCATATTGTGTCCTACGACCCCTCAGGACACCATATGACCCCTTAAGACACCCTATTGTGTCCTAAGGGGTCACGGGACACCATATGACCCCTAAGGACAACATACGATTTCCTTATGACACCATATTGGGTCATTTATGGGTCCTATGGTGTTCTAAGGGCTCATATTGTGTCCTACAACCCCTTAAGACACCACATTGTGTCGTTATGGGTCATATGGTGTCCTAAGGGGTGAGGAGACACCATATGACCCCTAAGGACAACATACGACCCCTTATGACACCACATGGTGTCGTTAGGGGTCATATGGTGTCCTAAGGGGTCATTTTGTGTCCTACAACCCCTTAGGACACCATATGACCCCTTAAGACACCAAATTGTGTTGTTATGGGTCATATTGTGTCCTAAGGGGTCATGGGACACCATATGACCCCTAAGGACAACATACGACCCCTTATGACACCATATTGGGTCGTTATGGGTCCAATGGTGTCCTAAGGGGTCATATTATGTCCTACAACCCCTTAGGACACCATATGACCACTTAAGACACCATATTGGGTCGTTATGGGTCCTATGGTGTCCTAAGGGGTCATATTGTGTCCTACGACCCCTTAGGACACCATATGACCCCTTAAGACACCATATTGGGTCGTTATGGGTCATATTGTGTGCTACGACCCCTTAGGACACCATATGACCCCTTAAGACACCAAATTGTGTCATTATGGGTCATATTGTGTCCTAATGGGTCATGGGATACCATATGACCCCTAAGGACAACATATGACCCCTTATGACACCATATTGGGTCGTTATGGGTCCTATGGTGTCCTAAGGGGTCATATTGTGTCCTACGACCCCTTAGGACACCAAATGACCCCTTAAGACACAAAATTGTGTCGTTAGGGGTCATATGGTGTCCTAATGGGTCATATTCTCTCTCTCTCTCTCTCTCTCTCTCTCTCTCCCCTAATCTCTCTCTCCCCCTCTCCCCTAATCTCTCTCTCTCTCCCCCTCCCCTAATCTCTCTCTCTCTCTCTCTCTCTAAAATATGAGTAATAAAATCGGATATCGGATATCTGATTTCTGTCATTGCCATTAATGTGGCAACAATTAAAAAAAAGGTGGCAACGGGAAAATGTTTTGGGACCACAAATTTATACATTAAAATCGGATATCCGATTTTTGTAAATAAAAAAGAGCCTTGTGGGCCATTATATAATAATATAATAATATATTATATATTATATATAATATAATCTAATAATATATTATATTATACATATTATATAATATATTATTATATTATATTATATATTATATATTATATAATACATAATATATAATATAATATTTGATTATAAAAATAGTATATAATATAATATTATATAATATATATAATATAATATTACATAATACATATAATATAATATATTATTAAATTATATACATTATATAATATAATAATATAATAATATAATAATATAATAATATAATATTATTATATAATATAATATAATATAATATAATATAATATTTTATAATCTAATATTATATTATATATTATGTATTATATAATATATAATATAATATAATAATATATTATATAATATGTAATATATAATATATTATTATATATTATTATATATTATATAATTTATTTTTTAATTTAAAAATACAAATAAAAATCAGATATCTGATTTTATCCGATATCCTATTTTCTTAGGTGTTTACCATGCCAAGGGGTATTGACACCCAGGCCAAGCAAAAAGTCAACACAGATTTTCGCATTTTTAGTGAGTGGAGAAGGCTATTTTTTCACATCGCCACTTTTTGACCCCCCATGATCCTGCACCAACCCTAAGATCTACGGTTGAGTTTCAAATGTGAAATTAGGAGGGATCTTTGAAGACATTGGTCATAGCTTGCGCGGGAGAGATGGGATGAATAGGATACAGACTTGTCGACTCAGGATGATTAATGACAAGTTGGGAGATTTAGATGCTGATTCAGTCTAGGAGGATTTTTTTCAAATTTTTCTATTGAGCAAAGGACTGGTTCGATAGGGAAAGGACAATAGCTTAGAGATGTGAAAGGATTGGTATAAGCTTCAGATTTTGGTATGATGGATCACGAGTTCTCTGATGAATTCAAAAATTGCTTGTTGATAGGAATCTTGAAGCAGAGGAATGTACACTGAGAAAGGAATAAGATCAGAACAAAATCATTTATGCGAGGTAAACATATGTACGTGGCAATGGAGTGATGGCCTAGAAATGACGATGACCTGAGTTGTAGGCATGATTGCTAGAATCCATAGCTGGCAAGATGAGCAGAAAACATCAGGATGATGATTCTTCACATGGATTAACACCAACACTTTGAATGGGATTCTGATTATAAATTCACTAGGCTAGTGATAGAATGGGTAGAAACGGATACAAGCTTTTTCATTTTTCTGAGAAAAGTTTTTCATCAGTGAGAAGATGGCGTTCGAACAGAATTATGTATGGAGTCGTTGCATATTTTGTTACACTGGATGGATGTTTTTTCTCTGGTATGAGGTTGCTCATTGTCAGAGGGGATGTGAAAGATCAGAGGATTGTCAGAGGGGGCATGAAAGCCTTTTCTTATCAGGAAAAGCCACCAGGGACATCTCCTATGTTCTTACTCTGCATTTCATTGGCAAAGTGTTCCAAGAGGGAGCTTGCAGGGAACTGAAAGAAGGATTTGTTTGAGTAAGGATTGGCAGCCAGTCGTCTCTGCAATGACATGGAAGCTACAACGCCTTCTCAATAAATTATGTTTACCCCCAAGCTCCTCTTTCCATTTTCTCCGATCTGGGGCATAAAGGCTAGAGATTTTCCTCTAATTCAATGGGAAAGTCTTGTTTCATGTCAGGATTTGTTTTTCTTTTCAGGAAGGGAAATGCTATGGAGCAGACTAGGCATCTCAGGGTCCATCCGGAAGTGTCTGGGTGATATCAGTATGGCTCAAGTAATTTTGTTTCTACTGATAATCAGTTGAAGATTTTGGTTCCACCTCATCACGGGCACCAACATGTGGATAAGGAATATTTTGTAACATAATTGTGTACAGCCTCTAGGGCTTGGTTCTGGTGACAAGTGTCTTTTGGTCTGAAAATTGTCGCTCCCTTGTTTTATATAAAAGGGAAATCAAGGCCATTAGTGGAGGTTCCAAATTTTTTGAGAAGGATCTCTATAAAAGTAAGTCCATTCTGCGGTGTTAGGTTCAATATAGTTTTAGAGAGTCATGAAAATAGTAGGAATTGCAATGTCATTATACAGAGCAAAAGTAATAAAATAGTTGCAAGTTTCCTTTTCACATTCTGTAATTAAAATTGTTGACTATTATCTGATATAAAATAGCTTATGATATTAATGCAAATATATCCTCTAATCTTTACTCTCTTGCGTGCAATTTTATCTTCTTTTGAGCAAATGGGATCAAGGGTTTCATTTGTTTGTTGCATTGTTATGATGTATGTGATTTTCCATTCTATGCTTTAGTCCAAGGGGTTAATTAAAATGCTTGAATGAGATTATAGAGAAATAAGACTTGTACCAAGATTTGATAAATAGTTCGGGTAAGGGATGCTAGACAGAACGATATTGTAAGGCGGTATTGTTCAAGGCTAAATCAGCTATTTGACAAGTTTCATTAGATTTTTAGTAACGTTTTAGAGACTTTGTAGCCCAAATGAACAAGGCATTGTTATTTACTAGCAAATATCATTAGGTTTTCGGTTTCTTGTTTATGTTCTTTGTGATTTCTCAGAACTATCTTTTTAAATATCAGAATATCATTGTTAAGTTTTTATGTATTTTCTGAAAGTTGTCCCGCCCATCTCATGCTCTAGTCTAAGGTCAAGGATCACTGAAGGATTTTTCATCCTTGAGCATTCTCCCTTTCTGTTGAGTCTTTTTATGAGATAATCTGCTTTTTTTTTAGTAGATTATTGAGTATCGTTGCAAAGAGTAGGAAATCCACTGAAGGGATTACCCTCTCAGGTTCTACAGAGCCTGAAGCGTAGAAGAATCATGTATCCTTGTTAAAGTTGGTCCAAGCCTGATGGATATTGATAGTTGGAAGTGGCTTTCCATAGGTATTTGGAGAAATCAACTTGGTCTCTACCTTGTGGCATTGTAAACCCGTTTATTCTAGACACGAACAAAACTGATGTGGATTGAAAATCTTATGGAAGGACACTTGGCATATGTTTGGATAGCTCATGTTTTCCAAGGACACTACCACTATCTCAACGTCTCTTTGCCACTTCATTCTCGCACGTTGAACAATTAATCTGAGTTAGATTATGAAGATTTCAATCTGACGACATTTTGTGTCATTGCCACCTAGGTTATTAGGCTTGGTCTATAAAATTTTCTTAAGCTATGGCTATTTCATTCACATGTAGTCAACTTTTGATTTTGAGAACTTAGTTGATTAATAGTTTTCTTTCTTGTAAGAAAATGCTTATAGATACACCAATTAGGCAGTAAGTATACAAACATAGTTGGCCTTCCTAGGGGAGCTCATCGATAATTTCTTATTGAGAATGACAAAGGTGAAGCATACCTTAGAAATTGCAGCCATTAAGTGGGTTCTAGGTGAATACTTTGTGACTAGTGAAGACAGATACAAAGTTAATACTAATATCACCTCTCGCTTTGTTGTCTCCCTACTAGATTTAGGTGAGCGCAAATCCATGTCATGAAGCTTAGTAGAGAGATATTTCCAAAACATTTCCTGGGTGGTTTGGATGAGATCATGCATATTACGGTGATTGGCCTCAACATTCCTATTGCTACCGATCTTCGACATTATAATGACCTTGATGAAGTAGTAGTCTGGCTTCCCTTCCTTGGTGGTTTATGTACAACTAATGTGGAGCATCATCATTTGGAGTACTCTAGTGCTAACCATTTCCTCATGCGACTAATGAATGTTGAACCAATTCATGGTCTAGAGTGGTATACTAGCTTTTGGGACCTTGCTGCTCCACTTGCTCTAGCTTCTACTCTTCCAACATTCCCACGCCTTGTTCCAGTTCCTCCTGCTACTATTGTTATGTCCTCTAGTGAAGATGAAGAAGAAATTGACTAGATTTTCTCTTTTATATGCATCCTAGTAATCTCGCCAATAGGCCTAAGAGCCACTTTTGGATTGTATATAGTAAATATTATCAAGTATAATGAATATATGACCTTTTTTGGCTTGCATTTCATGTCATTATATATCAAATTTATGGGGTTGTGTTTTTCTTTAATGCACCGGTTCAAACTTAATAGAAGGGCATACAATGGATTCCATTAATAGGAATTCCTAATGATTCACCCTCTAATGTTTCTAATTCAGAAGCATTATGTTGTTTGCAATTGATAATGAAAAAAGGGCCTTTCCACAGGGAGTTGAATTTGTCATGTTGTCCGGGTTTAGCAGCTCATTCATTGTATTTAAGCACCAAGTCTCTGCACTTAAAACCCAAGTCTGAACTCATTTTGTCGAACCACCTTTTGACCACTTGTTCTCGAATATTCATGCACCTTTTCTCTGGATTCTTGCACTTCAAATAATTCCACTAGTCTGACTTCTATGGCTCCATTTTCCTTAGCTCTAGGGACTTTAATAATTGCAGCATTGGAATATCTGAAAAAATGGGAAGCACAAATTCCTTGCCATAGGCTAGTTCATATGGTGGCGCTTTAATATTTTCTTAGGAGTAATTCTATCATCCTAGAGTGTTGTCTTCAAGTGCTTATGCTACTCCCTTTTATGCTTAGATCCTATCCTCTTGATGAGTCTAATGAGGTTCTTATTTGTCGATTCCTTGAAGCCATTTCCTTATGGATAATAATTTGGAATGTTTTGAGGAAAATCCTATGATCTAAAGCGAACTGACATATCTTAGAACCAAGAAAAGATCTAGTATTATTAGAAATAATGATTTTTGGTGAACTAAATCTACAAATTATTTCTTCCAGAAAGTTTAAGATTTCGACCTTTGTCGCATATTTTAAAGGAATTGCCTCTACCCATCTGGTAAAGTCGTCTGTAGCCGTAAGTATCCACTTATGTCTAGCTCTCTATATTAGATTAATCATGCCAATAAAATCCAACCCCCACTGTGCAAAGGGTTCATCATTCACTATCAACTTTAAGGGCATGGCAGAGTTCTTCCTTTTCCTTACAAGGAATTGGCATTATTTACATGATCTCACCAATGCATGAGTTTCACTAAAGAAATTGGGCTAGAAGTATCCCGCATACATAATTTTTATGGTAATAGTTTTTGTGGAAAAAAATCCACTGTTGGACTGCTATGATACTCATTAAGGATCTTCTTTGCTTGTTCTTTATTTACACATTGCATGAGTACCCCATTGAAATTTCTCTTGAAAAGTAATCCTTCAATCACCATGAAATTTACATTGTGTAATCTATAGAACCTTCTCTTATGAAGGGGAAGGATTTGTGGGTACTCATCGGTCTGCATAAAATTTATTCTATCTATTATCCAACATTCTTCAAGTTTGGGCTGATTTACCAATACCTGTTCTAATTGACTTTCCTTCATGGGAGCTGCAAGTTCCTGTGCTAGATATTCACATAATCCATTTCCACGGACAACCTTGGTTGGCCTAACCTCAATATCATATTCCAAAAATTTTGTGATTCAATTTGCACACTGGTCAGTGATTTCTCCTTCCATGATGTATAGATGCATACTAGAATGTGCCACATAGGGGATGATCTTGTTACAAGCAATTAGATGTTGAAACTTCTTGAGTCCCTTAAAAATAGCAAAGGCTTGTTTTTCTACAAAGTTATACTTTATTTTATAGTTATTGAGTGTTCTGGGATGACATGTCACATGATCTTCACTCTTCCCTTCATCATCCTTTTGGGTCAGGACCATTGCCATACTGTGTTTGTTGCTATAGACATTCAAAATGAAATCTTTTGAGAGATCCGAATTAACTAGCACAAGAGCAGAAGAAATAGCTTCCTTAACTTTCTCGAAGGCTTCTCTTGCTTGATTTGTCCACTTGAAGGGTTGATCCTTCTTCAACATGAGAGTGATGGGTCTAATCATTCATGCAAAATCTGATATAAATGTACTAACAAAATTGATCTTTCCCAGGAAAGACTGGACTCCCTTTTTGTTAACTAGAAGGGGTAGTTCTTTAATAGCTTCCACATGTTCAGGATCAATAGACACCCCATCTTTAGACACCACATGCCCCAACACCCTTGAGGAACTCTGAAGATACATTTCTTTGGGTTTAGGGAGACTCTGGATTCTAAACACTTCTAGAAAACTAGCTCTAGGTGATCAAAATGATCTTCTTTTCATTTTGAGAATATGGTGAGGTCATCTAAATAGATGAGTATAATTTTGTTGATAAGCTCCTTAAAAGCGATATCCATGGCTTGATGAAAAGTGGCTCCTGCATTAGAAAGATTAAAGGGCATCTTAGCATATGCAAATATTCCCCACTTGGTGGTGAACATTTTTTTGTGTTGATCTTCTTCTTCAACCAGAACCTAGTTATATCCGAAGAAACCATCCAACATAGAAAACATTTCCAAACCGAATATTGTCTATAGAATCTACTCCATAGAGGGTGGAGGATAATGGTCTTTCAAGGATTCTATATTTAAGTCTCTGAAATCTATGCAGAGGCAGATATCCCCATTCTTCTTATGGACAAGAACTAGGTTAGAGACCCAAGTGTCGTGTTTTATCGGATACACTATTTGAGAGTCAACTAGTTTCCTTAGTTCTTGAGCCTTAAGGGACTCAATTTTTTAGGTTGACCGGTCTCTACTTTTGTCTGACTGGCTTCTCTCCTTCCAAGAGCTCAATGGTATGTTGAATAATAATAGAGTTGTACCCCTTCAAATAATCATAGGACCAGGCAACAAATCCATTGTACTTCTCATAGATGGATGTCAATCTATCCTTGTCACATTGATGAACATTCTTGCCTACTTTCAGATTCTTTCCATCTCCAACACGAAGATCCGTGTACAATCTCCATGGTCCACTGCAAACTTTCTTTTGTCATTTCTAGCATCATCACAATCAAACAAGTTTTCCAAGGTGATCAAATCTTAATGGATTTTGTTGGTTCTTAGTTGGATGATCTAATCTTCATATGCTTCTACCACCTTGGGTTGCAATTGCTCAACAAACGCGCATGAGTGCTGGATGAACATAGCAATATGAGAATCATTTTCAAAAACTTGCCGCTTTTGGTCATTGTCTGGGATGTCTGGCCTAACTTTCACCCAGACTGAGTGCTTGTTTGTAAACAATTTTGAGAGAGGATCAAACTGAGATTTGATAGCAGCCAACCGATCAACAGCTAAGTTTTATCTCTTAGGAACTCCTTAGATGTTGAAAGTGACTTTGTACCTATAGGAGCACATGTAGATGTTTTTAACTGCAAAGATAGCTAGAACTTGCTTCACCACTAACTTAGAGTCCCCCAGTACTTTTAACTATTTTATACCCATTTGCTTTGTAAGGATTAATCTCCGCACTAGGCCTTCATTTTCCACTTCATTGTTTGAGCAATAAATTGGAAACAAAAAGCATTGAGGACTTCCTCTCCTAAGGGAGACCTCAAAGATACACCAACTCTTGATCTAGTTTTACCCCTTGCACCATCAAAATACAACGTCCAAAACTCAGATGTATAACTTTCCTTCGACTTTTGCATGTCTTTCTCATTCTTGGAGACCTTGGGAGTCTTCATCATAGATCACATAAGTTCCTATACCGATGGCATGATAAATGCCAAAAGGGTTTGTGTCTATGAATTCATTGAGGAATACCTCTTCTTCAAGGGTTTGATGGCCAATTGCTTCTTCATCTTCTAACAGCTTGACACAATACATTTCATTTTTTGTGATGGAGGTGTGAGTAACTTCAAAGTTCATCACACCTTCTTTGGGTATATGCTCCAAATGCAAAGGTTGAGACAATATTTTCATTTTAGCCCTATGTTTAGTCCTTAGAATGAGGTGAGACCAATCTAGGGAAAGATACCTACCTATTTTTTGTAAGGACCCAGAGGCAACTGAGAGGGGGGGGGGGGTGAATCAGTTGTCTATTAATTTCAACCCAAATATTACTTAACCAAACTTAGTGCATAATACCGGTAAACCAAACTTAATGTCGGTAGATAGATTAACAGTTAATAACAATACTGGTAAAGTTTAATGCATGAAACAAAAAGACAAATAACATCCACAACACATAACACAGATATTTGTACGTGGAAACCCTGTAAGGGGAAAAACCACAGTGGGAAACCTTACCCACAATCAGATGATACTACTGTAGATAGTATGTGTGTACAAATGGGGTCTGCACATGCAGAAAGGTCAACTGCCTAGAGCTCATTGCTCAATCACAAAATGGGACTCACACTGACTACAATTGGATGGTTAAATCCGATGATAATGTACTGCTCAAAATAGCATCTTCATATGCTGGATTCAGTACCGGTTAAGCTCTGATTGTCTTCTTCATACCTTCCTTGAATCTTCAAATGATGTATGCGTGTATAGCTCTGCTTATATTCGCATATACCTTATTACAATCCTTTTCCACACCTTCTTCCTATATTTTATCTCACAAATGAGATCTTACATATATACCAAAACCTAAGACCAAATGTGTAGGTTGGCTCACTAAGAATATTACAATTAAATCAATTACATGAATCAATATGCGATGCATGATGTCGACTCAATGCATTTACAATAATAACCAATCAATAAAACATCTCCAGAACGTGTCGTGTTGATCTGGAATAGATAACGCTTGTTGGTCCATAACCTAGACCTATTTGCCGGTAACAACAAATATACAAAATCGATTAGACCAATAACCAAGTGTCCAAACAATGTCTTCGACATAACCAAGTAATCTCCAGATGATAACAGATCATCCTCAGTGCTGGTGAACAATATAACCTGTCGGTGAACAAGATACCGGTGACTGTACATAAGTCATTGAACATGCTGGTGAATAGAACCAAAGATCTCCAGAAGGATAAGTGTTGACATCAATGACAAAACCAATGCAACATATCCATAATACCAACATTTTTGCAGTAAATTCTCTTGACAAACAAAGGCAAAAAATAGGAGGAATATCAATTATTACCACTTCCTGAGACACGGTAATGCTAGGGCAGACATATAAGGTTAGTAGAAGATTTTTTATCACACCTACAACTTGGACCTTGTTTCCATCTAGTTGCATAACTCCCCTAACCAAAGGTTCATATTCAAGTTTCAAGACTTCTGCTACTTGTTTGGGCATAACAGTGGTACTAGCGCTAGAATCTATCATGGAATTATGCAGTAGCTTATCCCCTACAATAAGTGTTAAAAAGAAGGGAGTAAGTTTTGGTTTATCTACCTTTTCTTTTGTAGTAGCATCTCCTTCATTAGTAATTACTGTAGCTTGGTGTGATGAACCCCCAACCTCTGGTCCTTTGTCTTTATCTTGAGCAAGGTTCACAAATGGTTCGTTCATCATTAGCTTATCCGATTCTCCTAGAGCTTCTCATAATAGAAATTTTTGTTCAGGGATAACAAGAATGTCCCATAAGGAAACATTTGCAGGGGCCTTTTTAAGCTATTCTACCACATTTAGGGTTGTTGGGAGAGTGGGATTCGGTTCTTTAGTCTTATAAGAAACAATCTCCTTAGGTTTTTGGAAAGGCAGTATTACAACAGGTTGATTTTTGGTCTTATTTGGACCAAACTTAGGCTATTGGATTACAGGTTTTCCTGTAAGTCAACACTTTGAGAGAAGGTTATAGTCAGATTGCACTTGAGCAACTTTTGATGTTGGAGTATGATTAGAAAACATCGCATCTTCTCCCTCCATCCATAAAAATAGTGCGTGATCAGGATCAATTTATGCTTCTTGTTCTAGTGACATGCATTGCATTTGAGCCATAAACATGGCGTTATCCATTCCCAAAGAGGAATAAGCATACACTCCAACATCAAGTGTATTCCCTTGGCTTCGTTGTTTAGCTACTTTTTGCTACAAATCACGTCGTGGGAAATTTCGGGGCATATATGCTTCATTGAAAGGAAAAAACTAGGAATTAGTGTCATCTACAAGGTTATTTTGGCCCACTACCAACTCTTAATTTTGGTTCCGAGGAATGGTTTGCAAGGGTGTAGGGATGAGCACAATCTGGTTGTAAGCTGAGCTTGGGGACTCATCTTCGTGCCTCCTTGGTACTGATTTTGTTGGTATGAAGGTCTCCCACTCTAATAATTCTGGAAGGGAGGCCTTGTGGGCACAACTTGTTGCCTCTTGATATTGATTATCTTGTTTGAGAAGGTCTTCAGTAACTTCATGTCATTTACCTCTGTTGCCAGTGAAGTAGAAGCTCTGGTGCTACTTTGTTGAGTATTGGGATATGGATACATGGATTGAGGGGGAATTGATGAACTAGGAGAAGCTTGATCTTGCACTGGGGTTAATAGATTAGGGAAAAGAGGCATAGGAGGTCTAGGCAAAAGCTTCCTATTATCAATTAAGTTATTTTCAGCTCGAATTGCAAGGTTGTAGACATCTGGCAAGGTATTTCCACCAAGAGATTAAAGCATGACAGAAATATATGAGTTAAAAGGTTTGAGATAAAAAAAAAAATTCCATGTTTGAGGGAGGATGGGTGGTCACTGGAATCCTCTGTCAAATCTTGTGAAACCTAGTATTAAAATAAGTCACAAATTCTTGTGGAGCTTGCTTTATGGTTATTAGTTGCTACAACAAAGAAGACCGATCTATTTTCTCTATGAAATGCTTAAAGAAATGATATCCGAGCTAGTCCCAGAGACTAATTGAATTCGGCTGCAAGGAATGGTACCAATCTTGTGCGTTTCCTTTAAAAGATGTCACAAACAATCTTAATGCCACATTCTCCTATGTGGTATTATGCATGGTACAAACATCCGCTACATCTTGCAAATGCTCCATAATGGTTTTAGAATCTTCCTCTATGAATTTGGGCAAGGCCTTCAGGTTAGAAGTTGGAATGGGATCCCATTATGCAGGAGGAATAGGCAAAATAAGAGGGCTCCCACTATTCCATGTCACAAAATTACATGGAGGAGGGACTACCATTTGCACAGGGGTTTGAATCTAGGTTTGAATACTTTCTTGTGAACTTCTTACTTGAATTGTTAGCAATGGTGGTACCAACAAGCTTGTATTTGCAGCAGTTTGAGATCTGGTAACAGGTCTATGGATCATACACCCACTTATAGCATGATATTTTCGTGTCCCACCGAGAGTGCTAGAAAAAGAACTATTAAGGCCTAAAATTTATTTTATGACAACAACCTTATGGGAAGTTCAGTGAGTGAGGGATCTATTGCGTCTCATTGAACAACCTACGAGATTTTAGAAGTAAGCTCTTCATATGAAAAGAGAAAAGGAAAAAGAGTGCTGAAAATAAACTATCTAAGGTGATGCACCATAAATTTATAATTTGAAACGTTCAAACACACAAACAACCATACATCATGCATATGATTTTAAGGCTTGATGATCTGAAACTATAACTACAGAACGTTAAAGATTCACTACGAGCATAATATATTTCAAAGACAACAATATCAAATTGAAAGAGTCAGAGACGTGATTCAACCAACATAATTTATGCTTGAATAAAAAAAAGATTATACAGATTACAAAGATTTAATTCTCGTTCCAAAATGACATTGAACATCATTCAATTATGCATAATGCTAGACGTTGGCACAATCTGGTTATCTATTATGCATAATATTGAAAATGTTAAAGTCTGAAATACAGAAAAATAAAAATTGTCTTCTAAATGTGAACCCCTAAAAATGATCATGCCTTGCTCTTTTATAACCTTTTTTGACCTTCAACACAAATTTCAAAGTAACAGTAAAGATTCCCCCTCTTGGCTGCGTGGTTATTGGTCAAGTTTATCATTCCTGTCGACACGTGGCTCTAGCTAGCTGGATGGATGCATAGCAGAAAGACGGGGCTTCGTTTACCTTTGAAATCCTGCGCGCAAGACATGTAAGATGCTGGTGCCCTTGCTTCTTCTTCTCTTTGAAATGCGTGGAAAACTTGGTCTCCAAAAGTGGTGGAGACAAGAATACACGTGGTGGCGAAGCAAAGACTACAAGATATATGCTTAAGCATAACTAAGGTATTAATGTTATTTGAAAATAGGAACGTAGTATATGCACAAAGAATTTTAAATTTTTTCATGCAAATACAATACTAAGGATAGGAACATGGAATAATAGACAAGGCATGGTGAGTCATTTATTACATCTATGGATTACATATGATCAATTTTTTCTATCTAGAAAGTAGTGCACAAAAATTATACAACAAAAATTCATCAATAAAAGTGACAATTTTACATGATTGGAGAAAACCACAAAGCAATACAAATGGTATTGCACCTAACAAAGAGCATTTATATATTGATAGCATCTCTTTAGTCTTGCTTCCTTTCAAGATCTCTATTCTTCGATGTCTCTTTAATTCAAGCCCTTTCATGCATAGGGGAAATGAGCCAGTAGTGGACTTATCTAACCTCACGCATCTTAAGCTCCTAAACGGTTCATCCAATTTCGATGATTTTTTTTTTGTTCTCTCCATATGCGACTTAACTGCTTAAATTTATTTTTCTGGCTTGTGGGTAGTAAAGATGCACACTGTAGAATTCGTTATGTGCACAAAGGTCAAAAAGTACAAATTTCAAAGTGTGGTCCAATACATAATCACCTTTGCGCCAATAGAAGATAACTCAAAATAGCCAGCAGTAGTGGACAAATGCCCCAGTATTTAAGCACAAATGACCTAGTAGTGGTGCACAAATGTCCTAGTAATGGGTTAATTATGGTAAAAAAAGCTAAAAAAGTATCCACTATTGGTATAATGGACCTCCCATTACCATTTTTTTTGGCTCCTACTATGTCTACTAATGAGGGGTGAGGTTGACAAAAAGATGACGATTATTGGTCCTATGTCCACTACTGGCTCCTTTCCCCTATCAATGCCCAAGAGAATGTTGTGTTTTGATCAAGATTGACTGAGAAATCTACCCCCAGATATGATCAGGAATCCCACCTTTCCCAAAGATATCACTGCCCTTCAAATGGGCGTTCTTGCCATATTTTGGGTATTTCAAGCTTGATTTTCTTGCAACTACATTTTACTTGAGTGTAGTTTTTGCTTTTCCCTCCCAATCGCCTCTTTGATGTGGACGACAACAATAGTTTTAAATATAGATTTTAATTTAAAACTTTACTTTAAATTTTTTATTATATATATATATATATCCATTATTACTTATATATTATATAATTTGAAAAAGAAAATAATTGCATTGAGAGACAAAAGGTATTTTAATTTTTTTTAATAAAAATAATTATTTAGCTTATAAGTTCAATCATGTAAAAAAAAATAGCTGATTTTAAAGTCCTATTCAATTCCAAAAATCATATTAAGGCACAATAATTTTGAAATTGAGCGAAGTTCGGTAGAGTTTTTCGGTGAGCGAAAAACAGCAGAGTTGTTAGTTTCCGGTGCCGCGATGGTGGCGTCACCCCCTGGTGACCCAGGTGGCGGTTGTAGCCAGCTGGACACCCCTAGCCAAGGTAATTTGTAGGAGGCGGTGTGCGATGAAGTTATGAATGACATTAATTCCTCCTGCAGACGGACGGTACTCGGCAGTCCTCAAGGCGACTATGGCGGTGGCTCCAATTTATTACCATCTACCTCGCGTCCGAAGTCATTCTCTGAGGCAGTGGCTCACACTGTTGAAATTAACGCTAAGGCCAGGTTTGATCCCGTCTGCCCTAGGTCAAATGAAGAGGCCGAGAAAGGTAAGAACCCTTCGGCTTCCCCTGCGTCCTTCTCTATTGCTCCCAATTCTGATATGCTTAATGAAATTCTTAAGGAAAAAACTAGGTTGAGCAACACGACAATTTTCTTTTCGGTTACTGATGTGGACAAATGTCCTCCGAGGAAATTCATGGATGATTGGTTTCATAATTTCTGGAACAATAAAATAGGGTTTCATATTTCTTTTTGTAGGCAGTTACAGAAAGGTCTATATGTTATTTTCTTTGTCAATTCTGATGCCCAAAAAGAAGTTTTAAAAAGACAATATTGGTCAGTTGGTTCGACTTCTTTTAGGGCATTAGCCTGGTCGGCGGATGTTGTTCATGAGGAAGTGCTTGCGTTGGTGGCGCCTAGATGGATTTTGGTGAAGAATGTTCCGCCTTTTTTATGGCGGTTCCTTCCTCAGTTAATGGAGCCACTAGGAAAGACCATCCGAATGGATGAGTCTGCGAGATTGGTCCCTCACATGGACGCAAGGATGTTAATTTCCCTCCTGCCGGGTAAAGAGATTCCGGAAACAATCTGTGTTGATATTTTGAATGAATCCTTTGTTTGCCCTTTGGAAGTTTTGGGTGGGCTCAATGCGTGCTTCCTCTGTCGAAAGGAAGGACACCGTAGAAGGGATTGCCCTGTTTTAAAGAGAAAGTTGGTGAATAGCCCTAGTGTTGCGCACGTCAACCCGCCTGATAAAAATGTGAGCCCCGCTAACGCTAAGGTTCCTCCTCCAAATAATGACACTAGCCCTACTGGTGTGAAGGTCGCGTCCTCTCCTAACCCTTCCTCTCTTTCGAAGAGTCTCAATCCCAGTATTTCTCCTAATCCCTCTGCTACTGCCAACATGCCCCCCAAAGACCCACCTAATCCTACTCGTAGTGTTGCCCAACCTCATTTCAGCTCGCAAATTATTCCCGCTGGATATTCAGGCATTGATCTCAATTCTGATGATGGTTTTATCATTGTTCAGGAAAAGAAAAAACGTAAAGCTTATCATGGCTCACGGCAGAAAATAGTGGCCTCTGATTCCATTAACAGGTCGGTCACCACTATCCATCAAGGATCTAAGCCCATCGAAAGCCGCTAGGAAGAACTATCCGATGACCTTGTCTTAAACACTAATAACTCGCAGATTGTGGCTGTTGACAAGTATTCCACACCTAATAATACGGTTAAAAGACCCCCTCAGAAAGCCTTTAAGGAGATAGAAGATGAGTACATTCTGGAGGTTATTCCTGCAGGTACCTTGGCGGCTGTTCCAGCTGCTATGCCATCCATGGACATTGATTCTTCTAATGTTAATTGTGATATTGAGGCATATCTAAACTCTAACAAGGTTTCCTTATGAATTGCTTATCCTGGAATATTAGGGGGCTTGAGTCCCCCGACAGAAAGTTTGTTATCAAGCGTGTGGCTTCTTCTTTTCAATCCATTGATTTCTTTATGTTGCAAGAGATTAAGGCTACTGGCTTTATGCTAGATTCTAATCTTAACTTTATATGGAAAGATGCTGTTAAATTTTTCACTAAACATGATAGAGGTAGAGGGGGAGTTGCTATCTTGATTAACCCAAAATGGGAAAAATATATTTCCCAGCATGGTTGCTCCTCGTGTCAGAGAGCCGTGTGGTGTATTATTGAACATGACAATCATACCTTTGGCATTTGTTCCATCTACGCTTCTAATGACCCCAGAGAAAGAAGCACCCTGTGGGATTGGTTAAGTACTCTCCCTGATATCCCTTGGCTCTTTGGGGGAGACTTCAACATGGTTGAGTCGCAAGAGGATAAGTTTGGAGGCATCCCGTTTCACTGGAAAGATAATGAATGTATGCATTGGAATAGATTTATTAATACTAAGAACCTTTTTGACCCCCTAGCTGGTAATAAATCTATCCACCGTGGTCTCTGGCACACTTGGTGCAATTTTCAACAAGGTCAATCCAGAATATATTCTAGGCTTGACCATTTTTATGCTAATAAGCACTCCTTTTCCTTTATTCCCTTCGATTCGGATTGCATTGTTAAGACTTTTGCTACTACTCTTTCGGATCATCACCCTATTTTTGCTTGTGTTAACTTCATCACTGCCCCTGCTACTCCTAAAGTTAGGGATTATAAATTCATCCTTAATTCCAGTCTTCTTTTGGACAATGATGTCCTGGCTACTATCCAGATCGTTAGTGGTATTAATAAATATAACCTTCAACATTGTTCTAACCTGGAAAGATGGTTGTGTAATATCTCTACCTGGAAGAATCTCCTTCAAACTATCGGCCAAAAAAGGGCCAAGGATTACAGATTTGTTGAAAAACAGTTAAATACCAATCTGCAAATTGCTGAGAGTAACATTCAGGACAATCCTACTGACCTTGATCGGTTATCTCACGTTATGGTTGCTAAAGACGCCCTTAGAATCCACCAACAAATTAAGATTAGGGGTGCTAAGATTAGATCCAGGGCTCATTGGCTCCAAGTTGGAGACAGAGGGTCAAAATTTTTCTTTAACCTTCTTAAGCACAAACATTGTAAAGAAGCTATAGATAAGCTCTCAATAGACAATCGGGATGTTTCTGATCCTTATGCTATCTCTAATGCCTTTGCTGACTTTTACAAAGCCCTGTTCTCTTCGGAAGATTCGTTGGAGGCTGAAGTCTGTAGGGATAAGTGTAAACCTTTAATTCCTGGCAAGCTTGATTCTAAAGATATCTCTAATTTATCTAAATCCATCTCCATTGTTGAGGTTGAGGCTGCGGTTAAAGCCCTTAGCAACGACAAAGCCCCAGGCCCGGACGGTTTTCCGGTGGAATTTTATAAGGCTAATCTAAGCTGGATTAGTAAGGACCTTCTTGATCTTTATAATGAGGCCATTTCTAATGGCTCTCTTGGCCCAGATATTAATCAAGGTATTATCAAACTGCTCCCAAAAGATGGCAACAAGGCTCTTATAAAAAATTGGAGACCTATAACCTTGCTTAATGTCTCCTATAAAGTTCTTGCGAAGATTCTTGCTCTTAGATTAGTCGATATCCTGCCTAAGTTCATTGGTCCCTCCCAAACTGGTTTTATTAAGGGCAGGTACATTCTGGAGAATCTTATCACCAGCTGGGAAGCCATGGACTGGGCTAAAAATTCTCACCAGAACACTGCCATGTTGCTTCTTGATTTTGAGAAGGCCTATGACAGAGTCGAATGGAAATTTATTCTGATGATGTTGGAAGCATTTGGCTTTCCTCCTTATTTTTGTCTTGCTGTTCAAACTCTTCTTAAGGACGCCTCTGCGCGTATTGAAGTTAATGGAGTTCTTTCCCCCTCATTTCTGCTCGGTAGATCTATCAGGTAGGGTTGCCCTCTGGCCCCTGCCCTTTTTGTCATAGCCTATGAAGCCCTATACTATATCCTCAGAGACTCCTCCTTGTCTCCCGAGGTCAGAGGTATATTTCTTCCCAACGATGAAGAGCTTATTAATTGCCAGTTTGCTGATGATACGGCTCTGTTTTTTGAGCTTACTGAAAATAATTTTAAAAATCTGCAAGGAAAGCTTGATGTTTTCTGTTCTGCTTCCGGTGCTCGTATTTCTCATGCCAAGTCAATTTGTCTTGGTTGGGATGAGCACCCCCCTGAGTGGTTTGTTAATTCCGGATTTCAATGGGGAGGCCCTAACAAAACTGTCAAATATCTTGGTATCCCCTTTTTTGTGGAGCCTACCCTTAAGAATATGTGGCTCTGGATTAAAGAGAAGATTCTCAATAAGCTTAATAAATGGCATAATAGAACTCTTTCTTTGGCTGGCAGGATTCAAGTCTGTCAGAAAATTTGTCTTCTTACAGTATTTATTATTCTTCAGCTTGGTTGTTCAGTAATTATCAGATTCAAGAAATTCAAAGTGCCATCAAAACCTTTCTCTGGTTTGATGGTAAAGGAAACAAAAAGCAGCATGCTGTTAAATGGGCCTGGTGCCATGCTAACAAGATCCTTGGGGGGCTTGGGCTTAAAGACCTAAAATCCCAGGGTATTGCCCTTTCCGCCAAATGGATCTTTCATTCCTTGAAGGGTAACAGCCCTTGGAAAGTGCTTGTCAGGCATAACATTGAGAGAGGCTTTCCCAAGAAAGCTAAGTCTTGGAAAAACCTCCCTTTCAGTGATCTTCTTTTAAGTAATTTCCCTGTTGCTATGCAAGGTTCTGTGGTCTTCAAATCAATATGGAAGGCCTGGGAACATCTTAGGGATCATATCTCCAACAAGGACTGTTACTTCAATGATCAACTCCACGGAGAAAGATCTATTTGGTGGAATTTGGTCATCAATGGGAAGCCCCTTGCTTTATCCCAAGGATGCTCTGCCAGATCCTGGGCTAAAAAAGGGATAAATCAATTTGTGGATTTGTTTGAGGATGGTCTCCTCCCCTCGTGGGATGCCATTAAGACCAAATATGACATTCCTAACTCTCAGAAGAAAACTTACAATATGATCCTTCAAGCTGCTAGAGATCTCCCCTCTTTATGCCATGTTGATTCTCTTAGACATCTTAATTGCAAGTGGCCGGGGGGAGTTGTTATGGCTAGCCTCAAGGCCAAGAACATCTACTTTGTTATTAATCAAACTAATGATATTATTGTTCATGTGAACTCTGTCTGGTATTCTTCCTTTGATACTAAGATGTGGAATAAGTTGTTTCAGTATTTATGGAGAAGTCCTATTGAGCCAAAAATTAACTGTTTTAAATGGCTTGTTCTGCTCGATAAGCTTCCTGTTAAAAGCTTTAATTCTGATTCTGACTTGTGTAGCATTTGTAGACTCCCAGAAACTGGGAGACATATTCTTTTCGATTGTTTATTTGCTAAAGAAATTTGGAGTATGTTTGGTGTTATCTATCCTATTACTGTGAGCATTCTTGACATGATTACTGGTTATATATCTGGTCTTCCTAAAGATTCGAATCTTTTTTGGAATATACTGTCCTCTAACATTCTTTGGCAGATATGGAAATGCAGGAACGAAGAGAAGTACCAAGGTAAGCCAAGGGCTCTTACTGAGTTTTTCTGGAAACTCACATATTTTAAAATCTTTCTGCAGGTTCAAGTCACCATGATGATAGAGAGAAAGAAGCTGGAAAGATTTCTCAAGACTGGTCACACGTCCTTCTACTACTATGAGCTGAAAAATGGATACCTTTGGCGGAGAACGCTGGAAGATCTTCACGCCTTTGACCAAGCTTGTGACAAGCTCAGGAAAGAAATCAGGAAAAATGCAAATCCCAGGATGGAAGAGCTCTCCTTGCTGTCTCAGGTTCAAGCGCATAAGAATATAATCTGGATGGAAGGCCCCCAAGGCTGGACTGCCTGAGTCGATGATTTATATGATATTCTTCACTAGTTGGTTATCAAGTACCTTTATGTATTGAGTTGTATATTCTGTTACTCTGATTTTTTTGGCGGCAGTCGGAGGTTAATCCTCCCTGAGGGACTTCCTTTTGAACTCTATTGTACTTTTTTGTTCTCCTTATGCTTAATAGAAAAAAAAATCATATTAACTACAAATTCAAATAAGAAAAACAAGAAAAATTAAGGATTGTGACAAATTTATTGAAACTATTCATTTTCAAATTGCCAATTTGCATTCAATTTGAGGTGTGACATTTTGACTACCACTATTTCTTTACTTTGAAATGGATTTGTGTTAGAGGTTTTAGGAAAAAACAATGTCTCGATTGATCTTGTTGTAGACACCTAAAATTCTCCCGATGCTTGCAATACAACACTTTACTAACTTTCCTTTAAATTAATCAAATAATCTTAATTATTTAATTAAACTATTGTCATTCTTCTATTTCAAATTCAAAAATCAAGTTTTCCTCCTCATCTCATAATTTTTAATTATTTAGTTATCTAATTCGTCTTCTAATCTTTAACTAATCCCTTTCCACATAAATAAATAATTAATCTTTATTATTTAATTATTTCTCTCTACCACACACTTTAATTAAATGATATTTATTATTATTTAATTAAATCTCCTTTTATCCCCTTCTCCTAGTTAAATAATTATTTCAATTGTTTAATTAACTAATTAAGTCTTCCATAATTGAATAAATTTCTTAATTTATTTAATTATCCACTTTTCAAAAATCAAATTCCCCTATAATAAATAAAGTATTTATTTTAATTATTTCTCTTAATGCACATGTTTAAATAAATTTAATTATTTAAATATCCAATTACATCCTCTTAATTGGGACTCGCTCCAAGTTCCACTCTGAATTATTTTTTCTAAGAAATTCATCGACCCACTTCACTCTCAATCACCTTTTTTTGACTAACTCATCAATGTTCCTAATAGATTAGTCAAGTCAACTAATTAATCACTCAATTCCAATCATAAAAGATGTTAACTCTCAATCATTTCCTCTCAACAAACCTCCACCATCAATCATATAGCTTTCACCTTTAATCTAGATCGTTGATTGATATCTCAGAAATCTATAAATCTAATCTTCATCCTCATTAAAAAAAAACCATAGTCTTCAAGATTTTGTGCAATTATGTTGTCAAATGAAGTGCTAGAATTTTGAGATCCAAATCCATGCAACACAAAAGTGAGAAAAATAATGGAGATTTCATGTAAGGGTGTGCTTATAGTTTGCATTTCATATTGATTTTGTTTTATTACATTCATTTGCATTTCTCTATTGATGTGATTAGAATCTCTCGTAATTGATTTTGAGTTCATAGTTGCTCTTATAATCTCTTACAAGATTGCTAATTTTCTAGTTATACATTCCGGTGAACCCGATGTGAATACATACCCTAATTTGTCCAATTTTATAAGTTATTGGATTTTGCATGTGTACAAGTTACGTAGTGATGTAATTGCAGAGTCCACGACTTAGTCATCTATCTCCCTACCATAATTGATTATATTTTTTCCACATAGATTAAATCTGTCACATAGTCGCTTAATCTCTAATGCATTCATTATGAGAATTTTACCATATGTTTATAGGTTTTATAGATTATTTGTGATGCAATTGAGGAATCTATAGCACATTTTCCAAATCTCTGATGTACTTGCCCAAATCATTCATGCATTTGCATAAATCTGTAACACATTTGTTGGCATCTATAATGCATTTGAAGAAATCTTTGTTGCATTCGGTTAGTAAGAATTAGAAGGTAAAATTAAGGGTTTTGTTAATTCAAGATTTTGTTTTCTACTTTTTTTTATTTATTTAATTGGAGATTTCTATGTTACTAATAATTAATGTAGAATTTTGGTGAACAAGGGGCAAGGACCATGATCAAAAATTTCTCACATTTGTTGCAGGGCGTAGTCAAAGACAAATTTTAAAAAATTATGTTTTTAATTTTCTTAGAATAGAATTTTTTTTGATTTCATAAGAGAATGAACACATGTCTGATTGTCTTGTGCTTACACATATGTTTTGTGTTACATGAGTTAGGGTGTGCATATCCTCTCCCCTTGCCTTCGTGAACCTTGGGTGTAAGAGAAAGAGATACTAGCTCTTTTTTTCATTTTAATAATAGGCCTTCTGGAGAATTTCATCACCTCGGGGTTCGAACTCAAGCACATATATCCTATGGGCTATATAAAGGGGCAAGAGTGAAAGATGTAGCTCAATTTGATAATTGATGTGTTAGGAATTTCCTTTTGTTCCTTGGTGATTTAGGACACAAAGGGGTGAGAAACTAGGTTTAATCACTATGGCTTGATCAAACAATATTGGGTCTCAACATTATTGACACACATTAGTGTTCTTATGACAACCTCCACTAGACACCATTTGTGAATTTAGAGGCCATCCTTTGACATTATTTGATTGGTGCAAGGGATGAAGATCGTACCTTGAAGCTACTCCACATGTACCCACTTGGTAAGGTAGAAACTCCTCGACTAATAAGGTTTTTAGACCTTCAGGGAAAGAGGAAAGGTGAGCTATTTTCCATTGTGTCCATGCCACTAGACCTCTAGCTATTTACCTTGGATGGGTATTTTATCGTTAGGGCTTGATCATGTAACAACCTTGAGTACTAGGTTGTACTTGCTTGTGATTATTTTTTGATGTGATATACCAGTGAAATATCAAACCTTTGGGGCTAATCTAGGCTCCCAGTCATATGCTGGGTTTTAGAGTCAAACAACCATATTGTATGCTATGTATTTAGATTGTTCGCAAAATCAAAATTGATAAAAAATTGAACAAAACTCTAGGAAAACAAGAATAATGCATTTGTCAAATCTATAACACAATCATCTTAATCTATAACTCAATCATTGAAATCTTTACTGCATGCAATAAAATTTGGAACACAATTGACAACAACTACGATGCAATTAAAACTTCTTTTAAGTCATTCACTAGTAACCATAACACATTAAAATAGTAAAATTAGGGATTTTGATACCTAGACAAAGGCCTCCAAATTGGATCAAAATAATATTATTAAGAACTCAGATTGTCAAAACCATTGAGGCTTAGCTATACATTTCAATTAGCCATTTGAATGCATAACTTAGATTTGCACCTTTTAGGATTGTCCTAGTCAAGATTAATCCTCAACCTCTAGTCCTAAAATTGAATTTAGCTTAAATTAGCATAGGTTATTATTTGTCACAACTTAAAAATTGTAATTTAGGTTTAATTAGCATAGGTTATTATTTGTCACAACATAAAAATTATCATTTAGTTTGCATTACCCAGATTAATTTTTTACTTTTTAGTTCCAAGCTTGCATATTAGCCTAAATAATTTTGCATTACCCAGATTCAAACCTTAGTCATTGTTAGGACATGTTTACCTTGCCAAAACTCTTCTATCATTTTCATCAACAAGTCAAGTCTATAGCTCATAAGTCTAATGAAAGGCGAGACTTTAGCAAATCCATCCTACGTCATTTTGATCTTTGAGGTCTAGATTTTCCTTTTAGTCACTTAGGTTTTCACTCATAAGTGTGCATGAAAATCTGTTCAAAACTCTAAAAAATATAAAAAACATAGAATTACATTGTCATTTCTTTAGTTGCATTTCCATCCCAAAATATAGAGTAGCATTATCATTTTCTTTGTTGCATTTCTCATTCTCAAAATCCATTTTTTAAATATGGAGTAAAGGTAAAAATATCTTACAATATCATTTTATGCCTGTAGACACCTAAAAATGGTCTAGAGATAATTGATTAAATATTCATTTTTTTAATTAATTGATTAAATACTCAATTATTTAATTAATAACCCTTCCCAATTAATTAAATTCGCAATGATTTAATTAATTCTCCTTAATTCATCTACTTGTAAATAAATCTAAATGATTTATTTATATAGTTCACATCATATCCCCCCTTTGATTAATTAATCCAAATTAATTAATTAATTAATTCCCCCATTCAATTCAATTCTTCTAATCCCATGATTAAATTAACAAATTCATGATTTGTTGAGTTTAATTAATATTTTCCTAATTATTTGAATTTCTAAATTCAAATGGGCACATGTGTCCTAACTTTTAACCACCTAGCCTAACCAACCCCTAATCTAACCCATCCAATCTAACCTAGGGTCTAACTAACCCTATCCCTTCTTGCACATCCTAACCTCCTTATCCTAACCTCCAGTGGGTTGGATATTCCCTCTTGAGGATACATGGCACTTTGGCCACATGTCCTCTCTCCTTGGACATTTTCCCTCTCATGAGAAGGATTCCTTGACACTTGTCACCAGAGGGATGACATGTGTCCCTCTCTCCAACTTCTTCTCCTATTTCTCCAATCTTGACCATTGATGTCTCCAGGTTGAATCCTAATCGTCAATTCCTGCCACCTCAACCTTGGCCTATTAATTCCTATAAATATCCCTCATTTTGGAGTAATAAAATCCCTTGCATTCTATCTTTTTGCATAGTTATTATACTCAATTGCATCCTTTTGAGAATTTTAGCATGGTTGATAATTAGAGCAATTCTAGCATGTTTAGCATAGTTTTCATCATGATAATCTAGCATTTCTTTCAAGCATTTAGCATACTCACCTTAGCTTAATCTTGCATCAAATCATCCTAGTCTTGAGTATTTGCATAGTCATGATCACATAGGTACTCAACTTTTGAGTTGACACTTTGGAGGTCTTTTCTTGTTGAGAGCCACCCACATACCACCTTCAAGGTCCTCAAAAATAGAGGAGGATGGAACATCTTCAAGGAAGCCATTGGTTTTCTTTTATTTAGTTTTCCATTTGCTTCTTAATTTCATTTGTTGTCACATCTATTGTGTTTGTTATTACTAATTGAAAATATTTTTAACAACAAATTTATTGGTGCCCACTGTGGGGCCTAGCCCCTTTGATCTTAAACAGGTTTGCTTGCAGGAAATTTCGTTGACAGGTTGAATAGAATTTGGGAAGCACAGATTAGCTTTGTCGAATTCCAGATTTGCGTTCTCGGTCTCCGTACTAGCATCCCATCATGTCAAATAGAATTCTCATAAAGGATTTGACTTTCTTTCCTATCTTTTTCTCTGTTTCAACATTTTGTGTTAGTCCTTCAATTTTCAGAGCATATCTGATAGCATTTTAGGTCATTTCTATCATTTTGACAATATTTTTAGTTAGTTTGACAATGCTTTTAGTCAGTTTAGCAATGTTTTCAATCAGTTTGATATCGTTTTTAGTCAGTTTATTAGGGGTTTCAGTCAATTTGACAACATTTGGGTAGGCAAAGTAGCGTTCTGGGTAGATAGAGCAATGTTTTCAGTAGTTTGCACAATATTATGAGTAGCTGGTTTAGCATTTTTATGTTTTGTTCTGCATTTTTCAATTTTGCTTCTGAATTGTCATTTTCCTGAATCTGATTTGCAGTTTGTTGATTTGTAGGTACCTATTTCACTGTAAAAGACTGGAGTTATAAACCCTTTCACCGCCAAAGAATGAATGTTAAACTACTAACTTTGTGTGCAGCCGCAAGATTTTGCATTTGTTTTTGATAAATTAGGCACATAGACTAAGTACAAGGAAATGAACAAACATGTTTTGTGTGTCTTTGATGATAGGCGAGTATGCTCTCACCTTTCTTAGGTGATCAAAAAGCTAGACTCATCTTTTATTTCATTAGTGCATATCTTTAGCGGGCCTGCCCTCCCGAGAAGCCCATAAGGCCGGTGAGAGGGGAACAACACAAGTGGGAATGACTAACACCAAGTACTACAACCCATTATAAAATAAACGTGATTTGATGAAAATCAAGTCAAACGCAGTGCTCGGGAATAGCTCTTACTCATACCTTCGGGTATATCAAACCTTGGTTTTCAAGGCTGGGAGACCTCTTAATTGAGTTTATACCCCAACACACCAAACATATCCCTTACTAGTACCAATTAAAACTAGAAGCCACCTAGTTCACCTTCGAACATTATTATTCTCTCAGTGCAGGGAGGGGGGAGATTCTCTCTCAAAGACACTCACCATATGTCCCTCTTGAGCATATGTGCAAGCTCCCATTTTGAGACCTTATTTCTAGGCTCATAACGAGACTCCACTAGCTCTCGCAAAGGCAAAAACATGGGTGCCCTTTAGGGGATGACAAGGCCATGTGAGTTGACAAGGTACCAAGATGTGGGTTGAGAAATAATAATGAAGCCAATTTCCTTAGTATAGAATTGATTGGTGCATCTTCAATTGTTTAAAACCCGTGAAAACTTGGGATTTCTTTAAGGCCTCGAACATACACTTTATGTTGTCCTTTGGGACAAAGACAATCTGGCTTCTGTGTTTTTTAATCATGTAAAGATATCATCCATTGAAACTCAGCAAAAATTTTAAACTCAAAATTCAAGCTGTTGGATTTACACATTTCATAGTAGAGTAGCTCTCTCGGTCTAAACAATAGCTCTCTCGGTCCAAACAATAGCTCTTTCGGTCCAAACAGTAGCTCTTTCAATCAAAATAGTAGCTCTCTTGGTCCAAATAGTAGCTCTTTTGGTTCAAATAGCAGCTCTTTCAAACCAAACAATAGCTCTTCAGTCCAAACAATAGCTCTTTCAGTCCAAACACTATCTCTTTAGTCTAAAGAGTATCTCTTTCGGTCCAAACAATAACCCTTTCGATCCATACAGTAGCTCTTTTGGTCCAAACAACAACTCTCTCAGTCCAAACAATAGCTCTTTTAGTCCAAACAATAGCTCTTTTAGTCCAAACAATAGCTCTTTCAGTCCAAACAACAATGTTTTCAGTTAGTTTAGTAGCATTTTCGGTTAGTTTAGCAACATTTTAGTTCATTTTAGCAGCGTTTTCGATAATTTTGACAACATTCCTATTCATTTTGACAATGTTTTTGGTCAGTATAACAACGTTTTCAATCATTTTGTCAGCGTTTCTAGTAAACTACATCAAGAACAAAGAAACAAAGACAACCCTTTTTCAGGAAGTTAAACGTAGTGTCAGGTCATCTTCTCGAAACACTTAGTCTGGTTATCTTTTGTCAAAGCAAATTCAAAACTAGACACATTAAGGTGTTCAAGTATTCATCTCCAACAAGTTTAAGATCCAACATCTCAAAGTGCACAATCACATTTTCTTTGATAAAATAATCTCTTAAACATAGTTTCTCATCAAGATCTATCATCCTTTATCACGAAACTACAACGCTTGATCAGACTAACCTTGTTCTCTACATAGGATATATCATTCCTATTGAACTTGGTCATATCAAATCACAAAAATTTGCACTCCAACTAGGATAAAAAAACTTGCAAACTTTCAAAATACTTACATGACCATTTTGTGTCATCTGAAAAAGAGGAAGCTTAGTCAGAAAGTGATCTTGAGAAATCAAAGATTTATATACATAAACTACAAACTCTTATTAAAACATCGTGTATTCTTACACTTCTAACGTGATTATTTGTGTGGTCATGGAAACGAGTTTGACAACGAACCTTTGGGAACACATGCCTTGCAACAAAGATCATGGTTGTCTCAATCTCTCAATAGAGGTGGTCACATCAATTTATCATCTTTATTGATCACTTATTGAGATGTATTTTAGAAAATCTAAACCTTGCAAAACATTCAGATCACTTGTATGGCCGTTTTAACTAGGGATCAGAGATGAAAAATCAAAGAAAAGGAAATAGATACACCTGAAATGGCAGAAGATAATCCTTTCTTTGAGAGATTTATACAAGAATATGAAGAGGAGGAAGAGATAACTAAAGAAAACATTGGAGAAATCCAACAAGATCCTAAATTTGATAAATTTATGGAGAAAATATTGGAGTGTGAAAAGGAGAAATACTTCCTAATGTTAGCAAAATTTGGTGCTAAACTTCCCCAAGATTTTGACATAAACAACTTAAGACAAAGGGAAGGATCAAATGGCACTCGCAATAACAATGATCAAAATGATGAAACTCTAAATTGCATGAATAATGACACAAGGAGGAATCATAATGACACAAGATCTCATGCTGATATGAGAAGAAATCATGTTAATGATCCTCTTTTAAATCTCACCCAACAAATACAAACTATACAACAATAGATTCAAGATATGCAGAATGGAACACATGCCAAAAGGTATTCATTGGAAGATATTTGTCCATATCCTTTTGACATGAGTTTGAACATGGTGCCATTTCAACAACATTGTGAGATCCCAAAATAAGATAAATATGATGGAAAAATTGATCCACAAGATCACATCAGAGAGTTCTGCACAATGAGCATGGAATTTTCTCACAATGAAACATATCTCATGTGATTATTCCCCAAAAGTTTGAGTGGATAATCAATAGAGTGGTTCTCTAAATTACCACTCGGGATTAGATCATTTGAAGAGCTTGTGAATAAATTCATTTCACAATGCTCTTATAATATACACTATGAGATAACTATGTTGGATTTGTGCAACATTAAACAAAAGAATGGGGAGTCTTTCATGATCTCCTTACAGAGATGGATACATTTATTCAACAAATATCCGAGACCAGTACTGGATCATGAAAAGATGAACATATTCATTGATAATCTCACAAGTGAAATGATTTATAGGCTCAAATTACAATGTCCTCCTAGTTTTGCAAAGCTAATTGAAAATAGTCTCAAAATAGAGGATGCTATGGTTAAGAAAGGAGAATTGAAACTTTACAAAGAATGAAATAATTCCTCCAAATTCTCCAACAATAACAACAATCACAATAATGATAAACCAAAATTTTGGACAAGAAAGAGAAATATTGTGAATGATGGAGTAGTTGATACCAACAATGTTAAACCACAACAACCTATTTTCAATCTATCAAGTAGGGCACCAGTGAGTAATCAAGACAATAATGCTAAATCAAAACCATTCTTTCCCACTACTTGCAGAAAATTTACCAACATTGGTGAACTATTACAATCGGCTTTAAAAACTCTTCTTGCGAACAAATTAATCAGACTTCCAGAAGAAAGAGATTTTGAGCCCAAAGTTAAATTAAAGTCATCGCAGTGGATGATCACAAAACAAATGAATCGCATATGGCTTTCAAAACTCCACTACCCAAATATGAAAAAGGTAAACCATCAAATAATAAAGATAGCAAAGGGAAAGCAAAGGTTAACTATGCTCACACCTATGACAACTTGGTAGATGTCATTATCATTAAAGAGAAAACACTAGCAGAACCAACACATGCCATTACTTGAAGTAAGGATAAGGTAACATTCCCAAATGTACCAAATAATGTAATATCTATCTTGAGGCAATATAACATAGTGGATTAGTTATAGAAAACCCCCACACAGATATCTATCCTAGAGCTCCTAAAACTCTCACCAAAGCATAAGGAAATATTAGAAAAAATTGTAGTTGAAACCATAGTCTCCAATGACTTGGATGTTGATCAGTTCCAAACCATGGTGGGACACCTTATAGCTACTCATTGCCTATCATTCACAGAACATGACGACGTATTATTGCAACATCCCCACAATGCTCCATTGTACATTGAAGTGCTTATTCAAAAAACACGCATCAAACATGCTCTCATAGTTTGAGGAGCGGGCTTAAATATTTGTGCATTGATTTTAGTGCATTCCTTAGGTTTTTCAAAAGAATTAGTGGATCCTAGAAACAAAATAACAATCAAAGCATATGATGAAGAGCGATCTTCTAAAGGAACAATGGTATTACCACTCAAAATAGGACCAATTCAAAGAGATACAGTTTGCCAATTCTTGGACTTGAATCTATCCTCTAACATTCTTTTGGGGAGGCCATGGATCCATGATATGCAGGCAGTCCCTTTGACATATCACCAATGTGTTAAATTCCTCCATAATGGACAAGAGGTAACAATTTTAGTAGATTCAACTTAGTATTACAACAATCTGAGGTAGTATTACAACAATCTGAGGTCAGCTTGGGATGCCACAGTTCCTCACAACAGAGAAGCATTCTCTCCTATCACATCATCACATGAGAAATTGTTGACATCAACCTTAGCAAGTTTTGATAAGAAGTTGAAAGTGAATGACAAGAGAATGGGAGAGTATTCTCTATAGGCTTTGCCACTTTCCCCAAAATCTTATGAAAAACCAACAAGTTCACAACCGCAACTCCCACAAAAACCTCTTCAAATATTTGATGGAGCATTTGTTAGAGCTGGGACATTATTTGAAGAATCTGAGGACAAAGATGTTCTAAAATGACTATATAAGGACATTATTTGAAGAATCTGAGGACAAAGATGTTCTACAATGACTATATAAGGACAAAGAAGTTTAACAAAAAATCAATAATGTTAGTATACCCATAGAAAAATATGGAAAAGGATTCAACATCCTACATAAAATGGGATGCACTTGAAGAGGTCCTATGGGAAAAAGAAAAGGTCTTATAGAACCCATACAACCTAAATCTCAATTAGCTAAAGACAAATTAGGTTTAGGGTTTCAACAAGTTACTCCAAAAGAAGAAACACCTTCTAGACAACAAAAAGAGGAACATGACAGAAGACAAGAGGAACTTGCAATCCAAAGAGAGGAAGCATATGCTAGAAAACAAGAAGAAGAGACCATTAGAAAACAAGAAGAGGAGAACAAGAAAAAAAAAGAGTTGGCAATCCAAAGGGTGGAAGCAGCCGCTAATCAACAACAAGAACAAGAAGACATAAGACCACAAGAAAAGAGAATCTCTAGTCAACAAGAAGAACAAAATAATAGAAAATCCCAAGAAGAGTTAGCTTCCAATCAACAAAGACAAGAAACTAGTGTAAGGTAAGCAGATCTGATAGCAAGACTAGCAGAAGTAACCATTGCCATGCCTGTGAAGTGCGATACCTACAGCTGCAACACAAAAACACTCAATAGATCATTACAAGCATGGTTAGAAAATAATAAGCAAACAAAGATGAACCATGACAAAGCGACCTATCACCTCCTAATAGATGCGAGTATGGATTTGCTCTCAGATCTAGATAAGCAATCCCAGTGACTTGACTACACCTAGACGAAGGATTTGAAATGATAATGATGTGCAAAGATGAGATTGATTATACTAGATTGATCCAAGAGACTAATTAAGCTAATGACATGCATGATTAAGATATGATGATGATGCAATTAATCTAGAAAAGCGATTGATTAAGCTACATTATTCAACAATTATGCTAGAAAATGATCAAATTAAACTAGATCTAAGATGCAATTTCTTAAAACAATAATGCTCAAATGATATGCTAGAATGGATATGCCTATAGTAACAATGCATAAGATGAAAATGAGATGGGATCCTTATTTCTCCAAAATGGGGAATATTTATAGGATTTCCAAGGCCAGGGGTGAGGTGGCAGGAATCAACGGTCAAGATTGAGTCTGAAGATATCAAGGGTGAAATTGGAGGAGGTTGGAGAAGAGGTTGGAGGAAGAGACAGTTGTCATCTCTATGATGACAAATGTTAAGGAGATTTTCTCATAAAAGGGCAAGTGTTCAAGAGAGGAGACATGTGGCCAAAGTGCCATGTGTCTCAAGAAGAAAATATCCACACTATAGGAGGTTAGGATAAGGAGGTTAGAATGTGCAAGATAGGATAGGGTTAGTTAAACCCAAGGTTAGGTGGAATGGGTTAGGTTAGAGGGATGGTTAGGTTAGGTGGTTAGAAGTTAGGAAGCATGTGGGTAATTTGAATTTAAAAATTCAAATAATAGGAAAAGACTAATTAATTCTCAACAACTCATAAATTGATTTATTTTAATTAATTAGAGGATTTAGAAGAATTGATTGAAGTGGGGGGGAGGATTAATTAATCAAAAGGGACCATGGAAATGAACCTATTAAATAAATCCTTAGATTTACTAATAAGTAGATGAAATGGAGAATTTAATCAAATTGCCTAATGAATTTAATTAAATTAGGAAGGGGGATTAATTAAATAATTTCTTATTTAATTAACTATCTTCAGACCATTTTTAGGTGTATACAACCATCAGTCCAGAAGAAGCAAAATATGAGAGAAGAAAAGCAATGGAAAAGAAAACAGAAGAAGCAACCCACAATCTATATGAACAAATCTGTAGATTACAAGCTAGCAGTGAAGCTGACTTGCATGGGTGGGAATTTGATACATGTTCTGAAGAGGCTTGTGATGTAAAAGATGTAGATTGCAATGTAGTCCATTCATATGGGAGCCAAATGTCAGAATATAGGTCACTTGAATGGGGATCACAAATGATCAATTCTAACTTCACCAGGGTTAATCAGAGAGTGATCGAGAGAGTCTATCCTGAGGAGAGTGATATTCTTAACTCAACCGAAATAAATAGAAACTATGACAACTCTGTCATGACCATTGAAGTTTTTGAAACCAATCAACCAGATGATCCTTTACCCTTAATGTACCTAGAACTTATTGACTGGGAGAACATTGGAATCATGGAGATAGATACCTTCCAAAATGACCATGCTATAGCTGTATATCTCAATACCATTGAACCCGTAACACCCGAAAGAGATTCCACTTGTTTACACCTAAAAATGGTCTAAAGATAATTTATAAAAGCAATTATTTAATTAATCCCCCTTCCCAATTTAATTTAATTCATTATCAATTTGATTAAATCCCTTTCATCTACTTATTAATATATCTAAGGATTTATTTAATAGGTTCATTTCAATAATCCCCTTTGATTAATTAATCTGAATTAATTAATCCTCCCCCCATTTAATTAATTTCTTCTAATCCCCTAATTAACTAAAATAAATCAATTTATGAGTTGTTGAAAGTTAATCAGCCTTTTCCTATTATTTGAATTTTTAAAATCAAAGTAGCCACATGCCTCCTAACTTCTAACCACATAGCCTAACCATCCCTTAGCCTAACCCATTCCACCTAACCTTGGGTTTAACTAACCCTATCCTATCTTGCACATCCTAACCTCCTTATCCTAACCTCCTATGGGTTGGATATTCTCCCCTTGAGACACATGGCACTTAGGCCACATGTCTCCTCCCTTGGACACTTTCCCTCTCATGAGCAAGGCTCCTTGACACTTGTCACCACATAGATGACAAGTGTCCCTCCCTCTAACATCTTCTCCAACCTCATCCAATTTCACCCTTGATATCTTCAGACTCAATCTTGACCGTTGATTCCTGCCACCTCACCCCTGGCCTTGAAAATCCTATAAATATCCCCCATTTTAGAACAATAAGGATCCCATCTCATTTTCATCTTATGCATTGTTACTATAGGCATATCCATTCTAGCATATCATTTGAGCATTGTTGTTTTAAGCAATTGCATCTTAGATCTAGTTTAATTTGATCATTTTCTAGCATAATTGTTGAATCATGAAGCTTAATCAATCTCTTTTCTAGCTTAATTGCATCATCATCATAGCTTAATCATGCATATCATTAGCTTAATTAGTCTCTTGGATCAATCTAGCATAATCAATCTCATATTTGCACATCATTATCATTTCAAATCCTCCGTCTAGGTGTAGTCAAGTCACTGGGATTGCTTATCCAGATCTGAGAGAAAATCCACACTCGCGTCTCTTAGGAGGCGATAGGTCGCTTTATCATGGTTTATCTTTCATTTGCTTTTAATTTTCTAACCATGCTTGTAATGATCTATTGAGTGTTTGTGTTGTAGCTGCAGGTACCCTACTTCACACACACGACATTTTGGCACCCACCGTGGGGCCGAAAATCTCATTTTTGGCGTCTTTGCATCATCAAAATTTTCAATCTCGCAAGTTTCTGGCTGAGTCTATTTCAGAATCTCGTATGAGTACCTTTACAGTATCGTACACATTTATTTGTGCACTTTTATGGGTATGTGAGAATAATCATACGAGCAAGTGAGAATAATCGTACGAGCAAGTGAGAATACTTGTACGAATTTATGCTTTTGTGTTTTCAAAATAGATTACATTTTAGGGTTTTTATGCTTCAATTTGGCTATTACTAATGCTAACCCTGGTCTGTTTGTGAGTTTTCTAGCAACCTAACTGGTTTTTGCAGGATGATTGTCGAGGATTATGCTTGTCAAAGCTTCATTTCATCAAAACAACATGACTACTAACGTATCTATTTTGCAGGTTGCCTAGGAGAACTCAACCAAACTTTATGTCTTCTTTAAGTTTTCAAGGCACACTTATTTTTCTAAACTTCTCTAAAAGGTAGGAGAGTATGCTCTTGTCCATTTGGACAATTAGAAATCCCAACCCTTGAAGTGCTTCTATATTTGAGATTTGTTTACCTTTAGTGGGCCTGCCATAGTGGGAAAAAGTAATCACCCTATGAGAACAACCCAAGTGAGTATAGCTAGACCCAATCTTTTCGACTCACTCTAAAAAATAGGCCTCTCGGGATAAAAGTCTCGGAGGATGGGATTATTTGATTTTTCTCTTTTGAGATCTCTCATATCGTACATTTAGTAGGGCCTCGTGGTCTCAATCATGCTTGCATGACTACTTCTTGTTTAGGTATCGTGTTGGGTTATAGACCTCAATCGTGCTTGCGCGACTGCAAGGGGTAATTTCAAATGAAAACCCTTACTATGAACCCTAAGATAGAATTTACCCGATTCACCTCCAAAAGGGGGATAATCTTTGTACAAGAGAGATAGTAACTCTCCCAAGACACTTGCCATATCGTGCCCCCATTAGCATTTGGAATCGGATAATATGGCATTGAGAATTCATTGCGTGAGACTTAGCGACCATATTCAGATTAGCTATTGGGAGTGTTAATAAGTTTGCAAGCAAAGGTTTTCTCTCTTAGCCAACTTCCTTAGGATTTAGCGTGTTCTACTTGAGGTCACTTATCATATCACGTGTTTGTTGTGTCTTCATCCCTGAAACAAAAAATCAAACATCTAATAAATGGAAAATAAAATCAAAACATCAAATTTCATTGATAAAAAATTTGTCCAAATAAATTTTTTGTCTTATTTATGTCCTCAGTCATATGAGCTTTCTAGTTTGTCGTACGGGAAATCTAGTTTATCATCTGGTTTGGTGAGAATTATTGTACGAGTCATTTTTGCAGAGGCCTTTTTGTTATCTTTTGTCACCTAGTTTTGTGGTAAGTGTCATACTAGTTTATGCCTTTGTCATGCAAGATTTCTACTTTATCCTATGGACCTATCTAAATTGTCATCTGGGGCTGTCTAAAGTGTCGTACGAATTTTTGTCTCTGTCAGTTCAGAGCTGTCTCCTTGCATGTCTTTTTCAAATCTGTCATGTTTGCTTGGTCAATTTACAGTGAGCATAAATACCTCCTATCTATCATTCTGTGCTTAGGTTGTCTTCTTGGTTCACTTGGTCAAGTTATCTTCTGTCAAATCAGATTCTAGAAATGGACACCTTAAAGATTTTCAAGTATTCACCTTCAACAAGTTCAAGATCTAAACATCTCAAAGTGCATTATCACCCTCTTTGATAAACTGATCACTCAAAACATAGTTTCTCATTAGGATCTATCATCCTCTATCACGAAACTACAACTTTTGGTTAGGATAACCTTCTCCCACATCGTAGGATATACCATTCCTATTGGACTTGGTTTTATCAAAATCATCATCATTGCACTCCAAAACCGAAGATCAAAAAACTTGCAAACTTTTAAACACTTGAATTATCTTTTCATGTCATATCACTCTATCATATCTACATTGACAGTTGGTCACTTATCAAAACACCTTTTAGATAATAGAATCCCTACAACAGAAATTGAAACATTCAAAATAGCTGAAGATCATAGCAACATGGCATACCAAAGCAAAATACAAGAAGAAGACATAACAAGTCAACATATTAGAGAAATCAAACATGTCCAAAATCAAAATCCAACTATGTCAAAACCTCACAAGGATTCAAATACATCTCCAAAGAATGGTGGCTCTTTTATGCTACTCTTAAAGAGATCCCTAAGGGATCTTGCTGAGGAAGATCAAAATCGCACACCTATGTCTAACAATGGCTCATCCCCCCATAGGCAAATTGACTCTCCAAAAATCTTACAAGAACCTTCCATAGCATCCACACCAAACAATACACCCAAAGATGAAGTTCCCTAAGGGATATCCATAATGGCCATCAAAACTATTTCAGAGGATCATATTCAAATCCCATCTCCTTCATATCCAAGAATTGATTCCTTGCAACATCCCCATAATGCTCCCTTGAAAATTGAAGTCCTCATTCATAGAACGCTCGTTAAACGTGTCCTAATAGATGGAGGAGCTGGCTTAAACATTTTCTTATTGAGTCTTGTCTATGCTCTAGGTTATTCTGAAGATGCAATTGATCCCCAGGAAAAGATCACATTCAAAGCATATGATGAAGAAGAGCATTCCTCTAAAGGAATTGTGATATTACCCATCAGAATGGGACCTTTGCAGAAAAACACTATCTACTATCTCACTCCATCAAGTTGATAGCTAAAATCAATCCATTGAAGTATTTGCTCAACAAGGCAACATTAACAGGAAGACTAGAAAAATGGATCATGATTCTAAGCGAGTTTGATATTGAGTATGTTGACAGAAAATCTATAAAGGGGCAAGTCATTACCGACCAGCTAGCAGAAGCACCACTTCAAGATGATTGTCCTTTACACATTGAATTTCCCGATGCTGATATCCTAACAGTCACCACAAAAACATGGCAATTATACTTTGATGGTTCATATACACAATATGGATTAGGAGCAGGATTTTTATTCATCAAACCACAAGGTCATACAATTCTAAAAGAATACAAATTAAGCTCTCTATGCACCAATAACATAGCAGAATATGAAGCTTTGGTTACAGGTATCAACATGGCTACAAAATAGAACATTACATAGCTACAGGTCTTTGGAGACTCTCAACTCGTCATCAACCAAATTAATGATGATTACAAAACAAAGGATGAAAAGATAATGCCATATAAGAAGATGGTTGATGATGTCAAAAAATACTTTGTCAAAATAACTTTTCAGCAAATTCCAAGGAATGACAACAAAGCAACAGACACCATGGCAACACTTGCTTCTCTCCTTTAGACACAGGAAAATCAAGAGCATTACAAATTCTTGGTGGAAGAGTTGTTTTACCTTGCACATAATTATCCTGATTCCCAAACTATCTGTCACCTTGTTGGGAATGATTCCTCCCCCTATGGCCAAACTTACACATACCTGAAAGATAACACCCTCCCTCCCGACTTGTCAAAGAACCAAAGGAGAAACTTTATTTGCCAATCCTCCCATTATACTCTCATCATGGATACCCTTTTTAAATGAGGTCTGGACGGTACTCTTTTACGATGCGTCAAGCAAGAAGAATCTGAGAAGTCCTTAAACAAAGTCCATAATGATATTTGTGGCACTCATTCAAGTGGTCTTACCCTTTCGAAAAAACTCATACGCTTGGGCTATTATTGGCCAATTATGGAATGAGATTCTTTTTCAGATAGCTAAAACATGCAAACAATGTTAGATCCATGGGAATTTGATTCATGCACCAACACAAGAACTTCATGCTTTGGCAAAATCTTGGCCTTTATGCCAATGGGGTCTTGATCTAGTAGGAAAGATAAATCCTTCTTCATCCAATGGTCATAAATTCATCTTTATAGCTACAAAATATTTCACAAAATGGATTGAGGCAATACCTCTCATCAATATCATAGGAAAACAAATCGCTGCATTTATCTTGAACTACATCATATGTCTCTATGGCATACCCATGACCATTATCACTGATAATGGATGACCATTGAAGAATCAGGATGTACAAGAGCTACATGAAAAATTCAAGATCCAACACAAATTTTCCACACCCTACTATCCGCAAGGGAATGGGCAAGCAGAAGCATCAAACAAAACTATTTTGAAAATCCTCAAAAAGACAGTGAATGATGCTGGCAGAGATTGGCATATTCAATTGAACCCTACTCTATGGGCCTACCATACTAGTATCCGCACACCAATACGTGCCACATATTTCTCTCTTGTCTATGGATCAGAAGCAATATTGCCACTAGAAGTAGAGATACTAGAGATACCTTCTCTACAAGTATCATTAAAAGGTCTTATCCTCGATGAAGAACAAAGAGTATCCAGACTACAAGAATTAGAATTGATCCATGAATGAAGACAAAATGCCTTTGATCATTTAAAGGTATATCAACAAAGAATGTGTCGAAGTTATAATCACAAGGTCAAACCGAGAACATTTTAAGTTGGAGAACTAGTACTAAAGGAAAATCCATGCAACCAGGCAGATCGAGAAAAGAAAGGGAAGTTTGAACCAAACTGGTTAGGTCCGTTTGTGGTCACAAGAGTATTTGGGTCAGGAGCATATCAACTATCAACACAAGATGGGGATCAGCTCAAGGAACCCATCAATAGCATGTATCTGAAGAAGTTTTATGTCTAAAAAAGCAGAAAACTCCAAAAACAGTGGAAAAGTAGAAAAATCCAAAAAAAACTGAAAAAGCAGAAAAATCCAAAAACAGTGAAAAAGTAGAAAATCCAAAAAAAGTGAAAAAACAGAAAATACAAAAACAACAAAAATAGTGAAACACAAAAAAGCAAAAAAAATCAAATATGAGAAAAAGTGCAATAAAAACAGATGGTGAAAACCTGGCAAACAAGCGCTATCTGTTAGCTAGCTCTTCCATCTATTAGTTCATGCATCCTTCCACTTACATTCATTTTCCATTAGCGTTGTTTATATCTATAATAAATCCTTTGTACATATGCAGGCATCACAAGTGATTTCTCACCATGGTTTGGATCATTGGGTATATGATAATGACTTTGTTTCTAGACTTGGGGCAAAATCCTGCACCTAGCTGGGGGCAAAATTTTTGATCATTTTGAGCTTAATCAAACAGGAAGAACAACAATTAGGCAAATCTTGTCAAGCAAAAATTGCGACACATCCAAGTTGAACACGAGATCAAATTGTCAACCATCAAGCTATCACATGTCAGTCTAAGCACATCACACACTTTTCAATGGATGATGTCTTTTGGATAATGCTTTTAACACTTTGGTTCAACTTTTCTATCTTGATTTTCGCTATCATGATTTCTGAGTGACTCCATGATGTCTTTGATTAGAGGAACAAGGAAGGAACATGATATTTTTCTTGTTCGTTGTCTGTAAATTAATCATCAATATCTGCAAATTTGTCTCAGGACATGATCATCAGAGTATCATCGAAGACATTTCTGATTTGCGTATAGAAATGGTTGATATTGCCTGTTTAACGCAAGCAACACTCAGGTCATCTTGGTTCAATTATACCTCAATGCTTGTGCTAACTTGCACTATCAAAATCCTAGAAAGTAGTGCTCAGGTCATCATGGTTTAATTATACCATCGATGTTTGCACTCAGTTCCCACATTTTAAAAATCTCAATGATGATAAAACACAATAACCCAGTGACTGGTCCGATCATAGCTTTACATTTCATTTGCATTTGCATTTGCATTTAGCTTGCATTTCATTCTTTCATGGGATCACAAAATCTCATCTTATCCAAGGCCAAATCTATCGCATAAATCATCAATGTATCATCATAGGTGTATACATAATAAGAACGATGACTCATCTCTCTCCAGATATTGTCGACCCAATGCAAATTTTATGCTACCCCCTCAATAGAACCAACATCAACATATCTGAATCTTCCTGCAACCTAATATCAACAAAATGTCATTTCTTTATCCATTTAACCTTATCAATTCTATCAATCGATCGCATCTGATATAATCTATCATGTCTTATACATGATGTATCTTCTTGTAATCAGACATTCTGACCAAGTCTTATACAATATATATTGTTCCTGAAACCAGACACTTTGATCATCTTTGTCTTATACATGAGGTGTCATTCTTGAAACCAGACTAAATCTTGATCTTATCAATCTAATCAATCTTGTCGAATTCAATCAAGCTCTATCAATCATCACATCCATAACCACATCGTAGTGATCAAAGAACTCCCACTTTCATCAATCAACGTTATGGAAATCAAATCAATTTCGCAACGATCCAAACACTCCAAAGGTAAATTATCTCAATTGATCTCTCGAGGGGGCATCATCGTACCACAATTTATCAGTCAATGTCTGGGGCATCCTATCGAACCAATATCATCATCAAAATGAGATTATTCTTTGAATCAATGCGTCATCACACCTCGCTTCAAAGAGGGGCAAAATGTATACACCTAAAAATGGTGTGAAGATAATTAATTAAATAAGCAATTATTTAATTAATCCCCCTTCCCAATTTAATTGAATTCATTAGCAATTTGATTAAATCCCTTTCATCTACTTATTAATAAATCTAAGGATTTATTTAATAGGTTCATTTCAATAATCCCCTTTGATTAATTAATCTGAACTAGTTAATCCTCCCCTCATTTAATTCATTTCTTCTAATCCTCTAATTAATTAAAACAAATCAATTTATGAGTTATTGAAACTTAATTAGCCTTTTCCTATTATTTGAATTTTTAAATTCAAATTACCCACATGCCTCCTAAGTTCTAACCACCTAACCTAACCATCCCTTAGCCTAACCCATTCCACCTAACATTGGGTTTAACTAACCCTATCCTATCTTGCACATCCTAACCTCCTATAGGTTGGATATTCTCTCCTTGAGACACATGGCACTTAGGCCACATGTCTTCTCCCTTGGACACTTGCCCTCTCATGAGAAAGGATCCTTGACACTTGTCACCATAGAGATGACAAGTGTCCCTCCCTCCAACCTCTTCTCCAACCTCGTCCAATTTCACCCTTGATATCTTCAGAGTCAATCTTGACCGTTGATTCCTTCCATCTCACCCCTGGCCTTGGAAATCCTATAAATATCCCTCATTTTGGAGCACAAAGGATCCCATCTCATATCAATTTAGGCATTGTTACTATAGGCATATCCATTATAGAATATCATTTGAGCATTGTTATTATAGGCAATTGCATCTTAGATCTAGTTTAATTTGATCATTTTCTAGCAGAATTGTTGAATAATGTAGCTTAATCAATCTCTTTTCTAGCTCAATTGCATCATCATCATAGCTTAAACATGCATATCATTAGCTTAATTAGACTCTTGGATCAATCTAGCATAGTCAATCTCATATAGCATGCATATCATCATCATTTCAAATCCTCCATCTAGGTGTAGTCAAGTCACTGGGATTGCTTATCCAGATTTGAGAGAAAATCCATACTCGCATCTCTTAGGAGGTGATAGGTCACTTTGTCATTATTTATCTTTCATTTGCTTTTAATTTTATAACCATGTTTGTAATGATCTATTGAGTGTTTGTGTTGCAATTGTAGGTACTCTACTTCACACACACGACACCACCAGTGAATCTAATAAAGCATCTTCTAGTCAGGGGGGTGCCAAATCTTCGAGTCGCAGAAGTGAAATTAAAGAATAAAAAAGGTGTAATGCTAAAAATCATTCTATGGGAACATTAGATCAACCAAAAGATAAAAGAAAGGGCATATCTTAGGGTTAAAACCTCTTTGAGGTTCTTGAAGATGGAATTTTCTCTTAGGATGCCTCTGACTACGCGACAAGCTCGCAAGTGCGGAAGGGGTCCTAGACGTGTACGCATGGCACGTGAAGAGGTAGATAGGGAAGAATCGGTTCCTGAAGTGAACCTAGAAGCTCCTCTCGAGCAGCCAGTTGACCCAAACTGAAACCTCTTAGAAGCAATCCAAAACCTAATTGGTATAGTCCAGGATAGGATTCCAGCCGGGGATCATCATATTGAAAATCAGAACTCAGGGAGTCATAGATCGGCTGATAGGGAATGGAGCAGGATTCCACCTCCTATTCCCGTAGAGAGTTAGGGTGGGAATGAGCCAAAGTTTGTGCACCTACCAGGACCACCTCCAGGGGCAGAGCCAGTGTATTATGAGAGATCTCATCGAGACCCAGGGGATCTTATCAGGGAGGTTATGCGACTCCAACCACCATCTTTTGGGGGATCTACCGATGGGGTAGAAGCTGAGGCTTGGCTTTTGAGCCTTGAGAGGTGCTTTGCATTGTGCTCTTATGAGAGAAATCTAAAGGCACGTGTAGCGGTCCATCTGTTGAGAGGAATGACCTCCACATGGTGGAGACAAGAGGAATATAAGTGTGGTTTAGTCCCTGATACTATCACATGGGAGATATTTATAGAGAGATTCAGGGAGAGGTACTTATCAGAACATTACAGACAGCGTAGGATAGACGAGTTCCATGACCTCCAGCAGAAGGGTCTCTTAGTGACCCAGTACGAGAGCAAATTATTTGAGCTCTTGCCATACGTGGACTATCTAAAGGAAGAGAAACTTCTTGTTAACTGTTTCATCAAAGGGCTGAATGTCGGCATAGCAGGACCAGTGAGGATGTCCACTCCAGGGAGCCTTCGGGTTGCCGTGGAGAAGGCACTGATAGCAGAGGAGATTCAGGTCAGACCATAGGATACTAGGGATCGGATCCAGAACCAAAACCCTACACCCCATACATATAGATTTCAGAAACCACATTGGAAGGGAAATAACCGAAGCTCATAGGGGTTCTCCAAACCCCCTCCTCCGCAACAGTCTCAATAGAATCAGAGGCAGAAGCCTCCACAGTATCAGTAGGGCACAAAGCCCAAGTAGTGGTAGTCTCAGGGTTAGAGGTGAGATCAGAGAGCTCATGTGCCTTACACACCTCCAGCAGGGACTCAACAGTCCTGCAGGGGTGGGTACAGTGGATCTAGTAGGACAGGAGGACAGGCTTTCTCTAGGTCTCAGGGTGCCTAGTTTCAGGCATGGGGTGCTTGCTTCACATGTGGAGCCATGGGGCATATGGCGAGGGATTGTCCTTAGGGTCAAATGGCAGGAAATTAGAGGATGGCCACTTCAGAGCCTATAGTTGGTGATATGGGCAGGTCCCATAGAGTATTCACAACGGTTGACAACTGCCAGGTTGAGCATCAGGCCACGGTCATTGAGGCTGCAGGTATGATCAAAGGTAATAGTGTATCTATATTATTTGATTTAGGAGCTATTGACTCCTTTATTTCTCCATTGGTTGTGGAGCATTGCGACCTAGTGGCAACTAGACAAGGTGTCAGTTGGGAAGTGGAGTTAGCTTCATGGGCTAGAGTGTTAGTGGAATCAAAGGTTAGGACATGTCAGCTGCAGATTAGCAAGACCACCACTTTAGTAGACCTTAGAGTGACACCACTTGGATCTTATGGTATCGTACTTGGCATGGATTGGCTTTATGCCCACAGAGCCAAGATGGATTGCTGCCTGAAAAATATTGAGTGTGAGGATGATCATGGTTCGCCCATAGTTATCGCAGGGATTCAGAGACCCGTGTCCCTTCGTATTATCTCCACAATGCAGCTTAAGCGGAGCATGCGAAAGGGATGTTAGTTTTTTGCCATCACTATCAGTGATCGAGGAGAAGAGGATGGAAAGGAAACATTGCTTGATGACCATCCTATCCTTAAGGGATATTCAGATGTGTTTCCTTCAGAGTTACCTGGTATGCCACCCCATAGAGAGATTGACTTTCATATAGACCTTGTACCAGGAGCTGAGCCAGTTTCTAGAGCACCTTATAGGATGACCACAAATGAGCTTAATGAGCTCAAGATGCAGCTTGAGGAACTCCTTGAGAAGGGGTACATTCATCCTAGCGTGTCCCCATGGGGTGCACCAGTCATCTTCGTAAAGAAGAAGGATGGATCTCTCTGATTATGCATGGATTATCATCAATTAAACAAAGTAACTATCAAGAATCGATATCCATTACCCATAATCGATGATTTATTTGACCAACTTCAGGGTGCCAAAATCTTTTCCAAAATTGATCTGAAGTCAGGATACCATCAGCTGAGAATAGTGGAGATTGATATCCACAAAACCGCGTTTTGCACTAGATATGGCCACTATGAGTTCACCGTGGTACCATTCAGTCTTACGAATGCTCCCGCTGTTTTCATGAGCCTCATGAATGGGGTATTCCGCACATTCCTTGACCATTTTGTGATCATGTTCCTCGATGATATTTTGATATATTCTTGGAATGAGAAGGAGCATGAGGAGCACCTGAGACAGGTATTGCAGTGTTTGCGGGACAATCAGTAGTTTGGCAGTTTGTCAAAATGTGCTTTCTTTCGATCAGAGGTCAAGTATCTTGGGCATGTTATTTCCGGTGATGGGATCTTAGTAGACCCATCAAAGATCAGAGCTATTATGGATTGGCTAGCGCCAACCAGTGTGACAGAGGTCAGGAGCTTCATGGGCTTAGCAGGTTATTACCGACGCTTTGTTGAGGGATTCTCCAGAGTCGCTCATCCTATTACTTCTCTTCAGTGCAAAGGGAAGAAATTTGAGTGGATAGAGAAGTGAGAGAGGGCCTTTCAGGAACTCAAAAAGGCACTTACTAGTGCACCTATCCTTGTAGTACCAGATCCCTCAGCTGACTTCATGGTTTGTACAGATGCTTCCCTAGAGGGTTTAGGAGCAGTTCTTATGCAGGATGGTAGGGCTATAGCTTTTGAGTCTTGGAAACTTAAGACTCATGAACTTAATTATCCTACTCATGACCTTGAGCTTGCAGCAGTAGTGCATGCACTTGTGAGGTGGAGACACTTCCTTTTGGGTCACCATTTTGAACTTCATTCAAACCATCAGAGTCTTCAGTACATATTCACTCAGCCGAACCTTAATGCACGACAGAGGAGATGGATGGAGTTCTTGTGCGAATATGATTTTGACGTTCACTACATCAAAGGGAAGGAAAATGTACTTGCAGATGCTTTGAGTAGGAGGCGTCATGAAGTATACACCATATCTATGGGCATGGATTTGAGAGACCGTATACTGCATCATTTGCCAGAGGATGGATGGTATTCAAAGGTTTGTCAGGTGATACGGTCTTAGGATACTCTAGAAGGGAAATATGTGGATTATTCTTTGGAGTCTGATGGACTATTACGCCATAGAGGGCGCATCTATGTACCTTCTTCTAGGGAATTGCAAGAGTTCATTGTCATGGAGGCTCATAGAGCTCCTTATCCAACACATCCCAGAGTTAAGAAGATGCATGCTGACTTGAGACAGTTATATCATTGGCCAGGAATGTGGCAGCTCATTGCTGAGTTAGTAGCCCGATGCCTTGAGTGTCAGAGAGTCAAGGCAGAGCACCACCATCCAGGTGGGTTGCTCCAGTTTCATGCTATACCAGAGTGGAAGTGGGATACTATATCCATGGATTTCATCATTGGTCTTCCTATGTCATCTCGTTGCCATGATGCCATCTTGGTGACAGTTGACAAGTTGACCAAAGTGGCCCACTTTTCACTAGTACAGACTACCTTCACAGCACCAGTAGTAGCACAGGTGTTCTTGCGAAACATTGTCAGACTTCATGGCGTTCCATGCAAGATTATTTCTGACAGGGATTCCCTTTTCACATCTTCCTTTTGGAAGGCATTACAGGCAGCTATGGGCACTAAGCTTGACTTTAGTGCAACCTATCATCTGGAAATGGATGGTCAGATAGAGAGGGTTAATCAAGTGTTAGAGGATATGCTTCGCATGTACGTCATGGATCATCAGACTAGATGGGAAGAGTACCTTCCCTTAGTGGAGTTTGCCTATAACAATGGGCATCACACTTCTTTGGGGATGCCACCCTATCAGGCATTATACGATGGGCCTTGCAGGACACCATTGAGTTGGGACCGCATAGAGGACAGAGTTGCTATTGATCCAGAGATAGTTCGGGATATGGAACAATAGGTGGATTTGATTAGGCAATGTCTTAGAGAGGCTCAGGATAGATAGAAGAAATATGCAGATGCCAAGAGGATAGATCGTAGCTACTTGGTTGGAGACAGAGTTTTCCTAAGAGTGCGACCGCATAAGAGTCCAATCCGTTACGGAAAGGGTTCTAAGCTCGCACCTCGCTTTGTAGGACCATTTGAGATCCTTGAGAGGATAGGACCAGTTGCCTACCATTTAGCATTGCCACCTAGCTTGTCACACATCCATGATGTGTTTCATGTATCAGTTCTGAGGAAGTATATCTATGATGAGTCTCATATATTAGATTGGGATGCCTTGCAGGTGGAGTCGGATGGGCAGGTAGCTTTGGAGCCCATTCGCATTTTGGCATGCCAGACACTGGCCCTTCGAGGTCGAGAGCTCCAGACCAGGTTAGGGTCCAGTGGGATTGCTATGATGAGTTTATAGCTTCATGGGAGGATGCAACACGTATGAGATCAGAGTACCCCCATCTTTTTAATGAACTCCAGGAGGAAGTTCATGCCTAGAGGGGGAGGGTGTGAGGCCCTAACCTGACTCAGTCTAGCATTTCAGTGATTTTTATGTTGAGACTATTATGGATGCTTTATTTTTATGCATTATGGATTTAGAACTTATATGATTCCATGATTTGGATAACATCGCTATATGTTGATGCTTCATTTATATGCTTTATGATATATAACTCTACATGATTTTTGAATAGGATGAATTTGCGATGATATATGTCATTATTGGATTTGCAAGACTTTACTATGATGATAGAAATAGGATGTATGTTTTATGGGTGGATCAAAATTATGAGAATTATGATAATTGCTTATGTGGATTTGTTGGATATAAAATGTATTGATTTGATTAAGTGTATATTGGTTGTAGAGTGTTTGATGTGTATTCTTATTCATGTGTTTTGTATTATATGAGGTTATTTGAAATTACTAATGTGTAATTGAGATGTGCAGGAAAATTATCCATGAGACCATGGAAATATTATGGAGAACCAAACCTAGACCTATGTGCGTTCATAAAACTAGGGTTTGTCTATTTGGAGAGACAACACCCCATTTGTATCGTATTTTATTCATGAAAGTGATTGTTGCATGAATGTTAAATTGAATTTTGTTTATTTGTGTAAATCCAACAAGAGACAAGATTTCATGTATAATTTTGTATAAGTATTTTCTTTGTGTCACTTGACACATGTTTTGATTTATGTTTGAGTTTTTAAATGTCTCTTGGAGGAAGTTGTTTAACTATAGCTTTTTCAATTAATTTAATATGATTCCATAAATGCCTTGGGTAAAGAATCTTTGGGATGGTCAACTTAAGTTTGACCCGAAAATTAACTTCAAATGGGTTTAAAATGGGTTAAATGGACACCTAGGGGTAGTTTAATAGGGTTTGCTAAAGCCCATAAGGTATACCTAAGGGTTAGGAGTAATTTTAGGCATGTACCAACTCTCATGTGACCTTTTAGACACCTTAAAAAGTGACTTTTCTAAGTTGTGCGAAAATTGAAATTAGAAGGCTTGAACTAAGTTGTTAACCTTCCTTTTTGAATGAGAGTTCCCTTTCCCATTTTACCTTACTTTCCTTTTCAATTTTAGAAACTTGTGAGAACTCTCACTAGGGTCTTCTTAAGAAGGAATGAGAGATTTTGGGGGTAATCACCCACTCTCCATTTTTGGAGACAAGGAATTTTTGAATGAATAAAAAAAGAGATTTTGAATTAAGAATTTGGCTAAGGGTAGAAAGGAAAGACTTGTGGAATTGGGATGCTCATCCTCAACAAAAATAGCATACCTTTGGGCAGTTGAAGGTTGGTTCTACCTTTCTTGTAATGTTTTCATATTGCATGTTGTATTGAAAGAATTGCTTGTGTAAAAGGCTAGTTTTCTTGCATATTTCCCTTGGAAAATATTTGGTGTTTTATGTTTTACTTTTGTATGGTATTTTATGTGCTTTGGGAGTAATCAAGACCTCCTACTCTGGGGAGAGAGGATGGTCTTGTGGGTGGTAGAAGTGACAACCCTCGAGTGAGAGGCTCTCGTTATGAGAGTGATCATAAGGGATTTTATGTGACCCTTGCTGCATGACTTGTTTATGCATTGGGGGTCATAAGGAGGGGAATAAGGCGTGAAAGCCTTGGGGGGCATAAGGAATATGGGGTTTTTATACTTATGATGTTTTTGGTTTTCCATGAGGTGGCTATTCGTATTACCATACTTGCAGTCTCCTCAAGGTACTTGGTCCACTACCACCCTTGAAAAGACATCACAATGTGTGGTGCAGTGTAGCCCTGGGTTGGGAATGTGTTGTGTTTGTTTTCCCCTTGTTTATTGTGTTTGCATGTGTGTAATCCTGTCTAGGGCTTGGTTCTCCAAGCTCAGGGGTGGCTACTAGTTAGCCTAGGCTGGGAGGTAAGCACTCCATGGTCATATCCTTGATTTATATGCAGGTTGTTGGAAGGAACAAATTAGGACAAAAAAGAAATTTGATGGAGTTATTTGTTGCAAAAAACTATTTGGAGATATATTTATTAATTGTTTAAAGTCCTCATTTACTAATAATGAGAGACCTATTTGTAAAATGACGATAGTGTCTTTTAAATGCAATTTAAAGAAATGTAATATTTTAGATACTGCAGCAATGAAATGAATAATTCTGGATTTAGTTCCTAAAGTTTTGAAATTGATATTTGTTGAATTTATAATATATTAAAAAGCAAGATACTTATTTCATCCCTTTATGCTTATGAAATACATTAGGAAAATAAAGAATTAGTTTAATGGTTGCATGCATGTCTCTTGAATATATACGTTTCAGTTTAATTCCTAATAGCATGGTTAAATTTAAAGGACTCTAGTTAAATGAAGTTGTTGTGTTAAGTTGTTTAATTCTATTAATTACTTTATTTTTGCAGAAAGAAAAGCCATATTTAGAAAGCCTAACTATTTCTACTTGGCAACTAGGATATTAGAAAAAAAAAAATGAATAAAATGATTAAATTTGTAGAATATATCTAATTTGTTTTATTTGTTTCAAAAAAAAAAGTAAAGACATAATTGCATGAAAAGAAACTGCCCTAGATTTAATATATATATATATATATATATATATATATATATATATATATATATATATATACAAATTTATTTCATTTAAATAAACAACAACAACAAAAAGATATTAAAACTTATTTTTTTTTTTTAAAAAAATCTAGGTTTCGGGGAGGGGTCGAATCCCACTATGTGTGCACACAGTGGGTGGCCCGCGGGCCGCCACTATGTGAACACATAGTGGGCAGCACCGAAGCGCCACCACTATGTGAACACACAGTGGGCAGTGCCGAAGCGCCACCATTGTGTGGGCACACAGTGGGCGGCGCCCATGCCACCACTGTGTGGTCACACAGTGGGCGGCGCTTGGCACCCCTTGCGAAAATAAAATCGCCCCTGCCCTTTTTCCATGGCCGCCGCCCGACCTTGTTCGGCCCTATGCAGGAAAAATAAGAAAGAATATAGAAACAAAAAAAAAAATGAATAGAACCCTAGCCCGGTTAGGGCTAGGGTAAAATGTGGTCAAAAAAGAAATAAAATAAAATAAGGAGAGGCTTATTTTATAATATAAAGAAGGGTTAGGGTTTGCATGGGTAAAACTCTTTAGATTTTATATAATTGTATTTATATATACATATATATATATATATAGTTATATATAAATATATGTATATATATATATATATATATATATATATAACAATATATATGTATATTTTATATAAACAAGGTTATAAATATGAAGTTGGTAAAATATATAGGTAATTATATGATATACATACATACATACATATATATATATATATATAGGTTGAGATGTTTCAAATTAAATATTAATGAAGTTAATATTTAATCTTAAATTTAAATAGATTGAGATGTTTTTGAATTAAATATTTGTGAAGTAATATTTAATTTTAATTAAATAAATTGAGATGTTTTAAATTAAACATTTAGGGAATTGAATTCTGATCTATATTATTGGACTATAGGGTTTAATTTTTAGCTCCTAGACGTAGGCGCATGTGATTAAACTTTATAGAAAAATATTCATTTACGAATATAATCGACCCTTTAGTTGTTTTAGGTCAGTCTACTATTTAATTATTGTTAAGTAAAATAAAGACACTTATAAAACTAAGTGCTAGGACTAGTTTTAATTAGATTCTAAGAACAATGAATGGATATTGGAGATTAATCTACTGCTACATTAATTAATTGATATAATTATTGATTAAGAGCGATGCGACAATAAAACTATTCAATTAGAATTCAGCATATAATTTTAATTATTTTGATTACTTGAGCTAGTAGATAAAGTTAACTCTAAACATAGTTAAGACAAAACATGTTATAGCATTTTATTTTTGTCAAATTAATGTTTTAAGCTATGATTTAAAAAAAATAAAATTATCTCATTCTTGCCCTAAATTTTGGGCATGACACTCTACTTCACACACACGACACCACCAATGAATCTAATAACGCATCTTCTAGTCAGGGGGGTGCCAAATCTTCGAGTCGTAGAAGTGAAATTAAAGAATAAAAAAAAAGGTGTAATGATAAAAATCATTCTATGGGAACATTAGATCAACCAAAAGATAAAAGAAAGTGCATATCTGAGGGTTAAAACCTCCTTGAGGCACTCGAAGATGGAATATTTGACACCCCACCAGAACACTTTCAAGATAGATCAGCTATCTTGATTGAACCTACAAAAGTAGTAAACATTGGTACTCCAGAGAATCCTAAGATTCTCCAACCTGCAACATCTTTATTAGAACAAGAGAGAAAATACTACAATGAATTCTTCAAGAGAAGGAAAATCAACTTTATGTGGTCATACATAGATATGCTAACACTAGATCTGGACCTCATTATGCATCACCTCAATGTCTCTCTAGGAGCTAAGTCGGTCAAACAAAAACTCAAGAAGATGCACCCTCACATTTCTCTTCTTGTCAAAGCAGAGTTGAAGAAACTATTGGATGTAGGATTCATAGGACCAGTCGCATATCCAGATTGGGTGTCAAATATTGTACCTGTGTCGAAACCAGATAAAAGTATGAGACTGTGCACAAACTTCAGGGATTTGAACAAGGCATGCCCAAAGGATGATTTTCCATTGCCAATCATTGATATCATTGTAGATTTAACAACTGGACATTAATTTTTTTCTCTAATGGATGGTTTCTCAAGGTACAACCAAATCAAGATAGCCCATAAAGATCAAGAGAAAACAACATTCACGTTCCCTTGGGGTCCTTTCTGTTGGAACATCATGCCTTTTGGGCTCAACAATGTCGTGGCTACTTATTAGAGAGTAGTGACCACCATTTTCCATGATATGATGCATACCTACATATTAGGCACCAGAGAAGGATACCTAGAAATTATAGACAAAATATTTGACAGGTTAGAGAAATACAAGTTGAGACTGAACCCAAAGAAATGTGCATTCGGGGTCACATCAGGCAATCTTCTAGGATATATCATACCTTCTCATAGAATAGAAGTCAATCCAGTAAAGGTAAAAACTATAATCAAAATGGAATCACCAAAGAACATCAATCAACTATGTTCTCTACAAGGGAGATTGCAGTCAATAAGAAGGTTCATAGCACCATTGGCTGATCCCTGTCATCCATTCACTTACTTATTGCACAAGAATGTTTCATTCAGATGGGATGACAAATGTGAGGAAGCCTTCACTCAAATCAAAGAATATTTGGTAACTCCACCAGTACTAGCATCACCGATTGAAGGAAAATCATTGTTGCTTTACATCTCAGCTACAAAAGTATCCCTAGGAGCCTTCCTGGTGCAACACGACAATGAAGGAAAAGAATGAGCAATCTACTATAATAGAAAAACTCTTGTTGGATATGAGTTGAACTACATAGTAGTGGAGAAAACATGCCTAGCAGTAGTGTTCACAATGCAAAAGTTGCGACATTATATGCTCACACACTCAATTAAGATGATTGCAAAGATTGATCCTTCGAAGTATCTCCTAAGCAAGGCAACACTGATAGACTGACTAATTAAATGGGTCATGGTGCTGAGTGAATTTAACATTGAGTATGTTTATCGAAAAGATATAAAGGGAAAAGTGATTGCAAATCAACTAGCTAAAGCACCCATGCGCGATGATACTCCATTACACATTGAATTTCCTAATGTAGATGTTCTCACCATCAGCAAGAAGACTTGGGAGCTGTATTTTGTTGGCTCTTACACACAACATGGATTAGGTGTAGGAATCCTATTCATAATGGCTCAGGGCCTCACTATCCCTAAATCATACAAGCTGAGCTTCCCATGTACAAACAATATTGCAGAGTATGAAGCACTAGTCATCGACCTCAAGATGGCCATTGAATGGAATATCACAAAGTTGCATATCTATGGTAATTCCTAGCTAGTTATCAACTATATAAATGATGAATACCAAACCAAGGATGATAAGTTGATGCCCTACAAGAAACTGGTTGATGATTTCAAGAAGTAATTTATGGAGATCACTTTTGCACAAATCCCAAGAAATGAGAACAAGGTAGTTGACGCCATGGAAACAATAACATCTCTCCTAAAAACTCAAGAGAATCAAGAGCATTATGAATTCTTGGTGGAAGAACTCTTTTATCTAGCCCATGATTTCCCTGACACCCAAATCATCTACAATATAGTCAGAACTGATTCCTCACATTATGGTCCAACATATCTTTACTTGAAAGATAATATCCTTCCCCCAAACCTCTCACGAAACTAGAAATGGAACTTTATCTGTCAATCCTCCTGCTATACTATTATTGTTGATACCCTTTATAGATGAGGTCTAGATGGCACTCTCCTTATATGCCTCGAACGTGATGAATCTGAAAAATACCTAAACAAAGTTCATGAAGGTATTTGTGGCACACATTCAAGTGGTCTTATGCTAGCCAATAAACTCATATGCTTGGGTTATTATTGGCCCACTATGGAAAGAGATTCCTTCACATATGCCAAGAAGTGTAAATAATATCAGATTCACAACAATATGATACATGGACCAACACAAGACCTGCATCCTTTGACAGGATCATGGCCATTTTCTCAATGGGGTCTAGACCTAGTAGGAAAGATTCACCCTTTATCTTCAAATTGACACAAGTTCATTTTGATAGCTACAAAGTACTTTACTAAATGGATTGAGGCAGTGCCTCTAACAATAGTGACATGAAAGAAGATAGCTTATTTTATCCTTAACTATATCATCTATCGCTATGACATTCCCATCTCCATTATCATTGATAATGGAATACCTTTTAAGAATCAATATATGCAAGAACTACATGAGTGATTCCAAATAAAACATAGATTCTCAACACCCTACTATCCTAAAGGGAATGGTAAAGCTGAGGCATCCAACAAAACAATCCTAATTTTTTTAAGAAGACAGTCAATGAAGCTGGTAGGGATTGGCACGTTCAATTAAATCTGGCTCTTTGGGCTTATTGCACTAGCATCTGTACACCCACTGGGGAAACTCCGTATTGCTTTGTGCATGGGTCAAAAGTGATCCTGCCAATTGAAGTAGAGATACCTTCTCTATGAGTGTCATTGAAGGGACTCATTCTAGATGAGGAGAAGAGAGTATCCAGGTTACAAGAACTAGAGTTGCTACAAGAGCATCGCCAAAATTCTTTTGATCACTTAAAAGCATATCAGGAAAGGATGGTGAGAAGCTACAATCACTAGGTCAAGTCGAGAGTATTTCAGTTAGGAGATCTTTTCTTAAGAGAAAATCCAAGCAATCAGCAAGATAGAGACAAAAAGGGGAAGTTTGAACCAAACTGGTTAGGTCCTTTTGTCATGGTTGCTGCATATGGATCCAGAGCCTACAAATTTTCAACACCAGAAGGCGAGTGGTTTGATGAACCTATCAACACAATGCACTTGAAGAAATTCTATGTTTGAAAAAGAAGAGAAAATCCAAAAAAGTGAAAAGCAGAAAAAAAAGAAAAAAGAAAAAAGTGGAAAAGCAAAAAATCCCCAAAAAAGGTGAAAAAGTAGAAAATCCCCCAAAAAGGTGAAAAAGCAGAAAATACAAAAAACAATGAAAACAGTGAAAAAAAAATCAAATATGGGAAAAATGCAATAAAAATAGATGGTGAAACCCGGCGACAGGAACTATCTATCAAATCGACTCTTCTATCTATGAGTTCATGCTTTCTTTTTACATCCATCCATCACATTTGTATATATCCATTATAAAGCCTTTTTGTACATAATTTAGCACTGTCATCTTACCATGGCTTGGATCATCATATATATACATAATAACTTTTTTTCTAGACTGAGGGCAAAATCCTCAACCTAGCTAGGGGCAAAGTGCACACTTTAAGCTTAATCAAATAGGCAGAACAAGAATTAGGCAACACTTGTCAAGCGAAAACTAAGACACATTCAACATTGAACACAAGATCAAAACCTTTAACACATCAACCATTCAACTATCAAATACATCATTAACACAAATCAATGTATGATATATTTTGACTAATGGTTTTAACACTTTGACAACAATGGTTTAGTTGTTATATCTTGATTTTTGCTATCATAATTCCTGAGTGACTCAAGGATGTCTTTGACTAGAGGAATAAGGAAGGAACATGATATTTTATTTGTCTACTGTCAATAAATTAATCGTTAATATGTGCAAGTTTGTCTCAGGACATTATCATCATAGTATCATCGAGGATATTTCGGTTTTGCACATAGAAATGGTTAATATTGCCCGTTTTATGCAAGCAATACTAAAGTCATATTGGTTCAATTATACCTTGATGCTTGTGCTAACTTGCAATATCAAAACCCAGGGAAGTAGTGCTCAGGTCATCATGGTTCAATTATACCATTAATGTTTGCACTTTCTTGCCACATTTTAAAGACTCAATGATGATAAAAAGCAAATGACCAAAGTGACAAGTTTGATCGTAGCATTGCATTTCATTTGTATTTGCATATTTAAAGTAGATTGCATTTAATTTTGCATGGGATTGTGAAATCTCATCTTTTTCAAGGCCAAAATCTTCAAAACAGGTGATATCTCTCTTCTTAAGTGATTGAGTACATTGGACATCAACAAAAATAATCAACTCATCCATCCTACATGTTAAGTTAGTTCATTTCATTTTATCGCATCTAAGCATTGCGCAATAGGAAATCATTCATCTAGTTAGATTATTCATTACATTAAGCATTCACATATCATCACAAATCATGTAAAATGGCATCATCATTGCATTGCATCGCATCCATCTCATATTAATATGCATAAGTATAATCCTAGAAAGCATCATAAAAATAGAAAATATTGCATTGCACATGCATCACGTATACACCTAAAAATGCTCTGAAGATAATCAATTAAATAAGAAATTATTTAATTAATCCCCCTCCCCAATTTAATTGAATTCACTAAGCAATTTGATTAAATTCCCCCTTTCATCTATTTATTAATAAATCTAAGGATTTATTTAATAGGTTCATTTTCATAATCCCCTTTGATTAATTAATTTAAATTAATTAATTCTCCCTCCATCTTCAATTAATTCTTCTAATCTTCTAATTAATTAAAACAAATCAATTTATGAGTTGTTGAGAATTAATTAGTCCTATTTGAATTTAAAATTCAAATTTACCCACATGCCTCCTAACTTCTAACCACCTAACCTAACCCCTTCTAAACATAACCCCTTCCATCTAACCCTAGGTTTAATTAAACCTACTCTTCCCTTGAGACACATGGAATTCTTGGGCCACATGTCCCCTTTCCTTAGACACTTGCTCTCTCATGAGCAAAGCCTCTTGACACTTGTCACCATAGAGATGGCAAATTCTCCCTTTCATCCAACCTCTTTTCCAACCTCCTCCAATTTCACCATTGATATATTCAGACTTAATCTTGACCGTTGATTCCTGCCACCTCACCCCTGGCCTTGGAAATCCTATAAATAGACCCCATTTTGGAGCAATAATCATCCCATCTCATTTGCATTTCAGGCATTGTTACTATAGGCATATTGATCTTAGCATCTCATTTGAGCATTATAGGCAATTGCATTCTTAGATCTAACTTATTTTTCTAGCATAATTGTTGAATCATGTAGCTTAATCATTCTCTTTGCTAGCTTAAATGCATATTATCATCTTAAATCCTCCATCTAGATGTAGTCAAGTCACTGGAATTTTCTTATCTAGATCTGAGAGAAAATTTGCACTCGCATTTAATAGGAGGCGATAGATCGATTAGCCATGGTTAAATCTTTATTTGTTTTAAATTTTCTAATCATGCTTGTAATGATCTATTAAGTGTTTTGGGTTGCAACTGCAGGTATACACTTCACAAGAACGACAAATTTGGCGCCCATCGTGGGGCCAAAATTATCATTTTTGGCCTCTCAAGCTTCATCAACCTTCATTTATGATCGGGCTGGATCAAGAAACTTGTACGAGCTCCTTTGCTGACTCGTACGAACTTCTTTGTGAATTGGCACGAAAATCATTCTTTACTTGTATTAGCTCATTTCTGTGTCGTACGAACCTATTTCTTCTTTCTCGCGAGATCTAAAGTTTTGTCGTATGAGCTCGTAAAGTGTGTCGTACAACTTTCTGCTTCTGTTTTCTTTAAATAGATAGCATTTTAGGGTTTGTAGGTTTTAATCTGATCATTATTAATGCTAATCCGGGTTTGTTTATTAGCTTTTTTTTTGGCAGTGTAACTAGTTTTGCAGGATGATTATCAAAGACATGCTAGCCAAAGACTTATGTCAACCAAACACATCATGATTACTAATGGATCTATTTTGCAGGTTGCCTAAAAAGAATTCAACAAAACTTTGTGTATTTCTTAAATTTTTCTAGGCACACTTGTCTTTTGCTAAAGGAATGAACAATCATGTATTTTGTGTTTGTGATGATCGGCAAGTATGCTCTCACCTTTCTTAGGTGATCAGAAAGCTAGACTCATCTTTTAATTTCATTAGTGCATATCTTTAGTGGGCCTGCCCTCCCGAGGAGCTAATAACTCTTATCCATTAAGGTCGGTGAGAGGGGAACGACCTAAGTGGGAACGGCTAACACCAAGTAATCCAACCCACTATAAAATAAATGTGATTTGATGAAAATCAAGTCAACGGCAATGCTCGGGAATAGCTCTCCTCACTAATACATTTGGGGTCAAATTTCGACGGAGGTTTCCGACGGACAAGGAGCATTGTGTGAAAATTTGATTTTTTTTAAAAAAAATGCCCATGTTCATCGGAATTCCGACGACATCGGGCATTTAAAAAAAAAAAAAAAAAAAACGCATTTTCATTTTGAAAGCAATTCAAAGCAAGCGGCGACCGTCTTGCCTCCCTGCCTCCCCACTGGAGCGATCTCTGCACAAGCAAGGTAAGGGCAACTAATTTTTTTCTGCAATCATATTGAGACTGGTTTTTTTTTGCGAATTAATCACATGCCATGTGTATGCTACCCCATTTTGTGATTTTTGTTATTGGAGCAGTTGCAACTAATTTCTGACAAAAAACCCCCTTCGATTATGCTTTGATGGATGTTTATACCTTTTTCCAAAGCTCCTATTTTGGCACATGTAGGGAGGATGCTGGAAAACGTTGTAGAGAGACTTTATTAACAAAATACAACAGTTATGGATCATGAAACCCTTGACCCAATAGACACTACACATGCAAAGCTCAAAATGAGTTAATAAAATGTTTTTGAACCAAATGCTTAACAATATTTAGACACGACAGTAATGAGGATTTTTACAAAAACAACCCTTAATCACACAATAAATATACATACCAGTTTGTATATTTATCAGACATGGGCTACCAGTTACATAGTTGAAAATATAACAATCAATGGAAAACAGGGTAACAAACATTTACTTTTCAAACCTTGAAACAAAATGAGAATAATGAAAAGATACACATAAATATCCATTGTAACTAAAACCAATGCCTTTCATTCACTATTCAACGAGTCATCGACTTCCTTACCAAACTATCATGGAATGTCCAAATTTCTTCCTCATCCAAGAAGCAAGAACCCTAACTATCATGTGTGTCATAGCCAGAGCTCGAGATATTGTAAATGAATTTCGATGGGATGATAAAAAAAAGTTAAGTATAATATATTCCCATTTTCTAGTGACATAAAGTGACCCATTCTTTTAATGCCTTTAGAAAGTGTTTCAAGCCTAAAGTCTTTTAGACACTATATTCAATGCCGGTAGAAAACTACTAGGCAACAATTCTCTTAGCCAATGATCAAAACCATATAACATGTGCTCACATATTCAAATAGTATCACCAAATTTGATATTCTATGCAATATAAACATAGACTGGAGTAAACATATGAATGATGAGTCTTACTAATAAGACCCTTTTCCAAGTACATATTAAATTTTATCTTTGTCAGCCTATATCATATGGTAATGTATCTTTTTTCAAACCATGTAATTGTATTTGCATATGATCACTATATTTTTCTATAGCAACCAAAGTCAATGAAGATACATGCTAAGAGATGATTGTTCATTGATGTCACTGTAATGTGAATCCTGTTCATATTTCCACATGATCACTAAAACCCACCAAAAATAATCAAATGCACTATCATATTGAGACCAAACATGCTATGGTCATGTATCAAGTCATCATCATGTATAGACCAAACACGCTCTAGTCATGTATCAAATCAAATGCCACATGGATACTTGAAAAGCATCCAATGTCAAATGCAAACTACCTTTCTTACACCAATGACAAAATCTTATGACAAGGGTCAACACCTTCGTTATTGTGAAGTGCTAATATAACAAAAATAACATCCCATGACATTTTACCCCCACTATAGAATTGGGAGCATCAATGTTAGATAGTTCAAAATTAATAAAAAGGAGAGATACAAGAACATGAATCCAATTTGTTGAAGAGGAAACTTCAGTAATTTGAACTCTTTTCTGATTCCATAGAATAGCTAAATGTCTAGAAGCTCCAATGATTTCATTTAGTGAATGGGTGTTCCTTTTCTAGCTCTAAATTTTTTGTTTCTTATAGGAGAATAATGTCAGGCCCACCAGACTCAATTTGAGATATAATAAGTTGACTCCTGTTAGGGGCATTTAAGTCCCTAATGTTCTAGGATATTATTTTCATGGATACTTATGAGAGCAGAAAATTCTCTAAGACTGCATTTTGTCATTGAATGTAGTTTGAAGACCATTTTTTATATCTTAAAGGGTTTTCTTTCTCTTAGGTGGTGCTCCAACTTTCCATTTAGTCCTCATAATTGGCCTCTTCATTATAGCAAGAGGTGTTTGTCAAATGGTGGATGAAGAGTGTTGGAAAAGGGACGTCTCTAGCTCTGCCAACACTTGATCTCCAATCTCCTTAGCCATTACTGAACAAACTTGGTAAAGGACTTCCCCTATCATAATTTTTAGCTTACCTTCCAACAATGGTTGCTTCAAATGATATACCTCCACCAAAGGGGAGAATGAGATCCAACGTTTCAAATTGACAGTAGCAATAGGAAAGGAAAGGGAGCAAGAATGAATAGTCAACCCAAAAAAGAGATTTTTATGAAATGGATACCATTGATGACATAGATATATTGGAAATGAAGCTCTCCACACCCTTAGGAGATTTTTACAAATATGGGGGTGGAAAACAACCAACCAAGGAAAAAAGAAATCCATAACACTAAAATCAAAGACTATACCCCATCTTGAAATGTGTGACTATTTAGTAATCCTAGAAAAATTGTGAAGGGGGTAAGTCTTGATAATAGCATTTGGTACAGGTGGTGAAAGAGCCCTAGAATATTTGAATGAGCACAATTGGGGATTCGAAACTGGATCAAGACAAACTATTATTTCTTCAATAGAAAATTCACATGCATTTGAGAAATGCCTAGAAATTTTGTGTTTGGATGATACCTCCTCTCGTTTGTTTATCACAATATGTTGAGACCACAAACATGTATACATTGGATCTTCAAAGTTGAAGGGACAAATTTGGTAACATCAAATAATATGGATAACTTAACTTAACCGAGAATGTTGCATTATCAATAATAAAAATCCCGATCTGGTTTATAGATGCAATTTTGTGGTTGAAATTTGGGTCTCAGGGCTGACATTGAGATAAACATGACTGTATTTCATGAGGATTTGAACTCAAAGCATTGGCACTATCACTTATGGCTATATTAGATTTTTAAGACACTTTCATAGTGCACTTCACCTGTCCTAATAATGGACTATCATGAGATTCTTAAGAATGGAAATACTCCAAACATTCATGCCCTCTATGTTGTCATTTTGGTTTTCAATCATTGCGACTACATGCTTTTCAAGGACCAAGTAGTGTTATTTTTTTATTGTTCTACTGTGCTTCTCAAGTTGCACCAACATAGTTTTATTTAATGGCTTTGTTTTGATAGTGATTTCTCCATGGCTTCCACTGTCTTTTTCTTGGCACATTCAATGCATTGTCATCTATCACTACTATTTATTGTCCTTTTTACCTTTATTGAGGTTGTTCTCATACATGTCATTCACTTTGTCTATGAGTATATCTCAACCAATTCACTGTTGTAAGTAGAAATAAAAGATTAGTCTCATCTCTTTTACTATTTTAGAGCTTCATAGTAATCTTTGCAATATATCATTTCCTTCCAATTATATGGAATAATGATTTTCTTTTTATGGAATGTGATGAAGGCTTGAGTGTGTCTTCTTGAACAAAAAGAGGACTTAGAGAAAGTAGATTCACATAAGGATAGGTGGATTTTCCTAAAGATGAAGGGATAAGACTTAACAAAAAGAGGACTTAGGATGATGACAAGGAGGATTCATTTAAGGATATGGCATATTTACCTAAGGGATAGTGTATTCTCCCAAGAATATGGAAAAATTATTGATTGGTGGAATGACATACTAGATTAAGGAATGATACAAGGGTAGATTCACCTAAATATAGGGTAAATTCATCTAAAAGGGTACCCATGAGATTGTGGTACTGAGTACCTATCTATGGATGGTGTATTTGGATACAAGTATGATGAAACCATGCTTGTGTATGATGAAACAAAGTCTGGATCTCTATTATAGGTCCAACATAATCTATATTATTTGAGACACCATTTTATTAGCATATCCAATTAGGGTAATTTATGGGTTTAATTATGGATCATGTTGTCTATTTCCATGCACTATTGAACTTATTTGGATGTATTGTGATTATTTTAATTTTGAAGTTATAAATAAATTATGTTTGTACCTTAGAAAGGGTAACTCCAATTGATGTATGGGAAGTTTATTTGAAAACTTATGGTGATTATTGCCCTATGTTATGTAATGGAGTTATTTTTACACTAATTAATTAACTAGAAAAATGAATTTGTATTGTTGTACAAGTATGATGAAACCATGCTTGTGTGTTTACATGTTTGTGCATCCTATTGAGAACCAACCTCGCTGTTGAGGAACTCAATAAATGTGGTGTTAAGTAGAAGAATGGAAAACTCAAGAAGCTATGGTGACATATTGTGGCATTAGTAGGGATTATCTCTATTGACCACACCTTTCAAAGATAGTATCCCCTAGTTCTCCTCATAGAATGGACCATTGGATGGCTCATAGCGGTATCCTATCCTACATTTATCTTGATGGCATTGCCGATAGTTGGTATGTGGTTCTTGGTACGGGTTTCCTCTTACCCTATTATCTTATTTATATCTTTGTTCCAACATGTGGAGATTGATTTTTGTCATGCTATGATGATTTTCATGTTTGCATGTGTTTTGACATTATGCAAATAGATATGATGTCACACCATACTTATGTTTTGATATAGTGTAGGTGATGGTTACATGTTGTTGATGGTAGCGATTTGGGTTCAAAGACACAATTCCAGAAACACACACAAATATTTGAAGATGCATTTTATATTATTCCTTCTTAGTGGCGATTAGTGTTGGAAGATTTGCACACATGTAGAGAGGAACTCATGTTAGATACAATAGGTTGTGTTTGATAACATATGAATGTGCCTCATGATGTATACATATAGCTTTGGTGTGTGACATGCATGCACATTTTTCCATAAGACACATTGCTATGTGGCATGTGCCCTATGCATGTCTTCTTTGTGAGGCACGTTGCTATGTGCAATGTGGCCCTAGGTGTGTCTTCTCTATGAGGTTTATTTCCATGATATGTTAGGATTTGTAGTGTGCAGGCCACAAATGCATGCATGAGGGACTATTATTATAGTCATGTTTTTTGGGCCTGTAGCCTAGGCATGTCTTCTCCATTAGGTACATGGCCATGCCATGTGGGAGTTTTTGTGTTCATGCCACAAATGCACGCATGAGGGACTATTATTGGAGTCATGATGAATCTTCACTCTATTTAGCCACAATTTCTAGTCGTATAGTTATGTAATGTGCACTTTAAGGATTGTGAAGTTTCCTTCAATTATTGATGATCTCTCATCTTTGTTGCATGGGCCAACAATTTTATTTTATCTTGTTTGAATTAGTTTAATCACTATTGTGAGTTTTCTCTATTGTGTAGTTATTGTGGCTATGTTTGATTTGCTATTAGAATTGAACACATTTATTTGACTTATTATTGGTACTATTTTTTCTTTCTTTCAATATTTATGATCTTTGGTAGTTTAGTGAAACTCTTGCTATTTTTAAATGTTGCCTTCTTTGTTGTGATGTGATTCCTCACCAAGATCGACGTAGATAACCTTGGATGAGTGTATATAAGGAATCAAACATTGGGAAAATTTGAGGATAGGGGTAAGTGTTTGTTGTATGGGTAGCTATGATCCACTTGTACATTCTTAGTGATTATTGATGGCTATGTCTTGGAGGCTAATCCCATTAAACAAACAAGGGGGAAGTCATACATAATCGTATGGATCCTCCCTAGTTGTGTGTGGATTCAAGACCATCATTTCATATGGTTCTTGGTTACTTTGTGAGACCATGGCATCCTCTTAGACCAATATGTGAGCCTTGTATTATTATCCATGCAATGTGGATGAATAAGTGTATGTTAAAATAAATGCTTTGCTTAGAATACTCAAAAATGTCTCTCAGAAAGTCTGCAACAGGCAAACTTTTAGTAAGAATTTGTAGACACAATGCTCAAAAATTCACACAATCAGCTACATTAAATACGTTCTCTATTAAGTTCAATGTTTTAAGATGAAAAAGAAGAGTTAAATGGTTTTGGTTCGATTTGCAATTTTTGTGAAGCTTTTGCACTGAAGTTTCCATAGCTTGATTTTTTTGCCTGTGAAGAAAGACCATGTCAGATAATATCAGCGAAGAACAAAATAAGGAGACAATTGCTAGATTATGGTCTAACTTGAAAAGAAAAGGTGATGGGAAATGTTATTGTCCCTGCAAAATTTGTAAGGGCTTAAAGACTAGAAGACTTCTAATCAAAATAGCTAAGAAACATTGTAGGCAGCATGGTCACATTGAAGGGGGACATGATTATCATCCACTAGTAAGTTGTTCATTATATCATTTTAACAATTTATATACATAAGAAATCACTTGATAATGAGATCATGATCACAGTTTATTTATGTATATCAATTTTATATAGGTGGAGCACCTTGGAGCACATGGTATGGATCAAAAAAACCCTAAGAATATGGTTTTCGAAGTGGAGGAACATGGAGGTGTGAATATCGAAGATGAAGATAATGATCCCATGGAAGATGACGATCATGCACCAGAAAACACAATTGAAGATGATGGTACAAATACATTGATCCATGACACATTTAGTACTGGCACAGCTGATCATGATGATCAGGATGACCTTGATGTTCATGATTTACCTCTTCTTGAGAAGGCATATGAGCCCCTTTACAAAGGCTCCCAAACAACTCTTCTCTTTGTTGTATTGTTGTTGGTGAACTTGAAGGTTATGAATGGTTTATCCAAAATAACAATCTCATGTATGTTAAGGTGTGTCATACATGTCATTACAGTTAATAAATGGTGAATCATGTACCATTAATATTCTTTATATTAACACCTCAAACTTTTTGTTTTGCTGTAGATTGATAGGTGAGTTTTTCTTACCATCATCAAATATTCTACCTCGCTCATACCGAGAATTATCTGCCATTATGAAAGATATTGGAATGGAGTATCAAACAATAGATGCTTGTCCCAATGATCATATTATATATCATAAACAACATGAATTTGGAACAGAATGCCCTGAATGTCATATCAGTAGATATCGAAAAGATCAAATAACAAAAAAGGTGCCTCGCAAGGTTCTTCGTTATATTCCCATTATTCCATGTATGCAACGATTATTAAGGTGCACTAGCTTGGCACAATTTATGGATTACCATGCATGCAATAGAAGTCAAGATGAAATTATTCGAATGCCTATGGATGGTTCAACATTTATGGACATAGAGGAAAAGTGGCCACACTTTAAAGAAGAACCTCGTAATCTCGGGCTTTCATTGGCAGCGGACGGTGTCAATCCATTTGGAGAGTTGAGATCTGTTTACTCGGCGTGGCCTATTTTTGTTATCAACAATAATATTCCTCCATGGATGTCAATAAAGAGGGAGCACATAATGTTGGCAATGATTGTTCCAAGTATTTTATCATTTAATAGTCATCTACATTTAATTATAAATATTGCAGTAAAATTGTCATAATAATTATGTAATGTTTCTGTTCATTCCACTAGGCAAGTACCGAGTTAAAGATATGATTGTATATATTGAGCCTCTTATCAATGAGTAACTGGAGTTATGGAATGGTATGACCATGTATGACATCTCTAGACCAATAGGACAAAGACGATTTCAATTCCATGCAATGCTTGTATGGACAATACATGATGCCCCAGGGCTAACACATTTTTGTGGTACGTTATAGTGTTCAAGTTGCGCATGATAATTATAATTATAAAAATTAACAGATTTAATAGAATTATACATTATCTTGTAGGTCTTCAAACAAAGGGAAAATTTGCATGTCCAGTTTGTGGTCCAAAGATGAAATCCCGTCATTCAAAAAGTTTAGGAAAGCAGGTGTTTGATGAGTATAGGCACTTCCTTCACAAAAATCATGAGTACCGGAATACTGAAAAATATCTTTTCAATGGGAAAGAAGAGACTACATCAAAGCCACAAAGAATGAATCCTCACTTATGGAAGTTGGAATATAATAGAATTAATCGTCAAGGTAATGTCATTCCATCTAATGGTTTATGTTTGGAATTTGAATTTTTCTATCGTGTTTTGTTTACTGATGATGTAATTGATGATACTGAAGGTTGTCAAGGCATGGATGGCCACCTTCCAAAGGGACATTTGTTTGATACAATGAATATTGGAAAGAATATAACAGAGACATTATGGAAAATATTGGATGGAAGGCGTGATAAAGAAAAAATTATCAAAATTTGTAGTGACATTGTGGAATCCAATCATGCAATGAAAAATGTCATTCAATCAAATAGCAATGGAGATCAGATTAATATAAGTGCCCTTCCTTGGTTATTAACGAAGCAGCAAAGCAATTCTATAAAAGAAGTCATACGAAAAATTTGATTTCCCACAGGATTTGCTGCGAACATAAACAATCTCATATCAAAGAAGAGTGAATTTGGGCCAGGGATGAAAATGCATGATTGGCATACCTTCATTAAGGTAATTCACATTCTTTTGTATTTACTATATATTTGTATACTGCGCATGTACTTTTCATTGTATTATGTTAGAAAACAATGAAAAGATCATTTTATAATTGTTGCAGTACGTTCTACCTCTATCTCTCCCAGACCAATTCGACAATAATATCAAGCAAGTCATATATGATCTTGGAAAATACATGAGGTAAGTAGTGATGTTTGTTCAATTTTTTTTATAGATATTATATTTGCCATTTGTTTTACTTGTTATGCAATATATTGTATATTATTTTGTAAAGTCTCGTTTATATATTTTTGCGTCTTCAATCTCTTTTAGGTGGTTGTCATCTAAAGAAATCCACAAGGAAGATATAAAATATTCGAAGAGAAAAATCCCTCATCTAATGTGTGAAATGCAAAAGTGTCTACCTTCAACTTTTTTCAATGCACAAGAACACTACCTCATACACCAAGTTGAGGAGATCGAATTGTGTGGACCTATACACACTAGGTCAATGTGGATGGTTGAGAGGCACTTGAAATTTTGGAAGGCTTTGGTTCGACAAAGAGCACATCCTGAGGGTTCTATGGTGGAGGGATATATGGTATACCAAACTATGGTGTACATTACTGAATATCTTCCTAAGTTTGCAGCAAAAATCCACGTAGATCACATTTGGGATCCCAACCCCATTAATAAATTCGAAGGGGAGCACTTGATGGGGAAAGGTAGATTGAAGAAAGTGAGAGGTAATTATAAGATGTTATTGTAGTAAATTAATTCTTCATCTTCTAAATAAATCAGTTGTAAGTGGTCTATTAATTATTTGTACAGTTGGTCGGGAGTGGGATGTGCTACATTTGTATATTGCAAATAATCTTGATTGGATGACGGTGTGGATTGAACGATGTCAACATTCTGGTCACACATTAACATGGGATGGTGTCGCTTCATTGGTTAAAGAAGCTCATCGTAATGGAGATTCCAATGTTACACAAAGGGAAATTGATTTAGCAAATGGTTTAAAAGATCAACACGTATGTATAATTTTATTAATCACCCGTATGTTTATCAACTCATGATGCAATAATTTTAATATGTTAGACATATTACAAGTCAAACACCACAAGGCTATGTGCTGCAATGGTCATAAATTTTTCATCAAACAGTTGGATGACGCGAAGAAAACTTGTGATTCTGGGATAACTGCAATCTTTGAGGTGACCAATATTTCATCTAGAAACGACATACATCCTCAAGAGTCTCAAAATCGATACTATGGCATTTTGGATGATATACTTGAGTGTGACTTTAATTCCTTCAAATTAGTTCTATTCGTCGTCAAATGGTATAGGCTACGACTGAATAAAAATGATCCTAATAGAACTGTTAGCGAACATGATAATGGATTTACAATGGCTAATACAAGGTCGTTTGAACGAGTTGGGGATGAGCCCTATGTTCTTCCAAGTCAATGTGAGTAGGTATTTTACTCAGAGGTTCCACATAAACCAGGTTGGTCATTTGTTGTTAGACATGATCCAAGAGGAAGGCCGATAATGTATAATGTGATGGAAGAAGAAGATACCGAAGAAGTAGAAGATGATATAGATGATGATCACGATTGACAGTTAGTCGATGATGTTCCTGATGGAAATGTACACGAAGAAGAAGTTGATGATGATGATGATGCTACTGCTGATGATGATGGTGATGGTAATGGTGATGGTGATGGTGATGACAATGATGATGACGAACACAATGATGATGACAACGATGACAACGACGACGACGACGACGACGACGATGATGATGATGATGATGATGATGATGATGATGATGATGATGATGATGATCATCATCATCATCATCATCATCATCATCATCATCATCATCATCATCATCATCATCATCATGGTCATGATGATGAGTTGGATGAAGAAGAAGATCAATGACATGAATGAAATGTATGAGATGCGATTATTATATTATCTATTTAATATTGATATCTTGATAGAAATTGATTTGACTTATATGGTTGCATAAATAATTCACATGTTTTAAATTATACTGCCATTACTTAATTAATTCATGATGCACCTCTAGCTATGTGATAGATGGTGATTTAAAATACATATGTGATGGATTACATGCTTATGATGATATATGTGACATTTTTTGAACTTTGTGTTTATTTATGGAATGTGGACTACTTATTAGCTATGTGATGGATGGTGATTTATGATACATATGTGATGGATTACATGTTTATGATGATACATATGTGATTCTTATGATGCTCAATTACATATATGATGATACAGATGTGATTCTTATGATGCTTATGATACTGTAGTATTTATTGTTTATCAAATTACAAATGTAATGCTTATGATGCTCAATTGTTGGTGCAGGAACCTGAACCCCTTTGACGAGGATCCTGCACAGTCTCATGGATCGATAGGTATAAGTCAATACACCTTATAGAAATAATATATTTTTTAAAAATTACAAGAAAAACAAACTTCCTCAATTTTTGAAACCTCAACATTAGCAGCAAATCTAATACAATTATCAACACTTGAGGCCCTAGTTGGACTTACTCAAATTGTAATCTCAACATCAATTTTATGGCCCACTTCTTCATCAATATTACCCTCATTTGCAAAATATCTCTCTCATTACCAACTAACTCTCTCATTTGATGGTGCACATGTATCACCAAATAGGTATTTGTCAGATGTGTCTTCCTCGAGTGAGGGAAATGCAGGAATAGAAGAGGAAAGTGAGACATGTAGTAGATCTCAAATAGGGAGATCAACTAGAGGTCAAAAGATTAGAAGAAAATTCAATAAATGCATGGAATTTTTTCTTGCTCAAGGGGGGTCATGTTCTTATGATGATGAGACCAAAGGCGACATTGAGGTACAAACATCTACTGAAACAATGTGTACCCAAGGAACTTCCTCCAATAAACACTGATTTTTGTGTTAATGAGAGGATACATCGCATAGCACCTTCGTCGTTACATGGTTTGGGCCTATTTTCCATGGACAACATAAAGGTCTCTTACAACAAAGTTGTTGAATTGATGGAGTTTGTTGGACCTTGTTACAATTATAATGATTGGATGCAGATTGTTCAATATAAAAAAAGTATGCGTAGGTATGCACTGTCAGCCAATTATATACAAAAAAAAGATAATGATCAAAGTAAATGAGTGGCTGTATACATTGATGGAAGGCCAAAAGCAATAGGGAATATTGCAGGTTTTATAAATAGTACATGACCTGGGTCAACTAATAAGCAACCCAATTGCATATTTGAGGCACGTGAGGGAAATTGTGTGTTTGTATGTGCAATAAAATCAATAAGTGCAGGGGAAGAGCTACTAATCAATTACAATTTGAATCGTATAGATAAAAACAAAGTTACTATCATGGGAGTGGTACATACTATATATATACCATTTAAGCCAACTTCCAATTAATGAATCCAATAAACCATTGTATTATTAAGTTTTTTTGCTAAGTCTATTGGTTTCATTTCGCTAATGTTTTTATATTTTTTCTTTGTCACAGGGTCACATGGATCCACCACATAGCACAGATAGGGGTGTAAGTCCCAACACTTCTACAGAGCAGGTAAACCTCATTGTAATTGTACAAATTAGATAGAAGCAAACTGTTACATTATGATCTTTTCTTGAGTGTTTGAAAGTAATTTTGATAGTGTTAATTATATTCTTGTCACAGATGGATGTTCAGGATAAATGAAAGGAACCTGCAATACCTCAGCACCTCCATAGGGATGTGGGGCACTCGACAGTGTTATGCACTGATGACATCGCACTTAGCGCAAAACCTATACAATTGGTACAAAAGAATATTAGAAAAATTGGCCAAGATATTGTTGATTTGGCAACCATAAGCCCTCAAACTGATGAGATAATAGAGAGGGTGCAACTATTGTTGCGGACAGTGGAAAACTTGCAAGTAAGTAGTAATGAAAGCTTTAATCATAACAAAAGTTCAATAATGGTTTATATTTTTTTCTCTTTTATGTCATTAACTAAAATATGTATGTGTTGTTTTTACAGAAATTTATAAGGCCTCATCATCCTGGTGGCGATGATCAGGGTATTGTGGGTAGTTCAGGTGATGACCATGTTCAAGTGCTGACATGGGTCCGAGGTTGACCCCAACTGTGTTGCCGACTGCAATGTCGGCAACACTTAGCATGTAGACATCGTCTGTTGCACCGACTCATGTTGAACTGCCCACTGGTGGTAGATCCCTCTTTTTCTCTCTCTTTCGTTATGTGTTTATTACCCTTGAACTGTTCTTTCTTAGAGGCATTTCATAGTGGATTCATTTACTGTGGTAGGAGATGCACATGAGGATGTGCCAGAGGCGACTACTGGTGATAACATACCATCATTTCTTGGATCTTCCCGTATTGCTAGTACGGGAACGTTGCAGGCCACATTGGTGGTGAGCGACGAAGAATTGATTCCCTTGAAGATACAGAAGGTTCCAGGTACTTTAAAATTATTATTATATATAGTCTAATTGTAATTTACTTACTGATCACTCATTTTGGACTAATGATCCCATGTTTTTTTTTGCAGGAAATGATAGTTTTTATAAAAATCTTAATGACATTACATTGCAGATAGTTGGGCCCACCATATGTAAAAGGTGGAACATCATACGTGAACTAACCCTTATCCACTATTTTGATTTCATATCATTGCTAGAATAGTTTTCCTTTTATCCATTTCTTGAACTATATCAAAGGTAGCTTCAGTTTCTTTCTAAATCTAACAGGGTTGTTTTTGCTTTAAAGGTGGAATGACCAAGAAAAAAAGTTAAAAGATGAACTCACAAACCGTATGGTAGGGTTGTTTGGAAATGACACATTCGACAAGACTAAGCTCGTGGAAAATGCTAGCACATATCTAAAGTATGTGAGGGACCAATACAAGACACATTTAGAGAAGAACGTAAAGTATGAGCGTCCCCCCATGATTCTACAGAGGGAGTGGAAGGACTTGATTTTGGATGCAAAGGAGAGAATTGAAAGGAAAAAATGAAATACACCACCAGATGCCAGAGGAAGGTATGTGATACTATTAAGAATGTGAATATGTACTAATTATTCATTATATTTATATAATCTAACATATTTCAAACTTTTCATAGATTGAGTGACACGTCAAAGGCAACCAAGGCAAGACAAGAAAATCATGGGCAACACAAACTCGGCTCTGGTGGTTATATGAAACTTGCTGCACGAATTGTAAGAATCAGTAAATTAAGTATCACATCAAAATATTTATAAATTGTAAACAATTTTTTTTATTATCAAACAATACAAGCAAAATTCACAATACTAAGCAAAAATGCAGGGCTCTGAATTCAATAGAGCGCCCATAGAAGATGACAAGAGAATTGGCTACCAGCAAGGCTATATAGCCGTGGCTGAATGGCTACAAGAATTGAGTGGGCAAACATGAGATTTTGATGCATCTATCACAACGGTAATTAAGCTAAATGAAAATTATTTCAAATTGAATACTTAACCAATAATCTATTTGATGTTAAGTTTCAACATAAAGTGACTATATTTTTTTTAAATAAGCAAGCAATGATAACACTACGCATGACATTAGAATGCAGCATGATAATCGTGGAATAGAACCTGTACATGAAGGTCCAGATGTGCATCCTAGTAGTGGAGGTATTCATTTGCTATTCAAATTTTTTTATGTAATTATTAATACAATTAAACATCTTAAATTGAAAATTAGTGTAGTAATTAATGTAACCTTTATTGTTAATATTTTAGAGCATGTAGTCGGTGGTGACCAAGTGGAGCATGATCTGGGTAGACAACGTCAGGAACGTGATGTTCCCCAATCAGGTAAAGAGGACCACTGTTATTCCTTTAAACAAATTTAATTGCAATTAGTGTATTGATTAATGTAACGTTTCGTATTTCAACTCCAGAGGATCTAGAGGGTGTTTAGCATGTCGAGGTTGAGGCTAGACAAAATGATGTGGAAGATGATGTGGCGCCATCAGGTAAAGAGTGTAACGGTTGTGTTCTTTCAATTAATGAAATACTTGTAACAATAATAATAAAATGTTTTGAATTTAACCCAATTCTTTGTTATTGTAGAGGACCCCCCTTTGGTTCAGCATCCTCGTCCTTTGTATAGGACTAGGCATACATCAAGAGCACGAGAAGAGGGTAGAACATCTGAAGATGGGGGAAATGATGAAGAAACCGATGTTCCACTTAGTCTTTTCATAGCTTCAAAGAAAAAAAAAAGAAAGAAATGATTGTAATCTACCTTATTTGATAATGACTGATTTTTATGTGTTAATGAATGTAATTATGTGCTAATGAATGTTCATGAATGATATGTGTTGATGATTATTGATGAATGTTGCGTTTTAATGAAAGTTAATGAATTTTATGTGTTAATGAACGTTATATGATAATGAATGAATGTTATATTTTGATAATGGATGAAAGAATGAATGAATGTTAGATGTTAACAGGGAATTTAGAGTGATGTTGGGGGGGGGAGAGGGGCCAAATGAGCTTCCACCTTCATGTGGTTGGCCCTGTTAAGTAGAGAATATTAAACTATTCTTGAAACAAAGCAAAGCTCAATAAGATAACACACTTTTCAATATTTCATTATGTTGCACAGTTAATTTTATTGAATAATGTACGTATATTGAATCTTAATTGCAGGGTCCAACAGAGCCAACACGAACAACACCATGGTGCGACTACAAAAGTTGTGAACATGCCTCATCATGAATAAAGAAAAATTAGCACATTCTCTGTAAAATCTCAAATGCTCTATACTTTGGAAGTTTTGAAATTTTTATGATCATATCGGTCCCCTGCCTAAAAGTTTTTTTCCTTGATTTGTTTGTGATACACATTGAGAGATTTTTGTTTTCCTTTTATTTATGCATGTCTTAACCATTCTCCACATGCTTCCCATTCTTATTTAGATTGTTGTATTTTTACATATGTTGGAATCTGTAGCTCCACGTACATGTTTTCTATGTTCTTTGTAATTGTATGAAAAGGTGTAAAATGTGGGTATAGTCCAAAATCTTGATTACCAACAAGCTATTGTTGTTTAATAGTTCCAGTGTTTGTATTAATTGAAACAGTTTAACCCTTTTAACATGTTCATAGCAAACCTACACTTTGTATGCAATCTTATTGTTACAGTTCAATTACTGAGGTGATGTGATTTTCAAAAGTATTCCGATGAAAACAAAATTGGTTTTCATTTATGTATTTTATTAAAATTTTAGAGTTTCCTTGTGAACATTTAAACTTAGAAGGATTTAAAAATTCAATACAAGAGTATTGGACATAATTTCTAGAGATAGAATTGAAACTCTCTCCCATGACTTCAGATTGTTTCCATGCTCTCTAGGCTAGTAGCTTTCAGACACAAAACATAGGTCTTCTAAATTCTGTCCCAACATTAATTAGTTCCTTTCTCTTCTTTTTCATCCTTTCGGAAAGAGAATTGGAAATTGTTAGGAACGAACATCTTCCTAGGTGATTTGTTAAAATACAATGGGGAACTCAATCAAATTTTAATTCACTTCATTTTTAAATTATTATCACAATTCATTGAATTATACTTACAAAAGGCTTATATTTCCAAGGTAAAATATTAGTATCTTTCTTGGGTGATATTAGATAGCAGGGTCTCTTGGCTTAGACAAAATCACCCTCTCATTGTATTCAAAGTAGATGTGTAGCAAAGCTAGATGCATCAATCGTTAAATCATAAACAAACACAAGCTCAAAAATTGTGTTACCAAGTACGCTTGGAACCTAGCCTGTAACTAACTAGTTCATACTAGATATTGTTTGGGTATGGTATTCAATTCTATTAGAATCTACAAAATAAATATTAACCTAGAAATTAATGTAAGTGATAACATTTTTAAAATTGTTAAATATAAATGATAATAAAATCAAAATAGCATAACACAGTTGATTTCATAACATATTTGAAAGGTGAGAGTCCACAAACAGATGTGAAATGTTTAAGTAGGCCTCCCAATGAAGTGAATCTCATAGACACGAAGAATCCTATATAGAGAATCATTGAGAGCCCTTGAAGAAGCAAATTTGAACTTCGATGAAGCAATACATGATGGTGGAATATCTTGCAAGAGGAAATCAAAGTCATTATGGTGTCATCTAGATCTGAAATGTGGTCTACTTTTCAAAAAAGTAAAGATGCTTGATATGAATGTGTCCTAGTGGAGTGAATCTAGAAGACATATAATCCTATTGCAAAGAATCATGGAAAGTTCTAGAAGAAGCAACTTTTAATTCTGAAGTAGCAACGTGTATAAGAGATGTTCTCATTTGTAGATGGAGTATCAAGAGGAGGATCACTAGTCCATGGACCATGTCATTGTTGTTAAATACCTACGCTTTTGTTCAAAGTCACTTGGTGTAGGAATGAATTCAATGAGATAGGGTAGGAGATCCTACATAATGTAATTTTTCACTATCCCTTGTTTTGAGTACAAATGGTTCTCTGAATTTATCTTGACAATAGAATGTCAGAATTTAATACCATAATCCATGATGAAAACTGCCAAAAATGGAAATTTATCTTAGTTCGCAATTACAAAATGCTTTTGTATAGGCCTCTCAAAGATTAAGTACATCAAATTGAGACTTTATAAATTGAGTGTATGTATTAGCAATCTCCCAAATTGTTCAATGGTCTCCAAACCTTGTGAATTTTTTATTTTTATTTTAACTCAAATATGTATGGTATAGGCATATAATTGGTTGTGTGATTTTTTTTTTCCTTAAATGCTTCTATGACCAAAAGAGACAAGTTTTAGATGAAAATGGGGTCTTATGGGCCTTTTTGACATAATGGTAGGTTCTTTAGACCTGAAAATGTCCCAACAAGTAGTCAATTGCCTTAAGTTACAAACAAATCCTTGTTTGTGAGCATGCTTCTTGATCTCCAATTTTGGTGGAATGAAAGATAATATTGAATTTCTCAAGCCTTTTGGATGCTTCGAAACCACCAAAAAAAAGCTACTTTGATCATTGAAATGTTGTAGTGACTTGGATAAAAAAAGAAAACTAAGTCTAAACTTTAGAAGTTAGTTTTTTCTTGTCAAATTGTTTTCAATTTTCAAATCATCCAAGGATGCAACAGGAGTATATTTTGTTATGACAAGATTAAAAAAAAACTTAGAATCTTTTGAAACCATTGAAACATGGGGACCCCTTCCCCCCCTCCAAAATCCCTATTTTTTCAGGATGCAATACTTAGGGGAAACATCCCCTTGCCGCACCACTTAGGGACGTCCTAGGGACTCCAAGGAGTCTCTTGAACATCTTGAGGATGCCTATGAGTCTCCCATGGCCCCCAATTAGAAACTCCAATTATAAACAAAAATGGTGAAATTATTGTGAAAATGTCATCTGTATTAAAGGTTTGGCAATGCCCCCTAACCTTGATGGGGGCTCTGCCCCAAACCCCCCACAAGGGGCACTACCCATTGACCCCAAACCTCTACCCACCATTCTTATTGTTAATGCAATCATTTCCATTTTTTTTATGTTGACTTGTTTAAACACTTAGTATGCCAAAGTTTCATCTGCAATTCTTATACTTATTCTTAGTTTGTTCCCAAAGTTCCAAAACTCTACCACCATTGTTAATGTTCAAATTTCAATGGGCAGACATGTATGCAACATGTGGAAGCAGAGACAGGGTATGTGAACTGTTTGACAAAATTCCTCCAAGAAATGTGTCTCATGGACTGCGATGGTTGTTGGATATGCAAAATTTGGACTTGTTGAAAATTTTTACAACCTTTGCCAGCATCCTCCCCACCTGTGCCAAAATGGGAACCTTTGGAACAGGGAATGGACATTCATATAAGTATAAGGGAATATAGCTAAGATCACTGGGATCCACATCTTTTCTTGTGTTTTCATCTATTACATAAAGCCATTGGTTCTACAATTTTATTTATGTCTTCCTGGGCAACTATTATGTCTTTGACATTCAGTTTTTCTTAGCTTTCTTCAATTTAGAGAAAAAAAGAAAAAGAATAGGTTAGATGGAGGAAAATATAAATCCATGATTTGGGTTAGATCTAGGTTACTGTTATATAAACAAAACAATGTATCTTTCTGTGGAAAAGTTAAAAGTTAAATCATCTGCACATTCTAACTATTCATGTGGGAGGATTGCCCATGTTAAGCACCATACTCATCTACTTTAATGGTGTTCTTAAAGATACTTTGTCCCCATGTTCCAGCTTTCAACTCTGATCTTTTCGTCTATGTTGCTCGGTTTTTTAATTTTTTTGTGAGTGCTTTGTAAAATTGAATTCTATGGTTTGAAGATTTCACAACATTATTATCTTTGCGAATCTTCCAACTCGAGCTTGAAAATTCTGTTCCAGCTGGAAAATCTCTTGGTACTTTATTTTGTTTTAAGATAAAAAATTGAATTTGTAACTAACAAATATTATGGTTTCAATGTTCATAGGTTATCTTTACTATTAAGTTAAGAATTCCCTCAAACTCCAGGATTTTATCAACATTTGAGGTAATACAATCGCTACACTTTTTAAACTTTGATGTTTTGTTTCTTAATTTTTGAGATTAAATTCTGTATTTAAAGCACTACTGTGCAACATGATTGCACAAGATTGATGCTCATAAAAGTTTACATTGTATAGACTTCAAGAAAGGTACTGGAAATGTTTATATATTCATAACATGTCATGGAAATAAACTTCATAGTGCTGAGGTTGACTCACTTATTCTTTCTTATCAATAAGTTGATTATCTATTCTTTCTTATAATAAGTTTTATCTTACCAAAGCTATCATGCATTAACAGAAAGGACATCAAGGATAATTACATCTGCATCAAGGAAAGTAGTTCAATTAGCATCAACACTCATAAGAGCAGATCAACTCCTAATATATATATCAGCAATCAGGCAAACAGATCAGATATAAAATTATTGTTTACTACAGGCAATAGTAATCTTACTCCATTTGTGGTATGCAGCATAATAGTACTCTTATCATTAATTATTCTCATATAGACATAGATAATAATATGCAATGCAATATTATACTTGATACCTAACCTCCCCTACACTGGATATGAGAAATAATATTGAATATTTGATTCTTAAATTGCTGCAATCAATCATGAGGGGGTTAATAGGGGAATACAAGGAGGGGAAACTGTGACGCGGTCCTCTTCTAAGTACACTACCCCATGGTGGATGACTGATGTGTCTGCCACATGTGGTCCAAGGGGGGCAAAGTTGTATCCTGCCCTTGGGCTTAGAAGAGAGGGATGCTCAAGACACCCTATTGTGGTTTCCCCATCAACCTCTACCATTGTGATTAAAGGGGTCTTAATCATAGAAGGGTGGATAAGGTAGCATGGATAGGGAGGGCAGGTACAAGTGTTCCCACTAAGCACACCACCTCATATGGATGGCGGACTGCCACATGGGGCCAAGAGGGATGGTATATCTGCTCTTGGGCTTAGCATGTGGACAGCTTTGAGTGCCCTATCATGTTTCTCATCCAAGCCCTATTATGGTTTAACTCCAATTATGCATTATAGATATTGTGTAGTTCACATAAAATTGAAATAGTTATGAATATATGCTATCTAAACCTAGTTGAAATGGTTGCTCTATGAATTATACTTTCAATACTTGTCTAACATGATTGCAAGTTTTATCTTGATGAAAACATTTTATTGATAAAAATCTGAACGAGGTGAAGCACATCAGCTAGAGGAATATGTGGACTGAAGAAACAAACCTGTGGATAAATCCAAACATGGTGGAATCCTTGCTACAACTTTTGTTCTCTGTAAGCATTCAGAAAAACATTGAATTTATGATCTATAATTTACGTGTTTCTCAATTTGGTTGACATCTTCAAAATAGACTCAAAAAATTATTTTTAGTACTGTGTGTTATTATACTTACCTTTTAATTTTCTTTAAATAAAGAATGGTTGCAGACAACGAAGTTCCTTGCAAATAGAAGAAGCTCAATTTTGCTTTTGTGACTTTGTCTGTTATGTCTGATTGTCAACAAAATACAGAGACATACTGAAGACGATTATGGTTCGTGGTTGTTTTTTTAGTTGAAACCATTATTATGAAATTTATGAAAAAAAATTTAACATTGACATGGTCAAAGCCTTAACTATGCATACTGTTCTCTTCAGATTATTATCTTACCCCACCTTTTCCATTTTAATTCATTTTAGTTTGATTCAATCTTTTACTCAAGTTTAATGATAGTTTCTATTATGCCTTTTTAATAACAAAGATTAGATGTAGACATTTGCTTGTCCTTCTATGTTAGTGTGTTCTTACGAGGTCAATTCTTTCTTATCTCAAGAAACCTCATTGACCGACAAATTCTTATACTATGCTACTTACTACCACTGATATCTTAACAAAAGCACACAAACATGTAAGGTAAAACTCTCTCTAGAGAAGCCTGAGAAACACTGTAACTAAAATGCCTTGACCTCTTGCCAAGCATTTGATAGTTAAAAGTCTTAAATCCTATCCAAATCATAGGATAGACATTCAAATCTTGAGATCATTAATTCCCCTAATAAATGGATCCATGGTAGAAGCCTATAGAAAATGTGTTCCACAACAGAAAGGCAGATTCGAATTCAATTTTGACATTTCTCCAAAGGACAACCCAGGTATTGCAAGAAGTGGAGGACTCATTATGGATAGTGAATGTAAAGCCCTTCGCATTATTAAGCTTTAGCCCTCCACTTTGGCATTAGGGGACTAGAGATAGAAGAACGCTCACTCCTTGTGATCAAAGGAATGCAAAAGAAGGGAGTGACTAGCAGGAGGTTATATAATATTAAAACAGTATCAGTGCTAAGCACAGGCATAACTTTTGCACATTGTTATGAATAGGCAAAGTTGGCAAATAAACCAGCGGAACTCCTCGTCTCCAGAGGAACCCTTCAAAGCAATCAAATAATTTACTAACGTCATTACAGAACTATCCAAAAGCAAACACTGGATTTCACTTATAAGATGAATAATTTCAATAATTTGAGTGAACAGCCGTCTAACATCCCATGTTTAAACCTTTCCCGCTAGCATGCAAATATGTAAACTACACTCTAAGGACCAGGAAAATAAACAACTATAAGCAATCTATTTTGTATAATAGAAAACTAGGATCATATAGAACCTATGTTTTTGTTGTAATTAATTAGCCCGGAACAAATAAAAGAATGTGATAACATAGAACCTATTGTTTTATGCTCAGAAATGATAGTGGAATTCAACTTGCAATACCGTTATTTCTAGAGTTTACAAAAATTCTTTCCGACTTGTTTAGATTCTGATGTTCATGAAATATGCAGGGTTGGGTGTTATTAACAGTACAAGCACATTTTCCTTCACTAAAGCCTCCGGCATGTGACATGGGAAGTGCATACAAAGGTGGGATTTGCAAGCAGGTGGAAGGTGGACAAACTATAATACTCTACACTGGTCTGTATGTCATGGCTCTTGGTGTTGGAGGCATTAAGGGCTCTTTGCCTATTCATGGGGTAGAACAATTTGATGAGAATGATGGAAAAGAGAGAAAGCTTATATCAAATTTCTTCAACTAGTTTTAGTACAACATAAGCATTGCACTTGTATTAGCTTTCTTTCTATCATATACACTATATGCAAAATTAACTCGTTGTCTCAGATCAAATAACAGTTTGTTTGCATGATGACATTTCATAATGTACAATAATGGATTTATGCTTTCATCAGGCTTTAATTATTAGCCACTTTTCTACAAAACCTTCTTTCTGCAATCATTGACATATTTTTAATGTTTATTGTAAAATTTACATAGTGTGGCAAAGTTTTATTTACAGTTGTTATACTTATTCTATACACATTCTTTTATAATTAATTTTTTAAGTTGTATATATATTTGCATCCCACCCCGCCCCCTTCGTCATCCCCTTGTCGTCCCTAAACTTAAGCCCTTGGTATGTTAAGATATGAAAGCTCATAATAGTTTCATTTGATATGTTAATCAAGGAAAAACCTACAATATATAGCTTCCAAGATTCCAAATCCATGAGGATCATGAAGAGGTAGAAAACCAAAAAAAGAAATTGCTTATCCAAGTTTCCAAATTTGTGACAAGGAAAAAGTAGAATCTCAATCAAAGAAGGAGAATGTGCAACTCATTATCTTATTCTACCTAAGTAAAAATATTACCTAATTAAGCTTTTTAATAGTGGAATATCACACTTAGGATAAAACATATCCAAGGTAAATAAAATATTACATTGATAGGCTTCTTTGGTTGCTCTAAAAGTGGTGCCTTATGAATTATGTTCTTGGATACTAAAGTTTCCAAATTCTGGGCACTCTTGATAGCTTCTCATAGATATTGTGATTCAAAGGCTTTAACAAAACCTTTCAATGGTTTCTGTTGATGTGTTTTTTATGCACTATGCAACACAAAATAAAATACTAAGTATTCTATCCTCTCTTGAACAAAATCCTCCCAAGTGCTAAACTACGTGATCAAATGGGATGACTCCAAGATTCCAATAGTTAGGTCTTGACTTTATATTGCAGATAGACTCAATGATTGTGATGTGATATCTACTGGAATCACAAGGGGGACTTATGTTGCTTGGGTCAAGACCTATCCATTCTCATGTTTCATGATTGATTTACACTCCATGATTTAGGTCATCCTTGAGCAACATCTCGACTTAGCCAAATTTTGTTTTTTGTACCCTAATTCTTTAATTTTGACCCCTTACTAGAATTGCCTTAGGTTTTATTGGAATTCTTGCTTCTCTAGCATGGGCACATTTCTAGGGTTCATTCGCACAAATTGCTCTTGATGAGCAAGCTAGTATCATGACCATGACTTAAACAAAATTTTAACTTAGTCAAATTATCTCCTCCAAACTTCTATGAGTTGATCGCCTTCATTCTTCATCATTTGGATGTCTTTTGTCATTGGAAGGTAATTCTTGACCACCGTACCTCAATCTTGACCTATGCTATACCCTAAAACCCTAGAACCTAGTCATGTTTACAATTGAGATCTTGGTGACTTGATCACTTAATACAGCTTAATCATTTAGGTCTCATCTAACTCCGACTCCAACACTTAAGCAAATCAAACCTAGCAACCAAGTACTTTGGGAAATATCTTGCAACTTGACAACATGGGTAATGATGGAGGAATGGAAGGTGAGACCTATAGAGGTGAGAAAGAGAGAGAGAGGGTGGGAGGAAGAGATAATGACCTGGAGAGGGTAGAGAAAGAGAAGTAGAGAGGGAGAGAAGAAGAGAGGGATAGAGAAAGAGACCTAGAGAGGGGAGAGAGAAGAGAGATAGAAGAGAGATACCAATGTCAATCTTTTTCTATAATTTTTTTTTTCCAAAAAATCGGCCTATCGTCGGAATTTTGACTCCAAAGGATAAAATTCTGACAGAGGAGTGCCATCAGATGCACAACATCCTTGTCAGAACTCTCCTAGAGGCCGTCGTATGATGGCCTCCAGGAGAGTTCCGACGAGGATGTTGTGCATCCGACGACACTCCTCTGTCTGAATTTTATACGGCCTCCAAGAGAGTTCTGACAAGGATGTTGTGCATCCGACGACACTCCTCTATCGGAATTTTATCCTTTGGAGTCAGAATTCTGACGATAGGCCAAGATCGCGATGGTATTCTTTCGGGGTATGAGCATCCATGGTGGCCGTCGGAAAGGTTGGAGGTGATGTCAGAATTGCGACGACCACAAGGATAGTCGAAACTTCCGACACAAAGTTTTCGACGGCTTTTTTTGTCGGTAGTGCAATGAAATTGTGTCAGAATTACGATGATTTGCCGTCAAAATTTTGACCCAAATGTACTAGTGCCTCCGTACCTTCGGGTATAGCAAACCTTGGTTTTCAAGGCTGAGAGACCTCTTAATTGAGTATTATACCTTGACGCACTAAATAGATCGCTTACTAGTGCCGATTAAATTAGAAGCTACCCAATCCACCTCCGAAAGAGTGATAATCTTTGTGCAAGAGAGATAGAAACTCTCCCAAGATACTTTCCATATCATGCCCTCATTAGCATTTGGAGTCAGATAATACGGTATTGAGAATCCATTGCGTGAGACTCAATGGCCGTATTTTGATTAGCTATTGGGTGTGTACCTAAGTTTGCAAGCAAAGGTTTTCTCTCCTCAACCAACTTCCTTAGGGTTTAGCATGCTTGAGGTCACTTAACATATCACGTGTTTGTTGTGTATTCATTCCTAAAGTGAAAAATCAGACATCTAAAACTAGAAAACATAAGAAAAACATCAGACTTTAGTGATCAAAATTCAACCAAATAAACACATTTTCTCTATGTTGTTCTCTATCGTTTGAGGCATTTATCTTGTTGTATGGTTCATAAAAGTTTGTCGTACAAACTAGTGATTTGTCGTATTGCTTAGTATTATTTGTCGTATGAGTAATCTATTTTATCGTATGGTTCAAAAAAGTTTGTCATACGAGCATGTTCTTTTGCATATGAAAATCTCAGTTTATTGTATGGCCTTGTATCTCTTGTTGTTTGGGGTTACATAGTCTGTCGTACGAGTCTCTATTTCTCCCAATCCAGAGCTATGTCCTGCATGCCTTTTTCAGATCTGTCAATTTTGCTCGATCAATTTGCAGTAATCATAAACACATGTTCTCTATCATTTTGTGCTTGGATTGCCTTCTTAGTTCGCTTGGTCAAGTTATCATCCATCGAAATCAGACTTTAAAACATAAACACCTTAACATTTTTACGTGCTCACCCTCAACAAGTTCAAGATCTAAACATCTCAAAGTGCATTATCACCCTATTTGATAAACCGATCACTCAAATATAGTTTCTCATCAGGATCTATCATCCTCTATCACGAAACTGAAATGTTTGGTCAGGATAATCTTGTCCCACATCATGGGATATATCATTCCTACTGGAATTTGTTTTTATCAAATCATCATCATTGCACTCCTAAACCAAAGATCGAAAAACTTGCAAACTTTTAAACACTTGAATCATCTTTTCGTGTCATATCGCGCTATCACATTTACGTCAACAATTGATCACTTATCAAAACAACTTTTGGACAATCGAACCCCTAAAACAGAAACATAAACATTTGAAATAGCTAAAAATCATATCAACATGACATACCAAAGCAAAATGCAAGTAACAAGACAACGTATTAGAGAAATCAAACAAGTCCAAAATCAAAATCCAACTATGTCAAAATCTAACAAGGATTCAAATACATCTCCGAAGAAAAGTATCTCTTTTATGCAACTCTTAAAGATATCCCTAAAGGATTTGGCTGAGAAAGATCAAAATTGTGCACCTATGTCTAGCAAAGGCTCATCCCTCCATAAGAAAATTGACTCTCCAAAGGCATCTATTCCTACACCTCCTGAAAGCTTGCAAGAACTTTCCATAGCATCCTCACCAAACAATATACCCATCAACCCTATTTCAGAGGATCCTATTCAAATCTCATCTCCTTCATCCAAGCATTAATTCATTACAAAATCCCCATAGTCTCCCCTTGCAAATTGAAGTCCTCATTCATAGAATGCTCATTAAACGTGTCCTAATAGATGGGGGAGTTGGCTTGAACATTTTCTCTTTGAGTCTTATCTGTGCTCTAGGTTATTCTAAAGATGCAATTGATCCCCAGAAAAAGATAAAAATCAAAGCATATGATGAAGAGCATTCCTCTAAAGGAATTGTGTTATTACCCCTCAGAGTGGGACCTTTACAAAAAGACATAGCATGCCAAGTTCTAGATTTGGATCTACCATACAACATACTCTTGGGAAGACCCTGGATACAGGACATACAAGCTATTACATCAACATATCATCAGTGTCTAAATTTTCCCTATAATGGGCAGGAAATCACAATCTCAGTAGACTCAAATCCATTGTAGTGTTGTAGTAATCTAAAATCAGCTCAAGAGGTCATAGTTTCACATAACAGAGAGGCAACATATTCAAGCACACAATCCAAGGAACAATCATTTGCATCAATTTTGTCAAACATGGAGAAACAAATGTAGCTAAGAGATCAAGGGAATGAAGAATATTTTCTATCATGGAAAAACAAACAAGAGAAACTTGAAATTGAAAGGGAAGAAGCAGATGTAGGTGTCGATATAGTTCACACATATGCAAGACAAATGTTAGGAACTAGCCCACTTGAATCAGGATCACATTCAGCTGACTTGGACTTAACCGAGGACAATCAGGAGATACTTGCACGAGGTCACTCTGATGAGAGTATCGTTCTAGACATGGAAATAGATACGGAAAGTCTTGACATCTCTATCAGGACCCCTAATATCTTTGACATAATCCAACATGAGGATCCTTTATCCTTAATTCATCCCGAACCTATGGACTGGGAAAATAAAGGACATACCACCATTGATACCTTTCCTAATGACCATTCCATATCTTTATATCTTAATGAAATCGAACCCACATCAACTCTCACCAAGAATTTCAGCAACGTATCTTCAAGTCAAGTGGGTGTTAAATCTCCTAGTCGCAAAAGTGAAAACAATATCAGGTATAATGCTGAAAACCATTTATTGGCAAGATTAGATCGAGAAAAAGTAAAAATAAAGGACACATCTAACAGTGAAAACCTCCTCAAGGCATCGGAAGATGGGAGACTTGACACCTTACCTGAATGTTACCAAGAGAGGTCATTTATCCTAATCGAACCAACAAAGGCAACTACCATTGGCACAACTGATCTATATCCAACAACTTCCCTATCAAGACATGAAGTACAAAAATATTTGGAACCCTTCAAAAGGTGGAAAATCAACTTTACCTGTTCATATATAGACATTCCAAGGTTCAATCCATATCTTACAATACATCACCCGAATATCAATCTAGGAGTAAAAATCAATAATAGAACACAATATGGATCAGGAATAGGCATTATATTCATCACACCACAAGGTCATACAATCCCAAAAGCATACAAATTAAGCTTTCCATGCACCAACAGCACCGCAAAATATGAAGCTTTGGTTACAGGTATGAAAATGGCTATAGAATGGACCATTACACAACTTCAAGTCTTTTGAGACTCTCAGCTCATCATCAATCAAATCAATGATGACTATCAAACAAAGGATGAAAAATTGATACCTTATAAAAAGATGGTTGATGATATCAAGAAATACTTTGTAGAAATAACTTTTCAGCAGATTCCAAGGAATGACAAGAAAGAAGCAGATGCCATGGCTACACTTGCTTCTCTACTTTAGACACAGGAAAATCAATAGCGTTATGAATTCCTGGTAGAAGAGTTGTTTCACCCTGCTCATAATTGTCCTGATTCCCAAACTATATGTCACCTTGTTGGGCATGATTCCTCCTGCTATGGTCAAACTTACACATACCTTAAAGATAACACCTTACCTCTCTTGTTTATGGATCAGAAGCAATACTACCAATAGAAGTAGAGATACCTTCTCTACGAGTATCATTAAAAGGTCTCATCCCATATGAAGAACAATGAGTATCTAGATTACAAGAGTTAGAACTAATCTATGAACGACGACAAATTGTCTTTGATCATTTAAAGGTATATCATCAAAGAATATGTTGGAGCTATAATCACAGGGTAAAACCATGAGTCTTTCAAGTAGGAGAGCTAGTACTAAAAGAAAATCCATGCAACCAGGCAGATCAAGAAAAGAAAGGAAAATTTGAACCAAACTAGTTAGGTCCGTTTGTGGTCACAATAGTATTTGGATCAGGAGCATATCAGCTATCAACACAGGACGAAGATCAACTCGAAGAACCCATCAATAGCATGCATCTAAAGAATTTTTATGCTTGAAAAAGCAAAAAAAAAGTGAAAAAGCAGAAAATCCAAAATAATATCAAATATGAGAAAAAGTGCAATAAAAACAGACGGTGAAAACCTGGCAAACAGGCGCTATTTGTCTACTAGTTCTTCCATCTATTAGTTCATGCATCTTTCCTCTTGCATTCATTATCCATCATGAAGCCTTTGTACATACATAGGCATCCCGGGTGGCTTCTTGCCATGGTTTGGATCATTGAGTATATCATAGTGAATTTGTTTCTAGGCTTGGGGCAAAATCTTGCACTTAGCTGGGGGAAAACTCTTGATCATTTGAGCTTAATCAAATAGGTAGAACAAATAGTTAGACAACTCTTATCAAGTGAACACTGAGACACATCCAATGTTGAACACGAGATCAAATCATCAACCATCAAACTATCACAAAGTCAGTCTAAACGCACGGATAATATCTTTTGGATAATGATTTTAACATGATTGTTCAACTTTTCTATCTTTTTTTTCTCTATCATGATTTCTAAGTGACTCCAGGATGTCTTTGACTAGAGGAACAAGGAAGAAACATGATATTTTTCTTGTCTATTGTCTAAAAATTAATCATTAATATGTGTAAATTTGTCTCGGGACATGATCATCGAAGTATCATTGAAGACATTTCTGATTTACATATTGAAATGGTTAATACTGGCTATTTTACGCAAGCAACACTCAGGTCATCTTGGTTCACTTATACCTTTATGTTTGTGCTAACTTGCCATATCAAAATCTAGGAAAGCAGTGCTCAGGTCATCATGGTTTAATTATACCATCGATGTTTGCACTCACTTCCCATATTTTAAAAAACTCAATGATGACAAAATGCAATAATCCAGTGACTGGTCCGCTAGTAGTTTTTCATTTCATTTGCATTTAAGCTTGCATTCCCGCATGCTCATTTTATCCAAGGTTAAATCTATCGCAAGAATCATCAAGGTATCGTCACAAGTGTATACACAATCAGACTAATGACTCATATTTCTCTAGATATTGTCAACCCAGTAAAAATCTTATGTTATCCCTCTCAACAGAACCAACATCAGCATATCTAAATCTTTCTGCAACTTGATATCAACAAACTATCAGTTCTTTATCTAATCAATCTTATCAATTCTAGCAATCCATCTAAATTGATTCTATCATGTCTTATACAGGATGTATCTTTCTTGAAACCAGACGTTCTAATCTTTGTCTTATACAGAATATATTGTTCCTGAAACTAGATGCTTTGATCATATTTGTCTTATACAGGAGATTTCATTCCTGAAACCAGACTAAATCTCAATTTTATCAATCAAATCAATCAAGCTTTATCAATAATCAAGAACCACATCACCGTGATTGTAGAACTCGCACTTTCATCAACCACAGTTGACATCAAATCATTTCTAATCAAGATATCAATTTCGCAAAGATCCAAAAACTCCAAAGATCATTTATCTCAATTGATCTTCTGAGGGGGCATCATCATATTGCAATTTATCAATCAAGAGCTGGGGCATCCTATCGAACCAATATCATCATCAAAATGAGATTATTCTTTGAATCAACACGTCATCACACCTCGCTTCAAAGAGAGGCAAAATGTATACACCTAAAAATGGTCTGAAGATAATTAATTAAATAAGCAATTATTTAATTAATCCCCTTCCCCAATTTAATTTAATTCACTAAGAAATTTGATTAAACTCCCCCTTTCATCTACTTATTAATAAATCTAAGGATTTATTTAATACGTTCATTTTCATAATCCCCTTTGATTAATTAATTCAAATTAATTAATTCTCCCTCCATCTTCAATTAATTATTCTAATCTTATAATTAATTAAAACAAATCAATTTATGAGTTGTTGAGAATTAATTAGTCTTATTTGAATTTTAAATTCAAATTTACCCACATGCCTCCTAACTTCTAACCACCTAACCTAACCCCTTCTAAACCTAACCCCTTCCATCTAACCTTGGGTTTAATTAAACCTACTCTTCCCTTGAGACACATGGAATTCTTGGGCCACATGCCCCCTTTCCTTAGACACTTGCTCTCTCATGAGCAAAGCCTCTTGACACTTGTCACCATAGAGATGGCAAATGTTCCCTTTCATCCAACCTTTCTAGAAGCTTATTAACACTTGTCACTATAGAGATGGCAAATTCTCCCTTTCATCCAACCTCTTTTCCAACCTCCTCCAATTTCACCATTGATATCTTCAAACTTAATCTTGACCGTTGATTCCTACCACCTCACCCCTGGCCTTGGAAATCCTATTAATAGACCCCATTTTGGAGCAATAATCATCCCATCTCATTTGCATTTTAGGCATTGTTACTATAGGCATATTGATCTTAGCATCTCATTTGAGCATTATAGGCAATTGCATTCTTAGATCTAGCTTATTTTTCCAGCATAATTGTTGAATCATGTAGCTTAATCATTCTCTTTGCTAGCTTAAATGCATATTATCATCTTAAATCCTCCATCTAGATGCAGTCAAGTCACTGGAATTTTCTTATCCAGATCTAAGAGCAAATCTACACACGCATTTATTAGGAGGCGATAGATCGATTAGCCATGGTTTTATCTTTATTTGTTTTAAATTTGCTAATCATGCTTGTAATGATCTATTGAGTGTTTTGTGTTGCAACTGTAGGTATACACTTCACAGGCACGACACAACGCATAGTACAGAAAGCATTTACATTCATCATACATCATCGCATATAGAATCATAGAATTATCCATAGTCATATCATCATAATAAAATTAATCATGGTATTGCATATAATCATAAATAAATCTCATACACAACATCATCATATAGAACATAAAGTATACATCATGTAAATAGCTGCATACATCCATCATATAGATATAAGGCATGATCATATATCAAGTAGAAGGCATCATCATATGAGAAAGTACATCTATAATATCATGTCATATAGATCATATAGAATCAACTACATCTCATATAATAAAAAATAATCGAGGTCCAATGTACAATGATATCAGAAAAATATCTGAGATACATCGCAAAAATATATCACAAGAATTATCAATGTCTCGTCACAAGTGTATACAAAATCGGATCAATGATCAATCTCTCATATCAATGTCAACTGGTATGATGAAAAGAACTCTCTCCAGATGTTGTAGGCCTAACCGAATCTCATGCTACTCCCTTGAATGCACCAACATCAACACATCTAAATCTTCTTGCAATGGGATATCAACAAAATGTCAGTTCTTTATCCAATCAATCGCTTTGTTGAATTGATCGGCTATCCTATCCACTCACTTGAGATTTCCATCAATCTATTTGAGCACCCATCGGTGACACTCATTCATCATGAGGTCACACATCTAGTCTATCAATTCTTGAGTTTACATCATTGATACTCATCAATCATGAATTTAATAAAACTCATCCTATCAGATCATCAAAGCTTTGAGTTTACATCATTGACCCTCATCGATCATGAGGTCAATTAAACTACATCAATCATCAAATAAGACAAAACATCAAAGAAATCAAAGAAGTGACACTTTCATCAATAAAAATTGCAAAGATGGGGCATTATTTTAAATCTTCTATTGGGAGATCAATAAAAAAAATTTAAAAATCTCTATAAAATTAAAAAATTAAAAAATTAAAAAATTCCAAAAAAAAAAGTAAAATCGCAGAAAAAAAAGAATCCTAAAAATTAAAAAAATATCCTATTCATCTTCCCAGGGGGCATCCTCATATCGTTATATATCAATTAGCATTGAGAGCATCATATCGAAATCATATCCACATCAAATCAAAATTTTCTATGAACCAATGCATTGTTGCACATCACTTCAAAGAGGGGCAAAATGTATACACCTAAAAATGGTTTGGAGATAATTGATTAAATACTCAATTATTTAATAATTGATTAAATACTCAATTATTTAATAATTGATTAAATACTCAATTATTTAATTAATAACCCTTCCCAATTAATTAAATTTGCAATGATTTAATTAATTCCCCTTAATTCATCTACTTGTAAAAAAATTTAAATGATGGATTTATACAGTTCACATCATTCCCCCCTTTGATTAATCAATCCAAATTAATTAATTAATTCCCCCCCCCATTAAATTCAATTCTTTCAATCCCATGATTAAATCAACAAATTCATGATTTGTTGAGTTTAATTAAAAATTTCCTAGTTATTTGAATTTCTAAATTCAAATGGGCACATGTTTCCTAACTTTTAACCAGCTAGCCTAACCAATCCCTAATCTAACCCATCCAATCTAACCTAGGGTTTAACTAACCCTATCCCTTCTTGCAAATCCTAACCTCCTTATCCTAACCTCCTGTGGGTTGGATATTTCCTCTTGAGGACACATGACACTTTCGCCACATGTCCTCTCATGAACAAGATTCCTTCACACTTGTCACCAGAGGGATGACATGTGTCCCTCTCTCCAACTTCTTCTCCAACTTCCCCAATCTCGTCCGTTAATATCTCTAGATCAAATCCCGTTCGTCGATTCCTGCCACCTCAGCCTTGGCCTATGAATTCCTACAAATATCCCTCATTTTGGAGTAGTAACATCCTTTGCATTCTAACTTTTTGCATAGTTATTATAGTCAATTACATCCTTTTGAGCATTTTGGCATGGTTGATAATTAGAGCAATTCTAGCATGTTTAGCATAGTTTTCATCATGATAATATATAATTTCTTTCAAGCATTTAGCATACTCATCTTAACTTAATATTGCATCAAATCATCCTAGTCTTGAGAATTTGCATAATCATGATCACATAGCTACTCAACTTTTGAGTTGGCACTTTGGAGGTCTTTGCTTGCTGAGAGCCACCCACATACCACCTTTAAGGTCCTCAAAAATAGAGGAGGATGAGGCATCTTCAAGGAAGCCATTGGTTTGCTTTTATTTATTTTTCCATTTGCTTCTTAATTTCATTTGTTTTCACATCTATTGTGTTTGTTATTACTAATTGACTATATTTTTAATTGCACAATGCCTATATTAGGCAATTGCCTTATGAAGCATCCTATAGGACCGACATCACAATACTATTCAATTGTACAATAATACATTGATTGTATACATTTGTGATCCATACACAAAATACTGACCCATATACAAATTACTAATATTTATTGTATACATTTGTGATCCATATACAATTTTTTTGTCAAATCTTCTATACAAAATGAGAACATCTACCCATGTATTCTTCTATCCACGTTGTCAATCCTAGGTTTCCTTCCATCCATATAATTGTAATGAAGGAGATTTACTACCTCAAGGAAGATGAATCCTAGTGAACAAATCAGCCCTTTGATACCTCACTCAAATTGGCGCTAAGAGTGAGCCACGGGATGAAAATAACAAACTGAATAAATTAACCACAATCTGAGGCTCTCAAACAATTATGTCAAGCCTCTGTCTAGAGGACAAGAGCGCGGGTTTGGAACACCAGTGCGACACGCTGTTGTCCTGTATCGACAAGGTACAAATATTGTATAGAAAGTATCAGACGTGATTATAATGCAATAAACACACCGAAAATGATAAAGCTAAGCTAATGAATATAAAATACAAAATGACTGGGATAAAATAAAGGAGAGAAGGTGAGAGAAACTCACAACCCGTCCACAATTTGGAGCCTCCCACAAAGTGACTATTCTTCCATGATTATTAACCTACACACAAAAAAGAGAGAAAATATTGAGGGTTGTGTTTTGGAGCCTGCCTAAGTCAGACCCCCATTTTGGTGTTTCCATCACCACAGACAACCCAGATAAAACCACAGAGAAATAAATGATGAAGATGATGGAAAGACAATGCAAGATACAAGAGTGATAATGTGTAAAATGAATGAAAAAGAGAATGAGTAAACTCCCCTTTCTGAAATACTATGAAAATGGTGAACTATGAGCTATCCAGTGAGTTGCAACAATGGTGATCTTGGTGAGAGAAGTCTATGAACGTTGTCCAAAGAGATTGTCAAAAGCTCCAACTTGCAAGAAGATCTCAAAATGACAAAAGAACCCAAAAATATCATCAAATGAGAGAGATATATGCTATGAACAAAAAACTGACATCAATGGACACATGTAGGGGTGTTACGATTCCTTCCAGGTGTAGGTGTAACACTCAAACAACCACCTATAGACTATTAGATTCATGGGATGCTAGTGCGCCACATGAACGTCTCTGTGCTACGCTATAGTCCCGAAGGTGACAAGTCGACAGTGTTGGTGAAATTCTAGTTTGAAGCTGACAAAACGATCCCATTGGACAAAAGGTCAAAGATGGCGGTACATGACCTTCGATGACATGGATGAAGGTGCCACTTGTTGCATTTAATTGCACAAGGTGTGATTTTTAATGTTACATTTTTCTCCCACTTTAGCGAGCATGTCTTTGCTAAGAGATGCGAAGCTAAAGTAGAGGAAGATAAAGAAGAGAGTTGTAGCAAGGAGGCATATTTTTGTTGATTAGACGAGGTTGCCCCCAATGAGATGAAGTTGAAACTTGAAATAGATATTATCAATTAGTACATCACAAACATACTAGTTGCAGACTAGCATGTCTGATGCTCAAATAAAGGATAGATTTAAGATTGGTAATAGATAAGATAGTGTACCAAAAATGAACCTCGCTTTGGAGGAAAGCCCCTTATTATGAAAAGATATGAGATAAACAACTATCATGATATGAGATACACCCATATTGATAGAAAAGTGTGTTATACTAGATAGCCATACGATAGGGCGATGATCTATGCCAGTATGGTTAGCCATACAATATGGTGAGACTGCGCTAGCATGGGTAGCAATACACTAGATAGCCATGTGATTGGGTGAGATTAAAGATAGATTTGATAGGTAGTAGATTGGCCCCTACAAAGGAAAATATCAAATGGTTTGGCCCCCATCTAGGGAAAAAGATCAAGTGGTTTGGCCCCCTCGTAGGCCAACATGAAAAAGAGACCGGAAATAAAAAATGCAAAAAAACTAAATGACAAATGCAGATATGATGGACCCCCTTAGATTGATATGCATGAAAGGCATGTTATTCTAAGGAGAAGAGTAGTTGTGGCACGTCAAAATAGCTAGATGTTTCTATGGAATTCCACTAGTAGTTGGTGGCACATAAATGTTCACAATATTGATGATGAATGCAAGAGGACAGGGGGATCCAATAGTTTGGCATCAAAACCCATAACAGTGAGAGAAGATATATAATATAACTGCGAGATGGGTATATATCGTCATAGCACCAAAGTTCTTGGATCTGAATAAGAGAACATGAAGACAAAGATAAAAAAAAAATTTGGGTCAACATGGAAGAAAGCCCAAAAATCCCCCAACACTTTGCATCGTCCTCGAATATCAAAAAATAAAGATACGACAGATAGAAGAAGTAGAGAGACAAATAGAAGAATAAATATGATATAAAATCGTGTTGGTAGTTGACACTCAATTGGTTGGTTTCAATATGTTGTCATTGATGGCAACATGGTATCTTATTCTGATTTCATGTTTTGGTTCAGTTGTGTACCGGTAAGAACTTCACAGACAGTTCATCGGCACCGGCACCAACACCGAAATGATTCCTTTGGTTATTGGCAATGCAGGCTGACATGGTTTAGAATAAGGTTATCAGTATTGGAGGCCGACATCTTTTGGATCTGGCATCGGCAATTATTTTTGATATTCATGTATTTATGTTATCTAGCCGACATATATATTGATATTGCAATTATCTTTGTAAGTCGACATAAGGCTTGATAAATTGTATAGGGTATATAGGTTAGTTGGATTAGATCATTTTGCGATGTGATGTGAATATGTAATTGGGAAGGAAATAATGAAAGAGATGCAAAATATATGAGAGAGATCATGTACGTGAGGATATTTATGTAAGGGTTATTCCGGTAAAGGGTTTAGGGTTTTAGACCGGAACAAACAAAGCTTAACCAGAATTGTATTCAAGCATAGAAGATGATATCTTAGTAGTTCATTCATTTCTCCAAATTGTAGTTTGGATTTATATGTAGTCAGTGAGGTTCATTTTTGTGATTAAGCAATGTGCTCTAGGCTGTAAGCCTTCCTGAAAGTGCAGGCCCCTATATTTTATAATATCTCTTCATATGGCCAATGGATTGATATTGTGGGTCACAAATCCCACCATGGTTTTTCCTCTTTGAGGTTTTCCACATATAATTCTATGTGTTATGGTATTCATTTATGTGATTGTCTTATTGGTTGCTTTACTTCTTTCAATTCTATATGTACTGGTATACCGGTTGGTGTATGCATGTTTTAATAAGGCTAAAATTGATCATATCGGTAGAACACTGATTCACACCCCCCCCTCTTAGTGTTCTTGGATTCCAACAATTGGTATCAGAGTCTTCTGCCTTGGAGGAAGTTTAACAACTTGAGGAAGATCTTGAATTCGGAATCCATGGACATGGGTTTGGAAAAGCAACTTGAGATGGCACTTGGAGACTATGATGTTGAAAGGTTAAAGAACTTCAAGTTACAAAATGAATTGAATTCTGCTCAGAAAGTCATTCTTGTCCTACAGGAGAGGCTACCATCTGTTCAAGCTAGGAGGAAGGAAATTTTGCAAAATCAGGATGATGAAGAGAAAGATGCACTTAAGGAACAGTGTCAAAAGATGAGTCAAAAGAACATGGTTATGAAATACAAGCTATAACTATGAGGATGTCTAAGGAGATTGAAGACCGGAAGAAAAAGGAAGAAAATCTTGTTGTATCTCTGAAAAAAAAAATTGAAGAATGTAGTGCTGGCAATATGAAGGAATTGATTATGTGTTGCATTGATGTTTTGTCATTGATGTCAGTACTAGCTGTTATGATTGGTTATCAACAAACAAATTTTGGTTACCGGTAGAAGAACTAGTGTTACCGGCAGAAGGGACTATCAGTTGGATACTATCGACGTGTTTGGATCAATGGAATATGTTTGGTTTGATGTTTCTGGAGTATGTTTTGGTCAGTTGGTATTGACTTGATGATCAGATGCTATCATACACTCTAGTAAGCCTATATCGATAAGGGTTTAAGGTTTTACTGACAGAGCTTTTACTAAGAATCTTTGACAAGATGCATAAGTGGTACTGGTGTGGCTTCTAGATGGAATTCAGGATGCAGAAGGTGATCTTTGTTTATGCCTCTACTGATTGGAGACATCGCTTTGGCGTGGAGAATCTAATTAGGTCTGGTACCTATTTAGGTTATGGACCGGTATCATGTTACGTGTTCTCTACATGTTACCAGGATGATTTAAGGATTGGTTAATGTTGTTTTGGTCTAAAGCCGACATGGCATATCATTGTAATATGGATGTATGTAATGATCTTATTGTAATATCTTTTAGGTGGCCGACCTAATTGGTTTAGGCCTTAGGGTTTGTATAAATTGATATAAGATCTCATTGTAGATCATGGTCATGGTCATGGTCATGGAATGAAAAATCATATGCAAAGGAGATTTGGTCTATCATAGGTGATCAAATTGGGTTTATGTAAGAGGTCAAAGGCCTCCAGTATTGAGCTTAACCAGGAATGTAATTAGGCATGGTAGATGCTATCACTGGCAGTTCATTCTTTTGGATTGTTGTCCAATTATATTGAGGTGGTTATAACCTCTCTGTAGTCTGTGAGATTCCTTTATAATGAGCAGTACGCTCTAGGCAGTGTGCCTTCTTGCATGTGCAATCCCCTTATTGTATCACATACTTTCTAGATAAGTATTATCTGACTGTGGGTAGGCTTCCCACCATGGTTTTTCCCTTTACAGGGTTTTCCATGTACAAATCATGGTGTTATGTGGTATGGTTGCATTGTGTTAATTCTTTGTTTCATTCTTAAGTTTTATTGCTTACTGGTATCTGTTTCTACTATTCCGGTATTCAATGTTTATGTGCTCTCGTTAAAGTTTATAAAGTGGTTTAATTAATATAATCTATTAACAATTGATTCACCCCACCAGTTATTCTAACATGTGGTAGGTTGGTTCATAAAACTAATATGTTGAGAACTGATTTAGTACAATCCCAGAGTAATGAACAAGAGCTTGAGAGACAAATGATAATTCTGAGAGATGATCTAACTATTGCAAGTGAGTATAGAGAAAAATTCAAGATTAGTTCAGCATAGCTAGATGAGTTATTGAAGAGAGAAAGGCAGAATGGAGATTCCAGTGGACTTGGATTTGCACAAGGACATATTTCCAGTACTGCTAATGAAGATCAAAACCATAAGGCACTGGTAAGGCAGTTAAATGCTTATAAATTTAATGGTAGATTCTTTGTTTACAATAAATTTGGTCACATGGCTAGGCAATGTAGAAATAGAGAAAATCAGAACAATAATTCTGCTCCCGGTTAATGTTCTAAATGCAATAAGAATGGTCATAAAACAAAAGATTGCAGAATGAATGTAAAATGTTATGCATGTGGAAAATTTGAACATATGGCTAATTAGTGCAGGTCAAGCAATTATACCAGTTTTAGCAAAGTAATTCAAAAGAACAATGTTACATGTTATGCATATAATGAGGCTGGACATATTGCTAAATTTTGTAGAAGCAGAAATCCACCGGTTGGTAATGGAGGATCAAATGTGAAAGGGAAATAAAAGGTTAATGAAATCTGGCAAGATCATACCCAACGATGGGTCAGGAAGACTGAAGAACAATCTGTGAATGGGAATGCACCAGTTACTTATCCAGAAGAGGAGGTTGCTCCTACACCGGCAGGAATGTCTTCTAGTAACTGAGGCAGATGCCTTAGTGGTAGGCAAAAATTCATAAAGATACTGCATATGCCATGTGAAGAGGCTTTGGAAGATGTTCCAGACATTAGAGATGTTTATCCGGCATGAAGATGTTTTATCGAGATCTGGTATCTTCCACCGAAAGTCATTGATGTCAATGAAAGATTAGGGTTTTCTTGGAGGATAAAAGGTTGAATCTACTTCATTTTTTATCACCTTGCATTCAGAAGCAATTAAGAGTGATTCAAAGCGATTAAGGGCGATTCAATGCAATCAGATATCTTCTTGAGCGATTACACCAGCGATTGGAAGAAGTCTTTAGGGTTTTCACCGACAGTGATCCACAGGTATTTATCTTCAATCATAGAAGCGAGATCATCATCTGTATCTATCTTTGTTACAAATCCGATTTTTGTTGAGTTCAAGGATTGTCCCAGGCCGACTTTCAAGCAATATCCGCATGTGGCTACCCTAGATGATTCAGTCGGCATTTTTTCCCGTGTACCAGAAGGAGTTGTGGATGTCGAAGATGTAAGAGCCTACATCCACTGTCACATTGAGGATTTGGGAATGACTGATATCAAGAGCATGTACATGAATGAGCTAATGGGAGATTCTGGAAAGATTAAACCTAAATACCAGCATATTGTTGATCTAGGGTTTACCGACATTCTGGATATTCTGGAATTCGAAGATGAAATTGTTAGGTATGTTTTGAGCAGAGTGCATGGAGAGTTTATCTGGCTAGATAGACCATATAAGATTACAAAAGGGGCCATCAGGGCAATCACCGGTTTACCTCAGGTTGGGCAGCGTCCAGATAAGAAGGTTTCTAATGATCATGTCAACAAGATCATCAATGCAACTTTAGATAAGTGATCTATGAGAATCAATACTATCACCAACACAGACATCAAATTCAGTAGCATGGTCATCAGTTACAAGGTAACTCAATCAAACCAACTGAATTTTGTTTCTAGCTCCTACATTTTTGCAGCTTATAAGATGATGAGAGAAGATGAGAAATTGGATCTATGTGGTCGGATGTTGGATGAAATGTTGATAAACCTAGGAAAGATTAAAGGATAAAAGAAAGGGACTTTTTAGTAAGGTAACCTAATTGTCTGTTTAATGCTATTTTTCATCAATGAGACTCCCGATTTTGGGAAGAGATAATAGACATTTGATATCCCGGTAGGGAGGCAACTGAAACAATCAATTGCTACATTAGGTAGTCAGAGAGATGACAAAGTATGGGGTTAATTCAAGGCATTCCAAAAGGCTATGAAATCTAGAGAAAGGATTCCTAAGCACATTGTTGAGAAATACTCAACTGACATATGCTTAATGGTGAAGAAAGATGAAACACTCATGGAAGTGGTCAAACCTCGGAAGATCTAGATTGAGGAGATGGGCTATGAAGTTGATAGACAAATTTTAGATGCTTATGTAAAGATGTTGATTGATGCACCTATTGATGAAGTTGAGAAACCCTATGGTACTGCTAAGAATAAGACACAAGAGGTTGAAACTGAGTTCAACCAAAATAAGAGAAAAAAGAAGGAAGGAAAGGCAGGTAAATTTGTTGAAAAGGTTTCATAGGACATCAAAGCATTGATTAATGTTGTCCTGAAGAAAGGAAGGAAGAGAAAAGATCCATGAATGTTTATTGAACCTATTGTAGCAGAGTCTACATCTGAAGATCACACACCCCTGACTTTCAAAAGGGTAATAAGGAAGAAAACAAAAGAAACCAAGATAGAGGCTAAAAGGAAACCGGTTAGGAAAGTTACATTCAAGTTACCAGCATAGAAATGAGCTCCAAAAGAAACACCTTCTGCTCCATCCGGTACTGGAAGAAGGAAGAAGAAGGGTGACATTGATCTGGTAATTAAATCAAGCAATGTAACTATCATTCCACCAAAGACTTGTGCAGAGTTAGTTAATGAGATTACTAAAGATGGTATGTTAAAGAATTTATAGTTTTATTATGAACATTTAGAGGATGATGAACAAAGAGAGGTAGAGGAAGCAATATTGTTCTATTTGGATATTTATAAGAAAGCCTTGAAAGAAATTTAAAACCAAATACAGGCAGAATTGTAGGATATGTTAGATGCCATGAAACTATTAGCAATGCAAGAAGACAAGCATATAAAGATACAAGAGTTGTTATCTGTTTGTGTTTCTATAGCTCCAAAGGAGATGGATAGGACACTTGAGGTTGTAGATAGGAAAATCTTTAACAACATACATAGAATAATCAGTCTTATGTTAGGTAGAGTAAATGAGATAATCAAGGAGACCCACAAGGCATGGGTTAAGTTCTTTGAAGAGAACTGTAGTTTTTATACTTCACCGGAATCTAAAACAGATACTGCAGACATCCCGATTGAAGGAAAAGGAAAGGGTATTATGGGTACTATAAAGCGGAAAAATCGCGATCGAACCCTAGTTGCTCTCCCCTCTTCCAACTCCGAGGAGAGAGGAGGGAAGTTCGCTAGGATTCGATGGTTTTTCACTTAGGGGAGAGACTTTACATTCAAAAGAGGGGTTGAAACTCATAAGATCCAATCCCATGCAATGCAAGATTGGATGCTAAATGAATTTCAAGGGTTAGGAAAGCAAGGCTACCCTCTTTTGTAAAGAATGTTGTTAAGGAAATTAAGCTAGGAATGTATAGAAAGTCATAAAGATTCGCTTATAAACTGAGTTCGGGTTATAGGATGAAGTTGCGGACCTGGAATTAGCAGTAAAATGTCGATACGGCGCTGTCCTGCAAATTTGAGCAAAATTTGTCGGGACGATGGTGCCCGGTGCCACGGTCCTCCAAAAAATCCGCGAAACGAAGGGGGATCTGTTCGTCTCTGCACAAGGATTCCAGATCTTCAATTTCAGCCGCGTACCTGCAACCTACACATAGAAAAGCGAAGATGATTGGGGGGTTAGGGATTAGGGGTTTGCCTTTAGGTCAAACCCCAGTTTTGGAATTAACCAAGAAATGAGCAAGAGCTGTAAATGTAAATGACTGTAAAACAAGTACTAATACCTTGTTCTAAGGATGTTAGTATCCTTATGTGTGAAGGTTTAGATGTTGTATGTTGTATGTTGTAGTAATATGTTATATGTGATCTCCTCTTCAATGGTTGAATCCTTGTCTTGAATGCAACACTTAGCCTTGAATGGAGACTTGAAATGATCAATTGCTTGAAGGAATGCTTGAATGCTTGAATGCTTGAGTATAGTTTCCACGCCTTTTCCCATCATATCGAATGAAAGAGGAAAATGTCATTTATATACTTGTTAATTAGGGCTGATAGACTGATTTTCCCGACCTTAGGCCGACCAGGAAAGTTAATTTCCAATTTGCAAACAAAAAGACCCGAGACCCTTAGGAGACCGGGCCCAAAATAGGACCCAGGGACCAGGGCGCTGGGCGCCCTGGTCCTGAGGGACCAGGGTGCTGGGCGCTCTGGTCCCACCTCCCGAGACAGCAGGGTGCAAGGAGGTTCAGGCTAGGGTGCTTGAAAAATGCAGTTTTCAGTGTCGTGAGCAAGTTTCAGGGTCTCCATTCAGGTTACGTGTTGCGTCGCCATCGTGAAGACCGAAATGCAGTCGAAATTGAAAGTGTCGCAATTTTAGGATGCTACATTTAGCCCCCACTTTAGCGGGAGTATGTATGCTCATACTTCCGGTAAAGTACAAGGAAACAATATTGAAAGACTTTCACCACGTCAAGGAGGCAAGATACACCAAGCCCCCAGTGGACTAAGGATCTTACGACTTTGATTGACAAAGTAAAAGGGAAGATCACGAAGGAGAACCATGACTGTCAGTAGTAAGGCTCCCTCACTATGAGTCATGCAAGAAAGATATCAAAAATTTTCAAGGAAAGGCTAAATTTGCCAAGAAATTTTCAAGTATCTTGAAAAGATATGAATGGGATGTATGCCCCCCTACATTAAAGCGATCGCACACGCCTCACCGGGGGTGATTGTTTTAACGTAGTGATACACATAAGAAATGAGAAAGGAAAGGAGCACGTTATCACAAGGATTTAGCCCCCAAGTGTGAGATAAACCCAAGGATAATAGACACAAAACACAAAGCACAAGGTGACTTCGCTTTCCTCGGGGTCAGTATGCTGTATGATAATTCATGTAAATATCATATGTATGTATGCATAATTGTTCTTCATTCCCCAATCAAGGAAGGTCACCTAGAAGAAGGGAACACATGTGTCTTTTGAGTCAACATGAGAGAGATCGAGAGATCTCAATGCTTTGCATCGTCCTCAAGTGGACAACACCAAGGACAACAAATAGAAGAATGAGAATAACATATAGAAGAAGTAACACAAGAGAGGAGGAGAGAATCTGCTATGCTAATGTAACTAGTCTAGCATGTCATCTACCCCCCGATCTTGCTGATCAATGTTTCGGGAAGGCAGGGAACACGCTAGAGGAGGAACATCCAACACAGCAGATGGAGCTATCACAAGATCCAAACAAGGGCTATGTTCATGTTCCGAGCCACATTGTTCTTGTCTAGGAGCTAGGATAAGTGCTTTAGAAAATTCATTAGATAAATGGTTATCAATATCAACAAGTTCATATTCACTATCAGAAGCAAGAGAAGTAACATTTTCATCTATATCATCATCAAGATTTATAAAAATAGGATCTTTAACTCGCACAGGATCAAGACCATCATGCATCTTATGTTTAGGAGATTTAGGCTCAATGTCCGGCTGAGGAGAAAATGGAATAATGCTTGTTGAAGGTGTTTTTGGAGATTGCAAAGTTTGAGCTCTAAGACGACGCTTTCGCCGGCGTTCACGTGCAGAACGATTTCGTCTAGTCTTAGCAGGAAGTGGAGAAGACTGAGGAGGAGGAATGTTCTCATCCTTAGCACTTGGGTGTTTAGGTTGTGGTCTCTTAGGCTGAATAATAGGAGAAGAAGAAGGTCTCTTCTCTCTATAAAAAGAAGGAGGAGGAACTGCTCCATACAAAGGAGGAATATTTGGTTTAGGGAGAAGACCAAGTCCATCATGACGAGGAGGTATAGGTCTACTCTTAGGAAGTTTATGAGGCATAGACATAGTCACATCCATAGGGATGGGTTGGGAATCTTCTTGAGGAAAGACATTAGTTTTATCTTTCAAAGGAAGAACTTCCTTCTCAAGAATGATAGGAATATCAAGTTTAGGTGCTCTAGGTTCACTTAGAGATAGGATCATATCTGTTTTCCACTTTTGATAAGATTTGAAAAGATGATCACTTCGCGGAGGAAGAGATTGGAATTGTTTAGGCCAAAAGTAATCAATAGGAACACTAGAGGTTCTTTCAGCTGGTTTAAAGAGACTATGATTGACAGTAACAACTTCACCATTATGGGGAAATTTCAAACACTTATGAATAGGAGAAGCAATAGCTTTCATGGAAGATAGCCAAGGATAGCCAAGCTTCACATGAAATTGTTCGGAAGATGGAATAATAGCAAAGTTCACATCAAGAGATTTGTTATGGACCTCAATAGGCAATGTAATAGAACCAATTGCAGGAGAAGAAAATGCATCAAATAGTTTCACAATCACATCTGTTTTGTCATAGATCACTTGATTCAATTGCAAAGTAAAAAGGAATTCTTCAGTAATAACATTAATCATGCATGAAGGATCAATAAGCACTCCACGGCAAGGTGTATTCTTAACTTTTGCAACTATGTATAAAGGACCATCAGGTGCCCTAATGGTTTCACTGGAATCAAATGTGATGGAAGGTTCTTTAGGGATTTCTTGCTGCTCTACAAAGTTAATCACATTCGGAGCTATAGACACAAGACCATCAGATGAAAAAGAGGAATCATTAGGCTCAATTGCATTAGAGGTATGAGAAGGTAATGGATCAGTGAAAATCTGAAGATTTTGATTAGGAGGAGCTACAGATGTGTTGCCCTTATCATTCACTCTAGAAATAGAGATAGTATTGTTATCAATCAAATCTTGAATTTTACCCTTTAAAGAAAAACATTTTTCAGTATCATGCCCAGGCTGACGATGAAATTGACAAAAAGCTTTGTTATCAAAATAAGGTGAAGTAATCTTTGCAGGATCAATTTGTCTTATAGGAGGAAGAGTAAGCACATTTTGTTCCAATAACTTATTCATAATACTATGCAATGATTCATTCAAAGGAGTATACTTTCTTTCTTTCTTGAAAAATTTAGAAATAGGAGGCACACCTGATGCTGCATTCACATTGTTGTTGATGATGTTTTCATTGAATTTGATGGAATCTCTGTTCGGTTTAAACTTTCCAAATGGTTGTTGACTGCTATCACCCTTATCACTCGGAGCCATAGGATGTGATTGTTCCATTTGACTCACAGTCAGTTGATAATTGTGAAGAGTTGCGCACAACTGTTGGAAAGAAGTAAACTCAGAAAACAGAAGTTTGTCTCGAATATCTTTTTGTAAATTAGAAATAAAGATTCTTTGAATATCATTGTCAGGCACTGGAAAAGAAATTTGAGCATACAAATGCTTATATCTACCAATGAAATCAGTCACTTTTTCTTTAACACCTTGTTTACAATGCATTAAATCAATCAAAGTAACTTTAGGACTTATATTGTTTTGAAATTGTTGAATGAAAGCATTTGCAAGTTGTTCAAAAGAAGTAATAGAATAAGAAGGCAACGAGCAATACCATTGTAGGGCTTTGTCTCTTAATGTTCTAGTGAATAGTTTTGCAAGCAACCTTTGGTCATAAGCAAAATCAGTACAAATTGTTTGAAAAGTCTTAACATGTGTTAGAGGATCTCCTTTACCATTATAAAGTTCCAAATGCGGGATTTCAACATGTTTAGGAGGGATAGCTCGAACAATGTCAAGAGAAAGTGGGCTCGCAACATCAAATGTGGGCACACTAAACTTAGATTGATTCATAGAGGCAATTTGTTGCTGTAAAGAAGAGACAGTTTGTGCAAGATTGTTAATGGTTGCTTCGGTTGAAGAGTTCATATTGGATGTGTTAGATTGAGATGGAGGTGTTATGTTATTGAAAGAAGGTAGAGAGTAAGGTGGTGGGACTCTATGATAATTAGTCATAGGAGATGATTGGACAGGAGGAACACTACAAGGAGGAATGGAATGGTTAAACGAATTGCCCCCTTGCGTCATGTTCATTTGTGAAGATGTAATAGGAACACTCATTGAAGGAATGAATGAAGAAGTCGGATTGAATGAAGGAAGAGGGTTAATTGAAAAGGAAGGATTGCCCCCATGACTAGTGATCACAGGAGGAATGTCTTGTGTAGAAGTAGCCATTATGTTTGATGTAAAGGTAGGTATGCTAGCAATAGAAGTTATCAAAGGAATAGAATGATTGACTTGTGTAGGAGGTTGTGTATAACCCAAATTTTCAGCACAACTCTTCATAGGCATCACGTTCGAATTCACAATGTGTGAAATACCACGCAAAATATCAATTCCATTCTTATCACTTTGAAGCATACGTTTTAGACCCTCAATTAAAGGAAGAGCTTGACTATCAGGGTATTCTTGAGACATCCATTGTCGAAAATCGTCAAATTGGTTATCCAATTTCGAAAGTTGTTCTTCAGAAACCTCATGGAGAGCTTCTTCATCATTAGGAGGATTAGAGGAATTACCCATGTCCTCGTTAAAAAGGCTATTCAAATTAGGTTCCATCTCCTCAGTAGTTAAACCTTGGAAAGACTTAATTCTACGGCTTCGTCTAACGGGAATAGTGTAAGTAGGGCTTATTGTTGTAAAACTCATGCACTAGAGAAGGAGAGAAAATTTTGATTTTAGAGGTAGCAATTTTCAGTAAAATCAGCCAATCTTCTGGATTTAAGCTATTAAATGCAATCACAACAGTCTCCCGAAATTTCGGAAAAAATGCCCGGGACCGTGGTGCCCGGAGTGCAACACGGTCCTTGCAACTTTTTTCGAAATTTGCAGGGATGAAAGGTATGATGATTTTAGAGCTAATCTGAAAAAATTGAGTGATTTTACGATCTGTAGATAGGCCAAATTAAAGTTGCAATCTTGAAATTGAACCCTACCAAGATTGTCGAAAAATGCAAAATTTGAATTTTGAAAAAGAGAGGGAAACTTGAAATTTTGAATTTTATGATTTTAGAGGGAATGTCAAGAGCAATGCAAATTTTGAAATTTAAAAATTGACTCAATTTCACGCAAAATTCAATTTTGAAAGCGGAAATCAAAGTTGTTGTAATTACGCACTTAATTTCAAAAGTCACAAAATGCAAGAATTTGAATAAAGCACTGAAATTTTTAATGAATGATAACACACTTTTCAGATTTAGGACAGTAAGAACACAATTTTGACACAAAATTTCAATTTCAATGATTTTTAAATGTTTAGAAGCCTTAATCCAAGCAATCACAAGACCAACTTTGACTGTTATTTTGAAGGTGTTAAAATTGATAAAATCAGCCAAAATTCTGGATTTTAGCAGGAAAATACAGTAAGATCTCGCTCCCGAAATTTTGGAAAAAATGTCGGGGACGATGGCGCTCGGCGCCACGGTCCTCGCAACTTTTTTCGAAATTTTCAGGGTTGAAAGATATTGTGATTTTATTGCGGAATCCAAAGTTACAGCTGCTTTGGAGATGTTTTGATCGGTGAAATTGTCGAACAAAGGTTGAATCAAGTGGGTTTCAAAAATTAGGGTTTTGACACTTAACCACTTAATTTTCAGAATTAAAGCACAAATATGAATTGAAAATTTGTAATAGAAGGGCAGATCTGAAACAGGCATTAACATTTAGACATTTCGCAGGTTCAATTACTAAAAAGAAAATTTAGGGTTTTTATGCAATCACCTCTAAAATTTTGCAAAAGATCAAACATGGAAATGTAATCAATTTTTCAGATCTAAGCATGAAAAATCAGAAAGGATGTTCACGTCAGGTTCACCAAAATGTAAAGTGGAAAAATCGCGATCGAACCCTAGTTGCTCTCCCCTCTTCCAACTCCGAGGAGAGAGGAGGGAAGTTCGCTAGGATTCGATGGTTTTTCACTTAGGGGAGAGACTTTACATTCAAAAGAGGGGTTGAATCTCATAAGATCCAATCCCACGCAATGCAAGATTGGATGCTAAATGAATTTCAAGGGTTAGGAAAGCAAGGCTACCCTCTTTTGTAAAGAATGTTGTTAAGGAAATTAAGCTAGGAATGCATAGAAAGTCATAAAGATTCGCTTATAAACTGAGTTCGGGTTATAGGATGAAGCTGCGGACCTGGAATTAGCAGTAAAATGTCGATACGGCGCTGTCCTGCAAATTTGAGCAAAAGTTGTCGGGACGATGGCGCCCGGCGCCACGGCCTCCGAAAAATCCGCGAAACGAAGGGGGATCTGTTCGTCTCTGCACAAGGATTCCAGATCTTCAATTTCAGCCGCGTACCTACAACCTACACACAGAAAAGCGAAGATGATTGGGGGGTTAGGGATTAGGGGTTTGCCTTTAGGTCAAACCCCGGTTTTGGAATTAACCAAGAAATGAGCAAGAGCTGTAAATGTAAATGACTGTAAAACAAGTACTAATACCTTGTTCTAAGGATGTTAGTATCCTTATGTGCGAAGGTTTAGATGTATGTTGTATGTTGTAGTAATATGTTATATGTGATCTCCTCTTCAATGGTTGAATCCTTGTCTTGAATGCAACACTTAGCCTTGAATGGAGACTTGAAATGATCAATTGCTTGAAGGAATGCTTGAATGCTTGAATGCTTGAGTATAGTTTCCACGCCTTTTCCCATCATATCGAATGAAAGAGGAAAATGTCATTTATATACTTGTCAATTAGGGCTGATAGACTGATTTTCTCGACCTTAGGCCGACCAGGAAATTTAATTTCCAGTTTGCAAACAAAAAGACCCGAGACCCTTAGGAGACCGGGCCCAAAATAGGACCCAGGGACCAGGGCGCTGGGCGCCATGGTCCTGGGGACCAGGGCGCTGGGCGCTCTGGTCCCACCTCCTGGGACAGCAGGGTGCAAGGAGGTTCAGGCCAGGGTGCTTGAAAAATGCAGTTTTCAGTGTCGTGAGCAAGTTTCAGGGTCTCCATTCAGGTTGCGTGTTGCGTCGCCATCGTGAAGACCGAAATGCAGTCGAAATTGCAAGTGTCGCAATTTTAGGACGCTACAGGTACTTCACCCTTAATTTTGAAAAACATTAAGATAGTAGAAATTAAGCCCTCAATAGATACAGATGTATAGTGAAATGTTGAGATACCAACTAATACAGAGAGTGTAAAGGTTGATAATGTACAAGATACTAATGTTGAGGACAACAATCCTCCAGATACAAATGTATAGGATGAGGTTATAGTTCCTAGGGAGGAACCGACAGTTACTGAGACTGTACCAAGTGGCGAAGCCACCGGTGCAAGTGAGGAAGCTATAAAGGTCAAAACATCAGAGAAGACGAAAGGGGAATTTGACAGGGATATTGTAGTGAGTCCATCATTGTTTTCAATTGACACCTCGTAGGTTGAAAAGAAAAGTATAACTGAGATGAGCTCTACTGAACTCATGATGATGGCTGCACAGAAAATGATGAAGGATGGATCTATGGATAAAGGGATTATTGATCAATCTTTCATTGTTTTGCATGAACTAGTCCCAAAGTGCAAGATTGACAGAGAAGCGAGCCCATCTAGCAAGCTTAAGACAATTACAAAGAACATTTCAAAGGATTTTCAATCCTTGCAGCAGATATCAAACCGACAAGCACTAGAGAGGTTCACACAGGAAAAGAGAGCTACATTTGATCAAATGATTGAGTCTGAGAGGAAGAATATTAATGATAGGTTGAAATTGATAGACAATTCAAATTTTGGTTTTGGAAGCCCAAGTTTCCGCTCTTGAGAAAGAAAAAGACAAAATCATAACAAGAGCTAGAAGTCTTAGAGGTTTGGTGAGTCCCCGATTGGATTCACTCAGTGTACATAAGAAGGAGTGTATAGATATGGTTGGTCAGCCCACATCGACAGAGTTAAATGAGAAAGAGTCATTTGCCCATATGGTAAATGGACTTGTATCTATTTTTGACACTTTCAAATCTGGTTGGGATACTTATCTTGAGCTATTGGAGAAGGCATATCAGGATATTTTCAAATATATTAAGCTCCGGTAAGGTATTTTTGAGATATTCATTCTACAATATGTTTCATTCTTCATCCCCGATTTGGATTTTTAGTATTCTTTTTTGAAATTTTGATGGCATGATGTCAAAGGGGGAGAGATATTGATGTGAAAAAGAAAAAAAGGGAGTTGTATACATTGGGAGGAGTATATAGATGGAAAACTATGGAAGTATGGAGTATTTTGTATTGATGGATATTCAGCTCAGGGGGAGCGGGCTCAAGATGAAACCGACAGATGAAACCCTTATCATTTTTCACATGAGTGTTGCCATCAATGCCAAATGGGGAGATTGTTGTAAATTGACACTCAATTGGTTGGTTTTAATATGTTGTCATTGATGGCAACATGGTATCTTATTCTGGTTTATGTTTTGGTTCAGTTGTGTACCGAAAGGCACTTCACAAACACTTCACCGGCACCGACACCGACAGGATGGAAGGATTCCTTTGGTTACCGACAATGCAAGCCGACATGGTTTAGAATAAGGTTATTGATATTGGAGGCTGACATCTTTTGGATCCAGCATTAGCAATTGTTTTTATATTTATGTATTTATGTTATCTAGCCAACATATATTGACATTGTAATTATCTTTGTAAGCCGACATAAGGCATGATAAATTGTATAGGGTATATAGGTCAGTTGGATTAGATCATTTTGTGATGTGATGTGAATATATAATTGGGAAGAAAATAATGAAGGAGATGTGAAATATATGAGAGAGATCATGTACGTGATGATATTTATGTAAGGGTTATTCCAGTAAAGGGTTTAGGGTTTCAGACTGGAACAGACAAAGCTTAACCAAAACTGTATTTAGGCATAGAAGATGCTATCTTAGCAGTTCATTCATTTCTTTGGATTGTAGTGTGGATTTATATGTAGTCAGTGAGGTTCATTTTTGTGATTAAGCAGTGTGCTCTAGGCTGTAAGCCTTCCTGAAAGTGCAGGCCCCTATATTTTATAATATCTCTTCATATGGCCAGTGGATTGATATTGTGGGTCACAAATCCCACCATGGTTTTTCTCTTTGAGGTTTTCCACGTATAATTCTATGTGTTATGGTATTCATTTATGTGATTGTCTTATTGGTTGCTTTACTTCTTTCAATTCTATATGTACCGGTATAATGGTTGGTGTATGCATGTTTTAATAAGGCTATATTCGATCATACCGATAGAACATTGATTCACCCCCCTCTCAGTGTTCTTGGATTCCAACAAATCTCTCATATTCAAGCACCTATAGAGTAACTTAGGTCCTCTAGGAGAGCATAATAGATAAAGACAATCAACCTCCCATATCCAAGTACCTACGGAGTAACCTGGGTCCTTCGAGAGGGAATAAACATATAAATCAAGCACGGGGGAACACAATCAAGCGCGCACACACAAAAAGATGGAGGGAAGAGATAAACATCCTAAAGGTCATCCCGTAGGAGATCATCATCCTCTCAATCTAGATCATAGGGAGAAGGAGGATGAGCTTGGAGAGGGACTATCGCAAGAGCTTCACCACATGCCTCACCAGTAGTGAGGGAAAGGGATGAAGCAACAACAACGTCTGCATCGACAGGATCGAAGGAGGCAAGGGTCAATGATCACTTTAAGATCATAGACAAGGCCGAGATATCTTCCAAGGAGTTCAACAAGCAAGCCTCCATAGAGGAAGAAGGTGACTCACTCAGAGAAGATGAAATAATAATAGGATTGCCTGTCTCTAGGAGAGGGGCAGTGATAAACTTAGGAGAAGGCGGATCCTTCTCAATCACACACACAAAGACTGGCAAAGCAGTAGGGACCGAAATACGTAGAGAAAAGGATGAGGAACATACCTACGAGGATTTTCAACGTTGGAACTCTAGAATGGGGCCTTGCTTAATCTTGTATTTGGGTCAGATAGGAGAAGCAGGTCTCCTATCAACCGTAGTAGGTTGAAGGACCCCACAGAAGCTTTAATGTTGGAATGACTGCAAAACAAGGGGAGTAGATAAAGATGCACTAGTCACCACCTGCGTATGCAACATATCAATAGGTCGAGACAACAATGGTAAATTTGGCAAGGACGTTATGGGGGGTGGCTCCAATTAAGGAGCAATGAAAACCTTCACCCTCTTAGGGGGAGGCTCATCAACAGGCCTCGAAGCAGTGGGAAGCAAAACTGAAGATGATGCAGAAACAGAAGTACTAGATGAAGCAGGAGCTAACACGACAGAGGTGGGAGATGCAGATGCAACAACAGTTTGTAGAGAAGCATTGTTCTCTTGAGCCTTGGCCCATCGATAGCACTTACGTTCACATGCATGCTGATTGCAACAAAGATGAGAGCCACCAAATGAAGCCTGAGGGGATTTACGGGCATCATGCTCCATAGGAGAGGCCTCTAGAACCGTGTCATATATAGGATAAGGCTCAACTGATGGAACAAGAGGTGCATCCAAGAGAGGTACTCTATTCACATCAATGGGTGCCCTACCTCACTTCACTCGAGGAACAGACAAAGCATCCCACCATAGGCTGTGAAGTAGGAGAGAGCGACAACAAACATACATGGGAGGAGTGCTACCCTTTCTCATAATGAGAGGATCGAGGAATATCAACCATGATTGAGAGCTCGAAGGAAGGGCATGCCACAGACTTTGATAGCATAGGTTCCTTTCCCTTGTCTACCCTAGGTGTAGTCATAGGAAAAAAAAAGACACCAGTAGACGTTATGCAGTCCTAGGAAAAAAAGACACCACTAGTGGTTGTGCAATCCTAGGCAAACAAGATGGTCTATTTGGAGGAACAGGCTTAGCCTTGCCCCCCGATGATGAGAGGACATGGGGCACTACCTGCTCCAACATGGGAATAAATGGAGCAAAGGTTGATACAGGAAGAGGAAATGATTAATTAGGATGAACAGATTTGGTGAGCAACTCCCCTATCTTATATTGATAATACGTGTGATACATCAATCACCACGAGGAAGCATGGGCCCCACTGGAGCATGCCAAAAATGATCTAACAAAAAGTCCCCACAGGCTAATAAGGGTCGATATCTAGTATCCTAGATGACATGCATCAAACCTTCATGGGGGAACTTGAGACATTTATGAATTAGTGAAGGGACCACCTCCGTAGAAATTAACCAGGGAATACCTAGTTTAGCTCGAAATAGGTCTGATTCAGGAATAATCACAAATGTAGAAGATACTGCCTTGTGTCCTACGATGATCGTAAGGTGATTCTACCCAAAGGATAGATAGAAAAATCATCATGTGTTATTAGGGATGCTTAACATTCATCATATGTGGGTCTATGCCAACTGTTCATGAATAGAGTCTCCTTTGTGATAACATTGACTCTACGGGATGGGTCAACCATCACACCTATGATAGTTTGACTACTCAACTTAATAGGGATGTACAAAGGAGTAGGCTCTCCATATTACATGGAATCCAGAGGGGTGAAAGACACATCAGACACCTTCTCCTTTTGTCTAGGAGGAAAACAAATAGGAGTGATGGTGACCATGTTCACAAATGGGCCATCATCTGAAAAAGGATCTGATGTAGAAATGAAATTTGTTGAATGTAGGGGAAATAGATCAGTGTAGATCTGCAAATCCTTGTTAGTTTGATCAAAAAATTTGTTTGACTTATGTTTCCATGCATCCACTTTAATTGCTCCACTGTCAATGTGGTCTTGGACAATATTTCGAAGATGATAACATCGCTCAGTGTCATGACCAGGAACATGATGGTAAAGGCAAAATTTTGACCCATCATACCAGCGTGGATGGGGTCTATTATTGGGAAATGGTCGAACCTCAGGAAGGGTAATCAAATTATCTTTTAATAATCACTACACAATGCTCAAGTAAGAATCATTCAATTTGGTGAAGGCTCTATTACATTGTGATCCTTGCAAACAACCACAACTTTAGCAACAACCTTGTTCTTTCTAGACCCTTCCATGGGCGTGCCTGCAAAAGACCAATCATGAGAGTTCAAAGTAGAATCTTCTAACCGAGTTATGGTGTGTTGGTAGTCTGTAAGTACGGAGCACATATTAGCAAAGTTCTGGTAACGATTAAGAGATAGTTTCTCCCTCAATATTGGCTGCAGATTGCCAATGAACATCCTCTGTAGATTGCTATCTGGTAGCACAAAGGGGATTCTAGTAGAGATCGATTGATACGTTGAGATTAAATCTATGATATTTTCATTGGGCTTCTGCTTACAGTGAACAAGATCGATGATAGTGACCTAGTTTCCAATGTTAGCCTGAAATCATCTAAGAAATAGATCCATGAGTCGATCAAAGATATGAATAGAATGATCTTGTAAGGAGCTATACCATTCTAATGTGGTTCCCTTAAGGGATTGTGAGAATAGTTTGACCAACACAAAATCCAGGTTGTGATAATCACTACACATGGTCATGAAGTAATCAATGTGCACATTAGAGCCCCCATCACCATTAAGCCTATCTAACTTCAATGATTCCACCGTAGGAGGAAGGATGGTGTTCAGGATAGTGATATCAAGGGGAATCTTCCTAAAATATGCAGGCATAGACGATTGACCAAAAGTGGAGGCCAAAATTTTGAGCTGTAATTATAACTGCCCCATGTTTCTTAAGATGGTATTCAAGATTGGATTAACGAACAAAGGAGGAGGAGGTGGAGGTGGGACAAATGCGCCACCACCTCCACCAACACCACTAAGAGAACTAGAGCCACCAGTAGAGGTAGTAATAGTGTTGACTATAGAGACTTGAGCTACAACAGAAGCAGAGGTCAAGCTACTATATATACCTATATACCCCAAGGGAGTGGTCGAGGCATTGATGCTAGGGATGGTAGGCTTGGGGTCGACCATGTGTACTATCAAACTAGGTATGTCAACATCCAACTGAGAACCATGAATTTCAAAATGGACATCCTACGGGGGCGCATCTGTCAAGGGTAAATGGTTTTTGACAATGGTAGATAATGCCCTCAGCATCTCTAAACCTTTCTTATCTGTGATAAGCATGTCTCTCAAACTATTAACTACACTCCTGGCTTGAGGGAGGACATTCTCCAAGTTGAGTAACCCTTTGAAATATCTCAGGTTCTCCTCTAGAGACTGAATCCGGTCAAAGTAAATAGTGACAATGGCATCATGGTCGACAATAGAAGGAGAAGGTGGTGGAGAGTTCATAGGGGAGTTGTTCTGAGAACTAGTAGCTTAAGAGCCTCCCATGAAAGGTATTTGGAGAGTATAGGAAAGGAAAGGCTTACTAGAGTCAGGAAATGGGTTTTTGATCATCGTGTCGGGTAGAGGAGGACCATAAAAATTAGGAGGGAAACTCCATCTAGATGATCTCTTGACTACGACTCCAGTGGCAGTCTGGGTCATAAAGCTCATAGACAAGCCTCATGATACTAAGACTAAACTACAGGGACACGAAGGATTTTTTCTTCTACTAAAGCTTACTAATAAAAGAGATGAAGAGACTAATACAAATACTAGGACAATGATGCATACTATGTTTTAGATTTTAAATACATGCCATGAGCTATATGATAAAAACATGTTGTAGACAAAAAACAAGAATCCTAGAGAACAAATCGACCCTCCGATACCTCACTCAAACTAGCACTAAGGGTGAGCTAGGGGATGAAAATAACAAACTGAATAAATTAACCACAATTTGAGGCTCTCAGACAACTTTGCCAAGCCTTTATCCAAAGGATGAGAGCACAAGTCTAGGACACCAGTGTGACACGTTGTTGTCCTATACGGATAAGGTATATAGATCGTACAAAAGTATCAGATGTGATTATAATGCAATAAAAGCACCGAAAATGATAAAGCTAAGCTAATGGATACAAAGTACAAAATAACTAGGACAAAATAAAAGGAGAGAAGGTGAGAGAAACTCACTACCGGTCCACGATTTGGAGCCTCTTGCAAAGTGACTATTCTTCCATGATTATTTGCCTACACACAAACAAGAGAGAAAATGTTGAGGGTTGTGTTTTGGAGCCTGCCTAAGTTAGACCCCCGTTTTAGTGTTTCCATTGCCACAAACAACCCAGATAAAACCACGAGGAAATAAATGATGAAGATGATGGAAAGACAATGCAAGATACAAGATTGATAATGTGTAAAATGAATGAAAAAGAGAATGAGTAAACTCCTCTTTCTGAAATTCTATGAAAATAGTTCTATGAGCTATCCAAAGAGCTGCAACAATGGTGATCTTAGTGAGATAAATCTATGAACATTGTCCAAAGAGATTGCTAAAAGCTCCTACCTGGAAGAAGATCTCAAATGACAAAAGATCCCAAAAATTTTATTAAACGAGAGAGATATAGGCTCTTGACCAAAAAATGATATCGGTGGATGCATGCAATGGAATTATGATTCCTTCTAGGCATAGGCGTAATGCTCAAACAACCACCTGTGGACTATTAGATTCGTAGGATGCTAGTGCACCGCACATACATCTCCATGTCGCGCTATAGTCCTGAAGTTAACAAGTCGACAGAGTTAGTAAAATTATAGTTTGAAGCTGACAAAGAGATCCTGATGGACAAAAAGACAAAGATGGTAGTACATGAACCTTGATGATGTGGAGGAAGGCACCATTTGTTGCGTTGAATTGAACAAGGTGCAATTTTTAATATTATAATAATATTCCTATTCTAATGTACCTCTTCTACTATAGCTACCTGATTGACTTATTGTTGCCCTTCCACTTTCTTGGCTTCATCTATTTCATTCATAAAGGTTTCCAATGCATTCACCAAGGTTGTTCTATCCATATTGAACCTTGACCACATGTAGCCATGTGATAGCTTTGATAGGTAGACTCTGGTGGTACCACCCTCTATAAATGTTTCAAATTTCTTTTTTGCTTATCATACGACAATGGTGACCTATATGTCAACATTATAAAGGATGATTCTTCTCAAAGATTTAGTAAGCAACCCGCCCTTACCTTGAAACTTCTCTTCATTCCCAAGAGACCATATCATCCATAAAATCTCAAAAGATAACTAAAACCAAAATAAGTTACTATCTTTTTTAATACCATTGATGTATTTTAAAACTAAATCATGATAATAAAACCTATCAGAGAAGTTAATGCCAAAACTATTCCATATTTATTTAGCCACACCACATTCAAAGAATATTTGAACAGTGGATTCAAAAATCCTGCAAATGATACAGATATCAGTACCTCGCTCCTTATTTTTACTAAAAAAACTATTAAGTTTAAATAATTACTTAAAACATTTCCTCTTGGGCATAATATTATTGCCCCATAAATAGATAAACACTTTTTGCCAATCCATATTATTACAATTCAAATTCCACACAGAATTAAGATGATGAATTAACTCAACATTATTGCATAAAGAATCATAGACAGAGTTGGCCTTGGTGTTCTTTAGCAAATAACCATCAACCTACTTGAACATACTAAGCGTGGGAAGTTAGAGACATAGACATGCCTCCCTCAATACAAGTATGTTCTCTAATTGGAGGCAGGAAGTTGGTACTTTTGACTGAGAGAATTCTAGGAAATTAGCCGTCTATTAATGATTATGTCATTAAAACAACAAATACCTTTAAGATTCCATCTTTTAGCAAAATATCCTTGGATCAGAGCAAGAGGCCTTCCTTCTAGGATAAGATCCATCAAATGGATGTCTCCCCACATACGGTATTATTATCATTGATGATTCTATTATGTGAGATCGGGTTCCTAATAGACTCTTATGCCTTCCATATAACTTTGAAGTCATTATAGCCTACCAAGGAGACATGAAATCTGCTAGAAATAAGGTCATTAAAGGTGAGCAACTTCCAAGTTTTGGCATGTATGGGAATAGTTAGCCTAATTTTGTCCTAATGAGAACCTTCCATGGCTCATTACCCTCTAGAGCATGAAATATCCATTTGGTAGCTAGATCAATACCCTACATCTTAAGATCTTTGAGAGCCAACTTGCCCATATTCTTGCTTAAGAACCACCACTACCACTTGACCGAGTGAAACTTCTTATTGCCTTTGCCATCATACCAAAGGAATTTCATGAGAAGTTTCTAAATATCATTGATTTGGTAGTTGTTAAACATCCATACATAGGCATAATAAAGACTATAAGAAGAGATAATTTTCTAACATACTTGCATTTTGCTAGCCATAGACAAGTATTGTTTATTCCAGCTGCCCCATTCATACTCAATCTTCCCTTTGATCCACAACCATGTTTTCTTAAGGATAGGGTTGATCACAAAGGGGATATTGAGATATCTGTTGGCCATTTGGAGGAATTGATTATGTGTTGCATTGATGTTTTGTCATTGATGTTAACACTAGCTGCTTTACCGATATCCTTTTGGTCCTAGTAGGCTGATTGGTTTCTGGCTAGTAAGATCATGATGATCCGGTATACTCCTGTATGCTTTGGCTTATGGAATTAGCTTAGATATACTATTCATGGTACTCAGATTCATGTGGTTTTGATTTGGTGATTAGATGCTATCTTATATGCTGGTAAGCTTGGTTTGTTGATCTGGTGAGGGTTTCACTGGTAGAGCTTTGTTGAAGATCTTTTGATATTATACATAAGTGGTGTTGGTGCGGCTTCTAGTAGAGATTCAGGATGCTGATGGTGATTGCGTTCGAGACTTGTCTAATTGGGATGATTGCTTTAGTGTGTGTGGACCTAAACTGTGTCCGGTACTATCTAGGTTATGGACCGACTTAATGTAACATGTTGTTTGGTCTTCTCGATGTGTTTTCAGGATAACTTATGGGTTGGATGATATTTGTTTGGTCTCAGGATAACATGTTTTATAATTATGTAATTGGTTTATTGTCTGGTGGCCGACCTTATTATTTATGGTCGAGGGTTTGTATATATGTGTATGATCTCATTGTAAATCGTGATGGATAATGGATGGAATGGTATAGGAGCAAATAATGTAACAATCATTCATGTAGAGGATTTGGACGATCAATGGTTATTGAGTTGGGTTTATTTAAGAGGATTAATTCCTCCGATATTGAGCTTAACCGAAGTTGTACTCAGACATAGGAGATGCTATTATTCTAGTTCATTCTTCCTTTTGGATTGTAGTTTAGATTTTTATGCAGTCAGTGAGACTCCTTTTGTACTGAGCAATGTGCTCTAGGCTATTGGCCTTCCTGCAAGTGCAGGCCCCTCAATTTGTAATCACATACTTACTACAGAAGTATTATTTGACTGTAGGTAGGCTTCCCACCGTGGTTTTTTCCTTTACTGGGTTTTCCATATACAAATCTTGGTGTCATGTGGATGGTATTTATTCTCTAATTATTGCTTATGTTTAATTGATATATCTGCTATTTCAGTAATTAGTTTATACATTCTGGTATTGATCTTATGTGCTACAGTATTAAAGTTTTAATTGCTTAAGGTTTCAGTAATTTGGTGACAACTGATTCACCTCCTCCTCTCAGTTGTCTTCTGGTTATTTAAATTGTCTAACAATTGGTATTAGAGATCTAATCCTCTCTACAGAAGCTTAATCGCTTGAGGAAGATACTATGGCGTCTAACAATTCAAGTTCATCTAGTGCATCTGTAGCTGTCTTTCGGAGAGAATTCCTTGGCTTGATGGAACAAATTACAGAGTATGGAAGATTCAGATGGAGACTCATCTGAGATGTCTTGGTAAGTAAATTTGGGAGATCACTGAGAATGGGGTTACTCCTTTTAATCTAGCATCTGGAAATCCTCCTCTGACAAACTTGGATAAGGAGCTTGAGAATTATTGTAGAGCTAGAGAAGTCCTCTTGTGTGCACTTTCTGATCAGCAAATAATGGGATTGAATGATAAATCATCAGCAAAGGCTATATGGGACAAGTTGGAGATTCTATATGAAGGTGACCCTATTGTTAATATTGCTAAACTTGATGGTTACCAGGTGAGATATGAAAATTTGAAGATGGAAGAAGATGAAAGGATTACTACATTTATGGAAAGGGAAAATAAAATTGTCATGGGAATTCAATGTTGTGGTGGATCTCTAAGTGAAGATGAAATAGTTTCTTAAGTTCTGAGAGCTTTACCATCGGCTTACAAGATGAAGGATACTGCAATTAATGAATTTAGAACAATGGCTAATACTTTTGTCAATAGGGATACCTTGGTTGGGAAATTATCTACTTTTGAGCTTGAAGAATTTGGACCTTCTAGAGCTGTGAAGTCTGACCTGCTTTTCATGCATTTAAATCATCAATCGGGAAGCAAGATTGGAAAGCTTTGTATGCAAAGGAATTGGAAGATATAAAGAGGGAAGATGAAGAATTTGAGCAACTTGAAGCCCTATTTGCTAGAAGAGTACCTAAAGGACTGATATGAAGTAAGTATGAAGGAAAATCACCTTTTAAATGTTTTGCATGTAATAAGATAGGTCATTTTGCATCTAGATTTCCTAAAAGGAATTCAAGATTTGAAGAAAGAGCTAGAAGATCTTTTAAGCCTAACCCTGGATATCAGAACAAGCATAAGTACAGGGAAAATATAGATAAATCATGTTACTTTGTGGATGAGGAAGCTGTGACTAATTCTGATGATGAACCGACACAAGACTCTGCTAGTGGTTCTGACAATGAAAAGGAATGGGTGTTCCTGGCTATAAAGGAAGATGATCCAGCATTGGAAGAGAATGTACCTGAAGAAAAGGCCCTTTCTACTAAAATTGAAGATAAGGATGAATGGTTAATTGATAGTGGATGTTCACATCATATGACTAGAGTTAAAAGGAAGTTTCTATCTTTGCAAGAATTTGATGGCAGTCTGGTTAGATTTGGAGATGACAAAGCATGTATGATCAAAGGAAAAGGAACTATATCATTAGATGGTAAGCACAATACTGATAATGTTTATTATATTGAAGATTTAAGGCATAATCTTTTGAGTGTAGGACAAATGGTGGATAAGGCATTTCAATTACAATTCAAGGATGGAAAATGCAAAATCATTAATAGATCTGGATTGGAGATCACAACTGATACTTACACAAAAGGTAATATATTTCATTTGAATTCCAGTGAGAAGACATGTTTGATTGAACAAATTGATGAGAGTTGGCTTTGGCATAAAAGGCTATGTCATGTGAATTTTGATTGCATGGTAAAGATCAGTTCAACTAAGGTAGTTAGAGATATACCTAAGATTGTGAAGCCCTATAATCCGGTATGTAAAGAATGTCAAATGGGAAAATAGGTCAGAACCTCTTTTAATAGTATACAAGACAAATTTAATGATGTTCTTGATCTTATTCATACTAATTTGTATGGTCCTGCTAGAATTAAAAGTTTTCAAGGTGATAGATATTTTATGCTATTCATTGATGATTATTCTAGAATGATGTGGGTTACTTTTCTAAGGGAGAAATATGAGGCTTTTGAAAAGCTTAAAATATTTAAAGCTAAGGTTGAAACTGAGACAACATTGAAGATTATGTGCTTAAGGTCAGATCATGGTGGAGAATTCACATCTGGTGAGTTTAATAAGTTTTGTGAGAAGCATGGCATAAGGAGACAATTTTATGCTCCTCGGACACCTCGGCATAATGGAGTTATGGAAAGAAAGAATAAAACTATCTTGGATGTTGCTAGAACCATGATAATGTAAGCTAATATACCTCATATCTAATGGAGAGAAGCAATGAGAACAATAGTTTATACATTCAACAGAGTTCATATCAAAGGAGAAACCGGTAAGACACCTTATGAGTTATGGTTTGGCAATACACCTACAGTTAAGTATTTCAGAATATTTGGTACTAAATATTTTATGAAGAGAGATGATTTCATTGGAAAATTTGATCCTAGATGTGATGAAGGAATATTTCTTGATTATTATAATGAAAGAAAAGCATATACATGTTATAACAAAAGATTGCATAGAATTGTGGAGAGCTCTAATGTCAAGGTTGATGAGCTAAATAGAAGTCAAATCAGAATTTATGAGCAAGAACCGACAGTGGAAATGATCATAACTAAACCGATAACACCTTTACCAGAACAAAATGTTGAACCAGTTACTCTGGCAATATCAAAAAATTCAACAGTAACTGAAGAACTAGAAAGAGGAACAAAGAGTCAGAAGACTCCTAGGTATGTAAGGTTGAATCATTCAGAAGATCAGATCATTGGGGATAAAAACAATGGAGTGATGACAAGAAGAAGATTGGTAGCTAATGAAGTATGTTTAATTTCTCAAGTTGAACCGGTATTAGTAAATGAAGCATGTAAAGATGAATGTTGGATGAAAGCTATGGGATAAGAATTAGATCATATAGAAAAGAATAACACATGGATTTTAATTCCCTGACCTAAAAATAAGAATGTTATTGGAACTAAATGGTTTTTTAGGAATAAATAAAATGAAGATAGACAAGTTGTGAGAAATAAAGCTAGATTGGTTTGTAAAGGATATTCTCAGAAGGAAGGAGTTGATTATGGTGAAACATTTGCACCTGTAGCTAGGATTGAAGCTGTAAGATTATTTCTTGCCTGTGTTGCACATAAAAACTATAAGGTTTATCAGATGGATGTTAAGTGTGCTTTTCTGAATTGGGATCTTGATGAGGAAGTTTATATTGAGCAACCTAATGTTTTTTCACTTTCAGATGACAAAAATATGTTTTGTAGGTTAAAGAAAGCCTTATATGGACTGAAATAGACACTTAGAGCTTGGTATGCAAGGTTGGACAAATATCTTTTAAGGCTTGGTTTCACTAAAGGTAATGCTGATAGTAATCTATATTATAAAGTCACTGATGATGATATACTAATTATTAAGGTCTTTGTTGATGACATCATTTTTTGAGGTTAAGATAAGATGTGCATGGAATTTTCTAACAATATGGAGAATGAATTTGAGATGTCTATGATTGGGGAAATGAAATTTTTCTTAGGTTTGCAGATTACTCAAACTGATAAAGGTATTTTCACTTGTGAAACTAAGTATACTAGATAGATGTTGAAGAAATTTGGTATGGAAATTCTAAACCAGTTAGTACTCCTATGGTTACAAGTGAGAAATTGACAAAGAAAGATGAATCTGCATCGGTAAATCCTAGAAGATACAAGTCTATGATTGGAGGTCTGCTATATTTGACTTAGACTAGATCAGATATAATGAATGCAGTTTGCATTGCATCAAGATATCAAAGAGATCCTCGAGAAAATCATGAGAGTGCAGTGAAAGGGATTTTTAGAGACTTACAAGGAACATCTGAATATGGTTTGTGGTACCCTAAAGATGATGACTTTACTTTATGTGCATATACAGATGCAGATTGGGCAAGTAATGTTGATGACTGGAATAGTACTTCCAGTGGATATTTATTTCTTGGAAAGAAACTTATTTCATGGATCAGCAAGAAACAGTCATGTACTTCCCTATCCACTGTTGAAGCTGAGTATGTTGTTGGTGCTACTAGTTGTACAAAAGTTCTATGGATGAAGCAAATGTTAAAGGATATAAAAGTGCATTGCAATGGACTAGTAGTTATTCACTGTGATAACTCTGCGCTATAGACATATCAAAGAATCTGGTATTTCACTCTAAGACAAAGCACATATCTATCAAGTATAACTTTTTGAAGAAGGTGGAAGAAAATGAAGTTAGATTGGTTTATGTGAACACTAAAGAGAAGATTGCAGACATCTTCACCAAACCTTTGCCTAAAGAATCATTTGAGTATCTAAGAGACAGATTAGGGGTTTCTGCCCCTCCGGTAGAGAACTGATTGATTCTATTTGGCATCAGCTCAGTATGCATTATCAAAGCTATTATTCATTCCGGATTGATGTGGTGATGCTATTACTCAGGGGGAGTAGTTATTCTTGTGATTTAGTGGTTTATGATTTTGCTTTGATATTCATTTCAGATATTTGACATTGATGTCAAAGGGGGAGAGATATTTATGTGAAAAACTTAAGGAGATATATACATTAGAGGGAGAAATTTGCAGAACTTAACTGAGATATCATCTATAGGGGGAGTATGGATCAGAACTTCATTGCTATATTCTTGTATGGGAGATTTGTTTGGAATTTCTTGGCACTTGGATGTTTTTCACATCTACTATTGCCATCAATGCCAAAGGGGGGGATCGTTGGCCATTTGGAGGAATTGATTATGTGTTGCATTGATTTTTTTCATTGATGTCAACACTAGATGCTTTATCGGTATCCTTTTGGTACCAGTAGGTTGATTGGTTTTTGGATGGTAAGATCATGATCAGTATGCTTTGGCTTATGGAATTTTCTTAGATCTTCTATTCATGTTACTCAGATTCATGTTCAACCAATTGGTTTTGATTTGGTGATCTAATTCTATCTTATATGTTGGTAAGCTTGGTTTGTTGATCCGGTGAGGGTTTCATCGGCAGAGCTTTGTTGAAGATCTTTTGATATTATGCATAAGTGGTGTTGGTGCATCTTCTAGTAGAGATTCAAGATGTTGATGGTGAGTGTGTTTGAGACTTGGCTGATTGGGATCATTGCTTTAGCATGTGTGGACCTAAATTGGGTCTGGTACTATCTAGGTTATGGATTGACTTAATGTAACGTGTTGTTTGGTCTTCTCAATGTGTTTTCGGGATGACTTATGGGTTGGATGATATTTGTTTGGCCTCAGGCTGACATGTTTTATAATTATCTAATTGGTTTATTATCTGGTGGCTTACCTTATTTTTTATGGTCGAGGGTTTGTATATATATGTGTATGATCTCATTGTAAATCATGATGGATAATGGATGGAATGGTATAGGAGGGAATAATGTAATAATCATTCATGCAAAGGATTTGGTTGATCATTGGTGATCGAGTTGGGTTTATGTAAGAGGATTAAGTCCTCTGGTATTGAGCTTAACCGGAACTATACTCAGGAATAGGAGATGCTATTATTGCAGTTCATTCTTCCTTCTACATTGTAGTCTGGATTTTTATGTAGTCAATGAGCCTCCTTTTGTAATGAGTAGTGTGCTCTAGGCTATTGTCCTTCCTACAAGTGTAGGCCCCTCAATTTGTAATCACATACTTACTGCAGAAGTATTATTTGACTGTGGGTAGCTTTCCCACCATGGTTTTTCCCTTTACCGGGTTTTCCACATACAAATCTTGGTGTCATGTGGATGGTATTTATTCTCTAATTGTTGCTTGTGCTTAATTGATATATCTGCTATTTTAGTAATTGGTTTATGCATTCCGGTATTGATCTTATGTGTTTCGGTATTAAAGTTTTAATTTCTTAAGGTTCCAAGAAAAGTGGATTTGGTTGAAGCTATCTTGGTCCCTGAGGCTTCACCTAAAAGACTCAATTTCTTATGTAGATGGAGGATATGGAAATTTATTTATTGAACCCTTAGAGCCCAACCATAGGCCAAGGATTCAAGCATATAAATCCAACATCATAAAATGGAGTGATATTTTCATTGAATGCATTTTTGGCCACAAAGGCCCACAAAGGAAAAAGAAAAGTCAAAATTTTTATGGCTTCCTAAGTCTTACATCAAAAATTTGTTCATATAGGACTTGCAGACCAAAGAAAAATTAAAATTGGCTTTCAGGTTTGTTACCCTAAGGGACTCCCTCAAATACACTATCTTAAATACGTCATCACCTCCTTCAACCATTTGTATCCCAAAATCCATATCCTTTTCCTCATCAAAATCACAAACTCTAAAATCCACTTTTCTTCCATCATTCCACCTATTGGAACCTTATTTTTTTGCAAAATTTAGAGTTCCACATAATGAGAAAACCAAAAACCTTAAAATTTGTTCTCCTAAATCCCTTGATCAATAAATGAATTCACTATTCCATCATCTTCAGCCCTCATACATATATATGTGTATTCATTTCTAGCTCACCAAAGTAAAAAAAAAGGATCAGTATTGGACACATCAAATTTTAGGTTTCTACATAGTTGCATACTGCAAATTGTCCTGGGTGAGCATTTTTGGGAATGAATATCATTGCATCTATGATTGTTCAAGATGAACCAATTGATCCTCTCAAATTTCCATATAATAATGACCCACCATGTCTATTTTTATAATTCTAGGACCTCATTTAGTATTTTTCCTAAGTCCAATCCATTTCCAATTTATTCAGTTTGTTGCCCTCACATTGCAAAGTTTATTAAAGTGGCCTTATACACAAATTGATATTTCATATTCAAATGACCTTCATACCTCACCAAATGATCCATGCAATTGTTAATATGATAATGAACTCATGTGCGAATTCCCAAAGCCCCAGTAGCTGGAAGGTAACACATTGGGAAGACTTTGCTTATTGAGCAGGGATTTGGAATGTGCCACCATTATATTATGTCTCCCCAATAAGAAGTGTGTTCATAATTAAAATTTTCCAAAAAGGGGTTGATAGTTATTGTTAGTGTAGGTTTTTTTATTTTCCTTATGTTAGGGGGTATTTATTTTTCCTACACATATATTATTAAGCTTGCTTAGGTTATTAGGTGTGGTTAATATGAGGACACGTGGCGAAATACATTAGCTACATGTGTAACTCTCCACCTCACATGGGTAGTTGAGTTACACGCCCTCTTTTGGCTTGTTGTGCCACCTCTCATAACCACTATTTTGTCATTTCCTAAGTGGGTTATGGGGTAGTTGGGTTTCTCACCCTCTTTTGGCTTTATGTGCCACCTCTTATAACTCCTTTTTTGTTTTCATGTAAGGAGGTTATGCCACATGTTTTGGCATTTACCAAGTAGGTAAAAACCTCCCACCTTTTATGGGGTAGTAGGTAAAACCTCCCACTTTTTATGGAGGTGGGAGTTAATGCACCTCTTGGTTGTATATGCTATTATTTTTCTATATAATAAGCAATATACTCTCACCTTCACAAGTTAAGTGATATCTTGGTGAGAGTCTTCTCTAAATTCTCTTCTTTATCTCTATTTTTCTCTCATATCAGATTTATCTTCATTCAGCTATTTTGATCTTCGATCATCCGTTGCTTGGAGTTACATGTGATCTATGACCGACATCAGATCCTGGCTCAATTCTTGCTTCTCACAGAATTTAACATGGTATCAGAGCCGTGTTGTCTGGTATAGCTCATTGCTTTTCTGATTTATTTGAGAGATTTGAGATTGTTAGATAGCTAATATTTTTCTTAAAAACCAAGTATGCTCTTCTCCTGCATTTTCGTGTGATCTGGAGAATCAGAACAGTTTAAAGGAAAATAAGCTTCTAGTTAAATCTGGTTTTATATATGTGTTCTTTGAGATCTGGGTGATTGCAGCATTTTTTATAATATTGGAGGCTTCTTTAGCATTTCCAGAGTGTCCAGAAGGCTTGTGAAAATCATAAGTGACTTTTATTTCACCAAATTCAGAGTTTGGAGAACACAGTAAAAAAAATCAGAGTACTTGATGGAAAGTTGGAAATGAGCACTCTTCATAATTGCAGGTCTTATTGAAATATTCTACCCTTCTTTGTTAGATATTGCAGGTTGAATCAGCTGCATGTTTTTTTCCCTTCTATAGATCATATCTTTCTTCTCACAACTCTATTTTACAAAAACGAATAGTTGTTGGAAAGGTATTAAGATACATTGAGCAGCTATAAGGCTAATTTTTTCAGATTTTGTGTTAAATTTATATGTATTTAAACTTTCTATTTTGGCCATTAAAGCCTTAGAAAGCATTGTAATCTGATAAAAGCCTTGTAAATGCACTAATTATAAAGTGCCAACCTTGTAATATTTGGGGGGGGTGATTTCAAAGACTAGTGAAAAGGGGGGGTGTCTCTTGTGTCTTCTTTCTTGCACTCTTCTTGACTCTTTGCAATCTTCTTTTCTGCTATCATGGATGCATCTACAGTTCCACTTTTAACACCATATAATTACTTTGAATGGAAATCTAAGATGATAATATATCTGAAAAGACATGGATATCATCGTGTTACTATGGGACTTGAAACTGAACCTCAAGATGTTGCAGAAAAGATTAAATGGTTTAATAAATGTGATGAAGTTTTTGGTACATTGTGCATGTCAGTCTCTCCTGACCTTCTTTTTCACATTGAATCTGCTACTACACTAAATGCAGTATGGACTACTTTGGGAAACCTCTTTGGTAAGCAGGATGAACTAAGAGGTCATCAATTGGAGAATGAACTCATAGGGTTGAATCCAACCAATTTTGATACTATACAAGACTTCTTCACTAAACTTAAGTCTATAAGATTGCAGTTGGAACAGTGTGGAACTAAGAAAGATGATAAGCAACTGATCTTGAGTATTCTTTCTAAGCTTGGTCCTAACTATTCAGTGTTTGTTTCTACATTCTATGCTACCAAATGTGCCCTAGGTACCACATTCAAAATGCCTTCTTTAGATGATTTTGCTACAGAACTCACTAGGGAGAAGGACAAATTGGTTCAAATGGGTACAATAAAGCCCTCTAAGTCACATGCCTTAGTTGTAAATCAAGGCACAAAAGAATAGAAAGGGTCTAGTAAGCAAGATAAGAAACAAAAGAACCAAGGAGAGAAGAAGAAAGATCAGAAATCTGCTACTTCAAAAGCAGACAATGAGACCTCTTCATCAAAAGGTGAACAACCTAAGAAGGAGAAGGTCAAGTGTTCTTATTGTAAGAGGCCTGGTCATGATGAACATAAGTGTTTAAAGAAGCAAATTGATCACCTTTCAAATCTTCTTGAAAAGAATAATATCAAGGTTCCTGATTCAGTCAAACAGAGTTCATCAGAAGGATCTTCTAAGGACATAGATAAGAGTAAGGGGAAAGGAAAGGGTAAGGCCCTAGTTGCTATTGCTTCACAACCAAATTCTTCGATAATTGACTTAGGTGCTTCGCACCACATGGCTTCTTCAGAAGATGATTTCACATCTTTAGAGCCATGTTCTATGCCTTCCATCCTAATGGGTGATGATACTCCTGTTGAAGTGCATGGGAGAGGGTCTGTTGATGTGGGTGAAGGAACATTTCAAGATGTCCTTTGTGTTCCATCTTTATCAACTAATCTCCTATCTGTTTATCAGATCACTCACAATGGTTCTGGCAAGCAAGTTGAGTTCACATCAGATGCAGTGGTAATCAGCGAAATGCATAATGGGTCTACTGTTGCTGTGGGAAAAGCAGATCATCATTCTAGATTATATCAATTTTCTCACTTTGTTCCTGACTCTCCTTCGACAGTTTTACTCACTCATGCAAATGAGGTGAGTTGTTTGTGGCATCAACGGTTTGGCCACTTGAACTACCATTACTTGCAACAACTCAGTCAACAAGAAATGGTTTCAGGGTTGCCTTCTATTTGATTTTCTGATGGAGTTTGCCAGGGGTGCATTCTTGGTAAGCATCCAGAGGAGAAGTATGATAAAGGTAAAGCTTGGAGAGCTACACAACTATTGGAGTTGGTACATAGTGACTTGGCAGGACCATTTCCACAACCATCTTTCAGCAAGGCTAGATATGTCTTGACATTTATTGATGACTTTTCCAGATATACATGGGTTTACTTTCTCAAACAAAAGTCTGAAGTCTTTGAAAATTTTCTAGATTTCAAAGCTTTTGCAAAGAAACAATCTGGGAAGTTCATCAAGATTCTGCGTACAAATAATGGAGGTGAATATGTTAATAATCAGTTTGAACAGTTTTGTGCTTTAGAAGGTATCAACATGCAGCACACAGTTCCATACAGTCCTCAACAAAATGGTGTAGCAGAACGAAAAAATAGGTCCTTGAAGGAGATGGCTAATTGTATGATTCACTCCAAGTCTTTGGCACCTCAGTATTGGGCAGAGGCCATCAACTGTGAGTGTTACATCCAGAATCGAGTTCCTCATAAAGCTGTGAAGGGGGTAACTCCCTTTCAAGCTTGGACTGGTCGAAAACCCACAGTTAAACACTTTAGAGTGTTTGGTTCTCTTGCATGGGCCCACATTCCAGCTGAAAAACGCAAGGCTATGGATCCGCAGAGTAAGCCTTGCATATTTGTTGGATATCCAGATGATGTCAAAGGGTATAGGCTTCTCCATCCCACTACTCATGAGTTGTTCATTGAGAGGAGTGTTCGTTTTGAGGAGAGTTCTTCTAGTTCTTCTCATACCACTTCTCCATCCACTATCACATTGGAGAAATTGCATTATGATGACAGTTCTTCAGAGGATCTTAATCCTCCTAATCTTGATGAGGAGTCTTCTTCCTCTACTTCAGATGGTGACAGTGATGATGAGGATTCACATTCCTCTCATAGTCATCATTCAAAGGCTGATGATTCTCCCCCAGACTCTCCATCCTCAGTGCCTCTTTGGGCTCGACAAACATTTGAGTCAGCAGGAGATTGGCTTGGTGATCCATTAGATACTAGAAGAACAAGGTCACAATTTCAGCAGGCTCCACATCTCTTCATTGCTTCAGCTTCTGATCCACAGTCCTTTCGAGAAGCTTCAGGTGTTCCTAAGTGGGATGCTACAATGCAAGAAGAGTTCAATTCCTTGGAAAGGAATCACACATGGGATTTAGTTCCTCTTCCTAAGGGAAGGAAACTTGTTCGATGCAAGTGGATCTATCGAACAAAATTTGCAGCAGATGGGTCGGTTGATAAGTATAAGGCTCGCTTGGTAGCAAAAGGTTTTTCCCAAGTTCCAGGGGTTGATTACTCTGAGACTTTTGCTCCAGTTGCTAAGATGAATTCCATCCGACTTGTTCTTGCTATAGCTGCAGCCCATCGTTGGGAAGCTCATCAGATGGATGTGAAGAGTGCATTTCTTCATGGTGACCTTCAGGAGGAAATCTACATGGAGCAACCACAGGGGTTTGTTCAGGATCCTTCACTTGTGTGTCAACTTCGAAAGTCTCTCTATGGCCTTAAACAGGCTCCTCGAGCTTGGTATGCCAAGATGGACTCATTCCTTCTGACAGTTGGTTTCACTCGGTGCCATTCTGATCCGAACGTATACATTCTGCAACAGGATGAAACTCTCACATTTTTGGTTCTCTATGTTGATGACTTGTTACTCACAGGGAGTCACTCATCCACCATCAAAGCAGTGAAAATTTCTCTACATGATAGATTTTTGATGTCAGATTTGGGTCTTCTGCATTACTTCTTGGGAATTGAGATCACTCAATCATCTTCAGGAATCTTCCTTGGACAACCCAAGTATGCACTTGATATGCTCTCTAGATTTCACATGGCTGATTGTAAGCCTGCACCTACTCCATTTTTGTCAGGGGTCAAACTTGAGGCTAAGAGCTCTTCACCCTTGGTTGATGGCACTTTATATCGACAGCTTGTTGGAAGCCTCATTTATTTGACTCATACGAGACCCGACATTTCTTATGTTGTGGGCATGGTCTCTAGATTCATGCAGGAGCCACATGAGTTGCATTGGAAAGCAGCTAAGCGGATCCTCCACTACATTCAGGGTACTCACAATTATGGAATTTAGTATGTAGCAGGTGTGGATATTGACTTGGTAGGATATACGGATTCAGATTGGGCAGGTGATTCTCAGGATCGCAAGTCTACTTCTGGGTATTGCTTCTCACTTGGTTCTGGTCCAGTTTGTTGGTTGAGCAAGAAGCAGTCTACAATTTCTCTTTCATCGACAGAGGCCGAGTATCGAGGGGCAGTCAATGCCACCACTGAGGCTATTTGGCTTCAAAATATTCTTACTGAGTTTGGTATTCCAGTCAGAAAGCCTACCATCATCTTTTGTGATAATCAGAGTGCTATACAGATCTCAAAAAATCCAGTTCATCATCAGAGGACGAAACACATTGAGATACATATGCACTATATTCAGGAGCTCATTCAGGAAGGCATCATTGATCTTAAGTATTGTTCTACATCGGAGCAAACTGCGGACATCTTCACCAAACCTTTCACTGAAAGCAAGTTCCTTCATTTGCGATCTTTGCTTGGGATGCAAAAGGTGTCTACTTCAGGAGGGGCTTCTTACTCCTTCATTCTTTCTCTCTCTATTTAGGGGGGTCTATTCCTCTTATGGGGGGGCTTCTTCTTTTGGGGGGGATATTTATGTAAATGGGTACCTAAAATGGCCTCATTTGCCGGGACCCATCTTTTCACCCACCTAAGCTACGCTTAAGGGGGGGTGTTAGTGTAGGTTTTTTTATTTTCCTTATGTTAGGGGGTATTTATTTTTCCTACACATATATTATTAAGCTTGCTTAGGTTATTAGGTGTGGTTAATATGAGGACACGTGGCGAAATACATTAGCTACATGTGTAACTCTCCACCTCACATGGGTAGTTGAGTTACACACCCTCTTTTGGCTTGTTGTGCCACCTCTCATAACCACTATTTTGTCATTTCCTAAGTGGGTTATGGGGTAGTTGGGTTTCTCACCCTTTTTTGGCTTTATGTGCCACCTCTTATAACTCCTTTTTTGTTTTCATGTAAGGAGGTTATGCCACATGTTTTGGCATTTACCAAGTAGGTAAAAACCTCCCACCTTTTATGGGGTAGTAGGTAAAACCTCCCACTTTTTATGGAGGTGGGAGTTAATGCACCTCTTGGTTGTATATGCTATTATTTTTCTATATAATAAGCAATATACTCTCACCTTCACAAGTTAAGTGATAGCTCGGTGAGAGTCTTCTCTAAATTCTCTTCTTTATCTCTATTTTTCTCTCATATCAGATTTATCTTCATTCAGCTATTTTGATCTTCGATCATCCGTTGCTTGGAGTTGCATGTGATCTATGACCGACATCAGATCCTGGCTCAATTCTTGCTTCTCACATAATTTAACAGTTATTTCATGTAAAGATCAAAATATTCAAGTAATCTTTAATTACTTAAGGCATATAATAGCATCAAAGGTAAAATATTTAAGTGGGGTTAAAAAGGAAAATAAAGACTACGGGCATATGGTATATTTTAAGGGAGAAATTATTTTATACATAATGATATAGTAAGAACATTTTTACCCAAATGGTAAATGATGCACTCAAAAGGGGACATTGTCAAAAATGTTAGACAGTTCAAATAATCGGAAGACAACTGAGAGGGGGCGGGGGTGAATCAGTTGTCACCAGATTACCAGAACCTTAAGCAATTAAAACTTTAATACCAAAACCCAAAAGATCATTATCGGAATGCAAAAACCAAATACTGAAATAGCAAATAAACCAATTAAGCATAAACAATAATCAAAGAATAAATACCATCCATATGACACCAAGATTTATATGTGGAAAATCCAATAAAGGGAAAAACTACGGTGGGAAGCCTACCCACAATCAGATAATACTTCTGCAGTAAGTATGTTAATTACAATTGAGGGGTTTGCACTTGCAGGAAGGCCAATAGCCTAGAGCACATTGCTCATCACAAAAGGAGTCTTACTGACTACATAGAAATCCACACTACAATCCGGAAGAAGGAATGAGCTACAAAGATAGCATCTCCTATGCCTGAGTATAGTTCTGGTTAAGTTGTATACCAGAGAACTAAATCCTCTTATACATAAACCCAACTCGATCACCAATGATCGACCAAATCCTCTGCTTGAATGATTATTACATTATTTTCTCCTTACATCCCATGATATGATCTACAATGAGATCTTACATCATATATATACAAACCCTCGACCATAAACAATAAGGTCGGCCACCAGATAATAAAACAATTACATAATTACAAAACATGTCAGCCAGAGATCAAAAAAATAATATACAGCCCATAAGATATCCCGAAAATATATCAAGAGGTCCAATCCACATGTTACATTAAGTTGGTCCATAACCTAGACAACATCGAGACCTAATTTAGGTCCATACACGCCAAAGAAATAATCCCAATCAACTAAGTCTTGAACATGATCAGCATCATGAATCTCCACCAGAAGCCGCACCAACACCACTTATGCATATCATCAAAGATCTTCAACAAAGCTTTGTCGGTGAAACCCTCACCGGAACAACAAACCAAGCTAACTAGCATACAAGATAGCATCTGATCACTAGATCAAAACCAACTGACTGAACATGAACATGAATAAGCCAATTCCATAACCCAAACATGCTGGATCATACCGGATCTAATCCAACCAGAAACCAAACATCCTACTGGGACCAGAAGGATACCAATAAAGTATCCAAAACAACTAGCGTTGACATCAATGCAACACATAATCAATTCCTCCAAATGGCCAACAATCTCCCCCTTTCACATTGATGGCAACACTAGATGTGAAAAACATCCAAGTGCTAAGAAATGCCAAACAAGTCTCCCCAAATAGAAGACAACCAACAATCTCCCACTCAAATATATAGCAATGAATTTATGAAACAAATACCAAACTCCCCCTGTGAATGATATCTTTGTAAAGCTCTATTTTTCACATATTTATCTCCCCCTTTGACATCCAAAAATATGACATAAATATCAAAGCAAAAACAAAAACCACTAAAACACAAGGCTAACTACTCCCCTTGAGTAGTACCATCCCCACATCAATCCCACAATGAATAATATCTCTGATAATGCATACCAGATTGATGAAAAAAAAATCAATCATTTCTCAGTAGGAGGGGCAGAAAACCCTAATTTGTCTCTCAGGTACTCAAATGATTCCTTAGGCAAAGGTTTAGTGAAAATATCTGCAATCTGCTCTTTAGTGTTCACATAAACCAGTCTAACTTCATTTTCTTCCACCTTCTCCTTCAAAAAGTTATACTTGATAGATATGTGCTTTGTCTGAGAGTGAAATACTGGATTCTTTGATATGTCAATAGCAGCAGAGTTATCATAATGAATAACTACCGATCCAATGCAATGTACTTTAATGTCCTTCAACATTTGCTTCATCCATAAGACCTGTGTACAGTTAGTACAAGTAACAACATACTCAGCTTCAATAGTAGATAAAGAAGTACATGATTGTTTCTTGTTGATCCATGAAACCAACTTCTTTCCAAGAAAGAAAGCTTCACTAGAAGTACTTTTCCGGTCATCAACATCTCCAACCCAATCAACATTTGTATATGCACATAAAGTAAAGTTATCATCCTTAGGATACCATAAGCCATATTCTAATGTACCTTGCAAGTATCTAAAAATCCTTTTCACCGCCATCTCATGATTTTCTCTAGGATCACTCTGAAATCTTGAAACAATACAAACAACATTCATAATCTCAGGCCTATTCTAAGTCAAATAGAGCAAACCTCCAATCATAGATTTGTATCTAGTAGGATTTACCAGTGTAGAAACATCTTTTCTTGTCAATTTCTCACTTGTAACCATAGGAGTACTTACCAGTTTAGAATATATCATACCAAATTTCTTCAATAATTCCCTAGCATACTTATTTTGACATATGAAAATACCTTTATCAGTCTAAGTAATCAACAAACCTAAGAATTTTTTTATTTCCCCAATCATAGACATTTCAAATTCTTTCTCCATATTCTTAAAAAATTCCATGCACAACTTATCTTCACCTCCAAAAATTATGTCATCAACAAAAACTTCAATAATCAATATATCATCATCAGTGACTTTATAATATAGATTAATGTCAGCATTACCTTTAGTGAAACCAAGCTTCAAAATATATTTATCTAACCTTGCATACTAAGCTCTAGGTGCCTGTTTCAATCCATATAAAGCTTTCCTTAACCTGCAAACCATGTTTTTATCATCTGAAAGTGAAAAACCATCAGGTTGCTCAATATAAACTTCCTCATCAAGATATCCATTCAAAAATGCACGCTTGACATCCATTTGATAAACCTTGTAGTTGTTATGTGCAGGATAGGCAAGAAATAATCTTACAACTTCAATCCTAGCTACAGGTGCAAAAGTTTCACCATAATCAATTCCTTCCTTCTGAGAATATCGTTTACATACCAATATAGCTTTATTCATTACATCTTGTCCATCTTCATTCAATTTATTCCTAAAAACCCATTTAGTTCCAATAACATTCTTATTTTTAGGCCGGAGAAGTCCATGTGTTATTATTTTCAATATGATCTAATTCTTCTTCCATAGCTTTCAACCAACATTCATCTTTACATGCTTCAATTACTGATACTGGTTCAACTTGATAAATTAAACATACCTCATTAGATGTCAATCTCGTTCTTGTCATCACTCCATTGTTCTTATCCTCAATGATCTGATCTTCTGAATGATTCAATCTCACATACCTAGGATTCTTCTGACTCTCTGTTCCTCTTCCCAGTTTATCAGTTACTATTGAATTTTATGAAACTGCCAGAGTAACTGGCTCAACATTTTGTTCTAATAAAGGTGCTACCGGTTTAGTTATGATCATTTCCACTACTAGTTCTTTCTCATAAACTCTAATTTGACTTCTATTAATCCCATCCACCTTGACATTAGCACTCTCCATAATTCTATGCAATCTCTTTTTATAACATCTATATGTTTTGCTTTCATTAGAATAACCAAGAAAAATTCCTTCATCACATCTAGGATTAAATTTGTCAATGATATCATCTCTAACATTTACTACCAAAGATTCTGAAATACTTAATTGTAGGTGTATTGCCAAACCATAATTGATAAGGTGTCTTACCGGTTTCTCCTTTGATATGTACTTTGTTGAATGTATAAACCACTTTGCTTACTTCTTCTCTCCAGTAGTTATGAGGTAGACTAGCTTCCATCATCATTGTTCTAGCAACAACCAAGATAGTTTTGTTCTTCCTTTCCACAACTCCATTCTGCTGAGGTGTCTGAGGAGTAGAAAATTGTCTCCTTATACCATGCTTCTCACAAAAGTTATTAAACTCACCGGACGTAAATTCTCCACCATGATATGACCTTAAACATTTAATCTTCAATCCTATCTTTGTCTCAACTTTAGCTTTAAATATTTTAAACTTTTCACTAGCTTCAGATTTCTCCCTTAAAAAAGTAACCCACATCATTATAGAATAATCATCAATGATTAGCATAAAATATTTATCACCTTGAAAAAATTTAACTCTAGCAGGCCCACACAAATCAGTATGAATAAGATCAATAACATCTTTAGATTTGTCTTGTATACTCTTAAAAGAGGTTCTGACCTGTTTTCCCATTTGACATTCTTTACATACCGGATTATAGGGCTTTACAATCTTAGGTATATCTCTAATTGCCTTAGTTGAGCTGATCTTTACAATGAAATCAAAATTCACATGACATATGTAATGCCCATACCCTAGTTAGACTTGTAAAACCCGTTTGACCATGATTGACTTCTTGTGTGGCATTCTTGAATGGTAGGTTAACCATGGTGAAATGTGTAGTTTAGATAATATAAATAATTGTGCATACTTATTATTGTGCTTTTGCATCGATTCTCATGTAAATGTAATTGTTTCCTAACCCTTGAGATAAATCTTGAGCTAACGCCTTCATTGAATATGTATTTGTATATGCATGCTTGTATGAATTCATGAGTGCAGGAGATTGCAGGTACAACACCGCTTAGGGCAAGGTTCACCTCCTTTGGGATTTGCAAGGTTGAGTATGCCTCTTCCATCTTTAGAATTCGGATTTGGTGGTCAAATAACTCTCGTCTTGCCTTAGCCATGGTTAGGTGAGCATCGTGTGTGGATTCATGGGGCTTGCTTTTCAATGGGATGCATGTCGAGAGATTTGGAGGACTTCCTCGATTTGCGTGCCTTGCGCGAGGTAAGTGAGGTTTGTTATCCTAAGTATTAAATTCAAAATTTATGAGTAGACGAGCACAATAGTAATTTAGAAATTTAAATGGGTAGCTTCCTTTATATGATTAATCACTAATTTAAGAGATTTCTTTAAATTATTATTGTAGCAAGCTTAAGGAATTTAACTGGGGCTAGTGTGCTCATTTACGCATTTGTAACATTTATGCATTTGTAGTTGAGAAAGTAGAATAAATAAGACTCTTGCATTAGATTAGTCATTTATTTAAAAATGTCGCTTTATTATGTTATAGCGAGTTAATTTAATAGCTAATTTTAAAATAATGAATTTAATGAGTTATGCGTTTTCGGAAAGGAAAAAAAAATTTAAATCATTTGGGAGATAGAAATAAATTACTCATTTTTGCATTTTGGAAGGAAAAGGGTAAATTATTATTATTTAAAAGAAATTATTCCCTTTTTACTTGTATAGTTGATATAGTATAAAAAGATTGATTTTTAGAAAATTAAAATTTAATCAAAACGCCTTACCCGGTCAATAGTTCCAAAATATAAATGTAGGCCTAAATCGATATTGAGAAATTAAAATTTAAAACTCAATAAGAAAAAGAAGCATTTTAATTTTAATAAGGGAAAACAAATAAGATTAATAAATAATGGAAAGGAATGACTTCCATTTGGGATTTTCATTCATTTTATTTTAAAAATAAATGCCTAATTTCAAAATTTAAAATTAGGGCAAAACTAGGGTTTCTCCCTTTTTAACCTAGTTTTGAAAACATTTTGGGGGGTTCTTTTCTTTGGAGAGTTTTTTTTGAAAAAATGGGGGATTTGCATTGGAGCAACAGATTGGGGAAGCTCTTCATCAAGATTCATGTCCGGAATTGCATTATGAGGTAGGATTCAAATCTACTCCTTTATTTGTTTGTTGTATACAAAAAAATAGTTTCACCCATGAATGTTTTGAGGCTTAGTTTCAGTTTTCTCCCAATCTTGGTTGTTCTTGAATCAAACCCTCGTTCTTGATGAATTTTGTGATTTTAAACTTGTTAGGAAAATTTTCTCTCATAATGGAGATTTTGGTATAAATCTGGAAATTCATTTATGGCTGTAAAAAAATAAAATAAATGGGTATGAGGTTTTTACATTCCTTTTGGTTTATTTCAAAAATTTTAAGAAAAAAAAAAAGGGAGGAGAAGCTGTTGGAAAAAGAAGTTTTACAGACTGTATTTCATTTTGCTGTGTGACCCTTTTTACTTTTGACAGAAGAAAAGAAATTGTTTTAAAAAAAAAAAAAATTTAAAAAAAAAAATATATAAAACGAAAAAAAATTGCAGAAACCCCATGGCGGGTATTAAACCCCCACCACGGGGTGTGAGGGTAGCGTCTGCTACAATGGTAGCAGACTGCTACCAAATGGTAGCAGCGCTGCCATGGCAGCCGCTTGCTACCCTTTGGTAGCAGCCGCTACCCATGGTAGCGTGAGCTGCCCTGGGGGCAGCGTGGAGTCCACGTGGAACCCCCACCCAATGTAATTTAGTTCTTTTTTTTTTGTATTTGTTTTTAAATTTATTTTAAATAAAAAAAAAAAAGAAATAAATAAAAGTCCACGATATAACAAAACAATTAAATTGGGTTTTATTAATAGTTTTTTTTATAAAGTTTTTAATTAATAATTAATTTTTATTAATATATATTAAACATGGAGATTACTATATGTATGAATAAATAATAAATTTGAAATTCGAATGTTATTAGATAATACGATTATATATATATATATATATATATATATATATATATATATATATATATATATATATATATATATATATATATATATATATATATATATATATATATATATATATATATATATATATATATATATTTGAAGGAAATTTATATGTAGATATTGAATAGCTTTTTAACATTTGGTGATTTCACTTTTTAAAATAATACGATATTCAGGAACAACACGTGATTCGATCTGGTCATTCTGTGAACTTAGAAATAGGAAACTAAATGTTAAAGTGTTTTAAGTTCATCATGATAGTTTTGAAGAACTCAACTGATATGCTAACGAGATCATCAGAAACTTAATAATGTGTCATTTTGAGGTTCGAAAGTAGATGATACCTTCTTTTAGTAAAACAAATAGTTTAGTCATTCCTCCCCCGATGAAATGAAGTAGATAATGGTAAAGGAGGCAAGTTCTTGCTAGGTTTGTTTTTGGACTCTGTCACCGGTTTACTTGTGTTGGTCATAGCCAGTTACGTTCCTAGACAGAGTATCGTCAGTCATTAGTACTTGTAATTTGCTTTAAAGTGTTTTCAGTTGGAGCCACTCTAGAAGGGACCATTATGTAAACTCCGAAGGAGGTGTCTATTGTTTATTGGTTGAGTTCGCCTAAGTGGCGAGATGTAAAAGACTTATCAATTATGTAATTCCTAACGATATAATACAAAGGGGTCTTGCAGTTGAGTAGACCCGGAGATGTAGCCCATCAGGGGTGAACTCCGAGATCATATCTGTGTTATGCGATGTTTATGGCGTACTTTGTTTTATGTTTAAAATTATCATGAATGGTTGTATTCTTGCATCAGTGTATGATGGAAAATTAATGAATTTAAATCAAATGCACAAAATGAGACATCTTAAGGAATGTAGTAAATCAGATTCATCAGACAATGAAAAATTATGATTATGGTAGAGTATTTAAAATACGATAATTTAAGTTGTAATAGTGGAGAGAATCTTGCTAGATTACATTATCGGATTAACTTGTTATTAAGTATATAAATGGGATGAATGTAAAAAAGGAAACAAAGTTAAAATTTATGTCACAATTCCTAGATTGAAATCTAAAGGATGCACATCATATAAATATCTACTTTTTACCTTAGTAAATGAATCACGCCATGTTAATTATGTTTCATTACATTGGACGAATTTGTTAAGTTATTTCACGCTTTAATCATAACCAATAATCCTCACCAGAGTAATTTGATAATCGTGTGGACTCAACTAGGTATTCATGTTGTATATTGGATGAATATACTTAGTAATTTATGTTGTAATTATAATCAATGATCCTCACCAGATTAATTTTAAAATTGGGTTATCTCAACTAGTCTTCCATATTTATAACCCCAATAAATGAATTTTTTTATGATTGATAAAAATGAACTGAATAGGGAAGGATTCAATTAGTTGTTGATACATTAAAACTTAGTAAAAGTATCTCCCTCCTATTAACTTTGTTTATAAAAAAAAAAAGATGTGCAATAAGACAATTGTATTATAATCTTAATAGAAGGACGTCACTATGATCTTAATATTCGAATCTCGAAATGATGAATATCACCTTGCTAACTATATCTTAAATTTAAAGGATGAACTCATGTGGCCCTAATACATTTTCAACGTAACGATTTTAGCCATCTAGTAGTATTATTAAACTTCAAGGAAATCGATGGCTTCTCACATTTTATCCTCCATAAAGCAACTGTAAGCCTGTAGTTTGGTTATGCTCAAACCCTAATGAGAGAACCACACTCTACCAATGGAAGTTTAATCCTTAAGGAACGAAATTCTTCTTATTAACCATGCCTTTTTAATATTTAAGAAAGATATCAAATGTGGGTGAATAATTAGAATCTAATGAAGGAATCCTCGCTTTACTAATCGTAGTTTAACCTTAAATGAATGAATCTCACTAGGCATATTTCTAAACATTAGAGGATGAAATCAATTGTGAATGGATACCACAAACCCAAGGAATGAACTTCATGAACCCTTTTGGGGGGGGCTTCTTAATGTAATTATGAATTAAAGTGCAATGAATAAATAACCTCTCAAAGGCCTCCTAACCACCAAAGTAAATGAACGCTTCCTAAAATTCTAAGATGTCATATCTTTGAACACATATATAATCAAGATCTATGCATTATCTCGTAATTAAGATATCCAGTTTAATGGATCTAATGACGCAAGTTGAGTTAGGTGTAAGGTTATGTAATCGCGTTGGGAAACTCCTTAGGATCGTCTTAGCCTTCCGCTGTGTTATCTAGTTAGAGATAACTTTGAGATAACTTCAATCTATCTTAATATTGTATCTTTTCATTAACGCTCCTAATTATTATTTTAAAAAAAAAATTTACACTCTAATTGAGTGTTTTTAACTTAAACCCTTAGGGGTTTCCTGGCGGGGCATTACAACATAGCCTTTTATGCCATAGCCAACCCTCACCAATTTGTGCAATCAAACATGTCTTCTCACCAGTATTGAAATGAAATATATTACCTTTTGTCTATGTACCGGTTGCCATCTCCAAACCAGGTCTATTAATGATTTTGCATTTTCCATCCTTGAACTGTAATTGAAATCCCTTATCCACCAATTGTCCTACACTAAAAAGATTATGCCTTAAACTTTCAACATAATAAACATTATCAGTATTGTGCTTACTATCCAATGATATAGTTCCTTTTTCCTTGATCATACATGCTTTGCCATCTCCAAATCTAACTAGACCGCCATCAAATTCCTGCAAAGATAGAAACTTCCCTTTATCTCCATTCATATGATGTGAACATCCACTGTCAATTACCCATTCATCCTTATCTTCAATTTTAGCAACAAGTGCCTTCTCTTTAGGTACATTCTCTTCTAGTGCTGAAACATATTCCTTGATAACCAAGAACACCCATTCCTTTCCATTTCTCGAACCACTAGCAGAGTCTTCTGTCGGTTTATCATCATAATCAGTTGCACCTTCCTCATCCGCTATGTATCATGATTTATCTCTATTTTTCCTATACTTATACTTATTATGATATCCAAGGTTGGGCTTAAAAGATCTTCTATCTCTCTCTTCAAATCTTGAATTCCTTTCAGAACATCTAGATGCAAAATAACCTATCTTATTACATGCAAAACATTTAAAAGGTGATTTTCCTTCATACTTACTTCCTACCGATCCTTAGGTACTCTTCTAGCAAATAGGGCTTCAAGTTTCTCAAATTCTTCATCTTCTCTCTTCATATCATCCACTTCCTTTACATATAAAGCTTTCCAATCTTGCTTGTCGATTGATGATGCAGATGCATGAAAAGCAAGTTCAGACTTCATAGCTCTAGAAGGTCCAAAGTCTTCAAGCTCAAAAGTAGATAATTTCCCAACCAAGGTATCTCTATTGACAGAAGTATTAGCCATTGTTCTCAATTCATTAATTGCAGTAGCCTTCATTTTGTAAGTCGGTGGTAAAGCTCTCAGAACTTTAGAAACAATCTCATCTTCACTCAGAGTTTGACCACTATCTCATTTACCCTTTCCATGAATGCAGTAATCCTTTCATCTTCTTCCATCTTTAAGTTTTCATATCTCACCCGATAACCATCAAGTTTAGCAATCTTCACAGTAGGGTCACCTTCATTAAGAGTTTCCAACTTGTCCCATATAGCCTTTGCAGATGATTTGTCAGTTAATATCATTATTTGTTGATCAGAAAGTGCACACAAGAGGGCTTCTCTTGCTTTACAATAATTCTCAAGCTCCTTATCCAAGATTTCTAGAGGAGGGTTGCCAAATACCGATTTATGAGGTGTAACACCATTCTTTGTGATCTCCCAAATCTCCTTACCAAGACATCTCAGATGACTCTCCATCTGAATCTTCCATACTCTATAATTTTTATCCATCAAACCTAGGAATATCTCTTGGAAAGATAGGTCTAGATGAACTAGATGAACTTGAACTGTTAGTCACCATAGGATCTTCCTCAAGCAATTAAGCTTCTATAGAGAGGACTAGAGCTCTGACACCAATTGTTAGACAGTTCAAATAACCAGAAGACAACTAAGAGGGGGGGGTGAATCAGTTGTCACCAGATTACCAGAACCTTAAGCAATTAAAACTTTAATAGCGGAACCCAAAAGATCGTTACCGGAATGCAAAAACCAAATACTGAAATAGCAAATAAACTAATTAAGCATAAACAATAATCAAATAATAAATACCATCCATATGATACCAAGATTTATATGTGGAAAACCCGGTAAAGGGAAAAACTACGGTGGGAAGCCTACCCACAATCAAATAATACTTTTGTTGTAAGTATGTTAATTAAAATTGAGGGGCCTGCACTTGCAGGAAGGCCAATAGCCTAGAGTGCATTGCTCATCACAAAAGGAGTTTCACTAACTACATAGAAATCCAAACTACAATCTGGAAGAAGGAATGAACTACAAAGATAGAATCTCCTATGCCTGAGTATAGTTCCGATTAAGCTAAATACCAGAGAACTAAATCATCTTATACATAAACCCAACTCGATCACCAATGATCGACCAAATCCTCTGCTTGAATGATTATTACATTATTTTCTCCTTACATCCCATGATATGATCTACAATGAGATCTACATCATATATATACAAACCCTTTACCATAAACAATAAGATCAGCCACCAGACAATAAAACAATTACATAATTACAAAACATGTTGGCCAAAGACCAAATAAATAATATCCAACCCATAAGACATCCTGGAAACACATCGAGAGGTCCAATCCACATGTTACATTAAGTCGGTCCATAACCTAGACAATACTGGGACCTAATTTAGGTCCATACACGCCAAAGAAATAATCCCAATCAACTAAGTCTCGAACATGATCACCATCAGCATCCTAAATCTCCATCAGAAGCTGCACCAACACCACTTATGCATATCATCAAAGATCTTCAACAAAGCTCTGTCGGTGAAACCCTCACCGAAACAACAAACCAAGCTAACTAGCATATAGGATAGCATCCGATCACCAGATCAAAACCAACTGACTGAACATAAACATGAATAAGCCAATTCCATAACCGAAACATATCGGAGCATACCGGATCTAATCCAACCAGAAACCAAACATCCTACCGAGACCATAAGGATACCGGTAAAGCATCCAAAACAGCTAGTGTTGACATCAATGACAAAACATCAATGCAACAAATAATCAATTCCTCGAAATGGCCAACAAAAAATAAAGCTCAAATGTTAATAAGTTGGTTTCCAACCAAAAACCAACACAAATGAACTAAAAATACTTTAAATGCATATCAAAAGAGAATGAAAGCAAACAAAGAGAGCATAAACATAATAAAAGATGAGCAAGAAGACTCCCTAAGATACTCCCATGATGCTTAGTGGCTCTCCCTTGTTCTTCTCCTCTCCATGATCCAAAGCTATGCTTGAGTGTGGCCCTTAGTTTTTAGCATGAAACCATGGATGCCAAATGAAGGATTGAAAGTGGTTGAAGATAAAGTGCTAATACTATGCAAATTCTTGGACTAGTATTGCTATGAGAAAGCTCAAGTGTGAGTGCTATTCAACTATAGTAACAATGCTAAAATTATTCCTCCTTTACTTAAGGATGAGGGTTCTATTTATAGGAAAAATAATGGATTGGAGGGTCAAGATTGATTTTGCTTGTGAAGGGCTAGGATTGCATGATTCTCAATCCATGTGAAAGTTTTCAAACCAATCCCATGTTGACAAGTTTCATTATGAGAGGGCTTGAGAGGAGAGGGAAGAAGAATTTAATGCCTGAGGGGACATGAGGGTAACCTCATGTTGTTGGGTTATTGGATAAAGCTATTATCCAGTGGTAATGTTATTATCCAATGGGTAAACTTTTGTGCAAATTTTACCCATGGTCAGGCTTTTAACAAACGGACAAGACCCATGTGGGTTAGTGTGTTGAAGAAGGGAAAGCCTTTAAAGATTTGTAAGAGCCTTAAATGTCTTTGAAATAATTTGAGGGTTAACTTGTTGGAGAGAGACCTTAAATGCTTTTGAGAAGTGACTCCTTCCTAATCCTTAGTTTAGGAATGTGCAAATGATTAGTAGTGGGTTTAGGCTAATTAGAAGGGGTTAGAAGATTCTAGAAGAAAGTTTATTGAGCAAGTGGGCTTTGTGGGAGAATGCAAGTGGGTGAGGATAAATAGGCTTTTTAATTAAATGTTTTAATTAATTAAAATAGGGAATGCAACTTGCATTTGTAGGAGAATGCAAGTGGATGAGATTTTTAAATAAATATTTGATTTATTTAAATAGGGATTTGGTTAGGGTTTTTAAATAAATGTTTAATTTATTTAAATAAGAGGAAAGGGGGATTAAATAAATTTATTAATTTATTTAATAATTGGACTATAGTTAACAATTAAATAGATTTATAAATTTATTTAACTAGAATAGAAATATAGGTTGAGATGAATTAATTAAATGTAAATTTAATTAATAGAGGGATATTAGTGCATTAAATAAATATTAAATATTTATTTAATTAGTGGAAAAATTTATGTGTCTACAGTAAATATTTTTACATGGAAGTGACAAAAGGGAAAATGCCTTTATTAAAGAAAAGAAAGAATTATTTTGAGGTGGATAAAAGTATTACTTATGTTATCAAATAAAAATTATTATTTCATGGAATCAAAAGAGTGATTAAAAGAAGCATCAAAATTATGGAGCCATTTTCGGTAAAAAAATACAAGCACAGATATTGCTAGCACATGAGGAGTGTTATTATTTTGAAGTGTGAAGATTAAAGTGATTAATATTAAATATTTTAATCATAGTTAATTAAATGTAAAGTTGCACTGAACAATGTGAAGGGTCACAACCCTAAAATTGTAATGTATATATGTAAGATAAAATTAGGAGCAAAAAAAAGACAAAGAGAATATTATCATACTAAAAACATTGTAATATATTATTAAAAAGACTATGTCTTATATTTAGAGAAGTACATAAACATTTTTTCTCTGAAAGTGTCTTCAATTGCTTATTGTTTAAAATACAAAATATCATTAATATTGTCTCTGAATTTATTCTTCTCAATCATATAAATCAGTGCATCAAGGATATATGTGGTTTGTCAGTGCAACACAAGGTGCTTATGTGTGTTCTATTTAACGGGTTTTGTTAAAAGAATGCAATGATTCAGAGGGATAGATTGGATAACAGTTTTATGATTTACATATTTGCACGTTTATGCAAGGCATAAACACATCTAGTTTTTGCAAGGCATAAATTGGAGTAGTGCTCGGCAATTCATGTTTCCTAACATTTGATAAAGCAAAACATCATTTTGACATTGCAACCCAAGATAAGGCACTGGTCAATTTTCAAATCCATCATTAATTAAACCATCACAATATTTTATTTTTATTTTTATGCAAGTAAGAGATAAGAGTAGGATTAGAAGTTAGACTCCTTTATTCTAGACACTCATGCCATTCTAAAATAGAGGAAGTATAGATTGAAGGTAAAGATTAAATCTTCTTAATAATTATATAGGTGCACCCGCCTTGGTTTTCCAGAGCCATAAGTGCAAGGAATAGTAACCATATTGGTTCATTCTGTCATTTGGCCAGAATTGAATGTTGAACCTAATCATAAGGCTTGGCATACCTTTAGGGTTTGGCAACCTGCAATTTTGAGCTCCAACACCACCACCCTTCAAGGTGTGTGCCAATGTTGATGTGTATAACATTTCCATCGACTCATGCACAAGTCTTCCAACATCCCATCCATTATCGAATGCCTATTTGCCATCCTCCTTTCCCTCTTATCCAATCCTTTGGATAAACACTTACCCTAGTTCCATCTAATCATCCATGTCATTCATTACCCTACCAACATCTTTGAGCATACTTTACCCTAGTTCCATCCAATCATCCATCTCATTCATTACCCTAACAACATCTTTGAGCATACTTCTAATGGCCATGGTCTATTCTAGCATATTTTCAAGGGTACCATCCAATCAACAAGATGCCAAATGTAGATGGAGGATATGGAAATTTATTTCTTGAACCCTTAGAGCCTAACCGTAAGCCAATAATTCAAGCATATAAATCCAACATCATACAGTGGAGTTATTTCCTATAAATACAAATGCAAAAAATAAAAAGTAATAAAATAAAATAAATGTATTCAATGAAAATATCACTCCATTGTTTGTCTATCAACCAAGATCTTGTCTTTTCTCTTATATTTTTCAAGTAATTTGCACAAGAGGCTTGGAAGAACGAGATAGGTTGATTGATGCAAGATTGATCAAATGATTTAAAAAATGTTAAGTGTGTTAAAGATCTCAAATTGGCATTATCATTACCATTTCAAGGAGAGAGAGAGAGAGAGAGAGAGAGAGAGAGAGAGAGAGAGAGAGAGAGAGAGAGAGAGGCTAATGTGAGGAGGAGAGTAGGTTTAAATAAATATCCCCATGAAGAAAGTTCATTGAGGGATGAATGTGGGATAAAGGAGGTAGTTATGGAGAAATATTTGTCCCACATTCTCCAAGTGAGTGTGGTGGATGGGAGTAGAAAGGTATAAATGGAGAGTGAATTAGGGATAGATTTAAGAATGACTTTATGATAGAAAGAGTTTTAATGATTTAAGAAAATGAAATGATTTAATGAATTGAATAAAAGAAGGTATTAATGAATAAATTAAATAGATGATGAAATCCATTTAATTAATAGAGGAAATATGATTATCACATGAGGATAAATAATATGAAAAATTTATGTGTCTACATCTTAATTAAATATTCCATATTTACCTCCTCAAGCTCTAAGAAGAGACCAATATCATCTATGAGTTTTATGTTGATCAAGTCTTCCTTATTAGGCAAGGAAATTCCTTTGATCCTTAGGGAGTAGGATTAATCTCTAAGTAAATAGAAGATAGCATCATATGCTATAACAAATAGAACAAGAGCAAGTGGGCATCTCTGCTTGATGGATCTCTCTAGAGTAAAATAATGGATATGGGACTCATTTATCTCAACTTGTAAAAAGGCATCATTTAACAGTACTCGAATCATCTGATAAAATTCTATTGGAAAACCGAATGCTTCTAACATCATAATGAGAAAACTCCACTCCACTCGGTCATATGCCTTCTCAAATTCAATTAAGAACATTGCCACTTTTTTATTGGTGCTCCTAGCCCAATTCATCGCTTCCCAACTAGTGATGAAATTTTCAAGTATGTACCTACCCTTGATAAAACCAGTCTAAGTATTACTCACAAAGTTGGGTAAAATATCAACTAGTCTAAGTGCAATAATTTTTACCAAAATCTTGTATGGCACATTTAACAATGTCATAGGCCTCCAAATTTTTATGAGGGACTTGTCTCCATATTTAGGGGGGATCTTAATAACACCCTTGTTGATTTCAGCCCTCAATTATGCCATCTTAAGAGCTTCCTTGTAGACATGAAATAGGTCCATACCAATCCAATACTTAGCTTCTTTATATATTTGAATAGGCAGATCATCAAGGCTAGGGGCTTTGTCATTGTTAACAGTGTTAATGGCCTGGATGATCTCCTCCAATGAGATTGGTCTCTTAAGAATGTTAGCCTCTTCCTTTGAGATCTTCCTCAGGATGAGAGCTCTGCATTTCTCTCTTGCATGTTGACTATTAGAAGAATTCCCTTCATAAGATTTTTTTTTTTGGTAATACAATAAGAATACTTCTTTAATGTCATCTTGATCCACCAACTCCTTACCATCCTTCTAGACTCTATCAACTCTTTCCTTGAATTATTTTTTCCTCAACATATTAGAAAAGAATTTGGACCCCTTGTCCATCTATTGTATCTAATTAATTCTGGCCCTTACCTTGAGACCTTGAATTTTTTAGTTTGTGCGCTCCTTAACTAATATCTGGTATGGGTCAACAATTATGAGTAACCTTGGCTAGTGGGATTCTTTTGGATTTGGGATTCAACGACAAGAAGCCTCTCCGTAAATAGTCTCCTTTCATCCTTGGCTTTCTCCTATCTCACAGTTTGAAACATGACCTTCCATCTATTAACATTCCTATTCCACCTATCAATGGCAAAGGGAGTGATACTATCCCATTTATTAATTTTTCTAATCATTTAAATTGCACATATAACATCTTGATCCTTCAACAAACTAGTGTTGAGGATGAATTTATTCTTCCTCTTAATAGACATGTTAATAGAATTATTCATTAAAATCAGAGCCTTGATAGGATGATGATTAGAGAGAGTGTAAGGGAATACTCTGACCATGCTACCATCATCCTCCAACTTGAATGAGGAGAAATCCTTGTTGGCATAAAATCTATCCAACCTATAGTAGATCCTCATTTTCCCTTGTTGGAAGTTACACCATGTATACCAAATTAACTTATAGTTATTCTTCTTGCCCTCAAGAGGATCATAAAGTCGATGCTTCTATTTTATCCTGGCCCAATAGAGTTTCTCACCACTCTTCCAATCTATGTCCAACCTGAAGAACACAAGTGATCACTGAGAGGAGGGGGTGAATCAGTGATATTCTCGTATTTGAAATCAAAGTGTGCAGACACAAATGATAATTCAAATAGATTAAGATCATACACACAAAAAAAACAAATCACATAACACAAAGATTTACGAGGAAAGCCCAAAGTGAGAAAAACCTCAGTGAGAATAGTTGTTGGAGTCTACTGGTCCAATCCAACCTCACAATAAATAATCTAATTACAATATGATTTAGGGCACCAACCTAAGGATAACCAACCCCTAACCTGATTTGAGAACCAACTCAAGGAGCACCAACTCCCACTCTAGGAACCAACTCATAAAAATACAATGATTCAATAAACAATTTGATACAATAAAAAGCCTTGTTACAAATGAGTTTTGTAACACCTTCCTGTTGCTCTGAAATGATATCTCACTTATGCTTCATCTCTATTGGCAATTTGGAGGAATTAATTATGTGTTGCATTGATGTTTGTCATTGATGTCAACACTAGTTGTTTTGTTGTCTACCAAGTTCTGGTAGAGTGGTTCGTTTATGATCTTGATCTAGAGATCTTCTCTGGTATGTTCCAGGTTGTGGAATTAGTTTGGATTGGTTATTCATGTGTTCTTGATGTGTATCACATTTAGTTGGTTTGAGATTTGATGATCCGGAAGTTATCATTTGTTCTAGTAAGCCTTTTGGTTACCAATAAGGGTTTTACCATCAGAGCTTTGTTGAAGATCTTTTGATGAATATAATAAGTGGTGTTGGTTCTGCTTCTAGAAGGTTTTTGGGATGCTAATGGTTATCATGTTCATGTTCCAGTTGATTGGTGGTGTTGCATTTAGCACCAGACCTAATGTTATTCTACTAGGTTATGGACTGGTTTATGTAATGTGTTGGTTGATGCTCCCGATGCATTACCAATTGGATTTATTATTTGGTTTATGTTGTTTCGGTCTTAGGCCGACTTGGTTTATCATTAGTTTGTAGGATCATGTAATTGATTTATTGTATTATCTTTTAGGTGGTCGACCTAATTATTTAGGTCTCGGGTTGGTATAAATATGATGTAAGATCTCTTTGTAGATCGTGGTATATGGGTTACGGGATTATCTGTGTGCGAATAAAATTATAATCATATTCAAAGGTTCTGGTCAATCATAGGTGATCAAATTGGGTTTGTGTAAGAGGTTTAAGACCTCTGGTATTGAGCTTAACCAAAACTATACTTAGGCATAGGAGATATTATTCTTGCAGTTCATTCATCTTTCTGGATTATAGTTTGGATTTCTTTTGTAGTTAGTGAGGCTCCTTTTGTGATAAGCAATGTGCTCTAGGTTTTTGTCCTTCCTACATGTGTAGACCCCTCTTATTGTAATCACATACTTAATATAGAAGTATTATCTAACTATTGCTAGGCTTCCCATCGTGTTTTTTCCCTTTACTAGGTTTTTCACGTACAAATCCTGGTGTTCTATGTTGTGGATGGATGGTAATTGTTCTATGATTTATGTTTGTACTTAATTGATATATCTATTATTTTGGTATTTGGTTTATGTATTCTGGTAAAAGGTTTTGTGTGCTTAAAGTTTCATAATCTGTTGACAACTGATTCACCCCCCCCCTCTCAATTGTCCACTAGTTATCCTAAAAATTGGTATCAGAGCCTGGTCCTCTCTGCAGAAGCTTAACCACTTGAGGAAGATCCTATGACAACCAATAGTTCATCTGCAATTGTTTTTTAGAGAGAAACCCCTAAGCTTGATTCAAAAAATTACAGAGTATGGAATATTTTTATGGAGACTCATTTGAGATGTATTGGGAAAGAAATTTGGGAGATCACTGAAAAAGGCTATATCCCTTATAATCTAACATCTGGCAATCCTCCTTTGGTAGACTTGGATAAGAACATTGAAAATGACTGTAGAGCTAGAGAAACACTCTTGAGTGCACTTTCTAATCAACAAATAATGGGATTAACTGACCAATCATCCACAAAGGCTATATGGGATAAGTTGGAGACACTATATGAAGGTGACCCTACTGTTAAAATTGTTAAACTTGATGGTTATCGGGTGAAGTATGAGAACCTAAAAAATGGAAGAAGATGAAAGGATTACTGCTTTTATGGAAAGAGTTAATGAAATTGTTATGGGAATTTAGTGTTGTGGTGGATCTCTGAGCGAAGATGAGATTGTCTCTAAAGTTGATAGATTTTCCACTGGCTTACAAGATGAAGCCTACTGCAATTAATGAGTTGAGAACAATGTCTAACACCTCTGCCCACATGGATACTTTGGTTGGAAATTTATCTGCTTTTGAGCTTGAAGAGTTTGGTCCTCAAGGAGCTACAAAGACTGAATCTACTTTTCATACATCTACATCATCAACTGGCAAGAGTGATTGGAAAGCTTTATATGTGAAGGAACTGGAGGAAATGAAGAAAGAAGATAAAGAGTTTGAGCAACTTAAAGCCCTATTTGCTAGAAGAGTACCTAAAGGTCCATAGGAAGTAAGTATGAAGGAAAATCACCTTTTAAATGTTTTGCATGTAATAAGATAGGTCATCTTGCATCTAGATATCCTGAGAGGAATTCAAGATTTGAGGAGAAAGCTACAAGATATTTTAGGCCTAACCATGATTATTAGAACAAGCATAAGTATAGGAGAAACAAAGACAAATCATGTTACTATGCAGATGAGGAAGGTGTGACTGATTATGATGATGAACCGACACAAGATCTAGCTAGTGGATCCAACAGTGGAAAGGAATGGGTATTTTTGGCTATCAAGGAAGATGCTCCAAAACCTGTCATTCAAAATGAGGAAAAGTCCCTTGCTTCTAAAATTGAAGATAAGAATGAATGGGTGATATATAGTGGATGTTCACATCATATGACTGGATATAAAAGGAAGTTTCTATCTTTGCAAGAATTTGATGGTGGTTTGGTTAGATTTGGAGATGACAAAGCATGCATGATTAGAGGAAGAGGAACTATATCACTGGATGGTAAGCATAATACTGATAATGTTTATTATGTTGAAGGTTTAAGGCTTAATATTTTGAGTGTAGGACAGTTGGTGGATAAAAGATTTCAATTATAGTTCAAGGATGAAAAATGCAAAATCATCAGCAGATCTAGATTGGAGATTGCAACTGGTACTCAGACTAAAGGTAACATATTTCATTTGAACTCTAGTGAGAAGACATGTTTGATTGCACAAATTGATGATATTTGGATATGACATAAGAGGTTGTTGTCAGATAGCTCAGATAACCAGAGGACAACATAGATGGGGGGGTGAATCAGTTGTCACTGGATTATAGGACTTTAAGCATTTAAATCCTTATTATAGGAACACATAAAATTAATACCGGAATGACTAATAAAGAATTTAAACATAAACATAAGTCACAGAACAGTTTCCATCCATCCATAACACATGACACCAAGATTTGTATGTGGAAAACCTGGTAAAGGGAAAAACCACGGTGAGAAGCCTACCCACAGTCAGATAATACTTATGTAGTATGTGATTAGAATATGAGGGGCCTACACATATAGGAAGGCCAATAGCCTAGAGCGCACTGCTCATCACAAAAAGGAGCCTCACTGACTACATAAACATTGGAGTATAATCTAAAAAGAAGAGTGAACTACAAGTATAACATCTCATATGCCTAAGTACCATTCCAGTTAAACTCAATACCAGAGGCCTTAAACCTCTCTTACAAACCCAATTCGATCACCTATGATTGACCAAATATTCTGCATATGATTACAACATTATTCACACACAGATCATCCCATAACCTTGACCTATCAACCCATGATCTACAAAAAGATATTACATCATATTTATACCAACTCGGGACCTAAACAGTTAGGTTGGCCACCTAAAAGATAATACAATAAATTCATAACATAAACCCATAATATAATGATCAACCAAGTCATCTTAGGCCGAAAAGAATATAAACCAATCATTAAATCCCGATGGTAACGCATTAGGAACATCTTCCAACACATTATAGAAACTGGTCCATAACCTAGATAACATCAGACCCAAAATAGGTCATCATAAACCAAATCCAACACCACTGATGAATTGGAACATGAATAAGATAACCAACAAAATCCCGAAAGCCATCTAGAAGCCGCACCAACACCACTTATCACGTGCATCAAAAGATCCTCAACAAAGCTCTGCCAGTAAAACCCTTACCAGTGACCAAAAGGCTTACTAGAACAAATGATAGCTCCTGAGTCATCAAATCTTGAACCAACTAATCATGATACACATCTGAATAGAATGAATGACAAATCCAAACCAAAGCATACCAGATCCTACCGGATCAATATCATAATTAACCACTCTATCGAAACCAATCGGAAACTGGTAAACAACCAAAACAACTCATGTTTCCCTCAATGACAAAACATCAACACAACACATAATCAATTCCAAATTTCCAACAATCTCCCCTTTTGGCATTAATGGCAACACTAGATTTGAAAAACATCCAAGTGCCAAGAAATTCCAAACAGGTCTCCCCCAGTGGAAGACAACCAACAACCTCCCACAAAATGATATAGCAATGAAGCTCTTAACCAAACTTCCTTTTGACTGATAATATGTTAATCTCTATTTTTCACATATATCTCTCCCCCTTTGACATCAAAGAAAAATCATAAATCCTCTGAATCATACAACTGACTACTCCCCCTGAGTAGTAGCACCAACACATCAATTTGGAATGAGTAATAACTTTGATAATGCATACCGGACTGATGCAATTCAGCATCACTCAGGTCTCTACCAAAGGGGCTGAAACCCCCAACCTGTCTCTGAAGTACTCAAATGATTCTTTAGGAAAAGGTTTAGTGAAAATGTCTACAATCTGCTCTTTAGTGTTCACATAAACCAGTCTGACTTCATTTGCTTCCACCTTCTCCTTCAAAAAGTTATCCTTGATAGATATGTGCTTTCTCTTAGAATGAAATATCGGATTTTTCAATATATCAATAGCAGCAGAGTTATCAGAGTGAATAACTACCGGTTCATTACAATCCACCTTTATATCCTTCAACGTTTTCTTCATCCATAGAACTTGTGTATAGTTAGTAGTAGCAACAACATACTCAGGTTCAGCAGTAGATAAAGAAGTGCATGACTACTTCTTCTTGATCCATGAAACCAAGTTTCTTTCCAAGAAAGAAAGCTCCACCAGATGTTCTCTTCCGGTCATCAACATCTCTAGCCCAATCTGCATCTATATATGCACATAATGTAAAGTCATCATTTTTAGGATACCACAAACCATATTCAGTTGTTCCTTACAAATACCTGAAAAATCCTTTTCACCACACTCTCATGATTTTCTCTAAGATCACTCTGATATCTTGATGCAATACAAACTACATTCATTATATCTAGTCTAGTCTAAATCAGATATAACAAACTACCAATCATAGATTTGTACCTAGTAGGATTTACCGATGTAGATGCATCTTGCTTTGTCAATTTTTCACTTGTAACCATAGGAGTACTAACTAGTTTACTATTTTCCATACCAAATGTCTTTAACAACTCTCTAGCATACTTAGTTTGACCGATGAAAATACCTTTATCAGTTTGAGTAATCTGTAAACCTAAGAAAAATCTCATCTCCCCAATCATAGACATCTAAAATTCATTCTTCGTATTGTTAGAAAATTACATACAGAACTTATCTTCACCTCCAAAAATGATATCATCAACAAAGACCTCAATCATCAATATGTCATCAGCACTGATTTTATAATATAAATTACTATCAACATTACCTTCAGTGAAATCAAGCTTCAAAAGATATTTATCCAGTCTTAAATACCAAGCTCTAGGGGCTTGTTTCAATCCATATAAAGATTTCCTTGACCTGCAAACCATGTTTTTGTTATCTGAAAGTGAAAATCCATCAGCCACTCAATACAAATTTCCTATTCAAGATCTCCATTCAGAAATGCACACTTAACATCCATCTGATAAACCTTGTAATTCTTATGAGCAACATAAGCAAGAAATAATCTCATAGCTTCAATCCTAGCTATTGGTGCAAATGTTTCATCATAATCAATTCCTTTCTTTTGAGAATATCCTTTACAACCCAATCTAGCTTTATTCCTCACAACTTGTCCATCCTCATTCAATTTATTCCTAAAAACCCATTTAGTTCCAATAACATTCTTATTTATAGGTTGGGGAACTAAAGTCCATGTGTTATTCTTTTCTATCTGATCTAGTACTTCTTCCATAGATTTTATACAATATTCATCTTTACAAGCTTCAATTACTGATGTCAGTTCAACTTGAGAAATAATCATACCTCGTCAACTACCAACCTTCTTCTTGTCATCACTCCTTTTCTTTTGTCTCCAATGATCGGATCTTCAGAATGATTCAACCTTACATACCTAGGAGTCTTCTGATTTTTTGTTCCTTTGTCCTGATCTTCAATTATTGTTGAATTTTCTGATACTACTGGAGTAATTGATTCAACATTCTATTTCAGTATAGGTGCTACCAGTTCAGGTATGATCATTTCTAGTGTCGGTTCTCTCTCATAAGTTCTGATTTGACTTATGTTCTGCTCATCCACTTTGACATTTGTGCTCTCCACAATTCTCTGCAATCTTTTGTTATAACATCTATATGCTTTTCTTTCATTAGAATAACCAAGAAATATTCCTTCATCACATCTGGGATCAAACTTTCTAATGGAATCATATCTTTTGATATATAATTTACTACCAAAGATTCTGAAATACTTAATTGTTGGTGTACGACCAAACCATAACTCATAAGGTGTCTTGCAAGTATCTCCTTTGATATGAACTCTATTGAATGTGTATACCATTGTGGTTACAACTTCTCTCCAGTAGATATGAGGTAGATTAGCTTCCATCATCATGGTTATAGCTGCATCCAAGATAGTTCTATTATTTCTTTTCACAACTCCATTCTGCTGAGGTGTCTGAGGTGTAGACTACTATCTCTTTATCCTATTCTTCTCACAATAGCTATTAAATTCACTAGATGTGATTTCTCCACCTTGATCTAACTTTAAGCATTTAATCTTCAATCCTGTCTCTATCTCAAGTTTATCTTTACAGATTTTAAACTTTGCAAATGCTTCAGACTTCTCCCTTAGAAAAGTAACCCACATCATTCTAGAATAATCATCAATGATTAGCTTGAAATATCTATCACCTTGAAAACTTTTGATTCTAGTAGGACCACACAAATCAGTATGAATAAGATCAAGAACATCTTAAGATTTTTCTTGTATACTCTTAAAAGAAATCCACTTGCTTTCCCATTTGACATTCCTTACATACCAGATTATAGGGATTTACAATTTTAGGTATATCTCTAACTGTTTTAGTAGAACTAATCTTCACAATGCAATCACAATTCACATGACATAACCTCTCATACCATAGCCTACTCTCATCAATTTGTGCAATCAAACATGTCTTCTCACCGGAGTTCAAATGAAAGATATTACATTTAGTTTATATACCGGTTGCAATTTCCAAACCAGATCTGTTGATAATCTTGCATTTTCCATCCTTGAACTATAACTAAATTCCCTTATCCACCAATTGTCCTACACTCAAAAGATTATGCCTTAAACCTTTAACATAATAAACATTATCAGTGTTATGCTTACCATCCATTGATATTGTTCTTTTTCCTGTGATCATGCATTCTTTGTCATCTCCAAATCTAACCAGACCACCATCAAATTCTTGCATAGATAAGAACTTCCTTTTATCTCCAGTCATATGATGTGAACATCCACTGTCAATTACCCATTCATCCTTGTCTTCAATTTTAGTAGCAAGGGCCTTCTCTTCAAATATTGGATCATCTTCCTTGATATCCAAAAATACCCATTCCTTTCCATTACCAGATCCACTAGCTGAATCTTGTGTCAGTTCATCATCAGAATCAATCACACCTTCCTCTTCCGCATAGTATTATGATTTGTCTTTGTTTTTCCTATACTTATGCTTGTTTTGATAATCAAGGTTAGGCCTAAAAGATCTTCTCGCTCTTTCTTCAAATCTTGAATTCCTTTTAGGACATCTAGATGCAAAATGACCTATCTTATTACATGCAAAGCATTTAAAAGGTGATTTTCCTTCATACTTACTTCCTGTCGGTCCTTTAGGTACTCTTCTAGCAAATAAGGATTCAAGTTGCTCAAACTCTTCATCTTGTTTCTTCATATCCTCTAGTTACTTCATATATAAATCTTCCAAATCACTCTTTCTGGTAGATGATGTAGATGCATGAAAAGCAAGTTCAGATTTAACAGCTCCAGAAGGTCCAAATTCCTCAAGCTCAAAAGTAGATAATTTCCCAACCAAGGTATCCCTATTAACATAAGTGTTTTCCATAGTTATAAGCTCATTAATTGTAGTAGTATTCATCTTATAATATGGTGGAAAATCTCTCAGTACTTTAGAAACTATTTCATCTTCGCTCAAAGATCCACCACAACATTGAATTCCCAAAACAATCTCATTAACTCTCTCCATAAAAGTGACAATCCTTTCATCTTCTTCCATCTTCAGATTTTCATACCTTACCCAACAACCATCAAGTTTAGCAATTCTAACAGTAGGGTCGCCTTCATTCAGGGTCTCCAATTTGTCCCATATAACCTTTGCAGTTGATTTATCAATTGATTTTTCAGTTAGTCCCATAATTTGTTTATCAGAAAGTGCACACAAAAGGGCTTCTCTAGCTCTACAATCATTCTCAATCTCTTTATCCAAACTAGACGGAGGAGAATTTCTAGATGCCAGTTTAAATGATGTAACACCATTCTCAGTGATCTCCCAAATCTCCTTTCCAAGACATCTCAGATGAGTCTACATCTGAATCTTCCATACCCTGTAATTTGTTCCATCAAGCCTAGGAATTTCTCTCTTGAAAACAACAACAGATAAACTAGATGAACTTGAACTGCTAGATGCCATAGGATCTTTGTTAAGTGGTTAAGATTTTGTAGAGAGGACCACGTTCTGATACCAATTGTTAGACAACTTGGATAACTAGAGGACAACTGAGAGGGGGGGTGAATCAGTTGTCACCGGATTATAGGACTTTAAGCATTTAAATCCTTATTACCGAAACACATAAACTTAATACCGGAATGCATAAACCAAATACCAGAATGACTAATAAATCATTTAAACATAAACATAAATAATAGAACAGTTACTAGCCATACATAACAGATGACACCAATATTTGTATGTGGAAAATCCGATAAAGGGAAAAAGCATGGTGGGAAGCCTACCCACAGTTAGATAATACTTTTGCAGTAAGTATGTGATTACGATATGAGGGGCATAGACAATGAGGAAGGCCAACAGCCTAGAGCACACTTCTCATCACAAAAAGGAGCCTCACTAACTACATAAACATCAGACTACAATCCAAAAAGAAGAGTGAACTGCAAGTATAGCATCTCCTATGCCTGAGTATTGTTTTGGTTAAGCTCAATACGGGAGGCCTAAAACCTCTCTTACAAACCCAATTTGATCACCTATAATTGACCAAAGCTTATGCATATGATTACAACATTATTCACACACAACCCATGATCTACAAAGAGACCTTACATCATATTTATACCAACTCGGGACCTAAACAATTAGGTCGGCCACCTAAAAGATAATACGATAAATTCATAACATAAACCCATAATCCAATGATCAACCAAGTCGGCTTTGGCCAAAAACAATGTAAACCAATCATTAAATCATGTCGGTAACGCATCAGGAACATCCTCCAACACGTTATAGAAACTGGTACATAACCTAGATAACACCAGACCCAAAATAGGTCACCATAAGACAAATCCAACACCACTGATGAACTGGAACATGAACGAGATAACCAACAGCATCCTGAAAGCCATCTAGAAGACCCACCAACACCACTTATCATGTGCATCGAAATATCTTCAACAAAGCTATGCCGATAAAACCCTTACCAATGACCAAAAGGCTTACTAGAACAAATGATAGCTCCTGAGTCATCAAATCCCAAACCAACTGATCATGATACACATCTGAATAGCATGAATGACATATCCAAACCAATTCTACAAACCAAAGCATACCAGATCCTACCGGATCAATATCATAATCAACCACTCTACCAGAACCAATCGGAAACCGGTAAACAACCAAAACAACCAGTGTTGCCATCAATGACAAAACATCAATTCAACACATAATCAATTCCAAATTGCCAATTGTTGTGTCATGTGAATTTTGATTGCATTGTAAAGATTAGTTAAACTAAGGTTGTTAAAGATATACCTAAGATTATGAAGCCCTATACTCTAATATGTAAAGAATGTCAAATGGGTAAACAGGTCAGAACCTCTTTTAGGAGTATACAAGATAGATCAAATGATGTTCTTGATCTTATTTATACTAATTTATGTGGCCTTGCTAGAGTTAAAAGTTTTCATGGTGATAGATATGTCATGCTAATCATTGATGATTATTCTAGAATGATGTGGGTTACCTTTTTTAGAGAAAAATCTGAAGCATTTGAAAAGTTTAAAATCTTTAAGGCTAAAGTGGAAACTGAGACAGGATTGAAGATTAAATGTTTGAGATCTGATCATGGTGAAAAATTCATATCCGGTGAGTTTAATAACTTTTGTGACAAGCATGGTATAAGAAGACAATTTTCTGCTCCCTGGACACCTCGGCAGAATGGAGTTGTGTAAAGGAAAAACATAACTATCTTGGATGTTGCTAGAACAATGATTATGGAAGCTAATCTACCTCATATCTACTGGAGAGAAGTAGTGAGTACAATAGTTTATACATTCAACAGAGTACATATCAAATTAGAAACCGATAAGACACCTTATGAATTATGGTTTGGCAATACACCTACAGTTAAGTATTTCAGAATTTTTGGTAGTAAATGTTATATCAAGAGAGATGATATCATTGGGAAATTTGATCCTAGATGTGATGAAGGCATATTTCTTGGTTATTCTAATGAAAGAAAAGCATATAGATGTTATAAAAAGAGATTGTTGAGAATTGTGGAGAGTGCTAATGTCAAAGTAGATGAGCTGAACAGAAGTCAAATCAGAGTTTACGAGAAGGAACCGGTAGTGGAAATGATTATATTTGAACTGGTAGCACCTTTACCAAAATAGAGAGTTGAACCAGTTACTCCGGCAACATCAGAGAATTCTACAGTAACTGAAGAACGGGGAAGAGGAACAGAGAGTCAGAAGACTCCTAGGTATGTGAGATTGAATTATTCTGAAGATCAAATCATAGGGGATAAGAACAATGGGGTGATGACAAGAAGAAGACTAGCAACTAATGAGGTATGTTTAATTTCACAAATTGAATAGGTATCAGTAATTGAGGCATGTAAAGATGAGTTTTGGTTAAAATCTATGGAAGAAGAATTAGATCATATTGAGAAAAATAGCACATGGACTTTGGTTCCCTGACCTAAAAATAAAAATGTTATTGGAACTAAATGGATTTTTAAGAATAAATTGAATAAGGATGGTAAAGTTATAAGGAATAAGGCTAGATTTGTTTGTAAAAGATATTCTCAGAAGGAAGGAATTGATTATGGAGAGACTTTTGCACCGGTAGCTAGGATTGAAGTTGTAAGATTATTTCTTGCCTATGTTGCTTATAAAAATTACAAGGTTTATCAAATGAATGTTAAATGTGCATTCTTGAATGGGGATCTTTATGAGGAAGTTTATATTGAGAAATCTGATGGTTTTTCACTATTAGATAATACCGATATGGTTTGCATGTTAAGGAAAGCTAAATATGGACTAAAACAAGCACCTAGAGCTTGGTATGCAAGGTTGGATAAATATCTTTTGAAGCTTGGTTTTACTAAGGGTAGTGCTGACAGTAATTTATATTATAAAATCACTGATGATGATATACTGATTGTTGAAGTATTTGTTGATGACATTATTTTTGGAGGTGAAGATAAATTATGCATAGAATTTTCTAAGAATATGGAGAAAGAATTTGGGATGTCTATGATTGGTGAGATGATTTTTTTCTTAGGTTTGCATATTACTCAGACTGGCAATGGCATTTTTATCTATCAAACTAAATATTCCAAGGAATTGTTGAAGAAATTTGGGATGGGAGATTCTAAACCGATAAGTACACCTATGGTTACAAGTGAGAAATTGACAAGAAAAGATGTTTCTACAATGGTAAACCCTACAAGATACAAATCTATGATTGGAGGTATGTTGTATTTGACCCAGAATAGGCCTGACATTATGAATGTTGTTTGTATTGTTTCAAGATTTTAGAGTGATCCTAGAGAAAATCATGAGATGGAAGTGAAAAGGATTTTTAGATACTTGCAAGGTACATCACAATATGGCTTATGGTATCCTAAGGATGATAACTTTACTTTATGTGCATACACAAATGTTGATTGGGCTGGAGATGTTGATGACCGAAAAAGTACTTCTGGTGGAGATTTCTTTCTTGGAAAGAAGTTGGTTTCATGGATCAGCAAGAAACAGTCATGTACTTCTCTATCTATAGTTGAAGCTGAGTATGTTGTTGCTGCTACTAATTGTACACAATTTTTATGGATGAAGCAAATGTTGAAGGATATAAAGGTGGATTATGATGCACCGGTAGTTATTCACTGTGATAACTTTGTTGCTATTGATATATCAAATAATCAGATATTTCATTCTAAGACAAAGCACATATCTATCAAGTATAACTTTTTGAAGGAGAAGGTGGAAGAAAATGAAGTTAGACTGGTTTATGTGAACGCTAAAGAGCAGATTGCAGATATTTTCACTAAACCTTTATCCAAGGACACATTTGAGTACCTAAGAGACAGAATGGGGGTTTTTGCCCCTCCGGTAGAGACTTGATTGATGTGGTTTGGCATCAGTCCAGCATGCATTATCTATGATACTATTCATTCTAGCACTGATGTGGGATGCTACTTCTCAAGAGGAGTAGTCATCTTTGAGATTCAGAGGCTTATGTTTTTGCTTTGATATTTATGTCAGATTTTTGGCATTGATATCAAAGGGGGAGAGATAGTGATGTGAAAAAGATAAAGGAAAAAAATGATAAATGTCAAAGAGGGAGAAATATGAAAAAGGGAGAGATATTGATACTCAAAGCTATAAGCAGATGATTGTTGGTTGTCTTCCATAGGGGGAGACTTGTTTGGCATTTCTTGGTACTTAGATATTTTCCACATCTAGTGTTGCCATCAATGCCAAAGGGGGAGATTGTTGGCCATTTGGTGGAATTGATTATGTGTTGCATTGATGTTTTGTCATTGATGTCAACACTAGATGTTTGGATGCTTTACCAGCACCCTTCTGGTCTCGGTAGGTTAAGTGCTTTCTGTTAACTTGGATCTGGTATGATCTAGTAGGCTCTAGTATAATCTGGTGATGGAATTGGATTGTTCATGATACTAATACTCATATTTGGTCATTTGGTTTTGGTCTAGTGATTGGATGTTATCCTACTTGCTTAAAAGATAGGTTTCTGGTTTCGGCGAGGGTTTCACTGGTAGAGCTTTTGATGGAGATATTTGATGAATTGCATAAGTGGTGTTGGTGTAGCTTCTGATGGAGTTTCAGGATGTTGTTGGTGATCATGTTCAAGACTTGGCGTTTCAAGATTATTGTTGAAGCGTGTGGACCTATACTTGGTTCCGGTTGATCTAGGTTATGGACCGACATTAATTTAGTGTGTGGATAGGACCTATTAATGTATTTCCAGGATGTCTTATGTGTTGATATTACTTGTTTGGTCTTAGGCCGATATGCTTTTTAATTATGTAATCAGTTTAATATCTAGTGGCCAACCTGATTGTTTATGGTCGAGGGTTTGTATATATAGATGTAAGATCTCATTGTAAATCATCATGGTTGATGTAAGAGGTCATGGTCAAGGAATGTAAAGTGTGAATAATGTAATATCATTTAGGTAGAGGAGTTGGCCGATCATTAGAGATCAAATTGGGTTTATGTAAGAAGATTTAGTCCTCTAGTATTGAGCTTAACTGGAACTATACTCAGGCATAGGAGATGCTATCTTTTGCAGTTCAACACTTCTCTGGAGCTCTAGGTTGTTGGCCTTCATGCAAGTGTGGTCCCCTTCATTGTAGTTCACATACTTACTGCAGAAGTATTATTTGACTATGGGTAGGCTTCCCATCGTAGTTTTTTCCTTTACCGGGTTTTTCATGTACAAATTTTGGTGCCATGTGGATGGTATTTATTCTGTGATTATTGTTTATGCTTAATTGGTTTATCTGCTATTCTGGCATTAATGCTTTGGGTTTCGGTATTAAAGTTTAATTGTTGAATGTTCCTCTAATATGTGACAACTGATTCACCCCCCCCCTCTCAGTTGTCTTCTAGTTATCTAAATTGTCTAACAGTCTTATCTTTAATTTGATTTATATATACATCATATTCCTATGCTACGCAAGGATTTCCACAAGTGACTAGAGGAGTCAAGATGGTTCATAATCCTTTTTCTTTATTTGTTGTTTGTAGTGTGTTTTCATGAAGATTTGGGGCACATATATTTTGGGTGTCTGTGTTTGTTAGGAAATAATGCTTTAAACCCACATTTTAATAATCCATTTCTTACATAACCCATGAGAGAAAAGCATGCATACAAGCTTACAAAATCACCATAATGCAAAGATCAAAAAAGACAAGCCACAAAATATATCATGAGAAAACCCTCATGAGGGAAAAACCTAGCCTCCAAAAGCATCCATACTCCATTATATTAATTAGTCATAAAGCAACATAGAGTTACAATGAATACCTTTGAACCATCAAGCCCTCCAATGCATTCCCATGTGTCCAAGCATGAATCCACACATCTAATGCCATGCTCCACAAATGTAAACCTCCAAAGGAATCAATACAATGATAGCCCAAAACCACCAGCCAACCTCAACCACTAAACATACTTGCTTTTATAGACCCAAGCTCACACAAAACAACTAGTGCTTGTATACAGTGAAAAGGGAAGATGATAAACTATTGTAGAACCATCAAAATCCAACCACAACCAATCTAGGTCCTACAATGAAACATTCACCAATACCAATAAAGATACCTAAGACCATGCAAATCAACAAAATAAATCAATATTACCATTCACATATCAAGTAGGGTTTCAATATCCATTGTCTCCTCTCTCCATTGATCTTATTTTATATGTTTGCTCTCAGATTTTATGTGTGCACAAGAGCTAGCTAGTTGGATTGATTAGATGCATTGATTAGCTAGTTGGATTGATTAGATGCATTGATTAGTTGATTAGGGTTGATAATGAAGGAAATATCCTCTTATATAGAGAACACTATAGAAAATGGAGAGATGGGATTAAGAGGTGTAAAGATAAATGGCCAGCTAGGATTAAAGGGTAGGTAGAGGAAATAATTAAATGATGAAGGGGGTAGGTAAGAGAAGAATTAAGAGATGAATGACATGTGTCATAGGTAGAAAAGGCTAATGAATTAATTAAATAAATAAAGATTTATTAAATTAATAGAGGAAGTGGGATCAATTAAATAAATAAAATATTTATTTAATTTAGGAAAGGGACAATTTAAATAAATAAAAGTATTTATTTAAATGAGGAAAGGCTTAGAACAGGATTAATTAATTAATCAAATAAATAAAGATTTATTTAATTAATAGAAGACTTAGAATAAAATAATTAAATAAATAAAATATTTATTTAATTAGACAGGACAATTTTAGGTGTCTACATTTTGCCCCTCTTTGAGACAATGCAGCTTGTCACGTTGGCTCAAAAAAGATAAGATCAACTGATACAAAGTTGCCCCATGACGGGAATGATATGCCCCCTTGAGAGATTGGATGAAAATGTTTGAAAAGATCGTATACAATCTCTCGATAAGAAAGAAAGGCTAGAAAGGATTGACAAGATAGGGTGACAAGGTCATGCAGGAAAAAGACTGACTCAAGAGGAAACAACAAAATCGTGTCTATGTATTAAGAGGACAAAATTGATAGTTCTATGATGAACATACGCTATCAATTGGATAAGTTGTTGAGAGGATTCACTCAAATAGGTGCCCTAGGGAAGACAAACTGAAAACAAGGCTAGAATTGACAATTCTGTGATAAACATACATTGCCAATTGGATAAGATGTTGAGAGGATTCACTCAAATAGGTCCCCTAGAAAAGACAAACTGGAAAGAAGGCTAGAATTGACAATTATGTAATAAACATACATTGCCAATTGGATAAAATACTGAGAGGATTCACTCAACAGGTGCCCTAAAATAGGTAGGTTTCCTAAGATGAATATAGCATAAGCCATTGAATTGATAAAATCTGATGAGTGCTCTAGCAGAATAGGATTAAGTGCAATGTGACAAACATATACACTAGGATGCAATGCCATGTGATAGACATAAGCACTAGGATAGAGCCTGATGAGAAACACCATGTGATGGACATAGTTACTAGGGTAGGATAGGATAAGATAAGTAGCACTATGTGATGAACATGAGTACCACTAGGATTGACATGATTGATTTGATTGGATACAGGAGTACTTACCCCAGATTGAGTCTAGAGAGAGATTCCCTATGGCACAATAGTTACGAACAAAGTTGGTTGTTGAGGATCACGCCGTGATCAAGGCGATGGGATTGAGACACATTATGTATATGCCTGAGATTTGGGCAAACACAAGATTGTTAACTACTTTGGTGAAAAGATGGTCCCACAGGGTCTACAAGAGGGGGCAGACAAGATGATCTAAGGGTTGGTCCTTCAGGAGCTCAGATTCCTTCAAGGCTAGTTGGCTCTGAGGGAGGGTCTTCATCATAGCTCTATTGTATCCCATTTTGTATCAATTTTTGTATGATGATGTAGACACCTTTGGGTGAATTTGTAGCCATATGAGATATTTTGATATCATTGTAGCATGACACATTTATATATATATATATATATATATATATATGAGATGATCCATTCCTTGTGGCAGCTATATGCATGTGTTCTTGTGTGATGTTCTATATGCTTTATGATGATGTGATATGATGCTTATGATCTTATATGATGATGCATGTTACATGTTTTATTACAAATACGATGATGCTTATGATTCTTAATGTGATGGATATGTACACGATGGAATGCAATATATATATATATATGTATGTATGTATGTATGTTGTGTATGATGCAAATGTAAAATGCAAATTGATGTGTGCTTATGATTTATTTACATGATGAGACACATGATACATATATTATTATTTTTTTATCTTTTTATGTTTTATATGAGAATGCAAATGCTAATTAATGATACATGTAGGATGTGATGTGATTGTAATATCTAATGTATGCATGAAATGCTAATATGTGGTCATGCAGGTGCAAACTACATGAAATGCGGATATTTTTGGCATGTCATTATACTCTGGCATGTCATTATACTCTGGCATGTCATAGTGGGCTACATGGACTCAAGAAGGACAATGGAGGTCAATAAAGAAAGGGGGATGAAAGATAGAATATATGGAAGTGAAAGAGATTCTTGTGCTATTATCATCATTAAGCTTTATTATGGCAAATAGGTTATGACAATCTAGGTATAGGTTCGACCTAGAAAGTTAGTGTGCCCATTTGCATGGAGATTAGGCAGTCGTAAATAAGGAATGCCTCAGTTCACACTAGACTCACGGTGTTCGCATATCCTTGGACAAGTCATAGCATTACTAAGAGACAAACCACGGACAACAAAACAATAGGTGAACATATCCCATCCTTGCCTTTCTAGTCAAAGACATCCTGGAGATAGAATCTCTAGTCAGAGACATCCTGGAAAAGCTAAAAGACATGTCACCTTAAAAGATGAAATCAAAAGAAAACCAAGACTTGAAACCAACACACAAAGAAATACTCAAGTTATTTTTGTTTCTTGCCACATATGTTAACATGTTTGATTTGGTCACAATGTTGTTATCCCGATAAAGGACAAATTATACTAAAAACCGTGTTGCTACTAAAGTCTGCTGAAAGATTTGTTTTGTTGAAAGCCCAATGTTGTTGGTGTCTCGTCTGAAAATGATACTTTATTGTGAATAAGATCACAACTTTATTGTGGATTAGCGATGCAAATGACTTCTTATTGCAAATTGTGCATGAAAAGAAGGAGGAATGAAAAGACGATGATCCTCAAAACATGTGATGCTCAGGGTACCACTTCCATCACTAGATTTAGGATTTTTCACCAGTTATAGATTGGACCTAATTTATTATGGAAGGAAAGGGCAAAAAGAGAGGTTTATTATCAATGGCTAACCAATGTTAGGTAGATCAATAACAAGCCATGATGAGAATGGGTAAATTTATTATGGATGGATAGGTTGTGAGTGTGTGCAAAGTGAAAGGATGAGATTGAATCCTGAAGGAGGGAGGAGAAATGTCTCTACACATTGCGTCAGTAACCCGATTTTCACCATGTTACTTGCTCATGGTGCCACTGACTGAAGTGATTTTCATCGTTGGACGGATTTATTTCTTTTAAATTTTTTCAATTTTTTTAATTTTTTGTGTCACAAGGCGCTTGTTTGCCAGGTTTTCACCAAGTAACGATTTCTTTTATTTTTATGATTTTTATTTTTATTTTTTGTATTTTTGATAAGGGATATTCTGAAAAAATTGTGTAAAACTTCAAAGGTCTGTGTTTTTTATAGGATCCTCCAAAGGTTCTACATCTAGTGTTGAGATTTGATATGCACCTGATCAATAGACTATTGTGATGACGTAAGGACCAAGCCAATTTGGTTTGAACTTGCCCTTCTTCTCATTGTCTTGCTGATTTTGAGGATTTTCTCTGAGAACTAATTCACCTACCGAAAATGTGTGAGGCTTTACCTTATTATTGTAGCTTCGACATTTCTTGACTGAATGATGTGTTGCTCCCTTGATTGTCTTTCTTGATGAAGGAACTATGGTAAAATTACTAATGTGTGAACTACATAGGCCCATATGCGTGTCACCTAAAGAAGTTTGGGCATCCCTGATAACAAAGTCCTTCAAGGAATTTCCATTAATTATCCATTGATGTGATATATCACCAAAAGGGAATGAATTAGTGGAACAAGTGGATGAGGAATGAAGGCTTATGATTGTGAAAAGTGAAAGTAGGATGGCATGATGGAGACTTTGGATCAACAAGTATACCTTTTGAATTGAAATTTTAGAACATTTTCCCCCAGTTATTTTGGTATTAGGGGAGATCAACTCTTGTTCTTTTTCCTTCATAGGATTTTTATCCTCGACTTTGATTTTTGCAGAGTCCAATAGCTTTTGATTTTAATTTGGACTTAAAGAACTTCTCTTTATTTTTTAGTTTTAGATTTTTCTTTTCAAAGCTTGATTTTTTATGCCCAATAAGTAAGGGATTTTGTAATTCTTGTTGATCCAAGTCTAGAAGTGGAGTGGAAATTGAATGAGTGGATGAAATGGTAAGGCTATATGAGTTCTCAAGAGGTTTGGTGATATATTCAATAGATTATTCATTGGCACCACTCTTAGGACTGTTCATATCAAGAGTTGCTTGCACCACTAGAGGAGATTTACATTCAGACTTAGTAGCCACAACACTAGGTGGTTCATACCCAATTCCTTGGCATTGCAAAATGTTTGTAGGTTATTCCTATTGACTAAATGTCTAGGGAGAAAGTGGGAGTTGATCAACATGAAATATATACTCACCACATCCCATGTCTTTAACCTTGAATTTTACTTTGAGCTTTGTTTGCTTTGATGTAGAAGCTTTCAAGGACTTTGGATCCACATATGCTAATGATGGATTTGCTTTGCTATTAATTGGAATTATTATCTCTATCTTGGTCATAGGTTATTGCAATATATGAACAGATTTGGATCACCTTTTATTGTTACTTCAACTCCATTGTAAGGAAATTTGATACATTGATGATATGTTGATGGTACTGCTCTCATTTCATGTATCCATGGACGTCCCAAGAGTATGTTATATGTGAGATCTAGATCAAGGACTTGAAAATTGGCATCCTTCGTGACTGGCCTAATTCTCAGAGGTAAGGTGATTGTTCCTTTGGATGAGCATTCTTCGTCATCATATGCTTTAATGGTGATCTTGTTCTTTGAATTCACAGTTTGTTCAAAATATCCCAATTGTTTAATAGTATTCAATGTACAAATGTTCATACCTGCTCCTCCATCTATCAAGAATTTTTTAATATGATTTTTATGGAAAAAGGCTTCAATGTAGAGGGGTGCATTGTGTGGTTGGCATATGGAGACATCATCAGCTTATGTAATTTTGTGAGGCAATGTGAAGTGGAAAGATATCTCACCATGGCTTGAAATTGGTCCATGTTTAGATCAGTGGGTACGAAGGTCTCTCTCAATGCTTTGTCAAGAATGGCCTTATGTGAAGGGGATATACACAAAAGCTCAAGGATGGAAATGAGGGCAGGTGTCTTCCCTAACTGCTCTACAAGGTCATACTCATTCTTCGTAGATGATGAAGTTGTGCTCTTATATGGAATAAATTGCAAGGTGACTTTACCTCGACAGGTTGTGACATTACATTCAAAGGTTTCATTTTTGGATAATGAAGAAGATGGTCCAATACCTTTTAAAACAACCTTACTCCTTTGTGTAGAACCTTTGGGAGTTTTGTCCTTTATGATAATGGTAGAAACATAATTATCCACAGAAATATGGTTAACAGTTGAGTCATAATCATAGGACATCTTAGCATAGTTGGCTTGATTATTTGTTTTGGCTTTTCCTTTGTCATGTTTGGGGAATGGCTCATTAAACATTGCATGTTCTTCATTAGAGGTATGACCATCAACTTCTATGTCACCCTTGTCAATTAGATCTTGTATAACATCCTTCAATCCGTGACAATTGCCAGTTGTGTGTCCTTTCCTCTTGTGATACTCATAATACTCATCATCATTCCACCACGCAAGTTTTACTTTTGGTTCATAAGGTGGATTATCTGGTAGTTTTATGAGCTTGTTTGTAACTAATTTCTTGAATGTTGTCTCAAGTGGCTCTCCCAATGGAATGTATTTTATTTAATATTTTGATGGTCTTTGAGTGTTCACTTGATTGCTTGTACTGGATGAACTTGCACTAGGAAAAGTTACTTTTGGTTTTACAACATTTGCATCTACTACCCCATCATTAACTGTGTTCTTATTCTTGTTCCAAAAATAAGGTTTTTCTTTCCCAATTGATTCATCTTTGTTCTCTTTGAATATATTAATTGCACCATGTTCAATAAGGACTTTCTTTGTTGCCAATCCTTTTTCAATGACCTGTTTGAAAGTAGACAAACAAGCTTTTCTTAGCTCATATCCAATATCCTTGTTGACATTTTGAGTGAACATTTCTACCATTTGTTTTTGTGGGATATCACAAGAGCATCGACTAGAAAGACCTATCCATCATTGTAAGAATGAAGAAAAAGATTCCCCACTTTTTTGCTTATTATTGCATAAGGTAGTCACTAACACATCTATTTCGATGTTATATGAAAAGTGTTGTATGAAAGACTCTGCTAGATCACTCCATGATTTGATTTCAGGTGGAAGTTGGGAGAACCATTCCATAGCTTGTCCACCTAAACTTTGTGGGAAGAATATCATCAAGAATGTTTTTTCTCCTGGTACCTCAATGCAAGTTGTGAAAAATTTCCCTATGTGTACCTTAGGATCCCATTTGCCTCTATACTTATCAAACTTTAGTGTTATTAAATATGGATGAAATGGAGGAATTGGAATGCTTCTATCAAATGGTTAAGGACATATGTCTTTCATTGTGTATTGTTGCTTTGGTGTATTCATGTCTTCCATTTGCTTTTGTAAATCCTTGATTTGTTATTGCAAGTAATTCTTGGGTAGTGTCTTTTCTCTTTGATCTAGTCGCATGCCTAAGACACTGGGCGGAGGAGGAGGGAGATAGTGCATGTATGGATGATATTGATCATAGATGTGTTCATATGGAGGAGGGACATAGTTGTAGCTTGCATATGGACCACTTGGCATGGTATTATAGTGAGAAGTACTAGGTCTAGGACAATACATGTTATCACTATAAGGATAAGAGGTATCATAAGAGTGATCTTGAGTATTGCCCCCAAATCTAACATGGGGTCTCCTCGTGTCATGATTTTGAATGTTCGCTTCAGTGTAGTTGTATGAATTGGTATGATCTTGGGTATTATCATGGTCAGGTGTAGTGGTAGTTCTCCTCCATGGGCAAGGATGACTGTGAGGTTGTTCATGAGAGTTCCTAATAAAATTAGCATGAACATAGGTATTGGGAACTTTTGGTTTTTGAAATAACGATGAAGGTGACTCAGGCACGAAAATCTCTCTCCTATTGCCACCATTATTTCCTTGATTAGGGTCCTCCTCTATAATATGTGATACATCAAAATCGTACAGTAGTTTCATTCCACTTTGTGTCATGATTCGAAAGATGTATTGTCTATCTCTTCTCATGATTTCTTCAACCAATCTATTGAACCTTGGGTCTATAATGTTCTCTTCAATGTCTATGGAAGTGATAGATACATTTTCATTATCATTGGTGTTCTCATTGTCATTGGATTATAAAATTCGTCTCCATCAAACTCATAAGTACTCATGTAAAGAGATCTTAGAGCTTCTTCGACTTCTCTTCTAGACCTTTGGGAACGGGTTTCAACCATGAACTTAACCTTAGCTAAAAGGAAAGATGAAAGAAAATATGAATACTATGAAATAATAAGAAAGGATATGAGATGACAAGAATATAGGGTTGTCTTGCAATGTCCAAAAGTGTAGGTTCAAGATATGTGTGATCTAAAGCAAGGTGTGTCTTCCAAAGAGATGATAGATCTCTTGACAAGGTAAGTTGACCTTGACCAAAGATGACCAAATGGGACCCTAAGATGATATATATGATGTGGGAACCTTTTGTTGATATGTTGTAGTAAGTTTGCAAGATATGATGAGAACAACAAAGCAACATTTTGACTCTATTTTGGAAAATGTGCATGAGGTATTGCAAATGAAGGGAAATGACGGACAAATATGTGACCAATACTGGTTGAATGAAAATTATAAATCTCTATAGGAAATGTCTTAGAAGCTCTTTAAATATCAAAACTTAATCCTATTTTTCTCTTTTCAAGTTTTGAAAAATGTTGTTCTAAAATGGAGATACGAAATTGTTATTCACAGACGTGATTTCTCAGCTTACATGCAATTTTAGGTGACACGGATGCAATTTCAACTGTTGAACTAATAATGTTATTCTTTCTGACAAAAACATGATTCTTCCCTGTGCAAATGTGATTTCCCAACTCAGACATGGTTTAAACTGACGTAGATGCAGTTTCTGATAGATTTTCTGAGTTTTTCCAAATGTGAAGTTGTTGAATGTGACCAAATCTCAATGTTGAGTGTTTTTGTGGCATGAAGACACGATGTCCAAAAGTGTATTTGTCTGATTTGAAATAAAAACATTCAAGCACAAATCCTAAGATTGGTCACGACAATAGTTGTTGGATCTCACTTGGTTTCCCAACTATGCTTATTCAAAGCGGATACTTAGATGATTGACCCCACTGGCTCCACTCCACGACACCTCTTCTCTGGGGTAGCCAAGCACCAGTCCCCATGAAAACTCCCCATGGTGAACTTTGTATCTCTACTAAGAACCGTAAGAATGTGAGACGACATCAAAGATCCGACCTCCTATACCAACAACAAGAAGGTTTTTGGCTTCTAAAACAAGGGGTTTTTAGTAAGAGCATCCATTCGAGTGGCCATAATCAGTAGCGTGTTAGGATCCATTAAGGAAGGCCTCCCAGTCTTGTAGATGTTACATTCCACAAGGTTTTACATGTCACGCAGACACTGAGGGAGTCATAACACCGTTATGGCAGCATGTAACCCTTGTTGCTTGCAACTGTGTGTGTGAAAAGTGGGTAAAGTCTGCAAGCTGTAAGACACAACACTTCAATTAAGTTAATGCATGCATGGTTGGACAGATATAATCATGAATATTAAAAACCATAAAAAATCGACCTATTGCCTTCTAAAAGATGCGAGTATAGACTTGCTATCAGATTTGTCTAAGCAATACCAGTGACTAGACAACACCAAGATGAAGGATTTAATCTATATGAGCACAAGAATAAGCTAAATGTATGCAAGATTAAGCTAGATGAATGAAAGTAATAATGATTAAACTAAGTATGCAAAAAGATAAACTAAGATGCAATAATCTCAAAGCATAATATCTTCAAGGACTCCAGAGAAAAAATTGCATAATAACAATAAATCTCCAGGGTGTCTTGAATAAGAGATGAAGGTTGAATTTATAGAGACTCAAGAGAGAGACCAACAATCAAGATCGATAAACAATTTGCAGTTGAGGTTCCTCAAGAAAAATCACAATCCAAGTTAATTGAAATAATTGAGAGATCGGATTAAGTTAATCTTGAGATAAATTCCAATTATAGCCTGATTGAATGCATTCAGATTATAAGTTTGAGCTTGCATTGGAGATAAAATTAGTTGATTCCTTGCACTTGAGATAAAATTTAGTTGATTCCATGCACTTGAGATAAAATTTAGTTGATTCCATGCACTTGAGATAAAAATAGGTGATTCCATGCACTTTTCTTTAATTTGCTCAAGATCTTCATTTAGAAAAATCCTTTTCAATGTAGCCGAACCTCTTTCCTCAAGAAAAGATTTGAGTTTTAATTTTAGAGAAAATGATTAATTCAATTTAATTGCTTTTTCTTAAATTTCAAGTTATCTCAATTTTAGAAAAAGAAATATCTTAAGTTTGATTTCTTTTCTCATTGTAATTCCTTTCTTTTGTTTTCAAATTAACTCTTTCTTTTGTAGATTAATTCCTCTTTTTGTGATTAATCTTTTTTTGTAAATTAGTTCCTCTTTTTGTGATTAATCTCTTTTTATAAATTAATTCCTCTTTTTGTGAATTAATCTCTTTTTGTAAATTAATTCCTCTTTTTGTAAATTAAATGGTAAATTTATTTATTAATTAAATATGCTAGGATATTTAATTAAATAAATAGAATAATTGATCAAAAATATTTACTTGGAATGATTTAATTAATTAAATAAATATTTAATTAATATAGAGTGATTTATGTGCCATGTAACATTAATGATTTAAGAATTAATTAATTAGATGCTCAAGGTTGATTTAATTGCCTTTGGTTAGGACCTTGGTGATGTTGTCGAGATTAGGGGCCCATGGTTTAGGTGACCATTTTTAGGGTATTACATTTGCCCCTCTTTGAATTAATGTGCGAGCAGCGCGTTGGTTCAAAGAATAGTTGATGTCAAATAGATAGCAGTTCTGAACTTGATGGATCACAAATCGATGAAGAGAGAGATGTTCAGCAAGATTTGAAGCGATGAAACAGAACAAATTTGATTAAAGCGATACCAATCCTGAACTTGATTGAACTAGGACCGACGCAGAGCGAGATACTGTTCTTGAACTTGATTGATCAAGAAACGAGCATCGATCTAGAAAATGATTGAGCGAAGAGACGAAACCGATTCCGAACTTGATTGAACAAGAATCGACTGAGAAAAGAGAGAATGTCCAGCTTGATTTGATGTGATGAAACTGAACACCGATTTGAAGATTGATTCAGATAAGGACAAAAATTGTTATGCCCCTAGAGATTGCTTTATTTGACATTGAAGAATCTCAACTTAATACGACGTGATTGAGTTAAGATGCCCCTAGTAACAAGGTTTAGTTGATTTTCTTGGAGTGAAAAGATTTATGTTCGACTTTAGTTGAATATTTGAAAAAAATTCTCGACTTTGAATAATGATAATCACTAAAAAGATGTAATGAGTATGCCCCCTTGGGAGATAAATCGAAAGATAGCAAGGGTAGAATCATTTTAGGCAATTTTCAAAAGATAAGAAGTTGTAGCAATGATAATTTGAGAACAAAGATTGATGTTGAAGATTAAAATCAGAGTTGATTTGAGAATTAAATTAAGATTTATAATTGAATTGAGCACAAAACAATTCAAAAATTGACTTGAGGATGAAAGTGCTAAGTGGTCAACATTGTAAATTTTGAATAGAAAATTGATGTCATATTACAATTTTGATCCCGAAAATGAACTTAGGACAGTCGATTTAGTCAAGGGTGCAAATTTTATGTCTATCGGATCAAGTTTAAAAATTAGGGTTTGGGCTATATAAGGGGTTCAATGTGTCATTGTCAATTCATTTTAACCTCTCAAAGTTAAAAATTTGAAAAACCTCCTGCGAAGAAAATTGGCAATTCCAATTCAAGAGTATCGATTCGAGCGCCAGAGACAACATAATTGACCACGGAACTACGCCCCAACAGGAAGTGATCGATCTTAAGCCTTTTGAATTTCTTTTTTTTTTTAATTTTTGTTGAATTTTTCATTTTGAATTTCGTTTGAAGTTGGAATGTGTCATTTTATCGTTCGGTGTTATACGCTTTATCGTACGAGTTTCTGGAATTTTTTGTTTTATCGTATGGGCATATAGTGTTTGTCATCTCGTGTTTACCCTTGTTTCATATGAAAATGTGCTTAAGAGACCACTTAATCATGTAACGTGATATTTTTTGTCGTATGAGAGTGTTTTCTCATGTTGGTCGTCGTGTTTGCTCATATGAGTTGTTGCTTATTTGTGGTAACTCGTATGAAAAATAAGTATGTTTGAAGGTCTAAACAACAAATTTTGATTTTGAATGTTGTAAATTTGGATTCTTTAGCATGTTTAACACATTCTTAGCACAAATTTGACCACGTACTGATGATTTGTGTGTTCGATTTTGCAGATTCAGTTGCCTAATATTCAGTTTTGGTGTACATTTCCGCCGACGATAAGATTAGTGCGTGATTTATCAGATGCATAAAGAGGTCACATAGGATTGTGTGGATTTGGGTATTTGTTACAGATGCCCGATATCCTTGTGAATCATGGTATGTTGACCGCGTTAGTTGAGCATTTTTATTTTGAGCATAACACATTTCATTTGTCGGTGGGAGAGATGATAATCACTCTGGAGGATATTGAGAATTCCTTTTGTTGGAGATAAAGTAGATTATGATTCTACTCCACGACCGAGTATTTTGGCTCTTAGATGTATATTCCATGATGAGACTATCCTTGATCGTGCTATCACTTGGGATGATTTGATGAGCAGGTATGGTGCAGAGTACCCTCTGGCTTGCATTTTGGATGGCATGATTGGTTGTTTTGTTATGCCTGACAGAGGACAACAGGTTTTTTGTGTGGATGGGGCAAAATCTTAGAGAGATTGTTGACGCATCCAATTAGATTTAGGTGGGGTTCATGCTTACTCACCCATATGTACCATGAGATGCATGAGATTGTCTATCGTGAGGGGAAGAGCATGGTAGTAGGTGTCCTAGTTTTGCAGATATGGGCATGGGAGCATATCTCGGTTTGCAGACCTATAGTCGATGATTCTAGAGAGGCACATCATCCTATCGTATGTTGTTACTCAAGTTATGTCACATAGCCCCACTTGGGCAAGACTGATTATTGGAAAAGGTAGTTGGATGACTTGATAGTTGTAGTATGGAGACCATATAGGGGTCTAGAGTTGTGGGATTATTGGAGGGCACAGCGGAAAGATATGTTTATGACTAGACTTCTCATTGGCAGAGTGACTACTATTATTGAGTGATTTGTAGTATCTAGGGTTGTGAGATAGTATGGGAGACCACAGAGTATATCCAAGGAGTTCAGAGTGTATGCTAGATATGGGGAGGAGGAGAGACGAGGATGGGCACCGAGACTATCATATGCATTGAGCATGCAGGAGTTGTTGGGTTTACAACCGCAGAGATGGGATTACCTGGATGATGTGGCAGACATGGAGGTATTGCCCCAGTATAGAGATTGGATTTATCGACACCCTTTTTTTCTATTTATAGATCCTAGAGAGCACGCACCTCTTATAGATCAAGTTTAGGAGGATGCATCAGCACAGGCATGGGTACCAGGTCAAGTACAAGAACTAGTACAAGGACGGAGAGTGGATGTACCTAGATGGAAAGGAGGAGATCCTAGAGCTAGTAGTAGCAGGGCACCAATGGGAGGTTGATAGCAATAGAGAGGGAAGGTTGGCTCCTTAGGAGTTATTGGGGTTGAGGCTGGCAGTTCTAGGGTAGCAGAGATTGGAGGTGAGGAGGAGAGAGAAGCTCCTAGGCAGGTTAGGTAGTGGAGGGATGAGCAAGGAGGTGGAGAGGGGGATATGGGGAGAGAGCAGGAAGTGCCAAATGTAGTACAGTCTTTGAGGGTGAGGGTGACAACTTTGCAGTCACAATTGACAGTGGTGCAGATGCAACTGGCAGAGAGAGATCGATAGCTCGCAGAGATGAGAGAAGAGTGAGATGCCCTTTAGCAAGAGGTTTTGCATTAGATGATTCATGCATCTTATTATGTTGCATCTTATAGCATAGCATTCCTAGTAGTGCAGCAGGTTGTTTCATATTCTCAATATATGGCTCGATTTGAGGGAGCTAGGGAACCCAGACAAGACGTCGATCAGTAGGCACCACCTCCTCCACCTGGCAATGAGGGAGAGGCAGAGAGATAGATTTGTTATACCTCCTAGATTTTTTTATATACCCCATTTTTGTAGCTTATATGATTCTTGCTCCGATGAGACATTGTGTATGACAGTTGATATCATTTGTACTCTTAAACGCTGAGATTATGACGAGATATACGAGCTCTTGATTTGATTTCATTATACTTGTGTTGATTGATTATGAGATGTCTTTCTATATGATTTATTCTATGTGTATGCATATCTTTTAGTATGCATGTATGTAATGGAGATGAATATGGATGTTGTTTTTATTTTTTTCTTTTTCATATGCAAATAAATGATGAAAATGAGTAGCTAGTAATGCAAATGTTTAATTTTTCATGCAATAATATGAATGCAAATAAATATATAATAAAATGTATGGATCTATATAAGATGCTCATGTATGCAAATAATATCTCAATACACAAGTACTCGATTGGAGAAATGATGATGAAAAAGGGTACCACTTAGCTAAGAAATAACGATTACTTCAGACTTTCATTCAAAAGATAAAGAGATCTTTGTTATCATGCTGAAATCACCTGAAATGCATAAAATTTTAGAATGAATGCAACTTAAACTTAGTCACTGGATTTGGTATGCTTAATTTTCATCACTGAGTGTTTTACAAACAAAGCAGGCAAAACAGAGTTCCTTCCTTTTCATATGCAATATTAATTATCTTGTCCGCAATGACCCTTTTATCGATCATATCCTTGGATAGATTATGCATGCATCTGGTTTGCACATTAAAGAAATTCCCTCAAAATAGACAAAGAAATGACTCCAGCCTCCCTGTAGCACACAAATAAGCAGAGTCAAGGTATGTGTGGTGATTTCACCTTGATGTGAATGCACCTATCACAGACATCCAGTTGATTAGATGTTTCCAGATCATCAGAATCATTCCTACAAGCAAAAAACAAAGAAAAGAATTATGCCCCCAATCCTTGCTCCTCTTAGGTAAGATAGACTTCCTCGAGTTACTCAGAGGGAATAATAATCAAAAACCAATGTAAAAGACAACACAAAGAAAATTTCAATCATATCTCAAACAGTTTAATGATTATTTTCAATAGTCTTGTTTTGCTTGTTTACTCTGTGATAAAATGTTACAGTAGTTTGGAGACAGGTGATTAACGTGGATTGGATGACCTGGTACTACCAACAGAAAGATGACTTGGTTAAACTTCTTAGCACATTATAATTGATCATTTGATTACCCTAAGACAAGTCGTTGATCAGTTTCAAGCCATGAGGGTTCCAAAAGAACCAGGATGTCACAAAAGCAACTAAAAAATATGTACAAGCTAAAGCAAAGATACAGGAAAGCAGGAATGAAAATGGAAAATGCCAAATTTGCATTGATAGATGGAGCGTTGTAAGTATGAGAGGTGCCTGTTTACTAGGTTTTCACTTGCTTGGCAAAGATCCTTTTTTTATATATTTTTGTATTTTTTAGTTGTATAGGTTGCTGGAGCAGAGAATACTAAGTGAATAATTTCTTCAAGTGGATGGTGTTGATCAGTTCACAGATGTTTTCTCCTTCTGATATTGAGAGTTGATAAGCACTAGAACCAAAGACTGTAGTAACAATGTAGGGACCCAACCAGTTGGGTTCAAACTTCCCTTTGTTGTCTCAAAACTGTTGATTTTTATGATTCTCTCTCAAAACAAGGTCACCAACCTGAAATTCTCTTTGTCGAACTTTCTTGTTATAACCTCTAGACATTTTATTTTGGTACACTCTTAGATGATCAAATGCCACTTGTCGATGTTCATCCACCAACTCGAGCTCTTGCAATCTAGATATTTTGTAGTCTTCATGAGTAACAAGACCTTGCAAAGAAACTCTCAAAGGTGTTTCCACCTCGATAGGCAAGACTGCTTCAGATCCATACACAAAAGAAAAAGGTGTAGCCCCAGTAGGTGTTATGATACTTGTTCTATAAGCCCATAGTACAGGATTGAGTTGCAGATGTCAATCCCTTCCAGATTTGTTTACCATTCTGTAGAAGATAGTAAGCAGATTTTTGTTAGATGCTTCAACTTGTCCATTACCTTGAGGGTAGTATATGGATGACCAGTGTTGTTTGATTTTGAACTTTTCATAGAGCTCATCTAGATCTTTGTTTTTAAACTGCCCTCCATTGTTAGCCACAATTGAAGAAGGGATCCCATACCTGCAGATGATATAGTCAAGGTTGAATAGAGCTACTTTTTTACTAGTTTCTTTGATTAGCGGAACCACTTCAACCCACTTAGTGAAGTACTTAGTGGCAGTTATGATAAACTTGTGTCCATTAGATGATGTAGGATAGATTTGGCCAATGAGGTCAAACACCCATTGTTGAAAAGGCCAATAAGTGATGAAAGGTATTAGATCCCTTGCTAGAGCATGTATGAGATTTCCATGTAGCTGACACTTCTCACAAGTTTTAGCAAATTTTATAGCATCTTTCTTCATATCTGGCCAGTAGTAGCCAACCCTTAGCAGTTTCTGAGCTAGAGTGAGAAGGTTTGAATGAGATCCACAAATACCTTCATGGACTTCAGATAACGTGCATTGGGACTCTTTAGTTTCTAGACACCTAAGAAAAGTACTATCCAAACCTTGCCTATATAGATCATTAGCGATGATGACATATCATGAAGCGTTTTGGATTAGGTTTATTTTCTCATTACGAGTAAGATTAGCAGGGATAATTTGGTCATGCAAGTAAGAGTAAAGGTGTCTATAGCGAGATGAATCATGGCCAATAATAGAATAGACCATCTAGGACTCAGGGGAATCGTAAGCAAGATAATGTAACTCTTCCACTAGGAATTCATAGCGGAACTCAGATTCTTGTAGTTGTGGTATAGATGCCAAGGTAGCCATAGCATCTGCTGATCTAGAAATATGTTGAAATGATACAAAGGTAAAGTATTTCTTGAGGTCATCAACCATTCTTTTATAGGGCATCAGTTTCTCATCCTGATTCTGATATATATATCATTGATCTGATTGATAATCAGCTGAGAGTCTCCATAGATGTATAACTCAACAACTTTCCATTTGATAGCTAGCTTGATTCCATTTACCAAAGCTTCATATTCTGCAATATTGTTGGTACAAGGAAAGAGAATCATGTACACCTATGGGATCAAATATCTCTGAGGAGTGATAAAAATTATTCCAACACCAAAACCTTGTTGAGTGAAAGACCCATCAAAGAACATTTTCCAGGATCGCTGAGTAAGGTGCATGATGGATTCATCCAAAAATTCTATGTGCAAAGGTTGATTGTGTTGGTATTTTGGTAAGGTTTTGTCATTGATGTCAACACCTACTAAACCTTATCAACGTTGGCACTTTGGAGAATCAGCAACATTCACCGACAAGCAAATGACTTATGCACAGTCACTGGTATCTGGTACACCGACAAGATATAATGATCATCGGTACTTGGAATGGCATGGAAAACACTTGGTTATGTTGAAGACATCATTTGGACACCTTGTCTTGGAGATTTGATTATTGGTATATTCATATTTGCATATTTGTTGTTACCAGAAAATAGGTCCAGGTTATACACTGGCAGGTTTATCTTTTCCAGATCAGCATGGCACGCTATGGAGATGATTTATTATTGTTGTAAATGCATTAAGCCAACATGTTGAATCGGTTATTGCATTGGGCATTAATTTAATTGTAAATTGATTTTATTGTAATATCTTTTAGAGCCGACCTACTGAAATTGTTCCTAGGTTATGATATAAATGTAAGATCTTATTTGTAAGATCGGATGTGGAATGTGAAAAAGAATTGTGTGAAGGTATATGCGAGATTAAGCAGAGCTATACACGCAGACATAATTTGAAGGTGAAGCAAGGTTTTTGTGAAAGCAAATCAGAACTACACTGGTACTGAATCTAGCATATGAAGATACTATTTTGACCAGTACATCCTTATTGGATTTAACCATCCAATTGTAGTCAATGTGACTCCTATTTTGTGATTGAGCAGTGAGCTCTAGGTGCTTGGCCTTTCTGCATGTGCAGACCCCATTTGTATACACTTACTATCTGCAATAGTATCATCTGATTGTGGGTAAGGTTTCCCACCGTGGTTTTTCCCCTTACAGGGTTTCCATGTATAAATATTGGTGTTAAGTGTTGTGGATGACTTTGTCTTTTTGTTTCATGCATTAATCTTTATCGGTATTGCAATTATCTGATAAAACTGTCCATCGGTATAAAAGACTGGTTCATCGATATTAAACAGTAAGTTGGTTAAGTTGTTTTTGTTTTAAATTTATTTGACAACTGATTCACCCCCCCTCCCTCTCAGTTGTCTCTGGGACCTAACAATTGGTATCAGAGCTTAGTCCTCTTTTGCAGAAGTTTAATAGCTTGAGGAGATCTAATGTCTACTAACTATTTCAGGAAGGACAGTCCTAAACTTGATGGAACCAACTATGGCATATGGAAGATCGGAATGGAGACACATTTAAATTGCATTGGAAAGGACATCTGGGATGTTACAAAGAATGGCTATACTGCTCCTACTCAAAGCCAGCCTAATCCACCTAACTTGACTAAAGATGAAGAAAATGATTGCAAAGCAAGAGAAGCACTTTTGAGCGCATTAATAGATCAGCAAATCATGGGATTATCAGATAGATCAACTACTAAAGCTATTTGGGATCATTTGGAAACACTGAATGAAGAAGATTCCATAGTCAAAATTGCAAAGCTTGAAAGCTTCCGGGTCAGGTATGAAAATCTGAAAATGGAAGAAGATGAAAGGGTTTCTGCTTTTATGGAAAGAGTTAATGAAATTATTCTAGGTATTAAATGTTGTGGAGGAACCTTAAGTGAAGATGAAATTGTTTCAAAAGTTTTAAGAGGATTGCCACCGGCATATAAAATGAAGGTCACTACTATAAATGAGTTAAGAAAAATGTCTAATACATCAGTAACTAGAGATACATTGATTGGAAAACTTTCAGCCTTTGAAATTGAGGAATTTGGTCCTGTTGCTACTATAAAGATAGATTTAGCCTTTAAAGCATCAACATCATCTGCATCATCATTTGACAAATCTGATTGGAAAGCCTTTTATGCAAGAGAACTTCAAGAAAGTAGGAAAGAAAATGAAGAACTTGAAGCACTATTTGCAAAGAAAATGCCTAAAGGTCCAGTTGGAAGTAAGTATAAAGGTAAAGCACCCTTTAAATGTTTTAAGTGTAATGAGATTGGTCATAAGGCTTCAAGATGCCTTGATAGACATGCTAGACTAAGAGAAGAAGCTAGAAGAACATACAAACCTAACCCTAAATATCAGAGATACAGATTTAAGAAGAATAAAGATAAATCTTGTTATCTTGCTGATGAAGGAGTGATTGATGATTCTGATGAGGATCCGGTAGACAATGGATGGGTTTTTGTTGCTATAACAGAAGATCAACCGGCACGCACAGTCCAATCGGTAGAGCAAGCCTTGGCAGCTAAAATTGAAGTAAAGGATGAATGGATCATTGATTCAGGATGCTCACATCATATGACAGGTGATAAAGGTAAATTCTTGAACTTTCAAGAATATAATGGAGGTCTAGTGAGATTTGGAGATGATAAAGCTTGTCTAATCAAAGGTAAAGGTACAATATTTCTTGATGGTAAGCATAATACTGACAATGTTTACTATGTTGAAGGTTTAAAGCATAATCTTTTGAGCGTTGGTCAATTAGTTGAGAAAGGATTTTAGTTACAATTCAAAAATGGAAAATGCAAAATCATGAATAGAACTGGTTTAGAAATTGCAACCGGTAATCAAACTAGAGGTAATATCTTTCATTTGAATAACAGTGAAAAGACATGCTTGATTGCACATATTGATGAAAGTTGGCTATGGCATAAGAGACTCTGTCATGTAAACTTTGATTGCATGGTAAAAATCAGTACTACTAAGGCAGTTAGAGATTTGTCTAAAATTGTCAAACCTCACAATACAGTATGTAAGGAATGTTAATTTGGAAAACAAGTTAGAACTACCTTTAAAAGTATTCCAGAAAAATCCAATAATGCTCTTGACTTAATTCATACTAACTTATGTGGTCCAGCTAGAACCAAAAGCTTGCAAGGTGATAGATATTTCATGCTAATCATTGATGACTATTCTAGAATGTGTTGGGTTACTTTTCTGAGTGAAAAATCGGAAGCACTTGGGAAGTTCAAACTGTTCAAAGCAATGGTAGAAAATGAAACCGGTAAGAAAATAAAATGTCTAAGATTAGATCAAGGAGAAGAATTTACATCTAAGGAATTTAATGCATTCTGTGAAGTGAATGGAATTAGAAGATAGCTATCAGTACCTTAGACACCACAGCAAAATGGAGTTGTTGAAAGGAAAAACAGAACTATCTTGGATGCAGCTAGAAGTATGTTATCAAAAGCAAATCTACCACATGTATATTGGAGAGAAGCGATAAGTACAGCGGTCTATACATTCAACAAAGTTCACATCAAAGGTGAAACCGGTAAGACCCCTCATGAACTATGGTTTGGTATTACTCCTACTCTTAAATATTTCAGAATATTTGGAAGTAAATGCTATATTAGAAGAGATGAGTATATTGGGAAATTTGATCCTAGAAGTGATGAAGGAATATTTATTGGTTATTCATCTAAGAGTAAAGCATATAGATGTATAAACAAAAGATTGCAGAAATTGTTGAGAGTACAAATGTGAAGATTGATGAACATTTCAGAGGAACTTCAAGGTATATAGATTCTGTACCGGCAACATAAATTCTAACAAATGAACCTACACTGAACCCACCTGTACAGAATGAAGATCCAGTTACACCGGTATCATCTGAAAATTCCACTATGACTAAGGAACAACAGCAAACAAAGACACCCCGGTATGTAAGACTAAATCATTCTGAAGATCAAATAATTGGAAACAAGTATAAAGGAGTTATGACAAGAGGAATATTGGAAAATGAAGAGGTATGTCTTATTTCTCAAATTGAACCATCATCAGTTAATGAGGCATGTGAAGATAAACACTGGATTAAAGCTATGGAAGAAGAATTAGAACAAATTGAGAAGAATAACACTTGGACATTAGTTCCCCGGCCTAAAGATAAAAATGTAATTGGAACCAAATGGGTATTCAGAAACAAACTTAATGAAGATGGTAAGGTTATTAGAAATAAATTAAGACTAGTGTGTGAGGGATATTCTTAGAAAGAAGGAATTGATTACAATGAGACCTTTGCACCGGTAGCCAGAATTATTTTTGGCTTTTGCAGCACACAAGAACTACAAAGTATATCAAATGGATATTAAATGTGCATTTCTGAATGGAGATCTTGAAGAATAAGTTTACATTGAACAACCTGGTGGATTTTCTTTGACAGATAACAAAGATATGGTTTGCAGGTTAAAGAAAGCTTTGTATGGATTGAAACAAGCTCCAAGAGCTTGGTATGCAAGATTGGATAAATTTCTTTTGAAGATTGGTTTTTCTAAAGGTAATGTTGACAGCAACTTATATTATAAAGTGACTAATGATGACATCTTGGTTATAGAAATTTTTGTTGTTGATATAATCTTTGGAGGAGAAGATGGACTATGTAAAGAATTTTCTATTGAAATGCAGCAAGAATTTGAAATGTCTATGATTAGAGAAATAAAAAAAAAATTAGGATTGCAGATTTCACAGACTGACAAAGGTATATTCTTGAGTCAATCCAAGTACTTAAAGGAGTTACTAAAGAAATTTGGGATGGAGAACTCTAAACCGATAAGCACACCTATGACTAAAAATGACAAACTATCACTAAGGGATGAATCTACTCATGTTAATCCAACTAGGTACAAATCTATGATAGGAGGTTTACTATATTTGACACATACCAGACCTGATATCATGAATGCAGTATGTATTGTTTCAAGATTTCAGAGTAATCCTAGAGAAAATCATGAATCAGGAGTAAAAAGGATTTTCTGGTACTTACAAGGCACTACAAATCTTGGATTATGGTATCCTAGAGATGAAAACTTTGAATTATGTGCATACACAGATGCAAATAGGGCAGGAGATGTGGATGATAGAAAAAGCACCACCGGCGGAGCATTTTTTCTTGGAAACAAACTAGTTTCTTGGTTGAGTAGGAAACAAAGTTGTACATTCTTATCAACAACAGAATCAGAATATGTTGCAGCAGCAACTAACTGTACACAGGTACTATGGCTTAAACAAATGTTGAAAGACATAAAGGTAAAATGCAAGGAACCTATAACTATCTATTGTGATAACACTGCAGCAATTGATATATTTAAGAATCCGGTACTACATTCTAAAACCAAACATGTTTGAATCCGGTACTACATTCTAAAACCAAACATGTTTCTATCAAACTGAATTTTCTAAGGGAGAATGTTGAAGCAAAAGAAATTAAACTGGTTTATGTGAATACTAAAGAGCAGATTGCAGATATTTTCACTAAACCTCTACCTAAGGAGACTTTTGAATATCTTAGAGATCAGCTTGGGGTCATTCCCCCACTGGTAGATACTTAGAGAGTTGATTCTTGTCATCAACCGGCAAAATTAATAGAGAAATCTTTTACTCCGGCTTTGATGAGGAAGCTACTTCTCAGGGGGAGTAGTTGGTATACTAAATTGGTTTGTATTTTGTATATGAACTTGGTTTTATAATAACTTTGGCATTTGATGTCAAAGGGGGAGAGATTGGTATGGAAAAACACAAGGAAACACATGTCACTCTCAGGGGGAGAGAATGTTACTTTGAGAAAGATTACTTATATTTTGGTAATTATTGGTATTTTGGTATTTGGCATTTCTATTTTGGCACTTTGATGGTTTTTCCATCTTGTGTTTCCATCAATGCCAAAGAGGGAGATTGTTGGTATTTTGGTATGGTTTTGTCATTGATGTCAACACCTACTAAACCTTATCAACTCTGGCACTTTGGAGAATCAGCAACATTCACCGACAAGCAAATGACTTATGCACAGTCACCGGTATCTGGTACACTGGCAGAATATAATGATCACCGGAACTTGGAATGGCATGGAAAACACTTGGTTATGTTGAAGACATCATTTGGACACCTTGTCTTGGAGATTTGATTATTGGTATATTCATATTTGCATATTTGTTGTTACCGGCAAATAGGTCCAGGTTATACACCGGCAGGTTTATCTTTTCCAAGTCAGCATGGCACGCTATGGAGATGATTTATTATTGTTGTAAATGAATTAAGCCGACATGTTGAATCGGTTATTGCATCGGGCATTAATTTAATTGTAAATTGATTTTATTGTAATATCTTTTAGAGCCGACCTACTAAAATTGGTCTTAGGTTATGATATAGATGTAAGATCTTATTTGTAAGATCGTATGTGGAATGCGAAAAAGAATTGTGTGAAGGTATATGCGAGATTAAGCAGAGCTATACACGCAGACATCATTTGAAGGTGAAGCAAGGTTTTTGTGAAAGCAAATCAGAACTACACTGGTACTGAATCCAGCATATGAAGATGCTATTTTGAGCAGTACATCCTTATTGGATTTAACCATCCAATTGTAGTCAGTGTGACTCCTATTTTGTGATTGAGCAATAAGCTCTAGGTGCTTGGCCTTTTTGCATGTGCAGACCCCATTTGTATACACTTACTATTTGCAGTAGTATCATATGATTGTGGGTAAAGTTTCCCACTATGGTTTTTCCCCTTACAAAGTTTCCACGTACAAATATTGGTGTTAAGTGTTGTGGATGACTTTGTCTTTTTGTTTCATGCATTAATCTTTACCGGTATTGCAATTATCTGATAAAATTGTCTACCGGTATAAAAGATTGGTTCACCGGTATTAAGCAGTAAGTTGGTTAAGTTGTTTTTGTTTTGAATTTATTTGACAACTGATTCACCCCCCCCCCTCTCAGTTGTCTCCGGGACCTAACAGATTGTCTTCAAGCGGAGCATTAACAAGTTGATCTGCAATGACCTATCCTTTGATATCTTTGTGTTTTATATATTCAATATCAAATTCTGTAAGAACCATGACCCATTTAGCCAATCTCCCTTTAAGTGTTACTTTTCTTAAAAGGTATTTGAGTGGATCAATCTTAGCCACTAGTTTGATAGAATGTGTTAGCATGTAGTGTCTTAATTTATGTGATGCAAAGACTAATGCCAAACAAGCTTTTTATATGATAGTATAGTTCATCTCATAGGACACTAAGGTCCTGCTGATATAGTATATAACTCTTTCTCTTTTGTTCTTTTCATGGCGTGCCAAAAGTGGCCCCAGTGATGTATCAGTAGTTGATATGTAGAGAATCAATGGCTTGCCTTGAATTGGTGGCATCAATATAGGTGGATTAGAAAGATATTCCTTAATCTTCTTTAGGTGATGTTCACAATCTTAATCCCAGTTGTATGTAACTCCTTTTCATAATGCCTTTGTGAATGGTTGAGCCTTATCTGCTAGCTAAGAAATAAAGTGTCTTATTGATTGGAGTCACCCTTGTAAACTTCTCATTTGACTGACATTCTTTGGAGGTGGCATTTCCATGATAGCTTTAACTTTTTATGGATCCACTTCAATTCCTTTCGCTAAAACAATGTATCCTAGGAGCTTACTAGATGTAACCCCAAATGCACATTTCTTGGGATTTAATCTGAGTTTGAATTTTTCCATCCTGTCTAATATTTGACGTAGTTCTGATAGATGAGTCAATCTTTTCATAGATTTAACTAGAGTATCATCAACATAGTCCTCTGTGTTTTTGTGCATCATATCATGAAAAATGATTGTTGCAGCTCTTTGATAAGTAGCACCTGCATTCTTTAAGCTGAAGAGCATTATATTCCAGCAGAAGGTTCCCCATGCATAGGTGAATTTTGTTTTCTCTTGATCCTCAAGTGCAATTTTGATCTGATTGTATCTGTAAAAACCATCCATTAAAGAGTACATTTCATAACCAGTAGTCATGTCCACTATCATGTCTATGTTGGGCAGTGGAAAATCATCATTTGGACAAGCTTTGTTTAAATCTTTGAATTTTGTGCAAACATGTATTGATTTGTTAGGTTTGGAAACAAGTACAATATTAGATATCCACTCGGCATAATCAATTGCTCTGATGAATCCAACTTTTAGCAATTTTTCTAACTCACCTTAACAAGTAATGCAACATGAGGATGCATTTTTTGGAGTTTTTTCTTAACAGGTTTAACTCCGGGAGTGATAGAGAGATGATCCATTATGAGATCAGGATCCAGACCTGACATATCAACATATGTGCATACAAAATTGATCTTATTTTTCATGAAGAAATCCGAAAATTCTTTCAGTTCGTCGGCTAACAAGGATTGAGCTACATGTATGGTGTGTTGAGCTTCTTTTGTTCCAATGTTTACTAGTTGTGTAGGTTCTGTTGGATCTCAAATCAATAGATTGGATAGGTTCTAAGGAAATACCAGCTCCTATGATCAAACCCTCCAATTTGACTTGGCCAACTTATAGAGTGAACCTATTTGGTTACTAACTCTCTCACTTTAGGCTCTGCAAGACCTAGGCAGGTATACCTATTCACTAGTGGCTTTTGGTAACTAATGCTTTTCATAGAAGGATTATTTTGATCTAACTAACCCCTATCTTAGAATGGCAAAGGTTCTTGGAATAGATGTCTTTTAGATGAGTTTAAGATTGTTTTTATGGAAGCTATTCGATCTTTGTGCTTGAAATTCCTATATATGTACACTATTACTAACTAACTCTATACTTCTTACTCAACTAGTTCGTATTGCTTTAATGTAAAGGTGTGTTCATATAATGATAATTATGGTTTATGGATGACCAGTGCCTTCTTTGTTGTTTGGGCTACAGAGTCTTATATTTCTCTAGGACTTAATGTATGATTTGTGAGACAGTTTTTAAACCTACCCCCTTTGGTAAATCTGTCAGTTAGTGTTTCTTATGAGATCTGCTAAATGTTTATATTATAAACCACATGAATGAATTTAACCCTAACCTTAAGAGACCATTCAAGGAAGAACTACAAGGAACAATTACAATCCACGAGTAGATCTTTTCAATCTAAATTTATAACATAAAAACATAAACTTCACTGTAAGAATACGAATAACCTTATCTCCCTTAGATAATATCACAAACAACTGCCTACAGAAAATGAGATAATCCACAACACATATGCAAAAGAAAATGACTTATTCTATTAAAACTTCAAAATGGTACAATAGTGTGCCCCAAGGCTATAGTATATGTCCCGTCTCTAATATCCTAATGATGTCCTCATTTTACAAAATATGCTCATATAAATAAACGAGCAACACCTATACTATGAGAATTCATGTCCCTTCATCATTAACAACTTGATTACAATTGCTTAACAAAGTGAAAGATAAAGAGATTAAGCATGCCAAGATGATTATTGATCTTCGCAAAAATGGGTAATCACTTGTCTAGCATTGCTTTGAATTTTTTACCGATGTGTATCCAACCTTACACCTATGTTGTACTTCGATGAAATCATATGTCTTGATGGCTTTATCTTATGTCCTCAAAACACAATATTCCATCGACATCATTCTTTATTCGGTGAAATTGACACTATCATCAGCACTTCTCTTGGTCTCATGGATATCTTTATTTCATCAAAGCTTCGTTGTAAGTGTTTATGTCAATATAATGTTTTATCAATTCATTGAAATCTTCCTTTTCGTTGAAAATTCTTTTATTGCTAAGTCCCTCCATCATTTTATCAATGTTAGAATTCCATCAAAACACTTCTTCATTATCCGGCCTTCGTACTAGCATCGATGAAATTTCCCCTTTTGGTAAAAGAAAAATGTTCTCCTTCAACTCTTTATGTTCAGTCGATAACAAGTCATCGATGGAAATCTCTCGTGTTTCATCGATCCTTTAATCTTTGATGAGAAAGATATCTTCGGTCAACATATTTTGTGCCTCTTTGATATGCTCCTTTCCTCAAAATAGCTTCGTCGATAACATATTTGTTGGTTCCTTTGATATTACTCTTTCGACCAAACTTCTTCCCCCGGCGAGCTGTTCACATGTCTCATCGATACTATAGTTTCCTAGAAACTTCTTTATTTTATCTATGGGACAACTTTTGATCTCCTCGATGTACTTTATGTCGATGGAACTAATGTTTTCAGTGAATCCTTTTGGAGGTCCATCGCGGCCAAGGTTTGTTCGATAAGTCACTTTATTGATAGGATAATGGTAAGCTTCTTTGATAGAGTCATTTTGGTTAGACTAGGCTTTTCGGTGAAGCATGGACACCTATTACTGACAACTTTAGTTTAGGCGATGTCTTAGGGGTTTTTTGGTATCGGTGGAATTTCTAGGGTTTCTATCGAAATTATCAAGGGCATATTTAGCCTTTTATTACTCTTTTCAAAATCATCTTAACTCCTAATAAAACCATGGATTTTTTACATTTTTTAAATATGATACTCAACAGGTTCAATTAGCACTGATGATTGCTCTTGAAAGTGATCAGGAAAAATGTCAAGTATCTCACCTTCAGGCGCCTAAGAGAGGTTTTCTCCATTAGGTACATCCTTTATTTTTACTATTTTTTATTCTGACACTGCCATAGTTTGGTTTTCGCCATCAGAACTCTTATTTTTCTTTTTTTGATTTTTGCGTCTAAGATACTTGACATATATTATTGTCATGTTCTCACTTTGTTCACTGGTGGAAGAGTCCATTGGTTCAACTGCATTAAGATAACAAGCTAACATATAGTCATTGGAAAAGGTAGGTATATTCAAAGGTTGATCTTGGAGATTATATTCAATAAGCTCAAGATGTACCAGGGATAAAGATTTAATAGGTTCAAGAGAATTCACGGTATTGTCATCACAACCTCGGACCGACAAGTTGAGTTCTAGAAGACTACCTTGCATAAGCATCTTGAGACCAGGAACAATTGGAACATGCTTATCAAAGTTTAAGTTAGTATTTAGGGAACCTAACCGAACAGACCTACCACTAGCATTGTCCTCTACTTCGGACTAGACTACATATTATGGTTCGACATTAACAGGTTCAACAGACAGATTTTCAACATTCATGATGAAGTAGTCATAGTTTTGTGTCGAATAGGTAATTTCATTAATAGATCTTATTTCAGAGTGATCAGAGTCAGAAGATGAAGCCTCTGACTCTTCTTCAAGTGGCTCAGTGAAAGCATGTATAGTATCAATGTCTACATCTTTGATATTGCAAGTTCCTTCATGATTCGGTGCAATGATCACTTGTAGTTGACATACCTGTTGACATAACCTCGATGACTCTATTAGTCTCTGTCATCTTTTCCATTCAACTTCCTTTGGACTAATGACTGACCCTGCCTTAGCCTCCAATTCTTCATTTGTAGTCCCATACCTGATTTTCTCTATCTTATTACAGGGAGATATAGTAGGTGAAGAATTTTCTTTTTCTCTTCCTTCTTTCAGCTATTTTTCATAGTCCTCTTGTCTTTTTATTTTGATTTCTATTTCCTTTTGCAATTTTAAGCACACTATCTCTTGTGCTTCATCTATAATATCACTAGGTTCTTCAGGAATTTCTTCTGTAGATGCATCTGATAAAGGTTCTATACCCCATTCATACTCATTCGAGTCTATTTCTAAATCATCTACTTGCATTCTTCCTGTGTATGTGACCAAAATGTTCAGTGGTGCAAACAATTATTTAATTCCTTCTATCTCTTCTCTCATATCTTCTAGGATTTCTACTCCTTGTAGTGTTATTGCTAATACAGTTGGAACTTGATTACAAGCTGCTTCTTCTCTCTTGATTGCCAGTTCTTCTCATTTGTTTCCATACTCTTCTTGAGTTTGTTGAGTATTTACTTCCTGTGATGTTTGATGTTGTATCTTTTTCCTCCACTTAGATTGATGATGAGAGGTATTTTTTTATTTGATGACTCCTCTAAATGGTATCCAAGTCCATCTTTATCATTTGTAGACTTAGTTTGTAGCTGAATAGGTTCAACAATACCTTCTTGATGCTTGCCTAAAGCATCGGTACCTGAATATCCCATGTGTTGAATCATCTTATAGCCTGGACCATATTCTTCAGGGGAAATCTCACATTGTTGCACTTCTTTGTTTTCACTTTCTTCTCTAAAAAGTCATTTGAGAATAGCCTCCTCTTCTGTTTCATTTGCAAGGGAAGTAGAGGATTATACAAAAATACCATCATAAATGACATTTGGAGTTGAATTTTGTGGCTTCATAGCCTTAGATGGTTTTCCAGACTGTCTTGGCGATGGAGGAAGAGACATTAGTGAAAGTACATGTTCTATCTTGTATCCATCCATGCTAGTACCTGTAATTTTCAATTTCTTTTCTATCTTTCATCAAAGTTTCTGAACTTTCAGCTGCAGAGGCTGCTCTATTATGAGGAACAAAGGTATCAGTATACTATTTCAATGCACTATAGGTGTAGCTTGTATCAGCAGGAATACTAAATTCAACTCCATTATAAGGAAATTTCAAGCACTTATGATAGGTAGATGGTATTGCTTGCATTTTGTGAATCCATGACCTGTCCAGCAAGATTTTGTAGGAAAGAGAAAGGTCAAGCACTGGAAAAATAACATCTCTCTCCAGAGGTCCTACCTTGATCAGTAATAGTACCAGACCTTTAGAGGTTCTCTCTTCTTCATCATAAGCTTTGATTGTTATTTTCTTTGTTGGATCAATGACATGTTCAGAAAATCCCAACTGTGTCAGTAAATTATAGGTACAAATATTAAACCCAGTGCCTCCATCTATCAAAACACATTTGATTCGGTGTTTATGGATCATAGCTTCGATGTGTAATGTTTGGTTATGTGGATGATTCAGTGAATTGTCATCTTCTTTCGAGAAGGTGAGGTAATGAGGCAAAGTCAGGTGACCCACCATAGATTGAAACCAATCTACATCTAAATATTTGGGGACATTAGTAGTGAGCAAAGATTTGTCCAGGATCTCTTTATGAGAAGAAGAGATCTTAAGCAGTTCAAAAATGGAGATTTGAGAGGTGGTTTGCTTTAATTGTTTGACAATTTCGTAACTAGGAGAGGATGATGAAGTCAACTGCTTAGATTCAGCCGTGATCGTATCTGGTTGTCTGTTTGAAGAATTTGGTAGGTTTGGTGTTGTTTGATCAGGAGTTGAGGAACTAGCTCCTTTGAGAGTAACCTTCTTTTGAGCGCGGGTTACATCATTTGCAGTTTGTGTTTTATTTTGTTTATCTTTGACTATGATCACATTGCAATAATTAGATTGGGAAGATTCAATCATGTTTATCACATTGTCATTGTTGGTGTAGGTGTAATTAAATTTGGCACCTCCCTTGTATTTTGAGGAATCACCTTGTTCATAAGCAAGCAAGGGATCTTTAAAAGCTTTGTAATCAGAATTATTCGTGTGATTTCCAACAACATTTTGCTAGCATCGATGAGATCTTGAATCTCATGTTTGAGTTCTGTGCAATTGTTTGTTGTATGACCCTTGTTTCGATGATATTCACAGTACTCATTTTCCCTCCACCATTTGGGTTTAACTTCTGGATCATATGGTCTAGAGTTGTCAGGCAATGTTATCAAATCATTTGCCAATAAAGTTTTAAGAGATGATTCATACGATTTTTCCAAAGGAGTGAAATCGCGTTTAGGCTTTGAAAGCCAAGGCTTCTCTTTAAACCACTCTTTTGATTTCTTCGAAGGGTTTTCCGTTGTAGTTTCAGCTGCTTTGAGGGCTTGTGTGCTGCTAGCAAGATTAAATATTGTGCGTTTTGATTTTGGTTTAATAGTGTCCACCACTCCATCATTAACAACATTTTTATTGTTATCTTTGTCATATTTCCAATATTTGTTCTTTTCTTTCGAACTAGAGATTTTTTGTGTTTCTTTATAAAGTGATATATCTCTTTTCTTTATAAGCATATCTAACATTCTGAGGGCACTATCTACCATTTTGTTGAATGAAGGGTACACTTGCATTTGGATATTGTATTTCAATTCAGGGATCGGGTTATTGACAAAGATATCTATCTTCTCAGAATCTAGGATAGGTCATGAATATCTATAGAACATCTTTCTCCAATATTGAAGAAAAGTGAGAAAGGTTCTCTTGTTTTCTGTTTGGTATTGCAAAGCTCGATCATAGTGACTGGATGACGAATGTTATAGGAGTATTTTTGGAGAAAAATTTGACCAATTCCTCAAAAGATTTAATTCCCATAGGTAGGCTTGAAAACCATTCCATAGCTTGTCCTCCTAAACTCCTCGTGAAAAGGCGCATGAGATATGTTTGTTCGTGCATGAACTCCATACATAAAGCACAAAATTCTCTAACATGGTCTTGAGGATCTGCGTTACCATCATATTTGTCAAAGTTAGGAATTTCCACTCTTGAAGGAAATGGAAGCATGTGAAGGTTCTTGTCAAATGGGAATGGGCAGATCGTGTCTAAAGAATATTGCATAGATGATTTATCCTTGTTTTTTATTTCTTTGATTTCAGTATGTAATGCTTGCAATTGTTTGTTTACCAATGCTAATGGTGTATCTTCCTCTTTAGTGATAAGGGTTTCAATGTTATAATCAGTAGGAAGTTTAGTGCCTCATTTTGCTAGCTCTAGAAAATGCTCTTGTTTTTCTCTAGCCATGATGATTTTCATCATTTTTCGGACATCTTTATCATTTTGATAGCTTCTATAGGTTCGGAAGCTTCAGACTCACTAGATGAGGAATCACTATCATTAGCATGGGTATTGATATTGTCACAAGTATCATGTTTAGCAGCTTCTCTTTCTTGCCTTTCTCCAGACATGGTGGGAGATAACGGTTGATCAAAAATTAGTATATTTGACAATGAAGGTTTGTCAGATACGGGTTCATCTACAAAGAACGGATTAGTCTGTAATGAAAAGGACCGTCCATTACCTTTTACAACTTTCTTACGAGAACTTTTGGTTTGAATAGGAATTTATAAGTGATGTGACCGAGAGCTAGAAGTGATGTAGATGTCAAGATCAAATTGATGCTAGTTGTTCGTTTGATGTAGTGACTTGAGAGAAGTGACTAAGATTCAGTCTAGTTTTAGGAACGATCTATCATGTATAAGATGTGATCTAAGCAACTTAGGTTGATTTGATTTGATAAGTAGTTGATTGAACCAGATGAAAGATGATCGACAAAATCATGCAACACAACGGTAGTGGTACACTATCAAGATTGTTTATGCTCAAAATTATGATGACCAGATTTACGCTCACTATAGACTGATAAGGCAAGTATGATAATTCTAGAAAAGTGTGCAAATAGACAAGTTTCTGGATTGACAAAATCAAAAATTCATATGACAGAGTATTCGGACCCAGACGACAATTTATCAAGACCCAGACGACATAGACAGTTTCTCGTACGAGTTGTTGTCTATACTCACATGACAGCTTAACGTTCTCCAGATGACAATCTGGTGAGGATAATGATTACTCGTATGATAGTTTATGTAAAGTCAGATGACAATTCTGAGGACCAGGACGACAATTCTGAAAGAACTGAATGACAAACTGACAAGATGAATTCAGAATCATACGACAATACGTATATAGTCATACAATAATTCACAGAGAGCAGGACAACAAAACAGAAGGCTCATACGACAAAGGACTGGACAGAGACTAGTTTATGACAAGGACAAATTTTTTATTACTGAGTTTTTGACATTTTTGATTATTTTCTCCAGTTTCAGTATTTCAATTTTAGTTTCAAGGATGAAAACATAGAAAACACACAAGATGTGAAATGAATTCAATCACAGCACGCTAACCCTGCAGAAGTTGGCTTAGAGAAGAAAATCTTTGCTTGTAGACTCAGGTGCACACCCAATAGCTAATCATAATATGGCCGCTAAGTCTCATGCAATGGATTCTCAGCGTCGTATTAGCCGACTCCAAATGCTAATGGGGGCACGAAATGGCAAGTATCTTGGGAGAGTTACTATCTCTCTTGCACAAAGATTATTCCCCTTTCAAAGGTGAATTGGGTAGCCTCTATCTTATAGTTCTTAGTGAGGAATTTCATTCAAAATTACCCCTTGAAGTCATGCAAGCATGATTGAGGCCTATTGCCCAACAAGGTACCAAAACAAGATGTAGTCATGTAAACATGATTGAGACTGTGAGGCCCTACAAAATACCCGATATGAGAGATCTCAAAGAGAAAACTCAAATAATCCCATCCTCTGAGACTTTAATCACTAGAGGCCTATTAATTATAATGAGTTGGAATTCTCAGGTCTAGCTATACTCACTTGGGTCATCCTCATAGGGTGATTACTTGTTCCCACTGTGACAGGCCTGCTAAAGGTACACAAATCTCAAAACTTAGAAAAACTTCGAGGGTCTAGATTTCTGATTGTCTATGCAGACAAGAGCATACGCTCCTACCTCTTATATTTTTCTTAAAACACAAAAGACAGATTTGTTCATTAACTAGATAGCAATTTAAGTGCCTAAAAATGAGTTTAAAGAATACATGATATTCACTTGAATCTCCTCAGGCAACCTGCAAAAATAACGAATAAGTAGTCATATTGTTTTTGTGCGATAGGCGTGTTCTTTGACAAACACTCTCCAAAAAACTGGTTAGGCTATAAAAAATCTCTTAGGCATACAGAAAACAAGCCAGGGTTAGCATTAGTACAATAAAAATCCAATCAGAAAAAAAAAACCTAAAAATGCAATATGTTTTAATACCAAAAAATCATACGATAATTCTCACCCGGTCATACGATAATTAACCACGGACCGTATGAGACCTGTAGATTGTCGTTCAAGCCTCTGTGAAAACTCGTATGAGTTTTAGCAGTAATTGTACAGAAAAAATCCGAAAAAAATAAAAATAAGCTGATCTGCGAGGACGAAAATTATAGTCTTTTGCCCCATGATGGGCACCAAAAATGTGTGTGTGAAAAGTGGGTAAAGTCTACAAGTTGTAAGACACAACACTTCAATTAAGTCATTGCATGCATGGTTAGACAGATATAATCATGAATATAAAAAACCATAACAAATCGACCTATTGCCTTCTAAAAGATGTGAGTATAGACTTGCTCTCATATTTGTCTAAGCAATACCAGTGACTAGACTACACCATGATGGAAGATTTAATCTATTTGAGCATAAGAATAAGCTAAATGTATGCAATATTAAGCTAGATATGCAAGATTAAGCTAGATGAATGAATATTAAGCTAGAAGAATGAAAATTAAGCTAGATGAATGAAAGTAATAATGATTAAACTAAGCATGCAAAAAGATAAACTAAGATGCAATAATTTCAAAGCATAATATCTTTAATGACTCCAAAGCAAAAACTGCATAATAACAATAAATCTCTAGGGTGTCTTGAATGAGAGATGAAGGTTGAATTTATAGGGACTCAAGAGAGAGACCAACGGTCAAGATCGATTAACAATGAGAGGTTGAGATTCCTCAAGAAAAAGCACAATCCAAGTTAATTGAAATAATTGAGAGATCAGATTAAGTTAATCTTGAGATAGATTCCAATTATAGCTTGATTGAATGCATTCAGATTATAAGTTTGAGTTTGCATTGGAGATTAAATTAGTTGATTCTATGCACTTGAGATAAAATTTAGTTGATTCCATGCACTTGAGATAAAAATAGGTGATTCCATGCACTTTTTTTTAATTTGCTCAAGATTTTTATTTAGAAAAAAACCTTTTCAATGTAACTGAACCTCTTTCCTCAAGAAAAGCTTTGATTTTTAATTTTAGAGAAAATGATTAATTCAATTTAATTACTTTTCTGAAAATTCAAGTTATCTCAATTTTAGAAACAGAAATATCTTAAGTTTGATTTCTTCTCTCAATTTAATTCCTTTATTTTGTTTTCAATTTAACTCTTTCTTTTGTAGATTAATTCCTCTTTTTGTGATTAATCTCTTTTTCTAAATTAATTCCTCTTTTTGTGATTAATCTCTTTTGTAAATTAATTCCTTTTTTTGTAAATTAATTCCTCTTTTTGAAATTAAATGGCAAATTTATTTATTAATTAAATATGTAAGGATATTTAATTAAATAAATAGAATAATTGATCAAAATGATTTACTCGAAATGATTTAATTAATTCAATAAATATTTAATTAATATAGAGTGATTTATTTGCCATGTAACATTAATGATTTAAGAATCAATTAATTATGTGCTCAAGGTTGATTTAATTGCCTTTGGTTAGGACCTTGGTGATGTTGTCGAGATTAGGGGCCCATGGTTTAGGTGACCATTTTTAGGGTATTACAACAACTTTCATCATAAACATTTTTATTTATAGTAGTTCGAAAGAGCTTGGTTTTAGCCTGTTACCACTTAGGTCATTCCCTGTCACTTGGCCTTATGGGCTACTCAGGAGGCAGGCCCTCCTACCTAATAGAAGATAATAACAATTTCTCTTACACCCAAGGTCCAATGGAAGGCGAGGGGAGAGGATAATTTTGTTATCAACTCTAGGGTTATAAACATAAAATGTGCAAAGAGCACTAAACACTTCAAACAAGTTCTTTAACCCCAAATGAAAAAGAAATGTGATCCTAATTAGACTAAAATCCAAAGACACACACCCAGATTACCCCTGCAAAAAATGATTAGTAGTTTTGATAGATTACCCCCACCTGCAAGCACACTAATTAGGTAAATTTCATAAATCCAAATCCAAATGTGAAAAGGGGGCCTTCGACAATACATTTTTTGACAAATCCAAAAGATCTGATTTTCCACGATTTTTTTTGCATCAAAATTAAACTTCATAAAGAATATACCACCTGTATAATTTCAAGACATTTCCAGAAATGTAAGAAAATCCAAAAAAAATCGCTAATATACTCCCAAAATTATTTTTTTATGAAAAAACATTAAAAATTCAAAATTGATCCCAAAAATCTGAATTTTGTACTGGAAACTCCAGATACTATTCCCAACCTACAAAAAAAAATCCTGCAAAAATTCCAAGCATTTTGTGAGATATGATCAAAATATTGTAAAACTCTAATTTTTAAAGATGTGATTTTTCATGAATTATTTTGCATTAAAATTAAAATCATAAAAATTAGATCTCCTATAGAATTTTGAGAACTTTCCAAAAATGTAAGAAAATCCAAAAAAATCGCTAATTTTCTCCCAAGATTATTTTTTTATGAAAAATCAAAAAAAATTCATAGAAAATTCAAATATGGTCCAAAAAGAATAAATTTTGGAATGAGCACTCCTGATAATATTCCCAACCTGCAACAAAATTTGATGCGAAAATTCCAAGCCATTTGTGAGATTTGATCAAATCATTGCAAAAACCTAATTTTTAAAGATCTGATTTTTCATGAATTATTTTGCACCCAAATTAAAACTAAAAAAATAGACCTCTTGTATAATTCTGAGACCTTTCCAGAAATGTAATAAAATCCAATAAAATTGCTAATTTTCTCCCAAAATTATTTTTTTATGAAAAATCATAAAAAAATCAAGGGTCCAAAAAATCTGAATTTCGAATTGAATACTCTTGATATTGTCCCCAACCTGCAAAAAAAATTGATGCAAAACTTCCTAGCCATTTGTGAGATCTGATCAAATATCTCCAAAATCTTAATCTGGTGTCCAAAAACCTAGCTGCACAAGGTTATTCTCCAAATTATTTTACAAAATAGTAATATAGGGTTAGAAAACCTACAAAAAACATGGATCTAATAAAATTCATGTCCCACCAGACATGCCAAAATATACACGGTGAAAAGTGATGATGATAAACTATTATAAAAACATAAAGATCCAACCACAAACAATCTAGGTTCTACATTGAAACATTCCCCAATACCAATAGAGATACCTAAGATCATGCAAATCAAAAAAATAAAGCAATATTACCATTCACATGTCAATTAGGGTTTCAATCTCTATTGTCTCCTATCTCCATTGATCTTGTTTGATATATTTGCTCTCAGATTTTATGTGTTCACAAGAGCTCAACAAAGAACAAATTGTGGTTGATAGCTTGATCGCAACAAAGCTTGATTGCATATGAGTGTTTAGACGCATTGATTAGCTAGCTGGATTGATGAGACGCATTGATTAGATGATTAGGGTTGATAATGAAGGAAATATCCTCTTATATAGAGAACATTAAGAGGTGTAAACATAAATGGTCGGCTAAGATTAAAGCGTAGGTAGAAGAAATGATTAAATGATAAAGCGGGTAGGTAAGAAAAGAATTAAGAGATGAATGACATGTGTCATAGGTAGAAAAGGCTAATGAATTAATTAAATAAATAAATATTTATTTAATTAATAGAGGAAGTGGGATTAATTAAATAAATAAAATATTTATTTAATTTAGGAAAAGGACAATTTAAATAAATAAAAGTATTTATTTAAATGAGGAAAGGCTTAGAAGAGGATTAATGAATTAGTCAAATAAATAAATAAATTATTTAATTAATAGAAGACATAGGATAAAATAATTAAATAAATAAAAATATTTATTTAATTAGACAGGACAATTTTAGGTGTCTATAGTGGTAAAGTAAAACTATGTGCCACAAAACCATGTGCTCACAAATACCCTTGAACCCACATTTAATATTGTGTACTAAAGTTTTTCACTTTTTTAAATATCTTTCCCCAATATTAAATAATTACAATATAATATCCTAATGTTACAAAACAGCTCATCAAGTGACCTGAGAATATTCCCAAGGAATCTCTACATGTTACACATCTATGTGCAACATCAAATGAATAAATATCACATTACATGTCCATGAGAACTCACATAATAAATAAATACTACAATTATAACATTATTATGCAAGGTATGCAACACCTTATTTCCCAACAATCTCCCACTTGTTGTATATATTGCATAAGGGTCAATCAATGAAATACATCATCATAGCCATACATGTAACCACATGAATATCCAACATTCTCTCATGCTCCATCAAGATACCTATAATGAAACCAAGTGACCGCCATCTCAAGCAAGAACTCCTCTCATCCTCCAACATGCCACCTATGGAAGAAAAAGAACAAGCCAAGGTGAAGATGCACCAATCCATGAACACAAGCCAATACATCCAACCATCCATACCTCCTAGGTATAAAGAACATTAGTAAACTCATGCCAATACCATATCAACCCATAAACCACAATCAAGTTCCCTATATCAAAACCTGTAAATGAAGTACATACCTATCTAGGAACTCCCACAACATGGATAATACCAAATTCGAAATGAATCTCAAAGAATATCAAGTCTACCAATAACCGCTCATATCAAGGTGTGATAAGTAAATCAAACACATAGTTGTTGGCATTATGGGTGAATTGATTATTGTGTGGCATTGATGTTTTGTCATTGATGTCAACACTAGCTGTTATCGGCAGACAAGTTACCGGTATAAGATCTAGTGTTACCGGCAGAAGAGATTATCTATTGGACACTTCTGGCATGTTTGGATCAGTAAAGTATTTTGGATTTCATGAGTTATATGCTCCATGAGCATGTTTTGGTCAGTTGGTATTGGCTTGATAATTGCATGTTATCATACACTCTGGTAAATCCTTACCAGTATTGGTTTATGGCTTTACCGACAGAGCTTTCACTGAGGAATCATGACAGGATGCACAATTGGTGTTGGTGCAGCTTCTTCGAGGATTTCAGGATGCTGAAGATGTTCGTTGATCGTGCTTTAATTTCTTGAAGACATTGCTTTGGCGTGGTGGACCCAGAATAGGTCTGGTACCTATCTAGGTTATGGACCGGTATCATGCTTGCGTGTACTCTACATGTTACCTAGATGATTCGAGATGTTTTATGGATTTGTTATTATAATTTTGATCTTAAGCCGACATGGCATATCATTGTAATAAGGAATTATGTATTTGTAATATCTTTAGGTGGCCGACCTAATTGGTTTAGGCCTTAGGGTTTGTATAAATAAGAGGTAAAAACTCTTTGTAAAGTGTCATGGTTATTGGAAAGGTCATGGTCAAGGAATGTAATGTGAGAATATTGTAATATCATTCAGGCAGAGGATTTGATCGATCATTGGTGATCGGATTGGTTTCAGAAGAGGATTTAGTCCTCTAGCATTAAGCTTAACCGGGACTGTAATCAGGCATAGTAGATGTTATTTCCAGCAGTTCACTCTATTGTATTGTTGTCCATTTATCTTGAGAAGGTTGTAGCCTCTTTGTAGTCAGTGAGACTCTTTTGTAATGAGCAGTACACTCTAGGCAGTGTGCCTTCGTGCAAGTGCAGGCCCCTCATTGTAACATATACTTTCTGCAGAAGTATCATCTGACTGTGGGTAGGCTTCCCACCGTGGTTTTTCTCTTTCTGGGTTTTCCACGTAAAAATCATGGTGTTATGTGGTATGGTTTCTTTTCATTGATTATCTGGTTAATTGTTAAGTTGTATTTCTTACCGGTATTTGTTCCTATTGGCATCTGTCTTTACCGGTACTTAATTTGTTTAAGGTTTTATTATGGATTAAAAGTAATCTGTTAACAACTGATTCACCCCCCCCCTCTCAGTTGTTCACTAGTTTTCCTAACAATTGGTATCAGAGATATGGTCCTCTTTTGCAGAAGCTTAACCGCTTGAGGTAGATCCTATGGCAGCTAACACTTTTAATCCACCGGCAGCTATTTTCAGAAGAGAAATCCCTAAGCTTGATGGAACAAACTATGGGATATGCAAAATTTGAATGGAGACTCATCTTAGATGTCTTGGCAAGGATATTTGGGAGATCACTGAGAAAGGATATACACCTTATGATCCGGCATCCAGCAATCCTGCTCCTGCAGACCTATACAAGAATAATGAAAATGATTGTAGAGCTAGAGAAGCCCTCCTGTGTGCACTTACTGATCAACAGATCATGGGATTGACTGAAAAATCATCAGCTAAGGTTATATGGGACAAATTCCAAACTTTGAATGAAGGTGACTCTACTGTCAAAATTGCTAAACTTGATGGTTACCAAGTAAGGTATGAAAACTTGAAAACTGAAGAAAATGAGAGAATTGTTGTGTTTATGGAAAGAGTAAATGAGATTGTTATGGGAATTCAATGAAGGCAACTGCAATTAATGAGTTAAGAACAATGGAAAACACTTCAGTCAACAAAGACATTCTGATTGGGAAATTATTCAGCTTTTGAGCTTGAAGAATTTGGATATTCTGGAGTTGTGAAGTCTAAACCTGCTTTTCATGCATCATCATCAACATCTACCGACAAAAGTGATTGGAGAGCCCTATATGAAAAATAATTGGAAGACATGAGGAAAGAAGATGAATAGCTTGAACAACTTGAAGCCTTATTTTGTAGAAGAGTACCTAAAGATCTAACTGGAAGTAGGTATGAAGGAAAAGCACCTTTTAAATGTTTTGCATGTAATAAGATTGGTCATTTTGCATCTAGATGTCCTGAAAGGAATTCAAGGTTTGAGGAAAGAGTTAAGGAAACTTTCAAGCCTAACCCAAATAGATATAGATTCAAGAAAAAAAAACATTGATACATCGCATATGAGGAAGGAGTAACCGATGACTCTGGAGATGAACCGGTAGAAGACTCAGCTAGTGGATTTGGAAATGGAAAAAAATGGGTGTTTTATGCTTTGAAGGAAGATGAACCAAAACCGGCTATCAAAAATGAAGAGAAGGATGAATGGGTAATTGATAGTGGATGCTCACATCATATGACTGGAGATAAAAGGAAATTTTGTCCCTACAAGAATACAATGGTGGTCAAGTCAGATTTGGAGATGACAAGGCATGTATGATCAAAGCTAGAGGTATTATTTCTTTGGATGGCAAGCATAACATTGATAATGTCTATTATGAAGAAGGTTTAAGGCATAATCTTTTGAGTGTTGGTCAATTAGTTGATAAAGGTTTTCAACTTCAGTTTAAGGATAGAAAATGCAAAATCATTAACAAAACTAGTTTGGAAATTGCAACCGGTATTCTAAGAGGAAGTAATATCTTTCATTTGAACACTGGTAATAAGACATGTTTGATTGATCATATTGATGAGAGTTGGCTATGGCATAAGAGGTTGTGTCATGTTAATTTTGATTGTATTGTTAAGATTAGTTCAACTAATGCAGTCAGAGATATACCTAAGATTATGAAGCCTCATAATCTGGTATGTAAGGAATGTTAATTGGATAAGCAAGTCAAAAGTTCTTTAAAAAGCATACATGATAAATCTAATGATGTACTTGATTTGATTCACATTGACATATGTGGTACAGCAAGGACTAGAAGCTTTCAAGGTGATAGGTATTTCATATTGATTATTGATGACTATTCTAGAATGATGTAGGTGACTTTTCTGAGGGAGAAGTCTGAAGCTTTTGAGAAATTTAAGATCTTTAAAGCGAAGGTTGAAATAGAAACTGGATTGAAAATTAAATGTCTAAGATCATATCATGATGGTGAGCTCACTTCTCATGAATTTAACAGTTATTGTGAGACAAATGGAATCAGGAGACAGTTGTCTGCGCCTAGGACTCCTTACAAAAATGGAGTAGTTGAAAGAAAGAACTTAACCATTTTGGATACAACTAGATCTATGATTATGGAAGTCAAATTGCCTCATATCTACTAGAGAGAAGTAGTGAGTACAGCAGTCTACACATTCAACAGATTTCACATCAAAGGTGAAACCAGTAAGACCCCTTATGAACAATGGTTTGGACATACACCTACTGTTAAGTATTTCAGAATTTTTGGAAGTAAATGCTATATCAAAAGAGATGATTCAATTGGAAAGTTTGATCCTAGATGTGATGAAGGGATATTTCTTGGTTATTCAATTTAGAGCAAAGCATATAGATGTTATAACAAAAGATTGTAGAAAATTGCGGAAAGTGCTAATGTGAAAGTGGATGAAGAGTACAGAAATCATTCTATATCATATGATAGGGAAACGGCAGTGGAAATGATCATAAATGAACCAGCAATGCCTCAACCAGTACAGGAAGCTGAAACAGTTACAGTGACACAATCAAAAAATTCAACTATGACTAATGATCAGAGTGGTGAACCTGAAGTTCAAAAGACTCCAAGGTATGTAATATTAAATCATTCTGAAGATCAAATTATTGGAGATGGGAACAAGGGAGTAATGACAAGAAGAAAACTAGAAAATGAAGAGGTATGTCTTATTTCTCAAGTTGAACCGGCAATTGTTATTGAATCTTATAAGGATAAACATTGGTTAAAGGCTATGGAAGATGAATTAGATCAAATAGAGAAGAATGAAACTTGGTCTTTAGTTTCTCGACCTAAAAATAAGAATGTTATTAGAACTAAATGGGTTTTTAGAAATAAACTGAATGAGGATGGTCTGGTTGTAAGGAACAAGGCTAGATTGGTTTATAAAGGATATTATCAAATGGAAGGAATTGATTATGGTGATACATTTGCACCTGTAGCTAGAATTGAAGCTGTTAGACTATTTCTTGCCTATGCAGCTTATAAGAACTATAAGGTTTATCAAATGGATGTCAAATATGCATTTTTGAATGGTGAGCTTGAGGAAGAAGTTTACATTGAGCAACCTGATGGATTTCACTGACAGATGACAAAGATATGGTTTGCAGATTGAAGAGATATCATTTTTGGAGGAGAAGATAAATTGTGCATGGAATTTGCTGACAACATGAAAAATGAATTTGAAATGTCCATGACAAAGGCATTTTTATCTGTCAAACTAAGTATCTGAAGGAATTGTTGGAAAAGTTTGGTATGGAGAATTCCAAACCGGTGAGTACTCCTATGGCTACAAGTAAGAAATTATCTATCAAGGATACTTCTTCACCGATAAATCCGTCAAGGTATAAATCTATGATTGGTGGTCTATTATATCTAACTCAGACTAGACCTAATATTATGAATGCAGTAAGTATTATTTCAAGATATCAAATTAATCCTAAAGACAATCATGAATGTGCAGTAAAGAGGATATTTCGGTATTTGCAAGGAACAACATAATATGGCTTATGGTATTCCAGAAATGATGATTTCACTTTATGTGCATATACTAACTCAGATTGGGCAGGTGATACTGATGACAAGAAAAGCACTTCTGGTGGAGCTTTCTTTTTTGGAAAGAAACTGGTTTCATGGATAAGCAAAAAATAGTCATGCATTTCTTTATCTACTGCAGAAGTTGAGTATGTTGCAGCAGCAACTAATTGCACTCAAGTCTTGTGGATGAAGCAAATGTTGAAGGATATCAGGGTAAATTATAGTGAACTGGTAATTATCTACTATGATAATATTGTGTACTAAAGTTTTTCACTTTTTTAAATATCTTTCCCCAATATTAAATAATTACAATATAATATCCCAATGTTACAAAACAACTCATCAAGTGACCCTGAGAATATTCCCAAGGAATCTCTACATGTTACACATCTATGTGCAACATCAAATGAATAAATATTACATTACATGTCCATGAGAACTCGCATAATAAAGTATGCAACACCTTATTTCCCAACAATCCCCCACTTGTTGTATATATTGCATAAGGGTCAATCAATTAAATACATCATCATAGCCATACATGTTGTGTGTGTGAAAAAAGGGTCTGTAGCTGTAAGCAAAACACTTCAATTAAGTCATTACATGTATGGTTAGTAAATAAATAATCAATAAATAATAAACCATAACAAAGCGACTAATTGCCTTCTAAAAGATGGGAGTATAAGATTGCTCTCAGATTTTTTATAAGCAATACCAATGACTAGAATACACCAAGACGAAGGATTTAATCTATATGATATTAACTATGTGGATGCAAAATGGATGAATAATTCAAGCAATAACGAATTCAAGCAATAATGAATAAACTAAATATGGATGCAAATAATAATGAATGCAAATAATTTAGGAAAAAGAACAATGATCTTTAATGACTCCAGAGTGAAATTAGTGTGATAATAATCTCCAAGCGTTTTCTCAAAAATCTCTGGGGTGAATTGGAATGAGAGTTGAAGGCTGAATTTATAGAGAATTCTCAAGAGAGATGATGAAAAAAAAGCTCAATTTAGGATTAATTGAAATAATTGAGAAATCAGGTTTAGTTAACCTTGAGATAGATTCCAATTATAGTTTAATTGAAATGCATTTAGATAAGAAGTCCAAGTTGCATTGAAAATAATAATAAATTAATTCCATGTATTTGTGATAAAAATAGATAATTCTTTTATTTATTCAAGAAAAGAGTCTTTTTAATGCAACTGAACTTCTTTTTCTAAAAAGCTTTGAATTCTAATTTTAGAGAATAATTCAATTTAATTGCTTTTCTAATTTCAAGTTCTAAATTTAGAAAAAGAAGTAATATCTCAAGTTTGATTTCTCTCTCAATTCAATTCTTTTATTTTATTTTCAATTCAACTCTTGCTTTGTAATTAATTCTTTTTTTTTGTAATAAATTAATTCCTTTTTGCATGATTAAATGGCAAATTTATTAATTAATTAAACATGCAAGGATATTTAATAAATTAAAATAGGATAATTGATCAAAATGATATTCTTGAAAATGATTCAATTAATTAAATAAATATTTAATTAATATTGAGTAATTGATTTGCCATGTGATATTTGATGATTAAAGAATTAATAATGTGCCCAAGGTTGATTTAATTGCCTTTGGTTAAGACCTTGGTGATGTTGTCGAGATTAGGGGCCCATGGTTTAGATGACCATTTTTAGGGCATTACATTTGCCCCTCTTTGAATTAATGTGCAAGCAGCGCGTTGGTTCAAAGAATATGTGATGTCTAGGAGATGCCAGTTCTGAACTTGATTGATCACGAACTAGATGAAGAGCAAGGTGTTTAGCTTGATTTGAAGCAATGAAGCTGAATGAAGTCTGATTAAAGTGATATCGATCCCGAACTCGATTAAACAGAGAAACCATAGAAAACAAAAGATACTGAACTTGAACTTGATTGATCAAGAAGCGGATCTTACTGATCTAGAACTTGATTGATCTAGACACAGCGAGCAAAGATAAAAATTGATCTTGAACTTGATTAATCAAGATACAATGAGCAAAAAATAAACTGTCCAGCTTGATTCGAAGCGATGAAACTGAACACCTGCTTAGATTTAGCGTGTGATCAAAGATACTCTTTAAACTTTTGATTAAGTTTAAACGAATAATCAGCTTGATGAAAAGCGATGAAACTGATTAACGTTAAGAGACTAATTCAGATGAAGACAAATATCAGCTTGATTTGAAGTGATGAAACTAATATACCCCTAGTGATTGATTCGATTTAGATGATCGAGAGATCTCAACTTGATGTGAAGCAATGAAGCTGAGATGCCCCTTAGCAATAAGAATTGATTTTCTTTAGTAGAAAATATTTTTGCTCGACTTTTGATAAAGATTAAAAAAAAAAATCTCGACATGTGAGATGTGAGATCATAAGGTCGTGAGTATGCCCCCTCGGGAACTAAATCGAAAGATAACGAGGGTACATTATAGGCAATTGTTGGCGATGATAAGTTATTTGGGCACAAATTGATCCTGAGGAATTTTTGAAAATTTGGCGTTGATTGATTTTGAATTGAGCACAAAGTTGTTGTGTAGAATAAAATTGAGATTTAATGTTGATTCATGGGAAATTGAGCGCAATTTGAAGAAAGAATGAGCATTTGATGAAAAGCGCTAAGTGGTCCAAATTTTGAAATTGACTAGTAAAATGATCTCGAATTTCGATTTCAATCCCGAAAATGGAATCAGAATGGGCAAATTAGCTAAGGGTACAATTTTCATGTCCATCGGAGCAAGTTGAAAAATTAGGTTTTTGGCTATATATGGGACAAAAGTGTCATTTTCAAATCATTTTAACCCTCCAAGTTTGAAAATTCAAAAAGCCTTCTATGAAGAAAATAGTGGTCCCTACTCGTGAGCATTGATTTGATCGCCAGAGATGACATAATCGACCCTGGAACTATGAGCCAATGGTAAGTGGTCAATCTTAAGCCTCTTTATGTTCTAAATTTTGTATTTTTTTGTTCATTTTTCAAGTTTTTGGCATGTTTGAAGTCGGGTTTCATGTTTTGTCGTGAGAGACAGGATCATGTCTCGTACAACAAACTGTTGAATTATCTTTTGTCGTTTGAGACCATTAGATGTGTCGTTTGAACCCTACCAATGTATCATATGACATGATTGTAAAAAGACCATTTTGTCGTGTAGGGTCTTATATTTTGTCGTATGGGGATGTTTTGTCGTACGAAGGTCAATCTTGACTTGTACGAGATGCTGCCCTTCTGTGTTTTATCATTCAGGAAACAGTCAGCATTTTTGAAGGTCTAAACTTGAAATTTTGATTTTGCACTTGACTTAGTTAGATTTGCGTGATGTTTTATTTCTCTTGTAGGTTCATTTGGAATGTTTTCTAATACTTCAGTGTTGGGTTTTTGCAGGTTTGATTACCTCCTATGCTTTTTAGATGCGTTTATCCTCCCACCATGACATTAGTATGACATTTATCAGAGGTTGAGCAGGCTCATATTGATTTGTGCAGTTTGACTCATCTTCTTGGTTTACCAAATATCTATGTGAATCACAGTATGCTCACAGCATTGGTTGAGTGTTTCCATTTAGAGCATAACACATTTCATTTGCTAGTGGGGGAGATGACCATCACTCCCGAGGATGTATATAGGATCCTTCGTATCCCTTTTGCTGGGGAAAAGGTGGATTATGATGCAACATTGTTACCTGGACTACAGGCGGTTAGACATGTATTCCGGGACACAGACATTTTGACCCATTCCATTAGTTGGGACATTATGATGAGCAGATACAGCGAGGAGTTTCCTCTAGCGTGTGTTCTAGCAGGATTTATTGGTTGTTTTCTAATGCCAGATAGAGGACAGCAGGGTTTCTAGTGTGGATGGGGTAGGATGTTGGAGAGATTGATGGAGACCCCTCAGAGGCTTGGCTGGGGTTCTTGTATATTGGCCCACATGTATCGCGAGATGAATGAGATCGTATATAGGGATGGCAGGAGCATGGCTGTAGGTGTATTTATTTTACAAGTTTGGGCTTAGGAGTACCTCCCAGTTTGTCGGCCTATAGTAGATGATGGTAGAGAGCTTGGGCAGCTGATTATATATAGCTATGTCGGTTATGTCACACAGCCCCATCTAGGCAAAACCAATTTTTGGCAACTTGATGACTTGATAGTCATAGTATGGAGACCATATAGGGGCTTAGAGCCATGGGATGACTAGAGATTGGTACGCAGGGACCTTTTTGTTACTCGCCCTCTTATTGGCAAATCGCAGACGATAGTGGAGCAGTTTGTAGTATCACGGGTGATGAGGCAGTATGGTCGGCCTCAGGGGGTATCATAGGAGTATACAGCATATGCCCGATATGCTGATGAGGAGAGGTGGGGATGGTCACCGAGGTTATCCTATGCCTTGGCCATGCAGGAGTTGACTGGTCTATAGCGACTAAGATGGGACTACCTGGATGATATTGCGGATGTGGGGGTATTGCCCCAATATAGAGATTTTTTCTGGTAGCATCCATTCCCTTGATTCACAGATCTAGCCGAGCAGGCGCCTTGCATTGAGGAGATTGAGGATGATGCCCCCGCACCAAGATAGAGACAGGGCCAGGGATAGAGACAAGGATGAGGATAGAGAGTCAAGGCTTAGAGGCAAATAGGAGGCAATCTGGTGCTAGCAGCAGCAGGGTTCCAGCTGCGGTTGGACAGCAGAGGGGTGAGGGCGGATCCCTAGGGCGTGTAGGAGTGAGCTTGGGTGGAGCTGAGGAGAAGCGAGCAGCTCCGAGACAGGTTCAGTAGCGGCGTGAGGAGCAGGGTGGAGTTGGAGGTAGAGATGGGGGTAGAGAGCCTGCGAGAGAGCAGGGGACTGACGTGAGACAGATGATGAGAGAATGTCTTGCAGAGCTACATTCATAGTTGACAGTGGCTCAGACTCAGCTAGCGGAGCGAGACCAACAACTTGCAGATCTTAGGGTTGAGCATGATCACTAGATCTCAGAGATGAGATCAGAGATAGAGGCCTTGTGACAGGAAGTCCTTCTCCAGACTAGTAGGGCAGTCTACTATGTTGCAGCATGTAGCGTCGTAGTTCCAGTTGTGCAGTAGGTCATTCCCTACTCGCAGTATATGGCACGGTCAGAGGGAGATCAGGCACCTCATTAGGATCTCGGTCATCAGGCTCCTCCTCCTCCACTCGATGATGAGGGAGAGGCCGAGAGATAGATATTCTTTTTGTAGCTCGGATAGTTTTTATAGACACCCATTTTTTTGTAGCCTATACGATTCTTTCTCTGATGGGAGTTTGTATATGTCATTCGACATCATTTTGTACTCTTAGATTTTATATACATATATATATATACATATATATATATACATATATATATATATATACATACATATATATATATATACGAGATCCGATTTGACTTCATCCTACTTGTGTTGATTCATTTATGAGATCTTTTATATGCTTTATTCTATATGTATGCATTTCTTTTCAGTATGTAATGCAAATGATTATGGATGTCTATTTTCTTTTCTTTTCATATGCAAATAAATGAATGTGTAATGAGTAATATGAAATTCAATGTTTCATTTTCTATGCAATAAAATGAATACAGATGAGTAAACAATGAAATGTATGAATCTATATATAAAATGTTTATGTATGCAGCTAAACATCTCAAAACACATATCCTCGATCGAAGAAATGATGATAAATAGACCACTTATCGTAAGAAATGATGATGCTTTCATCTCTCATAGAATTAAGAGATCATTATTATCACACCAAAATCACTCTAGATTCACAAAAAAAATGCAGAATGATATGCAAAATGCAACCTCAACCTAGTCACTAGATTTAAAATGCTTAAGATTCATCACCAAGCATAACGAACACAACAGGCAGGTTAGAGTTCCTTTCTTTTTCAATGTGCAATATTTATTATCTTGTCCACAATGACCCTTTTTTTCATTCATATCCTTGGACAGATTTCGTAGGGACTCAAATTGCATCATAAAGAAATTCCCTCAAAACAAACGAAAAAATGATGTGGACCTCCCTGTAGCATACAAAAAAGCGAAGTCAAGGTATGTGAGGCGATTTCACCTTGATGCGAAGGCTCTTATCACGGACACCCAACTAATTTAGATGTTTCCAGATCATTGGGATCATTCCTACAAGTAGAAAACAAAGAAAATATTATGCCCCCAATCCTTGCTCCTCTTAGTCACAATAGACTTCCTCAAGTTACTCAGAGGGATAATAATCGAAAACCAATATAAAAGACAGCATACAAAGAAAATTTTCATTCATAGATCAAACTGTTTAGTGATTGTTTTATGTTATGTTGTTTTGGTTGTTTACTCGGTGATAAAACTCTTTGGTAGTTAAGAGACAGGTGACTGACTCGGAGTGGACGACCAGGTTTCACTGAAGGAAAGATGACTTGGTTGACACTGCTTAGGATATGTAATGTGCTCAGTTGATTAACCTAAGACTAGGATGTTGATCAGTTTCAAGTCATGAAGGTTCCAACGAACTAGGATGTCACAAAAGTGATTGAAATATATGTACAAGCGAAAACAAAGATGCATGAAAGCGGGAAATGCCAATGTTGCATTGATAGATGGAACGCTTGAGTACAAGAGGTGCCTGTTTGCCAAGTTTTCACCTACTTGTCAGAGATTCATTCTTTTTTTTTACCAAGGTGTCTGTTTACTAGGTTTTCACCAAGGTATTTTCTCTCTTTATTTTTATTTTTTTTCTCTTTTTTTTTTTTTTGACTTTTTTTTGACTTTTTTCAGCTGTAGATGTTGATGGCACAGAGAATGCTAAGCAAAGAATTTCTTCAAGTGGATGGTGTTAATCATTTCATGGAGTTGTTCTCCTTCCGAATTTGAGAGTTGATAGGCACCAGAGCCGAATACAACAATAACGATGTAAGGACCTAGCCAGTTGGGTTCAAACTTCCTTTTGTTGTCTCGAAATTGCAGATTTTTGGGATTTTCTCTCAAAACTAGGTCACCAACCTAAAATTCTCTTTGTCTAAATTTCTTGTTATATCCTTTGGACATTCTCTTCTGATACACTCTTAGATGATCAAACACCACTTGTCGATGCTCATCCAGCAATTTGAGTTCTTGCAATCTAGATATTCTATGATCTTCATCAATAACAAGACCTTGCAAGGAAACTCTTAGAGATGGTATTTCTACTTCAATAGGTAGTACTGCTTCGGACCCATACACCAAAGAAAAAGGTGTAGCCCCAGTAGGTGTTTTGATACTTGTTCTATAAGCCCATAGTGCAGGATTGAGCTGCAAATGCCAATCCTTCCCAGATTTGTTTACTATTCTGTGTAAGATAGTCAATAGGTTTTTGTTAGATGCCTCAGCTTGTCCATTACCTTGAGGGTAATATACTAATGACCAGTGTTGTTTTATTTTGAATTTCTCACAGAGCTCATCCAGATCTTTATTCTTGAACTGTCCTCCATTATCAATCATGATGGATGAAGGTATCCCATACCTGCAGATGATATAGTTTAGGATTAACAAGGCGACTTATTTACCAGTTGCTTTAATGAGCGGAACTACTTCTACCCACTTGGTGAAATACTCAATGGCAGTTATGATAAATTTATGTCCATTAGATGATGATGGATATATCTGACCAATGAGATCAAAGGCCCATTGCTGAAAAGGCCAATGTGTACTGAAGGGTATAAGATCCCTTGCTAGAGCATGTATGAGATTTCTGTGTAGTTGACATTTTTCACAGGTCTTAGCAAATTTAATAGCATCTTTCTCCATGTCTATCCAGTAGTAGCCAGTTCATAATAGTTTTTGAGCTAAAGTAAGACCATTCGAATGAGATCCACAAATACCTTCATGAACTTTCGATAACGCACATTTAGATTCTTCAGTTTCTACACACATAAGCAATGTATCATCCAAGCCTCATCTAAACAGATTGTTAGAAATGATAACATACAGTGAAGCATTTCGAGTTAGGTTTCTTTTCTTATTACGAGTAAGGTTTTCAGGGATAATTTGGTCTTGTAAATAAGAGTAGATGTGACTGTATTGGGATGAGTCATGTCCAATAATAGAACAAACTATTTGGGTCTTAGGAGAATCATAGGCCAGGTAATGTAACTCTTCCACCAAGAATTCAAAGCGAAAATTGGACTCTTGTAACTCAGGTATAGATGCCAAGGTGGCCACAGCATTTGTTGCTCTATTTGCGGATCTAGAAATCTGTTGGAATGATACAAAAGCAAAATACATCTTAAAATCATCAACCATTCTCTTACAAGGCATCATTTTGTCATCTCAATTCTGATATGTATCATTGATTTAATTTATGATCAGCTGAGAATCTCCATAGATGTGTAATTCTGCAACCTTCCATTCAATAGCTAGCTTGATCCCATTCGCCAGAGCCTCATATTCTACAATATTATTTGTGCAAGGGAATAGAATCTTATAAGACTTTGGGATTGAATACTTCTGAGGAGTAATAAACAATATTCCAGCACTGGAACCATTTTGAGTAAAAGACCCATCGAAGAATATCTTCCAAGGTTGTTGAGTAAGATGCATTATTGATTCATCTGAAAACTCTATATGCAGGGGTTGAGTGTCCTCAAGCAGAGCTTCAGCAAGTTGATGAGCAGTTACCTATCCTTTTATGGCTTTGTGTTCCACATGTTCAATGTCAAACTCTATAAGGATCATGGCCCATTTTGTCAATCTTCCTGTTAGTGTTGCTTTGTTGAGTAGATATTTGAGCGGATCAATTTTAGCCACCAACTTGACTGAATGTGTCAACATGTAGTGTCTCAATTTTTGTGATGCAAAGACTAATGCCAAGCATTCTTTTTCTATTATAGTGTACTTCATTTCATAAGACACCAATGCCATGCTGATGTAATAAATAGCTCATTCCTTTTTGTTGTCATCGTGTTGTGTCAGAAGTGCCCCTAGTGATGAATCAGTTGTTGATATGTATAAGATCAATGGTTTACCCTGAATCGGTGGCATCAATATTGGTGGATTGGATAGGTACTCTTTGATCTACTAAAGGTGTTGTTCACATTCCTGATCCCAATTGTATATTACTCCTTTCCTCAATACTTTTGTGAAAGGTTGAGCTTTGTCTGCTAGCTGAGAAATGAAGCGTCAGATGGATTGGAGATGTCCCTGTAGACTTCTCATTTGACTAATGTTCTTCGGAGGCGGCATTTCCATTATGGCTTGGACCTTCTCAGGATCAACCTCAATTCCCTTTTTTGAAATGATGTAGCCAAGTAGCTTACCAGATGTTACTCCGAATGCACACTTCTTTGGATTTAACCGAAGTTTAAACTTTTCCATTTTGTCTAGTATAGGACCTAGCTCTTGAATATGTCTTGATCTCTCCATAGTCTTCACTAAGGTGTCATCAACATAATCTTCCATATTCTTATGCATCATGCCATGAAAGATAGTTGTAACTACTCTTTGATAGGTCGCCCCTGCGTTCTTTAGCCCAAATGGCATGACATTCCAGCAAAAGGTTCCCCATGCACAGGTGAAAGCTATCTTTCTTGATCTCCGGGAGCTATTTTGATTTGATTATATCCGGAGAATCCGTCCATTAGTGAGTACATCTCATACCCAGTAGTCATGTTGACTATCATATCAATATTTGGTAATGGAAAGTCATCCTTCAGACAAGCTTTATTAAGATCTCTGAAGTCAGTGCAAACTCTGATAGATTTGTTTGCCTTTGACACAAGTGCTATGTTTGAAATCCATTCAGCATAATCTATAGCTCTAATCAATCCAGCTTTTAATAGTTTTTATAGCTCAGCCTTGACCAGCTATGCCACATGTGGGTGCATCTTATAGAGTTTTTGCTTGATCGATTTAACTCCTGGTGTGATAGAAAGATGGTGCATGATGAGATCAGGATCCAGGCCGGGCATATCAGAGTACGTCCATGCAAAGTTTATTTTCTTTTCTAAGAATAGATGAGTGAAATCTTTCAACTCTTCTATTGATAGTGATTGAGAGACATGAATGATGTGTGGTGTCTCTTGACTCCCAATGTTCACTGGCTGAGTTGGCTCGATCAATATGGAAGACCTTTCCTGGAAATGACTTGGCAGTACATCAAGTATCTCACCTTCAGGCGCCTCAGAGAGGTTTTCACCTTTAGGTATGTCCTTTATTTTCTCTTTTTTAGATTCTGACACCGCCACAATGTGGTTTTCGCCATCAGATCTTTTATTTTTGTTTTTCTTATTTTTGCGACTAAGATACTTGATATCCACTTTAGTCATGTTTTCACTCTGTTCATTGGTGGAAGAGTACATGGGTTCAACTGCATTGAGATAATAGGCTAATGTATAGTCATTGGTAAAAGTAGGTATATTCATGGGCTAGTTCTGTAAAGTACAGTCAATTAGTTCTGGATGTAGTAAGGATAAATGTTGGATAGGTTCGAGAGCGTTCACGGTATTGTCATCACAATTGTGGATCGAAAAGTCGAGTTCCAGAAGGATACCTTGCATAAGTGTCTCGAGACCAGGAAGAGTAAGAACATGATTATTAAAGTTCACATTAATATTTAATTGACCTAATCCAATAGACATACTTGTAGCATCATTCCCTACGCCAGACTGGACATCATATCGTGGTTTGACAGCAATAAGATCAATAGATAAATTTTCATTGTTTGTATCAGATGATTCAGAATTTGAGGCTGAGTAGATATTGTCTTGAATAAGACTGTTATCAGAGTCATCGGAGTCATCGGATGAAGTTTCTAAGTCTTCTTCAAGTGATTTAGTAAGTGTATGTATGGTATCGACACCAACATCTTTAATGTTGCAAGTTCCTTCATGTTGTGGTTCATTTGTCATTTGTATCTGACACACCTGTTGACATGATCTTGTTGTTTCTATGATTTGTTGTCGTCTACTCCATTCAGCTTCCTCTAAACTGATAACTTGTTCTTGTTATGTAGCTTCTAAATCTTCTTGTGTAGTGTTATACCTGATTTTTTCTATTTTAGCATAGGGGTACATAGATGAAAAGCTTTCTGGTACTCTTCCTTCCTTCAGTCCTTGTTCATAATTTGCTTGTCTCTTTTGTCTAATTTCTTGTATTTCCTTCTCTAGTTTTATACGCACCAGCTCTTGAGTATCATCTATGACACTGCTACACTCTTCTAGAGTTTCTATACTGGATGTATCTGAGAGGTGGTCAGGACCCCATTCATACTCGTTTGAGTCACTCTCTGAATCATCTACTTGTTGCCTGCCAGTATATGTGACTAGAACTTTTAGTGGTGCAAACAATTCTCTAATTCTTACTACTTCATCTCTTATATCCTCAGGGACCTCAACTTCTTGTATTATTGTAGCTGACACCATCGAAGCTTGAGCACTGACTATTTCTTCTTTCTTGACTGTTGATTCCTCTTTCTCTTTTCCACACTCTTCTTTTGTTTGTTGAGCATCTCCTTCCTGTAATATTGAAGGCGGTATTCTTTTCTACCACTTAGACTTAGAAACATGTTTTTGATCTGATGCCTTGTTCGAATTGTACCCCAGTCCAGCCTTATCATTTGTGGACTTTGTTTGTAGCTGAATTGGTTCAATAATACCCTCTTGATGTTTACCCAGGGGAATAGTACCTGAATATCCCATGCGTTGAATCATCTTGTAGCCATCTTCATATTGGTTAGAGGAAATCTCACAATGTCGTACCTCCTCGTTTTGACTATCTTCCTTAAAGAGCCAGTTAAGAATAACATCTTCTTCCATTTCATCATTTACGGAGGTAGAGGACTGTACAAAGAGACCATCATATATGGTATTCGGAGCTGAAGTTTGTGTTCTCATAGCCTCTGATGGCTTGTCCAACTATTTTGGTGATGGAGGGAGAGAGACTAATGAAAGTATCAGTTCTATCTTGTAGCCATCCATGCCGATATTTGTAATCTTCAATCTCTTTTCTAAGTCTTTCATCAGTGTTTATGGATATTCATTTGTAGAGGTTGCCCTATTATGAGGCACAAAAGTATCTGCACCTTTTCTCAATGCATTACAGATGAAATTCGTATCAGCAGGAATACTGACTTCTATTCCATTATAAGGAAACTTTAAGCATTGATGGTATGTTGATGGAACTGCCTTCATTTCATGAATCCACGACCTACCCAGTAAGATATTGTATGACAAAGGAATATCAAGTACCTGGAAAAGGACATCTCTTTCTACATGTCCCACTTTGATAGGTAATGATACCAGACCTTTAGAGGTCCTTTCTTCTTCATCAGGGTTTTATTGTTATTTTCTTGTCGGGATCAATGACATTTTCAGAGAATCCTAGTTGTGTAAGCAGACTGTAAGTACAGATATTCAACCCCGCTCCTCCATCTATCAAAACACGTTTGACTCTATGTTTATGGATCACGGCTTCAATATGCAATGGCTGGTTATGTGGATGATTTAGCGAGTTGTCATCTTCTTTAGAGAAGGTCAGATAGTGAGGTGAAGTCAGATGACCCACCATAGACTGAAATTGATCAATGTCTAAATCTTTCGGAATGTTAGTGGTGAGCAATTATTTGTCTAGGATATCTTTATGAGCAAACGAGAGTTTTAGCAATTCAAAAATTGAGATTTGGGCATTTGTCCTCTTCAACTGTTCAACAATGCTATATCCAAAAGATTATGATGAAGTCAACCTTTTAAATTTATCCAAGGTTGATTCTTTTTGTTTGTTTGATTGGGCTGGTGGGTTTGATGTTGCTTGAGCTGTGTTGGGAGAACTAGCTCCTTGGAGAGTGACTTTCTTCTGAGAATGGGTCAGAGCTCTTGCATATCGTGATTCATTTGGTTTATCTTGGACTATAATCGCATTGCAATATTCTGATTGGGAAGGCTCAATCGTGTTAATGACATTGTCATTGTTGGTATAAGTATAATTTACCCTGGCACCTCCTCTGGTCTTTGAGGAATCACCTTGTTCGTAAACAGGTAAAGGGTCCTTAAATGCTTTATGATCAGCATTGGTCGGATGATTCCCAACAACAACTTTACCAGCATTTATGAGATCTTGAATCTCATGTTTTAGCTTCATGCAATTGTTTATATTAAGACCTTTATTCCGATGGAAGACAGTATTCATTTTCTCTCCACCATCTTGGTTTGACTTATGGATCATATGGTATGGAGTTATCTGGTAGTGTTATCAAGTTGTTTGCCAATAGAGTTTTGAAAGCGGATTCATATGATTCTTTGAGAGGAGTAAAATCACACTTAGGTTTGGAAAGCCAAGGCTTTTCTTTGAACCATTCTTTTGTTTTTTTTGGTGGATTTTCTGCTACAACCTCAGCAGATTTAAGTGCTTGTGTACCACTAGCCAAGTTGAATATTGTGGCCTTTGAGTTAGCTTTAACAGTGTCTACTACTCCACCATTAACAACATTCTTGTTGTTGTCTTTGCCAAATTTCCAATACTTGTTCTTCTCTTTAGAGCTAGATCTTGGTTGTGTTTCTTTCGAAGGTGAGATATCTCCCTTCTTTATGAGCACATCTTCCATTCGAATGGCATTATCTACCATTTTGTTAAATGATGGGTGTACTTGCATTTGTATACTATACTTCAGTTCGGGGACCAAGTTATTGACAAATATATCCATTTTCTCAGAGTCTGGGATAGGTCGAGAAAACCTAGAGAACATCTTTCTCCAGCGTTGGAGGAAAGTAAGAAGAGTCTCCCCTGTTTTTTGTTTAGTATTTCAAAGATCGATCATAGTCATAGGATGTCGAATGTTGTATGAGTATTTTTGTAAAAATAGTTGGATTAGTTCTTCAAACGTTTTTATTCCTTTGGGTAGACTTGAGAACCATTCCATTGCTTGACCCCCTAAACTCCTTGGGAAAAGGTGCATGAGGTACGTTTGATCATGCATGAACTCCATACAGGCAGCACAAAATTCCCTGACATGATCTTGAGGATTTGAGGTACCATCATATTTGTAAAATTTTGGGATCTCAACTCGTGAAGGAAATGGAGGCATGTATAGATTTTTGTCAAATGGAAAGGAACATATTGTTTCCAAAGAATATTGTTTTGGGGACTTATCCTTATTCTTCAGTTCTGTGACCTCCATCCGTAAGGCTTGTAATTGTTTGTGTACCATGAGTATAGGTGATTCTTCCTTTTTAGTAATGAGTGTCTGAACATCATATCCAGTAGGAAGTTTGGCACCTTGTTTTGCAAGTTCTAAGAAATAGTCTTCCTTCTCTCGAGCCAGGATAGCTTTCATCATTTTTCTAAAGTCTTTGTCCTTTTGACAGTCAAGAATATTTTTTTCTGGAGGTTCTGTGTCTTCTTTAGCTTCACTTCATGAGGAATCATTGTCGGTTTTGTGAACATTATGGTTGTCTTTGTCATTGTATTTTGTCTCATGTATAGTGGGAGATTTAGGTTCATCAAAAACTGATACTCCTGATGATGAGGGTTTATCAGTTTCCTAAAATGGATTATCATTGTATGAAAAGGGTAGTCCTTTGCCTTTGGCTTCTTTCTTGCGAGAACTCCTAGTTTGAATAGGCATTTTTATGGATTAGTGTGACCTAAAGTTGTTTGTGATGTAGAGATCAAGATCAATTTCAGAGCTATTTTTGTTCGGTATTGTTTGAGAGAAACAACTAAGATTTTAGTCTAGTTTCAGGAAAGATCTATCCTATATAAGACGTCTATCTAAGTTGATTCTAAGAGTAGTGTAAGATTCAGTCTGGTTTTAGGAACGATCTATCCTGTGTAAGATGTTATCTAAGTGACTTAAATTTGATAGGTAGTTGATTGAACTAGCTGAAAGATAATCGACCAAATCATGCAACACAAATGGCAAAGGTACACTATCTTGATATGTTTATCTTAGGATGATGATAACCAGTATTATGTTCGTTGTAGATTGTTTTTAGGCAAGATTGATTATTCTGTTCTGACAAAACCAGAGACTCGTACGACAGTATTTTCTGAACCGGATGGCAATTTAGCAGCTACAGGATGACAACAGTTCTATTTCGTACAAGTTGTTGCCTCGTACCGTACAATAGATGGGTATGTGCAGGATGACAAAAGACTTAGGGCAGTTCTGTTTTGTACGACACGGGATTTAGCTCCAAACAACAAACTTTTGGGTATCGTACCACACAAGAATTACTCCAGATGATAGACTTTTGGGTTTCGTATGACACAAGATACAGTGCAAGATGACAAATGACAAAACTCATATGATACAGGATGTGATGTAGGACGATAAATAATCAGTTTCGTACGACTGTTCACAGGGCAGAGACTAAAATTCTGAGTTTTTTTGATTGCTGAGTATGACCAATTCTGAGATGGACTGATTTTTAACCAGGATATACTAGTTTTAAATAGAATTTTGACTTAGTATGGACAAGTTCTGACAAGGACAGAGTTTCGACTTAGGATGGACTAGTTTTGACATGGACATAGTTTCGACTTAGGATGGACTAGTTCTGACACGGACAGAGTTTCGACTTAGGATGGACTAGTTCTGACACAGACAGAGTTTCAACTTAGGATGGACTAATTCTGACACAGACAGAGTTTTGACTTAGGATGGACTAGTTTAGACATGGACAGAGTTTCTAATCACTAAGTTGTTTCTTGTCTTCTCCAATTTTGGTATTTCAGTTTTTTTGTTTCAGGGATGAAAACACAGAAGACACATAGTATAAATAGTAACTCCAATCATAGCATGCAAACCCTAAGGAATTTGGTTAGAGAAGAAAACCTTTGCTTGTAGACTCAGGTAAACACCCAATAGCTAATCAGAATATTGTAGCTGAGTCTCACGCAATGGATTCTCAATGCCGTATTATCTGACTCCAAATGCTAATGGGGGCACGAAATGACAAGTATCTTGGGAGAGTTACTATCTCTCTTGCACAAAGATTATCCCCCCTTTTGGAGGTGAACCGCATAGCTTCTAATTTTAATTGGAACTAGTAAGGGATCCATTCGGCACGTCGAGGTATAAACTCAATTAAGAGGTCTCCCAACCTTGAAAACCAAGGTTTAATATAACCGAAGGTACATAGGAGAGTTATTCCCGAGCACTGTCGTTTACTTGATTTTCATCAAATCATGCTTATTTTATAGTGGGTTGGAGTACTTGGCGTTTATTCGTTCCCACTTAGGTCGTTCCCCTCACACCGGCCGTAATGGCTTTAAGAGTTTTTCAACCCCTCGGGAGGGCAGGCCTACTAAAGATGTACAAATCTCAAACAAAGAAAAAGCCTCAAGGGTCTAGATTTCTAATTGTCTAGAAAAGACAAGAGCATACTCTCCTACCTCTCAGATTTTTCTAAAAACACGAAAGACAAATTTGTTCTTTAACAAGATAGCAATTTAGGTGCCTAAAAAATGAATTGAAAGAATACACGATGTTTGGTCGATTTTTCTTAGGCAACCTGCAAAGACAACGAATCAGTACTCATATTGTCTTTGTGCAACAAGAATATTCTTTGGCAAGCATTCTGCAAAAACTGATTAGGCTGTGAAAAATTCTAAGATGGACAGATAAACAACCAGGGTCAATTGTTAGAATAATCAATTTGAACAGAAAACCAAAATCATGAAATTTGCTTCTTTTGTCTTTTTAACCAGAAAAACACAGAATCGTGCGACAATATGTAAACTCGTACGATACATGATTCCAGCTCATATGAGACAAGATTTTAGTTCGTACAACACCTGCAATTTGTCATTTCAGCCTGTGGGAAATGTTGTACAAGATGTACGAACGAAAATCAGAAAAATCTGAAATCTGGAAAATAACAAAAAAAAATAAGCAGTTAGTCTTGGAGGCCGAAAAATGTAGTCTTCTGCCCCACGGTGGGCGCCAGAGATGTGTGTGTGAAAAAAGGGTTTGTAACTGTAAGCACAACACTTCAATTAAGTCATTACATGTATGGTTAGTAAATAAATAATCAATAAATAATAAACCATAACAAAGCGACTAATTGCCTTCTAAAAGATGCGAGTATAAGATTGCTCTCAGATTTTTTATAAGCAATACCAGTGACTAGACTACACCAAGAAGAAGGATTTAATCTATATGATATTAACTATATGGATGCAAAATGGATGAATAATTCAAGCAATAACAAATTCAAGCAATAATGAATAAACTAAATATGGATGCAAATAATAATGAATGCAAATAATCTAGAAAAAAGCACAATGATTTTTAATGACTCCAGAGTGAAATTAGCGTGATAATAATCTCCAAGCGTGTTCTCAAAAATCTCTGGGGTGAATTGAAGGCTGAATTTATAGAGAATTCTCAAGAGAGATGATGAAAAAAAAGCTCAATTTAGGATTAATTGAAATCATTAAGAAATCAGGTTTAGTTAACCTTGAGATAGATTCCAATTATAGTTTAATTGAAATGCATTTAGATAAGAAGTCCAAGTTGCATTGGAAATAATAATAAATTAATTCCATGCATTTGTGATAAAAATAGATAATTCTTTTATTTATTCAAGAAAAGAGTCTTTTTAATGCAACTAAACTTCTTTTTTTGAAAAGCTTTCAATTCTAATTTTAGAGAATAATTCAATAATTCAATTTAATTGCTTTTCTTATTTCAAGTTCTAAATTTAGAAAAAGAAATAATATCTCAAGTTTGATTTCTCTCTCAATTCAATTCTTTTATTTTATTTTCAATTCAACTCTTGCTTTGTAATTAATTCCTTTTTTTGTAATAAATTAATTCCTTTTTGCATGATTAAATGGCAAATTTATTAATTAATTAACTATGCAAGGATATTTAATAAATTAAAATAGGATAATTGATCAAAACGATATTCTTGGAAATGATTTAATTAATTAAATAAATATTTAATTAATACTAAGTAATTGATTTTCCATGTGATATTTGATGATTAAAGAATTAATAATGTTCTCAATGTTGATTTAATTGCCTTTGGTTAGGACCTTGGTGATGTTGTCGAGATTAGAAGGCCCATGGTTTAGGTGACCCTTTTTAGGGTATTACACATGTAACCACATGAATATTCAAAATTCTCGCATGCTCCATCAAGATACCTACAATGAAACCAAGTGACCACCATCTCAAGCAAGAACTCCTCTCATCCTCCAACATGCCACCTATGGAATAAAAGGAACAAGCCAAGGTGAAGATGCACCAATCCATGAACATGAGCCAATACATCTGACCATCCATACCTCCTAGGTATAAAGAACATTAGTAAACTCATGCCAATACCATGTCAACCCATAAACCACAATCAAGCTCCCTATATCAAAACCTGTAAATGAAGTACATACATATCTAGGAACTCCCACTGCATGGATGATACCAAATTTGAAATGAATCTCAAAGAATATCAAGTCTACCAATAACTGCTCATATCAAGGTGTGATAGGTAAATCAAACATGTAGTACCAAGAACAATCACAAATAATCCACACATGCAACCCAACTTCTACATACTCTCCCACAGTATGTCACCATCCTCCCAAAACATGAGAGAAAACATAGAATGAAGAGAGACAACCTATAAACCATAACCTGTCCTTCTACCAACACCTCAAATAAGAAATGGTGTGTCAAGTATGATCCTCCAAAATACCCCAAAAGAGAAGTCAAAACAACACCCAAACCATTTGTTCAATATCTTAGATCAAACCAACATAAGTACCATGTAATTCCAATATGGATGTAAGCCTCTCATAACAAAGAAGATCAAACTCATAATAATGATTCTCAATGAAGGAAATCAACCCACTAAAATATCTCCTAACATCCTTGAAATTATATCATAACATCAAACCATATGCACAAGGAGATAACCAATGTTGTACATCTCTCAAAATGAACCCTCTAGAACTAAACATCTCAATAGCTCAAGATCCATAACTATGAAAGATAAGCATAAACATAATGCACTTGAAATGAAACAATGGGAAATACCTCTCAAGTAGTAAACTGTCGAGTAGACCAAGAGTGGGGAATGAGAATTCTCATCAAGCTATCCAAATCATCATAACTCACACTAATAACAATCTCCTCTCAAGTCCATACGAGGTGAATGCTCCTTAGACTTCCTACTGCAACAACCAACTGTCCCAATACATGTTGTTAGATAGCTAAGATAACCAGAGGACAACTGAGAGGGGGGTCGAATCAGTTGGCACCAGATTATAGGACTTTAAGCATTTAAATCCTTATTATTGGAACACGTAAACTTAATACCTGTATGCATAAATAAAATATCGGAATGACTGATAAAGCATTTAAACATAAACATAAATCATAGAACAGTTTCCATCTATCCATAACACATGACACCAAGATTTGTACGTGGAAAACCCGGTAAAGGGAAAAACCACAGTGGGAAGCCTACCCACAATCAAATAATACTTCTACAGTAAGTATGTGATTACAATATGAGGGGCCTGCACATGCAGGAAGGCCAACAGCCTAGAGCACATTGGTCATCACAAAAAGAAGCCTCACTGACTACTGTAATACCCTAAAAATGGTCATCTAAACCATGGGCCCCTAATCTCGATAACATCACCAAGGTCCTAACCAAAGGCAATTAAATCAATCTTGAGCACACAATTAATTAATTCTTCAATCATCAAATGTCACATGGCAAATCAATTACTCTATATTAATTAAATATTTATTTAATTAATTGAATCATTCCAAGAATATCATTTTGATCAATTATCCTGTTTAATTTATTAAATATCCTAGCATATTTAATTAATTAATAAATTTTCCATTAATCATAAAAAAGGAATTAATTTATTACAAAAGAGGAATTAATTACAAAGCAAGAGTTAAATTGAAAATAAAATAAAAGAATTGAATTGAAAGAGAAATCAAACTTGAGATATTATTTCTTCTTCTAAATTGATAACTTGAAATCAGAAAAGCAATTAAAAGGAATTTAATCATTCTCTAAAATTAGAACTCAAAGCTTTTGAGAAAAAGAAGTTCAGTTGCATTGAAAAGACTCTTTTCTTGAATAATTCAAAGAATTACTTATTTTTATCTCGAGTACATGGAATTAATTGAATTATATCTCTAATGCAAACTTGAACTTATAATCTGAATGCATTTCAATTAAATTATAATTGGAATCTATCTCAAGGTTAACTGAATCTGATTTCTCAATTATTTCAATTAATTCTAAATTGTGCTTTTTCTTGGTCTCTCTTGTGAATTTCTATAAATTCAGCCTTCAGCTCTCATTCAAAACACCTTGGAGATTTATTATTATACATTTTTTTCTCTAAAGTCATTGAATATATTGTGCTTGCTTTTTTAGATTATTTGCATCTTAGTTTAGCTTTTTGCATATTTATTTCAATTATGATTGCTTGAATCCATATTGCATCCATTTAGCTCAATATCATGCTCATATAGATTAAATCCTTCATCTTGGTGTAGTCTAGTCACTGGTATTGCTTATACAAATTTGAGAGCAATCTTATACTCGCATCTTTTAGAAGGCAATTAGCCGATTTGTTATGGTTTTATTATTCATGCTTATATCTGTCTAACCATACATGTAATGACTTAATTGAAGTGTTGTGTCTTGCAGCTTACAAATTCTTATTTCACTTTTTCACACACACATTTCTGGTGCCCACCATGGGGCAAAAGACTACATTTTTCGGCCTCGAAGACTAACTTTTTTTTTTAATTTTTAAGATTTTTATTTTTTCGGATTTTCATTCGTACAGTTTCTGCGAATTGTCATACGAGTTTTCCCACAGTGTTGAATGACAAACTGCAATTATCGTACGATCCTATACGAATTATCGTACGAGTCGGTGAAAATTGTCATACGGATCTATATTTTTTGGTTAAAAAAAAGCAGATTTCATTCTTCAGGTTCTCTATTCAATTTTGATTATACTGACGTTGACCCTGGCTTGTTATCTATCTATCTGAGAAATTTTTACAGCCTAATTAGTTTTTGCAGAACGCCTGTCGAAGAATATGCTTATCGCACAAAGACAATATGCTACTGATTTGTTGTCTTTGCAGGTTGCCTGAGGAGATTCGAGCAAACATTGTGTATTCATTAAATTTATTTTTAGGCACCTAACTTGCTATCTGATTAAACAACAAATCTATATTTCATGTTTTAAGAAAATTCTGAGAGGTAGGAGAGTATGCTCTTGTCTTTACAGACAATCAGAAATCCAGACCCTTGAGGCTTTTTCTTTAAGTTTGAGATTTGTATATCTTTAGCGGGCCTACCCTCCTGAGGAGCTAATAACTCTATAGCCATTACGGCCGGTGAGAGGGGAATGACCCAAATGGGAACGGCTAAACACCAAGTACTCCAACCCACTATAAAACAAACATGATTTAATAAAAATAAAGTCAACGGTAGTGCTTAGGAAATAGCTCTCCTATGTACCTTCGGGTATATTAAACCTTGGTTTTCAAGGCTGGGAGACCTCTTAATTGAGTTTATACCTTGACATGTCGAATGGATCCCTTACTAGTTCCAATTAAAATTAGAAGCTACCTGGTTCACCTCCAAAAGGGGGGATAATCTTTGTGCAAGAGAGATAGTAACTCTCCCAATATACTTGTCATTTCGTGCCCCCATTAGCATTTGGAGTCAGCCAATACGACGTGGAGAATCCATTGCATGAGACTCAACGGTCGTATTCTAATTAGCTATTGGGTGTGTACCTGGGTATACAAGCAAAGGTTTTCTTCTCTCACCAATTTCCGTAGGGTTTGCATGTTGTGATTGGAGTTATTATTCATATTATGTGTTTTCTGTGTTTTCATCCCTCAAAACTAAAATTGAAATATCAAAACTAGAGAAAATAAGAAACAAACTCAGTGATCAAAACTCTATCTGTGTCAAAACTAGTCTATCCTAGTTGAAACTCTGTCCGTGTTAAAACTAGTCTATCCTAGTTGAAACTTTGTCCATGTCAAAACTAGTCTATCCTAGTTGAAACTCAGTCTACCTCTAAACTGGTCATCGTCAGTCAATGAAAACTCAGTCTGCCTCAAAACTGGTCATACTCAGTCATTGAAAACTTAGAATTTTGCCTTTGTCCAGTAAACAGTCGTACGAGCCTTCTGAATTATCGTCCTGCTACATACATATTTTTCATATGACATTCCATCAATCCTAACAGTCTGTCGTTTGAGCCTGCATTATGTATCGTATGATACCTGATTATCTGTCGTCCTGTTTAGGGAACTGTCGTTTGAGCCTTCATTCTGTGTAATACGATAAATTATTGCATTGATCAATTTGTCATTTCAGACTTACCCATTTGTCATACGGTACTAGGTAGAAACTCGTACGAAATACTATTATCATCGTCCTGAAGCTATTACACTATCGTCTAGTCCTGTAAAACTTGTCATATGAATCTTTGATTTTGTCAGTCCAAAATAGCCAAACTTGCCTAAAACAGTCTACAATGAGCATAAAACTAGTTATCATCATCCTGAGCATAAACAGATCAAAACAGTGTACCTCTACCATTTGTGTTGCATGATTTTGTCGATCATCTTTCAACTAGTTCAATCAACTACTTATCAAACTTAAGTCACTTAGATAATGTCTTATACAGGATAGATCATTCCTGAAACCAAACTAAGTCTTAGTCACTTCTCTCGAATCAACTTAGATAAACGTCTTACACAAGATAGATCTTTCCTGAAACCAGACTAAATCTTAGTTGCTTCTTTCAATCAATACATTAACCAAACAACTAGCTCTGAATTTGATCTTGACTTCTGCATCACAAACAACTTTAGGTCACATCAGCCAATAAAAATGCCTATTCAAACCAGAAGTTCTCATAAGAAAGATGCCAAAGGCAAAGGGAAATCCTTTTCATATCAAGATAACCTATTTTACGTAAAGGACCCGCTCACTGATAAACCTTCATCATCAGATATACCAGTTTTTGATCAACCTTTATCTCCCACTATACCTAGAGCAGAACAAAATGTCAAAGACAACCTCAGCATTCATGATACCGATAGTGATTCCTCATCAAGTGAATCTAAAGACTCTGAACCTCCAAAAACTGATATACATAGATGTCAAAAGGATAAAGATTTCCAAAAAATGATGAAGGTTATCATGGCTAGAGAAAAAGAAGACTATTTTCTAGAACTAGCAAAACAAGGCGCTAAACTTCCTACTAGTTATGACATTCAGACTCTCATCACTAAAAAGGAATAATCACCTATAATAATGGTACACAGATAATTACAAGCCTTAAGGACTGAGATCACAGAACTAAAAAACAAGGATAAATCCCCAAAACAATATTCTTTGGGGACAACATGCCCATTTCCGTTTGACAAAAACCTATACATGCCTCCATTTCCTTCATAAGCTGAGATCCCAAAATTTGACAAATATGATGGTAACTCATATCCCCAAGACCATATCAGAGAATTTTGTGCTTTATGTATGGAGTTCATGCACGACCAAACGTATCTCATGCATCTTTTCCCAAGAAGTTTAGGGGGGCAAGCTATGGAATGGTTCTCAAGTCTTCCTAAGGGAATAAAAACTTTTGAAAAATTAATCCAACTATTTCTACAACAATACTCCTATAACATTCGACACCCCGTTACTATGATCGAGCTTTGCAATACTAAACAGAAAACAGGGGAGCCTTTTCTCACTTTTCTCCAATGATGGAGAAAGATGTTCTCTAGATATTCATGACCTCTTCCAAATTCTAAGAAGATGGATATCTTCATCAACAATTTGATCCCTGAATTGAAATATAGTATCCAAATGCAAGTGCACCCATCATTCAACAAAATGGTAGATAATGCTATCCGAAAGGAAGATGTGCTTATAAAGAAAGGAGATATCTCACCTTGGAAAGAAACAAAACCAGGATCTAGCTCTAAAGAAAAGAACAAGTATTGAAAATATGGCAAAGACAACAACAAGAACATTGTTAATGACAGAGTGGTAGACACTGTTAAAACCAACTCGAAGCCCATGATATTTAAATTGGCTAGTGGCACGCAAGCACTCAAAGCAGCTGAAACCATAGGAGAAAATCCTCTGAAGAAAGTAAAAGAGTGGTTCAAAGAGAAACCTTGGCTTTCGAAACCTAGACGCGAATTCACTCCTCTGGAAGAATCATACGAATCCGCTTTCAAAACTTTATTGGCAAATGATCTGATAACCTTACCAGATAATTCTAGGCCATATGATCCTGAAGTCAAACCAAAATGGTGGAGAGAAAATGAATACTGTGACTACCATTGAAACAAAGGTCATAACACAAACAACTGCATGAAGCTCAAGCATGAGATTCAAGATCTCATAGACACTGGTAAAATTGTTATCGGGAATCACCCGACATATGTTGATCACAAAGCTTTTAAGGACCCTTTACCTATTTATGAACAAGGTGATTCCTCAAAGACAAAAGGGGGTGCCAAAGTAAATTACACTTATACCAGTAATGACAATGTCATCAACATGATTGAGTCTTCCCAACCTAAATATTGCAATGTGATTATAATCAAAGACAAACAACATGAATCACGACATGCAAATGCTATGACCCATTCTCAAAAGAAAGTCAGTCTCCAAGGAGATAGTTCTTCAACTTAGACTCAATCACCATCAAACCTACCAACCTCATCAAACAAACAAAAAGAATCAACATTTGATAAATTTAAACAGCTAACTTCGTCATCATCCTCTAGATATAGCATTGTTGAACAACTAAAAAGAACGACTACTCAAATCTCCATCTTTGAATTGCATACAATCTCTTCTACTCATAAAGAGATCCTGGATAAAGCGTCGCTCACAACTAATGTTCCAAAGATTTAGATATTGATCGGTTTCAATCTATGGTGGGTCATCTGACTTCACCTCACTATCTAACCTTCTCTGAAGAAGATGACAACTCGCTAAATCATCCACATAACCAACCATTGCACATTGAAGCCATGATTCATAAACACAAAGTTAAACGTGTTTTGATAGATGGAGGCGCAGGGTTGAATATTTGTACTTACAGTCTGCTTACACAACTAGGATTTTATGAAAATGTCATTGATCCGACCAAGAAAATATCAATTAAAGCCTATGATGAAGAAGAAAGGACCTTTAAAGGTCTAGTATTATTACCAATCAAGGTGGGACCTATAGAAAGAGATGTCATTTTTCAGGTACTTGATCTTCCTCTTTCATACAATATCTTACTGGGCAGGTCGTGGATTCATGAAATGAAGGTAGTTCCATCTACATACCATCAATGCTTAAAATTTTCTTATAACGGAGTTGAAGTCAATATCCCTGCTGATACAAATCTTCCCTGTAATGCATTGACAAAAGTTGTTGATACCTTTGTTCCTCATAATAGAGAAGCCTCTACAAATGAAAGTCTAGAAGCTCTGATGAAGGACTTAGAAAAGAAATTGAAGATTACAAATACTGGCATGGATGGCTACAAGATAGAACCAGTACTTTCATTAGTCTCTCTCCCTCCATCACTGAAACAGTTGGGAAAACCATCAGAAGCTATGAGAACACAGACTTTAACTCTGAATATCATATATGATGGTCTTTTTGTACAGTCTTCTACTTCTTTGGTAGATGAAATAGAAGAGGATGTTGTTCTTAAGTGGCTTTTCAAGGAAGATAGTCATTTCGAGGAAGTACGACATTGTGAGATTTCCCCAACCCAATATGGTCTCGGTTACAAAATAATTCGCATGGGATATTCAGGTATCGGTCCCCTGGGAAAACATCAAGAGGGTATTATTGAACCGATTCAGCTGCAAACAAAATCTACAAATCATAAGGCTGGACTGGGATACAATCCAAAAAAGACATCAGACCAAAAACATGCTTCTAAGTCTAAGTGGAAGAAAAGGATATCACCTTCAACATCATAGGAAGTCAACACTCAACCAACTCAATTAGAGTGTGAAAAAGAAAAAGAGGAACTAGCAATCAAGAGAGAAGAAATAGTCAATACTCAAGTTTTGATGGTGTCAGCTACAACAATACAAGGAGTTTAAGTTCCAGAAGATATGAGAGACGAAGTAGAAAAAATCAGAGAATTGTTTGCACCACTGAAAGTTCTAGTCACATACACTGGTAGGTAACAAGTAGATGATTCAAAAAATAACTCAAATGAGTATGAATGGGGTCCAGACTACCTCTCTGATACATCCATTACAGAAACTCCAGAAGAGTCCAGTGATATCACAGATGACACACAAGAGCTGATATGCTTAAAGCTACAAAAAGAGATAGAAGAAATCAAATTAAAATGACAAGAAGACTATGAACAAATGCTGAAAGAAGGAAGAATACTAGAAAAAAATTCATCTATTATATACCCCTCTTATAAGATAGAACAAATTAGGTATGGGACTACACAAGAAGAATTGGAAACTACAAAAGCAGAACTAGTCATTAGTCTAGAGGAAGTTGAATGGAGTAGATGATAGGGACTCACAAAACCATCAAGGTTATTTCAACAGGTATGTCAGATACAAATGATAAATGAGCCAAATATTGAGGGAGCTTGCAGCATTAAAGATGTAGGTGTTGATACCATACATACATTCACTCAATCACTTGAAGAAGACTTGGAAACTTCATCTGACAACTCTGATGACTTTGATAACAGTCCTATTTATGACAATGTTTACTCAACATCAAACTATGAATCCTCTAATGTAAATGATGAGAATCTATCTATTGATCTTGTTACTATCGAACCACGATATGAAGTCTAGTCTAGCATAGAGAATGATGCTACAAGTAGGTCTATTGGATTGGGTCAACTAAATATTAAGGTGCACTTTAATAATCATGTTTTGACTCTTCCTGGTCTCGAGACATTTACACAAGGTAGTCTTCTAGAACTCAACTTTTCGATTCGTAATTGTGATGACAATATCGTGAACTCCCTCAAACCTGTCCACTCTCTATCCTTGGTACACCCTAACTTAATTGACTATAGTCTACAAGACCAACCCATGAATGTACCTACTTTTGCCAATGACTACACACTAGCCTATTACCTCAACGTAGTTGAACCCATGGACTCTTCCACTAGCAAACAGAGTGCAAACATGACTGAAATAGATATCAAGTATCTTAGTCACAAAAATCAAAAAAATCAAAAATAAAAGATCTGATGGCGAAAATCACATTGTGGTGGTGTCAGAATCTAAAAAAGAGAAAATAAAGGATGTACCTAAGGGTGAAAACCTCTCTGAGGCGCCTGAAGGTGAGATACTTGATATAGTGCCAAGTCATTTTCAGGAAAGGTCTTCTATATTGATTGAGCCAACTCAGCCAGTGAACATTGGGAGTCAAGAAGCACCACACATCATTCACTTAGCTCAATCACTATCAGCAGAAGAATTGAAATATTTCACTCATCTCTTTTCAGAAAAGAAGATCAATTTTGCATGGACGTACTCTGATATGCCAAGCCTAGATCTTGATCTTATCATGCACCATCTTTCTATCACACCAGGAGTTAAACCAGTCAAGCAAAAACTCTATAAGATGCACCCTCACGTGGCACTGCTAGTCAAGGTTGAGCTAGAAAAATTGATAAAAGATGGATTAATCAGAGCTATAGACTATGCGGAATGGATTTCAAAAATGGTACCTGTGTCAAAGGCAGACAAATCTAATAGGGTTTGCACAAACTTTAGATATCTCAACAAAGCTTGTTTGAAGGATGACTTTCCATTGTTAAACATTGATATGATACTCAATATGACTGCTGGGTATGAGATGTACTCACTAATGGATGGATTCTCCGACTATAATTAGATCAAAATAGCTCCTAGGGATCAAGAAAAGACAGCTTTCACCTATGCATTGGGAACCTTTTGCTAGAATGTCATGCCATTTGGGCTAAAGAACGCAGAAGCAACTTACCAAAGAGTGGTAACTACTATCTTTCGTGATATGATGCATAAGAATATGGAAGACTATGTTGATGACACCTTAGTAAAGACTATGAAGAGATCCACGCATATTCAAGAGCTAGGTCTTATACTATACATAATGGAAAAATTCAAACTCCAGCTAAATCCAAAAAAGTGTGCATTCGAAGTGACATCTAGTAAACTACTTGGCTACATCATTTCAAAGAAGGGAATCGAGGTTGATCCTGAGAAGGTCCAAGCTATAATGGAAATGTCACCTCCAAAGAACATCAGTCAAATGAGAAGTTTACAGGGATGTCTCCAATCAATCAAACGCTTTATTTCTCAGCTAGCAAACAAAGCTCAACCTTTCACAAAAGTATTGAGGAAATGAGTAATATACAATTGGGATCAGGAATGTGAACAACACTTTAGCAAATCAAATAATACATGTCCAATCCATCAATATTGATGCCACCAATTTAGGGTAAACCATTGATCTTATACATATCGGCTACTCATTCATCATTGGGGGCACTTCTAGCACAACAGGATGAAAAGAAAAAAGAGAGAGCTATATATTACATCAAAAAAACATTGGTGTCTTATGAAATGAACTATACTATAATAGAAAAAGCATGCTTGGCATTGGTCTTTGCATCACAAAAACTGAGACACTACATGTTAGCACATTTCATCAAGCTAGTAGCTAAGATTGATCTGCTCAAATATCTTCTCAAAAAAGCAACACTTCAGGAAGATTCGCTAAATGGGTCATGGTTCTTATAGAGTTTGATATTGAATATGTGGAATGCAAAGCCATCAAAGGACAAGTGATTGCAGATCAACTTGTTGATGCTCCACTTGAAGACACTCAACAGCTGCATATCGAATTTCCAGATGAATCAATAATGCACCTTACTCAACAATCCTGGAAGATGTTCTTTGATGGGTCTTTCACTCAAAATGGTTCTGGTGCTGGAATACTTTTTATTACTCCTCAAAATTATTCAATCCCAAAGGCTTATAAGATTATTTTCCCTTGTGAAAACAACATTGCAGAGTATGAAGCTTTGGTAAATGGGATCAAGCTGGCTATCGAATGGAAGGTTCTGGAACTACATGTCTATGGAGATTCTTAGCTAATCATCAATCAAATCAATGATACATATCAGACTCGAGATGAGAAACTGATGCCTTATAAGAGAATGGTGGATGGTCTCAAGAAATATTTTACTTTTGTGTCATTTCAACAGATTCCCAGATCCGCAAACAGAGAAGCAGATGCTATGGCCACCTTGGCATCCATACCAGAGTTACAAGAGTCTAATTTTCCCTTTGAATTCCTGGTGAAAGAGATACATTACCCTACCTATGATTCTCCTGCATCCCAGATGGTCTGTTCTATTATTGGACATGACTCATCTTGCTACAGCCATATTTACTCTTATCTACATGACTAAATTATCCCTAAAAATCTTACCCATAATGAGAAAAGGAACCTAACTCGAAATGCTTCATGGTACGTCATCATCACTAATGATCTATTTAGGTGAGGGTTGGATATTACTTTGCTTAGGTGTCTAGAAACTGAAGAGTCCCAATGTGCATTATCAAACTTCCATGAAGGTATTTGTGGATCTCATTCGAATGGTCTTACTTTAGCTTAGAAACTACTACGGGCTGGCTACTACTGGCCAAACCTAGAGAAGGATGTTATAAAGTTTTCTAAAACTTGTGAGAAGTGTCAGCTACATGGAAATCTCATACATGCTCCAGCAAGGGATCTCATACCCTTCATTACACATTGGCCTTTTCAGCAATGGACGTTTGATCTCATTGGTCAAATATATCCTACGTCATCCAACTGATACAAGTTTATCATAACTACCACTAAGTATTTCACTAAGTGGGTAGACGTGGTTCCGCTCATCAAAGTGACTGGTAAACAAGTAGCTATGTTCATCCTTAACTATATCATTTGTAGATATGGTATACCTTCATCCATCGTGACTAACAATGGAGGACAATTCAAGAATAAATATCTAGATGAGCTCTGTGAGAAATTCAAAATCAAACAGCATTGGTCATCCGTATATTACCCTCAAGGTAATGGACAAGCTAAAGCATCTAACAAAAACATGTTGAGTATCTTACATAGAATAGTGAATAAATCTGGGAGGGATTGGCATCTACAGCTCAATCCTGCATTATGGGCTTATAGAACAAGTATCAGAACACCTATTGGGGCTACACCTTTTTCTTTGGTTTATGGGTCCAAAGCATTATTACCTATTGAAGTGGAAATACCATCTCTAAGAGTTTCTTTAAAAGGTCTTGTTACTGATGAAGACTATAGAATATCTAGATTGCAAGAACTCAAATTGTTGGATGAACATCGGCAAGTGGTGTTTGATCATCTGAGAGTGTATCAAAAGAGAATGTCCAGAGGTTATAACAAGAAGGTTCGACAACGAGAATTCTAGGTTGGTGACCTTGTTCTGAGAGAAATCCTAAAAATCGACAGTTTTGAGACAACAAAGGGAAGTTTGAACCCAACTGACTAGGTCCCTACATCGTTACTGCAGTCTTTGGCTTTGGGGCCTATCAACTCTCAACATCAAAAGGAGAACAACTTTGTGAACCGATTAACACCATCCACTTGAAGAAATTCTTCACTTATTATTCTCTGCTCCAGCAACATGTACAACTGAAAAATGTCCTGAAAAAAATCTAAAAATCATAAAAAGTTTTGAAAAAAAAAAGAGAGAGAGAGAAAATGCCTTGGTGAAAACCTGGTAAACAGGCACCTTGGTAAAAAAAAAAAAAAAAATCATTGCCAAGCAGGTGAAAACCTGGCAAACAAGCGCCTCTTGTACTCAAGCACTCCATCTATCAATGCAACATTGGCATTTCCCGCTTTCATGCATAATTGCTTTTGCTTGTACATATTTCAGTCACTTTTGTGACATCCTGGTTCGTTGGAACTCTCATGGCTTGAAACTGATTAATGTTCTAGTCTTAGGTTAATCGACAGAGCACATTACATGTCCTAAGCAGTATCAACCAAGTCAACTTTACGTCAGTGAAACCTGGTCATCCACTCTGAGTCAATCACCTATCTCCTGACTACTAAAGAGTTTTATCACTGAATACACAAGCAAACCAACATTACTGAAAACAATCACTAAACAGTTTGAGCTATGCGTGAAATTTTCTTTGTGTGTTGTCTTTTATATTGGTTTTCGATTATTATTCCCTCTAAGTAACTCGAGGAAGTCTATCTTGACTAAGAGGAGCAAGGATTGGGGGCATAATATTTTCTTTGTTTTCTGCTTGTAGGAATGATTCTGATGATCTGGAAACATCTAATTAGATGGGTGTCTATTATACGTGCCTTCACATTAAGGTGAAATCGCCACACATACCTCAACTCTGCTTATTTGTATGCTAAAAGGAGGTTCACATCATTTCTTTGTTTATTTTGAGGGAATTTCTTTATCATGCAATCTGGGTCCCTGCGAAATCTGTCCAAGGATATGAACGAAAAAAGGGTCATTGCGGACAAGATAATTAATATTTCACATGAAAAGAAAGCAACTCTAATATGCATGCTATGTTTGTTAACGCTTAGTGATGAAACTTAAGCATTTCAAATCTAGTGACTAGGTTTATGTTGCATCTCATTTTGCATTTCATTCTTTATTTTGTGAATTTAGAGTGATTTCGGTATGGTAACAATGATCTCTTTATCTTCTAAATGAGAGTTGGAAGCATCATCATTTCTTATCTAAGTGGTCTCTTTTTCATCATTTATCCAATTGAGTACTTGTGTATTGAGATGTTAGCTACATACATAAGCATTTTATATAGATTCGTACATTTCATTTCACTCATTCCCATGCATTTATTTGCATTTGAAAAGAAACAAAAAATAAACATCCATATTCATTTGCATTGCATACATCCATACTGAAAAGATATGCATACATATAGAATAAAGCATATAGAAAATATCTCATAAATCGATCGACACAAGTACAATGAAGTCAAATCAATGTCTCGTATATATAATGATAAAGTCTCAGGGTACAAAATAATATCAACTGACATATACAAATTCCCATAGGAGAAAGAATCGTAAGGGCAACAAAAATGGGTGTCTACAAAAAATCTAAGAGCTACACAAAAAAATCTAGCTCTCTGCCTCTCCCTCATCACCAGGTGGTGGAGGAGGTGGAGTGGTGCAAGAGCACCTAGTTGGGTAAAACTCCCATCTTTGGGTTTTTCATGCTTTTATGTTTGTAAAGTCTTGTTGTAGGTTGTTTTTGTTGTTTTAGGTTGTTTTGAGTCATTTGTAGTGGTTTTGTTCTCATTTTGCGCTTGAGAGATCAAATCTTGCATTTCAGGCCTTGAGGTGACAATTTTTGGCAAAAATGTGGAAAAGTGCCAAAAAGGTCTCCTAATGGTTTCAAGAGCATTGAAGCATGTCTAAATGGTTTAGGCAAGTTGCTAAGGCTCGGATGTCAAAAATGCCTTTGTGAGCAAGAAAAGTTGTCATTTTGCTCAAGAAAGTTGTCAAAAAGGTCGTTTTCTTGAAAAATATAATTTAAAAAGTCTCTTGTCCATACATGGGCATGGAAACCAACTTGAGAAACTATATAAGGCCTCTCCTTTCCTTGGGAAAGGTTGGTGATTGTACTTACATGTGGAACTCAATAGAAATCAACTATTTTTTTGCTTTTATGACTGTTTTTCTTCCTTTTTGAGGGGCAGTCCGTATTGTAGTTGTACAATTTGTACTGTAACTTTTGGGAAGTGGATATGTTGTTGTATTAAGACTTCTCATGTACTTGTTTCATTGATTTTTCTTTTGCAAAGTGCTTATTCAAAAAGTTTTGTAAATTGTGCATCTACTGCCCTGCCAGGGGTTTGGAGTTGCAAGATGCATCAACTTGGTTGATCCAGGTTTGGGATCCCTCCTATGGATTCTACCAATTTTATAAATGTACATATAATGTATATATCTTTCCTTTTGTGCCAGAAGAATGGTTTGAAGATGCTATTGAGTGATTACTAGGCAAGTGTTTGTCATTTGGCTAGTATCTTCATAAAGACTCCAAATTTGCACTCAAAGGTAATTGAGTGAGAAAATGATTGTAAAAAAGGTCTGGACATGTGACCAAGAATTGAAGCACCTTTTTGATGTATTAGAATAGTTTACACCTTTGTAATCTTTCCTTTTTGTAGACAAAACAGTGAGTTCACTGTTTTTGGGAAAAAAGTTGTCATTTTGCTTAATGGAATGCTACAAAGCATTAACCATGCCTTAGAACACTTAAGGAAATGTAATAGGGAGATGAATTGTTCTGTGGAAGTCCTCAATAAGGTGTAACTCCATCCCAATCTCCTCATTCTTGCAGGTTCCAAAGACAAATAGGTTGTTGACTGGTAAAGGCAGTGAAAAGACAGTGATAGTGACTGTTCTTCTTCTTGTTTGCCAAGTGTATGGCAAAATGTCAGTCCACCAAAGGCAGGGAAGGTTTCAATATGGTTTGGCAGAGGAAACCAAGTATTCATGGAGTTTGAAACAAGTCCAAAGGAGTGTAACTATGGTGGAAGCCCTCAAAACCCTATAAAACCCTTATTTTATGCCATAAAAGGTGGACGGTCTAAAAACCACTCTAACAGTGAACTAAACCTCAAAAATCCTTGAGAATTCAACCTAAAAAAATCATCCCAAACTTTTTTTGTGGTTAAAATGGCCATCGTTTACCAATGGGAGCAAAAAAGGGCCAATTAGGCCTCCACGGGCTAGTAGCCCTGCTGCATAACACCCAAAATTAGTAGTTTTTGCAAAATTGCATGAACCCGGTTGGAAAATGAGCTTTGGGATTATAAAATAGTATGGGAACATTCCAAGAAATCCTCCAAATTCTCCTTAGGTCTCCTAAACAATGTGCAGCCTCTTTTGGGGTAATTGAACCTTATTAGTAAGTTTGAGTAAATTGTGGGTTATAGGCCTAAAACTAGAAGATGAGCATTTCATGAAGAGTTTCACTTTTTTGCCCCTGCATTTCCATGTGGAAATATCCTAGTACACATTGGAACTGAAAGTTGAAGGCCCCAAGAACCAAGCACAAGTAGTTGAGGATGGGAGGAACAAGCATTTTGAGTAGTTTTGGAGCATGGGAGTAAGCCATCACCATAAAGGGAGTTTGCTAGGCAAGTAGACCATGGAATCCTTGGCATTACAATAACAAGATAGGTTGAGTAAACATACATCAGATACAACAAGGTTTTGGCCAATACATTGATCCTTTTGAGCAAGTTAGCCTTGTGAGCACTTTCCTACCAAGCTCCCTATCATAGTGGTATCAAAGCCAACAAAAGATTCAGGGGAAAGACACATTAGGCAAACATGGTGACCAATGCAGAATTGGATAAGAAGGTAGAGGACCAAGAAGAGGAAAATAGGGCACTCAGAGAAAGACTAGACCAACTAGCAATGAAACTAGCTGAAGTAGCAGTCAAAAGTGAAGAAGTCCAGGATAAGGTTGGAGATCAGGGTAAAATGATGGCAATAGAGGATGAAGTCCCCATGCCCGGCCCTGTCATTGAGCAAGAACCATTCTTGAAAGCCTTGCGAGCTATGAGTGGTAAGACCTTAGAAGGAGTGGCTCTTTTCAGTGGGAAGATGGATCCAAATGCTCTAATAGAGTGGATCGAAGGGTTAGAAAACCATTTTGAGTGTGATGGAGTGACTGAAGCACAAAAGGTCAAGGTGGCAAAATCAAGGCTAAGAGGGGTGGCCTTAACATGGTGGAAGTTCATCCAAGAGGAAAGGGTGAAAGTAGGCAAGCAACCACTAGCCACCTGGAAGGCAATGGTAGCCAAAATCAAAGAGACCTACCTTCCTGAAGACTATGAGATACAACTTCACAAGAATAGACAAAACTTGAGACAGAAAAACCTAGATGTCAGTAGCTACACTGAAGAGTTTCAAAAATTGTGCATGAGATCCAGAGTAGTAGATGATGAAAGTATCAAAGTGGCAAGGTACTTGAATGGGTTAAGGTGGAACATCCAGGAAGAGATGAGCTTGTTGTGCCCACAAACCGTACACAAGTGCTATCAATTGGCACTTAAGGTGGAAGAGAAGGGTAGGAGAAAGAAAGAACAAAACAATAGAGGTCGCAGTAGGGGAAGAGATAGTAGAGGCCATAGAGGCAGTTTTGGGGGAAGAAGAATAGATCAACGATCCCAGGGAGAGTCCAAGCTTATTGAGCAAAGTGGAGATTCTTAGAGCAAACCCAACTATAGGGGTAGGGGATCAAGCAACCCGAGTAGAGGTAGATCTAATGGACCAGGGAGAGGGTCCTACTTCTCAACCATGAAATGCAACAACTGCCAAAAGTTGGGCCACCCTGCTTATAGATGCCCAGAGAAGCCTAGTTCACCCTATGGAGGTGAAAAGAGAGTAAACCATGTTCAAGAAGATGGATATAGTTCCACAACTTCAGCTTTGAATCACCTAGCTTTAGAAGATGGTGAGAGTTTGATGGTCAAGAGAGTGTTAATGAAGAAGCCACATAGTGCAGAGGCCTCACAGAGAAGAGCATTGTTCAAGATTAAGTGTAAAATCATGGGAAAGGTGTGTAAGGTGATCAAAGATTCAGGATCCACAGATAACATCATATCAGAAGAAGTAGTAAGAAAATTGAAACTACCTAGGATACAACACAAGGAGCCATACAAAGTCACCTGGTTGAATAAGGGACAACATGTGTTGGTAAATGAGCAAACTTGGGTATATTTCCACATTGGGGGATATGTAGATAGGATCCTATGTGACATCCTTCCTATGGATGCTTGCCACCTACTATTGGGTAGACCATGGCAATTTGATTGAAAAGCATAGCATGATGGGGAAAGAAACTCCTATTCATTTCAGAAAGATGGAGTAGCATATCAGATCCAATCCCTCATTGAAGAAGGAGAGAGCAGCAACAAAGTGCCTAACATCTTGTTAGTCAATGAGAAAGAGTTCATAAAAACACTAGAAGAGGGTGAGGGAGTAGGATTTGCACTCATAGTGAAGCCTAAGGAGGAAAAGGTAGAAAAGAAAGTGGAGATACCATGTGAGGTGCAGAAAATCCTTGATAACTTCAAACACATAATCAGTGATGGTACACCTGTAGCTTTACCACCTCCTAGAGCCATTAGCCATCAAATTGACTTCATTCCTGGAGCCTCTTTGCCCAATAAGGCAGCCTACAAGATGACCCCTGAACAAAAAAAAGAGGTAGCAAGACAAATACAAGAACTCCTAGACCAAGGGATGATTAGGAAAAGCATTAGTCATTGTGCAGTACCTACAGTGTTGGCACCTAAGAAGGGTGGTACATGGAGACTTTGTACATATTCCATGGCCATCAACAAGATCACCATCAGATACAGATTTCCCATACCTAGGTTAGAGGATTTGATGGATTGTTTGGGGGGTGCACGGTAGTTCAATAAGATAGACTTGAAGAGTGGTTACCATCAGATAAGAATCAAAGAGGGGGATGAGTGGAAGACAACTTTCAAAACAAATGAGAGTCTCTATGAGTGGCTAGTCATGCCTTTTGGACTCTCTAATGCTCCTAGCACATTCATGAGACTCATGAATGAAGTTTTACATGATTTCATTGGAAAATTTGTTGTAGTGTATTTAGATGACATTCTTATTTTCAGCAAGACTAAGGAAGAACACTTACATCATTTAGCTATTGTTTTGAAACAGTTATCTGATGAACAGCTAACCATAAATCTAGAAAAATGTGATTTCATGCAACAAGAATTAGTCTATCTTGGCTTTGTTGTATCAGGAGGAAATCTGAAAATGGATCACTCAAAAGTTGTAGCAATAACTAGTTGGCCAACTCCTAAGATAGCCAGCGATGTCAGAAGCTTCCATGGTTTGGCTCAATTTTACAGGAAATTCATCAGGGGATTTAGTGAAATTTGTGCTCCAATGTTGGACACCATCAAAGGGGGTGTCAAGGTAAAGTTTCAATGGATAAGTACAGCCAATAAGGGGTTTGAATTACTGAAAACTAAAGTATCTACTCAGCCAGTGCTTATTTTACCTAGTTTTGATAAGCTTTTTACTATTGAATGTGATGCTAGCAATATTGCAGTAGGAGCTGTTTTAAGTCAAGAAAATAGACCAGTTGCATTCTTTAGTGAAAAGTTAAATGATGCAAAGAAAAAGTACTCTTCCTATGATTTAGAACTCTATGCATTAGTACAGGCACTTAGGAAATGGAGACACTATCTTCTTCCTAAGGATTTTGTTGTTTACACAGATAATCAGGCACTTAGTTTCTTGAACTCACAGGATAAACTGAATCATAGGCATGTTAAATGGGTAGAATATTTACAAGCTTACACTTTTACTCTTAAGCATAAGAAGGGTCAATTGAATAAAGTAGCAGATGCTTTGAGTAGAAGATTGTTAACTATTCATGAGATTCAAGTTCAAAGCATTGGTATTGACAGTTTCAAAGATATGTATCCTACTGATTCTGATTTTGCTGAAGCTTATAAAGTTTGTCAAGCTTTTGAGAATAACTTCCATAGTACATATGCTGATTTCACTTTGCAGGATGGTTTGTTATTCAGGGGTGGACAATTGTGTGTTCCACAGGGTTCCATGAGAGAGAACCTCATTCAAGAGAAGCACAATGGGTGCTTAAGTGGACATTTCGGTCTTAACAAGACTTTAGAACTGGTTCAAAGGTTCTATTATTGGCCTAAGATGCAGAGAGACATCAGGAGGTATGTTTAGCAGTGCTTGGTATGCCAGAAAGCAAAAGGAAAACTCCTCTAATGCTAGTTTATATCAGCCTCTTCCCATTCCACATAGGCCTTGGGATTGCATTAGCATGGATTTTGTAGTAGGATTACCTAGAACTCAAGCAGGATTTGATAGCATCTTTGTGGTAGTTGATAGATTCGGTAAGATGGCTCACTTCATTCCTTGCAAAACAACACATGATGCAAGTCATATTGCTTATTTATTTTTCAAGGAAGTTGTTAGGATTCATGGGTTGCCTACCAGCATTGTATCTGATAGAGATGTTAAGTCTCTTGGTCATTTCTAGAAAACATTGTGGAAGAGATTGGGTACTAATCTCTCTTTTGGTTCAGCTTATCATCCACAAATGAATGGCCAAACTGAAGTTGTGAACAGGTCTCTTGGAAACATGCTTAGGTGTTTGACAAAGGAATATGGGCAGAGTTGGGATCAGCTCATTCATCAAGTAGAATATACCTACAATGATAGTGTTAACCGGTCTACAGGTAAAAGTCCATTTGAAGTTGTTTATGGTATGCATCCAAGGGGTATAATGGAGTTGAGGGATATCACTAACTTGCAGCATAAGAGTGGGACAGCAGATGACATGGCTCACTCCATGAAGGAGGTTCATGAGCAAGTGAGACAAGCTCTCCAAGACACCTCTCAAAAAGTCAAGGCAAAAGTGGATGCTACAAAGAGAGATGTATAGTTTTCCATAGGTGACTGTGATGGTTCATTTGAATAAGGCAAGGCTACAAAAGGGGATTCCCAGCAAGCTTCAGATGAGGAGAATAGGCCCTTGCAAGATCTTGGCTAAGTATGGACCTAATGCTTATAAAGTTGATTTGCCTACTAATATTTCTTTGTCCCCCATTTTTAATGTTGCAAATCTAATTGCTTTCAAAAGGCAGCCACTTGAGGAGGTTCAAAGAGTTTCAGATTTTTCTCAATCCCTTTCTAATCTATCTCTCCCTTCTCTTTCTTTTCCCCATGTTGAACAGGTTCTAGACTCTAGAGTTCTAAAAAAGACAAAGAATCACTCCTACATGGAGAATCTCATCAAGTGGAAGGATCAGCCTATCTCAAAGGCCACTTGGATACCTAAAGCTGACTTTCTAAAATTTGGCATTTCTTCTTCTTTTCTACCCCAAGGAGTCACGTGACTTCTTTGTTTTTGGGGGAATATGGTGCAGGAGCACCTAGTTGGGTAAAACTCCCATCTTTGGGTTTTTCATGTTTTTATGTTTGTAAAGTCTTGTTGTAGGTTGTTTTTGTTGTTTTAGGTTGTTTTGAGTCATTTTTAGTGGTTTTGATCTTATTTTGGGCTTGAGAGATCAAATCTTGCATTTCAGGCCTTGAGTTGACAATTTTTGGCAAAAATGTGGAAAAGTGCCAAAAAGGTCTCCTAATGGTTTCAAGAGAATTGAAACATGTTTTTTTAGTGTTTTTAAGCATTTCTAAATGGTTTAGGAAATTTTCTAAGGCTCGGATGTCAAAAATGCCTTTGTGAGCAAGAAAAGTTGTCATTTTGCTCAAGAAAGTTGTCAAAAAGGTCATTTTCTTGAAAAATGTAATTTAAAAAGTCTCTTGTCCGTACATGGGCATGGAAACCAACTTGAGAAACTATATAAGGCCTCTCCTTTCCTTGGGAAATTTTGGTGATTGTACTTACATGTGGAACTCAATAGAAATCAAGTGTTTTTCTGCTTTTATGACTATTTTTCTTCCTTTTTGAGGGGCAGTCCGTACTATAGTTGTACAATCCATACTGTAACTTTTGGGAAGTTTATATGTTGTTGTATTAAGACTTATCATGTACTTTTTTCATTGATTTTTCTTTTTCAAAGTGCTTATTCAAAAAAATTTGTAAATTGTGCATCTACTGCCCTGCCAGGGGTTTGGAGTTGCAAGATGCATCAACTTGTTTGATCCAAGTTTGGGATCCCTCCTATGGATTATACCAAGTTTATCCATGTACATATAATGTATATATCTTTCCTTTTGTGCTAGAAGAATGGTTTGAAGATGCTATTGAGTGCTTACTAGGCAAGTGTTTGTCATTTGGCTAGTATCTTGGTAAAGACTCAAAGTTTGCACTCAAAGGTAATTGAGTAAGAAAATTATTGTAAAAATGGTATGGACATGTGACCAAGAATTGAAGCACATTTTGGATGTATTAGAATATTTTACACCTTTGTAATCTTTCCTTTTTGTAGACAAAACATTGAGCACTGTTTTTGGGAAAGTTGTTGTCATTCTGCTTAATGGAATGCTACAAAGCATTAACCACACCTTGGAACACTTAAGGAAATGTAATAGGGAGATGAATTGTTCTGTGGAAGTCCTCACTGAGGTGTAACTCCATCCCAATCTCCTCATTCTTGTAGGTTCCAAAGACAAACAGGTTGCTGACTAGTAAAGGCGGTAAAAAGACATTGATAGTGACTGTTCTTCTTCTTGTTTGCCAAGTGTATGGCAAACTGTCAGTCCACCAAAGGTAGGTAAGGTTTAAATATGGTGTGGTAGAGGTAACAAAGTAGTCAAGGATTTTGAAACAAGTCCAAAGGAGTGTAACTATGGTGGAAGCCCTCAAAACCCTATAAAACCCTTATTTTATGCCATAAAAGGTGGACAGTCTGAAAACCACTCTAACAATGAACTAAACCTCAAAAATCCTTGAGAATTAAACCTAAAAAAATCATCACAAACTTTTTTTGTGGTTAAAATGGCCATCGTTGACCAATGGGAGCAAAAAAGGGCCAATTAGGCCTCCACGGGCTAGTAGCCCTGCTGCATAACATACAAAATTGGCAGTTTTTGCAAAATTGCATGAACCCGGTTGGAAAATGAGCTTTGGACTTATAAAACAATATGGTAACATTCCAATAAATCCTCCAAATTCTCCTTAGGTCTCCTAAACAATGTGCAGCCTCTTTTGGGGTAATTGAACCTTATTAGTGAGTTTGAGTAAATTGTGGGTTATACATGTAAAACTAGAAGATGAGCATTCCATGAAGAGTTTCACTTTGCTGCCCCTGCATTTCCATGTGGAAATATCCTAGTACACATTAGAACTGAAAGTTGAAGGCCCCAAGAACCAAGCACAAGTAGTTGAGGATGGGAGGAACAAGCATTTTGAGTAGTTTTGGAGCATGGGAGTAAGCCATCACCATAAAGGGAGTTTGCTAGGCAAGTAGACCATGGAATCCTTGGAATTAAAATAACAAGATAGGTTGAGTAAACATACACATCATATCCAACAAGGTTTTGGCCAATACATTGATCCTTTTGAGCAAGTTAGCCTTGTGAGCACTTTCCTACCAAGCTCCCTATCATGGAGCCTGTTGACCAGGGTCCTGACGAGGTGCCCAAGCTCCCTCAGACTGTGCCATGTACTACGAGTAGGGTACAACCTACTGTGATAATGGAACTATAAGCTGCAACATAATAGGCCGCCCGACTAGTCTAATGGAGAACCTCCTGGTGCAAAGCGTCTCGCTCTTCCCTCATCTTTGTGCCACTATCAACTATGACTGGAAACCTGCCAAACGTTCTCTCATCGACAGTGCTGCATCCGCCACCTACTCCCTCTTAGGCTCTCTACCTCCATCGCCGCCTCCATATCCACCTTTGGCTCCCCTTGCTCATCTCTTCTTTGTCTCACCTACCTGGGAGCTACTCGCTCCTCCTCTCCTCCACCCTCTGCCACCCTAGCTCCACTCAATCTGACACCAACAACCTCGAGGGATCTTCCCTCTCCTCTCTGTTGTTGTCTTATCCTAGCCGGTACCCTATTGTTGCTAGCACTAGGATCACCACCTACTTTCCTTGGAGCCTCATCTCTTTGTCCCTATCCTTGTGCCTGCATAGGGGCATCATCCTCAACCTCCTCTATCAGAGGTGCCTGCTCCGCCGGATCTGTGAATCTAGGGAATGGATGTTGTTGGAACCAATCCCTATACTGGGACAATACCCCCACATCTGCAATATCCTCTAAATAGTCCCACCTGAGCCACTGCAACCCAGTCAAATCCTACATGCCCAGGGCGTATGATAACATTGGTCCCCATCCCCGTCTCTCCTCCTCTGCATAATGCGCATATGCAGTAAACTCCTACAAGATCCCCTGAGGTCTACCATACTGCCTCTTCACTCAAGTAACCACAAACCGCTCGACCACCGTCATTGATCTGTCAATGAGAGGCTGAGTCATAAATAGGTCTCTGCGCACAACTTTCCAGTCATCCCAAGGCTCAAGATCCCTATAAGGTCTCCATATGACAACTATAAGATCATCTAGCTACCATCTCCAATACTTTGTCTTGCCCAGATGGGGCTGAGTAACATATCTGGAGTATCTATAAATGATGGGTTGTTATGGATCTCTGATGTCATTCACAATCGGTCTACAAACTGGGAGGTGCTCCTAGGCCCATACCTGTAATATCAAAACCCCTGCTGCCATACTCTTCCCTTCCTAGTAAACCACCTCATGCATCTCATGATACATGTGTGCCAGAATACAAGAACCCCATCCTAATCTCTCAGGGTGCTCCATAAGCTTCTCTAGCATCTTGCCCCAGTCGCATAAGAAACCCTGTTGTCCCTTGTCTGGCATAAGGAAACAACCAATGAATCTTGCTAGGACACATGCCAATGGAAACTGATCACTATACCTAGCCATCATGTCATCCCAACTGATAGACCGTGTCAGAATGCCTGCATCATAAAATACCTACCTAAGAGCTAGTAGGCCAGGATGTTGTGTTGAATCATAATCCACCTTATCCCCAACAAATAGAATTTGGAGAATCCTATATACATCCTCGGGAGTCATAGTCATCTCCCCAACTAGCAAATGAAACGTGTTATGCTCAGAATGAAATCTCTCTACAAGTGCAGTGAGCATCTCGTGATTCACATGGATATCTGGCATTTGTAAAAGGTGAGTCAATCCGCACAAATCAATATTTTCTCTTTCTATATCAGATAGCTCATGAACTATTCTCATAGTCGGTGGATAGACACATCTGAAAAGAACGTGAGGTAGTCGAACCTACAAGGATCAAACAAAAGATCATCAGAAAATATTTTAAATTATGCTATAAGACAAGTAAAACATCAAAAAATCCAAAACAATCAATTGCAAAATCAAATTTTCTTGTTTGCACCCTTAAATATGCTCACTGCTTTTCAAACGACATAACACAGTAGAGGCAGAAACTCGTACGAGTTAGGACTGCGTATAGGACGACAAAAGACTCTGATACGACACAAAACAAGCCCTCAAATGACAAAATGGTCTCTTTTGAACAAGCTCATACGATACAAGGGTAGGTGTGAAATGACAAAACTAGTGGGTTTAAACAACAAAACAATTTTAAGCAGTTTGTTGTACAACACAGGATGCCATCTCGCACGACAAATTGACAAAAACCAACTTTTACATGCCTAAAAATTCAAAAAATCAACAAAAAAATTCAAAAATGAAATGATTAAGACACTTAAGATTCTAAGGTTGATTATGTTGTCTTTGGCACTTGAATCGATGCTCCTATGTGGGAACCACCATTTTTCTTCACATAAGGTTTTTTGAATTTTCAAACTTGGAGGGTTAAAATGAATTGAAAATGACACTTCCACCCCTTATATAGCCAAAACCCTAATTTTTCAACTTGCTTCGATGGACATGAAAATTGTACCCTTAGCTAATTTGCCTGTCCTGATTCCACTTTCAGGATCGAAATTGAAATCCGAATCTCATTCTCCTAGTCAATTTCAATACAATTTGGACCACTTAGCACTTTTCATCAAAAGCTCAATCTTTCTTCAAATTGTGCTCATTTTCTAAATGAATCAATGTTGAATCTCAATTTATTCTACAAATCAACTTTACGCTCAATTTCTCATCAATCATCACTAAATCTTCACAAATTACTCTGAATCATTTTCGTACTCAAATAAAAATCATCGCCAACAATTGCCTAAAATCATGTACCCTTGTTATCTTTCGATTTCGCTCCCGAGGGGGCATACTGATGACCTTATGACCTCACATCTTTAAAGTCGAGAAAATTTCAAATCTTCATCAAAAGTCGAGCAAAAATATTTGCCAAGGGGCATCTCAGCTTCATCGCGCTTCATATCAAGTTGAGATCTCTCGATCATCTGGATTGAATCAATGCTAAGGGCATATCAATTTCATTGTTTCAAATCAAGCTGATATTTGTCTTCATCTGAATCAATCTCTTAATGTCGATCAGTTTCATTGCTTTTCATCAAGCTAATTATTCATTTAAACTCAATCAAAAGTTTAAAGAGTATCTTTGATCACATGCTCAATCTAGGCAGGTGTTTAGTTTCATCGCATCAAATCAAGTTGGACAGTTTATCTTCGCTCATTGTGTCTTGATCCATCAAGTTCAAGATTGATTTTATCTTCGCTCATTGTGTCTAGTTCAATCAAGTTCTAGATCATTAAGATCCGCTTCTTGATCAATCAAGTTCAAGTTCGGTATCTTTGCTCTCTATCGTTCCTAGTTCAATCAAGTTCGGGATCGATATCACTTTAATCAACTCTGTTCAGCTTCATCACTTCAAATCAAGCTAAACACCTCGCTCTTCATCTGGTTCGTGATCAATCAAGTTCAGAACTGGTATCTCCTAAACATCAACATATTCTTTGAACCAACATGTTGCTCGCACATAAATTCAAAGAGGGGCAAATGTAATACCCTAAAAATGGTCATCTAAACCATGGGCCCCTAACCTCGATAACATCACCAAGGTCCTCACCAAAGGCAATTAAATCGATCTTGAGCACACAATTAATTAATTAATCAATCATCAAATGTCCCATGGCAAATCAATTACTCTATATTAATTAAATATTTATTTAATTAATTGAATCATTCCAAGAATATCATTTTGATCAATTATCCTATTTAATTTATTAAATATCCTAGCATATTTAATTAATTAATAAATTTGCCATTAATCATAAAAAAGGAATTAATTTATTACAAAAGAGAAATTAATTACAAAGCAAGAGTTAAATTGAAAATAAAATAAAAGAATTGAATTGAAAGAGAAATCAAACTTGAGATATTATTTCTTCTTCTAAATTGATAATTTGAAATCGGAAAAGCAATTAAAAGGAATTTAATCATTCTCTAAAATTAGAACTCAAAAGGTTTTGAGAAAAAGAAGTTCAGGTGCATTGAAAAGACTCTTTTCTTGAATAAATCAAAGAATTACCTATTTTTATCTCGAGTGCATGGAATTAAATGAATTATATCTCTAATGCAAACTTGAACTTATAATCTGAATGCATTTCAATTAAATTATAATTGGAATCTATCTCAAGGTTAACTGAATCTGATTTCTCAACTATTTCAATTAATTCTAAATTGTGCTTTTTCTTGGTCTCTCTTATGAATTTCTATAAATTCAGCCTTCAGATCTCATTCAAAACACCCTAGAGATTTATTATTATACACTTTTTGCTCTGGATTCATTGAATATATTGTGCTTGCTTTTTGAGATTATTTGCATCTTAGTTTAGCTTTTTGCATATTTATTTCAATTATGATTGCTTGAATGCATATTGCTTGAATCTTTCATCCATCTTGCATCCATTTAGCTTAATATCATGCTCATATAGATTAAATCCTTCGTCTTGGTGTAGTCTAGTCACTGGTATTTCTTATACAAATCTGAGAGCAATCTTATACTCGCATATTTTATAAGGCAATTAGTCGATTTATTATGGTTTTATTATTCATTCTTATATATGTCTAACCATACATGTAATTACTTAATTGAAGTATTGTGTCTTGCATCTTACAGATTCTTATTTCACTTTTTCACACACACAACTACATAAACATTGGACTACAATCCAGAAAGAAGAGTGAACTGCAAGTATAGCATCTCTTATACCTAAGTACAGTTCTGATTAAGCTCAATATCAGAGGCCTCAAACCTCTCTTACAAACCCCATTTGATCACCTATGATCGAACAAACCTTCTATATATGATTACAACATTATTCGCACACAGATCATCCCATAACCTTGACCTATCAACCCATGATCTACAAAGAGATCTTACATCATATTTATACCAACTTGGGGCCTAAACAATTAGGTCAGCCACCTAAAAGATAATACGATAAATTCATAACATAAACCCATAATCCAATGATCAACCAAGTCGGCTTTGGCCAAAAAAATGTAAACCAATCATTAAATCCTGCTAGTAACGCATCAGGAACATCCTCCAACACGTTACAAAAACCGATCCATAACCTAGATAACACTAGACCCAAAATAGGTCATCATAAACCAAATCCAACACCACCGATGAACTAGAACACGAACAAGATAACCAACAGCATCCTAAAAGCCATCTAGAAGCTGCACCAACACCACTTATCATGTGCATCAAAAGATCTTCAACGAAGCTATGTCGGTAAAACCCTTATCGATGACCAAAAGGCTTACTAGAATAAATGATAGCTCCTGACTCATCAAATCCTGAACCAACTAATCATGATACACATCTGAATAGCATGAATGACAGATCCAAACCAATTCCACAAACCAAAGCATAACGGATCCTACCGGATCAATATCATAATCAACCACTCTACTGGAACCAATCAAAAACCGGTAAACAACCAAAACAATCGGTGTTGTCATCAATGACAAAACATAAATGCAATACATAATCAATTCCAAATTGCCAACAATCTCACCCTTTGGCATTGATGACAACATTAGATGTGAAAAACATCCAAGTGCCAAGAAATGCCAAACAGGTCTCCCCCAATGGAAGACAACCAACAATCTCCCACAAAATGATATAGCAATGAAGTTCTGAACCAAACTCCCTTTTGACTAATATTTTGTTATGCTCTATTTTTCACATATATCTCTCCCCCTTTGACATCAATGCCAAAGATCTAGCATAAAACATCAAAGAAAAATCATAAATCCTCTTAATCATACAACTGACTACTCCCCCTGAGTAGTAGCACCACCACATCAATCTGGAATGAGTAATAGCTCTAATAATGCAAATAGGACTGATGCCAATAAACATCACTCAGGTCTCTATCGAAGGCGCAAAAACCCCCAGCCTGTCTCTGAAGTACTCAAATGATTCTTTAGGCAAAGGTTTAGTGAAAATGTCTACAATCTTCTCTTTAGTGTTCACATAAACCAGTCTGACTTCATTTGGTTACACCTTCTCCTTCAAAAAGTTATACTTGATACATATGTGATTTGTCTTAGAACGAAATAGTGAATTCTTTGATATATCAATAGCAACAGAGTTATCACAATGAATAACTACCGGTTCATTACAATCCACCTTTATATCCTTAAACATTTGCTTCATCCATAGAACTTGTGTATAGTTAGTAGCAGTAGCAACATACTCAGCTTCAACAATAGAAAACAAGTGCATGACTGCTTCTTGTTGATCCATGAAACAAGTTTCTTTCTAAGAAAGAAAGCTCCACCAAATATGCTCTTTATGTCATCATCTCTAGCCCAATTTGCATCTGTATATGCACATAATGTAAAGTCATCATTTTTAGGATACCACAAAACATATTCAGTTATTCCCTGCAAATACTTGAAAATCCTTTTCACCGCACTCTCATGATTTTCTCTAGGATCACTTTGATATCTTGATACAATAGAAACTGCATTCATTATATCTGGTCTAGTCCAAGTCAGATATAAAAAACCACCAATCATAGATTTGCACCTAGTTGGATTTACCGATGTAGATGCATCTTTCTTTGTCAATTTCTCACTTGTTGTAGACACTTAAAAATAATTATTTTAATTATTTTTAATTTCTCGCATAATTAATTAATTAATTATGTTAATTCAAATTCCTCTCAATATTAATTAAATATAATTAATACTGTCACTATAGCATATGATTGATTTGTTTAATAAATCAATCAATCCCTTTCTTTATTCTTCTAAAAAAATCAAATCCTCACAAATCTTCCTCTTAGCTAATTAATTTCAATTAATTAGTTAACCTACATGATTCCTACAAATCATCTTCTTAATTCATCATTAACCTAATAAATTCTTCTAGAAACTCCCTAAACTCACTTAACATTATTCCTCTAATTTTTTATTCCCTCCACTCATTCTCTCTCCTAGTCAAATTCTCCTACAAATATTAATCCCACCTAACATTTCCTCTAATCCCCCTCCAAATGAGTCATTAATGGTTAATCATCATGATTAGCCACAAAGTCAACTCTTTGTCCTTTTCATCCAACCACTAGCTTTAAATGCTATTTTCCTAGGTGAATGTAAGATTTTCGAAATCACACATTCCTCTAGGCATCCCCTCTCCCAAGGAATTTTTAATTCCTTTTTATTCCTCCAATCCCCATGATATCCTTTTTTGGAGAATTTTTAATTCCTCCAATGCATCTTGTGGAGTGTGGAGATACGAAATGCCTTTAAGGCATCTTTCTTGGTCTCCACACCCTCTCTTGGACCTTGTGTGAGCTCACAAGTAAATCTTAGCCCTTCATCTCGAATTCATCCTAGCCATCTATTTTCCTCTCCTCTTCCTATAAAATTAGGGCTCCATCCCTTCATTCGGAACATCTTGAAATCCAGTAAGTTTATGCTGCCCTTTTGATCCCAAGAAATCATCTTGGCAACTTGATCATCTCATCCTTATCATTTTTCAAATCCATTCCATTTGTGCACAACATTGGAGAGTCATCCACATCCAGCAATCAAAGGAGCACATCAAGTGGAGCATTATCAAGGGACGTCTTCACTTCATCAAGCTCAATCCAAAGGAGAAGGTAAAATAGCAAGGTGAAATGGTCTTTTAATGATATTTTAGCATTCTGCATGTTTATTTCGTTATGTTTTGATCATTTGACCTTCAAATCTGTTTTCCCCTCTTCATTTTGGCACGCCCGATGGGACCCATGTCCCTAAGAACTAATATTTTTTTTTAGGTTTTTTTGAGTTGTGAGACGCAGGTTCCAGAATAGCGCGACTGCAAAAAAAACAAAAATCTTTTTTGCAAGTTCCAGAATAGCGGCTCTGTATTTCTACGCAATAGCTTCTTTTCTGTTTCTATTTCATTTTTGTTTTTGTTCTTTTTCTGTTTCTGTTTCAGTTTCAACATGATAGCTCTGCGATTAGCGCGAGCGTTTTTGTGGGAATTTAAATTCCTGTTATCCGATCTGTTATTTGCTCTGTTATCTGCTCTATTTAATTATAATCTGTGTGAAAGTAGGAGAGTATGCTCTTGTCTATATAGACAATCAAAAATCTAGACCTTTCACTTTTCTATTCTGTTTAGCGCGACTGTATGCTCTGACTGCAGGAAAGTGTGAAAATAGGAGAGTATGCTCTTGTCTATCTAGATAATCAGAAATCCGGACCTTTGACACTTTTCTATCTGTTTAGTGCTACTGTCTGCTCTGTTAATCTGTCTAAAAATTTTAGGCGCTAACTGTAGTCTGCATTTCTTTTTTTTTTCATTTCCTGTTATCTGCTTTGTTTAAATATAATCTATCTGACCACAGGAAAGTGTGAAAGTAGGAGATTATGCTCTCGTCTATCTAGACAATCAGAAATCTTGATCTTTGACATTTTTTTTTATTCTGTTAAATTTAGGGTTTCTGCTCTGTTAAATCCAGGGTTTCTGTTTGTACTGTTAAATCTAGGGTTTTTGTTTGCTCTGTTAAATCTAGGGTTTCTGTTTACTCTGCTAAATTTAAGGTTAAAAAAATAAAAAAAATTCTATTTTTTCGCCATATCTTCTTTATCTCAACTCCATTTTCCTCCAAACTTCACCAGATTCTCCGCATTGCCATTTTCCACATTTCCTTCCTTGGGGATCTTATCCCAAAAATCCGCTTTTTGAAGCCCAAAATCTCATATTTCTCTATTTTTAGGGTTTGTCATAACTCCTTCCCCTTTAATCCAATCACCTCCAAATTTTTCTCATATTATCCATTTCCAACTTTTGCTTCTTTGTCCCTCTTGGACAAATTTTCCCATTCCTTCATCTCTCCTCCAAAATCCCCATTTTTCGCTTGCCTATCCCTTGGAAAGTGGCAAAAACCTAGTCAAGCCCCATTTACCCATCAAAGCTTTCTTCAAATCCACATTTGTCATTAGTAAAAAAGTTTTTATTCATGTTTTTCTATTCATTCCCAAAAAAATAAAAAATAAATAATATTTTTATCATTTTGTTGTTTTTTGCAGGACGCTAGTTGAAGACCCTATTTTTCCAAACTACTAATCAAGTTGTTTTGCAGGACGCTTGTTGAAGACTCTATTTTTCCAAACTACTAATCAAGTTGTTTTGCAGGACGCTTTTTGAAGACTCAATTTTTTCAAACTACTAATCAAGTGGTTTTGCAGGTTGCCTAGTTGATTCAACCAAATATTGTGCATTTATTTAAAGTAGGCACCTAGATATTAATTAAAATGGAATGAACTATTGTCTTATGTGTCTTTAAGAAAAGCGTAAAAGTAGGAAAGTATGCTCTCGTCTTACTAAACGATCAGAAATCCTGACCCTCCAACCTTTTCTTGTTTGATTGTGTGTTTACCTCTAGCGGGTCTGCCCTCCCAACTTGCTCTTTGAGAAGGTAAGAGGGAAACGACCCAAGTGAGTACACCCGGACCTGGGATTCCCAACTCACTATAATAAATAGGCCATTGACTACGAAAGGGTTAATGGTTGGGGCTATATGAGAGTTCACTCTCACATTAGGTGCTTAGTAGGATCCTAGAGATCTCAATCATGCTTGCGTGACTACTAAGTTCTTGGTGTTTCATTGGGCTATAGGCCTCAATTGCGCTTGTGCAACTTCGAAGGGTAGCTCCTAATGGGAAGACTTACTAAACACCTTGTTCATAGTGGCCAAAAACCTTCTAGTCATTGGTGCAGGAGGTCGGACCTCTGAAGCGGCCCATATTCTTACGGCCCTTAGTAGAGACACAAAGTTTGCCATGAGGAGTTTTCATGGGAATTGATGCTTGGCTGCCTCGAGAAGTGAGTGTCGTGGAGGGGAGCCATTGGGGTCAAGCATCTAAGTGTCCGCTCTGGGTAAGCGTAGATGGGAAACCAATTGGGATTCAATGACTATTGTCCTTGCCAGCCTTAAGAATGTTGTATATGAGCATGAGTGTCTTTGATATAATATGTCTTTGATCACTGTGTTTGCTTTGTTTGATACATACTTGCCAAGAGTAGACTAAAAACACATCACTATCCCCAAACACTTTGCAAAAACACTTGTCAAGACACAAACAATTGTCCAAGTCATTACCCACACAAAGTTCAAAATTGCGTCAAAACTCTGTCCGTCCCATTTTTCATAAGCCCAAGAGAGAAGCTAAGAGTTTATCCTCTACGTCAACATTCAAGTTTGTCCTTTGAAACACCTATTATCGTCCAAATCAAGGTGGTCGTATCCCTTCATACAACTTGCCATTCGAATTGATCCTTCATGTTCATACCAAAGACAACCTAGTTATCAAATTTCTTCTAAACCATCACTACTATACCTTCGTCATCAATCATCCTCAAATTTCTTAAATCCTTTCATCCTCAATTTTCTTAAATCCTTTCATCACAAATTTCTCAAGTCCTTTCATCACAAATTTCTTAAGTCCTTTCATCCTCAAATGTCTTAAATCCTTTCATCACAAATTTCTTAAGTCCTTTCATCCTCAAATTTCTTAAATCTTTTCATCACAAATTTCTTAAATCCTTTCATCACAAATTTCTTAAGTCCTTTCATGACATTTTTCCTAAGTCTTTTCATCACAAATATCATGTATGGTCACAACTCGATCCCAAAAGAAAAAAATGGTTGAACAACAATATGGCATGCCAGACATTGGTGTCCTATATGAAGATCCCACGCAAGATCATACACAAAGTGAACAATCTAGCAATCAAGATCAAAGTCAAAATCTTGACATGGTTAACCAAGATGAACTTTGTCCGGAAGTGCAAACTTTCCTAGCGGATTCTTATAACCAAGAGATGATGGAAAAGTTTATTAAACACAATCCTATTGCACTTCTAAAAACTCTCCTTGAACATGGAGCTCAACTTCTACCTGAATTTAATAGATCCGCTCTCACCCAACAACCACAAGGAGACCTTGCTTCCACACAAAGTGTTGCACCTACTATTCAAACTCAATCAATTGCAGCCCCATCAATCATCCAGACTCAATCAATGCCACCCGCGGTACCTCCCACCATGGTCTCCATCCCACCTTCTTCCTCCTTACCATCCATACCACTATCAAATCCGATCTCATCCATTCTCCAACAAACTTCTATACCACCTCCTTCTATTCAACCACAAATTTCTATTCCACAAACTTCCCTTCCTCCCAACAATGTCGCAAATTTTATCCAGGCCGTATTCAATCCCATCACAACAGTTGGCGGACCGCAACCAACTGTCCCTCAAACCCCAGCAGCATCGGTCATCACATCCCACGTTCCCACCTCCTCATCATATCAATATATTAGTGGTGGTGCACCTTCTTTGGTTCATCCAATTCTTGGGGCAAATACAATTCATCAATATCAAAGTCCACAACAAGACCTCATCAAGGAAATTCAAGACATGAAGAATATCATCAAGAACATGAAAGAAAGAACTAATAAAAGGAAAGCTTACTCATTCGAAGAGTTTTGCCCTTGTCCTTACGACCCGTCTATATCAGTTGCACCATATCCCCCGGGATTTGAGATCCCTAAATTCACCAAGTATGAAGGCAAAGGAGATCCCCGCGACCATGTTCGATAATTCCACATCTTATGCCAAGAAGTCTCCTATAGTGACGTTTATCTTCACAGACTCTTTCCCAAGAGTCTCACGGGAGACGCCTTGGCATGGTTCTCATCTTTACCACAAGGTTCCATTGTCTCTTTTCCAGACTTGGCAGAAAAATTTGTGGCCCACTATGCATACAACATGGGTAATGATGTTTCTATGATGGACTTATGTAATACAAAACAAAGGCCCGGAGAAACCTTCGCCAATTTCCTACAAAGATGGCAACATCTTATCAAGAAATTCCAGTGGGACATGCCAGAACAACATCAAATTGAGCTATTCCAAAAGAACTTGGTGCCTGAACTTTCAAGACCTTTAATATCTCAATGTATCAAATCCTTCCAAAAATTGATAGATAAGGGCCTCGCCCTCGAACGTGTCTTGTTAGAGGAAGGAACCTTGAAACATTACCATAAATCAACACAAAGTTCATCCTCTTATTATAACGACAAGCCAAAATTCTGGTCCAAGAACAAAAATGTGGTCAATGATGGTATAACTGATGCAAAGCGGGTCCAAACCATGGCCGCTCCCCCAAAATCCACCACCAACAATCATCAATTCAACAACCAAAATCAATCCCAAAAACCTCACAACAATGTCTCAATCCAGGGACGACCACCCCGATTGAATAACAGGACTCCAAGAGATTTCACTCCTCTGGTTGAGCCTATTGAAGTGGTGTTTCAAAAACTTGTCCAAGCAGGTATAGTGGTATTTCCAATCACTCGCCCGTTTGACCCCAATAAACCTAAACCAAGATGGTATAATGAAAATGAGTATTGTGAATACCATCGTATCAAGGGACATGATACACGAAAGTGTATAAAACTGAAGATCTACATACAAGATCTCATTGATAGAGGTGAGATTGAGGTAGCAAATGCAAAACCTGGTAATAACAATGACAAACTCAAAATGTACCAGGAACCCTTCCCGAAGCATGACAAAGGAAAAGGCTCATCATCTAACGCAATGGGTTATGACTATGCTAATCACATAACCGATTTTGATTTTTTAGTAGGTCGCATTGAACCTGCAGACAATCATGTCAATGTCATAACCATCCAAGGAGTCAATTCTCCCTCTTCCCAAAGCAGACCAAATCCTGCTCGGATAGTCATTCAAGGCACCACGCCTTCCACCTCCCATTTCCAGAATGACTGCAATGCAACTACATGCTGAGGAAGAGTCACCATCCAAGGAGTTCCTCCCCCACAAAACCCCCCACCCATGTCTTCCACCTGCCAATATGACCTCCTTGATCAACTTGGGAAGACACCCACGCAGATCTCCATTTTGGAACTTCTCAAGACCTCCCCGGTCCATAAAGAAATTTTGGAACAAGCCCTTCTCCAATCACCCGTTCCAGATAACATCAACGCCACCCAATTCCAAGCCCTCATTGGAAACCTTGCTGCCCAGCAGCACATTGTATTTAACTCCAAAGATGCTCCCGCAGATGAAGACCATAACAAACCTTTACACATCAAAGCTCTTATCCACAAGCACAAGGTCAAACGTATCCTGATAGATGGTGGGTCCGGGCTCAATCTGTGTACATACAAAATAATAAAACAATTGGGACTTTCTGAGGATTTGATAGATAGATTAGGAAGGATCACAATAAAGGCATATGATGATGCAGAAAGAATTTCAAAGGGCGTGATCACCTTACCTCTTCAAGTGGGCCCCATTACAATTGAAACCCCTTGCCAAGTACTAGATCTTGATCTCCCCTACAACATTCTCCTCGGGAGGCCATGGATTCATTCCTTGCAAGCCGTACCCTCCACCTATCACCAATGCATCAAATTCCCCTATAACGAAAGAGAGATCACTATCAAAGGTGATCCCCAACCTTTTCAATATTGCAAACTATTAGAGGGGAAGCATCTGTATCATTGCCCACTAAATAGACCCTCGCCAACGCCTCCTTCTGACACATCAAATGTTGCCTCCACATCATCCCAACCAGATAATCAAATCAAGATCTTGGACAATGGCTGTGGAGAATACAAATTGGAGGACGTCTTATTAATAGGCAACCTCCCTCTCTCTCCTAAGTCATTTGGCAAACCAAAAGAGCTCAAAAAGGACCCAAAACCAGTCATGCAATGCCAAAACACCACCTTCCAGCAATGGGGCCCACTTGATAACGAGAGTCTCGAAGCAGATATCTCTTCATGGCTATACAGGGAAGAGGATGAAGAGCCAGCAAGAATATCCAAATAAATGTACCCAAAAGCATCTGCCATAGTTGAAAAAATGGGTTACAAAGGACACGGCCTGGGACCAGAGGAGAAAGGAAGAAAAAAACCCATAAATCCTATCTCCTACAGATACAACAGAGGCTTGGGGTACACCCCGGTGCCTAAGATTACTATCATTGATGCCCCTTCTAGTCCTTCTTCGATATCAAAAATGCTGACGAAGAGGAATTCCATGAAATGCCTTATGAATATGAAAAAGATATCTTCTTAGACCCTTACATCAATACCATCACCCCTGCAACCCCTCCCACTTCACATGAGCTACATCTTGTCCATCCTGAACTCATTGACTGGGGCTAATGAGACAAACCCACTTTAGATATCTGCATCGATGATAATTCTCTCATTGCTCTCCTAATAGCGCAAAATATGGAAGATTGTAGTAGAATCAAGGGTATTCAACTGCACGAAAAGGGATACTTTGGTAGTCAAGTCAATGCCCTTAGCCACAAAAAAGATAATAAAAGAAAAAGATATGATTCCCTAGGTGAAAAACTCCCTGAGGTGCCTTTGGATGAACAAGAAATAAAAACAAAGGGTGTATCTGAAAGTGAAAACCTAGAAAAGGCATTTGACAATGAGGGATTTGACCTCCCTACCATTGGTTACCTTCCATAGGACAAATCAAATTTGTTGATAGAAGAAATAGACAGCATCAACATGGGCACTGAAGTCATTCCGAAAAATGTGTTCATTGCCAAATCCCTCACAGAAATCGAGAAACAAGACTTCATCAACTTCCTTACAGAGGTAAAAATCAATTTTGCATGGTCCTATTCCGATATGCCAGGGTTGGATCCTGCCTTGGTGGTTCACAATCTTGTCGTCCGCCCAAAAGCAAAACCTATAAAACAAAAATTGCGCAAAATGCACCCACATATTGCACTCCTGGTCAAGGCGGAACTCCAAAAGTTGTTAGACACAGAATTTATCAAACCAATAGATTATGCTAAATGGGTCTCCAACATTGTACCTGTCGACAAACCTGCTGGGGGCATCTGCATCTACACAAATTTCCGAGATCTAAATATAGCTTGTTCTAAAGATGATTTCCCACTCCCCAATATAGACATGATTATGGACCTTACAGCAGGACATGAAATGATATCGCTAATGGATGGGTTTTCTGGATACAACAAAATCAGGATAGCAGATGAGGATCAGCATAAAATTGCATTCACAACACCATGGGGTGCTTTCTGTTACCGGGTCATGCCTTTTGGCCTTAAAAATGCTGGAGCTACGTATCAATGGGCAATGACAATAATTTTTCATGACCTCTTGCACAAAATTATGGAGGATTACGTGGATGATCTGCTAGGAAAATCCAAGACAAGACAAGAGCACATCCCTATTCTAAAACAAATCTTCGAAAGATTGGAAAAATACAAGCTGCGCCTAAATCCCAAAAGGTGTGTGTTTGGTGTCACATCGGGAAAACTACTAGGATTCATTGTTTCCCGCAAAGGCATCGAGGTTGATCCCGCAAAGGTAAAAGCTATTATGGAAATGCCTCCGCCAAAAACTCTCAAACAACTGCGCAGTCTCTAGGGAAAACTCCAGTCTGTCAGGCGTTTCATTTCACAGCTAGCAGACAACGGCCATCCATTTGCACACCTATTGCGTAAAGACACAAAATTTAAATGGGATTGCCTATGTCAAAAGGCCTTTGAGAAATTAAAAGAATATCTAGCATCACCTCCCGTATTGATGCCTCCTGCTCTGGGAAAACCCCTTATTTTGTATATATGTGCTACTGCAGTGGCATTGGGGACATTATTGGCGCAAACAGATGATCAAGGGAAGGAACACGCCATTTACTACATCAGTCAGACGTTGGTAGGATATGAACTCAATTACACCCCCATTGAAAGAGCATGTTTGGCATTAGTGTTTAGCACACAGAAACTATGACACTATATGCTAAATAATAAGACAAAATTAATTGCTAAAATTGATCCACTTAAATATCTCTTGTCCAAGGTTGCTCTCACTGGCCGAATGGCTAAATGGGTCATGCTCTTAAGTGAGTTTGACATTGAATATGTGGATAGAAAGGCAATCAAGGGACAAGTCATTGCAGATCAGTTGGCTGAAGCTCCACTTCTAGGCGACCATCCTCTTCTCACAGAATTACCAGATGAGTTCATTATGACTATTACCACATCCTCCACATGGAAATTGTATTTTGATGGCTCCTACACTCAAAATGGATCGGGGGCAGAAATATTATTAGTCACACCTCATGGAGATGGCATCCCAAAATCATACAAGATAGCCTTTGCATGTACCAACAACATAGCAGAATACGAGACCCTCATCACAGGTTTATGCTTGGCTATCCACTGGAAAATAAAGGAATTACAAGTCTATGGCGATTCCCAACTCATCATAAAACAAGTCAATGATGAATACCAAACAAAAGATGATAAACTCCTTCCCTACCGTACCATGGTTGAAGATCTTAAGCAACATTTCACGGCAATCAAGTTTGACCAAATCCCACGAACAAACAACAGGGTTGAGATGTAATGGCCACCATTGGCTCCCTCCTTCAAATGCCAGCACACAGTCAGAAGTGCGAGTTCTTGGTCGAGCAATTGTTTATACTGGCATACGACCTACCAGAGTCTGAAATGGTGTGTGTTCTTGTTGGTCTCGAGTCCCCTTGGTACCAAGAAACCTTCGCTTTCCTCAAAGACAACACCATTCCCCCACACCTCACCAAAACCCAACAGCAAACCTTCATCCGCCGATGTGCCCGTTACACCATCCTTGCAGACACCTTGTTCAGAAGGCATTTTGATGGTTCCCTCCTAAGGTGTTTAGATAAACAAGAAGCAGAATGGGCATTACGCGAAGTACACGAGAGTAGCTGTGGGGCACACTCAAGTGGACTCACATTGGCTAAAAAACTTTTGAGAATAGGATACTATTGGCCTAAAATGGAAGAAGATGCATACAATTATGTGAAGAAATGCATCCCTTGCTAGCAGCATGGCGACAAGATTCATGCACCATCACAAGAATTGCAGCCATTCATTACACCATGGCCCTTCTCACAGTGGGGGCTCGATCTCATTGGGAAAATCCTCCCTTCATCTTCCAACGGACATAAATTCATTATCACCACCACCGAATACTTCACCAAGTGGGTAGAGGCTATCCCTCTTACTTTCACCACCGACAAGCAAATATCCAAATTCATCCTGAACTACCTAATTTGCCGATATGGCATCCCAAAAGTTATCATCACAGATAATGGTAAACAATTTAAGAACCAGGATGTCAAAGAACTCTGCCAAAAATTCAACATCCAACACTGCTTCTCCACTCCATATTACCCCCAAGGCAATGGCCAAGCTGAGGCTTCTAATAAAACCCTAATAAAAATCCTCAAAAATACAGTCAATGAAGCGGGCTATGATTGGCACCTCCAAATTCATCCTACATTATGGGCCTACCGCACCTCCATCTGCACCCCCATAGGTGCCACTCCTTATTCCCTAGTATTTGGTTCCGAATCCATCCTTCCCCTTGAGATCGAGATCCCCTCTCTAAGGGTATCGCTGCAAAACATCCTATCAGAGGAAGAATACAGAATTGCCCACTTACAAGAGCTAGAATTGTTAGATGAAAGGCGCCTCAAGGCCTTGAATCATCTCCGGGTATATCAAAACCGTCTGCGCATGAGTTATCATAAAAAAGTCAGAACCCGAGAATTCCAAGTTGGTGATCTTGTCCTCATGGAAAATCAGAAAAATCTACAAGAAAGAGAAAAGAAAGGCAAGTTCGAGCCTAATTGGCTTGGACCATTTGTAATCTTAGCGAAATATGGATCAGGAGCTTATCAATTGGCTACTCCTGAAGGCGATCCTTTGGATGATCCAATGAATATCATGCACCTCAAAAGATTTTATGCTTAGTCCTCAGAAAGTCTTAAATTGTCAAAAAAAAAAAAATCAAGAAATTTTTTTTTTTTAAAATGAGAAAAAGATCCTGAAAAAATCATCACTTTGGTGAAAACCTGGCAAATAGGCACCTTATGACACAAAAAAATTAAAAAATCAGAAAAAGAAAAAAAAAACAATTCGTCCATTAGTGAAAACCACTTGGTGGCGCTATGGACAAGTACCTTGGTGAAAACCTCTATACAGACGCCAAGGTAAATAACCGGATCCACTGTCTATCATGTCGATACTACAAATCATCTTCCATCCAACCCACCCATGTGCAACATTCCTTCTTTTCCGCCTCCCAATAAAACATGCGTATGATGATGAAGTCTTCGCCTGAGTCGTGAACAAGGAATGTCCCATTGAAACTAAGATTTTATGCCTCTGTGTGTAAGCTTCAAGAAGTCTTGAGAAACAATCCCAAGTCCATCCTAGTTCTACTCTTGGCAAGAGGTATCATGTGGTCGCAAGGAAGAGACTTGTTAGATTTTGTTAGATCTTTTCATATAGGCTTGCATCTTTTTCCCTACGACTGCCACTATTTACGATTGCCTGGGTTCTTCCATATCCAGGTATGTTATGATAGGTGCATACTAGGGCATATTTCATAGTATGGCATGTTTTGGATCCTTCTTGTATAAATCAGGTGACCTAGTACTAGTGTTTATCAACACTTACCTTCTCGTGTACAAGAGGTATCGGTGTGTTTGAGGGTTTCCTTGCACAAACCCACAACTCTGTATTAGTGTTTCTTAACACTTGCATTGTTGTGTGCAAGAAATTCCCGTTTGTCTACAGAGTCAGTCCACGCCCTGCATTTCTCATGGCATCCTGATTTCTATAATCAATGGTGCAAGTCACTCAGGGCAACATCAAACTATGTTGGCTCTCCACATTTGTTGTGCACAAAATCTCACCATCATTCCATCAAATCCTAAATTCAATAATCCCATGGAGTTCTCAATTGCCCCCGTTTTCCTCCGCGGTCTCGCATCTCGTATTCTTCTTTCCAAATACCTCACGACTGCTTCATATTTGTTCCTCATCTATCCCTTCCACCCTAATTTTTCTTCCTCTATTTTTTTTTCCTCACATAATCAATTCTGATTGTGATTCATGTCTTATACATGATGTATCCTTCCTGAAACCAGACGTTGTGATCTGATCATGTCTTATACAGGATGAATCCTTCCTGAAACCAGACATTGTGTTCAATCATGTCTTATACAGGATGAATCCTTCCTAAAACCAAACGTTGTGATCTGATCATGTCTTATACAGGATGAATCCTTCCTGAAACCAGACGTTGTGATCAGTCATGTCTTATACAGGATGTATCCTTCCTAAAACCAGACACTCCGATCATGTCTTATACAGGATGAATCCTTCCTGAAACCAGATGTTGTGATCAGTCATGTCTTATATAGGATGTATCCTTCCTGAAACTAGACACTCTGATCATGTCTTATATAGGATGAATCCTTCCTGAAACCAGACGTTGTGATCAGTCATGTCTTATATAGGATGTATCCTTCCTGAAACTAGACACTCTGATCATGTCTTATACAGAATGAATCCTTCTTGAAACCAGATATTGTGATCAATCATGTCTTATACAGGATGAATCCTTCTTGAAACCAGACACTTTGATCAACTTTGTCTTATACAGGATGAATTCTTCTTGAAACCAGACTGAATCTAGATCTTATCAATCGAATCAAATCAAATCTATTAGCATATCAATTTCGCAAAAACTCCAAAGATCAAATACCTCAATTGATCTCCCGAGGGGGCATCACCATACTATAATCTATCAATCAAGAGTCGGGGCATCCTATCAAACCAATATCAGCATCAAAACAAGATTACTCTTTGAATCAATGTGTCATCACACCTTGCTTTAAAGAGGGGCAAAATGTAGACACTTAAAAATAATTATTTTAATTATTTTTAATTCCTCACATAATTAATTAATTAATTATGTTAATTCAAATTCCTCTCAATATTAATTAAATATAATTAATATTGTCACTATAGCATATGATTGATTTATTTAATAAATCAATCCCTTTCTTTATTCTTCTAAAAAAATCAAATCCTCACAAATCTTCCTCTTAGCTAATTAATTTCAATTAATTAGTTAACCTACATGATTCCTACAAATCATCTTCTTAATTCATCATTAACCTAATAAATTCTTCTAGAAACTCCCTAAACTCACTTAACATTATTCTTCTAATTTTTTATTCCCTCCACTCATTCTCTCTCCTAGTCAAATTCTCCTACAAATATTAATCCCACCTAACATTTCCTCTAATCCCCCTCCAAATAAGTCATTAATGGTTAATCATCATGATTAGCCACAAAGTCAACTCTTTGTCCTTTTCATCCAGCCACTAGCTTTAAATGCTCTTTTCCTAGGTGAATGTAAGATTTTCGAAATCACACATTCCTCTAGGCATCCCCTCTCCCAAGGAATTTTTAATTCCTTTTTATTCCTCCAATCCCCATGATATCCTTTTTTGGAGAATTTTTAATTCCTCCAATGCATCTTGTAGAGTGTGGAGATACGAAATGCCTTTAAGGCATATTTCTTGGTCTCCACACCCTCTCTTGGACCTTGTGTGAGCTCACAAGTAAATCTTATCCCTTCATCTCGAATTCATCCTAGCCATCTGTTTTCCTCTCCTCTTCCTATAAAATTAGGGCTCCATCCCTTCATTCGGAACATCTTGAAATCCAGTAAGTTTATGCTGCCCTTTTGAGCCCAGGAAATCATCTTAGCAACTTGATCATCTCATCCTTATCATTTTTCAAATCCATTCCATTTGTGCACAACATTGGAGAGCCATCCACATCCAGCAATCAAAGGAGCACATCAAGTGGAGCATTATCAAGGGGCATCTTCACTTCATCAAGCTCAATCCGAAGGAGAAGGTAAAATAGCAAGCTGAAATGGTCTTTTAATGATATTTTAGCATTCTGCGTGCCAAAATGAAGAGGGAAAAATAGATTTGAAGGTCAAATGATCAAAACATAACGAAATAAACATGCAGAATGCTAAAATATCATTAAAAGACCATTTCACCTTGCTATTTTACCTTCTCCTTCGGATTGAGCTTGATGAAGTGAAGGCACCCCTTGATAATGCTCCACTTGATGTGCTCCTTTGATTGCTGGATATGGATGGCTCTCCAATGTTGTGCACAAATGGAATGGATTTGAAAAATAATAAGGATGAGATGATCAAGTTGCCAAGATGATTTCCTGGGCTCAAAAGGGCAGCATAAACTTACTGGATTTCAAGATGTTCCGAATGAAGGGATGGAGCCCTAATTTTATAGGAAGAGGAGAGGAAAACGGATGGCTAGGATGAATTCGAGATGAAGGGCTAAGATTTACTTGTGAGCTCACACAAGGTCCAAGAGAGGGTGTGGAGACCAAGAAATATGCCTTAAAGGCATTTCGTATCTCCACACTCTACAAGATGCATTGGAGGAATTAAAAATTCTCCAAAAAAAGGATATCATGGGGATTGGAGGAATAAAAAGGAATTAAAAATTCCTTGGGAGAGGGGATGCCTAGAGGAATGTGTGATTTCGAAAATCTTACATTCACCTAGGAAAAGAGCATTTAAAGCTAGTGGCTGGATGAAAAGGACAAAGAGTTGACTTTGTGGCTAATCATGATGATTAACCATTAACGACTCATTTGGAGGGGGATTAGAGGAAATGTTAGGTGGGATTAATATTTGTAGGAGAATTTGACTAGGAGAGAGAATGAGTGGAGGGAATAAAAAATTAGAAGAATAATGTTAAGTGAGTTTAGGGAGTTTCTAGAAGAATTTATTAGGTTAATGATGAATTAAGAAGATGATTTGTAGGAATCATGTAGGTTAACTAATTAATTGAAATTAATTAGCTAAGAGGAAGATTTGTGAGGATTTGATTTTTTTAGAAGAATAAAGAAAGGGATTGATTTATTAAATAAATCAATCATATGCTATAGTGACAATATTAATTATATTTAATTAATATTGAGAGGAATTTGAATTAACATAATTAATTAATTAATTATGCGAGGAATTAAAAATAATTAAAATAATTATTTTTAAGTGTCTACACTTGTAACCATACAAATACTAACCAGTTTACAATTTTTTATACCAAATTTCTTCAATAGCTCTCTAGCATACTTAGTTTGACACATGAAAATACCTTTATCAGTTTGAGTAATTTGCAAACCTAAGAAAAATCTCATCTCCCCAATCATAGACATCTCAAATTCATTCTTCATATTGTTAGAGAATTTGATACACAAGTTATCTTCACCTCGAAAATGCATATATAAAACAAAGACCTCAATAATCAATATGTCATCATTAGTGATATTATAATATAAATTACTGTCAGCATTACCTTTAGTGAAATCAAGCTTCAAAAGATATTTATCCAGTCTTACATACGAAGCTCTAGGGGTTTGTTTCAATCCCTCAAAAGCTTTCCTTAACCTGCAAACCATGTTTTTGTCATCTAAAAGTGAAAATACATTAGGTTGCTCAATATAAACTTCATCTTCAAGATCTTCATTCAGAAATGCACACTTAACATCCATTTGATAAACCTTATAATTCTTATGAGCAACACAAGCAAGAAATAATCTAACAGCTTCAATCCTAGCTACCAATGCAAAGGTTTCATCATAATCAATCCCTTCCTTCTGAGAATATCCTTTACAAACCAATCTAGCTTTATTCCTCAAAACTTGTCCATCCTCATTCAATTTATTCTTGAAAACCCATTTAATTTCAATAACATTCTTATTTATAGGTCGGGGAGCTAAACTCCATGTGTTATTCTTTTCTATCTGATCTAGTTCTTCTTCCATAGCTTTCATCCAATATTCATCTTTACAAGCTTCAATTACTGATGTCGGTTCAACTTGAGAAATAAAACATACCTCATCAACTGTCAAACTTCTTCTTGTCATCACTCCTTTGCTTTTGTCTCCAATGATCTGATCTTCAGAATAATTCAACCTTACATACCTAGGAGTCTTCTGATTTTCTATCCCTCTGTCCTGATCTTCAGTTACTGTTGAATTTTCTGATATTACCAGAGTAACCAATTCAACATTTTGTTTCAGTATAGGTGCTACCAGTTCAGTTATGACCTTCCACTATTGGTTCCATTTCATAAGTTCTGATTTGACTTATGTTCTGCTCATCCACTTTGACATTTGTGCTCTCCATAATTCTCTATAATCTTTTGTTATAACATCTATATGCTTTTCTTTCATTAGAATAACCAATAAATATTCCTTCATCACATCTAGGATCAAACTTTCCAATGGAATCATCTCTTTTGATATAGCATTTACTACCAAAGATTCTGAAATACTTAACTGTCAGTGTATGACCAAACCATAACTCATAAGGTGTCTTATCGATATCTCCAAGTTGATATGAACTGTGTTGAATGTGTATATTGTTGTGCTTATAGCTTCTCTCCCGTAATTATGAGGTAGGTTAGCTTCCATCGTAATGGTTCTAGTTGTATCCAAGATAGTTTTGTTCTTTCTTTCCACAACTCCATTTTGTTGAGGTGTCTGAGGTGCAGACAATTGTCTCCTTATCCCATTTTTCTCACAATAGCTGTTGAATTCATTGAATGTGAATTCTCCACCCTAATCTGACCTTATAAATTTAATCTTCAATCCTATCTATGTCTCAAATTTATCTTTAAAGATTTTAAACTTTGCAAATGCTTTAGACTTCTCCCTTAGAAAAGTAACCCACATCATTCTAGAATAATCATCAATGATTAGCATGAAATATCTATCACCCTAAAAACTTTTGATTCTAGTAGGACCACACAAATCAGTATGAATAAGATCAAGAACATCATTAGATTTATCTTGTATACTCTTAAAATAAATCCTTAGTTGCTTTCCCATTTGACATTCCTTACATATCGGATTATAGGGCTTTACAATCTTAGGTATATCTATATCTGCCTTAGTAGAACAGATCTTCAAAATGCAATCAAAATTCACATGACACAACCTCTTATGCCATAGCCAACTCTCATCAATTTGTGCAATCAAACATGTCTTCTCACTAGAGTTCAAATGAAAGATATTGCCTTTATTTTGTGTACCGGTTGCAACTTCCAAACCAGATCTGTTGATAATCTTACATTTTCCATCCTTGAACTATAACTGAAATCCCTTATCCACCAATTGTCCTACACTCAAAAGATTACACCTTAAACCTTCAACATAATAAACATTATCAGTTTTATGCTTATCGTCTAGTGATATTGTTTCATTTCCCTTGATCGTGCATGCTTTGTCATCTCCAAATCTAACCAGACCACCATCAAATTCCTGCATAGATAAGAACTTCCTTTTATCTCCAGTCATATGATGCGAACATCCACTATCAATTACCCATTCATCATTTTCTTCAATTTTAGCAACAAGGGCCTTCTCTTCAGGTACCAAATCATCGTCCTTGATAGCCAAAAATACCTATTCCTTTCCATTGTCAGATCCACTAGCTGAATCTTGTGTCGGTTCATCATCTGAATCAGTCACACCTTCCTCATCTGCATAGTAGCATGATTTGTCTTTGTTTTTCATGTACTTATGCTTGTTCTAATAATCATGGTTAGGCCTGAAAGATCTTCTAGCTCTTTCTTCAAATCTTGAATTCCTTTCAGGACATCTAGATGTAAAATGACCTATCTTATTACATGCAAAGTATTTAAATGATGTTTTTCCTTCATACTTACATCTTGTCAGTCCTTTAGGTACTCTTTTAGCAAATAAGGCTTCAAGTTTCTAAAAATCTTCATCTTCTTTCTTCATATCCTCTAGTTCCTTCGCATATAAAGCTTTCCAATCACTCTTGTTGGTAGATGATGTAGATGCATGAAAGTCAGGTTCAGATTTAATAGCTCCAGAAGGTCCAAATTCCTCAAGCTCAAAAGCAGATAATTTCCCAGCCAAGATATCTCTATTAATAGAGGTGTTTGCCATAGTTCTAATCTCATTAGTTGTTGTAGCTTTCATCTTATAAGCCGGTGGCAAATCTCTTAGTACTTTAAAAACTATTTCATCTTCGCTCAAAGATCCACCACAACATTGAATTCCCAAAAAAATCTCATTAACTCTCTCCATAAAGGCAGTAATCCTTTCATCTTCTTCCATCTTTAGATTGTCATACCTTACCCGGTAACCATCAAGTTTAGCAATGTTTACAATAGGTTCACCTTCATTTAGAGTCTCCAATTTGTCCCATATAGCCTTTGCAGTTGATCTGTCAGTTAGTCCCATAATTTGTTGATGAGAAAGTGCACACAAAAGGGCTTCTCTAGCTCTACAATCATTCTCAAGTGCTTTATCCAAACCAGTTGGAGGAGGATTATCGGATGCCAGATTAATTAATGTAACACCATTCTCAGTGATCTCCCAAATCTCCTTTCCAAGACATCTCATATGAGTCTCCATCTGAGTCTTCCATACCCTGTAATTTGTTCCATCAAGCCTAGGAATTTATGTCCAGAAAACAACAGCAAATGAACTAGATGAACTTGAAGTGCTAGATGCCATAGGATCTTCCTCAAGCAGTTAAGCTTCTGTAGAGAGGACCATGCTTTGATACCAATTGTTAGACAGCTCAGATAACTAGAGGACAACTGAGAGGGGGGGTTGAATCAGTTGTCACCAGATTATAAGACTTTAAGCATTTAGATCCTTATTACCAAAACACATAAACTTAATATAGGAATACATAAACCAAATACTAGAATGATTGATAAAGCATTTAAACATAAACATAAATCACAGAATAGTTACCATCCATCCATAACATGTGACAACAAGATCTGTACATGAAAATCCTGGTAAAGGGAAAAACCACGATGGGAAGCCTACCCACAGTTAGATAATACTTCTGTAGTAAGTATGTGATTATAATATGAGGGGCCTGCACATGCAGGAAGGCCAATAGCCTAGAGCGCACTGCTCATCACAAAAAGGAGCCTGACTGACTACATAAACATCGGACTACAATCCGGAAAGAAGAGTGAACTGCAAGTATAGCATCTCTTATGCCTGAATACAATTCTGGTTAAGCTCAATACTGGAGGCTTTAAACCTCTCTTACAAACCCAATTCAATCACCTATGATTTATCAAACCTTCTCTATATTATTACAACATTATTCACACATAGATCATCCCATAACCTTGACTTATCAACCCATGATCTACAAAAAGATCTCACATCATATTTATACCAACCTGGGACCTAACCAATTAGGTCGGCCACCTAAAAGATAATACAATTAATTCATAACATAAACCCATAATCCAATGATCAACCAAGTCGTCTTAGGCCGAAAAAAATATAAACCAATCATTAAATCTCGTCGGTAACACATCAAGAACATCCTCCAACACATTACAAAAATCGGTCCATAACCTAGATAACACCAGACTCACAATAGGTCGCCATAAACCAAATCCAACACCGCCGATGAACTAGAACATGAACAAGATAACCAATAGCATTCTGAAAGTCATCTAGAAGCCGCACCAACACCACTTATCATGTGCATCAAAAGATTTCTACAAAGCTCTGCCAGTAAAACCCTTACCAGTGACCAAAAGGCTTACTAGAACAAATTATAGCTCCTGAGTCATCAAATCCCTAACCAATTGATCATGATACACATCTGAACAGCATGAATGATAGATCCAAACCAGTTCCACAAACCAAACCATATTGGATCCTACCGGATCAATATCATAATCAACCACTCTACCAGAGCCAATCGGAAACCGGTAAACAACCAAAACAACCGGTGTTGCCATCAATGACAAAACATCAATGCAAAACATAATCAATTCCAAATTGCCAACACATGTCTCTACTCATAAGAGAATACCAACATCACCAACATATCAATGTATTCATAAGCACCTGTATCCGATCAATCCATGCCAAACTCCAAATGCAACATGATGTCATCATGTAGTATCAAGCAAATGATCATACACTCAATGCAAAGAGAACCAACCAAGATCAATGTCAAAGCTCCAACCATGGAATCAAGAACATAAACATGACAACATGATATAACCATCACCTCTAAAGAGATAGCATGCTCCATATGAACATATCAAATAACTCAAACAAGGACTCCATGAGTCCTCCAAGATGTCCACATCCTCAAATGTAAAGAAGATCACCTTCTCCTACTAGTGTACCCACAAATGTGAAAAAACCTTCTGCAACAACAATATCTAAGGAATCCTCCAAACATCTGCACACTAAGAAGATCATCCACCATCCAATGGTGAATACACATCACTTCCAACAACTCCCACTAAACCATGATAATGAGCCACACATGGAATCGTGACAACCATCTTCTAAATGAAGAACATCCAAGTCTACACACATACAATTGAAAAGTCAATAACATCAACTATAACCATGAACTCTAATCCAAGAAGATACATACAACCACCAACAAAACCACCTATTAGGAATCAATCCTACACCACCAATACATCACTGTCAAAAGCTCCAACTGGAAGTGTAACCAATGAATAACCAAGCTATCATGTCATTCTGATAAACCACATCCTACAAGTCCCAACACTGACTATCCAGGTACTATAAACATCATCCATCCTCTCATCTCAAAACTAACATACCCATGCACAAATGACTACAGGCAAGGCCAACTAACAAGTATGTACCACAACGAATTAAACCCGATGGATATAGACAGTCCACAACTGCGTCATCCCACTGTAACCAATAGACCACATATCTTATAAATCACATAACTCGTAGATCCAATCACCAAAACTCATCATCACATTAGTAAAATACAAACTGAGATATCAAAGAGAATAATCTCATAGACAACATGACTCAAACACCAAATCAACATCCAATCTGATTTGCCAAACATGTCCACAACCAAGTACCATAGACAAGGAACCAAATAAACATCAAGGAGATAAGAACAACCTCCTAGCATTAAACTAAATCACCACCAACATGACTATGTCATGTCAATGCAACACATGTACCTGCATACCCTTGACACCATAATCATTACCAACATTGAGCCTGCACTCAATTGTCACCCACATGAAACTCCAAGTCTCAAACCATGTCCTCAAATAGAGAACATCATGTGTACATGTCACTGTCAAAATACAACTCTGAAAAATACCTATAAAATTGTACCAAAGAGCACCAAATCAAATAATTAGTAGTAGCATCATAAATATCTCATAAAAATGTACTCCCTCAAGATTTCGCCTCATGACTTGTCCAGATGCACTCACACTTACACCTCGAATCTCAAGCACCTACAAGTGATCAAACAAGTACACATCTATCGAAATGCATAAAACTAATAAAATAACAATACCACACTATATTAGATTGAAAATTCTCTCCAACGTCTATCCAAAATCCAAAATCCAATTCCATATGCAAAAGTTATGATCAAAATTGTGAAAAGGAGAACATCTATCTTCTAGGATCCAAAAACATGTAACAATGGAAAAATAAAGGAACCAAACCTATACCAAACTTTAGTGCTCATAATCAGCTTTCCAACGAGTATAAGAAGTCAAAAAATGGAGTCCCTGGAAGAAAATTGTGCCAATTGGGAGAAAATGTTCAATTTCGATATATGGGCAATACATGGACTTAAAATTTTTGCCAATTTCCCAAAGCCCACATTTCAAAAAAAATAAATTAATTGGACAATATTTTCAAAAATCATTTCCTGGATGGGGCCTATGAGAATCAGAGATTACTGAAGGGGGGGGGGGTGAATCAGTGATCTACCAGAAGTTAAAACCACAAACTTATTCTTTATCTACCGATTAACAATGTATAGCAGAAAAGAACATAAACATGCAATAACTAATACAAAAATCCACAACACTAAAATTTTTAAGTGGAAACCCAGAAAGGGAAAAACTACAGTGGGGTTGGAAGCCACAATATTCATATACTATGGCCAAAAGTACATAAATATTACATAGATGGGGAATGCACTTGCATTTAAGCTCACTGCCTAGAGCTCACTGCTCAATTACAATTTCCCAGAAGGCTACAACCTTGAGGGAAGTCACATTGACTTACAATTTGTTTTCAATGAAATGAACTCTTAATCAACATCTGACTATGCAAAAATGAGTTTTGGTTAGGCGCTGAATCTCTGACTGTCTCTGCTCTGATGAATACTTTGTTTCTGTCTCAATTCTAAATGCAAAATGTGCATGTGAAACTACACTCAATCGCACCAAAATAGATCACCACACCTCTAACATTCCAAAAATCAATCGCCAAATTGATCTTATATATCTGATCTTACCACAAAACCAACCTCCTTCAAGTCAGCTTCAATAAGTGTAACGTGTAGCTCCAAGTCGACTTCAATCTCAAACAAATCATAGCACCGGACCAAAACATTATAATCACACAATTCCTAAAGGTCTTTCCAATCACTGAGATCACAAAAACAATCACCAAAAACACCGCAATCACCGAAGATCATTCCAGATCAAAACGTTACTAAAATATCCTATTTTACTGATTAACTACCTACCAGTTACCACCAACTTCCAGATAAGATGGATCATGATTGCTGGATCAAACCACCAAGAAGAGTTTCCATCAATGATAACCCTAAACAAACAATCAACCATCGGAAGTCACCTGAATTCATCGGATGAGTGTCAATTGCCAACAGGGCCCACTCACCAACCCCAATATACATCTTCTAACCAGTGGTAATTTTATTTAAATGTGATTCTTAAAAAAATTAAATAAAACAAATCACATTTCTTTAATTTATTTTCACCACATTTAATAAAATGCAAACCCATTTTTAAAAAGTTGAAACGATGATTTTAAGTTTATCCATGTGGGGTCCACCCCCGACCGAGGCCCATGGCCTCATCAACTAGAAGTCCCCACCAGACCAACGACTAGAAAGATTATGGATGAGGCTTACTTATTGTTAGACAATTCAAATAACCGGAAGACACTGAGAGGGGGGGGTGAATCAGTTGTCACAGATTACCAAAACCATTAGCAATTAAAACTTTAATACCGGAACCCAAAACATTAATACTAGAATAGCAGTTAAACCAATTAAGCATAAACAATAATCATAGAATAAATACCATCCACATGACACCAATATTTATATGTGGAAAACTTGGTAAAGGGAAAAACCATGGTGGGAAGCCTACCCACAGTCAGATAATACATCTGCAGTAAGTATGTGAATTACAATTGAGGGGCCTCAACTTGTAGGAAGGCCAATAGCCTAGAGTGCACTGCTCATCACAAAAGGAGCCTCACTGACTACATAGAAATTGAGACTACAATCTGGAGAAGTGTTGAACTGCAAAAGATAGCATCTTCTATGTTTGAGTACAGTTCCGGTTAAGCTCAATACCGGAGGACTAAATCCTCTTACATAAACCCAATTCAATCTCCAATGATCGACCAAATCCTCTGCCTGAATGATATTACATTATTCATGCATTACATTCCTTTCCCATAATCATATATGATCTACAATGAGATCTTACATCTATATATACAAATCCTCGACCATAAACAATTAGGTCGGCCACTAGACAATAAACCAATTACATAATTACAAACCATGTCGGCCTTAGATCAAACAAATAATATCCAACACATAAGACATCCTAAAAACGTATCGAGAGGTCCAATCCACACGTTACATTAAAGTCGGTCCATAACCTAGATCAACCGGGACCCAGTATAGGTCCACATGCTACAACAATGATCTCCATCCGCCAAGTCTCGAACATGATCATCAACAGCATCCTGAAACTCCACCAAAAGTTGCACCAACACCACTTATGCAATTCATCAAAGATCTTCATCAAAATCTTTACCGGTGAAACCCTCGCCGAAACTAGAAACCAAGCTTCTAAGCAAACATGATAGCATCTGATCACCAGACCAAAACCAACTTACTGAATATGAACATGAGTATCATGATTAAGCCAATTCCATAACCAAACTATATTGGAGCTTGTCGGATCATGCCGGATCCAAATCAACCAAAAACCACTCTACCTACCGGGAACAGAAGGGTGTCGATAAAGCATCCAAACAACTAGTGTTGGAATCAATGACAAAACATCAATGCAACACATAATCAATTCCACTAAATGGCCAACAATCTCCCCCTTTGGTACCGATGGAAAAACTAGATGTGAAAAACATCTAAGTACCAAGAAATGCCAAACAAGTCTCTCGCAATGGAAGACAACCAACAGTCTCCCGCTCAAAGATATAGCAATTAAATTCTGAAACAAAGACCAAACTCCCCCTGTGAATAATATCTTTGTAAAGCTCTAGATTCTACATGTATCTCTCCCCTTTACTTTTTCTTTTTAATATCTCTCCCCCTTTTACTTTTTCTTTTTCACATCAATATCTATCCCCCTTTGACATCAATGCTAGAAATCTGACAAAAATATCAAAGCAAAAGCATAAACCACTGAATCACAAAGCTAACTACTCCCCCTGAGCAATAGCATCCCTACATCAGTGCCAAAATAAATAGTATCTCTAATAATGGATACCGGACTGATGCCAAACAACATCAATCAAGTCTCTACCTGAGGGGTAGAAACTCCCAATTTGTCTCTCAGGTACTCAAATGATTCCTTGGGCAAAGGTTTAGTGAAAATATTTACAATCTACTCTTTGGTGTTCAAATAAACCTTTCTAACTTCATTTGCTTCCACCTTTTCCTTCAAAAAGTTGTACTTGATAGAAATGTGCTTTGTCCTTGAATGAAATACCAGATTTTTTGATATATCAATAACAGCAGAGTTATCACAGTGAATAACTACCAGTGCATCACAATCCACCTTTATATCCTTCAACATTTGCTTCATCCATAAAACTTGTGTATAGTTAGTAGCAGCAACAACATACTCATCTTCAACAGTAGATAAAGAAGTACATGATTGTTTCTTGTTGATCCATGAAACCAACTTCTTTCCAAGAAAGAAAGCTCCATCGGAAGTACTTTTCCGATCATCAACATCTCCAACCCAATCAACATCTGTATATACACATAAAGTAAAGTTATCATCCTTAGGGTACCACAAACCATATTCTGATGTACCTTGTAAGTATCTAAAAATACTTTTCACTGCACACTCATGATTCTCTCTAAGATCACTCTAAAATCTTGAAACAATACAAACAACATTCATAATATCAGGCCTAGTCTGAGCCAAATAAAGTAGACCTCCAATCATATATTTGTATCTTGTAGGATTTATCTGTACAGAAACATCTTTTCTTGTCAATTTATCACTTGTAACCATAGGAGTACTTACCGGTTTAGAATATCCCATACCAAATTTCTTCAACAATTCCTTAGCATACTTATTTTGACAGATAAAAATACCTTTGTCAGTCTGAGTAATCTGCAAACCCTAGAAAAATTTCATCTCACCAATCATAGACATCTCAAATTCTTTCTCCATATTCTTAGAAAATTCTATGCACAACTTATCTTCACCTCCAAAATAAATGTCATCAACAAATACTTCAATAATCAATATATCATCATCAGTGATTTTATAATATATATTACTATCAACATTACCCTTAGTAAAACCAATCTTCTAAAGATATTTATCCAACCTTGCATACCAAGCTCTAGGTGCTTGTTTCAGTCCATATAAAGCTTTCCTTAACCTGCAAACCATGTTTGTATCATCTGATAGTGAAAAACCATTAGGTTGCTCAATATAAACTTCCTCATCAAGATCCCCATTCAAAAATGCGCATTTAACATCCATATGATAAACCTTGTAGTTTTTTATAAGCAGCATAGGAAAGAAATAATCTTACAACTTCAATCCTAGCTACAGGTGCAAAAGTCTCTCCATAATCAATTCCTTCCTTCTAAGATTATCCTTTAGAAACCAATCTAGCCTTATTCCTTATAACTTGACCATCCTCCTTCAATTTATTTCTAAAAACCCATTTAGTTCCAATAACATTTTTATTTTTAGGTCGGGGAACCAAAGTCCATGTGTTAGTTTTCTCAATTTGATCTAATTCTTCTTCCATAGCTTTCAACCAATATTCAACTTTACATGCCTCAATTACTGATACCAGTTCAACTTGTGAAATTAAACACACCTCATTAGTTGTCAGTCTTCTTCTTGTCATTGCTCCATTGCTCTTATCTCCAATAATTTGATCTTCTGAATGATTCAATCTCACATGCGTAGGAGTCCTCTGACTCTTTGTTCCTCTTCCCTGAGTAACTGGTTCAACACTTTGTTTCAGTAAAGGTGCTACCGGTTCATATATAATCATTTCCATTGCCAGTTCCTTCTCATAAACTTTGATTTGACTTTTTTTCAGCTTATCTACTTTGACATTAGCACTCTCCACAATTATCTGCAAACTCTTGTTATAACATCTATATGCTTTGCTTTCATTAAAATAACCAAGAAATATGTCTTCATCACATCTAGGATCAAATTTGCCAATGATATCATCTCTTCTAATATAACATTTACTACCAAAGATTCTAAAATACTTAACTGTAGGTGTATTGCCAAACCATAATTCATAAGGTGTCTTACTGGTTTCTCCTTTGATATGTACTCTGTTGAATGTATAAACCATTGTGCTCACTGCTTCTCTCCAGTAGATGTTAGGTAGACTAGCTTCCATCATCATTGTTCTAGCAGCATCCAAGATAGTTTTGTTCTTCCTTTCCACAACTCCATTCTACTGAGGTGTATGGGGTGCAGAAAATTCTCTTCTTATACCATGCTTCTCACAAAAGTTATTAAACTCACCGGATGTGAATTCTCCACCATGGTCTGACCTCAAACATTTAATTTTCAATCCTGTCTCAGTTTCCACTTTAACCTTAAAGATTTTAAACTTTTCAAATGCTTCATATTTTTATTCTAGAAAAGTAACCCACATCATTCTAGAATAACCATCAATGATTAGCATGAAATATCTATCACCTTGAAAACTTTTAACTCTAGTAGGGCCACACAAATCAATATGAATAAGATCAAGAACATCATTTGATTTATCTTGTATACTCCTAAAAGAGGTTCTAACTTGTTTACCCATTTGACATTCTTTACATACCAGATTATAGGGCTTCATAATCTTAGGTATATCCCTAACTGCCTTAGTTGAACTGATCTCTACAATGCAATCAAAATTCACATGACACAGCCTTTTATGCCATAGCCAACTCTCATTAATTTGTGTAATCAAACATGCCTTCTCACCAAAGTGCAAATGAAATATATTACCTTTAGTCTGTGTACTGGTTGCAATCTCCAAACTAGATTTGTTAATGATTTTGCATTTTCCATCCTTGAACTGTAATTGAAATCCCTTATCCACTAATTGTCCTACAGTCAAAAGATTATGCCTTAAACCTTCAACATAATAAACACTGTCAGTATTGTTCTTACCATCCAATGATATAGTTCCTTTTCCTTTAAACATACATTCTTTGTCATCTCCAAATCTAACCAGACCGCCATCAAATTCTTGCAAAGATAGAAACTTCCCTTTATCTCCAGTCATATGATGTGAACAACCACTGTCAATTACCCATTCATCCTTGTCTTCAATTTTAGCAGCAAGTGCCTTCTCTTCAGGTAAATTCTCTTCTAGTGCCAAAACATCTTCCTTGATAGCCAGGAACACCCATTCCTTCCCGTTGCCAAAACCACTAGCAGAGTCTTCTACCGGTTCATCATCAAAATCAGTAATGCCTTCCTCATTCGCTATGTAGCATGATTTGTCTCTATTTTTTTTGTACTTATACTTGTTATAATAACCAAGGTTAGGCTTAAAAGATCTTTTAACTCTTTCTTCAAATCTTGAATTCCTTTCAGGAGATCTAGATGTAAAATGGCCAATCTTATTACATGCAAAATATTTTAAAAGTGTTTTTCCTTCATACTTACTTCCTACAGGTCCTTTAGGTACACTTCTGGCAAATAGTGCTTCAAGTTGCTCAAACTCAGCATCTTCTCTCTTCATATCTTCCAATTCCTTTGCATATAAAGCTTTCCAATCTTGCTTAACGGTTGCAGATGTAGATGCATGAAAAGCAGGTTCAATCTTCACATCTCCAGAAGGTCCAAATTCTTCAAGCTCAAAAGCAGATAGTTTCCCAACCAAACTATCTATGTTGATAGATGTATTAGCCATTGTTCTCAATTCATTAATAGCAGTAGCCTTCATTTTGTAAGCCGGTGGTAGGGCTCTTAGAACTTTAGAAACAATTTCATCTTCACTCAGAGTTCCACCAAAACATTGAATTCCCATAGCAATCTCATTTACCCTTTCCATGAATGTAGTAATCCTTTCATCTTCTTCCATCTTCAGGGTTTCATATCTCACCCGATAACCATGAAGTTTAGCAATCTTTACCATAGGGTCACCTTCATTGAGTCTCCAACTTATCCACATAGCCTTTCCAGATGATTTTTTGGTTAATCCAATTATTTTTTGGGATTCTCTTGCTCTACAATTATTCTCAAGCTCCTTATCTAGGTTTTCTAGAGGAGGACTGAATTATAAGGTGTGACACCATTCTGTGTGATCTCCCAAATCTCCTTGCCAAGACATCTCAGATGAGTCTCCATCTGAATCTTCCATACTGTGTAATTTATTCCATCAAGCCTAGGAATATCTCTCTAAAAGATAGCTCCAGATGAACTGGATGACCTTGAACTGTTAGTCGCCATAGGATCTTCCTCAAGCGGTTAAGCTTTCTGCAGAGAGGACCAAATCTCTAATACCAATTGTTAGACAGTTCAAATAATCAGAAGATAACTGAGAGGGGGGGTGAATCAGTTGTCACAGATTACAAAAACCATTAGCAATTAAAATGTTAATACCGAAACCCACAACATTAATACCGAAATAGCAATTAAACCAATTAAGCATAAACAACAATCATAGAATACATACCATCCACATGACACCAAGATTTATACATGGGAAACCCGGTAAAGGGAAAAACCACGGTGGGAATCCTACCCACAGTCAGATAATACTTATGCAGTAAGTATGTGAATTACAATTGAGGGGCTTGCACTTGCAGGAAGGCCAACAACCTAGAGTGCACTACTAATCATAAAAGGAGCCTCACTGACTACATAGAAATCCAGGCTACAATCTGGAGAAGTGTTGAACTGCAAAAGATAGCATCTCTTATGCCTGAGTATAGTTTCGGTTAAGCTCAATACCAAAGGACTAAATCCATTTACATAAACCCAATTTGATCTCCAATGATCGACCAAATCCTATGCCTGAATGATATTACATTATTCACACATTACATTCATTTCCCATAACCATATATGATCTACAATGAGAAATTACATCTATATATACAAACCCTTAACCATAAACAATCAGGTCAGCCACCAGACAATAAACCAATTACATAATTACAAACCATGTTAGCCTTAGATCAAACAAATAATATCCAAAACATAAGACATCTTGGAAACACATCGAGAGGTCTAATCCACATGTTACATTGAAGTCAATCTATAACATAGATCAATCGGGACCCAGTATAGGTCCACACACTACAACAATGATCTCCATCCACCAAATCTCGAACATGATCATCAACAACATCCTTAAACTCCACTATAATCTACACCAACACCACTTATTCAATTCATCAAAGATCTTCATCAAAAAATTTGTTGGTGAAACCCTCGCCAGAACCAGAAACCAAGCTTCTAAGCAAACAGGATAGCATATGATCATCAGACCAAAACCAACTTACTAAATATGAACATGAGTATCATGATTAAGCCGATTCCATAACCAAACTATACTGGAGTCTGTCGGATCATGTCGGATCCAAATCAACCAGAACCACTCAACCTACCGGGACCAAGGGTGCTGGTAAAGTGTTGGCATCAATGACAAAATATCGATGCAACACATAATCAATTCCACCAAATGGCCAACACTTAATCCACCGTCAGTGGTATTAACACCTACTAGATGGATGGGTGGTTGTCATTGCCGACACTCACTGTTGGTACAATGGTACCGACAGTGGGTACCATTAGCGGTACCACCACTATCATTTCTGCAGAGTAAGGAGGGTGGGTGTGGGGGGTACGTGTTAGGATAACCGGTGAACAAATGAGAGGGGGGTGAATCAGTTGTTAACATATTATGAAACTTTAAGAACACAAAATCTTTTACCGGAATGCATAAACCAAATACCAAAATAGCAGATATATCAATTAAGCACAAACATAAATCATAAACCAATTACCATGCATCCACAACACATAACACCAAGATTTGTACGTAGAAAACCCGGTAAAGGGAAAAACCACGGTGGGAAGCCTACTGATAGTCAGATGATACTTCTACAGTAAGTATGTGATTACAATAAGGGGCATGCACATGCAGGAAGGCCAACAATCTAGAGCGCACTGCTCATCACAAAGGAGCCTCGCTGACTACAAAATATATCCAAACTACAATCTGGAAATAAGAATGAATTGAAAGAATAGCATTTCCTATGCCTGAGTACAGTTCTAGTTAAGCTCAATGCTAGAGGTCTTAAACCTCTTACACAAACCCAAATCAATCACCTATGATCAACCAAAACCTCTGCATATGATTACAACTTTATTTGCACATAGATAATCCCATAGCCATGACCGATGATCTACAAAGAGATCTTACATCATATTTATACCAATCAGGGACCTAAACAATTAGGTTGACCACCTAAAAGATAATACAATAAATTCGTTACATAAACCTACAAACCAATGATAATCCAAGTCAGCCTAAGAGCGAAACAACATTAACCAAACAATAAATCCAACTGGTAACGCATCAGGAGCATCCACCAACACGTTACATAAACTGGTCCATAACCTAATAGAATAAGGTTGGACCTAAAATAGGTTGCCATAAACCAAATGAAATACCACTGATCAATTGGAACATGAACATGATAACCATCAGCATCCTGAAAACCTTCTAGAATCCACACCAACACCGCTTATCGAATCCATCAAAAGACATTCAACAAAGCTTTGTCGGTAGAACCCTTACCAGTAATCCAAAGTCTTACTAGAACATATGATAGCTTCCAGATCACCAAATCCTGAACCAACTGAATGTGACACGCATTTGAATAACATGATTGACCGAACCAAACCAATTCCACCAATCATAATATATCGAAGACAAATCTCTTGATCATCATCAAAGTCCAACCACTCTACCAGAACCTAGTAGACAACCAAAGAAGCTAGTGTTGATATCAATGACAAACATCAATGCAACACATAATCAATTCCTCCAAATTGCCAACAATCTCCCCCTTTAGCATTGATGACAACACTAGATGTGAAAACACATCCAAGTGCTAAGAAGTGCCAAACAAGTCTCCCCCAATGGAAGACATCTAAACAAATGATATATCAATGAAGTTCTAAACCAAATAACCAAACTCACCCTATGATTGATATCTTTGTTAAGCTCTATTTTTCACATGTATACCTCTCCCCCTTTGACATCAATGCTAGAAATTTAACATAAGCATCAAAGAAAAATCATAGAACCTCTTAACCACACAGCTAACTACTCCCCCTGAGTAGTAGCACCATCTCATCAATCCGGAATGAATGATAGTTTTGATAATGCATATCGGACTGATGCCAATCAACATCACTCAAATCTCAAACGGAGGGGAAAAGACTCTCAATCTGTCTCTAAAGTACTCAAATGATTCCTTGGGAAAAGTTTTAGTGAAGATATCTGTAATCTGCTCTTTAGTGTTCACATAAACCAATCTGACTTCATTTGCTTCCACCTCTTCCTTCAAAAAGTTATACTTGATTGATATGTGCTTTGTCTTAGAATGAAATACTAGATTCTTTGATATGTCAATAGCAGCAAAGTTATCACAGTGAATAACTACCGATTGATTACAATCTCCCCTTATATCCTTCAATATTTGCTTCATCCATAGAACTTGTGTACAACTAGTAGCAGCAACAACATACTCAGCTTCAACAGTAGATAAAGAAGTACATGATTGTTTCTTGTTGATCCATGAAACAAGTTACTTTCCAAGAAAGAAAGCTCTATCGGATGTGCTTTTCTAGTCATCTATATCTCTAGCCCAATCTGCATCTATATATGCACATAATGTAAAGTCATCATCTTTAAGATATCACAAACCATATTCAGTTGTTCCTTGTAAATATCTGAAAAATCCTTTTCACTGCACTCTCATGATTCTCTCTAGGATCGCTATGATATCTTGATACAATACAAACCACATTCATTATATTCGGTCTAGTCTGAGTCAAATATAACAAAGCTCCAATAATAGATTTATACCTTGTAGGATTTACCAGAGCTCATGCATCTTTCTTTGTCAATTTCTCACTTGTAACCATAAGAGTACCAACTAGATTAGAATTTTCCATACCAAATTTCTTCAACAACTCTCTAAAATACTTAGTTTAATAGATGAAAATACCTTTATCAATCTGATTAATCTGCAAACCTAAGAAAAATCTGATTTCTCCAATCATAGACATCTCAAACTCATTCTTCATATTATCAGAGAATTCCATACATAACTTTTCCTCACCTCCAAAAATGATATCATCCACAAAGACCTCAACAATCAATATGTCATCATTACTGATCTTATAATATAAGTTATTGTCAGCATTACCTTTAGTGAAACCAAGCTTCAAAAGATATTTGTCCAATCTAGCATACCAAGCTCTAGGTGCTTGCTTCAATCCATATAAAGATTTCCTCAATCTGCAAACCCTGTTATTGTAATCTGAAAGTGAAAATCCATCAGGTTTCTCAATGTAGACTTCCTCTTCAAGATCTCCATTTATAAATGTACACTTAACATCCATTTGATAAACCTTGTATTTCTTATGGGCAGCATAAGCAAGAAATAATCTCACAGCTTCAATCCTAGCTACTGAAGAAAAAGTTTCAACATAATCAATTCCTTCCTTCTGAGAATATCCTTTACATACCAATCTAGTCTTGTTCCTCACAACTTGTCCATATTCATTCATTTTATTCCTAAAAACCCTTTAGTTCCAATAACATTCTTATTTTTAGGTCGGGGAACTAAAGTCCATGTGTTGTTCTTTTCTATCTGATCTAATTCCTCTTCCATAGCTTTCATCCAACATTCATCCTTACATGCTTTATCTACTAATGTTGGTTCAATTTGAGAAATTAAGCATACCTCTTCAGCTGCCAACCTTCTCCTTGTCATCACTCCTTTGCTCTTGTCTCCAATGATCTGATTTTCTGAATGATTCAACCTTACATACCTAGGAGTCTTCTGACTTTCTATTTCTCTACCCTGATCTTCAGTTACTGTTGAATTTTCTGATACTGTCGGAGTAACTGGTTCAACAATTTGTTCTGGTACAGGTGTTACTAGTTCAGCTATGACCATTTCCACTTCTGGTTCTCTCTCATAAGTTCTGATTTGACCTTTGTATTGCTCATCCACCTTGACATTAGCGCTTTCCACAATTCTTTGCAATCTTTTGTTATAACATCCATATTCTTTGCTTTCATTTGAATTACCAAGAAATATTCCTTCATCACATCTAGGATCAAACTTTCCAATGGAATCATCTCTTTTGAGATAGTATTTACTACCAAAGATTCTGAAATACTTAACTGTAGGTGTATGACCAAACATTAACTCATAAGGTATCTTACCGGTGTCTCCTTTTATATGAACTCTTTTGAATGTGTACATCACCATGCTCACAGATTATCTCCAATAGATATGTGGAAAACTATCTTCCATCATCATAAATCTAGCTGCATCTAAGATAGTTTTGTTCTTTCTTTCCACAACACCATTCTGCTGAGGTGTTTGGGTTGCAAAAAATTGTCTCCTTATCCCATGTTTCTCACAATAACTATTAAATTCACCGGATGTGAATTCACCACCTTGATCAGATCTTAAGCATTTTATCTTCAATATTTTCTCTGTCTCAACCATAGCTTTAAATTTATTGAATTATTTAAAGGCTTCAGATTTCTCCCTTAGAAAAGTAACCCACATCATTCTAGAATAATCATCAATGATTAGCATGAAATATCTATCACCCTGAAAAACTTCTTATTCTAATAGGACCACACAAATCAGTATGAATAAGATCAAGAACATAATTAGATTTGTCTTGTATACTCTTAAAAGAAGTTCTGACTTGCTTACCCATTTGACATTCCTTACATATCGGATTATGAGGCTTCACAATCTTAGGTATATCTCTAACCGCCTTAGTTGAACTAATCTTTACAATGCAATCAAAATTCACATGACACAACCTCTTATGCCATAGCCAACTCTCATCAATATGTGCAATCAAACATGTCTTCTCACTGGAGTTCAAATGAAAGATGTAACCTCTAGTCTGAGTACCGGTTGCAATCTCCAATCCAAATTGATCTTATATATCTATTCTCACCACAAAAACAATCTCCTTTAAGTTGGCTTCAATAAGTGTAACATGTATCTCCAAGTCGGCTTCAATCTCGAAAAAAACATAGCACCGGACCAAAATATTATAATCACATGCTTCCTAAAGGTCTTTCCAATCACCGAGATCACAAAAACAATCACTAAAAACACCGCAATCACCGGAGACCATTCCAGATCAAAACGTTACTGAAATACCTTGTTTTACAGGTTAACTACCTACCAGTTACCACCAACTTCTAGATAAGATGGATCACGACTGTCGGATCGAACCACCAAGAAGAGTTGCCATCAATGATAACCCTGAACAAATAATTAACCACTGAAAGTCACCTAAAATCATTGGATGAGTGTCAATTACCAATAGGGCCCACTCACCGGACTCGACACACATTTTCCAACTAGTGGTAATTTTATTTAAATGTGATTCTTAAAAAATTTAAATAAAACAAATCACATTTATTTAATTTATTTTCATCACATTTAATAAAATGCAAACCCATTTTTAAAAAGTTGAAACAACAATTTTAAGTTTATTCGTGTGGGGTCCACCCCTGATCGAGGCCCATGGCCTCATCAACGAGGAGTCCCCACCGGACCAATGACTCCAAATATTGTGGACGAGGCTTACTTATTCCCACCATCAGCGGTATTAATGCCTACTAGACGGTGGGGTGGCTGTCATTGCCGACACCCACTGCTGGTACAATGATACCGATAGTGGGTACTGTTAGCAGTACCACCATTGTCATTTCTACGGAGTAAGGAGGGAGGGTGTGGGGGGTACATGTTAGGATAACTAGTGAACAAATGAGAGGGGGGGTGAATTAGTTGTTAACAAATTATGAAACTTTAAGCACACAAAACCTTTTACCGGAATGCATAAACCAAATACCGAAATAGCAGATATATCAATTAAGCACAAACATAAATCATAAACCAATTACCATGTATCCACAACACATAACACCAATATTTGTACGTGGAAAACCTGGTAAAGGGAAAAACCACAGTGGGAAGCCTACCCACAGTCATATGCTACTTTTGCAGTAAGTATGTGATTACAATAAGGGGCCTCCACATGCAGGAAGGCCAACAGCCTAGAGCACACTGCTCATCACAAAGGAGCCTCACTGACTACAAAAGATATCCAGACTACAATCCAGAAATAAGAATGAACTGCAAGAATAACATCTCCTATGCCTGAGTACAGTTCCGGTTAAGCTCAATGCCGGAGGTCTTAAACCTCTTACACAAACCCAATTCGATCATCTATGATCGACCAAAACCTCTGCATATGATTACAACTTTATTCGTACATAGATAATTCCATAACCATGACAGATGATCTACAAAGAGATCTTACGTCATATTTATACCAACCCGGGACCTAAACAATTAGGTCAGCCACCTAAAAGATAATACACTAAATCCATTACATAAACCCGCAAACCAACGATAATCCAAGTCGGCCTAAGACCAAAATAACATTAACCAAACAATAAATCCAACCAGTAACACATCGGGAGCATCCACCAACACATTAAATAAACCGGTCCATAACCTAACAGAATAAGGTTGGACCTAAAATAGGTCACCATAAACCAGATGAAATACCACCAATCAACTGGAACACGAACACTATAACCATCAACATCCTAAAAACCTTCTAGAAGTTGAACCAACACCAGTTATCGAATCCATCAAAAGATCTTCAAGGAAGCTCTGTCGGTAGAACCCTTGCCAGTAACCAAATGGCGTACTAGAACATATGATAGCTTCTAGATCACCAAATCCCAAACCAATTGAATGTGACACGCATCTGAATAACATGAATGACTGAACCAAACCAATTCTACCAATCAGAATATACCGGAGATAAATCTCCTGATCATCATCAAAGTCCAACCACTCTATCGGAACCCGGTAGACAACCAAAGAAGCTAGTGTTGACATCAATGAAAAACATCAATGCAACACATAATCAATTCCTCCAAATTTCCAACAGTACGAACCCCCCACACATCAACATATTTATTTATTTTCAATGCTTTTTTTCAAAGCACCCCCAACATTTTTAAAAAAAAAGTTTTTTGTAGGTAAATAATTTCAATGAGTCAAAATAAATTTTTTTTAATTCTGCAGATTGCACCTGTCCAAATTTGATGGTCGTCAGGCTACCAAACAATTTGTTTTTGCAATATTTCAATTGTGACCAATCTAGGGCAAATTTTATATAAATTTTTGTTTCTCAGTCAACCTGGATCCAATGGTGAGGTTTGTTTTGTCCCACTGGGCCATTTCTGTAAACTCAAAACCCTCATTTAAATGCACATCCAAAGGAAACCCATTTGACCCAATATTTTTCAAACCCCAAATCTACAAACAACCCATCACAACAACAAACCTAAAGACCTAATATCTACAATAAAACAACCTATAATTGTGTCTCATACCTTGTAATGTCCCAACCCTTTCATGCATAGACATGGCTTCCACTTTAGGGTTATCATCACAAATCAACCATGAAAGCTATGATACCACTTGTTAGGAAATAATGCTTTAAACCCACATTCTAATAAACCATTTCCTCCATAACCCATGAGAGAAAAACATGCATACAAGCTTATGGAATCACCATAATGCAAAGATCAAATAGACAAGCCACAAGATAACACAAGATATATCATGGGAAAACCCTCGTGAGGGAAAAACCCAACCTCCAAAAGAATCCATACTCCAATATATTAATCAACCATAAATCAACATAGAGATACAATGAATACCTTCGAACCATCAATCCCTCCAATGCATTCCCATGTGTCCAAGCATGCATTCACACATCCCATGCCATGCTTCACAAATACAAACCTCCAAAAGACTCAATACAATGACATCCCAAAACCACAAGCCAACCTTAACTACTAAACATGTGCTTGCTTTTATAGACCCAAGCTCACACAAAAACAACTAGTGGTAAAGTAAAACCATGTACCACAAAACCATGTGCTCACAACTACCCTTGACCCCACATTTAATATTGGGTACCAAGTTTTATCATTTTAAATATCTTTCTCTAATATTAAATAATCATAATATAATATCCCAATGTTACAAAACAACTCATCAAGTGGCCCCAAGAATATTCCCAAGGAATATCTACACGTTACACGTCTATGTGCAACATCAAATAAATAAATATTGCATTACATGTCCATAGGAACTCACATAATAAATGAATACTACAATTATAATATTGTTATGCAAGGTGTACAACACCTATTTCCCAACATTGTAGGCACATTCATTCGGCAAGTGTCCTATGCAAAAATAAAGTCAAGGATCACTATGCTTATGACTGTTGCACATACCTCGATCCTTTGTACAACAACCCTAGAATGGATGGATACACTCTTTGCCTGCTATATGTCCGTTAATGCAGTGGGAAAACATCTACACCATGGTCTTTCATACCTTGGTGTACAAAATCTCCATTTTTCATATAATAAGGCTGAATGATGAAGTTGTTGCACTACCTAAGAAGCACAAGAAATCATGGTAGTTTCATTTCCTCATGTCAAATGTTTTATTCACCAATCAATTCTAGTCCCTAATATTCCTCAATTATTACTAATCATTCTTCACTTTCATAATATTTCATCATTCATCCAAATTTCATCTATCATTTATCTTATATAGGATGTGTCATTTTTGAAACCAAACTTTTTGATATATCATTTGTCTTATATAGGAAGTGTCCTTCCTAAAACCAAACAATCATCTATCTTTTGTCTTATACAGGACGTGTCCTTCCTAAAACTATTCTTGATCAATTTAATCAATCTCTTCTACCCAATCAAACCTATACAGGCCATCAAGCTAACCATTCTTCTATCTCTCATATAACATTCTTCTTCTTTCAAGAGATCATTCATACCTTTAATGCACAAACAATCTCTCGAGGGGGCACCATAATACCCCATTGTCGTTGGGACATACTACAACGTGTTTTTCACTTTTTCTTTGAAACAATGCTACTTCAAACATTGTCTCAAAGAGGGGCAAAATGTAGACACCTAAAATTGTCCCACATCTACATAAGAATTTTTTATTAATTATTTCATTTGATGATTAAATAGTTTTAATTATTTAATTATTTTGGCTTCATTCTTCAAATTCATAATCCATGATTCCAATTTCCTTCTAATTTCTTAATCATTTAATCATTTACTCTCTAATATTAATTAAATAATCTTATTATTTAATTAATCTTGATTATTCACTTTAATTAAATGATCTTTATTATTTAATTAAATTCAATTTCTATATTCCTAAAAATAAATAGTTTCATCAAATTATTTAATCATCTAATGATGTCTTCAAAAATTGAATAAATTCTCAAAAAAAATTAATCTCATTTAACCTTCATTTGAAACGAAATTAATTTCCCTCCAATTAACTCAAATTTATTTCCCACCAATTCTAATTTTATTTGATGTTATTGAAAACCCAAATTCAATCTAAATGATATTTCATCTCAATTTCCTACAACACATGTGGAAATTCCTAACTACCACTGACTCTCAGTCAGTCTTCAATCACCTTTTTTCTGACTACTCAATAAATTCAATCTTCAAATCAATCAAATCAGTTAACAATTCAATCAATCATTTTAACTAATCAATCAATTTAGTTCCACTCTCAACCAAATATCTTAACCAGTTAGTTGAGTGAGTTATTCTCTCAATCAAATTTAGTTAGAATGAGTAATTGTCACTCACCAACCTGTCTCATTGAATCTCAACCATTGATCACTCCTACCTTGAAATCAATCTCAGCCATCAAATCAAATTACAAAAAAATCTATAAATTGAACATCAATCCTCATTATCAAGGATGATTATTTTAGAACCACTATCTTTGTAATTCTTGTGCTTACATCTTGTAGGTTTTCATGAAGTGCACATTTGAGAGTCGTTTCCCACATAAGAAGAAGGGGAGCAATGAAGACCAAGTGCATTGGAGTCAACATTGGTTTATGCATGTAATGATTGTTTTATTGAATTTATTTATATTCCTTTAATCTATTGTGTTTGGATTCGTTTATTAGATTTGGAGGTCTGTTGGTTACCTTTTATGTCTAATATTCATGCTAACTTTCCATGCAACAACAAACAACCTTTCGATTAATAGAGGATAGGAACTTAGAATGACAATACGATGACAAAATAATGATAAGAAGTTCAAAATTAAAACACGGCTTTCAATTATAAAAATATTTATAATAATATATGACAAGAACTAGAATGGTTCAGGGCAAAGTGAGATAGAATAAATAGTCATAAATATGAATGACCTTAATAGTACAAACTCTTAGAAAAATCAATTCTCAACTAAGAGAAATAGAATAGGCATTCTTAGTCACTATGTTCCAAGTTTTGAATTATAAAATGATATCGATCCTTCTAGGATTGGTCTTTTATCTACTAATAGATCTGATTTATTACTCTCTTATCCAACTATTTCATAATAATTCAATCTACAAATCTTCCACTGTCGATTCCTCAAGACTCCGCCTTCTTCCACTCTACAATTAGCTTGTTGTACAATGATTCTGCAAGCTATTCTTTCCCTTTCACGATGGTCAAACCCCCTCAAAGACAACATTCCTTCATTTTTATGATTGAGCTTTGTAAGTGATCGATTATTATCAGTCTATAATTGTCGACCAACCAATTCTACTAATCGTCTGTCTTCTTGCTTATGCGAAGATAGGAAGTATGTTTCATGCTCAACACCAAGATTAAATCACACTAGTTATAGTGAGTGTTGACAAACTCAGAGTAACTAACAACTTCAAACTAAAATAAAAAGCTTGCTTAACAAACAATATAGAACAAGAAAGATAAACCAAAACTCAGTAAGAGCAATGCTCCTGAATAAGGACATGGTTCCTCCACTTTAAGATCTTTCATCATCCTCTACAATATCCTTATAGTGTTATTATGTTATTTATTTCCAATATATTTAGCTTTTTCTTTAGATGCATATTCACTTAGGTTCATGGGCTTTATTAAAGTGGGGACAAAATATAGTGTTAGAAATTGTGTACCCTTGCAAATATTTGTGTCTAGTTTGGTGTCCATCCCCTCAATACTTTTGTAGTCTCATTTCAAACCTTCTGTTAGTCTTTTTCCTTCTTATCATGTTTAGGTATCCTTTCTAGTGGTCACCTTTTTGTGTCAGTTTTGTGTTATCCTTATGTTTCTCTTGTCTCCCATCATTTTTTAAAATAAATTATCTAAACACTAGTGCTTAGCATGAATGTTTATTCATAGCACCAGCCCTTAGTGATAATTTATCATTCAAAGGTTGTTTCTAAGTGTTTTTCCACTTGTCACCTTCCCAAGTTAGTGAAAATGCCTTATAATGATTTGAAGCGGCTCATCAACTCCTTTGTTTTCCTTCCTCTTCACATTTCTAAAAGATAACTTCATTTTTGGAAATCTCTCTCCCTCGGATCTCTTGCACTCTCAAGATTACATAAATCTCTATATCTTGTTACAACTCTCTATTTTGCTCCCACAACATTTTTTGTTTATCTTTTCTACTATTTTTGGCTTTCTCAAGCCTCTTAGTTAATATTGTTCATTTTCTTATGCACTCAACCACCTTGGCATTATCACATCCATTTAATATATTATTTTAATCACTACTCTTATCTCTAGATGCACATAGAATAAGAACACACACTATCTCTCTTTTTATCTATCTATGTTGGCTACTTTGGAGATGGAAATACCAAAGCAGAGATTTGACTAAGGCAAATCCCCAAACATTTTTTGTCTTCTTCATGTTTGCAAGTATTTTGTGAGCATCCAACCATACAATAGTTTGTATATATTATTTAATTTCTTATTTCTTTCATTTAAATCATTTAAATTTTGTTAGTTTAAATTAGCTAACCACAAAGTTGGATCTTCACATTTTCTAGGTGCTTTTGTGCTCACCATTTATACAAGACAATATAGCTATATGTGGATGTCCACGTGATGTGTTGGTGTCTTTGGTTAAGAGCTTTATATTTCAAACACAAGTTTATCATCCTTTGTATTTTACAATTATTTTTGTAGCTAATTTTTTATTTTATATATTTTTACTAGTTTATTTACATTTCAAAATTTAGTTACTTAATTTTGTTTGAGAGTAATAACTACAATTTACTCTCAAAGGACCTAGTTTTCCTTTAGTTACTTAATTTTGTTTGGGTGTTATAAGTGTAATTTACTCTTAAAAGAACATAGCTTTCCTTTTGTCAAAGTTAAATTTCCTTCACTACAACTGTATAATATATATTTTTTAATTATCATATTATTTACTTTATTTTTATTAGAACATTTTTTAAGTCAAAAAATTTCAATCTCACACCCATTATATTAATAATTTAAATAAGTGATATGTGGTAAATGAGATCCTAGCCTATAGATGTAAACTAGGATCTCAAATCTCCATGGCATATGGTTTGAACATGAATAGGGTCAAGTACAGTCCTAATAGGAGAGTTGAGCACTTGGATTGATGTTCCTTTATTACAATGGAGTTGAGATTGTGCAATGTATGTAAAATAACTAGATCAAATGATAGGAAGTGACAATATTTAGCATAAATAACAAAATATGTAACATGTAAATCAATGCAGAAGCATATAACTGGAAATGAGATGCAGAGAGGAAATATAGTGCTAAAAGTGTTGAACTGTGGAACTAGGTGCCCTAGTCCTAAAGGTGCCTTCATCAATTGAGGTTTTTAGGTTCTAGATTAGGAGGCCTTTTAGATCTATCTCCCCAAAATTCAGATGAAAAGTGTCAAACACTAGAGCTGAGTGAATTATTCTAGGGCTTTTTATCTATTCAAAATTTGATCATGTTTTTCATTGTCTCCTCTACCCCATTCCACAACTTTCGATTGTCAAATATATACATCCACACAAGAAAGATGAGAAAAATGGTTGTGTTATATAGGGGCTTTCCTAAGTCAAAACTTGTGTTGGTTTTCCTACCTCCACAACAATAACGGTGATGCAAAAAGAGAGCCTACCCCTAGTAGGGAAAAGGATAAATCATAAATAAAATTCTAGATTGGCAAGATTATACCCTAGGATTGATAATGGTGATGATGAAATGCTATTTAGATTATTCCTCTAAGTGCTGATGCAATAACATGGAAAATCATAAAAAAATCTATTATGAAATCATACTTAAAGCTAGGTTGTTTTAGCTTGTTGCTCGTTGTACTCAGATATGCTCTTGAATTGAAGGAATGCTTTATCGTTAGGACTTGTAACTTGTGGATTAGGATTTATATTGGGTTATCAAAGTATCAATGAATTTAGGTGACTTGCAATAGTATAATAAAAATATTAGAATCATATCACAAATGGTAGGAATTGACTCTTGCACACATTCAAAATTGGGTCCCTTTTGGGGGACTTGGGTGCTAGGAACCCTAGTCTAGTCTAGGCACCATAGTCCACTTAATAAGGGGATAAAAAGTGTAGTGACAAAGTACCAAGGTACAAGACATAGGATTTAGTCTCAATCTTGACATATGGCAATAGTAGGATGTGATAAGTCCCAAGTAAGCTTAAAAATAACCCAAGAGAAGATACACTAAAGCAAGGTCCCAAAGTAGATTGTGAAATTGTAAGTGGATACAATTTATGACACTACAATAAGATGACATTCTTTAGTTTATATTTTTATCAAGAGATTATAAGGAAAAATATATACAAAATGCACCAAAACTTAGCAAGTATATAATCTATTAGGTACAGGATATAAATAAAATTCCCTAGAGATCACCATTTAACCATTAATGCAAATATCCAACCTTCTTCTTCTTCAAAGCATTCTATGAACACAATAATCATCGATTTATATAAAGAGTCTTGATTAATACGACCACCTATTTTAAGAGCTTTAATGCCTTGAATACTTTTATATTCCTCTTGTTCTTCAACTATGCATTGGCTTTTATAACAAATGGCGTCCACCATTCAACTATATTGTTGTTTGTTACCTGCAAGGTGATAACTATTATAGGGAGATCAAACCTAATGATCACAACCTACAAAGTGTTAGTGATGCCACTAAGGAGATATTTTTTATCATGATATTTGCTAGAGAGCCTATGAACACCTTGTCCTCGCCTGAATCCAAAAGGGTGCACAAGAAGATTGAAGCTATGATTAAAGTTGATAGGATAGCTATGTTCAATCATCAATTATTGTCCATCAAGGAGTTGCTAGATCACATAAAACATAAATTCAGACCTATTTTTGAAACCTTCTTTGGTTGTAGCATACTTGTGGTGCCTATAAATTCTCCTTGGTGTGTATCAAAAACTAGATGCTTGTTTGTGTCCATTTTTGTTTATAAACCAATTATGATGATGATGTGAAAACCAATCATGAGGGTATTGTAAATTATATTGGCTATTGTCTTTTAGATAATTCCTTTTGATCCTAGATTTCTTAATGTAATAATTGGATCAAATGTTAGTTTTGACTCTAGAATGTGTGCACCAAGATGGTGTGCAAAAAAGTGGACACACACCCAAAAAAAGTTGAAAAAACAACAACCGCGTTCACGGCTTTAAAATTTAAAAAAAAACCCATATGCGGTTAGGTTCGTTGTGCTCGAGCCTAAAGGGACAAAACCATGTACACGGTCCTTTAGGAAATAAGACCACGTACGTGGCCCTTTAGGAAATAAGACTGCATACGCGGTCACTGTCAATCTTTTTTTTTTTTACAGTCAACTATATTCTTTTCTTTGCGATTGAGAGCGAGTTTTAGGGTTTTTTTTTGTTCCAAACCGTGCATAAGCTACATATTTTTACACCAAGACGCCATGGAAAGAGGTCGGTTACACATTTTTTTGTTTTTGTTTGCACATTTGATAAATTTTATTTACGTTTTCAATTTAAATTCGTTGATTTTGATTAGTTTTTTAATTTTTTGTTACCAATATCAAATTCTAAAAATCCAGAACCACAAAAAGATGCACCTCAAAACCCACAACAAAACCCTCAATATACATCTCCAGCTCCTCCTTTAGACCGTACAACAATTACACAGGAGGATTTGCTTAATCAGTTAGGGAAAAACAATTCTAAAATAACTAGACTGATTAATAGATTGAAACATCTCAGCTTGAGCATCGTTTATCCCTTGCCACTAGCCTAGAAACATTGGCTAGTGGTGCCATTGCAGTTTCGAGTCAAGTTACAAAATGGGGAAACTATAGGGATAGGTGTCACACTTATTATGCTGATAGGTTATCATATGATGCAATGAAAATAAAAAAACATAAGTAAAGCACAAATATGTGCTCTTTTTGTTGATCCTAGAACTGGTGAGTCCTTACCTCTTAATGCAAAGAGGTTTCCCATACATTGGTGTACCAATGTGCAGATGAAGAATCTTTTTTGAAATAGGTGGTGGATGGTCTTTGATGAACCACCTTGTAATAATTTTGAGGTTCCATTATATTTTTGAGGAAAATATATTGTGAGTTTGTCCTCAATGAGCGACCTAATTATTTTGATATGAGAGAGTTCCATGGTAGAGGTGGTGGCTCTACCTAAGATAGACCTGGAGCCCGTAGGGTAATAGACCCGTAGAGTCATCGCCCCCTAGCACCCAAACCCAAGGTGCATGCGATGGTACTAGTAGCTCTAAAAGAGTTGATGGAGCTATAGACTCTTTAGGCGGCCACAACATTGAGTGATTTGATCATCTAGCATGGTACACAGTTAGCACACCCTCTTGCCCTAGACAATGATTTAGCAGAGGCAGCTGGCGCTGGTCAACCCATTGAGCATGTGTGTCCCACTTACTCAGGCATATGCACAGGGATGGATGTCGAGGCCAATGCAGATGGTTCCACATCCCATCAGTGCACGATTTGCGAGAGTAGATGTCAAACCTGCATGACTGAGGATGTGGCGCTGACGAATGAATTGATGGACATGTTTTCTAGTGAGCCGCAGACACAAGTGTGTTGATTTGAATTCATAACATTTTATTTATCAGTCACTTAAAATTTGTAATTGTAAATGAATTTTTATTTATAGATCGATTTAAATTGATATAAATAATATGCATTTCAGGATGTAGTAGCGGGTGTTAATACCCCATCTGATATTCCTCCCGCGGTTATTGCAGCTGCAACTTCGACGCCTGAGGTATAAATTTTATAACACGTTAAAATAGAATAGTACTTTGAATTCAAAAAAATATATAAGATATACTAACTCTCTTTAATGCTTGACAATTTTTTGTTTTGTAGGCATTGACAGGGACCAAATATCCCACATTGATGATGTCATGCTCTCAGCAATCGATTTTGGCCTACAAAGCTATACGGTATCATATTGTGTACACCTTATTTTCTATATTCTTTTGATGGAATATGCAAGTCATTTAATTTTATATTTTTAAAATTATGTTTAATATTATCTACTAATATCTCGTGTTAATTTTGTTTGTTTTAGGGTACCCCCTCCATGTCTAGGCCTCGTCCTCAACGAAAGAAATCCTCGACGACGCCTAAACGTGGGAAAAAGGTAATTGAAGATATTTTTAATTGTACAATTGTTTGAAATTGTCTTAGTTAGAATTTGTAGATTGATTAGTGTTTTTTATCTGTTTTATATACAACGACCATTGAGCTTTGTAGAATTGTTGAATGCACCTGATACACCCAAGGATCGAGAGAGGGCAGAGGTATGTATCTCTACTTTATTTTCTCGATTTAATTATTATATGCACGTGTACATGTGAACTTGTGATAAATTATAATCTTATCTTTTTTCATATAGGAAATATCCATAGTTGCTTCATCAATGGCGAGCCCTCCTCCGTGTACTGGAGAAGCATCTCAAGCTCCGGTACACTTTTGTTTTATATATTGCATTAATTATATTTAAATTACAATAGTTATTATTATATTAATTATATTTAATCTTTAATCATTTTTCATATAGGTAATAGCCACAACCACTCCATCAATGGAGAGCACTCCTCAGTCTACTGGAGAAGCATCTGAGGCTCCGGTACACTTTTCTTCTCTATATTGTAGATTTTTAGTGTTTTTGATCTATATATGTTAGTACATTGTATTAATTGTATTTAATCTACAATAGGCCCCTTCACGGTTTGGCCATGACTTGGATCCTTTGAATTTTGTGTTCAAGAAAACTCCTAAGACTAACAAGGAGAAGACAAAGAACCCAATATATCCTAGATCAGCAAATGAGGTAATCTAAATTTCAATTGCAAAGAAATTATGGTTAAATGCATAGTTATGTTGATAATTGTGAACTATTTTCTACAAAAGGATTCTAACTTGGCTTTTGGATTGTGGTTGTGCAACCATCTACAAAGTCGCGTACTGCATCAAAAAGGCTCAATTTTGATGATCCACCACAAGTATAGGATCATATAGTGTTAGTTGTGGTCATTGAATGACCAATACATGTAGATATATTCTACATTTTTATTGTGTATCGATTTGGACATGGCATATGCCACATTTTTGTAAAACTTGTATTGACTTGGCATATATGCCTTTTTTCATATTTATAAATGTTGATATTTGATCCAATAAATGTGTATTGTGTTCATTATTGTGCATTTCATTGATATTGATAAGCATATTAGATACATACAAAATTTGTTTATTGTGTTGATGATTGTGCATTTTGATATATATAAATGATTATTTATAAATGATACAGTTTATTTTTTCTCAAACTATTCGATGTATTTGGTGGCTGCCCTTTTATAAAGTTAAATGAATATTTGCCTATGTAATCAACAATATGAATATAAACAACAAAATCTATGATATAAAGCATTGCAATTGTGCAATATGATTTGATAAGCTTTCTAAAATATTGCCCTACAAAACTCCTTGTCTCAATCAAAATGAAACTCAATGGTAATGGTCAGATTTGATATGTGGTAATGATCACTGGATGCTTTTAATTCCTTTCATTTATATTTTTAGTCAATGTGAGTGGTGTGAGAGCACCCTCATGCTCACAATGGTCAAATTTTAGTTTTTGCATTGTTTTCCATTTGTTTTATCTAAATAAGGTGATTTGGGACCATTAATGATCATTTGAAGTCATTTGTGAAAGGTTGGGGTCATTTGGATAAAAGATGTAAAAGTTGCTCAGTTGTTGTCAAAGATGTCAATGTTGTTTAAGTTTTGTTGTGGACACAAACCAACATCATGAGCACGTCTGGGTGGGCAGGTTTGTGCTAGGCATGCTCTTGTTGTGCCTCCTAATGCGTCGGAACATCAAGATCCATACCCTACCGGTGCAAGTACAATTGTGTGTCAAGTACATTGATACTAATATATATAATTTATTGTAACTTTCCAGGACATAGCCAAGTACAATTATACTAATATATATAATTTATTGTAACTTGGCAAGGCATAGCCAAAAGAAAATGGCGTCAGCAACTGATGTGCAGAAACAAGTTTTAGGGCTAATGCCAGAGCCATGGCCCGTACACCTCTAGAAGTCTTCCTTCCCAGGCTCTCTAACTGCAAACCCACCACTGGAAAAGACAAAACTCCCACTTCCAAATGTGGATTATCTCAATGCCCTTCCAAACGTGGATTATCTCAATGCCAAAACCAACCTGGACAACCCAATCTCTTTGCCATCATTATTGTTCAAATGTACTATACTACAATATCCTACCCCAAATGATAGTGAAACCAAATTGGTGAGAGTTTCAGACCCAAGGATCTAAAGATGGCAAAGGTTTTTTGGATGAAGCTTGGACAAAAGGCTGCATCGGTATCATCCTGAACAAAAGGTTTTTTTGATGAAGACCCATTATCTTCTTGCTAGGCACATGATTATAGAAAGCAATTGAAGGTTGGTTATGGTCGGTTGGTATGGTGTTTGGGGTTGAAATGTTTGATCTTGAGTGAATCTATGTTGTTGTGACCTATTTAAAGCATGTTCCATGATTGGATGGGGTTTGTGGAGTAGGAGCGTGTCATTGATGGGTTGAAGCAACTTGAAGTATAATCAAGAATGGTCATGATTGACCTTATCACATCATATAAACACAAAACCCTTAAGATATTCAAAACATAGTCACATATATTTACATATATTCAAAAAATAGTCACAAAACATAGTCACATATATTCAAAAAATGTTTTACAAATCATCTCATGGGATTTTATACAAAATTTGACATTTAAATATGTGCGAATCAGCTCATCTCCATTTGGATATAAAAAATTTGGCATCTAAATATGTACAAATTAGCTCATGGCCATTTAAATATACAAAATTATGCCCCTAAATATGTACAAATCAGCTCATGGGTATTTATATATACAAAAAATGAATATAAAACAATTAGTCAACGATATATACAAAATTCTCAAAATGATTCTACCCTGAACCGTAGAATCAGTCAAGTGAGCCTTCTGGATTGGCTCTAACCCGTATTGTGTCAAGTATTTCCTCATCATCAGATTCACAAACTTTCCATAAAATCTTGTTACGAGGTCTACCACGATACTTAATCAAATGAATATTTGTTGCAACAACAATGTTGGATAAATGAGGAATATGTTTGTGTGTTTCAAAGTCCTCGAACAATCAAACATCAGAATTATTGATAGGGTATCTCCTAAGCCATGTACCTGTCATGACAACAGACCCTATTGGATACTCAATACCCTCTCCATCAGTGATTGTGGTTGTCAATTTTCTCTTAGGCTCAATACAACGACACAAAAAGTAATGTGTTCCTTCTTCATGGTTCTCTTCTACAAAAACTGCATACACATGACCTGCATATTATAGAATGATAATTAATACCAAAAATAATGTTTGATGTAACAAAATGAGCAAAAAAAAATTCCTGCAATCAAATTTACCCAAAAAATCACCTGGTTCCACTAGGTTAGATACATGATCGAAATCAACTGATGCTTCCATCTGGTTCAACTGCAGTGCTCTAGGAATTTGATAGGTATCAATGGGAACCAATGGTCTACAAGACCATTTGTCAACCCACTCTTGTGATTCACATTCTTCCCACAAAAAATTCATACATGAAGAGCAAAAACATACAATCTATCTAGTATAAATTACCGATGAACTTGCATGTCACTAGGCAAAAACATACAAGACCATTTGAACTTCAAAATGAGCAAAAACATACAAGACCATTTGAACTTCAAAATGAGTGCATGTCACTGGATCTTGCAACTGTACAACAATCTTGATAGTTTTCAATGTTAGATTCAGTGATCAACCAAAAATATCTATGAACCATTAACATACCTGCATTACTTGGTCCCATTGTAGAGTTACACCATCGCACAATTGTTGTTGCATCTGTCAACTCAACACCACCTTCGTACTTCAATTCTTCTCTAGCTAGTGCTTTTTTTACGCATGCTCCTGCACCATCGTGCTCTCCCTTTCCATGTCCAGCCTCAGTGAAATTCCAAAAATGTTGTACACCGCTTGTCACATGCATCCTACTCAACCAATAGAACATCCTTGCATTTTTGAATTGCGAGGTGCAATTATCTGACCATATTATGTGTTGCTTGTATCGTATGTTCCTTTCCCTTAAACTATCATAGAAAACTTTAAAGTATCCTTGCACAAACTTTGACAAATGTGTACGATCATCACTTATGCTGAAGTGATACTCTCTTACAACCTTTCTATCCTCCTCTATGCTATCATCTGCATGCATGAATTCTATTTGTATAAAAATAGAAACTTGTGTAGAATGGTAATACATAGATTGCACTTCATTTTGAGGTTGCAGTGTATAATTTTCAGCAAAATCAACTATAGAGACAATGGTACCAAGAGGAAATGTGTCCTTGCATAACTTGAATTGCTCATCTAACCACCGAGCTCTAAGTGTATGCATGATGTACTCATAAACTAGTTTCTCTTTAAATGTTCTCATAAAATCAGCTACACATATATCATTTTTCACTAACTCGCATCTCTTCAATTATTTTCCATCTTTAACCCCATATGTCATTGTCTTGTACTTTCCAAAAGATACTAGTTTATTACCAATTTCATGTGTGCTATCCAAATGTAGACATCTTGGCAAATGTTGCAAACGACCACATGTAGCACAAGAACCTTTCAAACACATCATCTTATAATAAATGCAACCATCATATCTTTTACATAGCACACTTGAAATAAATTCTCTTGGTGACTTAGGAGGTGGTTGTATATTGCATTCCTGCAAAACATCGTTAGTATGCAAAGTACATCATATAGGACGATAAATATCATAGTGCATGGAAAATTCAATATGCATCCTACAACAACATGTGGTGCATACATGATTAATCTTAACATAAAAAGGTTTTCTCATTTAAAAAAATCTTTGACTTAATTCTTATTTGAGGAAACTTTTGAAGGAATCTTTCATAAAATTTTGTTTGAGTCATATCCAAATAGTGTTTGGCATGTGGCTCATGATTTATAGATCCAATTCGCCTTCTAACAACATCTATTTGGTTAGGCAAAACCCTTGTGTTGTCGTGCCAAAAAGTTTCAATTAATGTTCTTAGTACATCGACAACAACCTTGTCTTTGTGTGGCAGTCTACCCGAGAACGCCTAGAGAGAATTATTGTTAGGATCCTCTATTTTCTCCCGCCTATCTAATGCTTGACGTAATGTTGTTTTACTTATGTTTAATGACTTACTTGTTTTTCTTATCAAACAATCTTTGTTTATTTTCTTGCTCATTATGGTTGATGTAATAACACGTCGAGTAACATTAGAATCTTTAGTACGTGATTTTGAACCAATAGCTTGATATGCATCAAATAGATTTCTCACAATATTTCTTTCGCTATTACTTTCGAATGATCTTAGGCCTAAAATTTTCATTCTCTCTGAAATTCAAATTTTTAATCATTTCAACAATTAATTGGCATTTTGTAGTTTGATTTAAGTTTTCAAAATAGTTTTGCCATATTCTTTTAAACATTCTCCTACAAGTTCATTCATTCATTTTATCGGGCGTTGGCTTCAAAATATTCTCATCGATGTCAATTAGATACTTTGGTTTCCTACGAATGATTCTAGGAGGTGTTAACATCGGTGAATTGCGTGCATTAGGTATATTCATCGCATCAAATAGAGCCAATGAATGTTCATCATTTAACTGAATATTCAATGTGGTCTCTTCTTCAATTGTATTAGGTTTGTACGGTAAATCAAATGTTGTTGGTGCGTCTTCATCGTTTGTTTGATTATTCATTGTGATCTCTTCTTCAATTGCATTATGTTTGTTTGGTAAATCGAATTGAGATGTTGAGGATGACGTACCTTCTTGTCCCATTGTTCTTATGTCATGTAATTTCTTCATATGTTGCCTTTGTCTTTCCTTTTCAGCCTCTCGTTGTACCATCGTTCCTTGCTTGTTCTTTCCCATCGTTAATACCGGTTGTCCTATATAGAATCATATTACACACACACACACACACACACACACACACACACACACACACACACACACACACACACACACACACACACACACATGTAAACAAAAGTTCTTAAACAATCAAATAATCATTAAATTGAACATTATCATTATTTTTTAAAATCAAAACTATTAAACAATCACAATAACATTGACCAAATTAATAAGAACAACAATTCAATCATTTAAAATCATACAAAACAAAAATTTCACTTACTTATACATATAAAACTGTCACGAAAGTGCAGTAACAGTTGTAGTGGGGCCTTCAATGACCTCAAAAACTTCTTTTGAGGTTGTTGGCAGCTAAAAGTATGTCCAAGAACCACATACATGGTATGTTCAGTAACCCCGTGTGCGCTTTTAGTCCCTTAATTTGCTCAACAAACCAACGTCCATATTCCAAGTACCCTGTATGTGCTTTTAAATTATCAAAACCTTGTATGTGTTACTTGTAGTAAAGAAAATGTGAAGGAAAAGGGAGGGAGAGAGAGGGAATGGGAGGGAGAGGGAGAGAAAGGGGGAGAGGGACAAAGAGGGAGAGGGATGGAGAGAGAGAGGGAGAGAGAGAGAGAGAGGGGGGGGGGAGAGAGAGAGGGAGATCGAGAGAGAGGTGAGAGAGAGGATAGAGAGAGAGAGAGAGAGAGAGAGAGAGAGAGAGAGAGAGAGAGAGAGAGAGAGAGGACATTCCATTGTCTTTTGTTTTATAATATATTAGCAGGTGAACAGGTTAGATGTTTTTCGAGCCATGTTTGAAGGGGATCTGATGGTTCAAAAGAAAGGAGTGATTGTGATCAAGGAGGTGGGAAATTAGATTATTATGTTCGAAGTGGTATATAACGAGATGGGTAAACATAATATAGTGATGAAAGAGGTGGGAGGAGAAAGTATTGTGTTTCAAGTGCAGGTTTCATGGAGAATGAAAGAGTAGTTCAGTGATAGTGGAGGAGGAAGGAGGAGAAAGCTTGAAAGTGTTTTTGAATTTTCTCTACACAAGAAAAGTGGGTGATAATGAATTTTTTGCCAATAAACAACTTGTGAGGCTTGTAGCCAATTTTAAGATAAAGAAGTTGTTTACCAAGATGAATTTGTGTATGGATAAGGTATGGAGAAAGGGAGAGAGGGAGAGCATGTTGGTTTGTTATTTTTGTAAGCATTATTGCTATTGCTTTTTATATTGTAATAATGGTTCATCTTGCCACCTAAGGACACCATATGACCCCTTAGGATATCATATGCTCCTAAAGGGTCATGTGGTGTGCTAAGGGGTCACATGATGTCATTAGGTGTTATGTGGGGTTCTAAGGGAGAGAGGGAGAGAGAGAGAGAGGGGGGGATGGGAAAGTAAGGGAGATAAAGGGGGTAGTGAGGGAGAGAAGAAGAGAGAGAGAGAGAGAGAGGGGGGGAGCATGATGGTTTGTTATTCTTGTAAGCAGTATTGGTATTGTTTTTTATATTGTAATAATGGTTCATCTTGCCGCCTTATGACACTGCATGTAGTGTTATGTGGGGTCCTAACGGAGGGAGGGAGAGAGAGAGAGAGAGAGAGAGAGAGAGAGAGAGAGAGAGAGAGAGAGAGAGAGAGAGATCTTAGGACATGACATGACCCCTTTGAGCACCACATTAGAGTTATATGGTGTCGTTAGGTGTCATATTGTGTCTTATGAGCCCTTAGAATACTATATGGTGTCGTTGTGGGTCGTATGGTGTCTTTAGGGGTCATATGGTATCTTTGTTGGCCATTTAGTGGAATTGATAATGTGTTGCATTGATGTTTTGTCATTGATGCCAACACTAGCTATTTGGATACTTTACCGACACCCTTCTGGTCCCAGTAGGTTGAGTGGTTTCTGGTTGATTTGGATCCGGCATGATCCGACAGGCTCCGATATAGTTTGGTTATGGAATTGGCTTAATCATGATACAAATGTTCATATTCAGTAAGTTGGTTTTGGTTTGGTGATCAGATGCTATCCAGTTTGCTTAGAAGCTTGGTTTCTAGTTCTGACAAGGGTTTCACTGGCAGAGCTTTTGATGAAGATCTTTGATGAATTGCATAAGTGGTGTTGGTGCAACTTCTGGTGGAGTTTCGAGATGCTGTTGATGATCATGTTCGAGACTTGGCAGATGGAGATCATTGCTGTAGCGTGTGGACCTATATTGGGTCTCGGTTGATCTAGGTTATGGACCGACTTTAATGTAACGTGTGGATTGGACCTCTCTATGCGTTTCCAAGATGTCTTATGTGTTGGATATTATTTGTTTGATCTAAGACCAACATGGTTTGTAATTATGTAATTGGTTTATTGTCTAGTGGTCGACCTAATTGTTTATGGTTGAGGGTTTGTATATATAGATGTAAGATCTCATTGTAGATCATATATGGTTATGGGAAATGAATGTAATGTGCGAATAATGTAATATCATTTAGGCATGGGATTTGGTCGATCATTGGGGATCGAATTGGGTTTATGTAAGAGGATTTAGTCCTCCGGTATTGAGCTTAACCAGAACTGTACTCAGGCATAAGAGATGCTATCTTTTGCAGTTCAACACTTCTCCAGATTGTAGTCTAGATTTCTATGTAGTCAGTGAGGCTCCTTTTGTAATGAGCAATGAGCTCTAGGATGTTGGCCTTCCTGCAAGTGTAGGCCCCTCAATTGTAATTCACATACTACAGAAGTATTATCTGATTGTGGGTAGGCTTCCCACCGTGGTTTTTCCCTTTATCGGGTTTTCCATGTATAAATATTGGTGTCATGTGGATGGTATTTATTATATGATTATTGTTTATGCTTAGTTGGTTATTCTGGTATTAATGTTTTGGGTTCCAGTATTAAAGTTTTAATTGATAATGGTTTCGGTAATCTATGACAACTGATTCACCCCCCCCTCTCAGTTGTCTTTCGGTTATTTGAACTGTCTAACAATTTTATGACCCCTTAGGACACCATATGACCCCTTAGGTATCGTTAGGGGTCATATTGTGCTCTATGACCCCTTACGACACCATAAGGTGTCGTTATGAGACGTATGTTGTCCTTAGGGGTCATATGGTATCCTGTGACCCCTTAGGTGTCGTTATGGGTCATATTGTGTTCTAAGGGGTCATATAGTATCGTATGAACCCTTAGGACACCATATGATCCCTTAGGTGTTGTTAGAGGTCATATTGTGTCCTAAGGGGTCATACAGTGTCCTATGACCCCTTAGGACACTCTATGACCCCTTAGGTGTTGTTATGGGTCATAATGTGTCCTTAGGGGTGATATTGTGTCGTACGACCCCTTAAGACACCATATGACCCCTTATGGGTCGTATGGTGTTCTAAGGGGTCATATGGTGTCTTATGACCCCTTAGGACACCATATGACCCCTTAGGTGTCAAATTTTGTAAGTAGTATTGGCACTGCTTTTTATATTGTAATAATGGTTCATCTTGCCACCTCAGGACACCGTATGACCCCTTAGGACATCATATGCTCCTAAAGGGTCAGAGAGAGAGAGAGAGAGAGAGAGAGAGAGAGAGAGAGAGAGAGAGAGAGAGAGAGAGAGAGAGAGAGAGAGAGAGAGAGGAATAAAAAAGGGAGGGAGGAAGAGATGTCACATGATGTTGTTAGGGGTCACGTGGGGTCCAAATTGAGCCACACATGTGTTACAATGCCATATGACCCCTTCAGATATCATACATAGTCTGAAGGGGTCATATGACATCATTGGGGGTCATGTAGGGTCATAATAGGGCTGCACATGTGTTAGAACATCATATGACCCCTTAGGACATCATATGGTCTTAAGGGGTCATATGTTTGCTAAGGGACCTTACCCAATGTCATTAGGTGTTATGTGGGGTCCAGAGAGAGAGAGAGAGAGAGAGAGAGAGCACAATAAGATATCAAAAGACAATATATATCAATATACATGTACATGTACATACACATATACATATACTACACATAAAATATCAAAAGATAATACACATACATACATATTATATATATTATACTTGTATATATTATAAACATACATATATGTATACATACGTCATACACATATTATATACATATACATACATATTACATGCATACACATGTGTGTGTGTGTGCGTGTGTGTATATTATATATAAATATATACATTCAATATCTACATATATACATATCATACATCTACATATATGTATGCACACACACACACACACACACACATTAATTTCTTTATGTTAGAGTATCACAAGCAGAACCACGTAAGCGATATTTTCTCCTTAGAACCACGTAAGTGGTGCTTATTCAAAAGAAACCCCACACGTGGTTCTTATTCAAAAGGAGCCTCGTACACGGTTCTTATTCAAAAGAAACCCCGTATGCGCTCTTGTCTGTTTAGGCTTGGATGACAAAGCTGCAGTTTGGAAGTTTGATTTCCCTCCATTTCCCTCCTTTTTGACATGTTTTGTTTTATGAACTGGGTTTCTCGACTTTGTCATCATTAGGTTTACACTTCATCAAGTGGGTATTTCAAAATTGCCACCATATTTTCACCCATCTTCTAAGCTTTCTAACCATTTTTTTTTTAAAAATTTGAACAACAATAACATATTATTATCGAATTTCTTTTACCAGTGTCTTAATAGTTCTCAGAGACATATGTGTACCATTTTTTTAATAACTTTTGATTTACTTATCCAAATTTTAAAAAAATTATATATTATTGTAGTGCACTTGATTCTTTACATTTTTTGTTTTTTGCATTTTCGATTGTTTTGGTGCAAGTAATGCTTCGCGCACAAACATGTACTTGATTTTCAAGATGTGCTCGATTGGAAAAATCATAAAAAAAAAATAGTCAATAAAAAATTACAAAAAACTACACAACTTCTAGTGCCCACTCTTAACTATCTTTCTACCAAAGGATTTGTCAAAATACTAAATCTAACTATGACTTTTTTGATGTGCACGTCAGACACTATGTTATGTTTTTCAGAAAAAATCAGGGTCTTTTTTTTGTGTGCGAAGGATTTGACCCCCTTAATATTATCCAATTTTGAAAAAAATTAGTAGTTTGGAAACCAGATTCAGAGTACTACAATCTTTGTTCTTTGAGTATCTTCATATCTTGAGTGGATGACTGTGAACTTTCTCCTCCAAGCTCAGGTTTACCTGATTTCAGAAAAAAAGTGTCTACTTATACCCCCTTTTTGCACACCATCTTGGTGCACTTACCCTCCAATGGCCACATAACATTGTTAATAGATGTGTCTTAGGTGACTCATGTGGGAAGTTATCCACACTTCCAATTTGATAGTATAATCAAATTCTAATTATGTGTTTAGTACTCCTTATTCGAGTTCATATCCATCTTGGATAAGATATCCTTGCACATGTTAGGAGGGATGAAGTGTTATTTTATGCCATTATGGATTGTCACCTTTATCCAAGCCTAGAGATAGATGTGTGGATGCATCACATGTTTGCTTTGTTGCTTATCCATATTAATGACATAGATAGCCAAGTAATTTGCTACACACTAGCTTCTTTCTATATGTGTTGGGTGGTTATGGTGCTTGGTGAATCAATCAATATCCATACGAGTATGCTATTTATCTTTCAATTTGTTAATCTTATTTCGTAAATTGAAATGATAATAACAATTAACTCTCCTTTTATCTCCATATTATTAACTTCAAATTGTTGATACATTTGAAGCCCAAGAACCAACACTTGCATCTTTGTGTTATTATTTGAAGGTTTAAACTTGCAAGCACATTGGAATAACAAGGACACAAAGCCACGATCACAATAGCCTCATTGAGATTTGATTTTTGGTTGGAAACAACAACAATGCCACAACTTAACTGTCACACTATGGGATGAACCCCAAATAATTATTTTATTATTATTTATTTATTTAGGAGTTAAATTTATTTATTTATTTTTTGATCGGTAATGTTGTGATTATTTTTATTTATTAAGAACGCTTTTAACTGGAGCTATGAACCAATGGGGCTCACAATGGGGGACCCCCCTCCCCAAGGGATTACATGATGAGGTATTAACACCTCCTCGATGATATGAATGCCACACTTACATATTTTTTTTTGTTATATCTATCTCCCCTTACCACTCCAAACGCCTTACCTCTCCAAACATCTCCTTATCACTCCATTACAATTCTCCTTTGCCGCTCCTTAAACTGGCAGGGGGGCATTATGATCAACTAGCAGGTGGGCATCATGATCTTGGCAGGGCACTGCAAACACGAAGAGACATCAACGCCTCAAGTCACGGGAGCAACGTGGACACCAATCATAGGAGGAGACCAGGTCAGCCGTCAAATACCGCTACAACATGAAAACTGTGGTATGAACACCACCAAGAGAAAGTGTATCTGCACAAGACAAAGGGACTTGAACACGGGACTGCCCTCTCAACAGGGCTCATGACAACCGTCACGCTGCGGGGTCATCCCCCTAAGAGTTAAATTTATTACCTGAAAGGTATGAACAACAATTATATGACATATATTTAAAAAAGAAAAAGCATGTAAAAAATAATTCTTCAAATAAAAATAAAATGAATAATGTAAATAAAATATTTTTTAAATAAGCTTAAAGTAAAACAACTCTAAAACAATTAAGATAATTTTTTTTTTTTAGTTAAAGTCATATATTTATATTAAAACTAAATAAAAGATTACAAAAAGATATAGATACAAAATGTGTTGCAAAACCTCATCCCAACAACAACATAGATATAACAATTATATGAATTGGAAAGTTCGATAGAAAGATTGATTAACCCATAGACATTAAAATATATTCTATTCTATTCTATCTTATATATAATTCACCCCTCCCCTTATTTTATCATTAATTTGATCTAAATAGAGGTTCCTTAATGAAATCACTCAATTGTCACTTTAAATAGTAGAAATCATGAATTCAATATTGACTAATCACAATGTATGATGAGGGTCCCATTGCATACTACCAAAAAGATTATAAAGAAGGTCATGTTGTGAAAGAGCTAAATTCTTGATTGCTAGATTAATGGCTGAATCATCTTCTAAGGATAGAAAAAATAAAAATAATAAAAATTAAATAAATAATAAATAATAAATAATAAATAATAAAAAATAAAATGCTTTACTTTGTTTCCCAAACCTCTTGCACGACTGCATTGTGTGATGAATGCAATAATGTAAGAGAACCATAAAGAAGGGGTTCGAAAAATGGTTAAACCTCTGGTTCCTGGTGTGAAAGCTGAGACGATGCAGGGAGCTGGAGTTGGGGTTGATGTGATGGCGAGTGCAATCGTAGAGAGCATAAGAAACATTCCATTGGAGGCGGTGCCTGCACTCGTCGACGCTATTCTTCTCTCAAATGGACTACACTCTTCTTCACATCTTCTTAATCACCTCATTCAAGCTTTTCCACACTTTCTCAAGGTACTTAGTACTGTTCACCCATCCTCCAAGATTTCAACGTAGTCTAATTGGTTTAAAGTACATCACAATCTGCTGTAATATTTCAAATCCAAGTTACTCCTTACTGTAAAATATTCTGCACCATAGTCTGTGCAAAATGGTTCCTAGTCTGTAAGTGTTATTCATTCACGTATTGCTGATTATGCCCAAAGTATGTAAAATATATATTTTCGGTTAATGTAATCGACTTCTCTGTATTGGGTTTGGAACGTTATTTTACATAAGGTAAGAAGCCAACCACCTGTTCGTAACTCCTTGGATATGATTCATTCCGAATCCCACCTTATATCAGTGAGACTTTTTAATGTTGGGACCTGCAATGCCTTTTCTATAAATGCTCCACTTCCTGCCAAACCATAGGCCAATGTAATTTTCCATTTATCATCTAGGACTGGAACTTATGAACGCCCGACGACCATGCTAGTCTGGTGTGCTCTGCCATTTGAGTTACAGGTTCCTTCGTGGTTCAGGGCGTGGCTTGTCGTTCTTTCATTACCTGAAAGACAATGTGGGCAAAATCGTAGAATTGGTGATATTATAAATATTTTGTGTTGGCTTATCCAATGGAATGAGAACCTGTATGCGAATTAAAATCTATGGAGTGGTGCCATAGAGGCAGCGGCGGAGAATAACTTAAACAAAGTAAAGAAATGGTTTCAGAGGGCAACCTGAGCGGCCAGATTATCAGCCTCACGAAACTCTGGTGCAGTGTCCTGCTCAAATGGTTTCCTTTATCCTTTATAGGCAAATTGATTATGTTTATATATAAGACTTTGGAAATATGAGAATCTGGAAAAAAAAAGCACGAGATTACTGGGGTAGATTTCTTACGAGACGATGGGAAATGGGGATTTGTGGGAAATAGTATTGTGGAAATGACTGAAACTTCAACAAACTCTCGAAAATGTGATCAGAATTTTCAGTAACTTCTCCAAGCAGGACCGAGGCTTCTGAAATTTACAATTTTAGGACACTCCTTTGAATGAGTGGGAACTCCCTGAGACATTTTCTGAAGATGCCTCCCTTTTCGACAGTCCTGGGATGGAAAAACATTCTAAATGTTAGACGCATTTTTTCAGGCTACTGGAAACGTTTTCCAGGACATAGAGTATTACCTCCTTCTGCATCACTTAGCAAGATGAAGATTCTGGCCTGCTTTTTTCTTGGCCTTACAAGGACTCTCTTGATCTAACAAACCATCAATAATATTCATCTGTATGCTTCCCAGCTATTTGCCTCTCATGATACCCTCAAAGTTTTGTTGGCATGTATCATTGTAAGAGTGTAGAGGAGTGCCCTCTACAAAATGCTGCAACAAAAATAAAATTCTATGCTACCTTTCATTCAACACGGCTCTACTCTTGAACTATGAAACTTGTGTATTAGTATAACTTGAAGCCACATTCCTTTTGCAAAATTGGATTTCAAGAAGAAATGCTGTCAGTGATAGAGATCTTCAGCAGCAGACAAACTACATCCTTGTGGTTCTATGAACTGAAAATGTTGAGAGATTTCAGTAGTAGTGCCATGGTGGAATTATTAGCTAAAAAGTAGAATTATTCAAATTCCAATAGCAACAGAAGAAACTAAACTTCATCAAAATGATCTGATTCACTTTAGATGTTGTGAGATCCAGATTGCATGAGCATTACATAGGCATATCACTTGATCATCTAGAGCATTGCATCAAAATCTGCATTCATATGGACATATACACAGGCATTTGCATTTTGCTCAGCATGTCTTCAAATTTATTCATACACCATTGAATGGGTATATAGGGCTTGGCTGCCAATAAGACAAGATGTGAATTCCCCCTTTTGATAACAGGCTCTAGCAATGCTTTTAAGCACCACTGAGTCTAGATGTATAGAGATGAACAAATTTATGAGGACCAAGAACACTAGGGTCAAGACTACCCAATTTCTAGTATGTTGGGGCTTGATTGATCCGGATTTGATTGTTGATTTTTCAAGTGAATCACAGTACACATGTCACAACAGAACATTCATTGTTGCATGTAAAGCTAAGCACCTTTTCTCTCTTTGTCGATTTTAATATTACTTTCAGTGATTTACATAGAACTAGCTCATTTATCGAGGTCATTTATGCGATTAATTTATTAATTAATTGATAAACTTAGATATTTGAATAGGGCAAGATTTTTTCCCTTTTCAAATTCAAACCCTAGATATAGAAAGTGAGCTAAGTATGATAAATTGGCTGAAATGAATGAACTGTGACTATAAATAAACATGTGCTGAAAATAGAAATGATACTTCAATTGCTGCAACGTTGCACTTAAGAGATAGAAATTGGAATTTGGAACTGAATTTGAAGTCAAAGGCGTGAGATAGTTGGAAACTAAGAGTTTGTGATCGATAGATACAATTGCATCATTGTATTTGAAGTCAAAGTTGCAAGACGAGTTGAAGTTGAGAGTTTGAGATGCACTCAAGGTCAAAGGGTCCAATTAAGAATTATCCAACCATGCAGCCAAAACCACTTTCTCACTTAATGTCCATTAAAATTTAGTATAAGAAAACAAATCACTTGTGCGGATCAACACTGCTTTATTGTTCAAGCAAGGCAGAACAAGTTCTAGGCATTAACCTTTGAATAACAGCTAGATCACAATGACCTTACTCAATTTATTTCTACCTCTGGTTTGCTCTTTTGGTTTGGCTTTCTTGGTTTGTTTGGTCTGTATTGGTCTGTATTGGTCTCTATCCTTAAATCATATTGCACTTCTCCTATATAGCATGAGCCACGCTTCTAGAATAAGCTGATAATGATTATTGGGCCCAAATTAAATGTTTCTTCCAACAGTTTACCTTGGGAATTGGCACATCACCCTAGCATAGCATGCGGGCTTATCAGTAATGTGTGTTATGCCAAATTAAATGCGGTTCAATATATAACCTCTTTTGGGATCTATAATGATGTAGGTAATGTTATGTGCATTGTGAATAATAGAGAGTCACTGGTAAAAATACTTCATTCATTAACTAAGCAAAAAATTACAATATATAGAATTTACAAAAACACTGTAGCTATTAAATAAGTTACCTACTTCTAACTACCTGCTACTGTAGACATTATTGACCATTAACAGTAAAGAAATATTATTTTACCTTAATGGTCAATCTATCAAAAACACCAAGTTGCCCCCTGAATTTTACAAACTTATCTGGGCTCAAAGACTTGGTGAGAATATCTATAGTTTGATCTGCTGTTGGAATATACTGCAATTGAACTGATCCGTCTTCTACCATCTTGCGGATGTAGTGACAATGAAGCTCGACATGCTTGGTATGTTCATGGAAGACTGGATTTTTGGCCAGTTTGAGCACCCCTTGATTATTAGTATACAAGGGAGAAGGACCTGCTTGCGGCATCTGCATGTTAGAAAGCATCCTTCGGAGCCAAACTGCCTCACATGCGGCCTTGATTGTTCCCCGGTATTCAGGTTCGGTTGAGGAAAGAGCCACGACCTGTTGCTTATTGCTGCTCTAAGTGATGGCACTAGTAACCAAACCGAATACGTACCTAGAAGTGGATTTTCTGTCATCCACTGATCCTGCCCAATCTGAGTTAGTATAACCAATCAGCTTTGGATCGTTGCACTTGCCATACATAATGCCATAGTCTAAAGTGCCTTTCACATATTGCAGCACTCTCTTCGTTGCAATCCAATGATCAACTTTTGGGGCTGTCATGAAGTGAGAGATGTAGCTGACAGCAAAACAGATGTTAGGTCTAGTGGCAGTGAGGTAGATGAGGCTTCCTACTAGTTGCCTGAATTCGGTCTCATCTATTGCAGGTGAATCGGACTTGGCTGATAACTTCAGCCCTTTCTCCATAGGTGTGGAAGCAGGTTTACAATCCTGCATTCGAAACTTGTCAAGCAAACTGTGGGCATACTTGGATTGTGAAATAAAGATACTATCATCAGTCTGCCACACTTCAACACCTAAGCAATAATGGAGAAGCCTCAAATTTGTCATGTCAAAAGCTTGGCACAAGTCCTGTTTGATGGCTGTAATCAAATGTGCTGAATTGCCAATAATGATCAAGTCATCCACGTAGACAACAAGAAATAGGATATCATCACCAGAGAGTTTGACATACAGATTAGTGTCAGAGGGACTGCACTGAAAACCATGTTCAACCAAATATTGATCAATCTTAAAGTACCAAGCCCGAGGGGCTTGCTTCAGGCCATAGAGGGCTTTTACCAATCTGCAAACCTGATGTTCTTTACCAGGAACCTTGAAGCTAGGAGGTTGAGTCATATAAACTTCTTCTTGCAACTCACCGTTGAGAAATGCACTTTTAACATCCATTTGGTGAAGTTTCCATCCAAACTGAGCTTCAATGGCGAGAAGAAGACAAATTGTGCTCATCTTGGTAGTAGGAGCAAAAGTCTCCACGTAGTCGATGCCCTCCCGCTGCGTAAAACCCCGAGCAACCAATCTAGCCTCGTACTTATCCAAAGTACCATCTGCATGATACTTCACTTTTAAAACCCATTTACAGCTGATAGGTTTCTTCCCAGGAGGCAAATCAGAAGGAACCCAAGTGTTATTCTTCAGAAGACTATGGTATTTTGTCTCTATAGCCTTTTCCCACTCAGGAATGCCTTTAGCCTCGGAATACGTCTGGAGCTCATGGATGCTGTGGATGTTGGCCATAAGTGTGAAGTTGACTGTATTCTATTGCTTTCTCTTTCGACGAATTGATCTATCCTCAAGAAGCTCATCATCATGAAGATCTTCTATAGTCTTGGTCCACCATTTAGGCTTGAGAGTAGAAGTACCAACATCTGGCATTGGAGGAATAACATCCGCTGGAGTTTCCGGAGCAAAGTCATCTGGATGCGAATCTTGTGAAAAATCAGGTGGTGCTGGATTGGTAGATTCCTCATCTTCAGAGTCAGAATGCTCTGAAGCCCTCCCATCATGGGAACCAAGAGGAAGACGAACACCAACATTAGAAGTCTTCATAGACTGAGTCGCAGGACTAGGAGTAGTAGATGGCATAAATGGACCAGTAGTCTCATCAACCACAACATCACGACTGAAAATGAGACGATCGGTCTCCACATCGATCAACCTGTAGGCCTTGTGGTTGTTGCTGTAACCAGTAAACATAATTGTTTGGCTCTTTGAATCCAGCATAGCATGCTTGGCATCTGGAATCCATACATGAGCAGTAGAACCGAAGACTTTCAGATGGCCCACTTTAGGCTTGCGTCCTGACCAGGCTTCTTCAAGAGTCTTCTTAACGACATGTGTAGGCGACTGATTTAGGAGGTAGACTGCAATGTAAACTGCTTCAGCCCAGTATTTCTTAGGAACATTTCTATGCTCTATCATAGAATGAGCCATTTTAGTAATGGTGTGATTCCTACATGCAACTACGCCATTTTGTTGAGGGGTGTATGGTGTGGTGAGTTGGCGCTTAATGCCATGTGTAGCACAAAATGTAGAGAAGTCATTGGAACAAAACTCCCCCCCATTATCTGACCTTAGAGTGACAATCTGAGAACCGGATTCTTTCTCAACTAAGGCCTTAAACTGCTGAAATATACTGAACACATTTGATTTATTTTTCAGAAAATACACCCACATTTTACGACTGAAATCGTCAACAAATAACAAGAAGTACTTGCAACCAGTAACGGATGGAGTGTTCATTGGCCCACATACATCAGCGTGGACCAACTGAAGGACCTTGGAGGCTTGCCAAGAATCACCATTCGAGAATGGTGTCCGATGCTGCTTCCCAGCTTGACAAGCTCCACATACTCCATGATTTTGAGGTTGAATCTCAGGTAGTCCAGCAACGAAACCCTCCCGAGATAACTGAGAGAGATAGTGCACATTTAAGTGCCCATAACACTGATGCCAAAGTATTATGATGGATGTACTCCTAGCAACTAAAGCGTGCTCCTGAGAATTGCCGGAATCAACAAGTCTATACAAACCATGATCCTCAAGTCCCATAGCGATTGTAGTACGAGTCTCCCTATCAACAATGCTGCAGATGGATGAGCTGAAGACAACATCTAATTGAGGAGAATGCCTCATGATCTGATTGACGGAGAGGAGATTATGTTCCATGCCTAGAACATAGTAGACATCAAGAAAAATTAAATTTCTACCTCCTTAATGAATCTGTACAGTGCCCTTACCAGCAACTGTGTACTCTTCTCCTCCTCCAAAGATTACTGAATTCGAGAATGGTTCAAATTTTGTGAACCAATCTCGACGATGAGTAAAATGCCGCGAAGCCCCTGAATCGATATACCAGGCATAAGAGTGTACTGTATTTGCTGTTCTCTTGGACATAAAAGCATAGAAGGCAGATTCTTTTTGCTCAGAGTGTTCTGCAACATTTGCCTTTTGTTGAGACCCTCCCCGCTTCTTTTGTTTAGAAGCCAATCGAATTCAACACTCAGCCTTCATGTGACCAAACTTATGACAATAATTGCATTGAACGTTCTTCTTCTTCTTGCTGTCCTGAGAAGAACTAGAGCCTTTCGGCTGAGAAGGTTGAGCCTTCCCTTTGTTCTTAGCAGAAGATTTGGCAGAGAACGCTTGTTCTGTGGAGGTGGAACTGAAATTGCTTCCAAACTGCTGGCACCACTGATCTTGCTGTAAAAGCTTGTTACAAAGATCAAAAAACTTCAAATTGACGTTAGTGGAAGTGATATTGAGTGTTTCGATGAAATGCTCATAAGATTTGGGCAAAATTTTCAGAGTGATGATGACCATGTCCTCTTCCTCCATTGTGCGACCAATCACCTCAAGTTGGTCACGAATGTCCTTGATCTTTGTCAAGTGATCCTGCAGAGTAATCGAAAAGAGCATGTTCTTCAGAAAGAATGCTAGACTCTTGTCAGAGGTTTCATGGAGACTCTTCAAATGATCCCATATCTCCTTCGTGGTTTTGTCGGACGGTACTTGAGGTAGCTGCTCATCGGTGATAGAGAGTTTGATGAGCATGACAGCTTCGTGGTTGCGCTCATCCGATTTGTCCTCATCTTTTCTGGCAGTGGTTGGACGTTGAGATGTGCCTAAAATGCATCAAGACATCGGTACTAAAAAATTGTTAACATACACTGCTTCCAGGTGTTGTAGTTGCGACCGTTGAACTTCTGGTTGCTTTCGAGCATTATATTTGTTAGAGATGCCATCACGTACCTTGAGGTCGAATTGGTGTAGGCACAAATTCCAAGGCACAAAAAACAAGAGATGAAAGCAAGTTCTGCAAGTTGGAATCTGAGGCAGAAATTGAAACCCTAGCACGGTTTTCGAGGTAGAAAATTTTCCGGAAGACCCAAAACATTCTGACAACAACCCAGTTGAGGTTTCGAAAAACCCACCAAGAATTTGCACTCCGTTTTTGAATCGAACTAAAACCCAAAGAGTTATAGTGAAAACCCTAGTTGCAGAAAAAAGAACCCAAATAGCAGTTTTCTTAGTCGCTGAAAAACAAAGGGTTAAATAGAAACCCTAGTCGGCTTAACCAATCTGCAGTAAATAGACAAAATAAAACCTCGTTGTTGGATGCAGAAAATTTTTAAATAGGCGCGAAAAATAATACAGAGGGTAAATACCCTAGTCGCAAACCAGAAACTGAAAAATCCGTAGAAAACCCTTCCAGGAAATGACGTCGCCACAAACCCGGATCGCAGAAAAATGAAGATTAAAAACGCTTGCAGAAAACCCGCGATTTTGCAAACAAATCGTGCGATTTACAAAACCGCCGCTACCAGAAAAAACAAACAAAAACATAGACCCACAAAAAAGGAAAACCTAGATCACGAATGATCACGCGTAGGAAGACGTGATTTTGAACAGAAAAGAACACGCGATCGCGAAAAAACTAGACATGAAAGGAAATCGTGGGCAGAAAATAAATTCTGTCGCAGGTCGCGGGTTTTTTTTTTGTTGCAATTTTGAACATGCGGGCTGAGATGCGAAAATGGGAGGTCGCGACAGAGAACAACGTGAGTTTTTTTTTTCACAAAAATTGCGCAAAAAACAAATCCGCGGGTTAGACGAACACACAGACGCAATTTCGGGGTTTGCAGCAAAATTCGCGTCGAAAAATGATGCGATAAAAAAAACCTTATGGGCACGTTTTTTCCAGACAAGAAACGGACGTGGGTAGGAAGAAAAAAATCCCTCAAGGTAGACCCACAAAAAACAGACATAGCCTAGAAACCCTAGACGGTTTTTTTTAGGAAAACAGGAATAATTTTGAGAAATTAACCTAATGCTTTGATACCATGTGAATAATAGAGATTCACTGGTAAAAATACTTCATTCATTAACTGAGGAAAAAATTACAATAGATAGAAGTTACAAAAACACTGTAGCTATTAAATAAGTTACTTACTTCTAACTATTTGCTACTGTAGACATTATTGACCATTAACAGTAAAGAAATATTATTCTAACACGTTATATACTGCTGCAAATTTTAAATACTTTCAACATTGATTAAACAAGCTACCTTTATATCGTAAATATTTGTTACAGGTCTTAATTAGCTTTCTTGGGTGAATAATACATGTGTCACGACAAAGAATACATAGATATCGAATGGAAGCTTTTAGATACACGAAACAATCCATGATTCCAACTACAACCAGTAACAATAAATTGTGGAGATTTGTGGTGTCTTTGATGATTCAATTGTGCCTGTAGTTGCAGTTTGTGAAGTCCTTAGCCTTGGAAGCATTAGTGCTGTGATACATGTTGCTTCCAACTTGATTTATTTCAACATAATACTCTTAGCCTTTAGGAATTTAACCAAAATATCTACAAAACAAACAGAATTTTAAAAGAAAATGTTTTTGGTTGACACAAGATTTGCTCATACACCCCAAATGTTCCCTACATCAGACACCTTGGGTAATTGAAAAGTGAGCTCTCACACTTTAGTGTGAAAGAATGAGCTATAGTAAACTAGCTGATTAACCTCTGCCCTTGATATCCAAGTGTAATCCTCAAGTGGTTTATCTTTCCACTTCACGAAGTATTCTTCTTACAGTCTATTCCTTGTACTTTCCTCGATCTTGTAATTAAGTATATTTTGAAATTCTTCAATCTTCTGAGTAGGTATCTACACTTCCAACATCATTACTTGTTTAGGAATTTCCAAATTTTCTTCACGATACTAGTAAAGATCAACAGTGCTAAACTTTGGTGAAATACCAAGTTTTTCAAGCAGTTCTACTTAATATTCATTTGTAGAATCAAATTTCTTAAGAATTCTAGAAGGTCTAAACTTCATCTTCAACTTATTGCATGTACCCTGCGGAAATCTCTCCTTTCTCAAATAAACCATTACTTCTTCCCCTACTTCATACTCCCTATTTCTTTATCTTTGATCAATATTTTATTTGTATTTTTGATTAACCTTCTCAAACTGTCTTCTAACTTTATGATGTATTTTAGATATATGTTTTGCATAATCTTCAACTACAACACTTTTTCTGTGATCTATGGCAAGATCCCTCAGTGTTGAAACCTTTCTAGGATTTTGTCCATAAACAATCTTAAAAGGTGTCTTTCCAATACTTTTATTCCCATTGAGTTATCATATATGAATTTGGCTTGTTTTAGATATATGTTTTGCATAATCTTCAACTACAACACTTTTTCTGTGATCTATGGCAAGATCCCTCAGTGTTGAAACCTTTCTAGGATTTTGTCCATAAACAATCTTAAAAGGTGTCTTTCCAATACTTTTATTCCCATTGAGTTATCATATATGAATTTGGCTTGTTTTCCTATCCTTTCACCTGATAAATATCTCAGCAAATTTCCTAAACATCAATTTACAACTTCTTTTGTCCATCTGTTTGAGGGTGATATGCTGATCTGAATCTCAGGTCTATATTCATTTTATACCAAAAAGTTTGCCAAAAGTGTCGAAATTTCACATCCTAATTTGAAAAAATGCTTTTAGATAATCCATGTAGCCTCACAATTTATTTGAAAAACAAATCAGCTACATATATCACATCATTAGTTCTCTTACAAGCAAAGAAATACTGTGTAGCCAAGACATAGAATTCAGAATACAAATTTGGAAGGCGTAAAAATGGGGACATTGTGGTCCGCCCCTTCCCAAAGATTGCTTGCCCTCAAGCAATCTGCATCTGTATACTAGACCCACTGCTATTTGCACCTTTATGCCGATTTGAATACCAGGATCCCATATCAATCTCAGAGATATGGCCCCACCAATCTGTTGCACCACTTTGACATAACTGTCATCAATCTGTAGCAAACTGGGAAGCATTCCATCTATCATGAAAATCCCTGGATCCCAAGCCATCACGTTCTCACACCAACGGAAAGTGGAGGGAGAGATATATCTAACCATGTCACCAATGTCAAATGTCCGTCTAAATCTAAATTGCCCATGGGCGTGGAAAAAGATCATCCTAAGTGCATAACCAGTCAGGCCACTCCACCATATGTTGCTGTTATACATTTGAACAACATCTACCCAACAGAGAAGCTCACTCCAAATGAAGCAACAAGTACCTCTAAGGACAAAGGATAATGGGAACTCATCAGTATGCCATTCCTACAAGGAAAGGTTGATACAAACCTCTCCAACTCCTCCAATCAGTTGCTGTCCGCAAAAAAACAATCTGAAATCTCTGTGGTTGGCAGAACAAAACAACTGTCTAATACCAATTTATGAACCACAACCCAATGAATTAGGGTCGAGATGCTTCTCTTTATGCATATCTCATCCCATGAAAACGAATCAGCTCCATACTCTGATAATGCATAATGAGGGAATAGTGTATCAATGGCCTCTCCAAGAGTGTCTACATGCTCAGACACTGCCGAATCAACAGTCCCACCATCCATGTACACCCTTTTATAGGCTGGTCCAAAAAAAGTATGCTCTACCAAGTGAGCCTCTCAAAGATTGAACTGCTTAATCTCTCCATGAATATCCAAGGGCTCAATCAAATCTTAATCACTTATGTCTCCTTATACATGTGTAGGTATAACACTAGTGGCTGGTCCACCAGGTGTGTGCTCAACTATCTCTTCCGTATCTATATCCACCAGGTGTGTGCTCGATTGGCTCTCCCTCAAAGGTGACTCTTGATCTCCATGATGCAGGCTATGTGTATACTCAGTAATTTCAGAATCATACCTGTCCTCAAGCCGGTGCAAATCTGAAAGCTCTTCGTGCTTGACCATCATAAGGGGTTCTCCCCTCAAACCACGAGTACCTTTCTCATCCTCAGGTGCAATGGCAACCATAGAAGACTGGATTTCTGCAATGGATGATGATGATTGAGCCAAACTCAATTCTTCACAGAGCTCATCAATCTGAATTTCTGATTCTTGAAGGGCCTTCTGAGTGCTCTCCAAAGAATCCTGGAAACCTCAAGCTCATTGGTAAGCTAATCTACCTCCTCTTCTTTCCCTTTCAGTGCATCAAAATAGATCTCACCAAGCACGAAAAGGTGATCTCTATTGGAAAGTAGTTGGTCTTCATTACCACTAACGCTTCTCTTAAGTGCCTGTAAATCTAAAAGGGAAAGGTCACCACCAAGGTCCATATGTATCCTTGAAGACCCCCAACGACATTTTTCCATTAACTTATGGGTGTCATCAAAATGTTTAATGGCTGCAATAATTTGGTCTTCATTTACCTTCAACTGTCTTGCCAAATGATAGGACTCTTGAGGCCTATCAACCTCATACAAATTTTCTGATTTATGATCAGTATCATGCAACACTAAATCAGATTTGTTTTCGAGGTTAATATCAACACCATCAATGCTATTAATGGCATCCTCCATGCTCAATTGTGTAGGTGAAGTTAGAACAGCACTATGGTCAAAAGTAGATCCATCTCAAATAGGATCCTCGTCATATGTAGGGACCATCTCACCCGGACTAACATAAGCATCAACACTCACATAAGATGTGGAGCCATCATCATTGGCTGATTGGAAAACATCTCCATATATGGTATCAATATGCCCATCATATGCACTAGTATGATCAACCTCGTAGGATAGCTCTACCTCCAAGCTTCCTATCAATAAACTCGTGCAATCATTACCTGAATTAACATCTTTCCCATGACTGAAAATTGCACTTTCAAGTGTAGATTGCTCCTCAGATGTGACTGCAATAGATTACTGATTTTCTGATCTGGCAACTTCCGTGACGGCATCTCCTTCAATCTTCATGTACTCTTCATCTATAGCTTCAGTATGTGACTCTTGTACGCCCTTGTCCTCATAGGGCTGAAGTGAACTTGTGGCTTTGTTTTGTTTAGAGCTTAGAGTCCAATCTTCCATGCATGTTGACTGATTTTTATCTTCTCCAAGATCACTTGTAAGATGCAAGTCACAAACAAGTGCGTCTTCTTCCTTCACTAACCCTTCTTCATGGGTAACTTCTGATTTTTCTTTCATTAATATTTTGATTTACTTTACCAGGCCCATTTTACCAGGTCTCAAGGTTACAACAAAACTTAAGAAATCATCAAACGAAACTTGTTTTTCGAACCCCTCAGGCATGATTTAGTACTCTTCATAGAGTTCGATAGCTTCCTCTTCATAACTTCTCTTGATCTGATCTTCAACCCTGCTAAAACCCATTGTTGTACCTCTGAATTTTATTGAATTTCCCAACAAGATGGCAGGAAAACTCTTCTTTGATACCACTGATATGTCCCACCCCAGTTTGCCAATAAAATTTCTACACTTCTAACCACTCAGCTATGTAGGAATTTTACCAAACAGTTGGCCTGCATTTACTTCTGAAGAATATTAATCTAGCTGCTAACTGTAATTTTGTCAAATAGTTTGCTTGCAATTCCCTTTGAAGAGTTTTTTGGTTATTATAGTTTGTCCAATGGTTTGAAGCTTATTTACATTATGAAATCATTTCAATATTCATAGAAAACTAAGACATTCATCAAATACTTGCCATTCATTTCATTTGATTGAAACTAACCAATGGAAAATTAATAAATATCTGCTCATAGACTTTCACAAGTTGTGCCAATGTTGTCAAACCCATGTCCAAGCCAAATAGTAGCAACAGCAATAAGATATCAGTCTATATGTTTTTCAGACTTGATCCCACTCCTTAAATCACACTAACCAATCAGTTCCCACAATAAGAACAGTGTTGATTCTTGGAAATCAAGCAACTAATCTGCAGATAACAAGTTAATGAACCACACCCAAGTGCAGGGAGCTGAAGGCACAACAACAATGGCAATCTGAAACTTAACTCCATACGCAGAAAATGTAAATTAGACCAGGTTTGGCAGCCAAACCCTAGCTGGTTGAAGCTCCAAAATGATGTAAAGCCTGCAAATATGCTCAATAATGAACCCTGGGTGGATTCACCTCTCAAAGATGGATTTTGGGTATCTGTTCAAAACCACTGAGGAACTCCAAGGGTTTCTGTCCTCAGATTTCCAGCAAATGAAGCTAGAGCTCCCAACTTCTCAAAGAGAAAATAAATTAACCAAGTATATCTTAAATGAGCGCCCAAGTTCCTTTTTATAATGCTTTCATCCCAATGCCCTAATTAGGGTTTGCACATTTTAAATTAAAAGTGACTTTTAATATTATATAATAGCCATGTCTCCCAAAGCACCATTAAAAGATACTTTATAAAATAACTTTTATAAAGTCACTTTATTACCTTTATAAAATAACTGTATAAAGTCACTTTATTATATTAAATAACGTAAAGTTAAATATTTAATTAAACTTAATTATTCAAATGATATTTAATATAATATCCATACAATTCTAGTCGCAATGACACTATCAACTTCTTCAATAACTGGCTATCCAAAAATAGCCATGATACCCACTGATCATCCAGTGACTTACTATAAATAGTAAGTATGAACAAAAGTGACCATAAAGAGCTTTGGAAGGTACACACAAAACTTGCTGACTGGAGTTGTTGCATGTTGAAGCTGGAAGGAGACTGAACTATGACTAGCTGCTGGAAATAGCTGTTACTATAAATAGTAACTGCTAAAAATAGTAAGTCAGCCCAGATTCCCAACTGACCAAATGGTTTTGAAATTGACACTTACTAAAAATAGTAAGTCTCGGACCAGTTGCCCAAAATCACCCTAGAAAGTGTCAGACAACTCCAAAACATTCTTTGAGAAACTAGAAATCTCCAGGAACAGGCCAACCCTATCAGAATTGGAAGGCATAAAAATGGGGACATTACACTATTAGATTTACCACTTTTATGTTTTAACAAAAATGATTATCTTTGCAAAAATACAGCCCATCAGACATGTCTAGGAATCAACTTATTTTGACAGTTCAAGTATTGGAATGCTTGATGGTTCGTATACAAAACAAATTCCTTTCCTAATAAATACTGTCTCCATATCTTCAAAGCTTGAACAATGGCATACAACTCTTAATCATAAACTGAAATTTCCTTTCTAGGATCATTGAATTCTTCACTAAAATAAGCAATAGGTCTGTCTTCTTGTTTTTTTATATTCCCACTTGCATCACAGTCAACCTGAAACAAGTTATCAAAATTTGGCAAAGCTGGCACAGGTTGCTCAATAACCTTTTTCTTCAATAATTCAAAACTTTTATCTGCCGCAACAGTCCATTGAAACCCCTTTTTATCACTCATAACATTAGTAATGGATGCTCATATTCCATTTTTAGTAAAAAATTAATTAATCCATAAAAATATCTAACATCATAAATACTTGTGTCAACCATTCAGTAATAGCTGTAACTTTCATAGGATCCATTTTCAATACATTAGTAGAAATAACAAAACCTTAAAATCCATATTTGATAAAACTCTATTTTTTAGCATTCATTAGCAAATTTCTTCTCGTATGAACCAAAAATTAAAAAAAAAAGAAGAAAAGAAAATCTCTAATGTTCAGAGGCATTCACAGAAACAGAGCTTCAAAAAGTATCTTTTTGTATTTGAAAAGACATGTCCCACCAGATAGCAACTAAAAAGTGTGCAGTGAATGCAAATTCCTTTCCTAGCTGATATTGAGAATAAACTTCCCACCATTTCCAGCTACTGAATATATATCAATCTGAAATAACTACACAACCTGCAAGCAGATTTGAGAAGACTCTTGAAGTTGATGCCAGAAATATTTAGCAACTTTGTAGCAACTTAGTTTTTCAGATAAATCATGTGTTGATGCATGTGAGCATACAGTGAGGGTTAGCCTTGACAGACGTAACAATTATGCAATAGGAAGAAATGATTTTACTTGATCTGAAAGGCTGCAGGCATAAAAAATGATTGGAAATTTTGACAAACCAAGATTTCAATCTGAATTAATGGTTAATTTCGATCTGTACTGCTCATCTCTTGTCCAAATGTTGCTTTAGGAATAAGTTACAATTTCTGAGTTGATGTTTTGACAAGATGAGTGTATCATTGTATTCTAAAGAGGAACTGTTACTACCATTCTCCTCTTCTAAAACTCAGAACCCTACAAAACCAAGTTGCGTCACAGAATGCCTACCCATATAAGATGTCATTATTATTTATTTACCAAATTGGATTCCTCTCCTTGACCTGAGTTTATCAGTTTAAGCCTGAACATGATATCTTAGTGATGATTTGTCATGTTAAACCTGGTTCTGGTTTTAGTCTTGACCAAAAAGAATGGATATAAACAACTCCCCATATTTGTACCTAGATGATCCCTCAAGAATTGAAAATGTGTGCAGAACTGAGTTTTTTGACCTATAATTTATGATGCCAGTATGGGGTCAATTTAACGTTTGAACACTGTGCATTGTGGTTTGACTCGATATACCTCGTTTTGTTCTCACGTGCTTTAAGATAATAAAGATACAATATAGAATGCTTTATTTTGCTCCACCTTTTACTCATGTGTTGACTCTCATGGGAATTCTAATTTCAACTCTGGTGGTACATAGTATGGTTATATAACGAGTATGATGAACAACTCATAATATGAATGATTTAAATTTCCTGCATTTTTTCAATTTTCCCTATTTTTTAATTACTGTCCTCTGGTGTCTCCAAATAATGCCTCCCATCTCCTGTCATTCGTGTTTCCATATTTCCTGCTGTCCTCATCCTGGAATATTGTGGAACACAGGAAATTTCTCAACAACAAATCTGGGACTTAGAATTAAGGAGTTGTTATATGTGAAGATATATTCTGATGTATTGACTTTATACCTTATATATATGCAGCAATTTGTTCTTAACTCTTGTTATGAAAAGAATCTAGGTGTTTTCTCATCACAGGCAAAAGAAAACCTGTTGGATAATTATGTGAGGCCTATAGTTTACTTGTCCCACTTGCAGTGAGTTTTCATTAAATCTAATTAACTAGTAACAAAATATGTTTCCTCAAGCTTCTCTATTAGTTGTAAGTGGATTGTGGTTTTGCCGATGCCCAGGAACTTGTCAGACATGATGAGAGATTAAATTGCCTTGTCTATCGTCTTTTGAAGCACAATGAGGATTGTTAGTATGCTTTGATTTTTTTCAAGTATTTTGTGACTTTGATGTGGATTAAAATTGAGGTTGACTTATACTATTATGTGTTAGTGTTCCTATTTTTTTCCTTTTGTTACGTAGAGTTGTTATCTTTTCGGGTTGCTCTTTAAAGTTCGAGACTACTTGTTTATTTCATAGGATCATCTTAAGGAGGACCTTCAATATACCTTGGATGAAAAAGAGCTCAAGTTCTTTTTGGCTTTCGTTTCAATGGTGACACATCTTTTCAAGAAACCAGGTACTTCTTGTTTGCTTGATAACTGATTTAATTTATCCTTTTTTTTTACTCTAGCATTGAAGTTTTTATGTCAGTTGTATTTGTTATGAAACTCTATTACCCTAATCACATAATTAAAAAGATGAGCAAACTCAATTTGTGGATGAATAATTGCATCTCCTTGACAAAAAAATATCATTTAAAATACTAAACTGATTATTGGATATAATCATCATATGCTAAATATTAGTTGCCTATCTATCTAGCAATTATATGTGGCACTAGAGCAATTGATTCAGTTAACATGTTCTCATTAACTCCATATTCTTTAATGTTTCTCATAGCTTCCCTTAGATGTTCCATTCAGTATGACTATCGAAAAACACTAATTTGGATTTTTTTCTTGTTTTTTTTCTCATTGTTTTTTATTTTAATCTGTCATGAGCAGCAACCTTTCTAAAATTAGAAGAGCTTATATTATCAAGTTTCTTGTAATGTCCCTTTATGGGGATGTTCCTAAATCTTGCCCTAAAATCACAAGTTCAATTAAAGTAAAAATATAGCTCATTAAGATACAACTTACAAATTAACAATTTCCTTTTCAACATAAATTTTGGTTTAGTGCCTGTAATAATGTTAGTCAACGTTTGAAATATATTTCATATGGCCAATTATTTCCACAAGGGTTAGGAATTCAATAACATATACAATCAATTGTATTAACAATCAGATAGATATCTGGGGAGACCCTTTGGTGAAATGGTGGGGCTTCTTGCCTGTAGTGCCAACAACCAAGGTTCAAACCTCATGGGTTCGTCTCTACCATGGTAACAATGGAGTATGCTTTACCTTGGGGAGAACTTCGGTGAAATGATGGGGCTTTTTGCCTGTAGTGCTTACAACCTTGGTTCAAACCATAAAGTTTTGAAGCTGATACTGGGATTTCTGACAAAGGTAAAGATGCTGATGTATTTGATTCTGATAAAGGTAAAAATTTTGCTTCTCAGCTGCAAGGGCTTTCCACTAGAACCCATAGCCAAGTCAAGCCAATGGAGAACCGGAATAGGGTTATCAAAGAGGTGGTTAATATCCATGACCACCTGATATAGAAAGACATGGAAGCTGCCTGCATTTTGAAGGAATTACAATAGTGTTTTTGGTTTCCTTGTTCTGTTTTGTTCTCGGCTGTGTTGCTGATGTTTGGCTGCTGGTTAGCTGATGTCTTGTTTTAATGCAGCATTTTGATGTATATGGTTTTAGGGTCCCCTTCAAAACCTATTTTACCTTTAATAAAAAACAATCAGATAGATAATTAAGTTAAATAACCTTACTCATTGGGATCTAACCAATAGTTGTATTTCCAATAAGCAACCTTAGTAGGGAATTGAGAAGAAAGCACGATTGAGTGCCTAGAACCATTTGCCACAACAAAGCATCCAACCAAGACAACTCGACCCCTTGGCCCACAAGTGGCAGGAACTCTCATCCATCCAACTTGGGGTGGTCTTCTTAGAGGGGGAATCTGTATCTGCTCTCTCAATCATGGCTCCACAATAGGGTGTTTGGAACATTGGCCACAGCTAAGCCCAAGGGTGTGTAGCATCCAACCAATTCGACCCTTGGCCCACAAGTGGTAGGAACATCTAACCAAGACAATTCCATCCAACTTGGGGTTGGTGTACTTAGAAGGGGAATTTGTATCTGCCCTCCCTATTGAGGTTCCTTCACTTCCCACAACCAGCCATCGTGGGGATTGGAGAGGATGACACAAAGGGTGTTCGAAGACTGTTCAACACAATTGAGTCCAAGGGCGTGGAACATCCAACCAAGACAATTTGACCCCTTGGCCCACAAGTGGCAGGAACATCCAACCAAGACAACTCCATCCACTTGGGGTGGCCTACTTAATTCGTGGGAACTGGTCTGCTACCTCTCCCAGTCATGTCTCTTATTTCACCCATGCAATGATTGTTTGTAGGGAAACAATAAATAGATTTAATTCAACAATATAAGAGACTAATCAGATTAGCTATTCCCATTAATGATCATATCTATGATACGTAAGGAAGTACATATTAGATAGTGTTCTTAATCAGGTTGCGTACCAGTTATTTAGACAATGCAATTAAACATTTTCGCATACCAGATATTCTGCTACTTCACTAGCAGTCTCTGCTGAGTGTAATATATTAAAATACCAGTCCTTGCTGAGTGCAATATGGTTAGGTGAATGTATATTCAATTTCCCCTTGATCGATTGCTTATTCTTATTCCATTCTCTTTATTGATATATCTTTATTTCTGCTCTATACATTTGTATGTGTATGTATGGTATTTATGGTACCTTTCTTATTAAATCTCCGGGTGCGGATTATTTCTATTACAATGTCTGATCTGATCCAATTTCTCCTTCATCAAAGACATATGAAAGGATTACACACACACACACACACATATTTTTTATCCATAATGCATACCAATTACTTGTTGGATACCAGTCTGTTTGATTACTGTTTGCAGATTTGTATTTATGTTATGATCTCTTTGATTAAATGTTCATATCCTTCCTCCAGATTTTCTTATAGTTCTGGCAGGAACAGACACTCACCAGGAACAGATTTTCTTAATGTTCATACCTATTTATGGAGCAATATGAGGAAGAGTCGGATCAGGAGGTCTGGCAGGAACAGATGAGGAGACTCGCCAAGAATTGGGACATCCTCAACAAAAAATAAGGCTGCTGTTCGTGATGCTGTGCTGGTTTTGGTGCCTTTTTGCTACTCTTTTAATGATTATGGTTATTGATAATTTTATTAGTGATAGGAGCCTGTTAGAGGCGTGGTTAGCTAGTTATAGTATCTCTTTGTTTATTTCCTTGAACAATATGGTTTATGAGGCCTGCTTGCCCCCTCAAACTTAATCTTAATTTTGATATGATGACTGGTGATACTGCTTATAATTACTCTTATCAGTTTGGTAGTATGTCTGGTTATGTTATTTTTAAGATATCTGGTCAGACAGCCCTGGTGGCATGGGTGTGGTTAGAGACTCTGTTTTTGGTTACTTATTGGTGAGTTAGCTTCTAGAGTTTTGTCTTGGCTCCTGGCTGTGTGATGCCAGTGGCTGTTCTGTTGCTGCTCAATTTTGCCGTTTTGTGTTTGTTTTTGTGAGGGTTTAGGGCCCTTTCCTTGCTTAAGTAATAAAAAACCAAGGTTCAAAATTTAATTAAATATAAATAATCCTGAGAAGCTTAGGACTATTTAAAATTTAATTAATTAATATTTTGATGACCTTTTTAAATAACTAAAATTAGCTGTCCTTTGTAGTAAATAGAGAGAGGTCCTTGGTCTCATTAAGTCATTGAGGTTCATTAATGCGCTGAAGGCCTTCTCACCTAACTTGTAGCAATGGTTTCATTTTCCTGGAGTTCAAACTTGATTGTGTTAACAATCTGTCTGAAGTCTGTATAATTTCAATTTTTGACTCCTTATTGCATGTTAACATACTGTAACATCCAAATTATCTATTTGCACTGCCTCATCATCATTGCTTTGTGGGATCTAAATGGCCCCAGCTAGAGTACTTTAAATTTGAGTGGTTTATTTCTCTTATTACTTTATAGTTCAAAACCAGTGCTCCTGACTTAAAATTCATTCTTTGGAGTTGTTTGTCATGCCGAGAAATGCTTCAAATTTCCTTCCCATTTTACTTTTGGTGACTTCTGAGATTCCTATAATGTTTTTACAAGCATAATAATCCATCGTATTTGCAATTACAGCTTTCAATTGCAAGAAAAGGAGGGATTTAATGGAGTTCAAAGAGGATTCATAGATTCCAAATAGACAGTATTAGGCAAAATCAGAACTGAAGATTGTGTAGGTGATCTGCATGATCTAAGGGACTGAAATTAGTTTGTTATAGGCTGGTTTTGTGTCCAAGAGGCCTAAGACCGTATTTGTGATTGAAGATGGTGGATAAGAAGGAAATTTTTCTCACTTTTGCTGGAGTTTTCTTCCAGAATTTAAGCTCCAGGATAAAATCGTAGTTTCTTATTTGGTGATGGTTGTTTGCTCTCATTTCCTTTCAAGTTCATAGTTAATTACTTGTCTAGAAAGTGCAGTTCATAATTTCTACATTTAGATCTGTATGTTGATGACTATTATATGGCATAGCCATTTCTATTTTATGGATCAAGAAATCCAAATTTTTTATAATAACATTTGGAAAGCAGAAAATCATCTAAAATTATGCAAAATGAAATTTCTTTTTATGCTGCCCTTTAAAGGATTAAGGAAACAAAAAATTTATTTCCAAATATCAGATGGAGTTACTTTTTTTTATGGTTATAGGAAGTGATGTGGATGATTTGATAGCACTTATTTGGAGAGTGTATATCCCTATCCTGAAAAGAACATCTATTACGCATTCCATCTTGCATAATCAGGTAATTTTATCTTCTGCAATAAATGTGTGTTTGACTAGTTAACTTCTCCTGTATCTTGAAATTTCTGAAACATTGTTATTAGATTGCAGAGGCATTGGCCGACATTGCAATGGAAAAGCATTCATGGGGAGAGATGGACGTGATATTACTACCTTATTGTTTAAAGTCAGTCACATCTTGTGTTGCTTCTGAGCCACTAGACCATTCATCTTATAATTTGCAGGCTGATTTATACCCCTCAGTTACGGGTTCCATAAGTGACATGAAATCTTTGAACTTATTTGGAGACCATTTTGGACTCATAGACGGGATTTTGCCTTTATCTGTGGCATGCCAGTTATTGGCTACATTGATGCTGGCTGCTTTGAAGGTATTGAGTTCTAGTGGAGTTAGTTTTCTGCCAAAGGATGGGTATGGCAGTCATGGTTCTGCTGTAGAGATTTTTTCTAGCCATATGGTTTCAAGTCTTCTAGATGCAACATTGAATATGCTTTCAGAATCTACGGATTGTAATGTGCGACATTCTGTGATGACAATGCTTTTACCATCTCTTCTGAAGACAGTAGATACACTTGCAATGTTTGAAGCTTGTTCTCCTGGGAAACTAAATGTCAATTCTAGGTAATTATTTTGCATTTGGATGATGTTTTGTTTTCTTCGTGATCCAGCTGCTAGTTAAATGCACTTGTGGTTCACCAAGACTTTATTTGGAAAATATTAAAATCTTTCTTTTGGTGAAAGTCACTTTTCCTTTTTGTAATTTTTGTTCTTTAAGTCAAACTTGCATACCAAAATGAGATTTGAAAAGGGTCTACAGGGTACTTGTCATGCAGAAAGTTTGGAGCTCCTGCAAGTCTCTGTTTTCCCAGGGATCACTCGAGCGCCAAGATGGATACAAAGCATTGTCTTTAATTTTGGAATTTATGTTACCTTCTGTTAATGATGGGAAGGAACATTCTGAATATACAAATACTTTTAAAATGTTTGATGTACGGGAAGAAAAACAATTCTGGGAGTATCTGAGAGCAGGTTTGGTAAGTCTTTTAGCTAAAATGCAAGCTAAAGTACATTTGAATAAGAAAGAAATTGCCTAGTGAGTTTATGCTCGGTTTATTGTGGTTCTTATGATGGTTTTTGGTTAAAATATATAAATTCCTTACCAGGTTGACGAAGAAAAAATAACTCGTAAAAGATCATTATATATTCTAAAAGTTGCTTTAGAAAATAGGCAACAGTGTGCGAGCAATGATCATTTCCAGAAGATAGATGATCAATCCAAGAAGAAGAGCTCTCAGAAAAAGCATGAGAAGACAAATGAAGAAGGCCTGGCTAATTCTGGCATGACAAAGAGGGAAAGATGGGCTGAAATGGAGGCAAAGTCATTAGGTGTAGGAGTTATCAATAAAGACCATGAAAAGGGTGCTGACCGCTGGCAACGTTGGGAGGTTTTTATTCTTTTGCATGAAATGCTTGAAGAGTACGGGACTCACTTAATTGAGGCAGCTTGGTCACATCAGGTCATGTTGTCTATATTCTCTTGTATTACCGCCACATCTTGCAGGTGGATTTTATGAAAGATTGCATACAATTTTTTGTGTAATTAAAGGCTTTGTCATATTTAGAACAGATTATTTGTACTCTGAATTCTATGTCTTGGCTACACAGTATTTCTATTTTACTTGTTTATATGAAACATGTTGAATAAAGAAAGATTGATTTGGGATATAGACATTACCAGTTGATGTGAACAGTTCTCCAACAATTTCAGTTTAAGCGAGTTTCTGAGTGACATTTTATGACGTATAAAGTTATAGGAAATGATTATATTGTATGAAGTAATGCAACAGAAGTGGAATAAGTTTTTTTCCTTATCATCATGGTCTCAGACAATGCAGGGAAACTTATGGATTGTCATTCTGTGGTATCTTCGAGAATCTTTGAAAAATTACTTTTCACAAGTCATTACCTGATGGTGAATATTTTTGTGTTTCTCAGATATCTTTATTAGTAGCTACAAAAGAGGGGTGTGACACCAGAACCCAACATACACTCATTTGGGATCATCAAAGTCACATTGAATATGCAGATGTTGCATTCTTGTGGATAACTGTGTTGTGGCAACGTGGATTTCACCATGGAAATCCACAAGGTAGCTGACAGTAACAAATATTATTTACGTATAATTATTTCCAGAATGAATTTTCTCTTAACATGAATGAGTCTTTTGGTCTACTCTTACCCCTCTGAACTAGTTTATATTTAAAAGAATCTCACTATTCCTAACGAAAATATTGCAGTTCGTCGAATGATTATGCAGTCTTTTTTGGAGTTGGATTGGTCAAAAATTGGAAACCCAAGCGCACTAATTCCAGAATGGTTTGTTTTGGGTCCATTTATACAAGCCCTGAATGATCCGACACATCACAGAGATTTTGGTGAGTCTGATATGAGAATTTTCTGCTTATCACTTATGCATCGAGATGCACCGGTCATTCTGTCAAATTGTTATACGTAAATTGAATTATCATCTGCATTTGCATGGGTACATAGGTTTAATGACTTAGCTTGCAGACAAACTTTTACATTCTCCTATGATTCTACATGTAAGCTATATCTGTACAAAATTCAAAGCTCAGATTTTCTAAACTGGCTAAAATGTCACATATATATTATATTTAGGCAGTTTCGTATTGTATTCACTATAATTAAGTGCTTGATGCTTGATCTAGGTGTATTTCTGATCTGCAATCTCATCAAAATATGCTTATAGAAATCAAGAAGCAACACTATTAAGTAACATGGACTGTGCTGTTTATATTCAAAATAAATGAGAGTCTAGAGGGGAAGAATGCCATGATAGAGAAGTGAACACATAGATTTTATCTTGGAAAACCTCCAAAAGGGAAAAAGTGGCTTGGTATTGGCAATTGCATTGCTACTGAATAATTATTAAAAGCTACAAAAATACAATGAGCTGTAAAATGGTGTGGAATACAATATGTCCCTTCCTTGACTTGGTTACATATACACTGTTAAGTCTATGGTGTGAATTATAATTGGAATTTTACTTCTTGATGTTTGAGAACACTCAAATTTACCTCCCCATCATACAATCCAACTCTTTCCTGTCCATAAATCGCAATTTTTATGCCCTAGATCAGTAATCAGATTTATGTCCTTTAATTATGCCCTAGTGTGTTAATCAGATTTGTAACATTTTAGTAAACCATAATTCAGTAAACTCAGAAATGAAGGAAGTAAACAAGAGACAAACACAAATACCCTGGGAAAACCTCCAAGGAGGAAAAACCCAGCATTAAAGACCCACAGGTCAGATTATATATTCTCCCTTAATATCACAAATACAATACTTAGCTTCCTTTTCAGATCTGATCCCTTTTGTATGACAGATCTGCACTTCTAAGCTCTTCAAGTCTGTACCAAAACGGCCTATGTCCTTTTGGACAAGTTCGCACAAGCCTAGACAAGTTCGCACCGTCCTTGTGTAAATTCGCACCTTTTACATGCAGAGCTGATTCGCTGAATGCTTGAATGAGTAAATTGTATTTGCAAAGATGTCTTTATTTATATGTGTCTTTAGCCTTTATTAATTCAAGTCGGCCTCCTCCTTTTTTGGCGCCAATATATTTATTGTGGCGTGGAGTATTTAGGGTGGCGTGCAAGTATAGGGCTGGGCTCAATCTTGGGGGCACATTACCCTTTAGGATAGGGCTCAGTCCTAAATGGGTTCGGATGTTGCCTTAAGGCAATCCGAACCCATATTGACCTAGTTACAAACAACATAAATAAGAGCTGGGATTTCCTTGTGCACTAGGAGGTCCCAAAACAAGGAACTGGAAGGAAATACCAAACTGTTCACTTACAATTTCCTCTGTTGATGTCGCGATAAAACTGTTGGCAGTTTTGAAAATTACTCCTATAGGGAATTGATGGTTTCACGCTAATGCACTTTTGAGGTTATTTCTGAGAGCTGAGAGTTCTGAAATTGATTCCTCTAATAAATTTGGCTCTTACTGATCCTTTATGGATCATCTCCTTTTTGGGAGAGGTTTCTGGTCTCATAAAAGTTTATTGAGATCTTAACTGTAAAAAGAGCCTCCCCACTTCATCTTTTGACTAACACTTGGCTTGTGTGATGTCCACCCCTGATTTTTTTTTGAAAAAACACTGAAGTTGCTGCCCTGTTATTTCTTTTAATTTAATAAATTATGTTGAACCATTCCAAAATGAAAAGATGAGGAGACTAATCTTGAAGAATCCAAAATGATATCCATTTTTTTCTCTTTCGCTCACATTTGTACACAGGCCTACCCACCTACAATGATATCACTAGTCCAAGTTATTCAGTGAAAAGTAACAAGTAATTTTGGTACCAAAAAAGAGATATCACGCCACAAAGCCTAATATGACAGCATCAGAACTTGGAGCTTGATATTCAGTTCTGGATTGGAAAAGCTTTGGGGCCATGTTGCTTTATGAACCACTTCTAGCATGCAACAATGCCATTATAACTGCAAAATTTACGTGTGTGAATATCGGAAAGATCACTTACTTGAAATCACAGTCAAGGGGTGGTTAGAAGTAGGACATTTTAAGATTGGATCTTATTTAGAAAGTACAGTTAGGTTGCAGGCTTCTACAAACCAAGCTAAAATAAGATATAAAATTTCTAGAAAGTTCCTTTCTCAACTGTCTTCAACATCAGGGAGTGAACTTGGGATTGACAGAGAAAGCGAAAGCCATGAGTGCTCTGGTTTATTGAGACACTATTTAGATGTTCCTAGGAACTGACAAAGTAATCTATACCATGCAACTGTGTAGGTGTCAATGTTTTATTTGGCAATAGGAGCCATGTTGTGTCTCTATCTTATTTGACAAGGAGTTAATCAAAAAGGCCTTTGATGGTACCATTTGGTAAGAAAACCTTCAGAACAGCACTGCCTGATGAAGGGCTCCTAAGTTTAGCTTGGAGATGGGGGATTTTGTATCAGGAAAGTCTTCTATGTTCTCATGTGTAGGACAGGAATATTTAGGCACTACTTCCCTTGATTGTGAAATGCATGAAGAACAGCTATTAAAATTATACTGTCAAAATGCAGTGTTACCTTATTCAGTCCAGCAAGAGTATGCAATGGTCGTTTGGTCTTATTCCATAGATAATACAGCCATCTCAAATCTTCTGTGTTGATTCTCGCCTAATTGTTAATGCTGCTTGCAACTATAACTGCACAATCTATTTGGAAGCTAGCTCTTGAGTAACTCATTTCTTTTCTCATATTGTCAATGGAATAGGGTGACTAATTTTGTGTCTCTTACCTCAGAAAGTGGGTTGTTTCCATGACAGCTAAAGTCTTACCTTTACTTAGGCTAGAAATTCTGATGTTATAGAATGATTACATTATACCCACTTAAGACTCATTGTTAGGTAAGACTAATTTTGTGTCTCTTACCTCAGAAAGTGGGTTGTTTCCATGACAGCTAAAGTCTTACCTTTACTTAGGCTAGAAATTCTGATGTTATAGAATGATTACATTATACCCACTTAAGACTCATTGTTAGGTTAATGGGATTATTGTAATTTGGAAATGTCTTCTTCAACTAATTGAAATTTCCATTTACAGTAAAGGAGAATGAGTTACCTTTATCATCACTGCAACTTTCAAGCTGTCAGAATAGCAATAATATATGACTTTCTGTATCTGGTTATTACTTTTTTGCACATAATATGATTATTAGTATCCATTCAAAGTTCTGATTGCATTTGGACACTGTGCTTATTTAGGTTTGAAAGGTATCTATTCTTCAGAGATGGGAAAATCTGCAGCCAAGTTCATTCATCAATGTTCAAGTTCCCATTCTATCAGGTATGCTTTGGGACATGAGTGGTTTTATTATTTTATGTTCAGAAGCACTATGTTGTCTTTGAGAGTGCAGAAACGTATAGTTGATAACACTACAGATATTTTTGATGGTTGATAGTATTGAAACTCTGATAATTTTGTTGACTATGTAGAGGTTTTCAATTGCAATAGCATCAATTTCCTCTGGATTCGTACTCCTTAGCAGCAGTTTTTTTTAAGATTAAGCATATTATCATGCTTTTAGGGCCGCTTTATTCTGTTTCTGGTAATGTTTTGCTGGAAAATGCTATTATTTCTCTTTTCCGATGTTAGCATAATTACCTCAATTATTTTCCAGAAATTAGCAGCATATTGTCTCCAAGGGTAATTTCAACGCATCCCGATGTCTTTAATTATAACAAATACAACGTAGATATTTGACCTCAGTATTATCAAATTTTCACTCATTGTATAATAGTTAGCTTGCTATTAAATAGATGCCTAAAATATTTGGTGAAATGAAATTACCCCACATTCTGGATGCAATTTTGGTGATAATGTGAAGATAGAAAAAGGATTTTTAACAAGGCAACAAGAAGCTGCTGGAAAAATGTGAGAATATAGAGTGATAGTAAGACAAAGGTTTCAGATGCGTACAGAGAAGATGCAGTGTTTGGTGTGATGACATTTTAGCACCAGGGAAATTGGAGTAGCTGGGTTTCTAGACACTCGTGTGGCACTGGAGGTGAAGGGTTCACTGCAAAATATTTTTAATTTGGGTCGGAAAGGAAAGTCTCTGTCCAAGAGAAAAAATCAGATCTCCCTGTGTAATATTGTGTATTTTGAGTCCTTAAATAGGGACAAAGTCCTTTCCAATCATCTGGCCAAAACTCCTCAGCCATGTGTGGAACAAACCTTGGAAAGCAATGTATTTTCTTTTGAAGATTAAGGATATTATTGTGTTTTTGTATCTGCTATATTCTGTTCGAGGGTAATATGAAATGGTCTAGATCTTCAAGAGGCTAATCTTAGATTGGGAGAACTAAACATCAAAATAGCTGAAGAGATTCCACTAATACAGCTCACAGACAAAACCTTAGCCAAGGTGACTTGGGCATTGTTTTGTTCATGTATGCATTTGCAAATTCACTGGTGCATGGCCATCGATGATTTGAAATGTTGAATGCCCTAGACCAGAAATTTGGTTTCTTCCAAGTTATGTTTCAATCCACACAGGACAGAGATAGATTTTTTCATGGAGGTGTATTTTGGAATTTAAGTTTGTATATGTGGCTTTGGTCACCTCTTTTCAACCCAAAAGAAGAAATATCTGAAATACCAGTTTTGGTTCATCTATACAAACTACCTCCAAAATTCTGGGATGAAGAAATCCTAAATTTGATTGCATAGGCAGTGGGAGAATATATCAGAATGGCAGATACAATTAGGAATCGAGAACTTTCCTTGTTTGGCAAGAGCTTTATGAAAATCAATTTAGTAAAACCTCTGATCCATGCAGTCTATTTCAACTCAGGCTTGGGAGGTTGGGGACAAGAAATAGATTGTGGGAATTTGCTTTTTAGATGTCACAATTGCAGGAATGTAGGGCACAAAGACAACTTAGTAATACTCAGGGAAGGCAATTTGAAGAGCCACTAGGAAATAGGAGCCACAAAACCTTTCCAAGACATGTCAAACATGTTTGAAGACCAAAGGAAGCTTCAGAAAGAAAGAAAGAAAATAAACAATTATATTAATGTGGACAAGTGACCAAAAATAGGTTAATGGGACTTGAAAATGCAACTAGAGATAATCCCAAGGGGTTGCCAAAAAGAGGCTTCAAAGAAGCTACAAAACTGAAAGAAAACTAAATGCTAAACAAATACAGAGATTCATCCTGATGAACAAAAATAAGTGATCAATTCAAAGTGGGAAATCCTTAGTCCTACTAGAAGGGGAAGATCTTGTGAGACATTCCAAATATCTAAGAGAGAGGACTTATCACCAAAGAAGAGTCGAGGATGCTGGAACTGGAATGGGGGGACTGGGGTCTAATTTGTACACTAGAAAATGAGCTAACACCCTCATTGAAAATTGTGAAGGTGCCAATGATGTTCTCTGTGGAGTGCCCTGGGTTAAAATAACCCATTAGGAGCAATGGAAGTCTAATCCACAAAGTTCGCTCCAAATGAGGAGCAAAGGAAGTGGCCCTTAAGAAATTCTCTCCATTTCTTAAGCAATGGAAGTGACTTCTTGGAGAGGTTCGCTCCAAATCATGGTCAATGGAAATGCATTCAAGCATAGTTTGTTCTAAGTTATGAGCAATGGAAATGGCCTCTAGGAGAAGTTTGCTCCAAAATGGGGGCAAAGGAAGTGGATCCAAGAGGAGGTCGCTCCAATCTTTAAGCAATGGAAGTGAGTCCAAGAGAAGGTCACTCCAATCTTTAAGCAATGGAAATGGCCTTTAGGAGGAGATTGCTCCAATTTGGAGGCAAAGGAAGTCGATCCAAGAGGAGTTCACTCCAATTTGGAGGCAAAGGAAGTGCCCTCTAGGAAGTTCACTCCAAATTGGGAGCAAAGGAAATTTTCATATCAAATTTTGCTCCTGCTACTTGCCTCTTGATGAAGTACGATCAGACCATAAAAGAAACCTTGGATAGTTGACTAGACTCGATCTAAGAAACTCCTCCATCAAACTTCCTGTTGTCTTCGTTCACCTTGACCTCTCTATGACACCTTCCATTCATCCTTTCGCCACGATAGGCTTTGATCAATCTCATTGATGACCCTACATAAACTCCATTCACTCAAATTGGCAAGAGATGAGAACTACAAGATTGGAGAGCTTGAAGAAAAGAGGGGGTCCCCATTTTGATGGGGTGATGTTGTGAAATGGTCACAACAATGCGCATTTTGAGCCAACCATGCGGCTCATCAACTTGGGAGCGTAATTGGAGTGTTTTTGAACACATACATTCCAAGAAACACAACTGCCTAACACAAGAATAGATGAATGACTTGGTATTTGCTCACCACAACCTCCGCTTGAAGATAAAGAAAGCTCAAGGTAAGAATATTAATATATAGTTGTAGTAGTTGAAATTGTATTCACTATTCATTGTGTTTCTCACTTGTAAGACAAAGACTAATTTCTATATGGGCAAAATCAGGAACTATTAAGGAAGACGAGCCAATTGACCTTGATGAGATAGATCCAGAGTCTGAGTTGATTGCTGCTGCTGCTGCTGATGATACTTCACTTGAGCTTGGAGATTTTGATCTCATGATGGAAGCCAACTTGGATTGTGAATGGGTTGAACGAGCTAGGACAGGTTCTCACTCGGGAACTTCTTCATCAGGGCCTCTTGCCCTCTAGCATGTCATTGCCCACAATTGATTTTTTGGAATTTTGTACTTAGTTTATAGGCTGACTTTGTACAAAGTCACAAACTATATTGTAATCGACATTTTGACATCTATCACCATCTAGATATTATTTATGTTGTGGTATGTTTTGTGCAATGTAATCAACAATATGAATAAACAATGAAAATCTATTTTCTACAATTCATATGTTGAAGTGTCTATTTTATTTGCCTACAATATCTCTATGGTATGGAAATGCCCTTAAATGTAAAAAAATGTAGTTTTTGATTGTTTTTTTGCAATTTTTTACGTTTTTTTGTAAATCCGATTTTTTCAAAAAATCTTATACTTTTGTTTTGCCGATTAATTCCCCAAACAATTAATGCTTTTATGGTTCATACTATCATAAGGTACGTATATCATAGGTTTCTAAGGATATAGAAATATTTTAGATTCTTACGAAAACTAAAGGGTTCATACTATCATAAAGTACATTTATTAGAGGTTTCTAATGATATAGAAATATTTTAGCTTTGAGTTAGTGATGTGGATCCATTATACTATTGTTAGTGTGCAATTTGTGGTGACTAATTTGGCATTTGATCTATGCTGGTAGGTTGTTTTGAATAGAGGACACTGACCCTAGAATAGGGAGGTCTAGGCCAATTCATAACTGAGATTCTCATTAATGATGAAATATTGAAATCAATTATCATTGGTCATAATTCTTGCCAACAAATCACACTCATCTTCTCATATCTATTGACGTGGTGAAGGTCGTGTTGCTACAATTCTCTCCAATCAACACAGAATAGAATGCTAAGTATCCTATCCTCTCTCGAGATAAGGAAATCCCTAATGCTGTTTTAGTTGATCAATGGGGACGACCTCAAGGTTTTGATTGTCAGGTCTTGACTGCAGGATAGCTCAACAGTTTGATGTGTTTTGCTGGAAACACAAAGGGGACTTACGATTTAGACATAACTGGTTTTGTTCGCATAGGTTCCCTAAGATCCTACAGTTTCGATTTCATCAGATTTTACTTTAATATGATGATGTTCGAACTTCAACTCTGGTAAAAAAAAGGGAAAAAGGAAGGGAAAAGAGGGAGAAAATGCCTAATTAATCTACCTAAAAATAGCACCTTCAAGCTAATAGACAGAAATCTTGTAATAATCAAATTTTAATTTCACCAGCAATTCTCACAACTACATAAAATTGATGCAATCTCCAAAGGGGAAACAGATTTTCAAGTTTTTAAACATAAACACTGAATTTGAGAGATTCATACATTCCATGTTCAAAACCGAACTAAGCATACTAATAAGTTTAGACTAACCATGCAGAGGAACTTGCAATCAACCAATCCTTAATGGTATGAACACGAAGATTTCTATCAGATATCAACTTGCACATATTATTTTGTAAAGCAAAATGCATACATAAATTTAGAGAGTGAAAAAATAGACCATGCACTCACATGAAACAGTAACAACTTTAATTTCCATTAAGTCTGAATGTATTTCTGCAGAGCTTTTGCAACAATCCACAATTTCTTACTAAAAAGAAGGAAGGGACTATCCCTTACATAGATTTTTAAAATGGATGAATGGCCAGGATTTGATTCTACAAGTGGCCCATATTCATCCTATCAAACATGGCTGCCCATACCCATAAATGGAAAACAAAATATCACCACCAACCATAAAGTAACTAATAACTACCAACTACCAAACATAAAGCTGCTCCAAAAAGTGCACTTGCACGGAGCTCAAAAATTTACAATGACTTTAGTAGTTGGAAAGAAACTTTATGTTGAAAAAGTGCATTTAGAATTTGAAAGAAATAGATATTTTCAAGAAAGCACTTTTTCCTTCCCCGAAGTAGACTTTTTCTCCAAAAATTCAACTTCCTCACGCAAGTAACCTTTCCAGATGTCCCGGTGTGTCATGCATTCTTCTCGAACATATTCTTGAAATTTTATACAAACATGGAACAATTCCTCATTAGAGGGAAAAGGAGTATTGCGCACTTTGAACTGCGTGCCCTCAAGATGAGAGTCCACTATCCCTAGCCGCTTGCGCCAATCCGATTGTTGATCTTCGAAGCGCAATATGTCTGTGTGTAGCTTGCTGATGCACTCTATGTCCTCCACAGAGTATGCAGTTTTATCGGGCTTAAACCTGGCATTTCATCATGACACTACATCAACATCCTCCATGGTATCCGTCTAGCCAATGACCAATGCCTTATGGATATTTTCACCGCTATTTTTGATATGGGATAAGTCCTCACATTCCTCCCAAATTTTCCTAACGATGTCTGCCATGTCCATCTTCATGCTGACAATCCAATACCACTCTTTCAAAGTATTGACATCATAGGGATCCAAGACAGAGTGCAGTGCCAAAATCCAAGTGTGAGTCCAGAAAAGAGCCCTCATGAGTGGTTGAGCTAAGCCAACCGTTTCCTAAATTTTGGCGTACTCCCTTTGTACCTCCAACATCTTTATCCGTGCTGCTTGTATTTTGATTGTTACTTCAAACACATCATTAATAATCTTCTTTTTTTTTACTTTAATGCCCCAGATCCATTCCTTGACGGCCTTGGCAGTGTCACGCACACCCTCAAATTCAGCTGTAGTATTTTGTGCTAGTGCCAATGGGGGAACATGGGATTTAGTGGCATGCTACAACAGTCTCAATAGGTGATCTATGTACCCCTCAACTTGCTCAGCATGAGCTCGGTACATATCTCTCTCAGTGGTCATTTCGTCAAGCTGTCTGAGCATATTTTGCACATAATCTTTGAATTCTTCCCTCTCCTGCTCTTTGGTTGCTCACCCTATTGGGATGGTCGTGACATTGTAATCAACCAATGCAATCTGATCTGCTGGTTTGTTTGCAGGTGGGGTAACAATATGAATCGTGCGATTCCTTTGCTCATCTTTAGTCGTCTTGGAGTAAGTCTTCGGCTTTTTCTTGCCCTTGATCTTTTATTTCTCCTATTCGAGAGAAGATATCCTCCATCATTCAAATTCTTAGCTGCTGTATCACCTCTCTGTGAATTACCAGGCCTCCTACTCAGGACCTGAGTGAGGACGAGACGGAAAACCAAGAAAGGGGGGGACCCTGTCGACGACGGGGAGTGTGTGCAAGGCACAACAATATCCACAAAGTATTGTCCTTATCAAAGAAATCCTTATTATTTTGCATTTGTTTACTCTGTTTGGTGCTGCACTTTACTTGAACTTGAAAGGAGGCTCTCGATGTGATTACCGAACCACTAAAAATTCCTTTTATAAGATGTTATTTATGAAGGTACATTCGATCTTAGTTCTCTTTGGAGCTAGCAATTGCTATTGATTATGAATTTTTCTGTAAGTTATTATTTTCTGATTTATGACTTCATTGACTAGTTATGTTTTGCATCAGCAAATATTAAACACGGTCTTACGAGTGTTGGTTGAGAAAACTCCTATACCTCTTCATCCTGCCTTTAAAGGATATGCTGAGTACCTAAAGCCATTAATTAATTAGCCCAACTGGCATTAGGGTAGGGGGAATCTCAGTGTTGCCACCTCTATGATCCTGTATCCTGTGGCATATTTTGATGATGGCTACGTCTCTTCTTATCCCTTTTCTTTGTCATTCAGTAACTACTTAATTATGACAACTCCTATTAGTGCTTGAATATGATTGCAATGCATGCTGTCAATTTATGCAAAATCTTTCTTCATAAATGTATTTTTCTAGTAACATAATACAACTACCTCATATTGTGAGATATTATGGCACAAGAATCCTAACGATTGGCACTAAAGTCATAAGCCTTGCTCGCCCAAGGGATTCATATTTTAGAACACTCTTAAGACCGGATATCCCCTATTTTTTGGTAGGTTGATCTTGTTCCATGAGACTAATGGGTATTTAATATTCTCTGAGGCCTTGCCATAGGAGCTTCTGCTGAATACAAACAATTGCATTTTCTACTTCTTCCCATATTGGAATAAGGGCTAGCGAATATACTGGCTTGACCACAAGCACAGGATGTATAGATTATATTTGTCTTGCAAAAAATATCCCTTGTCATGTCCAATGAACCAGCCTTTTTCTTGTATGTTGTAGAGGGCTCCATAGAATTTTTGATTGAGGTTTCAGGTCGAGTGGATAGCACTAATACACTTCTGCCAAGTGTACTTCCAGGAATTCTAAATGCACTTTAGGACCTCCTTTTCTTAGAGGTCCAGTGTATCTTTGAGATTTTTGATTTTCTTGACATTGAGAAATAATAAGAAAAGTATTATCTGCAAAATGAAAATTAACATATATGGGTGTTTCCGTTATTCCTTTAGCCTCCATAATCTGGGCCTTTGCAAACAGTCTGTTTAGGCCTTCACATATGATGATGAATGCAACACTGAGTAAATCATTAGACTGTTAAGTATCCATGTGTCATGTCCCCACTCTAGCTCAGTCTAGCAGAGACATGTGAGTCAGCTTATTATGGGGTCTTGTAGGCTGACAGGGTTGGACAGAGACCCGGTATGGTTATTCAGTGTTGGAGACTTGGTATTCTAGCAGTTATTGATCAGTTGGGAGACATTCCTTGTTTTTAGGAGGCAGTTCCTACTTTTTAGGAGGTTTGATCATGCCCAAGGTTGGGTCTCCATGAGATGCCTCTTTGGGTTCAGTTTCAGAGAGATTGGGCTTGTTTCCTAAATTTTAGGAGCATCCCTAGATTTTAGGGATGAGACTACCAGTGAATCCTTGATTTCCGACTTCAGTCACAGACAGGTGACAGGATGATTTTAGGGTTTGTAATGTCAGTTGGGCATTTTATGGCTATTTGGGTTATATTTTTAATATTTCCTAAGTTAGCGTTTAATAATTAAATAAGGCTAAGTTGTTAGCCATTTTGGAGTAATAAGGGGATTTTTGGCCTCATTTGGATGCGCACCCTATTGTGTGATAGCTCGTTGGAAAGATCTTGAAATTCTTTAAATCTTTCTCTTTGGTCTCAGGGCAATTCAGTGAGCGGATTTCTGTCTATGAGGAAAAAGGTCATTTTCTAGTAACATGACCACTTTAAAATAAGAAATTATAACATTTCCACTAGACCATGCCACTTGGAGACAATTAGGGTTCGATTTGCAATTGAGAGGGGTTATAAGGGGATAGGAGCTTCATTCTATCATCATCTTTTGCATATTTGACAACTTGTATGAATTTGCTCTGGAGAGCGATTTCTAGACTGGGACGCAAACCCCAGGATTAGGATTGGCTGGGACGTAGCCCTCAGCAATCTTTGGCACCGGACTTATAAGGCATTGTGTGTGGTGATTAAGGACAGAGGCATCAATTCTCAGTAGGGTTTCAGCGTGGCCTACCATCTTTCCAGTGGAGACGTGGTTCATTGCAGCTGGAGGAATGCCATTTGCAGCAAATACACCACGTGGTGTATAGGGTATTGCTTGTATTCACTTCCAGTGTATGTGGGGTTGGAGAACATTCTTCATCTTCCAGTTTGACTTTGAATTTGTATGAGAGCTTGGGAAATACATTGGATTCATTGTTTGGCTTTGTAATTCAGACAAATCTGCCTGGTACGATTTGCAATAATTCTGACTTTTGCTGTATACCTCATTTATTTCAGTATTGCTTCATATTTGCTGTTATCTATTCCTTCCTATGCTATTAAACAATCAAAAACACAAAAACAAACAACCCTTTCTGCACTTCTGTCTAGTTCTGTAAGAAAAACTTAAATAAACAGGAAAACAAAATTAAAAATAAAAAAATTACAGCAGGTTAACAGCAAAGATCTATCAGGGATCTTTCACCATGTAAACATACTCAAACTCAACAGTAAAGAAGAAGAAAAATCTTCTATAGTCCCTTACGCCATCTAAAATCTTGAAATATATTAGAGTGAGGGCTGAAGAGAATATCAAGCTTTATTCTGCTTTAGATTGATGCCTGTTCTGGGTAATGGAGCGCGTGGAGTTACTGATTAGTGTGCTTGATTACAGAGAAGGAATCAAAGATGAATGTGAAGGGGAACTAACCATGTGGATGGTTATCCCATGGGAGGTGTGATGATGCTCATATATTGTCTTTTTTGTTTTGGTTGATGTATTGCAAAATTTCAACATTAATTACATCTACTGTGCTTGGATAGGATAGCATTTTGTTTGAATGGTTTGGAAAAATATTTGTATTTAATTGAAGCTGATATAAAACATAGTGTCTACATTGCCTATAATACTCTATCTGTTTGGTTATTTATTATTTCGGGAATGGCCTTGGGATTGAGCTTGGATTTTCGTGCTGCTCAATTAGTCAGGTTTTGTATTCATGGAGTCCATGACTTCCAATGCTGTGTAAAGCACTGGTATTGAATAATTCTGTAAAAAAGCATTGAGAGGATAAATTCATAGCACAGGAGCTTGTATTAATTGCTCTTCTGTAGTCAATTCTAATCACATTATCTAGCAGTCTTCTCAGGTTTTCTAGGATGGCATATGCCCTATCTTGAACCACTGAACTTGACAGTATATCTATAAATCAAATAATGATGTTCCCAAGATGTTCTTCCTTTTTTGTCCTCTCTGTAGTTATTCTTTCAGAGTTTGTAAATAATTCATCTCGACTTATGTTTTTAGCATAGCTACTGTATAAGATTGTGCCAAAAGGAATTGCTTGCTGTTAAAAAATTCTCTATCCTTGTTGGTTATGTTATGTTTTGACTCATATGCTGCAATTTTGGATATATATGCTGTCATCTCTTTGTCCATTGATTCCACTAAAAATGACCATAAAATGGTGTGAGTTAAAGTTTGATGTTGAAATGCAAGGAACCCGCATTTGAATTTAGTTTAGTATGTTCTCATCTTTTCTGCAATGGAAGTCTTATAGTCTGTACTATTGTTTACTACTCATTGCCTTGATGACCTTTCGTGTCCTTTATGAAATATCCTCAGCTTATTTCATCGATGATAAAAATTAAATCTCAATTAGGTTTATGTAGAGGCAGATTACTCTCCATAACAAGCATTGCAAAGCTTCTGACTGATTCTTCTTACGGGAACACTGATTTGAATGATAATCTGTGCTATATTTATATAGTTGTTGCACCTCTAGATTAGTTAGTTTGCTTTAACATAGGTATTCTAGCTAGATTTATTTTCAGTTGTTTTAAAGTTGGTTATTGTAAATACTCCTTAATTTAAATTTATGATAGATAATTTTCCATCTCTTCCAACTTCAGGGATCGGAAAAAGTTTGTCCAGCGTATGGCCTGTGTTGTGAAATATGAATCCCTTGGGCGAGCAGGGCTTATGACTTTGGTGCTTTGCATTAAGGAGGCTTCATTTGGAAGTGACTCAATTGAGGATGAGGGAATATTGGAGAAATTCATGCTGTTATCTGATACCACTGAATGCTTTTCCAGTCATGACATTGATGCTCTACAAGAAAGTACTGTAGACTTAATAGAGGTCTTTAGATTGCTTGTTGAGAGCAGTAAACAACACTTCAATGCACAATATCGATCTCAAGGTCTGTGCTCTGATCGAACAGAATAAATATATTCTTATGTCATTTAACTTATTGGTGCCAATTTTATATATCTTTTTCTTCCAACGAACAAATCGGGTCCTTTCAGATATTTTAGATTTCCATGGATCGCATAGAATTCTATCTAACTATTTCATGGTTGATGCAGTTTGTGAGCATATTATGGTAGCTGCCTTGGCATTAGTGGAGGTTTATGAAGTGTCTTTCAGCAAGCTTTTATATTTTTTAACATCATTCCCTAGGGAGTTAATTGTAAGAAATGGTAAGTAGAGAATTTTATATGGCAAGTCAATTTATTTCTGGGTTTACATGGATTATGCCATGTTAATATTATGTTTTGCACTTATTTTTCACTCATGAATGACTGCCAATGACTGCTAACTATGGCCATTTCTGTCTAGACTCTAACTACAATTGATGGATCCTTTATAGGGCAATAGTCAAGGTGAAACTTGCTTGTTTTATGATCTTTACTTTGAAGAGCTAGTGCACGAGTGTAAAGACAGGCATAGATAAAATAATAACTTCCTTTAATGATTCCATGAGAACCAAAAATATAATGACAGAAAACTTAAAATCATATTTATTGAATATAATAGAAATTGTTTATTTCATATCCAAAGGAAGATATCAACACTGTATGTGATATTGTAGCCGTTTGTCAACACTGAACCCCTTCGCCTTCTTCTAACCACGAGACGGGAACATAGTCGGGGTGTTTAACCACCCAACCATGAAGCATAAGCTTCCCCAGTGTTTTTTGACAGAAGAACTTCCGACCCTGCATGAGGTACCTAGCAATTGGGAGCCAGCGGGTGGGATAGAATCTGGAGCAACATGATATATCTAACTCACATTTCACATAAAAAGAAAATGCTATTTTCTACTATCGTGATATGGCAGAGAGTAAGAAATACAATCATTTAGTAATAACTCATGATTTAAAGGTTTGGCCAAAGCAACTTTTAAGCCGTCTATTGGCAGATAGATTTAGAGTGGAAATCTACCCTTCTCTGTTTCTCCATATGCAGCGCCCATCCTTAAAACGATTATCTAATTTCAAAAACACATCAAAACTGCCCTTTGGCCAAGGTTAGTGGATTGAACTCATATCTGTCTTTTGTCTTTGAGATGTAAGTTTGCTTGTATTTTGTGCTTGGGATCCTATATCTAAACTTTGATCTCTCAAAATTATATGCTTCTATCTCAAAACCCTTGTATTGAACAAAATAGAAGTAAAGAATGAATGTTCTTTTAAGACTAAATGGAGCTTTGGAAATATTCCAATAACCTTTTCTTTCAACGCACAACTACATCTTTTACAAACTAGTGATGAACTTCTTAAATCGTTAAATTGTGTAGTATATGTTAGGGCAATCTATGAGGTTCCATAAATGCTCTATCAACTTCAGTTAGTGTTCCATTTGGGTTGAAGAATCGATTACCAACTACCTGATTGTAGTCATCATTTTGGGTTAGAGTCTAGAAATCTTAGAGTAATTGATATGCCTATAATTGTAAACAATAGGGTTAAAGTGATTTTAAATTTCCATGTAGAATTCCTAGTGCTTGTGTTTGTAGAGCTTGTCAAAGAACACATGCATGGGTTATTGTCTTATGGGGTTTTGGCGAGAATAGTGGTAGTATTCAATCTATTGAATAACAAATGAAATCAATTGGATATGTGCACATATAAAAAGGTTCTTTCCCTCATGATATCCATATTGTTTGTTTTTCTAGGGTAAATGAGATAATTTCTCCTCAAGTATGAACATTTTCCTTTCCTAGAGTAATGGCCAACAAAGGGGCCTAGATGAAATTAACATGTTTTGTGTTTGACACCCCATATACTCTTTTCAACAAAACCATGGCCTCTTTGATGTGTTGATTAAACAACATGACTATATATGCTTTTATATTTGACCATCTATTTCAAGACTTTAGTTCTTGACCCCAATGTCTTAAAAGATCATAGATATCATTAATTGCTAAGCACTTTTGAACATTCTCATAATCATACTTGAACTGGACTTTGATAGGTTTATCTATATGTATTCAAATCCTAGAAATATATAAGACACCCTCCCAAGATTAGGCATGCAAATCCCTCTTTGAGCTATACTACATTGACAAATATCTTTAACATGCTCAAAAGAGGGGAATTCTTCTAGTTTTGCATCTGCTCGATGAAGGAAAGTTTCCTTGACTTGTGTGGTTCGTTCTTCTTGCTCTACCTCCCTTGGTTTGGGTGAAGTCTCTGCTCCTTTGGTGTTTCTAATTGAGTTAGGTTACTGTAACTTTTAGACTTTGATAAATCCAGCAAAAACGTTTTCCTTGAACTCTTGTGTATTTACATCAAACGAGGGTTGCCTTTAGGTGCCACATCTGCTTGAAACTCAAATTTCTAAAACAACACCTGCATTCATTAACAATTTGTCATCTTTACCAAACTCTCAGCTTAAATGCACTTGCAAAAAGGCAGTGGTACTTTAGTGAAATTCCTTTGAAACAATAAAAACCTTGTAGTTATGTATCTTATTAGTTAAAGAGTCCTAATTGAAATTCAAGATGTTAGTAATTATGATCAATCAGTTAAGAGCCCATGTTTTACATTATTACATTTGCTTTGGAATAATGACAAATTTGAGTCCACCTTACTCAATTATTTCTGGTCTTCTCACAATGATTATAAAATAATAAAAATGGCAGCTATATTATTACATTTGCTTTGAAACATCCCACTGCCATCCCTGATCAATTTTTTTGGTCCTAATGTCTTGGAAACACAGGGATTGCTGGCCTTCCCTAAGTAGCTAGGTTTGCACCCGGTTCAAATTCCTGTCCGGTTTGCTTGTGGGTGCGGCCAGGGTACTCTAAAACTGGGGCCAGTTCGTCCCGGGTGAACCTAGGATGAACTTGGATGCCCAGTTGTGTCAAAAACCAAAAATATTGCATTTTAAAAATAATTTTTAGGGTCTAATTTGACTTTTTGCCTTCCCTAACCATAAAAGTGACCTCCAGAACACTTAAAACACCAAATCAACTTCATATTTGCTCATTTCTTTTGCAAACAATAAGTTTCATTCCTACAGGCTGAGCATTTATTTTTGCTTGTTGCATTGACTTAGGGAGTTGAAGATAGAACATTGAAGCTTCATCAAGGACTACACCCTCATTCCTACGCATTTGAAACCATACATTGGCTGTAAGAGGTAAGATTATTTTCAATTTTTTGCCTCCATCTTTGTTTTACAAACATGAAACAAATTATTTATTTTGTTTATCTATTTTTTTTCCATTCTTTTATTTTTGTTTCGAATGTGTTCACAAAAATTGTTGCCATAGGAATTAGAATGGCAACTAGTTCTAGCTCCACAAGTCAACAACCAAAATTCAAAATAGATCTAAATTCTCTTCTGTGGAAATATGTTGATATGATATGACCAGTTCGAGGAGGTGGGGGATACATTTGGAAGTGCAAGGGATGTGATGTACAACATTCTAGTTCATATAATTAGGTGAAAAACCATTTGTGTGGAACACCTAAAAGAGGCGTCAAACATTGCCTTGGAAAAGATGTTGTACCTATACCACAAGAGACAATGTTAGGATATATCATGGAGCAAGAAGAAGCAGATGAACGAGAAGCACGTAGATTAAATCAGTCTGTTCCAAAAAAATCAAAGGGAATGCAACACCCATCTAATCCTAATAATGTGGTAGAAATCCACCCATTTTTTACCACAACTGATGTTGAAAGTGAACAACCCACTATACACAAAAGATCAAAGGGAACTTTGGAAAGTGCACTGTAAAATGAGAGTCAAGAAATTGCCGATCAACTTGTAGCAAGATGTATTTATGCAATTGGGTTGTCTTTCAATGTTGTTTGCTCTCGATATTGGAAAGAGATGTTGAAAAAAGCTAAGGATGCTCCAAAAGGGTACAAGGGCTCAGGTTATGAGAAGGTGCATGGCATCTTGTTGGAAAGAGAGGTTAAGGGAGTTGAAGATACATTGAAGCCCATAGGGGATTCATGGATTGAGATAGGTGTGCATTGTTTCAGATGGGTGGAAAGATACAAAAAATCATCCCTTGATCAATGTCATAGCGATGTCTCCTAAAGGGGCAATGTTTTGAGATCCATGGATTGTAAGGGTGTAATTTCCCCACTTCTCTAGTTGCTAACTAGATGCATAAATTCACCTGTCACCCATCTCCATAGGTGAAGTTCAGTGTTGGGAGATGATGGGTTAGCCAAAGGGGACCAATACTTAGACAAATTTTGCTCTGGTGAGCCATTTATAATTAAACTTTATAATATTATGTTATAAAGTTACTTTTTCTAAATTTAGAAAGAGTTAATAAAAGTGACTTTATAAGTTACTTCTTTTAAGAATAAGTAACTTTATATTAAAAGTTACATTGCACTTTTCCCTATGAGAGTTAGTAACTTAAAGAGTGGTTATAATTTCATGATGAAGACCCCCCTCAAGTTGGCACCACTTTATGGAAGAGGAAGATTCCAAGGAATCTTCAAAAGATGCCTCCAAGAAGTTTGATTTGGGCTTGGAGAGTTAAGAAGGCTTTGTACGCTCATTTTGGGCATAATTTTGTGTATGTTAATTTTGAAGGAAAACACTTTTCAGGTCTGCAATGATTTTTGCAGAGAGTTGGAGCAAGATTGGGGATGAAATCCTCCAACCTTTTGATGATAGGACGAAAACCCTTCATCAATCATCAACCGATTTTGCATAGAAGATTGTATTTGGTCTTCAAGGCTTTGAATCAGGCAGTTGAAGGGTGACAACAGCATCATAGGAATTTGATTATCAGATTTGAGTGGAAAGGAGACCAAATTTGATGAAATTTGTGCATTCTTTGGCCAGCCGTACTCCCTAGACTTGGCTGTAACATTCCATTTTACCTGTGGAAGCCAAAGAAGGGTTTCAGCTCAGGTTTATTGCTCAGAATTCATTGTCAGCAGCCTATAAGAGGAAGCCAAGGGTGCGTTTGGAGGAATTACACCATACTGGAGCTACATCAGTGAAATAGAGGGACAAACAGGGTCAAAATTGGGGATCTCTCCTGGCAAGGTTTCAGAATTGTCAGTTATTCATTCAATTGTTTTTGATAATTATTATTTAGGAGAATAAGACTTGTTGGAGCTGTTGGAACGCCTTGGAAGCTCTTGTAGCAGCATCTTCATTCAATAAAGTCAATAAAGAAGCCCTCCAGGCAAGGCGTTGGACTCCTGGTAGGCCAATTTGGGCATGTTAGTATTGAAATTAAATTATTCATTGCTTTTATTAGTTGCTGTTAATAAATCAGACATTCTGAAATTTAGTTTCAGTAGAAGTAATTTGTTCTTAACTAGAATTCCAAATTGCATTATTCAAACTATCATTCAAAAAACCCTCATCAAAACCAAAAATTCATCGTTGGTCAAAGATTCAACTGAGACAAACCAAATCAGATTGTGCCAATATCCCAATTGGCATCTTTCAGTGGTATCAGAGTGATGATCCTGCCAGCCTGAGGGTCATCAGAGTGATTCTATGCATCGGGGCAGATTTGGCACTTGTAGGTTTTACACACGCAGAAGACAATGGGTGGATTTGAACTTTGTTACTGAACAACCAGCAGAGAATAATATGGCTGATCAAGAGAATAACAGGGATGAGGGAAGACGGGAGCTTCTAGATCTTGATGAGATTATGAGAAGCTTGGCTGATGCATAGCCAATAATTGTCTAGGCTATTAACAGGTTACAGGACACCCTGGATATGATGGATTTGGGAAATCACAGGGGTAGGCGCAAAAATCATAGCAAATCAATTGCAGCTGTAGGGAGTCGTGGCAGCAGTAGGACTCCATCTTCCCTGGGAAGTGCATCTATTTCACCACGGAGAGACATGACACATACTAGGACAACCGATAGACCTATGCTTCCTCGGTTCACTCCTAGAGATGAACCACCATTGGCTGATCCGCAAAATGGAGTGACTTTTCAGGGTATAGTTATGGCCGCTAGTGATGGCTGGGCTCAACTTCCAGCACACGTTAGAGAAGTGTTCCCTTTGCATCAATATTGTACGGAACACAAAGATTCTATGAGGGGACAGAATGACAGAGGGCCTAGACAGCTGTGGAATAACGATTTGAAGAAAGCTACAAACAAGCTTACTTTATCCACATTTGATGGTAGTGGCTCCATTAGTGCACGAGCATGGGTCCATAAGTTGGACATATACTTATCCTTGAAACCTATGGCTGAAGATGAAGCCATTCAATTTGCTGTCCTACACTTAGAGGGAGTTGCATATGATTGGTGGCACCATGGATTAGTCACTCAGAACCATGCTCTCATTCACTCATACCTTGAGTTCATAGAGAGACTGATTGCCAGGTTTGTCAGGAAGGATGTGGAACTATATTACAGGGACTTAGCTCTACTGAGGCAGACTAGACATGTAGAGGCTTACATTAATGAGTTCCAGCGCATAGCAGTGATGGTTCCAAAGATGCTCGATAGATGGGTGGGGATGCTTTTTATTGAGGGCCTTCATGAGAGGCTCAGAGGATTGGTTAAGGCTTTAAAGCCTAAGACCTTATAGGAGGCCATACAACTTACATTGGATCAGGATACCTCACCTCCACCCTCCACATTTCAACAAAACAAAAACTTTCCTAGGAACTCCAAACCCTTCCAATAGTCTTTTAGTCCGCAGAAGGGGAACCCATCTTCTCCTAAGATTGATCAAGAATATAGAAATGAATTGAGAAGGAAGAAGCTGTGTTTTACTTGTAAGGAACCTTGGGAACTTGGTCACAGGTGCCTTGGCAAAGGCAAAGCCCATCTCATTGAGGTGAGCTCAGATGTGGAGGATGAACATATATAGGACATTGATAATGAGGAGGTACATAATGAGCCACCACAGATAGAGCTTAATTCTACTGATGCACAGGCTACGACCAATGTCACTATGGCCACTCTGTCGAGCTATCCTAAGTTCCATGCTTTCAGACTGAAGGGGACTATTCAGGGGCAGCGGGTAGTGTGTTTAGTGGATACTGGAGCAACCCATAACTTTATTGATCAACACTTGGTAGAGAAACGTGGGTTGCAGACAGAGGAATTTTTAGGATTTGGAGTGAAGGTTGCAGATGGTGCAGTGTTGGGATGTACCGGGAGGATTCCTCAACTCAGTATTCAGATGGGAGACTACACATTGACAGATGATTTTTATGTTTTGCCATTAGAGGATTATGATGTAGTTATTGGTATGCAGTGGTTACAGGGGATTGGCAGATATGTCATAGATCACCATAGGATGCAGTTGGAGTTTCTAGCTGATGGTAAGAAGAGAATATTGAGGGCATTGTCAGATGGAGGTCCCAAGGAGGCTTCTTCTCGCAGGATGGAGACTATTATCAGGCACCGAGAAATCTTTTGGGCTACACAATGCTTTATCTCATCGAAGGCACCTTCATCTCAAGATGGAAAAACTTTTCATATAGATATTCAGCAGATTTTAGATAAGCATGGGGTGGTGTTTGGTGATATACCACCTGGTGTACTGCCTGATCGAGGCTTTGAGCATGTGCTAGAGATAGAAGAGGGAGCAAAGCCGGTTATGACCACTCCATACCGCCATCCTAAGGCCTATAGAGACGAGATTGAGAAGACCATCAGAGAACTTTTGGACATGGGATTCATTAGACCGAGTTCTAGTCCCTTTGCTCCTTCAGTAGTGCTGGTGAAGGAGGATGGGACCTTACATTCTTCAAATTCTTTCTTAAAGATGAATTGTGAGATGCAATTATGAATGAGTTCGTAGATTTTGAGCACTCAAATGGTCAAAATGTTGAGGCTCTTCATGATAGTTTTAGGAAGGATGCTCATAGTTGGTGGTACCTCTATGGCCAATTCTTCCAGCAGTTGCAGCCCCTCGCAATCAAAATTCTATCACAAGTAAGCTTAACAATTAATGAGTATTTATTTTTCAGTATTTAAATTTTTTTTTTTTTTAAAATTGAAAATTCTATTTAATAAATATATATGTAATGCCCTTGCTAAATCTGGCCTGACTTTTTTTCAGTTTGAGTTGTTTGGCATTTTGTCAAATACTTGGCATGCATTCACCTTGTAGTCTGATTTTTCTGAGTTTGGACTGATTCTTGGAAGCTGTGTTGATTTAAATGCACTATTTTCTGATTTGGCTTATCATAATAGGTTTGCCAATATAGAAATGAATAGCAACATTTATATAGCATGAAATGCAAACACGACTCATCAAATATTTTCCAGAAATTAAGAACTGAGTCAAAAGTACAGATCACTCTATCATAACACCATTTTCTTCTGAATAAGAGAGGTTAAAAACAATATAACATACCAATACAAGTGATTATGCTGGAAATGTAGAGTTTAGTCCATATTTCAGCATTAACTCTTCCTAAACCCTAGGCACAGCTTTCATTTGTCCTAGAACTGGTATGGCTGTATGGAAAAACAATGGTGCCACCTTCAATCTACAGTTTGAACTTCAAACCCAGCCGCCTCCTCTTCAAACCTTATCATCCCCAGCCAATGTTGTGAAATAAGCTCTAGGAATGACTACAACAGTTTGTATGGCCCCAGCAGAAATACTACGGTCACAGCATGAGAAAGTACAACCCAACAAGAATATGGTATGGTCACAGCATGAGAAAGTACAACCCAACAAGAATATGGTACGGTCACAGCATGAGAAAGTACAACCTGACAAGAATATGCTATGGCCTAGGAATGTGGTATAGCTCCAGTAATAAAGGTGCGACCAAGTAAAACATTCAACAACAAATCTCTTAACTCTCCTGACTTCCTTCCTCAATCTTGATAGGATATGCAAGCATACAATAAGCTCAACCTGGAAATACAATCTCGTAGCTTGAAAACACCTTTTCAATTCAAGCTGAATGTGTTTCCTGAAGTAGAAACACCACTATTCTTTTGACTGTATCTTGCAACAGTGAGAAGAATGTCATTCAAGAGGGATTTTGTCCTCACAAACCCTTTAAGATGAACTCTACAATTAATTCACAAATTATCAATTCAACCAAGCATACTGAAAAAGAACTCTTACGAGTCTTTTATAACTTCCTGGGAGAGCTCACACACTTTCCAGCCAATGTGGGATAAATAAAATACTTCCCATTTTAATATTTAAGTCTCCAAGTACCTTTTAATGAAGGGCAACTTTTAATATTTAAATAACTTCCCTTTTTACTTAAGTCCCCATATCAATAAAGTTAAATATTTAATTTTAACTTTATTGATAAATAAATTAATAACCACAAGCGATTATTAAAAATTCTGGTCGATATCAACAATTACCATTGAAAGGATAATATTCATGAATTCACTGATGATTCAGACCTGGACCAACTGACTTACTATAAATGGTAAGTATGCCAAAAAAAAATCAAAACACCTCAGAATAGTCTGCAACTGAAACTATCTAAGCCAAATATCCCCAAGATCCCGTAAATGTCATGGGTAGCCTACGGGACCATGGAAAAATAGGCTAACGACAACATCATACAATGTGTGCTAGAAAGGGGACATTACAATATAACTTTAAATGTTTTTTTGTCTTCGTAGGTTGCTAGTTCATTTGCATCAAAAAGGAATTGGAGCACCTATTCTTTCATCCATTTAGTGAAGCGCAATAAATTGCACTCAAGAAGATTGTAGAACTTAGTGCATGTGCATTCCAACTTGCGTTAACTTTCACACAAACAACATGACTACAAGCAAGGGGAGACGAAGATGTGGGATATAGAGACGGAGCATACTGACTTGGATGCTTCCACTTCTCAACATATTGCATTTGACGACTCAAAAAGGGAGCACACTATTAGTGCAAGTGGCACCAACATTGCTTGTGGTTCATCTAATGTTCCTACATCATCTAATGTCAATGATGATGATGATGATAATGATTTAGATAAGATGATGATGATGATGATGATGATGACGATGATTATAATGATTTAGATAATCCATTTGATATTTAAAACTTAAAATTTCAAATTTTTAAAACTTGAACTTGATGTTATTATTTTGATATTGAACTTGAAGTTTGAACGAAGAATATTTATCATGCATGTTTTAAAATTTAAATGACATTCAAGTTTTGGTGGTTTTGTTTTTTATATGCTGCTATGTGATATTCTAATTTGCAATGGGAGGCTCTAAGTTGCCGATTTCGGTTCGGATTTTTTGGATCCGGTTTGCTGGTTCGGCTTTTTTTTCTTTGCATGATTGTTGTACTAACGAACACAAAACCCAGAAAATTTAGTTGAACTAGCGAATTGGCTCCTTGAACTTGTTTTCCCCGTAGGGTGTCAGGTTAAGACATTACATAAATGACAGAAGTACACATAATATATGGAACTCACAAGTGTTCTATTGATTTATGCTAAGGCTGTACATACAATGATTGCAATATGTTCCATTACAATAGCATGTCCAAAGACTGGAAATAGATACAATATAAAGGAGTCTGGTCAATTACCCGGTGCCAACTGTCGACAACCGACGGGTTAACTGCCGATGCTAACACAATTTACCTTAATGCTTAATTACCTGACAACATCATCCCCCCCAAAAAGAAATGTCGTCTCCGGACGACAGACAACCAAAATGGGAATGATGTACAAGCAAAACTGAAACCCAAAACAACAAATCACCGGGGAGGGCAAGAGGGCGTCCCTGAAGAAGAAGGCGCTGGTGGTGGTGTAGTGGTGGACGCCAATCGCCCATGCAGCTCGTACACTTGCTCTGTCCTCCTCTTCAGATCCTATTCTGCCACCATTTGCCTCTCCATTGCAGCCTTAACCATATAGGCTGCCTCCAACACCTCCTTATCCTTCTTGTCCACGCTCTCCAGTGCACTGACCAATCGAGTCTCTAATTGCGCTCTGGATGCCCTTTCCTCTTCCAGCTGCATAACCAAGGCAGACTTATCTGCTACTAGAATGTCCATCACTGTCTGAGTCTGTGCCATGGTAGCCTCAACCTCCCGAAACCTGGCAGTTAGCTCCTCTTGAGCCGTCACTGTTGCTACGTGCAAGGCCTCAGTTGTGGATGCCATGTGTTGTGTCCTCCAGAGCTCAAGATAGCCTTTGCAGAAGGCGTGCTCCACCTCTCTCAACAAGGACTGCATTCGGGTCTCGCCAACCCCCTCAGTGAGGCGCCAAGCCTCCAGCATCCCCAGGTTCTTCGTCTCAGGCCACCCGATAGACTCAAAATACCTCCCAAACTCCTCTCTGCATCCTGTGCGGGCAAAAGTCAACAACCTCTCCATCCGCTTGACCATGGCAGCATACTCCTGGAGTCTCGCAGATGTCACCAGCCGCTGTGCTCCTAGAGTCATCTCGGCAATGAACTGCTCAAACTCTCCCGCACCCTGCTGTACTCCCATAGGCACCCCCTCCTCTCTGTAAGGACTGGTTACTCTACCTCCGTCGGGGGTGAAGCAGCCCTCCGAAGCGCCCTACTACTGGGAGAACTCCCTTCCTCGAGGTCAATGATATCCAGGGAATGCATCTCCCTGCCTGGAGATAGAGTGGCCTCCCCTACAGGTGCCACGGGTGTGAGTTGGTAACGGCTCAATCAAGCATTGAGGTCATCGTGGAGAGCGCCTGCTTCCATCATTACCTCCTGCATATAACCTGGCACACCTGGCACATCTTGCTCCTTGGAAGCCCTTGCACTCGCCAAGATACCCGACCCATCCTGCTGAACGGAGGCCACCCAAGAGTCGATTACTGCTGTGGTCTCGACCCTCGATGGTGTCATAGCTATTGTCACCTGAGGCTGCCCAAAGCTAGGTACTGGCACCGTGGTGACTATGCTGACTGTCCCAAATGACCGTGGCATCGCCAACTGACAAGTCTTCGGTAAGTGTGCTGGTGTAAATTGGACTTGAGCCTAGTGCGATGCTAGAATGGCTGGTGCGGACCCTTCCGTGCCTGCGGATTCGACTACCTCCTCTTCAGGCAGCTGATCACCCCCTCTACCTGCCAATCGAAAACTCCCTCCGCTCACCTGGGAGGTCTCGGCTGATTCCTCCCTGCCGCTATCAGCATCCTCCTTTGTGTTAGACTCTTCCATGTCGGACTTCGTTTTTGATATGGCGGGCTTCTTCCTTTTAGTGCCCAGACGTGCCTCCGCGCCATGTGCCAAGACATCCAAGTGCGACCAGTAGAATATAGGCGGTTGGTCCGGTGCAACACGACCTTGTGGCTCCAATGGCTGTGAGCCTGGGGTGATCTGTGTGCGGACTGCATCGAGAAATAACCCAATGGCGTGATGTGGCATGTAAAATTTCTTGTACTGGAGAGTCATGAACTCGTCCATCCTATCTGCCAGCAGTGATGCCCAATCATACACCACTCCGTTGTGCAACCCATTCATCAACACTATTTGTGCGATAGCTATGTCAGACGCGCGGCTGGCACCTGTAAGGCAACTCTTTACTACGGACAACAGGCATCGCCATACTCCTTTCGCCAAAAATGTTTTCTTGACCCCCCTACTCTTTCCGACACTTTTGAGGCTATCTTTTTCTGCCTGTGTGAGTTTATTGCGCAACATCAACTGTAGCAAGGTGGCACGGTTTTCGAGAGTGATTTTCTACGAAGTATCGATCTTTTTTCCTTTCAACCCAGGTATGTCACACACCCTGCTGAACTTGCTTGCCGTGAAAGAAACAGTTATCCGCTGGTGCTGATAGTCAAATACAGGCTGGTGGTGGTGTCTATCATAGCTGCCAATCATGGCACGCAAAACCACCTCAAAATCTTTTATGCAGAAAACTGGCATTTGGATAGCCCAATGTACCTGTGCCTGGGGAAGATTTTTCTTTATTGGGTCGTCGTGAGGTGTCTTCGCCCACCAATTCCTGCAGTCTATTCCATTCAGACCCTCAAACACAATATTGTCCGCTGTTACCTCTTCCTTGTCCTTTGTCGATTGGGTTTTTGGACGATGCTTCCTTCTTTTCTGAGTGCTGCTCATCCTGAGTCTGCCTGCAATACGCACACTAGATGGCAAAACTCGCTTGCCTGTGTCTGCACTTGATTTTGAAGTTCTTCGCCCTCCCTGTAACTTGTCTTCTAACGGCTGCAACCGTTTTCTCCAATCAGCCTTATTCTTGTTTGTGTCCATTGATTCCAGATTAATTCTCTTAATCTGCTTTTATAGAGTTTTTAACCTTCTTGCACGTGCCACGCCCTTCCTTCCAAATGTTAGCGTACGGTGTACAGTTGTGGCATGCGGTGTACAGCTGTGGCGTGCGGTGTACAGCTGTGGCGTGCGTGGACGATCTTCGGTTCTCCTTCCGCGATTTCTTTCCTGCCGTACGGGTGTGCGGGGTCTGTAAGCAAAAATCCTTTTTGCAATTCTCTGTAGATGCTGGTAGCAGGTTCCGGAGTTAAGTCTTTCTGGGCGCCATAGGTATATATGGCGTGCGGGGGCATCTGCCTCACTGCACGGTGGGCATGCGGCCCCACTGTACGGCGAGTGCCACCGTACGGTGCACTTTTTTTTCTTCCTTTTTTTTTCTTCCTTTTTTTTTCTTCAGGCCGTACGATCACCTGTTGTACGGACTCGTACGACCGTACGCTTTTTAATATTTTTTTAATGACTATTTCTTCGGGAGGAGGATTCGGGATCGGTCGCCCGTCTCTGTTCGTGGTATTGTTTTAATTTCGACCCATTGACGGCGTTTGGCATCTCCTTCCCGTCGAGCGTCCACAACTTAATCGCCCCGTTGGCATTGACCTCTCGTACCTTGAAGGGGCCTAGCCATCGTACTTTAAATTTTTCGGGTTTGATTTTGTTCCTTCCATTGAATTTCAACACTAATTGCCCCAGAGTAAACTTCATTCGCCTAAGATGCTTGTCGTGCCAGACCTTCCTTCTTTGCTGGGCTGCTTCTGTGGCCCATTGTGCCATCATTCTTTTTTCCTCCAGCTTGCTCAAGGTATACAACCGCTCTCGGAGACTCTCCATGTCGCCTAGTCTGTTGTCAATGGCGATCCGAAGACTCGGCACCATGAATTCCACTGGCACCACCGCTTCCTGCCTGAACATTAACTGTGTAATGTCCCCACTTTGAAATAAAATTTAATAATAAATGATAATAATAAAATTAAAATATTTAAAATTAAATTAAAATATAAAATAATATAATATAATTAAATATGATTAATAAAAAATTAATTAAGTTAATGAAAAGTCAAAAGACATGAAAGGAAAAGTTGTGACTCCCTCAACATTGAGATATAAAAGGGAGAAGAGAACCTCATATGAGAGGGGGGATAATTTGGAAATGAGAAGTGCAGATCTAATTTAAATAATAAGTGCAGATCTAATTTAAATAATAAGTGCAGATCTGATTATGAGAGGTTGTGTCCCTTTCAAAGGGCAGAAATAATGAAGAGTTGCACTCTATCAAAGGGAATGGTGAAAGGGTGTGTCTCTTGCCAAAGGGCATACATGATGAAGAGGTGTGACCTCTCCCTCACATTGAGAGATATAAAGGAAAGGAATCAAAAGCATCTAGTAAGAGCACCATGGATCAGATCAGATCAGAACTGTTATTAAGTTACAGGCAGTAACTTCCTTGTTCTTGGTCGTATGCATGGGGATGTGTTTAATAAGTATCCTTAATATATGAAGCCCAATAATGTTCTTATGCAGAATTAATAGTAATACTAATATGGACTGCAATATGTATGATAGTCATACTTAATTTCATATATGTATTCATAATACATAAGAAATATATATACTTATAGTCTAAATCATGTTATTACTTTCCGTATTTAAGAAGATGGGATTGAGATGTTCCAAAGAGGGGCAGTCTAAATCCAAGCAATAGGTTAAGTCCCAAGATAGGGTGGGGATCAGCGACCAATAAGCCTTAAGGGTATAGACCCAAGATAGGTAAGGGCTTGGATCTGTAAACTTTGAGGGAACCTATTGTAGTTGGTCTCTAAGCGCTTTGGTAACATATGTAAACCCTTCTCCCTTAAAACTGAAGTAGTAGCAGGGTTTGATATCTATATTAAGAACTATGAATAATGAAATTAATCAACTAATGAGGAAAATAGACAAGCACTTGTTAATAACTTATTGAAGAAAATCTATCAATTTTAGTATATTTAAATGGATCATGTAGGGTTTGATACAATCATATTTAATTATATTATATTATTTTATATTTTAATTTAATTTTAAATATTTTAAATTTTATTATTATCATTTATTATTAAATTTTATTTCAAAGTGGGAACATTACAAACTGGAAGGGGGTCTGTCCTGTGGTGACCTTATACGTCATCCGGTACGCCCATAGTATCGATGGTAAGCTTTCCTCCCAATCTTCCTTCTCCACTCCGCAAGACTTGTAAATCACAGAGACAATTATTTTGTTTGTCGCCTTGGCTTGCCCATTCACCCAAGGATAGTAGGGGCTTGATAAGGAGTGGAATATCTTGAACTCCGTCGTGAACAACCAGATTATATGATTGACAAAATGTCCTCCTCGGTCACTCATCAATTGGATTGGAATCCCGTACCGTGTAATGATTTGCTCGTAGATAAACCTTGCCGTACTGACGACCGAATTGTCTGGCAGAGCCCGTGCCTCGACCCACTTGGTCAAGTATTATGTGGCCACCACGATGTATATGCACTGTCGGGCTCGACTTGCCTTCAAAGGTCCGATGAAATCCAACCCCATCGTTCAAACAGTTCTTGGGCATTGGACGGGTTGAGGGGCATAAAATCCCTCTTCAGCGGCCTCCCCGCCCGTTGGCATGTGTCACAGCTCGTCACCCACTCCTGGGTGACATTGTGTAGTGCCGGCCACCATAGCCCTGCCATTAGAACTTTCTTGGCCGTGGTGTCGGGCCCCATGTGCCCTCCTGCCGGGCCTTCACGTTCTTCCCGTAAAACACCTTGAATTTCTTCCTCTAGGACACATCGCCGTAGGACCTGGTCAAGTCCCATTTTATACAAAATGCCATTAATGAGTTGAAACGTCTTACTCCTTAGTACGAGCTTCCTTCGCTCCCCTGGTGGCATCTCTCTAGGGAATTGTGATGTCGACAGATATTCCCCGATGCTTCTGTACCAGGTAGGAAGAACAACAATGCAGAATAAGTGGGCATCTGGGAAGTCTTCATTTACTCCTTCCGCTGGTTGCCTTGACTTGATTCTAGATAGCTGGTCGACTATCACATGGCTTTTCCCAGGTTGTACAATAATGTTGAATGTAAACTCCTGCAGCAGTAGCAACCATCGGCTGATTCGCCCCTGAATGATTGGCTTATTCACCAGGTACATTAACGCTTGGTGGTCCACATAGAATGTGAACGGCGTAGCCAGTAAGTAATGTCTAAACTTCTGGATGGAGTACACCATCCCCAAGGCTTCCCTCTCTGTCGTACTATAGTTTTTTTCCGCCTTTGACAGGAGTCTGCTCGCGAAGTATACCGGGTGATCTAGCCCATGATTGCCAACCTGCGCCAGTGTGGCCCCTATGGCAAAATTTGATGCGTTGACGTGTACATGGAACTCTTTGTCCCAATTCGGATATGTCAGGATTGGCGCACCTACCAACCGTGACTTCAGTTTTTGGAAGGCTTGTTCCTGAGCCGTCCCCCATGCGTACTGTTCACCTCTCCTCGTCAGCTTGTCCAGAGGGCAGGATACTTGAGCAAAATTTTTGATAAACCGCTTGTAATACCCTATGTGTCCTAGGAAGGATTGACTCCCGTGACATCTGATGGTGCCTCCATTTCCGCTATCACCCAAATCTTGTCCGGGTCAGTCTTGAGTCCAGCCTTACACACACTGTGTCCTAATAGCTTCCCTTGAGGCACCATGAATCTGCATTTTTTGGGATTGAGTTTAGAACATCAGATGAGAAATCCTTCGTTAGTGTCTTTTCCCCCTCGAACAATTCTTCGGGTTCTCTGTCAGGGTCACTCGTTCCTTTTGGTAATGGTTGTCCTATTATCCGTGTGCCATGTAGTATGTCCTTTTCCCGTTGCTCCTAGGTTTTTACTTAGGCAACGACGCCAAATGTTTTCCCCGTAGGGTGTTAGGCTAAGACATTGCATAAATGACAGAAGTACACAGAATATATGGAACTCACAAGTGTTCTATTGATTCATACTAAGGCAGTACATACAATGATTGCAATATGTTCCATTACAATAGCATGTCCAAAGACTGGAAACAGATACAATATAAAGGAGTCTGGTCAGTTACCTGGTGCCAACTGTTGACAACCGACGGGTTAACTGCCGATGCTAACACAATTTACCTTAATGCTTAATTACCTGACAACAGAACTCAAAGCTGAACCAGCTCCTCGAACTCGAAGCTGAATCGGAATGGGAACCGGAATCAGCTACTTAGGGTCTTCCCCTTGTAAGTTACATTGAATTTATAGAAAAAGTTCCAAAGTGAATTAAAAAATATTTTATTGTTCTTTTGTGGTCCCCACACCACACAGCCCTAAATGAGATATTGTAATGTCCTGTTATTTTATTATTTATGAAGTAGGAACTTTTAACTTATAAGAATCAATTGCAAGAGACTTCTTTCCTCAATTTCACTATTAAATAAAGTAAATAATAATAATCAATACAAGAAGGACTTGATACACAATGATTTCCACTTGATATGAAGTCAATCTCACTGCTATTTCTGAATTAACAATTAGGTGTATGCAAATGATCTTGATCAATATATGTGTGCACTAAGTATAATGCCACTTATTTTATCTATTAATGGATTATCTCTGCTTTTCCTGATATGTTTGATGATGTGTATGCAATGATCCACCTTATGAAGATAGCTACAAAGCTATATAAACTGCTATCTCAGATATTCCAATGAGAATGTGCAGATGTAAATATTGGTACCACCTTGCTGTGATACGTTGCTGTTCCTGGTGTTAAGTTATATGCTTGCAACAATATATACGGATGCTGTGTCTGATTTGGAGATGATAGCATGCAACAAATAAGTCGATTGCTGTTTCAGATCTGGGCAATATTAACTTGCAATGTGATTGGTGCTGTTTCAGATGTATTGCTGACTGGAATATGCACATGACATTGGGCCTTCGGCCTGCTCGCCACGAGCTCTTCCAAAACTGGAAATAAAGGATAAAACACAAAACCTATGCTGCCTGATTGAGTGTGTTTGAATGCATTCTTATACCTTGCAAGGCGGAGGAGTTGCATCTCATCATATTGATAAGACACATCTTCTTCCCATGTTTCTCTTCATAACAAAGATTAGTTTATGGTGTAGATCGTGTCCCTTTATTAAATCGCACATGTTTATCACAATTTCTGATTAATACTTATAATCTAATTAGTCTATCTTCATAACAACTCCTTGCTTACTTAACCATCAAGATCATGACTAGTCACTAGTTAATCCCATCCTTTGATTATTTCTTTATCATTAATCGATACCCTTAATGTAACCTCTTTAAGTTGCTGTTTTAGCATAAATAGCTGCTTGTCCCATACTAACCAAATTGCTGCTACATTGATGATTAATATTGGTCACTTATAGTCATTCTTACTTCTTGATTGGAAGCCACAATAAGTCTTTGTTGATTCGATCAGTGCCTTCTTCTGATCTTGATCATTAACCGATGCATTCAAAGGTTTCACCAATATACTGAATTGATCTTTGCTTTGGTGTTATCTTTTTATATGCCTGCCTTAGACAATTGATCTATTTGATTACTGATAATGTCTTAAATGTAGTAATCTTTGTGGTTTTAACCAATGAAGATGCTCTCCATACTCGGTGCGATCGACATGTTGCTCACTAGCCTTCTTGGATTGGTGATCATTATCTTGGACTGATCCTTATTCCTCCTAAAATAACTAGGAAATTTCGTCTTAATCATAAGACTTCACGATTTTCCAAATATCTTATTTCTAATGGTTGTGTACATTTTACTTCTAGCTATCAACTTGCTATATATCTTTACTTTCTACTAACTTATAACTGGCTATAAGTGTTCAAGGACTGCCACTCCTTGACCTCAATAGTACTTTATTGTCTTTATGCTACTAGTTTAAGGATGGGGACATCACAGATATTTTGGTCTATAAAACAACAAATTTTCAAGCTCCTTTTTTGATGTATTATAGTTACATGTTTTTAGGGTTGACTTTGCAAGTAGTTTTAAGCCATTTCAGTTGGCAAAATAGCAGGGTTTTTAAGATAAAATCAGGCTAAACAATACCTAGGATTTCGTGCTCCATTGTTACTTCTAAAGGGGTGTTGCAGTTTCAAGACGATGGTTTTCTATCATTGAAAACAACAGTTTTTAATTGTTTTTCGAGTCACAAAATTGGAGGTTAGCAACATATAATGCCCAAAATTTTAGTCTTATTGAGACAACCTCCTTTTTCATCTCAATTCAATTTCAGGAAATTCTTTCTCTTGTGTCAACCATTACAATCTTGAGACAAAGGAGATAGACTCATTGATTGCACAAGTTATTTGCAAGCTTGGGGTTAGTGTCATATTTGCTATGTTTTTGTCTTTTTGTAGTTGGAACTTTTAGCCTTTGGGAATTTTGTTGTAAATCTAAATGTTATGTATTAAGGATATATAATGTATATGATGAACGACTTATTAATGTTTTCATATGAAAATTTTAAAATTTTCCCATATTTTTAAAATTTCTTTATTTTTTTAACCCTTGCCATCCCTAAAAATGGTCTCCAAAAAATTTGTCTTAGAAATGTGCCCCCCTTTCCCCTGCTGTTCCCATCCTAGAAACTTGGTGGAACATAGTTTATTTCTCGATTTCTTGATTATTTTGTAGAGACAGCATACACAAAAGAAAAAGAAAGCAATAAAAGAAATTTGGACAAGAAAAAAATTCCTAACAAGAAGGCAAAACTAGGAAAAGACAAAAATGGATTGAAACCAAAATAAACATCTATATACATTCATTTGTCAGGAATATGAGGCGATTGGAAAATAAAGATCAAGTTATTGACGATTTGTAGGTAGAGCAAATTTGACCATCTATACTCTCTAACTTGAAACTGATCTCGCCCAAGATTTTAGAAATGTGATATGGCCCCAAATGTTGGTGAAATTGGGTATTTAGCACATTTTTGTTTATAAATATTAAAAATGTTTAAAAAAAATTAGTTTTCTATAATTTTTTGTTTGTCCAAATTTCTTTAGTGATTACATTTCTATGGTTTTAATAGTCATTATGTCAAAACTTTAGATATAGCTATGTTTAGCTCATTGCTGTTTTCATTTAGTGTTCTAAACTTCTACTCTTTGAAATCCATAATGAAGTCAGCTATAAGTGATACTTTTTGAGCTTTGGTTAGTTTTGTAATTCAAGGATAATGGCTTTTAACAGTATTGCCCACCAGTTATATGGTTTATCTTTATTGAAAGACCAGGTACATTCTGTTTGCAGAAATAGTTTTCTTTTGCAACAACTTTGTGTTAGTTGAAGATATATTCTGTCTAATTCTTTTTTCCTATCACTGTCAAGAATTGGTCATATGTTTTTGTCATGGACTGGTTAACTTTTCAACTTGCATTTTGTTTCCTTCTAATGGTGATTCCATACAATTATATATGCATTTGCAGGAGTCTTGCATTCCAAAATTATGCACTGGTTCAATCGGCAGGACACTATCTATTCCAGTCAAACTCGTTTTTGTCAGAAAGAATGGCTTGCAAGAAATTTGTTTAACTTTGCAGATAGCTTTGTGAATCCTCAGAAACATAACCTTATTGTTCCTTGCAATGATGAGGAAGTGGATGCTTGGTATGTTGAAGCTAAGAGATGGGCAAGATTACTTTGCCTTGGACTATTAGAAGTGTGTCAGTTTTCAAAAATACTCCTGGTAAGATTCTAGTCAATTTATATGTTCACTTATATTAAGAATTTGAGCATATGGCTTGCATTTCAGTCATAATAACATTTTCTTATTGTACTTGAGAGATCTTACTGTTTTTGAAGGCTTCTCAGACAAACTTTCAAGTGTTGACCAAATGATTGGCTAAGAAAATGAAGTTTAAGACATTTGACATGATATCATTTGTTCCTTATACCAGTGGTCTTTATGAAAGTTGTTGAAACTTGTTATGACACTGTAGTGGTGAGTTATTGATGGTTGTTATGCTGAAGATATTTAATGTTCACTATTAAATACATTTCTTCCTTTTTTCTAGGGTGTAGGAATTGATATCTGAAACAAGATGCAACTACTTGATGACTTGTAAAGACAGATATATAAAGACAGTTATGTGTTTTCCAAGTAAATGCTATAGCCTAGTGTTATGATCTATATACCAACTTCGCGTATTTCTGGTGATGTACCCATACCAAATCAGACATTGGTGCTAGAATGTAGCGATTTTTATTTGTACCATATTTAGTGACTATCTATAGATAGGAATGCATGACTTTAAAGGCATGCATATGAATTGTCATAGATAATCATGCATAAGATATATATAGGATGAGTGGAGATATCTACTGATAGGAGTATATATTTCTGCTGCGTGCACACCAATGGTGATGTTCCCAATACACAGAGCAAGCAATGAGTTTAGATGAAAAAAGAAGAGGATGATGATGGACTAGGTCCAGCACCATCAACCATGCAGAAAGAAGACATGCCACTAGCCAAGCTTGTGGTTGACAAGGGTAAGTGAAAAATGTTTGGCTCTCCTTTGAAACAAGTTGAAAGGAATTGCACCAAGGGCATTGAGACTAGGGACCAAGAGGAGCAACCATGGGCCTCTCTACATAAAGTGCCTTCTCTTGTCTCTAAAAAGTGTTTGACACAAATACACACTCATAAGTTCTAGTTTTACAACCTTCTGTACAAACAACCTTGACACGAGTAGCCCCTCAACAACAAGAAATGATTATGCTTGATTCTTCTGAAAGATCCCTGATGGACCCCTTCGCTGATCTGCTGTAGCTTTTTAATTATTTTAATTGAATTTCCTGTTTATTACTATAATCCTCCAGAAATAGATAGAAGTTGTAGAAGGTTGAATTCTTTTTATGTTTTGAAAGTTTTTCAGCAAGTAATAATTGAAGAACAAGTACATGAAAAGAGTACTGGAAATAAATGTTCATACACAGCCAAATCAGAATCTTACCTAGCAGATTTCTGATTATTTAAATCAAATAATTATTCAGATAGTGATTCCAAACAATTCCAGGAAGATTACAATAAGCAATGAGTCCAACCTGGATGAAGAGTGAATACTGTAATCAAGGAGGCTATGGCAAACGCCCAAAGCTCTTACATAGCTCTACGTGGGAAGAAAAACGGCTGCAAAGTACGGCCGTACGACTGTTAGTTGACGCCAAGCTGAAAACCCCAATCTCCACGCTGAACCCTAACTCTGTCCACTAAATCCTCCAAAAAAGATGTCGTACTAACTCTAAGGCACTGAAAACTGAATGCAAGAACCAAATAACCACTGTGTTGGGGGCTACGTCCCAGACAGGCAAGACCCTGGGGTTTTCGTCCCAGATGTTGAATTGCTCTCCAGAGCAAATTCTCCAAATCAAAGATGAAATGTGTAAAAGATAATAATGAACAATTTGGTCTTCATCTCCTTATATCTCCTTTCCTTTCCAAGCCAAACCCTAAAAGGGAGTAAAGTTGGCGCATTTTGAAAAGAGTGTTATTTTCTAATTATGGCGTCAACTATAGGAAAATAACACTAAATTTCAAATAAATAGCTTCAGGCATCCAAAAAGACGCCGGAAGGTGAGAATCATGTAGCAAAGTTCAAGACCTTTCCAACGAGCTATAACACATAGGCATATCAACCCAGATGAAGCCAAAAACCGCTTATTACTCCGAAATGACTAAATACATAGCCTTATTTTAATTTATTTAATCGCTAACTTAGGAAATATTTAAATATATTAAAATATCTCCAGATATCCAATAATAGCCCAAAATAACCAAACAATCATGAATATAACTTTGTCACCTATTTGTGACCGATGCCGGAAAAGCTGAGCTAACTGACAGTCCCATCCCTAAAATCTAGGGATGCTCCTAGAAACTAGGAAATACACCCAAACTTCCTGAAACTGAAACCATGACATGGTCTCGTGGAACCTCCAATATGGGAACTCCCACAACCTCCTAAAAAATAGGGAATCTCCCTAAAATCAAGGAACTGCTCCCAATGGCCCTCAAACTGTCTGAAATGCCAACTCCGGATATTGAATACCCTGCATGAGTCTCTATCCACCACTACCAGCCTACGAGATCCAAATAATAGACCATCCAACTACTCTTCTCCTATCACCTAGAAAGGGGACATTACATCTTCTATGCTTTAATCACAAGCCCCATTTTTAGAAACTCCAAAGTGCATTGGTAGGATCAAGCGCAACTACAAAAGCTAGTGTCAACAAAATAATTGCTTGATCTGCTCAGGTAGGATGCTATGGTGTGGGGACCTTGTGACAAGTTGACAAGGCACAAACTGGAGCTTGTCAATCTTAAATGATTTAGGTAGACTTTCTTGCTGATAAGGCTCACAAAGAGATTTTGGCCAACAAATTAAATGTTTGTGACACTCTCTAGATATTTGTACTAAGCTCCATAGCCACAGTTGAAATTGGAGCCATTGGAACTTAGAGATCTATGCACGTGCAATTATTATCACTTATTGGGATCCATCATGACAATTCAAAAACTGCATGCTTCATGTTGTTAGGTGCCATGCAGTTGAAGCAAAAGGTACATGAGATGAACTACCTAAAGGTGGACCTCACCAAAATGCAGGTAGCTTATCAAGCAGAGTAGATCAGGCAAGCATCCTGAGTATGTAAATATCTAGTAGTGTTGCACATTCAACAACTCAGTTACGCTCCATTGAAGATTTGACACAAACAAAGAAGGAGATCACTTGGTATATGCTTTAAGCCAACCAGCATTTAGTTGCAAGACACCATCATCATTTGCCTAGATGTATAATAGGAGCTATGATACATAAGCAGATTTTCAAACTAGACATGAGTTTAGAGGTTCATGTTGGTGTCTTCAAAGTATTGAACACTCCATTGATGGTTCCTTTGTTGATGCACAAAGAATTATGGCATGCTTGAAAGAGTTGGATGAAAAGGATAATCAGCTAGCTGAGGAAAAGAAGTACGTCGAAGTAGTCACTAGGGTTGTAGAAGGAAAGAAGCAAAACAATAAAGAGAGGATAAAGGAAGACAATGAGAGGATGGAAAAAGATTTGAGGAAATGAGAAGTGCAGAAAGGTTGTTGAGGAGGAAGAGTGTTTGAAGAAAGAAGAGTTGCTATGCAAATAGCAAGAAGCAAAAGAATATGCTAAAGCAATTGCGATAACTAGTGCCAATGTTTGTAGAATATAATGAGCTCAAGGGTTAGTTGATTCATGAAGACATACCTGATGTGCAATTATATATCCTTAACCAACACAGTGTAACATTCTTAAGTGCACGGTAGTGGCTTGAGCTTCAGGCACTCTCGTGTTTGCCTATGTAAACTCCAAATTCTGATGTCAAGAGCTAGTGGAGTGAAATGATTGAAGGAGAAGCTCAAACAATTGATTGTATTTGATTATGATTGTATCCTAATCATCACAACCACATTGAATTGGAGGAGTACTTGGCATCCAAACTCACACATTGGATAAATGAGTTAGAAGTTTTAACACTTTTCCACAAATGTCTTTGAGCTTATGCATTTTAATTTTTAATTGTCCCATTGTTTATCTATTATGTTCATGTTATAAGCACAAAACACATTATTGCACTAGGATTGTGCTATATTTAGTGGCTTCCTATACGTAGGAATGCATGACTTTTCGAATGTGCATATTGTAGTGTCTACCATTTGTTTTTTTAATAAAATCGTAAATTTTTCAACCTTAGATCACATACATTTTGTCAAATAGTTGGCAGAACATTGAAGCAATCATTTTTTTTTAATTAAGTGCTTAGGAATAGCTGCAACTATTTTTTATATCAACAAAATGTCAAAAACGGAATTCTTAAGAAGAAGGGTCCCAAGTTTTCAAGCTTGGGCTTGTAACTTCTGAGCTGTTGGTGTGTCAAAATACATGTCAACAATTTCTTGATTAACAGATAATCCAATTGACATGCAAACTTTGCAAATTCTTTGATAAATCTTCAGTAGCATCCAACATGTTCTAAGACTAAAGGTGATCCGGCTTGCCAAATATCATTTTGAATGGGCAATTTGCTATTTACCTTGTTAAAGCCAGTTTTCATGCCAACATGCATATAAGAAGTTCAAACAGTTTCCCATGCAGTACCAGTGATCGACAGCTCTTTGGATTGAAATAGTCTTGCTTTCCAATACAAACACATACATCAGGCTAATTCTTGTAAATGACCATCATGTTGTCCATGAATACACCAATTGTCTAAAAAGGTCTTAAAACTCTTAAGTAAAAATTTCCTTAGAAATAAACAAAATTGTTTGTTAAAATATAGCTGGTCTGTACATAGCCCAAATGGTAATCTATTATATAAAACTCAAGTACAATAATTGTTTTTAGTTTTATCTTTTTAGTGTACATGAATCTGGCTATACCCAGAAAATCCATCCAAAAATGAATACGTTTGTGGCTTCGTACTTCTGCTACTTCCTTCAAACTTTTATCTGTAAATTGTGTTGGGAGCTGCGTTTCAACTTGATTAAACTTTTCCTGGTGTAGAATTGTGTACTTGGTCCTACAGTGCTTCCCATTCTAATGCAAGCTGTGATTGAAGAGTTATGTTAGAGTACATCTATGTAGTCTGTTTCACTGGATAATCAATGCTGTGCTTGGTAATAAGGAATCAGTATTTGTCTCCATTTTGAATATGAATTGGTTCACTACCGCTGGAGTAATAAAAGTTTCCTGGCTTCTGCTAACTGTTACTCTTTTCAGAATAGGACAATGGAATGGCCAATGCAAAAATGTAGACAAAATTAAGTATCTTTTGCATATAATATGATTTGGTTTCATTTTTTCATTCGAGTGATATTGCTTTTGCATTTAATATTTGTGTCATATTTTCAACACAAGTATATCGTCTTTTCTATCATTTGATAAAAAAGTTATGATTGAAGAGAGTTTCCCATCTTAATGTAAGTAGTGATCGAACAGAGTTATGTTAAGAGTACATCTACGCAGTCTGCTTCATTGGATAATCAATGCTGTGCTTGGTCCAAAGGAATCAATATTTATTACCATTTTAAATATGAATCGCATCACTACCACTGTAGTAATAAAAGGTTCCTGGCTTCTGATAACTGTTTCTCTTTTCAGAATAGGAAAATGGAAAAGTATGGTGAATATAAAAATGTAGACAATTTTATTATGTTTTGCATATAATATGGTTTGGTTTCATCTTTTCATGTGTATTATATTGCTTTTGCATATAATATTGCTGTCATATTTTCATTACAAGTATATCATCTTTTCTATAATTCTTAAATTGTCATATAATGCAAAATACAAAGGGTATGGTGAAGGATTTCTAGTTGTATTTCAAAATCTTTTAGGACTGCCTATATTTAAAAACTAAGCTGATTTTTCCTTATGTACTAGTTCTAGGCCTGATCTATTGTTCTCCTTATTTTAGCAGGTGATCCAAAGTCGTGCTTGTGAAATTCATCAATGTGCTAATAGTTCATACTTTATACCAGTCAAGCTTCTGCTGCTCATTTTAAGTGTAGTAAAAGAATGTCAATCTCAACAGCAGTTTTCTGAAAGTACTCAAGGTAGAAGATTAAAAAATAGGAGCAAGGAATTATTGGATTTGTTGGGAAAAGAGAAGTTAACACGATATGATATGCTTGCCATAACTGTTTCCAACACCGTCCTTTCAATATTGGTGAGTTGGCATTCATTTGTGAGTTTTAGGCCTATTGTGCTTATTTTTGTCTTTACAGGGATATACCATAGCATAGAAGTTTGACAGTTATGCTTAAAATACAATTCTACAGGGTGAGCTTATTTCATATGCAAGGTCATCATTTACAATATTTTGGCATGATTATTCATGGGATGGACCTTTACCTGATTCAGTAACTGGAAAACTTGGAGGCCCATGTCAAAGGCGATTGCCATCTTTAGCAGCTTCATCAGTCTTGCAAGCAGTACGTTCTTCCTCCTCCTTAATTGGACTGAAGTCCAAAATATTTATATTCAATCATTATATAAGCAAGTTTTCATTTCTAAATGGTCTCAGCTTTTAGGTTAAAAGAGAATTTATTACATATATTATACATAAAGTTTCTTTGGCTTGCAATATTATCATTAGAAAGGAACCTAAAAATCAATATTTTCTCAAGAAAACATGAAAGCTAGAGTGCACATATTTCAGTCTTGCTAAACAGGGAGAGTTCTGCCATTAAGAATGAAAGAAGATAGGTAAACCAGAACACAACAATGAAGGTTATAATGGGTAGCCAAAGGAAGGCTTAAAATATATCGTTATGATCATCTTGTCATAGAAAGTTTGTTATTTACACTATTATAAGTTCATTTTATCTACTTTTCTCTTTTAAGACACTTTTTGTAAGAGAAATTGAAAAAGTTGATTAGGATGGAACCATTGTATCTTCCTCCACTGTTTTTTCTAGAAGTGGCTATGCAGCCATATAAATTGCCAGAAATACATTTATAAAGAAGTGCATCGGGGGATGTGCCTCTTATATTTCTGACTATTTATATGTTTGCATAGCTAGTTCCGTTTTTTCTCATCTATTTTTTATTTTTCCATTATTGAGATCTAATTTACTGAATCGTTTAAAGATAACCTTGTTTTCGAGTACAAGCTGTACCCAAATTGGGTACCAATTGGAATCGCTAGCGGAATCCAGTAGGGTTCGAGTTTTCTTTGGTGGCACTTTTAACTTGAATCCAGTCAGCGTCTGAATTTTTAAAGTCATTTTTTAAATTTGTGATAGATGAAACCCTTCATAAACGACCATAATATTTCTTGTTTCATGTGTTTCAAAAACACTTATAGGAAAAAATTGTGATTTTCCGTAGCAAGGTGTGCACCCAAATTTTTTTATAGTCATTTTTAATGCTGATATACAACATCCACCATGCCAATTCGGGCAATGGAAATAGTCAGCCACAAGAAAGAAACATTGGTGATGCAAAGCAATTGCTTGGATAAGAACGATTGGACAACAAAGAATCGTCAAGGTGATCCAAGCAATGTGGGAAGCGAATAAAACTCATCGTAAAATCTTCAAAAGAGATCGAGAAAGTATGAATAGCAGGGAAAGAGAAAATCGACCATTGTAGGAGAGGTTGTAGATAAAGAATGAGGATGCCTAGACTTTCAAAGCCTTTGGTGTTTGAAATATTTAATACTTGCTGAATTAGAAGTATGGCTCCCCAAAAAACACAACACCTACTTGGTAAAAAGTCCGTTGAGAAACACCCACATCTCCGTCCTGTTGATGTGTTTTTTATGCACCTCGAACATAGAATAAAATACCAAGGTATTCTATCCTCTCTTGAACAAAGAAACCTTATATGCTGAATGATATGATCAAATAAGGAAACTCCAAGGTTTACAATGCAAACTATGCGACTTAAATGTTGTGGATAGACTCAGTGAATTTGATGTGATTTTGCTGGAATCACAAAGGGACTTACATTTTGCTTCAACTTTGTTGGAACTTAAGATCTAACTTAACTTTGGAAAACAAAAGGCAAAAGAGATAAGGGTTAGGAAAGCTAATCTAATCCTAAGAATGTAGGAAATGATTGTTGAATCGGTGACACCAAACCAAGATTTGTTTCACCATTTAGGAACAACTACACAAAGGTGGTGCAATCTCCTAAGGATAAGCAATTGATTTTCATATCACCAATGCACACCAACATTATGAACAATAAGCTTACAATGATTGAATTTAAGCTTTTAATCAAGTTCACTTTGACCGCGCACTGTAATTTGCAATCAACAATCTCCAAGTGGTATGAACATAGGTTCACCATTTATCAATAAGAATGTCTTCCATTCATCTAATTAAGATCTACGCTATGAAAAGTAGAGACCATGCAACAAGTTGAAATAGCACACCAAAATCCACCATAACTTCAATGAAGAAGGTATGTTAATTACCACAAGCTTTGGCGACAATCTCCTTTTCTCCTACTCTACTCTATCTATCTGGCTATTATCTATTATCTATTAACCTTTACAATGAGAGATTTGGGACTTATATAGAGGACTCTTTACAACTCAATGGCTTAGATCGATTTGAGATCAATGGCAGGGATTCAACAATAAAACCCTAATTAGGGTTTGTTACAACAAACTCCTTGGCCAATGAGAAAATTACATCATTTAGGACATATGTCCTTTGAGTACTAGCCAATAGGAATTGAGGTTAGGTACATAAAATAATATTTGATGAAGCATCATGTGTCACTTGCTCCTTGATTGGATGAGTCAGGTTTGTTGAACTTGGATGTGTTGACTTGGAATAACCAGATTAGTTGAATGATGAATTAACGCCACCTCAGTTTGCTCCCCATGTAGATCATATCAAAGTGTTTGTGATTGAGCACTATCTCTTGATACTCCACATTACCCAATTGCTTCGTGTGATGTGGTGGATCTTATTCCCAAATTGCATTATCTTGATCAAGTCGACCTTCTAACTTTGATCAAGTCTTTTGAAACTATCTTTCCTTGATCACATTTCACTTTCAATCTTGACACTGGGGAATCCACCTCTTGGTGATACATTAGATCCTTCATCTTGAATTCCTTGTCTTGGATTGCTTCCCTATTGTACTAGCAGTGATCCAGAAATCCAAGATTGTTGTAAAATATCCTTCATTGTAGAGTAATGTCTTGAACTTGAACACCTTGAACTCGATCATCTTATTTGTCACTTTTGGAGTGTGAATCTTGTCCTTCCTTGCATTGTTAAACTTGAAGTCTTCATGTTGCTGAGTCTTGATGCATCATTCTTCATCTTCTTGCATTCCTTGACATTATCCTTGTGGATCCTCATGAAGTCCTCTTGATTGGGTGGAAAAGTCCTTCAGTCCATACTCTTCCTTATTTCTTGACTGTTAGTAGCCTAAGTGGATTAGGTTGTAGTATAGAGAACATCAATATACAATTTATCATACCAGAGCATAGTAAAACATTAGCATGGAACCAATAACACACAACACAGTATACCAAGATATATTCATGTAACACAGATTTCTATCATATTCCTTTCCAATCCAATATCTCCCAAATGTGCTACAAGTTTACAATATAAAGAGTTTGCGGTTGGTTAGGCCATCAACCGTCCGGCAACTAATTACCCCGCAGATATAACTTAATACTATTGTTTTCTTTTAAAGCATTACAGAAAGCCTTATTTACTAATTAACCGGCTTACATCATCCCTCCCCAAAACTTGTTCGTCTTCCCGACGAGCACAAACAACAAAATAACAAAAACTATCTACTTAGAGGGACAAGAGGACGTCCCTGTTCCCGTAGGGGTCCGCTCTCAGAGGATCTTTAGATCTCTTTCGGCAATGAGTTGTTTCTCCCGAGTTGCTTTCAGAAGCCTTAGTGCATCCATTTGGTCTTTCTTAGAGGCAGCCAACTCCTGTTCCTTTTCCAGCCTCGTGGTTCTCTCTTGAACCATTTCTTTCTCTAGAGCATTGATCCTTTCTTTCAGCTCACTCTCTCGCTGTAGGGCTAAGGTGTGGTTTCCTTCCATTTTGCTCGCTTTCCAGGTCACCCCCTGGAGCTGTAAGAATGTAGTACGGAAAGTCCGTTCCATGGAAGTGATGGCTCCCATTACTTTCTGATTACCTCCTGTATGCCCATTAAGGATCTGTGGTACTCCCCAGTCTGCTACCATCTCCGGAGTTTCCGTCTCAGGCCACCCTTGGTTCCTAATTTTCTCTGAGAACTCCCTCTCGCGGTCTTCTGTCATAAACGCCAGTAGTGCGTCCGTTGCTCTTACTATAGCAGGCACATCAGATCCTCGAGAATTATCTATCATCCTCTCCATGGCTGTCCTCATTACTTCCAACTCCGAAAGAAAATGCTGTGCAGCAAGTTCCCACTCTCAGACCTCCTCTACTGGTGAGGACGTACTGTGGCCTTTCCCAGTTTCTTCAATCCTCAGGCTCTCCTCCTGCTGGTCAGGCCCCAACGATGGTGAAGGAGGTGGAACCTCTATGTCCATCTGGAATCTGGTGAGTAGGCTGTCTGTTTCGGTCTCCATGTTTGTTTCCTCGGTCCCCTTCCCTTTGTCTCCCTCTGGCTTTTCCCGGAGCATTTCCTCTTCTGTATTTCCCACCTCCACATTAGCGAGAGGATCGGTTATTGGTGCCACTACCAATGCGACAGCTCTAGCTGCTTTCACGCCCCTGGGTGTGTTTATATTAAGAGTGTGGGCCCCTGCACTATGTCTCCTCAAGTCTATTAACTGGGATGGGGTCTCTGTGACCCCAGGTACCAACTGTGTCGTGGTGGGAATCTGTGCTGGTTTGAAAAGTACCTTTCTCCTTACTCCCCATCCTGGTACGGCTGGCATGCCCCCCATACGGCCTTCTGGCTCTACCTGTAGCAGACCTCCTACGTGTCCTCCTTCCTGTTCCATGCCCATTGGTTCCAATGTTGAGAATTTTGACCTTGTCCTATCCTCCTTATCACCTTCTGGTCCATGCATAGTGTGGCTCTGCTCCATACGGAATTCCCCTTCGTCTTCCTCCAATGAAGATGATGTATATGTTTCCTCTTCCCCCGTCTCTACCTCTTCGTCAGAGTTGTCATCTTCCTCTCCTCCATCTTCCATGCCCCCTGCCAGTTCTTGCCTTGCTTTCTTTCTTGGTGCCTCTGTGGCGACGTAGCCAATAGTACATGGCTGGCTTGTAGGGCTCCACCCGTCTTGAGGCCACAAACCCTCCTCTATTTTCTAATGCTACCTGTGTTCTCAATGCCTCCAAGAAGAGAGCAATGCGGTGACGAGGTACGTATAGGGTTTTGTGTTTGAGGAGCATGGCTTCCTTTACCCGGCTCGAAAGGACTCGGCCCCAGTTGTATATTTTGCCATTGCTCAGTCCATACATGAGGCGTAGCATCCATATTGCAACATCGGATGCTCGGCTTGCTTCTGTTAGCTTACTCTTCAGGATGTCCATAACGCATCTCCACTCTGGTGAGGTGAGATAAGATTTTTTCAAGCCCCTTCTATTGCTATTCTGCCATAAACTGTCCCATTGCTCTTCTGTGAGTGTATTACCGCAGATGTGTTCTAGTAGCCGTTTCTTTTCTTCTGTAGACATCCTTGCTGATGGTTTCATGGCTGAATCACCGCTACTTGGAATTCCAAAAACCTTGCTGAATTCCTTGGGTGCATAAGAGATGACCACCGTCTGTCCCAAATAGTCAATTACTAATCTATGTTTGTCCTGCTCATATCCATGGACCATGGCGCGCAATACAGGCTCGAATTCTTTCAGATTGAAGATGGGCATAAAAATGATCTTATCAACCTCTGCTTTCTTCAATGAATTCTTCAGAGGGTGGTCCTCTTCATTGCTTTCCCACCACCTCCTGCACTCACTTCCAAGAACTCCTTCAAATGTGATATTCTCCACGTTTACTTGTTCTGCCCTCTCCTGGCTTTTCTTGCTGGTTCCTGGCATGGCCATTGGTTGCTTATTAGAGGTATTGGCCTTGTAGTTTATGTCATAACTTCCCGTTCTAGGTTGCCGTGACTTCCTTTCACCATCTTGTGCCTTACTGGTGTATGCTTTCCCCTCATTGTGCAACTGTAGTGATGGCCCTTTTGGTGGCCTTGAGCTTTTTCACGGATATCTATACCGCGGAGCTGATGTAGCCAGTTTACCTCGTCGTTGTGTGCGCTGCGGCTGCGTGTGTTGTGGTCCCTGCGCCTGCTATGGATAAGTCGTACGCCACAGTTGGGCGCTGTGTACACTGGCTGCTGCATACGCCTTGGTCTGCTGATGCGTACGCCTATGGTGCTGCGTACGTGTACAGTGCTGCGCATGCCTATGGTGTTGCGTGTGCCATGGGTGCTATGCGTGTCTTGGGTTCCCTTGACCCACGTACGCCTTAGCCTGCGTACGCTCGGGGCGCTCCCTTCATAGCCGTCACCTCCGCCTCCCCGTGTTCCCTTCGTGCCACCTCTCCCCTTTGGCTTTCCACGTACGCCGCGTCTCCCCTTTGCGGCTCCGCGTACACTCTAACCTTTCCAACGCGTGGCATGCCCTTCTTGGTCGTGCGTACGTGCTGCGTGGTACGGGTTGTGTGGTGCGTATGTGCCGCGTAGTGCCTTCGCAAAGGTTGCTATGCCTTCATGCCAATTTCTCAATGCGTACGCCCTGTATATTCCTCCACGCTTCTTTGTTGCCTTTGCCAAGGTTTATGTGCCTTTGTGCCACTTGCCTCCTTTTATGCCGGGTGCTTTTTATTCTCCGTTTAGTATTTTGTGAGCCACTCCCTCCTTTGTTTTGCTGGCCGCATATTAAACACTTTATATTTCCTCTAGTCTTTATCTTTCTATGGCCTTTTCTTTTCATGCAAAATATTTTTATTCGAGTTCTCTTTGCATTTAATTTTTCCTTGTTCTCAGCCCATGTTCCTAACTTTCGTGACTTAGAACCATTCTCCTTGGTCCCACTTTCTCTCAAGGCATACCCCAACATATTTGCCACAACAGTTTCTCTCTCCTCTCTCTCCTGGACAATTCCTCTCTCCTGGATAGTTTCTCTCTCCTTGTAGATTTTGAGTTTTGAGCCATTTACTGGGTCTTTGATCGGATTGCCATCTATGGTAGATAGTTTTATAGCTTCGTTTGCCCCTACTCCCTCTATTTTATAGGGTCCTAACCATCGTACCTTAAACTTCCTAGGTCGGAGTTCATTCCGGCCGTTGTATTTGAGCACCAACTATCCCGGTGAAAATTCATCTGTCTCAGGTGTTTGTCGTGCCAGAATTTCCTTCTTCTCTGGGCTACTTCTGTGGCGCATTGTGCCACTGTCCTACGTTCCTCCATCTGAATTAATGTAGTCAATCGCTCCCTTAGTCTGTCCTCGTCCCCCAACCGGTTTTGGACCGCTATTCTCAAACTTGGTATCGTGTACTCTGCTGGCATCACAGCTTCCTGTCCATACATGAGCTGGAATGGGGTGTGCCCAGTAGTGGCTTTGTAAGAAGTACGATAGGCCCATAGCACCGCGCTCAACCTTTCCTCCTAGTCCTCTTGTTCTACTCCACAAGTCTTGTATAGAATGGACACCAATACTTTGTTTGTTGACTCTGCTTGTCCATTCGCCCTTGGGTAGTACGGACTCGACAGTGTGTGAAAATTTTTGAATTCTATTGTCATAGTGCGTATCACCTGATTCACAAAATGTACGCCTCTATCACTGGTGACCTGTATCGGTATGCCAAATCGAGTTACTATTTGTTCATATAGGAACTTGGCGGTATTGAGTGCCGTATTGTCTGGAAGAGCTCTATCCTCGGCTCATTTTGTAAGGTATTCTGTGGCCATGACTATGTACCGACATCTGTGTGCTTTGCTTACCCTGAGTGGCCCTACAAAATCTAGCCCCCATCTCTCAAACAACTCCTGTGGTTGGGATTGAAAAAGAGGCATAAAGTCTCGTTTGAGTGGCTTACCCGCCCTTTGGCAAGTATCACAACTTGACACCCATTCCCGCGCATCTGCATAAAGTGTAGGCCACCACAACCCTGCTAGTAATATTTTTCTTGCGGTAGCATCTGGGCCCATATGCCCTCCGGCTAGCCCTTCATGTGATTCCCTCAGAACCCTCGGAATTTCTTCTTCTAAGACACACCTTCGTAGTACCCCATCAGGGCCCATTTTATACAAAAGGCCGTGGATCAGTTGGAACGTTGTGCTTTTTAGTGCCAACTTCCTTCTTTCACTTGGGGGCATCTCCTTTGGGAACGTTGTGCTGGCGAGGTATTGTTCGAGCTTCTCATACCAAGATGGTAAGACTGCTATTTGAAACAAGTGGCCATCCGGAAAATCCTCATTTACTCCCCCTTCTGCGCATTCCCCTGATTTTATCCTTGACAGATGATCAGCCATTACATGGCTGTTTCTTGGTCGCACCACAATGTTGAAGGTAAATTCCTGGAGTAAGATCAGCCATCGACATACTCTCCCTTGGATGACCGGTTTGTTTACCAGATACAAGGGTGCCTGGTGATCTACGAAGAAGGTAAAGGGCGTGGCCAGGAGGTAATGACGGAATTTTTGCATTGTGTACACCATCCCCAAGGCTTCTCGTTCTGTGGTACTATAGTTTCTTTCTGCTCTCGACAGTAGGCGGCTGGGAAAGTATATGGGATGGTCCAAGCCTGTGGCTCCTGCCTGTGCTAGGGTGGCGCCAATGGCAAAGTTGGAGGCATCCACATGCACATGAAATTTATTATCCCAATTTGGGTATATCAGGATAGGTGCACTTACAAGTCTGGATTTGAGTTCCTTAAAGGCCTTTTCTTGCTCTTGGTGCCATACGAATGGCTCCCCCTTCCTTGTGAGTTTTTCCAGTGGGAGGGAAACCTCAGCAAATCCTTTGATAAACCGTTGATAGTATCCTACGTGGCCCAGGAAAGATTTTACTCCTGTAACATCCGTTGGGTCTTCCATTTCCATGATGACTCTTATCTTATCAGGGTTAGTCTTCAACCTTGCTTTGCAGACTATGTGGCCAAGTAACCTTCCTTGGGGAACGAGGAACCGACATTTCTTTGGATTGAGGGCAAGTCGTGCTCGACGGCACCTTTCCATGCACTCCCCTAGTATTTGCAAGTGATTTTTCTTCTCGCTGTACACTGACCAATCGTCGAGAAATGCTTTAAAATTTCCTGTCGCCATTTTGTTGAAGATATGCAGTATGATCCTCTGGAATGTGGCTGGGGCGTTGCATAATCCGAATGGCATCCGGTTATACGCGTAAACTCCATCCTCCACAATGAAGGTGGTTTTCAGCCTATCCTCCTCAGCTATGCTGATCTGGTTGTAGCCCGAAAAGCCATCCATGAAGGAATAGATTTCGTGCCCCGCTACTTCTTCCAGTATACTATCAGTAAAAGGTATGGGAAACGGATCTTTCATAGTCACAACATTTAAACATCGGAAGTCTATGCAGATGCGGATCTGATTCCCCTCTTTTTTGAGGGAAATGACAATAGGCGAGACCCATTCACTGGTTTGTACCCGGAATATGATTCCGGCTTCTAATATTTTTTCTATTTCCTCTTGTACCTTTGCCGCGTAATTTTTGTTCATGCGGTAAGGGCGTTTCCTTACTGGTCTAGCCCCTGGTATTAATGGTATGCGATGTACGCATAGTTTTGGAGGCACTCCTTACAAATCCTTATATGTCCATGCGAACACATCTTTGTACTCGAGAAATATTTTGAATGTTGCTGCTTTTAGTACGGGGTCCCAATCGTCCCCTACTAGTATTAGTTTTTGGTCCTTTTCTTCTCCGAGGTTGGTTTGTTGTACCTTGGGTTCCACATATTGTACGATCTCATTTTCTCCGAATTGGTGGGCCGGGGTCCCATCTACCCGGGCTTCCCCTTCCTGGTATTCGACGAACTGTGGCGAGTAAGTATTGCCTTCCTCGATCTCCAGGATCTCCAACACGTTGCACGGGTGGAAGATTTCATAATCTTCCATCTGCCAGTGGAATAACCCATTGATAGAACTTGTTTCGTCCTTTGAGCAATTCCCCAGGCCGAGGACTCCTTCTTCATCAGGTTCCATCTCAGCATCCTCCCCTGGTGCGCCTTTCTTGGACCCGGAATTTGAAGCCACTTCTTGACTCACTACTTGGTTTCCTAGATCAATGATATATTTTTTCCCTTCACTTTCGATGGAGAGAGTGTTTTTCTTCCAATTGTGGTCTGCTTTGGCCATGATGAGCCATCCTCTTCCCAAGAGTGCATCGTATCCCTTCCTTGCTAAGGATATAACCATAAAATCCAGAAAGAATCGTTGGGTTCCAATGGTTACCTTTTGGCCCATAAGTGTGCCCAGTGGTTTTATGCCATGTTGATCTGCTCCTACCAGGTGGCCAGAGCGTTGACTTCCCCAAGGTTTTCCATGTTTCCTCGGGTAGCACGTTTACCGCGGACCCACCATCTACAATAGTGTTAGTAAGTCTGTGACCGAGAATCTCCATTTCTACTACGGTTGGTGTCCTGCCTACCCCTACTGTCATCAACATAGGGTCAGTGGTCTCCTTTGAGTGGTTCCTTCCTTCCATTTCCTCTTTGTGGCCCAGCGTCTTTTCCTCCTTTCTGGTCTCTCCTCCACTTGGTTTATAGCTATCCGTAGTTGTGGAAGTGTCTGCAACAGATCCGCTACACGGACTGACACTGTGGTTTGTAGCAACTGGTTCATTATGGTAGCTTCAAAGTCGGCTCGTATGGTACTGGTGGTTTTGTGGGGTACTGTCTTTCGCTGTCCTTCACTCATTTCCCTTTCTACTTCCTTTTGTGCCTCCTTTAGTCTTTCCTTTTCTATACCTGGTTCAGGGTACGTTAGTTTCCTTGTATGAGATCGGGTAATGGCCAATACTTCTGGTTCTGCCTGCGCTACCTCCAACATGTTCACGCCTTTTTGTCTTGGACATTCGGCATCTTCGTGGTTGCCCGGCCCACACCATTTGCAGAGTAGCCTTCCTCCTTGTCCAACACCACTTTGGCAGTCACGTGCAAAATGGCCCCATTCGTTACATCGTCGACATTGTATCATCGGTCTGCCTTTTGCATCATATTGGATGCGTCCTCGTGGGGTATTATTATTGCTGTTGTTGTTACTCCCCCTTCGGCTGCTCCTATAGCCACCTGGTGATGCGTCTGAGTTTGTGTTCTTGGAGGGTGTAGTTGGTGGTGTTGGTTGTTCTTGAGTATATAGTACCTGGGCACTCCTTGCCTTCAAGTTGTAGGGGCATTCCTTAATGGAATGTCCCAACACTTGGCAGATGTCACAAAAAGCTTTCTTTGGACAATTGGTTTTTGTGTGTCCCTCCAGTTTGCACTCTGTGCACCAGAGGTCCCTACCCTCCCTATTTTCTTCCTTCTGCATCTGCATTTCTCGCATCATCCGTCTCATATCCTTTCGGAGCACTTGTATCGTGCGTGACTCCTCATTGCTTCCTTGATCACTACTATCTTCATCACTTGTACGCTTCTTGCCCTTTGATGTCTTGTTCTCGCTTTCGATGTCCATGGCTCTATTGTACGCGTCCATGACCGTAGATGGAGGTACTACCTTCATCTTTTTCCACAGGGATGGTTGCAATCCCTCGATGAACCATCGCTTCTTTAGCCCATCGGCTGGCTTATTGTCCATTTTTCCAATCAATTCTTTTAGTTTGCAGTAGTAGGACCTTACTGTCTCATTCTTGCCCTGTTTGGTGTTGTATATTTCTTCAATGATCTCGTCATCGTCCTGGAGTAGTTGAAACTCCTCAAATGCTTTAGCAAGGTTTTTCCAGGTATCCTTTGAAGTGGTGGATAGGTCCGTGTACCAGTCAATGGCAATTCCCCGGAGGGTGGCCGAGAATGCTTTCAACCAGTTGTCCTCATCATCCTTGCCATTGGCCTGCCATATGGTGACACAAGTTTTACAATGGCGGGCGGGATCCTCTGATCCTAGTCCATTGAATCTGGGAAGTTTCTGTTTTTCGGAGTTATGTGCCATCCTTCTCGTACTCTCCGGTTTACTTTGGGAATTGTTGAGTGACTTGGTTGGGGCGGTTGTTTGCTCCCAATTCTCGCTACTTTCTATTACCTGTGGGCTGTCGTGACTCCTGTCCCACTCTTGTGTGTGTTACCGGGAACCTTCCCCTAGGCTCCCTCTCGCTTCAACTATCCGGTAGAGTTTCAGGCGCCGCTCGAGTTGCTCCTGGATGCGCAGGGATCTCCTCACTATGTCTTCTTGGCTCCCCTCTTCTTCCTCTGGGGGTTGTCGGCTTCGATCTTTGTTGAGTGTATTTGGCATTAATTTTTGGAACTACAGTGGTTTCGTCGCTGTGTGGAATCCTGTTGTTCTTCTTCCCTTCTGTTCCTTTCTCTATACTGTTGGAGCACTTGCTGCCGACGTTGCTCCCTCCGTATGTTCTCTCGTTCTTCTTCACGTTCCATGAGTACACGTGCCAATAACCGGGGAAGACTACCCAGGAGATCATGTACCGCCTCGTTCACGTTGAGTTCCGCCCGTACTGTATCAGCCAAGACTGCGCTCAATTCCGCTTCTCACTGTACGTACCGGTCCACGGAAACGTCCCACGCGTGAATCAGGTCTTGTGTCAATTGATCCTCCCTGGTTACTTCGATGTTATCCTCTACATCACTGTCTGTTACCCGGATGCTTTGGTTGAATGGACGACCCATTATGCTTCCATCCCGCCAGCCTTCCCTCTAGAGACCTCCGGATTCGACTTAGGCAACGGCGCCAAAATGTTAGTAGCCTAAGTGGATTAGGTTGTAGTATACAGAACATCAATATACAATTTATCACACAAGAGCATGGTAAAACATTAGCATGGAACCAATAACACACAACACATTATACCAAGATATATTCATGTAACACAGATTTCTATCATATTCCTTTCCAATCCAATATCTCCCAAATGTGCTACAAGTTTACAATATAAAGAGTTTGCGGTTGGTTAGGCCATCAACCGTCCGGCAACTAATTACCCCGCAGATATAACTTAATACTATTGTTTTCTTTTAAAGCATTACAAAAAGTCTTATTTACTAATTAACCGGCTTACATTGACCTATGCATCAAACCTGAAAGAGAAAGAGATTTTGCATCAAAACACTAAGGAGTAAATGAAATTAATACTAACATCTTGCAAATCATGCCTCCTAAAAAAAGCCTCCCAATCTGGAAATAAATTTTACAATCTTGGAGAATATTCTGGAAATTATGCTTAAAACTGGAAATGCTGATGTTCCAGATCTGGAAATTGATCAATGCTCTGAAGAATTTCGCTCCAAATCAAGGTGTTTGTCTACATTTTATTAAAAAAATTTGCCCTTCTTGAATCTGGTCAAATTCGTAATTCTGATTCTGCTTGCAAAGTGGTGAAAAATTGCTTCAAAATCTGCCTCAAATACTCACTAAAAAGGTCGCCTCAGGTCTGCCATCCTTCATCTTCAGGTCTGCCAGAAACTTGCTTCCTTAACGTCCTTAACTCAGCCTTAAATGGTGCTGAATTTCTCTTTGAATGTAAGTCTAAATGATTTTACTTGCTCATCCTTTTACAATTTCGAATATGGAAATGAATGCTTGAATGAAAGGATTGCTTCATCTTTACATATGTATCCCCAAGTTGGGGTGCACCTCCTCACATATGTAGAAGTCTGCCTTGTATAGGCAAATCAAATTCTTTTATTTTGTTTCCTTTGGCATTCCCTCACAGTCGACTCCCCTCTTTCATTTCATAATTTCATCAAAATTCAACACTAAAGCATGGAAATCTGATATGCACAAGTGGTGCAGGAGCACCTACCTATGAAGAAAAGAAGCAAGAATAAGATGATCTTCTATTAGCCTAGAAGGAATGTAATAAGACGTTGTGGGTCCTTTTTGTAATTCGATGTCCTAGGAGTGTGACAAGTTTGTCCATGTTTGGGTCAAATTGTCATCTAAGGTCTTGTAGAGCAAATTGAGTCAATAAGGGTCACAATGGTCTAAATTGAGGGATCAAGTGACCACAAGTCTATTTGAGTCATTTTTGATGTTTTAGAATCAAATGTAATCATTTTGGGGGACTATGATAGTCAGGAGTCTAAGTTGGCTGAATAATGCAAAAGTTGTCATATTGTCAATTTGTTGTCATGACAATTTTGCACTTTTTGTAAGTCGTGATTCTCCAACGGTCAATCAGTTTGAAAAATGGTTGGAGGAAGTTGTGTTCGTTTGGGGTGACACCTTTAAGGACCCCAAACACCAAAAGATGTAAGTTGGGTTGATTTTGGTTGATTTGGAAAGGAAATTGAAGCATCAAGAACTGTTGGAAACTTAGGAAACTGTCCAATTTCTGTTGATTGCATACTGTAGGTGGATTGGCAAGAATGCTCATGGCATAGATCCCAAAACTAGATCATTTTACCTTTGTTTTGCATTTGGTGTGAAGTCTTGAAGTGATCGCTGCCCCATTCTACAAGCAAATCTCTACTGGGTAGCCTAAAACCCTCAAACCCCTAGGGTTTGACTGCAATAATGGGTTTTGGCCTATAAATTCTGAACTGAACATTCTTCCGTTATAGGAGATGATAGGCCACTGTATCATATGTCAATTCCAAAAGCCATTAAGAGGACACAACAGGGCGAAGAGGATGGAGAACTAACCCTAGGTCTGGCATCTCTATGTGACAGACCGATTTGATGAGTGCAGTGTGTGAGAATTGAGTGGTAGAGCACTGGAAAGGGGTTTGAATGTGGTAGAAGAGCACTTTGGAGATTTACATAACATTTCATCCTTAGTGATGGTCACCAATTAGGAGAACCAAACTAGTTTGTGGAAGGCGTTCAGTCAAATAGGTCTAATAGCCCTATTAGGTTTATTAGTGCAGTATTGGTTGGGAGATCTGCAAGTTGGTCCAGTATCAGAAACTGAGATATTGTTGAGAACTCCCAAAAGGGCATTTGAAAACATAATTTGTTTGCCTAGATCCTCAGGGTGTCAAAAGTTATCACCCGATTCCTTCAAATGGAGGCCTAATTGCAACTGGTTCTGTTTGTGGGCAAGTGAGTCAAAATTGATGTTTCGGTGGGTCTAAACCATGAAATCCCGTTTCATTTGTGTTAAGGTGTTGTGAGAACACCCCTCCAAGGATCGTTGTATTGAATTGGTCAAGTGGGCCATTCAAACCGTAAAGCCAAGTAGTAGCCCACTCATGTATGCAAGGGTGCGTGTAGTCACACAGGACTTGAGAATTGTTAGTTGTTTGCAAGGGGACATGTTGGAGCCTTTGAGGCTTCCAAGGTGTTGTTAGTGTCATTCGAACCATTGCTTGACTTGGTGTTGTGTAAGGACCCTTTGGTAGTAGGGATTTGGTTGAGTTTTTGGGCCTTAGAGGTTGGTTGGTTCAAGGTTATCCTTCCAGTCTGTTGCCTCCTCGTCAACAAGGAAGGGTGGAAATTCGACCACTACAAGGTGAAGGGAAATGGGGCATCCCAGAAAGCCATTTGAGACCAGTATGCACCTTCAGTATCATATATTTTCTCAAAACATATTACAACCTGTTGATACAAGCACATACTACTATGCCATAAAAGCGGAAACAAACATTTGATTTCCCATACATGATGCAATTTACAGATCTAAAAAAATTTCAGCAGCATTACGGCATACAACTTTAATACATCAGAATCATGAAACAAGAAGAATGAGACAGAAGAGAGAACACATATATACGTGGGGAAAACCCTTTTGGGTAAAAAACCCACACTCCAAAACATTGGAGCCAATGCATTATTCAGCAACAAGTTACAATACATCTTCAAGCTTTAAGCCTTTACATGGAGATTTACATCCTTTTCCATCTTGGAGGAAAAACGACAGCGTAACCCCTGTGAAATGAACTCCTCTCCTCTCTTAAATCAGCGAAGGCATCAACATTTATATATAGAGCTCAACACAAAGAGGTAGGCGCCCATGGTTTTGAAAATTATCTTCAACACCTAAGAGGTAAGTTGTCCCATAAACAACATCTTGCTAATCCCATGACATGTTGGTCATGGCAACTTCCAAGGCAACAACACCTATTTCATCCATAACGGTCATCTTGCCAAATACAATGTAAAGACAACATAGAATTTACAATGACCAAGAATAGGTACCTTTCTTACCTCACACCACTTGTCAAAAGTGAATTCCAACATAAATGCCAATAGGTAAAATACAACTCCAATACATAGTAGAAGTTGAAAACCAAGACTCTTTAGTCAACATAGGAAATTGCCAAATCAATTTCCACTCCAAAATGGAAATATATGACAATATCTTTCCAAAACATAACAACTTCCAAGTGGGTGCCAACTTCCTAAAAATATGGAATATGCCATCTCATCACCTGCCATGTAGGATGCCACCTCACCAAGTGGTCCCACAAAGTGAATGATAACTTAGGATAAATCCATTAGTCAACAATTAACTAAATAATTCAACATGTCAAGACTCTAAGGTTGAGACACCTTAATCCCAACATTCTCCCACTTGTCAAAGACCTGTCAAGAGTCTACAACATCAACTGCTTAGGAGCCAAAATGATCAAGCCACATCATCACTGCCATCCATGAAACTGCACAAATCTCAAACATGCTCTTGTGCTCCATCAAGACACCAATTCAAAGAACACAAGCATAAGATCCCAGTGATAACAAAGGCCACATGATACTGCCACCACTCCACTGTGCTCGCAAGCTATACAGAAGCATCAACAACATCAACTTCAAAGCCCGTAACTAGAACACAATTACAATGTAATCCTCCAGAAAACAAGATAGAACATCAGCTAGAAGATTTACCTAGAAAGAATCCTAGGAAATGTAAAGTTAGACTTTAGACAAAGAATAATGATAAAACTGCAAGTGGACTTGGGCTAGTTGACAAGAGTGGGTGAGTCTCCTATACTTTTGGCTCTAGTAAACCAAGGGGGTTTCCTTGAGCTGGAATAGGATATTTAAAGAGAAATGAAGGAAGGAGGCTACAAAAACAAGCTACATCCTACACATGCTGACAAACCTATAGCCATCCATCCCATTAGCGTGGTATATTTGCAGACCAGGATCTCGAAAGCAGATTAAGCAACTAGGTTAGCAGAATTTGACTACGAATGTATGATCAATGAATTTTTTTCTTTCCAAAAGACTCAATTCAATTGTAACCTTCCAAAGACTCTTTTAAATCAGTTAGGATCCATCATCTAGATTCTACACTACATACTACAAGGATTTCAATAAATTTTAGCATAACCATATGCCTTCATGACTGGTGCCTTATCCATTGGAAACAAAGTGAAGGATGAATAACATGTTCCAAGATTTAATTCAAGCTTTAAAGGTGACTGGAATTTGAATGGAAATTCATTAAGTCTAGCTACACATTCATTCAAATCAACATTTGCAGATAAGGAAATTTGAAATAATTGCATTGTTCTTTCAACATACTATAACAACCTCTTAATTTGGCTGATGAAAATATCACAATAGAATGCCGATCTCTCCTAAATTCTTGATATTCAACATATATCTCTGAATTCGAATGTTGATGCCTGTTCTTTGTCCTGGTTGTTACCTCTTGCCCCTTTTCTTGAACATTAATTTCGATTGCAACATATGAGAAAATACAATCTGAAGTCCCCTTTCATCTTTTGGAAACCTTGCACCCCCCTTAAATGTAAGAATATCCTTTTGAGGAAAAAAAAATTGATATAGTATTTACAGTCACAGTATTGAAGGGTATGCACAATTTGTATGATGTGAAATCTTTTCTTTTTCAATTCTTACAACAATTAAATGTTTTCAAATCGTTCAATGGAAATTCAGTCCTTAGATGCGTGGTGGAACTCTGATCCTGTAGGAGCAGGCTATGGGAGGGCAAACTACTTTTGACCTGTCATGATCAATTCTGTGTCCTAGTTCTTGCTCTTCATTGCTCTCACTCTTGTACTTAGGCTTAAGTGCTTTTTATATTAATAACTTAACATTTAAGTGGAACAGCAATTATCCCAAAACAGATACTGTCTATAATGCAATATTGCTGCTTATACCATTAAGGGCATTGCAAATACTGTAAATACTAAAGAGAGTATTATTAAGAGGTACATTTTAGCAAACATAGGCATGCCTATATCAGGCTTTGAGGAGTTAAATACATAGGATCCCTGGCCGGTAAAATCTAAAAAGAATGATATTTACTTCTTTGGCACCGGAGACATAATATTAATGAGGATAAGACAGGAAAGCAATTTTCATGAAAGTTTTGAAAGGCATGGAGAATCTATTACAGATTATGTACTTCTGTCATGGGAGATGGGATATATCTTTCTGCCTATGTTTTCAGAATTTTATGCAATATTATGGACATCATTTGCAGGATAGCTACTTTGATGCCTCCTACAATTTTTGAAAGTCTATTTTGTTGGTTTACGTTTGATTTGAGTTTGTAACATTTCCTTTTAGTTTTTGTTCTTTTGGATATAATGTCTCTTATAGGAATAATGTATGCTGATTTTTATGTAAGCATCAATCCATCCAAGCTTTCTTAATGCATATTCTTCTCATGTATAAATGTCCTGATTCCCAACCAGGTTTTGGCACTCAAAGCTGTTGCTGAGTGCACAATATGGTGTGCACGTGTTAAAGATCTAATTCCTGATTCTACAACTCTATTATTATGGGAATTTTCATGGAATGTTGTGACGGCTCCAATACCTCAAGGGGAGGTATGCTGAGGCTTTAAAGCAATATTTCTTTTAAAATATACGACTATTTAATTTGAAGTTTACTAATTATTAAGTGGTCTTTGTAGAAGAGACTGAATGCTTTCCTATCATGCATATTTTATTTGGATGCTTTTTCTTGTTAGTTGTATTTGCTAATTTATAGGCAAAACTGATTTGTATATCATGTTTTAATTTTTGGATAGACGGAAGCTGAAATTCGGCTAGGTGCATATGAAGCTTTGGTCTCAGTTTCTAAAGCATTGGCTGTTACAACTTCTTGCCATGTTTTGTCTTTTGTGAAAGCTAGACTAAATATTGAAGACATACCTGAACAAAGGCTTGTTGATGAATTAGTTTGCAATTTTCTCCACAATGTCAATGCTCTCCTTCAAACAGGGTCACTGGCAAGAAGTCGTCAAGCAGTATTGCTTCAGCATAAGGTAATCACTCTTTTGTCTAGAGCTTACTTTAATAAGGTAAAGTTACTATTGGAAACAAAGTTTTGAAATAATATAGAGGATAGTTGGCATTTGATTTAAATGGGGGTGCTTGTGATTGCTATATGTAGCAACTATTGTAACTGGATGTTGTTTCTTGTCTTTTCTGTTTGCAAGAAAAAAAAAGGTGTACATATAATTTACATGGAATCATTTCAGGCCGATGGGAACTTTATATTCCAGAGATAATGATTTCATATTAATGGAAGTTGGTTTTATCCTTTGGGAAATTACTACAAAGAAAAATGAATTTTCATAAATATTGGCATGATTCTTTCAATTTTCTGTAGATTATGTGAAATAATGGTATCATGTTCCAGGTATACATGCTCATTGAAACTAAGTTATAATTATGTTTTTTACATGTTACCTTTTTGATGCTCCAGTTAAATTGTTGTGTATGGTGGATACAAGATTATGGTATGGTACAAGAAAAGATAAATAATTTTCTTAAAATAACTATGTTTCTATTCAAAAACCAACTGAAAAGAGGAGTTTCGATGTTTTAATTGCAAACAAGTACTTTATTTGTTTATGAAATATATTTCAAGTTAGCAACTTTTGGATGCTTCAACTATGGTTCACTAACTGAATGGTTGGGTTAAATCTTTTTTAGAATTATATCTTACATTGTATGTTATATGTGCTGGTGCAGTGGAGGTGTTTGGATTCTTTTTTATCAATTTCGTGGAGCTCTGTGAGCCCTAATGAAGATATTTTGGGCTTTGTTGAAAGTACAGTCTCTGATTCATCTCTTGAAACTCTTATTTATGATGCAATTGAAAGGTATGAAACGAAAGCACTATGGTAATATCTTAGCTGGATTTTGAAAACCATGCTCATTTGTGGACAGTGTTGTAGGAGGACAACTTACCCAGGTGTTGTGAGCAGAATTTCATATTACATTATTTATATTGTATTGTCCTGATTGTCTACACTTGTACTACTGGTAATTAAACTTTATTGTGAGTGCTATCTTTTGTTAAGTTTATGTTAATGTTATATTAGATGTTTAGCAGGTTAATGTTGTCATTTTTTGACAGTTGAACTTGAGGGCAATAATTGATGTGGTTGAATCACTTGACTCTGAAAGATGAAAGGAAGCTGTGTAGAACAGTGCTACAAGACTTGGACTCACCCAAGACTCATCAAAGTGATTTTTGACCTGGACTTGGCACCTAGACTCGAAAAATAGGAAAAACCATGAAATTCAGAGATTTTTAAGGATTTAAAACTTGTTTGATGCACCCTCTGATAAATACTCCGATAAATAATAAACTTATCAAATAGAAGCTTCTTTGATCACATACACAAGTACACATTGATCACATAAGTATAAACACAAATTTTAGCTGAAGGAAATAACACATTTAAATATATAAATATCGTCTAATGTATGCAAAATTCATGGAATATGAATCCATGGCATCAAAAGTTTAAAACAAAAAATTACAAGTCTATGGCTTAGAATTTGATGTACCCCATCAAAATCCAAACAAGCAACTTCATCAATAAGCTCAATGATTTGCCATCTGAAGGAATAGCAGTGGTTGTATTCTATAGAGCAGAGAGGAGGTGATAGTTGATGACAAAGAGCAGAATGAATTATCATTAAGAGGCAGTGATGGAGAATTATAGAAGAGCACATACTCCAAATGTTTTAGAAGAGTATAGACAACGATTAAGTATACTTTGATGGATGCATTTCAAATAGCAATTAACAATAAGAAGAACTCAACCTGTGAGAAGCAAATATCTTGGAGAGATCGACTTTTAATAATAAAATTTGATTTGGTGATAAAGAATAAAGAACAACGATATATAATGCACAAAAGACAATTCATTTTGTCTTATTCAAATCAAAGGGATAGGTTGGAATAAGAAAGGTAAAGGTCGGCGATCTATATGCTTAAGTCAAAGACTTATTAAAGGAGAATTAAGAAGCATTTGAATTAAGGAGTGCCATCTGTTAAGACAGTCAAAAATAGAAAACATGTTTAAGAGAAAATGAAGTCCGATCAATTAAGTTTATAATAATCTTTGTCAAGGTGCGATAAACACAAATTTGTTAATTATGAAATGGTGCGATGGAGAACAAAGGGCTGCAATTAATGAAGGGATACAATCAAGGGGATAGTATGAAAGGGTGCATCCATTCCATATCATGGATACTTAAGAGGGTCAATACCATTCCAATCACGATCATCGAACTTGTCTTTTAATCTCATTTATATCCATTATTGGATTGCTCAGTTGAGCGTTAGCCTTCAAAGGCCAATTCTGGTTGCATAGATTTAAGGTCATTCAGAAACATGAAAAATAAATTGAATGAATGATTCAATAATCGGATGATTACATTGAACGATATACACACGTATATATAGAGGTTATAAGACGATGTTCTATAATTAGAACATAACGTTAAAGTAAAAGATTAAAGAGCTAAAAGCTAAATTAAGCTTAAAAGCTAATTAACTAAAAAGAAAAAGCTAAATGCTAAATAAAGCTTAAAAGCTAATTAATTAAAAAGAAAAAGCTAAATGCTAAATAAAGCTTAAAAGCTAATTAACTAAAAAGCTAAATGACCATTAAACAAGGAACTAAATATAGGTGACTAAAATATAATTAAATATTCTAATACCCTCCCTTAATGGTCATGCTATCTATCACACCAAGCTACCCTCTAAATTTGAGAAACTTTGCCGGGCTCAAGGACCTGGTGAGGATATCTGCAGTCTGATCTTTTGTAGGAATGTACTGCAGTATCACTGATCCATCTTCAACATGCTGGCAGATGAAATGACAATGAAGCTCCACATGCTTTGTCCGCTCATGGAAGACTGGATTTTTGGCTAATTTTAGAACCCCTTGATTATCACAAAACAAGTGAGTAGGTCCTGGTTGAGACATTTGCATGTCTGCAAGCATCCTACGTAGCCAAATTGCGTCACATGCTGCCTTAACAGTTCCCCGATACTCTGCTTCCGTCGAGGAAAGAGCTATTGCCTGTTGCTTCTTGCTGGTCCATGTGACTGCACCTGTACCCAAGCTGAAAACATACCTAGAAGTTGACTTTCTGTCATCAACACAACTTGCCCAATCTGAGTCTGTAAAACCAACCAGCCTAGGATCTTTGCATCTGCTGTACAGAATGCCAAAATCAGGAGTGCCCTTCACATATCTAAGCACACGCTTCGCTGCAACCCAATGTTCAACTTTTGGGGCTGACATGAAGCGAGAAATATAGCTCACAGCATAACTGATGTCAGGTCTAGTGGCGGTGAGATAGATGAGGCTGCCCACTAGTTGCCTGAATGAAGACTCATCCACTACAGGTGAGTCTGATTTGGCTGATAATTTGAGCCCTATCTCCATAGGTGTAGATGCAAGTTTACAATCTTGCATTCGAAACTTATCGAGTAGGCTCTTGGCATACTTTGACCGAGAAATGAATATGTGGCTATCAGTCTGCCAAACCTCTACACCGAGACAATAATGGAGAAGTCCCAAATCTGTCATATCAAAATGTTGACACAAATTCTGTTTGACCTGCATGATCAGATGTGCTGCATTGCTAGTAATGATGAGATCATCAACATAGACTACTAGAAATAGAATATCATCACTAGTATGTTTGACATACAAATTGGGATCTGAAGGACTCCTCTGAAAGCCTTGATCAATCAAGTACTTATCAATTTTGATGTACCATGCACGAGGAGCCTATTTGAGGCCATAGAGTGCTTTGACTAGTCTACATACCTGGTGTTCCTTATCGGCAACCTTGAAACCTGGAGGCTGTGTCATGTAGACTTCTTCTTGCAAATCACCATTGAGAAAGGCACTCTTGACGTCCATTTGATGGACTTTCCATCCAAATTGAGCTGAGAGAGCGAGGACAAGCCTAATGGTACTCATCTTGGCTGTGGGAGCAAATGTCTCTTCATAGTCGATGCCTTCCTTCTGTGAAAACCCTTTTGCCACCAACCGAGCCTTGTATTTATCAAGACTTCCATCAACTTTATACTTGACTTTAAACACCCATTTGCAGCCAATGGGCTTCTTTCCTGGAGGAAGATCAAACAATACCCAAGTGTTGTTTTTCAGAAGACTATGTTGCTCCGCTGCCATAGCCTTTTCCCATTTAGGTACACGTTTAGCCTCTGTATATGTTTGAGGCTCATAAATACTGTGAATGTTGGCCATAAGAGCAAAATTAACAGTGTGTTGTTGGCTCTTACCTCTAACGGATCTACCCTCAATGAGCTCATCATCATGAAGATCACCAATGGTGTTGGCCCACCACTTAGGCCGGAGAGTAGAAGTACCAACATCTGCTGCAGGATGAAGAGTGCCTGGAATATCTGGAGCAAGCTCCTCTGGATGTGGATCGAGAAGATCTTGAGGAAAGTCAGGGGGTGCAATGTCATGCTTGGGAGATCCCACAACTTCAGAGTCAACTAAATCTCTCCCATCAAGTGGAGCTAAGGGAAGACGAACACCCATACTTTCAGCCTTTGGAGGGTGATCCTCAGTGCTCAAATCAAGAGAGGAAGGCTGAAAAGGCCCTCTTTCTTCATCAAATACTACATCTCGACTGAATATGAGGTGATTAGTGTCTATATCAACCAGCCGATATGCCTTGTAGCCGATGAACATCAATTCTGACTCATTGGATCCAGTTTGGTGCGCGTGGCATCTGGAATCCAAACATAAGTTGTAGAGCCAAAAACTTTCAAATGACTGATTTTGGGCTTCCTGCCAGACCAAGCTTCCTCTGGAGTCATCTTCTTAACAACCTTTGCGGGAGACCGGTTCAAAAGGTAGATTGCAGTGAAGACCGCTTCCGCCCAAAAGTGTTTTGGAACATTTCTATGCTCCAACATAGACCGAGCCATCTCAGTGACTGTACGGTTCCTGCGCTCAACAACACCGTTCTGCTGTGGGGTGTAAGGTGTGGTAAGCTGATGCTTAATGCCATGTGATGCACAAAAGTTGGTGAACTCTGTAGAACAAAATTCCCCTCCATTGTCGGACCGAAGAGTGACTATTTGACAGCTAGACTCTTTTTCCACTAAGGCCTTAAATGTTTGAAACAACGTGAACACCTCTGATTTCTGCTTAAGAAAATAAACCCACACGCGTCTGCTGAAATCATCAACAAATAATAGAAAATACCTGCATCCAGTGACTGATGGAGTGTTCATGGGACCACAGATGTCTGCATGAGCGAGTTGCAAGACCTTGGATGCTCTCCAAGCGTCTCCATCTGAAAACAGAGTCCTATGATGCTTTCCAACTTGAGACGCTCCGCAAACTCCATCATTCTGAGTTTGAATCTCAGGTAATCCTACGACTAGATCCTCTCGAACCAACTGAGAGAGATAGTGGACATTGAGATGCCCATATCGCTGATGCCAAAGAGTGCTGATGGAAGTACTCCTAGCTGCCATGGCGAGCTCTTGAGAACCAGTAGAATCAACAAGTCTATAAAGACCATGATCCTCAATACCAACTGCAACTGTAGTGCGAGTCTCCCTGTCAACAATGCTGCACTTGTGCAACCCGAAGACGACATCCAGCTGTGGTGAATGCTGCATAATCTGACTAACTGACAGTAGATTGAGCTTCATACCAAGTACAAAGTATACATTGAGGAATATTAAATCCCTCCCACCAGATGAAATTTGAACGTTGCCCTTGCCGACAACAGTATACTCTTCACCTCCACCAAAGATCACTGAATCAGTGAAAGGTATGTACTCTGTAAACCAATCCCGACGATGTGTGAAATGTCAAGAGGCTCCAGAGTCAATGTACCAGGCTAATGATTGAACATCATCAGAGGAGGTTTGGGCCATGAACGCATAGAAGGCAAATTCCTTCTGATCAGGATGCGTGGCAGAATTAGCTTTCTGCTTGGACCCTCCCTGTTTGGATTGCTGGGATGCTATCAATTTCCGGCAATCTTTCACCAAATGGCCATATATATGACAGTAGGAACACTGTAAGCTCTTCTTTTTGGAAGACTGCTGAGGTTGACCTTGACCTTGTCCTTTCTGCTGGAAGGATGAAGCTTTACCCTTGTACTTATGCGAAGCTGAGGCTGTGAAAGCCTGTTCAGTGGATGAACTAGTGCTGCTTCCAAAGTGGTGCTTCCATTGATCCTGTTGGAGCAGCTTGTTGCAAAGATCAGGAAACTTCAAATCAACACTAGTAGAGGAGATATTGAGCGTATCAATGAAATGCTTGTAGGATCTGGGAAGGCTTTTCAGCGTGATCACTACCATATCCTCTTCCACCTTGGTTCTGCCTATAGCTTCTAACTGATCACGGATGTCCTTGATCTTCGTAAGATGTGCTTGGATAGATGACTTCTCATCCATCATGATAGAAAACAACATATTCTTCAGAAAGAAAGCTCGGCTCTTGTTAGACGTTTCATGAAGATCCTTCAAAAGATCCCAGATCTCTTTTGCTGTTTTACCTGAAGGCATCTGTGGGAATTGATCATTTGTGACAGAGAGTTTGATAAGCATGACAGCCTCTCGATTCTTCACATCATGTTTGTCTTGATCATCACCTGCTGTTGTAGGACGAGATTCCTTGCCCAAAACACGCTGTTCAAGGCAACGATACTCAAAGATGGTAAGCATACGCTGTTCAAGGCAACGATACTCAAAGATGGTAAGCATACGCTGTTTCCAGGTGTTGTAGTTGCGGCCATTGAACTTCTGACTGTGTTCCAACATGATGTTGGTTAATGATGCCATCACGGAAATCGAGGTTGATCGAGGTCAACTAAGTGAAAGCAAGAGACAGAAGAATTTGATTTTAAAAAAAATCAGAATAGAAACAGCTTGAGAAATTTTCCTAAGTTTGAAAATGCAACTTCTGGTTAAATCTTAGGGGTAAATTCCGATTTCAACTGCTTTGCATGACGCCTTATAAACGGAAAGAAATGCGAATTCTGAAGATCTAAGCATTTTAATCAATTTTTTGCACAGACATCTATCCAATTTGTAAATGTTTTAGATGATCGAGAGAGAAAGCGTACTTACCTGGTGAAAATGGACGGCGAGAAACTGCCCGATTTGCCGTGCAAGAACGGATGGATAGTTCTGCAAATTTTTGAATGGAAGGGTCTTCAATTTGAATTCCAACGGTTATCTTTCTAATTCAAATTTTCGCGGCTGTTGTTCAAAAAGAATTTGCAATTTTAAGTTTTAGAGTAAGCGATTATCACCTTAGATGAAATGGCAATCTGAACTTGAATGTTTGGAAGGGTTTATGTCAGTGTTTTACTTTGATGCAAATTGTGCGAAATTGGCTCCACCTTTTAAACCCTCATGCGATCCCTTTCTCACGCGGTTTTACCCTAACTTCGGCAGAATGAGGGAACTTCAAATTCCACGCAGCTTCATCCCCCAGATCGCGAACTTCGGATGCCTTCGCGTTATGAGGTTTACTGCACTTTCTGCGCTGTGATCTTCAGAGGAAGGGAGGATTTTACCAATTTCGAATTCCTTATATTTGCCCTGTGCGTCGCAATTTTGATATTGATGGCGAATTTCGGACCATTTGGTGATTTCGCCAAAATTCACCCTTGCTTCTTCGCGTCTTTCCTCTAGCTCGCGACTTTGGGGATATGGAGGCCCTTTAAAACTTAGACTTTGTTTTCTACCCTAAGTGCGAACTTCAGATGCCTTTATCTGTTTCGGATTTTTGAACGTTTTGGCAACTTTAAACAAACTTCGGACCATTTGGCACTCTTGCCAATTTTAAGCATTGTTTTGGACCTTTTAGAGTTTTGTCAACTTAAAGCATATTTCGGACCTTTTGAGGTTTTTGTCAACTTAAAGCATTTCTGACCTTTTGAGGTTTTTGTCAACTTAAAGCAAATTTCTGACCTTTTGAGGTTTTTGTCAACTTAAAGCAAATTTCTGACCTTTTGAGGTTTTTGTCAACTTTTTGAGATTTCTCTCATTTTGGCTTGAAAGTCCGAAATTCGCCCCTCCTGGGCATTTTGGCGGTTTTTAACTTTTCCCTCAAGAAGTGCGAGCTTGGGCACTTGGGCGAGTTTGTCAACCTTGGCATTTAGCAAAGAAATTTGCTCCTCCCTCTTCTCCAGCTGGCGGAAATCGTCATTCATTCAAATCTTGTAAACTTCGCAAAAACAAAACCTCATGTAATCTATCTCATCGCTCTTACGCGAAAAATGGCAACTTTGGGTCCTCATGCGACCTTCAGACGCGCTGTCCTTTGCTTGGCGGGCTTCGCCAACCTCTATCATCTTACGCCTATTCAAGGCGAGTTCACAAGTTTGAACAATCTCTTGGAATTCGTGCCCAAGGGCTCGACTGACCTAATGAAATCACTGGCTTCTTTTGCTAACAATGCTGTCTCACGGATTGATCTCTGGCTCGCTCGAAAGGACGCGAGAGGCTCTGCGAGGAATTCAACAAGGCGAAGACGGAAAGGCCCAAAAAAAGGGAAGGGGGGGACCCTGTCGGCGACAGGGAGCGTGTGCAACGCACAACAGTTTTCCTGCCAGCTTGTGAGTTCCGTTGGTAAATTTCTCCATGAGTGATAGAGAAATCAGATATTCCTGCCATCCTGTGCTTTCAACAGAAATTCAAAATGAGATGACTAGGGAGAAATCTATATCTGAGGTGATACAAGAATTGACCACGCTTATGAGAGATCCTGACATTAAAAGGGCATATTCAACAAGTGTTGCAAAATCCAAATGTTTGGATGGGAAGGCTGCCTTGATATATGAAGAATATATGACAGAGCCCCAAAATACTCTCTCAAACTTGCATGTGATTGGAAATAATGATGATTGGTTTGGTGAAAAGAACAAGACAGCAGTTCTGAAGCCTACTTCAGATTCATTCATTGATGGTCTTGAGACTAATGAGTTCACTATTGAAGAGCATGTTGAAGGTAGTTTTGGTGGTGTTGTAGAATCAGCTCATGAAAACTTTCACGGTGATGACGTTTATGATGATTCGGATGAGTTCATATCTAATCATGTTGAAGAGTTCTTGTTGGAAAATTTCCCACTTGTTGCTGTCCAAACTTCGCAAGAGATTTCACAAGAGGATTTTATGATGAGTAAACAAGAAGACCTCTTTGGTATGCATGTCACTATCAATGATAACCCATTGTTTGAGATGGGTATAGAGAAGACATATGACAATCCACTTTTTGAATGGGAAGATGGAACATCACTTGGTTCTAGCATTGCTCTTGGTGAGAATAACAATGTGTGGAAACCAAGAGAAGATTCAAGATCTAAGTTGGAGTTTGGTTTTCAGCTTGTTGTTGATCTATGTTCACATTATGAAATTATTGGTTACCCTCATGGTAGACCATTGGATTTGGATGATACTTGGAGCTACGGTGAGCACTTTTTAACTGAACAAAGTAATCAGCCTTTTAGCATTTGGGATCTAGGTGTAATAGAAACTAAGTATGAAGAGGATCCAACATGGGATGAATTTACTTTTGATCCTAATATTGTTTTGGTTTTAAAGAATACTCTTTACATGGAAGATGGTGTTGATGGTGCTGATGACATGACTGATTTATCAATGCATGTTGCTAATCTTGAGCATAGACATAGTGGCCTCGTTGATCTAGATTCACAGTTCATTGTTGAGGGTGATATAGAAGAGGCACATGTGATTTGGGACAGCCTAGAAGACTTTGATGCCAAGTATGATAGTTGTGATTTTGGTATTCATTATAACAGCAATACATTTACCTTGCATGATTATGATTGGAAGAATGAGTTGGTTTTTGCTGAGAATGAACTACACACTTTGTCTAGATTTGATGACATTAGAAGCCTAGTTGAAAAATTCATCTTCATGACACCAAGAGAGCAATATGAACAAAATGTACCCCTTTCTGATTTGCATATGATCAAGAACACAATGGAAGGAATAAAATTGGTTTTCTTACACATGATGCGTGATAGAGATGTTGCCACCAAGTTTGCAGACGAGACTTTGTCTTTGAATAAGCAATTGAGGGGAGAAGTTAGTGAACTCACCAGTGAGCTTGATTCCACTAGGCCTGCTTTCAAAAGTGTCCAAGAGACACTTCTTGAAGCAAATAATCAGCTCTATGAGGCCAAACGTTTAAGAGAACAAGAGAAAAGAGAAATGGCCAAGGAGATCAATCGGGTAACATAGGAGCTTGATTGCATTCAGGAGGAGTATGATCTTGCTCTTTGTCCCCTAAGATCAGAAAAAGTGATTATGGAGCAACAAAATGTTTGGGTGGAGCATGTCTATGATAGTAATCAGTAGGTTGATAAGCCGTTATTTGATACAGATGTTGATTGGACATTTGTTAATCCACTTTTCAAGTTTGATGTGGGAGTTCCTTTTGACTTTAGTGATGAGGGTGGATCACATTGCAGAGTTTGGGACCTAGGTGCAATTTGCAACCATGAGATATTATTTCAAAATTGGAGCATTGATTAAATACATACTCTTGGGCATCTTCTTTGGAAAAGAATGGATCAGATTTTCAGATTTGGGCTTGCTGATTGGTTGCAGATTAATCACTTCACTTTGTGGTTTGCTCTCATTCAAGGGAGTTGGCTCAATTTCTTTGGTCATGCAAGTAATGGTTTTCAATTGGAGATTGCTTGGAGGTGTTTTCCAACCACTTTTGATTTATTTTTGAGCATTGGAATGCTCAACTTTCATGCTTATACTTGGAAAATTCATTGGTACTACCGTTGTCCTCTATGTAGAGCACTTCAATCAGATTGCACTTCATTGATTTCAATCATTTACGACAGTAGTTATTGTTTATTTCAGACCTTCCAAACTCAAGGAGGTCTCTTTATGAATGTTTATGCTGTAAACTAAGTTACCGGTTCCGGTTCGGATTCGGGTTCGGATTCGGGTACGGGTTCGCGGATTCGGCAAAAAAAAAAAAATTTTGGGTACGGGTACGGGTTCGTCCGTACATATATATATATATTTTAATTTTTTTTAATATATATATATATATGTTCAAACTTCAAACTTCAAACATCAAAATTATATATGTTCACAGTTCAAACATACAAATATGAAACATCAAACATACAATGTAACTTTCCCATACAATGATACATAGATGATAACAGATAAATCATAAATCAATAAATCATAAATCCATAATTGCCAATGCCAATAAATATTCTGATATTGATATATCATAAATCATAAATGTAATATCATATTCATAATTTGCAAAAAAGATAATATTCAAGTTTCAAGTTTCAAAATGTGAAAATACAAAAACTAAGAACCCTGATTGTAGAGAAAAAATCTTCAAAAATGCAAGTAGAATAGGTTGAATGCATGTTTTGATGCATGAAATGCATTATAGAGGGGCGGATTAGGGTTTAGATGTATTTAGAAGATTAAAAATATTGTTTTTTTATTGTTTTTAAATGCTTTCTAACCCGTGGGCCCCGTTTTTGGGAACCCACGGGCTTGGGTTCACCCGGGTCCTCCTGGGTTCACCCGGGTCCTCCTGGGTTCGCCCTGGGTCCCCCCCGGGTCCTGCCCAGGCGGCTGGGTTCCCTGTGGGTCCTGCATGGCAGGACCCACAGGGAACCCAGCCGCCTGGGCAGGACCCGGGGGGGACCCAGGGCGAACCGGACCAGGACCAGGACCGGGCACGGACCAGGACCAGGACCCAGGCAAAAAAGGGGAGAACCGGTATCACAGGCTGTAAACTATAACAGTTTACCTCCAAAGTTGGTCCAAGACAGTGAACTTCTTTATGCTATGGCTCATATTTCAGAGAGCCCTGGAGTTCTGACAATGAGCATTAGCATTACTGTCCACAATTTGATCAACTTACACATGAGTTCAGATTCTAATCAGCATATGTGCTTGATGGTTCCTTTTGCTCATCAACTAGTGGATTGGGAAGATATTTTGAGCAAAGGATGGTTCTATGTGGAGTTGGAGTCACTAGAGAGGATATTTCCAGCCTTGGACATGAGCAGATATGTTGTTTTGGATGACAATTTTCTGTGTTGCAGCAGTTGTTCATCTTCTTGGATGCTGATTTTCGTAAAATTAGATCTCAAGTCAATCATTTCAGACTTGGTGGGCTGTTGGTGTACTCTTTTTCAGACTTCATAGTCTCCTCTTAGGACGGGTTTATGGTCTTAGATGAGAGGTATGGTGAGTTGGGGCAGTCAGTATCCGTGTATGGGAAGTGTTCAAGCTCTAACTAGTGGTTATCCTTATGCCCTCTCTTCTACTTATGATTGGGACAATGAACCTTTTCTTTCTATGGTTCATCGTTTTGAGGTGCTTGGAGTGGGAACGATAAGAGTTTTTAGAAGTCTCCATGGTTATATCAGAATAATTCAATTGAGGTCTAGTAGATTCATGTGGAGTTATGGGAATGAGTTTGTTGAGCTCTTGCAAAGGATTGTTTTCCTTTTTGCAGGGAGATTTGGAGAAGTCACATTTACAGTCATGGCTCTGCTGTCAACCTTGGGGAGTTATGTTGTGGAGTTTGATTGTGAGTTGTGTAGACTTTATTTCCTATTGCCCAGACTTGTGATAGACAATGGCATTGTTGATATTGATTGCTCAGAGCTTTATGGGCATGAGATGCTACATGATATTGATTTCAGTCCTTCAAGATTTTTCAGTTTGAGTAACATTGATGGTAACATTTTGGAGTTACAAGGGAGGATAGTGCAGTTGTGGCGGGATGTTTTCATTAATGTGATCAAAGTGGCGCAACATTGGCATGGTGGGTTCTTCCCGAGACGGACATAGGACCCTGGGATCGTACTTGCTTTGGTGATGATCATTTTAAATTTTCTGGAATTGTGGTGGCATTGCTTGAGGACTAGCAATTTTGGGAAGGGCGGACTGTAATGTCCCCTTTTCCGCTCTAGTTTGTTTTGGGGACTGTTGGCCAATTCCGAAACCCGTTGGTCAGTTAGAGGCAGAATTAGGGTTTCCCATTTTCTAAGAGGTTGTTTTGACATTTTTTGCGGTTTGCATGTTGGAGTTTTATAGTTTTGATTTTGTATTCCTTCTGGGGTTTTAGAAAGCTCCGCAATGATGGTATATGCGTAGCAATCAGTGGAGTTTGGTAAACTTACTATTTTTAGGAAGTGGGGGCAAGGACAACTCATTTTTTTAGGTTTTCAGAGAGCTTCGCGATGGTGTGACATGCAAATGAATCTGAAGACTTTTCCAGATTTACTATTTTTAGTAAGTTGTGATGGCTGCTCAGAATGTGGTTAAAATGCATTTGGACACACTTACTATTTTTAGCAATATGCTATTTTTGGTAAGTACTATTTTTAGCAGGGTTTCAGCAGGTCTGTTTAGATGGCTATTTCCGGCAGGTCAGTTGGAGCAGTTGGTCTTCCAACATTTTTTGGAGCTATTTTGGCAAGTTTGAGCTTATGTTAGGCGAATTCATGGTTGAGAAAAATAATTTATAAGTAAATTATTAATAAGGCAAGACAGATGCCTTAGGAAGAAAAAGTGAATGTTATGAAATAATTCACTTATTTACTTTGGATGCCATAATGCACTTTATTGATATTTTTTTATAAAGCATCATTTTCAAGACATAAGGTGGGCATCCATTTTGGAGATATTTCATTTAAAGATTATAGCCTTTAAGTGTCCAAGCAATAGTTGATTTTGGCATCCCTTTTGGAGGAATATATGATTTAAAATAAAGGCAAATATTATATTGCTTTGGGCGTCCAAGTTGGCATTTGACTTCATTGTATTTCATGTCAATTTGGAGGGAGTTGAATTTGAATTTGGAGCTTCAAAGGCTATAAATTAGAGTGCTGGGCTCTTGTTTTTGGTATCCATGAATATTTGCAATGAAGTGTTGCTGAAGTTTTGATTGATTGCTTCGGGGAATGCATACCTCCTAGTTGGTTCTTGGCTTCTTGCTTGAAAGATAGCAACTAGTTGAGATTGAGGACTGTTCTTTACATTGAAGAACAGATGGAATTCATTGTATTAGGGTCATTTGATATTTTCTGATGTGTTTCGGTGTGTTTGTGAGTTTTCAGGTTGCCGGTTGGTTGTAGAGCTGAAGTAGTTTTTTCATCATAAGTCTTAGGAGGAATTTTGTGTGCTTCTGGGTACTTTCTCTATCTTTTCCTATGGACTAGGCGATGCATTTTGCAAGTTTGTAGAGATTAATTTGGTGTCTTGAATTTTATATCGTAAATCGTCCCCCTTGGCTGGCCGTACCATGTGGCTGAATGCTTTAGGAACCGTGCATTAATCATTTGGGTTAGCTTGCAATTGTTTATTGTTCTAGGCTTGGACTCCTACCTCCTAGGAGTCATTTGCATTCAGTTTCATGTCATTCCGTCAAGTTTTGATGAAGTTATGAGTGATTTAGTGTGAATTTTGTTGTTGGTCCATGTTTTTAGTCTGCTGGAAGTATATCAGATTTAGAGATTTCGGAGTTGAGGGTTGTTTCTTGGATAGAGAGTCCGTTGTAACTTGTGGATCAGACAACATTATTTGCAGCTGTGGACAACAATATATCTTACTTTGCAGTTTATGTTATCATTGTAATGCTGATTTGTAGTACTAACAACAAGTTATATTTTGAATTGCTCATATTTTCCCATTGAATAAGTGGAACAGGCTGGCTTTGCCGCCTATCTTATTTTATTGTACTTCTGTCCTCCCACTGAATAAGTGGTTGAGTGGATCGTTATTAAGTTTTTCAGTCCTCCCGCTGCATAAGTGGTTGAGTGATCTATTTCCTTGTTTGTAATAATTGTCCTCCCACTGCATAAGTGGTTGAGTGATCTATTTTCTTGTTGTAATAATCATCCTCCCGCTGAAAAGTGGTTGAGTGATTCTCTTTTAGTTGTTCTTGCCCGTTGGACAAGTGGAAGGGGTTGGCTTGCCGTCCAACATTGTAATTTCAATTGATTATTGGAGTTAACGATTCCCTATTCACCGTATGCTTTGACCTTCCCACATGTTGGTGATTAGAAAGTGGAAGGGTTCTCTTTCAGTAGTATTGAGTTTATATTTCCTAACCTTAACGGGTGTTTGAAAATTGAAATAATTCAAAAAAAAGTAAAGGGGTCATTACAAATGGTTAGATTGATATCTCTCAACTGCTATTTATTGATTGATTGTGTGACCTTGTTCGATCTAATGTCAATTTTTGAATTCAATGCTATTGTTGCAAATTGAGTTATGTTGGAAATTGATTTGCCTTCTGATTGGATTGGTTGCTGATCTGCTGGTATCGATACTTGATGTTTCTACAGATGTGTTTTTGCATTCATTGATGACCATTTGATTGTTTGGATTGGATGCTTATATCCTCCTATTGAATGGTGAGAAGTCATGATTGTTCTCAAGGGGGTGACCGCTGGAGAAGAGGAGTGTCGTTTTACCCATTGCATGTGCTTTCTAGACTAAACTACTCTTTCATATTATTGTTATTTGCTTTAACCAATCCTTAATGTTTCTAGTGGAGATCTCTATCCAAGATGATCAAGTGATTGTTGTTAATATCAACAACTGCACCGTTTCTTTGTTTGGATCGCACCATATGGGCAAGACGCTTCATAAGTAAATTGACTTATTAACTAATATTCATCATCCCTTATTCTATATAGAAGTTAACTCCCTGAATAGTTTGCTACCTTATTACTTCTCATTTCTTACTTAATCTTTGCCGATTATTGTTTGACTTAGTCGCTGGCCAATTAAACTTAATATATGTCTTTGTACAAATGCCTAAATGTAGTTAGCCAGAGACTTGCATAATCTGTATTGCTGTCATAGAGAATCTTCCTTCTTGACCATTCTTGTGGATGCTGTGTATACACCCGCCTTGTGGAGTTAGAACACTATCTGGGTTCAATTTATGATTAAGAAAATTGTGAAGTCCTGAAACAAGACAATTTTCTCTTATTAGAGATGGTGTGATTACAGCCACAAGCTTCTCTACTCTCCTAGAGGTAAGTTTCTTCCTCCAAAGAGAGTGGATGAAGCTATAAGTAGGTCACTTCATCTCAATAGCTAAAGAACTAGAAACTTGAGATACCAATCAAATGGCTAGAGTGTGGTATTCAAAGAAATCGGTCCATAGTGATTCCACCACAAAATTGGGTCCTCCTATGCCATAATTGCCATATCCATCTTGGTTGCCTCAAAATAACCCTTTTAAGTGGCAAATTTTGTCCACTTAGTACAATGATGCTAGCTGAAATAAGTTGTCTATAAGTTGTTCGAATTGATTATCTTGGAGCTTTGCACACATGGGCCGTGTCTGTCACTACTTGGACCTCGTCCATAGCATCCTTGAGAATAAGAAACTAAAATTTAGAATCTTTGTGATGCCTTGAACAATCAATTGGCTTATGAAAGTATGGGTCCTTTGTAAATGTAATCATGATATTGATGAACGGGCGATGCCTAATGTCCATCCATGACTATACTATATCCACTTGCCACTCGATATCCTTCGTTTCCTCTATTAATACATTTACCCAAGATTGTGGTCCTCAATTTTGTCTCCCATGATGGCACATATGATGGTCCCCCCCTTGCTATCATTGACATCATCTCCTTATAATAAGGAGATTGAGCCACATGGAATGGAATGCCATTGGCAAAGAAGAATTTTCCAATGGCACCGTCTATATCATCCTTCAACTATACATCGAATAATTCAGCTATTGGGTTACCAACATCACTTGTCAACTTGTTTCCCCCTAGCCTCTACTACATGGGTGCTTGAAGAAGAACCTAGCATATTTGCAACTTGCCTCTGCAAAGTAGAAGTAGATGTAGAACCGTGTGGCTTGCCCTAATGCCCCTGCGGCCTATGAGAGAAAGTAGTAGATACATGTGCAACTACATTGTCTCCATTGACACCCAACAACTTATATCTCTCAACTCTGTATTTTAGGTTTGCTGGACTTCCCAAAAACTTACATGCTTCCACACCTTGTCCTCAGGTATGAAGGAGGTGAGCATTAACTTTGGTAATGCTGCCAAACAATTTAAGGCTACAAATTTGGCACTTTCACAACCTTGTGCCCCAGATGTCCTAGGTTTACTTGGTAATTTTGTTGCAAATTGTTTTAAAGGAGACTTATGATCAAAAGGACCCTTAGTATACTTTGCCAATAATGTGGAGGGGCAAATAATACTTGCAGCTGCATTCATCATGGAACTGGTTGTTTGGATGTCATCCTCATGGATCCTCTCTGTCTTAGTCTTATGTGCATAATTGAATTCAATACTTTAATTGTGAACCTCAACCTCATCCTCATTCATGTCATGAGAATTCAGTGTGACACTACAATAAACAATATAAAATTTGTAAGTTCATAATTCTAAAATTAAAGTTCAAACTATGCATGCAACATGATGCAAACGATTAAGACCCAGATTTTTTGTTGTTGTTGTTACTTCGGATCACACAAAGTGAAGTAATAGAGGATACACAAATAAAAATCATTGTTTTTAAACTTTGTCAATGAAGGATTCCACTTTTTTTTTCTTACTGCAGGTCGCATGAAGCGCGAAGGCAGAGGATACAAAAAAGTTTCAGCATAGTTTGACAAACTTGAAAATAAATTTCAAAGTTGAATCTTGATGACAATATGAACAATGAAAAATGAACAATGAATCATTGAAGATGCAGTTGCAGTCATGTCTATTGACTTATGAATAAAATTAAAATTTGAATATGAAACTAATTAAAAAAATAAAAAAAATAGTCATAGAATCCTACCTTTGGCTTGGAAAATCCTTCCAACTTGGTGTAGAATCCCTCTTCTTCTTTCTCTTTCTGATCCCTCTTGCACTTGAAGTAGTTCAATCACACTCTTTCACTCCATCACTCACTCTGTTGCTCCTCTTCAACCTAGCCGTTGAAATGAATTTGAGTAAAAATGAAGAATTTGGAGTGTTTTATAGAGTTTGGGAGGGATTGGTGGGGCCCATTGGCCATCCCCAAGCGCTTGTTTTTAGGAATATATATATATTTGTACTTATTGAATTGGTAGTTGTGGGAGATGCATGGGCATCCGTAGGACTCTTGGTAGCCCTCGCTACATCCTAGTATCCTTTCCATCTTGACGACATCTTGTTTGTTCGACAATGGTGGTAGTGGCGGTGCGGCACGGGGTCCTTTCCTTTGTGCCCCCATGTCTTTGGGATGTCCCTGCCCCCAAAACGCATGGATTTTTTTTTGGGGGGGCATGCATCCTGGAGGTTCAGTCAAAAAAAGGAAAAAGAAATGTAAAAGAGAAATGGAAATTTTATTTAGAAAAGAAACACTAAATATACAAACTGACCTATTAAATCATGCTTTAAATCAATGGGAACTTTTCCAAATCCTTTGTAGACTCCTCTAGATGCATCAAAAGTAGCTACAAACCTGCCCAATTATGATTCAACCATTGATTTTTGTTGAAGTCCTTGCTGGTTTCCCTTCAATGCAATTCCGTTTGGGCTCAAAACTCTCTTTTTTCCTTCTCCTTTGGCTTGAAAATGAAACGAAGTTGCTTTTAGAGTCTAAAAGACAAATATTAGAGAAATTGTTTTTTAGTGAATTGTTTTTGGTTTTGCCTCACCTAGCCCTAGCCATGTCTTTCCATTGGGACTCACCTAGTATTGGTTAGTCTAGCAAGTACTCGGCTATTGAGTCTCCGAGACTCATTTAGGGTGCGTGCCTTGGGACTTGCCTAGAGGCTAGACTAGATGATTCTTGGCGAGTTTGGTAACTTTGGTGTAGATAAAGATTGGAACATGGTGGAATGAAGTTGGTATTTGGAACAACTATGGATTGGGTAGGGAGAGCCATCTAGTTGCAGATGGGGGTCAAATAGAGGAGAGGGAGGGAATTACATCTGTGTATAAACTGTCTTGGGTGGTTTTGGGCTTGCAGAAAAGCAATATGGTGAGGTTTGTCCAAGTGCTGTTGGTGTAGCAAGGTACAACTTTGGCAACAAGGGAGGCAACTCATTTTGAAAATGTTGTGTGCTATAGAAGAAAGCTGACAATTTGTGTGGATTAAGGTCTTAAGCTGATCAGAACAAAGAAACAAATATTGAACTTACCCCCTTGTTTTGGAAATTACAGCTTAAAACTTAAGAAATAAAAATATTTATTTGGGAAAAAAATATAAAGATACTTTTAAATCCAAAAAGTTGCTTAGGATATGGTAAACTTGGGAAGCTTTGTATTCAAAATTAATTTGGGAGAAGTGCAACCTGATCTAAGGGTTTTGACCTGTCCAAAAGTTGCAGTGTCAGATTTGACCCAAAATGCTTCTATGATGCTGAAAGTGAAACAATCTCCTCTTTTTAGTATCTCTGTAACGTGAGATTACAACTTCAAGACTTGAAGATTGAAGGCGAAAGTGGAAAAGTGATGTTGTCTCTGGCACCATGTGAAAATTGGCACAACTCTATTCATTACCCTAGGATTACTTTTCTGAAGCAACTTGTCACACTTCTACAGAACCACAAAAAATCTTGACACAACAAATGATAGACTTTATTCACTATGTCAATGAACTACATCTCAATCATTTATAAAAATTTCAGACAAACATGGAATTGGAGTGAAATAATAATCTCCTGAAATACAAAGATTCACCAAGTTAAGCTTAGTGAAATAAGCCAAATATGCAAATAGGACAGGTCAAATCAGGACTCAGTTAAGACCGACTTTATTCTAACTGAGACTAAGTGTAATGCAAATAAAAACGATCCAGTTTACAATAATTATTTGCATAAAATGAAAAATACTTAAAATATAAAATACCCTCAAATAGCTCAAGTTGAATGTGTGCATGCATGTCATGTGCTAACAGTTTTTGGCACGAAAAGTGGTCTCTAGCTGGACCTTATTACTGCAACAAAATGAGCTGCCCTAATCATGTAGTAAAATTAAATTTGGTGAACTTGGTGGGAGTATATGTCAGTATGAGAGGTGGTAATCAAAGAAATTCAAGGAAAGAAAATGGATACAATATTGCCATGAGTGTGTCTTGGTCATTGCGTAATTTGGGTTCAACATAATATTAGCACATGTTTTTATGTTCCTTCAAATAATCTGCAGATTATTTATGCTCACACATTTCAAGAACTTCTCTAGCGTTTCTATTTTAAAGAAAATATTGTGGTGATATTCCTGAAAAATTATTTACAACAATTTGTCTGTTTTGCATTTTAAGATTCTAAGTGCATAGTTATTATACCATGTTTAGCTTTTTCTGAGCTAACATCTGGTTGAGGGCATCAGAAAACTATCTCCCTATACTGTGCTTATAGACTACAGAATTGTGCCATGCATCCTTTTGTTATTTTGTTTGAGAGCTGTGTATATTGACATCAGGTTCACTGCTTTTGTGTGACTATTGCTAACTTTTTCTATGCATATTTTGATGCAGCTTGGAGAGTGCTAGTGAGGATTCAGTTCTTCCTATTTTAAGATCTGTGCGATGGGTGATGGACTCAGGTTTCTTGAAGCGAATGACCTCTGATGCTGATTCTCAGAACAGAAAGAAAGTTGAGGTTTGGATTGTTTTAAGTTGTTCTCTTCATGGAGGCAATTAAGAGTGCAAGTAATGCATTTAAGTATATATAATTTTTGTTATCATTTTGTTTTTCTTACTTTTGCTATATTCTACTAATGTCATATTATTGAAAGGCCATTTTCTAGGTATTGAGTAACTGAAACTGTTCTGGATGGGATTCCTATCGTTGTTTTATAGAATGAACATTTTCAAAGCATAGCTATTGGATGTTTGCATTTATTCTAATGATGACTATATTGTTAGAACATAATAAGTATGGCTTACAGAGATAAATATGTATTTGGAATTTCAAAGGTCACGGATTTTTCCCATTAGAATCACAGCTTGAATTTTTTATGCTTTCCCATATATATCAAACCATATCTGTACCAGATTTCATAACCCTTGACATTACACTAGACTAACAGTCCATAAAAAACATATTCTACTTCATAGATGTTTGTTGGATGGTTGATTTGAAATTTGATAAATTGCATAGGTCAGGTCAAATTCTAATTTAATTATAATATAATGGCCATTGTTAGTTGTTCTGAATTTATATTAGCTGTGATATATGGTGCTTGTTACAATAGATGGATTTTCTCAACTTATAACACTGTTTTGAATTGAGCAGATTATGTGGTCACTGGGGCACTCTGCATGGTCTGCAATTTCTGATTTCAATAAGCGGAGGGTGGCACCCATAGCTGCAGTTTTGTCTGCAATATTTCATCCTTCAGTTTTTAATGACTTTACCATGCATGAAGCTGGAAGCAATAAAGAAGGACCTCTAAAATGGGTTAGTTGTGAAATAGATCTATTGGTTTGCTTGTTTAGGACAATATTTTCATGACTCACATTAAAATTACAGTTTTCCTTTTTGATGAGGTCAATTTTGAAGCAATTGGAGATTTATTTCAACATACACAGATAATCATATGTTATTAGCATCAGGAGCCTCTATAAGCTGGGATACATGTAGAATTCAGCTATTCTTATTTGAAGAATATAGCAAATTGTATTCTATACATGATAATGTCTGAAAACTAACTATTAGTCTATTACCTTTTTCATGCTTAAATTGGGAGGGTGTTCATTTGAAAATTGAGATTTCATGTGGATTACCTTGCTTTGTGGAAAATTGCCATGGGCTGTAGGAATTTGATGCAGGAACAGTTGACAATCAAATTCAAATGAATGCACACTCAATTTAGGATTTGTTTATAGTTTATACAGAACTCTTCTGGTCGAAACCTTTGATGGAATTTTCTCCTGCTCAGTGCCAAGTGTCAGGGAGAATGATAATTTGCAGGAATCTAAATGTGATGATTTTCCTCAGCAATTCAGAGAAGTGGAACACCCATAAAATGTGGTTTTCTGAGTAATTTTTCTTTGTTTTGCTTGAAAGTGAGAAACAAAAAACATAGATAGGATAGTATAGTAATCTTTCCTTCAGCATGTCGAGTTTAACTTGCAGGTCCTAGTCGATAGGGACAGGATTGGGACTCGAGTATGCTATTATGGTGTTTCTTTTCATGGATTACAGGTATGGATTTTGTATATATAATATAAAAATTATAAAAGCAGTAACGCTAATGCTCACAATTATCATAAACAAAATATTTAAATGCCTCATAATTTGCAAAAAATGAAAATACTAATAAATTCATAGTATGATAGTTTAGTGATTTGTCAAATGTCAATACAAATAAAAATTACATTCAATATTCAATAATTTTCATATTGCACTTCATCAAGAACATCAAAGCCAACATTTGTTCAATCTCTTTTGAACTGCAATCAGTTGTAGTGCCACTCCTGTGTGTCAAGTCATCTATGCTCCCTCTAGTTTTGAGGACAGGGACGACAAGGGACAGGATGTGTTTTAGGCACATGGGTACTTTTGGGCCATTTTCTAGGGGACAGTAGTGGATGGCTATTAAAAAATAGAGAGATTTCTAATATTCATATCATAACATCGATAAAGCATTCGTCATAGACTTTGTAGAATCTTAATACATAACATTAGACTTTAGTTAAGATTTCACATGAGAATTGACAAACAAGTTAACAAAATTCAAATGCTTTCATTGCCAAAGTGCATACACATTATATAAGAATTAGAACAAAATTCCCTAAGGCTCTAAGTTTCAACTATAAAATGACAAAAACAGAGAAAATATATGGTGTTGGCAGTAAATTGCTGACATATGAATAATACTTGGTTATGTTTAGTTAAGAAATGGCAATGTAATGTTCCCATAGGGGTTAATTGGTAGTTGCCGACGTTTGGTATCTCGGCCAACTGCTGGGTGGTATATATATGCTATATTGTAACGGGAACATGATCACTTGTAATGTCCCCTTTTGGCTTAAGATATAATTAAATAATTAAAAGCACGTTTAATTATTTAATAAGCCATTAGTGTAATTATTTAATATTATTCCTCTTTAAAAATGCATCTTAAGGATAATATTATGAAGTGGGAATAGAAAAGAAAATGAAAAGACAAAAGGAAATGGAAGGCCAAGGGTCATTCAGAAAGTTATAAAAGAGCTGAGAGAGTACATTTGAGGATATGTTGGGTTTATTCATTTCCTGGTTGTAACCCTGTGTGGTTCTGGAGATTTGGACTTGGCCCATATCAGCCTTCTTGAGGACGAAATCCCTCTTGAAGAAGACTAGCCACTGTGGTGAAAGATCTACTCTGGTTGGTGTTTGCTAAAGATATCAAACATATCTGTTTATGCTATGTGGATTTCCAATCCTTCTGTACATCCTGTATTTGTGATTGGGAAGTTTTCAGAACATCCAATCTTTTTGTAAGTTCTGTGGCTATGATTGGAAAGTTAATTTTGTTATTCTGCTGAAGGTTGTAAAGATTTATCTATTTTGATGACAATATATATTTTATTTCTGATCTCTATTCTAGCCAGTGTTTGTATGATTTTACATTATATTTTGTTTGCAAAGACATTGGATGAATAGAAATCAGTTCACGCAAACTGTTTGTCTAAATTACTGTGGAGCATTTGGTAAAACTGGAGCAAATATCCATAGGGGATATTTCAGTGGTATTAGAGCCGTGCATCCTGCCAGCCTGTTGGGTAACTGTGTTTCTTTGAAGGTATTTAATTCTAGGATTGATTATCAATTGAAGGCAAATTTGCAGTAATATCTACGCTAAGAAATAAAATATTATTTATGCCAGTTGATATTATATTATATTTATCGAGTGGAAGACTATTTGCCTTGAATAATATTCTTGTGCGAGTTCTGAAGATTAACTGAATATTTGGGTAGGTTGATTAATGTTTGAGGTTGAGATTAAGTCCGCATATTTCAAAGGGACCCGATTTACTATATTCTAAATATTTATTTCTGTAAGTATTTTATGGCATTGTGGTTTTGATTACTATTTAGCTTCTGTTGAAGGAAATAGTAAAGCGGAGACTACATATTGACATGAAATTTATTGAGGGTTGTAAATATGTCATCGGTGGTATAAGTAAAAGGTGTTCAATATTATACCATTGTGCGAGTTCTATGCATATTTTCATATTGATGAATATTATGAGAACATAGCTTGGTTCATATTTGCGATCAAATATTTTAATAAGATTGTTATTGGGCCCATCTTTTTTTAAGCGGACTATTTAAAGGATTGCATTGGTTTCAATCAGAGGTTGCGGTGAGAAGCATTTGAGGAGACTTGTGGAAATTGCGGCTTGGAGCTAAAATAATATTTAATGTAAACATTATATTTTGTTGATGGCATGGATGATATTTCCCGTGAAGTTCTAATGTTCTCACTTGTCGGAAGCTAAACTCTTGGAGCTTGTTCGTTCATTAGGATTTATCAGGTTGTTTGCGAGTGGAGACTCCTTGTGGTGATGTACTGCACAGAACGAAAGCATTCTGGTAATACCGGCCATTGAAATCTGCTGGGCATTCAAATACTATATTTTGAGTTAAGCACCAGCTGCCGTGTAAAGAGCTTGGGTTAATGTTGTGTCTTCATTATTGAAATAAAGGGCTTTCCCGTGAAATCTTTGGGGTTGAAAATTGATTGCTATTCTGTTTGGTGAGAGGTGAAGTTGATTAAGGCTTTGGCAAACAAAGAGGATTAACTTGAAGAATTTATATCATGGCATGAAGTTCTTCCTTGGGCGTTTGGACTCCTCTTCTTGCGATTCATTATTCTGTTTGGTTTGGGCGAGTTTGGGAGACATAATGTAACCATAGGGGTCTGTTCTTGCTATCCGTGCAATGCTTGAGGACGAATTCATCCTTGAGCGATGCCATTTTTGGACGGATTGTTGGTAAAGGGTTCCTGTGTACCTGTTCATGGCCTGTGTTGAGCAGATTGAATCTCTACTTCCCTACGTAAGGTTCTTTGTTGATATTGAGTGGAGTATAGAAGATTAAGGAGGAGATATTGGATTATCTGGAGCAAACTCGACCTTGGTTGGTCATAGTTTCCATACAGCACAGAGCTTATACTCCAAACTAAGGTTAATGCTTGGGAGTACTGGTATTTATGACTTCTCTGAAATTGAATGATGATAGAACGTGGAGGGAGAATTCGTTCAAGACTGAACCTTGGAGTGTTTTCTTGAGCGTATTATTCCATGGTTGTATTTTGACTCCGTTCTTGTTAGAAGTAAGTGGATGTATCAATGTTGATGTTTTAATATAAATGTTGAGCGTATTTACTTGGTCTACTTCGGCATCTCTGTATTCCTACCATTAGATGACAGTTTTGAGAAAGATTAATTATATTGTAAGGTCAAAAGTTATCTTTGAAAATATATTGTTGCTTATTAATTTGCTTTGCTCACTCATAGTGTAAGATTGCCTCTCTGTTATGCATTTGAACATAATTATTATTCAAAACATATTGCAAATCTGAAAGTATTGCAAACTGAAACAAACAACCAGACCATCTGCAAAGTGAGTTTTTATGAGCAGCAAGTTTATTATCTTCACCAGTGAATGCATGACATCTGTTTGACAAAATACCTATGAAGCTATTTAAGCGAAAGAGGAAAATTTTAAGTGCAAAAAGGGTGGGATACTACACTGCACAACAGCCTATGGTGTTCTCATATTGAAACAAGTCTGTAACAGCAGCTTTGTTGTTTAATACATATTTCATTAATGAGATGCTCTTAAAGGTCAATCTGCTTGTGTAATGGTCTATTTATTGATGTTCATACATTTTTGGAAGAGTAACTTGTGAATGGTTATTACCTCTGCTCTAAATTGTTTATTCAAGCAAACTATTTGACCGAATTCTTAGAAGGAGAAGAGAGAAATTTGGCCAAATTGGCAAAATCTAGTAGGGATTCCACAGAGCCAAGTTTTTCTAGCCTACTGGGGAAAATTTTAAGTTTTTGATCTCCAGATTGAAGTATGACTTTGATGTTGGCAAAAGCTTAAAGAGATGTTGGTATGAAACTTAGTATACAAACTAAATCAGAAGATGTTTTCATTACTCAAAATCAATTGGAAGGATATTTAGGCTTAGTAGGACAGTTACCTTCAAATCAGTTGGAAAAGGCTCTTGTTCCAATAGTGTCTTTTCTAAGTCAGCCCAAATGGTTGAGCCATTCAGATGATGATATAAGAATTATGGTTGCTATTTGTTTGAGTGAAATCATGAGGATTCTGACACTGCAAGTTCTGTATAATGATGAGACAATGAAGGAGGCATTGCACTTGATTGTAGATAGTTTTGAAGATCTTGATGATTTCAGAAATGGTCATTATTCAAGAAGAATTGCTATACTAGAAATATTCGCAGGAATGAGAATTAGCAATCTTTTAATAGATTTGGAAATGCATGATTTGATCTATGATATGTTTCATCATTTCTTGGTCACAACTAATGGAAGACATGACAAAGAAATTATTGCAGCTATGAAGACCATTATGGTCTTGTGTATAAATGAGAGTGGTGTTATATCTCAGCCCCTATTATCCATGCTAATGGCTATTCTTAAAAATGAGTGGGTTGTCTCTTCCATTGCAGGTGAATTAGTCCAAGGTGTGTTCAGTTCTTGTGAGGGAAAATTGAAGACTATTTAAAAAAAAGAAGAGCAGAAAATAGAAGGAGAGATATTCAATTCAGAGAGCAAAGAGAATATCTTGCCTAAAGATGAAAGTGTATCACTATCAACTCTTCAAAATATCTCTATTGATGATCATGCATCGATACAAGCTGAAAATGAAAGCAATGAAGTGGTCAAACCAACAGTTTTGATTTCTCAAGAAGTTGATCCAAATTCAGAAATAGTGAATGCACTAATTGAGGTTAGAAATGAAGATGTTGGTGATTCATCCTTTCATTTCAATGACACAGGAGGTTTTTGGTTTGATTTCCAAAACAAGTCTTTAGCTATGCAAAATGAAATTTCTTTCCCTCATGATTCATGTAGTAGGACTGATATTGAAAGTGTTGATTCTATTGAGTGCAAATCTGATTTTCTCTTGCTTGCATCTGATTTAGAGAAAAGTCCTAGTGTCTCTAATGTTTCAAATTATCAGCTTCTTGCTGCAAAGATAAAGGAAGAAGCACATCCGATTGAGGACAGCTCTACGGTTGAGAAGAATTTTGATTTCCTCATGAAACATGAGAGCAGTTCATCATCCTTGGGTGATCAAGATTGAGAAAGACATATCTTGGTATCAGCTGAAAAAAAAGTTCAGATTTTATCTTCAGAGGATGGCACACATAGGGTTGTAGAAGAGGCAACAAATTTATACAAGGAAGCTCAGAAGTTGTAGATTGCTCAAAGAACCCTACAAGAAACAGAAAATCAGTTTATTGCTAATAAACAATTTTGAGAGAAAAAGAATAAGGGAGTGGCCGAGGAGATCCAGGAGATGATTGAAGAGCTTGACAACATATGTGAAACTTTTTGTTCAGACCAGCATTGCCCAAAGTCAGAAATCAGAAATTTGGATCAGCAAGAACAATGGTTTGAAATTATTGATAATCCTTTGTTTTAATTTGATGATGATGTGATTCATGACAATCCACTTTTTGAGTTGAATGATGGAGTTCCATCCAATTCTAGTGATGAAGACGAAGCCACCACAACAACATAGTGTTGAAATGGGATGGGAGTTGTGAGATTTATAGGAGTAATGCGGTTGTTCTCATACTTCTTCGGAGAATTACAATCTATGATCTGCAAATCAGTAGATTTCCCTTTGATCAACAATCAAGTTTGGTTTGGTTTGATTGTGGGCAGATTAATGGTGAGTTCTCACAAGTTTTAATGTAGATGGTGGTGAGAACTATACCAAATAACATTCCTACAGGGGTTACATAGATTCCATTGAGATGTTGGCACAATAGTTGTTCCCTAGTATTGAATTCAGATATTCTAGTTTGGGTTATGATGATGGGCCCTTCTTGCAGGAAAAGGGTACAAGGCCCCCACTCCTAGAGATTTAAGTGGCAATTCGCTCAAAGATGCTATTGTAGATGGAAACCTAATTGTAGAAGATGAAAAGAAGCAATGGTGAAAGTACAAATGTGAAATATCCTATTGTTTGAATTTTGATGGAATTTATGAATTTGTTTAGATATATGATTGGTGTTTATTTCATATCTTGAATATTCTTGTGCATGCTTTCATAAGAATGTGCAATAAATGAAAATAACAGAATTTTCATAATGGAATTGTAAACCCTTGTATATTACTATTGGAATGGTGAATTTTGTGAAAGATCCCCAACCCAATTTTTACCAAATCTGATCCAAACCAACAGTTTGTTTTGCTGATAAGTCTTTAGCTAGCATATGTTAAGTAAGGTTTTGACTGATTTCTTTGTTATGTTTGGGTTTTTGAGAGTTTTTGAACAATGTTTTAAATGCTAAGTGAAAGATATAGCTGATACAATATAGAATAATGCATAACACATTAAGAAGGCAATTAAGAACTTCCTTTCACTTAAAAAGTCCAATGTACATACCTTTAACTGAGCATAAAAGATTAATACAAATTTCTAGCAGATAGAATATAAGAAATCATCTCTAATATTAGCTACAACTCTAAATACACCCTAGGGTTTGATACCCTTATTTCCAAAATGGAGCCGTTGGCTGAAAATAAGCTGGAAATGAGTGGTGATGACCTCTAGAAGGTCTTCTCTGCAATTAATTGATGGAAACTTGTCCTCAAATTGATAAATATGCACTAAAATCCCCAATGAAGGCTGTCCAAATGCACAATGAAGCTAAATACTGATGTAACATGTCACTAGGAGAGATGGGTTTTCGTCCAAATTTCCAAATTCTTTCAGAAGTTTGCATTCCTGGAAGCTCCAAGCTGCTGAAACCCTCAAGCTTGCTGCTGATCTGAAAATTGGAAGCATGAGAATGAGAGCAAATGATAGGAAAGTTGCTTTTATAACCTTCCCAAGAAGTTCGATCTATTCATCTTATGTTTTTCAGTTACTATTTACTTTTCACTATTCACATAAGGCCAACATTAGAATTTCAATTTTAACCATAGATGCAACTCCCAAAACTCCAATCAGAAAGGCTCGTGAAGCTCCCAACTGAGCCCCACAACCCTGGTTGGGTCCCCAAACCACAAGTTTGAGATGCCTAAGGAAGGGACATTACATTTTGGCACTTATTACAATAGCATTTGATGCTGCAATTACTCATAAATTTACAAGCAATACGTCCAATACATACCCAATTCTGCAATGATTCCAAACATGCCCTACAAGAAGTCACCCAAGCTAGAAATATCATATAAATTCATGTAACCTTCAACCTACAACATGACTCCATTATTGTGTCCAAACCCTAGCTGGAACTTCCATAAATTTGTTCCAAATTCTGCAAATAAGCTCAATGATGAACTCTGAATGAATCCACCACACAAGTAGAGTTAGGTTTTCGTCCAACCTATGAATCTCCAAGGGGTTTTGTCCTCAGAAATGGCTGTCATTGTCACACCAACAACTAAGGAGAAATATCAAGTATTAAACAATCACATAATATCCCAAACTGTTGGTGAGCTTCCACTCTCAATGTGGTATTAAAGATCGCTTTATTTTATTTACTCCTTATAAAGTCACTTTATGACTTTATTATCATTTTTATAAATAAAGTCACTTTACTTTTGTATTTTTATTTTGTAACATAAAGTAAATTATCTCACCAAATAATAATATAAGATCCCATAAAATAATATTCCACCTTTTATTTTTCCACCAATAGATATTAATGACATGACCAACATATCATCCATTATATCTCCTAATTAGCCTTTCGGGATGGCATGAAATAGGCTAATCAACTCTCCTATGGTCATTAAGGAGAAGGGGACATTACAAAATGCTCAATTCTTTTAGATGGGTGGACAGATGGAAGGAATTGTACTCTCATCAATGTTTTAGTGGCTTCAAATTGTGAGATAGTTTTTCTAAAGTCAATCGATACCTCCACCATAATCAATAATGCAGAGATTTTGGGCTCGATGTTGGAGGAACTTGTTTCAAAGGTGGGCATAGAAAATGATGTATATGTTATTATTGACAATGCAACGACATATGTGGCAGGTGCAAGATTGCTTCAAGAGAGGCATCTAACAATTTTTTGGATCCCTTATGCAACTCATTGCCTTGACCTTCTGATGTAAGTCGAACTCACACCCTCACACACATGCTCTGATACCAATTGATGAGTGACCCATTTCCAAACAAAGCAAATGCAAACTACCCTTGCCTTCAATGGTGACAGGAATTTAGAATGTCAAGTGTAATGTCCCCATTTTTCCAGTGATCACTCAAGAATCTTAGATTTGCCTGTTAGCCGTCTCCGTAGGCAAATGATGGGGTTAGGAGATTTTTGGTTCACCAGGAGGAGCAATACTTGGCCAATTTTGGAGCTTGGTAGGAAATTTTTCAATAAAGTTTATAATAAAAGCTTTTAAGACCTTATAAGTTACTTTTTTCTATTAATAGAAAATTTTAATAAAAGTAACTTTATGAAGTTATAACTTTATTATTCAAAAGTTAATAAAATAACTTTATAAGTTACTTTATGACTTAATAAGTAACTTTATTTAAAAATTTACCTTGCGCATCTCCTTAAGAGATTATATTATAATAAAAAGGTGTTCATTATGCAATGATAAGCTGACCCTCAAGCTGGGCGAACCACATTGAGGAGAAAAGATGCTTTGGAATATTCTTTGGATGCCCTCAAGAAGTTCAATTAGGGCTGGAAACCATAAAAGAGCCTTGAATGTACAATTTGGCATCATTGGAGTTTTATTATTTTGAGAGCATTTTGCAACTGCAGGTCTGCAATGTGTATTGCAGGTGTCTGAGCCCAAATTGGAGACGAAAACCTTCAATTACAGGCAGGTTGGACGATACCCCAGCCATTAATCCTTCTTCAACACTTAGGAAAGATCAATTTGCAGGTCATTCAAGGGTCAAATCATGTGGATTTTTGTATCAGATTGCAGGGTTAGTAATGACAATCAGATCTGAGCAATTTGGATACACTTTTCAGCAAGTTTGATGCACATTCAAGTCAGCCGTACCATTCCTAAGTCAGCCGTACCACCTTCAGCAGCTTGGGTTTGCAAGTAAATAAATAAGAAGGGTTTGGAGCAGCTCTTGCTTGTGAAATTATTGTCAGGGAATAACTAAGGCAGATTTGTAGTCAATTTGGTGAAACCCCAGCACATTTGGATGATATCAGCAAATTAGAGGGGAAAAGGAAGCAATTTTGGTGATCTCTCTTGGCAAGATTTCAGAATAAGCTCCAGATCAGCCATTCTTCCATTAAATTGTTTTTGATAATTATTGTTATGAAGAATAAAGCCCATTGGAGTTGTTGATGCACATTGGAAGCTCCTGTAGCAGCAATTACATTCAATAAAGTCAATAAAGAAGCCCTCCAAGCAAGGCGGTGGATCCCTAGTAGGCCAAATTGGCATGTTAGTGTTGAAATTCATTTATTCTTGGTATTTGTTAGTTGCTGTTAATAAATCAGACCTTCTGAAAATCAATTTCAGTAGTTGTAAGTTGTTTCTATATTGTTTTCCAAAATTGCATTGTTTACTCTATCATTCAAAAACTTAAAAAACGCATAAAAACCAAAAAAACCTCATCAAAACCAAAAATTGCAACGCTGGTCAAAGATTTAGTTGAGACAAACCAAATCAGATTGTGTCAATATCTCAGTTTGCATCTTTCATCAAGAGGGTAATAGTTTCAATGACATAAAGTTTTGTAATGTGATAGGAATAGCAATAATTAAAAACCAACTCTGCAATATGCGACAGTAACTTAAAACACAAACATGTTTAAACAGAACAATTTAATCATTAAAATCATCTGAGCAGTTTTTTCCATGTTCAATCAAGTGTAACAATATTATAGAGAAATACCATGCCAAACTGCTTGCCCAAATGGTCTACTCAACTTCAACTTAGACCAATCAATTAGTTACTACTGTCGGCTTCCCTTACTTTCCCCAATTGTTTCTGCTCCAGCCAACCCCTGTTCGTTGCCCTTTCCTTTGTTTTGTCTCCTCTTCCCCACATGTTCTAGCTGCTTTATTGGGGTGTGTTGCCACAAACTCCTTTCACTCAATTGTTTTCCCCATAGATTGATGCCTCTTTCTTCCCTTCCCAATCCATTACCTTCAATGTCCATAACTAACAAAACTGAATTTGATAACTGAGCCAAGTAAAAAATGGAACAAAGATTACAAAACTGAAATTGGAACACAAGAAAACTGAAAATGATCCGATACTCCTACATCATGCTCCCTCGGTGACCGAAAAAAATCATGTGCTCCGACACATGAGGTCATTAATGGAATGACACAATAACTTTTTGTCAAGAGAGTCTCTCTCTTTGACCCCCTAGGTATGCATAAGTGATGACCACCTTGCCACATAAAATTAATCCAAGGTCCTCGATTTCTACTAAGACGACTGTTGTAAATTTTATATGCCTCCTTGAAATCAAAGTCACCCACATGTAGATTGGCCAAGCGCTTAAATCCAACACTAATAGCTTGAATGTCATGAAGTAACGAAGTTCTTTGACACAACGCAACTGCAACGACACTTGTTGGCCTACTTAAACAATTCATCAAGCTATCCATGCTTGTAATAGAAAACTTATATCTAATAGCAATTTGAGTATTATATCTAGAATCTCTGCACATCCCCCATTGCCCCACAATACAAGGGCTAAGACTCTCATTTATCAACCCTTTCTTAGGGCATTCTTAAACCTCTAACACTTTAATCTCAACTTCTCTAGTTGCTTCAACCTCCTCAACTACAGGAAAATCATTCTTTGCTGCTTTGTTTTTAGCCACGATTGCACTTATCCCATCATCGTCATTTCGTGCCTTCATGCCTTCCACGAGACATGTCCCTATTGCAAATTCCTTATATTTGACTTCTTGTCCAGTTCTTGCAATCACAACATGATTAGGAAAATACATCCTTTCCGATGCATCCATTCTACTTGCAATCATTTTCAATTTCTCACGAAGCTTTCTTTTCTCTGCTTCGTCCCAATACTTTTCCCAAGATGGGATTATTATGGGCCTCCTCATGACCTAGCTCATCTTTCCCTTCAAATTCATCTTCTTCTCACAATTTCAAGGAATCATTTGTGCCTCCTTCTCTACCCGCTGCAGTCACAGGTGTTCCCTCACCTGCAACAAATTCTTCCAGGGTTCAAGTCCTCTATAGTCACAGACTCTCTTTTGAAACTAAATCCTTCTAAGGTTTTTCCGATGCATCCATTCTACTTGCAATCATTTTCAATTTCTCACGAAGCTTTCTTTTCTCTGCTTCGTCCCAATACTTTTCCCAAGATGGGATTATTATGGGCCTCCTCATGACCTAGCTCATCTTTCCCTTCAAATTCATCTTCTTCTCACAATTTCAAGGAATCATTTGTGCCTCCTTCTCTACCCGCTGCAGTCACAGGTGTTCCCTCACCTGCAACAAATTCTTCCAGGGTTCAAGTCCTCTATAGTCACAGACTCTCTTTTGAAACTAAATCCTTCTAAGGTTTTCTTGAGACACCATCAAGATTCTTCTTCTCACAAGTTCTGGTAGACTCTCTCCGTGCTCAGGATCTTGTGGCTCTGTTACCAAATTGATGTAAGGCGAACTCACACCCTCACACACATGCTCTGATACCAAATGGCAATTGACCCATTTCGAAATAAAAGCAAATACGAAATACCCTTGCCTTCAATGGCGACAAGAATTTTGAAGGTCAAGACAGTAACAATTTCAATGACAAAAAGTTTTGTAATGAGAGAGGAACTGCAGGAATTAAAAACCAATACTCCAATTTTGAGAGGGAAGCTATGGAGTATGTGGCTGTAGAAAATGCAAGAGAGATTTGATTGGATGACATTGATATGGTGAAGGAGGAGCCATTGCCATCTATCTATAGGGTGGAGCCATAGGTACAATCTTCTATGCCAAGAAAGGAGCTAGAATTGAGTGTGAGGACCACACCCTTGACCTCCTAATTTTTCACTAGGGTGGGGAACAAGAAGATGCACAAACTTGTAATGTTTAAGTTGCCTAGATATGAAATGTATGATGAGGATTTCCAAATACAATCATCATAAATTCATAATAATTATTACTTAGTAGCTAGTTATTGTATCTAGTTCCACTATTCAGGTTCGCATGATGATACCATTTTGTAATCCAGATGTATTTAGGAATCAAATTTAATAGAAAATACTTCCTCATGGTTTTTTAGACTCATTTGATACATTTTGTAATAGAATTTTCCAAAATAAATGTGTTTTTATTAGAAATTTTAGTACTTTTTAAGTTGCCAAGTTTTTGTCACGTAAAAAATGGTGGGTTTGTTGAGTACTCTCCAAATTCAAGTTTGTGATCTATGGGTGTAGGGGCCTCCGAAAAAATAGTTGTTTTTATTAAATTCAGATTCATATATAATAAAAAGTTCATGCACAAATGTGGTGATGGCTGACTATATCCTACCCATCCCCAATTTGTTCCCTTGTTTTGGTACATGTAGGGCAAAAAAATGGGGATAACTATGGGATGTCCTTGAGTCATCCTCGGGACAAGTATGCCTAGAAAAACCTAGGGGACATGTCTTGGGAAACTTATATCCATACTTGAGATAGAATTTTTACTACAAGAGGTTGCAAGTAAAAAAAGCCTTGATCGTATATGTACCACCTTTCATGAGCATCTTTCCTACACTTGTTTTTAAGAGTCCAAACATCATGATTCTTTATGAAGTGACCAAACTTAGTTGAGACAGCACTTTATATACCTACATGTGGAATACTGTTTTTGCATGTAGTCTTGTACCCAACAACAACCTCTTCATCTCTATATGGTATCATTCTTCTCAACAAATCTTTGAGCGATACTATTTTAGAGACAAAGCAAATGTTAGGAGATATGAGGATGTGGTCATCTTGTTCAAATATAAAAGTATATTGAAATCTAGCTCATAGGTAATCTTTGAATAGAATTACTCTTACAGAGTGGAGGGTTTTTGTCTTTGAATCCATTTTCCAAGAGGCTTTTGATGTTAGGGTAAATAAATGAGCACAAACGCTCTATTTCAAAAACAATTGGTTTTTAGATAAACTGGCAGAGAAATGCAAATGAGCTCTCACTCCTTTTTTATACTCCTAGGGAAATTAAAACAAAAATATTCAATTTTCCCTCCCAAAAGTCCATTTTAATTAATAATTTGCTTTTGCAACTCTACCCCAAAATAATAAAATATCACTAAGAGCTTCATTACGACTCTATTATATCCCATTAGACAACTTTGAAAATAATATTAAAGTAGTTTTTTACAAGGCATGCAAAAATGATATTAATGCCAACTTTATTATTATTTATTAAAATACTTCTGTAACCTAATCCATTAAATTACAAGAAATTAGAAAATAGTGTAATTGACCATGGCAAATGCCTAGGGTTGAAAAAGGGACATTGCAACTTTGGCCCAATAATGGCACCCTTGATTAGTCCTGATGATTGATGACTTCATTTGTTTGAATGATAGAGTTCCATGAAAAAAGATGCCTAAGGTGGGTGTTAGAGGAATTGCTTGCCAAAATAATGTAATTGTTAAGGGAGTGGGATTAGGGGTTGGCAATATTGATTAAATGGGTCGCTGAAAGTTTTTAGGTCCACAAGCAGCAAGGGAGTGAGAGATTGAGGACTGGGGTTTTGCAATATCTAATTGATTTTGCACCTTTCAATCCTAGGTCAAAGTTTTTGAAGAATTTTCTGATATATATTCAGTAAATTGACAATGGAGCATTAATTTGCCGATAAAATTAGCATGACCTTGTAAAGACCCCTTGTCTTCCAATCACTGAATTTTTATGAATACTGATGGTTTTGCTGATTGTTTTTGAGTTTTCTTTGAGTATTGTAATTTTTTGTGTTTTGAAGATATATGATATTGTAAAAGCAATGCATATAACAATATGAAACTACTGAAATTCTGAAACCAAACTGATCAAACAAAATATAGATAGAAGGCATGAATGAAGTCTTTATTCCATTAATTTTTTAACAATGATAACCTCGAACATACCCGTTAAACAATCAGATGTAGATTCGATGTGTTTCCAGCAAAAAGCAACTAGGAATAAGCCGAAATATTCAAGTATGGTTGAGCTTTGTTCATGCATGTATTGCCAAAGACCTCTTTGCTGCTAGCCTCCCTCCTTCTTGACTAGACTGAAAATTTGATGTAGCTTCTATGTGGATTTCGGACTGTCTATGCTAATCACCCTTTGTCTGCAACTAAGAACACCAAATACAGGCTGTGTAGACTTTGAAAGATGCCCTTAAATTCCTAAATCGATGAACACCATTCCCACATTCAAATCTGATTCAAAAACTGATTATAAACCCTGAGATTTGATCACCAATCTGTCCAATAATGGCTCCTGGATGAAGCTATTCCTCTGAAGCCAAACTCGCTGGGTATTTCACCAACTCATAAGGCTGAAACACTGAAGATTTTTTCGTTCTCCAATGCCCTGTTTGCTGCAACTGAGAAACCCTCGTTTCTGCTGCTCTCCAGAATAAAATTCATCAAACAAATGCCAAAAATACAAATAATCCCTCTAGTTCGAACTTCTATGTATTTATAAGCCTTCTCCAAGCATGTTCGATTTTCTCCAATTAAGCCATTAAATGATATAAACATAATATAATTGTGTTTCATTTAATATCTCATCCAATCTTAGGGAAAAGAGCTCTTAATTTAATAAATATTTTGGCCCCCTCTTCATGACATCTAGACCCTCACTTAAGCGATTTTTTTTATAAAGTTAATTTATAACTTTATAATTAGCCATTTAATGAATTCATATTAAGTTGGCCACAAAAATATTAATATCTCCCTAAGTACACAACATTTTAACATGCCGTCTGAAGCAAGAGTCTCTCATAATTCCCCATGTGACCAAATACACTTTCTAAAAATAGAAAGGGTCCATCTCTAATACTTCTGACTTACTATAAATAGTAACTAGAGAAAACGAAGTCCAAATGAAGTTGAACAAAGGCCAAATCTATAAAACTCTGAGCATTGGAGATGACACAAACCTCAAAAGACCCTCTAACCATCCTCATTAGCCTACGAGGGTCAGAAATGATAGGCTAATCATCCAAAAATCCATGTCTGCTAAAAAGTGGACATTACAGACCTTAAGACATTGGGTACCTGTAAGTCCCTTAAGATTTTTGTGCCTTTGCGATTCATCAAGTTGTGACTTGTCTTGGGCAGATGAGAATACAAAATATTTGGTCTTCGGCAGGCCTTGTTTTTTCTTGATTTTTATTTTAGGAAGCATGTCTACCTGTAGGTTCTTGTGTCTAAGGTCTTGTATGCTTCTTTTACTAGGTCATTTCCTGACTTGGCTTTCTCCTAGACAAACTTATTAGGCCTTAGAATGGTAGGGTGTGGATTTCACATTACCATCTGGTTAAGATCAACTATAAACTGATTGCTGAAATGCTATTGCAGTTTTAGGAGGATCTATTTGGTTTAGCCTTGAGCCCGATGAATTTTATATGCTATTTTTTAGTGTCCCACCTCCTAAATTTGTTACCTTTCACATGCAATTGTGTACATGGTTTTTGATTGTATATAGTTATTTTCATTTTTGACTTTTGGGAATGATAGCCAAAAGAACTATCCAAAGAGTTTTTATATCGATGAAGGTTTTCAATTGCACTAAGCAAAAAATAAAGAATCATGAAGGGTTAACAAAACCAGCATGGATGTTGACTATGTTGCATAAACTAGTCAAGTCCTTCAAAAGCACCGAGTAATTTAGCTTATTACTTTCTGAATAGCCTTGGAGAAGGAGAACTGTGTTGTATAAACTAAGCAAGTCCTTCAAAAGCATTGAGTGATTTAGCTTATTACTTTCTGAATAGCCTTGGAGAAGGAGAGCTAGGCTTGAGTTGGATTGTGTCTAATTTTCAAGCTTGTCTCCAAGTAACCACATAGGAGGCTGTCAGACATGTTTAATCATGTATGATATAAGTAGAACTGACAGTGCATGTGTGTATGTCTATAAATCTGCCTTTACAGCCTAAGTATTTCAGTCAGTTTGTTAACTAAACCTATTGTGCTTATACAGTTCCTTGCCAGACTTCTTGAACAAGGTGTGCGAAGTCCTCGAACTATGCGTCTCACAGCTCTGCAGTTGACTGGAATGTGGCTGTTATATCCTGCAACAATCAGATTTTATATGAAAGAACTAAAGCTTCTTACTCTTCATGGAGGAGGTATCTCACATGTTGCTGCCTGTTCCCGTACTAATCTTATCATTTAAAACATATCAGCTAAGAAGGTTTCGTTTTGATTTTTAAAGGAATCGTACTTGCATTTTTATACCTTTTCTCTTTTCAAAGCCAGCATTTTGACCTGCATTATCTTTTCAGCTTCCAGTGTGCTGGAAATAAATTGAGTGACAATTATGCTAAGTGTTTCCAAAATGAAATTGCAGTGGCTATTGATGAGGATCTGGATGCAGAATTGATAGAAAATAAGGTGGCAGCAAAGGAATTCCTGACACTAGTCAAGAGCACTGACCCTGAACTAACTGAGGTAAAGCAAAGCACATAAATTCAAGCCTTTTCATTGCTTGTTCTTGATTGTGCATTTTGACATTTTTATTCCTTGGAGTTTGTGAATCCAAAGTCTTATACAGAATTGTCATACTGCTAGTTCTTTGGCATTAGAAGCCAAATAAGTAGCACTTTTGTAAATGGGGCATATATGTTACATTAAAGATTTAATTCCTTGCACATGTGGAATAAGCTTGGTGACAGTAGCTGTTCAAGGTCTGTTTATTGTATGTGAGATACCCTTACTGATTTCACCCCAAATCCTTGTAATATTTTCCAAACAATTTTGACAAACAGTTGCAAAATGTCTAACACTCAGAAAATAATATTTGCAGATCAGATTTCTCACTTATAATATTAAAGTCGTGCTCAACAAAGATTTTCACACTACTAAAATTAACGACACTACTATAATAATATTTTCACCTCCAAAATATAATTTTGATAAACCTTACAATATTTAGAATATATTAAACTAGTTTCTAAATAAGAAATAGATGCAAATATCTTTGTTTCTGAAACAAACCCTAAACCTTACAAATTTGTCTCCAATGGAGACTTCACAAATTTGCCAAAATGTGAACTCCATCACGAATCCACCTTTTAGGAAGAGCTAGGTTTTTGTCCAACCCTTCTGTTGATCTTCTGAAGGTTTTTGTCCTCAGAATTCTGTTTCAAAGTTTCATTAATCCAATCATATCAAATCCATAAGCATAAGCATCCTTACTTCATCCATCCAACCTCCTTATATAGAACTTCAGGAAACCTCTAGAGGTTAAGAACATCTAGATGATTAGGGTACTTTCCATTTTGTCACAGCTGGAGGAATTTAAATACTTTCCATATTAGGTTACATTCCATTTTTGTCACAGCTGGTGAAATTTAATTACTTTCCATATTAGGTTACATTCTATTTTTGTCAGAGCTGGAGAAATTTAAATAAAGGGACTTATTTTATTATTTTCACTTTATTTTTAATCAAATTAATTTATTAAAGTCATCCTTTAGAAATAGAAATTAATTTTTTGGACAACTTAATCAGTTAATTATTTAAGTCACTTTATAAATTTTTGGGACATTACATTGTAGGACAAATGATTTTCTGTGCTAACTGTTTTTGAGTGGAGGTTTATGCATAGAAAGTGTGCTTGAGCTGCATTTATGAATGATGCCATGATAGTAAAGTGGTGCTGACTTGATCATATGCATTGCTTTTTGATGAAGGCTGGGGAAGCCAAGATCAAACTTTTCACTAGAGTTACCAGCAGAGTCCACCCACAAGTAGTAGGTACTTGATGCTTGCCACCCCATATTACCATACATTTCAGGCATGTTCACAACAAGATAGGGTGGCTCGCTAAAGACAAGGTCACCAGCAGTACATATGGGAGAAAGAAAATCTTTACCATCCATGGCTGTGACATTATCATGTGTACTTAAATCCTTATGTGATCCAAGGAAAAGCATGCTCAAGTATCCTGATTTGTACAAAGAAAAACTTCTTGCATGTGAAACTGAAAAGCCTCTAATTGAAGCATATTATCAAGCTGAGCTTTAACATGATGGTTCTTAACTACAAATGGGTATTGCAGCTCAAAGTTCAAGTGCATCATCATCATCATCATCTATAGCATTACAAACTCGATCTTTATAAAAAAGGAAAGCTTCACAATCACCAGAGTTAACACCAGTCTTTTGGACGATAGGTAGCCAACATACATTGTTGTCACATGTGTTGATATACTTTTTAATGTCTGAACCTTAAGTATGATTCAGACAATTCCAACCATCTATACAAAGGTCAACATAAGGAGACACTTGAAATGAAGAACTAAGTTCTTCAAATCATCTCTCTGTTTCAAGCTCATTTTGTCAACTTGCTGTGTCATTTTCACTGTTGAAATTAGAATGGTAACACTTTACCTCTTCCTCCTCAATGATCCTTTAGATATCTCCATGCAGCACACTTGAAGTATAATCAGCATTGGGAGGACAACATATCTTACACCAAAGAAACAGTCTCTCATATGTGTCCACACAGTCACCAACTTCACAGTCATCATGGCCAAGATCTTTAAACTGAAAATCAATGTCTGCACTTTTGCTTATCTCAGCAATCTTATCACTAAACGCAGACACATCCATGTTATCCTCATACAAACAGACGTGTGTAGAAAAGTTAACATCATTAGCATCATCATCATCCAAGGAAACAAATAAGGACAACACATCAAACACGAAAGCAGTCTTTTGTTCATCCTTGTTCTCACATGCATATACACGATCACCATGATCAATCTCATGAAATGATTCATTACGTTGCTTACTTGTCCATACACATTTCTTTTTGTCCATGGTGCTGCTTGTCAACTTGAAATTCTGATATAGGAGAAATGAGGGAATTGAATGAACCATGCCCCGTATTTCCATATCAGTGCATTGGCCTGCTTTGGTAACCTTATATGCAATCCTCCTTGCATCATTCGAACCATGCAATGCATCATTCACGCACTCATATTGGCCTACTACATAAGCGATGCTGTTTTTCTCCCTCTGCGGTATGTTGTAATAGTGCAGCTGAGGGTAACGGTCGTATACCTTCACCTGATTTGGCCCATTTCCGATTTCACCTTTGCAGATCAACCCTGACAACCTCTGTTGTCTGGCGAACATGTAAACCAAGTAGGAAGTCATGGTGATGTATTTCTTCTCTGCGAGCTCGACTAGTTGTGTGTGGATGTTGTAGCTTATGATCTGAGCCCAATCAAACTTAGCCTTTCCATTGAAGACCTGCTCTGTGAAATAAAACATCCACTCCTCAAATAGGTTGGAGTGGGGGAGCCCCATGACTTGGCTAAGCAGTGTGACCATGTCCCCGTATTCCTCAATAAATTCGCTTCTATAGGTCCTATTGACGATCGTAGTGCTCGGGGCTCTCCTTACTTTGAACCATTCTTCGTTTACTATCCCCTTGCACTTGATGGGATCCATATCATAAGTGAGTTGGGCCTCATCTATGGTTACCGCAATGGCGCCCTTAGGAAGCAGGATGTCAAATGCTTCTCCAATGGCCTCTGGAGTGAAATCAACCATCACCATTCCATTTACAACTACCACCCTGCTCTTCGGCCGATAGTGCTTTGCGGCTTCGACCACAAGCTCATAGTTCTGGATTGCCGATGGGAAACCTGCTGCCTGATTAGGCATCTATCCTGCACATCCGGACACGAATTACGAGGCAAGTTTTGAGGAAAAACACGGGTTAGTAGTGCCAGAAGATGGCGTCAACATTAAAATTGTCAAAATAGCACAATAATCAGAATTTGAAAGTACACTAAAACATGCTATTTGAACAATGTGGATTCTGCAGATGGAGATTAAATGAATTTTAGACACGAAAATTTGGTTAGTTGGTTTGGTGATTTTGAGCGAGTTTTGAATACTGCCGCTCCTATGTTGCTGATGCTTGAAAATCGCAAATGCTTCAGTTTTAAATGTGCGTTGTTTTCAGCTTGTTTGCGTTGAGCGTTTGGAAAGATGATCTTGTTTCTGTTTAAGCCAAAGTCCCTAAATTCGCGTAGCGTTTGGAAAGATGATCTTGTTTCTGTTTAAGCCAAAGTCCCTAAATTCGCGTAAGTTTCAAATCTTCCGACAAGAGGCAAAATTTAGGAGGTAAGCGTTTCTTGGGTTTAAACTTTTTAAAAATTTACTTGAATTTGTTCTGCATATAAACCCTAGATAAAACATGATTTTCCATTAAATGAAGAATTTTAACCATTTGAAGGACAAATTTGAACTTAGCTGGCAGTGACTGTAGGTTGTTGATTGTGAAGACTGCTGAACCTTAGCGGTTTGGAGAGATTTTGCAATTTCAACTAGATGCAAAGAAATGAGACAACACCCTTTGCTGCCAAAATATAATTCGCCCTTTATCTTGATTGCGCGACTTTTCTCTTTAACCCTAAACGTTTCTTCTTTTAGCAATGAAACTTGGGCTCTTTGGATGGAGATATGCGATCGTTGCTCGCCTTGATTAGCAAATCCAGCAAATACGCTGAACTTAAACGATGCTCAAAGATGCAGTACAGGATATTGAAGATGTTGTTAAAGAGCATCGGTTATAGTGGGCTATTACTGGTTGTAGCATTATGTCAGATGGTTGGACAGATAGAAGGAACCGAATTCTCATTAACTTCCTTGTCTCTTGTGAGATTGGCACTTACTTTTGAAATCTGTGGATGCATCTAATATAACGAAATCTACAAATGCATTGTTTGAGATGTATAACATGGTACTTACGAATCTAGGGGCACAAAATGTGGTTCAATTTATCATAGAGAATGCTGCTGCTTGTGTTGCTGCTGGGAGACTTTTGGTAGATAAATACCCTTCTATGGTTTTTACACCATGTGCAACACATTGCCTTGATCTAACCCTAGAGGACATTGGAAAAATTGAATGGGTTAAGGAGGCATTTCAGAAGGTTCACAAGGTGACCAAATTTATGTATAATCACACAAGGATTTTGGCTATAATGCGCTCTTTCACAGGGGGCAAGGAGCTAGTTCAACCAAGGGTGACAAGATTTGCAACGAACTTCCTTGCATTGCAGAAACTATGTGAGCAAAAAGGTAATTTGAGGCAAATGTTTGTTTCAGCTGAGTGGATGGAGTCTGGCTTCAGAAATCAAGCAAATGGCATAACAGTGGCAGAGTACATGTATTCTACCAGCTTTTGGGAATCGATTGAACAAATTGTAGAATTTTTAGAGCCACTAGTAAAAGTTTTGAGACTAGTCGATGGGGAAAACCCCCCCATGGGATATTTGTATGAGGCCATGGATAGGGCCAAGGAGGTGATAAGGAGTAGGCTGGGAAATAACAGGGATAGATATATGCCGTTCTGGGACATAATTGATAGGAGATGGGATGGAAAAATGCACACTCCTCTCCATGCTGCGGGATACTTTCTCAATCCTTTGTTATTCTATAAGAGTCCATTCATGGATATTGTTGTTGAGATTAAACAAGGCTTCTTCAAGTGCATGGACAAAATGTTTCCTAATGTAGAAAAAATTGATGCGGCTATGGTAGAGTTAGAAGTGTACAAGCAGGCTAAGGGTTTTCTCTCTTGCAGGGCTGTTCTGCAAAGATGCAAAGCAGGAAGACCATCCAACCAGGTAGACTCTATAAACTTTTGATAATCTCTTTATTTTGCCAACATGCTCATTAAGTTTGTTAAGATTTTAAGATATTCTTAGTCTTACAATATCACCTCCATATAATGTGTTTTTCAGTTCAATGGTGGGCTTCTTTTGGAGACGAAATACCAAATTTAAGGTGGATGGCAGTGCACATTTTGAGCCAACCATGCAGCTCATCAGCTTGTGAGCTTAATTGGAGTGTTTTTGAACACATACATCCTAAGAAACGCAACCGCCTATCACAATGGATGAATGACTTGGTATTCGTTCACCACAACCTCCGCTTGAAGATAAAGAATGCTCAAGGTGAGAATATTAATATATGGTTGCAATAGTTGAAATTGTATTCACTATTCATTATGTTTCTCACTTGTAAGGCAAAGACTAATTTCTACATGGCAAAAATCAAGAACTATTGAGGAAGACTCGCCAATTGACCTCGATGAGATAGATCCAGAGTATGAGTTGATTGTTGTTGTTGATGATGATGATAATACTCCACTTGAGTCTGAAGATTTTGATCTCATGAGGTAAGCTAACTAGGACCATGAAGGGATTGAATGAGCTAAGAGAGGCTCTCACTTGGGAGCTTCATCATTAGAGCTTGTTGCTCTCTAGCATGTCATTGTCTATAGTTGATTTTTTTGGAATTTTGTACTTAGTTTACAGGTTGACTTTTTACAAAGTCACAAACTATATTGTAATCGACATTTTGACATCTATCACCATCTAGATATTATTTATGTTGTGGTATGTTTTTGTGCAATGTAATTAGTGATATGAATATAAACAACGAAAATCTATTTTCTACAATTCATGTGTTGAAGTGTCTATTTTATTTGCCTACAATATCTCCATGCTATGGAAATGCCGTTAAATATTAAAAAAAAAGTAGTTTTTGATTGTTTTTCTGCAATTTTTTACGTTTTTTTGTAATCCGATTTTTTCTTGATCTTTTCAAAAAATCTTATACTTTTGTTTTGCTGATTAATTCCCCAAACGATTAATGTTTCTTTGGTTTATACAACAACTTGGGTGTTTGATAAATTCGCAACCTTGGAACAAAATGAGATTCACACGCTTTTCACTCTGCAATAAAAAAAATGAAATTCGCCCCATCCTCCTTGAACGCATGATTTTGTTTTGAGTTATAACACCTCTCATTTGATAAACTCGTGCTTTTCAATCAAAATGAGCGACTTTCCTTTTTAGGCCTTAGAGGCCTTCCTGTTAGCAAACTCGGGTGTTTGAGAAATTTTGAGCGATTTTAGTTCATCTAATTTCGACCAAATCAATTAAAAGGTGCAAATTTTGGTTTCTGTCATTTCATTGGTCTTGCGAATTCAGGCCATTTCCCCTAAATGCACATTTTTTTCCTTTTCTAACGTCTCATTTTATGATGCAAACTTTGAGCTTTTTAACTCATTTGTGCGATTTTTTGTTTTGGACAATTTTGACCTTTAGTTACAACGCCTTCTTCACAAATTTCGGGTTATTAGCCCGACTTGCAAGATTTTATTCGAATACCTTTTTTTGCCTTTTAGACAATTTGGATGATTTGCCTCAAAAGTGTGATTTTGTTTTAAGTTGTATCGCCTTACTTTTTGGCAATTTCGGGCTATTTAGGCATTTTGCGTGCTTTTTTTCCCTTTTACTTAAGATGATATCTCCTCCAAAACTTCGGTTGTTTTGATAAAAAATGTCAAAGTCCTTTTCTTTTTACTTCGGCTCTTTCAGTGCTTTTTCAAGAATTGTGTCTTAAGTTGAAATGCCTTTTTCTTTAGTAATTTCAGGCTCTTTGGGCGAATTTACCTTTTAAAACGCTTGCCTTTCAAACTTCGAATTTCGGCCAATTTAATAAGAAAAAAGCAACTTTTGTTTGCCTTAGGCATTTTGCCTTTAAGTTTTGAAATTTGCAAAGCCTTGTGCTTGAGCGATTTTGACTTGACAATATTTGCGATTTTTGCCTTAGGTTCTTCTTTGTTCAATTTTCCCTTGCAAAAGGAATTGCAATCAACATTTCAATGCATCCAGGCTGCTCGTCAAATCCCTATTTTCGAGGTGCGAAATCTCTAGGACTTAGGACTCAGGCTAGCTCAATTTTAGGTTGAATTGTCTTCTCCAAGCTCAAATTTCTTACTGCTGCAGATTACTTTACCTACTCAAAAACTCCTACTGAGGACCTTAACGAGGCAAACAACATAAAAGGGGGGACCCTATCGACTATGGGGAGTGTGTGCAAGGCATAACACATATGAATGCAGATTGGTAGTTTTTTCCAAAAAGCAAGTGGAATTTTGCAAATGGCAGCAACAAGCCTATGGCTGAAATTCCCACTAAAATTCCCCACTTGTATTTTGATATTTATCAATTCTTGGTCAAGATTAGTAGGGTCTACATTGCTTGTGAATTCCTCATCAAAGGCAACTGCCAAGTCCCTCCAAGAAGAAAAATAATGTTCCAAAAAACTTTCTAGCTATCTCCATGCCTTGCCACATTAAAACCTAACAAATAATCCCATCCACACATCTTCATCTTCAAACCTATAATACCGGGTTTCGTATGAACACCCCCTAGGCCTCGATCCAGTTCCCCCTAGGATGGGTTTGGGTCCGGTTCCATGTGTGTTTGGATAGGGTCTGACCCATAGCTTGTGGGTTCGGCCCTACGAACTCCAGAAGAATTTTGACTCTTTTTAAGGGATGTGAAGGATTTGACCGAAATGTTAATTTTTTTGACTTTTTAAAGTTTTTTTTTTGCCAAAAAGGCAAATCTGACCCCCAACCCTAATTTGACTTATTATAACACCATAATGGTAAAACCTATTTTATTTTTGCACAATAGAATGAAAAAGAAAACTTCTTTTCTCCATTTTTCTTTGCTCATAAATTTGATTGTTTCAACCCTATCCTAAAAGCATTTCCACGAAGTAGTAAAAACGGCTACTCATGGAAACATTAAGTGCCCTAATAAAAGAAGACTCCCCATAGGCCATAGATAGTTATTGTAGTACGTGGATTGTTAGATTTAGTTTAATTTGTTAATCAGTTAAATAATGAACCGTTGATAAAAACTTTGTAAAACAGGTTACTTCAGATACTAGTCTTGGTGGCATCCTCACCATCAATTACAGAAGCCAACGACTTACCAAAACAAACTTAATTGCTAGTACCATTGCCAATGCTAGTGCCAGTGCCAATGCCAATGCGACTCCTAGTGGCATTTTTTGTGGTTCTTCTAATTTACCACATCATATGGAGAATGATGATGATATTTTGATGACCCATATGATATTTGATCAGTGATGGCTGATTGTTGACACACGACATTTTTGTTTTTGAACTAAAACATTAATATGGTGGTGTATTTACTATTTTGCTATGTCATTTAAACTAAAACTTTAATATGCATCATGACAGTCAAGTTTTGACTATTAATATGGTGGTGTATTTTGCTATGTTATTTGACTATTAGCATAGTGGTGTATTCTCAACTTAACTACTACTGCATATATGTATATATTTTTGATTTTATATGTTTTTGTACTAACGAATCCAAAATGAACCGAAAACCCCCCAAAATAGTTTGACCAAACCTGCGAACTTGAACCCGAGCTCGAACCAAGACTGGCAACTTCGCTTCAAACTGAAAATTTCCCATAATTTTAAAAATGCATGATATGTGTTCCATTGACAAATATCATACCTATCAAATTGAGGCATCTAGTAGACCTTGGTCATTATGGGTTGCATTTCATAGTTGACTCAAGAGAGGTCTAGTTGTTTGTAGGTGGTGTCAACGGGAATAATGGGGTATTGAACAAGTTGTTTTTTTGTGGCAACATGATTAGCATCAGATTGCAAACTAGACTCAAACAGTTGATATGGTTTTCAATTTCTTTTTACTTCCTACAAAGCTCACTTTGCTTGTGCATGTATGCTTGTAAGCGTATACATGGGCTCATATAAGATGTATGAGAACTTGAATAGCATGAATAAGCATCACTAGAGTTTTCATGGTCACTTTCTTCATGATAGTATCAAAACAAAAGGAGCATAAGAAGGAGCAGCTCTAGAGTAATCATGAGCAAACCGTGAAGCCATGAATTGAGCATTCTATTGCACAGGGGAGAAAACTGAGGTCTTATAACTACGTGTTTCTTTACCATGAAAGAAGCTTTGTTTGGAGATGGAGGAAGAAAACTCTTATGTGCCTTCATTATCAACTGCTGCAAGCTTAAGACATGTTCTTTAGGCAGCAACAACAAACAAGTTGCAGGTGCAATCGAACCTTGTTCTTGACAGCAGTCGCCACCTCTTTGAAAAGAGGAATACCTTGAAGCACACCTAATCTCTAAGGAAACATATTGGTTTCAGCTCAACTCAACATTACAGTGTTCATTTTCATTTGCCACTCACATTTCATGTCCCCAACAATGGCGCTATTATATTGGCCTAAATTGATAAGCTACCAACTCAACAAACAAGCAAAAGAGCACATTTGCAAAAAAATTGTCAATGATTGTGTTGCAAAGGTCTTCAAACTAAGAGCCAAGATATCATTGTTGTTAGCGTACAGTGTCTATTATTATGTTTTGATAATATTGGTTATTGAACTATGTATTAATTGTTCATATTAAGTGTTTGTCAGCTTTGGTTAGTTATATGCGTTGGTTGGTTGACAGTTGTGTTCCTCTTGGCAATTGTTGGGTCCTTTAAATTGATTATGTATCTTCATGGAAAGGAGTGTGATCTAGTTGGATCAACTTTGATCCCTAGCTGACCATCCGTGGCCTTCTTCAATAATAATTCATGTATTTATTTTATTAGATTGAGCAGTAAATAATCATATGCTCAACAATAGTGCCATTATGTTATTGTCTTAGAGGCATAAAATGTCTTGCAAGCTTGATGTTGGGGGTCTGGGAAATTGTGTGTCAGGATACAAAGGAGGACTAGGAGCTGAAGGTCAAAGAAAACTGATGCCAAGAGTTCTTGAGTGGAGAAATTTGTGGGCTTGGGGTCACAGAATGGAGGGGCCTTAGGAATTGGTGTTTGGAGATACCACATGATAATTTTATACATGGGGTCAAGGGCATTAGGAATTCTGAAAGGTTGTAGGAAGAGGCATGAGGAAGAGCAAAAGTTGTGGAATTTTTGTACTCGATATCACTATGGAAGAGAGAAGGTGGTATGAGAATGTCTAGAGGCCCGATGAGGAAACTGCAAATAGGAGTGGGGATTGAGCAAATGTCATGTCCAGTACTAGGGGAAGAAAAGTGTTGAGGGAAAGGGGTTCCTAAAGGCCTCATGAGAGTGTGTGATTGAGACGGTGGGGATTAGGAATTAGGTAAGTAGCACTTAACATACCAAATTTTAGATGGGGAAGGATGGTAGGGAAAACCATAAAGTCTTGAAGAAAGCAGAAATGGATCAATGGGGTTTGTGTTTTGAAATTACAAAGTGTAGGTGCACATTGGGTACGAGAGGATGGTGGGGTCTAAAACCTTGAAACCTGTGTGAAAATTGTTGGTAATTGGAGCCAAGCATAATTGGAGCCAAGCAATACTTGATACCAAATGGAAAGAACAAAATGACGAAGGAGGAGTTCTTGGGGACTAAGGATTAATAGAACACAATTCTACTACTGAGAGGTTGGGGGAGGGGGGAGGCAGGGGGGGGTGGAGGAATCAGAACTAGACAAAATATAGATCCTTAACCAATTAAACCTTTTGATGAACTTATTAAATACTTTAACTGAAATCTGAAACGAATGCAATTTAAAAACTTAAATCCGAAATAAATGCGCCACACAATGAAGCCAATGCACAAAAAGATACGTGGAAAACCTGGAATGGGAAAAACCACAGTGAGAAGAGTTGCTAGGATCTACTGTCCTAATCCACCCTCACGGAATATTAACTTGTATAGGACTTGGGGGCACCAACCCACACCAGTTCTCTTGTTTGAGAGCACCAACTCTTGCAAATCCACTTCTCTCAATCTGAGAACCAACTCAATGTCTTTGTGGAACCAACCATAAAGAAATTACAAGAAATTAACTTATTTCTTACTTCAAAACTGAAGTATTACAAGTTACAACATTAGATGTCTATAAACAAGTTATTCTTTGGATTTTGATATATGATTTCCAACTTGTCAACACTGATAACCTGCAAACATACTGTTAAAATTGAGTGCCAATGCCATTGATTTGAAATCCTGGTCACACCTTGAAACAATTCATTAATCTTTAAACAAACTGTTAAAAATCTGATTGCTGTTATCCTGAACCCTGTTCAGAACTTAGAGGAATTCATTACTGATAATATGCCATACTGAATTTGATTATACTTGAAACATAGCAATGTTTAACTTTCTCATCACAAATTGATTGTATACTGATAAAAAGATCTATCAATCATTCAAAGATATACCTCTGCTAATAATTCTGCAATCTTCACACCATTGATTCTCTTATCGGCGATATTCTATTGCATTCATAAACTTTCTCAAAACAACCAATGTCAACTGTGAATTTCTGTTACTCACTTCTGCATTCTTCTAATAAACAATGTTAGTCACACATTGCCTCTACATCGGCTTTAAAATCTTCTTAAATAGATATCTCTTATGGTTAAACAGTTTGGAGGAAGTTAAAACCGTTTACAACTGATTGGAGGAAGTTAAAACTGTATATAACTGATAACTCAGTTATAAATAATCATACCAGCCACTCATATCTTCAACCATTTCAAATCTTCAGAACATATACAATTATCTTTGAACATACAAGTTCACAATGAATGAATTTTGTATGTAATGATATGTACAATGGCCTGCAACTCATCTCAACATCAACTTATACCTGTAAGTGAGTGTTCTGGAACTCAACGTAAATCTGTTCAAATATGAATATCTATTTATGACATCAATGACAATGTGTTCTAACAGGATTGGGGATGTGCATTGTTGCATCCCTTTTAACCATCATGGTAGGAGGTAGCCTGCAAGCTTGAGCTTGAAGGAAAAGTAGGAAGTGAGAAGTGGGATTTTAGGAAACTTCATGATGATGTCTCTAGTTAACGGGAAGTTCAAAAACTTGCAAATGGACAAACAATGTAGAGGAAGAAGGAGGCATGGGGTTTAGGAAATGGAGGGAGGGTATGTTGGTAGAGATAAACCTGAACACTCAACGAAGGCCAGAAATGGAGTTTAAAAGCTTGCACTTCAATTTTTTTTGATTCTTCGCAATTTGGGCACCTTGTGTTGTCCCTCCCAAAATAGTAATTCAAATCCAATTTGTAAACTTCCTCAAACACTTATTATTTGGATCATACAAGCAAAACTCTGCAAAAAATTGTGATCAGTTGCGATTAATCGTTGATTGCCAAGGTTGCTGATTTTTTCCCTAAAACAATGGATAAAAATCGGTCAATAATTTCAATGACTTTAAATGCATATAATCTTGAAAAAATTGCGCCAATTAATCCCAGTAATGGTAAAAGAAGCCTGAAAAAACCTAAGCGCCTGCGAATCACAAAAAAGACACATGCAAAATATTTATAAACATGTTGCTGGGGTGGTCGAGGGTTGAGCAGCAAGAAAATATTATTTTTGCTAGGGCATGATTCATTTCTTCCTCTTCCCTCATGACCGAGTTCAAACTTGTGCAATCGACAGTTTACACACTTTTTTTTGACCGAGAGTGGAGCATCGGTATTAGGCATGACGACGTTGACCTGGAAAAAATTGTGCGATCCATGTTGGGCATCGTTACTCTCAAGGAAGCATTAATCGTTTGGGGAATTAATCGGCAAACCAAAGGTATAAGATTTTTTGAAAAAATCGGGAAAAAAACGGATATACAAAAAAGTAAAAAATTTGAAAAAAAAAAATCAAAAATTACTTTTTTAATATATTTAATGGCATTTCCATAGTATAGAGATATTATAAGCAAATAAAACCAAGTTGCCAGTTGTGGTACCACAATTATTTGGAGGATGGTTACGTTCATCGGTACAAAAAACATATAAAAATAATAAATATATGCATTTTTAGATCCTAAAAAAGCAAGAAAAAAAAAATGTAATTATAATATAATTATTTTATATAATTTAATAAATTTATAATACAATAAGAAATATTCAATATAAATTAAAATATTATATATTATATAATATTAATATATGTTAATTTGAATTAATAATATAATATTAATAATTAGTTATTATACTATAAATATAATCTATTCTAAACATGTATAATAATCATATATCATTGAACATTATATTTATTATAATAAAATTTTGAAAATATAAAATATTAAACTATTAATCTATTACAATGTATATTTAATATTTTAAACATTATTGCTTAGATTATATATATTATAACATTTATATTTCTTATAATTTAAATTATAAAATATAAAATATTAAACTATTAATCTATTACAATGTATATTTAATATTTTAAACATTTTTTAATTAGATTATATATATTATAATAATCATATTAATAAATTAAAATTATGTATATAATAAAAAATAATATACATAATTTTAATTTATTATTTTTTATTATGTACATACTATATAATATTAATATATACTATATAATATTAATGTATGTTAATTTGACAATATAATATTAATAATTAGTTATGAATATAATCTATTTGAACATATATAATAATCATATATTATTAAACATTTATATTTATTATAATTTAAATTATAAAATATTAAATATTAAACTATTAATCTATTACAATGTATATTAATATTTTAAACATTTATTAAACATTATAAATTAAATTATTTATATTATAGTAATTATATTAATAAATTTATATTATATATTCTAAGTAACAAATAAATTTTTTAAAATCTAAAACTATTTTAAAAAAAAGAGTATTTAAAATGATTGAATCGAATCTTAAAATCAGTCAAATAAAAAAAACAAAACTATTATATAACAGATTATACAAAGAAAATACGGAAAGAAAATAAATAAAATCTGCTATCACGATTCACAGTTATCGAAAGTAGCTTATAAGTTTTCGTAATAAATCTGGTATCATAGTTATCGAAAGTAGCTTCTAAGTAGGAAAATACCTCCTACTTAGAAAATAAAGAAATAAAGAAAATAGCAAAGAAATAACAACGAACATTACACAAAGAAAATGGCTTTTTTCTTCTTCTACAACTTGTCGAGCTCTACTTCCCGCCATCCACTCTTGCTTTTCCTCTCGTCGTCCAGACACTCTGCCTCTAATCCGAGCTCACGCCGCAAACTTATAAGCACAAATTCACATTTTTTCAGTTTTCACCAGGTTTTTTTGGCTGCGCTTGCGATTTTTGCCGGATTAATCACGCTCGACTATTCTGTTTTTTTCCCGACTAAACCCAAAAAAATCGTTGACCTGTTGACCAAAAAAATCGCGATTTTTTGGGGGTTTTGATCGGCAAGGCTCTCGATCAACGATTAATCGGAAATAATCGCATTTTTTTGCCGATCATTGCTTCTATGGTTACTCCTACCAAAACGTCCAAGAAGGTTGCGCATAAAAATTTGATATTTACAGTTTTTCATTTAGCTTTTCTTGTATTTAGTTTTTTTTTTTAATTTAGCTTTTTTATTTCTTGTATAAAAATTCAAATATGTATTTTAAATTTTAATAATGGACATTGATAAAAAATAAATACTATCTTATTTATAGTAAATTCTTTAAAAAAATAATATTATATATTTTTAAATTTAATATTATTATTTTTTATTGTTTAATATTATATTTTATTTTATTGTTTTTCTTAATATTAATATTTAATATTTTAAAATTGTTCAATTTAGTGTTTAAATTATCAATCTTTAAGATTTAACAAATTTAAATTGTTATATTAAAATTAATTTAACTAAATATGGTATTGTTTTTTATTAAATTAACAATCTTAACTTATAAAATTTATTTAAATTTAACATGGTATTACATCATTACCTGTCACATATCATGGAAAATCGGTAATGGGAAGAAAGCTAATTTTTGGGTGGATTCGAGGGATGGAGAGGAGGCGATTTATAATTCTTTGGAATCAAAAGATTAGACTCAAGAGGTGATGGAACATAATGGGGTTTGTGTAGCAGACTATGTGAAGAGATTATTTGGTTTCATGGGAGACACATACATGGTTTGATATAACAAATCTTACCATTCCTGAAAGAGAAAAAGAGAAGATACAAGATATTTTATAGAAAGGGAGGATTACTCTTACTGAAGACGAAGATGAGATATTTTGGTGTGCGTCCACATTAGGGAATTATTCAATAAGACTTGGATATGTAGTACAAAATTAGACGGGTGGCATTTCGGAATCTATGTTGGCATTCGTATGTTCTCCCAAAAGCAAGAGCATTTTTGTGGATGGCCTTACACAACCAAATTCTTATAGGTGATCCGCTTCAAACTATTTGGATCCAAGGTCTAAGTAAGTGCATCTTATGTGGGGAGAATAGTGTAACAGTGGATCATTTATTATTAACATTTACATTTGCTAGCAAATGTTGGGACTGGTTACTCAACTGGCCGGTGTGGAGTATTGCGAGACAAAATTCTCTCTTAAAATTCATACAAGGATGGCCCTGTAAGAATCAGAAAAATACTTGGAATGATGTATGGGTGCTCACCCCATCAATGATTGTGTGGGATCTTTGGAGGGAAAGAAATAAACGAATTTTCAAAGAAAAACTTCTACTAGTTTCAGAAGTGATAAGAAAAATGCAAGGGATATTGGAAGTGATGAACTCAAACTAGAAATCGAGAAAATGCTTCTACTTCACAACATGGGATAATGAAATACAAAAGAAATGGGGCAGACTAAAACCTCCAGGAATTGGCGCCAAATAAAGGAAGACTCAGAAAAGACACAAAATGGAAGGCTCGAGAAATAGGTAAATATAAGTTAAATTTCAATGGAGCAGTGAACGGAAACCCGGAGGAGGCTGGAGCTGGTTGTGTAATTAGGAATGATAAAGGAGAATGTGTTTGGGCAATGGACAAAAATGTGGTAATTGCCACAAATAACGAAGTAGAATTTATTGTCCTAGATAGTGGCCTTAGACTTTTTATCTCCAAAAACATCAAAGATTTAGAAATCCAATGGGTCTCACTAATATGTGTAAACGCAGTGCATAAGAAAGAGGTTCAAAATTGGAAATTAACAAAGTTGTTAAAATCAATTCTAAGATCAATGGAAGAAGTGAACAATGCGAAGATATCTCATATTTATAGAGAGACCAATGGTACTGCTGATAAATTGGCCAAAATGGGAGTAAATCTCCCACATGGAGAAAAAGTTTGGTCATTAGATCAATTAAGTGAAGAGATAAAAGAATTGATCAGAAAAAAAAATCCATATTAAATAAAAAACATCAATCGCACTGCCCTAGTGAAAACTCAATCAGCTTTTTTAGAAGGAATGTGATAAGGGACTGGGCACAAAAGCCTCGATTAGAGGGAATCGAATATTTGAAGAGATTTTTTGCAGATTAGATTGAACATTTGAGGTTTGGAAAAAGAACTCTTGGAATTTTTATCAGATACAGACTTGAGTGAGGATATGGCGGGATGAAAGAAATTCGGGGTTAAGTGCTATTGCCTTAGAGAAAGTTGGGATGGGCAATTGAGGTGGTTATATAGGATTATATGCTGCTAGCAATCAAAAGTGTTTTGGGTACAGTTTTCGTCTCTGATGAACACAAGCATGACAAGGACATCTTGGAGAGATTCTTCACCTTTAGTGCTCAAGCTAAGGGATGCAAATTCAAGGCAATTAGAGTGGCAAACAAACTGTTGCAGGATCAGGATCATATGTTGGTATGGATCTCTTCAACCCCTCAGTTGGAGAGGGTTAATGTAATGGGGGAAGGAATAATTACTATATTTTGTTGGATGTATTAATCTTTTGTGAATTAATAGAAGGGATCTAACCCCTATGGTAGAAGCTTAACAAAGAAAATAGAAAAATATTAAATATATATAAACAAATTTAAATTTAAAAAAAATTAATTTCGTAAAGTGGAAAATTGGATCCTAGTGACTCTCCACCTAGGAACTAGGATGATTTTCACTTGGGAAATACTTTACATTCAAAAGAGGGGCTTGAATCCGCTGGATCCAAATCCAAGGGAAACAAGGATGTGAATTTTGAGTGGTTTGCAAGCGGTTGAAATGTGATTTACCCTCTTTTGGAAATGAGAAAGTTGATTTGTTGACTATGTGGAAAAGAGAGAGGAAATGAGTGAAATGAAAAGCTACCAGTTCGAGATCGCGCTGCAACTTCTGATCTGAGCTAATTAGACTGATGCGGATTTGCTCTGCAAATTTGGAGAAAAGTCGTTGGGATCGTGGCGGGAATATACATGGTTTGCCACAAAATCTGCGAAACGAAAAGGGTTCTTTTGTCTCTGCAAATGAAGCCCAAACCTGCAATTACAACTACACACCTGCAACCTACACACAAAAAAGAGAAGAAAGGGGGGTTGTGGATAGGGGTTTGCCTAAGTCAAACCCCGGTTGAGGAATCAACCTAGAAAGAAAGTAATTGCAAATGCTTGAATGTAAACAATGGCAATGTATACCTTGTAGATCTACAACTTGTTGTTGATGATTGCTTTGGTTCTTGAATGTAACCACAAATGTCGTATGAAATGGCATGTAACATGACAAAACCCTAACACACACACATGCTTGCAAATGAATGTTGTAATGTTGCTCCCATGGATGAATGAAGAAGACTTGAATGCTTGAATGCTTGATGATGACCTTGAAATCTTGTATCTTCTCCTTATGCCTATTATCTCCTATCATGCGTTCATCCGTCCTCCTTGAATGAGGGTATTGAATTCCTTTTTATATATGCCGCAAGGATTAATTTTCAACCACCAAAGGCCAACAAAGAGGAATTACAAACCCCAAAGACATGAAATGCATAGGAGATCGGGCAAACTGAACATAGGGCCACCCTAAGAAGTGAGAAAAGGGGCGCCACGCCCTTGTCCTAGGGGGACAGGGGTGTCACGCCATTGTCCTGCCCTATTTTAGGACCCGGACAGGGTCTAAAGAAGACACAAGACATGAAGGAGAAAGAGTGAAGGGTTGAAAATGCAGAAATAGGTTTCGGTAAGGGAAGGAGATGCCATCGCCAAGGTGAGGACCCAAAATGTGGTTAAAATTGCATGGGTCGCAATTTTATGAAACTACATTTAGCCCCCACTTTGGCGGGAGTATGGGTTATGCCACTACTGCCGGTAAAGTAGAAGAAAAGAGAGATGAAGATGAGAGATGCAGAGCAATACCACAAAGAGTGTAAGACATCACTAATATTGAGGAGCAAAAAGCCCCCAATCTTAGGGTCTTAACTCATGCCAACATATGCAAGAGCGCACAAAACAAAAAGGCACAAGACACACAAAACAAAGACAAAGCACAAAAAGACACACGACAAGAACAAGACACAAGACGATAGACTAACCATCCAAAGAGATCTCGAGCTTAGATGTCTCAACAACTAATCAGGACACAAAGACCAATGCCATCACATAAACAGGAGCGATCACATAAAAGAGAAAAGCTGACATCATCCATGAACTATCAATAGTAAAACTATGAGTTCATGAGAGGAAGAAGAGAGAGAACATGAATACACACTTTGGTGATCCATGAGAAGAAAAGCGAAGAAGAAAGAAACCATGGATGTCTCGCGCCTAAAAATAGGTGATCCATGGAGAGGACATGGAAAATCTCGCCCCTAGAGCTTGCCTAGGTGATCCATGTAAAGAGAGAGAGTGAGAAAACTATTAGTCCCACTCAACCCCATGCGCGTGTGTGCAAGTGAGGTTCGAAGCACCTCATAGGAGTCTATGCCTGAGTACGCTACAACCTGTATAGAATGTATAGTACAAGTGTCAAGAAAGGTGTGATATCTCGCTCTAAGAGATCGTGCTCTGGTTCTGAGAATAATCACCCCACATAAAAGAAAAGTGGTGTCATCTCGCTCTAAGAGACCGTGCTCTGGTTCCAAGAATGACCCACTGTACAAGAGATAAGTGACGACATCTTGCTCTAAGAGGTTTCCCTCTGGTTCCAAGAATGTCTCACTGTACAAGAAAAGAAGAAGTGAAGACATCTCTCTCTAAGAGACTGTGCTCTGGTTCCGAGAATGACCCACTGTACAAAATGTGACGACATCTTGCTCTAAGAGGTTTCCCTCTGGTTCCAAGAATGTCCCACTGTTCAATGCATGAGAGAAGTATAGTACAAAGGAGCAGTGTGGGTGCCCCCCCCTTAAGATGTCAACATAGATTGATGTTGATATCTTAAGGAAAGTAGATCAAGGATACCTACCTTCATCACAAAGAAGATATCCGCTATGCAACAATGTCATAAATGCAAGCAAGAGAGGGAATACTCTTCAAGCAAGGATAAGATAGTTGAAAAGAGATATTTTGCTGTAAGTGTAAAGGTGATCCTTGGAGGAGAAGAGAGCTTTGTTCAAAAAGACATCTACCCCCAAGAGGTGTTATAACATCTTCTAGAACAAGAAAAGGAAAGAACAAGAATGCAATCCTTCCTCCTATTTCTAGGTGAAAGGGATTCTTGATGAGGGATGACTCACTTTTAGCCCCCAGAGGGATGGGTGAATTTATCATTGATGTACATTACCAAGTGTGAGAGAGGTTGTAATCAAGGATTTACACCTCTTGTATAAGTGAGAATCCTTAAGCCAACAACCAACAATTTCACACAAGGAATGACATCAAGTAATAGAATTCACACCATCCACTTAATAGGAAAAAGTGGATCCCTAGAGAAAGAGAGAGAGAAGGATCATTGCCCCCAGAGAAAGGGATAATGAGAAGAGCTTACACAATCTACTAGAGAGAGATTAAACATAATCAAATGTGCAATGAACTTACATGAACACATGCAAGAAAAGACATTAGTAAATGTAAAATACATGTCTCAAGAAGTGGTAATCTTCGAAAAGAAGAGAGAAAAAGCATCATATATTCCCCAAGGGGGATTAATCATAAAAGCATACCATTGTAAGAAATGATAATCACATCTGAAAAATACAGCCCCTAAAGGAAATAATGATAAATGAGAAAGAAAGAAAGGGAAAGGAGTGAAAATCCTTGCCCTCCAGGTGAGGAGAACAAGGAGAAACATTACACATTTCCTGATGGTGATTAGTTTCAAGTGATATGCCGTCCTAGTGGAACAATTCCTTTCAAGGAAGGGATACATACCTCTCAAGAGATCATTCCTTGCTAAGGGGCATATCATACTTGCGAATAATCGAAACCATAGAAGAGGTAAGATTTCTAAGAAAATGAAGGAAAGAGAAGAAGTGCAGTAGTCATTAAAGATGCCCCTCTCAAAGCAAAGAGGAAAACCAAAGAACAATTATATGCTCACATAAGAATAACCCTATGCAAGAAAATAGATCTAATAATGAATAATACACAAAGATAGAGATAAATATATAGAAAGAGGAAGAAAAATGGACTTCATGTTGCTGCCCCAAAGTATGTTAAAGTGAAACAATACCACCACTAATGATAAAGAGCTCTCATTAAATGGGCTAATTATGCCATAGGGTGAAGACCAACATGAAGGGAAAATAAGTGCTAAGGCACAATGTTTTTACCCAGAAATACAACTAGATCTTCTGTGAGACAAATGTGTGCAAGATCATATTGTAGTTGTTTAATTTCTTAAAACAAATTTCTTAAATGCATAACATTTTCCAATAGAATGTGAATATAAATCATGAAAAATGCAATATTCACTACCTTTCACTTGCTTAAGATTTTTGTTTTTATTTTGAGGAGGAAAGGAAATGTTCTTGTCATATTTCAATCTCCAATAAATTCTTGCAGCTAATCTGTCAGGATGGTAAATATCATCTTCCCATGAAGAAGAGGATTTGTTAGAAGAGGGAGTTTCATTATCCACAATTCTAATTTTGCCACTATCTATGCCATCTTGAATAGATTTTTGAAAATCAGGGCAATCATCAGCATTATGGTCATGGGTTTGATGAAATGAACAAAAAGGGCGCTTTGAAAAAGAAGCATTCTTGCGGGCTCTCTTGATTTGTTGTTTTTGAAGGTAATCTTTAAAGTTTTGAAGTCTAAGGAATTCGTCCATAGAAAGAGGGGTACCACTTCCTAGGCCTCGTCTAGTAGTTTGTGTAGGAGGATTTATAGGGACACGAATTCCATGCTCAAATTTCCCAATTCCTTGTCCTTTAAAACCTTGTTTTGTAATTATACGAAAGCTATGACTATAAGAATGTTGCAATTGACTAGATGGAGGAACAAGATCATGAATTTATTTGAAATTGGATGTGTAAGGAGGCAAAAAAGGATTTGTAGATGGAGTATCATGTGAAATGACATTCACTTTGCCTTTATCAAGCTTATCCTTGTTGGAAGATTGGGGAAGAACATCTTCATCATCTAAAAGCTCATTTTTAGTGATTTCTATGTGAGGTGAAAGGTCACGAATAAAATGTATGACATCATCCTCCCTACATAGGTTTTGATGTTAAAGATAGGTCGTAGGAGAATAAGGAGGATCTAAAGATGTAAGAATGTTGATGTTTTCATAATGCCCCCCTTGCTCAAGGGTGTGTGTAGAAGAAGAAGATGGATCCATATTACTTTCCAATGCTTGTTCTTTTGTAGAAAGATCATTGGGTAAAGCATTAGATCTCATTTCTTTCACACAAGATACCCTAGGAGAGGTACAAGGGTTAGGATCTTTAGGCTTAGGATCTATAAAAGCTTTAAGGTGATTAACATAGGAAATGCATTTTGTTAACAACATCACCATAATGCAACATAAATGATACATGAAAGGTTTGAGATCAAATTGAAAATAAAATAATTTGGAAATCCTAACAACACCATATGACCAAGTGCTATGAAGAAAGAGAAGTAACAGGAAATGAAAGAAACTCTTATCTGACACATGATAAATATATGCAAAAATTAATGTAATCACATGTGAAAGAGCAAGTAAATCCAATTTATTAATTGCCATTAAAAGTCTCTTAAGTGAATCTGAATTTGCTGGAAAAATAAATCTAAAATTAGGACCTTTTTATGAAAATTAATTTTAAGATTTGAATTTGTGTTTGACCTTAAAGAGTGTTTAAATTGATAAGGTCGACAAAGAGGAATTACAAACCCCAAAGACAAGAAATGCATAGGAGATCGGGCAGACCGAACATAGGGCCACCCTAAGGGGTGAGGACAGGAACACCACGCCCCTGTCCTAGGAGGACAGGGGCCTCACGTCACTATCCTGCCCTATTTTGGGGCTCGGACAGGGTCTAAAGAAGAAACAAGACGTGAAGGAGAAAGAGTGAAGGGTTGAAAATGCAGAAATAGGTCTTGGTAAGAGAAGGAGATGTCGTCGCCAAGGTGAGGACCCAAAATGTAATTAAAATTGCATGGGTCGCAATTTTATGACACTACAAATTTATAGAAGACGAATTTAATTTTAAATAATACATTATACTAGACAAATTCATCATAAAATATGAACATTGTTCTTATGTAACCTTTGCTATATCACATCACTTATGTTTGCTAATAAAATTTTATATGAATGAATTAAAAAAATAGTTTGATAATAAAGTAGTAAAAATTTAGTTTAATAATAAAGTAGTATAGTATTTATTTTTATTTTTTTTTACAATAGAATAACTTAAAATAATTCTTAAATAAAATTAAAATTATAAAATATTTTTCGAGTAAATAAAAAGTTAAAGAATTTTTAAATAGTTTTAAAAAAAAAAAAATACTTGTTGATTGTGTTTTGATTTTTATATATGATCATGGGATGAAATTTTGTGTTTTATTATACATGTCTCTCAATGTAATCATTGCAAATCTTTTGACATATATATAAAGATTAAAAAAATTAAACATAAAATCCATAATTAAATATAAATAAATATTGCTTAAAAATTATTGAACAAATAATATAATAGTAGTTAGTACAATTATGTGTTGATGTCAATATTTTATATGCTTACAATATCTCTATGCTATGTAAATGCTTTTAAATATTTAAAAAAAGTAATTTTTGATTGTTTTTCTTCACTTTTTTATGGTTTTTTGTAAATCTATTTTTTTCCCAATTTTTTCAAAAAATCTTATACTTTTGGTTTCCCAATTAATTTCCCAAACGATTAATGCTGCTATGATTTGGATAACAATCGTATCAGCCCTAGGAGTCACTTGGACCTTAGATAACTTGGATTAAAACTATTGTTTATGCATCAACAATATCATTACATTTCAAACAAATGATAGATATAACTTCTAATTTGTAATTCCCCCGTCATAAACGTGATCAAATGGTGGAGTCCCTTAGCCTATTTTGTTTCTCGTAGGGTGATTGCTATATAGTAAGAGAATGATTAATTAATTAAATTAAGCTGTCCAAATCAACTCATTTTACGAGCATCCTATATTTAATTAATTATTTTATTAAGGTTGGATAGTTTATTGAAAAATTGATTTTTTGGGAACACAACTTTTAAGTTAAATTAAAAGAAATATTAAAATTCACTTTGAGAGGGAAATGAAATATAATATTTCAAATATTTGTTATAATAAAGAGAGTTGGAGAAGAGAATTTCATTATTGGCATTTTCTTTTCAAAACTCCAACTTGAGATTGAGCAACTATTCATCTTTTTTGCTCTAGGATGTAAAACCTATGGCAAAGAATGGTTTCAAGCAAAGTTGAACTACTTGGACTCAGGAAAATCTCGCCAAGCAAAAAAAAATATGACTCGGCAAAAACTTGGCAAAAAACTGAACAACTTTAAAAACTGCTTAAATTTCATTAGAAATACTTTTTTTTTGCAAAATTCAATGAGAAGATGCATCCAATGAGTCCATAAATGAGTACGTAAAACAAACGAGCTGAGCCTTGTAATATTTAATTGATTTGAATGCAAACTGGGTACAAAACGGCATCCTTTTGTCACTTATTGTAATTAGAGGTTTGTAAACAAGCTTTCCTTCTAGAAAGGAGTAAATTTTAACCAAAATCAACCTTATTTTAAAATAACTGTATTTCAAAAAGGTAGTTACTAGGTAGTTGGGGTAGTTACTAGGTAGTTGAGGTAGTTACTGAAAGGAGGCCTATCAATACAGGCTATTGCATGATTGAGTGGGACTCTCATAGAGGCGAAACTCTGGAGAATTTTTAGAGACTTTTTAAGGAGTTTTGTTTTGACACTGTGTACAAAATGGGTTTTGGAATTGTATATTTTGGAAAAGATAATAAAGGATGCATTTTGTTCCTATGTCCTAAGTGCATTTTAGAGTTATTTTAATTTGCTATTTTTTTGTATGTTCAATTGGTAACCCTCTATGTAGTTGTGTAAACCATTGGTAAACTATGCAATTGATGTAATGAAACCCACTGATTTCTTGGTAACGTGATGTGAATGTGCTAGTAATAGTATACCCTATCTCTTCATATGTGGAGCTTTCTTGTCCTTCTTTCGTCATCATTGCACATCTAAAACATATTTTGTGGTAAAACCTCTTCGTAATCCGTCATTAATAGTGGAATGTTAGGTGGTATTTGTATGTCTGCCATTGGGATTTCTGTTATTCATTTTCCTTTAGTTTTGTTTTTTTCTGCTTTTTGTACTTTCTAGATAAAAGTACACAAAAACCTGGAAAAAACCGCCAGTATACGAGGGAGCTGCCACTCTCAAATGCAGAGGAAGATTGTGGTTTCACAGCAATCTCTCCAACTATTGGGACATTTGTCACTGCTTGTTGGGTGAGTCACTTTGAAAATATGCAGTGACAAACTGTTTACCAACATTGTGCAAACAACGTAAACACATATACAAGATGGCTCTTGAGGTTGCAAATTTGCAATAGATGTTTTTAGACGAACTGGGTCCAATTAAACAAAGTCTGAAACTATACTTCAAGCTGTTCAGAATAATGCTGCACCCGCAAATCACAATAGAACAGATGGAACACTCCCACTAGATCTTTGGCATAGCCAAAATATCTGCTGCAGAACTGATTTGATTATGGAAACTAAAAATAATCCAAAAACTGCTGCAACAGTAATGTTAGTGTCTAGTATGGAGTGGCGAGGAAGAACTTGTTGACGACTTCAGAAAACTGTGATGTACACTACCAAAAACTGCCTCAAAACAGTCTCAAACTGCTGTAATATTACAATGAATAAAGCTTCTTGCAAGTGCATTCTGAAGTCTTCATTAAACAATGATAAGTCTGTAGAGACTGTCTTATAAGATTATTTACTGCTGTGCCAATCTTCTGCATATTAAGGACTCCACACAAAAGCAGCAGTAATCTCTCAAACATGTAATCAGAACCCTTAAGGAAGGGCAGCACCAATTATCAAAAGCCTGCAATCTGGTATGAAAAGGATTGATAAAGATATGCCATTAAGAATTATGTCCCCAATCTGCCTAAGAATGCTATGCCTATTATAGGAAGCGTTGCATGAAAGTGTGTCTTGGATATAATATCAAAACCCTACCAAAATCTTTCAGAATTGAAAGAAATCACTCAAAGAAATGCCAGCATTCTCCTAGAAGAGTTATGCCATCATCAATAGATCTAGAATCTTCAACAAGGAGGGAACATGGCTATTTCAAATGAAATTGCAAGGTTTTGGAACCCTTTTTTGAAGTGCTAAGGTTTGGGAGAAACCCTAGAAAGAAATGCCTTGCTTCATTGATGATGAATCTTCAAATAAATCTCCAAATCTTTATTTGCCTGCAAATTACAAAAGATTTCCTCTTTTGGCAGTTGGAAATACTATCTTGTTATTGAGCACCAAACTCCACAAATTGATATGCAAACACTATAGAATCAAATGGCACAAACTTACAGCACAACAGTGAACTTTGAATAAATCCACTTGATCAGCTAGGTGGATTTTCGTCCATGAAACAGATGGCCAAAATGCTTTTTGTCATTTGGGTGAAGTATAAGCCTTCTTTCCTCCGGATCATCTTTTATAAGCACGTTTGGAATAATAAAATATTATTATTTGTGTCCTCTTATTTTTCGCTCTAAAAAATGACTTTAAAACCAGTGTTCCATGGGCGTTGGGGACGGGGGGATGCGGGGACGCGTTTCCGGGACAGGGGGACCAAGGGCCTAAGTTTGGGGACGGCGGCGGGGGGGTGGTGCTGATATAGTTATACATATACATATAGTACTTGAAAAACTAGTTTTGAAAAGATGTATGAGTCTATGACAGTATTACAGTATAAGAATTACATTTCAAATGAGACTATAGGAAATTTGAAATACTAAATCTAAATACCAAGATTTCTTCAAAGCTAATTGTGTTGTTATATGGAGATTGGAGCCTAATCAGACTCGGAGGTTAAATTTTCCCTACTTCTATCGGCGCAGTTTCCCCCTATATTTTTCAATGGGGGTTTGGGGGCAGCACCCCCAAGTTGGGGTCAAGGGGCATCGCCAATTAGGGTTACCCCTTAACCCCCCCCCAAAAGTCACATGTTTTTTAAAAACTCCTTTTTTTGGTTAGCTTTGACGTGGGAACGCGAGAGACGCCTGGGCGTCTCCCCGTCCCTCGAGAGACGTCTGGGCATCTCTTGAGAGACAGGGAGATGCCCAGACGTCTCCTAGGAGACGTCTCCACGTCTCCCTGGGAGACGTGGGGACATGGAGACGTCTCCGCGTCTCGGCGGCGCTTGGGTGGCGGTGGCGGGACGACGGGGGACGTCGCGTCCCCATCCCCCCGTCCTTGAGACGTTTCTGATGGGGGGATGCGCCCAAAAAGGGGGGGGGGACGCGTCCCCGTGGAACACTGTTTAGGAGACGTGGAGACGTCTCCGCGTCCCGGTGGCGCTTGGGTGGCGGTGGCGGGACGGTGGGGGACGTCGCATCCTCGTCCCCCCGTCCTCGAGACGTTTCTGACGGGGGGACGCGCCCAAAAGGGGGGGGACGCGTCCCCGTGGAACACTGTTTAAAACTCCTTTGAAATAATTAACATAAGTTGTCTTTTAATTTTTACTTTTTCAACAACTTGACATTTAACTCTTTAATTATTTAATTATTTTTCACACATTCAGCCAAAGTTATGGAAAATATTAAATTGGACCAGATATGAATTCTTAACCATGCCATAATATTCTTAAGCTCTCAAGATATCGAACTTTATTAAAATTGGTGCTTTTTGAAAGTAGTAAACCTCTCCAAGAAGTGTGGAGAGCTCCCAAATTGCGGAAACTATCTTCGGAAAGTACCATTGGAGTCATCTTGATATCATGAACTCATTGCCATGGTCAATATTCCTTTTTGATAAAGTTGACTCTTTCCAAAATTGTTGGAACTTTCCAAGAATGTTTAAATGGACTGCAAAAGGGACATTACATTCTTTTTGTAGAAGCGAGCATGCAGGTTTTATTAGCACAAATTTGTTTTGGATGCACCCATGGTTTTATTTACATGTGTGTATGTATAAATACATGTTTGTCAATACATGTGTGTGTGCATGTGTGGTTGGAGGATGAGAATGCAAATGTATGTGTCAGTTGGCATTTACTTTCATAATTATTATTCTGGTGGATATTTTATAAACAGATATATGCATATTGCAAAAGCTGATCTAATTATTGATTATCCACTTTCATTTTGCAGGTGTTTGTGAACTCCGAAATGTATTCTCGTATTACAGTTGCTGTTCTTTTTCACAGGCTTGCTGCCTATGTAGAAGGTGCTCAGTTATCAGTAGACAAGAAAATACAAAAGGAGGCCATGCATGTATCAAATGCTGGAAAAATGTTTCTTTTGGAGCTTTTAGATTCCGCGGTAACTGTACTCAATTGATAGATATTTATAAACTTGACATGTAGTGAAATTCAAGTGTACATAAACTTTCATAAGTGCAATGTTAAGTTTATCGGGAGTTTGTAGCAAAAATGATAAATGGCTATCTGAAGATGTGCAGGCTAGGGCAACATTTAAAGATGATAAGTAATGGAGGCAAGCTGTCCTAAAGACTATCATCAGAATCAAAATCTATTTTGATCGATTGTCACAAGCGATCGCTCATTTTTGAAGTCACTTTATTATATTAAATAATATAAAGTTAAATATTTAATTTAACTTTATTATTTAAACGTTATTTAATATAATGTCCATAATACTCGTTGCAGTAATGCTATCAACTTCTGCAATAATTGACTATCCAAAAATAACAGTACTGGCATCTGTCCTAACCGATGACATATCTGACACTTACTATAAATAGTAAGTATGAACAAGATTGTCCAAAATCCTTCCGAAAAGTGTCAGACAACTCCAATAACTGCTCTAAGCTCATTGGCAACAATGCAACCCCTCTCTGAACTGACTGACCAACCTAGAACGGATAGTGCCATGCAATCCCTTACTATAAATAGCAACTATCAATGGGACCTGCCGAAACTGTGAACTGAGCTCATCGGCAAATTAGGAACAATCTCTGTGAACTAGAAACCTACTAGAAATCCTAGAAACATGCCAACTCTATTAGGAATGGAAGGCATAAAAATGAGGACATTACACTAAGCAATATTATAATTGTGTTTTTGAAATCAAACCCTATCTGAAATATTTGGAGGTATGGGAATCACTTTTTGACTGCAACTGACTTTTTGTGGTTGACAATCTGAAGTAAAAGATTTCTAGATTTAGGGTTTGCTACTTCTGCACAAAATTGTATATTTTGCCTGCTTTGTATGCAACCAGACTTCATAGTTTAGAAGTATTAGCGAGCTTTTTTTTCCTCATCTAAAATATTGTAAATGTTTATAAATAAGTGTCATTTATACTTAGATTTGGATGGAATATGGCATACCTATTTTGGTAATAAAATTACTTTTTAGAAGTCTTGTGAGAGATCTCATGTATGTGTGCTTGGGTAAATATAAGTGCTTTGTTGAAATTACAAGCTTTGTATTTTAGGTCTCCGTAAAATCAGTAGTTGTAGTTTTGTAGACAATCCATTGTTTCTTTTTATTAAATTGCGTCTTATGCCCTTCCTAATGAGCTTTTGGTTGATTTAAGATCAAAGGTGAGCTCATGAACTTTTTCCTTCATTTTCTTAGACACAATTAAGGCATCATCTGTAGATTTGACGACACATGTTTGTCTTTAATCAAATGCAGATATTGTGTTTTCATTGTTTCCATTGCATTCTTAACAATTTGTAAATCTATAATAGTAATAATTTTCTTACTTCTGGCAACATTTACTCCATCTGGGTGCTCAGTCTATTCCCTCCTTAAATTTTGTGTAATCCTTCAATGAGGCTTTTTGTGGTATCCAACTTGTTAGGACTTGCACTTCCTTTTCTCTTGTTACCACCAATTGTTTCTTCCAGTCATCCTCATAAAATACAGAGTGATGCAACATACTGAACTTCTATTAGAATCAGTGCAACAATCAGCATTCTCTTATAAGACATTCTGAGAGTCATTCTGAGAGTCACTCTGAAAGGTTTCACGTAGCTCCCTCTTGTTTTCTGAATGAACTTCAAATAGTTGATTTAAGCATTCTTTATTAGTTGCTGGTCTGAAATTTTCAGCAAGCTTAATACCATCAATAGAAACTCCTAAATAATTTTTGTCATGTGCATATATTTGAACAAAATCATTTTGGATCTCCACCACACATGATTCTTGAGTTAAGACATTTTCTTCTTCATGGGAGTGTTCTGAGTGTTCTTTCTCAAATTCGGGTTCTTTAACAACTTAAGAAGTTTTTAATGCTATCTTTTCTTCTTCCTTATACTCCACTGTGACAACTTCTTCCTTGTTCTTATCACCATTGTGTTGGAATAGACATTTGATATAAGTAAAAAATTCTTCCTCTATAGCTTGTGGCTTAGGAGTATCCATGACCTTCTTTACTAGGTCTCCATTGCATTTCACCGCTTCTTTGCTTCAAAAATTTGCGACTTGGATCCCAAGATTCTTTGCATGAGAAGCAAAGTTTTTGTCTTCTATGTTCACTTTTGCTATAGTCTCTCTCCTTTCTTGCAACGTAACTCTTTATCTGTTGATTACATAGAGTAAATTCTTCAGCTGTCATTTCTACTGTTGATTACATAGAGTGAATTCTTCAGCTGTCATTTCTACTAATAAATATGGCTACAACTTATTCTCACACTGTTTGACAACAATTTTAGCTAGAGCATGAGCAACTGGTGAAAATTTCTGCTCATCCTTTCTCATATTAGCCAAAAACATTTACATGAGTGGCTGAGGAATATCATCATGTTGAATTAAAGTTATTGTATTTCTTCTCCTACCTGGTATTCTTCCCATTTTTTCTCTAATGGCTACAACTCCTATTGATTGCATTGGTTATTTGCATGCAAATAAAAGTATATCAATTTGGCAAAGTTCAAAGGGGTGCAGTTGTACTTTGTATGTTGTATGAATGGTTGTTTGTGCAAATCATACATCATTTTGTAATGGTTAAGATTTTTTGGACTTGTTCATCATCTACTATTCTCACTGTTAGCATTATCCATTAAAATTTTTGTTTGTGGTGTAGCTTAATGATCTAGATCTTGCCAAGGAGCTGTACAAAAAGTGGAGTGCTGTAAGCATTTATTACCTTAGCTAATTCTCTTTCAAAAGTCTAATTAATTGTAATAATGTGATTTGTTGTGGTTGGAAAATCTTATGCTATAGAACTAGCTTTGCAAAATGCTCTTTCAGATTCACAGGCGCAAGACCCGTGCTTGGCAAATGATCTGTATTTTATCGCGGTTTGTGACTGAGGATTCAATGGAGCAAGTAACTTCTATTGTACATCAATGCATTTATGTAAGCATTTTGCAATTTATCATACAATTTTCATCTATAGGTACTGTGCATGTTTATAAAATAGTATGCTTTTCTATCCCCATGTTTAATTGCTTTTGTATGTAGTTGAATACAAGACAATGCTTGATTTCAAGTCATTGGAATTAACTTGAAGCATTGAGACCTATGGAAGATTTGAAGAAAGACATACAGCATTCACTATATTTTGTTATATGATTCTAAAAGAAGTGATAGGACATTGGTTGCCAGTGAGTAATTGAATCACGGTGTATTCATAAAATGAAATCCATTTCATTTGCATGATACAATAATGTTTTATGAATCCGAAATTTGGAAAAGAAAGAGAAGACAATATTACCTGTCATTTAAATTTTTTTTTTTCTATTTATTTATTTGTTCAGTATTGTTATGGATGGAACACTATAAAAATTTGTTTTTGCAGACACATGATAGATAGATATAACTACATAGGTATATAGATAGAATTGTCAAGAATAACTCTGGATATACAATCCATTCTATAAGCAGTCTGGAACATGGAAACTGATCCAACATTTTAAAATGTATTTCAATTTAGTTTTTCTTTTCTCAATAAACTAATGGAAGATTTAGAGCCCATGAAATGCTTGAGAAAGGATACCTTATGTCTTCTTATATTCTATCCTCACCTACTGGGAAATCCCTTTGCTGCAAGCCTTTCCTTATTTTTCTCCATCAAATCACTTCCCTTCAATTTGGTATTATAAACCAGTTAATAACCAATAGCCTTTTTAACTAGTGGAAAATCAGCAAGCACCCAATATTTTAATCGGCATCAGAGCATCATACTTAGCTTTCATGGCTGCGTTTAACTCCAACATTCCTTGTGCTTCCTTAGAAGAAATGATTGGGAATCCAGGGAGACTCAGGTCCCTTGGGGGACATCAGTCTAAGCTGTTTGATTCCAAACATGTTAAATATAGAAGTAATACTGACAATTAGTCGAACTATTAGAGAAAGCTGGACAAGAATTGTCTAGAACTAAAACGTTAAACTATATTTAAGATTGGGTGTCTTCTACATGGTATACTCTATGCCTATGCAATGAATCCATGTCCAGAAGCTAACCACAAAATCTATACTTCTATATTTGTGCATTTTGTTTGTATGTATCGTCCAACTTTCATATATTATACATATAAGTTATTAGTTTGCTCAGAAAACCCTTGAATCTGGGTCTGTTTTGCAGCTTGCTCTTGGTCCAGGTACGTGTTGTGACCATTTCACACATCGCCCCATTGCAAATGGGGACCCTTGCTTTTTTTTGCTTTTTAGGGTTTGTTTTCTAGGTCTTTTAGGGTTTTGTTAGCTAGCCTTTGCATTTTGAGTGTCGCCCAGGTGATCACATGGATAAGCAAGTCCGGCTTGAGTGATGTCCTGATCCTGAATTTTGGCTAAGTCTGGAATGTCCTGATCCTAAATTTGACTAAGTCTGGAAACTGAAAAAACCTCCAAAAACTAGATTTTGCAATATAACTCCTGGAGGTCCGAAACCACTCTCAAACATCCTGAAAGTATATATGGAATATAACTTAAAGTATAAGTCACTTATACTTAAATGTTATATTCCATTAAAATTGTCCTGATAGAGAGTTCGAAAAGTCAAATTTCGCTCCTGACCTTCACTGAGGTTCCAGAGCAAAAAGCGCTCCTGTCCCTCTCCAAGGGTCCAAGGCGAATCGCTCATGTCCCTCACCAAGGGTCCAGAGCGAAAAAGCTTAGTGGAGTCATTCCTGACCTTGTTTGGACAAATTGAGACATCAAAGGCATGAAGGAGGACGTAATCAACCCATTGAAGATAGTTTTGAAAGTTAACAAGGCATAAATGAGCTCATAAAGGCCAGGGCGCTCCTGTCCCTCTCCAAGGGACCAGAGTGATTTTCCCTCAAGACAAGTTTTTGGCAAAAGGAAGGCAAGTTTCGCGTTTGAGGTGGGTGAAGGAAGACGCAATCGATCCGTTGAAGATAATTTTCGAAGCTAGCAAAACACAAGTGAGCTTATAAATGCAAAATCGCTCCTGTCCCTCTCCCAGGGACCAGGGCGAAAATGGTTCTAAGGAGCATTCGTTCCAAAAATTGAATAGATCAAACTCAAGGTTTCAAGTAAAATGCCATTTTGGACGTCCAGGATGAAGTGTTGAACGTGAAAAACAAGAATTGCAAGGCTAAAGTGTAAGGGCGCTCCTGTCCCTCTCCCGGGGACCAGAGCGATCTTGTTGATGTCCATTATCTTGCCATGCCTAGGCGCCAATATCATCTATGACACATTAAATGCCAATCTCGATAAAACCTTGAAATATTTTTGAAATTAAATTGACATTTAATAAGTGCGCAAAACATTTAATAATTAATTTATGCCTTTAAAAAATCGAAATTTTAATTATTGAGGCATTTGAAATTAATTATTATTAAATTAAAATTAAAAGATGAAGCGCTTGAGGTAATATTTTTATTCATTTTATCAAGTCGGCCTCTTCTTTTTTTTTAATTTTATTTTATTTTTTTGCCTTTACTTGCAAGGTCGGCCTCATGGGTAAGTGGAAGGTGAGCGCTCTATATATTGGAGGTGTTGTTTCACAATTCAAATCATTCAATCATCCTTTCAAGTGCGATTTGGAGAAGCAAGGAAGGAGGTGTGAAATCTAGCTTGTGTGGAGCGAATTTCTACCAAGTGTGGAGGCTAAGGAAGGCGAAATTCATCTTGAAGGCTATTGGAGAGGCGTATTTCTTGCTAGATTGGAGGATAATTTCCAGATTTTTGAAGACATTTGAAGGCGAATTTCCAGATCTTGAAGAAGCTAGTGGAAGATGGAGTTCTTTTCCAAGCTAAAGGGGGCGCATTCTGCTAAAGGGAGTCTTGATCTACATTTTGCCTAGCGAATTCTCCTATTTTTGCATCATTTTTTAGAATTAATTCCCAAGTGGAGGTATGGCGTAATCACCTTGGCACCATTTTTTTGAAGATTTAAATTTTGCTTTGAAAATCCTAAATTAGGAAATGACAACTCAAGATTTATCATGAAGTTTCCTAAAATTAGAATCTTGAATCTTCCTTTCTACACGACAAGGACGGCCTTCTTTGGACTAACGTCATCAAGGGCGACTTCTCCAATCTAGTATTCCAAGGCAAGGTACATCAATCATCCTGCACATCAAGGACACAAGAAGTCAAAGCAAAGGGTTCGTTGAAGAAGCAGATAGTTCCAGATGAATTAATTAAAGCTAGCTTCTCAACAACATCAAGTTGAATATTTACCAAGTTACAAGTGTCAGACGAGGTGGCATCCTAGTCATCACTTCTCCAGTCAGTGTGGTCCACCTCAACATGTCCAGATTCAATGTACCTAACCCATGGAAGGTGGCACAAACTCCGATGTACCTACCCCGGCTATCCATTGGTCGATTTTTCCAGAGAGGACATGTGTCCAAGCAATACAATTATTTCATTGGTCAAGCATTAAATGTTATGTAATGGTTGTAACAAACCCTAGTTAGGGTTTTCATTGTAAAATCTTGGCCATCGATCTTGAATTGATCTAAGCCATCGAATTGTATTGAGGGCACTATATAAGCCCTGGCATTTCATTTTGTATAGGCAATTAGCAATAGTTAGAGAGTTGAAAATAGTTAGAATAGTTAGAGAATAGTTGATAGAATAGCAATTAGAGTAGAGTAGAGAGAGAAGGCAAAGATTGTTGCCAAGATGTTGTTGTAAAAGACTTGTAACTTCATTGAAGAAATGGTGAAATTTATGGGTCGATTCGACAATTTGCATGGTCTTTATACTTCTCGTGTTTGATTTCATGTTATTAGATGAGTGGAAGAAATGTGCTTGATTGATGGTGAAATTCGTATATCCATACTACTAGCAGTTTGTTGATTGCAAACTTGCCTTGTGTAGTCAACTGGAATCATTCAGCTTAAGCTTAACTTCAATTGTCGCTTCTTCATTGATATGCATCAACCTGATGGTGTCTATGCCTGCAGTGATGATTTGAACATCATAAAGCTTTCCTTCGAAGATCGCACTAACCTTGTGGAGATGTTCTTGTGATGTCAAAACAAGACTTAGTTAGAATTTCATCAAAGATCATTCATTGTTCTTACATTCTTAGTGTTAGGATTAGATCCTTTCCTCGCCCTCGTCCTTTTTTCCTTTTTTTTTTTCAATCAAAGCTAGTGAAATCCTGTGTTCCAGCAATATTCAAAGCAGATCAGAAGTTCAGTCATCAAATGTAAGTCCCCTTGTGATTCCAACAAATCACATCATACCACAAAGAGCTTATCCACACGTAGAGACCCTACATCAAAGAACCTTGGAGTCATCCTGATTGATCCTTTTTCGCGACATCTTCAGCAATCAGAGGCTTTATTCAAGAGAGGATAAGGTACCTTTAGGTATTTTATTCTGTGTTTGATAGTGTACAAAATACACGTCAACAGAACCCTATGGATATAGGTACTGTCTAACATAATGGATTTGGGTAGGGTTGTGTGGAACAGATTCAAATTCAAGGGGGTTCACTTTGTTGTTGAGCTAGGTGAGTCCGGGGCCTTTAGCAATGCCTGCAAAGAACCAAGGATGAACTTGGCAGAAATTTTAGCTTTTAACTTACTCCTTTCTGACTTTTAGGTTGAATATTCAATCTTAAAGCATGAGCCTTAACCCTAAAATTTCCATCTAAAGACTTTGAAGCACTAAAACAACCTCATTTTACCTTATTTTAAAAGCAAAAGACACAAATCAAATACACTTGGTTATATATTTCACTATGTTCCACAAAGTTTAAGGATGGGATGACCAAAGATTTGAGGATGGTGGGATGGTGGCAGGTGGGAGTTTGGGCACCACACCCCTTGTGGTCATGATATAGTTGGGGGGTTAAGGGGTGTCACCCTCACCACCAAGCCCAATTGAAGGCCTTCAAAACAACATAAACCTTAATGGTTCACACCATTTTGACAATTTTATCATTATATTTTTTTCTCTCACTATTCCTAATGCTCACACTTAATTAATGAAGACCTGGCTATTTCTCTCATTCTTGTTGCTCTCACTTATCCTATCCTAGTGCTCTCACTCTTGCAGCTTCTTGTTGCAACTTGTAGCATTACTCAATGTTGTTGAAACTTGATAATGATTTGGAGTGAGGTTGGGATCATAATATATTGCATTTTGTGATTTATTAGGGTGTGGGTGGGGTCCATAAACCATTAGGGTTAGAGTTAGTGGCCTAAATATTAAGAATGTCTGACTTTCTTGAAAAAAATCAAAATTATCAGCTATTTGGTGCAAGGGATGGTTGGTAGTTTCTTGTTTGTTTTCAGGACATTAACAAGTCCTTAAGGGTCTCCAAGATGTTCCAACATTTCCTTGAAGTCTCCAAATTATGTGAGTGTCCTATAAACATCCTTTCTCTAAGAGAGATGTACATGGATGTCCCCTATCTACACTTGGTGGTGGTTGCATGGTGGGCGATGTTTATCTCAAGTCTTTATCTCCCAAAGATGTCCTAGAAACAATCTGAATTTAGGGGGATGCGTCCTTGTGGAACATTGATTTTTCATTTGTTTGGAAATATTTCGTTTTTCTAAACTTGTTGGCATTGGGATTACAATGGCAGTCAATTCTAGCTTTGTGGTCAACCTCGCTTCAAAACATAGCCAATTTATCCATTGTGGAAGTATGTTGCATGATACAATAAGATCTAGGCGGTGGCAGATATGTTTGGGTTTGTAGTGGGTGTGATGTAAGATATACAAGTCTATATAGTCAATTGAATGCTCATTTGTGTGGTATTCCTAGAATAGGCATCAAAGCTGCCTAGAAAAGAAAAATGTATCTATGTCAAATCTCTAGTGTTAGAATATTATAGAGAATAGGAGCAAGTAGAAGCAGCAATTGCATATAGAATAGGCCATCCTTTGGCAAGAAAAGGATGTACTCTATATAATGATGCCCGTTATTATATTTGATATTATGGGTAATCTAACTATGTATTAATGGTTTATTGGCTCTTGGGTAGTTTTAAAAGTCAGTTAGTTAGAGTTGGTTAATTGGTGGTACGGTGGTTGTATTCCTTTTAGCAATTGCCATGTCCTTTAAATAGATTATGTATTGTCAAGGAAAGCAGTATGATCTAGTTGGATTGATTGTTATCCTTGTTTGACCATCATTGGTCTACTTCTGTGATAACTTCATGTGCAAATAAAGTATATTGCTACTCCTCTATTTGGTATCCATTATTAATTTTGTTCATTATTCCAAGTATTCATTTTATTAGGGGGTATTTTGAGCAATGAGGTCCCCTCCTTTCCCTTTTATAATTGAAGTTGTTATAGAGAGCCATCCATTTTTGGCCACATATCTACAAGATCACATATGCATAATGGAACAAAGGGACCATTGAGTGTTTCTGAGCTATAATGTGTATTGTGACTGTGTAGAGTTATGTTGGTGGTTGTGCTATTCCTATTTCACCAATTATAGTGATGCATCATAAGATGATTAGAAGTTTCAATAAGAATATAGCTTCAAAATTTGCTTCTTGCGGTGAGAATTGATGAGTTGAACTTTTCTTGCCTTGAGACCTTGCAAGGTGTATTTTGTCTTACTGATAAACTTTCATCAAAAGTTGAGAGCAATCACAAGTAAGAGGCCATAAAGTATGCAAACATTGGACTCCCAATACAACATTGGCACCCTTGAGGGAAAGAGCATTTATACCACTAGTAACCATGTAGTCCCCCATGGTGAGTTTAACATTGTGACATTTACCACCACGAGACCTAGTATTATTGTAGGCCACCACAATCTAGAAAATGATGTAAGAATGATCATAGAAACAAAGCTAATCAGCCAAATTTGGATCGGTGAAATTATGTGTACCACCACCATTCATGAGAAAAGACTTTGATCCTTGGATGCTTGATGTAACAAATGATTTTTTAGTATTTGGGGGAAAAAAAAAACTTGTAAGATCATGAATGGAGATGTGAGCCCTCCCAATGTACTCCTCAAATGTAAGATCCCTAATTATGATTTTGCAATAACTTATAATTGTTTCACTTATATAATTCATGAACATTTCATTAAATAGTTTGATGGAATAGCAAGGTGAACAATATTTTTGAGTTCCGTGACATGCAACAACTGCAATTTTCAATGATGATCATTGACAACTTCACAGATTAGTTATAATCAATAAACAAATTGTAATCATTTAATAAAACGGTTGTGATACAATAAAATAGTCATTGACATTTTATCAAACATTTGGCAATCAACAACTTAATTGTTGATAATATTTGTTATGCAAATACATTACCATGGTAATAAAATTTTACTGACCTTCCACCTTAGAATTCTCTCATATACCTTAGAGATTTGATTAGGAAATTCCCTTTGACCACTATTGAGGCTGTCATTAATGCTTATGTTGACATAGCTGAAGATTTGTATTGTGCTGCCTATAAAATTTCCTCCACTTGTTGGTGTCCACTTAAAAAATATGTATCCACAAAAGGTGTGGTTTCTTCTTGGATGGCTGCTACAAATTTAGTGTACACTGTAGAGTGACGTTGAGAGGTTTATACCCTTAATGAGGGACCCATGATGTTGTTGATGTCACTTTTTCATTGTGATCTACGCTAGATAAACCATGTCACCTAAATATACTATGACCTCTTTAAATGGAGAGACCAAAGTTTGTAAGGCCACTATTTATCACTAAACTGGCCTCCTATTTTCTCATGACTATCAAATATCTAGCAAAAAAATATTTTAATAACCCGCGCCTTCCATTATCAGATCCTTTAATATATATATTGTGTGAATAATGTTCAAACGTCTCACACACAATATATCTTGTGTCTTTATTAATGCAGCTAGGCAAGCTGTGAATAATATTGAAGGGGCAAAATTGAACCTAACAACTCTTTAAGCATCTCCCATGTTCCACATGCTTCTACACCCAACATGACTCCCTAGTAGAGTCAACAAGTATTGGTAGTTAACTTGGTAAGTCTTTAGACTTTTTATTGACCTTGGTGACTCCTAAAGGTTGGATGACATCTTGTAATGGCTCTGAAGCATATTCCAACATTAGAAAATATTGGATGGACCATCCATAGTTCTGTTCTGGGCAGCATAAATCTTCTAACTGCATCATACATAACACACGACCTATGAAATACTCAGCATGATCTCCAAAATGCCTATCACAACCCCCCAAACATTGGTGTGACCTTTGATATTTTTTTACAACCTCCCAACTTCCCTCCATGGCTTGTACAAGCATCACACGACCCCTAAATAATTTGGGTGTTTACTTAATTGTGCATGAAACCTCTAGTTTGAACTTTAAACTCCCATGACCTGGTAAAATTAAAGTCACGTCCTTGTTCACTACCTTAAAGTCATGGCCATACATTTCCAGTGTCATTTTCAAATTGATTTCCAAGTTATTCTTAGGATTTCTTATAGCAATTCACTTTATTCCATAAATGATAGCATATTCAGCAATACAAATTTCACAAGGTGGCATATAGAGTCAATGGACCTCTAGACATTTATGCAACATTGCCACCAGTGAAGATTCCTTCTTTTCTTAACAAATTATTTCTTGCTTGCAAAACTTCTAATAAATTTGATAATTGATTAATCTTGCGACTTTGGAGATTCCTCGATTAAACCCAATCTCTATCCATGATCATTCAACATTGTAGTTGATTCTTGAATGGAACCACTCATGATGAAATGAGGGTTTTTGTCCCCATTGCGAAATCTTTGCAATGCATTATCAATCCTTGGATGGAATTTGTTGTAGGCAAAGGGTTTTTGTCCTCAGCTTCAGCGTTTTAGGTTTTCTTCCATTAGGCAACCATTGGGGTTTTCATGTCATCCATAGAAATTTGGCCACAGGTGCAAATCCGCCCAAAAGAATTTAAATCTTCAAAATGTCCTTCCTCGGCCTCCATTTGCAACCCCAATCAAAGTTTTCGGAATTAATAAAACAATCAAATCACCATTTAAAAAAACTAATAATCCTTTTATCTTCTCAAAATGACTTTATATTATTTTACTTTTATTTTTGGCCCAAGGAACACTTTATAAAATATTCAACTCAAAAGCGTAAATAATTAAATACCAGCTGCCTAAAAGACATCAATTTAGACAACTTAATTTAATTAATTAAGTTATTTTCTCTCTGAACACCTAGACAGAAAATGGGGACATTACATCAAGCTAAATGTCTTCCTTGGATTTTTTGTTAAAAGACCTTCAGTATGTTTGGTACTCTCATAGAATGGATGAGATACAAGTGTAGTTCATGACATGGCCTTTCTCCCACTTTTGATCACAATTAAAAGAAACACTTTTGGCTTTTTCTCAGCTAACTCCTCTTTGGATAGCATATGAATAGTGGTGGGATTAGCTCCTCTATCTATGAAATTCCCCTTGAATGACTGAGAAGAGAATCCTATAAGCTTTTTGCGGGCTGCAAACGCATCTTTGGTGACTTGGTTGATGGCAATAACGTCAGCCATAGTTTGTGAGCTTTTATTTTTACCTCCATAGTATTTCAATTTTTAAGTTAGAAATAAGCAATTGCAAAGAAAGTAACATTGTTCCACGACCGTTGGGGATAGGGAGACGGGGGACACGCGAACAGGCTTTGGGGACAGGGGGACAAAGGGAAAAAGTTTCGGGGGCAGGGGGACTTGGGCCTGAGGGGGGGAAACGCGTTTCCGTGGAACATTGGAAAATAATCCAATAGTTAGTTTGTCCAATTGAGCATCTCCTTAAATTGAGTGATGCAGTTAGTGATAGTTTATGTTTGAACCAAGTAAAAAATCCTACCTTATGGGTCCTCATAGATGCTAGGTCCAAATTGAGTTAAAAGGGCTATGGAAAATTTGCTTCATTATGTTGTGCTAGGCAAAGAGTGCACACGATAAAGAATTTCAAACTGCCACTCACTCTTAAGTAGATCTTGCTGTCATGAGACTCATGACATGGTCCTCACTAGAAACTCAATGAACATCAAGGTAATACTCCATTCCTAATCAAGTGCCATCTCCTCCATAAAAGTTGTGCATGGCAATCTTTGGGAGCTTAGGAGGGGCCTAAAACCTAGCTATGCCATTGGGATGAAACTTGGATTGATTGCTGGCTATTGAATAAGTGTAGCTTTCATTTGTTGAACAGTCACTTGGGTCAAGTGCTCTATGAGTTTAGTGATTTGAGCTTGGGGGGTAGTCATTTCAGTTTAGAGGTAGTCTTTTGGGGCTTAGAAGGGGCCTAAAGGCTTTAAGAAAAGCTATGTTGTTGGAATGAAACTTGGATTGATTGTTGGCTGATGAAATTAATTGTAGCTTTGATTTGTTGAAGAGTCAGTTGGGTCAAGGCTTCTTGAGTTTAGTGGTTTGAGCTTGGAGGGTAGTCATTTGAGTTTGGAGGTCTTGTTTGTTAGTTTCCATCTTGAGATCCATCTTGCATAGCATTACGTTGCTATTGGATGTGATAATGAGGGCTAACCAAAGCTATATATCAAAACAATTAGTGCTAAAAGAGGTGGTTGGAATGTGATTGGTGCCTAGATGATGCAAAAACTACGTAGCTTGACCAAAAAGGGTTTTTAGAGATGTATATCAAAACAATCAACTCAAAGAGCTGATCACAATAGGACAATTGTTTGAGTGGGGTAAATAATGGCTTAGACTTTTTCATTAGTCCTAAAATGCCCTAAGAGTATATTTTTTAGACAAAGCTGTGAAATTCCTTCCGGTTTGGAAGAAATTTGACTTGGAAGTTGTACTAGCAGACTATATAGGAATCAAACATTCCTGTTTTGACTAACAGAAAACCTAAAATTTGAAGGTTATCATTTGTTTTTTAAACAATATTGCTGCTTATCTTACTGATTGACTTAGAACAAAACAACTTAAATTTACCAGTTTTGGTTGATGATGCCCAAAGTTGCCCATAATTAAGGGAAAAGAGGAAATTTCTCGGCTAGGGTGTGTTTGGTTGGTAGGCTCTTTGATAGACTTACCTCATTTTAATAATGAAATAAACCAAAGAAGCAATAGTCGGGAAAAAATCTCGATTAATCGGCAGTTGGCGCTGCTCCCGATTAATTCCGCCAAAAAATTGGAAAATCATTAACCGATTGTTTGCTGATTTTCAACAATTTTTTCCGGTTTTAATCGCAAAAAAAATGAGATTTATCGCGCTGCATGAAATGCAGCGAAAACCCTAAAATATCTGCAAAATTCGATAAATAGCCGTCTTTTTTCAAGGTTACTCACTCAACTCGTGGCTAAGGGTTAAGAGGCAAAGTTGAAGTTGAAGGGAAGCAAATAGAAAGTGTTTTTTGGTTGCGCGATAAAGGGCATTACATGCAACTTCATTTTCTGAGGTATTTACAATAGTATAGCCGTCTAATTTTTGATAAATAGCCTTCTTTTTGCTAAATAATTGTATATATACTATAAGAATTATATAGTAAGAATTGTATATGGTATATAATTCTTACTGTATTTCTTATTACTTATTTCTTATATACTATGTAAGTAGAATTATATACTCTATATATGTATGTATTTCTTATACTATATGTATGTATGTATGTATGGAAATGCCATAATATATTTAAAAAAATAGTTTTTATTGTTTTTTTGCAATTTTTTACGTTTTTTTGTATATCCGATTTTTTCCCGATTTTTTGAGAAAATCTTATACTTTTGTTTTGCCGATTAACTCCCCAAACAATTAATGCTTCCTTAAAATAAACTACTATTTTAGAGCACTACTATGAAAAATTCCACTAACTCATAGGTACACTATCTTTTCTCTAGGTTACAATGAAATTAACTTCTTGGTTGTCATCACTAACCAATTTACTAAAGAATTCAAACAGCCAATGCTTTTTTAACCCTAGAGGGTCTTTCCAAATATTGGAAGGAATATGGAAGCACAATTCTATTTGTAGATGTTATTTGAGGCTAGGGTATTAGAGTCTAAGAACACTTCAGTTCACAAGAGTGTTTATGGGGAATCTAGCTTAGCCATAGACAAAATATTTCTACTATATATTGAAACCCCTTCCATAAGTTTTCTAACATAGACAATTACATCTACCACTTTTTGATTGCTGATATTCCTCAAGGCTGAGGTGAAAATATACAATGAGTAGTTGTAGAAAATTGCTAATCTAATATTGCCTGATCAAAATGTTGTAATATCCCTTGCTGTTATATGACTGAAATGCATAGGGAATATTGACAAACAGTTGTCTATTAACCTTCAACCTGCTGTTCTAGTTTTCAGACTGAATAACCTTGCGTGTTATTAGCATTGGACAGCCTTTGCATAAGTCTGCTTGTTATTGATTCTGATGCAGTTTTTGGTTTTTGCTTGTTTGAACATAGAAATGCAAGTCCTTGAATTTGAAAACTAATTAAACTACATGACAGAGATACATGAATATTGCAAGTACAAATCAACATCTATAGCCAAGTGACATTATGTCAAACAATTGGCATGCAACTAATTAATTGAAGTAACAACATATGGGCTGGATGCTACCTTATTCCTCCTTAATATTGAAAAGAAAATAACTGAGTACAAAACACTTAAGCAATGACCAAGACTTTTGGCTTACAATAGACTATTATTCAGAAATTTCTGAGTTCTAATGGCAGCCCATTAATTCATGCATACATAACTGAAATCTCAATGTAAACAATGCCAAAATGAACCTGGATGAAGCGCCTAGGTGTGAGGATGAAGACGCAAGCAATATCGATACACCTTATGCTTTCCTTTTGCCAAATCGACGCCTTCTCCAAAATCGCCCCTGTTCTGATATGAAGGACAATAATAAATAAATATCAACTTATACACCTCCTTTCAAGCATTGAACCTCATCGATGATCTCTTCCAAAGTGGGCGCTACAATCTAGGAGTGGAATCGATCCACCAAGTGGGGGTTATGAGCAAAATCATGGGGTCTGGTAGGTCTGGTCGAACCTTATATCAGACCTAAAAGTGACTGAAACCTCCTCAAAATTCACTTCCAATATGCTCCTAAGGAATCGTCTATCCCTTCTTAATATGTAGTTGCAAGCATGGATGTCAATTCACCAATGAGCTGAAGTATTCTCCCAAATCGACTACCATGAATGCTGATGCCAAACCACAATAAACTCAGATATGAAGGACTGAAGTATCCTTCAGCCACAATTGCAACCCTTTGGAGGATCTTTCACCACCTCAGTTATGCTATCAATGGGAGTTACCGTTCCCAATGACTGAAAAGATCTGCATAAACCCTTGCCTCCACAAAACTCAATCAACACAAATATCAATTCTTGGCTGCTTAGAAGCTTGACTAGATCTTCTTTATACATTTTCAGTCCATCTCCAGAAGGTTCTAGAAATTTTAATATTATTATTTTACTTTAGTGACTTTTAATTATATTATTTTTATTTAGTCACTTTATTAATTTAATAAAATATAAAGTCATCTCCTTTTAAAGAAAAATAATGAGACAACTTATATAATATTAAATTAAATATTTTTCTCCTTTTTTCTCCGAAATTCATACACAAACAACTCTAGGCCAAAACAGGGACATTAAAATACGCCCTGTGGATGTGGCTAAAATTGTATTGCTACACCTCTATCCGGCCAACGCAGAATAGAATGTTCTTGCTGAGTATCCTATCCTCTCTTGTGTAAGGAATCCCTAATGTTGTTTTAGTTGATCAAAGGGGACAACCTGAAGGTTCCAAATGTCAGTTCCTGACTGCGGGATAACTTAGTGGTTTAATGTGTTTTGTTGGGAGCACAAGGGGCCTTATGTTTACAAGAAGTTGGTCTGCATTTGATTCTCGAACTGGGAAATAGAAGCCAAAGGGAAGGGTTTAGGGACCTAAAATTAACAAGACTGGTGTGCGAGTAGACGGATTCGACATAACCAATCTCTTCTTGGCCAGGATAACTCACAATCTTAAAAGAACGGTGCAATCTTCAAGGGGACTTAGAAGGTTTTCAAATTGCAGGTGCATACCTAAGCACCCAATTCTGGCGCAGCTCAGATGGACACCTGCAATTGAACTAAGAACGATTTTAAAGGCTCAAACTAACCATACAAAGGGATACACAATCAGCATATCCCCAATGGTATGTACCCGAATCCATCAAATACCTGCACGCCAAAAAGATCTATCTAAACCTGTTGAAGGAAACCATGCAAACAAAAGAAAACCAAGTTAACAAACACCATACTTCAATGTTTATATATTGATTTTGGCTGTCATTACAAAGATTTCTATAGTAGTTCTACTCTATTCCGAACAATCTAGCTACTAAAATCTAACCTTCTACAAAAGCTCTAACCCTTTACAATGAGAGGCATCCTACCTTTTATAGATTTTACAAATTGAATCAAGGGTCAGGATTGACTGCATCCAACAGTCTTGATTTGCCTTCTAGAACTTGGCAGCTTTAACCCATACCAATTTAACCCTCAGTTATCCTCCCAACCACTTTCTCAACTACCTATAACTGTTTGGCATTAATTCGGTCAATTGGGTAGTTGGAAATAACTAACCTGTATTCCCTCATTTTGAATTCATTAGGTGTTGGCATTATGTGAACCGGTATGAGGACATTATGACATTGTATGTTGTCATTGATGTCAATATGCTAAAGAAGAGAGAACCGGTATAACATTGTGAACCGGTATATGTGCCAAAGTGAAGCGGTGTGTTTGTTCAAGGTGAACCGGCATGTTGATATGGGAACCGGTACATGGAAGCTTTGTATGACTACCGGTTGGTAGTCTTAACTTCAGGGTTTCCGGTTGAAGTGTTTCAAGCCTGTGTGACTCAACCGGTGACTTTGTGTGATGAGTTAGCATTGTAACGAAGAATAGATCGTGTTGCCACGTCAGCCTTGTGCGCATGAAGGATCTTGCATGAAAGAGATTGTTCCTATCTACCTTGGGAATGTGCAAAGTTTATAAACGGTGAAAACGCGTGATGGGTTATCAGTCGCCATGAAAGCGGTGGAAAACGAACGATGGAGAACGTCTTGAGATCGGTTCAAGACTATTGCATTTAATGCAATATGCTCAACGGTCAGGATTGAACCGTTTGAATTGCTTAACCTAATAGGTTTAGGGTTTAGGGTTTATGCTACCGACCTATCTGTTTCCTATAAGGTCGATGTTGTGTTTCTTTTTGATGTTGTTGGCAAAAGTTGTGTGTGTGTATCCAAGTGAAGAGATATGTGATTCTTGCCAGACCAGAGGAGGGAAGTGATACCTGCAGAGTGTAAGTGCAGAAGGTGAAGAGGAGCTGAAGCGGATCTGCATTGGCATGGAGTGCTGTTTCTAGGTCATTGTAATACTTGTTGATCTCTAACCACTTCAACAGTTGGGAAATCCCTTAATAGGGTAGCTTTAACCGGCTTACTGTAAATCCTTTGACAGGGTGACTCAAAACCATTGAGTTCTTGAAATCCTCTAACAAGGTAACCTTTAACAGTGTTTAACCCTTAACCGTGTATTCTAGCCATCCCTTAACCGGGTGATCCCTAACAGTATCGGTTCCTAACAGAACCTATAGTATCAGTGTTTAACCGGACAAGGCTCCTAACAGAGTGGACTTCTAAAGAGTTCAAAAATAGCCTGTGGGTATTCATCCCCACTGTGGTTTTTCCCAGTTGGGTTTCCACGTGAAAAATCTGTGTCATGTGTGGTGTTATTCATGTGATGGTTTAAGTGATTTGTGTTTGAAGGTAAATCATGTTGATCTAGCTGTTTATATTTTTGATGATAGATTACCTGTTCATGCACTAGGGTGAAATGGAAATGAAGTATTAGATTGTATGAAAAGATAAGTGTCAACTGGTTTATGCTTGTCTCAGTTATTTTGGGTTTTGCCGGTTGTACTTTGTTTAAGACCGATGTTACTGTTTGTCTGCCAAAGCACAGTGTTTGCTGACAAATCGGTTTTAGGAATGTGTTTTTGTTTGTATTGATTCACCCCCCCTCTCAGTACTGGTTTGGTACTATCCGTTCATCATTGAGTTATGAATTGGTATCAGAGCGTCCTCCAGGTCCTCTGTGTTATAAGCTTAACCGCTTGAGGAAGAGATCCTAGTCTAATGATGAAGAGGGAAGGTCCAAAGTTCAACAGAGATAATTTCAATACATTGAAAGACAGAATGAAGATATACATCAGAAGCATGGGTGCTCAACACTAGAGCTATGTTGAGAATGCTTATGTTGCCCCTACCGGTACTCTCACCGATGACCAAAAGAGAGAGATGCAGGAGAATGGGCAAGTAATGGAAGCCCTAATCAGTAGTTTATCTGACATTGAGTTTATTGATGTCCAAGATAAAGTTAATCCCAAAGAAGTATGGGATACTCTTGAAAATATCTATGGTGGTGATGAGCATGTAAAACAAGCTAAGGAAGAAAGCCTTAGAGGGAAGTTTGAAGACATGCGGATGGTTGAAGGTGAGACCATTCAACATTATGGAATAGTTATCAAAACTGTTGTCGGAGATATCAAGAGTGCAGGTGGTAAAATGGAAGATTCCACTATGGTAAGCAAAGTTCTGAGATCCTTATTACCGGTCTATGCAACAAGGGTTGCTGCTATTCAGGAGTTGAGATCAATAGACAAGACTAAGATATCCCTAGACTCCATCATTGCAAAGTTGACAGCCTATGAGCTAAATAGTTTTGATGGCAGTGTTCAAAAGACTGAATCAACTTTCAAAGCTTCTGCTGTACCATCCAGAAAAGGAAAAGAAGCAAGCACCAGTGGTGAACCAAGACAGAGCAGAGAAATGGATGATGAGGAGATTCTGATGGAATTTGAAGCTCTTCTTGCCAGGAAACTTCCTAAAGGAACCGGTAAATACAGAGGTAAGCTCCCTTTGAAATGCTTTTCTTGTAACTGGATAGGACATATTACTGTAAACTGTCCTAATGGTGACAACAAGGACAAACCAGAAAGGTTCAAGAAATTCAAAGGAGGAAACTGGAGAAACTGTTTTGTGGCAGTTGTTGAAGGTGTCACAGATGAGGAATCAAAAGATGAAGAAAATGAAGATATTGTGTTTGTTGCTGTCAAGGAAGATGTGTCAGACAAGAAGGCTCTTGTCTCCCGCTTTGATAATTCCAATGAGTGGATTATTGACAGTGGCTGTTCTCACCATATGACTGTTGACCGGAGCAAGTTTCTATCCTTGGAAGAGTATGATGGTGGTGTGGTTCGCTTTGGTAATGATGCACCATGTATGGTCAAAGGTAGAGGGTCCTTCTCTCTGAATGGAAAAAGTAGTGCTGACAATGTGTATTGGGTTGATGGTCTCAGACACAACCTTTTGAGTGTTGCCTCAGCTGAATGATAGTGATCTCACTCTAGAATTCAAGAATGGAGTGTGTAGAATCAAAGGAAAGAATGGTGGATTGGTGGCCACCGGCATGCAGACCAAAGGTAACCTTGGCATTACTGCAAGGTTCCAGAAAAGTTCAAGAGAATCTCACTTGGTTTCAGTCAAGCCGATTCTTAGGTATCTGAAGAGAACTATTGATTATGGATTGTGGTATCCATATAGCAAGGATTTCAACTTGAAAGTATTCACAGATGTTGATTGGGCAGGTAATGTGGACGATCGAAAGAGCACAACCGGTGGTGCATTCTTTCTCGGTGGTAGACTGGTCTCATGGATGAGTAAGAAGCAGAGTTGTATCTCTCAGTCTATAGCGGAAGCAGAGTATGTTGCAGCTTTCATGAACTGCACACAGACAATTTGGATGAAGCATGTATTAAATGGCTTCAAAGTTCTTGTATCTGAACCGGTAAGTATATTTTGTGACAATACTAGTGCAATTAACATCTCCAAGAATCCGGTTTTACATTCTAGAACCAAGCACTTTGAGCTTAAGTATCATTTCTTGAGGGAAAAGGTTCAGAACAAAGAGATTGCACTGGAACATGTTTCCAGTAACGAGCAGTTAGCAGACATATTCACCAAGCCTCTCCCAAAGGCTACATTTATGTACTTAAGAGGTGAATTAGGGGTGATGCCCCTTCAGGAGGTGAACTAAAGGTATATGCTCCACATCAGTCAGGTATTGCATAGTCAATTTTGTTTCTCAGGATTGATGTGTTGAAGGATGCTACTCCTCGAGGGGAGCAACATAATGGAACAGGGAAGCTTGTGCCTCCACTTTGGCATTGTTGTCAAAGGGGGAGAAGAAGTGAAGCGGAGAAGATATCTACAGAAATTGGGGGAGAAGATGTGAAGCGGAGAGATATCTTTGTATATTGCCATCAATGCCAAAGAGGGAGATTGTTGGCATTATGTGAACCGGTATGAGGACATGATGACATTGTATGTTGTCATTGATGTCAATATGCTGAAGAAGAGAGAACCGGTATAACATTGTGAACCGGTATATGTGCCAAAGTGAAGCAGTGTGTTTGTTCAAGGTGAACCGACATGTTGATATGGGAACCGGTACATGGAAGCTTTGTATGACTACCGGTTGGTAGTCTCAACTTCAGGGTTTCCGGTTGAAGTGCTTCAAGCCTGTGTGACTCAACCCGTGACTTTGTGTGATGAGTTAGCATTGTAACGAAGAACACATCGTGTTGCCACATCAACCTTGTGCGCGTGAAGGATCTTGCATGAAGGAGATTGTTCCTATCTACCTCGGGAATGTGCAAAGTCTGTAAACGGTGAAAACGCGTGATGGGTTATCAGCCGCCATGAAAGCGGTGGAAAACGAACGATGGAGAACGTCTTGAGATCGGTTCAAGACTGTTGCATTTAATGCAATATGCTCATCAGTCAGGATTGAACCGTTTGAATTGCTTAACCTAACAAGTTTAGGGTTTAGGGTTTATGCTACCGACCTATCGTTTCCTATAAGGTCGATGTTGTGTTTCTTTTTGATGTTGTTTGCAAAAGTTGTGTGTGTGTATCCAAGTGAAGAGATACGCGATTCTTGGCAGACCAGAGGAGAGAAGTGATACTTACAGAGTGTAAGTGCTAAAGGTGAAGAGGAGCTAAAGCGGATCTGCATTGGTATTGAGTGCTGTTACCAGATCATTGTAATACTTGTTGATCTCTAACCACTTCAACAGTTGGGAAATCCCTTAATAGGGTAGCTTTAACCGGCTTATTGTAAATCCTTTGACAGGGTGACTCAAAACCAGAGAAACGGGACTCGCCCGGACTTGCCCAGACTCGGCGAGTCCGAGTACGAGTCATGCTCGACGAGTCCTAGAGACTCGGACTCAGACTCGTCCGAGTCTGGGGAGTAAACTCGCCAGACTCGCCGAGTTGGCGAGTTTGGCTCAAAATCGCCAGACTCGGTGAGTCCTGAGCCCCAGACTCAGCTACTGGCTGGGTTAATAAAATGACAAAAAAAAAACATTTTAAAAAGTTTTTTTAAAAAGTAATAAGTTTTTTTGGAAGGGTCAGGAGCAAAATTTGACATTTTGGTCTCTGTGTCAAGATTATTTTATGGAATATAAGGAAATGTCACTTATACTTTAAGTTATATTCCATATATACTGTCAGGATGTTTGAGAGTGGTTTCGGGCCTCCAGGAGTTATATTGCAAAATCTAGTTTTTGGAGGATTCTTCAGTTTTCCAGACTTAGTCAAATTTCAGGATCAGGACATTCCAGACTTAGCCAAATTTCAGGGCATTTGAAGATCAGGATGACATTCCAGACTTTATCACTCACCAACTTGACCTAGCTCGGACCTTTAAGAATGATACTCACTCACCAAGCAAGACCCAATTAGCAACAAGAGCAAAACTAGGCCCTAAGGAAGACTCTCAAAGAAACCCTAATTCAGACTTGTAATAAGTTTTTTTGGCCTCGCGGGGCGCTGCCCCTCAACCTCGCCCTGTATCGCGACAGGGAGCTTGCAAGGGGTGCTGCCCCTTGACCCTACCTTGGGGGCGTTGCCCCCAAACCCCCGTCGAAAAATATGGGGGGAAATTGCATCGATAGAAGTAGAGAAAATTTAACCTCCGAGTCTGACATTGATTGGATCAACCAGGTAGATATAGAGGTTGAGACTGTAGCCATGGCAGAGGAGGAGCGGAGAGCACGAGCACAGACAGGAGATTCAAAGGCAGATAGTGACACGGATGTTGCTGATGTTGGTGAGCATGGCATGGTGTCACGAGGAGCAGCTATGGCAGTCGAATCATCCAGGACCTACCTTAGACGCCTTCGCAGGGGGACGGGGCCGGAGGGTGCAGGCTCCTCTGAGCCATAGACTTGTAGTTGTATTTACCTTTGGTATTTGTATGAAACATTTGATGATGATCATAAGATGACATGGATTTTTAATTCCATGAGTTTTGTAATATTGTATACATTTGACAATATTTATATATCTATGTTTGTTATTTTCTTCAGCTACAATTTGCGTTTATGCTTATGTGATTGATGTATACTTGTGTATGTAATCAAATGAGCCGAGTTTGATGATGTTATTGTGTCTTTAAGGTGTATTCAATAAAGGGTGTCTGAAACAAGTTTTAAATATTTAAAAATCTCTAAATTTCTTGAGTTTTTCACTATCCCGAGTCCAGCCGAGCCTGGAGCCGAGTTTGACGCCGAGTCCGAGTCGGCCTTGCCAAGTCTGAGCCGAGTCCGAGTCCCGTTTCTTTGCTCAAAACCATTGAGTTCTTGAAATCCTCTAGCAAGGTAACCTTTAATAGGGTTTAACCCTTAACCGGGTAATTTTTTGCCATCCCTTAACCGGGTGATCCCTAACAGGATCGGTTCGTAACAGAACCTATTGTATCAGTCTTTAACCGGACAAGGCTCCTAACAGAGCGGACTTCTAAAGAGTTCAAAAATAGCTTGTGGGTATTCATCCCCACCGTGGTTTTTCCCGATTGGGTTTCCACATGAAAAATCTGTGTGTCATGTGTGGTATTATTCATGTGATGGTTTAAGTGATTTGTGTTTGAAAGTAAATCATGTTGATCTAGCTGTTTATATTTTTGATGATAGATTATCTGTTCATGCACTAGGGTGAAATGGAAATGAAGTATTAGATTGTATGAAAAGATAAGTGTCAACCGGCTTATGCTTGTCTCAGTTATTCTGGGTTTTGCCAGTTGTACTCTGTTTGAGACCGGTGTTACTGTTTGTCTGCCAAAGCACAGTGTCTGCTGAGAAACCGGTTTTAGGAATGTGTTTTTGTCTGTACTGATTCATCCCCCCTCTCAGTACCGGTTTGGTACTATCCGTTCATCATTGAGTTATCATTAGGTAGGACACACAGGCAGTTGTTTACATTAAACAAGTTCAGTTTTCGGAAACTTAATTTCTCGAATTAAATCCAGCTTTGTATTTTTCTGAGAATGCACATTTTGTAGCATTTTGTGTTCTTGGTATTCAATCGCGTTGGTGGACTTTCACTTGTCGTTCAGGTGATGACGCACTTCCCCATGCTTTGTCGTTTTTGTGCCTTGTAGTGCGTTCTTCATTAGCAGCGCTTGGCTTTGATTGTGATCATGTCCTCAATTTACGTCTCAGGCTTTCTCCAGGCTCTTTCAGTGACGTCGTCGATCTGCAAACAATCAATTTGAACTTGGATTAATCATTTTGAAAAATTAAATAAATTAATTTAACAAATATATTAAATTTAAAATTTTAAGGCGATGCTGGGTTTTCGGGTGTGAATGGCGACTCTAATTTTCCTGTGGAAGGATGCGATTTTGGTGTCTTAAGCTTTAAGTGACCTCCATTTAGAATTTCGGATCAAACATGAGGAATGCGAGATTTTTTGGTTTAGCTTTTGGATGCTTGTTACTAAATTTCGACCGATTTCACCCCTTTTGCTAGAGTTTGTTTTTTGACTTTAAACACCTAACTTCTAGAGAAGAAATTCAGACTCTAAAGGGAATTTGAGCGAGCATGATGACCCTTGCAAACTACTGAAAAATGTCAAACTTGCTAAGGAAATTGGGATTTTCATTAAAAAAGTGCAATTTCCCCCTCAGGGAAAAATGAGCGATTTTTGACTGTATGTTTTAAACTTCTTTCCTTCATTTCGGGATTTTGGGGAAATTTGGGCGACTTCCCATTGCAAATTCGGCCCTAATTGATGAAGTGCGCGATTTTAACTTATTGTTCATTTTCGGCCAAATGAAGTTAATTTGCGATGTTCACTTCTTTACATTTTCGGCGCATTGACTCATTTCGCGCGACTTAGCTTGTGTTATGATATTCGGCTCAAAGAGCCTTTTTCGCATGCTTCTCATTTTCGGCTTATAGGGGTTCAATAGCGCGATTTAGAACTTTGAATGATTTGCGGTCATTTTTTAGCATTTTGCGTGATTTTCATTTTTTCTGTTCAAATGCCCTTTCATGGCAATTTCGGGCTACCAAGCCAAAATGCACGATTTTGTATTAAGTGATCCTTTTCTGTTGTTTAAACCTTTTGCCAAGTCGGGATTTTTTCATGAAATCGCGCGATTTTTGGAGAAAACGTGCGAGTTTGCCTTGAACGGTTTTAAACACCCTTTTTTCTGCAAAGTGACTACGGGCTCATAGGTGTTTATGCGTAATTTTGTAGGTCTTTACTTGCCCCTCTTTCATTTCTTGTAAACCGACTTAAATCGTCGACTTTGGTTCAATTCTTCGCAACATGGGCCAAATGGCCGAATTTTGTCTTAAAACGCCCTTCTTACTTCGGCGATCAAGTCAGAAATGTGTGACTCTAGGGTATCTTCGCCCTATCTGCAAGTAAAGTCAGGATTTGAAGCAAAATAATGCGATTTTCTTCCATTCCAACTTGGCTCAAATTTTCCTAAAACTCGGACCTTCTGCACAGAATAAGCAAACTTTATGTTTGCACCTCTCTTGGAGAACTTCGAGATTTTGACGGGTGTTACAGAGAAATATGAAAGGCTCGGATTTCCCTTATTGTCCTCATTCTTGGGTAGACTTCAAAAATCGGGGGTCCCTGTCAATAGGACGGGGATGTGGTGCAATACGCACAACACGCCCCTCCTGAAATTGCTTGTCTCCAAGCATTCATTGCTACTAGAAACTCTCTCCCCACCTGGATCCCAAGGGAAGATCTGTGTAATGTCCCTATCATCATCGATTAGCTCCTCATCCAATTGAATTCGCTGAACCAACTCAATCTCCTCTTGAAGTGTCGCAAGAGTATAAGCCTCAAGAGGAAACATGTCAAGAGACTGATCATACTTGCTCCCAATCACTGCACAAAGTGAGCTATCAAATAAACTATCCATTACATGCGCCCCTGAACTGTGCATTTGAAATAAGTCGTGTACATGAAGATAAAATTTGAAGCAGTATGAACTCCTCACTATGTACACTTCTGAAATTCCCTCCAAAATCCCGATGCACTGGAAGAATCCCAAATGTCACTCTCAGGACTAAAATCAAGAGAGTGATCAACATCCAAATCATAGAGTGGATTATCATACAACCATGTAGCATGAAGCTCGAACAATGGATTTTCAATCATCTCATGCTCCTCTTGAATAACCACTTGTTCTCTCTTCCTGCTCTTTCCTCTACAGAGAGAAATAGAATGCAGGCTCCCATCCGCAATTCCCCTCAATACATAAGTCTTGTCATTCAATTCAAATTTCATTTCCAACTTAGGTACGTTGAGGGTAAACACTCCAATGTCTTGGACCCATTTCATGCCCAAAACTACGTCCACTGCACCCATGTTGACCACTTAGAAGTCAGCTTGTAGCTCATAATCATTTAGTTGTAAGGTGAGATTACCTATCTGTTTGGTGCACATGAGGATATATCCATCTGCAACTATGAGTCTAAGTCCATTGAAAGCCTCTGGCTACAATCTGCATCTGGCCACAAGTCCCTCATCAATAAAATTATGCGTTGCTCTAGTGTCAAGCATAGCAATGCAACGTTGCCTATTGACTGTTCCTCTGAATCGGAAAGTAACCCTATCCTATTCGTCAACAAATAATGCCATAGGAGATAGATTCCCATCCGGTCCAAACTCTTTTGAAGTTTTTCCACCCTGATCATCCCCTGAAGTAGCTGGATGATCCGTAGTTTTAGAATTGGGATCCTCATAATACACCCACATTGCGCTATTTGCCTTGCCCTTAGCCCTCAAAGGGCAATCATGCTCTCTGTTGTAAGGCTTTTTGCACCAAAAACTCAATTTCTATCTCCTTAACTCTTCCCGTGTCTCCTCATCCATCATGGTTATCAATTTCTTTTTCTTATCAGCAAGTTGTTGAGGACTCTCATTGCTGGTAGAAGGAACTTCTTTTTGTGAAATCTTGCTTTTTGGGGCTCCGAACTCCATACTTCTAGCTTTCTCATTGCTTCTTGTAGTGTAGGTGGGTCAAAAGCTTTCAACCAGCCTCTTGGTGGCTCCATCAAACCTTCCATGAACAAGACAACCAATCTTCTTTCACTAATGTTGGGTACCATAACTGATAACCTCTGAAAATCAGCAACATAAGCTTCAAAAGTTCCATGTTGCTTCAATTGTGCCATCTCACGAAAACTGACTTCAAGATCTTTGACATCAAATCTTTCTATCAATCTGTTAGTGAATTCATCATAGGTGGTGATAAGATTGTGACCAAGAGTGACTAATCCGTGGTACCACCACTCATGAGCAACACCCTCCAAATGTAGTGTAGCAAATCTGATGGCGTCCTCTTCAGGCATTGGTCTCAATGACAATTAGTTATCATGCTTTTGCACCCATGCTCTAGCTGTACACTTATTGCTCCCATCAAAATATAGCATTGTGATCTTACCAAGAGCTTGCTGATACTCTGTTCTTAGTGGGGCAAAATGGTCATTTCTTCCTCCACTTCTCCTATTCTTTTGATTCATGAATTGATTAAAGGTCCATTGTTCTCTCATATCAGGAGGAAAAGTACTATATTCTAAGTAGGCTTGTCTTGCTTCATCACCAAAGGGAGCAGCTGTTGCTACCTGTGGTTGTTCTTCCCTTAGTGTAAAAGTAGGGTAGAGAGGTCTAGAGGCTGATCCTCTAGTGTTAGCAGCTCGGTGTACAGACCTTTCCTCTTCAATATTCCTATTATTTTGATTATTCCCACTATGTTCAGCTATGTGACGTTGATGGAGATTATTATTTGTTTGCTGTTCCATGTTTGCTAATAAGCATGACATCATGTCAAGCATGGTGTGAAATTTCTTTTCAATTCTTGCATCCTTGTCTTCTTCAGCCATAGTCTAAACTGTTTTGCTGGTATCCCTTTCCCTTAAAGCTTCTGAAAATGTGTCTACGTCTGGCACTTGTGGATTTTGATACTGCTGTCTTCTTTGTTCCCTGTTATAATACCTAATACGTCTTGCACTCATCAGACATCTAACTGATCACAGGATGGCAAGATGATAGCTCTTATACCACTGTAATATCCCTTGCTGTTATATGACTGAAATGCGTAGGGAATATCGACAAACAGTTGTCTATTAACCTTCAACCTCTTGTTCTAGTTTTCAGACTGAATAACCCTGCATGTTATTGACACTGGACAGCCTTTGCATAACTCTGCATGTTATTGATTCTGATGTATGTTGGTTGAAAATTTTGTACACTTGGGGGAAATATACAAAATTGTGGTTTCAACCACAGCACACGAGTAAAAACTCTCCTAATTAAGGGAAGGCTCCCCCTATCTAACTAAAACTGAAATAAAAACAGGATGGGACAGCAGTCTTCCTTCTTTCTTCAAGAAAGACAATATCCTTTTCTCTTCACAGAAAAGGATAGCGATTGAAAATAAACAGCAGTAACTACTTTCAAGTGAAATGAGAGAAAGGAAATGAAGTTTCCTGAAAGCGCAAAGACTTCCGTCACTTCCTTCGGGACGGGACAGCAATATCAAGCTCAAAGACTTGACTATTGGAAGTCCTATCTACCCTTTGCTAGACTAAATTTTTACAATGGATAAAAGATAACAGCTCAAAGACTAGAATAATTTATTCTTTTAACACAAAGACAAGAACTAATACAAGCTCAAAGACTTGCTGCTATTTCTTATCAAACAGTAATTTTCCTCAAGAATAGACGCAAGCTCAAAGACTTGCTGCTCCTTCTAGAGATTTTCCTATTTTAATTAATCTTCTCTACTTGCAGCTCAAAGACTTCAAATCAGATTGGACTAAGCTCTTTTAGAAACGCTTTGCATAGAAGAAATAAAAAGATTCAAACTCAAACATGTAGTTCAAAGACTCAAAACTTGAGTAATCCTTCTTTCTTATTCTTCAAAACCTTCAATTCACATACATAAGCTCAAAGACTTCTTGCTGTAAATTTGGCAGAGTTTTTGCTTGCTTTCAAAAAGATAAAAATTACAAAGGACCCTCTCTTCTATTTATAGGAGAGGAGCCTTCAGAAAAAGATGGGAGGATCCTAACTAACTTGAGAAATTCCCTCAACCACCAAGACCTATTCAACAGCTAATTATGACTTCATTAACTAACTAAGACTTATTCCAACTACAGTCCTAATTGGACACAACTTGTAGTTGCCTTACAAGTAATTACAAAAATGCAAGTGATGACAACTTGCCGAAAGGGAAACTACAATTCTGAAATTACAATTATTTAAAAATTTACAAGTGTTAAAAACACTTAAGTTGCAACTCTTGAAGATACGAATAAATCGAACTTCTGAATAACTTTCTGCAATTCATCAGGATCTGGTTCATGAGTGTTCATAGCCACCACCCTAGTTTTTACGATGACATCATGGCATTGGCATAGCGTGGAATTCCCTTTTTCCAATGCTGACTGGATTTCCTGCAACTTAGTTTGATACTTGATCAATATTTGAATGGAAGCGACTGAGAATTGATCACTTCTCCATTCATCATGAATCTTGAGTTGCAGGTCTGCAAGAACTTCTTCCTCGGGCAGCAGCTCATCATTCTGATTGAAAATGTCGTAGGATGCCTTTTTGCAATGGGAGGTTACATCTTGAAAGACTGCTTCACGCAACTTTAAGGTTTCATCAATTTCTTCAATGAGTGATTTGAGAACAAGAGATTTGTTCTCCAGGAGTTCCTCATATTCAATGTACATGACTCTGGAAGGAATCACATCATGCACTTGAAGAACGCTCAACTGATATTGAGGCATCTTTCGCCAAGAAACTAAATTTCCCTCAACCTTCTCCAAATTTAGCTTGAAAGCAGTCAAGATTTGATTCAACTTATCTTCAATGATCTCCAATTTAACCATCATTTCAAATACCTGTCTTATGACTTGTGAGCATAAGTCATGCAGTTGATCAACCCAGGTGTCTAAGGCTTGAACCTTTTGGGCGGCTCTCTCGATACCTTGGATTGGTTCACTGACCCTGGAAGAAATAGGTACTTGGCCTTCTCCACTTGAAGGTTGAGTAATACTTTGGATAGCTGCCATGAGTCTTTGATTCTCTACTTCTAGCTGATCTTTCTTGGTCAACACCTCATCATATCGTTGCACCAATGTAGCCACTGTCTGTTGAGCATCGTGCTTGACAACCTCATGAGTCTGTTTACCCAGTTGAACTTTGGTGATCCGATAATCAGCTGCTTGCATTTCTTCAACTGGTTTATCTGATATTGGTTCAGCAATCTCTGCCACTCTCATCCGGTTCTCATCAGCGATCACCCTTGAAACTATTTTTGCCTTCTTCACAGCTTTAGGTTTTGATTGTTTCAAATGTTGATAGTCGAAGGGATCAGGTGAGATCACTTGCTTCTTCCTCTTTGCAGTGAAGGAACTGAGCCATGGAGGTAAAGCCATTAACTCTGATTGTGGGATGGAGGGAGAAGCAGTTTCTGTTTGAATAACAGTGGTGACCTTGGGAGAAGTGTTCGTCTGGATAGCCACCATAGTTTGCTGAGTGACGATAGGATATGATGAAGATGTTATGAACTCATCAAAACAGGTCATAGAAGTATCAATATCAGACACAGGTACATATGAAGGATCTTCCGAAAAGATATTCAATAAACTTTCCTGAGGATGGCCTTGAGATGGTTCTGCTGCTGAAAGCGGGAGGACTTTCTGTGGAGATTCCGAAACTGAAGGGGCAGATTGAGAGCTCACATCTATCACAGGAGGAAACATGGGTACCTCAATAGGAAATGAAGAAAGAGAATTATGTGGAGACTCTGTAGAAAGTGACTAAGGAGCATTATCAGATTGAGTTTCCTCTTCTGAAGCTTCAGGATCAATCACATGAATTTTCAACTGTGGCTTCTCCTTGCCTTGAACTGTTATTTCCTGAGGAGGAAGCACCATCGCACGGCTGACCCGCAATTTAATCCTCGTACTAGAAGAGGATGCACCTTCTTTGTTGTCTAGTTGAATTTCAGACTTCCGCCCAAGAGGACCTGTAGAATCATCTTCTTTCCCCACCTTAATCTTAATGAGCTTGACACCATTATTCTTAAGCCAGATATTGGTATTGGCAAGAACTGACTGAAATCTATCCAAGATAGAAGTGCTTTCCTTGTGGGACCAGTGGATAGAAGGAAGCGGGGCCTCATCAACATTCTGATTGACAAACTCAGGATCAAGAACGTTACCATCATCAATCATACCTTGTGGCATGTTTGCGAGGTTTAGATCCACAATCTGTTCTGCAGTGAGTCGGCAGTAATCCATCTTGCGAATCTCCTTTTCGGTACGAAGATCAGCCCAAATATCTTCTATCCGGTGTACATGGATGAAGGTCTTCTTGATCTTCTCTTTCATGCCTCGGTAATCGAAATCAGCTCTAGGTTTGAATCTTTTGAGTCTGATTTCTTGCAACTCAGTTTCCATAGCCCTAGCCTTGATTGAAGTCATTAGAGAATATTGCCCAATCTTCAATGGGTTGTTGGAAGAAATACCCATGCCAACCTTGTGCTTAACTGACTGGTGTGTATGTACAGCCATGATCTGCCTTCCCAATTCCATGAGGATAATCTTATCTGTTGGGTACCGTGGGAGCATGTAAGGCTGCCCGCCATAACATCCAACTCTCATGTAGGTAAAAGTTGGAAATTGGAGAAACAAACAACCATATTCTTTCACCTTTTCCCATGCTTCATCTGAGACTCTTTTGTCCTTCAGGTTCTTGTCAAATTGACACAAATAATGACCAAAGAAAGCGTCCTGAACCCTTCTGAAATGAGACCTACTTGATCTTAGAGGCAACTATCATAGTATTCCCAAACTGGTACAAGCATGCGGTCACCCTTGGTGGAAAGACCTGGGAAATGTCTAAGTGACGCAACAATATACACGAGATATGAATTCATGTAGAAGGTGAAGGTAGTAGGGACGACTGCAAGTTGCTCACACAAAGCATCACTGATGATTTCACCCCAACAGATGTGCTGAGACTGCCTTACTAACATAATAAATTGGTACATCCAAGGTTCAAAAACATTGGAATGTTCCAATCCCATCATACGGCTAAGAAGAGTGATAGTATCACCGATCTCATTCTTGAAATCAGATCGATATAACTTTGCCCATTTGGTAAGCGCAGTGCGAGGTTCATGAATCCATTTGTTGATATGACGCTTACATTCTTTCTCCTTTTTGGCAAAGTATTCAGCTGCACTTTGCTTGGAGATCACTATATAAATGGTTTCGGAAGGTATTTTAAAAACCCTCTCTATAGCTTCTGCATCCAAGCGAATGATCACTTCCCCATCATCATTTCTAATGACTCGTGACTCTTTGTCAAAATGATGAGCACATGCTAGAATAAATTCTGGTTCTAGGGCAGCAACTGGAAAGGATGCGGCATGATGGATATGGCTGTCCAGCAACCGTTGCATATCCCCCTCCTTCGGATCTTCAATCCTTTGTATGAATTCGGACATGTCAACATGCCCTATCTCAGTATCCTTGATATGATCAAGGGAGGAGGAGATCTGTGACTGCGGAACTTCATTCTGGTATTTATCATACCTGTATTTCATCTTTTTTGGAGTGGGAGATGATGATACATCTGTCATCTGGGCACAACCGGGAATGCTTGCGAAGATGAGGAGAGATCCAAGCTTGTGGAGTCAACCAAACATAGAAGATGAAACCCTTGAACGAAAAAGGTGCGAAACTTGCAAAAAACGTGACTGGTTTTTACGGCGTTTTTTGCAAATCGATTCCCCAAAATGCGCACAAAACGGTTTGAATGCAGCTTGAAATCCAACGTATTAATGATTAAATCAAAAACGCCTTAGGTAAGAGCAGATTCGAACCTCCAAACCGTGGCAAATGGCACAAATGCATGATTCAGAAAAAAAAACGTTGAAGAAGACAAATGGCGAAAATCAGTTTGATAGATGCGTAGAACAAGGGTTTGAATTCTTCAAAGTTGCAGCAAATCTGCCTTTGAAAGGAATCCCTATCTTTCTTCCAAAAAATTCGAACCCAAATCAATTTGCAAAGGCATGGGAGAAATTTCGGGTTTTAGAAATGGAAATACAAGTTTTAAAAATGTTCATATTTTTGCCTCTAAGGCAAATTTCGGGTTTTAGAAAAGGAAATACAAGTAAAATTACTTGTAATAGGGAAATAGAATTCCCTTTACAAGTGATTTTACTTAAAACATGTAAAGGGATTTTAAAATCCCATTTACAAGTTCTATTTAAAAATAAAAAATAACTTTAAGTCATAAAAACATGTAAAGGGGTTTTAAAAACCCATTTACAAGTTTTACAAAACACTTTTAAGTCATTCTACTAGTAAAGGGGGTTTTAAAACCCTTTTTACCAGTTTCCAAAAACTTGCAATTGGAGAAAAATTCCCCTACAAGACCAAAAGCTTCAAGGGGGTTTTGAAAAACAAATTACCAGTTACTGGTAATTATCGAAAAATTCCCCTACATTGAACCAAAAACATAGCAAACGGACTCGAAACGCGACGAAATTCGAAACGTAGCTTGGGGATGGATCAACAATCGATCCAGTCCAAGGATGGGACGAATTTCTACCTCGGGAAGCGTGCCATAGAGTAAATTTTTTCATTTTTTAATAAAAATTTCCTTGTGATAGTCCAATTTTTGAAATCAAAAATTGAGGACAACAATGTAGTTTTTGGTTTTTCCTTGTTTGAACATATAAATGCAAATCCTTGAATTTGAAAACTAATCAAACTACATGACAAAAATACATGAATAATGCAAGTACAAAACAACATCTATAGCTAAGTGGCATTATGTCAAACAGTTGGCATGCAACTAATTAATTGAAGTAACAACATATGGGCTGAATGCTACCTTATTCCTCCTTAATATTGAAAAGCAAATAACTGAGTACAAAACACTTGAGCAATGGCCAAGACTTTTGGCTTACAATAGACTATTATTCAGATTTTTCTGAGTACTAATGGCAGCCCATTAATTCATGCATACATAACTGAAATCTCAATGTAAACAATGCCAAAATGAACTTGGATGAAGTGCCTAGGTGTGAGGATGAAGAAGCAAGCAATATCGATACACCTTATGCTTTCCTTTTGCAAAATCGACCCCTTCTCCAAAATCGCCCCTGTTCTGATCTGAAGGACAATAATAAATAAATATCAACTTATACACCTCCTTTCAAGCATCAAACATTATCGATGATCTGTTCCAAAGTGGGAGATCCAATCTAGGAGTGGAATCGATGCACCAAGTGGGGGTTATGAGCAAAATCGTGGGGTCTAGTAGGTCTGGTTGAACCTTATATCAGACCTGAAAAGTGACTGAAACCTCCTCAAAATTCACCTCCAATATGCTCCTAAGGAATCGTCTATCCCTTCGTAATATGTAGTTGCAAGCATGGATGTCAATTCACCAATGAGCTGAAGTATTCTCCCAAATCGACTACCATGAATGCTGATGCCAAACCACAATAAACTCAGATATGAAGGACTGAAGTATCCTTCAGTCACATTTGCAACCCTTTAGAGGATCTTTCACCACCTCAGTTATGCTGTCAATGGGAGTTATCGTTCCCAATGACTGAAAAGATCTACAAAAACCCTTGGCTCCACAAAACTCAATCAACACAAATATCAATTCCTTGCTGCTTAGAAGCTTGACTAGATCTTCTTTATACTTTTTCAGTCGATCTCCTAAAGCTTCTAGAAATAATATTAAAATAATATTTTAATATTATTATTTTACTTTAGTGACTTTTAATTATTTAATTTTTATTTAGTCACTTTATTAATTTAATAAAATATAAAGTCATCTCCTTTTAAAGAAAAGTAATGAGACAACTTATATAATATTAAATTAAATATTTTCCCCCTTATTTGTCCAAAATTCATACACAAACAACTCCAGGCCAAAACGGGGACATTACAAATGTGGCCCTAGAAAAAGCTCTAATAACATTTGCTAGGAACTTGGAAAGAAAATAATCACAATACATCAAGATACAAAGAAAATAATTGGAAGAGAATGCCTATCTATTATGTTTGTGGTACCACTTTTACTAAGCAATCATTTCAAAAGAGTATAAACTCCAATTACAATATTCAAGAGGCCTATCTTTTGCTTATATCTAACAATGAAAGACACTACTATGCCATGCATGTGGGATAAATAATCTATTTTAATAAACCAATAGAGTGGTTTACAAAGCATATGCATCCAAACCTTTCATTTAATGATAATGCAAAATAAATCGATGAGGAGTTGCTTGACAAATATCTGCTCACATGTATAACATAAATTACAGTATAAAATATTTCAAATTTATAGTGCTTAGATAGAAAGCAAACAAAATAAATAAATTAATATATTGTGAACAAAAGATAAGGAAGTCTAAGAATGAACATCTATAAATATAGATGTTATCAATTGTAACCATATATATATATATATAATCCCCCTTTTTGGACAAATTTGAGAAATTAAATATTAATTGATTCTTGTGGGCTGAAGTGGATCAAAAAGGGAATTAGTTATATTTAATTATTTAATATGATTATTGAAAATGTTATATTACATAGTTATTAAATAAAGTGACTTTAGGAAAAATAAGATTAATTAAAGTCAATTAATCATGGTAACCATGCAAGAACTAGCAAATGTTATAATAAGAGAAAGGTTTTCAAGAGGAGAAGATATTCTGGAAATAGTTTATTGAAGATTTGGAAGGTTCAGATTTCAAAGGAAAAAAACCCTCGAGATTTGGACATTGGACGAAACCCTGATTTCTAGTTGGAGGTGCTAGTTAGGTACTTCACAGTGTGCTTACAGAGAGGCAAATTTTTAGATCAAGATATTCTGTAGGAATATATTTATCTATAAAACAGAGTAATGATAGAGGTATTTATTTAAATGCAGCATAAAGTATTAGAGATGAACTTTTGGAGAATAAAGTATTTTTAGGAATATTTTATTATTTCGGTTATCTCAGTTACAAAATAAATTTATTAGGTTGCTGAAATTATCTTAATAATATATCTGGAGTGGAAGGAATTTAATAATTTGAAGGCATCTTGTGTAATGATTTACTATTCGTATCTGCTTTTCTTTAATTCGCAATTATTGAATCGTAGCTTTGGTGAAATGAATGCAAAAATATTGATGTGCAAAACTTATATGGGGAACTTGGCTATCTATTTTTTATTTAAAAGTTGGGCATGAATTTATTGATAGCACGAGTCATATCTGACGGAAATATTATATTTTGTTATCAGGATATTGCAAGGTTACATTCATTAATATTTTATTAGTCAATCAAAGAGCTACGATTTAAATATGGAAATTCCCCATAAATGAATAGAGGAAAAGAGTTGGATTAAAGAATTCATACAGGCTAGATAATATTCAATTCTAAAGTTCAACATTGGGAATAATTCCAAAATTAATCCATTTTGGCTCTTTGAGATTCGATGTGAATATAATTCATGTGCAGAGGTTGGGTTTGACTTCGATCCTCCTTGGTGACCAATTCCTCTATCATTCTACTCATTGATTGGTGTGAGCCTTGGAATATGATCATGTTTGGTTCAAGGAAAAAAGTTGTTATGACTATGGCGAGTCATGGAACTGCCGGAAGTTATTGATTATTGCAATTTGGGTAGAGTAGCAATTTTTAATAGCGACTATTTCCAATACAAGTCGTTTCTGAAGTAGTGAAGATTCCTTGTAATTTAGTTGATATTGAAGTGCACAGGATTCATTGGCTAGAAATAGCAATATGAGTTATCATATATGCTATCATGGGTTTCCCTATCACGTAGTGGCACCTTGTTACTAGTTATGGTACCTTGTTACTAGTTGTGGCATCATTATGATGGGGAACGTTGTATGTTGCTGATGGGAGCAATGAAATATTTGATGGTTTTGATATTTCAAAGTAGTTGATATATGACATAGCATGAACTTTTAGCTGATTGTTGAACCATATCGTGGGAACCATATTTATTTGCAAAGTTCTTTTGGGATGTGGAGTCCTCTATTCAAAGTATTGGTCTATATAAAATAAAACGTGGCACCAATATTGAGACTTGAAAAGCAAGGCAACCTTCTACCCCTGAATGTTGTTCTAAGATCAGAGTTTGTAGTGCTTGCTGAGAATTGTTTGTGTAATGTCCCTATTTTTAGGGTCCTTTGCAGTGAGGTTGATACTGTTCTTTTGGGTTGCTATCAGTTAGTTTAGAGAGGGGTTGTGTTTAGAGCTGTTATTGGAGTTGGATGATGCTCTCTGGAGTGATTTTGGACAACCCATTCAAGACTTGCCATTTTTAGTAAGTTACTCTTTTAGTAAGTGTCAGATTCGACACCCATTGGTTAGCTTGGAGTGTTCCTATTTTCTTGGCGAGTTTAGTTCACAGTTTTAGTAGGTTCCATGGAGAGTTGTTTATAGTAAGTGCTTGCCTGGCACTTGGGTTTATTTGGGTTTGTTCTCTTTAGTCCCCACTGAACACTTCTATCTATAGCATAGTTGAACTACACGCGACTCGGCTCGACTCGCCAAGCCCTTGGGAAAAAAACTTGACAAAAACTTAGGAAAAACTCGGAAAAACTCCGCGAAAAACTCGACAACTTAAAATCACGCTTAAACTTAGTAAAAAAAGCATTTTTTTTGCAAAATTTAATGAGAAGATGCATCCAATGAGTCAATAAATGATAACACAAAAGAAACAAGCTGATTCTAGATATATTTAAATGCAAAGTGTCTACAAAATCGCATCCTCATCAGGAATGCAGATGGCTGGAAGCCTGGAAGCAAAATAGTAAATTACTAAATAGTTTTTGTAAAAACAAAAGTAAAAACATCATTACAAATTACAATTACAACTTCCTCTTCCCAGCTCTAGCAAAAACTTGGGGAGAGGTAGAACTAGAGGGTCTAGACTGTCTAGTCGTATAAGTCTGCTGTGGGATTGGGCGTGACTGTGCCTCCTCGCTCGGTATGGTTGATTGAGACTCATCCTCCATCCTGGATGAAGCTATGTCTCCACCTGCTTCTGGCACTAGCAATGAATCCTCATCCTCATCCTCATCCTCATCCTCCTCAATGTCATCCAGCCTGAAACCAAATCCACCCCCCTCCTCCATAGCCTGCCTCTCCAAATCAGTGATGTCAGTGTCGAAAAACAATGGAGGCTGCTCCTGTGATGTCCAATCACTGTAAGGATCTATATCATCCAAGTCAATTGGACCACCTTCTAGTTCCTCTACCTTCTTTACGTGCAATCAAAGATTATATTGCACGTAGACAAGGTCATTGAGCCGTTTCTGCGCTAACTTGCTCCTCTTCTTCGTGTGGATTGCTTCAAACAAGCTCCAATTGCGCTCACAATTGGATGAACTGCAAGGCTAACATAAGACTCTGAGGGCAAATTTTTTGAGATGTGGGGTGTTTCCACCCCAATTTTGCCACCAAGCATCTGCAAAATAAATAAAATGGAAAAGTTAGTAAGCAAAGAGAAAAGAGAAAACATAATTTATAAATCATTTTAGTCTTTAGATCCCAAAATCCAAATGGCAAATGTTATACCTGGGGTTTGAGTGGTTCTTCCTCTCCTAGCCAGCTCTGAAGAGAGTAGCTTACACCTCCCTCCCTCATAATTTTGGAGCTCACTCACAATGAGGTCTCTCTCCTCAACGTCAGGTACCATCCTCTCAATGCATGTACTGAGGCCCTCCATGACTTCTCCATTCGAATCTGTAAGAACCCCTGAACCTAAAACGAGGGTTGAGGAAGTACCCTGCTGCATGAATGGGTTGGTGGAGCTGATTGTTCCACCTCCTATCAACAATTTCCCAAATGGGATCAAATTTGAGCCTATCCCCGTTGTAGTAATTTTTGATAGACTCCTTGGCCCTATCCATGGCCTCATAAAGATATCCCATTGGGGTTTTATCCCCATCCACCAAGCGAAGAACTGGAACGAAGGGCTCTGACACCTACAATTGAAAAATACAAATTACAAAAAGATCAAAATTTAAATAATGAAGTTACAAATTAGTAATGAGAGACTTGAATGAATCAAGAATAACTAAAATTTAAAAATTAAAGTTTTGAAGTAAGTTAGTAACAACCTTCACAATCTCTGCAGCCCTTTGTGCAAATTGGCTGTCGAAGACTATGCATGCGACAGCCTCTTCTTCATGCTTCTTTGAATAAGGTGAGTTAAGCCATTCTCCACTCATAAACATTTGTTTCAAAGAAGTCAATGAAGCAAGAATGCTTTGCAATGTCAAGAAAATCGTTGCAAACCTTGTGACACCAGCTCTCACCAAATCTTTCCCTTGAGTGTGTTGTCTCATCAAATTTAGGACCCAAGGGTGATTGTAAATATATTTGGTGATCCTCCTTGCATCTTCCACAACTGGAGTCACCCACTCAAGTTTTCCTATGTCCTCCAAAAGAAGGTCAAGGACATGTGCTGCACAAGGTGTCCAAAAAAGAGTGGGGTGCCTCTCTTGGAGGATTCTTCCTGCAAAAGAAGAATTTATTCTTAAGAAATATGCAACCATGTAAAACAAAGCCCACAATAAATGAAAATATTGCTAATGCCCAAAGGTAATAATTCAAAAGGATTCTACCTGCTGACACATATGCTACTGCATTATCTCTGATGATTTGCATCACATTCTCTACCCCCACCTCCATGATGACATGCTCCAACATTCCAGCCAATGTTTCTGGATTTTTCACCTTGCTGGAGGCATCAACAAATTTCAAGAACACTACATTGTCCTTGCAAGCGACCAAAAAATTGATGATGGTGCGGTTCTTGCCATCTGTCCACCCATCAGAAAGAATGGTGCAGCCATAATTTGCCCATTCAATTTTTTGATCCTCTATCACTTCTCTTGCCCTAGCAACTGCATTTGTGAGCAACCTGTAAGTGCAAAGTGAAATTAGGTCTTAGTACACAATTTTGATTTAATAAACAAGAAATCTAAAAAATAATTAAAAATGAAATCAAGTGGACTATGTAGTAATTTACTAATCTCCCACTCAAATCCCTGCGAGAAGGGGCCTTGTACCCTTTTCCTGAAACTGTCATCATAGCAGTCACCAAATTCAGCCAATAAGCATTCTGCACCACATTGAATGCAATGTTGTTGAAGCACCAAAAATCAGCAACTGCAATGACAGTTTTCTCATGTACCTTCTTATTCCATCCAGTGGCCTCTAATGATGGTTGTGCTCCAGGTGTGTTCCTGGGCACAAAATAATCACCTACTGACCCTGATCGTTGTGATGGAAGTGGAACAGTGCCAGGTACTCTACTAGAGGAAGCAAAAGCAATGGGCGAGGTGATGGTGGGTTTGCGGATATGTGGGCCATGCCGAGAGTCCACTATGCCCTCAAGTGCTTCTTCTTCCTCTTCAAGGTCAATAGAAACACCTTGAGATTCAGCTATGGCTGATCTCATGGCTAGCTTTGCCCTCTCCCTTTGCAATTTGTTCTCTTCCCCAGCTGCAAGTAGGGCATTAATTTGTCTTTTTATTTCTTCATTGGTCCTAGGGCATGCTCTAGCATCATGCCTATCTATTCCTGCAAGGTGGTATTTGAGGCGGTTGATGCCTCCATGTGGTCTTCTCTCACACTTTATGCATATAATTGACCTAGGATCGGGTCCCTCATAGGTATACTTCCATGCGCCATCTCTAGCACCTCTAGGACGGGTGCCTATATATCCAGATGGGCATGGATCTAGTGGCCATTACTCCCTTGCCACGATTAATGCTTACTTAACCTACACATACAAAGTGAAAAAAAAAATTAACATTTTAGTTAAACAATTTAGCACTAAGCAAACTATCTACATTAGTTTAAATAAATTTAGACATCATTCGAAGTTTTTTTAAAAAAAAAATAGGGTTTGAATTTTCTTTTGAAAACTAGATTCTTCAAAAAAATTGTGAAAATTAAACAAAACTTGTGTTAAATTTTGTGTAAATAACTTAGAAATGATTTAGACTACCTAGGAATCATTTGTAATCAATCTAAATGCAACAAAAAATAAACAAATTGTTTTAAAAAAGCATAGAAAAAAATAAGAAAACTTACCTGGGAATCTGATTTTCCCTTCAAATCCCCCTCAAATCCACTTGGAATCACTCAATAATCACTCCAAATCACCTTGCAAGCCCTTCCAAGTGAGTTTCCCCCTTGTTAGCCCAAAACCATATTGAAAAACAAAAAATGACTGCATTTTTTGCCGTTTTCGGCTGTTATGCAAACGTGGGTGAGTTTTTATAGTTTTTGCACCAAAAACTCGGCGAGTTTCCTGGCGAGTAGAAGTTGGCGAGTGTGTCATCTATTGATTTATAGTATGAACTCTTATCAACTTCAGTTGTCACTTTACAGATTTAGTCGGTCTTCGCAACATTTCTATTTCGGGACAGATTGTGATTTCAGTGCTAATGTTATTTTTGACCTCATTTGGCATTCTGGGGTGTTTTTTAAATAACGTTAAAATATTTAAGTTAAATGATATATTTAACTTGATGTTACTTAAATGATATAAAGTGACATTATTTTGGCGCTTAGGGAATTATAAGGTTTTAAATAATTTAATAAAAATTTATGGAGACAAGTGCCAACATATGGAGGTATAAGGATATTAAAGTGACTTTATATTAATGAAGAAATTATATTAGGGGTCACTTTATAATTGTTTTCGATATGCAAGTTCAATATTACAATATTAAAAATTGGAATTTTAAATAGGTTTTCCGGAAACTTCATGAGAGGATTATAAAACAAGATTTGAGGAAGTCATTTGATATACTTGGCATATTTTATTTTCTCTCTGAAAAGTTGAGAGCTTTGGCTTTCATTTACAAGAAATTTGAGAACAGAAACCCTTAGAGTTTCTCGGTGGTTTGGACAGAAACCCAAATCCATCTTTGGTGTGGATTCATCTATAATTTACCATTGCGCTTCATCATTTGAGTGTTGGAGGATCCAGCTGGAAATCTGTCTAGAAGATTTGCTTCAACTAGCTAGGGTTTGAAAGAAGGAAAATCATATCATCTAGGGTTTGAAGTTTATTTCCAATTGGAAGACATATTGATTCAGACTTGGAGGTTTAATTGCCATATTTTCATGATAACTTGGCTAGCTAGGGTTTGGGTATGAAATTTGTATTCCGCAGTTGCTGGGCAATAATGATGTATTCTTCATCTGTAATTCATTTCCAGCTCTTTACTGAACGACTACAGCAGTATTCAGATACTCAGAAGCAATATCAACAGTGAGTTTGTATTTCGAAGGGACTCCTTGGTATCTTATTGTGGGACTTCTTACCAGGGTATTCAAATGACTGTCATAATCTGCCAGCATTTCGAGAATTAGCTGAAGTATTGTTAAATATCATTCTTTACATAAGTTAAGCAACATCTGTTGAGTGTAACCAGTCTTATTGCCACATTTGATATCTCAGTTTGCTGAATCTAAATCAGGTCAGAATATAACTCACAATTAATGATTGCAGTAGTTCTGATTTGTTAATTATGCAGTTACTGAATTCCAAACTTTGCAATCAGATTAGTATTTGAAATTTGATCTCTTTATCAGTATTAGTTTGTTTGCAAGTATATTTTATTGTTCAATCTTTATGCATGTCTAGAAGTGAACAGTTTAAATAAAAGTTAATAGTATCTTGGAAGGAAACTGTTTGAAAAATACCTCAAAGTGAAAGAGCAAAAAAATATCCAGATCAGGTTGGGATATTTCAGTTGTATCAGAGTCCAAGTTCCTGCCATCATGTTGGGAGATTCAATAAAATTCAGAGGACTCGAGACTTGCAAAAAAACTCGACGCAAAGTCATCCACTGAAAAACCCAAGAAATTTAGATATTCTTAAGTATTTGAAACATGTTTTATGCACCCTTTATTAAACAAACCTTAAAGACACAATAACATCATCAAATAGAAGCTAATTTGATCACATACACAAATATACATCGATCACATAAGTATAAATGCAAATTGTAGTTGAAGGAAATAACACACTTAGATATATATTCTGATGAAGAGGATGAGATTGACTTGAAGACAAAGATGGGGAGTTAAATTTATATTTCATGTATATTTTGGGGTCATGTCATAGACCAAAAAAGCATTTATATTTTCAAAGTTAAAAGCAATTTTTTTTTGAGTCTAGTTGAGTTTGGAAACGGGACTTACTCAGATGCGGCGAGTTTGCGAGACTCCACGAGTCTCGCCCAAACTCAGCCGACTCCAAGTCTAAGCCACCAAGACTCACTGAGGGTGATGTTAATGGGGAAATGTGTAGCACTTCTGTCAACATAGAATAAAATGCACCGAGTACATCCTACTCTCTCTTGCATAAGGAAATCCTGTATGCCTTCTCACTATCCAAACAAGAGAACCTCAAGGTTTCTAATGTCAGGTCTTGACTGTGCCTAGGATAACTCAGTGTTGGTGTGATTTGTTGGTAATCACAAGGGGACTTATGCATCTGACAAGTTGGCATGCATCTAGTATGGCAATCTAGTGATGCTTTACTTCTCAAACTGGTTGAAATAAAGAACAAAGGGATAGGGTCTAGAGTTCGTAGGGACAATGATATCAATGGTTGATGCTGCAGATAGACTGATTTCAAACAAAACTAGTTCCTGCTCAACTAGAGATAAACTCACAACTTCACAGGAATAGTGCAAGCTCCAAAGGGAAATAAAAGATTTTTAGACCATGAAAATTCATTTGGATACCCAATTCTGGCACAATCAAAACAAACACTCAAAATTGAACTAAGAGTAACAATAGGCTTAGACTAACCATGCACAAAGACCTACAGTCAATAAGCCTTCAATGGTATGAACCTGAAATCTATCACATATCCTCACACTCCACCATTAAAACCACTGAACATTAATTAACTTGATGAAAAGAAACCATGCAAACAAGTTAGGGAAAATGGTAGAACACCATGCTTCAATGCTTTATTCATTTGTTCTAACTGCTATTACAACAATTTCTGTCCAACAATTCCTACTCTATTCTACTTTTACTTCTAACTACTGCTACTTCCAACCTGTTAACTTTTAAAATTTTAACTCTCTAACCTTACACTACAGATTGGATACCTTGTCAAGGACATATTCAGACTGTGGACTTCATCTGGAGATCTACACCTTGCAGCATTTAGCCCTAATTTAACATCATCATGTCACATGAACTTGGATTAAGAAGATCATTTTGACCTCGACATTAGGAAGAATTTTGGGCTAAGAGAAAAGTTTAGTCATTAGTGCCAAGAACGTCTTCAAGGCTTGATCTCTGATCTGATTTTGACTGCAAAGAACACCATGTTTTAGTCATCTTATTAGAAAATCGGGCTGTGGAAACCCTTTGAAATAGGTCTAATCACTCTTGTAGCACTATCACCAAGTTTTGTGAGGTCTTAGGGTGGATTTCTGAGCTAATCTTGGGGCTAGGAAGGCCTATTGGAACAAGCCATAATCAATTTTAGCAAGTTTGTACTGAACTTGAAGGTGCTGGGCAAAGTTCGGCCTAAACTTAGGGGTTTGGAAGAAGTTTAGGAATAAGGATTATTCCAAAATTTTATGATAATACCGAACTTGCGGAGAAAACTCAAACCTGGGGCAAAAATTGGACCCGATCTCAGCATTAGGAAACCCTTTAGATTAATGGCAACTCCTTATTTCATTGCTGGGACGGAAGTTGGTGAAGCAAGGTGAAAGTTTGGAGTTAACTTCAGCACAGGGAAGCCCTATTGGAACAGGCCATAATCTGATTTTATGTAAAAATGCCGAACTTTAGGATGGAAAGACGAACTTCGGTGAAACTTAGGCATTTGAAAGGCCAAAAGGATTAAGTTCTATTCCCATTTTTCTTGCAAACACCGAACTTTGCTAGGTGAGGATGAACTTCGCCATGAACTTAGGCAATAGGAAGGATCCTAGGATTAAGACATATTCCTGATTTAGGTGATAATACCGAACTTGCATTTGGGTCATAACTTTCAGACCTAACTTAGGGGTTAGGAAGGCCAAGAGGAACAAGGCCTATTCCCTTCTTACTGCAAACATCAAAGTTTGGAGGTGCTGGCAAAAGTTCGGACTTTTCTTAGGCACGGGGAAACATTTGGGGACTAGACTTATTCCAAAACTTTATGCAAACCCCAAACTTTGCAAGGAGAAAGATGAAATTCAGTGAAAACTTCGGCATTAGAAGAGGTTTGGGAAAAGTTCCTGTTCTAATTTATGAGCTTAAAATACACTGAGTTCCAATCTTGCTTGGGGCTAACTTGAGATGGAATCCATTGAATAATTTCAGCACATGGAAAGTTTTTAGGAACAATGTTTATTCCCTTCTTCCATGCTATCACTGAGTTATGAAGGGAAATCCCAAAATTCAGTCCCAAGTGTGGGCTGGCCTACACTTTGTTTTGTTCTATGTCTCCTCATGGATCAAGTTTGGCCCCAACAACTAGCCTTTCATGCCTGAGCTTCACCCTATGCTCTCCATGCTTGGACTTGGTTCTCTGACGCATTTGTGCACTTCTAAGCTCTTTATCCCTCTCTCATGCTAGCAAGGCAAAAGAGAAGAGGGGGTCTCTGTTGGAGACGGGGAGTGTGTGCACAGCACAATAGGTGATTCGACTCGGGACTTGCTGAGTCCAAGCGAGTTTGGGTGAGGCCCGAAACTCTAATATAAACCCACAAATGCATAGACACAACGCACGTACACATACACACACATGCACATACATACGTACATACATGTATACATACATACGTAGATACGTACATACATACATAACATCTAATATCTAAACATCTATATCTATCTATCTATATATGGTTACAACTAATAATTAATATTCATACTGAGTTTTGAAACTAAGTTTTCCAAAGTTTGTTACAATAATTCAATGCTTTGCATTTTAGAGGTAAAACTTAATATTTTTTTATTTGAATTTTCAAGATGAAATATTTTTATTTCTTCTTGTGATAACTTTTCATCAAATTTTAGTGTTGATAGGTTCTTTGAGATTAATAGTCAAGTTAAAACTCCCAAGTATATGCTTTGGGATCAATAGTCAATAATTGATCTCTATTTTGATATATGTGCCACTTCCAAGTAAAGATGAAGCATAGTCAAACTAGGTTCAATGCTTTCATTTAAAAGTCATGTGATCTAGAAACGAGTATTGAATTCCTAGAAGAAAATTAAAATGGTTTAATTTTGTTCCTTATGGTATATATTAAAAATCAGTACATAAACTGATTTATATGGCCAGATTGCTGTTTGGGTATTGGCAAAACCCATCCCAAACGAATCTAACCCTGCTGGATTTCTACTTTATGAACTTGCTTCCGTGGTCAAACCAAGAATATATGTTTTTCTTAGTTAAATCCTTACTTTCCCTTGGACATTTATATGACCATCAAATATGCCTGTTTGATGAAGTGAGATTGTGAACCATGTCAGAATCTCATGCAGCCTACTTCCTGGATTGTTTTCTCCAGGTAATTTGTGGATGGATCCCTCCTTGAGTTGCCAAATGGCATCGTAAAGTGTGTGAGGTCTTGCCATGTGTCCTATCCTGATATGCAATATTATGACAAGTGGCTGATGTAGCTTGAAGTATTTATAAGAACAGACTGAAGGCTGGTCTTGAGGATCCAGAGCTTCTTAAAGGGGTAAGCACCAACCTTTTAATGCGCATCCTTGCCTGAGATTAGACCCTCTGGTTCTGTAGATGCAGTAATCAGGCCATGCAAGACCCTAGTGTACTGATAACAAGGATGACTATGATGAGGTGGTTCATACTGTTGGTGTGGAGAATGCTAATTAATTCTAAAATGCTTTGACTTTACATGAGGATATGCATTAGATTTCATGTTTATAAGGATCGCTATGGATATGGTTCCCCAAGATATGAAAATTTATGCCATTTTTCTTGAATCATAGTGGACCTATGTAAGGATTTTGAAGGAGCTGAACTTGGCAAAAGAAACTACGTTAGCATTTGCTGACATATTCGGTCTGTAGTTTAACAAGAATTTATAATAGTTAGTGACCTATAGGTTTGATATCTTTTGCATCTCTCTTATAAAAACCAAATGATATTCTTGATATTCATGGAGAACTAAAAGTAAGAGAAAGGTTGGGTTAGTTTCAAATTAAGAGTAGCTTCTATTTCTATTCATGCATGATACATTAGTTTTAATTAGCAAGTTGTTGTAACTGGGCATATAAAGGTAAAGAGAGTTACTAACAGTGCATATAATGAGGTAAAGCAAGGGACCATTTATAATTTCATTCAATTATGATGCTTTTTGAGTAATATTTTTCATTCTTGTTTTTCAGAAATGTAAGTAGTTAACATTATTTGTTCTGTTTCTTCTTTTATTTTACAGAGGAATAACCTGCCTGCAGTTCGTCAGTATATTGAAATCTTTGCTGTGCAAATATATTTAAAATTTCCATCAATGGTAAGCAATTTGAGTAAAATTCTGCACTATATATGTTTTGGTTTGATCTTTGTGCATTTCATATGAATGCTTGAAATTCATATTATTTTTGGTAGGTATATTTTTAGTTTCTAATTGTTTTTTGCACAATTATTTGTTTAAATCTTAATTTTCTGCTTTGTTGAAGACAGCATCTATGTTATGGGTGGTTTCCTCCGTCCAATCCATTTTCATTTTATGTTCATCTTGTTTCACATACTGGAACATTTAATGTTTGTTCTATTTATTGTTTGAGCTGATCTGTTTAATATTCATTATGTTGTTACCATAGAGAATAATTAATGCAGTGACTGTTGGTGCCAATAGACTTCATATTGCTTTCCATCACGGCCAGATTGAAATTTCAAAATTCACTCTTAGAGTATCAAAGCAGATGAGAAAAGGAAGACAATGATATGATCTCTCACCCTAAGAATTTGAAAAAGAACTTGCTGCAGTTGTCATAAAGTCATCTATCAATCATTTTCTAACAATTTAATGGTTTGCCAGCTATCTTTATTTTATCTCTCATGGGAACTCTTTAAATATAATTTTTTGTTGCCTATATGATTTCGATAAGTAATGTATTAATTATGGTTTTAAAACTATATATTGGAGCTTGATTTTCTTCTTCCAAAAAGGCAAGGTTTTGGCATTTTGTAAGAACCCAACTTGGCTCTCCTCTGCTGACTGTTTCTTTTGAATGCAATAGATTTGAATTTGTTTTGGTTTTTGAATGTTTATAGATTTTTTTGTGTTTTTTTTTTGGTAATAATGAGCAATGAAACAATACTGGAATAAACTCCTATGCTTAAAATAATACTGGAACAATAATATTACTGCTGGAATTAATTTACGAAACTATCAAGGGAATGTTTGTTCTGTTTTATGGCCAATATGCCTGGAAAACAAATTCATTACAATGTAAGATAAAAACCTGATTTTTGCTGTCCCAGTAGTTGAAAAAAAATCTGCCAACTGCAAATTTTAATTTTTTTGAAAAAATTACTGTTCACGCGGTACTGTAGCAATCCGTACGGCGGCACTATTCACGCGGTACTGTTCACGCGGCACTGTAGCAGTCCGTACGGCGGTACTGTAGCGTTTACTGTAGCGCGGGTACTGTAGCAGCAATTGTATTTTGAAATGATTGCTTCAATTCTGATTTTTAATGGCTGCCAAATGAAACTGTAGGTCTGCAATTAATATATATTCGAAAATCTGCATACCCTAGATGTCTTCCCTTCTTTTTAAAGCCCAAATAGAACTCCAGAATGAAGCTCTCCTAAAATGCCAAATTTAGTGGATATTTCACCACCTCAAATGGTTGCAACACTGAAGAATTGTCGCTCTCCAATGGCTGACTGAATCAGAAACCCTTGGCTTCTTCTCCCAAGTTCATAACAAACAAATATCAATTCTCTGGATGGATGATATAAAATGAGCTCTTAAGTCCCTTCTTATTCTTTCTTATGAGAGCTCGAACACTTTCTTGGCCAATGTGGGATTAAAGACATATTCACACATTATAATATTAAAGTGACTTTATTATTATAAAGTTACTTTATAACTTTATAATAACATTAAAATATTTAAATAAATCACTTAAGTCACTTTTAATTAAATTAATTAAATATAAAGTCACCTTTTTTAATTTTATTTTATTTAATGACTTAATAAGAAATTAATTTAATCAATTTCTCCTTATTTCTCCACTTAGCCTTCGGAGAATGTAAAGGCTAAGAACTCCAATGAGATGCTAAAAAGGTGGGGACATTACACATTTAGATGTGATTATAGTGGAAAGCGAATTGTTGAATTAGTGTTTGCAAATCTGAAACTTAGAGATTAACTCTTAAATATGTGATTGCACAATTAAGACAAGAAAGACAGAACCTTAACAAAGTTAACACCAAATTTACATGGAGAAACCCCTAAGGCAAATAACTCCACCAGAGAAAGAGAGGCAAGTACATTATTATTCCTTTAAGACTATGTAACAATACACTTCTCTTGAAACCTCTATGGAATTGGGCAGCACTTGGGTACTTGCACTTAAACAGGCTGAAAAAAACTTGATTAAGACCCTCTCCAAGCCACCTGTTATATAGAAAAATGAGTCCTTCATGTCAAATGAAGCTCATAAGAAAAACCCAACTCCTCCACCTAGAAACCATCATCATGCAGTCCAAAATAGCCACTAATAGATGCTCTTACAATTGTCATAAGGCATCTCTCTTGCATGGGCACCTAGGGACCAAAATAGCAATATTTTGTCATAGATGCTGTCATAGAATCTTATGACATTTGTCATAACTATCATAGGTGCTCTTATAGTATCTTACATGTGTCCCAACAAACCAAAATGGAAATTCCAAAGGGCACACCTAGGTATTTGTCCTTTTCCTAAAGTCCAAATACAATAATCAGTATTTGATCATCAACTTACAACACAATAATTAGTATTTGATCATCAATAACCTTGATATAAACACAATGATCCTCTTTGTTTCTAACATAACCTAACTTTAATGCAAATGAATCAAACTTCCAGTACCACATGTTGGGTGATTATTATAGACCATACAATGACTGTTTTGACCTACAAACCAAGTACTCCTTTCCTTTCACAAAAAAAATTGTCACATATAAATCTCTTCTTCAAGATCCCCATGCAAGAAAGCAGTTTTAACTTCCATTTGGTCTATTTCAAAAGCAAAAGAAACAACAATAGAAAATATGAATGTAATAGAGGTTAACTTAGCAACAAGAGAGAAATTTCACCAAAATCAACTCTCTCTCTTTGGAGTAGCCCTTGGCCACCAGTCTAGCCTTGTACCACTATAACTAACTCTCTGCACCAAACTTATTCTTAAATACCCACTTGCATCCAAAGGGCTTCCTTTCTTTGGGCAAAGTAACAAGATCCCAAGTGTCACAATTGTCCAAGGCCATCTCTTTCTACATGGCTTGCATCCAAGACTCACTTTCCTCGAAAGATAGCCCCACTGAAAGATGTAGGCTCATTGTCAATACTCAACAAAGCAAGTTTACAACGGAAATCTGGTCGGCTATACTTGTCAACATGATTCCATTGTCTTGCGGACCTCCTCAAGATAGGAGTAATGGGCTCTACTTGTTTTTCTTCTTCCTTTGTGTGTTCATCCTACACATCGTCTGAACTTTGTGAACCCTCATCTTCTTCTCCACCTTCTGATCTATCTAACTATTCTTCCATGCATCTTCTTGCTTCTCAATATTTGTTTCAAAGTGCATTGTCTTTGTCTTTTCCTTTGGTTCTTCACTTGAGAAAGTTCTAAATTCCCCCAAAATCACATCTCTAGAAAAGATCATTCTACGGGTTAGAGTATTTCAAAGCTTATAACCTATTACATTCTCACCATTACCTACAAAGATGCATTTCTAAGCTTTTGGATCCAATTTAAATTGCTTCTCTTGAGCCACGTGAACAAAAACTTCACAACCAAAGACTCTTAAGTGTGAAATTGAAGGCTTTCTATCCATGGACACTTCATAAGTAATTTTATGATTTATCAATAAGAGTTGAACAATGAGATCGATTAGTTAAATAACAAGCAATACCTCCAACTTCTGCCCGAAAGCATTTATCTAGTGTAGCACAACTCAACATTCTCCTAACTCTTTCCATTAAGGATCTGTTCATTTGTTCTACTACCCCATTTTGTTGGGGAGTATAAGCAATAATCTTTTGCCTAACAATTCTTGCATGCTTACAAAATTCATCAAATTCCTTAGAACAATATCCATCCTCATTGTCTGATTTGAACACTTGTTTTCTTATAATCTTATTGCCTTTCTAGTAAGGCCTTAAATTTCTTAAACTTAGTGAAAAATTCAGATTTTGAATGCATAAAATAAATCCAAGTGTATCTTGAGACATTATCAATGAAGGAAACAAAATATCAAGATCCACCCAAAGAATCAACATCCACTGGACCGTATACAACTGAATGAATACTTTCAAAAGGTCTCTTTACTTGATTAACACCTTTAAGAAATGATTCCTACTTGGTTTACCAAACACACAATGCTCATAGAAAATATTTTTACCAATAAAATAACTAGAAATACTGTCAACCAACTTTTTATGTAGTATGGTACCTAGACCTTTTTCACCAATGTGACCCCATCTATTGTGCCACAACATACTTGCATTTTCAGTGCTAGTTACATTGGCAGAGTTACACAAAGTGGAGGTATCAAACCTAAATGAACTCACTATTCGAGATCCTTTAGCAATCACCAAACTCTCTCTTATCAACCTATAACCAGACTTATCAAATGTCACATACATTCCAAAATCATTTAGCTTGGATACAAAATGTAGATTCTTCACAAGTCTTGGAATATGTAAAATATTATCAAGTTTTTTAACCCTCCCATCATTGAAGCACAACATCACCTTTCCCTTATCGACAATCTTCTCTGTACTATTATTACCAAGAAGAACCTCTCCCCCATCACATTCTGAGTATGTAGAAAACCACTCCTTGTAAGGGGTCATATTGTAGGAGCAATCTGAATCAATAAGACAAGCATCTTTACTAATGGTGTTAGCTGAAATAAACAAAGCATCAAAATCACCATCATTGGAGGATTCTTTTGTGGAGGAATCTGCACTCTTTTACTTGTTCTTGCACTCCTTCACATGCCCTCTTTTGCCACAATTCCAACACTTAATTTTTCTCTTTTTGGGGGTCTTACAACATCCTTTTGACTTGTCCTTCCTTTTATCCACATTAGGCTCTTTCTCCTTGGAACTTCCTTGCACATGCAAGGCATCTCGGGAGCCAACATTCACTGTTTTTCTCTGCATTTCTTCCGAAAGAGGTATAAGAATAACACTGTCCATCTTCATTTCTATACCACCACCACTTATGGAAACAATTAGATTTTCCGAAGAATTAGGTAAAGAGCAAATCAACAAAATACATTTATCATCATCTTATCTGAACACCTATTGATGCAAGTTGGCTTATAATCAAATTAAAACCACTCAAATTGTTAGAAATAGAATCACCATCCTTCATTTTTAATGAATACAAATGTCTTTTGAGATATAACTTGGTAGACAAACTTTTGGCTTGGTAGATTTCACCTATCTTCCTCCACAACTTGTATGCAATGTCTTTTGTGGAGACACTTTGGGGGACATAACTTGTAAGACACAACCAAATGGTTCGTCCTGCCTTCTTGTCTAAGTTCTTCCAATCTTCATCTAACATAGTAGAGGTAGCTAGTTTCTTTTCTTCTGAAACAAGCAACCAGTAATCTCTCTTTTCAAGGAGATCTTCCACTTTCGACTTCCACATCTCATACCCAATGCCATTGACCTTCTCAATATCTTGATGAGAGGTAGAGGCTATGGTATACAATCTTTTTACAAATCTGCAAAAATCACACAAAGCAAAGACTCCCACTGAAACAAAAAATCTTCAGCGCTTAAGAAAAAGGCGCTCCTCTCTCAACAAAACCGTTAGCTCTGATACCAAATATTGATTAACAAGGTGAAGAGCTCTTGTAAAGATTACTTAAACTTAGTGTTTGCGAATCTGAAACTGAGAGGTTAACCCTTAAAATATGTGATTGGACAATCAAAACAAGAAAGAAAGAACCATAACAAAGTTAACACCAAATTTATGTATAGAAAACCCTAAAGGAAAATTGTCCACCAGAGAAAGAGAGGCAAGTATATTATTAGTCCAAATTATGCAATATTATGCAACAATACACTTCCCTTGAAACCTTTGTAGAATTGGGCAACACTTGAATATCTGTACTTCAAAAGGTTGAACAAACAAAACTCGATTAAGGCCCTCTCCAAGCCACTTGTTATATAAAAAAATGAATCCTTCATGTGGTATGAAGCTCAAAAGAAAAATCCAACTCCTCCATGTAGAAACCATTATCATGCAACCCAAAGTAGCCACTTATAGATGCTTTTACAACTGCCATAAGGCATCCCTATGGACCATAATAGCAATATTTTTTGATAGATGCTGTCATAGAATCTTATGACATCTATCATAACTATCATAGATTCTCTTACAACATCTTACTTGTGTCCCAACAACCCAAAATGGAAGATTCCAAAGGGGATGCCCATGTTTTTTGTCCTTTTCCTAAAGTGAAAACAGTGAAAGTAACTCCGTCTTTACATGACCTTTTTTACCACTGTTGGTAACATGGTTTCATCCGATTACAAAGAACATTAGGAGAATAAATAATACAAGGATTTAAAAGTTTGATGATGTTAATTTTAGTGATCAGATTAGATAGATAGAAAATTCACACAAAATGCACTGAGTATACCTTGGGAAAACCTTCCTCTTGAAGGTGAAAATCCCAGCAAAGAAGTTCATTATTATTTTATTGATATACAAGGTGTCTTTACAATGAATTTGCTTCACTTCTTGAAGCTAGCATCAACTCAGTTCAATCTACAATCTGTAAGGAATAAGTTTGATCTGCTATGAATGCAATCCACTCGCTGTCTATGATGCCACTGCTGTGTGTCTATGAGATCTGCTGAAGATAGATATATCACGACACAAGGAGGAACACGATCTGTATGCTGTATGTAAGATTCAAACTGCTGAAGGTAATAGATTATTCGTTGAACAAAGAACACGATCTGTTGGATAATATACGATCTACTTGAATGAATTGAATCGATGCCTTTGAGAGAGAAATGCAACCCATACATATACCGAACATAGATTCCTTCAATCAACACAACTCCTCTAGAAAGTCGACTTTTCTTTAGCAACATACATCTTCACAAGTAGCGATTATATACTAATTAACACATTTATTTGTTAAGTATTAGTTACATCATAATGAACACGTCTTGTTCAAAGGTGGCAGGATATATGTGATATACACAATCCGTATATTAAGAAATATAAGAAAATCGGTTCAATTAAATTGTCTATGGCCAAAAGGCCAATTACACAATTTAATAGTCTATGTCGACCCACAAAGATTCTGACTGACGCTATCACATTAACAGATGACACCTAAATCCTCAAGGCAATTTCATTTTTTAGTTAGACATTGTTCCTTCATGGAAAATAACTTGGTTCCTAAACATGTTTGGCATATTGTAAAACCATAGTTTAAAAACTTCTAAATTGGCAAAATCCAGCAGATCCAAATTTGATTTGGATTCAACGACTTGGCAAAGTTTTTCCAAAACTTGCCAAAATTTCTGAAATTAAAAAATGGTATATTTTGTACAAAATAATTCTAAAAAATCCTAGTCAACCCTCCTTCATAGTCTTGTCCTCATTTTTGTTTTCAAAGAATGATGGACCATTACATAAAAGTTTTGTCAAAAAAAGAAAATTTTACTCGATGATATGCTTCCCGAGGCATAATTTTGCTTCGCCCTTAGACTGGCTTAATCCTCAGTCCATCCTTGAACCACGTTTCAAATTTCATCACATTTTGGGTTCGTTTGCTACGTTTTCCTTCAATTTCGGGTTTTTTCTCCCTGAGTGCAGGTGGGAAATTTTCCTTAAGTTGCAAGTTTTAATGTTTTCCTTTGTTTTAGTCTTTGTAGGGAAATTTTTAGCTAGTTACAAGTGCACTTTATGAAAAAAGAACTTGTAACTTACTTTTTATTTCCCCCTTGATGCTTTTTGGTATTTTAAGTCAATAGGGATTTTTTGGATGACTTGCAAGTTAATTTTAAATTGCAAATTTAAAAAATCATTTGTAATTCTTTTATAAAGTTCTTATTTTAGTGTTTTTACTTGTAATGGGGATTTTATTCCCCTATTTCATGTGTTAAGTTATTAAAACTTGTTGAGGGGATTTTATTTTCCCCTTACAAGTTATTATAACTTATATCTCTCTCAAAAACCCGATTTTGCCTAGAATGGAGATAAAGTGACATTTTATAACTTGCAATTTAGTTTTAAAAACCCGATTTGCTCCATGAATAAAAATAAAAGCATTTTAAACTTGCTAAAGGGTTTTTAAAACCTGATTTTGCCTTGTGGAATGAAAAGTGACATTTTAAACATGTAATATGAAGTCAAAAACCCGATTTTCATTGTTGCATGCAAAATTGAAACTTGCTCTTCATTTCCAAGAACCCAACCAGCCAAGAAGGCAGATTTGTTGAAGCTTTCAAGCAAATTTTGTGGAGATATTTTAGGAAGAAGAGGTGTTTTGGATTCTCATGCTATTTTCATGCATATTCAAACTCTTTCCACGCCATTTGGTATATTCATTTGCTGGTTTGAAGGCGAGTTTGCAGCAAACACGTGATTCCTGCAAGCCATGTTTTGGTTTATTCAAGTGCCACGAATCTCTTCTCTCCTAAGTCGTTTTTGCTTCCTTCACCTAGGCGTGGGGTTTGGATAGAGATTCGACCTATTTTCTTGCATCTTCAAACACGTTTTTGCTGTTATTCTCCAAATTCGAGTTTGGAAAAACGTGGCAAGGGTTTTCGAATCTTTTTCTATTTAAGGGATTGTCTTCTTCGTTCAAAGATTATTTCATCTTTTGAAGAGGCATTTCGGATTGAAGCAAGGAATGTTTTCTTTTCTTCTTGTTTTGTTTTCTTGTCTTTTTGTTTGTCCTTTGTAGTTGTAAATGTGTATATATGCTTTTTTTGTTTGCTTTTGACGTGGGTGACGGGAGACGTCTGGGCTTCTCCCCGTCCCTCAAGAGACGTCTGCACGTTTCTCGAGAGAGGGGGAGACGTCCCTTGGGAGACGTCTCCACGTCTCCCTGGGAGACGCGGAGATGTCTCGGTGCCCCAATGGCGCTTAGGTGGCGGGGGACGTCGCGTCCCTGTCCCCCCATCCCCGAGACGTTTCTTACGGGGGGACGTGGCCAAAAAGGGGGGGGACGCGTCCCCATGGAACACTGCCCAAAACACAATTATTCGGTAATAAAATAATTAAATATTAAACCTTAGGATAAGGAAATAATATTTATTCAATAACTTATAACTTCAATACTGATTAACATCAAAATCAAGGATGAAGCTGTGCGACGAAGACCACAGAACTGCGTTGAATCAAGACCCTGTCCGAGACTACTAAAAATAGAAACGTTCAATACTGCCACTTACTAAAAATAGTAAGTCATGAAATACTTCTTCAAAAATCATGATCTTCGCACCTAGAGGAAGAGATTGGAAAGCTCAGTAAGACAACATCATCCAAACAGCCAAACCCTAACTTACTAAAAATAGTAATTTCTCACTTCACCAAAAAATCCAATGCATGTTATGCTAACCTGGAGCTCATGAAAAAACCAAAAGGAAACCATAGACAAAACTGAAGAATTCCCTCCTGATAAACCCTAAAAATCTCGAGCAGAACTCCACAAAAGCTGGAAACCCTAATTCTCCTTTCCAAATATCCTACGGGTCTCCGGAATAGGCCAATGGACCACTGAACTAATCACTGCGGAGAAGGGGACATTACAAATGATGATGAGATACCTACACATGATGCACCTAGTGGGAGTGGTGCTGCTTTCGGTTCAAATGATTTTGAATTTGAACTTGAAGCAAATGACGATAATCTTGATCTAGATCCTTTTGATGATTGATGAACATTGAAGATAGAAGACATATTATCTTTGTTTGTCAATTTTGTAATTGTAATGATATATGACATAATATGATAATATTGAAATTCTAAACTTTGAATTGGCATTTGGCTTTGATCAATGATGAAGTATCATACTATCAAATGTATTTAGTTTTATAATTCTATATATTTCTTTAAATTTTTGTATTCAAAATGTATATATCTAGAACCCACGTACCCAAGGGCAAATTTATTTTTTCCTGTACCAACATATTGGGTTCTCATACTTGAACCTGTTAGATTTTAGTAATCAGATTTGCAATCGCTTAACATATAGGTGCAGAAGTAGATAATGTACAGTACCAGAAATAAAGCACATAAATAGAGATGCACACAACACAAGACTACCCTGGAAAAACCTCCCCCTTGGAGGAAAAACCTAGCAACAACAGATCTTTAGATCTGATTATAATAGGCAGAAATTATAGTTACAAGTCTGACCCAGCTAAGGCACAATAACAGCAGATGACAATAGATAGAAACCGACTTATCTCAGTCCTTCGGATGCAAGGAAATCACAAGACAATTTAATTCGCATTCCTTCGATGATGGTTCACTGTGCTTGTATGATGATATGCTACGTTGCCCATCAATGATGTTCATTGTCTTCATACAATAGATACACAGCAGATGGATTTCACCCAGGAGATGTAATTTGCACCATACAATGACAATTCGCTGTCCTCCTAACTGAGTTTGCAGACCTTCAAGGATAATTTGCATAGCTAGAGATTTCGCACCTAGAGCAGATCTGAATCGCACTTTTGGAGCAGAGGTATTTTGTGAACTTGCTTGAATAGTTTCCTTCGAAAATGAATCTGTATTTATACAAGGTAGAGGGAATGCATATAGGGTCGGCCCAATACATTTTGGCACCTAAACTCACTTTAATTCACACGCCACATAATGAGGATGGGTCCACACATTAGCCCACACGTTTGGTAAATATGTCCATGCGTTTTGAACATTATATGTTAGGAATATAAGGGAAGTAGGGCCCAACCCTATAATGATCCGAACAACATTGGAATAGGGCCTGGCCCTATTTGTTTTACATATTCGATTGAGATAGTGCCCAACCCTATTTAATCCTAATGGATTCGAATGTTGCCTTTGGCAATTCGAATCCATTATAAATATTTTCCAAACTAGTTACAAAACAACACTCCCTCTTAACTAGGGAGGAAAATAATTACATAATCTGATTTTCATGGACATTATCATGACATGAATAATTACAATGTTTAAGATTAGGGCCCAGCTCTAATAGTACAATCAATATGCAATTACAATGAACCTTTACATGATCTTCTCTTGCAATGCTTGCAGAGGATGAAGCCAACACTTAATAACTTTACACTTTCCTGGAGACCTACATGTAACACCATGATCTTTCATCATGCACATCCGCAGAGGATGACAGAGACCTTTCCATATGCACACCTGCAATAATTAATACTCAAAGATATATATAATCATAAATCATGCACAACCGCAGAGGATACCTAAGCTTCTTTACTGAGAAGAACAACCTATCATCTTGTACACTGCAGAGGGTGAGAAATAACTGCCAGTGGACTCACCTTGCACTCCGCAGAGGGTGAGCGAGCACTGCCACCTTGCACTCCGCAGAGGGTGGATGAGACACCCAGTGTATCATAGAATATAACCAGAACACTTGTTAGTTTCAAGATAGAATGAAGGAAAACATTTGCAATAATCAAGTAACACATTTATCAATTCCATCATTAGAGCAAAAGATCACAATGATTAGAAACCAGCAATAAGATTTTATTGAGATAAAGAGTATATCACGAGACTCCCTCTAAAACCCTATCTAGAAGATAAATCCACGACAAATTTCTGACTTAAAGTTGGAACCAACCTTAAATCTAGAACAAAATTTAACTAAAGGATGGATCAACAAACCAATAGATCAAAGGAAGAAATCTTCACAATTGTGAGGATTTGATACTTCATTTATGTTTGTATCCTCTTGCTCATCCCGAATTTGACAGGCCCTTGCAAAGTGGCCACAATTGTTGCATCGGAAGCATCGGATGTGGGATAAGTCTCTTGGTCTTTTCTTTGAAGGAGGGGTGGAAGAGCTGAAATCTCTGTTTCTCTTGAAATCATTCTTCTTCCAATGGCTGCCTTCCTTCTTAGCGAAGAGGACATGTTGCTCATCATAAGGGTTCTTAATTTTTCCTTTCACAGCCAGTCGAGACTCTTCTTGAATGCAAACTCCCATTAATTGATCAAACTTAGGAAGCTCAAGTCTGGCACAGATTCCTTGAACAAATGGTTCCCAAGAGGGAGGAAGACCATTTAGGGCAGTCATAGATAAGTCATTGTCTTCAATGCTCTTCCCAATGGTGGCAAGTTGATCTCTCAGCTCAGAGATTCTCATGAAGTAAGCAGCAATAGGTTCTTCTTTCACTAATCTGATGTAGGAGAGCTGATTCCTTAAAGCAAGGATGTAGCTGGTATTGTTGACTTCGTACATCTTTTCCAATGTAGAGAACATCTCCCTGGCGGACTTCTTCATGGAGATGGATGGCACCAAATGATTTTTGACGGAGTCTATTATTATCCTTTGAGCTTGGAAGTCCTTCTTCATATCTTCTTTCTCACTTGCACCCTCGGGTTCCTTAGCATTCTTGCTAACATATTCAGCAAGATCATTCAATGCCATCATTATCCTGACCTTCCAAGAAGAGAAATTTGTGTGACCTTCCAACCTATCTTCAGACCTGATATAAGAAGCCATGGGGACTAAAATTTTGAACAACAGGTTAGAAGGAAGCACAAATCTGATTACAGCCTCTATATAGACTTAGGGCTTTGATACCATGTTAGATTTTAGTAATCAGATTTGCAATCGCTTAACATATAGGTGCAGAAGTAGATAATGTATAGTAACAGAAATAAAGCACATAAATAGAGATGCACACAGCACAGGACTACCCTAGAAAAACCTCCCCCTTGGAGGAAAAACCCAGCAACAACAGATCTTCAGATCTGATTATAATAGGCAGAAATTATAGTTACAAGTCTGACCCAGCTAAGGCACAATAACAGCAGATGACAATAGATAGAAACCAACTTATCTCAGTCCTTCAGATGCAAGGAAATCACAAGACAATGAATTCGCTTTCCTTCGATGATGGTTCACTCTACTTCTATGATGATATGCTACGCTGCCCATCAATGATGTTCACTGTCTTCATACAATAGATGCACAGCAGATGGATTTCACCCAGCAGATGTAATTTGCACCATACAATGACAATTCGCTGTCCTCCTAACTGAGTTTGCAGACCTTCAAGGATAATTTGCACAGCTGGAGATTTCGCACCTAGAGCAGATCTGAATCGCACTTTTGGAGCAGAGGTATTTTGTGAACTTGCTTGAATAGTTTCCTTCGAAAATGAATCTGTATTTATACAAGGTAGAGGGAATGCATATAGGGTCGGCCCAATACATTTTGGCGCCTAAACTCACTTTAATTCACACGTCTCATAATGAGGATGGGTCCACACGTTAGCCCACACGTTTGGTAAATAGGTCCATGCGTTTTGAACATTATATGTTAGGAATATAAGGGAAGTAGGGCCCAGCCCTATAATGATCCGAACAACATTGGAATAGGGCCCAGTCCTATTTGTTTTACATATTAGATTGAGATAGTGCCCAACCCTATTTAATCCTAATGGATTCGAATGTTGCCTTTGGCAATTCGAATCCATTATAAATATTTTCCAAACTAGTTACAAAACAACAGAACCAGTAACATAGGTTATAACTAATGGAGCTTTCCTTTACAACTTAAAGAATGGTTTAATCCCATTTATGTTGTTTAGCAACCAACAAATTAAAATGCTAGTAGTTTTTGTTGACTCTATTCAGGATTTGAGATAAAATCAGCTGATCTTGTTAGCATAAAATCTTACCATTGTTGGTTGAAAGTTTTTCATCTTAGCTGATAAAGAATACATCATTGTTTAGTCCTTAATGTGAGGTTGGTAAACTCATGGATAAAACAAAGACCTCCCACACGTACCAATTATTCATGTAACGAAATGTTCATATATCAAAGCATAAGTAACAATAACAAACAACCATACCAGAAGAATGATATCTTTATTGAATTCCCCAGAATATGCCAATACAATCCCATCCTTGCCGAGGTTCCATCCAAATCATATATAGACCCGACGGTTGGCCAAGTTGCCAACCGTCACTAACTACCAACTACCCCACGGGAACCTCTCGGCGACTCAAACATAAACATAAACATAAACAAGACATAAACACCCATCCCAACTACAACTAAGATGTGTTATTGACCCCTAACATCAGCCCCCCCAAAAAGTAGTCGTCTTCCAGACGACTAAGACAATAGGAGCTGGAATACAAAACAAAAGACTGGGATTGAGAAGGGGGAGGAGGCGTCCCTGTAGTGGTCGAAGAAGAAGGTTGTTTCCTTGTGTGGAGTCTGAGGGTCTTCTCTGCCATCAGCTGTTGTTCCCATGCCTTCTTCACCATGTGTGCGGCTTTCAACAGTTTTTTGTCTTTTTGCTCCATCTGTAAGGTAAGCTCGACCACTTTTGTTGCCAGTACTTGCACCTCCTTCTACATGCTAGAACGGGCCTCATAAGTAGTCACCTTTATTTCTAGCTCAGCCCTCAGGTTCTTCTCTACTATAGCTAGTTGTGCCCGCTTCTCCCCTTCCTTCTCTAGTTTTGCCACATACAACCCCTGAGCTTGCTACTCTATCTGACTCTGTCGCATTTGCAGGTACACATCCCAGAAGGATCCTTCCATATTGTGCAAGGTGGTGCCCAAGGTGCCCACTCCTTCCAGTAGTCGCATGCGTTTCCATTCCTGTACCATCTCCGGCGTACTACTATCTGGCCACCTTTGCTGCTCGATGTGGCGCACAAACTCGTGTGCACATCCAGAAGTCATGAAGTGGCACAGTTTCTCAGAATCTGCGGAGTTGTTGGCATCCATCTGCCTAGTCAACTGTGCCATTCCACGTGCTACATCTGAAATCCCCTGTAGCTCCACAAGGAACTGCTGAAGCGAGCTTGCTGGATCGCTAGGATCTGGTGGAGTGAGGTGAAGTCCTGCCAGTAGTCCTTCTGGCCTGCTTTCCCCAACATTGAGGATCCTCGGGCTCTGTCCACCACTTCCTATTGCTCTATTCTGTTCCTCAGCAGACATCCTGATCTGTGATAGGGGTGGTCTCGTTCTGTGTCTGGTTCGTTCCAACGGCCATGGCATGTGGTGAAGGCGAGAGGGGTGGGTGAGGTGTGAGTGCAAACTGCCCCAGCCACCCGTCCATTGATGCATCTATATCCTCATCCATCAATGTCTTCAGTACTGCCAACTCCTCTAGATCATCTCACATCATCGGTACATCCCCTGACTCATCTTTCTCCGCTGGTACCATACTAGTACTTGTTGGTACATGTCGTACTAGTACTTATTGGTACCGTACTAGTACCTGTTGTGCCAATACCTGAACCTGTCGTACTAGTACCAATTCCCTGTACGACTACCTCTTCTTCCCCTGGTACGACCGTCTCTTGAGCTATTTTATTCAGACTATGTTGTATGGCCTCCTCTGCCACCGTTCGGTCTACCAAACTGGTACGATCCGCGGCTGGTACAACTTGCGACTCAAGTACAACTAAACTTATCTGTGGCATTGACACCTGCCGTTGTGCCAGTGGTTCCCCTTCATTCATATTCTTGAACAGCACCCCTATTGGTCATATGTCTCCGACCGGACTAGCTACTGTAAGTGCTTCCTGTGGCACCAAGTGTGCTGAAGAGGATAATTTTGAGGGTGTAAATTTCACCCGCGTGCTCTTCTACTGTGCTCATAGCCCTCCATGCTTCTCTTCCTCTTCCTCCTCTTCCTGTTGCTGCGATTCCCCTTTCCCTTCATCCTCTCCTGCTATGTGTGGTGCCATACAAAACCCCTCATCGCCACTCTGTTGCTCCTCAGTCTCTTCGGCCTCTTCCTCAAAATCTTTCGTACTGTTGTCATCTTCAACCTCTACCGATACATCCAGTTTGCTCCTCTTTGCCGGTTGCGCGGTGTCACCAAGTGTGTCCAGATGGGCATAATAGTACATGGTCAGCTTATTAGGTTCCACCCTTTTGCGCGGTTCGAAAGTCCCCCACATTTTTGGCGGCACTTGTAGACGTACGACATCCAGGAATAGGCTGATGGCATGGTGACACATGTAAAATGTCTTGTGTTCCAGCTTGAGAAAATCATGAATTCTTTCCGCTAAAAGTTGCCCCCAGTTGTACAATTTACCACACTTAATCCCATTCATTAACCCTATCATCCAGACGGCTATGTCGGATGTACGGCTGGCTCCTGTGAGGCGACTTTTTACCAAGTCCATCAACATTCTCCATTCTCTCGGTGCGATAAACGCATGCTTCAACCTCCTACTGTTAGACCAGGCGCTTTTCCATTGCTCTTCTGTGAGGTCATCTCTGCATACCAAATCCAGCAGCCACTTCTTCTTTTCCTTGGTGAGCTTCTTGGCTAGTTTCGCTGTAGATGCCCCCTTCTTGGGTATACCAAATACCCTCCTGAACTCTTCCGGTTTGAATGAAACTCGTATCGTGCAACCCTGAAACTGAATGATGGAAGCCCTTTCCTAGTGGTTGTATTCGGACACCATAGTCCGTAGCACCAGCTCAAAATCCTTAATGCTGAATGTCGGCATCTGGATGGCATGGTCTACCTGAGCTTTTTTGAGGGAGTCCTTTATCACATGGTCGGGAGAAGTTTCCTCCCACCAAGTACGGCATTCACTGCTAGTGACACTCTCAAAGGCTACATTCTCTGCTGTGATTCCCTTTGGATCCTTCTGCACTTTTGGCCTGATTTTGGCCTTCCTGCTGCCATTGGGTGGATCTGTAGCTGTCATGGTTGCACTGCAACTACTTTGCCCTGTTTTCCTGTCTTTGTCTCATCCTGGATCGTTATTATAACGGTCTGCACGTGTGACCCGCCAATTGGTACGGACCATTGGACCAACTGCTGCCTCTACACCGTACGGATTAACTCGTGCACTTCCGTTCCTTGGTCGTACGGCCTCTTCAACTTGTGCCAACTCTTCACTCAGCTCCACACAGATGGCACAAATCTCTACATAGATACCCTCAAACTTTTTATACAACTGCTCCATGCGTGTATGGACGTTGGGAAGGAGGGGATTGTACGGATCCTGCACGTACGGTATGTCCGTTTTCTGACCGTACAATTTTTCTCCTTTATCCGCTGGTAATCGTACAAGATTGTACAACTTAGTTTCCTGTGGGTGCAATGTTTTGCCATACGGTATTCCTCTCTTCTACATACAGATTCCTCCCCTTGTAGGTTGTACACCGTACGGGGTATGCTAGACTCCCTTCTTTGTCAACCATACGCCGTACGGGTGATCAACATACCCCCTGTTTGTAGGCTGTACGTCGTAGTGCCTTTTCCTTGCCTCACTTGGTCGTACACCGTACGGGCTATCACCGCCGTACGGACTCCTCACTCTTCCTTCCTTAGTCTGTACGTCGTACGGTCTGTCAAGGCCGTACGGATTTTTTGGCTTCAGCTTGCGAATTCCTTTTGCCTCCGTCGTCCGTACGGTTTGTTCTTGTACTAGCATGATGTGTACTGACCTGTACGACCTTGCTTGGCACCTTCTTTTTTCTCTACAACTTTCTCTTCGACGGGCTCTTTCTCTGTCTCGATTCTACCTATGTGGTGTGTACAAATAAGTTCTGTGGGGTTTTAAATAATCATTTGGTCTTTTCAGTGTTAGGGCTAGGGTTAAATATTTCATTATTTTTTTATAAAACAATTGCCTCTTTATTAATTGTATTTTTTCCTTACTTATTTCCCTTACTTTTGCCTTGCACTTTAATTTTTAACCAATCTCCGCCTTTTTATCTCCTCCATATACTTTTCTTTTCCTATTTTTAATATCCCGTCTCTTATCAATTGTTTTAATTCTTTTATTTGATAACACTGTTTAAATGTAATTCTTCGTACCTTCAGTTTACCAAGGTATCTCGGGGTTAGGTTACATCGTTTAGATGGCCCTTTGTGATTCACAGGGTAGCTTATCACCTCTACCAATGCTGCTGAATGATCTTTCCGCCCCCTTAGTTTCCTCGTTTTTCGGGTACTATATTTCTTCCTTGCTCTTCCCTTGCCACTCGTCCCGACTTCCTTCCACCTTTTGTTTGACCCTTGGTCGACGTCCTCGTCTCCTCTGCTCCTCTTAATTCCTGAGGGGTCGTTCTGGGTCTTCAGCTTTATCTTTGAATTGTGCAACCGCATACAGATGTGCGACAACCTCCTATAGCATTCTTGTGCACAACACGACCCCACATACTCCAGGTCCCATATCTTGTCAACTAACGGAGCGGGTCCCACCCCCTTATATCGCCCGTCAATGTAGCGGCCTCCGTACTGTTGGTACCATTTTACTTTTTCTCCATCAACCTCCAGTGGTCCTGCGGGATTAGGGATCACTCGGTATAATGAATTGGGTTCGGCTTCCGCTTCGCCTGGCTGGGAGGCGATGATGAATAAGTCTTCTATTTTCAGCACCATTTTTAAACAGGGACCTAGGGTTGCCCCGTACTCCTCTAAGTCAAGTTCCGCCTCCAGGTCTACCGGTTCCTCCTCTTTATTTGCACTCTCGGCTTTCATTCGGGCTTCAACCTCTTCATCGATATCGTATGCTACATACCCTTCTCGAAGTTCTTCATATGGGGCCCGCTTCTTCCAATGTCTTGAAACCCGTACCCATACAACTGGCTCCCCAAAATATGCGTTTGTGAGATGCTTGTGGTTCCTGGGAACCGCAACACCTTCCACCTGCTTTGGCACAAGTCGCTCTTCCATGGCTGCAAAAGGCTTTGCCCACTCTTCATCTCTCCGGTAGGGCTCTTCTTTTACCACCGGGTCTTCGTCGACTTCCTTGCTCTGGGCAATGGTCCAGTTCCCTTTTGTAGTGTATCTCAACATGTTGATCCCGATCACCGGTTTGTTCCGTTCTTTGTAGATTTTCAGTTTTGAACCATTCACTGGGTCCCTGATTGGATTGTTATCCAGAGTGGATAGCTTCACCACCCCATTCTTGCCGACCTCTTTGATCTTATAGGGTGCGAGCCAACGAACTTTAAACTTCCCCGGTCGGAGTTCGTTCTGGCCGGTATACTTCAAAACCAATTGCCCTGGCCGGAAGTTGACCCGCCGTAGGTGCTTGTCATGCCAGCACTTCCGCCGTCATTGCGCTACCTCCATTGCCCATTGTGCCATTACCCTTTGTTCGTCCAGTTTCATCAGGTTGTCAAGCCTTGCACTCAGGCTTTCTTCATCACCGAGTCTATTATCCACCGCCACCCGGAGGCTAGGTACGGTGTACTCGGTCGGTACCACTGTCTCCTGCTCATACATGAGCTGGAACGGGTTATGCCCCGTGGTGACCTTGTAGGTTGTGCGGTAGGCCCACAGTACGGCTGGTAGCCTTTCCTCCCAGTCTTCCTGCTCCACCCCACACGACTTGTTTATTATTGACACCAACACCATGTTGGTTGCTTTTGCCTGTCCGTTAGCTCGTGGGTAGTACAGACTAGATTGGTTGTGAAAGATTTTGAATTCTCGGTCATGGTACGGATTACTTGGTTGACAAACTGCACTCCCTTGTCACTGGTGATTTGAAGGGGTATCCCATACCTTGTGGCGATCTGTTCATACAAGAACTGTGTCGTACTCAGAGCCGTGTTATCTTGCAAGGCTTTCGCTTCTGCACACTCGGTGAGGTATTCTGTAGCCACTACAATATATTTGCACCTGTGCATGCTACTCGGCTTCAAGGGTCCTACAAAGTCCAAACCCCATCGTTCAAATAGCTCCTGTGGCTGCTAGCGAAAAAGGGGCATGAACTCCTGCTTGAGTGGTTTTCCTGCACGTTGACAAGTGTCACACCCGACCACCCACTCCCGGGCGTTAGTGTGTAGAGTTGGCCACCACAGACCAGCCAAAAATACTTTCCTGGCAATTGCAGCTGGTCCCATGTGTCCGCCTGCTAACCCGTTATGTGCTTCCTTCAACACACTGGGGATTTCCTCCTCCATAACACATCTCCTCAGGATTTGGTCGGGGCCCATTTTATATAACAAACCATTGATTCGCTAGAAGGTCTTACTCTTTAGTGCCAGCTTCCGCCGTTCCCCTGAGGGCATCTCCTTTGGGAATGTGGAAGTAGAGAGGTACTGACCGATATTCTCGTACCACAATGGTAGTACTGCAATCTGGAACAAGTGTGCATCTGGGAAGTCCTCGTTCACCCCTTTGGTCGGTTCTCCTGATCTGATCCTTGATAGTTGGCTGGCTATCATACGGGACTTGCCTGGCCGTACAATAATGGTGAAGGTGAATTCTCGTAGGAGTGGTAGCCATCTACTTACTCGTCCCTGGATAATTGGTTTATTTACTAGATACATTAGTGCTTGATGGTCCACGTAAAACGTGAACGGAGTAGCCAACAGGTAGTGGCAAAACTTTTGTACCGCGTACACCATCCCAAGTGCCTCTGTCTCCGTTGTGATGTAGTTTCGTTCAGCCCTTGACAAAAGTCGGCTGGCGAAGAAAATGGAATGATCTAGTCTTTGCGTCCCTACTTGTGCGAGGGTAGCACCAATCGCAAAGTTGGGGGTATCAACGTGCACGTGGAACTCCTTATTCCAATTCGGGTACACTAGTATTGGTGCACTTACCAGTCGATCTTTCAATTCCTTGAAGGCTTCTTCCTGCTCCATATCCCATACAAACAACTCTCCCTTCCTTGTCAGCTTATCTAGGGGCCAGGAGACTTGTGCAAAGCCTTTGATAAATCTCCGGTAGTAGCCAACATGGCCCAAGAATGACTTCACCCCTATCACATTCATTGGATTCTCCATGTTGGCAATCACTCCTATCTTATCCGGGTCTATCTACAGACCACCTTTACAAACGATGTGGCCGAGAAGCTTCCCTTGCGGTACCATAAACCTGCACTTCCTTGGGTTAAGAGCCAGCCTAGCTTTCCGGCACCTCTCCATACATTCTCCGAGTGCCTTTAGATGGGTGTCCTGATCACTGAAAGTCGACCAGTCATCCAAGAATGCCTTGAAATTTCCTACGAACATTTTGTCATAAATGTGTAAAATTATTCTCTGAAAGGTTGCCGGTGCATTATATAGCCCGAAGGGCATGCAATTGTAGGCGTACACCCCCTCCTCCACCACGAATGTGGTCTTTAGCTTATCTTCTTTCGCAATACTTATTTGATTGTATCCTGAGAACCCATCCAGAAATGTGTATATCTCATGCCCAGCTACTTCTTCCAGGATGCTGTCAGTGAATGGGATTGGGAATGGATCTTTGATTTTTATTGCGTTTAGGTACCTAAAGTCCATGCATATCCTTATTTGATTAGCTTCCTTCTTGAGAGAAATGACTATTGGGGAAACCCAGTCACTAGTTTCCACTTTGAATATGATCCCAGCCTCCAACATTTTGTTGATTTCCTCATTCACCTTGGCCGCATAGTTCTTGTTCATCTTGTACGGTCTCCTTCGTACGGGTTGGGCTCCTGGTATGAGGGATATGCGATGTACGCACAATTCCGGTGGCACCCCCTTCAAGTCCTTGTAGGTCCAGGCAAAGATGTCCTTGTATTCCAAAAATATCCTGAAAGCCACCGCCTTCATTACGGGGTTCCAGTCATCCCCTACGAGTATCACCTGCGGGTCCTCGTCCTTGCCTAGATTGGTTTTTTTCACATCCCTTTCCTCGTACTTGATGGGTTTGTCTCATTCAAATTGGTGGGTTGGTGTGTCATCCACTCGTGCTATTCCCTCCTGGTACCTATCGTACTCCGGGGGAAATGACTGCTCTTCCATACCGCCACTTGATTCCCCAATCTCGCATATTTGCAGCATGTGGCACTCTGGGTGGAAGACCCCGTAGTCCTCCATCTGCCAATTGAAGGGGCCAGCCAGCGAACTAGTTCCATCTTCAGAGCATCCATCCAGTTCCAACACTCCTTCTTCGTTGGGTTCCTTCCCTCCTCTGTCTCCTCCGGAACCCCACTCCCGTCTATTTGAGTCCTCCGAGTCGGAGACAGACGACGCAAGCTCTTTACTGATGGACTGATTCCTCAGGTCAATCACATGCTTATGCCTTTCACTCTCGATTGAGAGTGTATTCTTCTTCCAGTTATGATTGGCTCTAGCCATGATCAACCATCCCCTTCCCAGGACGGCATCATATGCTTTTCTCTCCAATGGAATGACTACGAAGTCCAGAAGGAATTGTTGTGTCTCGATCACCACCTTTTGTGCCATGAGATTCTCGAGAGGTTTGATGCCATGCTGATCCGCACCGATGAGATGAAGTGTTGGTGGCCAGAGGGTAGGCTTGCCCAGGCCTCTCCAAGTTTCTTCCGGTAGCACGTTGACTCCAGACCCGCCATCCACAATGGTGTTTGTGAGCTTCTGTCCCATTATGTCCATCTCCACCACGACAGGTTTCAGTCCAATGCTTACCGTGAGCAGCATAGGGTCCATGGCATCCATACCAAGTTCCTTCACCGGAGCCGCACTAGGTGGTTCTGTCGCCGTCCGATGTTCTTGGTCGACGGTGATGTCACCAACTGCATTTGTCAGGGCCATCCTCAATTGTGGCATGGTTTGTAGAAGGTCGGATACCTGTACGGGTATGGTGGTCTATAACATCTGCTTAATGATAGTTTTCTCCAATCCTGACTAGAGTGGGGTACTGGTAATCGGGTGCGAGGCCCTCTATTCTTCTTCCATCGCCCGCTCAATATTTGCCTTGGCTTCCTGGAGTCTTTCCTTCTTCGTGTGAGGGTCAGGATACATGGCTTTCTTGTTTTGCAATCTTGTGATTGCCAGTACGCCTTCCTCCGGTTCTTCTACCTCCAACATATTCACCCCTTTTTGCTTTGGACACTCTGTGTCCTCATGATTCCCCGAACTGCACCATTTGCATAGCAAACTTCCTGCATCATCTCCATTTTGACATTCCCGCGCAAAGTGACCCCATTCGTTGCATTTTCGGCATTGGATCATGGGTCTTCCCTTTGCGTTGTATTGAATTCTACTCCTCAGCATGTTATTATTGGGCCTGTTGTTACCCCGCCAATTGTTTTGGTACCCTCCAGGAGAGGCATCAGAGTTTGCTGCCGGCTTCGGAGGTGTTGTTGGTGGTGTGACTTGGTCAGGTTGGGCGTTGAGCACTTGTGTGCTCCGTGCTTTCAAGTTGTACAGGCATTCCTTAATGGAATGTCCCATTACTTGGCAGATATCACAGAAAGCTTTACGAGGGCAACTCCCCTTAGTGTGCCCTTCTGTCTTGCAGTCGGTGCACCATAGTTCCTTTCCTTCCTTGTGACTTTCTTTGTCAGCCTTTTGTTCTTTCATCATCCTCATCATATCCCTTTGGAGTGCTTGCACGGTTTTGGACCCCCCATCGCTGTCTTCATTCGTACTGTCACCATCGCTCACCCGACGCTTCCCTCGGGATGTCTTATTTTCACTTTCAATATCCATCGCACGGTTGTATGCTTCGTCATACGAGGGCAGAGGGACCACCTTCATCTTTCGTCGGAGAGACGATACCAGTCCTTCAACAAACCATCTCTTCTTGAGGCCATCGGCCGACTGGTTCTCCATGTTGTTAAGTAGTTCCCTCAACCTTTTGTTATATTCCTGCACACTTTCACTTTTTCCCTGCTTGGTATTGTAAATCTCCGCCATGATTTCATTGTCATCCCGTAGGAGTTTGAACTCCTCTTGGAAAGCCTTCTTCAGATTGTTCCAGGACATTTTATACTGGACATCCAGTTCTGTATACCAATCAATTGCTATTTCTTGCAGAGTGGCTGGAAATGCCTTCAACCAGTAATCCTGGTCGTCCTGGCCATTTGCCTCCCAAATGGTGATGCATGTCTTACAATGTCGCACGGGATCCTTCGACCCGTCGCCCATGAATTTTGGAAGCTTTTGTTTCTTCAGGGTGTGTGCCATTGTTTTTGTCTGGAGGGTTTTATGTTGCGCTTGGAAGTTACTATATGCCCGGAAGGTGTTATGTGTTTGGAAGGTACCGTACGCTCTTGACCTGGTTGGACCCCTATCCGCAGAGCTTTGGTCACCCTCGCTCCTATAGTCCCTCCTTCCCGGGGTTTCTGGATCTGACCGGATAATGTTGCCTCAAAAATATTGGCGACCTCTTCGTGCAGGTCCCGTACCGCCTCCTCTCCTTGTTCAGAATACTCTGACGGGTTGCTCTGCGACTCGGCTCCAGAGTCTTCTTTACTCGATGTCGAGTGTGGGGCCTGGTCAGGGAGATCTTCCTCCGCTACGTCTGGAAGTGGCAGGTTCCTGGCGACCTCCGCCAATTCCTTCCACGTACACGACCTTTGTCTCTCCCGACTACGATTCCGACTTCTACTACATTTCTCAGGGCTCTTCGAGTCAGCAACCTCCCTTAGCTGTCGTCTCCGCTCTGCCCGTTCTTTTATATAGAGAGATCTTCGTACAGTTCCCTCGTCTACTCCTTCGGTGGTAGTGGTACGTTTGTCTTTGTTTGGCTGTAGGGGCATTAAGTGCTGGAGGTATGGCGTCGGCTTGTCTCCCTCTCCTCTTCCTCCCTATGGTTCTGCTCTTCGTACCTTTGGAGTACTTGTTGCCGACGGAGTTCCGGTGCAGTTTCCTCCCTTCGGTCTTGAAGTGCAATCAGATTTCTCGCGAGTAACCTTGGAATACTTTCGAGCAGGTCAAAGACGGGAGTGCTAACGGTGAGTTCACCACGTACCGTGCCTTCAGAGACGGCTCTCTCCTGAGCCTCCCTGTGCACGTACTGCGTGACCGGCACGTCCCACAACTCTACCAAGTCTGTCGTCAATTGATCCTCTCGTGCCTCTTCCGCGGTACTTTCTTCATATGTGTCGCTGTACACGACAATTAATTGTTGGTTGAATGGCCGGCCCATTAATTCCTGCCACCATAGTTATCTCTAGGTTCGTTCAGGCAGTGGCGCCAAAATGTTTAGTCCTTAATGTGAGGTTGGTAAACTCACGGATAAAACAAAGATCTCCCACACGTACCAATTATTCATGTAACAGAACATTCATATATCAAAGCATAAGTAACAATAACAAACAACTATACCAGAAGAATGATATCTTTATTGAATTCCCCAGAATATGCGAGTACAATCCCATCCTTGCTGAGGTTCCACCCGATTCATATATAGACCCGACGGTTGGCCAAGTTGCCAACCATCACTAACTATCAACTACCCCACCGCAACCTCTCTGCGACTCAAACATAAATATAAACATAAACAAGACATAAACACCCATCCCAACAACAACTAACATGTGTTATTGACCCCTAACAATCATATCATGGCAAAAGTCAAGATTTTTTTATTTTGTCTTTTGGACACCCGCTTGCACACATTCAAATGAAGGTTCATCTTGACTAACACTTTAAGAGCTCATTAATACTTTTGCAAGAATTGAAATTCAAATCATGAAACAACTCAAGAAATGGGTGATCACACCCATAACAATGATCCTCCGAATACTTCTTTTGTCCTCAAGAGGTAGTGTTGGTAACTTGGTCCTTGCATCTTGTCATGATTTTCCACAAGGTTCAAGAATTTTCTTCCAAAATTCCATGGTTGTAGAATGCAACATCCCAATGAGCATATTTTAGCCATCACCATTGCTTGTAGCATTCTCGGACTAGCAAATAAAGATGTCAAAGTGGAAGTTTTTGTTCAAATCCTAATTGAAGCAACAACAAAAATCTTTCATTATCTCACCACATGTTGCATCACCAACTAGAAGATCATGAATAATTTTTTTATCATGCTTTAGACCAATTTTGGATAGTCATTTTTGTTGGTTGAAAATTTTGTACACCTAGGAATGTGCAAAATTGTGGTTTCAGCCATAGTGTGTGATTATGATACTCTCCTAATTTAGGGAAGGCTCCCCCAATCTACAAACTAAACTAATCTAATATGGCTAAGACAACAATCTTTCTTCTTCTTTCAAGAAAAAACTATACTCTTTTCTCTTCACAAAAAAGTAATAGCAATTGGAAATAAATAACAAAAAATACAAAAATGAGACTTTTTTGTAGGATGATTGGAACATAAAGAGAATAAAAGTTTTCATGAAAGCACAAAGACCTCCGTCACTTTCTCAGGACGGGAAAACAAAAAAGAAAGCTCAAAATCTTCAACTATCTATTCTCCTATCAACCTTTTTAGATGATTTTCTGCTAACCAAGCACAGTATGTAGTAGCTCCAAGTCTAACTACATGATGCACTTCACCTTACATGCACAAGTCTTAAAAATAGAAGCAGCACAAAGTCTACAAGCTATCTTCCCACTTGATCTTTCCACACTAGCTTCAAATATGATAAGCAGCTCAAAGTCTACAAGACCAAATCTGAAAACCAAACATATATCTCCAAATGCAATTAGCAGCTCAAAGTCTGTAAGATTGAATTTAAATCTCTCTTGAACAATAGAACAAAACTCACAATCAACTCCAAAAAATGTCGTCACATAACAACTTGAATTGGCACAAGGTCTCAACACAACTTGCCTCTTTTATTTAAAGCAATCTGATTTTCATCTAAGCTCAAAGTCCTAGAGTGCACATACAATCTGGCAGAATTTTGATGCATTGCCAAAAGATAAAGATTACAATAGATCTTCTCAAGTATTTATACGAGAGGAGGCTTGAGAAAAAGGTGGGAGGATCCCAACTAATTTGAGAAATTTTGTCAACCACCATGACTTATTCCAACTACAGTCCTAATTGAACTCAACTTGTAGTTGCTTTACATATAATTACAAAAGTGCAAGTGATGAATTAACTTGCACTTACATAGTTGTTTTTTTTTACATGTAACTTGTCAAAACAAAATTACAAATGCATAATTAATTCAAGTGTCCAAAGACACAACTCCAACTACATCATCCTTTGTCTGTGATGATCTTCATGCTGCTTCAGGATGCTAGAACTTGAAGTATTCTGGATTGGCGACGACATCTTGAACCGGAACGTGAATTTGCATCCTTAATGATCTTCGTATCCTTGGCCAACGAATTTCAACCTTATCTTCTTGCTTGGGGTGGTACTAGCTTTTCAGGAGGGAAAGGGCTGCCTTCCTCTTTTCATGTCATGACCATCTCTGTCTTGAAAGCATTCTATAATTTGCATCCATGAATTTTTGTTGTATCTCTTCTTTGTATCATCCTCCAATCCTGAAATCTGCTTGCAAAATAAGGTCCATGTCTTAATTTATTGATTTGGTAGATCGTGTGTGCAAACAAGACTGACAAGGGAAGAGATAAATTGATGCAAAAATGGGCTCACAAGTGAATTTTGGGTTTTGGATATTGCATTACATGTGTGGAAAAACAAGAGCATTGACTTGCAAATATGGAAGATAAGCATGAAACTTCATATGTGTAATGGGAAAACACAAGTTTGCACTTGTAATTGGACCTTTAAGACTCATTTTCAAGTGTTTTTGAGTGCATTTTTAACCAATTTCGGGTTTTGGAAGGTTGACTGCAAGTGAAGACTTAAAATGGGAAAAATGAATGAAGGTGTGAAATGAGTGGATGAAATGGTGGGAAAAGGGATCTTGATATGAGGGAAATGAAGCTTATGACCAAAGACAACAATTGCGGATGGAAAGGATGATACCAACCGGTAATGGCAAACTTGGAAAATGGGAAAAACTCTTGTTTGCAATCAGATTTGTAAAACCCGAAATCAAATGAATGAGTCTCATGACAATTCTGCAACATTTGTAAATTTTGTAAAACGAAGGTTAACTCTTTTTACCAAAGGGAAAGGTCAACATTACCAAAGTTACTTGTAATCGGAAATTAAAACCCGAATACAAGTGAGCAGGTAAAAAAATATAAAGGGGAAAAACAATGCAATCTCCAAATTGCATTCAAAGAAGTTAGCAAAATGGGAAGAACTTTCACTTGCTTGATCAAGATGCCCTTGAAAGAGATGAATAATCTCTGAAAGAACCAATCAGCTCTTTAAATAAAAGATGAAGGAAAAACGTTAGAATCCTTGTTGCGTCCAAGACAAACTCAGATTCAAACTCTTTGCACAAAAAACAGCATGGAAGGAGGAAGAAAAACGCCTTCAATCATGTTGCCAATCCACGTTGGGGATGGAGAAGGAAAAACGCCTTGCAATGGAGGATCAAAATGCAACAACACGTGTTTGAAAAACGTCCATAATGGGGCAAATATTTGGCTCCAAATCAGTAAAAACGCCTCCCAAATAGAAAGGAAACATGGCCCATAAACCAGCAAATGAGGAACAAAACGTCCCACCTCCTTCATTCAATGCATTCCTCAATGAAAACCGGATTCAAACCATGAAAAACAGGTTTTTTGGGAGCAAAAATGCATTTCGGGTTCTTCATTTGCAAGTGCAAGCAAAATGTGCCCTCCAAAAGATGCATTCGGGTTTCTAAAACCCATTTACAAGTTTTAAATTACATCATTTTTTCCTTCATTTGGGCAAATTCGGGTTTTAAAGGAAGAACACAAAAATAAAGAGCAGAACAACTTGTAATAGGGAAATAAAATCCCCATTACAAGTTTAAAAATGAGTTAAAGGACATAAAACATGTAATAGGGAAATAAAAACCCTATTACAAGTAAAAAGAACATTAAAACTTGTAATAGAGAAAAAGAATCCTTACCACAACTTAAAATCACTTAAATAGGAACTTTTAAAAGAAATTACAAGTTCTTTTTATACTTATAATTTTAAATTCACATGTAATTTGTCCAAAAAGTTCCTACAATGACTTAAAAGACATAAAAAGCAAGGGGGAAATAAAAAGTAAATTACAAGTGATAGGTTTTAAATAAAGTGTACTTGTAATTGTTTTAAAATTTCCTTACAACACAAAAACATGAGAAAATTAAAACTTGCAATCAAAGGAAAATTTTCACCTGCAGTCAAGAAGAAAAAACTCGAAATTGAAGAAAAAACATATCAAACGAACTCGAAACGCGATGAAATTTGAAACGTTAATCGAGGATGGACCGAAGATTAGTCCAGTCCAACAAGAAGCAATTTTTTTGCCTCGGGAAGCATGCCTTAAGTGTAAAATCTTCAACCTCTGGTGACTGCTCTGAAACCCGAAATTGCACAAAAAGCTAGGAAACTCACCAAAACTTGGACAATGATGGCAAAGACACCCCCCAATGATTTGACACTAACAAATGTGAGTTTTGCACCTCATAAAACGTGTCTTGGAGACAAAAAAATGCATTTTAAGCAAAAATTTGTAGGGGTTGTCACATTTTTGAAAATTCAAAAATGAGGACAACAATTTTATTTTTGCCCAATTCTCAAATGTGAAAAAGGATAATAGTGCGTGCATGCAAGAGCTTGTTGATAAATCTTCAAGGCCTTCTCTATAAATCCTTCAGAGCTACTTCATCAATGCCCTTCCATCAAAGGTTACCTTATGATGAAAACTTGTGACATTGAGGAGGAAGATGACACATAGGCATGAGGAATTATGCTTGAAGGATGACATGACCACCACTAGTGAAATCAGAAAAGATTTCATTTGACCAATAGTCCCAAGTTCTAGAACTTGTCTCCTATAAGCGATGAATTATATGACAAATATGAAGAGGGGAATTCAATGGCATAGTATATCTTAGTAGCATCAAGGAAATCTTCAAAAGATCAACATAAATTATCGTTTCTGACTTTTGCCTCCGAAAAGATTTGCCTTAGAGGCACCTTCTATTGATAGCAAATTCAATTTTTACCCTCTCCTTGAGACAAGCAACTAGAATGCTATAAATTGTTTAGAAAAACTCCACATTTTTCTGCTTAGGGCTTCCTTCAAATCAATCATAGGTTCTCGGGCAACCTACAACATTTTCAAGATGAACTTGATGGCTAGTATATGATAGGATATATTCAAAATGGACTTGTTTGTGTTGGAAAGGTAAATACTTTCAATGATGTTGTATGTTCATGGAATTCAATAGTAGTGAAAGAGAAAAGACCTAAAACCAAGAGAGTACATGAGGAGTGCTTGTGGGAAAAGCCACTAATAGTGTCTTGTTTTCAAGAGCTTAGGTTCACTCATAAATCATCTAATCAGGAGCAAGTATTAGATTTCCTATCTTCTTCTCAGGTCTTGTCTTTTTTCTTTGGAGGAGAGCAATCTTTTGTGTTGGAAGACATTGCATGTCATTTGTTTGATAATGACGATAAAGTCTCCCAAGAATCCTCAAGGCATTATGAAGATCCAACTACTTTCAATGAGCAAGAAGGCTTTGCCTGCACAATAGTTAAGGATGCATCAGAGGTGTTCTTATCTACAGTTTAGGGATTATTTGTAGAATTTGTACAAGACAAAATTGAAGATACTTAGTTTGTCCACAGATTACCACTATGGAATGATGGTTGACGAAGTTTGTCACTTAAAGTGGAAGTTTTTCTTCAGTGCGTGTATGTTGATAATGATCTAATACTAGAAGAATCAGACTTGGATGGGTTATTAGATGGAGATTTGACAGATGCAAATTTTGAAGAAGTGTTGCAAGCACAAGGTGCATATTTAATATCAATTGTGGACTTGGAAATGCAAGAGCAAGTTATTGAAATTTTCGTTCATCTTCAGCCTTTCTCAAAGATGATGCTTTAACCAAGTTCAAGGTTGAATATGCTAGAGTGAGAGGAGAGGAGCAAATTAGACATGTAAAGACTGTTAGTCTCATAGATGTGCCACATTGCACGATCTTGCTAGATACATAGAAAAGGAGGCACAATATCTTCACCTACTTGAAAGGTTTCCCTTGCAGAAGAAGACCATTCAGAAATGATGCTTATCATTGAGTTTGTAGTAGAGATTTTGTTGCATGGCGATTCCTGCTCACTTGAATGTTTGATCTTCATGAAAAATTTTCAGAGTTTTTTAGGACATGAACTGCTACAGTTAGAATCCCAACTTGAATGGAGGGGATTTTTCTTTTCCTAACCCATTAATGGCTTCATCTAGCTAGTATGTCTTCTTTTTGTCCATAGATAGGTAGGTAGTGTTGCTGCCCATGTTTTCTATGCTGTTATGCTTTTCACTTTTATGTGATGTGTTTGCTTATACTTTTGTATTGAGCAAGGTGTCATGATAGGCTTGTTCCATTAGTCATGAATAATACAATGGTCACTTGTGTTTGCAGAAATTATAAAGTTTTCCTATGGCCCAAGTCTGTCCCATGGTCCCCAGAAAGATCCAATTGTTAGTATACTTATGAAACTTTAGTTTTAAGTCTCCCTTTTTAAGATAATTGTCAGTATATCCTTAGTGTTACATTAGGTACAAGTTATTTATTCTTTTTCCAATCATATTTGTAAAATTGCCATGTCCTTGGTCTTTTCAAACTAATAATTTTTGCAAGGAAAATAAGGATCTTAGTTATGGTGAATCCAAGATGTACGTGCATGAGTTACTCTAGCTATGCCTGAGGAGAAGTAATGGTAGAAGTTATCAGCTAGAAAAACCTGAGGAATTTCTTTAAAGGAATCTATTGGGTTACAAATGAAGAGAAGAAAGAAGAAAAAGACAGGTATGGTGAAACAATCATGAAACAACACGGAGAGAAGTCAAGTGTTAAGACAATGAATTCAAATGGCAAATCAAGCCCCAATGTGCACCTAATGAGCTGCAAAATACAAAGATCACAAATTTCCCTAGTGGAATCAAGAAAAACTGTTAGCATTTTGATTAGTTTGCTGTCAAACAATTCAAACTAGAATAGCATGTACAGTATAACTGTTCTTCAAATTATATGGGGAAGATCTTTGAGATCTAACTATACCTAAATCTGACAAAATTAACAAGTGTGCATACTATTAAAGATTTTATGGGGGTTTTCGCATTAAATGGAAATCGCCAAATGACTTTTTTATCCTCAAATGCAAGCACCAGACTGTTAATAGTCAAGTCTTGCAGAAAATTTCTAATTTAAGGTGGACAAACTATCAAGCACAGACAGGGCTAGACTTTGCCATAAAAACTAAAAACTGTGATTCAACAAAAGCTTTTGTTTTTTGTGATTTATACTTAAAAAGTAAACTGAATTGAGTAACTTTGTGAAACTTTGAATTGATGTTTGTTATTCATTTAGTAGTGGCTATGTTTACTACTTAGCAATTTATTTTTCTGTAATTGTATGATGTTCATATGTTTAATCATTTCTTATTGATGTAGATCTGTTAGTCTCTACTTTAGCCAATAGAAAGCTACATCTATTTTCTATTCAAATATTTATGTTGCAACAGAATGTTGGTCTATGTTTTAGCTAGTAGAAGGTTGTGTTCATTCATTCTTGAATTTTTTATCCTCTTGAACTTGAAAATCTCACCTTAGGCCTTGAATGTTGAAAGTCGAATGCTTGAATCTGGGCCAAAAATATAGTCAACTAGATATTTATAGATACACACATACATTATACATACACATATATACATACATATACATGTTATATACATATATATGTATATATACAATGGTTAAAGATTTATTTGTGGGCAGTTTTTTTTTCCTGCACTGCATAAAATTTGTACTAATATCTTAAAAAAAAACACAAGACAATGAGAAAGCTACCAAAGATTTTTTTTGGAGAATATAGAAAGTAACTATATTTTGGCAACTGTAAACCTATTGCTGCAGCTTTATGCAATTCTAAAAATGGAAATCCAATCTCAATTTCCGCATTTGAAAGCTTCTCACTTTTTCTAATCTTTGCTATAAATTGTTAACTGAGTTTAAGGATTTTCATTCTCTACATTCTATTTTCTCTTTGGAAAGGGTATTAGGTTGAACTAAAGAGTAAATGTTAGATTGTGATGGTTATGTTTTTGACTGAAAATGCTGTCCATCTAACAGATAGTGGAGCAAATAGTTCCAATATTATGTGATTACAGCATGAAACCTCAGGTGAGATTAATAACTTTATCCATACGAAGTCCTCCAACAAACATTTCTATGCTTGTAAACTTTAATCTTTTTCCCTATTCGTAAACTAGTTTCCAACTAAGTTTCTCATAAAAATGCAGGCACTTTCTTCCTATGTTTTCATTGCTGTCCATTTGTTGATGCACATTTCACCAACTTCACTCCAGTTGGAGCTTCTAGAGAAACTGCTTCCTCCAATTCTTCCATTTTTGACTTCACACCACCACAGCTTGCGTGCCTTCTCTCAGGTAACATTGTAGCCAGATTTGTATTTAAAATTAAATGCATAACTTGTTATACATACTTTAGGGGAATTTTGATTATACATGTTTCAATGAATGGTGCAGATTTTAGTTTATCGGGTACTCCATAGATATTTCATTGTTTTGCAATCCTGTACACAAATGGAACTACAAAGCTTGCCTTTGGAGAAGAAGTGTTTGCAATCTATAATGGCATACCTGGAGGGAAATGCTGATTGTACAAGGTAAACTTTGTCTTTCTATTCATGGTTTTAAATAAATCTAACCATACTATTGTCATGCTTTTTGATTGTAAATGTAGTCGGCAAAATTGCCTTAATAATAAATAATGTTTTGTTAGTATACTTGGCAATGTAATTAGTTGTTCCCAAGAGGTTGCAGCAGTTGCCGACGGTTGGCAGGCTTAACCGATCATCAGGCACTATATATACTCTCTGTAATGTCCCCTTCCCAAATTGCAGTAACTTTTACCTGAGAACCATGAATTACACAAATGAGGGTTAGGGTTTGAACTTACCAATCAGCAACTTGCTAAACAAATGAACTCTTGCATGTAGATCCTGCATATAAAACATAAGAACACGTACAAATGCATATTTATCTTATTGTTAGAGTTAGACAAAAACACTTAAAATTATAATACATAAGAATTGGAGAGAAAGAGACATGAAGATTTGCTTGTAGCGATTTCTACATTAAGCCCAAGAGAGATTGCCTTCAACAATCCTCTTGCTCCACTTGGTGGCCTGTACTAGCTTACCCTCCATTTCCTATTTTTCCCAGGTTGACAATATCTTGTGGGGTTCGGTAGAGAATGTAACCTGGGTTCCTTGACTTCTCAAGGTAAAGGCCTTCAAGGTCCTAGACGCCACTTGGGTCATTCTAGAACGGCCTACCTTTGAGCCCCTCATCGCCCTTCATTACATCTCATACCTCTCTCTACAAGAGTGTATTTATATGATGCAAACATACACAATCATTATTTAAAGAAACATATTTCTTATTTATAGTGAATGATACATAACCTGGATAAATTAATCGTGACTGATTCTAATATGACAAGTATAGTCTCTTCTATGTACATCATAGCAATTAAGCAGCCATGATTTGAATAGAATAGAGTGCTGCAAATAAATAGTGCATTTCTAATAGCAGAATATCTGTAATTTATTGTATAATTTGTATTCAATATTTTATTAAGATTACTTCAAGGAACTATGTTAATATATATATGTCTGATATACAGCAATACAAGTTCTCCATATGATTCAACAACAATTTCAATATATTATTATTATAAACAGCAGAGAGTACAAATTGATATACCAGGGATAGTTATGTTTGTAAGACACTCTATTCTCCTTTAATGTTTTTTATCTCCTTCCAATGTTCGATATGAATGCGAGCAGTCTGGGTTCTTTTTATATTCTTTCTTTCCTTAATGGTTCCATGCCGCTTGGAATGAATTTGTTTGATTCAAATCTTACGATCATGCAATTTGATTATGTAGTCTTGCCTGATTTATTTATTTGAAATATATGCTTCCATGTTATAATCTTCTCCTCTACTAGAGCGATCCAAATATGGAAATGAATAAGTAATAAAAAGTCTTCACACCCCTTCCTCAATCGATTCTCTCCTTTGAATAAATATCTTTCACACACCCCTTCATGAGAGGTGGTATCTCTTGAAAGAGATATCCTTCTTAATAGACACAACCTTTGGTCGGTTCATGTAAACAATTCTTTAAGCGCTGCCTCTCTAAATATTATTGATGTTTATTATTAACTAGATCTTTGTCTCCTTTCTTAACAAAATATAGTGGCTGTCTTAAGTATATGAGTCGCTGCATGCTCTAGGCTGAGGAAGTCGCTAACATCATTAAGGAATTTGTCGTGTCCCCATCTTTTTGATGCAATTCCCACATTGCATTTGTTGAATAAAGGCACTTAAAAATTTCTAAGTGTCAAAAGTTAATAAGGGAATTTCTAACTTTTATAAAGTTACTTTATAAGCCTAAGTTTCTTTTTTTAATAAAGGCTTATGTTTTAATAAAGTGGCCCCTTTAATGTCAACGCCACCCCTTTGCTCAAATCACTTAAATGACATGGCATGGTGGGACCCTTGTCTTACTTTAAAAGCCTTTAAGCCTTTCAGCTACGTAGACTCAAAAGATGCCAAGGAAGATGCTTTTTTAGTTGGATATTCCATTTAGGGTTACACCACTCCTTGGAAAAGGTTATTAGACTTTTTGGAGGAAGGAACTGGCATTATGTTATTATTTTATTTTCTGATTTTCTCAACTCTGCATTAGCAGCAGAAATTGCAGGTGTTTGGAGGAAGTAAACCCTCAGATCTGCATTAGTAGTGGAGGTTTACCCACTAATTTGCCCACGTGGGACAAGGATGTGCCTTGTCTAGACCCAATGGGGGTCAATTTAGCAACAAAACCAACCCAACAATCACCATTAGGTATGATATATCAGTTCTAAGCAGTTTGTCTTGAAATTGCAGCAAGTGTGGGTTTCATAATTGCAGCCGTACCATTCTAGAAGGCTGTGCATCAATTTAAAATTAAATGGAGGGTTCTAACTCCATTTCTTGTGCTTGATCTCATTGTTGGGATTAGAAAGGGTAGTGTGGAAGAAATCATAGTCAACTGACTAGATTTGTGATCAGGGTGAGCAAAATAGTGGGAAAAGAAGGTCAAAATTGTATAATTTTGCCTGGCAAAGGTTGGATTTCCAGCTGGTAATTGGGTTCTTGCCCAATTTGTTATTGGTAATTCATCTTATGGTAGAATAAGTTGATTGGATCCACTGATCTGCTCCTACACCATCCTTCTCAGCTTGTATCCATTTTTTGGTTAGCAAACTAGCCTCAAACCCTAGCACTGGATCTTTGGTATGTTTTCTGCTTGTACATGTGAATGTTATTTCACTTCTAGATGATTGTAATCTGCTGTCATATAAAAAATTAGAAGCTGATCTCTCGATTACATTTCATTTTTATGTTGTTTCTTGTCATATGTTGCAAACCCCATCACCAAAAAACAACACAAAAGAAACAAACTCTTCTGCATCTTCTGTCTAGTCTCTAAGAACACCAAAAAGGCTCCAAAATATAGTTTATTAAATTAAAAACGAAACAGGGCAGCAAAAGACCTATTTAGGGATCTTTCAGTGGTATCAGAGCTGATGATCCTGCCAGCCTGGGGGTCATCAGAATAATTCTATGCAGCGAGGCAGATTTGGCACCTACAGATATTACACACGTAGGAGGCCTAGAGTGGATTTAAATTTTGTCACAGAACCACCCTTTGAGACTAATATGGGTGATATACCTGGAGGACAGTGGAGCCCACCCAGACAGGAGAGATAGATTCCACTCAATCTTGATGAGATTATGAGGAGCTTGGCTGAAGCACAACCAAGAATTACTGAAGCAATCAACGAGTTACAGGGCACACTTGACAGAATGGATTTGGGAAATAATAGGGGAAGCCACAGGAGCCGTAGCAGGACAGTATCAGCTGCAGGAAGTAGGGGCAATAGTAGAATTCCATCTTCCCTAAGTAATGCATCCATCTCACCACGGAGGGACAAGACCCATACTAGGACAGCGGATAGGCCTATGCTCCCACGGTTCACCCCTAGAGATGTACCACCGTTGGCTGAGCCTCATAATGGAGTCACCTTCCAGGACACTGTCATGGCAGCCAGTGATGAGTGGGCACTTTTATCGCAGCATGTTAGGGATGCCTTTCCCTTACATCAGTACTGTATGCAGCGTAGGGATGCTAACCGAGGTCAGAATGACAGGTGGCCCAGACAACAGTGGAATAATGATCTGAAGAGAGCTACTGGTAAGCTCTCTATGCCCACATTTGATGGTGTTGGTTCTACCAGTGCACGAGCTTGGGTCCACAAATTGGACATCTATTTATCCCTGAATCCCATGACTGAGGATGAGGCTATACAGTTTGTTGTTTTACACTTGGAGGGAGTTGCGTATGACTGGTGGCACCATGGTTTGGTTACGCAAAACAATACCCTTATTCACTCTTATACTAAGTTCACCGAGAGACTGATTGCCAGGTTTGACAGGAAGGATATAGAACTGTATTACAGGGACTTAGCTCTACTTAGGCAGTCAGGACATGTAAAAACTTATATTAATGAGTTTCAGCGGATAGCAATGATGGTTCCTGAGATGCCTGATAGGAGAGTGGTTATGTTGTTTATTGAGGGTCTACAGGAGAGACTCAGGGGACTGGTTAAGGCTTTAAGGCTTGAGACATTACAGGAGGCCATTCAGCTTACCTTAGATCTTGACACTACTCCCCCATCCACTTTCCAGCAAAACAAAAACTTCACCAAGAACTCCAAACCTTTTCAAAAGACTTTTCAGTTTCAGCAAGGCAATACTTTTGCCCCAAAATTTGATCCGGAGTCTAGGAATGAGTTAAGAAGGAAGAAACTATGTTTTACTTGCAAGGAGCCTTGGGAACCTGGTCACCGATGCAGTGGAAAGGGAAAGGTCCATCTTATTGAGGTCCATTTAGATGGTGATGAGGACCATGTTGCTGATTCAGATCCAGATAATGAGTATGATGATCAGAAGACACCTCAGATTGAGTTAGATGTTCAAGAGGGTACTGATATGGCTGATGTTGTTGTGGCTGCGCTTTCAGGATACCCTAAGTTTGATGCTTTCAGACGTAAGGGTACTATTCAAGGGCAGCGTGTTGTGTGTCTAGTTGATACTGGTGCTACACACAACTTCATCAGTGAAGAGTTGATTGACAGGTATGGTATTACCCCAGAGGAGTTTTCTGGTTTTGGAGTGAAGGTAGCGGATGGAGCTATCTTAGGTTGCACTAAGAGAGTGCCACAATTGCGGATACAGATGAAGGACTACACCCTGATTGATGACTTCCATGTCTTACGGTTGGAGGACTATGATGTAGTTTTGGGTACACAGTGGCTGCAGGGTATTGGCAGGTACATTATTGATCATCGTAAGATGCAGTTTGAGTTCATGAAGGGTGGTAAGAAGACCATTCTGAGGGCATGTTCGGATGGAGTTCCTAAGGTGGTTTCTTCTCATAGAATGGAAACTATTTTCAGATAACAGGATATTATTTGGGCTACTCAATGCTTTGTATCATCTAGGAAGTCACCAGTGAAGGATGAGAGGACTTTGCACATTGATATTCAGACTATCTTAGATGAGCATGGAGTGGTGTTTGGAGACATTCCATCTTGTGTACCCCCTGATAGAGGTTTTGAGCATGTCATCGAGCTTGAGGATGCTAAACCAGTTATGACCACACCTTAGAGGCATCCCAAGGCTTATAAGGATGAGATTGAGAAGACCATCAGGGAACTTCTGGATATGGGGTTTATTAGAACCAGTTCTAGTCCATTTGCTTCTTCAGTTGTTCTTGTGAAGAAGAAAGATGGCACTCTGAGAATGTGCATTGACTACCGTGCATTGAACAAGAAGACCATTAAAAACAGATACCGCATTCCCCGTATTACAGAGTTGTTAGATGAGTTACATGGGGCAGTGTACTTCTTGAAGATAGATCTTCGTTCAAGGTACCATCAGATTAAGGTGAGAGAGTCGGAGATTCAGAAGACTGCTTTTAGATGCCACTATGGTCATTACGAGTTCTTGGTGATGCCATTCGGCCTCACTAATGCTCCTGCCACTTTTCAGTCTTGTATGAACCAGCTGTTCAACAGGCAGCTATGCAAGTTTGTTTTGGTGTTCTTTGATGACATCTTGATTTATAGCATATCTTGGGAAGAACACTTGTTACATCTTGAGGAGGTCTTGAGTATCATGGAATCATCATCACTATATGCCAAATTGTCAAAGTGTGATTTTGGGTTATCTGAAATCTTATATTTGGGTCATGTGATTGGTGTAGATGGGGTTAAGGTGCATCAAGAGAAGATACAGGCCATTGTTGATTGGCCACCACCCAAGAACATATCTGAGTTACGTGGTTTCCTTGGTCTATGTGCTTGATCTCATTGTTGGGATTAGAAAGGGTAGTGTGGAAGAAATCACAGTCAACTGACTAGATTTTTGATCACGGTGAGCAAAACAGTGGGAAAAGAAGGTCAAAATTGTATAATTTTGCCTGGCAAAGGTTGGATTTCCAGCTGGTAATTGGGTTCTTGCCCAATTTGTTATTGGTAATTCATCTTATGGCAGAACAAGTAGATTGGATCCACTGATCTGCTCCTACACCATCCTTCTCAGCTTGTATCCATTTTCTGGTTAGCAAACCAGCCTCAAACCCTAGCACTGGATCCTTGGTATGTTTTCTGCTTGTACATGTGAATGTTATTTCACTTCTAGATGATTGTAATCTGCTGTCATATAAAAAATCAGAAGCTGATCTCTTGATTAGATTTCATTTTTATGTTGTTTCTTGTCACATGTTGCAAACCCCATCACCAAAAAACAACACAAAAGAAACAAACTCTTCTGCATCTTCTGTCTAGTCTCTAAGAACACCAAAAAGGCTCCAAAATATAGTTTATTAAATTAAAAACCAAACAGGGCAGCAAAAGACCTATTTAGGGATCTTTCATAATTCGTTGTCTTTAGTTTCATTAAGGAGGAAGTCACCCAGCATATGAAGTTGATCGTCTATTATCGGGGGAACTCACCATCTTTAGAAACATAATGATCGTTGTATATGAATGACAGCCTTAACATGGTAATATTAATGTCTTCAATTAAGTCGTTTTTCCTCTTTTGACTAAGTCATATCTGACTTGTTTAATTTATATTGCTGACTTGTCTCAACAGGTCGTATTCCTTGATGAATGTTTGTTCTTCGATTCGAACCTTGTAATTGCTTCTAATTCTATTGCTGGAATACCATTGCTACTATATTTATGTTAAACATTGTCTTCAATTGTCTCCGCTTATTGATACAATTTGTTGCTCATTATAGAACCGGTCTTGTCTTAGTCGGTTGTTTACCACGAAAACATTTCCACATTCTTACGATGCTGCAAAGTCCCCATACGTGGGCTCATCTTGTATCATCGTAGATGTGATAGAAGTCGACCTTTGTTTTCCTTTGATAATGCGATGAATCTCCATCAAGCATATTATTTGATTTGAACTAAAGCTACATGGCACCATCCATAAATTTGTTAATGTATTAGAATTGTTTTCTTACTGCTCTTTAACTTATAAATCTTATTGCTCCCTTAATACTTTGTCACTATGCTCCATAGTAAAGTCACTGCATTAATCTTCATTGAAGTTGCTACTTATTTAGCTTGTGTAATCGCAGCCCATGGATTATCATTTATAAACATAAGTATCACTGTTTCTAAGTATTGTCTTTGACTTGCTATATTTGACTAGCTTTGTATGAGGACAATCATCTTGATCGCTGATTAATGACATTGATGACAACATAGTAATCTGAATTACATGGAGATCAATGATATATTTCCTTTCTTTGATTGCTATATTGAAACTTTTTGTCGTTTTTAATATCACCATAATTTTTTTCAACTTATTTCCAGTTACAATCACAACAAGAACCCGTTAAGGTCAGGAAATCAAAATACAATAATGCTGAAATTGTAACCCTTCCACTTTCTGATCACCAAGTGCCCAATATGGGAAGGTGAGAGCATACGGTGTTGAGGGAATCGTGAGAGTCAAATAACTAGAAATATTATAATGCTTGGGCGGCAAGCCAACCCCTTCCGCTTATACAACGGGTGACAAAAATACTGAAGAAATCACCTGGCAGTAAACCAGCCAAGGACAATCCAAGAAACTGAAATAACAGTCACTCAACCACTTATCCAACGGGAGGACTAGGAATGAATTAACAATCAACTCTACCACTTATGTAGCAGGATGACAGTAATACAAAATAAGATATAGGCCGCAAGCCAACCTCTTCCACTTGTGCAGTGGGAACAAATGAGAAATTTGAGAGGATAGCTGTTAGTACTACTGACGAGCTTTACAATTCATTACCGAGATTTCAGAATTTGAGAAATATTACTAATCTAAGATAGGCGGCTAGGCTAGCCTCTTCCACTTATGCAGTGGGACAGCAGAAAGCCAAAATGTTGTTGTTAGTACCATAGATGACACACTCGCCGAAAAGTCGGCGAGTTTCGAAAACTCGCCGAGTTTTTGAGCCTGGCGAGTAGATGTGACTTCTACTCGCCAGAAAACTTGCCGAGTTTTTGCCAAAAACTTTGGCAAAAACTCGGCGAGTCCGTGACAAAAACTCGCCAGCCTGTTTGCCTTAATCGAAAACGGCAAAAAACTATTTCATTTTTTGTTTTCTGATTGGGTTTTGGGCTGAGTAAGGGGAAGTTGACTTGGAGTGACTTGGAAGGTGATTTGGAGGGATTTTTGAGTGATTCCAAGTGGATTTGAAGGGGATTTGAAGGGAAAATCAGATTCCCAGGTAAGTTTTTTAATTTTTTTTCTATGCTTTTTTAAAACAATTTGTTTATTTTTTGTTGCATTTAAATTGATTAGAAATGATTCTTAGGTAGTCTAAATCATTTCCAAGTTATTTGCACAAGATTTAACACTAGATTTGACAAGTTTTGTTGAAATTTCACAATTTTTTTGAAGAATCTAGTTTTCAAAAAAATATTCAAACCCTACTTTTTAAAAAACAAAACTTTGAATGATGTCTAAATTTATTTAAACTAATGTAGATAGTTTGCTAAATTGTTTAACTAAAATGTTAATTTTTTTTTTCACTTTGTATGTGTAGGTTAAGTAAGCATTAATCATGGCAAGGGAGCAATGGCCACTAGATCCATGCCCATCTGGATATATAGGCACCCGTCCTAGAGGTGCTAGAGATGGGGCATGGAGGTATGCCTATGAGAGACCCGATCCTGGGTCAGTTATATGCATAAAGTGTGAGAAAATACTTCATGGAGGCATCAACCGCCTCAAATACCACCTTGCAGGAATAGATAGGCATGATGCTAGAGCATGCCCTAGGACCAATGAAGAAATAAAAGACAATGAATGCCCTACTTGCAGCTAGGGAAGAGAAGAAATTGCAAAGGGAGAGAGCAAAGCTAGCCATGAGATCAACCATAGCTAAATCTCAAGGTGTTTCTGTTGACCTTGAAGAGGAACAAGAAGCACTTGAGGGCATAGTGGGCTCTCGGCGTGGCTAACGTATCTGCAAACTCACCATCACCTCGCCCATTGCTTCTGCTTCCTCTAGTAGAGTACCTGGCACTGTTCCACTTCCATCACCACGATCAGGGTCCATAGGTGATTATTTTGTGCCCGGGAACACACCTGGAGCACAACCATCATTAGAGGCCACTGGATGGAATAAGGAGGTACATGAGAAAACTGACATTGCAGTAGCTGATTTTTGGTACTTCAACAACATTGCATTCAATGTGGCGAAGAATGCTTATTGGCTGAATTTGGTGACTGCTATGACAGTTTCAGGAAAGGCGTACAATGCCCCTTCTCCCAGGGATTTGAGTGGGAGGTTAGTAAATTACTACATAGTCCACTTGATTTCATTTTTAATTATTTTTTAGATTTCTTGTTTATTAAATCAAAATTGTGTACTAAGACCTAATTTCACTTTGCACTTACAGGTTGCTCACAAATGCAGTTGCTAGGGCAAGAGAAGTGATGGAGGATCAAAAAATTCAATGGGCAAATTATGGCTGCACCATTGTTTCTAATGGGTGGACAGATGGCAAGAACCACACCATCATCAATTTTTTGGTTGCTTGCAAGGAGAATGTAGTGTTCTTGAAATCTGTTGATGCCTCCAGCAAGGTGAAAAATGCAGAAACATTGGCTGGAATGTTGGAGCATGTCGTCATGAAGGTGGGGGTAGAGAATGTGGTGCAAATCATCACAGATAATGCAACAGCATATGTGTCAGCAGGTAGAATCCTTTTAAATTATCACCTTTAGGCATTAGCAATATTTTCATTTGTTGTGCCTTTGTTTTACTTGGTTGCATATTTCTTAAGAATAAATTCTTCTTTTGCAGGAAGAATCCTCCAAGAGAGGCACCCCACTCTTTTTTGGACACCTTGTGCAACACATGTCCTTGACCTTCTTTTGGACGACATAGGAAAACTTGAGTGGGTGACTCCAGTTGTGGAAGATGCAAGGAGGATCACCAAATATATATACAATCACCCTTGGGTCCTAAATTTGATGAGATAGCACACCCAAGGGAAAGATTTGGTGAGAGCTGGTGTCACAAGGTTTGCAACGATTTTCTTGAAGTTGCAAAGCTTTCTTGTTGCATTGACTTCTTTGAAACAAATGTTTGTGAGTGGAGAATGGCTTAACTCACCTTATTCAAAGAAGCCTGAAGGAAAGGCTGTCGCATGCATAGTCTTCGACAACCAATTTGCACAAAGGGTTGCAGAGATTGTGAAGGTTGTTACTTCAAAACTTTAATTTTTAAATTTTAGTTATTCTTGATTCATTCAAGTCTCTCATTACTAATTTGTAACTTCATTATTTAAATTTTGATCTTTTTGTAATTTGTATTTTTCAATTGTAGGTGTCAGAGCCCTTCGTTCGAGTTCTTCGCTTGGTGGATGGGGATAAAACCCCAATGGGATATCTTTATGAGGCCATGGATAGGGCCAAGGAGTCTATCAAAAATTACTACAACGAGGATAGGCTCAAATTTGATCCCATTTGGGAAATTGTTGATAGGAGGTGGAACAATCAGCTCCACCAACCCATTCATCCAGCAGGGTACTTCCTCAACCCTTGTTTTAGGTTTGGGGGTTCTTACTCAGATTCGAATGGAGAAGTCATGGAGGGCCTCAGTACATACATTGAGAGGATGGTACCTGATGTTGAGGAGAGAGACCTCATTGTGACTGAGCTCCAAAATTATGAGGGAGGAAGGGGTAAGCTATTCTCTTCAGAGCTGGCTAGGAGAGGAAGAACCACTCAAACCCCAGGTATAACATTTGCCATTTGGATTTTGGGATCTAAAGACTAAAATGATTGATAAATTATGTTTTCTCTTTTCTCTTTTCTTTCTAACTTTTCCATTTTATTTATTTTGCAAATGCTTGGTGGCAAAATTGGGGTGGAAACACCCCACATCTCAAAAAATTTGCCCTCAGAGTCTTATGTCAGCCTTGCAGTTCATCCAATTGTGAGCGCAATTGGAGCTTGTTTGAAGCAATCCACACGAAGAAGAGGAGCAAGTTAGCGCAGAAACGGCTCAATGACCTTGTCTACGTGCAATATAATCTTCGATTGCGCGTAAGGAAGGTAGAGGAACTAGAAGGTGGTCCAATTGACTTGGATGATATAGATCCTTACAGTGATTGGACATCATAGGAGCAACCTCCATTGTTTTCCGACACTGACATCACTAATTTGGAGAGGCGGGCTATGGAGGAGGGGGGTGGATTTGGTTTCAGGCTAGATGACATTGAGGAGGATGACGATGAGGATGAGGATTCATTGCCAGTGCCAGAAGCAGGTGGAGACATAGCTTCATCCAGGATGGAGGATGAGTCTCAATCAGCCATACTGAGCGAGGAGGCACAGTCACGCCCACAGCAGACTTATACGACTAGACAGTCTAGACCCTCTAGTTCTACCTCTCCCTAAATTTTTGCTAGAGCTGGGAAGAGGAAGTTGTAATTGTAATTTGTAATGATGTATTTACTTTTGTTTTTACGAAAACTATTTAGTAATTTACTATTCCAGGCTTCCAGGCATCAGCATTCCTCATGAGGATGCGATTTTGTAGACACTTTGCATTTAAATATATCTAGAATCAGCTTGTTTCTTTTGTTTTATCATTTATTGACTCATTGGATGCATCTTCCCATTAAATTTTGCAAAAAAATGCATTTTTTACTAAGTTTAAGCATGTTTTTAAGTTGCCGAGTTTTTCCGAGTTTTTGTAGAGTTTTCCCCTAGTTTTTTTGCCAGGGGCTTGGCGAGTCGAGCCGAGTCACGAGTAGTTCAACTATGGTTAGTACTATTAACCAGCATTACAATGAATATAGAATTCAACAACCAAGTGTTGATTAAGAGCTGGCAGCTACAACGAGACCACCAAACATCTTCTAACAACCGAATCAACTCACACTCTCAAAAACACACCCAAAATCCAACTTTCGAAAATCTGATATATAAGACAGCAGGCTGGAAATGCATAACCAGCAACACCAATCCACACCAAAATGCTCCTATCTCACTCAAAAATCACTCAAATCACCCCACAGCACACCCTAATTGACAATATATCTTAAGCAACCAAATACGAACTGAAAGACAACATCAACATGACCTCCAACCAACAACACACTTCCCAATGCACACCCTAGAGAAGTACGTCTAAACTGAAAGGTACAATCTGCATTATAAAATTGAAGACCCGAGATTAGAAGCTGAAAACTTACAAATAACATCGCCTAATGCATAGAAATATTTAGAGCCAATACCCAGAATCACCAGGAGCCCACACAGAGACCTAGGAGTGAAAATATGCTTCTGCCATGACGCCATCCAGCAACCAGGAAACACACAAAAACTCGCACAAAACAGAAAACCAACTGATGCAAACCATTCTCAATATGCTCTATCTATTCCCCTGAGTGAGAAATAGTCTCTTGTAATGTCCCCTAATTGGTTAACATAAGTTTTAACCGTAATTAATCAATTTCCAATATATTTATAACTTAACTAAATCGATTAAGAGACAAAACTATCTTAACATGAATCCAACCTAGGATGTTCTACCCTTTTTGTAGTCTATCAAGTACTAGCTATCTTACCATACTAAATAATTAATCCTATTTTTGATATATAAATCATTTACGCCTTTTAATTAATAAATACTTATTATTATCAACTAATTAATAAATACTTTGTTTTGGTGATTTAATAATATTTATTAATTTACTAATTAATTTGTAATGTCCCCTACCTGATTAACATAATTAATCTATCTCAATATACTAATATTGGTTGATTGAGAGACTAAACATAAAGTCAGACAGTGATATCTTTCAATTTATTGGTTATTAACAAGTACTTATGTATTTTCCTCATTAGACGATCCTCATTAGACAATTAATCTTGTTATTCTTGTTATTGACTATTTACTAAGAGTTCTTTCTAATTCTTATTGATCTTATATTATTATTTCTTTTAATCAAACATCTTTATATATATATATATATATATATATAAACATTTATTATGTATTAGCTTATTACCCTTTGTATGAATCCTTAATACTACCATTGCTTATTAATCATATATATTTATATATATAGTGCTAGTAAAGGCAGACATATCTGACACATGTCAGATCTGGTCTACCATTGTTTGCTGTCCATATTAATATGATTATTGAATTCTGCCTAAAGACATTTTCGGACTCATATATTAAGAAAATTCATATGAATGTAAATCATTATTCTTGTTCACTGATATTAATATTAAACGGGTCATTATGTTTAGTCCCGATTTATCAATAACCTGTAGCAATGTATCAATTCATAATTTACCTTATCCTTATATCTTATGATTATCATTTCAGTTTGATTGAATACGAATTCGTTAGAAATTGCTTGCCAAATCTATGCTGCGATTTATTTCATATTATCTAATCCTAGACATGCTGTATCTTACTGTATATTTAATAACAGATTATCATCAGATTTATATGCTTGAGAAATCTGTATGTGTGTGTATATATATATATATATATATATCATATTATGTCTATTCTAGTTACTGATTCAAAATATGGATCTTATTGCATTGTGATACAGTAGTTTCTATATTTTCCTTGGGGCGGGTGAGACATACCTGTGACGTCTTCTCCCTATATAGAGTTTGAATGCTTAATGTTGGTGATTTCGTATTTCCCCAATGGCTTTGCAGTGATGACTATACTTATATCTAGTCAAGATTCCCTATCATAATCATAACCCCAGGCACCCGGTATGTTTTTAAGTCACTCTCTTTCTTCCTCTCCAAAGGGAAAGTATATTCCTAATATTCAACAGCCGATAGCATTTCATAAAGTCGTGACTCTATGCGAAAACAATAGGTGTCTTTCTATAACCTTAATCGGTTACAAACCGATTAACAACACATTGTTTTATAAGCAAACCGAAGACAAATAGGATCGGTTATGTAGAACCGATACTAAACTAAATCGATCATGAAATAATAATTGATAATTATTGCAATCGGTTTCATAATCGATATTAACAAATCATAGTTAATTGTACATGAACTAATTCGAATATAATCAGTCAATAATCAAATAATCAAATAACTCAATATGATAGGAAATTCAATATGATTAATAGATTAAATAAGGTTGATTAATTTATCAAATGTGTAAGGTTAAGTTGGGTACATTACACATTCCGAGGTTGTGAGGCCATACCAAAAAGTGTCATACTCGTAACACAAGGAATTGTCAAAATTAATTGTGAGGGCATTAGTAATATTAATTGTATTAACAATATTAAATTCTATTAATAATAAAATGTGATTCACATATTACTAAATAATTTTTGTATAATAATTTTCAATATTAATTTGTGAATAATAATAATAATTTTTAATAATTAAATATTAATAAATATTAATAATAATATTTAATAATTAAATATTAATAATTTCAAATAATCATTTGTTGATTATATTAGTTTATAATAATAATTGTTTCATTTAGATTATAAATAACGATCAAGGAGGGGACATGACATCTCTCCACAGCTAGGTGCTATATCTCAAGCACGAACTTGACATAGGCTAGGAAGCTCACAACTTCGAAGCACAAATCTGGCACCATTCGGGCAGCACTTCGTTATACAAATTTTAATAGATACCAAAATGAGAGCCTAAGGCCTGTATTTATAACTTTTTTGCCAGCCAAATTCAAATTCAAATGCTCTCCAAATGCACCCAAACCAAATGCCATTCCATTTCACCCACATTTGGCGTTGCGTTTCATTTCATTGCCTTGCACAAGTTCGCCCAATTCATTTTCACCATAAGTCGCCATTTTTGATAAGTATAAGACATAAAATAATGTATTAAGTGGGCGCTCAAATATGACTTCAAAAATAAAAATACAACTAAGGCAATATACTTGGGAAATCACCCATTTGTATTGAGTTATAATTTAATCCCTAACACCAAGTCGATCCCTAGAAGTCAAACAAATTTCGCCTAGGCCATGGATAAAAAATACTTCCTCTTCCAAATGTTGAATTCTGCCAAAATGAACTGAGGCCAAGGTACTAAACTGCATTTTCGGAAATAGACACTGAGCTAAGCTGTCGACCACTGCTAAAAATAGCACTACCAAAAATAGTACTTACTATAAATAGGATACTGCTAAAAATAGTAATTGTTTCCAAATAGATTTTCTCCACATTTTGAGCAACTGTCGAACTTACTAAAAATAGTAAGTCCCGGAAAGGACTTCAGATTGGTTTGCATGTTATACCATTGCAGAGCTCTTAGAAAACCCAGAAAAACCCAGAGAACTCAGCTGGTTCTGCCTCCACTTACTAAAAATAGCAAGTCAGTCAAACTCCATTACTCGCTATGCATGTACCCTCATTGCAAAGCTTTCTGAAAACCCAAAAGGAATCCAAAACCCAAACTGAAAAACTCCAACATGCAAGCCTTCGAAAATGCAAAAATATCCTCCCAGAGGTAGGAAACCCTAATTTATGCTTCCGACTAGCCTACGAGTCTCCGGAATAGGCTAACGGTCAACTGCACTAATTACTGCCGAGAAGGGGACATTATATCATTCCTTAAATAAAGTTGCTTGTCTCACTCGAGTCAACCCTATACTTGCTCTTTAATCATGGGCTTTGAATGTTGTTTATTATTTATAAAGATAACACAAGGAGCTTTCTCATGGGTATGTCATATCCATTTACTTGTTTCGATCTAGTGACATGGTGGGGACATGACACTCTCATTGTTGTATCGAGAAATATATAATATGATTATAGACATTACACTTTGATAATAAAGAATATATCTTTCTGCCATATGTTGTGTTAGAGTATTGTTAATTGGTATGCTTTTGTTTCTATATTCTATTTACTCTACGTAATCGAACACGTTCCCTTCGGGAGTAAACATTTTGGCACTGCTGCCTATTCAAACCTAGAGATCTAAGTGTGATCGAGAATGGCAGAAGGCATGATGGTGGAGTAATGGGCCAACCAATTGAATCACCAAACTCATCTGAGGAAGAAGATGATTCAAGGCAGGACGAGTTGACACGGGACTTGGTGTACTTGTGGGAGGTGTCCGTCAACCAATACGTTCGACGGGAGGCTCATGAAAACAAGATCCCTGAGAGCATTGTACAAGACGCCCTGATTGTGAATGGCATCATCGATCATCTCCTTTCTAGACTACCAAGGTTGTTGGCACGTAACCTCATTGCCCTCTAGGACCTACGTGAGGACAAAAAATAAGAGTAGTGTTGGGAACAAATACTGCAATGGTACGAAGAGAGAAACCATAGGAAGAAGAGAGGGATACGAGTAGATGTCGTACCCTTGGCAATTAATGCCCCTACAACCAAAGAAAGGAAACGCATTGCAAACACTTAGGAGGAGAGAGGAGTCAGTGATAAGATCTCTCAACATCAAGGAACAAAGTGACAAATGGTAGCAATTACGGAGAATAGTTGAGGAGTCCCAAAGTCCAACAAGGAGCAAGAGAAAAAGTGTCAGTTGAAGCCACAGGCCAGAGAGACAGAGACCACACATGTGGACTGAGTGGGAGGATACCACTCTCAGACAAAGTAAACAAGGATCTCGCGGACTAGGCAGATAATCAATCCATACACTCAGTGTTGGATGAAGGGATTGACTCCACAGAAAGTAACCCGTCCATACAGTCGGTACGTAATGAAGAAGACAATGAAGGGACCTCCAAAGCGACGTTGCCAAGATTTTTGAACACAATTTGCACCACATTGAGATTCTATCCATAAGAGAAGAACTGAGAATAGGGGAGCCTAAGCCTAAGAGCTCAAGGAGGAGGGAACCTAGAAATGAGGAAGATAGCTGAGGTGTCGAGGATGCCGACAGTGGCCATGTAGAGGGCTCCTACATGGCCGAGAGTGCAAGAGAAGCATCAGAATGTGGTCGAGAGCGAAGCAATCTCGTCAGGTTCACTGCACATGATACATATCCACATAGAATGATGGTGATTCCCCCAGCAAGTCCGAGTGTGGAAAGGCGGAAGTTCCCAAAGTTCTCAAGGAATGGATTGAAGGATCCACTATGACATTGTAAGACATGTGAGACCATTTGGTTGGCTAGCGGTCAAGAAGATAAAGATTATTGGCTAAGGGCATTCCCTGCCACACTGCAGAGAGTGGCCATTGATTGGATCATCGAATTGGATGACAAACATATAGAATCCTGGGAAAAATTAAAGAAGGCATTCCAGAAAGAGTTTAAGTTGTTAAGGGATGAAATTGAAACTGTGGCAGAAATCTACAACACTGAGCAGGGGAAAAATGAAAATGTATGAGCTTACGATTGTAGGCTCAAGGAGTTGTTGGGCAAAATGGAGAACTCGCTGGCTGATGGGTAGAATGAACGATGGTTCATTGAGGGGTTGATCCCCTCGTTGACGAAGAAAATGAAGGTGATACCCCCATTGTCATACGACGATGCTTACAATCGAGCGATGGACATCAAAAGTGAAAACAAAACATCTCGAGGAAAGAAGAAAGCCAGTTATGATGACGGTATGGAGAGCAGCAGCGACGATAAAACTAAAACAGTACAAGCCCTCTGATGGGATATGCTGAGCCTGAGAATGATGAAGGAATTGAAGGCTAAAAAGGAGAACCTTAAGGAGAATAAGGAAATGTGGTACATCGATTGTAAAGTAGGTCACACAAAAACAAGCTGCCCCAAGAAGTTGTTTTACGACTTCTGTCAAGTATTGGGACATTCTATCAAGGAATGCATCCACAACCTGAAGACAAGAAGAACACAACTGTAGGGGAAATTGCTTGGGCACATAGTATGGAAGGAGGGGGCTGAAGACAAACCTTGACAAGGTAGGGGTCATTATTCAAATGGAAGCCCTGGAGAACATAACTAGAGTAAAGTCATTCCTCAGGCATGTAGGCTACTACTAGCGGTTCATAAAGAACTATGCACAAATTTCATACCCACTAGACATGTTGACACGAAAGGGAGAACTGTTCATTTGGGCAAATGAATAGGAGAAGGCATTCAATGACTTAAAGTCCAATTTGGTGAGTGCACCGATCCTAGCATACCCGGATTGGGACAAAGAATTTCATGTGCACGTGGATGCCGCCAATTATGCAATTGGGGCCACATTGGTACAAGTGGGCGTACAGGGATTGGACCATCCAGTTTTCTTTGCGAGCCACTTGATTTCCAAAGCCGAAAGAAATTACCGTACGACGAAGAGGGAGACGGTGTGGTGTACTCTGTATAGAAGTTTTGCCACTACCTAGTGGCAACGCCCTTCACGTTCTATGTGGACCATTAGGTATTGATGTACCTTGTAAACAAGCCCATCATCCAAGGGAGGGTGAGCAAGTGGTGGCTACTGTTGCAGGAATTCACCTTTACCATCATTGTGCAGCCAGGGAAGAGTCATGTAATTGCTGACCAGTTGTTGTGGATTAAGTTGGGGGAGCCACTTGGTAGGGTGAATGAGGACTTTCCCACTGCTCACCTATTCCAAAATGTTGCATTGCCGCCATGGTATAAGAATATCGAGGAGTACTTGTCCACTTCCACCTTCTCGAGGGATGTGCCACTGAGTGAAAGAAGGAAACCAGCCCTTAAGAGTAAAACCTTCCAACTAATTAACAGGTTGTTGCGCAAGATGGGTCCAAACCAAGTATTGTGGAGGTGCCTGATACAAGAGTGTTGAAGGAGTCTCACGAAGGGTTGGCAAGAGGCCACATGGGACCAAATGCCATTGCACATAAAATACTGTTGGCGGGACTGTGGTGGTTGACACTGCACATAGACGCCCACGAGTGGGTGGTGGGGTGCAACACTTGTCAAAGAGTTGGCAAGCCACTAAAATGGGACTTAATGTTGTTATTCCCTTTGCAGATACAAATTTTGTTCGAAAGGTGGGGCCTTGACTTCATTGGACCACTAAAGATGAGCCATATGCATCGTTGCAAGTACATTGTAGTGGCAACAAAGTACCTCACGAAATGGGCAAAGACCAAAGTAGATCCGGACAATACTGCCATTTGTACGACAAGGTTCATCTATGAACAGATTGTGACACGGTTCAAAATTCCTATCCAAATCACAGTTGATCGAGGTGTGCATTTTGTGAACCATGTCATTCAAGCCATGACGACAGAGTTCAAAATATTTCACAACCTCTCTAGCCCGTACTACCCTCGAGACAATGGTCATGTCAAGTCCACAAAGTCCTCATTTCTATCATATATAAGTCATGCAGTGTTGAGGAGGAAGACTGGGAAGAAAGACTCCTGGCCGTATTGTGGGCATACCACACTACGTATAAGGTGACAGCAAGACACACTCCATTCCAACTCATGTACGGGCAAGAGGCGGTGGTTTTGGCAGAATACATTGTGCCCAGTCTGTGAATAGCTGTGGAGAACCATCTCCGAGACACCAAGAGCCTGAAGGACCATCTTTTGAATCTCACCAAGCTGGATGAGCAACGGGTGATGGCACAATGGGTGACGGAGGTTGTCCAATGCCCATGGAAGGAGTGTTGCTCGATATAAATTCTCATGCTGAAAAGCATCCATCAAATTATAAGGAATCACCAAAATCAAAAGAATGTGAAGCGGTCAATTTCTTTAGCCCTTGCCAAGTTATCAAAATGATTTCTGATTTGAAAATTCATATCACCATCCCATCTCAATTTGCTCAAAATGATCTATTCATGTCACCGTGAATGATATGCATCTGAGTTTGTTTGTCTTTGCTTGTCTTCACATTAGGAAAGAATTCCTGAACAATAATATGGTTCCACCTATAACAATATAGTGACACATACAAATAGAATTCTCGCTTTCATTCATGTCTCTGTTGGAAAGAAGAAATGAAGTGGCAGAATTCAAAAGGATCTTTTATAAGATAACCTTCCAATCTCCAAAATACATCTCCAAAAAAATTGATCCAAAATATTGCCACACCTAAATACTCTTGTCCATGTCTACTTGATAAACTTTGAATTTTTTTTTCTATGAAGACTTCACAATTTTTAGAAACAATCTTTAAACCCAAATGAGAAATCAGGCAACCAAGGTTGCACACATCTATGACTCGTGAAACTTCACAGGCTAGCAAGAAAACCAGCTTTGATACCACTGTAAGATCCCCTAAGAAATCTTCCCAAACTTTTCCCTCTCTTCTCAATAATTTTGTCAAACAGTTTCAGATTTGCCAAGGATGGATGATAAACTGAATTGATTTGTAGATAACAATACTCAAAAAATTACATATACCAATCTAAAATAGAGTTTGTTGCAATCAGAAAATAATCATTGTGCACCTTATTATCCATGTTCAGCTCTTACTCTTGAATTTGCAGAAGTTTTCAATGTTCAAATTTTTAAAATCTGGAAATTTTTCTTCAACAAAGACCTCACAAATTTCACCTAACTCCAACAGTAAAAACTGATGTGAAATTTAATGTGACTTCGCCAATCATCAGCTAGGAAGGAATCTTTCACCCCTAAAACGGATCTTCCCAAGCGGGTTTGCATCCTCAAGAGGCTGAGATGGAATAAGTTCAAATCTCGTGAACCATGAAGGTTTCAATCAAGAAGGAGAATAAACTCAACACGAATCTCCATTTAGCTTCTCACTGCTCTTTTATGACCTTCTGGGAAACTCTGAATTCATCCTTTCAGCTTCCCTCTCTATTCATATTTCCCTTTCTTGTTAATTTCTCACTTTAGCTGGAAAATAATAAAGTGGCCCTCATTAACATAAAAAGTGGTCACTTAAAACTTAGGAATCAATGACCTTATTAAATAATTAAAACATAATTTTAATTATTTAATTATATTTTTAGACCATGTAAAAGGGGATATTACAGATGCCCTTATGGGCAGATGTATGAAGATCTTATGAGCATACTTTGGAAGGACTTGTAGAAGATTTTGAAGGAGATTTAAGGCAAACCTTTCAAGGTGCTTTATATCAGATTTCAAGGAAGATTTGTGCAGATTGGTGAGAGCGGTTTTTGAGAAAGACAAAGGCTTTGTTGTGATTGGGGTTGGTGCCTTCTACCAAAAAAGATTGGTGTCTCTTGTTGAGTTGTTGCTTAGTTGTGTGGGATTGGTGTCTCAAGTGGGTTGGTGTCTACAAAATCATTTAAGAGTGGATTAGAGTCTTCTGTGGGTTGGTGCCTACAAATCATTTAAGAGTGGATTAGTGTCTCCTATGGGTTTGTGCCTACAAAGTTGTAAGAGAAGCATTTATATAAGAAATATTTTGTCATGGTTTTCTCTTGTTAGGGTTTCTACATAAATCATGTGTTCTTGTGCTGCATAATTGTTAGATTCTATGCGATTTGATATTGTGCAATTGATATTATTGTGGTTGTTAGTTTGAAAAGTAAAAGTTATCTTTACTGATTCACCCCCACTCCCCCCAATGTGAGCATGCATTCATTAACAAGGAATTGAGATTTTATTACAATGAAAGGAGGGAAGATTGGAATTAGGCAGAAATCATTGTAAGTCAGTAGGACACAAAGGTATCTCGAAAAGATAAGGAGGTGATGGGACAAATTGATAGGGATCAAGATCAAGTCCTGTTTGAGAGGCTTGTCCAAGGAAATTAAAGGTTAATAGATATGATAGAATAGTTGGTCGTGACTATGTAGAATAAGAACTTGTTGAGAACACACAACATTGAAATTAGCTCATTAGAAGTAAACATTCACCAAGTCACCCAAAGGCCAGTTACTAGATTTACCTCGAGGCCTCTCCAAACTAATTTTATTCGTAGGGAGGAGGTACTAGTTGAGTCAAAAATTCAGACTTCCATTGTTGATGACATACAAGCTAGTTACATGTAATATAGACTCCTACCACTTGAAACAAAGGAAGCCATGACACTCACAAATTGTATGAGCTTGAAGAAAAACAAGGGTTGTCATAGAGAAGAGACAAGACAACAATCAAATCAACAAGATCTCAAACATGCATTGAGAAAGTCGACCTTTCCCACATTTGATAGATCAAACAAGTGTGCTGCACACTCCTAGATTCAAAAGTTGGATCACATCTTTATCTTTGCAACCCATGATGAAGGACAAGGCCATCAAATTCACCACTCTTCATCTCGAGGGTGTACCATTGGTGTGGTGGTACCACAAACTGATCATTTTGGGGCACTACCACATTCATTCGTATGCAGAGTTTAGTGACAAGTTAATCGAGAATTTAACAAAATTGATCCAAAAATCCACACTTTCGAGAGCTATTTCATCTTAGATTTGCAGTTGATTCCTATGTGCCTGATTTTCAGAGACTTTTAGTTTTGGTACTTAATGTTTCCAAGAGGAGGATGGTGCTTTTATTTCTTAAGAGCTTAACTGAACCTCTCAAAGGATTAGTTTGAGCCTTCAATCCTATATCTCTACCCGAGACCATCGAGAGGGCTTTGAATCTTGAAACTTCAGCTAATAGGAGCAGATTTCAGCCTATAGGACAACAGGGATCAACACCTTTTGGGCAAGCAAAATCGGCACCTAATGGATACCCTTTGACAAAGAATTATGGACAGAAAAAAACCACTAATTTTGGGCAGCAAAATAATCCATTGCAACAATGTTATCAAAACAAAGAATCTTTTAAATTCACCAAGGAAATTGAAACAAGGAATGAACTTTGTAGAAAGAAGCTTTGCTTCACATGTAAGGAGCCTTGGGAACCAAGCCATAGGTGTCTTCCAAGGGGACAGGTGCACTATATTAAAGTATTATCCAATGAGGAAGAAGTGGAAGAATGCAAAGAGTTGGGAAATGCAGAAATTACTAAACAGGAAAAGATTCCCAATAGTACCCTTGCTACACTATTAGGTGCACCTTGGTATCATCCTTTTAGAACCTAAGGAATGGTAAAAGGACACAGTGTGATAGTATTATTGGAAAGTGGGTTAACCCAAAACTTCATTCATGAGAGTTTCATAACATAGAAATGACCACCAACACAGGGCTTTCAGGGATTCAATATTACTATGGTGAATGGATTAGCTGTACCATGCACTAGGTGGATAAGGGAATTAAACATTTCATTCGGTACCCGTTCAATCACTAATGACTTCTATGTAGTAGGCATGGGTGAAATATATATGGTTTGAGGGGTATAATGATTCCATTCCCTTAGAGAATTCTCACATAATTTCAGAACCATGGAAGTGAAATTCTATCATGATGGCAAGGAGATTTTACTTCATGGTATGACCAATGCTGTACCTATGCTAATGGCAGCTAAGGACATGGAGAGAGTTTCCTATAAAGGAAAAGTAGAGTGGGAAGCTCATGATTAAATGCAGAATGTATCTACATCCAATGCCAAGAGATCTTATCATGTGGATAGTCAGCTTATTGTGGACAAGCGGGTAATGGATGATTTTGAATACATAAATTTAAATTAGAGTTAAAATACGTATCATAGATCCCAGTGGGATTGAGGGGTAGTGCCCCTCATAGGGATATGGGGACAATGTCCCCAACAGGGTTGAGGGGCAGTGCCTTTCATGGGCCCCAAAGGGGTCAAGGGGCAGCACCCCTTGTACGGGCTGGGGGCAACACCCTGATGAGGTCGAGGGGCAGCCATTTTCAAAATTCTATCACTTACAAGAAAAATTATTTGTTCCTCTTTTTGTTTACAAAAATGTTTCAAAAATCATATAAATTTTTTAACAATATAAATTATGGTGAGAAAACCAAAGATTACTGAGTTAGACGAGTTTATAGTGAGTTTTTGGCAACAAACATGGATTTTTTCAAAAAATCCCCAACGAGTTTTTAGGCAAATAGTTGTAAAAACTCAGCAAATAGTTGTGAAAATTGTAGATGTTTATCTCGCCACCAGCATTATATTTACAAAAATCACAAAGCATTTGCGATGTTGTCCAACAGATAAGACTGACAAAACTGAATAAGTATCAACTGCAAAACCATGTGGTTTAATAGCTCAAGTTGTTTCATATTAATCTACATATAGAGCTAGTTTCTTTTTCTTCTTGGATATATGGAGCAATGCAACCATGATGAAAACATATTAATACATTGATCCACATATCCATTTTTATGCCTTCAGGTGTTCATTGCAATTGCAAAAGGGAGCTTCATGTTTCTCTTGCAAAGCATCTCAATATTGATGAGATCAAGGTGCTTAGCCAACAATTTTTACGTTATGTAGTGGCCCATTTAACACAAAGCAAGCAAGGACAACTTATTCAAACACAAAATAGAATAATTGGACATTCATGTGACCCAAGGGTATTCTGACACAAAAGGTGCCTGTATGGGTTAGAAATGATACTGCAATTTATTTTCTATTTTGGTAAGAGTCTTTCTCGTCTTTATGCTTTGGCTACTTTCTGTCCCTCTTTGTTGGATCAACACGCATCTTTCTTGTACCAAAACAGTGCTCCCTTTTGGCTGAAATATGAATTTTCACAATGAAATTCCAATTATTTTGTCCTTAAAAGCTGCTGTTTTGAATATTCAAGGCTATGTTGAGTCTTGCCAGTCACCTTTGTTAAGAATATACCAAAGATAGCTCCAAATATGCTAAGAAAGAACGAAACCATCACTGTTTGCTGTTGTGTTTTACTACAAATTACCACTGTTCACACTGTAATCTCTGATGTTTGAACTATATGAATTAAATCCTTTGAAAAGACAAGATTTCCTGTTTTAAGAAGATGAAACCTGCTATTATTTTAGGGTGACAAATTTCTGTTATTTTGAGATAATTCTACCATGAATCTGCAGTTTTTTGTGATTTAAGTATATCTATCCACAAATAACAGTTGGCCAGAAAAAAATTGCACGTTTTATTTGATATATCTGCTCTTTCTTTTTAAATATTACAACCCTGATATGATGTATGCAGAGCTTTATTTTTTATGTAACACAATGTTCAACTCATTTTTTTTTTTCTTCTACAGGATAAGACTTTCAATGGATAAATTCCTGGATGCATTTGATCCTATTGCATCAGCAACTCCAAGGGGATTGTTCTGTTTTGGAAATGGAGAGACTGACTCATCTTCTGTGCGTAGTTCATTGGATTACAACATTGTCTTTTCTATTTAGTTTTTTTTAACTGTTCAGGTACAATCATTAGTAGATATATGCACCCAAGAATCACAATGAACATATTTTTCTGTCTATGCAGGAACTCCCTTTTGAGTGTGCTCCCATTTCTACAATGATGCATGTGATTGACTTTCTTAATGTATGATTACCTACCTTTTCTATAATTACATATTGAACTCAAATGCAGTGAAACTTTCTATGGCATGATATGTATGTATCATCTTTAAAAGTGTGCTAGCATGTATATGATTACATATGACCTTAAATGCAATGAAAATTTCTTTGACGTGATATGTGTGTATTATCCTTAACAAGTGTGCTGATATGTTTATGTCTAGGAGGTGAGAGATGAGCTGCGAGGTGTTATGGCAGAAGATGCTTTAATACTTAAAAAGGAAGAATTTTGGGACAGAAGTATGGAAAAGCAAGAATATTCATCAACAGGCTGGCAGGAAGGAAAAGATAAACTTAATATGACCCCTATAACTCCTTCACCTTCTGCAATGGATGCTTTCTTTGACTGCTTTAATGGATCTCTGGACTTTCAGAAGAAAATTCTGTCACATAGAGTTGATGAGAATATTCTGAATGCTGATGACAAGATGGGAACTTCTGCAAAAAATTTCATCAGACCCACTCTATCAGGTTTGCACAAAAACTTAAGAATGATTTTAAGGGAAAATTCTAACCATTTCTTTGTTTCATAGAACTTATGGGGTTCGCATTTTGTATGGTTTCAACTTTCATTTACTGAGTTCAAAGTGTAATTTGTGGAGTAAATTAATCTCTATATTAATAAATCAAATTTCAACTGAGGTGTTAATGTTGCGGATGTTAAGATTTGTTTTGTTTAGTCCAATAGGGAAATTCAGAACTAAAACAGTTGGTGAGTTCAATGAGCTTCTGTGAGGAGCATATTGGGCCAGAAACATTAGATGTGATAAGAGCTTGAAAAACTTAAATAGTAGTGCTTATTGGATAGTTTTATTCCGAGTTGAGCTGGCTATTTTTCCCAATAGGTACACCTATTCAAGAAACCACTATCATTTCAGTTAAGGATCTCACAGGAAGCTGTTAAACTATGTCACAAATCTTAAGGGGATTTTTAACATGTTCCAACAATCTCCCCCTTAGTATTACCTGAGGGGATTTGAACCTGCAAACCCGCTCTAATACCACTCTTTGTAATAGACACGTCTATTAAGAAATTACTACACCTTTTAGAATATAACCACTGCCTTCTCATAATGAATCTCTTCCTCTTATGAATTACCGAACAAAAAAAAAACTTGGGCGATTTGATCCTTATTAATAAGCTTTTAACTTGGGTGCCTATTAGAGAAGTCGGCCAGGTTTTATTTAATTTATTTTTTACTTTCCTAATATTGGTCGAACATGTGGCAAATGAGATTTTGTCTTAGCACTGCCTTAATAAGATTGCTGCTCCTTGTCTTATTTAATCCCTGCCCCTTAAATCCATTTCCTAGCATTTTTCATAGGTGCGGTCGGCCAGTAATGTTCATATTGCTGAGAGGGCACCAAAGTATGAGCATAATCGATTTGTGGCCTTGGTACAAAGTTGGCCTTAGTATGAAAGTGGCCATAAAACTTGTAACAACTCAGTATTCAATTTAGCACTGTTATAATAGAAGTCAGTCATCTTTTTAGTCTTCAATACATTATTGTGGTTTCAATTTACATTTCTAAACCTAATGCATGAATTATTATTAGCAATACATTTGACATTTATTATATTCAGTCCTATCTCAATTCTCTTTCCTAATCCTAATGAGGGATGGGGATTTACTGTCATAGGGTGCTGACACCAACTACAAAAAGGCTCCCTCAAGGCCCGGGACCATGTCCCTACCCATCTTGGGCTCACCATCACTTGTGATGGGTTTACTCGCCTTTCCCTACACACACCAACCTATCCCCTCATAGATGAATTAAAACTAGGCCAATAATATAATAATCTTTCATGTATTATGAATGCATGTGTAATATTCCCCTTAATTTTTTTTTATTTTTCAATAGCAAGATTACAATCACACCAATCACCCGTTAGGGTTAGAATAATGAAATCCAAACAACTGAAGGGAACCCTACACCTTTTGATCACCGAGAACCCAGACTGGGAGGGTGAGAGCATACAGTAGGAGGGGATCATTAGTAATAATTTGCTGAAGTGCTGAGTACAACAATGGGCGGTAAGCCAGCCCCTTCCGCTTATCCAGCGGGTGAATCAAGAAGCTTGGCAGTAAACTAGCCAAGAGAACAACACTCCCAGAACACGAATCACTCAACCGCAATGTTTTAGCGGGAGGACTGAACACACCAAACAAGCTCAAAACTCAACCGCTTATGCAGCGGGAGGATCATTACAACAAACATCACTCAATTGCTTATGCAGCAGGAGGACCATTACAAACAGATATCACTCAACCGCTTATGCAGCGGCAGGATTGAGTAACAAATAGAAAAATATAGGCGGCAAGCCAACCTCTTCCACTTTCCAGTGGGAATGCTTACAATCCAGAAATGGTTAGTAGTACTACTACTTAACCTTACAATATAAAATAGAGAGATAGAATAGAGAAGTAATGTTGTCCAATGCTGATAAATTTTTTTAATCAATTACTAACTCCCAAAAGATCCTTCAACATGAATTTATGAAATCCTAGGATCAATAATACGCAGACCAGCAACTTCAAGAAACTAAGAAATTCTCTCTCCAAACTCACCCAAAAACACCCCAAATCACTCCCAAAACAACTAACCTACTCACACTACGAAAGGCACTCCCAAACACAACTTCTGGAAATCTGTAATTTTATGATAGCAAGCTGAAAACCCACCAAATCACTCATATCTTTCTCTATACTCAACGGAAAACCCCCAAACTAGATGCAAATGAAAGATACAAAGAAGGCGATAAGGATAGAATAGATAAACAACAACTAACAATGCCCCAAACCCAAGACACACAACCCAAAGCACCTCCAACATAGGGCGTACCAAAGCAAAAGTTCAATTTGCAAGATAAATTCCAATACACCACGAAAACCAATGCAAACTTACAGGAAGAATCGCCTAGGACATCGAAAACCAAGGAGCCAGAAGCAGTAGGAGGTCACACGGAGACTTAAGCCTAAAAATATGCTTTAGCCACGACTTCCCCAACAGCCTGGAAACACACCAAAACTCGAACTACAGCAAAACCAGCGATTCCACACTTCAACAAACTCGCAAATCTAAAAGGACAAGTAAAACAGCTAGGTACTGTCTTGCAAGTACGAAACTGCACTTAGCTAGGAGGGCTCACTTCGAAGCTTAGATTTCAATTGCCAAACCGGCAACATAATGATGCAATTTTTCAAGATACCCAAAATGAGAGCCCAAGGCTCTTATTTATAACTTCTTGCTCCACCAAATTCAAATGCAAATGGCGCCCAGACTCAATTGAAATTCATTTCATTTCATTTCATGTCATGTCCTCACCTAGACATGGTGCTGTAATATCCCCACTTTGAAATAGAATTTAATAATAAATGATAATAATATCCCCACTTTGAAATATAATTTAATAATAAATGATAATAATAAATTATAATAATAAAAATAAAATATAAAATGATATAATTAAATATGATTAATAAAAAATTAATTAAGTTAATGAAAAGTCAAAAGACATGAAAGGAAAAGTTGTGACTCCCTCAACAATGATATATAAAAGGGAGAAGGAAACCTTATTTGAGAGGGGGGATAATTTGGTGATGAGAAGTGCAGATTTGATTTAAATAATAAGTGCAGATCTGATTATGAAAGGTTGTGTCCCTTTCAAATGGTAGAAATAATGAAGAGTTACACTCTTTCAAAGGGTGCTAATGGTGAAAGGGTATGTCTCTTGCCAAAGGGCATACATGATGAAGAGGTGTGACCTCTCCCTCAAATTGAGAGATATAAAGGGAAGGAATCAAAAGCATCTAGTGACATCACCATTGATAAGATCAGATCAGAATTGTTATCAAGTTACAGGAAGTAACATTTGTGTTCTTTTGGTATGCCTCCCAATCTACAGGCGACATCTACAGTGCGAACTCCAACCGCAGGCTACAATCTGCGTACAGGTAAGAGGGGTTAAGAAGTCTTAAGGTATAGATGTGTGTAGACGTGTGTGCCACACACACACATATGCATTTTTATGAATACATATATCTCTAATGATTACTTATATGAATGTAGCAATAAAGATAGGAATCTATGTAGAATATGTATGTATATTTAGGATCATTAGAAAGATTAAAGAATATGTAAATGAAGACGTAAATTATGGAATGGAAAACAGTAATGAATTATAAAATGTAATATTAATGTGATTATATGATGAAGGTTATAGGGAAGAAATTCCCTTAGCCTAATGGAGGGATTATGATAATCCCTGGAGGGTAGTATATACTGAATATCTATATGCATATATATGGCTTGGTTGACTAAGTTCATCCAAGAAGAGACGGATCTGGCCGGTCCCCTCTGAGGACTTGGATGATGGGATGCATCATCCAAGGCAAGGAATTGACATAGGGTCTTCCTTGGATGGCTTGTTTGCCCTCTCGGGTAAACGGTTAAATGCAGAAAGTAAATGCAGAAAGTAAATGCACAGAACATAATGGAAATATATTAAATAATCAGCCTCTATATTAATTCCACAGTCCATATACAATAAGTGCTTATAACATTACATCTGACACCACTAACATGATCCCACTTCAAAGAAAAGGTACACAATATATAATACCCGAAGGGGTGCGACACAACCGTCGCAACTCCAACTACCTACCCGTCGGCTAACTAACTGACCGTCGTAACTCGTTATTACCGACGACAACATAAACATAATATAACAACATAACATAATGATTATTCCCGTCAACATCATCCCCCCCAAGAAAAGAAGTCGACTTCGACGACTTAATACAAAATAGAGATGAACGGCAGGAACTACTGATGCCAGTCGGGCCCGGATCTTATACACTTGCTGCGTCCTCGCCTGAAAACCCTTTTCTGCTACCATCCGATGCTCAAGTGCGGATTTCACCAATATTGCTTCCTTTGCCATCACAGTCCTCCTGTGCTTAACCCAAACTTGTCTGCAAAACACGTTTTTCAGTCTCAGCTTCCACCAACTGCTACTCAATTGATACTATCTCCCTAGCCAATTTGTCCTCGATAGCCACCCGTGCTGCTCTCCCGGCATCCAACTCCTGGGTACGCTGAACTAAGTCTCACGCGACTATTGCCTCCAACCTGGTGTTCAGCTCCTCCCGAGCCCTCTGTGCATCCACCAAGGCAACCTCACGTCCAACCGAGACATACTCTGAGTTCCTCAAAGCGTACTAGTCATGCCTGGAGGTGGCCACAATCCGCTGGCACAAATGCTAGGAGGCACCTCAAATCCTCCATCACACTCCCCAAAGGCTAAAAACTGAATTGAATAACTCCCTGGTGTCATACAACTGCGCGGACCTACAATGCCTTCCCTCAAACTCTGTTTGTTCGCAACCTCCAAATCCGTCTCCCTCTACGGCTTATGGCTTCCCTGCCAATGCTTAGCTGCAGGCTTCTTTCTCACAATACGGAAAACCACAACACTTCTCATGGTCTTCTATAGCTCAAAATAAACTGGGGGTCTGGGGGCAACACCCCCAGCGGGGTCGAGGGGCAGCGCCCCTCGCGGGGTCTGGGGCAACGCCCCAGCGGGGTCGAGGGGCAGTGCCCCTCGCGGGGTCCTGGGGCAGCGCCCTTGCCGCCAACACCAATTTACAACCTTCAGAACCCCACGAAAGTCCATGGCGCGCATCATTTCTGTGATATTTTATGATGTCAAAACCCTTCTTCTACACTCCAATATTTTCAGTGTCTAGGCTCCAGATGTCATCGAATCATTTTTCAATCCTTCGTCGTCTTTTTTTTTTTTTTAAGGCACTGTAATGTCCCCGATGGCACCCCGGCCATACAACCTCCCTGTACGGTCAACAACAGCACTGGCACCTCCAATCGTGCGGCCACCTTCTCGTGCGGTCGACACCCTTATCGTACGGACACACCTCCGGTCAACAACAGCACTGGCACCTCTAATCGTGCGGCTACTTGGTCTACCTGTGGCGGTCGTTTTGCCCTTACGTGGCTGTGTGGATTGTGCGGGCTTGGTCTCTTTTTTTATTTTTCCTTTTGCGGCTGCTGCGCGTTGGTGTGCATAACCCTTGCTGTGTGTGTTGATCGGGCCGTGCGGTGCGTCTTCCTCCTCCTTTATCCCTTGCTGTGCGGCGGTGTTTGGTGTTGTGCGGTGGTCGGGCTGTGCGGTGTGCGGTGGTGGGTTCATGTCTCGGCAACAACCTTCGGTGGCTCCCACCGCACGGTGTGACTGCCGCACGATGGTGTCACCGTCGGTGGTTCCACCGCATGGTGGTGTCACCGTCGGTGGTTCCACCGCACGGTGACACCACCGTACAGTGGCCATTTTCCCTTTTTCTTTCTTCTTTTTTTTTTTGACCGTACGGTTGCTGTCGTACGACCGTGCGATTTTTTTCAAAAAATTTTTAAAAAATAAAAATAAATTTCTGATCGTACGGTCGCCTGTCATATGACCATACGTTTCTTTCTTTCTTCCAACCGTACGGTCATCTGCCGTACGGCCCCGTACGGTGGTGTTTTTTTTTTTCACAATTTTTTTTTTTTCTCATCTCCTAATTTAGTTGTCTTAGAGAGTTGTCTGCTCGGGTCCCCTGTCTCTGGGATTGCCCTTCATCCTTCTCGGTTTTCCTCGCCCGAGAGTCGCCTGTTGTGGTCCTGTGCCTCTTGAGTCGCTTGCCTGGCCTATCAAGTCCCCCTCCGGGCTCTCGGGTGTCTGTCCGGCCTCTCGGGTCCCCTGCGCGCTTCGCGTGGTAGGGTTTCAATTTGGGCCTATTGGTGGCAAGTTTATTTTCAATGGCCATCGGAAGACCTGGAACCACAAATTCTACAGGGACCACGACCTCCTTCCCGTACATAAGAAGAAGAATAATAAAGATTTTGAAGACTGCGGTCTTCCATACAGGGTTCCAATCGTTGCCAACACTCTTCGGATTATTTACGTCGCCAGGGTTTGGGGCGTCTCCCTTCCAATATTCTTTGTATTCCGGCAGGTACACCTCTGTTGGTTGCTCTGGTTCCTCTACTTCGAGCCTGTAGCTTTGGAACATTTCATAATCCTCCATTTGCCAGTGGAAGAGCCCGTTAAGTGAGCATACCTCATCTTTAGAACATCCCTTCAATTCGAGCACCCCTTCACTATTCGGCTCCATCGCGTTCTTGCCCTTGCTTTCATCGGGACCCCCTTCCCCTTTATTAGAGTCCTCTGAGTTCGAGTCCGAAGAGGCGAGCTCTTCACCAACATCTTGGGTGTGTAGGTCAATGGTATATTTCCGCCCTCCCTTCTCCATGGAAAGTGTATTTTTCTTCCAGTTGTGGTTTACCCTCGCGTTGATCAACCACGCTCTCCCCAGGATGGCGTCATAGCCTTTTTTCTTCGAGGGAATAACCACGAAATCTAACAAGAATGGTTGCGTACCAATTGTCACTTGCTGGGCCATCAACAAGCCGAGTGGCTTAATGTCGTGTTGGTCCGCTCCCACCAGGTTGAATGTGGGTGGCCACAGGGTGGGCTTCCCCAGCCGCTTCCATGTTTCTTCTGGTAGTACATTCACCCCAGATCCACCGTCCACAATGGTGTCCTTCAGAATGGTCCCACGGATACCCATTTCTACCACAGCTGGGTGTCTACCACTGCTCAAGGCTAGTAACATCGGGTCAGTCGAAGGGCTAACGGAAACCTCCACCTATGGTGTACTCTTCGAAGCGGTGGCGGGAACCCCTACTTGTGGTGCACTCGACGATGCGGTGGCGGGAACCCGTACCTGTGGTGCACTCGACGATGCGGTGGCGGGAACCCGTACCTGTGGTGCACTCGACGCTGGGGTGCTTTGCACATTGGTGAGGATGGCAGTCCTCAATTGTGGCATAGAGTCTAGAAGGTCTTTTACCTTTATCGGCACCTCCATCTGCAAGATTTGCCCAATGATGTTATTTTCCGCTTCCGTACGGGATGATGTACTCGCCACCTCGTTGTCCCGTTGTTCGGTCGTCATCTCACGTTCAATATTGGCCTTTGCCTCCCGTAATCTCTCCTTCTCCGTACGGGGGTCGGGATAAGTGGCTTTTTTCGTCTGGGCGAGGGTGATCACCAGTACTTCTTTCTCACCAGTCTTCTCAGCCTTCTCAATGTTGAGGAGATTAACCCCTGCCTGCGGGCAATTTGCGTCCTCATGGTCGCCTGGCCCACACCAACGACAGAGGTGCTGAGGGGTGGCTTCCTTCGTGCAATCACGGGCGAAGTGCCCCCACTGATTACAAGCCCTACATTGGATAATTGGCCGGCCCTTGGCGTCATACTGGATACGGCTTCCGTTATTGTTATTGTTGCTATTCCTTCCGCCGCTGCGTCTGTTGTCCCGGTATCCTCCAGATCATGCCGTTGTGTTAGTATGTTGGCCGGTACCCGCTGGTGCGGATGTTGTGGCTTGCTCCGTGAACAGCACCTGGTTCATTTGCGTACCTCGGGTTTTCATGTTGTATGGGCACTCCTTGGTGGAGTGTCCCATCACTTGGCAAATCTCGCAGAATGCCTTCTTTTGGCAAGTACCCTTTGTGTGCCCTTCCTCTTTGCACTTAGTGCACCATATGTCCCCTTCGTTTTGACCAGTGCTTCTCATTATTTTGAATTCCTTTCTCATTCGCTCCATGTCTTTCTAGAGCGCTTGCACCCGTTTGCCAGCCTCGTCGTCGCTGCTGCTTTCCTGTGAAGAGTCATCGTCCTCGGATGAGGATTTATTACTTTTCTTCTTCTTTGATGTTTTGTGTTCGCTCTCCAGGTCCATCGCCCTATTATAAGCGTCGTCATATGACGTCGGGGGTACAATTTTCATCTTCCTCCGTAGGGAGGATTTCAACCCTTCAACGAACCATCGTTTCTTCAATCCATCTGCGGGTTGGCTTTCCATTTTACCCAAGAGTTCTTTCAGCCTCCGACTGTATGCCCGTACTGTCTCCCTGGTACCTTGTTTGGTACTGTATATCTCCGTTACAATTTCATTGTCATCACGGAGCAACCGAAACTCCCCCGTGAATTCCTTCTTTAGATTGGCCCACGTGGCCACTTTTTGCTTGTCCACATCGGAGTACCAATCTATGGCAACTCCTCGTAACGTGGCTGGGAACTGCTGTACCCAGTCATCCTGGTCTATTACTCTGTTGGCGGACCAAATGGTTTCACATGTACGGCAGTGCCGTAAGGGGTCTTCCTTGCCCTCCCCTGTGAACTTTGGCAATTTTTGTTTACTCGCCATCCCACCGCTGGGTCTCGCTCCTCTAATTCCTTGTGTGCTTGTACCTGGCGATCCTCCGCCTTCTGCAACTGAACCTCCACTCGTGGGTCCTCCGGAAAAAGTTGCTGACACCGAACCAAACAAATTGCCTCCCGTACGATACCCTTGTGCTCCCTCGGCACCTTCGGTCGTACCGTCACCTTCCGTTGTCTCCCTCCGGTTGTCCTCTGAAATGGACAAATTCTTTAGCAAGTCTCTGGTAGCGTCGATCAGGTTTAGACTTCGCCTTGTTTGTTCCACCAACTCTTCGCGGCTTCTTACCCTACGGTGGTATTCTGGCGAACTGTAGAGTTCTCCTTCGGCACCCTCTGTGACTCCTTCTGGCAGCCCTACAACAGTGTAGATAGTGTAGTTCTCTCCGTCTATCTTTGCCTCCGCAACCTCCGTGACACCTCCTGGGTTCCCTTCGGGCAACCCCTCGGCCGGTTGTCCCTCGGCAAGCTGCCTTAGCCTACGCCTTAGTTCTATCTACTGTCTGAGATTCAACGCGGTTTGTGCCACTTCCCATTCATCACTCTGTATCTTTTTATTTTTGTCCTTATTTAGTCTATTGGGCATAAGTCACTTCCATACACATCAAACACACACCATGTACACAAAAAAACTTTTATTATTTTTATTTTTATTTTGCCTTTCGGCCACAATTTATATCAGCAGTGTGTCGGGATTAGTACAAGGTTCAATTTCCTCCTGGCCTGGCGCCATCTCGTTCCGTTTCCCGTCGGCTGTTCTCTTCCTAGCGTTGCAGGATTTGTTGTCGTCGCTCTTCTTGGGCAATCTCCTCCAGGCGGGCTTGTTGTGCCAGCGATGCCTGTGCAAGCAACGGGGGAGGTGGTTCATCAACTGGTTTACTGCCGGGCTAACCTCCAGCGCTGTCCACACGGCACTTGGTGGGATTTCTGCCTCGGCCGCTTCTCGTCGAACGTATGTCTGAATGGCTACCTGGAGCAAAATTGAAAATTCTCGCGTTGCCATGTCTTCTCCTGTATAAAGTTCTGTCCACGCGTCGTCGGCCTCCGGGTTTACTTCACCAACGGGTAGGCCCATTGTGTCTGTGTGCCATCCGTGTCTTCCGTTCCCGAGTTCGTCTAGGCAGCGGCGCCAAATGTTTGCCCTCTCGGGTAAACGGTTAAATGCAGAAAGTAAATGCACAGAACATAATGGAAATATATTAAATAATCAGCCTCTATATTAATTCCACAGTCCATATACAATAAGTGCTTATAACATTACATCTGACACCACTAACATGATCCCACTTCGAAGAAAAGGTACACAATATATAATACCCGAAGGGGTGCGACACAACCGTCGCAACTCCAACTACCTACCCGTCGGCTAACTAACTGACCGCTGTAACTCATTATTACCGACGACAACATAAACATAATATAACAACATAACATAATGATTATTCCCGTCAACATGGCTTAGGTGTAAGAGGTTACACCCAAGACAGGAATCGAATTAACCTTCGATTTCTTGGAGGGCTTGGATGTAAGAAATTACATTCAAGACAGGAGTCGAATTAACCTTCGATTTCCTGGAGAGCTTGGATGTAAGAAATTACATTCAAGACAAGAGTTGAATTAACCTTCGATTTCCTGGAGGGCTTGGATGTAAGAAATTACATTCAAGATAGGAGTCAAATTCACCTTCGACTTCCTAGAGGGCTTGGAACCAAGATGGGTTCCAAGAAGGCAAGCTTCATGGCCGCCTAAGGACATACTTTCGTATGGCAATCGCATCCTTTTTATTAGATAAAAGTTGTGATTATGTTAAGTAAGTATTTTAAAGTTAGAATGAAATTTAGATTACTTCTATATATATATATGTTTGTTGTATTCTAACAATCTATTTTGCAGGTTAATGATCTCTAACTAGTAGGGACATTACTGGTGCCCACTTTCCCATCTTCCTAGGCAAAGTTTGAACTTTACCTTAGGTGACAATTTGCAACATAAAAATAATATAAATATGAAATGTCTTATCATCCCCAACACCACCTTTTTAATGCCACTAACGTAGGAAACTAACAATATTGATATCAAATAAATATTTTTCCTTAAGTCACCCACAATACACTTAATCAGTAAATAAAAATAATTAAATATTAAACCTTAGGATAAGGAAATAATATTTAATTAAATCACTTATGACTCCAATACTGATTATCAACAAAAACTAGGATGAAGCTAAGCAATGAAGACCATTGAACTGTTGCATGATCAGGACCCTGTCCAAACTGCTAAAAATAGAAATTCTCCATACTACCACTTACTAAAAATAGTAAGTCATTAAATACTCATCCGAAAAGCATGATCTTCGCACCCGGAGAAGAGCTTGGAAAGCTCAGCAAGACAGCATCATCCAAACAACCAAACCCTAACTTACTAAAAATAGTAAGTTCTCACTTCACCAAAGAATCCAATGCATGTTATGCCACCCTGGAGTTCATAAAAAACCCTGAAGGAAACCATAGATAGAACTAAAGAGTTCCTTCCTGGTAAACCCTAAAAAGCTCATGCAAAACTCTGTCAAAGTTGGAAACCCTAATTCTCCTTTCCAAATAGCCAACGGGTCTCCGGAATAGGCCAATGGACCACTGAACTAATCATTGTGGAGAAGGGGACATTACAATATGAAATTAAATATGATTGCCATACATCTTGCAATCTATATAAATATTACTTTTAAATTCTGCATAAGAACATTATCAGGGTTCATGTATTAAGCATACATATTAAGCACATCCCCATGCATACCACCAAGAACAAGGATGTTACTGCATGTAACTTAATAACAGTTCTGATCTGATCTGATCGACGGTGTTATCACTGGAGGCTTTTGATTTCTTTCCTTTATATCTCTCAATGTGAGGGAGAGGTCCCACCTCTTCATCATGTATGCCCTTTGGCAAGAGACACACCCTTTCACCATTAGCACCCTTTGAAATAGTGCAAGTCTTCATTATTTCTGCCCTTTGAAAGGGACACAACCTTTCACAATCACATCTGCACTTACTATTTAAATCAGATCTACACCTTTGATTCCCAAATTATCCCCCTTCAAATGAGGTTCTCTTCTCCCTTTTATATCTCATGTTTGAGGGAGTCACAACTTTTCATTTTATGTCTTTTGACCATTCACTAATTTAATTAAATTTTAATTATATTTAATTATATTCTTTTATATTTTAATTAAATTTTTATTATTTATTATTAAATTCTATTTCAAAGAGGGAACATTACAGTCTGCCCCACCCAAGATTGCTTGTCCTCAAGCAATGATAATGGAGTGTTCAAAATGACTTCCAATATGAAATAGCTTTGAAAACACACATGGAATAAACATGCTGGAAACATATTAGGCATGAACCAAATATGGAGCATACACATGGATATATGCAAACACGGAGCATACATGCAAATACATGTATTGTTAGTCCTTCTCATTGACTATAATAATTCATTGATTCATCTTTACCCTGCAGGATGGTAGGATCAATGCTCTGATACCAATTGTAATGTTCTCTACTAAGAGGTTGCCTTTTACCCAATAAATTAACGCATGCTACTATACATTATTGTGGTTTCAATTCACATTTCTAAACCTAATGCATGAATTATTATTAGCAATACATTTGGCATTTATCATATTCAGCCCTATCTTAATTCTCTTTCCTAATCCTAATGAGGGATGGGGATTTACTGTCATAGAGTGCTGACACCAACTACAAAGAGGCTCCCTCAAGGCCCAGGACTACGTCCCTACCCATCTTGGGCTCACCATCACTTGTGATGGGTTTACTCACATTTCCCTACACACACCAACCTATAACCTCATACAACTTAGTAGATGAATTTAAACTAGGCCAATAATATAATAATCTTTCATGTATTATGAATACATATGAAATTAAATATGGTTGTCATGCATATTGCAGTCTATATTAATATTACTACTAAATTCTGCATAAGAACATTATCAGGCTTCATATATTAAACATACATATTAAGCACATCCGCATGCATACCTCCTAGAACAAGGATGTTACTGCTTGTAATTTAATAACAGTTCTGATCTGATCTGATCGATGGTGTTATCACTGGAGGCTTTTGATTCCTTTCCTTTATATCTCTCAATGTGAGGGAGAGGTCACACCTCTTCATCATGTATGCTCTTTGTCAAGAGACACACCCTTTCACCATTAGCACCCTTTGAAAGAGTGCAAGTCTTCATTATTTCTGCCCTTTGAAAGGGACACAATTGTTGTCTTAATTTTTGAATCTTCAAAAATTGGCAACCCCTTTAAATTTTCACTCAATTTTCATAGTCTTCTTTTTGGCACATTTTACGAGGTTCAAAACTCGTATTTGTTTGTGTCTAATTGCTAGTGGGTGTTTTTGTTGTCTTAGTCTAAGTTTTGTTTGGTTTTTGTTTTCTTTTTTCTTCCTTTTTGGGCAATTTCGGGTTTTAAGTTGGTCATTACAAGTAATAGGAACTTCTAGATGTCATTGCAAGTGAATGAATTTCACTTGTAATCGGGTCCTAGAGACTCAATTACAAGTCACTTCATTATTTTGAAATGAAAGAAAGTTCATTTACTTGCAATCAGGTTCCTAGGGGGCCGATTACAAGTATATGTTGTGACAAAGGCAAAGCATAGTGCACTCTTGCTCTCTTGTTTCGACACTCTCAAAACCAACTTTCTCTTTGTAAACCCACACTTTGAGGAAGAGTCTCATTAATGTGGCAGTCACTGCATTATAGAAGGAGTGTTCTTCCTTCTAATTGTCTATTTGAAGTCCTATAGGTTTTTAAAGCTTCATTCAACTCTCTGAAATCACGTTTGTGATTTTTAGGCTATTCTTCAAGCTTTTTAGTCTTTCTTTTCCTAGTATGTCTCTTTTCATGCTTTTGCATCTTTTTCTTTGGGGTTCTTTTTGAATGTCTTTGTTGTGTTTGTTTTGTTTTTGCTTGTAGTCACGCCCTCCTTTGCGTGTTTTGAGCGCTTTCTGCATTGGGGTTTCTATAACCTGACCATGTGCACGTTCTTCCCCATTTTGCAAATGTTTCAGTTTCATTCGCATTTGGGTTTATGTTTTTCAATCACCAAGTGTGTGTGATGAATCATTTCTCTTGCAAGTTCTATTACACCACACTTGCAATTGGGCCCTTGAAACCCGATTGCAAGCCATCATGTTTGCTTGCATTTCATAATGTGCTCGCTTGCAATTGGGTTTCAATGGTCCGATTGCAAGTTTGTGTCATCCTTGTAAAATTTGTTTGCTTGCAATCAGTCTTGAAGACCCGATTGCAAGTATATCATTCGCCACTTTCTTTTCTGCAAGTTTGTTTACTTGCAATTAGGTCTTCAAGACCCGATTGCAAGCTTATCCTTATCACTCTTTTGCACTTAAGGATGATGGTGGTAAAATCGATTACGCCTAAACGTCTTTGCATCTATCATCCACACTTGAAATCGGGTCTTGAAGACCCGACTGCAAGCTTCCATCTATCATTCAAATCACACTTGCAATCGGACTTTGAAGACCTGATCGCAAGCTTATACTAGTATTGCAAGCTCTTTTACTCGCATTTGGGTGTTCAAGACTCGATTGCAAGTATGATTTTCAACATCTTTTCCCAACTTGCACATTCCAAGTTCACTACACTTGCATTTTGCCTTCCAAGATCCGAAATTTTGCTCATGTCACCATCAATGTCTTGTCTATAAAACATCGTTCAAGCTTGTTCACTCTTTTCCCTTTCCCATGATAAACCTCATGATAAGTCAAGGGTTGAGCATTGTTTTGTAAGCTCTTTCATTTGAAGGTGTTATGGCTTCCCCAATAGCCTATGAAGATGTCTTAACTCTTTGGAGCTTTCATTGCAGTGTTACGGATTCTTGCTCAATGACAGAAGAACCAATATCTCCTTCAAACAAGAAGATGAAGTACAAATATGACAAGTACCAAAATGAGATTTCTCCTTCTCAAGTGAGCTCTCATGTCGATGAAATTAAAGATACGGAGATTGGGCATGTTGATATGTCTGAGTTCCTTGAGAGTGCAGAAGGGTCACCAAGTCATATCATGCAGTCGCTTTTGAATAGTCATATTCACTTGGTTTCCACTTCCCCAGTAGCTACCTTGGAACCAGAATTCGTCCTTGCTTGTACTGCTCATTTTGACAAGGGATCTAGAACGATCAAGGATGATGATGGCAATATTGTCATCAAATTGGATGCGGAAACCATTGATAAAATCTTTAAGGTTCCTGCTGCCCTAGTATATGTAGACATTACCATGAAGGGTGCTCTTGATCACTACAACCAGAAAAGGTTAGATTGCATAAGGCATATCAATTCCAAGTGGCTTAAGACTTCTAGGACTTGTTTCTCTCGATGGCCCAAGCTTTACCGATCTGATTTCATTGAAGAAATCAACGACATGATCAAACTCCTGAGTAGGATAATGGGGTTGAAACAATCTAATGTGTTTGAGATCTAGATGTATAAATGCACTGTGGTCATGAGAAAAGCTTAGTCTCATATCTTCTAGGGTGAAGTGATTAGTAATAACCTATGCGAGCAACTCTCACAAGTTCCAACCATTCTCACTTTTTACATGAATTCCTACTTGGTATGCATAGCAGCGTCACTAAGACAATTTCCAGGTCTTTCTACCAAAGGTGACAAGTCGTTGGTACCAATATGGAAATATTATGATCAACTCACCTTGAGGCCTAGTAGGATTCACTACAGGAGTGTGCAAGATGCCTTCTTTGGTCACTTCATGTGCTTGTTTGATAAGACACTTAAAAACAAGAGAGTGTCTGAGGCAGCCTAGAAGAAAGTGAATGAGTACAGATGCCTGTTCCTTCAGTTCCCAACTTTCACTTACATGAGAGTTGGTTGTTTTGAAGGTCATCCATATATGCTTTTGACATATACTACTGATAGGATCATCCTAATGGAGTTGGCTAGACAACTAATGACAGTTCATGCAGTCCAATTAGCTCAACATAAGTTAGGGATCAATATATCCTCACATAATCCACTGTAGATTGGCAAATATTCCTTGAACACTTCAGCAAGAGCCAAGGCGATGGAGATGGAGCTTCAAGAAATCAAGTTCAAGAAGTTCAAGGCAAGGAAAGATTTGGATTATCGAGGGATGAAAGATAAAATCAAGAGAGCCTTCACTCATGTTCATCGCTTTGAGGATATCTAGGTTGATCTTCGCACAGAGGAAGACATTAGGAAAATGGATTATAGCCGACTTACCTTGGAGCAAATTGTATTTTTGGATCCGATCAAGATTCCAAAAGTCATGGTAGATGACAGGAAAACACGTGATCCAGAGTATACTGAACAAAAGGTCACTGAGGCTCCTATTCCATCTATACAATGATCGCAGAAGGAATGTACCTCAATCTTTGATAGATTTCAGTCTATCCTTGCCAACACTAATGCCTTGTTGAAGAGCAATAATGTTAAAACCATAAAGATTAATGTTGGAGCAGAGGATGATTCAATGGGACTTGTGGAATGTAAGTCTGAAGTGAGAGTCAAGTCCAAAGAGGGTGCTTCTTCCTCCGATACCAGAATCAAGCTAAGAGTTAGTAGTGTTGTCCTCAATTTTTTATTTCAAAAATTGGACTATCATATAGAAATTTTTGTTAAAAAATAAAAAAATTTACTCTATGGCATGCTTCCCAAGGCAGAAATTCGCCCCATCCTTGGATTGGATCGATCGTTGATCCATCCCCAAGCTACGTTTCGAATTTCGTCACGTTTCGAGTCCGTTTGCTATGTTTTTGCTTCAATGTAGGGGAATTTTTCGATAATTACCAGTAACTGGTAATTTGTTTTTCAAAACCCCCTTGAAGCTTTTTGGCTTGTAGGGGAATTTTTCTCCAACTGCAAGTTTTTATGAAACTTGTAATGAGGGTTTTAAAACCCCCATTACCAGTAGTTTGACTTTAAGTTAAAATAAAACTTGTAAATGGGATTTTAAAACCCCTTTAAATGTTTTAAGTGAAACCACTTGTAAAGGGAATTCTATTTCCCTATTACAAGTAATTTAACTTGTAATTTCTTTTCTAAAACCCGAAATTGGTCTTAGAGGCAAAAATATGAACATTTTGAAAAACTTGTTGTTTTGTTTTCAAAACCCGAAATTCTTCCATGCCATTGCAAGCTGATTTGGGTTCGAATTTTTTGGAGGAAATGTAGGGATTCCTTCCAAGTGTGGATTTGCTGCAACTTTGAAGGATTCAAACCCATTTTCCACGCATTCATTAAACCTTTTTTTTCACCATTTTTCTTCTTCAAAGCATTTTTTCTGAATCTTGCATTTATGCGATTTGCCATGGTTTGGGGGTTTGAATCCATCTACTCCTAAGGCGTTTTTCTCTCAACCTTGAATGCGTTGGATTCTAAGCATTTATTAAATCGTTTTATGCGCATTTATGGTTTCGGATTTGCAAAAAAGGCCCTAAAAACCAGTCACGTGTTTTGTTGTTTTGCACATTCTTCGCCTAAGAGGTATGCTTTCAATCCTAAATCGTTTTTGCTTAGTATTGTATTTAATGATAAAAGAAATCAGTTTTGAACCATCTCCTTGGCATTTTTACGTGGCATTTTTATAGCAAATCGGTTTTGCTTTTGTCACAATGCATGGCTAAGTTTTTCCCTTTGTGTAAATTCTATTTAAAGGGCATCATCTTCCATGTTGGGTTGATTCTCCAAGTTTGGATTTCTTCTCAACCTTGCAAGGTAATTTCTTTTTTTTGTTTTTCTTTCTTTTTTCTTTCCTTGCATTTTCTTGTTTAGTTTTAGCTTTGTTCATGTTCATAATGGGTTTATGAGAGGAAATTCCCCATTTTACAAAGAAATTTGTAAAGTAAAGTTGTTTTTCCCCTTTGTAATTCTCCTTCTTTACTTGCATTCGGGTTTTAGAAACCCGATTGCAAGTAAGAGGAAAATTTGTGTTCTTCCCCTTTTTGAACAAAGACACAACCTTCTTTGGTCCAAAAAATCAAGTTTCAAGATAAGAAAGATGTGCTCTTCCCAATTTGCAATCTTCCCAATTTGCAAAGAAATTTGCAAGTGTGAAAAGTTCTACCTCAAGATGTGTTCTTCCCTTTTTGGACAAAGACTTAACATTCTTTAGTCCAAAAATCAAGTTTCAATGACGAAAAAATCAAGTTCTTCCCAGTTTCGGGTTTTGAAATCCGGATTGCAAGTTGAAAGTTCTTCTCATTTTGGCATGACAAAGTTCCAAGTGATCTTCCCGAAATTCATTTTTACCTATCCGCTTCCAATTCCCTCATCCGTACTTATCATCTTCGTCATTTCCCGCATGCCTAAATACCTTTTTTTCATCCATTCCTTCGATTTTCAGTTTGTAAGTAAATTTGCATTTGGATTTAGAAAACCAATTGCAAATGTGTTCTTCCCAACTTCCAAACTGAAAATTCATTCTCCTTCCATTTATTCATGCTTCGTGTTTTGCAAGTATAATTGCATTCGAAATTTGGAAACCCGATTGCACGTGTGTACTTCCCTCTTGTGTACTTGCAAAACATGTTTCAAAACCCGAAATAAGTCAAAAGCTTATTTTTCCACCTCTTATATTTCCTCTCACAAAGCCCAAGTACGAAAGTTGAACTTTCCCATTTGGAGGAATGAAAATGTCTAAAGCTACTGACTTTGATGTTGCCTTGATACTCTTGGATTTACATTGCAGCATTCCTAGTTGTTTCCAGATGACAGATGTGTCATCATCTCCCACTCCAAAAAAGATGAAATATAGGTATGATAAATACCAAAATGAAGTTCCGCAGTCACAGGTTTCCTCCTCCCTTGATCATATCAAGGATACTGAGATAGGGCATGTTGACATGTTCGAATTCATACAAAGGATTGAAGATCCGAAGGAGGGGGATATGCAACGGTTGCTGGACAGCCATATCCATCATGCTGCATCCTTTCCAGTTGCTGCCCTAGAACCAGAATTTGTTCTAGCATGTGCTCATCATTTTGATAAAGAGACACGAGTTATTAAAAATGATGATGGAGAAGTGATCATTCGCCTAGATGCAGAAGCTATAGAGAGGGTTTTCAAAATACCTTCTGAAACCATTTATATAGAGATCTCTAAGCAAAGTGCAGCTGAATACTTTGCCAAAAGGGAAAAAGACTGTAAGCGTCATATCAACAAATGGATTCATGAACCTTGCACTGCACTTACCAGATGGGCAAAGTTATATCGATCTGATTTCAAGAATGAGATCGGTGATACTATTACTCTTCTGAGCCGTATGATGGGATTGGAGCATTCCAATGTTTTTGAACCTTGGATGTACCAATTTATTATGTTAATAAGGCACTCTCAGCACATCTGTTGGGGTGAGATCATCAGTGATGCTTTGTGTGAACAACTTGTAGTCGTCTCTACTACTTTCACCTTCTACATGAATTCATATCTCGTGTATATTGCTGCGTCACTTAGACATTTCCCAGGTCTTTCCACCAAGGGTGACCGCATGCTTGTACCGGTTTGGGAATACTATGATCAGTTGCCTCTAAGATCAAGTAGGTCTCATTTCAGAAGGGTTCAGGACGCTTTCTTTGGTCATTACTTGTGTCAATTTGACAAGAACCTAAAAAACAAAAGAGTCTCAGATGAAGCATGGGAAAAGGTGAAAGAATATGGTTGTTTGTTTCTCCAGTTTCCAACTTTTACCTACACGAGAGTTGGATGCTATGGCGGGCAGCCTTACATGCTCCCATGATACCCAACATATAAGATTATTCTCATGGAATTGAGAAGGCAAATCATGGCTGTGCATACACATCAGTCAGTTAAGCACAAGGTTGGCATGGGTATTTCTTCCAACAACCCATTGAAGATTGGTCAATATTTTCTAATGACTTCAATCAAGGCCAGGGCTATGGAGACCGAGTTGCAGGAAATTAGACTCAAAAGATTCAAACCTAGAGCTGATTTTGATTACCAAGGCATGAAGGAGAAGATCAAGAAGACCTTCGTCCATGTACATCGGATAGAAGATATCTGGGTTGATCTCTGTACCGAAAAGGAGATTCGCAAGATGGATTACTGTCGACTCACTGCAGAACAGATTGTGGATCTAAACCTCGTGAATGTGCCACAAGGGATGATTGATGATGGCAACATACTTGATCTTGAGTTTGTCAATCAGAATGTTGATGAGGCTCCACTTCCTTCTATACACTGGTCCCATAAGGAAGGCACTTCTATCTTGGATAGATTTCAGTCAGTTCTTGCCAATACCAATATCTGGCTTAAGAACAATGGTGTCAAGCTCATTAAGATTAAGGTTGGGAAAGAAGATGATATTACAGGTCCTCTTGGGCGGAAGTCTAAAATTCAACTAGACAATAAAGAAGGTGCATCCTCTTCTAGTACGAGGATTAAATTGCGAGTCAGCCGTGCAATGGTGCTTCCTCCTCAGGAAATAACAGTTCAAGGCAAGGAGAAGCCACAGTTGGAAATTCATGTGATTGATCCTGAAGCTTCAGAGGAAGAAACTCAATCTAATAATGCTCCTCAGTCGCTTTCTACAGAGTCCCCACATAATTCTCTTTCTTCACTTCCTATTGAGGTACCCATGTTTCCTCCTATGATAGATGTGAGCTCTCAATTTGCCCCTTCAGTTTCAGAATCTTCGCAGAACGTCCTTCCACTTTCAGCAGCAGAACCATCTCAAGGTCATTCTCAGGAAAATTTGTTGAATATCTTTTCAGATGATCCTTCATATGTACCTGTGTCTGATATTGATACTTCTATGACCTGTTTTGATGAGTTCATGACATCTTCATCACATCCTGTCATCACTCAGCAGACTATGGTGGCTATTCAGACGAACACTTCTCCCAAGGTCACCACAGTTATTCAAACAGAAACTGTTTCTCCCTCTATCCCAGAATCAAAGTTAATGGCTTTACCTCCATGGCTCAGTTCCTTCACTGCAAAGAGGAAGAAGCAGGTGATCTCACCTGATGCCTTTGACTACCAACAGTTGAAACAATCAAAACCTAAAGCTGTTAAGAGGGCAAAGATAGTTTCGAGGGTGACCGTTGATGAAAATCGGATGAGAGTGGCAGAAATCGCTGAACCAATATCAGATAAACCAGTTGAAGAAATGCAAGCAGCTGAGTATCGGATCACAAAAGTGCAACTGGGTAAGCAGACTCATGAGGTTGTCAAGCATGATGCTCAACAAACAGTGGCTACATTGGTACAACGGTATGATGAGGTGTTGACCAAGAAAGATCAATTGGAAGTAGAGAATCAAAGAGACTCATGGTAGCCATCCAAAGTATTACTCAACCTTAAAGTGGAGAAGGCCAAGTACCTATTTCCTCCAAGGTCAGTGAACCAATCCAAGGTATCGAGAGAGCCGCCCAAAAGGTTCAAGCCTTAGACACTTGGGTTGATCAACTGCATGACTTATGTTCACAAGTCATAAGACAAGTATTTGAAACAATGGTTAAATTGGAGATCATTGAAGATAAGTTGAATCAAATCTTGGGTGCTTTCAAACTAAATTTGGAGAAGGTTGAGAAAAATTTAGTTTCTTGGCGAAAGATGCCTCAACATCAATTGGGCGTTCTTCAGGTGCATGACGTAATTCCTTCCAGAGTCATGTACATTGAATATGAGGAACTTCTGGAGAACAAATCTCTTGTTCTCAAGTCACTCATTGAAGAAATTGATGAGACCTTAAAGTTGCGTGAAACAGTCTTTCAAGATGTTACCTCCCGTTGTAAAAAGGCATCCTGCAACATTTTAAATCAAAATGATGAGCTGCTGCCCGAGGAAGAAGTTCTTGCAGATCTGCAACTCAAGATTCATGATGAATGGAGAAGTGAGCAATTCTCAGTCACTTCCATTCAAATATTGATTAAGTATCAAACTGAGTTGCAGGAAATCGGGTCAGCATTGGAAAAGGGCAATTCCATTCCACGATATGCCAATGCCATGATGTCATTGTAAAGACTAGGGTGGTGGCTATGAACACTCATGAACCAGATCCTGATGAATTGCAGAAAGTTATTCAGAAGTTCGAATTGTTCATATCTTCAAGAGGTGCAACTTAAGTGTTTTTAACACTTGTTGTAAAATTTTAAAATTATAATTTTAGAATTGTAGTTTCCCTTTCGGCAAGTTTACTAGTAAAAACATTTTTGTAATTGCAAGTTGTCATCACTTGCATTTTTGTAATTACTTGTAAGGCAACTACAAGTTGTGTCCGATTAGGACTGTAGTTGGAATAAGTCTTAGTTAGTTAATGAAGTCATAATTAGTTGTTGAATAGGTCTTGGTGGTTGAGGGAATTTCTCAAGTTAGTTAGGATCCTCCCACCTTTTTCTCAAGGCTCCTCTCCTATAAATAGAAGAGAGGGTCCTTTGTAATCTTTATCTTTTGGGAAAGCAAGCAAAAACTCTGCCAAATTTACAGCAAGAAGTCTTTGAGCTTATGTATGTGAATTGAAGGTTTTGAAGAATAATAAAGAAGGATTACTCAAGTTTTGAGTCTTTGAGCTACAAGTTTGAGTTTGATTCTTTTTATTTATTCTATGCAAAGTGTTTCTAAAGGAGCTTAGTCCAATCTGATTTGAAGTCTTTGAGCTGCAAGTAGAGAAGATTAATTAAAATAGGAAATCTCTAGAAAGAGCAGCAAGTCTTTGAGCTTGCGTCTATTCTTGAGGAAAAATTATTGTTTGATAAGAAATAGCAGCAAGTCTTTGAGCTTGCATTATTTCTTGTCTTTGTGTTAAAAGAATAAATTATTCCAGTCTTTGAGTTGTTGTCTTTTATTCATTGTAAAATTTAGTATAGCAAAGGGTAGATAGGACTTCCAATAGTCAAGTCTTTGAGCTTGATATTGTTGTCCCATCTCGAAGGAAGTGACGGAAGTCTTTGCGCTTTCAGGAAACTTCATTTCCTTTCTCTCATTTTACTTAAAAGTGGTTAATACTGTTCATATTCAATTGCTATCCTTTTCTGTGAAGAGAAAAGGATATTGTCTTTCTTGAAGAAAGAAGGAAGACTGCTATACCATCCTGCTTTTATTTCAGTTTTAGTTAGATAGGGGGAGCCTTCCCTTAATTAGGAGAGTTTTTACTCGTGTGTTGTGGTTGAAACCACAATTTTGTATATTTCTCCAAGTGTACAAAATTTTCAACCAACAAGTAGAGCTTTAGTTATTCCTCCAAAAGAGATGTCTTTGAAAGGAAAAGAAAAGCCCCAGGTGCAAATTCAGGTCATTGACCCTGAGGATGAACCACAAAGGAAAATGCTCCAGAATCTCCTACCACTTTGAATTTAGATTCTCCTCATATGACCATTCCCCAATTGTCTTTGGATGTCCCTATGTCTCCAATAGACACAGATGTGGATTCTTTTTCTACGGTTCACATTGACCTCGTTGTGCCAAGTGCATCTATTTGTATCATTGTAACATCACTAGTAGCAGATATATCTATGAATGCTCCACATGACAACATGGAGAATGTTTTTGATGCAAATCCTTCATATGCCATTTTATCGAGTTTGTCACTTCCTGAGATTGATACCTCTACTATAAGCTTTGATAAGTTTATGACTGAAGTTGGCCATGACGTGTCATCCGAGCAAACACTTGTTGTTGTTCAGACCGAGGCCTCCCTGTTGTGACCTTTTCACACATCGCCCCATTACAAACGAGGACCCCCCTCTTTTCTTGCTTTCCGCATTGGTTAGTTTAGGGTTTTGGCAGCATAGTGGGCAATTTTGAGTTTCCCGTGCCCGAGTCTGGAAATTCTGATCATGCCTATTGTCGTTTAGAGTTTTGAAGTTATGGGATCAAGTGCGTAAAGTTGAGATTTTAAATGATCCTAATTTTGTCTAAGTGTGGACCTTTTGAGCATTAACGTGTTTTTGAACGTCTACGTCGGTGATTTTAAAGTGCTAAGGTGTTTCAGGACCTTTTGGAGTTGTTTTCTCGCTCCTAGGAAGTTATTCAAGAGAAAAGGTTGTTGTCCCACCCATTTTAGATTAAATTAGTCTTAGTTAAGTGTTAGAAAAGGGGGAACCTTTCCTAAATTAGGAGAGTTTATACTCGTGCTGTGGTTGAAACCACAATTTTGCACATCCTCGTGGGTGTACAAAATTTTCAATCAACATTATGAATCAAGAAATATGTGATAATAGAAATAGACATTCTTAAAACATAAATGAGAATAACATCAATCCCCTTAAATCTGGAAAAAAAAACTAAGAACTACCCAAAATCTTGTAAAAAATAAAAGATAAATGATAGCATGATCAAACAAAAAGGAAGACTTTGTTATGGAGAAAGAAACCAAACCAAGACAATAAGAGTAAAGAGAATCAATTTCAAGATGAGGAACTACAAGAGAAACCTTCAAAACAAACTAAGCATAAAAGGAGCAAACTGCTGCAAGGTTCAAGGGAGTGAAAGTATTATATGAACAACCCAAATCTATTGTGGATAATAGCAATAGAGAAGAGTAAATTGCCTTGAAGGTAATACAAGAGAAAAGAAGAGTTACCATTTGAGTAGCTAGAAATATTTCAGATTAATGAAGTGAAGGCCTAGAAGACTTAAGACAATGACTAAATCTTTTCAAAAGAATGGTAAAGAGGATGAGAACAATCTAAAAGTAGTATGCTTGTTGGACAAGCATGTGTTAACAAAATTTGATCATGTAAAATTGAATGGTTGTACTTATGATTCAAGATTCCCTATTGATGCAATGATGCCATAGAATACAAGGATGAAAGTATGATGAAAAAGAAAGTCACAATAAAGAGGAAATGGTTGCATTAATGTCAAGATAATCATTCAAGGAATTGTCAAATGAGAATTTAAAACATAAGGAGAAGAAACCACATGTGCAATAGATCAGCAACAAGGGAAAGTGATTGATTGACATCTACATATACAAGATACTAGAATGGTAAAAGACTGCATACAACTCACCATTGCACATGAAGAGATTGAAGATTAAAAAGAATAAGGAGTTATCATTTGAGAGCAAATGACAGAAGAAGAAATTCCCTTACGAGAGGATAGCAAAGAGAAGAAGGATAATCATTTAGTTGTGGAAAATCAGAAATCTTGATGATATGAAGACTCTAAGAACGATATCAAAAGATGATACTTATCTAGCAGCCATGGATAGAGAAGAAAGAATTGAAAATACATAAGAAAATGATGGGATAGACAAGCTAAGTTTGTAACTTATGAAACTCAAGAAGATAATGCGAATTCTTTTGAACAACCATAGAGGAAGTTTACCCAAGAAAATCAGGATATAAAGGATCAAGTCATCCAAGATAGAGGAGCATTACAGAAAGGGGGAGCTTTAAAGAATCCTTGACAGGGGGAGCATTGAAGAATATCTAACAGCGGGAGAAGCATATTTCTATTGAATGTAACTTGTAAGTATAAGAATTGATGTTTCTCATGACCCATTCATGAATAGAAGCTTGATGATATCCCTTTGCTATTGATGTCAAAGGAATTAGATGTTGTCTTTGATGTCAAAGGAGTAATCACTGATGTTATCTGACAAAGTAACAAGAGTTGTGAAACAACAAAAGGATAATATCAACCAGCAAGGATAGAGATGCCAAGACAGTAAGATAATAGAGAATGTATTGAAGATGTTGTGAATAGGATACTCTTGTGAATGATAAAGAGCATGAAGGATAAAAGACATTGAACAAGTTGAAATAGAGATTATAATAAGTGTACATAAGGAGTGTTCACGGGATGAAACTATAAAGCTTACAACCAAATCCTAACTTGAAGTCATGGAGACTAAACAAAACAACATAGAGATTGTTGCGACGATGACACAAGACAAGAGTTTGTGACAACTTGAGGAATCAGAAGTTAAGGCAATTCTGTTTGACAAAGCCGACTTTATTCAATGAAGAAAAATCAACTTTACAAGCATCAAGGAAAGAAATGAATAAAGTGAAATATGAAACAGCGATTTAAGTCACTTTTTTTTGTTTTGAACAACAAGCAACTCTATTAAGAAGAGACTTAATTATAGAGCACTCGAAATAAGGACAGCACTTTGTTTACAAAGACAAAGAGGGTGCAATGTGTATGATAAGGTGGCATTCCGAATCTTCAAAAGGTGGCATACTTGATAATAAGTAAAGTTTAAAACAACGCAAATAATTGCTGTGGGGTGCGATTGAGACAAAAGAAAGTCTAAAGTCAGTGAGTATTATGAAGTGCAGCGCTTTTGAAGACAAACAACATGGCTGACTTTCTCAGGAACACACAGCACATCCATTAAGGCATATGTGTGACACGTTGATTTTTCTCCTGATTGATAGTAGATCTCAGTAAGTGTTTATGCTGCAAATTAGAATACACTAATGCTATGGCTGCGGTAATGTGAAGAAAGGAAATGACAGACTATTCAATTCATATAAGAATTTAAAGCAGATCAAGTAAATAAGGAACCAGTCGACAATGAACAGGATATTCATTACTGAACAGTATAAACCGATTTCCTTAATAACTATTATATATACATAATGCTGCGATCTCCTAAGACACATCAGCAAGAAAATGATTTGGTTGATTACACCAAGCAGCAATTACCATTAATTGTTTTTGTAAACAATAAAGCAGCAAACTGTTAAGTATATGCAACGATCTTCATCCATGATGCTACAGAAATCTTCATCTATAATCAAGTAAGGTGTGGCAGAAATTTTATGACCAATAAGGACAGCAATTTCAAAGATAAAAAAGTGTGGTTATCAAAGAGAAAACCATAGTTAATTAGAAACAATAAGAAAACCAAAAAGGTGCAATTTAATTAAGAATATGCTAGAGTATGATTTGTTAAAATTATAAAAGTATATTTTAAAGAGACATCTCCTTAAGAGATGCAATTCACAAATATATTCAAGGGATGTGATTTTTTAAGTTAAAGATTGCATAAGTCAAAAGGTATCATTGGTGAAAAGAGAAGTGTCCCTAGGGAATTAACTCTATTGGGAAAGATATATAAGAGAGGTTATTTTACGAGACAATGTATGTGGAAGGTGTGTGTATGTGGAGTGAAAGTAAAAGAAAGATAGATCAAGGGCATACACCAAGAGTGAATTTTACATAAAGAAGATTATTTCAGAGGTATATAAGGAGCTCATTAGCAGATTGTGTAGAGGAGACTATGATTTCTTTGTAGCAGATTTTTTACCAGACTTGTAATAGTTCCAAAAGTGGTATAAAGAACTCCATTGTGGAGAGAACCTTGTGGTCATTTCACAGCAGATTTGAAGAAGCAAATTGTCAGAAATAGGATCATCCATCATCCATTGAAAGGTGGAAATTTGAATGAGGGGTTGGTGCCTCTAATAGAATGAGGGGTCGGTGCCTCTAGTGAGTTAGTGCTCACGAATTAGAATGTGAGGTCGGTGCCTCTAGTGGGAAAGTGTCTCACAAATAGAATGAGTTGGTGCCTCTAGTGGGTTGATACGTACGAATTTGTAAAAGAAGTTTTCTATATATAAGGAAGCTATTTTGCCATGGTTTTCACCCTAAGGGTTTCCACATATATATCTTGTGTTCTACTTGTGTTATATGGTAGTTAAATTTCATGTGAATGTTTATATGAAATGAATATGCTTTGAGATTAAGTTAGATGCTTATAATATAAAGCTGAAAAAGTAAAAGTTTGTCATTAAACTGATTCACACCCTCCACCTCTCCTCCCCCTTCAATATAATTGTGTTCTCAACAATAAGTATTTTTCTAACTCTTTTGTCTTTCACGTTAGATTAGAATAGATTAGCCATAGATAAGCTTCTTTTCTGCATTTTAGTTTAGCAATAGATTTAGAAGAGGAAGTTGACCTTCTTGGGAGATTCTCAAGTGATTCATGAAAACTGTAAGCGAGTTTCCATTTTGTTGGGGTTTCTCTGAGCTATAAATCCACAAGCACAAATCATTTAGATGGGTCTGGTAAGCAGTATTGCAGATTTTCTTTGCATGCCTATGAAAACATTTGCCCTAAACTTGTATATGAGCATAGGCCCTCAACCTATTCCTTTTCATGATAACTTTCCCCCCACATCTAGTAGTTTCTAGTGCATGCATACCCTCTAAAGGGATGTGTCAATCCGAGGCATGAAGATGTACCTTTATTGAATTTTGCATAGGAGGTGGAAGAACCCTAAAAAAGAGAATCAAGAAGACTAATGTTATTCTTCTTGAGGATACAAGTCAACAATCCATTTGTGTTTTCATACATTTGGATTCATCATGCCTCCTTTCATATATTTTACATGTGGCCTTACCTATTTTCTATGATTATGCTTTTGAAGCAGAGATCTATGATTCTACCTTAGAAACAAAATAAAATAGTGGTTTTGTCTTTGTAGCAAAAGAGGACTATGATTCTATGTTTTGCTTCTTATCATAGTTACCAAGATACTTGTAACATAACCCTCTATACTTGTCTCTATTAATGTGTTTTTTATGACACCTTGAACATAGAATAAAATACTAAGTATTCTATCCTCTTTTGAACAAGGAAACCTCAAATGCTAAACTTCGTGATCAAGCGAGGTGACCCCAAGGTTTACAATGCGAACAATCAACTTTGATAATGGATAGACTTAGTGAATATGATGTAATCTTGCTGGTAACCTAAAAGAGTATGCTAATAGACTTGTAATTTCTATTTTTTGCAATAAAATTTACAAGTCTACTGCAGCAGAATTTTTTTTAAATCAAATCTCAAAGAGGTGATTGTACAAAGAAAAAAATAGTATGGCTTAAGATATGTACATTGATACCATGTTTTTAAAAAAGTGGCATTCCCTTCCGAACCTCTATTTGCTATTGCAAGGTTATTATGGTTTAAAATAATTTTTTAGAATGTAATGATTTTCAAATATCAATACAATTAATCTTCGCTTTTGTTGACATCTAACTAAAAAATGATTAAACCTAATCTCATTTTTTCTCTAAACTCGCTTTATGTGGGGTCATCACTATACAGCCACCACAACCGAGCCATTTTCAAAACTTTTGATCCAAAAATTTACAAACAAGGAATGGAAAGGGGACCAAGGTGTCCCTAGAATTGCCTTTGGTACAGGAACACGTCCAAATGGGCAAGGGATGCATCCCTAAGGAACATAGAGAAACTCACAAATATCCATAAAAATTTCAGAATGGAAATGAAACTGTAAACTTGCTTGCTTGAATAGCATCTGAGAATTCACATAATAACAAGAAATCTCTTCCCAATAACAAATGTCTTAAAGTTATTTACAATAACCTATTTGCTCGAACAAACAGCACAACTTCAATGTGGAAAAGAAATTATTATGACAAGCAATGAATAAAATCTGGCTACTGTAATTGTGCAGATTATAATCGGAAATATTAGAATGACAAGTCACCCTAAAAAAATTGACTCCCAGGCAACGAAGTAGCATTTCATTTCAAAAATATAAAGGATAATTCCTAAGAGGGTGACTCGTTGCACACCAAAAAGAACAAGGGAACACCAAAGTAAACTTATCCTACGGTGTAATAAATTCGTGCCTACGTACCAGCACTTTTAACAACCCAAATTGCATTGTTCTCCCTCAGCTCCTTCAACATTTGGTAGAATAGAGGCTATCTCATGGTTGGATTGGCATCAAATGATTGCTTAGGATCGCAATCTTGCACTTCAGTGTATTTTTTAAAGCTTAATAGAGCAAAATTTCAATGTGTATATCAAGTTGACTCTTTTATTGCTTTAAAACTTCACGACATGATTGGTATCTATATTTCTGTATATGTTTATTCTACTTATGAATTTCATTAAACTGGCTAGTTTGTTTCTTTTGCTTATTGTAGATATTGAGGTCGAAGACCAACATCTCTTGTCTACAATAGAATTGCGCATAAAAGAGATGGAGAAAATGACAGGGGAGCGACAAGACTTGATCCTGGTTGCCTCTTTGCTAGGACGCATTCCTAATCTTGCAGGGCTGGCACGCACTTGTGAGGTGAAGTTTTAAATAAGGGGTACTCGGTTGGACATTTCTGAATATAATCGTCATTGCAGTATATATATGTGACATCTATTTATCCTCTTTCATGTTGGTTGTCTACTGTGTGGCTGCAGGTCTTTAAAGTGGCAAGGTTGGTAGTCGCTGATGCAAACATTGTGCAAGATAAACAGTTCCAATTAATCAGGTAGAGAATCTTCATTCCTAATGTCAAATGAGATGCAAGCAAACTAACGAAAGAACGGAACAATTCTCATTTCGATGGTACAAAATCTTGTATTTTTTCAGTGTCACAGCCGAGAAATGGATACCTGTACAGGAGGTACCTGAATTAAGCCTCAAGGAATATCTGAAAGGGAAAAAGAGGGAGGGCTACTCAATTTTAGGATTAGAGCAAACTGCAAACAGCATACCACTTAATAAGTTTTCATTCCCACAGAAATCAGTATGCCAGCATTTCATTTCTCTACAATTTAGTTACTTAAAAATGAACACAGCAAAATATACAATATAGTTACATCTGCTACGTTTTCCTGATAAGTGGAGAAATGATTCTATCTTAATTAGGTCTTGGTACTTGGACGAGAAAAAGAGGGAATTCCTGTTGATGTCATTCACATACTAGATACATGTGTGGAGATTCCTCAGTATGGTGTTGTTAGATCTCTAAATGTTCATGTAAGTGGTGCTATTGCAATATGGGAGTATACTCGACAGCATAACGAGTAAAGATGCTTCTTTTTCCCCAATATTTTAACCTCGCGAGAACACAAGGTAAGGAATTAGGTGCAGTATAATGAATTGATTTTTGTATATATGGTTATCACAACTTAAGCTATTTTCTTCACTCTTGTGGCTGCTGCATATTTCTTTTACCAAGCAATATTGTAGTCTTTTGTTTACCCATGAATTTCATATTTAGCTAATGCTCCATACTGTTTCTTTGCTTCAGGCTATTAAGTGGCAGATTTGAATTTCCACCAGCCAATTTTGGTGTCTTCTTTACCAAACACATTGCTAAAATAATGCCAGTCAATTTTTATTCTTGCAATTAATTTTGTTCATTCCGAGCTTATTGTGGAGACAGAAAGGTGTAAATTTTCATGCTAACTATATGAGTCAGAACATCCTAAATCTGTCAAGCTTATCAACACTGTTTAAAACATGGAAGCTTGAAATATCGGCAACAGGCATGGGACTTTTTTAATTCAAAATTTGTAATGTGTTGCTAGATAAATTAATTTTACCTGTGAAAAATTCCAGTTTTCTGGAATACTTCAGCAAGCCAAAAAATGAAGAAACGAGAATTGGAGAACTAATAATTAGAAACATTTGAAAAGTCAGCCTGCTCTAAGAAAAAAGTGTGGATTTTAATCATCATATTTGTTCAAGACACAACTAAAGCTTAAGCCATAATCGATTGAATAAAATTGCTTTCCAAGGGTTTTTAATTACAAAAGGGAATAGATAGTTGTAAATCTATTATTTCATGCCATATGGTATTGAAATTCATTTTAAAAGATTTAACTACCTTTCTCATTCTCAATCCTTGCAACATTTTAAGAATAGATTTTGTGAGCTAAATATGCATGTTTGGAGCATAGATTGCAATTTAGTAAACAAAACATTTGTATGATTATATTATAAATAGTAATTTAACAAGATTGGCTCGACATTTAGGAATCAGATAAGATAATTAGTTATAGAGCAGAGTATGCTTGAAGCACGACTAGACACCAACGAACAGCAAGAACAACTACGAAAGACTGCGTAGGACAAAGACTTACTAGAACCAAACAGCCTACCGTAAGTCAAGGTGGCTTAAAAGTCTGATCCAAAGAACTTCTCTTAATCTCAAAACAAGGATCTTTCTCCCCGAACCCAACTCTTTTGAGACAAGGAGGATTCATAGAATCACTAATAGAACCATCAATCAGGCCCAAATCGTTAACTGAGGAGTCTCATCTTTGAACGGTCCAATTGAGATTTACCTTTAATATCTTTTGAACCTCTTGAGGAGGGATAACGGAATCCATTTTAGGTTCTGGTAAATTCTTCTTCTTCCAAACAAAGTGTTGTTTTTTATTTCATGCAGGTACTGGAAGCATTGCCCACTATACCACAAAAATAGCAGATTGCAAGGGAGTCTTCATAGTCTATCTACCACACGCAAGTACCAAATTTTGAAGAAAAAGTAATCTGAGTGGGGAGCTTCTGGTTTTTGTCCACAAACACACAAAATGTAGCACATAACAACCTCCTCATAAATTTAGTGATCTTATCAGTGGCACAAAATTGTCCAAAAGAGTGAGCAATAATCATGAAAACCTTTTCAATCAAAAATCCAAGGGTAACCCGGGCAGGTGAACCCAAATAGTAAACTTGAAATTTTTAGTCATTGGGTTGAAACTAGGAGAGCAAGTTTGAAGACTAAGACCATTTAATCCTAGAAATTAGGGGGCTTCATTAAGAATCCTATAATTATCCTCTTGGCAGGAAAAGGAAAAAATGAAAAACCATTCAACATAGCTAATACCTCCACCCTATTGTGAGGTTTTAAAACCTAAAGTATCCATCTTCTAACAATATCAATATTGGGTTGATTCCCGCAGAATCTACCAACAATTGAACTCCTAAGCAAATCAAACGATTTATCAAGGATACAGTCAGGAACATTAATTTTGTGCATCCTCAATATCCACAAGACAAATGCTCATAACAGAATTCCCAGCAACATCTTGCACCATACCCCCTATTGTCCAAATTAGGAACAATTACCAATGAAGAAGTAGTAGCCATAGGAACATCAAAGTTGACATCAAGGGTAGGTTCAAGAACGACAACCATCTAATCAGCAACAACCATAGGGACAGCTGAACTCAAGAATAGCACCCAAAGGAACAATATCAAAACTATTTTTTGTCTTCTCACACCCTAGAGAAGAAACCCCCTCCATAGCAGCCTTCCCACCACGGTCTTCCAACTTGTCAGAAGGAGGAATAACCACCTTAGATTAAAACCCTTTCTTCTTGAGCAAGATAGGAGGGCTTTGGAAAATCTAAAACTTTGTGCTCTGTCAAGGAAAACAAAGGACTAGTAGAAGGGGATAAAAACCCTTTTTTCATAACCAAAAAGTGATCATTACCCATGGCCTCCATCACAAGCAACAAAATAATTTTATTAGCCTTTTTATGGGCTTCCAAGAGGTTGTTTGGGAGGAGCTCATCCTCTTCATCTGGGTCATCCCAATCAAAAGGTGAGAAATTAAAAGAAGACAAGGAAAAGGGAAATCATTTTCCTCTTCCCACAAAAACCCAACCTCTTCACTAGTAACCAGAGTTTCACGAGCATTTCTGAAACCCCATTATCAAGGTAGGAGAGAACAAGGTTGCCATCAAAAACCCATCATCTTATCCCTCTTCTAAGCTGCCCTTGCCCTCATTTGCACATGCATTGTCATCTTATACCAGGATTTGTGCACCTCTCCTACTTCTCTCACCTCTCCCACTATTCCTACCCATCGTCGCATGTTATTATTTTAAGTGCTTTGTTGAAAGTGTCATGTTTGCATATGATGAGTCAAATTATGAATGAATGCAAGCAATTTCATCTAGGCCATCCATAATTTGAATCTATATGGAAGTAATTTCCTTGTTAAGGCACATAAGACAAAATTTCTTTGCTTTATAAATGAATAATTTACATTATTGGATTCTATTGGATGGTGATGTTTTTCTTTAGAAATAGCTTCACCATTGATTCAACAATATCGTAAATTGTGATATATTGTCATTTTGATAAAATACCAAGGTGTTGTAATAAAACATATTTGATTGGAAATACTTAAGATGTTTGACACCAAATTAGGAGCGGATGTGTGAAGGAATTCCATAAGTGTTGGACCACTGTAGTTTCAATAGGAAAAACTTAAAATTGTGCCTGTAATAGGTGATAAAATAGTTGACCCTTTTATAAAGTAGAAATCCATGAGATATTGGAGGATCAGCGAATACGGAAGTATAGACAACTTGAAACCCTAGGCAAGGGGTCAATAATGCAGTGTGGAGGAGGATTCAACCCTCCTCCACCTAGGTAAGCACCCTCCTCTTTCTCTTGTATCTATCTTTTGTACATATATTGGCACTATACCTGTGTGGTTTCTTGCTTTAATACCTACATTGTTGGTGTGTTGGAATCAATGAGAGTTTACCACATTCAATATGGATGGGATCTCATTTGGTAGTGCTAATTTGCTTTCTCATTCTAAGTTGGCTGAGAATAAATTTCTCAAAAATGCCCTAGTTTATTCCCTTGTTTCGACATTGGAATCTACCAAATTCAAAGCAAGAATTTCTACTATTGATGAAGGTAACAACAACCTAGATGGAAGAGGAGGTAAGCATTGTACTGGCCCTAAACTTACCATCATTTCTAATCCAAATATGGTAAATGTGCTTACCGAGGAAAAGAATATTCTAAGAAATGCTACTATGTTTTTAGCGGTCGTGGATGTTAGTAAAACATTGGCTTACAAATTCATGGATGAATGTTTAGTAATGTTTGGTGTAAAAACCTAGGGTTTCAATTTTCCTTTTGAAGTATGATACAGAAGAGTTTATTCCTTATTTTCTTAAAAGGTTCAAACACCCAAAATATTGTTGTTAAGAAACAGTTCTGGTCTATTGGAAATTGTAGTTTAGAGCCCTAAAGTGGTCATTGGAAGCGGTCAATGACAAAATATTGGCACTTGTGCCTTAGATGGATTTCTATCCAAATCCTTCCCACTCTAATTTGGAATCTTATCCCTCAATTGCTTGACTCTCTTAGCAAAGTCATCCGAATGGACGCGTCACATTTCGCCCTTCCCCATATGGAGGCAAGGATTTTAATTTATATTAACCTTGGCATTGAGACTCTGAATTTTATCGAAATTCATATTGATGGTGAAATTTTCTCTTGTAATATTGATATCCTAGGAGGAATTTTGTGTCGTGGAGAAGGGCGCATTCAAAGGAACTATCTTGTTATTTTACAACTCAAATGCCCCCCTACCCTATCCCTAGTGGCTCACATAACCCTAATAGCACTATCACTCCCTCAGCTCTCTTTATGGCTTCACACCAAGTAGGGTTAGTTGGTTCCCATGCTTCGTCGAGCCTCACTATTGACCCAACCATTAGTCCCATTGTCTCTCATCTTAAGGAGTTGAAAGATGTCATTTGTCATGCTTCTAAATTGCCCCATTCTGATTCTTTCCTTGCTTGTGATGATTCTAGTAAGATGGACACTGCTAGGTTGCCCACCCCCTCTAACCTTCCTGTTTTTTATGGGTCCCTTGAAGTTGAAAGATTCACAATTGACCCTCCCCCACACTTTGCCATTTTGGTCTCCTTGTCCTAGCTCAGAGAGACTCCTAATGACAAGGATGGTTTCTTGGATACTAATTTCCAAGTTAAATAGGGCAAAATTAGAAAGAACACCCAACAACTTGCTTTGGAAAATATTAGAAATATTGTTGCTAATAGGCTCAAAGGGGCTCAACCCCCTCATGTTAGTATGGATGCCTTGCCTACTCAAACAGACAATCTTTAAGATGTTTTTGACACCCACCCTCAATCTGATGATAATGGTGATGTTCATTCATTGCCTATTAGGGATGATGTTCATGTTAAGGAATATGAATCTCTTGTTACGTCCATAGTATGAGATATTGGAAGTAAGAATCATGGCTCTAAGAGCCCCCATAGGTCAACAACCTAGCAAACCACAAAGTGAAGCAGGATGAATTGAAATTATCTAACAATTTTAACACCTTGATAGACTTCTCAGAGGATGCACTTCATGCTATCAAGGATACCTATAGCAATATGGATCTTCTTGATGTTGATATCCATCCTTCTCCTTCCTCTAAGGGCAACCAAGTTACCCATCCTATGTTGACCCTTAGTGGCATGGCCCATGCTAGCTCTATCCAAGATTGTAGACCACAAGAGTCAACTCCTAATAATACTTGCCTTGAGCAGGTTAGCTCCAATGTCTCCATCATCAAAGATCATACTATAAACTCTATTATGGGTAATGAGGCTTTTGATAGTTCTATTGACTTTGCTTTAATCCCCTTCAAGGAAGTTTATGATTTGCCTCCTTGGACATGAGGGATCAACATTACATTGAGCCTAGTTTAGTAAAAGAGGAAGAACCTAGATATATAATCACTAGGAGAGAGCAAGCTCCGACCACAAAATGTTGTCTTCTAAAGCTAATGTTGCTAATAAAATTATTCTAGTTGGCTAAGGTCAAACAATTGTTGTCAAACAAAAGAAAAGAGGGGGACCTAAGAGCATTTCCTCTCCTATTCCTAAGAAAAAGGACAATTAAAAGCAATTTGCCTAAATGCTTTGACAGCCTTAGGGCTTCAATGGACACCTCTAATTAATGGTTAATATGGACTTGAATTGCATTTCTTAGAATGTTATGGGACTTAAATTCCTAGACATAAAGTATGTGGTTATAAGGTTCCTTAATCAATATAAGAACAAAGATGCAATATTCTTACAAGAGGTTAAAGCCACTAATTTCACTCTTGAAGTGAACCTTAAATGCATTTGGAAAGAACCTAGTCAATTCTCCAACCATGATGAATGCAAATGAGTTGTTATTGTATTGGCCAATAAATGGATCAATCATGTTTCTAATAGTGGATCCTCTCCTTGTAACGGAGTTGTTTGGATCATTATTGACAATAAAGATTCAATATTTGGAATATATGCCATCTATGCTCCTAATGATTATAGAGAGATTATTGAGCTATAGAAATGACTTTGTAATCTTGTTGATATCCCCTAGATCATAGGTGGTGATTTCAACATGGTTGAGCACCCGAAGGATAAATTGGGGGTGTAAATTTTGAGTGGAAGAGCCATGAAAAATATTATTGGACCAAAATGAAGGAGAAACTAAGATTTCTTGATCCTCTTGAAGGTAGGAAACAAGAACATAGCACCATTTGGTATACCTTGTGCAATTACCAACAAGGCAAGAAAAGAATATATAGTAGATTAGATAGAATGTATGTCAATAAAGGCTTTTTCAGCTTTAATAAAAGTAAAGATGGCAACAGTATCAAGTTGTTCCCATATTCCCTCTCTTATCATCATCCTCTTCAAGCTGATATATCCTTCAACAACTCTTCTTGAAAGGTTCTTGTAAGAAAATATAACAGGATACTATGTGTGCAGTCTACATGATTAGGCAACTCAACCAATGGAATATGAATATCCCATCTACCATTAATTAGTGGGATCAAAATGTTAGTAGTTGGAAAAAATTGTTTCAAACGGTTGGCTAGAAAAAGGCTAAGGATAATAGAAGGCAGGGAGAGGAATTAAACATGATAGTCTCCTTAATTATGAATCTCAACTCCAATCTGACCCTGCCAACCTTGAGCTTATTAAGGCATTGACCCTCACCAAAAACTTGTGGGAAAAACTTCAAGCAATCAACATTAAAGATTTGAGGATCATAGCTAGAATGAATTGGTTGTAGGAAGGTGATAAAGGAACCATTTTTTTCTTCACAATGCTTGGGAACAAGGAGGTCAAGGAGAGGATTGATACCATCTTGGAAGATGGAAAAGTTATGAGTGACTAAGAAGAGATCGAGGAAGAAATCTACATATTTTACAAAAAGCTATTCACCTCTAAAGGAAACTCTTCCAAAAGTCAAGAAGATAGAGAGATTTGCAGAAAAATTATTCCTAGTAGGATCTCAAAAGAGGACTCCTCCTTACTCAAGAAGGATATTGCCATTGAAGAAATCCATAGAGCCATTAACACCCTTAACAGTGACAAAGCACTTGGTCCTGATAGGCTACCGGTCAAACTCTACAAGGAGAATAAGGATTGGATTAGCAAAGGTTTGTTTCAAGTTCATTGGGAAGCAATGTACAAAGGTTCGTTAGGACCCAAGATTAATAAGGGTGTCATCAAGCTAATCCCTAAAGATGGAGACAAGTCCTTGATCAAGAACTAGAGACCTATCACCCTACTTAGTGTCTCCTATAAGATTTTGGCAAAAATTATGGCTTTTGACTTGTCAATATCCTCCCTAAGTTTGTGAGTAATACTCAAATCGGGTTCATCAATAGAAGATATGTTCTAGAGAATCTTCTTACTAGTTGGGAAGCTATGTGTTGGGCCAAGAAATCTAACCAAAATGTGGCTATGTTTCTACTAGAGTTTGAGAAAGCATATGAGAGAGTAGAATGGAGTGTCATGATCATGATGCTTGAAATTTTTGGATTCCCTAAGAGGTTTTGTCATATGGTTCGAGAGTTGATGAGAGAGGCCTCTACCCAAGTTGAGGTCAATGGATCATGCTCAACTAGTTTTCCTCTTAGTAGATCTATTAGACAAGGACGCCCCCTCTCTCCAACCTTATTGTTCCTCATTTTCTCCAAGAATTAAAGGCATATCTTTGTCCAATAATGAGGATGCCTTTAATATTGAGTTTGTTGATGATACTACCCTCTTTTTGGAACTTAAAGAGGAGAATATGGATTCCATGCTTTAAAAGCTTGATTTGTTTTGTGAATCCTTTGGGGCCAAGATATCCTGTCCTTCTAGGTTGGGAGGACTCCCCCTCAGCTTGGTTTGACAAATATAACTTTCAATGTGGTGGCCCTAATAAGCTAGTCAAATATCTTGGAATACCTTTTGCAATTAATCCTTCTTTGAAAGATATGTGGTTATGGATCAAGGGGAATATTGATCACACACTGGGTAAAAGGAACAAGCAATATCTTTCTCTAGCAGACAAGATGCAAGTATGCCAAAAAATCATCCAAAAAATCGTATCATCTTATAGCCTGTATTATGCCTATATTTGGCTTTTTAGCAATTATTAGATTAATGATATTCAAAAGAAAATCAAGAAATTTCTCTGGTCATATGGTAAAGGTAATAACAAAATGCATTTTGTTAAATGGCAATGGTGTACTCTAGAAAAGAGAATGGATGTTTGGGGCTTAAGGATCTCAAAAACCAAGGTATGACACTTGCTACCAAGTGGATCTTCAAGGCATTGGATGGTGATGAGCCTTGGAAGATTCTGGTCCGAAACAATATTAGGCTTTTTGTCCCCAAGCAAACTAATTCTTGGAAGATTCTCCCTTTTAGTGACTCAATAGCAGGTCATTTCCCTGTTACTCTAGCAAGCTCAAATGTTTTTAAAAGTAATTGGAAAGCTTAGGATCATATTAGAAGCATGATTACCCATAATGGGATTATAGTAAATGGGAATACCCTATGTAGTGAAAGATCCATTTAGTGGGATCTTACCCATAAGGGTAAGCCACCCTCTTACTCTTTTGCAAGGTTGCTCTGTTGAGGGTTGGAAATCTAAGGGCATTAAATGCTTTAATGATATCATTTAGGACGAGTGAATCAAATCTTGGGCTTCTCTTAGCTAGGACTTTGACCTTCATCATTCTAATTGGAGAACATATTATGTTCTTAGAGAGGCCTCCTCTAATCTTATCCTCCCCAAACCTTGCTCCTTGGATCTTGATAGATTTAAACTTTTCAAATGGTCAGATGGTACTCTTCTATTAAAGACTAAAGCCAAATTAATTTATAATACATTATGTTGTAATGATGATCTAATTTATTATCTTAATAATGCATGGCAAATGGATTGCTCTAACAAGAAATGGCAGGTTACCTTTAACACTCTCTAGGGCAGCAACATTGAGCCCAAAAAGAAGTGCTTCAAGTGGTTGTTATTATTGTAGAAATGACCTAATGAGAATCTACAACATGGCAATGATATCTATAATGTGTATAGGAAACCAAAATCTATTACACATATATTCTTTGATTGTATTATTGCTACTGAAATTTGGAACCTATTTTGTCCTAGCTCTAATGGATGGCTTAATAATGAGATGTGTTGTGACATTATTTGTGGATGCATGCATGCTATCAAAAAAGAAGGTAATGATTTTTGGCTCTTACTTTCTAATGAGATTTTATGGTGAATTTGGATTATTAGAAATGAAGATATGTTTCAAGGTTAAAGTAGGATGCTTACTGAGTCTCAAAGGAGACCCATCTTTCACGATGTTGCTATGCAGGTCATGATTAGCAAGTGATTGTCTAGGTGTAAGTTTGAAAGATTCCCACAAGACGATACTACAAGGATATTCGCATTTGAAATATCAGATGGTTTTACCTAGACACAAACTAGTGAGGAGAAAACACCTTTTGTAAGAGGGATGGAAGCACTTGTGAGAGAATACAATGAGGAAAGGAAGCAAAAGATGATAGAAAATATAAACAGCCCTTGAGAAGCATGGAAAAGCTAGGAGCACCAGAAGGAACAACATCAATGTTTGACCCTTACAAGTGAGACAAAGGCATAAAGTGCATGGAATGACCTTTGGGATGAACAACTTGGATGGAGGATCAACCAGAACAACAAGAAAACTTAGAAGAAGTATAAAGAGTGTACTACTAATATATAATAATGGCCCTTTTTCTATAGCCAACATTGATAACTGTACACTTTTGTAAAATTTGTAAAGCTATATTCCATAGGTATGATTATGTAGTAAGTGTATATCCTAGCATAGATGATAGATAAGCTTAGTGCTGCCTAATTAGGCATTGATACATATTGTAATCTATTTACCTCTTATACTTAATATTAAAAAAGATATATTTGATTAATAAGATACGTTATTTATTTTAATTCATAATCCTATTTCAATATTTTTGATGGGGGAACGGAAGAGGTAGGTCTATGAAGTTTATAGAATTGTAAAAGTAATATGAAGAAAAGGGTTGGTTAATAGTTGAATCTAATGTATGACAATCCTTACCTATTGAAATTTTTTTATTTCTAAAAATTAAAGGTTGATTATTGAATCCCTAAGTATTCCAAGAAACAAAATAGAATTGGACAATCAAGGTAATATTGATAATATTGTGGGAGCCTAAGATAATTTATCTCTTTGGATTATAAGGAAAATATAGAAAGGGTTTCTTGGCAAGTCAATAAATATGTGAACTTGGGCATTCACTCTTACATAATTTTGGAAAGAACTTTCCGTGTAGATACATTAATGAACACTTTGAGAATTTTATATGGTTTGCATAGTCAAATGATTGAAATGATTTTGTGTAAACATACCACCTTATTGCATTTTCATTTGCATAGTCAAATACACCTACATTTTTTATATTTTCATCTTCTTCTTCTTGACTTTTGTTGGATAATTGATTCTCTTCTTTTTCTTCTATTTTGTTGTGCAATTAGACCCACTTCTACTAATAATCCTCCACTATATTCTATGCACTTGCATATAAACTATTAAGAATGGAAATCAATTTAAGAGAATTAAAAAAATCATTGTACTTCCTCCTCTACACAACAAATATATATATGCTTCTATTCCTTTTTACAATCATTTTCATTTCTTTTCCAAGAAAGAGATGGTACTTTTCTCTCTTTTAGTTAATAATGCAATTTTCAAGATGTCTCTACTTTTCTCTCTTTTAGTTAATAATGCAATTTTCAAGATGTCTCTCTAACTATTTCTTGTCTATTGTGTTCCCTAAAACCAATAAGACTTCATTACATATGGGCTCCTAAATTTTTTTCTTTGTTGTAGCTTCATCTCTAACGTGGATTTCTTCCATTTTTGCAACATTTTGGGTCTCCTCTTGTGCAAGGTTGCATCCTTTTACATTGAATTCTTTGAACTTTTTTCTCTCCCATTATAATTTACAATATTTCTTTTTCTTTTGCAATAATGCAACTAATAATATTCATAAATAGAAATTTGTCAACATACCTATGACAATGTCCTTTATTCTTATAAAATCAAGCTTTAATCAAACACTAAAGCTAAATGAAACATGTTTACCTAAAAAAAAATCCGCATAGAACATATAATAATCCATTTCATATGAAAATGAAGAATCCGTTTAAATTTCTCGTGTTGACCCCTTTTACAATTATTCATCCCGTTTCTATCTAGCCCCAAAGGCCTCCTACACAAAAAAATCTAGTTTGACTCTTAACTTTTATAGGGTCTTGAATGGCAATTAGGACAATCCATGTTCTTTTCCAATAAACCTTGATCAATGTAACCACAAACCCTCAAAGATAACCAAGGAACAAAAGCTAACTCATAGACAAGAGAACCCATCGATATAAAAAATGAAAACAAGAGTAAGGAGGAACTATTACACTCGGGTTACATTAACAACCAAAAAGAAGACCTGAAACAAGCGTTAACGAAAAAAACATACACTAAACACAATCTTTGATCAGGAACAAAAATTGTTACCCTTATTAGAAGACCCACCATACTCACAAAACTTTCAACTGGGGTTAAGAACAAAGACCCTTTACAAAAAACAAGAAGCCCGAGAAGTAGTTAAACAAAACTGATTGAATTATTGAAGTAGTTGTTAACAAGAAAAAACGTGTGCCCTAGTCAAGAGCTCTTAACACATAATTAACAGAATACAAGTAAATGAAACCGACAAAGCATTCAACAAATTCATGGAACATCTTTCTTCTTTTAACCAAACAAACCCTAAGATATATGCTAGAGAAAACAGAAACGACAAGAAACACTTAGTTTTGAAAAGGGAATGATAACACTTGTTTTTGTCATTAGCTTCACACTCTCTGTTATGTTCCTGTTCAGGAACAATCCATCAACACTCATCACCAAATTGTCATAACCACCTATGCATCTCCTGCCCTAGCTCTCGAAAAAGGTTTTCAAAGAATGTAGCAATAGCAATCTCCAAAATGATGTTCAATAATATGTTTACTCTTTTTGTCCACTCACAAATGTATTTCGGTGGGATTATTTACCCATTTCAAATACACCTAGTCACCGAAAGTGATTTAAACATGTAATACACAATTACTACTTTTTCATTTTTCTTAGAAATATTGCATATCAAAAATCCCCTTTTGACCTTCTTTTAAAACCAATATTGAAAGACCTTTATATGCAACGTTAGAATCAACATGAAATCCGCCTTATCATAAATATATCATATCAAACCAAGATATCATATATAAACCAATCTAATGATACCAAATAAATGTGATCGTGTATACCATTGTCACCATGTATATCATGTGTACCATAAATATGAGATCATGTATCATGTATGAGCATATATACGCCACGTGCCAATTGTTGGAATCAATGAACACTGAGAGGGAGTGGTGAATCAGTGTTCTGCAACTGTTAGCTTTCTTAACCAGTTCTTCAAACCATTTAATGCAAATGAATAAGAGAGATAATCATAAGCAAAACACACACAAAAGTACCACCATAACATCAAGATTTTGTACATGGAAAACCCGGTCAAGGAAAAAACCATGGTGGGAATCCTACCCACGGTAAGATAATACTCTGTTAGAAGTATGTGAAAAGTTTAGATAGAAATGCACATGCATTCAGGCACACTGCCTATTGCTCACTGCTCAATACAAATGAAATTCAGAAGGTTCACTACCTTACAAAGGAATTAAAAAAGGTAACAACAAGATTGAACTATAAATTAGCATCTATAAATGTCTAGGATAGTTCTGGTTTAAGCATAAAATACAACTGTCTCACTGCTCTGAGACTCTCTGCTCTGTTTTGTTGATCTGCTTTAATCTGGAGCAAAAGTCCTTCAATTGCGTGCGTGGAACTGTGCACAGTCACACATACACAACATTCACACACTCTCTGATATTCAAAATGAACTTTCCAATCTCTTATATATATCTGCACCAAGAATTTAGCTCACAAACAAGTCAGCTTCAAGAACACTTGCAAAATATGAAACGTGTAAAATGTTGGCGGAATCCTATTAAAAATGCACATGCAGACCAAAACAAATTGACTACATGCTTCCCACATGTCATCCAAGCAACCTCGAACACAAAATCAATCACCAAAATCATTCCAATAATTATGCACAACACGTTACATCACTAGTCGGCCAAATAGCACTGTTCTTCCTGAAATGTCAAATATCGGATCTTCAATCATGCATAAAAGAGAACATCGGAGGCTAAGATTTTGGAATAAGCTACTCCAGACATCTAACCAACTACATGTATCACTGCAAAGCAATATGTGCAACCAAAGTGAATTTCTAGTCAAAATACTCCCATATTGCCAAATATTGTGTTCCACCTTCCAGACTAAAGAAAAATTGGATTTCATACTTCCAGTAGGATGAATCTATGCAGTCTAGATGGAATCTCTGAGCTGGGTTGCCATCAATGACAACTCCATACACTTATGCAATGTCTCTTTCCAACAATCTCCCCCTTTGGCATTGATGGCAACACTTAGTGAAAATGACTAAGTGTCAAACCAAAAATGTCATACATTGCAAATTTGCAAAAAGCAAAACTTCTACAGACTTCCCCTTGAGACTATATACCATTTTTCACTGCCTATCTCCCCCTTTGACATTAATGACAAAGGCAAGTATCCGCATACTAAAATTTTCTCAAAACTTACAAAAATTTGAAGATAGCTATAAAAATATTCTTCAATGATTGCAAATGGTCATCCCATCCCTTCTTCAGATTCTCCAAAATAGATATGAGGATGTTGAATAGATATGCATGCATCTCTTCTCTCCCACTCTTCCTACAATCCTATCCTTCTCCTGACTCAAACTCCAAGTAGAAATATCACATGATTTTCTCTATTGCTTGCAAAAATAGACTGAGGATCATAGGATTGGGATAGACTAGCCAGCTGTCCTTCACACTCCTTTATCTTCTTGTCAGCCTCAATAGTGAACTTAGGCAATAAGAGGCATGACTTGTAGACTCTTTCTCCTTCGTCCAATGCATCTTGAATGCCTTTAACATAGGTGACCAAAAATTTTCTATCTCCTTCAATCATTCTCAGAACTGTCCTCATCCTTATAGCATTAAAATTACTTAGAACCTTTGCTTGAATATCTTTCTCTAATGATTCAAAATGAGAATCAACTGAATTGAGCAAACTCTTTAGCTTACTGGAGGGTGTGTCGGATGAGTCCTTCTTGAAAGATGGCAATATTTTCTCAAGAACTCTTGTTGCTAATTATATCACCTCACTATCCTCTGTGTGAGATTTCAATAAGTCTTCACTTGTTTTGGCTTGAGAAAGTGCAACCAATTTGAGCCTTGGACAAGAGATAGAGAATAAATATTGATGGGGCCTTGGGTGAAGTCTCTATCACTCATGATCTACTTCCCCTTCTTAGATTCCACAGTGTCTCCTGCCATCGATATATACTCAACCTTCCTTTCTATTTCCTCTACTCCCTTCTCTACCTCCATTGTCTTCTATGTTTCCTTCTTAGGTTCAACAATCACCACTGGAGGGTTCTAAGTTCCCTCACCCGCATCAACTTCCTTCTGAATTACATCTGCTTCCACAGAAGCAGTATCCTCAACTCGTACATCTCCCTGAGCATCTATGTCAACCTATTGGGTTGTCTATTCTCCTGGTTCAACAACTTTTGGCTCATCTCCTAGGGATGGCATTCCTAGGACTTTTGGAACAGACTTTTGAACATCTTCCTAAGATTTCTCAGGAATCACCTCATACTAATACTTTGAGAGAACTTCCCTAGTCAAAAGTTGTTTAGTCCTTTTGTGGACTTCATTTTTCCCAATCATTAATTTGTTCACCCTTGATTTCCTCCTGAACTTTTCCTTGTCCTCTTAGAGAATTCTATCTATTTTCACTTTAGCAATTGCCATACAAAGTTGCACTAATGCATACTCCCTTATCCTCTCTTCCTCTAATCTATCTATCTCTTTCCTTAATTATAAGAGATCATATAAGCTCTTGGGAACTTTTCAAACAATCTCAATGAGAGCCCTATTATACTTATTCAAGTATACAACTATGGCCTCTTCCAATGATCTCTTCCCTTTATCATCCAATAGATCATAAAATTGAGAAAGTAGTTTGAGATTACCTTGTTCATTTATTGCTTCCTTTACTTGTTTGATTATTATTTCATATTGTTCTTCTTCAACTCTTGGCTTCTTGCTAGGTTGCCCCTCACTAGATGGTCTCTTCTTGACAACCCTGGTAGCTATAGTACTTTTCTTTACTTCTTTTACCACTTCATCAGATTTAGTTTCCTCTTCTTCTACAGGGGTTGCCACATAAACTCTATGTGGTTTCTCTTTCTTCCCCTTCAATGCTCCATTAGATGGATGGGCTTGAGGCTTAGGTGAATTGGGTGGTTTCTAGCACTGGGGGAGGGTGTAGAAATCCTTGTCTACCTTGTCTTATGTGGTGGGGTTTTTGGTTTGGCTTCCTTGGGCTTGACCATATCTTCATCCTTCAAATGTTCTTCTCTCTGGCTCTTCGGACTGCATCCTTGGTGATCCCCATTCTCTTCGCCAGTTGCTCCACCTCCTTCCTTACCTTCTTATGTATCTCAAGTTTCTTGAACTGAGAATGTAGGCTCAAGCTCTTTTCCTTATATGTGTCAAACCTCTCCTTAGGCTTGTCCACCGGCTTTCTCAATAGGTGTTGAGCATATGCCTCAAGTACATGTCCTTTGGCCTTATACCCCATGGGCATTATCCATGAAGTCCTTGGCTCAACGACTTCCATAAGGCATTGGCCAGTGTCTACTATAATGCAGATAGTACCTTGATACTTCTCAACTATCTCTCTAGGAATCCTTTCTCTTCTTTGTATCATGCTTTGAAAGGTCTTGAAGTATCCCCAAAGTATTCATTTTTGTGCTTGTAAATCTCCTAGACCCTGAAGTGTCTCTTTGATTTGCACAACCACCGGCCTATCATAGGCCCATTAAACCTTTCCTACACCCGAAATCTCATTCATAAAGTAGAAGTATAGATAATCAGAGTGTCGAATTTGAACACATGCTTCTTGTCTTGCTTGATTTTCTTTAGATTGCTCAAAATCTCACTCTAGAGCACCTCACACAGGTTGTACATCTTACCCTCCTTCAAGATTTGGTAGGCATCATAGATGGTCATACTGGATACTGAATTGTCCCAGTTGGATTGATAGACTTTATATCCTGTCACCATTGATGCAAATTTGACATCATATTCAATTATGTCATTGATGGTCATTGATCTCTTATCATATTTGGAACCAGTTACCTCCATTACTGTTTCGCTTTTTTACATTTCTTAGACCAGGTACCTCACCAGTCGAATTTAGATAGGTCGCCGCCTTCATTGTTGTCTTGTTGATATTGTGTGGTTTGTCAAGCCACATTAACTCATCATGCATTCTTCTCAAGACATATTAGACCCACTCAGGTTCATAAAAAACTGGAAAATTCACAAATTGTGTGAAACTCTCTTCCTCAAGCATTTTGAATTTTGGTTTTAAGTTTCCCATCTCGTCAATCATATGATTTGTGTAAAGTTTCAACAATTGATCATTCTCAAGCTCCTCAATATTACAGTTATTGTTAACCCTAATGTCCTCCACATGTAAAACTCCATATGGGACTAATGAAAATGCCTCGTTCGGATCGTCTTCCATCGACTTGAAGGGGCATTTCTTGAAGTTTGGTCTAGCTTGCTTAGTTACATCAATTACTAGTGGGGTCGCAACACCATTCGATGCTATATCAAAAAATTTAGGTTTCAAACTGAAAAAGTTCTAACTCAAAGAAATCCCTTTTCAATCTTCAACCGGGCGCAAGATCTCTTTGACAAATCTCTCTTTCGCTTCAGAATTTTGACAAAATCACCTTCGCCACACTCTACTGCTTTCTCGCTTCAAATGTAAAGTGATAAATGAGAGGTTGGGTCACTTTTTATTCACTGCATACCTAACTTTTAGTTATAATAAATTCTCTTAGCCCTAACTCTTCTGGATACTCTGCATTCACAGAATTCTCTTCTACGGACCTTCAGTTCAGCTCAAATCTTCCAGGAATGCATCATGAACAACTGCATTATCAAGACATAGATTCTAACATACTGTTGCTGGTCAATCATCTGGCATCAACATCTGGCAGGGAGAATTGGATTGGCATGAAAACTCCCCTTAAGCCAAAGGTTATAATCTAATTCCCGGAGGAATTTACAGTGCTTGAATCCAGTGTGGATCCATTTCCTACATCTGAGTCACTCTTTCTCACCTACATCTTCTGCATTTGATCTTTGATCTCTTCAACTTTTTCTTTTCCCTTCTCATTTGACTTTGTATTCTTGTTCTTGTCTTCTGGAGCCTTCTTGTTTGCATTCTTCCTTTTGCAAAACTTAGCAATGTGACCGGATTTGTTGCAATTATATCAAACAACATTGTTCCTCTGATTAGGTCTAAAATTTCCTTGATTTGTCCTTGATATGCATTGATTAGAAATATGTCCAAATCTTCCACAAGCATAGCATCTAACATTTCTCCTATTTTGAAAGTTATTCATCACACTTCTGTATATATTTTCCTTATGCCCATACTTATTGCATTTGAAACATTGATCGATAAAAGGGACCATTATTATTCATCCTATTTCTACACTAACTAGCCATATGACCAAATTTACTACAAACAAAACAATTGCCATTGAATTTATGAGCATTAGGTTGCCTTACCAGAGGCCTTCTTGAGTTGTTCTTATGTTGTTGAGTCTTAGGATTTCTTTGACCAAATGCAAAGCTTTCTCCTTTCTCATATCTGAGACCTTGAGTATCATTTGGATTCTTCTGACTTGCAAGCATCTCATCAAGCTTGGCTGAGCTGACCCAGAAATTTTCTTTGTACTCATTTGCAACATCAAAATCATGTCTAATAAGAATGATCTTCCTTTCAATATCTTCCTCTTGTTGTCTAGCATCTTGCAGGTCAAGCTTCAGTTGTCCATTCTCACTCTCAAGTCTGCTACATTCTTCAAATTTTTCTTTAAGGGACTGAGCAAGCTTCTCCTCATTCTTCTTCCTTTCTTCAATCTCTTCTGTCAATCTCATCATAATGTCTTCCATTTCATTCTTCTGGATTGTATTAGCTCTAGCAAGTCTGTCACATTCTTCTCCTTCGAGGCTTCTTGATCAATTCTCTGACTTTCTTTCTACTTAAACTGATCAACAAGTTCCTTTCTCTTCTCCCTTGACTTGTTAAACTGATCCTTTAATGTTTCGATGAAGTTCCCAGCATCTTTAAGGTTTACTTTCACTTGTCAGACCTCAACTTGAGCTTGATCAAGATCCTCAAGTGCTACAACAAGATGCTACTTCAGACTACCGGATCCACTGATTCACCTTCCTGGATCTTCCTCAAGTTGTTAGGATTCCTCTAAGGAACTAGGCTCTAATTACTGAATCAGTTAACAAGAAAAAAAATTATGCCCTAGTAAAGAGCTATTAACATAGATAATTAACAGAATACAACTAAATGAAACTAGCAAAGCATTCAACAAATTCATGGAACCCACAACCCAACCAAGGTCAAAAATAGTAACATATTTCTTATTTTCACCAAACAAACCCTAAGATATAGGCCAAAGAAAACAAAAGCAACAAGAAACACTTAGTTTTGAAAAATGGGGAAACAAGTAATAAGGGAATGATAATACATGTTTCTATCATTATCTTCACAATCTTTGTTATGTTCATGTTCAGGAACAATTCCATCAACACTCATCTCCAAATTGTCATAACCACATGTGCATGTCGTACACTATCTCTCAAAAATGATTTTCAAAGAATGTAGCAATAGCAATCTCCAAAATTACTTTCAATAATGCATTTACTCTTTTTGTGTCGCTCACAAAATACTCCCACTTAAGATATATTTCAGTGGGAATGTTTACCCATTTCAAATACACCTAGTCACCTAAAGTGACTTAAACATGTAATACACAATCACCACTTTTTCATTTCTCTTAGAAATATTGCATATCAAAATCCCCCTTTTGACCTTGTTTTAAAACCAATATTGAAATACCTTTATATGCAACGTTAGGATCAACATGAAATGGGCCTTATCATGAATATACAATATCAAACCAAGACATCGTATATAAACCAATCTAATGATACCAAATAAATGTGATCATATGTACCATTGTCACCATGTATGTCATGTGTATCATAAACCTGAGGTCATGAATCATGTATGAGCATGTATACACCACGTGCCAATTGTTGGAATCAATGAACACTGAGAGGGGGCGTGAATCAGTGTTCTGCAACTTTTAACTTTCTTAACCAGTTCTTCAAACCATTTAATGCAAATAAATAAGAGAGATAATCATAAGCAAAACACAAGAAAAAGTACCACCATAACATCAATATTTTGTACATGGAAAACCCGGTCAAGGGAAAAACCATGGTGGGAATCCTACCCACAGTAAGATAATACTTTGTTAGATGTATGTGAAAAGTTTACATAGGAATGCACATGCATTCAAACACACTGCCTAGAGCTCACTACTCAATACAAATGAAATCCGGAAGGCTCATTGCCTTAAAAAAATTTACAAAAGCTAACAAAAAGATTGAACTATAAATTAGCATCTATAAATGCCTAGGATAGTTCTGGTTTAAGCACAAAATACAATTGTCTCACTACTCTGAGACTCTCTGCTTTAATCTGGAGCAAAAGTTCTTCAATTGTGCACGTGGAACTACGGACAATCACACATACACAACATTCGCACACTCTCTGATATTAAAAATGAACTTTCCAATCTCTTATATATATATATATATATATATATATATATATTTGCAACATGAATTTATCTCACCAACAAGTCGGCTACAAGAACACTTGCAAAATATGAAACATGTAAGATGTGTCAACGAAATCTGATCACAAATGCATATGCGGACCCAAAAAAATTGACTACATGCTTCCCATATGTCGTCTAAGCAACCTCGAACACAAAATATATCACCAAAATCATTCCAATAATTCCGCACAACACGTTACATCACTAGTCAGCAAAATAGCATTGTTCTTCCTGAAATGTTGAATATCGGATGTTTAATCATACACGAAAGACAACACTGGAAACGAAGATTATGGAATAAGCTACTCCGGACATCCAACCAACTACCTATATCACGAAAAAGAAATATGTGCAACCAAAGTGAATTTCTACTCAAAATACTCCCATACTATCAAATATTGTGTTCCACCTTTCAGACTTAAGCAAAATTGGATTTCATACTTCTGGTAGGATGAATCTGTACAGTCCAGATGGAATCTCTATGTTGGGTTGCCATAAATGGAAACTCCATACACTTATGCAGTGTCTCTTTCCAACAATAATATCATCTCCACCTGTATTATAAAGAAACCTTTATCGAATAGGCATTGAAACCTAGACCATTATGAAGATACATATCAATATAAAGGCATTCTGAAATGTGGCAAGAAATCAAGGATTAGTGCTGATGTAATATGCCCTGTCATCAACCACCATCAACCTGTATACTAGAGGTTAGTGTTATTTCATCAAGGACAAAAACCAAGAGGGTCAACAAACTCTCCTTTTGTCCTTGGTGGAAATACACTAACTTTCTCTCCCCCTTTTTGCATCAAGGGCAAAGAGTAGAAAAAGTAGTGAATTGCTGCAATAAGAACAATGATACACCTATATGCCAGAACTGTCAAAGTCTTCTCAATCCCCCCTGTGCCTTATTCGTCGTGATAATCTATGAAAAAATGTGTCACTGTATGTGGAATCAAAAATTATGTCAACTAAACTAATAACAAATTAACACAAACAGAACCATGAATCACGAACTGAATGAAACCATAAACTAAACCATTTGATCACTGACATGATCAAACCTACTGAAAGGAAATCACAAAGTGAACTGAATGATTCATAAATAAATCAAACAGTCAAAACAATACTTCAAATATTGAATACACTAGCCATAAACAATGAGCCATGAACAATGAATCTATACTGCAAACAATTCGCACCCCAAGCTTATTTTGCACTGTATAGCTACATATTGTTGACACATAAGAATGACAAACAAGAATCTTTGTAGCCTCATTATCATAGCTTCCTGTTCATTCTAAAATCATTGTTTCATTCAAAAACCGATGTTTGTAGATTAGCATGAGTAACACAACACAAAAACTAATATCCATGTCAACAAGAACAAAGAACACATAAGAGAATTTTGAACGCATAATCACCATGAAAACCAAAAACTTTTGAGAGTACACCATCAAATGGGAGTTTCTGAGAAATTTCTGAGACATGGAGCAAGTATATGACCATCTGAGAGAATATTACTTATAATTGAATAACCAATATCAAAAACATTCTCCCCATATCTTTCATATCTACATGACCTCCTGAGACTGCTAAGAACCCCATAGAACACTAACAAAGACATCCAATCACTAAATCATGTAAGCAATCCTCAAGTTACTTGTCACCATCAAATCAAGAAACTTGATAAAGATAAGTAAATTACTGTCATAAAGATCATATCACTATTATATTGACCAAGATGAAGAATGATGAACCTGTTGTCATACTTCAATCAACAAGCCACTATCACTATGAAACCTCTTAATCAGATCACTGTAGAAACAGACTTCCCGAATCAACAACGTCCACAAATGTATCAAGATCTGTTCAAACAAGGTGTTTAATGCATATAGAGAATACAAAACTCAAGCCACTGTATGTTGTCAAGTGATTGTCAAGCACCCTTGTATTAAATCTTGATGTATTTTGTATTCATTTAAAGTTAGGACATTCATGTACCACCACTACTGTTAGTCATGTTTTCTTTCAAGACCACACAGACCTCGTTTGTTGACTGTGATCATGTCCACCATTTATGTACTGAAATCTCAATTGTGTGTACAAGTTACTGACTACATACTGTTAAGTGAAGCAAATGCACACACTGTAAAAACATGACACTGTAAATACAATGACATAAAAAACACATGGCAGCCTTGAACATATGTTCTTCCCCTTGTATTAGCATAGAATTAATACCCACCATTGTTACAACATCTTTTTAAATGTTCATGATCATAGATGCATGAACATTTTACAGTCTCCTCATTGTTTCAGATGTGGAAGCTCACTTCAAGACATCAAATTCATAAAGCATAGGGGTTACTTTATTGTGCTCTCTTCATAATTCACACCTTGATTACTATAAACAATGCAACTAAAACTTAGTTAAGATTAACATCATACTCCAAAACTTCACATATTCGCTCCATTAATCAATTGAGATCACGTGTATTGAAGTTATGTTGTAGACCACAATCCAAGCATGAAGTCATACCAAGTATGGAGATACTTGCCATCAACATTAATCAGATATACCAACCAAGTTGCACCATAACATCATCAAGATAAGGCAGACCAAACATTTATTTCAAGCATTGTCAATTAATGCATATACCATTGTTCTTGTGCACTGTCTCAACCACTATGAGAATGAATAACCCCTTGATAGCGTATGAAGAGAATATGACAATTGTAAACAACTTCTGATGATGTGAAAGCATAAAAATGTTCCAAGGACATAAAAGGGTTTTTTTGATCTCAAGACTGGGTGGCTACAAGAAGTTGAGTCCCACTTTTGGGCAAAAAGTGGAAGTGTTTTCTCTGTTTTTCAAATTTTATGTCGATTGATGTCAAAATTTGATGCACTTAGAGATTGAATTTAAAAAAAACTTCAATAATAGAAAATGTAGTGCTCAGAGTCTACTTTTCAAATATGTAATTTATTTTAATACCCACAAGGTAGAAATCGCTTTTTAGTAGGCATGTTTAAAAACTAGTTTTTCAAAATGCATGTTTCAGGACCAGACCACACGTGTATGACCACCCTTTTTTGATGTAATAAATGAATTTTTGCAAATCCTTCTGGGAAACGATACCTAAGACATCAAATATTTATGAGAATATTTTTTCTTATTTTTTTATTGAATATCTATTTTTTTTATTAATTTTTAACTGACAATAAAGTATATTTTCAAAACATCGGGTGTACGACCAACATAATTTGATGAAAAATTCATTTTTTTCAATTTTTTTTTTTAATATTCAAAAGAATTGTATGTAGATCGATGTCATATAATTTATTTTTCTAAAATCGTAAAAACAAAAAAGTTATTAAAGTTTTACTGAACCTCGGTATTTTAGGTTTAGGTACCACTTTTGATTAATAAATAATACAAAATAGTAAAAATAATCTTATCACTATGAAATTTACATTTCTGAAATCAGGATGCTAAAAACTCTAATGGGTTTTTCGTTTCGTCAGAAAATTGAATCAGGAAGGCCCTCAAAAAAATAGGCCAAGGTAGATATCTGATGTCGTTTTACCTTAGCCATTATTTTGGAGGTCCAAGCATAGGCTTGGTGGGACCAAGCCTATCCTGAAGAAAAAAAACAAGGCTAAGGGTTGTTTCTCGCCCCTAATTTTTAAAAACGGGCCCCCATTTTATTAAATAACGAGCGCCCATTTCTGAAAAGATCTGTTGGGCCAGAATCTGGCCCACAAGCACAAATACGAATGATTCAATGATTTTTCAATCATTGTCTAACAGGTATGATCTGCAAAGAGAATGTTTTGATTAATCATTCTCCTTTTTTATCTTATTATCGATTTGGTAAGGAGATCGATTCGAAATCAAAATTAGGTGCAGCAATGGGATCAAATCAACGCAAGAAGAGGCAAAGGAAGGTTCTGACAGCTGAGGAGATTGCAGGAAATAGGGAGAAGGAGGCAATACGTCAATGAGAGAGAAGAGCAAGAATGAGACAAGGAGCTTCAAGTTCCACAATCGTTTCAGAAGAGGAGAACATCGATGAGACCATAAATGCTGACGAAGGAAACACAATAGAACCATTTGATTTAGTTGCATCTTCTAATTCATTATTGGATTCATGTGTGTCTTCACAACCCTATGTTTTTAATCGTGAAGAAATTGGTGATTTAGTAGAAGAATATTACTTATTAAATCAAATGCCAATTGAAAATCAAACCCCAAATGAAATTAGAACTCAAGTTGAAACTGCAATTGAAATCCAAATTGAAACCCCAAATGAAACTAGATCTCAACTTGAAACTGAAATTGAAACCGAAATTGAAACTCCAAATGAAATTGAAAATCCACCTACAACTGAAACCAATAATGTGGATGTAGACATGGAAACACCAATTGAAAATGAAACATGTTTGAATGATAATCAAACGAATGAAAATTTTGAAATTAAAAGTGATGTACTAGACAATCTTCCTAGCTTGGTTTCATGGAGACAGATTAGGACACATGCAAATAGATTATTTAGACATTTTTTTTATAATAAGAATTTTGGGTTTCAATGTCAATTAATGGTACAACTAATTAAAATGACTAAAATGTGAAAAGTGATGAAGAAGTTAGGCTTTTATGTCAAACCCAAGAAGAAGGATGAGTCTTTAAAACAAGTTGTATCCACTGTTGCTAGCTTCTTTGATACAATCGAAAATAAAAGTCGTTCTAAAGATAAAAATGTGGCACGACGAGCAATAACAACAGCTTTAGTAAGCCAAACAATTTCTGAAAAAAGAATGATGAGTAGCATAAGTGGATATCTTAAAATTCCTCGTAAAACTTTGAAAGTGATCCGGCAAATAATTTTTGGACTTTTAGTGGTAGACTACCAAGGTCTGATATGAAACTTATTCGTGAAGTCAAAACTTTGATCGAAAAATTCTGGCACGATAATACGAGAGTATCACCTAATGCTAGAGATGTTATTAAATTAAGAGTTGGGTCAAAAATTCGTGATCCGCATCCAAAACACCTATTGGACATGACTCAAACTAAATTGTACAAAACAAAATTGGATGATAAGGTGTTGACCATTAGCATTTGTCAAAGGTCTTTTGAAAAGTGTAAACCTTGTTATGTTCAAATTAACAAGGAAAGAGTCACATGTTGTTGCAAAACTCATGTTTAATTTCTCTACCATTATGATGTATTTTGATATATACGTGTTACCATGCATAGTAATAGAATGTTGCAAGAATGTACTATAAAGGAGTTTATATCAAGTTTGTTTTGCAACCCACCAAATGAGCAAAATTTTCTTTTCAATGCATGTGTTTCCGGTGTATGTGATATATGTGGCAATCTTGCATTGTTGGATGAATGTTTGCATGAAAATATTTAAAATGATTTTGGACAACAATTAGTTGATGTTAAAAGATTTAAAACTGTTGAGTATCCACTGAAGGATGGAAAGGTTGGAAGACGGTGCGATCTAATCACTGAAAAAGTTATTGTTCATGCATTTATGAATGAATTTAAGAGTAAGATCGTACCTAAATATGTTAAACACTCTAAAAATGCTAGATGGCTCAATGGTCAGTTTCGAATATGTAAGGATACATTTCCTGTTGGTAGTATACTTTCAATCGTTGACTTTGCAAAGAACTACATGCTTGCACCACAAGATGAGGTCCAATCACAATACTACAATTCAGTGCAAGTATCGATTTTTATCCATATTGTCTATAGGCATGCACCAGATAGTACATAAGAGGATCGTAAAATTTTGAGAGAGTACCATTTCTATATGAGTGATAATAAATTACACTTATCTGAGTTTTTCCAGTATTGCTTCAAGACCTTTTTTGAGAATTTGAGGGAGAGAGAAATTCAGATGACACAACATCTAATATGGTCAGATAATTGCATAGGGCAATTCAAGAATGCTAGAATGTTTTATTGGTTGAGTAGGATTCATAAGAAAACTAATATCGAACACATATGGAGGTTTTTTTTAGGCTAGACACGGGAAAGGAGAATATGATGGTGTCGGTGCATGTGTTAAGAGAGCCCTTTGCGGAGAGCAACTCAAATTCGAGGAAAAGGCTAAATTTAAAAATGCAAGTGCAATTGTGGATTGGTGTAGTGCAACTTTATCCACAGGATCAAGTCATAACTCTATAATTAGATGTTTCTTCTGGCTAGTTAAAGAGGAGAATATCCTTCCAAGATATGATTGTGATACAATCAATGGGTCAGGTAGATGACATTCATTTAAGAGTTCTAATTCTAACACTTGGACTATATGGACTAGAGAGCTTGCATGTTTTTGTCAATTTTGTGTTGCAGGTGAATGGGAAGAATGCAAGAATACGGAATGGGTCGAAGAATGGCAAGACAAATCCTTAACACCTAGTGAGACACAATATCAAGATGTAAGAAGAAATGAAGACCCAGATCATGCATTTGCATCAGAAGATTATGATCGTGTTTCAGACCTCATACAACCTGGTAATTTAATTCAATTTCTTGTTTATAACTTTAAATTATATATTTTTATGTATTGTCATATAATTTATGATTGTATTTGAATTATAAATTCTAACAATTTTTATTTCTACATGTACTTAAATTTGTTTTCTAGGACATGTGTATGTTGTTGTTGCACCTGAGGATAATGAAGAGCAAGTTGAGTATTGGCTAACTAGATGTGTAGAACCTAAGAAAAAGTTGATATGTGATCAAGTAGATGATGATGGTTTTCAATATCCAGTTGGGTCTGTTGTGGTAGTTGGAACATGGCTACGCAAATACTTAACACGAAGGAATGGCTTACCAACTTATGAAGACTACCAATCAGAAAATAAGATTATACACTATTCTCATTTGGTGGTGGCAACAAACATCAAATTAGAAAGATACAAAGGTAGACCTGCTAATAAGGTATTGTGGACACTTTCAGTAGAAGGGCATGAGGCAATCATAGATGCATTGTAGAAGAGAGAGGATGTAGATGGTACATTAGGTTGAATCAAATTTATATGCATGTAAGTTTGTATTAATTATGCGAGCTCTTTTATATTTAATTATGATAAAGAAAATTCTTTGTCCCTTTAACATTGTATTTGTCTACATTTGATACAATTTTGGTTTCATAAACAACATTGTATTAGTTACCTTCTTCTTGATGTTATTTTGTGCACATTGTAATTGTGTTACAATCATTCTAATTTCTTATTGTGTTACAATGTATTTGTCTAGTTTAGATACAATTTTGGTTTGATAATATATTAAATGTTATTTTGTGCACATTGTAATTGTGTTACAATCAATCTATTTTTTTATGATATATTTATTTTATCGTAATCTCTTCATAGATTAATTGTAAGTTCTTGATTTTATTATTATTATTTTAAGAATAGGATGTTATTGTAAATTGGGATAATTATTATATTGAATTATAAACTATTGCGCTATAAGATGATCAATCACAATGTTAAAATAGAGTCATAAATAGATCATATATAATCACTAGAGGGCACCAAATCACATAACAACTGATCATATATAATCACTAGAGGGCGCCAAATCACATAACAAGACCTGATATCATAATAGAAAGGAAATGACATAATAAAAAGTCCTATATATAATCACATAACAATTCCTGATGACATAATAACAAGTCCTGAAAAAATAATAAGGAAATGACATAATAACAAGTCCAAATAACATAATAACAAGTCCCAAGATAACATAACAAGTGTCATCATAAAAAATCCATAATACAATAACATGACATGATCTAAAATATATAATCTAAGAACTCTCGTGCATCTCATCTGCAATTCTCTTCACTCCACGTGAAGGTGGATGAGATGAATCGTTCTGCTGCACGTGGTCCTGAGATGCACCATCCTATGTGTGTGCAGTATCAGTTTCTCCACCCTCCTGTACATTATTAAAATATTTTACATGAGAAGAAGATTTAATATGAGAAGAAGTTACTTGCATAATTCACTTATAAAGTAATTAAATACTAAAAATTTAAAATAAATTACCATATGATTGTGCTCTACAATGCCCTCAGTGGTACGTGGATGTCCACTATTAGGAACAAGAAAAGTGGTTGCAGTCAAGTCCTGTAAAAAAAACATTGTACATCAATTTTGATAATCCCTATAAAAGCCAGGTACATAGTATATACAAATTATAAATTATTTTTCTAATCATCACCGCAAATGACAATGTCGATAGTTGCATCTAGCTCAATCTCGTAGCCATACCAATACTGGTAGTGGTTTCGACTTGAACAAGATATATAAAGAATGAATCAAACTTGTATATACATAAATTATAAAGTATATATAGACTACAAGTTTATCATAGAAAATCATACATATGGTGTGTCATGTGCAGCCAAAGTAACTGATGGGTGAAGGCGTACATGTGATGCACCATCAACCAATCCAGAAGCCTACAATTGCAAAAAATAACAAACATAAATCAGAGTTGTACATAAATTAGTAATCATATAAACACTTCAAATTAATGAATGAAAAACATACTAGTGGTATATGAGGCTGAGCCTCAACAGTCGATGGGTCACGTGAAGAACTACCCATCTCGGTGCTACACAAAACACCCTACAAAATTGAAAAAACATATCATACACATCATTACGTTAAAAAAATTATTGTTTATTTTAAATGTACATATCAATACAATGTATCTAGATGAAAGTGCATACCGTAAATGGGGCACCAACATCTCTAGGTATCGAGGTAACATGATGTCGGTCCCTCAATGATGTGGTATGATCCATCCTTTGTTCAGAAAAATTGGCTCATGTTATGGTTCATATGTGTATATATAAGGAACTTTATATTGCACTGTAAATTATATAAATAAATTTGTACCTCTATAGGCTGATCATCGTTTGCACACAGGAGATCAGCATATGAAGAGATGGCATCAGCATGTGCAGCCTCCTCGACATCATCATAAGCACCATGGGAAGCATCAACATCATCAAAATCACCATCTCCTCCAAGGGCAACCTCACTCTGTGGACCCGTACATACATTCTCGTAGCTCGTGCAAACATGTGCTAAGTTGGGGGTAGCCCTCACCTCACGCAACTGCTGTACCAAATTGCCCGATAGGGCACTCAATGAACCAAGAGCAGAATCCACTGCTTGATGATGGGCAGGTGTTGGAACAACCGGTGCAGAAAGAGGAACCAAGGGATCATCGCGCACATGGTTTCTAACTCTATCATTCAATTTGGCCACCAACCTATCCAGGGGCATGCCTCTCCCGACCCCCTAAAATGATCTAATGTCAAAGTAATTGGGGTTTTTACCCAATTCAAATTCGGCCCACAATTTTTCAAAAAATACATGGGCACCTCGTGATTGGAGTGTGGCAGATAGTCAAAGACCATCCACCACCGCTCCCAAAAGTGTCCAGCTATGCCAGGGTGCCTACACCATCAAATAGAGATCTGTGACTTCTTTGGATCTATCTCTCCACCCGTCTTAGCGTTCACAAAATATTATTTCAAATTTATTTTTGTTATTTTTATTTCATTGACTTGTTTATATGATAGGCCATCAGCGTAAAAAGAACGCAATCCCTTTCTCCAACTACAATAGCTATCCAACTCACTATCTAAAGCCTGTACAGACTGAACAATACCTTGCATACTATCTGGAAGGCATAACAGTTGTGGAGGAGGATGAGGCTTGCATCTAATGGTATGGATATCTCTAATCAGAGAATCAATATTCCTCCTAATGGTCTGCCTCAACTAATCGGGTGGAGGTGGAGGTGGCACTAGACCTAACAGCTCATCTATCTCAAACTCATCCATTATGTGAAAATAATATGCATATATATACAAACATGCAAATTTACAATTACTATGTAATTTACATTTCACCTTCCAAAAAAACTTATAATTAAATGCAATTTACCAACTTAAATATAAAAAAAGGAAGCTCACATAGAACTATATTATTAATAGGTGGGTCTATTTTAATAATAAGCATCATTTAAGAAATATTATCCATAAAAATCAAAGTATAAGAAATATTCTACAAAATAAAACATCATAATGCCCATGCAACTCGAACAATACTTTTGTACCTATTTTCTTAATATATATCATTTTTTAATAATCATTATATAAATCATTTTAATATGGAACATGAATTTGATTTAACATAAGGAACATGAATTTGATAAATTAATTTGATTTAACATCTAAAGATGCATTAGTTTAAGTTCCATCAAAATCATAAAAATAATCATGAGAGAGAGAGAGAATAGATAATAAGAGAGAGAGAGAGAGAGAGAGAGAGAGAGAGAGAGAGAGAGAGAGAGAGAGTAGGTGATATGAGAGAGAGAGAGAGATAATAGATAATAAGAGAGAGAGAGAGAGTAGGTAATATGAGAGATGGAGAATAGATAATGAGAGAGAGAGAGAGAATAGATGATGTGTGAGAGAGAGAATAGATGATGAGAGAGAGAGAATAGATAATAGATGATGAGAGAGAGAGAATAGATAATAAGAGAGAGAGAGAGAGGATATAGATAATAAGAGAGAGTGAGAGAGAGAGAGAGAGATTATGTAATGAGAGAGAGAGTAGGTAATATGAGAGAGAGAGAATAGATAATGAGAGAGAGAATAGATAAGAGTGAGAGAGAGTAGGTAATATGAGAGAGAGAGAGAGAATAGATAATAAGTGAGAGAGAGAGAGAGTATGTAAAGAGAGAGAGAGAGTAGGTAATATGAGAGAGAGAATAGATAATAAGAGAGAGAGAGAGTATGTAATGACAGAGAGTAGGTAATGTGTGTGTGTGTGTGTGTGTGTGTGTGTGTGTGTGAGAGAGAGAGAGAGAGAGAGAGAGAGAGAGAGAGAGAGAGAGAGAGAGAGAAGGTAAGGAATCTTATGGTATTAAAGATCCTACTAAGGGGTAGTTAGGTATCTTAAGGGGTCCTAGGTATCTTAAAAGGTTGTAGGTTATACTAATGTGTCCTAGGATGTCATTTTAACTTCTAACTATACATGTTTAATATTTATACATAACATTGGAAACATATAGAATGTAACATTTCAACACATGATCAATTTAAAGTTTAATTTAAACATAAATTAAACATCAAAACATAAATTAAACATCTAAATTTTACAAAAGAATCCTATAATTAAATACAACATTTAGAAATATAAATTTAAACATTCAAACTTTTACGTATGATTAAAATTGAGAGAGAGAGAGGGAGAGTAGGTAATTTGAGATACAACGAGTTAGAGAGAGAATAGATAATGAGAGATAGAGAGTAGGTAATGATAGAGAGAGGGTAATAGAGAGAGAGGGTAACGTGAGAGAGAGAGGGGGGTAATGTGTGAGAGAGAGAGAGAGGGAGAGAGAGGGGGTAATGTGTGTGTGAGAGAGAGGGGGTAATGAGAGATTTAGAGAGAGAGAGAGAGAGCATAATGACGGAGAGGGTAACGTGTACATGTGTGTGTGTGAGAGAGGGGGGGTTTATTGTTTATTTTCATCTAGGGTTTATCGTTCGTTAACTTTTTAGGGTTTGTTGTTCATTTATTTTCTAGGGTTTATTGTTATTTTTTTTCTATTTAGGGTTTATTGTTCGTTTTTCTGTCCAGGGTTTATTGTCCGTTTTTTGTGTCTAATTTTTATTGTTCGTTTATGTTTTTGTTTTTTGTTTTTTGTTTTTTTCCTACGGTTTTAAGTTTTTACTATTTTTTACTTTTCATGTTTTTTCCAATATTTAAAAACTAAAAACTATTTTAAACATAAAATTAAATAAAATAAAAAATGTTTTTCAAACTTTAAAACACTACAATTAAAAAATAACAATAAATTAACATTTTTTAATGAAAAATAATTTTAAAAAATAAAAAAGAATATAAAAAACAAAACTACGTACCTGAAAGGAGGTAAAAAATGGTCTGGGGGGGGTCAATTGGGATGAAAAAATGGGTACCCGTGCTCCTCTGAAACGTTTACCCCTTTTTGAAACAGTGAAAATGATGGAAAATGGTTTTTAAAAAAATGCATTCAAAAAACGGGCGCCCGTTTAGCTTCAAGCACCCGTTTCTAGCGGGCTCTTTTCCCAACCCACAGACTTCCTCAAGATTGGGACCCAACTTTGTGCATTTACCCACTAGTCTGTATATATCAACTCATGAACTCCTCTGTAGGATATGCAACCATGTAAATCACTTCCACTAATTTCCAATGACAAACCTTTACATTGAAACAACATCCAACACTAATATTGTTTGGCACAAATATGTTATGTCATCAAACCACAAACACCATGATGATGAACAAGTAAAAAGAAACAACAATCATGTAAACAAGATTGTCATATACAAGAGCTATCATCAGACAATGAAGAAGAATAGAGAGAATGTCATGACCAAATCTTTGCAAGTTCATTTTATCATACACACAGCTAGCCCTGTCAAAGACTCAACAAATATTCCACAATTATTAGTGATTGTATCCTTGTTAATGATTATAAGTCCAACACAAAGATCCTTTTCAAAAAGTTTGCTCCATAGTGCTTGATATCAATTTCCTTGATAATACCCTTGACACTCTACAAGTGCATCAATACCTTTCACTTTGAACATAATTGGAAAATGTATAGCAGTCTTCTCAACTCAACACCAAGCATGAACCAAAGAAACAAAAATTAACTCTTAAATCAATTCAAGAAGCAACAAAAAAAACTACAATAGCATTGCAATTACTGTCACTACACAATGCACGGTCTTACACATAGCTTCCTTGTCTTCTCTAGGGGTTGTAAGATAAAACATTAACCTTCTCCCCCTTACCTCATGCTAGTTTTTCAAGCATTTTGTGAAGTCTCTTGTGTATCATGCACAAGATTATATTATTTCTCCTCTTTTGCTTGCTTTCTTCTCCAAACCTTGTTAGTTCCTATCTTCTTATGACAATTAAGAATCTCATTCGAACTAGTCCTACAAAATTGTGCTTTATGTCCAAACTTATGACATCTATAGCATATGATGTCATTATTAAAACCAAAGGAATGATTATTTCTTCTTTGCACTCTATAAGAGCTTATACTGGCATTCCAACAATTACTTGCTACATGACCAAGTCTGTGACAGTTATAACATAAAATACCATTATCCTTATTTGTCAACCTATAAAGACTTTTATTCTTACTCTATCCAAAATCATTTCTAATATAAGTAAACTACAATCTCTAACTATGACCATAGATATGATAGGAATAGTTGTTACCTAATTTTACTTCCATCTCAATTAGGTAGAGGGTAGTGCCCCTCTGTGATTCATCTTTCTTTTGGTGCATCGATAGACTATATTGCTGTAGTGTAGACTACTTTGAGATGCTTTTGGTAGATGTTTATGGATTTACTTATGATTTGGATGTTTCATTACTGTTGATAGATAGGTTATATTTGCACTTGACACTATGATTTCATGAGGATGATGATATTCATGGAATATTATGATGATGGACTCTTATACGATTATCTTTATGTGTTCATTTCATATGTGTGGTTTATGGTTGTTTATGGTGATTTGATGATATCTTATAACGTGCTAACCCTATATCATGATTGGATTGGATATGATTATGTTTATGATAGTACTTGATTGTTGTGACTGTCTTCTAAGTGTATTTGTGAGTAGAGACGACGTCATATCACTCATAGCGAGCATGATATGTCGTCGCGATTCTCTATCACATGTCTGCTTATTATGATGTATATGATATTGCATATGTTGTGTTTAGTGTTTGATGTAGGTTTACAGGTACTAGACATCGACTCCACCCGGCTTCACAGGTCTGAGCGTGTCCTATCCCAATGGCAAGTTGATCGGGGATGACATGATAACCCATTCTACACTCTAGGTTTAAGTTGATTACCCTTGTCAGTTTGGTGTCTTGGTGTGAGATGTTATTTAGTGTCTAGTGGTCTCTTGAGTTATCCTTGTTGGTTTGTTTTGAAGTGTTATGATTATTGGTTTAATTATTAAATTAATTAATTGATTTATATAGTTTAATAGTGTAAAATTAAAATTAATGATATATATAGTTTATAATGATAAATTAAATAAATAGTTGATATATTAATATTTATTATTTATTATTTTGGAGATTTAATTATTATTTGGGTATTTATTTATATCCCTTTGGTTATTTTATTATTGGGCCTTTAAAATTATTTGTGCCCATGATTTTATTAAATTGGTTGTTTATTATTACTTCCCTTACCTACCCTATTACTCTACTGGATGAGTTTATTGGGTAAGTTTATTAAATAATATTTTATTATTCTTACCTTGGTTTTTGGAAAGGGTTGGTAAGAAATATATTTTAATTGTTTATTTTGATTGGCCGACATTTTTGTATAGTTTGGGCTTTGATTTTCTATTTAATCGGCCACCTGTGCATTTTGTTGGGTTACCTTCAAGGAATTTCTTCTGCAAGTTTTGGGTTTTGGCTGAGGATTTGGATTTTGGAGATTGCTTGGCTTGCTTGAATTTTGTGGTTGTGCTTCATCGAATTCTTGCCATTACTTCTACTGTCCAGGTTGGAGAAAATCTCTTCCATGTGTATTTTATGTTTTGAAAATATTGTTTGCACAATTTTTTCCATAAAGATTGCCTTCGGGATATTTGAGAAGTATTTATTTGCATAAGTTATATAGTTTGATTTACAAATATATTATATGGTTAGACTATAGTTTTAGGGAAATATTTGCTGCAGTTTTATTTCATTGTCATGAATGGTTGGCACTGAGAATGCTTGTTTGTGTATGTTGGTTCTTGGCTCCCTGTGTTAAGTTGTAATGATAATTGGAGACTTTGTTTTTGTTTTGGGAGATGCTATGGTGTTTATGGAAGCTGGGAGTGTTGGTTTTCATTTCTGTGTTTTCTCACATCTGGATATTGTCGGAAGTTTTATTTGGGAAATTTGATTTCCTCTTTAATTTGTTGGAAATTTGTTGTTTTGTTTGTTCCTTTCGATTCCTCTCTTTTGGGCATCACCTTTGAGTGCATTTTTGAGACTTTATATGTTTCCTGTGATTTTATTTTTGCAAGTCGTAAATCTATGTTTTTGTTTTTGGAGATTTGTGCCCTCTGTGTCATATGTGTTAAATATCTGATCATATGTGTTGTTTCATTGGTTGTATGTGCTAAACTATGTATGTCTTATGCGCTAATTAAATAAGCATATGCACTATATTGTCAGGTATATATGTTGATCTGTAAATCAGATGCACTACTCTATTGGTCAAACGCATTAATCTGTCTGTTTCTACCTTCTGAGTCAATTTTTGACATTTCGAGGTTTCTCAGTTGGATTTAATGTCTGTCCAGAGGTTGGATCTGTGTTTTCTAAGCATCCTGAGATGATCTGGGGTTGTATTATTGATTTGGTTGAACTTTTTTATTTTTGGTTTTGTTGTAAAAATGGCTTTCTCCTTTTTGGCAAGATTTAGCAAGATGTGTTATACCTTGTTGTGATATTGGGCTCTTTGGATTTCACTTGATACCAGTTGTTTATGGTTGAGATGTTGGCTTATTGTGCATTGATGGTATTCTATGTTATGGAGATCCTGGTTAACCAAATTATGTTTCGTTAGCCCTTTTATTTGATTGTGTGTGGTGTTAAGGCCTAGGTGCATCATTAGGGGGAGTGGGCTTCCATGAGTCTGTCGAGGTCACGAGGAATAGACTGCTAGGATTCTTGAGTTATAGAGGGGGTCTAGACTGCCTAGATAACTCATCGGAAGTTTTATTGTAATTAACAACTGATAACATAATAATTTAATCTTAGGTGGGTTGGGTAGTGGTAACTCATCTAAGTAAGATAAGAAATGTGTTTGTGGTTTCCATCTCATGGATTGGAGATCAAAGTGAGGTGGTAGATCTAGTAACTGGATAAACCGAGCTCCCTTGATTTCCTTAAAGGTTGAGACGGTTCTGCATGTGTATCACAGATGTTGGGTTGAGTTCTAGAATTTCCTCTAATAGAATGTGATGACACTATTCCCTTCATATTAGTCCTAGATTATTATGCTAGAATTATGGTACCTCTGGATGTCCTATATGGTGGTTTATGTCATGTTTGTGGTTATGGAGTTGTATCATCTCTTTGGTGGTTAGGTGTCAACCTAGATCTAAAGTGTGAGTGGGATCTTGTGTCATCTCCTAGCACGAGGGGTGGTTCCTTTGGTTCCACATGGTTAGGTGGTTTGATGCCTTCTTCCATTGGGATGTTCTTCATTGGATGCTCCTATGCGTGGATGTGGATTCTATCGTTGCATCTTATGGATGGTTTTCTTGTAGCAGATCGATGTATATGATTCATATGGCATATGTATCTTGTATGATTCTTGATGTAAATATATATGTAGTTTAGAGATATGCTCATTGATGTGGATGATTAATGTATATGCAATGTTGTATCTCTAATAATGCTTATTAATGGAATTGATTCTATGGTTACATTTAGTGTTATGTGATTCACTATGATGTTTAAAGAAATGGATTAGTAATGTGGTAATTAGTATTGTTAATGGTAATAAGATGTTAAATTAATGTATGAGGAATTGGGAATAGGAAAATTTGACTTTAGTTCTTTTTAAAAATGAATCAAAAGGGATTTGTATTATTGATGGAAAAAAAATTATGATAATTAGATTAGTAAAGGATCTTATGTGTGCATGTAAAGAGATAGTATTAGTTGAATGAAAGACATTAGTAGTAAACATGGTGTATGCTTATGTTGATATGTTCTTGAGGATGTCATAAGTAATGACATTGAGATACCCTAGGGATTGTTAGTGATATATTGTGTTTATTTCTACTTGTGTTATGTGCTCTTGTAATTGTGAATATGTTCATGATGGTTGATTGTTTATCTTGTTAAATGCATATGAGTATCTGATTATGTTGCATTAGTAGATGTTTAAAAAAAAAAATTATCTCGTATTGTTTGTTAGTTATCTTTATTTCTCTAGGGTATTTTGGCGGGCATTACATAGAGCTAAGACAATATTTATATTAAGAAAATGAAAGGTGCATATCTAATTATGCTAACTGCTCATACAGTGAAGATCTTATCAACTAAAGCACTTAATTCATTACACATGTTCATAAGCAACAAAGAATTCATAGTGGAACATAAAGAATTGTTTTCTTTATTCATAAATATCAAAGGTACAATTTCCCACACAAGTTGTGGGAAATAAATAAACAAATACATTAGAAAAGAAAACATTGCATATGATAATGAAGCATAAGAAGAGAAAAGGGATCCATCATTGCCTAAAATGACGAATCTCACAGTTGAGTGTTGCATCTTCAGTGCTAGTTTGCTTTTCTATCCAAGAATACCTGCAAGGGGATGGGAGAGATTATGTTAGAGCTCGGGATTCTAGAGATAATATTACACATCATCAATAGATGTGTTGGTGTAAATAATTATTCATCTTGGATATTATTACACCTTACTTAAGTTTACTTAGGAAATGCATTTCATAGTAGTTTGGGTATGAGACACTTGGGTGTTTGTGCCACATTGGGATAGTGTGTGTAGGAGAATTTCCACCTTTTATGGTGTGATCTTGTTGTTACACTCCACATTCAGTGGGTGATCCACCTCATGTGGAATATTATATTGTTTCTCCTACATACCCTTGTTTCTTATTAAGCCACATGTCATGTTTGTGTGCTCACATATCCATATAGCCTTGCCTATATAAGCAGGCTCATATTCATTGTATGTATCGATTGATGATCCAGTTGATCAGTATTTTCTCTTGATAGAATATAGTTTATTCCTATCAATATTTTGTTCTCTCTTATTTTTTCTTTCCATTTCCTCTAGATCTTGGAAAAATCTCCCATGGTATTAGAGCCATTAGAGTGTCATTGGTTTGCTAATTGAGAGAAATTTGATGCTATTTAGGGTTTGCATTTTGGAGATTTCTATTGCAGATTTTTATTGAAGCTTGATGAGTCAAATCTAAGGTTACCATTGGATTGAGGAGGTACAAGAAAGTTAGTTTTGTCTTTTGTTTCATCCAAATCGGACTTCAGAGGCCAAATCTAGAGGCATTTGAAGTTTGACGCTGCGCCGGAAATTTTCCAGAAATTATAATTTTGCAGGCAATTTTCAAATAGCGATATCTCACTCATCCGGACTCATTTTTTCAAGCAATTTTTTTTTGTTTTGGGGTAGAATTTCATGATCTGTATAGTGGTGCAGGAGTTTTCTAATTTTCGGATACAGGTTTTTTCTAAATTGTGAAATCCCATTTTTTACAACTTTGGAGGCTTCATTTGGGCTCATATGGACTCATTTTCAGGTGCCATTTTTCTTGAAAGTGCATATTTTTTCATCTACTTTCATAATCTGCCATCTATTTGTAGTGATTTTAAGTAGAAATCATACTTTCAGTATTTGGCCATTTTTGGCATATTTGGTACTTGCATTTTGCTTGGATCTTAGTTTAGATCACTAGTAGTATTTGTTGAAGTCTCTTAGATCTCATTTTGAGAAGTTGTAAATTGAAATCAGAAGTCCACTTTGCCTTGTTTTGCAAGTGGCACATTGTATACGCACTAAGTATAAAGTGCCAAAATCACCATTTTGGGGGGGGGGGTTTCTTGATTGAGTATTTTAGGGGGGTGTCTTGTGTGATTGTGCCTCTCTCTATCTTGTGTTTTTTCATTTTGGTGCTACGGGTTCACCTAAATTTCCACTTTTAACTCCTCATAATTATGCATCATGGAAAATTAAGGCATGGAATAAACTAATGGAAAAAAGACTCATTCATTATGTAAATGAAACTATTACAACACCACTTGATCCTAAGGCTAATCCTAATGCTCAAATTGAATGGCTTACTAAGAATGCTATGGCACTTGGAACTCTTAGAAAGTATGTATCAGATGACCTCATTTTTCACATTGATAAGTGTACAACAATTAAAGAGGCTTGGGATATTTTTAAGAAATTGTATGGTCAAGTTGATGAGATTAAGGGACACAAGCTTGATAGCGAACTCACAACTTTGGATCCCAAGGATTTTGATACAATCCAAGATTATGTCACAAAAGAAACTGAGTTAAGAGCAAAGCTAAAGGATTGTGGAATTGGAAAAAAGGATGCTCAATTGGTTTATAACTTGTTGGACAAGCTTCCTTCAGAGTATGCAGCCTTTGTATCTAGCTTTCACACCCATAGGTTAGCTCAAGGTTCCTCATACACTTCTCCCTCATTTGATTCATTCATAGAGATGTTGATACTTGAGCAATCTAAGTTGACCACGATGGGGATTCTCAAATCTACAAAGTCACAAGCTTTGGTGGCTAATAAAGGGAATCAAAGCAATCAAGAAACAGGCAAGAATCAAAAGCAACCTAAGTCTAAACCACAACAAGATGGAGCACAATCTTCCTCTCCACAACAAGGTGATTCACCATTCTCACCTAAGAGGAAATCATATAAGGACAATCTTTTTTGTGGATATTGCAAGAAGTCAGGACATGATGAACATCATTGTTATAAGAAGGATATTGATGAGTTGAAGAATCTTCTTGAGAAGAATAGAATCAACCTACCTTCTAGAATGTCTACATCAGCTTCTTCTTCCAAGGATAAAGGAAAGGATCACTCTTTTGGGACAGATAAAGGAAAGGGAAAAGCTCTTTGTGCTACTACAAGTCATGATTCAGGGAGATGGCTTCTAGATTCAGGGGCTTCTCATCATATGGCATCTTCGCAGTCTATGTTTTCTACATTTGAGCCTTACCACATGCCACCGATTTTGATGGGCAATCATACATACATGGATGTGATTGGGAAAGGATCTATTGCCATTGGGGATAACTCCTTCAATGATGTGTTGTGTGTACCCCACTTGACAAATAATCTTCTTTCCATCTATCAAATCACACATGGGGCAACTAGGAAAACTATGGAGTTCACACTTGATTCAGTTATCATTAGAGACTTGGAGAGTGGAGCTATCATTGCGACTGGGGTGGTTGATCATGCATCTCGGTTGTACTCTTTTTCAGATTTTGGTCCTATTGATAAGGTTGGTTCTTCCTATATTGATGATTTAGATTTTGAGGAGAACTTTGGGCATTTGAACTTGGGGATTCTCACATGTGACCCCGTTCTTGAGCCTTGCATTTCATCTCCTTATATTGATATCACACCACCTATTGCACCTGATGATGCAGCTAGTGCGACAGTTTTGCCTTCTTATGATTTAGTGCAGTAGGATATTTCATGTCTTCCAGCTTCAGTTGATTGGGATGCCTTCTTGACAGACATTGCAGGTTTGTTTGTGGAGTCCTACATTGCAGATTTGGGAGACATCATTGATGACATTCATCTTCTCTTTGATGAAGATGATCCTTCTTCGATTGTTGCGAGGGATCACTCTGACCCTCTTGTGCATTCTCTACATGATCAATCTTTAGAGGTTGACATGATTGTGGATACTTTTGTACAACTCTTGGAGGAGGTCTCTTTATCTTTTGAGGAGACATATGAGTCTTTGGATATTGTTCTACATCCATCTCCACTAGATCTTGGAGTGCCTTTTTCAGCAGTGTGGCACAGTTTACCACCTTTGGAGGGGGTATCTTTCAACATCGACATGGGGACACTTGAGCAGTTTTCAGAGATTCCTTTCATCATGAGTATTTTTTCTCCATCTTCCTTTCATGGTTGGGGAGACTTTTTGGATACACCTTTGGTTTTGTTTCTTCCTAAGGGGAGGAATGTGGTTCCACGTTCATGGAGTAGTTTCTTCATTCATCTTCAAGCTTCTATCATTGGTGTAGATTCCACATTGAGGGGGTGCTTCCTAGTCTCTCTTCTTCTTCTCTCATATGGGGGGGACTTTTTCCTCACATGGGGTTTTGTCCTTCACATACTTCTATGAGAGTTCTTTGTATCTAGTTTTCATCTCTCTTTTGGGGGAGGGTTTTTTCCCATTGGGTTTTTCTCTCTTTCCCCGCTTTGTGAGAGATTTCCTTGCATTGGTTTTCATGCATTTGCATTTATACATGGGTACCTAACATGGCCTCATAGCCGGGACCCATCTTGCATTGCTTAGTTGCATTGTAGACTTAAGTGCATTCCCCTAAGTTGCACTTAAGGGGGGGTGTTGGTGTAAATAATTATTCATCTTGGATATTATTACACCTTACTTAAGTTTACTTAGGAAATGCATTTCATAGTAGTTTGGGTATGAGACACTTGGGTGTTTGTGCCACATTGGGATAGTGTGTGTAGGAGAATTTCCACCTTTTATGGTGTGATCTTGTTGTTACACTCCACATTTAGTGGGTGATCCACCTCATGTGGAATATTATATTGTTTCTCCTACCTACCCTTGTTTCTTATTGAGCCACATGTCATGTTTGTGTGCTCACATATCCATATAGCCTTGCCTATATAAGAAGGCTCATATTCATTGTATGTATCGATTGATGATCTAGTTGATCAGTATTTTCTCTTGATAGAATATAGTTTATTCCTATCAATATTTTGTTCTCTCTTATTTGTTCTTTCCATTGCCTCTAGATCTTGGAAAAATCTCAAATGGTATCAGAGCTGGTCCATGTCTCACAAGATGCACAATCTACTTTCATAATACATCATATCATCTATGAAGTCATCATATGTATCAGAGAAGGAAAAGTAGAGAAAATCATCATTAATATCCATTGGAGTCTAAACTTCATTGTTTTGTCTAACATGTTTGTTTACTGTGCAAATATAGGTTTGATGATCATCACTAAAGTACTTTACAAGTTCACACAGATGTTACAGTTATAGCATGTGGAGTGAAATGGGCTCCCACAAGCATTGAGCCCAGCATGCTATCATTTTTTAATGTTTTGATAGAGGTAAGTGTGCAGCCACCATACCATGGTAGTCCAATCAATCAACTATATATCACCTAGGATAGTGAATTGATGAAGTTTCTATCATAAGCAATACATAACTACTCAATGGGATCACAATGATATGAATAGTGCATGAAACAAAGAATAAATACCATTACAGTAACTAAGAGAAAAACATGTAACTATCTTTTAAACAATGACAATCTCCAAGAATTGAGAAATCTTTTGTATCGTGACAAATGCATCCTCTAGAGGTTAGGAAATAATGAGGCTTTGACAGTGGTAGAAAAGTTAATTAAAATAATGAGGACACAAAGTAAAGAATCATAGAGACTAGAAATATTTATATTACAGTGTGCAAAGTTTTCATGAATTGCTTTTATTGATAGAATGAGAGTCCATGATACAGTCCTAGATCATTGGAAACCAATAGAGAATAACAGAGAAGGTTATAGGCATAATGATAACAACAAATAGTAGAGATTACAAGTTTAGTCACAAAGAAAGTTAATGACTTCTACCAGTCATGCATGCAATATGAACAGCGCAAGGAGGTCTAAAATAATCAAATGAAATAAGGTCATTAGCATCACTTTGATTAGCAAGATGAAAGGATCTCAATCAAAATGAATATGAATAGTATAAAGGACAGTCATCTTGCTTTACCAACCCCTTAGAACAGGCTCATTGAAAGAACACGTTATGCAGAGCATAAGGGAGGTTATTATCTCATAACAAAGGAATAAGACCATAAGACAGTGTAAGGGAAATGACAGAGATAGGATTATCAAAGCAATAACACTACTCTCAAAGGGGGATCAAAACAATATATAAGATTTGTTGTATGACAGTGCCAACTTCAAGTCTCCTATAGCAACTCATCAAAGATACATAGGTCATAAGATATACCTACTAGGTATGAGTATGCTTGTACAGATCACTCAAACATTATTGTCAAAGGTTTAAGGACAACAACTCTAAGGATCAGGGCTTCGTGAAGCAACATGATTAATGACATTCCATACAAAGGTACAAAGACAACATCAAAAAAGCCATTGAAAGAATGTGTGCAGAAGCATGCTTTTCTTGAAGATTCATTGTATGAAGCCATGACACTAAACACAGGAAATAAGTGAACAAGAAAGAAAGTCCAATTTTTGAGAAGATGATATGACCTATAGCTATTAGCAACAAATCCCAATAGTCATGAAAAAATATGAAATATAATACAAAACACAGTCATAACACTGTATATGAGTTCTATAACAGTCCTGAAGTCATTAAATGTTTATGAGCACAAGTCCAATCAAAGAGCACAGTGACATTGATAGGTCAAGCTATCAAAAAATAGTCATAAAGTCTATAGAAACTCACAAAGACAATCTTTGAGACATAGCATTATGATAAGATTTCAACTTGCAGCCACAAACCCATAAAGCTACAATCATACATAGTGTGAACACCCATAGGCAGCAAATAAGACCAAAGGCATATATTCTGAAATCTACATGATATAATGACATCCATTGACATCAGTAAATACAATCAAAAGGCATGGCTGCAACTTCATAAATATTTAAGAGATATAAATCTGTCTCAAAAGAAGTAAGAGCAGCCAATGAGCAATGCGCAAAGTGATAGAACTTACAAGATTTGACCTTCATGTGCTCAATTTGCAAAATCCTTCCAGAAACCCTCAAACCCTCGATTACAAATCCTCATGGCGGTGCTCAGAAGGAGCTCAAAAGCAATGATAGAGAAGATGAAATGATGATTTAGGGTTTGTATTACCCTAATATGCCTGACTACACTAAAGCATTTTTGCCTTTCATTTTACTTTTATTTCTTTCTCACTAATATCCCGTGGGTATTAATAAATATTAAGTGTTTATACCTCTTCTGGAAATATAATAATAATATTCATTAAGTGATTTACAATTGATCACCGAATGAATATTATTAATGTAATGAATGAATATTAAGTGATGAATTATAAATGGAGAGAATGGTGTAACTGAACAAATAATGAAAGAGGCCAAGTCAAACTGATGTGGCTGGAAAGATAATGGTAAATGCCAAGTGTATAGGAAGGTGTTCAAACAAGTGCCAAAGAGATAGGGCATGTGTGCTATGAAAAGAGGAGGAGTTGAGAGAAGTTAGTGAACATGTAGAGGAGATGTAGGGGTGGTTGAAGAGATTGCAAGAATCTAAGAGGTTTCTTTTGACCTTTTAAGAGCCTTGGAGAGTATTTAGGCATCACTTTCTTGTTCCTTTGTGTTTAACTAGGTCAAATTTGACTTTTTCTCCATTTTGGAGCCTTTTTGAAGTCTTTTAGTGGGCTGAAAATAGGCTTTTTGAGTGCATTCAACCAAGGAGGTTAAGGTCCCTATTTTTATGTAACTGCTTGGAAGAAGCATAAGTATGCTTCAAACTTCATTTTTGAAGTTAGTTCTTATTATGCATTTTGAACTTAGTGACATTTGTAAGTCCTTTGACAGCTTTGGCATACTTTGTAGCTCAATTTGATATGTATGATAGTGGATGCCTTGGAGATTAATGAAGAAAAGCACTTTGCCTTCTCATTTTTTTGTCTTGTTGTGTGCATTTGTTTGATTGATGCAACTACTTGTGAAAAGATCTAAATCCTTGTGGTTATGTCTCATTGTAGCACCTTTTGCAGAATAATATGTTTGTTACAGGTTGTAGGTTGTGTTGATATGCAAATATTGCCTAGTTGTGAGAAGCATCTTTCCTTCTAGGAATATTACTACCAAAGTCTTCTTATGAAATATTTATGCAAGAAACATATAGAATTGAGTTGTGTTTGTTAGCTTCATCATTGATTAAAAAGTGTATGTAAGTTGTATACAGGTCAAGTTAATGATTCGATGCACAACCTTAGAAGGTAGTTTCATTTTTATGCAATCTCTTTCCTTTTCCTTTGCAAGTCATTATAGTAGTTAGATTTAGGTGAAGCCCATAAGAACCATCTTTCTCTAGAGGTTCACTCCAAGTTTAGGCAACCCAGAGGCCTAGGAGTGTTCCCATGTGTCACAAGCCTGTTGAGTTGATAGCTTAGCAAAGGGTGACGGTTTAGGTGATAACAATAGCAATAACCATAAAACTAAGAATAGTTATACCTTATTAAATAATTTTGCCTGGTAATGAAGATCTTGTGGATTTTTTGTTCCTTCTTTCAACTATATTTGTGTCTTTTTGTTGGTCTTCATCAACAATCTTATTTTATGTTGTAGAAGCAACACTATAACTCAAGTCTATCTTCACCCTTGGAGTTTGTCTAGCTTTAAAATTATTTCCATCTATTATTGTAAACATTTTTTCATGTTTAGATTCATCTTGAACACCAGTGCTTTGTCCTTTTTCAGAACCTAAACCAAGACTATCCTTGTGAATTTTTTGACTACTCAACATTTCAATCAACGAATTTGTGCCTTTTATGAAAAATTTCATCTTGAGATTTTCAAAATATTTTCTCAAGGAAAATACTTCTCCTTCAAGTTTTTGGCACTCACTTGTTTTAATTTCTAAATTTTCTTTAGTTATTTCTACTACCTTTTGAAACTCTTCTTCTTTTCTCTTGACTTCTTCAAGTCATTTTTTATAATCAGTAAATAGTTTCTCTGCATTCTCAAGAGTTGTAAGAGTTTTAGCCTTAAACTCCCTTTCTTCTTGGAGTTTCTTCTCTAAGTCTTGACTCACTTTTCTAAGTTTCTTAATCTCATCAAGAGAAAAAAACAAGCTCTCCTTCAAAATCAACTTCAAACTCATTATCATCATATTGTTGTTCAAACTCACTTAGAGTATTAACTTCCTCTTCCAAATTCTCAACAACAAGACTGAATTCATTATCACATTTAGTGTCTACTGACAGAGACTTTTCTTGAGACACTTCACTAGACTTGACAGGAATTAGGTTTTTTTTTTTACCTTTATTTCTTTTGCACTTAGTCATGATGAGTACTCCACTACCAAGAATCCCCTAAGTCAGTTCGATGGGGTTTGTCTCTAATACCGCTTGTTGGAGTACAATGAAGACTGAGAGAGGGGGGTGAATCAATGTTCATAGAAAAGTTCACCTTTTATCAACATTTTTAAAACTTTATTTGATTATGCAATGTAAAACAAGAAGAAATGAACAACAGTATACTCAAACATACATAAGAACATGACACAGAGAAATTCCCTGAGTGGAAACCCTCATGGGGAACAAAACCACTCGAAATGCCTCACTGGCTTATCTAAAAATTTCTTTCTCACAATGCCTCAATGGCTGAGATCCTCACTAGTTACATAATTGATGCAGGAGAATCCCTGGTTCTTGGCAATCTTGCACCAACCAGAAAAATTTTCTTTCAGTTTATTCATGTTTTGCAGTTTCAGCATTTCATTTTGTGCTTCTTTGCATTTTCTCATTGGATCTTGCAGAGCTGGATTTGATTGTGGACATGTTCATTCTCCTTATCCTAATTCCGCGGGACGTTTTGATCTTTTACCGACAAGTTATCATGTCCGAAATTTGAGACAGTTTTCTGGCTTAGAACACTGAAACCACTTGGACCTATTTGACTTTTGGCAGATCTTGCGGAGCTTCCGTTCATTGTTTCCAACATTCCTTGGTGTGTGGCCGACCTTTACTTGGGTCCACAATTCATTCTTTGTGTAGTACACCTACCCTAGTCAGCTTTGTAAAACCGGTTTGACCTTGGTTGACTTTTTATGTGGCAATCTTGAATGGATGAATTACCATGAGGTAAAGTTTAGTCAGATATTATGATTATTGTGTGTATCTATTAATGTGTTTTCGCATTGATTCTTATGTAAGTTTAAACTGTCCTCCTGATTCTTGTTATTAATCTCGAGCTAACATCTTCATTATATATATATATATATATATATATATGTCTGTTTGTCTGACTCTTGGTTGCGGGAGATTGCAGGTACAGTACCGTCTAGGTGTAAGGTTCGTCTTCACCTGGATTCGCAGGGTTGAGTATACCTCTTTCGTCCTTAGAATTTGGGTTAGGTGGTCATAAAACCTTCATTTTATCCTAGTCATACTCAAATGAGCGTCGCTTGTGTTCTGTCAGCTTTCTTTTCATTTGGGTTTGTGGGTCGGGTAATTGGTTGTCTTACTTGGTTTGCGTGCTTGGCGTGTGGTAAATAGAGTATTTAACCCTAAGTATTTATTTTGATTTAATGTGTTCATCTACACATTAGTAATTGAGGAATTAAAATAAATAGGTTTATTTTATGTTATTAATCATTAATTAAAAAGATCGTCCTATTTATGTTTGTAGTGAGTTTAATTTAATGGTTAATTTTAAATAACGAATTTATTCAGTTTATGCATTTTAAAAAGGAAAGATTTAAATTATTCGAAATAGAAATAATTTAATCTCTTTTGCTTTTTGGAATAGAAAGATTAATTTTAATTATTTAAGAAAATCAATTTTGATTAGGAAAGTGAGTTTTATTCATATTTATTTTATATAGTGTGTAAGATTGATTTTGAGAATTTAATTTAATTAAAAATATTTTACCCTTATTAATATTGTGAAATGCAACTATTAGCTTTGTAATTTAAAAATTAAATAAGGGAGAAAAGCATTTCTTTTAATTAACTAAATTTATAATCTCAATGCATAAACAATTCAACTATGAGATAATTCCATAAACTTAATTAATTAATTAATTAAATTAAGTTGCAAGTTGCATGATATTAGAAATATATTTTTATTTAATTTTTAGTGGAAAAATAAATTAGATTAATTATATTTATTGTTCCTAGAATTTTAAATAAATAAATAAAAGAATATTTTTTTTTTAAAAAGTGAATAAAAGAATTAATTGGAATTAAAGTATTGTTTTAATTCTTTATTTAGAAAATTAATTAATTTGCATGAGAAAAGAAAAGAAAGAATAATGATTTTTAATTATTGCATGTTAGCTTATCTTTTGTTATAAAATTAGAAAATAAAATAAAATTACTTTTATTCTAAATTTAGGTTTTTTGAGAAAAAGCTATTGAACCTAGAATTTTAGTTTAAATAGGGAAAAGGTCTTTATTTTAGATACATAGGAAACAGGTCAGGAATTTAGGTGAAGAAATTTATTGGAAGCTTATTGAAAAGATTAGGGCTCTTCTACAAATTTCTTCCAGGAAAGCTATACCAGGTTGGGTGGCTTCTTTGATTTTTTGGTTTTTAAGAAAATAATTCTATTTTTCTCTGAATGGTGTGTGTGTAAATTATTTGTCAGATCCAAAACCCTCTTCTGGTTAATTCAGGTTTTGATTTAAAATTCTTGTTTGATGTTAATTTTCTAGTTAATGGGAGATTTAATTTTGAGAAAATTAGGGAAATTATTATGAAAAAAATTATTATCTCTTGTTGATTTGTTCTGATAGTCCTTTAAATAAATCTCTATGAAATTAGTTGATTTCTTTAGAAATAAATTTAATTGTGAATTAAATTTATTGGTTTATCTAGTTTAAAGAAAAAGTAATTGGAATAAAATTCTGTGAATGAATTTTATTGAGTTGGGAATTTTATTTCTATGTAAATTCTGTCAAAGGGGTTTTAATGAATTTGGAAATTATTTACATGTTTTAAAATAATAATAATAATAATAATAATAATAATAATAATAATAATTAAAAAATAAATAAATAAAAATAAATAAATAAATAATAATAATAATAAAAATATATTATAACATATTAAATTTAAAGTGGGTTTTAAAATGTTTAATTGTTTTATTAAATATTAATTAATATATTTGATTATTATATGTTAATTATTAATTATTAATTAATATATATTTTAAATATATGTTAATCATGATAATTTATATATTAATATATATATTAATTAATACTTAATTCGTTAATATTGTGTACTATTAAATTATTAATTGTTTATATTTTTTGGGATAAATAAAATTATAATAATTAATATTTTATTTTGGTATTTGTTTTATTAAGGAAGTATCTTTTGGGGAAAAAGATAAAATATTATTTTATTTGGAAAATTGTTGAAATGAAATATATTTATTAAATTGATAATTTTTAAATAATATTTTATTCGGGAATATATTATACGATATGCTATTGGAATTATTGAAAATTTGATAATGTTTCGTTGGGAAAATTGGTAAGTTAATGAGATTTTTATTTAGTAAAATAAATGGTTAGTTTATATTTTTCCTCTGTATTGAGACATAGACAAATGGACTATTGCAGTTGTGGTATTGTATTCTCCTCGTTATGGTGATTTTTCTATTAATGTGTTTTGAAAACTTAGATCATTTAGAAAACTTGATCGACTTTTATTATTTAAACAAATAGGAAAGAAGATTGTCCTTTTTTGGTTATTGCCTATGCAAGTTTAATTTCTGTATTCGCTTTTGTTTAAAGTAATGGCAAGGCCTTGATATGTTTGTTTGGATCATGTCGTTTGATTGATTTGGGGTACCTGTTTATGTCTTCGGTTTCTAGTTTGGTTGTTGCCTTGTGATGGTGTTTTAACTGGTCTTGTCCTTTATGCGGGTGTCAAGTGGTGATTTATGGTTGGCCATAGCGGGTTAGGTCTCTAGTTAGAGTACTGTCGGGCAATGGACCTTGTATTAGCTTTTGATATGTTCAGTTGGATCCGTTTCTTTGTAGGGATCATTTATGTAATTATTGACCGATGTGGTCGATTGCTTGTTGGTATGATTCGCCTTGATGGAAGGAATGTAAACGATATGAAACTTATGTACCCTTAACTTATTTAATTATCAGAGGGGTCTTGCAGTTGAGCAAACCCGGAGATGTAGCCCTCTAGGGGTGAACTCCGAGATCATTTTGGTGTTATGTGTTGCTTTTGTTCTTATGTTTCATGTTTTAGTGTTATCATGTATGGATGGCATTTTGATAGAATGTGTAAGTGGATTAGATGAAATTAATTGTAATGCATGTTTTCAGTCATCTCTTTATACAGTAATGTGGTTCATGAAAGAGTGTAGTTGATTTGCAGAATGTATTCTATAATTGTTAAGGAAATTAAGTATGCATGGAAAGATCTCGTTAGTTTATGATGAAATTCAAGTGTGTTATTAAATTGGATGCATGACTAAAATTTTAATGAAAAGTATGGATGAAGGGTATGAATAAACCTTAATGGATGAACTTTATCTTGTGATCTATATTTTGTCTTGCTGAAAGAAATTATCCTTGTTTAAGAATTTTCTCGTTATTAAGACAATCGGCTTATTGGATTAATTAGCGTAAGTTAAGTTAAATGTGGAATTAAGTAATTGCATTGGGAAACTCTTTAGGTGATAGTTGATGTCTTCCGCTGTGTAATCTGTACTTTGATATCTTATTGTATCTTTATGTTGTGTCTTATTTTTAAAAAAAAATTGTTGCACTCCATTCGTGTGTTTTAGCTTTATCCCTTTGGGGTTTCCTGGCGGGGCATTACACTTTGAGTTTTCCGGAGGAATCTCTTGGGCGGAGGCTGACCTTGTTGTTTTACACGTTTCATTCTTGTTCTTTGGCATTTGTTCCATCTTGAACCGATGTGGATCATTCTTGGTCATACAAATCAATGTAATTGAGCATTAAAATTGAGTGATTAGAAGATAGAAGAATAATCCTAAGTTTAGGAGGTTCAGAGTTGTCTCGCATTCTTTCTTGAGCCTGGATGTTGCATAACACACATGTTTTGTATTTAGGCATGTGAGCTGAATCTTGTAAGCCCACATGTTGCCGACAATTTGTAATTGATTTTCATGATATAATAGTCTGTTCTGCATAGCCTCCATCACGATTGAGTCATTTTTATTGTGTAACTGTAGTTGCACAATCCAGACTATTCTCTTTGAGGACTCTCCCACCGTGACTGCACCAAGAATGCCTCACTGGCAAAGATGTCCCTCACTGGAAAAGGTGTGCATCACTGGCAATCACAACAACTTACCACATAAATAGTTTGAATTACATACAAAGTTTCTGATCTGTTTCAGTTCTCAACATTTTCTAATCTCACAAAATTTGAGATTTAGAAATAATAGTTTAGAATGCCTCAATTGATCATTTACAACACACCATTGTATATTTATAAACTACACACAGTAATATCATGTAGAGAACTTTACTAATGAAGACGAAGTCAAGTGGGGGGCAGGTGTCCCCCGTCCCTTCAAATAGAGATAAACTTGTCCCTTTCCCTCTTCAGTGGAGGGCCTGCCCTGATGGCTTCAGGGAAGGGACCCTCCCAAGAGGGGCCGTAATGGCTTCAGGGAAGGGACCCTCCCAAGAGGGGCCCTGACCTTAAGATGAAGGGCAGGAGTAGTGAATTGATTTCCTTCCTCTCCCGCCTCTGTAGTTCGGGCTTTAATGTTCACTTACAAAATGTTATTGTGCATATGAAGAAGATATACAATGATATATAGAAATGAATATTTACAAAGATATTCAAGAAGTCTTCAACATTGTTGACAAACTCAGTTTACATAAAAATAATGTCTCTATGAAAAACAGAATCATCTTGTTAAACAATAGCAGCAATGATCTTATTTCTCTATGAAACAACCTCTATATTCTTAATGCTCTTATGATGTACATATAGTGATCTTTGTTTTGGCATTGAAAAATTGAATTCTTCATAACTGAAATAGTAACCATCTTAACAGAATAGAGGTAAAACTTGTTATCATAGAGCAGCTTTACAAAAAGTAAGCATCAAACCCAAATTGGTGTTATTTAAAATAAACCTTGATCAATATAACCACAAACCCACAAATATAATCGAGGAAAAAAATCTAACTCGTAGACAAGAGAGCCCATCAATATACAAAATGAAAACAAGAGTAAGGAGGCACTCTTACACTCGGGTTACATTAACTACCAAAAAGAAGACCCAAAACAAGGGTTAACAAAAACAACATACGCTAAAAACAATCTTTAATCAAGAACAAAAATTTTACCCTTATTAGAAGACCCGCCATAATCACAAAACTTTCAACTAGGGTTAAGAACAAATACCCTTTACAAAAAACAAGAAACCTGAGAAGTGGTTATACAAAACTGACTGCATTATTGAAGCAGTTAACAAGAAAAAACTCATTCCCTAGTCAAGAGCTCTTAATACAGATGTAGTCACATAAATTTGTCCACTTAATTAAATAAATATTTAGTATTTATTTGATTATTTAACCATCAATCAATAATTAATTAAATTAATATTTAATTAATTCATCTTAACCCTCTTCTCCTATTAATTAAATAAATTATTCAATTTATTTGATTTAATTCACTTAACCAAATTTAGACCATTAATTAAATAAATAAATCATATTTGTTTAATTAAATCTTCTCTCACATTTAAATAAATTAATATTTATTTAAATCCCCCAAAATCCCATCTCTCACATTTAAATAAATTAGCATTTATTTAAATCACCTTTATCCTCCACCCACTTGCATTTTCCTACAAATGCAAGTTGCACAACTATTTTAAATAAATAAATTATTTATTTAAAATCCTATTTATCCTCACCCACTTGAAACCTTTAATGGTTTCCCTTAAAGTCTTCAAACTTAATGGCTTCCTTCTAGGGTCTTCTCAAGCCTTTAATGGTTTCCCTTAAAGTCTTCAAACTTAATAGCTTCCTTCTAGAGTCTTCTTAAGTCTTTAATGGTTTCCCTCAAAGTCTTCAAGCATTTAATGCTTTATCTTCCTTTTTCTCATGTAAATAAATTAAGATTTATTTAAATAAAATCCAAAATTCACATTCACATTTAAATAAATTAATATTTATTTAAATATCTATCCAAAATGCAAATTACACCATTTAATTGAAATAAATGATTTTATTTCAATTGAAAATCCCAAAATTCCTCCCACTTGCATTCTCCTACAAAATCCATTTGTATGCCTAAATCCCTTCTAGATTCTTCTAACTCTTTCTAATTAGCCTAATCCTATCCTAATCATTGTCACATTCCTAAATAGAAGGAATTCACTTCTCAAAAACCTCCAAAGTCTTCAATAACCATTAAAGGCTTTATGTCTTCAAATGGTTAACCTCTAAAGTCTTTCAAACCATTAAAGGCTCTTACATAACCATTTATGGTTAACTCACATTTTACCTTTGGTTAGAGACTTTCCTCTAACTTAACCATCCTTTTGACTCATGGGTCTCTTCAAAGCATTTATTTCTTTGACTAAGGTAACCATTTAACCCTTGCACATTCATTTATCCCTTGGATAAAAGGAATATCCATTAACCTAACCCTAACCTAACCCCCTAGGGTAACCATCATGTCCCCTCAAGCATTTAATGCTCCTTATCTCTCCTCTCAAGCCTCCTCATGGTGACACTTGTCAACATGGGATTGGGTTGAAAGTCTCACATGGTTTGAATATCTTTCAATCCTAACCCCTGTTAAGATTTCTCAATCTTAACCCTTCATTTCCCCATTGCTTCTATAAATAGAACCCTTCTCCTCAAGCAAAGAAAGGAAGCATTAGAGTATTGTTGTTATATTGGTATTAGTATAGAGATTTTTCATAGCATCACTATCTACACTTGCATAGCATTTGTTTATCATATTCAACCATCTTGAATCTCCATATGGCATCCATGGCTAGTGCTAAAAGCTGAGAGCTACACTCATTTGGGAACTTGGAGAGGAGAGGAACAAGGGAGAGCTAATGGCGCAGGAAGCATCATGAGTGAAGTCTTAATGTTTATTGGTTTTTATCTCTCATATGCTTCTATGCTTAATCTTTCTTGATAATGCTTTTTAATGGTTTAGTTCTATGTTGATTTGACTAACCCCCGGACTAACCATTTTATGACGTTTTAACAGATAATTAACAAAATACAACTAAATGAAACCGGTAAAGCATTCAACAAACTCATGGAACCCACAACCCGAACGAGGTCAAAAATAGTAGCATCTTTCTTCTTTTCACCAAACAAACCCTAAGATATAGGGCAAAGAATACAAAAGCGACAAGAAACACTTAGTTTTGAAAAATAGGGAAACAAGTAATAAGAGAATGATAACACATGTTTCTGTCATTAGCTTCATGCTCTCTGTTATGTTCATGTTAGGGCACAACTACATCAACACTCATCTCCAAACTGTCATAACCACCTACGCATGTCATGCCCTATCTCTCAAAAAAGATTTTCAAAGAATGTAGCAATAGTAATCTCCAAAATGACGTTCAATAATGTGTTTATTCTTTTTGTTCCGCTCGCAAACTACTCCCACTTAAGATGTATTTAGGTGGTAATATATGCCCATTTGAATTACAGCTAGTCACCTAAAGTGACTTAAACATGTAATACACAATCACCACTTTTTCATTTCTTTTATAAATATTACATATCAAAAATCCCCTTTTGACCTTGTTTTAAAACCAATATTGAAAGACCTTTATATGCAACATTAGAATTAACATGGAATCAGCATTATCATGAATATAGAATATCAAAGCAAGATATCATATATAAACTAATCTGATGATACCAAATAAATGTGATCATGTGTACCATTGTCACCATGTATATCATGTGTGCCATAAACCTGAGATCGTGTATCATGTATGAGCATGTATACACCACGTGCCAATATCATCTCCACCTATACTATAATCAAACCTTTTTCAAATATGCAATGAAACCTAGACCATTATGTAGATACATATCAATATATCAATATAAAGGCATTCTAAAATGTGGCAAGCAATCAAGGATTAGTGTTGATGTAATATGCCCTTTCATAAACCACCATCAGCCTGTATATGAGAAGTTAGTGTTATGTCATCAAGGACAACAACCAAGAGGGTCAACAAAATGAAGATCATAAAGCTGCCACAAACTAATCTCTTTATCCTCTTAAAATATTCTACAAACTCCTTATAATCTTCCCTTCAATTCTGAAATAATTTCCTCATGTATAATCCTATTTAAATATGGTGTATATATCTATTTTATTGACTTCACACAGTACACAACACACACCTTTCATATTCCACAAACACTACTCTTTTTATATCTTCTTATCTCAATGAAGGGAGGCATATGTCACAACTTTATCAAACAATAAACATCCCTTTATTAATAATCATTGTCTTTTGAGCGCTGCCTTTAAATTAGTGTTTTTTTATTTAAAATGAATATCTTCTAAAGAGTCGTACCTTATGAAAGGTCCTTATTAATCTCAAATCATATTTTAGATATGAATTGCACCACATTCCCTTTTGATTAATTTAATTATTGCTTAATAAACCACCATTTGGAAGATAAGATAAATCGTGTCTCTTGGATAATATTTGTATGAAATACTCTAAGGATCACACCTCTTCAATGATCTAATCGTTGATAATGAATTACTCCTTTATGGATTGCACCTTTAGTCTTTGGTTAAGTGGAAACTTTGTCTTTTCTGACTTGTCTTAACAACTTTGTTATTGTATGAATCGCATCATAAGTGGCTTCTAATAATTTATTCAAACTTCATAAGTGATTGCATATTAGTCTGAAATATATACATAATAGTGCCAATGCTGCAAATTACTCTTGGGATATATTTGATTATAGTTGATTAAATGCTTACCATTGCTATTAATAATATCAATGTCTTACTATATGATTGTTGCATAATGAATATGTCTTAATATATGATTGTTTCATTATGAAACTCATAATATGTTGTTTTACCTAGTATAATCCTTGTGTAGTATGGATCAAATCTTTTGATTGTTTACTCTAAGTTGATCAGAATCATATGAGGACCAATTTCAACAACATCAATGACAAAATAGTGATCCAAATTGTATAGCTATTCTTGCTACATTTCTATGGCATTAGTGACAACATCTCAACAATCTCCTCCTTTGTCATTTATCGCAACCTCTTAAAGGAATGGTCTTTGACTATACAATTCTCCCCCTTTCTCCAATTCCACACCCCTCCCCCCATTGAGATTGATTGTGAGGGGTCTTCAAGGATAAGTGACTAGCTCCCCCTAAACTCATGCTTCTTATGAAGCATTTAGTGAATAAATGAGAGTTATTTGCAATCTTCTCTTTAGTCACAACATATTCCAACTTTACTTGTTGTTGAAGTACTTTCTCTCTCATAAAATGATATTTGATTAGTATATGCTTCATTCTAGAGTGCATAACTAGATTCTTTGATATGTTAATAGCACTTGTATTATCATAAAATATTGATATGGGATGCTCATATTCAACCTTAATGTCTTTTAAGATTTGCTTCATCTATACAACCAATGTGCAACAAGTTGTTGTTGCAATATACTTGGCCTCCACAGTAGATAAGGAAATTGAAGCTTGTTTCTTACTCAACCAAGATACTAGATTGTTACCAAGAAACAATGATCCTCCACTTGTGTTATTTTTGTCATTAACATTGCTAGCCCGATCTACAAAGTGAAATGTTCATCTATAAGATACCACAATGCAAAATCCATAGTACCCTTTATATATTTGAATATCTTTTTGACAACCTCCACATGAGTTTCTTTCGGTTCTTCATGAAAATATGCCACCAATCCCATTGCTTTCATAATATCAGGTCTTGTAGCTATCACATATAGCAAGCTTCCAATCATGGATCTGTGTAGGGTTTGATTAGCCTCTAGAGATTTATCATCCTTAGTTAACTTGCAACTTGTTATCATGGGAGTACTCACTTTATTTTTATCATTTACAAGTGAGATAAGAAGACCAAGCAGGTCAAGATGCAGAATCTAAATTATAGATTTGAGACACTGAGGATGTCAGAAGATAATAACATTAAAGGCTACCTACACTGAGTGAATGAGTTAGTAAATGAAGGAAAATGAAGTTGTGAGAAAAGTAATGAGGACACTTCCTAGATCTTACAAACCTAAGTTGTTTGCTATTGAAGAAAGTCATAACATGGATACATATACCTTAGATCATCTTTATGGATCACTCTCTACCTTTGAGATTTTAGAGTTTGAGGAGCTATACAATGACAAGAATGAAGTTGCATTTAAAGACACTATGAAGATTGAAAATGTACCTAAAATAAGTAATGACCTGGATGATATTGAAGCAAATTTTGTGGGGATAATAAAGAAAAGATCCAAAAAATAAAAAGGTAAGTTGCCCTTCAAATGTTTTAATTATGAAAGAATTGGTCATTATGCTACTAGATATACTTTTAGGGAAGATAACTATAAGAGATCAGATGATGATAACAAGAGAAAGGATAAATATAGGAGAGATGATAGAAAGAATAGATCACAAAGATAAGCCTAAAAAGAGTTTTTGTTCAATGGAAACCTATTCCTCTGAAGAAGAAGGATGTGATGAATTAAATATTAAACCATTATTTTTGTCCATAGAACAAAAGGACATTGAAAGGTACAATACTCCACATGATGAGAATAACAATGAAAAATCAATGACTCAGAAGACTGCATTGCATTAAAAAATGGAACCTAAAGCTTGGATAATAATTCTACATGGTCAAATCATATGATAGGTGATAGAAGGAAGTCATAGACTTTAAAAAATGTGATCTAGTGGATTAGTGAAGTTTGTCGGTGAGGAGGCTACACCTATCTGTGGAAAAGGAACTATATCCATTGATGGTAAGCATAAGACAAATTATGTTTATTATATTAAGGGTTTGAAACATAATCATTTGGGTGTGAGTCAGATGTACAATAAAGGCTACAAGATTATGTCATGGGTTTGGATGTGAGATTAGAAAAGGTGGTTCCAAAAGGTTAGTTGCAAAAGGTATAAGAACAAATGGTAATGTCTATTATGTAAAAGAAAACAAAGGATGTAGTTGTCTATTGGAATAGAGTTGTGAATGTTGGTTAAGAAATAAAAGAAGGGGACATATTAACTTTGATAACATGGTGAAGATCAGTTCTACTCATGTTATGAGAGATTTGCCAAAAATTATCAAACATGCCAATACAATGTACAAGGAATGTAAGATGGGAAAACAAAAAAGGAACAAATTCAAGAACAAGGAATATTCTACCACAAGTCCTTTGGAGTCAATTCATACTGACCTATACGAACCTACAAGGAAAAAAGGACTAAATGGTGAAATGGTATTTTATGTTTCTCATTGATGATAGTTCTAGAATGACATGGGTTACTTTCTTAAGAGAAATAGTAGAAGCACTAGATAGATTTAAGGTATTCAAATCTATGGTTGAAAATCAAATAGATGCTAAGTTCAAATGTTTAAGGTCTGATGGATTTACATCAAATGAATTTGATAGATATTGTGAAGAGCATGCTATTAGGAGGCAAGTATCTACACCTATGATTCCACAATAGAACATAGTGGTTGAAAGAAAGAATAAGACTATTGTTGAAATGTCTAGAATTGTATTGAAAGATGTAAACCTACCTAATGTATATTAGAAATAAATTATGCATATTGTTTAATATATTATTAATATGGTAAAAGTTAGAGTGAATCAAACACCTTATGAACTATGGCATGGAAGATCACCTTCAATCAAATATTTCAAAATCCTTGGAAGCAAGTGATACATTAGAAGAGATGAAGAGGATTTGAGAAACTTTGATGCAAGATCATATGAAGGAATATTTTTATGATACCCTACAAAGAGCAATGCATAATGGTGTCATAACAAAAGGCTGAAGAAGATTGTGGAAAAAACAAATGTCAGAGTAAGTGAAAAATGGAATACAATTGCACCTGAACTTGAGATTGTGATAGAAGATACCCCCATTATTGCATAAGAGAAGGATGTTCTAGAAGATAAAGAAGTGTCAAATGAAAGAGAAGGGGGACCTGAACAAGCACCTAAGACACCTAAAAATTATGTACAAAAGAATCATTCAAAATATCAGATCATTGGAGACAAAAACAAAGGAGTTCAAACTAGAAGAAGACTTGTTGAGACTAGTGAGCAAGAAAATTTATGTTTCTTATCTAAGGTGGAGCCAAATACTTTTGTAGAGGCTAGCAAAGATGATGGATGGATGAAGGAAATGGAAGAAGAGATAAATCAAATAGAAAATAATCAGACGTGAGAGTTGGTACCTAGACCATTGGACAAGAATGTGATAGGAACAAAGTGGGTGTTCTGAAACAAGCTAAATGAAGATGGAGAAATCACAAGAAACAAAGAAAGAATGGTTTGTCAAGGCTAAATTCACAAGTTGAATGTATAGATTTTAATGTGAATCAGTGTTCTACCGGAATGGAGAAATTTAACCTTATTAATACAACAACTCAACAACCAGTAAACATAAAAGCATATAATAATAAGAAATAGTGCAACCACAAAGATGAACATCACAACACCATAGATTTATACATGGAAAAACCACGGTGGGATTGGAGACCCACAATATCTATCCACTGATCAGATGAATAAATATTACAATAAGGGGCCTACACATGCAGGAAGGCATACTACCTAGAGTGCACTACTCATCACAATGGAATCTCACTGACTATAAAAGAGGTTAACCACCTCAAAATATTCAGACAACAATCCGGAAAGAAGAATTGCCTATGATAGCATCAAACATGCCATATTACAGTTCCGGTTAAGCTCAATACTGGAGGTCTAAAACCTCTTACATAAACCCAACTCAATCACCTATGATCGATCAAATCCTTTGCACAAATGGTTATTACGTTATTCTCTCCTTGCCTACTCATACATGCGATCTACAATGAGATCTTACATCACTTTTATACCAACCCGAGACCTAACCAATTAGGTTGACCACCCAAATGATAATTCAATAGATCATTACATAATCCAGAAATAAAATCATAAGACATGTCGACCTAAGGCCAAACAAACATCATCCAATCAATAAAACATCCCAGAAGCGCATCACAAGGATCCACCAACATGTTTCATGAAATCAGTCCATAACCTAGATAGCACCGGACCTAAATTAGATCCACACACGCCAAAGCAATGACACCAATCAATCAAGGCACGAACACAATCACCAGTAGCATCCTGAATCCCTTCTAGAAACTACACCGACACCACTTATGCATTATATCAAAGATCTTCAATAAAGCTTTGTCGGTGAAACCCTTACCGGACCTACAAAGCAGGCTTACTAGAACAGAAGATAGCATCTGATCATCAAGTCAATACCAATTGAATGTGATACGCATCAAAACACATGAATAACCAATCCAAACCAATTCTACCAACCAGAGCATACCAGATCAATATCATAATCCAACCACTCTACCGGTACCAACTGGATACCGATAAACAACCAAAACAGTCGGTGCTGCCATCAATGACAAAACATCAATGCAACACACAATGAATTCCTCCAAATTGCCACCAATTATTTCCCTTGCTAATTTTTTAATTTTAGCTTTAGACACATCACACTAATGATCCCTAATCCATTTATCTAGTCATAGAATTTTGGACTTTTATATTTTCCTTTACCAAAAAGTGCACTTGGCACTTTGTATCCCTAATCCTCAATCCCTTTTCTTTACCCTTTTGTCCATATTATTTAGTGGTATTAAATTTTCTCGCATTGTAATCCCACCTCTTCTACCATTAGCATTGGGTATCCCTTTCCCCAATCCTCACTCCTCTTTGCATGTTCCTTTCAAACTCCTAAGATTCTTTATACAACCTTCCCTAAAAGTAAGTCTGTGTGTGGTAATCCTAAACCATAATTCCCAATTGCTCAATGCAACCTAGACTTCTATATATTTTACCAACCAGTTAGAACCCACCACAAAATAATCCATTAATGACCAAGTCAATACCATATGTAGATATGAATATTTTCCTATCAGACACCTCGTCACTTTCTTGGATTAATCACAACATGGCACATTAAAATTGATATGATAAAATTTTATAGCCTCCCCATCCAAGCAATGATTTACCTATGAATGCCTTTCTAAAAATAAAAAGAGTGACCAATAAAATGGTCTCCACATCTAAGTAACCTCTATACCTATCAAAGCAATCTCTATCTGCATCCAAGCAACCTCTATTCCTTTTCACACCTCAACACAAATAGATTTTAAGTTTAGCCTTAGATAGGTAGGGAATCTATCCTCAATTCTTAGATATTGTCTTGTAGGGACTACCTTTACTAATGTTCTAGATTGCTATGAAAAATATTTTCCATGTCCTTAAGTCATATGTAACATATTAGCCCTAAAAAAGGCTTTTAGACTGAGCCATGATGTACCTATGAATTACTTTCTTAAAATTCTAGAGGGTAAACAAGAATTAATGCAGTAAATATGAACAATAAGCACACCATAACACAAGATTTTTAACGAGGAAACCCAGAGTGGGAAAAACCTCGGTGGGATTTGTGACCCACAATATTCACTCACTGTCCAATGAATGGATATTACTTACAATAGGGGCTTGCACATGCAGGAAGACCAACTGCCTAAAGCTAACTGCTTAATTACAAAAGGAAGTCTCACTGACTTACAAAATGGATTATGCAAATCCAGTATAATGTATTGCTTTAGTTCAGCATCTACTATGCCAGGTTTAGTACCGGTTTAAGCTCATACAATAACCATAAACCTTACTCCATAATCTGCCTAAATATTCACATATTACTTCTGCAATAATCTTCCCATGTCCGCATCTTAAATGATCTACAAGATCTCATACTTATATATGAGTCTTATTACAATACCCCTAGTCGGCTTACAAAAAGATGTTTCAATAAAATACAATATGCAATAATTAAAATCTTGTCAGCCAGGGTGCCGACAATCATCTTTGTCGCTGCCGATAAACTATCTGTCGGTGTCGGTGTTTGCCGGTGCCATAAGATTGCAAGGTTGCCATCAATGACAATACCTTCAATCACCTTTAATTTCTCATTGGAGTGTGCAATGACAACAAACAAGTTATTCATTTGATTGATTATTAGCATTACTTCAGTTATTATAAGACATGAGAATGTCTCCTACCATATTAAAGGTCAAAAGTGTTGAAACTATTACTAAATTTATGATTTTAAGAAGGATTGCAATAAAAGATAGAAATAGCCAAATAAGGATTCAACCAACATGGCTACATACACATACACAAGCAAAGCTTATAATTTTAGAATTCTTACGAAATCCATTTTCTACATATCCTGCAATCATTGAGTTCCATGGAATGATATTTCTTTGATTGCATTCTATCAAACAGTTCACACGTTTTGCCTATGCTTCCACATTTTCCACCATTATCAGAAGCTCCCACTGTAGCACGGTGAGTTATTGGAGCCACCTAAGCAGTGTGCCAAGTAATATGAATGAAAGCTGATGTGACCCCACCACAAAATAATTCTGACCAACCCTTTCATCGATGTTTGTAAGACTCCTACCCAATAACAATAATATTGCTCACAAAATTTGACTAAATTTCAAACGTCGACAAGATCAAAAATCACCATAAGAAAATATTAAAACTACACTTCATTCGGGGCATACATATCAACTTTCCTAAGATCTGACCTCAAATCCTCTCGATGAAAATTCTCAAAGGGTGGAAGGAGTTTCTGGATGTAGAAATTATATAATTCACCAATACATGAATGATAGAAATTGAGACAAATAAAATGTAAGGACCAATGAGGTGCAAGAGTGGGTACAACCACCCAACACAAAATGTTAGATGTAGGTAAATAATAAAATACAATAAACCTTACCTAAGACCCAGGGAATGATATATTTGCTTAAGTAAACTTAATCATGTGAGTAAATATAATTTACTCCAACATTAATTAAATAGTTTTAATTATTTAACTAATTTAACTTTATTCTTCTATTCAAAATCAAAAATTAAAATTTTCCTACAATTCCATTATTAAATAATTTTTAATTATTTAATTATCTAATTTTCCATTATATCTAAATTAAATAATTTTACTATTATTTGTTTAATCCTCTCTTATCCACTTTAATTAAATAATTTTTATTATTTAATTAAATATCAATTTCTATCCCCCTTCTCACAACTAAATAATTATTCCAAATTATTTACTTTACTAATTATGTCTTCACAATTAAATAAATTCTTTAATTTATTTGATTGTCCATCCCATGAAGAAAATCAATTCCTTTAAAATAAATAAAATAATTTTATTTATTCTCTTATAGCACATGTTTAAAATGGCTAATTATTCCCTCTTACTAACGACCACTGACTCCAATTTGCACTCACAATCACTTTTTTTCTAACTAAGTCAATAAATCCACCTCGCTCCCAATCAATTCAAGTAATCGCCTAGTCATCTCTCCTAATAGATCAATCAAGCCAATTCACTAATCAATCAATTCTAGTCACATGATAAATTAGCTCTCAATCCAATTGTCTCAACAATCCTCAATCGTTAATCATTTTGTCAATGTTTCAATTTGAATCATGGATTGACGTCACAAAATCTATAAAAGTGATCCTGATTCCGATTCATCAACAACCACAATCTTTGAATTTTTGTGCTGTCATGTTGTAGGAAAAGTGCTACTATTGTAAGAGCAATCATATACAACACAAAAAGGAGAAGAGAAATGGGAGCCTCTTGCATGAATTTGGCATTGGGTTTGCTTTGTTATTGATTTATGCTTTTGTTGAATTTGTTTGCATTTTTCTATTGATTGCAATTGATAATTTAGTAATTGATTTGAGTTTGTGGTTGCTTGTTAAGTCATTTACTAGTGTCCCTAGTTATAATGTGTATATTTTGGTGAACCCAACATGAAATTATGCATTAATCAAATCTATTTTGTGAGTTCTTGAATCTTGCAGGTTACATGTTTTGTGTGCCGCATTCATGGAATATTCACCACATATGCAAAATCTTCACTATGAACACTTTAATTTCTAACACATTTGTAGGTTGTTGTGTTGCATTCACTAAATCTAGTGACACATATGCAAAGGAAAGTGTCACATACGTAGAAATCTACAACCCATATATATATATATATATATATATTGAATGCACATGTAGAAATCAAAACTGCATTCACCTATCAGAAATAAAAGGTAAAATTCATGTTTTTATTCATTTCCAATTTTTTTCTATCATTTCTAGGGCAGAGGTTTCATGTTACTGATTATTGGTTGCAATCTTGGGGTGAGGAAAGAAAAAGGATCTTAAAATTCAAACTTCTAACACATTTGTTAGAGGACCAAATTATAGACAATTTTTTTTCTTCTTGAATGCTTGTGATTTATATAGAATAGAAACCATTTAGTTTTTATAAGAGAATGAACAATCATCTTTTGTGTATTGTATGCTTGCACTTGTGTTGGGTGCACCCAAACTATTATACACATATCCTCTCCCCTTGCCTTCACAGATCTTGATACACACTCTTTTTTCTTTTTAGTAAGAGGCCTACTTGTGGATTTCATCACCCTAATGTTCAACCTCAAGCACACAATCTCTAGTAGGCTATACAAAGGGATGAGAGCGAAATTTGTAGTCCAATCCTATTAGCTTGTTGACAAGTGTGTTCTTTGTGTTCCTTTGGTGATGTAAGACACATTGGATGAGGAAACAAGTTTGATCATGCAAGCTTGATCAACACAACTAGGTCTCCATGTTCTAGTCTCATGTTAGTGTTCTTGGAGCCCATACTAGGAGTTATGTTATATTTTAGAAGTCATCCTCTATAATCGTTTGATGGTGCAAGGGATTTGGATCATATCCCAAAGTTACTCATGATATACCTACTTGAGTTTAGATAGAAATATTTGGACTCAGCTTTCATAGTCATCTGGAGGAGAGAGAAAAGGTTAACTCCCATAGGTGACTAGATCTTTAGTTATGTACTCTTGAAAGAAAGGTGTTCAATACCATTCTTGAGGTATTAGGACTTGCCTTATTGGCCTAATCAAGTAGTATCCTACCCTTGAGTACTAGGTTGTAATTGTTTGTGACTGTCTTCTTATCAATGTGTCGATACCAGTGCAAAAAGAACTTTGGGCTAATTTAGGCCCTCAATTGAAACTCTGGACATTAGAGTTAGTAATAGAGTCAACAGCCAAATCTGTCTACAATTATTTTTCATTGTTTGAAATCAAAATTTGCTAGAATTTAAAACAAAATCATAGCAAAACCAGAGTACTGCAATTGTTTAAATTTGTCACATATACCAAATCTTCATTGCAATTGATTAGTCATGTAATGCATTTGTGAAATCCTATACATCATATTTTTGTCACTATGTCGTAAATGATTTAATCTATATTACATTTGCCAGTGACCGTGATACTATTGGCTGATAAGATTAGGGAGTTCAAAATTCCCAACCAAACTTTTAATTTGAATCTAGATCAAAATTTTGAGATATTTGTGACTATTAAAACCATTGAGACTTACCTTTGCATTTTATTTAGATATCGCATTCTTTAGGTTTGTGTCTTTTAGGATTGTCCTAGTCAAGTTGTTACTCTTCAAGGTTACATTTCACTCAATTTTCCTTCTCATTCCATAACATAGGTTATCATTCACCATTTAGCTTGCATTATCAAACTAATATTGCACTTCTTAGTTCAACCTTGCTTATTAGCTCTAAAATCATTTTGGGAAGCCTAAAAAGCAAATCTTGGATCCAATACCATTGTCACTATTAGGACATTTTGGACCTTATCACCCACTTTTATTTATCTTTTTCACTAATAGTCAAATCCCTAACTCATCAATCTATGGAGGGAAAGACCTTAACAAATCCACCATCACCATCATCTTGATCTTGAAGTTTAGATTTTCCTTTTAGTTTCTTAGGGTTGCATCCATAGATTGCATTTGATCGCTTTCCAAAATCAAATATATATATTGAAAAAATGATATAGTTCATTTGTGTTTTCCATAGGTTAATAATATCTTAGTATATCCTTAACTTTAGCATCACATTAGATCAACACTAGGTAAGTCTCAAAGTCTCATATGGTTGGCCCATGATCCCGATCTAAAAAGATACAACATCCTAAAACTTCCACAATCAACATGTGATCACAAACCAAAAATCAAATGGATCCAACTTTTAATCCCAATTTTAGATCCACTAGCACAATGAATTTTGGGTCCTCGTCACACTCACAATGAAAATCACAATATGAGGCCACCCTACCACATGTTAATGATGAGTTTTCTTTGGAGGATATTCAAAAGGGTATGATGCAAGATGAAATCGAAGATGCTCTATAAGATCCCCATGTCCTTAAAGTCATGGATGCATTATTATCCATTGACCCAAATAGATATTATCTCCTATTTGTCCAAAACACGACAAAATTACCTGTTGATTTTGATCTCACTTGTGAAAGAACCTAAGGATAAAAACATGTCACAAAATCTAGGATCCTCCTCCATACCATCTTCTTCTCAACAACTCTCCATGGGTATGTTTTTAGTTAACTCATCTCAAAACACCACTCATATAGCCAATTTGCACCACCCATGACATATAACTCAAAATTTACTAACCCACTTTTCAATCCACCTCCCTTTGATCCAACAAACACAACATAAATCATTGTCTCAAAATCAAAACATTCTACCTCCCACATTTCAGGGTGCACTTTCCAATCAAAACACATGTGTTCCTCCACCAAACAAGCAGCATAACACATACATACCTCCACCAAATTTAGCATCCATGGTGGGTTATAACACGTCTCATCATAACTTAAATTATGAAAACCAACATGGCTATACTTTAAGCCAACCACCAATCTATTGCTATATGAATGCATTTGTGAGTCCCAATAGAAATCTTATGTCTTACTCCATGCATAGCAATCATGTTCCACTAACACCTACGAAGATCTTTACACAACAAGTTCAAAACTTGAAACACCAAATCTAGAACATCCAGGTCGATGCACTCAAGAAAACATATACTATGTTGGACTTATACCCTTATCCTTTCGAAAAGGCATTATGCATGCCCCCCTTTCCCCCAAACTTTGAAACACCAAAATTTGATAAATATAGGGGGGAAAGGAGACGCCCAAGATCACATTAGGGAATTTTTTACCGCCTATCTTGAGGTTACACACAATGTTACATACCTTATGCACCTCTTCCCTCAAAGTCTTGGAGAACAACCCATGGAGTGGTTTTTGCACATGCCATATGGCATACAAACTTAGAATGAACTAGCTGAGAAGTTCATCGCACATTTCTCACATAATAAATAGCACCAAATGACAATAATGTTACTTTTCAAGACCAAACAAAAGAATGGGGAAAGCTTTTCTTCATTCTTATAATGATGGACAAGTCTCGCAAGAAAGATTCCATGTCATATACCCAAGAAAGAACAAGTGCAAATATTCATTGAAAAATTGAATCAAGATATCATGTTTGCATTACAAATGCAAGTTTGATCAAGTTATAGACAAGAGACTTGAATGTGAAAAATCCCTCATTGCCAAAGGAGATGTAAATATTTACAAAGAGACTAGCAACAACTAGTCCAATTCCAACAACAACAAATCCACATTTTAGTCATGTAACAAATGATGGCATTGCATATTCCCATGTGATCAATAGCACTAAACCCCTCATTTGTTAAAGGGATTTTCTAACACATCAATAACTAACCAACCAAGTCACAATAATTAGTTGCCAAATGCTACTCAAACCAAATCACAATTCAGACCTTCCAAGAATAATAACAATGCCCCCAAACACAAATACACTCTATTAGAGGAACCTATTGAGTCAGCTTTAAAGAATATCATACAATCTAATGCAATCATTCTTCTTGAAATAAAACACTACAAGTCAGGGCATTTCAAGCCCTCATGGTGGAATGGTAACGATTTCTGTGAGTACCATAGCAAAAAGAGACACAAAAATTCTAATTGTTATAGACTAAAAAACATTATCCAAGATCTCATTGATCAAGGAGACATGGAAGTTGAGACAACATTAGGATCTTCAAATATCGACCACACATTTTTCACATATCCTTTGCAAAACCATGGGAAGGGTACAACCTCTAACTTAGGCAACAAAGAGGACAATAATGCTAATTACACCAATGTCGGCTACAAATACACAAGTAACCATGTATGATTGTCTGACAATTACATATCCACCATTACTGTAAGAATAAGAATCCAGATGTTGATATCACAACACATCATTCCAAATGACCTACAAGGGTCCCCTTCAAGACCACATACATCTACCCAGTACAACCTTTTGGAACACCTAGGAAAAATGGCCACTCAAATGTTCATTATCAAGGTCTTGCGCATATCCCCTCAACATAAGACAATCCTAGATAAAGCCCTCCAAGAGTCTTTAGTTCCCTCTAACTATCACTAAAAATTTTTGTTATAAGTTCTCCTCTCCATGAACACTAGAGTTTTGAAGCAATGAGGAGGAATTGTCTAAATTAAGTCCTTTCCAACCCTAGAGGTATAACTTTGTTTATTTTATTTGCATTTCATGATTAGAGCTCTATTGATCTTTTGTTGGATAGATTTTGTAGACCTGGGCTACTAGCTGGGTTAAATAGGGTTTACAATTAGATTCAATATTCAACATACACACTTATTAATAAAATAAAATGCTAATAAAAAAATTAAAGCTCCATACCGTAATTGCTAATATGTTTTCTTTTTAGATTGATTTTTTTTTTAAATTACTCAAACAAGACTTAACATAAGTTGATACATTCCCTTCTAGCACCATTTGGCATGTTGTGTGGATTGAATTAGTGGTTGCAAAGTCCTCTTGATTTGTATGAAAAGATAGAGGGATATAAAAGTGTTCAACTATTTTGTAATGACAATTTTTTATGTGATCTTCTAATGTTGACTTATAAATATGTACACGATCTTTTTTAAATGATAAAATATGGTGTGTGGGCTTGATTGTGGTGTAAATTGATATTTTATGTAAATCTAGTTTATTTACTATTACAACACTAAAGTAATCTAATTAATTAACCTAGCATCCATTTGTAAAGGAAAAATAATATTTCCTTAATTAAAGTGAATTTAAAGATTGCAAATGACTAAGCATAAGTCAGCCTTGATTAAATTACCAATCAATTGAAAATGATAAATCAACTAAATTAATTCTATTTTTAGAAAGTAAATGCAAAAATTAAATCACTTAACTCTTGCAACAGTGATAGAGAATAAATATAATTATACACTCTAATCAATAAACATGTCTTAAGGGATAAAAGTGAATCTTCTCTCTAGAAGTCAGATTGAGATTAGAATAAGCATTAAAATATTATGTAGGTCAAAGTTTGATCTCTAGGTCACCTTTTTGTAGCATGGATTTATTAATGAATTTTGCTTTATAATTATGAATTATCGCACCACCTAAAAAGGAAGGGAAATGTTATTTTTCCCATTAGAGTAGAGTTATAAAATAAAATGCAAACAAAATAAAAGAAACAACACATAAAAGAATTTTTAAATCATGAGAAGAATATATTGAGATGATTGATTGCTTCAAGCAAAGAGTACATGAAAATAGATAGAGAATCAATCAATATGAAAGAAAGTGCACGACTTAGGCACTAGCTTTCTCTATCGTGGGGAGTCATGAAAATCACAATTTCCTCATGATCACAAGCTAGCAAGTTATACTACTCTAGGTGACCATGAGTATAAAAGGAAATCCATATGAAGCACAAAGAAGATAAATTTTTATTATGCTAAGTTGTTGACATTCTACCAAAACTATAAGGAGTTAAAAAATAAACAATACCATAAGGTGCTCTAGTAATTGTTGGCAACAAGGCAACAAATTGAGGGGGGGGGAGTGAATTAGTTTGCACACAAACTTTACTCAACTTAAACATAATTTCAGATTTGATAATCTTTGAAATGACAAATCAACACCACATCAATAACACACATAACACCAAGATTTTTTGCATGGAAAACTCAGTCAAGAGAAAAACCACGGTGGGAACATACCCACAATGAGATGATACCATATTAGAAGTATATGAAACATTACAATGGGGAATGCACATGCATTCAGGCATATTGCCTAGAGCTCACTACTCAAAACACATAACAAGAAGGGCTACAACCCTAGGGAAGACTCACTATCTTACAAAAACATTCAGATTACATCCAGAAGATCATGAATTGATAAGATAGCATCTCCTCATGCTTGGTTACAATTCTAGTTAAGCACACAATTTGATCTACTCTGCCACACTTCTTCACACTTCTGAAAGATCAAAACATTTATTCGCACACTTATCCTATCACAAATTCAAATACACTTGTAGATACATCTCTCATATGATTATTATATTTATTTATACAACTCATCAACCTATATTTCAAGGTCGGCTCAACACTCATCACAAATTACAAAGCTATAACCACACATTCTACAATATAACATGCGGACCAAAAAAATGTTGGCTAAGACATAGTATGGACCTAAATCAAAACCTTGAACAAGAAACAACTCCAAGAATTATGCCTCAAACATCCACAACATGCTACAATCATCATGTCGATTAAGAAAACTGCATAACATGAACATACCAAGGAAATCATCAATAACATGCACAACGATCAATGCAGACCATCAACATGGATAGGACATGACCTAGAAACACCCACAAGCATCATGAATTACTACAACAACAACCATAACATCACCACTTACTAGAATCTCCATCATCATTATATCGAACCTCAAGAACACTAACTGAACTAACTGTCAAACTGAAAGATTCACTTGTGGACCTCCAAATCATGAACCATCTAAATTGAGGACACACCAGAACGTCCCAAACACTCTTCCAAATCTGCAAACCAAGATATTGCAACACGGAGCAATGCGGAGAAAAATCCAGAACACTGATCAACACTACACAACTGAAAAACCAGCCACAATACCGAATCTCATAACTCGATCAAATCTTCATGTGGACCTCTAAAACTATAGCTGAATCAAATAGAGATACTTGTCTCAAAACCCTTTAATCCACAACAACTCAACTACAACACACTGGGCACACCAACTCATTTAATTTGACTACAAAATTGGAACACACAGAGGAATATGTTGACATCAATGACAACACATCATTCCGACAAACTTCTCAACAATATCCAATAGTAATAAGAAATTTCACAAGGGGATATCAATAAACAATGCTATATGGGGAAAATAATAAGAAAAATGGCATAGGACATTAAGTAAACACCATTGTAGAGGGAACATCAATAATAAAGGGTGCATGCATGGATGCACAAGTGAATACAATGTATTCCTCCTCTAAAATACTGGTATGTATAGTATACAAAATTTTAAGGTAATGAAAAGGGGAAGAAAGGCGAGGAGGTATCCTTAGGAAGAATGCATGCCCCCAAAATAAGTTGTCCTTTCCTACTAGAATAGGGTTAGAAAAACCATGAAAAAGAATATTATGTTACTAAGAAAATATTATTGCATGTGACATTGTACCTACCATAAATGGAAATGAGAAAATAAAGAAAGCTACACGTGCCATACGTAATTATGTATAATTGCACTCACATTTTGATAGAGATGGCCTTAATGGCATAATAAAAAGAGAATAAAACTATACAAAGTTGAACATCGATATCACTTACCATACAAAGAAGAAATAGGTGCATCAATAAAAGGAAGAGTGATAAAACCTATGTCAAGAAGTTGTATATGATCATGTAAGGTTTGACATTCATTTGTCGAATGGTCAAGCACTCAATAATATACATAGAAAAAAGTTTATTCTTGGAAATTTTCTTGCATGTAGGATGAGGAAGAGTGATCAAGTGGACCTTGAGAATCCTTATCAAGATATGTTCTTACTAAATAAAAAATAGGAATATTAAGTATTTGATTAATTTTAGAAGAAGTCAAAGACTTAAATTAATGAAGCAGGGGAAGTAGATTGAGGAGAAGTCTAGGTACTTAAAACCACTATAGAAAAGTGTGGGATAAGATCCACATAGATGATAAATATTTGTTCCATTATCTAGACCATTTATATTGGTAGGAGAAGAAAGAGAAGAAGTGTGCTAAACATCAATCTATGGAGGATCCATCACTCAGTAATGCTTCATCATTAAAAGGGACAACATTAGCATGAGGTTCTTGTGTATATCTATAAACAAAGGAATAAGTAACATGGATGACTTCATAAAGAGAATCAGCTAACATGTCAAAATATTTGTAAGGGAAGGAATTGTTAGAAGTGTTAATGGTGCGACAAAAGATATCTAACATAGTAAAATTACTTACAATGACCATATTTCTCCTTTATGAATATGGAATGAAGTTCAACACAGTGCTCCAATTTTCTTTTAGAAAAGGAAATTGCTATTTTTATTTTTGAAATAATTCTTAGTTTTTACGTGTTAAAATAATAAGAATGTTGAGTTCACTAAAATGTAAAAGTGGAAAATTTATGATTTTGCTGAAATGTATTAGGTAAACAATTTTTCTTTGCTACTACATTAGGATTAACTAGTTTTAAATGAAATGAATTTTATTACAATCTATGAAAGGAAAGATAAAAATTAATAAATAGTTTATAACTTAGAGAATGTAAATTCTAACAAACCTAAAGCATGAGAGAAATTAATAAAAACATATATTAAAAAAATCCAAACTATAAAATTATTGATGCTCTGCAAAAAGGATTAGAAAATCTGTTTGATGGCAACACACACGAGCACAAGAAACAAACATTAGTGTTAGCAACAAAAGATTATCCTAAACAGGCATATCAAGAGAGATATTAAGCATGAAATAGAAAGCATACAAACATAGAATAGATAAACTATACTCCTCCAAATGCTAATCAAGATGCTCATAGTTGCTCCTCCCTTGTTCCTCTCCTCTCCAAGTTCCACATGAGTGTAGCTCTTAGCTTTTAGCACTAGCCATGGATGTCATATGGAGATTCAAGATGGTTGAATATGATAAGCAAATGCTATGCAAGCGTAGATAGTGATGCTATGAAAAAGCTCTATGCTAATACTAGTATAACAACAATACTCTAATGCTTCCTTCTTTGCTTGAGGAGAAGGGTTCTATTTATAGAAGAAATTGTGAAATGAAGGGCTAAGATTGAGCAATCTTAACAAGGGTTAGGATTGAAAGATATTCAATCCATGTGAGACTTTCAACCCAATCCCATGTTGACAAGTGTCACCATGAGGAGGCTTGAGAGGAGAGATAAGGAACATTGAATGCTTGAGGGGACATGATGGTTACCCTAGGGGGTTGGGTTAGGGTTAGGTGAATGGATATTCCTTTTATCTAAGGGATAAAGGAATGTGCAAGGGTTAAATGGTTACCTTAGTCAAAGAAATAGATGCTTTGAAGAGACCCATGAGTCAAAACAATGGTTAAGTTAGAGGAAAGTCTCTAACCAAAGGTAAAAGGTGAGTTAACCATAAATGGTTAAGTAAGAGCCTTTAATGGTTTGGAAGACTTTAGAGGTTAACCATTTGAAGACTTAAAGCCTTAAATGTCTTTCAAAGACTTTGAGGGCTTTGAGAAGTGACTCCAAGTTGCTTAGGAAAGTGACAATATTTAGGGGATGGATTAGGCTAATTAGGAAGGGGTTAGAAGAATCTAGAAGGGGTTTAGGCATGCAAGTGGATTTTGTAGGAGAATGCAAGTGGGAGGAATTTTGGGATTTTCAATTGAAATAAAATCATTTATTTCAATTAAATGGTGTAATTTGCATTTGGATAGATATTTAAATAAATATTAATTTATTTAAATGTGAATGTGAATTTTGGATTTTATTTAAATAAATCTTAATTTATTTACATGAGAAAAAGGAAGATAAAGCATTAAATGCTTGAAGACTTTGAGGGAAACCATTAAAGGCTTAAGAAGACTCTAGAAATAAGCCATTAAGTTTGAAGACTTTAAGGGAAACCATTAAAGTCTTAAGAAGACTTTAAGGGAAGCCATTAAGTTTGAAGACTTTAAGGGAAACCATTAAAGGTTTCAAGTGGGTGAGGATAAATAGGATTTTAAATAAATAATTTATTTAAAATAGTTCTGCAACTTGCATTTGTAGGAAAATGCAAGTGGGTGGAGGATAAAGGTGATTTAAATAAATGTTAATTTATTTAAATGTGAGAGATGGGATTTTGGGGGATTTAAATAAATAATAATTTATTTAAATGTGAGAGAAGATTTAATTAAACAAATATGATTTATTTAATTAATTAATGGTCTGAATTTGGTTGAGTGGATTAAATCAAATAAATTGAATAATTTATTTAATTAATAGGAGAAGAGGGTTAAGATGAATTAATTAAATATTAATTTAATTAATTATTGATTGATGATTAAATAATCAAATAAATACTAAATATTCATTTAATTAAATGGACAAATTTATGTGACTACAATTATTAATAATGTAGAGAAATAAATTTATTGCTAAAATTAAAGGTTATTGGAGTGGATATAATCGTTTTACATGGATGCTAGTGTGATATGCTAACATCCCATACAAATAGAAATATATAAATTATTATTATACACATTTTAATACAATCTGCACACTCAAAAAGAGAAGGCTAGGAAAATATGATAGAATTGCCAATGACAAAATGATAAAATAACAATATAACAAGTTCTTGTCTATTAAAAGAAATTGATTAAAATAATAATAAAATATAAGAGAAAAGGGAAGGTATCACCATACTCCAAATGATTTAGATATGTCCATTCAAAAGAGTTTTTAACTACAAAGAACATGAAAAATGTTGGTTCTATTTGGGAGTTTGCCTTTGTCAAACCCAAACTTTGGTATTGCTACCTCTAGAATAGGCAAGATATAGAGAATAATATAGTGTTTTTTTCTTACTCTAGGCGCATCAAAAAAATAAGAATGGTGAAAATACATATTATGTAAAATAGAATGAAGGACAAATGATGTGATAATTCCAAGGTATTCCAAAGCACAAGAAGGAAGAAAACTACAATAACATATAATGTGAGATAAAGAGAAGAAGAATGATATCATCCAAAAGGTTTTTGAATATGTCAAGGAGAGAAAGGAGTATATAAAGAAAATATTGTTGAAGATGATGCATACTCGCATAGAGAAATAAAATATTAACACCAATGTACTTACATGGAGAAATTCAAGCCAAAGAATTTTTTTAGAAATATGTGAAGTGGCATGGTTGTAAGAAAGAGTGAGGGAATGAAAAATTTATTCAAAACTAAGAGAGAAGGAAAGAAGAAGAGATTGATGAGTAGTTTTAATTTTTTCTAAATAGATTTTATTGATCTGGGTAGGTGACAAGTGGAAAAAGTACTAAAAAATGGCGATGAAACATGAAACTATTGTATGACGTTAGTGCATTATGTAGACATCCATGCATCACATCAATGCCAATATAATTTTAGCTAAAAAATGATGACACAACAAAAATATAAGGCTAACACAAAGGTGGCATAAAAAGTGACAAATAATTACCACAAGAAACAAGAACTAAGAATGTTAAGAAGGAGAAAGGATAATATAGGGGCTAAAATAAGTGATGAGCTTTGTTAATGTCCCGTGTTTATTTATTTTTCTTCTACTACCTACTACTATGACATAATTTTAGCATATTATTATCAAACTTGTATGTTTTTATCATCCTTAGAAGCCATATTACTGCTAATGTGCGTGTGTGTGTGTGTGTGTGTGTGTGTGTGTGTGTGTGTGTGTGTGTGTGTGTGTGTGTGTGTGTGTGTGTGTGTGTGTGTGTGTGTGTGTGTGTGTGTGTGTGTGTGTAGATTGATATGGATATGCAATGTGTTTTAATGAATAAAATGTTGTTATATGTTATGAATGATAATTTATGCGGATTACTTCAATGTGTCTCTATGTCATTTGCAACTGAATAAGGTGGACCTTTGTGAGCACAAAGAAGCAGTTTACATGGAAAAAAGAACCATGGTCAAAGAGGAGTCATGGTTGAAGAAGAATCATTATTGACTCTCTCTCCATTGAATGTTGAGAAGATAAAGCATCATGGAGTTGTGCTTCATTACTCTTGAAATTAATGCAACAATCACATCCCTAGTTTCATGTCACTTCTTAATAAAATAATGTTATGAAACATATTCCTATAATGTTTTTTTTGTTTCGTTTCTATTTTTCCTTTCAAAATAAGTCACCTCTATATTAGGGAGGAGAGACATTTGGTTAGAGTCAGTTGTAAGAAGTTAATGACTTAGTTGCTTTGAATGCTTTAAATAGTGGAAGTGTCATTCTAGATAGAATCCTTTTTCTTGTTGTCAAAAGCAATGTACTTTTACAATTTCAGTTGAATATATGATGCATATAATATAGATTGTGTTATTCACTAGATCTTGAGCGTAATCATTGTCTAGTTGTTTTAAGTATGAGTTAAGAATGGTAAGATGATTATTGTTCTAAAATTTTAAGCATATTGGTGTTCCTCACAAAGACTACATTCCTTAAGCAAGGGCCACTTGAGGTAATGTGAGACTCCCTTTTCTTTTCTGTTGTTTAGTTTCTTGAATGCAATATTTAAGCTATTAATTTATGGTTGTTATTTCATGTTCATTAATACTATTATAGTTAAGAGTCCAGTTCCTAGTTGTGTTAATAGTTGTACTTGTAGCCACTATTGTGTCACTCTTAGAGTTACCTGCAACAATTGTTGTATTAGCTAGTTTCATGTTTAAACATTGTTTATGTTTTAATTAATTGAATGGATTCCTTTCATGCAATGATAGGAAGCTTAGGAATCATGTACTACACATACAATGGCAATGACATCTTTGAAGAAACGTCCCTAGTCGATAATTAAATGAGCCTTCACTTAGAACATAAGGTTACCCCATTGAACACCTCAACTAGGTTGTGTGCTTGATATATTGCACCAACTTAATGGATATAGTGGAGAATAGTCATTTTTGGTGTCGTCAAGGATAGTGCTAAGGTGTAGGACTTTTAAGTTTAGGGCTAGTTTTAGTCATTTATTCCTAGTAATTTATTTTTTGTTATATATTTTTAGTAGCATGAGTGTTTGTTTTCAACATTAGGAGCAACACAATTTAAGCTAGCATTAACTTCTTTACTAACAAGTACAGGAAGACTACCCATAAGATCGACACCACTATTGTATGCATCGACAAAGGGATGCTAGAGGAAGGTTCCTTCCCTACAAAAGTAGTGTAGGAAATGTCTTGGCTTCCATATAGGAGATAAAGGACTCATCAAATTCCATGCAAATATTAGAAGATCCATTTAGTGCATATATATATCCAACATCTTCAGGTAACATTGATGAATAACCTACTCCAAAGCATTCACAAGAGAGAACACCAACAATGAGTGATTCTGAAGTAGAAAAGCCAGATATACCAATCACCTTTACATTCCCAATCATTGACTAGGAGAGGGTTGCATCATTGAAGAATATACCTGCAAACACACTCCCTAACTTTCATTGCCTAGTCATTGAAGATCATGATACCTTTTTGTTTGAGTTTGATGTATATTGTAGAGCTTATGATTATGTAATTGATGTTCACAGTATATTTCAAGCCACTTTGAAGGATTCAACATTAAGGTGGTTCATGGGGCTGGGAAGAAATGTAATTACTAGTTGGGCAGAAATGAAAGAAAAGTTTTTGCAGAAGTATCAGGGTTATTGTAAGGGTGTAGACACAAGGAAGGAAGACATCTTTAGAATTTCTTAAAGAGAATATGAACCCCTTGAAGACTACATAGATAGGTTTCAATTTTTGTTTGAATAAATCTAGACAAAAATATGCTTACTCTTGAGTCTCTTAAACTGGTTTCTCTTAGGGGAATTAATGAGCAATGCATTGATGCACTCAATTCAATGGGTGGAGGTGATATTACACAAGCAACCTTTGATGATATTTGAAAGATAGTACATAATTACTCAAGGGATACCTTGAGGAAAGATAGGAGCTCTAGGTTTCTTCCTACCACTAAAAAACCTACGAGTTTTTCAAGGGTGGAATCAATCAACCTACTCTCTAATATGAAGGAAGATAGAATAAGACATTTGACAACCTAGCTGGAAACTCTACATCTCAAGAAGAAAAAATAAGCAAAGGATTCTCTTGCAAAGTATTGCCCTCACTATAGACAAAAGAGGTCCAACTGCAGATGTAAAAATATTGCTACCATCATCAAAGAGAAGTCGGTTCATCTAGAATTCCATGCATAGGAAAATGAGGATGGACAAATCTTTTACATAGTACAATGAAAGCCATGGAAACAAAAACAAGGTATGCCACCAAACCCATTATCATATAATCCTTCATTTTTTGGAATTAAATAATATGCTTCCAGTTGGAATTTTCAGCCTTGGAATGCAATACAAAGCCCCCAAAGACAAGGTAATGCATCAAACTGGATGCCTCAGCAGGGCTTTCGGCCATCTCAATACCAATATCAAACTTATAACTAATGGAAAGGTCCCCAAAACTTATGGTCTCAACCATGGCATTGAAATCAATAATGGCAATAGTCTAAGGCTAGTTACCTACAGTGATAACAAAATTCACCTCAGTCGCCTGCCTTTATGCCTAATGCATACCCTCAACAATCAACCCTTATGCCGGGTCAAAACACCACTGCCTCTGCTCCACCAAGAGCGCTTCAATTTCCTGCTCAACCTACACCCAATCCTAACAATAAGCTTACCCAACAGGGCTACATGAATGAGGCAACTCAATATCCAACCTATATAGTTGAGATAATTGATGTCCATCTACGTTCAGGAAAGACTCTTTCTAGTCCTACATCTCCACACATCACATAGATTTTTGATGAGGAACAAATGGTAGATGTCACTAACCAACCATTAGAAAAACCAAAACCACATTATGAATTACCTAATAAGGACCCACCATTTCCTGAGAGGCTAGCTACACAGAAACATCAACCTGAACTTGAATTTGATCTCTTAGGACAATTGAAAATGTGAGTGTAAAGATACCCCTTCTGCAAGCCATTAAGGATGTTTATATTTACACAAGGGATATTTGAAGACTTGTGTCTCAAACAACCAAGTAGGAAGATAAAGGACCCTTAAATAGTCTATGTCATTGGACAATTGACTAAGATCATGTTGGGTGTCATAGTAGTCTCCAAATATTCAGATCCAGGGAGCCTCATTGTAGAGGTAGGTATTAATAAGATCCTTATAAAAAATGCATTGATAGAACTTGGGGCAACAATTAATGTCATGAAAACATAATGGATAAGTTGCAACTTGACAACATAAGGCCAACTCCAACAATGTTGCACTTAGCAAATAGATTTACTGTGAAGCTGGAGGGAATAATTGAAGATTTACTGATATTTATACTCATGTGAATATGTTGTTGACTTTGTTGTCTTACATCCTAAAGATTGTCTAGGAGGATACCCATTGATTTTAGGAGGCCTTGGTTGGAAACTGTTGATGCCTTCATTGGTTGTAGGTTAGGAAATATGACAGTCTCCACTGGAGATAAAACCAAGCAATTAGTATTATATCCTCCTGCTCAACCATATTTAGATTTGGAATAGCCTATTTTAGCCTATCCTGGAAGAGGATGAGCAATATTCACTTCATGCTCTTATGGTAATAGAGATAACCCCTATGATGGAATGTCAAGATGAAGATGTTGTTCTTGCCAAAATCATACATAACTATGACCTATACCTGCAACAAGAAGAATCCTTATCATGTCTCACTTGTACAGTTCATAGTTTTATGAAAAATGAAGATTCCTCAACATCATCTATGCTATCTAACATTTTTCCTAATGGTTGTAGCTTTAACATAACAAGTCTTGGCATTGCCTTTGTTTCCGTAACATCTAGTCCAATAGAAGTCTCTCCAGGCATGACACTTAATATCAACAACAAGTTCACACCAAGGAAACATGATAGACTATTGTAGATGTTTCAAGCTCAACTTTGACTTGTGCATGGAATTACCATGATATGAGAGGCGTTGACCCATACCTTTGCATGCACAAGTTATATATCAATGAAGGATGCAAGCAAGCTAGGTAACCATAGAGACAAATGAATATGACACTCAGAGAGATAGTCAAGGTTGAACTATAGAAATTCCTTGATTCGGGATTCATCTATCATATATTAGATAGTGAGTGGGTTTCACCTTTAGTAATTGTGCCAAAGAATGGAGGAAAGTGGAAAGTATGTGTAGACTATAGGAAATTAAATGTTGCCACACGCAAGGACCACTTCCCACTTCCTTTCATTGATCAGGTTTTAGATTCATTAGCTAGTAAGAGGTACTTCTGTTTCCTACATGGGTTTAGAGGTTACAATTAGATTAAAATTATTCCTGGGGATCTGGATAAAACAACCTTTACACATCCCTATGGGGTATATGCATATTCAATACTTCCAATTGAGTTATGCAATGCACCAACAACCTTTTAGAGGGTTTTTTTGAACATTTTTATTTTATTTTTCTCATGATATCATGGAAATTTACATGGATGGTTTCATAACCTATGGTAATAATTATGAAGAGGCCCTAGAAAATTTGAAGAAAGTATTGCAAAGATGTCAAGATAATAATATTTTCCTCAACCTTGAAAGATATTAAATGATGATGGAAGGAGTTGTATTGTGACACTTTATCATTGCCAATGAAATTCAAGCCGATCCAACCAAAATTACAATTATTTCAAATCTTCCAATACCTCAAAAGCAAAAGGATGTCAAAAATTTCCTTGGAAATGCAAGGTATTGCAGACGTTTCATCAAGGATTTCAGTAAGATAGCTTTACCACTATTCACATTATTGACAAAGGATTCAGAATTTGATTAGACACCAAGTTGTCAACAAGAATTTGAAGACCTAAAGTCTACCCTTACACAAGAACCAATACTTAGAAGACCTAATTGTATCATGTACCTTTTCATTTTCACACTGATGCCTCTAACATTGCAGTTTGAGCAATATTGGGACAAAATGAAGGTAATCTTAAATATGCTATTTACTATGTTAGTAAAAATCTTCAAGGTGCATAAGCCAATTATATTGTCACAGAGAGGGAAATGATTGTTGTTGTTTATGCTATCAACAAATTCATATATTATATCCCTAGTTATCCTATTTTAATCCACATCTATCGTGCAACAATTCATTACTTAATGAATAAAATAGTGGTGATGGGAAGATTTGTCATATGGTTACTCTTTTTACAAGAGTGACATAGCAATCATTGACAAACCAAGCAAAGCCAATGTTGTTGCAAAATTTCTTTCTAGCTTGACAAATTCAACAAAGGAAGTAGTGGTGGATGATTCATTTCCTGGTGAACATCTTTTTGCTTTGACAATTTATTCTCCATGGTATGAAAATATAGCCAATTATTTAGTTGCTAGTTGGACACCTCCACATTTCTCTCCTAGGGAGAAGAAGTTGTTGATACATCACAGTTTATACTATTCTTGGATATATGGGTATTTGTTCTACATAGGTCCTGACAATGTGATGAGGAGATGTCTAAGAGAAGATGAAATATATGATGTAATTAAGGTTTATCACATTGACCCTTGTGAGGATCATTTTGCAATGAAAATAATTACAATTAAAATCTTCAATTTTGGTTATTACTGACCTACTATAGACAAGGATGTGGTTCAACATCCAAGGAGATGTGACTGTCGTCAAAGAAAGGGCAAACCTACAAGGAATGATGAAATGCCACTCCACCCTCAGGTTTCATTAGCACCATTTGACAAACGGGGATTATATTTCATTGGACGCATTAAAACAAAATCAAATGGAAAGTCTTACATTATAGTTTGTATTGATTACTTATTAAAATGGGTGGAAGTCAAAGCCTTAAGACATGCCAGAGATATGAAAGTGGCTCAAACGGGGATTATATTTCATTGGACTCATTAAAACAAAATCAAATGGAAAGTCTTTCATTCTAGTGTGTATTTATTACCTATTAAAATGGGTGGAAGTCAAAGCCTTGAGACTGCCAGAGATATCAAAGTGGCTCAATTTTTGTATGAAGAATTATTTTTCAGGTATGGAGTCCCTTAAGAGATAGTAACTGATCAAGGTCAACAATTTACCTCTGATTTGATAGCACAATTGGTTAAATAATTTCAAAATGGGTATAATAAATCAAATCCTTATCATCCTCAATCAAATGGTCAAGTAGAAGTAACAAATAGGAAATTGGAAGCTATCTTTACCAAAACAATGCAAGTTCATAGAAGAGACTGGGTTGCGAGACTATTTGAAGTAGTATGGGCATACATAGTTACGTGGACAACAACAAGTTTGACAGCCTATGAGATTGTCTATGGAACTAAGGTAGTCCTCCATGTGGAGTTTGAATATAAAACATTGAGAACAGTTGTAAGCTTGGAGATGAATCTTGATTAAGATCAGAAGGATAGATCACATCAATTGAATGCATTGGATGAGATACGCATGGAGGCACTTCAACACACTAAACTTGTCCAATGATAGAGGAGCAAGTGGCATGATTAGTACATAAAAACAAAGGAGTTCAAGGAAGGAGATTGGGATTTATTATATGCTCCAGATATAGAGATAATAAAGGAAACCTCCAGACACATTGCACGAGACCATATGAGATTCAACATGTGTTTCCTAATGGTGTTATTCAGATCACTATAATAGATGCAATCAAATTTAAGCTCATGGTGAATGGACATAGATTGAAATTATATAAGAAGCCAATGGCCAAAGATGAATTTTTGCAAGCATTTCATAACCAATTCACCTCACCATCTTCATCCACTCCACTTGATTTTCCATCACCTTCCACTCCATCCATATCTACCACTAAACCTATCTCACAATCACCAATAAATGTGGAGGATTCCCCACCTTCTGCAAATGAGCCATTTGGTTCACCCACAACCACTACCTTTACATAGTTTAAACCTTAAAACACACACACATTTACATTCATGTTATTTTTCCTTTTTTTAGTGACACATGAACTTGTAGTTGTTACCTAATGTATTATGTTTAGCAAGACTTGACTCATTGATCTAGTTTTCCACTCCACTTCTTTTTATACAAAATATGCTTTCTTCAATTATATTCAACCATGCTACGATAAGTTTCACACACAGCTGCATACCTACATACAACTATACTTTCCAATTGTCTTTCTTGCACATTCATTTTGTCACCAACCTTTCTTCACATCCACTTCACCATGTCACCACATCACTACCGTCATTGAATTCATATTTGTCACATCACCATCACCTCAAATCTTTCTACATTCCATGCATATCAATTTTGCACCTTTTCTTTCTCAAGTACAAGTGCCTCAATTTTTTTGTGGTGATACATTAGGTATGATCTGCCATAAATAGCATTTATAACATACTCGCAATAATTACATTCTTTGATTCACATGTTATATTTATATCAATAAAACATTATCATATATATTATTTATAGCTCATTTTGTCAACCGTATTCACCTCCCTTATCCAAATTTGAGGATAAATTAATATTTAAGTTGGGGGGAGGGATAGTGTAATATTGTCATCATTACATTTCTATCCGGAAAGTGTTTTGTTGTCATTATTATGTATTAAGGGGTAGGTGATGTGACTGAACATGCATGCACCATTAATGAACTTAAAATTATTTTGGAAGACTAGTAATATCCGCTTTGTAAGTTTGTCATCTTAGCTAAAATCTTAGAACTAGAAAACTAATCTCTCATTTCAAATTTACAATCATATGTAGTTACCCCAATTCTCAGATAGGTTGATAGACAATTGTTCAAAGTAGTTATAATGGTAGGGAGGCAATGCAAGTGGAATGCTCAAGTGACTTATATGTTCACTAAGGTATAGGACCTTACTATTTTCAAGGAATTTTTGTTGTAATCAGAGTGCAAAGGTTCATAGACCATCTCAAACTTCCTCTTGTTTCACCTCCCTAAGTCAAGACCTCTTGTATGCTAAAAGGCTTCAACCCCATAACCACTCTGGCTTGCTAAAACTATGTTCTTGGGGTCTGTCCCACAAAAGGTGTCAAATTCATGTGAGGACAACTTGTTTCAACTAGCATTTATGTCTTTTGTGCTTTTCATTCACCATTTGTGTACCCGATTTGACCAAAATTCAATTTTAAGGCCTAAAAAGGCTACAAGCAATTAGCCCTCCTTTTGGGGTTTTGTGCTCACCTTGTTCAAGAGATGGACTTCCAGACTGAAAGGTTCATATTTTTGGATACCCTTTTGGGATTTCTTAAAGATTCATAAAGTTTGGGGGTCCCTAAGTCCTTCTCCATGACTGTCCCAAAAATGGGTGAAAAAGGAGGGTCTTGAAGGGTTTTGATGGTGAAAAACCAAGATTCTACCTATAAACCTCCAATATGGACAAGAGACCTTAGTGCCATCATAGTACTGACTAATTAAGCCACAAATAAGAAGATTTACACTTCCAAGTTTAAAGAACAAGTTTTTACAAAAAGTTGCTTATGAGGAAAATGCAACATTTTACAACTTTTCCAATTTTGCCTCTTTCAAACACATCTTTTGCAACCAAAACCAATTACATTCAACATGTAAGCATTCCTATCATTTAAAAACAAAGAGAATATTGTTAGCCCTACATACAAGAATTAGGCAATTACAAAATGGAATTAATTCACTGTTAAGCTGATTGTTGTTGCCCCTTGTCTTTCACTGTTTTTTGTAGTTCACTGTGACTTGCACTTTCACTATTAGAACTCCTCACAAAAAGTTTGTTTAGTGCTCCTTAACAAGGCTTAATCTTTTTTGACTTATTTTCCTTCATACCTTTCATTTGGGAGGAGAAGAATACGAGTATAACTTCAAGGAAAAAAAAAGTAAAACTTAGTCCTAGTTGACTAGGACAGCAAATGGGCATTCCAAAAATCTTGCCTCAAAGATCATTGATTGATCTTGGCAACTACAAACTCATGGATGAAATAAATAACACTCCTTGTGCTTGTTTGCAAGCCATTATAATGAGGTACAACAACCTTACAAGCTCCAACACATGGTGGAGAGTAGGCTAATGAAAGGAGATTGCTTTTTAAAACAGTGACTCACTGTTTTTACATTATTTTCACAAACTAAACATGGAAACATTCTCCTCATGGCTTAGAAAACCTCTTTGCCTTGGCATACAAGCTTCATCATCAAGGCAAGTTTGTTCCAATATTAAATGCACTTGCTATAGAAGAGCAAAGCATTAAAGTTTCTTCAAGACCCTAGCCAAATGGCACAATTGCCTAGGGCTTAATGGCCATAAAAACTCCTTGTACCTGCACTCTTGAAACCAAAACTCATATTTAAATACTTTACAAATCGACCAACTGGTTCTTGAGAAGCCATGAACACTTTAGGACTCCAAGAAACCAAGTTGGTCAAGCATTTTGCCCAAATTCCGAGACTGGGCAGTGAAACTGTCAAAACCAAATATTTTTGCACAAAACTCAAAACTTAATGAAATAAAATGCCACCAAAGGGAAAATTTTAGAAAAACATGTTAGAATCAGAAAATACAAGAACAGTACGGACAAGTACAGCAGGTGTATGGACTGTTGTTCACATGGAGCCAAAAACTAGAGAAAACCAAGTAAAAACTAGTGCAAGTTTGCAAAACTTCTCATAACTTCGAATGATCAACCCTTACAAAAGTTAAAACAGGAGTTTAAATACCTCTCCAAGTTGGTTAACCTCCTGTATGGACAGGTACATGTCCAAAGGCACTTAATTTTGACATTTTGATGCCTAAATGACAACTTTTGGTGCCTAGAAAATGCAAGATTGACCTCCAAAACTAACCATCATCTAAAAACACTTCTTATACCTTAAACCCAAACATAAAACATGTCTAAAACCTTTCAAAAACAAAAACACACTAAAAACTCACTTTTTACAACATTTTGCCAGGCAACACCAAAACTGGCAATTTTGAGCAAAAGTTGAAAACAGAAAACCAAAACCACACAATGAGTTCAAACTCATCCAAACAACCTAGAACAACTTCAAAAAGCATGCTAAACAACTTTCTAACTTAAAATAACACAAATCAAACCCGAGATGAAAAAGAAGCTGAGAATGAGCTAGGTGCTCCTGCACCATATAAGGGTCATGAAATTTTTTGGTAATTGTGCAAAATTAGATAGGAATTGAAGAACTTGAGCGAAAATTGGATTTTTTTTTGCAAACAAAATTCAATATTTTGAGTTGAGAATAAAATAATATAGTCTTCCTCAAGGTCAATTTCATGCCATAGAAGCAGGTTAAAGAACACAAGAAGAAGAAGAAGAAAATAATGGGTGGTTACCTAATTAGACAAGAACCCTTAGAGCATACACTATTGCTCAATGATACAGATGCTCTTTTGTTCTTTGAGAGGTTAGGATGGATACACTATTTCTTATGACTAATTGAGTATAATGATGTAATGATAAAATAATTTGCAGCCACCTTTCGGAACAATGAAGTAACTATCAAAGGACTAAGGGTGGAAGTATATGAAGCTGCTATAGCTAAAGCTAGTGGCCTACCAAGAACAGGGGAGGAGTTTCCAACATCTCTAGATTCCAAGACAAGAAGGGTAGAATTTTATTACCCAAATAAGACTCTCAAGCAGTCAAGGTACCACTCGGTTATCTCTTCCACCTCTTTGGCAAGTTGTCATTGTACAAGTTATCAGGTATTTTACCTATGATGGGAGACATTCCATGTTACATGTTGTTCATTTTAAATTGCTCAATCATTTGAGGCACAATAGACTGGTTAATGTGGCCAACTATTTGCATCACATGTTGACTACCTTGGAAATAGAGTACAGGTTGAAAATTAAATCTAGCTCTCTGTTCCATCATTGTGTAATGTCTGCCAAAATACCCTAGAGAAAATGACTAAACTAACTAGAAAATAGAGACAATTTTTGAAAGAAAAAAAGCATCTATTAATGCAACATAGTAAACTATCATAAATCCAAATCATATATTAACATCACAAGAATGCATTAAACATCATGAACATAATCATAGCAAAATACGTCATTTGACACAAGCAGAATTAACATCCTAACCATAAACATATATCCATTCATTATTTCCCTAGGGTATCTTAATGTCACTACTTACTGGCATCAACACAATAACATATCCATATCATGAAATCAACAACATTCAATTCATTTAATTTCTACTCAATAATTTTTCCTATCATGTCTTCATAACCCCATAAACCATCTAAGTTCATTTTAAAACACCAAACCAAATGTTCCTAATTCTCATAATATTACATCATGAAACTACCTACATCTTTTTTCTACAAATGGAACTAGTTTATTTCATCAAGGATAACCATTACACATCTCATTGAGATTACTATCCATACACACATGCAAGATAACAACAACAAGTACTAATCTACTTCCAAATAGGAATCCATGCCACCAACAATTCAAGAGTCATATGATATTACAAGAATCAACATAATCTAATTATTCAATTCCTTAATTCAACATAGGATCTCATTCCCAATTTAATGAACATTAAATTACAACATGAACCTCGTAATGATACATCATATTATCCATTACAAATCATAGTCTCTATATCATCAAGTCCTATTACATAAGAGTACATGGTACAAGTACATAGTCTCTCCTACTACATCATATCCTAATGAATTATAATACGAGTTACATAAGTACATATCCTTCTTTTGCATTTACAAGTCATCATGACACAATGTTACCTATAATACATAGAAATTAGCTCCATAGATCATCCACATAATAAAGAACCATAGAATTAATAGCCATGCACGTTAGCATCCAAAGAAGAACATCTCAATGGAAGAAGGCATCAAACCACCTGACCATGTGGAACCAAATAGGAACCACCCCCCGTGCTAGGAGATGACATGGGGTTCCAACTCATACTCAAGACATAGGTTGACACCTAACAACCAAGGGGCTCAACATGACAACCACAAGATAACAACCAAGAAAAATGAATCCAAATTGCATCACAAGGCTAATCATAAATCAATAAACTCCCAGAGGCATAATAAACAACAAGGGCATAAGTATATTGGACACATGTAGGGAAGAGTGTCATCACATGATATCCTCATGCGGAACACACCTCCACCTTGGAGCCAAACAAGGGAGGTCAGTTTACCGCTCCAATGGTCTTCCCAACCATAGATTGCAAAATCATCTCCTTGGGACCTGCCATTGGGGCATACAACTCGAATTCATTATCTTGTCTAAGTGAATTCCTAATTACCCAAACCCACTAATCAATTATTATGGTTATCACTTGCAATTAATCATAAACTCTTCATGTAGCTCCATGATAGGTTTAGACTCTAAGAATCCTCTCTAGGAACCTCTTAGAAGCCTATTGCTCACGACCCCGGTCCTACACATGCAAGAGCCCAATCTCCCTATCCATGGACCAAGACCTTAGAGTGAACATAATAATAGAATCACATGAACATTAATCCAAAATCATAAATGATAGCCATAAACATCCACAAAGATCTATACATCAAAAATCTATTGGCCATTTGGTGGAATTGATTATGTGTTGCATTGATGTTTTGTCATTGATGCCAACACTAGCTATTTAAATGCTTTACCAGCACCCTTCTGGTCCCAGTAGGTTGAGTGGCTTCTGGTTGACTTGGACCCAACATGATCCGGTAGGCCCCGGTATAATTTGGTGGTGGAATTGGCTTGTTCATGATACTCATGCTCATATTTGGTCAGTTGGTTTTGGTCTAGTGATCTGATGCTATCCTGTTTGCTTGGAAGCTTAGTTTCTGGTTCCGGCAAGGGTTTCACTGACAGAGCTTTTGGTGGAGATCTTTGATGAATTGCATAAGTGGTGTTGGTGCAAATTCTGGTGGAGCTTTAGGATATTGTTGGTGATCTTGTTTGAGACTTGGCGGATGGAGATCATTGTTGTAGTGTATGGACCTATATTGGGTCTCAGTTGATCTAGGTTATGGACCGACTTTAATGAAACGTGTGGATTGGACCTATCAATGTATTTTCGGGATGTCTTATGTGTTGGATAGTATTTGTTTGGTCTAAGGCCGACATGCTTTGTAATTATGTAATTGGTTTATTATCTGGTGGTCGACCTAATTATTTATGGTCGAGGGTTTGTATATATAGATGTAAGATCTCATTGTAAATCATCATGGTTATTGTTAGAGGTCATGTTCAAGGAATGTAACATGTGAATAATGTAATATCATTCAAGCAGAGGAGTTGGTCGATCATTGGAGATCAAATTGGGTGTATGTAAGAGGATTTAGTCCTCCGGTATTGAGCTTAACCAGAATTGTACTCAGGCATAGGAGATGTTATCTTTTGCAGTCCAACACTTCTCCGGATTGTAGTCTGGATTTATATGTAGTCAGTGATGATCCTTTTGTGATGAGCAATGCGCTCTAGGTTATTGGCCTTACTGCAAGTGCAGGCCCCTCAATTATAATTCACATACTTATTGCAAAAGTATTATCTGACTATGGGTAGGCTTCCCACTGTGGTTTTTCCCTTTATCGGGTTTTCCACGTACAAATATTGGTGTTATGTGGATGGTATGTATTCTATGATTATTGCTTATGCTTAATTGGTTTAAGTTATATTCTGGTATAATGTTTTGGGTTTCAGTATTAAAGTTTAAATTGCTAATAGTTCTGGTAATCTATGACAACTGATTCACTCCCCCCCCCTCTCAGTTGTCTTCCGGTTATTTGAACTGTCTAACAATTGGTATCAGAGCTTTGGTCCTCTCTGCAGAAATATTAACCGCTTAAGGAAGATCCTATGGTGACTAACAGTTCAAGTTCATCCAGTTCTTCTGGAGCTATCTTTCAAAGGGATATTCTAAGGCTTGATGGAACAAATTATACAGTACATGGAAGAATCATATGGAGACTCATCTGAGATGTCTTGGCAAGGAGATTTGGGAGATCACATAGAATAGTGTCACACCCTATAATCCGAGATCTGGCAATCCTCCTTCGACAAACCTAGATAAGGAGCTTGAGAATGATTGTAGAGCAAGAGAAGCCCTCTTGTGTGCACTTTCTAATCAACAAATAATGGGATTAACCAACAAATCATCTGGAAAGGCTATATGGGATAAATTGGAGGCTCTTAATGAAGGTGACCCTACAGTGAAGATTGCTAAACTTGATGGTTACCGAGTGAGATATGAAAACCTGAAGATGGAAGAAGATGAAAGGATTACTACATTAATGGAAAGGGTAAATGAGATTGTTATGGGAATTCAATGTTGTGGTGGAACTCTGAGCGAAGATGAAATTATTTCTAAAGTCCTGAGAGCCCTACCACTAGCTTAGAAAATGAAGGCTATTTCTATTAATGAGTTGAGAACAATGGCTAATACATCTATCAACAAAGATAGTTTGATTGGGAAACTATCTGCTTTGTAGCTAGAAGAATTTGGACCTTCTGGAGCTGTGAAGACTGAACCTGCTTTTCATGCATCTACATCTACAACTGGTAAGCAAGACTGGAAAGCTTTGTATGCAAAGGAATTAGAAGATATGAAGAGAGAATATGATGAGTTTGAGAAACTTGAAGCACTATTTGCTAGAAGAGTACCTAAAGGACCAGTAGGAAGTAAGTATGAAGGAAAAGCACCTTTTAAATGTTTTGCATGTAATAAGATTGGTCATTTTGTATCTAGATGTTCTGAAAGAAATTCAAGATTTGAAGAAAGAGTTAGAAGATCATTTAAGCCTAACCCTGGATATCATAACAAGTATAAGTACAGGAAAAATAGAGACAAATCATGCTACATAGCGGATGAGGAAGGAATTATTGATAATGATGACGAACCGGCAGAAGACTCTGCTAGTGGTTCCAGCAATGGGAAGGAATGGGTGTTCCTGGCTATCAAGGAAGATGATCTGGCACTGGAAGATAATATACCTAAAGAGAAGGCACTTATTGCTAAAATTGAAGACAAGGTTGAATGGGTAATTGACAGCGGTTGTTCACATCATATGACTACAGATAAAGGAAATTTTCTATCTTTGCAAGAATTTGATGGTGGTCTAGTTAAATTTGGAGATGACAAAGCATGTATGGTCAAAGGAAAAGGAACTATATCATTGGATGGTAAGAATAATACTGACAATGTTTATTATGTTGAAGGTTTAAGGCATAATCTTTTGAGTGTAGGACAATTGGTAGATAAGGGATTTCAATTATAGTTCAAGGATGGAAAATGCAAAATCATTAACAAATCTGGTTTGGAGATTGCAACTGGTACACAGACAAAGGGTAATATATTTCATTTGAACTCCGATGAGAAGACATGTTTGATTACATAGATTGATGAGAGTTGGCTATGGCATAAAAGGTTGTGTCACGTGAATTTTGATTGCATTGTGAAGATCAGTTCAACTAAGGCAGTTAGGGATATACCTAAGATTATGAAGCCCTGTAATCTGATATGTAAAGAATGTCAAATGGGTAAACAGGTCAAAACCTCTTTTAGAAGTATACAAGATAAATCAAATGATGTTCTTGATCTTATTCATACTGATTTGTGTGGCCCTGATAGAGTTAAAAGTTTACAAGGTGATAGATATTTCATGCTAATCATTGATGATTATTCTAGAATGTTGTGGGTTACTTTTTTTAAAGAAAAATCTGAAGCATTTGAAAAGTTTAAAATCTTTAAGGCTAAAGTGGAAACTGAGACAGGATTGAAGACTAAATGTTTGAGGTCAGATCATGGTGGAGAATTCACATCCGGTGAGTTTAATAACTTTTATGAGAAGCATGGTATAAGAAGACAATTTTCAGCTCCCCGGACACCTCAATAGAATGGAGTTGTGGAAAGAAAGAACAAAACTATCTTGGATGCTGCTAGAACAATGATGATGGAAGCTAGTCTACCTCATATCTACTGCAGAGAAGCAGTGAGCATAACGGTTTATACATTTAACATAGTACATATCAAAGGAGAAATTGGTAAGACACCTTATGAATTATGGTTTGGCAATACACCTACAGTTAAGTATTTCAGAATTTTTGATAGTAAATGTTATATCAGGAGAGATGATATCATTCAGAAATTTGATCCTAGATGTAATGAAGGCATAATTCTTGGTTATTCTAATGAAAGAAAAGTATATAGATGTTATAACAAGAGATTGCAGAGAATTGTGGAGAGTGCTAATGTCAAAGTAGATGAGCTGAACAGAAGTCAAATTAGAGTTTATGAGAAGGAACCAACAGTGGAAATGATTATATCTGAACTGATAGTACCTTTACTAGAACAAAGTGTTGAACCAGTTACTCCAAAAGTATCAGAGAATTCTACAATAACTGAAGAACAAGGAAGAGGAACAGAAAGTCGGAAGACTCCTAGGAATGTGAAATTGAATCATTTAGAAGATCATATCATTGGGGATAAGAGCAATGGAGTGATGATAAGAAGACTGGCAACTAATGAGGTATGTTTAATTTCAAATTTTGAACTGGTATTAGTAATTGAGGCATATAAAGATGAATATTGTTTGAAAACTATGGAAGAAGAATTAGATTAAATTGAGAAAAATAACACATGGACCCTAGTTCCCTGGCCTAAAAATAAAAAATATTATTGGAACTAAATGGGTTTTTAGGAATAAATTGAATGAGCATGGTCAAGTTATAAGGAATAAGGCTAGATTGGTTTGTAAAGGATATTCTCAGAAAGAAGGAATTGATTATGGAGAGACTTTTGCACCTGTAGCTAGGATTGAAGCTGTAAGATTATTTCTTGCCTATGTTGCTTATAAAAACTAAAAGGTTTATCAGATGTATGTTAAATGTGCATTTTTGAATGGGGATCTTGATGAGGAAGTTTATATTGATCAACTTGATGGTTTTTCACTATCAGATGATACAAATATGGTTTGCAGGTTAAGGAAAGCTTTATATCGATTGAAACAAGAACCTAGAGCTTGGTATGCAAGGTTGGCTAAATATCTTTTGAAGCTTGGTTTTACTAAGGACAGTGCTGACAGTGATTTATATTATAAGATCACTGATGATGATATATTTATTATTGAAGTATTTGTTGATGACATTATTTTTGGAGGTGAAGATAAGTTATGCATAGAATTTTCGAAGAATATGGAGAAATAATTTGAGATGTCTATGATTGGTGAGATGTTATTTTTCTTAGGTTGGCATATTACTCAGACTGACAAAGGTATTTTCATTTGTCAAACTAAGTATGCTACGGAATTGTTGAAAAAATTTGGTATGGGAGATTCTAAACCGGTAAGTACTCCTATGGTTACAAGTGAGAAATTGACAAGAAAAGATGTTTCTGCACAGATAAATCCTACAAGATACAAATCTATGATTGGAGGTTTTCTTTATTTGACTCAGACTAGGCCTGACATTATGAATGTTGTTTGTATTGTTTCAACATTTTAGAGTGATCCTAGAGAAAATCATGAGATTGTGGTGAAAAGGATTTTTAGATACTTGCAAGGTACATCAGAATATGGCTTGTGGTACCCTAAGGATGATAGCTTTACTTTATGTGCATATATAGATGTTGATGACCGAAAGTGGAGCTTTCTTTCTTGGAAAGAAGTTGGTTTCATGGATCAGCAAGAAATAGTCATGTACTTCTTTATCTACTGTTGAAGCTAAGTATGTTGTTGCTACTACTAACTATACACAAGTTTTATGGATGAAGAAAATGTTGAAGGATATAAAGGTGGATTGTGATGCACCAGTAGTTATTCACTGTGATAACTCTATTGGTATTGATATATCAAAGAATCTAGTATTTCAATCTAAAACTAAGCAAATATCTATAAAGTATAACTTTTTGAAGGAAAAGGTGGAATCAAATGAAGTTAGTCTCGTTTATGTGAACACTAAAGAGCATATTGCATATATTTTCACTAAACCTTTGCCCAAGGAATCATTTGAGTACCTAAGAGACAGATTGGGAGTTTCTACCCCTCTAGTAGAGACTCGATTGATGCGTTTTGGCATCAATCCGGCATGCACTATCAGAGATACTATTCATTTCGGCACTGATGTGGGATGCTACTGCTCAGGGGGAGTAGTCAGTTTTGTGATTCAGTAGTTTATGTTCTTGCTTTGATATTTTTGTCAGATTTATGGCATTGATGTCAAAGGGGGAGAGATATTAATTTGCAAAAGACAAAGAAAGAAAAAGAAAAAGTCATAGGGGGAGAGATATAAAAAAGAAAAAATAGAGGGAGAGATATTGACATTCATAACTGTATGCAGAAGATTGTTGGTTTCTTCCATTGGGGGAGACTTGTTTGGCATTTCTTGGTACTTAGATGTTTTTTACATCTAGTGTTGCCATCAATTCCAAGGGGGGAGATTGTTGGCCATTTGGTGGAATTGATTATGTGTTGCATTGATGTTTTATCATTGATGCCAATACTAGTTGTTTGGATGCCTTCTGGTCCCGGTAGGTTGAGTGGTTTCTGGTTGACTTGGATTCGGCATGGTCTGGTAGGCTTCAGTATAGTTTGGTGATGGAATTGGCTTGCTCATGATACTCATGCTCATATTTGGTCAGTTGGTTTTGGTATGGTGATCAGATGCTATCATGTTTTCTTGGAAGATTAGTTTCTGGTTCCAGTGAGGATTTCACCAACAGAGCTTTTGGTGGAGATCTTTGATGAATTGCATAAGTGGTGTTGGTGTAGCTTCTGGTGGAGTTTCAGGATACTATTAGTGATCATGTTCGAGACTTGGCGGATGGAGATCATTGATGTAGTGTGTGGACCTATATTGGGTCCCAGTTGATCTAGGTTATGGATCGGCTTTAATGAAATGTGTGGATTGGACCTATCGATGTATTTCTGGGATATCTTATGTGTTGGATATTATTTGTTTGGTCTAAGGCCAACATGGTTTGTAATTGTGTTAGTTTATTATCTGGTGGCCGACCTAACTATTTATGGTCGAGGGTTTGTATATATAGATGTAAGATCTCATTGTAAATCATCATGGTTATTGTTAGAGGCATGATCAAGGAATGTAATGTGCGAATAATGTAATATCATTCAGGCTGAGGAGTTGGTCGATCATTGGAGATCGAATTGGGTGTATGTAAGAATATTTAGTCCTCCGGTATTGAGCTTAACCGGAACTATGCTGAGGCATAGGAGATGTTATCTTTTGTAGTTCAACACTTCTTTGGATTGTAGTCTGGATTTATATGTAGTCAGTGAGGCTCCTTTTGTGATGAGCAGTGCACTCTAGGTTGTTGGCCTTCTTGCAAGTGCAGGCCGCTCAATTGTAATTCACATACTTACTGCAGAAGTATTATCTGACTATGGGTAGGCTTCCCACCATGGTTTTTCCCTTTACCGGGTTTTCCATGTACAAATCTTGGTGTTATATGGATGGTATTTATTCTATGATTATTGTTTATGCTTAATTGGTTTAACTACTATTTCGTTATTAATGTTTTGGGTTCTGGTATTAAATTTTAAATTTCTAATAGTTCTAGTAATTTGTGACAACTGATTCACCCCCCCCTCTTAGTTGTCTTCCAGTTATTTGAACTGCCTAACAAAATCAAGTCATCTAGCTCACAATGCCAAATCACAACAATAATCAAAAGCCTCAAGAAGGAAAAATACATATAAATAGGGGTGAAACATAATGCCAATAGCTCCGCATAATCCTCTATAGCGAGGCACAACATATCCTCTCGTTGGAGCAACAATAATCTATCCTCAAATAGTAAGGATTCACTCATCTTGTTGGAGCGGCAATACAAAACCTCAATGGAAAAGTATGAATCTTCTTGCTGGAGGTCAAATGAATTCAAATACATTAAATAGGAATAACACAATGCCCCAAAATCTCAAACACATCACAACATGCCTCTGGTAAAAAGTTAGAACCAAGAAAACTAATCCAAACTGCAAAAAACGTATAAAAAAACACAGTAAAAATGCATACTGGTGCATATGACCAGTACTTTGGTGCATTTGACAATTCCTTTAGCTCATATGACATTTCTTTTGGCGTATATGAAACAGAAAGATAGAAAACTTAAAAATGAAAAGATACATTCCTCAATGACCCATAAAACTACTAAGACATGAAATTTGGATTCTTAAAACATCCATAAAGATGTAGTGACATTATAAAAACAATAATCAAGGATAAATTCAACCAATTAGCCAAACCATAAACTCAGAATCATTCAAAAATTGCCACTGTGACTCCCCGACAACACACAGAGAGAAAACTCTCAAAATCAAACAAATGAAATCAGGTTAAGGGAGAGCAATCAATCCTAAAACTAAAAATTGATTGTCAAAAAACAATTAACACCATCAATTAACCCAAAATAATGCAACCAAACAACCAAGGAAAACATAATCTGCATACAGAACCATTCATGACAATTTCAGACAAATAATCCAATATAAGAGAAATTAAGGAAGCATATAAAATCTAATCCACAAATTATCAATAACATATATATTTATATACCTATTTCTACCATTATTCCTTTTCCATTTGCAATAATACTACACTCATTCCTGCAGACAACATTCATACATAGAGAAAACACTTCTTTTTCGAAAATAAAATTGCAAGAGATTATGATCCTCCAACCTGGAATTAGGAGTGATGTTAATTGCAAATTTGAAGTAGAGAAAAATCCAAAATCCAATCCACAAGCATTCTCAATCCAAAATCCAAGAAATAACTCCAAAATCACAGAAAACCAGTTTGGAAGCTAACCTGACAACATTCCTAGAAAGCCCAATAAATAGAAAAAATTAAAACAAAACTATAGGAAAACGTCAGCCAATAGAAATATTCATAGAAACTATATTTCATACTTAACCCCCCAAATATATTATTATTTACTTACCCAAATTAATTCATCCAATAACAAGGCGGGGTAGGTAGATTTTATAATATCTAATTAACCAAGAGAGGGTAAAAGACAAGCTAATAAAATCATAAATCAAAAGCCAATAAGTAAATAACAATCCATAAGCAATATTATTTATTCACCTACTTAAATATTAAAGCCTTGAACCATACAACATTAATTAGTTTAATAACAATAATTACATAAATAATAATAATAAATCTACAAGGCTCAATTAAATAAATAAATAAAATAAACTTTAATTCTCAACAAATAAATAAATAAATATCAATAAACAAGTAAATAAACATTAGACCCTCACATCACAATAATATTAAGTCAACAAATAAATATAAAATAAATCACCAAACAAAATACCACATTCATTTAATTTAATTATTTAATAAGTTATACAATCAATCTAATAATTAATTTAATAAATAACATGCTCACAAGAGAACCCAAAATCACAACCATAAGACAACCCTAACCACTTACTTGCACCACAACACAACCGGAAAGGTGAACAACTTAAGCTAAGTATGAGAGGGAAACACATGCCATCTTTGACAACATGCCATTGGGATAAGACATGCTCAGACCTGTGAAACTAGGTGGAGTCGATGTCTGGTACCTGCAAACCTGCAATCACCACTAAACACAATACAACATATACACGATATGTTTGTGTGACCCAGATGATCACGTGCATGGGTATGTTTAATGTTAGTGTTGCCCAGCAACATGTATATGTAGTCGCTTGGAGTTATGTGTGTTCAATTTGTTGTATGTGTTATCATGTTGTATGTATGCACAATCGTTGAATGTTTGTGTGCTCAGTCTGCCTGTTGATGGTGTGAACTAGTCTATCATGATGCATCATTTTGTATTTTGAATGTGAACTTCAGTTGTGTTAATATGATGTTCAGTTTGCTAAATTAATTCATCTATGTATAGGCATGAAGCCTATGACTTACAGCGTGGGCCAACATGATGAAGGCGTTGTTTATTTTCTGCCTCTTGTTTTTTGTCATATTGGCCTATTTTGTGCTTTGGTTTTTTGATGTATAATTGTACCAGAGGTTGTATGTTAAATCTGCAATGTTTTTAGATTTCTTCCATTTCAAACGATGTTATTCTTATTTTGTAAGCATGATATGTGTTCCTTTTGTATATTCCTCATGATGTTGTTCCATGAGAGAGAGAAATGCTTTTGTTGTTGTTATGTATTTCCAGCAAGTGTGGAGACCTTGTTGAGGTGATATTTTTGTTGCAGCATTATGATAGCCTTGTTGGGGCTATGTTTCGTACTTTAATTTTCCAAGAGGCTCTTGTTTTGTATTTTGATGTTGTAGCCTTCATGTATGTATGGTTGAATGAGAGATTGGAGTTGCATGTATTGATGTTGTTTCAGATTTTCCTACTTGGTTTTCTAGAGCCTATTGTGATGCACTTTTGTATGGGTCCACGTAGAGGGAGTGGGATTCCTTGTGATGACCAGGCTCATGAGAGATGGGATTTCATGAGGTTCCTTGTAAAGATGTATGAATTCTAGACTGCCTGGGCACATGAGAGTTTACCTTGCATTTAAACAAGTGATAACTAAATAATGAACAAGGGATGGGTAGCTAGATAATTAATAATGTAGATGGATAAAATCAAATCTGAGATCTTATGGGAGAAGATTCAGATAGATTTTACATCAGACAATGAAGTACCTACAATGAACACACATGCAAACCAAATATTTAAAATTAAAACACACATGCATGCTACAAAATCTACTCCATTGTACTTCTATCTTCAAGATCTTGCCATTCAAGATTTGTGATCTTAGATTTCAATACTAAGCGCAAGAAGCTATGAAGAATGAAGATTTAAAATAAAAGATGTGAGATTGATCAACAAAAGCCAAATGCAATAAAAGATATTAAAATATGTAAATGCAAGATAGTGGATGGGTTCTCAAAATGTAAAGATGATGAAGAATGCAAACTGACATAAGTTTGGTGCATAAAGATGAGATACTCAAATAAGAGAGGGGGGCCTTGTTTAAATAGATTTTCTCCAGGTGAGTTCATGTTGTGGGATGAATATGGGATAATGCAAGATGAGTGGTATAGGGAAGATGAGTGGTAAATGGGAAATGGTAAGTGATAGGAGGGGATATTAAAGGGTTTTATTAAATAGCTAGAGAAATGTATATAAGGTGAATGCATGAAGGCATATAAATGAATATGATATAATGTTTTATTTAATAAATTTAATAGATAAATGATGAGATATTAAAAATAATATAATGAAAGATGGAAATTATGAATAATGAATTATGGATAAATAATAGTGTAATAATAAGGATTCGCCCGATGTTCAGAGAAATTTGAAATTAAATAAGGACAAATTAATGGAAATTTTTATGTCTCTACATTTTGCCCCTCTTTGAGACAATGCAACCTTTCGCGTTGTTTCAAAGAAAATGATGAACTGATATAAGCCCCAGAGGTGTCCTAGTAAGGATGATGATCGATTGGTTATGCCCCCTCAATAGATTGATCGAATAGACTGATGGAGATTGATCTCAATAGATCGCAGGAGAGAAGATCGAATGATTGATATTGTGCAAATGATTAAGTTGAGATGTATATATGATGGAAATGCACAGTTGATGAGGCGTAACTGAATAATTGATGGAAATGAACAATATAGCTAGGTTGATAAGTTGATTAAGCTGATAGGGATTGATGTGAGTGCAAGATAAGGTGATCCAATGATTGGTTGATTGATTGATTGACTCAGGGGGCATTGAGATTGCAAGAAGAAAGTTGGTTAATAAAGAGATTAAAGATTCAAAGACATTGCATCAGTTGCATAAAGTGTTTGATCTATCTCACTGCAATAAGAAGAATGAAGAAGATGATGAAAGAAATGATGAAAAAGGATAGTTGAGAAGGAGGATGAGAAGAGAAAAATGATGGAAAAAAAGAATTGAGTGATGAGAAAGAGGATATGAAAGGTGATGAGAATTCTTGTATTTTTTTAGTGCTTGTATCATCATCGAGCTTATTATAGAAAAAGGCAAAAAATCATCTAGATATGAATTAGACCCAAATGAATCAGGAGCACCAATTGTGAGAAATAAAACATATCAGATAGTAAAGGAATCCCTCAGTGTGTATCAGACCAATATGTCCTCAATGATCTTAAGCGATCATGTCCTAGGACATGTCATCATATTCCTAAGGAACATCCTGCAAGCAGCAAACAAGTGAACATGCCCCATCCTCGCCTTTCTAGTTAAAGACATCCTGGAGATAAAATCTCTAATCAAAGACATACCGGAAAAGCTAAAAGACATGTCACCAAAAAAGAAAATAAGCAAACAAGCAAACAATATGTTTCATGTCGAATGATTTTTGTTCATAGTTAATGTGTTTGGTTTTAATATATCAATCAGATGTTGTTATGTTTGCTCAATCATAATCTTGTCAGATGTTGTTATGTCAGCTAATTAAGTTGCATGCTTGTCCGAAGTGTTTGTGTCATCACAATGTTTATTACATGTTTTTTTTATGATTTTTAGGTTTTTTTTCAGGACATTGTAGGATTTATAAGGTTTTTTTAAGGACATTTTACAATTTTTATGATTTTTTCAAGACATTTTATGATTTTTAGAATTTTTTTAGGATATTTTATGATTTTAAAGATTTTTTCAGGACATTTTATGGTTTTTATGATTTTTTTAGTACATTTTATGATTTATGATTTTTTCAGGACATTTTAGAAGATAGTGTCTCCGACCGTGACATGTCAACTATCCCAACCCACTACTAAGGTTAAGGAGATGCCCCAGTGAGGGATAAGACTAGCGTAGTATGCAAGTGAAGCATTGCGCGTGATGTATGCAAACAATCCACAAGCTATGGTGGGGGTGGGAAGGCTATATGGAATGGGAGAGCAGATATGGATAAGGCATGATCAAGTAGAAAAATAAAGGAAAGAGGAGCCAAATCTCTACACATGGCACGGGTTGCCCGGTTTTCACCATGTTACTTGCCCAGGGCGCCTGTTTGTTAGGTTTTCACCGGTGGACGAATTTATTTCTCTTTACTTTTTTTTTCTTTTTTTCAGGTTCTTTTTCTCTTTTTTTTTGTATTTTTTCAAGATCTTTTTCTCATTTTTTTGTATTTTTTCAAGATCTTTTAAAGAAAATTTTCTAAAGTACTCAAGCATAGAATCTGCGAAGGTGAATGCTATTGATTGGATCTTCAAGCGGTTCACCCTCTGGAGTTGCCAACTTATATGCTCCCGATCCATACACAGCAGTGATAATATATGGACCAAGCTAATTATGTTCAAACTTGCCCCTTTTCTCACTCTCTTGCTGGTTCTTTGGATTTTCTCTAAGGACAAGATCACCAACCTCAAATGTGTGAGATCTGACTCTATGGTTGTAACTTCTATACATGCGTTGTTGATATGCTATGAGGTGATCAAAAGCAATTTGTCTTCTTTCATCCAACAATTCTAAGTCATGCAAGCGGGAGACTCTGTAGTCTTCATCATTAATCAAGTTACGCAAAGAGACCCGTAGGGAAGGTATCTCGACCTCAATGGGTAATATAGCTTCAGAACCATAAACAAGGGAGTATGGAGTGGTTCATGTGGGAGTGCAGACACTTGTGTGGTAAGCCCACAAGGTGGGGTTCAATTGGATATGCCAATCACAACCAGCTCCATTGACCATCTTTTTGAGGATTCTAAGGATGTTTTTGTTAGGGGCCTCAGCCTGGTTGTTACCTTGAGGATAGTATGGTGTGGAGAAACGGTGTTGGATATGAAATTTATCACAAAGCTCATGGACATCTTGGTTCTTGAAGGGATGACCGTTATCAGTAATGATGGAAAGGGGGACACCATACCGACATATGATGTAATTCAAAATAAATGTGGTAATTTGTTTTCTAGTGATATGGGTAAGAGAAACGGTTTCAATCCATTTTGTGAAGTATTTAGTAGAAATGATGATGAATTTGTGCCCATTGGATAAGGGTGGAAGGATTTTGCCAACGAGGTTGAGTCCCCGCTAACAAAAAGGTCAAGATATATGTATCAAGTATCCATTTATATGGAATTGCTTTCATTTCTTAACAAACTGATAAGCGTCCTTCTCCATACTAGGCCAGTAATAACCAGTACGCAAGAGTTTCTTAGCTAGGGTAGGATCACTCGAATGTGCCCCACATATACCTCTGTGCACCTCTCGTAAGGCAATGTTGGCTTCGTCAGGCTCAAGACATCTAAGTAAGGTACCATCAAGACCCTGACGATATAGGGTTCCAGCTAAAATGGCATAATGGGAGGCTCAGTGAATAAAAAATTTTCAAGCTTTGTTGGATAGATTGGGAGGTAAGGTATTATCATGTAAATAGGCATAAATATCTTCGTACCACTGGGAATTAGGACCAATGATGAGACATATCATTTTAGATTGTGGTACATTGTAGGTAGGCTCTAAGAGCAGTTCAACCAAGAACTCATAGTATTCGCCATTACTTGGCATTATTACAAGGGAGGCGATTGTAGCCATTGCATCAGCTGCTCTGTTGTTGTCCTGAGGAATTTTCTCAAATGTGATTGTGGTAAAGTAAGCGTTGAAATCATCCACCATTCTCTTGTATGGCATAATATTTTCATCTTTTGTCTTATAATCATCATTAACATGTCTAATCACTAATAGGGAATCACCAAGAACACGCAAATCTAAGATTTTCCATTGTACTGCCATACAGAGTCTAGAAAGTAATGCTTCATATTCTACAATATTGTTGGTACATGAAAATTGTATTTTATAAGCCTTCGGTATGCAATCCCCTTGCGGTGTGATGAAGAGAATGCCAGCGCCAGAGCCACCATGTGTGAAGGAACCATCAAAATATAAAGTCCAGAGGTTTGAAGATTCCATGTTGAAGATTGACTCATTAGGTAAATTTGTAATAAGTGGATGATCATCTGTGACAGGAGCATCAGCAAGTTGATCTGCTATATCTTGTCCTTTTCTTGTTTTTCTTTCTACATACTCAACGTCAAACTCGCTAAGAATCATGACCCATTTAGCCAGTCGCCCTGTAAGAGTTACTTTACTCAAAAGATATTTAAGTGGATCGATTTTTGCAATGAGATTTGTTTAGTGTGTAAGCATGTAATGTCGCAGTTTCTGTGAGGCAAAAACTACAGCAAGATACACTCTCTCAATAAAACTATAATTAAGCTCATATCCCACTAGGGTATGAATGATGTAATATATTGCACGTTCTTTTCCTTTAGAGTCATAGTGAGCCAAAAGTGCCCCCAGTGTTGTGGCAGTTGCGGATATATATAGTAGTAGAGGCTTGTCATCTGTGGGAGGTACTAACATTGGTGGTGACATTAGGTATTCTTTGATTTGTTGAAAAGCTTGTTCACATTTGTCATCCCATCTGAATGAAACAATTTTATGTAGCAGGTGCTGAAATGGTTGACACTTATTTGCCAGTTGTGCTATAAAGCGGTGAATAGATTTGAGTTTCCCTTGTAAAGATCTCAATTGACGGATATTCCTCGGTGGTGATATCTCAAGTATGGCTTTTACTTTTTCAGGATCAGATTCAATTCCCTTAGATGATACAATGTATCCAAGGAGTTTCCCGGAGGTTACCCCAAAGACGCATTTCTTTGGATTCAATTGGACTTTATATTTTTCCAACCTTGTAAAGATTTTATCCATGATTTCTAAATGTCCCTCCCTGGTGTAAGATTTTCCAAGAAAGCCATCTAACATAATATTCTAGATATATATGCTTCATGTCATGAAAGATAGCGGTCATTGCATGTTGATAAGTAGCTCTGGCATTCTTCAATCTGAAGGCCATGACATTCCAACAAAAAGTTCCACAAGGACAAGTGAATATTGTCTTGATCTGGTCTTCAGGAGCAATTTTGATCTGATTATAGCCCAAGAACCCATCCATGAGGGATAACATCTTGTGTCCTATTGTGGAATCCACTATCATGTCAATATTTGGAAGTGGGAAGTCATCTTTAGGAAAAGCTTTATTTAAATCTTTGAAAATTGTGCAAACACGAACACTCCCATCAGGTTTTAAATCAGATACCAAGTTTGAAATTCATTCAGCATAGTCAACAGGTCTTATAAATCCAGCATCTAGCAAGTTCTATAATTCTGCTTTTACAAATAGTGCCACATGAGGGTGCATTTTTCTCTATTTTTGTTTGATAGATTTTGCCCTCAATGGTAAAGACAAGTGATGCATAACTAAATCAGGGTCAAGTTCGGGCATGTATGCATAGGACCATGAAAAATTAACATGTCTTTCCTTGTAAAATTGGATATGCTCTATTCTCTCTTCAGGGGTCAATGATTCTCTTTAGGGGTCAATGATTCTCCTAGATGTATAATCTTTGGTTGCTCTTATATGCCCAAGTTTGTTGGTATTGTCTTGTCCACTAACATAGATGACTTCTCATGGTATAATGCTAGGGGAAGTGTGTCAATCTTTCCATCCCCATGCGCCTCAGAGAGGTTTTCACCTTCAGATACGTCCTTTATTTTTTATTTTTTCAGGTCTAATAGCACTGCATAATGGTTTTCACTAAAAGACCTACTAATATTTTCCATAATTTTGTGACTGAAAGGCTTGGCACCTTCTCCAAAGTAAGACGCACTGTTGAGTTATGATGAATCTAGCCCTATGATCTCCAAGGGGTAAATCTCTTCATTCTCCAAGAAAGTTTATGATTTCCTCATCATTTTGAAAAACATCTAACTGGGGTTGTCCCTCATGGTCCCAATCAATAAGTTGTGGGTGAACAAGAGGCAAACGATCAAGATAAGGTTCAAGGTTATGAATAGGCTCAAGGGTACAAATAGAATCATAGTCATATATATCAATGAAATTGTTAAAGTCATTGATGGTACCTTCCTCGTAAGTCTGTGTTACATTAGAAGACTCCCATACCTCACTCAAGTTACCCTTAGTACTCAAGGTCTTATCTTTTTGTGTATCATACCCTAGACTAGAAACCTTACGTCCACCATCAAGTTTGATCAGTTCAAGTATACCTTGTTTGTGTAAACCAAGAGGATTCTGACCATCATAGCCATATCTTTTCATTATCTTCAATCCCTTTCCATATTGCTCAACTGGTATTTTGACTTCAGGTTCTACAATTTGTTCTTTCTCTGTATCTTCATCTTTGTATAACCATCTCAAGAGGTCCTCTTCTTCTATTTCATCATACAAAGCTCCCCATTTCTTAAAAATAGTAGGTTTACAGACTATAGTAGTGGTGTCCGATGTGGTCTCAGTCATTTGTGGTTTTCCATAAGTGCGAGGGGACAAAGGTATCTTTCCAATACAGAGAGAACGACTCATAGAATATTCCCCTACTCTGTGGTCTTTTACTTTTATTCTAATCTCAACTTCGATGGATTTGGAAGTGGATTCTTTTAAGGATTCAGGATCAATGTATGCTTGGGAAGGAGGTGCTTCACGATTACTAGGAATGATGGATTCAGTCTCAGAACTCAAATTGTTGCAATACATAAAAGGGTTTGGATCTCCTGATATAGTTACTTCAACACCATTGTGTGGAAATTTGATACATTGATGGTAGGTAGAAGGTACAACTTGCGTTGCAAGGATCCAAGGCCTTCCGAGGAGAATGTTATAGGTCAAGGGGAGATCAAGGACTTGAAAAAACACATCATTCACCACATGTCCCACTTTGATAGGCAATTTAACTGATCCCTTAGATGAGAATTCCCCTTCATCATATGCATTTATTGTAATCTTTTTCTTTGGATCAACTGCATTTTCATCAGACCCAAGCTCTCTAATCAATTTCAAAGTACAAATATTTAGACCTGCTCCTTTGTCTATCAAAACTCACTTGATCTTAACTCTATGGATAAGGACTTCAATGTGTAAAGGTGCATTATGGGGTTGTTGCATGAGAAATTCATCATTCTCCGTAAAAGTGAGGGTATGAGGGGAGGCGATATGTCCCACCATAGCTTGAAATTGATCTACATGTAGGTCTGTAGGCATGGTAGTGGTAGAGAGCGCTTTATCAAGGATAGCTTTATGCTTAGGGGATAAGCGTAGCAACTCAAGTATAGAAATCTATGCGGGCATCTTTTCCCTAAATTCTCTATAAGGTTGTATTGCAAAGATGGTGTAGCAGGTTTAGAATTAGAGCCCTTAAGAATAAATGTGCCTTTGCTGGCAATCAATTTATTTGCCCTTTATGATAAAAGTGTTCACATGATTATCGGCCTCACTGATGTTGTTTATGGTATAGTCATATTTAGCATTGGTATAGTTCACGCCATCACCAGATTTTGGGGCCTTCCCTTTATCCTTGTCATGCTTAGGGAAAGGATTTTTTAATATCTCATAATCAAAGTTACTAGAAGGAGTGTGTCCATCAACCGAGATCTTTCCCTCATCAAGAAGGTCTTGTATGACATGTTGGAATTTATTACAACTGTTAGTCTTATGACCCTTGTGTCCATGGTAGTCGCAAAAGTGATCATCATTCCACCATGGGGGTTTAACTTGAGGATTGTATTCCCTCTCTGGCAATGTTATAAGATTATTTTCAAGGAGTTCTTTCAATGCTGATTCGAGCGGTTGTCCCAATGGTGTAAAATTTTGTTTAGGGAAGCGTCTTTGTTTTTATTTTCCTCTGTCTAAGGATGAACCCTTAAGGTTGTAAACAGGTGATGATGTTTTAACATTTTTTGCGTCAACAACTCCATCATTAACCATATTCTTATTCTTAGCCCAAAAGGGTGTTTTATGGTTTGAACTCAATCCTTTGTGATCTTTATCATCATTTATCTTTATAGTACCATTGTCAATAAAGGTGTTTTCAATGCGGAATCCCATGTCTATGACCTCATCAAAGGTGTCCAAACACTTGAGGCGAAGTTCTCTTCCAATTTCCTTGTTTAAATTGCAAAAAAATAAGTCAACAAGTTGCTTATCAGGAATGTCATAAGGTGCTCCCTTTGTCAAATGTCTCCATCTTTGCAAAAATGATATGAAGGATTCTCCTTGTTTTTGTTTTGTGTTGAAGAGGTCCATCATGGTCACCTCATGTTTGCAGTTGTAAGCATAGTGTGAGACAAACTTATCAACCAATTCTTGGAAATATTTGATAGTCGGAGGTAATCGGGAGAACCATTCTATAGTGCTTCCTCCAAGACTGCAAGAAAAGAGTCTCATGAGGTATGTTTCATCTACTGCAAATTCTAAGGTAGCAGTGCAAAATTCTCTCAAGTGATCTCTAGGGTATCCTTTTCCTCTATACTTATCCAATTTTGGTATCTCCCAATGACTAGGAAAAGGTGGCATCAGAATGCTCGGATCAAAAGGATAAGGACATATGTCCTCAATAGAAAACTTGTGTGACAATGCCTTCTTATTCTTGAGAGTGTTTATTTCTTGTTTCAATGCTCTCAATTCACTCAAAACATGATCATTTGTAGGCATAGGTTTCGATGTTTTCGTAGATCTCCTGTATCCTGGTTGCAAGTAGAAAGGTTTGTGGTCTTTTATCCTCTCCTCATTGTTTGTCCTTGAAGGTTTAGATTTACTAACTCTCGGTTTGTTCTTAACTGTGAGAAATGATATGTCAAAATCAGGTGGCAATTTAATTCCCCCATCAACAAGGGCTTTGAAGTATGCCCATGGATCACGCTTAACCACCTCTTTAAGAAGCTTAGTAAATCTATGATCATGAAATGCTTCATCAATGATGGATTGAGTTATTTCTTCATCACTTGTTTCACTTGTGTCACTAGTTTCACTGGTTGCAATGCTAATGTGTTCTTCTTCATCAAAATCAATAAGGTTGTCTCCATCTTGAAATAGATGATTTTGAAACATTTTGATTCTCGAGTTAGGAGACATAAGTGATTATTTTGATCTTTGACCTAAGGTTTATGTATATGACAATGAATGAGAATCAAGGTATGATGCAAACCCTTATGTGCAAAGGGGGAACTATATGATATGAGTGAGATTGGGATGCAACTAAGGATAAATGTAAAGATGCAATCTATTTGATATGACTACTAAAGGATTGATGCAAAAATGTGATCTATATGATAGGAAAGTGATGTGTAGCTAAACCTTAAAAATGGGATATGAGGATGAATGATGTTTGATGCAAGGACTAAGGATACAGGTTTGAAAATATTTTCAATGTGAGGTTTGACTTGTGCTATGATGGATAGACACAAGGATAAGTGATCAAAGAGAGGGCATGCTATAATAGGAGATGATCAACTCCAAGCGGAATACCAACTCAAAGACATTGATAGGTTCCCTATCTTGAGGAAGATGCACCTCAAGTGATAAGGGTGATTGATGATCAAATTTTGATGTTAGACCTAAGACGAGAAATCCTAAGTGCAAGCAATGTTTTTGGGGATTTTTTTTTTTTTTGATTTTATGTTTTTTTGTTTTTTTTTTGTTTTGGATTTTGGTATGCAAGTAATAATGAAATTCTAGGACCAATGATGAAATGACCTAAGGCACTCATGCAAGGTTTAAGTTTATGTCCTAAAGGAATGATGGAAGGTTATGCAAAGATTATGGGTATGATCTAAGGGAATTATGCAAGGGCATAACCTAATGGTGGTATGCAAGGACTAGGTATAATTAAATGAGATATGCAAGGATGAAAGGTGCAACTAGGTGAAGACTATGCAAGGACCTAAAAGGCTATGGGAAACTAGAATGATGTAACTATGCGAAGACCTAAAAGATCAGAACTCCAAAAGTGATGTCTCAAGAGATTTGAAATGATTGTTTTGAGAACACAGGTTCAATGTTTCAAGGACAATGTTGTTTTGCAATGTTTTTGTTTTACAACGTAAATGGATACTTGAAAGTTTAGACCAAGGTTTTTGTAAAGTGTTTTCAATTTCAAGTGTGGTGTTGATTGTGAAATTTTTCTTGTTTGTTTTGCACACACTTGGAAAACACAACAAATAGAATGTTTATTTGATTTTGCAATAAAAACACATTCAAGCACAATCTTAAGGCTGGCCAGGACAATAGTTATTGAATCTCACTTGGGGGGTTACCCCGAGCTACACAATTCCGAGCAGATACTTAGATGCTTGACCCCACTCACTCCACCCTCAGCACTCACTTCTCTGGGGCAGCCAAGCACCAGTCCCCACGAAAACTCCCAGTGGCGAACTTTGTATCTCTACTAAGAACCGTAAGAATGTGAGCCACTTCAGAGGTCCGACCTCATGCGTCAACAACTAGAAGGTTTTTGGTTTGTTACACAAAAGGTGTCTAGTAAGGGCATTTGTTCGGGTGGGCATAGATCCAGCGAATTTAATTGTCGCTATGCCATTCCAACGCCCGTTGCTTGCAACTTTCGTCACAAACACGTTTGATTATAGTGGTTCGGAAGAGCTTGGCTTTAGCTTGTTACCACTTGGGTCGTTTCCTCTCACCGAACCTTAAGGGCTTATCGGGAGGCAGGCCCTCTAAAAGGTAAAACAAAAAGAGAAGACACTGATTAATTTTAAAGCACCAATTCAAAATGTGATCGAATCTAAAAATCAGACAATCTGTTTCAAATCACAATTTCTTTGGCAGGCGTCCTACACCAAACAATGTCAGTAGTTCCAAGATATGATCTTCGTCACACAAAAATGGATGCTCTGCACAAGACAAAAGACCCAAGATTAGTCCTCCAAATAAATAAAAAAGTCAACAAAAAAGGAAAACACTACCCACACTAAACACACAGAAAACCCCTCAAACTAACCAACTAACAAGAAACAACAAAAACAAAACCCACTAACAAGATAACAAACAAAAAAAAAACTCCCTAACAAGCTAAACCCAAGAACAAACTAACAAAAATTCTTAGACACACCAATACTAAGAAACTAACATTAAGAAATTTAACAACTAACACTCAAGATACTAACAAAGTAATAGACTAACAAAACAAAAATAATAATAATCTAAACTAATCTTAAAAACTAAATAAAAGATTAAATCTAAAAAACCAATTAAAAATTAAAAAACAAATCAAAAACAAATGAAAAACTAAATTTAAAACAAAAAAAGGACTAAAAAGCAAAAACTAAATTTAAACTAAAAATAAGCAAAAAACTAACTAAATACAAAATAAGGAAAAAGCTCACACTTCACACTTATAAACTAAAAACTAATCCAACTCTTATGTTAAGGTGGACAAAAACGTGAATGATTCAGTGCAAACAAAAGGCAAGTGCATCCTTTCAAAATGGCGTCAAACTGTGATTTTATGGGTTGGAAATGCTCTGACTGACATGCATGCATGGAAAAATTAATACCCGCAAAAAAAAGAAACATATTAATCCTGCAAGAAAACATTTTTAATGGAAAATGTGCATGAAACATTAATACATCTGCAGAAACGATTATACCATTAGACAAAAATCTCTGTATTTAGCAATGATTTGCAGAATATGCCCAAGTAAATGTGCAGAAAACATTAATACATCTGCAGAAACGATTAAACCATTAGACAAAAATCTCTGTATTTAGCAATGATTGCAGAATATGCACAAGTAATATTGCCACGAAAGTGGATTTTTGCAGCCCAGAAGGCGTTAGATGGCTGCGTGTAGCAGGAAGGTGGAGGGAGAAAGAGTAGAGCACAGGGAGGAAGAAAGGAAATGGGGCGGCAGGAAGATATAAGGTGTGGCTGGGGAAAGGATGGAAAGGAGGGGTAAGGGGTAAGGCGTGGGGAGGGAGAGAGGTGTGTGGCGTAGGGATGTGCGAGAATGGTGAGGCGTGGTGTGTAGTGGGATAAACACGTGTTAGGAGAAACGCACAACAAAAAAAATTGTGGGGCGATTTTTTTATAATCTCCTCATTGAAACGCAGTCTTGCAGGCCTAATGATTGCAGAGTATGTTCAAAATAGTTCACCAAAAAGTCATAGTAAGCATGCATGCAAACTTCGGAAGGGGTTCAGGAAACAATCTGCTTCACAAACTTGTAAATGCGCAGCTGAATCTCCCATATAACGCACTGAAATGCCCAACTATTTCAAAATAAATTTATTGGAAAGGCTTTAGGAAGAGACAAAACCCATTTCACAACCTTTACCAAGATCCTTCCTGCATAAACCAAAATATGAGCTTTAGAATAAGGACTGAACTTTCATATGTGCTTTGGCAATTGTGTATGACAGAATACAAGGCGTGGGATCGTTTTTGAAACAATGCAAAATCTGAAAATAGATAAGGCGCATGAAACGTCTGTTAGCAGTAAAATTTTCAAAACAAGATCATGAATAATTGCAGGTTGGCCATGATTGCAGGATATGCATGCAATAGACTTGTTGAAAAAAATGGTTTAGAAATGATCTACCAAATCTGCAAACAAAATAGATCAGAAAAACCTCTAACAAGCGAAAACCAAACAATTGAAAGGACTAGGAAGGTCCCACTGGGCGTGCCAATTGTAGATGGATAAAATCAAATCTGAGATCTTATGGAAGAAGATTAGATAGATTTTACATCAAACAATAAAGTACTTACAATGAACACACATGCAAACCAAATATTTAAAATTAAAATACATGCATGCTACGAAATCTACTCCATTGTACTTCTATCTTCAAGATCTTGCCATTCAAGATTTGTGCTCTCAGATTTCAACACTAAGCGCAAGAAGCTATGAAGAATGAAGATTTAAAATAAAAGATGTGAGATTGATCAACAAAATCCAAATGCAAGAAAATATATTAAAAGATGTAAATGCAAAATAGTGGATAGGTGCTCAAAATGCAAAGATGATGAAGAATGCAAATTGGCATAAGTTGGGCGCATAAAGATGAGATACTCAAATAAAAGAGGGGGTCTTGTTTAAATAGATTTTCTTTGGGCAAGTTCATGTTGTGGGATGAATATGGGATAATGCAAGATGAGTGGTATAGGGAAGATGAGTGGTAAATGGGAAATGGTAAGTGGTAGGAGAGGATATTAAAGAGTTTTATTAAATAAATAGAGAAATGTATATAAGGTGAATGCATAAAGACGTATAAATGAATATGATATAATATTTTATTTAATAAATTTAATACATAAATGATGAGATATTAATAATATAATGAAAGTGTAAAGCGGAAAATCGCGATCAAACCCTAGTTGCTCTCCCCTCTTCCAACTCCAAGGAGAGAGAAGGGAGGTCGCTAGGGTTGATGGTTTTCACTTAGGGAAGAGACTTTACATTCAAAAGAGGGGTTGAAACCCACAAGATCCAATCCCACGCAATGCAAGATTGGATGCTAAATGAGTTTCAAGGGTTATGACAGCAAGGCTACCCTCTTTTGTAAAGAATGTGCATAAAAGAATTAAGCTAGGAATGCATAGAAAGTGAGAAAGATTCGCTTATAAACTAAGATAGGAATACAGTATGAAGTTGCAGATCTGGAATTAGCAGTAAAATGTCGATACGGCGCTGTCCTGCAAATTTGAGCGAAAGTTGCCGGGACGATGGCGCCCGAGCGCCACGGTCCTCCGAAAAATCCGCGAAACGAAGGGGGATCTGTTCGTCTCTGCACAAGGATTCCAGATCTTCAATTTCAGCCACGTACCTGCAACCTACACACAGAAAAGCGAAGACGATTGGGGGGTTAGGGATTAGGGGTTTGCCTTTAGGTCAAACCCCAGTTTTGGAATTAACCAAGAAATGAGCAATGCTGTAAATGTAAATGTCTGTAATGTAAAACAAGTACTAATACCTTGTTGTAAGGATGTTTGTATCCTTATATGCGAAGGTATAGATGTTGTATGTTGTATGTTGTAGTAGTATGTAGTAAGTGATCTCCTCTTCAATGGTTGAATCCTTGTCTTGAATGCAACACTTAGCCTTGAATGGAGACTTGAAATGATCAATTTCTTGAAGGAATGCTTGAATGTTTGAATGCTTGAGTATAATTTCCACGCTTGTACACATTTCACCTTCTTACCCAAATGGGAGAGGAAAATGTAGTTTATATACTTGCCAATTAGGGTTAAAAGACTGATTTTCCCGACCTTAGGCCGACCAGGAAAGATAATTTCCAATTTGCAAACTAAAAAGACCTGAAGTCCCATAGGAGATCGGGCCCAAAATAGGACCCAGGGACCAAGGCGCTGGGCGCCATGGTCCTGGGGGACCAGGGCGCTGGGCGCTCTGGTCCCACCTCCCGGGACAGCAGAGTGCAAAGGAGCTTCAGGCCAGGGTGCAAGAAAATGCAGTTTTCAGTGTCATGATCAGGTTTCGGGGTCTCCATTCAGGTTGCGTGTTGTGTCGCCATCGTGAAGACCGAAATGCAGTCGAAATTGCAAGTGTCGCAATTTTAGGACGCTACATTTAGCCCCCACTTTAGCGGGAGTATGTATGCTCATACTTCCGGTAAAGTACAAGGAAACAATATTGAAAGACTTTCACCACGTCAAGGAGGCAAGACACACCAAGCCCCCAGTGGACTAAGGATCTTACGACTTCGATTGACAAAGTAAAAGGGAAGATCACGAGGGAGAACCATGACTGTCAGTAGTAAGGCTCCCTCACTATGAGTCATGCAAGAGAAATACCGAAAATTTTCAAGGCAAAGCTGAGTTCTCCAAGAAATTTTCATGTATCCTGAAGGGATAGACAGTGTGTATGCCCCCCTACGTTAAAGCGATCGCACACGCCTCAACGGGGGTGATTTCTTTAAGGTAGTGATACATATAAGAATGAGAAAGGAAAGGAGCATGTTATCACAAGGATTTAGCCCCCAAGTGTGAGATAAGCCCAAGGATAATAGACACAAAACACAAAGCACAAGGTGACTTCGCTTTCCTCGGGGTCAGTATGTTGTATGATTATTCATGTATATCATATGTATGTATGCATAATTGTTCTTCATTCCCCAATCAAGGAAGGTCACCTAGAAGAAGGGAACACATGTGTCTTTTGAGTCAACATGAGAGAGATCGAGAGATCTCAATGCTTTGCATCGTCCTCAAGTAGACAACACTAAGGACAACAAATAGAAGAATGAGAATAACACATAGAAGAAGTAACGAAAGAGAGGAGGAGAGAATCTGCTATGCTAATGAAACTAGTCTAGCACGTCATCTACCCCCCGATCTTGCTGATCAATGTTTCGGGAAGGTAGGGAACACGCTAGAGGAGGAACATCCAACACAGCAGATGGAGCTATCACAAGATCCAAACAAGGGCTATGTTCGTGTTCCAAGCCACGTTGTTCTTGTCTAGGAGCTAGGATAAGTGCTTTAGAAAATTCATTAGATAAATGGTTATCAATATCAACAAGTTCATATTCACTATCAGAAGCAAGAGGAGTAACATTTTCATCATGAATAACATTTTCATCTATAGCATCATCAAGATTTATAAAAATAGGGTCTTTAATTCGCACAGGATCAAGACCATCATGCATCTTATGTTTTGGAGATTTCGGCTCAATCGTCGGCTGAGGAGAAAATGGAATAATGCTTGTTGAAGGTGTTTTTGGGGATTGCAAAGTTTGAGAAGCAGCTGCCTGAGCTCTAAGACGACGCTTTCGCCAGCGTTCACGTGCAGAACGATTTCGTCTAGTCTTAGTAGGAAGTTGAGAAGATTGAGGAGGAGGAATGTTCTCATCCTTATCACTTGGGTGTTTAGGTTGTGGTCTCTTAGGCTGGATAATAGGAGAAGAAGAAGGTCTCTTCTCTCTATAAAAAGAAGGAGGAGGGACTGCTCCATACAAAGGAGGAATATTCGGTTTAGGAAGGAGACCAAGTCCACCATGACGAGGAGGTATAGGTCTACTCTTAGAAGGTTTATTAGGCATAGACATAGTCACATCCATAGGAATGGGTTGGGAATCTTCTTGAGGAAAGACATTAGTTTTATCTTTCAAAGGAAGAACTTCCTTCTCAAGAATGATAGGAATATCAAGTTTAGGTGTTCTAGGTTCACTTAGAGATAGGATCATGTCTTTTTTCCACTTTTGATAAGATTTGAAAAGATGATCACTTCGCGGAGGAAGAGATTGAAATTGTTTAGGCCAAAAATAATCAATAGGAACACTAGAAGTTCTTTCAGCTGGTTTAAAGAGACTATGATTGACAGTAACAACTTCACCATTATGGGGAAATTTCAAACACTTGTGAATAGGAGAAGCAATAGCTTTCATGGAAGATAGCCAAGGATAGCCTAGCTTCACACGAAATTGTTCGGAAGATGGAATAATAGCAAAGTCCACGTCAAGGGATTTGTTACGGACCTCAATAGGTAATGTAATAGAACCAATTGCAGGAGAAGAAAATGCATCAAATAATTTCACAATCACATCTGTTTTGTCATAGATCACTTGATTCAATTGCAAAGTAAAAAGAAATTCTTCAGTAATGATATTAACCATGCACGAAGGATCAATAAGCACCCCACGGCAAGGTGTGTTCTTGACTTTTGCAACTATATATAAAGGACCATCAGGTGCCCTAATGGTTTCACTAGAATCAAATGTGATGGAAGGTTCTTTAGGGTTTTCTTGCTGCTCTACAAAGTTAATCACATTCGGAGTTATAGACACAAGACCATCAGATGAAAGAGGGGAATCATTAGTCTCAATCGCATTAGAGGTATGAGAAGGTAATGGATCAGTGAAAATCTGAAGATTTTGATTAGGAGGAGTTACAGATGTATTGCCTTTATCGTTCACTCCAGAAATAGAAATAGTATTATTATCAATCAAATCTTGAATTTTACCCTTTAAAGAAAAACATTTTTCAGTATCATGCCCAGGCTGACGACGAAATTGACAAAAAGCTTTGTTATCAAAATAAGGTGAAGTAATCTTTGCAGGATCAATTTGCCTTATAGGAGGAAGAGTAAGCACATTTTGTTCCAATAACTTATTCATAATACTATGCAATGATTCATTCAAAGGAGTATACTTTCTTTCTTTCTTGAAAAATTTAGAAATAGGAGGCACACCTGATGCTGCATTCACATTGTTGTTGATGATGTTTTCATTGAATTTGATGGAATCTCTGTTCGGTTTAAACTTTCCAAATGGTTGTTGACTGCTATCACCCTTATCACTCGGAGCCATAGGATGTGATTGTTCCATTTGACTCACAGTCAGTTGATAATTGTGAAGAGTTGCACACAACTGTTGGAAAGAAGTAAACTCAGAAAACAGAAGTTTGTCTCGAATATCTTTTTGTAAATTAGAAATAAAGATTCTTTGAATATCATTGTCAGGCACTGGAAAAGAAACTTGAGCATACAAATGCTTATATCTACCAATGAAATCAGTCACTTTCTCTTTAACACCTTGTTTACAATGCATTAAATCAATCAAAGTAACTTTAGGACTTATATTGTTTTGAAATTGTTGAATGAAAGCATTTGCAAGTTGTTCGAAAGAAGTAATAGAATAAGAAGGCAACGAGCAATACCATTGTAGGGCTTTGTCTCTTAATGTTCTAGTGAATAGTTTTGCAAGCAACCTTTGGTCATAAGCAAAATCAGTACATATTGTTTGAAAAGTCTTAACATGTGTTAGAGGATCACCTTTACCATTATAAAGCTCCAAATGCGGGATTTCAACATGTTTAGGAGGGATAGCTCGAACAATGTCAAGAGAAAGTGGGCTCGCAACATCAAATGTGGGCACACTAAACTTAGATTGATTCATAGAGGCAATTTGTTGCTGTAAAGAAGAGACAGTTTGTGCAAGATTGTTAATGGTCGCTTCAGTCGAAGAATTCATATTAGATGTGTTAGATTGAGATGGAGGTGTTATGTTATTGAAAGAAGGTAAAGAGTAAGGTGGTGGGACTCTATGATAGTTAGTCATAGGAGATGATTGGACAGGAGGAACACTACAAGGAGGAATGGAATGGTTAAACGAATTGCCCCCTTGCGTCATGTTCATTTGTGGAGATATAATAGGGACACTCATTGAAGGAATGAATGAAGAAGTCGGATTAAATGAAGGAAGAGGGTTAATTGAAGAAGAAGGATTGCCCCCATGACTGGTGATCACAGGAGGAATGTCTTGTGTAGAAGTAGCCATTATGTTTGATGTAAAGGTAGGTATGCTAGCAATAGAAGTCATCAAAGGAATAAAATGATTGACTTGAGTAGGAGGTTGTGTATAACCCAAATTTTCAGCACAACTCTTCATAGGCATCACATTCGAATCCACAATGTGTGCAATACCACGCAAAATATCAATTCCATTCTTATCACTTTGAAGCATACGTTTTAGACCCTCAATTAAAGGAAGAGCTTGACTATCAGGGTATTCTTGAGACATCCATTGTCGAAAATCGTCAAATTGGTTATCCAATTTCGAAATTTGTTCTTCAGAAACCTCATGGAGAGCTTCTTCATCATTAGGAGGATTAGAGGAATTACCCATGTCCTCGTTAAAAAGGCTATTCAAATTAGGTTCCATCTCCTCAGTAGTTAAACCTCAGAAAGACTTAATTCTACGGCTTCGTCTAACGGGAATAGTGTAAGTAGGGCTTATTGTTGTAAAACTCATGCACTAGAGAGGGAGAGAAAATTTTGAATTTTAGAGGTAGCAATTTTCAGTAAAATCAGCCAATCTTCTGGATTTAAGCTGTTAAATATAATCAGGACAATCTCCCGAAATTTCAGAAAAAAAGTCAGGGACCATGGCGCTTCGGAGTGCACACGGTCCCGGCAATTTTTTTCGAAATTTGCAGGGATGAAAGTTATGATGATTTTAGAGCTAATCTGAAAAAATTGAGTGGTTTTACGATCTGTAGATAGGCCAAATTAAAGTTGCAATCTCGAAATTGAACCCTACCAAGATTGTCGAAAAATGCAAAATTTGAATTTTGAAAAAGAGAGGGAAACTGAAATTTTGAATTTTATGATTTTAGAGGGAATACCAAAAGCAATGCAAGTTTTGAAATTTAAAAGTTGACTCAATTTCACCCAAAATTCAATTTTGAAAGCGGAAATTAAAGTTGTTGTAATTAAGCACTTAATTTCAAAAGTCACAAATTGCAAGAATTTGAATAAAGCACTGAAATTTTTAATGAATGCAAACACACTTTTCAGATTTAGGACTGTAAGAAACACAATTTTGACACAAATTTCAATTTCAACAATTTTTGAATGATTAGAAGCCTCAATCCAAGCAATCACTAGACCAACTTTGACTGTAATTTTGAAGGTGTTAAAATTGATAAAATCAGCCAAAATTCTGGATTTTAGCAGGAAAATACAGTAAGATCTCGCTCCCGAAATTTCGGAAAAAATGTCGGGGACGATGGCGCTCGGAGTGCACACGGTCCTCGCAACTTTTTTCCAAATTTTCAGGGATGAAAGATATTGTGATTTTATTGCGGAATCCAAAGTTACAGCTAATTTGGAGATGTTTTGATCAGTGAAATTGTCGGGCAAAGGTTGAATCAAGAGGGTTTTAAAAATTAGGGTTTTAACACTTAACCACTTAATTTTCAAAATTAAAGCACAAATATGAATTGATAATTTGTAATAGAAGGGTAGATCTGAAACAAGCATTAACATTTAGACATTTCACAAAAAAAAAGAAAATTTAGGGTTTTTATGCAATTAACCTCTAAAATTTTGCAAAAGATCAACATGGAAATGTAATCAAGGAATCCAATTTTCAGATCTAACCATGAATAATCAGAAAGGATGTTCACGTCGGGTTCACCAAAATGTAAAGCGGAAAATCGCGATCGAACCCTAGTTGCTCTCCCCTCTTCCAACTCCAAGGAGAGAGAAGGGAGGTCGCTAGGGTTGATGGTTTTCACTTAGGGAAGAGACTTTACATTCAAAAGAGGGGTTGAAACCCACAAGATCCAATCCCACGCAATGCAAGATTGGATGCTAAATGAGTTTCAAGGGTTATGACAGCAAGGCTACCCTCTTTTGTAAAGAATGTGCATAGAAGAATTAAGCTAGGAATGCATAGAAAGTGAGAAAGATTTGCTTATAAACTGAGATAGGAATACAGTATGAAGCTGCGGACCTGGAATTAGCAGTAAAATGTCGATACGGCGCTGTCCTGCAAATTTGAGCGAAAGTTGCCGGGATGATGGCGCCCGAGCGCCACGGTCCTCCGAAAAATCCGCGAAACGAAGGGGGATCTGTTCGTCTCTGCACAAGGATTCCAGATCTTCAATTTCAGCCGCGTACCTGCAACCTACACACAGAAAAGCGAAGACGATTGGGGGGTTAGGGATTAGGGGTTTGCCTTTAGGTCAAACCCCGGTTTTGGAATTAACCAAGAAATGAGCAATGCTGTAAATGCAAATGTCTGTAATGTAAAACAAGTACTAATACCTTGTTGTAAGGATGTTTGTATCCTTATATGCGAAGGTATAGATGTTGTATGTTGTATGTTGTAGTAGTATGTAGTAAGTGATCTCCTCTTCAATGGTTGAATCCTTGTCTTGAATGCAACACTTAGCCTTGAATGGAGACTTGAAATGATCAGTTGCTTGAAGGAATGCTTGAATGTTTGAATGCTTGAGTATAATTTCCACGCTTGTACACATATCACCTTCTTACCCAAATGGGAGAGGAAAATGTAGTTTATATACTTGCCAATTAGGGTTAAAAGACTGATTTTCCCGACCTTAGGCCGACCAGGAAAGATAATTTCCAATTTGCAAACTAAAAAGACCCGAAGTCCCATAGGAGATCGGGCCCAAAATAGGACCCAGGGACCAGGGCATTGGGCGCCATGGTCCTGGGGGACCAGGGCGCTGGGTGCTCTGGCCCCACCTCCCGGGACAGCAGGGTGCAAAGGAGGTTCAGGCCAGGGTGCAAGAAAATGCAGTTTTCAATGTCATAATAAGGTTTCGGGGTCTCCATTCAGGTTGCATGTTGCGTCGCCATCGTGAAGACCGAAATGCAGTCGAAATTGCAAGTGTCGCAATTTTAGGACGCTACAGAAAGATGAAAATTATGAATAATGAATTATGGAGAAATAATAGTGTAATAATAAGGATTTGCCCAATGTTTAGAGAAATTTGAAATTAAATGAGGACAAATTAATGGAAATTTTTATGTGTCTACAAATAAGATAATAACTTGATGTGTGCCTCATGACTTAGTTCTAAGGAGGATGTTTTAGGATAAGCATGAAAAGGTCATGAAGACAGTAAGTTAATCTCCCTTGGTCTCTCATAAGTTGGGATGGCTCCAAATGACCATCAGGCTAGTGTCTTGTTATTGTTGTTATGAGGATGACATGTGATGACACTCCCCTCCTACATGTGTCCCCTTGAGATTTGCATTTTCATTTATGCCATGTTGTCTTGATAGCCTCTGGGAGTTTCTTGTCGATGTCATATGTGATGATGTTTGATTCATGCAAGTGAGTGTCCTTATTGATGTTAGTTCATTTGGTCTTGAGCGTCAGCCTAGAAGTAGAGTGTGTGTTGGGACCTTACGTCATCTCCTAGCACACCCCCTTGTAGGTTTCACATTTGGTCGGGTGGTTGGTGTTTTTTACCAGGTTTTTTTTTCTTCTTGTTGGTGTTCATCTTCGTGTGTGGATTTGGATCTTCTTCATGATGGCATTGGATGATATGGCAGCAGAGTTATGTAATTGTAATTAATAGATCATAAGATGTAATTGCTATGTAATGGTGTAGGAATCATTTGTAATACATGAGTGGTACTCAGGTTGTATAGATTATGCAATTGTAATTAACATTGTTACCTTGACTATGCCTTTGACTTAGGCAAATGATGGATTTATATTATGACATTGTTATGTAATGAATTGAGATGTAATATGTGTGTGGTTTATATTTGTAATGAAAAGGAAATATTTCCCTTAGAATAGATTTTGTTATGTTAAACCTTATGAATGAAATAAACTTAGTTCATGAGATAGATAGTAAAAGCGACAAGAGAGAAATGATGTGTTTAAACGGTGGAAACATTATGAAACCATGTACCTTAGATTAGTGAAATGAAATCTGAATGGAATATGGTTAAATCTGCATTAAGGCTAACGAATGATACTATTTTATGATTTCCTAGTTAGAATGGTTGCATAGATTCTTATCATAGATAAAGAGGCAATGTTATTTCCATAGTTGTTTTGTCCTGTAGCAAGTGTTTATTGCATAAAAGATAAAGATTTAAGGATGGCACTTAGACTTTGTATTGTGCATGTAGGTAGCATGGAAGGAAATAGTCATGTTAAACTTAGGAACTCATATGAATCATGCATATGGTAGGAAATAATGCATTCCATGTTATGTACTTAGTAGTGATTAATCATGGTAGTTGTGTTATGCTCATATGGATAATGAATGGATAAGGGGCTAAGAATATTTGGATTTGGTGATTAAAATGAATATTAGATTTAAGGGGGTTAATCTTGCATATTGAAATCATGTAGTCAAGAATGCATCATGTAAGATGGAGTAAGGTGTTATGCATGCATGCATAGTTAGAAAAGAGAGCTTGCATACCCTTGATTAGGGAATTGATGATAGATGTAGAGTGCATTATTTATCATGTAGCTGCACTATAGGAATGGATAAGTAAGTAGAATGCATGTGTATATGTGTGGTATCAGTAGTGTAGTAATGATGTTTAGTAATAGAGGTCAATGCTGAAATTAATTAATGATGTTAATGTACCCTAGAGAGATGGATGTGATTATGTTATGTTGATTCCGCTTGCGTAATGGACTTAGTAGATAGATGATGTGTTATGATGTTAAGATCATGTTGTAATTAAACTAATGAATGCTTATTCATGTAGTTGGATAACATTGAGTGTAACATTAGTGTTTAAACAAACAAACAAACAAAATTGCTCCATTAGATGTTAGATTAGTGTAGATTCTCTAGGGTATTTTTAGCAGGTGTTACAACAAATATAAAGATAAGAAAGATAATGGGCCCATAAAAATTCTAAGAAAGAGACCTAAACAATTTTTAAAAATGAGATGTGAAGAAGAAAAAATGGAAGCTACTAAAAACCCCCACCAAAGGAGGTACAAGAAGATGAAATTACAATTTAGGAAGCCACTAAAGCACTTATGCAACTAAGTCTAGAGAAGAAAGCAAAGAAACAAAATCAAGGTGATAAACAAAAATAAAACAAATACAAATATCAAACATAAATTTTGAAAAGGAGGCACAAGTAGAACATGGGTATAAAGGGAGAGAGCTACAAAGAAAAAAGATAGAAGCTAGAAAATAGAAACTAGCCAAACTTCAAGAATTAGAGGTACAAGAAATAGAAAAATAATACCTTATGGATGTTGACCACCTAACCAATGAACTAAAAAGGAAAGGAATACTTCACCTCATCTATTAAGTAGAAAGGGGAAAAATCCATAGAGATGGAGGAGGAGATGAGAAGACAAGCATTCAAAGAAATCAATCCAGACATGTTTTATAAGAAAAAAGAAAGATTAACACAATTGTAGAAAAAAGAGTTCAAATCCAAGAAAATGATAGATATAACCAGGACATAAGGTCAAGAAGACAAGACAAATCTAGTAGAAGACTATTGTGGTGAAAAGAGATTATATGGTATTGATAGAGGAAGATGAAAATGATGAGGATAAAAAAGGTGAAAATATTGTAGATCTCCATGATGAAGAAGAATAGGAGCCTCTATCTTAAGAATAAGAGTCACCCATACCTCTAGTAAGGTCAATAATTTCTACATTCACATCACCTATGTATCTCATAAAATATTTTCAAACTCTGCAAAATAAATCCAACCAATAGAAACACCACAACTATTAAAATTATCATTTTCAAGGAACACAAGCTTGATCACTCAAATATATCTCCCATTTAAAGGTAATAGATTGGTGATATATTCTACAACATAGCATGAGAGGATATCCTTAAGCAACATTTAAAAAATATAGATCACATGGAGAATGCAATCAATATAATTCAAAGTAAAATACATTATTCTCAAAGAGATATGACCATGCCATTAGGTCAACAATTAAAACAAGTTAAAAAAATCCTAATCATACAATTAGATAATTAGGGAATAAGTAAGAGGAGTATATTATTAGAGGAAGTAGATAAAAAAAAATATGGAAGAAATAAACATAATTTTTTGGTAGCTCATACAACTTGGAGACTCACATTAACACTCTTTAGAACATAATTGATGACATTAGTGCATTTTACTATTTTTTCCTACAATGGCCAACACTAACAAAATCCCTCGATAATCAAATTTATCACATAGAAACTCAAATTTATAAATATCTAATATGTATGATACCATGAAAGATAGTGATGGCATAACCAAGATATAAATTGAAACAATGGACACTCATCTCTAGTAGATTCAAGACTAAATGGAGATTATTAAAGCATAGATCAAGGATCTTTGAGAAGTGGTTAACCTGAGACTTGCTCATGTCACTAGATTACTCAAATATTCAAATAACATAGCTACAAAAACTATAGATACTAACTACCACAATAGATGTGGAAAAGACCCTAATCTAAATCAATAGTCAATTTCAAGTATTGTGGCATGCCAAGATTTATTTGGAAATATTCTTCTAACAACTTGAGGAGATAAACAAGAAAAAAAAAATCAGTAAATAAATTATTTATGCTGCCAATTTTGGTACAATAATAAATTTTTCATGTCTTGAGGATAATACATGGTATCAAAAGGGGGGATGGTGTTAGTGAGAGAAAATGATTTAAGTGATAATAACATCTATAGATCCTTGCATTTGACCAAAAGACATATCTGGAGCTCTAGTTTGACTACCAAATTAGCTAGGAAGGATAAGAATCATAAAGAATATATCCCTAATGCAACAAAATAAAGATAGTAGAAAAGTAGAAAGGAGTATAATAAATAGGAGATAAGAAACAATTAACAATAGGAAATAGGAAATATAGAGAGAAGGGAATATTTAGAATATATTAAGGACTAAGTATCTAATAATGTAATCTATAAATAGATAAATCAATATGAATCAAAGCTTGTATTAAAGAGTATAAATAATATATTATATTATTTACAAACTCTCTTACCTTATCGCAACTTGATATATGTCATCAGAAAGCACTAACTATTCTTATATTATGAGCATCGGGGTATGATTACAAGTTGTACAATATTAGGACTTAGAAGTCTAGTTTGTGAATCTATTTTTCTTTACAGTAAATAGATAAGTAAATATAACAAAAATTAGTAGCACTTGAAAATATAAAACCATAATTAGTAAATTTAGGTAGCAGTACAAATCATTAAGGTTAATAGGAAGTAATTACTATAATTATTATAGCTATAGATAACTTATAACTAGTATTCAAATCCTCTCAAGGTTAACCCTTAAAGGTGCACATTGTGTACATTGTTCTAGAGATTAGATTTGTATAGTAGGTGTAGGTTGTAAGGTCATAGAGGACATCACCACAATTGTATCGAATTCTAACATAAAAGAAGATAGGATCAGAATCATACAAAAACTACAATAAAAAATTAGATAGGATTGCATAGAGATTAGTTCATTGAACATAGACATTGTGGGTATAGAAGGCATAATTGGAAGTTATTGTAATACCCTAAAATTGGTCACCTAAACTATGGGCCCCTGATCTTGACAACATCACCAAGGTCCTAACCAAAGGCGATTAAATCAACTTTGAGCACACAATTAATTAATTCTTAAATCATTAAATGTCACATGGCAAGTCAATTATTCTATATTAATTAAATATTTAATTAATTAATTAAATCATTACAAGAAAATCATTTTGATCAATTATCATATTTAAATTATTAAATATCTTAGTATATTTAATTAATTAATAAATTTTCCCTTAATCATAAAAAAAGAATTAATTTATTACAAAAGAGGAATCAATATGCAAAGCAAGAGTTATATTGAAAATAAAATAAAAGAATTGAATTGAGAGAGAAATCAAACTTGAGATATTATTTCTTCTTCTAAATTGAGAACTTGAAATCAGAAAAACAATTAAAGGAATTTTATCATTCTCTAAAATTAGAACTCAAAGTTTTTGAAAAAAAGAAGTTCAGTTGCATTGAAAAGACTCTTTTCTTGAATAAATCAAAGAATATGCATGGAATTACTTATTTTCATCTCAAGTGCATGGAATTAATTGAATTATATCTCCAATGCAAACTCAAACTTATAATCTGAATGCATTTCAATTAAACTATAATTGGAATCTATCTCAAGGTTAACTGAATCTGATCTCTCAATTATTTCAATTATCCAAAATTGTGCTTTTTATTGATCTCTCTTGTGATTCTCTATAAATTCAGCCTTCATCTCTCATTCAAAACACCCTGGAGATTTATTGTTATTATGCAGTTTTTGTTCTGAAGTCATTGAAGATATTGTGCTTGCTTTTTTGAGATTATTGCATCTTAGTTTAGTTTTTTGCATAACTAGTTCAATTATGATTGCTTGAATTCATATAGCTTACTATTCATCCATCTAGCATAATCTTGCATCCATTTAGCTTAATATCATGCTCATATAGATTAAATCCTTCGTCTTGGTGTAGTCTAGTCACTGGTATTGCTTATACAAATCTGAGAGCAAGTCTATACTCGCATCTTTTAGAAGGCAATTCGTCGATTTGTTATGGTTTTATTATTCATGATTATATATGTCTAACCATACATGTAATGACTTAATTGAAGAGTTGTGTCTTACAACTTACAAACTTATTCCACTTTTTCACACACACATTTCTGGTGCCCACCGTAGGGCAGAAGACTACATCTTTCAGCCTCGAAGACTAACTTTTTCTTATTTTTCAGATTTCCCGTACAGTTTCTGTGAATTATCGTAAGATTTTTCCCACAATGTCGAACGACAAATCATAGATATCGTGCAATATTGTACAAATTATCATACGACTCGGTGAGAATCATCGTATGGTATTCTGTGTTTTTGGGTTAAAAGCAAAATTTCATTCTTCAGGTTTTCTCATTCAATTTTTATCATACTAACGTTGACCCTGGCTTGTTGTTTGTCTGTTTGAAAAATTTTCACAGCCTAATCAGTTTTTGCAGAATGCTTGTCAAAGAATATGCTTGTCAAATAAAGACAATATGACTACTAATTTGTTGCCTTTGCAGGTTGCCTAAGGAGATTCGAGCAAACATTGTGTATTCATTAAATTCATTTTTTAGGCACCTAACTTGCTATCTGGTTAATGAACAAATATGTCTTTCGTGTTTTAAAAAAATTCTGAGAGGTAGGAAAGTATGCTCTTGTCTACATAGACAATTAGAAATCTAGACCCTTAAGGCTTTTTTTTTAGGTTTGAGATTTGTATAACTTTAGCGGGCCTGCCCTCTCGAGGAGCCTTTAAGGCCAAAGCCATTAGTGATGAGGGATAATGTTGTGATTGGAGTCATTATACATATTGCGTGTTTACTGTGTTTTCATCCCTGAAAATGAAACTGAAATACCAAAATTGGAGAAAACAATAAACAACTCAGTGGTCAAAACTTTGTCTGTGTCAAAAACTAGTCTATCTTAGTCAAAACTCTGTCTGTATCAAAAACTAGTCTATCTTAGTCAAAACTATGTCCATGTCAAAAACTAGTCTATCTTAGTCAAAACTCTGTCTGTATCAAAAACTAGTCTATCTCCGTTGTCCAAAAACTCAGTCCATCTCAAAATTGGTTGTCATCAGTCATTAAAAAATCGGTTTGCTAGAAATTTTGTCTTTGTCTAGTAAGTTGTCGTACGAGTCTTCTGATTTATCGTCCCGCTAAATACCTGTTGTCGTACGAAATTTCATCAGGTCTAACAGTTTGTCGTCTAGGTCCTTATTCTGTGTTGTACGAAATCTGATAAACTGTCATCCTGCTTAGGGAATTATCATTTGCTCTCTAATTCTATGTCATACGAAAAACCATTACATTTATCAGTTTGTCATTTGAGATACCCATCTATCGTGCGAACATAGGCAGCAACTCGTATGAAATTTTGTTTATGTTGTCCTGAAGCTATTAAACTATCGTCTAGTCCTGTAAAACATGTCATACGAATCTCTGGTTTTGTCAGTCCAGAACAGTCAAACTTGCCTAAAACAGTCTACAGCGAGCATAAACAAATCTAAATAGTGCACTTATGTCGTGGTGTTGCATGATTTTGTCGATCATCTTTCAGCTAGTTCAATCAACCATTTATCAAATTTAAGTCACTTAGATAACGTCTTACACAGGAAGATCATTCTTGAAACCAGACTGAGTCTTGGTCACTTCTCTTAAATCAAACTAGGTAACTTAGATAAACATCTTAAACAGGATAGATCTTTCTTGAAACCAGACTCAATCTTAGTTGCTTCTCTCAATCGATACGTTAAATGAACAACTAGCTCCAAATTTGATCTTGACTTCTGCATCACAAACAGATTTAGGTCACATCAGTCAATAAAAATGCCTATTCAAACCGGAAGTTCTCGTAAGAAAGTTGTCGAGGGCAAAGGACATTCCTTTTCATATCAAAATAATCCATTTTACGTAAAGGATCCTCTCACTCATAAACCTTCATCATCAGATGTGCCAATTTATGATCATTCCTTGTCCCCCACCATATCTGGAACAAAACAAGAAAGACAAGCTACTAAACACAAAACTTATGATGATCTCAGTATCCATGATACCGATAGTGATTCCTCATCAAGTGAACCTGAAGCCTTTGAACCTCCAAAAACTGATATACAGAAATGTCAAAAAGATAAAGATTTCCGAAAAATGATGAAGGTTATCATGGCTAGAGAAAAAGAAGACTATTTTCTAGAACTAGCAAAGCAAGGAGCTAAACTTCCTACTGGTTATAACGTTGAGGCCCTCATCACTAAAGAGGAAGAGACACCATTAGCAATGGTAAACAAACAATTACAAGTGTTACGAACTTAGATCACAGAACTGAAAAACAAGGATAATTCATCAAAACAATATTCTTTGGACACAATATGACCATTTCCATTTGACAAAAACATTTACATGCCTCCATTTCCTTCACGAGTGGAGATCCCAAAATTTGACAAATATGATGGTAACTCAGATCCCCAAGACCATATCAGAGAATTTTATGCTTTATTTATGGAGTTCATGCACGACCACACCAATACATTTGGGGTCAAATTCCGACAGAGGTTTCCGACGGACAAGGAGCATTGTGTGAAAATTTGATTTTTTTTTTTTAAAATGCCCGCCCGTTTTCGTTGGAATTCCGATGACCTCAGGCATTTTATTAAAAAAAAAAAACACAACGCATTTTCATTTTAAAAGCAAACCGAAGCAAGCGGCGACCGTCTTGCCTCCCTGCCCCCCCCCCCCCCCCGCCGGAGTGATCTCTGCACAAGCAAGGTAAGGTTTTTTTTGCAATCAAAGGAACTCTTTGTTTTTCAATGAAGGGCAACTAATTTTTTTTCGCAATCAAGGGCAACTGGTTTTTTTTTGTGAATTAATCCATTTTGTGCATATCCTGCGATCTTAAAATTCCATGAAATGACATCTCTTTGAGGTATTCCGTCATACAGTTCACATGTCGTGTGTATGCTACCTTATTTTGCGATTTTTGTTATTGGAGCATTTGCAACTAATTTCTAACAAAAAACCCCCTTTGATTATGCTTTGATGGATGTCCATACCTTGTTCCAAAGCTCTTATTTTGGCACACACAGGGAGGATGCTGGCAAACGTTGTACAAGATACATATATATATGTTCTTAATCAAACAAAGAGTTGATAAGCTAAAGCATGGCATAGATAAGCATGGTGATAACAGTGCCACAAATCGAGAGTGTGAGGTTTATGAGAATTGATGGAGGGCAATCAGATAATTGCCTTCGTGATGATGTGGGCCCTTTAGCAATTACCTCCTTTATTGCCCCCTCCTCCATCGAATCATCACCAGCAGAAGCAGCAATATAATGCTCCATTCCATCTGATAATAAATCTAAACCCAAATCTTTGGCCATATTGTCAAGTCCATCTGAAACTACATTGAAATTGTCAAATTGGCCATTGTCGAGTCCATCAGATAAAACATTAATGTGGACTTTCATTCCACGTTGACAGTCTTCTGCATTTCCACTGGTAAAATATCTGTCACCCATTTCAATGAGTGGGACTACATCAAGCCCTCCATCATATAGCTTGATTGGATTGCTCACATCATAATTCTCAAACTCTTCTTGGCTCTTCAGCTCCAATACACTTTGTTGAGAGGAAGCATAAGCAAACCCTGTCAAATGTCAAAATGTAGTTGTTTGCCATTATTTTTCTGGGCACAAAGGCCAAACTTTATCTAACCTAAAATTTTCATTAGAAGAAATATCTATTCTTTAAGTTCTCCACAAACCCAATTTTGATTGCCATAAGTCGATTAAAAGAGCTACTCAAAAGAGATTGACAAGATCTAAAAGTAGGCACTCACCATGGCGTAGGGCATGGTGAAAGATCCAATCTAATATCTACAGATGGGGTTTAAATAGATATGAAAGAACCAATAGCATCCATACATATATAACCTACTAAAATTTCTGAACAAATTTATAACAAGGGAAGGGCAATATTACAGAGATTATCTCCAACATGGAAGATCTTGCGGGAAGCCCATCCTTTGAAATCTGAGGCAGGATCCCATCCTCTGTCGTCCCCCACCACATGTTGTTATGCTGAACACCCCATCATATTCATGAAAGTGAATCCCATCACCATGAAGATCAAGCAATAAGTAGATGCACTTGGAGCCATCATTGAGATAAACATGACTGTATTTCATGAGGATTTGAACTCAATAATATATTAGATTCTCCCAAGGATGGATGGACTATACACTTGAAAGGTAGATGATTAAGGATGATGACAAGGTGAATTTTCCTTAGAATGATAGGGTTGATTTTTCTAAGAACAAGTAGATTCATGTAAACTAGAGGATACAAATTTGGACAAAATAATGGAAGGAGACTAAAACTAGATAGATTCACCTAAATGGGAGTGTAGTCATCTAAGGATAGGAAAAATTCACCATTTGCGTAAGAAAGATGGATAAGATAAATGATTTATGTGAAATGGATTCACCTAAGAGAAAGTAGATTCACATAAGGATAGGTGGATTTTCCTAAAGATGAAGGGATAAGACTTAACAAAAAGAGGACTTAGGATGATGACAAGGAGGATTCATTTAAGGATATGGCATATTCACCTAAGGGATAGTGTATTCTCCCAAGAATATGGAAAAATTATTGATTGGTGGAATGACATACTAGATCAAGGAATGATACAAGGGTAGATTCACCTAAATATAGGGTAATTCAGCTAAAAGGGTACCCATGAGATTGTGGTACTGAGTACCTATCTATGGATGATGTATTTGGATACAAGTATGATGAAACCATGCTTGTGTATGATGAAAAAAAGTCCAGATCTCTATTATAGGTCCAACATAATCTCTATTATTTGAGACACCATTTTATTAGCATATCCAATTAGGGCAATTTATGGGTTTAATTATGGATCATGTTGTCTATTTCCATGCACTATTGAACTTATTTTGATGTATTGTGATTATTTTAATTTTGAAGTTATAAATAAATTATGTTTGTACCTTAGAAAGGGTAACTCCAATTGATGTTTGGGCAGTTTATTTGAAAACTTATGGTGATTATTGCCCTATGTTATGTAATGGAGTTATTTTTACACTAAGTAATTAACTAGAAAAATGAATTTGTATTGTTGTACAAGTATGATGAAACCATGCTTGTGTGTTTACATGTTTGTGCATCCTATTGAGAACCAACCTCGCTGTTGAGGAACTCCATAAATGTGGTGTTAAGTAGAAGAATGGAAAACTCAAGAAGCTATGGTGACATATTATGGCATTAGTAGGGATTATCTCTATTGATCACACCTTTCAAAGATAGTATCCCCTAGTTCTCCTCATAGAATGGACCATTGGATGGCTCATAGTGGTATCCTATCCTACATTTATCTTGATGGCATTGTCGATAGTTGGTATGTGGTTCTTGGTACAGGTTTCCTCTTACCCTATTATCTTATTTATATCTTTGTTCCAACATGTGGAGATTGATTTTTGTCATGCTATGATGATTTTCATGTCTGCATGTGTTTTGACATTATGCAAATAGATATGATGTCACACCATACTTATGTTTTGATATAGTGTAGGTGATGGTTACATGTTGTTGATGGTAGCGATTTGGGTTCAAAGACACAATTCCACACACACACACAAATATTTGAAGATGCATTTTATATTATTCCTTCTTAGTGGCGATTAGTGTTGGAAGATTTGCACACATGTAGAGAGGAACTCATGTTAGATACAATAGGTTGTATTTGATAACATATGAATGTGCCTCATGATGTAAACATATACCTTTGGTGTGTGACATGCATGCACATTTTTCCATAAGACACATTGCTATGTGGCATGTGCCCTATGCATGTCTTCTTTGTGAGGCACGTTGCTATGTGCAATGTGGCCCTAGGTGTGTCTTCTCTATGAGGTGTATTGCCATGATATGTTAGGATTTGTAGTGTGCAGGCCACAAATGCATGCATGAGGGACTATTATTATAGTCATGTTTTTTGGGCATGTAGCCTAGGCATGTCTTCTCCATTAGGTACATGGCCATGCCATGTGGGATTTTTTGTGTTCATGCCACAAATGCACACATGAGGGACTATTATTGGAGTCATGATGAATCTTCACTCTATTTAGCCACAATTTCTAGTTGTATAGTTATGTAATGTGCACTTTTAAGGATTGTGAAGTTTCCTTCAATTATTGATGATCTCTCATCTTCGTTGCATGGGCCAACAATTTTATTTTATCTTGTTTGAATTAGTTTAATCACTATTGTGAGTTTTCTCTATTGTGTAGTTATTGTGGCTATGTTTGATTTGCTATTGGAATTGAACACATTTATTTGACTTATTATTGGTACTATTTTTTCTTTCTTTCAATATTTATGATCTTTGATAGTTTAGTGAAACTCTTTCTATTTTTAAATGTTGCCTTCTTTGTTGTGATGTGATTCCTCACCAAGATCGACGTAGATAACCTTGGATGAGTGTATATAAGGAATCAAACATTGGGAAAATTTGAGGATAGGGGTAAGTGTTTGTTGTATGGGTAGCTACTATCCACTTGTACATTCTTAGTGGTTATTGATGGCTATGTCTTGGAGGCTAATCCCATTAAACAAACAAGGGGGAAGTCATACACCCATGACATAGGGTAGGGGTGACCTGCAAACAATGCTAGTTCTAGATGCCTGTTTGCTTGGTGTATAACTTGTCAAAATTAAATCGATTGGCTACAGGTCTGCCAAAAAGTTTCCAACTTATCACCAGTGAAAATACAAGAACCAAGGCTTAGAATACTCAAAAATGTCTCTCAGAAAGTCTGCAACAGGCAAACTTTTAGTAAGAATTTGCAGACACAATGCTTAGAAATTCACACAATCAGGTACATTAAATACGTTCTCTATTAAGTTCAATGTTTTAAGATGAAAAAGAAGAGTTAAATGGTTTTGGTTCGATTTGCAATTTTTGTGAAGCTTTTGCACTGAAGTTTCCATAGCCTGATTTTTTTGCCTATGAAGGAAGACCATGTCAGATAATATCAGCGAAGAACAAAATAAGGAGACAATTGCTAGATTATGGTCTAACTTGAAAAGAAAAGGTGATGGGAAATGTTATTGTCCCTGCAAAATTTGTAAGGGCTTAAAGACTAGAAGACTTCTAATCAAAACAGCTAAGAAACATTGTAGGCAACATGGTCACATTGAAGGGGGACATGATTATCATCCACTGGTAAGTTGTTCATTATATCGTTTTAACAATTTATATACATAAGAAATCACTTGATAATGAGATCATGATCATGGTTTATTTATGTTGATCATTTTTATATAGGTCGAGCACCCCATGGCACATGATATGGACCAACACAACCCGAAGAATATGGTTTTCGAAGTGGAGGAACATGGAGGTGTGAATATCGAAGCTGAAGATAATGATCCCATGGAAGATGACGATCATGCACCAGAAAACACAATTGAAGATGATGGCACAAATACATTGATCCATGACACATTTAGTACTGGCACAGTTGATCATGATGATTAGGATGACCTTGATGTTCATGATTTACCTCTTCTTGAGAAGGCATATGAGCCCCTTTACAAAGGCTCCCAAATAACTCTTCTCTCTGTTGTATTGTTGTTGGTGAACTTGAAGGTTATGAATGGTTTATCCAACATAACAATCTCACGTATGTTAAGGTGTGTCATACATGTCATTACAGTTAATAAATGGTGAATCATGTACCATTAATATTATTTATATTAACACCTCAAACTTTTTTTTTGGTTGTAGATTGATAGGTGAGTTTTTCTTACCACCATCAAATATTCTACCTCGCTCATACCGAGAATTATCTAACATTATGAAAGATATTGGAATGGAGTATCAAACAATAGATGCTTATCCCAATGATCATATTATATATCATAAACAACATGAATTTGGAACAAAATGCCCTAAATGTCATATCAGTAGATATCAAACAGATCAAATAACAAAAAAGGTGCCTCGCAAGGTTCTTCATTATATTCTCATTATTCCATGTATGCAACGATTATTCAGGTGCACTAGCTTGGCACAATTTATGGATTACCATGCATGCAATAGAAGTCGAGATGACATTATTCGAATGCCTGTGGATGGTTTAGCATTTATGGAAATAGAGGAAAAGTGGCCACACTTTAAAGAAGAACCTCGTAATCTCAGGCTTTCATTGGCAGTGGACGGTGTCAATCCATTTGGAGAGTTGAGATCTGTTTATTCGGTGTGGCCTATTGTTGTTATCAACAGAGCACATAATGTTGGCAATGATTGTTCCAGTTATTTTATCATTTAATAGCCATCTACATTTAATTATAAATATTGCAGTAAAATGGTCATAATAATTATGTAATGTTTTTGTTCATTCCACTAGGCAAGTACCAAGTTAAAGATATGAATGTATATATTGAGCCTCTTATCGACGAGTTGCTGGAGTTATGGAATGGTGTGACCATGTATGACATCTCTAGACCAATACGACAAAGACAATTTCAATTCCATGCAATGCTTGTATGGACAATACATGATGCCTCAAGGCTAACACATTTTTGTGGTACGTTATAGTGTTCAAGTTGCACATGATAATTATAATTATAAAAATTAACAGATTTAATAGAATTATACATTATCTTGTAGGTATTCAAACAAAGGGAAAATTTGCATGTCCAGTTTGTGGTCCAAAGATGAAATCCCGTCATTCAAAAGTTTAGGAAAGCAGGTGTTTGATGAGTATAGGCACTTCCTTCACAAAAATCATAAGTACCGGAATACTAAAAAACATCTTTTCAATGGGAAAGAAGAGACTACATCAAAGCCATGAAGAATGACTCCTCACTTATGGAAGTTGGAATATAATAGAATTAATCGTCAAGGGAATGTCATTCCATCTAATGGCGTATGTTTGGAATTTGAATTTTTCTATCATGTTTTGTTTACTGATGATGTAATTGATGATACTGAAGGTCATCAAGGCATGGATGACCACCTTCCAAAGGGACTAAAAAGTTATCCCAGACAATTCAATAGGTTGCCTTACTACGAGCAGCTACAAATTGTGCATTTGTTTGATACAATGCATATTGGAAAGAATATAACAAAGACATTATGGAAAATATTGGATGGAAGCCATGACAAAGAAAAAATTATCAAAATTTGTAGTGACATTGTGGAATCCAATCATGCAATGAAAAATTTCATTCAATCAAATAGCAATGGAGATCAAATTAATATAAGTGCCCTTCCTTGGTTATTAACAGAGCAGCAAAGCAATTCTATAAAAGAAGTCATATGAAAAATTCGATTTCCCACAGGATTTGCTGTGAACATAAACAATCTCATATCAAAGAAGAGTGAATTTGGGCCAGGGATGAAAATGCATGATTGGCATATCTTCATTAAGGTAATTCGCATTCTTGTGTATTTACTATATATTTGTATACTGCGCATGTACTTTTCATTGTATTATGTTAGAAAACAATGAAAAGATCATTTTATAATTGTTGCAGTACGTTCTACCTCTATCTCTCCCAAACCACTTTGACAATAATATCAAGCAAGTCATATATGATCTTGGAAAATACATGAGGTAAGTAGTGATGTTTGTTCAATTTGTTGTATAGATATTATATTTGCCATTTGTTTTACTTGTTATGCAATATATTGTATATTATTTTGTAAAGTCTCGTTTATATATTTTTGCGTCTTCAATCTCTTTTAGGTGGTTGTCATCTAAAGAAATCCACAAGGAAGATATAAAATATTGGAAGAGAAAAATCCCTCATCTAATGTGTGAAATGCAAAAGTGTCTAACTTCAACTTTTTTCAATGCACAAGAACACTACCTCATACACCAAGTTGAGGAGATCGAATTGTGTGGACCTGTACACACTAGGTCAATGTGGATGGTTGAGAGGCACTTGAAATTTTTGAAGGCTTTGGTTCAACAAAGAGCACATCCTGAGGGTTCTATGGTGGAGGGATATATGGTATACCAAACTATGGTGTACATTACTGAATATATTCCTAAGTTTGCAGCAAAAATCCACGTAGATCGCATTTGGGATCCCAAACCCATTAATAAATTCGAAGGGGAGCACTTGATGGGGAAAGGTAGATTGAAGAAAGTGAGAGGTAATTATAAGATTTTATTGTAGTAAATTAATTCTTCATCTTCTAAATAAATCAGTTGTAAGTGGTCTATTAATTATTTGTACAGTTGGTCAGGAGTAAGATGCGCTACATTTGTATATTGCAAACAATCATGATTGGATGATGGTGTGGATTGAACGATGTCAACATTATGGTCGCACATTAACATGGGATGGTGTCGCTTCATTGGTTAAAGAAGCTCATCGTAATGGAGATTCCAATGTTACACAAAGGGAAATTGATTTAGCATATGGTTTAAGAGATCAACAGGTACGTATAATTTTATTAATCACTCGTATGTTTATCAACTCATGATGCAATAATTTTAATATGTTAGACATATTGCAGGTCAAATACCACAAGGCTGTGTGCTACAATGGTCATAAATTTTGCATCAAACAGTTGGATGACACGAAGAAAACTTGTGATTATGGGATAACTGCAGTCTTTGAGGTGACCAATATTTCATCTAGAAATGACATACATCCTCAAGAGTCTCAAAATCGATACTATGGCATTTTGGATGATATACTTGAGTGTGACTTTAATTCCTTCAAATTAGTTATGTTCGTCGTCAAATGGTATAGGCTATGACTGAATAAAAATGATCCTGATAGAACTGTTATCGAACATGATAATGGATTTACAATGGTTAATACAAGGGCATTTGAACGAGTTGGGGATGAGCCCTATGTTCTTCCAAGTCAATGTGAGCAAGTATTTTACTTGAAGGTTCCACATAAATCGGGTTGGTCATTTGTTGTTAGACATGATCCAAGAGGAAGGCCGATAATGTATAATGTGATGGAAGAAGAATATACCGAAGAAGTAGAAGATGATATAGATGATGATCACGATCGACAGTTAGTCGATGATGTTCCTGACGGAAATGTACACAAAGAAGAAGCTGATGATGATGATGTTGTTGCTGATGATGGTGATGGTGATGGTGATGGTGATGGTGATGGTGATGGTGATGGTGATGGTGATGACGATGACGATGACAAACACAATGACGACGATGACGACGATGATGATCATCATCATGATCATGATGGTCATGATGATGAGTTGGATGAAGAAGAAGATCAATGACATGAATGAAATGTATGAGATGCGATTATTATATTATCTATTTAATATTGATATCTTGATAGAAATTGATTTGACTTATATGGTTACATAAATAATTCATATGTTTTGAATTCTAATACCATTACTTAATTAATTCATGATGCACCTCTAGCTATGTGATAGATGGTGATTTAAAATACATATGTGATGGATTACATGCTTATGATGATACATGTGACATTTTTTGAACTTTGTGTTTATTTATGGAATGTGGACTACTTATTAGCTATGTGATGGATGGTGATTTATGATACGTATGTGATGGATTACATGTTTATGATGATACATATGTGATTCTTATGATGCTCAATACATATATGATGATACATATGTGATGCTTATGATGCTTATGATACTGCAGTATTTATTGTTTATCAAATTACAAATGTAATGCTTATGATGCTCAAGTGTTGGTGCAGTAACCTGAACCCCTTTGACGAGGATCCTGCATAGTCTCATGGATCGACAGGTATAAGTCAATACACCTTATAGAAATAATATATTTTTAAAAAATTACAAGAAAAACAAACTTCCTCAATTTTTCAAACCTCAACATTAGCAACAAATCTAATACAGTTATCAACACTTGAGGCCCCAGTTGGACTTACTCAAATTTTAATCTCAACATCAACTTTATGGCCGACTTCTTCATCAATATTACCCTCATTTGCAAAATATCTCTCTCATTACCAACTAACTCTCTCATTTGATGGTGCAAAGGTATCACCAAATAGGTATTTGTCAGATGTGTCTTCCTCGAGTGAGGGAAATGCAGGAATAGAAGAGGAAAGTGAGACATGTAGTAGATCTCAAATAGGGAGATCAACTAGAGGTCAAAAGATTAGAAGAAAATTCAATAAACACATGGAATTTTTTCTTGCTCAAGGGGGGTCATGTTCTTATGATGATGAGACCAAAGGTGACATAGAGGTACCCTTGAGGTACAAACATCTACTGAAACAATGTGTACCCAAGGAACTTCCTCCAATAAACATTGATTTTTGTGTTGATGAGAGGATATATCGCATAGAACCTTCGTCGTTACATGGTTTGGGCCTATTTTCCATGGACAGTATAAAGGTCTGTTACAACAAAGTTGCTGAATTGATGGAGTTTGTTGGACCTTGTTACAATTATAATGATTGGATGCAGATTGTTCGATATAAAAAAAGTATGCGTAAGTATGCACTGTCAGCCAATTATATACAACAAAAAGATAATGATCAAAGTAAACGAGTGGCTATATACATTGATGGAAGGACAAAAGCCACAGGGAATATTGCAGGTTTTATAAATAGTACACGACCTGGGTCAACTAATAAGCAACCCAATTGCATATTTGAGGCACGTGAGGGAAATTGTGTGTTTGTATGTGCGATAAAATCAATAAGTGCAGGGGAAGAGCTGCTAATCGATTACAATTTGAATTGTATAGATACAAACAAAGTTACTATCATGGGGGTGGTACGTACTATATATATACCATTTAAGCCAACTTCCAATTAATGAATCCAATAAACCATTGTATTATTAAGTTTTTTTGCTAAGTCTATTGGTTTCATTTCGCTAACGTTTTTATATTTTTTCTTTGTCACAGGGTCACATGGATCCACCACATAGCACAGATAGGGGTGTAGGTCCCGACACTTCTACGGAGCAGGTAAACCTCATTGTAATTGTACAAATTAGATAGAAGCAAATTGTTACATTATGATCTTTTCTTGAGTGTTTCGAAGTAATTTTGATAGTGTTAATTATATTCTTGTCACAGACGGATGTTCGGGATAAGGGAAAGGAACCTGCAGTACCTCAGCACCTCCATAGGGATGTGGGGCGCTTGACAGTGTTATGCGCTGATGACATCGCACTTAGCGCAAACCCTATACAATTGGTACAAAAGAATATTAGAAAAATTAGCCAAGAGATTGTTGATTTGGCAACCATAAGCCCTCGGACTAATGAGATAACAGAGAGGGTGCAACTATTGTTGCAGATAGTGGAAAACTTGCAAGTAAGCAGTAATGAAGGCTTTAATCATAACAAAAGTTCAATAATGGTTTATATTTTTTTTCTCTTTTATGTCATTAACTAAAATATGTATGTGTTGTTTTTACAGAAATTTTTAAGGCCTCATCATCCTGGTGGCGATGATCAGGGTATTGCGGGTAGTTCAGGTGATGACCATGTTCTATATATTAAAACAACTCCTTTGGACTTGTGAACTTGCTTTTTTAATGTTTTATATATTTAATGTATTACTCTTCAGGTGCTGACATGGGTCCGAGGTCGACCCCAGCTATATTGCCGACTGCAATGTCAGCAACACGTAGCATGCAGACATCGTCTGTTGCACCAGCTCATGTTGACCCGCCCACTGGTGGTAGATCCCTCTTTTTCTCTCTCTTTCGTTATGTGTTTATTACCCTTGAAGTGTTCTTTCTTGGAGGAATTTCATAGTGGATTCATTTACTGTGGCAGGAGATGCACATGAGGATGCACCAGAGGCGACTACTGGTGATAACATACCATCATTTCCTGGATCTTCTCGTATTGCTAGTACGGGAACGTTGCAGGCCACATTGGTGGTGAGCGATGAAAAATTGATTCCCTTGAAGATACAGAAGGTTCCAGGTACTTTAAAATTATTATTATATATAGTCTAATTATAATTTACTTACTGGTCACTCATTTTGGACTAATGATCCCTTTTTTTTTTTTGCAGGAAATGATATTTTTTATAAAAAACTTAATGACATTACATTGCAGATATTTGGGCCCACCATACGTAAAAGGTGGAACATCATACGTGAACTAACCCTTATCCACTATTTTGATTTCATATCATTGCTAGAATAGTTTTCCTTTTATCCATCTCTTCAACTATATCAAAGGTAGCTTCAGTTTCTTTCTAAATCTAACAGGTTTGTTTTTGCTTTAAAGGTGGAATGACCAAGAAAAAAAGTTAAAAGATGAACTCACAAACCGTATGGTAGGGTTGTTTGGAAATGACACATTCGACAAGACTAAGCTCCTGGAAAAAGCTGGCACATATCTAAAGTATGTGAGGGACCAATACAAGACACATTTAGAGAAGAACGTAAAGTATGAGCATCCCCCCATGATTCCAGAGAGGGAGTGGAAGGACTTGATTTTGGATGCAAAGGAGAGAATTGAAAGGAAAAAAGGAAATACACCACCAGACGCTAGAAGAAGGTATGTGATACTATTAAGAATGTGAATATGTACTAATTATTCATTATATTTATATAATCTAACATATTTCAAACTTTTCATAGATTGAGTGACACGTCAAAGGCAACCAAGGCAAGACAAGAAAAGCATGGGCAACACAAACTCAGCTCTGGTGGTTATATGAAACTTGCCGCATGAATTGTAAGAATCAGTAAATTAAGTATCACATCAAAAATTTTATAAATTGTAAACAATTTTTTTGATCAAACAATACAAGAAAAATTCACAATACTAAGAAAAAATGCAGGGCTCTGAATTCAATAGAGCGCACATAGAAGATGACAAGAGAATTGGCTACCAGCAAGGCTATATAGCCGTGGCTGAACGGCTACGAGAATTGAGTGGGCAAACACGAGATTCTGATGCATCTGTCACAATGGTAAATAAGCTAAATGAAAGTTATTTCAAATTGAATACTTAACCAATAATCTATTTGATGTTAAGTTTCAACATAAAGTGACTATATTTTTTTTAAATAAGCAAGTAATGATAGCACTGCGCGTGACATTGGAATGCAGCATGATAATCATGGAACAGAACCTGTACATGAAGGTCTAGATGTGCATCCTAGTAGTGGAGGTATTCATTTTCTATTCAAATTTTTTTATGTAATTATTAATACAATTAAACATCTTAAATTGAAAATTAGTGTGGTAATTAATGTAACCTTTATTGTTAATATTTTAGAGCATGTAGTCGGTGGTGACCAAGTGGAGCATGATCTGGGTAGACAACATCAGGAACGTGATGTTCCCCAATCAGGTAAAGAAGACCATTGTTATTCCTTTAAACAAATTTAATTGCAATTGGTGTATTGATTAATGTAACGTTTCGTATTTCAACTCCAGAGGATCTAGAGGGTGTTCAGCATGTCGAGGTTGAGGCTAGACAAAATGATGTGGAAGATGATGTGGCCCCATTAGGTAAAGAGTGTAACAGTTGTGTTCTTTAAATTAATTAAATACTTGTAACAATAATAAAAAAATGTTTTGAATTTAACCCAATTCTTTGTTATTGTAGAGGACCCCCCTTTGGTTCAGCATCCTCGTCCTTTATATAGGACTAGGCATACATCAAGAGCATGAGAAGAGGGCAGAACATCCGAAGATGGGGGAAATGATGAAGAAGACGATGCTCGACTTAGACTTTACATAGCTTCAAAAAAAAAACAAAGAAAGAAATGATTGTAATCTACCTTATTTGATAATGACTGATTTTTATGTGTTAATGAATGTAATTATGTGCTAATGAATGTTCATTAATGATATGTGTTGATGATTATTGATGAATGTTGCATGTTAATGAAAGTTAATAAATTTTATGTGTTAATGAACGTTATGTGATAATGAATGAATGTTATATTTTAATAATGGATGAAAGAATGAATGAAAGAATGAATGAATGAAAGAATGAATGAATGTTAGATGTTAACGGGGAATTTAGAGTGATGTTACAGGGGGGGGGGAGGGGCCAAATGAGCTTCCACCTTCACGTGGTTGGCCCTGTTAAGTAGAGAATATTAAACTATTCTCGAAACAAAGCGAAGCTCAATAAGATAACACACTTTTCAATATTTCATTATGTTGCACAGTTAATCTTATTGAATAATGTACGTATATTGAATCTTAATTGCAGGGTCCAACAGAGCCAACACGAACAACACCATGGTGCGACTACAAAAGTTGTGAATATGCCTCATCATGAATAAAGCTGAATTAGCACATTCTCTGTAAAATCTCAAATGCTCTATACTTTGGAAGTTTTGAAATTTTTATGATCATATCGGTCCCCTGCCTAAAAGCTTTTTTCCTTGATTTGTTTGTGATACACATTGAGAGATTTTTGTTTTCCTTTTATTTATGCATGTCTTAACCATTCTCCACATGCTTCCCATTCTTATTTAGATTGTTGTATTTTTACATATGTTGGAATCTGTAGTTCCACGTACATGTTTTCTATGTTCTTTGTAACTGTATGAAAAGGTGTAAAATGTGGGTATAGTCCAAAATCTTGATTACCAACAAGCTATTGTTGTTTAATAGTTCCAGTGTTTGTATTAATTGAAACAGTTTAACCCTTTTAACATGTTTCATAGCAAACCTGCACTTTGTATGCAATCTTATTGTTACAGTTCAATTACTGAGGTGATGTGATTTTCAAAAGTATTCCGATGAAAACAAAATTGTTTTTCATTTATGTATTTTATTAAAATTTTAGAGTTTCCTCATGAACATTTAAACTTAGAAGGATTTAAAAATTCATTCCAAGAGTACTAGACATAATTTCTGGAGATAGAACTGAAACTCTCTCCCATGACTTCAGATTGTTTCCATGCTCTCTAGGCTAGTAGCTTTCAGACACAAAACATAGGTCTTCTAAATTCTGTCCCAACATTAATTAGTTCCTTTCTCTTCTTTTTCATCCTTTTGGAAAGAGAATTGGAAATTGTTAGGAACGAACATCTTCCTAGGTAATTTGTTAAAATACAATGGGGAACTCAATCAAATTTTAATTCACTTTGTTTTAAGTTATTATCACAATTCATTGAATTATACTTACAAAAGGCTTATATTTCCAAGGTAAAATATCAGTATCTTTCTTGGGTGATATTAGATAGCAGGGTCTCTTGGCTTAGAGAAAATCACCCTCTCATTGTATTCAAATTAGATGCGTAGCAAAGCTAGATGCATCAATCATTAAATCATAAACAAACACAAGCTCAAAAATTGTGTTACCAAGTACGCTTGGAACCTAGCCTGTAACTAACTAGTTCATACTAGATATTGTTTGGGTATGGTATTCAATTCTATTAGAATCTACAAAATAAATATTAACCTAGAAATTAATGTAAGTAATAACATTTTTAAAATTGTTAAATATAAATGATAATAAAGTCAAAATAGCATAACATAGTTGATTTCATAAGAGAGAAAACGAAAAAGTTCACAATATCTTCACTCGATATCCAAGATTTTTAATCCATGAGGATGAAGATGAGGATGAGATAGAAAACCAAAAGACAAGGAATTGTTTATCCAAGTTTCCAAATTTTTGAGGATAAGGAAAAAACATAATCCTATGAAAGAAGGAGAATGTGCAAGTCATTATCTCAAGTTAAAAGAAATTACTTAAGTAAACTAAACAAACAAATGCAATATCATACTTACGATAAAACATATCCACTTGGTGAATAAAATGGTACATTGGCACACCCCCTTAAGTGCAATTGAGGTAAGAAGAAATGGGTCACAAGGTTAGGTATCCATGTAACATATGAAATAACCCCAAATTATAAAGAGAGTGTACCCTCTCGAAGTAGAGACTAGAAAATCCATAGGACAAAACTCCATCCCAAGTGACATATGTGAAGGATAATATAGACCCACCCCATCCCCTAAAGTTGGTGCCTCCACAAAGAAGAGAGAAAAGCAATGCAAAATGTTGAATGGTGAATGTTGTAGTGGGTTCATTTGCAACAAATGATGCACCTTCCTTTCACAATATTGAAATCTTGAGTTGTCAAATTGTCGAATTCCCATTCAAGTGGAATGTAGAAAGGAATTCAGAACTATGGTTTTTGAAGTGACTCATGTGTCTTGATGTTGATGTTAAGCTGTGATTGTTCCATAGAAGATTTAGGGACTACAATCATTGAACTGTGAGACCTTAATTAATGTGAAATAGAATGTGTCATGTTGCATGATATGGTGGGGATAGAACAAGTGAATTTACAATGGGAGACGATGTAACTCGATGGGCATTGTCATCAATGACAAGACAAATATTCTCAATTGTTTCATCAATATTTGAAAGGTGAGAGTCCACAAACAGATGTGAAATGTTTAAGTAGGCCTCCCATTGAAGTGGATCTCATACACACGAAGAATCCTATATAGAGTGTGTATGGTGAAAATGGATAACAATAATAACAATATTGAAAGGCTAAATGAATTCAACCACCAAACCCTAGCCTAACAATGAACAAAGATCCACCATAACATATGAAGATAACCTAAGACAATGCAAAATAACTCAAAATCACAAAGATTATACCATCACATGTCCAATAGGGTTTTGATCTCCATTCTTCCTATCTCCATTGATCTTGTTTGATATGCTTGCTCTCAGATTTTTGTATGCACAAGAGCTCAATAAAGAACGGAATGTGGTTGCAAGTGGAATTGTAGTGTAGCAAGTTGCATGAAAGATCATTAGCATGAGTCATTAGGGTTTGATAATGAAGAAAGCATCTCCTTAAATAGAAGACACAATAAGAAATGGAGGGTTTAGATTGAGAGGTGTAAAAAGAGAGGTCGGCTAGGATTAGAGGGTAGGTAAAAGAAATACCAAAATAATGAAAGGGGTAGGTAGTGTAGGAAATAAGAGATGAATGACATGTGTCATGTGTAGAAAAAGATAATGAATTAATTAAATAAATAAATATTTATTTAATTAATAGAAGAAGTAGGACAATTAAATAAATAAAATATTTATTTAATTTAGGAAAAGGATAATTTAAATAAATAAATGTATTTATTTAAATGTGAAATAAGGCTAGAAGAGGATAAATGAATTAATTAAATAAATAAAGATTTATTTAATTAATAGAAGAATTAGGCTTAGATAATTAAATAAATAAAATATTTATTTAATTAGACATGACAATTTTGAGTGTCTACATTTTGCCCCTCTTTGAGACAATGCGGCTTGTCGCGTTGTTTCAAAGAAGATAAGATGAACTGATACAGAGTTGCCCCAAGATGGGAATTATATGCCCCCTCGAGAGATTGGATGAAAAAGTCTGGAAAGAGTGCAGACAATCTCTCGATAAGAAAGAAAGGCTAGAATGGAATGGCAGGATAAAGTGACAAAGTCACGGGATGAGAAAGACTGACTCGGGAAATGAAGGCCAGGGCTAGGGTAGGCTATAAGATAGACCACGGGCAAAAGACATCCTCATTGTCATCCACACCCTTAGAAGATCACAGTGCAGAGCAAGAAAAGAGCAGCAGCAGTCAGGAGCGATGGCATTCATTCATAGATTCGACTGTGTCCGCCGATTCCAGCGACCAGCCGATGCAGGAGAGCCGGTAAGTACCCGAAAACCCCCTCGTACTTTCACGCATTTCGAGTTTTGTCATAAATGCATGTTTAGGAGCAATAAATGCGCTAGGAATAGGATATTTAAAAAGTGCAAAAACGCGCAACCGCGTCTGTGTCAGCACCAGGCGCGTCTGTGTCCAACAGGCGCGTCTGTGTCGGGTCCAGGCGCGTCTGTGCCTGGAACCGCGTTTGTGTTGAATGCGGACGCGTTTGTGAAATGTAGCAGCGTCTGTGCTTTATAAAAGCGTTTATGTAATGTAGGGACGTCTGTGTTCCCTGGTCGCGTTTGTGTCTGTCATAGGCACGTTTGTGTTCAGAAAACGCGTCTGTGTTGCAGAGGCACGTTTATGCAGTCTATAAGCGCGTTTAGGAGTTAAAAGCGCGTTTGTGTTGTAAAAGTGCGTTTGTGTGTCAAAATGCATGGTTTTAGTCTTTTAGGTCAAATCGGCAGTTCTGTGATGAACATACGCTGTCGATTGGATAAGCTGCTAAGAGGATACACTCAAGCAGGTCCTCTAGGAAGACTAGGATAGATCAAGGCACTTTGTGATGAACAGGGAGCACCAGGATAGGCAGCACTTTGTGATGAACAGGGAGTGCGAATGTGAGTGACACTTTGTGATGAACAGGGAATGTCACACACGTAGTACTTTGTGATGAACAGGGAGCACTACTTAGGGTAGATAGCAACACTTTGTGATGAACAGTGAGTGTCACTAGGATAGATAACCAGATGCATTTAGGTAGCAAGTAGCATTTTGTGATAAATAGTGAATGCCACGATAACTGACAAGATTGATTGTATGACTGCAGGAGTATTTGCCGATGTTAGAGTCACGGGAGAGATTCCTGTCGACTCAGAGACTGTGACCAGAGTTGTCGATCCAGGACATGATTTCCATTGAGGAGATGGGTCTCACAAATATGCTCTATGTGCCCAAGTTTCGAGCAAACATGGGTTTGCTGACTGCGCTGGCCGAGAGATGGCATTCAGAGACTTGCACATTTCATTTGCCGATGGGGGAGATGACAGTCACCCTTGAGGATGTTTACAGGATTCTACATATACCAATTGATGGAGATCTGATTCCATATGATCGCGACGGAGACAGAGAGGCTTTGAGATGGGTGTTTCAGGATCCCGGTTTGGAGATGCGAGCAGGTCATGTAGCCTGGGATACCATGACTGCCACAGGTTTAGCATTGCCGGCAGTTATTGGGGGAGTCATCAGTGGGTATTTGTGTCCAGACAGGGCCACACGAGGATTGGTAGTGGGCTGGGGAGGGGCATTGGAGACGCTGATGGCAGAGCACACTAGGTATGCATGGGGGCCATGTGTCCTGGCACATTTATATTATGAGCTGCATCAGTTTGTGTACCACGAGTCAGTGGGTTTGGGCTGCGGCGTGACTCTCTTGCAGGTGTGGGCTTATGAGCACCTTCCCATCACACGGCCCATTCATTTCAGAGGCAGAGGACAGGGACGGAGCTTCGTGCACCTGTATGACATGATTACATCCCAGCCTCGGATTGGGAGATTGGAGCATTGGAGGCGCGTCATAGATGACATAGACATGGTCATCTGGAGGCCGTACCTGGGGTGCGAGGAGTGGGAGGACGACGCATTGGAGCTACCATATGTATTCAGGAGCAGGTATCTGATTGGGCGGATGCCCTATATTCTAGAGAGGCAGCTTGTTGACAGGGTATGCAGGCAGTTTGGGCGGATCCAGCGGATGCCACGGGGCTCGGGCATGTATGCCCGTACGGTCAGAGATCAGGTGCAGTTTGGGCCGCTATTATCATATGATCAGGCGGTGACACAGCTAGCAGAGATGATGCCGATGCCATGGGACATGTGGCCAGAGGTAGATGATGCAGGGATGGACGCAGAGTACTCTGCGTATTGGGCAGAGCATCCGTTTCCCAGGTTGACAGATCCGGCAGAGCCACTGGAGGGAGAGGGTGGAGGAGATGATGATGATGGTGGAGGGGATGGAGGTAGGGGCTGGCGGAGGCGGAGGGGAGTGGTGGGAGAGAGGCGGGTAGCACCTCGGAGGGAGGGAGGACAGGAGAGAGCAGCTCCGGTGGTGAGGGGTCGGGGTGGACTGCCCCTACAGGTGCCAGCAGCACAGGGTCCTGGACAGGGACCTAGACAGGTGCAGGCAGAGGGACAGAGACAGGTACAGCCACAGGTACCTATACAGGCACAGGGACAGGTGCAGGCAGAGGCTGAGGGACAGGCACCTGTAGGGGAGGAGCCACAGGCAGAGGCTGAGAGTGGAGACTCTGAGGAGGATGAGGTGTTGAGGCTGCAGGAGATCTGCCAGGGCCAGGCAGATGAGATTGAGGATTTGGTGCGGGAGAGAGACCACCTCAGGATCAGGGTCCGAGACACAGAGCGGGAGAGGGATCAGGCCATCCAGAGATACACAGAGGCCGAGACAGCTCTGAGGGCAGGGAGGCGGGCAGCAGAGGATGCAGGGGCAGGCTACGCATATGTCTTGCGAGCCGGAGAGGAGATCGCCTACTAGAGGGATCTATACTATGCAGCCGTGCCAGCAGATCAGCGGGCTAGGAGCTTCCATAGATCGTCGCGCACAGCGACGGCTACGGGAGGGAGTCGCAGGAGACAGGCATCCAGCGGTGGGGTCATGGGGCCTCCACCACCACCAGAGAGACAGGGGGATCCTGGAGCGGGTCCATCTATAGCTCAGACTCCGTCGAGGCCAGGCGGCTCCAAGGGAGGGAGTTCCTCATAGCTATAGTGGGCTCCCATTGTATCAGTATATGTATCATTGTTGTATTGTAGACACCTGCGGGTGATTCTTTTGTAGCCATATGATTCTTTTGACATCATTGTATCATGACACTTTTGATTATATATGAGATGAGTCACCATTTTTTGCGGCAGCTATATGCATGTGTACCTTATGTGATGAGATGTTCTTATGTGATACATGTTTTATGATATGGATGCTTATATGATGCAATGCAATATATCTTTGTTCTTTTATGTTTTATATGAGATGCATGATGCAAATGTGAATGTATGTAATGCAAATGAATATGATAATGCAAATGATTATTTACATAATGAAAATGTGAGATGTGCTAACATGTGTTGTACGTAGGATGTGATGCAATTGTGATATCTATATGTATGTATGAAATGCTTATATGTGGTGATGCAGGTGTAACTACATGAAATGCAAATGTTTTTGGTGTGTCATTATACTCAGTCATGTGATAGCGGGCTACGCGGACTCGAGAAGGACAATGGAAGTCAATCAAGAAAGGGGGATGAAAGACAGAAGATATGAGCGTGAAAGAGCTTCTTGTGCGTTATCATCATTGAGCTTATTATGGCAAAATAGGTTATGACAATCGAGGCATTTGTTCGGCCCAGAAAGTCATTGTACCTGTTTGCATGGAGATAAGACAGTCACAAACAAGGAATGCCCCAGTTCATACTAGACTCATAGTGTCCTCATATCCTTGGACAAGTCATAGCATTACTAAAAAGACAATCCACAGACAGCAAATGCAAATAGGTGACGATACCCCATCCTCGCCTTTCTAGTCAAAGACATCCTGGAGATAGAATCTCTAGTCAGAGACATCCTGGAAAAGCTAAAAGACATGTCACCAAAAAGATAAAATCAAAAGAAAACCAAGACTCGACACCAACATCCACTGTAGTCCTCAAGTTTAGTGTCTCTTGTCACTTGTTTAAGTCTTATTCGATTGTGGTCACAATGTTCACTTGCACAAAAAGGATAGATAGCACTGAACCATATGTTGTCTGAGTCTGTTGAAAGATTTGATTTTTGTTGAAGCTCATTGTTGCTGCTGTGTCTCCTTGGAAACTGACCGAATCCATGAAACTGATACTTTATTGTGGAGAAGATAGAACTTTATTGCGGATCTGTGATGCAGATGTTGCGTTATTGCGGATTGTGCGTGGATAGACTTGAAGGAAGCTGGAAGAAACTGTACTCCTCGAAACATGTGATGTTCTTAGTTCCACACCCATCACTAGACGTAGGAATTGCCCTTAGTCACAGATAGGATCTGATTTATTATGGATGGAAAGGGAGTGAAAAGGGAGGGTTATTATGAATGGCTAACCAATCTTAGGTAGATCAATAACAAGCCATGATGGGAATGGGTAAGTTTATTATGGATGAATTGGTCGTGAGTGTATGCAAAGTGAAAGGATGAAAGTGAATCCTGAAGGAGGGAGGAGCAAAGTCCCTACGCATAGCGCTAGTGACCCAGTTTTCACCATGGTACTTGCCCAGGGCGCCACCGAAGTGGTTTTCACCGTTGGACGAAATTATTTCTCTTTACTTTTTTTTTGGATTTTTCAATTTTTTTTTGATTTTTTTGTTTTATAATTTTTTTGTATTTTTGAAATTTTTGATTTTTTTTTTTGTATTTTTGAATTAGGATATTCCAAAAGAGCTTATGTGTAGAACCTGCGAAGGTGCATGCTGTTGATAGGATCCTCCAAGGGTTCACCTTCTGTAGTTGAGAGCTGATATGCCCCAGATCCATATGCTGTTGTGATGATGTAAGGACCAAGCCAGTTGGGTTCAAATTTGCCCTTCTTATCTCTATCTTGCTGATTTTTGGGGTTCTCTCTGAGGACTAAGTCACCTACCTCAAATGTGCGAGGCTTGACCTTGTGATTGTAACTGCGACTCATTCGTTGTTGGTAAGCCTTGAGATGATTAAAAGCAGTGTGTCGTCGTTCCTCCAGCAGTTCTAGTTCTTGTAAGCGAGAGACCCTGTAGTCTTCATCGTTGATTATGTCTCTCAAGGAGACCCGTAAAGAAGGTAGCTCGACCTCAATAGGCAAGATGGCTTCAGCACCATAGACAAGTGAGTAGGGTGTAGCTCCTGTAGGTGTGCGGACACTGGTACGATAGGCCCAAAGTGCGGGATTGAGTTGGACATGCCAGTTACGGCCAACGTCGTCGACTGTCTTTTTAAGGATTTTGAGAATTGTTTTATTAGACGCCTCAGCTTGGCCATTACCTTGGGGGTAGTATGGTGTGGAGAAACGGTGAGAGATATGGAAGCGCTCACAGAGTTCACGAACATCCTGGCTCTTGAAAGGACGCCCGTTGTCAGTGATAATGGAAGTAGGAATCCCGTATCGGCAAATGATGTAGTTCAGGATGAAAGTAGCGATTTATTTCCCAGTAACTTGTGTGAGAGGCACGGCTTCAATCCACTTTGTGAAATACTCTGTGGCTGTGATAATGAATTTATGTCCATTGGAAGGAGGAGGGTGAATCTTTCCTATGAGATAAAGTCCCCACTGACAAAAGGGCCAAGGAGATGCAAGTGGCTGTAGTTCCTGTGCTGGTGCATGTATGAGGTCTCCATGAATTTGACACTGCTTACACTTTTTGACAAACTGATATGCATCTTTTTCCATAGTAGGCCAGTAGTATCCAGTCCTGATGAGTTTCTTGGCCAAGGTAGGACCACTAGTATGCGGACCACATATCCCTTCGTGCACTTCTCATAATGCAATCTGAGCTTCGTCACTCTCTAAACATCTAAGGAGGGTGCCATCTAGACCTCGTCGGTATAGGATATCAGCTAGGATAATGTATCGGGAGGATTGGCGAATGAAAGTGCGGCGTTGGTTGTTCGATAGATCGGGAGGTAAGATATTGTCGCGAAGGTATGTGAATATGGAACCATATAACTGGGATTCAGGACCAACAACACATATCATTTCTGTAGGAGTGATCTCATATGACGGAATCAGCAGGTTGTCAACCATGAACTCATAGCGAGTCTCATTTTGCGGTAGATCAATGAGCGAAGCAATTGTAGCCATGGCATCAGCAGCGCGATTCTGTTCTCTTGGTATCTGCTAAAACTCTATTTTTGCAAAGTACTGTTTCAGATCATCTACCAGTTGTTTGTAAGGCATTAGTTTTTCATCTTTTGTTTGATAATCATCAGTTGCTTGACGGATGACAAGTTGAGAATCGCCAAAAACACGAAGCTCTTGGATCTTCCACTGAACTGCAATTCTTAGCCCCGTTGTTAATGCCTCGTATTCCGCTATATTGTTGGTGCAAGGAAATGATAAGCAGTATGACTTTGGTATAGAATCACCTTGGGGAGTTATAAAGAGTATACCCGCTCCTGCCCCATGCTGTGTGTATGAGCCGTCAAAGTATAGTTGCCATGGCTTTGCAGGTGATATCGTTAGAATGGACTCATCTGGAAATTCTGACTGTAGAGGAACATCATCTATCATGGGAGCATCTGCCAGTTGATCTGCGATGGCTTGTCCTTTTATGGCTTTTCTGTCCACGTATTCAATGTCGAATTCACTCAAAATCATTACCCACTTGGCCAGCTGCCCAGTAAGTGTAGCTTTGTTGAGAAGATATTTTAGTGGATCAATTCTGGCAATCAACTTAGTCTTGTGAGTAAGCATATAATGTCGTAATTTTTGTGAAGCAAAGACCACAGCGAGACATGCACGCTCAATTGGTGTGTAATTCAGCTCATATCCCACCAATGTGCGACTGATATAGTAAACTGCTTTTTCCTTGCCGTCAGGTATTTGTTGTGCTAGGAGTGCCCCCAGTGCTGTTGGAGTAGCTGATATGTAAAGTAGCAATGGTTGATCTTGAATTGGTGGCATCAAAACTGGCAGGTTCAAAAGATAGTCTTTGAGCGCCTGAAAAGCCTGTTGACACTTCTCATCCCATTTGAACTTGATGTTTTTGTGTAGCAGGTGCTGGAAAGGGTTACACTTATCTGCAAGTTGTGCTATGAATCTTCGTATGGACTGGAGTCTCCCTTGTAAAGACCGAAGTTGACTGATATTCTTGGGTGGCGGCATGTCCAAGATAGCCTTGACCTTTGCTGGATCAGCTTCTATTCCTCTTTTAGACACAATGAATCCCAGGAGCTTCCCGGAGGTTACTCCAAAGACACATTTCTTTGGGTTTAATCTTACCTTGTACTTTTCCAACCGATCAAAAGCAACTGAAAGTATGTCCAAGTGTGTATTCCTATCTATTGATTTAACCAAAAGGTCGTCAACATAATCTTCTACCGTTACATGCATGAGATCATGGAAGATAGTAGTCATAGCTCGTTGATACGTGGCACCTGCATTTTTCAGCCCAAAGGGCATGACATTCCAGCAGAAGGTTCCCCATGGACAAGTGAATGATGTTTTATGTTGATCTTCAGGTGCAATCTTGATCTGATTATATCCAGAGAATCCGTCCATTAAAGATAACATCTCATGGCCTGCTGTGAGATCAACAATTAAATCAATGTTTGGTAATGGGAAATCGTCCTTCAAACAAGCCTTGTTGATATCCCTGAAGTCTGTACATATTCGGATGCTGCGATCTGGTTTGCTGACAGGTACTAAATTGGAAATCCATTCAGGATAATCAATTGGGCGTATGAATCTGACATCCAATAATTTCTCCAGCTCTGCCTTGACTAGCAATGCCACCTGTGGATGCATTTTCCTTAATTTCTGCTTCACTGGTTTTGCCCCCGGTTTGACTGTTAAATGATGCATTACTAAGTCGGGGTCTAGTCCAGGCATATCAGCATAAGACCATGCGAAGTTGACTTGTCGTTCCTTAAAGAAGCTTATGAATCTTTCTTTCTCGGCCTCTGTCAATGATTGAGCCAAAAATATGTTGTGTGGAACCTCTGCTGTACCAATGTTTGTCTTTATAGTCTCCTCTACCAACATGGATGATTTTTCCTCGTATGATGCTGGGAGAATGTCAAGCCTTCCATCTTCGGGCGCCTCAGAGAGGTTTTCACCCTCAGATACGTCCTTTCTTTTTACTTTTTTAGAGTCAGATAGCGCCACAGTGTGGTTTTCGCCATAAGACCCTTGTTTTGTTTTTATTTTCACATTTTTGCGACTAGAAGGCCCGACACCCTCACCAAAGTATGCCATGTTATTAAGCTCTATGGCGTATCCTGCTTTATGGTCTCCAAGAGGAAGATCATCGCGAATGCCAAGATAATCGACAATAGCTTCGTCATTTTGAAATGTATCAAGTTGTGCTGGTCCATCCTGATCCCAGTCAATGAGTTGGGGGTGAACGAGGGGAAGGTCTTTAGTGTTTTTAGAGTCCGCAAGGCTAATAGTGAAGATGTGGTTATATTCAGGTATGTCCAGATAGTCATCGAGGTCGTCAATGGCACTCTCCTCATCAGTTTCGATCGTGAGTGAGTCCAAATTATCATTACTAGTAGCACCCTCAGGGATAGGTGTCCTCATCCTATGTGATCTTGACCTAGGGCCTTGAAACGACAACTGTGCGGGATCCTTATGGGTCGGTTCTTGACCGACTCTGAATTTCTTGTAAAACTCCTCCTCCTCTGTAGGTTCCTCTGGCTCTCTAAATGTCTCGTTGAGTTCATAGTCGCTGGAGGATTTGTCTGAACCCCATTCCCATTCGTTGAAATCTGTAGAGTAGTCATCTTCTTGTTGAACTTCAGCCACTTTGACTCGCCATATCTGTTTTGTTCTTTTATTTTGAATCTTGGGATTTAGAAAACCAAGCCCCCTTGGAGCGTTCCCTTCTTGTAGTTAGCTCAGGTTGTAAAGGCTCCATGACACCTTCTTTGCGTAGTCCGAGAGGACTTTTTCCATCATACCCGAATCTTTGCAGAATTTTGAAACCTTTGCCATAGTTCTCACAGGGTATTATAATTTGATCATGTGTATCATCTTCAGCGTCCTTATATAGCATTTTATATAAATTTTCTTCCTCTAGTTCGCCCCATTTTTGAAAGACGGTAGGATCCCATTTGAGTAGCATGATGGAGATTTGTTTATTAGGATGTGGCCTCCCATATTCCTTAGGGGAGTTCATGACTTGTCGTAAGAACATTGTTTGATTCAGAGTGTATTCTCCCATGCCTTTGTCTTGAAACTTGGCTCTAAGTTCACCTTGTTTGGATGTCGAGGGCTTTAATGACTCAGGATCAATATATGCTGAAGAAGGAGTAGCCTCACGATTGCTGGGAATGATAGTCTCAGTATGCGATCTCAAGTTATTGCAATATATGAATGGATTTGGATCACCATTGACCGTTACCTCGACTCCATTATGAGGAAACTTAATGCATTGGTGGTATGTTGATGGGACTGCCCTCATTTCATGAATCCACGGACGTCCTAGCAATATGTTATACGTGAGGTCTAGATCCAGGACTTGACAAACCACGTCCTTTGTGACTGGCCCTATTCTTAGTGGTAAGATGACCGTGCCCTTGGACGAACGCTCTTCATCATCATAAGCCTTAATAGTGATTTGGTTTGTAGAATTCACAGCTTTGTCAGAATATCCCAATTGTCTGATGGTGCTCAATGTACAAATATTAAGACCTGCTCCTCCATCTATCAGGACTCGTTTTATTCGGTGTTTATGTATGAAGGCTTCAATGTGTAGAGGTGCATTGTGAGGCTGACTTATGGAGGCGTCATCGGCTTCTGTGAATGTGAGGGAGTGTGGAACGGATAGGTATCCCACCATGGCTTGAAACTGGTCCACGTTCAGATCAGTAGGGACAGCAGTATCTCTCAAGGTTTTATCAAGGATAGCTTTATGTGCAGGAGATATGCGTAAGAGCTCAAGAATAGAGATGAGCGCGGGTGTCTTCCCTAGTTGTTCTACAAGGTCGTACTCAGGCTTGGTAGATGAAAGATTGGTATTCTTGGTAGAGGCACTTGGCAATGTGATCTTACCTCGACGGGTTGTAACATGACATTCAGAGGTAGATACGGACGAAGATCCCACACCTTTTAGGACAATTTTGGGTCTTTGAGAATGATTCTCAGGATTTTTGTTTTTAATAGTAATGGTAGAAATATGATTGTCCATTGAGATGTGATTAATAGTGGAATCATAATTGTAAGATGCTCTAGTGTAATTGGCTTGATCATCTGTGACTTTGCCTTTTCCCTTGTCATGTTTTGGGAATGGTTCCTTAAACACCTCATGCTCTTGGTTAGATGAATGTCCCTCAATCTCAATATCTCCTCTGTCAATGAGATCTTGTACAATGTTTTTCAATCGATGGCAATTACTTGTCTTATGACCCTTGCTCTTATGAAATTCGCAAAATTCATCATCATTCCACCAATTCGGTTTTACCTTTGGTTCATATGGAGGAAAATCTGGGACCGTGATCACTTTGTTTGCTACAAGCTTTTTGAATACTGATTCAAGTGGTTCTCCCAATGGAGTATATTTCCTTCGTGGTTTAGCAGCCATTTGATTGTTCACTTGATTGTTGGTAGAACTTGATCCAGAAAAGACGAACTTTGGTCTCACTGTGTTGGCATCAACAACACCATCATTAACTGTGTTCTTGTTCTTGTTCCAAAACTTTGGTTTGTCCTTTCCCTTAAAGTCCTCTTTGTTTTCTTTGAATAGTTTGATAACTCCTTGTTCAATTAAGACCTTTTCTGTTGCTAGGCCCTTTTCAATGACATCCTTGAATGTAGACAAACAAGCTTTTCTGAGATCATAGCCAATAGCCTTGTTAACATTTTGTGTGAACATCTCCACCATTTGTTTCTGCGGGATTTCACAAGAGCATCTGCTAGCTAGGTTTCTCCATCTTTGTAAAAATGACGCAAAAGATTCTCCTTCCTTTTGTTTAGTATTGCACAAGGTAGTAACTGAGACATTTGTTTCTATGTTGTAAGAGAAATGTTGAATGAATGCTTCTGCCAAGTCGCCCCATGACTTAATACCGGGAGGTAATTGAGAAAACCATTCCATAGCTTGATCTCCTAAGCTCTGTGGGAACAACCTCATTAAGTATGTTTCTTCTGCGGCTACCTCAATGCAAGCTGTGAAGAATTGTCTTATGTGTGCCTTGGGGTCTCCTCTCCCCCTATATTTGTCAAATTTCGGCGTTACAAAGTGTGGAGGAAACGGAGGCATTGGAATGCTCTTATCAAAGGGATAAGGGCATATATCTCTCATAGTATATGTGGGTTTTGATGTGCCCATGTCTTCCACTTTCTTTTGTAGATCTCTAATTTGTTGCTCCAAATTATTTTTGGGAGGAGATTGATTTCTTGTAGCATGTCCCATGTTTGAAACACCCATTTGAGGAGGAACTTGTTGCATATATGGATGATACTGATCGTAGACATGTCCATATGGAGGTCTATATTGTTGCGACATATATGGAGCACTTGGCATAACTTCTTGTTGAGGGACCCCATATCTGTTTTGTGTATATAAACCATATTCAATAGGCCTTTCATTTTCCATTGTGTTGCCCCCAATTTTGACATGAGGTCTCCTTGTGTCAAAATTTTGAGGATGTCCTTGAGTATCCACTTGTCTTAATTGACCCATATCTTGAGCATGTGTTTGAACATAAGGCCTCCATGATGGTCTTTGAGTGTAAGTATCATATATTTGAGCTTGTGTATGTGGGATTGTTGGTTTTTGAAGCAAAACTGATGGTGACTCCGGCATCATATTATTTGGTCCTCCACTATTTGGTCTCCTTTGATCCATGTTATGTTGAGTTTGTTGTGAAGGTCTACTTTCCATAAGTTGAGATAAGTCAAAATCATACGGTATTTTAGCTCCACTTTGTGCCATCATGTTTAAAAAGTATTGACGATCTCTCCTCATTATCTCTTCAACCAATCTATTGAATTGAGGATCCATTATAGATTCTTGTATGTCTGCTGATAGTATTGAAGAATTGTCCACATTGTCATTGTGTGTAGTATTGTTGTTTATAGCGTTTGCGCTTTCCACATTTGGATTGTGTCTATAAACATTCATGTCTGGTAATGTATTGTGCTCAAGATTGTAGAATACATCATTGTCATACTCATAAGAACTCATGTTTACGGATTTTTGAGCTTCTTTAGCTTTTCTCCTAGATTTTTGAAGACGGGTTTCAACCATGAACTAGGTGTTAGACCAAGATGTGAGAGACTTAGATGAAAAATGGAAAGAGTATGGAAGACCAAGAGTTGTATGGAATGTAAATGAATCTGAAGTTTACTTGCAATGTCCAAAGTGTAAGACCAAATATGTATGTAGTAGAGTAGGTGTGACTTCCAAAGAGAGGATAGTTTCTCTTGATGAGGTAAGCTGACCTTGACTCTAAGTAAGACCAAATGAGACCCAAAGGTAAGAAACCTTGATGAGGGACCACTTAGCAAAGTGTAGTAGTATGTAGTGTGTTGACCACGTATGATGAGGACAAGCAAGTGACCTTTTGACTCAAGTTTAGACAAGTATGAATGTAAAATGAGGTATGAAGCAATGATGGACTGTGTAAGACCTTAGAACAGGTTGAATGCTAGATGAAACCTGAAGAGACAACCTAGGAAGCTCAAGTATGCCGAAACTGATTTTCTTTGTTTGCTTGACTGTTAAAATTTTCAAATCCTGACGCAGACGCCTCTGTATACTTCACAGACGCGGTTTTAAGACATAGACGCTACTCTGTTTGACGCAGACGTGATTCTGAGATTTTCCTGTTGATGTTTGCTGGGACTGTAACAGTTTTTGCAATTGTGCACACAGATGCGCCTGTATACTTCACAGACGCGATTCCCAGACACAGACGTGTCTCTGCTCGACACAGACGCTGATAAAAACACAGACGCTATTCTGTACTTCACAGACGCGTTTATCCGACACAGACGCGGTTTGAACAGACACAGATGCGTTTCTGTAACCTTAGTGCAATCTTTCCTATCTGTGAAGTTGTTTTGTTGTGACCAAATCTGATTTTTCGACTGTTTTTCGTGACAAGAGGACACAGTGTTGATGACCCAATGTTTGCAGACTGTTTAGACTCCAAAAAGTGTGTTGTTTGATGTAAAAAGTTTTTGCATACACTTGAAGACACAAAAGATACAATGTTTTGCTGTTTTGTTTGAGTGTTTGAATGTTTAACATAAGTCAAGCACAATTCTTATGGCTGGCCAAGACAATAGTTGTTGATCCCACATGGGGTTTTACCCCCGAGGCTACGCTATTCAGAGCGGATACTTAGATGCTTGACCTCACTGGCTCCACCCTCGGCACTCACTTCTCGGGTCAGCCAAGCATCAGTCCCCATGAAAACTCCCCATGGCGAACTTTGTATCTCTACTAAGAACCGTATGTGTGTGGGCCGCTACCAGAGGTCCGACCTCCTGCCCCAACAACTAGAAGGATTTGGGCCTCTAAAACAAAATGGTGCTAGTAAGGGCATCCGCTCGTGTGGCCATACATGCGGCACTTTCAGCTCTGTAAATACAGAAGGCTCCCAGCCGGTAGGGGTTACGCCCTACAAATGATCAAATAAATTTGATCAAACGGGTTTATGGGGAGACATAGTGTCGGTATGAACTAATCAGCACACGTTATTCATAGTTTTCACCATGAATACATTTGATTATAGTGGTTTGGATGAGGTGGGTTTTCCTCGCTACCACTTGGGTCGTTCTCTTCTCACTAGTAGTCCTAATGACCACACGGGAAGACAGGCCCTCTAAAGAGTAAACAAAAAAGAGCCTATTGCTCAAGACACAAAAGACAATGATTCAATTTTAGTGCACCAATTGAAGTGTTTGCTAAGCTATGAAAACAAGGCACACAATAAAAATTACAAAACCCTAGCTAAGGCCCTGCAACAAAATTGTTAGTAGTTTGGGTTGTTTCAAATGATAACCCCTTCCTGCAAGCACACAAGTTAGGTAAATTTTTAGAAAACCCAAAAAAAGACTTTGTGAAAAAGGGGCCTTCAACAAAAACGTATTTGCCTCCAAAGCAAGCTGCACAAACCAGGTTAGCTAGATCTGCAAAGGTTAGTCGAAAATAAACCAGATCTGAAACCCTAAGTACAAAATCCGAAAACCCGAATCAAAGAAACTTGAAAAATTTGCAAAACAGAAAGCACAGACGCATTTATACCAGACACAGACGCGTCTGAACTACACAGACGCGGTTCTGTAGTTCGCAGACGCGATCAAAGGTCACAGACGCGACTCCAGAACGTAGACGCGATAATATCAGTCACAGACGCAGTTAAAATTCTCAGACGCGATTCCAGAAACCTGCAAAAATAAAAAATCTGGCAAAAACACAGGCGCGATTTACGATATCACAGACGCTTCTGAAACACAAAAACACGATCCGAACACTCGCAGACGCGGAAAAAACCTAAAATGTCGTCGAAATCGTCCGATCTGCAACTTCAAAAATGCAAAATCTGCAACAAAATGTTAAATGCAAAGGGACAAGAGTCCCACCAGGCGTGCCAAAATGTGTATGGTGAAAATGGATAACAATAATAACAATATTGAAAGGCTAAATGAATTCAACCACCAAACCCTAGCCTAACAATGAACAAAGATCCACCATAACATATGAAGATAACCTAAGACAATGCAAAATAACTCAAAATCACAAAGATTATACCATCACATGTCCAATAGGGTTTTGATCTCCATTCTTCCTATCTCCATTGATCTTGTTTGATATGCTTGCTCTCAGATTTTTGTATGCACAAGAGCTCAATAAAGAACGGAATGTGGTTGCAAGTGGAATTGTAGTGTAGCAAGTTGCATGAAAGATCATTAGCATGAGTCATTAGGGTTTGATAATGAAGAAAGCATCTCCTTAAATAGAAGACACAATAAGAAATGGAGGGTTTAGATTGAGAGGTGTAAAAAGAAAGGTCGGCTAGGATTAGAGGGTAGGTAAAAGAAATACCAAAATAATGAAAGGGGTAGGTAGTGTAGGAAATAAGAGATGAATGACATGTGTCATGTGTAGAAAAAGATAATGAATTAATTAAATAAATAAAAATTTATTTAATTAATAGAAGAAGTAGGACAATTAAATAAATAAAATATTTATTTAATTTAGGAAAGGGATAATTTAAATAAATAAATATATTTATTTAAATGTGAAATAAGGCTAGAAGAGGATAAATGAATTAATTAAATAAATAAAGATTTATTTAATTAATAGAAGAATTAGGCTTAGATAATTAAATAAATAAAATATTTATTTAATTAGACATGACAATTTTGAGTGTCTACATAGAGAATCATTGAGAGCCCTTGAAGAAGAAAATTTGAACTTTGATGAAGCAATACATGATGGAGGAATATCTTGCAAGAGGAAATCAAAGTCATTATGGTGTCATATAGATTTGAAATGTGGTCTACTTTTCAAAAAACTAAAGATGCTTGATAGGAATGTGTCCTAGTGGCCGGGTGAATCTAGAAGACATATAATCCTATTGCAAAGAATCATAGAAAGTTCTAGAAGAAGCAACTTTTAATTCTGAAGTAGCAACGTGTATAAGAGATGTTCTCATTTGTAGATGGAGTATCAAGAGGAGGATCACTAGTCCATGGACCATGTCATTGTTGTTTAATACCTACGCTTTTGTTCATAGTCACTTGGTGTAGGAATGAATTCAATGAGATAGGGTAGGAGATCCTACATAATGTAATTTTTCACTATCCCTTGTTTTGAGTATAAATGGTTCTCTGAATTTATCTTGACAATAGAATGTCGGAATTTAATACCATAATCCATGATGAAAACTGCCAAAAATGGAAATTTATCTTAGTTCGCAATTACAAAATGCTTTTGTAGAGGCCTCTCAAAGATTAAGTACATCAAATTGAGACTTTATAAATTGAGTGTATGTATTAGCAATCTCCCAAATTGTTCAATGGTCTCCAAACCTTGTCAATTATTTATTTTTATTTTAACTCAAATATGTATGGTATAGGCATATCATTGGTTGTGTGATTTTTTTTTTTTTCCTTAAATGCTTCTACGACCAAAAGAGACAAGTTTTAGATGAAAATGGGGTCTTATGGGCCTTTTTGACACAATGGTAGGTTCTTTAGACATGAAAATGCCCCAAAAACTAGTCGATTGCCTTAAGTTACAAACAAATCCTTGTTTGTGAGCATACTTCTTGATCTCCAATTTTGGTGGAATGAAAGATAATATTGAATTTCTCAAGCCTTTTGGATGCTTCGAAACCACCAAAAAAAAGCTACTTTGATCATTGAAATGTTGTAGTGACTTGGATAAAAAAAGAAAACTAAGTCTAAACTTTAGAAGTTAGTTTTTTCTTGTCAAATTGTTTTCAATTTTCAAATCATCCAAGGATGCAAGAGGAGTATATTTTGTTATGACAAGATAAAAAAATACTTAGAATATTTTGAAACCATTGAAACATGGGGACCCCTTCCCCCCTTCAAAATCATCTTTTGAAACCATTGAAACATGGGGACCCCTTCCCCCCTCCAAAATCCCTATTTTTCCAGGATGCAATACTTAGGGGAAACATCCCCTTCTCACACCACTTAGGGACATCCTAGGGACTCCAAGGAGTCTCTTGACCATCTTGAGGATGCCTATGAGTCTCCCATGGCCCCCAATTAGAAACTCAAATTCTAAACAAAAATGGTGAAATTATTGTGAAAATGTCATCCGTATTAAAGGTTTGGCAATGCCCCCTAACCTTGATGGGGGCTCTGCCCCAAACCCCCCACAAGGGGCACTACCCATTGACCCCAAACCTCTACCCACCATTCTTATTGTTAATGCAATCGTTTCCATTTTTTTTATGTTGACTAGTTTAAACACTTAGTATGCCAACGTTTCATCTGCAATTCTTATACTTATTCTTAGTTTGTTCCCAAAGATCCAAAACTCTACCACCATTGTTAATGTTCAAATTTCAATGCAATCATTGACATATTTTTAATGTTTATTGTTAAATTTACATAGTGTGGCAAATTTTTATTTATAGTTGTTATACTTATTCTATACACATCCTTTTATAATTAATTTTTTAAGTTGTATATATATTTGCATCCCACCCCGCCCCCTTCGTCATCCCCCTATCGTCCCCAAACTTAAGCCCTTGGTATGTTAAGATATGAAAGCTCACAATAGTTTCATTTGATATTTTAATCGAGGAAAAACCTACAATATATAGCTTCCAAGATTCCAAATCCATGAGGATCATGAAGAGGTAGAAAACCAAAAAAAGAAATTGCTTATCCAAGTTTCCAAATTTGTGACAAGGAAAAAGTAGAATCTCAATCAAAGAAGGAGAATGTGCAACTCATTATCTTATTCTACGTAAGTAAAAATATTACCTAATTAAGCTTTTTAATAGTGGAATATCACACTTAGGATAAAACATATCCAAGGTAAATAAAATATTACATTGATAGGCTTCTTTGGTTGCTCTAAAAGTGGTGCCTTATGAATTATGTTCTTGGATACTAAAGTTTCCAAATTCTGGGCACTCTTGATAGCTTCTCATAGAGATTATGATTCGAAGGATTTAACCAAACCTTTCAATGGTTTCTGTTGATGTGTTTTTTATGCACTATGCAACACAAAATAAAATACTAAGTATTCTATCCTCTCTTGAACAAAATCCTCCCAAGTGCTAAACTACGTGATCAAATGGGATGACTCCAAGATTCCAATAGTCAGGTCTTGACTTTTTATTGCAGATAGACTCAATGATTGTGATGTGATATCTGCTGGAATCACAAGGGGGACTTATGTTGCTTGGGTCAAGACCTATCCATTCTCATGTTTCATGATTGATTAACACTCCATGATTTAGGTCATCCTTGAGCAACATCTCGACTTAGCCAAATTTTGTTTTTTGTACCCTAATTCTTTAATTTTGACCCCTTACTAGCATTGCCTTAGGTTTTATTGGAATTCTTGCTTCTCTAGCATGGGCACATTTCTAGGGTTCATTCGCACAAATTGCTCTTGATGAGAAAGCTAGTATCATGACCATGACTTAAACAAAATTTTAACTTAGTCAAATTATCTCCTCCAAACTTCTATGAGTTCATTGCCTTCATTCTTCATCATTTGGATGTATTTTGTCATTGGAAGGTAATTCTTGACCACCATACCTCAATCTTGACCTATGCTATACCCTAAAACCCTAGAACCTAGTCATGTTTACAATTGAGATCTTGGTGACTTGATCACTTAATACAGCTTAATCATGCAGGTCTCATCTAACTCCGACTCCAACACTTAAGAAAATCAACCCTAGCAACCAAGTACTTTGGGAAATATCTTGCAACTTGACAACGTGGGTAATGATGGAGGAATGGAAGGTGAGACCTATAGAGGTGAGAGAGAGAGAGAGAGAGAGGGTGAGAGGAAGAGATAATGACCTGGAGAGGGTAGAGAAAGAGAAGTAGAGAGGGAGAGAAGAAGAGAGGGATGGAGAAAGAGACCTAGAGAGGGGAGAGAGAAGAGAGATAGTAGAGAGGGATAGAGAAGACAGATAGAAGAGAGATACCAATGTCAATCTTTTTTCTATAATTTTTTTTTTTTCGAAAAATCGGCCCATCATCGGAATTCCGACTACAAAGGATAAAATTCCGACAAAGGAATGTCGTCGGATGCACAACATCCTCATCGGAACTCTCCTGGAGGTCGTCGTAATTGTATGAGCATACATGGCGGCCGTCGGAAAGGTTGGAGGTGATGTCAAAATTGCGACGACCACAAGGATAGTCAGAACTTCTGACACAAAGTTTTCAACGGCTTTTTTTGTCGGTAGTGCGACAAAATTATGTCGGAATGCTGACGATTTGTTGTCGAAATTTTGATCCAAATGTACTAGTGCCATATGTATCTCATGCGCCTTTTCCCGAGAAGTTTAGGGGGGCAAGCTATGGAATGGTTCTCAAGCCTACCTATGGGAATAAAAACTTTTGAAGAATTAATCCAACTATTTCTACAACAATACTCCTATAACATTCGTCACCCAGTCACTATGATAGAGCTTTGCAATACCAAACAGAAAACAGAAGAGCCCTTTCTCACTTTTCTCCAACGATGGAGAAAGATGTTCTCTAGATATTCACAGACTATTCCAAATTCTGAGAAGATGGATATCTTTGTTAACAACTTAATCCCTGAATTGAAATACAATATCCAAATGCAAGTATATCCCTCATTCAACAAAATGGTAGATGGTGCCCTCAGAATGGAAGATGTGCTTATAAAGAAAGGAGATATCTCACTCTGGAAAGAAACACAGCAAGCTTCTAGCTCCAAAGAAAAGAACAAATATTGGAAATATGGCAAAGACAACAACAAAAATGTTGTTAATGATGGAGTGGTAGACACTGTTAAAGAAAAATCAAAATCCACGATATTTAACTTAGCTAGTGGCACGCAAGCACTCAAAGCAGCTGAAACCGCAGCAGAAAATTGTCTGAAGAAAGTAAAAGAGTGGTTTAAAGAGAAACCTAGGCTTTCGAAACCTAAACGCGACTTCACTCCTCTAGAGGAATCATACGAATTCACTTTCAAAACTTTATTGGCAAACAATCTGATAACCTTACCAGACAATTCTAGGCCATATGATCTGGAAGTTAAACCAAAATGGTGGAGAGAAAATGAATATTGTGACTACCATCAAAACAAAGGTCACAACACAAACAATTGCATGAAGCTCAAGCATGAGATTCAAGATCTCATTGATGCTGGCAAAATTGTTGTTGGAAATCACACAACTAATGCTGATCACAAAGCTTTTAAAGATCCCATACCTATTTATGAACAAGGTGATTCCTCAAAGTCAAAAGGAGGTGCCAAAGTTAATTACACATATACCAGCAATGACAATGTGATCAACATGATTGAGTCTTCCCAACCTGAATATTGCAATGTGATTATAATCAAAGATAAATGAATCACAAAATGCAAACGTCGTGACCCACGCTCAAAAGAAAGTCACTTTCCAAGGAGCTAGTTCTTCAACTCCTGCTCAAACAACATCAAACCTACCAACCTCATCAAACAAACAAACAGATACAGCATTTGCTAAATTTAAACAGCTAACTTCATCATCATTCCCAAAATATAGCATTGTCGAACAACTGAAAAGAACGAATGCTCAAATCTCCATCTTTGAATTGTTCAAAATATCTTCTGCTCATAAAGAGATCTTGGACAAAGTGTTGCTCACAACTAATGTCCCAAAAGATTTAGATATCAATCGGTTTTAATCTATGGTGGGTCACCTGACTTCACCTCATTATTTTACTTTCTCTGAAGATGATGACAACTCACTGAATCACCCACATAACTAGCTATTGCACATTGAAGCTATGATCCATAAACATCGAGTTAAACATTTTTTGATAGATGGAGGCATTGGGTTGAATATTTGTACCTATAATCTGCTTACACAGCTGGGCTTTTTTGAAAATATTGATCCGACCAAGAAATTAACAATCAAAGCTTATGATGAAGAAGAAAGAACCTCTAAAGGTCTGGTACTATTACCAATAAGAGTAGGACCTATAGAAAGGGATGTTATTTTCGAAGTGCTTGATCTTCCTCTATCATACAACATCTTACTAGGCAGGCCATGGATTCATGAAATGAAGGCAGTTCCATCTACATATCATCAGTTCTTAAAATTTCCTTATAACGGGGTTGAAGAAAATATTCCTACTGATACAAACTCCCCATGTAATGCATTGACAAAGAGTGTTGATACCTTTGTGTCTCATAATGGAGCAGCCTCTACAGCTAAAAGCTCAGAAACCTTGATGAAGAACTTAGAAAAGAAATTAAAAATCTTAGATACTGGCATGGATGGATACAAGATAGAACCAGCACTTTCACTAATCTCTCTTCCTCCATCACCAAGACAGTCAAGAAAACCATCAGAGGTTATGAAACCAGAGACTTCCGCTCCAAATGTCATATACGACGATCTCTTTGTACAATCCTCTACTTCCGTTGCAGATGAAATAGAAGAGGATGATGTTCTCAAATGGCTTTTCAAAGAAGATAGTGAAAACAAAGACGTAAGACATTGTGAGATTTCCCCGACACAATATGGTCCAGGATATAAAATGATTCAATGCATGGGATATTCAGGTATTGGTCCTCTGGGCAAAAATCAATAAGGTATTATTGAACCCATTCATCTACAAACAAAGTTTGCAAATGACAAAGTTGGACTGGGATACAATCCAAAAAAGACATCAGACCAAAAACATGCTTCTAAGTCTAAGTGGAAGAAAAAGATACTACCTTCAACATCACAGGAAGTAAACACTCAACAGACTCAAGAAGAGTATGAAAAAGAACAAAAAGAAATAGTAATCAAGAGAGAGGAAACAATCGATAATCAGGTTCCAGTGGTATCAGCTACAACATTACAAGGAGTAGAAGTCCCAGAGGATATGAGAGAAGAGGTAGAAAGAATTTGAGAATTGTTTGCACCACGGAAAACTCCAGTCACATACACTGGTAGACAACAAGTAGATGATTCAGAAACTGACTCAAACGAGTATGAATGGGGTCCAGATCATCTCTCAAATACATCTAGTACAGAAACTCTAGAAGAGTCCAATGATATCACAGATGACACACAAGAGTTGATACACTTAAAACTACAAACGGAGATAGAATAAATCATACTAAAAAGACAGGCAGACTATGAACAAAAGCTGAAAGAAGGAAGGATAGAAGAAAATTCTTCACCTACTATGTTTTTCTCTAATAGGACAGAGCAAATCAGGTTTGGAACTACACAAGAAGAATTGGAAGCTATAGAAACAGAACCAGACATTAGTCCAGAAGAAGCTGAATGGAGTAGAAGACAGAAATTCATAGAACCATCAAGGTTATGTCAACAGGTATGTCAAATACAAGTGATAGATGAACCAAATCACAAAGGAACTTGCAACATCAAAGATGTAGGTATTGATACTATACATACATTCACTCAATCACTTGAAGAAGAGTCAGAAACTCTCTCTTATGACTCTGATGACACTGATAACAGTCCTAGTGATGACAATACCTATTCAGCATCAAACTCTGACTCCTCTGTCACGGATGTCGGGAATCTGTCTACTGATTTTGTTACTATCAAACCATGATATGTAGTCCATTCTAGCGTAGAAAACGGTGTTGCGAGTAGGTCTATTGGATTTGGTCAACTAAATATTAACATGCACTTCAATGTTCATGTTGCAACTATTCCTAGTCTTGAGACATTTACGCAAGGTAGTCTTCTAGAACTCAACTTGTCGGTCCGAAGTTATGATGATAATACCGTGAACTCCCTCAAACCTGTTCAAACTTTATCCTTGGTACATCCTGGACTAACTAATTATAGACTCCAAAACCAGCCTATGAATGTACCTATCTTTGCCAATTGTAATACCCTAAAAATGGTCATCTAAACCATGGGCCCCTAATCTCGACAACATCACCAAGGTCCTAACCAAAGGCAATTAAATCAATCTTGAGCACATTATTAATTCTTCAATCATCAAATGTCACATGCCAAATCAATTACTCAATATTAATTAAATATTTATTTAATTAATTGAATCATTCCAAGAAAATCATTTTTTAATCAATTATCCTATTTAATTTATTAAATATCCTTTCATATTTAATTTAATTAATAAATTTGCCATTTAATCATGCAAAAAAAAATTAATTTATTACAAAAGATGAACTAATTACAAAGCAAGAGTTGAATTGAAAATAAAATAAAAGAATTGAATTGAGAGAGAAATCAAACTTGAGATATTATTTCTAAATTTAGAACTTGAAATAAGAAAAGCAATTATATGAATTATTGATCATTCTCTAAAATTGGAACTCAAATCTTTTCAGAAAAAGAAGTTCAGTTGCATTGAAAAGGCTCTTTTCTTGAATAAATCAAAGAATTATCTATTTTTATCACAAGTGCATGGAATTAATTAATTCTTATTTCTAATGCAACTTGAACTTCTTATCTGAATGCATTTTAATTAAACTATAATTGGAATCTATCTCAAGGTTAACTAAACCTGATTTCTCAATTATTTTCAATTAATCCTAAATTGATATTTTTCATCATCTCTCTTGTAATTCTCTATAATTCAGCCTTCATCTCTCATCCAATTTACCCCCAGAGATTTTTGAGAACACGGTTGGAGATTATTATTATGTTGATTTTTGCTCTGGAGTCATTGAATATATTGTGTTTTTTTTAGATTATTTGCATCCATATTGCTTGAATTCATTATTGCTTGAATTATTCATCCATCTTGCATCCATTTTAGCTTGATATCATGCTCATATAGATTAAATCCTTCGTCTTGGTGTAGTCTAGTCACTGGTATTGCTTATAAAAATTCGAGAGCAATCTTATACTCATATCTTTTAGAAGGCAATTGGTCAATTTGTTATGGTTTTATTATTCATGCTTATATTTGTCTAACCATACATGTAATGACTTAATTGAAGTGTTGTGTCCTGTAGATACAAATCCTTATTCCGCTTTTCACACACACACCAATGACTATACGTTAGCCTACTACCTTAATGCAGTTGAACCAATGGACTCTTCCACCAGCAAACATAGAGAGAACATGACTAAAATAGATATCAAATATCTTTGTCGCAAAAATCAAAAAAGAAAAAATATAAGATCTTAAGGCGAAAACCACATTGTGGTAGTGTCATAATCAAAAATAGAAAAAATAAAGGACGTACCTAAGGGTGAAAACCTCTCTGAGGCACCTGAAGGTGAGATACTTGATATATTGTCAAGTCATTTCCAGGAAAGGCCTTCTATATTGATTGAACCAACTCAGCCAGTAAATATTGGGAGTCAAGAGACACCACATATCATCCACTTAGCTCAATCATTATCAGCAGAAGAGTTAAAAGATTTTAGCAATCTCTTTCTAGAAAAGAAGATCAACTTTGCATGGACATACTTTGATATGTCGGGTCTAGATCCTGATCTCATCATGCACCATCTTTCTATTACACCAGGAGTTAAACCAGTCAAGCAAAAACTCCACAAGATGCACCCTCATGTGGCGCTGCTAGTCAAAGTTGAGCTAGAAAAATTAGGTAGACAAATCTATTAGGGTTTGCACAGACTTCAAGGATCTCAATAAAGCATGTCTGAAAGACAATTTTCCATTGCCTGACATTGATATGATAGTGGATATGAGTACTGGATATGAGATGTACTCACTAATTGATGGATTCTCCGGTTATAATCAAATCAAAATAGCTCCTGGAGATCAAGACAATACATCTTTCACCTATGCATTGGGAACCTTTTGCTGGAATGTCATGCCATTTGGGCTAAAGAATGCAGGAGAAACTTAACAAAGAGCAGTAACAACTATCTTTCATGATATGATGCATAATAATATGGAAGATTGTGTTGATGACACTTTAGTGAAGACTATGAAGAGATCCACACATATTCAAAAGCTAGGCCTTATACTAGATAGAATGGAAAAATTCAAGCTCCAGCTAAATCCTAAAAAGTGTGCATTCAGAGTGACATCTAGGAAATTAATTGGCTACATCATTTCAAAGAAAGGAATTGAGATTGATCTTGAGAAGGTCCAAGCTATAATGGAAATGCCACCTCCAAAGAATATCAGTCAAATGAGAAGTTTACAAGGACGTCTCCAATCAATCAAGCACTTTATTTCTCAGCTAGTAGATAAGGCTCAACCCTTCACAAAAGTATTAAGGAAAGGAGTAACCTACAACTGGGATCAAGAATGTGAACAACACCTTAAGCAAATCAAAGAATACCTGTCTAATCCACCAATACTGATGCCACCAATTCAAGGTAAACCATTGATTTTATACATATCAACTATTGATTCATCATTGGGGGCACTTCTGGCATGATAGGATGAAAATTAAAAAGAGAGAGTTATATATTATACCAGCAGAACATTAGTGTCTTATGAAATGAACTATACTATAATAGAAAAGGTATGATTGGCATTAGTCTTTGCATCACAAAAATTGAGACACTACATGTTAGCACATTTCATCAAGCTAGTAGCTAAGATTGATCTGCCCAAATATCTTCTCAACAAAGCAACACTTATAGGAAGATTGGCTAAATGGGTCATGGTTCTTACAGAGTTTGATATTGAATATGTAGAATGCAAAGCCATCAAAGGACAGGTAATTGCAGATCAACGTGTTGATGCTCCACTTAAAGACACTCAACTTCTACATATAAAATTCTCAGATGAATCAATAATGCACCTTACTCAACAATCATGGAAGATGTTCTTTGATGGGTCTTTCACTCAAAATGGTTCAAGTGCTGGAATACTTTTTATTACTCCTCAAAAGTATTCAGTCCCGAAGGCTTATAAGATTATTTTCCCTTGCACAAACAACATTGCAGAGTATGAAGCTTTGGTAAACGAGATCAAGCTAGCTATCGAATGGAAGGTTCTAGAATTACACATCTATGGAGATTCTCAGCTAATCATCAATCAAATCAATGATACATATCAGACTCGAGATGAGAAATTGATGCCTTATAAGAGAATGGTGGATGATCTCAAGAAATATTTTACTTTTGTATCATTCCAGCAGATTCCGAGATCCGCAAACAGAGCAACAGATGCTATGGCCACCTTGGCATCCATACCAGAGTTACAAGAATCTATTTTTCGCTTTGAATTCCTGGTGGAAGAGTTAAATTACTCTGCCTATGATTCTCCTAAGTCCCAAATGGTCTATTCTATTATTGGACATGACTCATCTCGCTACAACCATATTTACTCTTATCTACGAGACCAAATTGTTCCAAAAAATCTTACCCATAATGAGAAAAGGAACCTAATATGAAATGCTTCACGGTACATCATCATCGCTAATGTTCTATTTAGGCAAGGTTTGGATAGTACTTTGCTTAGGTGTCTAGAAACTAAAGAGTCCCAACATGCATTATCAGAAGTACATGAAGGTATTTATGGATCTCATTTGAATGGTCTTACTTTAGCTCGGAAACTACTAAGGGTTGCCTACTACTGGCCAGACATGGAGAAAGACGTTATAAAGTTTTCTAAAACTTGTGAGAAGTGTCAGCTACATGGGAATCTCATACATGCTCTAGCAAGGGATCTCATACCCTTCATTACACATTGGCCTTTTCAGCAATGGGCCTTTGACCTCATTGGTCAAATATATCTTGCATCATCTAACAGACACAATTTTATCATAACTATCACTAAGTACTTCACTAAGTGGGTAGAAGCGGTTCCACTCGTCAAAGCAACCAGTAAACAAGTAGCTCTGTTCATCCTTAACTATATCATCTGCAGGTATGGGATACCTTCATCCATTGTGACTGACAATGGAGGACAATTCAAGAATAAAGATCTAGATGAGCTCTCTGAGAAATTCAAAATCAAACAACACTGGTCATCCGCATATTACCCTCAAGGAAATGGACAGGATGAAGCATCTAACAAAAACTTGCTAACTATCTTACATAGAACAGTAAACAAATATGGGAGGGATTGGCATCTGCAACTCAATCCTGCACTATGGGCTAATAGAACAAGTATTAGAACACCTATTGGGGCTACACTTTTTTCTTTGGTGTATGGATCCGAAGAAGTCTTACCTATTGAGGTGGAAATATCGTCTTTGAGAGTTTCTTTGCAAGGTCTTGTTACTGATGAAGATTACAAAATATCTAGATTGCAAGAACTCGAGTTGCTAGATGAATGTCGGCAATTGGTGTTTGATCATCTAAGAGTGTATCAAAAGAGAATGTCTAAAGGATATAACAAGAAGGTTCGACAATGAGAATTTCAGGTTGGTGACCTTGTTCTGGGAGAAAATCCTAAAAATCAACAGTTTTGAGACAACAAAGGGAAGTTTGAACTCAACTGGTTGGGTCCCTACATCATTACTGCAGTCTTTGGCTCTAGTACCTATCAGCTCTCCACATCGAAAGGAGAATGGCTCTGTGAACCAATTAACACCATCCACTTGAAAAAGTTCTTCACTTATTATTCTCTTCTCCAGCAACCTGTACAGATAAAATATCCTGAAAAAATTCTAAAAATCATAAAAAGTCCTAAAAAAAAAAAAAAAATCTTTGCCAAGTAGGTGAAAACCTAGCAAACAACCGCCTCTTGTACTCAAACGCTCCATCTATCAACGCAACATTGGTATTTCCCGCTTTCCCGCATCTTTGATTTTTCTTGTACATATCTTTTAGTCGCTTTTGTGACATCCTGGTTCTTTTAGAACCTTCATGGCTTGAAACTGATCAATGTCCCAGTCTTAGGGTAATCAACTGAGCATTTTACGTGCCCTCAGCAGTATCAACCAAGTCATCATTTTGTCAGTGATACCCGGTCATCCAATCTAAGTCAGTCACATGTCTCCTAACTATTGAAGATTTTTATCACTGAGTACACAAGAAAAACAACATTACTAAAAACAATCACTAAACAGTTTGAGATACGCATGAAATATTTTTTTGTGTGTTGTCTTTTATATTGGTTTTCGATCATTATTCCCTCTGAGTAACTTGAGGAAGTATGTCTTGACTAAGAGGAGAAAGGAGTGGGGGCATAATATTTTCTTTGTTTTCTACTTGTAGGAATGATCCTAATGATCTGGAAACATCTAATCAGTCGAGTGTCTGTGATAAGAGCCTTCACATCAAGGTGAAATCGCCACACATACCTCAACTTCGCTTATTTGTATGCTACAGGGAGGTTGGCATCATTTCTTTGTTTTTTTAAGGGAATTTATTTAAATATGTAATCCGGATGCATGCATAATTTGTCCAAGGATGTGAATGAAAAAAGAGTCATTGCAGACAAGATAATTAATATTGCACATGAAAAGGAAGGAACTCTATTCTGCCTGCTATGTTTGTAAAAGCTCAGTGATGATAATTAAACATTCCAAATCCAGTGACTAGTTTAAGTTGCATTCATTTTGCATTTTGTGCATTTCGAGTGATTTCTGCATGATAACAATGATCTCTTTATCTTCTGAATGAGAGTTTGAAGTATCATCATTTCTAAGCTAAGTGGTCTCTTTTTCATCATTTCTTCGATTGAGTACTTGTGTATTGAGATGTTAGCTACATACATAAGCATTTTATATAGATCCATACATTTCATTATATACATTCATTTGCATTCACATTATTGCATAGAAAAAATAAAAAAAATTGCATTACTAGTTACTCATTTTCATCATTTATTTGCATATGAAAAGAAACAAAAACAAATATTCATATTCATTTGCATTACATACATCCATCCTAAACAGATATGCATACATATAAAATAAATCATATAGAAAAACATCTCATAAATCAATCGACACAAGTACAATAAAATCAAATCAAGATCTCGTATATATAATCATCAATATCTCTGAGTACAAGTGATATAACTATCATATACAATCTCCCATCGGAGCAAGAATTGTATGGGCTACAAAAAAATGGGGTATCTAACAAAATCTAAGAGCTATAAAAATATAGCTCTCTGCCTCTCCCTCATCGCCAAGTAGTGGAGGAGGTGGAGCCTGCTGACCAGCATCCTGCCTCAATGCCCGAGCTCCCTCAGATCGCGCCATGTCACAAGAGTAGGGGACAACCTACTACGCTACAAGAACTGCTACGCTATATGCCACAACATAATAAGTTGCTCAGCTCGTCTAGTGTAAAACCTCCAGCTAAAAGTGTCTCGCTTTGCCCTGACCTCAGCCAATTGTCGATCTCGCTCTGCCCTGACCTTAACCAACTGTCAGTCTCGCTCTTCTTTAAGCTCCACCAACTGTCGGTCCCGCTCTATAAGCTGTGTCTAAGCCACTATTAACTATGACTGCAGACCTGCTAATCTCTCTCTCATCGACAGTGGTACATCAGCTACCCCCTACTCCCTCACAGGCTCTCCACCTCCATCTTCGCCTCCATCTCCACCTCCATCTCCACCCTGCTCATCCCTCCTCTGTTGTACCTATCTAGGAGCTACTCGCTCCTCCTCTCCTCTGCCCTCCATTGTCCTAGCACCACTCATCCTCACACCAACATCTCCTAGAGATCCGCCCTCTCCTCTCTGCTATTGTCTCCTCCCAGCTAGTACCCTACTATTGCTCGCACTAGGATCACCACTTGCCCACCTAGGAGCCTCTACTCTCTATCCTTGTCCCAGTCTCTCTCATTGTGCCTATCCTTGTTCCTGTGCAGGGGCATCATCCTCAATCTCCTCTATGAGAGGCGCCTGCTCAGCTGGATCCATAAACCTAGGGAATGGATGTTGCTGGAACCAATCCCTATACTGGGGCAGTACCCCCGCATCTGCAATGTCATCCAAATAATCCCACCAAAGTCATTGTAACCCTGTCAGCGCCTGCATGCTCAAAGTGTAGGACAACCTAGGGGCCCATCCTCGTCTCTCCTTGTCTGCATAACAAGTGTAGGTGGTAAACTCCTGTGAAATCCCCTGAAGCCTACCATACTACCTCATGACCCGAGATACAACGAATCACTCAATAACCATCACAGACTTGCCGATCAAAGGATGAGTCATGAACATATCTCTCTGCACAGCCCTCCATTCGTCCCAAAGCTCAAGACCCATGTATGGTCTCCATACAACAACAATCACGTCATTGAGCTGTCATCGCCAGTACTTTGTCTTGCTGAGATGGGGCTGAGTAATGTATCCAGAATATCTATAGACTATCGACTGTTGTGGATCTCTGGCATCATCCACAATAGGTATGTAAACTGGGAGATGCTCCCAGGCCCATATCTGTAAAATCAAGACCCCTGCTGCCATGCTCTTCCCCTCCTTGTACACAACCTCATGCATCTCATGATACATGTGAGCTAATAGACATGAACCCCATCCTAATCTCTCGAGATGATCCACGAGTCTCTCCAGCATCCTAGCCTAGCCGCATAAGAAACCCTGTTGTCCCCTGTCCAGCATAACGAAGCACCCAATGAATCCTGCCAAGACACATGCCAAGGGAAACTCTTCACTGTACCTGGCTATCATATCATCCCAAGTGATAGCCCATGTAAGGATAACCTGATCATGAAAAACACATCTCAAGGCTAATATACCAGGACGCTGAGCAGAATTGTAATCAACCTTATCCCCAGCAAATGGAATCCTCAATATCCTGTAAACATCCTCTGGAGTGATGGTCATTTCCCCAACTAGTAAATGGAAGGTGCTATGCTCAAAATGAAATCTCTCAACCAGTACAATGAGCATCCTGTGATTCACACGGATATCCGGCATCTGTAAAAGGTGGATAAACCTGCACAAGTCAATATGTGCTCTATCTATATCGGATAACTCACGAACTAGCCTCATAGTCAGAGGATAGATGCATCAGAAAAGAACATGTGGTAATCGAACCTGCAAGAATCAAACAATAGAGTATCAGAAAGTCATTCAAATTTGCTATAAGACAAAGTAAACATCACGCAAATCCAAATACATCAATTGCCAAATTAAATTTTCATGTTTGCACCCTTAAAAAAGCTCACTGTTTTTCATACGACATTAAACAGTGTAGGCAAAAACTCATACGAGTCAGGAATAGCTATAGAATGACAAAAGACTCCTATACGACAAAAGTCATATACCTGCACGATAAAATGGTCTTCTAAGAAAACATTCGTACGATACACAGGGAGGTCTCAGATGACAAAACTAATAGCCTCAAATGATAAAATACTAAAGCACAGCTTGTCGTACGAGACACATTGTCGTCTCGCATGACAAAATGACACGAACTAAATTTTAAATGACCAAAAAGCAAAAGAAATCAAAATTGATGAAATAAAAGGCATAAGATTAGTCTCTTTCTGTTGGCTCATAGTTTCACGGTCGATTATGACGTCTCTGGCGCTCAAATCGATGCTCCTAGATCGAAATGACTATTTTTATTCGCATAAGGCTTTTTCAAATTTCAAACTTGGAGAGGTTAAAATGAATTGAAAATGACGCTTTGACCCCTTATATAGCCAAAAACCTAATTTTTCAACTTGCTCCGATGGACATGAAAATTGAACCCTTAGCTAATTTGTCTGTTCTGATTCCATTTTCGGGATCGAAATCGAAATACGAGATCGTTCTTCTAGTCAATTTTGCACAACTGAGATCACTAAGTGCTTTCACCACATTCTCGTTCTTTTTTTAATTTGCACTCAATTTCACATCAATCATCGCTAAATCTTCAAATATTCCTCTGACTCAATCTTTGTGCTCAAATAATTATAATCACCACCAATTGCCTATAATCATCATGTACCCTCGCTATCTTTCGATTTCGCTCCCGAGGGGGCATACTCATGACCTCATGACCTCACATCTTCGAAGTCGAGAATTTTTTTCAAATTTTCATCAAAAGTCGAGCAAAAATCTTTTCAACTAAAGAAAATCAAACAAATTCTTATCGCAAGGGGCATATTAGTTTCATCGCTTCAAATCAAGCTGATATTTGCCTTCATCTAAATCAGTCTCTTAGCTTTAATCAGTTTCATCGCTTTTCTTGAAGCTGATTATTCGTTTAAACTCAATCAAAAGTTTAAAGAGTATCTTTAATCACACGCTCAATCTAAGTAGGTGTTCAATTTCATCGCATCAAATCAAGTTGGACAGTTTATCTTCGCTCATCGTGTCTTGATCCATCAAGTTCAAGATCGATTTTATCTTCGCTCACTATGTCTAGTTCAATCAAGTTCTAGATCGGTAAGATTCGCTTCTTGATCAATCAAGTTCAAGTTCGGTATCTTTGCTCTTCATCGGTCCTAGTTCAATCAAGTTTGGGATCGATTTCGCTTTAATCAACTTTGTTCAGCTTCATCGCTTCAAATCAAGCTAAACACATCGCTCTTCATTTGGTTCGTGATCAATCGAGTTCCGAACTGGTATCTCCTAGACATCAACTATTCTTTGAACCAATGCGTTGCTCGCACATTAATTCAAAGGGGCAAATGTAATACCCTAAAATTGGTCACCTAAACCATGGGCCCCTGATCTCGACAACATCACCAAGGTCCTAACCAAAGGCAATTAAATCAACTTTGAGCACACAATTAATTAATTCTTAAATCATTAAATGTCACATGGCAAGTGAATTATTCTATATTAATTAAATATTTATTTAATTAATTAAATCATTCTAAGAAAATCATTTTGATCAATTATCATATTTAATTTATTAAATATCTTAGCATATTTAATTAATTAATAAATTTTCCATTAATCATAAAAAAGAATTAATTTATTACAAAAGAGGAATCAATATGCAAAGCAAGAGTTATATTGAAAATAAAATAAAAGAATTGAATTGAGAGAGAAATCAAACTTGAGATATTATTTCTTCTTCTAAATTGAGAACTTGAAATTAGAAAAGCAATTAAAGGAATTTTATCATTCTCTAAAATTGAAACTCAAAGCTTTTGAGAAAAGAAGTTCAGTTGCATTGAAAAGACTCTTTTCTTGAATAAATCAAAGAATATGCATGGAATTACTTATTTTCATCTCAAGTGCATGGAATTAATTGAATTATATCTCCAATGCAAACTCAAACTTATAATCTGAATGCATTTCAATTAAACTATAATTGGAATCTATCTCAAGGTTAACTGAATCTGATCTCTCAATTATTTCAATTATCCAAAATTGTGCTTTTTCTTGATCTCTCTTGTGATTCTCTATAAATTCAGTCTTCATCTCTCATTCAAAACACCCTGGAGATTTATTGTTATTATGCAGTTTTTGCTTTGGAGTCATTGAAGATATTGTGCTTGCTTTTTTGAGATTATTGCATCTTAATTTAGTTTTTTGCATATTTAGTTCAATTATGATTGCTTGAATTCATATAGCTTACTATTCATCCATCTACCATAATCTTGCATCCATTTAGCTTAATATCATGCTCATATAGATTAAATCCTTCGTCTTGGTGTAGTCTAGTCGCTGGTATTGCTTATACAAATCTGAGAGCAAGTCTATACTCGCATCTTTTAGAAGGCAATTGGTCGATTTGTTATGGTTTTATTATTCATGATTATATCTGTCTAACCATACATGTAATGACTTAATTGAAGTGTTGTGTCTTACAGTTTACAGACTTATTCCACTTTTTCACACACACAGTTATAGCCCTAGTTCCTCCTCTAGTTTGCAATTTAGCATCAAGACTTCATCTAAAACCAACATGACTAAGTTATTATAAGCCCTCTTCTTCTTGTTACCATTTATATGAGAAACCTCTTCTAAAGTATTTGAATTTGAAACATATTTTTATATTGCATGGTGTTTTGATTTAGATTCTTTCAATAGACTAGTTTGTTGTATTATTATTATATAATCATGTCAGTGATAATTTTGCCACATTTTCCTAGTTTCTCTTTTTGTATATGTAGGTTGTATTATTTTGAGCATGTTAATAATTAAATTGTTTATTCTTATGGGATGTTAGTGTGTCACACTAGCATCCATGCAAAGCATTCATGACTAGTCTAATAACCTCTAGATTTTGATGACAAATTCATTTCTCTATTTTATTTATTATTTTGAAGTCGTGTTTTATGAAGTTATGTTTTGAGTCTATACAATATGAGTGTTTTAAATTTATCTCATATTTTTTGTTAGTTTGAATTTACATCCTCTAAGTTCTAAATTAGTTATTGGTTTCTAGTTCTCCTTTGATAAGTTGCAATAAAATACAATTCATTTAAAACTAATTAATCCTTATGTAGTAGTAGAGAAAATTAGTTTACCTAATATATCTTAGCAAAATCACAAATTTTCTTCTTTTACATTTTAGTGACCTAGACATTCTTATAATGTAAACATCCAAAAAGGTAAAAAAATTCTTTCAAAAAAAAATAGTAGTTTCTTTTCTAAAAAAAAATTGGAGCACTACCTTGAACCTTCCATAGTCATAAAGGATAAATATGGTGGCTTTCGAGTGACTACTTCTGCTCCTTGTCATACCTTTAACACTTCTAATAATTCCTTCTCTTAGGAATATTTTTACATGTTAGAGATGCTCTTGGTGGCTTCATCCATGTTAATTCTTCCTTTGTTTCTAGATATACATAAGAATCTCCTGCTAATTCTCTCCCTTCTAATGAGTTGGGTGATGGATCCTCCATAGATGGATATTAATCATACCCCTTCTCTTTCTTCTCCTATTAATATTAATGGTATTTAGTAGATGGAACAAAGACTTAACATTTCCATGAAGCTTAAACCACGCTTTTTTAGGTAAAAATACTTTTCCACTATCTACATCCACTCCTCCATCAGTTATTTTCTGTATAATTTATTCTAAACTAATTTTTTTTTAAATAGTTTTCCTTTTTTTTATTTAGTAAGAACATATATTTTTAAGGCTTCTCAAGGTCTATTTGATCGCTCTTCCTTGACCTACATGCAAGAAAATTTCCAAGCATAAAATACAAACACATTTTTCTATGTATATCATTGAGTGCTTGGTCATTCCACCAATAGATTTCAATCCTTGCATAACTATATACAACTTCTCAATATGAGTGTTATTAATATTATTTTTATTGAAGCACTATCTCTTCTTTATAAGGCAAGTGATATTGAGGTTCATTTTTGTCTAGTTTATTTATCCTCTATTATGATATTGAGGTTACCCCTATCATAATATGAGAACACATACATAATTATATGGATTTTTCATTTATCATGGCATGAGATTGCCTCTATCATCACATTATGACAATTTAACATTTTTATGAAATTTTATAGTCTAGAATTCACCTTTATATATCTTTATTCTCTTATCTCATGAGATCTCTATACTTCCCTTCATTTCATGTTGCTACCCACTATATGGCACTTGTAGAATTCTTTTTTATTGTTTCTATTTATGGTGGGTAAAATCCCACACTTAACCATAATTTTTAGTAATAAAAAAATATTTTTTCTCAAGTTTTCCTCACCCCTATTCTAGGGTGCAAGGATGACTTGTTTTGGGGGAATGCATTCTTCCAAAGGATCCCTCCTCTTCTTTCACCCCCTTTTCATTACTTTAAAATATTGCGTGTATTGTACATGCTAATATTTTATAAGAGGTATATATTCTATTCGTGTGTTCACCCATACATGCACTCTTTATTGTTAATATGCCCTCTACAATGGTGTTATTTCTATCTTCTATGATACTTTTTCCCCATGTAACATTGATATGCCCCTTGCAACATTACTTATTACTACATCCCTCATGTCATCGTTTATTTTTTGCAATCCTTGTAGTGTTGGTAGCATGTCAAACACCTAGCATAATACAATATGCTATTATGTGTGCTCCTCACAAGTCCTACCTTGGTAGCCTATGGGTCACAAAGCATAGTACAACTTGCTACCCTTTGTTCTGCATATGGATTTCCTTTTATTCTCACAGTCATGTAGCATAATATAGCTTGATAGTTTGTGATCTATGAAGATATTGTGATTTGCATGACCCCTAGTCATATGCTTTGTTTCATATTGATTAATTTTCTATCTATTTTCATATAATCTTTCCTTTAAGCAATCGATCAACTCAATATATTCTTCTCATGATTTAAGAATTCTTAGATATATGTTGTTTCTTTTATTTCATTTGCATTTGCATTCTACTTTAATGGGATGAAGGACAATTCCATGTCTTTTTAGGCAGTCCAACATTTGACAACTATGAAAAATTGTCATTAATGGGTGATCCCACAATAGTGGGTTACACTTTTTGTCCAAACTTGACATTGAAATAAACATTTTAAACTAAATCTTCACTTTTTGACAACTATAGCTACTAAACTGTGAGGAATTTGAAGATGTTGAAAACTAGTGATTTGTGACATTTTCAATGTAGATTCTAAATATATTTTTTTAAAAAATTGGAATTAAATTGCATTTCTTTTTCCATCTCCTTCGAAAACTAGTTTTTATATAGAAAACACCATTATTAAAAAATGATGTTGTTGCATATAGCTTTTTTCTACAAGGGATAAAATTATGATACTTTCAAAGTTAGATTTGTAACACCAATATGTAGTGTTTGCGTTTGGTTTCATAATGTTTTGTTGCATTGTGATTTTATTAAGTTTTGAAGTCGAAGTAATTATAATTTAGACATAGGTGTATGTCATTGCACATAACTTGTTATGCATGTATTAAAATTCATGTTTTTCTATTTTTGTTAGAACATCAATACCTAGTGCATACAAAAAAAAAAAAAATTAATTGATTTACAATTTTTCCTCCTATGTAGAACAAAGAAGTTAGTCTCTATGAAAAACCTATATTTAGTATAGCTAAAATAAAATCATAATAAAATCAAAACATATTAAAACTATACTTGTTGGAAAATTCGTTTTGAGGACTATGATCATGCAACTAGGTTTGTCAAGTTGATTCCATTTTGATCCTCAACCTAAGCCTCGAAAGCCAAAAAGACTTCAAAAAATTGTAAATGGAGGGGGTCAAGTGCAAAATAAGGGGGATCAAATGAGCCCCCCTAAATACCTTTGAATGAAGGGGGGTTCAAGTGAACCCCCTTAAAATAATTAAAAATTTGGCCAACAGGACCTTTGAACGAACCCCTCCATGTTGAGGTGTTTGTTTGAAGAGGGGTGTTCGAGAAAACACGAAAATATGTTCGAGCAAAGATTCTCCTTCATTTAAAGGGACTTAAATTTTATTTTTGGTAACCAACAAATTTTGTTCATGAGAAAAATGTGGGATCACCCTAATAAATCCATGCTACACAAAAGTGACCTAAAGCTCAAGATTTAACCCACATGATATTTTGACTTTATTCTAATCTCAATCTAACTTCTAGAGAGAATATTCATTTTTATCCCTTAAGACATATATTAGAGTGTTAAATTAGTTTCATTCTCCATCTTTGTGCCTAGAATTAAGTGATTTAATTTTTACGTTTACTTTCTAAAATTAACATTATGTTAGTAATTTTATCATTCCCAATTGATTGGTGATTTACTCAAGTTCAATTTATGTTAAATAATTATTTATATTCTTTTAATTAACCTTGATTAACTTTACAAGAAGATTATTTTCCTTTAGAAGTGGATAATGGGTTAATTAGTTAGATTAATTTAGTGTTGTAAGGATAAAATGATTAAATTTACATGAAATATCAAAATTACACCATAATTAAGCCCACGCAACATGATTTAAGTTGGAGACTAATTTGCACAATATGGACTCATTTAAAAAAATATATCCTTTGCTAGAATTTTGCTGCCACATTCTAATATCTATCTGCAATCCATTTCTATCTCTAATTTAATCGTCACAAAATATTTATAAGTCAACAAGAGAAGATCACATCAACAAATTATCATTGCAAAATAGTTGAACACTTTTTTATCCCTTTCCATCTTTTGATACAAATCAAGAAGACTCTACAACCACTACTTCAATCCAGACAACATATCAAATGGTGGTGAAAGGAAAGTATATCAACTTATGTGAATTCTTGTAGGAGTAGGTATTGGAAAATGTATAATATACAATGAAAACACATTAGCAATTATAGATGGAACTTTAATCATTTTTTATATTATTGTTACTGGATTCAATTGTGTGATAGCTTTTGCATCAACATTTCATATTACACTTTGTGATCCATCATTAGGATGAAAGAGTGCATAAGGAGAAGAAAATGGTTAGTTTTAGGCCTAGACTGACTAAAAAGGAGGGAGTGGAAAATAGGAGAGGTTATATGCAAAACCCAAAGTAGGAGTAAAAAAAATGATAAAGAATGTTCAAAATCTAAAAGTAAATCATGATAATAAATTATTAAAACTAAACATTAAAAGGGGGGCATAAAGATTAATGTGATGCCTACCAAAGTATTTGAAAATTAATAAATTAGTATGCAATAATTTAATTGGAAATATGTTTAAAAGTATTGTATAATTAAAACAGTTTATGATAATGTATCTAAGTACATAAGAATATAATAATAAATCTATTTATAAATCTAATAAGTGTAAAGCGGAAAAATCGAACCCTAGTTGTTCTCCCCTCCCCAACTCCAAGGAGAGAGAAGGGAGAGTCACTAGGGTTGATGGTTTTCACTTAGGAGAGACTTTACATTCAAAAGAGGGGTTGAAACCCACAAGATCCAATCCCACGCAATGCAAGATTGGATTCTAAATGAGTTTCAAGGGTTAAGACATCAAGGATACCCTCTTTTGTAAAGAATGTAGATAGAAAGATTGAACTAGGAATGCATGTAAAGTGGGAAATATTCGCTTATAAACAGAGATAGGGATATGGTATGAAGCTGCGGACCTGGAATTAGCAGTAAAATGTCGAGACGGTGTTGTTCTACAAATTTGAGCGAAAGTTGACGGGACGATGGCGCCCGGCGTGCACACGATCCTCCGAAAAATCTGCGAAACGAAGGTGGATCTGTTCATCTCTGCACAAGGATTCCAAATCTTCAATTACAGCCGCGTACCTGCAACCTACACACAAAAAAGAGAGGATGATTGGGGGGTTAGGGATGAGGGGTTTGCCTTTAGGTCAAACCCCGGTTTTGGAATTAACCAAAAAATGAGAATGTTGTAAATGTAAATGTTTGTAATGTAAACAAGTACTGATACCTTGTTGTAAGAATGTTTGTATTCTTACATGCGAAGGTGTAATGTATGTTGTATGTTGTATGTGATCTCCTCTTCAATGGTTGAATCCTTGTCTTGAATGCAACACTTAGCCTTGAATGGAGACTTAGAATGCTCAATTGCTTGAAGGAATGTTTGAATGCTTGAATGCTTGAATGTTTGAATATTGCTTTCGCGCCTTTGCACACATATATCCTCCTCCCTTTTTGAGAGAGGAAATGTAGTTTATATACTTGTCAATTAGGTCTGATAGACTGATTTTACCGACCCTAGGCCGACCTATGAAGATTATTTTCCAATTTGCAAACTTAAAGACCCGAAGCCCCATAAGAGACCGGGCCCAAAATAGGGCCAGGGACCAGGGCGCTGGGCGCCATGGTCCTGGGGGACCAGGGTGTTGGGCGCCCTGTCTTGAAGGACCAGGGCACTGGGCGCCCTGTCCTGAAGGACCAGGGCACTGGGCGCCCTGTCCTGAAGGACCAGGGCACTGGGCGCCATGGTCCCACCTCCCAGGACAGCAGGGTGCAAGGAGGATCAGACCAGGGTGCTGAAAAATGCAGTTTTTGATGTCATGAACAAGTTTCGGGGTCTCCATTCAGGTTCCGTGTTGCATCGCCATCATGAAGACCCAAATGCAGTCGAAATTGCAAGTGTCGCAATTTTAGGACGCTACATTTAGCCCCCACTTTAGCGGGAGTATAAGCGTACGCTCATACTTCCGGTAAAGTACAAGGAAACAACATTGAAAAGCTTTCACCACGTCAAGGAGGCAAGATACACCAAGCCCCTAGTGGACTAAGGATCTTACGACTTCGATTGACAAAGTAAAAGGGAAGATCACGAGGGAGAACCATGACTATGAGTAGTAAGGTTCCCTCACTATGAGTCATGCAAGAAAGATATCAAAAAATTTCAAGGCAAAGCTAAATTTGTCAAGAAATTTTCACGTATCTTGAAGAGATATGAACGGGATGTATGCCCCCCTACGTTAAAGCGATCGCACATGCCTCACCAGGGGTGATTGCTTTAAGGTAGTGATACATATAAGGAATGAGAAAGGAGCACGTTATCACAAGGATTTAGCCCCCAAGTGTGAGATAAGCCCAAGGATAATAGACACAAAACACAAAGCACAAGGTGACTTCGCTTTCCTCGGGGTCAGTATGTTGTATGATAATTCATGTATATCATATGTATGTATGCATAATTGTTCTTCATTCCCCAATCAAGGAAGGTCACCTAGAAGAAGGGAACACATGTGTCTTTTGAGTCAACATGAGAGAGACCAAAAGAGATCTCAATGTTTTGCATCGTCCTCAAGTAGACAACACTAAGGACAACAAATAGAAGAATGAGAATAACACATAGAAGTAACAAAAGAGAGGAGGAGAGAGTCTGCTATGCTAATGAACTAGTCTAGCACGTCATCTACCCCCCGATCTTGCTGATCAATATTTCGGGAAGGTAGGAAACACGCTAGAGGAGGAACATCCAACACAGCAAATGGAGCTATCACAAGATCCAAACAAGGGCTATGTTCATATCCCAAGCCACGGTGTTCTTGTCTAGGAGATAGGATAAGTGCTTTAGAAAATTTGTTAGATAAATGGTTATCAACATCAACATATTCATATTCACTATCAGAATGAACAGGAGTAACATTTTCATCATGAATAACATTTTCATCTATATCATCATCAAGATTTATAAAAATAGGATCTTTAACTCGCACCGGATCAAGACCATCATGCACCTTATGTTTAGGAGATTTCGGCTCAATCGTCGGCTGAGGAGAAAATGGAATAATACTGGCTGAAGGTGTTTTTGGGGATTGCAAAGTTTGAGAAGCAGCTGCCTGAGCTCTAAGACGACGCTTTCGTCGGCGTTCACGTGCAGAACGATTTCGTCTAGTCTTAGTAGGAAGTTGAGAAGATTGAGGAGGAGGAATGTTCTCATCCTTATCACTTGGGTGTTTAGGTTGTGGTCTCTTAGGTTGAATAATAGGAGAAGAGGAAGGTCTCTTCTCTCTATAAGAGGAAGGAGGAGGAACTGCTCCATATAACGGAGGAATATTTGGTTTAGGAAGGAGACCAAGTCCATCATGATGAGGAGGTATAGGTCTACCTTTAGGAAGTTTATTAGATATAGACATAGTCACATCCATAGGGATGGGTTGGGAATCTTCTTGAGGAAAGACATTAGTTTTATCTTTCAAAGGAAGAACTTCCTTCTCAAGAACGATAGGAATGTCAAGTTTGGGTGTTCTAGGTTCACTTAGAGATAGGATCATATCTTTTTTCCACTTTTGATAAGATTTGAAAAGATGATCACTTCGCGGAGGAAGAGATTGGAATTGTTTAGGCCAAAAGTAATCAATGGGAACGCTAGAAGTTCTTTCAGCTGGTTTAAAGAGACTATGATTGACAGTAACAACTTCACCATTATGGGGAAATTTCAAACACTTGTGAATAGGAGAAGCAATAGCTTTCATGGAAGATAGCCAACGATAGCCTAGCTTCACACGAAATTGTTCGGATGATGGAATAATAGCAAAGTCCACATCAAGGGATTTGTTATGGACCTCAATAGGTAATGTAATAGAACCAATTGCAGGAGAAGAAAATGCATCAAATAGTTTCACAACCACATTTGTTTCATCATAGATCACTTGATTCAATTGCAAAGTAAAAAGAAATTCTTCAGTAATGACATTAACCATACAAGAAGGATCAATAAGCACTCCACGACAAGGTGTATTCTTGACTTTTGCAACTATATATAAAGGACCATCAGGTGCCCTGATAGTTTCACTAGAATCAAAGGTGATGGAAGGTTCTTTAGGGATTTTCTGCTGCTCTACAAAGTTAATCACATTCGGAGTCATGGACACAAGATCATCAGGTGAGACAGAGGAATCAGTAGTATCAATCGCATTAGAGGTATGAGAAGGTAATGGATCAGTAAAAATCTGAAGATTTTGGTTAGGAGGAGCTACAGATGTGTTGCCTTTATCATTCACACCAGAAACAGAGATAGTATTATTATCAATCAAATCTTGAATTTTACCCTTTAAAGCAAAACATTTTTCAGTATCATGCCCAGGATGACGATGAAATTGACAAAAAGATTTGTTATCAAAATAGGGTGAATTAATCTTTGCAGGGTCTATTTGCCTTATAGGAGGAAGAGTAAGCACATTTTGTTCCAATAACTTATTCATAATACTATGCAATGATTCATTCAAAGGAGTGAACTTTCTTTCTTTCTTGAAAAACTTAGAAATAGGAGGCACACTTGATGTCGCATTCACATTGTTGTTGATGATGTTTTCATTGAATTTAATGGACTCTCTGTTCAGTTTAAACTTCCCAAATGGTTGTTGACTACTATCACCCTTATCACTCGGAGCCATAGGATTTGCTTGTTCCATTTGACTCACAGTCAGTTGATAATTGTGAAGAGTTGCGCACAACTGTTGGAAAGAAGTAAACTCAGAAAACAGGAGTTTTTCTCTAATATCTTTTTGTAAATTAGAAATAAAGATTCTTTGAATGTCATTGTCAGGCACTGGAAAAGAAATTTGAGCATACAAATGCTTATATCTACCAATGAAATCAGTCACTTTTTCTTTAACACCTTGTTTACAATGCATTAAATCAATCAAAGTAACTTTAGGACTTATATTGTTTTGAAATTGTTGAATGAAAGCATTTGCAAGTTGTTCAAAAGAAGAAATAGAATAGGAAGGCAACGAGCAATACCATTGTAGGGCTTTGTCTCTTAATGTTCTAGTAAACAGTTTTGCAAGCAACCTTTGGTCATAAGCAAAATCAGTACATATTGTTTGAAAAGTCTTAACATGTGTTAGAGGATCACCCTTACCATTATAAAGCTCCAAATGCGGGATTTCAACATGTTTGGGGGGGATAGCTCGAACAATGTCAAGAGAAAGTGGGCTCGCAACATCAAATGTGGGCACACTAAACTTAGATTGATTCATAGAGGCAATTTGTTGCTGTAAAGAAGAGACAGTTTGTGCAAGATTGTTAATGGTCGCTTCAGTCAAAGAGTTCATATTAGACGTGTTAGATTGTGATGGAGGTGTTATGTTATTGAAAGAAGGTAGAGAGTAAGGTGGTGGGACACTATGATAGTTAGTCATAGGAGATGATTGGACAGGAGGAACACTACAAGGAGGAATGGAAGGGTTAAATGAATTGCCCCCTTGCGTCATGTTTATTTGTGGAGATATAATAGGGACACTCATTGAAGGAATGAATGAAGAAGTCGGATTGAATGAAGGAAGAGGGTTGATTGAAGAAGAAGGATTGCCCCCATGACTGGTGATCATAGGGGGAATATCTTGTGTTGAAGTAGTCATTATGTTTGATGTAAAAGTAGGTATACTAGCAATAGGAGTTGTCGAAGGAATAGAATGATTGACTTGAGTAGGAGGTTGTGTATAACCTAAGGTTTCGGCACAACTTTTCATAGGCATCACATTCGAATCCACAATGTGTGCAATACCACGCAAAATATCAATTCCATTCTTATCACTTTGAACCATACGTTTTAGACCCTCAATTAATGAAAGAGCTTCGCTATCGGGGTATTCTTGAGACATCCATTGTCGAAAATCATCAAATTGGTTATCCAATTTCGAAAGTTGTTCTACAGAAACCTCATGGAGAGCTTCTTCATCGTTAAGAGGATTACCCATGTCCTCATTAAAGAGGCCATTCAAATTAGGTTCCATCTCCTCGGTAATTAAACCTTGGAAAGACTTAATTCTAAGGCTTCGTCTAACGGGAATAGTGTAAGTAGGACTTATTGTTGTAAAACTCATGCACTAAAGAAAGAGAGAAGATTTTGAATTTTAGAGGTAGCAAATTTCAATAAAATCAGCCAATCTCCTAGATTTAAGCTGTAAAATGCAATCAGGACAATCTCCCAAAATTTCGGAAAAAATGTCCGGGACCGTGGTGAACGGAGTGCACACGGTCCTCACAACTTTTTTCGAAATTTTCAGGGATGAAAGTTATGATGATTTTAAAGCTAATCTGAAAAAATTGAGTGATTTTACGATCTGTAGATAGGTCAAATTAAAGTTGCAATCTCAAAATTGAACCCTACCAAGATTGTTGAAAAATGTAAAATTTGAATTTTGAAAAAGAGAGGGAAACTGAAATTTTGAATTTTATGATTTTAGAGGGAATGCTGAAAGCAATGCAGGCTTTGAAATTTAGAATTTGACTCGATTTCATGCAAAGTTCGTATTTTGAAAATGGAAATCAAGGTTGTTGCAAAACACTTAATTTCAAAAGTCACAAATTGCAAGAATTTGAATAAGGCACTGAAATTTCGAATGAATGCTAACACACTTTTCAGATTTAGGACTGTAAGAAACACAATTTTGATATGAATTTCAATTTCAACAATTTTTGAATGATTAGAAGCTTCAATCCAAGCAATCGCTAGACCAACTTTGACTTTAATTTTGAAAGTGTTAGAATTGATAAAATCAGCCAAAATTCTGGATTTTAGCAGAAAAATACAGTAAGATCTAGCTCCCGAAATTTCAGAAAAAATATTGGGGACGATGGCGCTCGGGGTGCACACGGTCCTCACAACTTTTTTCCAAATTTTCAAGGATGAAAGATATTGTGATTTTATTGCGGAATCCAAAGTTACAGCCGATTTGGAGGTGTTTTGATCAGTGAAATTATCAGTCAAAGGTTGAATCAAGGAGGTTTTAAAAATTAGGGTTTTGACACTTAACCACTTAATTTTCAAAATTAAAGCACAAATATGAATTGACAATTTGCAATAGAAGGGTAGATCTGAAACAAGCATTAACCATTAAACGTTTCACAAGTTTAATTACTTAAAAAGAAAATTTTAGGGTTTTTTATGCAATTAGCCTCTAAAATTTGCAAAAGATCAAACATGGAAATGTAATTAAGGAAGCAAATTTTTCAGATCTAACCATGAATAATCAGAATGAGGATGTTCACGTCGGGTTCACCAAAATGTAAAGCGGAAAAATCAAACCTTGGTTGTTCTCCCCTCCCCAACTCCAAGGAGAGAGAAGGGAGAGTCACTAGGGTTGATGGTTTTCACTTAGGAGAGACTTTACATTCAAAAGAGGGATTGAAACCCACAAGATCCAATCCCACGCAATGCAAGATTGGATTCTAAATGAGTTTCAAGGGTTAAGACATCAAGGATACCCTCTTTTGTAAAGAATGTAGATAGAAAGATTGAACTAGGAATGCATGTAAAGTGGGAAATATTCGCTTATAAACAGAGATAGGGATATGGTATGAAGCTGCGGACCTGGAATTAGCAGTAAAATGTCGAGACGGTGCTATTCTGCAAATTTGAGCGAAAGTTGACGGGACGATGGCGCCCGGCGTGCACACGGTCCTCCGAAAAATCCGCGAAATGAAGGTGGATCTGTTCGTCTCTGCACAAGGATTCCAGATCTTCAATTACAGCCGCGTACCTGCAACCTACACACAAAAAAGAGAGGACGATTGGGGGGTTAGGGATGAGGGGTTTGCCTTTAGGTCAAACCCCGGTTTTGGAATTAACCAAGAAATGAGAATGCTGTAAATGTAAATGTTTGTAATGTAAACAAGTACTGATACCTTGTTGTAAGAATGTTTGTATTCTTACATGCGAAGGTGTAATGTATGTTGTATGTTGTATGTGATCTCCTCTTCAATGGTTGAATCCTTGTCTTGAATGCAACACTTAGCCTTGAATGGAGACTTAGAATGCTCAATTGCTTGAAGGAATGCTTGAATGCTTGAATGTTTGAATATTGTTTTCGCGCCTTTGCACACATATATCCTCCTCCCTTTTTGAGAGAGGAAATGTATTTTATATACTTGTCAATTAGGGCTGATAGACTGATTTTACCGACCTTAGGCCGACCTAGGAAGATTATTTTCCAATTTGCAAACTTAAAGACCCGAAGCCCCATAAGAGACCGGGCCCAAAATAGGGCCAGGGACCAGGGCGCTGGGTGCCATGGTCCTGGGGGACCAGGGCACTGGGCGCCATGGTCCCACCTCCCGGGACAGCAGGGTGCAAGGAGGATCAGGCCAGGGTGCTGAAAAATGCAGTTTTTGATGTCATGAACAAGTTTCGGGGTCTCCATTCAGGTTCCGTGTTGCATCGCCATCGTGAAGACCCAAATGCAGTCGAAATTGCAAGTGTCGCAATTTTAGGACGCTACAATAAGACACACAAGATGGATAATGTAGAGAAGAAAAGGAAGAAACAAAAGCAATATGATAAATTCAAACTTGCAATTTAGTGAGACATTGAAGCACTTATGAAAATAAGTGTAGATAAGAAAGGGAAGAAACAAAGCAATATGATAAACAAAAACCAATCCAAGCATCAAACATAAAATTTGAAAAGGAAATGTGCAAAGAAAAAATATATAAGATGGAAAATACACACTACCCAAACTTCAACCACCAAAGATACAAGAAATTGAAAAATAATATATTATGGATGTTGACCTCTTCACCAATGTACTAAAAAAGAAATGAATGCTTCAATAAACAAGAGGCACATTTGCGTCATGTACCTACCATAATTTTTTGTACTCAAGTAAATTGTAGTCATAATATTTAAATTTTGACATCTTTAAACAATAATTATAGTAATAATATAATAAATATTCTTGACAAATAGTATTGAGGAAAGTATAGCCTTGGAGCATCCATATTTAAATGTTAAACCATAATAAATATCATTATGGTAATATAAATTTTTTGATTGACATTGAACCCCTTATAGAAAGCTACTCTGTTAATTTGCTTGAAAACAAAAACATTAAAAAATTTTAATAGCATTGAAACCTTATTAGCAACCTAATCCCCGAAGTCAGTAATAGACCTTCAAGCTCAGAAACGGAAGAAAACTTTATCTCTACTTGTGAATAAATATCCTTGAGTTTCAAAGTAGCTATGTTATTGTAAATCAAGCTTTCTTCCGGTGAGGAGTTCTCCTTACTAATATTTTTCTTGAACATCTATCTAGAGCACACAACAAATTAGATTTAAAAAGACTAGAGAAAATATTCTCCATTTAAATCATTATAGAGCTATACAAATCCACAAACAATTTTCTCAAACAATCTACAAGCTCAAAAATAAGTGGTACGTATAGATCAGTCCATAGGTTTTTCCAACTACAAGAGAATTATTAGAAGATAAGCTTTCATGGTTAAAAGACCAATCAACAATCTATGATCACAAATTTGTAATTGAAACAAACAAAATATTAGTAATCAATCAAGACACAACAATAGGTAAAACAAATCATAAGATAGCCTACAATCAACAAGGGATAACAAAATAATTACATCTGTACTGTTTCAAAATACTAATTATTAAAGTGCTTAAATCCAGAGCTTAAATAAAAATTACTTATTTTGGGGAAACTTTGTCTCCTTGTCTGAAACAACGGTGGACTTCTTAGGGAGGAGAACATGGTGAATGTTAAGGAGAACATCACCATGGGAAACGATCATTCCGCCCAACAATTCTCCCAATTATTCATCATTCCTGGCAGCAAGAAGGATATGCCTGAGAATGATATTGTTCTTCGCGTTATCCCTAGCGGCATTACCAGCAATCTCCAACACTTCTATAGCTGGGTATTCCATCACAATGGCTATATAAATGGGGGCACCAAACCCAACTCTTTTAGCATATCTACCCTTAAGATATCTGGCCACTCTTCCCATGGGAAATTGCACATTCAATCCACATTCAATGGAAAAAGATGTTTCTGGATTTTTGGAGATTGCTAAAACAAGCGGTTGCACCTCATTGGGTTTCTTTGCCTTTGTATTTATGAAATAAGATTTTTGAAAATTTCGTATAGAACTTTAGAAATAAATATTTGCTTCTGAAAAAGGAAGAAAATTAATGGATAAGATGTTTCTAGATTTTTGTAGATTGCTAAAACAAGTGGTTGCATCTCATTGGGTCTCTTTGCCTTGTACTTATGAAGATAAAATTTCTGAAGAATTCTGAAAAAGCTACAAAAATAAATATTCTGAAATTATAAAAGGTAGTTATAATTTTATTATTTCAAAATTATTAGTTGGTTCCAAAAAAACAAATGGCCCACCTATCATTATGTCAAGCTATTGAAGACTATTTCGGTAATGCCCTGCCAGGAACCCTAAAAGAAAACAACACAACTAGGCAACTAAAGGGTGAAATAATTTATTTTTTTAAGATTAAGTGCATTAATTATAACAATTGCACGTTTAATAACACAGCGGAAGTCTAACACATGATTTGCTAAGGGTTACCAACGAAGATTAATTCTCAGATTATATTAACACCACGGTTAATCCAATTGTCCATTTAATTAGGTAAATTAAATGTTTATGATTAAAACTACACATACATCTAAATTCCAAAATGAAAGAATCAAAGTATTCCATGCATTCAATTTATCCATAAATAATTTATCCATAAGATCAAAGCAACTTAATTTAACATACATTCTACTGACATAATATCACAATATCCATAAATACATGGCTTCCAAAAAATACCACGGAATCCAAAGTTACAATATCAAGGTTACATAAAAGTCTGATACAATGACTACAAGGTCTCAACTGAACAATGATCATGAACAAGAGCTGGTACATGAACCACGAACCAAGAAACACCAGCGAAGCCTTTCCTCGCCTGAAGATACAATCCAGAACATCAGATGGGAAGTGGCACTACCACTTGACCACGTGATCCCGAAATGGAACCACCCCACCGTGCTAGGAGATAGTAGAAAACCCTCAAGCAAGCAAAATAAGACAAGTACGAAAGAACTACATGACTTCGCAAACATCCATGTGACTCAACTCACAAAACACTAGTGACTCTAAGGAGAGAGTGTCATCGCATAGCTTAAGATGGATACCATGGTACAACCTCCATAGGTCCCGGCTCACTGTCCTGGTAACCTCTCCCGAACCTCCGGTTCCAACTAAGTCTCATGCGGACCCTACCAATCCTTTCGTGAAGACAAGGTGGTAAGTTTGCCATTCCATGCCTTCTCGTAACATTATGAGCCATGTACTAGCACTTCACCTATGCACGAGGTACATTATCTTAATTAATATTTATTCCACCCCTCCCAAATCAATTATTAGGTTATCACCTTTTAACTGACTTTCGACGGGTTATCCTGTCATCCACTTCGGGCACGGCCCCCGCTCGAAAGTCAGTCTCTCTCATAGGACACTAACAAGAAAGGTCTCTCTATGAGAACTATATGGCGAAACAGACAGCCATAACTAATCCTGACAAACCACAGGTGAAGGATACACAATCACTAACTCGGGATTGACCATTTGGAACAAAACATAAAATGGCTCAAATCAACAAGGTTACACAACAACACCTGACCAAGGAGATATAACAACATAACACATAATGACAACTCAACCAGAATTGCAACAATATTAAGCTTGACTGCAAATACCATTTACACAAGATCATAATACAGACAATCTTTTCTTTAAACAACCAATAGCATAAATAACTTGCAATTAAAGATATTTCAGAAAAATAAGAATTACAACTATATTAATACAAATAAATCAATTTTGTCATTTGTCCAATAAGGTTTAAATCAAGCACATAAAAATTAACCCCCTAATTATATGCTCATGATTAATTTTCAATTAAATCCGATTAGCTTATACCAATAATCTAAATTAAATTTCAAATTAAAAATATATATATCAATATAATAAAATTACATAAATATGTATACTCATCGAATATAATATCATATAATTATATCACATATAAAAATATATAATAAAATGAAGATTTAATTTTACAATAACTTTTTATTTCCAAAATAACACAATAAACCGACAACTCTCTCTCTCTCTCTCTCTCTCTCTCTCTCTCTCTCTCTCTCTCTCTCTCTCTCTCTATATCTCTATATATATATATAAACATATATATATAAATATAAATACATAATATTATTATTATTTTCGGTGGGCAAACAAATGAGGAAGGCATTGTTTTTAATTTGTTTCGACAGCCCCTCCCTTGCTACCACCGGGTAGGGGTATCGCTGCTACCTTTCGGTAGCATTGCTACCGTGGGGTAGGAGGCTACCACCTCCCCCAATGCAACATTAAAAAAAAAATTATATATAGAACAAAATGTTAGAGTAATTGGGTCTTTACTTGATTAATTAAACATTATTTGTTTAATTTTTTAAGTTTCCAATTATCTTTTTACACTTAAGCTAACATTAGGTGCATATAATTAATTATTTTAATTAATTATTATGTGCAAACCTAGGGTTTTCCCTTTTTAGGGTTTCTTGACCTATTAGAGGTTACTTTTTCTTTTCATTGTATTATCTTTTCAATATACATTTTTTTGGTGAATTGGAGCTCTCTTTTTTGGAGAATATTTTTCCTGTGTTTTCTTTGTTCTTCAGATTTTGCTTCATTGCTTCTCCTTGTAACAGGTTATTCGGCTTGCAGAAGATCTTCAAGCTACTGTGGGGTTGTATTTCTCAACTCCTATATGGTATCAGAGCTCAGATCTGTAGCTACCTGTTCCTGTTTTTTGAGAATTTTGCATTTGAAGCAGATCTGGGGTTTCAGGCATTTTTGTGTGCTTAGGGTTAAGTTTTTTTTTCTGAGCACTTTGGGCCTAAACGGACCTCACCATCGTGCTCAGAAGACCCAAAAACCCCTATAGTCATATAAAATTTGTCCATTTTTGACCCCTGAGCATCTGGGTGATTTTTTTTCTCCAAGCCCGGTCGTACGACCCTGGCACGCAAATTGAGAAGAAAAAAATTGCCTTTTTACGGCATGCTGGCCGAATTGTTTTGATTTTCAAAAAAAAAAATTTACAAAAAAATCAAACAACTCAAAAAAAAGGCATTCAAAAAAAAAAAAAAAAATTTAACAAAGCCAATTTTTTAGGGTACCGGACCTGACAGTCCGGCGCCGTACGGACCTGTCAAGCCGGCCCCACCTAGTGCCACAGGCCTCCGGCTCCGGCTACGGCTCCCGCCGATGACTTTCCCTCCGTGCTGGCTATTGCTCCCGCCGCCCGTGAAGTCCACGCCGCTAGCCAAGCTCCGTCTCCCGCCGGCGACTTTCTCGCCGCTCCCACCCCGCCTGCACGCCACCACCGTCGGGTCGCGCCTCCTCCGCCCAGCTCCTGCGCCACCTCCGCCCGAGCGCCACCTCCGCCCAGAGCACCACCAACCCCTCCTCTCTAGTCTTTTTGAGAGGTGGTTGGTTTTTTGGGCCTAGATCGTGCATCCAGAGTCGGATTTTGGCGAACGAATAAGCGTTGGAAAGGTGATTCCGAGCCGGACCTCGTGGTGGTGGATTTTTTTCCTGGATCTGTTGTTTGACTATGGTTTTTATCAGTCAAATTTGGGCTTCTTTTTTGCACTTTCGGGGCCATAGAATGGACAAACGGACTCCGTTTTTCGAAAACAAATAGGCATTGGAAAGCTCTCAGCATGCTCAATTCAAATTTGTGATTTTTTCTCAAAATTTTCACCAGGTACATGAGATATCAGTTTGAAGTTTTTTTGCTTATGCACTACTTCCTTCTCATTACTATGTACTAGGGTTTGGGTTTCTCCATTGTGGGGGGGTGTTTTTTTCTCACTTTCTGTCATTTATATCAGAAATCAGGAACACCTAAACTCTCAAAACAAACAAACCCTTCTGCATCTTCTGTCTATTTTGAAAGATCACATAATAAAATCAACCAACAAGCAGGTTCAGGTGCAGAGTTTTTTCTTTGTTCTCATGGCAGATCCTTTAGTTGAGTTGTTGACTTCACACAACTATCACACCTGGAAGCCCCGCATCACAAGGCTTCTCAGGTCACGAGGGTTGTGGGCTACTTTGGATGAGGTTCAGCCAGACCTTCACCGTCCTTATGAGGTTCTTATGTACCGGAACAAGCTGGATGAGGCCATGGGTTTGATCGCTTTGCATGTCTCCGACAGTCTTCTGTTTCACCTTGATGAGTTGCTTACTCCTCGGGATATGTGGTTGAAGTTTGATTCTCTCTTCGAGAGGGTCAATGGGATTCGGGCATTACAGATTGAGGCAGAGTTGACTTCATTGTTACCTGATACCTTTCCCACTATTGAGGATTTTTTGAACAAATTCAAGACTACCAGATCTGTTCTTCAGGGATGTGGAAAGAACAAGACTGATACAGAGTGCATTCATTTGATTCTTTCGAAGCTTTAGGGTCCCTTTTAGTTTTTTGCCTCTGCTTTCTACTCCACCATGGATGGTTTGGGTACTAATTTCACCATGCCTAGCTTTGATGTCTTTTGTGAGCACTTGTCTCGTGAGCAGTCTCATCTTTCTCAGTTGGATACACTCTCAGGCTCCAAGAACAAAGCATTGGTTGCTCAGTCCTCTAAGGAGAAGGACAAACAGAAGCAGAAACCGAAGCCAAAAAAGCCTTCTGCAGGTAGTGAGAATTCCTCCAAGCCTGCTCCTAAGTCTAATTCAAAACCAGTTCCTCCCAAACAAGGGAAATCTTCACAGTCCGGTGAGTCTTCCTCCAAGACTAAGAAGAAATCATCAGACACTTGCAGTTTTTGTGGAAAGGACGGACATCCAGTTTCCAGGTGTTGGAAACGATTAGAGGCTTTAGAGGAAGCCATGCAGCAGAATCACATTTCCTCACCTCAGGTGTCTTCTCCTTCCACAGGGAAAGGTCATGCTCTCACTGCTAGAGCTTCGACCTCTGGGTCCACTTGGATTCTAGATTCTGATGCTTCTCACCATATGACACACACTCAGCAGTTGGTTACTTCTCTTGCCTCTTGTGGTATTTCACAGATTGTAGTGGGTGACTCAGTTCAGCTTTCCGTCTTGGGTTCAGGTTCTGTCTCTTTGGATGGGGGTACTCTACAGGATGTTCTAGTTGTCCTTGACATCTCGACGAACCTCCTGTCCATTTATCAGATTTGCCACTCTGGCTCTGGTAAGACAGTTGAGTTCTCACCACATGATGTGGTTATTCGGGACCTCCATGACCCTGATTTGGTTGTGGCTTCTGGTAGTGTGGATTTTGCATCTCGTCTCTACAAATTTGATGAATTTGAGCCCTCTTCGGATACAGGTTCATCTCTCATAGCACATGCAGATTCAGTGAGTAAGCTTTGGCATGACCGATTGAGCCATATCAATTACAGATATCTTCAGCAGATGAGTACACAGGCACTTGTTCTTGGGCTCCCACAGATTTCCTACACTGATGGTGTTTGTCATGGTTGTGTTCTTGGCAAGCATCACAGAGATCCCTTTCCGAAGGGGAGAGCCTCTCGTGCTTTGGCACCCTTGGAGTTGGTTCACAGTGATCTCATGTCATTTCCCACTCCTTCTTTTTCAGGGGCCAAGTATGTACTCACGTTTATTGATGACTTCTCTAGACGCACATGGGTGTACTTTCTTAAGTACAAGTCTGATGTCTTTGATTCATTTCGAATCTTCAAGACATTTGTAGAGAAGTAGTTTGGTTGTTCTATTCGGTGGATACGTACAGATAATGGGGGGGAGTATGTGAATCAGGATTTCAGAGATTTTTGCACTGAGCATGGTTTGCAACATCAGTTTACTATTCCCTACACCCCTCAGCAGAATGGTGTCGCTAAACGCAAGAACAGAACTTTACAAGAGATGGTGAATTGTATGATTCAGTCCAGGTCCATGGATTCTTCTTTTTGGGTTGAGGCAATCAATTGTGCCAACTATATTCAAAATCGAATGCCTCACAAGGCTATTCGACATATGACTCCTGAGGAGGCTTGGTCTCATGACAAGCCTGATGTTTCTTTTTTTCGGGTATTTGGTAGTGAGGCATGGGCCTTTATTCCTGATGCTCAGAGGAAAGCCATGGAGCGGAAGAGCCGACCACTCATTTTTGTTGGCTACTGTGAGGATGTTAAGGCATACAGGTTGTTTGATCCTGATTCTAGAGAGGTCCTGTTTAGACGAGATGTTCAGTTTGATGAGCGTCTCCTCACAGTGGATACCCCGACTCCAATGTCTACTCCTCTGCCTACTCCGGCCACTGCACCACTTCAGGATCTTTTTGAGGATGATTCTGATGATGGTGTTGATGATCCACCATCCCCACCTCCACCTGCTCCACCTCAGATGCCCAAGTGGGCTCACCTTACTGTTGCAGCGGCAGGTCCTCTAGCTGGTGACCCTTCACATACTCGTCGCACTCGTTCTCACACAGTGGGTTCTAGTCTTTTGAGTCTTTCTATTTCAGATGATCCTCAGAAGTTTTCAAAGGCGACAGGTCACCCTGAGTGGGATTGTGCTATGGAGGAGGAGTATTCTTCTTTGATGAGGAATCATACATGGGATCTCTGTCCTCTTCCTAAGGGCAGAAAGATGGTTAGGTGTCGCTGGTTGTATCGCACTAAATATGTTGTTGATGGTTCCATTGATAAGTACAAGGCACGTCTTGTTGCGAAGGGTTTTTCACAGGTTGAGGGTATTGATTACTCTGAGACATTTGCCCCTATCGCCAAGAAGAATTCCATTCGCTTTGTACTCTCTCTTGCAGCTTCTCAGCGTTGGCCTATTTTTCAGATGGATGTGAAGAGTGCCTTCTTGCACGGGGATCTACATGAGGAAATCTACATGGAACAATCTCAGGGATTTGTGCAGGATAGTTCTTTGGTTTGCAGACTTCGGCGTTCATTGTATGGTCTCAAACAGGCCCCTCGAGCTTGGTATGAGAAGATGGACTCTTTCTTGCTCTCCATTGGGTTCTCCCGTAGTCATTTTGATCACACCGTCTACATTCAGCTTCTTCAGGGTGACATTTTGATTCTTGTGCTATATGTTGATGATCTTCTCATCACGAGTAGCTCATCCTCTATAATTTAGCATATTCAGCGTGCCTTGATGGATCAGTTTGAGATGATAGATCTCGGTCTCTTGCACTATTTCCTTGGTCTTCAGGTGATTCAGTCTTTTGATGGGATCTCTCTCTACTAGCAGAAGTATGCTCTTGACATGCTTCAGTGCTTTGGCATGCTTGATTGCAAGCATGCTCCCACACCATTTCAGTCAGGGGTTGTTTTGACCACAGCTTGTCCCACTCCTTTAGTCGATTCTACACTTTATAGGCAGTTGGTTGGCAGTTTGTTGTACCTGACTCACACTCGTCCTGATATTTCCTTTGCGGTTGGTCTTGTCTCTCGATTCTCCCATGATCCTCATGAGAGTCATTGGCAAGCTGCCAAACGTATTCTGAGGTACATTCAGGGCACTAGTTCTCATGGCATTCATTATACATTAGGGGAACCTCACATTGTTGGCTACACTAACTCAGATTGGACTGGTGATGTCACTGATCGGAAGTCTACTTCCGACTTTGTTTTCTGTCTTGTCTCTAGTCCTATCACATGGTCTTGCAAGAAGCAGACTGCTCATGCATTATCATCTACAGAGGCTGAGTACCGCTCTGTTGTGCTCGCTAGTCAGGAGATCTTATGGCTTCGACAGTTGATGACTGAGTTTGGTTTTCCTCCTGATAGTCCCACTGTTCTTTGGTGTGACAATCAGAGTGCTATTCATATTTCTCACAACCCGGTAGAGCATCAGCGGACGAAGCACATTGAGCTTCACATGCATTTCATCTGTCAGTTGATTCAGGATGGTGTTCTCATTCTGGAGTACATTTCCACTTCTAAGCAGGTTGCAGACATCTTCACGAAACCTTTTGCATCGCCGCGCTATCTTCAGTTGCGCTCTATGCTTGGGGTGAAGGAAGTTGTCCTTGGGGGGTCTTTATGAGGCCTTCCTTCCTTCTTCTTCTTTCAGCATGTTCTTTTATCTCTTTTTGGAGAGGAGTTTTTTCCCATTGGGTTTTCTCCTTTGTCTCTGTTTCATAGAGATTTCATTGTATTTGGGTACCTGATCAGGCCTTGTTGTCGGGACCCATCTTTCATGCTTTCAGTAGTTGTTCTAAGTTTTAGCTTCTCCCTAAGTCTAGCTTAAGGGGGGGTGTTAAATTAATTAGGTCTTTACTTGATTAATTAAACATTATTTGTTTAATTCTTTAAGTTCCCAATTATCTTTTTACACTTAAGCTAACATTAGGTGCATATAATTAATTATTTTAATTAATTATTATGTGCAAACCTAGGGTTTTCCCTTTTTAGGGTTTCTTGACCTATTAGAGGTTACTTTTTCTTTTCATTGTATTATCCTTTCAATATACATTTTTCTGGTGAATTGGAGCTCTCTTTTTTGGAGAATATTTTTCCTGTGTTTTACTTGTTCTTCATATTTTGCTTCATTGCTTCTCCTTGTAACAGGTTATTCGGCTTGCAGAAGATCTTCAGGCTACTGTGGGGTTGTATTTCTCAACTCCTATACAGAATTAATCAAACAGGATATGACAAACATCTTAACACACACATCATTCAGAAGATAGAAGGAATAGAAATATTTTCTTTAAAATAAACAATCAACAGAAGCCACCCAACTTGGTATAGCTTTCCTGGAAGAAATTTGTAGAAGAGAACCAATCCTTCAACAAGCTTCCAAATAAATTTCTCTTCACCTAAATCCTTCACCTGTTTCCTGTCTTCCCCCAAAATAAAGACCTATTCCCCTTTTTAAACTAAAATTCTAGGTTGAATATATTTTTCCCAAAAACCTAAATTTAGTAATAAAAGCAATTTTATTTTCTTTTTCTAATTTTCTAACCAAGGATAAGTTAACATGCAATAATTAAAAATCATTTTTCTTTCTTTTCTTTTCTCATGCAGATAACTAATTTCCTAAATAAAGAAATTAAAGCAATACTTTAATTCTAATTAATTTTTTATTCATTTATTAATTTATTTATTCTTTTATTTATTTAAAATTCTAGGAAACAATAAATGAAATTAATTTAATTTATTTTTCACTAAAATTTAACTAAAATATATTTCTAACATCATGCAGCTTGCAACTTAATTTAATAACTTCTTTTAATTAACTAAATTTATAATCTCAAAGCATAAAATACATAATTCAATAATACCAACTATGAGATAACTCCATAAATTTATTTAATTAATTAATTAAAACCACTAAACACACAAACTGAGCAAACCTCAAGCAAATACTCATAAAAAGATCAAACAATAAAATACGAAGGCCGAACAAACTGACAGGACGACCAACTGACGACACTCACAAGAGTGTAACTGAGTAAAATAGGGTCAACTACTACCTCGTCCACTTCCATCGGACAAATATAAGGCACGCTCAGACCTGTGAATTCAGATGGAGACGATACCTCGTACCTACCTGGTACTTGTACCTGCAAAATCCTGCATCATTGAACCACACATGCATATACACAATATAGAAAACACGGCATACACACCGATGAAGGAGAATCGCGACATTCCCTATCTCAGCGGAATGAGTGAAGGAAAATCGTCCCCTTGCATCCAATACACTCGCAGACACGCAACATATAATTACACATTGCATAGATAAAGTAAAGTGTCAGTACATAGCAATAATCCATAAAATACCATAATTCACAAGTACTGAAATACTGCAAATAAATTATGCATCTCATATTCAGATAAAACATAAAATAATGTCATATAAGTCCGAATAACACATCATGGTAATATATCCATTGAAAGTAAACAATAATAAAAATATGAGTCTAATGAGTTCAAACGAGTAGGGGTACTACAATTTCTACATGGTAACATTATTGTCCACATTTAAATATTAATCAATAGTACTATAAAAATACATAAATTTTTTGACAAAACAATTCAAGTTGGCATCATCTTAATAATACTATACACTGCTATTAGCCAATAGAAACACAAATATAAGAAATTTATAGATTTTAAATAAATAAATATTATAAAAAAAAAGTTAACATATTTACAATCAAATGAACTAAAAAAAATTAAACAATAATTAAATTTATTGTGAGCTCCACTATCTTAGATAGAATAGTGAAAAAAATTTAAGGGCATCTAACCTCGTATATTAGAGCATTATAATATTTTCAAACAAGAGAAAAATTAACATAATTATAAAAAATGGAGTTAAGATAAACGGTGGATATAATCATGACATGGAGAGAAGAAGCCAAAACAAAGATCCAATAGGAGACTATAGTGGTAACAAAAAGAGATTTGGTAGTGTTTATAGAGGAAGAAACAAAGATAAAGAAGAGCAATAGGATCCACCTACATGTCTAGTATGGTCAACCTTCTCTACGCCCACATCACCCATGATGCTAATAATAATGCAAGTCGATGTTTTCCCCCGTTTTAGCTCAGATAAATACTTTCATTACAATTTTAATATTCTTTGTAAGGTGCCGGAAAAAGGGGTGATCCTGTCAGCTGTAGAATGGTGTTGAGAAATGGAATAATTTACTCCTAGTCATGTTTGCCTCTTTTTCACATTATGTCCACATCATCTCTCATTTTCATTTGCGCGTCTCAGTCTTCCGCAAAGTTATGTATAGCATGTCATTCTCATCATTAAAGTTAGGCAGACTGTCCGCAATCCATAATAACTCGTGAGGAACCTGCCCCTGCAACGCATATATTTTTCTAGAATTAGCCTACTTCTCTGACCACAGTTTTAGCTGCTATTTGCATATATTCCCCTGTTTCCCATGAGAAATATAAATTGATTAAAATTTCAATTCTCTTTCTAAGGCGCCGGAAGAATGGGTGATCTTATCAGCTCTGGAATGATTGGTTACGCCATTCAATTGCTTGGAAATCAGATTCTTCGTCATATCCATGTTGCCATCCGATGCAAGAAAGAGTTGGATGAGCTCAAGCTTCTGCTTCTCAAAATTAAAGCAATGAATGTGGAATTGCAGGAGTGAGTACATCCCCTCACCATCCTTTGCCCTCCACAGTCAACAGTTGGTTGAAGGACTTGAACGCTCTTCTGGATGAAGCATATGATTTGGCCCAGCACTGCACAGTACCCTCACACTCTCGTCTCCTTTCTCGTTATAGAATGAGCAGAAAGATCAGGCAACTCACTGAAAATGTAGAAAAGCATTTAGCCTCTACGCCTCTCGTAGCTTTGCTACAACAACTGGCCAATCGGCAAGTTCTTCAACAGATTAATGAGAGGGTGAATTCTCTTAATCCGCCTACTCCACTACTTGCCGGCAGTGGCACATCTGGAGATCACTTTCCGTCCACTTCTTCAGCCACTTCCAATCAGAAGTATATTGAGGAGGCGCTCATTGTTGGACAAGAAGATTCTGCATCAAACACACTTGTGGAGCTCATTCATTCATACCAGCACAAAAAATTGTCAAGATTCGGCCTAGTTGGGAAGGGGGGGGCCGGTAAGACTCTGTTACTAAAACGAGTCTTCAACAATGACCAGGTACAGAGTCTCTTTGCAAAGGCTTGATGCTTTGGTTTACTGTTTCACAAAATCCATCTTTAAATGCTCTTAGAAGCGATCTTGTGAAACAAATCGCTGTTAAAGTAGATGGAAGATTGCAGAGTAGAGAAGAGGACCATGTGAAAACTTGGTTGCATCAAAGCATGGCAAGACACAAGTTTGCCCTGTTTTTAGATGATGTTTGGGAAAATAGTGCAAGTGCAACCTCCTTGTTAGAGGAGCTGTGTGTGCCTCTCTTTCCACACCACAATTCCAACATCATCATTGCCACTTCAAGAAGCACTAGTGTGCTCTCACAGTTGGGTGTTCCACCTTCATTACTCATCCAAATGCAAGATTTGACTGAGAATGACAGTTGGAGTTTGTTTTCTTTCCATGCTTTTCCACGCAGCGAAGGAATTCTGCCCATAAGCATTGACCAAAACATAGCGAGGCGCGTTTGCAAGGAATGCGGGGGACTTCCGTTCGCCCTCAAAGTAATCGGGCATGCAATGGCAGGCATCACTCAGTCAAATGAATGGGAATTCGCACTCCAGAGGTTGCAGAACGATATTTCAGGCACACTTTTATGCAGGTTGAGATTAAGCTACGACGCTTTGGCCGACGTGGCCGGCTACGGCATTTCCTTGCAGTTATGCTTCCTCGGTCTTGCTGCTTTCTCGGAAGACCGAGTCATCGATACTGGATTAATGGCAAAGGACTGGATTGGAGAAGGGTTGGTGGCGGGGCAGGATCCTGCCAAAATTGGACGGATGTATGTCAATTTATTAGCGGACAGATGCCTTATTGAACCAGTCGAGAAGGATTGTGACGGAAATGTGATATATTTTAGGGTGCATGATGTTTTGCATGATTTAGCACAACAAATTGTTGAGAAGGAAGAAAAATTCTTCTTCCAGTCAGGCAGAGGTTTGTCTGAGTTTCCAGCAGACCAGTGTTCAGGACACGTCAGAATTTCATTGATGGACAACAATTTGACTAGCATTCCCAAGGCTTTCAGAGCTCCCTATATCCGCTCCTTGCTGCTTGCTTGGAATCGTTCTTTAACAGAAATTCCAAAAGAGGTGATTGGGAGTATGACCGCTCTCAGGGTCCTCGATATGTCATACACTGCCATCCAATCGTTGCCAAAAAAACGTGGGATGTTTGAAGCATTTAGTTTGCCTCGGGTTATGGTCCGTGCCAATCAAGAGACTGCCCAACTCTATCGCTGCTCTCAAAAACCTTCGAATATTAGATCTTTATGGAACTGATATTACACAACTCCCGTCTGGCATTTCTAAGTTGACTTCCCTAAAACATTTGGATGTTGGTTCCTGTAAACATCTGCAGTGCATGCCTTATGGGATCTCACATCTTACGTCTCTTGAGTTCCTTAATGCAACTGATTCTTCAAATATAGGGTGGAATAAGTGCGAAAAAAATCAGCTTTCAATAAGTGATTTGAGCACCCTAAACCAACTCAAAAGGTTGGGGCTTCAAAATAATGGTGAAATAATTCAAGAAGGAATGCTAGGAAGTATGATGCAGATGGAGTATCTATATTTGCATATCATAGGTATAGAAAGGCTACCCCATAACATGACTGCCATGTCAAAACTGAGAAAACTCTGGCTACAATCTCCTGAATTACTTGAAATAGAAAGTTCATTTTGTGAGTTTCAACATCTGAGCTATATTATTTTGTTCAAATGTAAAATGCTGAAACAACTACCTGCCTTGCACAAAGTTGCAAGTCTAAAGCACCTGGAGATCATGTACTGCCCCAGCATAGGCAAGTTCCCAGTGGAATTTGGCAAGGGTGGAGCATTTCCTAAGCTTGAGGTATTTTCAGTGGTGGAGGTGGAGAAGATAGAGCAGCTGCCAATTGTGGAAGAGGGAGCGCTCCCATCACTTAAAACATTAACACTAATGAAGTGTGAGGCATTGCAGAGGTTACCACAGTGTTATTGGAATTTAAAGAGTCTAGAGAAGATAAGAGTGTACGGTTGCTCAAAGCTTCAACTTGTCATGGCAGAGGAGGAAGACTTTATCAAGACAAAGAGCAAGGTGCAAAGAATAACAATATCTACCACGGAAACACGAGCATTAGAAGAGCGCTACAATAATATCCATTGTCACGTTGAACATTATTATTATGGCGAATTTTGGCATAACGAAATGTTTCAGTTTTTAGACGAGGTTTATCGATTTTATTTGTTTTGAATTATATCATTCAAAATAATGATATATTACACAGATGTTATGTCCAAGAATATGAGTCGTGCATTATTTAAAAATAATAAATGTAATATTATGAAATAAAAGTTTGACATATCTTACATATTTATTAGATTGTAATTTATTTTATTTAATTAAAGTAATTTTAATTTTTTTAATTTATTACCAAAATAATTTTAATGTGATTTTGGTTATTTTAAAATATTATTAGTTTAGTAGTCATGTAATTTTATCCAATAAGATAGGACACCAATTTACAATTTCTTGATGTAGGTGAGGTGTAAATCTGCTAACATGTCTCACTATTTATGACTTCTTTGGGTGGATGACATGAAAATTTGACTATTTGACTATTAAAGCATGCGATGTTTCAGTAGAATGCATTATGTTAGTCAAGACTACTCCACTCCTTACCTCAACTATACCACATCACTCAAATTTCTCTATAGACTAAGACTACTCCACTCCTTACCTCAACTATACCACATCACTCAACTTTCTCTATAGACTATGTCATACAATATAACCTCTATTATCTACAACAATATCCTCTATTCTCATAAACATAGGCCCTAACTAAAAAAACAAAATGAACACAACAAATAGTAGAAAAAAGCATCCACTAGGAACATGCAATACTCTTTGTTTATATAAGGAGGAGGAATCCCTTCAACTCCCTCTTGTTCCCTCCTTTTACAATCAAGCCTTTAAGGCTTGACATGGGAAAATTCTTAGTTTGATTCTTATTTATTTATGACTTGTAAATTATTAAAGAATTTTATGTAATATTATGAGATAAAAGTCATAAGTGAAAAGAAGCTATAGATAGGCCCTTAAGCCTTAGGAGAGTAATTATATTTTAAATAGAATTTAGGAGAGTAATTATATTTTAAATAGAATTTATTATGCAAAGCACAGCAAATGTATACAGCAATTGACTTGCAATCCCCACAATGTTTCCTCTTGAGTATCTTTTGTGTGCCTTTTGGATATTTCTATCATTCTAATTAAAACAATTTGCTCCATTCATAGGGGGCATTTCAGACATTTTCATAATTTTTATCAATCTAATTAAAATTGATCCACTAAGACCTCTCTACTTAAAATCTAGCTTACCGAGTTTGCCTCCTCCTCTCCCTGGTTCGGGTCCGGTACAGTTCGGGTCCCTGGTTCGAGTCCAGTCCGGCCTTGGTTCGACCAAGGTTCGAATTTCCCAGAGGGGGTTTGACCTGGTTTGAACCCGGCTGGACCAAGATCGAAAATTCTTAGTTTGATTCTTATTTATTTATGACTTGTAAATTATTAAAGAATTTTATGTAATATTATGAGATAAAAGTCATAAGTGAAAAGAAGCTATAGATAGGCCCTTAAGCCTTAGGAGAGTAATTATATTTTAAATAGAATTTAGGAGAGTAATTATATTTTAAATAGAATTTATTATGCAAAGCACAGCAAATGTATACAGCAATTGACTTGCAATCCCCACAATGTTTCCTCTTGAGTATCTTTTGTGTGCCTTTTGGATATTTCTATCATTCTAATTAAAACAATTTGCTCCATTCATAGGGGGCATTTCAGACATTTTCATAATTTTTATCAATCTAATTAAAATTGATCCACTAAGACCTCTCTACTTAAAATCTAGCTTACCGAGTTTGCCTCCTCCTCTCCCTGGTTCGGGTCCGGTACAGTTCGGGTCCCTGGTTCGAGTCCAGTCCGGCCTTGGTTCGACCAAGGTTCGAATTTCCCAGAGGGGGTTTGACCTGGTTTGAACCCGGCTGGACCAAGATCGAACCAGGTCGAACTTGAACGGCTGGGCGGCCCAAAACGCATTTTTTTATACAAAATTTTAGTTTTTTTTTAAATCTGCCATGTAAAAAGTGAAACTTATTCCCTAAAAGTGACTTCTAAAACATTATATTCACTCATTTCACCTCATTTGTGTTGCAAACAAAAGTTTTATGAGAGCAGGTTGAAGAAAGGGTGAACAAAATTTGGCTTCCAAGATCAAATAGGAGGAGTTGAAAACTGATTTTTGAAGCTTCAACAAGTGTTGCAGCATCATTTCCATACATTTGCAAGCTCCCATTGCCTAGAAGAGGTAGATTTTTTAACATTTTTTTCCAACTATTTTTGTTTACCAAATTTTCAAACATGAAACATTAATTGTTTTTCATTATTTTGTTTTTGTTTTTTAATATGTTTATGTTATTTCTTTCCATATGAACTAGAATGGCATCTACCTCTTCCTCTGTTGGCAATGAACAAACAATTACAAAACAAAGAAATGATCTGAATTCTCCCTTATGGAAGTATGTTGACATTTTAAACCCACTTCCAAGAGGTGGGGGATTCCGTTGGAGATGCTAAGGATGTGGTATTGAACGTAATAGTTCATATTATCAGGTAGTAGGCCATTTGTGTGGAATAAAAGGAAGAGGCATCAAAAAATACCTTGGAAAATATGGTAACCCTATACCAAATGAGATAGTGATGAAATATTTTAAGGAGCATGAGGAGGTAGAAGAGAGAGAAGCTTGTAGATTGACCCAAACCTCTGCAAAGAAAACAAGGGGAATGCAGGCCCCATCTCATCCCGATGTTGTAGTACAAGACCACCCCTTCTTTTCCACAATGAACCTGAAAATGAACCACCCTTGACACGCAAAAGAACAAAGGGGCCTTTAGAAACTGCATTTCAAAATGAGAGTAGAGACATTGCTGACCAAGATATAGAAAGGTGCATTTGTGCAAATGGGTTGGCTTTCAATGTAGTTCACTCCCCATATTGGAACCAAATGATAAAAAGTGTTAATGAAGCTCCAAGAGGGTATAAGGGCCCCGGTTATGAGAAGGTACGTGGAACATTATTGGACAAAGAGGTGAAGAGGGTTGAAGATGCATTGAAACCCATAAGGGATTCATGGGCAGAGACAGGTGTAACAATTGTTTCAGATGGGTGGAAAGATGTTAAAAATCGTCCCTTGATCAATGTCATAGCGGTGTCCCCTAAAGGGGCAATGTTTTTGAAAGCTGTGAATTGTGAGGGCCAAGTAAAAGATGGCCAATTTATTGCAGAAATTCTCATCTCTGCCATTGAGTCAGTGGGACCCCGCAATGTCGTCCAAGTCATAACGGACAATGCAAGAAACTGTAGAGCTGTTGGTTTGTTGGTTGAGGAACGCTATGATCACATCTTTTGAACACCTTGCGCGGTCCATTCACTCAATCTTATGCTACAAAGGATTGGGACTAAAATAAAATGGATCAAAGATGTGTATGCAGAGGCTGAGGACATCCAGATGTTCATCACAAACCACCACATGTCTCAAGGGATTTTTAGATCCTTTTCGAATTTGGAGCTATTGAAGGTAAGTGAAATAGTAATTTAATTCTACATTTTCTGATTTTTTTAATTTCAATGTTCATAATATCATTGTGTAAGCTATATTGTGTATTCTTATTTAAAGTTTGGCTTTATTTTTTAATCATTTTGGCATTAATTTGTGTTATAGGTTGCTGAGACCCATTTTGCATCAAACACAATCGTCTTAAGACGACTTGTGAAAGTTAGAGTGGCACTATGCAATATGGTGATCAGCAACAATTGGACTGTGTGGAAGCAGAGTAGCAGTGAGAGGGCAGAAAAAATTAGGGAGAGAATATTGAATGAGAAATGGTGGGATATTGTTACATATCTCCTAAGTATCATTGAGCCCATTATGAGTATGATTCACTATACCGACATGGATAGGCCTTGCATTGGTGAGATTTATGATGGCATTGACTCAATGCTTGAAAAAATAAAGTTCACTATAAATGCAAAAGAGAATGACCCTGAGGAGCAATTCTTCAAAGAAGTGAAAGCAATTATTGTAGAAAGGTGGAATAAGATGACCACTCCTTTTCATCTTCTTGCCTATGCATTGACACCAAAGTACTATAGCAATCAGTTTCTTGATAAACCAGGAAGGATTCCACCATGGAGAGATCTAGAAGTATCTGATGGGTACAAGGCAGCATTTCTTAGACTATATCTTGATGATGATTTGCGAGATATTGTTACAAATGAGTTCATAGAATTCACAAATGGGACCGGTCTAAGTGTTGAGGCACTTCGTCATAGATCCAAGAAGGATGCTCATCACTGGTGGTACTTCCATGGTGCATGCTTCCAACACCTACAACCCCTCGCTGTAAAAGTTTTATCACAAGTAGGTTTAATTAATTAAAATTATCACAAGTTTATTTATAGTTTACTTTGTCTTCATAGGTTGCTAGTAATTTTTAATTTTAATTTTATTAATGTATAACTTTAATTGTTTACTTTGTCTTCATAGGTTGCTAGTTCATCTACTTTAGAAAGAAATTGGAGCACATACTCTTTCATCCACTCAGTAAAGCGCAATAGGTTGCTATCAAAAAGAGCGGAGAATTTAGTATATGTGCATTCCAGCCTACATTTTCTTTCACACAAACAACGTGACTACACACAAGGGGAAACGAAGATGTGGGATATAGAGCCAGAGCATATTGATTTGGATGCTCCTGCTTCTCAGCTTCTTGCATTGACACTTGATGACTTGGAGGGCGAGCAAACTTATAGTGCAAGTGCAAGTGGCGTTGGCTCATCTAATGTCAATGTCAATGATGAGGAGGGGGAGGAGGAGGAGGAGGATGATGACGAATTAGTTGATCCATTTGATGATTAAACTTTATATTGTTGAAAGTTGAAACAATGATACTTGAATATTTTGTCATTTTGATATTAAACTTGATGTATATGATGCTATTATGGTATGATCATGATGCTATGATTACAAGTTTATGTTTGTTATGTTGTTTATATGATGCTATGTGACATGCTAATCTTAATTCATGCTTACAGGCTGCACACACACACACACACACACACATATATATATATATATATATAATTACATGTTTTTGTACTAACGAACCCAAACCCCTTTTCAAAATTTTGTCGTACCGGCAACCGGTTCTTCGAACCTGAACCGGTGCCCAAACCCGAATCGGCAAGCTAGCTTAAAATTGGATTTTTCTGGTCTAATCATAGATGTGCTCCTCTCATATTTTCTATTTAGTTTTTGACAGAATATTTTTATTTTCAGCATTATTTGTCATGAACTTCTTTTTTTTTAATTACAAAGGACTTCTATAGGAGCCCTTCAAAAACACGAGCAAAATATAAGCAATTAACAGAAAGAACAGGATGCCCATCAAGCATATAAAACAGAGCCTGAAGAAAGGGCCAAATAGTGAAATACATTCTACAGATGCATGTTGCACCCAGTCCCACGAAGGAAGGGCTCATGAGGTTTCAAACCCTTCTTCCCACAAACCATGACAGCAGGGAACCGATAAATAAACTAACAGAAGGTTATGAGACCCACAAGCTGCCAAAACTAAAGAATGAAGGGCAGAGCAGATAAATACAGGGAGGGAGGCTAGCTAAGATACAAGCTACCAGGAAGAGGCAGCCCACCACCTCACTCTCACCATCAAATCCAATGTCACATGCCAAATGATGCTTTAAGCCACCCTCCACAAAATAAATGTCAAAATGATGATCAAACATGGAAAGTAATCTTGGGATAATGTAAATGAGGGTTAAAAACATTTTTCAATAATGTTAGGCCAGAGGTCCAACCAAAATCTGACAAGGGTGCTCACAGAGGACAACCTACCTAAAGAAGATATCCCAAACCATCCCAAGCATCCAGATAGTTTGCCACCAGGCAGCAGAAAGGAGAGAGGTCAATGCCCGCATTAGCTAACAAATTTGTCACCTTATTACACTCCTCTATTAGGAGGCTGCCTGTTTCTCAATAATTAACATACATCATTAAATATTATTATGTCTTAAATTAAGCTTTTGAGATTAGAGAATAATTAATTCTTCATAATACAATCAATAATCAATTATATTTAAAATTTATCCTTATTACTTCCCTAATCATAAGGAAGGGTGGGGAATTACTATGCTAGGGCGCTTGGAAACCAATCTACAAGCAGGCTCCCTCAAAGTTTCAAGAACACATGTCCATACTCCATATTGGGAATTCTCCCTCAAGGTTTCAGGAACAGTTGTGCATACCCATCTTGAGACTTACCTATCTTGTGAGGAATTATTCTGCCTCACCCTACACAAACCAACCTATCCTCACAAAGGCATTGGTGGAAGATCAAGGACTAGACTGTTTAATATATTGGTCTTTCAAGTATTACGAATGTATAAAAAATTTAAATATCAATCTGATTTCCTTATTATTACCAATGCAAATTATTCACAATATACCCTAATATGAATTTATAAATATAATGTCTCATGTTACAGATATTTACTCCTTATTCTTAATGTTCCATATCATATAATTGCAAATAGTCACTTAGCAATAAGTAAGATACGTCATACCAATCTATTGTCACAAACAGTAATGCTCCATCTGTAATGTCCCCTGCTAGGTTTAGGCTTGTTTTAACCATAATTAATCTATTTCAATATACTTATGACTTAAATTGAATTGATTAGGAGACAAATCTATCTTAACATGAATCAAATATGTGATATTCCATAGTTCAATTAATTTATCAATTATTAATAAGTAAATTGTTCGTCTACCATACTAGATAATTAATTTTATCATCCATAATTCTCAATGCAAGTGTCAACCTTTGTTACTAATTCAGTTCTAAGGAAGAAAAGGATGTCTATGCTACCAAAGCTCTTAGAGACTGAAATACACTAGGCTCCCTCAAAGTTTACGGATCCAAGCCCTCACCCTATATTGGGACCATGCCCTCAAAGTTTACGGGACACTAATCCTTACTCTATCTTGGGAATCATCCTATTGATTGGATTTAGACTATTCCTCTTTGGAAACAACTCAAATGTTTATTACCTTAAGAGTTCTTTCTGATTTACATCTAATATTGTGATTTTTTTTATCAAGACATTATATATATATATATATATATATATATATATATATATATATATATATATATATATATATATATATATATATATATATATATATATATATATATATATATTCATTCTTTCACTCGTATTTCAAATATTATAAGTTACAGCACAATATTCTCAGAAAGAAACATTAATAGTTTTGTAATGTCCCCTTTTGGGATTGCCCTTAATCTTGCCCTAGATTACTATTCTCAATTGATAAGGGAGGGTTAGAGAGAGGGTTTCTTTATCTTCTTAAAGGGAAAACAGTTTGTCGGCCCCTTTATTGTTTTCCGTTTTGCTAAAGTATTCTCCCTTTTGATTCTTTTTTCATTTAGATCAGAGTGTAGATCGAACTTATGTATATATATATGCATATTAATCTATTTGTATGTGTTTTCTATCTACATAAGGAATTCACTAGTAATCATACCCAGATGCTGTTATAAGCAATCAGTCAGTTTCGGTGTGGCTTTATAAGGAATTTGTTGGTAATCTTGAAGTCTGATCTGCCTGTGACAATGTAATTCTGAGTGCAGTCCATTTCTCTCCAACGGATTCATGTGTTATGGATATATATGAAATTGAATATGACTGTCATACATATTGCGGTCTATATCAAAGAAACGATACTCGCCTGGACTTGCCCAAACTCGGAGAATCTGGGTCTAAGTCATGCCCCCCAAGTCTAGCGAGCTTGGACTCGAACTCGGCCGAGTCCAGGGGGCGAACTCGCCAAACTCGGCGAGTCCCGTGCCTAGGACTCGGTCGGCCGACTGGGCTTTAAAAAAGCAAAAAAAAACATTTTCTAAAGTTTTTTTAACTTCTTTTTTTATGTTATTTATCCTCCAACCTTAAAAGTGAACTTCATTTCATTCATTTGGCAAAATAGGAGGAGAAAAGTGAGTTGTGAAGAAAAACAAGGGTGCATTGAAGAAAAAACAGCAAGGAGGAAGCTCAAGATTTCTTCCATTTATCACATTGGGGTTGCATTGTGTTTGGATTTGGTGCGTCAAGAGTTCGATAGGAAGAGTTTGCAACTCATTTCAAGCTTGTTGTAAGAGGTAAGATTGTTTTTTTTGAGATTTTTTGTTTCTTGTATGCAAAAGTTTCATTTTCGATTCATTTCTTTTGAAAGTTCTACATTTTTTTCCAAAATCTTTTGTATGTTACTATGTAGGGTTGTATGTAGAGTTTGTAAAAAAAAAAAAATTGAAAAGTAAGGTTTGAAATTTTGATCAAACCCTACATTTAAAAAAAAAAATTACAAACCCTACCTTAGATTTTTTGAAAAAAATGTACAATGAGAATGAATTCACAACAAAGAATGTATGTATTAAATTTTTTTTGTATTTGTAATGTCTTATGACTCTTATAATTTATTGCAGCAACCTTCACTTTCTTATTTGCCTCAAGTTTCACAAAACTATCATACAATGTCTTCATCTTCTAGACCCCCAATTAAAAAGGACACTGCTTGGAAATTTCACGAAGATTTTCCTGGGCAAAGAAAGGGGTAGACAAAATGTATGTTTTGCAAAACAATATTCCATGGAGGCATTTATAGATTGAAATATCATATTACTTGTGTGTGTGTGGCCATGATATCGACCCTTGCATTGAAGCAACGACTGAGGCCATACGCGAGTGCTATGTGTGATGCTTAAAATGTGGTTTATAGAAGGCATACACATATAATGAGACAATAAAAACATAAGCCTTCCTTGAAATGTCTCATTTTCCTCTATTCTTGAGGACCTTGAAGGTGTTGGATTGATGGGCTCTCAGCAGAGCAATGACCTCCAAAGTGGCAACTCAAGAGTTGAGTAGCTATTTGATCATGATTGACTATGGAGATGATATAAAATGCATGATGTAAGAAACTAGATTAACATGCTATGATCAATTCCAAATCTAATTACTAGATAATCGAAATGCAAATTGCCTATAGTAATGATGCCTAAATTGATATGAGATGGGATCCATATTGCTCCAAAATGAGGGGTATTTATAGGAATTTCAAGGCCAAAGCTGAGGTGGCAAGAATTGACGGTCCAGATCTGATCTGAAGATATCAAGGGCCAAGATTGAAGAAGTTGGAGAAGAGGTTGGAGGAAGGGACACTTGTCATCTCTGTGGTGACAAGTGTCAAGGAGCCTTGCTCATGAGAGGGAAAGTGTCCAAGGGAGGAAACATATGGCAAAAGTGCCATGTGTCTCAAGGAGAGAATATCCACACCATGGGAGGTTAGAATGTGCAAGATAAGATAGGTTTAGTTAAACCCAAGATTAGATTGAATGGGTTAAGTTAGGGGATGGTTAGGTTGGGTGGTTAAAGTTAGAAGCCATGTGCTCATTTGAATTTAGAAATTCAAATAATTGAAAAATGGTAATTAATCTCAACAAACTTGAGTTTGTTAATCTTAATTAGGGATTAGAAGAATTGATTAGTATGGGGAGACATTAATTAACTGAGAATTAATTAATCAAAGGGGGATGTGAGATGAACTATATAAATAAATCATTTAGATTTATTTACTAGTAGATGAATAGAGAAATTAATTAAATTGCTTGTGAATTCAATTAATTGGGAAGGGGAATTAATCAAATAACTGCGTATTTAATTAACTATCTTAAAACCATTTTTAGGTGTATACATTTTGCCCCTATTTGAAGCGATGTGTGATGACGCGTTGGCTCAAAGAAAGCTCGATTGATGATGTTGTTGATTCGATAGAATGCAGATTTGATCTTGATTTGATGCAGATTTGGTTTCAATGTGATACTGATTTGATTTAGAGATGATAAATCTCGATATGATGCTGATTCAATTTTTGGAGATGATAAATCTCGATATGATGCGGTTTCGATCTTGGAGATGATAAATCTCGATATGATGCCCCAGACTCTGATTCATAAAAATTGATGCGAGGATGCCCCCTCGGGAGATGAATCGGATAATTTTCGAATGTTTTTGAATTTTTCGAGATTTTTTGATTTTTTTGAAATTTTTGAAATTTTTTGACGATTTTTTAATGATTTTCTGATGTTTAGAAATTTGTAGAGTCAATCCGATTCATTTCCTGATAAAAAATTTGAAAATGCTATCCTGCCAGGTTGATTAGTCGATTAGATGATTAACAATAAGTGGAATAAAAATCCCACTTAAATGCCCCATTATGAGTTTAAAAAGGTGACCTCATTTTTCCACTCCTCATTTGTGCACTGTAATTGTTGGAGAAAATTTGCTCTAGAGGAAGGAAATGGTGATCCTATATCACCAGCATAGGTTCGAGAGAGTTCGGCGATATGAGCGTCCTCCGGCATACGGTCCACCGGTACGTACTTTGAGAAAAACTCAGCTTTGTTGATTTTTAAAAAAAAAATTTAGCTGTTTGCATAAAAAATCATTTTTTAGCATTTTCGCCAGATGGGTTGGGAAAAAAATTATATTTTTGAGATGGGTTTTTCGATTAGTGAAATGGGGTTTTCCGATTTAAAAAAAAAAAAATTCATTCGCATCTCAAAAAAAATATTTATACATGCATTTTCCTCTATTCTTGAGGACCTTGAAGGTGTTGGATTGATGGGCTCTCAGTGGAGCAACGACCTCCAAAGTGACAACTCAAGAGTTGAGTAGCTATTTGATCCCATGCAAAATGAAATGCCAATCTATCTTAAAATGCAAATGAAAAACATGAAATGCAATGCAATGATCGGACCGGTCATGGAGTCATTGCTTTGTTTCATCATTGAGCCTTTAAAATGTGGGAAGTGAGTGCCAACATCAATGGTATAATTGAACAATGATGACCTGAGCACTACTTTCCTGGGTTTTGATATTACAAGTTAGCACAAGCATCGAGTTATAATTGAACCTAGATGACCACAGTGATGCTTGCGTAAAACAGGCAGTATTAACCATTTCTATATGCAAGTCCGAAATGTCTTCCATGATACTCTGATGATCATTTCCTTAGACAACTTTGTGCATATTAATGATTAATTTACAAACAGTAGACAAGAAAAATATCATGTTCCTTCCTCATTCCTCTAGTCAAAGACATCCTGGAGTTACTCAGAAATCATGATAGCGAAAAAAATAATTGAGCCACTATTGCCAAAGTGTTAAAATCATGAGTCACGATATATCATCCATTGATATGTGTTTTCTCATGTTTAGATTGATATGTGATAGTTAATGGTTGACAATGTGATTTTATGTTCCATATTGAATGTATCTCAGTTTTTCGCTTGACAAGCGTTGTCTGACTGTTGTTCTACCTGTTTTGGTTAAACTCAGAATGATCAAAACTTTTTGCCCCAAGCCATGTTCATAATTTTTGCCCCCAGCCTAGAAATAAGTCTTATTATGATATAGTCAATGATCCAAACCATGACGAAAATCACCTAGGATGCCTACATATGTACAAAAGGCTTTATGATAAGAAAAACACTGATGGAAAAGAATGCAAGCGGAAGAAAGCGTGAACCAATAGATGCAAGAGCTAGCTGACAGATAGCGCCTGTTTGCCAGGTTTTCACCATCTGTTTTTTTTTGCACTTTTTCTCATATTTGATTTTTTTTGGTGTTTTTGTTTTTTCACTGTTTTTGGATTTTCTGCTTTTTCACTGTTTTTGGATTTTCTACTTTTTCATTGTTTTTGGATTTTTCAGACATAAAACTTCTTCAGATAAATGCTATTGATGGGTTCCTCAAGCTGATCTCCGTCTTGTGTTGATAGCTGATATGCCCCTGACCCAAATACTGTGTTGACCACAAATGGACCTAACGAATTTGGTTCAAATTTTCCTTTCTTTTCTTGATCTGACTGGTTTTGAGGATTTTCCTTTAGTACTAGATCAAGTCCCCATTGGCAGAAAGGCCAAGATGTTGCTAAAGCATGAAGTTCTTGTGTTGGTGCATGGATCAAATTTCCATGGATCTGACATTGTTTGCATGTTCTAGCTATCTGAAAAGAATCTCGTTCCATAGTTGGCGAATAATAGCCCAAGCGTATGAGTTTTTTCGAAAAGATAAGACCACTTGAATGAGTGCCACAAATGTCGTTATGGACTTCATTTAAGGCCTTCTCAGATTCTTCTTGTTCGAGACATCTTAAGAGAGTACCGTCTAGACCTCGTTTAAAAAGGGTATCCACGACGAGAGTATAATGGGAGGATTGGCGAATAAAGTTTCTCTTTAAGTTCTTTGATAGGTCAAGAGGTAAGGTGTTATCTTTCAGGTATGTGTAAGTTTGGCCATAGCGGGAAGAATTATTATGTCCAATAAGTTGGCTTATGGTTTGGGAATCTGGACAATTATGAGAAGGGTATGACAACTCTTCAACCAGGAATTCATAACGCTCTTGATTTTCCTATGTTTCTAATAAAAAAGCAAGTGTTTCCATGGCACCTGCTGCTTTGTTATCATTTCTTGGAATTTTCTCAAAAGTGATTTCGATAAAATATTTCTTGCTATCAGCCACCATCTTTTTGTAAGGCATCAACTTTTCATCTTTTGTTTGATAGTCATCATTGATTTTATTAATGACAAGCTGAGAGTCTCCAAAGACTTGAAGTTGTTTAATGTTCCATTTTGTAGCCATTTTGATAAATAGAATGTCTGCTCCTGATTTATGTTGTGCTCCTCTATTGATGTCTTCTCTTGATCCATCTTGTGTTTCATTATTGATGTTTGCTCCTGGACTAATATTTGGGTGATGTATTATAAGATCTGGATCGAACCCTGGAATATCTGCATATGACCAGGTAAAATTGATTTGCCATCTTTTGAAGGATTTCAAATATCTTTTCTTTGTTGGTTCTGATAAAGAGATTGTTGTTGGATGTAGATCGATTGTGTCAACGATAACTGCTGGTTCTATTAGGATAGATGACTTCTCTTGATAGTACACATGTAAGGTGTCAAATCTCCCATCTTTCGGTGCCTCCAGGAGATTTTCACCGATAGATGTGTCCTTTATTTTTACTTTTTCCTGGTCTAATGTTGCCAATAAATGGTTTTCAGCATTATACTTAATATTGTTTTCTTTATTTTCTTTTTTGCGACTAGGAGATTTAACACCCACTTGACCTGAAGATACGTTAACGGAATCCCTAGTGAAAGTTGTTGTAAGTTTGATTTCATTAACATATAAGAATATGGCATGGTCATTAGGTAAGGTATCAATGTCAGTATGTCCTTCATTTTCCCAGTCCATAGGTTCGGGATAGCTTAAGGATAAAGGATCTTTAGGTTGATATGTTTCAGAGATATTGGGAGTCATGATAGAGATGTCAGAGCTTTTAGTAGGTATTTCCATGTCTAGGACAATACTCTCATCAGAATGACCTCGTATAAGAAAATCCTGATCGTCCTCGGTTAATTCCATGTCAACTAAATGTGATTCTAATTCAAGTGGATTAGTTCCTAACATTTGTTCTGCATACATGTGAACTACATCAACACCTACATCTGTTTCTTCCCTTTCAATTTCAAGTTGCTCTTGTTTGTTGTTCCATGATAATGAATTTTCTTTGTTCCCTTGATCTTTTAGATGCATTTGTTCTTCCATGTTTGACAAAATTGATGCAAATGATTGTTCCTTGGATTGTGTGTTTGAATATGCTTCCTCTCCGTTATGTGAAACAATGATCTCTTGAGCTGATTTCAGTTTATTACCACTCTGCACTAGATTTAAGTCGGTTGATATTGTGATTTCTTGTCCATTGTATGGAAATTTTAAGCACTGATGAAATGTTGATGCAATAGCTTGAATGTCCTGTATCCATGGTCTTCCCAAGAGTATGTTGTATGGTAGTTCCAAATCTAGGACTTGGCATGCTGTGTTTTTCTGCAAAGGTCCCACTCTGATGGGTAATACCACAACTTCTTTAGAGGAATTCTCTTCTTCATTATGTGCTTTGATTTTGATCTTTTTTAAGGGATCAACTGCATCTTCTGAATAACCTAGAGCACGGACAAGACTCAATGAGCAAATATTTAAGCTAGCTCCCCCATCTATTAGGACACGTTTAACGAGCATTTTATGAATGAGGACTTCAATTTGCAAGGAAGCGCTATGGGGATGTTGCAAGGAATCAATGCTTGGATATGAAGTAGATGTTTTTGTGTTAAGAATGTTGCGTTTTGTGTTAAGAATGTTTTTGTGATTAAATCTTGCTTAATGTGCCGCAATAAGTGATCAATTGTTGAGGAAATGATTTTTTTCAAGTATTTGCTTGTTTGCAAGTTTTTCGATCTTAGTTTTGGAGTGTTGATATGGTCAAGTTCAAATAGGAACGATATATCCTATGACAAAGAACGAGGTTATTCTGATCAAGCGTTGTAGTTTCGTGATAAAGGATGATTGATCCTGATGAGAAACTATGTTTGAGTGATCAGTTTATCAAAGAGGGTGATAATGCACTTTAAGGTGTTTGATCTTTAACTTGTTTGAGATGAATACTTGAGACCTTTGTGTGTCTTGCTCTTGAATTTTTTTTGACAGAAGATAACCTGATTTAATGACCCAACAATATGACCTATGCTCTATGTTTGACTGTTTGAGAAATGGGTTGTTTTTGTTTTCTGATTTTGATGTATTTTACCAGAAAGGCTGACAAAATGACCAGGAACTCTGTTGTACTGACCAGAAACATTGTTGTTTAGACCAGGAACTCTGTTGTTTGGACCAGAAACGCTGTTGTTTGGACCAGAAACGTTACTGTTTGGACCAGAAACTCTGCCAGACTTACCAAAAACGCTACTATACTGACCAGAAACGCTGACATACAAACCAGAAACGCTGACTGACAGACTAGGACCTCTGTTCTGCAATACAGTGACTCTAAAGTTCAAATAATGATATGTAGGTTTAGAAAATTGAGTGTTTGAACTTAGGAGATTACAATTTGACCCAACTTTGTAATATGCTCAACCTTTGAGAGTTAATGTTGAAATATGAGAAATTTGACATTAACACCAAGAGAGTTGACCTTTGGATTGAAAATGCGACTGTTTGGACCGAAGGTGCGACCGTTTGGACTGAAAGAGCTAATGTTTGAACTATAAAAGTTAATATTTGGACTAAAAAAGCAACTGTTTGGACTGAAAAAGCTAATGTTTGGACTGTAAATGCGATTGTTTGGACTGTAGATGCGACCGTTTAGACCGTAGATGCGACTGTTTGGACTGAAAGAGCTAATCTGCTGCAAAACTTGTGAATTTGAAAATTTGAAGTTTGAGTTTTCAATGTTTGTTGTATTTCAATGGATGAGATCTTGACTTGACTTATAAACACATAAATCAAATTGTACTTTTGTCCCAAAGGTTTTGAACAATTAAAAACACATCAATCAATCTATCCTAAGGAGATTGGCTGAGAATGAAAACCTTTGCTTGCTAACTTAGGTACACACCCAATAGCTAATCAGAATACGGCCGCTGAGTCTCACGCAATGGATTCTCAACGTTGTATTATCCGACTCCAAATGCTAATGGGGGCACAATATGTCAAGTGTCTTGGGAGAGTTACTATCTCTCTTGCACAAAGATTATCACCCTTTCGGAGGTGAATCGGGTAGCTTCTATTTTTATAGTTCTTAGTCAGGAATTTCATTTGAAATTTACCCTGAAGTCACGCAAGCATGATTGAGGCCTATAGCCCGACAAGGTACCGAAACAAGTTGTAGTCACGTAAACGTGATTGAGACCGCAAGGCCCTACAAAATGTCTGATATAAGAGATCTCAAAGAGAAAACTCAAATAATCCCATCCTCTGAGACTTTAATCATTAGAGACCTATTTATTATACTGAGTTGGAATTCTCAGGTCCAGCTGTACTCACTTGGGTCGTTCTCATAGGCTGATTACTTTTTCCCACTATGACGGGCCTGCTAAAGATATGCACTATTGAAAGCAAAGGATGAGTCTAGCTTTTTGATCAACTAAGAAAGGTGAGAGCATACTTGCCTATCATAAAGACACATAAGACATGTTTGTTCATTTCCATTGTAATTAGTCTATGTGCCTAATTTAACAAATATAAGTGAAAAATCCCACAGCTGCAAACAAAGTTAGTAGTTTATAATGCATTCTTTGGCGGCGAAATAGTTTATGACTCCAGTCTTTCACAACGAAATAAGTACTTGCAAAACCAACAATCTGCAAATTAGGTTCAAGAAAACGACAGTCCAGAAGCACAAATGAACAATGCAACATACAATATTTGCAAAATTAATAAAAAACTGAAAACGCAATTAAATTGACCAAGAATGCCATCATATGTGCCAAGAACGCTGCTCTGCACACCAGAAAGGCTGCTGTGCACACTAGAAACGTTGTTCTGCAAACCAGAAACGTTGTTCTGCACACCAGAAACGTTGTTAAACAGACTGAAAACGCTAACAAATTTGCCAAAAACGCCACCATACATACCAAAAACGCTAAAGTACAGACTAAAAGAGCTAAAGTACAGAAAAACATAAAAACAAAGTTGAGGAATCTCCCATAAATGTCATTTGAGGTGTCGGAACGCCACAAAAGATGTCAAAAACGCAATTCAGGAGCCCAAGAGAGCTAATCTGCACTTCGAAAGAGCTAATCAACCTGTCAATGAAATTTCCTGCAAGCAAGCTTGTTAAAGATCAAAGGGGCTAGGCCCCACGGTGGGTGCCAATTAATGTGATGCTTAAAATGTGGTATATAGAAGGCATACACATATAATGAGACAATAAAAACATAATTGAATAGCTTAATTGAAAAACTAAATCAAAGATGCAAATCATAAGCCCTCCTTCAAATGTCCCATTTTCCTCTATTCTTGAGGACCTTGAAGGTGTTGGATTGATGGGCTCTTGGCGAAGCAATGACCTCCAAAGTGGCAACTCAAGAGTTGAGTAGCTATTTGATCATGATTGACTATGGAGATGATATGAAATGCATGATGTAAGGAACTAGATTAACATGCTATAATCAATTCCAAATCTAATTACTAGATAATCGAAATGCAAATTGCCTATAGTAATTGATATGAGATGGGATCCATATTGCTCCAAAATGAGGGGTATTTATAGGAATTCCAAGGCCAAAGCTGAGGTGGCAGGAATTGACGGTCTAGATCTAATCTGAAGATATCAAGGGCCGAGATTGACGAAGTTGGAGAAGAGGTTGGAGGAAGGGACACTTGTCATCTCTGTGGTGACAAGTGTCAAGGAGCCTTGCTCATGAGAGGGTAAGTGTCCAAGGGAGGAGACATATGGCAAAAGTGTCGTGTGTCTCAAGGAGAGAATATCCACACCATGGGAGGTTAGGATAAGGAGGTTAGAATGTGCAAGATAAGATAGGTTTAGTTAGACCCAAGATTAGATTGAATGGGTTAAGTTAGGGGATGGTTAGGTTGGGTGGTTAAAGTTAGAAGCCATGTGCTCAATTGAATTTAGAAATTCAAATAATTGAAAAATGGTAATTAATCTCAACAAACTTGAGTTTGTTAATCTTAATTAGGGATTAGAAGAATTGATTAGTATGGGGAGACATTAATTAATTGAGAATTAATTAATCAAAGGGGGATGTGAGATAAACTATATAAATAAATCATTTAGATTTATTTACTAGTAGATGAATAGAGAAATTAATTAAATTGCTTGTGAATCCAATTAATTAGGAAAGAGAATTAATCAAATAACTGCGTATTTAATTAACTATCTTCAGACCATTTTTAGGTGTATACATTTTGCCCCTCTTTGTAGCCATGCGTGATGACACGTTTGATGATGTTGTTGATTCGATCGAATGCAGATTTGATCTTGATTTGATGCAGATTTGGTTTCAATGTGATACTAATTTGATTTGGAGATGATAAATCTCGATATGATGCTGATTCAATTTTTGGAGATGATAAATCTTGATATGATGCAGTTTCGATCTTGGAGATAATAAATCTCGATATGATGCCTCAGACTCTGATTCATAAAAATTGATGCGAGGATGCCCCCTCGAGAGATGAATCGGATAATTTTTGAATGTTTTTGAATTTTTCGCGATTTTTTGATTTTTTTGAAATTTTTGAAATTTTTGAAATTTTTTGACAATTTTATAATGATTTTTTGATGTTTAGAGATTTGTAGAGTCAATCTGATTCATTTCCCGATAGGAAATTTGAAAATGCTATCCTGTCAGGTTGATTAGTCGATTAGATGATTAACAATAAGTGGAATAAAAATCCCACTTAAATGTCCCATTATGAGTTTAAAAAGGTGACCTCATTTTTCCACTCCTCATTTGTGCACTGTAATTGTTGGAGAAAATTTGCTCTAGAGGAAGGAAATGGTGATCCTATATCACCAGCATAGGTTCGAGAGAGTTCGGCGATATGAGCGTCCTCCGGCATACGGTCCACCGGTACGTACTTTGAGAAAAACTCAGCTTTGTTGATTTTTTTAAAAAAAATTTAGCTGTTTGCATAAAAAATCATTTTTTAGCGTTTTCGCCAGATGGGTTGGGAAAAAAATTATATTTTTGAGATGGGTTTTTCGATTAGTGAAATGGGGTTTTCCGATTTTAAAAAAAAAAATTCATTCGCATCTCAAAAAAAATATTTATACATGCATTTTCCTCTATTCTTGAGGACCTTGAAGGTGTTGGATTGATGGGCTCTCAGTGGAGCAACGACCTCCAAAGTGACAACTCAAGAGTTGAGTAGCTATTTGATCCCATGCAAAATGAAATGCCAATCTATCTTAAAATGCAAATGAAAAACATGAAATGCAATGCAATGATCGGACCGGTCATGGAGTCATTGCTTTGTTTCATCATTGAGCCTTTAAAATGTGGGAAGTGAGTGCCAACATCAATGGTATAATTGAACAATAATGACCTGAGCACTACTTTCCTGGGTTTTGATATTACAAGTTAGCACAAGCATCGAGTTATAATTGAACCAAGATGACCACAGTGTTGCTTGCGTAAAACAGGCAGTATTAACCATTTCTATATGCAAGTCCGAAATGTCTTCCATGATACTCTGATGATCAATTCCTTAGACAACTTTGCGCATATTAATGATTAATTTACAGACAGTAGACAAGAAAAATATCATGTTCCTTCCTCGTTCCTCTAGTCAAAGACATCCTGGAGTTACTCAGAAATCATGATAGCGAAAAAAATAATTGAACCATTACTGTCAAAGTGTTAAAATCATGAGTCAAGATATATCATCCATTGATATGTGTTTTGTCATGTTTAGATTGATATGTGATAGTTAATGGTTGACAATGTGATTTTATGTTCCACGTTGGATGTATCTCAGTTTTTCGCTTGACAAGCGTTGTCTGACTGTTGTTCTACCTGCTTTAGTTAAGCTCAAAATGATCAAAATTTTTTGCCCTCGGCCAGGTTCAAGATTTTTGCCCCCAGCCTAGAAACAAGTCTTATTATGATATAGTCAATGATCCAAACCATGACGAGAAATCACATGGGATGCCTACATATGTACAAAAGGCTTTATGATATGAACAATGCTGATGGAAAAGAATGCAAGCGGAAGAAAGCATGAACCAATAGATGGAGCTAGCTAACAGATAGCGCCTTTTTGCCAGGTTTTCACCATCTGTTTTTTTTGCACTTTTTCTCATATTTGATTTTTTTTTGGTGTTTTTGCTTTTTCCTTGTTTTTGGATTTTCTGCTTTTTCACTGTTTTTGGATTTTTTTGCTTTTTCACTGTTTTTGAATTTTTCAGACATAAAACTTCTTCAGATGCATGCTATTGATGGGTTCCTCGAGCTGATCTTATCATTGTGTTGATAGCTAGTATGCCCCTGACCCAAATATTATTGTGACCACAAATGGACCTAACCAGTTTGGTTCAAATTTTCCTTTCTTTCCTTGATTTGACTAGTTTCGAGGATTTTCTTTTACTACTAGATCAAGTCCGCATTGACAGAAAGGCCAAGATGTTGCTAAAGCATGAAGTTCTTATGTTGGTGCATGGATCAAATTTTCATGGATCTGACATTGTTTGCATGTTCTAGCTATCTGAAAAGAATCCCGTTCCATAGTTGGCGAATAATAGCCCAAGCGTATGAGTTTTTTTGAAAGGATAAGACCACTTGAATAAGTGCCACAAATGCTGTTATGGACTTCATTTAAGGCCTTCTCAGATTCTTCTTGTTCGAGACATCTTAAGAGAGTACCGTCTAGACCTCGTTTAAATAGGGTATCCACGACAAGAGTATAATGGGAGGATTGGCGAATAAAGTTTCTCTTTTGGTTCTTTGATAGGTCAAGAGGTAAGGTGTTATCTTTCAAGTATGTGTAAGTTTGGCCATAGCAGGCAGAATTATTATGTCCAATAAGTTGGCTTATGGTTTGGGAATCCGGACAATTATGAGAAGGGTATGACAACTCTTCAACCAGGAATTCATAACGCTCTTGATTTTCCTATGTTCCTAATAAAAAAGCAAGTGTTTCCATGGCACTTGCTGCTTTGTTATCATTTCTTGAAATTTTCTCAAAAGTGATTTCGACAAAATATTTCTTGATATCAGCCACCATGTTTTTGTAAGGCATCAACTTTTCATCTTTTGTTTGATAGTCATCATTGATTTTATTAATGACAAGTTGAAAGTCTCCAAAGACTTGAAGTTGTTTAATGTTCCATTTTGTAGCCATTTTGATAAATAGAATGTCTGCTCCTAATTTATGTTGTGCTCCTCTATTGATGTCTTCTCTTGATCCATGTTGTATTTCATTATTGATGTTTGCTCCTGGATTGATATTTGGGTGATGTATTATAAGATCTGGATCGAACCCTGGAATATCTGCATATGACCAGGTAAAATTGATTTGCCATCTTTTGAAGGATTTCAAATATATTTTCCTTGCTGGTTCTGATAAAGAGATTGTTGTTGTATGTAGATCGATTGTGTCAATGATAACTGCTGGTTCTATCAGGATAGATGACTTCTCTTGATAGTACACATGTAAGGTGTCAAATCTCCCATCTTTCGGTGCCTCGAGGAGATTTTCACCGATAGATGCATCCTTTATTTTTACTTTTTCCTGGTCTAATGTTGCCAATAAATGGTTTTCAGCATTATACTTGATATTGTTTTCTTTATTTTCTTTTTTGCAACTAGGAGATTTAACACCCACTTGACCTGAAGATACGTTAACGGAATCCTTGGTGAAAGTTGTTGTAGGTTTGATTTCATTAAGATATAAGAATATGGCATGGTCATTAGGTAAGGTATCAATGTCAGTATGTCCTTCATTTTCCCAGTCCATAGGTTCGGGATAGCTTAAGGATAAAGGATCTTTAGGTTGATATGTTTCAGAGATATTGGGAGTCATGATAGAGATGTTAGAGCTTTTAGTAGGTATTTCCATGTCTAGGACGATACTCTTATCAGAATGACCTCGTATAAGAAAATCATGATCGTCCTCGGTTAAGTCCATGTCAACTAAATGTGATTCTAATTCAAGTGGACTAGTTCCTAACGTTTGTTCTGCATACATGTGAACTACATCAACACCTACATCTGCTTCTTCCCTTTCAATTTCAAGTTGCTCTTGTTTGTTGTTCCATGATAATGAATATTCTTTGTTCTCTTGATCTTTTAGCTCCATTTGTTCTTCCGTGTTTGACAAAATTGATGCAAATGATTGTTCCTTGGATTGTGTGTTTGAATATGCTTCCTCTCCGTTATGTGAAACAATGATCTCTTGAGCTGATTTCAGGTTATTACCACTCTGCACTAGATTTAAGTTGGCTGATATTGTGATTTCTTGTCCATTGTATGGAAATTTTAAGCACTCATGAAATGTTGATGTAATAGCTTGAATGTCCTGTATCCATGGTCTTCCCAAGAGTATGTTGTATGGTAGTTCCAAATCTAGGACTTGGCATGTTGTGTTTTTCTGCAAAGGTCCCACTCTGATGGGTAATACCACAACTTCTTTAGAGGAATTCTCTTCTTCATTATGTGCTTTGATTTTGATCTTTTTTAGGGGATCAACTACATCTTCTGAATAACCTAGAGCACGGACAAGACTCAATGAGCAAATATTTAAGCTAGCTCCCCCATCTATTAGGACACGTTTAACGAGCGTTTTATGAATGAGGACTTCAATTTGCAAGGAAGCGCTATGGGGATGTTGCAAGGAATCAATGCTTGGATATGAAGTAGATGGGTTTTTAATAGGATCCTCTAAAATAGGTTTGATGGCCATTATGGATATCCCTTTGGGAATATCATCTTTGGGTGTATTGTCTGGTGAGGATGTCCTGGAAGGTTTTTGCACTTTTTTAAGAAGTGTAAGAATAGATACCTTTGGAGAGTTAATTTGCTTATGGGGGGATGAACCATTGCTAGATATAGGTGCATGATTGTGATCTTTCTCATCCAAATCTTTTAAGGATCTTTTTAAGTTGCATAAAAGAGCCACCTTTCTTTGGATATGTATTTTAATCCCTGTTAAGTTTTGACATGGTTGGATTTTGATTCTGGACTTGTTTGATTTCTCCAGTATGTTGGCTTGTTATGTGTTCTTGTCTTTTGCTTTGGTATGCCATGTTTCTATGATCTTCAGGTATTTCCAATGTTTCAGCAATCTTATGTCTCTGCGCTGCAATTAAAATGGGCATTGTGTTTTGAATGTTTTTGTGATTAAATCTTGCTTAATGTGCCGCAATAAGTGATCAATTGTTGAGGAAATGATTTTTTTCAAGTATTTGCTTGTTTGCAAGTTTTTCGATCTTAGTTTTGGAGTGCAAATTTTGTGATTTTTGATATGGTCAAGTTCAAATAGGAACGATATATCCTATGATAAAGAACGAGGTTATTCTGATCAAGCTAGTTTCATGATAAAGGATGATTGATCCTGATGAGAAACAATGTTTGAGTAATCAATTTATCAAAGAGGGTGATAATGCACTTTAAGGTGTTTGATCTTTAACTTGTTTGAGATGAATACTTGAGACCTTTGTGTGTCTTGCACTTGAATTTGTTTTGACAGAAGATAACTTGATTTAATGACCCAACAATATGACCTACGCTCTATGTTTGACTGTTTGAGAAATGGGTTGTTTTTGTTTTCTGATTTTGATGTATTTTACCAGAAATGTTGTCAAAATGACCAGGTACTTTGTTGTACTGACCAGAAACACTGTTGTTTAGACCAGGAACTCTGTTATTTGGACCAGAACCGTTGTTGTTTGGACCAGAAACGCTGTTGTTTGGACCAGAAACTCTGCCAGACTTACCAAAAACGCTACTATACTAACCAGAAACGCTAACATACAAACCAAAAACGTTGATCGACAGACCAGGAACTCTGTTCTACAATACAGTGACTCTAAAGTTCAAATAATGATATGTAGGTTTAGCAAATTGAGTGTTTGAACTTAGGAGATTACAATTTTGACCCAACTCTGTAATATGCTCAACCTTTGAGAGTTAATGTTGAAATATGAGAAATTTGACATTAAGACCAAGAGAGCTGACCTTTGGATTGAAAATGAGACTGTTTGGACCTAAGGTGCAACTGTTTGGACTGAAAGAGCTAATGTTTGAATTGTCAAAGCTAATGTTTGGACTGAAAGAGCAACTGTTTGGACTGAAAAAGCTAATGTTTGGACTGTAGATGTGACTGTTTGGAATGTAGATGCGACTGTTTGGACCGTAGATGCGACTGTTTGGACTGAAAGAGCTAATCTGCTGCAAAACTTGTGAATTTGACAATTTGAAGTTTGAGTTTTCAACGTTTGTTGTATTTCAATGGATGAGATCTTGACTTGACTTATAAACACAGAAATCAAATTGTATTTTTGTCCCAAAGGTTTTGAACAATTAAAAACACACCAATCAATCTATCCTAAGGAGATTGGCTGAGAATGAAAACATTTGCTTGCCGACTTAGGTACACACCCAATAGCTAATTAGAATAGGGCCGCTAAGTCTCACGCAATGGATTCTCAACGTTGTATTATCCAACTCCAAACGCTAATGGGGGCACGATATGTCAAGTGTCTTGAGAGAGTTGCTATCTCTCTTGCACAAAGATTATCACCCTTTCGGAGGTGAATCAGGTAGCTTCTATTTTTATAGTTCTTAGTCAGGAATTCCGTTTGAAATTACCCCTTGAAGTCACGCAAGCATGATTGAGGCCTATAGCCCGACAAGGTGCCGAAACAAGTTGTAGTCACGTAAACGTGATTGAAACCGCGAGGCCCTAAGAAAATGCCCGATATGAGAGATCTCAAAGAGAAAACTCAAATAATCTTATCCTCTGAGACTTTAATAATCAGAGACCTATTTATTATAGTGAGTTGGAATGCTCAAGTCCAGCTGTAATCACTTGGGTCGTTCTCACAGGGTGATTACTTTTTCCCACTATAAAAGGTCCGCTAAAGATATGCACTATTGAAAGCAAAGGATGAGTCTAGCTTTCTGATCACCTAAGAAAGGTGAGAGCATACTCGCCTATCATCAAGACACATAAGACATGTTTGTTCATTTCCATTGTAATTAGTTTGTGCCTAATTTAACAAATATAAGTGCAAAATCCAACGGCTGCAAACAAAGTTAGTAGTTTATATTGCATTCTTTGGCGGTAAAATAGTTTATGACTCCGGTCTTTCACAGCGAAATAAGTACCTGCAAAACCAACAATCTGCAAATTAAGTTTGGGAAAATGATAGTCCAGAAGCAGAAATGAAGAATGCAACATACAATATTTGCAAAATTAATAGAAAAACTGAAAACGCCATCAAATTGACCAAGAATGCCATCATATGTGCCAAGAACGCTGCTCTGCACACCAGAAACGTTGCTCTGCACACCAGAAACGTTGTTAAACAGACTGAAAACGTTGACAAATTTGCCAAAAACGCCACCATACATACCAAAAATGCTAAAGTACAGACTAAAAGCGCTAAAGTACAGAAAAACATAAAAACAGAGTTGAGGAATCTCCCATAAATGTCATTTGAGGTGTCGGGACACCACAAAACATGCCCAGAACGCGATTCGGGAGCCCAAGAGAGCTAATCTGCACTCCGAAAGAGCTAATCAACCTGTCAATGAAATTTCCTGCAAGCAAGCTTGTTAAAGATCAAATGGGCTAGGCCCCACGGTGGGCGCCAATTAATGTGATGCTTAAAATGTGGTATATAGAAGGCATACACATATAATGAGACAATAAAAACATAATTGAAAAGATTAATTGAAAAACTAAATCAAAGATGCAAACCATAAGCCTTCCTTGAAATGTCTCATTTTCCTCTATTCTTGAGGACCTTGAAGGTGTTGGATTGATGGGCTCTTAGCGAAGCAGTGACCTCCAAAGTGGCAACTCAAGAGTTGAGTAGCTATTTGATCATGATTGACTATGGAGATGATATGAAATGCATGATGTAAGAAACTAGATTAACATGCTATGATCAATTCCAAATCTAATTACTAGATAATCGAAATTCAAATTGTTTGTAGTAATGATGCCTAAATTGATATGAGATGGGATCCATATTGCTCCAAAATGAGGGGTATTTATAGGAATTCCAAGGTGAAAGTTGAGGTGGCAGGAATTGACGGTCCAGATCTAATCTGAAGATATCAAGGGCCAAGATTGAGGAAGTTGGAGAAGAGGTTGGAGGAAGGGACACTTGTCATCTCTGTGGTGACAAGTGTCAAGGAGCCTTGCTCATGAGAGGGCAAGTGTCCAAGGGAGGAGACATATGACAAAAGTGTCATGTGTCTCAAGGAGAGAATATCCACACCATGGGAGGTTAGGATAAGGAGGTTAGAATGTGCAAGATAGGATAGGTTTAGTTAGACCCAAGATTAAATTGAATGGGTTAAGTTAGAGGATGGTTAGGTTGGATGATTAAAGTCAGGAGCCATGTGCTCATTTGAATTTAGAAATTCAAATAATTGAAAAATGGTAATTAATCTCAACAAACTTGAGTTTGTTAATCTTAATTAGGGACTAGAAGAATTGATTAGTATGGGGAGATATTAATTAATTGAGAATTAATTAATCAAAGGGGGATGTGAGATGAACTATATAAATAAATCATTTAGATTTATTTACTAGTAGATGAATAGAGAAATTAATTAAATTCCTTGTGAATTCAATTAATTGGGAAGGGGAATTAATCAAATAACTGTGTATTTAATTAACTATCTTCAGACCATTTTTAGGTGTATACATTTTGCCCCTATTTGAAGCGATGTGTGATGACGCGTTGGTTCAAAGAAAGCTCGATTGAAGATGTTGTTGATTCGATAGAACGCAGATTTGATCTTGATTTGATGCAGATTTGGTTTCAATGTGATATTGATTTGATTTGAAGATGATAAATCTCGATATGATGCTGATTCGATTTTTGGAGATGATAAATCTCGATATGATGCGGTTTCGATCTTGGAGATGATAAATCTCGATATGATGCCCCAGACTCTGATTGATAAAAATTGATGCGAGGATGCACCCTCGAGAGACGAATCAGATAATTTTCGAATGTTTTTGAATTTTTCGAGTTTTTTTTTTGTTTGAAATTTTTGAAATTTTTTGACGATTTTTTAATGATTTTCTGATGTTTAGAGATTTGTAGAGTCAATCCGATTCATTTCCCGATAAGAAATTTGAAAATGCTATCCTGGCAGGTTGATTAGTCGATTAGATGATTAACAATGAGTGGAATAAAAATCCCACTTAAATGCCCCATTATGAGTTTAAAAAGGTGACCTCCTTTTTCCACTCCTCATTTGTGCACTGTAATTGTTGGAGAAAATTTGCTCTTGAGGAAGGAAATGGCGATCCCGTATCACAAGCATAGACTCGAGCGAGTTCGGCGATATGAGCGTCCTCCAGCATACGGTCCACCGGTACGTACTTCGAGAAAAACCCAGCTTTGTTGATTTTTTAAAAAAAATTTAGGGATTTGCATAAAAAATCATTTTTAGCGTTTTCGCCAGATGGGTTGGGAAAAAAATTATATTTTTGAGATGGGTTTTTCGATTAGTAAAATGGGGTTTTCGGATTTTAAAAAAAAAAATTCATTCACATCTCAAAAAAAAATATTTATACATGCATTTTCCCCTATTCTTGAGGACCTTGAAGGTGTTGGATTGATGGGCTCTCAGTGGAGCAATGGCCTCCAAAGTGACAACTCAAGAGTTGAGTAGCTATTTGATCCCATGCAAAATGAAATGTCAATCTATCTTAAAATGCAAATGCAAAACATGAAGTGCAATGCAGTGATCGGACCGGTCATTGAGTCATTACTTTGTTTCATCATTGAGCCTTTAAAATGTGGGAAGTGAGTGCAAATATCAATGGTATAATTGAACAATGATGACCTGAGCACTACTTTCCTGGGTTTTGATATTACAAGTTAGCACAAGCATCGAGTTATAATTGAACCAAGATGACCACAGTGTTGCTTGCGTAAAACAGGCAGTATTAACCATTTCTATATGCAAGTCCGAAATGTCTTCCATGATACTCTGATGATTATTTCCTTAGACAACTTTGCGCATATTAAAGATTAATTTACAGATAGTAGACAAGAAAAATATCATGTTCCTTCCTCGTTCCTCTAGTCAAAGACATCCTGGAGTTACTCAGAAATCATGATAGCGAAAAAAATAACTGAACCATTATTGCCAAAGTGTTAAAATCATGACTCAAGATATATCATCCATTGATATGTGTTTTGTCATGTTTAGATTGATATGTGATAGTTAATGGTTGACAATGTGATTTTATGTTCCATGTTGGATGTATCTTAGATTTTCGCTTGACAAGCGTTGTCTGACTGTTGTTCTACCTGCTTTGGTTAAGCTCAAAATGATCAAAACTTTTTGCCCCCAGCCATGTTCATAATTTTTGCCCCCAGCCTAGAAACAAGTCTTATTATGATATAGTCAATGATCCAAACCATGACGAGAAATCACCTACGATGCCTACATATGTACAAAAGGCTTTATGAAATGAACAATGCTAATGGAAAAGAATGTAAGCGGAAGAAAGCGTGAACCAATAGATGGAAGAGCTAGCTGACAAATAGCACCTGTTTGCCAGGTTTTCACCATCTGTTTTTTTTTGTAGTTTTTCTCATATTTGATTTTTTTTGGTGTTTTTGTTTTTTCACTGTGTTTCGATTTTCTGATTTTTCACTGTTTTTGGATTTTCTGCTTTTTCACTGTTTTTGGATTTTCTGCTTTTTCACTGTTTTTGGATTTTTTTTCTTTTTCACTGTTTTTGGATTTTTCAGACATAAAACTTCTTCAGATGCATGCTATTGATGGGTTCCTCGAGCTGATCTCCGTCTTGTGTTGATAGTTGATATGCCCCTGACCCAAATACTGTTGTGACCACAAATGGACCTAACCAGTTTGGTTCAAATTTTCCTTTCTTTTCTTGATCTGACTGGTTTTGAGGATTTTCCTTTAGTACTAGATCAAGTCCCCATTGGTAGAAAGGCCAAGATGTTGCTAAAGCATGAAGTTCTTGTGTTGGTGCATGGATCAAATTTCTATGGATCTAACATTGTTTGCATGTTCTAGCTATCTGAAAAGAATCTCGTTCCATAGTTGGCGAATAATAGCCCAAGCGTATGAGTTTTTCAAAAGGATAAGACCACTTGAATGAGTGCCACAAATGTCGTTATGGACTTCATTTAAGGCCTTCTCAGATTCTTCTTGTTCGAGACATCTTAAGAGAGTACCGTCTAGACCTCGTCATAAATAGGGTATTTACGACGAGAGTATAATGGGAGGATTGGCGAATAAAGTTTCTCTTTTGGTTCTTTGATAGGTCAAGAGGTAAGGTGTTCTGCAAACTAGAAACGTTGTTCTGCAAACCAAAAACGTTGTTCTGCAAACTAGAAACGTTGTTCTGCACACCAGAAACGTTGTTAAACAGACTGAAAACGTTGACAAATTTGCCAAAATCGCCACCATACATACCAAAAACGCTAAAGTACAGACTAAAAGCGCTAAAGTACAGAAAAAAATAAAAACAGAGTTGAGGAATCTCCCATAAATGTCATTTGAGGTGTCGGAACGCCACAAAAGATGCCAAGAACGCGATTTGGGAGCCCAAGAGAGCTAATCTGCACTCCGAAAGAGCTAATCAACCTGTCAATGAAATTTCCTGCAAGCAAACTTGTTAAAGATCAAAGGGGCTAGGCCCCACGGTGGGCGCCAATTAATGTGATGCTTAAAATGTGGTATATAGAAGGCATACACATATAATGAGACAATAAAAACATAATTGAAAAGCTTAATTGAAAAACTAAATCAAAGATGCAAACCATAAGCCTTCCTTGAAATGTCTCATTTTCCTCTATTCTTGAGGACCTTGAAGGTGTTGGATTGATGGGCTCTTAGCGAAGCAGTGACCTCCAAAGTGGCAACTCAAGAGTTGAGTAGCTATTTGATCATGATTGACTATGGAGATGATATGAAATGCATGATGTAAGAAACTAGATTAACATGCTATGATCAATTCCAAATCTAATTACTAGATAATCAAAATGCAAATTGTTTGTAGTAATGATGCCTAAATTGATATGAGATGGGATCCATATTGCTCCAAAATGAGGGGTATTTATAGGAATTCCAAGGTGAAAGTTGAGGTGGCAGGAATTGACGGTCCAGATCTAATCTGAAGATATCAAGGGCCAAGATTGAGGAAGTTGGAGAAGAGGTTGGAGGAAGGGACACTTGTCATCTCTGTGGTGACAAGTGTCAAGGAGCCTTGCTCATGAGAGGGCAAGTGTCCAAGGGAGGAGACATATGGCAAAAGTGCCATGTGTCTCAAGGAGAGAATATCCACACCATGGAAGGTTAGGATAAGGAGGTTAGAATGTGCAAGATAGGATAGGTTTAGTTAGACCCAAGATTAGATTGAATGGGTTAAGTTAGGGGATGGTTAGGTTGGGTGGTTAAAGTTAGGAGCCATGTGCTCATTTGAATTTAGAAATTCAAATAATTGAAAAATGGTAATTAATCTCAACAAACTTGAGTTTGTTAATCTTAATTAGGGATTAGAAGAATTGATTGGTATGGGGAGACATTAATTAATTGAGAATTAATTAATCAAAGGGGGATGTGAGATGAACTATATAAATAAATCATTTAGATTTATTTACTAGTAGATGAATAGAGAAATTAATTAAATTGCTTTTGAATTCAATTAATTGGGAAGGGGAATTAATCAAATAACTACGTATTTAATTAACTATCTTCAGACCATTTTTAGGTGTATACACTATGTAATGGTTGAAGAAATTGAAAACAAAAAGAAGCAAAAGGAGGATCTCACGGCCATTGGAAGTGGGACAGCTTTAGGTTGTGTTGGAGGACCTTCTTCCATGCTTCCACATCGTCCCACTCACCATGCTACTGCTGGTGGTAGTGCTTCTTCTTCTGCAAGTGCCACTACTCATGTTCCTAGTACTGCCAGTGGTAGTGGGACTGGGAGTGTTAGCATTGGACCTAGAATTCATAAATCTAGGTTGGATACCTTATTTGTGCCTCGCACTACTCCTGGTTCCCAACAGTCGCTTGAGAGCATGGGTTGGAACAAGGAGGTCCATGATGCCGCTAAAATGGTAGTTGGCAAGTTTTGGGTTTACGGCAGTGTTCCATTCTTTACAACTAAGTGAATGTTTTATGTTTGATTTTTTTAATTTTTATACTTTGATTCTTCATTTTATTTTTTCTCGTACATACTACATAGTACATACTTAACTTATCTCATTTAATTTATTTGTGACAGGTCTCCTTATTGGCAAGAAATGGTTGATGCCCTTACCATATGCGGGGCGAGGTTCAAAGCCCCTTCTGAGTCTGATTTGAAGGGACCCATTTTGACTAAATTGGTGAATGATGTGAAGAAGGAATTAGATGAACAACGCCACATATGGAGCACTAAAGGTTGCACCATCATGACCGATGGTTGGATGGATAGGAGAAATAGAAATCTCCTTAATTTTCTTGTTTCTTCCGCAAGTGATTGATTAATTTTAATTTCATTTAGTCATTAAGTTTTTATTTTTCATTTAATGATTTATTGAATGATCATTGATCTTGCTTTATTTTTTATTTCCAGGGGCACCGTTTTCATCAAGTCCATTGATGCCTCTGCCCATTGCAAGAATGCCACCTACCTATGTTAGCAGATAGAGGAGCTGATTGATGAGGTGGGTTAGGAGAATGTGGTACAGGTGGTGACCGACAATGCAGCAAATTATGTTGTTGTAGGTAAACTTTTGATTACAAATACAACTTAATTTTGTTTGCAAATTAATTACTATTTTGTAACTTCATTAATTACAATGCAACAAATTATGTTGTTGCAGGTAGACTATTGATGGAGAGACACCCATCTATAGTTTGGACTCCATGTGTTGCCCATTGCATTGACCTCATGTTGGAGGATATTGGAAAACTCCCATGGGTCAAGAGATGTGTAGAAAGGGCGAGAAATGTGTGCAAATTTGTATATAATCGTTCATGGGTGTTGGCTCTTATGAGACAATACACAGAGCAGAATGAGTTAGCTCGTCCAGGAATAACAAGATTTTCCACAAACTTCATCACATTGCAGTCCATGCTTCGTTGTAAGTCGGCCTTGAGATGTATGTTTGTTGGTGAGGAGTGGTCTTCCTCATCCTTTGTTGCCACCCCTACGGGGAAAGATATGGCAGACTGCATTTTTTATAAGCAAGACTTTTGGATCCTTTGTGATGAGATAGTGAAGGTAATTATTTTATAAATTCTACAATTTAACTTTTTGTTTTATAACTTATTCATCATATTCTCTTATTTGCTCATTTTTCTAAATTCCACAATATTTTCAATTTTGCAGTTTGTTAAGCCCTTAGTGGTTTTGTTGCGAGTTGCGGATGGAGAAAAGCCCACAATGGGCTACATATATGAGGGCATGGATATGGCGAAGGAGGGCATCAAATCCGTCTATGAAGGAGATGAGAACAAGTATGGTCCCATTTGGGAGATCATTGATAGGAGATGGCATCATCAGCTTCATAGGCCCATCCATGCAGTAGCCTATTATCTGAATCTAGCATTCCATTTTAGCCCTACTTTCAAGGCTGGTGTGGAGGTCCTTAATGGGCTATACTCAATCATGTAGAAGATGGCACTTGCTGGTACTACTCAAACAGACCTTATTCGAGAGCTATAGTTGTTCTCAAATGCACAAGGGGAGACCTCCTCTCGTCCTATCACCAAAGAAAGTAGGACAACTATGATGCCAGGTAAAAATAAATTGTAAGGCTTAATTTTAGTTTTATTGTATATTGTTAAATGAGTTTATGAGTGAGACTGATTTTATTTATTTTTCTTATTTCAAACTCAAATAATTGGTGGAGCTTTTTTGGCCCAATGACACCAAATATTCAGAATTTGGCCATACGCATCTTGAGCCAACCATGCAGCGCATCTGGTTGTGAGCGCAATTGGAGTATGTTTGAGCACATACACTCCAAGAGGCGCAATAGATTATCTGTGGTGAAGATGAATGATCTCGTCTTTGTTCACTACAACCTCCGCCTAAGAATGAGAAAGAATGCATTAGCTGACATCTCTCCTATCAATCTAGATGAGGTTGATCCTGATGCAGAGTGGGCCACTGAGATAGATCATGCAGTTGTCTTTAGTGATGATGACACTAATTGGATCGACTAGGTAGATATAGAGGTTGAGGCTGTAGCCATGGCAGAGGAGGAGCGGAGAGCACGAGCAAAGACAGGAGATTCGGAAGCAAATACTGATAGTGACATAGATGTTCCCGATGTTGGTGAGCATGGCATGGTGTCACGGGGAGCGGCTATGGCTGCCGAATCATCCAGGACCTACCTTAGACGCCTTCGCAGGGGGTCGGGGCCAGAGAGTGCACGCTCCTCTGAGCCATAGGCTTGTAGTTGTATTTACCTTTGGTATTTGTATGGAACATTTGATGATGATCATATGATGACATGGATTTTTTATTCATTGAGTTTTATAATATTGTATACATTTGACAATATTTATATATCTATGTTTGTTATTTCCTTCAGCTACAATTTGCATTTATGCTTATGTGATTGATGTATACTTGCATATGTAATCAAATGAACCGCGTTTCATGATGTTATTGTGTCTTTAAGGTGTATTTAATAAAGGCTGCATGAAACAAGTTTTAAATCTTTAAAAATCTCTAAAATTCTTGAGTTTTTCACTTTCCCAAGTCCAGCCGAGTCTGTCTCCGAGTCTCGAGTCCGAGTTGGCCTTGCCAAGTCCGAGTCTAAGTCTGAGTCCGAGTCTCGTTTCTTTGGTCTATATTAATATTACTACTGAATTCGGTATAAGAACATTATCAGGCTTCATATATTAAGCATACATATTAAGCACATCCCCAACCAAGAACAAAGACGTTGCTGCCTATAACTTAATAACAGTTATGATCTGATCTAATCGATGGTGTTGAGTATTAATATCTCCTACATTATCCCTCTCAATCCCTTCTCGATCCTTGCCTTATGAATACCTTTCACATACCCCTTCGTGAGTGGTAGTATCTCTTGGAAGAGATATCCTTTATAATGGACTCAACCTTTGGTCAATTAAACAAACCTTATTAATTCAAGTCGTGCCTTTTATCTCATTGTTAACTTTAAAAAACAATTCCTAACAAATATTTAATAATTGCTGCCAATGTTATCCTAATTTAAATGCCTTAGTTATCGTAGCGATCCCAAATAAGGCAGTGACTAACTAAGCAAGGCATGACATAGTGATATTTTGTCTTCAGAACATGTACGTCAGTTTAGAGGAAAAGCTAGACAAATATAATTGTGTCAGAGACTATCACAACTTGTCCCCTCTACACATGGGTTCCTTTATAGAAGTGTACGGCTGGCAACATAAAGAAATAATGCACCAACTGATACCAATATATTAATATTAAATTGTAGTGAATATTTTAGGATATAATTTCTTGAATTGAATCATTAGAAAACATAATGAAATAATAGGGGAAGAGCACCAGTAGCCATCATAGCTAACTTCGCGCACCTAGAGATCTTAAACGGTACATCAGATTTTAATTTTTTTTTTCATATGCAACTTAACTACTTAAAGCTATTGATCTGGCTTCTAGGTAGTAACAATCCGATCTCTACGGATCATTATGTGTCGAAAGGTCAAAAAGTGGTTATTTCGAAGTGATGACTGATACTTGACCTCTTTTGCGCCAATACATGGACACTAAAAGGCCAATACTTGTTATTTAAATGCCTAATACACAATATAATTATCACATTTTTAAAACTCAAAAAAAACCTTTTTATAACAAATTATGAATTTTAAAAAAGCAAGGTTGCATATAATAATGTTTTAAATGGGTGGTCGAATAAATCATTAACCACCCATTTCCACCTTCCCGTGGACCAAAAATGGTCATGTTGTCATTTTATGACACCCTTGGTCCATCAGTAAGAACCGATCAGAGATACGATCCATGGACCAGCACTGCCCTAGTTGATCAAGGAGAAAGCAGAAGAATCGTGAAATGTGAAGTGTTGCCTTATCCGAAGGAGTTTCCTCCCTTGGCCTTTTCTTTCTTCCCCGGAACCCCGAGGTTCCGAGGTTCTTTCCCTTTGCCTTCTCCTATTCTCTTTCTTCGAAACTCCAAAACCCCGAGGTTCCGAAGTTCCTTCCCTTTGCTGCCTCTCCTTTCTTTTCCCGGAACTTCGGAACCCCCGAATTTCTGAAGTTCATCTCCTTCTTTCCCTTTCTCTTCTTCTCTCCGGAACCCCGAGGTTCTGAAGTTCCTTTCTTTTCTTCTTCCCTTCCCCAAAACTCCGTAAGTTCCTTTGCGCAGTTCCCTGGAACTCCGAAACCCCAAGGTTCCGAAGTTCCTATGCGCAGTTCCCCGGAACTCCGAAACCTCGAGGTTTCGAAGTCCCCCCCTAGCCTTTCTTCCTTCTTCTCTCCAGAACCCCGAGGTTCTGAAGTTCTCTTCCTTTGCTTCCCCTCCTTCTCTCCGAGACTCCAGAACCCCGAGGTTCTGAAGTTCCTTTCCTTCTCTTCCTCTCTCTATCCCAGAACTTCAGAACCCTGAGGTTCCGAAGTTCCTTGCTACTCTCCTTTCTCCTTCTCCGAAACTCTAGGACCCCGAGGTTCTGAAGTTCTTTCCTTGTTTTCCCCACTTCGGGAACCCGAGCTTCCAAAATCCCCGGATTTATTTCCGACTGGCAACACTTCCGGATGGCGTGAGCGACACTCAAAGCTTTACATGCTCCGACAGTTTTGGTGACTTGTGCACTTTCTTTTATGGAGCCACAGGGGTGCATTTAAGGTTTTTGGCAGGATTTCCATCAAGGGAGGTACGGGGCCATGCTTGTTCCAGTGACTTATGTCATGTCTGCATACTCTGACTTTGGAAAGTTGCTTTGGAAAGTCAAACAATCAACCCTTCTCAGAATTGCCTTTGTGGGTATGGCTAGGTTGCTTGCATGTACAAGTCAAGTGCATGCACTTTCCTACACTCCCAGACTAACATACAAGGGTCATGATCACTGTTGTAACCATTTTTCTATATAAAGGTTGTTAAGCCTCATTGTAAAGGGTTCTCTCCCTGCTGGCTTGAGCTATTCCATGCTCTCCCACTTCTCTTGTATTTATCTTGCATTTGTGCAACTGTAAGTTTGGCCATTGGCCTTATAATTAATTGAAATCACCATTCTTGTCTACTTTCAACTTATGTATGATGTGTATGTTTCCTTACCTTCATCATAGGTGTATGTTTTGTGGTTCTTCTCTCATATATGGTGTGTCCTTGAACCCTAGCAAGTGTGTATTTGCTACTGATCAAGGAAGATTGCTAGGACACATCATATCCAAGGAGGGTTTGACCATTGACCCAAAGCGAGTGGAGGCTATATTTTCTCTTCCACTCCCCTATCACAAAAAACAATTGCAAAGTTTCCTTGGTAGGATCAACTTTGTGAGGAGGTTCATTCCTAGCATTGCCACCATGGTAAAACCCCTCACTTCCATGTTGAAGAAAAACTTGGCTTTCAGTTGGACCAAAGAGGGAAGGGCCGGTTTCGAAGAGATCAAACAAGCAATTGCTCAGGCCCCTACCCTTGTCAATCCTAATTATGAAAGGGATTTTATCCTCTATACCTTCGGAGGAGAATCCAACATCTTAGTTGTCCTAACATAGCTAAATGATGATAATTTGGAGCAACCTATTGCTTTCTTTAGTGAGGGGCTAAAGGACTATGAGCTTAAATATAGCTATGTAGAGAAGCAGGTCCTCATTGTTGTAAGGGCATTAAAAAAGTTCAGACACATGTTGTCCAACAAAAGGATCGAGCTCTTAGTTCCGCATGCAAGTGTCAAAGATTTCCTTTTAAACAAGGATATCAGTGAGAAGAGGGTTGGGTGGATAACCAATGTCATGGAGTATGACATCAACATCAAGATCACCAAGCTTGTAAGAGGCAAGGGCCTATGTGAACAACTTGTCTCATCTTTTGAGACTACTTCAAAGGTCGCCCTTGTGTTACAAGAGGATCAACGAATTGGCAACAACACTCAATTCAGCTAGGTAGGTGACATGACCACCTTCTCAATGGAAGGTAGATACCCCCAAGGTCTGGACATGACCAAAAGAAGACATTTCAAGTTGCAGTCGATTCCCTGTGTTAGTGAATGGTACTCTTTTCTGGAAAGACTCCAATGGAGTCTTACTAAGATGTATCGAGCAGAACCAAGTCAGCAGATTGTTAGAGGAATTTCATGATGGCTCTTCAGGGGGCCACTTCTCTACAAGGACTACGGCTATCAAAATAATGAGGGTTGGTTATTACTGGTCATCCTTATTCAATGACTCACATAGATGGGTGAAGGATTGCAAGAAATGTGCTCTCTTCTCTGAGAAGCAAAGATTAGCTGCCCTACCTCTTCATCCCATCCAAGCAGATCAATCGTTCGCCCAATGGGGTTTAGACTTCATTGGCATGATAAACCCACTTCTAGTGTTGGCCATATGTGGATCTTGGCCGCAACAGATTACTTCACTAGGTGAACAGAGGCAGTTGCATTGAGGGATGCCACTAAGGCCTCAGTGTTGGAATTCCTTGAGGGAATTGTAACAAGATTTGGTGTCCCCTCCACCATCATATTAGACAATGCCAGGTCATTTGTTGGAACCCAAATCAATTCTTGGGCAGTTAAGCATGGTGTATACTTGAAGACATCATCCAACTATTACCCTCAGGGTAACGGCTTAGCTGAATCTTCCAACAAAAATCTCATCGAGATAATTAAAAGGACAGTTGAAGACAATTAGAGGGCATGGCATACTAAGTTGAGGACAACCTTATGGGTTGACAGGATCACACCCAAGAGGGCGATTGGTAACTCCCCTTTCATGCTAGTATATGGGAAGGAAGCAAGACTCCCAACTTCCCTAGAGTTACCCTCTCTTGAACTAGCACATCAGCTGGAATTGACAGAGAATGACGCCATGACAGTAAGGCTAGCTAAGTTGATGGAGTTGGAGGAGGTTAGAAGTCAGGTTGTGCATACACTTGAGACTCATCAAGAGATAGTCAAGAAAGTTTTTGACAAAAAGGCGACTAATAGGGTCTTCAAGGAGGGAGATCTAGTTCTCAAGTGGGATGCAGACAGAGCCAAAGTTGGGCGTCACTCCAAGTTTGATGCTATCTGGAGTGGCCCATATGTCATCACTAGTTGCAAGGAGGCCAATGCATTTCATCTCTCCAAGCTCAATGGCGAAGTTCTTCCAATCCCAGTGAATGGGATTCATCTCAAGCCCTGCTTCTGAAGAGGGTGTTGATGACTATGTAAATATTAGACTAGAAGTTGTTTTGATTTCATAAGTGCTTGTGCACCTACCGCATTGTCATTAAGAGGGTGTGTGCTCTAGTTTCTAGTTTTTCTCCAAGTGATGGCACACACATGTTTGGGTCTTTCGATGACTCAATGCCCAATGGATGCCTAAGGCTTTTGGATTTCATGCTTAGCAGGCAAGCATCCCGCAGAAAACGCCAAAAAAATTGTCAGTTTATGACACCCTTGGTCCATCAGTAAGAACCGATCAGAGATACGATCCATGGACCAACGTTGTCCTACTTGATCGAGGAGAAAGCAGAAGAATCATGAAGTGTGAAGTGTTGCCTTGTCCAGAGGAGGTTCCAACCTTGGCCTTTTCTTTCTTCCCCGGAACCCTGGAACCCCGAGGTTCTGAGGTTCTTTCCCTTTGCCTTCTCTTGTTCTCCTTCTTCGGAACTCCGGAACCCCAAGGTTCTGAAGTTCCTTCTCTTTGCCTTCTCTCGCTTTTCCTTCTCTGGAACTTCAGAACCCCGAGGTTCCGAAATTCCTTCCCTTTACTGCCTCTCCTTTTTTTTCTCGAAACCCCCGAGTTTCCGAAGTTCCTCTCCTTCTTTCCCTTTCTCTTCTTCTCTCTGGAACCCCAAGGTTCCAAAATTCCCCCCTAGCCTTTCTTCCTTCTTCTCTTCAGAACTCCGGAACCCTAAGGTTCTGAAGTTCTCTTCCTTTGCTTCCCCTTCTTCTCTCTTGGACTCTGGAACCCCGAGGTTCTAAAGTTCCTTCCCTCCTTTCCTTTTCTCTCTAGTTTCCCCGGAACCCCAAGGTTCCGAAGTTCCTTTCCTTCTCTTCCTCTCTCTATCCGAGAACTTCGGAACCTCGGGGTTCCGAAGTTCTTTCCTTGGCCTTTTTTTCCGGAACTCCGGAACCACGACGTTCCAAAGTTCCTTGCTGCTCTCCTTTCTCCTTCTCCGGAACCCCAAGGTTCCGAAGTTTTTTCCTTGTCTTCCCCACTTCGGGAACTCGAGCTTCTGAAGTCCCCAGATTTATTTCCGACTGGCGACACTTCCGGATGGCGTGAGCGACACTCAAGGCTTTATATGCTCCGACAGTTTTCGTGACTTGTGTAATTTCTTTTGTGGAGCCACAAGGGTGCATTTAATGTTTTTGGCAGGATTTCCATCAAGGGAGGTACGGGGCCATGTTTGTTGCAGTGACTTATGCCATGTTTGCATACTTTGACTTTGGAAAGTCAGTTAGTCCACCCTTCTCAAAATTGTCTTTGGAAAGTGACTAGGTTGCTTGCATGTAGAAGTCAAGTGCATACACTTCCCTACACTCCCAGATTGACATATAGGGGTCATGATCACTCTTGTAACCATTTTTCTATATAAAGGTTGTTAAGCCTCATTGTACAGGGTTCTTTCCCTGCTGGCTAGAGCTATTTCATGCTCTCCCACTTCTCTTGTATTTATCTTGCATTTGTGCAACTGTAAGTTTGGTCGTTGGCCTTATAATTAATTGAAATCACCATTCTTGTCTACTTTCAACTTATGTATGATGTGTATGTTTCCTTACCTTCATCACAGGTTTATGTTTTGTGGTTCTTCTCATATATGTCGTGTTAAATTTATTTATGAGTGTGACTTGTAGAAAACCTTCTCCCCTCTTGGCATTCAATGAATTCTAACCTTCTTACATGCATTGGGGTCACTCATACAACTGAAGTTTGTGCATCTCCTGGGTGTTTTAGTTGATTTTTTGTGTCATTTCGGGTAGGGAGAGAAACAATCTCTTCTTGGTGCATCACCTCCTTTTGTTTCAAACATTTCTCTTTTTCATTTACCTCTGCAATTTGTTAGGATAGGCCTAGGAGTTAGTTTTGAAGTGTTGAGTTGGTTCAACACCTGCACCTGGATTGAGAAGGAAGTCGGCCTTCTCCGGAGATTCAACCCCCTTGCGCAAGGTTCCACACTTCGGGGTTGTTTCCATGTTTCACAAGGTTGCTGAGTTGATAGCTCAGCAAGGGTGCAAGCTTTTGTGATAATAGGTCCCACGTGGCACTAGTTACCGCTAACTACGTTGCCCTAAAAACTAAGGGAAAATGTTGAATTTCGCACATTTCGCACATTTCCCTTTCTCCCGTTGTGCTCTCTTCGTGAGTTATCTCCCTGCCATCGACGCTCTGCTGCTGCTTCGGCTCTACAACGGCTCACTCTGACTCGAGGTAACCGTCGTGGCTCTTCCTTCATGCATTTTGGATGTCCAATGATGGTTTACCGCCTTCATAGCTGCATTACGCTGTCTATTGATGATTTTTTTGTATGCGGGTTAGGGTTTCATTTCAATTCTCTATTACAGTTTAATAATGTCATAATCATCACAGAGAATGGCAAAAAAAAATTCTCTCTTCTTTTTCTTCGGCAACCCTTCATTATTTATCATTTCCTTTTATGGGTGCGTTGTTAAATGGTTTCTCTCTATTGATAATGCCAAAATAATTACAAAGAATGCAAAAAAAGTTGATTGTTCATATTTATTCGAAACCCTTTCATTATTTTTTATTTCGTTTTATGGGTGCGCAATTATATTGTGTCTCTCTGTTTATAATGTCAATATAATTATAGAGAATGCAAAAAAAATGATTATTGCTCATAAATATTCGAAACCCCTTCATTATTTATCATTACCTTTTATGGGTGCATTGTTAAATGGTATGTCTCTGTTGATAATGCCAAAATAATTACAGAGAACGCAAAAAAAGTTGATTATTGTTCATATTTATTCGAAATCCTTTCATTATTTATGATTTCATTTTATGGGTGTGTTGTTAAATTGTCTCTGTTTATAATGCCAATATAATTATAAAGAATGCAAAAAAAGTTGATTATTGTTCATAATTATTCGAAACCCCTTCATTATATATCATTTCTTTTTATGGGAGCGATGTTAAATGGCTTCTCTCTGTTGATAATGCCAAAATAATTACAAAGAGTGCAAAAAAAATTGATTATTGTTCATAATTATTTGAAAGCCCTTCTTGATTTATCATTTTATTTTATGGGTGGGCTGTTAAATAGTTCTCTGTTTATAATGCCAAAATAATTACAGAGAATGCAAAAAAATTGATTATTGTTCATAATTATTCGCAACCCCTTCATTATTTATCATTTTATTTTATGGGTGCGTTGTTCGATGGTGTCTCTCTCTTTATAGTGCCAAAATAATTACAAAGAGTGCAAAACAAATTGATTACTGTTGATAATTATTCGAAACCCCTTCATTATTTATCATTTTTTTTATGGGTGGGTTGTTAAATGTCGTCTCTATGTTTATAATGCCAAAATAATTACAGAGAATGCAAAAAAAATTGATTATTGTTCATTATCATTCTTTGTTTCATTTCAATGCTCTATTACAGTCTAATAATGTTGAAATCCTCACAGAGAATGGCAAAAAGAAAATGATTATCTATTTGTTTTATTCGAAACCCCTTCATTATTTATCATTTCATTTTATGGGTGCGCTGTTAAATGGTGTCTCTCTGTTTATAATGCCAAAATAACTACAGAGAATGCAAAAAAAATTGATTATTGTTCATAATTATTCGAAACCCCTTCATTATTTATCATTACAATAATGTGTATGTTTGATACTGGCTATAAGGTTGTTGTCCTCATATATATACTCGTATATATGTATGTGTGTGTGTATCGACATATAACAACCTTCTCACATACACGTTATGGGCCACTTGGCACGAATTACCGCCAACTACATTGCCCTAAAAACTTTGGGAAATGAAGATTTTTTGAGGCATTTTCATTGTTTGCTTTGCCTTCAATTTGTTAATATACTCACTGTAAATAATATTATCAGGCATACACTATATTACTTCCAATAAATTTCATATGAGAAATACAGCATCATTCAATTATTAGTCATTTGACAGATCAATCTGCATCATAATACAATATCAACAATATCTAATACAATATTGCATCTGAATACAATATTTGCTTTTAGTTTTTCTCCTTGATATATGTCTCAAGTTCTGTACCTATATGGTTATTGTCCACATATATATACACACACATATATATACATGTATATATATGTGTGTGTGAGTATATATATATATATATATATATATATATATATATATATATATATATATATATATATATATATATATATATACAGCACCATTTTATTTTGTTCAAAGATGTTTAATGATGGATTTGTACTCATTGGTACCAACAGAAATTGATCTGTTTTTTTTATCACTTATCTCAATAGCATTGAGGGTTTCATTTCAATTATCTGTCTTTGTATATATATATATTTATACAGGCACACACGGTAGCATTTTTATTTTGTTGAAAGATGTTCAATGATGGAATTGTTCAGTATCTAATAGAATATCAGCAATATCCAGTTTGCAATCACATCACAGGTACATATTACTCCTACATCTCATGCTTTTAGTTTCTCTCCTTGTTATCTACAGTTTCAAGTTTTGTGCCTATATGGTTATTGTCCATATCTATGTATACACATACATATATATGTATATGTATATATATACATGTGTACATGTATGTGTATATATACATGTATATGTATACATGAAGAAACACACACAATAGCATAATATGTTCTATAATGATGGTTGTTTCAAGTTCTATGGCTATATGGTTATTGTCTATATAAGTGTGTAAATGTATATGGACAAATAACCATATAGCCACAAAACTTGTTGTAATCAACAACATATTCCTTATTCAAGGGCGCTCATTCAGATTAGCACACTGAATAACTAAATTCCTTCTGCAGTCAATGTTAAATGTTATAAATCTTTCAATTTAAATTATACTATTTTCAGTAAACTAGCATTTCTTTCAATATAGTCATTGTAAATAATATTAACAACCATATTGAATGTCCAATGAGGGTTTATTCTCCTTCGTAGCTGCATTATGCTTTGTCTATTGATTATTTCTTTGCATGTGGTTTACAGTTTCATTTCAATGCTCTCTTACAGTTTAATGTGCCTATATGGTTATTGCTCACACACACATACACGCGTGCGCGCGCGCGCACATACACGCACACACACACACGCGCGCTCTCTTACAGTTTAATGTGCCTATATGGTTATTGCTCACACACACATACACGCGTGCGCGCGCGCGCACATACACGCACACGCACACGCGCGCGCGCGCGCGTGTGTGTGTGTGTGTGTGTAGACACACACAATAGCATTTTTTTTTTGTTCAAAGGTTTTCAATGATGGATTTGTACTCATTGGTACATGCAAAAATGGATTTGCTTCTTAATCATTATAGTGTGAACTTGACTCCACTTTCTTTGCTTCACTATAGTGTGAACTTGAGGGTTTATAGTGTGAACTTGACTCCAAATTATTTGCTTCGTTATAGTGTGAACTTGACTTATTATAGTATCAACTTGACTCAACTTTCTTTGCTTCATTATAATGTGAACTTGAGGGTTTATAGTGTGAACTTGACTCATTATAGTGTGAACTTGATTCAAGTTTCTTTGTTTCATTATAATGTGAACTTGAGGGCTTATAGTGTTAACTTGACTCCACATTATTTGTTTCATTATAGTGTGAATTTGACTCATTATATTGTTTCAACATACATATATATAGTGTATACTTGACTCATTATAGGATGAACAATTCAAAGCATAGAAGAAAACTGAACAATTTGAAGCAATGGAGGATTACATATTTAATATGACATGACCGACTGTTTCCCACAAAAATTCAAATTTGAAAATAGATAGCTACCACAATCGAATGCATTGCACATTAGAATTATATTATAAGACAGAAATTTCCATGTCACTTTCATTACAATCCAATTCATTGCATATTTCTGAGTTCTGCAAATTCGCTTTGCACATTCCTTATGTCACTAATTGTTTGCAATATGTATGTATGTATATGTGCATATGTGCAATTTTATGTACATGTGCATATGTATGTAGGTGGATATGTATATGTATGTACTTATGCATTTGAATATGTATGTATGAATGTGTAAGGATTGTATGCATGTTGTCAAATGTTAAAGACGGTCAAAAAGTTGTTCTACATTCAATAATGTATGGATGATTTGTTGTGACAACGTTATGCTACCCTCAATTATTACTATTGTTTGCAGGTGTGGTAGAGCATTGAGAGAAGAACCATACTTGTGGAAGATCATCATATCAATGTAAATATGTTTATTAACACACTTCAATTCTTTGGAGATTATGCCTTTAATGCTTACATTTTATATTAATTTGTGTAGATATCTTAGGTAGTTATGCATTTCTTATTAAATGTGTATCTTAACAAACTTTAGTTTGTTTTGCATTTTGTTGTGATCAATAATATATATATATATGAACACAACACTGATATGGCCTTTTTGATAGTGAGCAATTTGAACACTTGTGTGGCCTCTTTTGATAGAGAAATATATGAGATCAGTTCAACTGATATATGAGAAATATCACATCAGAAATAAAATATAAAATAAAAAACCATATGAGATTTATAAAAACACCATCAATTCATTGGAATATTCATCTGAGATATCTAAAAACAACGGAGTTATGAAAACATTACAAAATATGGCAGTATGTCATTCTATAATCACATCGCAGTTATATCGAAACTCAAAATCTGGTCTTCGAAGGCCTTACGAAATATAATTGATCACAGACTCGATCAATTCTCCATATCGATATTAAATGGAGGAGGTGTCACAAATCCAACCCCAACAGACTATGGCCTACTAAGGTCTGGCCCAACAACGGTGTTTTCTTGGCTGGGAGGGGTTTGTAAGCAACTTGCTATTTGAGTAAGCAATGCCTGGTTGACACCTGAAGTAAGTTGCATGGTGTCTGAGGATCCAGGTGCAGTCCCAACTTGCATAGTATTAATAGTTGCAAAGGCTAGGACAAGAGCTTCATCATTTCCATGAGAATTGGGTGTCAGATGGGTAGAGGTTTTGTGATTGTGGCCACATCTTTCATCCTCTTTGCATGCTTGGTTGCCTTTTCAACTACCTTCCTCGCCTTCTCAAGCTTTGCTTCTGCATCTTTCGTTGCCTTCTCTTGTCTTTGAATGAACTTCTCTTGGGAATCCTGCAATTTTTTGGCTTGTTTTTCCACCCTCATGGCCTCCTTTTCTATCGCTTCTGCTTCACGTTGTGCCTTCCTCTGTCTCATTTGTTCTTTCTTTCATTCTGCCAATTCCTCATCTCTTTTCCTTTCAGCCTCTTTATCTTTTTCCCTTTAAATGTACTCATCAGATGTCAAGATCTGTGACTAGCTACTAAGACGTAGCACCCCTTTCCTACCTCCACGTGAAGATCGATTCATTCTCTACACTGGAAGTCTTAAGAATCTAGTGATTTGCCTTGGCACTTGCTGCCCATCCTCTTGTGTCCATGGCACAAAGTCGGGTTCGTCTTCATTTATGTGAATTCCATCTTCACAATTAGCACAAACTTGTTGCTCCCAATTGACTGCATTGGTGAAGTAATGTAGCACATCTGTTGGATCAATTTCTGGCAGACTTGGCATGGAAAGGGTTACATCATCACAGTTGGCTGCTCTTGGGTCCAGTCTGATATGACAACTTGTGTTGGCAAAGACATGCATGTTGATGTACTTTCCAAACCCTCATTTGGTGGGCTGGTTTGTGGGGGCAAACCTGGTTCGGTAGTTTGTGATGTCAAACTTGCACCCTCAACCATTGCTTGTGTTTCGCTATGGCGTTCTACAAAATCTTGAATGTCTTCCTCATTAAAATCAGACAACCGCAAGCAAGCTTCCACTGCCATATACTTTGGTTCTTCATCACTTGAAGTGGCATCATGTTTTGTTCCAACAGTTGGTTGTACATCAATTGTAACCTCAAATGCCTCACTTGGCCTCATATCATTCTGCAATGCAGATCGGTTAAGTGGCTAAATCCCTGTCCTACGAAAGCCACTGATTATATTAGTCGGTGTCAATGCTTGGGCAAAGGCCTTGCTCGCAAGAGTTGCCAACTCTTCCCTTCCAATTTCAATTTGTGGGTACTTTGACATCCATATACTCCTCTGTTGTTTGAAATAATTCTTGAAATATGAGAATACAGAAACATCAAGTGGTTGTAGTTTGTGGCTTGTATGAGCAGGAAGGGTTACCAAATCTATACCTATCTGCCTTGCTTCTTCAATTGTCTTGAAGGCTACATGGTTGTCATGACCGTCGAAGATCAGTAGGGCCCTACGTGAGGGTGAAACTCCATCAAGGACTGAATGTGCAAAACCAATTTAAGAACAGCTCATTTGTCATCCATGCATGTTCTTGGACTGCCATGCATGCTCCTGGCTCGTAGTTTGCAATGTAGTTTCGGATATGCCTCTTAGATTTGAACAAATAAAATCCAAAAATGTTGAAATCACAAACACTAACACATGCCAAAACAGTAATCCACTCTCTACTCTTGGAAATTAGGTGCGGTACACACCTCTGGCTCAATTTGGCTATCACTCTCATTCCACAATTCCTCCCAGCTTGCACACCAATCTCATCACAATTCCAAATCTAACTACTATCATATTGATTGAGGTTGTACATTACCTCCAAGTTGTCATAGAAAGAGGCAACAATACAAGGTCGAAGCATAATAGCTCTATCGGAGTCCACTCCTTCTGTTGTTCTCATCGTCAGATCAAGGTGCCTTCGTCTAAAACCTGCCCACCATGACCTCCCTAGCATCCCATTTTTGAATGGATTAGGCCTATTCTCGATAATTTGGGCAACGGTTGATTAAAGTTGATTGATTTGGATACTGTGGCCAATTTCAACCATGTCTTTGCACCATTGGACAACTTCACCCTCCTCTATTGATAAAATGGTGTGTGGACCCCTCACAGTCGTGATTGTGGCTCCCATCAACCATGCCCTCAAAGAGGCAATGGGGATACTATAATTGATTGATGTGCCTCTAACAGACATGTGCTTGTCTTATGCATGATATTGCTTCTTTCATGTCAGATATGCTCCATTTTGGTTTGGGAACCTTTGAGGCCACCTGTACTTGTGGTGTTTCTGGAATAGGATTACAAGTTGTTGTAGAATGGTCATGTACAGTAGTAGTTTCCACATCAGTTGCATTGTTAGGTGAATGGTCATCTATAGCAGGAGTCATTAGGTCTTCATTTTGGACAAAACTATCTTCATCAGGGAAGTGCACCCCACAAGTGACTCTAATTGTTCAACGTCTAACACATTTGTTTCCCTTTCTATCTGGTGCCATTATGTTCAGTGAACCTGCAACGATAAGGTACCAACGATAAAATGCAACTATGTGTGCCTATATAAATATGTATATATAGAGACGGGTCATTGAAATGAAACCCTGAATGTCATTGAGATAAATGATAAAAAACAAATCAATTTTTGTAGGTACCAATGAGTACAAATCCATCATTGAACATCTTTGAACAAAATAAAATGGTACTATGTCTCTATTTTTGTATGTCTGATAATATAGACAATAACCATATAGCCAAAGAACTCGAAACAACCATGCAGGAGTTAAGTATGTAACTGTGATGTGATTGAAAATTGGATATTGCTGATATTCTATTAGATAGTGAACAATTACATCATTGAACATCTTTCAACAAAATAAAATGGTGGTGTACACACGCACACACACACATAGGTACAGAACTTGAAACATTATATAACAAGGAGAGAAACTAGAAGCACGAGATGCAAGAGTGAAAGATGTAACTGTGATGTGATTAAAAACTGGATATTGTTGATATAGTATTAAGATGTAGATTCATTTCTCAAATGACTAATAATTGAATGATGGTGTATTTCTCATATGAAATTTATTGGAAGTAATATATTGTATGCCTAATAATATTATTTACAGTGAGTATATTAACAAATTGAAGGCAAAGCAAACAATGAAAATGCCTAAAAAAATCTTCATTTCCCAAAGTTTTTAGGGCAATGTAGTTGGTGGTAATTCGTGTCAAGTGGCCCATAACGTGTATGTGAGAAGGTTGTTATATGTCGACAATAACACACACACACACACACACACACACACACACACACACACACACACACACACATATATCTGTGTGTGTGTGTGTGTGTGTGTGTGTGTGTGGACAACAACCTTATAGCCAATATATAGTCACTGTAAGTAATAGTATCAGGCATACACATTATTGTAATGATAAATAATGAAGGGGTTTCGAATAATTATGAACAATAATCAATTTTTTTCTACATTACCCGGGAACGCATCCCCGACCTGAAAACCCCCGTCCTAGTCCCGAGGACGTTTCGGGGACTTGGGGACGGCCAGAGGACGTTTCCCCCCGTCCCCAAATTGTCATGCATTTTAAGGGGACATCCCCAAAATGGGGGGATGCCTACCCTAGCTCTGGGGAACGTATGTACATCCCGAGGACGGATTGGGGACATCTCAAACGTCCCCCATATCTAAGGCCATTAAATAAAATTTTAAAAATTTTAAAAAGTTGTATTTTCAATTTTTTTTTTAAAAATTCTAATAAGGCCCCTTATTAATTCAAATTGTTATTAAAAATTTAAAAAAATTAAAAGATAACATTAATTAAATTTTAAATTTATTAATTTAATTAAATTTAATTTATAATTTTATATCAACTGTTTAAAATTAATTCATATTATAAATATAAAGTATTAAATTGACAAATTGTTAAAACATTTAAAAATTTAAAATTAATATTCTCAAACCAGGTTCTCATAGTAAACATGGATATCAATACCAAAACTTTAGATCACATAGCGTTAAAATGCGACAACTACAGTTTAACCCTAGAATTATCCTTTTATGATGGCCCCATCAGAGAAGATTTCCCCAGGAAATATTCCCCAATGATGACATACCCTAGGTTAATGTTTAACAATACGGGCATCTCACTTAAATTTTTGGATGGTATTGGGGGTTTCACTCTGGAGGGCCTTGAATCTAAAATGAAAGATCCCAAGCACCAAGGCTCTATTCGAACAGAGGATCGCTGCTTAAAGTCCCCTCCCAAGGACTTCCTCATCCAGAATACAAGCTGCCCATCCCTCCCATCTCTGGAAATTGGCTTGACACCAATAGGAGACCCTGGGATCAGGGATCTGGATTTAGAAGGAGAGATTAGTGAGCCTCCTATTTAGAAAGATCAGCCATGTTTAGTAAATAACACTGTCTCGGGATTAAACAGAAACCCGAGGATGATGAGCCCTCTGTGGTCTCCTTCAGAAGATAATTTATGCCCCTCTGTGCAAACATTGGTGAAGGAAAGTTGTTCCCCGGCTCTGGTTATAGGTTCTAGGCAGGATCAATCGTCTACTCAAGCTATAGATAGGATGACCAATGGGGGGGCAGAGGAATCTTTTCCTCCCCTGAAGAGTGACTCTTTGGCGGATGCTAAGACAGAGAAGGAACAAGTAGCTAGGGAGGTCAATATTATTGCCAATTACATTGGGGAAGAAGTAGTTAATGACCTAATGGAACAACTTGTGGATGAGGTTTGCGACTCTGAGGAATTGGATAGACAGAGGGAACTCTACGTTAAAAATTTAGTGGATAACGCCAGAGTCAATTTGGAAATAGAAGAACTTTTCGTCGCCTTGGACAATCTGGAAAATGAGAACCCAAACATTATTGGCATTCATAACTTAGAAGAAAGCAAAGACTCTCCCGACTGTGCCAAGTTCATCAAAAGAAGAGGCAGAAGATCCCTTGTTGAATTAAGAGCCAAGGACGGGGAAGCTAGGGGTCAGCCTAAAATCTCATCTCTTTTTAATGTAGGGGAGGGGAAGTTCCTCCCTACAGAACCATGAAAATCATATCATGGAATGTTAAGGGCTTGAATGCCCCTAACAAATAGCGTATCATAAAGCGTTGTATATCTGAATCAAAACCAAACATAATTCTAATCCAAGAAACTAAAATAAACTCTTCCGAGATAGACCTTTTTAAGAAGAAATTAGGCTTCAGAAAGCTTAAGCATTCCCCTACCATGGGAGCTTCAGGAGGCCTGGAAATCATCTGGGATCCTAGATTTTCCTCGTTTTCACCTTTAGAGATAAAACAAAATTGGATAGGTGGAGTGGTAGCAAGCTTCAACAATAAGTTAAGATTTAACCTGATCAATGTTTATGGTCCTATCCAGAATACGAACAAAGCCCTTGTTTGGTTGGAACTAGAGGCCTTCCTTTGTAACCACCTGAACGAGATATGTATCATTGGAGGAGATTTCAATGTCGTCACTAAGGCAGAAGACAAAAGGGGGGGCAATATCAAGCTACCCCCTACAGCTTTGGACTTTAATAATTGGATCAACAGGTATTCTCTGCTGGAAATCGAGACAGCAGAGAACACCTTCACATGGAACAATAGAAGGAAAGGTTTTTGCAATATTGCGGAGAAACTTGATAGGTTTTTTAATCCATGGGGGCTTTCGGAGTTCAATCATACCATGGAAACAGAGATCCTACCTCTATCTGCTCTGACCACTTTCCCCTTCAACTTAACATTATGACATGTCATTCTCCTAGAAATTGCCCTTTCAAATTTGAAAGCATGTGGTTCAAGGATGACAACATCATCAACCTAATTGAACAATGGTGGAATGATTCAGTTTTCTCAGGCTCGAAAATGTTTATTGTGGCAAACAAATTGAAGTTTATCAAAATAAAGCTCTTGGAGTGGAATAGGGAGAATTTCGGAAACATCTTTGACAAGAAACTCTCAATAGAAAAGGATCTTGAGGAGGTTAATAAGGAAGTTCTGGATAGGGGGATGAACGAACCTCTCTTCCTTAGAGAAAAATCACTACTATCTAAGTATGAAGAGATTCTATCAAAAGAAGGAATCTTCTGGAGACAAAAATCCAGAGAATCTTGGCTGAAAGATGGTGATCGCAACACTAAGTTCTTCCATAACAGCACCAAGCAGAAGAGGTGGGTTAATAAAATCTCTAACATTAAGAATAGTCAAGGAGTCAACCTGACAGACCCAGTAGATGTTGCATCAGAAGCAGTAAGGTTCTTTGAAGGCGTCCTAAACAACACTAATGGCTCCAACCTTTGGGGCCAACTTAATATTATTAATAATCTTCCAAAACTCATTAATGAAGAACACAATAGATGCTTGCTTAAGAAATTCTCCAAGGAGGAGGTCAAATCAGCACTCATGAAGATGAATCCAGATAAGGCTCCGGGCCCAGATGGCTTCCTTACTAGCTTCTTCCAAAAATGTTGGGGATTTATGGGTCCGGAGATTACGGAGGCCTTAGAGGGTATTAGAAACTCAGGGAAGATACCCAAGGAGATCAACAATACCTTCCTAGTTCTAATCCCAAAAAAAGAGAAATCAGACAGCCTCAATGATTATAGGCCCATAGCCTTGTGTAACACCCTTTATAAACTCTTTACCAAAACTTTAGCAACAAGACTTCAAAAACTACTCCCTCTCATCATTAATGAAGAGCAAACAGGCTTTGTGGCCGATAGATCAATCTATGACGAGGTAATAATATCCCAGAAAGCTATTCACTCGATCCAGCTTAATAAGGCACCAAGCATGCTAGTCAAATTAGATATTAGTAAAGCCTACAACAAAGTAGGCTGGCGATTTCTATGCAAATGCTTGGAAGCATTCGGTTTCTCCAAATCTTGGATCAACCTGATTTTTGAGTGTATCTCCACTCCCAAATTCTCTGTTATGATCAATGGCACTCCAAAAGGTTTCTTTAGTAGCTCGAGGGGGCTCAGACAGGGGGACCCTATGTCTCCCTTCCTCTTCATTATAATGGCAGAAGCCCTAGGTAGGTCTATTTCAAAGGCCAAAGAGGAGGGAAGGATCCAAGGTATTCCCATTACCAGTGGTCTCCCTCCCATCACCCACCAGCAATTTGTTGATGATACAATGCTTTTTGGGCAAGGCAACATTAGGGAAGCAAGGGCCCTCAAGGGCATCCTCAAATCCTATATGAAAGCATCAAGTCAAGAGGTCAATTTGGAGAAGTCGGCCGTGTTTATGTTCAACATAGAACCCACATCTGGGGATGAGATCTGTGATGTCCTGGAAATCAAGACGGGCCTCCTCCCTTGCAAATATCTGGGCATCCCCCTAGATATAGGAAGCAAATCATCAAAGTTGTGGGATCACTTGGTGGTTAAAATCAAATCGAGGATTAATACTTGGAAAGGTAGATGGTTGTCCTCTGCAGGCAGGGCAACCTTGGTCAAATTGGTCTTGGCAGCTATGCCCATTTACCAACTTTCCTGTCATAATTTATCGTCCAAATCAAGGGATGATCTTAACAAACACCTTAGGACGTTCTTCTGGCAAGGTGCCAATGAAGACAAAAAAAATTCACTCCTATCTTGGGACAAGATTTGTAGACCAAAAGATGAAGGAGGTGCTGACATTAAAAATCTTCGTGACCAAAGCAAAGCCCTTGGGGCTAAGTTAGTTTGGAGAATGTTCAGACATCCCCATTTGAAGTGGGCAAGGATATTGCACCATAAATACCTTAATGGGGGTAATCCTATCCAAATTTTTAGAGAAAATAACCCGCCCAGAGGTTCTCGCATATGGAACTTTATGTTGGCATGCAGAAATATTATTTCTGATAAACTCACTTGGAAGCTTGGTTCCGGGGATGAAGCCCTTTTTTGGTCCAACTCCTGGGGAGGGTACAAGGCTATCGAGAAGATTTATGACTTTGGGTCTTCTTGAGCCCTCCTTGAATCACATAGAGGAAAATTGCTAAGGAACTACATCTCCCCCTCAGAGGAAGGGGCGGGGTGGCAATGGATAGACAGAGAAAACGAGGATATCCCTGCAGGGGATAAAAATAAACTCATGGCAAACCTTAGAGAGAGGAACATCTCCTTTGGCCTAAATAAGGATAGACTTGTATGGGATGGCTCCTTGAATGGGGAATATAATTCTAGAGATGGGTACTCTCATATCACCAAAGCCCACCTCAAACCCATGACAGAGCTGCCCCTGAAACTATGCTGGGATAGGTACTACCTACCGAAGGCTGGAGTCTTCACATGGCTTGCTCTCTAGAACAAGCTCTTGACTGCTGATAAATTCAGGAGGATGGGGTATGAGGGGCCTAGCAGATGCCCTCTCTGTAAAATGAATGAAGAAGACACCAACCATCTCCTCCTCAATTGCACCTATGCAAATCAGTGTTGGGTTTGGTTTACCAAGAAACTCGACTGGTCCTTTGCCTTTCCCCAATCCATTTTAGGGATGCTTAGAGCCTGGCCTCTCCTTAGGCGAGGGTGTCTTTTTGAAGGCTTATGGATCTCTCTTCCATCTTCCATAATATGGGAACTTTGGAAGGAGACAAATAGACGTCTTTTCAAAAATGAAAAACTAGAGGTGCACCGGATAATCAATAAAATTGAGGCTGCTATTATTGAACTCATAAACAGTCGGATAAACTCTGGTATGAAGAAGAATGCCACAAAAAACTATTGGGATGAAAAGATGAAAGGACTATGGGAGGGACTATCTTTCCCACCCTTTGTGGGGGATGGCCCTGAGGGAAATCTCAGGAGAAGAGTTGAATGTAGGTGGCATCCCCCAAGCGAGGGATGGCTTAAGTTAAACTTTGATGGGGCATCCCGGGGTAATCCAGGAGTGGCATGCATAGGATGCTATGTCCACAATTGGGAAGGCAAGGAAATTGCTATCTGTGCTCTCCCTGTAGGTATCAAATCCAATAACTGGGCGGAATTGATGGCCTTGGTGGAAGGTCTGCATCTTTGTAGAAAATTAGGTGTGAAGTATTTGGATATTGAAGGGGACTCTACAATTATTGTCAATGCTCTTAGAAAAGGCAGTATGCCCAATTGGAGACTCAACACCCTGTTGTCTCGGGCCATAAATTTATGCCAAGAAAAGGCAGTATGCCCAATTGGAGACTCAACACCCTGTTGTCTCGGGCCATAAATTTATGCCAAGGGTTTGAGAGGTTTACGGTAAATCATATCTATAGGGAAGGCAACAAAAGGGCGGATGAGTTAGCTAACATGGGAGCGGATGGCATCCATCTTCCCTCAAACTACATTTGAAGCTTGCCATTCTCAAATATATGCTTATGCCAATCTTGCAAACCTATTCAGACTTAGGCATATAATAAGCCCACCACTCACTCACACTTACACTCATTTTTGAAATATATATAACACATAAAAATATATATATATTCCTTTTCAGTCCCACCCAATAACCTCCCTGTATATATATATATATATATATATATATATATATATATATATATATATATATATATATATATATATATATATATATATATATATATTCAGATTCAGATTTATATATAATTTAAGCAAACAGACAAGCATATACCCTATTTTGATTCATTAGCAATGCAAAATTTGCATAGTTTTAAGACTAGTAGGAGGCAATAGTAGATGGGAATAGGCATATGTATATAAACATGTATGCATATCTCATCACATTTTGAAATATGCAGACATGGATATATAGGTATTACTATTCACATATACATTGCATTCTATTAGGATTAAAATTTTACCTAGCCATTAAAATTCCGCCATGTTTCTTATCTTTGCCACCTAAATTTAGTAGACCTTTTACCCTTAGCCTAAGTTGTCAGGAGAGATGTGCCTTTCCAATGGCAGACATCACGCGTCAGCATCTCCTCCTCGATCAGTACCATTGTGACGGCACCCTAGTAAATGTTGAGGTGACGCTCACCCAGCGATTTGAAATCTTGAGTACTCTCAGCTTAAAGGCTTAGGCGGTGGTAATTATGTCTTAAATCTTTGGAGATCGCATCCCTTGCACCGTGACCCTCCAATCTTGACCCTAACCTGCTCTGGGCTCTTCTTACGAAGCATCAACTCGCCAGCTTTATTTAGGTTGCTGGGTTGGTGCCTTTGTCTATCTCTCATTCAGCTCTAATGGATACCACTCTTAGACTTCTTGGGCTGAAACGTCAGATGGCCTTTGTTGGAGAGATTAAAGAGGAAAGAATGAAAGGCATCCTACAAAATCCTCTGATTACTGGTGTCGTGATGAAAACTCTGGGGAAAGACTATCTCCTAAATGAGGACCGAACTAGAGCGAACTCTGACATCGCAGCAATGTTTCTAGCTATCGCCATGCATCTAGAGAAAGATAGAGAAGTAGTGGTGAAGATGTGTAAAAAGGTCTTCAAAAAGGAAGTCCTGGGCGAACTAGAAAGGGTGGTGGTCAACATTGATGAGGAGCTTATGGCTCCTAAGCCCCGGGACTATGATGTTCTTATCCAAAAGAATAAACCAGTGCCCTGATTCCCCATCCTGGTCATTGAGGAGCCCGCAGCCTTTGATGCTTATAGTCTCGTCAAAAGCAGGAATTTTTTCTTCCTCTCGTGGATTCTACAGGTCAAAAAGCCCCCGCGGGAGAAATGGCTGATTAACTACCTCGAAGCTGAAAACATCATAGTCATCCCGGACAATATGCCAATCCCTCCCTCTCCTGTTGACCCCTCTTCAGCAAAGCCAGAGAGCTCGGGCTCCAGGAATCCTCACAAGCAGGGTAGGAGAGGATGAGACTCCTCTCGTAGGGAAAGCCTCCTAGTTTTTTGGCCCTCCGGGTTACTAATGTTATGATAAGTGTTTTAAGCGGCCACTAATGGGGGATCTTGCCTTTGGTTTTCCGTTCGTCTCTTTTGGACTCTCTATGGTTTTGCTTCCATACATACTATACATGCTAAGAAGACTTATGAATGTTCAATATACATATTTACCAGACTTAGTTATGTTTTCGCTCAAATTCTGGCATATGGGTTTTGCTAATTCTTTGCTCATTCAATCGTCAATCTCTCTTTTGAGGCAAAGATGGCCCAGCATGACACACACACACACACACACACAGATATATATATATATATATATATATATATATATATATATATATATATATATATATATATATATATATATATATATATATATATATATATATATATATATATATATATATATATATATATATATATATATATATACAGATGCTTTTAAATTCATATATTCTCAGTAACCACTCAGCTATCTTTTGCATATGTCTATTTATTTGCAATCTTAGCTCTATAACATAGATTGGTTCTGCTTCCTTACGAAAGATTTCAAAATACCTTGAGCATTCTCAGTAATGAGGTCTCTTATTCTAGGTAGTTGTTAGCCTCATAACAAGAAATTATCTATGATTTCGGTTAGTTTAAATCTACGATGGTTGTCATTGGTTGAATTCTCCGTTTTTCCCAAAAATCTTCCTTGGGCAGATTTGGTACTAGATGAGCATTATGGATACAGGATATCTTTGTTGGCTAACAATTTCTGCGATACTATGATGATTTGACATGTTGGAAAAATCTGGCAGGTATTACCCGCAGTAAGATTTTGTTAAGTTAGTTATGCCCCAAGCGTTATATCTTTTGTAGTCTGAAATCTCTGCTTTACTCTAACATTAAGCTGGGTTGAAAGGTGTATTGAGGTTCTTGAGCACTTTAGGGGCTTTGTCAGATCCATACATTGCATTTTCAGGCAAAGATTGGGTTGTCATACCGATCGAGGTGGTTATTTTCAGGGAAGGGGCATCTTGCAGCTCAAAGGAAATTTCGATGTTTCTAAAAGCATTCTCTTGTAGATCTTCCTGGATATTAGCTCCACAAATTCTTGTATCATCTCCCTTATTTTAAGTTGTCTCTAGTTTCATTTTTCTGATCCATTAATGGATTTGGGCTAGACCGGAGGTTTTCTTCCCTCCATTCTTTCCTACAGGTGCCCACACTAAATGGAGTTGTAATTGTAATTTTTCTTATTAATAAAAACTCTTTGGCCTTGGCCTTTTATCGATCAAAAAAAAATTTAAAATTAATAAATAATAATTTATAAATTATAAAATTAATAAAATAAGAAATAAGAAATCAAAATTGGAAATATTAAAATATTAATGATTTAATGTACAAGTTTTATAAGTTATAAATTAAAAACTATATGGCAGTAGTGTAGCCTTTGGGCATTTTGACATTTTGTATGTTATTTCTTTAATACCTATTATGATATGCATATTGACAATGTGAATGATTTGAAATTCTGATTTATGAATGCATAATTGGCATTGCATATTGTCTATTAAGTATTAACAATGTTGTATGTTCAGAATTTACATTCTAAAATGTTTTTAACTTTTCATAGTATCATACACATGCTATATCCATGTTTTCATATGAATATAATGTATATATGCATGCTTTATCCATGTTTTCATATGAACATTTAGAATTTTAATATATATTTTATATAGTCATCCCCTTTGTCATCCCCCTGTCGTCCCCAAATTTGGCAAAAAATATTGTCGTCCCGAAAACGCGTCCCGCCGTCCCTATCGTCCCCGTCCCGGAAACTCAGGGTAACGTAGATTTTTTTTGCATTCTCTATAATTATTTTGGCATTATAAACATAGAGACACCATTTAACAATGCACCCATAAAATGAAATGATAAATAATGAAGGGGTTTTGAATAAAACAAATAGATAATCATTTTTTTTTGCCATTCTCAATGAGAATTTCGGCATTATTATACTGTAAGGATTTCGACATTATTAAACTGTAACAGAGTATTGAAATAAAACCTATATCACAAAATGAAGCAAAGAAAGTGGAGTCAAGTTCACACTATAATGAAGCAAAGAAATTGGAGTAAAGTTCACACTATTAATGGACAATAACCATATAGGCACATTAAACTGTAAGAGAGCATTGAAATGAAACTATAAACTGCATACAAAGAAATCATCAATAGACAAAGAATAATGCAGCTACAAAGGAGTTAAACCATCATTGGACATCCAATATGGTTGTTAATATTATTTACAATGACTATATTGAAAGAAATGTTGGTTTATTGAAAACAGTATAATTTCAATTGAAAGATTTATAGCATTTAACGTTGACTACAGAGGGAATTTAGTTATTCTATGTGTACCAACCTGAATGTGCGCCATTAAATAAGGAATGTGCAAAGGGTATTTGCAGAGCTCGGGAATATGCAATGAATTGGATTGTAATGAAAGTGACACGGAAAATTTTGTCTTATAATATAATTTGAATGTGCAATGCATTCGATTATGGTAGCTAGTTATTTTCAAATTTAAACTTTTGCAAGAAATAGCCAGTCATGTCATATTAAATATGCAGTCCTCCATTGCTTCGAATTGTTCAGTTTTCTTCTATGCCTTAAATGAAACTTGTTCTTTTTTTTATTTGATTTTATGCAAATTCTTGGTTACTGTGGAGCCTTACACGAGTTGTTGCAAATGTAGGTACAAAATGCAGATCCATTTAATGCATGAAGTTGTGAAGTGATATTTGGAAGAATGTACATTTGAGTGTCTAAGAAGTCTAAAGTTGATTGGTTTTATGTCATGTAGTGCACCAATAGTTGTGCATATGTAATTGTAATTGGAGTACATTTGTACTTTTTAGCCACTTGCATAAAGTGGCAAATGCAAACATTAAATTTTTTTAAAAAATAAAAAAGTTTATTATTTGTGCAAGTTGTTTTGTATTAAAATAGGAAATGTACCAGTAGTTGGTTTTGTTTTGGGGGGTCAACATGGCAATAAGGTGACGATTATTGGAACTATGTTATCTATTGGTACTCTTCCCCTATATATTATTTACTAGAGAATATATTATTTGCAGAGGTAATTCCACACAAGAGTACTTAATAGATAAATATATCTTAATTCAGAAATCTTTACTTCAAGCATTTTTTATCATTCATTAACTTAAATGTTAATTATATTCATTTATATTTTAATTTAATTTTTAATAATTTAATTTTATTATTATTATTTATTATTAAACTATATTTCAAAGTGGTGACATTACAAGTATAACATAATCGTTTAGGAAATTACTCCACAAATCAAAAGTATAAGATTTTTTGAAAAAAATGGAAAAAAATCGAACTACAAAAAAAGGTAAAAAATCTAGAGAAAAACAATCAAACTATTTTTTTATTTATTTGAAAGGCATTTCCATAATATAAAGATATTATAAGCAAATAAAACTAAGTTGTTAGTTCCTGTATGACAATTTTTTTTAAAGGTTGTGTAAGTTTGGGTACATCCATACCAAAAACATATAAAAATAATAAGTATATACAATTGTACAACCTAAAAAACAAGAATTAAAAAAGTGTAATTACAATATAATTATTTTATTTACAATTTAATATATTAATAATATAATAAAAAATAAAAAATATTAAATTAAAAGATTATATTATATAATATTAATATATGTTAATTTGGATTAACAATATAATATTAATAATTAGTTATTATATTATAAATCATAAAGCAAAAATTGTTTGGGGAATAAATGGTAAATTAAAAGTATAAAAAAAAATTTAAAAATAGGATAAAAATTGGATTTAAAAAAAAAATTCTAAAAAAAGAGAAAGTGTTTAAAAAATAATGATTTCCATAGCATAGATATATAACTATGTTGTCAAATCAGAATCATGTAGATGGGTACCATCAAATTTTTTTGAGGGACTGGACAAGTAGTCCAAACAAAAAACATATAAAAATTATAAATATATATTAATTATATGTTAAAAACTAAATAATATACATTAAAAATTTAAAATAAATATATTTATATTTATTAATGGTCTATAAGGATACAAGTTTTTAAATTTATTTTTTTAAATTATTTTTATTTTTAATTTATAATTTTATTAAATTATATAAAATATTAACGACACTAATATAATATATAATAATTTAATTTTTAAAATTAATTTAAAAATTTATTCTAAATTATATATTAAAAATATATGTAGGAATCGTTGGTAATAAAGTTTTCAATAAATATTAGGAATGTGAAATCGAGCAATTATATGTCAGGTAAAAATTTAAAATTCTGGCTAATATGGCACCACAGTGTTGAGATTAACCACGCCATATTCTATTCCATTCATACGTGGGGATTAACTGTCGTGATTGGATCGGGTTTCAATATCACTTAACTAACTGGTCCTATATCCGATCCTCACTAGGCATCAAGTAATTGGGAAATTTATAGGGGTTTGGGACCAGTACTTTCACCAGTTGCTTAGGACTGGTGTTACTGTGAACAACATTCGTAGCAAAAACATCTCGCGGAATGAAACTTGAATGAGTGGAACTCGGACAAACCATATGAATTGTTTAAGGTTCTAATTTTTCAGGAATATAAAATGTCATTTAGGGTTTCGCGGAAGTCCAAATGTCTGCAAAAAATTCAAACCCTGACTATCGAAATCATCCGATTTTTTGTGAATTTTAGACGCGATTTTAATGCGATTTTACAGGGTTTTACCCGCGATTAATCGGCCAAAATTGTTGACTATCAGTCAACGACTCCTTGCGATTTATAGGGGGGAAAAACGGCATTTCTGACGATCCATGATTATTCGCGATTAATCGCAACTCAATGCCGACTTTTGCTTCCTTGTAACAAATATTGCTCAGTATACCGTTGGCAGAAAGATACAATTCACTGACATCCACCGATCTCAACCTTTCACCTTTCCTTATCTTTCGATGCTCATACAATGACCAGTGCAGATTATACTATACTCATACCAGTTTACTTGTATTTATGCTTTGTCTATAATTTAGATCTGATTTTCTTCATTGATGCCTGTTTCCCCCCTCCTATTCCCTGATTGCCGAACTTCCCTATATTTCTCTTCTTCAGATGGAAGAGCCATAGTCCACGTCTCTTCCCTCTAGAGTGGCATCTCCCATTAGGTGACCCGTATCTTTGATTGCCGCTGGTTATTATTAACTTAACAAATCCTATCTTCCTCGTGTCTCTTTAATAAGGACCTGTGCTTGTTGGAATATAATCCCATCTTCTTTAATAATGCTGGCCTTGATAAAGGCTATGCCTGAATATTTATATCAATGCAGAATTATCCTCCTTGATTTAGTAGCCTCACAAAATTGGGAAGTCTAGTGAAATGAGAAGATTTTCTGATTAGTGGTATTTTCTAATTTATTTGTTTCCTATTTCCTGTGGGGGGGCATGACAGTCTGCCCTTCCCAAAATTGCTTGTCCTCAAGCAATGTCAATTTTAGCTAAATCTTTTCATGTGAAGATCCCCAAACTAACTCTTGGAGATTATCTTCAGACAAGTTACCTCTCATCAATTGTGATCTTAAGAATAGTTTTGGCTATTCCTATGGATATCTCTTCAAGACAAAGCAAAGGATGAGCTTCTTATATATTAAGTTGAGGATTAGTAGCATGACACAAATCTATGAACTTAATTGTGAGATGATCATGCTGACTATGCCTCATAGAATGGAGAACTTTAGGGATTAGTTCACTAAATCTCATTGTTTGTATGGTAGTCATACCCTAACAAAATTATTATACTTGATATCATGACTGATGACTATGTACAGTCATGGTCTATACAATTTTTGAATATGATTTTAGTGATGTTTCACAATGAGTGATAAGCAGCTTGTGAAATGATGAGTGTTGTTTAGAGAATAGAAGAGATTTCGGTACAAAGAGTTAAGTACCACTTATGACTGCGGAATTGATTTTGAGGAAACCCCAAATGATGGTTTCACTCTATTATTACATATTGTTCATGAGAGGGATACAGATACGTCTTGCTTTACAAGTTATGTTTAAATCGATAGTTGAGACAATTGGTGAGATAAATCTCTCAAAAAACATGTAATTAGAATATGTATCTTGAACCCTTGCATTGGAGAGTGATTAGGCAATGAGAAATTTCAGTTGATAGTGTGAATATCACTTACACCGTAGTTACCAAGTAGAAGTGAGACACTAATCACAGAAATCTGGCATCACCTCCTTTTGCCGTACAGTTTGCATGCATATAGATTGTTATGGTTGGATATTAATGTATTGGAAACTTAGGTGGTAGATTGAGATTAGATATTGAATGGCTAACATGTTTCCTTTCTCCTTTTATGACAATTTATAGGCAACTTATTGTTGATGTTATAGCTAGGTCGGATCCCTTCTTGGGCCAACCTAGCACGTTTATGTGACTAATTGGCCTTTGGACTTAGTCACACCCTATATGGAATATGTAACTTGTAACATCTGAGATTGAAAGCATTATATCATTATTTGTTATTTCTATAAGGCCAACCTATTGTGAATAGGTGCCTGGCCGACATGTTATAATAAGTGTCTACCTCCTATATAAAGGAAATGAATTGTCATTCAAGAATATACAATCAGCAAATACAATCATACACACAGCGAATACATTCTCCTTCAGCAGTGATCAGCGAATATCATCTACAGTCAGCGAATATCTCCTAAGGACAGCGAATTGACTTCTATGCATAGCGAACTACATTCCAAGGTCAGCAAACTTTGTTCTAGGGTCAGCGAACCTGAATCAAGGTGCAGCGAACTTCCTTGAGACAGCAAATATCCTCCTTGATCTTCAAATTGTGTTATTGATCAGCATTCATATTGCAGATAAGTTCTTATACTGTTGTGCATACCTTGCTGTTCTGAGTGCTTCAAGTGTTGAAGTACAATTGTAAAGACTCATACTGATTTGTCTAATAAAGATCTGAAATTAGTTGTTGGGTTTTTCACCTCCAAGAGGGAGGTTTTCCCAGGGTATTTTGGAGTTCTTTGTGTGCATTGTTTTAGTTCTCTGTTATTGCTATCTATATTTAACAGTTTGATCTAACATTAACACTTACTACCTATCAAGGTCTTATACTATTACTTCACAGTTCCCACATTCTTCCTTCCTATAGGTTTCATAGAATCGACATATTTCAATAATCCCTAGGTTGTCCTTCTCATGTTATTATGAGTGTGGGACTCATGTTTGCAGAAGGGACCTTAGTGATCTAAAACATACACCTCATTTTAGATGGAATGTAAGAGTATATCTCTTAAAACATTTATGAGTACTTACGAAACATGCCCATGGGATAACTAAACATATTCAAGGAAGGTGCACACACGAATTTAGCATGCTGAAAACATGACATACATGGGTCAAACAAATAAATAAGCATAAAGTGTGAAACATACATACAAGATACATACCTGAGAGGGGTACACATACAAAATACCCATGAAGTATTCATGTTAAAGACACATTGTACATGAAGCAAGCATATAAATAGTAATACGCATGAGATACAAGCATATCCATAACAGCATAGACATATGTAAGGCATGAAGAATTTACATGAAGCAATACAAGACTATGCATAAAGCATAAAGTGTACACATGAACATACGTAAGACATGAATCATATATATGTAAGACATGAATTATACACATGAACACACGTAAGGCATGAATCATACACATGAAGTTACGCAAGGAATGAATCACACACTTGAAAGCATGAATCGTACACATGAATACACGCAAGGCATGAATTACAAACTTGAATACATGTAGGGCATGGATCATATACACGTGATGCAGAAAACATGAAGTACACACATGAATACACTTAAGGCATAAAGCATATACATAGCACATGGATTCACTTAAGTCACATAGCACATAAAGCATGAAGCATGAATTCACGTAAGTCATATATGTGAATATATGTGGCACATAAAGCATGAAGCATGAATTCACGTAAGTCATATATGTGAATATATGTGGCACATAAAGCATGAATCTACACTTGAATTCACTTAAGTCATGAGGCATACAAATGAATACACTCAAAGCATGAAGCATACATGTAGTGTATGCTAATGAATACACTTAAGGCATGAAGCATACATGTAGAGCATAAAGCATGAAGTATGCACATGAAACATAAGATGTGAGTAATACACATGAATACGCATAAGATGTAATACATGCAAAATATGAATCATATATGTAAAACATGAAGTAATAAGTAAATATACATAAGGTACAAACATATATGCACATGGAGTAAACACTCTGAAAAAACATCAGTCATGAAGTAAATATGTTTAATATATAAAGCTTTTGAGAAAGGCATGCATAAAATGCACATGGAATAAACATGTTGAAAATACATCAATCATGATGCAAAGTATATTCAAGACATAAAGCATACATGAGAAAAATACATTTATACAATGGAGCTATCATACTGAAGACACATCAGACATATAGCGAACACATAAAAATCAGCAAACTATGGAGTATATATACATGAAACATGCGTTTGAGAGAAATATACATAAGGCATGTGAATACACTAAAGGTATGAAGCATACACTAAAGGCAAGAAGCACGCACATAAAACATAAAGTATACACGTAGGGCATAGAACATACACATGAATATACTTAAGGCAAGAAGCATTCAAATGAATACACATGTAGTATGAAGTATACATGTAAAGCACATAATACGAGCAAGGCATTAAGCACATACGTAAGAATTCACATAAATAGACTTTAAGGCAAGAAGCATGTACATAAATACACCTAGAACATAAAGCATATACATGGCAAGGTATGAAACCTGTATGAATATATGTACGACGTGCCATACACATGTGAATACATGCCAGGTAAGGAACATACATGAAGAATAAATTTAATAATCACAAATATTTACAAGGTAGGAAGCATACACTTGTAAGGCATGAAATATTCATTTGAAAAGTACACACATATTGAAGAGCAATGTTGTAGTTTTGTCCCACGGGATGGCAGGATTAGGCTCTGATACCATTTGTAATATCCCCTACTAGGTTTAGGCCTGTTTTAACCATAATTAATCTATTTCAATATACTTATTACTAAAACTGAATTGATTAGGAGACAAAAATATCTTAACATGAATCAAATCTGTGATATTCCATACTTCAATTAATTTATCATTATCAATAAGTAAATTGTTCATCTACCATATTAGATAACTAATTCTATCATACTAGATAATAAATTTTATCATCCATAATGCAAGTGTCAACCTTTATTACTATTTCAGTTCTAAGGAAGAAGAGGATGTCTATGTTACCAAAGCACTTAGAGACCAAAATACAATAGGCTCCCTCAAAGTTTACTCGACGCTGATTTGTACCCTATGTTGGGAATCATCCTATTAATTGGATTTAGACTGCCCCTTTTTGGAAACAACTCGATCTCATCTTAAATACTGACAGTAGTAACAAAAATGAAGTTGTATATACATATTCTTCTTAATGTTTATTACCTTAAGAGTTCTTTCTGATTTCACTCATATATATTCTCAAAAAGAAACATTAATAGTATAACAAATATTGCTCAGCATACAGTTGGCAGCAAGATACAATTCGCTGACATCCACCGATCACAGCCTTTCACTTTTCCTTATCTTTTGATGCTCATACAATAATTAGTGCAGATTATACTATACTCATACCAGTTTACTTGTACTTATACTTTGTCTGTAATTTAGATCTGATTCTCTTCATTGATGCCTGTTTCCCCCCTCCTATTCCCCGTTTGCCAAACTTCCCTATATATCTCTTCTTGAGATGGAAGAGCCATAGTCCACGTCTCTTCCCTCTAGAGTGGCATCTCCCACTAGGTGACCCGTATCTTTGACTACCACTGATTATTATTAACTTAACAAATCATATCTTCCTCGTGTCTCTTTAATAAGGACCTGCGCTTCTTGGAATATAATCCCATCTTCTTTAATAATGCTTGCCTTGATAAAGGCTATGCCAATTTAGTAGCCTCAGAAAATCGGGAAGTCTCATGAATGAGATGATTTTCTGATTAATGGTATTTCCTAATTTATTTGTTTTCTATTTCCTGCCTGAAGACAAGTAAGGGGTTGTTGATAGGCAGGGGCATGACACCATCTTCTTCTCGATGAGTGTAGATTAGCCGTATTGTTCCTCTGATCTGATTCGATGCTGGTTGAGGTGAAACCAATATCCACAAATGAATTGAGGAGTCATGTTCCATGCGACATGTCTCATGTCTAGATACCATCGCCTCCCTTCCTTAATGCAAATCGCACTATTTCACATGTAACCGTTTAGTATCTTGTCTTTCCAAAGTCACAATGATTAGATTGCTGTTATTAATCCTTTATTTGTTATCAATTAGGCTGCCTTCTTAATCACTGTCATTAATATCGTGCCTCTATAGGTTATGCACCAATGTGATGGTAGAAAATCATGAGTCTTGTGAGTAAGACGATTTTCCTGGCAATGAGATCTTCTTTCAACGATGGGGCAGGACAATTAAGGAACGATTATCCTAATTCCTCACAGCTGTTGGATTGTTGCACAATTATAGAAACTGTGAAGTCTTAAAGTTTTTAAGACAATTTCAAACGATTGGTTTACTTTTTATTTAATGTCAGATTGGGGGCATCACACACTCTAATGCAGTGAGCAATATAAACATCATCAAAAAATTTGCAAATAGCTAGTACTTTATCCAAAAAAGACTTCCCCTTACAATTTGGTTATTTGATTTTACACAAACCCTAAATGACTTCCAAAAACATCACCTTCCAGTATCAATATCTTGCAACCCAAATCTTTAGCCAAATAAAGACCTTCTACCACAGCCACCCATTATGCCTCATTATTGGTACAAACACTCAGAAAAAAGGAACCACTTTCAACAAAACCCTCCATTATGTTATTTATTTATAAAATTGATAACTGTAGAAAAAAAAGGAACTATTAATTTGTGAGTTTTGACGTTCCCTATGTTAATGCATTATAGCTCCTGCAAGATAAGTAAAACCATACTTATATATGCTGTTATTCATACTATTTAAATCATGCTGACAATACTTATCGCATTGTTGATAATAATTCATACATCGATATTGAGTATTGATATCCACACTAATGATATCAATATCATACTGTGCTATCAATGACAGCATACTACGATGCCGATATCATTAGTAATGCCTTGATGTAACTACAGTTCAATAAAGTGTATCGAACTTAATTATATTGCAATGTGTATCAAACTTAACTAAATGCTGTTGTTAATAAAGCACCGATTCAAATATACAATGCGCCTTTGGTTATCGGGTGCATTAAGGCACCGATCCTAATTATGATATGCAATATGATTATCGGGGTTATATGTGAACCGATCCATTATAGCATTTGTTAAGAGATAAAACAAACGTATATTGAAAAGGCACCGATCAATGGGTGCATTGATCAGTCATGCCTAAAAGGCATGACCGGTCAATACACCTATTGACCGGTTGCCTAAATGATATATATACCAACTGAATTCATTTGGAGAAGACATAGAAAATATTTAATGATCTCTCTCCCACAGTCTACACATAAATAAATCAGAATTGTTAGACACAAAATAATAAATTGCAATCACATAGCATTACTAGTTTTTAACTTGTTCTTCAATAGAAATTGAATATACTTTACATGGTATCAGAGCCACGGTAATCAAACCTAAGGCTATTTGATTTTGATAAATTCAAGGACAAAGTTATAAACTACATCACATTTCTAAAATGGCCAACGCTATCAGATTCGAAGATAGACTCGGAGGTAGCGAAGATTTTTCAGCTTGGAAGTTTAGAATCAAAATGATTTTGAGAGAAAACAAAGTTGATTCATATGTTCAAACTGAAAATGCACAGCCAGAAGATGAACCTGACAAATCAACATGGATTGAGGGAAATGAAAAGGCTATTAAAATAATAGTGGATGGGGTAAGAAATAACATAATGCCCATCATTAAAAAGTATGAGATGGCTTATAAAATGTTCAAGGCACTTGAAAGGACATCTGAGATATCAAATGCAAGTCGTACTCTGGCTTTGAAACGAGAGATCAATCATATCAGTATGAACAAAGGGGAAACAATTAACTCCTACTTTATGCGGATATCAAGCCTAAGAGATGACTTAGCTTCCCTTGGATACGAGATCCAAAGCAAAGAGTTAACACTCATTGCTCTAGATGGGTTGCCTAGTGGATGGAACACATTCGTCCAAGGCATCAGTGCTAGGTTTAAATATCCCAAGTTTGAAAGATTAAGAGATGACTGTCTACAAGAAGAATCAAGATTGAACAAGGTAGGAATAAAACAGAAGAATATAGACGAAGACTTGCAAGTCCTAAATACAAACACTAATAAAAAGTTCAAGAAGAAGCAATTTAGGAAGAGAAAAGCTCATCAAGGCAAGAAAACTACAAAGAAAGACCTATCACATGTTCAATGTTATAGGTGTGACAAATTCGGACACTATGTTGCAAAATGCCCAGAGAAAGGAAAGCAAGCCACATTTGCCATAGTGAGGAAATCCAAAAGAGAAAATGACTCCGAGAACTATGTCCTCTACTCAGCACTTACAAGCCATGCTTCAAACAAATCTAACTCATGGGTAATCGACAGTGGTTCATCCAGACACATCACCGGTTTTAGAGAAGTACTAGACTCCATGATAGAGGAGGATGATGAGGAAGTGACCATCGGAGATGATTCATCACATCCAGTCAGAGGAATTGGAACCTGCACCATCAAACTAAAGACAGGCATGTCATTACGACTTGAAGGGGTACTATATGTTCCTGGCATCAAAAGAAATCTAATCTCCATATCAGCACTAGAAGATCAAGGATACAGAGTGACCTTCATGGAAAACAAGGTGTTGGCTTGGCCAAAGAAATCTTCCATCAAGAACACTAAGGTCATTGGTCAAAGACAAGGCTATTTGTATGAGCTATGCACAGAGCCCAATCTAGCCTTGATCCATGAAGCCACTAATGCAAATGAAGTGTGGCACAGGAGATTAGGCCATCTGAATTATAGAGCTTTGTCAACTATGGGAAACCTTGTCACAGGTCTACCTAAGTTGAAGCAATATCATTCAGAGGCATGCAAAGGATGTGCCCTAGGTAAGAATACCAAAAGTACATTTCAGAATAGTACTAGGAAGACTAGCAAAGTTTTGGAATTAGTTCATTCTGATGTATGTGGACCTATGTCCGTACCCTCTCTAGGGGGATTCTTGTACTATGTAATTTTTGTTGATGACTACTCTAGGAAGACTTGGATCTACTTTCTGAAATGTAAAGAATCAGAAGAGATCCTAAGTAGATTTAAAGAGTTTAAAACTTTAACAGAAAACCTCTCAGAAAACAAAATTAAAACCCTAAGAACTGACAATGGGGGGGAATACACATCAGCACTATTTAAAGATTTTTGTAAAAATTATGGGATTAAGAGGGAGTTAACAATACCTTATAACCCTCAACAAAATGGAGTAGCTGAAAGAAAAAATAGGACCATAGTAGAAGTTGCCAAAGCTATGATACTAGATCAAAATCTAAACTTGAATCTTTGGGCAGAAGCAACTAGCACTGCTGTGTACATACAAAACAAATGTCCACATTCACACCTTGAAGATAAAACTCCTGAGGAAGTCTTTACCAAAACAAAGTCAAATATCAGCCACCTTAGGATATTTGGGTGTCCTGTCTATATACATGTACCTAAAGAGAAAAGACTAAAACTAGAGCCCTCTGGAAAAAGGGGAATACTTGTAGGATATAGTGAAACTTCTAAAGCTTATAGAATCTATGTACAAGGGCAGAAAAATATTGAACTCAGTAGGGATGTAATCTTCGAAGAAGATTTAGCCTTCAAAAGGGCCCAAAATACAATAGAACTTGAAATCTATAATCCTACTCCTAACCTAATAGAAGATCCTACTTCTGAGCTTCAGAGGGAGTATCTTGAGGAAACTGTAGGTGAAAGACAAAACCCTCCTATAGAAAAACTCAAGAAAAGACCACTATGGGCCACCAAAACTGTAGCAGAAGCTCAGAAGTTCGCTACTCCTTCAGGAACCTTCAGGGAAAGCAAGAGGCCTAAAAGGTTCACCAACTATGTTGCCCTTATGAATGATCTCTCTAAAGCTGAAACAAACAATGTATCAGATGCACTCAAACATCAAGTATGGAAAGATGCCATGTCTGAAGAATATCAGTCCATTATGAAGAATGATGTTTGGGAGATTGTTCCTAGGCCAACCAAGAAATCTGTTGTGTCTTCTAAATGGTTGTTTAAAATCAAGCATGTTGCAGATGGCAGTATTGAAAAGCACAAGGCCAGATTTGTAGCTAGAGGGTTTTCACAGAAGGAAGGAATAGATTATGAAGAGACATTTGCACCTGTTGCCAGGTATACAACAATAAGAGTTGTACTAGCCATTGTAGCAGCAAAGGGGTGGAAGGTACATCAGATGGATGTAAAGACAGCATTTCTAAATGGCGAGATCTCAGAAGAAGTCTACTTAGAGCAACCTGAAGGGTTTGAAATTCATGATGCAGAGTCTCATGTGTGTAGACTCAAGAAAGCTCTCTATGGGCTCAAACAGGCTCCCAGGGCCTGGTATGAAAGAATTGACACCTATCTCTCAAAACTAGGTTTCTCTAAGAATGATGCAGATCCTAATCTCTACCTCAAAAGAAATAAAGGTGATATGCTAATATTGATTTTATATGTTGATGACTTATTAATCACAGGAAATGATCACCTAGTAGATCAATGCAAGAAAGATCTATCCACGGAATTTGATATGAAGAACTTGGGGCTTCTTCATTACTTCCTAGGATTGGAAGTATGGCAGAATCCTGATAATATTATACTAAACCAAGGGAAGTACACCTTGGACATATTGACGAGATTCGGAATGCTAAACTGCAGGCCCATGACCTTTCCTATGGAAACCAACTTCCATAAACTTAAAGAAGCAGCAGCAGAGTCAAAACCCACTGACCCTACTCAATATAGGCAGATGATTGGGTCCTTGATATATCTGGTAAATACAAGGCCAGATATCTGTTATGCTGTTAATGCTCTAAGTCAGTTCATGTGTGAACCTAAGGAGATACACGAACCTAAGGAGATACACCTAGTTGCGGTAAAACATGTAATGAGATACTTACAAGGTACTCTAAAGCTTGGTCTTAAATATGAGAAAATTGACATAGACCTACATGGATTTACAGATTCAGATTGGGCTGGTAGTGTGATTGACAGAAAGAGCACTTCAGGGTGTTGCTTCAGTTTAGGTTCAGCCATGATATCCTGGATCAGCAGAAAACAATCTTCAATAGCTCAGAGTTCCACTGAGGCTGAATATATTGCAGCTTCCATGGCTGCCGAGAGGCAGTATGGCTTAGGAAGTTGCTTGTGGGATTGTTTGGAGAACCTATGAAACCTACAGTTATTCAGTGTGATAATCAAAGCTGCATAAAACTCTCTGTAAATCCAGTATTTCATGACAGGTCCAAACATATTGAGATTCCATACCATTATGTGCGAGATATGGTTGACAGGAATGTGATTAAATTAGAATATGTGTGTACAGGAGATCAGACTGCAGATATTCTGACCAAACCTCTTTCCAGAGTGAAGGTTGATCACTTCAGAAAGGGCTTAGGTATGATAGAAAGGTAATCTGCTTTGTAATCTATACTTACATACATTTAAGATGTTTAATGTGTAAACTTCTTTGTCATGTTTGGACAATCTTTGGTTTTTTTTTTGCCACTTGTGTTCATATCTAAGAGGTGACGATCTCTCAGATACTGAACACTTGTATGTAGACATCATAAGGTGACGATCTTATGGTAGTCAAACCAACGATCATGTTGGATCTCTGGTAAGTCATGGATGTGCTATGACTGCGTTGTGATAAAACATTTATAAAATGTTATTGCACTTATCACAACCTGGATATGATGAGAATTTAAACACTTCTCATATGGTTATCCTTGTATTGCATGTTTAGGCAATACTGATATCATGTGCTTAGGTGATATCTCAACCACTGATCATGTTGGATCTCTGGTAAGTCATGGATGTGTCATGACTGTGTTGTGAGAAACATTTATAAAATGTTATTGCACTTATCACAACTTGGATATGATGAGAACTTAACACTTCTCATATGGATTATCCTTAAAAGTATTGCATGTTTAGGCAATACAGATATCACATGTTTAGGTGATATCTTGATAAATATTTGTACCACATGCTTAGGTGATACTTTATAAACATGCTCAGGTGATGTTCTTTTATTTTTCATATCATATGTTTTTTTTTTTTACATGATATAGATTTTGATGACTGACATTGTCTTTGTTATGAAAGAGAAATGTGATGCAGGTTACCTATCTTCCAGAGCTAAAGAGGGAGTGTTAATGTATTATAGCTCCTGCAAGATAAGTAAAACCATACTTATATATGCTGTTATTCATACTATTTAAATCATGCTGACAATACTTATCGCATTGTTGATAATAATTCATACATCGATATTGAGTATTGATATCCATACTAATGCTATCGATATCATACTATGCTATCAATGACAGCATACTACGATGCCGATATCATTAGTAATGCCTTGATGTAACTACAGTTCCATAATGTGTATCGAACTTAATTATATTGCAATGTGTATCGAACTTAACTAAATGCTGTTGTTAATAAAGCACCGATTCAAATATACAATGCGCCTTTGGTTATCGGGTGCATTAAGGCACCGATCCTAATTATGATATGCAATATGATTATCGGGGTTATATGTGAACCGATCCATTATAGCATTTGTTAAGAGATAAAACAAACGTATATTGAAAAGGCACCGATCAATGGGTGCATTGATCGGTCATGCCTAAAAGGCATGACCGGTCAATAGGTGTATTGACCGGTTGCCTAAATGATATATATACCAACTGAATTCATTTGGAGAAGACATAGAAAATATTTAATGATCTCTCTCCCACAGTCTGCACATAAATAAATCAGAATTGTTAGACACAAAATAATAAATTGCAATCACATAGCATTACTAGTTTTTAACTTGTTCTTCAATAGAAATTGAATATACTTTACACCCTAGATACTTGTGAAGTAGTTTCAATGCCCACTTGTGTTTAACTGAAGTCATCTTTACCAATCAACATATTATCCTTGAACAATTCATATATAGCTTCAAAGAACCCATATTTATTTCAATCCAACCGTGATTTTTTATGGCAGATATATAGCTCAAACTATTACGATAATAGATAGTTTCTATTTATTGTTAATGGTTATCTACTGTAATATTTTGTAAATACTTAGTTAGCTATTAGCTAGAATAGAATGTTTCTATTCTTCACGATCATTTCCTAAAGAAACATCGTCTTTCTTCTTGTATATAAAGATCTACTGATCTCTATTAATATTATTCAATTATTTACCAATTACCTGTGTAATATGGTATTAGAGCCCACAGGTGAATTTTTTCGAAAAATTTTAACCCTAATTTTGTGTTAGTGAAATTTTTCGAAATTATTTCAGTTTGTCTTTCCAAAACCCGTCGAGGGTTTTCAGTCTTATTTCCGGCCTGTGAAGGTGCATGGTTTGGGGTTGGATCTGTAATTTGTGATTTTTCGCGTGAGATCCTTTCGTTTTTATCACCCTACTACCCATTCTTTTCGATGATCACGCGACGGGTTCATGTTCTGTAAGACGGTGATAGTATATTTTCCGCGGCGTTTTGCCTTCCGGGAGGGGTTCCTGTGCGATTTTTTCATCAAATCGCGTTGATTTCTATGTTTCTTGGGTGACGACTGGATTTTCCTTTCGCGTTTTTTTTCCACAATTTTCCTACCCGCGTGACTTCCTTCACCGTTTCGGCGTGTTCTTCACTTGCGTCTATGTGGTGTATGCGGCCTAAACGTGTCGTGATTTTTGTGACCTGTGATTTCCGTGGCATTTTTTCTGCAACCTGCAAACCCGCGTTTTTTGACTTTCGGCTAGGGTTTTGACCCTACAGATTCAGTCGAAAAAAATTTCTGCGCACAGATTCGTGATGGGTTTTTCGAGAGCTCAACTGGGCTATCATCCGTTTTTTTGGGTGCCTCAATTTTTGTGCCTCAATTTTCGAGCCAGTGGATCCAGATTCTGACAACATATTCTTTCTGGGTTTTTCAAGCTCTCTTCTGGATGCCTCTTCTTTTTGGGGGTCCGCCGACGTTTTGCCTCGAAGTACGTGCTTTCACATTTTTCACTGAAATTCGTGCCATGACATCTCTAACGAATATTCTGCTCGAGGGAAATCAGAAGTTCAATGATCGGAACTACAGCACGTGGAAGCAGCGGATGCTAACCATCTTCGAATATCGCGACAGCGATCGGGTGCTTCTAGGTACTACTCAACGTCCAACTACAGCTGGTCCTGATCAGGTTGCATATGACCAGCATAATCGGGAGGCAGTGATGCTTCTCAAAATATCCGTAGCTGATGATCAGCTCCATTCGACAAAACAACTGTCGAGATATGGGCGCATCTCAAAACCCTACATGAGACTTCTGATAAAAGCAGGGCCTTCTTTCTCAAGCACACTCTGTTTTCTATTGTCATGGATGAGCGGAAATCGCTCCAAGATCACCTGAATAGGATTCGCGAAATTTGTGATCAGTTGCTTGCCATTGGACTCAAGATGGAGGAAGAGGATATTGTGGTAATCACCCTTAAAAGTTTACCCAAGTCCTACGCGCATTTTATCGAAACTCTCAACATCACTTCTACTAGTGTTGATCTGAAGTTCACAGATCTCTGCAGACTTCTGCTTCAACAAGATCGGTGGACACAACAGTTCGAGCAGTTCCAGCTCCACCTCCAGAGAACAAGCCTTTGCTGCTAAATATTTTCACAAGGATAAGGGCAAGTCTCATTCTCAGCGGAAACTCTCTGCTCCTGCATCAAAAGGCTCCAAGAAAAAGAACATTCAATGCAACTACTGCCACAAGTATGGTCACATGAAGGTTGAATGTCGGAAGCGCTTAGCTGCCCAAGCTAAGCAATCTAGTTCGCAGCCCAGAGCGAACAATGCAGAGCACACTAAGCAGACAGAATCTGCCTTTTACGCCTTCATGGCTAAAAGACCTGCAGATCATGTCAAATCATCTGCCTGGTATATTGATTCAGGTGCCTCTCGTCATTTCACCCACCGTCGAGACTGGTTCACTGACTACCAGCCTTATTCAGATTCTGTTATATTTGGTGGCGAGGAAGAATACATGGTTGTCAGCAAAGGCAACATTCAGATTCAGTCTACTGGGAGGAATCTCATTTTCCTCAATGTCTTCCACGTTCCAGGGATGGAACTCAATCTACTCTTAGTCAGTCAAATGCTGCGACACTCTCCATGGTTGGATGTCACCTTCAGTTCACATTAGTGCACCATCACTGATCGGGAGACTCAGTCAGTTGTTGTAGTTGGTCTTGAGGATCATGGTCTTTTCAGAATTGCAGATTCTAGTGTTTCTCAAGACCTAGCTATGGCTGCACGGCAATCTTCTCTCAATACACTTTGGCATCAGCGATATGGGCACTTAAATGTGTGCTATCTTGCTCAGCTTGCTCGGGACGCACTTGTCCTCGGATTGCCAGAGATTCAGACTTGGCAGCTTGGAGTTTGTGATGCATGCCAGGCTAGGAAGCAACATCGCACACCCTTCAAAAGTTGCAATTCATGGAGGGCTTCTCAAGTACTTCAGCTTGTTCATGTTGATATCTGCGGCCCTATGGCTACTCCTTATGTTCTTGGGTCCAGGTATTTTCTGTTGTTTGTTGATGATTTCAGTAGAAAAATGTGGGTCTATTTTCTTGCAAAGAAATCAGAAGCGTTTACTGTATTTCAGAAGTTTAAACCTCTGGTTGAAAAAGAGTGGGAAATCTATTATTGCTCTTAGATCAAATAATGGGGGGGAATTTTGTTCTAATGAATTCTTTAGCTTCTGTGATATTCATGGCATTAAGCGCCAGTTAACCACACCCCAACAAAACAATGTAGTTGAACGTCGAAACAAAACAATCATTGAGATGGTTAGATCCATGCTCAACCACAGACATGTTCCGAAGCAGTTTTGGGCAGAAGCAGCTAACACTGCAGTCTACCTTTTGAACCGGTCACCCACTGTGGCGATCAAAGGCAAGACTCCGGAAGAGGCTTGGTCAAGTTGCAAGCCCAAAATCAGTCATCTGAAGGTTTTCGGCTCCCTTGCTTATGTTTGGATCCCTGATGCTTCATGCACCAAGTTGGATGCCAAGAGCCAGAAACTTATGCTTACTAGATACAGTAGTCTTCACAAAGCCTACCACCTAATCGACATTGAGACATCTTGTCTCCTATATAGTCGTGATGTAGTCTTTGATGAGCAGCGAGGACCCTTCATGCCTGTCTCTCCTGTTCCTGATTCAACAGACTAGCCTATGAAGGCTCATGATTTGGGAGTTAGACTTCCATTAGGTCCACCTGATGGGAGGGCTCCTGCAGCTCCAGTAGCTCCAGTTATCCCGATGATTCTGTACATACACCTCCGGCTTCTCCTGCAGGATCGCCCAGATTTGCAGATGCTTCACCTGATTTTGATCCGGATTCTTCTGATGAGGAACCTGGTCATAGAGCATCTCCTGATGCTAATGTTGGTCCTTCTCCTTTCTGGCCTAAATGGTGGGCCAAGACACTTGCTGATCTTCAGGATGATGAACTCATCGATGGGAGAACTGCTCGAAAAAGAGCAAACCTGCAGGGACAATTAATTTTGCTCTCATGGCCAACATTCACAGTGTGTTTGAACCTCATACATACTCCAAGGCCAAAGGTATTCCAGAGTGGGAACAGGCTATGCAATCTGAACACCAAAGCCTGTTGAAGAATCACACCTGGAAACTTTCTGATCTTCCACTAGGGAAGAAACCATTGGCTGCAAATGGGTCTACAAAATCAAATACAAGTCTAATGGTACTTTGGATAAGTACAAAGCTCATTTAGTTGCAAAGGGCTTGTCTTAGCGTCAGGGCATTGATTATGAGGAGACCTTTGCTCCTACAACAAAGATGAGCACTATCAGATTAGTCCTAGCCATGGCAACACAGTTTGGCTGGAAGGTCCATCAGATGGACGTCAAGAGTGCTTTCCTAAATGGTGACCTACAAGAAGAGGTCTACATGACGCAACCTCCAGGTTTCAAGGTTGCAGGTAAAGAACACCAGGTTCTCAGACTGGTGAAAGCTCTCTATGGTTTGAAGCAGGCCCCTAGGGCATGGTACATGAAAATTGATAAGTACCTCAGTGATCATAGCTTCAAGAGGAGTTCTTCAGACTCAAACTTGTACATCAAAACTACTGACAATGATATCATCCTTCTGGTCATTTATGTGGATGATTTGATCATCACCGACAGTTCGGCATTTTTGATTCAGGGAATCAAACGAAGTTTATGCCAGTCTTTTGACATGACTGACCTTGGGCTCATGCATTATTGCCTAGGTGTTGAGGTTTGGCAGCAGCCTTCTGGTATATTCATTTCTCAGTCTAAATATGCTAGGGCTCTGTTAGACAAGTTTCGTATGCAGGATTGCAAGACTGCATCTACACCTATGGAGAAAGGTCTAAAGTTATCAGCCCAGTCTGATTCTCCTCCCGTTGATGATACTACATACAAGCAACTAGTAGGTAGTCTCATCTACCTCTCTGCTACTAGGCCTGATATCAACTTCGCAGTCAGCTACATTTCACGCTTTATAACAGCTCCCAAGGCTGATCATTGGATAGCCACAAAGCGTGTGCTTCGTTATGTGAAGGGCACTGCTGATTATGGATTTCTCTACTCTCGGAGTTCTAATCCTAGACTCCGTGGATTCATAGATTCAGATTGGGCTGGCTCTGTTGACGATAAAAAGTCAACTTTTGGATATGTGTTTAGTTTGGGATCCGGTGCCGTCACATGGACTAGTAAGAAGTAGCAGGTTGTTTCTCTCTTCTCTACAGAGGTCGAATACAGAGGGGCAGTTAAGGCAGGTTGTGAAGCAGTCTAGCTTCGTCGAATGCTTGGGGATATGCAGATGTCACCAGCAGGACCGACCACCTTGTTTGTTGATAACGATGGCGTTATCAAGTTAGCACGGAATCCAATCTTCCATGAATGAACCAAGCATGTAGATGTTCACTGTCATTACATACGGCAGCTCGTTGAAGACAGGATCATAGACTTGCAGTATGTTCCTACAGTAGATCAGACTGCAGACATTCTCACCAAGCCACTTGGTCCAGATAACTTTGTCAAATTCAGAGGACAACTTGATGTAGTGGATAGATTAACCATTAAGGGAGGGTATTACGATAATAGATAGTTTCTATTTATTGTTAATGGTTATCTACTGTAATATTTTGTAAATACTTAGTTAGCTGTTAGCTAGAATAGAATGTTTCTATTCTTCACGATCGGTGCCTAAGGAAACATCATCTTTCTTCTTGAATATAAAGATCTATTGATCTCTGTTAATATTATTCAATTATTTACCAATTACCTGTGTAATACAAATAGGGAGTATAAGATGATGTATGCTTTAAATCAAACATAAACATATGCATCTATAATTGTTGAAAGAACAGAAAAATAGCTTCACCTTCCAAAAAGCTATAAAGCTTGAGCAAGTATAATTGTTGAAATAATAGAAAAACAACTTCACTCTCCAAAAAGCTGCCAAGCTTGAGCATGCATAAATGCAAACATAGACTATCAACCTCATTGAAGACTCTGAGCTCAAATATTTTAAACCAAAATAAACAGAAATCGCCAAATCAATGGATATAGAAACTTGCCTCTAAGAGAGGCAGTTGTTAATATGTTATCTATCCTTATCTGAATTGCCATCTGCATTTTACAATTTATTATACAAGATCACAAATTATTAATTAGATTAGTTTACAAGATAAAAAGTTTCAGAAACTATGTCTTAGATTTCTGCTCTCCATTTTTGTTTTTGGAAACTTCAAATCTGCTCTGCATTTTTGTTTTTGGAAGTTTTAAAAGATTTCTTCAAAATAGGAACTTGCATTTAGAAACTTCAACATACATTTAGAAATTAATAGCATTTCATATCAAATGGTAAAGATAGCGTTTGCGTTTCAGACAAGCCAGTAGATTAGTCTGCTTCTCCAACCACAGCTTTAGCTCCTATTGGTACATCTTCCCCTGTTTTCAATATTCTTTCTGAGGTGCCTGAAAAATAAGTGGTCCTACTCCTGTGAGCTCTCGAATGATTGGTTACGCCATTCAATCACTTGGAAATCAAATTCTTAGTCGTATCAATGTTGCCATCTGATGCAAGAAAGAATTGGATGAGCTCAAAATTCTGCTTCTCAAAATTAAAAGAATGAATGTGGAATTGCAGGACTATGGAAAGGCTTTGAGTACATCATCTCACCACCGTCCTTTGCCCTCCACCGTCAAAAGCTGGTTGAACGACTTGAATGCTCTTCTGGAGGAAGCATCTGATTTGACCCAGCACTGCGTTGTATCCTCACACTCTCATCTCTTTTCTCATGACAAAATGAGCAGAAAGATCAGGTAGCTCCTTCCAAATTTGGAAATGCATTTAGCCTCTACACCTCTTGTAGCTTTGCTACAACTAGCCAATCAGCAAGTGCTTGAGCAGATCAAAGAGAGAGTAAATTCTCTTAATCTGCCTACTCCACCACTTGCCGGCAGTGGCACATCTGGAGATCTCTTTCCGTTCACTTTTTCAGCCACTTCCAACCAGAAGTATATTGAGGAGGCACTCATTGTTGGACAAGATTCTGCATCAAACACACTTGTGGAGCTCATTCATTCACACCAACACAAAAAATTGTCAAGATTCGGCCTTGTTGGGATGAGCGGGGCTGGTAAGACTCTGCTACTGAAATGAACCTTCAACAATAGCCAGGTACAGACTCATGACTTGATGCTTCGGCTTACTGTTTCACAAAATGCATCTTTCAATGCTCTCAGAAGCGATCTTGTCAAACAAATAGCTCTTAAAGTAGATGAAACACTACAGACTAGAGAGGAAGACCATTTGAAAAATTGGTTAATGGAAGCATGACAAATTACAAGTTTGCCCTGTTTCTAGATGATGTTTGAGAGTGCAAGTGCAACCTACTTGTAGAGGAGCTGTGTGTGCCTCTCTTTCCACACCAGAATTCCAACATCATCATTGCCACTTCAAGAAGTACTATTGTGCTCTCCCACTTGGGTATTTTGCCTTCATCACTCATGCAAATGCAAGATTTGACTAAGGATGACAGTTGGAGTCTGTTTTCTTTCCATGCCTTTCCACAAACTGATGGAATGTTGCCCATAAGCATTGACCAATAAATAGCGAGGAGTGTCTACAAGGAATGTGGGGGGCTTCCATTAGCCCTCAAAGTAATATAATTCAAAGGGCACTTCCAGATGGCGCTAGAGAGGCTTTTTTAGGAAGAGAAAATTCCGCTCCATGGCCTTTATAGTCCTGAGCTAACAAATCTAATTCAAAGGGCACTTGTTGAATGTAAAAGAGAAAAAAATACAAAATCTAAAACAAATAGCTTTTTGATTAATGCTTGGTTTGATGAGGAATACAAAAAGTCAAGGAGAATTTTGAAAGAAACAAACAACAAAAAACTAAACCTCAAAGTTTACAAGCAGATTTTAAGAAAGAAAAAGCTGATTTCATTGTCACAAGGAGGGAAGAGCTAATGTACCTTGGAAAAACTAACCCCAAGTTATTTTGAAAGGAGCGTCAACCAAGAAAGAGACAAACTGAAAATTATATTACATCTTCTCAATGGTTTGATTGCGCAAGGCAGCTTTATGAGCAAGATTCGTAGGTTGTCCATCCCCCTTTGGTCAACACCCCTACTTAGTTTTTCATCGTACAAGAGATCAAGATGGGTATTAAGAAGTTGGGTGTTGGTAAAGCAAAAGACTTAGTTGAACTTCAAGCAGAGTATCTAAAGTGGAGTATGAAAATTCTTGCACCTCACATTACAAAAAATTTCAACAACATTTAGCAGAAGTTCCCTATAGATTGGACAACTTGCTTAGCAATACCTCTTTTAAAAAGTGGTGACATCAATAATCCCTCCAATTATAGGACCATTATGATAAATCCTTTGTTTGCAAAGTTATTTGGTAGTATGACTGAAAATAGAATCAACAAGTGGGGAGAAGGAAGAGATAAATGAGCTAAAGGGAAAGCAGGTTTGAGACCTAAGCATTCCATTGTTGATCACCGTATAACTTAAAGGTGCGTCATTGAAAATTTTGGAAGGAAAAAGAGGAAGCCTTTTGTTGCTTTGTTGATTTCAAAAAAGCTTTTGGCATAGTCCCTAGAGTTAAGCTTTGGCACAGAATGAAGGACTTGGGGTTCTTATGCATCTTAGAGCAGCTGTTCATAGGCTGTATGAGGAGGTAAAAGTCAAAATCAAAACTTCAGCTGACATCTCCGAAAGTTTTAAGAGTGATATCGGGGTCAAGCAAGGATGCCCATAGTCCCCTACCCTTTTTGGTTTATACGTTGACAAACTTGAAGAATGGTTAAGCTTGCAAGGAGGTGATGGTGTTCATTTGGGCAAGTTTGTTATAAGGCTTCTTTTGTATGCAGATGACCTTATTCTAATTGCTAAATTTGCTCTTGGCTTGCAAGAGCACTTACTTTCCCTTGAGCAATTTTGTAGAATGGTGGGTATGCAAGTCAGTATTAGCAAGATGAGAGTGATAATTTTCTCTAACAAAAGAAAACATAGCCAACATAAGTTCTACTTTGAAGGCAGTTCTCTTGAAGAAGTGGCAAATTACAAATACCTCATAAATGACTTCAACAAAAATCTAAGTTGGGAAGGTTGCAGAAAGAAGAGAACTTTGGGAGGCTGGAAAGTGTTTTATGCTTTTCATAATAGGTGCAGAGAGGCAGAGCTATGGGATTGGAAGACTAACCAAACTCTTTTTGGGCTATGAGTGCTTCCAATTGTATTCTATGGTTGTTAATTGTGGGCCAATGGTACCTCTAATTTACAGTTGAAGAATATTGAGAAAATTCAAAAATGCTTGATTACAAACAAGTTCAAAATGAAAAATTCAGACCCTTATGATATCATGTTGAGTGAAGTGGGGGCTATGCCTGTTGAAGCAATTGTTATGGTGAGACTCTTAAGATATTTTAAAAAATTGAGCAAATAGAAGAGGACAAATGGCCTAAGGTTGTCTTCAATGACACAATGTGCAAATGAAAGAAGACTTGGATGAGACAAAATAGCAAATGGTTTAGTAAATGGAATATTTACTTGAACATGTGCCCTACAAATGGTAAAAAGATAAAGGCTTTTGTTATGGATAAGTTCCACAAGCGCACTTAGGATGAAAGGCTAGGGAGAAAGAAAAATTATTATATTGAAGAGTTTAATCCCACTTGTAACCATTGTCAAAAAGTGTACATAGGGACCCATATCCCTTGGAGAGGCAAAATTCTTATTCCTTAGTCAAGAACTAACTCTCATCAACTCTGTTGTGAAACCAAACATTGGAAAGACCAAAAGAAACTTGGGAAGAAAGAGTGTATTTTTTGCACTTCCGATTAAGTGAAAACAGAAAAACACTTCATTTTAGAGTGTGACACTTTCAAGGACAGCATGGACAGCTATATAAATACCTTGGCAGCTAGCTCTTGGGATAATTTATTCAGTGAGGGGATTGGAGAGAAGTTGAGGGCACTCATCATCATGAAGTTGGGGGCACTCATCATCATGTTGCATAGAAAAAGGACTAAAATGCAGAAGTCAACTTGTGAGGCGGTCTGTCCCATAGACTATTTTTAGCCTCATGGACATTAAAATAATTTATTCTTCACCTTCAAACATCCAATGTTAAGTATTTCCCATCCAAATGAATTGGAATTCACACTCCAAAGGTTGAATGTTACACTACTACTAAGTGATCAAAACTAGTCGCTATGAAGAAAAAATACGCAAGACTATTTCAGACTATCTAAACTATCAAGGTAGGCTTTGCGTGCAATGTTGTGATAAATTTATTATGTTGGTCAACAACATTTGCATTTTCCTAACAAAGTCAAAGTGATGCAGGGCATCCACATACCCCAATATGATTTTCAAATTTGTTTTTTGTGTCTACTTTGACTAACTAGTGGGGAGTTTTATTGCCTGTCATGCTCAGAGTAGCGGAGTCCCTGCAAACTCTAAAATTAGCAAGAATGAATTTATTTGATTCTTCGGGTGGTGTGTAGTGGGTCAGTTTTCTTTTTTTGGTGTTTTTGTGGTGTTTTTAAATAAAAGTTGTGCAAGGCATTTGTGGGGAGGGGACAACAGTATTGGGAGTTTTGTTTTGGTTAGTTTTTGTGCAAGTTTTTTTGAAACAAGGAGAACTTCAGATTTTAGGAAGAAGGATAGAGAGTTGGGGTTGTTTTTTTTGGTGTGGAAAGTTTAACTTGTTGGCTTCAGGTGCAGCTTAAGTAGGAGAGTTTGAAAGAAGGCTTTTGGAGAAGCCATTTGCTGTTGTTAATGCATTTTGTTGCAAGTCTATGTGCAAAACCATATCAGATTGGGATAATGAAATGTGAAGCCAATAGGCTCAAGTTTATGTAATGAAAAGTTGATTAAAATTTTAATAGAAAAGCTCAAGTTTTTATTTGCTCAAATTTGGTGTTCGTCTCTTAATATTTGTTGTTTCAAATCAGATTTGCATAGTTCTAGAAGTGTGTTTCACGTGGTTGTTGAAATGGGTTTGTTTTCTACTGCATCAGTGGTATCAAAGCCAAAAAACTCTAGCAGATTCACCAGAGGGAGGCAACTTGCACCAAGGTCGAGTTTGTGGGTGTTGGTAAAATGAATGCAAAAGGAGTCCCACGTGGTTGGGGTAGAGTTGGAGTTAGAAGCAGGGGAAGAGGTGGTAATTTTGTTCATGATGATGATTTTAGAGCCTTAAGAAAACAAGTCGAAACCTTACAAGAAGAGATTAGAAGAGGGTTTGCAAGAATGAGAGACCCAGTGAGTGATGAAGAAGAAGAGATTTTGGAGAATGCCAGCCAAACAACTGAGCAAAGAGAAGCAGTGGCAGTAGTTGCAAATGACCCATTGGTAATTGCATTATCAAGGATAGGAAAAAGACCCAAGATCGATGTTCCTACATTTAGTGGGAATTTCAATCCAGAAGAATAGGTAGATTGGCTGAATGATATGGAAGAATATGTAAGAAACTCAAAAGGCCCTCAACTGAGACAACTAACGTTTTGCTGAACCTGTTGTGTTTCAAGTGTGTTCTTTGCAAATAATGACAGCAAATAGAATTTTGACAATCTTAAGCACAAAAAGCAACTAATGGTATTTGTTGGAAATCAATTTATATTCAACAACACTGATCAAACCCTTATTACATCCGTTCATCATTTATTTAATACTCAAATAAAAATAACATCAAGCTAGAGAAGAACTGATAAATACCAGTATATTTTGTTAAAACCCTTATTTTCCTATTGCTGGTCATGCATAGATTTTATGACAGCAAGCTGCAATTTATTTTAAACTGACCCGAAATACTCGCATGTTAGCCCGATGGAAAGACATTGGCAAGGCGTCCCTTCTGGCATTTGTTTCGGAATTTTTGGACGACTCCTCAGCAAAAATCGTACCCTTTCAAGGAAGAAAGGTACGGCAGATCAGCAAGCTGTACATGCACAAAACCCCCATCTGTTCTACACTTATTCCTACCTCTGTTCTGACTCTGCGGCTGCAATCAATCTTTTGCATAAAAATTAATAAACCCCTTTCCAATCTGTCCAATCTTGGTTTCTGGATAAAACCAACTGAAAGAGCAAGATCAGCTAATATTTCACAACCTCTGATGCTGTTGCACAAGAATCCCACGTTTTCCTGTACCGATACCTCTGATCACTGCAGAAGAATCTTCTGCTGAAACCCTAGGCCAAAACTCCTCTCAGAGCTCCAAACAAAAATATCAAAACTTAGCATAATGAAAAAAAAGACCTAAAATCTTCTTTAATCTTCTCCATTTAGGGTTGGCGCGATTCCCAAGAAAGGTGCAACTTGGCCTTTAATGACGTTTTAACTTTTATTATTTATTTTTGACTATTGAAGTGTCAAAAATAAATCATCTTCCATTTAATATAAAAACTGGCCCCATCTGATGAGAAATAGACCCTCACTTAAGTTATAACTTAAAGTGACTTTTTAAAACATTAAAACATTAAAGTTCGCCATTTAATATTTAATTAAAAATAATTAAATATTAATATCTCTCTAAGTATTCATCAGAAATGCCTGCCGTCTGAACTGGAGACTGCCAAACCATAATGTGTCCTTGCCCAACCTACTGGCTATAAATAGCAGGACTGCTAAAAATAGAAAGTATCTCAAACGGAGTCCTGGAGACCTCAAACGAAGCCCAGACCTGGAGTGCTTGCTCTGAAGGTGGTGAATCAAACTCTGGAGGACCCTCTACCCAACCTCATCAGCCTACGAGGGTCAGTGATAGGCTAATCTACTCAGCTGACAGATGTCAACTAGAAGGGGACATCACAGTTCGCCCCTCCCAAAATTGCTTGTCCTCAAGCAATCTCAACTCCGGATGCTATAAAATCTCCTCGCTCTCCCAAGTAGCATCCTCTACCAGCAAATCCTTCCATTTCACCAGGTATTCTGTGATAGTTCATCTCCTGAAATTCCTCTCCCTGAACTCAATGATAGCCTCAGGTACGAGTATCAACTTTCCCTCATCATCCAAGGGTGGTAAGACCGTGGAAGGAACAATACGGTTGTAGCGTCCTAAAATTGCGACACTTGCAATTTCGACTGCATTTCGGTCTTCACGATGGCGACGCAACACGCAACCTGAATGGAGACCCCGAAACTTGCTCACGACACTGAAAACTGCATTTTCAAGCACCCTGGCCTGAACCTCCTTTGCACCCTGCTGTCCCGGGAGGTGGGACCAGAGCGCCCAGCGCCCTGGTCCCTGGGTCCTATTTTGGGCCCGGTCTCCTAAGGGGTCTCGGGTCTTTTTGTTTGCAATTTGGAAATTAACTTTCCTGGTCGGCCTAAGGTCGGGAAAATCAGTCTATCAGCCCTAAATGACAAGTATATAAACTACATTTTCTCTCACATTTTGGGGAGAAGATGAAAGTAAGAAGGACATATGTATACAAGCGTGGAAACTATACTCAAACATTCAAACATTCAAGCATTCCTTCTAAGTCTCCATTCAAGGCCAAGTGTTGCATTCAAGACAAGGATCCAACCATTGAAGAGGAGATCACATACTACATATTACAACAACATACAACATCTATACCTTCGCACATAAGGATACAAACATCCTTAGAACAAGGTATTAGTACTTGTTTTACATACATTTACATTTACAGCACTTGCTCATTTCTTGGTTAATTCCAAAACCGGGGTTTGACCTAAAGGCAAACCCCTAATCCCTAACCCCCCAATCGTCTTCGCTTTTCTGTGTGTAGGTTGCAGGTACGCGACTGAAATTGAAGATCTGGAATCCTTGTGCAGAGACGAACAGATCCCCCTTCGTTTCACGGATTTTTCGGAGGACCGTGGCGCTCGGGCGCCATCGTCCCGACAACTTTTGCTCGAATTTGCAGGACAGCGCCGTATCGACATTTTACTGCTAATTCCAGGTCCGCAGCTTCATACTGTATCCCTATCTCAGTTTATAAGCGAATCTTTGTCACTTTCTATGCATTCCTAGCTTAATTCTTCTATCAACATTCTTTACAAAAGAGGGTAGCCTTGCTTTCTTAACCCTTGAAACACATTTAGCATCCAATCTTGCATTGTGTGGGATTGGATCTTGTGGGTTTCAACCCCTCTTTTGAATGTAAAGTCTCTCCCCTAAGTGAAAACCATCAACCCTAGTGAATCTCCCTTCTCTCTCCTTGGAGTTGGAAGAGGGGAGAGCAGCTAGGGTTCGATCGCGATTTTCCGCTTTACAACGGTGTCCCAACGCCTTTTTGAGACGTGACACATGAAACCCATTGTGTACTCTGCTATCTGCCGGTAAATCCAACTCATAAGCCACCTCACCTATACGCCTGGTTACTCTGAAAGGGCCATAATATCGAGGCTTGAGCTTCTCTGCTCCACTCCTCCTGAGAGTAGACTGTCGATAAGGCTGCAACATCAAATACACCATGTCTCCTACCTCAAATGACCTCTCTGTCCTCTTCTAATCAGCATATTGTTTTTGCTGATTTTGTGCCTTGGCTATATTTTCCTTAAGTCTTCACAATGTCCTGACTCTCCTGTATCATGTCTCCCGCACTAGGCACCCTACTGTCACTCAGCAATAAGTCAATGAAACTGGGAGGTTCATACCCGTACAATGCTGTAAATGGAGTCATCTGAATGGACATGTGGTGAGTGGTATTGTAACAGTACTCATAAAGGTAAATCCACTTCACCCACGCCTTTTGCTGCCCTAAAATATAGTTCCTGAGGTATCCCTCCACCCATTTGTTAACTATCTCAGTCTGGCCATCAGTCTGAGGGTGGTAACTAGTGCTCGGTGTAAGATCGGTCCCACAGAGTCTGAAAAGCTCTTGCCAAAAGTGGCTCAAAAACCGCGTGTCCCTATCACTGACAATAGTCCGAGGCAACCCATGTAATTTGAATACCTCTCTGAAGAATAACTCTGCTACCTGAATAGCTGAATAAGTGGTGGTGATCAGATAGAAGTGAGCATACTTCGTCAAACGATCCACAACCACAAATATGCAATCACGTCCCTGCGCTCTCGGTAACCCTATGATGAAATCCATAGACAAACATTCCCACTTCCTGTCAGGAATTGGAAGTGGCTAAAGTAAACCAACAGGGTATGTATGCTCCTGTTTATTCTGCTGACAAACAAGGCACTCTCTAACATACTGTAGAACATCCGCCTTGAGCCCTTTCCACGTGAAGCGCTCACGCACCTGTTTGTAGGTTTTGAAAAACCCGGGATGTCCTGCTATCGGTTCATCATGACAGAACCGCAGTACCCTACTCCTCAACTCTGATCCTGGGATCAAGTACACTCTCCTCTTGTAAATGATCAATTCATTTACAACTGTATAGCTGCTGTCCATTACTGACCCCTCTATCACACCTGCAGCCCAACTATCTTTGGCGTACTCTGCCACTATAATATGCCGCCAATCCTCTACTATTTGGACCATAGAATTCAGGTGGGGACGACGTGACAAGGCATCTACAACTACATTCTGTGTGCCTTTGATATAGGAAATATCAAAGTTGTAAGTTTGCTGACCCACTTTTGTTGCCTGTCATTTAAGTCACGCTGCCCAAGGAAATGTCTCAAACTATTGTGGTCAGTCTTAATGCAGAACTTGCTGCCCACTAAGTACTGTCTAAACTTGGCCAATGCATGCATTATGGCCAACATTTCCTTATCATAAATGCTGTAAATTCTCTCAGATCCATGGAGTTTCCTACTCTCATAAGCAATAGGGTGTTTGTCCTGCATAAGCACCGCCCCAATGCCCTCACCAGAGGCATCACATTGTAACTCAAATGACTTCGAGAAGTCAGGTGTAGCAAGTACTGGACATGAAGTCATGAGCTCCTTGAACCTCTCAAAACACTCCTGGGTCTTAGGAGTCCATAAGAAGGCACCCTTTTTCATCAAGTCTGTCAAAGGTGCCGCATGGCGCAAATAACCGTTTACAAAACGGCGATAGAAACCACATAGGCCCAAGAACCCACGCAACTGAGTGAGGTTCACTGGAGTAGGCCAATCTACAATAGCACAGATCTTCTCGGGATCCATCCGCACTCCCTCTGCACTGATAATATGGCCCAAGTACAATAACTCAGTCATTCCAAGGTCACATTTGGATTCCTTGGCATACAAGGACTCCCTGCTCAGAATGCTCAAAACTGTATCTAGGTGACTGAGGTGCTCCTCCCAAGTACGACTGTAAACCAGTATATCATCAAAGAACACCAATACTGATTTCCTCAACTGATGTCTGAAGACTTTGTTCATTGTGGACTCGACAGTAGCAGGAGCATTGGTTAGCCCAAATGGCATAACCACAAACTCAAAATGTCCATAATGACAACGAAAAGCAGTCTTCTCAATATCCTGCTCACGAACACTGATCTAGTGATAGCCTGATCTCAAATCAATCTTTGAAAAATAACAAGCCCCATGTAATTCATCTATGAGCTCATCAATACGCGGGATGGGATATCTGTTTTTGATCATCCGCCTATTAAGGACCCTGTAATCAATACACATCCGCAATGTGCCATCCTTCTTCACCAAAACAACTGAAGAAGCAAAGGGGGACTTACTAGGCCGAATATGTCCCATGGCCAGAAGCTCCTGCATGGTTTTATCTATTTCATCTTTCAGGCGCTTCGGATGTCTATATGGAGTAATCATTACTGGCTTCGCTCCCTCCTCTAGCTCAATGATGTGCTCAAAACCCCTATCTGGTGGCCTCCCTGATGGTACGTCACTGAAAACCTTTCTATGTTTGGTTCTCAGTATCTGAATGTTCGGATGATATTCAACTTTTTAAGCATGATCATACACTCTGCTACCCACTCAGTCTGATCATGGCGTACAAGCCTCTGCATCCGCCTGAGTGTAATCATTCTGAAATTGCTGTCCTTAATCGCTTTCAGCACATGTGTTTTCTCATCAATGGTGAAAGACATCTCCATCTCCTGCAAGTCAAGTGTAAACTTGCCTAGTTCATGCAACCACTTCATACCAAGGACCAAATCTGTGTCTCCCATCTGAACCACATAGAAATCAGTCTCAAATTCATAATTGTTTACACGTAATGGGAGTTGTGTGATCATCCTATTACACTTTAAAGTGTAACCATCTGCCACCCTCACGCGAATGCCCTCAAACTCCTCTGTTTGGATTCCTCTCTTCTCCACCAACCTGGCATCAATAAAGTTATGTGTGGCTCCGGTATCCAGCAGTGTAATAACTTTCTGACCAGCAAGTACTCCTCTCATTCTAAATGACCCTTCCTGTCGAATACTCATGAGAAGTGCCTCCTTAAGGTGCTCATCACCTTCTGCATCCATTTTGTCGAGTCTCGGAGGACCCTGTGTGTCATCTTCAGCCTCTAAATTCTCATAACCAGCAGGCTGACCTTCATGATCAGATTCAGAATCTTCATAATATGCCCACATTACTCTGTTTGCCTTGCCCTTAGGCCTCAAAGGACAATCATGGTTGGCATCATATGGACCTTTGCAATAAAAACAGAGTTTCTTTTGCCTTAAATCGTTAAGTGTCTCCCGATCTAAGGGAGGGGCTGTTGGCTTTGGCTTGTAATCATTTCTAAAGTCTGATTTTTCTTTCCCTTTGCTGGAATTCCTATTATCTTTGAAAGATGTTGATCCTTTTGTCCCAAATTTATTTTGAGTGGCTGTCACATCCATACTCCGTGCCTTTTTAATGGCGAGTAGAAGTGTTGGGGGATCAAATGTCTTTACCCAGCCTCTCAAAGGCTCCATGAGTCCCTCTATAAACAACACTACTAATCGCTGATTTGACATGTTATTTACCATGTATGACAGCTTCAAAAACTCTGAAAAATACACCTCCAAGTTCCCTGTTTGTTTCAGCTGTGCTAACTCCCGGAAGTATGACTCGGGGTCTTTTTTATCAAACCTCTCAACTAACAAATCAGCGAACTCCTGGTAGGTGGTAATCTCATCATGTTGGAGAGTGATGAGTCCATTATGCCACCACTCATGTGCAATACCGTCCAAGTGTAAGGTTGCAAACTTAATTGCATCCCTTTCAATCATGGGTCTCAGTGTGAAGTATGTATCCAGTTTATGGATCCAAGATCTAGTTGTAACTGCACCTCTGCCATCATAATAAGGTAGGGTGAGCTTGCTTGTGGCAAACTCAAGATCTCTATGTTGAGAACAAGGCCTCCTCTCTTGCCTGTTTCTCTCTACCTCCTGTTTTTGCCTCATTAACTGATCAAAATTCAGATTCTGCCTCACATCAGGTGGAAGAAGACTCCACTCATCATGTACCATCATAACATTATCAACAAAAACAGGTTCTGCCTCGGCTCTGGCAACATCCTCAGGTTCTTCTGCCAAAAAATTTGGCCTTGAAGGCCTGTCAACTGTGCGTGTAGCTACCCTGTGAGGTCTAGGAATATTGGCTACACTCCTATTGTCCTCTGGTTCTTGATTGTTTCGGTTTGGAGGATTCATACGCTCCATCATGGTGGTGAGTGTCTGTAAAGCCTGCGCAACCTGTTGCTGCCCAGTGGTCATAGTCCTAAAGAATTCTCTTGTCTCCTCATCCTCAGCTCTGTGACCTCTAGTTGGACTGCCTGTATGCCTTTCACCCATGGTATCTGACTGCTTGTTAAAACTCTATTCTCCTTCACGAAAGGCTCTGCTGCGTGTGTAATACCTGTGTGAAACCGTTTCCTGCGACTGCATGTAATTGCTAAACCCTTAGGATGGCAGGATTTAGCTCTGATACCACTATAAGAACCTCAAAAGGCCCTCAACTGAGACAACTAACGTTTTGCTGAACCTGTTGCGTTTCAAGTGTGTTCTTTGCAAATAATGACAGCAAATAGAATTTTGACAATCTTAAGCACAAAAAGCAACTAATGGTATTTGCTGGAAATCAATTTATATTCAACAACACTGATCAAACCCTCATTACATCCGTTCATCATTTATTTAATACTCAAATAAAAATAACATCAAGCTAGAGAAGAACTAATAAATACCAGTATATTTTATTAAAACCCTTATTTTCCTATTGCTGGTCATGCACAAATTTTATGACAGCAAGCTGCAATTTATTTTAAACTGACCCAAAATACTCGCATGTTAGCCCGATGGAAAGACATTGGCAAGGCGTCCCTTCTGGCATTTGTTTTGGAATTTTTGGACGACTCCTCAGCAAAAATCGTACCCTTTCAAGGAAGAAAGGTACGGCAGATCAGCAAGCTGTACATGCACAAAACCCCCATCTGTCACACACTTATTCCTACCTCTGTTCTGACTCTGCGGCTGCAATCAATCTTTTGCATAAAAATTAATAAACCCCTTTCCAATCTGTCCAATCTTTGTTTCTGGATAAAACCAACTGAAAGAGCAAGATCAGCTGATATTTCACAACCTCTGATGCTGTTGCACAAGAATCCCACGTTTTCCTGTACCGATACCTCTGATCACTGCAGAAGAATCTTCTACTGAAACCCTAGGCCAAAACTCCTCTCAGAGCTCCAAACAAAAATATCAAAACTTAGCATAATGAAAAGAAGACCTAAAATCTTCTTTAATCTTCTCCATTTAGGGTTGGCGCGATTCCCAAGAAAGGTGCGACTTGGCCTTTAATGATATTTTAACTTTTATTATTTATTTTTGACTATTGAAGTGTCAAAAATAAATCATCTTCCATTGAATATAAAAACTGGCCCCATCTGATGAGAAATAGACCCTCACTTAAGTTATAACTTAAAGTGACTTTTTAAAACATTAAAACATTAAAGTTCGCCATTTAATATTTAATTAAAAATAATTAAATATTAATATCTCTCTAACAATTCATCAGAAATGTCTGTCGTCTGAACTGGAGACTGTCAAACCATAATCTGTCCTTGCCCAACCTACTGGCTATAAATAGCAGGACTGCTAAAAATAGAAAGTATCTCAAACGGAGTCCTGGAGACCTCAAACGAAGACCAGACCTGGAGTGCTTGCTCTGAAGGTGGTGAATCAAACTTTGGAGGACTCTCTACCCAACCTCATCAGCCTACGAGGGTCAGTGATAGGCTAATCTACTCAGCTGACAGATGTCAACTAGAAGGGGACATCACAAAATATTTTGAGTTTGAGGAAATAGGAGATCCTGATAGAGTGAGGTCTGCTAAAACCAAGCTAAAAGGACATGCTTCAATTTGGTGGAGAGAAGTCCAATTAGAAAGAGGAAGAAAAGGAAAAAAAATTCACAAAGTGGGACAAAATGGTGGAGACAATGAAGAGACAATTCATTCCTATAGACCATGAATTAGATCTACTCAAGAAGATGCAAAGATTGAAACAAGGAGCCAAGAGAATAAAAGAGTATACAAAGGAGTTTCACAAAATCTTCATTATAACCGAGCATTCTAAGGCAACTAAGGAGAAGGTGGCAAGGTATATTAATGGCTTGAGGCCAAGCATACAAGAGGAAATGACTTTAATGAGAGTCCTTCCAATGGAAGATGCATACCAAATTGCCTTAAAGATTGAGGACAAAATGAACAAAAGATTTGAAAATAAACAGAGAGGAAGAGGCCAAGGAGGAAAGACCGATGGAAGAACATTCAAAAGAGATGATAACCCCCAAAAAAATCAAAAATTTGATGAGGGGGGCAACAATAAAAATCAGAAATATGAAGACACATATGGGTCAAGAGATCAAAGTTCAAGAGGCCGAGGAAGATCTGGAAGAGGTTCAGAAGAGGAACCTTCAGAGAAATGTGCTACAAATGCAGTGAATAAGGTCATAAATCCTGAGTGTCCTCATGAAGAGGAAAGACCAAGAAGATCAGAATAGGGCAGAAAATATGAATGAAGAAGGAGAGCATTCATCCCAGTCAGAAGAAGCCAAAGGAGGAGAAATCCTGATGACTAGAAGGGCACTAATAAGTGAAGACAATGAACTAGCACAAGGAAAGAAGTTGTTCAAGACAAGATGCAAGTGCAAGGGTAAAGTTTGTAATGTCATTATTGATAGTGGGAGCACTAACAACCTGGTGTTAGAGGAGATGGTGAAGAAACTAAAAGAAAAAAAGAAGCATCCAAATCCATATAGGATAGCTTGGCTACAAGATGACAAGAAAGTTTTGGTCAATGAACAAAGCTTGGTAAAGTTTAATATTGGAACATATTATGATGAGATAATGAGTGATATTATGCCTATGGATGCATGTCATGTTTTGTTAGGGAGGCCTTGGCAATTTGACAGGAGAGTAGTGCATGATGGATATACCAATGTTTACTCATTGATGAAGGATGGAGTGAAACATAAGTTGAAGCCATTGCATGATGCGATGGAAAAGATATGTAGCAATACAAGAGTTTGTTTAGTAGATGATATAGATGGCATGAAGCGTGAACATGTTAGTTTTGCTAAAGCTAACTAAGAAGAAATTGAGAAAGAAGATTTGGTGAAGTATATTGAAGCAGTTGATAGAGAATGGGAAGAGTTGGAAGATATAAATGAAGAAGAGGATGAACAGTGGAAAGTTGTATTGATGGATGATCTTTTGATTGATAAAGAGATTGTTGAAGATATTGGTTTTGTAACTAATAGTTTGTTGCGGGATGGAAAAGAAGAATCCCTTGGATGTTTTTCTAACATTGTTGTGAATGTAGAGGAGGAAAAGTTTGCAGCAAGGCAGTGTCTTTTAAAAGACACAAAGAGAGAAGAACACGATGTTGCAAAGGAGAAAGATGATGGACAAGTTGTCGCAACAATTTCAAGGAAAGAGGTAATGCATAAATTTGATTATTTTACTAAAGAGGATCACATCGAAGCTTATGGTTTTCCAAAGTTTCCTAGTGCATGTCGGTGAGAGATGAATTATATGAAAAGAAGGAGAAAAAAGAGAAAAATTGAAGAATGGGAAAGACATTGAATTACAGAGGAAACTATTAAGCATATTCAAGAAGATGAGGTAGAGAAGTGGATGCAGAACATGCACATGAATTATAAATGTATTAGTTTCACTCATGAAACATTTATTTCTGCCTTGGGTGTCTGATGCAGACCATCCACATACCCCAATATGGTTTTCATTTTTTTTTTTGGTGTGTGTCTACTTTGACTAAGTAGTGGGGAGTTTTATTGCCTGTCATGCTCTGAGTAGTGGAGTCCCCGCAGACTCTAAAATTAGCAAAAATGAATTAATTTGATTCTTCGGGTGATGTGTAGTGGGTCAGTTTTCTTTTTTTTTTTGGTGTTTTTGTGGTGTTTTTAAATAAAGGTTGTGCAAGGCTTTTGTGGGGAGGGGACAGCAGTATTGGGGGTTTTGTTTTGGTTGGTTTTTGGGCAAGGTTTTCTAAAACTAGGAGAACTTCAGATTTTAGGAAGAAGAATAGAGAGTTGGGATTTTTTTTGGGTGTGAAAAGTTTAACTTGTTGGCTACAGGTGCAGCTTAAGTAGGAGAGTTTGAAAGAAGACTTTTGGAGAAGCCATTTGCTGTTGTTAATACATTTTAATGCAGGTCTATGTGCAGACCCATATCAGATTGGGATAATGAAATGTGAAGCCAATAGGCTCAAGTTTATGTAATGAAAAGTTGATTAAAATTTTAATAACAAATCTCCAAGTTTTTATTTGCTCAAAGTTGGTGTTCATCTCTTAATATTTGTTGTTTCAAATCAGATTTGCATAGCTGTAGAAGTGTGTTTCAGGTGGTTGTTGAAGTGGGTTTGTTTTCTACTGCATCACAAAGCAAAGAACAAGGGTCCTATAACTGTTGCACAAGGATTTCATGATGGTGTTATAGCTACGGTCAACTTAACTTCAATACATGTTCCGTTTAACTGCGTAGAACAGAAAATGCTAATGACCAAATAAAGACTGTCCACGGTAGCTATTTCCCACTGCAAATGTGATTTAGAATAATTCAAAAGAAAACAAATGGACGGCAACCTCTGCTCTTCATAGAAAAAATATTATGAATTGGGAGCTTTAAACTATATCAAACAATGTGTCTCAAAGCTAAATAAATATAAACCTTCGGTTTCGCTCTCACATGTACAAATGAGCCAAACCAATAGATTGAAGACCAATCATATGCAAATAGGAGTTGTAACGAACCAAAAAAAACAAAAAACTAACACCCGTAAAATTGGAAAGATATAGATTATATAAAAAAAATTAATAATTGCATTGGTGGAAATAAAGAGTTCACTTACCCGGATTGTTTAGTAAAATTGAACCTATTGAGGAGAGGAGAACTAGAATATTTGCTACCACTGGGCCGCAGGGACAGCACAGACATGGCCAATGTAGCAGCAGTGCTTGCAAATTTGGCTTCACCGACTTCAAAAATAGAAAGGGCTGATGAATGCTTTCTGTGAAAAAGTATAAGTTTTTTTTTCTTCTTCTTTTTTTAACAGATCTAGTCGCAACCAATTTGGCATAAGCCACCCTACTTCCTTTCAGAACAGGTTGAGCAACATATGCCCAACAGATCCCCGGCTGAAGTCTTCTCTCTTTTTTTTCTTTGATCGATTGCCACGATTGCGGGATACGCACAAGATGGTTTTGTTGAAAAGGCGTCTCAAACTTTCAAGTAAATGCACTTTGGCAGGTGTAAAGACATATTCTACGCTCCCTCTCCAACATCTCTCGTGTCTGCGGTAGACCGGAACAGGGTATGCAGTAAGTAGATTTGTTGAAAAGGCTTTCGAAACTTTCCAACAAATACAATTGGCTGCCCTAAAGCCGGGTTCCACCCCTGCCTTTTGCAAAGGAAAGCGTGATTGCCAAGCATCCCCCCTTTCTCCCGCGCAAAACTCACCATTCCTCCGTTTTCCCAGCACTGCCCTACTGCTCATTCTGTCCCTCAAGGCTGTCCATAGGTGACAGTAGTAGCTGTACAGGGTCCATCAATCGTAGCTATTACTTCAATCTTACTATAAATTATACTACCAATTGCACCTTGGTGTGCAATGAGTACGTTGAATAAGTGTGGAAGGTCAATTAAGATATTTTTTGGTCTATTTTTTTGTATATATTTGTGTAGTACATGAGATCATTTGTTAGGGTATTTAGCAAATGAGGTTGTTTGTACAACAAAGGTCTTCATGAGGAAGTGGTGCAATCATCGGCAAGGAGAAACCTCAAAGAAATCTGTCTTAATCGGTCAGCAAGAGTAAACAAAATAGAAACACAAAGATATGATGGAGGCAATGCAGAACAAATAGAATTATATCATGAAACTTGAATACAATCAATCGATAATCATCTGAATTACGTAAACCGGCACACAGGTTTGCAAGAACATACAGAACAGGTCGCCACCGGGACCTTGAATCAAAGGCTCTATCTTCTATGATCTACTACCTTCTAATGCTCAATTACAATGATATATGATCCAAGGGAATCCGGTTGGCCCAAAGGATCAAAACCCGAAGAACAAGACCTAACGTGTAAAACCAACAAGATCGGTCTTCGCCAAGAGAATCCTCTAGGGGTGGAGTGTAGATCGCGGGAAAAGGTCGGCCACACGCCAAGGAGTATCATAACCTGTTCAAGGCTCTGCAAGCTTCGAAAGGTGTTCCAGTAGATTGTTAAAATAGGTCCAAGCAACCGGTAACAAAGGACTGTCAACTGGTAACAGGAAACTGACATGGGAAACCGATAGCAATATCTTGTCGAAAAATGATCCAAATGCGATGCGGTCTGGATATAAGAAAGATGATCAAGTCTTCAAGTAGAATCCAACTCCATAGGTTCCGGTGAGCCAAAATCGGTACACATAGAAAGAAATGTTGAAAACTGCAAACAGAAGGCAAAACAAAATGAAATATATATATTTTTTGGTTGATGCAAGATTGTCGTGAGCCGAGGATGCTCCCGCATCAGGAAGTGATGGCTTTAAATCAACTATGCATCCACTTTGAGATATCCAAACATGACTTAAACAAAACCTTTAAATCTGAAAGATAATCAATCTCCATTATTGATAAGCTCATGTTATGTTTACAATAGGGAGAGCGAAAGAGAAGGAGTTATAGGGATAGAAAGAGGGAGAGATAGAGGGGTGAGGAGATATACATACAGAGGAAGATAGAGTTGGAGATGTAGATGGAGAAGAAGAAGGATGTGGAGAGAAGGAAAGGAATAGATAAAGAGATGAAGAAGAAAGGAATAGATAGAGATAGAAGAGATAAATATATAGAGAGATAGATGGGAAATTAAAAATGAAAAAATAGAGAAATAAATGCAAAGAGATATAAATAAGGAGAAGTAGTATTTTTTTTCCCCCTCCCATGCACAATAATATTTGTTTTTTCCCCTTGAAACTACTCTGAAAACTTGATTGCAATTAAATAAATTAATGTCCAAAGAGATGCAAGCCACATGAGCTCCATGCAAAGTGTGGAATGACATTGCTAAATTTTATTGGCATGATTAGATTTTCCAACAGAAATAATACATTGATTATTTTTGTAATAACCCACTTAACTTAAACCAAAAAACTCAACTGATTTTTTTTTCGTATATATAAATTATAATTTCTTATTCTTACTTATTCTTAATTGTGTTTGATTCAATCACATACTCAAGTACATCTATCCAAACGGAATAGGCATCCATCCAAGCGAGATGGGCATCTAACCATACGGGTTAGTCATCTATCCATACGAAACTATGCATCTAACCATACGGGTTAGTCATCTATCCATACGAAACTAGGCATCTAACCATACGGGTTAGGCATCTAACCATACGGGTTAGGCATTTGTCCATATGGGATAGGAGGTTTCATCTATCCAATCCAAGAGAGGCATCTACCCAAACGGGGTAGGCATCTATTCATAAGAATAGGATACGCTCTGGCCAGAGACTTTAGACTCATCGGGACCATCTGGGTCCTGAGCCACTCTCTAAAGACTATACTCCCCTATTAGGAGTGCACCGAGGTCAACATCCTTAGGAGTATAAAAATAATTACATAAACAAGCTTGAGTTCCACCTCAAAATTCGGCCTAAAGCCTCGAGAAGTCAAGCGAATCCATATGAGATTCCTTCTGAGTATGCATTGAATTAATTTTAACCTTTCAATTAGTATTTGCACCATTGATTAAAAGACCAAGGAGCTTCGAGAACCAACTACTCACCCATAACCAAATCCTAATCACCATCCCCGAATGCCCGAGTATAAGGGACAACTCTATCCCTAGACTGCCTACATAACCATTTCGGCACGAGATCAAGGCGTAAAGTATGTAGTTCTGGTTTCTAACTATGATTTAATGTAAATTGTTTGGTGGGTATGCAACCCTTTCTAAGGTCAATGTCCCAGACAGTTTCTCTGCGGTTGCTACCCACGATGGTAGCTCTATAGCAAAAAGGCTCAAGGTGGCCTCATTCTTGTGGCCTAAAACAACTAGGTCATATTTCCTATTAAATATGTCACCCTTAACCCATTATCATCCACCAAAATCCATCAAGATAAATAAATTCTAAAACGTCACACACAACCAACCCTAATGGGGTTTTCTAAGGTTTAACTGAGCGGATGTAAATTCATTTAAAATTTATCCTTTTTTTCTTAGATTATCGATCCAAGGGGGATTACCCGCCCCTTGGATTTTAATCTTCCAAATGACCCTTATTTCTCCCTGGTGGTTTATAGAGGTGATGCCACAGATGCCGTTGTTGCAGCTTTATTAGGCATTAAGTGCAGTAGTTCAACACGACGACATTACCCGTAAGCGTGACCCAGAGTCACCATAGATACCGAACGTTGCTAGTTTTTGGTTTCAACTCCTCTTGTTTAGTTGTCTAACTAGGAATTTAACTTTGAATTCTTGAACCTTATGTAAAGCAATATACTAATACAACCATGAAAATGAAACCATAATATACAAGAAATTATTGCTTGAAATTTGAACTAAGATATAAATTTTTGCATAATTGAAAGGAACACAATCAAATCATCTACTTTGGAAAAGTATTTTCTTGAAAGAAAACTATGATAATAATTAAAATTCTAAAACTTGAACTAAATGCATGAAAGTACTATTTGCTTGAAAACCATGATACCTATAGTTCAGATAGCTTATAAAAATGACCATTACACTTTAAGTATGAATCCTAATACTCGAAAGGTACTAAATTGCTTGAAAGAAAATTAAATGATTAAATAGAAAGACTTTGGAAAAGAATTTAACATTTACTTGTTGAAGGGAAAAGCTATTTAGTTATAAGCTTGAGAATAACCACAACTAATTATTCCATTTGAAGTAACATAAATTTTATCTTTAATTATTTTCTACAAATGATAACCTCACTTAAAAATGAACCCTAATACTTGAAAGGAAATCAAATTATCAAATAATAATACTTTGGAAATGAATTTAATACTTGCTTGAAGGGAAAACTAGTCAACAATAAGCTTCGAATAACCACTTTATTATTATTATTTTATTACTAATTGTTTGAAAAGAGATTAGGAAAGAACCTAAACACTTGCTAGTTGACCAAGAAAAATAATAATAAGGCTCCCTAATAAATAATTTTAATCAATCTATTTCTAGTTGAGCTCTTATCTATTCCTTCATGTTAACTTTATCTTTAGATATCCGTCCTTATCAATTTCAAATTCTTAGAAGAGAGCTAATGTTTCCTCCTAAAATTTACTTCAATTAAAATTATTATTTAATTATTTAAGTGATCATGGGATAGGTTTTCTTGAACTCATTTGCTTGATAAGGACAAGGATCCAATACTTTAGAACAATGAAATTTTACTTTATTTCACCTTCAAAACTAAGTTTCATTACAAACAAAAGATGAGTACTTGATTGCGATTCGCAAGATAAGTCAAGTAAGTCATCAACAATCCAGGTGATATTATCCTTATAGAATTCAACGGTAAGTCCATCTGGCCCAGGGGCTTTATCATTATGTAGGGAGTTGATGGCTCTTTTGACCTCTTCAGTCGAAAAGGGTCTACTAAGAGTCCTACCTTCTCTAGGAGATAAAATCTTAGGTATAAGAGCCCGACATTTGTCTCTAGCAATCATGGATATAGGAGAGTCCTCTGAGGAGAACAACATCTTGTAAAAGTTAAGAAATTCACTCATGATTTCCTCATCTATAGAGACTTCTATGTCATCCACCAATAGTTTGTCAGTTTTCTCCTTACACTATTTTTGTTTCAGAAGGTTAAAGAAGAACTTAGAGCCTTTATCCCCTTGAGACAACCACAACATCCTAGCTCTAGTTATGGTTCCCATGGCTCTATCATGTTGACGTCTCCTGAGCTTATCTCTAGCCACTGCCACCAAGTGGGTAAGGTGAGAGTTGTTAGGGTCATTTTGAATGTCTTGCTCTGCCTTATGCAGGTTAGAGGATAGGATAAGCTCTACATATCTAGCATCCTTGGCCTTCTTCTTGGCAATGGTACAAAGAATCTTATGCCAACTAGCTACTGAGGTATTCCACCTAGAAATATTAGAGATAGCTTGAGAGTTCCACTAATTGAACAGTCTCACAATATGGATATCAACCAAGACATCATGATCTTGTAAAATCTTATTGTTAAGGATGAATTTGCCACTACTTTTGTTAAGCTCTATCCGTTGCTCAGGAATATCCCCCTGCAATAGGGCTGTATGGGTTACCTTCCAACATGGTGACTCTTCCTTTTGGCTCTGTACCATTTATGGTTCCAATGACTATAGGGATAGATATGACCTTTGGCAATGGCTTGCATCACTCCCTAATATCCCGTGGATCCTGGGGGGAGATTTCAACATGGTTGAGCATAAGGAAGATAAGTCAGGGGGAGTCATTATTGACTAGAAAGGGGGGGAGAAGCTTCATTGGGATAGACTTAAAAGCATTAAGAGACTCTTTGACCCCTTGGAAGGCTTAAAACATGTTGATAAGGGCATTTGGTTTACTTGGTGCAACTATCAGAAAGCTGGCAACAAGATCTTCTCCAGACTGCACATATTCTACACCAACAAAGATGCCTTTTCCTTTCTCCCAGATCAACAAGGTTGCTCAGTGGTTGTGAGGCCTTCCTCCCTTTCTGACCATCATCCCATTTTTGCAAATATTGCCCTTAGGCACCACAAACTTTTAATTTAAAAGATTAGAAGTATAAAGTTATTTTTTATAATTAAATCCTTAATTTTGATTTTGAAAATCGATCATATTTATACATGTTTGTTAGCTCTAAAATAAACAATATAATTATAAAATTTAGAATCAATTTTTATGAGTTTCTAGGGGATTCATTTAGTATATTCATGGTATAGCAGGTGTATTTATAGGATAACAATAAACATTCCTAAAATTTTCACTTGTTAAAATAATTCATATTATATGAATAATCCACTTTATCAAAATTAAATTGATTAAATAATCTTTATTATTTAAGTAACATAAATAAATAATTTTCTTATTCAAATATAAAAAACAAATTTATTATAATTCTATTAACAAATATTTTTTTTAATAAAAATCATGATAAACCAATAAAAAATAGTTAACAATCTCAATCACTCAAGTTAAAAACTCATTTAACTTTCGCATCCGTATAATAAAAAAATCTCTAAACCAAGTCTAAATCTATCCATTCCTCATCTTGATTTTAAGCAAGTAGATGCTAATCAAGAGAGTGACATTCTATTGTTTACAAAGCACATTCATTTTTCAACATATATGACATATCCATTTTTCAACAAATATGACATTTTTTATTTCAATTCATTATGTTTATGCAATTTTTATTTGCACTCCATTAAGACTTGTGTTTAATTCAATTTGAAATTTTTATTTTATTTATTAGGGCCTTTCTTTTATATTTGAACTTCATACTTACAATTATATTTTAAACCCCCCCCCCCCCCCCCCCCCCCAAAAAAAAAAAAAAATTATCCAATAAAAAAATCTATTAAATCATTTTATCATTTTGTAAATTTTTTTTAATGAAAATTGTATAGTATTTATTTCATAATTTAAAAAATTAAATTAAATTACATTATCTAGAACATTTATTCCAATTAATCTAGAATAATAGTACAATAAAAACATAATATCATTTTATTACCATATAAAAAAATTGTTTTAAAATTATCTATATCTATAATTTAGATAGTTAATTTATTAAAATTTTAATATAAACATTTTTTCCTAGAATGCTTAGGAAGCCCTAAAATGTAAGTTTCACCATTGGCAGACTAAAATGTTTCAAATTAACCAAGCAAAAATCTAATTGTGAGTGTAAAGATACTTCAATCTTAAAAGCCAATATAATCCACAAACTATATAAAAATTAGTGTCATGATTGGTGGGTGAAGAGAGAAGAATGGACAGAAGGTTAATTGCATAAACCAAATCATGAAATACAACAAAAGCATTCAAAATAAACATATAATCTTAAACCTTCTTCTCACCTCCTTCGATTGAGCTTTCAGTGGTGTGCGCCCAATGTTCCACTTGATTTGCTCCTTGAGATGGGGAAATGTGGATTGTCTCCACTACATAACAATAGATGATGTTGGCTATAGATGATGGATGATGGATTGGATTATATGAGTTACTATTTGGGCATGTAATGGTATGATAGATAATTTTTTTCTCAAAGGGACAACATGACTATACTCAAAAGGTGGATATATTATGAAGGGAGGAGACTCTGATTTATAGATTGGAGGGGCCCAGAATGGATGGCCAAGATTAAAGATGAATGGAGGGCTAGGATTGAAAGAAGGTGGGAGAGGATTGAAAGGACAAAGTGGGAGATCCAAGAGATTTTCCATAAAAGCATTTCTTGTCTCCACACTTCTCAAGTACAAGGGCAAGAATTCCCCAATGGTGCAGGAGCACCTAGTTTTGAGTCCAATTTCTTCATTTTGGTGTGTTTGTTCATAGATTGGTTTGGAATGGTGAATAAGAGTATTCTCTTAGGTCTTAATATGTTTTTGTAGTGCTTGGGTAGGTTGAATGTCCTTAGGACAATGGATTTGCTCAATTTTGGCTTGTAAGCCCTTGTAAGCCTAAAATGGCAAAATCTTGCATTTTGATGAAAAATGCCTTGAATAGCCTTGTTTGGAATTAGGACATGTCAATGTAATGGTTTTTAGTCATCTTAGATGGTTTGGAGGAGAGAATCAAGCATGTAAGGCAAAAATGCACTTTTTGGCAAAAGTTGTCAAAGTTGCTTGACAACTTTTTGCATTTTTGTGCAAAGGGTTGGTTAGGGAGCCGATGGAGAGTTAGTGAGGCCAAAAATGGCATATTAAAGCTTTGAGGATCAATGTAATGAGGTTGTTCAATGCCTGAAGTAGATTGGAATACATTTTGAGACCATTTTTGAAGTTTTACATTGCAATTGTCAAGAATTAGAGCAGTAATCCGTACTTAATGGATTGATTGAATTGATGTAACTTGCTTGTTGTTTTTTACATGTTATTGTGGTTCTCAGGAAGCAATTTGATTAGTTTATTTGCAGGTTTGAATTGAGTTTCCAATTTTGTAAGCTCTCGGCCTGAGTAAGGGTTTGAGATGCCTAGACATGGTTCCAGCTTGAAGTCCTTAGAGTTCTTCTCAATAACCCTTGGGACTCGAGCCATGGACCCTTTGTACAATGTATATAGATTTTATTTTCCTTTGGAGGTCATTGAAATGCCAATGAGCATCATTTCCTAGGCGAGCTCAGTCATAGCCCAGTTAGGAAATGAATGAGATTATGCAAGTGTTTACAGAAATGAGCAGGGTTGGAGTTGTAGAGTGTTTGGTATGAACAAGTTATGTGTGGTAGAACATATGTGTGAATTTGGAGGTGTGGAAGATCAAGGAAGACACCTAACCCTTGGAGAAAGACCAAAACAAGCCCAAAACCACCTAAAATAAGCATTTCTCGGGTTCGATACCTGTACAGTCAGACTGAGTTTCTTAAATTAAGAAGTTGGAAAGTACTTCCAAAAGGGTATCCTGATCAGTAAAGAGTTTGTGTGGGTCTTTGGATAAATTGGGAGAAAATCCACAAAAAATGGTTAGGTAGGGCTAATTGGGGCTCTAGGGCTACTAGGCCTAGAAAATAGGAAAAAGAAGGAGCAATGGAGAAAAGAATGAAACCCTCACTCAAAACCAATTGACTGGCCTTGAAAAACATCCCAAGTACCTACTACACCCTCTTCAAGCACTTGTTAATAGTTTTAGAGTGTAAGGTTGGATTTACCCTGGTGAATCTCAACCATGCTTGAGCAACAAGTGAGCACACCTGGATTGGGAGCACTCATAGATAGCTTAGGTGTCTAAATTGACTAGAAAACAAAATGAACAAAGTATGAATCCCACAAGGATAACATCTGGCTGCCCTTAAGAAAGGAAATAGCTCTCTTTGAGTAACCTCCCCATCATAGTGGCATCAAAGCTTCCAAGATTTGGGAAGAAGCCAACATATGACAGACACTGAAATAGTAGGAGAGAATAGTTTGAGGATGGTGACCAATGCAGAGTTAGCAAAGAAGGTAGAAGACCAAGAATAAGAAAATAGGCTCCTCAGAGAAAGATTATTACAACTGGAGAGTAAATTAGATGTAGTTGAAAATAAAACCGAGAAAGTGACAATCAAGGTCAATGAAGGGAAGGGAAAAGAAGTTGTAGAAGAGGATAAGACTCCTAAACCAGACCCTATTCTACCTAAATAACCTTTCCTTAAATAAATTAAAGCCTTAGGAGGAAAATCCCTAGAAGGAGTGCCACTTTTTTATGGAAAAATGGAGCCTGAGGTAGTCCTGGAATGGATAGAGGGGTTGGAGAATCACTTTGAATGTGATGGAATTAGTGAGGCACAAAAGGTGAAGGTGTCCAAGTCTAGATTGAGAGGGGCAAAATTGACTTGGTGGAAATTTATCCAAGAAGAGAGGCAAAAAGAGGGCAAGAACCCCATAGCTACGTGGAAGGGCATGTTAGCCAAGGTGAAAGAGGCATACATCCTTGAGGATTATGAGATCTAGTTGCACAAGAGGAGACAAAATTTGAGGCAAAGAGACTTGGATGTGAGCAGCTATATAGAGGAATTTTAGAAGTTGTGTCTAAGATCCAAGGTAGTAGAGGATGAGAACATCAAGGTAGCCATATACTTAAATGGCTTGAGATGGAATATCCAAGAGGAATTAAGCTTGTTATGACCCAACACCATGCACAAGTGCTATTAGTTGGCACTAAGAGTGGAAGAAAAGAGAAAGAAGAAACAAGAACAAAGCAACAAAGGCAGAGGTAGGGGAAGAGATGGCAGAGGTCAGAGAGGTAGTTTTGGTGGAAGAAGCGTAGACCAAAGATCCCAAGGGGAATCCAAGTTGGTTGAGCAAAGTGGGGATTCCAATAGCAAGAGCAGCTATAGAGGAAGGGGATCTGGCAACTCTAGTAGAGGAAGGTCTAGTGGATCAGGAAGAGGGTCCTATTTTGCCACCATGAAGTGCTACAACTGCCATCAACTTGGACACCCAACCTATAGATGCCTTGAGAAGTCTTCTTCATCCCAAGGAGGTGAGAGGAGAGTAAATTATGCTCAAGAGGATGTAGTAAACATGAAAGCATCAGAAGTAAGCTTGGATTCAGAGGTTGGAGAGAACCTCATGATAAGGAGAGTCTCGATTAAAGAACTGGTTAAGGAGGAACCTAGCCAAAGAAGATCCTTGTTCAGAGTAAAATGTAAGCTCATGGGAAAGGTATGTAGAGTGGTAGTGGATTCAGGATCCACAGACAACATAGTGTTAGAGGAAGCAGTGAGTAAACTCAATTTGCCAAGAATCCCACATAGTGATCCCTATAGAGTTACATGGCTCAACAAGGGGTGGCATGTTCTTGTAAATGAACAAACTTGGGTTGAGTTCACCATTGGAGGTTAGAAAGATAGAATCTTATGTGATATCTTACCCATGGATTCTTGCCACCTACTCCTAGGTAGGCCATGGCAGTTTGACAGAAAGGCAATACATCATGGAGAGAGGAATGCTTATACCTTCCAAAAAGATGGAACCACCTACAAAATCCAGTCCATAGGAGACCAAGTAGAGGGCAGATCCAAAGGTCCTAATGTATTGTTGGTTGGTGAGAAGGAGTTCATCAACACACTCAAAGAGGGAGAAGGAGTGGGATTTGCCATTTTTGTGAAGCCAAAAGAGGACAACAAGGAGAAGAAGGTGAGCATTCCTAAAGAAGTGCAACAGGTTCAAGATTAGTTTGAGGACATCATTAGTGATGGAACACCAACTACATTTCCTCCTCAACGTACCATGTCATCAAATAGACTTTATATTCGAAGCTTCCTTACCCAATAAGGCAGCTTATAAAATGACACCGGATCAAAACAAAGAGATAGCCAAGCAAATACAAGAACTCCTAGATAATGGTCTAATCAAGAAGAGCATCAGCTCATGTGTAGTACCCACCATTTTGGCTCTAAAGAAGGGAGGTACTTGGAGACTTTGCACTGACTCTAGAGCCATAAACCGGATTACTATCAGATATAGATTTCCCATCCCAAGAATTGAAGACTTGATGGATTGTTTGGGGGGTGCTGAATACTTCACTAAGATAGATCTTAAGAGTGGTTACCACCAAATTAGAATAAAGGAGGGTGATGAATGGAAGACGGCCTTCAAGACTACAAAAGGACTTTATGAATGGCTTGTTATGCCATTTGGACTCACAAATTCCCCTAGCACATTCATGAGGCTCATGAATGAAGTACTCAAGGACTACATTGGTAAATTTTTTGTTGTTTACTTAGATGAATCTTAATTTTTAGCAAGTTTAAAGATGATAATCTTAAGCATATAGAAATTACCTTGAATAAACTATGTGATGAACAACTAACCATCAATTTGGAGAAATGTGAGTTTATGAAATAGGAATTGGTGTATCTTGGGTTTGTAGTCTCAAGAGGTGATTCGAAGATGGATACCTCTAAGGTGGAAGCCATAATCAGTTGGCCTACACCTAGGACAACAAGTGAAGTGAGAAGTTTCCATGGCTTGGCTCAGTTTTATAGAAAGTTCATCAGAGGGTTCAGTGAAATATGTGCACCCATGCTTGAGACAATCAAGGGAGGTTTGAGAAATAAGTTTGTATGGACAAAGGAAGCACAAAGAGGCTTTGATCTCCTGAAGACAAAGGTGGCTACTCAACCAATATTTATCCTACCAAGCTTTGACAAACTCTTCACAATTGAATGTGATGCAAGCAACATAGCGGTTGGAGCAGTTTTGAGTCAAGACAATAGACCGGTTGCCTTCTTCAGTGAGAAACTCAATGATGCAAAGAAAAGGTATTCCTCATATGATTTGGAATTGTATGCACTTGTCCAATCACTTAGGAAGTGGAGGAATTATTTGTTACCTAATGAATTTGTGGTTTACATTGATAATCAAGCTCTTAGCTTTCTTAATTCACAAGAAAAGTTAAACCATAGGCATATTAAGTGGGTAGAGTATTTGTAGTCATATACCTTTACCATCAAACACAAGAAAGGAAAATGTAAAAAGGTAGTTGATGCATTGAGTAGGAGATTACTAACAGTGCAAGAAGTGCAGCTCAAAAGCATTGGAGTGGATAGCTTCAAGAATTTGTGTGAGGAAGATGAAGATTTTGCTGTTGCCTACAAGGTTTGCCAAGGATTTGGAAACCATTTCCATAGTGAGTATGCATACTACACCTTGCAAGATGGCCTTTTGTTCAAAGGAGGGCATCTATGTGTGCCTAGAGGGTCTATGAGGCAAAACTTGATGCAAGAAAAGCATAATGGATTCTTGAGTGGACACTTTGGTTTGAACAAGACTTTGGAACTTGTCCAAAGATTCTACTTTTGGCCTAAGATGCAAAGAGATATCAGACGATATGTGGAGAAATGTGTGGTTTGTCAAAGAGATAAGGGTACATCTTCAAATGTTGGTCTTTATCAACATTTACCTATTCCCAATTAGCCATGGGAGTGTGTAAGTATGGCCTTTGTGGTTGGTTTGCCAAAAACCAAATCAGGTTTTGATAACATCTATGTTGTGGTAGATAAATTTAGTAAGATGGCACATTTTATTCCATGCAAGGTCACTCATGATGCTAGCCACATTGCTCACTTATTTTTCAAAGAGGTTATTAGGATCCATGGTTTACCTATCAACATTGTGTCAGATAGGGATGCAAAGTTTATTGGTCATTTTTGGAAGACTTTGTGGTAAAGATTAGGTACTAACTTGTCTTTCAGTTCATCCTATTATCCCCCAAAATATGGTCAAACTAAGGTGGTTAATAGAACACTTGGGAATCTATTTATATGCCTAACAAAAGAGTATGGTCAAGCTTGGGATCAGATCATCCGTCAAGTAGAATTTGCTTATAATGATAGTGTGAATAGGTCCACCGGTAAAATCCCTTTTGAGATGGTGTATGGTATTCATCCTAGAGGAGTTTTGGAAGTCAAAGATGTGGGAACGATGGGACAGCAGAGTGGACATGCCTTGGACATAGCCCAATCAATACAAGAGGTTCATGAGCAGGTTAGGACAACCCTATTGGACACTACTCAAAAGATCAAAGACAAGGTGGATGAGAAAGACAAGGTGGATGAGAAAAGGAAAGATATCCAATTTGTTGTTGGTGATATGGTGATGGTTCATTTGAACAAAGTAAGACTTCAGAAAGGTGTCCCTAGTAAGCTTCAGATGAGGAGGATAGGTCCTTGCAAATTTTTGGCCAAGTATGGCAGCAATGCATACAAGGTAGACTTACCCGGTGATATGGCTTTGTCACCTATTTTCAATGTGGCAGATTTGGTGCAGTATAAGGGCACACTTCCACTAGAATATAGTAGAGTTTCAGAGGTCTCTCAAGCACTTTCAGACCTGCCCTTACCAATTGCACCCATTCCCCAAGTCGAGAAGGTGTTAGAATTTTGAAGAAAACAAGGCATACCACCTACATGGAGCACTTGGTTAAGTGGCAGCACCTTCCAGCATCAGAGGCTACTTGGATACCTAAGGAAAACTTCTCTAAGCATGGAATTCCATTTTCTTTGTTGTCTCAAGGAGTCACTTGACTTCTTTTCTTTGGGCGAGTATGGTGCAGGAGCACCTAGTTTTGAGTCCAGTTTCTTCATTTTGGTGTGTTTGTTCATAGGTTGGTTTGGAATGGTGAATAAGATTATTCTCTTAGGTCTTAATATGTGTTTTGTAGTGCTTGGGTAGGTTGAATGTCCTTAGGACAATGCATTCGCTCAATTTTGGCTTGTAAGCCCTTGTAGGCCTAAAATGGCAAAATATTTCATTTTGATGAAGAATAGCCTTGTTTGGAATCAGGACATGTCAATTTAATGGTTTTTAGTCATCTTAGATGGTTTGGAGGAGATAATCAAGCATGCAAGGCAAAAATGCACTTTTTGGCAAAAGTTGTCAAAGTTGCTTGACAACTTTTTGCAACGTTGAGCAACTTTTTGCATTTTTGTGCAAAGGGTTGGCTACAGAACCGATGGAGAGTTAGTTAGGCCAAAAATGGAATATCAAAGCTTTGAGAATCAATTTAATGAGGTTGTTCAACGCTTGGAGTAGATTGGAATACATTTTGAGACCATTTTTGAAGTTTTACATTGCAATTGTCAAGAATCAGAGCAACAATCTGTACTTAATGGATTGATTGCATTGATGTACCTTTCCTGTTGTTTTGTACATGTTTTTTTAGTGCTTAGTAAGCAATTTTATTAGTTTATTTGCAGGTTTGAATTGAGTTTCCAATTTTGTAAGCTCTCGGCCTAAGTAAGGGTTTGAGAGGCCTAGACATGGTTCCAGCTTGAAGTCCTTTGAGTTCTTCTCAATAACCCTTGGGACTTGAGCCATGGAACCTTTGTATAGTGTATATAGCTTTTATTTTCCTTTGGAGGTCATTGAAAGGCCAATGAACATCATTTCCTAAGCGAGCTCAGTCATAGCCCGGTTAGGAAATGAATGAGATTATGCAAGTGTTTGCAGGAATGAGCAGGGTTGGAGTTGTAGAGTGTTTGGTATGAACAAGTTATGTGTGGTAGAACATATGTGTGAATTTGTAGGTGTGGAAGATCAAGGAAGACACCTAACCCTTGGAGAAAGACCAAAATAAGCCCAAAACCACCTAAAATAAGCATTTCTCGGGTTCGGTATCTGTACAGTCAGACTGAGTTTCTTAAATTAAGAAGTTGGAAAGTACTTCCAAAAGGGTATCTTGATCAGCAAAGAGCTTGTGTGGGTCTTTGGAGAAATTGGGAGAAAATCCACAAAAACTGGTTAGGTAGGGCTAATTGGGGCTCTAGGGCTACTAGGCCTAGAAAATAGGAAAAGGAAGGAGCGATGGGGAAAAGAATGAAACCCTCACTCAAAACCAATTGATTGACCTTGAAAAACATCCCAAGTACCTACTACACCCTTTGCAAGCACTTGTTAAGAGTTTAGAGTGTAAGGTTGGATGTACCCTGGTGAATCTCAACCATGCTTGAGCAACAAGTGAGCACACCTGGATTGGGAGTACTCCTATAGAGCTTAGGAGCCTAAATTGACTAGAAGACAAAATGAACAAAGTATGAAGCCCACAAGGATAACATCCGACTGCCCTTAAGCAAGGAAATAGCTCTCTTTGAGTAACCTCCCCATCACCCAAGTACCTTGGGAAGAGAGGAAAGGAATATAAAATTCCTTGGGAGGGGACAAGAGGAATTAAACATTCCAAAAAAGGAGGATGAGTGGGAAGAATATTTAAAAGAATAAGGAATTAAAAATTCATTGGAAGGAGGGGGCATGGGAGATTCAAGGAATTTAAAATTCCTTTGAAGAGCCAAAGTTGGTGGCATTTAAGTTTAGTAGGATGGGATGGAAAATCCATTTATGGCAAAGAGTTGACCCATCCCTAATCAAGGTGATTAAGGGTGTGTCACTGATTAAGAAGATTATTTAGGTGGCTTAATGAGGGATTAGGAGTGCAAGTGGGTAGGTTAGGAGGATGGAACATGAGGAGAGAGAATGAGTGGGGGAATATAAAATTGGAGGAAATGTTAGTCATGATTAGGTTAGGATTAATTAGGCTAGATGATAGGATTAAGGGGGCTGATTTGTAGGAATTAATGGATTAGTTAATTTAGGATTTAGAAGAAATATTGGAGGTTGAAATGATTTTGAGAAGAATAAGGAATATAATTAATTTTGATAAATTAATTATAAGGACTGTAGTGATGAAATTAATTAAAATATAATTTAATTAATTTTAAGAAGAAGATGACTAACATAATTAATTTAATTAATTCTGTGGAAAGGATAATATTAATTTAATTTATTTTAGGCATCTACATTTTATCTCTCTTTTATGCAGCAACAAAAATAGCGATGGGTAAAAGATGAAGAAAGATGCCCTAGCATGGAAATGCGAGTGAGGTATGCCCACTCGAGAATTTAATCGAAAAATTGAAAATTTTACAAGAAAATTCTCGAAAAGAAGAAGAAAATGAAAAAAAAGGATGAAAAAGATGAGAAAAATGAAGTGGGAAGGAAGAGATTCAGGGGAAAGCAAGAAAGAAGTAGAGAAGTCGAGACATAAGGGTGAAAGCAAGGCTTATATAGGCTACACGGGGCCCATAGAAGGGTCATTGTCACACTCACTATTCACTGAGCTATAGAGCCCAAAGCAAAGAAGTGAGATGGTACACATTCCAATCCTGTGATCAATGTGGCAAGAGAGTCTAGCTCTATCAATGACCACCTGAGTATGGGCCACCAATATGTACCCCTAACCTAGATTTGTCAATTTGGTAGATTAGCATTTATTAGGGTCATTAATGAGGGATAAATGGGAGCAGGGTGTAGACGTTGATTGCCAGATCAACATTTGTGCCCGGGGATCACCACTTCGGCGGACGATTCCTATCTATAAAATTGACATATCGCATGCACAAACGTTGGTCCTGCGATCAACGTTTGCAGGGATGGGGAAGAGGAAAAAGATGGTTGGACTAAGGATCATCGTCTGCACTCTGCAGAATGACACCCAGTTTGCGGGTTTAGCGTCTCCGCAAGGAGAAATGTCATCTTCGCCCTGAAAGGGGTAGATAGAAAAAGGGATACTTGAAAATAAGTGAGGGGGTTTTTGAGGGATGCCTCAAGGCTCGGGATGGGGTAAATTTAGAAGAAAAGGTTGACATTATGGGTTTCATGGGTGCAAGAGGAGCTATGTCCACTGCAATCGTGGGAGTGTTGGCCTCCCACTATGAGGATATGCGATGAGCTGTCTACTGTCGATAGGGCCTTGTTGTCGTGGTGTGAGCTGGACTAGGTGTCGAGATAGTCGAGGATTTAGGCCCATGTAGTGATAGTTACTACATTGGTAGAGTGATGGCACGACACGTGCATATTTCATCTACCTACTTGGGAGGCCTTGATCACATTGTTGGATGTATGGTAGTGTGTATGGTGAAAAGTGAATAATGGAAACAACGATATTGAAAGACTAAATGAATTCAACCATAAAACCCTAGCCTAACAACAACAAAGATCCACTATAACATATGAAGATTACCTAAGACAATGCAAATCAACAAAATCAAAAAGATTATACCTTCACATGTCCACTAGGGTTTGAATCTCCATTCTTCCTATCTCCATTGATCTTGCTTGATATATTTGCTCTCAGATTTTATGTGTGCACAAGAGGTCAACAAAGAACGGAAATGTGGTTGATAGATTGATTGCATAAGATTGATTAGAATTCCAAGAGGATTGATAATGAAAGAAGCATCCTCTTATATAGAAGACACTGTAAGAAATGAAGGGATAAGATTAAGAGGTGTAAAAGATAGATGGTCAGCTAGGATTAAAGGGTAGGTAGAAGAAATAAGAAAATAATGAGAGGGTAGGTAGTGTAGGAATTAAGAGATGAATGACATGTGTCATAGGTAGAAAAGGCTAATGAATTAATTAATTAAATAAAGATTCATTTAGTAAATGGAGGAAATGAGATCAATTAAATAAATAAAATATTTATTTAATTTAAGAAAAGGACAATAAATAAATAAATGTATTTATTTAAATGAGGAAAAAACTTAGAAGAGGATAAATGAATTAAATAAATAAATAAAGATTTATTTAATTAATAGAAGACTTAGGCTTAAATAATTAAATAAATAAAATATTTATTTAATTAGACAGGACAATTTTAGGTGTCTACATTTTGCCCCTCTTTGAGACAATGCAACTTGTCGCGTTGTTTCACAGAAGATAAGATAAACTGATATAGTTTCCCCAAGATGGGAAATGATATTCCCCCTCGAGAGATTGGATGAATTTGTTTGAAAAGATTGCAGACAATCTCTCGATAAGAAAGAAAGGCTAGAAAGGACTGACAAGATAGGACACAGTGACAAAGTCATAGGATAAAGAAGACTGACTCGGGAGACTAGGGCTAGGGTAGTCTATAAGATAGACTACAAGGGAAAAAATCCTCATTGTCATCCACACACCTAAGAGATTAGAATGCAGAGAGAGAGCAGAGAGCAGTCAACATCGATGGCATTGGTAAACAGATTCAATCGCGTTCACCGATATTAGAGGCCAGCAGATGCAAGAGAGCCAGTGAGTACCACAAAATCTCCTTGTACCTTGTTGCATTAATTATTGTCATAAATGCATGCTAGGTAGGTCAACAAATTCATATTAGGTATGTCTTAGAAATTATCAAGTGAGGCAAAAGACATGAAGGCGCGTTTGCGTTGGTGCCAAGCGCATCTGGGCAATTTAGGCACGTCTGTATCGAGTGTAAATGTGTCTATGGTTTCAAAGGCGTCTATGACAAATGCGAGTGTGTTTGTGAAATGCAAGCGCGTATATGCATGATAGAGGCACGTCTATGTGTTTCAGGTGCGTCTGTGAAATGAAGGAACGTTTGTGTAGTATTTATGTATGTTTATGTCTTCAAGGTCAAATCGACAGTTCTGTGATAAATATACACTGTCGATTGGATAAGCTGCTGAGAGGATACACTAATACAGGTCCTCTAGGGAAGACTAGGAGGACAAATAGGGCTGGGGTTGACAATTCTATGATAGAACATATGTTGCCAATCAAGAAACTACTCAAGAGGATACACTCATGCAGAGGCCCTAGGATAGGATGGAGCGAGGCACTTTGTGATGAACAGGGAATATCATAGAAATTGACAATTCTGTGATAGGACATACGTTGTCAATTGGATTAAGCTAAAATTGATAATTCTATGATAGAACATACGTTGTCAATTGGATAATCCACTCAAGAGGATGCAATCAAGTAGGTTCCCTAAAAGATAAGATAAAAGCAACAATTTGTGATGAATAGTGAGTACTACTAGGATAGAGTGCCATATGATAAATATAAGCACTAGGATAAAAAAGCAACACTTTGTGATGAACGGAGAGTACTACTAGGATTGACACAGTTGATTTGCTTGATTGCAAGAGGACCTACCTATGCTGGAGTCATGGGAGAGATACCCTTCGACTCAAGGATTACAACTAGAGTTGACATTGGAGGATAGAGCAGTAGTGAAGGCCATGGGATTACAACATATTATGTATATGCCTGAGTTTCGAGTGAACATGGGGTTGTTGACTGGATTAGCCGAGAGAAGGCACTCGGAGACATGCATGTTTCATTTGCCGATGGGTGAGATGATAGTTTTCTTAGAGGATGTGTACAGGATACTACAGATACCGATCGATGGGGAGTTAGTTCCTTACGATCGAGAGGGAGATCATGAGGAATTGAGATGAGTGTTTTAGGATCCTAGACTGAATATGAGGGCAAGAAATGTGGCCTGGGACACCATGATAGCTATAGGATTGGCTCTACTAGCAGTGCTAGCAGGAGGGATCAGTGGGTTCCTCTATCTAGACAGGGCGACACGAGGGTTGGCTGTGGGATGGAGGAGGAATCTAGAGACATTAGTGACTGAGCACACTAGGTTTGCATGGGGATCCTGTCTGCTGGCACACTTATATTATGAGATGCATCAGTTTGTGTATCATGAATCATCAGGATTGGAGTGGGAAGTGACATTACTGCAGGTATGGGCATATGAGCATCTTCTATTTACATGATCGATACACTTTAGAGGCAGGAGACATGGGTGCAGTTATGTGTATTTGTATGATATGATTACTTCCCAGCCACAGATTGGGAGGCTAGAGTGTTGGCGCTGAGTGATTGATGAGATAGACAGTGTGGTATGGAGGCCTTACCAAGATTGTGAGGAGTGGGAGGATGACGTAGTCGATCTGCCATATATGTTGAAGAGTAGGTATCTTATTGGGCGGACACCATATGTCATTGAGCAGTAGTTGATTGACAGAGTATGCAGGTAGTTTGGCAAGATACAACGGATGCCACATGACTTAGTGATGTATGCACAGACAGTGAGATCAGACACATTTAGGTCCATTATTGTCTTATGATCAGGCAGTGGCATAGATGCAGGAGATGGTTCCCATGCCTTGGGATATTTGGGAAAATGTGGAGGATGTAGGGATGGATTCCGAGTACAACGCATATTGGGCAGACTATCCATTTCCATGGCTGATAGATCCAGGGGAGCTGATAGAGGGTGATGGTGGGGATGGTGGAGATGATAGTGGGGATGGAAGATAGAAGATATGGAAGTGAAAGAGCTTCTTGTGCTTTATCATCATTGAGCTTTATTATGGCAAATAGGTTATGACAATCCAGAGAGGTTCGACCCAGAAAGTCATTGTACCCGTTTGCATGGAGATGAGATAGTCACAAACAAGGAATGCCCCAATTCACACTTGACTCACAATGTCCTCATATCCTTGGAAAAGTCATAACATTACTAAGAGACAATCCACAGACAACAAAACAATAGGTAAATATATTCCATCCTTGCCTTTCTAGTCAAAGACATCCTGGAGATAGAATCTCTAGTCAGAGACATCCCGGAAAAGATAAAAGACGTCACCAAAAAGATAAAATCAAAAGAAAACCAAGACTCGACACCAACATCCATTGCAGTCCTCAAGTTTAGTGTCTCTTGTCACTTGTATAAGTCTATTTGATTTTGGTCACAATGTTTACTTTCAGAAGAAAAAGGATAGATAACATTGATCCATAATGTTGTCCGAGTCTATTGAAAGATTTGACTTGTTGAAGCCCATTGTTGTTGTTTACATCTCATCTGAAACTAACCAAATCCATGAAATTGATACCTTATTATGGACAAAACATAAATTTATTGTGGATTTGTGATGTATGTGTTGCTTTATTGTGGATTTGTGCACGGATAGACTGAAGAAAACTAGAAGAAATTATACTCCTTGGAACGTGTGATGCTCTTAGTTCCACACTCATCACTAGACTTAGGATTTTCCTTAGACACAGATAGGAGCTAATTTATTATGGATGGAAAGGGGTGAAAAGGAAGGATTATTATGAATGGCTAACCAATCTTAGGTAGATCAATAACAAGCCATGATGGGAATGGGTAAGTTTGTTATGGATGGGTAGGCTGTGTGTGTGTGCAAAGGTGAAAGGATGATATTGAATCCTGAAGGAGGGAGGAGCAATGTCTCTACACATGGCATTGGTGACCTGATTTTCACCATGGTACTTGCCCAGGGCACCACCGAAGTGGTTTTCACCATTGGATGAATTTATTTCTTTTTACTTTTTTTTTTTTTTTTTCAATTTTTTTTGTGTCGCAAGGCGCCTATTTGCCAGGTTTTCACCAAGTAACGATTTTTTATTTTTATGATTTTTTTTGTATTTTTTGATTTTTTTTTTGTATTTTTGAATTAGGATATTCTGAAGAACTATGTGTATGATGAATATCAAGAGGGGGGGTGAAATAATATACCAAAAATCACTGAACTCAAACTTCTAAATAGTTTAGCAGATAACCGGTATATAAATAGTTTAGCAGATAACCAGTACAACAGATTCACTAATAAACCAGTTAAGATAAGTGCAAACCAAATAGAAAACAAAGAATTCACCCACAAAAGAACAATCACCATAACACAAGATGTTTTGACATGGAAACCCAAATGGGAAAAACCACGGTGAGCAGAAACTCACAAGTAACTATCTGCAGAATAGAAACTAGACCGGTTAAGGTCATACAATGTTCTTCACCAGAACAGATCCTGTTAGGAATATAGATCTTTGTTAAGAGATAAGTCCTGTTAAAGACTACCTTATGAGAGGATTTCAGATTCACAGTTGTGAACCACCTTGTTAGAGGATTTACAAAGGCTTTGCTAGGCCTACCCGGTTAAGGGTTACAGACTTGTCGAAGATGTGAGCAATCAACAAGTGAGTAATCTAGATACTAGCACAATATGCTTGGTTAGATCCATGATAGCTCACTGTTAATGCATTTCAACATTACTTCAGTCTTCAATATCTCCACACTCCTACTCTTCACACAGACCTAATCTTCTCTTCTATGATCGCACATACAAAACCCTCATCATCGTCTAAAACCCTAGACATGATCTCCTTATAAAGGAGTCTGATTTCATGTCGGTCCAATAGGATTACATTACAAGTTCCTAGGTTCAGTGCATCTAGACACATTTGGTAACATGACACAAAGTCACCACCAAAGTGTCGGTGGATGATAACTCATCATAGAAATATCGGTTGGTAACTCATCACAGAGTAATACCGGTTCATACAATTTATCGATTACTAGTTGTAAAAAATGAAGACTAGAAAAATGTTAACTACCGCTTTGTTCCTTTGTACCGCTTGAGATCCTCGAACCGCTTGAGGTCTTCATATTGCTTTGGGTCTTCAGTCAATTTGTGACTGGTAACATCTTTTGCAAAACATCGATAGTCTAAAGACTCTAATACATAATACCTGTTGGAACAAATACTGGTTGAGCATAACTCATACATCAAGAAAGTGTACACAAAGCAAGTGTGTGTCCATCAATGAAAATCACAACATCATCAAAATGTCAATAGTGTAAAACTTGTGAAGGTGAATTCTATTGATAGGATCTTCCAAAGGTTCCCCATCTGGTGTTGAAAGTTGATATGCACTTGATCCATAGACTACTGTAATGACGTAAGGACCAAGACAATTTGGTTCGAACTTGCCCTTCTTCTCTTTGTCTTGCTAATTTTTAGGATTTTTCTTGAGAACTAAGTCACCTACCTCAAATGTATGAGGCTTAACCTTATAATTGTAGATGCGACTCACTCTTTGTTGATAACCCTTTAGGTGATTAAAAGAAGTTTGTCATCATTCATCCAATAGTTCTAGTTCTTGTAAGCGAGAGATCCTGAAGTCTTCATCACTGATAATGTTGTGCAAAGAGACTCACAAAGATACTAACTCAATCTCAATAGGCAAGATAGGTTGAGTGTCATAGACAAGTGAATAAGGTGTGGCTCTTGTAGGTGTGCAAACACTTATGCGATAAGCCCAAAGTGTGGGATTAAGTTGGATGTGCCAATTTCGTCCAGTGTCATTGACTGTCTTTTTGAGGATTTTGAGAATGGTTTTATTATTTGCCTTAGCTTGACCATTACCTTGGGGATAGTATGGAGTGGAGAAGCAATGGTTAATATGGAAGTGATCACAAATTTCATGAACATCCTGGTTCTTGAAGGGACGACCGTTATCTGTGATGATGGAAAGAGGGATACAACAATCTATTTTCCAGTGACTTGGATAAGAGGAATGACTTCAATCCATTTTGTAAAATATTATGTGGTAGTGATAATGAAATTGTGGCCATTGGAAGAAGGAGGATAAATATTGCCTATGAGATCCAGCCCCCACTAACAAAAGGGCCAAGGAGTCACAATTGGTTGAAGTTATTGTGTTGGCGCATGAATAAGGTCTCCATGAATTTGACATTGCTTACATTTCTTGACAAACTGATATGAATATTTTTCCATACTGGGCTAGTAATATCCAGTCCTGATGAGTTTCTTGGCCAAGGTGGGACCACTAGAATGTGGGCTGCATATACCTTCATGGACTTCTCATAATGCAATTTGAGCTTCGTCCCCTTCTAAACATCTAAGAAGAGTGCCATCTAGACCTTGATGGTAAAGGGTATCGACTAAAATGACATATCGGGAAGATTGGTGAATTAAAGTACGACGTTGGTTGTTGGATAAGTCGGGAGGAAGGGTATTGTTACGAAGGTATGCAAAAATGAAACCATATAAATGTGAATCATAACCAACTACACATATCATCTCGGCCGAAGTGATCTCATACAAGGGAACCAAAAGGTTATCCACCAAGAACTCATAGCAGGTTTCATTCTGCGGTAGATCAATCAGCGAGGCAATAGTAGTCATGGCATCTGCAACTCGATTGTGTTCTCTTGGTATCTGCTCAAAGGTTATCTTTATGAAATATTGCTTGAAGTCATCTACCATTTTCTTGTAGGGCATTAATTTTTCATCTTTTATTTGGTGGTCATTGGTTGCTTGATGAATTACAAGTTGAGAGTCCCCAAAAACATGAAGTGCCTAGATCTTCCACTGAACTGCAATTCATAATCCAGTTGTTAATGCCTCATATTATGCTATATTATTAGTGCAAGGAAATGACAATCAATATGATTTAGGAATGGAATCCCCTTGAGGTGTGATAAAGAGGATGCCAGCGCATGCGCCATGTTGTGTATATGAGCCGTCAAAGTATAGTTGCCAAGGCTTTGTGTGTGATACCATCAGAATGGATTCATCTAGAAATTCTGAAGTTAGAGGAACATCATCAATCATGGGTGCATCTGCCAACTGATCTGTGATAGCTTGTCCTTTGATTTATTTTTTGTCCACATATTCGATGTCAAATTCACTCAAGATCATAACCCCTTTAGCTAGTCTGCTAGTGAGCGTTGCCTTATTGAGAAGACACTTCAATGGATTGATCCTTGCAACAAGCTTAGTTTTATGAGTTAGCATGTAATGTCGTAATTTCTGCGAGGCAAAAACCACAACAAGACACACACACTCAATTGGTGTGTAGTTAAGCTCATAACCAACCAAAGTACGATTGATGTAGTATACTGCCTTTTCTTTGCCTTCATTGTCTTGTTGTGCCAAGAGTGCCCCCAGTGTTGTTTGTGTAGTTGATATGTAGAGTAACAAGGGTTGTTCTAGAACTAGTGGCATCGAGACTGGTGGATTCAAAAGATAATCTTTGAGTATCTGAAAAGCTCGTTGACAGTTATCATCCTATTTGAATTTGATGTTTTTGTGTAGCAAGTGTTGAAAAGGATGACATTTATCCGCAAGTTGTGCAATGAATCTCCATATGGACTAGAGTCTTCCTTGTAAAGATTGAATTTGACTGATATTCATTGGCAGTGGCATTTCTAATATAGCTCTGACTTTTGCTGGATCAACTTCAATTCCTCTTTTTGAAACAATTTATCCGAGGAGCTTCCCGGAGGTTACTCCAAAGACACATTTCTTAGGATTTAATCTTACTTTGTATTTTTCTAACCGATCAAAAACCACTGAAAGGATGTCCAAATGTGTGTCTCTGTCTAATGATTTTCCCAAGAGGTCATCAACATAATATTCTACAGTTACATGCATAAGATCATGAAAAATAATAGTTATAGCTCTTTGGTATGTAGCACCATCATTCTTTAGTTTGAAGGGCATGACATTCCAGCAGAAAGTTCCCCAGGGACAAGTAAACATTGTTTTGTGCTGGTCCTCAAGTGCAATTTTTATTTGGTTATAACTAGAAAATCCGTCCATCAAAGATAACATTGCATGACCCACTATGAGATCCACTATCAGGTCTATGTTTGGCAATGGAAATTCATCTTTAGGACAAGCTTTGTTGATGTCTTTGAAATCTGTACATATTCTGATGCTGCGATCTAGCTTACTGACTGGTACTAAGTTGGAGATCCATTCAGGACAATCAATTGGTCTTATGAATTCGACATCCAACAATTTTTCAAGTTTCACCTTTACTAATAATGCCACTTGTGGAAGCATTTTCCTTAATTTCTGTTTCACTGGTTTTGCTCCTGGTTCAACTGTCAAATGATGCATTGCTAGATTAGGATCTAGTCCAGACATATTGCCATATGACCATGCAAAATTGATTTGTCGCTCTATGAAGAAACTTATGAACTTCGGTCTTTTTCCTTCTGTCAGAGATTGTGCCAAGAATATGTTATGTGGAATCTCTTTTGTACCAATGTTTGTTTTGATAGTCTCCTCTACCAACATGGATGATTTTTCTTCGTATGATGCCAAGAGAATGTCGTGCCTTCCATCTTCGGGTGCCTCAGAGAGGTTTTCATCCTTAGATACATCCTTTCTTTTTACTTTTTTAGAGTCAGATAGTGCCACAAGGTGGTTTTCACCGTAAAACCCATGATTTGTTTTTAGTTTTACATTTTTGCAGCTAGAAGGCCCAACACCCTCACTGAAATATGACACACTGTTGAGTTATATAGTGTATCCCGCTTTATGGTCCCCAAGTGGAAGATCATCTCGTATGCCCAAATAGTCGATGAAAGGCTCATCATTTTGGAATGTGTTGAAGTGTAAAGGTCCTTCATGGTCCGAATCAATAAGTTGGCGGTGAATAAGGGGAAGGCCATCAATGTTTTCAAAGTCAGCGAGCGTAAGGGTGAAGATATAGTTATATTCAGGTATATCAAGGTAGTTGTCGAGGTCATCGCTAGCACTCTCCTCATCTGTCTCAATCATGAACAAGTCCAAATTGTCATCACTAAAAGCGCATTTAGCAATGAGAGTCCTCACTCTTCTTGATTTCAACCTAGAACCTAAAAGCAAAGACTGTGTGGGATCCTTAGGGTTTTTTTCTTGACCAACTCTGAATATTCTATAAAATTCCTCTTCTTCTATGGGTTCGTCTGGTTCTCTGAATGTTTTGGTGAGCTCATAATCACTGGATGATTTGTCTAAACCCCACTCCCATTTATTGGAGTCAGTGGAATAGCGACTTTCTTGTTGATCATTGGAATTTCTGATTTGCAATTCTTCTTCAGATTTGTGAGATTCTATCTTGAAAGGTATGAAACCAATCCCTTTTGAGCGTTGATTCTTAAATGTCAATTCTAGTTGTAAAGGTTGAGTGATACCTTCCTTTCTCAAGCCAAGAGGAATTTTACCATCTTTTGTAGGATTTTGAATCTTTTGCCATATTTTTCGCATGGTATCTTGATGTGATCTTGTGTATCATCCTCAGGGTCTCTGTAAAGCATTTTATATAAGTCCTCTTCTTCCATTTCACCCCACTTTTGGAATATAGTAGGATCCCATTTGAGTGTAATGATAGATACCCGTTTAGAAGGATGTGGTCATCCATATTCTTTTGGTGAATTCATGACTTGCCTCAAGCACATGGTTTGATTCAGAGTGTATTCACCCATGCCTTTATCCTAATATTTCCCTTTAAGCTCAACTTGCTTTGATGTTGAAGGTTTTAGTGACTCAGGATCAATATATGCAGATGATGGGATTGCCTCTCTATTAATTGGAATTATTGTCTCAACTTTTGGCCTCAAATTATTGCAGTATATAAATGGATTAGGATCACCATTAACTGTCACTTCCACTCCATTATGAGGAAACTTAATGAATTGATGGTATGTAGATGAGACTATTCTCATCTCATGAATCCATGAACATCCTAGCAATATGTTGTATGTGAGATCGAGGTTTAGGACTTGACAAACCACATCCTTTGTAACTGGCCCTACTCTGATAGGTAAGGTTATTGTGCCCTTGGATGAATGCTCTTCATCATCATACACCTTGATGGTAATTTTGTTTGTAGCATTCACAACTTTATCTGAATATCCCAATTGTATTATTGTGTTCAAAATATAAATGTTAAAACCCACTCCTCCATCTGTCAAGACTCGTTTGATGTGGTTTTTGTGTAGGAAGGCCTCAATGTGTAAAGGTGCATTATGTGGTTGGCTTATGGATGCATCGTCAACTTCAGTGAATGTAAGCAAATGTGGAACAGAAAGGTATCCCACCATGGATTGAAATTGATCCACATTTAGATCAATGGGTACAGAGGTTTCTATTAGGACCTTGTCGAGTATGGCTTTATGTGAAGGAGAGATACGCAACAGTTCTAGGATTGAGATAAGTGCAAGTGTCTTCCCTAACTGTTCTACTAGGTCATACTCAGGTTTGGCCATTGAAGAAGTGGTGGTTTTGGTTGGAGCACCTTACAGGGTGACCTTACCTCGATGAGTTATGACATTACATTCAGAAGTTGATTCAGAAGAAGTTCTGATACCTTTTAGGACAACTTTGGCTCTTTGAGTTTAATTTTCATGCATTTTGTCCTTTATAATAATAGTAGAAACATAGTTGTCCATCAAAATGTGATTAACTGTTGAATCATAGTCATAGGACACTTGGGTATAGTTATCTTGCTCATCTGTGGCTTTGGCTTTTCCCTTGTCATGTTTAGGGAATGGTTCCTTAAACATCTCATTTTCTTGATTAGATGTATGTCCTTCGATCTCAATATCACCTCTATCAATAAGATCCTATATAATATTCTTCAAGTGATGACAATTTCATGTTTTATGTCCTTTTGTCTTGTGATATTCACAATACTCATCGTCATTCCACCAATTTGATTTGATCTTTGGCTCATATGGAGGATTGCCTGGAATCGTTATTATCTTGTTTGCCACTGGCTTCCTAAAAGTTGACTCAAGTGGTTCTCCCAATGGGGTGTATTTCCTTCGTGGTTTTGAAGTTGCTTGAGTATTTACTTGGTTGTTTGTAGAAGAACTTGATCCTGAAAGAATGATTTTTGGTCTCACTATATTAGCATCAACAACACCATCATTTAATGTGTTCTTGTTCTTGTTCCAAAATCGTGGCTTGTTCTTTGCTTTAAAATCCTCTTTATTTTCTTTGAATATCTTGATGATTCCTTGCTCAATTAAGACCTTCTCTGTTGCTAAGCCTTTCTCAATGACGTCCTTGAAAGTGGACAAACAAGCTTTCCTCAAGTCATAACCAATTTCTCTATTGACATTATGTATAAACATCTCTACCATTTTTTTTTGTGGAATTTTGCAAGAGCATCTACTGGCTAAATTCCTCCACCTTTGTAAGAATGATGAAAATGACTGCCCATCTTTCTATTTGGTATTGCATAAAGTGGCAACTGATATATCTGTCTCTATGTTATATGAGAAATATTGTATGAAATCTTCTACTAGATCACCCCATGACTTAATTCCAAGTGGAAGTTAGGAGAACCATTCCATAGCTTGTTCACCTAAGCTTTTTTGAAACAATCTCATCAAGTATGTTTCTTCTGCTGCTACCTCAATGCAAGCTGTGAAAAAATGTCTTATATGTGCCTTAGGGTCCCCTTTGCCTCTGTATTTATCAAACTTTGGTGTTACAAAGTGTGTAGGAAATGGAGGCATTGGAAGTCTTTTATCAAATGGATAGGGACACATATCTCACATTATGTAAGCTCGTTTTGGTGTATTGATGTCCTCCATCTTCTTTTGTAAGTCCTTTATCTGCTGTTCCACATTGTTTTTGCATGGAGACCGACTTCTTGGACCATATCCCATACCTGAGCCACCGGGTGGAGGAGGAGGATAATGCATATATGGATGGTATTGATCATAAACATGTTCATATGGAGGAGGTCTATAATGATAATGCCTGTAGGGACCACTTGATATAGGGTCATAAGGCATATCATGAGTTTGCTCTTGTGTATTGCCCCCAAATTTGACACAGGGTTTTCTTGTGTCCAAATTTTGAGTATGCCTTTGGGTATCCAATTGCTTTTGAGGTTGGTCCTTAACATTGGTATGTGATTGGGTATATTTATCTGCATAAGATTTCCATAAGGGTTTGCATAGATGGAGTTGTTAATGAGATGGTCTTTCGTGAGTATCATAAGATTGGCCATGTGTATTTGGGACCTCAAGTTTATGAAACAAGGATGATGATGACTCAGGCACAAAACATGGTCCTCTATTACCTCCACTATTAGGTCTCCTTTGATCCATGTTTAGTTGACTTTCTTGAGTAGGTCGATTTTCCACTATTTGGGACGTGTCAAAATCATGAGGTATCCTAGCTCCACTTTGTGCCATCACTTTTAGGAAATATTATCTATCTCTTCTCATGATCTCTTCAATCAATCTATTAGAATGGGGATCCATGATAGTTTCCTCCACCTCTGCTGAATGTACTGAAATGTTGTCCACATTGTCAGTTTGTGCATCATTGTTGTTTTTATCATCCATGTTCTCAACATTCTAAATGTTTCGATAGATGTCCATGTCAGGTAATGTGGTATGGTGAGAATTGAAAAAGATATCATTGTCGTACTCATAGCCACTCATGTTTGCAGACTCTTGAGCCTCTTTAGCTTCCCTCCTAGATTTTTGGGAATTGGTTTCAACCATGAACTAGGTATTGACCAAGATGTGTGAGACTATATGAAAATGGAAAGAGTATGGAAGACCAAGAGTTGGATGGAATGTAAATGAATCTGAGGTGTACTTGCAATGTCCAAAGTTTAAGACCAAGTATGTATGTAGTAGAGTAGGTGTGACTTCCAAAGAGATGATAGATCTCTTGATGAGGTAAGTTGACCTTGACTCTAAGTAAGACCAAATGAGACCCAAAGGTGATAGACCTTGACGAGGGACCACTTAGCAAAATGTTGTTGTATGTATTGAGTTGACAAAGTAAGATGGGGACAAGCAAGTGACCTTTTGACTCAAGTTTAGACAAATGTGAATGTAATGCAAGGTGTAAGGCAATGATGAACTTTGTGAGACCCAAAAATAGGCTGAATCCTAGATGAAAACCTAGAGAAATAACCTAGGAAGCTCAAGAATTCTGAAATTGATTGCTCTTGCTTGTTGGACTGTAAATTTTCTCAATACTAAACACAGACGTGCCTGTATACTTCACATATGCGGGACCCAACACAGACTTGACTAGATACTGTACATACGCGTTTCTAAGAATCTTGTGAATGCAGTTTGCTATGATAACACAAACGCATTTCTGTCCTACACAGACACGGTTACAAGACACATATGTGTTTCTGTCAGACACATACACATTTCTAAAACCTGAGTACAGTTTTTCCAATTTGTGATGTTGTTGTTGTGACCAAATCTGAACTTATGACTGTTTTTTGTGACAAGAGGACACAATGTTGATGAGGACTCTATGTTTGCAGGTGTTTAGACTCAATATGACTCAAAGAAAAGTGTGTTGTTTGATGTAAAAATGTTTTGCATACACTTGAAGACACAAAAGACATAATGTTTTGATGTTTGGTCTTGAATGTTTGAATGTTTAAAGGAAAACAAGCACAATTCCTATGGTTGGCCAGGACAATAGTTGTTGATCCCTAATGGGGTTTCCCCTGAGGCTACGCTATTCAAAGTGGATACTTAGGTGCTTGACCCCACTGGCTCCATCCTTGGCACTCACTTCTCTGGGGCAGCCAAGCACTAGTCCCCATGAAAACTCCCTGTGGCAAACTTTGTATCTCTACTAAGAACCGTATGTGTGTAGGTCGCTCTAGAGGTCCGACCTCCTACCCCGACAACTAGAAGGATTTTGGCTTTCTAAAACAAAAAAGGTGCTAGTAAGGGCATCCACTCATGTGGCCATACATGCGACTTTTTCAGCTCTGTAAATACAGAAGACTCCCAACCGGTAGGGATTACACCCTACTATTGATCAAATAAATTTGATCAAATAGGTTTATGGGGAGACATAGTGTTGGTATGAACTAATCAACACATGTTACCCAGGGCTTTCACCATGAATATAGTTATTTATAGTGGTTCAAAAGAGGGGGGTTTTGCCTCTCTACCACTTGGGTCGATCCCTCCTCACTAGTAGTTCTCGTGACCATATAGGGAGGCATGCCCTCTAAAGATTAAACACAAAGAGACTATTACTCAAGACACCAAAGACATTGGTTCAATTTTAGTGCACCAATTGAAGTGTTTGGTAGACTAAGAAGACAAAGCAAGCAATTTTAAAATCAAATCTTTGCCAAAGTTCTTGCACCAAGATTATTATTAGTTTTAAAATAATACCCCTCATGCAAGCACACAAGTTAGGTAAATTTTAGATCCAAAAGACTTTGTGAAATAGGGGCCTTTGACAAGACTATTCACTTCCAAAGACAAGTTGCACCACTTTGTTAACTAGATCACATGATATTAGCTCAAATAAACAAAATCTGAAACCCTAAATGCAAGACCAAACAACGAAACAGAAATTAAAAAAAAAATGCAAACCAAACACAAACGTGATTCTGCCCACCATAGACAAGATTATGCAACACAAATGCGTTTCAATACCTCACAGGCGCATTTCTACAAAAAAAAGCAAAACAGAAAAATCCTGCAGAACACAAGCGCAATTAAAATGATCACAGACGCGATTAGATTTCACAGACACAATTATATTCCCCACAGACACACCTATAATGAAAGCATGCAATCTAGAAAATGAAAATATTGCCGGAAACATAGATGCGATTTAGAGATTCACAGATGCAACATAAAATTAAAAAAATGCGGTTCCAAAATATGCTGATGCGAAAAGTCAAAATGTTGTCAAAAAATGTCGTATCTGCAACTTCAAAAACACAAAATCTACAACAAAAGATGTTAAATGCAAAAGGGACAAAGTCCCACGGGGTGTGCCAAAATGTGTATGGTGAAAAGTGAATAATGGAAACAACGATATTGAAAGACTAAATGAATTCAACCACAAAACCCTAGTCTAACAACAACAAAGATCCACCATAACATATGAAGATTACCTAAGACAATGTAAATCAACAAAATCAAAAAGATTATACCATCACATGTCCACTAGGGTTTGAATCTCCATTCTTTCTATTTCCATTGATCTTGCTTGATATATTTGCTCTCAGATTTTATGTGTGCACAAGAGCTCAACAAAGAATGGAAATGTGGTTGATAGCTTGATTGCAAAAAGGCTTGATTTCATAAGATTGATTAGAAAGCCAGGAGGATTGATAATGAAAGAAGCATCCTCTTATATAGAAGACACTGTAAGAAATGAAGGGATAAGATTAAGAGGTGTAAAAGATAGATGGTTGGCTAGGATTAAAGGGTAGGTAGAAGAAATAAGAAAATAATGAGAGGGTAGGTAGTGTAGGAATTAAGAGATGAATGACATGTGTCATAGGTAGAAAAGTATAATGAATTAATTAATTAAATAAAGATTCATTTAATTAATGGATGAAATGGGATCAATTAAATAAATAAAATATTTATTTAATTTAAGGCAAGGACAATAAATAAATAAATAAATTTATTTAAATGAGGAAAAGGCTTAGAAGAGGATAAATGAATGAATTAAATAAATAAAGATCTATTTAATTAATAGAAGACTTAGGCTTAAATAATTAAATAAATAAAAATATGTATTTAATTAGACAGGACAAGTTTAGGTGTCTACAGGTCCCAATCTGCGATGTTATTTCAAAGTATCGATTGGACGACAGGGAGTATTACTTGTGCGACATGTGTCAGACCTATGACCTCTTGATGGATCGTACACATGGTACTAAAGTGGGCTATGGAGCCACACTAACACATTCCTTGACTAGTGTTATACATCTAAGGTATCATCAATGGTCGGATGATGCCCAATCTCATAGGGTATGGGTTTTCTATTGGGTGGTCTAGATGTCTATACTATATCATGGAGGATGGATTGCAATATGTCTAGGGGTCGGCCATACTCAGGCAATTGTACCATGATATTCGCATGTGTGTTTATCGAGGGTACAAGAACCTGGGGACTAACATTACTATTATATATTTGGGCCTTTGAATATATAGTTGTGTGTTAGCCTTTGGGAGTGAGGGAGTAGTGGCAAAGGCACCCTTATATTGACATATATGGAGGTTTATTGCATTATACCCAAGTAGGGGCCATATGTTTTTGCTAACGATGTACAAATGAGATGATGGGTGTTACCTAACATCCCTATAGACTCTGTGAGTAGTGGAGGGATGATGTTTAGTTGCATTTTGTCTAGACTTAGTGTTGGTTGATCGACTACACTGTTCATGTTATAGATCAATACCTGCCACACCGAGTGATGCAACAATTTGGTCATCAGTAGGATATAATAGGCAAGGAGCACACCCACCCTCACATCACATGACAGATTGCAACTTGGGAAGATGCTATAGGGTCATTTGAGGCTCACCTCAATTGGACAAGGATGACACTCATGTCATGGGATGAGAGGCTAGATGTTATAGACATATGTTGCACAAGGGCCTACACAGCTTGGTGGGAGGCGCACTGACCAACTCAGCTTACTATTCAAGAAGTTCTAAAACCATATGAGATATCTCCTTTTGTGGATCAGGTCATGGAAGGAGATGAAGATGATGGGGGAGGAGATGGAGGAGGGGGGAGGGGGCTAAAGGAGGTCAGGGAGGTCAGAGGGCAACACGGGCTCCATGGAAGGGGCGACGAAGAGGACAAGATACATAGGGATAGGGATAGGGATAGGGATAGGGATAGGGATAGGTACAAGTGGAAATTCCACCTCTACAACTACAAGTTCTAGTAGTGGAACTTCCACTAGTGCCGCTAACATAGGTATAGGCTCCACCACCATAGGCGCAGATGGAGGTACCTCAGCAACAGCCATGAGTACCGATGGTTGAACATGCCTCATTGGATTACGTGGTATTGGAGAGGGATGTTGAGAGGGATGTTGAGAGGGATTAAGCAACAAACCTAGCTGATGAGGTGATATAGGAGAGGAGTGGGGCTGACAGGGAGAGGGTTTGAGCAGAGAGCCCATAGGTAGAGATTGAGAGGGAGTGGGACATGGCTGATAATATTTAGATTGAGATAGACACGCTATGGGTGGCCTTAGAGGTGGTTATGGCAGAGAGGGATTCTTTCAGGATTGAGGCCGACACCACCACATATATGCTACAGGCTGTTGGGGGGATATGGCAATAGAGATGGAGCAGATGGATAGAGAGATGGAGGGACTGAGGGCACAACTAGCATGGGCAGAGGCAAATGTTACTCACCTCAAGGGGGAGATGAATGTGGCGAGGTGACTATTGATACCAGCATAGATGATGCATGTATTTACTAAGGCTATAGATGTGCATTGAGCTACAGAGAGGGCCCTACAAGAGGTATAATATTACAAAGGGCTAATCAGGATGTGGTCCCTCCCGCCTAGTGAGCGTCGTCATTTGCAAAGAGGACCCAGATGCCCTAGACACAATCATAGGCATCTAGGGAGTTAGTGGGGATGCGAGCATCACGACCACCACTAGCAGGACCATCTAGAGGATGGGCAGATCCAAGGGCTGGTGATAGAGCGAGTATTGGCTAGCGTTCATTTTTTATGACGTTTTGACCCTTCAAGGATGTATTCATTGTATTATTATTAGACACACACACACACACACAAATATATGAGATCACTCATGATTTGGTGACGATTCAGTTATTGTTGTACTTATTGATGGACATTTATTCTGAACTGTGATATATGTGAGGATGATTCATGGCGATGCATGCTTATTTTATGATTATGATTATCTAGTTAACATGTATGTGATGCAGGATGTGCAGATGGATGCATGACTACATGATATATGCACTTGTTTTATGATTTTGTATATGAGATGCTCTTAACCTGTTATGGATGCAGAATGAATGTATTTTATGATGTCTATGTGGTATGTATGCTATGATGATATAGATGATGTGGATAGATGACAAGGATGCCTAATGTATTGTGTGTGGAGGATATATTATGGATGATATGAATTATTGTTGAATGCATGATGTGAAATAACTAAGATGATGATTTACATGATGTATGATGCATAATGTGTATGTTATGAATGATGAATGTGAAATGGCATAATGAATGATGCAATGAATATATAAAATGGGATGGATTCTAAAAAAATGCAATCTTAAAATGAAATGAAATACAATCTAAAACGATAAGTGAACATGATATGAAAATGATAAAAATGATTATGGTAATGATATATAAAGAGGATATGTACATGTAAATGGACCCTAAAGAAAAATAAATAAATAAATAAAATTTTAAAAAATGAACCCTAATGATATGCAGATGAAATGGATGAGAATAATTATGGTGAATTATGCAAATGAATCCTAATATGTATGTAATATGTAATGTACTCTAAATTGTATGAGAATGAATTCTAAGTAACTAGATTTTGAAATGTAAATGAATCCCAAGTGAATATTAAGATAACATGCAAATGACCTAATGACAAATTCTGAAAAGAATGAAATGTGTAACTAAATGAAAATGAAAATGAATATGATGAAATGGATCTATAAAAGAAATACATTAAAAAATCTAAAATGAAATGCAAATGAATGGAAGTGAGTCTTAATATGCATATGAACCTTATTACGAGATTAAATGTAACCGAATCTTAAATTGAACATGATCCTAGAATCATAATGAAAATGTTTCCTAAAATGTTGATGGTATGCACATGTAAATAAAATGATTCCTATGATAAAGATGTAAATGCAATGGATGTGACTATGCAAAATGAAGATGGACAATTTTTGTGATGTGCTAACCATAATACAATGAAATAGATTAGCTAGAATAAGTAGAAAAGAAAGGTGGAATTAATGAATTGGAGTCTTTAGGGTAAATGAATCAAATGGAATGAGTGGATGGATAGGATTTTTTTGTGTGTGGAGAGCCAACCTAGTTTTGATATTTCCATGGATGATCGACATCATTGATTATAAGAATGAGATTGTTTTGAATATTAGAGGCATGGACTAGACTCTCAAACAATAGGTTATCTCAATGCACATAAGTTCGCAAAAACCAATGATGGTGTAACTTCAAGACTGTTGGATCGTACAAGAGAAACCATCAAACATGCCATACCACAAAAGATACCCCAATATACATCAACCCAAGACATACCAAGATATGGAATGATCAAGGTAGCCCCAGATAGTCATAGTCATATGACCTAAAAGAAAATCAAATCGAAAAGACCAATTATGCAAACATACACTTGGCCAACTGAAATCTCTTGCCAAGAGTAGGACATTGATTTGGATAGACTGTTGGACATGGGAAGGATGCATCCTGATGGGCAAAGACAATGGATGTGGCTGATAAAGGGGTGGAAATAGATCAGATGGATATGAAACATGTGCAAATATGGTCAATGTCATTTAGATTTGATTAACACTACGTGGATGGGTATTTGGTTGACGCACAAGTCCAGAAAAAGCTCAGATTGACAGGAAAAGCTCAGAATATGGGGGAAAGATCAATGTGATGGGTCGATCCTTATTCATGGTTTGGAGTACAACTCATCATCACAACGGGAGGGAGTAGGTGATAGAGGATCAAAAAAAGGGTGGGAGAGTATGGTTAGGGCAAAGAGTGCCTACACAGATATGGGAGGTGTGATAGGTAAAATGGGAATGGAGTACAAAAGGGATATGGATGTGGGGTGAAAGTGATGCAAGTAAGTGCGATGAGTGTCCAAACTAATGGTGCATTTGACTTATTTCCCTTGATGCCTCAAAATAGGTTTTTACCAAGGTACTTTCTCATAGCACCATAGAGTGGTTTTCACTAATGGATGAAATGATTTTTCTTTACTTTTCACTTTTTTCATTTGTTTTATATTTTTATAGCTTTTTTTGTAATCTTTTTCTAAATTTTTAAAACTACTGTTCTCTGAAGACTAGGCATAGAACTTCTTCGGGTGCATTATGTTCATAGGATCATCCAAAGGGTCATCTTTAGGTGTTGCTAACTGATAAGCTCTAGAGCCATACTTTGTAGTGATGACATAAGGTCCAAGCCAATTAGGCTCGAACTTGCCCTTCTTTTCACAGTCTTGAAGATTTTTTTGATTTTCCATGAGCACAAGGTCACTAATGTCAAACTCTCAAGTCCTAAATTTCTTGTTGCAGCTAAGCCAAAGGCAGTTATAGTACACCTGGAGAAGATTCACGGCCTTGAGACGTCATTCATATAAAATTTCAAGTTCTTGTAGCTGGGTAACTCTGCATTCTTCATCAAGAAAGATATTTTGCAGGGACACCTAGAGTGAAGGGATCTCGATCTCAAGGGGGAGGAAGGCTTTATGGTGTGGCTCCTATGGGCATGTAGATACTTGTGCGATAGGCCCAAAGGGCGGGATGGAGTTGCAAGTGCTAATCATGACCAACTTCATTGACTATATTTTTTTAGGATTTTGATAAGAGTTTTATTAGAAGCCCAATCTTGACCATTACCTTGTGGGTAGTATGGAGTGGAAAAGTGGTGTTGGATGGCAAATTTTTGGCATAACTCTTTGACATCCTAATTTTTGAAAGGTTTGTTATTGTCTGTAATGATAACCTCAAGGATTCCATATTGATAGATCAAGCAGTTCAAGATAAACTTTGCTATTTGTTTACTAGTGGTAAAGGTGAGTGGTATGGCTTCCAACCACTTAGTAAAGTATTTTGTTGTGGTGATTATGAATTTGTGGCCATTAGATGAGGTGGGGTGGATTTTACCAATGAGATCAAGCCCCTACCGTGAGAAAGGCCAGGGTGTAATAAATGATTGCAGATCTTGAGATGATGCATGAATCTTATCACCATGTTTCTAACAAGGCACACAATTCTTAACATGGTGATATGTATCTTGTTCCATTGTAGGCCGGTAGTATCTAGTGTATTGTATCTTCTTAGCCAAAGTGAGGCCGCTAAAGTGTGCCCCACAGATACCTTTATGTACCTCATATAGTGCTTGTTTAGCCCCCTCTTTGTCTAAACACCTTAGGAGGGTTCCATCGAAGTGCCTTCAAAATAGGGTATCTCCAAGAATAGTGTAACAGTCTAATCATTGATTGAAAGTCTATTGTTGGGTTTTCGTGAGGTGATGGGGAATGGTATTATCATGGAGGTAGGTATAGGTTTCTTGATACCAGGGGCAATCGGGACCAACAAGGATGCACACCATGTCAGACTTAGGGACATCGTAGGTGAATACTAGAAGATGCTTGACCAAGAACTCACACTTTTGACTATTTGTCAACATCTATAGGAGGGGACCAATAGTAGCCATGGAATCAACAAATTTGTTGTTTGTCCGATGGATCTGCTCAAATTGATGGAAGTGAAGTGTTTCTTGAAATTTTCAACCATGCGACAATAGGGTATCAACTTGTCATCTTTTGTTTGGTATTCATTGTTGACTTGATTAATGACAAGTTGGGAGTCTCCATAGACATGCAAGTCAGTGATCTTCCATGAAATAGCCAGGCAGAGACTAGTAATGAGAGCTTCATATTTTGCGATATTATTTGTGCATGCAAAAACTATCTTGTATGATTTGGGAATGCAATCTCCTTAAGGGGTAACCAACAAAATACCTACCCTAATCCATATTGCCTGCAAGAACTATCAAAGTAAAACTTCCATTTAGTGGTTTGTGCAAGTGTCATGATAGAATCATTTCAAAATTTTGCAGTGAGGGGGTGGTCTCCTTATAAAGGGGCTTCAACCAATTGATCAACTGTATTGAATTAACTTTTCACCTCAAAAGTAACATGCAACTTGTTAGTCCATCATTAAAAATATAAAACTATAGGAACTCAAGCTTCAACCAATGAAACAACATGAAATAAAGCAATAAAATGATTATACCTTCATGGATTATGTCTCATTTTGTTCTAATTCCATTGTTCTTGGTTGTAGATAATTTGCTCTCAGACAAGCACTGGTAGCTTCCAAGATGACAAGTGTGGAATGGATTGATAGACGGTATGATATGCAAAAATCTATGTTATGAAAATGATTTATGCTAATTTTCTCAAAACTCTAAAATGCTTAGAAAAATGAACTCACAGATGCAAAGATGAAGACTCCTAGTTAACTATTATATTAGCTATTAGTTTCAAAAATGGCTTAGGAGACCTCTATTTATAAATTTTTGAGTGCATAAGCTTAGGTGATAGAGATCTACAGTCATGATTAAATCTTTCTTTTTGGATGGCTATGAGCAAGAGGTTGAAGGTTGAGAGAAAGGGAGAACGAGAAGACAAGTGTCACTCATCTCACCTTGACTAAGGGGAAGACTGAGAGAATATAGGATTGGTTGGAGAATATTTAGGAATGGAAGGACAAGTGGAGATGGACTAGGGTTAGGTGGAAAAAACCTCCTCCAAGAATATAGGATTGTTGGAGCAAAAATAGGGAGATTTCAAAGATTATGTGCACGTACACATTTTATTCATGAATATGGAAGTTGGAGATAAGTGGCTCATAAATAATTTATTTTTTTTGACTTAAATTAACCACATTATGGATGAGTTGGCAAAGGTAAAGATGATGTGGAGATGAGGTGAGTTGAAAGTGGTAATTAAATAATTATTTAATAATGGAACTATAGGATAGTGAATAGTGCATAAATATAATAAGGAATGATAATTAAATATTAAATATTTAATTATTGCCTTAGAAGAAAGAGGGATAGTGAATTAATTAATTAAATATTTCAACTCAATTAATTAATAGAAGAAAATTAAAGACTAATGAATTAGAGAAATTAACCGTTTCAAATTAATTATTTAATAGAAGAGTAATCATTAAATAAATATAAAATATTTATTTAATATCTCATAGCCAATTTTATATGTATACATCAACAATTACTTGCCCTTTGTTTTCTTTCCAGTCTACATACTCAATGTAAAACTCACTAAGTAGCATAACCCACTTAGTTGTATGTCCCGTGAGAGTATCCCTTGATAGAAAGCACTTGATGGGGTCAATTTTTGGAATGAGTTGGGTCTTGTGGTTGAGAATGTAGCAAGAAATATTCTAAGTACTAAAAACAACCACAAGGCATGCTCGTTCAATCAGAGTATAATTAAGCTCATAACCTACTTGTGTTCGACTAATGTAGTAGATGACATGTTCTTTACCTTGATCATTAGTTTGTACAAGTAATGTCCCTAGGGCCACTGAAGTAGTTGATATGTACAAAAGAAGTGGTTGTCCTCAAATAGGAGGCATTAATACTAGAGGGGATGCTAAATATTCTTTAAGTTTGTGTAAAGTGGAAAATTGGATCCTAGTGACCCCCCACCTAAGAGAGAGAAAGGAAGCCACTAGGATGATTTTCACTTGGGAGAAACTTTACATTCAAAAGAGGGGTTGAATCTACTAGATCTAGATCCAAGGGAAACAAGGATGTGAAATCCAAGTGGATTTCAAGGGTTGAAGTGTGATTTACCCTCTTTTGTAAATGAGAAAGTTGACTTGTTGACTATGTGGAAAAGAGAGAGAAAATGAGCGAAATGAGGAGCTACCAGTTTGAGATCGCATTGTAACTTCGGATCTGAGCTAATTAGACTGATACAGATCTGCCCTGCAAATTTGGAGAAAAGTCATCAAAACTATGGTGGGAATGTACATGATCCTCCACAAAATCTGTGAAATGAAAAGGGTTCTTCTGTCTCTGCAAATGAAGCCCAAACCTGCAATTATAGTTGCGCACCTGCAACCTACACATAGAAAAGAGAGGAAAAGGGGTTGTGGATAGGGGTTTGCCTCAGTCAAACATCGGTTGAGGAATCAACCTTGAAAGAAAGTAATTGCAAATGCTTAAATGTAAACAATGTAAATGTATACCTTGTAGATTTGCAACTTGTTGATGATGATTGCTTTGCTTCTTAAATGTAATCACAAGTGTTGCATGGAATGGCATGTAACATGACAAAAACTTAACACACATACATGCTTGCAAATGAATGTTGTAATGTTGCTCCAATGGATGAATGAAGAAGACTTGAATGCTTGAAAGGTTGATGATGGATATCTTTGCCTATGCTTGCTTATCATCCCTTTGCTTGAAATTTGCCTCCCATTCTTCCTTATGCAAATGAGAAAACCAACTCCCTTTTATACATGCCTCTTGAAGATTAATTCATCTCATAAAAGGCTGACATCGAGGAGATTTAGGATCCCGAAGTGCAAATGGGACCGAGGGGACCTATCTTGGGGCCACCCTAAGAGGGTGGGATAGGGGCACCACACCCCTGTCCTATCCTATCTTAGGGCCCGGACAGGGTCCTAAGGCTATCTCAAGGCTCAAACAGGAAGGGGTCAAGGGTGAAAATGTGGTTAAAATTGTAGGAGGCGCAATTTTATGACACTAAATTTAGCCCCCACTTTAGCAAGAGTATGGCTTATGCCACTACTATTGGTAAAGTAGAAGGAAGAGAGAGATGAAGATGAGAGAGGTGGAGCAAGATCACAAGGAGTATAAGATGTCACTAGTCTTGAGGAACCAAGCCCCCAATCTTAGGATCTTAACTCAATCAAACATATGCAAGAGCACACAAAACAAAAACAAATCACAAAAGACACACGCCAAGAGAAGAAACAAGAAGACAAACCAACTAGCTGAAGAGACCTCGATACTTAGATATCTCAACAACTAGTTAGGACACAAATACCAATGCCATCATATAAACATGAGCAAACACATAAAAGAGAAAAGCTGACATCATCCATGAACCATCAATAGTAAAACTATGAGTTCCTGAGGAAGAAGAGAGAGGACATGAATACACACTTTGGTGATCCATGAGAAGAAAGGTGAAGAAGAAAGAAACCATGGATGTCTCGCCCCTAAAACTAGGTGATCCATGGAGAGAAGGACATGGAAAATCTCACCCCTAGAGCATGTCTAGGTGATCCATGTAAGGGAGGAGAGTGGGAACACCGTTAGTTCCACCCAACCTCCAGTGTGTGTGTGTGCAAGTGAGGTTCAAAGCACTTCATAGGACTCTATGCCCAAGTATTCTACAACATGTATAAAATGTATAATACATGTGTTAAGAAACATGTGACATCCCGCTCTAAGAGTTTGTGCTCTGGTTCTGAGAATAATCACCCCGCATAAAAGAAAAGCGGCATCATCTCGCTCAAAGAGACCGTGCTCTGGGTCCAAGAATGACCCATTGTAAAAAGTGAAGACATCTTGCTCGAAACGGCTTCCCTCTGGTTCCAAGAATGTCTCACTGTACAAGAAAATTGGTGACACCTTTCTCTAAGAATCCGCCCTTTGGTTCCAATAATGTCCCATTGTGCAATGCATGAGAGAAGTATAGTACAAAGGAGCAGTGTGGGTGCCCCCCCCTTAAGATGTCAACATAGGTTGATGTTGATATCTTAAGGAAAGTAGAACAAGGATACTTACCTTCAACACAAAGAAGATATCTTTTATGCAATAATGTCATAAATCCAAGCAAGAGAGGGAATACTCTTCAAGCAGGGATACGACAGTTGAAAAGAGATATCTTGCTGTAAGTGTAAAGGTGATCCTTGGAGGAGAAGAGATATTTGTTCAAAAGAAATCTACCCCCAAGAGGAGTTGTCTTAGACAAATATAACATCTTCTAGCACAAAGAAAACAAGAGAACAAGAATGCAATCCTTCCTCCTAATCCTAGGTGAAAAGGATTCTCGATGAAGGATGATTCACATTTATCCTGAGAGGGATGGGTGAATTTATCATAGATGTACATTACCCAGTGTGAAAAGAGGTTGTAGTCAAGGACTAACACCTCTTGTATAAGAGAGAATCCTTGAGCAAACAACCAACAATTTCACAGAAGGAATGACATCAAGTAATAAATCTCACACCATCCACACAATAGGGAAAGGTGGATCCTTAGAGAAAGAGAGAGGGAGAGAGATAATTTCCCCCCAAGTGTAGGAAAATGAGAAGAATTACACAACTTCTAGAGAAATATTTCTCATAAAAGATGTACCGTTTCAAGCAAGGAATACATCCTAACCAAGGAACAAACATGCACTCACATGAAGGATAACTCCATTCAAGAAAGGACATCAAGTTATGAATAACACAATAGAAGAGGTAATTTTGAAAGAGAGAGAAGGAGGAAGAAGGAGGTTCACAAAAGTCCTCTAAATATAGATTATTCATAATAGATGTACCGTTTCAAGCAAGGAGAAGATTCCACTCATGGAATAGACATGCGTTCGCATGAAGGAAAACTCCATGCAAGACAGGACATCAAGTTTATGAATAATGCAATAGAAGAGGGAATTTGAAAAGAGAGAGAAAGAAGAATAAGGTTCACAAAGGTCCTCTAAATAGAGATTATTCATAATAGATGTACCATTTCAAGCAAGGAGAAGATCCCACTCATGGAACAGACATGCGCTCGCATGAAGGAAAACTCCATGCAAGAAAGGACATCAAGTTTATGAATAATGCAATAGAAGAGGGAATTTGAAAAGAGAGAGAAAGAAGAAGAAGGTTCAAAAAGGTTTCCTAAGGAGAGATTGTTCATAATAGACATACCATTTCAAGCAAGGAAAATATCCTAAGCACGAAACATACATGCACTCGCATGAAGGAAAACTCCGTGCAAGAAAGGACATCAAGTTTATGAATAACGCACTCCATAAAGAAAATAGTGAAACCTTAGAAAGAGGTAAAGGAATATTCTTGCTCCCCAAGTATAGAGGCAATAATAAATAGGCTATTATGTTTCTCACTAAGTATGATTGCACATGAAATTGTACCACCATGAATGACAAAGAACCCCCAATAGGTAGGCTAACTATGTCACATAGTGAGGAGCAACATAATAGGAATTTGAATGTTATTTTAAATGATCATGATGAATATGCCATTCATTGTCAGATGTTATTTTTAAAATGCCCAAATCAATGCAATGTTGTATTTGTGTTTTCAAAGCTTGACACTCATTAGTAGAATGGCCATGGTTTTGATGATATCTACAAAAAGAAGAATTTTGAGACTGTTGTTTATGTTTTCTTCTTCGTTTAGGACAAAGAGGAAATATTAAGCTAGAATTTAAAAGATTGGTCAACACATGTTCTTGTTGTAATTAAAAATTAGAATGAGAAGGTGTGGATTTACAAGACAATGGAGAAGAAGATGTGGACAAAGGAAAGTGTGATTTCTTATGACTTTGTCTCTCACATTCAAGCATTTGTCCATTGCATCCATGTGTATGTTAAAAAGAAGTTAACTCTTAGGGGGAATTGGATTTAAGTTTAAAGAGGCCCAATCAATGTCAAGAGAAAAATTTGGAATGTGAAATTTAGGCATCTTAGACTTTCTAGAAAAGGTAGGAGTGAAATCTAAGGACCCCCAATCATCCTCTAAGAGTCCTTCTTTAGGAACTTCGTTGGTAGGAGATGGGGTAATTGAGTGAATTTAAGAGAGGATTGTAGGAACTAAGAAAGCATATTATGCCTCACTTATGTTCTCATCAACTACCTCATTAGTATATGTGTAAGGCACAACATGATAATCAAAAAGAATTTTTGGTTTCGTAGGAACATGAATGGAATTGATTTGATTTTTGTTAGGCTCTTGATTTTTGGGAGAGAGAACATTATGATGAGAAATAATATCATCCTATTATTCTAAGGTATCTTTATGTTCAAGACACTCATTAGAAAAAGGACTATCGTATGTAATTAACGCTTCATCTTTAGAGGGAAGATCATGAAAAGAAGGTATGGTATCACTAGGATAAGTAGCCATAATACCATCCTCTTGCACCAAATAATCCTTATGAGGGAGATAATTTTTAGTAGAAGAAGGAACACAATTCTCCAAAGACTCATCTTTAGGAGGGAAATCTTTGAAAGAAGTGTCCATATTCCCTTTTTGCACCAATGTGCCCTCATTAATGAGATTAATATTGGGAGAGGGTAAATCATAACTATGAATGAAAATGAGAACTAAATTATCATCATATGCATGAAAGGGAACATCATGAACATATTTAATGTAATTCAAAATTGAATTAGTAAAATAAGATAGGAACTCCATATGCACTTATGATCAAACAAGAAACTCATATGTCATTTAACCACAATAATGTTCACCCCATACATGCATAGAAAAATGAAAAAAAGGAGGGAAAAATGGAATTTGAATTGCAGATTTGAAATTTGAATTTGAATGTGTTCGACCTTAGAGGGTGTTAAAATTGATAAAGTACGCCAATTTTTTGGATTTAAGCAGAAAAACATAGGCAATTTCGTCTCCTAAAATTTTAAGAAAAAAGCCAAGGACCGTGGCGAAAGTGCACACAGTTCGACCAACTTTTTTTGAAAATTTTCAAGGATGATAGGTATTATGATATTATTGCGGAATCCAAAAAAATAGCTGATTTGGAGATGTCTAGATCGGTCAAATTCACAGTCAAAGGTCAAAAATAGAAAGATCTTAAAAATTAGAGTTTTATGATTTAACCACTGAATTTTTAGAATAAAGAGACATATTTGAATTGCAATTTTGAAATAGAATTCAGGTCTAAAAAAAGCAATTAAAATTTTACACTTCACAAGCTTAATTTCCTCAAAATGAAAAATTAGGGTTTTTATGCAATTAACATCTAAAATTTGCAAATAGATCAAACTTGGAAATGAAAATTTGAAATTCAAATTGCAATTAATCAGATCTAAGAATGAGAAATCAGAATTAATGTGTAAGATGTCAGATTCACCAAAATGTAAAGTGGCAAATTGGATCCTAGTGACTCCCCACCTAGGAGAGAGGAAGGAAGCCACTAGGATGATTTTCACTTGGGAGAAACTTTACATTCAAAAGAGGGGTTGAATGCACTAGATCCAGATCCAAGGGAAACAAGGATGTGAATTCCAAAAGGATTGCAAGGGTTGAAGTGTGATTTACACTCTTTTGTAAATGAGAAAGTTGACTTGTTGACTATGTGGAAAAGAGAGAGCAAATGAGTGAAATGAGGAGCTACCGGTTTGAGATCGCGTTGTAACTTAAGATCTAAGCTAATTAGACTAATACGGATCTGCCTTGCAAATTTGGAGAAAAGTCGCAGGGAATGTACATGGTCCTCCACAAAATCCGCGAAATGAAAAGGGTTCTTCCATCTCTGTAAATGAAGCCCAAACTTGATATTACAGTTGCACACCTGCAACCTACAAGCAAAAAAGAGAGGAAAAGGGGTTGTGGATAGGGGTTTGCCTTAGTCAAACCCCGATTGAGGAATCAACCTTGGAAGAAAGTAATTGCAAATGCTTAAATGTAAACAATGGAAATGTATACCTTGTAGATCTGCAACTTGTTGATGAATATTGCTTTGCTTCTTGAATGTAATCACAAGTGTTGCATGGAATGACATGTGACATGACAAAACCCTAACACACATACATGCTTGCAAATGAATGTTGTAATGTTGCTCCAATAGATGAATGAAGAAGACTTGAATGCTTGAAAGCTTGATGATGGATATCTTTGCCTATGCTTTCTTATCATCCCTTTGCTTGAAATTCGCCTCCCATTCTTCCTTATGCAAATGAGAAAACCAACTCCCTTTTATACATGCCTCTTGAAGATTAATTCATCTCATAAAAGGCCAATATCAGGGAGTTTTAAAATCCCAAAGTGCAAATGGGGCTGGGGGGACCTATCTTGGGGCCACCCTAAGAGGGTGGGACAGGGGCGCCATGCCCTATCTTGGGGCTTGGACAGGGTCCTGAGGCCATCTCAGGGCTCAAACAGGAATGGGTCAAGGGTGAAAATGCAGAAATAGGTCTTGGTTGGGGAAGAAGATGCTATCATCGAGGTGAGGACCTAAAATATGGTTAAAATTGTAGGAGGTGCAATTTTATGACACTACAGTTTGTTAAAAGCCTTTTGGAACAAGCAATCCCACTAAAACTTGGTGTCCTTGCATAGGAGATGGGCAAAAAATGACATTTGTCTGCGAGTTGTGCTATGAACCATCAAATGGATTGAAGCTTACCTTGTAGACTACAAAGATACTTGAGTATCCTAGGAGGTGGCATTTCCATGATAGCTTTTACCTTGGCTGGATCCACTTTGATTCTACTGCATGACATAATGAATCCCAACAATTTTATAGATGTGACTCTATAGACACATTTATTGGGATTAAGCTGAAGCTTGTACTTCTCTAATCTCTCAAAGATCCTTCTTAAGATAGGAATTTCTTCTTCACATGTCTTTGATTTGCCCAAAAGATCATCTACATAGTCTTCCATGATATCGTGCAAGAGGTCATGGAAAATAGTAGTCATTTCTCTTTGATATGTGGCACCAATATTCTTTAGTCCAAAGGGAATGACCTGATAACATAAAGTTCCCCATGGAGTGGTAAAAGTTGTTTTATGTTGATCTTCCTCATCAATTTTGATTTGGTTATGTTGGTGTAATTATTTATTCATGTTGGATATTATTACACCTTACTTAAGTTTACTTAGGTACATGCATATAATAGTAGTTTGGGTATGAGACACTTGGGTGTTTGTGCCACATTGGGATAGTGTGTGTAAGAGAATTTCCACCTTTTGTGGTCTTATCTTGTTACATTCCATATTCGGTGGGTGATCCACCTCATGTAGAATATTATATTGTTTCTCCTACCTACCACACCTATTTCCTACCTACCCTTATTTCTTATTGAGCCACATGTCGTGTTTGTGTTCTCACATATCCATATAGCCTTGCCTATATAAGCAAGCTCATATTCATTGTATGTAATTTGATTGAACAATTGATTGATGATCCAGTTGATCAGTATTTTCATCTTGATAGAATGTAATTTATTCCTATCATAGATTTTGTCTCTCTATTGCACTTTTCATTGAGCTCTTGATCTTGGCAAAATTTCACATGGTATCAGAGCTATTGGAGTGTCATTGATTAGTCTTTTGGAGGCTTCAATTTTCTGATTTGGGGATCTGCATTTTTTGTGGGCACCCTACAATGATTTGGACATCAAGGTTGAGTCCAGGAGGATGTTTCCATAAAATTTGAGTATAAAATTGGCCTATTTTGAAGGAAAAATTTAGCCTATAAGGCTAGCAGGACACATTTTTTGCAAAAAATAAATAAATTATTATTTCCTGCGGAAAATATTTTTTTATCTTATTTATTATTCTGCAAAATTTTTTATTTGGGAAGTTTAAAGGTTTTGTTATTAAAATCAATTTTTATTATAAATTTGGGAGGGGGGGACATTACCCCACCCCCTGGCCCGACCATACACTGCCGCAACTTTTTGCAGCGCGTACATTTTCTCACCGACCTGACTATTCCGACAGCTTCGTCAACATCTGCTCCATCGCCGGTTCTTTTTCTGCGGCCACTATTTTCCAGCCACCATGTGCTCCTTATCGTCACCGCTGCTCTCATCTCCCTACACTATGCCCCTGGGCCCCTCCGACAACCACTTTTCTCCCCGGTGTGACCAACCCCGACACCGGTTGTGATCGCTTCCTCACCGCACAGGAAACCTCAGACTGCTTGCCGCCAAGAAAGTCTGCCAGACCACCGTATCACCACTGCAGGCAAGTCTGCCACCGCCGCCCTCCATACCTGCCACATTTGCTGACCATACATCTGGATCACCACGTAAGCATCCGAGTCAATGTGCCACATCATCAACAGGCACACAATCTGCATGACACGTCACCGACCAATTTTCTTCCACGTGTACAGTCCGTATGGTACAGACGACCATGTAGGTACAATTTTTATGATGGCCAGGCGAGCATCAAATTTAAACTCGTAGGTTATTAACGTCAGCAATACGTCAGCAGTATTTTGAATTTTTTTTGGACCCCCTCTCATTTGCATTTTTGAATTTGCAGTCCAACTTCAAATGGTCATATCTTGCTCATTTGCACTCCTTTTTTGGTAATTTTTTTTTTGAAATGGGTAGAATTTCATGCTCTTCACAGTGGTGGAGGAATTTTTTGATTTTGATGAATGTAGTTTTCAAAATTTGTAGATTCTCATTATTGTACCTGTCTAATTCCAAATTTTGCAACTTCAGAGGCTTCGTTTGGGGTCATATGACCTCCTTTTCAGGTGCCATTGTTTTTGAAAGTGCATAATTTTTTGTCTACTTTCATAATCTGCCATTAGTTTGTAGTGATTTTGAGTGGATATTGTACTTTCAGTATTTGGTCATTTTTGGCCTATTTGGCCTATTTGGTACTTGTTACAAGAAGGATATTGATGAGTTGAAACATCTTCTTGAGAAGAACAAAATCAACCTTCCTTCTATAATGTCTACTTCAGCTTCCAAAGAAAAGGTTACAGGAAAGGATCACTCTTTTGGGATAGACAAAGGAAAGGGACAAGCTCTTTGTGCTACTACAAGTCATGATTCAGGGAGATGACTTCTAGATTCAAGGGCTTCTCATCATATGGCATCTTAGTAGTCTATGTTCTCTTCATTTGAGCCTTGACACATGCTGCAAATTTTGATGGGAAATCATACATACATGGATGTGATTGGGAAAGGATCTATTGCCATTGGGGATAATTCCTTCAATGATGTGTTGTGTGCACCCCACTTGACAAACAATCTTCTTTGCATCTATCAAATCACACATGGGGCAACTAGGAAAACTGTGGAGTTCACACCTGATTCAGTTATCATTAGAGACTTGGAGACTAGAGCTATCATTGCGACTGAGGTGGTTGATCATGCATCTCGGTTGTACTGCTTTTCACATTTTGGTCCTATTGATGAGGTTGATTCTTCCTATGTTGATGATTCTGATTTTGAGGAGAACTTTGGGTACTTGAACTTGGGTGTTCTCACATGTGACCCCGTTCTTGAGCCTTGCATTTCATCTCCTCCTATTGATATCACATTACCTATTGGACCCGATGATGCAGCTAGTTCGACAGTTTTGCCTTCTTGTGATTGAATGCAACAAGATATTCCATGTCTTCCAACTTCAGTTGATTGGGATACCTACTTGACAGACATTGCAGGTTTGTTTGTGGAGTCCTACATTGTTTATTTGGGAGACATCAATGATGACAATCATCTTCTCTTTGATGAAGATGATCCTTCTTTGATTGTTGCGAGGGAACACTTTGACCCTGGTGTGCATTCTCTACATGATCATTCTTTAGAGGTTGACATGATTGTGGATAATTTTGTACAACAGTTGGAGGAGGTCTATTTATATTTAGAGGAGACATGTGAGTCTTTGGACATTGTTCTACATTCATCTCCACTAGATCTTGGAGTGCCTTTTTTAGCAGTGTGGAGCCATTCACCACCTTTAGGGGGGGTATCTTTCATCATCGACATGGGGACACTTGAGCAGTTTTCAGAGATTCCATTGATCATGATTTTTTTTTCTACATCTTCCCTTCATGATTGGGGAGACTTCATGGATACACCTTTGGTTTTGTTTCTTCCTAAGGGGAGAAATGTTGTTTGACGTTCATGGAGCAGTTTCTTCATATATCATCGAGCTTCTATCATTGGTGCAGATTCTACATTGAGGGGGGGCAGACTCTCTTCTTCTTATCTCATATGGGGGGGACTTTTTCCTCACATGGGATTTTGTTATTCTTGTACTTCTATGAGAGTTCTATGTATATAGTTTTCATCTCTCTTTTGGGGGAGGGTTTTTTCCCATTGTATTTTTCTCTCTTTCCCCGCTTTGTGAGAGATTTCATCGCATTAGTTTGCGTGCCTTTGCATTTGTACATGGGTACCTAACATGGCCTTGTAGCCGAGACCCATCTTGCATTGCTTAGTTGCATTGTAGACTTAAGTGCATTCCCCTAAGTTGCACTTAAGGGGGGGTGTTGGTGTAATTTTTTATTCATGTTGGATATTATTACACCTTACTTAAGTTTACTTAGGTACATGCATATCATAGTAGTTTGGGTATGAGACACTTGGGTGTTTTTGCCACATTGGGATAGTGTGTGTAGGAGAATTTCCACCTTTTGTGGTCTTATCTTGTTGTTATATTCCACATTCGGTTGGTGATCCACCTCATGTGGAATATTATATTATTTATCCTACCTACCACAGCTATTTCCTACCTACCGTTGTTTCTTATTGAGCCACATGTCATGTTTGTGTGCTCACATATCCATATAGCCTTGCCTATATAAGCAGACTCATATTCATTGTATGTAATTTGATTGAAAATTTGATTGATGATCCAGTTGATCAGTATTTTCATCTTGATAGAATACAATTTATTCCTATGATCTATTTTGTCTCTCTATTGTACTTTTCATTTGAGCTCTTGATCTTGGCAAAATCTCACAGGTTATAGCTAAAGAAACCATCCATTAAAGAAAACATCTCATGCCCAATCGTAAGATGAACAATCATGTCAATGTTTCATAGGGTAAAATCATCCTTAAGACATGGTTTGTTGAGATCCTCGAAGTCTGTGCAAATGCGTATGCCCCCAGTGGGCTTGCTAATAGGTACAATGTTTGGGACCCACTTTGGATAGTCAATGGGTCTAATGAAGTCAACATCGAGCATTTTTAGTAACTATGCTTTGACAAATAAGGCAATTTGAGGGTGCATTTTATGGAGTTTCTGTTTGATCGGCTTTGCATATGGTCTGACAACAAGGTTGTGCACTGCTAGCTCTTGATCTAAGTCTGACATGTTAGCATAGGACCAAGAAAAGTTGATTTGTCTCTCCTTGAGGAAGTTTATAATGTTTCATTTTTCTTTTTCTATGAGAGACTTAGCAACAATCACATTCTTCAAATTGCCCTATGGACCCATGTTGATGGTATCGGTCTCTTCAATGAGGAGTGATAATTTATCTTATAGTTGAAGAAACATGGTAGGTAAGTCAAGCCCCTCATCTTCTAGTGCTTGATCCAGGTTTTCACTAGAAGATATGTCCTTTGTTTTTACTTTTTCCATTTTCGAAGGTGCTTTGGAGAGGTTTTCACCAGGGGACTTTTTTTTTTCTTGTTATTTTCATTTTTCTAAGGGAGTTGACCTGACTACCAAATTATGTCTCCTTGTTGAGTTGGATCCCATTCCTAGTCATGCGATCTTCAAGGTCTCACATATTTAATAATGCCAAGAGGGCATCATCATCAACATAGATGTCAAGAGCTAGTGGCCCTTGTTGGTCCTAGTCAATGAGTTTTGGGTATACAAGTTGTAAATCTGATGGGGTGGAAGGAGTGATAGGGGTGATGGTTTTTACGTAGGCATCTTCAAAAAGTTCATCGAGATACACAAAAGGCACTTCATGGAATGCCTCTTCATTGGAGACATCAACGTTAGAGGGAGGATCTATCGGAGCACCAACAATGGTGACCTTAGGCACTAGGGAGTAGCCCAATCCTATGTTGTATTTGTATGATGCTAGTGAGATGGGTGCTTTTCTTCCTTGCTCTTGAGGACCAAGATTATGTCCTTTGTAACCCATCTTTTCTACAATAGCCAATGCCTTAGGGTACATTTATTTAGGAATGTCTATGGTGCTTCATTTTCTTCTCTGTAGAGCTCAGAGGTAACATCAGTTTCAAGACTCTCTTCATCAAGTGGGTGCCACTACTGAAAGGTGGTTTTCTTACATTTGATGGTAGGTTTCTTCTGAATCTCAATTTCCTTGGGCCTAACATAAGATTTTGGAGGAGGGAGATGTCCCACATAAAGTGCATTTTGAAGGGTATATTCTCTACATCTGTTATCAACTATCTTGACCTTGATCTTGGGTTTGGTGGAGGTGGATGTGACATTGGAAGCGTCAGATGGTGGTAGTAGAGCAGGTGTGTTGAGTGGACAATGGTGGGGATGTTTTCCTTCAAGGAGTTTGCAGTATTGAAAAGGTTGTGGATCAGTTGAGATAGTGATTTCTCTATCATTGTATGGGAATTTCAGGCATTGGTGGAAGGTGGATGAAACAACTTGAATGGAATGGATCCATGGAAGACCAATAAGATTGTTATAGTGGAGATCAAGGTCTAAAACTTGACAAGTAGTCTCCATAGTCACATGGCCCAATTGAAGAGGCAATGTGATAGTACCTTTTGAGACCCTTTCTGCATCATCATATGCCTTTATTATGATCTTACCAGATGTATCAACCAAGTCTTCAAAGATACCCAGTTGTTTGATCAATTTATATGTACAAAGATTTAGGCCAGATCCATCGTCTATAAGGAATCTCTCTCTTTTTTGTTTATGCACAATGAATTCAATGTGAAGGGGTTTGTTGTGAAAAGGGTCAGTAGATGGAGTGTCTTTGGAGGTGAAGACCAGATGGTGTTGAGAAACAAGATTTCCTATCAAGGCCTAGAATTGGGTAGCGTTTATATTGTCAAAAACCGATTCCAAGAGGGCCTATTCAAGGATCTCTTTATGTATGGGTGAGGTCTCAAGGAGCTCAAGTATGGATATTTGTGTAGTCATCTTGCCGAGATGGTCAAGGATGTTGTAGCATTTAGTGGAGGATGTGGAATCTTGTTGTGGAGGAGGAGTTCCTTGGATACTCACTCTCCCTCGATAGGTGGTGATGTTGCAATCATTCTAGAATGATATGAATTGGAGGGTGAAGCACCCTGGATGACTATCTTAGCTTTATTGGGTATGTTGGATTTCTAAGTAGGAGGGGCTTCCTAAATGGTTACCTTGGGTCTATGGGGTGTTGATACGGGGTCAACTCCTTGGATAGTAATGGTGTTAACATGATTATTGACAGGTTCAATGCGGCCTAGCAAGGAGTCAAATTTGATGATGTTATTGGTATAATCATATTGGACCTCATGAGATGACGAGCCTTTATCCTTACCATGCTTGGGGAAGGGGTCCTGATACATCTTAATCTTATCATTGGAATTGTTAGGCCTAGTAACCACAACCTCAACATCGCCCTTGTCAATAAGGTCCTGAATGTAATTCTTGAGTTTCATATACACTTTCGTGTATCATGGCCCTAGACACGATGGTACTCATAATATTTGTTCTCATTGTACCATCAAGGTTTTGGTTGATTAGCCTCATACGAGAAGGTCATTGGGAAGACAATGACACCAACCTTGACAAGCTTCTAGAAGATGACCTCAATGGGTTCAACAAGTGGAGTGTATTCACACAGAGATTAGTTATTGGGACGAGATGATTGACCAGGAATGGAAATGTTGTTGTAGGGTTTGGATTGGTTTTGTGAGTCAGATTGGTTGTTGGGTGGATTATTGGTGGTGGTGGGCTTGGTTAGGATAGTTACAGTCTACACTCATTTGGCATTGGTGACTCCATCGTTGACAATGTTCTTATTCTTAGACCAAAACCTAGGCTTGTCATTGCACAAGGAAGATCCCTGTAAGGACCCGCTAGTCCTAACCTTAATTGACTATCATAATTGAATCCTATTAAAGTCTAATATACATTTATATAAATGAATATAAATTATCATTAATACAAGTGCAAGATTTAACATTCATACATAAGGAATTGAGATAAGGTAAGTAAGAGCTAGATGTTAACGAGCATGTAGGAATATGAAATATCATGTTAAAATTGATAAATATTGCAACCTATAGTTAGTGTGCATATAAGTATGAAAAAATTATCAAACTTAAATTAACATCATCGAAACCATGCATTCATGAATAGCAAAACAAAGTAAACACATAAGCAGTAAATCAGGCACACACAAGGACACATATTAGTGGGTTAGTATTTTTTCCTCACTTTTCTATTAGTTACATCTTACATGGAGACCTCTTGCCACATTTACATCATTAGACCTCATAAGTCATTTACATAGCTTACTTATCCTATAATTGTGATACCGCATTGGTCTATTACAATGAAACAATAATACAATAAACATTAGTACATATGATTTTACAATGCCATAATATGAATCTTTGTCTTTAGATGTAGCATCTCCATTACCATCAGACTCACCTCCATCTGCAAAATGGAAGACAAACATATGACCCAGATGTTTTATCCACCCAACCAAATGAAGCTTACGCTTCTCGATGCTCATGATGAGCTCCCGTCCCTCACGATGGAGTTTCCTAGCAAATCAGAATCAATTGTTAGGAATTGAATCCGTGCATGTATGTAGTATCTAACAACCAAATTGTTGAACTTAGCTACATGTGTTATGGCAAAGAGAAATTAATTAAGTTATTGGCCAATTTAACCCTATCGAGGTAGGTGAAAACACCCTTCCTTGATTTAACCAATAACAAGAACATCTTTCCTATAACATCCTTCATAGATAAATAAATTACCCCTCCCGATAAGTTTTATTTATTATTTCGCTTTCATTATTTCTTTTTACTCATTCTCATTTGTGGATTTCAATAAGTTATATACAATAATTTTTAATGAAAATGAATAATATTTTAAATTATATCATATTAACCCCTTTAATATATTGATAACATAAACAAATAAAATAATTGCACTCTACCTTACAATTTAATATTCACATTGGTTTTCTAATTCTAAATTCCCATTTTCCCATTTATTACCCTTAATAATAAAATGACTAATAAAATTCCCGTTTGAAGTATTGCTTTAAATAATAATTTCTACATAACATACATTCTTCGACAAATAAATTTATTCGACTTAACATACATTCATTGACAAAAGTAAGAAACTGCTATACTGCATCTAGTGGGATTTGAACCCACACAAGTAGAGGATCCAAAACTGATTGCCTTGGTCACTGTACCAAAGGCTTGTGTTAGAAAGCAAAGAAATGACAATCGGATATATCCAATATTTATTGCCTTTACATCAAATAATTTCATTCAAACAATATTCCAAGTCTTGTTTAAAAATCTGTGTTACATTACTGAGTTCTAAACCTAGAGTATAGGAAGGAATTATTATTATTTCCAACAAACAATAGAGGAGTAAGAAAGAAAAAAACAAATGCGTTAAATTTGGAGGCACAACAAGGCACCATTTGAACATGTGCTATCTACATGGTGTATCAAGGGAATGAAGATTATAACAAGTAGTGTACATGTTGATTTATTCGGTTTGCCCTACAATCCTATTTATCTTCTTCTCTTCTAGGCAGAATTTCTACTTAATTAAGTATTTTGACAATGTAGGAAATATCAATCACATCTGAAAGAAAGCTCTAGGTCCAGTGCTTGAATTCATAATTTGCAAGAATAAAAACCGAATTGATCGGTATATACTATATGATATGGAGGCTTGGAAAGGTTTTCTTGTACGATATGTATGTCATTATAATTATAATTCACAAAGTAAAACATTGTTTATTATAGCTCTATCTATTCAACATTCATGGAAGCTCTAATTTGACCAAAAAGAAAACAATTATCAGCTCCTAGAGTTGACTGGAAAATCAAGGTCAAAACAAAATAAGAGTTGACTGGAAAATCAAGGTCAAAACAAAATAAGTTTCTTTTCAAATCAATAAGATATCTAAGCTAAAAATCAACTCACAGTAATTGATTCCTAGATAGTGATTTTATGCAGGTAAGAACTCTTTAAAAACTATAGGAAGAATCGATTAAAAAAAAAAATAGATAGAGAAAAAGAAGAGTGTGGGGGGGGGGGGGGGTGGGTATTGTGGTTTTCCTGCAGGTAACCCCACACTTTTTGCCTCCAACCGATATTTGATGCCTCCAAGGTCTTTTTCAGCTCGCAATCACTCTAGAAAGATATTCAATAGAGAATACATGGTGAGGGAGGAGAAGGGGGGCTCATTTGGAGTTTAGAGAACAATTATAACTAAGGAAAGTTAATCAAATCAATGCTTAATAGCTATTCAATGCTTCAAAAAATCTACAGGGAAACCAATGAAATAAAAAATAATCATTTACCAAAAAATATTACCCAACAACGTAGAAAGGAGAATGGAGGCGATGTTGAGGGTCTTCAGCTTTCCCAATCACTTACATTAAGTTTGATAATATAGGAGCATCCCCAGTCTATGAGCAATCTTGCATCAACCAAAAACGTATTTGCTTTTTTTTTTTGTTCTTGTTGCAGTTTCTATGTTCTTTCAATATTTTTCGGTACTTGTTCCTTTTTTTTTTTATTACAGGTCATATTTTTAGTTTCATGGTGTGTTCGAGTTCCTTGTTCCATATTTCTAGTTCATTTGGATTCTTTTTCAACAAGTTATTTCTTCCAAAGTGTCCGTTTCTTGGTTCCAGAGCAGTTTTGAGCTTAGCGTCAATGTTGGAGATTTCTCCTCATGCAAAGTAATTCCTTGGATTGCGGAACAATTTGGCACCACACACGATGTTCTTATGCCCTTGGCCAACCCTCCTTTGTGGTCCACACTTCATGTTTTTTCTTAGCGGATGAGATCTTCAAGTTTTGGGGCTGACCTATTTTACACGTTTCATTTTCTTTCCTTGGTAAATCCAATCTTTTGTGATTGATCCGTATGTGTTCCAAATGGTATATATATTGTTGTATGTGATCCTTTGAGAGGGAGGAATTAGTATGATGATCTAGATTCATAATTTATAATTCAGATACTTCTTGGAGGTCTAGATGAACTGTGTTCTGGGCTGTAGTCTATAAATGGGCATGTTAGCCTGCATGTAACCAAATGTTATTGGATGTCCTATGATAAATATATGATGATGCAGATGTTTGATTTTCCATTTTCTATGTTTTGTGTTGTTACTTCCATTGTGTTACTCTTGTTGCATGATCTGGATTGTTCTCTTTGAGGACCCTCCAGGTCATGGTTGCATCATTCAATATTTCCCAATTCACTCTTGCAGACCAAACAAAATTGTTGAGGGAGAATGGGGAGGGGTGCAATTCGAAAGGAGCCCCCAGAATAGAAATTTCAGCCTTTCAAAATTTAAATTGTCACCCAAATTCAAAACAATTTGATTTTCCCATCTCTTGCCTCTTTCTAATAAATGATATCTCAGCTTGGCTTATACTGGCCGAGATTTGATCCATAATGCATGGATCTAAATTTGATGAAAACATGAGTGAGTGGGGAGTTGGAAGGGAGAACTAAAGTTGAGAGCAAAATAGACAAGGAGAAATAGTCAATTAAGTAAGAAAAACTCATGTATTCTTGGTAAAGATCGAGTTACCCCCCCCAATTATGCAATTTAGAGTTTGAGTTATAGGAGGCTTATCACTTGTTTAAATTTTCAAATTATATTTTAATGTTTTTAATTTCAAATTTAATATTATGCTTCAATTATATTTAATTAATACTATAATTTATTCATTATAACTTTCTAATTTGATTTTAATATTAATGTAATTAATCTTATTTAATTATTATTATTAATTGTGTGTGTACCTGCAGGTTCACATTCCTTGGGTTACTGTCGACAAGCTAGGAGACCCCTCCTCGGTAATATGTCTACCTTCAATGGTTGACCCTGCATCCACTTCGCACTTGACAAAATTGTCAGATCATAATATAAAAATTCATTAACATCATCAAATAATTGACATTGTATTAAAAAAATGTCATCAACAACATCATAATTAAAATCACATTAAAATAATATCGTCAAGCACAATTATTAGCATCATAATGTCAAATATCATCAATAATATCAGTGCCTAACTTAATAATTTAATCTAAAACTTACTGGTTCGTGACAATCCCTAGGAATCTTTCTGATAAGGCTTTAGGACACCCTACTCTAGGAGGACTCTTTCCAATATTAGGCCTTTCTTAGTGAATTTCTCAAAGGTTTCAAGAAATTGAAATCTCAGAGGAAGAGACATCTTAGGGATGAGGTTGCATTGAAACAACTCAATCTGATAGAATTCAGGTATATCCCATGGGAGCTTCCTAATAAGATGTTGCCACCTTTGTAAAAAATTGGTGAGGGTCTCTCCAGTCCTTTGCTTTGTGTTGCATAGGTCTATAATAGAGGTGTCATTCTCAATGTTTTATTCGTAGTGGGACACAAACTTTTCTACAAGGTCAGGAAATGACTCAATTGAACCATGAAGTAGGGCTGAGAACCAAGAAAGGGTGGGTCCACTAAGACTCTTGGAAAAAAGTTGATGCAAGTAGACATCGCTGTAGGAAACCTCTTGACAAGCTATATATAATTGTCACACATGTTCTCTAGGGTCACCTTTTCCTTTGTACTTGTTGAATTTAAGCATTTCAAAACCAGGGGAGTATGTAGCCACTGAGATGGAAGGGTCATAAGGACATTGACATATTTTATGAAAGGTGTATGATTTCTTATGAGTTTTTCCCTTTAGATTCTTAATGAGATCTTTCATGTCCTAAATTGTCCTCATAAGGTCAAGCGATTGATTTTGAACATTAGGGATATATTGACGTGAGTTAGACCTTGGGATGTGTGTAGACATAACTAGTATACCACCACCAATATATTGATAAGAAGAAATACGAGCTTGAAAGGTGATTGGAGGGCCAAAGCGGTAATGGTACTGATGGGTGGCATGATAGAATTGCCATAGTTGGTGGAATTATGTAGAGGAGCGGATGATCTAGGGGGTTGAGAGATGGGGGGATTGGAGGTGCTAAAAAGTGTAGAAGTTGCAAGAGGAAAATGAAGAATGGTACTGAGAAGAGGTCGGTTATCAAGGTCACCTTCCATAGGAGTGTCAAGGATAGATCAATCGAAGTCAAGCAGCAATCATGCCCCTTGTCTAATAAGATCAACTAAGAACCCATTCAAATATGCTTTAATAAGCTTTTATAATATTTTGTGGTTGTAGGGATCTTCCACAAAGGTTATCAAGCATGGAGAATGTTCAAGTTGATCAAAATACTCTTCCTCTACTTAGGTATCATGATCAACATAGAGGTTTGGATTGGGTAACTCACTACTCTAAGTGGCCATCTTTTCTTTTTGGGAACGAGTCAAGACTATGCATGAGTAATCTCAAAATGATGAGAACATGATGACAAATTGGAATTGATTGAATAGACTTGATCAAGAAAGTGATGGGATGATGTAGGATGAAGATGAGGCTAAGGAATTAATAAAATTAAATTATATTGAGGATTGATTTGAAATGATGGTATTTATATTGGATTTGGAGATTAGTCCTTGGATTAGGACAAGATTAAGTTGGATGATGATGACACCTTAGTCCTTGGATTAGGATTATGTGAGGTGTAGGGGTTGATGATATAGGTCACAAAGTGAGGTAACAATGAAGCTAGGCTAAATTTAGATCTTTGGATCATGATTTGATTTGATTAAGTCTTATTATACTTAGGTTAGGCTAAGTTCCTAAGAAAAATTAGATAAGGGATTAGGGTTTGGATCAACCCAAATTATTGAGACTAATTGAGAAACATACTTGGGATAGATTATTTCTCAAGAACAAGGATTATTAGGGATTGACGAATGATGAAGATCTAAATAAGACTTTGCAAAGTGCTAACCTTGGATTAGGATTGATGATCGATGATTGGATAATTGCTTCTTGGATAGAAGTTTGATTTTATTGATGTGCTAAGTTCTTGAGGATGGAAAGAGAATGATTATGAAAGAAGGTTAGAAAGAGTTAATAGGCAACCAATCATGAATAGGTGAGGTGTAGATTTGGGAGATGAGATAGCGAGATACAATAGTTTTCATTGATGGATTGAGACAAACCCAGGCTTTGGTTATAGGCTATCATTTTGAGAGGGTCTAGTTTGAACTCTTTGGTAAAACCATGGATGAAATTGTGATGCCTGTGAAGCAATATTTAGTGTTTTAAAAAGAGATCATAATTTTTGCACATTGGCCAAGGTGATGCTCAAGATAGGTGTGACAAAGAGGTCCTAGATTAGCTCGATTTGACAAAATTCATTGGTATGCACAATAGAAAACACACAAAAACATGTACTACCTAGGTTGGAAAGAGGATTCTACTTGTTGAGTCCCCACTTGGATTTTTCCGTATACTCAAACAAAGCAAATAGAAATTCAGTAGCATTGGCTCCCCCACCATGACACTCACTTCTTGGGCATACCAGAATCTCATACCCCAAAGAACTAGAGATCTTATGAACTGAGAGACATCTATCTTTACTTTGAATAGTACGATGTGGAGTGGCTTCCGAGGTCCGAACTCTTGCACCAACAAGAAAATGGGATTTTGGGCTACTACAACAAAGTGTTTAGTAATTATCTGAGGGATACTAGTCCACAATGAATCCATGAAGCAAACCATTTAAGACTCCAACTGAGCTTATCTATGCAAAGAGGGCCTTCACATAGCCGAATTCAGTTTGCACTACAACCGTGTAACCAGTGCATTTGTATAGCGACTCAAAAAACACAACTCAAGACCCATTGGAAGAGATAATATCTACAACATACCTCAATTTTGAAACACTCCCATGGGGTGATGAGACCCCCAAGAGGTGTTTCTCTACTAAATTAAAAGGTGGGTATTATTAATCACCTTTCTCTTACACCAAGGTCCATGAAGGTAAGGGGAGAGGATAATCGATGTTATGGTGGGTCCACCCTACAAATGTGCAAGTGCACCAATCACAAAAAAAAATCATTCATTTTAAGCACCGAATCAAAATATGATTTAATCTAAGACAAGAGACCTAGTTTTGAAAATCACAATTCCTTCAACATTTGTCCTGCATCAAATCATTAGTAGTATCTAATTTTGATCTTTGAAAAGCAAGATAAAGATGCAAAAACAAAAGGGATCAACAAAATTTTAAATAAAACTGGTTATAGCAGTAACATTGAAGGGCAGGCACAAACGTCAGAATGTCTGCACAAACATTGGTTTAATTCCTACACCAAATCAATCAGCTCAAAAAGTCAAAATTTTATAGTAATAAAAAATAGGAAATGATAGAAAATAGTAAAGCGGAGACGTTGAAATGTAGGCACAGACATCAAAACATTTGTGCAGACACCGATTTGCCTTCTATAGAAAACTAGTTAGCTCAAAAAACCATAATTTTACAACAAAAAGCCTATTAAAAGTAGAAAAGAATAGATGTATACCAAAAAAACTACAAATTAGTAAAAACAATTGTTTTTTTTACGACATTATATGACCTCTTTTTTTGTTTTTATTTTTACCTTATATTTCTGCTAAAATAAAGACTCTACACAAAAGGTAAACTAAAATAGAGACGTCAATTTGGTCAAGCGCGGATGACAAAACTGAGGTGTAGATGTTGATCTATGGACACCGACGAAAAATTGTAGAATTTGCAAAAAATAGCATAATGTGTTCAAAATTTAACAAAGAGGAGACGTCGTTTCGATGGCACAGACATTGAAGGACAAGCATAGATGCTAAAGCAAGGTGGAGGCATCGATTTGAGACCTACAAAAAAACCTTCACAAAAACTCACAAAAATGCTAAATTTAAGGGAATGGGTCCCACGGGGAATGCCAAAACGAAGAGAGAAGAATGGAGAGAAGGTTAATTGCATAAAATAAATCATAAAATACAACAAAAGCATTCAAAATGAACAAATCACCTTATACCTTCTTCTCACCTCCTCTGATTGCGCTTGAAGTGGTGTGCACCAAATGCTCCACTTGATTTGCTCCTTGAGATGGGGAAATGTAGATTGCTCTCCACTACACAAGAATAAAGATTATGTTGGCTATAGACGATGGATGATGGATTGGCTTATATGAGTCACTATTTGGCATCGTAAGGGTATAATAGATGATTTGTTGTTCAAAGGGACAACATGAAAATACTCAAAAGGTGGATATATTATTAAGGGAGGAGACTCCGATTTATAGATTGGAGGGGCCTAGAATGAATGGCCAAGATCAAAGATGAATGAAGGGATAGGATTGAAAGAAGGTGGGAGAGGATTGAGAGGACAAAGTGGGAGATCCAAGAGATTTTCCATAAAGGCATTTCTTGTCTCCACACTTCTCAAGCACATGGGGAAGAGTTACCCATGTACCTTAGGAAGAGAGGAAGAAAATATAAAATTCCTTGGGAGGGGACAAGAGGAATTCAAAATTCCAAAATAGGAGGATGTGTGGGAAGAATAAAGAATAAGGAATTAAAAATTCCTTGGGAAGAGGGGGCATGGGAGATTCAAGGAATTTAAAATTCCTTGGAAGAGCCAAAGTTGGTGGCATTTAAGGTTTGTAGGATGGGATGGGAAAGCCATTTATGGCAAAGAGTTGACCCAAGTGATTAGGGATGTGCAATTGATTAGGAATACTGATTAGGTGGATTAATGAGCGATTAGGAGTGCAAGTGGGCAAGTTGGGAGGATGAGATATGAGGAGAGAGAATGAGAGGGGGAATATAAAATTGGAGGAAAGTCATGATTAGGTTAGGATTAATTAGACTAGATGATAGTATTAAGGGGGGTGATTTGTAGGAATTAGAGGATTAGTTAATTTAGGATTTAGAAGAAATATTGGAGGTTGAAATGATTTTTAGAAGAATAAGGAATATAATTAATTTTGATAAATTAATTATAAGGACTATAATGATGAAATTAATTAAAATATAATTTAATTAATTTTAAGATGAAGAGGACTAACATAATTAATTTAATTAATTATGCAAAAAGGCTAAATTAATTAAATATTAATTTAATTAATTTTAGGTGTCTACAATGAGTACTAACTTAAATTACGTTGAAATTTGGGCAATAAAACAACAATAAAATATATTACAAAATATTTTATTTCATAATACGACTACAAATATGTCAACGCAAGCAATAAATAGGATTCTAACTTGAAGTGCAAATTTTATTACAATAATTTCAATATAATACTCATATCACAATATTGGAATCAATTTGGGGTAGCTCATATTTGGGTTCAAAACAATGGCTATCACACACAACTAGGTACTGAGGCTAGAGACACAAGTTTCCATTGAGCAGCTATCTGAATTCCATTCTTTTGACTCATTTATTTATCAATCTGAGGACATGTAACTTGAAATGGAACTACAAAGTATATGCATTAAGAACATATAGGAACAAGTCTATCCTACTTTTAGGCAATTGGAAGTGATTAAACAACTGTTTACAGAAAATTAAATTGCTTGAAATCACAACTTTAAAGATAACATTAATTTCTGCTAACAAAATACCAATTCTTCAACCTGTACAGAAATAACTATTTTGCCTTGCCGTGGCTGCAGGAACAGTCACAGTATTATAGACTATGGCTGTAGGAACAAACAACGAGCAAACGAATGAAAAAGAACTTCGAAACTTGAAGAACAAAGTGCATAAAAGACAACCATAAACAATTCTCACCAAGTGGGCCGCGTTGGATGAGTCTCCTAGAATGAGAACTATAACCGAAATTAACTAATTAAGCCCATAACCATATCAGAATGCCATATTGACTTGAAAAATAGATACTCTTCTTTATTCAGAAATCAACTAGACAACATAACAATACTCAATACAAAATCAGGAGCTAGCTAACACAATAATGCGTAAAAGATTTATAACATTCATCCTTAACAACAACCCAAAACATTCACTCCACTTCCTACTATCTAGGTGGAAGATTTATTTAAAACTCATAAAATCTAGGAAAGCTAAGATAATCAAGACTCTTGTCCTTCTTTGAACATTTGTAGATTTTCCCTATATCCTCTCTAACATCCCTCATGACAACTAATAGTCTTTATTAACAGATCAGGATTAGTCTACAAACTCCTTAATGAGCAGTGACAGTAGTGACCAAGTCTTCAACATATTTTTGAACTCTTCTTGCCTTGCTGTCCATCCTTTGTCCACGTTACCCTGTTGCTATGAATGAGACCCCATGCCTTCATAAAGATCATTCCATACAACTACCACACAAAGGTTAGAGAAAACATTCTATCCACACATCATGATCATTTATTTGGAACACATTCAATAGTCACACATAAAAATAGTAAATACTTATAATTGCATTTATAAGGTTCATGGTTCTGTCAAAATAAAGGTTTCAGCTACAGGTAATAAGACTTATCAAAAGAAGCATATAGGGTCGATTAAAATATGTTTATGAAGTCCACCAGCAAATACAAAAACCCCTAAAGATGGTAAACTATCTATGTGTAGTGTCATAAAATTGTGACCCTAGCAATTTTTGACTACATTAGGGTCCTCACGCATGCGGGTTTGAATCCTCTATTTTGATCGGAGACCGAAGATTGCTCAATCTGCAAAAACAACTTATTTCTTGGCCTCTGCATCACCCTATCCGTACTCTGCCATGGAGAAAGGGGTAGGACAGGGGTGTGGCACCACTATCCCCTCTTGGACAGGGGCATGGTACCCTTGTCCTCCCAGGACAAAGGCGTGGCCTCCTTGTCCCTACCCTATTTTGGGGCAGGACCCTTCCTAGGGTTGCATTGTTGGTTGTGCATTGAGCGGGAAACTCCCCTGATGTCAGCCCGTGATGAAAATCAGATCCACTAACATGTATTTAAGGGGCATTCATCTTGTTATTTGCATAACTGAAGTTTAATAAGTTGGATAAGTGGGAAATTCACAAGCGATCAAACATTCAAGAACATTCAAGCATTCAAGCATTCTTTTCTAGCATTGAGCATTCTCAAGTCTCCCTTCAAGGCTAGGTGTTGCATTCAAGTCAAGGATTCAACCATTGAGGAGGAGATTGATTCCAACATTCAATTTCACACAAACACTTTTATCAACATTGCTATCACAACCTCCCTTGAGGTGATTTACAATTCAGTCTTTCATTTACAACTACTTGCAAGTACTTTCTTTCATTACTTAGTTAATTCCAAAACTGGGGTTTGACCTAGAGGCAAACCCCCAATCCAAACCTATTTTCCTCTCTTTTTTGTGTGTAGGTGTGCAACTATACTTTCGAATTCAGGCTTCATTTGTAGAGGCAGAAAAACCCTTTTTGTTTCGCGGATTTTTCGGAGCACCGTGTACATTCCCGCCATGGTCTGGACAAATTTTCCTCAAATTTGCAGAGTGACTTCATCTCGACATTTTACTGCTAGATCCTGGTGCACATCTTCATCCCATATTCCAATCTCAAGTTATAATCAGTTCTTTGTCACTTTTTGCACTACATAATTCAATCAATTCCTTTCCATTTCAAACAAGGAAGAGGGGATCAACTTAGCATTCCCAATTCATTCAGAATTCAATCTACCATCTTCATGTGGAGAGATTGAATCTACTAGTGAATTATCCTCTCCTCTTCCTAATGTAACATGGTGAAAAGTGCTTGAACGGTAATCAATAGCAAAACTCTCATCTCTCTTTGAGGGAAAGGGTAGTTTCCTTCTTGATCTATCATTCACCATTTTCCCACCATTACACTACGAAAGAAACATAAAACTATGACTCATCACATATTATAAATCAGAAGTACTAATGTTGAGCATAAAATGAAAAAAAAAAGGGCATAACTCTACTATAGTTTTTGACTGTTAAATAGAATGGGGTATCTACTTTTATTGAATATATAAAAAACACAACTTAAAAATGATATGTCCATGTACAAATTCAAAAAAATAACTCTTGAAAACATGTCACACGACTCTCCTCAAGATTCTACACATATTGTGTCAAACTGGCAATGATGCCATGAGAAAAAAATGGGCAGAGTTTGAACGAAAAATAATGAAACCCTAACACATAAAAAAAAAACATTTAAGATGAGATGAACCAAAACTAATCTTGGTGTAACCGATGCTTAGATCTATTCAGAATAAAGAAAAAAGTGGATCTACAAATATTTGAACTTAAGAGCCAATGAAATCCAATTTTATTTGAAAAAATCTCTCAAATCTAAAATGTTGAAATTCAAATGTCTCTTAAATAAAAATAAATAAATAAAAAGATCATATATAATATATACAATTCACTCTTATTTGAAAAAAAATTAAACCGTACAAAATACACTTATACAACCATATTAGGCATACTAAAATACCGTGTAAAACACTAAAGTTGTATGAAAACAAATAAATAGTGTATGAGCTAGCCTATACATACAATGAGTATACAAATACATATATAAAATGCATATATGAAAATGAGACAAATTCCAACACCAGGTTTGATGCAAGATCATACACAACTTTTTCTTCTTTGTCGACGTAGAATGCTATCAATTGAGGATAGTACAGTTTTCATCAATAACTCAAAATTTTCAATGGAGATATTAAATGTGATTCTTTTCTAATGTTGCTTTAACTGCTCAAAAACAATTTCATGTAAGGATTTTTTAGGCATGAGAACACTGAATTCTAATGGGCAAAGACCACACTATATTGACTAACTATCAGCTAATTATTTTAGGTAGTAATGACGCACTCTATAGGATTTATTATGTGTGCAAGGGTCAAAATTTTTTGTTGTCTGACGTAATTGTTTATAGCTATTATTCTAGGTAGTAATGATGCACGCTATAGGATTTTTTATACACGCAAGGGTCAAAAGGTAGTCATTTCAAATTGTCGTCTGATACTTACTTAAAGATGCCCCTAACCTTGCACTATAGCCAACTCATTCAAAAATTCTAAATACTAGGAGTAAAGTGGGCGGTAATTGGTATATGTGAAATTGATTAATGAACTTTTAGTTATTATTTTTTTGGTTTCTTTAAAGTGAATAATTGGGGGGTTGGGTAAGCAAGCAGTGAACGGTAATTGGAACATGGGTGGTAAAGTGTCGCTCTTCCCCTAGTGCTATTAGATTTTTCAAGTTGTGTAATCCTTTCAACATTTATCCTTGAGCCCCATAAGTCAAATTTTGTATCCTTTTTACACTATCATATTAAATGTGTCATTAAAAGAGGAGTGGGGAATGTATAGTGGTACAAATTTTTTTGTTGTTGAATTGAACATTAAAACGTCCCCAACAATATTAGCCCACATATAGGCCCATATGTAAACCATAATTCATTTGATACATTTTTGACATTCACCCTTCTCACCATCACTTCTTGAATCATTGTTGCTCTCATAATTTTAAGGGATTATTCATTTAATAGTTTTCTAAGCACTAGTCATATAATTAGCACTTGCACCCAAACGAGATGCAATGGTTACACTGATAATGTATTGGAGGGCATAAGAATTGCAAGAAATGAAAGTTTCTTTTATTGGAATTAATTATTTACAATATAATTAAATTAATTTTTAAATGTAAAAAATTAAATATGAACGAATTTAAGATCATTTGAACCGACAAGTGTAAAATTTAGTAGTAAAATTATAATTTCAATAAAGAGATAAAACATAAAATTTATTCTCATTAATTAATATAAATATCTTCAATGTATTTAATTATAAGATTAAATTTTAATTATTTTAATAAAGTTTGATTAATTTAATTAATTTAACAAAGTTTGCTTTAATTATTTATTTACTGGTAGGTTATAATAGCTAAGGTGCTACACCCATTAAATTGAAATAAAATATTATTATGTCAAAGCATGGCTATAAGCCATAAGAAGCTATAGAAAGCCAAGGAACAATGAATTTATAATGTAAAGCCCTTGCCTAAGTGGAGGTATCCCAAAAACCATCTTTGTCTATTCACCACTATTACAAAGAAGAGAAAAAGTAAGCTTATTAATAGGCTACAAAATATCAAGATCTAAATAAACAATTCTACACATTTTCTCCAATTTTGGTGTGGGAGCAAAGTTTCATGCTAAAAACTGCCTCAAATTTTTCTCTTTTTCCTTTCCACAATAGTCCAAGAACCTCCTAGTGTCTCATCCCCCAATAACACTTGTAATTCCTCTGATATAGTTTCTTGACCTCCAAGGGGTGAAAATATAAAATTTTCCTCAACCTCAACCTTCCCATCATCAGGACATAATGCAACCTTAATGCTCCCCTCCACAACAAGTGGAGGAACCACTGAAGACCTCATTAAGCGTTGTGATCCATTTAGTGATTCACTTGATTTTCTTGGTGTAGATTGTGCTTTATTTGGTGATTGTTTTTTTTTATGTCATGTGGATTTCTTAGGGTCCTCAACACTATTATTTCCTTCAATATCTTTCCACCAAGTTGCTTTATTGCCATTTCTCTATTTATGACATTAGGCAACAATATGGCCAATATTGAAGCATCTACAACATTTGAAGGGGATGCCCTAATTGTCTAGAGATTGATTCCAACTCTCATTTTTAGTGCTAATAGAGATCTCATTGAAGAGGTCTTTGGTAGTGTCAATCTCAACCAAAATGTGTGGAAAGGTAGTATGAAAATAATTTGAAGAACCCTCATCCAATCCCAAAAAATTAACCAATGAATTGCTAATGGCTTCAAAACATGAATCAAACCAAAACTATAAAGGTAGATTTGAAAGTCTTACCCAAACTGGAATTGCAAAGAATGATTCAGTAGCTAGGTTGAAGGAGGAGTACCAAGGTTTTAGAATTAGTAAGTGTTCATCGTAATCCCACTCATAGTCACACATAATAGTTCAATGATCTTGAACATTGTAACAAGCCCTACATGGTACAGTCATAAGCCAAGTGCCATATGAACTATTAGACGTGCTGCGTAGGTGGTATGGAAAACAATAATGACAGTGGGGTGTGTAGATAGGAATTTGGAAATCATCAAATCAATATAAACATCAGCCTAGCTCAATCACGAAAACTAAATTGCAATGACAAATCCTAAAAACATCTAATAGAAAACATGAAGACAAGATACTCAAAATGAAATTAAAGCAAACCAAATGCAGATATCTCCTCCATAATTCTCCATTGTCCTTCTTTCTCCTTTAAATTGCTTTGTTTGTGGATCTCACCTACAAATGCAAAGGTATAGCATGAAGGCAAGATTGACAAGACGAGATGACAACGTAAGGGTACTAGAAGCGTGATTGATTGATCGATTGGGGGTCCTGATTGAAGAAATTCATCCAATTTATAGACAAATTGGAGAGATGACAAGATTAGCATGAAGAGATTTGAAAGGAAATTTCAAATCAAGAATGACAAATATGACAAATTATGACAAATTAACACTTTCTATGCAAGATTGATTGATTGACAAATTATGACAAAATTGGCAAAGTTGCTATGCAAAATTGATTGATTGACAAATTATGACAAATTATGATAAAATTGCTATGTCATTCCCATGAAATTAGGAGAAATATTAGAAAAATAGGAGAAAATAGAAAATTAGATGAATTGGAAATTAGGAAATTAGAAATTGATGAAAATTAGAAAATTAGGAATTAGGAGAAATTAGTAAACTGGAAAATTAGGTAAATTAATTAATAATTTCTCATTTATTAATTAATTCACAAAAGAGGGAGGAATTAGTTAGCCAATTAAATAAATATTTAATTGTGACAAGAAGACTTAGGATAAATAAATAAATTATTTAACCTAAAGGGAAAAATGACAAACAAGATTTAAATGAATAAATCATAAAACCTTAGAAGATGAATTAGAAATGCAAGGACGACAATTAGTTCTTGACAAAAGATAATTGACGTCGATTCGATCATGATTCTGATTAACAAAGGACCAATGCTGATAAATGATTTGATTGATAAATGCGCCAATTGACGAGGAACAATGACTAATTGATCCAAATTGACATGATTGAGAAGGACGACGATCGATGACAAATTGATCGCAAAATGACAAGATTGAAAATGACAACGATCGATGACAAATCGATCGCAAAATGATGAGATTGAAAATGACAATGATCGATGACAGATTGATCGCAAAATGACAAGATTGAAAATGACAATGATCGATGACAAATCGATCGCAAAATGACGAGACTGACAAGAGGACAAAACCCTAATTAGGATTGACGATGTCCAAAATGATGACAAATGAACACGCACATTGATACGACAGGATAAGATTGACTAAAATCATGACTGAAGATTATTATCGACAAGACCAAATTCGAAAGCGAGATAAATGAAGAATGCAGAAGAAGGACTCAATGCTCGCAAATGATAAAGACCAAGTGCACGACATAGAAGAAATGTTAATGCGACACAAAAGCCCTAAAATAAGGCAATGCGCAAATTTTAAAGTATGACTCCGCAAGCGGTGACCATTTTTAGACGTCTACAGGGTGTAAGCCCAAAATGAGGAAATAACATAGCATGCAACTAGCATAAATATAGACGGTTGTTTTAGAGAATAGGAGGAGAAGAACATAACGATGGTATTGGAAATAGTGAGAAATATGCAAATAATAGAGATGATAGAAAATGAGAATAGATAATGGAATAAAAAATAGTAAATAGAGAAGAGAGAGGAAAGAACACAAAGTATTTGAAAAGCATAGAGGAAGGAAGGCATTGGAAATCTAGGAGTATTGTAGATAGAATTGGAAGAAGATTAGCATTGATCATATCAGAATTGGCTTAAATTTCAGAGGCAGGCTCTTTAACGAGCAATAGCTTATTATATAATTAGAGTATAAGAACAAAATTATAGTGATATTTGTTTGTTTTAGAACATTAGTGAAGAAAAGAGTTAAAATTCTGAATTAGTTCCTTGCAATAGAAGTCATTATGATTATTTGAAATTTCATTTGAAAAAGTCATATAGTTATGTGCATTATGAACTATCATTTTATTTAATACTCGTTATGGAAAATTACTAAATTTAGCTAGTTGAAGTCATAAATATGTTATTCAAGAAAAGAATTAGATAATCAAAGCATGTAGAAAGATAAAGAACTTATGCATTCTAAACTTGGAAATTTGAAACCATAGAAAATAGAATACAAGTTAATGTATGATTACGCTATTAGGATATTACGAGAAATAGATAAAAGAAAGTGTACTCATAATTCTATTTCTGAATTTTATTTTTATGCTAAATATGCATACATGTGTTACACCTTATTTTTAATTCTTATCTTTGATTTACTTGAAAAGATAGAAGCAAAAGATTGTTTTCTTATTAGATATAATTGGTTGTAAATGAAAGGTTGTTTCTTTTATATATTTTAATGAAAGATTGACTTCTTTTATATTCATATTTGATATCAAACAATAGAAAAGATAGATATGCTTGTGTGTGGGGAAAGTTACCTTCCGAGACGGGTGCCGAATATGGACTTATGGAGAGAATAGTTTACTTTTCCAAACTATATTTTATTGCTATGCATGGCATTATCCGAGTAACTTATTGACCATTGAAATAGATGGATTTATTTATGTTCTCTACCATATCCTTGATTGATCTTTCTTGTTTCTTGATGGAATTAGAAAATTGAAAATGCATGTATCATTCTAGGCATGCACCAGATTCCATCTTGTCTATCGAATTCTTTTTGCTAAGCAATTCGTGCAGGGTTGGGTATTCTTGATTGACCAAGAATTCTGAGGAAGTGTAAGCTTCAAGGTTAGGTGGAAAAAGCACCTGAATCTTCTTCTCGTCTTCATTCTAAAGATTGTATTAAAGATAGTTTTGGATTGTAGATCAATGGACGCATCTCATCCTTTACTTTATATTTTTCTTGTTATTTGAACTTAAGGCATTTGAAAGGCCAAAGTATTGTATGTAGATATGATTGAGATACTACTCACATTCTCTTATTGAATATATAATCTTTACCTCTTTATAGAAACCTCATGTTTATTGTGATATCATTATAATGATCATTTAGAGTTAATGATGGAATAGTGGAAATAAATACTTATTAAGGGAATTATAAGTTTATTTAAGAATAAAGAGTATTTCATTTTATTATTGAATTTAGAATGTTTACATTTTTACAGGATTCAAAACTTACTTGAAGTGAGTACCCTATCTCCCATGAGTCACTATCGTGGAGGTATATACCCTAAAAAAATATCTTGAGCAACAATCAATGCCCTAATTTTGGGCAATTTCGGCACCAGCTACATTATTCAATAGTACTTTTAGAAACTCAAATTAAGTTTTCTATTTTTAATAGTTTTACAACAAAGTTTTTTTTAATTAAATATAAGTGAAATAATTAACATAAAAAAGTTTAATTAAAATTATTTTAGTGTTAAAATAAAATTGTTTAAGTTATTATTATTAAGGTTATTTATGTTTTTAAGTTGTTAAAATTTAACTTTTAAAGCTACTTAAGTAATTTTCATGTATACAACTACTAGAACCCATAGAGAACAATCATGAGTTCAAGGAATTCACTAAAACTAAATTACTAGCTTTAATTAGTGTAGGAAGTTTACAAGGCTATTATTAATAATTTATTCAATTTTTTCCACTAAAATGTTCTTATAAGAAAGTTTTTGATAAAACATTGGGTTATGATCAATCATATTATTATTTCTATGTTTTATAATATTATAATGAGTTTTAATATTATAAACTATTCTATTACTATGGATCATAATAAAAATGAATTAAATAAACTATTTTTTTTGTTTTAAAATAGTTTAACAACTACTATCTATACTTTTAGATATTAAAGTAACATTTCTATTACAATTTATTTTAAAATCAATTTATGTTCAAAAATTTCTGAAGTATATATTATCCATTTTTAAAGGCCTTCCAAAATAATGATTGTTAACTAGCTTTGATTAGTGTAGCAAGTTTACAAGACTTATGAATCATATCACAAATAAACTATGATGCAAGAAGACAAACCTCTTGCCTACAAACTTCAAATTGGAACACAAAAAAAACAAAGAATAGGCAGAGACTCTCTAAAACAATATTATCATTCATGAAATCTACAACATAATGTTTTACATTTATGGCCGAGCACAAACTCACAAGTCTCACAACCAAACATTATGGATGACAACAAATTGAAAAACAATAATATTCAATCAACATTTGCATTCAAATTTGCAAAGATCAATAATTATAATTGGGGCACCATTGGCATCTTGTTCATCTTCTCTACATCTCTTCTTTGCAACTCATCTTCTTCTGATCCTCAACTCACTCTTTATAACCTACTCCTTCAAGCTGAGTCCAACTCTTTGTCTTCAAGATGAGGGCACAACTCTCTCTTTATATTTTTTGTAGACTTTAGCTCCCACTCCAATTTTAACAATATGTTATCTCTCCTTATTGTTTTCAATGTTGAGTTTCTTTCTATTCACCATACACATCCTTCTCTCCTTCTTTCCATTCATCACACACATCTACTCTCTCACTTAGTGCACTGATTTCTAAACTTCCTTTCTTTCAAGTTGCAACCAACCAAGATGCCCAACTTTCTAATCCTTCAATGCAACTCTTCCTCTAGTCGCTTTCTCTATGTAGCCACCAACACTTCCTCTATTATTTCTTAACCACTACCCGTTGTGTGGCTTCATTTTCACTCAATTTATTAACATGCTTATTATAGTCTACATTTGATCATTCCAAAATAACTGATGCCTTCCAACTTTTATTGCCTCTCAATCTTCCTCTTGGTCATTATAATTAATAATACCCTCTTATTAATTATATTGGATTCTCTAAAATCTTATTAATGCCTTTTCACATTCCCAATTGTAACTAACTAGAATGTGAATTGATTGTTCTCCATTCACTACCCATTTTCATCAACAAGAGTTTGAAAGACTCTAATTCCACTAAGCTTAACGTGTTGGTTTGAAATAGTAAAAAATATATTTAGTTTTGTTAGGTCCCAACCAAAAATAACCATGAGATGAGAGTTATTCCATCTAAAATACTAAAAAATAAACCCAAGAAAAACAAAAAATCAAAATACTCCTTTGGTTGACATTGATTACCATTAACCGTGGATGCTCCTGCATCAAACTAGAAATCACACTTTGGTGTGCAATAGGTACATTTAAGAGGTGTGAAATATCAATTAGGGAAAATTTTAGGCTATTCTTTACATACATTTGTGTAGTATATGAGGTCAATTGGTGAGCCATTTGGCAAATGAAATTGTTTGTACAAAAATGATCTGAATAGAGAAGCGAGCCCCAAATCAACTATGCATCTTCTTACAAGATCCAAACACAACTGAAACAAAACCTATAAATCAAGAAGATAATCAAGATCCATTACCAATAGACTCATGTTATGTTTGTAATAGGGAGATAGGGAGAGAGGGGGATATAAATGTAGAGATATAGAGGGGTGGTCAAGGGTGGAAATAAGGGGATTGGGGGGAGAAAGAGAGGAGGGTAAGGAGATAGATTTAAAGAGGAAGGTGGAGATGGAGAAGGAGAGGGGATAGCTATAGAAAAAAGATAAATATATAGAGAGAGATAGAAATATAAAGATAGATGTAGAAAGTGATATATAAAGAGAGGTAGAGAGATGGAAATGTAACGAGATAGAGATAGAGGGAGAATTAAATAAATATGGAGAGATAGAGATATAGATATAGATGTCTAGGAAGAGGGAAAGAGAGAGAAAGGGAGACATGTCTAGAGATAGTGGGAAAGGGAGGAAGATACAGGTAGAGATGAAGATAGAGTGAGAGAAGAAGAGGGAGAAAATATATAGAGAGATGTAAAGAGGTAAAGGGAGAAATAAAGGTAGAAAAAGATAGGGAGATATAGAAGGAGAGATAAAGAGATATATAGGAAGAGGGAGAGGGAGGTAGATATATAGGAAGAGGGAGAGGGAGGTAGATATATAGCTAGTTAGATAAAGTGTGAGAGAGAGAGAGAGAGAGAGAGAGAGAGAGAGAGAGAGAGAGAGAGAGAGAGAGAGAGAGAGAGAGAGAGAGAGAGAGAGAGAGAGAGAGAGAGAGAGAGAGAGAGAGAGAGAGAGAGAGAGAGGAATGGATAAAAAGAGAGAGAAGGGGGAGATAGAGAGAAATAGTTAGAGGAGGGGAAGAGAGAAGAGGGGGGATAGAGGAAGAGAGATAAGTAGATAGTGAGAGAGGGAGAGATAGCTCAATATATAGAGGGAGAGGGAGAGGTATAGATAGAGGGACATATAGAGAGATATAGATGGATAGGGAGAGAGATAGGGAGATACAAGTAGTGAAACATATGGATAGAGAGAGAGGATTGAGGGAGAGAGAGAGAGAGAGAGAGAGAGAGAGAGAGAGAGAGAGAGAGAGAGAGAGAGAGAGAGAGAGAGAGAGAGAGAGAGAGAGAGAGAGAGAGAGAGAGAGAGAGAGAGAGAGAGAGATTCTAAATCTTTGTCAAGATCAAAATGATCAAGATTGACATTACATTAAAGTCAAAGTAAATCCAATCAAATTGAATCATTTTTAATATATATATTTTCTCAATTATTTGATTTCATTCTCAATTAATCAATCTAAGTTCATATTAATTCAAAATTAAATTATTAAACTGGACATGGAAGGTAAGTTTTCTTACCTCATTTACCAATCATGCAAAATACTATTTTATTCATATGTATGATGAATTTTCATTAGAATAATAATCATGCAAGGTGAGATATGTGAAGAGCTTGGACCATTTTGTATTGTCAATTTGGATATTAGATGTCATACTAATTGTTTTAATAGATTTTGACATGGTCCATCATAATTATGGTAAAAGGCATATTACACTAAGAGAATGAATTGAAGAACCCATGTCAATAAAAACTTTATGTGATTTGAATTAACACTCGTCTGATTTATATAAATAATTTTAGTCATTGTTTACTTTAAATTAATTTTTTAATTTTTAAATTATAAATATTTTATCAAAATTTAAGGAAATATATTATATTAAAAAAGTATAAGAATGATAAGGGGTGACCCATGTAATACAACAGTTAAAACACTTGCTTGGTGAAACTGCCACCAAGGTTCAAATACCCGTTGGGAAACCATGCTCGCAGACTTTGTGCTTTCGTTGGGCTAGTAGACTCACGAATTTGAACAAAAATAATGTTCGATACCTTTAGAAGTGCCCCTTACTGATTAAAAAAAAGAAAAAAGTATAAGAATGATATGGATAAAAATATCTTTTAAAAAATAATTTTTTAAAAATATTAAATAATAAATTGTTAGATAAGGATATCCTTCCTAAAAATGGATGAAAATATTTTAAAAAATAACAAACATTTATTTATATCTTTAAAGTTAGATTTGCATAAAAAAATATAACTTTTAAAAAGACTTTCTCAAATTAATTACTAGCAATTGCACCTTAGTGTTCATGGGTATGCTGAAGAGGTATGGAAAGTTAATTAGGGCTAAATTTGATCAATTTTTTTGCATAAATTTGTGTAGTACATAAGATCAATTGGTAGGCCAAATTTAGAAAATAATGTTGCTTGTGCAACAAAGGTCTCAATGGAGAAGTGATAGTTTCGAATCCACTTTGCATCCTCTTATAAAGTTACAAGGTTCCAAGTATAACTGAAACAAAAATTTTCAATTACAAAGATAATCAAATTCCATAACCAATAGGCTCATGTTGTTGGCATTTGCATGAATATTGCATTAATGATATGTTATGTTGTCATCGATGTCAATTAACCGGTAATGATATTGTTGTTCTGTAACTGGTAGGAAGAGCTAGTGAAGGGAACTATAATCGGTAGGTAAGTTTGTGGAGTGAACCGATATTGCTAAGTAATGGAGAATTGAACCGGTAAACCCTACCTGTTGATTTGATAAACCCTAATCAATTAAGTTTGGTGAATTGGTTATATTGGTTTATGATCTGATGATGAGCAGTAATGATTATGACACGTATGCATATTGTATGAAGAGAGTTTCAAAGTGTTTTTGGCGCATTGAGATAATGGTTTTTTTCTAGGGAATTAGCAAGTATATTGCATGTAATGCAAAACGCGTGATGAGTTACTGAGTTCGATGAAGCAGTGATCAAGGAGCGGTCAAGGCTTTCTTGATTGATGTGCAAAGATTGTTATGTAATCCAACGATCATACTTGAACTGACTTGTTTGTAATCTCTATGAGAGAATTAGGATTTTGTTGTGTTACCGACTTATTGATTTGTTTATAAGGTTGATGAGTTGTTTTGTTTCAGAGTTGGCAAAGTTTCAGTTGAGTGTGTGGTTGCCAAACTGGATGATGTATCTGCAGTTTGTGTAAAGGTAGATAAGATCATGAAAAGGATCTGAACAAGCAAGTGTAGTGCTATTCAAAAAGATCAAAAAACTCCTGTTGTTTTCTAACAATTACAGTAGTAAAATCCCCTAACCGGGTAAGCTCTAACAAGCTTAGTGTTATTCAAATCCTCCAACCAGGTGGTCCATTAGCTTGGATTTTAAATCCTCTACCGAGGTTACTCCTCACAGGGTATTGCTTCTAACAAGGCATTATAGTCAATACCTTAACCGAGTGGTCCCTAATAGGATCTTTTCTTAACATGTCTTTTTGTAAAAGCTTTAACAGTCTTGGCTCCTAATAGGGTGAACTTCAGAAGAGTTCAGAATTCTTGTGAGTCTCATCTCACCGTGGTTTTTCCCATTTGAATTTCTACGTCAAAAATATTGTGTCAAGTGGTGAATGTTTTTGTGGTTATGTTTTCTATGGTTGAATTGCTTAACTACTTAATCCACTTTGATAAGTTATGTTAACCAGCAACAATATGAAATGAGGTTTTACTTATGTCAGTAAAGTATTTGGATGTTTGTGAGTTTCAAGTTGTTTACTGTTAATCTATTGTAACAGTCAACCGGTTTATCTTGACAGTGATATTGCATTTATAGTTCAGTGGTTTAACTTGTCAGTTTAAAGTTTACTTGAGAGGTTGATTATGAGATTGGTGAAGTTATTATCAGTTTTTCTATCGACTGATTCACCCCCCCTCTCAGTAGTTGACCGGATCCTTATTCTTTCATCATACCATCAATTGGTATTAGAGATTCTCAGGTCCTCTAAGGTCTAAGCCTAACAACTTGAGGTAAAGATCTTGTAGAACATGATGAAGAAGGAAGGTCCGAAGTTTAATAGAGATAACTATAGAATATGGATTGATAGAATGAAAATTTATATCAAGAGTTTAGGAAATCAATACTGGGAACATGTTAATACTCAATATGTTGCACCTAGTGGGATTATGACTAATGATCAGAAGAAAGAGCAACAAGAAAACAATCAAGCACTGGAGGCTATTATCAGTTCTTTGTCTGATGTAGAGTATGTAGATGTCCATGGTCTGGAGACTGCATATGAGGTATGGAAGAAACTTGAAGGGATTTATAGCGATGATGAACATGTGAAGATTACCAAGGAAGATAATCTAAGAGGAAAGTTTGATGACATGCGGATGGCTAAAGGTGAGAATATCCAACATTATGGTCCAAAGATAAAAGAGATAGTTGGTGAGATCAAGAGTGCTGGTGGTAAAGTGGAAGATTCCACAGTGGTTAGTAAGGTGTTGAGAACCCTCCTATCGGTCTATGCTATTCGAGTTGCAGCTATTTAGGAGCCAAAATGTATTGACAAAACTAAGGTAACCCGTGACTCCATCATTGGTAAGCTTACTACTTTTGAATTAAATGGTTATGATGTTAGTGTTCAGAAATTTGAGTCTGCATTTTGAGCTTTAGTTTCTAACCCATCTATGAGGAAAAGTAGAGATGTCAGTCACAGTTATGAATCTAGATCCAACAGAGAAGTTGATGATGAAGACAATTTGGTTGAGCTTGAAGCATTGTTGGCGAAGCGGTTGCCTAGAGGTAATGGTAAGTACAAAGGTAAAATACCTTTGAAATGTTTTGCATGCAACAAGATTGGACACATTGCAACTAACTGTCCTAATGGTGATAATGAGCACAAGTGAGAGAAGTTCAAGAAGTACAAGGGAAAAGGCAAAAGAGATTGTCTTATTGCAGTTGATGGTGGTATCACTGATGAGGAATCTGATGGTGATGCTAATGAAGACATTGTATTTATAGCCATTAAAGAGGAAACATCTGATCAAAAGGCTTTAGTTTCTCTCATGGATAATTCTGATGATTGGATCATTGATAGTGGTTGTTCACATCACATGACCAGTGACCGGAGCAAATTTCTTTCTTTGAAGGAATTTGATGGTGGAGTTGTAAGATTTGGTAATGATTCACCCTGCATGGTTAAAGGTAAGGGAACTATTTCTCTTAATGGGAAGAGCAAAGCAGATGATATCTACTGGGTTGAAGGTCTAAAGCACAATTTTTTGAGTGTTACTCAACTTAATGATAGAGGATATCCATTGGAGTTTAAGAATTGTATGTGCAAATCTATGGGAGCAAAGGTGAACTAATTGCAACTGACAAGAAGACTAAAGGTAACCTATTTCACCTGAATCCTAAAGTCAACAACTATTTAATTGCTCAAGTAGATGATAGTTGGCTTTGGCATAGGAGATTTTGTCATATAAATTTTGATAACATTGTTAAAGTGAGTAAGTCCAAGACAATGAGAGGTTTGCCTCAGTTGGACAAACTGGTTATTGCTCTATGTAAGGAATGTCAATTGGGAAAGATGACATCCTCAAATTTCAAGAGAAATCTTTTTCAGTGGAACATATGTTAGATTTGGTTCATACAGACCTCTGTGGACCAATAAGGACTAAAAGTATTCAAGGTGACAGATATTTTATGATCTTCACTGATGATTGCTCAATAATGATGTGGGTCACATTCTTGAAGGATAAAACAAAGCATTTAGTAAGTTCAAGGAATTCAGGGCCTTAGCTGAAAAGGAGAGTGGTAAGAAAATAAAGTTTCTGAGGACTGATCAAGGTGGTGAATTTATGTGATGCCCCGCTAGGAACCCCAAAGGAAAACCACACAACTGAGCAACTAAGGGTAAATTTTTTTATTTTTTTTAAAGTATAAATCACATTAAGTGCATTAATTGCTACATTGCACAATAATAACACAAGCGGGAGACTAACACAAGAATTTCTAAAGGGTTACCAACGAAGAATTAAACGAAAGGTTAAATTCCATAATAAGATTAATCCAATTAACCATCAATTAATCATTGATCATAATAAACCATATACATATAACAGATGTCATCATAAAATATTGAAGGATTACAATAACATTTATCTTCAATAAAGCATTTGCACAAAGCATAAAGATACCTAATAAATAACATCGAAAACTTAAGATTATATTGTTCAATAAATACATTGCTCTCAACAATACATGAACAACTTACATCATTACCAATTACAAGGTTACATAAATTCATTAATATAAATGACCACATTGGTCTCCAAAGTACAATAATCTCCAACATGAGATGATGCATGAGTCATGAACCACAGGAACACCTACAAAGCCAATCCTCGCATGAAGGTATGAACAAGAACATCCGATGGGAAGTGGCACTACCACCCGACTATGTGATCCTAAAATAGAATCACCCTACCGTGCTAGGAGATAGCAGAGGACCCTCAAGCAAGCAAAAACAATATATGGACGACAGGAACAAGATGACTCCATAATAATCCAAGTGAACTCAACATCACAATACTCAAGTGACCCTAAAGAGAGAGTGTCATTGCATAGATTATGATGGTTACTCTAGGTAGGCCTCCATAGGTCCTGGCCCCCATCCTGGGTTATCCTGGTAACCTTTCCCGAACCCTCGGTTATATTTAAGTCTCATGCAGACCCTACCAACCCTTCGTGAAGACAAGGTGGTCGGTTTGCCATTCCAGGTCTTCTCACTACATCTTGAGCCTATATGAGCACTCAACCATGCACGAGGTACAATATCTTAATTAATATTAAAAAATACCCCCCTCAATAAATTATTAGTTTATCACTTATTATCTGACTTTCAAGGGGTTATCCTGCCAACCACTTCGGGTGCGACCCCCACTTGAAAGCCACTCTCTCATAGGACACTGAATGAACATGGTCACTCTACGAGGACCCTATGGCGAAAAAAATAGCCATAACACCTCTAGCAAAATATAGGTGGACAAAAACAAAGACTTACAACCCTTGGTCAACCATAAGGAATGGGCACAACATGGTTAAGACAACGAGGTCATAATACATCACCTGATCAAGAGGTACAAAATGTGCCACAACACGATGACTAAACATAGATGAGAAATAACAACAACATAAACCCCTTGCAAGAAAAGTTAAATTTACTAAGTCTAAGCTCAGTCAATCTTTGAGAATAACAACATCATATACACTTGCAATCTTATCGTTTAAATTAAATAAAACATCACCATGAAGATTACAAGAAATTCAAGTCATCATTGAACCAATAGGACTAGAAATCTAACTAATCATAAATAATTAATTTACCTCTTTTAACTTGAACCAACAAAAATCATAATAATTAAATGAACAAACACTCCAAAATAAATGATACATTTATTCTAAAGGCATTATTTAATTTATAAATTAAACCATATTATCAAACTATTAATAAATTAATAAAAACTAATATATATATATATATATATATATATATAAATATAATAATAATTATTAACTATTAATAATTAACAAAGCACTAATATTATATTATTATTATTATTTTTTATATATAAAAAATAAATTAAAAAAAAACTTAATAATAATAAAAAATAAATAAAATGACCCATGGTGGGTCCATGGGCCCACTGCTGATACCACATATATGTGGTAGTAGCACCGCCTGCTACCACATACATGTAGTAGCAGCACCGCCTACTACCAGATGTATGTGGTAGCAACACAAGCTGCTGGGGGTGCATGGCTGGGTTGAGCCCAGCTCCCCGCCACACATCCCTTAATATATATATTTTTTTAAACTATAATAAAAAAAAAGATTTTCATTCCATTCATTTTTTTTTGAAAAATCAAAGCAACAAAACAGAGAGCAACACACACACACACACACACACACACACACACACACACACACACACACACACATACATATATATTAAATTTCCCCCCAAACAAGATTTTCTGAAAACCAAATGAAATAAACAAGACCCAAATAAAAAATCTTGGGCAAAATTAATGAGAAATAAACAAAAATGGAGGGAATTAAATCAATTCCTACATTTCTTCACACACATGAAGAATTTTTGCATCAAACAAAGAGGCAAATTTAACAAAATTTTGCTAGCATAACTCCCAAATTTGGACAAATAAATACTTGCAAACACTCAGAAAACAAATTCCATTCCATACTACACTAATAGAGGAAATAATCAAAAACCAGATTTTTGCAAGAACTTGAAAACACACAACCAACATAAAATTGGAAAAACTCTTCAACAAAACATATTGAAATGGAATTTAATTTAATCCAAAAGCAAACTACTCCATTTTCCAAATCAAGCTTCCAACAAGAATCTCCGACAAGATTTCACAATTTAAATCAAACACACAGGAAGAAAGATCAAACATTCAAATTTATTTATTTTATTGAAACATAAGAAGAAAACTACCCAACCTGCAAAGCAATCCATGAAGCAAATTTGTGGAAGAGCTTCAATCCTGCATACAATTTCAAAATCGAGGTTCCTCCTTCCAAATGGATTTCCAAATTTTTGTATTAAAAAAATCTTCCTCTCTACCCGTGAACTCACAAGCAATATAGCCAAAAATATTCAACCTAAACTTTTAGGTTAAAAAGTTTTTCCAACCAATAAGAATAAACTATTTTAAAAAGTAAAAGAAATCTGGTTTTCTTTTTCATGACACAATCCCTTTTTAAACAAAATCAAATCTAAAAGTTAAATAAATAAAAAAGGTAAAAGGGAAATGCCTTTATTTATTTTTTATTTTTCTTTTCCCATGAGACTTTAACTCAACATAAGCATTTAAAATTTAAATAGCAAAGCATTTACTTATTTCTCTTTTTCCAATAATTTAATACAACTATATCACAATATACATGCAATTTAACTATTTAATTTAACAACTTCATTTATTTAATTAAATCAATAAACTCAAGGGCATATTAATTAACTAATTACGCCAATACAAATAACATCATTCACTCAATTTTAATAACTATTCAAATAATCAAAAGCATGCAAAACGAGGAATGATCGAATGATGACTCACAAAATGAAAATACCAAAGCACTATGACTCGCATACCGGTGAAACAGGAAAGACAACCGATTGACAACACTCCATGAGTGTAACTGCGGGTCAAGTTAGGGTCCAACAACTATCTCCTCCACTCCCATCAGACAAATAAGGCACACTCAGACCTGTGAAACCAGGTGGAGTCGATACCCCAAACCTACTCGGTACTTGTACCTGCAATGTCTTGCATCAACAAACCACACATGCATATAGACAAATATATAAACAGACATGACATGCACACCGATGAAGGAGAATCATGACGTTGATGTCTCACCAGAGTGAGTGAAGGAAAATCATCCCCTCACATCCCATACACTAGCAAACATGAAACATATAAATAACACATCACACATAAAGTAAATATGTCAATCCATGTCAGTAATCCATAAAAAATTAAAGTTAATCATAAGTAATGAAATACTATATGAAAGCATACACTACATATTAATTTAAAGCATGTAATAACATCACATAAGGTCTGAATAAAGTATAACCGCAATGTATCCACTGAACAGTCAACTAAAGTCAAACATAAGTCTAAAAAGTCTGATTGAGAAGGGGTACTACAATTTACTTCTGAGGAATTCACTAGATATTGTGAAGATAATGGTATCAAACGACAACTTTCTGCACCGAGGACACCACAACAAAATGGTATTGCAGAGAGGAACAACCGGTTAGTTGTTGAAGTTGCTAGGACGGTGTTGATACAAGGAGGTGTAGCGAAATTTTTTTGGAGAGAAGCTGTCAGTACATCTGTCTACACTATGAACCGCATTTTGGTAAAAATAGGTAAGGATAAGACTCCTTATGAATACTGGTATGGTATATCACCTAATGTTAGTTATTTTAAGATATTTGGCAGCAAATGTTTTATTAAGAGAGGCGACTATGTTAGCAAGTTTGAGGCTAAAAGTGATGAAGGTATATTTCTTGGTTATTCTACCAAGAGTAAGGCCTAGAAATGTTACAACAACCAGACATAGAGAATCATTGAGAGTTTTGATGTTCGAGTGGATGAGTATCCTGAAGTCTCAGGAGAAACCAGTGTGGAGAAAAAGGATGAAGATCCTTGCATTTTGTTTTTGGAACTAGAACCTGTGAAACCTGAAACTGGGAAAGAGAATGTTGTTGTACCAGTTCAATCAGAGCAAGTAGATTCAAAAGAAGATGTTGATAATGAAGAAGATGAACCTGAAGATAATGATCATGTTATTTCAAGGTATGTGAGACTCAATCACAATCCTGACCAGATTAGTGGAGATAAGGATGTTGGAGTGTTAACCAGAAGAAGAATTAGAGAGTTCTTGCATGATCTCCACTATTGAGTCTGGAATTGCTAAGGAAGCATTTGGAGATGATCATTGGGTCAAAGCTATGGAGGAAGAGCTTGATCAAATTGAGAAGAACAATACACAGACCTTAGTACCCAGACCGGTAAATAAAAATGTGATAGGTACTTAGTGGGTATTCAAGAACAAGCTGAATGAAGATGGTGTAGTAGTTCAAAATAAAGCTAGATTGGTTTGCAAGGTTATGTACAAGAAGAAGGAAAAGATTATGGTGATACTTTTGCACTAGTGGCCATACTGGAAGGTGTCAGAACTTTTACTTGCATTTGCAGCACATAAGGGATTCAAAGTATATCAGATGGATGTGAAGTCATCATTTTTGAATAAAATACTGGAAGAAGAAGTACACATTGAGTAGCCAGGTTGTTATGCTCTGACTAATGAAAAAGACATGGTATGTAAGTTGCACAAGGCAGTATATGGATTAAAGAAAGCACCAAGAGAATGGTATGAAAGGCTTCATTCACACCTGATGAAGATAGGTTTTCAGAGAACCAATGAAGATAGCAACATATATCTCAAATCTGAAGGAGATAAGATACTGGTTAGTGAAGTGTTTGTAGATGATATCATATTGGGAGGCAATGATGACATGAGCAATGACTTTGCAAATGAAATAAAAAGTGATTTTGAAATGTCTCTAGTAGGAGAGATAAAAATCTTCATAGGCTTTGGAATTCAGCAAATGAAGAGTGGTATTTTCATCACATAGTCTAAGTATGTGAAAGAGGTATTAAAGACATTTGGTATGAGTGACTATAAACCAGTTGGGACACCAATGGCTATAGGATGCAAATTTTCTAAGGAAGATGAAGCTACATCTGTTGATGAAAAGGAATACAGGTCAATGATTGGAAAATTGCACTATGTTGTTCATAGCAGACCGAATATAGCTCATGTAGCTGGTCTAGTTGCTAGTTTTTAGAAGAATCCAGAGGAAACACATTTGTTAGCAACCAAGAGGATATTCAGATATTTGAAAGGCACTATTGACTATGGATTATGGTATCCATATGAAGGGAACTTTGACTTGAAGGTGTATACAGATGCAGACTGGGCAGGTAATGTTGATGATAGGAAAAGCACAACAGGTGGAGCATTCTTTCTTCGAGGAAGACTTGTCTCATGGAGTAACAAGAAGCAGAGTTGTATATCACAGTCTACTACTGAAGCTGAGTATGTTGCAGCTTATATGAATTGTACCCAGGCTATCTGGATGAGGCACATTTTGTAAGGTTTCAAGATGAATTTTATAGAACCTGTAAAGATATTATGTGACAATACTAGTGCCATAAATGTTTCCAAGAACCCTATTTTGCATGCACAAACCAAGCATATTGAATTGAAGTATCATTTCTTGAGGGAAAAAGTGTAGAGTAAAGATGTGATCTTGGAGCATGTTTCTACCAAGGAGCAGCTTGCATATATCTTTACTAAACCTCTACCTAAGAATACTTTTGAGTATCTTAGAAGTCAACTAGGGGTTGTATCCCTTCATGAGGTAAATTGAGCATGATGGAGAGTACATCAGTCCCAGAGCTACTTGTAGAATTTTACAGCAGGATTGATGTAAAGTGGAGTTATTCCATAGGGGGAGCATCAAGTTGCAGGTTGTTGTTGCTAAATAGTGAAGTTTAACATTGCATGTTTTACTTTCAATTTGGCATTGTTGTCAAAGGCAGAGAATAACTATGTGATTATGGGGAGAAGAATTGTATGATTGTCAGATAGAAGATCTATAGCTGGTAGCTGAAGACAAGATGAAGACAAGGAGAGTAAAAACAAGCTGAAGACAAGGAGAGTACATGGTAAAATGTAAACCATGATTCCTATTCACAATCACAACAATCAATGGTATTGATATTTGTATTTCCATCAATGCCAAAGGGGGAGATTGTTGGCATTTGCACAAAGATTGCATTAATGATATGTTCTGTTGTCATTGATGTCAATTAACCGGTAATGATATTGTTATTTTGTAACCGGTAGGAAGAGCTAGTGAAGGGAACTATAACCGGTAGGTAAGTTTATGGAGTGAACCGGTATTGCTAAGTAATGGAGAATTGAACTGGTAAATCCTACCTATTGATTTGATAAACCCTAACCGATTAAGTTTGGTGAATTGGTTATATTGGTTTATGATCTAATGATGAGTGATAATGATTATGACACGTATGTATATTGTATGAAGAGAGTTTCAAAGTGTTTTTGGCGCATTGAGATAATGGCTTTTTTTCTAGGGAATGAGCAAGTATATTGCATGTAATGCAAAACGCGTGATGAGTTACTGAGTTCGATGAAGCGGTGATCAAGGAGCGGTCGAGGCTTTCTTGAATGATGTGCATAGATTGTTATGTAATCCAACGGTCATACTTGAACTGACTTGATTGTAATCTCTATGAGAGAATTAGGTTTTTGTTGTGTTATCGACCTATTGATTTGTTTATAAGGTCGATGAGTTATTTTGTTTCAGAGTTGGTAAAGTTTCAGTTGAGTGTGTGGTTGCCGAACTGGATGATGTATTTGCAGTTTGTGTAAAGGCAGATAGGAACATGAAAAGGATCTGAACAAGCAAGTGTAGTGCTATTCAAACATATCAACAAACTCCTATTGTTTTCTAACAATTACGGTAGTAAAATCCCCTAACTGGGTAAGCTCTAACAAGCTTAGTGTTATTCAAATCCTCTAACCAGGTGGTCCATTAGCTTGGATTTCAAATCCTCTACCGAGGTTACTCCTCATAGGGTATTGCTTCTAACAAGGCATTATAGTCAATCCCTTAACCGGGTGGTCCCTAACAGGATCTGTTCTTAACAAGTCTTTTTGTAAAAGCTTTAACATGCTTGGCTCCTAACATGACGAACTTCAGAAGAGTTCAAAATTCTTGTGAGTCTCATCTCACTGTGGTTTTTTCCATTTGGGTTTCCACGTAAAAAAAATTGTGTCATGTGGTGATTTTTTTTGTGGTTATGTTTTCTATGGTTGAATTGCTTAACTACTTAATCCACTTTGATAAGTTATGTTAACCGACAACAATATGAAATGAGGTTTTACTTATGTCAGTAAAGTATTTGGATATTTATGAGTTTCAAGTTGTTTACTGTTAATTTGTTGTAATAGTCAACCGGTTCATCTTGACAGTGATATTGCATTTATAGTTTAGTCATTTAACTTGTTATTTTAAAATTTACTTTGAGAGGTTTATTATGAGATTGGTGAAGTTATTATCATTTTTTCTATCTACTGATTCAGCCCCCCCCTCTCAGTAGTTGATCGGATCCTTATTCTTTCATCATACCATCACATGTTATGTTTGCAATCAGGTGAGAGGGAGAGAGAGGTAGAGGGGGGGAGAGCAAGAGATAAAGAGAGAGATGTAAAGATACATATAGAGATATAGATAGAGATGGAGATGAGATGAATATGAAGATGGAGAAAGGGGAGAGAAAGATGGAGAAAAGGAGAGATATATGGAGGAAAAAAAGAGAGAGAAGAGATAGGATTAGATAGATGTGGAAGATCAAAAAATAATGAGAGGGAGAGATAGAAGAGAGAGATGAAAAGAAGAAATATGGAAAGATGGATATAAATAAGAAAATAGATATGAATATAGAGGTTTAAAAGGAGGGGAGAGGGAGAGAGAAAGATGAAGAGAGAGATAGATATATAGAGGAAGACACGTATATAGATAGAGGGGAGAGAGAAAGATAGAGGTAGAAAGGAAGATATAGTGAGAGAGGAAGAGGATAGATAGAGATATAAAGAGATGTAGAGTGAGAGATAAAGATAGAGAGATAAAGAGGTCTATAAAGGAATATGGAGAGATAAAGATATATATAGATGGTGAGATAGAGTGATAGAGATATAGAGATATAAGGAGGCATGGAGAGAGGGAGAGATGGAGAGAGATACAAAGATTGATATTAGATATATAGATATATAGATATATAGAGAGAACTAGAGATAGACAAATAGATATGAAGGGGGAGGGAGATAAATATGAGGAGATAGAGGAAGAGATATACATATATTGGAAGATGAGCAAGAGATAGATATATACAATAAGAGAAAGGGAGAGACGCGTAATGATAAAGAGATAGATAGTGGGATACTGAGGGAATGAGGGAGGGAGAGATAGGGATAAATAGAGAGAGAGGGGGAGATATAGATAGAGAAAAATATAAAGAAATAAAGAGGGATAGGGAGAGAGATAGAGATAGAGAAAGGGAGGGAGAAACAAGGAGGGTGTGTTTATGAGTTAGAGAGAGAGAATGAGTAGAGAAAGATATAAAAAATAAATTTTAAAGATAATTATTCTACAATAAATTAAAATTTAATAAGACAAATGTATAAATTGTATTAATTCTATTATTTTTAAAAATTATTATTTGTAACTTCATCAGACAAAAAAAATTAAAATTAAGGTTTAGCTTAATGTAAATTAAACCTTAAAAAAAGAAGATGATGATTAGAATAATTTAATATAAAATAAGAGAATATCATAATAAAAGAAGATATAATTAAACTTATTCTTATCAAAAGATATACTTCTAATTCAAAAAATAAGTATACAATTATTAAAATTTTAATAAAACAAATAATTATAAATTAAATGAATTCTAATAATTTTGAAATATTATTTGTAATTTCATTAAAAGAATAAATAATTAAATAAGATTTTCACTTAATGAAAAAGTAATCATTTAAAAAAGTAAGAAAAATAGCTAATTCTTTCTTTTTAAATAATTTTGTCTTTTCTACTTTTGAAAACTTAAAAAAATGGAATATTCAAATAAAAGAAGATAGAATTAAAAGATATTATATAAAAAGAGAAAATAGTAGATTTGTCTTTTGTACATATTCTTTTTCTAAATAATCATATCAAAATATGTTTTTTTGGTTTTTTATCATTTAAAAAAAATTAATATTAATGTAAATTAAACCTTAAAAAAAAAAGATGATGATTAGAATAATTCAATAAAAAATAAGATAGAATATCATAATAAAAAGAAGATGAAATTAAACTATATTCTTATCAAAAGATATATTTCTAATTCAAAAAATAAGTATTCTACAATAATTAAAATTTTAATAAGACAAGTAACTATAAATTAAATGAATACAAAATAGCTTAATGTAAATTAAACCTTAAAAAAAAAAGATGATGATTAGAATAATTCAATAAAAAATAAGATAGAATATCATAATAAAAAGAAGATGAAATTAAACTATATTCTTATCAAAAGATATATTTCTAATTCAAAAAATAAGTATTCTACAATAATTAAAATTCTAATAAGACAAATAATTATAAATTAAATGAATTCTAATAATTTTGAATTATTATTTGTAATTTCATTAAAAGAATAAATAATTAAATAAGATTTTCACTTCATGAAAAAGTAATCATTTAAAAAAGTAGGAAAAATAGCTAATTCTTTCTTTTTTAATAATTTTGTCTTTTCCACTTTTGAAACTTCAAAAAATATGAGATACTCAAATAAAATAAGATACCATTAAAAGATACTATTATTAAAAGAGAAAATAGTAGATTTTTCTTTTGTACATATTATTTTTCTAAATAATCATATTAAAATATATTTTTTAACTTTTTTTATCATTTAAATTTTTTTAATATTAATGTGAAAATATGATTGAGATCAATTTAATCGTCTTGCATCCTTCTAGTCAATTTTGAACCATTGATTTCAATATGTAAGTTGAAAACTTCATATATGGGAGAAAATAGTAGATTTTTCTTTTGTACATATTCTTTTTCTAAATAGTCATATTAAAATATGTTTTTCTGGTTTTTAATCATTTTTAAAAATTAATATTAATGTAAACATACCATTGAGACCATTGATTTCAATAAGTTGAAAACTTCATATAGGGTATGCCTTCAACATAAAAATAAAATAAAAAATATTTAATTAATCATAGAGATCAGATTAAATATATTTTATCTAATAAAATTATATATTTTTTAAAATTGAATCTATTAAATTCAAAAGTTCAAAATAATATTATTAAATTATGTAATTTCCATTATTAGTACTTGCCCTAAGCAATACTATTGCATTCACTTAAGCCTAATTAATCAATTTTTTGCACCAATCAAAAGTGATTATTATTCTTGTTTTCTAATACTTGCCATAGGCAATCCTATTACAATCACTTAAGTCTAATTAATCATTTTTTCGCACCAATCAGAAGTGATTATTGTTCTTGTTTTCAAAATAAACTTGATTTTTATAAAGTTGAGATTTATATTTTTAAACTGTTGGCAATATTACATTATTACAGACAATGAAAGATTGTTGACATTTCAATAAGGACATTGAGAAGGTTGTTGATGAATATGGACATAACTAATTAAAGATGTTTTACTATCTTGATATTATTATTTTGTCATTGATGTCAAGAAATTGATTTTCTAATTTAGTATGATGTTGCTATATCTTGAGAAGTATGATATGAAGATTATAAAGAAGTCGGTAAAGACACAGGAAAGAATATGACAAATAAGGGGATAAGTTATTCAATGGGCAACTACTACCGAGTCAGACAATGATGAGATCTTGATGTTTTAGATTGTTTTAACATCATACATATGTTGTAAAATGTAAAGGTTAATACTATACTATGTTATCAGGCAAAGAACCTAGTCAGTAAACCCTAAAGAACCTAGTCGATAAACCCTAAGGTTATCGCTGTCGGTTAATGAAGGCAAAATGTCTACCAAGTGAAGTTTAGTATTCACCGAGTTACAACCGAGCTATAATAGAATGCATTAAATGTTTACATGCGATATTTAATGAAAGAAGCTGATGAGCTGGAGCGGATCAATGATTGGTAAGCCATGGAAGAAGTTTGTTAACGAATCTAAGGCAATGGAAAGTTGGCATGAAGATCTATAGCTCAGATTGAACTGCATTACCCTAACACAAGTTCCAAGGTGAATATGCAAGTTCCAAGGTGGGGTAAAACATTTTCAGATCGAAAGATACATTGAACCTGGACAAGATTGAAGATCTGATGGCTATGATTGATCATGGGAAATGTGATCAAGGAGATTAAGCGGTTAGAAGATTGTTTATAAATAGAAAACTGTTGATAAACAATGAATGCAGGCAAGTGTATGCACAAGGATGCTACATAGTGATTACCGAGCACAGAAGCTTGAAGACCTGTTAGAATAACAGAGTATTGATGCCCAACAGATAGACAAGATTAGTTCTATGTCTAGATTGTATTGAACAAATAGGAATCTGCTTTAGCATTTTAGATGTGAAGTTGTAGATAGATTTTTATTACTGTTATTTTGTGAAAGTGACAGAAAATATCTTAACCGAGTGGACTTAACAGTCTTATATGTAAATCCTCTAGCAAGGTGACATTCTGATTGAGTGTTTTGAAATCCTTTGACAAGGCCACTTCTAACAAAGTGAAGATCCTAACAGATCTAAGGGAAATCCCTTAACCGGGTCACATCTAGCAATGTGTTTGTAATCTTTAACAGGATTTGCTTTTAACCGAGCATACTCTAGAAGAGTATATTTCTTAGTGGGTTTGAAATCCCATAGTGGTTTTTCCCTATTTGGGTTTCCATGTTAAATCTGATGTTATGAGGTTTATATTGTTCATATGCTTTTGAATTTGCATGTTTGACAATTTTTGGTTATATGACTGATATATATGTTACCGAGGTTGAATCTGATGTTTTATGGATGATTAAGTTTGTATGATTCACCCCCCCCTCTCATCTTGTTGGCTATTAGATCTGTACTTATATTAAGTATCAGAACTATCAATTGGTATCAGAGCTTTGGACTCCGAAAGGAAAGTTTAAAGGCACTTGAGTTAAAGATCCAAAGATGTATAAGAGGGATGCACCTAAGCTGAATAAGTCAAGTTTCTCTACATGGCAGAAAAGGATGAAGCTACATCTATCAGGAGTTGGAGAATATGCTATATACTATCTGGAGAATGATTTTGTTGCACCGAGCACCTATCCATTGACTATGGAAGAGATAAAGGCAAAGCAAGAACATATTCAAGCAATGATTGAAATAACATCTGCATTGACCGACTCAGAGTTTAATGATCTAGAAGGCTGCAATGATGCAAAGGCAATGTGGACTAAGCTCATATCTATATATGGAGGAGATGAACATGTTCAAAGAGCAAAAGTAGATAGTCTAAGAGGACAAATTGAATCTATGAGGATGAATGAAGGTGAGAACATAACCCAGTATGATATAAGACTAAAGGAGACTGTAAATCAAATCAAAGGAGCAAGAGGAACTATTGAAGAAAAGGATGTAACAAGTAAGTTGTTAAGAACCCTTCTACCTGCCTATGCAATCCAAGTCTCTGCAATCAATGAATTGAGGTCTGTACCTAATATGCCAATTTCCTTGGATGCTACTATTGGTAAGCTACATTCATTTGAGTTAAGTAATTTTGATAACAGTGGGTCATCGGTAAATAAAGTTGAATTTGCATTTAGTTCTTTTCATCTGAATGAATCTAATGATTACAATGAAAGAAAGTATAAGTACTCTGAAGGAGATCACAGTGGAGCAAGTGAAAGATTTCAGAAGAACATGGAAAAAGTACACAAACTGTATGAAGAAATCAGAAAGCAAGAAGAGTTTGAAGCACTATTGGCCAAAAGGTTACCGAGAGGCAAAGGTAAGTATAAAGGAAAACTACCTTTGAAATGTTTCAATTGTGATAAGATTGGACATATGGCTTCTAACTGTCCTGACAAAGATTTTACTGAAAAGAGAGATTTCCGAGATGACAGACAGAAAGATAACCATTACAGAGGACACCAAGACTTCAGAAGAAGAGATAGAAAGACATGCTTAATTGTTGATGAGGAATCTAATGATGATAAGTCAGATGAGACTGATATAGAAGAAGTTGTTTATGTGGCTATCAAAGATGGATCAAATGAAGAAAGGTATGAAGAAAAATCCCTTATATCTCACATAAACACTAATGATTCTTGGATTATAGATAGTGGATGCTCACATCATATGACAAGAGATAAACACAAGTTTGTTATGTTAGAAGATTATGATGGAGGCTATGTTAGATTTGGTAATGATGCACCATGTCCGGTAAGAGGTAAAGGATCCATAACACTTCTTGATAATGCAAGATGCAATGATGTTTATTGGGTTGAAGGTTTGAAATACAATTTGTTGAGTGTAGCACAGCTAAACAACACAGGTTACTGAATAGAATTTCAGAAATGAATTGTCAAAGTTCATGACAAGAATGGAAAGTTAGCTGCTACCGGGACACAAACAAAAGGTAATACATTTCACCTTGACTCAACTCACAATAAGTGTTTGCATGCAAAGATTGATGATACCTGGTTATGGCATAAAAGGTTTTGTCATGTTAATTTTGATAATTTGATCAAAATAAGTAAGAAACATCGAGTAAGAGGTCTACCGAGTCTTGAAAAACCTAAGAATGCTATGTGCCGAGGATGCCAGATGGGTAAGATGAAAAGATCAAGCTTTACAAGTAACTCCTACACTTCTAAGGGAATTTTAGATCCTGTGCACACTGATCTTTGTGGTCCTATGAAAGTTCAAAGTTATTATGGTGATAAGTATTTCATATTATTTGTGGATGATTATTCAAGGATGATGTCAGTAATGTTTTTAAAAGAAAAATCAGAAGCTTTTCAAATGTTTAAATGGTACAAGGCTAGAGTTGAAAATGAAACAGGAAGACAATTGAAATGTCTTAGATCAGATAGAGGAGGAGAGTTCACATCTGATGAGTTCAACCTATTCTGCAATGATCATGGTATAAAAAGACAAGTCTCTGCACCGAGAACTCCACAGTAGAATGGAATAGCTGAAAGAAGAAACAAATCTATTGTGGATTGTGCTAGAACACTGATGATTGAGAAGAAGGTTACACAAACATTTTGGAGAGAAGCAATAAGCATAGCTGTTTACACCTTGAACCGAGTTCAATTGAAGAAAGGTACTTTGAAGACACCTTATGAAATTTGGTATGGCAAGAAACCTAATGTAAGTTATTTTAAGATCTTTGGAAGTAAATGCTATGTTCATAAAGATGATAGAAATGGCAAGTTTGATCAGAAAAGTGAAGAAGGAACATTTCTAGGATATTCTTCTAGAAGCAAAGCATTTAAATGTTTGATCAAATCATCTAACAAAATAGTAGAAAGTGCAAATGTGAAAATTGATGAATTTGCAGAAAGAAATGATGAAGGAAATTCCAAAGAACCAGAAGACTATGATGAATTTGTCTATGTGCAATCGAGAAGTCCTACCAAGATAACTGTTGAAGAAAATGAAGAAAATATCTAGTTACCGAGTGATGAAGAAGATCATACAGAGCCTACTGAGCCTGTATTAGCCAAGTATGTCAGAAGACATCATGCACCAAGTTAGATTATAGGAGATAAGGATGATCCAGTGATGACAAGGAACAAACTGAGACAGAACACATGTTTGATATCTGAATTTGAACCAAGAATAGTGAAAGAGGCATTTAACAGTGAAGATTGGATAAATGCTATGACAGAAGAGATTGATCAAATCAAGAAGAATGACACATGGACACTGGTCCCAAGACCAAAGGACAAAAATGTAATCGGTACAAAGTGGATCTTCAGAAACAAGCTAAATGAAAAATGTGAGGTCATTTGGAATAAAGCAAGATTAGTTTGCAAAGGTTATGCCCAAGAAGAAGGAATTGATTATGGTGAGACTTTTGCACCTGTTGCTAGACTTGAAGGAGTAAGAACATTTTTGGCATATGCTGCTTTCAAGAACTTCAAGGTATATCAAATGGATGTCAAATCTGCATTTCTGAATGGAATATTAGAAGAAGAAGTTTTCATTGAACAACCTGAAGGATTTGTTGAAGACAATGATAAAGATTAGGTATGTAAATTGAACAAAGCTTTATATGGTCTGAAACAAGCACCTAGAGCATGGTATGAGAGATTGCACTCTTATTTGATTAAGATTGGTTTTATAAGGACAAGTGAGAACAACAACATATACATGAAGAATGATGAAAATGGAATACTAATCTTAGCCATATTTGTTGATGATATTATATTTTGTGGAAATGACTCTTTATGCAAGAACTTTGGAAATGAAATGAGAAAAGAATTTGAGATGTCATTAATCGGTGAGATAAAGTATTTTATAGGCTTACAGATACTGCAAATGAAAAATGAGATTTTCATTACCCAATCCAAGTACATAAAGGAAATCTTGAAGAAATTTGGAATGGAGGATTCAAAACCAGTAAGTACTCCTATGACTACCAACTATAAACTATCAAAGAATGATGAATCTGCATCTATTGATGAGACACTCTACCGATCCATGATTGGAAAACTACAATATGTTGTTCACAACAGACCATATATAGCACATGCAATGGGTATTGTTGCAAGATTCTTTGCAGATCCTAAGGAAATACTCATGACAACAATCAAAAGATTTTTTAGATACTTAAAAGGCACTGAAGAGTATGGCTTAGTATATCAAAAAGGAAATGATTTTGATTTAAAATTTTATACTGATGCTGATTGGGCAGGCAACATTGATGACAGGAAAAGCACAAGTGGAGGAGCTTTCTTTTTAGAAGAAAGACTAGTGAGTTGGCTTAGCAAGAAACAAGGATGTGTTTCTCAGTCAACAGCCAAAGCTGAATACGTTGCTGCAGCACTGAATTGTACCAACATTGCATGGATCAAACAACTATTGGAAGGTATAAATGAGAAAGTTACTGAGCCAGTAACTATATTCTATGACAATACTAGTGCCATTAATATTTCAAAGAATCCTATTATGCACTCTAAGACAAAGCACATATCTATCAAATATCATTATCTTAGAGAAGAAGCTCAAGAGAAGAAAGTGGTGTTGGAATATGTTAGCACAAAGGAGAAAATAGCAGATATCTTCACCAAGCAACTACCAAAGGACACTTTTGAACATCTCAGAAGTAAGTTAGGGGTCCTACCCCTATCTTCTACTCACTGATCAAGTTCGGTGAAAGCATCAATTCAATGACTCTATTGAATATCTTTTGGGGAGTTGATGCTGGAGTGATACACTTTAGAATGTTTTCTAAAAGTGTACTGGAAGTAATACTGGAATAATACAGAGAATGTTACAGGAAACAAGAATTGAAGACAAATGCTCTAACCGAGACTCAGTTGATACACAACGGCAGGAAATAACTTCTTACATAAACAAATTATGTTTTAGTTCTTTTCTTTTTTGACATTGTTTTCAAAGGGGGAGAAGACCTACCAAAGGGAGAGAAGACTAAGAATATATGGGAGAAGATTGAGAAAAGACTACAGACTGAAAATAGAAGAGAAGTCTAATAAATGGGGGAGAGCATTTCAAGCATTTCAGAATTACAGCAATCCGAATCTTTTAAAGGTCAAATCAATTGGGTTTGCCATCAATGCCAAAGGGGGAGATTGTTGGCAATATTACATTATTACAGACAATGAAAGATTATTGACATTTCAATAAGGACATTGAGAAGGTTGTTGATGATTATGGACATAACTGATTAAAGATGTTTTACTATCTTGATATTATTATTTTGCCATTGATGTCAAGAAATTGATTTTCTAATTTAGTATGATGTTGCCATATCTTGAGAAGTATGATATGAATATTATAAAGAAGTCATTAAAGACACAGGAAAGAATATGATGAATAAGGGGATAAGTTATTCAATGGGCAACTACTACCGAGTCAGACAATGATGAGATCTTGATGTTTTAGATTGTTTTAACACCATACATATGTTGTAAAATGTAAAGGTTAATACTATACTATGTTATCAGGCAAAGAACCTAGTCAGTAAACCTTAAAGAACCTAGTCGGTAAACCCTAAGGTTATCGCTGTCAGTTAATGAAGGCAGAATGTCTACCGAGTGAAGTTTAGTATTCACCGAGTTACAACCGAGCTATAACAGAATGCATTAAATGTTTACATGTGATATTTAATGAAAGAAGCTGATGAGCTGGAGTGGATCAATGATTGGTAAGCCATGGAAGAAGTTTGTTAACGAATCTAAGGCAATGGAAAGTCGACATGAAGATCTACAGCTCAGAATGAACCGCGTTACCCTAACACAAGTTCCAAGGTGAATATGCAAGTTCCAAGGTGGGGTAAAACATTTTCAGATTGAAAGATACATTGAACCTGGACAAGATTGAAGATCTGATGGCTATGATTGATCATGGGAAATGTGATCAAGGAGATTAAGTGGTTAGAAGATTGTTTATAAATAGGAAACTGTTGATAAATAATGAATGCGGGCAAGTGTATGCACAGGGATGCTACATAGTGATTATCGAGCACATAAGCTTGAAAACCTGTTAGAATAATAGAGTATTGATGCCTAACAGATAGACAAGATTAGTTCTATGTCTAGATTGTATTGAACAAATAGGAATCTGCTTTAGCATTTTAGATGTGAAGTTGCAGATAGATTTTTATTACTGTTATTTTGTGAAAGTGAAAGAAAATCTCTTAACCAAGTGGACTTAACAGTCTTATATGTAAATCCTCTAGCAAGGTGACATTCTGATTGAGTGTTTTGAAATCCTTTGACAAGGTCACTTCTAACAAAGTGAAGATCCTAACAGATCTGAGGGAAATCCCTTAACCGGGTCACATCTAGAAATGTGTTTGTAATCTTTAACAAGATTTTCTTTTAACCGAGCATACTCTAGAAGAGTATATTTCTTGGTGGGTCCGAAATCCCATAGTAGTTTTTCCCTATTTGGGTTTCCACGTTAAATCTGGTGTTATGAGGTTTATATTGTTCATATGCTTTTGAGTTTGCATGTTTGACAACTTTTAGTTATATGACTGATATATATGTTACCGAGGTTGAATCTGATGGTTTATGGATGATTAAGTTTGTATGATTCACCCCCCCCTCTCATCTTGTTGGCTATTAGATCTATACTTATATTAAGTATCAGAACTATCATAAACTAGAAATTATTTATCTACAATATTATTGGATAATTTTTTTTGGTGTTATAGGAGCAAAATTATATGACTAATTGATTTTATAGGCTTTTTTTTAGATTTCTTTATCTTTAAAAATTAAATGTCTATTTTAAATAATGTTTTTAATTTTTTTATTTATAATCTTGTAAATAAATTAATTTTTTTGTAAATATATATAAATTATAATAAAAAAATTGTTTTTGAAAATATAGGTAATAAAATTGATTAACTATTGTATAGTTAATTGATTCACACCATTTAAATAAAATAAAATAAAAATTTAAATAAATAATTAAACTATTTCATTACAAGCATTACACAACAAATATTTCTATTAAAGAAAATAAAGCCAAGTATGTATCTTTTATAATTATAATTTTGTATAATTTTTTTTGAAATCATAATTTTATTTTTTATTTTTTATTTTTTTTATCGATAAGGGGTCAAAGTTGTTTAACTCTTTTGATTGGAGCTATAAACCAGTGAGGTGACATTTTTGAGGGACCTCATCCTCAAAGATTTTTTTTGCCATTGCACACACATGGTATTTTCACCTTATCAATCTATTGCACGTGCATGACAACTCACCCTTATAACTCCTCTAACTCATACATGTGAAACCATATCTCTCCATCATTGCGTGCAAGCATCACCTTATCTTTGCATCACCTATGTGCAGGTGTCTCCATATCCCTCCACGATGCTACCAGTGGCTCCTTCCATGCCAACAACCTCTTATCTCTCTATTTTGCTAGGCATTTCTTCCTGGCATCAACTTATCTCTTTGACAAGAACTCTATCCCTTATCACTCCATTGTGGCAACCTTCTCCACCTCTCCCCCTTATCTCTCCATCGCATGCCTGCTCTCTATCCCCGATCATAGTTTCCTTGTCACTCCAACATGCGTCTCCTCATCGCTCTGCCAAACTCCTTATCACTCCAATTTGATTCCTCTGCTTGCCTTCTTCTGTTCTCTACTACAGTAACATAATGCCTCCCTACCACCTAGCCACATCAAGGGAACTACCAAGCATCCTGTCTACCGTGGAAGCCAACATAGACACCATCCGCCTTGTAGTGGCCACTCCAACCTTTCTTTTTGAGTATTTCACTTTCTCCTACGGGATGAGGCATGAGTTTTGAACTCATGATTTCCCTACCAATAGGGCTCGTGACATACCATCATGCTGTGAGATCATCTCCATCATTCCTAGGGTAAAACCAATCATATGAGACAAATAATCAATGAAGGGAATTCATCACCCTAATAAACAACCTCAATGTCAAAACCACATGGTTTGATTGAACACAAGAAAAAAATAATACCACAATCCCCAAATCGAACATATCGATAAAATTACAACCCAAAAGCTCATGACATCAAGTTTACAACCTCTCCTATGAGCATCTACCACACTAGGCTAGATACAAAATTACACCCTAAGGAATTCTATAATTAATTTCAGCCAAGCAATGACATAAGACAATAGGGTGAAATGTGACTAAAATACAACAATTGTGAACACCCCAAAGAATTCCTAGTATATTAACCTTAACAATTTAAGGGGGTTGATCCTAATGTTTGATATTTAATGCCACTCTAAAACCAACTTCCTAAACATTAATGTCTTAAAGGTATGCATGTTATTAATTTAAGTAAGAAAACCATTAACAATATTACGACAACTAAAACAATTTATATAAAGAATTAATTTACTAAAATATGTAATTTCATATAAAAAATACTAACATAAATGGAAAAAATAATCTAAGGTTCAATTAATGCATTTAATTAATAATTCAAGTGTTTTTACTCATTATTACTCTATATATACCACTTCTAAAATACAAATGTAAGAGGTAACTTAAAATTTAAATTCCCTTATTTTACACTAATTACTCAACTGTACTATCTAACTTCTTTACAACATATCTAATTCTCATTAAATTATTTGCTAACCCCAAATACATTTTCACCTAGGTAAACTAAATAACCTACAAATTAATCCCACAACAAAGATCATTCTTAGAGGTTTTTTTTTTTAACCCGATTAAACTTTTAATTACATTCAAAGAAAAACTAGTAAATTAATACACCATAATAATAATCAAAATAAATGAATATTCAAATCACATTATGGTTCTACAAAACAAGGAGGAAGAAGCTACTAGTAATTATAGAAAGAAAGAAATTATTCCAGCATAAAAGTTCAAGACAACAATACACGGTTCCAGACAAATGTATATAATATGGCATTACCATAGTATTATGGTAATGTTCATATATCAATGTATATAAGATAAGCAAAATACTTGCACAAGAGGCAACCCCCACAACATAAAACTCCCCCCAGAGAATAAGATGAGATAATAATAAAGGACCAAACTTTACTCATAAAACAACAAACCCTAAAATATAAATTAACCTCCAAATCATATCACAATTTCAAAGAAATATTAATGTATCCAATTAATGTAATGACCACCAAAATACCCAAGAGAAATACACTAGCTAACATGCAAATAGAGATTCCCTCTACCTATTTGGGGCTTCCTCTGTGTCTCAAGCCTAAGGATTCCTTTTGGAACAAGCTAATTGACAGAATCAACTTGAAACTTGCTGGCTGGAAAGGGGCTGTCCTAAGTCAAGTTGGAAAAATCACTCTGCTCAAAGCCACTCTCCAAAATCTTCTTGTGTATGCTCTTAGCTTGTTCAAAATCCCCTCAAAGTTTGCGGAAGCCATTGAAAAAATCCAAAATAAGTTCCTTTGGTCGGGAGTGGAAGCTAAAAGCAGAATCCCCCTTATTGCCTGGAATAAAATTTGCTCCCTTAAGGCCTCTGGTGGGCTGGGCATAAGGAACATTGGTACTATGAATAAAGCTTTACTAGCCAAACAAATATGGAGATTCAAAGGAGAATAAAGAGAATGGAACTCTATCTGGAAAAACAAATATCTCTAAATGCAACCTTCTGAGGAAGAATTCTTTGACAACTCTTTTAATGTTGAAGGATCTGCCATATGGAATGCTGTGCAATCAGCTAAAAGCTGGGCTGCTGCTGGCTGAACTTGGAACCTTGGAGATGGGAGGAGAATAAGATTTTGGGAAGATAAATGGATCCTGGATAAACCTTTGGAGGAAATCCCAATCATTAAAGATTGAAAAGACCGATTCAAAAGAAGGTATGGAGAAATGGTAAGAGACTACTGGAGAAATGGGAAATGGATTGACTTTAGCCAGCAGTGTCTGGGACTCAAGTTCCTTCAAATAGCTCTCTCTGCCAAAATCCCTAGAGACAACAAAGATGACAGATTGATATGGAGGGAAACTTTGGATGGGAAATACTCTGTTTCCTCTGCAGTGGCTATTCACAGTGCCCCGGTGGAAGAAATTCCCATCTGGGCTAAAGTCTGGAACAAGAAGTTGGTTCCTAAGGTCAATATCTTCTTCTGGATTTTCATCCAAAATAAGGTATTAACCCTTGACAATCTTCACAAAAGAGGTATTACTTTTCCTAACATGTGTTCTCTTTGCTGCAGAGAAGAAGAGACAACTTGCCATATTCTCAATCAATGTACTTTTAGCCAAGATATCTGGAAAATCATCCTCTCCAGATGGAACCTGAGTTGGGTCTTCCCGAACTCTCTTGGTGACACCTGGCTTCAATGGCATTGCCCTAATTCTAATCCTAAAATTGTAGAGACTTGGAAACTTACTCTGTCGATTGTTATCTAGAATATCTAGAAAGAGTGCCACAACATGATTTTTAGGGATAAAAGGGCTTTTCCTGAAGTGGTTGCAGATAAAATCTTTAGGAGTATCTTTGAAAGCCTCTACTACACTGATCAGGGACCAGCTGCTAAAGATGATTTTAAAGACAAGTGGAACCTTTCTACTACTACCACCAGCAAGGAGACTGGAAGAGAAGGTCTAGTTTGGTGTTTACCCCCGCAGGGATGGATTAAGGCTAACTTTGATGGGGCCTCTAAAGGGAATCTAGGTAAAGCTGGATATGGGGGCATTGTCAGGAATTTTGTGGGAAGTTGTCTCAAGGCGGTGGTTGGTCCTCTAGGGAATCAAACTAGCCATTTTGCTAAAGCCTTTGCAGCCTTGAATACCTTAATTATTGCCAAAAGGCTAAATTATGATAAAATATGGCTTGAGGGAGATTCACTCAATATCATAAAGTGCCTAAAGGGGGAATTGGAGCCTTCCTGGTCTACTGAAAATATCATCATGAAAGCTAGGGAGATCATTGCCAGTTTCAAAGAAATCATTATTCAACATGCCTTCAGAGATCAAAACAGCGTGGCAGATTGCTTAGCGAACACTAGAGTTAACTCTGACTCCCAAATGGTTTGGCATGAGGAGGATCTCAATTTAAATATCAAAGAGTTCATCAGAAAGGATCGTTATACGGGGAGAGAAGGAAAATTTAATCATGACAAGTAAAAAGCATCATTTATGCCTTGCTGGAAAGGCCATCATTACATGGCACCACGACAGATCCTCTATTATTTCTAATAAAGTGTCGCACACTTTGTGGGTTACCCAGCTCAAAAACTTTAGCAACATCAAAAAAGAAGGTGATAACTTGCAGAGAAACAGAGCAAACAACCCATATCTGAAGATGGGAGGAGACCTAAGGCGGGAAGAACCAGACAATACGTCGACCTAGAAAGCGATGCCTAAAGTCTGGGCAAAATTGGAGAAGGGCTCTCTTACCAGATTCATGGAGAAACTTGAGGACTATGATAAAGGTAGGGTTAACTTAGCCGTTTCCAAGATTTCCGAAAACTGGTCTAATGGCTCTTTTAAACTTTATGGTGTTAAGTTTAAGTTGCATGCTAGGCTCATTTCCACTGTGACCAGAATGCCGCACTTTGGGCTTAATTTCTTTTGAGACCTCGAGGTCTCCAACAATGCGGTTAACCTATTCCCGCGAAAAGACAAAGAGAGAGCTAAAATTGGCAAGGCTACTGGGGGCTACTACAAAGTTGCAAACATCAAGAAGTTGTGGGGCTGGGTTCTAAACACAATTATGGAGTACATCACGGTTGAAGGCCGTTTTTCCAGGGCCCACACCTACCACTTCGTGCTCTTAAACCATTTTAGACACGACAAAAAGGTGTCCCTGCCATACTACCTCTTTCGGTCCCTCTCCAGGTCCCTCAACAAACACAAGACTAACCCTTCCAGCTCGATTCTCCACTGCGGGCTTTTGCTGCTCATCTATGAGCATTGCAAAACCCTCACCCTACTGGAGAATAAGAGGATTTCCGCCTCTTCAGGCAAGAGAAAGATGGAAAAGGGAGAAACTAGCAAGGAGAAGGCATGCTCCAGCAAAAAAAGGAAAAGCATCCCTGGGTTGGAAACAGAGGACATTGTCAAGGAAAGCAGTGGTATGGAGACGGACGACTCCAACGGTGAAGATAGCTGGAAAGATGAGGAGCTGGGAAATGAGGAAGAAAGCGACAATAATGAGCCTAGTCAAGAAAGCCCTACCCTCAGCAATCACCCTAGTAAGGACAACAACCATCTGATGGAAGAAGCGGAACCCAAGGATAATGAGGAAACCAGAGGGAACTCCGAGAAGGAAATGAACAAAGACTCTGAGAAGGACTTGACTGAGGATAGGGATAGTGAGGTCAAGGAAAATGCTAGTAAAGGGCTTATCTTGGATAACCTCAAGAAGCTCTCTGAGGCCAGAATGGATTTCGATAGATGGACCTACGAGACCCCGAAAAACCTAGACAAGAAAGGGATTAAAATGATGAAAAGAGGGAGGATGAAAATAGAGAGCAGATTAATTGGAAGCAGGAATTGGAGAATAAGGTAAAATCCCTGGAAGAGGGAAAAGAAGTGATGAAAAATCTGATGGGAGTTATCCCAAGTATCCTCTCTGCTATCATCAAAAACCTGGAGGACATCGCCAAGGTCGTTGATCACACCTGCACTCTTAAACCGGTCATAGATCTTGACCTGGAAGAAGAGACCATCTAGACTGGAAGTGGTGATGCTAATCCGGTGGGCGGTACTGCGAAGAGAACCAGGGCCAGTATCAAGAAAGCTATGGCTGCCTCAGTAAAGGATCCCCCCAACTTCAAAGACAACATCAAAGAGCTATATGATATCAACAACACCCTGGCTAAAGCCCTGGAAAAAATCTGAATGTTGGAAGGCTTGCTGGCTTTTTGGGACTTTTTTGGGTTTTCTTCGGTTTCCGCTAGTTTTTTTGTGGTTTCTGTTCTTTTCTGTCTCTTGTAGCTTTGCTGTTTAAGTTCTGCTTGTAAAGGGTTTCGGGGCCCCTTCAAAACCCGCTTTTTCCTTAATCAAAAACATGCAAATAAAGATAATTTTTTTAAAAATATCTACTAATGCAACATAATCAACTAACTACTAATATGCATCTAACATCCATTAACATGATAAACAATTACCCATCATGAACATTATGAACCAATTATGATACACAAGTGGAAATATAGCACAATATAACATCTATCTTCCCTAGGGTATCTCAACATCATGACTTACACTACTAATCATAATCAACAACATCATAATTACAACTAATCTAATACACAATACTTCTATTATTAATGATACTTTCCATGCACATATGCAAGACCATTTCTAATCTATCTATCATACATGTGATATTCATTAATGCAACTACCAATTAACCCCATTAGGTTCATTTTAAAACACCATTACCAAATGTTCCTAATTCCAATCGTTTACTCATAATCTATTACCAATACTAATTACCACGTTATTAATCCATTCCTTAAACTATAATAGACATACATACAACACTAAATGCATAACCATAAAGCCAATTCCATTTTATTTCCATTAATGAATCAATCACAAGATACAAATGATGCATCGATATGTCCACTACTATACCATATACTACATACTATCCAATTACATCAAGGATAATAGCTCTCAATCTCAAATATAATTACATCATAAGTCTAATACATACATATGCCATGTAAATCATATACATAAATCAGCTACAAGTATCCATCCATAGCTGAGAAGATAAGAGATCCACATCCACACAATAGTATCCAATGAAGAACATCCCAATGGAAGAAGGTATCAAACCACCCGAACATGTGGAACCATAAAGAATGACCCCCCGTGCTCGGAGATGACTCAAGATCCCACACACACTCTAGATCTAGGCTAACACCTAACAACCAAAGGATAACACTCCACACACAACGTGGCTAAAAAAAGGCTCAACGAATTCTAAGATTTCCAACATAAAATCTCCAATCATAAATCCTCCAGAGGCAACACATCAAAACATGACACAAGGAACTAGGACCTACATGTAGGGAAATAGTGTAATCACATGCAACAAATGGGAACCTGGGCACCTGTCTTGACCATACTTGGGTACCTATCTTGGCCATCCTAGATGCATATGTGGAGACATCTAAACCTCTATGGAGTAAAGGAGATTAGCTTACCTAGATTTCCAAGGCCTTCCCAATCCTATCCCAGATCACTATCACTAGGCAAGACAGAGAGGCCACCAAAACCAATTTCTTATCTTATTAAGGTGAACTATTCAACCCCAAACCCCAAGAATTATTAATTAAGTTATCACTTGATTACAAGTCAAACTCCCAATGAGATATTTTGGCGATCTAGACTCCGGTTAACCTGGCTATCTACTCCATGCAATCCCAGTCACTCACTTGGAAGCCCACTCTCCCCTAGCATTCACCTAGACCTTAAGGTAATAACATATCATAAAATATCATAACATGACCAAGGGCTCTCAACAAGTCAATACCTAGTAAACCAAGGTTTCAAATCAACGAATAACATCATATGCAAAATAACAACCTCTTAGACAATAAGCAAAAATCTATCTTATACAAATATAACCAATGATCCTGGCTACATACAAGCCAAATATAATCCAAAACACTCAATAATTCATCCTAGAACATCTCAGGAATAAAAAACAGCCTCTAGGTATTCGAAAACTAAAACAAAAAACTTAGAAAATCCCCAAAACTGACACATAAGGCAAAATAACCAAATCAACGCATATACCCTACAGAGCAACGCTTTTACAATACCCTGCAACACCTTTGCTAATTATTTCAGTGCCTTTGACAAGAAATGTGGTTCTTTTGATGGGTTATACAGTTCTTCCATCCAATGTTTTAGCACTTACAAAAGGGTTTAGCGCATTTGTTAAATCCGACATTGCATATAATAAACAATGTAGCGCTTTTGCTGAAAATAACAACGCTTTCATTAAAAACATTAGTGCTTCCTTCGATTTAGCACATTCACTCAGAACCAACAGAAAAAACTAACTTGTGATCAATCCTAAAGGCTCTGATCAACTTCAAAAATACAGTCAAAAGAGACACAATTGACTCTGGAAATCAAATGACAAGGCTAATATTCAATACCATCAAAAAAGCTTTCATCGGGATTAAATCCACAACATATAGTACAATCACAGAGAGCCTCTCATGAAAAAAATAATACAAATCAAAATTCCCCAATACCAATATTTATTTTCAAAGCATAATATTAATCCAATGCTTTCAAATCTACCCAGCCCAAAACAACCATCACAGACACTCTGCAGACAATCTTTGAAAACCAAATGCAAATAACACAGGATAAAATCTCTAACCTGGAAAAAATAGAAGTTATGGCCAAAATAAATTTGATGAAGAGCAATTTTATTTTCCATCCAAGCCAAACAGTCTCCAAGTCTTACCAAATCCAACTCTAAAGCCATAATCGAATATGCAAAAAAACCTTCCCGGAGGCCAACCCGAGTGAATGCACAAGAAATCCATTAAATAGAAAATCAAAGGCAAACTATATGAAAATGTTAGCCAAACACAATAATAGAATTAAATATATTTCATACCAACCATTCTCAAAAACCAAGGTAGGAAAAATAAAATACTATTTACTTAACTTACCCAATAATTCAGCTAATAGAATAATTGTTGGAATCCAAGAACACTGAGAGGGGGGGGGGGGGGGGGGGGGGTGAATCAATGTTCTACCAGTTAAGTAAAATTTAATTCCTTGAGATAATTTACCAATTAACAACTGATATGCATATAAACAAAATATAATGAAGAACAAAGTAACCACAAAGATCAACACCATAACACCATAGATTTATACGTGGAAAACCTCAAAGAGGAAAAACCACAGTGGGATTTGTGGCCCACAATATCTATCCACTGGCTAGCTGAATAAATATTACATAAGAAGGGGGCCTACACATGCAAGAAGGCACACTACCTAGAGAGCACTACTCATGACAAAGGAGCCTCATTGACTACAGATGTAAAGTACTGAATTACAAACAAAATTTTGAACTCTGAGTGTGCATCAAATATGCTGGATGAGTTTCGGTTTAAGTACAAACTGTACTGGTTATCACTATCTCCTTCTTTACTGGTAACTTTGTTCACTTGCCAATCATCTCCACAAATAACCAAGACAGACAACAAATTATTACATTCATATTATATCGATCAATATCTTGCTCACGTAATATCACATAACCTATCACACCTATATTCAAAATTGACCTAGCCGGACTGACTTATATACCCTTTACATACATAAACATGAATGCCTTATGTCAGCTTACAATCATATTATAAAAGATAAATACATGTCGTCCTAGACAAAAATATAAACATTAATCTTCGTGACCATTGCCACTAAAACCTTTGCCAGATCAATCTTCTATGTCGGCCTCCAAATATTAGTTCCTAGTTTACCGGTTTCCCTTGCTTGCCTATTTCCTTGTATACTGGATGTTAAACCTTGAATATCAGAGGATACCAGATAAGTATCCAACTGAAAATGATGTTTGTTGCCATCAATGACAACACCATAAGTCCAGATGAGTGTCAATTTCCAACAATCTCCCCCTTTGGCATTGAAGGCAACACTCATGTGAAAAATAGATCAATGAAGTGTTGTTTCGGTTCTTGTCTATAGACTTCCCAAAACTGATCTCACAAAGCTGCTTCCCCTGAGCTATACATTACTTCTTATGTTCCTTAATATTTTTCACATCCAACCTCTCCCTGTTTGATAGCAATGCCAAAGCCGAGGCAAATAAATGAAAGAATCAAATTTGTGTTTAGCGGATCTAGATGTACTTGAATATATCCAAGTAGGCACCCTTCAAAAAGGCCAAATAAGTGTCCTGACCAGATTTTAAAGTTCCCAAAATTGATACAAAACCATTTAGAATGTAAGCGTGCAATTCTTCTTTTGTTAATGTTGCTAGTGTGGGCATATTTATCTGTTCCATACTTTCCCACTTATGAAGTAACAAAGTATTAAGCCGAGGACTTACTAAGCCTCTCAATTCTATGGCCCGCTGGATTAACTTGTCCTTGTCCTTCTCCAAGGGTGAAATTTCTGACTCTAAAAGAAAAATATGACCACCAATAGTGCTGGTCAGCGACTCAGTACCATCAAAACTGACTACAAGTTGTTCTATCTTGTCCTTATCCTCCTTAGTTTTATTGTCCAGGTCTGCTGTTAGTTTTCTTGTGTTAGTGAAAGATCGATATATACGACTATATTGGTGAAGTTCTTCATCAATCCTTGTTATTTCTTCTATTAGCTTACCTTTTTCTGATGTGATCATATTATCACAAGTGACCTTCCTACCTGCATTGTATCTTTCCACCAACTGTTAGTTTGACACTTGTTGAAGAGTTTTGTACTCTTTTTCAATGTGCTCAGTCAAACCTTTAAGCTTACCGGAGGGACTAGTTGCCTGATTAATCTTGTGTTTTAGTGCAAGCTGTTGTAGGACTAGAATGGCTTGCTCAATCACCTTCTTATCCTCAGATCCTTCCTTCATTAACTTCTGAGTTGCAACAAACATTAACTCAAAACTGCTCAACTGCTCTATGTTCTTTTCTCCAAAATGCCTAACGTCTACTTGACCAGATGTGTCAAGTGCCAACAATGAGTGACCAACAACTGATGAGGGTGTCGATACCTTGACTTCAATCTATTTTGTTCCTTTCTGATTCTCTTCTATCTTCTCCTCAGCACCAATGGCTTCGCCACTTGGTGCAAATATATCTTCTGCCATTACATCAATAACTAGAGGAAAATTGTCCTTGATATTTTCCGGTTTATTTTCCTCCATATCCTGTACATTTGTGACTACCAAAGGAATATCCTCAGTTATTTGCTTATCTAAAACCAATAGATCTCCACCTAATATACCTTCCTTCTAGCATCAACCGAGATGTCTAGAATGTCAGGCTTAGGAGGAATATCCGGTGATGTAAAGAATCCTGGATTATCAACAAAGAATTGTACCCATGCCTCATGAGTCTCCTTAACTATTTAATATTCACTCTTCCTACCATTAAGCTGATATGACTATTTTTACACTAGAAAATTATTTTTTTAGCAAATTCAAGACATTGCTGCATCTCTTCTCCAGTTATTGCACCACAAACAGTAAATAGTTCCTGAATCTTTATATGTTTATCTTCCTCAAGTGCAGATAGTATCCTATCATCTAATTTATTATATAACTCTACCAGAATTTGTTGTTCAATCTCAAGTAAGGCCTTCTTATATATATGTAGGTATAACAAAACTACTTCCTCAATTTCCTTTTGCTCAACATCATCCATATTTTATTAGTAGTATTGTAAATTACTCAAAATTGCATCCTTAGTAATTTTTTCTACCAATTCATCTACAAATAAAGGAGGGGTAACTTTAACAAGAGACAAATCCAATTCAAATTTCTTCTTCTTACCAGGAGTGGGAGCTATCTCTTTCACTGGTTTCCTCTTCTTTGTAGGCTTCCTCTCCTTCAAAGATTGATTGTGAGCAACCAGAGGGGTGACCTTGGTTTTCTACTATTTTCTTTCCCTAGGCTTCTTCCTCTGAATCCTCATGTAAATCTTGGGTATCTTAGGAGGCTCATCTTCAGTCTCAGATCCAGAAGCAATAGGGGGAATAAATGTTTCTGGTTTCTTTCTTTGCATTACACCTTTTTCCGGTTGCTTCTACCGGTGAGGCCTGAACTGCTGTCGGAGGAGATGACTCTGCCAGTCCAATAATCTGTTTGATCTCAGTAAACATTTTCTCAACAACCTATCCTACCTTCTTTATCTAACTTTCCCTCTTCTTCTTACTGAATCCAATTTGTACCTCCAATTCCTTCTGTTTAGCTATCCTAAAAGTCTTCTTTGACTCACCTATCGGGTCATCTATAAGCATCTTTGCATATAGATCCAAGATCTCTACATCAACTTTGTAGCCCATCTCAATTATCAATACCTTTCTAGGATGCACTGCTTCCATTAAAATTTCATCTTTCTTAACCATAAAGCAGATCTCAGTAGAGTACTTATCAAGAATGTGCTTAGGCACTCTTTCCCTTTGTTTCATTGTCTTCTGAAAAGCCTTAAAATAACCCCATAAAAAGTTGTCCCTGTCCTGACCTATGCTTCTTAAGGAATTCTTGATTTGCTTCCCTACCGGAATGTCAAAGGCCCAATGCCTTTTATCGGATCCAAGGGTCTCATTAAGAAAGAAAAGAATCAAACAAACAACAAGATTACCATACTAAAATACACCTTTCTTTTCTCCCTTAATCTTCCCTAGATTCAAAATTAACTCATCACACATCCACTGGCATAGATCATATTTCTCATTCTCCTTAACCATCTTATGTGCACAGTAGATACAAGAACTAGAGATAGAGTTCAACCGATTAGATAGAGTTACATTATATCCAATGATCATACTGGCAAATTGCAATGCCTTTTACCTAATAGTGCTTATCCTCATTGACCGGTTGTCGAAAGTGGCATTGGTTAATTTATTGACTTCAATGTTTGAAATTTTCTTCTTTCCTAGTGTCTGTCTAGCCTGGGACAAATCGATGATTACACAAATAACCTCCTTAGTGATATTGTAAGGCTGGTATAGCCATATGAATTTTCCATGGACATGACTCAACACATACCAGATTATTTCATCTTCAAACTCAGGCATCTCTAAAATATCAGTGAAACCCTGATCCTTCAGATTTTTGAATTCTGGCTTGATCATGCCATTCTTGTCCAATAATGTTGTCATATACATGGTCTTGATCTTTGATGTTCCTAGTTCCTCCAAGGTGTAGTGAATATATGCCCTGACATCCTCGACATAGAGTACGCCATTGGGAACCCTTGAAAATACACCTACCGAATCATCAACTTTTGCAATTTGGGGATACTTCTTAAAAAATGGGTGTGGACGATCCTTAATGTCAACCACAATAGGGGTTGCCACATCTGCCAGAATGAGAGCATATCTAGAAGACATTACAATTTGAAAAGATAGCTTAAAGACTGAGAAAATACCTCATAGACTTCGCCGGTGAAAACCTTTGAAAATCCGCTTTGAATGTACTAGAATTTGCTTGAAAATTCTCTTAATTGCCTTAGGTCACCTTAAAATCACTCTTCTTTGCTCTGAATGCTTGGTAATGGAAAAATGAATCACTTTAGCCTTTTAACCTGTGGAACCCTAATTCATCATTGACATAAATACATATTGGTATATCATATTGGATCCTAGATCCGTCAAATCTGCACTGGTGAATCTCCAAACAGACTTCTCCAAAGTCTGAAATAGGATTTCAGACCACTACTAGGGGAAATGCAAGATTTGTCATCAATTTTCCTCCCCCTAAGGTTAATGCCTTAATTACCGAATGAGTCTTCTGCCGGTGCAGGAATATTTTGCTCTACTAGTTGAGTAACTGGGGTATTTGCTTCAACTGATTGATCCTCAGACTTTCTAATCCATTTATTCTCATGCTCCTTCCGGATATCATCAACCTTTTATTTTCCCTTCTCATCATTTCCTGCTGATGGGTTCTTGCTTCTGCAAAATGTAGCAATATGTCCTATTTTGTTGCATGCATAACAAGTGACATTGTTTTTCCAAATTGCCTTGTTGTAACCTTGATCATTTCCTGACCTACATTGATTAGCCATATGCCCAAACTTTCCACATGCATGCCATATCACATTCATTCTACAATCTCTTATCCTATGACCATACTTCTTGCAATTTGAACACTGACGGGGAATTGAATTATTATTCTAATTTCCTCTATTTTTGCATTGACTTGCTCTATGACCAAACTTATTGCAAACAAAGCATCTACCATTAAATTAATGTGCATTGGGTTGTCTTACCGATGATCTCTGATTCTGGTTGTCTGGTGGATTCTCCTTATTTTCTTTCTCCATGCTCAAATCCAAGACCTCTAGTGTCTCCAGAGTCTCTTTGATTCTTCAATAATTCATCAAGCTTTGTAGAATTGACCCTGAAGTTTTCTTTGTATTCATTTGCAACATCTAGATCACTTCTTAGGACTATTACCATTCTCTCCAACTCTTGCTCATTATTCTGTGATTGCACCAATTCAGTTCTCAACACATCATTCTCATGCACCAACTTAATGCATTCCTCAAATCTATCTTTCAGAGATATGACAAGATTCTCTTCATTCTTCTTCTGGTCTTCAATCTCCTTGGATATCCTCATGGTTATGGATTGCATCTAATTCTTCATAATATTATTCTCCCGAATCAGCTTCTGACATAGTTCCTTAAGGGTATTCTTTTCTTCATCATCCTGATTTTGTAAGAGTTCCTTCCTATTAGCTTGAACAGATAATAACCTCTCCTGCAGGGTAATGATGAATTCTTTTGCAGAGTTCAACTCATCTTGCAGCTTCAAGTTATTCAACCTTTTAGAATCATAGTTTTCATGTTGAACACAATGTACCACTGAGAGGGGGGGGTAAATCAGTGGTTCCTAATCTTTTCCCTTTTTAAAGCAACCTCATAATACTGATTGTTATCCTAAGCTCTAAACAATCAAACCGGAAAGACAAAAGAGAATATCAAAAGGGACAATCACACAAATGCAACCCACAACACCAAATATATGAGGAAAACCCAATATGCAAAAAACCTCAGTGAGAAATGCTGTTGGAGACTATTGCTCCAATCTAGCCTCACAAAAAAAACATTGAATTACAAAGATTTAGGGCACCAACCCAAGGAGCACCAAGCTCCAACTTGGTGATGTATATTGAAATACAATTTTGATATAGGGCAAGTGCAAGGTAATGAGTCACAAATTCGCGGAAGTCTGCGTGTTGGAAAATTTGCTCTTATAAACGGGGGCTCGTTTTCAAAAAACGGGGGCCCGTTTGTGCTTCGGGCTCCCGAGCCGAAAGGTAACGGGGGTTCGAAGCAAAAAAAATGGGCCCCCGTTTTGTTCTAAAACGGGGGCCCACTTTTAAACAAAACGGGGGCCCATTTTTTAGAAACGGGGGCCCGTTTTTAAAAATAGGGGCCCGTTTCTAAAAAACGGGCCCCCGTTTTGTTTAAAAGCGGGCCCCCGTTTCTAAATGGCATTTTTCCTTTTTTTTCCACAAGCCGCCCTTGTTTGAAAACGGGGGCTCGTTTTGTGGAAGTTGACTCCACAACCTGCCACTTGGCTCGGGATTAGGCCCAGGATAGGCCTGGGATGGCCACACCTGAGACATGGACCTGCAAATTCAAATCTCCATGAATGAAAGCACAAATATGAACTTCAGAAATAGTTTACATGCCTCTAATCAGAGAATTTTTATACGAAATTAAAACCCATTTTAGATTATACTGTCTATATTCTAAATATGTAAATTTATTTAAAAATTGATTATTTTAACTATTTTTCATTTAATTTATACTAAATTGGGTCCATAAATTTGAAATATTAACTAATTTTGTTAATTTAATAACTTTTTTATTTTAAAGAATTTTGGAAAAAAAATTATATGTCATCAATCTAAACAAAATTCTTTTGTATTTAAAAAAAATAAAAATAAAAAAATGTTAAGTTTACATCAAATTATGTGGGTCGTACATGTCAATTTTTTAAAAAGATAATTACGGCCATTAAAAAATTAATTAAAAAAAAAATATTAGAAAAAAAAATATAGAAAAATATGCTCATCAATCTTCAGTGTGTTACAAACCATTTCCCAAAACGGTTTGAGAAAATGATTTTAATTGTGTCAAAAAGTGTGGGTCGTACACATGCATGGTATGGTCCTGAAATAGGCATTTTTAAAACATAGTTTTCAGAACTCCATTTAAAAAGTTATTTTGTATTATGTGGGTATTAAAATAAATTATATATTTGGAAAGTACACTCAGAGGGCTATCTTTTATATTACTGACTTTTTCCAAGATTCAATCTCTAAGTGTTTCAAAATTTAATCTCAAATGAGACAAAATCTGAAAATCAGGGAAAACACTTCCACTTTTTGGCCAAAAAGTGGACTCATCTTCTTGCACTGACCCTATAGTTATAGCTTCTTGTTTCAAATGAGTTCTACAACTCTTGACCAAATAGGTATCTACCGGTTAACAGTCTTCTTCTTCTTCTTTATCGAATCCCACACTATCGATTAATAGATTTCTCTCTCTACTTCTTGGCCTCTCTTCTCTATTTCTCACAACCTCTCAACACACTGCATCACACTAGGATGCCTTCTTGATCAATCACACCTCACCAGTTAGCTCAACTGTTAGACCTGCTACAGTTTATCGAAACTAAATCCCAACCTGTTAAACTCTCTCACTGGTTTGCTTGCACACTCACTCGACAAATTTCTTAGAATAAATTCTAAGGGAGTTGATCCTTCTCTACACTCAAGCTCTTTTCACTCTTCTTCTTCTCCTCAAGCATAAATCGTTTCTATTTCGAGCTCATCTATTTATCATCGTGGATTCCTGCCAAGAACACATTCAAACATTGTCGTGTTAGGTTTGACCTTCTCCAACTCGATTTGAATCCAATTTTATTTGATATGATTTTCTAGGGATAAGATCTTCATGACATCGATCAATCACCAGTAAGGCTTCACATTCCAATGTGTGTTTTCTAAATCTGGAGGTCTGCACCATGCTTTTTTTCTTTTCTCTATGATTCATCTTTAATGGATTTGTTGTTCCCTTCACCAAATGGGTACGAGGATCAAATCTTGATGCAGGATCATTTTAGTCACCTTGCCAGTTTGCCTTCCTTGAGCCGCAATCCTCTGACATCCTCTGTGACTTGCGGGTTCCTCATAAAAGCTGACCTGCTTGCCGATTTGTTATGTCGATGCACACTCCACCAACCTGTGCAATACCTCCACTTGGCACCCAGCTTCCATGCTTGTCAACATCCACCTCTGCTTGGATTCCTATGTTAGTTTGACATTCTTTGTTGATCATGGTAGACTACTGGTTTAGTTCATCTTATCGGTACAACCTTCATCCTAGTTTATGCCTTACCGGTAAGCCTGCTTTACCAATAGATGACACAAGTCATGTGTACTGATAACCTTCCTTCTATCTACTCACTCTCATGTGTATTGCCATCATACCAGTCACCACTTCTTATATACCGGTGACCTTGCTAAACCGGTTGACATCAATGACAACTTAATGCCAATAATGCCAACAATCTCCCCCTTTGGCATTGCTGTCAACTTACTGCAAGACACTTCATACCACTACATTTATCCCCCTTTGACATAATGACAAAGGGTATTGTACACTCCCCCTTTGGCTGCTACCAGTGATTGCAGCCGATATTGAGATGTGATAAGCTTTTTGGGTCACTAACAACCTATGAAATGAGAACAACTGGTGATGCATCTTTAAGTAAAGAGGTAGCATTCAATACCACCCAGAAGGGAAAAGAAGTAGCTACTCATAAAGGATCTAGTGAAGACTCTGATGCTAAGGTCGCAAACTTTGTCAGAAATCTCAAAAGAGGATCCGACAAGTATAAAGGAAGCTACCACTCAAATGTTTCAACTGTAGTAAAGTTGGATAATTTGCTGCAAAATGTCATTATAATGAAACTGATGGAGATGAGTCAAGAGGGATCAGTAGATCTGCTAGCAAAGATAAAGAAAGAAATGTCTACCGACAAGGAAGAAGAGGCTACCAGAATTAGAAAAGCCTCTATGCTACTGAGGATGATGCCACAGATGAAAAAAGTGCATATCTCTTTATGGCACTTGATGAACCAGTTGGTGAAGATGAGGAAGAAGAGGATATTGAGGTTGAAGTGGATTTAGAAGGTGGGATTATAAGTTCTCTTGAGGAACTAAGTAAAACAAGAAGAGAACTCAAGAAGGTCAAGCTTGCTACAGTAGATGAACAAGGTCTCTTGAAAAAATCCCTGGATGAGTCTAGTCAAGTTATATCTGACTTGAAACTATAGTTGGAAGAAACCAAGAGGATATGTGAAGTTACATCCTCTAATTTGATGAAGAAGGAAAAGGAGCATCAACATCTAGAGGCGGAAATAGCGAAGCTCAAAAAGGAGCTTGAAGAAAGTAAGGAAGAAAAAAAAGTGAGAAGTAAATATGAAGGCAACATCAAAGCCTTAGACAAGATGTTGAGAAAACAGAAGCAATCCAAAGATATCGGTGGCTTAGGCTTTGAAGAAAGTCAAAGTTCAAATAGCAAAAACACATCCGATAAAGAAATACACTTCACCTCTTCAAATGAAGGTGAAGAAAAGAAGACATTCATTGTAAGCAAGGATACTGGTAAAAAGACTATTAGGATTCCCACAGATACTGAGAGGGGGGGGTGAATCAGTATCTAACTGATGAATTGAATTTCTTAACTTAAAACATGTAGAACATATTATAATAGTGTATCGGTAAGAAGAAAGTAATGCAATAAATAGAGATAAAAACAACCACATGAAAAACACACCATAACACAATGTTTTAAAGAGGAAACCCAGTGTGGGAAAAACCTCAGTGGGATTTGTGACCCACAATATTCACTTACTGGGCAATAAGAGAATATTACTTACAAGAGGGGCTTGCACATGCAGGAAGGCCAACTTCCTAGAGCTCAATGCTCAAATAGAAAATAGGAAGTCTCACTGACTTACAAAAATGGATTATACAAATCCAGTGTCTTGTACTGCTTCAAAATGGCATCTATAATGCTAGATCCAATACCGATTTCTGTTCTGTTTCTTACATAAACCCTTAACCTATAATTCACTTAATATGTCTTCCTTATTTCCCCTAAATATATTCCTCTCTCTTGCTTACAAATGTTCTATAATTATCTCTCTTATATAAGATTCATTTTACAACTTGTCAAGTCGGCTTACAATGATTTTAAAAATAATAAACAAAATATATTACAATAAAAATCCTGTCAGCCTCTGTGTTAGTATGCTTCCTTTCTCTACTGGTGTCAGTGGTCTGAGTGCTAGTGTAGAGTCTGATCTTGCAAGTGCCGGTGTAATGCCTTGCCAGTGCCATAGGATTGTAAGGTTGCCATCAATGACAAAACCTTCAATCACCTACAATGTCTCATTGGAGTGTGCATATGCCAACAAAGACATATGCAGATGTTGTTGGAAATGGCCACACAAACTGGTATACAGTGACAAAGGGTATTGTACACTCCCCCTTTGACAATATGATACTTAGGTGTGAGAGACCTACGTACTTTCTTGACAAGAATTTCATCTGTAATTTCTTCTCCAAGTCCTTTGATTGTATTCATAGTTTAATCAAATCTGTGAAGGTAGTCTGCAATCTTTTCATCATCCTTCATCTTGACGCCTTCAAGTTGGCCCCTTAGTGCTTTCAACTTGGCCTCTTTGACTTTTGCATCTCCTTCAAATAACCTTCACATTTTATCCCATGTCTCCTTGGCAAATGCACAATGCATGACCTTGACAAACTCATTATCAGAAAACCCACTCAAGATAGCATGTTTATCTTTCACATTATTCTCATACTCCTTCTTGGCATCAGGATTAGTGGGAGGAACACTAGAGATAGTTTACCCATTCTAACAAACATCCACACATCAAAACCGAGAGAGGAAATATAGGTCTCCATTCTTTTTCTCCAGAAGGCATAGTTAGATCCATCAAACATGAGGGCTTTTGAGGAGGTAGATTCATTTCTTGCCATTATGTTCTAAGTCCATAATTTACCCAAGGTTTTAAAACAATTGAGAACCTGGCTCCGATACCAATTGTTGAACATAATGTACCATTGAGAGGGGGGTGAATCAGTGGTTCCTAATCTTTTCCCTTTTTAAAGAAACCTTAGAATACTGATTGTTATCCTAAGCTCTAAACAATCAAGCTAGTAAGACAAAAGAGAATATCAAAAGGGACAATCACACAAATGCAACCCACAACACTAGATATATGAGGAAAACCCAATATGGGATAAACCTCGGTGAGAAATGCCGGTCGAGACTACTGCGCCAATCTAGCCTCACAAAAGAAACACTAAATTACAAAGATTTAGGGTACCAACCCAAGGAGCACCAACCCCTTTTGATTTAGGGCACCAACCCAAGGAGCACCAACCCCTACACCAAGCTACAACTTGGTGATGCATATTGAAATACAACTTTGATACAATTATAGCTTCTTTTTGCAAATGAGTTCTGCAACTCTTGACCAAATAGGTCTCTATCAGTTAACAATATTCTTCTTCTTTATTGGATCCCACACTACTAGTTAACAGATTGCTCTCTCTACTTATTGGCCTATCTTCTCTCTTTCTCAGAGCCTCTCAATACACTGTGTCACACTGGGATGCCTTCTTGATGAATCATACCTCATCGGTTAGCTCAACTGTTAGACCCACTATAGTTTATCGGAATTGAATCACAACTGGTTAAACCCTCTCACTAGTTTGCTTTCACACTCACTCTTTAACTTTCTTAGAATAAATTCCAAGGGAGATGATCCTTCTCTACACTCAAGCTCTTTTCACTCTTCTTCTTCTCCTCAAGCATCAATCATTTCTGTTTTGAGCTCATCTATTTATCATCGTGGATTCCTGCCAAGAACACATTCAAACACTTTCGTGTTTTATTTTACCTTCTCCAACTTGATCCGAATCCGATTTGATTTGATATTGTTTTCTAGGGATACGATCTTCATGAAATTGATCAATCACCAGCAAGGCTTCGCATTCCAATGTGCATTTTCTAAATCTGGAGGTTTGCACCATACTTTTATTCTTTTCTCTGTCATTTTCCATTAATGGCTTTGTTGTTTTCTGAACCAACTGGGTACAAGGATCAAATATTGTTATAGGATCAGTTCAGTTGACTTGCCAACCTACCTTCCTCAAGCCGCAATCCTCTGACATACTCCATGACTTGTGGGTTCCTCATAAAAGCCGAACTGCTTGCAGATTTGTTATGTTAATGCACACTCCACTGACCTATGCAATACGCCCACCTATCACCCAACTGTCATGCTTGTCGACATCCACCTCTACTTGGATTCCTATGTCGGTTTGACATTCTTTTTCAATCAAGGTAGACTACTAGTTTAGTTCATCTTACCGGTACAACCTTCATCCTGTTTTATGCCTTACTGGTAAGCCTGCTTTACCGGTAGATGACACAAGTCATGTGTACCAATAGCCTTCCTTCTGTCTTCTCACTCTCATGTGTATTGCCATCATACCAGTCACCACTTCTTATATATCGGTGACCTTGCCAAACCGGTTGACATCAATGACAACTTAATGCCAATAATGCCAAAACTTCAAGTGCTACTTCAAGTTCTTTCTCCAAACTCATCTCCATGAATTTCGGATACAAGATCTTCCTCAAGCTGTTAGACTTATTCCGAGGCACTAGGCTCTGATACCAATTGTTGGAATCCAAGAACACTGAGAGAGGGTGGTGAATCAGTGTTCTACCGATCAAGTAAAATTTAATTCCTTGAGATACTTTACCAATTAACAATCGATATGCATATAACAATATATAATGAAGAACGAAGCAACCACAAAGATCAACACCATAACACCAAAAATTTATACATGGAAAACCTCAAAGAGGAAAAACCACGGTGGGATTTGTGACCCATAATATATGTCCACTCGCTAGCTGAATAAATATTACATAAGGAGGCTTGCACATGAAGGAAGGCACACTGCCTAGAGCGCACTGCTCATCACAAAGGAGCCTCACTGACTACAAATGTAAAGCATTGAATTACAAACAAAATTCTAAACTCTGAGTGTGCATCAAATATGTTGGATGAGTTCTTGTTTAAGTATAGACTGTACCAATTATCATTGTCTCCTTCTTTACCAATAACCTTGTTCGCTTCCCAATCCTCTCCACAAATAACCAAGACCAACAACAGATCATTATATTCGCATTCGCATTCTGTCGATCAATATCTTGCTTGCATAATATCACATAACCTAGCACACCTATATTCCAAAATGACCTATCTGGACTGAATTATATACCCTTTACATACGTAAACATGATTGCCTTATGTCGTCTTACAATCATATTACAAAAGATAAATACATGTCAACCTAGACAAAAATAGAAACATTAATCTTCATGACCGTTGCCACTAAAACCTTTGCCCGATCAATCTTCTATGTCGGCCTCCAAATATCGATTCCTAGTTTTTCGGTTTCCCTTGCTTACTGGTTTCCTTGAATGCCAGATGTTAAACCTTGAATACCAGAGGATACCTAATAAGTATCCAACCAAAAATGATGTGTTTTGCCATCAATGAACACACCATAAGCTCAGATGAGTGTCAATTTCCAGCTATATTAGGGTAGGTAGAGAAAATACATTAATTAATCCCAAATGGGTAAATGGAGGAATAATAATATAAACAACAAATGACAAATTAAACCATGGGCACAATTAAATATAAAATCCCAACAATTAAATAATCAAAGGATACAAACAAATACCTGATGAATAATGATAAACAACAGATACCCCAACCGATACTGAGAGGGGGGTGAATTAGTACAGATAAAAACTCACTTAACAACTTATCTAGCTAAAGCAAAACCAACTGGTTATCACCATTACTGAAATTTTACCATGGCAATACTAGTTAAACATAGTAAGACACCAGACACCATAAAATGATAGGTTTGAATACTTCAAATATGATCAATTGTGCAACATCAACTTCACCCATAAACATATGTATGTGGTATTCTAAAAATACCATAACCTATTAACCCTGCATGCATAATCCTTCAACCAAATACTTCATAAACATCACATGAAAAACACATAACACATAACACACAAAATTTTCACGTGGAAACCCAAATGGGAAAAACAACGGTGGGGATGAATACCCACAAGCTTGTTTTGAACTCTTTTGAAGCTCGCCATGTTAGGAGCCTAGTCCTATTAAAAGGTTTTGCTAGGAAATGATCCTGTTAGAGATCGCCCAGTTAAGGGATGGCTCTATACCCTATCAAAGGTTGAAACCCTGTCAAAGGTTACCTCACTGGAGGATTTAAAGAACTCAATGATCTTGAGTCACCTGGTTACAGGTTTTACAATAAGCCTATTAAAGATAGCCGGTAAAGGGATTTTCCATCTATTGAAATGATTAGAAGACAATAGGTAAAAACTCTGATATGATAATAGCACTATATGCCAAGGTAGATCCTTTTCATATCCTCTACTCTGCAAACACACTCTGCAGTTTCCCTCTTACTGGTCTGTCAAGTATCAAGTATCTCTTCACTCAGATACATACACACAACATTTGCCAACAACTTTCCAATACAAACATCGTCAACCTTATAGGTAACATATAGGTCGGTAGCATAAACCCTAAACCCTAAAATTCTTAGGTTTACAACATAAGCAGTCCAATCCTGACTGTCCAAACATATTGCATAGAGCATTACAATTTCAAACAAATCACAAGACAATCTGCATCATTCATTCATTACCGCTCATGGTAATCAGTAACCCATCACGCTTTCTTCTTATGCCACTAAGAAGAATGATCATTCCTGAGGTAGACTTCAAACATGGTCAATCTTCTTATACCTTAATCCTTCACGTGCACAAAGCTAACATGGCACCTCGATCACAGAGCATCATCGGTTCATCACACAAGCTGGATCGCCAAATCGATAACCATAGACTTGAGACTACCAACCGGTAATCACACTTAGTGAAACCCCGACACCAGTTCACTGAATCTCCTCATGCCTCTTCATACTAGTTTGCTTGAACTTATTGACATCAATGACAACATACATTATTGTCATGTCAACATACTGGTTCATCATATGCCAAGGATATCCAACAATCTCCCCCTTTGGCATTGATGGCAATACTCAGTGTAGCATTGCAACTGAAAACCTCATAGACCAGTGTATCTACATTATCAGATATCTTCTCCCCATACATCTATCATATCTTCTCCCCCTTTGACAACAATGCCAAAGTGGAGGCATAAGCTTCCAAAATCTACTATGCTGCTCCCCCTAAGGAGTATCATCCTCCAACACATTAATCCTCAAGGATTTGTCATTTGTAGTACTTGATTGATGCGGAGCACACAACCTTAGTTGATTTCATGAAGGGGAAGATCCCCTAATTCACCTGTCAAATAGGTAAATGTAGTCTTCGGTAAGGGCTTAGTGAATATATCCACTAGTTGCTCCTTACTGGAAATATGTTGTAATACAACCTCCTTACTCTGAAATTTTTCTCTCAAGAAATGATACTTTAGCTCAATGTGCTTAGTTCTAGCATGCAATACCAGATTCTTGGAAATGTTTATTGTACTTGTGTTATCACAAAATATTTTCACTGGTTCAGATACAGGTACCTTGAAACCTTCCAATACATGCTTCATCCAAATTGCTTGAGTGCAGTTCATAAATGCTGGCACATATTCTGCTTCAATTGTAGATTGAGAAGTACAACTCTGCTTCTTGCTTGTCCATGATACTAATCTTCCACCAAGAAAGAATGTTCGACTGGTTGTGCTCTTCTGGTCATCCACATTACCTGCCCAATCAACATTGATATATACTTTGAAATTATAGTCAACATTATATGGATACCACAATCCATAATCAATTGTTCCTTTCAGATATCTAAGAATCCTTTTCACAGTTACCAAGTGGGATTCTCTTGGACATTTCTGAAAATGAGCTACTATGCCCACTGCATGAGCAATATCTAGTTTGCTGTGCACCACATAGTGCAATTTACCAATCATTGACCAATACTCCTTTTCATTCACCAGTGCTGAATCATCTTCCTTGGTCAGTTTACAGCTAGTTACCATCGATGTACTAACCGGTTTGCTTTCCTCCATGCCAAAAGTCTTCAATACCTCTTTGACATACTTGGACTGGGTAATAAAGATACCCTCTTTCATTTGTTGAATCTATAAACCAATGAATAATTTTATCTCTCCTATTAAAGACATCTCAAATTATTTCTTCATTTCATCTGCAAACACATGACTCATTTTATCATCTCGTCCAAAGATTATGTCATCCACAAACACTTCACAAATCAGAATCTGACCACCTTCTGATTTCAAGTAGATTTTGCTATCTTCACTTGTTCTCTGAAATCCAATCTTCACAAGATGATAGTGTAGTCTTTCATACCATGCCCTAGGTGCCTATTTCAATCCATACAGGGCTTTGTGTAATCTACACACCATGTCACTATCTTTTGATAAGGAAAACCCTTCTAGTTGCTCTATGTACACTTCTTCTTCTAGGATTCCATTAAGAAAAGCAGACTTCACATCCATCTGATAAACTTTAAATCCCTTAAATGCTGCAAATGCAAGTAGCATTCAAACACCTTCTAGCCTAGCCATAGGAGAAAAAGTTTCTCCATAGTCTTCTCCCTCCTCTTGAGCATATCCCTTGCATATAAGTCTGGCCTTATTTATGACAACTGTGCCTTCTTCATTCAACTTATTCCTGAACACCCATTTGGTACCTATGACATTTTTATGTTCGGATTTGGGCACCAAAGACCATGTTGCATTCTTTGCTATCTGATCTAGCTCCTCTTCCATTGCTTTAATCTAGTCTTCATCTGTAAGAGCTTCTCTAGAAGTCTTGGGTTCAAATTCAAAAATCATGCAAGAGTTCTCCTTCACTTTTCTTCTTGTGAGTATCCCTGCATCTTTATCTCCTATGATTTGCTTTGGATCATGATGCAACTTCACATATCTAGGAATGACTCTAGCTTGATCTACTAGATTTTCTTCTTCATCTTCTCTGACCTCTTCTTCTTCTCTTACTGTAGATTCTGTAGGAACACTAAGATCTTTACAAGTTTCTTTCTTAACCAGTTCCCAGAAGGCTATACCCGATTCATCTTCTACTTCTTCGCTACATGTTACATCAGGTTTCTCAGGAGATTCATCAACCCTGACATTGATACTTTCAACAATATTCTGTATTCTATTATTGTAGCACTTGAGAGCTTTGCTCTTAGTGGAATATCCCAAAAATATCCCTTCATCACATTTTGCATCAAATTTTCTCAAATGCTCACCTCTCTTGATATAGAACTTACTACCAAACACTTTAAAATAACTTACAGTGGGATTTTTCCCTATCCAATACTCATAAGAGGTTTTATTTTTGCCTTTCTTGATGAGTACTCGGTTCATAATGTAGACTGCAGTGCTCACCGCTTCTCTCCAAAAAGTGTGAGTAACATTTCCTACATCAACATTGTTCTTGCCGCTTCAACTACAGTCCTGTTATTTCTTTCTGCTATGCCATTCTATTATGGTGTCCTTGGGGCAGATAGTTGCCTCTTAATACCATTATCTTCACAATACTTATTGAGTTCATTAGAGGTGAATTCTCCACCTTGATCAGTTCTCAGACATTTTATCCTTTTACCACTTTCTTTTTCTACTAATGCTCTGAAAGCTTTGAACTTTCTAGATGCTTCAGATTTATCTTTCAGGAATGTGACCCACATCATTCTTGAGCAATCATCAGTAAGAATCACAAAATACCTATCTCCCTAAATACTTCTAGTTTTCATAGGACCACACAAATTAGTATGCACAAGATCAGGTAAATTTTCCGCTAAGAAAGAGTTACCTTTAAAAGTTGAAGAAGACATCTTCCCAAGTTGACATTCTCTACACAAAGAATTCTTAGGTTTGTCCAGCAATGGTAATCCTCTTACCGCCTTCATCTTACCAACTTTAACAATGTTGTCAAAGTTCATATGATAGAGTCTCCTATGCCATATCCAACTATCATCAAACTTAGCCATTAGACATCGACTTATCTTGGCATTCAACTAAAATAGGTTACCTCTGGTCTGCTTACTGATCGCAATAACTTCACCACTTTTCCCAATTATACTGCAAATTCCACCTTTGAATTCTAGAATTAATCCTTTGTCATTCAGTTGAGCAACACTCAAAAGGTTATGCTTAAGGCCTTCTACCCAATAAACATCATCTGCACTGCTCTTACCATTCAGTGAGATGGATCCTTTACCTTTTTACCAAGCATGGTGCATCATTGCCAAATCTGACAACACCACCATCATATTCTTCTAAAGACAGAAATTTTTTCCGGTCACCAGTCATATGATGAGAACAACCACTATCAATTATTTACTCATTGGAATTGTCAATGCGAGAGACAAGAGCTTTCTTGTCGGACACTTCTTCCTTTACTGCTAGAAACACTATGTCTTCATTTTCTTCATCCTTTGATTCTTCATCAGTGACACCTTCATCCACAACAACTAGACAATTTCTTCTATTTCCACTTTTATATTTTCTAAACCTCTCTAGTTTATCCTTATTGTCATTGTTAGGGCAATTAACAGCTATATGTCCAATCTTGTTGCAGGAAAAACATTTCAAAGAAAGTTTACCTCTATACTTCCTAGTTCCCTTCGGAAGTCTTTTAGAAAGAAGTGCTTCAAACTCCATCAGAATCTCTTCATCATCCATATCTTTGCATTGTCTGGATTCATAACTGGTACTAGTTTCTTTTCCTTTTCTAGATGGTGCAGTCGATGCTTTTAAGGCTGACTCAGTCTTTTGAACGCTACCATCATAGCTATTCAACTCATATGCAGTTAATTTTGCAATAATAGAATCTAGGGATACCTTTGTCTTATCAATAGACCTTAGCTCCTGGATAGCAGCAACTCTGATTGCATAGATTGGTAATAATGATCTAAGAACTTTACTAACAATAGTGGTATCATCAATAGTTCCACAAGTGCTTTTGATATCACCAACCATAGTCTTAATCCTAATACCATACTGCTGAATGGTTTCACCTTCAACCATCCTCATATCCTCAAATTTACCTCTAAGGCTTTCTTCCTTAGCTTTCTTTACATGCTCATCATCATCATAGATGTTTTCCAGTGCATCCCATACATCCTTAGGTGTGTCCTTGTCTTGAACATCAATAAAATCAATATCTGTCAGGCTGCTGATAAGGGCTTCCATGACTTGCCCATTTTCCTGGGTTTCTCTCTTCTGATCATCAGTCAAAGTGCCGGTGGGAGTAACAAATTCATTCTCAACATAGCTCTAGTGTTGAGCACCCATACTCTTGATGTAAATCTACATTCTATCCTTCCATATCTTAAAGTTGTCTCTATTGAACTTAGGACCTTCCCTCTTCATCATTATAGTAGGATCTTTTACCTCAAGCGGTTAAGCTTATATCACCGAGGACCTAGAGGTGCTCTGATACCAATTAATGAATAATGATGAACAATAGATACCCCAACCAGTACTGAGAGGGGGGGGGGTGAATCATTATAGATAAAAACTCACTTAACAACTTATCTAGCTAAAGAAAAACCAACTGGTTATCACCATAACTAAAATTCAACCATGGCAATACTAGTTAAACATAGTAAGACACCAGACACCATAAACTGATAGGTCTGAATACTTCAAATACGATCAATTATGCAACATCAACTTTAGCCATAAACATATGTATGTGGTATTCAAAAAATACCATAACCTATTAACCTTGCATGCATAATCCTTCAACCAAATACTTTATAAACATCACATGAAAAATGCATAACACATAACACACAAATTTTTCATGTGGAAACCCAAATGGGAAAAACCACAGTGGGGATGAATAACCACAAGATTGTTTTGAACTCTTTTGAAGCTCACCTTGTTAGGAGCCTAGTCTGATTAAAGACTTTACAAAAAGGTTCTGCTAGGAACTGATCCTGTTAGAGATCACCCAGTTAAGGGATGGTTGTATACCCTATCAAAGGTTGAAACATTGTCAAAGGTTACCTCATTGGAGGATTTAAAGAACTCAATGATCTTGAGTCACTTGGTTATAGGTTTTACAATAAGCCTGTTAAAGCTACCTACTAAAGGGATTTTCCATCTATTGAAATAATTAGAAGACAATAGGTAAAAAATCTGATCTAATAATAGCACTATATGCCAAGGCAGATCCTTTTCATATCCTCTACTCTGCAAACACACTTTGCAATTTCTCTCTTACTGGTCTGGCAAGTATCAAGTATTCACTTGGATACATACACACAACATTTGCCAACAACATTCCAATACAAACATCATCGACCTTAAAGGTAATAGATAGGTCGGTAGCATAAACCCTAAACCCTAAATGCTTAGGTTTATAGCACAGGCGGTCCAATCCTAACCGTTCAAACATATTGCATAAAGCATTATAATTTCAATCAGATCACAAGACAATTTGCATTGTTCATTCATCACCACTCATGGGAATCAGTAACCCATCACGCTTTCTTCTTATGCCACTAAGAAGAATGATCATTCTCGAGGTAGACTTCAAACGTGGTCGAGCTTCTTATACCTCAATCCTTCACATGCACAAAGCTGATGCGGCACCTCGATCACAGAGTATCATCAGTTCATCACACAAGCTGGATCGCCAAACTGATAACCATAGAGCTGAGACTACCAACCGGTAATCACACTTAGTGAAACCTTGACACTGATTCACTGAATCTCCTCCTACCTCTTCATATCGGTTCAATTGAACTTATTGACATCAATGACAACATACATTATCATCATGTCAACATACTGGTTAATCATATGCCAAGGATATCCAACAATACCCACTTAAATATAAAAAACCACGACTTAATAATTAAATAAATAACAAATAATCCTTGATAAATAATAATGATATACAATCATTAATTAAATATAAATCCAAAGGATAAATAATAATAATAATTCCCAACTATATGGAACCAGAGAGGGAGCAGTTTTGTGGAGGCCAAAATAGGTGGGAATCTAGATTCTTTGAATTTGGATCAGACTCTAGCAAAAATGGGAAGTGGAGTTTTCATTTCAGTCATTGGGGGTATAGAGATGTTGACAAATTTTTGGTAGAATGCAAACACTCAGAGGTACACATCACACAAAGCGTTCAAAAGGAGGAATCCATTCCAACACAAGAAGCAACCTGTCTTCGATATTTGTGAAAGATCACCTCCCCCCCCCTTAAAAATTATCAGATGAAGGAGCACGTGATGGGTTTTCCATATCCAAAGGGTTTTTGAAAGCCTCATCTTTTGTTACGTGGCCGAATAACCTTTATGTTCAAAAACCTAAATTTCTCAGCTACTCGAATGATTTTCTGATTCAGAATAGGGTTTCCATAATGTCTCTTAGCAAGGATAAGAATTATAATGTCTCGAAAGAGAAAGACAAAAATTTCTTCAAACCAATGCAAGTATGGAGGAAAAAAGAATCAAATACACATGCAAATAAGGAGCCTAGCGAAGTAATGCAATGGAGACTAGAGATTCATCTCATTGTATCACACTTCCAGAACAAATTTTATCACCACATATCTCACTCTTAAGGGAAATAGTGATGATTGGTAAATTTTGGGATCCCTCTTTATTGTTAACTGATATCCTTTTATCGGCTAAATTAAAATGGAAAGGCCTCCAAGATATTTTCTTTATTGGTGATCAGCCATAATTTTTTATTGCTCTCTTTGATTCTAAGGCCCACAGAAATATAGTGCATAAGTGTAAGGGATGGTTCTGCAAGGGTTCAAGGCTTTATTTTTTAGCTTGGACCTCAAATTTCAAGGCTGAACTAGTAATATGCAATTTCATGCCCTTCTAGATCACTTTTACATCTCTCTCCCTGGAATATCGTGATGCAAAACTCATTGAATTGTTTACTAATAAATTGGGGATTTTTGTCAACCATGACCTAATCCCCTTTGAGTTCATACATCGGCCTGTGCGTGTGTGTTTACTTCTTTCCATGGATAAGACATTTCCAACTAATCTGGACATCATCTCAAAATGGGGGAAATGGGTTCAAAATATTGTCATTCAATATGCTGAGAATGTTGACAAGCACTCAAAAATACTGGGTCACTTCACTTACCAATATCGTCAATCAGCTCACCATATGCCTATCAATGTTTGCACTAATCATGCTATAGACTTAGCCAAATTTCAATTTTATCTGCCTACAAACAATAGCCCTTCTATCACTACTCAAGTAGCAAGAACATATTCTCAAGATGATCAGACTCTTAATAGATTAACTATTACCCATAAGAAGCAAGGGAGCAATTTCTTAAAGCTATAATCATTGGAGAATTGAGATTTGAATGTCAAGATCCCTCTCTCTTTGTCTCACTGGTTTTATCAACCTACAATATCCATAATTTTTTTAACAGACCATATAACCTGGAGTATCATCTGTCATTAATAAACATGGGTCTAAAAGATGCACATGTCAAATTTTATGCTTCTAAAAAGTAGCTTTCAGCCCCGAAGAAATTTATAAATAGAGACGCCATAGTTCACAACCTTATGCTGCAAGACTTCCCAGTTAACCTATCTCTTCAACCCTCGCTTAAAAGATTTATCAAAAAACCATCCATGGAAGTATTAGAGAAAATGGCAAATGATTTATTAATATCGGTATCCTCAAAAAGATTTGATGAAATTGCTAAAGAAGAATTTGGCTACAACATAAATCTAGATAATGTTAATCACCATTCTATAGGTTATTTGTGAGAGAACTCAATAATTCATGTTAAAAACAAGTCATTAGGTTATGGCCAAGAGACTAATGTAAAAGATTCTACTTGTATTAAGGAAAAGAAGAGTGTCATCATTGCTGGATCTGTAAATGCAGACGAAGATCTAGAGAATAATACAAAAGTTGAAAATTGCTCTCACCAAGTTCAAAATCATTGGTGGGTACCTAATAAGAATACTAATATAGAATAATTTTTATATGAAAGCATCATGAATCTCCCCATATTCGATGCTATGACTGAGGCAGATCTGGATCATGGTTCAATCCTTCCTATTATGGCATTGGAGGATCTGGAATATGGTACAAACTTTGAGAATCCCTGTCAAATGATAGGGAAACACATACAAGATAATGCCACAAAATGTAATAAAATGGAATATGTTACTGCCAAGGCAATGAATAGGCTGCCCTTAGGTGAAAAGGAGATCAACATAGATTTTGATTTAGATGGATCAAAGAATGGGTCTATTATCAATCACAACCAATAGGCAAAGGGCTCTCTACAACATGAGAAGGAATATTTTGATTTCTCACAAACCTTGTCAATCAAACAAACTCCTTCTACATCTTCTGCAGACAAGAAGACTCCCAAACCGAGAGGTAGAAAACCCAAGAGCACTAAAATCAAAGAGGAGATTGAGGCAGGTATGCAATCAACACTTGATGGAAAGTTTTCATCCACAAAGAGAACGATGAGGAGGACCAAGGTTTTCCTTGTCCACAATGAGGATAATCTCATGGAACGTCAGAGGTATTAATGCCTCTGACAAGAGACATAGGATCAAGAAGCAACTTGATTCTTCTCAAGCAGACATTATGTTACTTCAAGAGTCAAAACTTTCATCTAAAAACTATCAAAAAACACTAGGGAAATGGGATGGTTGGTTACCAGTTCAAGTGTAGACATTAGGTGCATCTGCAGGTCTTATTACATTATGGAATCCTAAAACTACAAAATTGTAGCTGGTCAAGCAAGAAGTACAGTGGCAATTGCTGAAAATCCAAATTTTTGACCTTGCATTTTATTTAATTAATGTTTATGGGCCAACCTCTATGATAGATAAAAAAAGGACATGGCGAGCTTTAACTACTATCATACAACAGTATGCAGATCTTAATATTGTCCTAGGGGGTGATTTTAATGCGATAATATCACATGCTGAAAAAATAGGGGGAATACTTCCCCCCATTAGAACCATGGAAGACTTTTCTGCATTTATCAATGGTAATGCTTTACAGGATGTTGTTCTACAACATGGTTTGTATATGTGGACAAATAGAAGGGCAATTTTTCTTTAGATTGCGGAAAGATTGGATAGGTTTCTTGTGTCACAATGTTGGAAGATCCAAGACTTCTCCCTTTCATAAAAAATCTTTCCATATATAGGATCAGATCACTTTCCAATCTACCTGAACATTAGTAAATCAACAACGTTATCAAATCATAGGCACAAGCCTTCTTTCAAATTTGAAAGGATGTGGTTTCGCCACCCCCACTTCCTTCCATTATTAAAACAATGGTACATCTGTTCTCCATACTATAAATGTACTAAGATGTTTCAGTTCTTCAAGAAGATGTAGTATGTGAAGACTCAAATTAAATCATGGAACATCCACGTCTTCAAAAACATATTAGTTCAAAAAGGAATTGTGGAAAAGGAACTTGTTGAGGCAAATGAGCAGATTATTAAGTATGGGTTGGACTCAGAATCCTTTCAAAGATAAAAACAGTTAAAGGATGATTGGGAAGAACTATGTAAGAGGGAAGAAGAGTATTGGAAACAAAAATCTCGTGAATTGTGGCTTAGAGAAGGTGAAAAGAACACAAAATTCTTTCACATGTCAGCGAAAAATAAGAGAGCAACAAGTACAATATTCACAATTCAGGAGTCCAATTCGGGTGTAACAATTTCAAATGCTTGATCTTCCACCTTCACTTCCCCCCCATGAAAAGAAATAAAATGAGTTATTAGATGCAATTCCTACTCTAATATCCCTACAGGACAATCAAGCATTGTTGACTCCTTTCACCCTGTTGGAGTTGCAAAAGGTTGTTTTCTCCCTACTATCAGATAAGGCCCCAGGACCAGACAGTTTTAGTGTACTATTCTTATAGAAATATTGGAATGTTATTTGTTGTGATCTTTTGGCAGCTTTGGAAGAGTCAAGAAAAAGTGCCTCCATCCTTAAAAACTTTAATGCAACAAATATTTTCACTATTCCTAAGGTTAAGGAACCTAAGACATTTGCTTGTTTTTGGCCAATCTCATTATGTAACACAATATATAAAATATTTTCAAAGGCCATATATTTGAGACTTCAACACATTATTACTAAAATTGTCTCCCCAGAGCAAGGTGGATTTGTTCTTGGCAGAGAGACTATGGAAGGAGCACTTGTTGCTCATGAAGCCCTTCATTCTATCAGTGAACACTAGTCATATGTATTTGTAATCAAGTTGGACAAGATGAAAGCCTATGATAAAGTTAAATGGTCCTTTCTTTTCAAAGCTCTTCAAAAGTTTGGTTTTGTTGCCAAGTGGTTCAAATGGGTTAAAGCATGTATTTATGGTGCCTTCTTTTCTATCATTGTTAATGGGGTCCCAGCTGGGTTTTTTACATCCTCTCAAGGGGTAAGGAAAGGGGAACCATTTTCCCCTGCCTTATTCATAATTATGGCATAAGAATTTAGTTGGATAATCTCATTTAGACAAGAACATGGGCTCTGGCAAGAAAGAAATATAACGGGTACCTCCACTTTAGTCACACATTCCTTATTTGCAGATGACACTCTCCTATTTGGTAAGGAAAATGTTCAAGAAGCTAAGAAAATTAAGACAACCCTGGATCTTTATACCTTAGTTTCAGGTCAAAGGATTAATGCACAAAAGTCTAAAGTTTTCCTATTTAATGTTAATACTGTGATCGTAAAGAGAATTGTTAAAATACTGGGTTTCTCTTTGGAAGAACTCCCTTCTACTTACCTTGGCATACCTTTATTTGTGGGCTCTAATAAGGTTAAATATTGGAACAACATCATTGACAAGATCAAAAGTAGGGTCTCAACATGGAAAGCTAGGTGGCTGTCTCTTTCAGGGAGGATCTTGCTCATTAAATATGTTCTAACTGCCACATGCCTAATTACTATATTTTAGTCTTGAAAGCTCCTTCATCTGTTGTTCAACAAATTGAGAAATTAATTAGAGAGTTCTTATGGAAAGGAAACATGAATGAGGAAAAAAAGATTCCTTTGATTTCACTAAAAAACATGTCTCTCACTAAAGATGTGGGTGGGGTAGGAATGCATGATTTATCTATGAGAAATAAAGCTTTTGGGGGTAAACTCATCTGGAAAATGTATAGCCAACCCAAAAAAAAGTGGTGTAAAATAATGCAAGAAAAGTATCTTGACTCGTTTGACCCTCTTAGGATTATTACAACCCTAGACCCACCCAAGGGGTCGGCAATATGAAATTTCATGATCTCATCCAGAGAGGTGATATCTAATTATGTCTCATGGGAAGTCCATAATGGGGAGAACATTCATTTCTGGGAAGAATCTTGGAATGGTTTCCCTCCTTTAATAGAGGTAATAAATTTGACAACCAGATGTTGGGGTTCTTAACTTATTAATTATGTTAGTGCAGTTGAACTTTTCTTGGGAAAGGTCATCTGGAAAGAAGTATCACATCTCCATCTAGCTGCAGATCTCAAATCTAGGTTTCAGGAAATTCTCTTCAACAGAGTGGTATACTTGTCAAAATATAAGGATAAGTTAATATGGGCTACTTCAAAGGATGGTACATACATAGTTAAGATAGGCTATAAAGCTGTTCAACAAATTTAAAATCAAAACCTAAAATATCGAGCTTTCTTATTTTGTTGGAATAACGTTGTATTGCCTAAGGCAGGCTGCTTTGCATGGCTGGCATTGTGTAGAAAGGTTTTGACTAGTGACAAGTTGGAGAAGTTACAAATTTCTCAATCTTTTCAATGTGTATTATATAATGAAGACAATGAGATGACTGATCACTTACTTCTGAATTTCTCTTTTGCTTAGCAATGTTGGTATTTCATCATGAATAAGATCAATCTCTCAATGCCACTGCCTTATACACTTTGGGATTTGTTTTAGTCTTGGCCAACACTTTTTCCCACCTCAATCTTTACATGTATATGGAGGTGCACCCCGGCTATAGTAATCTGGTCTATCTAGTGGGAAAGAAATAAGAGGATTTTTAGACAAAGTGTCAACCCTCTTTATGAAGTTTTGGATGGATTAGAGAAGTCGATCTCAGAAGTAGTTAATTATTTCACCCAAAAAACATGCAGAGCAACGCCCTCATTTCTTCTTGGGATGAAAGAATGATCAAGAAATGGCATCGACTGGTTGCCCCACCCACCCCTACTTGTAACATTGATAGGCATCAAACTATGGACAGAACAAAGGTCAAATGACAACCACCATGATAACTCAATGATGAACGGATAGTACCAAACCAGTACTGAGAGGGGGGGGGGTGAATCAGTACAGACAAAAACACAATCTTAAACCAGTTTGTCAGCAGACACTGTGCATTGACAGACAAACAATAACACCAGTCTTTAAACATAGTACAACTGGCAAAACCCAGAATAACTGAGACAAGCATAAACCGGTTGACACTTATCTTCTCATACAATCTAACACTTCATTTACATTTCACCCTAGTGCATGAACATGTAATCTACCATCAAAGATATACATATAACAGCTAGATCAACATGATTCACCACTTGACAGAAAACAACATAACATCACATGAAGAAGACATCACATATGACACACATATTTTTCACGTGGAAACCCAACTGGGAAAAACCATAGTGGGGATGAATACCCACAAGCTTGTTTTTGAACTCTTTAGAAGTCTGCTCTGTTAGGAGCCTTGTCCGGTTAGAGACTGATACAATAGGTTCTGTTAGGAACCGATCCTGTTAGGGATCACCCAGTTAAGGGATGGCTAGAATACCCGGTTAAGGGATGGCTAGAATACCCAGTTAAGGGTTAAACCCTGTTAAAGGTTACCTTGTTAGAGGATTTCAAGAACTCAATGGTTTTGAGTCACCCCATTAAAGGATTTACAACAAGCCGGTTAAAGCTACCCTGTTAAGGGATTTTCCAACTGTTGAGGTGGTTAGAGATCAATAGGTATTTTAATGATCTGGTAACAACACTCAATGCCAATGCAGATCCGCTTTAGCTCCTCTTCACCTTTTGCACTTACACTCTATAGGTATCACTTCTCTCCTCTGGTCTGGCAAGAATCACGTATCTCTTCTCTTGGATACACACACACAACTTTTGCCAACACACCACCCACTGCATATATGAAGATAAAATTTGAAGGTTCTTCAAGAGGGAACCTAGGTAAATCTAGCATTGGTGTTTACATTAGGGATCATTTAGGTAATCTAGCAACTTTCAAAGCTTCTCCTATCCCCCGACACAAACAATGTTGCAAAAGCATTGGCCCTTCTGAATGGTTTAATATTAGTCAAAAAATTGGGCCTTTCAAAAATTCACATCGAAGGAGACTCAAGTGTAATTATTAATTCTGGCATTAAGAGAACATCTTGAAACTAGAAAATAGCTTATATTTTAAAACAAATATGGTCTGTTCTTGACTCATTCCATGATCTTCTAATTTTGCATACTTTGAGAGAGGGGAATAAAGCAACGGATTTATTAGCTAATTTAGGGTGCGCCAACATTAATTTAGATTCTTCTCAACTAGGACTCAATTTGGCGGAGTATCCTCAGCTAGCGGAGATTATTATTAATGAACATGCTTGATACCGAGCATATGTTAATCAAATCCTAGTGATCATGTAGAATCTTTCACACGGGAAATGCATGGTAGTCAAATGAAATAACCAGATATTCATATTGTATTTTTTGGGGCTGCTAATCATGACAATTCAAGGATTATTATCCCATTCTCTCTAATTATTGCAACTTTCATTCTATCTGTACTTCGCATGTGTGCTCTACCACAAATTGTAGGAAGTTTGCATGCCGTATGACTTCTAGTGTGTGTTCGCTCTATCTTAAATTATCCCCTTATATTTCTCTATCTACACAATACCCAATTTGAACCTTGTAAGTTATGTTGGAGAGTTTTTTTATGTAGTCGATGAGATCGGTTCCCTCTTCATCTAGTTCTTGTGAGCTGTAATTCAGAGATCTTCTTTCAACCATGGAGTATCGATTGAGAAATTTCAGAGTGCTTTTAAAGGTTGAATATTGGGAAACACCTTTCAAAGACCATATTTTTGATTCTCAGCTCGGCCAGAGCTTCAATGTTCAGTGTCAACATTGTAGGGAGTGTAAAAAAAATAATTGGTGAAGAAGTGTTGTATCCGCAGGAGAAAAGAATCATCTTTCCTTCTCAGTTGGTGTTAATTTTTCTTTCTAATGCTCTGGACTTACTTCAATCATGGACTAATTTACAGAGCATTGCGGGTAAGTCTGTGATACCCGAGTTCACATTGGGGAATAAGCTACTCTCTGTGGTTCAAAAATACGACCTTTGGAAAGGCTAGGCCAATGTTGGTGGATTATTTCCAAGGCATTTCTTGCAGAGTAGAGATGAGTATATAATCATTTATGACAACATTAAGCGCTCCCTCGACCTTCAATCAGTGTAGACATTTCAATAAGCAATTCATAACATGGGAAGAGTTCTTGATTCTAAAACAAAAAGCAGGATATACTCTAAGCTTCATGTACTTCTTGCGATCATGGGCCATGAGCACAATGTCACTAGTCAGCGAGCCAATTCAGGTCCAGATGCTCTCACATGGCTGCAAGGCAACACTAGCCATCAAGGTACACCTGAATAGAAAACTTTATCTATATTGAATTCTACCTCACCACAATTGAGTTTAGAAACTCCTATTATCCACTTTCAGAATTTGAGCTTGAATGATGCCCTCCTTAGCACAACAAATATTCAAGAATCTAGTACTCAACCCATAGAAGAATAGTTTTTATTCTCCCAAATTTTGATGTCGACTTCACATTTTTGATGTTGATTCTTGTCAGGTGACGACACTTTGTAAAGACTTTAATGTCCATGCAAGCAATTTCATACAGGCTTATGCAAATTTGCCTCATTATGCATCAAAAGTTATGGCCTTTACTATATTGGGCTTTTTGAAGGATTCAATGTTAAATATTATCAGAAGGTTTTTTGTTTTCAACTATTTTAGAACATGTGGATGCAAATTCACCTTTTTGATTGGGGTTTCTTGGGAGGATAGTGGGACAACTTTCAGGATATATTATTCACATATTTTTAATTCTAGAATTGATGTAATTATTGAGATCCCTTATTATGTTGTAATCTCATGGACTGCTCTTGGGGTGTTTGTCCGAACTCGCTTCTACTTTTGATATTTATATGTATATATTCTCTTTGGGCTTCTGTGTCCTAGTCCTCTAGGTTCTGGGTGGCATGGGGGGGGGTGGATTTGCTCATAATCTCGTTCTGTTTATTGTATTTTGGGCTAGGAATGGAGGTTTTCTTGCTAGTTCTTTCCTCCACAAGCCTTTGAACCAGTTTTATATTAATATATATTAGTGGCTTGCCAGTTTTGCCAAAAATAAAATAAATTTCCCAACTATTAATCACACATTAAGATTAAATATTTATATCAACTATTTATTTATTTTATTATTATAAACTATGCAAATCTATTAATTTAATTTAATGTTATTAAACTATATAAATAAATCAATTAATCAATTAATAATTAAATCATTCAATAACCATAACACTAAAATAAATCCAACATAGGATAGCTCAAGAAACTACTTGATGCTAAACAACAACTCACACCAAGACTCTAAACTGACAAGGGAAATCAACTTAAACCTAGAGTGTAGAATGGGTTTTCATGTCATCTTTGATCAACTTGCGATTGGGATAAGACACGCTCAGACCTATGAAGTCAGGTGGAGTCGATGTTTGGTACCTGCAAACCTGTCATCACCAACACATATACAATAACATATATACATATAATAGGAAGACAAGTGAAAGGAAATCACAACATCATATCATGATCACGAATGAGTGGTATGACATCATCCCTTATTACGAACGTAGTAGAAGACAATCAAGCACTATCAAAATCATCATCATATGAATTAGGATTAGTATATGGTTAGATAACATCAAGTTATCATAAAGTAGTCTAATCTATATCATTATGGTCTATTGATGCACAAATACAAGATGAATCAGGGAGGGGTAGTACAATTAACACAACAACACTTTTGTAAATATAAATATAAATATAAATATATATATATATATATATATTGCATTCTATTTTAGAATTTAACCCCTTGATTACCAATTAACATTATAACTTTTTTCCATAACCAAGACATAAAATAAAAAGTCAATCCTGCATGACAGAGACCAACCAAAATAGGAAAAAATTACAAATGCTACCCGACTCCCACATCAGAGTGACACAAGGTGGATATCCAAGACTTCAATGCTATCTCCCCTTGCCACCTTCAAAGTCAATAGGGCACGCTCATTCATAAAATTGGGAGAAGTCGATGCCTGGTACCTGCAAGCTGCACACACAAGGAACTACATATAACATTATGTACATGAATATATGAATAATATAAACCATCCATAGGATGATTGATTGTGAACCCATGTGCCTCTCAGAACAAGTGATACGAGGTTCCAATCAATTGTATAATCATACGTGTTAGTAACATAATTATTTCAATAAAATTCTAGACATAATGTGAGTAAAGCATGTATCTCTACTTGCACTAATGATTTTCATAATCAAAATAAAAATGAAATCACTGCCATCCATCTAAGCAAGACCATTGATCTAGCCATAAGTCCATTAATGAAGGTAATGTCTATCATCATAACAATTTATCAATGATCAATAACAAGTCCCTCAAAACACATATAACATGATAGCTGAGGGAATCACAACCTCCTAATGAGTGAACATCTAGGAAGCTAAACATAAATCTAACTTCAATAATTAACCAAGAACATAGAATCAACATCACCATAGTAATCTTACATTCCTACCAATATCAAAGAGAACACCAACATAAAGAATGGAACATGATGCAAGGGATATCAAGGGAGGGGCATTATAGATAAAGTATAATTAATATTACATAAATATAATTAAAATAATATATAATCTTAAATGAATATTAAATTAAGTCTAAAATTAATTTTATAATTATATAAATTTTATAATTAAATTAAGATTATAATCTTAAGAAAAATGTGTTGGCATATGCACACTCCAATGAGACATTGTATGTGATTGAAGGTTTTGTCATTGATGGCAACCTTGCAATCCTATGGCACCGACAAAGGCATTATATCAGCATCAGCAGATCACACTCTACACCGACACTCAGGACACCGACACCGACACAGAAGGAAGGAAGTATCCTGGCACAAAGGCCGACATGATTTTTGTTATAATATATTTTGTTTATTATTGAAAAACTTTGTAAGCTGACTTGGAAAATTGTAAAATGACTCTTATATATAAAAGAGATCATTGTAGACATTTGAGATAGGAGATGTAAGCAAAAAGGAAGATATTAGGCAGACCTATTGTGCGAAAAATAGGTTAAAGGGTATATGTAAAGAACAGAGCAGGAACCGGTACTAAATCTGGCATTGAAGATGCTATTGTAAAGCAATACAAGATATTGGATTTGTATAATCCTTATTGTAAGTCAGTGAGACTTCCCATTGAGTAGTGAGCTCTAGGCAGTTGGCCTTCCTGCATGTGCAGGCCCCTATTGTAAGTAATATTCTCTTATTGGCTAGCGAGTGAATATTGTGGGTCACAAATCCCACCGAGGTTTTTCCCACACCGGGTTTCCTCATTAAAATCTTGTGTTATGGTGTACTTTTCATGTGGATGTTCTTGATTCTATTTATTGCATTATTTCTTGCATACCGGTACACTATTATATTATGTTCTGCATGTTTTAAGTTAAGAAATTCTATATACTGGTCAGATACTGATTCACACCCCCCTCACAGTATCTGTGGGATCCCTAATAATTGGTATCAGAGCCCGGTCCTCTATTTTCAGAAGCCTAACAGCTTGAGGAAGATCTTGACACCGGTAAAGATGGGAAATCTGATGAAGCAACTGGAAGGAGCTCTTACAGACTATGATGCAGAAAAATTGAAAAATATCAAACTAGAAGATGATTTAAGGGCAGCTTAGGATATCATTCAGGCACTTCAAGATAATTTTACTGTTGCAAGAAATAAGAGAAGAGAACTTTGTGAAAAATTGCAAAATGAGAATGATGAAAAGGAATCACTTAATGATATGGTAAGCAAGTTTAAACAAGAGATCATGACAACAAAGAATGAGATGCAGGATATGACTATGAGATTTTGCAAAGAGATTGAGGATATGAAGAAGAATGAAGAAGAATTGACCAAAAGACTAAGTGATGCAGCAAATGAGAACACAAGACTTAGCTATGAAAATGACATGTTAAAGACAGATCTGATGCATACTCAAAATGACTCAAATGAATTGATGAGACAAAAAGAAGTCTTAGAAAGAGAACTAGAAACTGCAAACCAGCATAAAGAAAAATTCAAGAAAAGCTCAGAGGAACTTGGCACCTTGCTGAAGAATCAAAAACCTAAAGGTGACACTTCTGGAATTGGCTTTGAAGTTGGTGAAAGCTCCGGTACTACACATACTTAGGATCACAGCAAACCGGTAAGACAACCTAATGCTTATAAATTCAATGGAAAATTCTTTAACTGTAATAAGTATGGTCATAAAGCAAATGAATGTAGATCTAGAAACTATCAAAATATCAACACACCCACCAGTCAATGTTCTAAATGCAACGAAGTTGATCACAACTCTGAAAAACTATAGAATGAATGTGAGATGTTATATTTGTGGAAGATTTGGACATTTATCTAATCAATGCAGAACACAAACCGACATAGGTTATGGAAAAGCTATTCAGAAAAATAATGTAACTTGTTATGCATGTAACAAGATTGGGCATATTGCTAAATTCTATAGAAGTAAAGGAACACCGATAGACAACAAAAGTTCTAGCTTGAAAGGTAAAGAAAAAGTTGAAGAGGTTAAGCAAGAATTCTCAAAACAATGGATTAGAAGAGCTGATCTAAATATTAGGAATACTCCTCCACCGGTAGAACCAACCAATGCTTCACCAGCAGAACAGAGTAATGCTTCATTGAAAGGATAGAGCAGTGCTCCACCGACAGGAAGTTCTTCATCAAATTGAAAAAAATTTCCTTGAGGGTTTGGCAATCTATTGACACATGTGCTATTATTCCCTCGGTTAGAGATAAGAAGTTGGAAATTACCTATTACCGGCAAACAATGTTAAGTGAATACTTAACCGGCATGTAATTCATGTGGTAGATGGCGAATAGACACTATAAAATTAAGGTTTTGGCTCTATTTCGTTTCACTGAGATTTCAAATTTACGAAGAGCGCGAAGATTCCGAGCTAAGGCATTTCGAGCAAGAAGCAAGAACACTCCAAGCAATCATCCATCCTAAGGTAGTAAAAGGTATTTAATCATGGCATCGACCTTTGAAATTGAATATATAGCAAACCCTACTATTGTTGAAGTGATAAAAAGACCTAGGCTCGTATTTCAGTTAGTTCCCGAGGTAGCAAAGAAAGACGATACCTTAAGTGCTTTTTCTCAAATCCCTAAGGGAGTTGTTTATGCTGAAGACCCTAGAATGTACATCCATTGCAACATTGAGGAACTAGGAGATGAAGAAATTAAAACCATGTTTAAAACTGTGATATGTGATAAAACCAACAATGTAAAAGATGAACACAAAATCATTGAGACCCTAGGATTTACAGAGATCCTTAGCATTCCTGAATTTTCCAAGGATGTGATTAGGATAGTCTTAAGCAGGGTACATGGTGAGTTTTTCTGGTTGGATGCAGTCCACAAAATCACCAAGGAAGCTATGAAAGCTGTCATAGGGTTACCGACCACCAGTAAAAGACAAGACAAAACCAAGAAGGTTTCAAATGACCTAGTTACAAACCTAACTGGTGCAACATTCGACAAGAGGTCCCTAAGAGTTAATGATGTAACAGACATTAATGTGAGATTTATCAGCATGATATTAGGATATAAAGCTACTCATGCAAATATACTCAATTCAGTTTCAAGTTTATGCATTAAAAGTGCTTATGATATGGTCACAGACAATGCAAAAATTGATGTACGTGAGTGGTTAAAAGATGAATTAATTGACAACCTTGGAAAGATCAAGAAGGACAAGAAAGGAACTTTCAGGTTTGGAAATCTGTTAGTATGTCTTATGCTACATATAACAAAATAGGTTCCTAGTATAGGCTACAAAGAACTTGGATATGATATACCAGTAGGAAAACAATTAACATAACTATTCAATAACATGGGTGAAAACAAAGAAAACAATATTCATGACTTTTTTCAAGCATTAAAGGCCAAAATGAAGAAAAGAATCAGGCTATCACAAAAGATTGTTGACAAATACAAAGATGAAATATGCTTTGTCATCAAGAAAGATGAAATCTAGATGGAAGCAGTCATCCCTAGGACAATTTGGGTAACCGAGATGGGCTATGAAACAAATGATCAAATAGTTGAAACATATGCTAAAGCACTTCTAGAAGCCCCTAGAGAACCTAAGGAAGAAGTATTTGGTAGTGCAAAGACCATTGAAAGCCAAATACAATCAAAGAAAAGAGTAAAAAAGGTTGAGGCAATTGTAAGGAAAGGTTCCAAACAAGCAAAAGCCATCAAAGAAGATGTATTGAAGAAAACCGGTATAACAGAGGATGAGTTAGCAGCTCCACAACCTGAAACTCACCTATCACTGGTAGGTACTTCTTCAGGGAGTGACATGCCTACAACTTTCAAAAGAGTTGTAAGAAAAAGAGATCCCTCACCGCCAACCACACCCTCACCCAAGAGGACAAGGCAAAAACAACAAGCAGTGAGATCTTTGGTAAGAAAGGCCACACCAAAGAAGAAACTGACACCCAAGAAGAAGAAGAGGACAAACAAAGACTTGGCCCCTCTTGATATACTGCTGAATGAAATCACAGAGGAAGGTAAATTGAAGAACATAGAGAAAATATATGACACCTTAACAGCTGATGAAAAAGAGCAAGTTGAAAATAGTGTTATATTACATATGGATATGTATAAGAAATTTTTGATGGAAGTAGTAAATGAAATTCATGATGAGCTATTTAAAAGACTAGAAGCAAGAAGACAAGCAGTCATAGAACTAGATAAGAAAATAAAGATTGAAAAGCTACTTGCTGTTTATCTGGTAAACTCTCCCCAAGAAATTGATGACCTAATTGCTCAAGCCAACCGGACAATATTTTCTACTGCACACCAGCATGTTGCTTTAATGATAGGAAGAGTTAATGAGGTAACAGAGGAGACAAAGAATGGATGGGATATATTCCTAGTTGAGAAAGAAAAACAAGAAGAGTACAGGAACCCCAAACCCATAAAAGTTTATTAGAAAGATAGAGACAAGGGGAAAGGAAAAGTTGGTGGACCACCTAGTATCAAGGTTAGAGACAACTTACCCCCACCTCCTTTAATTACTTCACCGGTAAAAACAACAACTACTGAAGATCAACCGGTAGCTGAGAGTATGGATGTAGAGGATGATAATCCTAATCCTGAAGTCTTATATACTATGGATGTTGATACTCAAAAGATCAACATAGTGGTAGATAAAGATACAACAGATAAGACTGATATGGCTAGTGAGCCTCCAGTAGCTGAGGAAACTGATAACACACAGGAGAAACAGACAGAAGATAAAGAACAAAAGGTAGAGACTCAGACTCAGATTGAGGCAATGCAACAAATAGAGGAAAAAACAGAGAAAAAGGCTCCATAATAGGAACAACAACAATAGGTATAGGTACATAAGGAAAGAATACCACCGGCAACTAGTGAAGTAGAAAAACCATTGCTTAAAGAAATGCAGACACAAATAGACCTACCAGAGGTCAATACAAGCTTGGTTACTTCCACCGATACTCAAATTGTTGATTCATCATCAAGCTTCAAATCAACTAATGTGACTGAGGTACTACTAGATTCTATCAAGAAAATAACCGACTGTAGCTCACAAGCTTACAAAGCAATTGATGATACCATACCAATTTTGAAGGTAATTGCTCCTAACTGTAATATAGACAACAAAGATTGTTTAGGACAACTTGATACACTGTGTAAATATATCTCAGAAAACATTGAGAAAATAAAAGAAGAGTCATTGAAGGATAAAGTAGAAGTTGAAAAACAGAAATTCTTTGGTGAGCAAATAAAGAAGTGTAACAGAGATTTTGACACACTTCTACCGGAATTATGTAATTTATTGAAAGAGCACAAAAATCTGTATAAAGATACCTGTAAAACAAACTTTTTGACTGTAGATATAGACAAGAAAATGAGCAAGGTATAGGATGAGATCAATAAACTTGTAGATAGTTTTGTCAACTCACCTGATACACTATCAGTTTTTGAGGAGAAGATAACCAATTTTGAGGAAGAACTACTTAAATTGGAAAGAGAGAAAGAAAGAATAGTAAATAAGGCAAAGCATTTGAGATCAAAACTAAGTCCAAGATTGGACTATCTAGCATCTTTACAGAAGGAAGTATCTAAGGCACTAATACATGGAAAGAAAACATCGACAGAGCATTTATAGCATCTCACTAGTACAGTGAAGAGAATAGAGACAACAATAAAGGATAGCAAAAAGTTTATGGACAGTATAAACTTGATTTTGGGAGATCTTTTTCAAATTGTAACTACCCAGTTACAAGGTTGAAACTACAAACTCTACTGACATCTTGACAACCTTTGTCATTGATGCCAAAGGGGGAGTAGTAGGATGAGAAAATTCAAATCACAGGAATCATATGCTCAGGGGGAGCACACACACATTTTTGGTAACATTTTTTGGACTACACATTTTTGGTAACATTTTGTGGACTTCACATTTTTGGATCATTTTTGAAGTTTCTCATGAGTGTTGCCATCAATGCCAAAGGGGGAGATTGTTGGCATATGCACACTCCAATGAGACATTGTATGTGATTGAAGGTTTTGTCATTGATGGCAACCTTGCAATCCTATGGCACCGACAAAGGCATTATACCGGCATCAGCATATCACACTCTACACTGGCACTCAGGACACCGACACTGACATTGAAGAAAGGAAGTATACCGGCACAGAGGCCGACAAGATTTTTGTTATAATATATTTTGTTTATTATTGAAAAACTTTGTAAGCCGACTTGGAAAATTGTAAAATGACTCTTATATATAAAAGAGATCATTGTAGACATTTGAGATAGGAAATGTAAGAAAAAAGGAAGATATTAGGCAGACCTATTGTGCGAAATATAGGTTAAAGGGTATATGTAAAGAACAGAGCAGGAATCGGTACTAAATCTGGCATTGAAGATGCTATTGTAAAGCAGTACAAGATATTGGATTTGTATAATCCTTATTGTAAGTCAGTGAGACTTCCCATTGAGTAGTGAGCTCTAGGCAGTTGGCCTTCCTGCATGTGCAGGCCCCTATTGTAAGTAATATTCTCTTATTGGCCAGTGAGTGAATATTGTGGGTCACAAATCCCACCGAGGTTTTTCCCACACCGGGTTTCCTCATTAAAATCTTGTGTTATGGTGTGCTTTTCATGTGGATGTTCTTGATTCTGTTTATTGTATTATTTCTTGCATACCTGTACACTATTATATTATGTTCTGCATGTTTTAAGTTAAGAAATTCTATATACCGGTCAGATACTGATTCATCCCCCCCTCTTAGTATCTGTGGGATCCCTAACAAAATGTATATTTTCACTATAATGTTTATATTATATTATAATTATTAATATTATTTTATTGAAGTGGTAGTTATAGTTAATATTACAAAAATATAATTTAAATAATATAATTTTTTAAATAACAACAATTTAAAATTATAATAATTAAGAATTACAACAAATATTTTTATTATAATACTATAAAGGCAAGTACACGCCACTATATGACACTTGTTATTATTCTAATTAACTATATTTCTTTGAATTCCACTTCCCTTCTAAAATTTAATATATAGATACAAATTTCATAATTTTAATTATATTTATTTAAATAATTTTCTTAATTTAATTTTATAAATTTCAATTTTTTTAAATTTTTTTTTAAGTTTGTTTTATTTTAATTCTAATAATGGAAGTTTTGCACGATAAGTTTGTATAAGTCTTGGATGTATCTAAGACCTTTATGTAATGATGCATTTGCAATTCATTTTTTGTGACATAGACTCTAATTTTAATATATAAATAAATTTTGTCATCTATTTATTTTTTAAATTAAATTTTTTATTTTTAAAGTTTAAATATTTTAGCAATAGTAAAAAACTATGTTATATTATTTTTTTACGTCTGAAATCATCACAAATTGAGTTAATTAGAATAAGGGAAATCACAAAAAGCCTAATCTAAATAACAAAACCCTATGTAACATCAATGAAAGTATGCAATTGAAACAAGATTATGAATAATTCTAATCAAAACTCGATGTTGCATAAACATGTGTCACTTCCATTGTCCTTCTCAATCCCACAGAATGCTCACTCTTAGAGTTGCGTTGCTAACCTGCATTAAGAGAACAATAATTCGAAGATCGTGATTGTTGAAAATGGGAGATTCATGTTGAATTTATAGATTTCAGAGAGGAAATTTGAACGATCAAGATGCATTTGGGAATCCAATCAATCAATGGTTGAGATTGCTTGAGACAAAGCTGATTGAGAGTAAAAATCATTTGATTAATGAGTGAACTGAATTGATTGGGAGTTGACTAATTAGATGGATTTTCTCAAAAAAATTCGATTGAGAATTAGAAACGGTGATTGAGGAGTTAACTGACCAGTTGGTTGATTTGATTGACTAGTCAGAAAAAGTGATTTACAATTGAACTCAAAGTCATTGCCAGTTTGGATTTCAGGCATGTGCTATAGAAAATTAGCATAAATTTGTATTTGAGTTGCATTTGATTTGAATTTTGATTTTTCAAAATCATGAAATGACATGCACATTTATTTGAAATTAATTGAAATTAGAATTTGGGGAAAATTTGAATTAGAAAAGAATAAGTTAAATAATTAGATAATTTGAAAAAATTATTTAATCATAGAAGACTAGAAATTCAATTTAATTAAATAATGAAGATTATTTAATTAAAGTTATAAAATCACAATTGATTAAGTAATGATATTTAATTAATTTTAGGAAAGAGAGGTTAAATGATTAAACGATTTGAGAGAAATTGAATAATTAGAAGTGATGAAATATGAGGATTAAATTAGTTTAGAAGAACAAAATTAGATTAATTAAATAATTAAATAATTATTTAATTAATTAAGACAAACAATTAGTATTGCTAGTAATGAGACATTTTTAGGTGTCTACATTTTGCTCCTCTTTGAGTCAATGTTGGAACAATGTTGATTCAAAGAAAATGAAAAAAAATCCTTCCCTGGTGTGCCTCAACGATAGTAGGGTGTAATTGCGCCCCCTCGGAAAATTGATTGGATTTTTTAAAATTGAGACCAATTTAATGATAATGTGACCATGATTGGTAGTTTCAAGTTTCGTGAAGTTTCGAGCTTGTTTGATTGGCCTACAAGTTGTTCAAATTGAATTTGACTGCAACCGTTTTGGTGGGAAAACCCTAATTTTGCCTATAAATAGAAAATTCTAGGCTCATTTGCCTCATTTGCATTCTTGGAGTTCAAAGAATTCAAAGTGATTTCTAAGCATATTGTGAGCATTTTGAGTGCTATGGCAGGCATTGGAGGACACCGACACTTGTCCAAGCGAGTCAAGTCATATCAATGTCTAAAGGGCACATGTGACATGGTGAGTAGCCTCAACCATTTTGTCGAATTTTGCCTGATTATAGTTGACTTCCAAATTTGTCAAAACTACAAAATTTTAAGCATTTCACACTTTCTTATCAAAATTTTTGCATGTGCAACTGTTTTGGATTAAGAAAAAAAAAGGTTTTGAAGAGACCCTGAAACCCTTTACAACGAAGATTCTAAAAGATTTAGAATCAACACAACCAAACTAAAACCAAAACCAAACATGCTGCAAAGGATAAATCAATACATAAAGCAGGCAAAGAGCCAACAAAAAACCAAACTAACTACAAAAAACTAGCAGACTCACAAACTAGCAAAATAGAAAAAACAAAGAATTACATGAGGCTCCTAAGGGTATGTTGGTTCCCCAAAGGGTTTACATTGAAAAAGGTAGAAACCAAGTTGATTCTTCAAATATCTATGGAGACGCCAACTCCAATTATCAATATCCTCTAAAACTTGGACCAACTAACAAAGATTCAACATATCCTTCTACACTTTGGGCTCTGCAAGACCTGGGAGGGTGATCCCTTAGTGAATTTATAATCTTTGTGCCATACTCACAAATTGCATTAAAAAAAAGCAGATAATCTCATATACAAGCTCAAAAAAGAGGGAGAATGCTCAAGAATGGTGAATTCTTTAGTGATCCTCAACCTATTGGAGCATGATACGGAGAAAACATATAATAAAAGACATGAAATAAATTATTTTATGATAATCAACAATTTATAGCAAATATAGATGAACAAAGCACAAAACTGTTTGCAAAGACTAAGACAAGCTATAACCAATGCCTTATTCCATTGGGGAGTCAAATTCATTAAATATAAGATGAGTTACAATAGAATTTATCTGATAGCATATTGAACCAAGAATATATTTCATTACAATATATCTCTACTATGACCCAAACCCAAACTACTTATCAAAATCCCTGCACAAACCCTACCACTTATCGAAATCCCTGCACAAACCCTACCACTCTGCAATTTTATTCAAGCATTTAAGTGATCCCTTAGATCACAACATAAACACAAATCACATACATCACAATAATGCTATGAATGAAAGAAACCCTTGATTATATTTCACTCAAAAGATAGTAGAATCATACAATGGAGAGAAATAGGTTTCTATTCTATTTCATTAACTCAAATACTATATTTGTCATAAGACAATATACAATTCAGTTCTTCAAAACCTGCACAAAATATGACATAAGACTCATTCTATTTTTTCTCTACAAAAAAAGACTTTACAGTTTTCTTATTTGCACCTAAAAATTGCTAATGGAACCTATGACACTGATTTAGAAAACTCGATACAAAGTTGGAACAGAAACCCCATCTCTTGGCCTTGAATTCCCTTTTATAGAAAATAAGGGAGCAAACAAGCTTCGGGCCAGAGGAGACACCTGCCATCAAAATTATTGGACATACATGATTCTAGTTACAAAATATTCCTTTGAGGAATGTCACAACCAGGACCAAATATCTTTAACTGCTTCATCATAACACTTTATGCACTCTATCTTCCTTGTTATTTCTGAAAAATATCCTAATACGGGCCCACCTTGTTGTTGCTCTTGTTCAAAAAGGTAACCGCTAGAAGAAGACAAAACCGTTTACCAAACTGTGACACCAATAAGGTGGCTAGCTAACTGTTTGCAATCTTTATTCCTCATTCAAACATGTCTTGATCCATTCATTTTATTCTTCATTAGATGGCCAACTAAAACTCATCACTTAATCAAATTTTTTGCTATATGGAGTATACTTTACAACAACTTAATTTGCTTCTCTTTCAAAAGACTCAAAGAATGTCCCTGTACATACAATTCTATCCATACTGTTCTCCAGTAGATCAATATCCAAATTCTCAAAAATTAGTTCCACATGAGTGTTGATGATTCTCTCTACCTCTTCCTTCCATAGCTGCAAAGGCTTGACAACTCGATTCTCATCCAAAATCCCTAGCATAAGTTTATCATTTAACTCATTGAAACTCCTCATCAACTCTCTTATTTTTCTCTCTATGCTTTTTTATTGGATTTGAGCTTCTTGCGTTGACTTCACCAACAAATAGGCTGGTTGAATTGTAAGTGGCCTCTCAGCATGATATTTCAGATATATTGACATTAGTCTAAGCTCATTTGCCCTTTGTAACCATTTGGTAAACAAAGGTATTGCCACCTCTTTATCCTGATCAAAACCTTGAATATTAAAAAAAAAAGTATATAAAGAATGAATACTATTCACCTTGCTGTCAAATTTTTCATTTAAATGAGTTAACACAGAGCTAACTATTTCTCTTTTCTCAAAGGTAGACTGATCCTTTGATTCCTTCAGTTTATTCTCCAATTCTGTGATCTTCTCCAACAGTTGAGCCTTTGTTGGATCAATTGACCTAGTTGGTTCTTCAACAAATAGCTCTGATAAAGAACACTAAATTGCTACATCAACAAGGGTAATAGGAAGAGACCTTGATGTTGAAGGTGCTGAAGTAGTTATAGGGGTAGCAAGGGATTCTTCCAATTGTTTCTATTCCAGAAGTTGAACCTTAGACTGCAACTCAATACATCTCTGTTGCACCTTGTTATATTCACCAAAAATGTGTTCAAACTTATTCCTGCTTCTCTATCTCTTCTCTCTTAGCGGTCTCATGGGCCAATTTGGACGCATCCATAGTTAACTTTGAAGCTTCCACATTTGATGTATCTGCAACTCTCTTAATTATTAGGCTTCCCCTCAAATTAGAGTTGATATCACCAATATCTTGTCTTTGAGGCCCTTGTTCCAATGACCAAAAAGCTAGTGTGGCATAATCTTGCATAAATTCAGATCCTTTTAATGCCAACCTACCTTCTTCTTCAGAATTGAAAGGTTGTTGTTTTCATTTTCTAATGACATCAAAGCCCATTGCATCAACAATATCCCACTCAGGTAGAATTAGGACAACCTGGTTGGCTGATGATTCTTCTACCTTCTTCAGTAGTAATTCTTCCAAATTCTTCCATCATCTCACCCTTCACTTCATTCTGATTCTCCTAATCAGTTCTATTTGTCTTTTGAGATTTCCTTTCTTCACATCTCTTTTTTTATTCATCAATATTCATCTTCCATACTAGCTGCAAGAAATCTTGGCTTTGTACAAAAGCCTCATCTTCAATAAATTTATCACATGCCTCATTTCTCACATCTCTGAAATCTCTACCTTGGATATCCAAAGGAGTCAAATCTAATTCAAAAGGCCTTGGCATAGGAGGGATACCAACCTGCAAATTTGCATCTGCTACAACAATGGTATCCTCCTCTTGTTGTTCTTCTATATGTGATTCCTCCATTTGTTCAAAAACTTGTTCTTCTACCCGTCTTTGAAGTGAAAGGGGCACATGTGGTGGTGAAGGGATCCTATTTGGTTACACAAGATCAATGATCTTAATACCCTTAAGTGGCTTTGCTTGCATTTTAGGGGGTGGTTCCTTCTTCATTATTTTCTTCCCTTTTCTCTTCAACATTTCATCACTCTCACTGCTTCTTTCTTCCTCACTATCTATTTCCTTCCTTACCCTCTTGAAAAAGGGCTTCTGATGAAGGTGAGTCGACAGGTCTATCCTCTTCTAATCCATTAGTTCTATGTGGTAGTGGAGGTGGTGGGCCTGATGGTCTTCTTGTCATTTGTTGTAGCAGGGCTACTTCTTGTGGTGTTGGAGCTTGTTTAACTCTTCTCTCAACTTGCTTGCCATGAATTTCTTCTAGCCTAGCTCTTTTATCTTTTAGGGCAAGCATTACCTCAAAGTTATTCATCAAAAAATCAATTTTAGTAAAGAATGGGCTAAATTTTTTTAATGGATCATAACTTGGATCCATCCTTTGAACAATATTCCATAGTTTCCTATAAGAAACCCACTTTTCCTTCTTTTCATCCTAAAGCATAAAATTAAATTCATACCTGATTATATCCTTAGGGAAATTGTGCTCATGGGGAAGTGGACCTCCTTTGATTGTGGTCCTTAACAAAATGTAGAAACATTTAGGGTCACTGTGTCTTGTTGAATTGACCCCCATATGATATGGCGCAAACAATTTGTCAAAATGAATCCACCCTCCCTTAGTGATCACAAAATATGGGATGATTGTGAAATCAAGGAAAATGGTTCCTTTACCTATCCCTTTCAATTCTTTGTCATGAATGCATCCAATTTCTCAAATTACCTCTGCAAATCCTAGTCTAAAAGGTACATGAAAAGGCAGCACATGAGGCGTGCCAGAGAAACCATACACTCTAATCACCATGCTGACAGGGTATCGGATAACATCCCCCCAATTATGCTCAATTCTCAAAAGTGGCAACCTTTCCTTAGGTCTTAAAAAATCATGCAATTGAGTTGGAATCCTTGGTGGATTCACTATCAATCTTTCCCTTAATATAGATGCAAAATGTTGTCAAATCTGACAAAGCTAGCTTCTAGCCTTTCCCATGACATGTCCATACTCCAAAGTTGTATTGGAATTTCTTCACCACCAACTGTCCTTCTTAAATTCATTGTGCCTTCAAAGTAATCCATGTTCTTGTATAAGAAAATGTTTATCAATAATGAATACCAGAAGAAATGGCTATCCAACACACCACTCTTAATGTCCAACAACCCCTCATGAATCTTGTCTTCAAGGTATTGGGAATAGTAAAAAAAAACTATGAAATCAGGATGTTGAATTTGAATTGCGATGTGCATGAATTCCATAGACATAAATGCAATAGGATGGAATCCTAAGACTTGACACAGTGAATAAAACATTGCTTTGAAATATGAGGCAAAGACATCAATTGGAAATGGCTCGACTGAACTGGGGCCAATATAAAATTTTGTTTCACCCGCCTTAGCCAAATGGGCTGGAAGAAGGTTAGGTCTGATAAATATTTTCATTCTCTGGTATCTATCTTCAACTTCTCTGAATTTATAGGTACAAAGAGAGAAGATGGATCATATAAATCAAATACCTCCTACAATTCCTCTCTTGTGATAGATAACAAAATTTATCCCTCATTGCCTCTTATGACCCTCAGAATTGGGTCATATCTATCTGCAACTTATTTGAGTAGATCAACATCCATGAACACATTAGGCACCACCAATTTTGCTAAGTCATACTAGCATGCAATAGAAAATGGAGAAGCTAAATTCCTCTACCCGAAACATAATTTGAACATGTCAACTCCATATATAGGCACCTAATCATCCACAATGTTAAAATCCCTATCTACCAAACCCTCCCCTAGGGTTTTACAATTCACCAATCTCTATCCTTGATATATTTCATTGGTCAAAGGTTCCAATTGATCCCAAAAATTATCATAAATATTTGTTTTCAAGTATTCTGTTTATCCCGAATGATTTCTCTAAGGTGTCATCTCTTAAACTAGGGTTTCTACTATAATTCTTTGAATCCAGGAGGAAAAGACTAGGGCTAGCACAAAAACTTAATTACAAAAATAATTCAGGAGAATTCTCACCTCTTTCTATCTAATCTCTAGCCCTAGAACAATTTATAACTCTTTCCCTATGATTTGAATGCAATTGACAACTTTAATCTCTTTAAAAGAGGTGAGAAAAGCTCAGACGAACTTACTGCTTTAGATGCACTAGAAAACCCTAATTTCACACTGCAAGAAATCATTCAAATCTCCTTTGGCTCTAGAATCACTTTTCGATCTCCTCGGAATAATTTAGTGACTCAAAATAACTCAAAAAATGCCTTTAATTGCTTTCTGGAATGAAGAGCCATCGTCTTATCTGCCATTACTACTTGTGCGAGTGTAGAAAATGACTCCATTGGTATTTGAATCAAATTTGAATCTCAATCTTTGGTCATTTCCACGCTGGAAAATTGCACAAACCATACTGGTCAATATGACATTGAGTATCATATGTGGCAAGCGGACCTATCAAAAGTATGATGTAGCACATCCAGCTCACCACCATCTCACCGCAGTCATGGTCCCACCATCAGCTTACCTCGGTCCACCTTGGACACATGGTGTTATATCATGATGCCATGGTGATTATCCTCCTCGCATCTTCGATCACGGGGTTACGAGGACTGTCTGATTTGCTCAAACATTATCTTCCTCCCATGGTGACCACCAACTTTAGCTGCTTAACCATCAAACACCTTTTTGATTGTGATTAAAACATCACTATCCATTTAATGCATGTGCAAATAGAAAAATCTTTAGTAGCTCGATCTTTGGCATCAAGACACCGACATAAATAATGTATGGCTCAGACTTAAGAAAAAAATAAAGTGCTTGCTAATAAAAATCAAAGGGGACCCACCTAGGATGATAGAGATAAACATAACATTAGGAAATAAGGGGGACCCGACCATGGGGATAATAAAATATAACGCGCTAGACTTAGGAAAAATAACAAGGGGCCGACCAAACAAATTAATGCCTAGGAAAATGACATGGCCCCTTTAATGACAAGATGACCCTCAGAGTTAAGTTAATAAAGTAACACAAAATTATAACAAGTTTAAGGGGTTTAACAATAGGACTTAATAAAAAAGGCATAAACCCTAAACCCTAAGCTTGAGGGAAATAACAAAGAGCATAATTAATTCAAAATGACCAAATTTTTCACAAGAACATCAAATTTTTGCTAGGTCATTTTGCAAGACTTCTAGTGGCTCTAGTTAGGGACGTTCATTTCATTGGAATGAAGTGAGAATTTATAATCTCAGGCAGAGCAGACCATTTGCAGAGTAGACAAAAACAGGAAGTTACCCGAACAAGGCAACTCAAACAGAGAGGAAAACTACTCTACTATTTACATGACCTATTCTAATGTCATGGAAGAGAACTACTATCACAAAAGTAGGGCTTCAAGAATTGTTCATGATCAGGCAATTCAAGAGTATCACCAGTTATTTCTTGGAGAAAATATGAATCTTCTCCCGATTTGCTCTGAGTCAGATATGGACCAAGCCACATGGCATCAAATTTTCCATGTTTTCCTTTATCTTCTAATTTGGCATTTCACATCAGAACTAGATCATCCACTTGAAAGTTTCTTGCAGTTTCTCTTTTATCATATAAGTTTTTCATATGCATTTGTAACTTTGCATTTTTAGCATGAGCTTCTCTTCTAATCTCATCTAGTTCTATCAATTCTTCAACCCTCAACTGCATGTCATCATCTATGTCATTATCATAAATTTGGACAAACCTATACATTTCCATTAGATTGTTTTGGGGCAACCTTGCACATATTCAATAAACCAAGTCAAAAGGAGCACATCCTATTGCTTTTTTCATTGTTACCCTATCTTCCCAAACTACAAGTTTCAACTTTGAGTCCCAAGCCTTCTTGTTCTTTTCTAGGATTCTTTTGATAATCTTCAAGCTCTTGTTGCTTGATTCTGCTTGTCCATTTCCTTGTGGGTGGTAAGGTGATGAGTAAAATTTATGAATGCCATATTTATTGCAAAAATCTGTATATTCTTCTGATCTAAAACTCATTGCATTATCAGACACTATCCTTTCAGGACATCCAAATCTTGTCAATATGTTGTCTGTAAGAAAATCAATGGCAACCCTACTAGTTGCTCTCCTGGTTGGAATAGCCTCTACCCACTTTGTAAAGTAATCAATGGCCACCAAAATCCAAGAATGACCACCACTATATTTACAACTATTTCTCCAATAAAATCTATGCCCCACTGCTGAAATGGAGCCTGCACATCTACTGGCTTTAACGTAAGATTCCCTAAAAACTTCAATTTCCCATAAAACCTTTGGCATGGATCACACTTTTTGACCTACTGATGCGCATCTTTAAAAATCGTTGGCCACCAAAACCCAACCCTCAATATCTTTTGTGTAGTTGTTTTGGCCATATAATGCCCTCCGTAAAGTCCACCATGCATTTTTGTCAACAATTTCCAAGCTTGGTCCTGGTCAACACACTTTAACATTACACCATCATTGTTTCTCCACCAAAGATTTCCATTAACAATAGCATAATTTATAGCATATAACTTCAATGTCCTCTATTTGTTATCACTCATATTTTTAGGACATTTCATCTTCTACAAGTAATATATTATGTCAATGTACCAATCACAACTATCCATATCATAGAGATAAGCTCTGTTCTCTTCTTCTTGAAAGTTTATATGATTGGCATCTAGATTACTCTAAGCCATTAACTTGGCCAATCCCTATCCTCTCACCAATTTGGTGACTTGGATATCAATGTTAAACTCTTGGATCCTGTTGATTCACCTACATCTTCTTCCTGACACCTCTTGCTATGTGAAGATGTCCTTTACTGCTGCACTAGGCACATATGCAACCACTAATGCTCTCATTAGATAACTCTTGAAAGATTTAACAACCTTCACTAGTGCATAAGCTTGATTCCATTTAAATCATATTTCAGTTCTGCATCTTGCAAGGATTTAATAAAAAATACAATGGGTTGCTCAAAACCCTCTGAGTTCTTTTGTATGAAAACTGTAACAACAATATGGAAAGATGCAAATGAGAAAATTTGCATAGGTTTATTATAATCTAGTGTTTTCAAGACATGATCATTCTTAATGGCTTGCTTTATTTCTTGGAATGCTTTAGCTGGTTCTCCCTCCTATTCTAACTTTGCACCCTTCTTCAACATTTTAGAAATAGGTTTACTATTCAGCAAAATTAGTGACAAATATTCTAAGAAAATTAATCTGCCCAAAAAAAGATTGAATACCTTTCACTATCTTCAACTGAGGTACCTTATCAATTGCAGCTACCCTTTCAGGATCAATCCTTACACCATCTTTTGACACAATATGGCCCATCAACTTACCCTCGGTTACTCCAAAAACACACTTCTTTGGGTTTAAGGATATACCATATTCAACAACTCTGCTAATTTTTTTTTCAAGATGGCCATAGTGATCACCTTTCTTCTTAGAGTAAGTCGTTAAATCATCTTGATAAACAACTAGGAACACATTTATGATATCAGAAAATGCAACATTTATTGCTCTTTGGAATGTTTCTCCTTCATTTTTTAGCCCAAAAGGCATTCTTACATAAACATATGTTCCCCAAGGTGTAGTAACTTGGTGGCCATTTGGAGGAATTGATTGTGTTGCATTGATGTCAACACTAGCTATTTGGATGCTTTACCGACACCCTTCTAGTCCTGGTGGGTTGAGTAGTTTTTGGTTAACTTGGATCCGACATGATCTAGTTGAACAATCTGGTGATGGAATTGACTTGTTCATGTTGTTTATACTCATATTTGGTCAGTTGGTTTTGGTCTAGTGATTGAATGCTATCCTACTTACTTAGAAGATTGGTTTCTGGTTCCGGTGAGGGTTTCACCGACAAAGCTTTTGGTGATCTTTGATGCATTGCATAATTGGTGTTGGTGCAACTTTTGATGGAGTGTTAGGATGCTGTTGGTGATCATGTTCGAGACTTGGCATTTGGAGATCATTACTGAAGCATGTGGACCTATACTTGGTCCCGGTTGATCTAGGTTATAGACCGACATTGATGTAACGTATGGGTAAGACCTATTGTTGTATTTCCAGGATGTCTTATGTGTTGGATATTATTTGTTTTGGTCGAAGGCCAACATGGTTTGTAATTATGTAATTGGTTTATTGTTTGGTGGCCGACCTGATTGTTCATGGTCAAGGGTTTGTATAAATAAGTTGTAAGATCTCTTAGTAGATCATCATGGTTAATGTAAGAGGTCATGGTCATGTGTGAATAATGTAATATCATTCTGGTAGAGGAGTTGGTTGATCATTGAAGATTGAATTGGGTTTATAAGAGGATTTAGTCCTCTGGTATTGAGCTTAACTGGAGCTATACTCAGGCATAGGAGAGGCTATCTTTTGCAGTTCAATACTTCTCTGGATTGTAGTCTAGATTTGTATGTAGTCAGTGAGACTCCTTTTGTGATGAGTAGTGTGCTCTAGGTTGTTGGCCTTCCTGCAAGTGTAGGCCCCTTCATTGTAAATTCACATACTTACTATAGAAGTATTATCTGGCTGTGGGTAGGCTTCCCATCGTGTTTTTTCCCTTTACCGGGTTTTTCACATACAAATCTTGGTGTTGTGTGGATGGATTTTATTATGTGATTATTGTTTATACTTAATTGGATTAACTGCTATTCTAGTACTATTGTTTTAAGTTGCTAAAACTTCTGGTAATCTGTGACAACTGATTCACCCCCCCCCTCTCAGTTGTCTTTTGGTTATTTGAACTGTCTAACATAACCATTGTCTAATACTACTCTGATTCCTTAACCATCACTTGGTTGTAACCTGAGAAACCATCCATCATGGACATAAGCTCACATCCTATGATCCTCTGCAGCATAGCTTCCATGTTAGGCAATGGATAGTTGTCTTTTAATGAAGATATATTAAGATTTTTGAAGTCAACACATAGTCTAATATCTCCATTATTCTTTCTTACAGGTACCAAGTTAGACACCCATGATGAATGTCTAATAGGTTTTATAATCCAAGCATCCCTAAGCTTGACAAGTTCTTCTTGCATTTTAGGTGCTATGGTTGGATTAATCGACCTTTACTTTTGTCTGAAAGGCTTAGCATCTTCCTTCAAAGGAATTTGATGTTGGAATAAGTCTCCCCTATTAGATTTTAGGTCATCATATGACCAACCAAAGACATATCTATACTTTCTTAATAGATCAATCAACATTTTCCTCACCTTAGGTGACATCATTTTACCAATATACACCTTCTTTGGTGCTCCCTCAGTTCCAAGGTTAACTTCTTCTAAATCCTGAAGATGTGGTGCAGTAGTAGCAACTTTAGCCTTATCATGACTATCAAACAGTCTTTCTAACACAACCAAGCCTTTGGGAATCTTGTTTGTCTTCAGCTGAATCACCTCATTCCCAAAATTATTTTCTTTCCATGTACTGTATGTACAAAAGCACCAAAATAAATCTCTCGATTCTCATATTCATCCACATAATGTAGGAATCTTAGAATATCATCATCATCATTGAAAATTTGCCATCTTTCAATGTTTTTAGGGACTGATGGTCTAGTTTGAACCTCAACTTTTGAGATTCCAGCAAAAGTTATATCTTCTGGCCTCAATGCAACATTAGCCAGTAAATCTGCCATCCTATTATGGCTTCTTTCTTTCTAATCAATGCCAAATGCATCAAAGTTCTCAATTTCATCCCATACAACATTCATATACTGTTTTAATCTTTTTTTTTTGATGCATACTTTAACCTAATTTGGGATATGAACAATTTTGAATCTCCAATGACAGATTCTTTATCCCATGCTTTTATGCTAGTCTCTATTCCAAAAGTAATGCTTCATACTTTGCCACATTATTTGTGCATGCAAAGGATAGAGCGAAAGAAAATTTGAAAGTTTTTCCATGGGGTGAGATAAATAAGACACCTACACCCGAGCCTTCCTTTCAACTAGCTCCATCAAAACACATTGTCCAAATGCTTTTATCATTTGATGATTTTTCTACCTCCTTATCCAATGGTGTAGGTTGTTCCTTTTATTCTCTTGGGGAGTTCAATTCTGAATGCATTGATGTTAGTGTCTACAAAACATGTCATGTCTTCATCAGAGTCATGCACCACCACATATGGTATCCTTGACTCTCTCAATTTTTACATTCTCACCATCAATGCAAAAGGTTACAGAAGATAAGTCACACTACAAGCTTCCGCCCATAGAAGCACTCCACTTTCTTGACAATTGAATCCCATAATGAGGTGGGATGTCTACAACTAAGACACTCATGGTTAAGTCCATCTCAGGGAAGGCTGCAAGCTTATAAGACAGTGCCCTTATAGTACCTATCAAAGGTACCTTTCTTGAATCCATAGCACAACATCTGGCCTGAGTGGTATCAACATTTAAACCCATGGCTTAATAATTCTCATTGGCATGACATTATTCAAGGCTCCAAAATTAATCATGTATTTCTTCAATACACCCCCATTTATGATAACACTTAAGAAAAAGGGTTCCACATTTTAGCAACATTCATATGTTGTATCCTCAAGATAAATTTGTGGAATTTGTGAAACCATTCCTTCAAATTCCTTTTCCTTTTTCTTATTTGTGTTCCCTTGTTCCTTCACAATAAAAATATCACTCTTATGTTCAATCTTGACAAAAGAGGAAACACCCTTGACCCAAGCCATGAATTTCTCCTTATGTTCATTTATTCTTAACATTTCTTGTAAAGGAATCTTAACTGTAATTTGAGACAGCAACTGCAACATATCAACAGGTGTGTAATCTGCCAATTCAAGAGACATACCTAGTTTTTCTTCATTTTTCTTCAACTTATTTCTTTCAATACTTTATTTCTACTTCAGGTCCTCTCCAACAGGTGTAGCAGAATTTTCAATTTCTTTTGTCTTCACCTTGGGTGAAGCAACTTCCTCATTAGGCTTTAAAATCTCATCTTTCTTAGCCCATTCCTTTTTCTTGACCTCCTTGATTTTGAATTTATCCTTCTTTGATCTATCTTCTTTTACCTCCTTGCCTTTAACTTTTAGTTCTTTGATGAATATACCAGAAGGCTTGCCTTGATCTTCACCGATTGTTCTGTTTCTTAACTGGTAATCACTTTTAACTTGAGCCACCATAGCAACTGTTATTTTGGCAATCTCCTCATCAGAAGGTCTTCTCAACGATATTGTATCCTCTCCTTGTTCAAGATTACACACTTGATCATCTACACCAAGATCTTCATCAGAAAAAACTTGTTGATGATATGATTCACTTATTTGCCTTTGGTGATCCACATCTAGGCCCTGAGTTTCAATATCAGAAAAATATTGTGCTCCTCCAAGATAAGAAGTGGTCATGAGACAGTCAACGTTGCTATCCTCAAATGTTCTTCTTCTTCTTATTCTTGTAGTTCTTCTTTAGTAGCAATAAATTGTGCAACTGCACAACACTCAGGTGAATGGGGTGACTAGCAGGCAATACACCAAAGTGTATCTTCAACTACATTTACTATGTGTTTCTGCAATGGATCAGGAGTCTGCTGCACCTATTTGTCCTTTTGTTGCTACTAAGATGGCTTTCCATCCTTCCAATTTGTGTTGTATGGATAGTCTTGTAATCTTAGGGGTCTGTTAAATTTACTAAACTGTAGCTTCTCTGGTGTAGTACCTTTGTCATTATTTGCAACAATTAACTTGAGATCATTCAAGGTACTAAGCACCTTGTCCCATTTATCTTCATCTTTAGGCTTTGATCCTAAAGGTTTCTCCACTTTATCTTTTACATTTTTAGAGAGTCTAGGATCCTCTCTTCTTTCGAGCTTACCAAAATCTCTTCTATTGCTTTCAATGTTTATAGCCATCCTAAATGCATCTCTCAAATTATGAGGATCTTTATCTATAAGCAGATATGCCATTTTTGAATCAAATGCATTTAGATAAGTTGTTAGACAAACATTGTCATCTAATCTTATAAACTGAAATAATTTATGCATAGCCTTTTGAAACCTGATGTTAAAATTAGTTATAGCCTCATTTGGTAACTTCTTTATATTGTTAAATTCATTCAACATAAAACTAGCATTTTTTTTGTCACAATATTGTTCTTTGAAGCATCTTTCAACTTCTTCCCAAGAGCCAATGCTTGCTGTAGATAACCCTCTATACCAATCCCTAGCATCCTTTGTTAGAGATTTTACAAACAGTTTCATGACAACATCCTCATGCTCTACTTTATAATCATTTAATTTATCAGTAAAAGCTCTTAGATGTTCTTCTCCTGTGATAGCATTATTCCATGCAAATTTGTTGATCTTGTCCCTCAACTCATTTGGGATTGTGTTAGGACAAATTGGAATCCCATCAAAATGTAATTGTCTATACCTTTCCAAATGGATAGTTCTCCTTTGAAATTTTCCACTAGCAGCTTGTCCACCAACATTAGTTCTAGTACCAATCCTAGTATTAGTTCCTATTGTAACTCCAACATGTACCTTAGAAGTTTGGGATTGACTTGTGCTCTGAGTGGCTACTTGACCTCCCTGTCCAGTGATTGCAACTCTGATAGTCTGAGTATTTTGATTATTTTGGGTGGGAGTATTTGTACTAACATTTTGTTGTGTTGTGGGGACTGAACTAGAGATAGTTGGAACATTAGATGGAATAACATTAAAAGAAGCACTATTCAATGCTGATATCTTAAGGAAATTAATTTTCCTTTTTTCTTCTGCTATAGAAGCTTCCATCTCTATCTTCTCTAACTCTTTTGCAAGAGTTTCATTTTCTGTTCTTGCCTTTTCTAGTTCTATATCAACTTTGGATAATCCTTGATTTTGATCCAGGATATTTGTAGATTTCTGGTCATTTATCTTAATACCAGACACCTTTTCCTTTCCTTTGTCTTGATTAGACTTAGGGAGTTGAACATTCTGCTTAGGATTAACTTGATCTACTAATTTTTTACTATCAAAAAGGCTTTTAGGCTTTTCTTTAACAATTTGTTTAGCTTTCCTATCTAGGATTTCTCTTACAACATGACCCTCAATATTAGGCTTTATTTTCTCTTGATTTAAAGCCTTAAGTGTTTCTAATTATCTCATTAGACTATCTCTTTTGATCACAACACTAATGACCTCAGGTTATTTCTCTTTTTCTCTTTTCTTTCTGAGTTCCATTTGTTCTTGGAGTTCCTTTCTTAACATATCTATATCTCCAAAAACCTCTTCAAGATCTGGCAAAGTTATTTCAGATCCAGAAGTATCACCTAAATTTATTAGGTTAGCATCTCCTTGTTCGTGAATTGATTCATAATTATAAGGAAATTCCATTGTGATGCCAAGAGGAGGAGGTACATCAATAGCACTATCTCTTTGATGACTTCTACTTCTACTCCGACATCTTCTCTTTTCTAAATATTGGACTTGGGTAACTTCATTATTCTGTTGTTGCACTTCTTGAATAGGTGTATTAAATAACACATCAAATAATCCTAAGATATTTGACTCGAAAATCTTAGAAGATGTTGTATGAACTTCAGGAACATAATTCAAATATGATTTACTTGCATTCTTATGTTTTGGATTCCATGATGAGGGAGCAGTGCTTATTTTCACATTTCTTCTTGTCCCACTCCTCTGCGGAGCTCCAAGAAGCTCTCCGTCCAATCTCTCTTCTGAATGTAACTTCATGTAACCTTTGGTGTTTTTAGCTTTTCTCATGGTGACAAAATCTTTCAAGGACTTGTTACAAATCTTCAAAAATACACACACTAGCATAGAGACTTAAGAGTCGTCACCCAAATAACTTTGGGATACTAAATAAGACAATATCTGGTAATATTTGAAAGAAATTTGCAAACCTTAATAACAAATAGGAAAGTCTTTCTCACACAAATGTAAAACATCCCTTACAAAAGAAAACATAAACCAGAAACACAAATCCACGAGATCAACCGTCAAATCATAGAAATACAATGAAAATTCAATGCAATTTTCTCAAATGGACGACAAGACTAAATATAATTATGCATTACTCCCCAACAGAGTAGCCATTTTGTTGGTTCACCAAAGGGTTTACACTACAAAAGGCATAAACCAAGTTGATTCTTCAAATATCTATGGAGATGCCAACTCCAACTATCAATATCCTCTAGAACTTGGACCAGCTGACAAGGATTTAATAGATCCTTCTACACTTTGGGCTTTGCAAGACCCAAGAGGGTGATCCCTTAGTGAATTTATAATCTTTGCACCATACTCACAAATTACACTAAAACAAAGCAGATAATCTCATATACAGGCTCAACAAAGAGGGAGAATACTCAAGAATGTCAAATTCTTCAGTGATCCTCAACCTACTGGAGCATGAGATGGAGAAAACATATAATAACAAACATGAGATAAAATATATTCTGCTAATCAACAATTTATAGAAAATATAGATGAACGGAGCACAAAACTGACCGTAAAGACTAAGACAAGCTATAACCAGTGCCTTATTCCATTGGGGAGTCAAATTCATGAAATGTAAGATGAATTATAACTGAATTTATCTGATAGCATATTGAACTAAGAATATATTACATTACAATATATCTCTACTATGACCCAAACCCAAACTAATAAAAATCCCTGCACAAGCCCTACCACTGTGCAATTTTGTTCAAGCATTTAAGTGATCCCTTAGGTCACAACATACACACAAATTACATACATCACAACAATGCAATGAATGAAAGAAACCCTTGATTATATTTCACTCAAAATATAGTAGAATCATACAATGGAGAGAAATAGGTTTGGATTCTATTTTATTAACTCAAATACTATATTTCTCATAAGACAATATACAATTCAATCCTTCAAAACCTACACAAAATATGACATAAGACTCATTCTATTTTTGCTTTGCAAAAAAAAGACTTTACACTTTTCTCATTTGCACCTAAAACTTGCTAATGGAACCTATTACACAACCAAGACCAAATATCTTTAACTGCTTAATCATAACACTACATGCACTCTGTCTTCCTTGTTATTGCCAAAAAAATCCTAATACGGGCCCACCTTGTTGTTGCTCGTGTTAAAAAAGCGCTACAAGAAGACAAAGCCGTTTACCAAATTGTCACATCAATAAGTTGGTTAGGTAACTGTTTGCAGTCTTTATTCCTCATTCAAATATGTCTTGCTCCATTCATTGTATTCTTGATCAAATGGCCACCTAAAACTCATGACTTCATCCAATTTTTCCTTATATGGAGTATACTAAATGTGTGTGTGAAAAGTGGATAAGTCTCAGTAAGTTGTAAGACACACCACTTCAATTAAATCATTGCATGCATGGTTAGACATATATAATTATGAATATAAAAACCATAACAAATTGACCTATTGCCTTCTAAAAGATGCGAGTATAGACTTGCTCTCAGATTTGTCTAAGCAATACCAATGACTAGACTACACCAAGACGAAGGATTTGATCTATATGAGCACAAGATTAAGCTAAATGGATGCAAGATTAAGCTAGATGAATGAATATTAAGCTAGATGAATTCAAGCAATCATGATTAAACTAAGTATGAAAAAATCTAAACTAAGATGCAATAATCTCAAAGCACAATATATTCAATGACTCTAGAGAAAAAACTACATAATAACAATAAATCTCCAGGGTGTTTTGAATGAGAGATGAAGGTTGAATTTATAGAGACTCAAAAGAGAGACCAATGATCAAGATCGATTAACAATGAGTGGTTGAGATTCCTCAAGAAAAAACACAATTCAGGTTAATTCAAATAATTGAGAGATCAGATTAAGTTAATCTTGAGATAGATTCCAATTATAGCTTGATTGAATGCATTCAAATTATAAGTCTGAGTTTGCATTGGAGATAAATTTAGTTGATTCCATGCACATTTCTTTAATTTGCTCAAGATTTTTATTTAGAAAAAGCCCTTTCAATGCAACTGAACCTCTTTCCTCAAGAAAAGCTTTGAGTTTTAATTATAGAGAAAATGATTAATTCAATTTAATTGCTTTTCTGATTTCTCAAGTTATCTCAATTTTAGAAAAAGAAATATCTTAAGTTTGATTTCTTCTCTCAATTTAATTCTTTTCTTCTGTTTTCAATTTAACTTTTTCTTTTGCAAATTAATTCCTCTTTTTGTAAATTAATTCTTTTTTTTATTTAAATTAATTCTTTTTTTTGTGATTTAAATGACAAATTTATTTATTAATTAAATATGCTAGGATATTTAATTAAATAAATAGGATAATTGATCGAAATTATTTACTTGGAATGATTAATTAATTAAATAAATATTTAATTAACATAGAGTGATTTATTTGCCATGTAACATTAATGATTGAAGAATTAATTAATTAGGTGCTCAAGGTTGATTTAATTGCCTTTGGTTAGGACCTTGGTGATGTTGTCGAGATTAGGGGCCCATGGTTTAGGTGACCATTTTTAGGGTATTACATCTGCCCCTCTTTGAATTAATGTGTAAGCAACGTGTTGGTTTGAAGAATAGTTGATGTCAAATAGATATCAGTTCTAAACTTGATGAATAAAAAACCAATGAAGAGCAAGATGTTCAACTTGATTTGAATCGATGAAACTAAACAAATTGATTAAAGCGATGCTGATCCTAAACTTGATTGAACTAGGATCGACAAAGAGTGAGATACCGTTCTTGAACTTAATTGAACTAGATTGAGTGAAGCAAAGCGAAACCGATTCCAAACTTGATTGAACAAGAGTCGATTAGCAAGAGAGAATGTCCAGCTTGATTGGATGGGATGAAACTGAACACTGATTTGAAGATTAATTCAGATAAGGATAAATTTTTTTATGCCCCTCGAGATTACTTTATTTGACATCAAAGAATCTCAACTTAATATGACGTGATTTAGTTATGATGCCCCATGTAACAAGATTTGGTTGATTTTCTTTGTTTGAAAATATTTTTGCTTGACTTTAGATGAAGATTTGAATTTCTCAACTTTTGAATAATGATAATCATTGAAAAGATGCAATGAGAAAGATGTAATGATTATGCCCCCTTAGGAGTGAAATCGAAAGATAGCGAGGGTACAACGATGGTAGGCAATTTTGAAAAGATAAAAAGATTTAGCGATGATAATTCAAGCATGAAGATTGACGTAAGAATTAATTTGAGATCAAAGTTGAATTGAGCGTAAAAAAAGAAAAATGATTCAAAAATTGACTTGAGGATGAAAGTGCTAAGTGGTCAACATTGTGAAATTTTGACTAGAAAATTGACGTTAGATTTCGATTTCGATGCTGAAAATGGACACAGGATAGTCGATTTAGGCAAGGGTACAAATTTTATGTTCATCAGAGCAAGGTTGAAAATTAGGGTTTGTGCTATATAAAGGGTTCAATGTGTCTTTGCTAATTCATTTTTATCTCTCAAAGTTAAAAATTTGAAAAACCTCCTGCGAAGAAAAATGGCAATTCCAAATCGAAATCCTAAAAAAATGGACTCAGAACAGTCGATTTAGGAAGGGTACAAATTTTATGTTCATCAGAGCAGGGTTGAAAATTAGGGATATCAATTCATTTTTACCTCTCAAAGTAAAAAATTTGAAAAACCTCCTGCGAAGAAAAATGGCAATTTCGATTCAAGAGCATTAATTAGAGTGCCAGAGATGTTATAATCGACCACGGAACTATGCCCTAGTAGTAAGTGATCGATCTTAAGCCTTTTGAATTTCTAATTTTTTGAATTTTTGTTGAATTTTTCATTTTGAATTTTGTTTGAAGTCGTGTTGTGTCATTTTATCGTGCAGTTCTTTAATGTTTCTCGTATGAGTATTTGGGAATTTGTGGTTTGTCATATGGTCATATAGGCTTTGTCATTTGGTGTCCAACCTTGTATCATACGAGAGTGTTCTTTGGAGACCATTTAATCATTCGACGAGTATTAAGTTGTCGTTTGGGTCCGTTTACTCGTGCAGATCATTGTGTTTGCTCATATGAGTTGCTTCTTGTTTATGGTAACTCATATGGAAAACAACAAGTATGTTTGAAGATCCAAAGAGAAATTTTTGATTTTATATTGAAAATTTGGATTATGTAGCATGTTTATCACGTTCTTAGTGCAAATTTGATCATGTTGTGATGATTTGTGTGTTTGATTTTGCAAATTCAGTTGCTAGATATTTAGTTTCGGTGCACATATCTGCCGACGATGAGATTAGTGCATGATTTATCAGATGCACAAAGAGGTCATATAGGGTTGTGTGGATTTGGATATTTATTACAGATGCCCGATATCCATGTGAATCACGGTATGTTGACTGCAGTAGTTGAGCGTTTCCATTCTGAGCATAACACTTTTTATTTGCTGGTTGGAGAGATGATGATCACTCTGGAGGATATTTTCAGGATATTGAGGATTCCGTTTGCTGGAGATAAGGTATATTAAGATTCTACTCCACGATCGGGTATTTTGGCTCTTAGACATATATTCCATGATGAGACTATCCTTGATCACGCTATCACTTGGGACGATTTGATGAGCAGGTATGGTGCAGAGTACCCTCTGAATTGCATTTTAACTGGCATGATTGGTTGTTTTGTGATGCCTAATAGAGGACAACAGGGACTTTTATGTGGATGGGGTAGAATGCTAGAGAGGTTTCTTACTCATCTAGTGAGATTAGGGTGGGGTTCATGCTTGCTCACGTACATGTATCATGAGATGCATGAGATTGTCTATCAAGAGGGGAAGAGAATGGCAGCAGGTGTCCTAGTTTTGCAGATATGGGAATGGGAGCATATCCCAATTTGTAGACCTATTTTGGATGATTCTAGAGAGGCACAATAGCCTATCGTATGCCAGTACTTAGGTTATGTTACACAACGCCACCTCGGCAAGACTAATTTTTGGAGGAGGTGGTTGGATGACTTGATCTTTGTAGTATGGAGACCATATAGGGGTCCAGAGCTATGGGATGATTGGAGGGTACAACATAGAGATATGTTTATGATTAGACCTCTGATTGGCAGATTGAGTTCTATTATTGAGAAATTTATAGTATCTAAGGTATTGAGACAATATAGGAGACCGTAGAGTATATCGCAGGTGTTTACAATGTACAGTAGATATGGGGAGGAGGAGAGATGAGGATGGGCATCGAGACTATAAATTGCATTGAGCATGTAGGAGTTAGCGGGTTTACAACCACAGAGTTGGGAGTATCTAGAGGATGTGGCAGACGTGGGGGTATTGCCCTAGTATAGAGATTAGTTTCAGAGACATCCTTTTCCTTAGTTTACAGATCCTGGAGAGCACGTGCCTCTTATAGATGAGGTTGAGGAGGATGCACCAACACAGGCACAGGTACTAGGTTAGGTACAGGGATGAGTGCAAGTACATGGACAAAGAGTGGTTGTACCTAGACAGACAGGAGGTGATCCTGGTGCTAGTAGTAGTAGGGCACCAACGGGAGGTCAATAATGATAGAGATGGGAGGGTGGATCCTTAGGAGCTGTTGGGGTTGAGGCTGGTGGTTCTAGGGAAGTAGAGGCTGGAGGTGAGGAGGAGAGAGCGGCTCCTAGGAAGGTTAGGCAGTGGAGGAATGAGTAGGGAGGTAGAGAAGGGGAGATGGGGAGAGAGTAGGTAGTACCAGATATAGTATGGTCTTTGAGGGTGAGGGTGATAGGTTTGCAGTCACAGTTGACAGTGGTGCAGATATAGCTAGTAGAGCGAGAGCAATAGGTCACAAAGATATTTGTAGAGTGAGATGCCCTTCAACGAGAGGTTTTTCATTAGACAAGCTATGCAACTTCTTATGTTGCAGCTTATAGCATAGACGTCCTAGTAGCGCAACATGTTGTGCCATATTCTCAATATATGACTCGATCTCAGGGAGCTAGGGAACCCAGAAAAGACGTCGGTCAACAGGCATCACCTCCTCCACCCAACGATGAGGGAGAGGCAGAGAGCTAGATTTGTTATACCTCCTAGATTTTGTTATATAACCCATTTTTGTAGCATATATGATTCTTTCTCCGATGAGACATTGTAGATGACAATTGATATCATTTGTACTCTTAAACACTGAGATTATGATGAGATATATGAGCTCTTGATATGATTTCATCATACTTGTGCTGATTGATTATGAGATGTCTTTTTATATGCGTTATTCTATATGTATGCATATCATTTTAGTATGGATATATGTAATGGAAATGAATATGGATGTTTTTTTTTTCTTGTTTCTTTTTCATATGCAAATAAATGATGAAAATGAGTAACTAGTAATGCAAATGTTTAGTTTTCATGCAGTAATATGAATGCCAATAAATATATAATGAAATGTATGGATCTATATAAGATGTTTATGTATGGAACTAACATCTCAATACACAAGTACTCGATCGGAGAAACGATGATGAAAAAGGGAACCACTTAGCTGAAAAATGATGATTGCTTTAGACTCTCATTCAAAAGATAAAAAGATCATTGTTATCACGCTGAAATCACTTGAAATGGATAAAATTTAGAATGAATGCAACCTAAACTTAGTCACTGAATTTGGTATGCTTAATTTCCATCACTGAATTTTTACAAACATAGTAGGCAAAACAAAGTTCCTTCCTTTATATATGGAATATTAACTATCTTGTCCACAATGACCCTTTTATCATTCATATCCTTGGACATATTACGCATGCATCCAGATTGCACATTAAAGAAATTCCCTCAAAGAAAATAAAGAAATGACTCCAACCTCTCTGTAGCATACAAATAAGTGGAGTCAAGGTATGTGTGGTGATTTCACCTTGATGTGAAGGCACTAATCATAGACACCTAGCTTAATAAATGTTTCCAAATCATCAATATCACTCCTACAAGCAGAAAAAAAAGAAAAGTATTATGCCCCCAATCCTTGCTCCTCTTAGTCAAGATAGACTTCCTCGAGTTACTCAGAGGGAATAATAATTGAAAACCAATTTAAAAGACAACACACAAAGAAAATTTCAATCATGTCTCAAACAGTGTAGTGATTGTTTTTAGTAGTCTTGTTTTGCTTGTTTACTCAGTGATAAAACTTGGCGGTAGTGTAGAGATAGGTGACTGACTCAGAGTGGATGACCTAGTACTACCAACATAAATATGACTTGGTTAATATTGCTTAGGACATGTAAATTGATCATTCGATTACCCTAAGACTAGGACATCGATTGGTTTCAAGCCATGAGGGTTCCAAAAGAACCAGGATGTCACAAAAGCGACTAAAAGATATGTACAAGCAAAAAGTAAAAAAATGGAAAGCAGGAATGAAAATAGGAAATGCCAAATTTGTGTTGATAGATGGAGCGCTTGAGTACAATAGGCGCCTATTTACCAAGTTTTCACTTGCTTGGCAAAGATTCTTTATTTATTTATTTTTTCTACCAAGTTGCCTGTTTACCAGGTTTTCACCAAGGCATTTTTTTTGATTTTTTGATTTTTTTCAAGACTTTTTAGTTGTATAGGTTGCTGGAGCAGAGAATACTAAGTGAAGAATTTATTCAAGTGAATGGTGTTGATCTGTTCACTGAGTTGTTCTCCTTCTGATATTGAGAGTTGATAAGAACTGGAGCCAAAGACTGTAGTAACAATGTAGGGACCCAGCTAGTTGGGTTCAAACTTCCCTTTGTTGTCTCGAAACTGTTGATTTTTAGGATTCTCTCTCAAGACAAGGTCACCAACCTAAAATTATCTTTGTTGAACTTTCTTGTTATAACCTCTAGACATTCTCTTTTGGTAGGCTCTCAAATGAGCAAATGCCCCTTGCTGACGTTCATCCAACAACTTGAGCTCTTGCAATCTAGATATTCTATAGTCTTCATCAGTAATAAGACCTTGCAAAGAAACTCTCAAAGAAGGTATTTCAACCTCAATAGGAAGGACTGCTTCAGATCCATACACAAAAGAAAATGGTGTAGCCCAATAGGTGTTCTGATACTTGTTCTATTAGCCCATAGTGTAGGATTGAGTTGCAGATTCCAATCCTTTCTAGATTTGTTTATCGTTATGTGCAAGATAGTCAAAATAATTTTGTTAGATGCTTCAACTTGTCCATTACCTTGAGGGTAGTATATGGATGACTAGTGCTATTTGATTTTGAAATTTTCACATAGCTCATCGATATCTTTGTTTTTGAACTACCCTCCATTATCAGTCACGATTGAAGAAGGTATTTCATACCTATAAATGATATAGTTAAGGATGAGCATTGCCACTTGTTTACTTGTTTCTTTGATTAGCGGAACCACTTCAACCCACTTAGTGAAGTACTCAGTGGTAGTTATGATAAACTTGTGTCCATTAGATGATGTAGGATAGATTTGGCCGATGAGGTCAAACGCCCATTGCTGAAAAGGCCAATATGTGATAAATTGTATTAGATCCCTTGTTTTTCAGCTAGAGTAAGACCGTTTGAATGAGATCCACAAATACCTTCATGGACTTTAGATAACGCACGTTGGGACTCTTCAGTTTCTAGACACCTAAGCAAAGTACTATCCAAACCTCACCTCTACAAATTGTTAGCAATGATGACATACTGTGAAGCATTTCAAATAAGGTTTCTTTTCTCATTACGTGTAAGATTAACAGGAATAATTTGGTCACGTAAATAAGAGTAAATGTGGCTATAGAGAGATGAGTCATGGATAATGATAGAATGGACCATCTGAGAATCAGGGGAATCATAGGAAGGATAATGTAACTCTTCCACCAGGAATTCATAGTGGAGCTCAGATTCTTGTAGTTGTGGTATAGATGCCAAGGTAGCCACAACATCTACTGCTATGTTTGCTAATCTGGGAATCTGCTGAAATGATACAAAGGTAAAGTATTGCTTGAGGTCATCAACCATCTTTTATATGGCATTATTTTTTCATCCCGCGTTTGATATATATCATTGATCTAGTTGATAATAAACTAAGAGTCTCCATAGATGGGTAACTCAACAACCTTCCATTCAATAGCTAGCTTGATTCCATTTACCAAAGCTTCATATTCTACAATATTGTTTGTGCAAGGAAAGAGAATCTTGTAAGCCTTTGGGATTGAATATCTTTGAGGAGATATAAAAATAATTCCAAGACTAGAACCTTGTTGAGTGAAAGATCCATCAAAGACCATTTTCCAGGATCACTGAGTAAGGTGCATGATAGATTCATCCGAACATTCTATGTGCAAAGGTTGATTGTCTTCAAGAGGAGATAAAAAAAGTTGATTTGCAATGACTTGTACTTTTATAGCTCTTTGATCTATATATTCAATGCCAAATTTTGTGAGAATCATGACCCATTTATCCAATCTCCTTCTAAGTGTTGTTTTGCTGAGAAGGTATTTGAGTGGATCTATCTTAGCCACCAGTTTGATAGAATGTGCTAGCATGCAGTGTCTTAATTTCTGTGATGCAAAGACCAATGCCAAACAAGTTTTCTCTATAATAGTATAGTTCATCTCCTAGGACACCAAGGTCATGCTGATATAGTATATAGCTCTTTCCTTTTTATTCTCATCCTGTTGTGCCAAAAGTGGCCCCAGTGATGTATCAATAACTGATATGTAGAGAATCAATGGCTTTCCTTGAATTAGTGGCTTCAATATAGGTGGGTTAGAAAGATATTTGTTGATCTGATTTAGGTGCTGCTCACAATTTTCATCCTAGTTGTATGTAACCCCTTTCCATAATGCCTTTGTGAATGGTTGAGCTTTATCTGCTAGATGAGAGATGAAACATCTTATTGATTAGAGTCTCCCTTGTAAAGTTCTCATTTGACTGACATTCTTCGGAGGTGACATTTTCATGATATTTTAAAATTTTTTTGGATCCACTTCAATTCGTTTTGCTGAAACAATGTATCCTAGGAGCTTACAAGATGTAACTCCAAATGCACATTTCTTGGGATTCAATCTGAGTTTGAATTTTTCCATCCTGTCTAAGATTGGACCTAGTTCTAATAGATGTGTTGATGTTTTCATAGATTTGACTAGAGTTTCATCAACATAGTCCTCCATGTTTTTGTGCATCATATCATGAAAAATTATTGTTACGGGTCTTTGATAAGTGGCACCTGCATTCTTTAAGCCAAAGGGCATTACACTCTAGCAGAAAGTTCCCCATGCATAGATGAATACTATTTTCTCTTGATCCTCAGGTGCAATTTTGATCTGATTGTATCCGGAAAAACCATCCATTAAAGAGTACATTTCATAGCCAGCAGTCATGTCCACTATCATGTCTATGTTGGGCTATAGAAAATCATCTTTTGGACAAGCTTTGTTTAAATCTTTGAAATCTGTGCAAACACGTATTGATTTGTCATGTTTGGAAACATGTACAATATTAGATATCCACTTGGCATAATCAATTGCTCTGATGAATCCAACTTTTAGTAGTTTTTATAGCTCAACTTTAACAAGTAATGCAACATGAGGATGCATTTTTGGAGTTTTTGCATAACAAGTTTAATTCTAGGAGTGATATAAAGATGATGCATTATGAGGTTAGGATCCAGACCCGACATATCAGCATATGTCCATGGAAAATTGATCTTCTTTTCCACGAAGAAATCAACAAATTATTTTAGTTCTTCGGTTGACAAGGATTTAGCTACATGTATGATGTGTTGAGATTCTATTGTTCCAATATTTATTGGCTGTGTAGGTTCAATTAGCACCGATGATTGCTCTTAAAAGTGATCAGGCAAAATGTCAAGTATCTCACCTTCAGGTGCCTCAGAGAGGTTTTCACCGTTAGGTACGTCATTTATTTTTACTATTTTTGACTCTAATACCGCCACAATGTGGTTTTCGCCATCAGAATACTTATTCTTCTTTTGATTTTTATGACTAAGATACGTGAGATCTACTGCTGTCATGTTCTCACTTTGTTCACTAGTGGAAGAGCCCATTTGTTCAACTGCATTAAGATATCAGGCTAATGTATAGTCATTGGCAAAGGTAGGTATATTCAAAGGTTGATCTTGGAGAGTACATTCAATAAGCTTAGGATGTACCAGGGATAAAGATTTAACAGGTTCAAGGGAATTCACGGTATTATCATCACAACCTTGGATTGACAAGTTGAGTTCCAGAAGACTACCTTGCGTAAGCATCTCAAGACCAAGAAGATTTAGAACATGATTATCGAAGTTTACGTTAGTGGGTGAACTCACAATAATGGTTCCCACTTTTTGGCCACTTTTGACACTGAGATGAACAATTTTAAAATAATCTTCAACTTCCGACAACTATAACTTTTAAACTATTAAGAATTTGAAGATGATGTAAATTAGTGATTTGTAGAATTTTGTCTGTAAATTCTATATATATTTTTTTCAATTTTTTTTGAAGGATTTTTAAATTTTTTTTTTTCCATCTCCCTCGAAAAGTAGTTTTTTACAACAAACTACATTTTTTAAGAGTGATGTGCCTCCCGAAACGCATACATTTTTTTCTATAAATGATAAAAACTCAATTCTTTAGAATTTTGGTTTGTAACATCAAAATCCAAGGCTTGCAGTTGGTTTGATAGTGATATGTTCAATATTTTTCATTTTATTAAGTTTTGAAGTCCGACTAGTCATAATTCAGACATAGGTTTACGTTTGAACACATAACTTATTCTATATATATATATCGAAATTCAATTTTATTTTTTTTGTTAGAAAGAAGACATCAATACCCAGGGCTTAGATATTTTTCAGATTTTTTTTGGATTAGTTTCCTATTTCTCCCAATGCGTTGAACAGAGAAGTTCATGTTCGGTGAAAAACCTATATTTGGTAAAATTAAAAAAATAAGTTCATAATAAACACAATATGTAATAAAATTATATTCATTGGAAAGCTTGCTTCGAGGACTATAATACTACATTTTGGGTTGTCAAGATCATTCCATTTGAGCCTTCAACCAGAGGTTTCAAGGCCAAAAATCTGCAAAAAAATGTAGAAATCTTTAGAGAAGTGTTAAAAAAGGGGTTCGAATGAAGGGGGGTTCAAGCAAACCCCCCATTTTTAGGGGGGGGTTCAAATGAAGGGGGTTTTGATCGAACCCCCATGCTATAATTGAAAAATGACATAAACGGGCATTAAAGATGCTTCGCTCAAAAGATGGGGTTCGAGCAAAGTGGGGTTTTCGCTCGAACCCCAGAGGGTATTCTGTTCGAACACCCCCACTTCACTCGAACCCCCATAAACAAATTTTTCCACTTTCACCAATTTCCTTCATTGGCAAAAGTGGGAACCAGCTTTGTGAGTTCACCCTAGTATTCAAGGGACCTAACCCAATAGATCCACCACTAGCACCATCCTCTACTTCAGACTGGACTACATATCATGGTTCGACAGTAATAGGTTCAACAAAGAGAGTTTTGACATTCATGACAAAGTAGTCATACTTTGGTGTCGAATAGTTAATGTCATAAATAGATCTTATTTCAGAGTGGTCAGAGTCAGAAGATGAAGCCTCCAACTCTTCTTCAAGTGGCTTAGTGAAAGCATGCATAGTATCAATATTTATATCTTTGATGCTACAAGTTCCTTCATGATTTGGTTCAATGATCCCTTGTAGTTGACATACCTATTGACATAATCTTGACGATTTTGTTAGTCTCTGTCATCTTTTCCATTCAGCTTCCTCTGGACTAATGATTGCCCCTGCTTCTGTAGCCTCCAATTGTTCATTTGTATTTACATACCTGATGTGCTCTATCTCAATAGAGGGAGATATTGTAGGTGAATAAATCTCTTGTGCTCTTCCTTCTTTCAGCTGTTGTTCATAGTCTTCTTGTCTTTTGAGTTTGATTTCCTCTATTTCCTTTTGCAGCTTCAAGCATATTATCTCTTGTGCTTCATCTATGGTATCACTAGGTTCTTTAGGATTTTCTTTAGTATATGCATTTGACATTGGCTTTGGACCCCATTCATACTCATTTGAGTCAATTTTTGAATCCTGTACTTGCATTCTTCCTGTATATGTGACCGAAATATTTAGTGGTGCAAACAATTCTTTAATTTCTTCCATCTCTTCTTTCATATCTTCTGGGACTTCTACTCCTTGTAGTGTTACTGTTGATATAGTTGGAACTTGATTAAAAGTTGATTCTTCTCTCTTGATTGCCAATTCTTCTTGTTCTTTTTCATACTCATCCTAAGTTTGCTAAGTATTTACTTCCTGTGATGTTTGATGTAGTATATTTTTCCTCCACTTAGACTGATGATGAGAAGTAGGTTTTTGATATGATGACTCCTCTAAATGGTTTCCAAGTCCAACTTTATCATTTGTATACTTACTTTGTATCTTAATAGGTTCAACAATTCCTTCTTGATGCTTGCCCAAAGGACCGGTACCTAAATATCCCATGTGCTGAATCATCTTATAGCCTGGACCATATTATTCAGGGGAAATCTAATAGTGTTGCACTTCTTTGTTTTCACTTTCTTCTTTGAAAATCCATTTGAGAACAACCTCTTCTTCTATTTCATCTGCAAGGGAAGTAGAGGATTGTACAAAAATACCATCATAAATGACATTTGGAGTTGAAGTTTATGGCTTCATAGCCTTAGATGGTTTTTTGGACTGTCTTGGCGATGGAGGAAGAGACATTAGTGAAAGTATAGGTTCTATCTTGTATCCATCCATGCCAGTACCTATGATTTTGAATTTCTATTCTAATTCTTTCATCAAAGTTTTTGAACTTTCAGCTGTAGTGGCTACTCTGTTATGAGGAACAAAGGTATCGACACACTGCTTCAATGCATTACAGGTGTAGCTTGTATCAATAGGAATACTAACTTCAACTCCATTATAAGGAAATTTCTAGCACTAATGATATGTAGATGGTACTTCTTTCATTTGATGAATCCATGACCTACCCAACAAGATATTGAAGGAGAGAGGAAGGTCAAGAACCTAAAAAATAACATCTCTTTCTACAGGTCCTACCCTAATCGGTAATAGTACCAGACCTTTAGAGGTTCTCTCTTCATCATCATAAGCTTTGATTGTTATTTTGTTTGCTGAATCACTGACATTTTCAGAAAATCCCAACTGTATCAGTAGATTGGAGGTACAAATATTCAACCTAGTGCCTCGATCTATCAAAAAACATTTGACTCGGTGTTTATGGATCATAGCTTTGATGTGTAATGGCTGGTTATGTGGGTGATTTAGTGAATTGTCATCTTCTTCAGAGAAGGTGAGGTAATGAGGCAAAGTCAGGTGACCCACCATAGATTGAAACCAATCTACATCTAAATCTTTAGGGACATTAGTAGTGAGAAAAGCTTTGTCTAGGATCTCTTTATGAGCAGAAGAGATCTTAAGCAGTTCAAAAATGGAAATATGAGCGGTAGTTTGTTTCAATTGTTTGATAATGCTATAACCAGGAGAGGATGATGAAGCCATCTATTTAGATTTAGCCGTGATCATATCTGGTTGTCTATTTGAATAAGTCGGTAGGTTTGATTTTGTTTGATTAGGAGTTGAGGAACTAGCTCCTTTGAGAGTAACCTTCTTTTGAGTGCAGCTCACAACATTTGTAGTTTGCATTTTATTTTGTTTTTCTTTGACTATGATTACATTGCAATACTTAGACTGGGAAGTTTCAATCATGTTGATGACATTGTCATTGTTGGCGTAGGTGTAAATGACTTTGGCACCTCCCTTGGATTTTGAGGAATCACACCTTTCATAAGTAGGCAAAGGATCTTTAAATTCTTTGTGATCAACATTAGTCATGTGGTTTGCAACAATAATTTTTCCAGCATCGATGAGGTCTTGAATCTCATGTTTGAGTTTCATGCAGTTATTTGTTATATGACCCTTGTTTCGATGATATCCACAATACTCATTTTCCCTCCACCATTTGGGTTTAACTTCTGGATCATATGGTCTAGAGTTGGCAGACAATATGATCAGATCATTTGCCAATAAATTTTTAAGATTTGACTCATAGGATTCTTCCAAAGGAGTGAAATCGCATTTAGGCTTTGAAAGCCAAGGCTTCTCTTTAAACCACTCTTTTGATTTCTTAGGAGGGTTTTCTGTCAGAGTTTCAACTGCTTTGAGGGCTTGTGTGCCGCTAGCTAGATTAAATATTGCGGGTTTTGATTTTGGTTTAACATTATCTACCACTCCATCATTAACAACATTTATGTTGTTATCTTTTCCATATTTCTGGTATTTATTCTTTTCTTTGGAACTAGAGCCTTGCTATGTTTCTTTATAAAGTGATATATCTCCTTTCTTTATAAGAACATATTCCATTCTGAGGGCACTATCTACCATTTTGTTGAATGAAGGGTACACTTGCATTTGGATATTGTATTTCAATTAAGGGATCAGGTTATTGACAAAGATGTCCATCTTCTTAGAATCTGGGATAGGCCATGAATATCTAGAGAACCTCTTTCTCCAACGTTGAAGGAAAGTGAGAAAAGGTTCTCCTGTTTTCTGTTTGGTATTGCAAATCTCGATCATGGTGAATGGATGATGAATTTTATAGGAGTATTGTTGGAGAAACAATTTGACTAATTCCTCAAATGATTTAACTCCCATAGGTAGGCTTGAAAACCATTCCATAGCTTGTCCTGCTAGACTCCTCGGGAAAAGGCACATGAGATATGTGTGTTCATGCATGAACCCATACATAAAGCACAAAATTCTCTGACATGGTCTTGTGGATTTGTGTTACCATCATATTTGTCAAACTTAGGAATTTCTACTCTTGAAGGAAATGGCGGCATGTGAAGGTTCTTGTCAAATAGGAATGGGCAAATTGTGTCCAGAGAATATTAAGTGGATGATTTATCCTTGTTTTTCATTTCTTTGATTTCAGTCTGTAAGGCTTGCAATTATTTATTTATCAATGCTAGTGGTGTCTCTTCCTCTTTAGTGATGAGAGTTTCAATGTTATAATCAGTTGGAAGCTTAGCGCCTTGTTTTGCTAGCTCTAGAAAATGCTCTTCTTTTTCTCTAGCCATGATGATTTTCATCATCTTTCAAAAATCCTTATCATTTTGATAGTTATTTACAAAAAATTCTATAGGTTTGAAAGCTTCAGACTCACTAGATGAGGAATCACTGTCATTAGCATGGGTGCTAATATTGTCATGAGTATCATGTTTAGCAGCTTCTCTTTCTTGCCTTTCTCTAGACATGGTGGGAGATAAGGGTTGATCGAAAATTGGTATACTCAACGATGAAGGTTTTTCAGAGACGGGGTCTTCTACAAAGAATGGATTAGTCTACAATGAAAAGGACTGTCCTTTACCTTTGGTAGCTTTCTTGTGAGAACTTCTGGTTTGAATAAGCATTTATAAATGATGTGACCGAGAGCTAGAAGTGATGCTGATATCAAGATCAAATTGAAGCTAGTTGTTCATTTGATGTAGTGATTGAGAGAGGTGACTAAGACTTAGTCTGGTTTCAGGAACGATCTATCCTATATAAGATGTGATCTAAGTAACTTAGGTTGATTTAGTTTGATAAGTAGTTGATTGAACTAGCTGAAAGATGACCGAAAAAGTCGTGCAACACAATGACAAGGGTACACTATCAAGATTGTTTATGCTCAGGATGAAAAAGACCAGATATACGCTCACTGTAGATTGATTAGGCAAGTATGAAAATTCTGTAAACGTGTGCAAATAGACAAGCTTCTAGACTGACAAAATCAAAAATTCGTACGACAAAGTATTCAGACCCAGATGACAATTTAGCAGGTTCCAGATGACACAGGCAGTTTCTCGTAAGAGTTGCTGCCTATACTCGCATGACAGTTTAAGGTTTTCTAGACAACAATCTGATGAGGATAATGATTATTTGTACGCCAGTGTTTCTTAGGTCAGACGACAATTCTCAAGAACCAGGATGATAATTCAGATAGGACTAGAAGACAAACTGACAGGATGAATCCAGACTCGTACGACAATAGGTCTATAGCCAGATGAAAAAATGACAGGATGAATTCAAACTCGTACAATAATAGGTCTATAACCAAACGACAAAACAATAGACTCCAATAGAGGACTAGACAAATACTAGTTTTGACACGGACAAAGTTTTGATCACTGAGTTTTTTAATATTTTTGATCATTTTCTCCAGTTTTAGTATTTTAGTTTTAGTTTCAGGGATGAAAACACAACAAACACACAAGATGTGAAATGACTTCAAACACAACATGCTAACCCTACAGAAGTTGGCTTAGAGAAGAAAACCTTTGCTTGTAGACTCAGGTACACACCCAATAGATAATTAGAATATGGCCATTGAGTCTCATGCAATCGATTCACAATGCCATATTAGCTAACTCCAAATGCTAATGGGGGCACGTAATGAAAAGTATCTTGGGAGAGTTACTATCTCTCTTGCACAAAGATTATCCCCCTTTCGGCGGTGAATCGAGTAGCCTCTATCTTATAGTTCTTAGTAAGGAATTCCATTCGAAATTACCCCTTGAAGTCATGCAAGCATGATTGAGGCCTATAGCTCGACAAGGTACTGAAATAAGTTGTAGTCATGTAAACATGTTTGAGACTGCGAGGCCCTACAAAATGCTCGATATGAGATACCTCAAAGAGAAAACTCAAAAAATCCCATCTTCTGAGACTTTAATCACCAGAGGCCTATTTATTATAGTGAGTTGGAATGATCAGGTCCAGATGTACTCACATGGGTCATTCTCATAGAGTGATTACTTTTTCCCACTTTGACAGGCTCGCTAAAGGTACACAAATCTCAAAACTTAGAAAAATCTTCGAGGATCTAGATTTCTGATTGTTTGTGCAAACAAGACCATACTCTCCTACCTCTTAGATTTTTCTTAAAACATAAAAGATAGATTTTTTCATTAACCAGATAGAAATTTAAGTACCTAAAAATGAATTTAAAGAATACACAAAGTTCACTTGAATCTCCTCAGGAAACTTGCAAAAACAACAAATCAGTAGTCCTATTGTTTTTGTGCGACAGGCGTGTTCTTCGACAAATGTTTTCAGCAAAAAAACTTGAACATTAGGTTGTAAAAAAAATCTCTTAGGCAGATAGAAAACAAGCCAGGGTTAGCATTAGTACCATCAAAATCCAATCAGAAAAATCCTAAAAATGCAATCTATTTTAATACCAATAAACTAGAAAATCGTACGATAATTCTCACCCATCTGTACGATGATTCACCATGGACCGTATGATACCTGCAGAATGTCGTTCTAACCTCTGTGAAAACTTGTATGATTTTTTGCAGGAACTGTATGGAAAAATACGAAAAATAAAAAATAAGCTGATCTGCGAGGCCAAAAATTGTAGTCTTCTGCTCCACGGTGGGCACCAAAAATGTTTATGTGAAAAGTGGATAAGTCTCTGTAAGTTGTAAGACACAAAACTTCAATTAAGTCATTGCATGCATGGTTAGACATATATAATCATGAATATAAAAACCATAACAAATCGACCTATTGCCTTCTAAAAGATACGAGTATAGACTTACTCTCAGATTTGTCTAAGCAATACTAGTGACTAGACTACACCAAGACGAAGGATTTAATCTATATGAGCACAAGATTAAGCTAAATGGATGCAAGATTAAGCTAGATGAATGAATATTAAGCTAGATATGCAAGATTAAGCTAGATGAATGAATATTAAGCTAGATGAATGAATATTAAGCTAGATGAATTCAAACAATCATGATTAATTCATTCTTTTGTGATTTAAATGGCAAATTTATTTATTAATTAAATATGATAGGATATTTAATTAAATAAATAGGATAATTGATCAAATTGATTTAGTTGGAATGATTAATTAATTAAATAAATATTTAATTAACATAGAGTGATTTATTTTCCATGTAACATTAATGATTGTAGAATTACTTAATTAGGTGCTCAAGGTTGATTTAATTACCTTTGGTTAGGACCTTGGTGATGTTGTCGAGATTAGGGGTCCATGGTTTAGGTGACCATTTTTAGGGTATTAAACTTTACAACAAGTTAATTTTCTTCTCTTCCAAAAGACTCAAAGAATGTCCCCGTGCATACAATTTTATCCATACTGTTCTCTAGCAAATCAATATTAGTTCCACCTAAGTGTTGATGATTCTCTCTGCCTCTTCCTTCCATAGATGCAAAGGCTTGATAGCTCCATTCTCATCCAAAATCATGGACAAAAGTGTATCATTTAACTTATTGAAAGTCCTCATCAACTCTCTTATTTTTCTCTCTATGCATTTTGGTTGGATTTGAGCTTCTTGCATTGAATTCACAACCAAATAGGTTGGCTGAAGTCTAGGTGGCCTCTCATCATGATATTTGGAAGACATTGACATTAGTCTAATCTCATTTGCCCTTTGCAACCATTTGGTAAATAGAGGTATTGCCACCTCTTTATCCTGATCAAAACCTTGAATATTAAACAAAAAAGTTTATAAAGAATGAATAGTATTCAACCCGTTGTCAACTTTTTCATTTAAATGAGTTAACACAGAGCTAACTATTTCTCTTTGGTCAAAGGCAGACTGATCCTTTGATTCCTTTAGTTTATTCTCCAATTCTGTGATCTTCTCCAATAGTTGATCTTTTGTTTGATTAGTTGACCTTGTTGGTTCTTCAACAAATAGCTCTGTTGAAGAACACTGAATTTCTTTATCAACAAGGGTAATAGGAGGAGACCTTGATGTTGAAGGTGTTGAATTAGTTATAGGGGCACTAGTGGATGCTTCCAATAGTTTCTATTCCAGAAGTTGAACCTTAGACTGCAACTCATTACATTTTTGTTGCACCTTGTTATAGTCACCAAAAATGTGTTCAAACTTATTCATAAGTTCCCGCTTCTCTATCTCTTCTCTCTTAGTGGTCTCATGGGCCAATTTGGCCACATCCATAGTTAAATTTGAAGCTTCCACATTTGATATATCTGCAACTCTCTTAATTATTAGGCTTCCCCTCAAATTAGAGTTGATATCACCAATATTAGGTCTTCTAGGCCCTTGTTCCAATGACCAAAAAGCTAGTGTGGCATAATCTTGCACAAATTCAGATCCTTTTAATGCCATCCTTTTAATGCCAACCTAGCTTCTTCCTCAGAATTGAAAGGCTGGTGTTTTAATTTTATAATGGCATCAAAGGCCATTGCATCAACAATATCCCACTCAGGTAGTTTTAGGACCCCTGGTTGGGTAATGATTCTTCTGCCTTCTTCAACAGTAATTCTTCCAAATTGTTCCATCATCTCACCCATTACTTCATCCTGATTCTCTTGGCAGTTCTATTTGTCTTTTGAGATTTCCTTTCTTCACATCTCTTTTTGTATTAATCAATCTTCATCTTCCATACTAGCTGCAAGAAAGCTCAGATTTGTACAAAAGCCTCATCTTCAATAAATTTATTACAAGCCTCTTTTCTTGCATCTCTAAAATCTCTACCTTGGATATCCAAAGGAGTCAGATCTAAATCCAAAGACCTTGGCATAGGAGAGATACCAACTTGCAAATTTGCATATGTTACAACAATGGTATCCTCTTGTTGTTCTTATATATGTGATTCTTCCATTTGTTTAAAAACTTGTTCTTCTACTTGTCTTAGAAGTGGAAGGGGCACATGTGGTGGTGACGAGATCCTATTTGGTTCCACAAGATCAATGATCTTAATCCCCTTAAGTGGCTTTGCTTTCATTTTAGGGGGGTGATTCCTTCTTCATTATTTTCTTCCCTTTTATCTTCCACATTTCATCTATCTCACTGCTACTTTCTTCCTCATTGTCTGTTTCCTTCCTTACCCTCTTGAAAAAGGGGCCACTAGTTGTAGGTGAGTCAACAAGTCTATCCTCTTCTAATCCATTAGTTCTATGTGGTAGCGGAGGTGATGGGCCTGATGGTCTTCTTCTAATTTGTTTTAGTAGGGCTACTTCTTGTGGTGTTGGAGCTTGTTGAACTCTTCTCTCAACTTTCTTGCCATGAATTTCTTCTAGCCTAGCTCTTTTATATTTTAGGGCAATAACTACCTCCTCAAAGTTATTCATCAAAAAATCATTTTTTAGCAAAGAATGGGCTAAAACCCTTTAATGGATCATAACTTGGATCCATCCTTTGAACAATATTCCATAGTTTTCTATAAGCAACCCACTTTTCGTTCTTTTCATCCTGAACCATAAAATCAAATTCAGTCCTGATTATATCCTCAGGGAAATTATGCTCATGGTGAAGTGGAACTCCTTTGTTTATGTTCCTAAACAAAATGTATCTAAACCTTCAGGGTCACTTTGTCTTGCTGAGCTGACCCCCATATGATATGGCGCAAATAGTTGTCATAATGAATCCACCCTCCCTTAGTGATCACAAAATATGGGATGACTATGAAATCAGTGAAAATGGTTCCTTTACCCGTCCCTTTCAATTATTTGTCATGAATGTATCCAATTTGCCAAATTACCTCTGCAAATCCCAGTCTAAAAGGTACATAAAAAGATAGCACATGAGGCTCACCATGAAAATCATACACTCTAATCACCATGTTGACAGGGTAGGGGATAACATCCCCCCAATTATGCTCAATTCTCAAAAGTGGCAACCTTTCCTTAGGTCTTAAAAAATCATGTAACTATGTTGGAATCCTTGGTGGATTCACTGTCAATCTTTCCCTTAATCTAGATGCAAAATAGTTGTCAAATTTGACAAAGCTAGCTTCCAGCGTATCCCAAGACATGTCCATACTCTAAAGTTGGATAGGCATTTCTTGACCACCAACTGTCCTCCTTAAATTCATGGTGTCTTCAAAATAATCTGCATTCCTATATAAGAACATGTGCATCAATAATGAATACCATAACAAATGTCTATCAAACACACCACTCTTAATGTCTTACAACCCATCATGAATCTTGTCTTCAAGGTATTGGGCATAGTCAAAAACCACTATGAAATCATGATGTTGAATCTGAATTGCCATGTACATGAATGCCATAGGCATAACTGTAATAGGATGGAATCCTAAGACTTGACACAGTGAATATAATATTGCTTTGAAATATGGGGCAAAGGCATCAATTGGAAATGGCTCGACTGAACTAGGGCCAATATAAAATTTTGTTTCACCTACCTTTTCCAAATAGGATGGAAGAAGGTTAGGTCTGATAAAAACTTTCACTCTGGTATTTTGCCTTCAACTCCTCCAAATCTATAGGTACCAATAGAGCAAAGGGCTCATATAATTCAAATACCTCATGAAATTCCTCTCTTGTGATAGACAACAAAATTTATCCTTTATTGCCTCTTATGACCCTCAAAATTGGGTCATATCTATCTCCGACTGCTCTGAGTAGATCAACATCCATGAACACATTAGGCACCACCAATTTGCCTCAATCATACTATCATGCACTAGAAAATGGAGAAGATAAATTCGTCTACCCAAAACACAATTTGAACATCTCAACTCCAGACATAGGCACCTGAGCATCCACAATGTCAAAAGCCTTATCTACCAAACCCTCCCCTAGGGTTTTACCAGTCCCCAATCTCTGTCCTTGATATCTGTCTTTGGTCAAAGGTTCCAATCGATCCAAGAAATCATCACAAAGATTTATTTTCAAGTATTTAATTTGTCCTGAATGATTTCTCTAAGGTTGCATCTCTTAGACTAGGGTTTCTACTATAATTCTTTGAATCTGGAAGGAAAAGACTAAGGCTAGCATAAAAAATTAATTGCAACAAAAATTTAGGAAAATTCTCACCTCTTTCTGTCTAATCTCTTGCTTTAGAACAATTTATAACTCTTTCCCTATGATTTTCATGCAATTCATAGCTTTAATATCTTTAAAACAAATGAGAAAAGCTTAGACAAACTTACTGCTTTAAACACACCAGAAAACCCTAATTTCACACTACAAGAAAACGTTCAAATCTCATTTGGCTCTAGAATCACTTTTCAATCTCCTCTGAATGCTTTGGTGACTCAAAATAACTTGAAAAATGCCTTTGATTTCTTTCTGGAACGAAGCGTCATAGTCCTATCTGTCATTACTTCTCACGCAAGTGTAGAAAGTGACTCCATTTGCATTTGAATCAAATTTGAATCTCAACCGTTGATCATTTCCACGCTAGCAAATCGCATGAACCATATTGATCAATTTGACATTGACTATCATATGTGGCAAGTGGGCCTGTGAAAAGTATGATGTAGCACATCCAACTCACCGCCATCTCACTACGGTCAATGGTCCCACTATCGGCTTACCTTAGCCCACCTTGGACATGTGGCATCATCTCATGATGCCATGGGGATTATCCTCCTCGCATCTTCGATTGTGGGGTCACGAGGACCGTCTGATCTGGTCGAATGCTATCTTCCTACCATGGTGATCGCCAACTTTAGCCGCTTAACCATTGAGTACCTTTTTGATTGCGATTAAAACATCACCATCCATTTATTGCATGTGTAAATAGAAAAATCTTTAGTAGCTTGATATTTAGCATCAAGACACCGACATAAATAATATAACTCTCATACTTAAGAAAAAATGAAAGTGCTCGCTAATTAAAATTAAATGGGACCCACCTAGAATGATAGAGATAGACATAACGTTAGGAAATAAAGGGGGACCCGACCATGGGGATAATAAAATATAGTGCATTAGACAGGAAAAATAACAAGGGGCCGACCAAACAAATTAATGCCTAGGAAAATGACATGGCCCCTTCAATGACAAGATGACCCTTGGACTTAAGTTCATAAAGTAACACAAAATTATAATAGGTTTAAGGGGTTTAACAATAGGACTTAATAAAGATGGCATAAACCCTAATCTTGAGGTCAATAAGAGAGAGCATAATTAATTCAAAATGACCAAAGTTTTCACAAGAACATCAAATTTTTGTTAGGTCATTTTGTAGGACTACTAGGGTCTTAGCGACCTCAGCCTCCAGAAGACTCATATTGTCAGCAACATACCTAAGTTCTTTGTAGTCCAAAGTTTGAGCAGCAACATTCTTCATCAGTTTCCCTCTAGTCCGCTTGTAAGAACCAAACTCCACCTGTGTATTATCTTTGTCATCATCCAAACTGATTAGCACCTTGTCCTAACCATCAAGACTATTGACCATTATGTTCATGGAATTCGCAGTCTGCTTGACTATTATGTGACTGTTGGTCACAATGGTCCTGAGAATAACCAAGATTTTCTTGTAATTCTCCTCAACAATGGAGAATTGATCCTCAAACCCTTTTTTCATGTGATCAATGCCAACAACAACTTTGTTAACACAATCCACCTCAAATTTCTTCTCTTCTTTAGTCCACTGACCATCACCATGCTATTTATCTTGATAGGTAGGAATAGGCATAGCTTCCAGCTTGCTCCCCAAAGCCCTTTAGTTAAGTTTGACCTCTTTGAGTTCATGGAAGAGCCACTTGAAAAGGCTAAAAGAGTCAATAGCATGATCTCTAGCCAAGCCTAGGATATTCTCATAGTCCTCCCTCTTATCACTCAGGTCAGTGCTCTTAGGATGAAGTTCCTTCTAAGCAACATCCCCCATAGTATTAGCCTCCAAATTATGAAATGAGGGGGGAATTTCAAGGTTTTGGCTACTAGGCTCTGGGATGAATCTCCGTTTGGTATTATTATCCTCAAAATTCCCTCTATGACCACCAAAAGCAGAGGCATAATTACCAGTAGAGGTAGAGGAGGAGGAAATAACAACCTATTTCAAACCCTTCTTTCCCTTTCCCTTAACAAATTTATCTTTAGGGGGAAACTCAGTCTTAGCTTTTTTGGGAGAGAAAGTCTCATCCTCTGAATCTAAGGAGTCCCCATACTTAGACTCCCCAACATTGGTATTATAATCATATGAAGTAGGGATATAGGAAGAAGGGGTAGGAAGGGCTCGATCATACTTATCAATTAACACCAACAACCCTTCATGAAGAATAGGGTATTTAATAGGGTTCTTCCTATGATCATTGAAGCTAGCCTGAAGGGAAGACATTAAGAAAAATGAAAGGAAAACCCTAACATTATGGCATGAGTGATTTAACAATACAAAATGGTGGCCATAAACCCTAGTGAAACACACATAAAGAGTAAAGTAATCATAATTACCTTAAGGAGTTGGGCCCAAATATCCTTGAGAACATTGATGTCATAATAACTGGTCGTCTTCTTCACCAACTTACCCTTTTCCTTGTCTGATTTCAGGAAATTCTACACTGCAATGTCAGTATAAGTCTCGTCTTTGTAATATTTCATGCCATCAAAGGAAAGGCCAATGACCTCAGTGATCAAAATCTCATCCACAGTGATTTTCTGCCCATGTAAAACAATGGTACCACAATGAATTCTTGTGCCTTTTATTTAAGCACAACATTATCATCATGAAGCCTAGTTATGTTTCAATGGATCTTTGTACACCAGGGTATTAGGAACCAAGGTGTGAATGATATCCCATTGCAGAAACAAAAATATTGCAGACAAGGAGTGAACCCCTCCATTCTGGGTGTAGTAGTAAGGGTCGAGGTATGTGTGATAGTCACAAGCATAGCTATGCTTGACTTTCATTTTTGCATAGGATTCTTGCCGAATGAGTGTACCAACACAGACATCCAAAGTACCTTTTCCCCAAAACTTCATTGGTTCACACAAACAACAAACAAAGAAAAATATCATGAACCATCCCAACACCTCTAGTCACTTGTGGACATCCTCGAGTAGAATAGGAACATGACCTGTTACCAATTGATAAAAGATAAGACTAACTAGGATGAAATCCAACAACCATACTAATTAGTGTCATTGTTTTGATTGCTTGATGTCTAATTTTAGAGATTGAATACCCTATATAAGACCAATCTATCTGATTTCGAGCATACCCTTCCCTATTTATGATTGATTGATAGGGTTGGCTTATTCGATTGATAAGATAGTTGATTGGTTTGATTGCAAAAATTAATAGTTTGTCTGTTGTTGAACTTCATGTGAAGTGTTTACTGGAATCTACGCTAGTGTGTGATCTCTGTGAGACAATTTATTGCAAGGTTTTATTTTTGATTTTTCAATTTTCAGGGCTTTTTTAAGGACTATACGATTTTTATGATTTTGTCAAGACCATATTCGCTTTTTATGAACTTTCTTCAGGATCATATTCACCTTTTTAGGGATTTCTCTGGGACTTTATATGATTTTTAGGATTTTATTAGGACTTTTTTCTATTTTTTAGGATTCTTTGAGGACTTTATATGATTTTTAGGATTTTTTTAAGACATTTTCTAATTTTTAGGTTTTTTTAAGGACTTTTTCTATTTTTATGTGTTTTTAAGGACACTATCTGATTTTTAGGTTTATCATAATATTTTCTAATTTTTATGATTTTTTAGGACTTTTTAATTGATTTTTTAGGGTTTTTTCAGGACATTTTTTGATTTTTAGGATTTTTTAGGACATTTTTTTTTTTAATGATTTTTTAGGACATTTTCTGTTTTTTATAATTTTTTAGGATATTTTCTGATTTTTATGGTTTTTTAGGACATTTTCTATTTTTTCTGATTTTTTTAGGACATTTGTTGATTTTTAGGATTTTTTTAGGACATTTTCCATTTTTTAGGATTTTTTTCAATATGTCCCCAGTTTGCCAATTCGTACAATGTAATTGAAAATAATGCATGCCTTATTTATAGAATGGGTACACTAACTTAATGACTACTAATTATGAAATATGGCACAAATGCCCTTATTAGTTAAAGCTAACGTAAAAACAAGATAACTTTCTATTTGAACAAGGGTGATTATGTGGGTTTATCACTTTAGATCCCATGAAATTGAGGTTGCAAAACATTCAGAGATAAGGATCCAATCCATTCTCAAAACCTTTCGATTAATTATCTTAACACACTAGGTGATGATGATTTGCATTGAGAGGAGAAGAAGGATCCTCTATCGAATCTTGATACTTTTGTCTTCGATTATCTATGTGTGTGCAATTGAGTTTATTCTATCTCTTGTGACCATTGGTGATACTTACAATCCTACATAACTAGCTGCGTGGGGTATCCTAACTCCAAAAGCATCCCGTATAGAGCCTCGTTGCAAGCAGACATCTATAGCCCCGATGAGGTTATCACTGTAATCTCACAAATATTTCTCCATTTCCAATCAAGCATCAATAGCCCCAATGGAGTAACTCGCATATTCCCAAAGCCAAGCTTTTGATTTTCAATGTTTTTTTTCTTTTCATTCTATTTTATTTTCTTGTTCCTTTTTTTCCCTTGATCTTTTGATATATCTTTAGGAATCTTTTTATTTTTCTTGAATTGGATTGTAAGCAATGAAGCTCACACAGGCTTGAGAATTACAATGACACGAGTAGGATTTAAGATTTTTCGCTAGCCACATCATCAACTAGGTATCTACAATGATTTAGAGAAAATGATTAATATGTGAAAGTTATAGCAACAGAGAGATTTAGGTAACAAGACACAATGGTGAATCCTCTACCCAAACAAAGACAAATTTTAATCACAAGATGATGCTGAAGATGAACAACCTTGGATTTCAGGAACTTTATGAATGAGTATCTAAGAAATGGGTTGAACATTGAATTGCTTAAGTGCACACATGCAACAAATTGACACAAGCGCCCTTTTGTCCAAACAAAAATTATCTTACCTAAAAACTATGTGCAAATGCAATACAATAAATAAGGAAAAGTTAAAGGAAAACCAAATGAACGAAAGGAAAACTTAAACAACCATTAGATATAATACTTCTTTAAGTGCATGCTGCTAATCAATTAAAATAATGGATCACCCTCCATTATTTCCAAGTTATATGCTATGTTTCCAAGGACTCTTGTGACCACATAGGGACCTAACCAGTTTGGTTCAAACTTGCCTGGTCGTTCTATTTCTACCAAATTCATCTAATTTTCCTTTAGAACACGGTCTCCTACCTCAAATAATCTTACTCAAACCCTCTTGTTTTAGCTTCTTCTCATCCTATTTTAATATCCTTGCAGATGATTTAGTGCACTCTGTCTCTTATCATCAAACATTTCCAGTTCTTGCAACCTAGCCATTTTGTAGTCTTCTTTAGAGATGATGTGTCACAGGGAGACATGAAGAGATGACAACTCTACTTCAATAGGCAAAATTTCTTCTGATCCAAAGACCAAAGAGTATGGGGTATCACTTGTCGCTATACGAGCACCTGATTTGTAGGCCCAAAGAGCAGGATTTAACCGTAAGTGCTAATCCTGTCCACCTTCATTGACAACTTTCTTAGGATTGTTTTATTTGTTGCTTTTTCTTGGTCATTCCTTTGTGGGTAGTAAGGAGTAGCAAAGCAGTGTTGAATGTGGAATTGATTACAAATCTCAAAAACTTCTTGATTCTTGAAAGGGCCCCCATTATCTATGATTATGCGCATTGGGATTCCATACTGACAAATAATATATATGAGGATAAATTTTGATATTTTTTTACCATTGTGTATGTGAGAGGAATCAACTCTACCCATTTGGTGAAGTATTTAGTGGCTCTCAAAATGAACTTATGCCTGTTAGAAGAGGTAGGGTTGATCTTCCCTACAAGGTCAAGTCCCCACTATGAAAAGGGCCATGGTGGTGTGATAGGCTGGAGGTCCTGTGTTGGTGCATGGATTACATCATTGTGTATTTGGAATTGTCTACATTTTTGTACATACTTGTATGTATCATTTTGCACCATGTGCTGAAGTTTCTTAGCTAGAGATGAACTTCTAGAATGAGCATCGTAGATTCCATCATGCACTTCTTTTAAGGCCAATTATGCTTCTTCAAGATCAAGGCATCGAAGAAGTGTTCAATTTAGGATTTTTTGGTACAATATGTCTGCAATGACGACATGCCTAGATTCTTGATGTATTAGTGTCTTGCATTGATTATGAGAGAGATTTGGGGGTAGGTACTGGTCATGAAGATAGACATATATGTCTTTGTACCATGGTGACACAAGACCAAATATCATGCACACACATTCTAATTGAGGCATCTCATATGTTGGTACCATTAATTGTTCAACTAGGAGTTCAAACTATGTTACATTTCTCGACATATCGAGAAGAGACCTCATAGTTGCCATGACATCTACTGCTTTGTTATGAATTTAGGGAATTTTCTCAAACACAATGCGATTGAAATATTGTTTAAAATCATCCACCATTCACTTATATTGCATTGATTTTTCATCTTTGGTGGTATAATCATCACTGCACTTGTTAATTATCAGTTGTGAGTCATTGTACACGTGCAAATATGTAACTTTCTAGTGCACTATGGTGTAGAGTCCCATGATGAGGTACTCATATTCCACCATGTTATTCGTACATGATAAGCCAATTCTATATGACTTTGGAAGAGAATCTCATTGAGGTGTCACAAAGAAGATGCTTTCCCCTACTCCGTGATTGGTATAAGACCCATCAAAGTATAGTTTCCATTATGTTGAGGCTACTAAGGAAAAAACAGACCCATCAAGAAAATCTATTGGTAAGAGATGATTATCTTAAATAAGAGCTTCTACCAACCAATCTACTATAATTTTTCCCTTGATGGATTTTCAGTCCACATATTCAAAACTAAGGTAAATCTTGACTCCACCATTGGCAAGCTTACTGCTTTTGATTTAAACGGTTATGATGGTAGTGCACAAAAATCTGAGTCTGCATTTAGAGATTCTGTTTCTAATCCATCTGTGAGAAAAAGTAGAGATAGTAGTCATGGTTATGAATCTAGATCCAACAAAGATGCTGATGATGAAGATAGTTTAGTGGAGCTTGAAGCATTATTGGCAAAGTGATTGCCTACAAGCACTGGTAAATACAAAGGTAAATTACCTTTAAAATATTTTGCGTGCAACAAGATTGATCACATAGTAGGTAATTATCCTAATGGTGAAAATGAACACCAGAGAGATAAATTCAAGAAGTATAAGGGTAAAGGCAAAATAGATTGTCTTATTGCTATTGATAATGGTATCACTGATGAAGAATTTGATGGTGATGCTAGTGAAGATATTATGTTTGTAGCTATTAAGGAAGAGATACCAGACTAGAAGGCATTAGTATCTAGGATGGATAACTCTGATGATTGGATCATTGATAGTGGTTGTTCACATCATATGACTGGTGATTAGAGGAAATTTCTTTCCTTGAAAGAATTTAATGGCGGTGTTGTTAGATTTGGCAATGACTCACCCTGCATGGTTAAAGGTAAAGGAGTTATTTCTCTTAATGGGAAGAGCAATGCAGATGATGTCTAGTGGGTTGAAGGACTAAAGCACAATCTTTTGAGTGTGGAACAACTTAATGACAAAGGATACCCACTGGAGTTTAAAAATGGTATGTGCAAAATATTTGACAACAAAGGTGAATTGATTGCAATCGGGAAAAAAACTAAAGGTAACTTGTTTCATCTTAATTCTAAAGTTAGCAACTCTTTTATTACTAAAATAGATGATAGCTAGCTTTGACATAGGATATTTTGGCATATAAACTTTGATAACATTGTTAAAGTGAGTAATTCCAAGACAGTGAGAGGTTTGTCTCAGTTAGACAAACTGGTTAAAGCTCTTTGCAAGGAATGTCAGTTAGGAAATATGACTTCTTCAACTTTCAAAAGAAAATCCTTTTCAGTAGAGAACTTGTTAGATTTGGTTCATACAGATCTTTGTGGACCAATAAGAACAAAAAGCATTCAAGGTGATAGATATTTTATGATTCTTACTCATGATTTCTCAAGGATGATGTGGGTCACATTCTTGAAGGATAAGTCTGAAGCTTTTGCTAAGTTCAAGGCATTCAGGGCCTTAGCTAAGAAAGAGAGCAGTAAGAAGATAAAATGTTTGAGGATAGATCAAGGTGGTGAATTTACTTCTGAGGAATTCACTAGGTACTGTGAAGAGAATGGTATCAAATGACAACTTTTTACACCAAGGACACCACAACAAAATGGTATCACAGAAATGAACAACCGGTCAGTTGTTGAAGCTGCTAGGACAATGTTGATACAAGGAGGTGTAGCAAAAACCTTTTGGAGAGAAGCTATCAGCACAGTTGTCTACACAATGAACCAGATTCTGGTAAAGAGAGGTAAGGAAAAGACTCCTTATGAAATATTGGTATGGAAGATTACCTGATGTTAGCTATTTTAAGATATTTGGAAGAAATTATTTTATTAAGAGAGGTGATTACATTAACAAATTTGAGGCTAAGAGTGATGAAAGCATATTTCTTGTCTATTCCACCAAGAGTAAGGTCCACAAATGTTTTAACAATCAGACACAAAGAATTGTTGAGAGTGTTGATGTTCGAGTGGATGAATTTATTGAAGTCTCAGAAGGAACCAGTTCAGAAAAAAAGAATGAAGATCCTTGCATTTTGTTTTTGGAACTAGAAACTATGAAATTTGAAACCGGCAAAGAAAATTCTAATGCACCAGTCCAACCGAAACAGATAAATTCAAAAGAAGATGATGACAAAGAAGTTGAACCTGAAGATAATGATCATTTTATTCCTAGATATGTGAGACTGAATCACAATCCTGAGCAAATTATTGGAGATACGGATGTTGGAGTGCTAACCAGAAGAAGAATTCAGAGAGAATTATTGCATGATCTCCACCATTGAACCAAGAGCTGCTAAGGAGGCATTTGGTGATGATTATTGGTTTAAAGCTATGGAGGAGGAATTGGATCAAATTGAGAAAAACAACATTTGGACCCTAGTACCCCGACTGGTAAATAAAAATGTTATAGGTACTAAATGGGTATATAGGAACAAGTTGAATGAAGATGGTGTTGTAGTTCACAACAAGGCAAGATTAGTCTACAAGGGTTATGTGCAAGAAGAAGGAGAAGATTATGGTGAAACGTTTGCACTAGTAGAAAGAATAGAAGGTGTTAGAACTTTACTTGCATTTGCAGCCCATAAAAAGTTCAAGATATATCAGATGGATGTTAAGTCTACATTTTTGAATGGGATATTGTAAGAAGAGGTATACATAGAGCAGCCAGATGATTATGCTTTGATTGATGAGAAAGGCATAAAATGCAGATTGCATAAGGCTTTATATGGATTAAAGAAGGCACCCAGAGCATGGTATGAAAGGCTTCATACACATCTAATGAAGATAGGCTTTCTGAGAACCAGTGATGATAGTAACATATATCTCAAGTCTAAAGGAGATGAAATATTAGCCAGTGAAGTATTTGTTGATGATATTATATTTGGAGGTAATGATGTCATGAGCAACAGTTTTGCAGAGGAAATGAAAAATGAGTTTGAAATGTATTTAGTAGGGGAAATAAAATTTTTCATAGGCTTGCAGATACATCAAATGAAGAATGGTATTTACATTACATAGTCTAAGTATGTTAAAGAGGTTTTGAATACATTTGGCATGAGTGACTGTAAACCAGTGGGGACACCAATGGTTATAGGTTGTAAGTTGTCCAAGGAAGATGAATCTAAGACTGTTTATGAGAAGGAATACAGGTCAATGATTGGCAAATTGCACTCTGTTGTTCACAATAGACCAAACATAGCCCATGGGGTTAGCATAGTTGCTAGATTCCAGAAGAATCCTAAGGAGACACACCTGATAGCAACCAAGAGAATATTTAGATAATTGAAAGGTACTGTTGACTATGGATTATGGTATCCATATGGAGGAAACTTTGATTTGAAGGCATACACAAATGCTGATTGGGCAGGAAATGTTGATGACCGGAAAAACACAACCGGTGGAGCATTTTATCTTGGAGGAAGGCTTGTTTCATGGAGTAGTAAAAAGTAGAGTTGTGCTTCAAAAATATACTGTTGAAGCTGACTATGTTGCAGCTTATATGAATTGCACATAGGCTATTTGGATGAGGCACATTTTGGAAGGTTTTAAGATGAATATTTCAGAACCTATAAAGATTTTATGTGATAACACAAGTGCCATAAATATTTCCAAGAATCTTGTTTTGCACGCATGAACCAAGCACATTGAATTGAAGTATCATTTCTTGATGGAAAAAGTTCAAAGCAAAGATGTTATCTTAGAGCATGTTTCTACCAAGGAGCAGCTCGTAGATATTTTTACTAAACCTCTTCCTAAGACTACTTTTGAGTATATTAGAAGTCAGTTAGGGGTTGTCCCTCTTCATGAAGTTAGTTGAACATGATGTTGACTGCTCAGTCCCTGAATCACTTATAAAATTTTACAAGGGATGGTGTATAAGTGGATGTATTCCACAGGGGGAGCATCAAGCTGCAGTATGTTGTTGATGCACAGTGAAAATTTGACATTACATGTTTTACTTTCAATTTGGCATTGCTGTCAAAGGGGGAGAAGAATTATGTGATTATGGGAAGGAAAACCACCGACAAACTGAAGATAGAGAGAGCATGTGAATACTTGGTAATGTAAACCAGGATTCCTATTCACAATCACATCAGCAAAGCAATGGTGTTGATATTGTGTATTGCCATCAATGCCAAAGGGGGAGATTGTTGGCATTTGCATGAAGATTGCATTAATGATATGTTATGTTGTCATTGATGTCAATTGAACCGGTAATGATATTGTTGATATTATTGTTATTGTTGATATTGTCTTGTAACCAGTAGGAAGAGATTTGTGAAGGATATTATAAACCGATATGTAAGTTTGTGAGTTGAACCGGTAATCGGAGTAAAAGGTTAAACCCTTTCTATGTTATGTAACCGGTAAACCCTACCAGTTGTTTTTGTCAAACCCTAACTGATTAAGGTTGTTGAATTGGTTATGTTGGTTTATGATATGATGTTGAACGGTAATGATGGTGACACATAAGGTCATTGTATGAAGACAAGGTCAATTGTTTTGGCATGTTTGTTTGTTTGTTTGTCTAGGGAATGAGAAAAATGTATTGCATCTAATGCAAAGCACATGATGAGTTACTGAGATTGATGAAGCACTAATCAAGGAGTGGTTGAGGTTTTCATGATTGATGTGTAGAGATTGCTATGAAATCCAATGGTCATGCTTGTGCTGACTTGTTTGTAATATCAATGGGAGGATTAGATTTTTGTTTTGTTATTGACCTAATTGATTTTTATTTAAGGTTGATGAAGTTGTTTTGTTTAGTGTTGGCAAGAGTTGGCATAAATCAGTTGAGTGTGTGGTTTTCGAACTAGAGAATGAGTCTACAGATTGAGTAAAGGCAAATAGAAGCTTAAATGGATTTGATCAAGCAAGTGTATGCTTTTAAGACAGATCAAGAAACTCCTATTGTTTTCTAACAATTATAGCAGAATTGAAATCCCCTAACCGGGTAAGCTCTAACAAGCTTGGTTACTTATTAAATCCTCTAACAAGGTGGTCCATTAGATTGGATTTTCAAATCCTCTACTGAGGTTACTCCTTACAGGGTATTTTCTTCTAACAAGGCATTTGTGCTCAATCCCTTAACCGGGTGATTCCTAACAGGATCAGTTCTTAACAGGACTTTTGTAAAAGCTTTAACAGGCTTGGCTCCTAACAGGGCGAACTTTAGAAGAGTTCATATATTATCTTGTGAGTCTCATCTCACCGTGGTTTTTACCTATTTGGGTTTTCCACGTATAAATATTTGTGTCATGTGGTGAATGTTTTTGTGGTTATGATCTTATGGTTGATTTGATTAACTATTTAACTATTTTTGATAAGGCATGATAACCAGAAGCATTGAGAAATGAAGTATTGGCATATGATAAAGCATTTGGATGTTTACAAATTAAATGTTGTTTACTATTAAGTTGTTGTAACAATCAACCGATATTCTTATGAGTATTGATCTTGACAGTGGTATTTCATTGATAAGTTTACTTTGTATGTTTGAGTTTGAGTTTGGGAAGTTATTATCATTTTTTCTATTTACCGATTCACCCCCCCTCTCAGTAATCTACCAGATACTTATTCTTTCATCATACCATCAATTGGTATTGAAGCATCTCAGGTCCTCTAAGGTCTAAGCCTAACAACTTGAGGAAAAGATCTGGTAGATCATGATGAAGAAGGAAGGTCTGAAGTTCAACAGAGAAAACTATAGGATATGGAGTGACAAAATGAAGATTTACATCAAGAGTCTGGGAAGTCAATATTGGGATCATGTAGATACTAAGTATATTGTACCTATTGGGATGATGTAGATACTAAGTATATTGGACAAATTTCTCTCATTCTTCAGGTTTTAAGGACTTTACTAGGTAAATCTTATGCACAGTTTCACCATCACCAATATTGCCCTCATTTGATTTCTCCACTAACAATGATGATATTTCTTGATCAATTGGAAGGTTATCTAATTTGTCTGTGTTTCTATTGTCATCTTCTTCAGGATTTTCTTGACTAGAGGATGATCTTGCCTCCTAAAGTATGTTGTTCTATCTAGATAAATTGCAAAGCCTGCCTTATGATCTCCATATGGTAAACCTTCACGAGCACCAAGAATTTTAGTGATTGCTTCATCATTCTCAAACTAGTATAAATATGGTCCATCCAATTGTCTCCAATCTATGAGATGTGGAAACATGAGATAGAGGTCTTTTCTTTCATCCAAATAGGAGACTAGTGTAATAGTGTAGGCCCGAGTGTCATAATAATCTTGCCATGAGTGAGGATCTATTTCTTTATCTTCATAAACAATTCCATCATCAATGGGTGGTTGATGATCATATGATCGGTCCACAACATAGGTGCTACTACTACGAAGAGATAGCCATTCATAGTCATGGGAATTCATCTCAATTTCAATATATGTTTTTATGTTTGATCCTTCTTCAAATGGTTCCTCAACTTCTTCAATAGGAGGGAGTGGAGTCTCAACAATTTTAATGACCAATGGTATATCCCCATAGCTTGTGGATCCTTCTTCTATTAAAGAAGTCATGCCAACTTCTTAAATAAGGGGCTCTAGTATTTTGATACTTGTTTCATTTGAAAGTGCCACACAAGTTTCCTCTAATATATTCACATGAGATGAAGGTACATACATAACTATTTATAGGTTACTTTCACTGAAGGATCTTGGGTTGGTAGTTACACTAGTGGGAGGTAGTGTTGTTGGAGGCATGTTCAATATAATAGGAGCGTCTTGTCTACCTATCGGTCTTTATGATAGATTTTCATATCACACGCCTTGATTTCATGGATTATTTGAGGGTAGTATTGGCTCTATGACCCCATGAATTTGTGCCTCCAAGCCTATGGTACCATCATATCCATGTCGTTGTAAAATTTTGAAGCCTTTCCCATATTGGTCCAAAGGAAATTGAATTGAGGGGTTTTCTTCTTCATCCTTATATAGCCATTTACCTATATCTTCCTCTAAGGATTGTTTATTTAATTTTCCCCATTGGATGAAAGAGGAGGATGAATATCAAATCACTTCTTTACTTTTGTTCTGATTGATAGCATTTGGTAGTGGTCTCCCAAAATATTTTGGGGATAGAGGCAACTGCTCGATACAAAGTTCCCCTAAGTAAGAATATTCCCATCCTTTTTCCTTGCTTTGTATTTGTGCACTAGATGTGGAAGTAGAAGTCACAGATGTGGTACAGTCATGGTAGGGAGAGTCCTCAAAGAGAACAATCCAGACCATGCAACAAGAGTTAATATAACATAAGCAACACAATGTGATGGAGGAAATGCAGAAAAGACTATTATTATATCATGAGAATAAATTACAATCTATTGACAACTTGCGGGCTCACAAGATTTGACACACAGGCATGATTACAAACATGCTCAATTACAATATCTAGGCTCAAGCAAGAATGTGAGAAAACTCAATACAACCTTTTTGTAACCACTAGCATTCTGTGCTTTGGCGAAAAACATTTTAGAAAATTTCATCTCGGGCCATCACTATATCGCAACATCCCTATCTTGGTGTTACACCTCATTCACGATATATCGATAGCTTTTTCTTTTCAATCTTTCATCTCTATATCACAACATCTCTATCTTGGTGTTGCACCTCCTTTGCGATATTGTAATAGCTTTTTATTTTCAATCTTTTGTTGTTGTATCACAACATACTAATTTTAATACTGCACCCTTTTGTGTTATAGTGAAAACCTCATAAAATTCACTTTTCATCGCTATATCACAGCATTCCCTTTTTCAAATTACACATTTTCTGCTATATTGTGATGAATTTACTTCATTTCTTCCTTGTCTCTATATTGTAGACCACTTAATGTGATGATTGGTGAGACATGTGTGAAACACACCATGTATTGTTGGAATTGAGATATGCGTCATCTTTGTTGTGCGAGATATGTGAGAAGCACACCGTGTATTGTCACAAAATTGGAGTGACTTCCATGAGTGACTTTAGGTCTTTTCTTTCGCCATTTGACCACATAAATTTTATAATCCTATTTTTAATTTCATTATCTTGGTAGTTGTTGAATAGCCAAACATATGAATAGTATAAATTAAAGGAGGATAAGATATCCTAACAGACTTGGATCCTCTGATGCAAAGGTAGGGCTTAAACCAAGATGACAAACTCAATTGTAAGGCTCTTAAAACACATCTTTAAGATGCCTCCTTTGATCATACCTCATAGACTCCATCATGGGCCCCTAGAAGACTTGATCCTTTACACAAAGACTTGGACATTCATAGGGCTTGAATATCAAGTTTGGATAGTGTGTTCATACTAATTGGAGGACTATGATATTACAACAAAGTCAACTTAGGAGGGCACTTGGGTCACCACACTATGCCCTTGCTTCACAAATCACCACTAGTCCTTGTAGCCCTCCTAATAGGTCTATTGGTACATAAGTTTTGAAGTAGGCATGACCACAAAATGTAAGCACAAATTTGGACACCAATTTGACCCTTACATAACATACTTCAACATGAAATAGGGTTCATTTGTATAGACTGGGTCAAATATTTACTATCCCTTCAACTTTGGCATAATGAAAACATGTATTTAAAGACCATTCCACCAAGTTTCAAAAGGTTTCACTGAAGGAATGGTGTTTTGTGCATTTTCATTTGTCCCTAGTTAACCATTCCTACAAAGAATTACTTGTATCTTTTTCAAATCTTGATGAAATTGAATGCCATTAGGTGAAAATGAAATTTAACTTAATCTAGGATCATTCTCAATCAGTTTCACGGATTCATGAATCCATACAAGCCCATGTGAATCAATAGAGCATAAAAAATATGTCCAAAATGCAAAAAACAATGAGCTTTATTGAATGTTCAACTTTGACAACATCCATCCAACCCCTTGGGTTGATGTGATAGGGCATTATAAATTTTTTCCAATCAGTTTGCAATGGTCATTAACCACATTTCAAATTAGGACCACATTAAGTCAGTTTATGCCAAAATGATGCAAAATTTGCTTGACAACAATGTGCAACTTTGAAAAGTTTTACAATGTTGCACCTCCTAACACGTAGGACCCTGAACATGATTCCAACTGACCCACAATGGTCACAAAAGACCTTATTAAATGTGGGAACATCAATTAGAAATAAAATACCAATTTACACCTATTAGACCTAGCCTGGACCTAGGGTGATCCTACACCAAAACTCCATATCTTCAAGACCTAAACTCTTTAAGGGTTCATTAGGAGGACCCTACACAAGGTTTACATACATTTTATAGGTCTTAAAACAAAGAAATAATCCCTCTATATCTCTATTTGTAGCATACAGTTGATTGGTAAAATATGACATTAGTCACTTAGGTTTACAACCAAAACTTCAATGGGAGAACACTAGCACTGATTAATTTATGGTTGTCACGGTCACTATCCTTAGGAAAGTCACACATATAGTTTTCTTCAATTGGTAAAATATCCTCAAATCACATAAGATTTAATATTAAGGTTATCCCACACCATTCCAACACCAAATATAGGGTGGGTCAATTCTCATTTACTTTGTATAGTTCTTTTTCTATGTTGTTGTCTGTGTGGTCTAATAGATGAGGATATTAGACCGATCAATCACTCATATGATGTGCAAACTCTTCCATCTATCCCTGCAAGTATAGAATATGAAAATACATATGGAAACAAGTCATTCCACCAATTTGTGGGATTTTCTATTGAAGGAATGATAAGTTATGTATTTTTTAGTTCATTGGTTACCCTACCAAGGGTTTGGACTAGTTTGGAAAGAAAAAGCTATAACTTTCTGATTACTAAATGAAAATGAATTAAATAAAAAGTTTTGGAAAGTAGATTCAGTCCCTTTTTAGTTCCAACTATTCTCAAGCCTCCATTCAACAAGTACAGACTATACCAAGCCAATTTGTAGACATAAAGCGTTGAGAAAATGCAGAAATAGATGAAATTTTATTGCTTCAACTTCAAAACAAAAAGAATCAACCATTGGGTCATAAAATGGAGGCCTATTTATGCCCACATAATTAGTTTATGCCTCCTCAACCGACCCCAAGCACCATCTATCTATTTTTAACAAAATTTTGAAAAGTTGTCAATTGACAAGAAAATTGTCATGACAACATTGACAATCATTGATTTTATTTTTTACAGTTTTCAACCATTGAACCCCAAATTTGCACAAATAGGTCCAAATTTGACCATGTTGACCATACGTAGGCTCTAAGGGTGCTCCTAGACCATCCTTCGAGCTAGAGATAAAAGCTATTTATTTCATTTTTCAAGTTAGGATCCTCATAAGAAAAATAGAGCATTAGAAGCAATAAGGGCAAGAGTTTGAAACATATTACAAAATCTATTAGGGAAGCCAAACAATTCAAGAGCCATCAACAAGAATTGTTGGCATTTCAATAAAAGGAGATTGTTGATATTCATTAAGGATATTGAGAAGGTTGTTGAAGATTATTTGATATAACTGAAAAAGGATGATAACTATCTTTATAACATTATTTTGTCATTGATGTCAAGAAATTGATTTTCTGATTCAGTATGATGTTGCCATATCTTGAGAAGATTGATTTGAAGAGAATTAAGATGTCAGTAAAAGACATAGAAAGAATGTGATAAATAAGGGGAGAAATAAGTTATTCAATGGGAAACTACTACAGAGTTAGACAATGATGAGATCATGATGTTTAGATTGTTTTTATATCCTACAAATGTTGTTGATTGTAAGGTTAATACTATACTATGTCACCGAGCAAAGAACCTAGTCGATAAACCCTAAGGTTATCGATATCGGTTAATGAAGGCAGAATGTCTAACGAGTAAAGTTTAGTATTTATCAAGTTGCAACCAAGTTTTGACAGATCACATTGGATGGATAAAAGCATTATTTAATGAAGGATGCTGATAAGTTGGAGATGAATAAATGATTGGTATGCCGCGCATGAAGTTTGTTAAGGATCTACGGCAATGGAAGGTTGGGAGGAAGATCTACAGCTCAGATTGAACCGCAATAACCTTGTGCAAGCTCTAAGAAAGGAATGCAAGTCCCTAGGCAAGGTAAAACATTTTCAGATCGAAGGATACATTGAACCTAGTCAAGATTGAAGATTTGATGGCTAAGATTGATCATGGGAAATGTGATCAAGGAGATTCAATGGTTAGAAAATTGTTTATAAATAAGAAATTATTGATGAATAATTTATGCGGGAAAGTGTAAGCATAGGGATGATACATAGTTATTACCGAGCACAGAAGCTTGAAGACCTATTTGAATAATAGAGTAGGGAGCTCAGCAGAGGGACAAGATAAGTCCTATGACAAGATTATTTAGAGCAAAATAGAATCTGCTTTAGTATTTTAGATGTGAAGTTGCAGATATATATTTTATTACTGTTATTTTGTACGTGACAGAAAATCTCTTAACCGAGTGGACTTAACAGTCTTATTTGTAAACCCTCTAGCAAGGTAACATTCTAAATGAGTGTTTGAAATCCTTTGACAAGGTCACATCTAACAAAGTGAAGATTCTAACAGATCTGAGGAAAATCCCTTAACCGGGTCACATCTAGAAATGTGTTTGTAATCTTTAACAAGATTTGCTTTTAACTGAGCATAATCTAGAAGAGTATATTTCTTAGTGGGTCCGAAATCCCACAGTGGTTTTTCCCTATTTGGGTTTCCACGTTAAATTTGGTGTTATATGTGTTATGATGATTATGTGTTTATGAGTTAGCATGTTTAGCAGGTTTTGATTATATTGTTGAAGTTTAAGTTATCGTAGTTGAATCTGTTGATTGTATGGAAGATAAAGTTTGTATGATTCATCCCCCCCTCTCATCTTGTTAGCTATTGGCATCAGAACTTTACAATTGGTATCAGAGCTTTGGACTCCGGAAGAAAATTTTAAAGGTACTTGAGGCAAAGATCCGAAGATGTATAAAAGGGATGCACCAAAGCTGAACAAGTAAAGTTTCTCCACATGGCAGAAAAGGATGAAGCTGCATTTATCAGGAATTGGAGAATATGCAACATATTATTTGGAGAATGATTACATACCACCAAGCACCAACCCGATGACCTTGGAAGAGATAAAGGGAAAGCAAGAACATATTCAAGCTATGATTGAAATAACATCAACATTGACCGACTCAGAGTTTAATGATCTAGAAGGCTGCAATGATGCAAAAGCAATGTGGACTAAGCTCATATCTATGTATGGTGGTGATGAACATGTCCAAAGAGAAAAAGTAGATAGTCTAAGAGGACAAATTGAATCCATGAGAATGAATGAAGGTGAGAACATAACCCAATATAATACAAGGTTAAAGGAGACTATCAATCAAATTAAAGGAGCATGAGGAACTATTGAAGAAAAGGATGTAACAAGTAAGTTGTTGAGAACCCTTCTACCTACTTATGCTATTCGAGTCTCTGCAATCAATGAACTAAGGTTTGTGCCTAACATGCCAATTTATTTGGATGCTACTATTGGTAAGCTACGTTACGTGCATTTGAGTTAAGTAATTTTGATAACAGTGGGTCTTCTATAAATAAAGTAGAATCTGCATTCAGTTCTTTTCATATTGGTGAATCTGATGATTACAATGATAGAATGAGTAAGTACTCTGAAGGGAATCACAGTGGAGAAAGTGAAAGATTTCGTTAGAACATGGAAGATGTGCACAAACTATATGAGAAAATCAAGAAGCAAGAAGAGTTTGAAGCATTATTAGAAAGAAGGTTACCAAGAGGCAAAGGCAAGTATAAAGGAAAGCTACCTTTAAAATGTTTCAATTGTGATAAAATAGGACATATGGCTTCTAACTGCCTTGACAAAGAATCTAGTGAAAAGAGAGAATACTGAGCTAATAGGCAGAAAGACAACCCATATAGAGGACACCGAGACTTCAGAAGGAGAGACAGAAAGACATGCCTAGTAGCTGATGGGGAATCCAATGATGACAAATCTAATGAAACGGATACAGAGGAAGTTGTTTATGTGGCTATTAAAGATGGATCAGATGAAGAAAGGAATGAAGAAAAAGCCCTAATATCTCACATAAATAATAATGATTCTTGGATCATAGACAGTGGATGCTCACATCACATGACAGGTGATAAACACAAGTTTGTTAAATTAGAAGACTATGATGGAGGCTATGTAAGATTTGGTAATGATGCACCATGTCCGATGAAAGGTAAAGGATCTATAACACTTCTTGACAATGCTAAATGTGATGATGTATACTGGGTTGAAGGTTTGATATACAATTTGTTGAGTGTAGCATAGCTAAACAATACAGGATAACGAATAGAATTTCAGAAAGGAATTGTCAAAGTTCATGACAAGCATGGAAAGTTAGCTGCTACCGGGACAAAAACAAAATGTAATACATTTCATCCTGACTCAACTTGGAACAAGTGTCTTTATGCTAAGATAGATGATACCTGGTTATGGCATAAAAGGTTTTGTCATGTAAATTTTGATAATCTAATCAAAATAAGTAAGAAGCACCGAGTAAGAGGTCTACCGAGTCTAGAAAAACCTAAGAATGCTATGTGCTAAGGATGCCAGATGGGTAAGATGACAAGATCAAGCTTTACAAGTAAGTCCTACACTTCTAAAGTAATTTTAGATCTAGTACACACTGATATTTGTGGTCCCATGAAAGTTCAAAGTTATTATGGTGATAAGTATTTCATACTATTTGTGGATGATTACTCAAGGATGATGTCAGTTATGTTTTTAAAACAAAAATCAGAAGCTTTTCAAATGTTAAAATGGTACAAGGCAAGAGTTGAAAATGAAACAGGAAGACAACTGAAATGTCTTAGATCTGATAGAGGAGGAGAGTTCACTTCTGATGAATTTAACTTATTCTACAATGATCATGGTATAAAAAGGCAAGTGTCTGCACCAAGAACACCACAACAAAATGGGATAGCTGAGAGAAGAAACAGATCAATTGTAGATTGTGCTAGAACCCTAATGATAGAAAAGAGGGTACCTCAAAATTTTTTGGAGAGAAGCAATCAACACTGCTGTTTACACCCTCAACTGAGTACAACTGAAGAAAGGAACTATGAAGACACCATATGAAATCTGGTATGACAAGAAACCTAATGTAAGTTATTTTAAAATCTTTGGAAGTAGATGTTATCTTCACAAAGATGACAAAAATGGAATGTTTGATCAGAAAAGTGAGGAAGGAACATTTATTGGTTATTATTCTAGAAGTAAAGCATTTAAATGTCTGATCAAATCATCTAATAAAATACTGGAAAGTGAAAATGTGAAAATTGATGAATTTGCAGAAAGAAATGATGAAGGAAATTCTGAAGAACCAGAAAATTATGAAGAATTTGTTTATGTTCAACCGAGCCTATATTAGCCAAATATGTCAGAAGACATCATGCATCAAGTCAGATTATAGGAGATAAGGATGATCCAGTGATGACAAGGAAAAAAATGAGACATAACACATGTTTGATATCTGAATTTGAACCGAGAATAAGGAAAGAGGCATTTAACAGTGAAGATTGGGTAAATGCTATGACATAAGAGATTGATCAAATCAAGAAGAATGACACATGGACACTGATCCCAAGACCGAACGACAAAAATGTAATCGGTACAAAGTGGATTTTCAGAAACAAGCTAAATGAAAAAGGTGAGGTCATTAGGAACAAAGAAAGACTAGTTTGCAAAGGTTATGCTCAAGAAGAAGGAATAGATTATGGTGAGACTTTTGTACCTGTGGCTAGACTTGAGGGAGTAAGAACATTGTTGGCATATGTTGCTTTCAAAAATTTCAAGGTATATCAAATGGATGTTAAATATGCATTTTTGAATGGTATACTAGAAGAAGAAGTTTACATTGAACAACCTGAAGGATTTGTTGAAGACATGAGTACAGATCAGGTATGTAAATTAAACAAAGCTTTATATGGTCTGAAACAAGCACCTAGAGCATGGTATGAGAGACTGCACTCTTACTTAATCAATATTGGTTTTATAAGGACAAGTGAAAACAACAATATGTACATGAAGAATGATGAGGACAATGGAATACTGATCTCAACCATATTTGTTGATGACATTATATTTTGTGGAAATGACTCTCTATGCAAAAACTTTGGTAATGAAATGTGCAAAGAATTTGAGATGTCACTAATCAGTGAGATAAAGTATTTTATAGGTTTACAAATATTGCAAATGAAAGATGAGATTTTCATTACTCAATCCAAGTACATAAAGGAAATCTTGAAGAAATTTGGAATGGAGGATTCTAAACCAATAAGTACTCTTATGACTACCAATTGTAAACTATCAAAGAATGATGAATTTGCATCTGTTGATGAGACACTTTACCGATCTATGATTGGAAAGTTACAATATTTTGTGCATAGTAGACCGGATATAGCACATGTAGTAGGTATTGTTGCAAGATTTTTTGCAGATCCCAAGGAAACCCATATGACAATAATCAAGAGAATTTTCAGATACCTTAGAGGCACTGAAGATTATGGCTTAGTATATGAAAAGAAGAATGATTTTGATTTAAAAGTTTATATTGATGCTGATTGGGCAGGCAACATTGATGACAAGAAAAGCACAAGTGGCAGAGCTTTCTTCTTGGGAGAAAGACTAGTAAGTTGGCTTAGCAAGAAACAAGGATGCATTTCACAGTTAACAGCTAAAGCTTAATATGTTGCTACAACATTGAATTGCACAAATATAGCATGGATCAAGCAACTGTTGGAAGGTATAAATGAGAAATTTACTGAGCCAGTAACTATATTCTGTGATAATACTAGTGCCATTAACATTTCAAAGAATCCAGTAATGCACTCTAAGACAAAGCATATATCTATAAAGTATCATTATCTCAGAGAAGAAGTTCAAGAAAAGAAAGTTGTGCTGGAATATATCAGTTAAAAGAAACAAATTGTAGACATCTTCACAAAGCCATTGCCAAGGGACACTTCTGAGTATATCAGAAGCAAGTTAGGGGTCCTACCCCTATCTTCTACTCACTGACAGAGTTTGGTGAAAACATCAATTCGATGAATCTACAAAATATTATGTATGGATTGATGCTGATTTACGCACTTTAGAAGGTTTTCTAAAGTTATGCAGGAAATAGTGAATAGAGACAAGTTGCTCTGACCGAGACTGAAATGATACGTGTGTAACACAAGAAAAAACATGCACTTCACAACAGAAGAGTTCATGATTTAGTTCTTTTACTTTTTGGCATTGTTGTCAAAGGGGGAGAAGACTAAATGGTAATGTCCTAAATGATGAAAATAAGAAAAGACTAATGATAGGGGGAGAAGATTACTGCAAAAAGGGAGAAGACTAAATGCAAGAAAACAACTCAAAAGACTCAAGGATAACAGGAGAAGTCTAACAACAATCTGAATCTGAATCAATTTGAATATCTTGTTGGTATTACCATTTAATTGTTGAGTTTGCCATCAATGCCAAAGGGGGAGATTGTTGGCATTTCAATAGAAGGAGATTGTTGATATTCATTAAGGATATTGAGAAGGTTGTTGAAGATTATTTGATATAACTGAAAAAGGATGATAACTATCTTTATAACATTATTTTGTCATTGATGTCAAGAAATTGATTTTCTGATTCAGTATGATGTTGCCATATCTTGAGAAGATTGATTTGAAGAGAATTAAGATGTTGGTAAAAGACACAAAAGAATGTGATGAATAAGGGGAGAAATAAGTTATTCAATGGGCAACTACTACCGAGTTAGACAATGATGAGATCATGATGTTTAGATTATTTTATATCCTACAAATGTTGTTGATTGTAAGGTTAATACTATACTATGTCACCGAGCAAAGAACCTAGTCGATAAACCCTAAGGTTATCGATATAGGTTAATCAAGGTAGAATGTCTACCGAGTAAAGTTTAGTATTTATCGAGTTGCAACTGAGTTTTGACAGATCGCATTGGATGGATAAAGGCATTATTTAATGAAGGATGCTGATGAGCTAGAGATGAATAAATGATTGGTATACCACACATGAAGTTTGTTAAGGATCTATGGAAATGGAAGATCGAGAGGAAGATCTATAGCTCTGATTGAACTGCAATAACCTTGTGCAAGTTCCAAGAAAGGAATGCAAGTCCCTAGGCAAGGTAAAATGTTTTCAGATCGAAGGATAAGATTGACCCTAGTCAAGATTGAAGATCTAATGGCTAAGATTGATCATGGGAAATGTCAGATTTAGCGGTTAGCAAATTGTTTATAAATAAGAAATTATTGATGAACAATGTATGCGGGCAAGTGTAAGCATAGGGATGCTATATAGTGATTACCGAGCACAGAAGATTGATGACCTATTTGAATAACAGAGTAGGGAGCCCAGTAGAGGGACAAGATAAGTCCTATGACAAGATTGTTTTGAGAAAAATAGAATCTGCTTTAGCATTATAGATGTGAAGTTGTAGATATATATTTTATCACTGTTATTTTGTAAGTGATAGAAAATCTCTTAATCGAGTGGTTAACAGTCTTATTTGTAAACCCTCTAGCAAGGTAACATTCTAAATGAGTGTTTGAAATCCTTTGACAAGGTCACTTCTAACAAAGTGAAGATTCTAACAGATCTGAGGGAAATCCCTTCATTGGATCACATCTAGCAATGTGTTTGTAATCTTTAACATGATTTGCTTTTAACCGAGCATACTCTAGAAGAGTATATTTCTTAGTGGGTCCGAAATCCCACAGTGGTTTTTCTGTATTTGGGTTTCCACGTTAAATCTAGTGTTATATGTGTTATGATGATTATGTGTTTATGAGTTAGCATGTTTAGAAATTTTTGATTATATTGCTGAAGTTAAAGTTACCTAGATTGAATTTGTTGATTTATGGAAGATAAAGTTTGTATGATTCATCCCCCCCCTCTCATCTTATTAGCTATAGGCATCAAAACTTTACAATTGGTATCAAAGCTTTGGACTCCAGAGGAAAAAGACAAAGATCCGAAGATGTATACAAGGGATGCGCCAAAGCTGAACAAGTCAAGTTTCTCCACATGGCAGAAAAGGATGAAGCTACATTTATCAAGAATTGGAGAATATGCAACATATTATTTGGAGAATGATTACATACCACCAAGAACCAACCCGATGACCTTGGAAGAGATAAAGGCAAAGCAAGAACATATTCAAGCTATGATTGAAATAACATTAGCATTGACTGACTCAGAGTTTAATGATCTAGATGGATGCAATGACGCAAAAGCAATGTGGACTAAACTCATATCTGTGTATGGCGGTGATGAACATGTCCAAAGAGAAAAAGTAGATAGTCTAAGAGGACAAATTGAATCCATGAGAATGAATGAAGGTGAGAACATAATCCAATACAATACAAGGTTAAAGGAGACTGCCAATCAAATTAAAGGAGTAGGAGAAACTATTGAAGAAAAGGATGTAACAAGTAAGTTGTTGAAAACCCTTCTACCTGCTTATTCCATTCGAGTCTCTGCAATCAATGAATTAAGGTTTGTACCTAACATGCCAGTTTCTTTGGATGCTAATATTGGTAAGCTACATGCATTTGAGTTAACTAATTTTGATAACAGTGGGTCTTCGGTAAATAAAGTAGATTTTGCATTTAGTTCTTTTCATATTGGTGAATCTGATGATTACAATGATAGAATGAGTAAGTACTCTGAAGGGAATCACAGTGGAGCAAGTGAAAGATTTCATAAGAACATGGAAGATGTGCACAAACTGTATGAGGAAATCAAGAAGCAAGAAGAGTTTGAAGCATTATTAGCCAAAAGGTTACCAAGAGGCAAAGGCAAGTATAAAGGAAAGCTACCTTTAAAATGTTTCAATTGTGATAAAATAGGACATATGGCTTCTAACTGCCCTGACAAAGAATCTAGTGAAAAGAGAGAATACCGAGATAACAGGAAGAAAGACAACCAATATAGAGGACACCGAGACTTCATAAGGAGAGACAGAAAGACATGCCTAGTAGCTGATGAGGAATCCAACGATGACAAATCTGATGAAATAGATATAGAGGAAGTTGTTTATGTGGCCATTAAAGATGGATTAGATGAAGAAAGGAATGAAGAAAAAGCCCTAATATCTCACATAAATAATAATGATTCTTGGATCATAGACAGTGGATGCTCACATCACATGACAGGTGATAAACACAAGTTTGTTAAATTAGAAGACTATGATGGAAGCTATGTAAGATTTGGTAATGATGCACCATGTCCGGTGAAAGGTAAAGGATCTATAACACTTCTTGACAATGCTAAATGTGATAATGTATACTAGGTTGAAGGTTTGAAAGACAAGTTGTTGAGTGTAGCACAGCTAAATAGTACAAGATACCGAATAGAATTTCAGAAAGGAATTGTCAAAGTTCATGACAAGCATGGAAAGTTAGCTGCTACCAGGACAAAAATAAAAGGTAATACATTTCATCCTGACTCAACTTGGAAAAAGTGTCTTTATGCTAAGATAGATGATACCTGGTTATGGCATAAAAGATTTTGTCATGTAAATTTTGATAATCTGATGAAAATAAGTAAGAAGCACCAAGTAAGAGGTCTACCGAGTCTGGAAAAACCTGAAAATGCTATGTGCCGAGGATGCCAGATGGGTAAGATGACAAGATCAAGCTTTACAAGTAAGTCCTACACTTCTAAAGGAATTTTAGATCTAGTACACACTAATCTCTTTGGTCCCATGAAAGTTCAAAGTTATTATGGTGATAAGTATTTCATAGTATTTGTGGATGCTTACTCAAGGATGATGTCAGTTATGTGTTTAAAACAAAAATCAGAAGCTTTTCAAATGTTAAAATGGTACAAGGTAAGAGTTGAAAATGAAACAGGAAGACAACTGAAATGTCTTAGATCTGATAGAGGAGGAGAGTTCACTTCTAATGAATTTAACTTATTCTGCAATGATCATGGTAGAAAAAGGCAAGTGTCTGCACCAAGAACACCACAACAAAATGGGATAGCTGAGAGAAGAAACAGATCAATTGTAGATTGTGTTAGAACCCTAATGATAGAAAAGAGGGTACCTAAAACATTTTGGAGAGAAGCAATCAACACTGCTGTTTGCACCCTGAATCGAGTACAACTGAAGAAAGGAACTATGAAGACACCATATGAAATCTGGTATGACAAGAAACCTAATGTAAGTTATTTTAAAATCTTTGGAAGTAGATGTTATGTTCACAAAGATGATAGAAATGGAAAGTTTGATCAGAAAAGTGAGGAAGGAACATTTCTTGGTTATTCTTCTAGAAGTAAAGCATTTAAATGTTTGATCGAATCATCTAATAAAATAGTGGAAAGTGAAGAACCAAAAAATTATGAAGAATTTGTTTATGTTCAACCGAGAAGTTCTACCGAGAAAGTTGCTAAAGAAAATGAAGATAATGTCCAGTTACCGAGTGATGAAGAAGATCATATAGAGCCTACCGAGCCTATATTAGCCAAATATGTCAAAAGACATCATGCATCAAGTTAGATTATAGGAGATAAGGATGATCTAGTGATGACAAGTAACAAACTGAGACAGAACACATGTCTGATATCTGAATTTGAACTGAGAATAGTGAAAGAGGCATTTAATAGTGAAGATTGGGTAAATGCTATGACAGAAGAGATTGATCAAATCAAGAAGAATGACACATGGACACTGATCCCAAGACTGAAGGACAAAAATGTAATCGGTACAAAGTGGATTTTCAGAAACAAGCTAAATGAAAAAGGTGAGGTCATTCAGAACAAAGCAAGACTAGTTTGCAAAGGTTATGCTCAAGAAGAAGGAATAGATTATGGTGAGACTTTTGCACCTGTGGCTATACTTGAGGGAGTAAGAACATTGTTGGCATATGTTGCTTTCAAAAATTTCAAGGTATATCAAATGGATGTTAAATCTGCATTTTTGAATGGTATACTAGAAGAAGAAGTTTACATTGAACAATCTGAAGGATTTGTTGAAGACAAGAGTAAAGATTAGGTATGTAAATTAAAGAAAACTTTATATGGTCTGAAACAAGCACCTAGAGCATGGTATGAGAGACCGCACTCTTACTTAATCAAGATTGGTTTTATAAGGACAAGTGAAAACAACAATATGTACATGAAGAATGATGAGGACAATGGAATACTGATCTCAACCATATTTGTTGATGACATTATATTTTGTGGAAATGACTCTCTATGCAAAAACTTTGGTAATGAAATGTGCAAATAATTTGAGATGTCACTATTCGGTGAGATAAAGTATTATATAGGTTTACAGATACTACAAATGAAAGATGAGATTTTCATTACTCAATCCAAGTACATAAAGGAAATCTTGAAGAAATTTGGAATGGAGGATTCTAAACCAGTAAGTACTCCTATGACTACCAACTGTAAACTATCAAAGAATGATGAATTTGCATCTGTTGATGAGACACTTTACCGATCTAAGATTGGAAAGTTACAATATGTTGTGCATAGTAGACTAGATATAGCACATGCAGTAGGTATTGTTGCAATATTTTCTGTAGATCCCAAGGAAACCCATATGACAATAATCAAGAGAATTTTTAGATACCTTAGAGGCACTGAAGATTATGGCTTAGTATATGAAAATAGGAATGATTTTGATTTAAAAGTTTATACTGATGTTGATTGGACAGGCAACATTGATGACAGGAAAATCACAAGTGGCGGAGCTTTCTTCTCGGGAGAAAGACTAGTAAGTTGGCTTAGCAAGAAACAAGGATGCATTTCACAGTCAACAACTGAAGCTGAATATGTTGCTGCAACATTGAATTGCACAAATATAGCATGGATCAAGCAATTGTTGGAAGGTATAAATGAGAAAGTTACAGAGCCAGTAACTATATTCTGTGATAATACTAGTGCCATTAACATTTCAAAGAATCCAGTAATGCACTCTAAGACAAAGCATATATCTATAAAGTATCATTATCTCAAAGAATAAGTTCAAGAAAAGAAAGTTGTGCTGGAATATATCAGTTCAAAGGAACAAATTGCATACATCTTCACAAATCCATTGCCAAGGGACACTTTTGAGTATCTCAAAAGAAAGTTAGGGGTCCTACCCCTATCTTCTACTCACTGACAGAGTTCGGTGAAAGCATCAATTCGATGAATCTACAAAATATTATGTATGGATTGATGCTGATTTACACACTTTAGAAGGTTTTCTAAAGTTGTGCAGGAAATAGTGAATAGAGACAAGTTTCTCTGACCGAGACTGAAATGATACATGTGTAACACAACAAAAGCAAGCACTTCACAGCAGAAGAGTACATGATTTAGTTCTTTTAATTTTTGGCATTGTTGTTAAAGGGGGAGAAGACTAAATGGTAAAGTCCTAAATGATGAAAATAACAGAAAACTAATGACAGGGGGGGAGAAGATTCTTGCAAAAAGGGAGAAGACTAAATGCAAGACAACAACTCAGAAGACTCAAGGATAACAAGAGAAGTCTAACAACAATCTGAATCTAAATCAATTTGCATATCTTGTTGGTATTACCATTTAATTGTTGGTTTTGCCATCAATGCCAAAGGGGGAGATTGTTGGCATTTCAATAGAAGGAGATTGTTGATATTCATTAAGGATATTGAGAAGGTTGTTGAAGATTATTTGATATAACTGAAGAAGGATGATAACTATTTTTATAACATTATTTTGTCATTGATGTCAAGAAATTGATTTTCTGATTCACTATGATGTTGCCATATCTTGAGAAGATTGATTTGAAGAGAATTAAGATGTCGGTAAAAGACACAGAAAGAATATGATGAATAAGGGGAGAAATAAGTTATTCAATGGGAAACTATTACCGAGTTAGACAATGATTAGATCATGATGTTTAGATTATTTTTATATCCTACAAATGTTGTTGATTGTAAGGTTAATACTATACTATGTCACTGAGCAAAGAACCTAGTCGGTAAACCCTAAGGTTATCGATATTAGTTAACGAAGGTAGAATGTCTACCGAGTAAAGTTTAGTATTTATCGAGTTGCAACTAAGTTTTGACAGATCACATTGGATGGATAAAAGCATTATTTAATGAAGGATGCTGATGAGATGGAGATGAATAAATGATTGGTATGTCGCACATGAAGTTTGTTAAGGATCTATGGCAATAGAAGATTAAGAGGAAGATCTACAACTCAGATTGAACCGCAATAACCTTGTGCAAGTTCCAAGAAAGGAATGTGTCATGCCCAAACTTTAGGGCACAAAAACAGAACAACAAATTTTTTTTTTTTGACGTCATGAACTCGCTATAAATCCTAATATATAACAACTGTATTTAAGGTTTTGTCTTTTCTAGGATGTAAATAAACTTACTTACTAAGGTTAAGTTAAATAACCAACTCGAGCGAGCGACTTGTTTGGTTGAGATTAATTTGCATTGCGGATTAGTTAGCTAGCTCAATTACCTAAGACAAGTTGTCACTAATTAATTCAAGGGATAATTGGTTATCTTAATGTATTAAATCATTCCCGGTCATATAATGATATTGTTATTGATTAACTGATGCTCAAATAAAATTTATTATACACATCCACCCGATGAGGGTTTTCGAATTTCTACAATGTCATTTGCCCACTAAAATCCGACAATAAGCTAGGGCCAATTCTAATTTTCCCTAAATCCCCTGATTTTGTCAATTAATTTTCAATCCGACCAAAAAGTCGATCTCAAGGGCTTAAGGTTCATAAATTTACAAATTCCTCCTTTTTAAATTTTCCTGACGTCCAATTACATGGGGGGGGTAAGTCCATTGATTAATTAAATATATTGCTGGATTAAACGTATAGTTTATCCAACTATAATAGTCCTTTATTATTAACCCCCTTGAATTAATTGAAATTTAAATTTCTAAGGAATGGGAACTTATAATCATTCAATTATTAAATTAACCCCATATTTATATATATTAAAATCAAAAGTCTAAAATCCCATAATAATTCAATTATTAAAATCAGGGTTTAAATTTCCATAATATTTCAATTATAAACTTAACCCCAAATTATATACTAAAATCTAACTTTAAAATTCCAATTTAAATTCCTTATATATATATATATATATATATATATATATATATATATATATATATATATATATATATATATATATATATATATATATATATATATATATATATATATATATATATATATATATATATAATCACAGTATAAATTCTTATATACTAACCCTCATTGTGAAATTAAAAATCAAATTATAATACACCAATCTAAATCTCCCAAATATATATATATATATATATATTATTATTAAAATGCTAACCCTAACCCGAAATTGGGTTAGGGTTGCATTTTTATATATATTACTCTTATTTTATTTTATTCATCATTTCATACCCTAACCCGAAATGGGTTCGGGTTTATTAAACCCCTTTATTTTATTGTTTGTCCCCCTTTTGGTTTGGAGATCGCAGGTACGGCGAAGCTAGGGCACGGCGGAGGGTTTCGCAGAGGGGGGAATGAGGGGAGGAGGCGGCGCAGGGCTCTCCCGGTCGCCACTGTGTTTATACACAGTGACGACGGTGCCGTCCACTGTGTATAAGCACAGTGGCGGCCGCGGACCGTCCACTGTGCTTACACACAGTGGCGGCACCCTCCGTGCCGTCCACTGTGGGTAAGCACAGTGGCGCGGCCCGAGCACCACCCACTGTGTTTACACACAGTGCCTCGGCTTTCCTGTGCCGTCCACTGTGGGTAAACACAGTGGCGCGGCCCGAGAGCCGTCCACTGTGTTTACACACAGTGGTTCGGCTAGCATTATTATTACTAATTTTTTTTTTTGTTTTTATTTAAGTATTTCGTGGGGGCATAATTTATGTGATGTGTTTTTTTTTTTTTTAAATATCAAATGTATATATATATATATATAATATGCACAATATCATTTATGAATATGAAGATATTTTCTTCTACAGGCACCCACAGAGCATGACTTTAGATTGCAGAATATATATATATATATATATATATATATATATATATATATATATATATATATATATATATATATATATGATTAAAGGGTTTATTCTGCATTATATTTTATATGTTTGAAACAGAGATGCACAAGTTCAAAATGCATCCTTTATTTTGTTGTTACAGGGGTATGCACATACAGGAAACTTATATATATATATATATATATATATATATATATATATATATATATATATATATATATATATATATATATATATATATATATATTATATATATATAGGTATATATTTTCAATATATATACTTATATACATATAGAAATATATATGACTAAATGTTGAAGTAATAGGGTTAAAACCCTTATATTGATTTGGGATTTTCAACTATTTACATTCTGTTTTTAGTCTTCTTTCAGCGTTTAGAATAAGTCTGTTTTCTTCTCCCTTTTATTTAACTATCTACAGAAATAAAACAATTCTGGTTCTCCTCTCTCTTTTTTTTAAACAGTCATAACATTTACAGAATTTAAACTATGCAAGTAAATAATAACCCTATTGCATTTCTTTTTCTTTCTATAACATTTGCAGTAAATAAACTAGTAAATGGTAAATAAGGAATCCTAATGCATTTTTCTGTTTCTTTTCTTTAATATTGCAGTAAATAAACATGTCACAGACCAGATTTAAATGTAGTCTACTACAACACAATAGGCATCAAAACATAAAATTAAATTTGCATTGTTTTTCCAGAATGATAATTACAATAGCCCATATATAAAAATGGGTAAATAATCCAAACAGTCATCTTTCTCTAATTTTTTACACAGTAAATAAAGAGTACATTAATTTAAACAGAAACAGAATCATTTGAAGCCCTATATTTACATATGCACTTTCTCTTCCTTTTTTTTTGGCTACAATTCACAAGGTTACAATTTCTTTCTGCTTTTCTACATTTAAATAAAAATCAGGAATCTGAATAGAAGTCTGCAACACAAAATCTGCAACTCCTAGTCTTTTTCCCCAAGCCACCTGCAAGTAAAATTTAGGACTGTGACCATGGGATGCTCACCTCCCAGCCTAGGCTTACCAGAAGCCACCCCCGAGCTAGGAGAATCAAGACCTAGACGGGTTACAACCAAGCAATCCAACACAACAATAGGGCAAACACACAACACATGCACTTTCCCATCCCAAGCTACACTTTCACCACACTTGTGGTGATCAATCTACGGGTGGAAGTGGACCAAGTACCATTGGGGAGACTGCAGCCAAAAATATAACACAAGCCACCTCATGGCAACACAAAATACTCAACAGAATTCATCCCAACCACCTTATGCCCCCCAAAGGCTCAAAGCCATTTCTCTCCCCTTATGACCCCCAAATGCATACACAAGGCTATGCAGCAAGGGTCACAAAGGACACCCTTGAGATCACTCTCCTTAAGGAGAGCCTCTCACCCAAGGCTGTCATGCTTCTTCCACCCCAAGATCATCCTACTCTCCCAAGAGTAGAAGATCTTGGACACTCCCAAAGCAAGAAACACAAAACAGAAAAACATAGAAATGAAACTACACATTATTTCCTTCAACAACAATTTACATACACACTTTCTTTACAAGCATTTCTTTCCTTCAACAAAACAACATAACTAACATAAACCACAAAACCAAGAGGAGATAACCACCAACCTTATTCTGCCAATAGGTATGCTAAATTTAGTTGGAGATGAGCTGCCCAATCCACACAACTTTCTACAATCCTTGGCCCCCAAATTCCTCTAATTCCTAAAACTGGTTTTTCCTTCCAAGTGTTTATTTAAAAAAAAAAAAAAAATCTCCAAGAATGGAGAGTGGGTGATTAGCTCACTAAGCTTCCATTCTTAGCCTAAGAAGGCCTCTCTCACTCCTTCCAACCTCTTGGATAGAGTGAGTGATCTCCCATTGGGTTGGTCTTCCCTAGGTCTTACACACTCCCTAACCTAGGTGCCTAGAGAAGGGAAATGGAATGGGGAAGAGGGATTACTATCTCCAAGAAGGTTCTCCTTCCAAGGATGGCACTCCTATAGATGGAATTCGTCCATCTTGGGAAAACCACTTTTTTGGGTGGTTAAACAAGTCCTAAGGGAAAGACACATGGCCAATTTTGGCCTTCACCCATAGGTACCCCATGAGGCCCAATAGAAAAACTCTAAAATTGACTCTAGGAGTTGATTTGACCTTCAGAAAGTCCACCTGAAGTTAACCTACGGGTCAACTCTGAGTTGACCTTCCTTGTGGCTCTCTAACCTAGATTTCTTGGTTCCTTCAAGGATAATTAGGGGATATAACCATTAACAAAAATAAAACTTTCAAAAAGGTGACATGACAATTGCCAACACAACATACTACATAGGTGTCAAGTGACACTACAAAATAATTCCACATCACAATAAACACATGGCAATTGTCCCTTAAACAATTTAATCAATCCAATAAATACAAATTACACTCATGCAACAATTTACATTTACGAATAAAATACAGTACATACGGGGTGTTGTCTCTCCAAATAGACAACCCCTGGTTTTTACTAACGCACATTGGCCTAGGCTTGATTCTCCCTAATATTTCCATGGTCACATGGATATTTTCCTGCACATCTCAATTTAAACATTAGTACTTCCCAAATAGCCTCATATAATATATAATCGCAAAATCAGAATACAATACATTCATTCTGCAAGGACTTGACATTATAAATTATGATTTGTCACAAATCAAGGCAATTTCCTCATAATCCTCAAAATTTGATCCATCTAAAAGATATGCAAACATTTTCCTAACATTATATCAAATCCTGAAATTCAGATAATAACCTGCATCATCACAATATTACCCTAATCTAGAATCATATAATATTCTATAATCCACAAGGCATAGAAAGGAAGCATCCAAATATATCAATGTTACCAAAATCGCGGAATCATGAAAAGTTCTATATCCATAGTGTGTCAAAACTAGCATCCAAACTAGTTCCAAAATAAAAATAGCTGAAGAGATAGGATGGGTCAGGGTAGGGCCTCACAGAATGCAAGTCCCTAGGCAAGGTAAAACATTTTCAGAACAAAGGATACATTGAACCTAGTCAAGATTGAAGATCTGATGGCTAAGATTGATCATGGGAAATGTGATCAAGGAGATTCAGTGGTTAGCAAATTGTTTATAAATAAGAAATTATTGATGAACAATGTATGCGAGCAAGTGTAGGCACAGGGATGCTACATAATGATTACTGAGCATAGAAGATTGACGACCTATTTTAGTAACAGAGTAGGGAGCCCAGGAGAGGGACAAGATAAGTCCTATGACAAGATTGTTTTGAGAAAAATAGAATCTGCTTTAGCATTTTAGATGTGAAGTTGCAGATATATATTTTATTACTGTTATTTTGTAAGTGACAGAAAATCTCTTAACCGAGTGGACTTAACAGTCTTATTTGTAAACCCTCTAGCAAGGTAACATTCTAAATGAGTGTTTGAAATCCTTTGACAAGGTCACTTCTAACAAAGTGAAGATTCTAACAGATCTGAGGGAAATCCCTTAACCGGGTCACATCTAGCAATGTGTTTGTAATCTTTAACTGGATTTTCTTTTAACCGAGCATACTCTAGAAGAGTATATTTCTTAGTGGGTCCGAAATCCCGTAGTGGTTTTTCCCTATTTGGGTTTCCACGTTAAATCTGGTGTTATATGTGTTATGACGATTATGTGTTTATGAGTTAGCATGTTTAGCAGTTTTTGATTATATTGTTGAAGTTTAAGTTACCGAGGTTGAATCTATTGATTTTATGGAATATTAAGTTCGTATGATTCACCCGTCCCCTCTCATCTTGATAGCTATTGGCATCAGAACTTTACAAGAATGAATACTCAACCCTATCACAAGTTATCTCAAATTAGAGGAGAAGAATACCGACATATTGGTTAGAGTTCTTAGCCCTGTCCATGTCCTTGCATCTAGTTATAAGGTTTGTCAAGAATATTCCTACCTTTGATGAACTAAGTTTTAATCAAAGACCTATCAAAATATTTTGGGATTAACTCGATCACTCCTTTATTAATATTATTTTGAGGAGAACCTCTTTCCATGACTCCTTTAATTCAATGGTAGGTTTGATAACCTTAATAATGTTTTAGTTGGGAAAGAATGTCTAGTCTCAAGTAAAGATACATGTCAACTTTTTGAAATGTTGTTAAAATGGTAGTTGGGATAGGTTAGATGACACAAACCGATTGCATAGGCACAAATAGGCCTGATTTTCATGACCCAAGGGTTGATTTGTATTTTGAAGTTGTAATCCAAGAGTATGTCCATAATTATTTTGCAGGGTTCCCAAGTCAGGTTAAGAAGGGTTGGGCAAATGTGCTTTGAGTTAGCCTTTGGAAATCAGTGAATGTCAACTCAAGTTGGGTAAGCCTTATGGTTGTCAACTTGGAGAATGTGGATTTGTTGAGAGCATATCCTTAGTGATAGTCTTGTGTCATCAAAATATTATTAGTTTGCCATGATGCTTGACTATGTCATCATCATGCTGGATCAATTCATATTGGTCGCCGCAAGCCTGAAAGCCCAAACAATGCATCCAAGGGTGTCTATAAGGATAGAGTATATGATTATTATATTTGTATGTTTAAACCATTGTACATACCCCTACCTCTGCATCAACATACCCCTTGTGTGGTCTTGGAAATTCTTGTAATATACTGATGCAATATCCCTTGTAGTCAGTACTCCTAGTTGTTCCTTTTATGAATGATTACTGTGAAATCGATTCATATTTTCTTGGAGTCATCACCAAATTTGATGTGAACATAAGATTAATAAGAGAAGGGAACAATAAGACATGTTTGTAACTCTAATTTGAACTTGAAAAATATTTGTAGGCCTTCTTTCAACTTTCTAGAAATAGGGTTAAAATGAGCTATGAGAGAGAACTCTAAAGCAATGGCCCGAAAGTGAGTGCGAAGTTGTAAAGGGGTTACAATTTATGACACTAAAAATATGTTCTTTTATGAAGGAACTTTATGATAGAATTGATTTGTCTAATGATAAGGTAATTGGTATCACAAGGAAACTCCATTGATATGTTCAATATGTCATGGTGGCACTACATAATTATTTTGCAATGATTCTTAAAAGGGCAGCCAATTTTGAATGTTTATGATAGTATGCAAATGCTTGTCCAAAGAATATAAATCATTGTATGGTTAATAAAATCTTTCCTATGGCCTATGTTGCTAATGCTTTTGTGGTGTATTCTAATTATATTGCTGATCATAATATTTTTCAACATTGTATAGCCGATTGCAATCTTGCACACTTCTATATAGGGTGACACGAACACCTTCCTAAATGTTGTATCTCAAATTCTCATTAATATTTTAGACTTGGGAAGTAATTATCTTCATTTGATGTTACTATTTACGGACATAGTGCAACCCTTACATGGTTCAACATCCATCTTAAAAGGGATAGAATATATTTGGCTACTTAGGTGGGTCATTTATGCAATTATTTCATTACTTAGGTTGGTCATTTATGCAATTATTTCATTGCTTTAATATATTGTCAAGTATGTGGAAATTGATGAATTCAATGAGTACTTCAGTTTCTATTAGAGTAAGTTGTTATATATAGTTTGGTTACCCAAAGTGTTGTGTCTTGAATGTTGTTATTATATGTTACTATTTAATACTCCATTGTTGTTTGTTTGCTATTACATGTCACACCATAAAGTTGGAAATGGTGTCTCACAAATTGGGGTAAAGTATGAGATTACTACTGTTCTTTTCAACTATGTTTGTTTTAGTAGATTGGGGGTTAAGGTACTCATTGATTTCAAAATGTGTAGTTGCTATTATAAGGAATGTATTGATAGTTGTCACTCATATTTATGCTATACAAATTATATTTGTATCATCATAATCATCATCATTTATTTTAGAAGTGGTAGGTGCAAGTTTTGTAATGATAGTGCATCAGTAGCTAGAGACCCAAAATAATATATAGGGTTAAAATTCAGATTTAGGAGGGGTATATGTTACTATTGTCTGATGTTAATATCCATTAGTAAGTTTTACTCTTTCAATTATAATTGGATTTTGAAGTTGCATTCAACATTCTCCAATTTAATGTATAATTTGATCAAACTATGTTGTTTCTTTTAGGCAGTATCCCAACAACTTTGAGATAAATGGGTAATTGCTTCCTAAGTTGTGTATTTGTTATTTTGGAGAAAGCTTCTTTTTTTATAACAATCCTAATAATGTCAAAAATCAAATCTATAACATCATCAAAGGAAATAGGAATTTTTGGTACAAGTTGCTTATTGTTTGTGCAACTATGGCGTTTGGGAGTCAAGCTAGAAAAGATAGTTAGGAAACCCAAAACTTATAGCAGATAAATTTTTTTGTTTGCATTAAATATAGTCATAACAAATAAACTTGACACAAAAAAAATCAGGATGCTTTGTAAGAAGATACATCATTTCACAAATGCAAACTCAAGGTTGAGTATGTAGTTTGTGACATGTCATTTTGGCACTAGGATCTTTGGGCAACTTATTTGCAATTGGTTGAGGAAAATAAATTTTTTAATAAGGGAGGACCTATCATGTGTCATTTCCAAAAATGTCACTTACTATTATTAGCAATTCCATTTCTTTAAAAATAGTAATTCAAGATGTATGGATAGATCAAACAATAATATCTTTTTTTTGATGATTTGTATAAATCACATATAATATTTAATCATCAAAAGTATTATTTTAAATTTAATATTTAATTTGATAATTAGTGGTTAAGAAATATTTGTTTGATGATTGATAATATAGTGAAGTGCAAATAAGGTTAAATTATTTGTTCTAAAAAGTGTAAAGATTCAGTTTTCAAGTTTGTAATAACTTGTCTTGTAATAATCTTAAGGTCAAACAACATTAAAAGGTCAAACGAGTGACCAAATTGCATCTAATCCACAAAAAATTCTTACAAAATAATAGGAACCAAAAAAATGATACATAAGAATGAGATTCAAGAAAATCTTGCCTAGATCCTCGAAAATCTATTACGAGTTCCAAGTCGGTGTAGTCGAAGACCAAGACCCATCTTGGAAATTCATAAAAGATACTATCTATCCAGTCATCCGATAGTAACTTTGTCACCCGTCCTACCATGTTTATGTATGTCATCGTGTAGGACACAACAACCCTCACCGGTCCTTGCCAAAACAAAAGACAATATCCAATCTCCATCTTGTACCATCATAGATCCCTCATTGTCACATACCATTGGCAAGAAGCAATTTTGAATTTGTAGACATGGGTGGCCTGTGCCTTCATTGTGCATGGTGACCTGCAATGTCGGAAATTCATTGGCCAAAGAGGCAATCAACTTGCATAAGAAGAAGACATGGGTGGTGTGAATTCACTATGTTGTAGTAATAGAAAGCATAACATTCTAGTCAAAGTTAAATAAAAAATAAATTTCAGAATAGGGAAATATATATCTAAAAACTTGAATCTATAAACAAAAGCAGTGAAATCTATGTCTCTGCTCATTCTAGAAAAGTGAAATGTGCCTTGTCCACCTACATGAAACAAAACACACTATTATAAAATGCATGATGAAAGTGCAAAACAAACCGTGTAGTAATTTCAAACACAAAATTATAAAATACACTATGTTCTAAATTACATGACAATTGCACATTTACAGATTTAGATATATAATCAATAATACATGCATAAATGGTTGTGACTCCCTACACACATATATTATTGTAATTACTAACAACTAAGTAAATCTAAAGAAAGAAGTCAAACAAATAATTGTATGTACTAGTCACTATTCTCTATAATCCATGCATTTTGAACCTGTAGTGCTGTCAAAAGATAGATATCGATGAGGACTTCTTGGGCTAGAAGTTGAGGATTATTTGTAAACATTAGACACAAATGGACAAGACATTAAGTACATGTGAGTTATATTAAAAAAATGCACATGACTTTTCAAAAATGGGAGTCCCTAACAAACCCGTTTTCCATCGAAAAGAGGCAATACCTACGACGTGTGCTCTGCCTATTTGCTGAGATTGGTTGTTACCCTTCCTCACCCTTTTACCACTGTAAGGGAATGTGAACAACTTTGACTAAGGAACTTTGGGTGCTATGTGTTGGCTGCCACCATGCCTATGATGCCTACGAAGCCAAACATGATCCCTAGTTGCACTAAACCATGGACACATGTGAATAGTGCTCATTGTAGCTAGATCCAAATTAGGACTGAAATCAAAAGGTAATGCACCCAATTTCTAGAAATTCATCTTTAACATCTGGACACAAGAATAGAATGTTTGAATTTGTGTTGCTGATTGTGGCCTTTTTTGTGAAAAATTCTTCAAGATATCAATTAATTCACTCCATAACATCATTGTGTGCATAGGGGAAACACCATCAATGGGAGATGAAGGAGAGTGTTGAGGAGTAACATCATTCCCTCTATTGTCATTGATCATGTCAGGTGTGGCAGTCTATATTGGATTCACCATAGATTCAGTAGCCACTGGAACATCATCACCTTGATTAATAATTTGAAACACTGTTAACAACTTTCCCCCAAAAAAAGGAAAAAAGTATATTAAAATTGAATAATCCTAAATAAGTAGTCGGACAATATCCACATACAAGGGCCAACTTCACCACCATCACGTACATCATTTTGCATGGCAACAATATTCAACATGTGCTTGCGAGTGTTTTCATGAAAAATCCAAGGATAGTCACAAACGTAAAGGTCATGACCAAAAATTCTTACAATGTACCAATTGCATGAAGGCTATCTTTTCACCCAAAACCATCCAGATTGACTGTCATCAAGAACACCATTAGATGACACACCCTATAGTTGTTGATAAAGCCATTTTTCTGCAAACCCTGCTTATGTCTATAGAATATATCCATTTTATGGGAAAGGCTATACTACAGGTGATCCATTTGCTTCCTGAATTTTTTGTGATGATCACATATATACTGCATCTTTAATTTGCAATGATAAGACTAGATGGAAGCATTTGTGTCTTGGTTGGCATGTAGGAAATGCCTAAAGTTTTTCACCCACATCGCTATAAACCATAAAGATAACAATTATGAATGAAAATATATGACGTACACCATCAGATGATCTAGAAGAACACAAAACAAAGCTATAGCTCACCTATACGCTCATTTCCTTGACACCAAGTTCTCTTGAAGTAGTCAAGAAAATAGGGTTGTTCACTAAAGTCATTAAAAAAATCATCCAAAAGGCGGATAGTTCTCTCTTCACTATCATCCATTTCCATCATGATCATCTCTAGGTATTGAAATATGTCCATCACCCTATCCTTCGAAGCGTACCTATAAACATTCTTCAACCATGCGAGGTGCACATGCCAAATACAAAGCAAAACATGACACCCAAATATGACCCTTGTAAAAAGACATAACCAAGACATCCAAGCACAATGAGATGTGTCATAAGAATTAAGATGAAAAATGGAACTAATAAAACATGACATATTGTATGGCTCAAGTATCTCTACAACAACATCATCAGTCAAAAATGCATTTATCCTCCAATCATGTCTGGCCTTCTTTCCTCGTCGCTGCAACTCCACCAACAGAGCCTGAATGTCCTCACTCTTGTTTCGTGAGAACACTGCCCATACAACAGGCACCCTAGACAACTTCTCATTGAAAACTAGTAGGGAATACAATTGAGACTATTTGGCAATCAACCAACCACAATCATTAGCACAAAAAAGGACAGTGCACAACTAATCTCCACACAAAATAGCACTTCGTACAATTTTTAAAATCCTCAAACCATGAAGGATTTTTGTGAAATTTTGAATAGCTAAATCTTCATGATCTACATCCCTATCGCTCTAAAACCACAAAAAGTCACACAAAAAAATGTTGTGTATTGCAAATCTAGGAGTTTTTTTTCGTGCTATTTTATGTGGAGATTAGCGGCTGTCATCAAGGCATTCATGTTTTCAAAAACATAAATAAGAATGCATAGAAAGGATTCAAAGGATCTAACCCCATATTTATTGATTGAAAAGGTGGAATCCATGGAAATGATCAAATCATGGGAGTGTTCAATAATCATATTTAGTATCCATGGAGTTTAGATCCCCATAATGAAAGGCTAGTCGGTGCCTTGAGGCGGTTGTAAATAAAAAAAAATAGCCGCATCCTCTGATTGCCATAGCATGATACTAGTGGCATCGTTGCCAAGCTCCTACGAGTGGCTGGGTAGTTTCACCCTTCTCCATACATTCAAGACGTCATTATGTGTCAAGAATTCATCTCTCCTCCTCATCAAGACACAAAAATGATTATCTATGATAGCATCAACACTAAAATCCATTAGCAACAAGCTCTCAATGTAACTTTTTCATTCAATAGAAAGGATTGGAACAAATTGGGAACTTGGCTCATTCATTATATCATCAACACCATGACAAAATTAACCATTTGTATCCACATGAAGCCTTTGATTGAATACCAGTATTGCTACATCTGGTCTACCTTTCATCACCTTAATGATATTGTGGCATTAGAAGCCCTATTTATTTCTAAAATTCCTTACACGTTCCTTTGTGGGAGGATCATTCCTATGGTCCTCTAGACCAGACACACACCAATAACTGAAATCCATATTTTCATGTTGTCAACTATCAATCTCAAGACAAAGAAAATATTGCATACATATTGGATGAATAATGCAATGTACTGACCACGAATATGTCATCATTGAGTGCTCTTTTAAGCATGCATTGTGATTCTCTTTATGATGCATGAAGATAAATGTGGCTTCCACACTTTCAACCAAGGCTTCTCCTATAAGAAATCATCCAATATATGAAGAGGAATTGTTACACAATGGTTAGTATGACCATCAACTTCAACAACAATTGGACTCCAATTGAGATTGTTGGCTAAGAAACTATCGACCCCGTTTCCAATGTCTTGAACTTGTAAGTTCATTAAAAGATGCCATTTGTGTTTCCTCACCATCCTAATAAAATACGACATAGGAAAATATTCTCATGAATGCCATACATTATTGCTTCCCATAGGAAAATAAAATAAAAAACAAAAAGAAAAAATTTAAAAAGTAAGTCAATTGACTGACTATAAAAATTCATTAACACATTCAAATAGTTGTTTAGAGGTATTTCAATAATGTATTATTCTAACCGTAAATGTACTCATATCCTCCATCACTGAAGTATTTCACTCCTATAGTTAACCTTACATAACAATATCAATGTTAAGATGTATTATGAAGATGTTGCATAAGTATGTCATTCCATTGGTGAAAGTAATGCCAAAAAAGAGATAAATTGTTGTCATTTGTACAAAAAATGTTGAATCAGTGTTTGCGAGAAATAAAGCAAGAATGAAAATGAATGACATCCTACCAACTGTGGGTGGAAGGAGTGTAGGTTGAAGAGCACTCACTATTCTACAGAATGCACAATGACATTGTAGTCTGGAATATTGGCCACCCCACATCAACATATTCCAAATAATACATTGTTCCTTGGGGTTGACAACCTTGAATTTGGCAAGGACTAAAAACCATAAATATACATATACAATGAATGCAACATCCTAGACCTATGACCAATTTCTCTAGATGAAAGATGCTAAGAAACCATGTGAATCCTTTCCAATAATGTGAAACGAGTACCATTGTTGAAAGCAACCTTAGATATGAAAAAAATCATTGACATCTCTTCAAAAAATATTGAATTAACAATTCACAAAAATAAATGAAGCATACAAATGAATGAGGTCATACAAGTTATGGGTAGAATGTGGCCAACAACATAAACTAAATGATATATTATTCTAATGGGGTTGTCAAATAGCGGTTTCTCAATAACTATTAAATTCAGGTTTACACATTCCATGAATCCAACATTGTAGTCATATAGCTAACTACATAGAGGCAATTTTTTTTTTAAGGGGTGTACAAACCTCGTTTACCTAAGGAGATATTTTCTCAGATCATGTGAATGGTTTTAAGAAATGTGCATTGAAGGCTATCAAGTCCACCTCATATCATCCATCAACTTAACTTATTCATATTGTAAAAACAACGTGATATACAACCTACAATCTTCTATCGTGAACTAGTTTAAGAACCTCCAATATGAAATGACATACCATGTAGATGACTAATGAAATGGAAGAGCATATAAAAAGAGAATGTCATTGTGTTTTGCATTTAAAATGTTACATGGAAAGGATGAGGGTTATGTACACCAAAGCCCATGTGGTAACCTCCAAAACCCAGATATGTCCATTGTTTCCATCAACCTCAAACATACAGCTCATTGTTTACATCTATAGACATAAAGCTCAATCAATAATAGAAAGAATTTGGGAAAGATTAAAAATCTAATGCATCCTACGAAGGGTGACTAGAAGTTGTGCATGTAGTGAAGATAATTAAACAATTAATCGTCACATCTCTCATTGGTTATGTATTTTATTTTGTATAGTGAGAAGAAAGAGGTGATGATGATATACAAATAATAGAATAATCATTTTCAAAACAATGATGCAATACCACACTACACAACTAAAGATTCCAGTACCAACAAAATAATATGGTAGTTTAGATAGGAGGTCCATAAATGATAATTCATAGCCTCTCAAGAAATGCAACTGCAAAAAATGCATTTTCCTTAACTACCAAATATTATTTGTGTCTTTGGCCTAACTTTTATCAAGAATAGCTCCAACCCATATCTGTTGCTGGGAACTGAAAGTGTTCTTACACATCATACAAACTAAAAACTTCATTTCTGGGGGTTGGAAAACAAGGTTGGTTATCCTACCTACAACATTCTATTCATATTTAACTTAAAAAGGAACCCGACTATTGAAAAGCAATGCCCACGCCATATGGGGAGCAGTCTGGGGTTTTGAAACGAGTGGAAAAAAATGAAACTTTTGAAATCTGCTCAGTATGTGTTCTTTGCATTTCATTTCAAATTTTGTTGCATTTATTTTTGAAACCACACAGGTTGTCCACACTTAAATCAAATCACTTTGCTATATTAATATTAACTAAATTAAATCACTACACAATTTAAAAATAAATTAAATCATTACACAATTTAAAAACAAAGAGAATTAATGTAAATTAAACTAATATAAGAGCTAAGATACACAATGTAAATTCAAAACACAACAATAAAACTAGGGTTTTCCACACTTATAGTAATCATTTCAAGAATACGAGATTTTTCAACACTTATAAAATTTGTAATGTTACTACGGTTTCTAATAAATTTGGGGAGATGATTGGGGTTTACAAAAGAGTGGAAAAAAAATTGGAAGTTTAGAAATCTGCCCACTCTGTATTTGTGCTTTGCATTTGCTTTCAAAATTTTTGTGTTTGTTTGGAAATAACATGATGGTTGTCAACACTAGTCAAGACAACACATGGTAAATGACACGAAAGTTTTGCAAATTCTACAATTTGGTCTGGATCTATAAATTATTGTTGAAGTACAGGTATACCCAATGCAATATGCATTGATTGTAATGACAGTGAGCAAGTATATAGGTGGTAGTCATACTCTGCACACTTTGCATTATGTGGTTCCTTGGTTCCCTCTTTTCCTCTAGTCATTTATTTTATAAGCATCATTGTTATAATTCAGTCTTGTTCGTTGAAAACAAGACAAGGGTTACATTCTATTTTAGACAGAGAGATTTTTTGATAGAGTCTACAACAACATTTATGGCAGGGGCTTATTTCAACAAAGTCCAAAAGATTCAACCTCCCTAATGAAATAAAGTCAGAGCTTAAGGAAGGAAAGAAAAAGAAAGATATCATGAACAAGATAAGGACTATTTGCCTTGGGGATCTTGACTTACTGATATCATGTGTTGGTGTTAAAAAATATGAGACTAATTATTTTACTTAGTCAATGTTTCTTAGGATGGTAAGAAAATAGTGAACAACATTTATGACTGCATTTAATGTTGGTTCATAGCACTAGTTTTGGGGTGTGTTGTTTTCTTAGAATTTATATTTTAGAACTTTATTTGGTGTAAGATCTATCATGTCAATGAGTGTTGTGTATCTATATTACAACAATGGTATTATTTCAGAAGTGCACAACTCAATTTGTACTAAGCAGTTTTTGTTTTCAAGATGGAAAGATAAGCACTTGAATTGATAATGTCTGTAAAAACTTATGTTGAACTCTTATTACCTTGTACTTTCTCTGTAACTAGTAGTTAAAATCATTCTTATTATTCTCTAGCATATGAATTTCTTACGAAGAGTTATTTTTCAACCCCCAAGGGAACGACTATTAACTAAAAATGTACAAGCTAGTAATGCCCAATGCTAGAGTAGATTATAAATTTCACATAACTTTTCTTTTATCTAAAGAGTATCACCACAATTCAAGGTTGTCTATTATAAAATTCAGCTAGTTATGAGAGAGGATCTACTACTTAAGCACCCTAGCTTTGCACTTGTCAAAATCTTACGTGGAATTTTTTAAAATACTCCCATTTTTTAATCTAAATCAAACTATTATAAGAGCCATGATACAAAATGTAAATTCAAAACACAACAAGTAAAACTATGGTTTTCCACACTTACAGTTATCTTTTTGATAACATGAGGGTTTTTCACACTTACGGATTTTGTAATGTTACTACAGTTTCTAATAAATTACGGGAGCATACTTAGGTTTTCAAAAGAGTGGAACAAATTTCAAAATTTAGAAATATGTCATCTTTATGTGTTGTTTGTATTTGCTTTCCAACTTTTTTCATTTATTTGGAATAAAACACGACGGTTGTCGACACCAATTCGGAAAGTGCATGTTGAATGACATAATTTTTTTTGCAAATTCTAGAATCCGGTTTGGGTCTATAAATTACGTATGGAGACTTTCTAATTAGAAAAATCTACTTTCAAAAAAGTTTTCTAAAGTCTTCTATAAAAAAAGAAAACAAAACAAAGCCCCTTTCACAGCCCCCAAAATCTTTAAAAAAACCAGCTATAACTAAAGCTAGAAAATAAATATGTTAGGGTTTTTTACTCACTCTTTTTACTAGAAGAAATCTTAGCTATATTCCCTACAATCCAACATCCCTCTTTCACGTGGTCAGAAAAACCCTTTCTTTGCCACCTCCTCGAACTTGCAACACACAAAACCCTCTGCATTTTGCTCAAAATTAGATATGGATAGTTTGCTCTAAAGTCTATTATTAAAAATGACCCAAAAATGCCCCTTTCACAGGCCGTAAATAAAAAAAAATTCTAAGATAACTAAAATTGCAACATAAATAAGATGGGTTTCTTACAATTTTTTAACTGTTGAATTCTTCGCTAACAGTCGTTGAATCCAAGCTCCCTCTTTCGTTTGGTGGCCAAAACACTTGTTTTCCCACTCCTAAAACTTGCAGCATGCAAAAAATAAACCTTTCTCTCTCTTTCGTACAGTCACCAAAACCCATGTTTTTTCCCCTAAAACTTGTAGCGTTGAAAAAGAAACCTTGTGTCGTATATGAAATGTTGTGTTTTCACACAACTGTCTGCCAAAAAAGAAGCTTCTTTCCATTCGTGCATGTTACGAAAGCCATCTGGGATGCTTTGTCAGGAAATTTCCCACGTATAGTGCTTGGAATCATTCCTTTCCAGCCATCAGAAGATGTTATCTTTGAAAGCTCCTCTGTGATTAGACAATACTTTTTCTCCTCCATGCTGGAAACTTCAACGCTCCATGCGGGGCCCTATACAACTCCACGCATGTATGGCCATGCTCATACTCCATGTATGGCATGCTATTTTATGTGGAGAACAACTAATTCCTTATCCTCATGCCATTCCATTTAATTAATGCATCAAGACTCGATGTTTCCCACAAAAAATAGTCTATAGAGTAATACAAATTTAATTTATATGTTCAACTTTTAAATAGATTTAAAAGAGTAATTAACAAAATGTGCAAGATATTTTTAGAGCATATATATATATATATATACTAAATTATTTTAATATATGAATTATGATAAAAGTTTTTATTTTATCCTGAATATGATTGAAAAATCTAATATATTTATAATTTTTTTAAAATATAAAATATACTAAGAGATATCAAATTTGAAAGTATATAATATTCATAAATAATAGGAAATATTTTTATTGTAACAAATTCAAATAAACAATCTAAATGAGATAATATCTTAATCTAAAAATATATAATATACACATAATAATCAAATTTGAAAACCATTCTTCTCATCATAGTGCAACATTAAAGACATCATCTTATAACTATGCCTTTTAAATTTTCTATAGCCCCAAAATTTGATAAAGAATTTTTCCATTAGAGTTTTATTTTGGAGAAAACAAAGTTGGTAATGGGTTTTTGAATTGTTCACTAGACGATATCCTACAAGACTCTTTTACCTCTTCTTGAGTGTTACTATTGATATTTTTAACCATCCCCATTAATTTATTTATGTGGTCTTACAACATTTACTGAACTTCGATTCATGGATAAGCAGGTATAAACATAAAGAAATTGTGCCTTTAAAAAAAAATCAAAATCACTCTAAGAATTAAGATCAAATAAAATGTTCCTTCAAGCTCATCTACCAATTCACAATCACCCAAATGAAGATTGCAATAATATAACTTTCTTAAACCATCTAAATTACATGTTGAATCCATATCAATCGTAGATTAGACAATCATTGCAGCTGCATTATCATTAAGGAAATAAAACTATAATGTAAGGGAAAAAAACACAGCTTCCCAACCACCATAAATGCATAGATGACAACCCATTGTAGTAAGAAGAAGATGAATAACAAAAAATACTCATAGTATTTAATTTTCTAAGATTCTATTCATAACGCACCTGATAAATTTCTTCAAATTGCTAAGACCTCTTTCACTAGTCAAAAATTTCTAGATCAGAAATAGATGATATTGTCATGGTTTCTTTCCCTGCTCAGTTTAAATAGAATTTTACCTATTGCATCTTTGATAGTATTTCTTATTTTTTTTAAAGAAAACATAATGTTTGTACAAATATTTGTTTTTAAAACAAAAAACAATATTGGGTTTATAATGAGTTTTTGCTCGATTTGATCGATTTCCTATTTTCATTTTTAAAACAAAAAAACATTGCTTTTATGAAATTAATAACTGTACGTAGGAAATTGGGAAAACACATCTAAAGCATAAACATAAGGTAACCACAAACCTAATTGCTAATGTAATTCTATCCTAATACATTCAATAGAAGATTGGAAAACAAACATCAAAAGTGCAAACCATAACAAACATAGATGTTGCCTCCATTGACCTCCATTGTTCTTATTTCACCTTCAAATGGGATTTTGTGTGTTTCACCTACAAGTGCAAAGTGTAATTGGAAGCAAGATTGTGAGATGAAAACTACAATGTAAGGGTACTCAAAGCGTGGTTGTTAAAATGATTGAAAAAAGAAGCTCAATTTATAGACCAAAATTGAGGATAATCATAAAATTAGAATGATTGATTCAAAAAGGCCAATTGATTTAAAAATGACATAATTGAATGACAAAATTCATGACAAATTGAGAGCAAAGTATGCCCATCAATTATGACACAATTATGCACATAATTTTCTTCATGACATATGACATGATTGAGGAGAAATATATTTCAAATCATATGACAAATTAGCCAAAAAAATAGCTTCACAAATCATGACAAAGGGAAGCTAATTAGGAGGAGAAATTAGTGGGAAAAATTAGGAGGGAAAATTAGTGAAAATTTGAAATTCAAAAAATTAACAAATTAGGTGGAAAAAGGAGAAATTAGGAAAAAGGAAAATAGAAAATTAGGTGACACCTAATTAATAAATTATCATTTATTAATTAACCCACAAAGAAAAGTTATCCAATTAAATGAAATATTTAATTGTGACATGAAGGACCTAGGAAAAATGAATAAATTCACTTAACCTAAAGAGAAATGTTAGTAGGATTAAATGAACAAATCATTAAACCCTAATGGACAAATTAGAAATGAAATTAGGTCAAGACATGATTGAAGCCAACAAATGATAAAGATTGCAACCAAAGGGACCAACTGACAAGGATTTGATAACTGACAAGAAATTGACATTGATTGACTGATGAAGATCAATGACAAATTGATCAAGATTGACAGAAGGACCAAATTGATAGATGGAAAATGATAAAGGATCAATGTCTAATTGATCCAAAATTAGTGAGTATTGATGATTGATTGAGATCGATGACAAATTGATCAAAGAATGATAAAAAGAACAATTTGATGAAAGTTGACATGATACTGAGATTAACAAAGGCTGATAACGAGTCGATCACAAATTGACAATATTGACTGGCAATTGACAATTGAAAGAGGATCCAAAATGATTTAAAATGATTGAAGATGATTGAAAATTTATTAAAAATGATTGAAACTAGGACAAAACCCTAATTCGACACAAATTAGGATTGAAGATGTCCAACTGATATGACAAGATTGATCACGACCCATGATTGCAATTTGAAGATGACATTGGTAAGATCTAATTCAAAATCAAGAGAAATAGAATCAAATAGGAAAGAAATATTGAAGAAAGACATAATGTTGACAAATGATAAAGATCGAATGCATGACATAGAAGAAATGTCAATAAGATGCGAAAACCGTAAAGAAGATCACACATACATTTTAAACTATGGCACCACAAGCATTGACCATTTTTAGATGCCTACATTTTTCCCCTCTTTGAGACAATGTGATTATGAGCGTCATTTCAAAGAACAACCAAGAAATATGCTCCAAATGATGACAAGGATATAAGGATTCCCCCTTGAGAAATTGGTTGAAAAAAATCTAGAAAAGAGGCCAATTGATCGACAATGGCGATAGAAAACCATTGGCTCGAACATACTGAAAATCAGATATCGGATACACAAGATACAAGCATTACAAGGCACAAAAGACTGTGACCAATACAACTTGGGAAAGGTGCACGTCCATCTAAGCACTTGGAGAAGCTATAAAAGGAGATGGGAAAGGTGAAAAGAGGTCATTTTCACTCTCTAACTTGAGGAATTTTGTGCTTTGGATAAAGGACATTGCAAACGAATGGCAAACATTCCAGGACCAAGGACAGGGGGAGTTGTATCGTCAAGATAGGATAGAGATCAGAAGGACAAAGGGATATCACAACATAGTTTATGATTTAGACATATTTTTGCTCATGATGTACTTAGCCTGTGGGCCATACTTGGGATAGATAGTCCGACTTTGTACCCCGACACTTTTGATATATATATATATATGATATAATATGTAGCTATGTTATGATATGCACTTTTTTCTGTTGATATGATGCCATGTATGAGATCTTTATGTGCATTTCATGTGATGCAATGAATGAAATATGTGATTATGGTTTTTGATACTTCTTAATGAGATGCAATGGATAATGATATCATGCAAATGCTTCATTGTTTGGTTTGTTATGCAAATTAATGAATGATAATGATTGTGCACATGGTTTTTTTTCGTTTTTATAATGCAATAAATGATCATGATATGCAAATGTAATAACGAATAAATGCAGGATGAAAATTGGTTTTGGCATATTGGAGCACTAGATCAAACTGACTGCGAGGAATAATGGAAGAAATGCTAGTAAGAAGCAAAAATTAGACAAAGAAAAGAGTTATTGGTGAAGAAAAACTTGCTTTCACAAATGCACAATAGTAGGTGAAAACCTTTATTTGATATAGCAAAACGGATGAGATGCACCATGGAAATGAAGGCCAAGGTGATAATGCAATCCCTTTGTGCAAAATAGACACATTGCAGACAAGGAATGAGTCAAAAAATCCCAAGACATTAGGTGTATCAAAGGTCGAGGTATGTGTGGCGTTCAAAAAGAGAACATACTTATCAAAGACACCCAAGACATACTTGCCCCAGAATGCTATGAAACACCCCACAAATAGAAAACAAAATAAAAAGAGGACTATGAACCATCCCGGTCACTCTAAATCACTCAATGACATCATCGAACAACATAGGAACATGATCAAAGATAAATCAATAAAAGATAAGATGCACAAATTCAAACAAGTCAAACAACCATTCTGATCTTTGTTGTCAAAAGTGATAATGTTGTGACGAATGGATGACCATGCAGTCTGGTTTTAGGGAATGCAGTACCCCATCTAAGATAAGACTTAGTCTAGTTTCAAGTATATTACACCCTGTATAAGATCCATGATAATGTTAGAAGGACTGATACTGTTGATGTTGATTGATTGATAAGACAAGTTCGATTAGTTTGAATGCTTTCTTGGTTGAACAATTCATCAGTTAATGCATGATTTTGTTAAGCGCAGTGTTTAATGTGTTATCTGTTTGATTTCCACTAAAATATCTGTTTATGTACAAAAGGGACAATTTATTGACGAGATGAAAATGATTGTTATGGTTTTTTATGTTTTCTAATTTTTAGGGTTTTTCGAGATTTTTTTTTTTTTTTTTTTGTTTTTGTTTCAGGACATTTTACAATTTTTAGGGTTTTTTTCAAAACTTCATTTGATTGATTTCTAGAGATTTTTTCAAGACTTTATTTAATTTTTATGGATTTTTTCAGGACTATTTTTTATTTTTTGGGAATTTTTTTAGGATTGTATTTGCTCTTTAGGGATTTTTTATGATTTTTCCCCAAATGTATAGCAAGGCAAGGAATATGACAAATGGATAAATAAGATTGCTAAAAATGTTGGTGGATATAGGGAAGATAAAGGCTATTTATTATAGAGACAAAGGATTAAATTCCCAAGGACTATTGCATGATGGGATAAGGGACTGGATATGACAATGTATAGAAATGGAAAGGCATGAGGGACATGTTGAGGTTTCTAAAACCACGTTTTTCATTTTTTTTCTTATGTGAAATCAAAATCAAGGGACAAAAATAAGGGCATGGACGATGATAGGAAATAGATAGGATAAGCAAGATAAAAAAGGGATAAGGGACATGGACTGAAGGTTATGATAGGCTAAGGGATAGTGACATATGTCGTGCGTGTGAAGTGTGATACCTGCAGCTGCAACACAAAACACTCAATAGATCATTACAATCATGGTTAGCAAATTTAAAACAAAGAAAGATAAAACCATGGCAAAGCGATCTATCATCTCCTAAGAGATGCGAGTGTGGATTTGCTCTCAGATATGGATAAGCAAATTCCAGTGACTTGACTACACCTAGATGGAGGATTTGAAATGATAATGATTCAATTAAGCTAGAAATGATAATGATTAAGCTACATGATTCAACAATTATGCTAGAAAATGATCAAATTAAGCTAGATCTAAGATGTAATTGGCTATAATAACAATACTCAAATGATATGCTAAGAGATATTATGCCTATAGTAACAATTCCTAAAATGCAAATGAGATGGGATGATTAGTTCTCCAAAATGGGGGATATTTATAGGATTTCCAAGGCCAGGGGTGAGGTGGCAGGAATCAATGGTCAAGATTGAGTCTGAAGATATCAATGGTGAAATTGGAGGAGGTTGGAAAAGAGGTTGGTGGAAAGGGAACATTTTCAATCTCTATGGTGACAAGTGTCAAGAAACTTTGCTCATGAGAGGGAAAGTGTCTAAGGAAAGGGGAAATGTGGCTCGAGAATGCCATGCATCTCAAGGGAAGAGTATCCACACCATAGGAGGTTAGGATAAGGAGATGAGGATGTGCAAGCTAAGATAGGTTTAATTAAACCCAGAGTTAGATGGAATGTGTTAGGTTTAGAAGTGGTTAGGTTAGGTGGTTAGAAGTTAGGAGGCATGTAGGTAATTTGAATTTAAAAATTCAAATAATAGGAAAAGACTTGTTAACTCTCAACAACTCATAAATTGATTTGTTTTAATTAATTAGGGATTAGAAGAATTAATTGAAGATGGGGGAAGGATTAATTAATTTGAATTAATTAATCAAAGGGGATTATTGAAATGAACCTATTAAATAAATCCTTAGATTTATTAATAAGTAGATGAGTGGAAGAATTTAATCAAATTTCTAATGAATTCAATTAAATTGGGGGGGGATTAATTAAATAATTGCTTATTCAACTAATTACCTTCAGACCATTTTTAGGTGTATACATTTTTCCCCTCTTTGAAGCGAGGTGTGATGACATGCTGATTCAAATAATAATCTCATTTTGATGAAGATATTGGTTTGATAGGATGCCCCAGCTATTGATTGATAGATTCTGATATGATGATGCCCCCTCAGGAGATCAATTGAGATAATTAACCTTTGGAGTATTGTGAATTTTTGCAAAATTGATATCCCAATTAGAAATGATTGATTTCTGCAACTGTGTTTGATGAAAATGCAAGTTCTATAATCATGGTGATATGGTTCTTGATTATTGATAAAGCTTGATTGATTAGATTGATAAGATTGAGATTCAGTCTGGTTTCAGGAATGACACCTCCTGTATAAGACAAAGATGATCAAAGCGTCTGGTTTCAGGAAAGATACATCTTGTATACGACATGATCAGAACGTTTGGTTTTAGGAAAGATACATCTTGTATAAGACATGGTAGGATCGATTTAGATGTGATTGATTGATAGAATTGATAAGGTTGATTAGATAAAGAACTGATAGTTTGTTGATATCAAGTTGCAGGATGATTTAGATATGTTGATGTTGGTTTTGTTGGGTCGACAATATCTATAGAGATATGAGTCATTAGTATGATTGCATATACACTTGTGATGATACTTTGATTATTCCTACGATAGATTTAACCGTGGATAAAATGAGCACGTGGGATCCCATGCAAGAATGAAATGCAAGCTAAATGCAAAAGCTATGACCAAACCAGTCACTGGGTTATTGCATTTTTGTCATCATTGAGATTTTGAAATGTGGGATGTGAGTGCAAACATCGATGGTATAATTAAACCATGATGACCTGAGCACTGCTTTCTTGGATTTTGATATGGCAAGTTAGCACAAGCATCGAGGTATAATTAAATCAAGATGACTTGAGTGTTACTTGTGTAAAATAGATAGTATTAACCATTTTAATACACAAATTGGAAATGTCTTCAATGATACTCTGATGATCATGTATCGAGACAAATTTTCACATATTAATGATTAATTTACAAATAGTAGACAAGAAAAATATCACGTTCCTTCCTTGTTCCTCTAGTCAAAGACATCCTCGAATCACTCAGAAATTATGATAGAAAAAATCAAGATAAAAAAGTTGAGCAATCATGTTAAAATCATTATCCAAAAGATATCATCCATTGAAAAGTGTGCAAATGTGCTTATATTGACTTTGTGATAGGTTGATGGTTGATAATTTGATCTTGTGTTCAACATTGGATGTGTCTCAGTTTTCACTTGATAAGGGTTGTTTAACTGTTGTTCTACCTGTTTGATTAAGCTCAAAATGATCAAGAATTTTGCCCCCAGCTAGGTGCAAGATTTTGCCCCAAGCCTAGTAACAAAGTCTTTATGATATACTCAATGATCCAAACCATGACGAGAAGCCACCCGGGATGCTTGCGTATGTATAAAGGCTTTACGATGGATATGGACAATGTTGCTAGAAAATGAATGCAAGTGGAAAGATGCATGAACTAATAGATGGAAGAGCTAGCAGACAGATAGCGCTTGTTTGCCAGGTTTTCACCATCTATTTTTATTGCACTTTTTCTCATATTTGATTTTTTTTTTTTTTGCTTTTTCACTTTTTTTGGATTTTCTGCTTTTTCACTTTTTTTTTCGCTGTTTTTTATTTTTCTACTTTTTCACTTTTTTTGGATTTTCTACTTTTTTAGACATAAAATTTCTTCAGATGCATGCTATTGATGGGTTCATCAAGCTGATCTTTGTCCTGTGTTGATAGTTGATATGCTCCTAACCCAAATACTATTATGATCACAAACAAACCTAAGCAGTTTGGTTCAAACTTTCATTTCTTTTCTCGATCTGCCTGGTTGTGTGGATTTTCCTTTAGTACTAGTTCCCCAACTTGAAAGACTCGTGGTTTGACCCTGTGATTATAACTCTGACACATTCTTTGTTGATATACCTTTAAATGATCAAAGACATTTTGTCTTCGTTCATGGATTAATTCTAACTCTTGTAATCTAGATACTTGTTGTTCTTCATATGGGATAAGACCTTTTAATGATACTCATAGAGAAGGTATCTCTATTTCTATTGGCAGTATTACTTCTGATCCATAAACAAGAGAGAAAGGTGTGGCACATGTTGGTGTGCGGATACTGGTACGGTAGGCCCATAGAGCAGAGTTTAATTGAATATGCAAATCTCTTCCAGCATCATTCACTGTCTTTTTGACAATTTTCAAAATAGTGTTGTTTGATTCTTCTGCTTGCCCATTTCCTTATGGATAGTAGGGTGTGGAAAATCTATGTTAGATCTTGAATTTCTCACATAGCTCTTGTACATCCTGATTCTTGAACGGTCGCCCATTATCAGTGATAATGGTCACGGGTATTCCATAGCAACAGATGATGTAATTCAAGATAAATGCAACAAAAGGTTTTCATGTGATATTTGTGAGAGGTACTGCCTCAATCCATTTTGTGAAATATTCTGTAGCTACAAGGATGAATTTATGACCATTAGATGAAGAAGGATTTATCTTTCCTACTAGATCAAGACCCCATTGGCAGAAAGGCCAAGATGTTTCTAAAGATGAAGTTCTTGTGCTGGTGCATGAATCAAATTCCCATGGATCTGACATTATTTGCATGTTCGAGCTATCTGGAAAGAATCTCGTTCCATAGTCAGCCAATAATAGCCCAAGCATATGAGTTTTTTTGAAAGGGTAAGACCACTTGAATGAGTGCCACAAATGTCATTATGGACTTCGTGTAAGGCCTTCTCAGATTCTTCTTGTTTGAGACATCTTAAAAGAGTACCATCAAGATCTCGTTTAAATAGGGTATCCACGACGAGAGTATAATGGGAGGATTGGTGAATAAAGTTTCTCTTTTGATTTTTTGATAATTCAGGCGGTAAGGTGTTATCTTTTAGGTATGTGTAAGTTTGGCCATAATGGGAGGAATCATGCCCAACAAGGTGACAAATGGTCTGGGAATTAGGACAATTATGAGCAAGGTAAAACAACTCTTCCACCAGGAATTCATAACGCTGTATATTTTCCCGTGTCTGAAGGAGAGAAGCAAGTGTAGCCATGGCATCTACTACTTTGTTGTCATTCCTTGGAATCTACTAAAAAGTTATTTCTACAAATTATTTCTTGATATCATCAACCATCTTTTTATAAGGCATCAACTTTCCATCCTTTGTTTGATAATCGTTGTTGATTTGATTGATGATGAGCTAAGAGTTTCCAAAGACTTGAAGTTGTGTAATGTTCCATTCTATAGCCATTTTGATACCTGTAACCAAAGCTTCATACTCTGTTGTATTGTTGGTGAATTGACAACTTAATTTATATGCTTTTGGAATTGTATGACCTTGTGGTGTGATGAATAGAATACCTACTCCTGATCCATGTTATGTATATGAACCATCAAAGTACAATTGCCATGTGTTTGTGGGGACCGTTAGGATATCAACATCAGGAAATTCAATCTGCAAAGGATGATTATCTTGAAGTGGTGCCTCGGCTAGTTGGTCTGCAATGACTTACCCCTTGATAGCTTTTTGGTCTACATATTCAATATCAAACTCATTCACTAGTCATCCTGTTGATGTTGCCTTGCTGAGTAAATAATTCAGAGGATCAATTTTAGCTATCAACTTGATTGAGTGAGATAATAAATAGTGTCTTAATTTTTGAGAAGCAAAAACTACCACCAAACATGCTTTTTCTGTTGGGGAATATTTAATCTCATATCCCACTAATGTTCTATTGATGTAGTAGATGACTCATTCTTTTTCTTTATTATCCTGGTGTGCAAGTAGAACTCCTAATGATACCTCAACAGTCGATACATAGAGTAACAATGGGTTTCCTGGAATTGGTGACATTAGGATAGGTGGTTACATGAGATATGCCTTGATCTTGTTGAATGCATCCTCACATTGATGGTCCCACTTGAAATGAACATTTTTGTGCAATATATGAGTAAATGGTTGACATTTATCTGCGAGTTGAGCAACAAATCTTCTGATTGACTGGAGTCTTCCTTGGAGTGATCTTAGTTGACTTATATTTTTGGGAGATGCCATCTCCATGATTGCTTTGACTTGAGCTGGATCTACTTTGATACCTCTAGCTGAAACAATGTATCTCAATAGCTTTCTTGAAGTGGCACCAAAGGCACATTTCTTAGGATTTAGATGTAGCTTGTATTGTTCTAACTGGTCAAATATCTTTTCCAGTGTCCCTATATGTTCTTCTCTGTTGTATGATTTAGCCAATATGTCATCCACATAGTCTTCCATGAATGTATGCATCATGTCATGAAATATAGTTGTCATAGCTCTTTGATATGTATCACCTGTATTCTTTAATCCAAAAGGCATGACGTTCCAGTAGAAAGTACCCCATGGACATGTGAAAGCTGTCTTTTCTTGATCTTTAGGTGCTATTTTGATCTGATTGTATCTAGAGAAACCATCCATTAAAGAAAACATGGAGTGTCTAGCAGTTAAATCTACAATGATGTCGATGTTAGGAAAAGGAAAGTCATCTTTTGGACATGCGTTATTAAGATCTTTGAAGTCTGTGCATACTCTGATGCTTTTATCTGGTTTTGATAATCATCATTAACTTTTCATCCTTTGTTTGATAATTGTCATTGATTTGATTGATGATAAGCTAAGAGTCTCCAAAGACTTGAAGTTGTGTAATGTTCCATTCTATAGCCATTTTGATACCTGTAACCAAAGCTTCATATTCTATTGTATTGTTGGTGCATGGAAAGCTTAATTTGTATGCTTTTGGAATTGTATGACCTTGGGGTGTGATGAATAGAATGCCTTCTCTTGATCCATGCTGTGTATATGAACCATCAAAGTATAATTGCCTTTTTTTTGTGGTGATTGTTGGGATATCAACATTGGGAAACTCAATCTGTAAAGGATGATCATCTTGAAGTGGTGCCTTTGCTAGTTGGTCTCCAATGACTTGTCCTTTTATAGCTTTTCTATCAACATACTCAATATCAAACTCACTCACGTTCATGATCCATTTTGCTAGTCGTCCTGTTAATGTTTCCTCGCTGAGTAAATATTTTAGAGGATCGATTTTAGCTATTAACTTGATGGAGTGAGATAGTAGATAGTGTCATAATTTTTGAGAAGCAAAAAATACTGCCAAGCATTCTTTTTCTGTTGGTGAATAGTTGATCTCGTATCCTACTAGTGTTCTATTAGTGTAGTAGATAGCTCATTCTTTTCCTTCATTATCCTGTTGTGCGAGCAAAACTCCTAATGATGCTTCGCTGGTCAATACATAAAGTAACAATGGTTTTCCTGGAATTGGTGACATTAGGACAGGTGGTTGCATGAGATATGCCTTGATCTTGTTGAATGCGTCCTCACATTGGTGGTCCCACTTTAAATGAACATTGTTATGTAATAGATGAGTAAATGGTTGACATTTATCTTCTAGTTGAGCAACAAATCTTCTGATTGACAAGAGTCTTCCTTGGAGTGATCTGAGTTGACTTATATTATTGGGAGATTCCATTTCCATTATTGCTTTTACCTTAGGTGGATCTACTTCAATACCTCTAGCTGAAACAGTGTATCCCAATAGCTTGCCTGAAGTGACACCAAAGGCACATTTCTTAGGGTTTAGTCGTAGCTGGTATTGTTCTAATCGGTCAAAGGTCTTTTCTAGTATCCTTATATGTTCTTCTTTGCTGTATGATTTAGCCAATATGTCACCCACATAGTCTTCCATGAATGTATGCATCATGTCATGAAATATAGTTGTCATAGCTCTTCGATATGTAGCACCTACATTCTTTAATCCAAAAGGCATGGCGTTCCAGCAAAAAGTACCCCATGGGCATGTGAAAGTTATCTTTTCTTGATCTTCAGGAGCTATTTTGATCTGATTGTATCTAGAGAAACCATCCATTAAAGAAAACATGGAGTGTCCAATAGTTAAATCTACAATGATGTCGATGTTAGGCAAAGGAAAGTCATCTTTTGGACATGCGTTATTAAGATCTCTGAAGTCTATGCATATTTTGATGCTTCTATCTATTTTGAAACTGGAATGATGTTGGATACCCATTGAGGATATGCTACAGGTCTGATGAATCTGACATCCAATAATTTCTTTAGTTCTTCTTTGACTAGAATAGAGATATGCGGATGCATTTTCCTTAACTTCTGTTTAACTAGTTTGGATCCTGGATTGACATTTAATTGATGCATAATAAGCTTTGGATCTAACCCCGACATGCTTGCATAGGACCAGGTGAAATTGATTTGTCACCGTCTAAAGAATTCCATATATTGTTGCATTTCTTGCTCAGACAAAGAAGTCACTGGATGTAGGATCTTTGGTTGCTCTGTTGTGCCAAAGTTAACTGTCTCTGTTGGTTTGATCAAAATGGATGAACTTTCTTGATAGTGCTCAGGTAAAGTGTCAAATATCCCATCTTCCAGCGCCTCGAGGAGGTTTTCACCATTAGATGCATCCTTTCTTTTTACTTTTTCCCAATCTAATGTTGCCAAGAAATGGTTTTCAGCATTAGACCTAATATTGTTTTCTTTATTTTTCTTTTTGCGACTAGGAGATTTGGCACCCACTTGACTGGAAGATGTGTTGCTAAAATTCATGGTGAGAGTTGTTACAGGTTTGATTACATTAAGATATACAGATATGGCATGGTTATTCAGAAAGGTATCAATGGTGGTATGTCCTTCATTTTCCCAATCAATAAGCTCAGGGTGGAGTAGAGGTAAGGGGTCTTCAGGTTGGGATGTTTTGAGGGTATCAAGGGTCATGATAGATGCATCAAAGTTTTCAATATGTATGTTGATTTCTAGAATGGTACTCTCATCAGAATGACCTCGCATAAGAAACTCCCGATCATCCTTGGTCAAGTCCAAGTCAGCCGAATGTGATTCTGATTCAAGTGGGCTAGTTCCTGACATTTTTTCTGCATATGTGTGAACTACATCGATTCCTACACCTCCTTCAAAGAAATTTTATTTAGCTAATTCTTCAGAGGGATAGGAATCACATTCCCATTCATTAGAATCTATATCACTTGCAGCCTACAATCTACAGATTTGTTCATATAGTATTTGATTTGTTTCATTAACTTTTGTTGCTATATCTTTTCTTCTTTCATATTCAACTTCTTCAAGACTGAGATTGAGTTCTATCAACCTTTCTATGAGCTATCCTTGACTTATATTAACTTCTTTCTTGTTTTAATTGAGATTTAATGCTATTTGAGAGGTGCTTTTAGTTTGTTTTTCCTATTGATTTGAAGCTTGCTTCTTTTCCCATTTCATGTTTGCTGGTGTTTGTTGCTTATCTGATGTTTCTTCTCTTTCAATTTCCAGTTGTTCTTATCTATTTTCATATTCCTCTTGTTGTTGACTAAAAGATGTGTCTTCTGGTAAAGTAACTTGTCCATACCCTAAGCCCGTTTTGTCAGTAGCCTGCTGAGTATGAAGTTGAATAGGTTCTGAGATACCTTCTTTTCTTTTTCCTATAGGACCTATTCCAGTGTATCCCATTTTTCTGAGAATGTTAAATCCTTTTCCATACTTTTCTATAGGTATGCGGACATTGTTGATCTTTTGTTGAAATTCTTCGTCCTTGTATAGCCACTGTAGCACATCTTTGTCTTTTGTTTCCTTTGATAAGGTTCCAGCACTAACAAATGCTCCATCAAATATCAGAAGATGTTTTACAATTGGTTGTTGTTTAGAGTTTGATGGTTTTCCAAAGGATTTAGGAGAAATTAGTAATTGTGATATTGAATATTCTCCATTCCCTCGATCTCTTAGCTGCATTTGTTTTCCATACTTGACAAGATAGAGGCAAATGATTTTTCCTTGGATTGTGTGTTCGAAGATGATACCTCCCTATTATGAGGAACTATGACTTCTTCAACTGGTTTAAGATTACTACAATAATGAAATGGATTTGAATCTGCTGAGATCATGGTTTCCTGGCCACTGAAGGGAAACTTTAAGCACTGATGGTATGTTGATGGAACAACTTGTATGTCATGTATCCAGGGTCTTCCCAAGAGTATATTGTATGATAAATCTAAGTCTAGAACTTGGCATGCCGCGTCTTTCTGGAAAGGTCCCACTCTGATGGGTAACATCACAATTCCTTTAGAGGAATGTTCTTCTTCATCATAAGCTTTAATGGTGATATTTTTTGGGGGATCAACTACATCTTTTGAATAACCTAGAGCACAGACAAGAATCAAAGAGAAAATGTTTAAGCCAGTTCCTCCATCTATTAGGACACATTTAACTCACGTCTTATGAATGATGACTTGGATATGCATGGGAGCATTATGGGGATGTTGCAAGGACATGCCATCTTCTTCAGTTAATGATAAGCAGTGAGGGGTTGTGAGGTGTCCCACCATGGTTTGGAATTGATCGATATTAATATCTTTGGACACTATTGTATCTACTAATGCTCGTTCAATAATTTCTTTGTGTGCAGGCGAAAGCTTTAAAATTTATAAGATGGATATTTGTACGGGTGTTTTCTGCAATTGATCCACTGGATTGTATTGTTTGGTAGTGGATGATGTGTTTGTCATAGGACCTGGCAAAATAACTTTGGCTTTTCTTCTTGTGATAGCATGAGCAAGTTCTTGATTTTTCTTTTCTTTAACTACAATCACATTTACCACATTATCATATGTATGAGCGTAGTTTACCTTTTCTTTACCCTTACCATTATTTGTTGTTGATGATTCACCTTTCTCATAGTTTGGAAGTGGAATTTTAAAAGTTGTATGAGATTCATTTGTTGTATGTCCATCCATAATTATTACTCCATTATCAATTAAATCTTGGATGACATGTTTCAACTACTGACAATTATCTGTGTGATGTCCCTTGTTTCGATGGAAATCGCAATAATGGTTATCATTCCACCAAGGTGGTTTTACTTGAGGTTAATAGTTCCTTTCTTCTAGAAAAGTGATTAATTTGTTTGCGATAAGTGTCTTTAGTGCAGATCCAAGGGGTTCACCAATGCTTGTAAATTGCCTTCGAAATAAATTTTTGATAGTTGCTTTTTGGTGATGATTGTTTTGCTGAGCCGCTGCTGAGTGAGTGGATAAATTAAAATTTGGTTGCTTTGGTTTCACATCATTGTTATCCACTATTCCATCATTGATGAAATTTTGATTTCTATTCCAAAAGTTTGGCTTATCATTGTGGTTGTTGTTATTATTGTTGTTGTTAGGAGGATGAACTTCATCTTTGTATATTTTCAATTCACCTTTCTTTATCATGGTTTCCTCCATTTTGATTCCATTATCAATCATTTTTCTGAAACTTTGATTTCCTTGAATTTTTAAATAATAACTCATTTGATCATTTAGGTTGTCAATGAATATGTCCATTTTTTCATACTCTGGCACTATACAAGGATACCGCAAAGCTAACTGTCTCCATTGTTGTAAAAATGTCATGAAAGGTTCTCCACTCTTTTGTTTGGCATTACATAGGTCTAGCATTGTTACTTCATGTTGTATGTTGTAAGAGTATTGTGAAACAAACTTATCCACCAACTCTGAGAGTGATCTGATTCTAGGTGGAAGTTTGGAGAACCATTCCATAGCTAGTCCAGTTAAGCTTTTTGGAAATAATCTCATTAAGTAGGTATCCTCATGTGCAAACTCCATACTCATTGTGCGAAATTCTCATATATGATCTTGAGGGTCAGTGCTTCCATCATATTTTTTGTATCTAGGAGTTTCAAAACCTATAGGAAATGGTATCATGTTTAGATTTATGTCAAATGGATAAGGACAGATTTCTTGAAGTGAGTATCTTCTAACATTTCCTCTCTGCATATCTTGAATTTGTGTTTGCAGTGTTTGTATTTGTTGTGTGAGAGTTGTGATAGGATTATCAACAGGATTTGTTCTTGCATAACCATGATTTTGCATTCTAGGAGGATTTGGATCTCTTCTTGTTTCATCTCTAGCCCTTCTTGTATCTTCATTGGGTTGAATGGTATTCAAAATTTCTACTTCATCTCTTTTGGGAATGTAAGTTTCTTCATTGGTTCTGGTGTTACTAGGAATTGATGTGTCATTCATTTTGAGACCAAAAATATCCTCATATTGTTCATTATTAGGGGGAGGATCACTTTTCTTTTGTGTCAATTTGTTCACATCAAAATCTTGGGGGAGTGTAGCACCAGATTTTGCTAACGTTAGGAAATATTTTTCTTTTTCTCCCTCCAATAATTTCTGCATAAATTTATTGAATTGAGGATCTTTTTTGATGTCTCTGATATTTTGTTATGTTATTTCTCCTTCAACTTGTATTTCATCTTCATGTTCCATGGTTCTATGCTCTTCAGTTATTTCCAATGTTTCAATTTTCATCTTTGCGATTCTTCATATTTGAGCTCTAGTTAGAACAGGCATACATGTGTGTAAGATATTGTGCTAGAATTTGATTGTCCAAAAAGTTGTTTTGATAAGTGATCAATTGTCAATGTAAATGTGATAGCGTGATATGACACGAAAAGATGATCCAAGTGTTTAAAAGTTTGCAAGTTTTTTGATCTTTAGTTTTGGAGTGCAATGCTGATGATTTGATAAGAACCAAGTCCAATAAGAACGATATATCCTACGATGTGGGACAAGATTATTCTGACCAAACATTTAAGTTTCATGATAAAGGATGATAGATCTTGATGAGAAACTATGTTTTGGGTGATTAGTTTATCAAAGAGGTTGATGATGCACTTTGAGATGTTTAGATCTTGAACTTGTTGAATGTGAGCACTTGAAAATCTTGAGGTGTTTATTTCTAAAGTCTGATTTGATAGATGGTAATTTGACCAAGCAAACAAAGGAGACAATCCAAGCATAGAATGATAGAGATCAGGTGTTTATGATTACTATAAATTGACCAAGCAAATATGACAGATTTGAAAAAGATGTTCAAGAAGACAACTCTGGACCAACAAAGAGAAATTCATATGATAGTTTAAGCAGCCTCAGACAACAAATGACAAATAAAAAATTTCATATGACAAAGCACAGGATTGTACGACAATTCCCCCTAAGCCAAACGATAAACAAAAGGCCTCGTATGACAAAACTTAATAAGCCATACGACAAAATATTTTATGCTAACAGGATAGTATGACAACTTTCATCGGCTCATAAGACAAACTATATTCCTCGTACGACAGATAACAGAACAGAGAAAAATATGCTTGTTTGGTAGAATTTTGATTAGTGGAGTTTGATATTTTGCTTATGTTTTCCAGTTTTGAATGTCTAATTTCAGATTTAGGGACGAATACACAAAAAACACGTGATATGATTAGTGACCTTCAAGCACATTACGCTACCTAAGGAAGTTGGCTGATAGAGAAAACCTTTTCTTGCAAACTTAGGTACACACCCAATAGCTAATCAGAATACGGCCACTGAGTCTCACACAATGGATTCTCAATGTTGTATTATCCGAATCCAAACGCTAATGGGGGCACAATATGACAAGTGCCTTGGGAGAGTTACTATCTCTCTTTCACAAAGATTATCACCCTTTTGGAGGTGAATCAAGTAGCTTCTAATTTAACCAGAACTAGTAAGGGATTTGTTCAGCGCGTCGAGGTATAAACTCAATTAAGAGGTCTCCCAGCCTTGAAAACCAAGGTTTGATATACCCGAAGGTACATAGGAGAGCTATTCCCGAGCACTGCCGTTGACTTGATTTTCATCAAATCACATTTATTTTATATTGGGTTGGATTACTTGGCATTATCCATTCCCACTTAGGTCATTCCCCTCTCACTGGCCTTAATGGCTAAGAGTTATTAGCTCCTTAGGAGGGTAGACCCGCTAAAGAAATGCACTAATGAAAGTAAAGGATGAGTCTAGCTTTCTAATCACCTAAGAAAGGTGAGAGCATACTCGCCTATCATCAAAACACATAAAACATGATTGTTCATTTCCATTAGCAAAATCAAGTGTGTCTAGAAAGATTAAATAAGACATAGAGTTTAGTTGAGTCCTCCTAGGCAACCTGCAAAATAAAATGCATTAGTAGTCATGATGTGTTTTGTTGAAATGAAGCTTTGACAAGTGTAATCTTCAACAATAATCCTGGAAAAACCAGTTAGGCTGCCGAAGAACTCACAAATATACCAAGCTTAGCATTAGTAATAATTGATTCAAAGTATGAAACCCCAAAAATGCAGTCTATTTTAAAAACACAGAAGCAGAATGTCGTACGACATGATTTACCTATTCGTACAAGAATCTTTCTGAGATCGTATGAGTTGCAGAAGTAGGATCATATGAAAAATCAGAAGCTCATACGAATCAAGATGGATTTTCATTTCAGTTCACAAAGGAGCTTTTACGAGCTAGATAAGGATTCCAACTTGGTCATAAATGAAGATTTGATGATGCTTGACAGCCCAAAAATCAGATTTTTGAGCCCCACAATGTGCGCCAAAATGTCATGCCTGTGAAGTGTGATACCTACAGCTGCAACACAAAACACTCAATAGATCATTACAAGCATGGTTAGCAAATTTAAAACAAAGAAAGATAAAACCATGGCAAAGCGATCTATCACCTCCTAAGAGATGCGAGTGTGGATTTTCTCTTAGATCTGGATAAGCAAATTCCAGTGACTTAACTACACCTAGATGGAGGATTCGAAATGATAATGATGCAATTAAGCTAGAAAAGATAATGATTAAGCTACATGATTCAACAATTATGCTAGAAAATGATCAAATTAAGCTAGATCTAAGATGTAATTGCCTATAATAACAATGCTCAAATGATATGCTAAGAGATATTATGCCTATAGTAACAATGCCTAAAATGCAAATGAGATGGGATAATTAGTTCTCCAAAATGGGGGATATTCATAGGATTTCCAAAGCCAGGGTGAGGTGGCAGGAATCAATGGTCAAGATTGAGTCTGAAGATATCAATGGTAAAATTGGAGGAGGTTGGAAAAGAGGTTGGTGGAAAGGGAACATTTTCCACCTCTATGGTGACAAGTGTCAAGAAGCTTTGCTCATGAGAGGGCAAGTGTCTAAGGAAAGGGGACATGTGGCCCGAGAATGCCATGCGGATCAAGGGAAGAGTATCCACACCATAGGAGGTTAGGATGTGCAAACTAAGATAGGTTTAATTAAACCCAAGGTTAGATTGAATGGGTTAGGTTTAGAAGTGGCTAGGTTAGATGGTTAGAAGTCAGGAGGCATGTGGGTAATTTGAGTTTAAAAATTCAAATAATAGGAAAAGACTAATTAACTCTCAACAACTCATAAATTGATTTGTTTTAATTAATTAGGGATTAGAAGAATTAATTGAAGATGGGGGAAGGGTAAATTAATTTGAATTAATTAATCAAAGGGGATTATTGAAATGAACCTATTAAATAAATCCTTAGATTTATTAATAAGTAGATGAGTGGAAGAATTTAATCAAATTGCTAATGAATTCAATGAAATTGGGGAGGGGATTAATTAAATAATTGCTTATTCAACTAATTATCTTCACACCATTTTTAGGTGTATACAACATAAGGTTGCAATAAGCCAAGGAATATGGATGCAAGGTTGTAATAAGCAAATGGAAAAAGACCAAAAGCTATGATGGACTAAAAGTTGCGAACATGATGCATGACATTGATGAAGATCCTCAGCCTTGTCAAGATCAAAGGTGGAAAAGGGAGTATGGACATGAGGAACGATAGGATAATGGAGGGAATGATAGGGGTGTTAGGATATGAAGAAAAATAGGGTAATGAAGGGAAATAGATATTGTTATGGGAATTTTCCCCGTAGAATGGAGTTATAATAAATAGTATTAAATAAATATAATTATGGACATTATAATTTTTATGAAGGGTTATGACTTTTGTTACAATCCTTTAGACATTATTTAAAACCTACGAATCAATAAAGAAGGACACAGAGGGAGAAAATAGTAGAGGAAAAAGAAATTGAAAAAAGAAAAAGAGAGAGGATAGTTAAGGTGTGGTGGGTGGGCATTGGGCATTGGAGAAGGGGTATATAGTGTGTGTCCAACTCGGGGTACATCGTACACCTGGGAGTGTCCTGGCCAAGGCTGTGTTTATTTCATGTTGTGAAGGCATGTGGGGTTTTGTATAAGAACTGTGTTTATTTCATGTAGTGAAGGCATGTGGGGTTTTGTGTAAGAATCGTGTCCTCATGGAGTGCTCCCTTGCATGGAAACCCTATACCTATAACGAATCCTCTGCATGTAGGAAAGAAGCCTCTTTGTGATTTACATATATGTATTAATCAATTTCATATAGTCATTTCCCTAATGTTTCACCATTGCAAATCATTATCTCAATGTTTAATATATTCTGAGTAATTAGTTTATCATTACTTGAATAAATAACTTTGATACTTTATTAAAATACTATTTAAACACTTAATAATAAATAGTGAATTTAACACCTTAATATTAAATTATCTATCTTAGGTAAAAGGTTAATCCACTACTGATACTTAATAAATCATAAGGGAAAAGTACCATTACATTTGGTATCGGAGCCTCAACGATCTTTAATCTACTAGTTATTAGTTTTGGGTTACTATTATTTTATATATAAAATTTTACCAACCCAAATTAGAACCTTAATCTGTTGCGTAAACATTTCTATTTGATATTATAATTTAAATAAAATTATTTCATGAAAGATTTAAAGCTAAAGACTCAAAATTCCACTTGAGGACAAATTTGCTTCTTGAAACCATAAAAAGAAGAAAAAAAAATGAAAAAAAAAATTATTTAAAAACTTATCACATTTGGAATCATCGAGTGAAAAATTTGAAACTCTAGGTGTAGAGTTTGCAGTAAATCTACACATTATCTGCATTGGTGAATGCCCTTGCAATTTACTTACGAACACAATGAGGAAAAAAAAAATATAGTTTTTAATAGGCTAAATTTCGTAGTAGCTCATGCTTGAAAGTTATTCATAAAATTTGCAAATAACAAATATTTACTATTGTTTTCTGCACAACCAAGAAAAATGCAACTACATTCTTTTGAGGCATTATACACTATATTATACATGCTTCCATATTTTATAATCATGTCCATCTTGGCTGTTAGCAAAATTTCCTCATTCTTCATGCTTAGATGCTATCCATTACCCATTTCTGCACACCATGTTGTCATAAGAAAAATAATGGTGTTGCATTCTTAAAGTTTGACATAAGGTATCCTCCTCTATCGATCCCCAAAATAGAGCTCTAAAATTTAATCTTGAAAAATGAATGAGATCAATTCTCATCAAATTTAAAAATAATAATTTACCCTCGTATTTATAACAGCAAGAATGATATGGTTTCACTTACACCAGTAAATTCATCTCAATATTCATATAACATAGTTGTTAGCACACAAATTCACAAGAAAGTATTAAAATAAAAATATAAAATAGGAATATATTGAAACCAAATCTCAAATCGGGCCAAAATTTTCATTTAACAGGTTGTAAAAACAACTTCAAAACAACTGAACATTTCTTACCCCACCCTTGAAAACAAACTTCAACTTGCAATTAGTATTCTCATTTAAAAGGCTACAATTTTTTTCCATCTCAAAAATTTAGTAGCTCTAAAACCTTGTATTCTTTGTAGATTATTGACAATGGGCGTTTCTCTTGTTATTACAAAGTGCAATAGGGAATTAACTGTCGAATACAACCATAGTTGCTAGGTTTGATTAGGTTGGGGCATGAATACCATCTTAGAATGTATTTTGAGTATATAATTATACTTTAATAATTTACGAGTGACTATATAGGAGTAATTGTTGTATGATAATACTTTTATAAATAGAAAAGTAGTTAAAAGATTAAATAAAGTGATAAACTTAAAAAGATAGGAGATAAAAAATATATTTATGATATGTTTTTATGAAAATATTATCATTGGAAAAATGATTATGGAACTAGTGAAATTTGTTAACTTAAAAGATGCCAAGAATATAGATGAATTAAAATAAAAATGGAAATACAATTAATTATGCACATATTCAATGTCAGTAATTGATTTATTGATCATAATTTTTGAGTTGTGATGTAGATACATCTCTTGCTACTGAGGACAACAACTAAATTGCAGGGGGAGAAATGTTATGGGACTTTTCCCCAAAGAATGGAGTTATAATAAATAGTATTAAATAAATATAGTTATGGACATTATAATTGTTATGAAGGGTTATGACTTTTTTTACCACCCTTGAGACATTATTTAAAACCTATGAATCAATAAAGGACACAGAGGGAGAAAATAGTAGAGGAAAAAGAAATTGAAAAAAGAAAAAGAGAGAGGATAGTTAAGGTGTGGTGGTTGGGCATTGGGCATTGGAGAAGGGGCATACAGTGTGTGTCCAACTCAGGGTACAACGTACACTCGAGAGTGTCCTGGATAGGGCCGTGTTTATTTCATTTCGTGAAGGCATGTGGGGTTCTGTGTAAGAACTGTGTTTATTTCATGCTGTGAAGGCATGTGGGGTTCTGTCTAAGAACCGTGTCCTCCTGGAGTGCTCCCTTGCCTAGAAATCCTATACCTATAATGAATCCTCTGCATGCAGGAAAGCAACCTCTCCGTGATTTACAAATATGTATTAATCAATTTCATATAGTCATTTCCCTAATGTTTCACCATTGCAAATCAGTATCTCAATGTTTAAAATATTCTGAGTAATTAGTTTATCATTACTTGAATAAATTACTTTGATACTTTATTAAAATACTATGTAAACACTTCATAATAAATAGTGAATTTAACACCTTAATATTAAATTATCTATCTTAGGTAAAAGGTTAATCCACTATTGATACTTAATAAATCATAAGTGAAAAGTACCATTACAGATATGATGAGATAGAAAAAATGAAACCTGCCCCCAAGTATGATATGCAAGAAGTTCATATATTACACATGATGTCTATTTGCGAGGTTTTCATTATGGTACTTGCCCAAGGCGCTTGTTTGCCAGGTTTTCACCAGTGGATGAATTTTTCTCTTTACTTTTTTATTTTTCTTTTTTCATCTTTTTTCCTTCTTTTTTCAATTTTTTTCATTTTCTTTATTTTTTTTTTCTTTCAAAGTATTTTTTTGCATTTTTGACATTTTCATTTTTTTATATTTTTGACTTTTTAGAAAAAAATGGACATGTGATAGGGGATGGAAGAAGGACTCAAGAATCTTGTTGTTTGGATAGGAGCCTAAAAAAAAAATGGACCATGACCATAAAGGCATGCTCAGAGACATTGATAGGATAATGACATGGACATGAGATGGAACTAAGGCAAGGATTTATGCAAAAGATTGGATCAGAAGGAAGAAAGGATGGAAAATATGCATTGGATAATGGATAGGACATAGGAAGAATTGGGCTTGAGTAGATGGAAATGTTGGCAAGATCAGCATTAGCACACACCTTGAGGGGAAGTGGAACAATGGAGGAAAAGTGGATTTTGGATATTGATATTTTAGAGGAAAGGCTATGTATTTTGGGACATAAGCACCCAAAATGAATGAAGGAGGGGATGGAGGAATATATTTGAAAGGTTTGGATGGAGGAACAACAATTTTGGATGCCAATTTGGGTACTTCTTTTTGTGATTCTATGAGCCGCTTAGGGATCCACATAGTTTTTTATTTTTCATGCTTTTGTGGTTCCTTGGAATGCATTGCTTGCACAAGGGATTTAGGAACCCATATAAATTTTTATTTTTGTTTTTGAGAAATGGGCCTTTGTGGCCTTCTAGATTTTTCTTTTTCCTTTTGGATCATATTTTGATTTTTGTTTTACATGTCGATTAGATTAGACATGTTGATCCTTGAATACATGTGGATTGCTGGACTTATGAATTTTACGCTTGGCATCCAAATTGCTTGGATTCATGGATGGATATGAATGAAATGGAGGTCATTTAGATGGGTGGAAGGTGCTCAAAGATGTGTACCTTTTCTAACTTTTCATAAGGGGTGGAGGGATATAAGGACCTAAGATGGATTGAAGGGATGAAGGAGAAGGTGTATGCTTGGATTTTGTTGGAGGGTTACCAACGTCTTGAGGACTATCATTGAGGCCATGACCATTAATATTTTATTTTATATGAAGGGGTTCTTGCTTGTGAAGGTCTACCCCTTTGCCTTTATGAATATTTTGACTTGTAGGACACTCTTTGCTTTGAGAAGAAGATGCGAGTCTATTATGGGGTGGACATGATACGATAGGAATGATGGGATCATGAAGTGGATCAGACTCAACCAAAGTGGAGGAACCTATTGTGCATGTGGGGGGCTCATAAACATATTGCACCAACATGTTCAAATCATGAGGGGGATTAGGATTAATGACAGGGGGACTAGGATCGTGTGGGGAATCAAGATCAATGACATGCTCTTCGTGAGATGGAGTGGGAGGAATAATGGGATCATCAAAAGAAATGAGATCTTGGAGTGTAATGGGATGATTGAGAAAAAAAGATGGAGGAATGATAGAATCTTGTGGTGGATTTGAAGATAAAAGAATACTTTGATCTTGAGAAGGAGGAAGATCATTGGATTCCTCTTTAAAGGTGCCTTGCTCTTTAATTTCAATGGGATCATTGGAAAGGATGGAAGGGATATCTTGATCTTTCTTAGGGAGTGGAATGTCAACGAGATTTGGAATGGTATTATGTTATGGGATAGAATGGACAGGAATAGGGGGATCATCATGAGTGTCTAGGAAGATGGGCTCTTGGTCAATAATTGTATGGGATGACAAGGTTTCATGATCTTGATCTTCATTTGTTTTAGGACTCATTAATTCATTCTCTAAATTATCCTCTTGACATGGGGTTGGACTTTGGATGTGTGCAAAGGATTCTAAGAAGGAATAAATGATTTGACATAAGGGATATGGAATTTTAATGGGATCCTCTAAAATAGGTTTGATGGGAAATAAAGCACATGGTGGCATTGGGTTTAGCATTTCTCAATCATGGGAGGGACTTGCATCATGAATTTGATTAACTTCAAAATCTGTTGTGGATAGCCCTTGGGGGATTTCATCCTTGGGTGTATCATTTGATGAGGATGATATAGAAGGTTCTTGTGAAGCTTCAAAGGGTGTTAGGATAGATGCTACTGGAGAGTCAATTTTATTATGAGGGGATGCTGAGTTGTTGCTAGACATGGGTATATAATTTTGATCTGTCTCAGAAGAATCACTTAGGATTTTATTTAAGAATGGTGTAAAAGAGCTACCTTTCTTTTGAGATGCATTCAAATCCTTGTGAGGTTTTGACTTGATTGAGTTTGGATTTTGGACTTGTTTGCAAGGATTTGGTTTTGGTTTGGTGTTATGTTTTGATGTTGAATTGGACGTTGGTTGAATTGGTCTAACATGTTTGAAATTTGTCCTAGTGTGAGTTGCAACTTTTGTTTTTGAATTTTTGGTTGTAGTTGTTGATATTGATTTTTTGACTGAATTTGTTGTTGATACTTGATAGTTGGTTGGACCAATTATTGACATTGTGTGTTTGGTTGAGGATATTGTTGAAATTGCATCATTGATTGTGTTGGTTGGACATGTTGGACCATTGGCTTTGTATGTTGGATCATTGGTTGTTGTTGTGGAATATGTTGGATCATTGGTTATGTTGGTTTGATATTTTAAACCATTGGTTGTTGACTCAAAATTTGATTGAACGAGATTTGACTTGGGATTTAATTGAAGTTTGTGTTTGTTGCTTGAAATTATTTTATCATGTCTATTTGTACGATGAGAGTTGGCATGTCTGGTTGTTTGATGAGAGCTTTTAAATCAATTGGCTCAAGTTTTGGATTTCTCCCTTGAAAGTTTTGAAATGTTTTCATCATTTGGGATCTAGACTTTTCCATGTTTTTCACTTTTTGTTCAAAGATCTTTGTCTCTTGAGCTAGTTTTTCCTTCAATTTTTGTATTTGGACACTTATTTCATGATAAATAGTTTGATCAATGTTTCCTTATTGTTGTGTTCAATATAATTGTGATTTCCTTGGATCTAAACTTGATTGCATTGTATAATTCATTGGACCAATCATTGGTTGATATGTCAAACTTTGTTACATCATGGGAGCTTGGAATCTTGTTTCAATAGACATGTTACTATGCAATATTTTTTTTTGGATTTTTGAGAATGATAATGATATGCAACTAATGGATTTTAAAAATGCAACCTAAGAGGTCAATGCAACTTATTTTTTTGGTCTTTTTAATATTTGGAATGACAATGATATGCAACTAAGTGCAACCTTGAGAAGATGATCAGGCAATCTAGGACAAGAATGCAATCAATGATTTTGTTGTTTTTCAAGTTTTGGACAAACTTTCTAGAATGCAAACTTAAAGATGCAAGCATGGGAAATTTAAATGAAGTCTAGACCACAATTGACAAAAGGATAAAATGACAATTTCGCACCTATACGCTTGGATACTAAGCTAGGTTTGAAAAAATAATGTTGACAAGAGGAAAATTTTTGGACAAGGTCAAGACTCTCTAACAACATCTTAGGGTTTGATCCAGAGATTTTATTTTTGAAGTTTGGCAAAACCTAATTTTGAGACTAAATACAAGAGGAAAATGATTATTGACAAGGACCTAGGGCATGGACCCAAAATACAATATAAATATGACCTCAATATGTGTTATGACTTAGAGATATGAAATGACCTAAATATTTAAAATGACTCAAAGCTATTATGCAATAATATGAGCTAGGGTTATGATATGACTTAATGCTATGATATGAACCTAGGGTATGAATGAAAATGTTGACAAAACTTGGAATATGATATGACCTAATGGTGTGATATGAATGCAAGTGTATAACAATGTTAACCTAAGAGAAGACCTAGGTTTTTGAACTTTACAAATAATGTGACTCTAATGTAAGAAAGGTATATGCAAGGGAATAATATGACCTAAGTGAAAACCTAGTTTTGGTATGATAATGAAAATGGATGATAATGACCTAGGAAAATGACCTTAAACCTAAGTGCAGAATGAGGATGGACTAAAATGAATGGTAATGACAATATGTCCTAAGACCTAAATTTGAACCATGCAAAGCCTAGCCCTAGGTGATATGAATTTTGAAACAAGGATATCCATTGCTTTGACAAGCAATGCTCATAAATGTTGGATGAATATTTGGATAAAATTTGAACCTTTGTTTAAACTTTGTTTGATATGAAACTTGTTTGAAATTTTTGGAAACTTTGCTGGCTTAAATTGATGACCAAGGTTGTTTGTGAATTCTTGCGAGAATTGTTTTGACTGCCAATGTTTGTTTGATATGTTCATTATGTCCTTTGTTTATGATTCAGTTTTTTAACAAGCACGAAAGACAAGATGTTTGCTTGACTTTGACAAAGACACTCATGGACCTTCAACAACAAATCCTAAGTCTGGCAAGGACAATAATTGTTGAATCCACTAGCAATAAAATACCACATTCAATTAGATAGTTAGAATATTGGTAGCATTGGCTCCCCTCCATGACACTCACTTCTATGGGCATACCAAGCTTCAAATTTATTAGGTCATCACTTCCCAAGGAAATTACTATCTCGAATTGAAGGGCACATGAGGGGTATCTTTGGCATGTGCATATCACAACAACTGAGTCAACAAATAGAAGGTTTTTGGCAAATATAAACACAAAGGGTTGTAGTCAAGGAATCCATTTGAGTGGCCATAATTAGCAATATTTTCCAATTTGTTAAAGGAGGCCTCCCAACTTGCATAGGTTACACTCTATTGGTTTTTACGTGCCACACGAGCATTAAGGAAGACATAACACTGTTATGGCAGCATGTAACACTTGTCGCTTGCAAATTTTAGCACAAATGCATTTGTTTATAGTGGTTTGCAAGGGCTTGGCTTTATCCTATTACCACTTGGGTTGTTCCCTCTTACCCGAACTAATAAGATACTCAGGAGGTAGGCCCTATAAAGGTTAACACATGCAAAACATATAAATGAAAACATGGCAAACACTTGTTCATTAACCTTTAGAAATTGAAATGTGCACTAATCTAAAAAATGCAAACACTCTATTTTTGGATAATATTGTTTGGCTGTGTCCTACACTGAATGTGTTAGTAGTTTTTGCTTAGAGCTTATTCAATATTATCCAAGTTGTTGCACAGATAATCAGTAGAACAGAAAATCAAAGCACCAAAAAGAAAATGAAATTGACATGATTTGCAAGTGAAATTAAAGATTTATACCTCAAGCTTTGCCCTTGCATAGACGCAATAAGTTGACACATAGGAATAAGAAGTTGGCACATAGGCATAGGAAGTTGGCACACATGCACAAGAAGTTGGCTTACAGGAGCAAGAGTTTAGTGCACCTAGAAAACAGTGATAATCAGTCAGACAAAGAAGAAATTTTGCAAAATTAGACCCCTATTAAGCATGAAAACCCTAATTCTGATTAAATTTGGCCTAATTGACTTCAAAATTGACTATGGTTGTGATTATTTCGATCAATTTTCTAACAAATGCACAAGTTTGGAATACTCAAAACTGAAATGTAGAACTTTAGGACCCTAAAACCCTAATAGCCTTAATGTGAAAGATTGTTGTTCAGTCCCATTCCTAATTAGGCTATGTGAGTTCATCCAAGCCTAACCAACCCTAAATAGATTAAGCATGATGAAATTGAAGCAAATTGCAAAGTTTGTGTTCATTTTAAAGCCCAATTTGAAGTTTTTTTTTCCTTTTTAACCCTTATTTGCATAAACAAGGAAGTGTGTATGATTCTTGTTCATTCACGAAGCCATACTTAATGCTAGATGAATTCATTTTATGCCATTTGGATTAATTAACAACCCTATCTTAACCCTGAAAATCTCAAAAACTCAAAAAAAGAGAAACCACAAATCCACTAATTGCAAAATGTGATAAATCCTTGCACAAGCACAAGAACTTGAAGCACAGGCACAGGAAGTTAAAGCACAGGCACATGAACTCTCTGCACAGGCGCAGAAGGCCTGAAATAGCTTAGAAGGGTCTATTTTCTTCAAATTCAACTTGCAAACACCTCAAGAACAATCAAAAGGCAGAAAATGAGTTAGTTCATGTCAGGTTCACTAGAAAATGTACGTATGAAATTGGGAAAGAACATCAAAAGCATAAACATAAGGCAACCAAAAACCTAATTGATAATGAAATTCAATCTTAATATATTCAATAGAAGAATGAAAACCAAACATCAAAAGTGAAAACCATAACAAACATAGATGTTGCATCCATTGACCTCCATTGTTCTTCTTTCACTTTCAAATGGGATTTTGTGGATTTCACCTACAAGTGCAAAGTGTAATTGGAAGCAATCTTGTGAGATGAAAATGACAGTGTAAGGGTACTCGAAGCGTGGTTGTTAAAATGATTGAAAAAGAAGCTCAATTTATAGACCAAAATTGAGGAAAATCATGAAATTAGAATGAGTGATTCAAAAAGGCAAATTAATTTGAAAATAGCATAATTGAATGACAAAATTCATGAGACATTGATTGATAAATTTCCATGTCAAAATATGACAAATTGAGAGCAAATTATGCCAATCAATTATGACACAATTATGCACATAATTTTCTTCATGACATATGACATGATTGAGGAAAAATAGATTTCAAATCATATGACAAATTAGCCACAAAAATAGCTTCACAAATTATGACAAAGGGAAGATAATTAGGAGGAGAAATTAGTGGGAAAAATTAGTAGGAAAAATTAGTGGAAATTTGAAATTCGAAAAATTAACAAATTAGGTAGAAAAAGGAGAAATTAGGAAAAAGGAGAATTAAAAATTAAGTGACACCTAATGAATAAATTGTCATTTATTAATTAATCCACAAAGACAAGTTAGTCAATTAAATGAAATATTTAATTGTGACATGAAGGACCTAGGAAAAATGAACAAATTCACTTAACCTAAAAAGAAATGTTAGTAGGATTAAATGAACACATCATTAAACCCTAATGGACAAATTAGAAATGAACTTAGGTCAAGACATGATCAAAGCCAACGAATGATAAAGATTGCAACCAAAGGGACTTAATGACAAGGATTTGATAATTGATAAGAAATCGACATTGATTGACTAATGAAGATCAATGACAAATTAATCAAGATTGATAGAAGGACCAAATTGATAGATGGTAAATGATAAAGGATCAATGACTAATCAATCCAAAATTGATGAGGATTTATGATTGATTGAGATTGATGACAAATCAATCAAAGATTGTGTTGGTTCCCAAAACTAAAAATTACCAAACCCTAAAAGTATGCTAGGCTTTATGATCAGGTTCAATACTGGTTCTAGCCAATGAACGAGGATTAATCTTCCTCCTGCACTTTTGTCTCTGCTAGACCAAGGTGGGTGTTTCTTCAATGTGATTAAGCATATTATATCTTCTTGTAAAATATTCAATCAAATCATCATCTATTTTAGAGTGACATGAATGTCTGGAATAGATAATTAAATCTAAACCTCTCTCCTACCTCTATCTCTACAACTTAAAGTAAAATATATAAATTGACTTTGTTTGTTCTTGAATGAAACATTGATCAGTGCTTTATCCAGGGTCATAGAGTCAGTTTTGAAATTATTTATGTTCTTCCAATGGTTTAAATTCAAGTTATTTGACACTTTAAATTGTTTATGCTTTAAATAAACATGCATCAAATATTCATCCCAGAATCATTCTTATTAATCATGACTTATTCTCCAAGTTCACTATAATAAATTGGATATAATTTAATTCCTCCTTGAGGAAACCCACATAAAAGATTACATAGAAGCAAAAATGCCACAACAAATCAGAGATATCCTTGATAATCTAATTCATATGAACACGAAGATTACAACCTGGAGACAATTCAATGACGATCTCCTTATTACACCAACGAACAACTAAGACACTTTCCAAACATTAAATTTCTGCACATCCTCTATTCAAAACCCTAAGGAAAAATAAGACAATGACCAAAATCTCTTTTTATATTATAACGTTCTACTCCTAAAAAATTCTCCTTCTAAATCCTCCCTATTCGGTCTTGATTTCCCTTTTATAAAGTTAAGGGAGCACTTCAAACCATCACATTATTTGACAATTAACTAACTTTTATAATCACCCTCATAAAATAATTGTTGATCCTATGGATAAGCATTATGTCATGTAATACTTCAATAATTAATATTTAATCCACCTTTTCCTTTATGTAAAATACTTCCACTTGTGCAATTGATTGCATTTTCACCCTTATGAAAATATTTCATAAAACTATTCTCTTCATTTGTTGAAAGCCCTTATGCAATTTACCATGCCTTTTACATCTTCTACAAAAAAAAAAAAAATCCATTTTTCCTCTCTTCATATGATTTTCTTTCACACATGACACCTTTTTAAAAAAAATATATTCACCATAAAAGTTTCCTTTGTTATAACTCTTACTCTATTAAATCTTCCATTCACATTGTCCATCTCTTTCAAATAATTTCACATAGGTGAAACACCATATTCTTTACATTGTATAAACTTCTCACTTATTTCTCTCTTTTCTCTTGCCGTATTATCCGACTCCAAATGCTAATGGGGGCACAATATGGCAAGTATCTTGAGAGAGTTACTATCTCTCTTGCACAAAGATTATCACCCTTTCGGAGGTGAATCAGGTAGCTTCTAATTTTAATCAGAGCTAGTAATGGATCCGTTCAGTGCGTTGGGGTATAATACTCAATTAAGAGGTCTCCCAACCTTGAAAACCAAGGTTTGATATACCCGAAGGTACAGAGGAGAGCTATTCCCAAGCACTGCCATTGACTTGATTTTCATCAAATCACATTTATTTTATAGTGGGTTGGATTACTTGGGGTTAGCCATTCCCACTTAGGTCGTTCCCCTCTCACCGGCCTTACTAGCTAAGAGTTATTAGCTTGTCGGGAGGGCAGGCCTGCTAAAGATATGTACTAATGAAAGCAAATGATGAGTCTAGCTTTCTGATCACCAAAGAAAGGTGAGAGCATACTCGCCTATCATAAAAACACATAATACATGATTGTTCATTTTTAGCCAAAAAGACAAATGTGCCTAAAAAACTTTAAGAAATACACAAAGTTTTGTTGAATTCTTTTAGGCAACCTACAAAATAAATTCGTTAGTAGTCATTGATGTGTTTTGAATTTGGTCTTTGATTAGCATATCTTTGACAATCGTCCTGCTGAAAAGAGTTAGGCTGCTAACAATCTCACAAACCAATCAAGTTTAGGATTAGTAATGATCATATTAAAATTTGAAACCCTGAAAATGAAGTCTATTTAAAAAAACAGAGGCAGAGTGTCGTACGACACAATTTACCAGTTCGTACGACAATATTTATGATATCGTGCGAGTACAGAAATAGGCTCCTACGACAGAGAATTCAGCTAGTACGATAGAGAAATGATTTTTGTCCCAGATCACAAAGTAGTTTGTACGAGCCACTAAAGGAGCTCGTACGACATTCTGAACCAGATCCGAGCAGACATGAATGTTGATGAAGCTTAAGAGGCCAAAAATGATAATTTCGGCCCCATGGTGGGTGCCAAAATGTCATGCTTGTGAAGTGTATACCTACAGCCGCAACACAAAACACTCAATATATCATTACAAGCATGGTTAATTGAATTTAAAGAAAAGAAAGATAAAACTATAGCTAAGCGATCTATTGCCTCCTAGTAAATGCGAGTATGAATTTTGCTCTCAGATCTATTTAGGCAAATTCCAGTGACTTGACTACACTTAGATGGAGGATTTAAATGATAAATGATGCATTTAAGCTAGCAATGATAATGATTAAACTACACGATTCTATGATTATGCTAGAAAATATGCTAAAATGATGTAAATTAAGCTATGATAACAATTCTCAAATGAAAAACTAAGAGCTATTGTGCCTATAGTAACAATGCCTAAGATGCAAATGAGATGGGATGATTATTGCTCCAAAATGGGGTCTATTTATAGGATTTCCAAGGCTAGGGATGAGGTGGCAGGAATCAACAGTCAAGATTAAGTCTGAAGATATCAATGGTGAAATTGGAGGAGGTTGGAAAAGAGGTTGGATGAAAGGGAACATTTGTCATCTCTATGGTGACAAGTGTCAAGAGGCTTCTAGAAGAAGTTGGATGAAAGGGAACATTTGTCATCTCTATGGTTGCTCATGAGAGAGCAAGTGTCTAAGGAAAGGGGACATTTGGCCCAAGAATGCCATGTGTCTCAAGGGAATAGTAGGTTTAATTAAACCTAGGGTTACATGGAAGGGGTTAGGTTTAGAAGGAGTTAAGTTAGGTGGTTAGAAGTTAGGAGGCATGTGGGTAAATTTGAATTTAAAATTCAAATAAGACTAATTAATTCTCAACAACTCATAAATTGATTTGTTTTAATTAATTAGAAGATTAGAAGAATTATTTGAAGATGGGGGAGAATTAATTAATTTGAATTAATCAATCAAAGGGGATTATGAAAATGAACCTATTAAATAAATCCTTAGATTTATTAATAAGTAGATTGAAGGGGGAATTTAATCAAATCACCTAGTGAATTCAATTAAATTAGGAAGGGGGATTAATTAAATAATTTCTTATTTAATTAATTATCTTCAGACCATTTTTAGGTGTATACATTTTTCCCCTCTTTGAAGCGAGGTGTGATGACGCATTGATTCAAAGAATAATCTCATTTTGATGATGATATTGGTACGATAGGATGCTCCAACTCTTGATTGATAAAATCTGATACGATGATGCCCCCTCAGGAGATCAATTGAGATAATTGACCTGTGGAGTTTTTGGATCTTTGCGAAATTGATATCCCGATTAGAAATGATTTGATTTCTGCAACTGTGTTTGATAAAAATGCGAGTTCTACAATTATGGTGATGTAGTTTCTTGATTATTGATTAGATTGATAAGATCAAGATTTAGTTTCGTTTCAGGAATGACACCTCCTGTATAAGACAAAGATGATCAAAGCGTTTGGTTTCAGGAATGATATATCCTATATAAGACATGATCAGAACATCTGGTTTCAGGAAAGATACATCCTGTATAAGACATGATAGAATTGATTAGATTTGATTGATAGAATTGATAAGATTGATTAGATAAAGATCTGACAGTTTGTTGATATCAAGTTGTAGAAAGATTCAGATATGTTGATGTTGGTTCTATTGGGAGGATAACATAAGATTTTTGCTGGGTCGACAATATCTGGAGAGATGTAAGTCATTAGTCTGATTGTTTATAAACTTGTGATGATACCTTGATGATTCCTGCGATAGATTTAACCTTGGATAAAAGGAGCATGTAGGATCCCATGCAAGCATGAAATGTAAGCTAAAATGCAAATGAAAATGCAGAGCTACGACCAGACCAGTCACTGGATTATTGCGTTTTGTCATCATTGAGCTTTTTAAAAATGTGGGAAGTGAGTGCAAACATCGATGGTATAATTAAACCATGATGACCTGAGCATTTCTTTCTAGAATTTTGATATGGCAAGTTAGCACAAGCATCGAGGTATAATTGAACCAAGATGACCCGAGTGTTGCTTGCATAAAATAGGCAGTATTAACCATTTTAATATGCAAATCGGAAATGTCTTCAATGATAATCCGATGATCATGTCGTGAGACAAATTTGCACATATTAATGATTAATTTTTAGACAATAAACAAGAAAAATATCATGTTTCTTCCTTGTTCCTCTAGTCAAAGACATCTTGGAGTCACTCAAAAATTATGATAGCGAAAATCAATATAGAAAAGTTGAACAATCATGTTAAAATCATGATCCAAAAGATATCATCCATGCGTTTAGACCGACTTTGTGATAGTTTGATGGTTGATAATTTGATCTCATGTTCAATGTTCGATATGTTTCAATTTTTGCTTGATAAGGGTTGTTTAACTATTGTTCTATGTGTTTGATTAAGCTCAAAATGATCAATATTTTTGCCCCCAGCTAGGTGCAGGATTTTGCCCCAAGCCTAGAAAAAAATTTGTTATGACATACCCAATGATCCAAACCATGGTGAGAGATTTAGCTGGGATGCCTGCGTATGTACCAAGGCTTCATGATGGAAAAATTAATGCAAGTAGAAAGATGCATGAACTAATAGATGGAAGAGCTAGCAGACAGATAGCGTTTTCACCATCTATTTTTATTGCACTTTTTTCTCATATTTGATTTTTTGGGGATTTTTCTATTTTTTCACTTTTTTTCTGTGATTTTTTGTGCTTTTTTTGACATAAAACTTCTTCAGATGCATGCTATTGATGGGTTCTTCAAGCTGATCTCCATCCTGTGTTGATAGCTAATATGCTCCTGGTCCAAATACTGTTGTGATCACAAATGGACCTGACCAATTTGGTTCAAACTTTCCTTTCTTTTCTCGATCTGCCTGGTTGCGTGGATTTTGTTTTAGTACTAATTCCCCTACTTTAAAATTCATGGTTTGACCCTGTGATTATAGCTCTGACACATTCTTTGCTAATATACCTTTAAATGATCAAAGACATTTTGTCTTTGTTCATGGATCAGTTCTAACTCTTGTAGTCTAGATACTCATTGTTCTTCATCTCGGATGAGACCTTTTAATGATACTTGTAGAGAAGGTATCTCTACTTCTATTGGCAGTATTGCTTCTGATCCATAAACAAGAGAGAAAGGTGTGGCACCTGTTGGCGTGTGGATACTGGTATGATAGGCCCATAGAGCAAGGTTTAATTGAATATGATAATCTTTTCCAGCATCATTCACTATCTTTTTGAGGATTTTCAAAATAGTTTTGTTTGATGCTTCTCCTTGCCCATTCCCTTGTGGATAGTAGGGTGTGGAAAGTATTTGCTGGATCTTGAATTTATCACATAACTCTTATACATATTGATTCTTGAATGGTTTCCCATTATCAGTGATAATGGTCATTGGTATTCCATAGTGACAGATGATGTAATTCAAGATAAATGCAACAATTTGTTTTCCTGTGATATTTATGAGAGGTATTGCCTCAATCCATTTTGTGAAATATTTTGTAGCTACAAGGATGAATTTGTGACCATTAGATGAAGAAGGATTTATCTTTCCTACTAGATCAAGACCCCATTGGAAAAAAGGTCAAGATGTTGCTAAAGCATGAATTTCTTGTACTGGTGCATAAATCAAATTCCCATGGATCTGACATTGTTTGCATGTTCTAGCTATCTAAAAATAATCTCGTTCCATAGTCAGCCAATAATAGCCCAAGCATATGAGTTTTTTTGAAAGGGCAAGACCACTTGAATGAGTGCCACAAATACCGTTATGGACTTCATCTAAGGCCTTCTCAGATTCTTCTTGTTCAAGACATCTTAAAAGAGTACCGTCTAGTCCTTGTTTCAATAGGGTATCTGTGACAAGAGTAAAGGATGATTGGCGAATAAAGTCTGTTTGGATTTTTTGATAAGTCAGGAGGTAAGGTGTTATCTTTTAGGTATGTGTAAGTTTGGTAATAGCGTGAGGAATCATGCCCCACAAGGTGATATATAGTTTGGGAATTAGGACAATTACGAGCAGGGTGAAACAACTCTTCCACCAGGAATTCATAATGTTGTTGATTTTTCTATGTCTGAAGGAGAGAAGCAAGTGTTGCCATGACGTCTGCTACTTTGTTGTCATTTCTTGGAATCTACTGGAAAGTTATTTCTACAAATTATTTCTTGATATCATCAACCATCTTTTTATATGGCATTAACTTTTCGTCCTTTGTTTGATAATCATCATTAATTTGATTAATGATGAGCTAAGAGTCTCCAAAGACTTGAAGTTGTGTAATATTCTATTCTATAGCCATTTTGATACCTGTAACCAAAGCTTCATATTCTATTGTGTTGTTGGTGCATGGAAAGCTTAATTTGTATTCTTTTGGGATTGTATGACCTTGTGGTGTGATGAATAGTATTCTTTCTCCTGGTCCATGTTGTGCTCCATTATTGATGCCTACTCCTTGACTGATATTTGGGTGATGTAATATAAGATTTGGATCCAACCCTAGCATTTCTGCCTATGACCAGGTGAAATTGATTTTTCATCGTTTGAAGAATTCTATGTATCATTGCATTTCTTCTTCTGATAGAGAAGTCATTGGATGAAGCATCTTTGGTTGCTCTGTTGTGCCAATGTTAACTGCCTTTGTTGGTTCTATCAAGATAGATGACCTCTCTTGATAGTATTTAGGTAAGGTGTCAAATCTCCCATCTTCCAGTGCCTCGAGGAGGTTTTCACCATTAGATGCGTCCTTTTTAAAATTTTTTCTTGATCTAATGTTGCCAGTAAATGGTTTTCAACATTAGACCTGATATTGTTTTCTTTATTTTCATTTTTGTGACTAGGAGATTTGGCACCCACTTGAATCGAAGATAAGTTAGCGAAATCCTTGGTGAAAGTAGTTGCAGGTTCAATTGCATGAAGATATAAGGATATGGCATGGTCATTAGGAAAGCTATCAATGGTAGTATGTCCTTCATTTTCCTAGTCCATAGGTTCAGGAGGGAAAAAGGATAAAGGATCTTCATGTTGAATTATGTTAAAGATATTAGGAGTCATGATAGAGATATCAAAGCTTTCAATATGTATTTCCATGTCTAGAATGATACTCTCATCAGAATGACCTCGTGTAAGAAACTCTTGGTCATCCTCGGTTAAGTCCAAGTCAGCCAAATGTGATTCTGATTCAAGTGGGCTAGTTCCTGATGTTTTTCCTACATACATGTGAACTATATCGACATCTACATCTGCTTCTTCCCTTTCAATTTCAAGTTTCTCTTGTTTGTTTTTCCATGATAGCAAATATTGTTCGTTCCCTCGATCTCTTGGTTGCATTTTTTTCCATGTTTGACAAAATTGATGCAAATGATTGTTCCTTGGATTGTGTGCTTGAAGATGCTGCCTCTTTGTTATGTGAAACTATGACCTCTTGAGCTGATTTCAGATTATTACAACATTGCAATGGATTTGAGTCTACTGATATTGTGATTTCCGGCCCATTGTAGGGAAATTTCAAGCACTGATGATATGTTGATGTAATAGCTTGTATATCATGTATCCATGGTCCTCCCAAGAGTATATTGTATGGTAGGTCCAAGTCTAGAACTTGGCATGTTGTGTCTTTCTGCAAAGGTTCCACTCTGATGGGTAACATCACAATTCCCTTGGAGGAACATTCTTCTTCATCATAGGCTTTAATGGTGATCTTTTTCTGGGGATCGACTGCATCTTCAGAATAACCTAGAGCACAGACAAGACTCAAAGAGCAGATGTTTAAGCCAAATCCTCCATCTATTAGGACATGTTTAACAAGCATTCTATGAATGAGGACTTCAATTTGCAAGGGAGTGCTATGGGGATGTTGCAATGAATTAATGCTTGGATATGAAGGAGATGAGCTTTGAATAGGATACTCTAAAATAGGTTTGATGGGTATATTGTTTGGTGAGGATGCTATGGAAGATTCTTGCAAGATTTCAGGAGGTGTAGGAATATATGCCTTTGGAGAGTCAATTTGCTTATGGGGGGATGAGCTATTTTTAGACATAGGTGCATTATTTTGATCTTTCTAGCCAAATCCTTTAGGGACATCTTTAAGAGTTGCATAAAAGAGCCACCTTTCTTTTGAGATGTATTCGAATCCTTGTGAGATGTTGACATAGTTGGATTTTAATCTTGGATTTGTTTTATTTCTCTGATATGTTGTCTTGTTACTTGTATTTTTCTTTGGTATGTCATGTTGATATGATCTTCAGCTATTTCAAATGTTTCAATTTCCATCTCTGTGATTCCTCATCTCTGAGATCTAGTTAGAACAGGCATACACGTGTGTTAGATATTGTGCTAAAATTTGGTTGTCCAAAAGGTTGTTTTGATAAGTGATCAATTGTCAATGTAAATGTGATAGTGTGATATGACATGAAAAGATGATTCAAGTGTTTAAAAGTTTGCAAGTTTTTTGATCTTTGGTTTAGGAGCACAATGATGATGATTTGATAAGAACCAAGTCTAGTAGGAACAATATATCCTACGATGTGGGACAAGATTATCCTGACTAAACATTTGAGTTTCGTGATAAAGGATGATAGATCCTGATGAGAAACTATGTTTGAGTGATAAATTTACCAAAGAAGGTGATAATTCACTTTGAGATGTTTAGATCTTGAACTTGTTGAGGGTGAGCATTTGAAAATCTTGAGGTGTTTATGTTCTAAAGTCTGATTTTGATGGATGATAACTTGACCAAGCGAACCAAGAAGATAATCCAAGCACAAAATGATAGAAACAGATGCTTATGATTATTGCAAATTGATCAAGCAAGAATGACAGATCTGAAAAAGGCATGCAAGAAGAGCTCTAGACTGACAAATATAGAGACTCGTATGATAGAATACCCAGCCCCAAATGACAAGAGATACCAGACTATACGACAAATAAAAAATTTCATGTAAAAATCTTAGTTTCGTATGACATTTCTTTATGAATAATACGACAAAAGATTAACCTCATATGACAAATAACCAAACAATATGATAGAGAACCTAACTCATACGATAGAGAATAGAGAAGATATAAAAAAATGTGTTTGTTTGGTCAAATTTTAATCAATGAAGTCTGATGTTTTGTTTATGTTTTCCAGTTTTAGATGTCTGATTTTTTAATTTAGGGATGAATACATAGCAAACACATGATATAATAAGTGACCACAAGCATGCTAACCCTAAGGAAGTTGGCTGAGGAGAGAAAACCATTGCTTGCAAACTTAGGTACACACCCAATAGCTAATCAGAATACGGCCATTGAGTCTCACGCAATGGATTCTCAACACCGTATTATCCGACTCCAAACGCTAATGGGGGCATGATATGGCAAGTATCTTGGGAGAGTTACTATCTCTCTTGTAGAAAGATTATCAGCCTTTCGGAGGTGAATCGGGTAGCTTCTAATTTTAACTGGAACTAGTAAGGGATCCATTCGGCGCGTTGGGGTATAGTAGTCAATTAAGAGGTCTCCCAGCCTTGAAAACCAAGGTTTGATATAAGTGAAGGTACAAAGGAGAGCTATTCCTGAGCACTGTCGTGGACTTGATTTTCATCAGATCACATTTATTTTATAGTGGGTTGGATTACTTGGCATTAGCCGTTCCCACTTAGGTTGTTCCCCTCTCACCGACCTTAATGGCTAAGAGTTGTTAGCTCCTCGAGAGGGCAGGCTTGCTAAAGATATGCACTAATGAAATCAAATGATGATTCTAGCTTTCTAATCACCTAAGAAAGGTGAGAGCATACTCGCCTATAATCAAAAACACATAATACATGATTGTTCATTTTTAGCCAAAAAGACAAATGTGCCTAAAAAACTTTAAGAAATACACAAAGTTTTGTTGAATTCTTTTAGGCAACCTGCAAAATAAATCCGTTAGTAGTCATTGATGTGTTTTGAATTTGGTCTTTGACTAGCATATCTTTAACAATCGTCCTGCAGAAAAGAGTTAGGCTGCCAAAAATCTCACAAACCAATCAGGGTTAGCATTAGTAATGATCAGATTAAAATCTGAAACCCTGAAAATGTAGTCTATTTAAAAAAATAGAGGCAGAGTGTCGTACGACACAATTTACTAGTTCATATGACAATATTTTTGATATCGTGCGAGTACAAAAACATGCTCATACGACAGAGAATTCAGCTAGTACGACAAAGATATGATTTTTTGTCCCAGATCACAAAGTAGTTTGTACAAGTCACTAAAGGAGCTCGTACAACATTCTGAACCAAATCCAGGAAGAGATGAATGTTGATGAAGCTTAAGAGGCCAAAAATGATAATTTCGGCCCCATGGTGGATGCCAAAATGTCGTGCCTGTGAAGTGTATACCTGTAGCTACAACACAAAACACTCAATAGATCATTACAAGCATGGTTAATGAATTTAAAGCAAAGAAAGATAAAACCATAGCCAAGCGATCTATCACCTCCTAGTAATTGCGAGTATGAATTTTGCTCTCAGATCTGTTTAGGCAAATTCTAGTGACTTGACTACACCTAGATGGAGGATTTAAATGATAAATGATGCATTTAAGCTAGCAATGATAATGATTAAACTACATGATTCCATGATTATGCTAGAAAATATGCTAAAATGATGTAAATTAAGCTATGATAACAATGCTCAAATGATAAACTAAGAGCTATTATGCCTATAGTAACAATGCCTAAGATGCAAATGAGATGGGATGATTATTGCTCCAAAATGGGGTCTATTTATAGGATTTCCAAGGCCAAGGGTGAGGTGGTAGGAATCAATGGTCAAGATTAAGTCTAAAGATATCAATGGTGAAATTGGAGGAGGTTGGAAAAGAGGTTGGATGAAAGGGAACATTTGTCATCTCTATGGTGAAAAGTGTGAAGAGGCTTCTAGAAGAAGTTGGATGAAAGGGAACATTTGTCATCTCTATGGTGACAAGTGTCAAGAAGATTTGCTCATGAGAGAGCAAGTGTCTAAGGAAAGGGGACATGTGGCCCAAGAATGCCATGTGTTTCAAGGGGATAGTAGGTTTAATTAAACCCAGGGTTAGATGGAAGGGGTTAGGTTTAGAAGGGGTTAGGCTAGGTGGTTATAAGTTAGGAGGCATGTGGGTAAATTTGAATTTAAAATTTAAATAAGACTAATTAATTCTCAACAACTCATAAATTGATTTGTTTTAATTAATTAGAAGATTATAAGAATTAATTGAAGATGGGGGAGAATTAATTAATTTGAATTAATTAATCAAAGGGGATTATGAAAATGAACCTATTAAATAAATCCTTAGATTTATTAATAAGTAGATGATAGGGGGAATTTAATCAAATCGCCTAGTGAATTCAATTAAATTAGGAAGGGGGATTAATTAAATAATTGCTTATTTAATTAATTATCTTCAAACCATTTTTAGGTGTTTACAAGAAGAAATGCCAATAAGATGTGAAAACCCTAATGAAGGTCACACAAACATGTTAAAGTATGGCACCACAAGCATTGACCATTTTTAGATGCCTACAATATAATAAAAGTAACATCTATTTTGTTATAATTTTGCTTTTTGTTATTTAAAAATATTGTCTTCATAAAATGTCAATATAATTCTATTTTCCTGTTTTTACAATAAAAAAACAGTCCTCTTTGTATAATTAATAAAAAAATAGAATTTGTTTTGTTTTAGTTTTTCTTTTTGTTTTTATTTACAAAGGTTTTTTCATTTGTCTGCAACTATAATACACCTCTTGGTGTAGTTATAAAGTTTGATTCAAAATTTATGCCATTCTTCATGTTAGATTTATTAAATTCTCACCATCCAAATAGATTTTCGAAAATAATATTTTTGAAATTGTCATGGGTGGGAGAGGGAAAAGGAAACATAAATGAAAATGGACATATGAAAATAGGCCAAAATGTCTATCGCTGTCTGTGTACTCTTCCTATAAAATGCTGCGTTTATCATGCTATCATATGTATGATGAGGTATGGCATGTTATGATGTCTTAACATATAAAATGCACGTGAAACATATAATTATAAATAAACAAGGTATATGAATTTTGAATTTAGTAGAGTAACTCAAGGAATGGAGTTTCATTGGTTTTGAAAAGAGTACACTCAACAAAGGTATTGAGATCAACGATGTATTATGCATTCAAAAATTCAATAAGAGAAGATGTATTATTAATTATTTGAGCATGTTGTTAGGGATTTGTTTGCAAGGAACCTCACATGATCCTTGAATACGATTCAAATTCTTGTATTAATTTTAACTTGTTAAATAAGATCCAACATCTCACAAAACTTCCTTGGTGGTAAATTCATTATCCAACATTAAAATAAGTCACAAATCCTTAGAACTTACAATTATCACATGAAATAAATTGGCTCCACTCACTTCTTTCACCATAGATAAGTTATTATACTCTATGAATTCAAAACATTTGTTCATTCTCTATTAATATTGCATAGTAATTAAGTTATGTCGCACTTTCAATTTTACCTTAAGTACATAATATTATAGAAACATAGAATTTTACACACGAACAACATAACCATGTAGTCAAGATCAAATCATAACTTAATTGTCTATATCATCTGAATCAAGCAATAGAACTTAAAGTAGCATAAAAAAACAAAGCAATATGTTCATCTATAGATGGGGCCTCATACTTTATCACATTGTGTGAGAAATAGTTGAGAATGGTAAAGTATTGATAGAGAAGGTTGACACTGTGGATAATGTTGTAGATTCTCTTACGAAGCCATTAACCATAAATATTTTTTCTTGGTGTAGGAAGACCATAGGCCATGGATAAATTCTCCAAACAAAATACGAAATATATAAGCCAAGATATATAATTTTATAAAACTATATATAAACTTAATAAAAATAATATTTAAATCCAAATTATCACGATTCAAAGAATTTATATCACTTATTTTACTGCACCACTATGAACATAGTACCTCAAGTGCCTCTTTTTTGGGTCTCACTTATTATATTGCACCACTATGAACATAGTTCCTCAAGTGCCTCTTTTAAGATAAATGTTTTTAACATCACTAATCTACTTTGTGGGAGATTTATTATTTTTTATCTTTTTAAATTTATCATACCATGTTGTTGAATCATGAGTTGAAGTTGTTAGAAGTCAAGTTCATTAGACCAATTTATTATTTAGAATGGATCTCCAACATGGTACCTATTTCTAAACCCATTGGGGATATTGTAGTGTGTATAGACTTCAGAGACCTTAACAAAGCCTATCCTAAAGATAACTTTCCACTTCCCAACACCGACATCCTCGTTGATTTGACAACAAGACATGAAATGCTTTCCCTCATGGACAATTTTTTGGGGTGTAACAAGATAAAAATTATAAGAAGATCAACATAAAACAAATTTCACCAGTCCTTGGAAAACCTTCTGTTATTAGGTCATGCCATTTGGTCTCAAGAATGCAGGCGCTACCTATCAACGTGTCATGAAAATGATTTTCCATGACCTTATGCATAAGATATTGGAAGATTATATGAATGACATATTAGGTAAACAAACACAAGACTAGAACATCTAGATATCGTTGAGCATATCTTTGAATGTTTGGCTAAGTATGAGTTACACCTCATGTATGCTTCACTCCTAAGAAATGTGTGTTTGGAGTTACATCAAGTAAGCTATTAGGCTTTATAGTTTCTCGGTGCAACGTATAAGTTGACCCAAATAAGGTCAAAGTGATCCTTAAAATGCCTCCTCTAAGACACTCAAGAATCTGTGTAGTTTTCAATGGAAGTTGCAATTCATTAGGTGCTTCATCGCTCAACTTGCAGATAAATGTCAGCCATTTACTCATCTTCTCAGAAAGGGTGCAGAGTTTAAGTGGGATGCCCAATGCAAACAAGAATTTGAAAGATAAAGGAATATCTAGCCCATCCACTAATCCTAATGCCACCAATTTCGGGATGAACTTTTCTTCTATATATCTCAATTACTCTAGTTGTAGTGGGGGCACCCCTTTCCCAACATGATGATCAAGAGAAAAAACAAGTCATTTATTATAACAATCAAACTCTAGTGGGAAATGAGATCAATTAATTACCTATGGGAATTTAGCATGTTTGGTTGTCATCTTCTAGTCCCAAAAACTTTGACACTACATGCTAAGTCATATAGTCAAGCTCATCTGCAAGGTTGATCCCCTGAAGTACCTGTTATCAAAGACAACCCTTACCAGTCGTATGGCTAAGTGGATCATGTTGCTAAATGAATTTGATATTTAGTATGTAGATAGAAAGGCCATCAAAGGATAGGTCATTATAGACCAACTGGAAGAAACACCCTTGTTGGATACCCATCCATTAGTCACAAAATTTCTAGATGAGTATGTTTGCACAATAATTGCAAAACCCCATTGGAAGCTCTATTTTGATGTTTCTCATACATGACACAAATTGGGGGTAGGTTTCCTATTTATAACTCCATAAAGAGCTCTCATCCCCAAATCATTCAATATATCCTTTACATGTACCAATAAAATTTTTAAATATGAAGGTCTCACAACCGGTCTCAAAACAATTTTATTCATAGATATTCTCATTTATGGAGATTCACAACTAGTTATTAGGTAGGTAAATGACAAGTGCCAAACTAAGGATGAAAAAATCATGCCATATAAAATAATGGTTGAATATCTCGAGAAAAAATTCCAGTCCATCATATTTGATCAGATCCCTAGGGCACACAACAAGGCGGCCGATGCAAAGGCCACTATTGGTTCTCTTCTCGCCATCAAGTTAGATAGCCCAAAATATGAATTCTTGGATGAGAATCTTCTACAATCAACATTTGATACATCACACAAAAAGATGGTGTGCAATATTATTGGACCCCAATCACCCTATTACCATGACATTTACATATATCTTAAAGATGACACCCTTCCACCCAACCTATCCCGAAATGAACAAAACTTCATTCGTCATCGTGCCTGATTTACACTTAAACAAGACAATCTTTATCATCAAGGGTACCATGACATCCTCACTAGATGTTTATATTTAAACAAAACTAATATTGCAATGAAATAAGTACACACCAGATCTTGTGGTTCTCATATGAGTGAATATATTCTTGCCAAATAGCTCTTATGAGTGGGATTCTACTGGCCCACCATGGAACATGACTGTTGTGAATCTGATAAGAAGTGTCTACCCTACCAGCGACATAGAGATCTAATTCATGTTTTAGCATAGGATTTTTAGCTGATTACAACACCATGGAATTTTTCTACATGAGGCCTTAACCTTGTTGGTAAGATCCATCTCCATTCCTCAAATGGACACAAGTTTATCATTGCAACTACTGAATACTTCACCAAGTCAGTTGAAGCTATCCCCGTAACCCTTACCACTGGTGTCCAACTATCCAAATTCATTTTATATCACATCCTTTTCCAATCTAGAGTCCCCTCCATCATTACTGATAATGGGATTGTAATGCCCACCAAAATACCCTAGAGAAATAAAGCTAACTAACCAACAATATGAGATAAATTTTTTTTCACATATTCTAATGCATCATATATAATAAACTACTCATATGCATTTAACATTCATTAATATGATAAACAATTAATCATCATAATCATAACTCTATATTTATTCTTCCCTAGGTTATCTCAATGCCATTACTTATTACATCCTCAAGAACATATCAATATAAGAATACATCATGGATTACTACCATGATCTAGTGCATTCCAATTCAACTAACACTATCTCTTTTCAAGAATACTTAAGAGCCCTTCACTATTTTAACTATCATGATTCCATTTATTAATAATTCAAATCCTCTTTTACATCCTTAGATTCGTTTGAAGAGAACCAAACCAAATGTTCCTAATCCCAATCATATCATCACCTAACATCACTATTCCATTTCCAATGCTAACTACCACATCACTTATTATCCATTTCTTTAATCTTCTTGAAATTTACATAACACTAAATTTATTTCTATACAATCAATTTCATTAATGAGCACTATCCAAGATTCAACAAGATACACTATTAACTTCCCTTACAAGTATTATGATCATGGCCTAATACAACATCTACCATTTTACATATACATGAACTATTTACATCAAAGGACATAGATCTCAACTGCATATACAATTACATCATGAACTCTACAAGATATATATGTCATATGAATCATATACATCAATCTGCTACAAATATCCATCCATAAGCTGAAGAGATAAGAATCTATATCCACGTGCAAGAGAAACCAATGGAGAACATCCCAATGGAATAAGGGATCAAACCACCCAATCATGTGGAACCAAAGGAACCACCCCTCATGCTAGGAGATGACACAAGGTCCCACACACACTCTAGACCTAGGTTGACACCTAACAACCAAAGTGTTGGTGATTGACACTCAATTGGTTGGTTTCACTATGTTGTCATTGATGGCAACATGGTATCTTATTCTGGCTTCATGTTTTGGTTCAGTTGTGTACTGATAGACACTTCATAGATACTACACCGGCACTGACAGGACAAAAGGATTTATTTGGTTATCGGCAATGTAGGTCGACATGGTTTAGAATATGGTTATCGGTATTGGAGGCTGACATCTCTTAGATCCGACATTGACAATTGTTTTTAATATTTATGCATTTATGTTATCTAGCCAACATATAATTTGATATTGTAATTATCTTTGTAAGATGACATAAGGCATGATAAGTTGTATAGGGTATATAAGTCAATTGGATTAAATCATTTTTGTAATAGACAATGGACATGAATATAGATATGGTGATGGATATGCGAATGTGATATAATGCGAAATACATCAGAAAGATTATGTATGTGAGGATATTTATGTAAGGGTTATTTCGGTAAAGGGTTTAGGGTTTCAGATCAGAACTGTATTCTAGAATAGAAGATGCTATCTTAGAAGTTCAACACTTCTCCGCATAGTAGTCTGGATTTATATGTAGTCAGTGAGGCTCCATTTGTGATTGAGCAGTGTGCTCTAGGCTGTAAGCCTTCCTGCAAGTGCAGGCCCCTTATATTTTGTAATATCTCTTCATATGGCCAGTGGATTGATATTGTGGGTCATAAATCCCATCGTGGTTTTTCCTCTTTGAGGTTTTCCACATATAATTTTGTGTGTTATGGTTTCATTTATGTGATTGGCTTATTGGTTGTTTTACTTCTTTCAATTATGTATGTACCAGTATACCGGTTGGTGTATGCATGTTTTAATAAGGCTAAAATTGATCATTCTGGTATAACACTAATTCACCCCCCCCTCTCAATGATTTTGGAATCCAACAATTGGTATCAAAGCCTTGTGTCTCGGAGAAAGTTTAACAACTTGAGGAAGATCCTGAATTTGGAATCCATGGATATGGCTTTGGAGAAGCAACTTGAGATGGCACTTGAAGATTATGATGCTGAAAGATTGAAGAACTTAAAACTACAAGATGAATTGAATTCTACTAAGGAATTCATTCTTTTCCTACAAGAGAGGCTATCATCTGTTCAAGCTAGGAGGAAGGAAATTTTGCAAAGTCAATTTGAGCTCCAATTGAATTTGAGTAATCATTGATCATGAAGAGAAAGATACACTTAAGGAACACTATCAGAAATTGAGTTAGGAGAACATGGTTTTGAGAAATGAAATGCAAGCTATAACAATGAGAATGTCTAAGGAGATTGAGGACCGAAAGAAAAAGGAAGAAAATCTTGTTGTATCCCTGAAGAAAAAATTTGAAGAATGTGGTAGGTTGGTTCATGAGAATGATATGTTGATAACTGATTTAGTAAAGTCCTAGAGTAATGAATAAGAGATTGAGAGACAAATAATAATTCTGAGAGAAGATTTAACTACTGCAAGTGAGTATAAAGAAAAAATCAAGATTAGCTCAGCATAGAAACAAAGGCATATTGGGGATTTCAGTGGACTTGGATTTGAGCAAGGACAGAGTTTCGGTACTGCTAATGAAGATCAAAACCATATGGCACCGGAAAGGCAATTTAATACTTATAAATTAAATGGTAGATGTTTTATTTGCAATAGATTTGGTCACATGGATAGACAATGTAGAAACAGAGCAAATCAGAATCTTGATTCTGCTCCCGGTAAATGTTCTAAACGCAATAAGTATGGTCATAAGACAAAACATTGCAAAATGAATGTTAAATGCTATGCATGTGGACAATTTGGACATATGGTTAATTAGTGCAGATCAAGCAATTTCACCAGTTTTAGCAAAGAAATTAAAAGGAACAATGTTACATGTTATGCATGTAATGAGGCTGGACATATTGCTAAATTTTGTAGAAGTAGAAATCCACCGATTGGTAATGGAGGATCAAATGAGAAAGAGAAAGATAAGGTTAGTGAAATATGACAAGATCATACTCAGAGATGGGTTAGGAAGACTGAAGAACAATCATCAGATGGAAATGCGCCACCTACTTATCCGATAGAGGAGGTTTCTCCTACACCGGTAGGTAGCTCATTCGATAACTGAGGCAGATGCCTTAGGGGTAGGTAAAATTCATGAAGATGCTGCATATGCCCCGGGAAGAGGTTCTAGAAGATGTTCTAGACATTGGAGATGCTTATCTGGCATGGATATGTTCTGTTCAAGATCTGATATCTTTCCCCGACAGTCATTAATGTCAATGGAAGATTAGGGTTTTTCTTGGAGGTTAAAAGGTTGAATTCACTTCATTATTGATCACCTTGCATTCAGAGCAATTTCAAAGTGATTAAGAGTGACTAAGAGTGATCAAGGCATTTCAGAGCAATTAGATTTCTTCTTGAGCGATTTTACCGGCGAATGGAAGAATTTGTTAAGGATTTTCACCGAAAGTGATCAATAGGTATTTATCTTTAAACATGGAAGTGATATCATCATCTATTCCTATCTTTGTTGCAAACTCAACTATAGTATAGGTCAAGGACCACCCCAGGCCAATTTTCAAGCAGTATCTGCATGTGGCTACCTTGGAAGATTCGGTTGGAGCATTTTCCCGTGTTGCAGAGGGAGTTGTCTATGTTGAAGATGTTAGGACATACATACACTGTCACATTCAGGACTTGGAAACATCTAAAATAAAGGGCATGTACATGAGCAAACTGATGAGAGAATATAGAAAGATCAAACCAACATACAAGCACATTGAAGACTTAGGGTTTACCGACATTTTGGACATCCCAGAATTCAAATATGAGATAATTAGGTATGTTTTGAGTAGAGTACATGGGGAGTTTATCTGGTTAGATAGACCTTACAAGATCACCAAGGAAGTCATCAGGGCAATCACTGGTTTACCATCGATTGGGAAACATCCAGATAAGAAGGTTTCAAATGATTTCATGAACAAAATCACCAATGCGACATCTGATAGGATATCTATGAGAATAAGCACTATTACTGACACGAACATTAGATTTGGTAGCATGATCATCGGGTATAAGGTAACTCAGTCAAACCAACTGAATTTTGTTTCCAGTTCCTGCATTTTTGCTGCATACAAAATGATGAGAGAAAATGTGAAATTGGATCTATGTAGTTGGATGTTAGATGAGTTATTAATAAACCTAGGAAAGATTAAGGGAGAAAAGAAGGGAACCTTCTGGTATGGTAACTTAATAGTCTACTTAATGTTATTTTTCTTGAATGATACACCTAGTTTTGGTAAAAGGAAATGGGCATTTGACACCCCATTAGGGAGACAATTGAAATAGTCAATTGCTACTTTAGGTAGTCAAAGAGATGATAAAATATGGGGATATTTCAAGGGGTTTTAGAAATTTATGAAGTCTAGGGAAATGGTTCCTAAGAATATTGTAGAAAAATATTCAACTGGCATATGCTTCATGGTGAAGAAGGATGAAACACTTATGGAAGTGGTTAAGCCTTGAAATATTTGGATTGAGGAAATGGGATATGAAGTGGATGCACAGATTATTGAGGCTTATGCAAAAATGTTGATTGATGCACCTATTGATAAGGCAGAGAAGCCCTGTGGTACTGCGAAAAAAAAATCACGAGGTTGAAACAGAGTTAAACCGAAAGAAGAGAGAGAAGTGGGAAGGAAAGGCTAGAAAATTTGTTGAGAAGGTCTCACAAGACATCAAAGCATTAATTGATGTTGTCTCGGAGAAAGACAGGAAGTGAAAGAATCCAAAAGTACACATTGATCATGTTACAACAGAGTCTAATTCTGAGGATGACACACCCTTGGCATTCAAGAGGGTTGTAAGGAAGAAAATAGAGGAAACAAAGGTAGAGGCTAAAAAGCAACCGGTTAGGAAGGTTACATTCAAAATACTGACACAGAAGCAAGCACCAAAAGTAACAACTTCGGCTACATCCAATACTGCAACGAGGAAGAAGAAGAATGACTCTGATACAACTATTCAATCTGGTAATGTTCCACCTAAAACTTGTGCAAAATTAGTAGATGAAATAAATAATGATGGCATGTTAAATAATTTACAGTTTTACTATGATTGTTTAGAGGATAATGAACAAAGAGAGGTAGAGGAAGCAGTCTTATTATACTTGGATATTTATAAGAAAGCCTTAATAGAAATTGAAAATCAAATACCGGCATAAATATATAATATGTTAGATGCTGGAAGACTGTCAGCAATGCAAGAAGATAAGCATATCAAAATTAAAGAGTTGTTATTTATTTGTGTTACTATTGCTCCAGAAGAAATGGAAAGGACACTTGAGGTGACAGATAGAAAAGTTTTTAATAGCAAACATATAATAACTAGTCTGATGCTAGGAAGGGTAAATGAGATAATAAAGGAGACTCAAAAGGCATGGGTTGAGTTCTTTGGAGAGAACAGAGGTTTCTTTACTTCACCGGAATCAAAGACAGACACTATAGACACCTCGGTTGAAGGAAAAGGAAAGGGGATTATGGGTACTACACCCTCAATTTTGAAAAAAATTAAGATAGTGGAAATTAAGCCCCCGATACATACTGTAGACACCTAAAATTGTCATGTCTAATTAAATAAATATTTTATTTATTTAATTACTTTAGCCTAATTCTTCTATTAATTAAATAAATCCTTATTTATTTAATTAATTCATTTATCCTCTTCTAAGCCTTATTTCTCATTTAAATAAATACATTTATTTATTTAAATTATCCTTTTCTTAAATTAAATAAATATTTTATTTATTTAATTATCCCACTTCTTCTATTAATTAAATAAATCTTTATTTATTTAATTAATTCATTAACCTTTTTTACCCATGACACATGTCATTCATCTCTTAATTCATACACTACCTACCCCTTTCATTATTTTATTATTTCTTTTACCTACCCTCTAATCATAGCCGACCTCCTTTTACACCTCTCAATCTTATCCCTCCATTTCTTATAGTGTCTTCTATATAAGGAGATGCTTCCTTCATTATCAAACCCTAATGACCTAACTACTTGATCAATTGACTACTTGGCATATACGATCCTACTTGCAACCACATTCTGTTCTTTGTTGAGCTCTTGTGCACATAAAATCTGAGAGCAAATATATCAAGCAAGATCAATGGAGATAGGAAGAATGGAGATCCAAACCCTATTGGACATGTGATGGTATAATCTTTGTGATTTCATTTGATTTGCATTGTCTTAGGTAATCTTCATATGTTATGGTGGATCTTTGTTGTTGTTAGGCTAGGGTTTTGTGGTTGAATTCATTTAGCCTTTCAATATCATTTTTATTGTTATCCATTTTCACCATATACATTTTGGCACGCCCGGTGGGACTCTTGTCCCTTTTGCATTTAACATCCTTGTTGCAGATTTGGTGTTTTGAAGTTGCAGATCTGACGTTTTCGGCAGCATTTTGATATTCCCGCATCTGCGTACTTTCGGATCGTGTTTTTGATTTTCTAGCGTGTCTACGACATTTGGAATCGCGTCTGTGTTATCGACAATATTTTATTTTTGCAGGTTCCGAGAATCGTGTCTGTGTTATTAAGTCGTGTCTGAGGTGTTTTTAGTCGCGTATGTGTCCAGAGGTCGCATCTACATTCTGGAGTCGCGTCTACATCGCACAGAACCACGTCTGCGTAAGGAAGTCACGTCTGTGTTGAGGGTAATCGCGCCTGTGTTCACCGATTTCAAATTTTGAGTTTATTGATTTGATTTTGGGTTTTTGCATTTAGGGTTTTAGATCTGGTTTATTTCGAGCTAACATTTTCAGATCTAACGAAATTGGTGCAGCTTGTCTTGAAATTAAAATCGTTTGGTTGAAGGCCTCTATTTTCACAAAGTCTTTTGGGTTTAAAATTTACCTAACTTGTGTGCTTGTAGGAAGGGGTGATCATTTGAAACAATCCAAACTACTAACAACTTTTTGGTGCAGGTCCTTGGCAAGGGTTTTTTTGGATTTTTATTGTGTGCCTTGTTTTCATAGACTAGCAAACACTTCAATTGGTGCACTAAAATTGAATCATTGTCTTTTGTGTCTTGAGCAATAGGCTCTTTTTGTTTAATCTTTAGAGGGCCTGTCTTCCCGTGTGGTCATTAAGACTACTAGTGAGAAGAGAATGACCCAAGTGGTAGCGAGGAAAACCCACCTCTTCCGAACCACTATAAACAACTATATTCATGGTGAAAACTATGAATAACGTGTGCTGATTAGTTCATACCGACACTATGTCTCCCCGTAAACCCGTTTGATCAAATTTACTTGATCAGTTGTAGGGCGTAACCCCTATCGACTGGGAGCCTTCTGTATTTACAGAGCTGAAAGTGCCGCATGTATGGCCACATGAGCGGATGCCCTTACCAGCACCTTTTTGTTTTAGAAGCCCAAATCCTTCTAGTTGTTGGGGCAGGAGGTCGGACCTCTGATAGCGGCCCACACACATACGGTTCTTAGTAGAGATACAAAGTTCACCACGGGGAATTTTCGTGGGGACTGATGCTTGGCTGACCTGAGAAGTGAGTGCCAAGGGTGGAGCCAGTGAGGTCAAGCATCTAAGTATCCGCTCTGAATAGCGTAGCCTCGGGGGTAAAACCCCATGTGGGATCAACAACTATTGTCTTGGCCAGCCATAAGAATTGTGCTTGACTTATTTTAAACATTCAAAACATTCAAGACCAAACACCAAAACATTGTGTCTTTTGTGTCTTCAAGTGTATGCAAAACATTTTTACATCAAACAACACACTTTTTTTTTTGGAGTCATTTGGAGTCTAGACACTTGCAAACATTGAGTCCTCATCAACACTGTGTCCTCTTGTCATGAAAAATAGTCAAACAGTCAGATTTGGTCACAACAAAATGACTTCACAGATTGAAAAAAAATTGCACAAATTTTGTAGAAACACGTCTGTGTCTGACATAATAGCGTCTGTGTTGTATAACTACGTCTGTGAAGGGCAGAAACGCGTCTGTGTTTACAGAATCAACATTACACTTTGCAAAAAAATCGCAAAAGTGCGTCTATGTTGAACAGAGCCACGTCTGTGTTAGGAAACCGTGTCTATGAAGTATACAGGTGCATCTGTGTTCAGAATTGAAAAAACTTTTACAGTCCAGCAAACAAACACAGTCAGTTTCAGAATTCTTGAGCTTCCTAGGTCATTTCTCCAGGGTTTCATTTAGCATTCAACCTGTCTTTGGGTCTCACAAAGTCCATCATTGCTTCACATCTCACTTTACATTCACAATTGTCTAAACTTGAATCAAAAGGTCACTTGCTTGTCCTCACTATACTTTGTCAACACACTACATACAACAACACTTTGCTAAGTGGTCCCTCATCAAGGTTTCTTACCTTTGGGTCTCATTTGGTCTTACTTAGAGTCAAGGTCAACTTACCTCATCAAGAGAAACTATCCTCTCTTTGGAAGTCACACCTACTCTACTACATACTTGGTCTTACACTTTGGATATTGCAAGTACACCTCAGATTCATTTACATTCCATCCAACTCTTGGTCTTCTGTACTTTTTCCATTTTTCATCTAGTCTCACACATCTTGGTCAATACCTAGTTCATGGTTGAAACCCGCCTTCAAAAATCTAGGAGAGAAACTAAAGAGGCTCAAGAGTCCACAAACATGAGTTCTTATGAGTATGACAATGATATCTTTTTCAATTCTGATCATACTACATTACCTGACATGGATGCCTATAGAAACATTCCAAATGTTGAGAACATGGGCACTACAAACAACAATGATACACACAATGATGATATGGACAACTTTTCAGTACATTCAGTAGATGTGGAAGAATCCATTATGAATCCCCATTTCAATCGATTGGTTGAGGAAATATATGAGGAGGGATAGACAATACTTCTTACAAATGATGGCACAAAGTGGAGCCAAGATACCTCATGATTTTGACATGTCTCAAATAATGGAAAATCCGCCTTTGCAACAAACTCACTCCAACATGGATCAAAGGAGACCTAATAGTGGAGGCAATAAAGGACCACATCTTGTGCCTAAATCACCATCATCTTTGTTTCAAAAACCAGAGGTCCCACATACACATGGTCAAGCATATGATACTCACCTTCGCAGACCATTATGGAAGTCTTATGCAAAGAAATATGCTCAATCACATATCAATGCTAAGGATCAACCACCAAAGCAATTGGATATTCAAAGGCATGCTCAAAATTTGGACAAAAGGAAACCCCGTGTCAAATTTGGGGGCAACACATTAGAACATGACATGCATGTAGAGTATGGTATACATGGACAAAGCAGATATTTCGTTCCTCAACATGAATCTATACCAAGTGCTCCATATATGCAGCATCACTATAGACCTCCTCCATATGAACATGTGTATTATCAATATCATCCATATATGCAACATGCTCCTCCTCCAATTGGTGCCTCAAGCATGGGGTATGGTCCAAGAAGTCGATCTCCACCTAAGAGCAATTTGGAGCAACAAATCAAGGACTTACAAAAGAAAATGGAGGACATAAATACACCAAAGCCAACATACACAATGCGAGACATATGACCCTATCCATTTGACAAAAGCATTCCAATGCCTCCATTTCCTACACACTTTGTGACGCCTAAGTTTGATAAGTATAGAGGAAAAGGAGATCCTAAGGCACACATAAGACAATTTTTCATAGCTTGCATTGAGGTAGCAGCAGAAGAGACATATTTGATGAGATTATTCCCACAAAGCTTAGGTGATCAAGCTTTGGAATGGTTCTCCCAACTTCCACCTGGTATTAAGTTATGGGGTGACTTAGCAGAGGCATTTATTCAAGATTTCTCCTACAACATAGAGACAGACATATCAGTCACTACTTTGTGCAACACCAAGCAAAAAGATGGAGAGTCTTTTTCATCATTTTTACAAAGATGGAGAAATCTAGCCAGCAGATGCTCTTGTGAAATTCCACAAAAACAAATGGTAGAGATGTTCACACAAAATGTTAACAAAGACATTGCTATGATCTAAGGAAAGCTTGTTTGTCCACCTTCAAGGACGTTATTGAAAAAGGCTTAGCGACAGAAAAATTCCTAATTGAACAGGGAATCATTAAGATATTCAAGGAAAATAAAGATGACTTTAAGGGAAAAGACAAGCCGAGATTTTGGAACAAAAACAAGAACATAGTCAATGATGGTGTTGTTGATGCCAACATAGTGCTACCCAAATTCATCTTTTCGGGATCAAGTTATACAAACAATCAAGTGAATACTCAAACAACTTCCAGATCACAAAGGAAGTACACCCCATTGGGAGAACCACTTGAGTTAGTTTTCAAAAAGCTAGTGGCAAACAAGGTAATCATAGTTCCAGATTTTCCTCCATATGAACCAAAGGTTAAGCCAAATTGGTGGAATGATGATGAGTATTGTGAATTTCATAAGAGCAAGGGTCATAAGACAGGAAATTGCCATCGACTGAAGAACATCATACAAGATCTCATTGATAGAGGTGACATTGAGATTGAGGGACACTCATCCAATCAAGAACATGAGATGTTTAAGGAACCATTCCCAAAGCATGACAAGGGAAAAGCTAAAGCCATAGATGACCAAACCAACTATACAAGAGCATCTTATAACTATGATTCAACTATCAATCACATCTTGATGGACAATTACATCTCTACCATTATCATCAAGGATAAAAACCCTAAGAATTCTACCCAGAGACCCAAGATTGTCTTAAAAGGTGTTGGATCTTCTTCTGAACCTACCTCTGAATGTCATGTTACAACCCATTGAGGTAAAATCACTTTGCAAGGTTCTCCAGTCAAGAACACTGCTTCCTCATCAACCAAACCTGAGTATGACCTTGTAGAACAATTAGGGAAGACACCCGCGCTCATCTCCATCCTTGAGCTATTATGCATATCCCCCGCTCATAAAGCCATTCTTGAAAAAATCTTGAGAGATACCGCCGTTCCTACTAATCTGAACGTAGACCAGTTTGAAGCCATGGTGGAATACCTTTCCATTCCACACTCCCTTACATTCACAGAAGCTGATGACGCCTCTGTAAGTCAGCCAGATAATGCACCGCTACACATTGAAGCCTTCATACACAAACATAGAATCAAACGAGTTCTGATAGATGGAGGAGCAGGTCTAAACATTTGTACATTGAGCACTATTAAACAATTAGGATATTTTGATAAAGCTATGAATTCTACAAATCAAATCACCATCAAGGCATATGATGATGAAGAGCGTTCATCCAAAGGCACAGTCACCTTACCTCTCAGAATTGGGCCAGTTACGAAGGATGTGGTTTGTCAAGTTTTGGATCTAGATCTCACTTATAACATATTGCTAGGACGTCCTTGGATTCATGAAATGAGGGCAGTCCCATCCACATATCACCAATGCATTAAGTTTCCTCACAATGGAGTGGAGGTAATAGTTAACGGTGATCCTAATCTGTTCATATACTGCAATAACTTGAGATCAAAAACCGAGACCATCATTCCCGGTAATCGTGAAGTTGTTCCTTCTTCAGAATACATTGATCCTGAGTCATTAAAACCTTCAAAATCAAAACAAGGTGAGCTTAAAGGCAAATTCCAGGACAAGGGCATGGGGGAATACACTTTAAATCAAACCATGTACTTACGACAAGTCATGAGTTCACCAAAAGAATATGGAAGACCACATCCTAACAAGCAAGTATCCATCATGGTACTCAAATGGGACCCTACTACCTTTCAAAGATGGGGCGAACTGGAAGAGGAAGACTTATACAAAATGCTTTACAAAGACATTGAAGATGATACACAAGATCACATCAGTCTACCATGTGAGAAATATGGCAAAGGTTTCAAGATCCTACAAAAATTCGGGTATGATGGAAAAAGCCCTCTTGGGTTACGAAAGGAAGGCATCATTGAACCTTTACAACCTGAATTGACTTTCAAAAAGGAACGCTCGAAAGGACTTGGTTTCTTAACTTCCAAGGTCCACACTCAAAGGACAGAAGAAGCCTTACAAATCAAAGCTGCCAAAATTCAACAAGAGGGTCGCTATTCCACAGACTCCAATGAATGGGAATGGGGTTCAGATAAATCCTCTAGTGACTACAAGCTCACCAAGATATTCAGAGAACTAGATGAACTCACAAAAGAAGAGGAATTTTATAAAAGATTCAAAGTTGGTCAAGAAACAACCCATGAGGATTCCATACAGTCCTTCTCTCAAGGTCCTAAGTTGAAATCACATAGGATGAGAACACCTATCCCAGACTGCGCTACTAGTGATGATAATTTGGATTCACTCGCGATCGAGACTGATGAGGAGAGTGCCATCGATGACCTCGATAATTACCTTGACATACCCGAATATAACTTCATCTTCACTCTTAGCCCCGCTAACTTCGAAGGCATTGAAGGCCTTCCCTTGTTCACCACCAACTCATTGACTGGGATCATGAAGGACCTGCACAGTTTGACACATTCCAAAATGATGAAGCTTTTATTGACTATCTGGGCATACGAGATGATCTTCCTTCTGGGGACCATAAAGCGAGATACACTATAGAAATCAATAGCGTGGCATATTTTGGTGAGGGTGTCGGACCTTCCAGTCGCAAAAATGTGAAAATAAGAACAAACCAAGGGTCTTATGGCGAAAACCACATTGTGGTGCTGTCTGACCCCAAAAAAATAAAAAGAAAGGACGTATCTGAGGGTGAAAACCTCTCCGAGGCACCCGAAGATGGAAGGCTCAACATTCTCCCAGCATCATATGAAGAAAAGTCATCCATGTTGGTAGAGGAGACTATCAAAACAAACATTGGTACTGAAGAGGTTCCACACAACATATTCTTGGCTCAATCATTGACAGAGTCCAAAAGGTCAAAATTCATAAGTTTCTTCAAAGAACGACAAATCAACTTTGCATGGTCATACGCTGATATGCCTAGATTAGATCCGGATTTGGTAATGCATCATTTGACAGTCAAACCGGGGGCAAAGCCAATGAAACAAAAATTAAGAAAAATGCATCCACAAGTGGCATTACTAGTCAAAGCAGAACTTGAGAAATTATTGGATGTCGGATTCATACGCCCAATTGATTATCCTGAATGGATCTCCAACTTAGTGCCTATCAGTAAACCAGATCACAGCATCAGAATATGTACAGATTTCAGAGACATTAACAAAGCTTGTCCAAAGGATGACTTCTCATTACCAAATATTGACTTGATTGTCGATCTCACAGCAGGTCATGAAATGTTATCATTGATGGATGGATTCTCTGGTTATAATCAAATAAGGATCATGCCCGAGGATCAACACAAAACATCATTCACTTGTCCGTGGGGAACTTTCTGCTCGAATGTCATGCCCTTCGGGCTAAAGAATGCAGGTGCTACATATCAAAGAGCCATGACTACTATCTTTCATGATCTCATGCATGTAACCATGGAAGATTATGTTGACGACCTCTTAGGCGAATCAATAGACAGAAATACATATTTGGACATACTTTCAGTCATCTTTGATCGGTTGGAAAAATACAAAGTAAGATTAAACCCCAAGAAATGTGTCTTTGGAGTAACCTCCGAGAAGCTTCTAGGATTCATTGTATCCAAAAGAGGAATCAAAGCTGATCCAGCAAAAGTCAAGGCCATCTTGGAGATGCAACCACCAAGAAATATCAGTCAACTTCGATCTTTACAAGGCAGACTCCAGTCCATACGAAGATTCATAGCACAACTTGCAGATAAGTGTAATCCTTTTCAGCACCTGCTACATAAAAACATCAAATTCAAATGGGATGATAATTGTCAACAGGATTTCTAGACACTCAAAAATTATCTTCTAAATCCACCAGTTCTGATGCCACCAGTTCCAAATCAACCTCTGTTACTATACATATCAGCTACTTTAACAGCACTGGGGGCACTCTTAGCACAACAAATTGCTGAGGGCAAGGAAAAAGCAGTATACTATATCAGTCACACATTGGTGGGATATGAGCTAAACTACACACCAATTGAGCGTGCATGTCTCGCCGTGGTCTTTGCTTCCCAGAAATTATGACTTTACATGCTCACTCATAAGACTAAGTTGGTTGCAAGAATCGATCCATTGAAATACCTTCTCAATAAAGCAACACTTACTGGGCGACTAGCCAAATGGGTAATGATCTTGAGTGAATTCGACATTGAGTATGTGGACAGAAAAGCAATAAAAGGACAAGCCATCGCAGATCAATTAGCAGATGCTCCCATGATAGATGATGTTTCTCTAAGTTCAAAATTTCCAGATGAATCCATTTTAACAATGTCAGATGCAAAGCCATGGCAACTGTACTTCGATGAATCATATACACAGCATGGGGCAGGAGCTGCCATCCTCTTTATAACTCCTCAAGGGGATTCTATACCAAAATCATACCGCTTATCATTTCCTTGCACTAACAATATAGCGGAATATGAGGCATTAACAACAGGATTATGGATTGCAGTTCAGTGGAAGATCCAGGAACTTCATGTTTTTGGGGACTCTCAACTTGTCATTCATCAAGCAACTGATGATTACCAAACAAAAGATGAAAAATTAATGCCTTATAAACAAATGGTGGATGACCTGAAACAACACTTCACAAAGATAGACTTTGAGCAGATACCAAGAGAGTAGAATCACACCGCAGATGCCATGGCTACAATTGCTTCACTGATCGATCTACCTCCAAATGAGACCCGCTATGAGTTCTTGGTGGATAACCTTTTGGTTCCTTCATATGAAATCATGCCTACTGAGACAATATGTGTTGTCGGTCCCGAGTCCCAGTTATATGGTTCCATTTTCACATACCTTCGTGACAATACCCTACCTCCTGATCTATCAAATAACCAACGTCGCACTTTCATTCGCCAATCCTCTTGATATGTCATTTTAGCTGATATCCTATACCGGTGAGGTCTAGATGGCACTCTTCTTAGATGTTTAGAAAGTGATGAAGCTCAGATTGCGTTACGTGAAGTACATGAAGGGATATGTGGTCCACATGCTAGTGGTCCTACCTTGGCCAAGAAACTCATCAGGAGTGGATATTACTGGCCCAATATGGAAAAAGACTCATATCAGTTTGTCAAGAAATGTAAGAAATGTCAAATTCATGGAGACCTCATACATGCGCCAACACAAAAACTTCAACCAATTGCGTCTCCTTGGCCCTTTTGTCAGTGGGGACTCGATCTCATAGGCAAGATTCACCCTCCTTCTTCCAATGGTCATAAATTCATTATCACTGCCACAGAGTATTTCACAAAATGGATTGAAGCTATGCCTCTCACACAAGTCACAGGAAAACAGATTGCTACATTCATCCTCAATTATATCATTTGCCGATACGGTATTCCTATTTCCATTATCACTGATAACGGGCGTCCCTTCAAAAATCAAGATGTTCATGAACTCTGTGACCGCTTCCATATTTCCCATTGTATATGGTGAAAATGGATAACAATAATAACAATATTGAAAGGCTAAATGAATTCAACTACAAAACCCTAGCCTAACAACAACAAAGATCCACCATAACATATGAAGATTACCTAAGACAATGCAAATCAAATGAAATCACAAAGATTATACCATCACATGTCCAATAGGGTTTTGACTCCATTCTTCCTATCTCCATTGATCTTGCTTGATATATTTGCTCTCAGATTTTATATGCACAAGAGCTCAACAAAGAATGGAATGTGGTTGTAAGTAGGATCGTAGTGTAGTCAAGTCCTCCAAATTGTCGATTAGGGTTTGACAATGAAGAAGGCATCTCCTTAAATAGAAGACACAATATGAAATGGAGGGATAAGATTGAGAGGTGTAAAAGGAGGTCGGCTATAATTAGAGGGTAGGCAGAAGAAATAATAAAATAATGAAAGGGGTAGGTAGTGTATGAATTAAGAGATGAATGACATGTGTCATAGGTAGAAAAGGCTAATGAATTAATTAAATAAATAAAGATTTATTTAATTAATAGAAGAAGTGGGATAATTAAATAAATAAGATATTTATTTAATTTAGGAAAATGATAATTTAAATAAATAAATGTATTTATTTAAATGAGAAATAAGGCTAGAAGAGGATAAATGAATTAATTAAATAAATAAGGATTTATTTAATTAATAGAAGAATTAGGCTTAGATAATTAAATAAATAAAATATTTATTTAATTAGACATGACAATTTTGGGTGTCTACATTTTGCCCCTCTTTGAGACAATGTGGCTTGTCGCGTTGTTTCAAAGAAGATAAGATGAACTAATACAGAGTTGCCCCAGAATGGGAATGATATGCCCCCTCGAGAGATTGGATGAAAATGTCTGAAAAGATTGCAAACAATCTCTCGATAAGAAAGAAAGGCTAGAATGGATTGACCGGATAAAGTGACAAAGTCATGGGATAATGAAGACTGACTTGGAAAACGAAAGTGAGGGCTAGGGGTAGTCTATAAGATAGACCACGGGGGAAAATACATCCTCATTGTCATCCACGCATCCACAAGAGCATATTGCAGAGCGAAAATAGAGCAGGAGCAGTCAGCAGCGATGGCTTTCACTCAAAGATTCGACCGCGTTCGCCGATTTCAGAGGCCAGTAGAGGCAGGAGAGCCGGTAAGTACCACCAAACCTCCTCGTACTTTGACGCATTTAATTTTGTCATTAATGCATGTCGAATAGGGTAATAAATGCGCTTAGACTAGGGTCCAAAAAGTGTCAAAAAAACATCTAGGCACGTCTGCGTTGGTGCCAGGCATGTCTGTGTCCGCCAGGCGCATCTGTGTTTGCGCCAGGCGCGTCTGTGTGTGGACCCGCATCTATGTTAAATGCGGCCGCGTCTGTGCTGTTCAGGCGGGTTTGTGCCAAGAAGGCACGTCTATGCAGAGCATAGGCACATCTGTGTCCGGCAGGCGCGTCTGTGTCAGACAGGTGCGTCTATGCAGTCTTTAAAAGCATTTATGTCATGTAAGCGCGTTTGTGTTTAAAAAGTATGAATTTGCATTTTCTAGGTCAAATCGACAGTTCTGTGATGAACATACGCTGTCGATTGGATAAGCTGCTGAGAGGATACACTCAAGCAGGTCCTCTAGGAAGACTAAGATAGATCAAGGCACTTTGTGATGAACAGTGAGTACCAAGATAGAGTACTTTGTGATGAACAGGGAGTACTGAAATATGAGTAGCACTTTGTGATGAACAGGGAGTGCAAATGTGAATAACACTTTGTGATGAACAGGGAGCATCACACACGTAGTACTTTGTGATGAACAGGGAGTACCACCAGGATAAATAGCAACACTTTGTGATGAACAATGAGTGTCACTAGGGTAGATAGCCATATGCATTTAGATAGCGAGTAGCATTTTGTGATAAACAGTGAATGCCACTATAACTGACATGATTGAGTTGTTTGACTGCAGGAGTACTTGCCGATGTTAGAGTCACGGGAGAGATTCCCGTCGACGTAGAGGTTGCGACCTGAGTTGACCCTTGGGGACCGAGCTGCCATCGAGGAGATGGGCTTGAGACATGTGCTGTATGTGCCTGAGTTTCGGGAAAACATGGGTTTGCTGACTGCGCTAGCTGAGAGATGGCACTCTGAGACGTGCACATTCCATTTGCCGATGGGTGAGATGACAATCACCCTTGAGGATGTATATAGGATTCTGCGGGTGTCGATCGATGGGGAGCTGATCCCATACGATCGAGATGGTGACAGAGAGGCATTGAGATGGGTGTTTTAGGACCCTAGATTGGAGATGAGGGCAGGACACGTGGCCTGGGATACCATGACAGCCACAGGTTTAGCATTACCGGCGGTGATCGGAGGAGCTATCAATGGTTTCCTGTGTCCATATAGGGCGACATGGGGACTGGTTGTGGGCTGGGGGGGAACACTGGAGATGCTAATGACACAACATACTAGATATGCCTGGGGACCGTGTGTGCTGGCACACTTGTACTATGAGCTGCATCAGTTTGTATATCATGGATCAGTTGGATTGGGCTGCGGGGTGACACTATTGCAGGTTTGGGCTTATGAGCATCTGCCAGTGACGAGGCCGATACATTTAAGAGGCCGGGGACATGGACGTAGTTTTGTGCACCTGTATGATATGATCACCTCGCAGCCACAGATTGGCAGGTTGGAGCATTGGCGGCGAGTGATTGACGACATTGATGAGGTCATATGGCGACCTTATCTGGGCTACGAGCAGTGGGAGGATGATGCAGTGGAGCTGCCCTACACCTTCCAGAGCAGGTACCTAATTGGGCAGATGCCCTATGTGCTGGAGAGGTAGCTGGTGGATAGGATTGGCTGACAATTTGGCCGGATTCAGAGGATGCCCCGGGGATCAGGCATGTATGCCCGCACTATCAGAGATCAGGCACAGTTTGGGCTGCTACTATCATATGATCAGGCAGTGACTCAGCTGGTGGAGATGATACCTCTTCCTTAGGACATGTGGCCTGAGATTGAGGATGCCGAGATGGATGCAGAGTATGCAACGTATTGGGCAGAGCATCCATTCCCATGATTGACAGATCCAGGGGAACTATTGGATGGAGATGGAGGTGGGGATGATGATGATGATGGTGGAGGTGATGGGGGTAGAGGTCGATGGCGGTGGAGGGGAGTAGTTATGGAGAGGCGAGTTGCACCTCGGAGGGAGGGTGGGGAGGAGAGACCGGCTCAGGTGGTGAGGGGTCGCGGTGGATTGCCCTTACAGGTACCAGCAGCACAGGGTCCCAGGCAGGTACAGAGACAGGGACAGGTACAGGGATAGGTGCCAGCACAGGCATAGGAGCAGGGACGGAGATAGGTACAGGAACAGAGGCATGTACACAGACAGGTACCCGTATAGGCACCAGTACAGGTACAGGTATAGGTACAGGGGCAAGCACCCGTAGAGGGAGAGCCACAGGCAGAGGCAGAGGGGGCTGACCCAGAGGAGGATGAGCTGATTGAGCTCAGGGAGATCTACCAGAACTAGGCAGATGAGATACAGGAGCTGGAGAGGGAGAGGGATTGGCTCAGGATGAGGCTTAGAGATACCGAGCGGGAGAGAGATCAGGCCATCCAGCGCTATACCGAGGCTGAGACAGCACTGAGGGCAGGGAGACAGGTGGCGGAGGACACAGGGGCAGGATATGCATATGTCCTGCGAGCCGGAGAGGAGATAGGGTACTAGAGGGACCTCTACTACGGTGCAGTGCCAGCAGATTAGCGGGCGAGGAGCTTCCATAGACCGTCGTGTACAGCGACAGCTACGGGAGGGAGTCGGAGGAGGCAGGCATCTAGTGGTGGGGTCATGAGTCCTCCACCACCACCAGATAGAGGGGGCAGGCGGGATGATCCTAGGGCGGGTCCTTCAGGGGCTCAAATTCCATCGAGGCCAGGCGGCTCTGAGGGAGGGAGTTTATCATAGCCTTAGAGGGCTCCCATTGTATCAGTGTTGTACCATTCTTTTGTATTGTAGACACCTGCGAGTGATTGTAGCCATATGTATTTTTGACATCATTGTATCATGACACTTTATATATATATATGAGATGATTCATCTTTGCGGCAGCCAGATGCATGTGTACCTATGTGATGAGATGTTCTTATGTGATGTTTATGATATGGATGCAAATATGAATGTAAGTAATGCAAATGAATATGATAATGCAAATGTAAATTGTGCTAACAAGTGTTGTGTGCAGGATGTGATGCAGTTGTGATATCTATATGTATGTATGAAATGCTTATATGTGGTAATGTAGGTGCAACTACATGAAATGCAAATGTTTTTGGTGTGTCATTATACTCAGTCATGTGATAGCAGGCTACGCGGACTCGAGAAGGATGATGGAAGTCAATCAAGAAAGGGGGATGGAAGATAGAAGATATGAAAGTGAAAGAGTTTCTTGTGCGTTATCATCATTGAGCTTTATTATGGCAAGTAGGTTATGACAATCGAGGCATATGTTCGACCCAGAAAGTCATTGTACCTATTTGCATGGAGATAAAACAGTCACAAACAAGGAATGCCCCAGTTCACACTAGACTCACAGTGTCCTCATATCCTTGGACAAGTCATAGCATTACTAAGAGACAATCCACAAACAGCAAATACAAATAGGTGACGATACCCCATCCTCACCTTTCTAGTCAAAGACATCCTGGAGATAGAATCTCTAGTCAAAGACATCCCAGAAAAGCTAAAAGACATGTCACCAAAAAAGATGAAATCAAAAGAAAACCAAGACTCGACACCAAAATCCACTGTAGTCCTCAAGTTTAGTGTCTCTTGTCACTTGTATAAGTCTTATTTGATTGTGGTCACAATGTTTACTTTCACAGAAAGGATAGATATCACTGAACCATAATGTTGTTTGAGTCTGTTGAAAGATTTGATTTGTTGAAGCCCATTGTTGCTGCTGTGTCTCATCTGAAACTGACTGAATCCATGAAACTGATACTTTATTGCGGAGAAGATGAAACTTTATTGCTGATCTGTGAAGCAAATGTTGCTTTATTGCGGATTGTGCGCGGATAGACTGAAGGAAGCTGGAAGAAACTGTACTCCTCGAAACATGTGATGTTCTCAGTTCCACACCCATTACTAGACGTAGGATTTTGCCTTAGCCACAGATAGGATCTGATTTATTATGGATGGAAAGGGAGGTTTATTATGAATGGCGAACCAATCTTAGGTAGATCAATAACAAGCCATGATGGGAATGGGTAAGTTTATTATGGATGAATAGGTTGTGAGTGTGTGCAAAGTGAAATGATGAAAGAGAATCCTGAAGGAGGGAGGAGCAATGTCTCTACGCATGGTGCTGGTGACCCAGTTTTCACCATGGTACTTGCCCAGGGTGCCACCGAAGTGGTTTCCACCGTTGGACGAAATTATTTCTTTTTACTTTTTTCGGTTTTTTCAATGTTTTTTGTGTCACAAGGCACCTGTTTGCCAGGTTTTCACCAAGTAACGATTTTTTTTGTTTTATAATTTTTTTTGTATTTTTGATTAGGATATTCCGAAGAGCTATGTGTAGAACCTGCGAAGGTGCATGCTATTGATAGGATCCTCCAAAGGTTCACCTTCTATAGTTGAGAGCTGATATGCCCCAGAGACATATACTGCTGTGATGATGTAAGGACCAAGCCAGTTTGGTTCGAACTTGCCCTTCTTCTCTCTGTCTTGCTGATTCTTGGGGTTTTCTTTGAGAACCAAGTCACGTACCTCAAATGTGTGAGGCTTGACCTTGTGATTGTAGCTGCGACTCATTCGTTGTTGGTAAGCCTTGAGATGATTAAAAGCAGTTTGTCTCCGTTCATCCAGCAGTTCTAGTTCTTGTAAGCGAGAGACTCTGTAATCTTCATCAATGATGATGTTTTGCAAAGAGACCCGTAAAGAGGGTAACTCGACCTCAATAGGCAAGATGGCTTCAGAACCATATACTAGTGAATAGGGTGTAGCTCCTGTAGGTGTACGGACGCTTGTGCGGTAGGCCCAAAGTGCAGGATTAAGTTGGATATGCCAATTACGGCCAGCGTCGTCGACTGTCTTCTTGAGGATTTTAAGGATTGTTTTATTAGACACCTCAGCTTGGCCATTACCTTGGGGGTAATATGGTGTGGAGAAACGATGGGAAATATGGAAGCGGTCACAGAGTTCACAAACATCCTGATTGTTGAAAGGATGCCTGTTATCAGTGGGGTGAACTCACAATACTGGTTCCCACTTTTTGACCAACTTTGACACTTAGATGAACATTTTGCAAAAAACCTTCACTTTCCGACACCTATAACTTTTAAATCGTTAAGAATTTGAAGATGATGTAAACTAGTGATTTGTAACATCCTTTTTGTAGATTCTAAATATATTTTTTTCAAATTTTTTTGAATAAAATCTATTGATTTTTCCATCTCCCTCAAAAGTAGTTTTTTACAGGAAACAACATTTTTTAAGAGTGATGTGCATCCCGAAACGTATAAATTTTTTTCTATAAATGATAAAAACTTATCTCTTTTAAATTTTGGTTTGTAACATCAATACCCAGGGCATGCAGTTGGTTTGATAGTGATATGTTGAATATTTTTTATTTTATTAAGTTTTGAAGTCCGACTAATTATAATTTAGATATAGGTGTACGTTTGAACACATAACTTGCTCTATATATATCAAAATTAAGTTTTATTTTTTTTGTTAGAAAGAAGACATCAATACCTAGGGCATAGATATTTTTCATAATGTTTTTGAATTAGTTTGTTATTTTTCCCAATGCATTGAACAAAGAAGTTCATGTTCGGTGAAAAACCTACATTCATAAAAAATAAAATAAAAATATATTAATAAACTTAAATATATTAAAAATTATACTATTTGGAAAGCTTATAATAAGGACTAAATCCTCAATAAAACAAAACTTCTAAATGAATTCATTTGACCCCTCAAAAGCTAATGTAAAATTGGTTTTTTATCAGCATTTGATAGATGCAAAGGAGACTCTATTGCAAGTATGATTTAGAAGTAGAGAGGTTCTATCCAAGAAATTTTGATCTAAGAGCCTTTGATCTAACTCTCTTCAATTAATTACTTCAAATGGGACCTCTTAAAGTTTAAATAATTATATTTTCCAAAAAATGTATGATTTCAGCAAAAATAAGGATGTACCAAAAAGTGGGAACCAACTTTGTGAGTTCACCCAGTGATAATGGAAACAGGAATTCCGTATCGGCAAATGATATAGTTAAGGATGAACGTAGCAATCTATTTTCCAGTTACTTGTGTGAGAGGCATGGCTTCAATCCATTTTGTAAAATACTCTGTGGCGGTGATAATGAATTTATGACCATTAGCGGAAGGAGGGTGAATCTTGCCTATGAGATCGAGTCCCCACTGACAAAAGGGCCAAGGAGATGCAAGTGGTTGTAGTTCTTGTGCTGGCGCATGTATGAGGTCTCCATGAATTTGACATTGCTTACATTTCTTGACAAACTGATATGAGTCTTTCTCCATATTGGGCCAGTAATATCCAGTCCTGATAAGTTTCTTGGCCAAGGTAGGACCACTAGCATGTGGACCACATATCCCTTCATGCACTTCTCATAACGCAATCTGAGCTTCGTCGCTTTCTAAACATCTAAGAAGAGTGCCATCTAGACCTCGCCGGTATAGAATATCAGCTAAAATGACATATCGAGAGGATTGGTGAATGAAAGTGCGACGTTGTTTATTTGATAGATCAGGAGGTAAAGTATTGTCTCGTAGGTATGTGAAAATGGAACCATATAACTGGGATTCGGGACCAATAACACATATCATCTCAGTAGGGATTATCTCATATGAAGGGACCAAAAGGTTATCCACCAAGAACTCATAGTGGGTCTCGTTTGGAGGTAAATCAATCAATGAAGCAATTGTAGCCATGGCATCTGCGGCTCGATTCTGCTCTCTTGGTATCTGCTCAAAATCTATCTTTGTGAAGTGTTGTTTAAGATCATCCACCATTTGTTTATAAGGCATTAACTTTTCATCTTTTGTTTGATAATCACCAGTTGCTTGATGGATAACAAGTTGGGAGTCTCCAAAAACACAAAGTTCCTGGATCATCCATTGAACTGCAATTCGTAATCCTGTTGTTAATGCCTCATATTCCGCTATATTGTTAGTGCAAGGAAATGATAAGCGGTATGATTTTGGTATAGAATCCCCTTGAGGAGTTATAAAGAGGATTCCAGCTCCTGCCCCATGCTATGTGTATGAGCCATCAAAGTACAGTTGCCATGGCTTTGCATGTGACACTGTTAAAATGGATTCATCTAGAAATTCTGAACTTAGAGGAACATCATCTATCATGGGAGCATCTGCTAATTGATCTGCGATGGCTTATCCTTTTATTGCTTTTCTGTCCACATAGTCGATGTCGAATTCACTCAGTATCATTACCCATTTGGCCAGTCGCCCAGTAAGCGTTGCCTTATGAGAAGGTATTTCAACGGATCTATCCTTGCAACCAACTTAGTCTTATGAGTGAGCATGTAATGTCGTAATTTTTGTGAAGCGAAGACCACGGCGAGACATGCACGCTCGATTGGTGTGTAGTTTAGCTCGTATCCCACCAATGTGCGACTGATATAGTATACTTCTTTTTCCTTGCCTTCAGCGATTTGTTGTGCTAAGAGTGCCCCCAGTGCTGTTGAAGTAGCTGAAATGTATAATAACAGTGGTTGATCTGGAACTGGTGGCATCAGAACAGGCGGATTCAAGAGATAATCTTTGAGCGTCTGGAAAGCCTGTTGACAGTTGTCATCCCATTTGAATTTAATGTTTTTATGTAGCAGGTGCTAAAAAGGATTACACTTATCTGCCAGTTGTGCTATGAATCTTCGTATGGACTGGAGTCTGCCTTGTAAGGATCGAAGTTGACTGATATTTCTTGGTGGTTGTATTTCCAAGATAGCTTTGACTTTTGCTGGATCCGCTTCAATTCCTCTTTTGGATACAATGAATCCTAGGAGCTTCCCAGAGGTTACTCCAAAGACACATTTCTTGGGGTTTAATCTTACTTTGTATTTTTCCAACCGATCAAAGGCAACTGAAAGTATGTCCAAATGTGTATTTATGTCTATTGATTTGACCAGGACGTTGTCAACATAATCTTCCACAGTTACATGCATGAGATCATGAAAGATAGTAGTCATAGCCCTTTGATATGTAGCACCTGCATTCTTTAACCCGAAAGGCATGACATTCCAGCAGAAAGTTCCCCACGGACAAGTAAATGTTGTTTTATGTTGATCCTCGGGTGCAATTCTTATCTGATTGTAGCCAGAGAATCCATCCATTAATGATAGCATTTCATGACCTGCTGTGAGATCAACAATCAAGTCAATGTTTGGTGATGGGAAGTCATCCTTTGGACAAGCTTTGTTGATGTCTCTGAAATCTGTGCAAATTCTGATGCTGCGATCTGGTTTACTGACAGGTACCAAGTTAGAGATCCATTCAGGATAATCAATGGGACGTATGAATCCGATATCGAGTAATTTCTCAAGTTCTGCTTTGACTAGTAATGCCACTTGTGGATGCATTTTTCTCAATTTCTGTTTGACTGGTTTTTGTCTCTCTTTGAAGAAACTTATGAATTTCGACCTTTCAGACTCTGTCAGTGATTGAGCTAGGAATATGTTGTGTGGATCCTCTTCTGTACCGATGTTTGTTTTGATAGTCTCCTCTACCAACATGGATGATTTTTCCTCATATGATGTTGGGAGAATGTCGAGCCTTCCATCTTCGGGCACCTCAGAGAGGTTTTCACCCTCAGATACGTCCTTTCTTTTTACTTTTTTGGGGGTCAGATAGTGCCACAGTGTGGTTTTCGCCATAAGACCCTTGATTTGTTCTTATTTTCACATTTTTGCGACTGGAAGGTCCGACACCCTCACCAAAATATGCCACGCTATTGAGTTCTATGGTGTATCCTGCTTTATGGTCTCCAGGGGGAAGATCATCTCGTATGCCTAGATAATCAATAAAAGCTTCATCATTTTGGAATGTATCCAACTGTGCAGGTCCTTCATTATCCCAGTCAATGAGTTGGTGATGAACAAGGGGAAGGCCGTTAATTTTTTCGAAGTTAGCGGGGCTAAGAGTGAAGATGTGGTTATATTCGGGTATGTCAAGGTAATTATCGAGGTCATTGATGGCACTCTCCTCATCAGTCTTGATCACGAACGAATCAAAATTATCATCACTAGTAGCGCATTCCGGAACAGGTGTTCTCATCCTATGTGATTTCAACCTAGAACCTTGAGACAAGGACTGTGTAGACTCCTCATGGGTTGCTTCTTGACCAACTCTGAATTTGTTATAAAACTCCTCCTCTTCTGTGGGTTCACCTGGCTCTCTGAATGTCTCGGTGAGCTCATAGTCACTGGAGGATTTGTCTGAACCCCATTCCCATTCATTGGAGTCTATGGAATAGCGATCCTCTTGTTGAATTTTGGCAATTTTGATTTGTGATGCCTCTTCTGTCCTTTTAGTGTGGATCTTGGAAGTCAGAAAACCAAGTCCCTTCGAGCGTTCCCTTTTTATAGTCAATTTAGGTTGTAAGGGCTCCATAACGCCTTCTTTCCGTAACCCAAGAGGGCTTTTTCCATCATACCCAATTTTTTTGTAGAATCTTGAAGCCTTTGCCATATTTCTCACAGGGTATATTGATCTGATCTTGTTTGTCATCTTCAATGTCTTTGTAGAGCATTTTATATAAACCTTCCTCTTCTAGTTCGCCCCATCTTTGAAAGGTAGTAGGGTCCCATTTGAGTGTCATGATGGATGTTTGCTTGTTAGGATGTGGCCTTCCATATTCTTTTGGAGAGCTCATGACTTGTCATAAATACATGGTCTGATTTAAAGTGTATTCTCCCATGCCTTTGTCCTGAAATCTGCCTTTAAGTTCACCCTGTTTTGATGTCGAAGGTTTCAATGACTCAGGGTCAATGTATGCCGAAGAAGGAACAGCTTCACGATTACTGGGAATGATGATCTCAGTATGTGATCTCAAGTTATTGCAATATATGAACGGATTAGGATCACCATTAACTGTTACCTCGACTCCATTGTCAGGAAACTTAATGCATTGGTGATATGTCGATGGGACTGCCCTCATTTCATGAATCCAAGGACGTCCTAGCAATATATTATAAGTGAGATCTAAATCCAGGACTTGGAAAACCACATCCTTTGTAACTGGCCCAATTCTTAGAGGTAAGGTGACTGTGCCCTTGGATGAGCGTTCTTCATCATCATATGCCTTGATGGTGATTTGATTTTTTGAATTCACAGCTTTATCAGAATATCCCAATTGTTTAATGGTGCTCAATGTACAAATGTTTAGACCAGCTCCTCCATCTATTAGGACTTGCTTTATTCGATGTTTGTGTATAAAGGCTTCAATATGTAATGGTGCATTATGTGGCTGACTTACAGAGGTGTCATCAACTTCCGTGAATGTAAGGGAGTGTGGAATGGAAAGGTATCCCACCATGGCTTGAAACTGGTCCACGTTCAGATCAGTAGGAACGGCGATGTCTCTCAAGATTTTATCAAGAATGGCTTTATGAGCGGGGGATATGCGTAAGAGTTCAAGGATTGAAATGAGCGTGGGTGTCTTCCCTAACTGTTCTACAAGGTCATACTCAGGTTTGGTAGATGAAGAAGTGGTGTTTTTAGTTGAAGCACCTGGCAAAGTAATTTTACCTCGACAAGTTGTAACATGACACTCAGAGGTAGGCTCGGAAGAAGATCCAACACCTCTTAGGACAATCTTGGATTGCTGAGGAGGATTCTCAGGGTTTTTGTTCTTGATGGTAATAGTAGAGATATGATTGTCCATCGAGATATGATTGATAGTTGAATCATAGTTGTAAGGTTCTCTAGTATAGTTGGCTTGATCATCTGTGACTTTAGCTTTTCCCTTTTCATGTTTTGGGAATGGTTCCTTAAACATCTCATGTTCTTGATTGGATGAGTGTCCCTCAATCTCAATGTCACCTCTATCAATGAGATCTTGCACAGTATTCTTCAGTCGATGACAATTACCTGTTTTATGACCCTTGCTTTTATGAAATTCACAATACTCATCATCATTCCACCAATTTGGTTCGACCTTTGGTTCATATGGCGGGAAATCTGGAATTGTGATCACCTTGTTTGCCACCAGCTTTTTGAAGACCGACTCAAGTGGTTCTCCCAAAGGAGTGTACTTCCTTCGTGACCTGGAAGTTGTTTGAGTATTCACTTGATTGTTTGTAGAACTTGATCCCAAAAAGATGAATTTGGGTTGCACTGTGTTGGCATCAACAACACCATCATTGACTGTGTTCTTGTTTTTATTCCAAAATCTTGGCTTGTCTTTTCCTTTAAAGTTATCTTTGTTTTCCTTGAATATCTTAATGACTCCCTGCTCAATTAGGACCTTCTCTATTGCTAAGCCTTTTTCAATGATGTCCTTGAAGGTGGACAAACAAGCTTTCCTTAGATCATAGCCAATGTCTTTATTAACATTCTGGGTGAACATTTCTACCATTTGTTTTTGTGGGATTTTGCAAGAGCATTTGCTGGCTAGATTTCTCCATCTTTGTAAAAATGATGCAAAAGATTCTCCCTCTTTTTGCTTAGTGTTGCACAAAGTAGTGACTGATATGTCTGTCTCTATGTTATAGAAGAAATGTTGAATAAATGCCTCTACTAAGTCACCCCATGACTTAATTCCAGGTGGAAGTTGGGAGAACCATTCCATAGCTTGATCGCCTAAGCTTTGTGGGAATAATCTCATCAAATATGTCTCTTCTGAAGCTACTTCAATGCAAGCTGTGAAAAATTGTCTTATGTGTGCCTTAGGATCCCCTTTTCCTCTATACTTGTCAAATTTAGGCATCACAAAGTGTGCAGGAAATGGAGGCATTGGAATGCTCTTGTCAAATGGATAAGGACATATGTCTCTCATTGTGTATGTTGGCTTTGGTGCATTTATGTCCTCCATTTTCTTTTGTAAGTCCCTGATTTGTTGTTCCAAACTGCTCTTAGGTGGAGATCGACTTCTTGGACCATATCCTATGTTTGAGGTACCCATTGGAGGAGGTAAATGTTGCATATATGGATGATATTGATCATACACATGTTCATATGGAGGAGGTCTATAGTGATGCTGTGTATATGGACCATTTGGTATAGATTCATGTTGAGGAACACCATATCTATTTTGTGCATGTATACCATACTGTACAGGCATGTCCTGTTCTATTGTATTGCCCCCAAATTTGACATGAGGTTTCCTTGTGTCCAAATTTTGAGCATGCCTTGGAATATCCCATTGCTTTGGTGGTTGATCCTTAGCATTGATATATGATTGAGCATATTTTTCTCCATAAGACTTCCATAATGGTCTGCGAAGGTGAGTATCATATGTTTGACCATGTGTATGTGGGACCTCTGGTTTTTGAAGCAAAGCTGGTGGTGATTCAGGTACCATGTGTGGTCCTCTATTTCCTCCACTATTAGGTCTCCTTTGATGCATGTTGGAGTGAGGTTGTTGCAAAGGTCTATGTTCCATTATTTGAGACATGTCAAAATCATGAGGTATCTTGGCTCCACTTTGTGCCATCATGTGTAAGAAGTATTGTCTATCCGTCCTCATTATTTCCTCAACCAATCGATTGAAATGGGGATTCATAATGGATTCTTCCACATCTGCTGAATGTACTGAAAAATTGTCCATATTGTCATTGTGTGTAGCATTGTTGTTTGTAGTGTCCATGTTCTCAACAATTGGAATGTTTCTATAGACATCCATGTCAGGTAATGTAGTATGATCAGAATTGAAAAAGATCTCATTGTCATACTCATAAGAACTCATGTTTGCGGACTCTTGAGCCTCTTTAGTTTCTCTCCTAGATTTTTGAAGACGGGTTTCAACCATGAACTAGGTATTGACCAAGATGTTTGAGACTAGATGAAAAATGGAAAGAGTATGGAAGACCAAGAGTTGGATGGAATGTAAATGAATCTGAAGTGTACTTGCAATGCCCAAAGTGTAAGACCAAGTATGTATGTAGTAGTGTAGGTGTGACTTCCAAAGAGAGGATAGTTTCTCTTGATGAGGTAAGCTGACCTTGACCCTAAGTAAGACCAAATGAGACCCAAAGGTAAGAAACCTTGATGAGGGACCACTTAGCAAAGTGTTGTTGTATGTGGTGTGTTGACAAAGTATGATGAGGACAAGCAAGTGACCTTTTGACTCAAGTTTAGACAAATGTGAATGTAATGTGAGATGTGAAGCAATGATGGACTTTGTGAGACCCAAGGACAGGTTGAATGCTAAATGAAACCTTAGAGAGATGACCTAGGAAGCTCAAGATTTCCGAAACTGACTGTATTTGCTTGCTGGACTGTAACAATTTTTCAATTCTAGACACAGACGCGACTATATACTTCACAGACGCGTTTTCCTGACACAGACGCTACTCTGTTTAACACGGACATGCTTCTGAGATTTTCCTGTTTATCTTTGCTGGACTGTAACAGTTTTTCAATTCTAGACACAGACGTGACTGTATACTGCACAGACGCGGTTACCCGACACAGACGTGCTTATATTCAACACAGACGTTGTTATAAACACAGACGCTATTCTGCCCTTCACAGACGCGCTTAGACAACACAGACGCGGTTAAAATAGACACAGACGCATTTCTGTAAGTTTTGTGCAATTTTTCCAATCTGTGAAGTTGTTTTGTTGTGACCCAATCTGACTGTTTGATTGATTTTCGTGACAAGAGGACACAATGTTGATGAGGACCCAATGTTTGCAAGTGTTTAGACTGACAATGACTCCAAGAAAAGTGTGTTGTTTGATGTAAAATTGTTTTGCATACACTTGAAGACACAAAAGACACAATGTTTTGAATGTTTAACATAAGTCAAGCACAATTCTTATGGTTGGCCAAGACAATAGTTGTTGATCCCACATGGGGTTTTACCCCCGAAGATACGCTATTCAGAGCGGATACTTAGATGCTTGACCTCACTGGCTCCACCCTCGGCACTCACTTCTTGGGTCAGCCAAGCATCAATCCCCATGAAAACTCCCCATGGAGAACTTTGTATCTCTACTAAGAACTGTATGTGTGTGGGCCGCTACCAAAGGTCCGACCTCCTGCCCCAACAACTAGAAGGATTTGGGCCTCTAAAAAAAAATGGTGCTAGTAAGGGCATCCGCTCGTGTGGCCATACATGCGGCACTTTCAGCTCTGTAAATATAGAAGGCTCCCAACCGGTAGGGGTTACGCCCTACAACTGATCAAATAAATTTGATCAAACGGGTTTATGGGGAGACATAGTGTCGGTATAAACTAATCAGCACACGTTATTCATAGTTTTCACTATGAATACATTTGATTATAGTGGTTCGGATGAGGTGGGTTTTCCTCGCTACCACTTGGGTCATCCTCTTCTCACTAGTAGTCCTAATGACCACACGGGAAGACAGGCCCTCTAAAGATTAAACAAAAAGAGCCTATTGCTCAAGACACAAAAGACAATGATTCAATTTTAGTGCACCAATGGAAGTGTTTGCTAGTCTATGAAAACAAGGCACACAATAAAAATCAAAAACCCTTGCCAAGGACCTGCAACAAAGAGTTGTTAGTAGTTTGGGTTGTTTCAAATGATCACCCCTTCCTGCAAGCACACAAGTTAGGTAAATTTTTGTTAAAAACCCAAAAGACTTTTTAAAAATAGGGGCCTTCAACCAAATGATTTAGCTTCCAAGGCAAGCTGCACCAATTGTGTTAGCTAGATCTGAAAATGTTAGTCCAAAAGTAAACCAGATCTGAAACCCTAAATGCAAAATCCGAAAACCGAATCAATAAAATTTTCAAAATTTTGAAACAAGCAATACACAGACGCGATTACCTCCTATGAAGACGCGACTCCGCAACAGAAATGCGGTTCTATGAGACACAGACGCGATTAAAAACCACAGACACGCTTTCTCTACGCAGACGCGGGTGAATACGACACAGACGCGCTTCTGTAACACAAACGCGGATAAAAAAGACACAGACGCGCCTATCCCGGAACCTGCAAAATGAAATATTGACAAAACACAGACGCTGATAAAGTTGTCTCAGATGCGTCTGAAAATCAAAAATGCGATCCAAAAGTGCGCAGACGGGAAAATACCAAAAATGCTGCCAAAAATGTCCGATCTGCAACTTCAAAACACAAGATCTGCAACAAGGAGGTTAAATGCAAAGGGACAAGGGTCCCACCGGGCGTGCCAAAATGTATATGGTGAAAATGGATAACAATAATAACGATATTGAAAGGCTAAATGAATTCAACCACAAAACCCTAGCCTAACAACAACAAAGATCCACCATAACATATGAAGATTACCTAAGACAATGCAAATCAAATGAAATCACAAAGATTATACCATCACATGTCCAATAGGGTTTTGATCTCCATTCTTCCTATCTCCATTGATCTTGCTTGATATATTTGCTCTCAGATTTTATATGCACAAGAGCTCAACAAAGAATGGAATGTGGTTGTAAGTAGGATCGTAGTGTAGTCAAGTCCTCCAAATTGTCGATTAGGGTTTGATAATGAAGAAGGCATCTCCTTAAATAGAAGACACAATATGAAATGGAGGGATAAGATTGAGAGGTGTAAAAGGAGGTCGGCTATAATTAGAGGGTAGGTAGAAGAAATAATAAAATAATGAAAGGGGTAGGTAGTGTATGAATTAAGAGATGAATGACATGTGTCATAGGTAGAAAAGGCTAATGAATTAATTAAATAAATAAAGATTTATTTAATTAATAGAAGGAGTGGGATAATTAAATAAATAAGATATTTATTTAATTTAGGAAAATGATAATTTAAATAAATAAATGTATTTATTTAAATGAGAAATAAGGCTAGAAGAGGATAAATGAATTAATTAAATAATTAAGGATTTATTTAATTAATAGAAGAATTAGGCTTAGATAATTAAATAAATAAAATATTTATTTAATTAGACATGACAATTTTGGGTGTCTACACCCATCATTTCTCCACACCATATTACCCCCAAGGTAATGGTCAAGCTGAGGCGTCTAATAAAACAATCCTTAAAATCCTAAAGAAGATAGTCGACGAGGCTGGCCGTAATTGGCATATCCAACTTAATCCTGCACTTTAGGCTTACCGCACAAGTGTCCGTACACCTACAGGAGCTACACCCTATTCACTTGTCTATGGCACTGAAGCCATCTTGCCTATTGAGGTCGAGCTACCCTCTTTACGGGTCTCTTTGCAAAACATCATCAGTGATGTAGACTATAGGGTCTCTCGCTTACAAGAACTGGAACTACTGGATGAACGAAGACAAATTGCTTTTAATCATCTCAAGGCTTACCAACAATGAATGAGTCGCAGCTACAATCACAAGGTCAAGCCTCGCACATTTGAGGTAGGTGATTTGGTTCTCAGAGAAAATCCCAAAAATCAGCAAGACAGAGAGAAGAAGGGCAAGTTTGAACCAAATTGGCTTGGTCCTTACATCATCACAACAGCATATGGATCTGGTGCATATCAGCTCTCAACTATAGAAGGTGAACCTTTGGAGGATCCTATCAATAGCATGCACCTTCGCAGGTTTTACACATAACTCTTCAGAGTATCCTAATTCAAAAATACAAAAAAATTCAAAAATTTCAAAAAATACAAAAAAATCATAAAAACAAAAAAAATCGTTACTTGGTGAAAACCTGGCAAACAGGCGCCTTGTGACACAAAAAACATTAAAAAATAAAAAAAAATAAAGAGAAATAATTTCGTCCAATGGTGAAAACCACTTCGGTGGCGCCCTGGACAAGTACCATGGTGAAAACTGGGTCACCAGCGCCATGTGTCGAGACATTGCTCCTCCCTCCTTCAGGATTCTCTTTCATCACTTCACTTTGCACACACTCACAACCTATTCGTTCATAATAAACTTACCCATTCCCATCATGGCTTGTTATTGATCTACCCAAGATTGGTTAGCCATTCATAATAAATCTCCCTTTTCACCCCTTTCCATCCATAATAAATCAGATCCTATCTGTGGCTAAGGCAAATCCTATGTCTAGTGATGGGTGTGGAACTGAGAACATCACATGTTTCAAGGAGTATAGTTTCTTCTAGCTTCCTTCAGTCTATCCGCACACAATCCGCAATAAAGCAACATTTGCATCGTAGATCCGCAATAAAGTTTCATCTTCTCCACAATAAAGTATCAGTTTCATGGATTTAGTCAGTTTCAGATGAGACACAGCAGCAACAATGGGCTTCAACAAATCAAATCTTTCAACAGACTCAGACAACATTATGGTTCCGTGTTATCTATCCTTTTTGTGAAAGTTAACATTGTGACCACAATCAAATACGAATTATACAAGTGACAAGAGACACTAAATTTGAGGACTATAGTGGATTTTGGTGTCAAGTCTTGGTTTTCTTTTGATTTCATCTTCTTTTGGTGACATGTCTTTTAGCTTTTCTAGGATGTCTCTGACTAGAGATTTTATCTCCAGGATGTCTTTGACTAGAAAGGTGAGGATGGGGTATCATCACCTATCTTTCTTTGCTGTCTGTGGATTGTCTTAGTAACGCTATGACTTGTCCAAGGATATGAGGACATTGTGAGTCTAGTGTGAACTGGGGCATTCCTTGTTTGTGACTGTCTTATCTCCATGAAAACAGGTACAATGACTTTCTGGGTCGAACATATGCCTCGATTGTCATAACCTACTTGCCATAATAAAGCTCAATGATGATAACACACAAGAAACTCTTTCACTTTTATATCTTCTATCTTTCATCCCCCTGTCTTGATTGACTTCCATCGTTCTTCTTGAGTCCGCATAGCCTGCTATCATATGACTGAGTATAATGACACACCAAAAACATTTGCATTTCATGTAGTTGCACCTGCATTACCACATATAAGCATTTCATACATAACATATAGATATCACAACTACATCACATCCTGCACACAACATCTATTAGCACAATTTACATTTGCATTATTATATTCATCTACATTTCATACATTCACATTTGCATCATGCATAAACATATAAAACATAAAAGAACAAAAACATTGCATTGCATCATGTACATATTTGCATCACATAAAACAAACATCACATAAGAACATCTCATCACATAGGTACACATGCATATAGCTGCTGCAAAGATGAATCATCTCATATATATATATAAAGTGTCATGATACAATGATGTCAAAAAAAAATCATATGGCTACAATCACCTGAAGGTGTCTACATCATCATACAAAAATGGTACAATACTGATACATAGGGAGCCCTCTACAGCTATGATGAACTCCCTCCCTCAGAGCCGCCTGGCCTCGATGGAATCTGAGCCCTTGAAGGACCCACCCCAGGATCATCCCTCCTGTCCCCTCTATCTGGTGGTGGTGGAGGACCCATAACTCCACCACTAGATGCTTGTCTCCTCCGGCTCCCTCCCGTAGCTGTCGCTATCCGCGATGGTCTATGGAAGCTCCTCGCCCATTGATCCGCTAGCACTGCACCATAATAGAGATCCTGCTAGTAGGCAATCTCCTCCCCGGCCCGCAGAACATAGACATATCTGGCTCCTGTGTCCTCTGCTGCCTACCTCCCAGCCCTCAGTGCTGTCTCAGCCTCTGTGTAGTGCTGAATGGCCTGGTCTCACTCCCACTCATTATCTTGGAGCCACCTCCTGAGCCTATCCCTCTCCCTCTCTAGCTCCTAGATCTCATCTGCCTGTCCCTAGCAGATCTCCCTCAGCTCCCTATGGCTCTACCTGTGGCTCCCCCTGTACGGGTGCCTGCCCCTGTGCATGTGACTGTACTGGTACCTGTACTGGTGCCTATATTGGTACCTATCCCTATATCTATCCCTGTACCTATCCCTGTACCTGCACCTGTCTGGGACCCTGTGCTGCTGACACTTGTAGCGACAATCCACCGCGACCCCTCACCACCCGAGCTTGCCTATCCTGTCCACCCTCCCTCTGCGGTGCAACCCTCCTCTCTCCAACTACTCCCCTCCTCCTCCATCGGCCTCTGCCACCATCAACTCCATCATCATCATCATCCCCACCACCATCTCCATCTAATAGCTCTCCCGGATCTGTCAAGCGTGGGAATGGATGCTCGGCCCAGTATGCTGTGTACTCGGCATCCATGTCGGCATCCTCAATCTCTGGCCACATGTCCCAGGGTAGGGGCATCATCTCTACCAGCTACGTAACAACCTGATCATATGATAATAGGGGCCCAAACTACGCCTGATCTCTCACAGTCCGTGCATACATGCCTGAACCCCGAGGCATCCGCTGAATCCTGCCAAACTGTCTACCAACCCTGTCCACTAGCTGCCTCTCCAGCACATAGGGCATCCACCCAATCAGATACCTACTCTAGAAGGTGTAGGGCAGCTCTACTGCATCATCCTCCCACTACTCACATCCCAGGTATGGCCTCCATATGACCATGTCAATATCATCAATCACCCGTCGCTAATGCTCCAACTTGCCAATCCGTGGTTGGGATGTGATCATGTCATACAAGTGAACAAAACTACGTCCGTGACCTCTGCCTCTGAAGTGTATTGGTCTCATCATTGGAAGATGCTCATAATCGCACACCTACAACAATGTCACCCCGTAGCCCAATCCCACTGACCTGTGGTACACAAACTGATGCAACTCATAGTAGAGGTGTGCCAGCACACACGGTCCCCAAGCATATCTGGTGTGCTGTGTCACCAGTGTCTCCAGTGCACCTCCCCAGCCTACAACCAACCCCCGTGTTGCCCTATCCAGACACAGGAACCCACTGATCGCTCCTCCTATCACTGCTGGCAGCGCTAACCCTGTAGCTGTCATAGTATCCCAAGCCACATGTCCTGCCCTCATCTCCAGTCCTGGGTCCCGGAACACTCGTCTCAGGGCCTCCCTGTGTCCATCTCGATCGTACGGAATCAGCTCCCCATCGATAGGTATCCTCAAAATCCTATATACATCCTCAAGGGTGACTGTCATCTCCCCCATCGACAAATGAAATGTACATGTCTCGGAGTGCCATCTCTCTGCTAGCGCAGTCAATAGTCCCATGTTCACCTGAAATTCAGGCACATACAACACATGTCTCAATCCCATAGCCTCGATCGCAGCTCGATCCTCGGCTATCAGCTCAGGTCGCAACCTCTGAGTCGATGGGAATCTCTCCCGTGACTCCAACATAGGCAAATACTCCTGCAGTCAAGCAAATCAATCATGTCAGTCATCGTGGCATTCACTGTTCATCACAAAATGCTACTTTTTTTTTGTGTGCATATGACATTCTATCCTAGTGACACTCACTGTTCATCACAAAGTGTTGCTGATTATCCTAGTTGTACTCCCTGTTCATCACAAAGTACTATGAGTGTTGCACTCTCTGTTCATCACAAAGTGCTGCTCACATTTGCACTCCCTGTTCATCACAAAGTGCTGCTCATATTTTAGTACTCCCTGTTCATCACAAAGTACTATATCTTGGTACTCACTGTTCATCACACAGTGCCTTGATCTATTCTAGTCTTCCCTAGAGGACCTGCTTGAGTGTATCCTCTCAGCAACTTATCCAATCGACAGCGTATGTTCATCACAGAACTGCTGATTTGACCTAGAAGACACAAATTCACATTTTTTTGGACACAAATGCGCTTTCCTGACATAAACGCGCTTGAAGACTACACAAACGCACCTGAAAAACATAGATGTGCCTATGCTCTGCATAGACGCGCCTGGGCAACATAGACATGCCTTCTTGGCATAGACATGCCTACACATCACAAACGCGACCGCATTTGGCACAGACGCGGTTTCCATCACAGACGCGCCTGGTACAAACACAGATGCGCCTCTCAAGCATAGACATGCCTGGCACCAACATAGACGCACCTAGATGTTTTTGGATATTTTTTGGACCCTATTCTAAGCGCATTTATTGCCCTATCTACCATGCATTAATGACAACAATAAATGCAACAAAGTACGAGGAGGTTTGGTGGTACTTACCAGCTCTCCTGCCTCTATTGGCCTCTGAAATTGGCGAACGCGGTCGAATCTATGAACGAAGGCCATCGCTGCTGACTGCTGCCGCTCTTTTCTCTCTCTGCACTCTGCTCTCGTGGACGTGTAGATGACAATGAGGATGGATTTCCCCTGTGGTCTATCTTATAGACTACCCTAGCCCTAGCCCTCGTCTCCCGAGTCAGTCTTCTTTATCCCGTGACTTTGTCACTTTATCCGGTTAGTCCATTCTAGCCTTTCTTTCTTATCAAGAGATTGTCTGTGATCTTTCCAGACATTTTCATCCAATCTCTCGAGGGGGCATATCATTCCCATCTTGAGGAAACTTTGTATCAGTTCATATTATCTTCTTTGAAACAACGCAACAAGCTGCATTGTCTCAAAGAGGGGCAAAATGTAGACACCTAAAATTGTCATGTCTAATTAAATAAATATTTTATTTATTTAATTACTTTAGCCTAATTCTTCTATTAATTAAATAAATCCTTATTTATTTAATTAATTCATTTATCCTCTTCTAAGCCTTATTTCTCATTTAAATAGATACATTTATTTATTTAAATTATCCTTTTCTTAAATTAAATAAATATTTTATTTATTTAATTATCCCACTTCTTCTATTAATTAAATAAATCTTTATTTATTTAATTAATTCATTAACCTTTTTTACCCATGACACATGTCATTCATCTCTTAATTCATACACTACCTACCCCTTTCATTATTTTATTATTTCTTTTACCTACCCTCTAATCATAGCCGACCACCTTTTACACCTCTCAATCTTATCCCTCCATTTCTTATAGTGTCTTCTATATAAGGAGATGCTTCCTTCATTATCAAACCCTAATGACCTAACTACTTGATCAATTGACTACTTGGCATATACGATCCTACTTGCAACCACATTCCATTCTTTGTTGAGCTCTTATGCACATAAAATCTGAGAGCAAATATATCAAGGAAGATCAATGGAGATAGGAAGAATGGAGATCCAAACCCTATTGGACATGTGATGGTATAATATTTGTGATTTCATTTGATTTGCATTGTCTTAGGTAATCTTCATATGTTATGGTGGATCTTTGTTGCTATTAGGCTAGGGTTTTGTGGTTGAATTCATTTAGCCTTTCAATATTGTTATTATTGTTATCCATTTTCACCATATACACATACAAATGTACATACAAATATTAAGATATCGGCTAATACAGAGAGTGAAAATGTTAATGATGTACATGATACAAATTTTGAGGATAACAGTTCTCTGGATATAAATGTACAGGTTGAGGTTAGAGTTCCTTCAGAGGAACCGACAATTACAAAGATTGCACCAAGTGGTGAAGCCACTGGTGCAAGTGAGAAATATATAAAGGATAAATCATCAAAGGAGAAGAAAGGGGAAATCGACAGAGAACTGGTAGTTGGTCAATCATTGTTGTCAATTGACACCTCACAGGTTGAAAAGAAAAACATAACAGAGATGAGTCCTACTAAACTCATGATGATGGTAGCACAAAAACTAATGATAGGTGGCAACTTATATCTAGAGTGTGTGTGGGATCTTGTATCATCTCGTAGCATGGGGGGTGGTTCCTTTGGTTCCACATGATCAGGTGGTTGGTGCCTTTCTTCCATTGGGATGGTTTTCTTGGATGTCTTGTGTGGATGTGGATCTCTTATCTCTTCAAACCATTGATGGATATTCATAGCAGATTATTGTACATGATTCATTTGACATGTATATGTAATTGTATTTGAGAACTATGATCATTATTGTAAAAGACATTGTATTCATGTACCTAGTAGATGTTATTAGGGAAAATGATGTATCATGTGTATTTTGAGAATGATTAATATTAAGAATAATGGATATTGGATATATGGATGTGTTCTTGGTGCTATGATTGTGATGATGTAATTAGTCCATATTGCTATGGTTAATAATGCAGTAATTGGTATTGAAATATTTGTTTGATGTTAAAAGAAATGAATGGTTGGGATTAGGAACATTTGGTATTGGTGCTTAAAATGAACCTTATGGATGGTTGAGTATTCATAAATGGATGTAATCATTCTAGGATTAAGTAATGGAGCATATGTAATTGTGTGAAGGAATTATTAAGAGCAAGTTAGATTGCATTTGGTAATAGAAGTAGAATGTTATCATGTTTAGGATTTGTTAAGTGTGTAGTTTAGTAGTGGAGTTGAGATACCCTAGGGAAGATAGATGTTATTGATGTAGTTGTGTTTAATTCTTCTTGCGCATCTTAATGGTGTTCAAGTTCATATTGATTTAATACTACTAAGATAATGAATGTTAAGTCATATGAGAAGTTATTGTATTGGATGCATGTGTAGATGTTTAAAAAAAAAATTGTTCTCTATTTTGCATGATAGTTAGTGTATTTCTCTAGGGTGTTTTTGCAGCCATTACAATACCCCCCTAAGGAGAGATTACTCATAAGAGATGTAATGTTTCAAGAAAGAAAGGACATTAAAATATGAAAAATACAACCCCTAAAGGAAATAGTGAAACCTTAGATTGAGAGAAAAGATTGGATAATATGCTTGCCTCCCAAGAATAGAGGAAAGAATGAACTATATTGCTACTCCAAGATATTGTAACTGAAATAAAATCACCTATTATAACAAAGAACCCCCAATTAAGTTAACTACTAGTTTCATAGGGTGAGGAGCAACATGGAGGTGAATGGAGTGCTAATACACTACCTCTTCACCAAGAAAGAGTGCAAGATCAGTTGTAAGAGCTATGCAAGCTCTATCATATTGGTCTTGTGATGTAGAGGAATTTAGAGGGTTAAAAAACAACAAGGTTGTGGTTAAAAACTTCCAACTTCTGGTTACACACTAAGTTACTCAACCCAAGGTTCTCAACTTTGGACTAGGTCTCACAATGTGGCAACTTGAGACAACACCCCACAAGACACTTGCAAGGTTAGGGGCAGGAATCCCATAATTTCCACAAACTCAAATGGTCTCAAACCAACCAAATTCACCTTTGGAACAAGCCCTTTTAGATTATTCCACACCATTGGTTTTCTAAGGGTGACTAGGTTCTAGTAGCCCTGCTTAAAAAGTTTTTTGGCCATATCTTTTAACACACTGACCTTGGGCACAAAACAAGACCACTTCTAGATACTCTTCTTGAATTTATCAAACATATATCAAAGTTAGGATATGGTGTTTTGGACCACAATGTCCAAAAATTGATTGTTATAGTCCTCCAAGAGCCCTACTAGGTCTCAGATTGCACTAGAGGTACCCCTTGGATACACTACCAACTTTCACACCCAACATGGAATGTAAGGACATACCAAATATTAAATGATTTAATAGGTTTTAAGGTCTCATTTCTTTTTTTGGTACTGAAACTCCAAGTGCTTACTCAAACCCTGTCCAACCAGCTTAACACATGAAGATGTTAAGCCCTCAAGCACTCAAATATCCATCCAAACTCATCCTTTTCAAAACTTGATGAAAATTCATTTGTAACACTACCACACCAACCATTCCAAAAATTATTGAGTTAAGATATTGATGGAATGGTCAGCTCTACATTATTCTTTGACAAAACCCCAAAACCAAGGGTTTCAAACTAGTTTTAGAAAATCCGATTGTAGAATGGTCAAAACTCAATGAAATCAAGAAAAACTAGTTTGAAATGAAAGGTTACTCAGATACCTTTCCAACAAATCCACTTTCATGTGCTATAAAATTCAAACATGAAAGATGTGAAGGAAAGTGCAGCACTTTAGCAGAAAATTGCAAAGCAATTGTCTTCAATCTTCATTCAAAACTTGAGTTCTCCGTACAAAATTGCCAACCAACCCCTCCTCAAAACTTGAGGGGTATATTTAAACTCAAAAACCAATGGCTATAACCATATTTTGAATTTTTTAGCCATTGGAACCACTTTTTGTGATTAAGTTGCTTGACAACTTTGAAAAGTTGTCAGCAACTTTTACAATTTTGCTGATTTTGTACAATTGACTCAAATAACCTCCAAAAACCTTGAAAACATGTCAAATGGGACATAAGAAAATCAAATACATTATTTCCACTCCCATACCACACAATGGGAGGCGTTGACCAACTTTGACCAATGTGGTCCTAATTGAGTACATGCAAGCAATTGGCATCAAGGCCTTACAAAGTGACTTCAAAAAGACTTAAAATATTTCAAGATGGTCCTTAAGACCTTATTACATCTCAAATGAACAAAAAAACATGAAAAGAAATGGAAAACACTTGATAGGCCCCTTGGACCCATAGGTGGCCCTACACCATCTTCAACTAATGTTTTAAATGCTTTACATTTTCCTGAAGAATGAGAATAACTAGGATAAAAAAGACAATGTGCATCACCTTCCTTATGATTATAATTGTAATTAAGTCCAATGAAAGGAAAGACAACATTTTAATTATATTTCAATCTCCAAAAGATTATAGTAGCTAATCTCTCTTGGTCATTAATAGGAATAGGTATTGTCTCTTGAGATGTAGGACAAGGGTCACTAGAAAGAGGAGGATTGTCATCTATGATTTTAATAGTTCCATCATCAACTATTTCTTGCATACTTTTTTGAAAATCTAGACAATCATTAGTATGATAGTCATGAGTTTGATGATATGAACAAAAAGGAGTGTTTGAGGAAGAAGTACCTTTAGATGGACGATAGGTTCTATGTCTTGCAAGATACTCCTTAAAATTTTGAACTTTAAGAAGTTCATCGATAGGTGAGTGATGAGGATGTCCTAGACCTTCGATACTAGCTTGTGTAGGAGGGTTTATAGGGAATTTGATTCCTTGTTCAAATTTTCCAAGTCCTTGTCCTCTATAACCTTGTTTTGATATTGTATTATAGCCACTCCTATAGGAGCTTATTAATTGAGAAGAAGGAATATTATAATCAATTTCTTTAAATTTTGTAGTGTAAGTATACCTAGAAGGAACAAAGGGAGAAGTAGATGAAGATGGAATATCCTTGGTAGGACAATTCTCCTTTCTATCATCATGCATATCCTCTTTGTGTCATATCTCGACTTTTAATTTGTAAAATATAATATTTAGTGGTAAATGTGAATAATTATTTGATGTGATTTAATTATGCATAGATGCAATGATGATGCAATATATGTAATTTTGTTTTGTTATGACTTATGGATTAAGCTACTAATGATAAATCAAGTGCAAGTGTTTGTAGGTAATGTCGAAGGCAAGAACATAGTTGAGGTAGATGTGTCTATCTTCTTGGTTGTAAGTGGTATGAGGGAATCAACACACACACCGCATAGTCATTCATATAATTGCATTGAGTTTTGATATTGTTGCATGATCTATGAAGTCAAAAAATAAAAATAAAATTGATTAACTTAATGGTTATGATAGTTTAATATATTGTTTTAATTTTAAATGTGGCATTTACATATTAGTGGTTAATAAATACTTGTATTATTTGAAAAACATATTATTTATCTAATTAGAAATGATAAGATAATTATATAGTTATAAGTATATAAAATATACATATTTATCAATATACATAGTATATAAAATATACATAGTTATAAGTATATATAAAAAAGTTTAGCAATGGGTGCTAAACTGTTTTGGGAAATTTGTAGCGTTGGGAAGCAAAAATGGGCAAGGCTTCTGAAACATAAATATCTGGACTCCCTGGAGCCTAAAAGGATTCTGACTATCAACAATCCTCCTAGAGGCTCGGCTATCTGGAATTTCATTATGGACAGCAGGGATATCATAAGTGATCAAGTTACCTGGGATGTCAGGAATGGCAGGGATGCCTCCTTTTGGTTTGATTCTTAGTCTGGTGAAGATGCCCTATGTCACAACCTTTCTCTGTAACCTATTATGGTAGAAACCTGTCGCCTTTGGGGGCACAATATCTGTGATTATGGTTATCCGATCCAAGAAAATGGTATTGCTAAATGGAAATGGAACTCTGTGGATCAGTTGAACTTGGATAAGCTTTAGAAGGACTTGTTAACTGACATTCTCAACAAAAGGATTATTTTCCCTTCCCCTGATAAGGACATTATTATGTGGTGTGGTTCCTTTGATGGTAAATACAAAGTATGTTTTGGTTACAAACTAAAAGAAGCGGCTATTGATAAAAAAAGACTAGCCCTTTAATCTTTTTTGGCATCAACACCTCCTTCCCAAAGCAGCCTCCTTTGCCTGGTTGGCTTGTTAGAGAAAAATATTAACTCAAGAAAGACTCCGGTCAATGGGTATCAATGGACCCAATAAATGTACCTTATGTCTAGAATAGGAAGAGACTGCGGATCATCTTCTTCTCCACTACAAATTCTCCAGTCACTGCTGGTGGCATTTTATGGGAAAACTGAGAATCTTTGGCCCCTTCCCAGCAGGGCTGGATAAGTGGTTTTTTCAATGGCCTAAACCAACAGGTAAGGCTATTTTTGCTGATTTTCTTTTTATCCTCCCATCACTTCTGATTTGGGAAATTTTGAAAGAAAGGAACCATAGAATCTTCCAGGGTAAAGAAATGAGCCTATTGTCTATTTGTGGGAAAATTGAGAACCACCTAACTGAGCTCCTGAATGAGGCCACCCAATCCAAAATATTAAAGAAAAATTTGTTCATGGATTAGGATTGTAACATTAAGTTGGTTCTTCCAAACCTACTCATCCCACCGATCTTCGGACTGGGCACCCTGGTGGATCAGACCAATCCAAGAGTGGGGGTGAAATGGGATGCGCCAGAGGATGGGTGGAGCAAGGTAAACTTTGATGGTCCTTCTGCAAGAAATCTGAGTCAAAGTGGTATTGGTTGTATTCTAAGGGACTCTGATGGTCTCTGTATAAAAGAAATCGCTGAAAAGATTGGTGTGGCTACTAATAATGAAGCAGAATTCAGAGCGGCTTTAAGAGGTTTTTAGTTAGGGGAGGAGCTAGGGGTGTAGAGAATTCATTTGGAGGGAGACTCATTAAATGTTATTAATGCGTTCCACTGTAATAGCATCCCTAGTTGGTGCCTTAACTAGTGGCTTCAACCGATCCTGGCGCTGCTAGTTACCTTTGATGAATTTTGGGTTAGCCACATCTACAGGGAAGGTAATGGTGAAGCTGATAGACTTTCTAAATTAGCTATAGCCATGGGTGACCCCACCTGAATATCCACTGATGATGATTTTCTGTTGGGCCGGTTGGTGATGTGGCATTGGTTCCATTGATTGACATGCTATCCTCACTTTCCATTTGAGGGGGACGCTCTCCGGTTGGGTTTATTGATGGTTGCGCGCTCTCCAGTTCTTTTCACAACTTCTGGTTGTGGAGCAAAATGGTGCTTTTCTCCACAGTAGCCGCTTTACCCCCTCTCCACTTTATGGTCATGGTTTTCAGTGGAGAGATCGATCGTTTGCCCTATTAACTTGTTAAGGTTTCTTCTTACCAATGAGATGTGATGCATTGTCGACATCATTGATTAGGGCCAGTTTTTGGCCTCGTGGCAATTAAATGTAAGTGTACTTTATTAATATCTAGTTACGACTAGATCCTCTCAAGATTTTTTTATGATCACTTGATGCTTAAAGTTGGTCAACACCAAGTTGAGGAGCTTTGGCGTATATGGTATTGGATATTGGTAGCTCACGCGTGTGGGTATTTATTGGGTATGAATTTCTTGCAAGGTGTCATATTCTCTAGTTTGATGCTGCACTATTTAACAATGGTAAACCCTTGCTTTCCATCAAACAATTGCTTTCCTTTCTTGGCGACTCACTATGGAGACCCCAATCCTCCTTGAAGCTACTTGTCACCAGATGGCTTTCCTAGGCGAAATCATGGATAAACGTCTGCAAGAGGTCCTCTACTCTCAGTATCCTCTTATTCTCCACAGCCTTAAGAGGATTCTAGGAAAGGAATTCCTTATGGCTTACCATAGGTACAGAGCCAATACCGATATCCCAACTTTTTTTCTTGCAATGACAATTTACATGGGGACTAGTAAGCAGAAAGCAAAACTGTTAACACAAATGATGTTTAAGCATCCCCTATTGGGGGAAATAGATGCTGTATTGGACAATATTGATGCCAATCTTATAATTTCACTTCCCCAAAACTACTATATGTCACTAAGCAACAGAGCGGAGGTGAAGAAGCTTGTGATTGTTAATTCTCTGGATTTCAAGTCTCTCCAAGCAACCTGGCCTGCCATCTCCAGGAACATTGATTTCCTGCTTAAAGCGACTGGCATACAAAGCGGTTTCATGTTGGAATGGAGGGCAAAATTTCTTTGTGATGAAGATCTTATGGGTACTGGTGACTTTGGGATTTTGGAGAATGGAGATCTGGTGGATGGAAATGATTGGGGGTTTGGGTTGGGCGAAGAGTGGTTCCCAAACGACTACTGACTCCCAAAGGAGAAGGTAGATTCAGCGGCTCATTTGAACTATGGCATAGAATGTCCCATTGTCCTGGATGTAGCTAATGCACTTGTGGATGATGCTTCTGAAGATTCTCTTTGACTTCAGTTGTCATTAGGCCCTCTGGTCTCTCTATTTTTTGAGTTTGTCTGCTTTTGTCTTAAAAATTTTGTATTTGTAAGAGGGTTGGTTTATGTTTGTACCCCTTCAAGGCTGATCTTTCTTATCTTGGGACTAGACCTAAGGTAGGGGGTTTTCTTCCTGATTCTTTCCCCCTACTGCTCTTTTTGAATCGGGCCTTGTATTCTCTTTTTTGTTTAATACAAGGGTGTTGCCCCTCTGCAGCTATTTACTTATTAAAATATATATATATATATATATATATATATATATATATATATATATATATATATATATATATATATATATCTTCATATAGATAAATATATTATTTTATTAATAATATAAAAAAAATACATATTTCATTTAAATTTCTTTCAATAATATAATTATTAAATTTACAAATTAAATAATCATTATTTTAAACATTTTATAAATACTTTTGTATAAAAAAAAACTGAAATAATCATCATATTTAATTATATTAAATAAATCAAAATAATGATCATATTTTAATTATATTAAAAAAATAAACTAAAATACTCCTCATACTTAAATAAATTATATTAAATAAACTTAAATTAAAAGGAAGAATTTTATATTCATATAGATAAATATATTATTTTATTACTAATATAAAAAAATACACATTTCATTTAATTTTTTTCAATAATATAATTATTAAATTTACAAATTAAATAATCATTATTTTAAACATTTTATAAATACTTTTGTATAAAAAAAAACTGAAATAATCATCAGATTTTATTATATTAAACAAATCAAAATAATCATCATATTTTAATTATATTAAAAAAATAAACTAGAATACTCCTCATACTTAAATAAATTATATTAAATAAACTTAAATTAAAAGGAAGAATTTTATCTTCATATAGATAAATATGTTATTTTATTACTAATATAAAAAAATACATATTTCATTTAATTTTTTTTCAATAATATAATTATTAAATTTACAAATTAAATAATCATTATTTTAAACATTTTATAAATACTTTTGTATAAAAAAAAACTAAAATAATCATCAGATTTTATTATATTAAATAAATCAAAATAATCATCATATTTTAATTATATTTAAAAAAATAAACTAAAATACTCCTCATACTTAAATAAATTATATTAAATAAACTTAAATTAAAAGGAAGAATTTTATCTTCATATAGATAAATATATTATTTTATTACTAAAGGTAAGTCTAAGGAAGTAAAAATCCTACGTGGGGCTCATAAGAAGCAAAATTCAGTTTAAAGAAAAAAAAGAGAATTTAGATAAGAGAATGGTTAAAAAACATGAAGAGTTTCTTCTGAAGGGAAAATATTATAGGATGATATATATTTGGGAAATAAAAGGATAATTTTATATAGAGAATAGATTGAGGATTATTTTGAAGGAGTCGTTTTGTAGTTTCAATTTATCAACAATAGAAGAATCCATTCATTTTATCATTAAGATTTTATTGACAAGGTAGTTTCTATTATTTAAGTTCATCTATGAAACCAAAACTCACTTTTATTGCTAGAAACATTGAATTTGAAAATTTATTACTTTTGTTATTGTTTTAACTATGTGAACATAAAATACATTCATAATTGTGTGTAGATGATTGTATACTTTACATGCAATTACGAATGTAACATAGGAAGACATGATATAAAAAATAAAACAAAATATTTGTTGATTGTCAGATTATATTGACTAAACGAACTCAAATCAGATTAGATAAATAAATTTATCCAAAATACTCTCTCTCTCTCTCTCTCTCTCTCTCTCTCTCTCTCTCTCTCTCTCTCTCTCTCTCTCTCTCTCTCTCTCTCTCTCTCTCTCTCTCTCTCTCTCTCTCTCTCTCTCTCTCTCCATACATACATACATACATATTGTGTGTGTGTAGTGCCCCTCCCTGATCCATACTTTGTGATTGGATGTGTAAGATATTTATGAGTTGTTTGTGCTCTTGATATTCCTTATGTCTCTCTCTCTCTCTCTCTCTCTCTCTCTCTCTCTCTCTCTCTCTCTCTCTCTCTCTCTCTCTCTCTCTCTCTCTCTCTCTCTCTCTCTCTCTCTCCATACATACATACATACATATTGTGTGTGTGTAGTGCCCCTCCCTGATCCATACTTTGTGATTGGATGTGTAAGATATTTATGAGTTGTTTGTGCTCTTGATATTCCTTATGTCTTGTTGATACTCTCTTTAACATTAGTAGATTCAATTATGATTACTTTGATAATGTTAATATAATTGATATTGAAATTGTTTCTTTAATGCCAATCAAACCCTTAATCAATAATGTTAATAGTAATCTGAACCAACAAGTGCCAAGGTTTTACACCTTTTAGTTGTTTTGTCCTAGGTGTCTTCTGGGAGTTCCAAAGGTTGAGTTTTGATTTTAAGTCCTATTTGTCAATAATATCATGTTCGTACTTTTTGTATGGGCTTGATTGATGGATGTCTATGGTGGCTTATTAGTCTCTTGGTGTTATATCATTGTTTTCCTTATGGGATTGAGTCCTATTGTGCTCTTTGATGGAAGATATTGTATTTGATGCTTTATGGATGTAATAATGTTTCAGATCTTTGTTATGAGACTTAATGGAATCATATTATGTTTTTCATTTGTTGATGATTCATGTTTCCATCTTATGCTTTTAATTGGGATAGGTAGGCATAGTGTCATAAGGGAGAGTGGCTCTCCATGGGGGTCAGGATCCTAAGTGATTGCCAGGATAACCCATTGGAAGCGTTGTTTTAATAAGCAATAACCTTAATTAATCGAAATAGGGGGTTGGGTCACATTTCACATTAATCAAGACAATGGCAATTCCCCACTCATGGCATGGAGTGCTTGTATAGGCTCAAGATGAGATTGGGAAGGCTTGGAATGGCAAAGATCAAATGCCTTATCTCCACGAAAGGTATGTTGGTTCCACATGAGCCCTGGATGGGGGTCGGGAGTCGACAGAGACTACCAGGATATCCTAGGATGAGGGCTAGGGTCTATGGAGACTTACCAAGATAACCCATGTCGAGCTATGTGATGACACTCTTCCCTTGTGAGCATTAGTGTCCTACTCTTATGTTGTATTTGTAAGTCCTCTGGAGTTGTCCTTGTTATGTGGCTCATTTTTGTGTACTTTGTTTGTTTGTCTTTACCTTGTGGAGGTAAGTAGTGACCTTATGTTTTTTTGTCCCCTTCTTGTGTGAATTTGGGTCATATGTCTATCTCCTAGCACAGGGGGTGGTCCTTCGAGGTCCACATGGTTGGGTGGTAGTTGCCTTCTTCCATCGAGTATTTTGGACCTATTCATTGTGTGTATTGTTTTGCTTTTTACTCCATTTTCTTCCCTTGGATATGGTTCACTTTATGGATCAAAGATATTTTCATGTATTCATTATATTATTGTATGTTATCAATTGTAATTGTAATATTGGACATGCCTACTAGGTGGATGGTGTAAACAATGATGTAATTGTGATGTTATTTAAGTGAAATTATCTTGTAGGATTTATGATAGAAATTTGAAATTATGATAGTATGTAGTTTGGATTAATTATATGTTAGTCATTTATCATTTTAAGAATTGTAGAAACATTTGGATTTGGGTCTTAAAATGAATCTAATCTTAAAGGTTAAATGAATGCAGTTGGTTTCTCATTTTAGTGATAATTCAATGCAAGTTAATCTTTTAGTTTATGTTAGCTTCTCTTTAATGTTTATTTCTTAATGAATGGTTAAATTGATAATTATGATTAGATATGGATTCCTTCATGTTTTGTGAGTTGTTAGGTAACATTATTAAGGAACCTTGGAGGATAGTTTTACTATTATTTCTTCTGCTTGTGCATATGAGTTCATAATATTATCTTTAATAGAGTGTTGCATTAAATTTCTCATTAAGACATTTTAATAAAATAAATATTTCTCTTCTTAGTTGAGTTAGTCAGGTTAAATCCTTTGGGGTTTATTGGTGGGATGTTACATATGTTATTAGAGCCCGTATTGAAAATACTAGGATCTATGGTTAAGGTTGTGCCCTTAGACTTGTATGGTGTGTTATAGTCTTTTCATCATGTGCTTGTCCTTCTAGAATTATGTTTGGAATAAATTATTAGGACCTTGGAGGTTTTAGATGTTTTGTGCTCTCTCTTTCGCTCATTCTTTCTAAGAATCATAATTGTCTGTATCATGTGTATTCATTTCTTCTTCTTGCCTCCTTGATGCTAGAAATTGTTATATGATGTTATGTGCTCTTGGTTTTCCTTTTAATTTCTAGTATTGAATCAAACACTAAAGGTGGTTTAGGTATATTCTTGCTCTTGTTATAGAGGAAATTGTATATGTCTCCTTGTTTGATCCTCTGATACTATGACTAGCTTGTTACATTGGAATAATGTATTATTTTTTTTATGAACCATAAAATGACATTCATGTGCCTACATAGGAATTTGACTTAGTATACATTATGAGAACTTACATGGAAGGCATCTATGTGCATTTACACCTTGGGAGGAGATGCAAGTATATATGTTGTCCTAACACAGTTAAATCTAGATAATTTGGAGCAGCCCATAGCTTTTTCCAGTGAAGGCCTAAAGGACTATGAACTCGGGTACAACTATGTGGAAAAACAATTCATCATAGTTGTGAGAGCACTAAAAAAAGTTCAGATGCATGCTCTCAAACAATAGGATTCAACTCCTAGTTCCACATGCCGGTGTTAAGGACTTCCTTCTCAACAAGGATATAGGTGAGAAAAGAGCTGGATGGATCACTAAGGTCATGGAGTATGACCTTGACATCAAAATTAGTAGGTTGGTGAGGGGGAGAGGACTCTATGAGCAGTTCAATTCATCTTTTGGGAAGGAGTCAGAGACCTCCTTCTTGCTGCAGGAAGAAGAACAGGTTGATAACTAGGGAGATGCAAAAACAAGTTGGTTGGAAGTTATGTCTTCCTTCCTAAGGGATGGGAGCTATTCTCATCACTTTGATAGAATGAAGAGAAGGCATCTTAGATTGCAATCCATCCCCTATGCCTTAGTGGATGGTATATTATTAAAAAAAAGTCAGGATGGTGTCTTGTTGAGGTGCATCCATGGAGATTAGACCAACAGGCTGTTAGAGGAATTTCATAATGGGCCCTCTGGTGGCCATTTCTCAGTGAAAACTACAACTATGAAGATCGTGAGAGCAAGCTATTACTAACCTTCTCTATTCAATGATACTCATAAATGGGTTAGATAGTGCAAAGAATGTACACTTTTTGCAGGTAAGTAGAGATTAGCAGCTCTACCCCTTCATCCCATCTTTGTTGATCAACCTTTTGTACAATGGGGGCTTGATTTCATTGGCCTTATCAATCCAATGTCAAGTGTAGGCCACAAGTGGATTTTGCCTGCCATAGACTATTTCACAAGGTGGACAGAGGCTGTTGCTTTGAAGGATGCAACTGAGAATTCAATGGTTCAATTCCTTGAGGAGATTGCAACTAGATTTGGAGCCCCTTCCACAATTATATCAAATAATGCTAAGGCCTTTGTGGGATCTCAGATCAGTCTATGGGCAATCCAACATGTCATGTTTCTAAAAAAATCATCAAATTATTATCCCCAAGGCAATGACTTAACTGATTCCTCTAACAAATTTCTAATTAGAATCATCAAGAGGACTCTTGAAGACAATCAGAGGTCATGTCACCTCAAGTTGGGAATAGCCCTTGGCTGATAGAATTACTCCCAAGAGGGCTTTGGGCAACTCACCCTTCATGCTAGTGTATGGGAGGGAAGCTAGGCTCCCCCTATCCCTTGAGTTGCCATCCCTAGACCTGTCACATCAGTTGGAGCTCCTAAAAAATGATGCCTTGTTAGTAAGGTATGATGAACTTACAGAGCTTGAAGAGGTCGAGGAGAAAGCCAAGAAGGCTTTAAATGTCCATCAGGGACAAGTAAAGAGGTATTTTGATAAGAGGTCCAATTTGAGGACCTTCCAGGTTGGAGACTTTGTCCTAAAATGGGATGTTGATAGAGAAAAACCTGGGAGGCACTCAAAATTTGATGCAATATGGAGTGGTCTCTATGTGATTATAGGCTACAAGGAGGTTAATTCTTTCAGGTAAGCCAGGTTGAATGGGGAAGATCTCTCCATTGCGATGAATGGGATTCACCTTAAAGCATGCACTTAAAGGGTTGTTGTTGCAGCCCCTTTTTGTAAATATTGTAATTTATGTTCTTCTGCTTTCCAACAAGTGTGCGCATACAGGCTATTCTTCAGAATGGAAAGGTTTGATTTTTGCAGAGGCAAAGATTTATCTTTTTTTCTTCAGGTTTTGACTCTGCACCCAATCCACTTCAACACTATTGATCAATGTTCCAAGCAGGATTGTCACCCCCTCTAAGTCGCCAAAATTTTTGATAATTTTTGTGCCAACCTTTGCAGGGATCAGTTCTAGGAATTCAATGTAACTAACATTTTTTTTTAGTCAATACCAATAACATGTCATGTTATCGGTCTCAACAAAGTTAGCTGCTTCTTCATAGTTTTGTAGAGTCATATAACATGAGGGTTATATGATGTGTCAATAACACAAGTGTTATTGAACCCATGCCTAATATGCTATATCAACAACTCATGTCAATAACATGTCGTGTTATTGATTGGGTCATGTTATTGACCGAATCAGTTTGTAGTGTGTTATTTGGCACTAAGGTGGGCCCTAGAAGACATCAAAGAACAACATGGATACAATGTGTTTTCTCTTATCCCAAGGGGTTGAGAGGGATACAATGTGATGTCGTGGGATAAGAAATAAAGCTAGACTTTTTCTTATCTCGTGGAGTTATAAAGACATCAATATGGTCGCACGAGATAACAATAAAAAGGGAGCAAAAGTAACAAACGCTTATCCCATGGGGTCAAGAAAAGACTCAACGAGGCTCGCTAGATAAGGGAACAAATAAATTCCTTATCCCACGCATTCCCATGGGATAAGGAAAACTCAAAGGACTCTTATCTTGAGATGTGGAGGAGAGGCTCAAAAAGGCTCGCAGAATAAGAAAGCGAGACATAAACAAAGGAAAGCTTATCCCGTGAGGTAAACAAAGACAACAAAGGGGCTCACGAGATAAGAAGACAAAGTAAATGCAAAGGGGATGGTTGTTCCCCCTTATCCCATGTGGTATGTAGAGTCATTTAGCGGTCAAACACAACCTATGAAGCATGGACCCGAGGTGCCATGTTAGACATTTATGGTTGTGGGATCTTCATAAAGGCCCAATCCGACAACCATATTTTAATCACTGATTGGGCCTACTAGATGCCTATGTGTAGAGATCTCGTGCATCCATCTTTGCATGAATCTCTTAGATCGATGACGGATGTTCAAAATCATAGTAGCCATTGGGTTTTGAAGGCTCTGCAGGCGGGTAGTTGTCAACCCAATGGTTGAGGACGTTTTGTGCTTAGTCAATGCTTGATTTTGGACCCGATCTCACTCCAACCACCGGATTTGAGCACCATAACTCCAGAGGTGACCCCTGTAGGCTGATTTCAGATGCCACCATGCCTTTTAGATGCAATACACAACCTTTTGTCCCTGCAAGTGTGTTTGGCCATGCTTTCACTGAGGGGTGGTTTTCGCTCTTCCAGAGGCAGAGGACGCCTTCAAAGGCCAAATTCAGCACGTTATCAGATCTATCAATCTGATCATCTTATCCTCTCTCATATTTTATAACCTAACCTAGGTAGGGTTAGGGTTTTCACCAAATGTTCAATCCAAAGTTATGCCTGAACTATAAAGGCAATTTTTATAGTTTTCTCAAGGATCTTCTTCCTTTTCATTTCAGTTGAATAATTATTTTCATGCTTTGTAAAAGTTGCCTTGCCTTTACATTAATATATTATGCTTAACTTTGCCACTTTTAGTTCTTACAACCTGTGTAACATTTTACCTCCTTGCATGAATGAATTCTGCTTTTATTTTCCTTAGTTGTAAGTGTTTGTGTTGAAACCTCTGTGGATGTTGACTATGAGCACTCAATTCCTCTCTTCATTTCATAGGATTCCAACCTTCGCTTGAACTTAGGTGGTCAATTAGGATAAGAATTTGTGCATACTCAAAGCAATTATATTGATGTTTTGTGTAGATATAGGCAAGAAGGTCAACATTCAATCTAGGTGCAAACCTTTTCCCTTTTCAAGCAATCCTTCTTTCCTTTTTCCCTCACAAAACTAGTAGTGCTAGAGTATTTGTGTTGGGTTGGTCCAACACATGCATTAGATTGGAAAGGAATCCGACCTTCTCTGGAGACTCAACCTCACTTCTACAAGTCCCACACTTGGGAGGTTGTTTCCATGTTTCACAAGGTTGGTAGTCAAGCTTGGTCACCAAGGGTGCAAATTGTGACAACAGTTTTTGGCACACTCGGTGGAACACAATTTCAACATATCTGCTAAGGATTCAGTGTTGCTCTTAGCAATCTAGCCTTTGGATGCAATCAATCAAGCACTTGGCGACTCTAAGGAACAAATTCAGACTCTTGATGAGGACCAACTACCACTTACATGCCTAGAATTAAAACTAGAGCATCTTCTAGAGGTAATTTCCAATACTTTAAACTTTCATATTCAAATTCTAGAAGAACTAGAGGTAGTATTTCATTCACCTAACACATTAAAATCAGGATAATTTGGAGTAGGTCATAAAATTTTTCAGTGAAGGCCTAAAGGACTATGAACTCGGGTACAACTATGTGAAAAAACAATTCATCATAGTTGTGAGAGCACTAAAAAAGTTCAGATGCATGCTCTCAAATAATAGGATTCAACTCCTAGTTCCACATGCTAGTGTTAAGGACTTCCTTCTCAACAAGGATATAGGTGAGAAAAGAGCTGTATGGATCACTAAGGCCATGGAGTATGACCTTGACATCAAAACTACTAGGTTAGTAAGGGGAAGAGGACTCTATGAGAAATTCAATTCATCTTTTGGGAAGGAGTCAGAGACCTCCCTCTTGCTATAGGAAGAAGAACAGGTTGATAACCAAGGAGATGCACAAATCTATTGGTTGGAAGTTATGTCTCCCTTCTTAAGGGATGGGAGCTATCCTCCTCACTTTGATAGAACTAAGAGAAGGCATCTTAGATTGCAGTCCATCCCCTATGCCTTAGTGGATTGTATATTATTCAAAAAAATTCTGGATGGTGTCTTGTATATTAGACCAATAGGCTGTTAGAGGAATTTCATAATGGGTCTTCTGGTAGCCATTGGTCTGAGAAAACTATAGCTATGAATATCATAAGAGCAGGCTATTATTGGCCTTTTGTATTCAAGGATGCTCACAAATGGGTTAGACAGTGCAAAGAATGTGCACTTTTTGCAGGTAAGCGGAGATTAGCAGCTCTATCCCTTCATCCTATCTATGTTGATCAACCATTTGTACAATGGGGGCTTGATTTAATTGGCCCTATCAATCCATTGTCAAGTGCAGGCCACAAGTGGATTTTGGTTGCCACAGACTATTTCACAAGGTGGACAAAGGTTGTTGCTTTGAAGGATGCAACTGAGAATTCAGTGGTTCAATTCCTTGAGGGTATTGCAACCAGATTTGGATCCCCTTCCACAATTATATCAGATAATGATAAGGCCTTTGTGGGATATCAAATCAGTCTATGGGCAGTCCAACATGATGTGTTTCTAAATACATCATCAAATTATTATCCCAAGGTCAATGGCTTAGCTGAGTCCTCTAACAAAAATCTCATTAGAATTATCAAGAGGACTCTTGAAGACAATCAGATGTCATGGCACCTCAAGTTGGGAACAACCCTATGGGTTGATAAAATTACTCCCAAGAGGGCTTTGGGAAAATCACCCTTCATGCTACTATATGGAAGGGAAGCTAGGCTCCCCCTGTCCCTTGAGTTTCTATCACTGGACCTGGAACATCAGTTGGAGCTCCTGGAAAATGATGCCTTGTCAATAAGGTATGCCAAACTTATAGAGATTGAAGAGGTTAGGGAGAAATCCAAGCAGGATTTAAATGTCCACCAGGGAAAAGTAAAGAGGTTTTTTTATAAGAGAGCCAAGTTGAGGATCTTCCAGGTCGAAGACTTTGTCCTAAAACGGAATGATGATAGAGAAAACCTAGGAGGTACTCAAAATTTTACTCAATATGGAGTGGTTCCTATGTGATTACAGACTACAAGGAGGCTAATACTTTTAGGTTGGACAAGTTGAATGGGGAATATCTCCCCATTGCAATGAATGGGATTCACCTTAAAGCGTGCGCTTAAAGGGTTGTTGTTGCAGCCCTTTTTTGTAAATATTGTAATTTATGTTCTTCTACTTTCCAACAAGTGCGTGCGCATGGGATATTCTTCAGAATGGCAAGGTTTGACTTTTGTAGGGGCAAAGATTTATCTTTTTTTCTTTAGGTTTTGACTCTACGCCCAATGGACTCTAGGGCTATTGATCAATGTGCCAAGCAGGCTTGTCACCCCCTCTGAGTCACCAGAAATGTTGGCAATTTTTTTGCCAACCTTTGCAAGGATTAGTTTTGAGAATTCAGTGTAACTAGCATTTTGTGTTAGTCAATAGAAATAACATGTCATTTATCAGTCTCAACAAAGTTAGATGCTTCTTCATAGTTTTGCAGATTCATATAACAACTGGGTTATATGATGTTTAAATAACACGAGTGTTATTAATCTCATGCCTAATATGATATATCAACAACTCATGTTAATAACATGTCATGTTATTGACCAGGTTGTGTTATTGGCCAACTCAGTTTGTAGTGTGCTATTTGACACCAAGGTGGGCCCCAGTCGTCATCAAAGAACAACATGGTGACAATGTGTTTTCTCTTATCTCGGGGGGTCGAGGGGGACACAATGTGATGCCGTGAGATAAGAAATAAAGCTAGGCTTTTTCTTATCCCGTAGAGTTATAAAGACATTAGTATGGTCATGTGGGATAAGAATAAAAATGGAGCAAAAGTAACAAATGGTTATCCCATGGGGTCAAGCAAAGATTGAATGAGGCTCGCGGAATAAGGGAATAAAGGATACAAGGGAACATATGAATTCCTTATCCCACGCATTCCCATGGGGTAAGGAAATAAGGAAAACTCAAAGGACTCTTATCCCATGATGTGGAGGAGATGCTTAGCAAGGCTCGCGAGATAATAAAGCAAGACAAAAACAAAAGAAGGCTTATCCCGCAAGGTAAACAAAGACAGCAAAGGGGCTCGCATGATAAGAAGATAAAGAAAATGCAAACGGGATGGTTGTTCCCCCTTATCCTGTGTGGTATGCAAGGTCATTTAGCGGTCAAACACAGTCTATGAAGCATGGACCTGGGGTGCCATGTCGAACATTTATGGTCGTGGGATCTTCATAAAGGCCCAATCTAACGACCATGTTTTAATCACCGATTGGGCCTGTTGGATGCCTATGTGGAGAGATCTTGCACGTCCACCTTTGCGCGAATCATTTTGACCGACAGTGGACATTCAAAATCACAATGGTTGTTCAACCCAACAATAAGAATAATAACTCTAGTTGAAGTCTCAACCTGAAGTTTGGACATTCACTTGGTAAAGTCACTATTCCTATAGCTAGTGTTCATTTGATTGTCAACCCAGGGACATAATACTTGAAATGGGTATGCACTATATATGCACTAAGTTCCTGCAACAACTACTCTGCATTACTGTAGCAACTAACATTATGCAAAAAAGATAAGCAAGAATTGAAACTATTGAAAGGCTATAGGAAAATTTCAGCATTAACATAAATTCATTCAAGCAATACTGGCTAGGCTCAATGTTGATAAACAAAAAATACTCTATTTTGGTTTGGCTGCAGGAACAGTCAATGGATCTGTTTCCAATGGCTGTAGGAACAGTCAATGCAAGAACGTCTACTATAGCTAAAGAAGAAAACTAATCTTAACAAAGGCATAGGAACACTCACCAAGTGGGTCCCCTTGGAAGAGTGATTCCAGGCTTCCCAAAAATAACTCTAAGTGCTCAGAATAACATATTTTTATTCATTGTTCTTCGGAAGTCATTACATGATTCAACATAAAAAGAAACTCAAAAACACTTGTAACTTTATTTTCAAAAATCCTTTTCTCTACTTTCTCTCTTTTCTATCTAACCTCTGAGAAGAGATGAAGAGCTTATTTTAAAAGAAAACATCTAATTTAAACAACATAGATCACGCCGAAGAGAAGAGGTGGATAACTAATTGAGAAAGGAGATAGCCGGAGTTAAGCTACAGAAAAAGCAAATCTAAACCAAACCACAGTCATAACATACTATGGTGGTATTTACAACACCAATGTCCACTTGAGTTAGACATCATTAGTATCGTGTGATTGCTTCTCCTATCATTCTTTACGCTCTTCAACATCTCTGTTGTTTGATCTTTCAGTCATCTCCTTGAATATCTCTTCCTGTAACTAGCGTGATAGGTGAGCTTCCACCGCAATATCATTTATTCCTTGCACTTCAAAAGAAATAATATAAAAGAACATACATACATATTTTAATTAATCAAGACATCTATTAATTTCACACATGATATTGCCTTAAACAATCTGCATAGCAACATGAATGAATAACATGGCTGTAGGAATAAATTGGAAAATACACAACATGTTTTAATAGGTTCAGGCTACCATCTGAAATACATATAGTAAACTTCCGATACATCTTACTATTATGTAAATCAAAATATGAAAAAATCTTAAGAGTTCTAAGGATAAAAATATGCCAATGTCTCAACTCATCATGCCCCCCAACTTTAAGGTCTTGTTGATCCTCCAGCAAAAGGAAAATTTCTTATTCTTGCACTAACTCTTAGGTCACCAATGGTTCCTTGACTTGTTCCTCCTGAAGCTAAATTCTAGTAAAACCCTTTCATCTTTTCCAACCTGGACCATCTGGCCTCTTCTGTAACTACTTCATAGGGCTTATCTATAGTCTTACATCCCAATAATGGCCACATAAGAATAGGAGGCTGAAAGATCAAAGGTACCAAGTTATTGGTTTTCACTCTGCCCAGTTGTATATATTCAGGGGCTCTTTGCATAGCTGCATGGAAATTTGGCAATGAATAAGGTTCTCCCTGTTTCAATTCTTGTAGCAAGTTATTCCAGTGCTGAGTTAAGCCATCAATTGTAGCTGCACTTTCAGTTTGAACTAACTGCTCATATGCTTGGAATATTTCTTCCCTCATCGACAACACTAGATTCCTAACATCTTGCCTTACCAGTAGCTTTTACCATTCATAATAAAGAACTCTTGGCTCTTTTGCTTCCTTCCTCAATGGCAATGGACAATCAAATTCAAAATCCTTGTGTGCTCTGGCTTGTGCCCCCATGCTGATCTCATTTTGAATCCATGACTTTAAAGATTTTATATGGATATCAATAATGTATAACAAAGGATTACACTCACTATCAGAAGCTACATCATAGTTATGCAAATAAAGTTCACACAACAAATTTTTCACAGCTGCTGGGGAAGTCCGGTAAGCATCATAAAATTCCTCAAAGGTTTCTAAAGAGGGGCTAAGGTCCCTAACAATGCGGTTCAATTTGAAATTTAAATACTGTTCCCTTAAATTTAGAGCATAAACTATTGGTGATGCCCTACATTGCATCAATTTGGGGACCATACTAGTGATTGTATCAACTTTAGCCTCTAATTCTTCAATTTTATTATCCCTCTTTTCAATTTCTCTTTCTTGTTTGTCAATAATCCCCTGTAATCTAGCCCTCTCTATTTCCCATTGCCTATAAAATGTTAACGCAATAGATAAAGTACTTATGGATGATGGAGGTCTAATAGCTGTTACCTTAGGCCATGGAATCTCTTCAACAGGTTCCTCAAGCTGCTCTACCACATATGCCAGATTTGAGAGTCTATCAACATCATCTTCCTTTTGAGTTTCAACATCTGTAGGGCTCCCTTCTTCTGATGTTTCCATTGAAATAACCTCTGCCTGATCACCTGTTGGATGGGCCTTCTGGGTTTTACTCTGAGTCCTTCTCACATAAACCTTTGGAGTGGTTGCAAGAATGGTTTCTACCTGTGGCTTTGCTACAAGGGTATTTCTTTTTGACCTATGCCTCTTGGTTGTAGGAGAAACTTGTGTTGCCTGTAGCTGAACCATAGGTTCATCATCTGCATCAATTATTTCCAATTTTTTCCCTCTTCTTTTAGAAGATGGTGATTCTCTTTCAAAAGAAGTGGAGGGCTACTCCAGGTGTGTCTCAACCATCTCTTCCTCCATAATAATCATAGCTCCTTCAGTGATGAGCAATTCATTCTCTGCAGAAACTATAGGAGAAGAGGGTTCCTCAATATTTTCTTTTTCAACTGTTGGCTCATCTGCAACAGGAGCATCTTCAACCCTAAACTGCAATATGTCTTCAAATACCCCCCATTCCATCTATGAAACATCCCTAAGGGAATGTTCTACTAGTAATTTAATCAGACCATGATGGCTGACAAAATGATTTCCATTCTTCCATGTTTCTTTAGTACTTATGGAAATGAGGTGGTATAGAAAATTAGGAACATTCACTCTCTGGCCATGCCATAAATGACTAAGCAATTTGAAATGGGGTGAATGCAAATTTGAATACCTCCCTTCACAAGTAATGTACTTCATTACATATAAAGCCACCTGGGGCCACTCTACTATTAGGGAAACCCTTTTGGTTCCTTGCTTGTCCATTGTTACAGGTCCATGTGTGGGAAGTGTAAACTCTGCTCTGGCGCTTCTGGCGTCTTTTGATTCTGGAAACAATTCTCCTTCCTGCAACAACCCTGTAACTTCAGCTATCTGTTCCTCTGTAGAAATGACCCTTAATCCTTTAATAGTAGCCTCTCCTTCGTTGAATGAATGCATAAATTCTGAGGAAATTTCTTCATTATAATCCCTTATTTTTAGAAAGTAGACAATCCAACCATGCTACCTGAAATAATGCTCACAAAGAGCATCCTGTAGCAATGCATCATGGACTATTGGTTCATGGAAGATTGGATCTCCACCCATTTCTTAATCTGTTAATGTAGCAAACTCTGCAACTGAGAAACGAAGAACCAAAATATTCTACAAACTAAAAATTGAAACTTCCTTACCTATTTCCAAATTTGGCAGCAAAGTTCAGTATTTTCTTATGCCAAAGAATATCTTATTAAAGAAATGATGGCAAGCAATCAAATCAAGGTACTGAAAAGGATGAGTAATTACTAATTTTGGAAACTGAACCATAAAACACCCCCCCCAACTTACTTTGGCACGTTTCCACTCAAGCTGAAAGGATTTAGGGAAGTGTACGCGAATTTAGCGAAGGCAATAATCATAATGAAATCATAAATGCATAATTAAAATAAAATAAAATATGTACATACTTGCAGTCATGTGAAAAGAAAGGCGAAATGAAATGAAATGACAGATAAGGAAATGAGATGGGATGACATGGATGGAAAATTTTATTTATGGAGAATAATATTTCCATAAGACATGGAAATATTTTTGTGAAATGACACGAGGAGAATTATGAAGTGGCAAGCATGTTCACTGTAGTGGCTGCACGAACCTTACCTCCAATATTTTGCTCAATTGCAAAAGGAACTTGATCAGTGGCTGCAGGAACTTGATCAGTCGCTATAGGAACTTGTGTTTAATCCTTTTTAACAAATTTCTGTAGGAACTCCTCTTTGATGGCCGACTTATGATAAAGATGCAATCGGTGACCATTTACCAAAAGCTTAAACCGAACCGGGTTAATTATGGTCAAAGGAACAACTCCATTGTTGAAAACTTCCTCTATCTCATATGGACCTAACCATCTGGTTTGCAACTTTCCCATAGCATCTTTATATCTGGAGTCATACAATATTTCCCAGTCACCTTCTTTGAACTTTTTCTCTTTGATATATTTATCATACCACTTTGCCCTCTGATTTTGTATCAGTTATGTCTATTGGACAACCATTTTTCTCCATTCATCCAAAGCATTCAATTGTTGAATACATTCCTTTTGTGCTTTAGAAAGTGTCATATTTAATTGCAAAGTTGTCCTCAAAGTTTTATGCTCAAACTCAATAGGCATCATTGTTGCTTTTCCATACACCATCTTAAAAGGTGTAAAACCAATTGGTGTCTTCCAAGTTGTTTTGTATGCCCAAATTTCTTTTGAAAGCCTATGAGACCAGTCTTTTTTATGAACAACTACTGTCTTGGTAAGAATAGCCTCAAGCTCCCTATTTGTAACCTCTACCTGTCCATTAGCTTGTGGATGATATGGGGTAAATTTTTGGTGCCTTATATTGTATTCATTGACCAAGGCTGCAATCAATGTTGAAGTAAATTGTGGGCCTTGGTCTGATACAATTTCCCTTGGTACTCCATATCTTGTAAATATCTCCTCATAAAGGAACTCAATAACCTTATTATCTCTTGCATGTGTCATGGTGCGAGCCTCCACCCATTTGGTTACATAATCTATACATACTAAAATGTAGGATTTGCCATTAGAAGGTGGATCAATTGGGCCAACAAAATCTAATCCCCATTTATCAAATGATGCAACCAATATTTGTGGATACAATGGCATCTCATCAGATTTAGTAGGTCTCCCCATGTGGTGGCATCTATCACATTTCTTGTGTACTGTGTTGCATCCTTATATAATGTGGGCCAATAGTATCCTATATTCAATATTTTGAGGGTTGTTCTTTTAGCAGAAAAATGTCCTCCACACGGCTCATCATGACATGCATGCGGGATATCATATGTTTCATCTTCTCTTACACATCTTCTCATGACTTGGTTAGGTCCAGTATAAAACAAACAATCAACAATCCATGAGAATTTAAATCTTTTCTCCACTAACAATATTCTTTCCTTAGGAGAGAAATGAAGTGGCATTTTAGCAGCAGCTAAATAGTTGGCAATATCAGCATACTAGAGAGTGTGGGCTTGTATAAGGAATAGATGTTCATCCAAAAAAACATCATCTATGGTTGTAGAATCTTCTTGTAACTGAACTCTTGAAAGATAATCTGCAACCACATTGGACTTTCCTGGTTTATCAATAATTGTGATATCAAATTCGTGCATCAACAATAACCAGCAAGCTAATCTACCAGTAATTAAAGGCTTATTCATGAGATATCTGATTGTAGTATGATCAATATGCACAAATATGGGATACCCTATTATATAGTGCCTGAATTTGTTGAGTGAATATATAACCGCTAACATTTCCTTTTCAGTGGCTGTGTAATTTAACTCAGGCCCCTGCAAGTTCTTGCTAATATAATATATTGCACTTTCCAAGTTATCAATCTTATGTCCTAAGACTGCTCCTATTGCATAATCAGATGCATCTATATGAATTTGAAATGGTAAAGACCAATTCAGACCTTTAAGAACTGGTGCTTGGGTCAAAGCGTGTTTAAGCTTCAAGAAAGCTTCTTTGCATGAAGAAGTCCATTTAAATTCCATATCCTTGGTAAGTAGAGAATATAAGGGACTTGCAATTTTGCTGAAATCTTTGATAAACCTTCTATAGTATCCAGCATGACCAAGGAAACTTCTAACATCTTTTTTCTTTACCAGTGCATTGATATTTTGAATGACTTCAATCTTTGCTGGGTCAACCTGTATTCCTTTTATAGAGATACAATGACCAAGGACTATTCCTTCCTGCATCATTATGAAGCACTTCTCATTGTTTAATAACAAACTATAGTCTTCACACTATTGCAAAAATTTCTTCAAGTTCCCTAATGCTTCTTCAAATTTAGAACCATAAGTTGTAAAGTCATTCATATAAATTTCCATGATGTCTTGAGAAATATCTGAAAATATATTGATCATTGCTCTTTGAAAAGTGACTGGAGAATTACACAATCCAAAAGGAAGAACATAATACACATATGTTACCCAAGGACAAGTAAATATGGTCTTTTCTTGGTCCTCTGGGGCTATCTGAATCTGATTGTAACCACTAAATCCATCAAGAAATGAAAAGTATCTCTTCCTAGCCAAAGAGTCTAATACCTGATCCACAAATGGAAATGGAAAATGATCTTTTCTTGTTGCTAAGTTCAAAGAAATATAATCAAAACATACCCTCCATTTTCCTCCTTTCTTAGGAACTATTACCAAAGGTGATACCCATTGGCTATTAGAGATAGGATAGATAAACCTAGCCTTTAACAACTTCTGCAATCCCTCTTTAACGGTTTCTTTTGATGAAGGATTGATTCTTCTTTATGGTTGTCCGAGTGGGCAACATTCTTCTTTTATATAGATATGGTGGGTACAAACTATTGGATCTATTCCATGCATGTCCTTGTAATCCCATGCAAAGGCATGTTTATGACATTTAAGCAAGTCCACGAGTGCTACTTTTTGAGTATCTGCAAGATCATTATTGATATTCAAATATTTATTCAAATCAACTTCTATTTTGATAGTAAGATCAATCTGGGATATATCAAAAAAATGAGAAGTACAGACTTCTTGCGGCAACATATTATGCAATATATCAGTTGTTGCAGGAAAGTCTAAATCTGCAATATTTGGTACCAACTCCTGCAATTGTTGTTCTTGTTTTAACTCATTTGTCAAAATTTTATAAAGAATTGAGTCTTCATCATGTAATTGCATGAATGGCCCTCGATTAATCATCATAAGGTGATTAATAGAGTCAACTCCCTTAGATTCTTCTCCCAAAGTAGGCCAAACAACTTGTTGATCAAACTGGGGCTGAGTAGGAGAATACAAAGCTAATGTTTTTGTAGAGTTCCCATCTAAAATAGTCATATCTCCTAATCTACATCCAATATATGCATCACCCATGGTAAGCCAAGGTCTTCCCAAAATCACCGGATATCCTCCCAGTGTCACCTTTGGAGACAGAATCATGAAGTCTGCACGATATTCCCAGGAATCCAAAATAACAACCACATCTTCAATCATACCATCAGGTCGCACTGTAGAGCTGTCAGCAAGCTGTAGGACTGTAGATGTAGGCCTGAGACTATTGATTTCAAGATGCTACATTACTTTTCTTGTCATCACATTAATGGCTGCCCCTAAATCAACTAAAACATTCCTTGTCTGGCTGCCATTAATGACTATAGTCACAATAGGACTACCAAGATCAGAATATTTAAGAATTGAAACCTTTCCTAGCATAATATCTGCCAGTTGACCCATCACATGCACTATTTGCAGATCCTTCTTCTTCCTGCTAGGTTTTTTAGACATGCCTCCCTAAGTGCCTTATTGTATATAGGAACATCTTTTATTGCTTGCAACAATGGAACTTTAACACATACATGTTTCAGTTGATCTATGATATCAAACCTTGCTCATGTTCTGTAAGAACTTTATTTTCTTGCAATCTTTGGGGAAATGGTGGTAATCTTTTCTTCTGAGGTATTATGGTTGTTGGATTAGAAATTTCTTATTCTTCTTGTACCTTAGTGATAACTGGAGGAGATGGATTAGGCAGAGGTGTCCCAGATCAGAGGTGAATATCATTTATAGATAGAGAATAGGTTGGGTATTGATTAGGGTCAGCTAAATAAGCTTGTTGTTGTTGTTGAGATTTAATATTAGGATTTGGCATTGGATGAGTGGGCAACTGTGTTGGTTTAGGTGGGACAACAGTGGCTAAAGGGGGAGGCATTATTGCAGGCGGCTGTGGCTGCTAAATAGGCTGTTGATATCCAGAAGATTGGGTATTCCATGGTTGACTCCCTCTTTATTGAGGAGTAGGTTGCCAATTAGCTTGAAACTGGCTCCCTTGGCCCTGAGGTGGATACCAATTTCCCTGTGGTTGCTGCCACTGTGGCATTTGATTAGCAAAATGCTGCCCTTGGCCTTGAGAACCATACCAGTTTGGATAATTACCAAAATTTTGAGAATATGGTGATTGCCATTGATTATTTGGTACATAAGAATTTCCACTATAACTAGAAAAAGAAAGTGGATCCGGAGGTATACCTTGTCTTTGGAAATTTGGCCTTCTTTGAGCAACATAGAAAAATTGCTCATCCTCACCTTGTATTGGCTTGAAGTTAGGAACCTCAAGATTTGCAGCCATTTTACATCTGCATTCCTTTTTCCATTGTCTACAATGAGGGCAAAATTCTGCAAGAAATGCATCAGCTTCATCATGCTTCTTCTTAGCTGAGAGTGTATCTAACTTAGTAGCCATATTGTTTATGATGTCCTCCTTAAATTCCTTCAACAAATGGCTAAGTTCCATTCTAGAAACTCCAGTACTAGATGTTGATGAAGGCACTCCTAGGTTGAAACGCCTATTCTTTTAGAAGCAGATCTGGAATACTTCTTACAAATTTGTCCTATTTCATTCTACGTAGACTATGTAATGTCACCTCCTCCCATAAGATCCAAAGCATAAGTGCATTCATCACTGATTCCCCTCAAAAATATCAACTTGAGGGAATATTCATTTAGAGTACTATGCTTGGACTTTTTGACACTAAACATAAACCTTTCCAGATAATCTTCAAGACTCTCATCTTCTTTTTGTGTCATTCTAAATATATCATCCCCATGACGATCAGTGCCTCTACAATAATATTTATACTTTGCAAGAAACAATTGTTTCATCTCATCCAATGTATTGATTGTGTTACTACCCTAGCTCATAAACCATCTTAAAGATGATTCCTTCAAAGTAGCAGGAAATATTTTGAGTCTATGGGCATCTCTAGTATAATCAAAACTCCTACAGAGAACATCAAACTCAAACAGAAATGTGTCCGGATCCTCTGTCACTAATCCATAGAATTTAGGGAGGGAAGAAGTTGGAATGTTCTTGAGATAAACATTATCATGTTGATCAGATATGGGGAACTCAAACATTGGGTCCAAAGGTGTTGGTGGTGGATTATTTCCACCAAGAAGTGGGTTCCCTTGCATTGGACTTATGGGGGGAGTTTGTAATACCCTAAAATTGGTCATCTAAACCATAGGCCCCTAATCTTGACAACATCACCAAGGTCCTAACCAAAGGCAATTAAATCAATCTTGAGCACATTATTAATTCTTTAATTATCAAAAATCACATGGCAAATCAACTATTCAATATTAATTAAATATTTATTTAATTAATCAAATCATTTCCAAGAATATCATTTTGATCAATTATCCCATTTTAATTTATTAAATATCCTTGCATATTTAATTAATTAATAAATTTGCCATTCAATCATGCAAAAAGGATTAATTTATTACAAAAGATGAATTAATTTATTACAAAGAGTTGAATTGAAAATAAAATAAAAAGAAATGAATTGAGAGAGAAATCAAACTTGAGATATTATTTCTTTTTCTAAATTTAGAAATTGAAATCAGAAAAGCAATTTAATTGAATTATTGAATTATTCTCTAAAATTGGAACTCAAAGCTTTTCAGAAAAAGAAGTTCAGTTGCATTGAAAAGACCTTTTTCTTGAATAAATTAAAGAATTATCTATTTTTATCCTATATGCATGGAATTAATTTATTATTATTTTCCAATGCAACTTGAACTTCTAATTTGAATGCATTTCAATTAAACTATAATTGGAATCTATCTCAAGGTTAACTAAACATGATTTCTCAATTATTTCAATTAATCCTAAATTGAGCTTTTTCTCTTGTGATTCTCTATAAATTCAGTCTTCAGCTCTCATTCCAATTCACCCCAAAGATTTTTGAGAACACGCTTGGAGATTATGTTCACGCTAATTTCATTCTGGAGTCATTGAAGATTATTATGCTTTTTAGATTATTTGCATCCATTTTACATTCATTATTGCTTGCATCCATTGTTGCTTGAATTGATTATTATTGTTTTGAATTATTCATCCATCTTGCATCCATATAGCTTAATATCATATAGATTAAATCCTTCGTCTTGGTGTAGTCTAGTCACTGATATTGCTTATAAAAATCTGAGAGCAATCTTATACTCGCATCTTTAGAAGGCAATTGGTCACTTTGCTATGGTTTATTTCTTATTGATTATTGATTACTAACCATGCATATAATGACTTAATTGAAGTGTTGTGCTTGTAGCTATAGGTTCACTTTTTCACACACACATCTCTGGCGCCCATCGTGGGGCCTGAAGACTACATTTTTTTGGCCTCCAAGACTGACCACTTTTTTTTGTTATTTTCCAGATTTCAGATATTTCAGTTTTTCTTTTGTCCGTACATCTCGTACGACAATTTTTATAGGCTAAAATGACAAACTGCAGGTGTCGCACGAATTGCAAATATCCTATCGTACGAGCAGATCCTCTGTCATATGAGTAGACATCATCATTAATCTTCTTTAATATGATATTGAATCCTATCTCGTATGAGTCAAGTGCCTATCGTACGACTCTATATTTTCTGGTAAAAGAGGCAAATTTTATATTTTTTTCATTTCTGATTGATTATTCTGACGACTGACCCTGACTATTTATCTGTCTATCTTAGAGTTTTCACAGCCTAACTAGTTTTTGTAGAATGCTTGTCACACAAAGACAATATGACTACTGATTCGTTGTCTTTGTAGGTTGCCTAAGGAGAATTGACTAAACATTGTGTATTCTTTAAATTCATTTTTAGGAACCTAACTTTCTATCTGGTTAAAGAACAAATTTGTCTTTCGTCCTTTTAGAAGATTTTGAGAGGTAGGAGAGTATGCTCTTGTCTTTTTCTAGACAATCAGAAATCTAGACCCTTGAAGCTTTTTCTTTGTTTGAGATTTGTACATCTTTAATAGGCCTGCCCTCCCGAGGGGTTGAAAAACTCTTAAAGCCATTACGATCAGTGTGAGGGGAACGACCTAAGTGGGAATGGCTAGATGCCAAGTACTCCAACCCACTATAAAATAAACATGATTTGATGAAAATCAAGTCAATGGCAGTGCTCAAGAATAGCTCTCGTCCATACCTTCGGGTATATTAAACCTTGGTTTTCAAGGCTGGGAGACCTCTTAATTGAGTTTATACCTTGATGTGATGAATGGATCCCTGACTAAATCCAATTTAAAATTAGAAGCTACCCGGTTCATCTCCGAAATGGGGATAATATTTGTGCAAGAGAGATAGTAACTCTCCCAAGATACTTGTCATTTCGTACCCCCATTAGCGTTTGGAGTCAGATAATATAGCGTTGAGAATCCATTGCGTGAGACTCAGTGGCCATATTCTAATTAGTTATTGGGTGTGTACTTAAGTCTACAAGAAAAGGTTTTCTTTCCTCACCAAATTCTTTAGGGTTTGCATGCTGTGATTGGAGTCACTATACATACTACTTGTTTTCTGTGTTTTCATCCCTGAAACTAAAACTAAAATACCAAAAAAATTGGAGAAGACAAGAAACAACTCAGTGATTTGAAACTCTATCCGTGTCAGAAACTAGTCCATTTTGAGTCGAAACTCTGTCCGTGTCAGAAACTAGTCCATCCTGAGTAGAAACTTTGTCCATGTCAGAAACTAGTCCATCCTGAGTCGAAACTCTGTCTGTGTCAGAAACTAGTCCATCCTGAGTTGAAACTCTATCCATGTCAGAAACTAGTCCATCCTGAGTCAAAACTCTATCCGTGTCAGAAACTAGTCCATCCTAAGTCGAAACTCTGTCCGTGTCAGAAACTAGTCCATTTTTAAGTCAGAAATCTGTCCGAGTCAGAAACTAGTCTATCCTAGTCAAAAATCAATCCATCTTAGAATTGGTCATATTGAGTTATCATACTCAGCAATCAGAAAAACTCAAAATTTCTAGGCTCTGTCATGTGAATAGTCGTACGAGTCTGATAACCATCATGCTGCACCAAGTCCTGTATCATACGAGTCTACTGATTTTTTGTCCTATACTAGATTATCTGTCGTACGAGTCTGAGTCATCTATCATCCAGCACTGTATCCTGTCTCGTACGAGACAAAATTGCCCTCAGTCTTTTGTCATCCTACACATACCCATTTGTCGTACGGTATGAGGCAACAACTCATATGAAATAGAACTATTGTCGTCCTGTAGTTGCCAAATTGTCATCCAATCTAGAAAATACTGTCATACGAGTCTCTGGTTTTGTCAGAACAGAACAATCAAACTTGCCTAAAAATAGCTTACAGCAAACATAATACTAGTTATCATTTTCCTGAGCATAAACAGATCAAGACAGTGTACCTTTTCCATTTGTGTTGCACGATTTGGTCGATCACCTTTCAGCTAGTTCAATCAACTACCTATCAAATTTTAGTCACTTAGATAACATCTTATATAGGATAGATCCTTCCTGAAACCAGAGTGAATCTTACACTATGCTTAGAATCAAATTAGATGACATCTTAGACAGGATAGATCATTCCTGAAATTAGACTAAATCTCAGTTGTTTCTCCTAAACAATACTCTAAATAGAACAACTAGCTCTGAAATTGATCTTGACCTCTGCATCAAAAACAAATTTAGGTCACACAAATCCATAAAGATGCCTATTCAAACTAGGAGTTCTCGTTAGAAAGAAGCTAAAGGAAAAGAAAAACCCTTCAAATATCAAGATAATCCGTTCTGCGTGAAGGATCCACTCACTGACATACTGTCGTCATCAGGCGGACCAATTTTTGATGAACCTGAATCTCCCACCATACATGAGACATAATACAATGATGGAAACAAAAATGACCGTAATATTCCCAAAAATCATAATGACTCCTCATCATCAAGTGAGATTGACGAAGACGCTGAACCTCCAGAAAAAGAAATCCTTGACTGTTAGAAAGACAAAGACTTTAGAAAAGTGATGAAAACTATCATGACCTGAGAAAAGGAAGACTATTTCTTAGAACTAGCAAAACAAGGTGCCAAAATTCCTATTGGATATGATGTTTAGACACTTGTTAATAAAAGGGAAGACTCACCTATACTCATGGTACACAAACAGTTACTAGCTTTGTGGATGGAGGTCACAGAACTGAAGAATAAGGACAAGTCCCCAAAACAATATTCTCTAGAAACAATATGTCCCTTTCCATTTGACAAGAATCTACACATCCCTTCATTTCCTTCACGAGTGGAAATCCCAAAATTTGACAAATATGATGGTACCTCAGATCCTCAAGATCATGTTAGGGAATTTATTGCTTCTTGTATGGAGTTCATGCATGATCAAACATACCTCATATGTCTCTTCCCAAAGAGTTTAGGGGGTCAAGCAATGGAATGGTTCTCAAGTCTACCCAAAGGAATAAAAACATTCGAAGAACTAATCCAACTATTTTTACAACAATACTCATACAACATTCAACATCCTGTAACTATGATCGATATTTGTAATACTCAATAGAAAATAGGGGAACCTCTTCTTACTTTTCTCCAACACTAGAGAAAGATGTTCTCTAGGTACCCATGACCTATTCCAGACTGAGAAAATAGATATATTTGTCAATAACTTGGTCCCCGAACTGAAATATAGCGTACAAATGCAAGTACACCCATCATTTAACAAAATGGTAGATAATGCCATTCGAATGGAAGATGTGCTCATAAAGAAGGGGGATATCACACCTTGAAAAGAAACACAAACATGATCTAGCTCTAAAGAGAAGAACAAGTATTGGAAATTTGCCAAAGACAACAACAAGAATGTTGTTAATGATGGAGTAGTAGGCACTATCAGAACCAACTCAAAATCCACAATATTCAACTTGGCTAGTGGTACACAAGCACTTAAGGCTACTGAGATTGCAATAGAGAATCCGCCAAAGAAAACAAAGGAATGGTTCAAAGAAAAGCCTTGGCTTTCCAAACCTAAGTGTGATTTTACTCCTCTTGAAGAATCATATGAATCTGCTTTCAAAACTCTATTGGCAAACAATTTGATAACACTACCAGATAACTCTAGATCATATGATCTAGATGTCAAACCAAGATGGTGGAGACAAAATGAATATTGTGACTTCCATCAAAATAAGGGTCATAACATAAACAATTACATGAAGCTAAAACATGAGATTCAATATCTCATAGACGCTGGTAAAGTTGTTGTTGGGAATCATCCAACCAATGCTGATCATAAAGCATTTAAAGACCCTTTGCCTGCTTATGAACAAGGTAATTCCTCAAAGACCAAAGGAGGTGCCAAGGTAAATTATACTTATGCCAGCCAGGACAATGTTATCAACATGATTGAGCATTCATACTCGCAATATTGCAATGTAATTATAGTTCAAGATAAACCAAATGAATCACGATATGCAAGAGCTTTGACCATATCTCAAAAGAAAGTTACCCTCCAAGGAGCTAGTTCTTCCAACCCGGCTCAAGAAACATCAAATCCAATAGCCTTGCCAAACAAACAAAAGGAATCAACCTTGGACAAATTTAAAAGATTAACCTCATCATCATCCTCTGGATACAACGTGGTTGAACAGTTAAAAAGGACAAATGCTCAAATTTCAATTTTTGAATTGCTACAACTCTCATCTGCTCACAAGGAAATCCTAGACAAAGCATTGCTCACTACCAATGTTCCAAAAGATTTAGACATTGATCAGTTTCAGTCTATGGTTGGTCATCTAACTTCACCTCACTATTTGACCTTCTCTGAAGAAGATGACAATTCGTTAAATCATCCACATAACCAGCCATTGCATATTGAAGCCATGATCCACAAACATAGAGGTAAACATGTTTTGATAGATGGAGGCATAGGGTTGAATATCTGGACTTATCATCTGCTTACACAACTAGGATTCTCTGAAAATGTCATTGATCCAGGCAAGAAAATAACAATTAAAGCTTATGATGAAGAAGAGAGGACCTCCAAAGGTCTAGTATCATTACCAGTCAGAGTGGGACTGGTAGAGAGAGATGTTCTTTTCCAGGTTCTTGATATTCCATTGTCATACAATATATTACTGGGCAGGCCATGGATTCATGAAATGAAGGCAGTACCGTCAACATATCACCAATGCTTAAAGTTTCCTTATAATGGAGCTGAAGTCAGTATTCCTGTTGATACAAATGTCATCTGTAATGCATTGACAAAAGGTGCAGATACTTTTGTGCCTCATAATAGGGTAGCCTCTCCAAATGAAGATCTAGAAACATTGATGAAAGACTTAGAAAAGAGATTGAAGGTTACAGATACTGGCATGGATGGCTACAAGATAGAACCAGTACTATCATTAGTTTCTCTCCCTCCATCGCCAAAATAGTTGGGCAAACCATCAAAGGCTATGAGAACACAAACTTTAGCTCTGAATACTATATACAATGGTCTCTTTATACAGTCTTCTACCTCCTTGGCAGATAAAATAGAAGAGGATGTTGTGCTTAGCTGGCTCTTTAAGGAAGATGGTTTGAATAAGGAGGTACGATGTTGTGAGATTTCCTCAAATCAATATGGTCGTGGTTACAAAATGATTCAGCGCATGGGGTACTTAGGTACTGGTCCTTTAGGCAAACAAAAACAAGGTATTACTGAACCAATTCAGCTACAAACCAAATCCACACATGATAAGGCTGGACTGGGATACAATCCGAAAAAGACATCAGACCAAAAACATGTTTCTAAGTCTTAAGTGCTCAAAAAAGATATCGCCTTTAACATTACACGAAGTGGACACTAAACAAACAACAGTAGAGTGTAGAAAAGAGAAAGAGGAATCAATAGTCAAGAAAGAAGAAATAGTCAATGCCTAGGCTTTGATGGTATCAGCTATGATAATACAAGAAGTTGAGATTCCTAAGGATATAAGAGATGAAGTTGTAAGAATCAGAGAATTGTTTGCACCATTAAAAGTTCTAGTCACATATACTGGCAGGCAACAAGTAGATTATTCAGAGATTGATTCAAACAAGTATGAATGGGGTCCTAACTATCTTTCAGACACATTCACTACAGAAACTCTAGAAGAATCTAGTGGTGTCATAGATGATACTCAAGAGCTGATGCGCATAAAACTAGAGAAGGAAATACAAGAAATTAGACAAAAGAGGCAAGCAAATTATGAACAAGGATTGAAAGAAGGAAGAATACCAAAAATATTCTCATCTATGTGCGCTTATCCTAAAATAGAACAAATCAGTTATAGTACTACACAGGAAGAGTTGGAAGCTACAGAACAAGAACCAGTCATTAGTCCAGAAGAAGATGAATGGAGTAGATGCCAACAAATCATGGAAACAATGAGATCGTATCAACAGGTGTGTCAGATACAAATGACAAATGAACCACAACATGAAGGAACTTGTAGCATTAAAGATGTTAGTATTGATACGATACATATTCTTACTAAATCACCTGAAAGAGACTTGGAAACTTCATTCGATGACTCTGATGACTTTGATGATAGTCCTGTTCATGATGACATCCACTCAGCCTCAAATTTTGAATCATCTGATACAAACAATGAAAAGTTGCCTACTAGTCTTATTGTTGTTAAACCACGATATGACGTCTAGTCTAGTGTAGTAAACGAAGTTACAAGTATGTCTATTAGATTAGATCGATTAAATATTAACGTGAACTTTAATAATCATTATTTGACTCTTCCTGGTCTCGAGACACTTACGCAAGGTATCATTCTGGAACTCAACTTTTTGATCCGCAACTATGATAATAATACCATGAAAGCTCTTGAACCTATCCAAAATTTGTCCTTAGTACATCCCAGATTGATTGACTGTACTTTAAAGAATCAACCCATGGATATACCTACTTTTGCCAATGACTATACATTATCCTATTATCTCAATGCAGTCGAACCTATAAACTCTTCCACTAGTGAACGGAGTGAAAATATGACTGAAGCAGATATCAAGTATCTTAATTGCAAAAACAAGAAAAATAAAAATAAAAGATCTAATGGCAAAAATCATATTGCGGCGGTGTTAGAATCTAAAAAAGAGAAAATAAAGGATGTCCCTAAAGGTGAAAACCTCTTTGAGGTGCCTGAAGGTGAGATACTTGGTATACTAAACAATCATTTTCAGGAGCGGTCTTCCATATTGATTGAGCCAACTCAGCCAGTGAATATCGAGAATCAAGAGACACCACAAATCATTCACGTAGCTCAATCACTATCAATAGAAGAATTGAAGGAGTTCACTTAGCTATTCTTAGAAAAGAAAAGAAAATTTGCGTGGACGTACTCTGATATGCCAGGCCTGGATCCTGATCTCATTATGCACTATCTCTCAATCACGCCAGGAGTAAAACCAGTTAAGTAAAACCTCCGTAAGATGCACCCACATGTAGCACTATTGGTCAAAGTTGAACTAGAAAAATTGCTCAAAGCTGGATTTATCAGAGCAATAGATTATGCTGAATGGATTTCCAACATAGTGCCTATGTCGAAGGTAGATAAATCTATCAGAGTTTGTACAGATTTTAGAGATCTCAACAAAGCATGTCCAAAAGATGACTTTCCATTGCCAAATATTGATATGATAGTCGACATGACAGCTGGGTATGAGATGTACTCACTAATGGATGAATTTTCTGGCTACAATTAGATTAAAATCGCTCCTGGAGATCAAGAGAAGACAACTTTCACCTGTACATGGGGAACCTTTTGCTAGAATGTCATGCCATTTGGGTTAAAGAACACAGGGGCGACCTATCAAAGAGTAGTTACAACTATCTTTCATGACATGATGCATAAGAATATGGAAGATTATGTTGATGACACCTTAGTGAAAACTATGAAAAGATCAACGCATATTCAAGAGTTAGGTCCTATACTTGACATAATGGAAAAGTTCAAGCTTCGATTAAATCCAAAGAAGTGTGCATTCAGAGTGACATCTGGTAAACTACTTGGCTACATCATTTCAAAGAAGGGCATCGAGGTTGATCCTGAGAAGGTCCAAGCTATAATGGAAATGCCACCTCCAAAGAACATCAGTCAAATGAGAATTCTATAGGGATGTCTCCAATCCATTAGAAGATTCATTTCTCAGCTAGCAGACAAGGCTCAACCTTTTACAAAAGTATTGAGAAAAGGAATAATATACAACTCGAATCAGCAGTGTGAACAACATCTTCAGCAGATAAAAGAGTACTTATCTAATCCACCGATATTGATGCCACCTATTCAGGGTAAGCCACTAATCTTATATATATCAGCAATTGATTCATCATTGGGGGCACTTCTTGCGCAACAAGATGACAACAAAAAGGAAAGAGCTATTTATTACATCAGTAGGACATTGGTGTCTTATGAAATGAGCTACAGTATAATAGAAAAAGCATGCTTGGCATTAGTCTTTGCATCACAGAAACTGAGGCACTATATGCTAGCACATTTAGTCAAGTTGGTGGCCAAAATCGATCCACTTAAGTATCTTCTTAATAAAGCAACACTCACCAGAAGATTGGCGAAATGGGTTATGATCCTTACAGAGTGACATTGAATATGTGGAACACAAAGCCATAAAAGGATAGGTAATTGCTGATCAACTTGCTGAAGCTCCACTTGAGGATACTCAACCACTACACATCGAGTTCCCAGATGAATCAATAATGCATCTTACTCAACAACCCTGGAAGATGTTCTTCGATGGTTCCTTTACTCAAAATGGTTCAGGTGCTGGCATACTATTCATTACTCCTCAGAAGTATTCAATCCCAAAGTCTTATAATATTCCATTCCCTTACACAAACAACATTATAGAATATGAAGCTTTGGTGAATGGGATAAAACTAGCCATTGAATGGAAGGTTGTTGAATTACATATCTATGGAGATTCTCAGCTGGTTATCAATCAAATCAATGATACATATTAGACTCGAGATGCGAAATTGATGTCTTACAAGAGGATGGTGGATGATATCAAGAAGTACTTTGCTTTTGTATCATTCCAACAGATTCCTAGATCAGCGAATAGAGCAGCAGATGCTATGGCCACCTTGGCATCTATACCTGAGTTACAGGAGTCCATTTTTCACTTTGATTTCCTGGTGGAAGAGTTATATTACCCTGCTTATGATTCTTGTGAGACCCAAATAGTCTATTCTATTATTGGACATGACTCATCCCAATACAACCACATTTATTCCTATCTATGCGATCAAATTATCACTGAAAACCTTACTCATAATGAGAAAAGAAACCTAACTCGAAATGCTTCGCGGTATGTTATCATAGCTAACGATTTATTTAGATGAGGTTTGGATGGTACATTGCTTAGATGTCTAGAAATTGAAGAATCTAAACATGCATTATCAGAAGTCCATGAAGGTATTTGTGGATCTCATTCGAATGGTTTTACTTTAGCTCGAAAACTATTACGGGCTGGCTACTACTAGCCAGATATGGAAAAAGACACCATAAAATTTTCTAAGACTTGTGAGAAATGTCAGCTTCATGGAAATCTCATACATGCCCCGGAAAGGGAACTCATACCATTTATAACACACTGGCCTTTTCAGCAATGGGCCTTTGATGTCATTGGTCAAATATATCCGACTTCATCCAATGGACATAAATTCATTATAACCGCCATTGAGTATTTCACCAAGTGGGTAGAGGTAGTTCTGCTTATCAAAGCAACTAGTAAACAAGTCGCCTTATTCATCCTAAACTATATAATTTGCAGGTATGGGATACCTTCGTCCATCGTGACTGATAATGGAGGACAATTCAAGAATAAAGATCTGGATGAGCTTTGTGATAAATTCAAAATAAAGCAACACTGGTCATTAGTATATTACCCTCAAGGTAATGGACAAGCTAAGGCATCTAACAAAAACCTACTAACTATCTTGCACAAAATGGTGAACAAGTCTGGGAAGGATTGGCATCTGCAACTCAATCCTGCACTATGGGCTTACAGAACTAGTATCAGAACACCTACTGGGGCTACACCTTTCTCTTTGGTGTATGGGTCGGAAGTAGTATTACCTATTGAAGTAGAAATACCATCTCTAAGAGTTTTGTTGCAAGGTCTTGTTAATGCTGAAGATCATAAAATATCTAGATTGCAAGAACTCAAATTGCTGGATGAGGGTCGGTAAGTGGCATTTGATCATCTTAGAGTGTATCAGAAGAGAATATCCAGAGGATATAACAAGAAGGTTCGACAAAGAGAATTTCAAGTTGGTGACCTAATTCTGAGAGAAAATCCAAAAAATCAACAGTTTCGCGACAATAAAGTTAAGTTTGAACCCAACTGGGTGGGTCCCTACATTGTTACTGCAGTATACGGCTCTGGTTCCTATCAACTCTCAAACTCGGAAGGAGAACAACTCCATGAACCGATTAACACCATCCGCTTGAAGAAATTATTTGCTTAGCACTCTCTACTCCAGTAAACATGTACAACTGAAAAAGTCCTGAAAAAAATCCTAAAAATCAGAAAAAGTCCTGAAGAAATCCAAAAAAAAAGAAAAAAGAGAAAAGAAAAAAATATATATAAAGAGAGAAATTGCCCTAGTGAAAACCTGGTAAATAGGCACCTTGGTAAAAAAAAAAAAAATGAATCTCTGCCAAGCAGGTGAAAACCTGGCAAACAGGTGCCTCTTGTACTCAAGCACTCCATCTATCAATGCAACGTTGGCATTTCCCGCTTTCAAGCATCTTTTGCTTTTGCTTGTACATATTTTCAGTCACTTTTGTGACATCCTGGTTCATTGGAACCCTCGTGACTTGAAACTGATCAATGTTTTAGTCTTAGGCTACTCGACAGAGCATATTACATATCCTAAGCAGTGTCAACCAAGTCATTCTTCCATCAGTGAAACCTGGTCGTCCACTCCGAGTCAGTCACCTGTCTCCTAGCTACCCAAGAGTTTATCATTGAGTTCACAAGCAAAACAACATAACAGAAAACAATCACTAAACAATTTGAGCTATGAATGAAAATTTTCTTTGTATGTTGTCTTTTATATTGATTTTCGATTATTGTCCCTTTGAGTAACTCGATGAAGTCTATTGTGACTAAGAGAAGCAAGGATTGGGGGCATAATATTTTCTTTGTTTTTTGCTTGTAGGAATGATCCCGATGATCTGGAAACATATAAATTAGCTGGGTGTCTATGATAAGAGCCTTCACATAAAGGTGAAATCGCATCACATATCTCGACTCCGCTTATTTGTATGCTACAGGGAGGTCCATATCATTTCTTTGTTTGTTTTGAGGGAATTTCTTTATGATACAATCTGGGTCCCTATGAAACTGTCCAAGGATATGAACGAAAAAAGGGTCATTGCGGATAAGATAATTAATATTTCACATTGAAAAAGAAAGGAACTCTAACCTGCTTGTTGTGTTCATTATGCTCAGTGATGAATCTTAAGTATTTTAAATCCAGTGACTAGGTTTAGGTTGCATTTTGCACATCATTTCGCATATCATTTAGCATTTCATTCTGCATTTTTGTGAATCTAGAGTGATTTTGGTACAGTAATAATCTCTTTATCTTTTGAATGAGAGCTGAAAGAATCATCATTTCTTATGCTAAGTGGTCTATTTATCATTATTTCTCCGATCGAGTACTTGTGTTTTGAGATGTTTAGCTACATACATAACATTTCATATAGATTCATTCATTTCATTATTATTCATTTACATTGATCTTATTGCATAGAAAAACGAAAAAAATTGCATTACTCATTACTCATTACTCATTTTCATTCATTTATTTGCATATGAAAAGAAACCAAAACATAGACATCCATATTCATTTGCATTACATACATTCATGCTGAAATAAATGCATACATCTAGAATAAATCATATAAGAGACATCTCATAAGTGAATCAACACAAGTACGATGAAGTCAAATCAGATCTCATATATATATCATATCAAGTATAAGAGTACAAAATGATGTCCAATGACATGTACAAACTCCCATCGGAGCAAGAATTGTATCGACTACAAAAAATGGGTGTGTCTACAATATATATCCGAGCTCCAAAAAAATGAATCATCTAGCTGGCGCCCTCTCCCTCATCGCCTAGTGGAGGAGTAGGAGCCTGATGCCCGGGATCCTGTCGAGGTGCTTGTGCTCCCTCTGATCTAGCCATATACTATGAATAGGTTTGCACCTACTATGCAACAGGAACTACGACACTATATGCCACCACATAATATGTTTCCCTACTGCTCTAGAGAAGCACCTCCTGTCATAGAGACTCTATCTCTGCTCCTGACTCTGCTCTCAATGCTATGATCTGGTGATCACACTTGGCCCTAACCTCGACTAGCTATTGGTCTCGCTCCGCCAGCTGAGTTTGAGCCACTGTCAACTGTGACTGTAGCTCTGCAAGACATGCTCTAATCGATTGTCCCGTGTCATCCCCCTGCTCTCTTGCAGGCTCCCCGCCACCATCTCCACCGCCATCTCCACCTATGGCTCCACCCTGCTCATCCCGCCGTTGTCGGACCTGCCTCAGAGCTACTCACTCCTCCTCTCCACCACCCAACCTCACACCTACTCTCCCAAGGGGTCCACCCTCACCCCTCTACTGTCCAACATCAGCTTGCACCCCACTGCTACTAGCACCAGGATCACCACCAGCCCGTCGTGGAGCCTCTGATCTCTGTGCCTGTCCTTGTTTATGGCCCTGCCTCTAGCCCTATCCCTGTGCCATTGTGGAGGCATCATCCTCCACATCCTCAATATGACGAGCCTACTCTCCCGGAACTGTAAACCATGGGAAAGGATGTTGCTGAAAATAATCTCTATACTGGGGCAATACCCCCACATCTACTATATCATCCAGGTAATCCCACCTCAGGCGGTGTAAACCTGTCAGCTCCTGCATTGCTAAAGCATAGGATAGCCTAGGTGACCATCCTTATCTCTCCTCATTGATGTATCAAGCATACGTTGTATACTCCTGTGAGATCCCCTGAGGCCGACCGTACTGCCTCATCACTCGTGAAACGATGAATCGCTCCACAATAGTCTGTGATCTCCTGATCAGCGGGCATGTCACAAAAAGGTCCCTGCGAACCCTCTGTCAGTCATCCCATAGCTCCAATCCTCTGTATGGTCTCCATATGATAGCTATCAGATCATCGAGCTGTCGTTGCCAAAAATCTGTCTTGCCCAGATGGGGCTGCGTAATATATCCTGCATACTTGTAAATAATTGGCTGCCCTAGCTCTCTACTATCATCAACAATCGGTCGACAAAAGGGAAGGTTCTCCCAAGCCCACACCTGTAAAATGTATACACCCATGGCCATGCTTCACCCATCTCTGTAAATAATCTCATGCATCTCCTGATACATGTGGGCCAATAAACAAGAGCCCCAACCAAGTCTCTAAGGGGTCTCTATCAACCTCTCCAACATCCATCCCCATTCGCTCTAGAAACCTTGTTGCCCTCTATCCGGCATCAAGAAGCAACCGATGAACCCTGCTAGAACACATGCCAGTGGATGCTCCTCACTGTACCTGCTCATCATTATATCCCAACTCATGGAATGAGTCAAGATATCAGGATCCCTGAATACGTTCCTAAGAGCCTGTAGTCCAAGTAACAATGTAGTATCATAATCCACCTTATCCCCAGCAAAAGGGATACGAAGGATCCTATACACATCCTCAGGAGTGATAGTCAACTCCCTAACTGGCAAATGAAAGGTATTCTGCTTCGAATGAAAATAGTCAACTAATGTTGTGAGCATCCTGTGGTTCACACGGATATCAGGTAATCGCAATAAATGAGTCAAGCCACATAAATCAACATGAGCCTGCTCAACCTTAGATAGATGACGTACTAATGCCATCGTAGGTGGATATACACATCTAAAGAGCACAGGAGGTAATTGAACCTACAAAAACCCAATAACGATCATCGGAAAACATTCCAAATGAGCCTACAAGAGAAGTTAAACATCATGCAAATCCAAATAAGTCAAATGCAAAATCCAAATTTCATGTTTACACTTTCAAAAATGATCACTATCTTTTGAATGACAAAACACATTCAAGTAGCATCCCATACGAGTCAGGAATGGCTCTCGTACGAGAAAACAACCTCAAACGATAATTTAACAGACTTAGCATGACAAAATGGTCTTTTAACAGACCTGTCGTATGACACAAGGGTGGACCCCGTACGACAAAACTAGTAGGCTCAAACGAAAAAATATTTTTTACCATTTTTTCGTACGAGATAGGATCCTGTCTCACACGATAAAATGTGATGCCCAACCCAAAACCCATGAAAAACGTGAAAATTGAACAAAAAAATTCAAAATTGGAAACATAAAGAGGCTAAAGATCAATCACTTACCGCTAGCTCGTAGTTTCAAGGTCGATTATGTCTTCTCTGGCACTCAAATCAATGCTGACAAGTAGGGACCACCATTTTTCTTCATAGAAGGCTTTTTGAATTTTCAAACTTGGAGGGTTAAAATGATTTGAAAATAACACTTTTGTCCTATATATAGCCTAAAACCTAATTTTTCAACTTGCTCCGATGGTTATGAAATTGTACCCTTAGCTAATTTGCCTGCTCTGATTCCATTTTCAGGATCGAAATCAAAATTCAAGATCATTTTGCTAGTCAATTTCACAATTTTGACCACTTAGCGCTCTTTTCATCAAATGCTCATTCTTTCTTCAAACTTGCGCTCAGTTTCAACGATGAATCTTACTTCAATTTCATTCTACACATCAACATTTCAATAAACTCTACACTCAATTTCTCATCAATCAACGCCAAAATTTTCAAAAGAAATCCTTAGAATCAATTTGTGCTCAAATAACTTACTTTCGCCAAACAATTGCCTATAATCAAGTACCCTCATTATCTTTCGATTTCGCTCCTGAGGGGGCATATTTGTGACTTTATGACTTCACATCTCACAAGTCGAGAAATTTTTTCAAATCTTCATCAAAAGTCAAGCAAAATCTTTTCAACTAATGAAATTCAATCCTTATTGCTAAGGGGCATCTCAGCTTCATCGCTTCACATCAAGTTGAGATCTCTCGATCATCTGAATTGAATCAATCGCTAGGGGCATATTAGTTTCATCGCTTCAAATCAAGCTGATATTTGTCTTTCATTTGAATTAATCTCTTAATGTTAATCAGTTTCATTGCTTCAAATCAAACTGATTATTCGTTTAAGCTCAATCAAAAGTTTCAAGAGTATCTTTGATTACACTAAATCTAAGCAGGTGTTCAGTATTCATTTCTTGATCAAGCTGAATGGTTCATTCTTCGCTCATCATGTCTTGATCAATCAAGTTCAAGATTGATTTTTATCATCACTCACTGTATCTAAGTTCAATCAAGTTCTAGATCAGTAAGATCCGCTTCTTGATCAATCAAGTTCAAGTTCAGTATCTTTGTTTTCTATCATTCCTCAATTCAATCAAGTTCAGGATCGGTATCACTTTAATCAGACTTCATTCAGCTTTGTTGCTTTGAATCAAGCTAAACACCTTGCTTTTCATCTAGTTCGTGATCAATCAAGTTCAGAACTGGCATCTCCTAGACATCACACACCTTTGAACCAACGCTATACTCGCACATTAATTCAAAGAGGGGCAAATGTAATACCCTAAAATTGGTCATCTAAACCATGGGCCCCTGATCTCGACAACATCACCAAGATCCTAACCAAAGGCAATTAAATCAATCTTGAGCACATTTTTAATTCTTCAGTTATCAAAAATCACATGGCAAATCAACTATTCAATATTAATTAAATATTTATTTAATTAATCAAATCATTTCCAAGAATATCATTTTGATCAATTATCCCATTTTAATTTATTAAATATCCTTGCATATTTAATTAATTAATAAATTTGTCATTCAATCATGCAAAAAGGATTAATTTCTTACAAAAGATGAATTAATTTATTACAAAGAGTTGAATTGAAAATAAAACAAAAAGAATTGAATTGAGAGAAAAATCAAACTTGAGATATTATTTCTTTTTCTAAATTTAGAACTTGAAATCAGAAAAGCAATTTAATTGAATTATTGAATTAATCTCTAAAATTGGAACTCAAAGCTTTTCAGAAAAAGAAGTTCAGTTGCATTGAAAATACCTATTTCTTGAATAAATTAAAGAATTATCTATTTTTATTTTCCAATGAAACTTGAACTTCTAATTTGAATGCATTTCAATTAAACTATAATTGGAATCTATCTCAAGGTTAACTGAACATGATTTCTCAATTATTTCAATTAATCCTAAATTGAGCTTTTTCTCTTGTGATTCTCTATAAATTCAGTCTTCAACTCTCATTCCAATTCACCCCAGAGATTTTTGAGAACACGCTTGGAGATTATTATCATGCTAATTTTGCTCTGGAGTCATTGAAGATTATTGTGCTTTTTAGATTATTTGCATCCATTATTGCTTGAATTGATTATTATTGTTTTGAATTATTCATCCATCTTGCATCCATATAGCTCAATATCATATAGATTAAATCCTTCGTCTTGGTGTAGTCTAGTCACTGGTATTGCTTATAAAAATCTGAGAGCAATCTTATACTCACATCTTTTAGAAGGAAATTGGTCGGTGTGCTATGTTTTATTTCTTATTGATTATTGATTACTAATCATGCATATAATGACTTAATTGAAGTCTTGTGCGTGCAGCTACAGGTTCACTTTTTCACACACACAGAGTTACTATATGAAATTCTTCTTCTGGGGGTCCAAAGAGGAACTGAAGACTGCCTTCTGGAAATTTCGATCCAGGGTGGTTCAAATTCTCTGGGGTTTGATAAAGTTCAGCAAAAGGATTTATATCTGGGGAATTAATTACTGCATTATTAGGATAACTAGGTAGAAATCTACCTAGAACATCTCTTCTTTTCCTATGCATGCAGGTTCATAATTTTTTTTCGACCAATCAAGTATGCCAGAAAAACAATTAACTAAAAACTGAAAAGACAATAACCATAATAGGTTGTTAGTTTGACACCATCCCCGACAACGGCTCCAAAAATTTTCAACCCAACAATAAGAATAATAATTCTAGTTGAAGTCTCAACCAAAAGTTTGGACATTCACTTGGTAAAGTCACTATTCCTATAGCTAGTGTTCATTTGATTATCAACCCAGGGACGTAATACTTGAAATGGGTCTGCACTATATATGCACTAAGTTCCTGCAATAACTACTCTGCATTACTGTAGCAACTAAGATTATGCGGAAAAGATAAGCAAGAATTGAAACTATTGAAAGGATATAGGAAAACTTCTGCATTAATATAAATTCATTCAAGCAATACTAGCTAAGTTCAATGTTGATAAACATAAATTACTCTATTTTGGTTTGGTTGCAGGAATAGTCAGTGAATCTGTTTCCAATGGCTGCAGGAACAGTCAATGCAAGAATGTCCACTACAGCTAAAGAAGAAAAGTAATCTTAACAAAGGCACGGGAACACTCATCAAGTGGGTCCCCTTGGATGAGTGATTCTAGGCTTCCCAAAAAAACTCTAAGTGCTCATAATAATATATTTTTATTCATTGTTCTTTGGAAGTCATTGCATGATTCATCAAAAAAAGAAACTCAAAAACACTTGTAACTTTATTTTCAAAAATCCTCTGCTCTTCTTTCTCTCTTTTCTATCTAACCTCTGAGAAGAGATGAAGATATTATTTTAAAAGAAAACATCTAATTTAATCAACACAGATCACACCGAAGAGAAGAGGCAGATAACTAATCGAGAAAGGAGATAGATGGAGTTAAGCTACGAAAAATGTGGATTTAAACCGAACCACAGTCATAACATACTATGGTGGTATTTACAACACCAATGTCCACTTGAGTTAGACATCAGTAGTATCGCGTAATTGCTTTTCCTATGTCATTCCTTACGCTCTTCAACATCTCTGTTGTTCGATCTTTCAGTCATCTACTTGAATATCTCTTCCTGTAGCTAGCATGATAGGTGAGCTTCCACCATGGAATCATTTATTCCCTACACTTCAAAAGAAATAAAATACAAGAATATGCATACATATTTTAATTAATCAGGACATCTATTAGTTTTACACACGATATTGCCTTAAACAATCCGCATGGCAATAAGAATGAAAAACATGGCTGCAGGAATAAACTGGCAAAGACACAACATGTTTTAATAGGTTCAAGCTAACATCTGAAATACATATAGTAATTTTCTGATACATCATTACTATTATGTAAATCAAAATTTGACAAAAGATTAAGAGTTCTAAGGATAAAAAATATGCCAATGTCTCAACTCATCAATGGCCATTGGGTTTTGAATGCTCTGCGGGTGGGTGGTTGTCGACTTGATGGTCAAGGACGTTCTATGCTCACTCGACGCTTTATTTTAGACCCGATCTCACTCCAACCATCGGATTTGAGTGCCATAACTCTAGAGGTGACCCCTACAGGCCGATTTCAGACGCCACCATGCCTTTTCAATGCAATACATAACTTTTTGTCCTTGCAAGTGTGTCTGACCATGCTTGTCGATAGGGATTACTTCACCGAGGGGTGGTTTTTGTCCTTCCAAAGGCAAAGGATACCTTCAGAGGCCAAATTTGGCACGCTATCAGATCTATTGATCTGATCATCTTCTCCTCTCTCATATTTATAACCTAACCTAGGTAGGGTTAGGGTTTTCATCGGATGTTCAAACCAAAGTTATACCTTAACTATAAAGGCAATTTTTGTACTTTTCTCAAGGATCTTCTTCTTTTTCATTTTAGTTGAATACTTATTTTCAAGATTTGTAAATGTTTACTTTCCTTTACATTAATAGATTATGCTTATCTTTACCTTTTTCAATTCTTACAACTTTTGTAACATTTTACCTCCTTGTATGAATGTATTCTAGTTTTGTTTTCCTTAGTTGTAAGTGTCTATGTTGATCCCTCTGTGGATGTTGACTATGAAAACTCAGTTCCTCTCTTTATTTCACAGGATTTGAACCTTCACTTTCCCTTAGGCGGTCAATTAGGATAATAATTTGTGCATACTCATAGAAATTCTATTGATATTCTGTGCAGATATAGGTAGGAAGGTCAATGTTCAATCTAGGTGCAAACTTTTTTCCCTTTTCAAGAAATCCTTATTCCCCTTTTCCCTCAAAAAATAGTAGTGTTGGATTATTTGTGTTAGGTTGGTCCAACACCTACATCATATTGGAAAGGAAGCTAGCTTTCTTCGGAGACCCAACCTCACTTCTGCAAGTCCCACACTTGGGAGGTTGTTTCCATGTTTCACAAGGTTGGTGGTCAGGCCTGATCACCAAGGGTGCAAACTTTTATGACAACAATTTTTGGCACACCTGGTGGGACAGAATGTCAACATATATGCTAAGGATTTAGTGTTGCTCTTAGCAATCCATCCTTTGGAGGTAATCAATGAAGCACTTGGTGACTTTTAGGAACAAATTCGGACTCTTGGTGAGGACAAGCTGCCACCTACATGCACAGGATTAAAAATAGAGCATCTTCTAGAGGTAATTTCCAATACTCTGAACTTTCATATTCAAATTCTAGAGGAACTAGAGGTAGGATTTCAATGTCATAGAAAAGGGGAATTGATGAGGAGACAACAGACCGGAAGGAGGTAACCTTGAACCAGCCAACCTCTAAGGCATCTAAACCCAACCGGTAATCCCCGATCCCAAAGATCCTTGCACAACACCAAGTCAAGAAATGGTTCAATGACACTAAACAACACCTTGGGAGACCCAAAGGTTCTACTATATTCAATTACAAACAACTAACACTTCTCAAATTCTTGTGTGACTACCCACACCTTTGCATACATGAGTGGGCTACTACTAGGTTTAAGGGTTTGAATGGCCCACTTGACCAATTCAACACAACGATCCTTGGAGGGGTGTTCTCACAACACCTTAACAACACTCAAATAGGATTTCATGGTTTAGATCCACTGAAACATCAATTTTGACTCACTTGCCCACAAACCGAACCGGTTGCTATTAGGCCTCCTTTTGAAGGAATTGGATGATAACTTTTGACACCTTGAGGATCTAGGAAAAAAAATTATATTTTCAGATACCCTTTTGGGAGTTCTCACTAGTATCCTAGTTTTTGGTACTAGATAAACTTGCAGATATTCTAACCAATGCTGCACTAATAGACCTAATAGGGCTATTAGACCTATTTGATTGAATGCCCTTTACAAACTAGTTTTGTTCTCCTAATGGCTGACCATCACTGACCTTGAAATGTTATGTAAACCTCCAAAGTACTCTTCTACCACATTTAAACCCTTTTCTAGTTCTCTACCACTCAATTCTCGCACACTGCACTCATCAAACCGGTCTGTCACATAGTGATGCCGGACCTAGGGTTAGTTCTCCATCCTATTTGCCCCGTTGTATCCTCTTAATGGATTTTGGTAGTGACATATGATACAGTGGCCTATAATCTCCTATAATGATAGAGTGTTCAGCTAAGGATTCATAGGCCAAAACCCATTATTGCAGTCAAACCTTAAGGGTTTAAGGGTTTTAGGCTACCCGATAGAGATTTGCTTGTAGAATGGGGCAACGATCACTTCAAGACTTCACACTGAAATAAAAATAAAGGTAAAATGATCTAGTTACAGGATGTATGCCATGAGCATTCTTGCCAATCCAGTTTCAATATGCAATCAACAAAAATTAGATGGTTTTTCTGAGTTTCCAACAGTTCTTGATGCTTCAATTTCTTTCCAAATCAACCAACATATGTCCTTTAGTGTTTGGGGCCTTTAAATATTTTTCCCAAATGACCACAACCTCCTCCAACAATTTTTTCAAACTGACTGGCCGTTGGAGAATCACGACTTACAAAAAATGACAATTGGAGAATCACGACTTACAAAAAATCCAAAATTGTCATGACAACAAATTGACAATATGACAACTTTTGCATAATTCAACCAACTTAGACTCTAGACTATCATAGTCCCCCAAAATGATTAAATTTTATTCTAAAACATCAAAAATAACTCAGATAGACTTGTGGTCACTTGATCCCTCAATTTAGACCATTGTAACCCTTATTGACTCAATTTTCTCTACCTGACCCTAGATGACAATTTGACCCAGAAATGGACAAACTTGTCACACTCCTGGGACATTGAATTAGAAAAAGCAACCACAGGATCTTATTACACTCCTTCTAGCTAAGTGAAAATAATCTTGTTCTTGGTTCATGTCTTCATAGGCAGGTGCTCCTGCACGAGGAACTCAAGGAGAATCACCTACACCCTTAAGGTCTCAATCTACCCCACCTTTTATCATATTAGCACAATCTAGAGGCCATGCCATCCATATCAAAAAACCCCTATTTTCTATGGCAGTGCCAAGAGCACATATTTTTTGTCACTTTCAATGGTGGTTGTCCCTTATCCCTAGCTTAAAAGAATGACATTCCAGTAGCAGCCTTGAAGGCTATACCATTTTTTACTGAAGAAACATCTACCTCCCCTGAACAACATATCCAAGGTGTGACAAGTATCTGCACAATGTTTGATGTCACTGAAGACAATGTTGCAGTGAGGCTTCTTTCCTTCTCTTTCAAGGTAAAATCCCTCCAATGGTTTAGAGGGCTAGCTCCTAACTCCATTTGCAATTGGGATAAGTTAGGAGAAAATCTATGCAAGCATTTCAAAGACAAAAGTGACCATCTGTCACTTAAGGAGCAACTGACCACAATAAAAAGAGCACCCCATGAGTTCATGGGTGATTTCAACTATAGTTTTCAAAAGACATGGGATAGAATTCCATCAATAGTAAAGCCTTCATCAAACCATGTTTTCCTATATTATCTGAAGGCTTTGAATAGTGACATTGCTGCAATGATTCAATCTATGGGAGGAAACAATCTCCCATTAGCTTATGAGACTGCCATAAGGGTAGAAAACTACTTAATACAGGCAAGATTGTTGTCTCCTAGGCCTCCAATGCCCTTATGTCTAGAGGCTCCTACCCAACAAGTTGTTTTAACACCAATACCAATGACATCTTCAAGCCATCAACTTACACTTGCGCCCTCTCCCTTATCTTTAGAAATTGAGAAACTACAGGCCTCTCTTGAGACATTGATGCAAAAAATGATCATTTATTATAGTAGCAGTTGCAGGGGTTTGGGAATGATTTGGTCTCAGTCAAGAGACAGTTGCCACAGGCTAATAATAGGCCTTACTAGCCCCAAAACCATAACTATTAGCAGTGGAGGCCTAATTTTTAAGGGCAGAACCAATGGAGCAAGCTAGGCCCTTGAAAAATTTGAATCCTATAATTGTAAGCACCTCAAAGGCTATAGTGCCAATTTAGAACATTCTTGCTCAGGAGCAATATTGGTGTGTCCCATGCAAACAGCCACACAATCAGACCTCATGTCAGAATGTTGATTTTTCTCAGGCAGTAGTAGCACAAGAGGAACCAACAACATCAGAGTAGCAACAATTTTCTGACTGTCCTAGTCATACATAGGGAGATACAACTTTAATGAATTGGCAGGAGGCTGATTTTTATGGAATGAACCAAATGAGTGGGGACAATGTGGCCAACAACACAAGATCAAAAAGGAGGGCCATATATCCTAGTGCAAGTTCTACATCAATAGCTCAGACTCCATCTATAGCTCAGGCTTCACAACCTATCCTATAGACTATAGTGCCAAAGCCCCATGATAGGGTGGCTTCTCTGAATAAGGAGCAGGATTTGACTCAAAGGGTCATGCAAGGAGAACCAACTAAGGCTCCTATAAATAGACCTTATTGTTGCAAAGGTCCCTGCTAAGGCTGTCATCCCCTTTAATATTGTTGAACAGATGAAGAAGGCCAACATCAATGTATCTATGTGGGATGCTCTTGCTATCCCATCTTAAAAATACCTACTTCAGGAAGCCCTAAAGGGGATGGATGTTGTTGAAAGTACCAATCAGGGTTGCAGTTATCCAACTTCCACAAGCTTGGTGCAACCTTTGGAGGTAGAGAGTTCAAAGAAAATTAGTAAGCCTCCTCCCTTTTATTTGTCATTAATCATAGGAGATAAAATTGTTCATAATTGCATGATAGATAGTAGGGCTAGTAGTTCAATTATGCCAAAGGATATAGTTGACCACCTAGGTATCAAGTATAAACCAATCACAAGAGGAGTTGTGAAACTTGATGGTACATCAGTTTAGATTGTTGGAATCATTAAGGACTTAAGTCTAACCTTGCATGATTGCCCATGTTGTAGTGTGTTGCAAGACATCTCAATGATTGACCTCCCCACTTACTTTATGATTTGTTTATCTAGGGAATTCACTGCTAAGATAGGTGGCTTCCAATCTTGTGACTAGTCTCACAAGTTGTTTAGGACAAGATATGGTACCAAAGTAACCATTAGGGATGAACCTATTGCCAATGATCATATAGAGCCCTATACCCCAAGTCCTATCAACATGAATTGTATTCTACATGAGGAGAAAAAATAAATTTGAATAAGAGAGCCTATAACTCAGTTTGATGAGGTTCCCGATTGCCTACTTGATGAGTGGGAAAATGCATTTTGGTTTGACCCCATTGATGAGGTCAATGATACCATCCTGGGTACATATTGTATACATGAAGAAGGCACCCCCATCCCCAACCTTTCAAAGGAAGACAATGATATGGAGGGGACATTGGACATGTTCTTTGATAGTTCAAGGAACAAAAATGGTGCAGGGGCCGGTGTATTGTTGATATCTCCCAAAGGGGAGAAATATTTAATTTATTTCAAATTTTATGTTAGTTGAACTTACAATGTAGCTGATTATGAATCTTTGATTTTGGGTCTCCAAACAACACAGAAGAGAGGGATCAAATATTTGAAGGTGCATGGAGATAGTGAGTTGGTCGTAAATCAGGTCACAACTCAGAATATCACCAAGAGCAACCTTCTCAAGTACTACAAACATAGAGCATGGGACATTATTGAGGGATTTGAGGTCTTCAATATTTCTAATGTTCCTAGAAATCATAATAAACATGTTGATAGACTAGCAGTAGTAGGTTCCCAACATGAAATTCCATCTCATGTTGCAACAGGGAAAGAACAATAGATCAGACTTGTGGTGAGACCTGTAGTGCCTGATAATTAAGTGAATTGGCAGGTCTTTGATTATAATCAATGGATTGTGAACTTCCTGCAAGATGAAGCAGATTTCTCCCATAGGAAGTAGGGCATGCTATAGGACCAGTATGGAGATCAAATTAAGAAGCTCGATTCTAACAAGCTACCCAAGGGGTTGATCACCTTGGAGGGGATCTTCAGCCATGGTGATCAAATGAGAGGGAAAGCAATGAATCTGGCTGCCAAGAAAGGAGACTACAAATCAATAGTCATGGAAGAAGGAAAATCTCTCAATTTGGGGAAGGTATGTTCCCAATCAGGACAAAATACTTTTGTTAATCTTTGTCAAGAGTATAATGATATTTTTCTTTTACCTATGAGGATCTAAAAGGGTTTGATCCTAGTCTATCTCAACATACTATAGAGTTAGATCCTAATGCTAAACTAGTCAGGTAGAAGCAAAGGCCTATAAATCCCAAAATTGAGCCTTTGATGAGGAGAAAGCTATCCAAGCTTATAGAATCAGGCATTATTTTTCCAATTAAACAATATTTTTGGGTAGCCATGTTGGCATTTTTTATGATGATGTTGTGATTGTCATTGATGGACACACACTTGCTTTGAGATCACTTTTTGTATGTATGAGTTATGCTCAACCGGTTATTGTTCCAACTGGTATTATGTATTATAGTCTTTAGACTATCGGTGTTTTGCAGAAAGTGTTTACCGATCTCAAGCGGTATGAAGACTCAAGCAGTTCGAGGATCCCAAAGCGGTACGAAGGAATAAAGCGGTTGTTATCATTTTTCCCAGTCTTCATTTTGACAAACTGGTAATTGGTAAAATGTGTGAACCGGTAATCGATAAATGTATGAACCGGTAATCGGTAAATGTATGAACCGGTATTACTTTGTGATGAGTTATCATCCACTGATACTTTGGCAGTGATTTTGTGTTGTGTTACCAAATGTGTTTGAGTTCAGTATTTTTTGGTATACTAATTCACCCCCCCTCTTAGTATTCATCAATTGGTATTCGAGCCAACCTTTCAATAAGTTTAACCACTTGGAAGGAGATATGGGGGAATTCACTATAAGGGAACTTACTCATCAGCTCACTCAGATTGAGAAAGCCTATGATGAACTCAAATTCAAGTATAAGGCCTTTCTAGCAAAAAGAAGAGAGAATGCTGAGAAACTGATGGAGCTAACTGAAAACAGTTCTTCTGATGAAGCGGACAAGGAAGCCCTAGTTGAAGAAGTTGAAAAATTGAATGAATCTAATGCTAACCTAAGAAGGGAACTAGAAGGACAAACTATTAGAATGTGTCAAGAGCTTGAGGACAAGAGGAAAGCTGAAGATCTGGTAAAAGACAAAGATCATGAGATCTCCAAGCTGAAGCAAGAAATTAGTGCACTTACTACTCATCTCCAAGAGAGTAAAGTGGAAAAAGAAGAAATGCAAGGTGAACTAAACATGGCTATTTCTGAGAATGCAACCTTGAAGGAGAACAAATGCTTCTATTAGCAAGGCACTCACTGAGTCAAAAGAGATACTTGCCAAATTCAATCAGAGTGCTACTAAGTTGGAGCAAAATCTTGAATCAGCAAAACCAATAAAGAATACTAATGGAATTGGTTTCTCTGAGTATGAGGAAGGTGAGACCTCTGGAACAAAATATGTAGCATCAAAGAAGCAACCAACATCAAAGGGTAAAGGTAAGCAAAAGTTCAAACATGTTTGCTTTAATTGTCTCAAGGAAGGACATACTGCTAATGTATGTAGAAATAAGGCTTACAATAACTTTCCTTACTTTCTAAACAATAAGCCAAGATCCAATAGATTCAATGGAAAATGTTATGCATGCAACAAGTTTGGGCATAGAGAATTTGAATGCAGGTCTATTATGCACAACATTGGAAGATATCCTCAAAGGAGTCAAGTAGTTTTTCCTGAATCCTCTGTGAACCGGAATCCAAAACAGTATAATGCCTATGACCATCAGTCAGGTGGTGGTGGTGGCTATCAAGCGACAACCAGTTGGAGAGCACCCTTTTTGATTTGCCATGGTCGTGGTCACACTGCTGCAACATGCAGAAGGAAGAATGGAAACATGAATAATGGATCATGGAGAGTACCTGGTATGGTTTTCTATCATTGTAACAAACCGGGTCATACAACAAGAATCTACAGGATAAGAAAGAATATATCGGATGATATACTAGTCACTCCGGAAGGAAAGATTGATGTTGAAACTATTCAAGCGGATATGAAGAAAACCTAGAAAAATAAACTAGAAGAAGTGTCACAAGAAGAACTGGTTTCTGCACCTAGTGTGGAAATCTCTGAACTGACAAACTAAGCTTCAGAAAATCTTTGGGAGAACAAATCGGTGAAATATTTTGAACCCCCGGTTTATACCAGTAAAAGACCTTAACCGGTATGTGCTACCTATCAATCGACAGAAGACTGGAAATGGTAAAAGGCAAAATTAGGGTTTATAACCTAATAGTGGAGCATTTATTATGGTAGGTGAAGAATTTGTTTAAAAGGGATTTTCAAGTCATTTTCACTTATCAATTTGCAAGCGAAGAAATTCTCAAGTGCAGAGCGACCAAAGGTGATTTGTTTTGTGATTCTGAGAGATTTCAAAACTTTGAAGTAGAATTTGGCGATAGTATCAATCAGTCAAGTGAAGAACACAAAGCAGTAATCCAACAACCGAAGTAGTGTGTGGCAAAGTTGAAGTTGCAAACCCTAAATTGTGGATTTTTGAAGGTATTTATTGAAATTCTTGTTTAGTCCATTTATCATGGCTTCTGCATCACACTCCAATTTTAGTACTCCTGTTGATTCAATAGATTTCATCCAAAGGAAGATGAAATACAATGCCCTATCTTAGATACCCGCTGGTGTTATAGTTGAGGAAGGTATTTTAGATTATATTTATTGCAAAATAGAAGACCTAGGATCCCTAGTGATCCATTCTCAGTTAAGTTTATTCTGCAGGAATGACAAGAAGATCAAACTAGAATACAACATCCTAGAAAGAAAGAAACTTCACAATGCGATCTATTTTCTTGAAGAATTTACAGAAGATCACATCCACATCATCCTAAGAAGAGTGCATGGTGACAAAATGTATCTTGAGCGGACACATGACATCACACCTAAAGCTATTCATGTCGTCACAAGTTTCTACAACATTGGTGAGGTGTCAGCCCTAAGGAAAGTCATCAAGACCGAAATGACCAAGCTCACTGGTTCTGTGAGCGACAAACGGTGAATGATTGTCAATACCATCAAGGATGATCTGGTCAAGTATGCTTGTATGGTGATAGGATACCGAATGTTCTATGCTAGCAGAATTAACTGTCTCTGCTGCAGTGGTAAATTCCGCCTATAGGATGATCATGGAAGATTCCTCGTTTGATTTATGCACCTATATGCAAAGGAAAATTATAGTGAACCTAAAGTCTATTAAACAGGACAATGCCTTAAGATTTAAATTTGGACAACTGTTGATAGGATTGTTTTTCTACTTTCAAGGCTATTTCCTAGGAGTCAGTGATATACAATGGTCTGTTGACCAACCGGTTACCGAGAAAATCAGAGAAAGCCTCCAAGCGGTAGGAACTGGTTATCCTAGAGTATTGAACAAATACTTTGATCAGTTTAAGCGGAAGATGAGCCAGCGGATGAGGATATCTGGTTATATTGTCAAGAAGTATGAAGAGGACATCTGCTTTACCATCAGAGTAGATGAGTGCATAATGGAGGCAGTTGAGCCTAGAAAAGAAAAAGTGGAACCCATGGGATATGAGGTAATGTATGACATGCTAGATGGGTATGCCTCTACCCTACTTGCCTCACCTCTTGATCCTAAGAAGAAGAGAACCGACACCTATTTGGAAAGGGTAACACCGGTTGAAGAACCTTCAATAAAGAAAGGAAAGGCAGTGCCATCTATATCAGCACTGGTTACCTCAACAATTCCTAAAGTGACCAAGCGGTCACCAGCAAAGAAGAAACCAGAAGTTGCACCCGCCAAGGTATTTGAGAGGATGGAAGACCAAAGGCAACACACCGGACTCTGAGGACACAAAACCTGAAGAACAACCTAAGAAGACTAGGCAAACAAGAAAAAGACAAAGACAACTAGCAATGAACCGACATCATTAGCACTGGTAAATATTGACATTTCCTCTTACAAACCATTGACACATTGTCAAAGAACCATCAAGAATATTAGGAGAAAAGTCCTAAGTGATTTAACAGATTATTTTGATGATTTTAATGATAATGAAAAGGAGGAAGTTGAACAGGAAATTATTCAATATCTATGTATTAATGACTGGTCGCCATCAGAAATTAGATCTGTGACACCAGATTATTTATACAATTCTTTAGATAACAAATGGTGCATTGCCATAGAAAAGGAACAGGAAATAAGAGAGGAAATATTTGCACAATATTTTCCTTATGTGTCAAATTCAAAACTTTATGAAGTTATGGAAAAGTACAAAGGCCTCTTCTTCATGAGAAGAAGAAGACTCTTGTTATTGGAAGGAAAAGTCCCTGAAGTGGTAAAAGATACCCACTCACATGCCAAAGCCTCTCTAAGATTTCACCAAGTGTCAGAAGACAACAAGAAGGCTAAACAAGAACCAGAAACTGGAAAATTGGATGAGGTGTATGACAGTGAAGGAGAACCGTTCACTAAACAAATGGACCCTATTGACATTGATACTTTGGATGTTGAAAATATCACTCTAGATATAGCAAAGGAAAAGGCTGACAAAGATCTGGAAGAAGAGAAGAAGAAACAAGAGGAAAAGAAGAGGAGAAGAAGAAACAGGAGGAGGAGAAGAGAGAAAGAAACAAGAAGAAGAGAAGAGAAAAGAGGAAGAGAAAAGGAAATAGGAAGAGGAGAAGAATAAAAAGGAAGAGGAGAAGAAGAAATAGGAAGAGGAGAAGAAGAAAAAGGAAGAGGAGAAGAAGAAACAGGAAGAGGAGAAGAAGAAAGAAGAAGAGAAGCGTAAAGAAGAAGATAGAAAGAAAGAAGAAGAAAAGAGAAAGAAAGAAGCAGAGGAGAAAAAGAAGGTTGAAGAGGAAAAGCAAAGAGCCAAAGAGAAGGAGGAAGCGGCAAAGAGCACACAAGTGGAGACCCCAAAGGCAACTGGTGGTCAAGCTAAACCAACTTACATCCCCAGTCCCATTGACCTCCAATCTGCAAATGAACCGGAGCTACTTCAAAGCATTAAGCTTGCCCAAGAGCGACTAAAGTGATAAGGAGGAAAAAGGAGGAAGATGTTATTCAAACTACGGTGGAAACTATTACCAGTTTGATTCTCGGTACCAACCTCCCAAGTACCGATTCCTCTTTGGCCCAAGTGAAACTTTTTATGCATAGTTGTAGAGGACCAAGTACAATGCCTGGAAGATGTTGCTGAAGCCAATGCACAAAAGAAGCATCAAAAGGCACTGAACACTGCCTTAGTGAAGAAATTAAACGAGCTTCGATCTGAACTTCAGAAAGTGCAGAAGGACATAAGAGATTCTCTGGATGAGGGGAAACTACTACTCAGTAAGAGAAGCCAACCCCATCTATTTTGTGATGATGTGCTTGCATAGAAGGAAAAGATGCAATTTGACTTGCAAGCATATATAAGCACCTTCAAGATGCCCTATGATTCCTTCACCACATATGGGAAAACCATTCACTAGTTTCAACTCCAGACTGCCAGAATAGAGTTGGAGATCAGCAACTGGACCAAAGATTTGCAAGAACTTCGATTGGTTCTACTACCCTGACTACAAATACTTCAAAAATGCTATCTCAATCTGGATGCCTTAACGGTCACTCAAGAGATGAGTACCATGGACACCATGGAGGAACAGGTATTCCAGATGCAAACAAAAAGTGAGGTTGCTACCTCATTACTTGAGTCATGTTCTTTATCCATGAAGACCTTTATGTAGGATTTTAAATCAGTTTTTGATAAGTTTCACTCCTTATTGTCATAAACACTTGTTATTTTAATGATAATGTGAACAGGGGTTATTCTGCAGTACTTTGTCATTGTTGGCAAAGGGGGAGTAGTATTTTGTATTTAAAATTTTGATGCATGTTTTGTATACTTTCATGTTTATCTCTATAAGGGAGTAGTATAGATGGTATTTTCTGCAAAAGGGATAGTGTATATGCTTAGGGGGAGAAATTTTGATTATGGTATATTTTTGTTATAAAACACTTAGATGTCAAAAATTTTCCTAAGTGTTGCCATCAATGCCAAAGGGAGAGATTATTGGCATTTTTTATGATGATGTTGTGATTGTGATTGATGGACACACACTTTCTTTGAGATCACTTTTCATATGTATGAGTTATGCTCAATCGATATTTGTTCCAACCATTATTATGTATTATAGTCTTTAGACTATCGATGTTTTGCAAAAAGTGTTTACCGATCTCAAGCATTATGAAGACCCAAGTGGTATGAAAACTCAAGCGGTTCGAGGATCCCAAAGCGGTATGAAGGAACAAAGTGGTTGTTATCATTTTTCCCAGTCTTCATTTTGACAAACTGGTAACTAGTGAAATGTGTGAACCGGTAATCGGTAAATGTATGAACCAGTATTACTCTGTGATGAGTTACCAACCGGTATTTTTGTGATGAGTTATCATCCACTGACACTTTGGTGGTGATTTTGTGTCATGTTACCAAATGTGTCTAGATACACTGAACCTAGGAACTTGCAATGTGATCCTATTGGACCGACATGAAATCAGATTCCTTTTAAGGACATCATGTCTAGGGTTTTAGGAGTGGTTAGGGTTTTAAGGTGGTTGATGAGGTTTTTGTATGTGTGATCTCAGAAGAGGAGATCAAGTCTGTGTGAAGTAACAGAGTGTGGATATACTAAAGACTGAAGTAATGCTAAAATGCATTAACAATGAGCTATCATCGATCTAACCAAGCAGACTGTGCTATTTGCTAGATCACTCACTTGTTGACTACTCAAATCTTTGACAAGTCTGAAACCCTTAACTAGGTAGGCCCATAAAAGCCTTTGTAAATCCTCTAACAAGGTGGTTCACAACTGTGGATCTGAAATCCTCGCACAAGGTAGTCTTTAATAAGACTTATCTCCTAACAGAAATTGAGATTCCTAACAGGATCTGTTCTGGTGAACATTGTATGACCTTAACCGGTCTAGTTACTATTCTGCAGATAGTTACTTGTGAGTTTCATCTCACTGTGGTTTTTCCCATTTGGGTTTCCACATCAAAATCTCTTGTGTTATGGTGATTGTGCTCATGTGGGTGAATGCTTTATTTGTTGTTTGGTTTGCATTTGTCTTAACCAGTTTGTTAGTAAATCCATTTTACCAGTTGACTGCCAAACTGCTTAAGTGTTTGGTATACTAATTCACCCCCCCTCTTAGTATTCATCAAGCCAATTTTGTTCCAGTTAGGAAGAAAAATGGCAAAATTAGACTATCTGTAGACTTTAGGGACCTCAACAAAGCCTCCCTCAAAGATCATTATTCCCTTCCTTCTATGGAATAAATTTTAGCCAAGGTTAGTGGGTCGGAAATATTTTTATTCTTGGGTGGATACTTAGGTTATAACGAAATCTTAGTCCAAGAATCTGACCAATACAAGACTACATTCATTACTAAATTGGGGCACTTATACCTATTGTAAGATGCCTTTTGGACTAACGAATGTAGGTGCAACTTTTCAAAGATCCATGTATATGGCTTTTAAGGGAGTATTAGCACAATTTGTACTAGTGTTTCTTGGTGATATTAGTGTATACTCCAAGTATGCGGCAAACCACTTTTCTCATCTTGAGCAAGTTTTCAAAAGGTGCATGGAATATGGCGTGTCCTTGAACCCCAACAAGTGTGTATTTGCCACTGATCAGGGCAAACTACTTGGACACATTGTATCCAAAGATGTTCTAGCCATAGACATAGAGAGAGTAGAATTCATTGTGTCTCTTCCACTTCCACACCATAAGAAGGGCCTTCATAACTTTCTGGTCAAAATCAACTTTGTTAGAAGGTTTATCCCAAACCTTGCAGCCTTGCTCAAGCCTCTCACAACCATGTTGAAGAAGGATTTTGGCTTCAAATGGATCAGAGAGGGAAAGGAGGGATTTGATTGGACAAAATAGGCCATTGCTTAGGCTTCTGCCCTAGTAAATCTAAACTATGAGAAGGATTTCATACTTTACACCTTGGGAGGAGATGCAAGTATATTTGTTGTCCTAACATAGTTAAAAGAGGATAATTTGGAGCAGCCTGTAGCTTTTTTCAGTGAAATCCTAAATGACTATGAACTCAGGTACATTTATGTGGAAAAATAATTCATCACAATTATGAGAGCACAAAAAATTTTAGACACATGCTCCCAAACAACATGATTCAGCTCGTAGTTCCACATGCTAGTGTTAAAGGACTTCCTTCTCAACAAGGATATAGCTGAGAAGAGAGCTAGATGGATCACTAAGGTCATGGAGTATAACCTTGACATCAAAATTACTAGGTTAGTGAGGGGAAGAGGACTCTGAGCTTTTCAATTCATCTTTTGGGAAGGAGTTAGAGCCCTCCCTCTTGTTGCAAGAAGAAGAACAGGTTGATAACTAGGGAGATGCACAAAATGGTTTGTTGGAAGTTATGTTTGCCTTCCTAAGGGATGGCAGCTATCCTCCTCATTTTGATAGAACCAAGAGAAGGCATCTCAGATTGCATTCCATCCCCTATGCCTTAGTGGATGGTATATTATTCAAAAAAGACTAGATGGTATCTTTTTGAGGTGCATCCATGGAGATTAGACCAGCAGGCTGTTAGAGGAATTTCATAATGGGCCCTTTGGTGGCCATTTCTCAGTGAAAACTATAGCTATAAAGATCATGAGAGCATGCTATTATTAGCCTTCTCTATTTAATGATGCTCACAAATGGGTTAGATAGTGCAAAGAATGTGCACTTTTTGCAACTAAGCAAATTTTAGCAGCTTTTCCCCCTCATCACATCTATGTTGATCGACCTTTTGTACAATGGGGACTTGATTTCAATGGCCCTATCAATCCAATGTCAAGTGTAGGCCACAAGTAGATTCTTTCTTCCATGGACTATTTTACAAGGTGGATAGAGGTTATTGCTTTGAAGGATGCAACTGAGAATTCAGTGGTTCAATTCCTTGAGGGGATTGCAATTAGATTTGGAGCCCCTTCCACAATTATATCAGATAATGCTAAGGCCTTTGTGGAATCTCATATCAGCCTATGGGTAGGCCAACATGATGTGTTTCTAAAAACAACATCAAATTATTATCCCAAGGGAAATAGCTTATCCGAGTCCTCTAACAACATTCTCATTAGAATCATCAAGAGGACTCTTGAAGACAATCAAATGTCATGGCACCTCAAGTTGGGAACATCCCTATGGGCTTATATAATTACTCCCAAGAGGGCTTTGGGCAACTCACCCTTCATGCTAGTGTATGGGAGGGAAGCTAGGCTCCCCCTATCCCTTGAGTTGCCATCTCTGGACAAGGCACATCAGTTGGAGATCCTAGAAAATGATGCCTTATTAGTATTGTATGTTAAACTTACAAAGATTGAAGAGATCAGGGAGAAAGCCAAGCAGACTTTAAATGTCCACCAGGGACAAGTAAAGAGGTATTTTGATAAGAGGGCCAAGTTGAGGACCTTCCAGGTTGGAGAATTTGTCCTAAAATGGGATGCTAATAGAGCGAAACCTGGGAGGCACTGAAAATTTGATGCAATATGGAGTGGTCCCTATGTAATTATAGGCTACAAGGAGGCTAATTCTTTCAGGTTAGCCAGGTCGAATGGGGAAGATCTCCCCATTATGGTGAATGGGATTCACCTTAAAGCATGCCCTTAAAGGGTTATTGTTGCAGCCCCTTTTTGTAAATATTGTAACTCATGTTCTTATACTTTCCACCAAGTGTGCGCGCATAGGCTATTCTTCAGAATGGCAAGGTTTGAGTTTTGTAGGGGCAGAGATTTATCTTTTTTGCTTCAAGTTTTGACTCTGTGCCCAATGGACTTCAGGGCTACTGATCAATGTGCCAAGCAGGCTTGTCACCCCCTCTAAGATGTTAGAAATGCTGGCAATTTTTGTGCCAGCCTTTACAAGGATTCATTCTGGGAATTCAGTGTAACTAACATTTTTTGTTAGTCAATACTGATAACATGTCGTGTTATCAGTCTCAGTAGAGTTATTTGTTTCTTCATAGTTTTGCAGAGTCATATAACACAAGGGTTATATGATGTGTCAATAACATGAGTGTTATTGACCTTGTGCCTAATATGCTATATCAAGAGCTCATGTCAATAAGATGTTGTGTTATTGACCAAATTGCAATCTTGACCAACTCAATTTCAAGTGTGTTATTTGTCATGGAGGTGGGCCCCAGTCAGTATCAAAGAACAACATGGAGACAATGTGTTTTCTCTTATCCCATAGGGTCAAGTGGGACATAATGTGATGTCACAGGATAAGAAATAAAGCTTGGATTTTGCTTATCCCACGGAGTTATAAAGACATCAGTATGGTCACATGGGATAAGAATAAAAAAGGAGAAAAAGTAACAAATGATTATCCTGTTAGGTAAAGCAAAGACTCAGTGAGGCTTGTGGGATAAGGGAACAAAGGATACAAGGGAACAAATGACTTCCTTATCCCGTGCATTCTCACAGGATAAAGAAATCAGGAAAATTCGAAGTACTCTTATCCCGCGATGTGGAGGAGAGGCTCAATGAGGCTTGTGGGATAAGAAAGTGAGATAGAAACAAAGGAAGGCTTATCCCGCGAGGTAAACAAAGATAGTAAAGGGGGTTGTGGGATAATAAAACAAATAAAATGCAAAGGGGATGGTTGTTCCCTCCTTATCCCGCGTGGTATGCAAGTTCATTTAGCGGTCAAACACATCCTGTGAAGCATGGACCTAGGGTGCCATGTCAGACATTTATGGTCGTGGGATCTTCATAAAGGGCTGATCCAAAGACCATGTTTTAATCACTTATTGGGCCTGCTGGATGCCTATGTGGAGAGATCTCGCACATCCATCTTCATGCAAATCTATCAAATTGATGACAGACATTCAAAATCAGAGTGGTCATTGGGTTTTGAATGCTCTGTAGGCGGGTGGTTGTCGATCTGATGGTCTAGGACGTTGTATGCTTAGTCAGTGCCTGATTTTGGACTCGATCTCACTCCAACCACCAAATTTCAGTGCCATAACTCCAGAGGTAACCCCTGTAGGCTGATTTTAGATGCCACCATGCCTTTTTAATGCAATACATAGCCTTTTGTCCCTACAAGTGTGCCCGACCATGTTTGTGGACAATGATTACTTCATCGAGGGGTGATTTTTGCTCTTCTAGAGGCAGATGATGCCTTCATAGGCCGGATTCAACACATTATCATATCTGTCAATCTGATCATCTTCTCCTCTCTTAGGTTTTGTAACCTAACCCGGGTAGGATTTGGGTTTTCAACAGATGTTCAATCCAGAGTTATGGCTGGACTATAAAGGCAATTTTTTTAATTTTCTCAAGGATCTTCTTCCTTTTCATTTCAGTTGAATACTTATTTTCTCAAGGATCTTCTTCTTACAACTTGTGTGACATTTTACCTCCTTGTATGAATGTATTATGCTTTTGTTTTCCTTAGTTGTAAGTTTCTGTGTTGATCCCTTTGTGGATGTTGACTGTGAGCACTTAGTTCCTCTCTTCATCTCACAAGATTCCAACCTTCAATCACACTTAGTTGTTCAATTAGGATAAGAATTTGTGCATACTCAGAGCAATTGTATTGATGTTTTGTGCAAATATAGGCAACAAGGTCAACATTCAATCTAGGTGCAAACCTTTTCCCCTTTTCAAGCAATCCTTCTTCCCCCTTTCCCTCAAAAAATTAGTAGTGTAAAATTGTTTGTGTTGGGTTGTTCCAACACCTACATCAAATTGGAAAGGAAGCCCACCTTCTTTGGAGACTCAATCTCACTTCTGCAAGTCCCACACTTGGGAGGTTGTTTCCATGTTTCACAAAGTTGGTGGTCAAGCTTCATCACCAAGGGTGCAAACTTTTGTGACAATAAATATTTTTATAGTCTGTGATTTAATTTGTGAGACCAGAGGCTTACTTCTGATTTTCTAATCCCTTGTGCTATTCCAACATTGATTGATTTTTTTTTTAAAGTTGGATTTTGTTGTAGTATGTCTTAGAGAGAGAGACCACCAGGAGATCCCTTTAAGTGGGTGTTAAGGCCTTGAGAAGGACTGTTATATCCTTGCAATGATTTGTTGAAACTATATTTTGATGTATCATATTTTTGAGATTATTGATTCCATGGTTAGATTATTATATGAGGCTATTGGAATATTGATTTATGGGTTCAATCATGATTATGAACTAGTTTTGGATATGGATCCTTTGGAAGGATATTATGTGGTTATTTTGGAGATTTATTATTATGTGTGATTGTGTTACCCTAAGGTTTAGGAACATGATAGGGGGAGTGGGCTTCCAAGTGGGTGTCAGGGTCATCAGAGATAGATCACCAGGAAATCCCTTGTGATGGGTGTCGGGGTCTAGACCACCAGGAAATCTCATTGGGAGCTATTTTTTTAACAAGTGATAATCTTAAATTATTAATCGAGATGGGTTGGGTAGTATGTTTCACATTAATAAGATAAGAAATTGTTTGTAGTGTCCCACTCATGTCCTGGAGTGCTAGTAAAGGCTCAAGATGAGATTGGGAAGGCTTTTGGTAGGAATAAAATAACTCCCTTAATTCTCTCAAAGGTTGAGATGGTTCTGCATGGGTATCACAGGTGTCAGGGTGAGAGACCCCAGGAACTCTCTTTTCTATTGTGATAGCATGTGATGACACTCTCTACTATATGTGTCCTAGTACCTTAAGCCTTGTTTGATGGTATCCTCTAGTGTCTTTGTGCTTTATGGTTGAGCCTTGTGTTGTGGTTTTGGATATGTTTCGTGCTAGTCTTCAGTTATGTTTATGACCTTTGGTTGTTAGGTGTCAACCTCATCTTAGAGTGTGTGTAGGACCTCGTGTCATTCTTCCGAGCATGGGGGTGGATCTTATTGGTTCCACATGGTCAGGAGGTTTGATTCCTTCTTCCATTGAGATTTTCTCTTTGTGGATGTTCATGTGTGTGATGAGGATTCTTTATCTCTTCAGCTTGAGTTTGGATTCTTGAAGCATATTATCATGTATTCCTTGTGATTGGAAAAAGTCATTATAGTCTTATGTACTTTAGATATTAATAATGTAGCTTGTGTTGAATATCTGAGCAACTGAGAGGGGGGGTGAGTCAGTTGACAATTAAAATCTTCTTTAAACTTTATTTGCAGATTCTAAACACTTAGCAGAATTAATTGAGATAGATAAAACATGAAATCATATGCAAAAAATAACTCGGACATAATGGACACCAGGATTTACGTGGAAAACCCTAGAAGGGAAAAACCATGGAGAATGCTAATTTTTAATATGAAAACACTAGTTAAGGTGAAATATGAAAACACTAGTTAAGGTGATTTTTACAAAGGATGGCTCATTGCCAAAATGCTCACTATAGAAGAGCTCACTACCTAGAAAGACTCACTACCTTAGGGCTCACTACCCAGAAAGGCTCATTGTTGAAGAAAGAAAGATAGAAAAGAAAATCCACTACTAAATCACAATCTGTACTACCCAAACTACTTTCGATAATTATCTGCAAAACACTTCACAACAACAATAGGATTATTTCAATCTCATATATCTTCTACACAAGTAGTCTTTCACAAAAATGCTACACTAACTCAGTCAGATCATACACACATATATATATTGTCTCTAGAAAACATAAGCTTCCAAGTCGACCAAGATAGAGATCTAAAATAGGTCACTACTAAACATCTCGGTGGTGGGAAGGAATGAGAAGTAGACCACATTGAAATGCTCTTCATCAAACACATAAATATGTTACATACATCACCAATGTTGAACCCAAAATAGAACACTGTAACACAACCTCAACTTCCAGATCAACACCTCAACATCCAGATCAAGCCAGACCCAAAGAAAAAAGCATTGAGAGACATCAACAACACATTTTCCAAGAAGTCAAATCATTCAAGAAATCACCAAATTACCATTGACATCACATACATACCTATCTTCCACTACTGCTCAATATATCACATCCGAACCTAACCAGACCACAAGATTTGACATCAATGACAACATGCAACATAATGCTAACAATATCCCCTTTGTTATCCATGGCAACATCCATCAAGATGATAGCCATATCAACACATGTCAAACTCTCTCTCTCCCCCTTTGACAACAATGAAAAAGGTGAGCAAAAGTCCCCTTATGAAACTCACTCCTTCTCCCCCAAAGAGGAAGCACACAAACATCAGTCAACAAAAAGAATATGCAAGCTTCTCACTGGACCTATGTGCATCAAAATGCACATTAGTTCAAATTAGAAAGGGGTAATACCCCTAACTTCTACCAAAGATACTCAAAAGTATCTTTACATAATGCCTTAGTGAAGATATCTACAATTTGTTCCTTTGTAGGTACTTATTCAAGTCTTACTTCATTATTCAACACTTTTTGTCTCAAGAAGTGGTACCGAGTGGATATGTGCTTTGTTTTGGAATATTGTAACATATTCTTTGAAATATTTCTTGTAATAGTATTGTCACACATGAGTGAGATAGGGTCATCAAACTTTACACCAATATCCTCCAGAGTCTGCTTCATCCATAAAATCTATGTGCATTATAAAGATTTTACAATATGTTTTGCTTCATTTGTAGATAGAGACGTAGAGTCTTTCTTCTTACTTGACCAAGAAACTAAATGGGAGCCAAGAAAGAATGCTCCTCCACCTGTACTTTTCCTTTCATCAACACTTCCGGCCTAGTCTGCATCTGTATAATCTATCAAGGTGAAATTTGAGTTCTTGGGATACCACAAACCAAATTCCTCTATGCCTTTTAGATATCTAAAAATCCTTTTTACCGCCACAATATGTGATTCTTTTGGTTCTTGCTGAAATCTAGCTTCCAAACATACTGCATACATGATATATTTTATGGTAGCAATCAAATATAACATTCCTCCAATCATTGACCTATACTGACTTGCATCTACCTTAGGAGATTTGTCATCTTTGGTTAACTTGCATCTGATGGTCATAGGTGTACACACCAGTTTGGAATTCTCCAACCCAAACTTCTTTAGCAACTCTTTAATGTACTAAAACTTAGAAATGAAAATCCCTTTATCATTTTGATTAACTTGCAAACCAAGGAAGAAATTTAGCTCACCAATCATGGAAATCTCAAATTCTTTCTGCATCTCATTAGAAAATCTTCCACACATATCTTCATTTCCTCCAAAGATCATATTATCATCATATAATACAATAATTAGGATATCATCAATCTTGAAATACAAATTGTTGTCAGTCGAACCTTTCTGGAATCCTTGAACAACTAGGTACTTTTATAGCCTTCCATACCAAGCTCTAGGGATTTGTTTTAGTCCATACAAAGCCTTCTTCAATCTGCAAACAATGTTTGGATCATCTTTCAACTTGGAACCTTCTATTTGTTCAATATAAAATTCTTCTTTCAATTCTCCATTCAAGAATATTGATTTCACATCCATTTGATAAACCTTAAAATCCTTAAATGTTGCAAATGCCAAGAACATCTTGATTGCCTCCATCTGAGCAATTGGGGCATAAGTTTCATCAAAATCAATTCCTTAAATCTAAGTATAATATTTGCAGGCCAACCTTGATTTGTTTCTTACAACCTTTCCATCCTCATCTAGTTTGTTTTAAAATACCCACTTAGTTCCAATCATATTTTTGTCTTCCAATCTATTAGCTAATTCCCATGTCTAATTTTTCTCAGTCTAGTACAGCTCTTCCTTCATTTACTCTATTCAATTATGATCGCTACAAGCTTCTTCTACTATATTTGGCTTAGTTTTAGATAGTAAACACAACAAAACTTGTTCTTGAGTTGCTTTGCTTCTTGTGATGATACCTTTACTTTTATCTCTAATAAATTGATCTTCTGAATGATTCTTCTAGACATATCTTGGAGTTTTGGATGTAGATGCTAAAGAATCTTGATAATTCTTATCTTCTCTTCTAGTTTCCCCTTCCTTTTTCCTTTCACCGGACTCATCAGATTCATATCATACCAATATCTCTGAGTCTTTTGAAGTACTTTCATCAACTTTCACATTTGCACTTTCAACAATCTTATTCAACCTCTTGTTGTAACATTGGTATGCCTTGCTCTTTATTGAGTAGCCTAAGAATATTCCTTCATCTTCTCTATTGATGAATTTTCCAAGGTTATCCTCAACTCTCCAAATATAGCACTTGCTTCCAAATAATTTGAAATATTTCATTGTTAGAGTTCTACCATGCCAAAGTTCATAGGATGTCTTCCCATATTTCTTTTGGTATAGAATTATGTTAAGAGTGTAGGCTGTTGTGTGAATTTCTTCTCTCCAATAGACTTCTGGTAGTTTTTCTCCTTTCATTATAGTTCTAGTTGCCTCTTGTATAAATATGTTTGTTCTTTCCACCACAACATACTACTGTGATGTCCCGGGGGCATATAACTGTCTTCTAATGCCATGTTTTTCACAAAAATCATTAAACTCGTTAGAAATAAATTATCCTCCTCTATCATACCTTAGACACTTGATTTTACTATCTACCTCATTCTCAACTTTTTCCTTTAATATCTTGAATTTCTCTAATGCTTCAAACGTTTCTCTTAAAAATGCAACCCAAGTCATTATTGAATAATAATCAATCAATAGAATGAAATACCTTTCACCTTGCAAGATCCTTATTCTAGCTGGAGCACATAGATTTGTGTATACCAAATCCAGTAATCTGGTGGATGAATGCTCCTTTCCTCTGAGTGTTCTCTTTGTTTGCTTTCCTAATTGACATTCCTTGCAAATGTTGTTTTTTGGTTTGGTCAATCTTGGTAAATCTCTCACTGCACTCCTTCAACTGATTTGCACAAGATTATCAAATTTGATATGACACATCCTCTGATGTCATTAAGCTAAGATAACAAACAATGTCTTTTATCTCCTTCCAACTGATACATATTTCCATTTGTCCTTCTTCCAGCCGCAATGACTATTCTAGACTCCTTCCAGATCTCACATGCATTATCCTAAAAGACAACATTATATCCATTTTTGCACATCTATCCAACACTCAAAAGATTATGATACAAACCCTTCACATAGTAGACATTGGTGGTGTTATACTTTTCATCAAAATTAATTAACCAATCCCAACAATTTGTGTTATCTAATCATCTCCGAACCTAACATAACCTCCATAATACTTTTCAAGCTTTATGAACTCACTCTTATCACTAGTAATATGATCTGAGCATCCACTACCAATCAAAAATTCATTCTCATCTCTTCTAGCATGAAATTCAATAGCAACAATTTTAGAAATATCAAACCTAGGTGCATCCTTTTCTACCAGAAAGAAACAATGATCTTCTTCATAATCTGATTCATCATATGAAATGCCAACATCAACCTTAACATAATAGGATTTCTTATTGAACTCTCCTTTATTTTCTCTAAAATTTTGTCTTGATCCCTTTTCTGGACATCTAGTAGCTATATGACCAAAGTTTCCACATCTAAAACATTAAAAGGGTAGCATACCTTTGTACTTGATAGTACCTTTCTTCAATTTCCTTACAAAGTTTACTTCCATCTCATTTGGGCTATCATCATCATCTAGACCATCTTCAGTTGCTTTGAATGTTGTCTCTATTTTGTCTTTGTCTTTTCCAAAATTTCTCACTTTAAATGCAGTAAGGGTACCAAATAGTTGCTCCCTAGTGAACTTCTTCAGATCAAAAGTTTCTTCAATAGCTGATATTTTATCACTATAATTCACTAGTAGATTCATCAAGATTTTGTCAATTACATCTTCATCATTCAACACTAGTACATTTGGGGCCAATCTCCGATGGCCTATCATTGAAATTTTAACTACTTTTCATCAGACTGCCGACAAATGAAGTCGTCAAAAACTTGTCGCCATACTTCCCGACGATGCTATTGAATGTCGGAATTTCGACGACATAGTGAACTCTTCTGACGGTGGCCATGATCGCTCCTCCAGCCAAAAATGTCATCGGATGGATGTTGGAATTCTGATGCTCCCCCACTAATATGCATCGGTGACCGTCCGAAAAGGAAGTGTCATTGGACATACAACATCCTCATCAGATGTTTCTTTAGTTACCGTCAGAATTTCGATGACTACCAGAAACTTTGCATCATTGAGAATGTTGTTGGTCTGACGGTATAGCTATCAATGCAAATTTTAGTTGCTGTCAAAATTTTGACGGCTATTTATTTAAAAAAATAAAAATAAAAATTGATTATTTCGTATTGTGACTAGCTCTCCTTATCTAGACGTAAAGCACACCTCATTGATATGTACAGTGAATGATATTTTATCCCCATCAACTACCAATAGGGGGCATAGGTTTCAAGTTGATATGAGGGGCACTGGTTTCAAGCTAATATGAGCTGCACCATGGTTGAGATGGTCCAACTCCTAAGAGGACTGTATGAACCACTGAGTACTGGTAAACCTATTAAAAATGGGATCAAAGGGAGCAGCTCTGGTGCTGATAGGGAATTAGCTAACCCAAATACAAGAGCCTTTAAAGCCAAATTTTTTGGAAAAGGAAGGGACATCACCAATGGAAGAAGAGCAACCCAATCAGGGAGATGAAATGAATTTATCTACTTTATCTAAGTTAGTTATTCTTTTTCTTCTTTGTTCTTTTCATAAGTTAGTTGTATGAGTCACATTTGGTTTGCAATGACTTTATCTACTTGAAACCTACTTTGGATGTTTTTCTTAAGCTTGTAGCCTTTGACTCACTTGCATGTTTTCAACATTGCTCCCCATCAAGTTTCCATTTTAGGTTATCAACCTAATGGGAATGGTACAACTCTATCTTAGTAGAAAAATCCATTTGCCTTCAACATATTCTCCCCAAGTTTGGTATCTAGCTTGAATGACCATTTATCATATTCTATAAAAACTCTAGTACCATAAAAAATTCATAGCACCAGTCACATAGAGGTTCACATTCACTAGAATCAAGAGCTTATTCATAGACCAATTGTTCATATCTAACACCTCTTAAATTCCAAATAGATGTCAACACCTTCACAAAACACTTTACAATAAGTTTTTTCATATATGATATTTTCTAGAGATGTAAGAGGTTACTTCTTTAAGGTATACTTAGCCCTTCATTTCTCTCTACTTGGGTGGTTTTTTTTCCATTATTTATGGGTTGGTTTTTATCTCTCTTTTTGAAGGGGTTTCTTCTCTTCAAGGGAATATATTTGTACATATATATCTCATAAAGATTCAATTCACCCATCATTTCACCCACCTAGTCTACACATAAGGATGGTGTTAAATTCTATGTTTCTAATTCATTTTTAGTTGGATGTATTTTATTTTCCTACACATTCAATTTAGTTGGATTATTTATAAGTGAGTGGGTCAAACTGACCATAGATGAATATTATGGTAGGTGGCATATTTTATGAGTGTAAATCCCACTATTTTTTGGTAGTTAGAGCTATTTTTATCATTGATTGGTTTTGTCTCCCTTCCTTCCAATATATGTATCCACTCCTTTAGCTTATTTTGTATTCATGTTATTATAAGCTCTTGTGATTTTTTTCTTCTTAACTATTTACTTAACTCTCTTGATAACTAACTCTAATCTTTTATTTTACTTTTTGTATCATTTGTTATTGTTGGGAATTAACCTTTACTTGGTAAAGTTAATTTCCTTTTACTTGTTACTTGTAGGAATATTCCTAAGGAATCCCTACAAGTCCTTTGTCTTATTTGAGTTGTCTCATCTTATTTTATTTATTCCAAATATGTGGAATATTATGTTTTCTTTGTATGAGGATTGTGGCACTTTTTACACACATAGGATGTTAGATAGCATGCTAAGACTTGGGATTTACATTTGCAACTCCACTCTCACCTTTATATATCTGAGGTGCCTCTCTTAGTTCTTCATGGAATAATTTCTATGTTAAACTCACTCTCTCTTTCTCACATTGTATTTGTGGTGAAGGATTGAGGGTTTGATATCTCCATGTATTGGACATTTAAGGACAACAAGATTGAATATACACCATGTTCAATGAATAGAGATTAATTCACCTTGTGTTTGGTGATAGAGAGATGTGTGGGGGCCCTATGCATCTGATCAACAAGGTTGGAGATCATGTTTTAAAGGAAGAACACAAGCACTATTGATTGTCCTAGAAGGACAGACTGTGACAAATTGAAATTACTAGTATCATTGCTGCAAAACAGAGTCTTGTTGGAGGGTTTGGGAGGTTGGAAGTCCAAGAGACTGGTCTTAGTTCATGTGTAGGTTATGCAAGTTAGTTTCAAGGGGTTTTTGTAAAGGCATATATGTGTTGATTTGGCCTTTGGCCATCAATGTTGACAGTCCTAATTGCAAAGGACTAGTAACCATCAATGATAGTATGTGTGGCATTGTTGAGATCCACTAATTTGCACTTGTTATGATGTCACAAGCCCAAGAATAATTTACCATAATGTTTATATTGCCTTGTAATGTTGGATCAAGCCTTGAAAGGGCGATCAAAGTCTAGTGGCCAATAGGTGTGTCCAAGGGTACCCATAAAGGATGGGATATGAAACCATTGTCATTGTGAATTGAAACACCTGTGAATTTTTAATTTGTGAATTCTTATGTTATGGATTTGTTGATTATTGTTATCTAGTGAATGACCTTTTGGCCATTTCCTTATAATAAGTTCATTTCTATATCTTCTTAAGCATATTTGTTTATTTTGCTTCTCCCTGGAAAAGTGAATGCAAAGAACCTATTGAAGATCTTATACTTAGTTCTCATAATCACAAGATGATTGTGCTTGATCAAGTATTAGAGTGCGACATATCTACACACCAACAATACTACAGGTAGACTAAAATTAAATAACAATTAACAAAATAGTGGAAGAACGTTAAATTTATAAAGAACTACTATCATACTTACAAACTTACAATAATGTCTTGAAATTTATTTTCTTTTTCTATCATGTCTCTCAACTATCTTCAATTTCTATTTGTTAGCTCTATTGGTTTATCTCAATTTATATATATCGGTGAGCATGCTAACATGAGTACAAGGATCATGTGACAAACATGATCGCTTGCTAATTCTAGGGTTTCTACATATAATCAATCTATGTAGAATGAATTGGTCCCTAAGGAGCCCTTGAAAGGGCTTTCTATCAATGGGTAGACAAAAGTGTTGAATTTTTCCCGACTATTTAACCATAGCCTACACTCCATTGTCTAGATCTTTGCCCCATGATCACTATAATTAGTGGGAAGATATTGACAAGGGTAAATGGATGCTTTCATTAAAGAAGTTGTTGCATATCCTTCCTCAATTTTGTAAACTACTTTATGTAAAACTCCATTGGATTTATATCTTAAGACTGAAATCTAAACTTAATTATTATTATAATGACATCAAGCAAACAATAAGGTAAAGAAAAATTGAAGCCAAGCAAAACCTTAGACAAAAGACCTTTGGTGATTAGAAGTGAAAGAAATAATTAAAATATTACAAACAACCATTAACCTATGATATGGGATGATTATCGATGGAATCCACTACACATTGGGCAAAAATTATAAAAATTGTAAAAAGTTGTCATTATTGTCATGACAACTTTTTAAAATTTGGTTGGGAGGTTGGTTTTTGGCAGTTTGAGATTGTAACCCACTTGGATAGGAATAAGTAGGCCTTTGTCACACCACCTAGGTTTGTCTTGTTGAATTTTGAAAGTTTACTAAATGAAGTTGGAGATTTTTGTTCATACAAAAATGTTTCAGTCTGATTCTCATTATTTTTAGTTGTGAAACTCATAATGTTTTCATTAGAGGTTGATTGGATATGGTAGAGAATTTAATTACCTTCATTTCATCTTTTGTATCATTGAGATCTATTGAAATTTGAGGAAGATATCACTATTTTTCCAAAAACAATCAAAACACTCACTAGGGTTTCTAATGAGTGGGAAAAAAATGTATTTTTGGCCTTTTCACCATTAAAAACTCACACCAATGGTTGGAAAGGCTCTTTAAAATATGTATTTTCATTTCTCTTTCTTGCAAGTCTCCAAAACCTCTAAGACACATGCTAGATTTGATTGATTGGTCTGATATTCATCTTGTATCAGACCTTTGGGATAGCAGCATAGAGAAAGTGGAATATAAGATAGGTGAGAGTGAAGTGCCTTGGATGGAATGTTGGAAAAGATGTGTGGGACGCCTACACACCCCATAAAAGCATTTGGAAGCCATAAAAAAGTTCCATAGACCAAATATTAATGGTTGTCCTAAGGGTACCAATTGTGACAATCACAATTTTACCAGTGATATTGCCTACTCAAACAAGTTGTGTTTGGAAACCCCAGGTGTGGATATGTAATGGTAATTAAATGTCCTAAGAGTAGCCCTTACACCATTATTCACAAACCTTGGTGTCACAACGGTGTTGGTGTGGCCTTGGGCCAATGGTGATTAACTGTTACAATTAGGACAATGATCTCAAACACAATTTATGGTGTTTATAACTCTAATGTCCCAATGTACTTGTATATATTTTCACAAAACAATGAACAACCCAACCATAGCTATTAATAAGATTTCCCCATAAAATGCATGCAAAATGTATCATCATTGATAGGATAACTGACTTGCATTTAGTAAGAGACCTCAATGAGTGGAGTTTCATGTTGGAAAGGAGTACTTGTAATAAAGATATTGAAATAAACGAGATATTATGCATTCAAAAATCCACAAGGAAGATCTAATATTTATGAATGAAATTGCAAATCAATCTAAGTTACATGTTTGATATCTTACTTATATCATGGCAACATAAAATGTATATATGCACTCAACATACCTTTTTGCTTGTTTATTTGAGAATGTTGCTAGGAATTAATAGGTGGATGATGCATTGATCTACACATGAATCACTTGTACTTTCTTGATACTTTCATCCCTTGGTCAAGGCCACGTACCCCCTAACACTTGAAGATTGTTTCCACCCTTTCGATTACTTGAAGTCCATGCTCAAATCACACTAAATCACAATAGTTAGTAGAAAATAGTGACCATAGTGAAGGAAGCCCAATCATACAATTTTAGGACATACAAAGAGTCACCTTAAAAAACCCACACTAATTGCAAAAGATCAAAAGCATTCCTAGAATAAAATTACAATATAACATAAGGATGGCGATAGACTATCAAATAGAAGAATGATCTCATTATCCTTAACTACTCCCAAAATATTAATTATCATATAGAAAATATATATTGAAAAATATTTAACATCTAAAATATAATGTTATTATTTTCCTCTGTCAATTTTGTTCTATCAAATCTTTTATCTAATACTCTTTTAAAAATAGTGAACCTTACCAACATTAGAAATGAGGCGGATGCTAATTCTAAATTTTAAAATAAAAAGTGGTGAGTATGATCAATGATGCTAAGGTTCTATTCATATTGTGTAACAAGGCACAATAGGCTAGGGATAGGAAAGATTGACTTGCTACTCTTCAATTTCATATGGTAGTTTAATATATATCGTGGACATTTTTAGACCGTACATATTAATATATATTGTATTAAATGTCTCTCTATGGGACTATATGCCCACCATCCATCCTCTCTTTTACACATGACAATACATTTATTTTCATTGACCAAAGGTGGACAAAAATATTTCACAGAAAGGATATCTTAACCAATTCTCGTTGAATCAGAAGCGAGAAAAAAAAATGAAAAATTGTTGAAATATAATCTTCACAATTCTGTCATCATGAGTGCAAACAATCCAGTGAGGAGGACAAAGATGAATAGTGTGATGAGGATCAGAGCCATCCAATCTAGGAGGAATAACATGAGACTCTTTCTGAACCAATGTTAAAGGCTATTATGATTTGAAGCTTCTCTTAAATCCTCACATTTTGTTGTCACATAAGAGAAATGTGAAGCAGAACTGGGAAAAGCAAATTCAAAGTCTTAGAATGAGGTCAATATATATATGGATGGTAATATTTGAAAGTATATATGAAGGACATATGAAGGCCATGGTAGAAGAGAATTTTTACTTCACACTAAGTGAAGTTATGGAGGTAGTTGCCATGGATGTAAAGTGGGGAGTGTAAGAGATTCTTTGGATTCATGAAGAACATTAAGGAGAAAGGGTTAGTTATATCAAGGAAAAATAAAGAAAAAGGGAAGTGATAAAGAAGGGAGGAAGAAAATAGGGAAGAAAGTGAGGAAATAAAGAGGGATATCTAATTTTTTTTGGTGTGTAGCCTCTACTACTCTTTTTCTTGTTGAATGATTTCACAATATTTTGAGAAGACTGCAAGGCATGAAGTAATGCTCATAAGGAATGAAGGAGCTATGTAAAGCACAAACCATACATATGAATACATGCAAGGCATGAATCATACATGTAAACCATGAAGTAATACATAAATACACATAAGGTACAAGCAAATATGAAAAAGGTTCTCATGGAGTGGACATGCTGAAGACACATCGATCATGAAGCATACAAGAGAGAGGTATGCATGGAATAGACATTTGAAAACATCTCATTCATGAAGTAACAAAATGCTAAAGAAAATGTAAAGTAATAAAAAAACTTACAAGGATGAGGCATATTCATAACTTTTGCAGTCACGCCATGGATATCAACACTAGAAGCAACTATATTCATTCATTAATATCACATAACGTTCATTAACACATAACATTGATTAACATGAATTAACATGCAACATTCATCAATATTAATTAACACATATCATCCATAACCATTCATTAGCACATAATTACATTCATTAACACATAAAAATCAATCATTATCAAATAAGGTAGATTACAATCATTTGTTTTTTTGTTTTTTCTTTGAACCTATGAAAAGACTAATTGGAATATCATTTTATTCATCATTTCCCCCCTCTTCAGTTGTTCTGCCCTCTACTCGTGATCTCAATGTATGCCTAGTCCTATATTAAAGACGAGGATACTAAAGCGAAGGGGGGTCCTCTCCAATAACAAAGAAATGGGTTAAATTCAAAACATTTTTTATTATTGTTACAAGTATTTCATTAATTTAGAGAACATAACTGTTGTACTCTTTACCTGATGGGGCCATATCATATTGTCTAGCCTCAACCTCAACATGTTGAACACCCTCTAGATCATCTGGAGTTGAAATACTGAAGGTTACATTAATGTTGAACAGAAATTGAAATTATATTTGTTTAAAGGAATAAAAGTGGTCCTCTTTACCTGATTAGGGAAGATCATGCTCCACTTGGTCACCACCGACTACATGCTCTAAAATATTAACAAAAAAGGTTACATTAATTACTACTCTAATTATAAATTAAGATGTTTAATTGTATTAATAATTACATAAATAAATTTGAATAGAAAATTAATACCTCCACTACTGGGATGCACATCTAGACCTTCATGTGCAGGTGGTGTTTCACGATTAGCAGGTTGCATTCCAATGTCATGCACATTGTTATCATTGCTTGCTTATATAAAAAAAATATAGTCACTTTATGTTGGAACTCAACATCAATTAGATTATTGGTAAAGTATTCAATTTGAAACAATTTTAATTTAGCTTATTTACCTATGTGACAGATGCACCAGAATATTGTGTTTGCCCACTCAATTCTTATAGTTAATCAGCCACGACTGTATAGCCTTGCTGGTAGGAAATTCTCTTGTCATCTTTTGTGGGTGCTCTATTGAATTCAGAGCCCTGCATTTATGCTTGGTATCATGAATTTTACTTGCATTGTTTGATCAAAAAAAAATTTGTGATATTTCATTTACAAATACTTACAATTCATGCGGAAAGTTTCATATAACCACCAGAGTCGAGTTTGTGTTGCCCGTGCTTTTCTTGTCTTGCCTTGGTTTCCTTTGCCATGTCACTCAATCTATGAAAAGTTTGAAATATGTTAGATTATATAAGTATAAAGAGTAATTAATTAGTACATAATTACTTTCTTAATAGTATCGCGTACCTTCTTTTGGCGTTTGGTGGTGTATTTCCTTTTTTCCTTTCAATTATCTCCTTGGCATCCAAAATCAGGTCCTTCCACTCCCTCTCTGGAATCATGGGGGTCGTTCGTTCTTTAGGTTCTTCTCTAAATGGGTCCTATATTGGTCCCTCACATATTTTAGATATGTGTCAGCTTTTTCAAGGAGCTTGGTTTTGTCAAAGGTTCATTGCCAGCTTTTTCAAGGAGCTTGGTTTTGTCAAAGGTATCAAAATAATGCACAATTTGTAACTGCTCGTAGTAGGGAAACCTACTAAATTATCGGGGATAACTTTTTAGTCCCTTAGGAAGGTGGTCATTTATGCCTTGATGACCTTCACAATCATCAATCACATCATCAGTAAACAAAACACAATAGAAAAGATGTTTTATGACATAAACCATTAGATGGAATGACATTACCTTGACGATTAATTCTATTATATTCCAACTTCCATAGGTGAGGTGTCATTCTTCATGGCTTTGATGTATTCTCTGCTTTCCCATTAAAAAGATGGTTTTTAGTATTTTGATACTTATGATTTTTGTGGAGAAAGTGCCTATACTTATCAAACACCTGCTTTCCTAAACTTTTTGAATGACGAGATTTCATCTTTGGACCACAAACTGGACATGCAAATTTTCCCTTTGTTTGAAGACCTACAAGATAATGTATAATTGGATTAAATATGTTAATTTTTTTAATTATAATTATCATGCGCAACTTGAACACTATAACATACCACAAAAATGTGTTAGCCCTGGGGCATCGTGTATTGTCTATACAAGCATCGCATGGAATTGAAATTGTCTTTGTCCTATTGGTCTATAGACATCATACATAGTGACACCATTCCATAACTCCAGCAACTCATCAATAAGAGGCTTGATATATACATTCATATCTTTAACTTGGTACTTACCTAATTGAATGAACAAAAACATTACATAATTATTATGACCATTTTACTGCAATATTTATAATTAAATGTAGATGACTATTTAAATGATAAAATACCTGGAACAATCATTGCCAACATTATGTGCTCCCTCTTTATTGACATCCATGGAGGAATGTTATTGTTGATAACAAAAATTGGCCACACTGAGTAAACAGATCTCAGCTCTCCAAATGGATTGACAGCGTCCGCTGCCAATGAAAGCCTGAGATTACGAGGTTCTTCTTTAAAGTGTGGCTGATTTTCCTCTATGTCCATAAATGTTGAACCATCTGTAGGCATTCAAATAATGTCATCTTGACTTCTATTGCATGCATGGTAATCCATAAATTGTGCCAAGCTAGTGCACTTGAATAATTGTTGCATATGTGGAATAATGGGAATATAGCGAAGAACCATGCAAGGAACCCTTTTTGTTATTTGATTTGTTCAATATCTACTGATATGACATTCAAGGCATTCGGTTCAAAATTCATGTTTTTTGTGATATATAATATGATCATTGGAAAAAGAATATATTGCTTGATACTCCATTCCAATATCTTTCATAATTGCAGATAATTCTCGGTATGAGTGAGGTAGAATATTTGATGGTGGTAACAAAAACTCACATATCAATCTACAACAAAAAAATATAATTTGTTAATATAAATAATATTAATGGTACAACATGATTCGCCATTTATTATGACATATATGACATACTTTAACATAAATGAGATTGTTATGTTGGATAAACCATTCATAACCTTCAAGTTCACCAACAACAATACAATGGAGAGAAGAGTTGTCTGGGAGCCTTTGTAAAGGGCCTCAAATGCCTTCTCAAGTAGAGGGACATCATGAACAACATCAAGGTCATCTTCATCATCATGATCAGTTGCGCTAGTACTAAATGTGTCATGGATCAATGTATTTGTACCATCATCTTCAATTTTGTTTTGTGGTTCATGATTGTCATCTTCCATGGGATCATTAGCTTTAGCTTCGATATTCACACCTCCATGTTCCTCCACTTTGAAAACCATATTCTCTGGGTTGTGTTGATCCATATCATGTGCTCTGGGGTGCTTGACCTATATAAAATTGATAAACATAAATAAACCATGATCATGATCTCATCATCAAGTGATTTCTTATGTATATAAATTGTTAAAACGATATAATGAAAAACTTACAAATGGATGATAATCATGTCCACCTTCAATGTGACCATGCAGCCTATAATGTTTCTTATTTGTTTTGATTAGAAGTCTTCTAGTCTTTAACCCCTTACAAATTTTGCAGGGACAATAACATTTTCCATCACCTTTTATTTTCAAGTTAGACCACAATCTAGCAATTGTCTCCTTATTTTATTGTTCACTGATATTGTCTAACATGGTCTTTCTTCACAGGAAAAAAAGTCAAGCTATAGAACTAGTTAGAAAGAAGTTGAAATGTTAGTTATGAAATCACGTTTCAATATAATATACCAAATTAAATTACTTGAACATAGAAATTATGCAAATTGAACCCAAACCATTTAACTCTTCTTTTTCATCTCAAAACATATCTAATGGCTTTGTGGTGATTTAGAGCAGGTGATATGCCCATTGAGATTCATAGACCCAAGTTAGTTATAGACCCAAGTTAGCATAGACCCAAGTTATACAGAGTCATAGACACAAGTTAGTCTAAAAGGAAAGTAACTATCCATTCCCATGCTCATGCATACTTACATGACTAATGTTGCCCTTGTGTATCCTAAATATTAGAGAGACCTTATTTGACTTGCCTAATCAATGTGGTTGTTGTCCTAATATGAAATACTGAGTTCTACCCTTACCTATGCATCAAACTTCTCACATCATGTTTCTTCACCAAAACACACTAATCCCAATCTTCACCAAAACACACTTTTTCACTTTCTAGGTTAGTTGTCTTAGCTTAGTTGGTTGTTATCGAGTCTTTGTTGTTAACCTTTTTTCATAGTTGCTCAGGAGCTGGCCAAGTCTTTCTCTTTGAAATGAAGTAAGGTTTAACATTCCCTTTGCCCAGCCAAGGCATAATCCCTTCCACTTTTGTCAATCCTGTCAGTGGGTGCCCAAACCCAATCACTCTCATTTCCATTTCCTCCCATTTCCACCTCCCCTAACACTCTTCACTTCCATTTACCATACCTTCTAACTCACCTACCTTCCTATCCTCTATCATTTAACCACCTTTCATACCCCATTCCTTAACCTCCTTCACATCTTAACTTAAACCTACCCTTCCATCTTACACCCTCACCTCCCTCCACTAACTTCCTTTCCACCTTACCCCTACGCCTATTCTATCCTAGAATCTTCATTCCCCTCATACCTTATATATCACACTCCCCTCCACAATACCTACCCCTTTACCCCTTTATTCCCCTAAAATCACCTATTCTAGCCCACATCCCATAAGTCTTACTTCCTTTATTTTCCTAAGCTTACCTCTACCACATACCTATTAACCTACCCTTTCCATCTTATCACCTACCCCCATCCTAGCCTACCCATATTGTATCCCTATCCTAACCTACCACCCTACCCCCTTACCCTTTTTCCTTGCCCCTTATAACTCCCATTATAACCTACATCCCCTTTACCCTTTCATTAGCCCCTTATACCTCCCACTCCACTTTATTCCCAAACATATCCTAACTCTTACCCCTTCTACCTCCCACATCCTAAACCTCTTTCCCCCCCACGTATCTCCTTCTTCCATCATTTATATCCCTTATGTGCCTAAAGAAGAATGGGATAAAAGAATGTGCCTATTCTATAACACTAGAGCAGTAGAGACGAAGCGACATTTTGTCATGAAATGCTCGGCATATAGTGACATTTGTGCCATTTACGAAGACATTTTGAAAATAAATAATTTAAACATGCTTTTTGAGGAAACAAAACTTTAAAAAATGATAAGTTTGCTAATTAAAATTCAATGAAGAAGAGCAGATCTTGAGAAGAGGTTACATGTTGTTTAAAGTCATAATGCCTTGATTTTATAGGGTGTGTGTTTTCTGTGGGTCCCATGGGATGTTGTGGCCTTGTGGATGTTATTAAAATCCATCATCATCATCATCATTTCACATGGCATTCAGGGTATCTTTGTGTTCATGTTAACTTTTCTTCCTATTTGGGCTCCTTAATTGTGAAAATGAGTTTAACTACTTAAAAAAAGTTGTGTGTAAACCCTTATATGCCTACTGCACCACCAAAGAAGCCACAAAAATGGCAATAATCTGAACCACATGAAGAATCATGCATATGAAGGGAAGTCCCAAAGATTCAACTAGCAGTCAAAGAGCAAGTTAAGAAGAGTTTTCAACCAAGATCAGAGATTGAGGTAGGATTTCAACCCAAAGCCAACACCTTACATTGCAAAGGAAAAAGTATTTGCATTCAATTTAGGTTGTTTATTGATAAATATATAATCATTATCAATTACTTAGTAGAGATCGTAATTTGTGAATATTACATAAGGAGGGCCAAAATAAGATGTTTGCAGAGATATGATGAAACCTCCCAAGGGTTAATAGTCATAGAAACCACATAGATGCCAGCCATTAGGTAGAAGACAGTGAGTAGAACAATGGGAAGATGATAAAAAATAGATGGAGCAGCAAATGTTACAATCCAAATAGAAGTTTTATAGTAGCCAAACATAGAGATTAAAATCTCATGCCTAATGGATAGGTCTGAAGTGCTACAGACAACAAGGGTGGAAAGAAAAGTTTTAGAGATGAAGAAAACACATGCTTAGAGGGATTTCATTGACACCAAGGAGTAGAGATTTGTTCTTGGCCTTGAATTCCTATGAATGCATGAAAACCATTGCCAATGATAAAAGATATAGGTTTGTATAAAGAACCAATAATGGAGAATTTGATATTCTTAGGAACACAAGAATATATGCATGAATCTCAAAGTAGTCACAATATCAAAAGACAGTCCAATGATAGATTTTGAGATCTCTTTTTGGCAAATAAATTATCAAAGGGTGACAGTTGAGATTTAGGAGAAAGTGGATCCAATCAAAAGAAGTTTAATATAAATGAAAAACAAAGATCAATAATACAAATCATAGAAAGTATATCCAAGGATAACAAAGAAATTCACCACAAGCATATGGGAACAATGCCAAGTTGGTAGTTATGTAGTCCAAGACAGTTCAAGGACAAAGGCATTGGAACTTGTAGAAGTTTTTTTATCATCCAAATGGTATGAGGCAACAAGGTTTTATGACAAAAATATAACTATGTGAAAAAAGAATCATGTCAAGACATAAAGAGGTAAGGTGGTATCCTTATGATCAAATATGACAATTACCAATATTATGAAGAGAACTCACATGAATAGATCTAGTCACCTATGCAAACATTTTAGTCATCTTGTGACAATCAAAGAGAGAAATAGTAATAAATATTCATAATGGAAGTCCATTAAAGGTGGTAGTCAACATAGTGAAAAAGCCTAATCATGTTTAGAGCAATAGGCAACCCTAAGAACAGGAAAAAATAGTCATGTGATAATGCATAGGACAACCTTAATGCCCAAGTTTAGAGAGCATTAAAGATGAATAATGATAGTCTATTTGATAAAATGTCATTATTGTGTGAAGATGATGATCTATGGCTATTGTGAACAATGTAGGATGCAGTCAAATTCAGAGCATAATCAGTGATATAAAATAGTGAGCATCATCTTCAAGATCTTTATGAAATAGCAAAAAATTGATAAGGTCTACTACAAGTCTAGATTAGTCGAGATTGGGAAAGAGTTTGGTTGATCCTCTATTCATGCCTTCTAGTCCATTAGCAGATTGGGAAAGAGTTTGGTATTGAGTTTGGTGTTGGTGGAAGGTTTAAGGAGGTACACTATCATCATAATTAATGTTAGAGAGTGTTGTGAAGAAGAATGGCCATGAAAGGAGTGATTATCCTAAGTGCTTGAGACTGTCACAAAAAGTGAGTGTTGCAGCAGTGAATCTTCCTTTGACCTTTGGGTGGTTGGGAGGGTAAAGACCCACATATCAACTATCTACTTTGACATCCTAGGATGGTGTCCACCTACTCTAAAACCTTGTGGGCACTCTTCGTCTGATACTAACATATACATAACATATGCCTCTCATATAACCCTATGTTGGCTACGCCCCACCGTAAGTAGAAGATCCTAACTATTATCCTAAACCTTGCATTGACTATCACAATTTGACAGTGAGTTGAGTTAGTCCATTAGTGAGATTGGGAAAGAGTTTGGTATTGAGTTTGGTGTTGGTGGAAGGTTTAAGAAGGTACACTATCATCATAATTAATGTTAGAGAGTGTTGTGAAGAAGAATGGCCATGAAAGGAGTGATTGTCCTAAGTGCTTGAGACTGTCAGAAAAAGTGAGTGTTGCAGTAGTGAATCTTCCTTTGACCTTTGGGTGTTTGGGAGGGTAAAGACCCATAGTGGTATATGTTGAGTGGTTGGGAGGGTAAAGACCCACATATCAACTATCTACTTTGACATCCTAGGATGGTGTCCACCTACTCTAAAACCTTATGGGCACTCTCTATCTAATACTAACATATACATAACATGTTCCTCTCATATAACCCTATGTTGGCTAGGGCCCACCATAATTAGGAGATCCTAACTACTAAAAATACTAGATTCTCCCCTATAAGTTTGTTGAGTCATAGAAGGCCTAGCTCGATAGCCCTATAGTCTCTCATTCCTAAAATATCCTTGTGTCGATGATGGTCACATGTGACTACCCTATGGCCCCTACTATTCTCTAGACCTTTGTCCCTAATATTGATACTATTGGGTTTTTCTTTGAAATCCTATAGTAAGTCTAAATTCTCCTTTGAAGGATGGGGAGGCCTATGGACACTTTAGTTCCTTGATCAAGGTTACAAACTTCTCTCATGCCTCTTGTTTCCTCCCATGTACCTCCTTTTCCATAAGAGACTTTGCCATAGCAACCCTAAAGTCATTTGGATTGGCCATGTGTGGGAAACTGAAATTTTGGGCTTTCCACCCCTAATGAAATAATTGACAAGTAAGTTGTCTTGAATGTAATCTACAAACTACAAGAACTCCAAAAGCTAACTCTCATGTTGAGCCACTACGAAACCTCATTATGTAAATTGTGAAACTCATCTATGCATCTCTATCAAAAATATTTTGAAATAGAACACACTGTGAAGCACTCCAAAATGGTATCCCATGAGAGGGTTTCCAATGTGAGTTGGTGCATTTTATCCTCCAAGTACCACAAGGTGGAAGCAAGTCCTCTCAAAAATTGCATTACAAATTATGCCTTTAGGTTGCTCACATATAGATGCAACCCAAAGCATAAGTCTAAGCTAAGTAACCAGGACTTAGCCTCAACCCCATTTGTGGATCTTAAAAATGTACAGGATTGAAGATGAAACAACTCTTGAATATGATCCTTTGGCTCATGATATATGCTTGCTATAGTCTATACCTCTTGTATTTATGCATAATGAGGCTAGGTAATGCGTATTGACCAATCTTCTATCTTCTCTATGTGTATTTCCCAAATTCAAGGCGAACTCCTAATAAGCTCCCAAGATTGAAGTATATGCTCCTCTACTACAAGTGGATCCTCATGAGGTGTCTCTCTTGTGGGTGAAAACCTATCTTGTATCACACCTATCAAATTTTGTAAGGCTTGTAAGATTTGAGGTCCATACTCGGGCTACTCATCTTGGTGAAAACTCTCAAAGTGATACGACTCTTCTTGTCCCTCATGTGAATGTGCTCCTCTTGTAACACTACGGCATGGATGACCCTTCCTTCCATTTCCTACACCCTATTTTATAACCCACACCTCATAACCTTTACCTCACTTCATGTCATTATTACCTTCCATCTACCTTTCATATCCCCTCTCTTAGCCTCCTTCACTTTCCTACATCCTATCCTAAACCTTAACCTCATACACATTTACTTTTACTTCACATACCTAACCCCATTCCATCCTTCACATCCTTTTATCTCCCCCCCTTTACTTTCCTAACTTCCAAACCCCTAACATATCCTAACTTACTCTTTCACCATTACATCCTTCATCACTTACCTCCCTATCTTATCCTAACCCACACCTCATAACCTTATACCTCTCAACTTCCATTCTATACCACCTTCCTATCACAGTACACTTATCCTCCCTTCCAAAACACTAACAAGCATATGGCTAATGCTAGTGCCACCTAGGATCAAGGAGGGCCCACCCATAAAAGAAGTGTTGAATAAAAAAGATCAAAATAGACCTCACTTTGACCTTCAAAGACCATGATGACCATTGAAAGAACTCGGCGTCATCTAAAATGAAATGAAGGTTGACATGGATCTAAAAGGATAATCGTATTCAAGCACAGCTGTTGAAAATTCCATTTTATTTTTTTAAATAATAAACATCTCAAAAGCTAAGTCGGCTATCATAAGGATAAACCGCTCAAGGAGAAGGGATAAAATATTTTGTTTGTTAAAGAAAGTCAACTATCATAAGGGTACACCACTCAAGGAGAAAGGAACATTTGATCAAGCATCCAATTCAATCTTATTTATCTTTTTTTATACCAGACAATGAATATGAGCAGTAAAATTCATTATAAGAAGGATACAACTTGATCATCAACCAAGACAAATACAACCTCCTATGTAAAAATCAAACAATTTCATCACTACATCAAGCAAATTCGACACATTGTGACAAACATAATGATTTTTTCTTCAAGAAAACATCCTGTGAATGAATTGGTTGATTACCCTACCTTTTTTCTTCAACTAGATCTTGGTGGCACCCCAATCCAGAATTGTTTCCCTCCTTGTAATGCCCAATTTTTTTGTGAATGCCAGAGGTCGATGGGACGAAGAGGTGAGATTAATGTTTATCAAATGACTTGCTCTTTTTTCTTTTTAAGTAATGCTCACGGTCGTCGGAATTTCGATGAATGCGAGCACTTTTTCTCAAAGAACACAAATTTCATTGCCAATTCCTTCTCCGTCGAAATCAAATGTTGAATTATCATTGAAATTCCGGCGTATTTGCGCATTTTTCCAAAAAAAAATCAAATTTGGTCACAATATTCCTTCTCCGTCGAAAACCTCATTCAGAATTTTATGCCAAATGTAATAGTGATGGAACACTACCAAAACACTCACTACAGAAGGTCTCACTGCCCAGAAATGCTCATTGTCAAAGGGCTCACTATCCAAAAAGGCTCACTATCAAAGAAAAAAAGAAAAGAAAATCCACCATTGAAACACAATTTGCATTATCGAAACTTCTTTTAGTAACTATCCACAACACACTTTACAATAACAATTATATTCTTTCAATCTTGCATATCTTCTGTATAATTATCCGTTCAAAAAAATGTCACACTAACTCATTCAAATCATACACATACATATACTATCTCCATAAAAACAGAATCTTCCAAGTTGACCAAGATAGAGATCTAAAATAGGTCACTACTAAACATTCTGATGGTGGGAGGGAATGAGAAGTAGACCACATTACAATGCTCTTCATCAAACACATCAACACATTACATACATCACTAATGTCAGACCAAAAACAAAATGTTGTTACACAACCTCGACTTCCAAATCAACAACTCGACATCTAGATCAAGCTGGACCCAAAAATAGCACTAAGATACATCAGCAACACATCTTCTAAGAAACCAAATCTTCTGAGAAATCACCAAACGACCATCAACATCACCTACATACCTATCTTCCACTGCTACTCAATATATCTCACCCAGACCTAACTGGACCATAGGATTTGACATTAATGACAACATCAGCATAATGTGAACAACTTGATACTATTATTCATTATTGGAGTAGATATTATATTTAAGTGATGATCCTTTGAGAAAGACATGTTATGTGATTGGTATAATGATTCTTTTAATTAGATATTATGGTTTGATGTTGGATTAATTCATGTTATTTGTATTAATTTTAATAGGATTTGTGCAATATGTAAAGATTGATGTATTTGTCTCTATTGATAAATGATTAATGATAATGCTTAGAGTTGTTATGGGCATCTAATGGTTGAGATTATGGAGTAGGAACATTTGGATACGGTGCATTAAAATGAACCTTTCATATTAGTAGCATTACTATGTCTTAAATTCATCAGCAAATGTTAAAGTGGAAAATGAATATTGTTAATACGTTATATTTCATGAGAGCATAATGGTTTAGTTAAATAGTTACTTTCCTATGTTCTTAGTTGAAATGAATATATGGATTAATGTAGGAGAAGAAATGGTAGAGTTATATGATGTTGTTAATGTTGTTAATGCTATGCTAAGTAATGATGTTAGGATACCCTAGGGAATGTGAATCTATGTGATGTAAGTTATTTTTGCTTGTGTATTTATGTTCATATGATTATACTTAACTGAATATAAATATTTGACTTGAGTTACATGTACCGTTGTATTAGTTCCTTAAAAGAGAATTTTATCTCTATTTTCTTGTTTAGTTGGTTAGTTTATCAAGGGTATTTTGGTAAGAATTACAAGCCACAAAGATCAAAACTTATTGTTGAGATAAAGCCCCAACATCATTTTAAATTAGGGCTTGATTGAGTGGGACCATGGTGTTTCAAGGCACCATGGTCCAAACTAGGGTGTCTTGGTCCCACCTCAATCAAAAACAAAACAATGTTAAAATAGAGTGGTCATCCAATGTTAGGACCCACAAAGGTTTTTCATAGCCTCAAAGCTAGATAATAGGCACAAACAAACCCAAAAAGGTGATGAGGATAGGACACACTAAATTAGGAGCACAAAATGAGGTGTAAATTGGCTTGGTGACAATTTTTTATGCTACGGGTAATATATTCCACAACATAGCATGACAGAATATCCTTAAACAACATATCAAAAATATAGAACACATTGATACTACACTCAATATAATTTAAAGTAAAATACCTTATGCTCAAAGAGATAGTTTCATGCCATTTGGTCAATAATTAAAACAAATTGCACATATTCTAATCACACAATTAGATAAGTAGGGAATAAGTAAGAGGAGTAGATTATTAGAGGAAGTAGTTAAAATTTTCATGGAAAAGATAAACATAGTTGTGTATATCATACAACTTGGAGACTCGCATTAACACTCTTTAGAACATAATCAATGACATTGGTGCAATTTACTAATTTTTCTTACAATGGCCAATGCTAACAAAATCCCTCGAGAATCAAATACATCACATAGAAACTCAAATTTTATAAATATCTAATACATATGATACCATGAAAGATAGTGATGACATAACCAAGGCATAAATTGAAACAATGGACACTCATCTTTAATAGATTCAAGATTGAAGGGAGGTTAGTAAAGCATAGATCAAGGATCTTTGAGAAGTATTACTCAAAGATTCAAATAACATAGCTACAAAAAATATAGATACCAAACCACAATAGATTTGGAAAATACCCCAATCTAGATCAATAGTCAAATTCAAGTATTGTGGCATGCCAAGATTGAGTTAGACATAAAATTCTAGCAACTTGAGTAGATATACAAGAATATTTTTTCCAATAAATAACTTATGGATGTTGCCAATTTTGGTTCAATAATAAATTTTTATATCTTGAGAATAAGAATTAGTTTCATAGAGGGAATGATGTTAGCAAGTGAAATATGAAAGTGTTAATAACATCTATAGATTACCACATTTGACCAAAAGAGGTATGTGAAGCTCAAGGATAACTACTAAACTGTCTAGAAAGAATAAGAATCATGAGGGATATATCTCTAGTGTACCTAAATAAATATAGTATAAAAGTAGAGAGGAGTATAATAATGTAGAGAGGAGTATAATACGAAAAAAGGAATTGCTTAGATAGAATATATTAAGGACTAAGTATCTAATAATGTAATTTATGAATAGATAAATGAATATGCATCAAAGCTCAATGCATTATATTATGGATTATAGAGTAAATTTTAATATATTAGGGTATGTGCACCAAGTTGTGGTACCAAAAGGGGGTCTTAAGATGCCATTTTTTTTAAAATGAGCAAATTTTGAACTTCAATGACAAATTGAGCATAGTTACACTCCAAATTTAAAGATACAATAAGAACAAGAGTCAAAGTGCTTCAATTCTACTTTCTAAACTACTATTTTTTTTGAAATTGGTAGAGATTAAGGGCTTCAAAAAGGGGGGCCAAAAAAAGTGGTCATGTTTTTGTGCAAAAAACATAACATAGCGTCTATTGTGCCCCCCCTAAAATGTTAACCTTTTTTTAGAATTTTTAAAATCGCTTCAATGAGAAATTAGCTAGCACCTTGTAGTTTATGCTAGATTTTTCAGTTAATTTTTAATGAGCATATGATTTTTTTCTTTTTGAAGTGGAAAAATCCTAAAAAATAGAAATTTGAGCATGCTCCCCCCTAAAATCATTGAAAACTAATCAAAAATTATTATTTTTTAAGTTGTGTAGAATGGAGTCTAGTTTCTAAAAATTTCAGTTTCTTCAAAATTCAATGAATGTGTAAAAAGTTGTGCCCAAAATAGCAAATGTTGGTTTTTGACCAAAAACAAACACATTAGCAAAATAAATTAAAGATGGAAGCCTTAATAAAATCAAAATGTGTAAATAATTACATGGTTTTATATCTAAGAGAGAGCTTAAGGATGCTATGGTGTTTTTTTAGTTACATTGAAACACATGTAAACCTGATGGAGAGCACAACAAAAAACATGTGAAATTTTGTAATCTTTTGATGAAAACACATCTTAGGATTAAAATAGTCGTCCAACCCTTTGGGTTGGATGCCCAAGTACAATCCAACCCAAAGGATTGGTGTCGTCCAATGCAAACTTTTTGGCGTGTGCCAAATATGGCGCTCTCTATTTAGCATGCACCAAATTTGGTGCTTGCCAAATGTTCTGCATTGGGAGAGGTTGTGAAAGGGAAAATGTTCCAATTTCAAGACAAGTTAAACGCAATCCTCGAAGAAGATTATATACATGAAATATAACTTAAATTATAAATAACATTTAAGTAGAAGTCACATTTCAATGTCTTTTTCTTTACTTATACTTTAAGTTATATTTCATGTATATAAATTGCCAGGATGTTTGAGAGTGGTTTCAGCTCTATAGGAGATATAATGTAGATTTTAGGTTTTATAGGATCATATAAATTTCAGACAATCAAATTTTGGTAATCAGCATGCACCTATTATCATTCTTTAGCTATGCATCTCACTCTCTGTATCTTCTCAAAACTCTAGACCTCTCTCTCTCTCTCTCTCTCTCTCTCTCTCTCTCTCTCTCTCTCTCTCTCTCTCTCTCTCTCTCTCTCTCTCTCTCTCTTGTCTCTCTCACCTCTCACTCCCTTCTCTACCTTTCATTCCCTCCTTACCTCCATTTGTATTCTTGACTCCCTCTCTCTCTTCTTCTATCTCACTATCTTATTATTACTCATCCCTCCCTCTCCATTCTCTTGATCACTACCAATCCCTTCCATCTATCTCTCCCCATATGTAGGTCTCTCCCTCCCTTCCTCTTTTCCCCATACCACTCCCTCCCTATATCATTACCCACCTCTCTCTCCCCCTCTTGGTTTCTCACCTATCTATTTTTCCACTCTCTAGTTCTCTCCCTCCCTCTCCACATTTGCCTCTTTCCAATTTACCCCTATCTATTTATGAAATCTCTCATTCTCTTCTCCCTCTATCCAAACCTATCTATCTCCTCATTCCCTGAGTCTCTCATTCCCTCCATGTCTAACTCTCCATCCCCTCTTACTCCTCTCTTTTTTCTTCTATCTCTTTCTTCTCCCTCCCTCCCCTCTATATGTCTATTCCTTCCTTTATTCACCTCTCCCTCTCTATTTCCCTCCCCCACTCTCTCTAATTCTCTCTTCCTCTCTTTTTCTCTATCTCTCTCTATTGTTTAGGTCATCACCTCTCCTTCCCACCCACCCCTCTCTCCCCTCTCTAGTTTTCTCCCTCCCTTCCTCTCCACCTATCTACCTCTTCATATAGGTCTCATTACCCACCTCTCTCTATCCCCTTTATCTATCTCACTCCTCTCTAGATATCTAGGTCTCTCACCTATCTATATGTCCCCTCCATTTTTCTCTCCCTCCTTCTCTACCTCTCTCTCCCTCCCGCTTAACAATATCCCTTTATGAACTCCCTCCTCTTCTCTCTCTCTCCTAACCTCTTTATCTCCTCCTTTCATAGGTCTCTCTCTCCCTCCATGTCTACCTCTCCATCCATCTATTCTTACTCCTCTCTTTGTTCTTTTATCTCTCCGCTTCTACCTCCCTCCCCTCTCTAAGTATCTCCCTCCCTTCCTTCCCCTACCCCTCTCTATCTCCCCATCCATACATACCCTCATATTTATCTCACTCCCAAACTATTATTCTCTCTTCCTCTCAAATTATCTCTTTCTATTATCTAGGTCATAACCTCTCTCTCCCCTCTGTATGTTTCTTGATCCCTTCCCTCTCCACCTATCTACCTCTACATTCATGTCTCATTACCCACCTCTCTCTATCCCCCTCTCTCTATCTCAATCCTATATCTTTCCATATAGGTACATCATCTCTCTTTCCTCCTCTAGTTCTCTCACCTATCTATCTATCCCTTCTCTAGTTCTCACCCTCTATCTCCCTCCCCCTTTACCCTATCTATTTTTTTTAACTCTCCTTCTCTTCTCTCTCTCTCCCCTCACCTCTCATCTCCTCCTTCCCTATGTCTTTCACTCCCTCCATTTCTACCTCTCCCTCAATCCCCTCTTACTCCTCTCTCTTTATTCTTCAACTCTCCTCATAACCATCCCTCATGTTTCTAGGCATCTCCTTTCCTATATTTCCCTCTCTATATCTTTTCCTCTCCCTCCTTACCCCCATCTCTCTCTCTCTCTCTCTCTCTCTCTCTCTCTCTCTCTCTCTCTCTCTCTCTCTCTCTCTCTCTCTCTACTAATTATTATTCTCTCTCCATTTTCTACATCGTCATATTTCCATTACACCCTCTCTAGGTTTATCCCTCTTACCCTCTCCGCCTCTCTACATCTCCATCCATCTCTCTCTCTCTCTCTCTCTCCCCTATCTAGACCTATCACCTCTCTCTATCCCTCTGGGTATCTTATATCTCTATCTAAACCATCTCTAGTTCTCTCTCTCCATCTCTCTATCTCATATCTCTATTAAGGCTTATAGTCCAGAGTTTATGATTGATGATGTATAGTTGATTTTTTACCTTTCAATTCCTCAATAACTCCTTTCCTATCTACCTTGCCTTTCTTCCTTGCCTCCCTCTATATCCTTGCATCCCTCCCTCTCTTCTTCACACACTCTCTTATTATTTCTCTCCCCCATATCTCTCCATTCTCTTGATCACTAAATTTCCCTCCCACCTTCCCTCCCTCTCTCTCTCTTCCCCCTCTATAAGTCTATCCATACCTCCCTCTTTACCTCTCTACCTCTCCATCCCTATCTACTTACCCACATCTCTCCCACCTCTATATCTCTCCCCTCTCTAGTTATTTTACTCCCTCTCCACCTCTCTCCCTACCTCCTTACTACTCTCTCTCTCTTATTGAACTTCTCTATCATTTTCTTCTCTTTCTCCCTCACCTATCTACCTTTCTCCTCTCTATGTCTCTCACTCCATGTATACCTCTACCTCCTTCCCTTCTTAGACCTCTCTTTCTCTTTGTTCTCTTTCTCCTATTCTCTCTCATTCTCTTGTCATAAAATATCCTCTTATATCCCCCTTTGTCTATCCCACCCCTCTCTTCCCATCTAGGTCTCTAACCTCTCTCTCCCCCTCTAGGTCTCTCATCTCTTTGCATGTACTCTCTCTATTTATCTCCCTCCCCCCTTACAACTCTCCCTTTATATACTATCTTATTCTCTTCTCTCTCTTCCCTCACCTCTCTATCTCCTTCCCTAGGTCCATCATTTCATCCATCCTATTTACTAAAAACTAACCCTAAATAATTTATATACCATAAAGCATATAAAAAATTGGGGGGAGAGAGAGAGATTTCATAAAGGGAGTGGGTTAAGGGGGGATGAGTTAGATACCTATAGGGGAGAAAGAGAAGTGAAATAGATAGAGGGGTATAGAGAGAGGTGGTTAATGATGTAAGGATGGAGAAGTACTGATGTAGAGAGAGAGGAAGGAAAAAACCTAACGAGTAGAGAGATAGAGGTTGAGAGGGAGAGGTGATGACCCAGACAATGGATAGAAAGAATATGAGAGGGAGATATAATAAGAGAGAGTGGAGTAGGGAGATAGATATGAGGGTAAAGAGGGAGGGGAGATTGAGAGGGAGAGAGGAAGAAATGGAGGGAGATACCTAGAGAGGGGAGAGAGAAGTGAGAGGAATATGGAGAGATAGAGGGAAGAATCAATACAACTAGTACCCTCAACCCTATGTACCCTAAGATATGTAACATCAATCTTGTATTCTATACCCTATACCTTATATCCTACAACCTATTATATAAATCATATACAAGGGAGGGAGAGGTGATGACATAGAGAGGGGAGGGAGAGAGAAGAGGTTAAGGAAAGACTAAAGAGAAAGAGAGAGCTAAGGAGAGAGGGAGAGGTGGGCAAGGAGTGACTAAGAGACCTAGAGAGGGAAGAGGTAGAGAGGTGAGGGAGAGAGAGAGAGAGAAGGAAATAAGAGAGATAAATTCCCAAAGAGAGAATGAGGGGTAAGGAGTTAGAGAGGAAATAATTAGAGAGGAGAGAGATCTAGAGCCTAGGAAGAGAGAGGTGAGAGACCTAGGGTGGAGAGAGAGGTGAGGCAGTACAGGGGGAGAGAGAGGTGGGTAATGAGACAAAGAGGGAGAGGTATAGAGGTAAATGTGGAGGAAGGAGAGATAGAGAGAGAGAGAGAGAGAGAGATAGAGAGAGAGAGAGAGAGAGAGAGAGAGAGAGAGAGAGAGAGAGAGAGAGAGAGAGAACCATAGATATGGAGATAAGGAGGGAAGGCAAGAGAGAGGGAGAGAGTATAGGAGAGATCTAGAGAGGAGATAGGAGAAAGACGGAGAGAGATGGAGATTAATAGGTCTAGATTTTATTAGAGATAAAGAGATGAGAGGAGAGAGAATAAAAGGAGAGAGTTTATAAAGGGGGAGGGATAAGGGTGATGGATAGAGAGAGGTAGAGAGGGAGGGAGAGAACTAGAGAGGGGATATGGTGTAGTCATGACAAGAGGGTCCTTAAAGAGAATAGTTTGGACTATGCACCAAGAGTTAACACAACAAAAGTGACACAATGTGATGGAGGAAATGTAGAAAAGACTGTCTTATATCATGAAAATCAATTACAATATGTCGGCAACATGCAGGCTTATAAGATTCAGCACACTGACCTGATTACATACATGCTGAAATACAATATTCAAGCTCAAGAAAGAATATGAGCCAACTTCAGACCTCCTAATCTTATGATTATTCTTCTATATTCTCATAACTGATTTCTACATGCTTAATTACATTAATTTATATGATCTAGAATGATCTGAGTCAGCCCAAGATGAAAAAAATATCGATGAATAAGATGAAACGTGTAAAATGACAAGGTCAACATCCACCAAAGAGATCCTTCCGAAAAAATCCATGGAATGGAGTGTGAACCCAAAGGAAGGTCAACCACACACCAAGGAATTTTGGAAATAATGAACTGAAGCTCTACAAGCTACGGAAATTATCTGCAAGATTCACTAATAGCAAATAGGTCCAAGCAATTTCGGTGTTCCAAGCCAAAAAAATGTCTTAGATTCTAGAATCGATAACTTGTCGGAAAAAGATCCAAATGTCTTGTGGAATTAGGATAAGGTAGATGACCATGTCCGTGAACAAAATCTAGCTTCGTAAGATCTGGTCAACAACTGCAAAGAAATTCAGAAATAAATGTTGAAACTGAAAAAAAAAAATGTTTTTGGTTGATGCAAGATTCCCATGGACCAGAGATGCTCCTGCATCAGACATTCAGAGTTGTTGAAAAAAAGTGAGTCCCTCACTTTTTTGGGGTTAGAGGAGAACCAATATGGTCTACCTCTACCTAAGAAATCCAAAATGAATCCTCAATTGGTTTTCCTTTCCACTTCACAAGATACTCTCTATATCTGTTGCTCTGGGTGCTACGCCCAATCCTACTATCCAAAATGTCCTCAATCTAGTCTAGTTCCCTTCAGGGTATCTATCTATCCAAGTCTTCTACACTATCCTCACTGAACTCTATCTCATGGTACTGATGTAGATATGCAATGTTGAATATAGGTGAAATACCCAAACTATCTGATAACTCCACTTCATATGCATTTCCGAAACTGAATTTCCTCAAGATCTGACAAGGTCCAAACTTCCTCATCTGCAACTTACTATAGGTTCCAATTGATAATCTCTCTTTTCTTAGATATATCATCACTTCATCGCCAAATTCAAATTCCTTATGTCTCCTCTTCTCATCTACTCTCTCCTTATACTTGTTGTTCAAGTCCTCCAAATGTTGTTTGACCTGAGTATGTATTGTCTTCATATGCTCTGCAAATTCTTCGTCTTTAGCACTTCTCTTGTATTCATTACTGATATCCCTCAACTCTAATATACCTCTAAGGTGTGCTTCATTAACAATATCAAAAGGTGTTCTTCTGGTACTCTTGTTTACTGAATTATTGTAGGAAAACTCTTCTTGTGCAAGGATCAAGTCCCAACTTCCAGTTTTCTCTCCAACTAAACATCTCAATAAATTTACCAAACTTCTATTTACCACTTATGTTTGTCCATTAGTCTGTGGATGAAAAGTAGAACTCAATTTTAAGTATATCTTCATCTTCCTCCAAAGTGTTCTCCAAAAATATCCAACAAACTTAGTATCTCTGTTAGAAACTATGCTCTTAGGTAATCCATGTAATCTTATCACCTCCTACAAAAATAGGTCAGCAAAATGCATTGCATCTATTTTCTTCTTACATGGTATGAAATGTGTCATCTTTGAGAATCTATCTACCACCACAAATATAGAATCATTTCCTCTCTGCATCTTAGGTGATCCAAGTATGAAATCCATGCTTATATCCTCCCAAGGTCTCTTCAGAACTGTCAAAGGCTTATACAATCCAACATTCTGACTACTACCTTTTGTAAGTTGACAAATCCTATAGATCTAGACAAAAAATTTGACATCCTTATGAATCTGAGGCCAAAAGTAATTCTCACTAATCAATGCCACTATCTTATCACCAACAAAGTGTTTGGCTAATCCTCCATTGTGCTTCTCCTTTATCTGATTCTCTCTCATAGAACTCCTATGTATACACAACTGAACTCCTCTAAACAACATCTCATCTTGAATGGAATAGTCAACCACTTACTTCTATCCACCATAACCAGTTCCTTACAAGATTTCCAAGGTTCTGCAAAATCTAGGTCATCATCATACAAGTTCTTCAATTCCTCTAAACCTAATGCCTCCACACTCATCTTTGTCAACAAATTCCTCCTTCTATTCATAGCATCAACAAATATATTTGACTTCCCACTTCTATGCTTCAACACAAAGGTATAACTCTGCAAGAACTCCACCCATCTCATGTGTCTCTGATTCAACTTACTCTGACTGTGCAAATACTGCAAAGCTTGGTGATCGGTATACAACACAAAATCCTTAGGCAACAAATAATGTCTCCACTTTTTCAATGCTTGAATTATGGCATAAAAATCTTGATCATACACAAAATATCTCCTTCTTGCATCATTCAACTTCTCACTAAAATAAGCTACCAGTCTTCCTTCCTGACTTAACACTACTCCAACTGCGTTCCCACTTGCATCGTGGTCCACTTGAAATGCTATGCTAAAATTTGGTAAAGCCAACACAGGCTTCTCCTTCACCATCTACTTCAACAATTCAAAACTCCTATTTTCTCTGATTGTCCACTTGAAATATTTCTTATCTCCTCTCATTGTTTATGTCATAGGGCTACAAACTGAACTAAAATTTCTAATAAATTGCCATTAGAAAATAATGAATCCATGAAATGATCTTACCTCTCTAATCCTTTCTGGTGTAGGCCATTCAAAAATTTATCTTGCCTTCTTAGGATACATCTTCAATCCATCCACAAATATCACAAATCCCAAATAGACTAACTCTTCTTTCATGAAACTGCACTTCTTAATGTTTATCAACAACTTTTCTTCTTTCAATCTCTGCAAGACTTGTCTCAAATGCAACATATGTTCTTCCTTGGTCTTATTGAATATCAAAATGTCATCCAAATATACAATAACAAACTTACCAAAGAATTTCTTCAATACCTCATTGATTAACCTCATGAAAGTACTCAATGCATTAGTCAATCCAAAAGGCATCACCAACCACTCATACAGTCCTTAATTTGTCTTGAATGTTGTCTTCCACTCATCTTCTTCTCTGATTCTGATCTGATGGTATCCACTCTTCAAGTCTATCTTTGTGTAGTATTTGGTTCCACTCAAACAATCCATTATGTCATCCATCCTAGGCAAAGAAAATCTATACTTCACTATGATCTTGTTTATTGCTCTAGAGTTAGTATAGATCCTCCATTCTCCATTCTTCTTAGGTACTAACACTGTTGGTATTGCACAAGGACTCAAAATTTCTCTGATCAAACCTTTCCTCAACAATTCCTGCACTTGTCTATTTAGCTCCTCTTTTTATGTTGGTGTCATCTAGTGTGCTTCTTTATTAGGCAAACTAGCTCTAGGAATCAGGTCCATGCAATGACTAATACTTCTCACGGGGGGTAATCCATCAGGTACATTATCTGAAATGATATCTCCATATTCTATCAGCAACTACTTTATCACCTTTGGTTGTTCTTCTTCATGCTCTGGATCTTCAGTCTTCTTAGGAACTATAGAAAAACATACATTCTCATGTCTCATCCCATCCAGGAATTTCCTTCCATCCACTAAATAGATTCTAGAACTTGTATAAACTTCACTCTTCAAAGGATCCTCCAAGGGAAACAAAGTCTTCTTCATCCCATTTGCAATAATAGTGTATATGTTCTTTCTACCATCATGTATTGCATGTTTATCAAACTGCCAAGGTCTACCCAACAATATATGATAAATATCCATAGGCATAATACCACACAAAACTTCATCATGATAAGATCCAATTTTTAATTTCACCAAAACAATTTCACTTACTAATACCTTATGATCATCCCAAATCCATGCTATCTGCTAAGGTTTGGGGTGCTTCAATCTTTCCAACTTTATCTTATTCACCATCTCTTCCGAAACAAGATTATTTAAACTACCATTATCAATAATAACTTTAAAACACTTACCAGATACCTTGCATCTAGTCTTGAATAAATTCCTCCTCTGCAATGGCCCCTCATCATCTTATGTATGACACAAAGCTCTCCTCATCACAAAAAATTATCCATCTTTAAGTTTATTAGCTTATTTGGCATGGTCTTCTTCCACCAATGATGTCCTTCCAGTGTTCTCAATCTTCGTATGTTCAAAAGAATGATGTCCTTCTCCTCCACACTTAAAGAAGGTTTCTGTAAACACCCTTTTATCATGTCTTTTGTCTTCTTTTTTATAACTCTCATTGTGGTATCCATCAGTTTCTCTTCTCTTGTAAAATTTTCTATCATCCTTCCAGTATGAACCACCATCTCTGCTAGCTTCCTTGTCTTTATTTTGATCTACACAGGGTCCTCTTCCTCTATAATAGCTTCTCGCTCGAAATCTTCCTCTAGAAAACCTTCCACCTCTACCTCTTTAATTTTGTTCATGTCATTTGTTCAACTTCTCCTCTTCTTTAAGGACATATTGATAAGCTTCTTCAACACTCGGCAACTTTATTTGGTTGATTTCATCTTGTATAGACATCTGCAACCCATTCAGGTACCTAGCAACTTGTTTGAACTCATCATCAATATGTCCAGTTCTGATATTCAACTTGTAAAATGCTTTGACATACTCCTTCACACTAGATTCCTTCTGCTTCACGTTTTGGAACTTCCAGAATAGATTCACTTGATAATCGATAGGCATAAACTTTATTTTCAAATTGTTTACCATTCGCTTCCAAGATTTGATCTTCTCTTTTCCTCTTCTCTATCTATCTACCTGCAAATATTCCCACCAAAGAGATGCATGTCCTTTCAACTTAGTGCAATCATATCTTACCTTCTTATCTTCTGCAGTGCCTTCAAAATCAAAATAATTTTCCATCTCCATGGTCCAATTCAACAATTCATTTAAATCCAACTTGTCATCATAATCCAGTGGGGTAAAATGTGGTTTGGTATTTTCTCTTGACAATGCTCTTATAAACCTCTCTTCATCCAGATAATTCGCTGGTGGATTTGCTCCTTGTTCTCCAGCTACTTCTTCTTCATCATAATCACTCATATCTTCAACATGTTGACCTCTTCTCTGGACCATTTCAATAGCTTTTAGCTAGGCTGCAATTCCTCTCAATGTTTCCATCACAATAGGGTTTGCACTCCACCACCTCTAACATTTCCTCTTCACACCATATTTACATCAGTCCTCTGTAGTTGTAGGTTGGATCCTCAATCCACCACCCTACAACAAAATATTATAGGACTCTGCAATCTCAAGAATGAAATCTCACTCTGATACCACTTGGTGTAGTCATGGTAGGAGGGTCCTCAAAGAGAACAATTTGGACCATGCTACAAGAGTTAACACAACAGAAGTGACACAATGTGATGGAGGAAATTGAGAAAAGACTGTATCATATCATGAAAATTAATTACAATCTATTGGCAACATGCGATCTTACAAGATTCAACACATTGGCCTGATTACATACATGCTCAAATATAATATCCAAGCTCAAGCAATAATCTAAGCCAACTCCAGACCTTCTAACCTTATTATTCTTCTATATTCTCATAACTAATTTTTACATGCGTAATTACATTGATTTATATGATCTAGAATGATCTGTGTTGGCCCAAGATGAAACATGTAAAATGACAAGGTTGGCCTCTATCAAAGAGATCCTTTCGAAAAATTCCTAGAATGAAGTGCAGACCCAAGGGAAGGTTGGCTACACACCACAAAACATTGGAAACAACAAATTGAAGCTTCACAAGCTACATAAATGATCCGCAAGATTCGCCAATAGCAAATAGGTCCAAGCAGTTCTGGTTTTCCAAGCTTGAAAACTATCTCAGATCCTGGAAGCGATAACTTATTGTAAAAAGATCTAAACATCCCACAGACTTAGGACAAGGTAGATGAACATTTCCACTAACAAAATCCAACTCCACAAGATCCGGTGAGCCAATTGAAAGAAACGCAGAAAGAAATGTTGAAACTACAAAATAGGAAACAAACTAGAAAGAAAATGTTTTTGGTTGATACAAGATCGCCATGAACTAGGGATGCTCCTACATCAAGATAGATAGAGAGGTGAGATACCTAGAGGGTGAGAGAGAGGTTACATACCTAGATGATAGAGAGAGAGAGAGGGGGGGGGCGAGAGATACATAGAGGGACAAAGAGAGAAGTGCCTAATGAGACATGTATGGAGAGGTATAGAGGTAAAGAGGGAAGGAGTGAGAAACCTATAAATGGGAGAGAGGGAGAGAGAGAGAGAGAGGGGGGGGGGGTAGGAGGGAGAGGTGATGACCTAGACAATGGAGAAAGGAAATAGGCAAAGAGTAGAGGAGGGAGATATATATGAGGGTAAAAAAGAAGGGGGAGATAGAGAGGGATGGAGAGCCCTAGAGAGGGGAGAGAGAGGTGAGAGAGAGAGAGAGACGTATCAATACATCCAATACCCTCAACCCTAGGTACCCTAAATTATGTACAATTAATCTTGTACCCTATATCGTAAACCTTATATCCTACAACCTATTATTTAAATCCTATACAAGGGTGGGAGAGGTGATTACCTAGAGATGTGGGGAGAGAGAAGAGGGGAGAAGGAAGAATAAAAAGAAAGAGACAACTAAGAAGAGAGGGAGAGGTGGGTAAGGAGTTACTAGGAGAACTAGAGAGGGAAGAGGTAGATAGGTGAGGGAGAGAGAATAAAATAATATAGATAAGTTCACAAGAGATAAAGAGGGGTATGGAGGTGTAGAGGAAATAATTGGAGAGGAGAGAGCTCTAGAGCCTAGTAAGAGAGATGTGAGAGACCTATGGTTGAAAGATAGAGGTGAGGGAGATAGAGGGGGAAATAATTGATGGAGAGAGTTCATAAAGGAAGATGGGTAAGGGATGATGGAGATAGAGAAAGAGGTGGAGAGAGAGGGAGAGAACTAGAGATGGGATAGCTAGAGAGGTGAGATACCTAGATGGCGAGAGAGAGGTCAAATACCTAGATATGAGAGAAAGAGGAAACATAGATAGAGAGGCATAGAGAGAGATGCCTATTGTCACAAAAATTTGCACCCTTGATGACCCAAGAAACTTTGATCATCAACCTTGTGAAACATTGAATCAACCTCTCAAGTGTGGGACTTGTAGAAGTGAGGTTGAGTCTCTGGAGAAGGTCAGCTTCCTTTCCAATCTGATGTAGGTGTTGGGACAACCCAAAACAAATAATCAAATAATATTGATTTCTAACAAGGAATAGGGAGAGAGAGAAGGGTTCCATGAAAGGAGGTAAATAAGGTTTTCACCCAAACTGAAAGCTGATCTACCCACCTGCAATTGCACAAAACATTGACAAAACTACTCAAAGATACACTAATTTCTATCTAAGTTTGGCTTTCTAAGACCGAGTCAAGGTTGGAATTCTTAACAATGGCAGAGGAACAAACAATGTTCTTAGATGCAACTCTAAGAGGGATCAACACTAAGAAAACAAGAAAAGATGCATTCACATAAACACATAAAGAAAATAAACAATTTGCATAAAATGAAACTAGGAAAGGCAAGCAATTTTTATTGATGAGAGGCAAGGTGATTTTACAATTGCAAAAATCATAGATTACTGCTAGAGAAAAAGAGGAAAGATGTCATAAATGGGTTACAAAATTTGCTTTATAGTTTAGGTATAACTAAGATAGTTACAACTGATGAAAACCCTAACCCTAATTAGGGTTAGGTTACAAAAACTCTGAGAGGGGAGAAGATCATATTGACAGATCTAATAACATGTTCGAACACCCTCTGAAAGATGTCCTCTACCTCTTGAAGAGTGAAAACCACTCCCTAGTGAAGTAATCCCTGGCAAAAATCTTGGTCGAGCACACTTGTAGGGACAAAAGATCTTTGTTCAGTATTGAAAAGGCATCATGGCATCTGAAATCAGTCTGCAGGGATCACGTCTGGAGTTATGGCAAGAAAATTCATTGGTTGGAGTGAGATCAGATCCAAAATTGGGCGTCGACTAAGCACAAAATGACCTCGACCATCAGGTCGCCAACCACCCTCCTGCAAAGCATTCAAAACCCAATGGCCACTGCGAATTCAAATATATGTCGTCAATCTAAGAGATTCACATGAAGGTGGATGTGCAAGATCTCTCCATGCAAGCACCCGATAGGCCCAATGCAAGATTTAAATATGGCTGTCGAATCGGGCCTTTATGAAAATTTGATGGTCTTAGATGCCTGACATGGCACCCTAGGTCCACGTCTCACTGGTTGTGTTTGACCATCGACTGCACTGAGTTCTTATCCTACAACATCACTATGGGTCTAATTTTACCTTGCGGGATAAGAATCCTCTTTGTTCTACTTTTCTTTGCTTATCTCGTGACCCTTCTTCACTACCTATTCAACCTTGTGGGATAAGCCATCCTTGCTTCTGCCTTTGTCTTCTTTGCTTCTATCTTGTGGCATCATATTGTGTCCATTTGAACCTCACTGGATAAGGCTTCCCTTATTCTTGCTTGGGTTTCTTATCCAGTGTGTTGTATCCACTGTCCTTTAAACCTCATGGGATAAGGGGAAAGCATAGCTTTGCCCCCGGCCAACCTATCCCATGGCATCCCTGGTACATTTTTTTTTATCTTGCAAAATAAGAAAAAAGCCTCCTTACATTCGATGTTTCCTATCCCACGCAATGTAATGTGTTTGAAAATCCTACAATTGGTAAGAGGAAAGGGGAAACTGACCCACAAACGACCAGGATCCCTCTAGCCAATTGAGCCTAAGTGAGTTGATCGGCTGACCTAGTCAACTCATAAAAGAACTAGAGCCCACCCAACTCACTTTTCTTTGTTATTTTTCTTATCTCGTGGGACCTTTGTTGTGTCTGCTTTATCTCACAAGATAAGAGAAGATCCCTTTCTTTGAATTCCTTATCTTGCGGAACCTTCTTCCGCATGGTCAAAACCTAATAAGGTTTGCACAAAAATTGCCAACATTTATGGTGACTCGGAGGGGTTGCAAGCTTGCTTGGTACATTGATCAGTAGCCCTAAAGTCCATTGGGAACAAAGTCAAAACTTGAAACAAAAGATAAATCTCTGCCCCTGCAAAAGTTAAAACTTTGCCACTCCAGAGAATAGCTTGTGCGTGCACACTTGTTGGAAAGTATAAGAACATAAATTACAATATTTACAAATAGAAGCTACAACAACAGCCCTTTAAGCGCATGCTTTAAGGTGAATCCCATTCACCTCAATGGGGAGATCTTCCCTATTGAACCTGGCTAACCTAAAAGCATTGGCCTCCTTGCAACCTGTAATCACATAGGGACCACTCTAGATTGCGTTAAATTCTAAGTTCCTCCCAAGTTTCACTCTATCAACATCCCATTTTTAGGACAAAATATCTGACCTGGAAGGTCCTCGACTTGGCCCTCTTGTCAAAATATCTCTTTACTTCTCCCTAATGGATATTTAAAGTCCGCTTGGCCCTCTTTTTGACCTCTTCCAACTCTATAAGTTTAGCATACCTTACTGATAAGGCATCATTTTCCAGGAGTTCCAACTGATGTGCTAGGTCCAGGGATGGCAATTCATGGGATAGGGGAAGCCTAGCTTCCCTCCCATACACTAACATGAAAGGATAATTACCCAGTTCTCTCTTGGGAGTAATCCTATTAGCCCATAGATTTTTTCCCAACTTTAAGGGCCATGCTCTCTAATTGTCCTCAAGAGTCCTTTTGATGATCCTGATTAGATTCTTGTTGGAGGATTGAGCCAAGGCATTTCCCTAGGGATAATAAATTGATGATGATTTCATAAATACATCATGTTCAACTACCCATAGACTAATTTGAGATCCCACAAAGGCCTTGGCATTATCTGATATGATGGTGGAAGGGGCTCCAAACCTAGTTGCAATCCCCTCAAGGAAATGAACCACTGAATTCTCATTTGCATCCTTCAAAGCAACAACCTCTATCCACCTTGTCAAATAGTCTATAGCAGCTAAAATCCACTTGTGGCCTTCACTTGACATTGGATTGATAGGGCCAATGAAATCAAGCCCCATTGTGCAAAAGGTTGAATGACAAAGATGGGATGAAGGGGTAGGGCTGCTAATTTATGTTTTCCTGCAAAAAGTGCATATTCTTTGCACTATCTAACCCATTTGTGAGCATCATTGAATAGAGAAGGCTAATAATAGCCCACTCTCATGATCTTCATAGCTATAGTTATCATTGAGAAATGGCCACCAGAGGGCCCATTATGAAATTCCTCTAACAGACTCTTGGTTTGATCTCCATGGATGCACCTCAACAAGACACCATCTAGGCTTCTTTTAAATAATATACCATCCACTAAGTCATAGGGGATAAAATGAAATCTAAGATGCCTTCTCTTGGTTCTATAAAAGTGAGAATTATAGCTACCATCCTTTAAGAAGGCATACATAACTTCCTAACAACTGGTTTGTGCATCTCCCTGGTTATCAACCTGTTCTTCTTCTTATAGCAAGAGGGAGGTCCATGATTCATTCCCAAAAGATGAATTGAATTTCTCACATATTCCTCTTCCCCTCACTAACCTGGTAATTTTGATTTCAAGTTATACTCCATGACCTTAGTGATCCATCTAGCTCTCTTCTCACCTATATCCTTGTTGAGAAGAAAATCCTTAACACTGACATGTGCGACTAGGAGTTGAATCATGTTGATTGAGAGCATTTGTATGAACATTTTTAGTGCTCTCACAATTGTGATGACTTTTGTTTCCATATAGTTGTACTTGACTTCATAGTCCTTTAGGCCTTCACTGAAAAAATCTATGGGCTACTCCAAATTATCCTAATTTAACTTTGTTAGGATGGCTGAAATACTTGATTCTCCTCCCAAGGTGTAAAGGATGAAATTCTTCTCATAGTTTGGATTTACTAGGGTAGGAGCCTGAGAAATGGCTTGTTTGATCTAATTAAAGCCCTCCTTCCCCTACTTGGTCCATTTGAAGGGAAAATCCTTCTTAAGCATGGCTATGAGAGGCTTGACCAAGGTTGCAAGGTTTGGGATAAACCTTCTGACAGAGTAGATTCTACCCAGTCCTTTCTTATGAGATGGAAGTGGAAGAAACACAATGGCACACTTGCTGGGGTTCAAGGACACACCATATTCCCTGCACCTTTTGAAAACTTTATCAAGATGAGCAAAGTGGTCTGCCGCATGCTTGGAGTATATAATAATATCATCAAGATATACTAGTACAAATTATGCTAATATTCCCTTAAAAGCCATATACATGGCTCTCTAAAAAGTTGAACCTCTATTTGTTAGTCCAAAAGGCATATTACAGTAGGCATAAGTGCCCCATTTAGTAGCGAATGCAGTGTTGTATTGGTCAGATTCTTGGATTAATATTTGGTTATAAATGGAGTATCCATCCAAGAATGAGAATCTTTTAGAGCCAATAACCTTGGCTAAAATTTTCTCCATGGAAAGAAGGGGATAATGGTCTTTAAGGGAGGCTTTGTTGAGGTCCCTAAAGTCTACACACAATTTTATTTCCCCATTCTTCTTCCTAACTGGGATGAGATTGGCTACCCAAGAAGAATACTTAATTGGAAAAATAATGCTAGATTTTATAAGCTTGGATAAATCCTTTCTCATCAAACATTCAATTTTGGGGTTTATAGGCCTTTGCTTTTGTCTGACTAGTTTAGCATTAAGATCTAACTCTATGGTATATTAAGCTAAAGTAGGATCAAACCCTTTAGATCCTCATAGGTAAAAGAAAAAATATTGTTATACTCTTGACAAAGATCGACAAAAGTATCTTGATCACTTTGGGAACATACCTTTCCCAAGTTGAGATCTCTGCCATCAAATATGGAGACTAATATGTAGTCTCCCTTCTTTGTGGCTAGGTTCATTTCTCTCCCTTTCATCTGATCAGCAGTTTTGAAGATCCCCTCCAAGGTGATTAATCCCTTGGGTAGCTTGTTTGAGATTAGTTGCATGATCTAATCCCCATACTGGTTCTGCAGTATGCCATGCTTCTTATATGAGAACTTTGCCTCATCTTGTAGGAGGTTCACAATCTGCTGATAAGAATCAAAGACCTGCCAATTCACTTGGTTATCAAGTAATGCAGGTCTCACAAGAATTCTAATCTATTGTTCTTTCTCTGCTGCAATATGAGCTGGAATGTCATATTGGGCACCAATTATTGCTAATCGTTCAACATGTTTATTCTAATTTCTAGGGACGCGAGAAATATTGAAGGCCTCAAATCCCTCAATTAGGTCCCATGCTCTATGTTTGTATGACTTAAGAAGGTTGTTCTTGGTGGTACTCTGAGCTCTGACTTGATTTACAAACAACTCACTGTCTCCATGCACCTTCAAATATTTGATCCCTCTCCTCTCTGTTGTTTGGAGACCCAAAATCAAAGCTTCATACTCAGCTACATTGATAGTGCAACTAAACTAAAGCCTGAAAGAAAAGAAATGTTTGTCCCCCTTGGGAGAAATCGGCAATACACCGCCCCCCACACCATTTTTTTTCCTTGAACCATCTAAGAACATGTCCCATATCCCCTTCATATTATTGTCTTCCTTTGAAAGATTTAGAACGGGGGTGTCTTCTTCATGTATACAATGTACACAGACCGATATTATTGACCTCATCAATGGGGTCAAAATGAAATTCATTTGCCCACTCATCAAGTAGGAAATTAGGAACCTCATTCAACTGATTTGAAGGTTCTCTTACTAAAATCTCTTCTTTATCCTCAAGGAGTGTAAAATTCATGTTCATAGGACTTGGGGTATAGGGATCTATATGATCATTGGCAACATGTTCAACCCTAATGGTTACTTTAGTACCATATCTTGTCCTAAACACCATGTGAGACCAATCAGAAGATAGGTAGCCACCTATCTTGGCAGTGAATTCCCTAGATAAACAAAATAGCAAAATAAGTAGGGAGCTCAATCACTGACATGTCTTGCAACACATTACAACCCGGGCAGGAATGCAAAGCTAGATTTAAATCTTTAATGTCTCCCATAGTCTACATTGATGTGCCATCAAGCTACACAACTACTCTTGTTATAGGTTCATACTTGATACCCAGGCGGTCAGCTATCTCTTTTGGCATAACTGAACTACTAGCCCCACTATCTATCATGCAATTATGAAAATTTTTATCTCCTATGATTAATGACAGATAAAAAGGGGGAGGCTTACTGATTTTATTTGAATTCTCTGCCTCCAAAGGCTGCACTAGGCTTGTGGAAGTTGAAGAATTGCAACCCTGATTGGTACCTTCTGCAACATCCATTCCCTTTAGGGATTCCTAGAGTAGGTCTCTTTAAGATGGGATGGCTAGAGCATCCCACATTGATACATTGAGGCTGGCCCTCTTCATCTATTCAACAATATTAAAGGGGATGGCAGCCTTAGCAGGGACCTTTGCAATGACTAGGTCCGATTTTGATATTATAGGAGCCTTAGTTGGCTCTCCTTGCATGACCTTTTGAGTCAAATCCTACTTCATATTTGTAGAAACCACCTTATCTGGGGTCTTTGGCATTGAAGATTGTAGGACAGGTTGTGAAGCTTGAGCTACCGATGGAGTATGAGCACTAGGATCTATGGCCCTCCTTTTTGATCTTGTGTTGTTGGCCACAATATCCCCACTTGTCTGATTCATGCCACAAAAATCAGCCTCCTACCAATTCATTAAAGTTGTATCCCCCTTGTGGATGATGGGAACAGTCAACAAAGGGTTGTTGCCCTGATATTGTTGGCTCCTCTTGTGCTACTAGGGCCTGAGAAAACTCACCATTCTGACATGACGTTTGATTGTGTGGCAAGATTGTTTTGAATTGGCACTAGTGCCTTTGACATGCTTGCAGCTGTGGGATTCAAACTATTCAAGGGCCTAGCATTTCTCCATTAGTTTGGCCCTTGAAAAATTATGCCTCTGCTACTAATAATTTTGATTTTGGGACTGATAAGGCCTATTCTTAGGCCATTGTAACTATCTCTTTACTGAGACCAATTCGTTTCCATATCCCTGCAATTGTTGGCTCATTTTTTGTACCGAAGCCTCCATAGTATCCCTGAGCTCTTGGATTTCAGAAATTGGAGGGGGTGCGGGTGTGAGTAGATAGCTTGAAGACGTTGTTGGTATTGGTGCTAAAATAGGATGTTGGATGGGAGCCCCCGGAAATAAGGGCATTGGAGGCCTAGAAGACAAATTTCCTGCTTGTATTAGGCAATTTTTTGCCCTTATGAAAGTCTCATAAGCTAATGGGAGATTATTTCCTCCCATAGATTGAATCATCGTAGCTATATCACTATTTAAAGCCTTAAGAAAATATAGAAAAGCATGGTTTGATGAATGCTTTACTAATGATGGGATTATATCCCATGTCTTTTGGAATCTATAATTGAAATCACCCATGAACTCATGGGGTGCTCTTTTTATTGTGGTCAGCTGCTCCATAAGTGAAAAATGGTCACTTTTGTCCTCAAAATGCTTGCATAGCTTTTCTCGTAACTCATCCCAATTGCAAATGGAGTTAGGAGCTAGCCCTTTATACCATTGGAAGGATTTTCCCTTGATTGAGGAGGCAAGAAGCCTCACTACAACATTGTCTTCAGTGACATCAAACACTGTGCAGATGCTTGCCACATCCTAGATATGTTCTTTAAGGAAGGTAGATGTTTCTCTAGTAAAAAATGGTATAGCCTTCAAGGCTGCTACTGGAATGTCATTCTTTTGAGTCAGGGCTAAGGGATTTCCACCATTGAAGGTGGCAAAGGTATGTACTCTTGGGACCATCATTGCAAATAAGGTTTTCTTAATATGGATGGCAGAGCCCTTAGGATGAGAAGGTTTGATAAAAGGTGGGGTAGACTGGGACCTTAGGGGTGTGGATATTTCTGCTTGGGTTCCCATAACAAGTGACAATGAAATCCTACCTCTAGTTCTTCTAGAATTTGAATATGAAAGTTCAGATTATTGGAAATTACCTCTAGAAGATGCTCTAGTGTGTATTTTTGGCATGTAAGTGGCATTTGGTCATCACCAAGAGTCTGAATTTGTTCCTTAGAGTTGCCAAGTTCTTGTTTGATTGCCTCCAAAGACTGAATTGCTCAAGGAAAACATTGAATCCTTAGCAAGAATGTTGAAATTATGTCCCACCGAGCGTGCCAAAAACTGTTGTCACAAACGTTTGCACCCTTAATGACCCAAGAAGCCTTGATCATGAACCTTGTGAAACATTGAATCAACCTCTCAAGTGTGGGACTTGCAGAAGTGAGGTTGAGTCTCCGAAGAAGGTTGGCTTCCTTTCCAATCTAATGCAGGTGTTGGACCAATGCAACACAAATAATTGGACACTACTAATTTTTGACAAGGAAAAGGGAGAGAGAGAAGGGTTGCATGAAAGGAGGGAAATAAGGTTTGCACCTAGACTGAAAGTTGATCTAACTCACCCGCAACTACACAAAACATTGACAAAACTGCTCAAAGATACACTAATTCCTATCTAAGTTTGGCTTTCTATGACCAAGTCAAGGCTGGAGTTCTTAACAATGGCAGAGGAACAAACAATGTTCTCAGTGTAGGCAATATGTAGGAATTGATTATGTGTTGTCATTGATATCAACACTACTCCGATTAGTTGCTGACTTGCTCTAGTTGATTTTTGACCTACTCTAGTTGGACATATTTTTGGCAGAGGTTATCAGAGATTTATCTCCAATATGTTTAGATTGTTGATTCTGTGTTTTGGAAGAGGTTATCAGAGATTCTGCTCTAGTATATTCAGATTGTTGGATTCGGTTTTGGAAGGATATTCATGATGATTTTATATATGTCATATTCAGTTGGTTCATGATTTAGTGCTCCGAAAGCTATTGATTATGTTCTAGATTATCGGTTGATGTTCTTGGTCCTTATTGGTGATATTTGATGAAATGGTTAAGTGGTTTTGATGCGGCTTCTAGAAATGGTTCTTAATGTGCTAAAGGTGTTCTTGATCATGTCCCAATTGTTTGGTGGCTTCACATTGGCTAGCATGAAGATTTGGTGATCTTATTTGTGTCTGGTAGGATATTCTGTGTTATTGACACTAAGGGTTTTTCTCGGTTGGTGTAACATGTTGCGGTTGATCTTGGCAGGATTTTCGTTGGTTGTAATTGTTTGGGAATTTGAATTAGGTCCATACTATGTAATCTAAATCATAATATTGGTTCGGTGGTCGATCTGTGTATCATGTAATGTAATATTTATAATTATGAGTTGAGGGTTGAGGGTTTAGCCGACCTTGTTATCAGGGTTGATGATTTGTATATATAGGAGATATGCTTATGTAATTTTGGTATTGGTATTTTGTCTGCATTATCAGAGAGACGTAAATGTGAAAACAAGGATATATCATTCAGCGAAGTGTTGTGGAGAGTTTGGTATTGCAGGGAAGACAATTATACTTAACAAGAACTATAACCAAGGATTAGGAGATGCTATTTCCACAGTTCATTTCCTTCAGATTTTAGTCCAATGATTATGTAAGTCAGTGAGACTTCCCTTTTGTGTTGAGGAGTATCCTCTAGGTGGTTGGCCTGATTGCAAGTACAATCCCCATTGTAATATTTTCACATACTACTACAAAAGTATTACGTGATTATGGGTAGGGTTTCCCACCATGGTTTTTCCCTTCACCAGGTTTTCCACGTCAAAATATTGGTGTTGTGTGTTGTGTACTCTCGTGCTTTATCTTTCATAGTATTGTTTTCATTTTGCTCCAGTAGAAGGTTTATAATCTACAATAATTGTTTAACTTGTGGAAAACTGATTCACTCCCCCTCTCAGTTTTCCTCTGATTCATTCTAACAATTAGTATCAGAGCATTCTAACAATTGGTATCAGAGAAAGGTCCTCTCTGCAGAAGCCTAACTACTTGAGGAGATACAATGGCATCAAGTTACACATCTAATTTCTACTAGAAGGAGAGTCCCAGATTTGATGTTACAAATTACAAATTATGGAAGCAGAGAATGAAGATTCATCTGAGATGTCTTGGAGCGGAGATATGGGAGATAATAGAAAAAGGTTATACACCTCATGATTCTAGTTATGGAACTCTGACACTTGCTGATGAACAAAAGAATGTTGATAATGATGTCAAAGAAAAAGAAGCATTGTTAAGTGCCCTATCAAATGAAAAATTGTTGAATGTCATGGAGCTAGAAAATGCAAAGCAGATCTGGTTGAAGCTTGAAAATATATATGAAGGCGACCAAGCAGTAAAGATTGTAAAACTTGAAGGTTGTCGGGTGATATAAAAATTTGAAGATGGAAGAAGATGAAAAGATAAGTTCTTTCATGGATAGAGTGAATGAGATTGTCAGGGGAATCAAATGTTGTGGTGGAACAGTTAATGAGGATGAGATTGTTTAAAAAATTCTAAGAGTTTTACCTCTAGATTACAAAATGAAAGCTACTACAATAAATGAACTTCGCACAATGTCAAATACCCCTATTACTAGAGATACATTACTTGGGAAATTGACTGCTTTTGAACTTGAAGAGTTTGGAGATCAGAATGCTACTAAAATAGAAACTGCATTTAAAGCATCTGCCTCCAGTAAGCAGAAGATAGATTGGAAAGAGTTATACGCTAAAGAGATGGAAGACCTTGAAAGAGAGAACACAAAACTTGAAGAATTGGAAGCCCTAATTTCCAAAAGAATCCCTAAAGGAATAGTTGGAAGTAAGTATGAAGGAAAAGTTCCATTTAAATATCTTTCATGAAATAAGATTGGTCACTTTGATTCTAGATGTCTTGAAAGAGCTGCAAGGAATCATGAACAAATTTTGAGGAATTATAAACCTAATCCGGAATATCAAATCAAACCTAAATATAGAAATAATAAGGACAAATCGTGTTACTATGCCGGTGATGATGATTTTGGTATTACTAATGATTTTGATAATGATGAACCTGTAAGTGGATCCGGTAATGGAAGCTCAGGTAGTGGAAAATATTGGGTATTTATTGCTATCAAGGATGAATCTTCGAACTTATCAATGATACAACTCATACTAAGGAGAAAGCCCTAGCTCCTAAAATTGAAGAGAAAGATGAATGAGTTATAGACAGTAGTTTCTCACACCACATGACCGATGATACGAGAAAAATCCTCTTTGCAAGAATTTGATGGTGGACTAGTCAAATTTGAAGACAACAAGGAATGCAAGATTAAAGGAAAAGGAACAATATCCTTGGATAGTAAGAACAATACTGACAATTTTTATTATGTTGAAGGTTTGAAGCATAATCTTTTGAGTGCAAGACAAATGGTGGATAGAGGATTTCATTTGCAATTCAAAGATGGAAAATGCAAGATTATCAATAGATCTGGATTAGAAATTGCATCCGGAATTCATACCAAAGGAAATATCTTTCATTTGAACTCTGGTGAGAAGACTTGCTTGATAGCTCAGATTGATGAAAATTGGCTATGGCATAAAAGGATGTGTCATGTGAAATTTGATTACATAGTAAAGATCAGTTCAACAAAGTCTATCAAAGATCTGCCCAAGATCATAAAGCCTCATAATCCAATATGTAGAGAATGTCAAATGGGTAAGCAAGTCAGAACCTCTTTCAAAAGAATACATGATAGATCTAATGAAATTCTTGATCTTATTCATACTGATCTATGTGGTCTAGCAAGGACTAAAAGCTTTCAAGGAGATAGTACTTTATGTTGCTTATTGATGATTACACTAGAATGATGTGGGTTGCATTTTTGAAAGAAAAATCAGAAGCCCTTGACAAATTTAAAATATTCATAGGTATGATTGAGATAGAAACAAGATTGAAGATAAAATGCTTAAGATTGGATCAAGGTGGTGAATTTGCATCCAGTGAATTCAATCATTTTTGTGAGAAATATGGAATCAGAAGACAATTATCTACACCTAGAACTCCACAACATAATGGAGTAGTGGAAAGAAAGAACAAAACTATCTTAGATGTTGTAAGGACAATGATGATGGAAGCCAAATCGCTTGATATTTATTGGAGTGAAGTTGTCAATACTGCAGTCTACACTTTCAATAGAATACACATAAAATGTGATACCGGTAAGACTCCTTATGAATTATGGTTTGACCATACTCCTATTGTCAAGTACTTCAAAATTTTTGGAAGCAAATACTATATCAAAAGAGATAATGGTATAGGGAAATTTGATCCTAGATGTGATGAAGGAATATTCTTATGTTATTCTACTAAGAGAAAAGCATATAGATTTTTTAACAAAAGATTGCAAAGGATAGTGGAAAGCATAAATGTCAGAGTGGATGAGCAAAGCAACAATTAGATCAGATCATATGACTATGGACCGAAAGATGAGATTGTCAAATCAGAAATGGTAATGCAAGAATCAGATTAGAGCATTGATCTAGTTGCTCCGGTAACATCAGAAAATTCCACAGTAATTGTTGAAGAGCATAAAAAGTCAGAAAGTCAAGATAATCCAAAGACTCCTAGGTATGTAAGTTGAATCATTATGAAGATCAGATCATTGGATATAAGAGAAAAGGTATGATGATAAGAAGAAGGTTAGTTATTGAAGAGGTATGTTTAATCTCTCAAATTAAACCAGAATCAATTATTGAAGCATGTAAGGATGAGAATTAGATGAAAGCAATGGAAGATGAATTAAATCGGATAGAAAAGAATAACACATGGGAAATGGTTCCTAGGCCTAAAGATAAAAAAGTTATTGGAACTAAATGGGTATTCAGAAACAAATTAAATGAAGAAGGAAAAGTTGTAAGAAACAAAGCTAGATTGGTTTGCAAAGGATACTCATAGCAAGAAGGAATTGATTATGATGAAACTTATGCTCTGGTTGCAAGGATTGAAGTAGTAAGACTATTTGTTGCCTATGTTGCACACAAGAACTACAAAGTATATCAAATGGATGTCAAATGTGAATTCCTAAATGGAGACCTTGAAGAAGAAGTCTACATTGAGCAGCCTGCTGGATTTTAACTATTAGAGGACAAGGACATGGTTTGCAGATTAAGGAAAGCCTTATATGGATTGAAACAAGCCCCTAGAGCTTGGTATGTTAGATTGGATAAACATATTTTGAAGCTTCGATTTAGAAAAGGTAATGCTGATAGAAACTTACATTATAAGATTGAGCATGATGACATATTGATCATTGAAGTCTTTGCTGATGATATTAGTTTTGGAGAAGAAAATCTATGCATGACATTTGCTGATGACATGAAGAATGAATTTGAAATATCTATGATTGGTGAGATAAAAAATTTCGTAGGTCTGTAGATCACTCAGACTGATAAAGTTATTTTCATTTGTCAAACTAAATATGTGAAAAAATTGCTAAAGAAAATTGGACTTGAAAACTCAAAACTAGTTGGAACCCCTATGATAACCAGTTGCAAACTGTCAAAGAAAGATGAATCTCCTACAATGAACTCAACTAGATACAAATCAATGATTGGTGGACTACTATACTTAACTTAGACCAGATGGGATATAATGAATGTTGTCTGCATTGCTTCTAGATTTTAGTCTGGTCCAAGAGAAAACCATGAAAGTGTTGTTAAAAGTACATTCAGATATTTAAAAGGAACAACAGATTATGGGTTATGGTATCCAAAGGATGATGATTTCAGATTATGTGCCTCTACAGACTTAGATTGGGTAGGAGATGTTGATGACCAGAAGAGCACTACAAGTGGTGCATTCTTTCTTGGGAAGAAATTAGGCTCATGGCTTAGCAAAAAACAATCATGTACTTCATTATCTATTGTTGAAGCTGAATATGTAGTTGTTGCAACAAATTATACTCAGATATTATGGATGAAGCAAATGTTGAAGGATATAAGGGTAATTTATGATGAGCCTATTTTTATTCATTGTGATAATATAGTTGCTATTGATATGTCAAAGAATCCAGTATTTCATTCCAAATCAAAACACATATCTAGAAGATATAATTTCTCGAAAGAAAAGGTTGAAGCAAAGGAAGTCAGATTGATATATGTGCCCACTCAGGAAAAAAATGCAGATATTGTAACAAAACCATTGCCTAAAGATACTTTTAAATATCTCATAAATCAATTGGGGGTCACCACCCCTCTGGAAGAGACTTAGAGATGCATAGATACATCAATCCGGTGAGCTTCTTAGAAATATCTTATGATCTGCGTTGATGAGATGGTGTAGCTACACAAGGGTAGTAGTTAGCTGATTGGTTTAATACCTTGGCATCAGCCCTATGTCATTGATTTCAAAGGGGGAGAGATGTCCATGTGAAAAATAGAAAAACATATTCCAGTATGGGGGAGAGAGTTTCTTGGAGATTGTTGGTATTCCTTGGCACTTGGATGTTTGGGGATTGTTGGCAATATGCATGAATTGATTATGTGTTCTCATTGATGTCAACACTGCTCCAGTTGGTTGCTGACTTGCTCCGGTTGGACATGGTTTTTGGGAGAGGTTATCAAAGATTCGGCTCTGGTATGTTCAGATTGTTGGATTCGGTGTTTTGGCAGAGGTTATTAAAGATTCTGCTCTGGTATGTTCATATTGTTGGATTTAGTTTTGGAAGGATATTCATGATGATTATATGTATGTCATATTCAGTTGGTTCATGATTTGGTGCTCTGGAAGCTATTGATTATGTTCTAGACTCTTGGTTGATGTTCTTGGTCCCGGTTGGTGATATTTGATGAAATGGTTAAGTGGTTTTGATTCGGCTTCTAGAAATGGTTCTTAACATTCTAAAGGTATTCTTGATTGAGTCCCAATTGTTTGGTGGCTTCACATTGGCTAGCATGAAGATTTGGTGATTCTATTTGGGTCTGGTAGGATATTATGTCTTATTGACACTGAGGGTTTTTCCCGGTTGGTGTAACGTGTTGCGGTTGATCTTCATGGGATTTCTGGTGGATGTAATTGTTTGGAAATTTGAATTAGGTCCATGCTATGTAATGTAAATTGAATAATATTGGTTTGGTGGTCGATCTTTGTATCGTGTAATATAATTTTTGTAATTATGAGTTGAGGGTTGAGGGTTTAGCTTACCTTGTTATCAAGGATGATGATTTGTATAGATAGGAGATATGCTTATGTAATTTTGGTATTGGTATTTTGTCTGCATTATCAGAGAGAGTAAATATGCGAACAAGGATATATCATTCAACGAAGTGTTGTGGAGAGTTTTTGTTGTAAGGTAGACAATTATGATTAACTAGAACTGTAACCAAGCATTAGGAGATGCTATCTCCATAGTTCATTTCCTTTGGATTGTAGTCTAATGATTATGTAAGTTGGTGAGACTTCCCTTTTGTGTTGAGGAGTGTCCTCTAGGCGGTTGGCCTAATTGAAAGTGCAATCCCCATTGTAATATTTTCACATACTGCTGCAAAAGTATTATTTGATTGTGGGTAGGGTTTCCCACTATGGTTTTTCCCTTCACCGGGTTTTCCACATTAAAATATTGGTGTTGTGTGTTGTGTAATCTCATGCTTTATCTTTCACAGTGTTTTTTTTTTCTCTGGTAGAAGGTTTATAATCTACAATAATTGTTTAACTTGTGGAAAACTGATTCACACCCCCCCTCTATCAGTTTTCCTCTGGTTCATTCTAATAATTGGTATTAGAGAATTCTAACACTCAGATGCCACTCTAAGAGGGATCAACGCTATTACAAACACTAAGAAAGAAAGAAAAGATGCATTCACATAAACAGGTAAAAAAAATACACAATTTGCATAAAATGAAACTAGGTAAGGAAAGAAAATTTGTTGATGAGAGGCAAGGTGATTTTACACTTGTAGAAATCATAGATTATTGCTAGAGAAAAAGAGGGAAGATGTCATAGACAAGTTACAAAATTGCCTTTATAGTTCAGACATAATGAAGATGGTTACAATTGATGAAAATTATAACCCTAACTAGGGTTACATTACAAAAAATATGAGAGGGGAGAAGATCAAATTGACATATCTAATAACATGTCGAAACACCCTCTGAAAGACATTTTCTAACTCTGAAAGAGTGAAAACCACTCCCTAGTGAAGTAATCCCTGACGACAAGCATGCCCGAGCACACTTGTAGGGACAAAAGATCTCTATTATGTATTGAAAAGTCATGGTGGCATCTAAAATCGGTCTGTAGGGGTCACCTCTAGAGTTATGACAAGCAAATCCGGTGGTTGGAGTGAGATCGGATCCAAAATCGGGCATCGATTGAGCACAAAATGACCTTGACCATCGGGTCACCAACCACCCTCCCATAGAGCATTCAAAACCCAACCACCACCATGAATTCAAACATCCACCATCGATCTAAGAGATTCGCATGAAGATGGGTGCGTAAGATCTCTTCATGCAAGCACCCGACAAGCCCAACCCAAGATTAAAACATGGCGGTCGAATCAAGCCTTTATGAAAATCCAACGGTCGCAAATGCATGACGTGGTACCCCGGGTTCACATCTTACTTCCTGTGTTTGACCACCAACTACACTGATTTCTTATCCCACGACATCACTATGGGATAAGAATCATCTTTATTCTACTATGCTTTGCTTATCTCGCGGCCCTTCTTCACAACCTATTCAACCTTGCGGGATAAGCCATCCTTGATTTTACCTTTGTCTTCTTTTCTTCTATCTCACGACATCACATTGTGTCCCTTTGAACCCTGCAAGATAAGAATTCCTTTGTTTCTTCTTGGGTTTGTTCTCCTGCGTGTTGCTACTACTGTCCTTTAAACCCCACGGGATAAGGGGAAAGCCTAGCTTTTCCCCCAGCCAGCCTATCCCGCGACATCCCTGGTGTGCATTTGTTTTATCTTGCAGGATAAGATAAAATCCTCCCTACCTTTGATGTTTCCTATCCCATGTGGTGTGTTGTGTTTAAAAATCTTGCGACCGGTAAGAGGAAAGGGGAAACCGGCCCGCAAACGACAAGGAGCCCTCCAGCCGATTCAACCTAAGTGAGTTGATCGACTGACCTGATCAACTCAGAAAAGAACTGGAGCCCACCCACCTCACTTTTCTTTGTTATTTTTTTTATCCCGCAGGACCTTTTTTGTGTTTGCTTCATCTTGTGGGATAAGAGAAGATCCCTTTCTTTGATTTCCTTATCCTGCGGGACCTTATCCCACGTGGTCAGAACCTACTAAGGTTGGCACAAAAATTGCCAATAGTGCCTAATGAGACACGGATGGAAAGGTATAGAGGTGGAGAGGGAAGGATGAAGAAACCTAGAAAGGAGAGAGAGGGACAGAGAGAGAGGCTAGGAGGGAGAGGTGATGACCTAGACAATAGAGAAAGGGAATAGAGAGAGAGTATAAGAGAGAGTACGGGAGGGAGATATATATGAGGGTAATAAGGAATGGGGAGATAGAGAGGAATGGAGAGACATAGGGAGGGGAGAGAGAGGTGAGAGATAAGAGAGAGAGGAAGATGGAGAGATAGAGGGAAGTATCAATACAACCACTACACTCAACCCTATGTACCATAAATCTTGTATCCTATACCCTAAACCTTATATCCTACAACCTATTATTTAAATCCTATAAAGGGGAGGGAGAGGTGTTGACCTAGAGAGGGGAGGGAGAGAGAAGAGGGGAGGGAGAGAGAAGAGGAGAGGGAAGAATAAAGAGAAAGAGAGAGCTAAGAAGAGATGGAGAGGTTGATAGGGAGTGACTAAGAGACCTAGAGGGGGAAGAGGTAAATAGGTGAGGGAGAGAGAGAAGAAAATAAGAGAGATAAGTTCACAAAGAGAGAAAGAGGGGTAAGTAGGTGGAGAGGAAATAATTAGATAGGAGAGATATACAGAGGTGAGAGATCTAAAGCCTAGGAAGAGAGAGGTGATAGACCTAGGGTGGAAAGATAGAGGTGAGGGAGATATAGGGTGAGAGAGGTGGTAATGAGACAAAGAGGGATAAGTAGAGAGGTAAATATGGAGGGAAGGAGAAACATAGGTATGAAAAGAGAGGTTGGGAGGGAGAGGTAGTGATCAAGAGAATAAATAGAGAGTTGAGATAAACAATAAGAGGAGGAGAGAGATGGAGGGAGGGATGTATAGATATAGAGATAAGGAGGTAAGGTGAGAGATAGAAGGAGAGAGTATAGGAGAGACCTAGATATCCTGAGAGAGGGGAGAAAGAGAGAGAAGAGGAAGAGTAATAGGTCTAGATTTTATGGGAGATAAAGAGGTGAGGGGAGAGAGAGAGAGAGAGAGAGAGAGAGAGAGGAAAGTATCAATATGGACAATACCCTCAACACTATGTACCTTAAACCCTATACCATCAATCTTGTATACCAAACTCCATACCAATAACATCAACCCTAAACTCTATATCCTCAACCTATACCTAAACTCTATATCATACTCTCTATTCCCTAAACCCTATACAAGGGAGGGAGAACTCCATACCAATACCATCAACCCTAAACTCTATATCCTCAACCTATACCTAAACTCTATATCATACTCTCTATTCCCTAAACCCTATACAAGGGAGGGAGAGGTGATGACTGAGAGAGAGAGAGAGAGAGAGAGAAGAACAAAGAAAAAGCGAGGGATAAGGAGGGAGGGAGGGAGGGAGAGGTAGATAGGGAGTGATTGGGAGACCTAGAGAGGGGATAGATATAAATTTGAGGGAGAGGGATAAATTTACAAAAAGTGAAAGAGGGGTAAGGAGGCAAGGAGAGAGGTAGAGAGGGAAGAGATATAAGTGCTAGAGCCTGGGGAGAGATGGCAATAGACTTAGGGGAGAGATAGAGTGAGAGAGATATGGGGGGAGAAAGTTTGATAATGATATAGGGAGAGAGGTAGAGAGGTAAATATGGATGGAAGGAGAGACATAGGGTTAGGAAAAGAGAGGGTGGGAGGGAGAGATAGTGATCGAGAGAATTGAGAGAGGAGAGAGAAACCATAAGAGAGGGCGAGAGAATAAGACAAAGGGAGGGAGTAGGGATAGATATGGGGGTAAGGAGGGATGTTGAGGTAGAGAGAGGTAGAAAGAGGTCATAGAAAGAGTGATAGAGAGAGATCTATAGGCCTAGGTTTTTGGGGAGACAAGGAGAGAGAGATAGAGAGAGTGAGATGCTGATCATTGGAATTTGACTAAGTCTCAAATTTTATATAATCCTCTAAAAACTATAATATAAATTATAACTCCTATAGAGCTAAAACCACTCTCAAACATCCTACCAATATATACATGAAATATAACTTAAAGTATCAATTATACTTAAAATGTTATATTTTATGTATATATTCTTCTTAGGGGGTGGGTATAACTTGTCCCCAAATTGGAAAATTTGCACATTCACAAAACTTTCAATTCACCAATGCTGAACATTTGGCGAGTGCCAAATTTGGTGCTTTCCAAATGCAAAAAACTCACTTTTCACATTTGGCGCTCACCAAATGCAAAAAATTCACTTTTCACATTTGGTGATTGTCAAATGTGGAAAGTGGGATTTTTGAATTTGTTGCTCGCCAAATGGTTTGCATGGGAGAATGCCAACCCTTTGGGTTGTATTTTCCTTGGGCATCCAACCCGAAGGTTTGGATTACCATTTCATGTCGATGACGCATTTATATTAAAAAAAGGATAAAAAGTGGCACCTTTTTGGTACCACAACTTGGTGCACTTACCCATTATATTATTTAAAAACTCTCTTACCTTATTGTAGCTTGATATATGTCATCACAAAGCACTAAATATTCTTAAATTCTAAGCACTGGGGTATAACTACAAGTTTTAGAATACTAGAACTCAAAAGTCTAGTTTGTGAATCTATTTTTCTTTCCAATAAATCTATAAGTAAGTATAACAAAAATTAGAAGCACTTGAAAATGTAGCACCATAGTTAGTAAATCTAGGTAGTGGTAGAAATTACTAAGGTTAGTAAGAAGTAATTAATATAAATTAATAGCTATAAATAACTCTTATCTAGTATTCAAATCATCTCAAGGTTAACCCTTAAAGGTGCGCATTGTGTACCTTGTTCTAGAGATTAGATTTTCATGTAGTAGGTGTGTAAGTTATAGGATCATATAGGACAACATCACAATCATATCGAATTATTCCATAGAAGAAGATGGGATCACAATCATATAAAAACTATAGTACAAAATTAGAGATTAGTTTATAAAATATAGAGATTATGGGTATAAAAGGCATAAGTGGAAGTTATAGCCCTAGTTCCTCCTCTAGTTTGCAATAGAGCATCAAGACCTCATCAAAAACCAACATGACTAAATTATTATAAACCTTCTTCTTCTTGTTACCATTTATATGAGAAACCTCTTCTAAAGTATTTGAATTCGAAACATATTTTTATATTGCATAGTGTTTTGATTTAGATTCTTTCAATAGACTAGTTTTTTATATTATTATTTTATAATTATGTCAATGATAATTTTACCACATTTTCCTAGTCTTCTCTTTTTAAATGTGTAGGTTGTATTCTTTTAAGCATATTAATAATTAATTTTTTTATTCTTATGGGATATTAGTGTGTCGCACTAGCATCCATGTAAAGCATTCACATCCAATCTAATAACCTCTAGATTTTGGTGAGAAATTTATTTCTCTATATTATTTATTAATTTGAAGTCAAATTTTATAAAGTTAAGTTTTGAATTTTTATAATACGAGTTTTATTAATTTATCTCATAATTTATGTGAGTTTGAATTTACATCATCTAATTTATAAAGTAGTTATTGATTTCTAGTTTTCATTTGATATGTTCTAATGGAATACCATTCATTTAAAACTAACTAATCCTTATGTAGTAGTAGATAAAAATTGTTTACCTAATATATATTAACAAAATTAAAAAAAAATCCTCTTTTACATTTTAGCGAACTAAACATTCTTATAATTTAAACATCTAAAAACGTAAACTTTTTATTTCAAAAACAAAAATAGTAATTTATTTTCTTAAAAAAAATGGAGCGCTACCTTGAACCTCATTCCATAGTCATATAGGAGAAATACGGTGACTTTCAACTGACTACTTCTACTCCTTGTCATACCTTTAACACTTCTAATAATTCTTTGTCTTGGGAAAATTTTGGCATGTTAGACGATGCTCTTGATGGCTTCATCCATGTTACTTTTTCCTCTATTTCTAGATATACATAAGAACCTCATGCTAATTTTCTCCCTTCTAATGATAAATCATTGTTGGCTGATGGATCCTCCATGGATTGATGTTGATAATACCCCTTCTCTTTATTCTCCTACCAATATTAATGGTCTATCGCAAATGGAACAAGGATTTAACATCTCCATGGAGCTTACACCACACTTTTCTATCATGGTTTTAGGTAACTATACTTCTCTATCTACATCCCCTCCTTCATTCATTTTTTTCTCTATCATTTCTTCTAAACTAATTCAAAAATTTGAATCTTCCTATTTTTTTATTTAGTAAGAACATTTCTTGTTGATACTTCTTAAGGTCTGCTTGATTTCTCTTCCTCAACCTACATGCAAGAAAATTTCCAAGCATAAAACAACAACACATTTTTCTATGTATATCATCGAGTGCTTGTTCATTCCAATAATACATTTCAATCGTTACATAATCATATACAACTTTTCAATATGGGTGTTATTACTATTCCTTTTATTGATGCACCTATCTCTTCTTTATATGGCAAGTGATATTGAGATTTACCTTTGTCTAGTTCTATCCATCCTCAATTATGACATTAAGGTTAGCCCAATCATATTATGAGAACACTTATACATGATTATATGGAGTTTTCTTTTGTCATGGCATGAGATTTCCTCTATCATCACATTATGATTATTTAGTATTTTTTTATGAAATGTCATAATCTAGAATTCACCTCTGTCTATATTTATTCTCTTATCTCATGAGATCTCTACACTTCCCTTCATATTTTATGTTTCTACTCACTATGTGGCACTTGTAGATTTATTTTTTCGTGTTTCCATTTATGGTGTGTACAATCTCACATGTAACCATATTTTTAAGTAACAACACAAAAAAAATTCTCAAGTTTTTCTCACCCCTATTATAGGGGGAAAGGACAAGTTGTTTAGGGGGCATGCATTCTTCCTAAGGATCCATCCTCTTCTTTCTCCCCCTTTTCATTACTTTAAAATATTGCATGTACTATACATGCTAATATTTTTAAGGGGGTATGTATTCTATTCACATGTTCCTCCATACATGCACTCTTTATTGTTGATATGCCCTCTACAATGGTGTTTATTTTTATGTCCCCTATGATGTTATCTATCCCCCATGTAACATTTTTTATTGATATTCCCCTTGCAACATTGCTTATGACTGCACTCCTTATGTTTATTGTTTATTTGTGCACTCCTTGTAGTGTTGGTAGGATGTCCACCACCTAGCATAATACAAAATGCTACCTTGTGTGCTCCTCACAAGTCTTACCTTGGTAGCCTATTAGACACATAGAATAATACAACATGCTATCCTTTGTGCTCCATATGGATTTCCTTTTATACCCATGGTCACGTAGCATAATATAGCTCAAATAGTTTGTGATCTATGAGGATATCATTGATGAATACTAAGAGGGGGGGGTAAATTAGTATGCCAAAACCCTTTGCACTTAAACACTTTGCAAGACTGAAAGTAAACTGGTAAGACAATTTAGCAGACAAACCGGTTAACAAACATGAAAACCAAATAGCTAATAATGCATTCACCCACAAAAGCACAAACACCATAACACAAGAGATTTTGACATGGAAACCCAAATGGGAAAAACCACAATGAGATGGAACTCACAAGTAACTATCTACAGAATAGAAACCAGATCGTTAAGGTATGACCGGTTAAGGTCTTACAACATTCTTCACCAGAACAGATCCTGTTAGGAATCTCAATCTCTATTAGGAGATAAGTCTGATTAAAGACTACCTTGCTAGAGGATTTTAGATCCACAGATGTGAACCACCTTGTTAGAGGATTTACCAGAGGCTTTTGGGCATACCCAGTTAAGGGCTACAGACTTGTCAAATATGTGAGTAATCAACAAGTGAGTGATCTAGAAAATAGCACAGATTGCTTGGATAGATCCTTGATAGCTCCATCTTAATGCATTATAGCATTACTTCAGTCTTCTACACATTCATACTCTCTCTAACTCTTCAGCTACCTTGAACCCTAGTAACAACATCAACCTCAACAACAACAACCTTAGAACCCTAGACATGATGTCCTTATAAAGGAATCTGATTTCATGTAGGTCCAATAGGATTACAATACAATTTCCTAGGTTCAATGCATCTAGACATATCTGGTAACACGACACAAAAAGCACCGCCAGAGAGTCGACACTGTCAAACGATTGGTGGATGGTAACTCATCACAGAGTATTACCTGTTCATACAAAATACCGATTGCCGGTTTGTCAAGATGAAGGCTGGTAAAAATGTGTTATGCTGCTTTAATCCCTCGTATTGCTTGGTATCCACGAACCGCTTGGAGTCGACATGCCACTTCAGACTGGTAAACACATTCTGCAAAACATCAATAGTCTAAAGACTATAATACAACATACCGGTTGGAACAAATACCAGTTGTGCTCTAACTCACACATATAAAGAGGATCGTAATGCAAGTGTGTGTCCATCAATGACAATCACAACATGAATCATCAAAAATGCCAACAATCTCCCCCTTTGGCATTGATGGCAACACTTAGGAAAATAAAATTTTGACATCTAAGTGTTTTACAACAAAAACATGCCATTAGCAAAATTGCTCCCCCTAAACATATACACTATCCCTTTAACAATATGATGTATAACAATTTTGCATATAGAGCATAAACATTGAGATATCAAAGCATATATCAAAGCATGTACCAAAATTTTAAATCCAAATAGTTCTCCCCTATACTTCTCCAAAATAGATAGAGTACTTCTCCCCCTTTGCCAACAATGCTAAAGTACCGCTGAACAACCCTGTTTCCATTTGATATTAAAATAATAAAATTTAATGACAACAAGGAATAATACTTATCAAAAATAGATTTATAGTCCTATAAGAATTGTTTCATCGATAGAGACCAGGACTCAAGTAGGGAGGTGGCTACTTCTTTCTCTATTTGCATCAGAGAGACTTGTTCTTCCATGGCATCAACTGTGCTCATCTTCTGTGTAACTGTCAAGACATCCAGGTTCAGATAACACTTCTGAAGAATTTGCGGATGTGGGAGTAGAACTAGTTGTAGCTCCTGCAAATCTCTAGACCGTGTGCTGATCTCTTGCTCCATTTTGGCTAACTAGATGTGAAACCGGTGAATGGTTTGCCCATAAGTTGCAAAGGAATCATAAGGCATCTTGAATGTGCTCATGTAGGATTGTAAGTCTGTTTGAAGCTTTTGCTTCTGAGCTAGCACATCATCATAGAACAGATGGGGTTGACAGATTTTGCTAAGTAGCAAATTCCCCTCATCTAGAGCATCCCTTATATCCTTTTGTTCTTTCTTCAGTTCAATCTGGAGCTCATTCAACTTCTTCACCAGAGCTATATTAAGAGCTTTTTGATGCTCCTTCTTGACATTAGCCTCTGCTGCCTCTTCAAGGCTCTGCACCTAATCATCTACTACTGTGCATAGGAGCTTAAGTCTACCTAGTGATGAATCAGTGTTTGGAAGATTTGTACCGGGTATCAAACCGATAAGCGTATCCATAGCTGCTTGGATTACATCCTGCTCCTTCTTCCATCGAATGATTTCAAGGCGCTCTTGAGCTAGCTTGATGCTCTGCATTAGCTCTATTTCACTTGCAGACTGGATATCTATAGGACTGGTGAGATTAGCTAGTTTAGCTTGACTCTCGGTTGCCTTTAGAGTCTCCATCTGGGTGCTCTTTGTCGCTTCTCCTGCCTTGTCCTCTTCCGCTTTCTTCTTCTCTACTTCTCTCCTCTTCTCTACTTCCTTGTCTTCCTCAACCTTTTTCTTTTCTACTTCCTTTTTCTTCTCATGTTCCTTATCTTCTTATTCCTTCTTTTTCTTCTCTACTTCCTTCTTCTTCTTCTCCTCTTCATCTTTCTTCTTTTTCTCCTCTTCATCCTTTTTCTTCTTTTCTTCTTCTTCTTTCTTCTTTTTCTCCTCTTCATCCTTTTTTCGCTTCTCTTCTTCTTCCTTTTTCCACTTCTCTTCTTCATCCTTCTTCCTTTGCTTGGCCTCTTCCTTCGCTGCTTCCTGTCTATCCTCGGCTTTCTTCTCCTATTCAACCTGATGCTCCTGTCCTGTTGCCTTAGATGGTATCTCCTGGGTAACATCCTCAGCATCCAAAGCATCAACATCAATGGTGTCGATTGGTTCAACAACCAAATTTCCTTCATCATCAAATGCTTCGTCCAATTTGGATATAACCAGTTCTTTCTCAGCTTGTTGGTTGGCTAGACGCGCTTTGTGAGTCTGGACAGCAGTTACCATATACTGATGAGTGTCCTTTTCGACATCATCAACTCTTCCTTCTAATAGCTAGAGTCTTCTTCTTCTAGTGAAGAAGAGTCCTTTATTTTGGTCAATATCATTAAATAATTCAGAATTTGACAGGTCTGGAAAGTACTGAGCAAAAACTTTCTCCTTAATTTCCTGTTCCTTCTCTATGGCAATGTGCCATTTATTATCTAATGCCTTATACAAAGAATCTGGTGTCTGAGATTTAATCTCTGATGGCGACTGGTCATTTGTACACAAATAAACAATAATCTCCTGTAGCACTTCTTCTTTCTCCTCATCACTAAAATCATCAAAGTAGTCTACTAAATCATGTAGTAATTTTCTCCTAATATTCTTTATTGTTCTTCGACAATGTGTCAAAGGTTTATATGAGGAGATATCAATATTTACCTGTGTAGATGATGCCGGTTCATTCTTTGTTTTCTTTCTTGTCTGTCTCGCCTTCTTTGGCTTCTCCTCAGACACAGTCTCTTCAGAGTCCGGTGTATTGCTATTTGTCTTCCTTTTCCTCTCGAAGACTTTAGCCGGTGCTGCTTCCAGTTTCTTTTTGGCTGGTGACCGCTTGGTCACTTTTGGAGTTGCAGTAGTAACCGGTGCTGATGCTGCAGGCACTGCCTTTGCCTTCTTTACTATAGGTTCTTTTCCTTTCTTAGCAGAGGGTTCCTTGACCGATGTAACCTTTTCTAGATAGGTTTTGGTCCTCTTTGCCTTAGGATCAAGAGGTGAAGCAATAAGGGTAGAGGCATACCATTCTAGCATATCGTACATCACCTCATAGCCCATTGGCTCCACTTCTTCCATTCTAGGCTCAACAGCCTCCATTATGCATTTGTCCACCTAAATGGTGAAACAAATGTCATCTTCATATTTCTTGACAATATCACCTAAGATCCTCATCCTTTGGCTCATTTTTTGTCTAAACTCATCAAAATACTTGTTCAGAACATCAGGGTAACCGGTTCCAATTTCTTGAATGCTCTCCTTGATTCGCTTGGTTATCGATTGGTCAGGAGACCACTGGACATCTCCTACTCCTGGAAAGTATCCTTGAAAGCAAAAGAACAACCCGACTAGTAGTTGTCCAAACTTAAACCTTTGTGCATTATCCTGTTTGATCGACTTCAGATTTGACAGGAGTTGCCTCTGCATACCGGTGCACAGGTCAAATGATGCATCCTCCTTAATCATCCAGTAAGTGGCATTTACCACTGCAGCAAATACAGATTTAATTTTGCTGGCAGAGAATGTCCGGTAGCCTATCACCATGCAGACATACTTAACCAGATCATCCTTGATGGAGTTGACTGTCATGCCTCATGAGTCGCTCACTGAACCGGTGAGCCTTGTCATTTCAGTTTTGCTTATTGTCCTTAGGGCTGGCACTTCCCCTGTGTTACAGAAACTGGTGACTGCATGAATTTCCTGCAGCGTGATATCATGCATCCTCTCCAAGTACATCTTGTCACCGTGGACTCTGCTCAAAATGATCCTTATGTGATCTTCTGTAAAATCTTCTAGGAAGTAGACAGCATTGTGGGGTTTCTTCTTCTCTAAGATATTATACTCCAGTTTGATTTTCTTAACCTTGCAACAAAACAAACCTAACTGGGAGTGGATAGCTAGAGACCCTAGGTCTTCAATCTTGCAGTCTATGTAGTCATAAATTCCCTCTTCTACTATCACACTAGCTGGAACTTGTGATAGAGCATTATACTTGGACTTTCATTGAATAAAACTTTCAAACTCAATGGATGCACTAGAACTGGTATGAGATGCATAAGCCATGATAGAAACTTTAAGAACTTTGGGAAATACCTTTTTAAAACACGTGAATTTAGGGATTTTTGATTCTCCTTCACTCCACACTCCATCGGTTGCTGAATCACTGCTTTGTGTTCTCCACTTGACTGTTTGCAGTTTGAATTTGAATCTCCTTCGTGGTTTGTCAATTTCTCAAGATCTCAGCTCAAATCCCCTTTTCATCGCTCTGATCTTTGAAAAACTTTTCTTCGCTCAAAAATAGATAGTGAGAAATGATTTGAAAAATGCCTTTAAACACATCTCTCACCTACCGCCATTAATGCTCCTCTATTAGGGCATAAACCCTAATTTGCCTTTTTACCGTTTTTGGTCTTCTACCAAGCAATAGGTATCACAAACCGGTTAAGGTCTTTTACCGGTGTAAATCAGGGGTTTGAAACATTTTTCTATTTGCTCCCCCTAAGCTTTTTTGAGGCTTAGTTTGTCAGTTCCGTGATTTCCACACTAGGTGCAGAAACCGGTTCCTCTTGTAACACCGCTGATTTCTTCTTCCAAGTTTTGTTCATATCTGCTTGAATGGTGTCAACATCAATGTCTCCTTTCAGAGTGACCCGTATATCATCAAATATGTCCTTTCTTGATCTACAGACTCTAGCAATGTGACCCGGTTTGTTGCAGTGATAGTAGACCAATCCAGGTGCTCTCCAAGGTCCAATGTTCATGTTTCCATTCTTCCTTCTGCATGTTGTAGTAGTGTGACCATGACCATGACAAATCATACAATTTGTTCTCCATCTGGTTGCCACTTGATAACCATCGCTTCTTAGCTGATGATTGAAGATATTAAACCAGTTGTGATTTCGGCTCACAAAAGGTTCAGGACCAACTCCTTGGGTCCTCTGAGGATATCTTCCAGTGTCATTCATGACAAACCTGCATTCAAATGCTATATCCCCATACTTGTTGCATGCATAACAGTTACCATTGAATCTATAGGATCTAGGCTTATCATTTAGGAAATAAGGAAAATTATTGTAAGCCTTACTCCTACACACATTTGTAGTATGTCCTTCTTTAAGACAGTTAAAGAAAATAGGTTTAAACTTTTGCTTACCTTTATCCTTTGATGCTAGTTGTTTCTTTGATGCTCCAGCATTTGTACCAGAGGTCTCTCCTTCCTCATGACCGGAATAACCAAGTCCATTGATATTCTTGACCGGTTTGGCAGATTCAAGCTTTTGCTCTAGCTTGACAGTACTCTTGTTGAACTTAGCAAGTATTTCCTTTGACTTAGATAGTTCTTTGGAAATAGCAACATTTGTTTCCAATAGGTTTTCATTCTCAGAGATGGCAGTGTTCAGTTCTCCTTCCATGTCTTCCTTTTCCACCTTGCTTGCAAGGAGTTAAGCATTTAGGGCACTCATCTCTTGTTTCAGCTTGGAGATCTCAAGATCTCTTTCTTTCACTAGGTCTTCAACTTTTCTCTAGTTCTCAAGCTCTTGACACATCCAGATAGTCAGTCCTTCCAACTCCTTTCTAAGGTTGGAGTTTGATTCATTCAACGTGTTTACTTCTGCAATTAGGGCTTCCATATTTGCTTCATCTGTAGAACTATTTTCAGATAGCTCCATCAGCTTTTCTGCATGTTCTCTCCTTTTTGCTTGAGATGCCTTGTATTTGACCATAAGATCATCATAGGCTTACCCAGACTGAGTGAGCCAATGAGTAAGTTCCCTCAAGGTGTATTCCCCCATATCTCTTTCCAAGTGGTTAAACTTATAGAAAGGTAGGCTCTGATACCAATTGATGAATACTAAGAGGAGGGGTGAATTAGTATGCCAAAACCCTTTGCACTTAAACACTTTACAAGACTGACAGTAAACCGGTAAAACAATTTAGCAGACAATCTGGTTAACAAACATGAAAACCAAATAGCTAATAATGCATTCACCCATAAAAGCACAAACACCATAACACAAGAGATTTTGACATGGAAACCCAAATGGGAAAAAGCACGGTGAGATGGAACTCACAAGTAACTATCTGCAGAATAGAAACCAGACCGGTTAAGGTCAGACCATTTAAGGTCTTACAATGTTCTTCACTAGAACAGATCTTGTTAGGAATCTCAATCTTTGTTAGGGGATAAGTACGATTAAAGACTACCTTGCTAGAGGATTTTAGATCCACAGATGTGAACCACCTTGTTAGAGGATTTACCAGAGGCTTTTGGGCCTACCCGATTAAGGGCTACAAACTTGTCAAAGATGTGAGTAATCAACAAGTGAGTGATCTAAAAAATAGCACAGATTGCATGGATAGATCCTTGATAGCTCCATCTTAATGCATTACAACATTACTTCAATCTTCTACACATTCATACTCTCTCTAACTCTTCAGCTACCTTGAACCCTAGTAACAACATCAACCTCAACAACAACAACCTTAGAACCCTAGACATGATGTCCTTATAAAGGAATCTGATTTCATGTAGGTCCAATAGGATTACAATACAATTTCCTAGGTTCATTGCATCTGGACATATCTAGTAACACGACACAAAAAGCACCACCAGAGAGTCGGCAACGTCAAACGATCGGTGGATGGTAACTCATCACAAAATGTTGGTTGGTAACTCATCACAGAGTATTACCGGTTGATGGTTTGTCAAGATGAAGACTGGTAAAAATGTGTTATGCCACTTTAATCCCTCATACCGCTTGGTATCCACGAACCGCTTGGGGTCAACATGCCACTTCAAACCGGTAAACACATTCTGCAAAACATCAATAGTCTAAAGACTATAATACAACATACCGGTTGGAACAAATATCGGTTGTGCTCTAACTCACACATATAAAGAGGATCTTAATGCAAGTGTGTGTCCATCAATGACAATCACAACATGAATCATCAAAAATGCCAACAATTGTGATTTGTATGACCCATAGTCATATGCTTTCTTTCATACTGATTAATTTTCTATCTATTTTCATATACTCTTTCCTTTAATAAATCAATCAAATCAATATATCCCTTAAGATATTTATATATTAGAGTTTTGAATTAGATTTATTCTTCATCTTTGTTCCTAGAGTTAAGTGATTTAATTTTTCCATTTACTTTCTAAAAATGGCATAATGTTAGTTTTTTATCATTCCCAATTGATTGGTGATTTTATCAAAGTTGATTTATGTTAAACAATTATTTATATTTTTTTAATTAACCTTGATTAACTTTACATAAAGATTATTTTCCTTTAGAAGTCGATACTAGGTTAATTACTTAGATTAATTTAGTGTTGTAAGAGTAAATATATTAGATTTACATGGAATATCAAAATGACACCATAATTAACCCCACACAACATGATTTAGTTGAAGACTAATTTGCACAATATGGACTTATTTAAAAAATATATATATCCTTTGCTAGAATCTGTTGTCATGTTCTAGAATATCTCCTCGATATTTTATTTCTATCGCTAATTTAATCATCACAACATATTTATGAGTCAACAACAAAAGATCACATCAACAAATAATCATTTCAAAATAAGTTGAACACTTTGTTATCCCTCTAAATCTTTTCATATAGATCAAGAAGACTCTACAACCACTACTTCAATCCACACAACATATCAAATAGTGATTAAAGGTAAATATATCAAATTATGTGAATTCTTGTAGGAGTAGCTATTGGAAAATGTATAATACACAATGTAAGTTCACATTAGCGATTATAGATAAAACTTTAATCATTTTTTATGTTATTATTTCTGGACTCAATTGTTCTGATTACTTAAGAAAAATAGGTTTTAATGCTTGAAACCTTTAACAAAAGAGAGTAAGATAAGACATAAAAATTCCAGAGCTTAAGAACCGCTTACAAAACGATTGGCAAAAAGGCCAGCTAACCAAAAAGACAGCAAAGAAACAAGGAAAGCGCTACACAGCTATAGTCTTCAGCAGATCCTCTGCCTTCTTCACCAGCTGGTCATAGGTGCCCCCAACAACTTTGAGATCTTCTAGGTCCTTGTTGGGTTTCTTTTCTTTCTTTTTGCCCTTGGTCCGGGTTCTGGGTCCTTGAGCTTCCCTTGTACCTTCAGTGTCTGGAACAATTTCTAGGATCTCCTTCTCTTCGTCCAGTTTGCTGATGAGGGTGTTAGTGTTACTAGCAAATATCTTCAGGATGCTTAAACTTTGTTCAACAATACTCTTCAGGCACTCCTCAATTTTGCTGACTTTACTGGCAGTGTCCGAGATTGTTTGTTCATTAGCGTTAGCAAGCTTTTTCCTTTCCAACAGATCTTTCTCTATTTTCTCAAATCTAGGGTTGAAGGAATCTCTTATGTTTTCAGCTTTTGCAATGGTGTTTTTCAAGTCCTCAATGTAATTCGCCATGGTCTTCCCTTCCCCAGTGTTGATGGTTTCCAAAATCTAAATTCTGTTACTGAGTTTTTTGTTGTTGTCCACAGCTTTCTTGTAACCACTTATAAGTCACTCCATAGTATCCATGAAACCTTGCATACCCTCTGGGGGAGGGTTATGGGGAGAATCAACCTTACCAGGGGTGTCCTGTTGTTTTTTTGGGGTGTCCCAAATAGTAGTTGTGTCTTCAAACCTAAGAGCCTCACCCCTGATCACCTTCTCCGGGTTCTATTCAGCTTCCAAGGTCCTTTCCTACCTATAAACCTCCAGCTCCTTAACATTCTTCTGGATTCAATTGTTTGATAGTTTTTGCATCAACATTTTAGATTAAACTTGTGTGTGTGAAAAAGTGAAAAGAGGTCTGATAGTTGCAGGCACAACACTTCAATTACGTCATTACATGTATGATTAGTAAATCAATAATCAATGAATAATAAACCATAACAAAATGACTAATTGCCTTCTAAAAGATACAAGTATAAGATTTCTCTCAGATTTTTATAAGCAATACCAATGACTAGACTACACCAAGACGAAGGATTTAATCTATATGATATTAAACTATATCGATGCAAGATGGGTGAATAATTCAAGCAATAGTGATTTGAGCAATATGGATTCAAGCAATAATGGATTCAAGCAATACTGGTTCAAGCAATAATGAAATAAACCAAATATGGAAAAAGCTAAACTAAGATGCAATAATCTCAAAATAGCAAGCACAAGATCTTCAATGACTCCAGAGAAAAATCAGCATAATAATAATCTCCAAGGTGTTTCTCAAATATCTCTGGGGTGATTTGAATGAGAGCTGAAGGCTGAATTTATAGAGAATTACAAGAGAGATCAAGAAAAGGCACAATTTAGAATTAATTGAATAATTGAGAAATCAAGTTCAGTCAACTTTGAGATAGATTCCAATTATAGTTTAATTGAAATGAATTCAAATAAGAAGTTCAAGTTGCATTAGAAATAAGAATTAATCAATTCCATGCATTTGTGATAAAAATAAATAATTCTTTGATTTATTCAAGAAAAGAGTCTTTTAATGCAACTGAACTTCTTTTTCTCAAAAGCTGTGAGTTCCAATTTTAGAGAATGATTCAATTTAATTGCTTTTCTGATTTCAAGTTCTCAATTTAGAAGAAAGAAATAATATCTGAAGTTTGATTTCTCTCAATTTAATTCTTTTATTTTATTTTTAATTTAACTCTTGCTTTGTGATTAATTCCTCTTTCGTAATAAGTTAATTCATTTTTTGCATGATTAAATGACAAATTTATTAATTAATTAAATATGCTAGGATATTTAATAAATTAAATAGGATAATTGATTAAAATGGTATTCTTCAAATGATTCAATTAAATAAATAAATATTTAATTAATATTGAGTAATTCATTTTCCATGTGACATTTGATGATTAAAGAATTAATTAAGTTTGCTCAAAGTTGATTTAATTGTCTTTGGTTAGGACCTTGGTGATGTTGTTGACATTAGGGGCCCATGGTTTAGATGACCAATTTTAGGGTATTACATTTTCCCCTCTTTGAATTAATGTGCGAGCAGCGCGTTGGTTCAAAGAATAGTTGATGTGTAGGAGATGCCAGTTCTGAACATGATTGATCACAAACCAGATGAAAAGTGAGGTGTTTAGCTGGATTTGAAGCAAAGAAGCTGAACAGAGTTTGATTAAAGCGATATTGATCCTGAACTTGATTGAACTAGGAACGATAGAGAGCAAAGATATTGAACTTGAACTTGATTGATCAAGAAGCAGATCTTTCCTAATCTAGAACTTGATTGAACTAGACACAGCGAGCGAAGATAAAATTGATCTTGAGCTTGATGGATCAAGATACGATGAGTGAAGATAAACTGTCCAACTTGATTTGATGTGATGAAACTGAACACCTGCTTAGATTGAGCATGTGATCAAATATACTCTTTAAACCCTTGATTGAGTTTAAACAAATAATCAGCTTGATGAAAAGCAATGAAACTGATTAACGTTAAGAGACTGATTTAGATGAAGACAAATATCAGCTTGATTTGAAGTGATGAAACTGATATGCCCCTAAAGATTGATTCAATTCAGATGATCGAGAGATCTCAACTTGATGTGAAGCGATGAAGATGAGATGCCCCTTAGCAATAAGAATTTTATTTTCTTTAGTTCAAAAAGATTTTTGCTTGACTTTGATGAAGATTTGAAATTTTTCTCAATTTGAAGATGTGAGGTCATGAGGTCATGAGTGTGCCCCCTTGGGAGCGAAATAGAAAGATAGCAAGGGTACATGATTTTAGGCAGTTTTTGGCGATGATAATTATTTGAGCACAAATTGATTCAGAGGAATTTTTGTAGATTCGGCATTGATTGATGAGAAATTGAGCGCAAAGTTGAAGCGAGAATGAGCATCTGATGAAAAAGCACTAAGTGGTTCAAATTGTGAAATTGACTAGGAAATTGATCTCGTATTTCAATTTTGATCTCGAAAATGGAATCAGAACGGGCAAATTAGCTAAGGGTACAATTTTCATGTCCATCGGAGCAAGTTGAAAAATTAGGGTTTTGGCTATATATGGGGTAAAAGTGTCATTTTCAATTCATTTTAACCCTCCAAGTTTGAAAATTCAAAAATCCTTCTGTGAATAAAAATGGTGGTTCCCACTCATATGCATCAATTCGAGTGCCAGAGATGACATAATCAACCTCAAAACTATGAGCCAGCGGTAAGTGATCTATCTTAAGCATGTTTATTGTTTTAATTTTGAATTTTTTTGTTGATTTTTTCAATTTTTGGCACGTTTAAGTCGGGTTTTCTCATTTTGTCATGCAAGACATCCTATCTCGTATGACAAACTGATTAAGTGTCTTTTATCATTTAAGTCCATCAGTTTTTTCATTCTAGGCCTGCCCTTGTATCGTATGAAAACTTTCAAAAGAGCCCCTTTTGTCATCCTAAGGCTAGTATTTTGTCGTATGGGAGTCTTTTGTCGTACTAGACCTATTTCTGACTCGTATGAATTGTTGCCTCTTTTGTGTTTTGTCGGTTGAAAAATAGTGAGCATTCTTTAAGGTGCAAACTTGAAATTTTTATTTTCCAGTTGACATAGTTGAATTGCTTGATGTTTTGCTTCTCTTATAGGCTAATTTGAAATGTTTCTTGATGGTTGTTTGTTTGATTTTTGTAGGTTCGATTTCCTCATGCTCTTTTCAGATGTGTATATCCACTGACGATGACATTAGTGTGTCAGTTGTCAGAGGTTGACCAGGCTCATATTGATTTGTGTGGATTGACCCACCTTCTTGGTTTACCTGATATCTGTGTGAACCACGGAATGTTGACTGTGCTTGTAGAGAGATTCCATTCTGAGCATAACACATTCCACTTGCCAGTTGGGGAGATGACCATCACTCCTGAGGATGTTTATAGGATTCTTTGTATCCCTTTTGTTGGGGGTAAGGTGGATTATGATGTAGCGTAGCTCCCTGGGTTACTTGTTGTTAGACATGTTTTCAGAGATCCTGACATTTTGACACGTTCTATCAGTTGGGACGTGATGAAGAACAGGTACAGTGAGGACTTTCTACTAGCTTGTGTCTTAGTAGGTTTTATCGACTGCTTTCTAATGTCGGACAGGGGACAGCAGAGTTTTTTGTGTGGATGGGGTAGGATGTTGGAGAGACTTATTGAGACCCCTTGGAGATTAGGCTGGGGCTCTTGTATATTAGCACACATGTATCATGAGATGCATGAGATTGTATATAAGGAGGGGAAGACTATGGGTGTAGGAGTTTTGATTTTATAGGTATGGGCCTGGGAGCACCTCCCAGTTTGCAGGTCGATTGTAAATTATGACAGAGATCCTGGTCAGCTCATTGTATATAGATATTCAGGATATGTTACTCATCCCCATCTGAGAAAGACAGATTTTTGGAGATGACAACTAGATGATTTGATAGCTATGATATGGATACTGTACAGGGGTCTAGATCCATGGGATGATTAGAGGGTTGTACGCAGGTATTTGTTCCTGACTCACCCACTCATCGACAGATCACAGACAGTAGTCGAGTGATTCGTTGTTTCCTGAGTGATGAGGCAGTATGGTAGACCTCAGGGGATCTCGCAAGAGTACACTACATTTTCTCATTATGCAGATGAGGAGAGAAAGGGATGGGCACCAAGATTATCTTATGCCTTGAGTATGCAGGAGTTGACTGGATTACAACGTCTCGGGTTGGACTATATGGATGATATTACAGATGCGGGGGTCTTGCCCCAATATAGGAATTGGTTCCAGTAGCATCTATTCCCTAGATTTACAGATCCAGCTGGGCAAGTACCTCGTATAGAGGAGATAGAGGATGATGCCCCCACGCAGGGACAAGGACAAGGACAGAGACAAGGATAGAGTGTCGAGGCTCTGAGGTGGGTAGGTGGTGATCCTAGTGCTAGCAGCAGCAGGGTACCAGCTGGTGGTAGACAGTAGAGAGGAAAGGGCGGATCCCTAGGTATGGTTGGAGTGAGACTTAGTGGAGTGAGAGTGTCTGAGGGTGGAGGAGAGGAAGAGAGGGAAATGCCAAGACAGGTTCGGCAGAGGAGAGAGGAGCAGGGTGAGTTGGAGGTAGATATGGAGGCAATGGAGGCAGAGATGGAGGCAAAGATCCTGTGAGGGATCAGGGGGCTAACACTGCACGGTCGATGAGAGTACACCTAGCGGTTATGCATTCATAGCTGATAGTGGTACAGACTTAGCTGGCAGAGTGAGACCGACAGCTAGCGGATCTTAGAGTGGAGAGAGATCATCAAATAGCAGATCTTAGAGCGGAGAGAGATCGTCAGCTAGCTAATCTCAGAGTAGAGCGCGATCGTCAGGTTGCAGCGATGAGGGTAGAGAGAGACACTCTTCAGCAGGAGGTTCTCCATCAGACAAGTCAAGCAGCCTATTATGTTGTGGCTTATAGCATAGTTGTTCCAGTAGTGCAGTAAGTTGTACCATATTCACAGTATATGGCTTGATCTGGGGGAGCTCGGGCACCTCGTCAGGATCCGGGTCAGCAGGCTCCACCTCCTCCACCAGGTGATGAGGGAGAGGCCGAGAGCTAGATATATTTTTTTTGTAGCTCTAAGAGATTTTGTAGACACACCCATTTTTTGTAGCCCTTACGATTCTTGCTCTGATGGGAGTTTGTACATGTCAATTGACATTATTTTGTACCCTGAGACTTGATGATTATATATATACGAGATCTGATTAGACTTCATAGTACTTGTGTTGATCGATTATGAGATGTCTTCTATATGCTTTATTCTATATGTATGCATATTTAGTTAACATGGATGTATGTAAACGCAAATGAATATGAATGTTTGTTTTTGTTTCTTTTCATATGCAAATAAATGATGAAAATGAGATAATTAGTAATGCAAATTTTTAAATTTTCTTTTTTTTATGCAATAAGATGAATGCGAATGAGTGATAATGAAATGTATGAATCTATATAAGATGCTTATGTATGCAGCTAACATCTCAATACACAAGTACTCGATCAGAGAAATGATGAAAAAGAGACCACTTAGCTAAGAAATGATGATGCTTACAACTCTCATTCAGAATATAAAGAGATTATTACCATACCGAAATCACTCTAAATTCACAAAATACAGAATGAAATGCAAAATGAGATGCAAAATGAAATGCAACCTAAACCTAGTCACTAGATTTAAAATGCTTAAGTTTCATCACCGAGCATAACAAACATAACATGCATTTTAGAGTTCCTTTCTTTTCATGTGAAATATTAATTATCTTGTGCGCAATGACCCTTTTTTCGTTCATGTCCTTGGATAGATTACGTAGTGACCCGAATTGCATGATAAAGAAATTCGATCAAAATAGACAAAGAAATGATGGGAACCACCCTGTAGCATACAAATAAGCGGAGTCGAGGTATGTGTGGTGATTTCACCTTAATGTGAAGGCTCTTATCACAAACACCCAGCTTATTAGATGTTTCCAGATCATCAGAATCATTCCTACAAGAAGAAAACAAAGAAAATATTATGCCTCCAATCCTTTCTCCTCTTAGTCAAGATAGACTTCCTCGAGTTACTCAGAGGGATAATAATCGAAAATCAATATAAAAGACAACATACAAAGTAAATTTTCATTCATAGCTCAAACTGCTTAGTGATTATTTTTCGTAATGTTGTTTTGCTTGTATACTCAGTGATAAAACTCTTCGATAGTTAGGAGACAGGTGACTGACTCAGAGTGGACAACCAGGTTTCACTGACAGAAAGATGACTTGGTTGATACTGCTTACGACATATAATTTGCTCTGTCGTTTAACCTAAGACTAGGATATTGATCAGTTTCAAGCCACGAGGGTTCCAATGAACCAAGATGTCACAAATGTGACTAAAATGTGTACAAGTGATAATAAAGATACATGAAAGCGAGAAATGCCAACGTTGTGTTGATAGATGGAGCTTTGAGTACAAGAGGTGCGTATTTACCAGGTTTTCACCTACTTGGCAGAGATTCATTTTTTTTTTTACCAAGGTGCCTATTTACCAGGTTTTCACCAGGGCATTTTTTTTCTTTTTTCTCTTTTTTCTCTTTTTTCTTTTTTTTTTAGGACTTTTTCAGCTGTACAGGTTGCTGAAGCAGAGAATTCTAAGTGAAAAATTTCTTCAAATGGATGGTGTTAATCGGTTCATGGAGTTGTTCTCCTTCCGATGTTGAGAGCTGATAGGCACCAGAGCCAAATACTGTAGTAACGATGTAGGGACCCAGCCAGTTGGGTTCAAACTTCCCTTTGTTGTCTCGAAACTATTGATTTTTAGGATTTTCTCTCAGAACTAGGTCACCAACCTGAAATTCTCTTTGTCGAACCTTCTTGTTATATCCTCTAGACATTCTCTTTTGATACACTTTGAGATGATCAAAAGCCACTTGTCGACGTTCATCCAACAATTCGAGTTCTTGCAATCTAGATATCCTATAGTCTTCATCAGTAACAATACCTTGCAAAGAAACTCTTAGAGATGGTATTTCTACTTCAATAGGTAATACTGCTTCGAACCCATACACCAAAGACAAAGGTGTAGCCCCAGTAGCTGTTCTGATACTTTTTCTGTAAGCCCGTAATGCGGGATTGAACTGCAGATGCCAATCCTTCCCAGATTTGTTTACTGTTCTGTGTAAGATAGTCAACAGGTTTTTGTTAGATGCCTCAGCTTGTCCATTACCTTGAGGGTAATATACAGATGACCAGTGTTGTCTAATTTTGAATTTCTCATAGAGCTCATCCAGATCTTTATTCTTGAATTTTCCTCCATTGTCAGTCACGGTGGATGAAGGTATCCCATACCTACAAATGATATGGTTTAGAATGAATAGAGCTATTTGTTTACCGATTTCTTTGATGAGTGGAACTGCTTCTACCCACTTAGTGAAGTACTCAGTGGAAGTTATGATAAACTTGTGTCCGTTGGATGATGTAGGATAGATCTGACCAATGAGATCAAAGGCTCATTGCTAAAGTAAGACCATTCGAATGAGATCCACAAATACCTTCATGGACTTCCATTAATGCATGTTTAGACTCTTCAGCTTCTAGACACCTAAGCAATGTACCATCCAATCTTCGCCTAAACAAATCGTTAGCAATGATGACATACCATGAAGCATTTCAGGTTAAGTTCCTTTTCTCATTACGGGTAAGATTTTCAAGGATAATTTGGTCATGTAGATAAGAGTAAATGTGGTTATACCAAGATGAGTCATGTCCACTAATAGAACAGACTATCTAGAACTCAAGAGAATAATAGGCAAGGTAATGTAACTCTTCCACCAGGAATTCAAAGTGAAAATTAGATTCATGTAACTCAGGTATAGATGCCAAGGTGGCCATAGCATCTGCTGATCTATTTGTTGATCTGGGAATCTGCTGGAATGATACAAAAGTAAAATACTTCTTGAGATCATCAACCATTCTCTTATAAGGCATTAGTTTCTCATCTTGAGTCTGTTATGTATCATTGATTTGATTGATAATTAGTTAAGAATCTCCATAGATATGTAGCTCTAGAACCTTCCATTCAATAGCTAGCTTAATCCCATTAACCAAAGCTTCATACTCTACAATATTTTTTGTGAAAGGGAATAGAATCTTGTAAGCCTTCAGGATTGAATATTTCTGAGGAGTGATAAATAGTATTCCAGCACCAGAACCATTTTGGGTGAAAGATCCATCAAAGAAAATCTTCCAGGATTATTGAGTAAGGTGCATTATTGATTCATCTGGAGACTCTATATGCAGCGGTTGAGTGTCTTCAAGTGGAGATTCAACAAGTTGATATACAATTACCTATCCTTTGATGGCTTTACATTCCACATATTCAATATCAAACTCTGTAAGAACCATGACCCATTTTGCCAATCTTCCGGTGAGTGTTGTTTTGTTGAGAAGATACTTGAGTGGATCAATATTATCTACTAGCTTGATGGAATGTGCCAACATGTAGTGTCTCAATTTTTGTGATGCAAAGACTAATGCCAAACATGCTTTTTCTGTTATAGTGTAGTTCATTTCATAAGACACCAATGTTCTGCTGATGTAATATATAGCTCCCTCTTTTTTATTTTCATCATGTTGTGCCAGAGGTGCCCCCAATAATGAATCTGTGGCTGATATGTATAAGATCAATGGTTTTCCCTGAATTGGTGGCATTAGTATTGGTGGGTTGGATAGGTACTCTTTGATCTGCTGAAGGTGTTGTTCACATTCTCGATCCCAGTTGTATATTACTCCTTTCCTCAATACTTTTATGAAAGGTTGAGCTTTGTCTGCCAGCTGAGAAATGAAGCGTCTGATTGATTGGAGACGTCCCTGTAAACTTCTCATTTGACTGATGTTCTTTGAAGGTGGCATTTCCATTATAGCTTGGACCTTCTCAGGATCAACCTTGATTCCCTTCTTTGAAATGATGTAGCCAAGTAGTTTACCAGATGTCACTCCGAATGCACACTTTTTTGGATTTAGCCAGAGTTTGAATTTTTCCATTCTATCTAGTATAGGGCCTAGCTCTTGAATATGTGTGGATCTCTTCATAGTCTTTACTAAAGTGTCATCAATGTAATCTTCTATATTCTTATGCATCATGTCATGAAAGATAATGGTTACTGCTCTTTGGTAAGTTGCTCTTGCGTTCTTCAGCCCGAATGGCATGACAGTCCAGCAAAAGGTTCCCCATGCACAGATGAAATCTATCTTTTCTTGATCTCCAGGAGATATTTTGATCTGATTATAACTGGAGAATCCATCCATTAGTGAGTACATCTCATACCCAGCAGTCATATCGACTATCATATCAATGTTTGGTAATGGAAAGTAATCCTTCGGACAAGCTTTGTTGAGATCTCTGAAGTTTGTACAAACCCTAATAGATTTATCTGCCTTTGACACAAGTATTATATTTTAAATCCATTCCGCGTAGTCTATAGCTCTAATAAATTCATCTTTTAGCAGTTTTTCTAGCTCAGCGTTGACTAGTAGTGCCACGTGAGGGTGCATCTTACAGAGTTTTTGCTTGATTGGTTTAACTCCTGGTGTGATAGAAAGATGATGCATGATAAGATTAGGATCCAAGCCTGGCATATCAGAGTATGTCCATGCAAAATTGATCTTCTTTTTTGAAAAGAGATGAGTGAAATATTTCAATTATTCTGCTGATAGTGATTGAGCTACATGAATGATGTGTGGTGTCTCTTGAATCCCAATGTTCACTGGCTGAGTTGGCTCAATCAATATAGAAGATCTCTCCTAGAAGTGACTTGGCAGTATATCAAGTATCTCACCTTCAGGTGCCTCAAAGAGGTTTTCACCCTTAGGTATGTCCTTTATTTTCTCTTTTTTAGGTTTTGACACCGCCACAATGTGGTTTTTGCCATCAGATCTTTTATTTTTATTTTTCTGATTTTTGCGACTAAGATACTTGATATCTGTTTCAGTCATGTTTTCACTTTGTTCACTAGCGGAAGATTACATGGGTTCAACTGCATTTAGGTAATAGGGTAGTGTGTAGTCATTGGCAAAAGTAGGTACATTCATGGGTTGGCCTTGTAGACTATGGTCAATTAATTCAGGATGTACCAAGGATAAAGTGTGGATAGGTTTGAGGGAGTTCACGATATTGTCATCACAACTATGGATCGAAAAGTCGAGTTCCAAAAGGATACCTTGCGTAAATTTCTCGAGACTAGGAAAATTCAGAACATGATCATTAAAGTGCACGTTAATATTTAGTTGACCTAGTCCAATAAACCTATTTGTAGCGTCGTTCTCTACGCTAGGCTGAACTTCATATTGAGGTTTGATAGTAACAAGATCAGCATACAGATTCTTGCCATTTATATCAGAGGATTCAGAGTTTGATGCTGAGTAGATATTGTCATAAACAAGACTATTGTCAGAGTCCTCAGAGTCATTGGATGAAGTTTCCGAGTCTTTTTTCAAGTGGTTGAGTGAATGTATGTATGATATCAACACCAACATCTTTAATGCTCCAAGTTCCTTCAAGATTTATCTCATTTAGCATTTGTATCTGATAGACCTGTTGACATGAGCTTGATGGTTATGTGACTTCCTGTCGTCTACTCCATTTAGCTTCCTCTGGACTCATGACCGGTTTTGCTTTTGTAGCTTCCAATTCTTCTTGTGTAATCCCATACCTGATTTGTTCTATTTTATTAGAGGGGTATATAATAGATGAAAAACTTTTTGGTATTCTTCCTTCCTTCAGCCTTTGTTCATAGTTCGCTTGTCTTTTTAGTCTAATTTCATGTATCTCCTTTTCTATCTTTAAGCGCATCAGCTCTTGAGTATCATATATGATACTGCTAGACTCTTTTGGAGTTTATGTACTAGATGTATCTAAGAGGTGGTCTAGACCCCATTCATACTTGTTTGAGTCAGTCTCTGAATCATCTACTTGCTGCCTACCAGTGTATGTAACTGGAACTTTCAGTGGTGCAAATAATTCTCTGATTCTTTCTACTTCGTCTCTTATATCCTCTGGGACTTGAACTCCTTGTATTGTTGTAGCTAACACCATCGGAGCTTGAGTGTTGACTGTTTCTTCTTTCTTGATTGTTGATTCCTCTTTTTCTTTTACACACTTTGCTTGAGTTTGTTGAGTGTTTGTTTCTTGTAATGTTGAAGACGATATCCTTTTCGGTCACTTAGACTTAGAAGCATGTTTTTGGTTTGATATCTTTTTTGGATTGTACCCCAATCCAACCTTATCATTTGTTGATTTTGTTTGTAGCTGAATCAGTTCAATAATACCCTCTTGATGTTTGCCCAGGGGACCAGTACCTGAATATCCCATGCGTTGAATCATTTTGTAACCTGGACCATATTGTGTTGAGGAAATCTCACAATGTCGTACTTCTTTGTTTTCACTATCTTCTTTAAAAATCCATTTTAGAACATCATCCTCTTCTATTTCATCTGCTAGGAAAGTAGAAGATTGTACAAAAAGACCATCATATATGATATTCGGAGTTGAAATCTATGTTTTCATAGCCTCTGATAGTTTTCCCAACTGTTTTGGCGATGGAGGAAGAGAAACTAGTGAAAGTACTAGTTCTATCTTGTATCCATCCATGCTAGTATTGGTAATTTTCAATTTCTTTTCCAAGTCTTTCATTAGGGCTTCTGAAATTTCATTTGTAGAGGTTTCTCTATTATGAGGCACAAAGGTATCAACACCTTTTGTCAATGCAGTATAGGGGACATTTGTATCAGCGAGAATACTGACTTCCGCTCCATCATAGGGAAATTTTAAGCATTGATGGTATGTAGATGGAACTACCTTCATTTCATGAATCCATGGCCTGCCTAGTAAGATATTGTATGACAGAGGAAGATTGAGTACCTAGAAAATGACATCTCTTTCTATAGGTCCCACCCTGATTGGTAATGATACCAGACCTTTAGAGGTCCTTTCCTCTTCATCATAGGCTTTAATTGTTATTTTCTTGCCTGAATCAATGACATTTTCAGAAAATCCTAGTTGTGTAAGCAGACTGTAAGTATAGATATTCAACCTCGCGCCTCCATCTATCAAAACACATTTGACTCTGTGTTTATAAATCATGGCTTCAATGTGCAATGGCTAGTTATGTGGATGATTTAGCGAGTTGTCATCTTCTTCAGAGAAGGTCAGATAGTGTGGTGAAGTCAGATGACCCACCATGGATTGAAACCGATCAATGTCTAAATCTTTTGGAACATTAGTGGTGAGCAAAGCGTTTCTCCAAGATTTCTTTGTGAGCAGGAGAGATTTTTAGTAATTCTAATATGAAAATTTGAGCATTTGTCTTTTTCAACTATTCAACAATACTATACCCAAAGGATGATGATGAAGTTAGCCTTTTAAATTTATCAAATGTTGATTCTTTTTGTTTGTTTGACAAGGCTGGTAGGTTTGACTTTGTTGGAGCAGAAGTTGAAGAACTAGCTCCTTGGAGAGTTACTTTCTTTTGAGAATGGGTCATACCATTTGCATATCGTGATTCATTTTGTTTATCTTGGATTATGATCATATTGCAATATTCAGATTGGGAAGGCTCTATCATGTTGATGATGTTGTCATTGTTGGTATAAGTATAATTTACTTTGGTACCTCCTTTGGTCATTGAGGAATCACCTTGTTCGTAAACAGGTAAGGGATCCTTAAAAGCTTTATGATCAACATTTGTCGGGTGATTCCTGAAAACAATTTTACCAACGTCTATGAGATCTTGGATCTCATGCTTGAGCTTCATGCAGTTGTTTATGTTATGACCTTTATTCCGATGGAAGTCCTAGTACTCATTTTCTCTCCACCATTTTGGTTTGACTTCTGGATCATATGGCCTAGAATTATCTGGTAATGTTATCAGGTTGTTTGCCAATAGAGTTTTGAAAGTGAATTCATATGATTCTTCCAGAGGAGTGAATTCACGTCTAGGTTTCGAAAGCCAAGGTTTCTCTTTGAACCACTCTTTTGCTTTCTTTGGGGGATTTTTTGTTACAGTTTCAGCTGCTTTGAGTGCTTGTGTGCCACTAGCCAAGTTGAATATCGTGGGCTTTGAGTTGGTTTTAATAGTGTCTACTACTTCGTCATTAACAACGTTCTTATTTTTGTCTTTACCATACTTCCAATACTTGTTCTTCTCTTTAGAGCTAGATCCTGGTTGTGTTTCTTTCCAAGGCATGATATCTCCTTTCTTTATAAGCACATCTTCCATTCGGATAGCATTATCTACCATTTTGTTAAATGATGGGTGTACTTGCATTTGGATACTATATTTCAATTCAGGGACCAGATTATTGATGAACATATTCATTTTTATCAGTATCTGGGATAGGTCATGAATACCTAGAGAACATCTTTCTCCAACATTGGAGGAAAGTGAGAAAAGGCTCCCCTATTTTCTTTTTGGTATTGCAAAGTTCAATCATAGTAATAGGATGTTGAATGTTGTAGGATTATTGTTGTAAAAATAGTTAAATTAGTTCTTCAAAAAAAATTATCCCTTTAGGTAGACTTGAGAACCATTCCATAGCTTGTCCTCCCAAACTCCTCAGAAAAAGGCGCATGAGATATGTTTGATCATTCATGAACTCCATGCAGGGAACACAAAATTCTTTGACATGATATTGAGGATCTAAGGTACCATCATATTTGTCAAATTTTGGAATCTCAACTCTTGAAGGGAATGGAGGCATGTATATTTTTTTGTCAAATGGAAATGGGCATATTGTCTCTAGAGAATATTGTTTTGGGAACTTATCCTTGTTCTTGAGTTCTGTGAGCTCAGTCCGTAGAGCTAGTAATTGTCTGTGGACCATCATTATAGGTGATTCTTCCTTTTTAGTGACGAGAGTCTGAACGTCATAGCCAGTGGAAGTTTGGCACCTTGTTTTGCTAGTTCTAGAAAATAGTCTTCTTTTTCCCTAGCCAGGATAGCCTTCATCAGTTTTTGGAAATATTTATCCTTTTGACATTTATGAATATCTTTTTCTGGAGGCTCAAAATCTTCAACTTCACTTGATGAGGAATCATTATTGGTTTCATGAATACAGAGGTTGTCTTTGTCATTTTGTTCTATTCTAGGTATAGTGGGAGATAAAGGTTGATCGTAAACTGGTATCTCTGATGATGAAGGTTTATCAGTCAGGGATCCTCTTTGTAAAATGGATTATCTTTATATGAAAAGGGTTTCCCTTTGCCTTTGGTATCTTTCTTATGAGAACTCCTCATTTGAGTAGGCATTTTTATTGATTGGTGTGACCTAAAGTTGTTTGTGATGCAGAAGTCAAGATCAAATTCAGAGCTAGTTGTTCAGTTAATGTATTGTTTGAGAGGAGCAACTAAGATTTAGTCTGGTTTCAGGAACGATCTATCCTATGTAAGACATTTATCTAAGTGATCCGAGAGAAGTGACTAAGACTCAATCTGGTTTCAGGAAAGATCTATCATGTATAAGACGTTTTATCTAAGTGACTTAGGTTTGATATGTAGTTGACTGAACTAGCTGAAAGATTATCAACAAATCGTGCAACACAAATGGCAGAGGTACATTGTTTTGATCTGTTTATGCTCAAGATGATGATAACCAGTTTTAGGCTCGTTGTAGACTGTTTTAGGCAAGTTTGATTGTTCTGGACTGACAAAATCAAATATTCATACAACAGGTTTCTCAAGACCAGACGATAATTCAAAAGCTTCAGGATGACAACAAACAGTGTTTCGTACGAGTTGCTTCCTTATACCGTACGACAGATGGGTATGTCTAGAATGACAGACTGATCAATGCAATGTTTTATCGTATGATACAGGATTCAGAATGAAACAACAATTCTCAGAACCGGACGATAGACAATCAGGACTCATACAACACATGATGCAGGCTCAAAGGACAGACTATTAGGACTGATGGAATTTTGTACAACACTGAATATGAAACCAGATGATAAATCAGAGGAATCATACGATTGTTTGTTGGACAGAGGTAAATTTATGAGTTTTCAATGACTGAGTATGACCAGATTTGAGATGGACTGGGTTTTGATCGCTGACTGACGATGAGCTATTTAGAGGTGGACTGAGTTTTTGATTGCTGAGGTATACTAGTTTGTGACACAGACATAGTTTTGACTAGGATAGACTAGTTTTGGACAAAGTTTCAACTAGGATAGACTAGTTTTGGACAGAGTTTCGACTGGGATAGACTAGTTTTAACATGGACAGAGTTTTTGATCACTGAGTTATTTCTTGTTTTCTCCAGTTTTGGTATTTCAGTTTCAGTTTCAAGGATGAAAAACACAGAAGACACGTAGTATGAATAATAACTCCAATCATAGCATGCAAACCCTACGGAATTTGGTGAGAGAAGAAAAACTTTGCTTGTAGACTCGGGTACACACCCAATAGCTAATCAGAATATGACTGTTGAGTCTCACGCAATAGATTCTCAACACAGTATTAGCCGACTCCAAACGCTAATGGGGGCACAAAATGACAAGTATCTTTGGAGAGTTACTATCTCTCTTGCACAAATATTATTCCCCCTTTCGGAGGTGAACCGGGTAGGTTCTAATTTTAAATTGGAACTAGTAAGGGGTTCGTTCGGCGCGTCGAGGTATAAACTCAATTAAGAGGTCTCCCACCCTTGAAAAACAAGGTTTAATATACCCGAAGGTACTAAGGAGAGCTATTCTCGTGCACTGTCGTTGACTTGATTTTCATCAAATCACGTTTATTTTATAGTGGGTTGGAGTACTTGGCGTTTAGCTATTCCCACTTGGGTCGTTCCCCTCACACCAATCGCAACGGCTTTAAGAGTTATTAGCTTCTTGGGAGGGCAGGCCCGCTAAAGATGTACAAATCTTAAACTTAAAGAAAATACCTCAAGGGTCTGGATTTTTGATTGTCTATGCAGACAAGAGCATACTCTCCTACCTCTCAGAATTTACTTAAAACATGAAATACAAATTTGTTCTTTAACCAGATAGCAAGTTAGGTGCCTAAAAATGAATTTAAAGAATACACGATGTTTGGTCGATTCTTCTCAGGCAACCTGCAAAGACAATGAATCAGTAGTCATATTGTCTTTGTGCGACAAGCATATTCTTCGACAAGCATTCTGCAAAAAACTGATTAGACTATGAAAAATTCTCAGATAGATAGATAAACAGCCAGGGTCAGTCGTCAGTATAATCAAATTTGAATGAGAAAATTGAAGAATGAAATCTAGTTTTTAACCAAGAAAATACAGAATCGTACAACATTTTTTACCAGACCGTATGATAAATTGTACCAGATCGTACAACGCCTGCAGTTTGTCATTTGGGCGTATGGGAAATATCATATGACAAATCGCGGAACCTGTACGGACAAAAATCCAAAAATAAAATAAAATAAATAAGCAGTCAGTCTTGGAGGCCGAAAAATGTAGTCTTCTACCCCACGGTGGGCGCCAGAGATGTGTGTGTGTGTGAAAAAGTGAAAAGAGGTCTGATAGTTGCAGGCACAACACTTCAATTAAGTCATTACATGTATGGTTAGTAAATCAATAATCAATGAATAATAAAACATAACAAAGCGACTAATTGCCTTTTAAAAGATGCGGGTATAAGATTGCTCTCAAATTTTTATAAGCAATACCAGTGACTAGACTACACCAAGACGAAGGATTTAATCTATATGATATTAAACTATATGGATGCAAGATGGATGAATAATTCAAGCAATAGTGATTCAAGCAATATGGATTCAATCAATAATGGTTCAAGCGATAATGAAATAAACTAAATATGGAAAAAGCTAAACTAAGATGCAATAATCTCAAAAAAGCAAGCACAAGATCTTCAATGACTCCAGAGCAAAATCAGCATAATAATAATCTCCAAGGTGTTTCTCAAATATCTCTGGGGTGATTTGAATGAGAGTTGAAGGCTGAATTTATAGAGAATTACAAGAGAGATCAAGAAAAAGCACAATTTAGAATTAATTGAATAATTGAGAAATCGGGTTCAGTCAACTTTGAGATAGATTCCAATTATAGTTTAATTGAAATGCATTCAGATAAGAAGTTCAAGTTGCATTAGAAATAAGAATTAATTAATTTCATGCATTTGTGATAAAAATAGATAATTCTTTTATATATTCAAGAAAAGAGTCTTTTAATGCAACTAAACTTCTTTTTCTCAAAAGCTATGAGTTCCAATTTTAGAGAATGATTAAATTTAATTGCTTTTCTGATTTCAAGTTCTCAATTTAGAAGAAAGAAATAATATCTCAAGTTTAATTTCTCTCAATTTTATTCTTTTATTTTATTTTCAATTTAACTCTTGCTTTGTGATTAATTCCTCTTTTGTAATAAGTTAATTCATTTTTTGCATGATTAAATGACAAATTTATTAATTAATTAAATATGCTAGGATATTTAATAAATTAAATAGGATAATTGATTAAAATGGTTTTCTTGGAATGATTCAATTAATTAAATAAATATTTAATTGATATTGAGTAATTCATTTGCCATGTGACATTTGATGATTAAAGAATTAATTAATGTGCTCAAAGTTGATTTAATTGTCTTTGGTTAGGACCTTGGTGATGTTCTCGAGATTAGGGGCCCATGGTTTAGATGACCAATTTTAGGGTATTACAAGACTTTGTGATCCATCATCAGGATGAAATAGTGCATAAGGAGGAGAAAATGGTTAGTTGTAGGCCTAAACTAACTAAAAAAGAGGAGGGAAGAGGGAGAGACGAGAGGTTGTTTGCAGAACCCAAAGTATGAGGAGAAAAAAGGAAAACAAATGTTCAAAATCGAAAAGTAAATCAAGATAATAAAATATTTTAACTAAACATAATAAGTGGGGCATAAAGATTTATGTGAAACTTATCAAAGTATATAAAAATAATAATAAATTAGTATGCAATTATTTAGTTAGAAATATATACAAAAGTGTTGTATAATTAAAATAGTCTATGATAAGTCTTCGGACATGTAGAGTCGCATTTAAAACACTTCGTGGGTGAAGTGGCCACCAAGGTTCAAACCCCTGCTGGGCCATTGTGCTCACAGGCCTTGTATCTTCGCTGGGTCGTTGTGCTCGCGGGTTTGAACAAGTGAAGTGCGGGGATGAGGTCCATTGATTGTGGCCTCACCAGTTCATAGCTCTGGGTCAAAATCATTTCACATGGAGCTGAAGGGTGTGTCATGCCAGCGTCGCCGGTCATGTTAAAAAGTTTACCACGCATTATTTAAAAAAAAGAAAAGAATAGTCTATGATAATGTATGTAAGTACATAAGAATATAATAATTATAGATCTATTTATAAAATTTTAACAAGACACAAAGAGGATGGATAATGTAAAAAAGAAAAGGAAGAAACAAAAGCAATGTGATAAATTATACAAACTTGCAATTTAGGAAGAAATTGAAATACTAATGAAAATAAGTGTAGAGTAGAAAATGAAGAAACAAAAGCAATATGAATGACAAAAACTAGTCCAAGCATCAAACTTAAAAGTTGAAAATGAGAGTTGTTTAGAATATGGAAGATGGAAAATACACTCTAACCAAACTTCAACCACCAAAGGTACAAGAAATAGAAAAATCATATGTTATGGATGTTGATGAAGAAACAAAAGCAATATGAATGACAAAAACCAGTCCAAGCATCAAACTTAAAAGTTGAAAATGAGAGTTGTTTAGAATATGGAAGATGGAAAATACACTCTAACCAAACTTCAACCACCAAAGGTACAAGAAATAGAAAAATCATATGTTATGGATGTTGATGAAGAAACAAAAGCAATATGAATGACAAAAACCAGTCCAAGCATCAAACTTAAAAGTTGAAAATGAGAGTTGTTTAGAATATGGAAGATGGAAAATACACTCTAACCAAACTTCAACCACCAAAGGTACAAGAAATAGAAAAATCATATGTTATGGATGTTGACCTACAAACCAATGTACTAAAAAAGAAATTAATGTTTCAATAAATGATATAGATTTACATCCCAGTAAGCTAAGAAAATTAAGCAATAATTGAAGAAGCAATAATCAAATTTATCCTCCACTATCTTGGATGAGTATCTCACTCCATATATTAACTAAAAAAAGGGAGAAATCCATAGAAATAGAGGAGGAAGTGAGAAACCAAGCATTGGAAGAAATCAATCCATCTTTTTGTTTTTCAAACAAAAAGAAAGATTAATACAATTAAAAGAAATTAAGTTAAGATACAAGTAAAGGGTGAATATAATCATGACATAGAGACAAGAAGCTAAGACAAAGATCCAATAGGACACTATAGTGGTAACAAAAAGAGATTTTGTTGTGTTGATAGAGGAGGAAGAAAATATTTGCGAGAAAAAATGTAAAGAAAAGCAATAGGAACCTCCATCTAAAGAATAGATCCACCTACATGTCTAGTAAGGTCAACCTTTTCTATGTCCGCATCACCTGTGATGCTAATAATGGTTAGCATGTGTAAGTGGGGTCCTTCAACGAATAGAAGTGGATGATTGATGACAAGATGATAAATCTCTAGATTGCCAATGTAAACAAAAAAAGTCCTCCATTATTGAACATGCCTTTCAGGAATAGTATTTACAGAGTGATGCTTATCTAAGCTATTTGTATATTTTCCCTTGTTTTAGGCGAAATAAATATTTTCACTAGAATTTCAATATTCATGCGTAAAGTGCCAAAAAAATGGGTGATCTTGTCCCCTCTGGAACGATGTTAGAGAAATGGAATAATTTGCTACTAGTCATGTTCTCTTTTCTTAGTAGAAAGCATAATTGCTTCTTCCTCTTTTTTATATTTATGTCCATATCATCTTTCATTTTCATTTAGATATCAAAATAGAAATGTTTGGAAAAATTACACTTATTGTTGTGTTGACAATGTTAATTACTTAATCCTATCAAATGTCTATTCAATATATTCTATATAATGAATAGGAATATCATTTTTATTAATCTTACCGAATAATAAGTATAGTAGGTAATCATAGTGGGTAGTTCTACTGAATGGGTAGGAATAGCATTTTTAATCTTATCAAATGACAGTCATAGTGGGTAGTTATACATAGTGGATAGGAATTTCAAAATTCTTTGTAAAGTGCGGGAAAAATGGGTGATTCTGTATGCTCTAAAAAGATGTTAGAGAAATAGAATAATTTACTCCCAGTCATTTTTAATTTCTATATAGCATGCCATTCTCATTATTGAAGTTATGGCAGATTGTCAGCAATCAATAATAATTCATGAGGAATCTGCCCCCGCAACACATATTTTTCTAGCATTAGCCTCCTTCTCTGACCACACCTTTAGCTTTTATTTGCATATCTTCCCCTGTTTCCCCTGAGAAAAATACTTTGATTAAAATTTCAATACTCTTTCTAAGGTGCCGGAAAAATGGATGATCCTATCAGCTCTGGAATGATTGGTTACGCCATTAAATTGCTTGGAGATCAGATTCTTCGTCATATCCATGTTGCCATCCGATGGAAGAAAGAGTTGGATGAGCTCAAGCTTCTACTTCTCAAAATTAAAACAATGAATGTGGAATTGCAGGAGTATGGAAAGGCTTTCAGTACATCCCCTCACCATCCTTTGCCCTCCACGGTCAAAAGCTGGTTGAATGAATTGAATGCTCTTCTGGAGGAAGCGTCTGATTTGGCCCACCACTGCACTGTACCCCAACACTTTCATCTCTTATCTCGTTATAGAATGAGCAGAAAGATCAGGCAACTCACTGCAAATGTGGATAAGCATTTAGCCTCTACGCCTCTCGTAATTGGGGATGCAATGGCAGGCGTCACTCAGTCAAATGAATGGGAATTTGCACTCCAGAGGTTGCAGAACGATATTTCAGGCACGCTTTTAAGCAGGTTGAGATTAAGCTACGACGCTTTGGCCAAGGTGGCCGGCTATGGCATTTCCTTGCAGTTGTGCTTCCTCTGTGTTGCTTCTTTCTCAGAAGACCGAGTCATCGATACTGGATTAATGGAAAAGTATTGGATTGGAGAAGGGTTGTTGGCGGGGCAGGATCCTTCGAAAATTGGAGAGATATATGTCAATTTATTAGCGGACCGATGCCTTATTGAACCAGTCCAGAAGGATTGTGACGGAAATGTGATATATTTTAGGGTGCATGATGTTTTGCATGATTTAGCACAACAAATTGTTGAGAAGGAAGAAAAATTCTTCTTCCAGTCAGGCAGAGGTTTGTCTGAGTTTCCAGCAGACCAGTGTTCAGGACACGTCAGAATTTCATTGATGGACAACAATTTGACTAGCATTCCCAAGGCTTTCAGAGCTCCCTATATCCGCTCCTTGCTACTTGCTTGGAATCGTTCTTTAACAGAAATTCCAAAAGAGGTGATTGGGAGTATGACCGCTCTCAGGGTCCTCGATTTGTCATACACTGCCATCTAATCGTTGCCAAAAAACGTGGGATGTTTGAAGCATTTAGTTTGCCTCAGGTTATGGTCTGTGCCAATCAAGAAGCTGCCCAACTCTATCGCTGCTCTCAAAAACCTTCAAATATTAGATCTTTATGGAACTGATATTACACAACTCCCGTCCTGCATTTCTAAGTTGACTTCCCTAAAACATTTGGAAGTTGGTTCCTGTAAACATCTGCAGTGCATGCCTTATGGGATCTCACATCTTACGTCTCTTGAGTTCCTTAATGCAACTGATTCTTCAAATATAGGGTGGAATAAGTGCGAAAAAAATCAGCTTTCAATAAGTGATTTGAGCACCCTAAACCAACTCAAAAGGTTGGGGCTTCAAAATAATGGTGAAATAATTCAAGAAGGAATGCTAGGAAGCATGATGCAGATGGAGTATCTATATTTGCATATCATAGGTATGGAAAGGCTACCCCATAACATGACTGTCATGTCAAAACTGAGAAAACTCTGGCTACAATCTCCTGAATTACTTGAAATAGAAAGTTCATTTTGTGAGTTTCAACATCTGAGCTATATTATTTTGTTCAAATGTAAAATGCTGAAACAACTACCTGCCTTGCACAAACTTGCAAGTCTAAAGCACCTGGAGATCATGTACTGCCCCAGCATAGGCAAGTTCCCAGTGGAATTTGGCAAGGGTGGAGCATTTCCTAAGCTTGAGGTATTTTCAGTGGTGGAGGTGGAGAAGATAGAGCAGCTGCCAATTGTGGAAGAGGGAGCGCTCCCATCACTTAAAACATTAACACTAATGAAATGTGAGGCATTGCAGAGGTTACCACAGTGTTATTGGAATTTAAAGTGTATGGTTGCTCAAAGCTTCAACTTGTTATGGTAGAGGAGGAAGACTTTATCAAGACAAAGAGCAAGGTGCAAAGAATAGCATTATCTACCATAGAAACACAAGCATTAGAAGAGCGCTCCAATAATATCCATCGCCATGTTGAACATTATTATTATGGTGAATTTTGGCGTAATGAGATGTTTCAATTTTTAGATGTGGTTTATCGATTTTATTTGCTTTGAGTTATATCATTCAAATGTTATGTTCAAGAATATGAGTTGTACATTATTTAGAAATGATAAATATAATATTATGAAATAAAATTTTGACATGTTATATAAAATAATATATTAAAAATTATGAAATAAAAATTATGAAACCCAAAAGTTTATGAATAAACTAACATAAGATTTTGAAACCCAAAAGCTGCCAAAACTGGAGAATGAAGGATAGGGCAAATAAATACAAGGAGGGAGGCATAGCTAAGAGACAAGCCATCAAAAGGAAGAGGCAGCTAGCTTAAAATGGTGAGCCCCACCACCTCATTCTCACCATCCAATCCAATGCCACATACCAAATGATGCTTTAAGCCACCCTCCACAAAATAAATGCCAAAACAATGATCAACCATGACTGCCAAAACAATGATCAAACATGGAAAGTCATCTTGGGATAGTGTAAATGAGGGTTAAAAAACATTTATCACTAATTTTGGGCTATAGGTTCACCTAAAATCTGACAAGGGTGCTCCCAAGGACAACCTATTTAAAGAAGATGCCCCAAACCATCCCAATTATCCATATGGTATGCCACTAGGTAGTAGAAAGGGGAGAGGCCAATGCCTACCTTAGCTAACAAATTTGCCACCTTATTATACTCTCTAATGCAGTGAGCAAAATAAACATGATAAAGAAAAATTACAAATAGGTAAAGCTTTATTCAAAAATGATTTCAACTTACAATTTGGCTATTTGATTTTAGACAAACCCTAAATGACTTCTGAAAAATCACCTTCCAGTATCAATTCCTTGCAATCCAAATCTTTAGCAAATAAAGACCTTCCACTATAGCCAACCATTATGCCTGAACCACTTTCAACAAAACTTTCAATTATGTTATTTATTTATAAAATTGATAATTATGGAATACAAAAAAGAAAAAGGCTATTAATTTGTCAATTTTGACGTGCCTTACACACTTCTCAGATATTTGTAAAGTAGCTTGAGTGCTCACTTGTGTTTAACTAAAGTCATCTTTACAAATCAACATATTATCATAGAGCAATTCATAAATAAATTTAAAGAACCCATATTTATTTCAATCTAGCTGTGACTTTTTATGGAAGATATATAGCTCAAACATAGAGTATAGGATGTTGTATGCTTTGAATCAAACATAAACATGTGCAACTATAATTGTTGAAATAATAGAAAAATAACTTCCAAAAAGCTATCAAACTTGAACATGTATAATTATTGAAAGAACAGAAAAATACCTTCACCTTACAAAAAGCTATCAAGCTTGAGCATGTATAATTGTTAAAGAAATAGAAAAACAGCTTCACCTTCCAAAAAGCTATCATGCAAACACATAGCATCACCCTACCAGAAGACTATGAGCTCAAATATTTGAAACAGAAAATGTATTTTTATTTTTATTTTTTAATAATCATATTATAATTATAAATTGAATTCTAACCTTAATAATAAACCAAAACAAATCAATAGATATTAGAAACTAACCTCAAAGAGAGGTAATTGTTTTTTTTTTCAATAAAAGTGGATTATTCCACTAAACTTTTTTATTAATATTTTTTTATTTTTTACATAGGATTCAAAGAGCATACCAGAGGAAAGAACCCTGGGAAGAAAACCTCCGGTCACAGCTCATAAAATAAACCTATAGTATCTAACGGATCATTTTATACTCCCTGCCCAAAACCACATACAAAATGCGGTCACAACACATATAATATCAGTTTTCCATAGAGCCCATATGACGTTTTGCCAAAAAAACCCATTGGATAATTTTCAAATGTAGACTCCACAGCTGCTATCAATGGAAGAAGACAAAATTTTCCAAAGCCCTGTGCCAAATCCCATGAGCCAAAAACCTTCCTGCCAAAAAAGAAAGTATCAAAAAACTTTTGGAAAAGCACTATTGTATCAAATACCATGAGCTCGAACTCTCCTCCAGACAACGAACATGAATACTTGAAATGAAAGGCGAAAGTGGGAATAATTATCATCATAAAATTTTACATCAACATTACTCAAGAAAATCATATAACTATTGTTGCAAACCTTCCCATACCCTAGAAGGAATTTCTTCAAAACCCACCTCTCGTTGATTAGCATTGCTATCAATGGCTAAATTTGCCAAATAATCCACAATCTTATTAACTTCTCTGTAACAATGGGATACCAAGAAAGATTCAAACAATTCTATTTTTTGTAAAATGGGATCAAGTATATATACTGCAAATTCCAACAATTCAATTTCTTTTTCATAACAAATTGAATAATCACCATAGAATCACCTTCAATTATTAAGTCCTTAATTCCCAAAAAGATTACCATATCCAATCCAAAAGACAAAGCATGAAATTCCACATAATTGTTAGTTTTAAAACCAATAGCATGACACTTAGCTTGAATAAATTTGCATTGTGATCATAAATTACCATGCCTACCCTAGCCGGCCCAGGGTTACCACGAGAGGCCCCATCAAAATTCAGTTTAAAGTGCCCTTGCGGAGGAGGTTTCCATCTAGTAGAGAATCTCTTGCCTATTGCATCATTCTTTTTTAAAATTGAACCATGAGAGGGTAAAACTGACAACATCTTCCAAACTCTAGTAACTCTACTATCCCAGTGCGAAAAAGAAGTAAGATTTTCCAAATTCTTATAAATAAACGACAAAGCAACCTCAGAGATTGAAGACTCAATTTTTAATAGAACCTCAAACATAGGAGACCTTGTTTTTTTAAATATCCTGTTGTTTCTCTCTAGCCAAACATTCCAAATCACAATAGATGGAGATATGATCCAAAGGCATGCATAAAAAGATGAGGCAAACATAAAGGGCCAAGATCTAAAATGGGAAATGAGATCCTTACCAATAACAAAGGATATATTTAACTTCTCAAACAACCATTGCCAACATTCATAAGCATAATCACAATGTAGGAACAGGTGTGAAGAAGATTCCAAATTTTTGTTACAAAGGACACAAGGGAAAACAACAGTAATACCAAGCCTGTCTAGTCGCATACTTGTAAGGACTCTGTCCTGAACTACCAACCAAGCAAAGGCTCCAGCTTTAAGAAGACAAGCCGAATGCCAAAACAAATTATAAGGCCAAGATGATAAATCTTTAGCAACCATAAGAGAGTTGTAACCATCTTTAACAATGTACTTACCAAAAATATTCTTTATCCAAATCAGTTCATCCTTAGAATCAGAAAGAAATACAATTCTATCCCCCAAAATCTTCTCAAAATCTAATTTCATGCTTTGATCAACATCTAAGAAATCAATCGACTTCCATCTAGCTAGCTTAAGGGGTCCACTAGTCACAATTTCAAAATAATCTGCTACAAAAACACCCCAAAGGGAGGAAAGAACAATGATCAGAGGAGACCAATCCCTAATATTCACCAAAGGTGTGTGTCCATTCCATACTTCATCCCAGAATCTGACCTTTCTACCATTATGAACAATCCATGAGAGATGAGGCAAAATAACTGATCTACATTTACAAAGGAAATTCCAAATAGCAGAATCCGAAGGCAAATTTGAGACTTTAAAAATGTACTCTCTCGGTCCATTATTTAAATATTTGGCAAACATAATCTGTGCCCATAAGGAGCTAGGCTTTTCATATAATTTCCAAACCAACTTAGCACCTAAGGCTAAATTCTGATTTTCCAGACTCCGAATTCCTGTTCCCCCAAGTTCCTTAGGCAAACATACCTTATCCCATGCAACTAAAGAGAGTTTCTTCTTGTCATCTTTATTATTGTTCCAAAGAAAATCTCTAAGAGTATCTTGTAAACTAACAATAGCTTCTTTTGGAGACTTCAAAACAGACATGAGATATATAGGAACAACATTCAAAACAAACTTGATAAGAACAATTTTACCCGCCAAAGTTAACCATCTATGATTCCATGAGAGAATTCTTTTAGAAATGACCGAAATAATCTTATCCCAAAAACCAATCTTATCTTGTTTAACAAAGAAAGGAATCCCAAGGTAAATACATGGAAGATTTCCAATCTCAAATCCCCAAAAGGATTGCAACCTATGTTGAACCAGTTGTGATGTATTAAGGAAAAAAATGTTTGATTTATCACCATTCACTTTCTGACCAGAAAACGATGCATAATTTTGTATTATTCCTTTAATCACTTTTGCCTCTACTAACGAAGAATTTCCAAATAATAGAGTATCATCTGCAAAGAGACAATGAGAAATACTTTGGGGAATATTTTGAATCTTTATACCTTTCCAAAGCCCCCCCACTTTAGCAGCCCTAATAGCCCAACTAAAGGTTTCAGCTAGGAGAATAAACAAAAAGGGAGAAGGGGATCTCCCTGTCTCAAACCCCTAGAGGAAGTGAAAAAACCACAAGGAGAACTATTAATTAAAACCGAGAATCTTGCAGAAGAAATACATGCACAAATCCATTTGACCCAGGCCTTGGAAAAACCTAACTTCTCAAGAACAACACATAAAGCCCCCCACTCTACTCTATCATAAGCCTTCATCATGTCCAGTTTAAGTATCATGGCCAGGGTTCTTTGGGTGGAAATAGAATGCAGCACCTCATGTACTACAATTGCACCCTTTGTCATCTCCCTTCCGAGAACAAAACCACCTTGCTCCAATGAAATGATCCTAGGTAGAGTTTTTGCCAACCTAAGGGAAATTGCCTTCGTAAATATCTTATACAAAGTGTTACATAAAGCAATGGGGCAGAAGTCAGCAAAAGTCTTAGTATCCTCTTTTTTAGGAATAATTGCAATCATTGTAGTATTAAGTTCTTTTAAAATAGACCTATTTCTCCTAGCTTCCTCGAGAGCCAATAAAACATCATTTCCCACAAAATCCCAACATTTCTGAAAAAATAAAGGAGTAAAACCATCTGGTCCCAGAGCTTTATCTGGATTCATGGCAAAGACAACACTCTTAACTTCTTCTAAGGAAAAGGGAGACATCAACATCTTATTGTCTTCCAAAGATACTAAAGGAGGAATATTAGATATAATATCATTGCTGAGATTTCCATTTTCCGAAGATAATAATGACTTAAAAAACCTAACGGCCTCTGAAGCAATGTCCTCTAGCTCTGTTAATAAATTCACATTCTGACACTGAATACAAGATATTCTATTCTTACATCTTTTAATCTTAGTTGAAGAATGAAAAAATTTTGTGTTCCTGTCACCATCTGAAAGCCATAACTCTCTAGATTTTTGTCTCCAATAGATTTCCTCTCTAGCTAAAACCTCCTCAAGCTGTAATTTTAGTGACTTCAATTCATCAAAAACTTGTGGCACCATACCATGTTGAAGCACATGAGTATTAATACACTCAATGATATCTTGAATCCTTTGTTTCTCCTGAAAAATGTTCTTAAAATGCGAGATATTTCATTCCCTAATATTCAATTTCAAATAGCTTAACTTCTTAGCAATTTGAAACATACGGGACCTAGAACAAAAAGGAGCAGAATTCCACCATTTCATAAGCAGAGGCAAAAAGGAAGAATCCCTAAACCACATGGGCTCAAATTTAAATGGAGACTTAAAAGAAGACCTATCCTCAATAACTGAAAGGGAAATTGGAAAATGATCAGAACCCGAGACCGGTAGAATAGAGGAAATGAATTCAAAATCTGAATCAATCCAATTCTCAGATAACAAAAACCGATCTAATCTCTTAGAAATCTAAGAAAAATCCCTTCTCATTTTTGTCCATGTGAAAACCCCATTCTAAGACTTACAATAAAAAAGGCTCATATCAGAAATGAAATCCCCAAAGTCATCCATAATCCTTTTATTAGGGAAAACACCTCCTCTTTTCTCATCTAAATCAGTGATAGCATTAAAATCACCCTCGAAGATAATAAAGGAACAATGTTTTAAGGGAGAAGAAATCCTCTTTAATTCACCCCATAACTTACTCTTCCCTTGAATTTTTGACAGAGCATAAATGTTAAATAGCCAAAATTAACCTTCAAAATCTTGCTTATAACTAAAGCCAACATCCAATTTGTAGTAGATGCCACTAACTGTACCTCAATATTATAATTATTCCAAAGCAGTGCCAAACCTCCTGAAGCACCACAAGTCGGAGAAGAAAGAAAATTCCACCTTCTCCAAGATGAAAAAACCAACTCACCAGACTCCTTTGACAACTTTGTTTCTTGCAACATAAAAATATCACACTTAATTAAGTCCATCTGGGACTTAATTAAGCGTCTCTTGTTAGGGGCATTTAAACCCCTAACATTCCAAGAAATAATTCTCATTGTCCTCGAGGGGAGGCCAAAGCTCCCCTCTTCCCATTAATTGGAGAATTTTTGCTTTCCCCAAAGCAACCTTGCAAATTATGTTTCAAAACCCCTGAACTTGTCACGGGAGGACTAGTCACAAATCTTTTACTCCTCTTTCTTTTTACACTTACATGAGTTAGACATGTTTTCTTAGGCCTACCAAGAGAGACTGAATGCCTCCCTTGCCCACTAGCAGGAGAAAGGGACAAAGTCTTTTGAATTCCAGCATCAATTTCCATTTGAGTCTTAAGATTATTTGGAGGCCTACCTCTCCTAGGAGAAACCACCGATGGTGAAAAAACTAGAGTTGTTTGGACAATTGGTAAACTCTTGCATGACTTTGGAGAAGCCAAGATAAATGGATTATCTTCAAAACCCAACTCTATTGTAGCCAAAACCGCAAAAGGATTAGCAGATGTAGAAATTGGAAGGGTCGAGTTTATACCCCCCAAATCATTCTCAATTGAACAAACAACTCTATCAGTAATACCCTCATCCATTTGATGTGCATGATTGTTAAAAATAGCATTTACCTGTTGAACCAGATTCTCATCTGGCATAATAACAGGGACAACCTCTGGCGGATTACTATTCCCTAAGGAAGATTCATTAGCCATATTAATTTCAACATTCAGAGGGGAATTATTAGACACCAAATTCTTATTTTCCTGAACTAAAGAAGCATCATTAGAAAAAACTATGGCAGGTACCTGTTTAATAGTTTCCATATCAACCACTGCATTTTTATCTAAATTCACATTCTTTGAAGAATCCAAAACCTCCTTTTGAGTGCATGAAGACAAATTGTCGTCCTTACCCTTTGTGTGATTATTTGGCATCTTAGGGCAATCTATCATCAATGGATGATCTACTCCATTCATCAAGGGATTACCATCCACTATACCCCCGTTATTAGAAAATGTCTTCAGTAAAGATGAAAGTAAGACCGAACCCGAAGTGTGATCATTTGGTTTCCAAAAACTATGACACAATGGATTATTTTCAAGATTAATGTGACCTGTTTCTACCAATTTATGCGAAGAGACATTTCCACATCCTTCAACCGAAGGTCCCGCCGACAAACTATCTTTATTCAGGGATTTAGGGACAGAGCCAACAACCTGTTGGTTTTTCTTAAAATCCATAAGTAACAGAGCATCCAAAAGTAAAGGAGACTTAAGAAGCTCTGTATCTAATTTCTCAATTGACTGGTGCCAAATACCATCACGAGACTTGATATTACAATTATGGGGGCAAACATTATTAGGGTTAATAAGAACACAATTTTTTACCAGAACCTCCCCATCCACAAAGTCCATTTTAGGTGTTAAAAAAGTTCCAATAGTATTTCCAATTTTCTCAAGAACATCTGGATCCATAAATTCAAAAGGAATTTTAGGTAAACCAAACCAGAAAGGAATAAGTTTCGAACTAGACCAAGAAGGAACAAAAAAAGGTTTCCAAGCCACAATTGAAATTAAATTTTCTCCAAACCAATGATGCGAAGTTCTTAATACCTCATCTCTGAAAGAAAGAGAACCAAAGACAATAATAAAAGCATTAGTAGACAATAATTGAAAATAATGCATATCCCCCCATCTTTTCTGCATTTTATGATAAAGCTTTAACAAACTAATTTGATCACCCCAAATTTCCCCAGAAATAGCATTTGTATGCAAACAATTCGCTTTCTTATCGACATAGGAACCCAAAAGATCGATACAAGGGATAGGAGCCCAAACCTGTGATGAAGAAACCCCCGGCAGAATAGGATCAGAAGGTATCTTACTTACCTTTCCCAGACTAGTTTCCTTGAGGTTCACATTTACCTTATTTCCCACCTACTGTGAAGAAACAGAGACCCTAACCGCAGTCTCCTTATTTGCCAAATGTTTTAGAAACTGTCTTAGATTTCTGCTCTCCATTTTTGTTTTTGGAAACTTTAAATCTGCTCTGTGTTTTTTGTTTGTCAAAATAGAAACTTCAACAATCATTTATAATTAAATAGTGTTTCATATCAAATGGTAGAGATAGCATTTGCTTTTTAGACAAGCCCATAAGCATTGACCCAAACATAGTGAGGCGTGTCTGCAAGGAATGCGGGGGGCTTCCCTTAGCTCTCAAACTAATGAGGCATGCAATGGCAATTCTCGCTCAGCCAGATGAATGGGAATTTGCACTCCAGAGGTTGCACAATGACACTTTCAAGCAGCTACGATGCTTTGCCCGATGTGCCCAGCTATGGCATTATTTCCTTGTAGTTGTGCTTCCTCTACCTTGTTGTTTTCTCATAAGACCATGTCATCGATACTAGAGTTTTTATTAAGTGTTGTATTGGAGAAGGGTTGGTAGTGGAGTTGGATCTTACCAAAATTGGAGAGATATATGTCAATTTGTTAGTGGACCAGTGCTTTATTGAACAGGTGAAGAAGAAGAAGAAGAAGAAGAAGAAGAAGAAGAATATTTTAACATTCATGAGGTTAAACATAGCTTATGAGATAGTGTATTCAATCAAACTAGTTTTTGCAAATCAATTTTTCCCTATGCAAGTTGATGATGAGCACCCCCAACTTGTCGATGTACATCTCCTCACTACACAAATAGTACCTATTAAGATATTAACAAACTTATCCTTGTTGTCCTTGAAGGCATCACACTCTAAAAATAAAATGCTTTTCAGTTTCCACTTTCTCGAAAGTACAAAAGGTGCAAACCCTTTCTTTTGGAGCCTCTTTTGGCCTTTTCCAACGTCCAATCTCAAAACTGAGTTGATGAGAGTTAGTTCTAAGCTGAGCAATAAGAATTTTAGGTCTCCATGAGATATTTTCTCCTATGTAAGCTTTTTGCAGTTGATCACACGTGGGATTGAACTCATTGATATAATATTTTTTCTTTCTTCCTAGCCCTATACCCCAAATACTCTTGTAAAACTTATCCATCACAAAAGCTTTTGTCTCTTTTTTATTTGTGGGGCACATATTCAAATAAATGTTCCATATACTCATCCATTTGATTTTTTTTTGTGTCCAAGTCTTCTTCCCTTTGCACAATATGTCATTGAAGACAATCTTAGGATATCTACCTTCCTCCATTTGCTCGGTTCGTTGAAGAAAATCTGGGATGTTTGAAGCATTTTGTTTGCCTCTAGTTACAACATTTACCAATCAAGAGACTGCCCAACTTTGTCATTGCTCTCAAAAACCTCCAAATATTAGATCTTTCTCGATCTAATATTACACAACTCCCATACGACATTTCTAAGTTGGCTTCCCTAAATATTTTGAGCGTTGAATACTATAAAAATCTGCAATGCATGCCTTATGGGATTTCACACCTTACATGTTTGGAGTACTTGAATGCATATGCTTCTTCAAATAAGGGTGGTTCTTGTGAAGAGAACGAAAAATATCACTTAGGGATTTGGGAACGCTAAACCAACTCAAAAGGTTGGGGCTTCAAGGAAGGAATGTTGGGAAGCTTGAAGTAGATAGAGTATCTATATTTGTGTCTCATAGGTATGGAAACACTACCCTATGACATGACTACCATGTCAAAATTGAGGAAACTCTAGCTACAATGTCCTCAATTACTTGAAATAGAAAATTCATTTTGTGAATGGCAACATCTGAGCCACATTAAGTTGTTCCAATGTAAAATTTTGGAACTATCCTCCTTACACAAACTTGCGAGTTTAAAGCACTTGGAGATCAAGAAGTGCCCCAACATAAAGAAGTTTCCTGAGGAATTTGGCAAGGAGGGAGGATTTCCTAAGCTTGAAATAATTTTGATTGGTGGAGTTAGAAGATAGAGCACCGACTTCAATGAAGTGTGAGGCATTGTAGAGGTTACCAGTGTCATGTTATTGGAATTTGAAGAGTATAGAGAAGATAGGAGTGTATGGTTGCTAAAAAAATTAACTTGTCATGGTAGAGGAGGAAGACTTTATCAAGACAAAGACTAAGGTGCAAACAATAGCAGTATCTACCATAGAAACACAAGCATTGGAAGAGTGTCACAATATCCGTTGTGAGGGTGAACATTTTTATTATGATGATTTTTTTTGTAATTAGATATTTCAATTCTTGGACCACGTAACTCAATATTTATTTATTTTTGAATTATATCATTCAAAATAACATTTGGTATATTCCACAACAAAAAATTATAAATTATATTCAATAATATGAGTTGTATCTTATTTAGGAAAAATATATGTAATATTATGAGATAAAAGTTTGATACATATTGTATATTTATTGAATGCAACTACTTTATTTTGATGAAAGTAATTTTTATTTTTTAATTTACTAGCAAAATCATTTTGATATGATTTTGATTATTTTTAAATATTACTTAGTTTAGTAACTTCATAAGTAATTTTTATTCAATAAAATAGGACAGGAAATTATAAGTTTTTGATGTAGATGAGGTGTAAAATTGCAATCAAGTGTCTAGTTATTATAGTTCAATAGTCAAAAGTAAACCTTATTTAATAAATTAGGACAACCCTTTTTAATTTCATAGTGTGGATGATGTGAAAATTTGTTTTTAACTATTTGGCTATTAAAGTATGTGATGTTTTAGTATCTAGCACTATTTGGTCAATACTACTCTACTCCTTTATATCCAATGCTAACCTCAACTATACCACATCACTCAATTTTGTCTATAGACTATGTCATATAGTGTAACCTTTATTATCTACAACAATATCCTCTATTTTCAAAAACATGGGATCTAACTACCAAAACTAAATGAACACAATAAATATTAGGAAAAAGAATCCACTTGAAAGATGCAACTTTATTTTGTTAAATAAGATGAAGGAATCCTTTAAACTCTCTCTTGTTCCCCACTTTTACAATCATGTATGCCTTTTTTAATAGTCTTAAAGGTTTTTTATGGGAAAAATCCTAACTTGATTCTTAACATTCGACACAAAAACTAAGAATTTATACGAAAAATGTTAAAATTAGTAGAAATGTGTCCCTAAAAATATTTAGGAATATTTTGGTAGCTCCTAATAAAATGGAAAAGTAGTTTCCATCAAAATTTCCTATTCATTAGTCTAAAGCTATTGTCATCGCCACACTTGATGAGGTTGTTTAGATCTACAACATTCTTGAAACTATTGTAGCATGCAATCCAATTGTACAAGCCTTTAAAATTGAATCAAAGATTTCCTTTGATTTTTTATAGGAAGCTTGGAAAGTCCTAACATGGAAACTTTCATGTCAAAGATAGAAAAGAGTAAGGAAGGATGAACTTGTCTATTCATGTTCATCAGATGGTCTATGTTGTAATTGAAAATGGTGAGCAAATACAAAGTCATATGCACGCTAGTGCCACATTTTAAGATGGGCATAAGCCTCTGGACCTTTTGGGTTGCAACAATTTGTGTTGGATATGTAATTCATTATGCAATCTACATGTCAATGGTTTTACATATCCAAATACTTACATGAAGTATTTAGGGACAATATTTTGGGACCTATAAATGTCTTTTCTTACATTGGGATGAAACCAAATAATGTTTTTTTTTAGATGATTTTCTTGATGATGTTAGTTAAGATTTCATCCTTAAATTAAATAGAATATAAAAAATGGTTAATAGAGAAAGAGAAAATAATCCCATAGTATCAATAAGAAGCTATTCCTTGGGAAAAACTAGATATCTTCCATCCAAATATTGAAATGATCCTTGCAAATTCAACATAACTAGGAAAAGATGCTTCAATGCCATATAGTGTGGTTTTATATGTGATTTATGTACCAAAATAGAAAATAATTTTATGAGAAGGGGAATCAAATGGGTTGGAAATATTCAAAAAGAAACATGAAGCTTAAGAAGTGAGTGAGTCAACCAGAGATTGTTACCATCCATTTCAAAGTTGGCAATCAAAATAATCTATCCCTCGAGTATAGAATTTTTTGGCAATATTTAAGTTAAGGGGTTACTTTGATACAATTTATTTCTAGTTCATGAAAGCATTTAACTAGAAACACCTACACTCTAGGATAATTTGGTCAAAAGTATGGAGTATAATATTAGAAATTGTGATCCATATTCCACAAACATTATAATAGCTTGGTAAAGAATAAAAGTATTCAATAGTATTTTTGCTTGCAGGAAGGATCTTGGAGAGCCTAAGTCTAGGTGTGAGATCAAGAATAAGGATATAACAATTTCGGTTGATTGTGTACAAAGGTAGAAGAACAATTTAAATATGTCGATTATTTCAAATATGTAAATTTGAAATTGTTTTGAAAAGGAGGGAAGTTGTTTAAAAAAGGAAGGAAAAGTGCATAATGTGAAAGGACAATTGATGAACCTTCATTTTCAAAAATTCTTTTTCATTTTAGAACAACATGGTGAGAGGATTTATTTTCCTCCCCATTCAAATTTATTATTATATTCATTTATATCTCATTTGTAAAAATTGGAAGACTTGTTGAAGTTTGAAAACACATTTATTTTATCATCTAAATATTCATTTGAAACTCTATCAATTGTAAAGAACATCCTTCAAGAATATTTCAATTTGAATCAGTAAAAAAAACATTATTTTAATACATTCACGTGTTTGAAGAGTGTTGTCCTTGCTAATTTTATGACCTATGCCTAACGTGTGACGAAAAAATAATTTACATGCATGACTTGTTCAGTTTAATTATTTAAATAAATATTAAGAAGTTTCCATAGTGTAGTTGTGGCGCATTTCAATTTCCATGGTGTGCCGCATTTAAAGCTTTAACTAGAATACAAAATGCAGGTTGCAAAAATGAATGAAATATCTGCAGAATTTGATTTGGTTTCATGGAAGAGCATATTGTTAGTGGAATAAGGATTTGTAGCTAAAGGCACAACAGATCAATTAAGTCATTACATGTATGGTTAGTGAATCAATAATCAATAAATAATAAACCATAACAAAGCGACTAATTGCTTTCTAAATGTGTGTGTGAAAAGTGGAATAAGGATCTGTAGTTGCAGGCACAACACTTCAATTAAGTCATTACATGTATGGTTAGTGAATCAATAATCAATAAATAATAAACCATAACAAGCGAACTAATTGCCTTCTAAAAGATGTGAGTATAAGATTGCTCTCATATTTTTATAAGCAATACCAGTGACTAGACTACACCAAGATGAAGGATTTAATCTATATGAGAATGATATTAAGCTAAAATGGATGCAAGATGGATGAATAATTCAAGCAATAATGAATTCAAGCAATATGAGTAAACTAAATATGGATGCAAATAATCTAAAAAAGCACAATGTATTCAATGACTCCAGAGCAAAAATCAGCGTAATAATAATCTCTAAGCGTGTTCTCAAAAATCTCTGGGGTAAATTAGATGAGAGCTGAAGGCTGAATTTATAGAGAATTACAAGAGAGATGAAGAAAAGGCTCAATTTAGGATTAATTGAAAATAATTGAGAAATCAAGTTCAGTTAACCTTGAGATAGATTCCAATTATAGTTTAATTGAAATGCATTCAAATTATAAGTTCAAGTTGCATTAGAAATAAGAATTAATTAATTCCATGCACTTGTGATAAAAATAGGTAATTCTTTGATTTATTCAAGAAAAGAGCCTTTTTAATGCAACTGAACTTCTTTTTCTGAAAAAGCTTCGAGTTCCAATTTTAGAGAATAATTAAATAATTCAATTAATTGCTTTTCTGATTTCAAGTTCTAAATTTAGAAAAAGAAATAATATCTCAACTTTGATTTCTCTCTCAATTCAATTCTTTTATTTGATTTTCAATTCAACTCTTGCTTTGTAATTAATTCCTCTTTTGTAATAAATTAATTCTTTTTGCATGATTAATGGCAAATTTATTAATTAATTAAATATGCTAGGATATTTAATAAATTAAAATAGGATAATTGATTAAAAAATGATTTTCTTGGAATGATTCAATTAATTAAATAAATATTTAATTAATATTGAGTAATTGATCTGCCATGTGACATTTGATGATTGAAGAATTAATAATGTGCTCAAAGTTGATTTAATTGCCTTTGGTTAGGACCTTGGTGATGTTGTTGAGATTAGGGGCCCATGGTTTAGATGACCAATTTTAGGGTATTACATTTGCCCCTCTTTGAATTAATGTGTGAGCAACACATTGGTTCAAAGAATAGTTGATGTCTAGGAGATGCCAGTTCTGAACTTGATTGATCATGAACCAGATAAAGAGAAAGATGTTTATCTTGATTCAAAGCGATGAAGCTGAATGAAGTCTGATTAAAGTGATACCGATCCCGAACTTGATTGAACTAAGGAATGATAGAGAACAAAGATATCGAACTTGAACTTGATCGATCAAGAAGCGGATCTTACTGATCTAGAACTTGATTGAACTAGACATAGTGAGCGAAGATAAAAATTGACCTTGAACTTGATTGATCAAGATAGGATGAGCGAAAAATAAACTGTCCAACTTGATTCGATGCGATGAAACTAAACACCTTCTTAGATTGAGCGTGTGATCAAAGATACTCTTTAAACCCTTGATTGAGTTTAAACGAATAATCAGCTTGATGAAAAGCGATGAAATTGATTAACGTTAAGAGACTGATTCAGATGAAGAAAAATATCAGCTTGATATGAAGCGATGAAACTGATATGCCCCTAGCGATTGATTCAATTCAGATGATCGAGAGATCTCAACTTGATGTGAAGCGATAAAGGTGAGATGCCCCTTAGCAATAAGAATTTGATTGATTTTCTTTAGTTGAAAATATTTTTGCTCAACTTTTGATGAAGATTTGAAAATTTTCTTGACTTTGAAGATGTGAGGTCATAAGGTCATGAGTATGCCCCCTCAGGAGTGAAATCAAAAGATAGCGAGGGTACATTATAGGCAATTTTGAGCGATGATAATGATTTGAGCACAAAGAATAATTCTGAGGAATTTTTGAAAAATTTGGCGTTAATTGAGAAGTTGAGCACAAAGTTGTTTTGTAGAATTAAATTGGGATTCAGCGTTGATTGATGAGAAATTGAGCACAATTTGAAGAAAGAATGAGCTTTTGATAAAAGGCGCTAAGTGGTCCAAAATGTGAAATTGACTAGGAAAATGATCTTGTATTTTGATTTCGATCCCAAAAATGGAATCAAAATGGGCGAATTAGCTAAGGGTACAATTTTCATGTCATCGAAGCAAGTTAAAAAATTAGGGTTTTGGCTATATAAGGGGTAAAAGTGTCATTTTCAATTCATTTTAACCCTCCAAGTTTGAAAATTCAAAAAGCCTTCTGCAAAGAAAATGGTGGTCCCTACTTGTGAGCATCAATTCGAGCGCCAGAGATGACATAATCGACCTTGACACTATGAGCGAGTGGTAAGTGGTCAATCTTAAGCCTCTTTATGTTCTCAATTTTCAATTTTTTTGTTCATTTTTCAAGTTTTGGCACGTTTGAAGTCGGCCCTTCTCATTTTGTCATGCAAGATAGGATTCTGTCTCATACGACAAACTGATGAAGTTTGTTTTGTCATTTTAGGCCATTAGATTTGTCATTCTAGCCCCACCCTTCTATCATACAACAACATGCATAAAAGACCATTTTGTCGTTTGGGGTCTAATCTTTTATCATATGGGGTTCTTTTGTCGTACGAGGCCCAATCCTGACTCGTACGAGTTGCTTCCCTTCTATGTTTTGTCGTTTGGGAAACAATGAGCATTTTTAAAGGTCTAAACTAGAAATTTTGATTTTGCAATGGACGTAGTTGGATTTGCATGATGTTTTACCTCTCTTCTAGGCTTATTTGGAATATTTAATGATGCTTCGTTGTTTTATTTTTGCAGGTTCGATTGCCTCATGTGCTCTTCAAATGTGTTTATCCTCCTACCATTACATTAGTGTGGCAGTTATCAGAGGTTGAGCAGGCTCATATTGATTTGTGTGGCTTGACACACCTTCTTGGTTTACCAGACATCCATGTGAATCACGGAATGCTCATAGCATTGGTTGAGCGATTCCATTCAGAGCATAATACCTTCCATTTGCCAATTGGGGAGATGACTATCACTCCCAATGATGTATATAGGATCCTTCATATCCCTTTTGCTGGGGATAAGGTAGATTATGATGCAGCGCTATTACCTAGATTACAGGCAGTCAAGCATGTCTTCAGGGATCCTGATATTTTGACACGTTCCATCAGTTGGGACATCATGATGAGCAGGTATAGTGAGGAGTTTCCTCTGGCGTGTGTTCTAGCAGGTTTTATCGGCTATTTTCTAATGCCGGATAGAGGACAGCAGGGATTCCAGTGTGGTTGGGGTAAGATGCTAGAGAGATTGATGGAGACCCCTCAGAGGCTTGGTTGGGGTTCTTACATATTAGCCCACATGTATCGCGAGATGCATGAGGTTGTGTATAGGGAGGGCAAGAGCATGGCCGCTGGAGTTTTGATTTTACAGGTTTGGGCTTGGGAGAACATCCCAGTTTGTTGGCTGATTTTTGATGATAGCAAAGAGCTTGGGCAGCCAATTGTATATAGGTATGCAGGTTATGTTATGCAGGCCCATCTAGGGAAGACTGATATTTGGCGACGATAGCTAGATGACCTTATAGTTGTGATATGCAGACCTTATAGGGGCCTAGAGCCATGGGATGACTGGCGACTGGCACATAAGGATATTTTTGTTATGCACCCACTTATCGGCAGATCGCAGACTATAGTAGAGAGATTTGTAGTTTCTCGAGTGATGAGGCAGTATGGCAGGCCTCAGGGGATCTCACAGGAGTTCACAGCATATGCGCATTATGCTGATGAGGAGAGGTGGGGATGGTCACTGAGGTTATCCTATGCCTTGAGTATGCAAGATCTCACTGGTTTACACCGCTTGAGATGGGATTACATGGATGATGTTGCAGATGTGGGGGTATTGCCCAAGTATAGGGATTGGTTCCAATAGCATTCATTCCCTAGGTTGACAGATCCAGTTGAGTAGGATCCTCACATTGAGGAGATTGAGGATGATGCCCCGACACAGGGACAGGGACAGGGTCAAAGACAGGGACAAGGATAGAGAGCCAAGGCTTCGAGGTGGGCAGGTGGTGATCCTGGTGCTAGTAGAAGCAAGGTTCCAGCTGGGGTTGGACAGCAGAGGGGTGAGGGCGGATCCCTTGGGAGGATAGGTGTGAGGCTGGGCAGAGCTGAGGAGGAGAGAGAAGCATCGAGATAGGTCCAACAGCAGAGGGAGGAGCAGGGTGGATTTGAAGGTGGAGATGGGGGTGGAGAGCCTGCGAGAGAGCAGGGGACTGACACAGGATGGTCGATGAGAGACGGTCTTGCAGAGCTGCAGTCACAACTGATAGTGGCTCAGACTCAGCTGGTGGAGCGAGACCGATAGCTAGCAAAACTTAGGGCTGAGCACGGCTGTCAGATCGCAGAGATGAGAGTAGAGATAGACGCTATGTGGCAGGAGGTCCTTCACCAGACGAGTAGGGTAGCATACTATGTTGCAGTGTACATCATAGCAGTTCCAGTTGTGCAGCAGGTTGTCCCCTACTCGCAGTACATGGCACGATCGAAGGGAGCTCGAGAACCTTGTTAGGATCCCAGTCAGCAAGCTCCACCTCCTCCACCAAGTGATGAGAGAGAGGCTAAGAGCTAGATATTCTTTTTGTAGCTCTGATATTTTCTCTGTAGACATACCCATTTTTTGTAGCCTATACGATTCTTGCTCTGATGGGAGTTTGTATATGTCATTTGACATCATTTTGTACTCTAATACTTTATAAGATATATATATACGAGATCGATTTGACTTCATCGTACTTGTGTTGATTCATTTATGAGATGCTTTCTATATGCTTTATTCTATATGTATGCATGTCTTTCAGTATGGATGTATGTAATGTAAATGATTATGGATGTCTATTTTTGTTTCTTTTCATACGCAAATAAATGATGAATGCAAATGAATAATAAGTAATGAAATTTTTTTTTTTCTATGCAATAAGATGAATGCAAATGAGTAATAATGAATGTATGAATCTATATAAAATGTTTATGTATGCAGCTAACATCTCAAAAACACAAGTACTCGATCGAAGAAATGATGAAAAATAGACTACTTAGCAAAGAAATGATGATGCTTCCAGCTCTCATAAAATTAAAAGATCATTATTATCACACCGAAATCACTCTAGATTCACAAAATACAGAATGAAATGCAAAATGCAACCTAAACCTAGTCACTGGATTTAAAATGCTTAAGATTCATCACCAAGCATAACGAACATAACAGGAAGATTAGAGTTCTTTTCTTTTTAATGTGCAATTTTTAATTATCTTGTCCGCAATGACCCTTTTTTTGTTCATATCCTTGGACAAATTTTGCAAGGACCCGAATTGCATCGTAAAGAAATTTCCTCAAAACAAACAAAGAAATGATGTGGACCTCCCTATAGCATTCAAAGAAGCGGAGTCAGGGTATGTGAGGCAATTTCACCTTGATGTGAAGGCTCTTATTACAGACACCCAGCTAATTTAGATGTCTCCATATCATTGGGATCATTCCTACAAGCAGGAAATAAAGAAAATATTATGCCCCCAATCCTTTCTCCTCTTAGTCACGATAGACCTCCTCAAGTTACTCAGAGGGATAATAATCAAAAACCAATATAAAAGATAGCACACAAAGAAAATTTTCATGCATAGCTCAAACTGTTTAGTGATTGTTTTCCATTATGTTGTTTTTCTTGTGAACTCAGTGATAAAACTCTTCAGTAGTCAGGAGACAGGTGACTGACTCGGAGTGGATGACCAGGTTTCACTGACGGAAAGATGACTTGGTTGATATTGCTTAGGACACGTAAATTGCTCGGTTGATTACCCTAAGACTAGGACATTGATCAGTTTCAAGTCACAAGGGTTCTAACGAACCAAGATGTCATGAAAGTGACTGAAATATATGTACAAGCGAAAGCAAAGATGCAAGAAAGAGAGAATGCCAACGTTGCATTGATAGATGGAGTGCTTGAGTACAAGAGGCACCTGTTTACTAGGTTTTCACCTGCTTGGCAGAGATTCTTTTTTTTTTCTTTTACCAAGGTGCCTGTTTACTAGGTTTTCACCAGGGCAATTTCTCTCTTTATATTTTTTTTTTCTTTTTCTATTTTTTTTAGGACTTTTTCAGCTGTACATGTTGCTAGAGCAGAGAATTCTAAGTGAAGAACTTCTTCAAGTGGATGGTGTTAATCGGTTTACGGAGTTTTTCTCCTTCCGATTTTGAGAGTTGATAGGCACCAGAGCCGAAGACTGCAGTAACGATGTAGGGACCCAGCTAGTTGGGTTCAAACTTCCCTTTGTTGTCTCAAAACTGTTGATTTTTAGGATTTTCTCTCAAAACTAGGTCACCAACCTGAAATTCTCTTTGTCTAACTTTCTTGTTATGTCCTCTGGACATTCTCTTCTGATATACTCTGAGATGATCAAACGCCACTTGTCAATGCTCATCCAGCAATTCGAGTTCTTTCAATCTAGATATTCTATGATCTTCATCAGTAACAAGACCTTGCAAAGAAACCCTTAGAGATGGTATTTCCACTTCAATAGGTAATACTGCTTCGGACCCATACACCAAAGAAAAATTTGTAACCCCAGTAGGTGTTCTGATACTTGTTCTATAAGCTCGTAGTGGAGGATTGAGCTACAGATGCTAATCCTTCCCAGATTTGTTCACTGTTCTGTGCAAGATAGTCAATAGGTTTTTTTTAGATGCCTTGGCTTGTCCATTACCTTGAGGATAATATACTGATGACCAATGTTGTTTTATTTTGAATTTCTCATAGAGCTCATCTAGATTTGTATTCTTGAATTGTCCTTCATTATCAATCACGATGGACGAAGGTATCCTATACCTGTAGATGATATAATTCAAGATGAAGAGAGCTATTTTTTTACCGGTTGCTTTGATGAGCAGAAACGCTTCTACCCACTTAGTGAAATACTCAGTGGCAGTTATGATGAATTTATGTCCATTAGATAAAGAAGGATATATCTGACCAATGAGATCAAAATCCCATTGCTAAAAAGGCCAATGTGTAGTGAAGGGTATGAGATCCCTTGCCAAAGCATGTATGAGATTCTCATGTAGCTAACATTTTTCATAGGTCTTAGCAAATTTAATGGCATCTTTCTCCATGTTTGGCCAATAATAGCTAGCCCATAGTATTTTTTGAGCTAAATTAAGACCATTCGAATGAGATCCACAAATACCTTCATGAACTTCCGATAACGCATATTTAGACTCTTCAGTTTCTAGACACCTAAGCAATGTACCATCCAAACCTCATCTAAATAGATCGTTAGCAATTATAACATACCGCAAAGCATTTTGGGTTAGGTTTCTTTTCTCATTACGAGTAAGATTTTCAGGTATAATTTGGTCTCGTAGATACGAGTAGATGTGGCTGTATCAGGATGAATCATATCCAATAATAGAATAGACTATTTGGGATTCGGGGGAATCATAGGCAAGGTAATGTAACTCTTCCACTAGGAATTCAAAGTGAAAATTGGATTCTTGCAACTCGGGTATAGACGCCAAGGTGGCCATAGCATCTGTTGCTCTATTTGCGGATCTAGGAATCTGTTGGAATGATACAAAAGCAAAATAATTCTTAAGATCATCAACCATTCACTTATAAGGCATCAGTTTCTCATCTCGGGTCTGATATGTATCATTGATTTGATTTATGATCAGATGAGAATCTCCATAAATGTGTAATTCTGCAACCTTCCATTCAATAGCTAGCTTTATCCCATTTACCAAAGCTTCATATTCTACAATGTTATTTGTGCAAGGGAACAGAATCTTATAAGAATTTGGGATTGTATACTTCTGAGGAGTAATAAATAGTATTCTAGCACCGGAATCATTTTGACTAAAAGACCCATTGAAGAACATCTTCTAGGGTTGTTGAGTAAGATGCATTATTGATTCATTTGGAAACTCTATATGCAGTGGTTGAGTGTCTTCAAGCGGAGCTTCAGCAAATTGATCAGCAATTACCTGTCCTTTTATGGCCTTGCATTCCACATACTCAATATTAAATTTTGTAAGTATCCTGGCCCATTTTGCCAATCGTCCTGTAAGTGTTGCTTTGCTGAGAAGATATTTGAGTGGATCAATTTCAGCCACCAGCTTGACTGAATGTGCTAACATATAGTGTCTCAGTTTTTGTGATGCAAAGACTAATGCCAAGCATGCTTTTTCTATTATAGTGTAGTTCATTTCATAAGACACCAATGTTCTATTGACGTAATAGATAGCTTGTTCCTTTTTATTGTCATCATGTTGTGCCAGAAGTGCCCCCAGTGATGAATCAGTTACTGATATGTATAAGATCAATGGTTTACCCTGAATAGGTGGCATCAATATTGGTGGATTTGACAGGTACTCTTTGAGTTGCTGAAGATGTTGTTCACATTCTTGATCCCAATTGTATATTACTCCTTTCCTCAATAATTTTGTGAAAGGTTGAGCTTTGTCTGCTAGCTGAGAAATGAAGTGTCTGATTGATTGGAGACATCCCTGTAGACTTCCCATTTGACTGATGTTCTTCGGAGGTGGCATTTCCATTATGGCTTGGACCTTCTCAGGATCAACCTTGATTCCCTTCTTTGAAATGATGTAGCCAAGTAGTTTACCAGATGTCACTCCAAATGCACACTTTTTTGGATTTAACCGGAGTTTGAACTTTTCCATTCTGTCTAGTATAGGACCTAGCTCTTGAATATGTGTTGATCTCTTCATAGTCTTCACTAAAGTGTCATGAACATAATCTTCCATATTCTTGTGCATCATGTCATGAAAAATAGTAGTGACTGCTCTTTGATAGGTTGTCCGTGCATTCTTTAGCCCAAATGGCATGATATTCCAGCAAAAGGTTCCCCATGCACAGGTGAAAGTTGTCTTTTCTTGATCTCCAGGAGCTATTTTTATTTGATTATATCTGGAGAATTCATCCATTAGTGAGTACATCTCATACCCAACAGTCATGTCGACTATCATATCAATATTTGGTAATGGAACGTCGTCCTTCGGACAAGCTTTGTTGAGATCTTTGAAGTATGTGCAAACTCTGATAGATTTGTCTGCCTTTGACATAGGTACTATGTTTGAAATCCATTTAGCATAATCTATAGCTCTAATGAATCCATCTTTTAGTAGTTTTTCTAGCTCAGCTTTGACTAGCAGTGCCACATGAGGGTGCATCTTACGGAGTTTTTGCTTGACTAGTTTAACTCCTGGTGTGGTAGAAATATGGTGCATGATGAGATCAGGATCCAGGCCTAGCATATCAGAGTACATCCATGCAAAGTTTATTTTCTTTTCTGAAAATAGATGAGTGAAATCCTTCAATTCTTCCGCTGATAGTGATTGAGCTACATGAATGATGTGTGGTGTCTCTTGACTCCCAATGTTCAGTGGCTGAGTTGGCTCGATCAATATGGAAGATCTCTATCGGAAGTGACTTGGGAGTATATCAATTATCTCACCTTCAGGTGCCTCAGAGAGGTTTTTACCCTTAGGTACATCCTTTATTTTCTCTTTTTTAGATTCTGACACCACCACAATGTGGTTTTCACCATCAGATCTTTTTTTTTTTTTTAAATTTTTCTTGTTTTTGCGATTAAGATACTTGATATTCAATTTAGTCATGTTTTCACTCTGTTCACTAGTGGAAGAGTCCATAGGTTCAACTACATTGAGATAATACGCTAACGTATAGTTATAGGCAAAAGTAGGTATATTCATGGGCTGGTTTTGTAAAGTATAGTCAATTAGTTCTGGATGTAGTAAGGATAAATGTTGGACAGTTTCGAGAGAATTCATGGTATTGTCATCATAACTGCGGATCAAAAAGTCGAGTTCTAGAAGGATACCTTGCGTAAGTGTCTTGAGACTAGGAAGAGTCAGAACATGATTATTAAGGTTCACGTTAATATTTAGTTGATCTAATTCAATAGACATACTTGTAGCATCGTTCCCCATGCCAGACTGGACGTCATGTCATGGTTTGACAGCAATAAGATCAGTAGACAAATTTTCATCATTTACATCAAATGATTCAGAATTTGATGTTGAGTAGATATTGTCCTAAATAGGACTATTGTTAGAGTCATCAAAGTCATTGGATGAAGTTTCTGAGGCTTCTTCAAGTGATTTAGTGAGTATATGTATGGTATCAACACCAACATCTTTAATGCTGCAAGTTTCTTCAAGATTTGTCTCATTTATCATTTGTATTTGGCATACCTATTGACATGATCTTACTATTTCTGTGATTTGTTGTCGTCTACTCCATTCAACTTCTTCTGGACTAATAACTAGTTCTTGTTCTGTAGCTTCCAACTCTTCTTGTGTAGTGCTATACCTGATTTGTTTTGTCTTAGTATAGGGGTACATAGATGAAAAGCTTTATGGTATTCTTCCTTCCTTTAGTCCTTGTTCATAGTCTGCTTGTCTTCTTAGTCTGATTTCCTATATTTCCTTCTCTAGTTTTATGTGCATCAGTTCTTGAGTATCATCTGTGATACCGCTAGACTCTTCTGAAGTTTTTGTACTCGATGTATCTGAGAGGTGGTTAGGACCCCATTCATACTTGTTTGATTCATCCTCTGAATCCTCTACTTGCTGCCTACCAGTGTATGTGACTAGAACTTTTAGTGGTGCAAACAATTCTCTTATATCCTCTGGGACCTCAACTCCTTGTATTATTGTAATTGACACCATCAGAGCTTGAGTGTTGATTGTTTCTTCTTTCTTGACTGTTGATTCCTCTTTCTCTTTTACACACTATGCTTGAGTTTATTGAGCGTTTGTTTCCTGTAATGTTGAAGGTGATATCCTTTTTTGCCACTTAGATTTAGAAGCATGTTTTTGGTCTGATGTTTTTTTCGGATTGTACCCCAGTCCAACCTTATCATTTGGTGATTTCATTTGCAACTAAATTGGTTCAATAATACCCTCTTGATGTTCACCCAGGGGACCATTACCTGAATATCCCATGCGTTGAATCATCTTGTATCCAGGACCATATTGGGTTGAGGAAATCTCACAATGTCGTACCTCCTCATTTTGACTATCTTCCTTGAAAAGCTAGTTAAGAACATCATCCTCTTCTATTTCATCTACCAAGGAAGTAGAAGACTGTACAAAAAGACCATCATATATGATTTTTGGAGCTGAAGTTTGTGTTCTCATAGCCTCTGATGGTTTGCCCAACTATTTTGGTGATGGAGGGAGAGAAACTAATGATAGTACCGGTTCTGTCTTGTAGCCATTCATGCCGGTATTTGTAATCTTCAATTTGTTTTCTAATTCTTTCATCAGAGCTTCTGGATTTTCACTTGTAGAGGCTACCCTATTATGAGGCACAAAAGTATTAGCACCTTTTATTAATGCATTACAGGTGACATTTGTTGATGGAACTACCTTCATCTCATTAATCCGCGACCTACCTAGTAAGATATTGTATGACAAAGGAAGATCAAGTACCTGAAAAAGGACATCTCTTTCTACAGGTCCCACCTTGATTGGTAATGATACCAGACCTTTAGAGGTCCTTTCTTCTTCATCATAGACTTTAATTTTTATTTTATTGGTGGGATCAATGACATTTTTTAGAGAATCCTAGTTGTGTAAGCAAACTGTAAGTACAAATATTCAACCCCGCGCCTCCATCTATCAAAGCACGTTTGACTTTGTGTTTATGGATCATGGCTTCAATATGCAATGGCTGATTATGTGGATGATTTAGCGAGTTGTCATCTTCTTCAGAGAAGGTCAGATAGTGAGGTGAAGTTAGATGACCCACCATAGACTAAAACTGATCAATATCTAAATCTTTGGGAACATTAGTGGTGAGCAATGCTTTGTCTAGGATCTCTTTGTGAGCAAACGAGAGTTTTAGCAATTCAAAGATTGAGATATGAGCATTTGTCATTTTTAATTGTTCCACAACGCTATATCTAGAGGATGATGTTGAAGTTAGCCTTTTAAATTTATCCAAGGTCGATTCTTTTTGTTTGTTTGACGAGGCTGGTGGGTTCGATCTTGCTTGAGCCGGTTTGGAAGAACTAGCTCCTTGGAGAGTGACTTTCTTCTGAGAAAGGGTCAGAGCTCTTGCATATTGTGATTCATTTGGTTTGTCTTGGACTATAATCACATTGCAATATTTTGATTGGGAAGGCTCAATCATGTTGATAATTTTATCATTGTTGGTATAAGTATAATTTACTTTAGCACCTCCTTTGGTCTTTGATGAATCACCTTATTCGTAAACAGGTAAAGGGTCCTTCAATGCTTTGTGATCAGCATTGGTCAGGTGATTCCCGACAACAATTTTACTAGTGTCTATGAGATCTTGAATCTCATGTTTGAGCTTCATGCAATTGTTTGTGTTATGACCTTTATTCCAATGGAAGTCACAATATTCATTTTCTCTCCACCATTTTGGTTTGATTTCTGGATCATATGGTTTGGAGTTATCTGGTAGCATTATCAGGTTGTTTGCCAACAAAGTTTTGAGAGTGGATTCATATGATTCTTCGAGAGGAGTAAAATCACGCTTAGGTTTGGAAATCCAAGGTTTCTCTTCGAACCATTCTTTTGTTTTCTTCAGAGGATTTTCTGCTGCAGCTTCAGCAGCTTTGAGCGCTTGTGTGCCACTAGCCAAGTTGAATATTGTAGGCTTTGTTAAATGATGGGTGTACTTGCATTTGTATACTATATTTCAATTTTGGAACCAAGTTGTTGATGAATTTGTCCATTTTTTCAGAATCTGGGATAGGCCTTGAATACCTAGAGAACATCTTTCTCCAACGTTGGAGGAAAGTAAGGAAAGGCTCCCCTGTTTTCTATTTAGTTCTACAAAGCTTGATCATAGTCATAATATGTCGAATGTTGTATGAGTATTGTTGTAAGAATAGTTGGATTATTTCTTCAAACATTTTTATTCCTTGAGGTAGACTTGAGAACCATTCCATGGCTTGTCCTCCCAAACTCCTCGGGAAAAGGCGCATGAGATACATTTGATGGTGCATGAACTCCATAGAGGCAGCACAAAACTCTCTGACATGATCTTGAGGATCTGAGGTACCATCATATTTGTCAAATTTTGGGATCTCAACTTGTGAAGGGAATGGAGGCATGTATAGATTCTTGTCAAATGGAAAAGGGCATATTGTCTCCAGAGAATATTGTTTTGGGGACTTATCCTTATTCTTCAATTCAGTGATCTCAGTCTGTAAGACTAGTAATTGTTTATGTACCATGAGTATAGGTGATTCTTCCTTTTTAGTAACGAGTGTCTGGACATCATATATAGTAGGAAGCTTGGCACCTTGTTTTGCTAGTTCTAATAAATAGTCTTCCTTTTCTCGAGCTAGGATAGCTTTCATCATTTTTCGGAAGTCTTTATCCTTTTGACAGTCACGAATTTCTTTTTCTAGAGGTTCAGTGTCTTCTTCAACTTCACTTGATGAGGAATCATTATTGGTTTCATGAATATTAAGGTTGTCTTTGTCATTATATTCTATCTCATGTATGGTGGGAGATTCAGGTTCATCAAAAATTGGTACCCCTGATGATGAAGGTTTATCAGTGAGTGGGTCCTTCACGTAGTATGGGTTATCTTGATATGTGAAGGGTTGTCCTTTGCCTTTGGCCTCTTTCTTACGAGAACTCCTAGTTTGAGTAGGCATTTTTATGGATTAGTGTGACCTAAAACTGTTTGTGATGCAGAGTTCAAGATCAATTTCAAATATATTTGTTCGGTTAACATATTTGTTTGAGAGAAGCAACTGAGATTTAGTCTGGTTTCAGGAAAGATCTATCCTATATAAGACGTTTATCTAAGTTGATTCTAGAGTAGTGACTAAGATTTCAGTCTAGTTTTAGGAACAATCTATCCTGTGTAAGACGTTATCTAAGTGACTTAGGTTTGATAGGTAGTTGATTGAACTAGCTGAAAGACGATCGACCAAATCGTGCAACACAAATAGAAAAGGTACACTATCTTGATTTGTTTATGCTTAGGATGATGATAACCAGTATTATGTTTATTGTAGACTTTTTGAGGCAAGTTTGACTGCTCTGTACTAACAAAACCAGAGATGCATACAACAGGATTTACTGAGTCGGACGACAATTTAATAGCTTCAAGACGACAACAGTTCTGTTTCGTACGAGTTGCCACCTAGTGTTGTACAACAAATGGGTATGTCCAGAACGACAAAAGATTTAGTGCAGTTTTGTTTTGTACGACACAAGATTAAGCTTCAGATGATAGACTGCTGGGTTTCGTACGACAGAGGATTGAGCTTAGATGACAAATTATCAGGCTCGTATGACATAGGATATGGTGCAGGATGATAAATGATCAAATTCATACGACTGTTAACAGGGCAAAGACTAAAATTCTGAGTTTTTTGATAGCTGAGTATAAGAACTGAGTATGACCAATTCTAAGATGGAGTGATTTTTTACCAAGATAGACTAGTTTTGGACAGAATTTCGACTTAGGATGGACTAGTTCAGACATGGACAGAGTTTTTGATCACTGAGTTGTTTCTTGTTTTCTCCAATTTTTGATATTTAAGTTTTTGTTTTAGGGATGAAAACACAGAAAACACGTAGTATAAATAATAACTCCAATCACAGCATGCAAGCCCTACGGAATTTGGTGAGAGAAGAAAACCTCTACTTGTAGACTCAGGTACACACCCAATAGATAATCAGAATATGGCCATTGAGTCTCATGCAATGGATTCTCAATGTTGTATTATCCGACTCCAAACGCTAATCGGGGCACGAAATGACAAGTATCTTGGGAGAGTTACTATCTCTCTTGCACAAAGATTATCCCCCTTTCAGAGGTGAATCGGGTAGCTTCTAATTTTAATTGGATCTAGTAAGGGGTTTGTTCAACGTGTCAAGGTATAAACTCAATTAAGAGGTCTCATAGCCTTGAAAACCAAGGGTCAATGTACCCTAAGGTACGGAGGAGAGCTATTCCTGAGCACTGTCATTGACTTGATTTTCATCAAATCACATTGATTTTATAGTGGGTTGGAGTACTTGGCATTTATTCATTCCCCTCACACTGGCCATAAAGGCTTTAAGAGTTTTTAAGATCCTCAGGAGGGCATGCCTGCTAAATATGTACAAATCTCAAACAAAGAAAAAGCCTCAAGGGTCTGGATTTCTGATTGTATAGAAAAAGAGAAGAGCATACTCTCCTACCTCTCAGAATCTTCTAAAAACATGAAAGACAGATTTGTTCTTTAACCAGATAGCAATTTAGGTGCCTAAAAATGAATTGAAAGAATACACGATGTTTGGTCGATTCTCCTCAGGCAACCTGCAAAGACAATGAATTAGTAGTCATATTATCTTTGTGTGACAAGCATATTCTTCGACTAATAATCAATTTGAACAAAAAACCAGGGTCAGTCAACAGAATAATCAATTTGAATAGAAAACCAAAATCATGAAATTTGCTTTTTTTGTCTTTACAAAAAACCACAGAATCGTACGACAAAGTTTAAGTTCCTACGATACAGAATTCCAGATCATATGATACAGGATTCCAGACTGTACGGATGAAAATCTGAAAAATAACAAAAATAAAATAGTCAGTCTTGGAGGCCAAAAAATGTATTCTTCTGCCCCACGGTGGGCGCCAGAAATGTGTGTGTGAAAAGTGGAATAAGGATCTATAGCTGCAGGCACAACACTTCAATTAAGTCATTACATGTATGGTTAGTGAATCAATAATCAATAAATAATAAACCATAACAAAGCGACTAATTGCCTTCTAAAAGATGCGAGTATAAGATTGCTCTCATATTTTTATAAGCAATACCAGTGACTAGACTACACCAAGATGAAGGATTTAATCTATATGAGAATGATATTAAGCTAAAATGGATGCAAGATGGATGAATAATTCAAGCAATAACGAATTCAAGCAATATGAGTAAACTAAATATGGATGCAAATAATCTAAAAAAGCACAATGTATTCAATGACTCCAGAGCAAAAATCAGTGTAATAATAATCTCCAAGTGTTTTCTCAAAAATCTCTAGGGTAAATTGGATGAGAGCTGAAGGCTGAATTTATAGAGAATTACAAGAGAGATGAAGAAAAAGCTCAATTTAGGATTAATTGAAAATAATTGAGAAATCAGGTTGAGTTAACCTTGAGATAGATTCCAATTATAGTTTAATTGAAATGCATTCAAATTATAAGTTCAAGTTGCATTAGAAATAAGAATTAATTAATTCCATGCACTTGTGATAAAAATAGATAATTCTTTGATTTATTCAAGAAAAGAGTCTTTTTAATGCAACTGAACTTCTTTTATCTGAAAAGCTTTGAGTTCCAATTTTAGAGAATAATTAAATAATTCAATTAATTGCTTTTCTGATTTCAAGTTCTAAATTTAGAAAAAGAAATAATATCTCAACTTTGACTTCTCTCTCAATTCAATTCTTTTATTTGATTTTCAATTCAACTCTTGCTTTGTAATTAATTCCTTTTGTAATAAATTATTTCTTTTTGCATGATTAATGGCAAATTTATTAATTAATTAAATATGCTAGGATATTTAATAAATTAAAATAGGATAATTGATTAAAAACTGATTTTCTTGGAATGATTCAATTAATTAAATAAATATTTAATTAATATTGAGTAATTGATTTGCCATGTGACATTTTATGATTGAATAATTAATAATGTGCTCAAAGTTGATTTAATTGCCTTTGGTTAGGACCTTGGTGATGTTGTCGAGATTAGGGGCCCATGGTTTAGATGACCAATTTTAGGGTATTACACCATGGTGTAGCACATTTAAAGCTTTAACTAGAATACAAAATGCAGGCTGCAGACATGAATGAAATATCTGCAGAATTTGATTTGGTTTCGTGGAAGAGCATATTGTTTAATATGAAAATGAAACAGCATGGTCATTATAATAATATCTAATCTAATTCGCACTCACTCTTGCACATTCAACGACTGTTTCATTTGATTATTAGTCAAGTGGATACAAATGATTATTAGTCAAGTAAATAGTGTTTTGAATGCTGGGAGAGAGTGAAGGAGAGTAGGTCAGGTTTGTTGGTGTTTAACGCACCTGTGGGGAAGGGAGATAGTCAAAGGCTTATAAAAGTGACAAAGTCATGGCCCCTCGGCTGCATCTCAATAGGTCTTTATGTCGCCTTCCCTGGTTTCTTATATTTATTATAGTTTATTTTATATCTTTTTTGTAAAAGAGGTCAAAACTGGCAAATCTACAAATTAGGTCAAACCCACAAGAAGCTCCAGGCATGGAAGACAAACAAAAACATGTAACAGATAATCTAGACTTAGTATGTCATGGACCCACTGTTGTTGGGTCTCAGATATCATTAAAAACAGGGCTCAGGGGTCTGCTATCAAAATCCTCTTCTTAGATGCAAGTATGCAAATGAACGTCAAACAATTTTGAATCAACAAAAGAGATTGCAAAACCATACTTAGGCTCAAATTGGGGAGACTTTTTTAGACCTTGGGAATCATTTTTACTAGACCTTCATCAGTCTAAAGGGGTCAACATAAGTGATAAACTTATTTTTATAAATGAAAAACAATATTTGGGAATATATTAAGGCATAGGCAAATCCGTAAAAGGAGACAGCTACAGAAAAAGAGGTTCATTATGATTCTATCAAAATTAGCTAAAAACAACTCCACTGTACCTGTTAAGATGTTTTCTCTATGAAAGAGACGTAAGAGATAGAACATGTCAAAACTAAAACTTTTGCTTTAAACAAACATAGCCCCATGACCTCTCCTCTATTATGGTCATTAGAACTATATGTAAGTGAGCTCATGGAAATGATAAAGAGGATTGAAGTTTTGGAAGCAAAGGGGCAGCAAGAAGACAATAAATTAAGACAAATTACAGAAGTAAGATGGAACCTTGAAAGGGAGAACAAGATATTAAAAGAATAAATAATGAGTTTGTAAAACAGTGTAGAGAGAGGGTTAGAATAATTAAACAATGTAAAACAAGGATTAGAACAAGCAAAAATGACAGGGAAAGATATTTCAGAGTCAACAAAAATTGATATCATGGCACAGCTGGAGGAGTTTCAATCGATAGTAAATGATATGGCATTAAGAGAAGACAAACTAGAGCAGATGAAGGAAGCCAAGTCCTAGGCAAAAGTCATTAATGAACCGACAAGTGGACAAAAGGAAATCATTAAAAACCAAATCAAGGGACAAATAAGAGAAGAAAAAGACAAACAAGGCAAGGAGGTAAATATCATTATCAAATGTTTAAAAGACTTTGGAGAGAAGGAAAGAAAGGATATTCTAGCAAGGGATATTCTACAATGGTGTTTATTTTTATGCCCCCTATGCATTATTTTATCCACATGTAGTATTGTTTATTGATATGCCCCTTGCAACATTGCTTATTACTATGCCCTTTATATTGTTGTTTAGTTTTGCACTCATTATAGTGTTGGTAGCATGTTAGACACCTAGCATAATATAATTTTCTAGACTACCTTGGTAGTCTATTAGTCACATAGCATAATACAACTTGCTATCATTTGTTCTCCATATGGATTTCCTTTTATACTCATAGTCACATAGCATAATATAACTTGATAGATTATGATCCATGAGGATATTGTGATTTGCATGACCCCTAGTCATGTTTTTTCTTTCATATTGATTGGTTTTCTATCTATTTTTATATAATCTTTCCTAGAAGCAATCAATCAACTCAATATATTCTTCTCATGATTTAATAATTCTTCTATGTGTTGTTTCTTTTATTTTATTTGCATTTTATTTTATTTTTATACTCTAATGTGATAAATAACTATTCCATGTCTTTTTAGGTGGTGCAACATTCGACAACTATGAAGAAAAAGTCATTATATTAAATCCATGCTACATAAAACTGACCTAAAGCTCAAGATTTAACCTACACAATATTTTAACATTCACTCTAATCCAATCTACTTCTAGAGAGAAGATTCATTTGTATCCCTTAAGACATTCATATATTAGAGTGTTGAATTAGATTTATTCTACATCATTGTTCCTAGAGTTAAGTGATTTAATGTTTACATTTACTTTCTAAAATAGCATTATTACACTGAGAGGTGTATTACACTCACATATGGATGTCAAAATGTTTGTTGATAAAAACTAAAAGCATTTAATTTGGCGTGCTTGTGAGTGTCAAAGAACTTAAATTAAATAACTAAAATTAAATTAAATTACTTGAATTAAGTGCAATCCTCTCCATTTAAACTCGAGATAAAATATCAAGACTCTAAGTTTGTTGATTTTTTGATTTGATACATTAAAAGGAATATCATAATTTTATTTTTAATATATAATTAAGAGAAAAAATAATCTTATTAAAATTTAAAAATTATTTAAGTATTAAAAAATTAAATAAAATAACTTGAAATAAACAACTTAAATCAAATTAAATTAAACAAATTAGATATTAAGTTAAATTCAGTAAATTATATTTAATTAAATTAAATAAGTTACACTAAATTAAATTAAATGATTTCATTCAAGTTGAACTGGTCATTTAAACTTGAGATGAAAATCAAGACTCCAAGTTTTTCGATTTCATGATTTGATACATTAAAATAAATATCATGATTTTACTTTTAATCTAAAATTAAGAGAAAACAAATAAGCTAATTAAAATTTAAGAATTGTTTAAGAATTTAACAATTAAATTAAATAACTTAAATTAAATTAAATTGAACAAATTAAATCAAATTAAATAACTTAAATGAAATTGAATTAAATAACTAAAATATTTTATTTAACTTCTTTCAATATAAGTTTTAACTCTAGAGGCATATTACACTCACTGGATGGATTGAAAAACTCCCTCAATTAAAACTCTCTTGATTGAAATTGATACCCATCTATGATTACTAAATCAAGCCTATCTACCTCATTCCAATTTAATGATTTTGTTTTATTTTATTTTTAAATCTTACAAAAGTGAAACATTCCATTCAAACTTGAAACAATTTTAGTACATTCTATTTCATTCCATTTACCCTTTAAACAATTTCATAAATTTGCCTTTTTGAATGGTTATGACCGTTGGAACCAAAATGCAACTTCTCAGAGCAATATTGCAAAAGTTGTTGACAACATTTATAACAATTTTGCAACTTTTGGCAATTTGCATCCTCCAAGATTCAAACATGTTTAGGATATATTCTAAAGTCATTTATTTACTCAAAAACACCTATGACATCCTATTCTAAGGTCCTATTGGTCTAATGAGACCCAAGGTTGTCTAAAGGTACCTTTGGGACTCTTAGCCTTACAAGTTGGACCAAAAAACATTATTAGGTGGATCCAAAGGATCAACACCATGATTACACCCTTTGTAACCTCTTACTACAGCCTAGTGATCATCAAGGGTTTGAGATATGTCTTGGGTGCTCTGCACCATACTCCACATGTCAAAAAAAAACCTCTAGTCCCTTGAGTTGGTATGTCAGAAAGTGTAGCCCTGGTCATCTTAATGGCCTCCTCGATCATCCATGTGGCATCTTCTAGAGGTTTTCCCTTACACTTGACAAGGAATTCATAATATGTATGTCTCCTTGTTTGTTTGCTAACACTTTTATCTGCAATGTATTCAATCTCAAGTGTAGGCTAAGAAAGGACATCTGCCATCATATGAGGGGGTGGATCAATAGGACCTGCATCACCAACATTCACATCATTCTTGTAGGCTTTGTCAGCAACATTAAAGATAGGAGATAAACCTATATCAGAGGGCAAGTCAATTTGATAAGCATCGTTGCCACATTTCTTGAGGATCTTGAAAGGACCAATTTTCTTCATCATCAATTTAGTATACTTCTCTTTAGGCAATCTCTCTTTTTTAAGATGAATCATGACCATATCTCCCACTTGATATTGCAACTCCCTTCTTTTCATGTCTGCATTTAGTTTGTACTTCTCAGAGGTATGGTGCAGTTTGGCTCTCACCTACTCATGAATATCTTTCATGACCTCTGCAAAGTCCTCTGCTTGGGTGCTCCTCTTGTCCAGATCTCTAGCATCTCTTAATTCCAAGACACCCCTTGGGTGTGTTCCTAGACAATCCGAAAAGGAGTGAGACCAGTACTCCTGTTGATTGAGTCATTATATGAAAACTCTTCTTGAGGCAAGATGGCATCCCAAGTGGCTTCATGCTCTTTTGTCAAATGCCTCAAAAGATTACCAAGTGACCTATTAACTACCTTTGTTTGACCATCTGACTGAGGATGGTAGGCGGATGAGAATGACAGGTTTGTACCTATCCTTTTCCATAGAGTTCTTCAAAAATGCCCTATGAATTTAGAATCCCTATCTAAGATAATGGAAAATGGTAGCCCATGGAGTCTAACAATCTTCTTAAAGAATATACCTGCAATGTGAGAGGCATCATTTGTGGTTTTACAAGGCAAAAAATGTGCCATTTTGAAAAATTTATCTACAACAACATATATACTATCATATCCTGCTTTAGTCTTTGGGAGTCCCATTACAAAATCCATACTCACTAAATCCCATGGTTTAGTAGGTATTGAGAGAGGTGTATACAATCCTACATTAGATGTTTTGCTTTAGCCTTTTGACAAATCAAACAACCCTCTACATACCTCCTTACATCTGTTTGCATCATTGGCCAAAAAGAGAATCTTCTAGCTAGTTCAAGGGTTTTATCAACCCCAAAGTACCCAGCCAAACTTCCACAATTCTTTTCCTTTATGGTGTTTTCCCTTATAGATCCCTTTGGAACACAAAGTTGACTCTCCTTGAACAACAGACCTTCTTGCAAAATAAATTAAGAAAACTCAGTGTGATACTTGTTTCCCATTTCCCTGCAAACTTGATATGCCTCTTTGAAATCTTCATCACCATCATACATGTCCTTCATGAAGTGAATCCCCATGCTATCCAACTGAACTTCTTGGATGATCAAGTTTCTCCTACTAAGAGCATCTGCAACTTTATTTGTCACTCCTTTCTTATGCTTGATAGTGAATGTGAAAGCTTGAAGGTACTCCATCCACTTCATGTGCCTATGATTTAGTTTCTCCTACCTGTTCAAAAATCTTAGAGAATGGTTGTTAGTATATACAACAAATTCCATAGGCAATAAATAATGTCTCCACTTCCTAAGATATTGTACCAAAGCATACATCTCTAGATCATAGGTTGAATATTTTTGTTTTGCCTCATTTAACTTTTCATTGAAAAGGCTACAAGCCTACCCTCCTAACTCAAGGCTCCTCCTATAGCCTTCTTAGATGCATCACACTCAATAGTGAAGACTTTATGAAAATCAGGAAGGATTAAGATGGGCTGCTCTACAATTTTCAAGAACTCAAAAGACTTATTAGCTTCATCAGTCCAAGAAAATTGACACTTCCTTCCTCCTTTGATGGTATCTATCATAGGTGCACTAACCCCACTGAAATTCTTAATAAACTTTTTACCTCACTTGCAGACCTAAGTGTTGGCCAATTGAGGATGCCCTCCACCTTAGATGGATCCATTCTCAAATTACCTTTGGAAATAACAAATCCAAGGAACACTAGTTATTCCTGCAAGAAAACACATTTGTCCAAGTTGATCTTTAGTTGCTCCTCATGCAACCTCTTCAACACCAAATCCAAGTTCATTAGATGTTCATTTCTATCTTTACTGAAAATCAGTATATCATCCAAGTATACTACCACAAAATGATTGATGAAAGGCTTAAGAACCTCATTCATTAACCTCATAAATGTACTAGGGGCTTTGGAAAGCCCAAATGGCATTACCATCCACTCAAATAAGCCTTCATTGGTTTTAAATGTTGTCTTCCATTGGTCTCCATCTCTGATCCTAATTTGGTGATAACCACTTTTCAAGTCTATCTTGGAATAGTACTTGACCCCTCCTAGACAATCCATCAAATCCTCTATTCTTGGCATTGGGAATCTATATCTTATTGTTATCCTGTTAATAGCCCTAGAATCTACACACAACCTCCATGTTTCTTCCTTCTTAGGATCTAGCACTATCAAGACTGTACATGGACTTATACTCTTCCTAATGAACTCTTTCTCTAGCAATTCTTGGATGTGTCTTACAACTTCTGCATTTTGCTCAGGGGTCAGTTTGTAGGCTTCCTTATTAGCCAATGTAGCACCTGGTACAAGATCAACACAATGATTGATTTCCCTTTGAGGAGGTAAAGTATCTATGGTATTGTTTGTAACTATTCCCTTATACTTACCTAGTAGATCTTAAACCTCCTTAGGGTCTACCTTCCTCCTTGCCTCTTGACTCATAGGATGCTTCTTAGGTTCATCCTTAGGCTTGACAACTATTTCAAAGAAAGGGGTATCTTCCTCCTTTAAGACCTTCACAAACTCCTTCTCATCTACTAGCATGACACTAGTCACAATATGCTTATCCTTACTATCATCCGGGAGAGGGGTCATGGTGAAGTTCTCTCCATTTTTGGTGATGGTATAGACATTATTCCTACCTCCATGCCTAGAATCTACATCATATTGCCAAGGCCTTCCAAGTAACAAATAACAAGCATCCATTTCTACCACAACACTCTATCCTTGTATTCACCTATTGAAAACTCTGCCCAAACTTGTTCACTAATCAAGGCTTGTTGACCTTGTTCAACCAAGACACGTAATAGGGATGGGGATGAGGTAATCTTTGAAAATTAAGTTTAGTAACCATTTCAATAGAAGTTATGTTATCTATGGACCCTGAATCCACAATGACTTTACATACCTTGCCTTGTACCTTGCAATAGGTTCTGAAAAGAGATTTCCTCTGAGGGGGTTCTTTGGTGGTTGGTATCTTGAAGAGGGTCCTATTAATCATCAAGAGTTCTCCTTGCTCCGGATCTATAGACTTTGAGGTAGATGTGTGGTAGGAGGTCATACTTTCACTATCTTCTTCTTGTATTAGATGTGCTCTTCTATCACCTCCTTGGTTGTTATTGCTCAGCTTCTCTAGACACCTAAATGATTGATGCCCAACTTGGTTGCATGAAAAACACCTACCAGTGAAAACACTAGGTCCTCTTCCACCAAATATTCCTCTACCATTCCCCCTTCTTCCTCTAAAGTTACCTTTGTTCCTTGATTCTCCTTCATGTTCCTGATGATTGGACTCTCCTTGGGGTTTATGAGATTGTCCCCTACCATTGAATCTGCCCTTACCTTTGAAATTTGCACCCCTTCCTCTATTGTTGTGTTGTCATCTCCTCTTTTGCTTCTCCTCAATTCTAAGTGACATTTGATAACACTTGTGCACTGATTCCGGATTAAACAAACTTAGTTCATCTTGAATGTTGAACTTAAGGCCATTCATGTACCTTGCTAGCTTTTGTGTCTCACTTTATGGTATCTTTGCCTTGAGTGTCATCCGGTGAAACTCCTCAGTGTAGGTACTGACATCCAAATCCCTTTTCCTTAGGTTATGTAATCTCTTGTGTAAGATGATCTCATAGTCCTCAGGCACAAATTGTCTTTTGATCTCTACCACCATCTTTTTCCATGAAGTTATAGGCTTCTTTCCTTCTTCATCTCTTTCATTTTGCAGGAAGTTCCACCAACTAAGAGTTGGACCCTTCATTTTGGATTTAGCTACCTTCACCCTTTGGTTATCAGGTACCTCCTCACATTCAAAATAATTCACCATTGCCTCTATCCAATCCATACATTCTTCTAGATTCATTTTCCTAGAGAATGTAGGTTGTTTTTCTTTATTGTCTCTTCTTCCCACTCTATTGAGGGCTTCAACAAATTATCTTTGGTCTTTAGGCATCTCTTGTCTCTCTACTTCCTCTTCTCCTTCTCCATCAGAGGCTGATGCAACTTCTTTGCCTGCTTGTTCTCTCTTCAACTTCTCTATCTCTTCCTCCATCTTTTTATTCTTGGCCACCTGCTCTCTCACTATCTTGGCCAGCTCCATGTTTGTCATGGGTCTAGTTGGAATCTCCTCACTATTCTTTGTTGTGTCTTCCATTTCTTTATCTTTCCCAAGGTTCTTTTTGCTCTGATACCACCTAATGTAGATTACTCAGCAAGAAATGTACTAATGGGCCCACTTCTTGGTCTATGCACACAAAGATTGATTTATCACTCCTAAGTGGTCCAATGACTTCCTAGATGGAAGGACTAATCCCCTAAAATTCTTCCATAGGTTCTAGGGACCTTGCACAACTCCAACCAAGATTGGGTTTTAGGGACACTTTCCCTAAATTTAACCAAAATATGGAAACCTGACCTCCGGTCTACAAATCCTCTATCTGATGATTGGGATAGCTTACTTATGTCTACTATAAGGACAATCAACCACAAATTGGGTTCTGGGACTTTCACAAGGCTAAGAACCCTTATAGGGCTAGAGGATCCTAGTAGGTCTCTTTAGTCGGTTTATGGACAACAACTTGCAAAACTTCCAAAGGACTATACAAACAAATCACTTTTTTGGATACCCTTTTTGGACTTACAAAAGATCCTAAAGTTGTAGGAATTGATCCTACTCTAGCATACCCTAACCTTTGCTATGTTCACAAACCTGATAGGCCTAATTAGGCTTGGTTAACAAAATAAGTATCAAGGAATGGGTGCATAGAACCAATGTATCACTTTGGTTAGGTCCTCCTACTTCCAAATTAACAAGATCCACTATCAAACTGGTCACCTTTCTTGTTTGGTTGACTGTCCACACAATGGTCTCATCGCTTAGGCTAAATGCATAGAGATATTTAGCCTAGGACTTGGTGGTTGAGGAAACAAAAAAACTCCTCCAGTCCTGAGCCTTTATATTCTTACTATAAACTCCCCTAGCTTGCATTTTCCAAGTGGCCATGAGATTCCAGTGCAAAAAAGACAAGTTAGGGCTCCATCTCTGCACTAACCCTGAAATTAAGGGTCTCTAGACCAGTCTAAACAAAATGAAGACAAAACCTTTACTCTGGTCACCAAGTGAACTCCAAACATAGGAAAATAAGATTTGATTCAATTTAATAACATTCCATGCCCAGATCTTTGGTCTAGGAACCCGTATCGGACCGTACTATCTCAGAAAAAGAAAAGATGGTCAGAAAAGTCAGTGCTTTTCATTCAATTTTCCACCAAAATATCATCCAACCGATCTAACCTTCATAGGTAAGTCTTCACATGCTTACATAAACCCTTCCCAATGACTATAAACTTCTTGGAGCAATATTGCAAAAGTTGCTGACAACATTTTTAACAATTTTGCAACTTTTGGCAATTTGCATCCTCCAAGATTCAAACATGTTTGGGATCTATTCTAAAGTCATTTATTTACTCAAAAACACCTATGACATCCTATTCTAAGGTCCTATTGGTCTAATGAAACCCAAGGTTGTCTTAAGGTACATTTGGGACTCTTAGCCCTACAAGTTGGACCAAAAAATATTATTAGGTGGATCCAAAGGATCAACACCGTGATTACACCCTTTGTAACCTCTTACTACAACCTAGTGATCTTCAAGGGTCTGAAGTATGTCTTGGGTGCCTTGCACTAGAAAGTTATTTTAGTTATAATTGTTGTTTTTTAAAACTTAATTTAGAAAATTATTTAATTTAATTAATAATTTTTTCTAAATTAGTTTAGAAAGTAATCTTTTTATATATATTGTTGAAGTTAATTTTAAAATATATATATTGATTATTTTGAAGTGGTCTATAATTTAATCTTTATTTTTATAATGTTTTGTATTTTACAAACTTTAATTTGCATGCATTTTTAATTGTGTAATAAAATTTTGTAACAAAATTGTGTGTGTGTGTGTGTGTGTGTGTGTTGCTTATAGTTCTGAAAGTTGATTATATTGAATATTACTCATAAATATTGGATATATTGTGTTTTTGGTTATGTACAAATAGTTGGTCGGATTTTATTTATAGATGGTTTATTTTAGATGTAATAATTTTTCAATTGATTTGTCCAGTTGTAAATAGGATATTAAAAGTTATTCTTTGGTGACAATTTAAATTGTTGCACTCTTTTAATGCTTCGTCATCATTATTTGATACGGAAATACAATTCTTTACAATCAAATAACTTTACCCAACTCAATAGATAGCATTTGTTGTAAATTATTAAAAAGATATGTTTAACAAAAGTTGTGTTACAAATACAATAATAACATCTAAAAAAAAAATTTCGTGCTCTGTGAAGTGTACCTGTACTTGCAAACACAATGCACTCAATAAATCATTACAAGCATGGTTAGTAAATTGAAACAATGAAATGTAAAACCATAGCTAATCGACTTATTGCCTCCTAGTAAATGCGAGTATGAATTTTGCTCTCAGATCTGATTATGCAAATTCCAATGACCTGACTACACTTAGATGGAGGATTTGATGGATGAAAATGCATGATCTAGCAAGAATAGCATGATTAAGCTACATGAATTATTGATCTAGCATGATTAAGCTAAGATTTAAGCTAAAATTGAGCATGATAACATTGCTAAAACTGATAAACTATAAGCTAGATGCCTATAATAATAATGCATAAGATGAAAATGAGATGGGATCCATATTGCTCAAAATGAGGTCTATTTATAGGATTTTCCAAGGCTAGGGGTGATGTGGCAAGAATCAATGGTCAAGATTGATCTGAAGATATCAATGGTTAAATTGGAGGAGGATGGCAAAGGGGGTTGGATGAAAGGGAACATCTGTCATCTCTATGGTGACAAGTGTCAAGAGGCTTCTAGAAGGGGTTGGATGAAAGGGAACACTTAGTGACAAGTGTCACAAAGGTTCTAGAAGATATTGGATGAAAGGGGACATGGTGGTAGGTAGAATGGGTTAGGTTTAGGAATGGTTAGGTTTAGCAGTGGTAGAAGTTAGGAGAATTTGAATTTAAAAAGTCAAATAATATGAAAAGGATAATTAATCTCAACAACTCATGATTTTGATTTGTTTTAATTAATTAAGGGATTTAGAAGAAATGATTTGATGGGGAGAATTAATTAATTAAAGGGGTGAAATGAACCTATTAAATAAATCCTTAGATTTATTAATAAGTAGATGAAAGGGGAAATTTAATCAAATTGCTTAGTGAATTCAATTAAATTGGGGAGGAGGATTAATTAAATAATTGCTTATTTAATTAATTATCTTCAGACCATTTTTAGGTGTATACAAAATTAAATTCTTAAAATTCGTCAAATGTTATATCTTAGAATGACCCAACCATATATGACATTAAATGTAATTAAACATTCAATGAAATATTTTATAGAATATATTTATTTTTTAATATATCTTTTAAGTATCTACAAGGAATTAACTTATTAAGATGTTATCCTCGGTTTTTAATATTATAAAAAATTGAGGATATCCCACAAATTTTTGCTCGTTTGTATTTAAATTGCTCTATGCATTTGCGAGATGTCATCGTCATCATAAAATGGTTTTACCCTTGGTTTTTCCTTTTTACACTAAGTAGTGTAATTTAGGTGTAAATCGGGGTTCATAAGTTCGATTTACACTAAGTATGCCTTTTAGGTGCAAATCAAGTTTATAAACCCGATTTACACCTCTTTTATACTTTTTTACCCATTTAAGTGCAAATCAAGTTTGTAAACCCGATTTACACCTAGGAGGTGCAAATCGGGTTTACAAACCCAATTTGCACTCATTTATGTCACTTGAGTTATTAATCACCGGTTTGAGTAATTTGAATAGGAATCTTTTTAATTTGGTTTTTATATATCTCCCCTTATCATTTCATTTTTTTTTTGTTCAAACTAGATCTTGCTTAGGTCAGGAGAGAGACTTCATTGAATTCTTTAATGGGTATATTTTCTTCCCCGTGTTTTTAGGGTTTTCCTAAACCCTTTTGATTTATTTGATTTTGTATCGCTATGTTTTATTGGTGTGAGGTGATGGCCATAGGCCCACCATGCATCACACAGTGGTGTGTGGAGGGTCTGTGACCATCGCCATGCACTGGTTTTTCCCCTACATTTTTATTGTCATTTAATGGTGTGTATTGGGTGGGGTCATCGGCCCGCCCCACACCACATTGTGGTGTGTGACGGGTTGGTGACCCTGACACACACTATTCCTATTTTCCTTGCCATGTTTATTCATTGTGGTGTTGGGCGGGGCCATTGGCCCGCCCCACACCACACAATGGTGTGTGGCAAGTCGACAACCCCGACCACCACCGTTTCCTTGTGTCGATGTGTTTACCCACTTTGATATTGGGTGAGGTCGTAGGCTCTCCCCACACCACATAGTGGTCTATGGCAGGTTCGAAACCTTGACCACCACTTTTCTCCTTTATATCAATGCAAACCATTTTTGGTGATCGGTGGGGATGTAAACAAGCCATACACCATATCAGGTGTTTGGTAGGTTTGAAACCCAGTCGGTCACCTTATCCTTTCCTTTGTTTCTCTAAGTGCTAAGCGGGTCGATAACCCCATTTGATACTTGGTTTATTGTTTGCACTTTTTTTTCAGTGTAATTCAGATCCATAAACCCAAATTACACCTAACTTTTGGTTTTTCTAAAGTGTAATTCAGGTTTATGGACCCAAATTACACCTTTTAACCACACTTTTTCTTAAGTGAATTTTTAAGATTATAATCTTGAAATTTCACTTATCACAAACAAAAATTAAGCTGTATATTTGATCAATCTCAATGATTTCAAATATTTCAATAGGATTTTGGAAACCCTAATGGCCAAATTGTACTTTTTATGAAGATTTTTCGTCATATAAACAAAAGCAGTTGATCATATATATCACTATAATGTTGATGAATGTCTTTTTCTCTCATAATTATTATTATATCAATGACAGAGGCTTCTCCAAACAAAAGAGGGATGGAATTCAAGAAGCAGGACCCACACCCGATTTTTCCACCTTCTTCAATTAGTTCTAATATTGATCATATTAGAGACCAAAGATAGGTCATGTTGACCTAGCTGAATTTTAGAAAAGGATTGAGAAACCACCTTCATATCGTGACATGGAATCTATTATCAATAATGGCATCCCACTTAGTAGCATCTTTTCCCATGTTGGCTTAGGATCCTAAATTTGTAATGGTAGTGGCAAATCATTTTGATCCAGATAGCAGAAGTGTGAAGGATGAATCCGGAAAGAAATTGATCAGGCTTGATGAAGAGTTCTTTGATTGAGTCTTCAAGTGTCCCAGTATTGAGAAATATATTTCTATTACAATGCAGTCATCTATAGCCTACTCTGATAGAAATTCATATAAGTGTAGGCGTAATATGAATGACAATTGGCTTAAAACCCCAAGACCTACTATTGCAAGATGGTCAAAGACTCTAACCAGATGTGACTTCATTGAAGAAGTCAATGATTTGATAACTCTTTTAAGTAGAGTTCAAAGACTTCCCACTTCTAATACTTTTTATAAATGGATGTATCAATACATCCATGTGATTAGGCAAAATAAGGAGAAGATATTTTGGGGAAAGAAGATCAATGATGCCATCTGCGAATAGCTCACCAAGGTTCCTACCACACTTGAGTTTTATATGAATTCTTACTTGGTGTACATCACGGCTTCAATGAGACATTTTTCTAGATTATCTACCACTGGCGATAGGACATAGATTGAGGTACACAAATACTATTCCCAATTGGTTCTTCAAGAAATTTGTGATCATTTTTGAAGAGTGAATGATGCTTTCTGCGCTTGTTATATTGTTATGTTGGACAAGAAATTTTATAATAAAGAGTGTTTCATCATGCTTGGGAAGTAGTGAATCAATATGGATGCATGTTCCTTCAATTCCCAACCTTCACATACATTAGGGTTGGATGTTTCAATGGTGAGCCATTCATGATCCCTAGATACCCCTCTAATAAGATTGTATTGATGGAACTAGCTCATCAGATGAATGTTGTACATGAGGCCCAATCAGGTTCTCACAAGACAAGTTTAAAATTTTCTATTTTCATTGGTAGGTATTCTATCAATTCCATCTTTAAGGAAAGGGAAATGGAGGAGGAGATGAGAAGAGTTACCATGAGGTTCTTTAAGGCTAGATAGGATTTTGATTACAGAGGAATGAGAAACAAACTGAAGAATTCATATGTACATGTGCATCGGACTGAAGATGTTTGGGTTGATTGTAGGTCCAAGCATGATGTGAGAAAACATGATTATTGTCGGTTGACAGTTGAACAGATTGAGGAATTTGGTCGTGTCGATGTTCCTAAATATTTGGAGGAAGATGATGAAATCTTGGATCCAATGTATGAGAAGAAAAAGGTTTCTTCTACTCCTTTTCCTCTCATCCAGTGGTCGCAAAAGGAATGCACTTCTATCAGGGCACATTTTAAGAGTACTCTTACGAATACTAATGTTTGGTTATCTTTGCATGGTGGTCTGGTTCGAAACCTTTCTCTTCTGCTTTTGATGATGACATTGTTGGCCCAATGGGAAAGAGATCATAGATTAGAACCAAGAACAAACAGGACCCTGCTACTCCAACAAAGGCTCCTAAGTTGAAATTTACAATTGGGTCTAAGAAAGGTAAAACTCAAGGAGAGCCTTTGGTTTCTAATGTTCGGGAAATATCAGAGTTAAAGGTATCAAATGAACAAGAGGAGGTTGTTCATCCTAATGAAGAGTTAATTGATGGATAGGAGGATGAACAAGAACAAAATGAATTGGATGTAGAAGAGATGCCACGAGCAGATGAATTCTTAATTTGTATCTTCTCCTTCATCTATGTAACAAGTTCTTATTTCTATTTTTTAGCCCGAGCCTCGAGTGGTCACATGTATTTCCCCTTCAAGTGTTATCCATGTATCTTCCATTAGTGTTAGTGAGTTTTCTTTAGACACACCACATGACAATATTGAGAATGTATTTTCTGATTTTCCCTCGTTGTCTAAAGTATCTGCGACCATTATGGATGATTTTGGTAAATTCATAAATGAAGCACTCCCTAGATACAATGAATCATCCCTTGAGAATCCTCCTCGTGTTATTACCATGACCTCTCCTATAGTAAGCACCATTGTTTAGGATTCTATAAAACCTTTGAAGAACACAACTGGACACTGAGAGGGGGGTGAATCAGTGTATTTTAAAACTTTAAGTTCAGTATGTATATTCTAAGGATATAATTAAAACATAAACACACACACACAAGAACACATCACATAACACCAAATGCATGAGGAAAACCCAATGTGGGAAAAACCTCGGTGAGAATAGTTGTTGGAGTCTACTACTCCAATCCAGCCTCACAAGGAATCAATGATTACAATATGTTTTAGGGCACCAACCCCTAGTTTAATGAGCACCTACCCCTACTTTGAGCACCCACATATAGAAAATACAATAAGATTCAGGTTTACAATGATAAAGCTAGGTTGCAAATGAATTTTGTAACACTACAAAATTCTCATATCTTGAGAATGACTCTCTGTTTCTGAGGATTACACTCTATCAGTTCTCTACAAATAGTTCTTTGTTCTTCTTCTGTATTATATACTCTTTTATCTTCTTTACTTTGCCTCATCTTCACCTATCTCAGACTACTCTGTCCTCAATCTTTTACTGCTACAATAGCCCTCACTACTCTATTTTTGCAACTGCTCTGTCTCTAACTCTCTCTATCTATGCTATTCAGAAATGCACTTCACTTCAGCACATAACATCTCTTACACACTTCACTTCAAGAGATGTCTTTAGTTTCACAAAAAAATCTCTCTCATCTACTCCCATCAAATCATATAAGATTTCTCTACCTACTGTCAGCTCTCTTTTTCAACAAGATCTTATTCTTTATCTATAGAATATTTTTAGACTGGCTACATACATTAAATGAGTTGCATCTATCTTCAAGTCAATCAGTACATAGATTACTAAATTTAGTAATCTGAATCAGCCCTTCTTAAATACGGTTTGCAATAGATTGGATTTGATCTTTTGAATCGACTGACCCTACTCTATTTTCTTCCCTTTGGGGTTATGTTCGATTCACTTTCTATCACTGGGTTGCTTTTTTTTAGCAAGCTTGATCTGTACTCCAAATTTGATCCTACCTCTGTCGATTATCTTAAGCCCATCAAGCATCTACAACTTAGTCACCATTAATGAGATTACTATCATCTTATCGATCTACCTAGACAGATTTGATGACTATATGAGATCCATCGTTACCAACTACATCATATCTGATTTTCTCTATCCATCAAGGAGCCATTTTTTCTCATATTCTTCATCCAATTCAAATGGTCAAGGTCGGTCAAGATCCATATGGACTATTAGGCTGCACAGATCAGTTGAACTTCATGTTGTGGATAAATTTTTGTGTTATGCAGTCTGTAAACATGTTCATCACTATAGCAATCCCAAAGTCGGTTTCTCAAAGCTCCATCAGTATAGTATTAACTATTGGTATAGGGAAAACATGCTAGGTTGACTGAACAAGTTATTCCGATGCCACACAGTCTACCTCCCTTTATCGGCATAGGTATCCCAAAATGCATACTTTGTAGTGACAGACTTCATCAACATAGGATACTTTGAACTAAAAAACTTCATGCCAAACAGCCACTTATCAGGATTATCGTCACTATCGACATAGGAAAAACTGTTTACAATCACTGAACAAGTCATTTTGATGACACACAATCAACTCACCCTTTATCGGCATAAGTTATCCTGAATTGAAGACTTCAATCCAAACAACCATTCATTGGAATAGTCATAACTATCGGCATAGAGAAAACATGCCAAAATGACATAACAAGTTATACTAGTGGCATATTGTCGATCTTTCATTATCGGCATATGTTATCCTGATGATCAAACTCCATGGTGACGAATGCCATCGAAATAGGTTATTCAAAAATCACAACCAAAAGGTCAACTCTTAATTTTCCTCTATCGACATAGCTTGGTCTATTAGCATAGGGGTAATTTTCCATTCCTCCCTTGGTAGCTATTCTGATACACCTCCTTGGTCTCCTTGTCGGCATAGCTATTCTGATATGACAAAACACAAAGGAAACTCCAACATCAGTATAGTTATTTTGATCTGATAATGTTGCAGTATAACTCTGCAAAACTTGTTGACAACATTGACAATAATGCCAACAATCTCCCCCTTTGGCATTGATGTCAACACACAACAGCAACGCACACAAGCAACTCTTTGTCCCCCTTTCATGTCAAAAATAGGAAATGATGTTTCTCCCCCTTTCATGTCAAAAATAGGCAATGATGTAATAACTTTTCTCCCCCTTTGACAACAATGGAAAAGGGACCTGCAAACATGATGTTTTCTCTTTCTCTCCTGAAGATGTTCAGCCTGGACAAGGCCTAGCAATTGTTATTTTCTGTAAAGTCCATTAGATAAACCATTATTACAATATAAAGAGCAGTGTTAATACTGCTCATAAAAATTTTAGAACTCCCCCTGAGACAAACATGAGGTTCAAGGATGAAAAATAGTAAAACAGTATGCTCCCCCTAAAGCACAGACCTCAATAGTATGTTTAAGTATTGAAGGATGGTGGAACAACACCCAACTTGCATCTTAGATATTCAAATGTGTCCTTTGGTAGTGGTTTTGTGAAAATGTCAACAACCTACTCTCTTGTGGGAACAAATTCAACCTTTACCTCCTCTGCAACCTATTGTTGTTATTGTAGCTATGGTCGGATTCCTTTAAGCCGACATAGAGAAGATAAATGTCTAAGTGGATGAGCTGACCTTGAAGGAACAATTCATATTAAATATGAAATAAAATTAATGTTTATTAATTAATGCATGAGTCATGTTCTTAAGGGCCGACCCTTTGTGAAAGGGTACCACTCATGTATATATATATATATGAGGCACGACCTCATTCACTCCACTATTCAATTATTCATTGAATACAAGAGCAGTCCAAATAAATAGCAGAGAAGATCGAATCATAGAAGATTCATTGGCATACCAAGACTAGTAGGTCTTTACATAGGAATGTGCTTGAGGGAGACGATAACGAGATATCGTCTATGGTTGGGAAGGCAACAGATCTGAGTCATTGCCTATGGTTAAACGAGCACCCAGTTAACACTTATGTTTGCTTACATCCCTGATCTTAAATTCAATTGTTGGGCATTCACGCTACGCACTTGACTATGATTGTGCACATTCACCCTCAACCCTCACCTTCATCTTTGGCGTCGCTCACCCTCTAGGAAAGTTCTACATCTTACCTGACGGCTCTACACAATAATGCGTCTCACCTCCTCCATGCGAGCTTCACAGAGAGGCGAAGGGAGTCTATGGGGGCTCCTTCGCGTGGCCTTTGCAGAGTGGCAATGAGTGGGGGTCTACAACACTCAGGCGACACCCCTTGGCACACTTAGCCACACTACGGTCATGGGTCATCCACGTCATGATACCCCTCAGCAGCGATAGAGAACATACAGAGGTAGTTGCACGATCTGCATAGAGCAATGGGCTCTCCTCCCTGGAAATCTGACGACAAATTTGAACTATCTAAATCAAAGAAATTCCTCAAGCTCCAATATATCAAGACATCGGATCCTTTGTGTTAGCAACTTTCCATTTGCTAGCCACATGGAATAATGTTGGTGTGGAACAAGATATGGAGAGCTTCAGAGAGTTCTTTGAGAATCCTTCTTTTAGGGCTGATGGCCTTAAATTTTATCCTCTTTAGTGAAAAACTAAGCAGATTATCTGTGGATGGTCACAGAATAATTCAGTCTACTGTGTTGACAACTCTGAGTGATCTATATATATTATCATTGAGTTGAAGATAGATGATGATGAATGGCGAGGGTTGAAGGCCACGCAACCATCAAATCTTTGCTAGATGCTTTGGTATGAATGTAAATTCCATTTCTGAAAAATTAGAAAAGATAAGTACTCTTTATGTTTGAATAATGTTCATAAATTTTCCATTAATTCATGCTTCATCATTGAATAGTGAATCATGTATTGACATTTCCCCTGACTATCATTATCTCTCTCTGGTATGTTTTGGATGAATCAGAGATTGCATTCAAGGAAGGAAGATAGCTTGCAATTCTTCACAGAGGAAGAATCAGCATTTAGAGGGAGTCTAGCATATCATCAAAAGTAACCTTGGACGAAGAGGTCAGAAGGTTGATATCTGCTTCAGAGGGAGCATGACTCTTCATCTTCAGAGGGAGCTTGACATTTCAGCTTTAGAGGGAGTTTGACATTTCAGCTTCAGAGTCGGCTTGACTTTTTCAGCTTTAGAGGAAGCCACCTCTTTTTAAAAAAGCATTCAGTGATGGAGAAATTTGAGGTGAAAGCCCTTGTTAATAAGTTCTTCTATGTGAGGGAGAAGTTTGAGGTGCAATCCCTTGTTATGCATTCTTCTCTATGAGAGAAGTTTGAGGTATCAACCCTTGTTATGCATTCTTCTCTGTGAGAGAAGTTTGAGGTATCAGCCCTTGTTGTGCATTCTTCTCTATGAGAGAATTTTAAAGTATCAGCCCTTGTTGTGCATTCTTCTTTGTGAGAGAAGTTTGAGGTATCATCCCTTGTTGTGCATTCTTCTTTGTGAGAGAATTTTGAGGTATTAGCCCTTGTTGTGCATTCTTCTTTGTGAGAGAAGTTTGAGGTTCTAGCCCTTATTCCACCCTCTATGAGTAAGTATGGTGGATCCACCCTCTGTGAGTAGGCATGGTGGATGTCATGTGAGAGACTCCATGACTTAGCACTTGTGTTTATACACCCTCTGGGAGTAGCCATGGTGAATGTCATAATGAGATGATGACATCACGTTGAGTGATTTCATGATGAGCACTTGTGTTAATTTGCATTTCCATTCATGGAAGAAGCCATGATGGACCCACCCTTTGGGAGTAGCCATGGTGGATGTCATTTCATGACTATATCGAGAAGGATTCCTCCCTAGCTAAGAGGGCATGTTGATTTTATTGTAGCTATGATCGGATTCCTTTAAGCTGACATAGAGAAGATAAATGTCTAAGTGAATGAGCCGACCTTGAAGGAACAATTCATATTAAATATGAAATAAAATTAATGTTTATTAATTAATGCATGAGTCATGTTCTTAAGGGATGACCCTTTGTGAAAGGGTACCACTCATGTATATATATATGAGGTGCGACCTCATTCACTCCACCTTCTAATTATTCATTGAATACAAGAGCAGTCTAAATAAATAACAAAGCAGATCGAATAATAGAAGAGTCATTAGCATACCAAGACTAGTAGGTCTTTACATAGGAATGTACTCAGGGGAGATGATAGCGAGATATCGTCTATGGTTGGGAAGGCAACAGATCTGAGTCTTTGCCTATGGTTAAACAAGCACCCAGTTAACAGTTTTGTTTGCTTATATCTTTGATCTTAAATTCAACATATTGCAATGTGCTTTGTCCTTGAGCGCACGACAGGGTTCTTGGAAATGTTAATGGCACTTGAGTTGTCACACATAATAGCAATAGGATCTAAAAATGATACCTGAATGTCCTTTAAGGTCTGTTTCATCCACAAAACCTATGAGCAACATGTGGCAGCAGCTATATACTCTACTTCAGTTATGGATAAAGAGATAGAATCTTGATTATTGTTGTGCCATGAAACCAATCTATCACCAAGGAAGAAAGCTCCACCACTGGTGCTCTTCCTATCATCTATGCAACTTGCCCAATCAACATTAGTAAAGGCTCATAAAGTGAAATCGCCTTTCTTTGAATAATCCATAAGTGAGTGTCCCTTGTAGATACTTGAAGATTCTTCTAACGGAATTTACATGTGATTGCTTAGGAGCTGCTTGAAATATCGCAACCATGCATACAACTTGAACTATATCAGGCCTTGAAGTTGTAAGATACAATAGGCTTCCAATCATGGATCTATACAAGGTCTGATCCATATTAGGTGACTCATCATCTTTGCTTATTTTGCATCCTGTCACCATGGGAATACTAACTGGTTTGTTGTCCTCCATTTGAAACTTTTTCAACTTGTCCTTTGCATACTTGGTTTGTGATATAAATATTCCTTTATCTATTTGAGAAATATGCAAACCAAGAAAATATGACAGCTCTAAAAGCATTGACATCTCAAAATCATATTGCATCTGATTAGCAAATTCTTTGCATAGAACATCTTTATTGCCTCCAAAGATGATGCCATCCACATATACCACAACTACAATCATGTGGTCTCCATCCACCTTAATGTACAAGTTGTCGTTAGCATTTCCCTTTCTGAAACCTTGTTGATAGAGGTACTTATCCAACCTGTAATACCATGCTCTAGGTGCCTGCTTTAGACCATACAAAGCTTTTCTCAATTCACATACAAAGTTCTCATCTTCGTGTAGTTGAAATCCTTCAGGTTACTCAATATAGACTTCTTCTTCAAGATTTCCATTCAAGAATGCATATTTGACATCCATTTGATATACTTTGTATCCTTTATATGCTCGGAATGCCAAAAACATCCTTATAGCTTCAAGTCTTGCAACAGGTGCAAATGTTTCTTCAAAATCTATGCCCTCTACCTGAGCATAACCCTTGCACACTAGTCTTGCCTTGTTTCTCACTACCTTGCCTTCTTCATTCATCTTATTCTTGTAGACCCATTTTATCCAAATGACATTTTTGTCTGCAGGTCTAGGGACCAATTCCCATGTTTTTCTCTTTTCTATCTGCTACAACTCCTCTTCCATAGCCTTTATCCATTTTTCTTTCTTGTTGGCCTCAAAAAATGTCCTGGGTTCCATCTCAGTCATGAGGCAAAAGTTTACTTGTTCATTATTTCTTGCAAGTCTTCTTCTAGTTTGTACACCCTCATTTTTGCTTCCTATAATCTTCTCTTTAGGGTGACTCTTTTACACATATCTATTTGGAGTCTTATTGGGTACTTCTTCTTGTTCACTTTCAGATTATTTTTCATCTTCAACATGTGGCTCTTCAATTTGATTTATTAAGCTATGTTTTCATTTATGTAGATCTTCATCCACTTTTACATGTACACTCTCAATCACTTTCTTTAGTCTTTTGTTGAAACACTTGTAGGCCTTGCTGTGAGTTGAGTATCCCAAGAAGATACCTTCATCACTTCTTGAACCAAAGCTTCCTAATCCATCTTCATCTCTTTTGATGAAGCATTTTTTGCCAAACACCTTGAAGTATTTAATTTTAGATTTCCTATCATACCATAACTCATAAGGTGTCATTCGGTTGTTCGCTATTAATTGCACTTTGTTTAGTGTATATGCAGCAGTGTGAACTGCCTCTTTCCAATAAACATCAAGCAAATTGGCTTCATTCAGCATTGTCCTTGCCATCTCTTTGACTGTTCTATTTTTTCCTCTCCACAACACTATTTTGTTGTGGTGTCCTAGGAACTGAAAATTGTCTTCTGATTCCATGCCTTTCACATTAGTCTTCAAATTCATTTGATGTGAATTCACCTCCATGGTCTGATCTTAAACACTTCAACTTGTATCCACCTTCTTTCTCAACCATCTTCCTAAAAATTTTGAATCTTTCAAAAGCTTGTGATTCATCTTGCAAGAAGGTGACCCGTGTCATTCTTGAAAAATCATCTATAAGAAGCATGAATTATCTTTCTCCATTAAGGGCTCTTCTCCTTGTAGGCCCACACAAATCAGTATGCACAAGCTCTAAAGGCCTTGTGGCAAAATATTCTTTTGTTTTGAAGCTGACCTTGGTTTGTTTTCCTCTTTGACATTCATCATAGAAAGTGCTTGTCGGTTTGATAATCTGAGGTATGTGCCTAACATACCCTCTCTCGCTCACTTTAACAAGATTATCAAAATTGATGTGACCTAGTCTTCTATTCTACAACCAAATTTCATCAACTTGTCCCATCATGCATTGAGACTCAAACAATTCTTCCAAGTTGTACACATTTCCATCTGTCCTTTTCCCTTCAGCAAAAAGTTGTCTATTTCCTTCTTTTTTGATTTGACATCATTTTGAATCAAATTTAAACTTATATCCTTTGTCACACATTTGACTCACATAAGGCAGATTGTGTTTTAGACCTTCCACATATTATACATCATGTGCTTTCAATTTTCCATCAATATTGACATACCTTTGCCTTTTATTTTGATGGATGAGTTATCTCCAAACCTCACAGAACCACCATTCCAATTTCCAAGCTTTCTAAACTTCTTCTTGTCACCAGTCATGTGGTTGGAGAAACCATTGTCTACTACCTGTAAGTTTTTCCTTTCAGCATGCAGGGCAATTTTAACAATCAAACTTGAGTCAGCCTTGTCTTTTTCCTTTTCTACCCATACTTGTGTTGACTCTTGCTTCTTCTTTACTGTCATATTCTGATTTGATTCTATCTTTGGTTCCAAAGGTGACATTCTCTTCTTTTGCTTAGTTGTTCTAATTTTATAATGCTTCGCTATATGTCCAAGGTTTTGATAATGATAACATTTGACATTTTTATTGAATGATAAACTTAAGGGACTGTCATAGGACTAAAAACTATATCTCCTACATTCATAACTTCTATGACCAATACCATTACAATGATAACAAATAATATTTGCATCTCTAAGAGCATCAAAAGGATTTCTACTTTCATAATTAGGAGGAGACCTACGCATAAGTCTACATTCTGCAATTCTATGACCATAAGTATTGCATTTATAACAATATCCATGGAACTGAGGTACATACCAATCATTGTTGAAATTATTTCTCATTGGTCTCCTTAGAGCAACATAACTCGGTCTTCTTGGCTTTTCCTCCATCATCCATCTTGGCTTTTCCTTTTGGATCAGCATACTAGTTCCTTGACTGATTCTTTGTAGCAACAACACATGTCTTCTTCTCGTTGGGCTTGCTGACTGTAAAGGTTTTTTTTATTTCACTTTCACTTGAAGAAGTGGAGTATTTCCTTGTTTGATGAATCTTTACTGTTAGAACATTGACCAGCCTCAAATCCAACACCCTTTGTGTCTTTGGAGTGATTTTGCTTGCTCAACATTTTATCCAAAGCATCAGTGCTTCCCTCATACTTAATCCTCATGTTTAGTTCATCTTTCTTCTTTTCAAGTTATTTTTTGAGACTCACAATCTCTTCCTCCAACTTTTGATACTCTTTATCCTTTCTTTCTAAATCTGACTTTGTTACTTCATATATCCTTTTTGCTTCTTCCAACTAAATCTTCAAATCAGAAATTGTTTTCTTTGATTCCTCAAGAGATTTGTTTAATAGCTCTTGTTCTTTAGCAGCAACAATCTTATACTTTTTTATATTATTTTCTTACTTTCCTAAGTTCCTCTAGTGCACTCACAAGTTCACCTCCAAGGTCTACTTCAGCTTCTATTTCCTCTTCTTCATCATCAACAATATGTTGATCACATAACTCTCCTTGTGTCATAAAGAGATTAGATTCTTCCTCACCTTCATTGTAGCAATCTTTAGAGACACATTCTTCATCAGAGGCATCATCTTCAAAAGTGTAAAGACTGCTCTTATTCTTAAAAAAAATTCTCCTTGGCTTATAAGAATCCTTCATATTTTCTTTGCCAAAAGACTTCATGTTTTTCTTTCCATCTTCATTCTTTTCTCCATAAGGACATTTAGATGCAAAATGTCCAATCTTGCCATAGTTGAAACATTTGAAAGGCAGCTTACCTTTGTACTTTCCTGAGCCTCTTTTGAGTTTCCTAACAAAGTTTGCTACAGCAGCATCAGAGTCATTTTCATCTTCATTTGTAGCTTGTTCTTTTCCTTTCTATGTGGTATTGAAGGCAGCTTCTCTCTTTGAAGGTTCAACACTTATTGTTCTCATTTCATACACTGATAAGGAGCCAAATAATTCATCCATAGAGAATTTGTTTAAGTCTTTAGCTTCCTCAATAGCTGAGACCTTTGTATCATACTTTGAGGTTAATGATCTTAGAACCTTCTTGACAGTAAATTCATCTTTGACTTATTCTCCAAGTCGTCTTACAACACTCACAATCTCATCCACTCATTGCAGATAATCAACTATCTTCTCTTCTTCTTTCATTTTTTAGATTTTCAAAATGAGCTCTTAGATTCTGCAATTTGGCTTCTTTCACTTTGGTATCTCCTTCATATACACTCTGCAACTTATCTCAAGTTTCTTTTGTTGATGTGCAATTCATGACTTTGACAAACTCTGTATCTAACAGTCCACATAAGATTAAATTCTTAGCTTTGGAATTATTCTCATATTCCCTTTCAGCATCAAGGTCAGTATGAATACCTTGAGGATAGGTAGGTTTCCATTATTCTACTCCAAAAGGCATAATTGGTGCCATCAAACCTTGGGGCTTTAGAAGATGAGGATTCATACCTAGCCATTGTGTTCACTAACCAAAATCTACCCAAGCTAGAGAATGCCTTTACTACAGGGGAACCTGGTGTAATACCCTAAAAATGGTCACCTAAACCATGGGCCCCTAATCTCGACAACATCACCAAAGTCCTAACCAAAGGCAATTAAATCAATCTTGAGCACAATTAATTAATTCTTTAATCATCAAATGTCACATGGAAAATCAATTACTCAATATTAATTAAATATTTATTTAATTAATTAAATCATTCCAAGAATATCATTTTGATCAATTATCTTATTTAATTTATTAAATATCCTAGCATATTTAATTAATTAATAAATTTATCATAAAAGAAGGAATTAATTTATTACAAAAGAGGAATTAATCACAAAGCAAGAGTTAAATTGAAAATAAAATAAAAGAATTGAATTGAAAGAGAAATCAAACTTGAGAAATTATTTCTTTTTCTAAATTGAGATTAACTTGAAATCAGAAAAACAATTAAAAGGAATTTAATTATTCTCTAAAATTGGAACTCAAAGATCTTGAGAAAAAGAAGTTCAGTTGCATTGAAAAGACTCTTTTCTTGAATAAATCAAAGAATTGTCTATTTTTATCATAAATGCATGAAATTAATTAATTCTTATTTCTAATGCAAACTCAAACTTCTTTTCTGAATGCATTTCAATTAAACTATAATTGGAATCTATCTCGAGGTTAACTAAATCTGATTTCTCAATTATTTCAATTAATCCTAAATTGTGCTTTTTCTTGATCTCTCTTGTGATTCTCTATAAATTCAGCCTTCAGCTCTCATTCAAAACACCCTGGAGATTTATTATTATACACTTTTCGCTTTGGAGTCATTGAATATATTGTGCTTTCTTTTTTAGATTATTTGCATCTTAGTTTAGCTTTTTGCATATTTTATTTATTGCTTGAATTCGTTATTGCTTGGATTATTCATCCATCATGCATCCATTTAGCTTAATATCATTCTCATATAGATTAAATCCTTTGTCTTGGTGTAGTATAGTCACTGGTATTGCTTATAAAAATCTGAGAGCAATCTTATACTCACATCTTTTAGAAGACAATTAGTCGATTTGTTATGGTTTTTATTATTCATGCTTATATCTGTCTAACCATACATGTAATAACTTAATTGAAGTGTTGTGCCTGCAGCTATCATACTTATTTCACTTTTTCACACACACACCTAGTGCTCTGATACCAATTGAAGAACACAAATGGACACTGAGAGGGGGGTGAATCAGTGTATTTTAAAACTTTAAGATCACTTTATAGATTTTAAGGATATAATGCAAACACACACACACAAGAATACGTCACATAACACCAAATGTATGAGGAAAACCCAATGTGAGAAAAACCTCGGTGAGAATAATTGTTGGAGTCTTCTACTCCAATCCAGCCTCACAAGGAATCACTGATTACAATATGTTTTAGAGCACCAATCCCTGATATTCTGAGCACCAAATCAAGGAGCACCAGCCCCTAGTTTTATGAGCACCTACACCTGCTCTGAGCACCCACTCAGAGAAAATACAATAAGATTCAGGTTTACAATGATAAAGCCAGGTTACGCGTGAATTTTATAACACTGCAGAATTCTCATATCTTGAGAGTTACTCTCTATTTCTGAGGATTGCACTCTATTAATTCTCTACAAACAGTTATTTGTTCTTCTTCTTTGTTCTATACTCTTTTGTCTTCTTTACTTAGCCTCGGATTCACCTATCTTAGACTATTCTTTGTCCTCAATCTTTTGTTGCTACAACATCCCTCACTACTCTATTTTTGCAACTGCTCTGTCTCTAACTCTCTCTGTCTATGCTATTCAGTAGTGCATTTCACTTCAGCACATAACATATCTTACACACTTCAATTCAAGAGATCTTTTTAGTTCCACAAAAAAGTATCTCTCATCTACTTACATCGAATCATATTAGATTGCTCTGCCTACTTTCAGCTCTCTTTTTCAACAAGATCTTATTATCTGTCTACAGAATGATTTCAGATTGGCTACATACATTAAATGTGTTGCATCTATCTTCAAGTCGATTAGTACATAGATTACTAAACTTAGTAATCTGAATATGCCCTTCTTAAATATGATCTGCAGTAGATTGGATTTGATCTTTTGAATCGACTGACCCTACTCTTTTTTCTTCCCTTTGGGGTTATGTTCGATTCACTTTCTGTCACTGGGTTGCTTTTTTTTAGCAAGCTTGATCTGTACTCCAAATATGATCCTACCTCTGTTGATCATCTCAAGCCCATCAAGCATATGCAACTAAGACGTTATTAATGAGATTACTTTCATCTTATTGATCTACCTAGACAGGTTTGATGATTATATGAGATCCACCGTTACTAACTACAACATATTTTATTTGTTTTGTCCACCAAAGAGCCACTTGTCCTCATATTCTTTGTCTTGTTCAGATGGTCAAGGTCGATCAAGATCCATATGGACTATCAGGTTGCACAGATCAGTCGAACTTCATGTTATGGATAAAATTTTTTGTTATGCGGTCTGCAAACATGTCCATCTCTATAGAAATCCCAAAGTCAGTTTCTCAAAGCTCCATCGGTATAGCATTAGCTATCGCTATAGGAAAAACATGCTAGATCGATCGAACAAGTTATTTTGATGCCACTGTTGGCATATGGACACTCCAATGAGACATTGTGTGTGACTGAAGGTTTTGTCATTGATGGCAACCTTGCAATCCTATGGCACCGGCAAGACATTATACCGGCAAAGCATTACTCAGGCAACCTTGCAATCCTATGGCACCGGCAAGACATTATACCAGCAAAGCATTACTCAAACAAAACAGTGCACCGGCATCAACAAAATCAATCTACACCGGCACCGGCACAGAAGATGTACACCGATACAGAAGGAAATATGTATACCGGCACAGAGGCTGACAGGATTTCTGATATGTAATATTTTGTTTATCCTTGTAAGCCGACTTGGCAAATTGTAAAATGACTCTTGTATATAAAAGAGATCATTGTAGGCATTTGTAGAATATGGATAGAATGTAATAAATAAATTATAAGGCAGACCTAATATGCGAATTGTAGGTCAAGGGTATATGTAAAGAACAGAGCAAGAACTGGTACTGAATCTAGCATTGAAGATGCTATTGTAAAGCAGTACAGAATAATGGTTTTGTGCAAATCCTCATTGTAAGTCAGTGTGACTTCTTATTGAGCAGTGAGCTCTAGGTAGTTGGCCTTCCTGCATGTGCAGGCCCCTATTGTAAGTAATATTCTCTTATTGGCTAGTAAGTGAATATTGTGGGTCACAAATCCCACTGATGTTTTTCCCACACCAGGTTTCCTCATTAAACATCTTGTGTTATGGTGTTCTTTTCATGTGGATGCTTTTGATTCTGTTATTTGCATTAATTCTTGCATACCGGTATACTGTTACTTTATATTTTGCATATTCAGTTTTAAGAAAATTTCATTACCGGTCAGATACTGATTCACCCCCCCCTCTCAGTATCTATGGGAACCCTAACAGCCACACTGTCTACCTCCCTCTATCGAAATAGGTATCCAAAAATGCATACTCCGTAGTGATAGACTTCATTGACGCAGGCTAGTCCGAACTAAAAAAATTCACGCCAAACAACCACTTATCGGGATGACCATCACTACCAGCATAGGAAAAATTGGTTAGAATGATCGAATAAGTCATTCTGATGACACACAATTAGCTCACCCTTTATTAGCATAAGCTATCCTGAACTGAAGACTTCAAGCCAAACAACCATTCATCGGAATAGTCATAACAATCGACATAGAGAAAACATGCCAACACGACAGAACAAGTTATATCAATGACATATTGTCAATCTATCATTATTAGCATATGTTATCCCAATGATCAAACTCCATGGTGTCGAATGCCATCAGAATAGATTATTCTGAAATCATAACTAAAAGGTCAACTCTTCGTTTTCCTCTATCGGCATAGCTTGGTCTATCGGTATAGGGGAAATTTGCCATTCCGCCCTTGGTAGCTATTACAATACACCTCCTCGGTCTCCTTGTAGGCATAGCTATTCCGATATGACAAAGCACAAAGGAAACTCCAACATCGATATAGTTATTATGATCTGATTATGCTGCAATATAACTTGCGTGTTATGCTGACTATAAGGAATTGAAACCATCTGCAACCTGCAACACTTGTTTCTCTGCACTCTCCAATCTGCAACCTCTCTAGCATCTACTTTGCAACACTTATTGATATCATTGATAATAATGCCAACAACCTTAACAGATGGTAGCAGGTGAGGATGATGATACAACTTTACCTCCTTGGTTGATGTCGAATGTGCCTAAAAGAAAGAAACAAGTCGCTTCTCCTAAAGACTTTGATTTCAGTTAGCTTGTTCTTGTGAAACCAAAGATGGTCAAGAAAGACAAAACTTTGTTGAGGGTAAAAGTTGATAAGAATAGGAATAAATATGTTGAGATTGCTATTACTCCTTAGGATGCTATCATTGGACAGCTCCAAGACTCAAATTATACCATTCAAAGGATTGATCTAGGTAAGCAAGCTCATGATTCTATGGCACAGGATGCTCAGTCCGCCTTGGAGGATTTATTTTCCAGGTATGATGAGGATAAGGTCAAGAAATATCAGCTTAATGCATAAATTAAGAAACTCACCTCAATTCTTATCAAAGTGACCAAGTCTTTAAAAGTTGTTAAGCCAGTGGTAACTTCTTTGGATGACCAAGTTGTTAAGAGAGTTGAGCAGGCCACGTCAAGGAGCAATGTCATAGGAGAATGGATGGATCGAATGCTTAGCCAAGGTACACAGCTCTTGAGTTCATCTTGCACCATTGTCAACAACCTTGACACTGTAAGGACAGAGGTGGATAATACCATAGGAGTTTTCTCCCAGGAACTTGAAGCACAAGAAAAGGATTTTGAAGCCTAGTTGAAGTTTGAAGATTATGATCCTGATGACCTCATCCAAAATGGTGGCATTCCTTCACGACACATGTACATCAAGCAGCGAGAAGCTTTGGAACACCAGATGAATATTCTTGAGTGCCTAGTTAAATATATGAGGAAGGCGCAAAAAGAATGTGTTGATAAGAAAATAGAGATCATTGCCAAAATCTTTGAAATCCCATGTGCTTTCCTTGATGAAAATGAAAAGGTGCTCAATGAAGATGAAATCATCTAAGAGTTTAGCTTAATCTTGACTATTGAGGTTAATAGGGAAGACTTCTCTTTGTCCTCCATTGATAAATTGCTTGACCTTAAATTAATTATGGATTTTCTTGATTCACTTCTAAAGAAAGATAAGAAGTGTTGTACTGAATTAGAAGATTCTATCACAAGGGTCAAAGTCATCACTGAAAACACCTTGGGACTTGATAGAATTCAAATGAAGAATGTTTTGCAAAAGATCAAGGAGTTCCAGAAGCGAGATTCAACTCAAGGGAATGAAACTTATTCATTTCTATGTTTTCCTAGTGGCATTTTATTATGTCTATCAACACCTTAGATGTCAATTTGTAACTATGCATGTGCACTTGTTGAGTGTACACGTCTTAAGTCAAATCGAAATCTTCTTTTGACTTAGTCATAGAACTAGTTATAATTTCCTATTTTCATGCTACACCCCTCTCCTATATATAAGAGGGTTATTATTGTAATAAGGATATTTTTTCCATCTTTGTTTATGCAACAAAACTCTGCCAAAGTAAAGAGAAAATTGAGACAGTGTTCATTTTGTAAATTTGTAATTTAATAAAGAAAGAGAAGAGCTTGGCATTCAAACTTTATTTTGAGCTCAATCTTTTATGTGGTATGAATGTTCTTATGTCATTGATATCATATGTTCTTGAATGATTAAAGCTAGTTATAGTTATTAGTGTTGAATATTGAAGAACTTTGAGTGTTTACAAGTAATCTTTGAGTTACTTTGTAAATTTGGGTATTGGGAATTAGCTGAGAAGGAATTGCTTTAAGTCTTTGAGCTTATACAAGTCATCTCTGAAAGTTGTATTTAAAGGATAGAAAGTAGAGTCTTTGTGCTATACGAACTATCTAGCTAGAGTAGAATATTTTTTAATATATTTGTGAGTCTTTGAGCTGACAATATATTTGGGTTATAGTGGTTGATAGGAATCTTAGTACATAAAAAGAATCTTTGAGTTCTTAAGTGTTCAAATTCTCGTCCCTAAGTCATTTTCAGAAAAGGGAAGTAGCGGAAGACTTTATTCTTTCACGAACACTTTACTTTCCAAGTTAGTCAAGTATAAAATTTCTGCAAGTTTTCAAAGTTATTTAAGTTAAGGGAAAGTCTATTCTTAAAAAAGAATTGGATATAATTGGTTTTGAAAGAAGAGAACCAAGTTGTTATTGTACCTTGGATTAGTGTAAAGTTAGCAAGTAGGAAAAATAGAAAATAGTTGCAGTAGCAAGGGGGAGCCTTCCCTTATAATTAGGAGGAATTATAGCTTGCCTTCTGAGAGATAACATTATGTGTGTTGTCATGAAATGCGCATTTTGTGAACCTTCATCAGCTTAGAAAATTTTCACCCAACATAAGATAAAATGAACCTCTTTATTGATGGTAATCTAGATATTATAAAATATTCTTTACTATTTGTATAATTTATAATTGAATTTGATGTGTGCATGTTCTAAAACTTAGTATAACTTGGTCTATAGAAAATATACTAACATTTCAATATTGATAATAGATATTCATTCTCTACTAGAAGAAATATACATTTACAATTTATAATTTAATTTGATGTGTGCATCTTCTAAAACTTAATATAGCTTAATCAATAGAAAATATGTTGTTAGAAATCTTAGCATATTTCCCTTCAAATTTGATACTATCTTTATTGTAGATGACATTTTGTATAGTCATCTAAATGTTTGATTGTGTTTTTCATGCATATGTTAGAATTATATGTTTAAACCTATTGTAATGTTTTATCTATACTATTTTCACTTATAATATGTTAATGGTGATTATATCATATATATCATACCATTATTTGTTTATCAAAGATTAATTAGTTTTGAAGATTTTGATACCTGGATAGTATTAGTGATAAATGATACATTGAGTTTTTTTAAATATGTATGAAAGGGAATGTTATCTTGGAATGTACAATTTTAAAAATAGATTTTTTAGTAATCTTAGTTATTTTTTTATTTAAGCTCTTTTTAATTTTTTAATAGTAAATCTAATGATTTTTTCTTAGGTTTTAGAAATAGATTTTTTAGTAATCTTTTTTTTTTTTTTTAACTTTTCTTAATTTTTAATAATAAATATAATTATTATTTCTTATCTATTAAAAACATTTCTAAATTTGATATCTCTCATAATATTTTACATAGATTTTCTTAAAATATAAGTATGCTAGTTTTAGTTTCTTTATCATTTCCAATTGATTGGTGATTTAATCAAGTTTGATAAATGTTAAATAATTATGTATATTATTTTAATGAACATTGATTAACATTAGGAAAATATTGATTTCCCCTACAAAAGGATACTACGTTAATTGGTTAAATTAATTGAGTGTTGTAACGGTAAATAGACTAGATTTACATGAAATGTCAAAATTACACCATAATTTAGCCCACACAACACAATATGAACTCACTAAAAAAAATATCCTTTGCTAGAATTTTATTGTCACATCCTAATATATAATCTGCATTATATTTCTATCTCTAATTGAATTGTCACGACATATTTATAAGTCAACAACAAAAGATCACATCAACAAATTATCATTACAAAATAATTGAACACATTTTATCTCTCTCTTTCTTTTCATACAAATCAAGAAGACTTTAAGAACACTACAATCCAACCAACATATCAAATAGTGGTCGAAGGGAAATATGTCAACTTATGTGAACGCTTGTAGGAGTAGGTATTGGAAAATGTATAATACACAATGAAAACACATAAGCGATTATAGATGGAACTTTAATCATTTTATTATTGTTTTTATTTTATGAATTTAAAGTATTGGCATTTGCTAGAAATTTTTGGTAAAAGAACATGTTAATATAACCCAAATCAATGATCATATGTAACACTTGAAAGATACCACCACTTACACCATAATATGCTAAGGGTTCATCAAATCCTTTCAGCAAAAAATGCAAGGTTGGAAAGAATACATATTACATGGTCCAAAAATATGCAAATGAGATAGCTTTCCTTATGGATAAAGGCTACACCTTGATGGAGGCAATCAAGCCTAGGGTTTCATGGATCTTGTAGCTCTCATACGAGGTTATTGATGAATTGATAGATCATTATGTTATAACATTACTCAATCTAAAAAAGGATCCCAATGTAGAAAATAAACAAAGAAAAAATATATCAAAAATGGGTATTCCAAAATCCTCACCAATAGAAGATGGCACATTTGCACTATCAATCTAAACATGAGAAAGATTATGGGATTACCAGCATTCCAAATAAGAGACCAACAAAAGCAATATGATAAACAAAAGCCAATCCAAGCATCAAATGTAAAATTTGAAAAAAAGAGACACAAGGATAACATGAGCATAAAAGAAAAGAGATACAAAGAAAAAAATATAAAAGATGAAAAATACACACTACCCAAATTTCAACCACCAAAATTACAAGAGATAGAAAGAAAATATGTTATAAATGTTGACCTCCTAACCAATATACTATAAAAGAAAAGAATATTTCAATTTATATTTCAATAAATAACATAGATTTATATTCAAGTGAACTAAGAAAATTAAACAACAATTGAAAAAACACTATTCAAATTTATTGCGGCCTCCTCCACTACCTTGAATAGAATACTCACCGATTGACAATAATTCGTGAGGAATCTGCCCTGTTCACACTGTTGGAATTAGATATAATTTTCTGCTTCTCTGACCACAGCTTTAGCTGCTATGTGTATAGATATCTTCCCCTGTTTTCCGTGAGAAAAATACATCCATTAAAATTTCAATACTCTTTCTAAGGTGCCGAAAAAATGGGTGATCCTGTCAGCTCTGGAATGATTGGTTACGGCATTCAATTGCTTGGAAATCAGATTCTTCGTCATATCCATGTTGCCATCCGGTGCAAAAAAGAGCTGGATGAGCTCAAGCTGCTGCTTCTGAAAATTAAAACAATAAATGTGGAATTGCAGGAGTATCAAAAGGCTTTGAGTACATCGCCAAATCACCATCCTTTGCCCCCCACGATCAAAACATGGTTGAACGACTTGAATGCTCTTCTGGAGGAAGCATCTGATTTGGCTCTGTACTGCACTGTACTCTCATCTCTTTTCTCGTTACACAATGAGCAGAAAGATCAGGCAAATCACTGCAAATGTGGGCAAGCATTTAGCCTCTACGCCTATCGTAGCTTTGTTACAACAACTGGTCAATCAGCAAGTGCTTCAACAGATTAATGAGAGGGTGAATTCTCTTAATCTGCCTACTCGATCCACATCTGGAGATCTCTTTCCATCCACTTCTTCACCCACTTCCAACAACAAGTATATTGAGGGGGCACTCATTGTCGGACAACATTCTGCATCGAACACAATTGAGGAATTCATTCATTCACAGCAGCACAGAAAATTGTCTCGTTTCGGCCTAGTTGGGAAGGGCGGGGCCGGTAAAACTCTGCTACTCAAACGAGTCTTCAACAGTAACCAGGTACAGACTCTCTTTTGCAATGGCTTCAAGCTTTGGCTTACTGTTTCACAAAATCCATCTTTCAATGCTCTCAGACGCGATCTTGTGAAACAAATTGCTCTTAAAGTAAATGAAAGATTGGAGAGTAGAGAGGAAGACCATGTCAAAACTTGGTTGAATCAAAACATCAAGTTTGCCCTGTGTTTAGATGATGTTTGGGAAATAAGTGCAAGTGCAACCTCGTTATTAGAGGAGCTGTGTGTGCCTCTCTTTCCACACCACAATTCCAACATCATCATGGCCACTTCAAGAGGTACTAGTTGTTAAATTTTCTGAATAGCAGAATACAAATCTAGCTGGAAAAAGAAGACAAACTTGCAGAAAAATGAAGAAGAAAAAAAACAGAACAGCTGAAAATGAAATTCTATTTTCATCATACTGATTACATTATGTCAAAGCGAACAACTGAAAATGAAATTCTATTTTCATTATACTGATTACATTATGCCAAAGCATGATTTTATACAAATCATGAACCAATGCATGAACCTTGATCATGCAGAAATCGTTGGAATGAATGGAAGAGGCAAACTGAGTTTAACTTGTTGTTTACACGATTTGCTTAGTTAGGCTTATGCAATATCATGCAATTATAGGTGATACCCATAAATCACGGAGATGATGGCAAGAAACTGGAGTTGCCACCGCTGGAATTACAACCGCTGCATGATTTACACCGCTAACACCCGACCCCCCAGCCCCCTCCCTCCCTCCCTCCCTCCCTCCCTTAAGTCTAACTAAGGAGAGATATGGGTCTTGGCCACAAAGCCTGATTAAGAACCCCATTACAAAGAAGAAAGGAGAAAACCCAATTGAGAGAAACTCCTAACCATTTATTCAAACTAAAGAAGAAAGTTGCAATTATCGATGAAGAAGAAGACCTACAAATGAATCCACATTGCAACAGGATTGTATCAAAATCATAGAAACCACTGCATGAGTACCTCTGGAATACTTTGAAAATGCAGTTGTACATATTCTGCATTGCTCAAATGGATGAACAGACAGGTACACGGTCTCTGATTACAGAAACTGATCATCTGAAGACAGGAAGATATGAATCTACAGAAATATGCTCCAAACTGAGGAACTACAAGATGACTTACGGTTGGGATGATGTCATTGTATATCCATTGCTCAATAATGTCCCACTAGAAAGAAACTCTGAAAGCACTAGAGGATGCGACTCTGGAATCTCATGTAGTCAGGAACCCTGCTAGAAAGAATCTCTAGGAGCAAACAAAGTTGCAACATTGGAATCTCATGTAGACAGGAATTAAGAACAAAACAATACTTTTGGCTGTCAATTGGAGGAAGAGTGCATAGCAACTATAATCTTCTATTTTTATTTAGGAAACTTATTGAAAGAAACCTATACTAAATGCATTAAGCAAAACCCCCATATAAACTTTCTAAAAGTTTTTTTTTTTGTTTTACAAAGCCCTGAATTTTTCAGATCTTTGTCATGCAGTGCTTGCAAAGCACGTACAAGTTTTAGGGAAAGAATATGCATGCATCTAGAAACAGAGGTCTACGTCAACTTCCATTCTTCAGAAATCTGCTTGCAAATAATTTGTCCTTCCTCCTAGCTCCTAGGCTCTGATACCATGTTAAATTTTCTGCATAGCAGAATACAGATCTAGCTGGAAAAAGAAGACAAACTTGCAAAAAAATGAAGAAGAAAAAAAACAGAACAACTGAGAATGAAATTATATTTTCATTATACTGATTTCATTATGCCAAAGCATGATTTTATACAAATCATGAACCAATGCATGAACCATGATCATGCAAAAATCGTTGGAATGAACGGAAGAGGCAAACTAAGTTTAACTTGTTGTTTACATGGTTCGCTTAGTTAGGCTTATGCAATATATGCAAATATAGTTGATACCCATAAATCACGGAGATGACGGCAAGAAACTGGAGTTACCACTGCTAGAATTACTACCGCTGCATGATTTACACCGCTAACACTAGTGTGCTCTCAAAGTTGGGTGTTCCACTTTCTTCACTCATCCAAATGCAAGATTCAAGTGAGGATGAGAGTTGGACTTTGTTTTCCCTCCATGCTTTTCCACAGACCAATGGAATGTTGCCAAAAAGTATTGACCAAAAACTAGCGAGGAGTGTCTGCAAGGAATGCGGGGGGTTTCCATTAGACATGGATCGCGCATGCAGATGAATGGGAATTCGCGCTCCAGAGGTTGCACAACAATGTTTAAAGGATCTGATATTACACAGCTCTCATCTAGCCTTTCCTAAAAAATTTGGATGTTAGTTTCGGTGAACATCTGCAGTGCACGCCTTATGGGATCTCACACCTTACATCTCTGGAGTACCTCGATGCATATGGTTCTTCAAATATAGGGTGGAATAAGTGCGAAAAAAATTGACTTTCAATTAGTGATTTGGGCACCCTAAACCAACTCAAAAGGGCTTCAAAATAACGGTGAAGTACAATAAGGAATGTTGGGAAACATGAAGCAGATGGAGTATCTTACATGTATCGAAAGGCTACCCCATGGCATCACTGCCATGTCAAAACTTAGGAAACTCCTCCTAGTACTTGAAATCTATGTTACCCCATGGCATCACTGCCATGTCAAAACTTAGGAAACTCCTCCTAGTACTTGAAATCTATGTTACCAGAAATGAGAAATGAAAATCGAAATCAAAACGACAACAAGATGAGAAACGGAATATTTAAAGGTTGCGTATACGAAACGTGTGTATATATATGTGTGTGTGTTAAAGTTTTTAAAATACAAAACATAATAAAAAATGATTAAGAATATTATAGAATTTCAGTGAAAAAATCAAAATACACTAATCATAATGTTTGCAATTATGATAATTTTAGGGAAAAAATTTCTACCAAAATTTAAAATCTAATGGACAGTTTCTCAATTAGAAATTTACTTCATAATTTATAATCTTAAATTTAGAAAAAACTAAAAAAATAACTTCCAAAAGTGATAATATAGAAATACCAACTGGAATAAATATTTAGAAAAATCTAAAAAATCAAACTCCTTACACGGACTGCGCAGAACTTGGTGAATATTTTTAAAAAAATTAAAAATCAATGCAAAAACTTTGGGCACCGCTCAGAAACCCGTTTCTGCATCGTTGAAACCCGCTGCATTCGTTGAAACGGGAAACGACAGGCTGTCATCCCGTTTCTGGCAACAGAGCTTGAAATAGAAAATTTATTTTGTGAATTTCAACATCTGAGCTACATTAGGTTGTTCCAATGTAAGATGTTAAAATAGCTACCTACCTTGCACAAACTCGCAAGTCTAAAGCAGTTGATCATCATTAAATGCCCCAGCATAGAGAAGTTCCCCGAGGAATTTGGCAAGGCGGGAGGATTTCCTAAGCTTGATTTATTTTCAATGGTGGAGTTAGAGAAGATAGAGTAGCCGATAGTGGAAGAAGGAGCACTGCCTTTACTTAAAACATTGACAATAATGAAGTGTGAGGCATTGCAAAGGTTACCACAATGTTATTGGAATTTGAAGAGTGTAGAAAAGGTAAGAGTGTATGGTTGTTCAAAGCTTCAACTTGTCATGGTAGAGGAGGAAGATTTTATCAAGACAAAGATCAAGGTGCAAACAATAACATTATCTACCACCGAAGTATAAGTATTAGAGGGGCGCTTAATATAAGTATTAGAGGAGTGCTTCAATGATATGCTTCACAGAGAGGAATGTTTTTATTAAGGTGAATTTTGGGTATGAGGTTAAACTATTTTATTTGTTTTGAGTTATATTATCCAAAATAATGGTCAATTAGACCACAAAAATGAAAATTTATATAGTATGTTTAATAATATGGGTTGTATAATATTTTGGAATAATACATGAAATATTATGAGATAGAACTTTGATACATGTTATACATTTATTAGATTGTAATTCGTTTATTTTAATTAAACTAATTTCTATTTGTAAAATTATTCACAAAATTATTTTTATATTATTTTGGTTATTTTTAAGTATTACTTAGATTAGTAGTCATAAATATTTTTTATCCAATAAAATAGGACAGCAATTTATAGTTTCTTGGTTCAGATGAGGTGTAAAATTGCTTATTGAGTGTTTAGTTATTATAGTTTAATAGTCAAAGATAAAATTTTATTTAATAAATCAAGACAAGTATTTCTAATTTCTTAGTGTGGATGAAATGAAGAATTGTTTTTGATTATTTGGCTATTAAAGCATGTGATGTTTTAGTAGAATGCACTATGTTAGTGAAGACTACTCTAGTCCTTTAGGTCCCTTGCCAACCTCAACTATACCACATCACTCATCTTTGTCTATAGACTATCATGCAATGTAACCTCTATTATCTACAACAATATCATATATTCTCATAAACATAGGCTTTAACTACCAAGACTAAATGAACACAACAAATTATAAATAAATAAAAGTATCCACTTGAAACATGCAATACTCTTTTATTTATATTAGAAGAAGGAATCCCTTCAACTCCCTCTTGTTCCCACATTTTACAATCATGTGTGCCTTTTTTATATACTTAAAGGTCTCCCATGGGAAAATTTCTAGCTTGATTCTTAACACTAGAAATTGAGTGCAGTTAAATATTTTTTCTAGTCACACAAAGTCTAAGCATTTTTAGGCAACCATTAAAACTAGTAGAAATAAGTTCCTAAAAATGTTCAAAATACATAGTAATGCGAGAAGGAATATTTGTGTAGCTCCCTAATTCAATAGAAAACTAGTTTGCATTAAAAAAATTCATTGCATTGGTCTAAAATTTATCACTTGTGTCTAGGATCCTACTATGTACCAAGCATCTATGTCAAGGTTTAGGTTAGATAGAAAAACCATCATTTTCACCTAAAAAACCTAGTCATGGCATGTCCTCACATAAGGTCAAATACCCTACATTTTTTTCATATTTTCCTCCTCTTCTTCTTGGCTCTTGTTGGATAAAAACTCATCCTCCTTGGCCAATTTATTCTCTATTCTTTTTCCTATCTTGATGTGGGCTTAGATCCATTTCTAATGATCATCCTCTACTATCTTATATGCACTTGCACATAAACTATTAAATGAAAGACTTGTATCTCGGTTCCCTCTGATCAGTGCATACCATGCTCTTATACAACCATCTCTAGTAGGAAACCTCATGTCCAGACTTGAAAAGTTGATCAACCATACTCCTCGCACTAAGATTTGAGTCATCCACAAAATATCTTTAGTAGGCATCTAAAGTCTTTTGTGCCCTACCTATGGCATCATCTCGCTCAACCTAAAGTTGATCTCTCTTGACAATAAGAGAATCCTACTCCAGTATCTAATCCTCTTGCTCCTCCATGAATAAATCCCTATCAACTGCTCTATCGACCTCCAAATGTGCTATATATGCCTTATGATCTATAATAAGTTGTGCCTATGTCCAAACCTATACCCTCAATGCACCTAGATTGGGTATTTATGCCACATCATTCCCTACATCCACATACTGCATTTGATCATCTCCTACATCCACATCATGTATATCATCCCCCTCATCCTCCCCGTCATCATCCTCCTCCTCATTGTCATCCTCATCATCGGAGCTAGAGCTATCAAAGTCACTACTATTAGACTTATTTCTATCCTCATAATCAACCTTGTGTATGTCTAGGGTATCTCCTTCACAAGCTATGACATCTCATGCATCACCAGTGGCTCCTCCATCCCCACCATATTAACCATCCCCGTCTCCATCATCTCCCCTCCTCCCCTACCTCTCCCTTGGCATCTTCATTTGGCCTAGCCTTTGGCTTGGCCTCAACCCTATCCCCTACCTTGATTGTTACCTCTAGATCTGCCCTCTATCTACAACCCATAGCAATAGAGATAGAATTATATGGATCGAGAAGAAAGGTAGGCCTATGAATAACCCATGCATCATAGTGAGTCGTACTCTTGACATCCACCATATCTGATAACCAGTCCCATTGCACTGTTCAAAGAATCTCAAACTCTGCATAAACCACCTAAAGACTAATACAAGGCCCCTAGTCACTAACCTCCTGAGTTGTCCATGCAAAATAAGTTGTACTAATTGGATCATTCTATTAGATGCCAAACTATCTCAATACCTTGTGAGACAAGTGAACATCGATAATCCTCAGAAAGTGCACCATTTTCCCTATCAAGTATCTCTATTGATGACAGTAGGGAAGATATTTTGCTTCATTGTCCCACCCAGAACAATCCCTATATGGTCTCCATACAAAATATTGTAAGATGTCCAGCTCATGCCTCCAATACAAAGTATGGCTCACTTGTTGCTCTGTCATTACTCCTACATAGATGTATACATAAGAAATACCTATCTCAAGATGTCTCTAAAAAATAGTCCTACAAACCATTATATGCTCTCAAGCCCAAATCTAGAGAAGATTAATCCCACAATGAGAGACTAGGCACCTAGATATGCAATAGTGTATAACTAATAGTAAAGCATACCCAAGATACATGGCCCCCACGTGTATGCCCAAATGTCATGGATCATCCCCTCAAGAACCTATCCCCATATTATGAGAAATTCATGTCCCTGCCTGTTTAGAGCCAGTATGCCCGCAATGAAAACACTAAGCATGATAGTATATTGATCATATAGGGATGTCATAATCTCCCACTAAATCGCCTAGTAGTCATCAAAGCCTAACTCAATTGGGTCACACTAATATAATCTACAAAGAGTTGCAATCACTAGTCATGGCTTGTAAATTACTTTGTCCATGAATAAGGATTTGAAGAATGTGTCACATATCCTCGAGTGCTATCAATGCCTCCATAGTTAGTAGGTGGAATAAGAATGTCTCTGAGTGCCACCTCTCAGTGAGTGTAGTAATCAATCTACAATTTTCCCTATCTTGGACATGCAACACACGTGATATGGTCCAAGAAATTGTAAGTATCCTCACTCGATCTCATCCAGGTGATGTCACAAATAAAGGCATGTAGGCCTACCCTCGTCTGTACCTCATATTTCCAAGACCCTCTGCATCCAGAGTAAACACCATGTCATCCTAGGCATCTATGTGATCGATCGATAACTTATTCACCATCAAGTGTCATCGATTAAACCATAAAAATGCATATGCATTACATTTAAATGAAGATGTGGTGCTTTATTATCAAAAGCATTGCAAACTAGTCAAATGCACTAATCCAAATTCAAATGCATTAAATCATAGTCAAAAATACTATATCAGTCAAATGTGTGACTATGGTTGCAAATGCAACACACTTACATCAAGTGTGATAAACTTATCAAATGTGAAATAAGAATTGTAATGTGTTAAATGAATCGAGAATGCATGAAATACGCACTCGTATGTCGTACAGTTAAATGTTGGACACCCTACAACCTATCAAACACCTAACAATAAATGCGCATTAATGACTAGGAAGTGTTGACCACTTATCGCACAGCCAGACCTAGCTAGCTTGCCAAAAGTTAGGACTCGCTTTGCATGATGTAGCTCTCTCCTGATGCCCACCATAGCTCCACAAAAATGATCAAACTAATTCTCTCCAAGCTCTCCAAATATCCAAGGCTCAAAATGCACAAGTGATCCCAAATGAGCCTCCAATCTCTTATTTATAACAAAAATTCCCACCTAATTAGGGTTTTCTACCCTACTAGTTGTAGTCTTTTTTACCCAAAAACTCTTATATGTTGATCATATGAGCCCCATTTTTTCCCGCAAATTATATCTTCGGAATCCTAGTCACATTATTGTCAAATTAGCCTTTAAACCAAAAAAAAATTGACCAATTTCCCGAGCGGGTACCATATAACCCTATCGCCACTCGAGCATAGTGGGGCATATTTTTCCTGATTTTTATTTGAAACAACTCCTAAAAAATGCAATGTCTCAAAGAGGGGCAAAATGTAGACACCTAAAATTGTCTCGTGCCTGCAAATACCAATTTTACTAATTATTCTCCTTTGCTAATTTAATAATTTTGATTATTTTAATAATATAACTATATTCTTCCAAATAAATATTCTCCAACCACCTTGTCTCATCAAATCCCAGTCGATGATCGTCTCTATTCTCAAACCAATCTCAACCATCAAATCGAATTCTCAAAACCTATAAAATCAACATCAATCCTTAATATTCATAACCACAATCATTGAATTCTTACACTTATGCTTTGCAATTATTTATGCAACTCTAAGAGCCATCATCAAAATAGCAAAAGCAAGAAGGAGAAAAACAATGGAGGCTAGATGCATGGAATTGGCATTGAATTGATTATTGTCATTGAATTGTCATTGAATTGTCAATTGAATTGTCAATTTCTTTATGCATTCCTTTATTGATTTACAATTGAGAAATTTATGATATAATTAGGTTTTAGTGGCTGCCTAATTAATCTATTACATTATGTTTTCCCTCAAATTCTCAGTGCATACAATACTAATTTGGTATTGTTTGAATACACAAAATAACCCAATATATGATAGGTGATAAAGTGGAATCATAAGACATATTAATCCCTAAGCATAAAATTCCAAGGACTACTAAACTAAATTATATAATGCTAGTAGACTAATATTGTAGATGGAATGATTAGCTAAATAAGAATCTAACCAATAATGATCACATAAGAAAAAATCATTGTACTATTACAGTTGATGAATATTAGCACACTTATCTTGATAATATATTATAGTTGATCAATATTTTAATAGACCCAATTATGATCTCGCTAAGCATTAAGGGAGATCTTTAATTGATCTACAATTCTATTACTAACACACTTAATCACAAAAATACCGTAGTGAAATAATCACAACAAAATGATTCTCGAGGTTCTTAGATCTTTCTATAGGTAATACCTTATCTAAAAGCATTACTCAACTATTCTCTAAGGATGTTAATCAAAATTCTATTATATAAAATTAACTATATAGACAGAATGGTTCTCTATAGCATGACTAAGACATTCATACTCAAATGATTGCAGTCATGGTTTCAGGAAAACTAGTAATTGCATAAAATATATGAAAAGGAGGAACAACTCAGCTCAAAAAATTTAGCAATACAAATCGATCGTAAGGAGAAGTGATTGCATGGCATAACCCACATGTATTTGCTGGTAAATATTTTTCTAGTTTGTGTCATAATCAGAACTTAGGAAAGTGTACATGGACATAAAGAAAGGTATAAAAGTTGCATGCAAATAATATTATGAAGGTGAATATAACTGCAAAGTGTGGTATAATTGACAAGCCTTGTGAGCTATATTTTTCATAAAATATATATGAAGAATATCCTCAAAACAAAATGATTGTAAGATAAAAACCATATCTTTAAATCTAACATAACATGGGAAGGAGGACTATTGCAAGTATGAAATGCTAGGAGAAAAATGCAAAACAAAATGATCTAGGTACTGGTAGTGATTTGGAGATCTATTTCTCTACTCACCATATTTATTGAAAGGACAAATCCTTCCTCGTTATTTATCTCTACCCAATAGCACGAATGGCATTACAAAAGAACCAAAAACAACATTAATAAGATATCCAAAATCTAACCTCTACCTGTGATCCGAATTATTTTGGTAATTGAGGGGACAATACCAAAAGAAGAATTGGTGATATTGTAAACACATAATAAACCATCTGAAAGCTTCATTTCATTCAATATATATGTAAAATCCATACAATTTTGGGAAAACTCATGAAAGAGTTGTATACCCTTGAATCTATCCAATTTGGGCAAACTCGTGGTGAAGTATGCCCAAGTCCATACAAGTTAGGCAAACTCGTGAAGGAGTTGTATGCATGTGGACTCCATGAGAGCTGAATTGGAAAACTTGACAAACGAGATGTATGTGACAGCTTGACAAACTCATCCTAAGAGTTGTAAGCCTGTAACTCTATGTATTGAATTTTAATTGACCTAATTTATAAGCTTTCAAAGAAGTTGAAAGGTCACTGCATTTATGTCCTCGTTGGAAGTCGAAGAGACAATGCAATTTTGAAAAGATATTACATTTGCATGAGGACAAAAATTGACTTAAGATTAAAATATTTCATTTAGTTGAACACCTTGATTTATTTCTAATCATTCCTCCCTTCTTGAAAGGCAATGGGCCCCATTGCCCAATTATCTTCCAAAATAAAATAATGAGATGGCTAAAATTGATTAAACTTTGTTGGCCTACCCTAGGAAAATTTGTATTCATGGCAGTCTTGTGGCTAAAAATCCTTTTGGAAACGAGCACGGGCATCGCAACCACCAAATTTCTTGGGCTCACAGCGGCGGGGGTCCTTGATCTCCTTCTTGTCCTACTCTAGATTCATAGTGTGGGAGCTCTGGCTCCACCAATTTTATAGGACACCCATTAATCTTTATCAACCCTCGCCCACGCTTGCAGTGTGTCACTACCACCGTCATCTTCTTTCAACCAAAGAATTGCACCGATTCCACTACGGTCATTATTAGATCAATCTCTCTCTTTGCAATGGGTCAAAGGTTTGGTCCCCTCCACCATCTATTTATCACCTCTTGGATGATAATAGGATGATCCATTCCCTCACCTTCTCTCGAGCCATTACTAAGAAGAGGGGACTGTGATAAGAAACTAAGGTAGAAATGTTTGGAATCTATTATGAAGAGCTTTTCCAACTATCATGAAGAGCTTCTTCTTCCCTTTATTTTAGTGTTGACGCTTCAAATTTCATAAGGAAGTTATCCTTGAGTTGTTATGGCCCTGCCGCTTCTCCCTTCACTCGAACGTCGTGACCACCTCCATCGACTATCTCCACATACAATTCATTTTCATTCTAGAGACCGGTTATGATTTTAGAGGAGGAAGTAGATGACTTACATCACCTTAATCACAACTTCATTGAAGGAAAAAACTTTCTTGTAGATGCACCTGAAATGATCGAATCTGGTTCTAATACCACTGATATGAATTATTTTGGTAATTCAGGGGACAATACCAAAAGAAGAATTGGTGGTATTGTAAACACATAATAAACCATCTGAAAGCTTCATTTCATTAAATATATGTAAAATCCTTACAATTTTGGGCAAACTTGTGAAAGAGTTGTATGCCCTTGAATCTATCCAATTCGGGCAAACTCGTGGTGAAGTTGTATACCCGAGTCCATACAAGTTAGGCAAACTCATGAAGGAGTTGTATGCCTGTGGACTTCGTGAGAGCTGAATCGACAAACTCGATAGGCGAGATGTATGTGACAGCTTGACAAACTCATCCTAAGAGTTGTGTGCATGTAACTCTATCTATTGAATTCAAAGAGCTAATTTATAAGCTTTCAAAGAAGTTTAAAGGTCACTGCATTTATGTCCTCGTTGGAAGTCGAAGAGAAAATTCAATTTTGAAAATTTATTACATTTGCATGAGGACGAAAATTGACTGAAGATTAAAATATTTCATTTAGTTGAACACCTTGATTTATTTCTGATGAAGCTGACATTTACATTTGAATGTAGAGTGTCCTCCCTCTATTATGGTCCATCCTTTGTCATTTATTTGTTATCTCTTATCTCCACAAATGTACTTTTCTCTCACCATTGAGTTTGTATTTATCCTACTACTACTACCCTTCATCATGGTTTTTATTTCACTCTAATGCAAAATGCGCCCATTGAACCACAATCTACAGGAGTTTTGCATGAAATATTTGAAAGAGAAAACGAAAAACATGCAAAATGTAATAACACAAGATATTGAAAATGCAAAAAGTGGCCCTTAAAAAAATTTCCTTGTTTCTACTTTCTCAAAGCTATTTCTACCCTTTTACCTTCCTAAAAAAAATGTCAAAAACATGTTCATCAACCCTTATATATGCATTTTACCAATATTTTCAATTTTAAACTCCTAGTCTATCATTGTGTGGGAAATTAAAGTTTAGTTATTTACCAATATTTTCAATGTCAAACTCCTAGTCTATCATTGTGTGGGAAATTAAAGTTTAGTTAATGTTTAGAAAATTCCCTCCTTTATAATTTGAAGTCTTACAAGATATGTTTTTATATTAAATTTCATTTGCCCTTTCTCTTGCAAATGGATAAAATTATAATTAAAGCATTTTCATTTTCATAATAAAATATAAAATATATGAATTTTTTTCAGCTTCTAATATAGCATTTTATATATATTAAATAGATGAATTTTTTTCAGCTTCTAATATAACATTTTATATAGATTAAATAGATGCTTTTAATAAAAATAATGTAAGTATATATTATTTAAAATATTAAAATATTTAAACATTTAATTTATTGATTTTCAACTTTCATAAATAAATAAAAGAAATTTTTTGAGTTAGCTCTGCGAATTTTTGGTTTCGGCAAATTTTGTTCATAAGCGATTCTGGCTTTCAGCGAATGCTTTGAACTCACATATCATGCAGCTCACTATCTTCTCCCCCCCTAAATGCAAGCAGCCCTCAAGTGAAGATGACAAAATTTGCCAGGTGGTGGAAAGCAAAAAATCCAGAGGAAATAGGTTTGCCCACCATAACCTAGCAAACCCTAGATCGATATCCTCAACAATAGTGCCCTACTCTACTCCGTCCTCCTGGCCGCTGCTTGAGGGTACCAAATATGCATGTTTTCCCCCCTCCTTTCCTCCTCTGGCAAGGCATCCCAATAAAATAGTAGGGCAAGCCAAAGAATTCAGAAAGGTGCTAAAATCTCAATGGCTCAAGGCAAATCCAACCTCAAAAGCTTCCTCATGGAAAATTCATAATAAAATTTCATCCATTCCTCATTCCACACAATGCAAAGTCAAAGCAGGCCTTCCTCCTCCAAACCCTAGAGGCCGAAATCACACGATCAAGGTGGTTTGAGTCGCCCTAGAGAAGAATGTCATCTTTCATCAGAACAACAACTTCATTGCTAAATGGAGAGTGCCCTTTTATAACTTCGATGAAGTCAAAGATTGGTCGGAATCCAAATTACACAAACTAGTAATTATCTTCAATTTGGGCTCTCAATGTATATTAATCTCATGCATTAATTCTAGGGTTAAGAAGGATCTGCTCAGAAGTAAAGAAAAATTGCTTAATGGTTGCATATTTTACTGCATAGATTGGATTCCCAATTTTAATCCTAAAACCTTTTCCTTTGAGAGTTTCATATATTGGGTCAACATTGGCCCTCTTCTAGCGGAATTTCATACACCTAAATTAATAGCATCATTAGCAGAAGGATTAGGAAAATTCTTGGCCTTTACAAGCTCTCAGGATAACAACTATGAGAAAGATATAGAGATATTAATCGACCTTAAGTCCACTAAACATAAATTGAGCCATGTTGATATAATTTCATCAAAAGGGAAGTGGGAGATCTTTCCTTCATTTTATGATGACATCATTGACACCTCAAAATTGTTTGTTTGCCACAAGAGTAATGCTATCAGAGAAATAAAAGTTAACCCTAACTTTTTTATTGGCAAAACGCATCTTGACAATAGCCAGCTTCCCCTAGATCCCGAGCCTCAACCCATGCCTCCTAGGAATATTTCTTCAGAAGGCTTGCCCTCACCTAATAAATCCAGGGTGGACCTGTCCGCTTCTGGCATGTTACCTCACCCCTCAACTATGGCTCCTATGAAAGACAACATCATTAATTTCACTTCATTTGATACAAAAGAGCATAACCCTCCTCTTAGGAATATCATATCAGGCCCATCTCGCATCCCCATGGTCAGTCAGGTCTTGAGACCCTCTTCACCTACTATGCATCTATCCTCCAATGTAGTTCAGGTTAATAGAAATCTGGACAAGGACTCTATCTCTTTGAATAGAGAGGCATTAAGCGATCTACTTGATTTTACCAACTCCTTGAAAGCAGACATTGCTGAGCAACTAGAGATTGTGGAGTGTAGTTTGTCTGATGAAGATGCTCATAGAGATTTTGATCATGCCCTAGAAAAGGAAGGCTTAGAAGATTTCACTTATAATAAGGATCGGCTATACCTAGTGTTTAATTCATCTCCCCCCCTCCTTCCCCTCGGTTATATTCCAATATAGAGATTCATGGAGAGGCTCCCTCTGGTCTTAGTGAAGGGAAAACTATGGAGGATGGCCCGTTAGGTCTAGGCCTCAACATGGTGGGTAGAAACAAATCTGATTGCGGATCCTCTCAGAAGAAGAGAGGGAGAAGATCGAATTCAGAGTTAAGACTTTTGGATGGGAAAGCTTTGGACCAAACCAAGCTTACAGACATTTTCAATGTAGGGAGGGGGAAGTTCCCTCCCACATTGTCATGAAGTTGTTATCTTGGAATGTTAGGGGTATAAATGCCCCTAACAAGCAGTGCATCCTCAAGCGTTGTATATTCAAAGTAAAAGCTGAAATCACTATTTTTCAGGAAACCAAGCTTGACTCTCTTACAGGGGAGTCTTTTGGGAAACATTTAGGAAAGTACAATTGGACAGGTGTCCCTGTGATTAGGGCGTCTGGAGGCTTAGGTATTATATGGGACCCCAGTCGCATTTCTCTTGATATCATAGAGATCAACAGTTCCTGGATGGGATTAGATATCAATTGCATAAGTAATAACCTTAGATTTAATTTGATCAATGTCTATGATCCTATCCTGAATAACCTAAAACGAGCAGTCTGGGAGGAACTATCTTCCTTCATGAGTAGGAATAAGAACATAGATTATATTATAGGTGGCAATTTCAATTCCATAAGTAGTCTAACTGAGAAATCTGATGGTTTCTCCAGAGAGCCTTAATCCTTAGTTGACTTTAGAGATTGTACCTTTCATAATAACCTCACGGACATTCAAACAGATAATGGTGTCTTGACATGGACCAACAGAAGATCTGGTTTTAGCATGATAGCAGAAAGATTGGATAGGTTCCTTGTTAAGAACAACTCAAGCTTCCTCCACAATATCATGGTTAAGGCATCCATTCTCCCCTTCTCAGGTTTGGATCACTTTTCGATCCAATTATCTTTAGCTAAATACCTCAAGCCTGTGAAATGTCCATTTAAATTCAAGCTCATGTGGCTGAAAGAAGATAATTTCATAGATATGTTAGAAAAGCAGTGGTCGTCATACAAGGTATCCGGGTCCAAGCTCTTTTGCTTTGTATCTAAGCTTAAATTGATCAAACAAGCTCTTCTTTCTTGGAACCGGGAAAAAATTGGCAACATATTTGAAGCCAAGGCCAAAATTGAACTTGAACTAAATGATCTAAACAAACTAGTGATTAGGGGTGGTATGGATCAAGAACGATATTTGAAGGAGAAAACCCTCATGAAAAAATATGAAGACATCCTTTCAAAAGAGGAAACATTCTGGAAACAAAAATCACGAGATACTTGGCTAGCTGATGGGGACAGAAATACTAAATTCTTTCATGCCAGTACTAAAGCAAGAAGGAGTAGAAACAAAATCACCAAAATCATTGATGGTAATGGCAATTTGATAGAAGATCCTGAAGGTATAGCCAACCATACTACATTTTTTTTCCAAACCCTTCTTAATTCGGAATCTTCCAACTTGATTGCCCAAGAAATCCTCCTTCAGAATATCCCAACACTAATCTATAACGAACAGAACAGGGCTCTCAACCAAAGCTTCACAATAAAGGAAATTGAGAAAGTAGTTAAAGAATTACACCCCGATAAAGCTCCCGAGCCGGACAGCTTTCCAACTGCCTTTTTCCAAGCATGCTGGCATTTTCTAGGAGTAGAATTAGTGGATGCTCTTGAAGGAGCCAAGAAATTAGGTAGGATCTTCAAGAGACTAACAACACCTTCATTTCCCTCATCCCAAAATAAGCCTCCGCAATCACCCTGGATGAATTTAGACCGATTGCCCTCTGCAACACGCTCTATAAAATCTTTACAAAAGCATTAGCAAATAGACTCAAACCTCTTCTTCAAGTTATCATCTCAGAAGAACAGTCAGGTTTTGTGCCTGGAAGATCCATCCTGGATGGGGTCATTCTCACTCATGAGGCAATCCACTTTTCTTACACTACCTCTAGTCCCTCTATGATCATCAAGCTAGATATCAAAAAGGCTTACGACAAAGTGGATTGGAGATTCCTATGCAAATGCATGGCAGCCTTTGGCTTTAATAAAAATTGAATTAACCTAATTTTTGCATGCATCTCTACCCCCCAATTCTCTGTACTAGTTAATGGTTCCCCACATGGCTTCTTTGAAAGCTCTAGGGGCTTGAGACAAGGAGACCCCCTCTCCCCCTTTTTATACACTATCATGGCAAAAGGAAAAGGTAGGACCATCTACAAATCTCAAGAACTTAGAAACCTGGAAGGGATCAAAATTACAAGCAACGTCGAACCTGTAACTCACCAACAATTTGCAAATGACACATTACTGCTGGGAAATAGTTCCCTTTCTGAGGCCCGAAACTTCAAAACAATTCTAGAATGGTATGAGAGAGCCTTGGGTCAGGTGATAAACAAAACCAAAACTAGGGTCTATTATCTTAATACCAAAGCCAATGTAGAAAAGGATAGTCTTAGGGTTCTAGGCTTCCAGTCAGGATCCCTTCCATGCATATACCTAGGGCTCCCACTGGATAAAGGGACTAGAGTGACCAAGCTTTGGGATAGCGTTCTAGCCAGATTGGATTCAAAGTTGCAATCTTGGAAAGGAAAATGGCTTTATTTAGTAGGTAGAATTGTTCTGATTCGTTCAGTCCTCTCAGCAACCCTCAATATTACATGTCCTACCTAGAGATCCCTGGTTGCATTCGAGATAGACTTATAAGGATCTTGAGATCCTTTCTATGGCAAGGACTAGGAGATAAATAAGAGTATGCATTAATAGCATGCGATGCTCTCTGTCTACCTAAAATAAATAGAGGTTTAGGCTTTAGAAATATAGATAGTCAGAACAGGGCACCTGGAGCCAAATTAGTATGGAAAATTTACAAAGAACCACATCTAAAATGGGTTAAAATAGTTAAAAATTAAGTATCTAGGTAGCCCTTATTCAACCAGCATCTTTAGAGCCTCTCTCCTACCCAAAGGTTCTAGAATATGGAATTTCATTTCCTATTGCAAAGAATTCCTCTCCGAACAACTCTCTTGGAATATTGGCACAGGCGATGAAGCTCTATTTTGGGAGGACTCCTGGGGTGGATACCCCCCTCTTCGCAACCCAATCCACAATGATTCCTTAATGCAAGAATTGGAGCTATCTTTAGGAACCCATGTCAGATATTATGTTTCCTTCCCTAACTTAGATCCAGCTTTAGGATGGGTCCGGAAGCCCTTCTCAATATCCCTCCCCAACCAAAGAAGTTGTTCTCTACTTATCTCTACCCTCAAGTCTAGAAAACTGTTATTCAACTCGAGCCAAAACCATCTAATCTGGCTCTATTCCCTGAATGGGGAATATAGTGTTAAATGGGCCTATAAATTGACACATAAGTTAGAAACTAGGTCAGCTTCCAATCTCCCTTTGTCCTTATGCTAGTGCAAGGCATGCTCCCCAAAAGCTAGAACCTTTTTGTGGACTGCTCTTCAAAAGAGAATCCTCACCACAGAGCATTTTTTGAAACTAGGCTTTGCAGGCCCCTCAAGGTGTCCTTTATGTTGCAAAAGCAAGGAAGAGGTGGACCACCTATTACTCAATTGTGATTTCATGGCATCATACTAGCATTGGCTATTTAATAGACTTAATTTAAGTCTGGCCTATCAACAGGACCTCCTCTCTTTTCTTTAGAGTTGGCTTGTATCCCAAACTTTTGGGCACTGTGGCCACATTTCGCTTATATCTACCTCGATCCTCCTTTGAGAAGTATGAAAAGAAAGGAATATAAGAATCTTCAAACATAAATCTCTCAGCTTGGAATCCCTGATTGTCAAAATTGAGGCATTTATTACTGAGATCGCTAATAATTTTATGAGGAAATCCCCTCTGAAGAAAACAAAATTTTCTCTCAGGGATGAATCAATTAGGAATAAATGGGCTGGTATCATCCTCCCCATGTATATTGGTTTAGGAGATAAGCACAACTTATCCAATAGAAGTAAGTGTGAATGGGTTCCCCCACCCCAAGGCTGGTTCAAGCTCAATTTCGATGGAGCCTCTCGGGGCAACCCTGGTATAGTCGGGATAGGTTATGTTATTCACTTCGGAAAAAGGGAAGAAGTGCCTGCTATCGCTGAACCTATAGGGCCAACCACTAATAATGTGGCAGAAGCCACTGCAGTGGTAGAAGGGATGTTGCTTTGGCATGAATTAGGTATCCAGAATCTGGAAATTGAAGGAGACTCTGCAATCATCATCAATTCCCTCAGATCAGGTATCTCTTGCAACTAGAAAATCAATAATTTAATTAAAACGGTTAGGGACTTGCTTCCCTATTTCAACTTTGTTATCATCAATCATACTTACAAAGAAGGAAATCGTAGAGCAGATAAACTTGCTAACAAAGGAGAAGATGGCAAGGAGCTCAAAATCTTATGCAAAACCAATGCTCTGCCTGATAAGGCAATGCCTTCATCCACCTCGATTTTATCATATGTCATCCCCAATAGGTTGGTAACCTGGGCTCAATCCCCCATCTCCTCCCACCTTCTCTCCCGGATACAAGCAATAGCTTGCTCCAGTCCCTTTCAGGTATTTCAACCGTTCTAGGTTTGTTTTATCAATCCTCCTGAATCTTTGGCCTTCCTTCTGCGAGAACATCTATATCCTTCATCCCTGCTCTTCTCCATCCCTGATCCGTTTTACCTTTCTTACATATTCAGAAATAGGAATCCAGTGGTCCAAACCCTGAATTGAGGATCAGTCATTCCTTACCTCACAGCTCGAGAGATACATTTGCAAGGAAACGTATCAATATACACACACACACACACACACATATATATATACATAAATACACATATATGTATGTATATGTTGATACACATGTAGTCATACTTACATATAGATACATACATATTGTAGCCTCATAAATCTATCCAGTTTAATTAAATGAATATTTGCTATTTATTTGATTAAAAATCCACTAGCCATTAGTTAATTAAATTAATATTTAATTAATTCATCTTCAAACATTCTCCTATTAATTAAATAAATTATTCAATTTATTTTAATTAATTCATTATACCAAATTCACAATCAATTAAATGAATAAATTCTATTTATTCAATTAAATCACCCTTTTCCTCTTTTAAATAAATTAAATAAAATATTTATTTAAATCATTTATACCCCCACTTGCATTTTCCTACAAATGCAACTTGCACCTATTAATTGAAATAAATTAATTTTATTTTAATTAAAATCCTATTTTCCCTCACCCGCCAAATCCACTTGCATTCCTAAACCCCCTTCTAGATTCTTCCAACCCCTTCCTAATTAACCCAATCCATCCCCTAATTATTGTCACATTCCTAAGCAACTTGGAGTCACTTCTCAAAGACTTCAAAGTCTTTGAAAAGCATTTAATGCTTTGTGTGTTCAACAATCTAACCTCTAAAGTCTTCCAAAACCACTAATGGCTCTTACATGACCATTAATGGCTCTTACATGACCATTAATGGCTCTTACATAACCATTTATGGTTAATTCAACTTGCACTCATGTGTCTCCTCAAGCATTTATTGCTTTGACCATGGTTATCCCTTTTGCCTTTGCACAAGAGTTTATCCATTGGATAAAAACTTTATTCTTTGAATAAAGAATTTATTCGCTCAACCCAACCTTGACCTTAACTCCTAAGTCAACTGTCAGGTCATGTCAAGCATTTAATGCGTATTCCCTTTCCTCTCAACCTATCTCATATTGACACTTGTCATCCTAGGATTGGGTTGAAAGCCTTCACATGGATTGAATATCATTCAATCCTGACCCTTGTTGAGACTACTCAATCTCAACCATCCATTGCTCCATTTTTTCTATAAATAGAGCTCACATTCCTCATTTTCAAATCCTCAAGCATTTAGCATTCATAGTCATAATCCTAAAAACTTGTGTGCATCTCAGTTATAGTAAAATTCTAGAGAGCATTTTAGCATAAATCACTAATGTCTTGTTATTTTGGCCTAAAATAAATCATTTTAGCATCATAGCATCTAATATTAGGTTTCATTCACAATTGCATAGCATTGTAGAGTAAATGTTTCAATCTTGAACCTCCATAAGCATCCATAGTGCAAAAAGGTGTTGAGAGCTACACTAGTTTGGAACTTGGAGAGGAGAGGAACAAAGAAGAAGAAGCTAAGAGCATGGTAGAAGGCATTTGGAGATGTCTCATTATATTTACTTTCCTAGTTAAATATTTCTTCATGTTTTTGGTGTCTCTTTTGATATGCCTGCTTAGATTAGTCTTTGATTGAATAACACTAACAGTTTCTTGGTTTTGTGTGTTATTCCACCACAGGTTCTAGTCTAATACCATTCATCCTGGGAAAGAGTCAAGAAGATGAAACAAGATATGAGGACTTAGCAGAATGGATCTATAAAGATCCCATCACCACCAATATTCTTCAAGCTAAGCTTCCCATAGATCAGTATGGCAAAGGCCTTCTCATTATGCAAAGAATGGGCTATGATGGTCAGAGTGCTTTGGGACCTTGCAAGCAAGGAAGACATGAACCGCTGCAGCTGGAATTATAACCCAAGGATAATACAAGACTAGGCTTTCAAAAGGAGATCTTTTCTAAGCTCGGATTCAAAGGAAAACCCAGCCAACCTCTATATCAGCCTATTACAAAGAGGTCACCTTTGATTATAAAAGTAGCATCAAATGCCATAGCAACTCCCCCATTGAGGCTAAAAATCCCAGCACAACCACCTACAATACCCATCATCCCACCAATCAGACCAGCGATCCCACCAGCAGCAGCAATAACATCAATAGCACCATTAGCAGTAGCAACTGTATCAAAACCCACAACAGTATCTACGACACTAGCAGTTCCAGCAGAGTCAACACTACCAATACTCCCCGTATCGGATTCATTGATCCCCATAATCCTTCCTGCAGCACCAATCATTTCATCTACAATGGTACATCAGCCAATCACACCTGCAGTATTTAACTCAAAGGACATCCCAGTATGGTATAGTAATCGAATACTGGAAAGCGACTCAAAGACCAACTCACATGAATGGGAATTTGATTTCATCCAACTTAATACTTCAGATGAGGAAGACACATCACTACCTCCACCTCGCAAAGACATCCCTGTTTACGGAGAAGCACAGATAAAGACCTCTTGGGTTCCTGAGCTAGAAACATCTTCCACAAACCCTACGTCACATCCTACGCCTAATTCTGACAGGGAGAGTACCATCAACGACCTTCACCACAACGTCTTAACCCTCACTGACACGTCTAACAAACTTAACCTAATCGATGAAGTAATGCCCATTATCTATTCTGAACTCATCGAATGGAACCAATCTAATCCCCCATGTCTTGACCATTTCCAAAACGATGAGGCAATCATTGACTTTTTGGAACTACGAGATAACATACCAAGCCGGGATCACAAAGTTGGATTCGCCATTGAACTTAATAGCGTAGCATACTTCAGGGCGGATGCCAAACCTTTCAACTGTAAAAATATAACAATAAAACATGGATCTTCCAGTGAAAACCACACTGTGGCATTGTTTGATCCAACAAAACTAAAAAGAAAGAGCGTATCCAATAGTGAAAACCTCTCTGAGGCACCGGAGGATGAAAGGTTTGACATTTTCCCTGCTAGTACACAACAAGAATGATCAACAATTCTCATTGAAGAAACAAAAGAATACAATGTGGTGACTCCTGAAGCACCCCACCACATACATCTGGCATCTCTTCTAACTCCAGAAGAACAGCCTAAGTTTGTAGAGTTCTTCTAGAAGCATCAGGTCAACTTCGCATGGTCATATGCAGACATGCCTGGGCTTGATCCTGATTTAGTCATGCATCACCTCACCATAGCAGAAGGAGCCAAACCTATCAAGCAGAAGCTTCACAAGATGCATCCTCAGATTGTAGTACTAGTCAAAGCAGAACTTAAGAAACTCTTGGATGTTGGTTTTATTAGACCAATTGATTATGCAAATTGGATATCCAATATTGTGCTTGTCAGCAAACCAAATGGGGGCATCTGTATTTGTACTGACTTTAGAGATCTGAACAAGGCATGTCATAAAGATGACTCCCCCCTACCAAACATCGACATAATATTAGACCTAACATCAGGCCATTCCATGCTTTCACTCATGGATGGCTTTTTAGGATACAATCAGATAAAGATCGCACCAGAGGATCAACATAAGACAGCCTTCACATGTCCATGGGGCACATACTGCTAGCATGTAATGCCTTTCGGTCTCAAGAATGTAGGAGTGACCAATCAACGAGCAATGACCACCATCTTCCATGACATGATGCATACCATAATGGAAGATTATGTTGATGACTTACTGGCAAAATCACTCACAAGAGAAGGTCATCTAGACATATTGGAGAAAATCTTTGACAGACTGGAACAATATCATGTTCGACTCAACCCAAAGAAATGTGTCTTTGGAGTAACCTCAAGGAAGCTTCTAGGATACATTGTCTCAATCAAAGGCATTGAAGTCGATCCAGCAAAGGTTAAAGCAATCATGGACATGCCACCTCCAAAGAACATCAGCCAGCTAAGGACACTACAAGGGCGGCTTCAATCTATCTAAAGATTCATTGCACAACTGGTAGATAAGTGTCACCCTTTTACACACCTATTACACAAGAACATCCAATTTCGATGGGATACCAGATGCTTAAAGACTATCTCATGAATACACCATTGCTGATTCCACTGGATCCAAGTAGGCCTTTACTACTCTATATATCAGCAACAAATATAGCATTGGGTGTACTATTGGCACAACACAATGAAGAAGGGAAAGAGTGTGTTGTTTACTACATCTCTCACACACTGGTTGGCTATGAACTCAATTACACCCCTATTGAGCGAGCTTGCCTAGCAGTAATCTTGGCAGCCACTAAACTGAGGCACTATCTGTTGACACATAAAGTATAGCTCATTGCAAAGATCGATCCACTCAAATACTTACTCAGCAAAGCAACATTGACAGGCCGCTTGGCTAAATGGGTGATGATTCTAAGTGAATTTGACATCGAGTATGTGGACCGTAAGGCTATCAAAGGACAAGTTATTGTAGATCAATTGGCCGATGCACCACTCATAGGCGATCATCCTCTCATTTCCAATTTTCTAGATGATGAGATATTCATGATCACAATAGCACAACCATGGAAACTGTACTTTGATGGTTCATACACTAGGCATTGCTCGGGGGCAGGCATTCTGTTTATCACACCTCAAGGTGACAGCATCCCGAAATCTTACAGACTCACATTTCCATGCACCAACAACATAGCAGAGTGTTGGTGTAAATTAATATTCATTTTGGATATTATTACACTTACTTAAGTTAACTTAGGATAATGCATCTCTTCGTAGTTTGGATTTGAGACACTTAGGGAAGTGTGCACATAGGGATAGAGCTTGTAGGAGAAATTCCACCTTTTGTGGTCTTATTTTGCTGTTACACTCCACATTCGGTGGGTCATCCACCTCTTGTGGAATATTATATTATTTCTCCTACCTACCCCTAGTATTTATTACCTACCCTTGTTTCTCATTAAGCCACATGTCATATTTGTGTGCTCATACATCCATATGGCCTTGCCTATATAAGCAGGCCTCTATTCATTGTATTGGTTAATCCAGTTGATCATTTTACATATTGATGAGAATACAGTTTGTTCTTGTCATTCTATTGTCTCTTTTATGCTTTTCATTGTGCCCTTGATCTTGGCAAAATCCTACATGGTATCAAAGCTATTGGGGCTTCATTGATTGATTTTTGGAGACATCATGGAAGGCTTCTATTTTCAGATTTGGGGATCTTCATTTTTTGGGGGCATCATACAGCGATTTGGACATCACCGTTGAATCTGGGAGGCCATTTCCATAAATTTCGACTATAAAGTCGACCTATTTTGGTGAGAAAATTTTTTTCCCCATTTTGGCTATTATCATACGGATTTCGAAAAAAAATTTCAAAAAAAAATTTTATTTTTCAAAAATTTCGGAAAAAAAAAATCAAAAGGCGAATCAAAAAAATCAAAAAAAAAAAAGTTTTTTTTTGCTGGTTTTTTGGGGGGTCCGCAGACCCCCCCCCCCCCCCCCCCGGTGCAGTGTGTACCTGCGTGTCGCAGGTGTTGCAGGCCGCGTAACTGTACCCGCCGCTGCCCGCGCCTGTACCCATCGCCGCCCGTGCCGATACCCGCCGTCCCCATCGCCCGCCGCCACCCGAGCGCCCAGATCTCCCCGCCGCTCAGCGACTGCTCGCCCGCCAGTCTCTGCACATTGCCACCGGCTTCCCTCGGCTCCGGCCGCTTCCTCCGCCGGCAACCACCAAAACAAGCGGCCCCGCGTCCACCACGTGGCAGGCGGCCACTGGCCCGCAGGCTAATCCATACACATAGTCATCGCACCACGTCGACCGTACGACAGCACAGTCATCGCACCACGTCATCCGTACGGTCTGCCCAGTCAGCAGGGAGGCGAAGTTTTTGCGACGGTCATACGGCCATCAAATTTAACATAGTGAATTGCTGATGTCAGCGCCACATCAGCATTTTTTGAAAAAAATTTGACCCCTCTCCATTGAGCTTTTCAGTTTTGCAGTCCAACTTTGAAAGGCCATATCTTGCTCATTTTTGCTCCTTTTTTGGTGCATTTTTTTTTGAAATGGGCTAAAATTTCATGATCTTCATAGTGGTGTGGTTATTTTCTGATTTTGGTGTATAGGTTTTTTGGAATTTTCGGATTCTCTCAGCTGTACCTGTCCAATCCTCAATTCTGCAACTTCAAAGGCCTCGTTTGAGCTCATACGACCTCCTTTTCAGGTGCCGTTTTTTTTAAAGTGCTTATTTTTTTGTCTACTTTCATAATCTATGATCAGATTTTAGAGATTTTGAGTGGAAATTGTACTTTCAGATATTGGTCTTATTTGGCTTATTAGGCACTTGTAAATTGCTTGGATCTTAGTTAGATCTCTTACATTATCAGTTTGAGACTCTTTTGACCTTATTGAGGCAGTTGCAAAATTGTAAATCAGAAGTCCACTTTGCCATTTTTTGCAAGTGGCCCATTGTATACGCACTACTTATAAAGTGCCAAATCATCACTTTTGGGGGGGGTTCTTTGATTGAGTGAATTTGGGGGGATGTCTTGTGTGATTGTGCCTCTCTTTGTGCTCCTTCCATTTTTGTTGCAATGAGTCCTAATAAATTTCCACCTTTAACTCCACATAATTATGCATCATGGAAAATTAAAGTATGGAGTAAATTAATGGAAAAGGGTCTCACACACTACATAGATGGAACAATAACAGCACCACCTAATCCTAAGGCTGATCCAATTGCTCAATTAGAATGGCTCACAAAGAATTGCATGGCTCTTGGAACCTTATGTAAGTATGTATCAGATGACCTCATTTTTCACATTGAGAAGTGTAAAACAATCAAAGAGGCTTGGGATATGTTTCAGAAATTGTATGGACAAGTTGATGAAATCAGAGGCTATCAGATTGACAATGAGCTCACCAACTTGGATCCCAAGAGTTTTGATACAATCCAAGATTATGTCACCAAAGCAAATGAGCTAAGAGCAAAGCTTAAGGATTGTGGAATTGACAAAAAAGATGCTTAGTTGATATTCAACTTGCTGGATAAGCTTGCACCAGAATATGCAGCATTTGTGTCTAGCTTCCAAACTCATCGTTTGACAGTGGGGAGTTCTTATGTTATGCCTTCATTTGATGCTTTCACAGAAATGTTGATATTGGAACAATCTAAGTTGTTGAACATGGGGTTTCTCAGGTCTTCAAAGTCCAAGGCTTTGGTGGCAAATCAAGGGAATCAAGGAAGTCAAGGCAAAGATTCTAACAAGAAGAAGAAGCAATCTAAGTCTAAGCCACACTAGGAAAAAGGACAATCATCCTCTCCATCACAAGGCAATTTTTTATCCTCTTCCAAGAAGGGGACACCACCTAAGAAGGATAAACCAACTTGTGCATATTGCAAGAAGTATGGTCATGATGAGCATCGATGCCACGCAAAGCAAGTTGATGAGTTAACCAATCTTCTCAAGAAAAACAACATCAACTTGCCATCCGCCTACACAAAGAAGGATTCATCTCCTTCCACTTCCTCACAGTCTAAGGGAAAAGGGCAAGCATTTGTGGCTACAACAGGTTCTTCACAGCAATGGATACTTGACTCGGGTGCCTCATATCACATGGGTTCTACAAAGGAGCAGTTTTCTTCATTGGAGCCATCTAAGGTACCTCACATTTACATAGGTGATGACACACAAGTAGAGGTTGAAGGGAAAGGTTTAGTTGACATGGATGATGGAACATTTGAAAATGTTCTCTATGTTCCTAACTTGTCTACCAACCTTCTCTCCATCTACCAAATCACTCACTATGGGAATGGGAAAAAGGTTGAGTTTACACCAGATTCAGTTGTGGTAAAGGAACTTGATGATGATGCCTTGGTAGCAGTGGGAGAAGTCAATGACAACTCACGGCTTTATTCATTCTCCCACTTTGTGCCAAGTTCACCTTCTAGGGCCTTGCTTACTCATTCAAATTCAGAAAGTAAGCTATGGCATGATCGGTTTGGTCACCTCAACTACTGCTATCTTCAGTAGCTAAGCATTAAAGACATGGTCACAGGTCTACCTCAAATCAGTTTTCAGAGGGTGTATGTTCAAGTTGTTCCATGGGCAAGCATCCCGAAGAGAAGTTTGATAAAGGGAAAACTTGGAGAGCTTTGGAAGTTCTTCAACTTGTTCACAGTGATGTAGCAGGTCCATTTCCAGCACCTTCATTTAGTAAGGCCCGCTATGTTCTTACCTTCATTGATGACTACTCCCGCTTCACTTGGGTCTACTTTCTCATTCATAAGAGTGAAGTATTTGACAGATTTCAGGACTTCAAGACTCGTGTGGAGAAGCAATCAGGGAAAGTGGTCAAGATTCTTCGCACAGATAATGGAAGGGAATATGTGAACAAAAGACTTGAGGATTTTTGTACATTTGAGGGGATTGATCTTCAGCATTCTGTAGCATACACTCCATAGCAGAATGGGGTTGTAGAACGCAAGAATAGAACTCTCAAAGAAATGGCTAGCTGTATGATACATGCACGTTCTCTCGATCCCGCCTTTTGGGCAGAGGCTATCAGTTGTGCCACACACATCCAGAATCGGGTTCCTCACAAAGCTTTGCAAGGTATTACTCCTTTTGAAGCTTGGGCTGGTAGGAAACCGATTGTGAGACATTTCAGAGTCTTTGGGTGTCCAGCATGGGCTCGCATTCTTCCGCAGAAATGCAAGGCATTGGAACCTCAGAGTCGGCCTTGCATATTTGTTGGATATCCTAAGGGTGTTAAGGCATACAGATTGATGGATCCAGAGACACATGAGGTATTCATTGAGAGGAGTGTTCACTTTGAGGAAAGCTCTCCTAGCTTAGCCTCTCTACCTCCTCCACCTTCCTCCATTGTGGATAGTGATGTTAGTGATTCAGATGATGAGACTCCTTCAACTCTGACTCGCAGGGTCCACTTGCAGTTGAGGAGCCTCGTTCTCCACCTCCACCTAGACCTCGTTGGGCTCAACAGACACTTGAGTCCACAGGTTCTCTTGTTGGGGATCCTTCCGATACACGGAGAACTCGATCACAACATCAGGATCTTCCACATGCATTCATTGCTACCGCTTCCGATCCACAGACATTTAGGGAAGCATCAGGGGTTCCTGAGTGGGACCAAGCTATGGAGGAAGAGTATAGTTCCTTAATGAGGAACAACACATGGGATTTAGTCCATCTCCCTAAGGGGAGAAAGATGGTTTGATGTAAGTGGATCTATCAAACCAAGTTTGCAGCAGATGGTAGTGTGGATAAGTATAAGGCTCGACCTGTTGCGAAAGGTTTCTCGCAGGTTGCAGGTGTTGACTATACTGAGACCTTTGCACCCATATCCAAGATGAACTCCATTCGTTTGACACTTGCTATTGCTACAGCTCATGGTTGGGTTGTACATCAGATGCATGTGAAGAGTGCTTTTCTTCATGGTGATCTTGATGAGGAGATTTATATGGAGCAGCCACAGGGTTTCATCCAGGATACTTCCTTGGTTTGCAGACTAAGGAAATCTCTCTATGGCCTTAAGCAGGCCCCTAGGGCTTGGTACGCCAAGATGGATTCCTTTCTTCTCTCTGCAGGGTTCACCAGGTGTCATTCTGATCTGAATGTCTACATTTTGCAAAAGGATGACTCTCACTTGATACTTGTGCTCTATGTTGATGACTTGATCATTATAGGGAGTACTTCATCCATCATTAGCAAGGTCAAATCTGCTTTGCATGACAGATTTGCTATGACTGACTTGGGTCTTTTGCACTACTTTCTCGGGATAGAGATTTCACAGTCACCTTCCAGGATTACACTATCGCAGCCCAAGTATGCTCTTGATCTACGTGCATGCTTTCATATGGCTGATTGTAAGCCTGCCCCGACTCCCTTTCTTTCAGGAGTCAAGCTTGAGGCTCAGTGTTCTTCTCCATCAGTTGATGCCACTTTGTATCGTCAGCTTGTGGGTAGTCTCATCTACTTGACTCATACATGCCCTGATATTTCATTTGCAGTTGGCATGGTTTCCCGCTTCATGTAGGAACCACATGAGCTTCATTGGAAAGCCGCCAAACTCATCCTTCATTACATCCAGGGTACACATCACTATGGGATTCACTATGCTGCAGGCACAGGACTTCTCTTGGTTGGTTACACAGACTCCGATTGGGCTGGCGATCTAGTTGATCGTAAGTCTACTTCTGGTTATAGTTTTCACCTTGGTTCGGGCCCCATTTGTTGGCAGAGCAAGAAGCAACATGCTATTGCTCTCTCTTCGACTGAGGCTGAGTATCGAGGCGCTGTTAACGCAGCAACTGAGACCATTTGGCTCCAGCAGATTCTCACAGAGTTTGGATTTACCACTCCATAGCCGACAGTTCTACATTGCAACAATTAGAGTGCTATTGCAATCTCGAAGAACCCGGTTCAGCACCAACGGAACAAACACATCGAGATTCATATGCACTATATCCGAGAGCTCATCCAGGAGTAGGTCATTGATTTACAGTATTGTCCTACAGCAGAGCAGGTTGCTGACATATTCACCAAACCTTTCACCGAGAGTAAGTTCCAGCAGTTGTGAGCTCTCTTGGGGGTGTGGGATGTGTCATTAGGGGGGGTCAGCTGACTTCTCCTTCCTCTCTTATGGGGGGGACTTTTTCCTCTTTGAGGTTTTGTGCTTCTTCTTTGGGAGTCTTTTGTACATTCATCTCTCTTTTGGGGGGGAGTTTTTTCCCACTGGGTTTTCTCCCTTTCTTTGTTTGTGAGAGATTGCATTGCATATTTTTGCTTGCATTTGCATATTGTACATGGGTACATATCATGGCCTCATAGCCAGGACCCATCTTGCATTGTTGACTTAAGTCTTCATTCCCCTAAGTTGCACTTAAGGGGGGGTGTTGGTGTAAATTAATATTCATTTTGGATATTATTACACTTACTTAAGTTAACTTAGGATAATGCATCTCTTCATAGTTTGGATTTGAGACACTTAGGGAAGTGTGCACATAGGGATAGAGCTTGTAGGAGAAATTCCACCTTTTGTGGTCTTATTTTGCTGTTACACTCCACATTCGGTGGGTCATCCACCTCTTGTGGAATATTATATTATTTCTCCTACCTACCCTTAGTATTTCTTACCTACCCTTGTTTCTCATTGAGCCACATGTCATATTTATGTGCTCATACATCCATATGGCCTTGCCTATATAAGCAGGCCTCTATTCATTGTATTGGTTAATCCAGTTGATCATTTTACATATTGATGAGAATACAATTTGTTCTTGTCATTCTATTGTCTCTTTTATGCTTTTCATTGTGCCCTTTATCTTGTCAAAATCCTACACAGAGTATGAGGCCTTGATCACAGGACTCAAGCTAGCCATACAATGGAAGTTACAAGAATTACAAGTATATGGCGACTCCCAACTGGTCATTCGACAGGCAACTGATGAATATCATACTAAAGATGACACACTCATGCCATACAAACAAATGGTGGACAAATTAAAGGCATCATTTACTACTATCACCTTTGAGCAGATACCAAGAGATCAGAATCGAGCTACTGACGCTATGGCTACCATTGCATCTCTCCTAGATCTTCCACAGAATTCAACATGCTATGAATTCTTGGTAGAATAGCTTTGGATCCCCGCTTATGATATCCCCGAATCCGAGATCATATGTCGCCTTATCGTTTCCAAATCCCCATGGTACGGTGAGTTCTATACCTACCTCTGCGATCACACACTTCCTCCTAACCGATCGAATAACAACCATAAAACCTTCATTCGCCAAACCGCTCAATATACCATTATTGCTGAAACCTTATATCGACGCAGTCTTGATGGTACTCTCCTTCGATGTCTGGAACAGGATGAGATAACAAAGGCCTTAGAAGAGGTACATGAAGGAATTTGTGGAAATCATGCAAGCAGTCCGTCACTAGCTAAGAAGATCATACGAGCTGGATACTATTGGCCATCAATGGAAAAAGACTCCTACTACTTTGTCAAAAAGTGCAAAAAATGCCAAGTTCATGGAGACCTGATACATGTACCAACACAGGAATTACAACCAATCACAACACCATGGCCCTTTTGTCAATGGGGACTTGACCTTGTGGGTAAAATCCATCCATCTTCATCCAATGGCCACAAATTCATTATTACCGTCACTGAATACTTCACAAAGTGGATCGAAGTTGTTCCACTTACCTAAGTCACCGGCAAGCAGATTGTCGGGTTCATCCTCAATTACATCATCTATCGATATGGTGTACCCATGTCCATCATCATAGATAACGGTCTTCATTTCAAGAATCAGGATGTTCATGAACTCTGTGAGAAATTTCACATCCAACACCGCTTTTCCACTCCCTATTACCCACAAGGCAATGGTTAGGCCAAAGCATCAAATAAAAACATATTAAGAATCCTCAAGAAGATAGTCAATGATGCCAGTCATGATTGGCACATTCAATTGAATCCATCCCTATGGGCATATCGAACTAGCATTTGAACCCCTATAGGAGCAACTCCCTACTCATTAGTCTATGGCGCAGAAGCTATCTTACCTATTGAGGTCAAGATACCATCACTACAGGTTTCCTTGTACAATCTCATCGATGATGAAGCATATAGAGTATCATGTCTTCAAGACTTAGAGCTACTTGATGAGAAGCAACAAGCTGCATACAATCACCTCAAGGCCTATCAGTAGCGCATGAGCAGAAGCTATAATCATCAAGTTAGACCTCATACATTTGAGGTAGGTGATCTTGTTCTTCAAGAGAATCCTCGTAATCAACCAAACTGTGAACATCAGGGAAAGTTTGAATCAATTTGGTTGGGTCCATATGTTATCACTGTTGTATTTGGGTCTGGGTCATATCAGTTGGCTACTTTAGAAGGAGAACCGCTAGCAGATCCGATCAACAGCATGCACCTCAAATGGTTTTATACATAATCTGCATAGAGCATCATGCTCCCATACATTCTGGTAAAACACCAAAAACATTCAAAAAAATGTCCTGAAGAAAATACTAAAAACATCAAAATAGTAAAGAAAAATCATGCATCCAAACGGTGAACAACCACTCCAGTGGCACCTCGGATAAGTACGATGGTGAAAACCTGGCAAACAAGTGTCACTCGTAAAGGCTATGACTCCATTGTCTTTCAGGCTTGTTGCGATCACATTTATTTCATACACACATCCATCAAACCATGGCTTCGTATTGATCTGCAATCCAAGATGGTACTTCATGCATCTAGCATCCCGCTTTTTTGGAGTCATGTCTAGAAACTAGGGGCAATGCCCTTAACCTATTGATGGAAGTGGATTCTACATTGTTTTGTGATTCACTGCATTCTTCATTCAAAATTGTCTCACAAAATCCAAAAACATTCAAAATCGTCTCACAAAATCCAAAAACATTCAAAAGTATCTCACAAAATACCAAAAACATTCAAAACAATTATCAAAATACCAAAAACATTCAAAAAATCACAAAATCCAAAAACACTAGAAAACATCAAAAATCACACAAAAACATGGCAACACATTGTACATACTCATCCAAGCAGATACCAAACAAGCATTGAAAAATACTCGCACAATGATCACTTCTCAAAATCGACCAAACAATCAACATCTACACTCAAACTGTCTTCAACAAGGATGCATCCTTACCAAAACAAAGACAAGATGACCTTTTTCTTTGACAAGAAAATTTTGTTTAAAGCTATCAAATACTTGGTTGATTTGTGGGTTATTTATTCATATTAGGTTTCTACAGCAATGTTTATGTATCTTCGGTGCATTATTCTGATGAAGTTCTAGGGCATGTACTAATGGTGTCTACGTGGGAAGTTCACTAAGCTACGTGATCATAGGCAAAATACAGTCATAGATCACTATGGCTTGCTGACTACAATGTATACCTCGACCATATGAGCATGAACCATTACCAAGGATCCATATTCTTTATTCTTTATGTATGTTGTTTGCTTACCAGTACAATGCTCTTTCTTTGGTTCCTCCTACCTCATCCAAATTGGATAAAGGTTTTTATCTCTTATTACGGTATGAACTTGTCTCAGGATATGATCAGCCCAAGATCAAGGAGGATGATCCAAGTCATGCATGAGAGGATATGATCCTTGTCTGTTCTACAAGCAATACTCAAGTCAACTTGACCCATTATATCAAGTTGTTTGTATTAACTTGCTATATCAAAATCCAATACTCAGGTCATCTTGAATCATTATGTCAAGTTGCTTGTATTTTCTTACAACATTTTAAAAGCTCGATGATGAAAAATAAATAACTATGGATCATCATTTCATCTCATATGTTTATATTGCATTCCGTTGCATACCATCCATCCATTTACTCATTTATTTACATAATTTCACATGCACATGTGAACAAAGTTAAAAATGAGCAGTTATGCAAAAATTGAGCCAGTTTTGGATACAATCGCAACAAAGTACTCTGATACATCATCAAGTGCATCATTCAAAGTCTAAAAAAACCTTGCATTCATATATCATCATCCCATCATCATTTCATTACATTTTAGTCACATTTTCATTACTCTTTAGCCATTCATTAGCGTGCATTTAAATATCTTATAGTTGCACTTACCCCATATAGTTCATTCTCATTTACTTGCATTAGTATCATTATATCATTTCATTATTACACTCATGACATTTAGATTCACTCATTATTTGCATTTCCTACCATGATTACTCGTACATTCATTTAAACATCAGTTAGTGATCATCATTTATCATCATTTTCACACTTATGTATCATCCATTTGTTTAGGTTTCCATAGTTGCATACATTCATTTATCTATCCATTAGTTAAAGTGCATTCATTCATCCATTTTAGTATATTCTTATACTCATTTTATCTCACTTAGGATTCATTAGATTACATTCATTATCCCTCTTAAATGCATTAAGGTGCAGTTATTCATTAAACATGAGTTGCATTATAATCACATTATCATTTTACTTCCTTATATTGTGACATTTAGAAATCGTCATTAAACATTTGTACTGTACATTTTGTTTATCCACATATACATTCATTTTTAAACCATCTAGATGCATATTCATAAATAAATCATTCATTCAAAAGCATTACATTAACATCATTGCATATCATTATCTCATCATTGTATTGATATAAAGTACAAAATAATATCTATACCATCATAAATCATCATTTTATTATGCATACATAACCATCATGGCATTACATACATCAGGCATTTTATCCCAAAAACATCAGAATGCACACATATATCCACCTTGCATCCACATGTTAGCATCCAACATCATAAAACATGCATATAGGAATCATCTCATAAATGCATACGTATAGAAAAGAACAAGTATCCATCTAAACATAAAATCACCATCAAACATAAACTCCATACATATCATCAAAATATGGGATCTCCTCATATATATCATCTCATGTATCAAAGTACAATGAAGTTTACAAAATCGGCTACCAAGAGCCATCCAAGACATAGTCCAAAATAACAATATAAATACATGCATGCAAAATTCTCTCAGATGCCACTCTGACCAGATGCTGCACCACCATCACCACCTGCTTCCCCACTAGTCCCTGCACCATCCGATCTATCTCTCTATGGAGGCCCCATCAAACCCCCACTAGCTCCTGCACCACTTGACCTATCTCTCCGTAGAGGACCCATCACACCCCCACTGCTCTGCATCCTATGAGACTACTCTGATCTGGCCTGCCGCATCTGTGAATAGCTCAGTGGTCGCTAACTAGCTCACACCACCTGCTCATATAAACCCCACCAATACTCTATCTCAGCCTATGCTTGCCGGACCTCCCTCACCAAAGCCTCCACAGCCGGCCCCTATCGTGGTACTCCCTCCAAGGCCCGCACTCTCTCCTGCAACCGAATCACTCTCTCCACCGCACCATCCCTCTCCCACAGCACTACAGTTAGCTATGACTCTCACGCAAATGGTTGCACATCTCTAGCTGCAACCTCTACCTCCAGATCCTCCACCTATGTCTCAGCTGCTATAAGTCGAGTCTGCAACTATAATATCATATGGTCCTGAGGATCTCCAGTGGCTCCCTCCCTGTATGCATAGGTGCCTCACCTGTAGCTCCCTCTCCAATGGCTCCCTCCCCTGTATCCATAGGTGCCTCACCTGTAGCTCCCTCTCCAGTGGCTCCCTCCCCTCTATCCATCAATACCTCCCTGTCTCCCATACCTCTCCCACCCAATCTAACTCCTCCCTGCATCAAAGGTCCCTGTGATATCCGCAATGGAAAACCGCCTCTCCCTCTCTGTTGAACTCGACCACCACCACCTCCACCTCTGAAACCACCACCTCCACCATCCCCTCCTCCTCCTCCATCACTACCATCCCCTCTCCCTCGTCCATCTACTATTGGTCCTCAACCTCCTCTCCTCCATCTCCATCCCCTATCCTCCTCAAAATCAGGAATTGGCTCTGTCAGATATGATATCCGAGGAATTGGATGAGCCACCATATACTGCGTATATTCCTCCGACACCCCTGCATCTACCATCCTCGGTCGTATATCCCATGGTCTCACCTGTAGCATCTAAAACTCTACCAATGCCTGATCATAAGGTAGTACTAGCCCCCATGCGTACCTCTCTCGAACTACTCTGGCATACTCTCCCGATCCCCTAGGCGATCCCTGCCGCCATCCAAACTGTCTCAAAACTCTACCAGGCAATTGTCTCTCCACATGGTAGGTTGTCCTCCCAATGAGGAATCGGGTCATGAATACATACGGTAACACCTCTGCATCATCCTTCCAAGGCTCACACTCAATACAGGGTCTCCAGATCACTGCATCCAGATCATCCAGTGCCCGATGCCACCAATCTAACTTCCCCAGGTGGGGCTGACTCATCATATCACTATACATATACATATATGGCTGGTCGACTGCCCGAAATCTCAGACTCACTAGTCAGGTAACTGGTAGGTGCTCCTATGCCCAAATATGCAGCAGTGTCACTCCCACTGCCAAAGAGCCCCTCCCTCAATATACTACCTCATGCAGCTCCTAATATAAGTGTGCCAGCACGCATGGTCCCCAGGCAAATTGTGTCCCCTCTGTCATTATCTGCTCAATCACCTGCCCTTCACCAACTGCCAGTCCATGTGATCGCTGATCTAAGCACCGTAGTCCCCCATGATCCCTGACAAAACTACTAGTAATGGCTCATACAATGCAGCGATGTCCTCCCAGGCTATCGAACCATCATCAATATAAATGTCCTCATCAAACAATCTCTGCACCACTAAGGTTCCTCATGCTCAATCATATGTCACCAGCTCACCTCGAATGGGAATATACAGGATGCACCATACATCCTCCAGTGTCACAGTCATCTCCCCTTGCACCAAGTGAAACGCGCATGTCTCACTATGTCAGTGCTCTACCAATGTTATCATCAAACTGTGATTCATCTGAATCATGGGCATATGCATCATATCATACAGCCCAGTCGCTACACTACAATCCACCTCGGCCTCTGTCAGCCGATCACGTAGCCCCTATGTGGCGGGATGTCTCTCGCGCAACTGTAAGAAGCACAGATCCTCCTACACAACTGCATCAACCATCATCATCAGTTGTTTTGTTTCAAACTTTCTTAAGTTTAAAACCTGGACTATCAACAAATACTTTGATTAACCTAATTTTTGCATGCATCTCTACCCCCCAATTCTCTATACTGGTTAATGGTTCTCCACATGGCTTCATTGAAAGTTCTAGGGTCTTGAGACAAGGAGACCCCCTCTCCCCCTTTTTATACATTATCATGGCAGAAGGACTAGGTAGGACCATCTAGAAATCTCAAGAACTTAGAAACCTAGAAGGGATCAAAATTACAAGCAATGTCAAACCTGTAACTCACCAACAATTTGCAGATGACACATTGTTGCTGGGAAATAGTTCCCTTTCTGAGGCCCGAAACTTCAAAACAATTCTGGAATGGTATGAGAGAGCCTCAGGTTAGGCGGTAAACAAAACCAAAACTAGGGTCTATTTTCTTAATACCAAAGCCAATGTAGAAAAGGATAGTCTTAGGGTTCTAGGCTTCCAGTCAGGATCCCTTCCATGCATATACCTAGGGCTCCTACTGGATAAAGGGACTAGAGTGACCAAGCTTTGGGATAGTCTTCTAGCCAAATTGGATTCAAAGTTGTAATCTTGGAAAGGAAAATGGCTTTATTTAGGAGGTAGAATTGTTCTGTTCAGTCCTCTCAGCAATCCCTCAATATTACATGTCCTGCCTAGAGATCCCCGGTTGAATTCGGGATAGACTTATAAGGATCTTGAGATCCTTTCTATGGCAAGGACTGGGAGATAAAAAAGAGTATGCATTAATAGCATGGGATGCTCTCTGTCTACCTAAAATAAACACAGGTTTAGGCTTCATAAATATAGATAGTCAGAACATGGCACTTGGAGCCAAATTAGTATGGAAAATTTACAAAGAACCACATCTAAAATGGGTTAAAATAGTTAAAAATAAGTATCTAGGTAGCCCTTATTCAACCAGCATCTTTAGAGCCTCTCTCCTACCCAAAGGTTCCAGAATATGGAATTTCATTTCCTATTACAGAGAATTCCTCTCTGAACAACTCTCTTGGAATATTGGCACGGGCGATGAAGCTCTATTTTGGGAGGACTCCTGGGGTGGATACCCCCCTCTTCACAGCCCAATCCACAATCATTCCTTAACGCAAGAATTGGAGCTATCTTTAGGAACCCATGTCAGAGATTATGCTTCCTTCCCTAAATCAGATCCAGCTTTAGGATGGGTCTGGAAGCCCTTCTTAGTATCCCTCCCCAACCAAAGAAGTTGTTCTCTACTTATCTCTATCCTCAAGTCTAAAAAATTGTTATTCAACTCGAGCCAAAACCATCTAATCTGGTCCAATTCCCTGAATGGGGAATACAGTGTTAAATGGGCCTATAAATTGACACATAAGTTAGAAACCAGGTCAGCTTCCAATCTCCCTTTGTCCTTATGCTAGTGCAAGGCATGCTCCCCAAAAGCTGGAACCTTTTTGTGGACTGCTCTTCAAAAGAGAATCCTCACCAAATAGCATTTTTTGAAACAAGGCTTTGTAGGCCCCTCAAGGTGTCCTTTATGTTGCAAAAGCAAGGAAGAGGTGGACCACCTATTACTCAATTGTGATTTCATGGCATCATAATGGCATTGGCTATTTAATAGACTTAATTTAAGACTAGCCTATCAACAGGACCTCCTCTCTTTTCTTCAGAGTTGGCCTGTATCCCAAACTTTTGGGCACTATGGCCACATTTGCATTATATCTACCTCGATCCTCCTTTGGGAAGTATGAAAAGAAAGGAATATAAGAATCTTCAAAGATAAATCTCTCAGCTCGGAATCCCTGATTGTCAAAATTAAGGCATTTATTACTGAGATCGCTAATAATTTTATGAGGAAATCCCCTCTGAAGCACACAAAATTTTCTCTCAGAGATGAATCAATTAGGAATAAATGGGCTAGTATCATCCTCCCCATGTATATTGGTTTAGGAGATAAGCACAACTTATCTGATAGAAGTAAGTGTGAATGGGTTCCCCCACCCCAAGGCTGGTTAAAGCTCAATTTCGATGGAGCCTCTCGGGGCAACCCTGGTATAGTCGGGATAGGTTATGTTATTCACTCTTGAAAAAGGGAAGAAGTGGCTGCTATCGCTGAACCTATAGGGCCAACCACTAATAATGTGGCAGAAGCCACTGCAGTGGTAGAAGGGATGTTGCTTTGGCATGAATTAGGTATCCAGAATCTAGAAATTGAAGGAGACTCTGCAATCATCATCAATTCCCTATGATCAGGTATCTCTTGCAACTAGAAAATCAATAATTTAATTAAAACGGTTAGGGACTTGCTTCCCTATTTCAAATTTGTTATCATCAATCATACTTACAACGAAGGAAATCGTAGAGCAGATGAACTTGCTAACAAAGGAGCAGATGGCAAGGAGCTCAAAATCTTATGCAAAACCAATGCTTTGCCTGATAAGGCAATGCCTTCATCCACCTAGATTTTATCATATGTCATCCCCAACAGGTTGGTAACCCGGGCTCAATCCCCCATCTCCTCCCACCTTCTCTCCCAGATACAAGCAATAGCCTGCTCCAGTCCCTTTCAAGTATTTCAACCGTTCTAGGTTTGTTTTATCACTCCTCCTGAATCTTTGGCCTTCCTTCTATGAGAACATCTATATCCTTCATCCCTGCTCTTCTCCATCCCTGATCCATTTTACCTTCCTTACATATTCAGAAACAGGAATCTAGTGGTCCAAACCCTGAATTCAGGATCAGTCATTCCTTCCCTCACAGCTCGAGAGATACATTTGCAAGGAAATGTATCAATATATATATATATATATATGTATACATGTATATATATATGTATATATATATGTGTATATATATATACATATATATATATATATACATATGTATATATGTATACATGTATATATATACATACATACATATATATATATATACATGTATACATATATACATGTATACATATACATATATATGTATATATATATGTATATATATATATATATGTATACATATATACATACATATACATACATATACATATATATATATATGTATATATATATAAATATATGTATGTATGTATATATATATATATACATATATACATACATATATATAAATATATATATGTATGTATGTATGTATGTATGTATGTATGTATGTATGTATGTATGTATGTATGTATGTATATATATATATATACATATATATATATACACACACACACATATATATACATAAATACACATATATGTATGTATATGTTGATACACATGTAGTCATACTTACATATAGATACATACATATTGTAGCCACATAAATCTGTCTAGTTTATTTAAATGAATATTTGCTATTTATTTCATTAAAAATCCACTAGCCATTAGTTAATTGAATTAATATTTAATTAATTCATCTTCAAACATTCTCCTATTAGTTAAATAAATTATTCAATTTATTTTAATTAATTCATTATACCAAATTCACAATCAATTAAATGAATAAATTCTATTTATTTAATTAAATCCCCCTTTTCCTCTTTTAAATAAATTAAATAAAACATTTATTTAAATCATTTATACCCCCACTTGCATTTTCCTACAAATGCAACTTGCACCTATTAATTGAAATAAATTAATTTTATTTTAATTAAAATCCTATTTTCCCTCACCCACCGAATCTACTTGCATTCCTAAACCCCCTTCTAGATTCTTCTAACCCCTTCCTAATTAACCCAATCCATCCCCTAATTATTGTCACATTCCTAAGCAACTGGGAGTCACTTCTCAAAGACTTCAAAGTTTTTGAAAAGCATTTAATGCTTTGTGTGTTCAACAATCTAACCTCTAAAGTCTTCCAAAACCACTAATGGCTCTTACATGACCATTAATGGCTCTTACATAACCATTTATGGTTAATTCAACTTGCACTCATGTGTCTCCTCAAGCATTTATTGCTTTGACCATGGTTATCCCTTTTGCCTTTGCACAAGAGTTTATCCATTGGATAAAAGCGTTATTCTTTGAATAAATAATTTATTCGCTCAACCCAACCTTGACCTTAACTCCTAAATTAACTCTCAGGTCATGTCAAGCATTTAATGCTTATTCCCTTTCCTCTCAACCTTTCTCATATTGACACTTGTCATCCTGGGATTGGGTTGAAAGTCTTCATATGGATTGAATATCATTCAATCATGACCCTTGTTGAGATTACTCAACTCAACCATCCATTGCTCCATTTTTCCTATAAATAGAGCTCACATTCCTCATTTTCAAATCCTCAAGCATTTAGCATTCATAGTCATAATTCTGAAAACTTGTGTGCATCTAAGTTATAGTAAAATTCTAGAGAGCATTTTAGCATAAATCACTAATATCTTGTTATTTTGGCCTAAAATAAATCATTTTAGCATCTTAGCATCTAATATTAGCTTTCATTCACATTTGCATAGCATTGTAGAGTAAACATTTCAATCTTGAACCTCCATAAGCATCCATAGTGCAAAAAGGTGCTGAGAGCTACACTAGTTTGGAACTTGGAGAGGAGAGGAACAAAGGAGAAGAAGCTAAGAGCATGGTAGAAGGCATTTGGAGATGTCTCGTTATATTTACTTTCCTAGTTAAATATTTCTTCATATTTTTTGTGTCTCTTTTGATATGCCTGCTTAGATTAGTCTTTGATTAAATAACACTAATAGTTTCTTGGTTTTGTGTGTTATTCCACCACAGGTTCTAGTGTAACCTTCCCCCATTCCACGGAGCATCACACACACACACACACACACACATATATATATATATATATTCATACATATATATATATATATATTCATACATACAAATATATATATATATGTACTTATATTTATTTAGATATATATATACACTCATAAATTCACAATATATATATATATATATATATATATCCACACCTCGATAAGGAGTTACATTTATATATATAGGTATGCATTTAGATATATTCCAAAACTTATATATATACCTTTATAGATATATGAATATTGATATATACATAAGGTATAGACATATATGTATACCAATCAACGAATTTTATATATAGGTATATACATATATATATACATGTGTATATATACATATTGATATATATTCATTTATATAACATCAAACTATATATATATAAATATTTATACATACATAAACGCATGTATATACGTACATAAATATGTATGTATAGATATTAATGTGTGTGTGTGTGTGTGTGTGTGTGTCTTTGGCATCCACTCATTTATCCACTCTCTGGCCTTAGGATATTATGCTGGAGATTGCTAGGAAATCATTGTCTTAGTGATCCTAATGCTTGATGTCTTCCTCCCCCGTGATTATCACTTCATTAACTCACTTCGAATTTTGAAATCTGGTCGTACCCTCTTCTGAGAATTTCATCTCGACGGCTGAGATGTATCAATCATCTCTACACATGTCGATCATGCAAATATTAATCAGACACTAAGCATGTGCAATGTCGAATGATGGAATTTTGAGGATGGTTTTGCATTCATTTATTTATGATATGCCTCTCAAGCAAGTACTCTCACCAATGCTTATTGATGAGGAATAATTATTTTGGCTCACTCACATTAAATTCAGTTCATTCTCACTCCTGATTTTTGAGATAGACCTCTTGCTTTATTTAGGTCGTCTCTTCTCTGCCTCTTCATTTTCTTCTAAGCAAAATCCAAACATCATGGATACTATACTCAAGCTCTCGAGCTCTAAAAGACAAATGACCATTTCTGGGGAAATAAAGGCAGCTCGGTTGAATGGCCTCATGAAATATCCTCACGATCTGGTCATCAATCGGGTTACTCAAATTTTAGGGGAAGATTTTATCAATAATGAGGATAGGACCAGAGAAAATTCTAATATTTCCTCTATGTTCCTAGCCATAGTACTTCATTTTGAACCTAATAGGGATTTCATCAAGGAATTATGTTTAAAGGTTTTAAGTATAGCATTTTGATAGAGCTTGACCAGGTAATGGTTAATGTTACTTCTGATCTTTTGGCCCCCAAGCCAAGGCATTATGATATCTTAATGTGGAACAACCATCAGGTTCCTTGGTTCCCTATACTAATTCATGACAACCCCACAAAGTTTTCCAATAGATGACCCATCATCCAGAGGAATGTCAACTTCCTCATGTGGTGGTTCAATGTGAAAACACCTCCCTACGGCCACTGGTTGGCAACATACCTTCGGGACGAAGGGCTCAAAATGGACATGATAGCCGAGATGGAGAATCTGAAATCCTCTAATTCACCAAACGGTTCGCCATCAGACCAAGTAGGGGCTCGAGGGAAAGGGCTTGCCTTTTGAGTAAGTTGTTGCGACAATCTGTTTAATCTAAGCCAAGCTAATATATTTGAAAGACTCTGATGCTTTACTATTTTTAGATAGCAGATTACTTGCTTTTTTGAAGCTATATGTTTATAGTAATAAGATGTTCAAGATAACTACTATTATATGCAGACGCTTAAGATAACTCCTATGATATGCAATACCTTTTTTAAGTGGCTTTCACTTATTTATATCATCGACCTTAGGACGTAGAAAGGATGCAATTTTATGCTATAGGGTTTATTAATGAAGTATCTATCTTAGCACAAGTATACACACATAGATGTAGGTGTGTTCATATAATGCAAGGCAAAATTATTAACACATTTGCATTCATGTGGCTATAGGTATGATATTGTAGATACTTATATTAATATTTCACCTTCATGCATCTGGGATCATGTGTATGGGGTACATTGGGTTCCTTCCTCTCATTTTTCTCTCCCGAGCAGCTCACCTTTACCCCCATCAATTTTTTGACCATGGTTGTAATGGCCCTGGTTTGTTTTATATTTTCATTTTTGTAGAATGCAGTTTTGCAGGACAACCTTATTCTGGGAACTTTAAGGGCATACCCAAGACACATGGCCCTCACGTGTATGCCCAAATATCATGGATCATCCCCTCAAGAACCTATCCCCATATTATGAGAAATTCATGTCTCCGCCTATCTAGAGCCAGTATGCCCACAATGATAACACTAAGCATGATAGTATATCGATCATATAGGGATGTCATAATCTCCCACTGAATCTTCTAGCAATCATCAACACCTAACTCAGCTGGGTCACACTAATATAAACTACAAAGAGTTGCAATCATTGGTCATGGCTTGTAAATCACTCTTTGTCCATGAATAAGTATTTGAAGAATGTGTCACATATCCTCGAGTGCTATCAATGCCTCTCTAGTTAGTAGGTGGAATGAGCATGTCTCTGAGTGCCACCTCTCAGTGAGTGCACTAATCAATCTACAATTTTCTCTATCTTGTACATGTAACAAACGTGATATGGTCCAAGAAACTGTAAGTATCCTCACTCGATCTCATCCAAGTGATGTCACAAATAAAAGCATGTAGGCCTACTCTCATGTGTACCTAATTTTTCCAAGACCCTCTGTATCCAGAGTAAACACCATGTCATCCTAGGCATCTATGTGATCGATCGATAACTTACTCACCATCAAGTGTCATTGATTAAACCATAAAAATGCATACGCATTACATTTAAATGCAGATGTGGTGCCTTATTGTCAAAAGCATTGCAAACTAATCAAATGCACTAATCCAAATGCAAATGCATTAAATCATAGTCAAAAATACTATATCAGTCAAATGTGTGACTATGGTTGCAAATGTAACACACTTACATCAAGTGTGATAAACTTATCAAATGTGAAATAAGAACTGTAATGTGTTAAATTAATCAATAATGCATGAAATACATACTCGTATGTCATACAATTAAATGTTGGACACCCTACAACCTATCAAATACCTAACAATAAATGCACATTAATGACTAGAAAGTGTTGGAATTTTGAGTTTGTTGGTATTTTGCATAGAGATTGCATTAATGATATGTTGTCTTTGATGTCAATTGAACTGGTAATAGTATTTATGTTATTATTGATATTGTTGTTTTTGATATTGGCTAGTAACCAGTAAAGAGAGCTTTGTGGAAGATGTTGTAAACCTGTATGTTAAGTTTGTGAGATAAACCGGTGAACCAGTATAAAGGGTTAAACCTTTCTATGCATTGTAACCGGTAAACCCTATCAACTGTTAAACCCTAACCGATCAAGTTTGTTGGTTTATTATATGATGAACGGTAATGATGAAGACACATGTGATCATTGAATGAGGATATGTTCAAATTGTTTTGGCATGTTTATTCTTGTCTAGGGAAGGAGAAAAGTGGATTGCATCTAATACATAGCGTGTGATGAGTTACAAAGTCCAATGAAGTGGTGATCATGGAGCGGTTGGAATTTTCTTGAAGAATGTGAAGAGATTGTCATGATTTCTAACGGTCAAGATTGTACCGACTTGTTTGTAATCTCAATGATGAGAATTAGGTTTTTGTTGTGTTACTGACCTAATTGATTTCTATTTAAGGTCGATGAAGTTGTTGTAAAGGTTGTTGGCAAGATTGGTAGAAAACTTGTTGAGTGTGTAGTTGCCTAACCAGTGAATGGATCTACACTTTGACTGAAGGCAGATTGAAGCTTAGAAGGATCTAATCAAGCAAATATAGTTCTACTCAGACAGATCAAGAAAACCTGTTGTTTTCTAACAATTACAGCAGAAGTAAAATCCCTTAACAAGGTAAGCTCTAACAAGCTTGGTTACTCATTAAATCCTCTAACAAGGTGGTCCATTAACTTGGATTCTTAAATCCTCCAGCGAGGTTACTCCTAGCAGGGTATTGTGCTTTTTATCAAGGCATATTTTTAAATCCCTTGTTCGGGTGATTCCTAACCGGAATTAGTTCTTAACAAGACTTATTGTAAAGCTTTAACAGGCTTGGCTCCTCAAACTTCAGAAGAGTTCAGATAGCTATCCTTGTGAGTCCCATCTCACCATGGTTTTTACCTATTTGGTTTTTCCATGTATAAACATTTGTGTCAAGTGGTGAATGCTTTTGTGGCTGTGATCTTATTTGTTGATTTGGTTAATTTCTATTAAGGCGTGCTAAGTAGAAGCATTAAGAGATGAATATGTTGAGTTATGATTAAGCATTGTTGATGTTCACAAGATTGAAGTTGTTTACTGTTAAAGTTGTCATAACAGTTGAACCGATTGATGTCAAGTATTCTTATGGATATTGATCTTGACTGAGATATGTTTACTTTGTTTGACTGAGTTTGAGTTTGGGAACTTTGTATCAGTTTTTCAATATATGGATTCACCCCCCCCCCCTCTCTCAGTATTCTACCAAATACTTATTCTTTCATCATACCATCAATTGGTATCAGAGCAACTCAGGTCCTCTTAATCTAAAAGCCTAACAGCTTGAGGAAAAGATCTTGTAGATCATGATGAAGAAAGAAGGTCTGAAGTTCAACAAAGATAAACTATAGAATATGGAGTGACAGAATGAAGATTTACATTAAGAGTCTTGGTAGTCAGTATTGGGATCATATAGAAAATAAGTATACTACACCTCCTGGACCCCTGACTGATGATCAAGAGAAAGAACAGCAAGAAAATCACCAGGCATTAGAAGCTATTATCAGTTCCCTGTTTGATGTTGAATATGTAGATGTCCATGGTCTTGAAACTGCATATGAAGTATGGAAGAAATTAGAAGAGATTTATAGCGGTGATGAACATGTTAAGATTGCCAAAGAGGAGAGTTTAAGAGGAAAGTTTGATTGTAATAACCCACCATAATTAACTCAACAAAATTGACCATTCTTTTTGTTTTTTTTTGGTTTAATTTAATCATTGTGTTTGATTCAATCGCATAATCTGGGCATCCATCCATTTGGATTAGGCATTCATCCATTTGGGATGAGCATCTAACCATACAAGTTAGGAATTTGTCCATATGGGACATAAGATTTCATCTATCCAATATGGGATAGGCATCTACCCATACAGGGCTAGCATCTATCCAATCGGGATAGGAGGTGCTCTGGCCAGAGACTTAGACTCATCAGGACCATTCAGGTCCTAGGCCACTCACTAAGTACTACACTCTTCTAACAAAAGTGCACAGAGGTCGTCGTCCTTAGGAGTAATTAAATAACATAATACAAGCTTGAATTCTGCCTCGGAATTTGGCTTAAAGCCTCGGGAAGTCAAGCGAATCCATACGGGATTCCTTCCGAGTATGCATTGAATTACTTTTTCCATTTTAATTATCTTCAAATTATGATTCTATTCAATCCTTCTATACCAAGCCTAAACCCCACCCACGAACGCCTGAGTACGAGGGACAACTCCGTCCCAAGACTGCCTACATACTTGCTTTGGCATGGGATCAAAGCGTAAAGTATGTAGTTCTATTTTCTACTCTATGGCTTGATGTAAACTGATTAGTGGGTACGCAGCCCTTTCTAGGGTCAATGTCCCAAACAGTTTCTCTGTGGTTGCTACCCATGATGGTAGCGCTTAAGCAAAGGCTCAAGATGGCCTATTGCTTATAGCCTAAAACAACTTGATCCTAATTCTTAACATAAGCATCACCCTTGACCAATTGTCAATCGACAACAATTCTTCGAGATTAAATCAATTTTATAAAAGCATTTCACTCATCATCCCTATAGGGGTTTACTATAGTTTAACTCAGCAAATGAAAGATCATTTTCGAATTATCTTATTAAATTATCGATCCAAGGGGGATTACCCACCCCTTGGATTTTAACTTCCAAGTGTCCCTTATTACTCTCCGACGATTTATAGGGACGATGCCACAGATGTTGTTGATGTAGCTTTATTAGGCATTAAGTGCAGTAGCTCAACATGACGGCATTACCCATAAGCGTGACCCAGAGGCACTGTATATACCGAACGCTACTATGTTTTGGTTTTCCAACTTCCTTTATTTAATTTTCTAACTTATGATAAACATCATGCTTGGAAAAATAATTATGAATTGAATGTGTATAATTAGACATTGCAAAGCTCAATTAATTGAAATAACTACTTGATGAATTACATGGAATAACAACCTTAACTAACATTATTTTTTATTATTATTCAAAACTTGAAATATAACTTTGCATAAAAATTAAAAATTAGGAAACTTGCATAATAATATTTAAACGTGTAACTTGCATGGAGATGGAGATGCCAATAAATGTAATCAATGTAAGGAATTTGCATGAGGCGAAGGTAGTGTAAGTTACATGCAAGAATATTGCCTATAAAGTCACTAGTCCCAAAAATAGAATTTAGCTTCAAATCATATTGATGTGGATAAATTGCTAAGTGGATTTAAGAAGGTATAATTTAATTTACAATTTATAAATTTTCTAAAACTAATTATAAATCTAAAAATTTACCTAAGTTTAAAATTTTTTATTAAACTAAAATTTATATAAAAAAAAATATTAACTTTATATAAATTGCCACGAATTTAATTGAAAAGGCATTTTGTTTTTTAAAAAAAGGATGAAATGGAGGGAGTGGGAGTGGGACCCACGGGTCCCATCACCACTGCGGGTCTGTGGAAGCAGGCCCGTAGTGGTGAGGGGCCCGTGGTCCCCTCCACTTCCCTGCGGCCACTGTCATGACAGTGACCGCAGGGGAAGTGGAGGGTACCACCTCCCCCCCGATGGTTACAATAACTATTGCCACTACCCGCACGCCGCTCGACACCCAAAATAATTTTTGGGAATATGGTGCTTGCTATTTAATACATTTTATCATTTGAAATACATTTCATATATATATATATATATATATATAGTTTAGATTTCCAATTATTTAATGATATATATGTAACAAAAGAGTATTTATTTATGAAAATAAGAACATGAATAAAATAAATAATCAAACAATTGTTTTAGATTGATTTTACAGTAAACAAGAGGTTAATATTTCCAGTATTCACAGGGGGATAGAGAGTTTATTTCTAGTATTCACAGGGAGATAGTTCATTTCCAGTTTTCACAGGGAGATTATTTATTTCCAGTATTCACAGGAAGATTATTTATTTCCAGTATTCATTTCCAATATTCATAGGAGGATTGTTTATTTCCAGTATTCATTTCCAGCATTCACAGGAGGATTTTATTCAACTAATATTCATAGAGAGATCTAATAGGGAGATTTATTTAACTAATAATCACAAAGAGATTTATTTAACTAATAATCACAGAGAGATTTGTTTAACTAATAATCACAGAAAGAATTATTTAACTAATAATCACAGAGAGATTTGTTTAACTAATAATCACAGAAAGAATTATTTAACTAATAATCACATAGAGATTAAAGAATGAGATTCAGATTTCCATTCGAAGAACCAGAGAAATGAATTAGAGGGAAGAGATAAAGATTAAGATTCAATCACATAGGGAAGAATTTTAATCTCAGAAAAAGAGATTTTAAACAATTAAAGGAATATGATTTTTATTTTTTTTTTGCTAAAATCTTTGAAAAAAACAAAAAGCAAGATCATGTGCATATTTTATTAAGGGAATAAAATAAATAAATAACTATCTTTTACATGCACTATATGAAAGCATTATCATTATTATTCATCCCTAAATAAAAGATTTACAATCAAATAAAAAAAATTCTTTATATAAAGGAAGATCTATAACTATTTTTTTTTTGATAATACGAATTCCTCATAAGTGAATGTGAAATAATAAGGAGAGAACCTGGTTTATCGAGCTTGATGTTGAATCCACTGGTTATCCTTTTGATCCTTCCTTGCAACTTGAGAGAAATTCTTCAAACAACAACTTAAAATTCCTGCAACGAAAATGAGACTACCAAAGAAGATCTACTTCTAAAACTTGGGAAATTTCCTTTAAAACATAATCAACTCCCTTCTTTGAAACTTGCATACAATTTTATAAGAAAATTCCCTCCATTCCACTATCTAGAAAATTTAATTAAAAAGGAGATTCTTTTCCAATATTGGACTTCTTGCAAATTGATTAAACTTAGTGGGGGAGTTACATGCAAGGTGGTGGAGAATCGTCTAGAAGCTTCTTATTCTTCCTACAACGTGTGCCATAATTGGGAGTGGAAAATAAATAAATAAAAATAATGTCTTTTGAATTATATTCTCCAAGTATGTGTGTGTGTGTTCATCTTATTCTTTTATAACATTTATTCAATCATTTTAAGTAGTTTAACCAAAATGTAATAGAATTGTATTTTAAATCCAAATGTGATAGAGGAGGGTTGTGACATTGATGACATAAGGATGTCTGAAGGTGAGAATATCTAGCAGTATGGTCAAAGGATTAAAGAGATAGTTGGTGAGATAAAGAGTGCAGGAGGGAAAGTGGAAGATTCCATAGTAATCAGTAAGGTACTGAGAACCTTGCTACTGGTCTATGCTATCTGAGTTGCAGCTATTTAGAAGCTGAAATCTATTGACAAGACAAAGGTAACTCTTGACTCTATTATTGGCAAACTTACTGCTTTTAAACTAAATGGCTATGATGGTATTGTACATAAATCAGAATCTGCATTTAGAGGTTTTGTCTCTAACCCATTTGTGAGAAGAAGTAGAGATATCGGCCATAACTATGAATCTAGATCCAGCAGAGATGCTGAAGATGAAGACAGCGTAGTGGAACTTGAAGCATTGTTGGCAAAATGACTGCCTAGAGGCACTGGTAAATATAGAGGTAAGGCACCTTAAAAAAATTTGTATGCAACAAGATTGGACATATAGCAGAAAATTTCCCTAATGGTGAAAATTAATACAAGAAAGACAAATTTAAGAAGTACAAGGGTAAAGGCAAGAGAGATTGTCTTGTAGCTATTGACAGTGGTATTATTGATGAAGAATCTGATGATGATGCTAGTGAAGCTATTGTGTTTGTAGCTATTAAGGAAGAAATATCAGATCAGAAGGCACTAGTATCCAAAATGGATAACTCTGATGATTGGATCATTGATAGTGGTTGTTCACATCACATGACTGGTGATTGGAGCAAATTTTTTTCCCTGAAAGAATTTGATGGTGGTGTTGTCAGATTTGGCAATGACTCACCCTGTATGGTTAAAGGTAAGGGAGTTATTTCTCTTAATGAGAAGAGAAGTGCTGACGATGTCTATTGGGTTGAAGGCCTAAAGCACAATCTTTTAAGTGTGGCACAACTTAATGACAAAGGATACCCACTGGAGTTTAGAAATGGAATGTGCAAAATCTTTGACAACAAAGGTGAATTGATTGCAACCGGGAAATAGACCAAAGGTAATCTATTTCATCTCAATCCTAAAGTTAGCAATTGTTTGATTGCAAAAATAGATGATAGCTGGCTTTGGCATAGGATATTTTGTCATATAAATTTTGACAATATTGTTAAAGTAAGCAAGTCTAAGACAGTAAGAGGTTTGCCTCAGCTAGACAAACTGGTTAATGCTCTTTGTAAAGAATGTCAACTAGGAAAGATGACTTCTTCAACTTTTAAGAGAAATTCCTTCTCGGTAGAGCACTTGTTAGATTTGGTTCATATAGATCTATGTGGACCAATAAGAACAAGAAGCATTCAAGGTGATAGATATTTCATGATCTTCACTGGTGATTTTTCAAGGATGATGTGGGTCACATTCTTGAAGGATAAGAATGAAGATTTTGGTAAATTCAAGGCATTCAGAGCCTTAGATGAGAAAGAGAGTGGCAAAAAGATAAAATGTCTAAGAACATATCAAGGAGGTGAATTCACTTCTGCAGAGTTCACTAAATATTGTGAGGATAATGGTATCAAGCGGAAGCTTTCTACACCAAGGACACCATAGTAGAATGGTATAGTAGGGAGAAACAATCGTTCAATTGTTGAAGCAACTAGAACTATGTTGGTACAAGGAGGTGTATCAAAAACATTTTGGAAAGAATCTGTAAGTACAGCTGTGTACACAATGAATCGAGTTTTGACGAAAAGAGGTAAGGACAAAACCCCATATGAATACTGGTATGGGAGATCACCTGATGTTAGCTATTTTAAGATATTAGGATGCAAATGTTTTATTAAAAGAGGTGATTACATTAGCAAGTTTGAAGCTAAGAGTGATTAAGGCATATTTCTTGGCTATTCCACCAAGAGTAAGGCCTATAAATGCTTCAACAACCAGACACAAAAAATTGTTGAATGTATTGATGTTCATGTAGATGAATGTCCTGAAATTTTAGAAGGAACCAGTTATGAGAAGAAGGATGAAGATCCTTGCATTTTGCTTTTGGAACCTGAAACTGTTAAGTCAAAAATCGATAAAGAAAATCCTGATGTACTTGTTCAACCAGAACAAATAAATTCAGAGGAAGATGATAATGAAGAAGCTGGACTTGAAGAGAATGATCATGTTATTCCTAGGTATGTGAGACTGAATCACAGTCCTGAACAAACTAGAAGGAGAATAAGAGAGAACTCTTGCATGATCTCCACCTTTGAACCTAGAAGTTCTAAGGAGGCATTTGGTGATGATCATTGGGTGAAAGCTATGGAGGGGGAGTTGGATCAAATTGAGAAGAACAACACTTGGACCCTGGTACCCCGACCAATAAACAAGAATGTTATAGGTACTAAATGGGTGTTCAGAAACAAAATAAATGAAGATGGTGTTGTAATTCTCAATAAGGCAAGATTAGTATGCAAAGGTTATGTGCAAGAAGAAGGAGAGGATTATGGAGAAACTTTTGCACCAGTAGCAAGACTGGAAGGTGTCAGAAAATTGCTTGCATTTTCAGCTCATAAGAAGTTCAAGGTATACCAGATGGATGTTAAGTCTGCATTCTTGAATGGAATGCTGGAAGAAGAGGTTTATATAGAGAAGCCTGATGGTTATGCATTGAAAGATAAGAAAGACATGGTATGCAAATTGCATAAAGCTTTGTATGGATTAAAGAAGGCACCCAGAGCATGGTATGAACGGCTTCATACTCATCTGATAAAGATAAGATTTACTAGAACCAGTGATGACAACAACATTTATCTCAAGTCTGAAGGAGATGATATACTGGTCAGTGAAGTATTTGTACATGACATTATATTTGGAGGTAATTAATGTAGCATTGGAATTAGGAAATCATCACAAGATAAGTAGATCAATCAAAACACAAGACATGATAACTTAATCATGAGAGCACTCATTGCAAATGAACCTAATTCTAAGCACACTCAATAGAGATATGAAAACAAAGCATTCAAAGATGAAAAATTATGCAAACCAGATATAGAATTGAATACTCCTTCCATGCGGCTCCATTGTTGTTCTTTCCTCTTCAATGGGTTTGTGGATCTCACCTCCAAGTGCTCATACAATTGAAAGCAAGATTGATGAAAAGCTCAAGAGTACTAGAAGCGTAAGTTCGGTAGTTTGATAGAAAATTCGGATTAGGTTTGATTGAAAAACATCCAATTTATAGAAGAATTGGAGAAATGGAGAAATTAGCATGATAGTGATTCGAATAGAAATTCAAATCAAGAATAGCAAAGTTATGACATGTTGCTATGCAAAAAGGCTTATGACAATTTTATGACAGATTCTATGACAAATTGCTATGTCAAGACAAATTCTATGACAAATTTCTATGTCAAGACAAGTTCTATGACAAATTTCTATGTCAAGACAAGTTCTATGACAAATTTCTATGTCATGTCCATAAATTTAGGAGAGAAATAGGAGGAAATTAAAATTAAAAATTAAAAAATTAGGAAATTAGAGAATTAAGAATTTAGGAATTGATGGAAATTAATAAAAATTAGAAATTAGTGAATTAATCAATAATTTTTTCATTTATTAATAATTCACAAAGAGGGAAAATTGATGAAAGATTAGAAAATTAGAAAATTGAAATTGATGAAAATTAGGAATTAGAAATTGATGGAAATTAGAATTTAGTGAATTAGAAGAAATTAATTAACAATTTGTCATTTATTAATTAATTTACAAGAGGAAGAATAATTAGCCAATTAAATAAAGATTTAATTGTAATGAGAAGACCTAGGATTAATAAATAATTTAGTAATCCTAGAGGAAGAAATGACAAATTAGGTTAAATGAATAAATCATAAAACCCTAGAAGACGAATTAGGAATGCGAAAATGACAATTAGGTCTTGATTGAAGATAATTAATGTCGATTCGATCATGATTTTGAATTGATAAATGACCAGTGCGACAAAATGATTTGATTAAGAAAATGCGCCAATTGACGAGGAACAATGACAAATTGATCCAAATTGACACGATTGAGAAGGACAATGATCGATAGACAAATCGATCGCCAAATGACAAGATTGACAAGAGGACAAGAATCGATGACAAAATAGATTGCAAAATGATAGGATTGAAAATGACCACGATCGATGATAAATCGATCGCAAATGACAAGATCGAACATGACAACAATCGATGACAAATCGATCGTAAAATGACAAGATTGATAAACCGATCGCCAGATGATAAGATTGAAAAGAGGACAAAACCCTAATTAGGATTGACGATGTCCAAAATGATAAGATTGATGATAAGATTGATAAGAGAGCAACGATTGATGACAAATCGATCGCAAGATTGACAGGAGGACAAAACCCTAATTAGGATTGACGATGTCCAAAATGATGACAAATTAGCACGCACATTGATGCAACAAGATAAGTTCGATCAAAATCATGATTGGATAATGTTGTCGACAAGACCAAATTTGAGAACGAGATGATTGAAGAATGTAGAAGAATGACTCGATGTTCGCAAATGATAAAAACCAAGTGCGTGACATAGGAGAAATGTTAATGCGACGCAAAAACCTAAAATGAGGCAATGCGCAAATGTTAAAGTATGACTCCGCAAGCGTTGACCATTTTTAGGTGTCTGCAATGATTACATGAGTAATTTCTTTGCAGATGAAATGAAGAATGAATTTGAGATGTCATTAGTTGGGGAAATAAAAAAATTCATAGACTTACAGATACAACAAATGAAGAATGGTATTTTCATTACTCAATCCAAGTATGTGAAAGAGGTTTTGAAGACTTTCGGTATGAGTGACTGTAAACCAGTTGGAACCCCGAAGGTTACAAGTTGTAAATTATCCAAGGAAGATGCATCTAAGTTTATAGATGAAAAGGAATGCAAGTCCATGATTGGCAAATTACACTATGTTGTTCACAGTCGACCGGATATTGCCCATGTAGTTGGTGTTGTTGCTAGATTTCAGAAGAATCCAAAGGAGGCACATCTGATGGCAACCAAGAGAATTTTTAGATATCTGAAAGGTACGATTGACTATGGGTTATGGTATCCATATGGTGGAAATTTTGATTTGAAAGCATACACAGATGATGATTGGGCAGGAAATATTGATGACCGGAAGAGTACTACCGGTGGAGAATTCTTTCTAGGAGGAAGGCTAGTCTCTTGGAGTAGCAAAAAGCAGAGTTGCACTTCATAATCTACTATTGAAGCTAAGTATGTAGCATCTTATATGAATTGCACACAACCTATGTGGATGGGGCACATTTTGGAAGGTTTGAAGATGGAAATCTCAGAAACAATAAAGATTTTGTGTGATAATACAAGTGCAATAAACATTTCAAAAATCATGTTTTGCACAAAAGGACTAAGCACATTGAATTGAAATATCACTTCTTGAGGGAAAAAGTTAAAAGTAAAGATATTATCTTGGAGCATGTTTCTACCAAGGAGCAACTTGCAAATATCTTTACCAAACCTCTGTCTAAGACCACTTTTGAGTATCTTAGAAGTCAATTGGGGGTTGTCCCTCTTCATGAAGTTAGTTGAGCATGATGTTGATTGCATCAGTCTCTGAACCACTTGCAAAATTTTACATGGATTGATGAAGAAGTGGACGTATTCCACAGGGGGAGCATCAAGTTGTAGAATGTTGTTGATGCACAGTGGGAGCAGAATTACATGTTTTAATTTCACTTTGGCATTGTTGTCAAAGGGGGAGAAGAATAATGTGATTGAGGAGAATAATTATGTGTCTGATTAGGTGAACCAGCGGCAGGCTGAAGACATGACAGAGGAAGGTGAATACTTGGTAATGTAAACCAGGATTCCTATTCACCAATCTCAGCAGCAATCAGAGGCATTGATATTTGTATTGCCATAAATGCCAAAAGGGGGAGATTGTTGGCATTTTGAGTTTGTTGGTATTTTGTATAGAGATTGCATTAATGATATGTTGTCATTGATGTCAATTGAACCGGTAATGGTATTTATGTTATTGGTCATATTGTTGTTTTTGATATTGGCTAGTAATTGGTAAAGAGAGCTTTGTGGAAGATGTTATAAACCTGTATGTTAAGTTTGTGAGATAAACTGGTGAACTAGTGTAAAGGGTTAAACCTTTCTATGCATTATAACCGGTACACCCTATCATCTGTTAAACCCTAACCGATCAAGTTTGTTGGTTTATTATCTGATGAGCAGTAATGATGAAGACACATGTGATCATTGAATGAGGATATGTTCAAATTATTTTGGCGCGTTTGTTCTTGTCTAGGAAAGGAGCAAAGTGGATTTCATCTACTACATAGTGTGTGATGAGTTACAAAGTCCTATGAAGCGGTGATCATGGAGCGGTTGGAATTTTCTTGAAGAATGTGAAGAGATTGTCATGATTTGTGCCGACTTGTTTGTACTCTCGATGATGAGAATTAGGTTTTTGTTATGTTACTGACCTAATTGATTTCTATTTAAGACCAATGAAGTTGTTGTAAAGGTTGTTGGCAAGATTGGTAGGAAACCTGTTGAGTGTTTAGTTGCCTAACCAATGAATGGATCTGCACTTTGAGTGAAGGCAGATTGAAGCTTAGAAGGATTTGATCAAGCAAATATAGTGCTACTCAGACAGATCAAGAAAACCTATTTTTTTCTAACAATTACAGCAGAAGTAAAATCCCTTAACTGGATAAGCTCTAACAAACTTGGTTACTCATAAAATCCTCTAACAAGGTGGTCCATTAGCTTGGATTCTTAAATCCTCCAGTGAGGTTACTCCTAATAGGGTATTGTGTTTTTCATCAAGGCATATTTGTAAATCCCTTAACCGGGTGATTCCTAACCGGAATTAGTTCTTAATAGGACTTATTGTAAAGTTTTAACAAGCTTGGCTCCTCACAGGGAGAACTTCAAAAGAGTTCAGATAGCTATCCTTGTGAGTCCCATCTCACCATGGTTTTTACCTATTTGGGTTTCCACGTATAAACATTTGTGTCAAGTGGTGAATGCTTTTGTGGATGTGATCTTATTTGTTGATTTGGTTAATTTTTTATAAGGCATGTTAAGTAGAAGCATTGAGAGATGAATATGTTGAGTTATAATTAAGCATTGTTCATGTTCACAAGATTGAAGTTGTTTACTGTTAAAGTTTTCATAACACTTAAACTGGTTGATGTCAAGTATTCTTATGAATATTGATCTTCATTGAGATATGTTTACTTTGTTTGATTGAGCTTGAGTTTGGGAACTTTGTATCAGTTTTTCAATATACTGATTCACCCCCCTGTCAGTATTTTACTGGATACTTATTCTTTCATCATACCATCAAAAAGTGTTGACCACTTACTGCACAACCAGACCTAGCTATCCTGCCATAAGTTAGGACCTGCTTTGCATGATGTAGCTCTCTCTTGATGCCCACCATAGCTCCACAAAAATGCTCAAACTAATTCTCTCCAAAATTTCCAAATATCCAAGGCTCAAAATGCACAAGTGAGCCCAAATGAGCCTCCAATCTCTTATTTATAACAAAAATGCCCATCTAATTAGGGTTTTCTACCCTACTAGTTGTAGTCTTTTTACCCAGAAACTCTTATATGTTGATCATACAAGCCCCATTTTTTTCGCAAATTATATCTTCAAAATCCTAGTCACATTGTTGTCAAATTAGCCTTTAAACCAAAATAAAATTGACCAATTTCCTGAGTGGGTACCATATAACCCTATCGCCACTCGAGCATATTGGGGCATATTTTCTTAATTTTTGTTTGAAACAACTCCTAAAAATGCAATGTCTCAAAGAGGGGCAAAATGTAGACACCTAAAATTGTCTCATGCCTACAAATACCAATTTTACTAATTATTCTCCTTTGTTAGTTTAATAATTTTGATTATTTTATTGATATAACTATATTCTTCCAAATAAATATTCTCCAACCACCTTGTCTCATAAAATCCCAGTCGATGATCATCTCTATTCTCAAACCAATATCAACCATTAAATCGAATTCTCAAAACCTATAAAATCAACATCAATCCTTAATCTTCATAACCACAATCATTGAATTCTTACACTTATGCTTTGCAATTATTTATGCAACTCTAAGAGCCATCATAAAAATAGCAAAATCAAGAAGGAGAAGAACAATGGAGGCTAGATGCATGGAATTGGCAATGGAATTTGGTTTGATTTGATTATTGTCATTGAATTGTCAATTTCTTTATGCATTCCTTTATTGATTTACAATTGAGAATTTTATGATATAATTGGGTTTTAGTGGTTGCCTAATTAATCTATTACATTATGTTTTCCCTCAAATTCTCAGTGCATACAATACTAATTTGGTATTGTTTGAATACATAAAATAACCCAATATATGATTGGTGATAAAGTGGAATCATAAGACATATTAATCCCTAAGCATAAAATTCCAAGGACTACTAAACTAAAGTATATAATTCAAGTAGCTTGATATTGTAGATGGAATGATTAGCTAAATAAGAGTCTAACCAATAATGATCACATAAGAAAAAATCATTGTACTATATTTTCCATGCAAGTAATTGTTGTTTTTGTTATATAAAAATAATTCTCTTTCTAAAATGATCAAACATTACTTCCAATTAAGTATTTGTAATCTAATAGCACACCTATCTTGATAATATATTATAGTTGATCAATATTTTAATAGACCCAATTATGATCTCGCTAAGCATTAAGGGAGATCTTTAATTGATCTACAATTCTATTACTAACATACTTAATCACAAAAAGACAGTAGTGAAATAATCACAACAAAATGATTCTCGAGGTTCTTAGATCTTTCTATAGGTAATACCTTATCTAAAAGCATTACTCAACAATTATCTAAGGATGTTAATCAAAATTCTATTGTATAAAATTAACTATATAGACAGAATGGTTCTCTATAGCATGACTAAAACATTCATACTCAAATGATTGCAGTCATGGTTTTAGGAAAACTGGTAATTGCATAAAATATATGAAAAGGAGGAACAACTCAGCTCAAAAAATTTAGCAATATAAATTGATCGTAAGGAGAAGTGATTGCATGGTATAATCCACATGTATTTTCTGGTAAATATTTTTCTAGTTTGTGTCATAATCAAAACTTAGGAAAGTGTACATGGACATATAGCAAGGCATAAAAGTTGCATGCAAATAATATTATGAAGGTGAATATAATAGCAAAGTGTGGTATAATTGACAAGGCTTGTGAGCTATATTTTTCATAAAATATATATGAAGAATACCCTCAAAACAAAATGATTGTAAGATAAAAAACCATATCGTTAAATCTAACATAACATGGGAAGGAGGACTATTGCAAGTATGCAATGCTAGGAGAAAAATGCAAAACAAAATGATCTAGGTACTGGTAGTGATTTGGAGATCTATTTCTCTACTCACCATATTTATTGAAAGGACAAATCCTTGCTCGTTGTTTATCTCTACCCAATAGCACGAATGGCATTACAAAAGAACCAAAAACAACATGAATAAGATATCCAAAATCTGACCTCTACCTATGATCTGAATTATTTTGGTAATTCAGGGGACAATACCAAAAGAAGAATTGGTGGTATTGTAAACGCATAATAAACCATCTGAAAGCTTCATTTCATTCAATATATATGTAAAATCCATACAATTTTGGGCAAACTTGTGAAAGAGTCGTATGCCCTTGAATCTATCCAATTTGTGTAAACTCGTGGTGAAGTTGTATGCCCGAGTCCATACAAGTTAGGTGAACTCGTGAAGGAGTTGTATGCCTGTGGACTCCATGAGAGCTGAATTGGAAAACTCGACAGACAAGATGTATGTGACAGCTTGACAAACTCGTCCTAAGAGTTGTATGCCTGTAACTCTATCTATTGAATTTGAATTGAGCTAATTTATAATCTTTCAAAGAAGTTGAAAGGTCACTGCATTTATGTCCTCGTTGGAAGTCAAAGAGACAATGCAATTTTGAAAAGTAATTACATTTGGATGGGACAAAAATTGACTGAAGATTAAAATATTTCATTTAGTTGAACACCTTGATTTATTTCTGATCATTCCTCCCTTCTTGAAAGGCAATGGGCCCCATTGCCCAATTATCTTCCAAAATAAAATAATGAGATGGCTAAAATTGACTAAATTTTGTTGGCCTACCCTAGGAAAAATTGTATTCATGGCAGTCTTGTGGCTAAAAATCCTTTTGGAAATGAGCACGGACATCGCGACCACCAAATTTCTTGGGCTCACAGTAGCGGGGGTCCTTGATCTCCTTCTTGGCCTACTCTAGATTCATAGCATGGGATCTCTGGCTCCACCAACTTTATAGGACACCCATTAATCTTTGTCAACCCTCGCCCATGCTTGCAGTGTGTCACTACCACCGTCATCTTCTTTCGGCCAAAGAACTACACCAATTTCACTACAGTTATTATTAGATCAATCTCTCTCTTTTCAATGGGTCAAATATTTGGTCCCCTCCACCATCGACTTATCACCTCTTGGATGGTAACGAGACAATCCATACCCTCACCTTCTCTCGAGCCATTACTAAGAAAAGGTGACTGTGATAAGAAACTAAGGTAGAAATGTTTGGCATCCATTATGAAGAGCTTTTCCAGCTATCATGAAGAGCTTCATCTTCCCGTTATTGTAGTGTTGATGCTTCAAATTCCATAAGGAAGTTATCCTTGATTTGTTATGGCCCTGCTACTTCTCCCTTCACTCGAACATCGTGGACACCTCCATCGACTATCTCCACATACAATTCATTTTCATTCTAGAGACCGGTTATGATTTTAGAGGAGGAAGTAGATGACTTACATCACCTTAATAACAATTTCATTGAAAGAAAAAAATTTCTTGTAGATGCGCCCGAAATGATCGAACCTGGGTCTGATACCACTAATATGAATTATTTTGGTAATTCAGGGGACAATACCAAAAGAAGAATTGGTGGTATTGTAAACACATAATAAACCATCTGAAAGCTTCATTTCATTCAATATATATGTAAAATCCATACAATTTTGGGCAAACTTGTGAAAGAGTTGTATGCCCTTGAATCTATCAAATTTGGGCAAACTCGTGGTGAAGTTGTATACCCAAGTCCATACAAGTTAGGTGAACTCGTGAAGGAGTTGTATGCCTGTGGACTCCATGAGAGCTGAATTGGCAAACTCGACAGACGAGATGTATGTCACAACTTGACAAACTCATCCTAAGAGTTGTATGCATGTAACTCTATCTATTGAATTTGAATTGAGCTAATTTATAAGCTTTCAAAGAATTTGAAAGGTCATTGCATTTATGTCCTAATTGAAAATCGAAGAGACAATGCAATTTTGAAAATTTATTACATTTGCATGAGGACAAAAATTGACTGAAGATTAAAATATTTCATTTGTTTGAACACCTTGATTTATTTCTAATGAACTTGACATTTACATTTGAATGTAGAGTGTCCTCCATCTATTATGATCCATCCTTTGTCATTTATTTGTTGATCTCTTATCTCCACAAATGCACTTTTCTCTCACCATTGAGTTTGTATTTCTCCTGCTACTACTACCCTTCATCGTGGTTTTTATTTCACTCCCATTCACAATGCACCCATTGAACCACAATCTACAAGATTTTTGCATGAAATATTTGAAAGAGAAAACAAAAAACATGCAAAACGTAATAATACAAGATTGAAAATGCAAAAAGTGGCCCTTAAAAAAATCTCCTTGTTTCTGCTTTCTCAAAGCTATTTCTGCCCTATTACCTTCCTTAAAAAAATGTCAAAAACATGTTCATCAACCCTTATATATGCATTTTACCAATATTTTCAATGTGAAACTCCTAGTCTATCATTTTGAGGGAAATTAAAGTTTAGTTAATGTTTAGAAAATTCCCTCCTTTATAATTTGAAGTCTTACAAGCTATGTTTTTATATTAAATTTCATTTGCCCTTTCTCTTGCAAATGGATAATATTATAATGAAAGCATTTTCATTTTCATAACAAAATATAAAATATAAAATATATGAAAAAAAATTTAGCTTCTAATATAGCATTTTATATATATTAAATAGAAGCTTTTAATAAAAATAATGTAAGTATATATTATTTAAAATATTAAAATATTAAAACATTTAATTTATTGATTTTCAATTATTAAATAATAATTAATAAAATTATTAAAAAAATAATTAATAATATTATTAAATAAATAATTAATTAATAAAATATTGTTTTGACATACTTTCCCCCTGAAATATACATTGTCCAGATGCATCAGTCAAAGTTTTTCATCATATCAAAACAAAATCCACAAAGTTCATACCAAACATGGTTAGTATTATTCTCCACTAAATGCAACCTAACTTTCATTTTGCAAACATTCAAGATAATGCAAACGCACACATTCATCCAATAATAATTTCTAATGACAAATCCTAAGTGTGTATGTGTGGATTCCATTAGTACCATTCAGTTTCAGAAAGCTAGGCTACCTCTCACTAACAATGTTCTCTTCTTAATGATGGTGTTAACCTGTCAATAAAACTCGTAGAAACAACACTAAAACATCAATCTCTATTAATTTCCATAATCAAAATCAAAATCAAATATTCCTCCAGACATTTCTCTTTATACAAATAAGATTACTCATCTCAATACTTAAGCTGACATAAATATTTTTTTTCACTTTTTCCATAACTTCAACATTTCATTAAAATGCACATGCATACCTATTCTTACCATACCTTGCACTTCAATGAGTTGAAAAAGTTACTAGGTATTTCCTATCAACGTTCTTGACATATCTTTATACACACTTTTGCAATTTTTCTCTCATTCTCAAAAATAAATATCTCACAAAAAATTCATTTGAAGTTTAACATTTTTAAGGAAACAATGATGATATAAGGTCTACAAACTCCATGTTGGGAATAACCTAAGCCTAGATTGCTTCTTGATCATATATATATATTGAATAAATAGATGTTTGTAGACCATCCATGTATACTTGCAAGTCACCTATACAATTAGTATATCCATCTTGTTAATCTATATGACCTAGGCTCTCATGCCCTTCTCATTACAATAATATAATTAAATAAAAATCATCGATTGTAAGGTACACAACCCTTAACTATCCCTTAGAATAAATAAATGCTTAAATATTCTTATTTCATGAGATGAGATAATATTCCAATACATATAAATGATATAATTACATTTCTCGTGTAATCGTGCTAGATCTAGATATAAGCACACACATATATATAATTATAATGATACATCTTGGTTCTCATGCAATGTAATCAAATACAACAATAATGAAATACAAGTTCATAAAAAATATTCATCGATTATAGATATAAACTATATAAATAATAAAGCCTTCGATCATCATTGAACCTCAAGGGTCATCTTCAAATCGAGAGATAAGAACATGGTTGAGGTGCTCCACCCAGCCACAAAGCTTTATGCATCCTCTAGATTCTTCCTACTCAAATAATACCTAACCTTCCAATGCCTAGCAACCTAGGAATAAACAAACAGGATGGTTTCTGGGTGCAAGCCTGATATAGTCACATGCAATTCCTAACATGAATATGCAATGTCTAACAATCAAAATATGGTAGAGAATTATTATAAATAAATTTACTAGGCTATATTCATCTCTTTCAATGAACTCCTAACTTTGCCCAAAGTACTTTAAAATATAACCATGAACCAAAAACATGATCACATTCTCCATTAGTTTATTTTTGACACCCTCCATGAAAGGTAATATTTACTTACATACAAACACGTGCAATTATATTTTCTTTTCCATAAAATAATGCAATAATGCATTTTTTTTCCTTATATAATCTTCATGCAATTATTTATGTAGGTGCATATTAACTCATGCATTGATAATATCATGATTCCTTAATGCATAATTTGTCTATATATGCATTGTTCCTTCCTTTCAATAATGAGATTTAGGAAATCACTTTCATAATATATATGTTTGTGCATGTTCATTTTCAAATTGAATATCTATCCATCATATTTTCTAATGTTAATCTTGGTGGTTTTAAACAACGGGTTCAAGTAATTCAATAAAAAAAATCACATGTATTGAATACATACAAGTTTAACATTGGTATATTCTTTGTTATCTACTCTCTTGAGAACTCTATCAGTTTTCGCCTTGAACATGATAGAGAATCAATATCACATCACAAGACTAGGAACATAAAACACATAACCTAGTCACCATTAGAATATTAAAGAAAACTTGAGAGGAAGAATCATCAAATTCATCACTAAATCATAAAATGTTGACAATTTGAACAATAAATCAAGTGTGAACAAGGGTTACAAAATAGATAAAGGAAAGAGTTGGTGACTAATTCAGTAATAAGAAAAATCAAAATACAATTCTAGTTGTTAGTCATCAAACTTGAAGCACTTTACATAACTAAGTGACTAATAATAGTCACATTGAGGGAGTAAAGTTTGCATGACACCTTGGAAGTACCATGCCCAAGACATTTCAAAGAAAATGCCCAAACACATGGCAAAAATTAGTCTAAAAGACTTCAACATGAGGTAATGACAAACATCAATCATCCTAAATCATGAATCCAAACTTCACTTTTTGCATACACTCATAGCCTTAGTGCATTATGAAAGAATCAACCATCAATTGATCATGTCATATAAATCATAAGAATTTACTTTCTTTTTCGCATCACATATATAGAAGAATAGTCATTTTACTTTAAATCCATTTCTTAGACAATATAGTAGACATTTTTTGATCAAATATATGAATATGCAATTTTAAGCAATGGTTGCACAATTACATCAATCAAGAGAGTGCACAAACATAACCAAACACTTCAAGGTTCTTTCTATCTTTTGTAACTTAAATCAAGCAAGGGAAACCAAGAAGTCACACATTACACATATGTGCAAGAGGTATTCCCCTAAGAGTGTTTATTTCCACTTCTACAAACTCTAGAGAAAGGGACATCTTTCCCTTTCCTATTAGGTGTAACAATAACTAGGAGACTCTCTTCCTCACTACTCTAGTTGATCCATCTTGATCTAACTATTAACTCATACAACTAGAATTTACACAACATGCGCTAAGCACTATTTGATTGGAGGTTTGTGCGATCAAGTGTTGCAATTAAGCATAGTCAACTAAAGGCCCTAGTGTCAACCCTAGAGATTTGATACCATATGTAAGGAGCTCTATAACTTAAAATTTAAAATACACGTAATCAAGAATTAATTATTTCTATTGGTGTAATTAAGTGTTGTACCTAGTAGAGTCTTCACATAGGTCCACATTACATTTATCACTTAAGTTTACTTAGTGACCACTTTACAAACATTCTCACTATAAGTGGAGTTCCCACCTTTAGTTGAATTATCACACTATCACTTATCCACCCTATATGTGTGATAGGTTATCATTTGCATAGGATTATGACACTTGTTGACACTGTGTGTAATCCTTCATTTTACCTTGCCTTTATATGCAAGGCCTATTATGTACATTTTCATGTCCATTATCAATAATTAATAATCTTGCATTGTTGAAGCAATATTTCTTGTCATTCTCTCTTGTGGAAGTTTTTTTGGTCTTCAAAGATCCTAGGGCTATTGTAGAGTCACCAAATACTCTAACATGGTATCAGAGCACTCCAAATTTCAAGACTTCTTCTATTGAGATGTGTGATTTTGGCTTGAGCAATCGGGTTGTAGTTTGAGGTTCAATGGGCATTGACATTGCATCTGAGAGGTCGTTATAACAAATTTTGACTATAAATACCTATATTTAGGTTAATCTATTTTGTAAATAATTTTTTTTCCTAGAGAGGCTAAAGTGTTGGGAATTGAATGCAGAAAATATCAATTAAATGCAGAAAAAGGATTAATAGAGGAATGAAAAACACAGAAATAATAATAGTGAATAGACAATTTTTAACGTGGTTCACCGAAACTCAAGCTACATCCACCAAACATAGAGTCCAATATTATTATCCAGAAAATTGAATCAATTACAACAAGCAATCTCTTGCAACTCAATACCACTGCAAAATGCTACAAAAATCTCAACAGAAAACCCTAACCCTTAGTCATTTTATCAAGACTTATGTCAATTACAAAAATAGGGCTAGTATATGTCAGCCAATAGAAAAATAATTCTTGAAGCCTTTATAAAATAATAAGTTGATTGAGCTTTCAAGGGCGCTACCCCTCAACCCTGCCTTGTACCACGACACTGCCCCTGGACACTGCAAAGGGTGTTACCCTTGACCCCATCTTGGGGGTGCTGCCCCCAAACCCCCTTTAAATAATTTGGGGGCAAGCTACATCGATAAAAGGGGGAAAATTTAACCTCGGATTCTGATTAGGCTCCATATAAAAATACAAAGGGCCCTTCTTGAGCTTGCAAAATCTATTTTTTGATATATATTTATTTTCTATTGACTTTTCTTGGCAAAATTTATTTGTATTGTATGTAGTCAAATCTGGCCCTTTAAGGGATGTGGAAGGTTTTATTAAAAAAATTATGTTGTGAGTGCACTACTAGTTGGTAGGCCCATCTTCTTTTTTCCAAACCTACATACTTGCTTAACTTGTTGATTGAAGAAATCGACCCACAAAGGTGATGCAGAGCCCCAAGGAACAAACGCTCCTTACACAAAATCAATCCACTAGACCCTCAACTAATGTCTCAACATTCACATGGATTCTTGGAAAATACTAAGAGAAACATAAAAGGACTCCTATACACTCCCCTTTTCTCAATAGGACCCCACTATACCCATGAACAACTTATGGAGATACAACTTCTCACATCAAGTCTATTCTTGACACCGACTCTTTTCTAGCCACCTATGGCTAACTTAGATTACAACAAAACCAACAATGCAGAATAGATATGGAACCTATAGAACCTTTTGTCTAACCTTGTAAATATTGACTACAACCAAAACAACACCTTTTTATTTGTACAGATGCAATCAAGGTGGCTGCCCTCTACAATATGCCTACTCCTAGTAGCCCTATTTTGAACTTTTAAGGAAGAAATTGGAAATCCTCCTAATGATACCATAGGCTCTTGAGACTTTTTTATGCCTCCATTGATGACACAAAACTCTTCCAAAACTTAGAACCCAACTCTTGCATTAACTGGGTCAAACATTGCTGCTACAAGAGGGCTAAAAGGGCTTTTAGGCCACTTTTACAAAGCAACCACAATCCAAAGGTCTTGTCCAAAGACACAAATGGATGAAAAAGGTCTGAACACATACTAAAACACCAAATACATAGTCATATGGGGTCCAGCACACTTATTTTTACCCTTGCACAATTTTTAGTAGTCAAACAGGCTAGTCACATGAGGATGCCTAGCTTAGGGCTTGATCCCAAAATCCACCCGTTCAACGGCCCACTCAGAAACCTCAAAAATATTAAATTAAATTATCTCCCCTACCATTACTCATAATTTGAGCCAATTTGGCCAGAGGAATGTGGGGTTAAGAAGACATTTCCTTAGAAACCCTGGTTTTGGAGGGTTTTCAGACTGCTTGTCACCAAAATGCAGATATCTCGCTTGTTATTCAGTATTCTTTGACCAAATAAAAACCAAAATAACACCAACTAATATTCCTATCCAAATCAATTATTTATACTACACATGGAGTTATTACCATAACCGTACAAGACACTGTTACAACAATTTTATGGAAATTTTTGAGTGTTTATTGAAATCTGACCACTATCTTACATCCAAAATTCATCATCATTATTATTCTTTACCTCTTAGGATTTAAGAAATGTTTCTCCAACCTCCTCAAATTAATCCAAATTAAATTTGAATTGTGTAGCCATTGGAAGGAGATAAGTTACAAAGTGACAACAAAAGTTGTCATCAAACTTGACAACTTTGCACAAACTTCACAATCTATGACTTTTGCTTGTGTAACCTATTAGGACACATCATAAACCTGAACAATAGGCCACATATAATCCAAAATACATTGCTTTCCCTATTTAGGCATGTTGGATGTTATTTAACCATGGTTGACCAAATAGGTCCTAGTAAGTTCACAATACAAAAATGGCATCAAAGCCTTACATCAAAACAACTCAAATGGTCTTGAAAGACCTTATTAGAACTCAAAAACATTCAAAGAACCTATAAACACTTCTAAGAGCCTTAATTTCTTAAATGATCTTCAAATCCTGCAAGGTGCTCCTGCACCATACTCCCGAGGGGGCATAGAAAACTCAAGCCTCTTGAGGAATGAGGTCTGCAACAGAATGCCCATGCTTTTTAATGTCATATTTTGCCATCCATATGGCATCTTCATCAATTATACCACTCCACCTGACAAGGTACTCTTTATAAGTCTTCTTCCTAGTCTTTTTGACCACCTTGGTTTTCAAAATGTTGTCCAACTTCAGTGGTTGGCTAGGTGGTAGATCTTTGATCCAACCTGCGTCTTCTTTTCATTGCAAACCTGCAACATCACCTTTGTAAGGATTCAAATCTAAAACATTGAAAATGGGTGATATTCCTAAGCCTTGAGGAAGTTCAATCTCATAGGCATTAGGACAAAATTTATGCACAATCCTAAAAGGACCAATCTTTTTCATGAGTAACTTTGTTGGTTGCCCCTTTGGAAGTCTCTCTTTCTTCAAGTGTGTCATCACCAAGTCTCCCACCTTATACTACACATCCCTCTTCTTTTAATTTTCTTTCTCTTTGTACTTTCCAGTGTTCTTGTGAAGAATTTCTCTCACCCTATCATGGATGTCTTTCATAGCCAATGCAAAATCCTCTCCTTGAGCACTCCTTCTTTCCAATCCATGTAGATACCTTAATTCAAGAATACCTCTTAGATGAATCCCATAGACCACCTCAAAAGGACTTCTTCATGTGCTTCTATTGACATAATCAATATAAGCAAATTCAGCTTGAGGAATGATCATATCCCAAGCTTCTCCATGCTGCTTTGTGATACATCTAAGAAAATTTCCAATGATTTGTTCACTACCTCAGTTTGGCCATCACTATGAGGGTGATAGGATAATGTGAAGGAAAATTTAGTCCCCAACTTCTTCCACGATGTACAACAAAAGTGTCCCACAAACTTAGAGTCCCTATCAGTCACAATGTTTAGAGGAAAACCATGGATTCTAAGAATTTCTTTGAAGAATAAGCCAGCAATGTGGGAAGCATCATTAGTACATTTACATGGCAAAAAGTGAGCCATCTTACTAAATCTACCTACTACAACAAAAATGTTGTCAAAACGTCTTTGAGTCCTCGGAAGACCCAAAACAAAATCCATGTTGATACTCTCTCATGGCCTATTAGGAATAGGGAGTGGTTGATATAAACTTGCATTTGATGATGTTACCTTAGCCCTTTGGCATATGCTGCAACTTTCAACAAGCTTCCTGACATCTGATTGCAACTTTGGCCAAAAATAATACCTCTTCACCTATTCCAAGGTTTTGTCAAGTCCAAAGTAACCTCCCAAACTTCCACAATGTTTCTCCTTGATAATGTTCTCCCTCATGGAGCATCTAGGGATACACAACTGACTCCCTTTAAACAACAACCCTAGCTGCAACAAAAACTCAAAAAAATTGGAATGATAAGAATCTGAAAATTGAGTGCAAACCTCATATATCTCACTGAAATCTTCATCATCCTTGTACATTTGCTTATGAGAATTAATTCGTGCACTTTGCAACTGAATTTCTTGCACCATGCACACCCTTCTACTCAATGCATCTGCCACTTTATTGGCCTACCCATTCTTGTTTTAGATGGTGAATGTGTAGGCTTGAAGATGTTCAACCCACTTCATATGCTTGTGACTAAGCTTTTCATGTCCATTTAGAAAAGTGAGAGCATGATTGTCAATATACACAATGAATTTTTTAGGTAAAAGGCAATGCCACCATTTCTTCAAGGCTTGTACTATTGCATACAACTCCAAATCATATGTAGAATACTTCCTTTTTGTATCATTGATTTTCTCACTAAAGAAAGCCATCGACCTGCCCTCTTGACTCAAGACAGCCCCTATGGCAAAGTTACTAGCATCACACTCGACTGTGAACAACTTGTTAAAAATAGGCAAAACAAGAATAGGTTGTTGTGCTACTCTCTTTTTTAGATACTCAAAAGGTTCATTTGCTTCATGTGACCAAGAAAAATTACATTTTTGACCTCCCTTGATTATGTCTAAGATAGGTGCACATATATGACTGAAATTTTTTATGAACTTTCTGTAAAATGTAGCCAATCCATGAAAACTCCTCACAGCGCCTACTTTCTTAGGTGTTGGCCATGTCAAGATAGCCTCCACCTTTTTTGGATCCATCTTCAAATCCTCTTTGGAGATTACAAAACCAAGGTAGAAAAGCTCCTCCTTCATGAAGGCACTCTTCTCCATGTTGATCATCAACTTTTCATCATACAACTTCTTCAAAACCAAGTTCAAGTGCTCCAAATGCTCCTCCTTTGTCCTGCTAAACACAAGAATATCATCAAGATAAACAACAACAAATTTACCAATGAAGTCCTTGAATACCTCATTCATGAGGTGTATAAAGGTGCTTAGAGAATTAGATAGCCCAAAAGGCATCACCATCCACTCATAGAGACCTTCATTTGTTTTTAATGTTGTCTTCCATTCATCTCCCTGCCTTATTCTAATTTGATGATACCCACTCTTGAGATCAATTTTGGAGTAGTAGCAAGCCACTCCCAAACAGTCCATTAAATCTTCAATTCTAGGCATAGGAAACCTATATATTATAGTAATCCTATTGATGGCCCTAGAATCAGTATGAAGTCTCCATTTACCATCCTTTTTATGTGTTAGGACTCTTGGGACAGCACACAGACTGAGACTCTTTCTCACCAACCCCTTATCCAACAATTCTTGCACTTGCTTGGCAATCTCCTCATTCTAAGATGGAGTCATCTTATAGGCTAGTTTGTTTGGCAATGTAGACCCTGGTATGAATTCAATTTGATGGCTTATGTCCCTAATGGGTGGTAAAGTCTTAGGAATTTCCTCCACCATTATGCTCTTATACCTTTCCAACAATTGTTGCACCTCCTTGGGAATTTCTTCCTTGTCGTGACTAGGCATATTAGGACTGTTTTTGGGCTTCAAAATCAGAGCATACCTAGGGGTTCCTTCTTCCTTTGGGATGTATAGAAACTCTTTTCCACTCACCAACATGACACTTGACACAATGTTCTTATCTACACCCTCATCCGGTAAAGGATCCATCTTGTATTTTCTCCCATTTTTTGTTATCAGAAATGAGTTTGTTTTCCCATCATGTGGGGATTGTACATCATACTGCCATGGACGTCCTAACAATAGATGACGATCATCCATGGGGATCAAATCATACAATATTTTTTCCTTATACTCTCCTATCTCAAATTATACCCAAGATTGTTCATCTACTAAGACCTGTTGCCCCTTATTCAGCCATGACACCTTATAAGGGTTAGTATGAGGTAATCTTTTCAAATTTAATTTGTCTACCATCTCTGTGGAAACCAAATTTCCAGTAGAACTTGAATCAACAATTATCTTGCATAGATTACCATAGGCCTTGCGCATGGTTCTAAATAATGTCTTCCTCTGAGGGGGTTCTTTTACTTGAGGCACCTTCAACATGGTTCTCCCCATCATCAAGCTTTCTCCATCATGGGTTGGAGCTGCACTTCCAATTGGAGAATTGACACTTTGGTAATCATGTTCTTGAATCAAGTGGTTCCTTCTCTCCCCTTCATGAGATTTTAGGCTTTCTTAGGACACTTTCTTGCAGTGTGCCCTACTTGGTTGCAATTGAAGCACGTCCCTGTGAAGACACTAGGACCTCTTCCCGATCCACCAAATCTACCCCTTCCATTGGGTCTTCTTCCTCTAAAGAATCCTCTTGAACCTGAGTCTCCACTTTGTTCTTGTTGGCTAGACTCACCTTGGGGTTTTTGAGATTGTCCTCTTCCCCCAAAATTTCCTTTTCCTCTAAAGTTCTTGCCTCCTCTTCCCCTACTGTGTTGTTCACTTTTTCTTCTCAACTTATCCTCTACCCTTAGAGTCATTTGAAAGAATTCATCTACTATTTTAGGAGTCATCAGACTCATCTCATCTTGAATGTTTAACTTGAGCTCATTCAAGTACCTAGCAACCTTCTCTTTTTCATCTTCACAGTGCCCTGATCTCAAACTCAATTTGTGAAATTTCTTTGTGTAGGAAGCCTCATTTAAGTCCTTTTTCTTCAGATTTTGCATTCTCCTATACAACTACTCTTCATAATCAGCAGGCATGTATTGGGCCTTGATTTTGGACACCATCCTATCCCAAGAATGAATCATACTCTTGCCCATCTTCATCCTTTCACCTTGAGTATAGTTCCACCAAGTTAAGGCAGTACCCTTTAGTTTAGTCTTTGCAAAATTCACTTTCTTCTCCTCATTGTATCCAAAATAATTATTCAGTGCATCTATCCAATCTACAAGTTCTTCAGCATTGATCTTCCCACTATAGGTAGGAATCTCTATTGTGGCTTCAGAAGAGTCTTTACCTATTGTTTTGAGGGCTTCAAGGAATGGTATCTCACCAGTAGGTATCTCTAGCTCTTTCCTTTGGGATTATTCTTTTTCATCCTCTTGTTCCCCTTCTTCATCAGTATCCTCACTTGGCCCTTTTCCTTTCTTCATTGTCTTTAGTTCAGCCTTGAGTGCCTCCTTGACCTCGGTCTTGATCATCTCTTCCATGTCTTAGAATTTCTTAGCTACCTTTGTGGACATCCCCTTTTGAGGGATTATGATAGCCTCTTCTTGACTCTCTTCTGCTGACATACACCAAAATTTTTCCTCCCAATTATCATACTTACTCTAATAATAATATGATGCAGAGCCCCAGGGAACAAAGGCTCCCAACACAAACTCAATCCACTAGACCCTCAACTAAGGTCTCAACATTCACATGGATTCTTGGAAAATCCTGATAGCAACATGAAAGGACTCCTCTACACTCCCCTTTTATCAATGGGACCCCACTATACCCATGAACAACTCATTGAGATACAACTTCGCACATCAAGTCTATTATTGACACCAACTCTTTTGTAGCCACCTATGGCTAACTTGGATTACAACACAACCAACATTACAGAACAGGTATGGACCCTATAGAACCTTTTTTCTAACCCTATAAATATTGACTACAACCAAAACAATCCCCTTTTGTTTGTACAGATGCAATCAAGGTAACTGCCCTCTATAAGACGCCTACTCCTAGTAGCCTTGTTTTGAATTTTTAAGGCAAAACCCAGAAATCCTCCTAATGATACCATAGGCTCTTTAAAAAATTTTATGCCTCCATTGATGATACAAAACTCTTCCAAAACTTAGAACCCAACTCTTGCATTAACTGGGTCAAATGTTGCTGCTATAGGATGGCTAAAAGGGCTTTTAGGCCACTTTTACAAAGCAACCACACTCCAAAGGTCTGATCTAAAGACAAAAATGGATAAAAAAGGTCTAAAAACATCCCAAAACACCAAATACACATTCATATAGGCTCCATCACACTTATTTTTACTCCTGCACATTTTTTAGCAGTCAAACAGGCTAGTCACATGAGGATGCCTAGCCTAGGGCTTGATCCCAAACTAGACCAGTACAACGGCCCACTCAAAAACCTCAATAATATGAAATTAAATTTTCTCCCCTACCATCCCTCAGAATTTGAGCCAATTTGGCCAGAGGAATGTGGGGTTAAGAAGACATTTCCTTAGAAACCCTGGTTTTGGAGGGTTTTCAGACCGCCTGTCACCAAAATGCATATATCTTGCTCGTTATTTAGTCTTCTTCAACCAAATAAAAACCAAAAGAACATAAACTCATATGCCTATCCAAATTAATTATTTATACTACACATGGAGTCCGTACAATAACCATACAAGACACTCTAACAATAATTTTATGGAAATTTTTGAGTGTATTGAAATCTGACCATTGTCTTACATCCAAAATTCATCATCATCATTCTTCTCGACCTCCAAGGATTTAAGAAAGGTTTCTCCAACCTCCTCAACCGAATCTAACTTAAATATGAATTAGGTAGCCGTTGGATGGAGATTAGTTACAAAGTGACAATTGTATACACCTAAAAATGGTCTAAAGATAATTAATTAAATAAGCAATTATTTAATTAATCTCCCTTCCCAATTTAATTGAATTCACTAAGCAATTTGATTAAATTTCCCCTTTCATCTACTTATTAATAAATCTAAGGATTTATTAAATAGGTTCATTTCACCCCTTTAATTAATTAATTCCTTCCATCCAAATTCATTTCTTCTAAATCCCCTAATTAATTAAAACAAATCAATTCATGAGTTGTTGAGATTAATTAGCCATTTTCATATTATTTGAATTTCTAAATTCAAATTATCCTAACTTCTACCACTCCTAAACCTAACCCATTCTACCCACCACCATGTCCCCTTTCATCCAATATCTTCTAGAACCTTGTGCAACTTGTCACTAAGTGTTCCCTTTCATCTAACCTCTTCTAGAATCCTCTTGACACTTGTCACCATAGAGATGACAGATGTTCCCTTTAATCCAGCCTCCTTTGCCATCCTCCTCCAATTTAACCATTGATATCTTCAAATCAATCTTGACCGTTGATTCTTGCCACATCACCCCTAGCCTTGGAAAATCCTATAAATAAACCTCATTTTGGAGCTCAAAGGGTCCCAATTCATTTTCATGTCCCAATATCATATCAATCTTGCATATCATTTGATCCATCTCATACTTAGCTCAAGCATTGTTATTATAGGCATCTAGCTTATATTTTATCAGTTTTAGCAATGTTATCATGCTCAATTTTAGCTTAAATCTTAGCTTAATCATGCTAGATCAATCACTCATATAGCTTAATCATGCTATTCTCGCTAGATCATGCATTTTCATCATTCAAATCCTCCATCTAAGTGTAGTCAAGTCACTGGAATATGCATAATAAGATCTGAGAGCATTTTTCATACTCGCATTTACTAGGAGGCAATAAGTCGATTAGCTATGGTTTTGTCTTTCTTTGATTTAAATCTTCTAACCATGCTTGTAATGATTTATTAAGTGCATTGTGTTTTCAGGCATAGGTACACTTCACAGAGCACAACAACAACAAATTGACAATAAAAGTTGTCATCAAACTTGAAAACTTTGCACAAACTTCACAATCTATGACTTTTGCCTATGTAACCTATTAGGAAACATAATAAACCTAAAAAATAGGCCACATAGAATCCAAAATACATTTCTTTCCTCATTTAGGCATGTTGGATGTCATTTGACCATGGTTGACCAAATAGGTCCTAGGAGGTTCACACTACAAAAATGGCATCAAAGCCTTACATCAAAACAACTCAAATGGTCTTGAAAGACCTTATTACAACTCAAAAACATTCAAAGAACCTATAAAAACTTCTAAGAGCCTTCATTGCTCAAGTGATCTTCAAATCCTGCAAGGTTCTCCTGCACCAATAAGCCCATATTTCATTGCTCCATGGATGTCTTTTATTTAGCTAGTGTGTGTTTAATGTTATGCAGGGTGGATCTATTAGTTTGATTAGCTTATATTGTTTAGCTCAACTCATTAATATTTTGTAGGCCACCTTGAATGATTCTTGGTGGTCTAATCTCATTTTTCATTTGGTGCTCATTACATGTTAGGATTATGCATCATTTTTGTTGACCTTAGTTTTTTAGCCTAATTAGTCATTATATGGTCAGTGTGCTTTCGACCAGGGTTTGTTGACAACAACATTCTTGATTGTTTTGAGATTGACTTTATATTATTTGTTTGTAGGTTGTGATTTGAGAGTCCAATTGGTTGGCCCATTATATTTTCCTGGGAGACCATAATCCTTCAAGGTTGTTTACCTGGTCAGGAAAGTTCTTTCAAATTGTGATAGTAAGCTTGGTCGCCATCACCTTTGGCATAAAATCAATTTCCATTTATTCGGCCTAGTCTTTGTGTTTTCTAGCTGAGAGTTTATTAAGGTGATTTCACTTTTCTTGTGACCTTGTATATCTCTATGTATATCACTGGCTTGTGTACTTTCTATTGGGTGTTGTTATCACTAATTTGTTGAAGGTGTTATGCATTGGCAGTTTTTTATCATTTCAAATCTATAACCATTTCCTATTGTGTCATTTTTGTGGTAGGACCATTTTTTATAGAGACTATACATTAACTTCCATGGTCATCCTGTACAACCAAGTTTATTTATTTGGCCCCGTGATTTCTATTTGCTTGGCCCACAATTCTCTAGATCATGGTTTTATTACCTTGATTCATATGTATTAGTCTATGTACCTCTATGAGGTTCGATTGAGTACCTTGTCTAATTCTCAGATGACTAATGTGATGGATCTACAGACTGCTCATGAGATCTGGAAGAAGCTAGAGACTTTGTATGAAGGTGACAGTCATGTGAATATTGCTAAGTTGCGGAGCTTGAAGGGAAAGTATGAGATGTTGAAGATGGGAAAAGATGAGAACATTAACTCCTTTACATAGAAAGTGAATGAGCTTGTGTTGAATATAAAATATGTTGGTGGAGTGTTAGAAGAATCTGAGAATGCAGCTAAAGTGTTGAGATCCTTGCCTCCTTCTTACAAGCACAAGGCTACTGCTATTGAGGAGATCTGAATGGTAAAAAATGTGACTAGAGAGATGTTGATTGGAAAGCTTGATGCCTTTGAGTTGAGCGAATTTGGTGAAACTCTTCCTAAGTCAGAATCTACATTCAAAGCTACTATTTCTGACAGGCAAAAATATGATCTGGCAGAAAGTTCTACAAGGGTATCCAGATATGAGAAGGAAAATGAGAGAGCTTGAAGAAGAAGAAAGAGAGCTTGAAGAGCTTGAAGCTCTGATTGCAAGAAGATTGTCGAAAGGAGACGGTAAGTATGAAGGAAAGTTGCCTCTTAAATGTTTTTCATGCAATAAGATAGGAGATTTTGCTTCAAGGTGTCCGGAAAGAGTTTCTAAGAAGCGATTAAAGACATATAAGCCTAAATATTAGAAGAAGTGTTATTTTGCTACTGATGAAGGTGTGATAGATGATAAGTCTGATAAGGGAAATTCAGGAGATGAATGGGTGTTTATTGCTATCAAGGAAGATGATATTGTGACTACTGATTCTACTAGTTGCATTATTGAGGAGAAAGCCTTGGCTGCTAAAGTTCAAGAGAAAGATGAATGGGTTATTGACAGTGGTTTCTCTCATCATATGACAAGTGATAAGAGTAAGTTTGTGAGTTTCGAAGAGTATGATGGTGGTGTAGTAAGATTTGGAGATGACAAGGCTGGTATAATCTATGGTAGAGGTTCTATTTCTCTTGATGGTAAGCATAACACTAATGATGTATTGTATGTTGAAGGTCTAAAGCATAATATTTTGAGTGTTGGACAGATAGTTGATAAGGGATATGATTTGCAATTCAAGAATGGGAAGTGTAAGATCTTGAGTAGCTTCGGTATTGAGATTGCATCAAGTACAAAGACTAAAGGTAATATCTTTCACTTGAATGTTGGTGGTAAAAGTTGCTTGATTGCTCAGATTGATGAAAGTTGGTTATGGAATAGAAGGATGTGTCATGTAAATTTTGACTGCATGGTTAAGATAAGTTCTACTCAAGAAGTAAGAGATCTAAGTTGGTAAAGCCTTCTAATCTGGTATGTAAAGAATATCAATTAGGGAATTAGACAAGAGTTTATTTTAAAAGAAAATGGTATACTTATAATGGAATATTGGATCTTATGCATACTGATTTATGTGGTCTTTCTAGAGTGAGAAGCTTGCAGGGTGACATGTACTTCATGTTGTTGATTGATGACTATTCAAGGATGATGTGGGTTACTTAATTAATGGAGAAGTTCAAGGTTTTCAAAGCTATGGTTGAGACAGATACTAGACAAAAGTTGAAGTGTTTGAGATCTGATAGAGGTGGTAAATTTACTACTAGTGAGTTCAATTCTTTTTGTGAAGAGCATGGGGTGAAGAGATAGTTATCTGCTCCGTGGACCCCTCAGCAGAATGGTGTTGTGGAGAGGAAGAACATGACAATTCAAGAAGCTACTAGGATGATGATGGTTGAAGGAAATGTACTGCATGTTTATTGGAGAGAAGTTGTGAGTACTATTGTATACGCTTTCAACCGGGTGCATATCAAAGGTGATAATAGTAAGACTCCTTATGAGTTATGGTTTAGTCATGTTCCTACAGTTAGATATTTCAGAAGTTTTGGAAATAAATGCTATATTAGAAGAGATGAAGATTTAGGGGGAAGTTTGATGCTAGATGTGATGAAGGAATCTTTCTTGGTTATTCTACTAAGAGTAAGGCCTATCCGTGCTATAATAAGAGATTGAGAAAGATAGTTGAGGGTGCTGATGTGGAAGTTGATGAAGGAAATGAGTATTAGCCCAGATGCTCTGGATATGGTTCAGATGATTAGGATGTCAATTCAGATAAAGGAAAGCAAGTGTAGACCCAAAATCAAGTTTACATTGCTCTGAAAAAGCCTGAGAATGAAGGAGAAGGTGCAAGTGCTAGAGAAGAAGAAAGAGTTCAAGAGTTTGATTAATTATGAAAATCCTAAGAATCCCAGGTATGAAGGTTAAATCATTCAAAGAATCAAATAATAGGAGATAATAATCGAGGTGTGATGACTAGGAGAATAATTGTTGAAGAGTATTACTTGATTTCTAAGATTGAACCTAAGGATGTTAGTGAAGCTTGAAAAGATGAAAATTGGGTTAAAGAAATAGAAGAAGAATTGAATTGGATTGAAAAGAATAATACATGGATTCTTGTTCCCATACCTAAGGATAAAAATATAATTGGAACTAAATGGGTGTTCAGGAATAAGTTGGATGAAAAAGTTGAAGTTGTTAGGAATAAAGAAAGACTTGTTTGTAAGGGTTATTCTCGGATGAAAGGAATTGATTTTGAGGAGACTTTTTCTCCGGTAGCTAGAATTGAAGTTGTTAGATTATTTCTTGCTTGTGTTGCTTACAAAGATTTCAAAGTTTATCATATGGATGTCAAGTCAGCCTTTCTTAATGGTGAGTTGGAAGAAGTTTATATTAAGCAACCAGATGGTTTTCAGTTGACAGATCAAAAAGATATGGTTTGCAAATTGAAGAAAGCATTGTATGGATTGAAGCAAGCCCCAAGAGATTGGTATGCCAGATTGGATAAGTATTTGATGAAGCTTGAATTCAATAAAGGTACTGCTGATAGTAATCTATACTTCAAGATTGATAAAGATAACATCTTAATTGTTGAAGTTTTTGTTGATGACATAATTTTTGGTGGAAATGATGGTTTTTGCAAGAAGTTTGTTGATGATATGCAGAATGATTTTGAAATGTCTATGATTGGTAAGATGAAATTCTTTTTGGGATTGCAAATTAGTCAATTGGATAAAGGTGTTTTTATCTCTCAATCTAAGTATGTGAAGGAATTGTTGAAGAAGTTTGGTTTAGATGATTCAAAGCCAGTTGGTACACCTATGGTGACCGGATTTAAGTTGACAAAGGATGATGATTCTATGAAAGAAAATCAGACTAGATATAGGTCTACTATTGGTGGATTGTTCTATTTAACTCAAACTAAACCGAATATTTTGAATTTTGTGTGTTTTGTTGCTAGATTTCAATCTGATCCTAAGGAATCTCATGTTGTTGTTGTGAAAAGAATTTTCATATATTTGAAAGGGACAGTTGATTTTGGTTTGTGGTATCCTAGAGATGATGACTTTACTTTGAGTGTTTTTACTGATGTTGATTGGACAGGTGATGTTGATGACAGAAAAAGTACTAGTGGTGGTGCATTTTTCTTGGGTAAGAAGTTGGTTTCATGGACGAGTAAAAAGTAGAATGTTGTCTCTTTGTCTACTACAAAAGCTAAATACATTGTTGCTACAAGAAATTGTACTCAGGTGATGTGGATGAAGCAGATGCTGAAGGATATGAAAGTTATTTTTGATGAGCTTACTGCTATATATTGTGATAATTCAAGTGCTATTAACATTTATAAGAATCTATTGTTGCATTCTAAGACAAAGAATATATCAATCAAGTTTCATTTCTTGAGAGAAAAGGTGAATAAGAAGGAAGTCAAATTGGATTATGTATCTACAAAGGAACAGATTGCAAATATCTTCATGAAGCCTTTGCCTAAAGATACATTTGAGTATCTCAAAGAGAAGCTAGGGGTGATTTTCCCTCTTGATGAGATCTAAGATACATGGATTTTCATTAGTTCAGTGGACTTCACAGGGATATCTTGTGATCCTAATTGATGAGTGTGGCTGCTACTTAGTGGGAGTAGTCAGTGTTGTCGTTTAGATGTTTAGATTTATTTAGTTTTGGGAAAGAGAGTTTGTTTTAAGGGGGAAAGAATCTTGTTTTGCAGTATGTGCCTTTTGCATTGATGTCAAAGGGGGAGAAAGTCATGTGAAAAATCCTATGGGAGAGAGTTCTATGTTGAGTTGTGTGCATGATCTTGGGGGAGATTGTTGGTTGTTGAATTTCTTTATTTGTATTTATTGTTTTTCACATTCATATGTTGTCATCAATGCCAAAAGGGGATATTGTTGGATATTGTTGAGAAGTTTGCTAGAATGATGAGTTGTCATTGATGTCAACATATTCTTCTATGTATTTCAGTGTTGCAATCAGATTAAATGAGTTGATTTGGCCAGTGTGTTACAGATGAGTTGTTGTTGTTTAATGGGTTTTAAGATAAGTATCTCTAGTTTATTTAGCTAATATTTCAGAGTTTCGCATGATGATTTGATCGAGTTATGAGGTTTGGTAGTGAGGTTGGTTTTCTATGTTTGTGGTGCTCAGTGTTTTGGTTTCTGCTCTGCATTGCTCTAAAATTGCAATATCTTAGTTTACAGATTTGGCAGAGTGTTTGGGATGTTCATATGTATCCTCAATTTAGATGGTTCATGATTTGGAGGTTTGCAAGTGAATCTTTCAGTTTGGCAATCAACTCAGTGTGTTTTATTGAGGTTTGGTATAATGATGATGAAGATTATTATAAGTTGTGATGTTGTGGTTGTGTTTGTGGTAATTCACGATGCTTATGGATGTTTCTAGATTGTGTTTTATCCATGTTGATGGTTTGCATTGATCGTTGTGCACGTTATTGATCATTTTCTTGATCTAGTGGTGTTCTTCGTGTTATGCGACATCCATGATGATAGTAGAATGTTGCAGATGTTCGAGGAGTAATTCTTGTTGGTGTTTCTTGTGTGCGGTGATGGTTTAGGTCCAGACTATATCTTAGCTAACATTGTTTTTGTCTGCATGTGTTGTTGTAGCATGTGAGGTTATATGCTTTGTATTTTGTGTTGAGGGTTGAGCCGAACTTGAAATATAGGTTGATGATTTGTATAAATATATGTAATAATCATGTGAGAGATATATCTATCTGTGTGAATAATTCTTTGATTTTTTAGAAGCAACGAGGTGGTGTGAAGAAGTGTGAAAGAGCAGATTGTGTGTTTTTTTCTTTACCCGAACTGTAACCAAGCATGAGGAGATGTTATCTGATCGGTTCTTGATCCTTCAAATGTAATCTAAATGTTTTTGTAAGATAGTGAGTCTTCCTCGTGGTTGTAGCCCTTCTTGTTTTTGTGATTTGAGCAGTGAGCTCTAGCCAGTGTTCCTGAATGCATGTGCATTACCCATTGTAATATTTCATTTACTCCTAACAGGGTATTATCTCATTGTGGGTAGGTTCCCACGATCATTTTTCCCTTAACTAGGTTTTCCATATCAAAAATATTGGTGTTATGTGTGTTATTGATGTGGTGTTGATTTGTGCTTTCATTGCTAATTATCATATCTAAATTTAAATTTTGAGTTGTGTAGAGTTTGTGAGCAAACTGATTCACCTCCCCCCCCCAGCTCTCAGTTTGTTGCCTTGTTGCCAACACTTCTTTGGTCTATTCACTTTATTTCAGCTATAATTCATGTCATTAATCTCTATTTGTGACTTGAGAAGTATATCATTGATGAAATCATGGGTTATACAACACATCCTTCTGTTATCACTTTGACTAAGGACAATTATGAGTCATTGGCAAAAGGAATCATCACAAATTATATATGGCTTAATCTCTTGCCTCATCTTTATTGACTCGTTCCTAAGCTGAAGACCAAATGGAAGCAATCAATTTGGGGTAATAAAAATAATAATATCATATGGTTAATTGCTCGTATCATCAGTAAAAACTTCTTTCATGATATCTACTCCAAGTTCAGAGGTATTTAATGCCCACGCACTATTTGGACCTTTATTTGGGAGATTTTTAGAGATCCTAATGTTTATCCTTTCCTAGATGAACCTTATTCAAATTTCCTTCTTACTTGATGATGTTGGCAATATTCCCTTTGATGATGGTACCTTAGAGGAGTTTAAATATGAAGCAACACTTAAGAGTTATAATCAATGATCTAGAGACTCCTCCTACAACTCTTGCTTCCTTAGTTGAGATCACACATTCATATTTTGTTCATGATTTATTGAATGCTAGTAGTGATTCATTGCACAAAGTATCTATTTTTCTTCTTGATTGGGATTTCTGTTTTTCAAATATTGGTTCATTGTTTGTGGATTCTCACATTTTAGATTTGGGAGATACATTTGAGGCTTTATCTCTCTTATTCGATGATAACACTAGTTTTGTCACTTCATATTTGTCTTAGGAGCTTGTTCAAAATTGATTTCTATTGGTTTCTTGCTTGTCACCTTATATTATAATTGGGTGTGCACCTGATTGGTTTTTGGCATCTTCATCATCCAAGGATGTAATATCTCCTTTTGTGATTTACCTTAATTTAGTCCTGAGACAACATTTTTTACTTAAAGTGAGAATTGTAATACATTTATAAATGTAATTTTATCAAATTTGAAGAAAATTCATTATAATATTTAACATAAAATTCTAAGAATAGTTTTGGAAGATAGAACTTATCTTCACAATTAATGCTATCAATTTTCCTCTTCAAGTTCCTCTATAAATCTGGTATAGGTCTGCAACAATACATCCTTCTTAAATCTACTATAATGGAGAATAATATAATGATTATTTGTTTTATTAATCATACACTACCAATTAATGGTGTCCTTCCATTTAAGGTAATCGTACTTCATGGAAAATTGTATCATCATCAACAATCACATTGTCCTTTCCTTTGATGATAGCACAACACTTATTTCACTCTTTTCATGTATGTCTTAATCACACCTTTTGATAGTTCTCAATGATTGTTCTTTTACTAATCGATTCACTCTTTATGAATCACTGACTTTGTTTATATTAGTACTTCCATAATAAATTGTACCTCTTTTTGGTAATTGATGTTTGTTATCCATATATTATGATCCATATTCACGAATGCTTATCCTTTGTCCTTTGAAGTGATATTTGATTCTTTTTAATATGCAATGAGGAGATATAGATATGAAGAGTTGTATCTAGATTATTGTTCCTAGCAAATTGCACCCTTTGGCATAATAATTATTATTAAAAACAAAGTGTCCTTGTTGATGGTTATTTATTTATGAATCGGTCAACATAAACAAAGGTTTCTTCTTGAAAACTAATCACATTCTTTGCAAGGTCTCTAATGAATCGTTGCACCTATATATACCTTTGTAATGCCTTTTATTAACAATCATACCTTCTACTAATCTTATTGATTAGTAAATTTGTAATCAGATCCTTTGACCATTGTATATTAATATCATAATCACACATATGAGCAACCACAATTTTTATGTAATAATTATTGTGTGATGAATCACCCAACAATATTGTATGGAACCACTGTGTAATATGAATGAAGAGGATTTGCCTTATTAAGCCATGCATATGTAGTTCCAAACTCATTATTTTCTTTATCGTTGATTGGTGCTTAATCCATATGTGTCAGGACGGCTTTATACATATCAAACATTATAATCTCTGATACAAGATGTCGTGGTGTTTATAATATGAGGTGATCTCAATTATATTAACTTTTTCTCTCTTCCATTTATTGGAATCATTTTGTACGTAACTCTTAATACATATCTTATCTAACATAACTATTTCTTTATTAATTATTGCCGTTTTAGTTTAACCAATATATTCATCCTCATGTGTAAAGATAAACAAGGAGGTTTCTCAATATTAACAATACTTGATGGAGTCTTGTTTGGGGAAATCACAGTCTCCCCTTCTTGGAAATGATTGCCCACAAGCATTCTTAAAAATCATTGATTCCTAGACCCCAAACTTAGGGTTAGGGAAAAGATGTACAAGTAGTTATTTCTTCATTATGCTCCTAAATATAAATCCTGCAAACATTACATAGAAAACACAAGTGTGTACATATATACATATAAAACTAATGATATGGTTAGAGTTAGCTAAATTATATAAATATATCTCCTATATTACAATTATTATCAAATAAATTTTGATAATTGAGATAGGGACAGGATAGGTTTGACCAAGCCAACCCATGCTAAGCCCAAGAGAAAAACTTTGACCCTCTTGGTGTTGGCAACAACTATGAAGGAAAACTGAGAGGGGGGGGTGGGGGTGAATCAGTTTTAACCAGATTAAATAATTTAAGCACAATCTTAGATCCGATAAACAGTAGCAATAATAAAGATGAACACAATAACAACAACACATATAACACCAAGATTTTGATGTGGAAAATTTGGTTAAGGGAAAAACCACGGTGGGAACCTACCCACAATAAGATGATACTCTACAGTAGTATGTGTAAATATTATAATGAGAATGCACATGCATTCAAGCTCACTTTCTAGAGCTCACTGCTCAAAATATGACTACTCGAAAGGCTCCAACCCTCAGGGAAGGTTCACTAACTTACAATAAATTTCGGACTACAATTCGGTTAAGATGAACTGAAAAAATAACATCTACTAATGCCTCATGACAGTTTCAGTTAAGCTCATTTTTCTGCTCAGCAATAATCTCTACTCAATACATCACACCAAAAGATTATTTAATTCACACATACACCACTATCTGATAATGCAGACACAATACCCATGCCAAAATTACATGAATATAACACCTATTTATACAAATCATCAACCTTGACTACAAGGTCGGCCAAACCCTCAACCCTTAATCATAAAATTACATCACACAATACATAAATCAACCACCAAACCAATACAATGCCATAGATGACATAGCATGGACCCGAAACAAATCCTCGAACATGCAACATCATCAGGAATCTTGCCAAGATCAACTACAACAACCAAAAATACTGCATAACACGAAGAATATCTCCGGACCCATAGAATCTTCAAGAACGCACACAACGATCTATTGGAAAATGCACACTCCAATGATAAATTGTAGGTGATTGAAGGTATTGTCATTGATGGCAACCTTACAATCATATGGCACCGACAGACACTGGCACAGGCACAAACACCGGCACCGGCACTGGGAAAGATGATTACCGACACCCCAGCCGACAGGATTTTGTTTATTGCATATTATATTTAATTGTAAAATCTTTTTGTAAGCCGACAAGCTGAATTGTATTAGGACTCATATAAGTATGAGATCTTGTAAATAATTTGTAAGAAGCAAAATGCATGGAAGGAATGTAATAGGCAGATGTGAATATTAAGGCAAATTTTGGAATAGGGTTTTGGAAGTTGTATGAGCTTAAACCGGTACTGAACCTGGCATAGCAGATGTTGAACTGAAGCAGTACATGTCATTGGAATTACATAATCCACTTTTGTAAGTCAGTGAGACTTCCCTTTTTGTATTTGAGCAGTGAGCTTTAGGCAATTGGCCTTCCTGCATGTGCAGGCCCCTATTGTATCAGTAATATTCACTTATTGGCCAGTGAGCGAATATTGTGGGTCACAAATCCCACTAAGGTTTTTCCCACACCAAGTTTCCTCATTAAAAATATTGTGTTATGGTGTGCTTTCTATGTTGTGTTTACTGATCTTATTTACTGTGTTATTTATGGTTTATCGATACACTATTTTGGCATGCAATTCATTTAATAAGTTTAAAAAATCCATCAACCGGTTAGATACTGATTCACACCCCCCCCCCAACCTCTCAGTATCTTTGGGAATCCTAACAATTGGTATCAGAGCCTGGTCCTCTATTTTCAAAAGCCTAACAGCTTGAGGAAGATTCTGACACCGGTACAGATGGAAAACTTAAGAAAGCAATTGGAAACAGCTCTTGCAGATTATGATGCAAAAAAGTTGAAGAATATGAAACTTGAAGATGATCTTAAGGCTGGACAGGAAATCATTCAAGGACTTCAAGCAAATCTCACTATTGCTAGGAACAAAAGAAGAGAACTTCATGAGAAGTTGTAGAGTGATGATGATGAAAAAGAAACTCTTAATGATCTTGTAAGCAAGATGAAGCAGGATAACATAGCCTTGAGGAATGAGATGCGAGATATGACTATGAGGTTTTGTAAAGACATTGAAGACCGAAAGAAGAATGAAGATGACTTGGCTAGGAGAATCAATGATGCTGGAAATGAAAATCTAAGATTCAGTCATGAAAATGATATGTTGAAGATAGATATAATTCACTTGGAGCATGATAAAATTGAACTCATGAGACAAAAAGATTGCTTAGAAAATGAGTTGGCTACTGCAAATAAACAAAATGATAAATTCAAGAAAAGTTCAGAGGAACTTGATGACATGTTAAAAAATCAGAAACCTAATGGAGATACTAATGGTCTTGGCTTTGAAGTTGGTGAAAGCTTCGGTACTGCAAACAATCATGATCACAGTAAACCGATAAGACAACCTAATGCCTACAAATTCAATGGAAAATGCTTTAACTGTAACAAGTATGGTCATAGAGCAAATCAGTGTAGATCTAGAAATTATCAGAACACCAATGCACCCACCGGTCAATGTTTTAAATGTAACAAAGTTGGACATAATTCAGAAAACTGCATAATGAATGTAAGATGTTATGTTCGTGGAAGATTTGGACACTTACCTAATCAATGCAGAGCACATAGTGGCATAGGATATGGAAAAGCTATTCAGAAAAACAATGTGACTTGTTATGCTTGTAACAAGATTGGACATATTGCAAAATTTTGTAGAAGTAAGGCATCACTGGCAAATAACAAAGGACCCAGTTTGAAAGGTAAAGAGAAGGTTGAAGAAGTAAAGCAAGAATTTTCAAAACAATGGATCAGAAAGTTAGATATGAATGTTAATGAAGCTATTCCTTCACCGGTAGAATAGAGTATCACTCCACCGGTAGGAGATTCTTCATCTAACTGAAAATAAACCTTTTTGGGGGTATGGCAATGAATTGAAAAACATGCTAATTTACCCTTGGTTGATGGTGAGAAGTTGAAATACTTCTTTACCAGCAGATGTGTTAAGTTTCACTTAACCGGCAAGCATTTAATGTGGTAGTTGAAGGAAATGACATTATAAAGCAAATGTTTTGGATCTTTTTCATTCACTGAACATTCAAATTTCCTAAGAGCGCGAAAATCCCGAGCGAAGGCATCCACAGCAAGAAGTAAAGCAAATAATTCAAGCACTTAAACCTAAAGGCATATTAAGGTATTTATATCAATGGCTTCCTCCTCTGCACCTGAATTCATTGCAAACCCTACTCTAATTGAAGTGATTAAGCACCCTAGGCCCATATTTAAAATTATTCCCAAAATTGCAAAGAAAGATGATACCCTAGGAGCATTTTCAAAAATACCCAAAGGAGTTGCTTATGCTGAGGATCCTAGAATTTACATGCATTGTCATATTGAATAACTAGGAGCTGAAGAGATAATGAACATGTATAGAACAGTAATTTGTGATGTTAATGGAAATGTGAAATTGGAACATAAGATAGTTGAAACCCTAGGCTTTGTGGAGATTTTTAGTATCCCTGATTTTCCAAAGGATGTTATAAGGATTGTGTTAAGCAAAGTACATGGGGAGTTATTTTGGTTGGATTCCATTCACAAGATAACAAAAGAAGTAGTTAGGGCACTGATAGGCTTACCTTCCACTGGTAGCAAGCTTGACAAAACTAAAAATGTTCCAAATGACACTGTAATGACCCTAACCGGCGCAACCTTTGATAAGAGATCCTTGAGAGTAAACTATGTAAATGATATCAATGTAAGGTTCATCAGCATGATTCTTGGATACAAAGTTACACATACCAACAAAATAAACTCTGTTTCTAGCTTATGTATCAAGAGTGCCTATGACATGGTAAACAACAATACAAAGATTGACATATGCGAATGGTTGAAGGATGAAATGATAGACAATCTAAGGAAGATCAAAGGTGATAAGAAAGGTACATTCAGATTTGGCAACCTACTTGTATGTTTGATGTTATATATTACCAAGGAAGTTCCCAGTATTGGTAGAAAGGATTTTGGTTTTGACATACTGGTAGGAAAACAACTTCTGGACATGCTAAACAACATGGCAGATGATAGGCAAAAGAACATAAATGAACATTTTCAAACACTGAAGGCTAGAATGAAAACTAGGATAAGGCTATCTCAATCTATAGTATATAAATATCAGAAGGAGATATGCTTTGTGATAAAGAAAGATGAAATCTAGATGGAGGCAATAGTTCCGAGGACTATTTGGGTTACAGAGATGGGATATGAGGCTGATGAGAACATAATAGAAACTTATGCAAAAGCACTTCTAGAAGCCCCTAAAGAACCAACAGAAGAAATATTTGGTAGTGTGGAAACAATTGAAAGCAAAATTCAGTCACAAAAAAGAATAAAGAAAACTGAACAAATAGTTAGAAAAGGAACAAGGCAAGCTAAAGCAATCAAGGAAGACATATTGAATAAAATTGGTATTAAGGAGAGTGACTTGGAAGGATTACAACCGGAAACACATCTTTCACCGGTTGGTACCTCCTCTGACAGTGAAATACCGACAATTTAAAAGGGTAGTAAGTAAAAGGAAACCTTCACTGATACCCACTCCTACACCTAAGGGAACAAGACAGAAACAATAGGCAGTTAGGCCTCCAGCAAAGAAGTTAACACCAAAGAAAAGAAAAGAAAAACAAGTTGTTTCTCCACTTGACAACCTTCTGAATGAGATAACTGAAAATGGTAACTTATCAAACATCAACAAGTTGTATGATACTTTTAACAGTGATGAAAAGGAAAGCATAGAAAACATTGTTATCCTACACTTGGATATCTACAAGAAATTTTTTATTGAGGTTATAGATGATTTACCCAATGATTTGTATAGAAGGCTAGAAGCAAGGAGAGCAGCAATTGTTGAATTGGATAAAAAGATGAAGATAGAGAAACTACTTGCAGTTCACCCAGTAAATTCAACAGAAGAAATTGATGAACTAATAAGTGAGGCTAATTGGATAGTATTTTCAACTAGTCACCGGCATGTATCACTAATGGCTGGTAAAGTTAATGAGATATTTGAAGAAACTATAGACAAGTGGGATGTATTTTTTGTTGAGAAAGAGAAACAAGAAGAGCTTAAGAGACCAAAGACTTTTAAAGTCTATCAAAATAAAAAGGATAAAGGTAAAGGTAAGGTAGGTGGACCTCCGAGCATAAAGATAATAGATGACTTACCCCCACCTCCTTTTGATACTCCACCAGCACAAACTTTTGATACACCACCGGCAACAGAGAGTATGGAGACAACACATGAGGACACAAATCCTGATTCTGAGGTGTTGTTTACAATGAATATTGACACACAAGAAGTTAACATTGTGGTGGATAAGGAAACAAGAGAGAAGAGAGATGTGGCAACTGAGCCACCAGTAGAAGATACTATAGTTGAGACAAATACTGAGGATATAGTTGGAAACATTGAAATTGGGACTGAACAACAAACTGAACAGGCAACTAATTCCCTGGATACAAGAAAGGCAGATACCACTAGTATACATATTGATGTATCTACTAAGCAACTAACAACTGATAGCAATAAAAAATCTATTGAAATACCGGTTGTAGACATTTTAGAAGTAAACAGAGAGAAACCGGTAGAAAACACAGAGTCACAATCAGAGAAACTGGCAGTGGAAAGTTCTGTGAAACAGACTGAGATACACACTGAGAAATCAGATGAGAAGAAGGATGAGGTAAAGGTTAATGCAGAGACTATGCCACCAACATCAGCTGAGAAACCTAAACCCTTGCTTGTAGAAATGCAGACTCAAACTGATCTACCAGAGGTCACCATAAGCAAAGAGGTTCCTCACACCGGCGGATTACAGATTGTTAAGATAGTTGGTCAATCATCTAATTCTTCACTGACAGAATTCCGACCAACCAATGTAATTAAGGTATTGCTTGATTCAATTAAGAAAATAACTCATTGCAATGCACTTGCATATAAGGTAATTGATGACACCATACCAATTTTGAAGATGATTGCACCCAAGTGTAACATAGAGAATAAATATTCTTTAGGCAAATTAGACACATTGTCTAAATACATAACCGGCAATCTTCTAACAATTGATCAAATCAATGAGGAGACTTTCAGAGAGAAAATAAATAAAGAGAATGAAAAATTCTTTGAGGAAACAGCAAAGAAGAGTAAGGAACATATAGACACGTTATTACCGGCACTAGGAAAGACAATTTTTGACTTCAAGAAATTGTACAGAGACACATGTAAGACAAACATTTTGATAGAGGATATAGATAAAGAGATCAGTAGAGCTCAAAAGGAAATCAATGACATTGCTGATAATTTAATAGGTTCATCAGACTCCATATCGGTAGTAGAACAGGAAATTACCGACTTTGAAGAGAAAATTGAAAAACTTCAAAAAAGATAAAGAGAGATTAAAGTTTAAGGCAAAGGAACTGAAATGTAGACTAGGTCCTAAGCTAGATATCATCATCTCTTTGAGAAAAGAGATTTCAGAGGCACTTGTTCCAGGACTTAAGACACCGAAAGATAAAATGCACATACTCATCGGTACCATCCAAAGGACAGAAGCAACACTAAAGGACAGTGAGAGATTCTATAACAGCCTAAATTTTGCATTAGTGAAGTTATATCAGATTGTAACCAACTGGTTACAGGGATCAAGACAAGAACTACACTCAATTGACATTGAATGATAGCCTTTGTCATTGATGCCAAAGGGGGAGTAGTAGAGGATGAGAAAAATGATTGACAGAAGAGTTCATCTGCTCAGGGGGAGCACATAGTTTTGGAGCACACAGTTTTGGTAAGATTTTTGGATACAATTTTGGCTTTTTCTCATGAGTGTTGCCATCAATGCCAAAGGGGGAAATTGTTGGAAAATGCACACTCCAATGAGAAATTGTAGGTGATTGAAGGTATTGTCATTGATGGCAACCTTACAATCCTATGGCACCAACAGACACTGGCACAGGCACACACACCGGCACCGGCAAAGATGATTACCGACACCCCACCCGACAGGATTTTGTTTATTGCATATTATATTTAATTGTTAAATATTTTTGTAAGCCGACAAGGCGAATTGTATTAGAACTCATATAAGTATGAGATCCTATAAATCATTTGGAAGAAGTGAAATGCATGGAAGGAATGTAATAGGCAGATGCGAATATTAAGGCAGATTTTGGAATAGGGTTTTGGAAGTTGTTTGAGCTTAAACCGGTACTGAACCTAGCATAGCAGATGCTGAACTAAAGCAGTACATGTCATTGGATTTACATAATCCACTTTTGTAAGTCATTGAGACTTCCCTTTTTGTATTTGAGCAGTGAGCTTTAGGCAGTTGGCCTTCTTGCATGTGTAGGCCCCTATTGTATCAATAATATTCACTTATTGGCTAGTGAGCGAATATTGTGGGTCACAAATCCCACAAAGGTTATTCCCACACCGGGTTTCCTCGTTAAAAATGTTGTGCTATGGTGTGCTTTCTATGTTGTGTTTACTGATCTTATTTACTGCATTATTTCTGGTTTATTGGTACATTGTTTTGGCATGCAATTCATTTAATAAGTTTAGAAAATCCATCAACCAGTTAGATACTAATTCACCCCCCCCCCCTCTCAGTATCTTTGGAAATCCTAACACGATCAATGCGGACCACTAAAACAAATAGGACACAATCATGAAACACCAACAAGAAAGTTAAAACCATCTATAATAGCTACACCAACACCACTTATTCAAATCTTCATCAATCGACACACTAACACTCAAGAACACTCAACAATAGCAACTCAAACAAGAAAGATAACTTGCAGAGTACCAAATCAACAACCATCTGAATTGAAGATACACACGAACATCCAAAACACTATCCCAAATCCACAACCAAAGATATCATCATATCAGAGCATAATGGATCAACCATCAGAATACTGCAACACTAAACACTAAAAACCAATCTCCATACTAGAATCCAAAACTTGATCAGGTCACCACACAACATCATAAAATCAATGAATAATGAAGTATCTCTAGTTGATTCAGCATCCTAATTAGATAAACCAACCAGGTCAACTCACTGCAAACACAGGTTCACCAAAACAACTCTCTGGAACACCAAAATACATGAATGTGTTGATATAAATGACAACAACGTATCCTAGCAGCAGCAATATCCAACAATATCCCCCTTTCGCATTGATGGCAACATATGAATGTGAAAAACAATCAATGCAAAGGAATAAATCAACACTAGCAATCTGCAACAAACTCCCCCTGAAATCATGCACACAAAGCTCCAAAAGATAAAGCATTTTTTCACATGCTTCTCTCCCCCTTTAATAGCAATGCCAAGGGAAAAATGCAAATCATGCTTCTCTACCCTTCACAAGATAATCTCTCCCTTATAGGATAAATTCATATTTGAACCACATAATGACTATTCTGGTTGAGTAGCAGCACCAACTCATCAATCTGGATAACAAGATAAGGCTCTGAAGTCCACCGGATTGATGCATCTCAATACATCTAGTTCTCATTAGGAGGGGCAGAGACCCCTAGCTTGTCTCTCAAATAGACAAATGTATCTGTAGGAAAAGGCTTAGTGAAAATATCTGCAATCTGATCCTTTGTAGATACATATTCAAACTTGACTTCTTCATCACTGACTTTCTCCCTCAAGAAATGGTACTTTATTGATACATGCTTTATTTTAGAATGTAGTACCAGATTCTTTGAAATATTAATAGCACTTGAATTATCATAATATATAACAATAGGCTAATCATAAATAACTCTAATATCCTTCAGCATTTAATTCATCCAAACTACCTGAGTACAGTTGCTAGCAGCAGTAATGTATTAAGCTTCAGTAGTAGATAAAGATACGACATCTTGTTTTTTACTCGACCATGAAACCAACTTCTTTCCCAAAAATAAAGCTCCACCGGAAGTTCTTTTTCGGCCATCAACAACACCTACCCAATCAACATCAGTATAAGCACATAACATGAAATCATCATTCTTTGGATACCATAGCCCATAGTCATTTGTCCCCTTCAAGTATCTAAAAATCCTCTTCACAGCAGTAACATGAGTCTCTTTAGGATCAGCCTAAAACCTAGCACAAAGACAAACAACATTCATAATATCTAGCCTAGTCTAAGTTAAGTACAGTAATCCACCAACCATAGATCTATAAAAAGTCTAATTAACTTTCTGAGATTCATCATTCTTAAACAGCTTGCATCCAGTCACCATAGGAGTTCAAACAGGTTTAGAATCAGCTAACCCAAACTTTTTCAACAATTCCTTCACATTCTTAGATTAAGAAATGAAAATGCCTTTGTTAGCTTGTGTGATCTACAATCCTAAGAAGAATTTCATCTCACCTATCATAGACATCTCAAATTCCTTTTGCATACCATTAACAAACTTCATACTCAAGTCATCATCTCCTCCAAAACTAATGTCATTAACAAAGACTTCAACAATCAAAATGTTATCATTATCAACCTTAAAGTATAGATCAGCAGTACCTTTACAAAATCCCAACTTCATCAAGTACTTGTCTAATCTATCATACCAGGCTCTAGGGGCTTGCTTCAGTCCATACAATGCTTTCTTCAATTTACATACCATATCTCCTTCATCAGATAATGAAAATCCATCTGGTTTCTCAATGTAAACTTAATCTTCCAAATCACCATTCAAAAAGCCAGACTTAACATCCATATGATAAACCTTGAAATTCATGTAAGCGCCATATGCAAGCAACAGTCTAATAGCTTCAATTCTAGCTACCAGAGAAAAAAGTATCCTCATAATAAATACCTTCCATCTATGAACATTCCTTACACACCAATCTTGCTTTGTTTCTAACCACTTCACTGGCTTCATTCAGTTTATTTTGGAACACCCATTTAGTGCCAATCACATTCTTGTCTTTAGGTCTTGAAACAAGTTCCCATGTATTATTTTTATCAATTTGATTCGGCTCTTCTTCCATTTCTTTTATTCAATTCTCATCTTTACATGCTTCAACAACATCTTTAGGTTCAATCTTTGAAATCAAACATATCTCTTCAGTAGCAATCCTTCTTTGAGTCATCACACCCTTATTCTTATCACCAATAATCTGATTTTTTGAATGATTCAATCTTACATACCTTGGAGTCTTCTGATTGTTTTGATTCTTAGGTTCTTAAACTTCTTCACCAAAAGAAGCAATAACCAGATTAATAGTCTCCATCGGATCATTCTGCTTTAAGATTTCATTCTGCACAGGCTTTGAAATAGCATCTTCATCATCAAACTCATATCCACATGCTCTGATTTGGTTACCATGACATTCATCAACCTTCATAATTGCACTTTCCACTATCTTCTTCAATCTCTTATTGTAACACCGGTGGGCCTTGCTCTTAGTAGAATAACCCAACACAATTCCTTCATCACATCTTGCATCAAACTTTCCTATATCCTCATCTCTTTTGATATAACATTTGCTTCCAAAAACACTGAAATATATAACTGTAGGAACATGACCAAACCATAGCTCATAAGGAGTCTTACCAGAATCACCTTTTATATGCACCCGGTTGAATGTGTAAACAACAATGCTAACATCTTCTCTCCAAAAGGTTTGTGCAACATTTCCTTAAATTAACATAGTCCTAGCAGTATCCAAAATAGTTATGTTCTTCCTTTCTACAACTCCATTTTGTTGAGGGGTTTTAGGAGCAGATAACTGTATTCTAATTGCAATTATCCTCCTCTGTCATATCTTAGACACTTCAGCTTCAACCCTGTCTCAGTCTCCACCCTAGCTTTGAATATCTTGAATTTCTCCAACGCTTTTGATTTCTCCATTAGAAAGGTAACCCACATCATTCTAGAGTAATCATCAATTAGCAACATGTAATATATGTCACCTTGCATGCTTCTCACTCTTGTAGAACCACACAAGTCAGTATGCACAAGAATGTATACAACTTACTTTCGAATGAAGTTCTTGTTTGATTTCCCAATTGACATTCTTTACACACTAGATTAGAAGGCTTTACAATCTTAGGCAAATCTCTAACAGCTTGAGTAGAACTTATCTTTATCATGCAGTCAAAATTAACATTACACATCCTTCAATGACATAACCAACTTTCATCAATCTGAGCAATCAAACAACTTTTATCACCAGCATTCAAGTGAAAGATATTACCTTTAGTCTTAGTCCCTGATGCAATCTCTATACTAGAGGCATTTAGAATCTTGCATTAACCATTTTTGAATTGCAAATCATATCCCTTATCAACCATCTGTCCAACACTTAAAAGATTATGCTTCAAACCTTAAACATATAAGACATCATCAGTATTATGCTTACCATTGAAAGAAATAGAGTCTCTACCACGAATCACACAAGCTTTATCATCTCCAAATCTCACTATACTGCCATCATACCTCTCCATATTCATAAATTTTCTTTTATGACCTGTCATATGATGTGAATAATTTTTGTTAATTACCCATTCATATTTCTCTTCAATCTTAGTAGCCAAAGCTTTCTCCTCAACAATGCATCTTGTAGAATTCACTAGTACCGGATCATCTTCCTTGATAGCAATAAATACAAATTCATCTTTTGAATTCCCATTCTCTGATTCTTCATCTATCACACCTTCATCAGCAACATAATAACATCTCTTATGATATCTATACTTCTGGTTAGGCTTATAGGGCTTATCACTTTTATCATACTTATCATATCTATCATTCTTATCAGATCTATCATGCCTTTCAAATTTATCATACTTATCATATCTAGACATTCTTTCAGGACACCTAGAAGTAAAATGTCCTATCTTACTACAAGAGAAACATTTCAAAGGTAACTTTCCATAATACTTACCGGCTCCCTTAGGTAATCTTTGAGCAATAACTGCTTCAAGCTCATCCAACTCCATTTCTTGTTCTTCCATCTCTCTCATCTCTCTCTCATATCTTGAAACCCTACATGAACTCTCTCCCGGATCATACTTCTGCTTCCAAAATACAGAGGCTTTAAATGTAGTTTCAGTTTTACCATGTGATTCTCCAAATTCACTCAACTCAAATGTATCAATCTTTCCAACCAACATGTCTCTAGTCACAAGTTACACTTCGGATCTCATCAATAGCAACTACTTTTGGCTTGTAAATAGGAGACAATAATCTCAGCACCTTGGCAACAATTACATCTTCTTCAAGGGTTCCACCAGCACATCTGATGCTCATAACAAGTGCATTCACCTTATCCATAAAGGATTTTATGTTCTCATCTTCTCCCATCTTCAATGTCTTATACTTTCCTTTCAAACTATGCAGCTTAGCAACTTTAACTTGGGCATCTCCTTCATACAAGGTCTCTAACTTTTTTCCAGATCTCATGTGCAGTCTGCAAACCCATCACATTAGTCATCTGTGATTCGGTCACAACACTCAACAATGCTTCCTTATCTCTTATTTTATGTTCAACATCCTTGATCTCATCAACAGTAACCAGTCCATTCTAAGGAACATTATAGACATTCTTTGTAATCTTCCAATATTCTTCTCCAAGGCATTTCTAATGAACTTCCATCTGGTGCTTCCATTCAGTATAGTTATTTCCATCAAATCTCGAACTCTCCTTCTTGAACACATAAGTTGCCATCCCGAATTTCCTTGATACCAATTGTTGGCAACAACAATGAAGGAAAATTGAGAAAAGGGGGTGAATTAGTTTTCACCGGATTAATAATTTAAGCACAATCTCAGATCTAATCAACAACAACAATAATAAAGATGAACAAAATAACATTAACACACATAACACCAATATTTTGACGTGGAAAACCTAGTTAAGGAAAAAACCATTGTGGGAACCTACCCACAATAAGATGATACTCTGCAGTAGTATATGTAAATATTACAATGGGGAATGCACATGCATTCAGACTCACTACCTAGAGCTCACAGCTCAAAATATGATAACCTGAAAGGATCCAACCCTCAGGGAAGGTTCACTACCTTACAATAAAGTTCAGACTACAATCCGGTTAAGATGAACTAAAAGAATAACATCTACTAATGCTTGGTGACAGTTTTGGTTAAGCTCATTTGTCTGCTCAACAACAATATCTACTCAATACATCACACCAAAAGATGAATTTGTTTATTCACACATACACCACTCTCTAATAATGCAAACACAACACCCATACCCAAATTACATGAATATAACACCTATTTATACAAATCATCAACCTAGACTACAAGGTCGGCCAAACCCTCAACCCTTAATTATAAAATTGCATCACACAATACATAATCAACCACCTGACCAATACAATTCCATAGATGACATAGCATGGACCCAAAACAAATCCTCGAACATGCAACACCATCAAGAATCTTGCTAGGATCAACTGCAACACACTACACCACCAAAAATACCGCATAACACGAAGAATATCTCTAGACCCATAAGATCTTCAAGAACGTGCACAATGATCAATGCAAACCACTAAAACAGATGATCAAGAACACACCAACAAGCATGTTAGAACCATCCACGAGAGCTACACCAACACCACTTATTCAAATCTTTATCGATCAACACGCTAACACTCAAGAACACTCAGCAGCAACAACTCAGACAAGAAAGATAACATGCAGAGCACCAAATCAGGAACCATCTGAATTGAAGATACACATGAACATCCAAAATAATCTCCCAAATCCACAACCAAAGATATGATCATACCAGAGCACAACGGATCAATCATCAGAATATTGCAACATTGAACACTGAAAACCAATCTCCATACTGGAATCCAAAACTCGATCAGGTCACCACACAACATCATGAAACTAATAAAGAATGAAGTATCTCTAGTTGATTCAACATCCCAAATAGATAAACCAACCAGATCAACTCACTGCAAACACGAGATCACCAATACAACTCTCTACAACACCAAAATAAAGGAACATGTTGACATCAATGACAACAACATATCTTAGCAGCAACAATATCCAACACTTGGTCTGGTGGGAAGACTTAGACATCTTCCTGAGATATCCTACTTAGTAAGGTGCTTGTCTTTCTTCTCTAACCATGCCTCGTCTCTTATAGTGAATAGCTCTCATGGTGGGAATGGTATGGAGATCATAGTGGGGTTCTCGGATTTTCCAATCTAAGCCCAAGAGCTTGACTTTGACCCTCTTGGCCTTGGTGGCAGGACTTTGACATCCACCCAAGGTATCCTACTTAGATGGCAATCTTATACCCTCTTATCTACCTCTATTATTTATCATGTCTTATGGGGGAATGGTATGGAGATCGTAGTGGAGTTCTCAAATTGTCCAATCTAAGCCCAAGAGTATGACTTTGACCCTCTTGGCCTCCGTGGCATGACTTTTATGTAATGTCCCCTAATGAGACCCTCTTATTTCCTGATCTAGAATCACAATTTTAGTGCATACTAAATACAATAGAGGGACACTATTGTCAACTAAAGCTTGGTCTAGAACCTACACAAGAAGTTAGTCAACATTTTCATTATGCTATGATAAATCATATATTCAACATTCTTTATATATTGCCCAATTTATATGAAGGATTCAACAACCCTTTCTCTCCCTACACCTGTTCCCATTATGGAGCTCAAGGAGAATCACACAAGGTGCCTCGAGTCTATCCCTCTCCAACAAGCCCAAGAGCACCAAGGACCTCATTAACTTGGCTTCTTGGCCCACACTCAAGGTTGGCGTACCTGTTGTAGCCTAGTACTCTTGCTTCATTGTATTCTCCCTCCATAATTGGATGGTGAGATTGAAATATATTATAGACACCATTATTTAATTTACTTAATCGTCATATGAACACTTAGTGATAGAAGGGCATTATTGCACTGTCGTTCCTATCTTATATCATCCATAAGAAAGTATAAAGAAGAACAATAAATATATTTGTACAGTCACAAACCAGATTTTTTGTTTTATGTATATCACAAGAAACTCATACCAAAATTACAGTTTATGGTCAAATTGTTGTATGCCTCAATTTATTATCAATATCAAATTTGATTCCTTCTTTAAGGATTGTATGAACTAATCTATATAATGGTTGTATGGTCTGAATCATGTTTTACTCGGATCAGACCCTTGTCTATTTTTCCTCCTATGATGGGATATCTTCCTTCAATGCATTTATTTGCATTGGCTGAGACTCTGATATTTTTTAGACTATTTTTTTAACTCTTAAATGATTGATTCCCTTCACTTTTTTTCCGCCCCTTTTCCTTGCCTCCCTCGCGATGCTTTATAAGAGTGAGGGGGGAGTGGCGATTCAAGGAAGAGTCGCCGCCATTCAAAGGGAGGTGACCCTTTTCCAAGGAGTTGTTGCCTTACATGGGAACCTTAGAGGGTCGAGGGCGACTACTATTTGATATTGATATTAATTTATTTCATTAAACATTTCATGGATGAGGGCGACTACTATTTGATATTGATATTAATTTATTTCATTAAACATTTAATGAATATCATCCATTAATAAATATTAATCAATCAATAATAATATCAAATATTAATTAATTAATAATTATTGTTACATTTATTTCATATTCAAATTAAATATTAAATTAATAAATAAACATCCATTAATTAATATCATTTAATTGCTACATTTAGGTTATATTTATTGATTAGGAAAAAAATATGATGATCAAGGACGAGGCATGATATTTGACATCCACCCAAGGTATCCTACTTAGATGGCAATCATATATACTCTTATCTACTTCTCTAATTTATCATGTCTTGTGGGGAATTGGTAGGGAATGCAACCCAAGTTCCTTGACTCCTCCATGTAAGGGCCATCCAAGCTTTGATGCCACTTTGGTCATCCAAGGATGGCATACTTACAAGCCCCTCGTTACCCCTTCATTGCATCCATATCCTGCCTCCATAAGGGTGCACTTATGATGCAGACATACATAAGCATTAGCTAGAGAAACATATTTCTTGTTATAATAAATGTTGCATAACTTGGATAAATTAATCATGAATTATTGTATTATGACAAATATAATCTCTTCTAAGTACATCAAAATAATTAAGCATAAATTTTATACTTACAGTTAGGAACATTAACTTAACCATAGTTTTGTCTAGCTCTTATTGTTCTCATATTCTAGAACAAACACATAGCATACATGAATTATACACTTGAATGCATGAACACAAAGAGCATACACAAAGCAGACATAGTTCACTTGGGCCACAAGAGGTAGTTGCATCCATCCAAGTTTTGATCCATCTCTTGGAGAAACTAATCCACAAGAATTTCCTTTGTATTTCCCAACTTATTGTTACAATTAAATAAAACTTTCATTATTAACTAAGTTCTAACATTACAACACATAAGAGTGGGGGAAGAGATGGGAAGGGTTTGCTTGGAACCATTTCTACACCAAGCCCAAGAGAATTTGTCTTCTACAACCTTTTTGCTTCACTTAGCAGTTCTTACTTGCTTACCCCTCAAAATCTATTTCAGTTCTTACTTGCTTACCCCTCAGAATCTATTTCTCCCAAAATAACCATGTTTTATGGGATTGGATAGAGAATGTAACCGAGTTCCTTGACTTCTCCGTGTAAGGACCCTCAAGATTCTAGATTTCACTTTGATCATTCTAAAATGTCCTACTTACGAGCTCCTCATCACCCCTTCATAGCATTTCATACCTCACCTTACAAGATGAATTACTACTAAATATGACTTCTATCGTATCCTTAAAATATTAAGGTGCTGATAATAAATTATGATGTTATTAGGTATGCTATAATGATAATGATAATGATAATATTTGTAAGATGCTATTACGAAATTCACTTCTAGGTTGGTTTTGTCTAATCCAAGTAAGCCCACGTGTATTGTTGTATGGTTAGCTCGCATTTTGATCCCTACCTAGTCCAGTCCGTGTGTTAGTTGCAGGCTTAACACATTTCTTTCATATTGATTGCCATTGTCTTGCTCCTTCCCCCATTGTACGATGAATTTGTGATTTAGTGGTTCACATTTATTGTTTCTGCACTTTGTAAGCGAGTTCTTTCACTATCATCAATCTTGCGATAGATCAACATAGTGTATAGACCTATTGTTTCTTGTTTGCACTTCTATTGCTGGTCACTTGTTCTATCCATACTCCATACTACTTTACTTGCTTTAGTAGCCCACATTTGATGGCCGACATATTTTATTTGTATTTTTACGACCCACTTTAACTTATCACTCCATGCATTCTTAACCGATTCATCCCACATTCAAACGGTCACTATGTTTTCAACTCTTTATAAATTGAGTGGTGTGTTATTCAAATCTGTTTGTGCTTATTTTTATCGGACTTACATATGTAAAGGGCTCATGTTTTAAAAAAAGTTTATGATTTGGTGGTTATTGAGACTCCTTAACTAGGAATTTGATTCTTGAGGTTGATGTGTTGTGCCTAAAGTTATATTTGTAGGGCATTTGTTCGTAGATTTGTGAAAGGTGTTGTGGCTATTTTTTGAAGGAATGAAGAAACAATCTCAAACACTAGAAGAAACAATCCCAAACTACATTTTTAAAACAAATCATAACTTGGAAATCTCTTAAAAACACCTTCAAGCTAAATAACTTAATTATGATTTATCACACTTGAATTAAACACATGATACAGATTAAATGCTCTTAATTTATCACATTTGAATTAAACACACAATACAAATTAAGTACTTTTAATCCTGAAGAGCTTTTGAAATTACAACGATACATGTTAATACTCTTCTAGCAATAGGAAGTTCACTGTGTGACAATAAGTTCACAGTGTATGAACTAAACAATAAATACACTATAGAGATATTTCAATCTTCTAAACATCATACAATGATTGCATTCACATTTACAGAATAATTGTATCAACCGCATATCAAAGCTTTCAAAATTAAAAGGAAATTAAACCATAAATCGAACACACTAATTTGTTGGTTCTCACAACACATAAATTTCAATCCAATTCAAACACACAACAATATCACCAAGTGTTGTGAGAGTGGGTCCTTCCTCTAGTTCACAAGGTGAGTGAAAAGAGATTGAACATGCTAATTCAATATTACGAACAACAATTTCTATTCATTCCAATTCAGAAAAAGATACTATATTAACCTCCTCTTGCTAACACATAGCATATGTATATATACATAATAGTATGGTTATAAAAGGTTCTCGGTCTGTTATAGCTTATAGAAAACAAACTGACTATTAATTGTCCTAGCTTGGTCGCAAGCCACAAGCTCAAAACATCTTAACAACACCAATAACCATTTCAAAACATAATATAGAAAATAGGAAATAAACAGTTGCAAAACACATCAAACTCGTCCATACATCCGTGAGCTCCAAGGATTGCCTTTGACGTGGTCCGGTCCTGTTGCAAACCATTCAAATTATATCAATATCTTAATAGATTTAGCACTTGAAAGCATTCTCCCATTCTTTAAAACATATTAAATATTTATCCATTCTCATAATAATTAAAGGCAAGAAGACCTGGGAAAGGGTAATAAAATGAAACAAAAAGATCATAGGAAATTGACATATTTTTCACCCATCATTTCCCCCCAACTTAAGGAGTTTTCATGTCCTCATGCTAGCAATTAGTACAAACTATTTTTTTTGCTTGTAGAGAGTTGTAATGTTGTGCTAGTGATTTCTGTGTACCATTCTAGCCTTATTTCATCCACCTTTTGTTCAAAATCTGAAAGGGGAAATGTGTGATTTTTCTACTTGACCCAATTTCATTTTCAATCTGTCCATCTCTTCCCTCTGTTGGGTATTCTTTGTGGAAAGCTCGTGTAACTCTTCCTTCAACTATTGATTTACATCCTGAAGCTACTTAATTATTAGACACAAATGTTTAAATGGGATAGTTTTCTCTTCATTTACTTATTCTAAATCATCAATATTAACAACAACAATGGCATTTGAGGCTTCTTCAAAACCAATAATCCCCTTTGTGGATTGTTGTGCAAACTTACCCTCTTCAATGCACGTATCTTAAAAAAAAAATCCTTGTTCATATGAGGGTTTTACCCCCTTCTTCATAATCCTCCCATGTTTTATGTTCCTCATAGCCTAGTGTTTCATCATCAAACACATTTTTGTGTCTAGGGAAGCTTCATTTTCCCTCTTCATTTCCTTCCTCTGTTTATATTCTTCATAACCTAGGGTTTCATTATCATATACATTGTTGTGTCTAGGAGAATTATCATTTCCCTCTTTAATCTCTTCCTCTATTTCATACCTCTCCTGGCCTTGGGTTTCCTTTTCAAACATATTTTCTTGTTCCAAAGTGTCTTGGGTAAGTTGTCCTATTTGTTTCTTTCTATTGTATTCTTGATGATGAAGTTCTCTTCTCATCTTGGTGTTTCCTTTACCAAACTTTGTAGTTTTAACTTGTACATCAGCTATGGAACAAGTTGCCTATGCTAACTTATGCAACCTAGTTTTAGTGGTGGTTTTTCTTTTGTTTTGTTTCATTGGGGTTTTCTCATCATTCTTTTGCACGATTGTACCACTAGTTATTATTTTAATTTTTTTCTTTTTAGAGGATTCATCGGTAAGGCTTTCCTCTATTATCCTCTTTTTGTGGTGTCCTATAGTTTTTCTACCCAAATTTCTCTTTTTAATAAAAACATCCCATTCTATAGGAGGAGTTTCTAATTATAGCCCATGCATTATAATTAGCTTGATCAGTCCATGGTGAGCAAGAGAATTTTCATGTCCATAATGAAATTGATTATATTCCCATTGCAAAGAACGATGCAGATAGTAGGGAATATTAACTAGAACACCATTACGCAAATGCAACATGAGCCAAAAATTATGGGAAAAAATATGCTCGTACCATCCCTCGCATGTGATATATTAAATCAAGAATTTGGCAACTTTATCCCATGGTGGAGGAAGAGATTCCCATTTGGTTCCTTGGCCTTGCACCATTTCTGCAAACTCTCCCTTTTGTAAGAACTATTTACATTGAAACTTAAGGTTTGTGACTCGAGTGGAATTAATAGGAAATAACAAGTCACTAGTTTGAGGAAACCCGGTGACCATAGTAATGTTCTGCATTGTTACCATAAATCACCATCCCCTCAATGTGACCTTGTGATTTTGAAACCCCATGGCAAACTCACGAGCAATTGCATCATCAAAACCACATAATTTTTAGAAATATTTTGTTTAGAAGCTTGACTGAAAATTTTGTAGGCTTCCTCATAGGCTTCAATATCCTCCATGGACATAGGTTCCCACATTGTATGATCTCCCCCCATGATTCTATTAGTAGCAGGAACTTCCTGATTGGTTTACATAGTATCTATAGTGGCAAAGAAAGACTGGAAAACAACTCAATGAAGGTTATGAGCACACCAAACTAGTTAATAAACAAATAATATGTGGGAAGAGAATTGTGAATAAAACCAGGGTTTACAGGAGATAGTCGGTAACGTAACCATATGAGTAGGCCCACGAAGGGTAATAATGACAAGGTAAAATCACAAGATTAATTCTCATTTCCCCCCAACTTAAAAATTAATTTTCCTAGTCATGTCAAGTCATCATTGATGAGAATAGATAATATCTAATAAGTTAAAAAGAAGAAAGGAATACTCCCTGGTAGCAGTTACCATGAAACATGTGGCACTAATATGACCCATGAGCCCCGAAGAAGTGCAAACGGTAGTTCACGATCATGGGAGATGTCATCATGGTGATAGTCGATAAGGATGAGAAGATCACCAATGGATTTGTAAGGATGGCATAGTAAAATCAATCAGAACACCAAACAAGAAGAAGAAGAAGAAGAAGAAGAAGAAGAAGAAATTATTTTAACGTCCATGAGGCTAAATATAGCCTATGGGACAAACCCCTTCAGAAATCAACTTCTTCCTTACAACTCTTTACTTCTGCAACATGATGATGAGAGCCCCTAGCCTCTCCACAAACCCTTCATTGAATAAATTATCCCAAGAGCTGTCCACAAGAGTGGTTTCAAAATTGTCCCTACTGTCCTTGAAAGCATCACATTCTAGAATGATGTGTTCTGATGGGAGTTATTTCTTAATTGAGCAATGAGGATTTTGGCTTTCCACAATAAATTGGCCCCTATGTACACTTTTTGTTGATGATTACAAGAGGGGTTAAACTCTTCAATATAATATTTTTTTCTTCTCCCTAGCTCCTTACTCCAAGTGCGCTTGTGAAACTTATCTATAACATATGCCTTTATCTCCTTACTATTCATGGGGCACATGTTCAAGTATATATCCCATTTTCTAAACCATTTGCTATTTTGTTGCATCTAGCTCTTCTTTCTTTTGCATAATGTGTCATTGAAGATGACCTTAGGCCATCAACCTTCATCCAATTGCTCAATTATTTTCAAATAACAAATGAGTCCTACCAAAGCAATTGCCTCCATAGGTGCAGCCCCCACCTCACTCAACCTGATATCATATGGGACTAAGCTTTTAAGTTTGAACTTGCTTGTAATCAACTGCTTTTGGATTTGCTCAATTTATTTCCACTATAAATCAAAGGTGTTGTTGGCCCACACTTCACAACCATAAAGTACAACCAAAATCTCTAAAAGCCCAAAGAGAGTCTGGATAGTCTTCCAATCCCATAACTCTGCCTCTCTGCACCTATTTTCAAAAGCATATAATGCTTTCCAACCTCCCATCATTCTCTTCTTTCTACAACCTTCCCAACTTAATTTTTTATTGAAGTCAATTCCGAGGTACTTGTAGTCTACCACTTCTTCAAGAACACTGCCTTCAAAGAAGAACTATGTTGGTTATACTTTCTTTTGTTGGAGAAAACCACCACTTTCATCTTTCTAATGTTGACCTACATACCAATTGTTCTACAAAGCTACTCAAGAGAGTGTAAGTGCTCTTGTAAACCAAGAGCAGGCCTAGCAATCAAAACAATGTCATTTGCATACAAAAGGAGCCTTATCACAAACTCACCCAACTGAACACCATCCCCATCTTGAAGGTTTAACTATTCTTCAAAATTGTCAACATATAAACCAAAGAGTGTAGGGGACAGAGGGCACCCTATCTTGACCCCTATATCACTCCTAAAACTTTCGTATATGCCCACTGAAGTTCAGATTTTGACTTTAACCTCCTCATACAACCTATGAACAGCTTCCCTAAGATGTATATGAACCCATATTTCCTCCATTCTTTGTCAAAGCTTATCTCTAGGGACCATGTCAAAAGCTTTTTTTAAATCCACAAAGAAACAAAAAACTTCCTCTTTTTGCTCCCAAACTTTTTCAAAGATGTGCCTTAAAGTAATACCATGATTGATCGTGGAATGCTTAGGTTTGAAACTTGCTTGCCCTTTAGCCCGTTTATCACTTTTTTCCGCCCACTTGTTGATTTTGTTCTCTATCACACTGTCAAATAACCTCACAAACAAAGGATTTATCATAATGGCTCTATAATTAGAGGGATTATTGACATCACCACTCTTGAAAAGAGGTATTTCTAAGATAGTTGTCCAATCAGAAGGGAACCCTTGTTGAATGATGCTATTGAAAATTCTTATGATGTGAGGTGCAAGAATATTCGCACCCCACTTTAGATACTCCTCTTGAAGTTCAAATAAGTCTTTTTCTTTACCAGCACCCAACTTCTTGATGCATGTCTTGATCTCTTGAATAGTGAAAAGCTTAATGGTGGTGTTGACCAAAGGGGGGAGGCAACCTGTGAATCCTCCTAATAAAGATAATTTGCATAATCCAGCCATTGAGATGAATTAATAGTGTTTTCAGTTTGCCTCTTCCTCTACTACAGTTCCTTCCAAAAAAGCTTCGAGTTACTTTTTCCAAGGAAGATTAACTCTTCTCTCCTTATGACCATGAAATCGTCTTTTTTCTTTTTTAGAATCTGCTTATAAACTTTGAGATTAATACATTATTATTTGTCTCCTTCAAAGTTCTCCTTGCCTTTTTGCATTCTTCATCAAACCAAGCATTGGTCGGAAAGCAATTAATTTGCGCTTTTCTATTATTAACTCTTTTACATTCTGCAAGTGCTCCATGAATTATATTTATAAGCTTAGTACTACTAAGCCCATGAATAAGAATTTTCTCCTTCTTGAAAAGCCTTTCAAGCGCTATTTGGAAGGTGTTACAATTTTTTTGAGTTAACAAAATTTTGCCCTTCATAGGAGATTGTGGAATACACGTGAAATTCCTCCCAAGCTGCACATTTTCAGTCCAAGAGAAGCTTAAATAAATCAGTTTATGATAAAAACTTAAATCCCAAAGTTTTTCACCAATCAAAACTTCTTCAATTTTGTCACACAATCCATGTGAGAAAATGTCATAATCCACTACACTTGCACCGTTATAAGTATTAGAAGTAAAATTTCCAGACCTCACCCATCTAACCAAACCATTGCAAATAACTAAATTGAATGACCCACATAAAGTAAGTAGCTTCTCCCCCAAAACATTCCAACCTTTACTGTCTTTTGAGACCCTTGTCCACTGATGAATACTTTTTTATGTAAGTCACATCGGATTACAATATTCTTCATAACAGGGAATGTTGGCTTGTTCACTAGTTGTCTTGGCATTAAAATACCCAACCTAAAGGACTTCACCAAGTTGAGAATATTCTGCTATATCCCTTTTTAAATATGCAAAAGGATATTTGTGGTCAAGGCCACTATTCTTGTAAGTTTCATTGTATCAATTCATTTATAAGTTTCAAATGAATTGGCCACTATTCTTGTAAGTTATAGGATTTTGAACCAAATGAATTATTTATTTGACTCTTCTCTTTCTAGTTGAATCAAACAACCTTATTTTTCCTTTACTAAAATCATGATACCCCCATGACCTTTTCCATTCCCTGCTACCTTGTTCTACACTGACATCTTCAGATACACTTCAAACATAGGTGTCTTGCACCCTTCATGCTCATGAGTTTCAATGAGAAAAATAATGTCTCTATCTTCTACAATAGGCCCTAACCCAGGTCCACATCTCCACAGGTAACCTCTACAATTCCAACAAACTAAACTTAGGGAAACCCGAGTAGGTCTTGATTGCTATTTGTGTTGACATGTAAGGCTCAAAGTTGAGTCTAGATCCTCATTAGCCCATAATGAATTTGTTGGTATGCTTTCTACTAAATAATTTGCTTCCCCTTCTTTACCACAAACTTATTCTACATTGAAATGAGGCCCAAGAGAGGCAATAATTGCTTTGTCTTTGTATAGCCATGCCCTTTTACACTCATCTCTACCTGCTCTAACTATTGAAATTTCCACCCTCCTCTCTTCTAGTTGCCTGATAGTTAAATCTTCATCTAAAGAAAAGTGAGAGCCCCTTAGAAGTTGTTTCTTATTTAGAAGGACTTGCTTGTCCCGTAGGTTTGACAAGATGATTCTAATGGGTCTTGCTCTTTCATCACTAAGCTTACCCACCCTCCATGCTTGGCATATTCACCCTTGCCAACTCAACTTGTCTTTTAAGAAATCGCTAACCAACTCAAGAATACGTTCATTTCTCCAATAATCCTTCACCCCTTTAATGATTAAGTTTGTTTCTCTAACTTGTCTTTCTTTGGTTTCTTTGTCTTGCATATTGTCAACCCAAGTGTTTGCCTCTACTACTTTATTATCGTAATTGCTAATAACTTGTCGCCAAGATTTGGTATTTTTATTCATAGTATCTCCTTCCTTACCTCCTTTTTCTACCTTACCTGCACTTTCTTCCACTTCATGGGTGTTAGTTTGGTCAACTGATTTTCCTACATCCTGAGGTGATTCACAATTCAACACATCTTTACTTTTTAATACATATTCTTTCATCGATTTCCAAGAAGCCTTCATGTCTTGCCATTCACTCTTACCAACCAAAAGAGCCTCTTGCAACAATATTAATTGTTCTTTTAAAAAAGTGCTAATTGCTCTTTTAAAAACTTATTACTTTCTGCCAATGTTTGGTTTGCAACTATTAAAGTATTGATTTTGAGATCCCTTTCCTGCCCTTTGCATTCCAAAACCTCCAACCTCCTCTTGGCCCTTAATAATTCTTGCACATATAGATCAAATGACCAAGTGAGAGGTGTGGAAGAGGGGTTGTAAAAGGCATAATCGTCAATGTCCTTGTTGCCTTTGGATCTGTTGATATGGTCCCTTCATACAAGAGAATGGACAAAAGATTGCTTAGTACGAAGGGCCCAAATTTTTTGTCTTTTCTTTGATTGTTCCCATTTTAGACGGACGTGTCTATACCTTAAAATAACTTGAAACTATTTAGAATTGACCCAAAACCATTTCCCTGCCTTGATCGCAGAAGTAATTTTCACTTGATCTAAGAGGTTTGTTTCAATGCAACTAGAGAGATTTTGTTTGTTTATCATGTGTGAAGGTGAAAGTGTTTCCATTTCTATTGTTGGTTCCCAAACCAACAGTCCCCGAGTCCTAGAGGAATTGCCACTAACTCATCAACAAACTTGGGGAAGGATTTGGCCAGCAAACGATTCAATCACAAGACTGAGATCTCCTGCACTTTTGGCTTTGCGAGACCAATACGGGTGAACCTATGCAATGTCCTATAACTTTCAGCTTCAAAACACTCTTGACATTACCTATTATAGCAAATCATCTCAATAAAAGATACTAAGGAAGATGGATAAACTCCTGGTTATGGCTTTAACCTTAGTTTGTAAGCATCTAAGCACTCATTGAGGAGTTTTCTACACTACTACTACTCCTAATGTAGAAAAAAATTTCAAAAAATAAAGAGATTTTGATTATGGAAAGGATTCTGAAAACTAGGTGCAAGCCCCATGAACAGTGCCTCATCAGGGCAACAAAGTCAACCTACAACAAGAAACAAATGAATCCAAATAGGATAAACATATTCAGCTAATTTTGAGCACTAATGCATGACATCAACACTCTCTATTGAAGCTTACCTGCAACCATACTTGAAAGATCCTGCACATACATAATACCATCTCTTATGCTACCTTAAGCACTTTAATCTCTTCCTTGAAGAGAATCTGAAAGATAAAACAACATCAAGCTTGTTGGGACAAAATAAAATGATCCTTGATCATATATTTTATAAAATGGTATCAATACAAGTAAGAGACAGTTTTAAGAAAACTCATAAAACTTGCCAATATGCTGGCTATAACTATCTCAAAGAAAAATATTACAAGCTGAAAAGAAAAACTCATAACTACACTAACTTAGAACTGTGCATGGAAGTCTTACTTCCAGCACTTACAAAAGATGTTGCACTCGGAATTTATTTTTTTTAAATGAGAAGAAGAGAAGAATATACATCAAAGAGAGGAAGACCTAAAAGAAACCCTAAAGGCATCTTGAGAATTGACATGTCTTCCTCTTGAGATTTGCAACTTTAAAATCTGATCTTCTTCCTCTAAAATTTGCCAAAAATGAACACCTTCACCCTTTCTCTCTATTTGGAAAACTGAAAATTCCCCTTTTGGTGAAAGTCGAGAAATGACTTTTCCCTTGGGTTCTCTCATTGTTCACAAATAGCAAATATTCCCCTTTTCTTGGAAGTGATACGTCACTTACATTTTTCTGCACTTTTACTTCTTTATGCTCTGATCGGGTAAAATAAATTTACCCCCCTGGCTGCTTTGACATGTCATCTTTATGTACACTTTCCACTTGATGAAACACTTCATTTGACATTTACTCAGAAAATTTCACCCTTCCCTTCAGAAATATAATTCCCTAATGCACTTTAGTGGCAAACTAATCTTTCTCATGAAAATCCGTTACTTGGCACCTGCACAATGGTTTTTCCCCACAAAAATCACTTGCTGAGTGAAATACGCCCTTTTTACAATTTCCACCTTCTATTTGATAAGCCTTTTGTAATATTCCCTTACTTCATGGTGAAGAAATTCACCTTATAATTCACTCTTATTTAAGAGCAAATACTCTACATGTTGGCAATAATAATTTACCCCTGAGTAAAAATATTTTATCCTCGGGAAGAACATAATCCCTCTCTGCCTCAGATTGCAATATGTGATTAATCCCTGTGAAGAAGGCATTTTCTGGTAAACTCATTTCACCCATATGAGACCATATCTCCTCAATACTCCTTATGAATTTGCATTTATATTTTAAAACAAGGACCCCTATAGTGGATATGCCCTTTACAAGGAGCAATCGGTATTAATTGTATACTTATTTAGCACTAACTTACCCCATTAAACCTAGATGAAACAAATAATATATCATGGGAGTCCCATTGCTAGGTAAAGCCATCCCCTTTTGCAAGTACCCAGAGGTGAGATTATCGGCTAGTATCCAGATCGCTTGTGACCGATCAACGCATACCCATCAAATACAAATTGCAAACTAGGGTGAGAATTCGATGAATGCCTCTTGGCATGTACATGTCATTTGCATTTATCGAAAACTTCTATGATCCTTTCAACACTATTGTTTCATATTTTCATACTTCTTAGACACAACGCCACATTGCCTCAATTGGAGAAAAGTGGTGAAGTCAACATCATGGGCAAATGGGCACACAATCACTATCTGCAACACCAAAAATCATGAGCAACCTGTCAACACTTCTATATTTTGATTTTATCAATCCCTAAACTGCATTGAGTTTTGAACGCCTTACTCATTTGTGCTTCATTATAGTCATCATCGCTCGGCAAAGAGACTCGGTTTAGAAGGCATTTGCTTACTGAAAACACTCCACACTAGGTGTTCCTTAACACTCACTCCCAAATTGCCACTCCTTGTCGGTCATGTAGACAAAAAACACCCCCCTCGTGCCTTCTGGTTTGGCATACCATTGTGGATAAATCTGAAGCAACTCCTTCATTGCGCAGACCTTGCGATCATGACAATCCACGAGGTTCATTTCGTAGAGGCATAGCTCGTGTGCCCTAATTTCTTTCTTTTCTCACATGATATTTCCTTTTGTTTGCCCTAATTCATCTTTTCATGTGGGCATCCTTTTGTTTTCTTTTTTGCTTCAAAATTTTTTATCCCGCATATCAACATAATACCCTATCGTGCAGCACGGGATAACCATCATGTTAGCCATCATTGGAATGTTCATGCCTTATCCTGCAGCTTGGTGTGGAGCTATTGCTCAACTCGCGGGATAAAATAATTTCCTTGCATTATGCATGAAAGGCTTATCTCGTGGGTCATACGAGACCCTTCTCTTCATGTGCGGGATAAAAAGAATTGTTGCCTTCCCTTGTTGGATCTTATCTTGCGGGTGATTTATGCACTCCATCTTAATGTGCGGGATAAGAGGGGGTTTTTCCCCCATATGCCAAGCAACTATCCCGCATTGTGTTATGAGCTCAACATTGCGTGGTGCAGGATAAAGGACTATGCTCTTCAAACAAAAAATATTTCTTCATAGAGGGCCCACTAAAGTTTATTGATGGGCAACGCCAAAGATTTAAATCATTTAAGAAATGATTTGAAATCAATTCATTTCACATTTCCATTGCCGAGGTTTTGAAACAAATGAAATTTACCTTTCTACTCCCTCTTTGCATTGGCCCGCCAAGGATTTACTTAGGATGAGAGCATAATAATTTTTTGGTAATTTGAAATTTAACTTTCAAATCACATTTTAAATCCCCTTTATCATTTAATCATTAAAATAATGATTTAATAAATATTTTGATTTTCTTGGGCCTTATATTTAAACCAAAAATGATTTACATGAAATCATTCAACCCCCTTTTAAATTTAAATAAATTATTATTTTAATCAACATGATTAAAAATAATATCTATTTAATCCTTTAGGCCCCAATAGTCACATTGTGCATCAGCCTCAGTCGGGCCCCAAAGTGGGCCTGGCTAAAACAAATTTTATTTATGAACCACTGATCTGCTCAACATGGTTTGATTCACTGATTGAATGTGCCCGAGGAGCAGGAAATTGAATTCGGGATCACCAAATTTGACGTTTATTGCAACTTTGATTTTTGCTCAAAACACCTGAGGAGCTCCTAGAACAGGCCTTAAAAACTGGCCAAATCACCTAACTAGCACTTGCAAGTTGGCACGCTGATAGATTGTAACACATAGAATCCAGAGCATCCAACAGATCGTCAAAATGAAATCCAAGGTAAAATTTATTAATTGTCAAAGTTGCCTACTCAGGCTTTTGTAAATATGAACCTGTTAAAAAAACACCTGAGTAACCTTTAACCCTGATTTGAAAAAATATCAAATCATCACTTCATGAGCTGCCACTTGGCACACTGGTAGATGAATATACCCTGAATGAGTGTTCAAGAGGGTTTGACTTGATTAGGTCACATGTGCAAATTATTCACCCTCAAAGTTGGTTGCTCTGATAAATCTGAACATGCAGATGCTGAACCCTGAAAAAGTACATATGAATGGGCTTCAAAAACTAATCAAATGATGAGCTGGGGGGCTGCAATCTGGGAATATGGATTTTATAGAGAATCATGGGGTACCACTGATTTAAAGTGCAGGTCAACTGGGCATGAAATACAAATTTTCAAAGTGTTCTTCAAACTGTTATTTGACAATGTTTAGTTGCAGAACTGAACTTTTTACAAATGGAGTTGGCTTTGAAAACTTGTCAAATAGATTCATGGGGCTATTCCACTTGGCATGGAGCTTCAAAAAATAGCAGAGAATCATATACAACTCTCTATTTGGCTTGACAATCAACTAGTGCAAAGTTATAATGCCTTAAACATGGCTACTTAGAAAAGTGGAATAACTGCAAATCATCAACCCTAACTTCAAGACCTCCGAAGGAGACTTCACAAACGCATCAAAATTGATATGAGGAAGCTTAAAATGGGAACATGGCATGTCTACAAGGTGTATAACCATCACTCAAAGGGATTTCTCTTGGCAATTCTCCAGTGCAAAAATATGAGCTCACCAAATGAGCTAAAAAGGCATGCTCTGAAAGGCGATTCTGAATGCAATCCTCAAAATTTTGAGCCTGGGTCTTCAAAATTAGACAATTTTTTTTAAGTCCCAACAGCCATGAGGAAAAATTAAAGAAACAAGATAAATACCAAGGCAAAATACCTTTTTGTCTTTTGGAGACAGCCAAAAATAATAATTTTCTACAAAGCAACATTAAATCCCACTGCAATAACAAAGAAGTAAACCTACCTAACTAAAATAATATTGTTATCTATTTTTAGCAATGCCTGGAGCCCACTTGAGCTTACTGGAGCCCACTGCCTAACCTCGAACACCACCCCTGCCACTGTCTTTGCTTTAAAAAATATTTATAAAAACCCTGGCACTGTTATCTGAATAAATCCCACAGACGACCTAAACCCCAACCTCAAAAACTACTTCGAAAAATATTGGCGACCTGTATCTTCGATGCCAACTGATGGTAAACCCTAAACCTGCCCTCCCAATATTATTCGAGAAACATAAGTTTTGTTGATGCTCAAAGATAGCAACGAACACAAAGAAAAAAACTTTGTATGGGGGCTGACATGGAGATAGCATAATTGGTGAATTTGGAGAAGAAAGTATGACGTGGAAAAATTGACATGTGTGACAATAAATACGTGCATGGGAGAAAACAAATCATTCAAGTGGATAAGAATGAAGTAAAATACCAAAATGAATGGTGAAATGATGTTTGACGTAGAAAAAGTGGGTCGCTCACACCACAGGCAAAAAACTAGATAAGCAACAAGAACATAGTTGACGACACTAAGAACGGGATTGTAGCAGAAAAAGGTAAAAGTGTGCTAGATTTTGCTAAGAAAATATCTTCCGCGACTAAAGTCATCCAAAGAGTCCACATGTAAATATCCAAATGTTCACAAAATGCATGTGAAGCAACTGAGAGAAAATGCACTCAGTGACAAGATCTTCAAAGGTAGGGGATGAAGGTTCTTATCGTGCCAAAGAATAGGTAGTGACGGGACATATATACTTTGTTTCTTAAAAAAAAAATTATTTTCTTTCTTTCTTTTTGTTTAGATATCATGATAACAGACTGTTGCTATCCCAGTTTTCACTTTGCTATCACTTAGAGATGTCAAAAAACTCGTTTTCACCTCTAAATTATATTATGCAGTTAATACCTGCCAAATCCGATTTTTAAGTACTAAGTGGCCAACAACACCCAAGGGTTTTCATTGTTGGATCTTTTATTGTATTTTTTTTAAATGAATGAAGTACCTAATGGGTACCTAAAGAGGCGATAGGAATGATATGGAGCTTCTTCACCAAATTACAATCAAAAGTCTCTTTGGAGAGTGGCTTCTTATATAGCTTCAGATGGTGCCTATTAACAAGGAGAGTCATATGTTAAGAGTCCATGGTGCGTAATTGAACAACACCATTATTGTAAACACTTTATTTCATATGGAACTAGCCATCGAGTGTGGAATTTCCCTTTGAAATCCTGGAACCTAGAGTCATATAGCAATGCCCAATCACCTTGTTGAAATGATCATTGTCAAATAAAGCGATCATGCCACTAGGCTCATTGTTGTTGTATCTCTTTTGCATGAAAGAGGGCTTGCTAACACATCTTGTCCAAGGAATGAAGTTCAACTATTCTATCCTTTTGAGCATCAGTTAGACTCATCCCAAGTTGGAGAGCAGTGCGAAGAGTCTTCACTTCAAATTTTATGGGCAAGACAACCTTTTTTTCATAAAAACGTTCATAGGGTGTCATGCCAATGGTTGTTTTCTACATATTCTATAAGCCTAAACTGCCTCAGATAGTGTATTTGCCCAATCCCTCTTGTGGAGTGTTATAGTCTTTATGAGAATATTTTCCAACTCTCTATTAGTCACCTCCACTTGCCCATTGGTTTGTAGGTGATATGGAGAATATTTTTTATGCTTAGTTTTATATTCATGCACAAAAGCAAAAAGAAGCGTTGATGTAAATTGGGGCCTTTGATCTATAACAATTTCTTGTGGTACACCACACCTGGTAAAGATCTTAGAATACAACAATTTATCATCTTTAGTGTCTCTAGCATTTTTCAAATCTACTACTTCTACCCATTTTGTAATATAATAAATACAAACCAAGATATACTATGTATTCCTAGAGGGAGGATTACTGGGTCCTAAAAAATCCAAACCCCACTTTTCAAAGGGTTCAATTGACAATTGTGGATGAAAAGGCATCTCATCAAAGTGTGTTAGATGATCCATACATTAACATTTATCACAATGATGAACATACTTCTTACAATCCTTGTGAATTGTTGTCCAATAATACCCTACAGTCCAAATTGTGTTATAAATTCTTTGTTGCAAAGTGTCCTCCACAAGGTTCAGAATGACATGCCCAGATTATGTCAAGCACATCCTCTTTATCTACACACCTACACATGTTATTATCAATTCTAGTATGAAAGAGTAAACCATCAATCCAACTATATTGCCCATTGGTTCCCACAAGTTTTCGACATTCACGGGGAGAGAAATGAGGTGGAAATCTATATGTAACAAGATAGTTTGCAATATTTGCAAACCATGGAATTTTTACCTAAATAGAAAAATGATGCTCTTCAGGGAGAGAATGATCTACTAGTGTAGGTTCATTGTCACATTGCATGTGAGAGAGAAATTTTGCAACCATATTTTCACGTCTAGGATTGTCAAGAATAGTTATGCCCAATTCTTGCAATAAAAGTAACCACCTAATTACTCTTTCCATGACTAATGGTTTATTCATTAGAAATTTGATACCAGAATGATCAGTATGGACAAAAAATTTATACCTATTTATATAATGTTAAAACTTATTTATCTCATAGATAACAACCATAAATTCTTTTTCAGTCATCGTATAATTTATGATCAATATGGACAAAAAATTTATACCTAGCTATATAATGTCAAAACTTATTTATCGCATAGATAACAACCATAAATTCTTTTTCAGTCATCGTATAATTTACCTCGGTACTAGTAAAATTCTTACTAATGTAATACATAGAGTAAAAGAGAGAACCATCTTTTTTCCCCAGTACTTTTTTCATGGAATTATCTAATGCATCTATATGGATATGGAAAGGCAACTCCCATTTGGGTCCTCATAACACCGATGTTGAGATTAACTTCTCTTTGATCTCTCCAAAAGCCTATTGGCATTCATCTTTCCATGAAAAGAAAACATCCTTTCCTAAAAAAACAAAAAGAGGTGAGACAATCTTATTGAAATTTTGAATAAATCTTCTCTAATAAATTCACAAAGGGATGGTCATTATTTAAATAAGAAACCAAATTTTCTAAAACATCATTAAGTAAATAATGATTCTCCAAGAAATTTATGAGCACATTGTCCTCTAATGGCTTAGCTATATCCTGGATTTGGTTGATTGTCAATATTGGAAGTGAGACTTCTAAATCGCTATCCTTAGAGGATTATCTATCTCCAAAAGGGGTTGTGCAAGTGGATACAATGTTAACTACTTTATTTGTTCACCATTGGAGATGACCATGTTCTTAAACTTGCAATTAATAAAGGCATTATCTGCGGCCAACCATGGTCATCCCAAAATTAAGGGGTATCCCACCAGCTTAATTTTGGGCTGGAAGATCATAAAATCAATAGGATACTTCTAATTATAAAAATAATAATGATATTCTCAATCATACCTTTGAGTTTTACCAGAGAACGGTCTGCCATCTAAAGGATTATTAGTGTTGGCTTATGTCCTTGGAGAGATAATTTTTCCTTAGTTTCATTTGTCATTACATTTATAACAACTCCTAGATCAACAAGTGTATTAGGAATCACAATATTACCAATGTGTACCTCGATCATTGAGCTTCCCAGGTCTGAATACTTTGGAATTATTATCTTCCTCAACATGAGATCAACAAGTTACACAATAACTTGGACAATTTTAGGATCTTGTTTGTTCTTTTACTTTCACGTACATAGTTCTCAGACTATTATTGTGTAGATATGAATTTCCTTTATATCCTGCAAAAGAGGAATTTTAATGTTAACATTCCTCAATTCATTGACAAAGTAAAAAATAAGTGGATAAATTTCTTTTGGAGTTGGCTCAAAATGGAATCAATCGGGGAATAGAGGCATTTTGAATTGGGTCTCTCCATATTCATCAAGTGAATCATTAATTTCAATAATAGTTGGTCCTTGAAGAGCACATGGCATGTCTACAAGGTGTATTGCCATCCCTCAAAGGGATTTCTCTTGGCGATTCTCCGATGCACAAAATATGAGCTCACCAAATGAGCTACAAAGGCCTGCTTTGAAAGGCAATTCTGAATGCAATCCTCAAAATTTTGAGCCCGGATCTTCAAAATTAGACAAATTTTTTGAAGTCCCAACAACCATGAGAAAAAATTAAAAGAAACAAGATAAATACCAAGGCAAAATACCTTTTTCTCTTTTGGAGACAACCAAAAATTAATAATTTTCTGCAAAGCAACATTAAATCCCACTGCAATAACAAAGAAGTAAACCTATCTAACTAAAATAATATTGTTATCTATCTGTAGCAATGTCTAGAGCCCACTTGAGCCTACTTGAGCCCACTGCCTGACCTCGAACACCACACATGCCACTGTCTTTGCTTTAAAAAAAATATAAAAACCCTGGCACTGTTATTTGAATAAATCCCGCAGACGACCTAAACCCCAACCTCGGAAACTGCTTCGGAAAAGATTGGCAACCTGTATCTTCGATGCCAACCGATGGTAAATCCTAAACCCGCCCTCTCAATATTATTCAAGAAACATAAGTTTTGATAATGATCAAAGATAGCAATGGACACAATGACAAAAGCTTTGTATGGGGGTTGACATGGAGAAAGCATAATTGGTGAATTTGGAGAACAAAGTATGATGTGGAAAAATTGACATGGGTGACAATAAATACGTGCATGGGAGAAAACAAATCATTCAAGTGGATAATAATGAAGTAAAATACCGAAATGAATGGTGAGATGATGTTTGAAATAGAAAATGTCGGTCCCATAAGGAGCGAGCATAGACACCACAGGCAGAAAACTAGACAAGCAACAAGAACCTAGTTGATGACACTAAGAACGGGATTGCGGCAGAAAAAGGTAAAAGTGTGCTAGATTTTGCTAAGAAAATCTCTTCCATGACTAAAGTCATCCAAAGATTCCACATGTAAAAATCCAAATGTGCACAAAATGCATGTGAAGCTGAACTAGGAGAAAATGCACTCAGTGACAAGAACTTCAAAGGTAGGGGATGAAGGATCCTATCTTGCCAGAGAATAGGTAGTGACATAAAATATATACTTTGTTTCTTTTAATTTTTTTTTCTTTATTTTTATTTTTTTTATTTAGATATCACGATAACAGACCGTTGCTATCCCATTTTTCACCTTGCTATCACTTAGAGATGTCAAAAAACCAGTTTTCACCTCTAAATTATATTGTGTAGTTAATACCTGCCAAATCCGGTTTTCAAGTACTAAGTGGCCAACAACGCCCAAGGGTTTTCATTGTTGGATCTTTTATTGTATTTTTTTTTAACGAATGAAGTACCTAATGGGTGCCTAAAGAGGCGATGGGAACGATATGGAGCTCCTTCACCAAATTACAATCAAAAGTCTCTTTGGAGAGTGGCTTCTTATATAGCTTCAGGAGGTGCCTATTAACAAGGAGAGTCATATGTTAAGAGTCCATGGTGCATAATTGAACAATACCATTATCATAAACACTTTATTTCATATGGAACTAGCCATCAAGTGTGGAATTTCCCTTTGAAATCCTAGAACTTGGAGTCATATAGCAATGCCCAATCACCTTGTTGAAATGATCATTGTCAAATAAAGCGATCATACCACTAGGCTCATTGTTGTTGTATCTCTTTTGCATGAAAGAGGGCTTGCTAACACATCTTGTCCAAGGAATGAAGTTCAACTATTCTATCCTTTTGAGCATCAGTTAGACTCATCCCAAGTTAGAGAGCGGTGTGGAGAATCTTCACTTCAAATTTTATGGGCAAGACAACCTTTTTTTCATAAAAAAGTTCATAGGGTGTCAAGCCAATGGTTGTTTCCTAGGTATTGTATAAGCCCAAACTGCCTCAGATAGTTTATTTTCCCAATCCCTCTTGTGGAGTGTTATAGTCTTTATGAGAATAGTTTCCAACTCTCTATTAGTCACCTCCACTTGCCCATTGGTTTGTAGGTGATATGGAGAAGATTTTTGATGCTTAGTTTTATATTCACGCACAAAAGCAAAAATAAGCGTTGATGTAAATTGGGGCCTTTGATCTATAACAATTTCTTGTGGTACACCACACCTGGTAAAGATCTTAGAATACAACAATTTACCATCTTTAGTGTCTCTGGCATTTTTCAAATCTACTACTTCTACCCATTTTGTAATATAATCAATACAAACCAAGATATACTCTATATTCCTAGAGGGAGGATTACTGGGTCCTAAAAAATCCAAACCCCTTTTCAAAGGGTTCAATTGACAATTGTGGATGCAAAGGCATCTCATCAAAGTGTGTTATATGACCCATACATTAACATTTATCACAATGCTAAACATACTTCTTACAATCCTTGTGAATTGTTGTCCAATAATACCCTATAGTCAAAATTGTGTTATAAATTCTTTATGTTGCAAAGTGTCCTCCACAAGGTTCAAAATGACATGCCCGGATTATGTCAAGCACGTCCTCTTTTTCTACACACCTACACATGATATTATCAATTCTAGTATGAAAGAGTAAACCATCAATCCAACTATATTGCCCACTGGTTCCCATAAGTTTTTGACATTCATGGGGAGAGAAATGAGGTGGAAATCTATATGTAACAAGATAGTTTGCAATATCTGCAAACCATGGAATTTTTACCTAAATAGAAAAATGATGCTCTTCAGGGAAAGAATGATCTACTAGTGTAGGTTCATCGTCACATTGCATGTGAGAAAGAAATTTTGCAACCACATTTTCACGTCTAGGTTTGTCAAGAATACTTATGTCGAATTCTTGCAATAAAATTAACCACTTAATTACTCTTTTCGTGACTAATGGTTTATTCATTAAAAATTTGATACCAGAAAGATCAATATGGACAAAAACTTTATACCTAGTTATATAATGTCAAAACTTATTCATTGCATAGAAAAACAACCAAAAATTATTTTTCAGTCATCGTATAATTTACCTCGGCACTAGTAAAATTCTTACTAATGTAATACATAGAGTAAAAGAGAGAACCATCTTTTTGCCACAATACTTCCCTCATGGAATTATCTAATACATCTATATGGATATTGAAAGGCAACTCCCAGTTGGGTCCTCATAACACCGATGTTGTGATTAGCTTCTCTTTGATCTCTTCAAAAGCCTATTGGCATTCATCTTTCCATGAAAAGACAACATCCTTTCCTAAAAAAACAAAAAGAGGTGAGATGATCTTATTGAAGTTTTGAATAAATCTTCTATATTATCCAGCATGACCTAGAAAGCTATGCACATCTTTTTGAGAAGTAGGTATAGGCAAATCATAAATTATTGTTACCTTCTTAGGGTCTACTTCTATTCCTTTAGACGAGATGTAATGACAAGATACAATACCTTCAGTCATCAAGATATGGCACTTTGCATGGCTCAAAGACAGATTAGTTTCAATACATCTCTTAAGTACATGCTCCAAATTTGTTTTAGCTTCCTCATATGTATCCCCGTAGATAGTGAAATCACCCATATATACCTCTACATAGTCATGAATTAGATCAACAAAAATACCTAAAACTGCTCTTTTAAAAGTAGCGAGAGCATTACATAATCTGAAAGGTAAAAAATTATAAGCGGATGTACCCCAAGGGCAGGTAAAGGTAGTCTTATCTGGGTCCTTGGGGGCTATACAGATTTGGTTGTAACCGCTAAATCCATTGAGGAAGGAGAAAATTTTATTTCTAGATAGGGTTTCTAAGACCTTATCAATAAAGGGTAATGGAAAATGGTCCTTTTTAGTGGCCTTATTGAGGGCTTTATAATCGACACATATAGGCAACTTCCCATTCTTTTTAGGAATAACCACAAGAGGGGATACCCATTGGCTATCAGAGATTGGGTAGATACATCCTACATTGAGTAACTTTTGGAGCTCATCATTAACAATTTCTCATAGGATAGGATTCAATCTTCTTTGTGGATATCTCATAGGTATACTTCCTTTCTCTATATATATGTGATGTGTACAAGTTGCAAGATGAATGCCTTGCATATCCTAGTACTCCTATGCACAAAAGCTTCTTTATAAGAACAAAGCATATCAATTAAATCCTTGGTTTGGGAATCACTCAAATTAGGATTTATGTTGAGGGTCTTTCCAAGTATTATTTTCATTGCTTGTAACTGAACAAGTGAATATATGGCAAACATTTGGGAAGTGGCCAACAAGGGTCTAATTTCCTCAAAAATTAAAAATTGACTGTACAAGCAATTATGAGGCAATAACTAATGTAATGTAATAAAATGTTGAAGGGAACATCTATTATTAATAGAAGGAAAATTCCCAAAGGGGTGATTATTATTTAAATAAGAAACCAAATTTTCTAAAACATCATTAAGTAAATAATGATTCTTCAAGAATTTTATGAGCACATTATCCTCTAATGGCTCAGCTATATCCCGACTTTGGTTGATTATCAATATTGGAAGTGAGACTTCTAAATCGCTATCCTATGAGGATTATCTATCTCCAACAAGGATTATGGAAGTGGATAAAATGTTAACTACTTTGTTTGTTCACCATTGGAGATGACCATGTTCCTAGACTTGCAATTAATAAAGGCATCATCTCCAGCCAACCATGGTCATCCCAAAATTAAGGGGTATCCCCCCAGCTTAATTTTGGGCTACAAGATCATGAAATCAATAGGATACTCCTAATTATAAGAATAATAATGATATCCTCAATCATACCTTCGAGTTTTACCAAAGAACGATCTGCCATCTAAAGGATTATTAGTGTAGGCTTATGTCCTTGGAGAGATATTTTTTCCTTAGTTTCATTTGTCATTACATTTATAACAACTCCTAGATCAACAAGTGTATTAGGAATCACAACATTACCAATGTGTACCTTGATCATTGAGCTTCCTGGGTCTGAGTACTTTGGAATTAATATCTTCCTCAACATGAGATCAACAAGTTAACCAATAACTTGGATAATTTTAGGATCTTGTTTCTTCTTTTACTTTCACGTAAATAGTTCTCAAACTATTTTTGTGTAGATATGAATTTCCTTTATATCTTGCAAAAGAGGAATTTTAATGTTAACATTCCTCAATTCATTGACAAAGTAAAAAATAAATGGATAAATCTTTTGGAGTTGGCTCAAAATGGAATCAATCGGGGAACACGGGCATTTTGACTTGGGTCTCTCCATTTTCATCAAGTGAATCATTAATTTCAGTAATAGTTGGTCCTTGAAGAGCTTCTCCTGATCGTATTTGAACTTTGTCTATTTAGAATGTATTAATAGGATAAGTGGGGTATCCAGCTACCTCATTATTACATATTGTTTGTGCCACCTTATTATTTGGATTTTGTGATGGTTGTGCAGGCATAAGAGTTTCCTTTAGTGGCTATGATGTCTTTGGCAATTGATTATTTGATGGTTGTGGTATAGGGGGAAGTAACTGTTGCAGTAGTTGATATGGATTAATTATTGGCAGAGGTGGATAAGATGAATATTGTTGTGGATATTGTGACTGTTGTGGGTATTGTGATTGTTGTGGGTATTGTGGTTGTTGTGGCCTCCATGCTTGTTGCCATGATTCTGAAGCATACTGGTTTGGCCGTTGTTGGTAATAGGGTGGAGGTTGTTGTCATCCCCCATACAAACCAAATTGGTTCGAAAATGAATTAGGCTGACTAGGTCTAGGTGCAAGATAATCATTTATCATACCTGGATGTATTGCTCATGGTGGTCAAGACTTTCATTAAGCCATGAATAAAATGGGTTCCTTGGTATACTGTATATCAGCCATATCTACAAGAAGAGATCTCAAGGTGGTGTTCCTACTAGCATCCTCTAAAGATGAAATCTTGGTTCTATTATAAGGACATTCTTCACTATCATGCCTTTTCCGGCAATTTGGACAAAATATTGCTAGGGCTTTTTCAACCTCCTATTTTTTACGAGTATATAATGTGTTGATTTGTTTACCCATATAACTTAATATATCCATTTTAAGGGCTTCAAGTAAGGTATCTAGTTCTCTTTTAGTGATACATGATGTACCTCCTCTTGTCAAGTTCCTCCTTCCCACATATCCTCATATTGTCTGGGATAATCATGAATAGTTCCTGCATACTTCACAAATGTCTTCAAAATATACTTTATAAATGTCACCCCAACCCATAAGATCTAATATTTCAATGTAATCATCTTGAATTCCCCTAAGAAATAACATTTTAATGGTATCATTAATCAAACCATTTTGCTTGGTTCTTTGAAGACCGAATACAAATTTATCAAGGTAGTCCTCCATAGATTTCTCCTCGCGTTTCATCATGCAAAACATTTCATCTTTAAATTCCTTTGCCTTGGAGTTGTCTTGACATTTCTCCAAGAATTTCTCTTTCATTTTATCCCATGTGTGGATAGATTGTCGTTGTAATCCCATGAACCAACATAATACTGCATCTTTCAAAGTAGCTGGAAACAATTTAAGTTTTTATGCATCATTATTGTAATCATAGATTCAAAATAAAACATTAAATTCAAAGAGAAATACGTCAGGATCTTCTATAGAAAATCCCCTAAATACCAGCAAGGTGGAGTGAGGGATATTCTTCATAGGGGCATGTTCAGTAGGATGAACAATAAGAAACTCAAAGGTAATAAGATTATTATGGGAAATTAACCTATTAATATTTTCATAATCATCATCATTTTTGTTGTTGTTGTTATCACCCATAGTTTCTTGAATTACTTCAAATATCCACAGAGTGTAAATGACTGAAAAATGGTTTTTCAACATGCTTCCCACTATGTAATTCAAAGGAATTAGAAAATTGTCTAACACACTCTAGATTAATTAGCAACTATTGAGGGAACTCAGGAATTACATGTGATATGCTAGGTGGAGAAATAATGGAAGGTTCTACAACACACTTTTCTAGATCAGGCTCCTATCACTTTTTTTACTAATGGCCTTTTTTGTGACTTTGACTTTTATTGTCTGGAACTACTTTCTATATCTTCTTAACAAACCTTTCTTTATTGTCTCTATTTTGATTCATGCACTTAAATGATCTACAACAACACAAACCAAGTTTAATTACCCAAGCAAGGTCAACAATTATAAAAACTTTCACCAAGGCACACTGGTAACACCTCTCCAAGGTAATGACACTAAAATGTCTAGACAAAACTATTGATTAGAATTGGGGATAGAATTGATCTTGTTATTGACTTAGATTCACCTTTGATAAGCTTGTATTGGTTTCCTCAAGTTGTACCTAAGTGCAATCTGGAGATCGTAGACTTCTGAAATGTGTTGTGGCTATTTGCCAAAGGGATGAAGATGGCGAGTTAAGAAGGGATGAAATGTATCTTATGGAAACAAACACCTAATTTTCAACCTAGAAGAAACAATCCCAAACTACATTCTTAAAACAAATCATAATTTAGTTGAAATCTCTTAAAAACACCTTCAAGACGAATAACTTAATTATGAAATTTATCATACTTAAATTAAACCCATGATACAGATTAAATGCTCTTTAATTTATCACTTTTGAATTAAACACACAATATAGATTAAATACTTTTAATCTCAAATAGCTTTTGAAATTACAATTATATATGTCAATATTCTTTTGGCAATAGGAAGTTCATTGCATGACAGGAAGTTCACAGTGCATGAACAAATTAATAAATAAACTGTAGAGATATTTTGGTCTTCTAGGCTTCATATAATGATTGCATTCACATTAACAAAATAATTATATCAACTGCATATCAAAGATTTCATAATTAAAAGGAAATTCAAACACACAACAGTCTCACCAAGTGTTTCAAGAGTGGGCCCTTCCTCTAGTTCATGAGGTGAGTGAACAAAGATTGATCGTGCTAATTCAATATTATGAACAACATTTTCTATTCATTCCAATTCAGAAAAAGATACTATATTAACCTCCTCCTGCTGCTAATTCATAGCATATGTATATATACATAATTGTATGGCTATAAAAGGTTCTCGGTTTGTTATGTCTTATAGTCAATAAACCGACTATTAATAGTCCTAGTTTAGCCGCACGCCACAAGCTCAAAACATCTTAGCAGTACCAATATTTTTTTTAAAACATAATGTAGAAAATAGGAAATAAATAGTTGTAAAACACATCCAACTCGTCCATACACCCGCAAGCTTCATGGATTGCTTTTAACGTGGTATGGTCCTATCACAAACCATTCAAATTATATTAATATTTCAACAAATTTAGCACTTGAAAACATTCTCCTATTCTTTAAAACATACTAAATATTTCTCCATTGTCATAATAATTAATGGCAAGAAGACCTAGGAAAAAGGGTTATAAAATGAAACAAAAAGATCATAGGAAACAGACATATTTTTCACCCATCAAGGCTTATGATGTAAGTTCCCACCATATGATTATTTTTCACCTAGGCACTTTTATTATTTTTTATTGCATTGACTTGTGATCATGTGAACAAACAACTACTAGCCCTTGTGAGGCTTTCCCTAATTTGCTCCAAAGTGCCTAGTATAGGCAATTTTTTCAAACTAATGTAGCTTTTGCAAACAGAGGCAAAGTTTTGCAAACGATATATCGATGCAAAGTTGAATCTACCAACTTTCTTGTGATGCAAATAATTTCTCAATGTTTTATTGTTTGAGTGGTTTTTTTGCTACTTGAAGTTAGATATTCATTTTTGGCTCCCGAGCTCATAACTTTGTGCCATGATCTTCAATTTTCACAATTCTTGTGGTGTTGGAAAGGTATTGAGGAGATCTACAATTCCATCCATGTGCTTTTTCTAGAGTCCATCTCAAGAAAACATATGATTCAATATTTCATTTTTTGCATACTAGTGTATTACTTGAATGTTTTGATGGTTGAGAAGGTTCTTCTTTGATCTAGTTACTTCATTTTAGCTATAATTCATGTCATTGATCTCTATTTGTGACTTGATAAGTGTATCATTGATGTAATCATGGGATATACAACACATACTTATGTTATCACTTCTACGAAGGATAATTATGAGTCATGGGCAAAAGGAATCATCACAAGTTATATATGGCTTATTCTCTTGACTCATCTTTATTGAATCATTCCTTAGCCAAAGACCAAATGGAAGCAATTAGTTTGGGGTAATAGAAATAATAATATCATAGGGTTGATTGGTTGTAGCATCAGTAAAAATTTACTTCATGATATCTACCCCAAGCTAAGAGGTATTTAATGCCCACACACTATTTGGACCATTATTTGGAAGATTTTTGGAGATCCTAATGTTCCTCCTTTCGTAGATGATCCTTCTTCAAATTTCCTTCTTCCATTTGATGATGCTGGTAATATTCCCTTTGATGATGGTATTATAGATGAGTTTGAATATGAAGCAACACTTGATAGATGATGATCCAGATACACCTCTTACAACTCTCACTTATTTAGTTGATGTTGGCAATATTCCCTTTGATGATGGTATTATAGATGAGTTTGAATATGAAGCAACACTTGACAGATGATGATCCAGATACACCTCTTACAACTCTCACTTATGTAGTTGATATCACACATTCATCTTTTGTTCATTATTCATTGAATGCTATTAGTGATTCATTGCAAAAAGTATCTATTTTTCTTCTTGACTGGGATTCTTGTTTTCCATATATTAGTTCATTTTATCTGGAGTGTCACCTTTTAGATTTGGGAGATGCATTTGAGGGCTTTATCTCCTATTTGATGATAGTTGTGGCACTAGTGTTGTCACTTCATATTTGTCTTTGGAGCTTGTTCAAAATCAATTTCTATTAATTCCTTTCTTGTCACCTTATATTGTTATAGGGTGTGCACCTGATTGATTTGTGACATCTTCATCATCTAAGGATGTAATATCCCCTTTTGATATTTACTTTAATTTAGTCCTAAGACAACATTTTCAACTTAAAGTGAGAATTACAAATGTAATTTTATCGAATCTAAAGACATTTCATTACAATATTTAAGTTAAAGTTCTAAGAAACTTATCTTCACAACTAATGCTATCAATTTTCCTCTTCAAGTTTCTCTAAAAATCTAGTATAGGTATGTGCAACAATAATTCCTTCTTAAATTTTCTATAATGGAGCTCTTTATTTCACTTTTAAAACTACGACAAATTAGATTACAAACTTCTCACAAATCTATTATAAATTATTCACAATCCTCTCCTTAAGCCTGTAAATAATTCTCTTATGCAAGACTCTCTTCAAATCTGGTGTGTTATCCATCTCCTTGATCCAGAACTTGATACCTCCCACCTTTCCTCAAGCTTCTTTCTAATCTTTAGACTATATATGCATTTTCAATCCTAAGGGAGACATGTCTTTTAAAATAGATATCTTTGAAAAGAGATATGTCTTTTCCTTTTTTTCTAATCACTATCATATAGAATAAAATAATGTTTGTTTGTTTCATTAAACATACACTACCAATTAATGGTGTCCTTCCATGCAAGGTAATCACACTTCTTCGAAAATTCTATCATCGTCAATAATCACGTCATCCCTACCTTTGATGATAACTCAACACTTGTTTCATCATATCTTTTCATGTATGTCTTAATTGCACCTTTTGATAGTGCTCAATGTTACTAATCGGTTCGCTCTTTATGAATCGTTGACTTTATTTATATTACTACTTCCATAATAAACCATACCTCTTCTTGATAATCATTGTCTATAATCCATATATTCTTATCCCTTTTCGTGACAAGACCTCCTATGTGTACACCTAAGATAGGTCTTGGATGACGTTGCAACCATGATATCTACCAGTGTCTTAATCACAATCTTAGGCTTAGTGACATCCACATGATCATCCTCCTATAATGGGTCTTCTCGTGCTCTAACCTCCTTTACAATGGCTATTGCCTCTTCCTCTCGATCCACTTAATCAACTCATTCCAAGTCATCATCATTGAGGATAGGATCATCATTCTTAGTGATCCACTCTGACTATGGATCAAACACCTCTAAAGTGATAGTACATTTTTTAGTGCCCAAGATTTATTTATGATGAAGGTGAAGGTTGTAATGAACATACACAAGATCATTCAACCTTTGCATTGATAACCTGTTGCATTTTTTGGAGTGTTTGTGGTCAAACACACTCCAATTGCACTCACATCCTGAAGCACTATTTAGGTGGCTCAAGATAAGAACTGCAATCCTCTATAGATTTGGAACCTTAGAACTAGACATCTCTTGTAATACCCTAGAATTGGTCACCTAAACCATGGGCCCCTAATCTCGACAACATCACCAAGGTCCTAACTAAAGGCAATTAAATCAACTTTGAGCACACAATTAATCAATTCTTCAATCATTAAATGTCACATGGCAAGTGAATTATTTTATATTAATTAAATATTTATTTAATTCATTCATTCATTCCAAGAAATTCATTTTGATCAATTATCCTATTTAATTTATTAAATATCTTAGCATATTTAATTAATTAATAAATTTGCCATTAATCGTAAAAAAAGAAATTAATTTATTACAAAAGAAGAATCAATATGCAAAGCAAGAGTTAAATTGAAAATAAAATAAAAGAATTGAATTGAAAGAGAAATCAAACTTGAAATATTATTTCTTCTTCTAAATTGAGAACTTGAAATCAAAAAAGCCATTAAATGAATTTAATCATTCTCTAAGATTGGAACTTAAAGCTTTTGAGAAAAGAAGTTCAGTTGCATTGAAAAGACTCTTTTCTTGAATAAATCAAATAATTGCATAGAATTACCTATTTTCATCTCAAGTGCATGGAATTAATTGAGATATCTCTAATGCAAACTTGAACTTATAATCTGAATGCATTTCAATTCAACTATAATTGGAATCTATCTCAAGGTTAATTGAATTTGATCTCTCAATTATTTCAATTATCCTAAATTGTGCTTTTTCTTGGTCTCTCTTGTGATTCTCTATAAATTCAGCCTTCATCTCTCATTCAAAACACCCTAGAGATTTATTGTTATTATGCAGTTTTTGCTCTGGAGTCATTGAGGATATTGTGCTTGCTTTTTGAGATTATTGCATCCTAGTTTAGCTTTTTTTGCATATTTAGTTCAATTATGAATGCTTGAACTCATATAGCTTACTATTCATCCATCTAGCATAATCTTTCATCCATTTAGCTTAATATCATGCTCATATAGATTAAATCTTTCGCCTTGGTGTAGTCTAGTCATTGGTATTGCTTATACAAATCTGAGATGTCTTGGTGTAGAACTAGACATCTCCCACCATTCGTTTGAAATGAAAAAAAAATAAAAAATCAATTCTATTCTATAATTTTGATTTTATTAACGTAAAGGTAAAAGATAGAAAAGTTGATTAACTTGGCTACATTAGCATCCAATTTTGCTTGCATATGTCTTGTGCATAGAGGTCTTGATAAGTCGATGCTTTGACATGTTTTTTATCATGACTCTTAGGTTTTTTGGTATATTTTGGGTTGCATTGTGATAGTAAAGTATTATGAATTGACTATATGTAATCCATGTTTTAAAACTGAACTTATGAAATCATGTTTGAACTTTGTCGGTTAATTCCTGCAGCTATGCCAATTTATTCCTGCAGCCAAATGATTTGTCCCTGTGATATGCAGATTATTTAGGATAATGTCATATGTGAGTTAATGATTGTATTAATTGAGTAAGATACATATGCATGTCCTTGTATGTTGTTTTTGTTTTAGTGCAGATAATAATTGATGCTGCGATGAATGATTTTCTTTCACGCCTAAGGACTGGAGAACCACGTTCAGATAACTAGAGGTCAAACTGAAGGGGATTCGAGCAAGTGCAATGTATGGCATAATCGGAGCAGTTATACTTCACCATGGGAGTTTAACTCTGGTGCATATTGAATTCGCAAAATATCGCTTTGGCGTGCAAAGGCTGTGGTTCCGTTTCAAGATCCACGGTTCCTGCAGCCAAGCCCTTAGTTATCTCCTTCATCTAACAATTATCCGGCTCTTCTTCTGGGCATAACTTGAGTTGTCCATTGTAGTTGATCTTTTCTTTATTATAAGCTCTTCCTTCTTTCTTTGAGTTAGACAAGATGGAAAGGAATTGAGCAGAGTTTTTACAAGCATTCTGAATTTTCTCTTTTAGAATATGTAATCATTTTCAAGAAGAAATGAATAAAGAATATGTTGTTCTGATCTGTTAATAATACTTTGCCGGAAGTTTGATATCACTTATCCAAGGGGGGCCACTTGGTGAGTGATCCTGTGTTTATGATTATTGAAGTTAGTTTTTACTTAGTTGTAGTAGAAGTTCATGACTGGATTGTTCTTGTAGCCACTGGAAATAGATCCGTTGACTGTTCCTGCAGCCAAGACAGAACAGTGTGATTTATGTTATTTTCATTAGATCATTTCAATAGTGTTTTGTGAAGCTTTCATGTAGCCTTTTATGATTTCCATTCCTGCCTTTCCTTTTTGCATAATGTTAGTTACTGCAGTAATGCAGAATAATCATTTAAGGAGCTTAGTGCATATATATTGCAGACCCATTTCAAGTTTTACGTTCCTGGATTGATAACTAAATGAACACCAGCCATGAAAATAGTAAACTCTCCCATATGAATATCCAAATTTCAGATTGAGATTTCAATTAGAGGTGGTATTATTATCATTATAGTTGGGATAGACATTTTTGGCGTCGTTGTCGGGGATGGTGTCAAGCTAAGAACCTTTTATGATTATTATAGTTTCTAGTTAATTGTTTGAAATTTCATGAATCTGCATGCATAATAGAAGAAGAGATGCCAGAGGTAGATTTCTGCTCGCTCATACTACTCATGCAGAAGATAATTTTCCAGATATAAACCCTTTTGCTGAACTGTATCAAGTCCCACAAAATTTGAATCACCCTGAGTCTGAATTTCCAGAAGGTAGTCTTTAGTTCCTTTTTGGTCCACAAGAAGAAGAATTTCCTATAGTAACAACCCCCACAAGTCCAATGCAAGGGAACCCACCTCCTGTTGGGAATAATCCACCACCACCACCTGGTCCAACATTTGAGTTTCCCATCTCTGACCAGCATGATAATGCTAACCTCAAGAACATTCCAGCATCTTCACTTCCTAAATTCTATGGGTTGGTGACAGAGGATCCGGATACATTTCTGTTTGAGTTTGATGTTCTCTGTAGGAGTTTTGACTATACTACAGATGCCCATATTCTCAAAAAAATTCCAGCCACTTTGAAGGAGTCATCCTTGAGATGGTTTATGAGCTTGGGTAGTAGCACAATCAACACATGGGATGAGATGAAACGGTTGTTTCTTGCAAAATACAAAGATTATTGTAGAGGCACTGATCGTCATGGGGATGATATCTTTAGAATGACACAAACTGAAGATGAGAGCCTTGAGGATTATCTGGAAAGGTTTTGTTTAGTGTCGAGAAGTCCAAGCATAGAACTCTGAATGAATATTCCCTTAAATTGATATTCTTGAGGGGTATCAGTGATGAATGCACCGATTCCATAGATCTTATGGGAGGAGGTGACATTACACAATCTACTTGGGCTGAAATAGGACAAATTTGCAAGAAGTATTCCAGATCTACTTCTAAGAAGAATAGGAGATTTAAGCCAGGGGCACCATCATCAGCATCTGGAACTGGATTTTCTAGATTGGAACTTAGCCATCTATTAAAATATTTCAAGGAGGACATTATAAACAATATGGCTACTCAGTTGGATACATTGGCAGCTAAGAAGAAGCATGTGGAAGCTGATGCATTTCTTGTAGAATTTTGTCCTCATTGTAAGCAGCGAAAGAAAGATTGCAGATGTAAGATGGTTGCAAATGTTGAAATACCTGATTTCAAACCAATTCAAGGTGAGGATGAGCAAGTCTTCTATGTTGCTCAAAGAATACCAAATTTTCAAAGACAAGGTATGCCACCTGATCCACTTTCCTTTTCTAGTTATAGTGGTAATTCTTATGCACCAAATAACCAATGGCAACCACAGTATTCTCAAAATTTTGGTAACTATCCACATTGGTATGGATCACAAGGCCAAGGACAACAATTTGCTAATCAAATCCCCCAGTGGCAGCAGCCACAAGGAAACTGGTATCCACCTTAGGGTCCAGGGAACTAGTTTCAAGGGAATTGGCAACCTACCTCTCAATGGAGAGAAAACCCATCATGGCCATCCCAATTTTCTGGATATCAGCCCCCTGCTCAGCAGCCACAACCTCCTACTTTAATGCCTCCTCCTGCAGCTACAGCTGCACCTCCTAAGCCAACACAGTTGCCTACTCAATCGTTGCCTAATCCAAATATCAAATCTCAGCAACAACAACAAGCTTATTCAGTTGATGTTAATCAATACCCAGCCTATTCTTTATCACTAGATGATATTCACCTCTGATCTGGGACAACTCTACCTAATCCCTCTCATCTGGTTATTACTGAGGTACAAGAAGAGCAACCAATCTCTAATCCTAAAGATATAATACCTCGAAATCAAATATTACAACCATTTCCCCATAGATTGAAAGACAAAGAAGTTTCCACTGAACAACAGCAAAGCTTTGATATTCTTGATCAACTGAAGCACATTTGTGTTAAAATTCCATTGTTGCAAGCAATAAAGGATGTTCCTATATATGGTAAGGCATTGAGAGAAGCATGCCTAAAGAAACCTGACAGAAAGAAAAAAGATCCACAAACAGTTCATGTTATGGGTCAATTGGCTAATATTATGTTAGGAAAATTTTCTATTCCAAAGTATTCTCTTCTAGGTAGTCCTGTTGTGAGTATAGTCATTAATGGTAGTCAAATAAAAAATGTTTTAGTTGATCTAGGGGCAGCCATTAATGTAATGACAAGGGAAGTAATGAAACATCTAGAGATAGATAGTTTAAGGGCTACACCCACAGTTCTCCAACTTGTTGATGGCTCTGTAGTAAGACCTAATGGTATCATAGAAGATATAGTAGTTATTCTAGATTCCTGGGAATATCCTGCAGACTTTAGGATTTTATCTCCAAAAGCAACATTGGGGGGATATCCAGTCATTTTGGGAAGACCATGGCTTGCCACAGCTGATGCATATATTGGGTGTAGATCAGGAGACATGACTATTTAAGATGGCAGTTCCACAAAAACATTAGCCTTGTATTCCCTAGCACAACCTCAGCTTGAGCAGCAGCAGGCTGTTTGGCCTATTTTGGGAGAGGAATCTAAAGAAATTGATTCTATTAATCACCTTATGATGATTAATCAAGTGCCACTCATGCAGTTATATGATGAAGAATCAATTCTTTATAAGGTCCTGATAAATGAATTAATAGAAGACCAAAAATTGCAGGAATTGGTTCCAAATATTGCAAGTTTGGACTTTCCTACAACCACTGATATCTTGCATACCTTGTTGCCACAGGAATTGTCTTATTCTCATTTTTCTAATATAAATCAGATTGATCTTACTATCGAGATAGAGGTGGAATTGAATAAATATTTGAACATCAATAAGAATATAGTAGATACTCAAAAGGATAGCCTAATGGACTTGCTGAAACTCCATAGAAATGCTTTTGCATGGGATTACAAGGATATGAATGGAATTTATCTAGTAGTTTGTACTCATCGTATTTACATAAAGGATGAGTGTTGCCCCCTCAGACAACCTCAAAGAAGAGTCAACCCTGCCTTGAAGGAGATAGTTAAAGAAGAATTGCAGAAATTGTTGAAAGCTGAGTTTATCTATCCTATCTCTGATAGTCAATGGGTATCACCTTTGGTGATAGTTCCTAAAAAGGGAGGCAAATGGAGAGTATGTGTTGATTATAGAGCCTTGAACTTAGCCACAATGAAGGATCATTTTCCATTGCCATTTGTGGCAGGTATTGGATTCTCTTGCTAGTAAGAGATATTTTTCATTCCTGGATGGATTTAGTGGCTATAATCAAATACAAATAGCTCCCGAGGATTAAGAGAAAACAACATTTACTTGCCCATGGGGCACGTATGCATATTTTGTTCTTCCTTTTGGGTTGTGTAATGCTCCAACCACTTTTCAAAGAGCAGTGATCAGTATTTTTTCTGATATTTCTCAAGATATTATGGAAATTTACATGGATGACTTTACAACTTATGGCTCTGAATTTGATCAAGCATTAGGTAATTTGAAGAAATTTTTGCAGTGGTGTGAAGACTACAACTTGTCTCTAAACAGTGAGAAGTGTTTCATTATGATGGAAGAAGGAATAGTCCTTGGTCATCATATATCTATACAAGGCATACAAGTGGATCTAGCAAAGATTCAGGTTATTTAGCATATTAATGACCCTGTGAAGTAGAAAGATGTCAGAAGTTTTCTTGGCCATGCTGGATACTACAGAAGGTTTATCAAAGATTTTAGCAAAATTGCAAGTCCCTTATATTCACTGCTTACTAAAGATGCAGAATTTAAATGGACCTCAGCATGCAATGAATCTTTTCTAAAGCTTAAGCATGCTTTGACTCAAGCACCAGTTCTCAAAGGACCAAATTGGTCTCTACCATTCCAAATCCATACTAATGCATCTAATTATGTCGTAGGAGCAGTGCTGGGACAAAAAGTTGACAAGTTGGAAAATGCAATATATTATATCAGCAAGAATTTGCAAGGACCTGAATTGAATTATACAGTTACTGAAAAGGAAATGCTAGCTATCATATATGCCCTTAACAAGTTTAGGCACTATATTACAAAGTATCCCATATTTGTGCATACGGATCATACTACAATTAGATATCTCATGAATAAGCGATCAATCACCGGTAGACTGGCTCGCTGGTTATTGTTGATGCAGGAATTTGATATCACAGTTGTTGATAAGCCAGGGAAGTCTAATGTTGTTGCAGATTATCTTTCACATCTTCAATTGCACGAAGATTCTACAATGATAGATGACACTTTTCGAGATGAGCATTTGTTTCTCATACAAGCTCATACTCCATGGTATGCTGATATTGCCAACTATTTAGCTACAGCTAAGATGCCAATTTCTTTTTCTCCTAAGGAAAGAAGGTTGCTAGTCGAAAAAAGTTTTAACTTTTCATGGATTGTTGATTGTCTATTTTATACTAGACCTGACCAAGTCATGCGAAGATGTGTCAGAGAAGATGAAACATATGATATCTTGCATGCATGTCATGATGAGCCATGTGGAGGACATTTTGCTGCCAAAAGGACAACACTGAAAATACTCAATACCGGATACTATTGGCCTACATTATAGAAGGATGCAGCTTAGTACACAAGGAAATGTGACAGATGTCAATGAATGGGCAAACCTACAAAATTTGATGAGATGCCACTATATCCTCAAATATCTATTACACCATTTGACAAGTGGGGATTAGATTTTGTTGGTCCCATTGATCCACCTTCTAATGGCAAATCCTATATCTTGGTATGTATAGACTATGTAACAAAATGGGTAGAAGCTAGAGCTATGCAACATGCAAGAGATAATAAAGTGGCTGAGTTTCTCTATGAAGAAATATTTACAAGGTATGGAGTACCAAGGGAAATTGTCTCAGATCAGGGACCTCAATTTACATCAATATTGATAAAAGCTTTGGTCAATGAATACAATATAAGACTCAGGAAATCTACTCTATATCATCCTTGGTCTAATGGACAAGTAGAAGTTACCAATAGAGAGCTTGAGGCTATTCTTACAAAAACAGTGTCTATCCACGAGAAATATTGGTCTCATCGACTTTCAGAGGCAATTTGGGCATATAGAACAACATGGAAAACACCAATTGGATTCACACCTTTTGAGATGGTTTATGGCAAAACAACAATGATGCCTATTGAATTTGAGCATAAAACCTTGAGAACAACTCTACAGCTGAATATGACATTTTCTGAAGCATAGAAGGAATGCATTCAGCAGTTAAATGCTCTTGATGAATGGAGGAAGATAGTTGTTCAACAGACAGAATTGATTCAAAACCAAAGAGCAAGATGGCATGATAAATATATCAAAGAAAAGAAATTCAAAGTTGGTGACTGGGCACTCCTGTATGATTCCAGATATAAGGATGCTATGGGAAAACTCCAAACAAGGTGGTTAGGTCCTTATGAGGTAGAAGAAGTTTTTCATAATGGAGCAGTCTGTTTGTCCACAATAGATCCTGTTCGATTTAAACTCTTAGTGAATGGACAAAAACTATGACTTTATCATAAGCCAGCTACTAGACAAGAGTTCCTACAGTAGTTTGCTCCCCAAAGTGAAATAAAAGTTCCTGCAGCAAATGGCAAGGTTCCTACAGCAACTGCCAATGATTCAGTATCAATTCATGAGCTTCCCGTTGCACTTGAGCATATTGATAAAGGTGATCTTTCTGCAGCCTCTACAGTGAACTTATTCACTGTATCATAATAAAATATTTCCATGGGAATATTGTTCTCCGTACATAAAGTTCCATCCACTACATTCCATTCCACTATCTTACCTATCACTTCATTTCATTTCGCCATCATTTTTGCCCAATTGCAGGTACATGTATATTGTACTTTATTTTAATTGTGCATTTATTAGTTCATTATGATTTTTATCCTGTTTAAATCCGCTCCAAACCCAAAATCTCGTTAGCCTGTGTGGACACATGCTAGGTTAAGTTGGGGGGGTACTTTATGGTCCTTTTTCCAATAAAATTTATTATCAGTTTTTTTGATATCCCAAATTGATTTCCTAACTGACATTACTTATGATGATTAGTATTTCATGCAAGTGAATAATAAGGTCTACCACCAAAATTAAGATATGTAGATTTTAGTTTTTTTGTGAAACTGTCAAACATTTTGGTGAAGTTGTGGAAGTATCAGAGTAAAAGATGGGTGGTGATCTAATTCGCCATGAGCCAATGGTCCATGAAGGGTTGCTGCAGGATGTTGTCTGTGAGCATTATTTCTGAAACCACGGCTGGTTGGATTATTTCTTGAAAATCAGGGATTACAACGACGAAATAGCTGTGGAATTTATGCATTCCTTTGATGAAGGAGAAGATACAGTTAAAGGGTTGAGGGTAATTGCTACAGAGCAACGAATTGCAAAGGTCATAGGGTTGCTGCAGGAAGGAGAACTCTTTCCAGAATCAAAAGACGCAAGGAGTGCCAGGGCAGCGTTCACAATTTCCACTGACAGACCCTTAATGGTGGATAGACAAGGGACTAGAAGGGTTTCTTTACCAGCACATTGGCCTCAAGTAGCTTTGTATGTTATGAAATATATTACATGTGAAGGGCGGTATTCAAATCTGCATTCACCTCATTTTAAGTTACTTAGTCATCTGTGTCATGGTCGGCAAGTTAATGTCCCAAATTTCTTGTACCATCTCATTTCTATAACTGCTAAGGAGACTCGAAAATATGGAAATCGCTCTATTAGCCATCATGGACTGGTTAAGTTGCTCGTACAATGGTCCCTAAGAGATGTTTCACAAATGGAATGGGGTGTGTTTGAGGATATTCTGCAATTTAGGGTTGATGAAGCCCCTATTGCGAATAATCTGTTGGCTCAAGAAGAGATTGTTGCAGAAGATCTTTCTGGTGAAGATGAAGGTTTGCTGGTTGCTGAAGGAGCCATAATTATTATGGAAGAAAATATTGAAGCAAAGTCAATCGAAGAACAACCCTCTACTTCTCTTCAAAGAGATTCACCTGTTTTGCAAAGGGAAGGAAAAGAATTGGAAAAGGATGAATCAAATGAAGAATTTGTTATTCGGCCCTAGGAAATGCAGATTCCTCCTGCAGCCAAGAGGCGTCGAACAAAAACAAAAACTCTTGCAACCATTTCGAAAGTGTATGTAAGAAGAATAAGAAGAAGGACATGGAAGACTCAATCTATGAGTAATCCAGTAGAGGTTATTGCAGTAGAAACTTTGAAAGAAGAAGATGTTGCAGAGAAAGAAATGCAAGAAAACCCTGTAGAAGAGGAAATTCAAGAAAACCCTACAGAAGAAGAAATCCAAGAAGAAATTCAGGAAGAAGTTGTAATGGATAAGCTAGCAAATCTTGCTTCTATGGCATTGCAATGTGAAGAGATTGTTGAAGATGTTCTACAGCAACCTGAAGAAAATGTGGGAGATATGTCAACTCAGAATGAGGAGTTTATTGAAGAAATTCCATGGTCTAAGGTAGGACCTATTAGACCTCCTTCATCCCTAAGTAGTTTATCAATTGCTTTAACATTTTTTAGGCAATGGGAAATAGAGAAGGATAGGTTGCAGGGGATAATTAATAAGCAGCAAAAAGAGATTGAAAAGAAAGATAATAGAATTAAGGAATTAGAAGCTAAGGTAGAAGAGATTTATGGTATGGCTCCTGAGATGATGCAGTGTAGGGCACCCCCAAGAATTTATGCAGTACATTTGAAAGAGCGGTATCTGAATTTCAGACTAAACCGCATTGTTAGGGACCTTAATCCATCCTTGGAAACACCTAAGGAATTATATCATGCTTATCAAACCTCTCCACATGTTGTAAGGAATTTGTTATGTGAATTATATTTACATAACTATGTTGTACCCCAAGACAGAGAATGGAATCCTTTATTGTATATTGGAGATATCCATCTCAGAGCTTTAATGTCATGGATCCAAAATGAGATGATCATAGGACCACAAGTCAGGGAGTTTGAAAAATTAGAGCTTGACTGTCCATTACCATTGAGAAGGGAATCAAAAGCACCCAAGGTTTTGTATTATGATTGGCAAAAGTTTCTAATAAGAGATGATGTTAGTAAGATAGTACTTCCAATGAGAGAGGAAGTCTATCAAGCGTATGAGCATTTGGTTCAGACCCACAGGACAACCGCACTAGAAGGGTTAACTCAACGCTGGAATAATCTACCAGATCATTTAAAACTGGGAGAACCTTACTCATTACAAAATTTTCATGCAGCCATACAAAGAGCCTCCAGATACATACATCTAGGCAGGGAGAAAGGCAACCTTTCAGCCTCTGATCCTTATGTGGCCACTTTTGGCATGCCAACCAACAAAATAGAATTATGATGCAGTTGTAGAAGAAACAACTAGATGGTCCAGGTTGGAGAAAATGAAAGGATTTTATTGGAATTTGCCTTCCAAAGGAACTAGACAGGACATTGTTGGTGATTTCAGAGTTTCAGCAAAAATCATAAATTTTCCTTTTGCTGTAGGAGCAGCAAACCCTTAAAGTTGGGGGGCATGATAAGTCGATGCTTTGACATGTTTTTTATCATGACTCTTAGGGTTTTTAGAATTTTTGGGTTGCATTGTGATAGTAAAGTATAGTGAATTGACTATATGTAATCCATGTTTTAAAACTGAACATGTGAAATCATGTTTGAACTTTGTCGGTTAATTCCTATAGCCAAATGATTTGTCCCTATGATATGCGGATTATTTAGGATAATGTCATATGTGAGTTAATGAATGTATTAATTGAGTAAGATACATATGCATGTCCTTGTATGTTGTTTTTGTTTTAGTGCAGATAATAATTTATGCTACAGTGGATGATTTTCTTTCACGCCTAAGGACTGGAGAACCACGTTTAGATAACTGGAGGTCAAACTGAAGGGGATTCAAGCAAACGCAATGTATGGTATAATTAGAGCAGTTATACTTCACCATGGGAGTTTAACTCTGGTGCATATTGAATTCGCAAAATATCGCTTTGGCGTGCAAAGATTGTGGTTTGGTTTCAAGATCCACGGTTCCTGCAGCCAAGCCCTTAGTTATCTCCTTCATCTGACAATTATCCGCCTCTTCTTCTGGGTGTAACTTGAGTTGTCCATTATAGTTGATCTTTTCTTTATTATAAGCTCTTCTTTCTTTAAGTTAGACAAGATGGAAAGGAATTGAGCAGAGTTTTTACAAGCATTCTGAATTTTCTCTTTTAGAATATGTAATCATTTTCAGGAAGAAATGAATAAAGAATATGTTGTTCTGATCTGTTAATAGTACTTTGTCGGAAGTTTTATATCACTCATCCAAGGGGGCCCACTTGGTGAGTGATCCTGTGTTTATGATCATTGAAGTTAGTTTTTACTTAGTTGTAGTAGAAGTTCATGACTGGATTGTTCTTGCAGCCATTGGAAATAGATCCGCTGACTGTTCCTGTAGCCAAGACAGAACGGTGTGATTTCTGTTATTTTCATTAGATCATTTTAGCAGTGTTTTGTGAAGCTTTCATGTAGCCTTTTATGATTTCCATTCCTGCCTTTCCTTTCTGCATAATGTTAGTTACTGCAGTAATGCAGAATAATCATTTAAGGAGCTTAGTGCATATATATTGCAGACCCATTTCAAGTTTTACGTTCCTGGATTGATAACTAAATGAACACCAGCCATGAAAATAGTAAACTCTCCCATATGAATGTCCAAACTTCGGATTGAGATTTCAATTAGAGGTATTATTATTATCATTATAGTTGGGGTAGACAAGTCTCCTTGTTCATTCTTGAACATATCTATCTCATGGACTATGTGTGCTCCAACTAATGAATCAAGTGACATTTGCTCTGCAACTGCGTCAAACACACTCAACACATCCTCATCAACCTTAAAATATCAATAAAATTAGAATGTTAGATTAAGGTAGTAAGCAACTTCATGTAAAGGCTTATAAAATTGATGGTTCCATTGTCGATCAATGATGTTCCACATGGGACCATACTTAGCCTCATCCCTTGAATAATTAGAGCTAGTGATCTCCTTCACCCTGTCCATGCCCTCATATATGTAGCCCATTGTGGGCTTCTCTCTATCAACAACTCATAGGAGGACAACTAGAGGCTTTGTGAACTACAATCATTATGAAACATCAAGTTAAAAACTTTATTAGTTGCAAAGCAGGTAATTCCTAAATGAGCCAACTCTTTCTTTTGTGTGAAATTCTTCATAAGGTTGAAGACACGTGTATGATTATATATGTATAATTTACAAATATTTCTAGTGTGCTATGTACATGTTTTGATCCACAAATTTTTGCCAAGATCCTCCAATATGAGGTCAAGGCGTTGAGTAGCACAAGGGGTTCAAAACAAGGTGGGATGCCTCTCCATAAGAAGTCTACTTGCAACAACATAATTGTTGCATTATTTGTGACTATCTGTACTACATTCTCCTCACCCACCTCCATCAACACTTCCTCCAAGGCCCCACAAAGAAACTCAAAAAATTTTGTGTTTCTTGAAGAACCAATTGACTTCATGAACATTGTGCCACTTGAGAAAGAAAAAATCATCATTTTGGTAAAACAACAATTAAAAATATTGAACACTAAATCAATGGACTTTACAAACCACAATTACCTGAGGAGGAAATAAGAAATTTCAGTATCTTTCTACTTCTTTTGTTGGTCCAACCATCAGTCATGACGGTGAAAGCATTACTTTACCATATCTCACGTTGCTCATCAATTGTGGCTTTGACATCAACCACCTTTTGAGATAAAATAACACCTTTTATCTCCTGATTATTAGGGGCTTTGAACCCCACACTACAAACAATAATGGCATCTATCATATTTTGCCAACAAGAGGACCTAAAAAAAATTATATATTTAACAAAAAAAGTATTAATTAAAAAATTAAAATCTTCAATGCCGCATACTCTTAAATCTTAAAGACAAAAAAATCAGTAGACATAAAAATCAAATTATGTATTTTGAAACAAAAATAATAATGATTACTTGATTGCATGAAATGGAATGGTACAATAGAACCAAAAATCTCTAATTGCACTTTTTGCAACGTCATCTTTGTCCTTGAAGAGGTGGGCCCCTAATCTAGATCTGAATGGTGCTATCTTTGTTTTTTCTCCTGTTTGGTTGAGGCTACTGGGTTTTCTGCTGGAATACTGATACGAAGATGTTTTTAGGGGATTAGCTAGCTCTTTTAGGGAGATTCTGTCAATAGATCCTATGACATCGACCAAAAAGAGAATGGTTTTTGTTAGGTTATGTGTTAGTGTTAGCCATGACATAGATCTTCCTTCCTCTGTGGAGATTGTGCCTAAGTTGGGGAAATGGGTTCAGACGGTGGAATTTGAAACTATGCCCTTTGTCTATTTTCTTTGTAATAAATCTAAGCATTGGGCGAAAAAGTGTCCCTTGCAGACAAATAAGGAGAATGTCCAAAAAAATGCAACTAAGAAGAAGGTCTGGAGAGAGAAGAAAGTGAACATGAATCAGAAAGAAGGAAAAGAGCGTGATCATAGTTTTGAGAAAAACCTTTGTCATGAGGAGATCCCAAATGCTCAACAAATGGGTCCCCCACCCAAAGTTAAATCCGATAAGAGAAGGGATGGTTGAGGAAGAGAATCAAGTTTGCACCCTTGGTAAGGTGTCTAATCTAGATTAGGAGAAAACCCAAAATGTAGAAGAACAAAAGGAGCTTGAAAAGCCCTTCTCGAAGTTGAACCCAGATCAACATTTGCAGGAAGGAGAAATATCAGAGGGCAAGAATGGTAGTGGGGATGGTGATTCTATTTCCCCGACCAAGATAAATAATAAGGAAAGGGATTTGTTGGGGGAGGATGATGCCCAGCCGGGTAATGGTTTGGCTAAGGGTTCAACTATGCTATATGGAACTCAGAGGTCTTTGGATTTTGTTAAATCCACTTTCCTAGTTGGTGATCCTTCTCCTCTTTCTTCGGCCACGCCGAATACAAAATGGTCTAAGGAGGAGGGGAAAGATTTCTCTCTTAAGGATGGAAAGGCGAACCAAAAGTATGAAGAGAATGTAATGGAGGGAGAGGACTCCTTCATGCTATTTGAAAAAAAGAAAGTAAGAAAAGGTGCTCCTCGGGCTGGCATTTCTACAAGGAAAAGGCTAAAGGTATATGTTGGTACTCCAAAATCCCCAATAGGTAGAAGATATTCTCAATGGTATAGAGAGTAGGAGCGCCATCAGAATATAGCAGATGGTAGGCAAAAAACCATCTCGGATATTTGTTCCCCAAGTAAGAAATGAAAATTATCTCCTGGAATATAAGGGGGCTTAATGGCTCCCATAAGCAAGATATTCTTTTGAATCTTGTAAGAGATCATAAACCGGATATTGTTTTGATTCAGGAGACAAAAATGACTAAGGAAAAGGTGGAAAAGTTTAAGGTGTTCAAAAATGTGAGGTTATAGGTAGTAGCTCTGAGGGGGCTTTAGGTGGGATTGCAATTTTTTGGAATCCTAACCACTTTAAGGGTGTGCCTCTTGATGCAGAGGCAAATGTTGTCTTTGTAAGGTTTCATCATATTAGGGATTACTTCCCTTGGGCCTTATCTAATTGTTGGTGTAAATAATTATTCATCATGGATATTATTGCACTTTACTTAAGTTAACTTAGGATAATGCATCTCATCGTAGTTTGGATATGAGACACTTAGGGAAGTGTGCACATAGGGATATAGCTTGTAGGAGAAATTCCACCTTTTGTGGTCTTATCTTGTTGTTACACTCCACATTCGGTGGGGCATCCACCTCTTGTGGAATATTATATTATTTCTCCTACCTACCCCTACTTTTTCTTACCTACCCTTGTTTCTCATTGAGTCACATGTCATGATTGTGTGCTCACATATCCATATGACCTCGCCTATATAAGCAAGCCCATATTCATTGTATTGGTAAATTCAGTTGATCATTTGCATATTGATGAGAATACAATTTTGTGCTTGTCATTCTATTGTCTCTCTTTTGTGCTTTTCATTGTGCCCTTGATCTTGGCAAAATCTCACATGGTATCAGAGCTATTGGGGCTTCATTGATCGGTTTTGGGAGACATCTTAGAAGGCTTCAATTTTCAGATCTAAGGTACTGCGCGTTTTGGAGGCATCCTACCTAGAGAGTTTTAGACCTCACCATTGCATCCGGGAGGCCGTTTCCATAAAAATCGAGTATAAACTCGACCTATTTTGGCAAAAGTCGGATTTTGGGTGTGGAGAAAATTTTTGCCCAATTCGGGTGGTATGGTATGGATTTTTTCAGATTTTTATTTTAAAAAAAGGAAAAAAAGAAAGAAGTTGTTTGAGTTTCAGGGGGTTCATTTAACCCCACCCCTGAACCTTGTCGTACTATGCAGACTGTTGTCTACAAGCACCGTACCTACCGGCAGCAGCCGCTCTGGTTCCCCAACCCCATCCACTAGCGGCCCCGCAGATCCGGCCACCGACAGCCTCGCTCACCCCGCTCTGACAGCCCCGACAGTGGTAGTCGCCACCTCCTGCCGACAACCGGGCCCACCGCCACCAGCTCCGGGAACCCCACAGGCTACCGCCCAACCACCGGGCCCAGTCAACATAAAACCAGTGAATCCACGCTCGCTACGTGGCAGGAGGCCACTGGCCCGTGGAAACCCTCTGACATGTCAGTGCCTAGTTAGCCGCCACATCAGCGCCTAGTTAGCGCCCAGTCAGCCTTGTTCATACAGTCAGCCAGGGGGTGTGACAACCATTTTGACGATCAGACGACCGTCAAATTTAACACAGTGCTTTGCTGACTTCAGCTTGCGTCAACATTTTTTTGAAAATTTTAGACCCCTCTCCATTGAGCAGTTTGGTTTTTTGGGTCAACTTTGGAGGCTCATAACTTGCTCAATTTTGCTCCTTTTTGGGTGCATTTTGTTTTTATTTGGGATAATTTTTCGTGCTCTCCGTAGTGGTGTGGTTATTTTCTGATTTTGGTGCACAAAGTTTTTAGAATTTTGGATTCTCTCAGCTGTACCTGTCCAATGCTCGATTTTGCAACTTCAAAGGCTTCATTGAGCTCATACGACCTCCTTTTCAGGTGCCATTTTTTTTTTAAGTGTATATTTTTCTATCTACTTTCATAATCTATGGTCAAGTTTCAGAGATTTTGAGTGGATATTTTACTTTCAAATATTGGTCTTCTTTGGCCTACTTGGTACTTGTAATTTTCTTGGATCTTAGTTTGGATCTCTTGCATTATCAGTTTGAGTCTCCTTTGGCCTCATTGAGGTAGTTGTAAAGTTGAAATTAAAAGTCCACTTTACCATTTTTTACAAGTGGCCCATTGTACACACACTAAGTATAAAGTGCCAAATCATCATTTTTTTTTGGGGGGGGGGGTCTTTGATTAAGTGAATTTGGGGGTGTCTCTTGTTTGATTGTGCCTCTCTTTCCTTGTGCTCTTTCATTTTTGTTGCCATGAGTCCTCATAAATTTCCACCTTTAACTCCACATAATTATGCATCTTGGAAAATTAAAACATGAAGCAAATTAATGGAAAAAGGACTCACACATTACATAGATGGAACAATAGCAACACCACCTGATCCTAAGGCCGATCCTAATGCTCAATTAGAATGTCTCACTAATAATTGCATGGCTCTTGGAACTTTGCGTAAGTATGTATCAGATGACCTCATTTTTCACATTGAGAAGTGTTCTACAATCAAAGAGGCTTGAGAAATGTTTCAGAAATTGTATGGTCAAGTTGATGAAATTAGAGGTTACAAGATTAATAGTGAGCTCACCAACTTGGATCCCAATGTTTTTGATACAATCCAAGATTATGTCACCAAATTAAATGAGCTAAGAGCTAAGCTTACGGATTGTGGAATTGACAAAAAGGATGCTTAGTTGATATTCAACTTGTTGAACAAGCTTGCACCTGAATATGCAACATTTGTTTCTAACTTCCAAACTCATCGTTTGATAGTGGGGAGTTCCTACACTATGCCTTCATTTGATGCTTTCACATAAATGTTGATATTGGAACAATCTAAGTTGTTGAACATGGGGCTTCTCAAGTCTTCAAAGTCCAAGGCTTCGGTGGCTAATCAAGGAAGTCAAGGGAGTCAAGGCAAATATTCAAACAAGAAGAAGAAGCAATCTAAGTCAAAGCCACAACAGGAAAAAGGACAATCATCCTCTCCATCACAAGGCGATTTTTCATCCTCTTCTAAGAAGGGGACTCCACCTAAGAAGGATAAACCAACTTGTGCTTATTGCAAGAAGTATGGTCATGATGAGCATCGATGCCACACCAAGCAAGTTGATGAGTTGACAAATCTTCTTAAGAAAAATAACAACAACTTGCCATCTGCCTAAAACAAGAAGGATTCATCTCCTTCCTCTTCCTCATAGCCTAAGGGAAAAGGGAAAGCATTTGTGGCTATAACAGGTTCTTCAGAGCAGTCGATACTTGACTTGGGTGCCTCTTATCACATGGGTTCTACAAAGGAGCAGCTTTCTTCATTGGAGCCATCAAAGGTACCTCACATTTACATACGTGATGATACACAAGTTGAGGTTGAAGGGAAAGGTTTGGTTGACATGGATGATCAAACATTTGAGAATGTTCTCTATGTTCCTAACTTGTCTACCAATCTTCTCTCTATCTACCAAATCACTCACTATGGGAATGGGAAAAAGGTTGAGTTTACACCTAATTTAGTTGTGGTAAAGGAGCTTGATAATGATGCCTTGGTAGCAGTGGGACAAGTCAATGACAACTCAATGCTTTATTCATTCTCCCACTTTGTGCCAAGTTCTCCTTCTAGGGATTTGCTTACTCATTCAAATTCAAAAAGTAAGCTATGACATGAGCGGTTTGGTGACCTCAACTACCACTATCTTCAGTAGCTCAACACTAAAGACATGGTCACAGGTCTACCTCGAATCAGTTTTTCAGAGGGTGTATGTTCAGGATGTTCGATGGGCAAGCATCCCGAGGAGAAGTTTGATAAGGGGAAAGCTTGGAGAGCTTTGGAAGTTCTTCAACTTGTTCACAATGATGTAGCAGGTCCATTTCCATCACCTTCATTTAGTAAGGCCCACTATGTCCTCACCTTCATTGATGACTACTCCCGCTTCACTTGGGTCTACTTTCTTATTCATAAGAGTGAAGTGTTTGATAGATTTCTAGACTTCAAGGCTCATGTGGAGAAGCAATCAGGGAAAGTGGTCAAGATTCTTCGCACATATAATGGAAGGGAATATGTGAACAAAAGATTTGAGGATTTTTGTACATTTGAAGGGATTGATCTTCAACATTATGTTGCTTACACTCCACAGCAGAACGGAGTTGCAAAGCGCAAGAATAGAACTCTCAAAGAAATGGCTAGCTATATGATACATGCACGTTCTCTTGATCCCGTCTTTTGGGCAGAGGCTATCTGTTGTGCCACACACATCCAAAATTGGGTTCGTCACAAAGCTTTGACAAGTATTACTCCTTTTGAGGCTTGGGCTGGTAGGAAACCAATTGTGAGACATTTAATAGTCTTTGGGTGTCCAACATGGGCTTGCATTCCTCCGCAGAAATGCAAGGCATTGGAACCTCAGAGTAGGCCTTGCCTTTTTGTTGGATATCCTATGGGTGTTAAGGCATATCGATTGATGGATCCTAAGAGACATGAGGTGTTCATTGAGAGGAGTATTCATTTTGAGGAAAGCTCTCCTAGCTTAGCCTCTCTACCTCCTCCACCTTCCTCCTTTGTGGATAGTGATGTCAGTGCTTCAGATGATGAGACTCCTTCAACTCTGACTCGCAAGGTTACACCTCCGCAGGGTCCACTTGCAGTTGACGAGCCTCGTTATCCACCTCCACTTAGACCTCGTTGGGCTCGTCGGACACTTGAGTCAGCGGGTTCTCTTGTTGGGGATCCTTTAGATACATGGAGGACTCGATCACAACGTCAGGACCTTCCACATGCATACATTGCTACTACTTCCAATCCATAGACATTTCGGGAAGCACTAGGGGTTCCCGAGTGGGACCAAGCTATGGAGGAAGAGTATACTTCCTTGATGAGGAACAACACATGGGAGTTAGTCCCTCTCCCTAAGGGGAGAAAGATGGTTCGATGTAAGTGGATCTATCGAACCAAGTTTGCAGCGGATGGTAGTGTGGATAAGTATAAGGCTCGACTTGCTGGGAAAGGTTTCTCTCAGGTTCCAGGTGTTGACTATACTGAGACCTTTGTGCCTGTAGCCAAGATGAACTCCATTTGCTTGACACTTGCTATTGTCGTAGCTCATGATTGGGTTGTACATCAGATGGATGTGAAGATTGCTTTTCTTCATGAGGATCTTAATGAGGAGATTTATGTGGAGCAGCCACAAGGTTTTATCCAGGATTCTTCCTTGGTTTGAAGACTACGAAAATCTCTCTATCGGCTTAAGTAGGACCCCGGGGCTTGGTACGCCAAGATGGATTCCTTTCTTCTCTTAGCAGGGTTCACCAGGTGTCATTTTGATCCGAATGTCTACATTTTGCGACAGGATGTCTTCCACTTGATACTTGTGCTCTATGTTGATGATTTGATCATTATAGGGAGCATCGCATCCATCATTAGCAGTGTCAAATCTACTTTGCATGACAGATTTTCTATGACTGACTTGGGTCTTTTGCACTACTTTCTCGGGATAGAGATTTCACAGTCACCTTTCGGGATTACCCTATCGTAGCCCAAGTATGCTCTTGATCTACTTGCACACTTTCATATGGCTGATTGTAAGCCTGCACTGAGTCCCTTTCTTTCAGGAGTCAAGCTTGAGGCTTAGTTCTCTTCTCCACCAGTTGATGCCACATTGTATCGTCAGCTTGTGGGTAGTCTCATCTACTTGACTCACACACACCTGATATTTCATTTGCAGTTGGCATGGTTTCCTGCTTCATGCAGGAACCACATGAGCTTCATTGGAAACCCGCCAAATGCATCCTTCACTCCAGAGTACACATCATTATGGGATTCACTATGCAACAGGCACAAGACTTCGCTTTGTTGGTTACACAAACTTCGATTAGGTTGGCGATCTTGATGATTGTAAGTCTACTTCAGGTTACAACTTCCACCTTGGTTTGAGCCCCATTTGTTGGTAGAGCAAGAAGCATCATGCTATTGCTCTCTCTTTGACTGAGGCTAAGTATCGAGGAGTTGTTAACGCAGCGACTGAGACCAGTTTGCTTACAGATTCTCACAGACTTTGGATTCACCACTCCACGATCGATACTTTAAATTTTGACAATCAAAGTGTTATTGCAATCTCAAAGAACCCGGTCCAGCATTAGTGGACCAAACACATCGAGATCCATATGCACTACATCTGAGAGCCGATTCAGGAGCAGGTCATTGATTTGCAGTATTGTCCTACAGTGGAGCAGGTTGCAGACATATTCACCAAACCTTTCACCAAGAGTAAGTTCCAACAATTGCAATCTCTCTTGGGGGTGCGGGATGTCTCATTAGGGGGGTCAGTTGACTTCTCCTTCCTCTCATATGGGGGGTAATTTTCCTCTTTGAGGTTTTGTCCTTCTTCTTTGAGAGTCTTTTGTACATTCATCTCTCTTTTGTGGGAAGTTTTTTTCCCACTGGGTTTCCTCTCTTTCTCCATTTATGAGAGATTGCATTGCATAGGTTTCCTTGCATTTGCATACTGTACATGGGTACCTATCATGGCCTAGTAGCCGAGACCCATCTTGCATTGTTGACTTGAGTCTTCATTCCCCTAAGTTGCACTTAAGGGGGGGTGTTGGTGTAAATAATTATTCATCATGGATATTATTACACTTTACTTAAGTTAACTTAGGATAATGCATCTCATCATAGTTTAGATATGAGACACTTAGGGAAGTGTGCAAATAGGGATATATCTTGTAGGAGAAATTCCACCTTTTGTGGTCTTATCTTTCTGTTACATTCCACATTTGGTGGGGCATCCACCTCTTGTGAAATATTATATAATTTCTCCTATCTGCCCCTACGTTTTCTTACCTACCCTTGTTTCTCATTGAGCCACATGTCATGATTGTGTGCTCACATATCCATATGGCCTTGCCTATATAAGCAGGCCCATATTCATTGTATTGGTTAATCCAGTTGATCATTTGCATATTGATGAGAATATAGTTTTGTTCTTGTCATTCTATTGTCTCTCTTTTGTGCTTTTCATTGTGCCCTTGATCTTGGCAAAATCTCACACTAATATGTATGCTCCAAACGTGAAAGTTGCTAGAAGTAAATTTTAGAAAAGGCTGGATTCTTGCCGTTTGAAATTTTTGGATGATAGCTAGATTATTATGGGAGATTTTAACACGCCTCTTCAAGAAACAAAAAAAATTGGAGGATCTCAAGTGCAGATGGAGAGTAGACAAGATCTTATGGAATTCATCAACAACCAAGCGCTAAATGATGTTGATCTTTAGGGTGCGAGCTATACTTGGACTAATAGGAGGGTTAGAAATGAGCTAATACAAGTTTTCCTAGATAGGGATCTCATTTCAAATGATTGGATGGTTAAGTTTTTTATTCCCTGACGGCTCTCCCCAGGATTGGGTCAAATCATTTTCCCATTAATTTTGTTGTTGATGCAGTTACGGGTAAGTGAAATTTCCCATTTAGGTTTGAAAAAATGTGGCTATCTCACCCTAAGCTTGAGGACTGCATTAAGAACTAGTGGAATATGTCTATGGATAGATCTACGATGTTCAAGGTCGCTAAAAAATTAAGATTTATTGAAGACACTTTTAAGCGTTGGAATAAAGAGGTGTTTGGAGATATTTTTTCTTCAAAGACTACTATCCAACTCGAGCTCAAAGAGATCCAAGATAAGATTCAAATGGAGGGGTATAACTCTATTTCTCTGGCCATGGAAAATGAGATTTTAGTCAAATATCATGATATTATTGCTAAGGAGGAAGAACTTTGGAAGCAAAGATCGAGATCACTTTGGCTATTTGCAGGTGACAAAAATACCAGGTTTTTTTCTCATGATGACTCTAAATCATAAAGTTGTTAATAGGATTTCCCACATTTCTATCGATGGTGTGGTTCTGGATAAGGAAGAAGACATTCGAGGGGAAGTTGTCCATTTCTTCTCCTCCCTTCTTTCTGTTGATCCTAACTTGAATGTTGAAGCTCAAGATAATTTGTTAGAGGCTATCCCTACTATTTTGGGAGAAGAACAAAAGAGATTCCTGATCGCCATCCCCTCTAAGGAGGAGATTAAAAAATTCATGTTTTCTTTTGAAGGTAACAAAGCTCCGGCCCCTAATGGTTTCCCAATGTTCTTTTTTTAGAATTTTTAGCATATTATGAAACGAGATGTTGTTAATGAAATCAAAGAATTCTTTGGAGCTAGGAATTTATTGAAAGAGCTAAATTCTACTTTTATAGTTTTGGTTCCTAAATCTTATGGAGCTACTCCAATGGATTGCTTTCACCCTATCAACCTTTACAATTTGTTTTATAAGATTATCTCAAAAGTTTTAACCTTGAGAATATTGGTCCTTTTTCCTTCAGCTATATCCCCTCAACAAAATGGCTTTGTCCTAGGAAAACAGATCCATGATTCTATTATCATAGTGCATGACAATATCCATTCATTGAAGGTCTCTAATAAGCAGGGATTCCTAATGGAATTGGATTTATCCAAATCCTATGATCAGGTGGACTAGTATTTTTTATTCAAAATACTAAGGGCTTTTGGATTTGGAAATAGAGTTCTACAACTTATTTGGCAGCTAATATCTACTACTTCTCTTTTTGTTATAGTTAACAAATCCCCATCTCACTTTTTTAAGTCGTCCAGAGGCCTCAAACAGGGTGATCCCATCTATCCTATTCTCTTTACCATCATGGGTGAAATTTTGGGGAGATACATGCAGAAGCTAGTTTCTGAAGGGATTCTCCAAGGTTTTAATCCTTCATCCTCAACTTTGGTGTGCTCTCATCAATAGTTTGTTGATGATACTATTCTGATGGGAAATTCTTCTATCAAGGAAACTATAATGCTGAAGAACACTCCGAATCTTTATGGTCAAGATTTGGGTCAGCTAATCAATTGGAGAAAGAGTTATCTTTTCTTCATTAATACTCTTGAGGAGAGACAAAGAAGGATCGCTAACATCATTGTGAGATTGGCTCCCTTCCCTCCACTTATCTTGGTCTTCCCCTATGCTCGAAACTATTAGACTCCTTTTGGAACTCTCTGAATGATAGGTTTAACAAGAAACTTGCTGGATGGAAAGGTTCTATGCTTAGTCAGGCAAGTAAGATTTAACTTTTGAAGTCTTCTCTTCAAAATTTGCCAATCTATGCTTTAAGTTTGTTCAAGATTTCTTCAAAATTTGCGAATAACATTGAGAGACTTCATAAATGTTTTCTTTGGTCGAGAGTTGAGGAGAGGAAGCACATGTTGTTGCTTGCTTGGGAGAATGTTTGCAAGCCCAAAAAATTGGGGGGACTTGGCATCAGAAGTATCAGGATCTTTAACAAGGCCCTTCTGGCCAAGTAGATGTGGAGAATCTATGAAGAGAAAAGGGAGTGGAACTCTATCTGGAAAAGAAAGTATTTGTGAAATGTCTCTTTGTTGGATGAATTCATAAATTCCTATGCTATTCCTTCTGGTTTATGGCTCTGGAATAATGTGCTAAAGGCTAGACATTTGGCTGCTTTAGGAGTGGGCTAGAAAGTTACGGATGGAACGAAAATCTAGTTTTAAGAAGATATTTGGCTCTTTAATGAACCATTATGTAATGTTTCTTCCTTCTCCCCTTTCATGGAGGAATAGAAAGCCATTTTTGGATTATTTGTTGTAGATTATTGGCTAGATCATCATTGGGTCAACTTAACTATGGTGAGTGAAGCTCTTCCTCCTATTCAACTTTCTCTCAACTCTCGGATGCTCAATCCTGATTTTGAGGACCTTTTGATTTGGCATGGTACTTCCTCTGGTTTTTTTCGATGGCTTCAACTGTCTCTTTGCTGACTTCTTCCTCTTCACCCCCTCCTTTTTGGACGAGAGCTTGGGTGAAAGATCTTATTCCTAAAGTCAATATTTTTTTTGGCTCCTTCTTCAGAACAAGGTTCTTACAATAGATAATCTTTGCTGTAGAGGATTCATGATCCCCAATGGGTTCTATCCTTGTATGTTGGGTGAGGAATCTGTCTCACATATTTCTCTCCATTGTTCCTTTACTTGTGAAATCTGGAGCAGAATCTTGCAGAAATGGAACCTTTGTTGGGTGTTCCCTGAGATGGTCCAAGACCTCTTCTTTCAATGGAATAGTCCTTCTTCCAATCATGTTATCAAGATCCTCTAGTCTTTTATATTTCCTCATCTCATATGGGGGGTCTAGAAGGAGAGAAACAATAGAGTCTTTAGGGATACTTCCCTTCCACTTGAGGTGGTTTTAGAGAAAATTTGCAGAGTCGTGGGGGAGAACATTAATATTTTGGGTGGCGATCTTAGCAAAAAATCTAGTGTCCCTTGTAAGGATTATGATCTTAGAGTGTCCAAGGAGTGGCAACTAAAAACTAATAGATCTAAATCTATGGGTCAGATTATGAAGTCAAGAAATGGTTTGGTGTGGCATTACCCTCCTAGTGGATGGGTGAAGATTAATTTTGATGGGGCGAATAATGGAAACCCAGGGCCATCTAGGTGTGGGGGAGTGATTAGAGATGAGAATGGCAGATGTCTTGCAGTGGTGGCACTCCGCTTGGATAGCCAGACCAACCACCGTGTGGAAGCCATGGGAGCCTATCAAATGCTGGACACTTCTAGGTGTCTTAATTGCATAATGGTTTGGATTGAAGGTGATTCTAACAATATTATTAAATGTCTAAAAGGGGAGAATAGAGCTTCATGGACTATTGAAAATCTTATTAAGTCCTCAATTAAGATAATTCAAACCTTTGAAAGATGCTTCATTTCTCATGCCTATTAGGAAGTAAATATTGTTGTTGATTTTTCTGCTAATTTGGGTGTGAAGTCCAAATCTAAAAGAACCTAGTACGGGGAAGACACCTTGGCAGAAGATGTTAAATCCCTTCTATCATATGATCGAACACATGGTAAAATTGGCAATTTGCCCACCAATTTTGATGATGCCATCAATTGATTATGTGATCATTGTTGAGAATGGAAATTGTGATATCATTGATATCATTTACACTCCGCACGCTTTTTGGGTTGTTCCTGGATTTATTGGGCTTGCTGGCTCTTTAGAGTGTTGTCTAGTTTTCTACCTTTTTTGGGCACAATCTCCTCTGTCTGGCAAGATGGGTGGGAATAGACGTAGGGTGGAACCTACGAACTGTGAGAGCTGGAGAAATAATGTGACCATCTGGTATCAGCTATAGCAAGAAGGGGTGATGCCTTAGTTGGAAAGGCTTCATGGTAATGATCAAATAAAAACTAAGATCTTTGTGAAGGAGTGGAAAAATGGGAAGCTCAACTTATTTGGTAAGGCGGTTGTGGTGGATGAGAGCCTCATTACAGAGGTTATTGGCCTCTCCACGGAGGGCATTAAGTTTTACAGGGATAAAAAGCTCTCGGAGGGGGCCGTTAAGAAGTTCCCCAAGATGGCTAAGGAGAAGGTGAATTTGGTGAAGGTTAATAAGCCTAACTTCGAGCCAAAGCAGATAAAGCCCATTTGGAGGGAACTCCTTAAAGCTATTATGGAATTCTTCACTATGGACGAGAGGTTTATGAAGATTTATGGGTACCACTTTGTTTTGCTCAACCATTTCAAACATAAGGTGAAGATATCCTTTCCTTTTTACTTGGTCTCTTCTTTGAATGCCAGTATTATGGAATATAGAGAGAATCCCCACAATAACCCTATTCTACATCAAGGGTTAATCTTGCTCATCTATGATCATTTCAAGGCTTTGAGAACCCTAATTGGGCTCTCTCAGTCTTCGATGATAATGGGGAAGAAAGTGGTAGCTCCTGATGAATAATGATGAACAACAGATACCCCAACCGGTACTGAGAGGGGGGGGGGGTGAATCACTACAGGCAAAAAATTTCTCAACAACTTATCTGGTTAAAGCAATACCAACTGGTTGTCACCATCACTGAACTTAACCACAACAATACCGGTTAAACACAGTAAGACATCGGACACCATAAACTGATAAGTCTGAACACTTCAAATACGATCAATACTTGATATCAACTTCACCCATAAACATATACATGTGGTATACCAGTAATACTATAACCTATTAATTCTGCATGTATAATTATTCAACCAAATAATACATAATCATCACATGAAAAATGCATAACACATTACACAACTTTTTCACGTGGAAACCCAAATGGGAAAAATCACAGTGGGGATGAATACCCACATGCTTTTTTTTGAACTCTTTTGAAGTTCGCCTTGTTAAGAGCCTAGTCCGGTCAAAGACTATACAATAAGGTTCTGTTAGGAACTGATCCTGTTAGAGATCACCTGGTTAAGGGATGGCTATATACCCTATTAAAGGTTACCTTGCTAGAGGATTTGAAGAACTCAATGATCTTGAGTCACCTTGTTAAAGGTTTTACAATAAGCCTGTTAAAGCTACCCGGTAAAGGGATTTTCCAACTGTTGAAATGATTAGAAGACAACAGGTAAAACTTATGATCTGATAACAACACTACAGGCCAAGGCGGATCCTTTTCATTTCCTCTACTCTGCAATCACACTTTGCAGTTTTCCTCTTACTGGTCTGGCAAGTATCTCATCACTCGGATACACACACAACATTTGCCAACAACTTTACAATAACAAACATCATCGACCTTATAGACATCAGTTAGGTCAGTAGCATAAACCCTAAACCCTAAGCATCTCAGGTTTACAATACAAGCGGTCCAATCTTGACCGTCCAAACACTTTGCATAGAGCAATACAATTTCAAACAGATCACAAGACAATCTACATCGTCCATTCTTCACCGCACATAGAAATCAGTAACTCATCACGCTTTCTTCTCATACTGCCAAAAAGAATGTTCATTCCTGAGGTAGACTTCAAACATAGTCGATCTTCTCATGCAAGATCCTCAAGGAAATCCTTCACGCGCACAAAGCTGACGTGGCACCTCGATCTCATTCATATCTCTTAGCTAACTCATCATAGAGTATCATCGGTTGCATCGCACAAGTGAGAGTGCCAAACTGGAAACCCTAGAGCTGAGACTACCAACCGGTAGTTACACTCAGTGAAACCCCGACACCGGTTCACTACATCTCTTCATACCTCTTCATACCGGTTCACCAACTTCTTTCAATCTACATATCGGTTTACTTACACTTATTGACATCAATGCCAACATACATTATCATCATATCAACAAGCCGGTTCATCATATGCCAACAACTCTGAGGGTGAGGGTTGGGACATTGAGGATGAGGAGGAAGAGGCCTTCCCCCCCTCCCAAGAAACCTAAAAGGGTGTAAAAGAATTTGTCTGTAGGGACCAACAAGGGCAAGGGTTCTCCTTCAGTGGGGGGAGCTAAGTTTGTGAAGAAAGTCAAGGGGAAAGGGAAAGGTTCTGCCTTTATGATCTTTGATAGTTCCTAGGAGCATGATGTTCCTATTTCCCCTCCCAACTTTGAGGACTCTCTTTCTCCTCATGACAAGGAGGGAAACCCTCAGGTGTTTGTGGAGTTGAGCTTTATGGATTTTCAGCCCAAGCAGGAGATTGCTTTTGGGTTTTTGGAGACCGCAAAAAATAGCTCTGTGCATTTCTTTAGACTCTTTAGATGGGCTTTTCATGAGATTAAAAGCCTCAACCTCAAACAAAGAGCCCTTTCTTCTAAGATTGAAGATTTACATGCTAATGAGGATACGGGGGAGAAATTGCAGGTTACTATTGAGCCCTTGCCTTCTGGTGGTGTGAAGGAGAAGCCTCAAGGGACCTCTATTTGTGCCCTTTGGACTGAAGATGAGAAAAAAATGATGGCAAATTGCTTAACCAAGAATGTGGAAGCAATTGAAAAGATGAAGGATAGGTATGATAATAAGTTTGGGGAAGCAGAACAAAGGATCAATAAATGTGAGACCACCCTGCACAAAATTATGGAGCCTAGCCACAAAATTGTTAAATCCTCGGCTGATAACATGAATACTTTGGTGGCTAAGCTAGACAAACTTCACTAGGACATGGTTTTTGTTGACCTGGACCAGGAAAAAGATTGGGGTACTGAGGATACTTCAGGTCTGAGCAAGAGAACGAGGGCAAGTACGAAGAAGAAGACTACTAATTTGCCTCAGGACATCTTGGAGTTGAAGGAAGCGACCTAGAAGATGAATCAACTTGAAGCTGAAGCTGCAGAAACTTTAAAGAACCTAGGTCAGTGCTATTTCTTTTGCTAGTGCTGTTGTGTTCTTTTGTTGGCTTTTTGCTGGTGTTGGGCTGGGGTTCTCTCTATGTGTCTTGTTTTTTGTTAGTCTTGTTGTCTTTTTGGTCTTTTTTGTTTTTTTTGGCTTAATGATACATTATATGTAATCTTCTTGTAAAGGGTTTTGGGTCCCTTCAAAACCCGTTTTTGCCTTAATAAAAAACATTAATGGGTGCTTTTGTGCATGGTCTAACATCATCATTGATATTTGTGCAAGGTGATACTTCAACCAATTAATACCTCCCCCATTGTATTTTGTATTGAAATGAAAACATGCTATTTCACCTATTTTTGGTCCTAGGGATGCCATATTTCCAAGCAGGATCCTTTCGAACTGGGGTAGACATTGTACTTCAAATTTTGGATCAATTTATAAATGAATGGTAAGTTGCAATAAATTATAAATTATAAATGATAAAAAATAGCATTTACACTTTCTAATTGAATTCAACTTAAAAAGAAGAAAAAACACTAAGAACAATTAGGGTTTGTAGCTAAAGAATCAAGGAGAAAAATAAAAACAACTAGGGTTTGATTATTTGATAGCTAGGTTCCCCCATTTACTTTAAATAAAATAAAAAAAATGTACCAAAAAATGAAAGTTTGATGATGATGAAAAAACAAAAAAACAAAAAAAAACAATGAAAAATATTAAATACCTCTTCAATTTTGCTCAATTATCTTTAATCAATATTTTGTCTTTAATCATCTTCTGTTGTTTTCTTCAATGGCATACCATTTTTGCTCAAAGGGTTGTTTTTCTCTTCTCCTTGTGCTTGAAAACAATAAGAATGAGTTTGGAGGTAGACATAACAAATACAAAATCTTAACTTTTGACTAAGACCTTTTTTTTTTATTGTGTTTTAGTTACTTTTTTTTTTAATAAGTGGGGCCTCAGGTTTCAACGAGATTGCGAAGACTTTGTTAGTGTCGATCAGACTCGATGAGTTTGAGTCTAGAGTCCCAAAGACTTTGCAGAGGTGCCTCACCTCTCAACTTGGGCATACTCGACGAGTCTTGTAACAATGATTAGAATACATAGGGAGTAAATATAAATCCACCTCATAAAAACTTTCAAGAAAAAAAAATTATTTATTGTTTAAACTAGACAAATAATATATTCATAAAAATATATAAATGTAACTAAAATAAATTATATTTTTGAAAATTCAATAAACTTTTGTCCTAATTTTGTTTTGTAGGAAAGTTAATAAAATAAAAAAATTAAAAACTAATAAAGGCAAGGACTTTAGTATCGCTGCCGATACAGGGACTAACAAGCAGTATATAGGGAGGGCTTGCCGAATTTCATTGGCTTCGGGGAATTTAGTAAACTTTGAGACGCTTAATAATTGAATAAATGAATGCTTTTAGTGAATGAACAATTAGGTGTTTCGGCGTATCCAGTTGAATAACGACGTACAAGCATAACTGCTCCTATCACCCATGTCTTCAGGTACTTTCCTTCTTAGCTTAATCTCGCCTTCAAACAATGATCGGGAATTCTAAGAAGATAAATTGGATTTGCAGATGCAGATATGGAGGATTATGGATTTGAATACTCGGAGGAGGAGACCGAGGAGCAGGATGTCGACATTGAAAATCAATATTACAACTCCAAAGGTATCACTCCTCTATTTTTTTAAGGCAACTCACTTCAAACGCCTGAAGATTTATTCCTCCTTATTGTTCGTTATAAATTTCTTCCTCTTTGGAAATGCTGGGTAGAGCTTTCCTTGGGCTTAGCTGCGGGGAATATATATACCATCGAATTTAATTTTGCCCGAGTCGGAGATTTAAAATCTGGGTTTAAATGCTAAGACGAGTTTGTAGCCAGATACTTGCCACTAGATCACACCTGTCGGGGCACCTACCGATAATTTCTTCTCAAAGGTTTACAAGCAGCCTTTAATTCCACAGGTAGGTATGCTTGAATGAATGTATGCTTTTAATAACATTCTTGAGGCCAAACAGCCTATTGGATCCAAGGATAGACAGTAGAACGGATAAGCACGGTAGCCCAAAACAAACAAGCAGCCAACACCGACCCTACTCGATCCCCTTTTTTGTGTCTTGAATTTTCTGTTGTGAATTTTGATCAAGTAATCTGCAATTTTTGTTATTTTTTCTTCTTCAAACAGGTTACTCAAGGAGTCTACATTTAGAGTTTTTGTGTAATTGATCCGAATAGCCTTGTAAGCTGAACACTCCATGATGTAATGTCATTCTATTTCCACCATTTTCATAGTATAATAACATCATCTTTTATCCGCACACTCTTCTTTAGGTATCACCACCTTCCGGTTTCACATCTAAGCCGGTGTGAACTAGTTCTATCTGAGCTACTAACATTTTTTCTTTCCATTGTCTTTCCGCTCTCATATAGTTCTTTTGTACATGATCATATGTATGATTGAAATGCTTGATATAGTATTCTCTTTTCCTAGTTCTTTTGTGCATGGTCATATGTATGATTGAAATGCTTGATATAGCATTCTCTTTTCCTCCCAAATTGCTTTGCCTCCATGCTTTCCTTGACTTTTTCTTGCACCTAATCTTGATTGCCCCTTTGTTATTTAGACACTCATTTATGCTAATACCCCACTTATTCATTTACTTGTCATTTTGTTTCATCCACGCGTTCTTCCTTCTATCTAATTTCTCTTCTGCCGCCATTTTGGACAAACACGGCAGCTCTATGTTCTCTAGCCTCTTTAGATGATAACTTAGCAGCTGGATCATAGCCGACGCCTCCACAGGAAAGGCACTAGCTTCAGCCAAGGCAATCTCATTTGGAATAGACGATTTTATTTTGAGGCTACTTGTGACTAAATGTTTTTGTAATCTTTCCATCTCTTCCCACTTCGATGATGATTTATTGCTGCCCTAGACTTAACACTTGTATAGCACCACTGATACCAGCCCAAAAAGAGTTTTCTTAGCTTTCTAGTCCCATAGTTTAGCCCTTTTGCATTTGATTTGTAATGAGTATATGGCTTTCCATCCTCCTTTTATCCTTTTTGCTCTACATGTTTCCTAGGTGAGCTTATTGTGGAAGTCAAGGGCAATATATTTCTATTTATTTAACCACTTGTAAGGGGCTTCTTTTAAATACAAATTCCATGCGAGCCTTCTTTCTCTTCAAGGTAAAGATTATAACCTTAGTTTTGCTAGTGTTCACCTGCACCCCTACCTCTTGGCAAAATAATTCGAGAGCTTTCAAGAGTTCCCTCAAGTCATGCGGTGTTTTTGCCATTAGAATAAGATCTTCATATAGAAGCAACTTTATTACATAGCTGGTCAAGTGAACACCCCCACCACCAACACCAAAATTGTATATCCACTCCTCTAATTTGTCAATGTACAACGCAAATAGCGTAGGAGATGATGGGCAACCTTGCTTGGATTGTATTGTTATGTACCTATAAAGGACAACCTCTTGTTAGAAATTAGGATATTAAGTTACTAATCATTACAAATAAACTATAAGATATATAAGATAAATGAAATGAGGATCACAAGATGTCCAAATTCAAAACAGTACACTATATATAATGAGAAATCCTTTTGGGTAAAAATCCTATAAAGCATCATTCTATTATAAAACACTTATAGAATTGCCTATAAAATTCTAGATAGTATTTGGAGATATCACTTCTCCTCACTTCCACATAGTCAATAATACATCTTGTATTTAGTGATATAATTCACTACAAATCTCCAAATTCCCTTATCTCTCAATGAGATAGAAGTTCCTTAAATATAGGAGAAGGGGTGCAAATATTTGAAATACTAATCACACCTATTCAAAATTACCATTTATAAATAATCAATAATTTAATTACTAATAGATTATTAATTATTAAATGGTATATGCTTTCTAAAGTATATAATAATCATACGGTTTTATAATCTTATATTTAGAATATATATAAATGTTATAAGGTATGACCCTTAATAATTTATATTCTAACATCTCCACTCGAGATATGGATAGTCGTGTTGAGATTCGAACTTGGGTCACACTTTGATTAATGTTGGTCATTACCATGTTTGGATCATACATATGCATGCTAAAAGCAATGAATGAGATGAAAACTTTAAGGGGAAGGAGGTCAATTGTTGAATAATTTTTATTTGGTTTGACTTTCAAAGGAAACACTAGTGTTAGTAGTCAGCTAGTAGGGGCTCCTTGCTTAATCTCAAAGGTTTGAGTGTTGTGGAGTCAATGCTTTTCCATGCACATTTGTAGTTTGTTGGGACACTTATTTCCTCTTCTAGTATTACGATAATTGTAATAATTAACAAACTTATTTCCTCTTCTAGTATTACGATAATTGTAATAATTATAGTTAGTTAGTTAATAATACATTGCATTGGATTTATCCCACAAGTATCACATAAAGTATTAATAATGTAATGAGTGCATATTAAGTGTGTGGATTTATCCTGCACAGGTTGTACCTTGCAAATCACTTGTTGTACGTCTTTATAATTTTTATTTTGGTTTGGAATCATATTTGTAATAAAGCTTTTCTCTTATGAGGTTGCCCTCCTAAAGAGGCTATGATACTTGTTCCAGTTTTGAGGCAATGAGGCTATAAGTATATTTGTAACTATTTTCCAAGCATTGTGTTTTTTTCATGTTATTGCTTCTATCTTATAATATTTATAACTAAAATCCTAACAAGTTGTATCAGAGCTCTTTCTAAGGTTGTGTTTTGTAGTAGCAACGACAATTAGTGGCCAACCACAACCACCCATTGTATGCTCTTACCTTGCCTTGATGGAATCTTGGTGGTCAAAAAGTGGTGAAATTAGTGTGGTCCTAACCATTTAGCCCCCGCTTCTTGTCCTACACTATTGGTCTAGATAGAAACCATAAGATGAAGATTTTAAAATATCCTCTAATAGTTGTTGTTTTGGGCTAAGCATTTTGAATTAGTGTGTGAAGTGAGGTGGGAGTCGACTCACCAATACCCAATCCTCATACATCATGTGTATATAGTTATGATTTTCCACATATTTTCAGGTATATCAAAACACTTTTTAGGGCTAGGAGAAACTTTGCCATAGGAAGCCATCATCTAGTTGAAATTTGTAGTGCACTAGTTATTAGTTCAACTAGAAGTTACTCTCTTCGTACCTCAAAGATAAGATAGTGCTGCTGTGGGATTGTGGAATTTTTTATAGTTAGAGCTCTGGAATAATGTGTTACTTTATTATTTACAATTGAGAAAAGTATATCAGAGAGCCCACATGCTAGACATACCTTATGCCTAGGAAGTCCCCACCTAAAACCTAGCCGTGACTAAATTTGGGCATATTTGATTAGAGATTAGTAGATTTGAGTAGCTTCACACATTTTAGGTTAGATTCACATAGCTATGGCTAGATTCACACATATTAGAGTAGTCTTGAACAGATTGGTAGATATTTGTATAGTGATATGGTGTGACAATGAGCTGCAACATTCATAATAGAGATATTGTGCAAGTTGAGCTTTGAACTTGTTCAACTACTAGACAATTCACTTGTTTGACACTTTTGGATTTCTCACAAAATGAGGGAATTTGACAGCTTAGTCTAAAACATCTACCCATAGTGTCTTATCATTAAACAAATTCCCAAAATTGATCCTCCCTTTGTGCTGATTATTTTGCCATAATTCTTCGGTAATGACTTCAAAAGACTTGGTTCCTCAATATGGTTGGTTGCTGCAAGTTGAAGGACTTGTAGGACTTTTCTTTGATCAATTGTATGAGGAAATCAAATCCATACACTCAAATTATTATGTCAAATAGTTATCCAAGTTGGACAAATTTGATAGAATTGATGATTTGTACAGTAGGTCAATTGGCCTTAAGGCCAAATATGGCTTCATGAGCCATTGAATTCAACATATGGACAAATCCTTTTTGGTACAAATTTCTAAATTTGGGCAAAATAACCAGAACAATATTGGCTGGACTACATTTGCACCTACATTGGATTTCCCTAATTTTGATGGTGACAATTCTGCAAATTGGTTGTATAGAAAAGAACGATCTTTTGCAGTCAATCAAACTCCCACAATGCAAAAAATTGCTATAGCTTCATATAATTTGGAACATCAAGCTATCTAATGGGATCAATGGTTGGATAAAGCATATGATTTCCTCACATGGAACCAATTTGTGAGTATTTTTCACCCTATTTGGTACAATTGAGTACAAGGATTTCATAGGGGCTTTAAATAAATTAAGGCAAATTCATTGTGTTGTGGCTATCAGATACAGTTTGCAAATTTGACAAATTAGACAACCAGGATTGATGATAATTTTTTCAAAAGTTGCTTTATCAATGGCCTAAAGGAATTTTTTTTTGTAGAAGTCAAAATGTTTCAACCCATCACTTTGATGGAACATCAAGCTATCTAATGGGATCAATGGTTGGATAAAGCATATGATTTCCTCACATGGAACCAATTTGTGAGTATTTTTCACCCTATTTGGTACAATTGAGTACAAGGATTTCATAGGGGCTTTAAATAAATTAAGGCAAATTCATTGTGTTGTGGCTATCAGATATAGTTTGCAAATTTGACAAATTAGACAACCAGGATAGATGATAATTTTTTCAAAAGTTGCTTTATCAATGGCCTAAAGGAATTTTTTTTTGTAGAAGTCAAAATGTTTCAACCCATCACTTTGATGGAAGTTGTTGGGTTGCACAAATTAACTAACATAAATTTGCATCCCATATTTGTCTCTATGAAGCACAACATATTGAAACTGTAGATCCATTTCGACCAACCTCAAATCAAGACACCCAACCACCACTTGGCCAAATACCTAACTCAAGATGAGAGGGTTACTTGCCAAGCAAAATGATCATGTTACTATTATGATGAGAAATATGCCCCAAATCATAAATGCATAGAATATAAACTATAGCTATTCGATGTGGAGGCGCATTCTACATCAAACATGTTGGGAGCTTGTGATGAAATGTCCCCCTTAATTTTTTTCATATTTTTAACAAAACAAAGTTCATTCGTTAAGGTTGGGATAATCAAAAAACTTTCGTTGGAAGGAAATACTGAAAATAAAGCAATCACTCAACCACTTGTTTAGCGGGAGGACGGAATAAGCAAATGACAATCACTCAACCACTTTTTAGTAGGAGGACTAGAAATAACAAAACTATCACTCAACCACCTATTCAGCGGGAGGATAGGAGTACAATCTGAAATAGAGATAGATGGTGAAGCCAACCTCTTCCACTTATGCAGTGGGCAATACAAGAAAGTATAATGCAGTATGAAATGGACTGTTTCGGTACTACTGAATACAGCCTTCAATGAACAACTCTACAAGATACTGTTAGTACATTAAAGCCCAATCTCTAATAGATATAAGAGGGTACTCCAAGAAGCTACAAACAAGAAAACTAGAAAATAGAAGCAAAAAATGAACACTTTACCAAATCTGAAATAACACACCAGCATCACCAAAATCAGACCAGCAGCATTGTGAAGTCCATAACTCCGTCATAACACCTCCGAATGGCTCCAAATTAGTGGCGAATGAGAGCTAGGAAGGGGATACCCAAGTTCCAACCAGCAAACTAAGCCAAACAGCCTTAAAAATTTAATGCACGCATCCCAATGTTACTCTAGCATGGTACGGCTTGCCTGGAGAGGGCGACCTGCCTTAAAAAATCCAGCTCTTCACTTTAATTCATGAAACTTAACAAGAAGGAACGCGTAGTAGAGAAAAATTCAACAAGTCAATACCCAAAACGAACAGACAATAAGGCAGGGAGATATGAGCGAAAAACTGCTTCAGCGAAGAACAATCCAACAACATGCAAAAAACACACCATCACTCAGAAAACTGAAAATGCGATAACAAAATCCATATCACTCAGAAAACTGAAAATGCGATAACAAAATCCATCTCAATGTAGCTCAATCTATTCCTGTGAATGAGAAATAAGCTCTCCGATCAGCTAGGTGCTATTTTCAAGCACGAAGCTGGCACAAGCTAGGAAGCTCTCAACTTCGAAGCACAAGTCTGACACAAATTCGGCAGCACTTCGTTACAAAATATTCATGGATACCAAAACAAGAGCCCAACACACTTATCTATAACCTCGGTGTCTCCAAATTCAAATTCACATTCCCTCCAAATTTACGCCAAACCCAAATGCAAACTAATTTCACCTTAATTTGAATTTAGCATTTCATTTCCCCTCCTTTTCCAAGTCGACCTTCACATAGAAGCAAATATATTTTATAAAAATGACAATAAAATCATAATGTGGCGTCCAAGGTAGATAAGTGAAATATATTATAAAATTAACTTATTTCTCCATAAGGCGTCCATCTTGCTTTAATAATATTTCACTTTATAAAATATTTTTCCTCAACAATAGATCGCCCAAACCTTATGACATAAAATAATACTTTATTAGCTCAAGTCGTCCCCTCAAGTCATAGTGAGAAATACATAAGTCATACGCCTAGGCCAAGGACATTAAAATATATTAAAAATACTTTTTCCATGTGCTGAACAATTGCCGTAGTGAACTGAAGGCCAAAAGTACTGAAAATTGCACTGCCTGAAATAGCCTCTGAATTGAACCACTAAAACCAGCCAAAAATTGCACTGCCAAAAATAGCACTTACTAAAAATAGCACACTGCTAAAAATAGTAGGTGTGTCCAAATGCCTTTTAACCACATTCTAAGCAATCCTTGCAACTTACTAAAAATAGTAAGTCTGGAAAAGTCTTTGGATCCAGTTGCATGTCACACCATCGCAAAGCTCTTTGAAAACCCAGAAAAACCCAACAAAATGAGCTGTCCTCACCCTACTTACAAAAAATAGTAAGTATACTGAACTCCGCTGATTGCTATGCATGTACCATAGATGGACTACTCGTTGAGTACTCGGCGATTAGTTAAAAACTCGCGAGTAGTTTTGCCTAGCAAGTAAATACGACTTTTACTCACCAGGCAAAACTCGCCGAGTTTTTGTTAAAAACTTGACCGTCAAAAAAACTTAGCCGCCTATGTAAAAAAGTAGAAAACGGCCAAAAGTTGTTTTATTTCATCATTTTATGTTTGGTGTTTTGCTGATAAGGGGGAAAACACAATCCAACACACTTGCCAACTGATTTCCACCGATTCTTGCCAATTCCAAGCGGATTTCAAGCGGATTTGAGGTGGTTTTTGAAGAAAAATCAGATTTTAGATGAATAGAAAATCGTTCCTAAGTAGTCAAAAATGTTTTTGAGTCATTGGAACAAGATTTAACACTATTATTGACAAGTTTTGTTGAATTTTTCACTATTTTTTTGAACAATTTCTAGTTTTTCAATAAAAATCAAACCCTAATAGTTTATTTTATTTTATTAACTTTGAATGATGTCTAAAATTATTTAAACTAATTTAAATAGTTTGCTAAATTGTTAAACTAAAATATTAACTGTCTTTTCACTTTGTATGTCCAGGTTAACAATTAACCATTAATTCAGTATAGCAAATTCAAGGTATAATTGGCCACTAGAACCATGCCCATCTGGATATATAAACACCTGTCCTAAAGGTGCTAGAGATAGGGCTTGGAGGTATGCCTATGAAGGACCGGACCCTGGATTGGTGATTTGCATTAAATGTGAAAAAGTAATTCACGGAGGCATAAACTGCCTCAAAAACCACCTTGTAGGCATCAAGAAGCATGATGCTAGAGTGTGTCTTGGGGCCACCGAAGAAATAAAAAGAGACATTAATGCCTTACTTTCAGCTAGGGAAGAGAAGAAATTGCAAAGGGAGAGGGCAAAACTAGCCATGAGAGCAGCCATAGCTGAATCTCAAGGTGCTTCAATTGACATTGAAGAAGAAGAAGAAGCACTTCAGGGCATAGTGGGCTCTCGTCGTGGCCCACGTATCCGCAAACCCAACACCACTTCGACCACCACTTCTGCTTCCTCTAGTAGAGTACTGTTGGTGTCTGTTTTATCATCTACCAAACATTAGGATAGGATGCCCAAAGGTATTCTATCCTCTCCTGAAAAATCACTACTGATTCCAAGGTCTATATGTGCGAACAAGCGACTTTAGTGGAATAGCTTCTTGGGTAGTGTATGCTGAAATTTTCAAGGGGGACTTACGTTTGACAAGTATCTTGAACTGCTGGACTTAGATGGATTTAGCAATTTAGGCTCTTCTTTTTTTTTTTTTTTGGGGGATATTTTGGGATTTAGACTTTCAAAAGAAAGGGAAAAAGAGATAGGGTTTAGGAAGGCTAATCTAATCCTACGAATTCTGGAGACGGTAACAACTGGATGCTTTCGAGAAACCAAACCTTGCTTCGCCACACTAGGGACAACTACACAAGGCCGGTGCAATCTTCAATGGGTTGTGCTTATGATCGAGATGTTGGGATGCACAGGGGATGGGCTCAGACTAACTTTGCACGGTAGAATGGAAATCATCCATTTACCAAAAGTATGAGTGGAAATACACCATCAATTGATACTTATCAAATCCTTCATTCAAATTAACAACAATGAAAGCAAATCTAGATTAATTTTAACTAAGTGTTGAGGCAATTGAAACCATGCAAATCATTCAAATAATAGAGATTACAAAGTAGCGCACATGCAATATATTATCTGGAAATGACCTTAAGCAACAATACATCAAAAACCTCACACTCTCCAAATGAGAGGAGGTAGCCTTATATAGTTTTCAAGAATAAATGAACGGCCGAGATCAAACAGTGATCAAGGGCCCTGATTGAAAGCTATAAACCCTAATTAGGGTTTTCCAAAACTAACTACCCTCGACCAATTACATTTGGGACACTTGTCCTTCTTGCTAAATATGAACCATCAATGAAAATAGAAGGTTGTTGCATTGTGAAGTGTGCCCTTCTAGAAGCTTCTGGATAAGTCAGGTTCATCGAATCTGGACATGTTGACTTGGAGCGATCTGATTGGTTGGAAGATGACGAGGCACCACCTCAACGTGTTGAATGTCTTCCTTGAATTTTCCAATTTGTGTCAAGAAATTGTCTAAGTATGGAAATTTGATTCCTTCTTGTCACCATTTGATTCTGCTTGGGAGCTTGTATTTTTTCAATTCCTTCCGAAGATGAAATCCTTCAAGAAGTTGGAAGCTTATTTAACTTTCCCATATTTTCACCAAGTCTGAGAAATTTTCTTTCTTGATGCCTTGAGATTCTTTCAAGTGCCTCGAATTTGGAGAAGAAATCTCTTCGCGAAGTATTTCTCATACTTAGCCAAATTTTGTTCCTCTCTATGCTCAGACGAACCTTGCTCGTGGTCCCATTTTCAATTCTGAAATTGGCTCGAAACTCCATTTGTGTTTTTTGTGATGATCCTGCCTTCAGTTGCCAATTTATGTTGCATGGGAGGAGGGTTAAAAAGATCTGGGTAACCCCTTGCAAATATGAAATGATGGGATCAAGTTGTTCAGGCATTCGCTGTGATCATGTCCTCCTTCTCGATACCCTGACATGCCTTCAACACTTCCCATACTTAGCCAAATTTTGGCTATCTTCATGCCCGGATGAACCTTGCCTGTGAACTTGTCCTCAATCTTTCGTTTGGCTTGAAACTCCAACTGCGATCTCTATGATGATCTCGCTTCTATTTCCTCCTGCGACCTGTAAAACCAAAGGAAAGTAAGTTAGAAATCTATCTTGGATTAAAGAAAATCGAGGCTGCGAATGTCTAAGTGTTTGGAAAATTTCACTTCATTTTCATACTTAGCCATGAGAATGGGATTTTCACATGTAAATTCTCCAACCTTCAAGATAACTGTGATCGCAATCCAACACCAAGTGTTATAACTCCAAAAATTTCTTATACTTAGCCAAATTTTTTTTTTTCCTCCCTTAGAAATTCGAACAAATTCACTAAAAAAATCATTTCTCAAACTCTGGAAAAACTCAAAAAATACATAAATCTACATCATGAATTTAATTTCACCCTCAAAAATTCAGGAGAGATTCAATAATTCGTCCTTATACTGGTTGTCTTTCTCCAAAAATCTGTGAAACTTTTGTCAAAAAAGTTTATCCAACTTCCAGCAATATCCAAAACTTTCTCCAGATGAACTCCAAACTGAAAGTATTTTACTATGCTCTCAATATTTTCGAACTTCTCGGTGTAGAAATGAAGTTTACAACGAAGTATTTGTAAATAAAGTTAAATCCTCAATCAGAAACCCTTAAAATCTTCCAAATCATGTTTCCAATTTTAACTTCATTCTTTTGGAAAGTGTTGTCATGTTTCCAAATTCGAAAAAAAAATATCTTCCAAAAGTTTCCAATTTGGCTATAAGTTCGAAATATTTATTAATCTTCTAATATTCTCTTTAAAAAAAACTTTTCATTTTGGATTTAAGTTCGAAATCCTTATCAATCTTCCAATATTCTCCTTTTGAAAACTTTCTATTTTGGATTTAAGTTCGAAATCTTGAAGGATTTTCATGACATCACTTTGCATTTTCGTTGATTTTGTTTGACTTTTATGTGTAGGCGAACTTTTGGAGGCTTACCTTCATCTTCCTCAAACTTGGGTGGACTTTCCTTACCTCTCCAAGGCATGGCGGGGTTTGAGAAGGCTCTTCAACATCATACTTAGCATCTACTTCCTTGGGCGGAGTTTTAAAGGGTCCCTTCAACATGGAGGGCGGACTTTGAGCAAAGCTCAATCAAGGTGAATTTTTAGCTAAGGCATAGGGTGGACTTTGGAACACACCCCCTAGGCGGACTTCTAAGACATCTCCAACATGGGCGGACTTCTAGAGCTTTGCATCATTTTGCTAGGGTAGGGCAGAGTTTTGATGGGTCTCCAACATAGGGCGGACTTTGGACTTCACCCCTTGGGCACCCCACACACATGGCGGACTTTAGAGTGTTGGCCATCATGGCCTCTTCCAAAACATGGCGGACTTTGAAGGGTTGGCCACCAACATGGAAGGATAGGGCGGAGTTTCAAGGCCATTCACTCAGCAGCACCTTGGGTGGAGTTTTGGATGACCAGCACCATGGGTGGAGTTTTGGTGAGTCCCCTTAGGCATGGCGGACTTTGGTGGCACCTCCTACATGGCTCTCTAACCTTTGGCGGACTTTAGACTTGGCTCCATCAAGGCGAAATTTTGGCTAAGGCATGGGGCGGACTTTAGACATTGCTCCTTCATGGCCTCCATCATGGTGTAGATTTGACTAAGGCATGGGGCGGACTTTGAAGTTAGCTCCCATATGACCTCTCTTCTTGGGCGGACTTTGGACAAAGCTTCTCCATCACTTGGCATGCTTGGGCGGACTTTAAAGAGTGCTCCCACCTTGGGCGGACTTTGAGGTGCTCTACACATGCTTGGGCGGACTTTGAAGAGTGCTCCCACATGCTTGGGCGGACTTTGAGGCGCTCTCCACCTTGGGCGGACTTTGATGGCACCTCCTAGGGCGGACTTTAGGCATCCCTCCTCTTGGGCAGACTTCAAGAATCTTTCCCATCTTGGCGGAGCTTTGGTCTACCTCCCAACATGGCGGACTTTTAGACATCTCCAACATGGGCGGAGTTCTAGACCTTTGCTCTTCAAGGCGGACTTTTGGAGGCTCTCAAGAGGGCGGACTATATATGAAATATAACATTTAAGTATAAGAAAGAGAACACTTATACTTTAAGTTATATTTCATATATATTGTCAGGATGTTTGAGAGTGGTTTCGGGCCTCTAGAACTAATAATGCAAAATCTAGTTTTTGGAGGATTCTCCAATTTTCCAGACTTAGTCAAATTTCAGGATCAGGATGACATTCTAGACTTAGCCAAATTTTAGGACATTTGAGGATCAGGATGATTTTTCGAGCTGATTATCCTTTGAAGGTGCCATTACCCCCTAAAATATAGGAACTTAGCTTTTTGGGTCAAAACTTGAAAATTTTGGATCGCGGTCGAAGCAGGTCAGTGGTACAAGTGTAAACCCTAGGTTTGCATCCCGAAAAAGCAAAAAGCCTAAAATCTAGGGATTTAGCTTTTTTAGGTCAAAACTTGGAATTTTTGAGTTCCGGTCGAAGCTGGTCAGTGGTGCAAGTGTAAACCCTCGGTTTGCATCCCGAAAAAGCAAAAAAGCCTAAAATCTAGGGATTTAGCTTTTTTAGATCAAAACTTGGAATTTTCGAGTTCCGGTCGAAGCAGGTCAGTGGTGCAAGTGTAAACCCTAGGTTTGCATCCCGAAAAAGCAAAAAGCCTAAAATCTAGGGATTTAGCTTTTTAGGTCAAAACTTGGAATTTTCGAGTTCTGGTCGAAGCAGGTCAGTGGTGCAAGTGTAAACCCTAGGTTCCCTTTCCGAAAAAGCAAAAAGAAGACATCCCTAAAAAATAGGGAAAACTTTCTAAAAATAGCCATACCGGGGATTGGGCTAAAAAGGCCAAAAACGAAACTTCCTAAAAAATAGGAAAAAGCAAAAAAGCAAACTTTCTAAAAATAGAAAGTTGTCCAAATTTGTCCAAATCAATTGCGATCTTCGTCCTTTGGCCTCTCTAAGCACTCTAGTGGTGTTCGCATTTCGGAATCACATAACTTGCAAAAACTAACTTTCAATCGTCAGGCCTGAAATGCTCTGAATTGGACAAGGCTTGGTGAAACTGCAGCAAAAGGTCATAGGACACTAACAAAAACCCTAGAAAGCAGGAAAAGAGAGGGTCCCCATTTGCAATGGGGCGATATGTGAAAAAGGTCACAACAAGTACTATTGCATCACCATTAGGGACACAGTCTATAGGTAGTTATTTTGTGCCCAGGAACACACTTGGAGCACAACCATCATTAGAGGCCACTGGATGGAATAGGGAGGCACATGAGAAAACAGACATTGCATGTGCTAATTTTTGGTACTTCAACAACATCCCATTCAATGTGGCAGACAATCCTTATTGGCTAAATTTGGTGACTGCAATGATAGTTTTAGGAAAAGGGTACAAGGCCCCATCTCGCAAGGATTTGGGTGGGAGGTTAGTAAATAGTCCACTTGATTTCATTTTTAATTGTTTTTCTTGTTTATTAAATCAAAATTGTGTACTAAGACCTAATTTCACTTTGATCTTGTAGGTTGCTCACAAATGCAGTTGATAGGGCAAAAGAAGTGGTGGAGGACAAAAGAAATGAATGGAGAAAATATGGCTGCAACATTCTTTCCGATGGGTGGACAAATGGCAAAAACCGAACCATTATTAATTTTTTTGTTGCTTGCAAGGACAATGTGGTGTTCTTGAAATCGGTTGATGCGTCCAATAAGGTGAAAAATGCAGAAACATTGGCTGGAATGTTGGACCACATTGTCATGGAGGTGGGAGTAGAGAATGTGATGCAAATAATCACAGATAATGCAACAACATATGTGGTAGCAGGTAGAATCCTCCAAGATAGGCGCCCCACTATTTTTTGGACACCTTGTGCAGCACATGTCCTTGACCTTCTTTTGGAGGACATAGGAAAACTTGATTGGGTGACTCTAGTTGTGGAAGATGCAAGGAGGATCATGGAATATATTTACAATCACCCTTGGGTTCTACATTTGATGAGAGAGCACACCCAAATGAGAGATTTGGTGAGAGCCGGTGTCACAAGGTTTGCAACGATTTTCTTGACGTTGCAAATCATTCTTGGTGCATTGACTTCTTTGAAACAAATGTTTGTGAGTCAAGCATGGCTAGACTCACCTTATTCAAATAAGGCTGAAGGAGAGGGTGTCACATGCATAGTCTTCGACAACCATTTTGCACAAAAGGTTGCAAAGATTGTGAAGGTAACTTCAAAACTTGAATTTTTAATTATTCTTGATTCAAGTCTCTCATTATTAATTTGTACCTTCATTAATTAATCTTTTTGTAATTTGTATTTTTCAATTGTAGGTGTCAAAGCCCTTGGTTAGAGTTCTCCGCTTGGTAGATGGGGATAAAACCCTAATGGGGTATATTTATGACGCCATGGAGAGGGCCAAGGAGTTTATCAAAAATTACTACAAGGGAGATAGACTCAAATTTGATCCCATTTGGGAAATTATTGATAAGAGGTGGAATAATCAGCTCCACCAACCAATTCATGCAATAGGGTACTTCCTCAACCCTCGTTTTAAGTTCGGGGGTTCTTACTCAGATCCTAATGCAGAGTTCATGGAGGGCCTCACTACATGCATTTAGAGGATGATACTCGAGGTTGAGGTGACCGACCTCGTTGTGGCCGAACTCCAAAATTATGAGGAAGCAAGGGGTAAGCTATTCTCTTCAGAGGTGGCCAGGAGAGGAAGGACCACTCAATCCCCATGTATAACAATTGCCATTTGGATTTTGGGGTCTAAAATGACTGATAAATTGATAAATGATGTTTTTGCTTTTCTCTTTGCTTTCTAGCTTTTTAATATTTTTTATTTTGCAGATGCTTGGTGGCAAAGTTGGGGTGGAAATATCCTAAATCTCAAAAAAATTGCCCTCAGAATCTTATGTCAGCCTTGTAGTTCATCCAGTTGTGAGCGCAATTGGAGCTTGTTTGAAGCCATCCACACGGAGAAAAGGAGCAAGTTAGCGCAAAAATGCCTCAATGACCTTGTCTTTGTGCAATATAGTCTTCGGTTCCACATAAGGAAGGTAGAGGAAGCACCAGCTGGTCCAATTGACTTGGATGATATAGATCCTTATAGTGATTGGACATCACAGTAGCAGCCTCCATTGTTTACAGAGGATGACATCACTGATTTGGAGAGACAAGCTATGGAGGAGGGGGGTGGATTTTGTTTCACACTGGATGACATTGAGGAGGATGAGGAGTAATTGCTAGTGCTAGGAGCAGGTAGAGACATAGCTTCATCCAGGATGGAGGATGAGTCATAGCCTGAGCCAGACATACCGAGCGAGGAGGCACAGTCACGCCCACAACAGACTTCTAGGACTAGACCCTCTAGTTATACCTCTCCCCTAGTTTTTACTAGACATGGGAAGAGATGTAATTGTAATGATGTATTTACTTTTAGTTTTACAAAATCTATTTACTATTTTGCTTCTAGCCATTAGCTTTTCTCACGAGGATGCGATTTTGTACCCACTTTGCATTTAAATATATCTAGACTCATCTTGTTTCTTTTGTGTTCTCATTTAATGACTCATTGGATGCATCTTCTCATTGAATTTTGCAAAAAAAATGCATTTCTAATTAAATTTAAGCAATTTTTTAAGTTGTTGAGTACTGTTCGAGTTTTTCTTGAATTTTTTTTTCAGGCCTTGGCGAGTTGTTCAACTTTGGCATATACCATCATTGCGAAGCTTTCTGAAAATCCTGTTGGTTGAAAATTTTGTACACTTGGGGAAATATACAAAATTGTGTCTTCAACCACAGTGTGTGAGTAAAACTCTCCTAATTAAGGGAAGGCTCCTCCTATTTATCTAATACTTAAACTAAAATAGGATGGAACAACAGTCTTTCTTCTTTTTTCAAGAAAGCCAATATCCTTTTCTCTTCACAAAAAAGTGATAACAATTTAACATAAAACAATAGTAACAACTTTTTGAAATTAAATGAGAGAAAGGAAATGAAGTTTCCTGAAAGTTTAAAGACTTCCGTCACTTCTTTCGAGACGAGACAGCAATATCAAGATCAAAGTCTTGACTATGTGAAGTCCTATCTACCCTTTTCTATTCTAATTATATTAAGAACAAATTATAACAACACAAAGTCTGAAATAACTTATTTCTTTCTACACAAGACAACAAGAACTAGTGTGAGCTCAAAGTTTCACAACTATTTCTTATTATAAAATTTACTTCTAATCTCTCTTAAGAACGAGTGTAAGCACAAAGTCTTACAACTTTTCTCAATAGAACTTCTACTTTAACTAAATTAATCTCCAATAATTGCACCACAAAGTCTGCAAATCAAATTTGATTAAGCCCTTTAAGAAATACTTGCAGGAAAGCTAATATTGAATATAAACTCAAGAATATATCACAAAGTCTCAACACTTGAGTAATTTTCTTCTATTCCTTTCAATTTTTCAATTTACACATAAAAGCTCAAAGACTTCTTTGTTGCAAATTTGGCAGAGTTTTTGCTTGTTTTCCAAAAGGTAAAGATTACAATAGACCCTCTCAAGTATTTATAGGAGAGGAGTCATGAGAAAAAGGTGGGAGGATCCTAACTAATTTGAGAAATTCTCTCAACCACCAAGACTTATTCAATAACTAACTATGATTTATTCAAAGTTACAAGTCCTATCTTAAATTGACTTGTTACTCATCTACTTGTAATTACAAAAGTGCAAGTAATGACTTGACTTGCAATTTACAAAATGTTTTTATAAGTAAATATGTCAAAAGAAAAACTACAACTAAGAGATTGCAATTTTGAAAAATGCAACTAAGTGTTGGAAAACACTTAAGTTGCAACATGTGAAGACATGAATCCTTCGAACTTTTGGATGATCGTTCATAGCTCAGCAGGATTCGGCTCGTGGGTGTTCTTGGCAACAATCATGGTCTTTACAATGGTATCATGGCATTGAAGAAGCATAGAGTTGTTCTTCTCCAAAGTGGATTGGATTTCGTGCAAGAAGATTTGATGTTTCATCAAAACCTGAATTGAGGCAGCTGAAAATTTGAAAGATCCCTGATGGATCCCCTTGCTGATCTGCTGTAATTTTTAAAATAATAAACTATATTTTTCCTGTGATTTTGCTGATGGTCTTACAGAATAGAGAGAAGTTGCAGAATGTTTGGTTTCTTTTTGTATTTTTTTGAATATATTAGCAAGTAATGAATAAAGAACAACAAATAAGGAAGGAAGCTGAAACAAGTAAGAACATTCAATTAAATCAGAATTGATACAAATCGTACTAGGCAGAAATCTGATTTATAATATCCAATACGCACTGGGGATGTGCTTACATCCAATAATGGCGCCAACTGAAGGGTAGATGATGAACACAAACCAAGAACACTAGCTATGGCTGAATGAAAGTCTTCACCACTTCCAGCGTAAAGTGTACCTGCTGTAATGGTGGCATCAAGCTGAAACAATTACGCCCCAGCTGGGAAATTCAACCACCCTACTGAAACCCTCACCAAGCAATCTGAATCTCCACAAGGAATAGCGCATACACTCTGACCGATAATGCCACTGCCAATCAATACTTGAGGGCTACGTCCTAGCCAGTACCAATCATGGGGTTTGCGTCCCAGAGTGAAGAATTGCTCTACCGGAGCAATATTGCACCAAATGAGTTTTCAATATGTAAAAGATAATGAGAAATTAGGTTTCCTTCTCCTTATATCTCTTTCCTTCCAAATCGAACCCTAAAGATATATGAAAAGTGCGCTTTAATATAAAGTCATATTTCCCAATATTGGGCGCCCAAGTATAGAGAAAACACCACTTTTTTCAATATAAAATAACTCCAAGAGCCAAAAGGACCCTGGCAAGTGAAAATCATTTAGAAAAGTTCAAGACCTTTCCAACGAGCTATAACACATGGGCATACGAATCCAGATGAAGCCAAAAACCCCTTATTACTCCGAAATGGCTATAGACATAGCCTTATTTAAAATATTAAAACACTAACTTAGGAAATATTTAAATATATTAAAAATATAACCCAAATAGCTACAGAAAGCTCGATACACACCAAAAGCCTGAAACTGAACCTGTCACTTGTTTGTGACTGATGTCGAAAATCATGGATCAACTGGCAGTCTCATCCCTAAAATCTAGGGATGCTCCTAGAAACTAGGAAACACACCCAAATCTCCTAAAACTGAAACCATCTGAAAGGTCATGAATAACCTCACGACTGGCAACTGTCACGACCTCCTAAAATTTAGGGATATCCCCTAAAATTTAGGAATTGCTCCAAACTGGCTCCAAACTGCCTGTAAAGCCAAAATCCAGTCACTATATGCACTGAATGAGTCTCAATCAACCTCTGCTAGCCTATGAGACTCCAATGATAGGCCAACTCCTCCGTCTCTGATGTCTACTCTAGAAAGGGGACATGACAATCCTCCCCTCTCGGAGTTGCTTGCCCACAAACAACTGAAACACCAATCCTCCACCATCCCAAATAAGACGTAAACAAATCATTGCATGTAATTGCTGCTCATCTTTGATATAAACAACATGCAATACCCCGGTCTGGAATGGCTCCTCAAAACGCTGAAGCACCTGTGCTGTCAAATCAACACTGCCTGGGTCCCAGAGCGAAGCATAGCTCCCGCTGAATACCTCAAGTGAGCAATGAAAAACTATATCATCTCCATAGATCAAATATCCATAAATGCCAAGATCACTAGTGTGTCTGTGATCACCAACATGCATAACATCCGTCATAATATCCAATGAATGCCAATCCATTGAAGACCCTCTGTGATCTGACCCCATCTGACACAAGTGACACACAACTGCCACACACTGCTGCTGATGTGCCGGAAGATCTAATGCCAACTCACTAGACAATATATAATACTGACTAAAATCATCACTATCCAGGCTGGCATCTAAAAATATGTAATACCAACCAGCAATGAAACAATCACCCTGTCTAGAGAATCAGGTGAAACTGCCACATCAACTGGCTCAAAGTACTCACTAGGAGTAACATCACATAACTCATCCACGTCAGCTATCTGATGACAATCAACTTGTGGATCAACTGTCGTCCCACTCTGCTCGATAAACTGAGATGGATAGTGGGTAAACTCTAGCTCCATCCTCGTGAAATTCCGAACATACCGTCCAAGTGTCAACAACCACTGTACACCCACGACTACATCTATACATTTGAAGTGAAGCAACCCATGTAGGATCCACGAAAGAAAGGTACTACACATGTCTATACCATGATCCCACACAAACCACTTGTAGGACATAAACTGCTCCTACTACTCTCCTCTAATATAAGTGCCATATAATCTTAATATCTGGAGCAACATACTATAATCCCTATAAGATGCTGTATCAAATGAATCAACACTTGGATCCCAAATAAAACTAAATCCACATCCATCTGTCATGAAGAGACAATGATAGTAAGAGGCATCCTCGATACCGTGTCTCTCTACAGCCACTGTGAAACTCTCACACCTGTGATAACCATCCACAACAACACACTTGCTAATCCATGCATCATCCTTCCCCCATGATCTTGGATGAAGTCTCTGTGTCAAGGAGATGAAAAACTCTGACGATTGTTGCTCATTGTAACGGTTGATTGTTTGCTGATCCCGCAAACAATCCATCCCAAACTGTTGGATTAGGTGCCTGCAATCAATAACTCTATCCTCTGAAGATGGGAGAGCACTATCGCAACACGGATAGTATAAGTCCCGAACCAACTCACATCTGCGAGCCATCCAATCATCTACAATCAGACTAAAAGAGAAATGAAGTGCACTCCTCGCGAGGTAATCTAAATGGACTCTCGTAGGCTCACTCAATGGCTCTATGTCATAATCTTGTCCATCAAACTCATCATCACTCCCACTGCTCTCAAACCGTGAATCCGAAGACAACTCATATGTCTGAGATCCAAAATCCAAAATACACCTCAACTGAGCACTGTGGCTCTGCGGTGAAACATACTGGTTTCCCTCGTCAGCTGTAAGAGGTGTAAAGGAAGATTTGCTTTCCAGAGAAGGAAACAAGTCAACATGAGTATCATACTCCCAACCAGCGGACAAATTGCTAGTCACCTGTGAAAACAATGATGGAGTAATATCGTGAGTCAAATCACAACTCTTTGGTGAATCTCGCAGTGTCACAGTAGAACACTATACTGTATCTGTTGCTGATGATGTCTGTGCCACTCTCAATCTATCAGAAAGCTCCTCCAATCTGGAGTTCGCTTCCTGAAGGGACAACTGGGTATCCTCCCATGCAACAACAGTCGCCCCAAGCTCCTAAGAGAGGATATCAACTTCCTCCTCTTCCCTCAACAAAGCACCATAACTAATAAAATCCCTCTGAAGGATATAATCTCGGTCAGCCACTAACTGTAAATACTCATGCTTCGGTATCCCAATGGCTCCATAAAGAGCATGAAACTCTGGTAAGGAAAAATCACTGCTGCCCTGCTCATCAATCATGAGGGTGCTCCAACTATGTGTAGCCAACAATTGGCGAGCGACATCGAAATGCTCAATAACTGTGTCTATACTCCTGTCATCAACCTTGAGTTGTCCAATCAGGTGCTGAGGAGTCCGAGAATGTTGGCTCTCCTGTAACTGTACAAACTCAAAATCTACATTGTGGAAAGAAGTTGTATCTGTATCCTGTACCTCTCTGTAGTCAACATCGTGTATGCACTCGGCCATGGATACAACCTCATCCAAAGTACTGCTGCTCTGCGCCTCTGAGAACACCACATCCGTCAATGATGATACTGCTGAAAATGCACTGTCATCACTCTCTTCTGCATCCCATGTGTCCGCACAACCCACTGGCTCATGATCCTGGGGTCCAGTGCTACTAAGAGAACATACTGGGCTGGATTCTAAGGTCTGATCTATAAAATCAGAATCATCATGATATGAGTTCTCAACATTCAAAGCATCATTGGTACCCGAATTTTGAATACCTTCATGTGACAGCCCATTGGCACCATCTTGTACAAGTGTAGACATTGATACCTCAAGCTGATGCAAAGGTACCTCACTGCTGTCATGAAAATCAGAATTGCTAACCTCTAAATCAGTTGCCACTTGGGAAATCCCCTGCACGGAAGGTGAGGACAATTCATTATCCAAAGCTGTCCTAATGTCTCCTTGAGTTGAATCCACATGTCTAACAAAACCATCACATAAATTCTTGTCCCACTCATCGGAAATTGAGGGCACCAAAAATTCTTATGTAGAGATATAGTACCCCTAAATGAAAGTTCTCTGTCCATTCCTGATTCCTGCACCCTTGATTCTTCTTTCCTTCTTTGCCACTGATTTGAACTTGTAGCTACCAAGTTATCTTCGTCTGCTCCAAGTACACCCATAAATTGTGTGAAGGAGAGGAGCTTACGTATCATCTTAGGAAGAGAACAATACTGATGATAGCTGCTCATAACTGTATCATTAAATATCTTGGTAGGAGGCATCCTACTTTTACGTGTTGGAGAAAATGAAACTTGTGAGTGCCCAATTTTAGTTCTAGTCATGGTATCTACATGTAACTAAACTGATATTCCAACAGATCCCAGAGGTCAAAATAAAGTTTGTTCAATTTTGGGACTTTGGCCAACGTATTGTCTTACCAGCTGTCAACTGTAAGCATAAATGTGTAGGCTGACAACTACCCAGTTGCTGATATGAATTATCAAAACCTTTTATCAAATACCCAGATGTTGGAATGAATTATCAAAACTTTTTATCAACTACCTAGATGCCGAAATGAATTATCAAAACCTTTTATCCAGAACCCAGATGCTGAAATGAATTATCAAAACTTTTTATCCAGTACCCAGATTTGACAATTTCTCATAAACCCTACAGGCTGGCAGGATGTAGGCTCTGATACCACTGAAAGATCCCTGATGGATCCCCTTGCTGATCCGCTGTAATTTTTAAAATAATAAACTATATTTTTCCTGTGATTTTGCTGATGGTCTTACAGAATAGAGAGAAGTTGTAGAATGTTTGGTTTCTTTTTGTATTTTTTTGAATATATTAGCAAGTAATGAAAAAAGAACAACAAATAAGGAAGGAAGCTGAAACAAGTAAGAACATTCAATTAAATCAGAATTGATACAAATCGTACCAGGCAAAAATCTGATTTATAATATCAATACGCACTGGGGATGTGCTTACATCCAATAATGGCGCCAACTGAAGGGTAGATGATGAACACAAACCAAGAACACCAGCTATGGCTGAATGAAAGTCTTCACCACTTCCAGCGTAAAGTGTACCTGCTGTAATGGTGGCATCAAGCTGAAACAATCACGCCCCAGCTGGGAAATTCAACCACCCTGCTGAAACCCTCACCAAGCAATCTGAATCTCCACAAGGAATAGCACATACACTCTGACCGATAATGCCACTGCCAAAAGAATCCACTGCCAATCAATAGCTGAGGGCTACGTCCTAGCCAGTACCAATCATGGGGTTTGCATCCTAGAGTGAAGAATTGCTCTACCAGAGCAATATCGCACCAAACAAGTTTTCAATATGTAAAAGATAATGAGAAATTAGGTTTCCTTCTCCTTATATTTCTTTCCTTCCAAATCGAACCCTAAAGATACATGAAAAGTGCGCTTTAATATAAAGTCATATTTCCCAATATTGGGCTGCCCAAGTATAGAGAAAACACCACTTTTTTCAATATAAAATAACTCCAAGCGCCAAAAGGACCCTGGCAAGTGAAAATCATTTAGAAAAGTTCAAGACCTTTCCAACGAACTATAACACATGGGCATACGAATCCAGATGAAGCCAAAAACCCCTTATTACTCCGAAATGGCTATAGACATAGCCTTATTTAAAATATTAAAACGCTAACTTAGGAAATATTTAAATATATTAAAAATATAACCCAAATAGCTACAAAAAGCTCGAAACACACCAAAAGCCTGAAACTGAACCTGTCACCTGTCTGTGACTGATGTCGGAAATCATGGATCAATTGGCAGTCTCATCCCTAAAATCTAGGGATGCTCCTAGAAACTAGGAAACACACCCAAATCTCCTGAAACTGAAACCATCTGAAAGGTCATGAATAACCTCACGACTGGCAACTGTCACGACCTCCTAAAATTTAGGGATATCCCCTCAAATCTTGGAACTGCTCCAAATTGGCTCCAAACTGCCTGGAAAGCCAAAATCCAGTCACTATATGCACTGAATGAGTCCCAATCAACCTCTGCTAGCCTATGAGACTCCAATGATAGGCCAACTCCTCCGTCTCTGATGTCCACTCTTGAAAGGGGACATGACAAAATTGTTCGCTCCTCCACTCATTATGAATCTTCATCTTCATCTGTAGATCCGCGAGCACTTCTTCTTCTGGTATCAACTCCCCATTGTGACCCACGATATTGCAAGAGGCCTTCTCACAGTGTGAAACAACACCTTGGAATAATTCAACTCGCAATCTCATTGCGTCATCAATCTCTTGAATGAGGGATTTGAGAACAAGGGCTTTGTTCTCTAGAAATTCTTCAAATTCCAGATACATGACCCTGGAAGGAATAATGACATGCTCCTGAAGAACACTCAAGTGTTGTCGAGGCATCTTGCGCCAAGCTATCTTCAACCCTTTGCAAATTCTATTTGAATGTCTCGGAGGTATGATTCAATTTTTCTTCAATGGTCTCCAACTTAACCATCATTTGGAATATGTCTTTTAGCACATGCCCACACAGATCATGAAGTTGATCCACCCAAGAGTACAATGTTTGTACCTTCTGGGCAGCTCTTTCAACTCCCCGAATTGATTCTTGTGAACCAGAAGAACTTGTAGGATTACTCCCTTCACCAACAATTTTTGTGATTTTATGAACAGCTGCAACAAGTTGCCTATTCTCCTCTTCTAGCTTGTCTTTCTTCAATAGAAGTTCATCATACCGCTGTACTAGTGAAGCTATGGTTTGTTGGGCATCATGTTTGACCACTTTATGCGTTTGTTTACCCAATTCTATCCTTGTAACCCTGTAATTAGCAGCTTGCATTTCCTCACGTGGCTTATTTGCAAGAGGCTCAACAATTTCTGCCACTTTCATCTTGTTGCTATCAACAGTTACCCTTGAGATTGTCTTGGCTTTTTTAGCAACCTTGGGCCTAGATTGCTTGAGTTGCTGATAATCAAAGACATCAGGAGAGATTTCCTCCTTCTTCCTCTTGGGGGTGAAAGAACTAAGCCATGGAGGTAAAACGACTAGTTCTCCTCTAGTAGCTACCGAAGACAAAGGAGAAGCAGTTTTTGTTTGAACAACCGTGGTCACCCTGGGAGAAGTATCTGTTTGGATGGCAACCATGGTTTACTCGATAACCAAAGGGCATGAAGATTGTCTCATAAACTCTTCAAAGCCGGAAGTAGAGGTATCAATCTCTGACAAATGAATACATGCAGGAGTATCCTCGAAGATTTCCAGCAAACTCTCTTGTTGATGATCAAGAGGTGGCTCAACTGCTGAAATAGGAACGACATTCTAAGGAGACTCCTCTATTGTGTTAGGAGGAGATATAGGCAGCTCCATGGAAACTGAGGGAATCTCATGAGGTGACTCCGAAGCCAGTGACTTAGGAGCATCATCGGATTGTTGTCCTTCCTCCGGATTATCAGGATCAATCACATGAATGTGAATCTGGGACTTTTCTTTTCCACGAATTGTTGCCTCCTCAGGAGGAAGTACCATTGCCCGACTAACCCGCAATTTGATCCTAGTGCCCTGAAGATGATGCACCTTCCTTGTTGTCAATTTGAATCTCAGACTTACGTCCAAGAGGCCCCGTAGAGTCATCTTCTTTTCCAACCTTAATCTTGATGAGTCTAACACCATTACCTTTGAGCCAAGTGTTGGTGTTAGCTAGGATAGGCTGAAATCTTTCAAGAATAGAAGTGCATTCTTTATGTGACCATTGGATTAAAGGAAGTGGGGCTTCATCAACCCTTCGTGAGACATACTCTGGATCAAGCACATTCCCATCATCAATCATCCCTTGCAAAATGTCCACCAGGTTCAAATCAATAACATGCTCAAGGGTGAGCCTGCAGTAGTCTATCTTGAGAACCTCCATTTCTGTACGGAGATCCACCCGGATATCCTCAATGCGATGCACATGTATGAAGGACTTTTTGATCTTTTCCTTCATACCTCGGTAGTCAAAATCTGCCCTTGACTTAAACCTTTTGAGTTTAATCTCCTGCATCTCGGTCTCCATAGCTTTAGCTTTGGTGGATGTGATAAGGGAGTACCGGCCAATCTTTAATGGGTTGGTTGTAGAAATCCCCATCCCAACCTTATGTTTGACAGATTGATGTGCATGTACAACCATGATCTGTCTTCCCAACTCCATAAGAATAATCTTATTAGTTGAGTATCTAGGAAGCATGTGTGACTGCCCATTATAGCAGTCGACTCTTATATAAGTGAAAGTCGAGAATTGAAGGGACAAGCAACCATACTCATTCACTCTTTCCCATGCTTCATCTGACACCCTTTTGTTCTTTAGAGTCTTGTCAAACTGGCACATGAAGTAACCAAAGAATGCATCTTGAACCCTCCTGAAATGTAATCTGCAATGTAATCTGCTGGGTCTTAAGGGTAGTTGATCATAGTATTCCCACACAAGTATAAGCGAGCGATCACCCTTGGTAGAAAGACCAAGGAAATGTCTAACTGATGTTGCCAAATACACTAAGTATGAATTCATGTAGAATGTCATGGTAGTAGGGATTGCTGCAAGTTGTTCACACAAAGCGTCACTAATAATCTCTCCCCATGATATATGATGAGACTGCTTTATGAACATGGTAAATTGATACATCCAGGGCTCAAAAACATTAGAGTGTTCAAGACCCATCATCTTGCTGAGGAGAGTAATGAATCTCCAATTTCCCACTTGAAGTCACAACGGTACAACTTAGCCCACCTTGTGAAAGAGGCTCGTGGTTCATGAATCCACTTGTTAATGTGGCGTTTGCAATCCTTTTCCCTCTTGACATAGTACTCAGCTGCACTATCCTTTGAAATCTCCATATACACAGGTGTTGATGGTAATCTGAAGACTTTCTCAATAGTATCCGCATCAAGGCGGATTATTGCCTCACCATCATCATTTCTAATGGTTCTCGTCTCCTTGTTGAAGTGGTGAGCACAAGCGAGAACAAATTTAGGTTGTAGGGCAGCCACTGGAAAAGAAGATGCATGATGAATGTGGCTGTCCAACAACCGCTGCATGTTACTATCCTGCGGATCCTCCACCCTTTTAATGAATTCTGACATGTCAACATACCCTGTCTCCGTATCCTTGATATGATCCAAAGGAGAGGAAACTTGTGAAGGGGAAACTTCATTCTGGTACTTGTCATATTTATACTTCATCTTCTTTGGAATGGGAGATGATGGTAAATATGACATTGAAGAACAACCTGGTATGCTGCGATGAAGACTTAAAAGTGTTAAAGCAACATCATAATCAATTGCAACTAACATTTTTCCTTCTTCAAATGGGAAGAACTCCAGCCCTTGCACTTCGCAACTTTGTGAGAGAAAGATGGGAAATAAATGGGAATGCTGGAAACTTGACTTTGACCAATTTCGGATCTTGGGGAATGTTTTTCAAGTATACAAGTGGGGAAGAACAAACATGCAATCGGATTTTTGAAACTCGAATGCAAGTATACTTGTAAAACAGAAAATGGAGAAATGAGTGAAAAATGAGATTTTGACATGTGGGAAATAGCGTGAATGGAATGTACGGATAATGACAATGAATATGGATGAAAATGGAAGGATTTTGAGAATGTCATCTTCAAGGAAATGGGAAGAACTTTCAACATGTAATCCGATTCTAAAAACCCGATTTTGAAAGAATGGGTATTTTTTCTCTTAGAGAATTGGAATTTCACCAAAAGATGATTAAAATATTCTAATCACATGGGAAGATCAATTATTTTCATCCTACTTGTAATCGGGATTTAAAATCCCGAATACAAGTAAAGAGGGAAAATGGGGAAGATCAATGCAATGTAAAAATTGCTTTGCCAAGGGGGAAAATCTCTCTCACAAAACTGATTTTAGGGCAAAACCAACATATACACAAATTTACAACTAGAAAGATAAAACAAGAAGATAAGAAAGAAAAACAAAAAGAAAAGAAAACATACCTTGCTTCAATCCAAATGCTCTTCCAAGGAAATGCAATAATCCTTGTGATGAAGACTTAAAACCTTTAAATAAGCAACAAATCGAACTTGAAAACCCTAGCCACGTTTTTGAAAAACGTCTTTAGCAGCAAAAATGCCTTGCAAAATGGCACAAGAATTGGTCAACTCTCCCCTAAATCTCCACGCCTAGGGTTGAGAAGGCAAAACAATATGGGAGAGAAGAGATTCGTGGCATTTTGGAGGACAAAATCTTGGTGTTTTGGCAAACAGGTGTTGCTGTTAACATGCCTTCAAACCAGCAAATGAATCCACCAAATGTCATGGAAAGAGTTTCAATATGCATGAAAATAGCATAAAAATTCAAAACGCCTTCTTCTTCCTAAAATTTCTCCACAAAAATAGGTGAAACTCTCAACAAATTCGCCTTCCTTGGCTGGTCGGGTTCTTGGAGAGATGCAACAAGTTTCATTTTACATGTAATAGTGAAAATCGGGGTTTTTTTTTCATATTACAAGTTTAAAATGTCACTTTATCTCCATTCTAGAGCAAATCGGGTTTTGAAAACTCATAAGTTTAAAATGTTACTTTTCATTGCACAAGGCAAAATTGGGTTTTTGAGAGAGAAATACAAGTTATAATAACTTGTAAGAGGAAAATAAAATCCCCTCAACAAGTTTTAATAACTTAACTTTAAAAAAGAACTTGTAGTGGGGATTTAAAATTTCCTTTACAAGTGACTTAGAAAATAAAACATGTAATAGGGAAATAAAATCCCCATTACAAGTAAAAGCACTTAAATAGGAACTTTATAAAAGAATTACAAGTGACTTTAAATTTATAATTTAAAATTAACTTGTAACTGTTGAAACTAAATAGCTTCGTTCAGATAAAGGACGAATCATGAGAAATATATATATTCATATAGATTTAATCTCATTGCTTATCATTTTTCTGTATTAAGCAAGTTGCATTATCGATCAACTTGATCGAATAAGAATAAGAGTATTATTGATCTACATGATCGTATTAAAACCTCATTGATTCCCAATCACTATCGATCAAGTCATGATCGATCAAGTGTGCATTCGATATCTTACTTTCGGCAATGCATTTGTTAAGCACTTAACTAATAGTTAACAGCCTTTGAGAATCAACGTTATTATACTAAGACTGTGTCGTCAATGAAAGGTCATGTCTTGAGTAGACATGCCTCCACTTTGTGGAGTCATGTTCACTCAAGACATGACTGTTAGACAAGATACATATTGCAATTCGATAAGGCATCAAGAAGTATCGGAATCAATTAATACTCAGCCTTGTTCGAAAACCTGCAATTACACAAAACATTAATAGATTATTTCACTTATATTCTGAAAGTAAAATCATGATAGAAGCATAGGAAAATCTGAGATAAGTTTAATCTGCAATTACATGGTATCAGAGCCAGGTTAAGAAGGATCTGATTAGACTTGAGACATTCAGATTTTCCAAATCGAATTGTAATACATTCCTTTCTACAAATGGCGAGTGCAATAAGATTTGAAGATAGGCTTGAGGGAGCAAACAACTACTCATCATGGAAATTCAGAATTATGATGATATTAAAGGAAAATAAATTGGACTCATTCGTGAAAGAAAACAGAGCTGAACCTGAGCATGATCCAGAAAAGACTGCGTGGATTGAAAGTAATGAAAAGGCCATGAAGATTATAGTGGATGCGGTCAGAGATCACATTGTACCGATTTTATCAAAATATGAGACTGCATATTGCATTTTCAAATCTCTTGAAAGTACTTATGAGATAAACAACTCCAGCAGATGCTTGTCTCTAAAAAGACAAATCAATCATATAAACATGAATAAGGGAGAATCCATCAATGCATACTTTATGAGAATTTCTGCACTAAGGGACCAACTATCATCACTTGGATAGCAAATCGAAAGCAAAGAATTAACACTTATTGCCTTAGATGGTCTACCAAATTCATGGGAGACATTTGTTCGAGGCATAAGTGCAAGATCAAAATTCCCAAAATTTGATTGGCTGAGATCAGATTGTCTACAAGAGGAATCAAGATAGATGAAGAAAGGATTCAACCAGAAAAACATAGATGAAGATCTCCATGTCTTGAACACAAACTCTCACAAGAAAGGTAAGAAGAAAAATTTTAAGAAGAGGAAAAATTACCATGGAAAGGGTTCATCCATTTAGAAGAAAGATGTTTCTCAAATACAATGCTTCAGATGTGATCAGTATGGACACTATGCAGTCAAATGTCCTGATAGAACAAAACAACAAGCAACATTTGCCAAAGAGGGAAGACAAAGATAGATCATGACTCTGAGAAATTTGTCTTCTACTCTGCACTATCAAATCAAATATCAAACAAATTCAACACATGGGTGATAGACAGTGGCTCATCAAGACACATCACTGGGTTCATGGAACATTTAGACTCCATGATAGAAGAAACTGATGAAGTAACAATTGGAGACGACTTTGCACATCCAGTCAAAGGTGTTGGAACATGCACTATCAGATTGAAGTCTGGCATCTCTATCCAACTTACCGGAGTATTGTTTGTACCAGGTATCAAGAGGAACCTGGTTTCCATATCTGCTCTTGAAGACAATGGAAACAGAGTCACCTTCATGGATGGAAAAGTATTTGCATGGCCAAAGAACTCTACCATAAAGAAGGCTCAAACCATAGGGACTAGACAAGGGTATCTATATAAACTGTTAAGTTTATCTAAATTCTGTGATCAAGAGGCTAGAATAGATGAAGATATAGTTTGGAATTTGCTTCGAACTGCAGTAGTGTGAATGGAACAGAAGGACAACACTTATCAATTTCGGTATTGTCCTCCCATTGTATGCATGTTATATATGTGAATGAGAGGGTTAGTAGAGAAGAGATATGTCTTCCCATGTGGGAAGACACATCTCTTCCCTACGTACCACTCCTAATATAATCGCTTGTTAACAAACAATTTGCTTGATTGATCGCGATTTATTATAAATCGTTTAACCCAAGCCCGTTAACATGAATGTGGGAAGACACATCTCTTCCCTGCATACCACTCCTAATATCACCGCTCGTTAACAAACAATTTGCTTGACTGATCGCGATTTATTATAAATTGTTTAACCCCAGCCCGTTAACATGAAGTGGTGTAACCGGTGTCATAAGATAACATTTATTGTTTATCGTATAAACTAATATGTTAACATGTAAGCATCAGAACTATGAAATTGTATGACCGACGTTACCAGAATTAACACTCCCTCTTAGCTAGGGAGGACATATTTCATGTTAGAGAAAGCATCACAATTCACCCATTGATTGTGAAGAGAAGAGATATCACACCATAGTGATATTCAGAGATATGGTTCAACAATGAATATCAAGTCTCATGATACTCACCATAACTCACAGTTATCAAGTAAGGTATGTGCACTGGCATCAAGTCACATGATGCCTACCATACTGATAATGATTCATGGCATGTCCACGAATATTATGTCCATAATATTCACCATGAAGATCTCTATCATAATTATGGTTTATTTAATGATACCAACCAACTAATATCTACCATAATGTCTCAGAGATATATACTATCATGACATGTCCACAGATATCAAGTCACATGATATCCATCAAGATAGATAAATTGATAATTGTAAAATCGTCACCTTACAATATCAATTTGAAACAAGTGTTCATTATTGAAAAGTCGTCACCCTTCAATAATGTTCACAGGGGGCCCATGAAGTCATGGAGTCACACACATGACAAATGAAAGAGTTTACACATTAAACATCTTAAATATATTAGTATATCAAAATAAATGAGACTCTATCTCAAAATTAAATAACATTTTCAACCATACCAAGTTTATCTCTAAAGTGTTCAATCTTGATCCCGGAGTGAGGCTTGGTAAGAATGTCTGCAATCTGATCACCTGTACTAATATAATTCAGTCGGATCACATTCCTTTCCACCATATCTCGAACATAGTGATAAGGAATCTCAATGTGTTTAGACTTGTCATGAAATACTGGATTCATTGAAAGCTTGATGCAATTCTGATTGTCACAATAGATGACAGTAGGATTTAAGGGCTGACCAAACAGTCCTACAAGCAATTTCCGGAGCCATACTATTTCTCTTGCTCCTATGGAGGCTGCAATGTATTCAACTTCTGTAGAACTTTGAGCAACTGAAGACTGTTTTCTACATATCCATGAGATCATTCCTGATCCTAAACTGAAGCAACATCTTGATGTGCTTTTCCTGTCAACTACGCTTCCTGCCCAATCAGAATCAGTGAATCCATGTAAGTCAAGGTCTACATGTTTATATTTCAGACCAAAACCAATAGTTCCTCGAAGATATCTTAGAATATGCTTTGTAGCAACAAGATGTATTTCCCTAGGTTCACACATGAACTGACTTAGTGTATTAACAACATAACATATATTAGGTCTTGTGTTTACCAAATCCATTAGAGATCCAATAATCTGTCTGTAGAGGGTAGGATCTGCAAACTCTGATTTTGCAGCTGCTTCCTTTAGCTTGTGTAGATTTGTCTCCATAGGTGTGGTCATGGATCTACAATCCATCATTCCAAATCTCTTGAGTATACCAATGGTGTAATTTCCTTGATTAAGGATTATATCATCTGCCTGCTGCCAAACTTCCAATCCAAGGAAGTAGTGAAGAATTTCTAAATCCTTCATATCAAACTTAGAGGCTAATTCTTTCTTATACCGAGAAATACGATTATCCTCTCCTGTAATTAGTAGATCATCAACATAAAGAATAAGAATTAATAATTAACCATTGATTACTTTGTAGTAGAGATTTGGATCTGCTTCATTCTTGGAAAACCCTAATTCCAAGAGATAGTGATCAATTCTTTCATACCATGCTCTGGGGGTCTGTTTAAGTCCATATAGGGCTTTCTTTAATCTGCAGACATGTGATTCAGCCTTATGAATCACAAAACCTTTAGGTTGCTCCAAATAAACTTCTTCTTCAATCTTACCATTCAGAAAAGCAGTCTTAACATCCATTTGATGGACTTTCCATCCTTTAGATGCTGCAATAGACAAAACGGCTTAGACAGAAGTGTATCTGGCAATAGGAGCAAATGTCTCTTCATAGTCAATACCTTCTTTCTGTGAGAAACCTCTGGCAACAAACCTTGCTTTGTGCTTCTCAATGCTGCCATCTGCTGCATGTTTGATTTTGAAGAGCCATTTTGAAGATACCACAGATTTGCCTTTAGGCCTAGGCACAATATCCCAGACATCATTTTTCAGAATTGACTGATACTCTTCTGACATAGCATCTTTCCAAACTTGATGTTTGAGAGCATCTCCAACAGAGGAAGGTTCTGCATCAATGGTCTCACTCATCAAGGCAACATAATTGGAAAATAGGTTAGGTCTCTTACTTTCTCTGAAGGTCCCCTTTGGAGCAGCATAATTTTCCGCTTCTTGAAACATCTTTTTAGCCCAAAGTGGTCTCTTCCTAGTTTCGGGAAAATGTTCTTCTAAAGGTAAGTCTTGAACTTCATGCTCAGCGTTTTCAGGGGTCTCCCTCTGAATCTCGGGGGTGGGATCCTCATCCATGCTTGTAGGAAGATCTTGGTGTTCTAATTCATTAGAGCTTTTGGACCTCCTGAATGCTATGTCTTCTTCAAAGATAACATCTCTGCTTAGTTCAATTTGCCTTTGTCCAGGTATGTATACTCTGTAAGCCTTAGAGGTTTCACTATACCCAACAAATACCCCTTTCTTTCCAGAAGGTTCTAATTTTGATCTCTTTTCTTTGGGAAAATGAATATAGACTAGACACCCAAAGATCCAGAGATGACTTATGTCGGGTTTGTTACCAGTAAAGGCTTCTTCAGGGGTTTTATTATCAAGAAGAGAATGAGGACATCTATTTTGAATGTACACAGCTATCCTAGATGCTTTAGCCCAAAATGGGGTTTCTATATTTTGGTCAAACAACATAGCCCTAGCAGCTTCTACTATAGTCCTATTCTGTCTTTCAGCTACCCCATTTTGTTGTGGGTTATAAGGTACAATTAACTCCCTCTTAATCCCAACATTTATACAATAATCTTTAAACATATCAGAAGTGTATTCCCCCCTATTGTCTGTTCTCAAGGTTATGATTTTCTTACCTGTCATGTTTTCTGCAAGAGCTTTGAATTCCTTAAATTTAGAAAGGATTTCTTCAAACTCTTTGTACCTTAGAAAATATATCCAAGTCTTCATAGAATAATCATCTACAAATATTACATAATATAAAAATCCTCCTAAGGAGGGCACAAACATGGGTCCACATAAATTAGAATGAACTAATTCTAATACATTTTTGGATTTACTGTTGCTAGAATTGAAAGACCCTTTAGTATTCTTTCCCAAGGCACACCCCTTGCATGCTCCTTCAGAACTGTGACTTAGCTTGGGTAAGCCAATCACCATTTTCTCTATCTTAGGTAGGGCATGGAAATGAAGGTGCCCTAATCTTCTGTGCCAAAGTTCATTCGTATCTGGAGTTTCATGAATCAAGGCTTGAGGTGGAGTGGTGCAAAGTCTATAGAGGCTCCGTTGTCTTACTCCAATGGTGTGGGCTTTCTTGATGGTGGAGTTCTTTGGCCAAGCAAGTACCTTTCCTTTCATAAAGGTTAATTTGTAACCCTTATCTTCAAGTGCAGAAACTGAGACAAGGTTTCTCTTTACACTAGGTACAAATAGAACTCCAGTCAGCTGTAGGGATATGCCTGACTTTAGGTTGATATTGCAGGTTCCTATTCCCATAACTGGATAATTTGAGTCATCACCAATTGTCACTTCTTCATTTGAATTTTCTACAAGTGTATCTAGGTGCTCACGAAATCCAGTGATGTGTCGAGATGCTCCGTTGTCAATCACCCATGTGTTGGAACTGGAGGTGACTTGACTAGAGAGGGCTGAGAAGAAGACAAGTCTCTCGGAATCACTCCCTTTCTTAACTTCTACCATTTAAGCCTGTTGCTTGATCCTGTCTGGACACGTCATTGCATAGTGCCCATATTGGTCACATCTGAAACATTGTACTTCAGAAATGTCTCTCTTTTTCTTTGAAAACCCCTTTCCATTTGAGCCGTTGTCCCTCTTTCTCTTAAAGTTCTTCTTTCCTTTCTTGTGGGAATTAGAGTTTAGAACTTGAATGTCCTCATTACCATTGTTTTGTTTTATTCCTGTTGTGACAAGCCGAGATTCCTCTTGAATGCAATCGGTTTTCAATCTATCAAACTTAGGAAATTTAGAACGAGCACTGATTCCTTGAATGAACGATTCCCACGAGGTAGGAAGTCCATTTAGGGCCATCATAGCAAGTTCTTTGTTGTCTACTAGATGTCCAATAGTGGATAGTTGATCCCTAAGCTCAGTGATCCTCAAGAAATAGGATGTAGCTGTCTCTCCTTTATTCATCTTTATATGGTGTAGTTGATTTTTCAAGGTGAGAGCCTTGCTAGTGTTGCTGATTTCATAAATGTCAGCTAGGGCTTTGAACATCTGAAAAGCCGTCTCATATTTATAAATAACTGACACAATGTGGTCTCTCACTGAATCCACAATTACCTTAAGAGCTTTCTCACTGTCCTTGCTCCATTGAATTTTCTCCATATCATCAAAGGGTTCAGGAATTTCACTTTTGACATGGGAGTCAATTTTATTTTCTTTCAAAATAAGCATGATCCTGAATTTCCAAGATACAAAATTTGATGCTCCATCCAGTCGATCTTCAAACCTAACTCCGGTTGCCATTAGGATTATAGGAATGTGATCTACTAAGAGCTGGGTGAAGGTCTATATGATCGTTACAGAATTTAATTTGATCTTCCTTAACTTAGCTCTGATACCATGTTAAGTTTATCTAAATTCTATGATCAAGAGGCTAGAATAGATGAAGATATAGTCTGGAATTTACTTCGACTACAGTAGTGTGAATGGGAACGGAAGGACAACACTTATCAATTTCAGTATTGTCCTCCTCCCATTGTAGGCATGTTATATATGTGAATGAGAGGGTTCGTAGAGAAGAGATATGTCTTCCCACATGGGAAGACACATCTCTTCCCTATGTACCACTCCTAATATCACCACTCGTGAACAAACAATTTGCTTGACTGATCGCGATTTACTATAAATTGTTTAACCCCAGCCCGTTAACATGAAGGGGTGTAACCGGTGGCATAAGATAACATTTATTGTTTATCGTATAAACTAATATGTTAACATGTAAGCATCGAAACTATGAAATTGTACGATCGATGTTACCAGAATTAACATAAACTATGTACTGAATCAGATCAAGCCCATTCATGAAACTTCAGACTCTAATGAGATGTGGCATCAAAGATTAGGACACCTTCATTTCCGTGCCCTATCTTTTATGGAAAACCTAGTTATAGGTCTACCCAAACTAAATCAAAATCATTCAGGGGCATGCAAGGGGTGTGTTCAAAATAGTTCAAGTATAACCAATAATGTATTAGAACTAGTCCACTCTGACTTGTGTGGACCCATGTCTGTACCCTCCATAGGAGGTTTCTTATATTATGTAATTTTTGTAGATGACTTGTCCAGAAAGACTTGGATCTACTTTCTTAAATGTAAAGAATCTGAGGAGATCCTTAAAAGATTTAAGGAATTTAAATCCCTTATAGAAAACTATTCTAGGAGAAAAATCAAAATTTTAAGAATAGACAATGGGAAGAAATTCACATCAGACCTCTTTAAAGAATTTTGTATAAATGCTGAGATTAAGAGGGAGTTCACTATACCTTACAACCTACAACAAAATGGGGTTGCTGAGAGGAAAAATAGAACCATTGTAGAAGTTGCTAGAGCTATGCTGTTTGACCAAAACATAGAAACTTCACTTTGGGCAGAAGCCTCTAGTACAGCTGTCTACGTTCAATATAGATGTCCTCATTCTCATATTGATGACAAAACCCTTGAAGAAGCATTTATTGGTGTAAAACCTGACATAAGCCACTTGAGGATATTTGGTTGTCCTGTCTACATTCATGTGCCCAAAGAAAAGAGGACTAAATTAGAACCTACTAGGAAGAAAGGGATTCTTGTAGGCTATAGTGAAACCTCAAAAGCCTACAGAATATATATACCCGGTCAGAGACAGATAGAACTAAGCAGAGATGTCATTTTTGAGGAAGATATAGCCTTCAAAAGGGCAAGAAGTTCTATTGAGATTGAAGTACAAGATTCACCCAAAAACTTGGAAGAGGATCCTACTCCTGAGATTCAGAGGGAGTATCCTGAAGAAAATGTAAATGAAAATCAAACCATCTCAGCAGAAAATCGTAGAAAGAGACCACTCTGGGCTACAAAAACAATGGAGGAAGCAAAGATTTATGCAGCACCTAAAGGGACTTTTAGAGAAAGTAAAAGACCTAACAGATTCTCAAGTTATGTTGCCTTGATGAATGAAATCATCAAATCAGAACCTTCTAGTGTTACAGAAGCTCTCAAGCACCGGGTATGGAAAGATGCCATGACAGAAGAGTATCAATCCATCTTGAAAAATGATGTGTGGGAGATAGTACCTAGATCGAAAGAGAAATCTGTTGTTTCCTTCAAATGGCTTTTCAAAATAAAGCATGTTGCAGATGGCAGTATAGAAAAACACAAAGCAAGGTTTGTTGCCAGGGGGTTTTCACAAAAGGAAGGCATTGATTATGAAGAGACTTTTGCACTTGTTGCTCGGTATACCTCAGTCAAAGTAGTCCTAGCCATAGCAGCAGCCAAAGGTTGGAAGATCCATCAAATGGATGCAAAAACTGCATTCTTGAATGGGACTATTGAAGAGGAAGTCTACTTAGAGCAACCTGAAGGCTTTGAGATTCACAATGCAGAATCACGTGTGTGTAAATTGAAGAAAGCATTGTATGGACTTAAATAGGCTCCCAGACCCTGGTATGAAAGAATTCATAGTTATCTTGTGGGATTAGGCTTCTCAAAAAAATGATGCAGATCCAAATCTCTATTTTAAGATAATTAAAGGTGATATGCTGATATTGATCTTATATGTTGATGATCTGTTAATTACAGGAGAAGATCACCTTATTGATCAGTGTAAGAAGGACCTAGCCTCAGAGTTTGATATGAAGGACTTAGGACTATTGCACTACTTCCTTGGATTAGAAGTCTGGCAGAAATCAGATGGTATTGTTTTGAACCAAGGAAAGTATACTATTGACATCCTGAAGAGATTTGGAATGATGAATTGTAGACCTATGTCCTCACCTATGGAAACCAATTTACACATATTGAAGGAAGTGGCAACAGATTCTAAATTTGCAAATCCTACCCTATACAGACAAATGATTGGATCTTTGATGTACTTGGTCAACACTAGACCGAATATTTGTTATGCAGTAAATGCTTTAAGCCAGTTTATGTGTGAACCAAAGGAGACACATCTTGTTGCTGTAAAGCATATAATGAGGTACCTTCAAGGTACTCTTGGTTATGGCCTCAAATATGGAAATGTTGACTTAAACCTTCATGGATACTCTGATTCAGACTGGGCTGGAAGTGTGACCGATCGGAGAAGCACATCAGGATGTTGCTTCAGTTTAGGATTGGCTATGATATCATGGATAAGCAAGAAACAGTCTTCAGTGGCACAAAGCTCAACCGAACCCGAATACATTGCAGCTTCCATGGCAGCAAGAGAAGCAGTATGGCTCAGAAAACTGCTTGTGGGGTTATTTGGTGAGCCCTTGAAACCTACTATTATCCACTGTGACAATTAGAGTTGTATTAAGCTTTCTGTGAATCCAGTATTCCATGATAGATCAAAACATATCGAGATTCCTTATCACTATGTAAGAGACATGGTAAAAAGGAATGTGATCCGGTTGGAGTATATTAGTACAGGTGATCAAACAACAAACATACTTACCAAACCTCTCTCCAGAGTGAAAGTTGAACATTTCAGGAAGAATCTTGGTATGATTGAAATGTAAATTTTCAATTTTAATTTGTACTAATGTATTAAAGATGTTTGATGTGTAAACTTCTATTGTCATATGTGTGACACTATGACTTAATGGGCCCCCTGTGTACATTACTGAAAGGTGACGATCTTTCAGATAATGAACACTTGTATTTAATATTGTAAGGTGACGACTTTATGATGTTTAGTAGATCATTTGGTTCATATCACGAGACTTGATATCATTCATGCATTTGCCATGATTTGTTATGGTAGACATTATGAGACTTAATGTCAGTGCACATACCATAACTTGGATATATGAGAAGAATGTTATGTTCTTGAGCATATTATAACCTTTAGTATCACAAGTTAGGTGATATATCTTATCACGAGTTATGTGATAACTTTTATAACGGGTTAGGTGATATCTATACTCACAAAGCTTATTGTGATGTGTTCTTGTTTATACTCTTTATCTTCCCTAGCTAAGAGGGAGTGTTGAAACTAAATAGCTTCGTTCAGATAAAGGATGAATCATGAGAAATATATATATATATTCATATAGATTTAATCTCATTGCTTATCATTTTTCTGTATTAAGCAAATTGCATTATCAATCAACTTTATCAAATAAGAATAAGAGTATTATTGATCTACATGATCGTATTAGAACCTCATTGATTCCCAATCACTATCGATCAAGTGTGCATTCGATATCTTACTTTCGACAATGTATTTGTTAAGCACTTAACTAATAGTTAACAACCTTTGAGAATCGGCGTTATTATACTAAGACTGTGCCGTCAATGAAAGGTCACGTCTTTAGTAGACATGCCTCCACTTTGTGGAGTCATGTTCACTCAAGACATGACTGTTAGACAAGATACATATTGCAATTCGATAAGGCATCAAGAAGTATCAGAATCAATTAATACTCAACCTTGTTCGAAAATCTGCAATTGCACAAAACATTATTAGATTATTTCACTTATATTCTGAAAGTAAAATCATGATAGAAGCATAAGAAAATCTGAGATAAGTTTAATCTGCAATTACAGTAACTTATCCAAAAAGTTCCTGTTATGATTTAAAAAGCCAACAAGCATCAAGGGGGAAATCAAAAGTAAGTTACAAGTTCTAATTTCATAAAGTGCACTTGTAGTTAACTAAAAATTTCCCTACAAAGACTAAAACAAAGGAAAACATAAAACTTGCAACTTAGGAAAATTTCCCACCCGCATTCAGGGAGAAAAAACCCGAAATTGAAGGAAAAACATAGCAAACGGACCTAGAATGCGATGAAATTTGAAACGTTGTTTGCGGATGGATTGAGGATTAGTCCAGTCAAAGGGTAAGGCAAAATTCTGCCTCGAGAAGCATGCCATAGAGTAAAATTTTCATTTTCTGACAAAATTTTTATGTAATGGTCCATCATTTTTGAAAACAAAAATGAGGACAACAAATCCAGAAGGAATCCACAATCAAAACTGTAAAACTCCAACATGCAAGACACCAAAATTGCCAAAACATCCCCCTAGAAAATAGGAAACCTTAATTCTGTTTTGATTGACCAATGGGTCTCGTGATTGGCCAACAGTCCCCAAAACAAACTAGAGCTGAAAATGGGACATTACAGTTCGCCCTTCCCAAAATTGCTTGTCCTCAAACAATGCCACCACAACTCCAGAAAATTTTAAATTGATCCACACCAAAGCAAGTATGATCCCAGGGTCCCATGTCCATCTTAGGAAGAACCCACCATGCTGATGCTGCGCCACTCTGATCACATCAATGAAAACATCACGCCAAAACTGCACTAACCTCCCTTGTAACTCCAAAATGTTACCATCCATGATACTCAAACTGAAAAATCCTAAAGTACTGAAATCAATATCATGCAGCATCTTATGCCCATAAAGCTCTGAGTAATCAATATCAACAATGCCACTGTCTATCACAAGCCTGGGCAATAGGAAATAAAGTCTACTCAACTCACAATCAAACTCCACAACATATCTCCCCAAGGTGTCAAGCAGAGCCATGACTGTAAATGTGACTTCTCCAAATCTCCTTGCAAAGAGGAAAACAATCCTTTGCAAGAGCTCAATAAACTCATCCCCATAACTCCACATGAATCTACTAGGCCTCAATTGAATTATTCTGATACAACCATGGAGACTTCTGAAAACTCTCATAGTTTCCACTCCAAGCACCTCAGAATGATGAACCATAGAAAACGAAGGTTCCCTGTCCCAATCATAAGTAGAAGAGAGGGCACAAGGATAACTACTAGTTAGAGCTTGAACAGTTCCCATGCACGGATACTGATTGCCCCATCTTGCCATACCTCTCATCTGAGACCATAAACCCGTCTTGCCAGGAGACTGTGAAGTCTGAAAAAAAGTACACCAGCAACCCACCAAGTCTGAAATGATTGACTTGAGATCCGATCTTAGGAAAATCAACGTCCAAGAAGATGAACAGCTGCTGCAACACAGGAAATCGTCATCCAAAACAACACATCTGCTTACGTCCAAGGCTAGAAATATCCTCTCTAGTGACTCCAACTCCACATAGAACCATCCTTTGCTTAGAATATCTTCCCAATCCACTAGTTGATGAGCAAAAAGAATCATCAAATGGCTGGTAAAGAAGGGAACATCATCATCAAGACTGAAAATTTGTTCCTTATCCCTCCAAAGATCCTTCTTTCCACATGTAATAAGCTCCATCAGACCATGTTGACGATCTCGAGCGTGGATACCCAACTGAAAGTGATTTTCATCACACTGAAAAGAAAACTCAACACATCCCCAAGTGCTAGCAAGGATCAAGTGCATACTTACGAAATTGATGTCTCCTCTAGTGAACCCTTGAAGCGTAACCATGAAAGCTTCAACCACATTGGAGTATGGAACAAATGTTGTCCTCAAATCCAACTCCCAAAATGGACTAGCATGAGCCTTATTATTATTCAACCCAAGGAACCGGTTATCAAGCATGCAATCATCACATTCTGGTCCTTCTTTCTCCCCTACTTCATGATTAACAAGTCTGAAATTTTCACTCCTTGCTGCTGCAATGAAACCTTGGACGGCTACTAAACTGTGTTTAGACAACACCTTGATGCTAAAGATGTTGAAATCAGCCCGATTCAACACTTCCCAAGTGGAGTCTTCATCCTAAAGCCCACTTATGCATTCAGTATCAAGCAGCCTCGGAAGATTGCTATTCACAAAACGTGGCACATCCTCATGGTTTGACATCACATCATCAATACACTGGAAACCATACTCAGTCTCATGTTCGGTCACTTCACCCCGTCTTATCATCCATCACGAAGAGAGGGTTTTCATAACTTTCCTCAATACCCAATTCAAAGAGAGGGTTATCAAGACTTTGGAAGCCATCCCTTTCCTCTTGCTCACTTCCATCTTGCTGATCCCAATCTGCACATGCAACTTTTGTTTTTCTTGTGAAGTTCTCAAGATCAAACTCTTCTCAAAGATTATCAAGCTCACCAATTACTTGCTCGATTTCTTCAGCCCTTTGTGCTTTCTCTTACTCCCTCAAAAGTTTGAAATCAACAAATTGATCTTCTACCTCCATTAGAGCCAATTGATTATATTCTAACATGCTCTTTGTTGACTCAAGCTCAAGAGTAAGCTCTTCAACTTTCCTCTCTTTTCCTTGGAAAGCACTAAGGATCTTCTTTGTAGATTCAATGGCATAATATCGATTCATAATCAGTTGTATGCACTTTGATTTCAATGTCTCTAAAGAGTCTTTGATTAGTTGCAGATTAGGGAGAGCAACCTCATCCTTAACTCCTTTCCGTCTCTCTTCAATTTGAGCCTTCCAATAGAGTTATTCTATCAAACTATGTGTATGGTCAAATTCAGATAGAACTCGTACCTCATTCTCAAAGGACCTCATGAATTTATCCTTCCACTCGTGAACATGCAAAGGTGGTGTACTATTGATTGGCTGTAACTAAAAATCAGAACTTTGTTTCTTGTCTTCGTTGCCCTCAAAGTTGCTCCAAGACTCCTTTTCTTCACCACCCACTAGCTGCAATTGTTCAATATGATAAAGAGGATCAGATTCTACTAAATCTTCAAGCTTTTGCTTACCACCAACTTCATGAATAGGTAAATCAGATTTGTATTTTAGGACCTCTTTAAACTTTCCATCATCAAGAAATATATGGTCCTCTAGCTCTACATCCTCCTCAATGTCCTCTCGATCAAAGGATGTGGTAGCCCCCAACTTGATCAATGAGTCATTGTTGATCGCTGTTCTGAAAGTTTCTGTAGAAACATATTCTTCTTTAGTGGTTGCAACCATCTCAAAGGGGTCATTATGGACTTTTGCCAAGTAAACTCTTTTTCCAAAGACACTTTCTCCTCTAATGGCCTCTTCATAGCTTACAACACGATCTGTTTGTTGAGCCTCATCATGATCGAAGGGAAATTCATCCCACATGGTTTCCTCGTTGTCCTTAGTTGCCTTCACACCTGGATCCCAAATGCTAAAAGGCTGATTACTTTGTTCAGTTAAAAAGTGCTCACCATAGCTCCAAGCACTGCTATGATGAATACCAAAATCAGAATCTTTGTCATACCTTCCAGCAGTGATTCCATGGCTGCCCCAAGTCTCATGTACCTCCTCTTCAAAGCTTGTCTCATCATCATATTTAGCTAATTGGTGAACATCATCATATTCAACAAATCCCAAGTTGTTTTTTGACTCCTTACCAAGATGAGGTGAAGGTGATGAAGCAATGCCAGACTCAATTAGAGGGGAACCAAAAGAATTCATACCTCCTTGTGGCTGATCTATCATAGCTGGTTCTATAATCTCAATGATGGTACCTTCTTTAATCTTCATCTTCTCTTCCTCTGCAAGCACATGAGTGCATTCAACACCGTCACTAGCTCCATAAGAAACATTAAGGAACTCATCATGCACAACCTCAACTATTGATTTTTCTTCTTCTTCAATGGCAACCTCATCAATGGTAGGTGCATGCATGACATGGGAATCATCATCAACATTTTCAAGCTCATCACTTGAAGTTCTTCTTTCCTCTTCTTGAGCAAATAGAGTAAGAGCTATCATATGGTATTTTTTCTTTGCAAACTTAGTCTTGTAGCATAATTTCGGATGGTGGTTCATGAAACTATTGAAAGGTAATTCTTCCTTAATAACTTGAGGAAGTGTATCATATTCCTCAAACATACCAAGAATTTCTTCTCTAATTTTCTGCTCATATGGAACCATTATTAAATTCTGAATTTCTGCTGAATGCACAGGATCAAGAATATCTGATTTCTCTATCTCTTATGAAGAAATTTACCAATGGAATTCACAGGTTGGCAGGAAAACCAGCTCTGATACCACTAAAATGTCCACCTTAATTTTTTTTCAGATTTTTGACACAACAAAGTTCACTCGTTAAGGTTACGATAATCAAAAAACTTGCATTGAAAGGAAATTCTGAAAATAAAGCAATCACTCAACCACTTGTTTAGCGGGAGGACTAAATTAAGCAAATGACAATCACTCAACCACTTTTTAGCGGGAGGACTAGAAATAACAAAACTATCACTCAACCACTTATTCAACGGGAGGACAAGACTACAATATGAAATAGAGATAGATGACGAAGCCAGCTTCTTCCACTTATGCAGTGGGCCATACAAAAAAGTATAATGCATTATGAAATGGACTGTTTCAGTACTACTGAATATAGCCTTACAATGAGCAACTCTACAAGATACTGTCAGTACATTAAAGCCCAATCTCTAATAGATATAAGAGGGTACTCCAAGAAGCTACAAACAAGAAAATTGGAAAATAGAAGCAAAAAATGAACACTTTACTAAATCTGAAATAACTCACTAGCATCACCAAAATCAGACCAGCAGCACTGTGAAGTCCATAACTCCGTCATAACACCTTCGAATCGCTCCAAATTAGTGGCAAATGAGAGCTAGTAAGGGGAAATCCAAGTTCCAACCAGCAAACTAAGCCAAACCACCTTAAAAATTTAATGCATGCATCCCAATGTTACTTTGGCATGGTACGACTTGCCTGGAGAGGGGTGATCTGCCTTTAAAAATCCAGCTCTTCACTTTAATTCATGAAACTTAACAAGAAGGAATGCCTAGCAAAGAAGAATCCAACGAGCCAATACCTAGAACGAACAGACAATAAGGCAGGGAGATATGAGTGAAAAACTGCTTCAGCCAAGAACAATCCAACAACATACAAAAACAAACCAACACTTAGAAAACTGAAAATGTGATAACAAAATCCATCTAAATGTAGCTCAATCTATTACTGTGAATGAGAAATAGGCTCTTTGATCAGCTATGTGCTATCTTTCAAGCATGAAACTGGCACAAGTTAGGAAGCTCTCAACTTCAAAGCACAAGTCTGGCACAAATTCGGCAGCACTTTGTTACAAAATATTCATGGATACCAAAACAAGAGCCCAACACACTTATTTATAACCTTGGTGTCTCGAAATTCAAATTCACATTCCCTCCAAATGGACGCCAAACCCAAATGCAAACTAATTTCACCTTAATTTGAATTTTGCATTTCATTTCCCCTCCTTTTCCAAGTCGACCTTCACGTAGAAGCAAATATATTTAATAAAAATGACAATAAAATCATAATGTGGCGTCCAAGGTAGATAAGTGAAATATATTATAAAATTAACTTATTTCTCCATAAGGCGTCCATCTTGCCTTTATAATATTTCACTTTATAAAATATTTTTCCTCAACAATAGATTGCCCAAACCTTATGACATAAAATAATACTTTATTACCTCAAGTCATCCCCTTAAGTCATAGCCAGAAATACATAAGTCATATGCCTAGGCCAAGGACATTAAAATATATTAAAAATACTTTTTCCATACGCTGAACAATTGTCGTAGTGAACCGAAGGCCAAAAGTACTGAAAACTGCACTACTAGAAATAGCCTCTGAACTAGACCATTGAAACCTGCCAAAAGTAGCACTGCCAAAAATAACACTTACTAAAAATAGCATATTGCTAAAAATAGTAAGTGTGTCCAAATGCATTTTAAGCACATTTTGAGCAACCGCCGCAAGTTACTAAAAATAGTAAGTCCGGAAAAGTCTTTGGATCCAGTTGCATGTCATAGCATTGCGAAGCTCTCTGAAAACCAAGAAAAACCCAGAAAAATGAGTTGTCCTCGCCCTACTTACTAAAAATAGTAAGTATATCGAACTCCATTGATTGTTACGCATATACCATCATTGCGAAGCTTTCTGAAAACCCATAAGGAATCCAAAATCAAAACTGTAAAACTTCAACATGCAAGCCACCAAAATTGCTAGAACATCTTCCTAGAAAATAGGAAACCCTAATTCTATGTTTGATTGACGAACGTGTCTCCGAATTGGCCAACTGTCCCCAAAACAAACTAGAGCGAAAAAGGGGACATTACATGTGATGACAATATAGTCAAGGAACAACCTATTGAGACTAGTTTGGGTGATGATTTGCTGTTTGAAATATCTATGTTTGCATTAGTAGGTACCTCCTCACCTCAAACTATGAGGGTATTGGCTTATTTCAAAGGACATATCTTTACAATTCTCATTGACTTTGGCAACACCCATAATGTCATCGATCCTTGAGTGGCAAAATAAGCAAATTGTTTAACATGGTTTGCATTCTTGAACTCACTTGGAATCAATAGGCCAAATTTTTTTGACTTGGAAAAAACTTGGCATGCACGAGTTTCTCCTATTGAAGAAACATGCATGCTTATACTGAGAGGGGGGATGAATTAGTATAAGTCTATCTTTAACTAATTACAGTTTAATAACCACAATGAAGTACAAAAATCCAGACATAAGAGACATAGATTTTACGTGGAACCCTTATGGGAGAAAACCACGGCAAAATATTGTTTGTATAAAACCTTCTTACAAATTTTGTAGTCACACAACAATTCCCTTTTGATGATTCGTAGGCATAACCCACGGGGACACCAATCCCCACCATTGAGCACCAACCCAGCAAGAGACACCAATCTCGTTTAATGAGAGGCACCAACTATTACGCAAGTAATTGGTAAAAAAATTGATTGATATTTATAAATGATCAATTGATCATTAAAAAATGTACAAAAGATCGATGTTTCTAAATAAGAAACACTCGATATTAGAAAGAATCTAAAAAGACAATATTTAGATTATTTTACATATTTGACCATTAAACAATAATGAAGAATATTATTCTAATACCCTCCCTTAATGGTCAATTTGTCAACAACACCAAGCTGCCCCTTGAATTTAGCAAACTTATTTGGACCAAGCGACTTGGTGAGAATATCTGTTGGCTGCTCCGCTGTTGGAACATACAACAATTGAATTGAACTGTCTTCAACAAGCTTTCTGATGAAATGACAGTGAGTTTCCATGTGCTTGGTTCTTTCATGGAAGACGAGATTCTTGGCAAGTTTGAGCACTCCCTGATTATCACAGATTAAGGGAGTCAGACCTGCTTGAGATTTCTACATATCCGCAAGCATCCGGTGAAGCCAAACTACCTCACATGCTGCCTTAACTGCTCCTCGATACTCTGCTTTTGTCGAGGAGAGAACCACTGCCTACTGCTTTTTACTAGTCCATGTGATTGTACCGGATCCCAAACTGAACATATATCAAGAGGTTGACTTCTTGTCATCAATCGAACCTGCCCAATCTGAATCTGTGTAACCATTGAGTCTAGGATCATGACTCCTGGTGTAAAGAAGTCCATAATCAGAGGTGCCCTTCACATAACGCAGCACACGCTTCGCTGCTACCCAATGATCAGCCTTGGGGGCTGTCATGAAGTGTGAAATGTAGCTCACTGCAAAACTGAGACCAAGTCTAGTAGCAGTAAGATAGATGAGACTGTCCACTAGTTGCCTGAATTGTGTTTCATCTACAGAAGGTGAATCAGACTTGGTTGACAACTTCAGTCCTGTCTCCATAGGTGTGGAAGTAGGTTTACAATCCTGCATTTGAAACCTGTCAAGCAAGTTTCGGGCATACTGCCAGTAATGATCAAGTCATCCACATAGACAACAAGAAAGAGAATATCATCACCAGAGTGTTTGATATACAGATTACTGTCAGAAGGAGAACGCAGAAAACCATGAGCAACCAAGTACTGATTAATCTTAATGTACCATGCTCGAGGAGCCTGTTTGAGTCCATAGAGTGCTTTCTGGAGTCTACATACTTTTTGTTCTTTGCCGAGAACCTTGAAACCAGGAGGTTGCGTCATGTAGACTTCTTCCTGCTATTCCCCATTGAGGAAGGCACTCTTAATATCCATCTGATGAACTTTCCATCCAAACTGAGCTGCAATAGCGAGAAGAAGACGAATTGCACTCATCTTGGCAGTAGGAGCAAAGATCTCCTCATAGTCAATGCCCTCTCGTTGTGTGAATCCTCGAGCAACTAATTTGGCCTTATATTTATCCAAAGTACCATTTGCATGATACTTGACCTTATAGACCCATTTGCAGCTAATGGGTTTCTTCCCTGGAGGAAGATCAGAGAGAACCCGGGTGTTATTCTTCAGAAGGCTCTGGTATTCTGCGTCCATTGCCTGTTCCCACTCTGGAATCCCTTTTGCCTCTGCAAATGTCTGAGGCTCATAAATACTATGAATGTTGGCCATGAGAGCAAAGTTAACTGTATTGTGCCGCTTGCCCTTATTTCTGGAAGATCTACCCTCAATGAGCTCATCAGGACGAAGATCATTGATTGTCTTAGCCCACCACTTAGGCCGGAGAGTAGATGTGCCAACATCAAATGGAGGAGGAATAACTGGAACTGGAGGTGGAAGAGGATCTGGAACAGGTGGAAGATTAGCATCATCCGGAGGAAATTCAGGTAGTGCATCATCAAATATAGAATCTGCATCATCCGTCTCATTAGGTGAACCGAATGGAAGACGGACACCTAAATCAGAAGCCTTCAAAGGCTGATCCTCAGAATTTTGCTCAGACGAGGAAAGCTGAAATGGTCCTCGATCTTCATCAAAGACAACATCCGACTGAAGATGAGACGATCAATGTCTACATCAATCAGCTGGTAGGCCTTATGGTTGTCACTATATCCTGTAAACATAACCTTCCGACTCTTGGAATCCAACTTAGAGCGCTTGGCATTTGGAATCCAAACATATGCAAGAGAGCCAAAAACTTTCAAATGACTGATTCTGGGTTTGCGACCAATCCAGGCTTCCTTAGGAGTCTTCCCCTTAACAACATGAGTGGGAGACCTATTAAGGAGATAGACTACAGTAAGCACTGCTTCTGCCCAATACTTCTTAGGAACATTTCTGTGTTCCAACATAGACCTAGCCATTTCTGTAATAGTGCGGTTGCGACGTTCTACCATGTCGTTTTGTTGAGGAGTGTAGGGTGTGGTTAACTGACGTTTTATGCCATGTGTATCACATAAAGTGGAGAAAGCAGTAGAACAAAACTCTCCCCCATTATCAGACCTAAGAGTAATAATAGAACAACCAGACTCTTTTTCTACCAAGGCCTTAAATTTTTGAAGTACAAGAAACACATCTGATTTCTGTCTAAGAAAGTATACCCACATCTTATGACTGTAATCATCAACAAAAAGTAAGAAATACCTGCACCCAGTAACAGAAGGAGTATTCATTGGACCACATACATCAACGTGGACCAACTGTAGTACCTTAGATGCTCACCATGAGTCACCATCCTTGAACGGTGTCCTGTGCTGCTTCCTAGCCTGACAAGCTTCACAAACTCGCTGATTCTTAGTTTGAATTTTGGGTAGGCCATGTGCTAAATCTTTCCGAACAAGCTAAGAAAGATAATGAATATTTAGGTGACCATATCGCTGATGCCATAGACGGGTGATAGAGGAGGATTTTGCTGCGAAGGCATGCTCAAGAGAATCACCTGTATCCACAAGTCTATAAAGACCATGATCCTCAATACCAACAACAATAGTAGTGCGTGTCGCACGATCAACAATGGAACACTTATGTGCACTGAAGATGACATCAAGTTGAGGAGAATGCCGCATAATTTGACTCACAGAGAGAAGGTTCAGTTCCATGCCAAGAACATAGTATACATTGAGGAATATGAGATTCCTCCCACCAGATTGTATCTGAACGTTGCCCTTGCCGACAATTGTATACTCCTCACCTCCAAAAATAACTGAATCAGTGTAGGGAGTGAATTCTGTAAACCAATCACGCCTGTGAGTGAAATGCCAAGAAGTTCCAGAATCAATATACCAAGCTAAAGATTTCACGTGGTTTGCAAGTCTTTTAGCCATGAAGGCGTAAAAGGCAGACTCTTTCTGCTCTGTGTGCTCAATGACATTGGCTTTAGGTTGAGACCCTCCTTGCTTCCGTTGTTCGGAAGCTATGCGATGGCGACAATCCTTAATCAGATGGCCATATTTGTGACAATAATTGCATTGAACCTTCTTCTTCTTCGAACCTTCCTGTGACTGACTAGAGCCCTTTTGTTGAGATGACTGCGATGACTGAGCTTTGCCTTTATCCTTATGAAAGGATTTGGCTGTAGAGGCTTGCTCTGAGGAGGATGAAGTGGCACCGCTACCAAACTGTTGTTTCCAATGATCCTGCTGTAGAAGTTTGGTGCACAACTTTGGAAATTTCAAATCAACATTCGTAGATGTAATGTTGAGAGTCTCGATAAAGTGCTTATAGGATTTTGGTAGACTCTTCAAGGTTATGACTACCATATCCTCTTCCTCCATTTTCCGACCAATGGCTTCGAGCTGATCTCGAATGTCCTTAATCTTCGTGAGATGCTCTTGTAAGGACATGTGTTGATCCATCATGATGGAGAACAACTGGTTCTTTAGAAAGAACGCTCAACTTTTGTTGGATGTCTCATGCAACTCCGTCAGATGCTTTCAAATTTTTGAGGCTGACTTGCCAGAAGGAATCTGAGGTAACTGGTCATTTGTGACAGAGAGCTTGAGAAGCATAACAACTTCCCTATTGTGGTCATCAAATTTGTCCTGATCTGCTCCTGCTGCGGAAGGACGAGATTCTTTTCCCAAAACCAAATCATCTAGGCGACGATATTCGAAAATAGTTAGCATGCGCTGCTTCCAGGTGTTATAATTTTTGCTTTTGAATTGCTGACTGCCTTTTAACATTAAGTTGGTCAACAACGCCATCTTGCACGTTTCCCAATGCATGAGAAATGAGAAAATTTGAAAAGACGTGAATCTGAAACAGAGGCAGAATCAGGTATAGACTTTGAAAAAGATGAAGTACGATTGGCACAAATTTCGAGAAAAATTCGGCTGACCCAGAAAAACTGACAGGTACCCAAAAAATCTTACGAAAAACCCAAAACGAATCTGCAATTAGTATTTTTTTGACTGAGGATGCCTATGCAAATACTTGACCGAAGTCTGAGAAACCCTAGGCGGCAGACTGAACCTACAAAACAGGGTCCGAAAAAGATTTTTGAAAAACCTTTGTAATGTCCCCACTTTGAAATACGATTTAATAACAAATAATAATGATAAAATTTATATATATATATATATATTATATAATATAATTAATAAATAAATAATAATGAAATACCATATTCATTAAGAAGGAGAAATAATAAATAAAAAATATAAGTAATGTGACCAAACAATCATCCTACTTATCCACCAATTATTATTGATGCTTCCCAAGAATAATATAAATTGCCAAGGAAATTCATACCATTGGAAAAATGAAATCATACACTTGTCACAATGAAGAAAAATGACATAGCAGGAAGACAAGGTCGATATGGAACGATATTGAGGGATTAGCGAAGAATAATAATTATGGTATACTTTATATTAACAACAACGACAGTCCATATGAAAAATCGGTAGCCCAGCGATGGGAAATTAATAATTGAGAAGACCGATCATAACATGGGAACTGTATGCCCAACGATGGTCACCAATGTCGTAGTTTATAATGATATCGGCTAAGGCAAGGGTGCATGTCGACTAATATGATGTCAAGTAGTGATCAACATTCCTTAACCAGTGTCGTCAAGTATAAAAGACTAATCGATTCTATACAATGATTCTAATATGGACTTGATCGGTGATTACGTGAAAGTTACCACTAATCGATTAAAGGCTAAGGATCAGATATCGACTATAAGGATAGAGATTAGGGAAGTCTAAACTGATAATAATATTTGTCATAATATGGTGCGGAGGCAATGATAAATAGACGCGTCCTTTGGAATACAACTCCTTAATCATGGCCTCTTAAAGAGATATTAATAGAGGATCGTAAGTCTCTTGAAAGGGGAGGAGATTATTATGATGGACAAATCCATATTCACAGACAGGCAGTAAACATCCTTGATCTGGGTGGTATGCATGAGAATGTGTTCAATATGAATGCTCAAAATTTGAGACCCGATAATGTTTTATGCAGAATTTAAATACTAACATAAACCGCAATATTCATAATAGTGGCAGACCAGATATGACATGTGTCAGATCTGTCTGCCATTACTAACCACTAAATATATTAATAACTATTATTTTCAAGCAGGGGGAGTACTAATAGTTTATAGAATTGGTAATTAGTAAATATATAAATTAGAGGTAACATTATTGAATTCATTTAGTTATTTATGTATATATGTATATATACTCAAATCAGAATAAGGAATAATAAAAGGTTTATAAATATGGATATTGATATAATAATAGATATTAATATAATAATTATAATTAATATAATATATTTTAGAAACTGTTCTATAGTAATACATAATAATTCATATAACTAGCAATTAATTAATAAGTAAATAATTTATAAATGAATTAGAATAAGACTAAATATCTAGTACGGTAAATTAGCAAGTACTTGATAGACTAAAGACAGATAGAATATCACAGATTTGTTTCATGTTAAGATAGAGTTGACTCTTAATCAAGCTATTTTAAGTCATGAGTACTTTGAAATAGATTAATTGTGGTTAAATGTGATAACCCTCTACTGTATCACTTGATGTAAATCTTATAAAATACTCCAATAATGATAATAGCATATATTACTGGGTCCAGTAGAAATATATAGAATGAAGAGATCAATTATTAAAATAATGTTAAATAATGTTAATATATTAAAAGAGGAAATAAATGATTAAATAATGTTAATATATTAAATAAGGTTAATATAAGAATTAAATGATTAAATAATGTTAATACATATTTAATATATTAAATGATGAAGAAATGAGTTACTAAAATGCTATATGAATAACAATAATTTGGTTACGTGATGGAGGCTATTGGGAGGAAATTCCCCTAGCCTAATTCAGGGATTATGATAATCCCCGGTAGGCAGTATATACTAAGTATTCATATGCATATATGTTAAAGGCTTGGGTGTCAAAAGCTCACCCAAGAAGAGATGGATCTGGCCGGTCCTCTCTGGTAGACTTGGATGATAAGATGTATCATCCAAGGCAAGAAATTGATCATATATGACGATCTTCCTTGGTAGGCTTGGATGTAAGATGTTACATCCAAGACAGGAATCGAATTATCCATCGATTTCCTGGTAAGGCTTGGAACCACGATGGGTTCCAAGAAGGCGGGCATTACAACCGCCTAAGGACATGTTCCAATATTGCATTCGTATCCTTTTTCTTAAATAAGAATTGAGATTAGTTTTAATTAAGTAATTGAAGTTTAATTGCAAATTAGATTAGTTATATATATATATTTGTTGCATTCTAGCAGTCTGTTTTGCAAGACAGTGATCTCTAACTAGTAGGGACATTACACCGCAGAAGAAATCTCGAAATTCTTTGCAGAAGAAGCCACCCAAGTTGCAGAGAATCGTGACCACAGAGGGCGGAAGAAAAACAGAAAAAAAAAAGCGTAGCGTAGGAAATAATCTGCCATAGATCGCGCACGATTTTAGACGTGAAAAATAGTGAAATGAAAATCGCGAGGCAAAAAATAAAAATGCGCGGATTTCCACGAACTCGCCGCCGAAAAACGGAATCCACAAGCCGAAAACAAAGACGAAACCCGCAAAAAGTCACACGGATACAGACGAAATCACGCCACAGAGCCGAAAGTCGCAGAAAATCGCGATTTTGCACAGAGGTAGTCACGATTTTTATAGACCACAAGCCAAAAGAGGCACGAATGTCGCGTGGGAAGGGATGGTGTCACGAACAGACCCTTGAGCCATGACAACACACACAGGCACATAAAAATTAACGAAAAACCCTAGGCGGGTTTTTAGAAAACTGAAAATTGATTAAATTTTTTTTTGAAAAAATCCTTTCGAAAAACTTTTAATGCATAAGCTCTGATACCATATTACGCAAGTAATTGGTAAAAAAATTGATTGATATTTGCAAATGATCAACTGATCATTAAATAATGTACAAAAGATTGATGTTTCTAAATAAGAAACACTCGATATTAGAAATAATCTAAAAAGACAATATTTACATTATTTTACATATTTGACCATTAAACAATAATGAAGAATATTATTCTAAAACCAATCTCCAAATGAGTACAAAGTTGATTATTTGAAACTCCTTGGATTAGCACTAAATTTCCTTTACAAATCTGCTCATGACTTCATTAAAAATCTGCCTTAATAACTGCTCAAAAATTTGCAATATTTTTGCTCATAAATCTGCAATATAATCTTCCGTATTTCTGCTCATATAATTGCCATGATCTTGCCTTCAGATCTGCTACAAACTTGATTTAGATATGCTGCAAAAATCTGATTTTTACTCCTTTAGATCTGCTCTAAAATCAGGAATGGTATTTGTTAATTTCTTGCTTTCAAAACTCTTCGCAAACTCCTCTTATTTATTCTCAAAAGGCGGCAGACCTGATTGAAAGGACATATCTTTTGCTGGGGGTGGCAACTTTCTATTTATATGTACCTTTTCATATAAAACTTGGGTGCTCCATTAGCGAGGTCGGCCCTAGCAAAATATTAATTTATTTTTATATTAAATGCTACAAAAATGGGTGCCACATTTGGGGGAAGTCAGCCCATAGTATAAAATTATTTTATTTATTTTATACTTATGAATATGGGCACCATGATGAAGGGGGGTCAGCCCAAAGCAAGAAATAATTTCAAGACAAGGCACCAAAAACTGTTGGCCCAAAATATTATTTAATTATTTAATTTATTTTCTTTCATGCAAGGATGCAAACCAACATCATAAAACTCCTTCCTCAATGATCTTAATGAAGCCATTTAACCTTTGACTCCTGTTGTCATTGATGGCAACTTTGCAAAGAAATAATCTTGGAATGCAACAAAGACTTCAACTGAAAATATGAAATTTTTTTCTATCATCTTATGGAAACTAGATCCACATATACACTATCTTTGTTTGTCCATTTGGCGTGTTTCCGTAAGGTGATAGAAAATATTTTAATATTTTCACCTAAGTGTTTCACAGTGACTTTAAGTGCCCAAAATGTTTTATAAGTAAAAGAAATCATTTTTTGGAGTTATAAGGTTTATTAATTTAATACAGTGACTTTTTTAAAAAAGTTTCTAGAAAGTTTCCAAAAAAGCCTATAAATAAGAGTTTTGAGAGTTAATTTGGTATGTTGAAAATTATTATTTCTTTGTCTGAAAACCTTTGTGGTTCTGGAGATTGGACTTGGTTCATATCAGCCTTTTTGAGGATGGAAAACCCTCTTGGAGAAGATTACCTTTTGTAATATCTCGGATAATTTTTTTTGTTTTTAAGTGCAATAAGAATTACCAACAAACACATAACCCATTAAGGTTAGAAAATATAATCTCAAAGCTTGCTGAAATTGCAACCCTTCCACTTTTTGATCACCAAGTGCCCAATGTGGAAAGGTGAGAGCATACGGTGATAAGGGGTTCATTAGCTCACTAATCTGCTGGAAATGATAAAGCAAATACAATACTGGGCGGCAAGCCAGCCCTTTCCGCTTATCCAGCAGGAAAGCAAGGAACTTGGCGGTGAACCAGCCAAGAGAACAATACTGCAGACACAAATCACTCTACTGCAATATTTCAGCGGGATGACTGAATTATAAATTACTCAACTCAACCGCTTATGCAGCGGGAGGACCATTACAACCAACATCACTCGACCGCTATGCAGCGGGAGGACTGAATTACCAATTACCAGATGTAGGCGGCAAGCCAGCCTCTTCCACTTTTCAGCGGGATATGAGATTACAATCCAGAATGGGTTAGTAGTACTACTACTTAACCTTACAATAAAGAGGAAAGTGAGAGTAGAAGAATATTGTTGAACTTAAGAGATAATGATCATGAAACTCATTCAACATCAAAAACAGCAGGCTGGAAATGCATAACCAGCAACCCATAAACTCACTAAATTACTCATATCTCACTCAAATCTTACTCAATTCACCCCAAATCACTCCCAAACAAACACTAGACAAGCAGTAACGAAGACAAACCCAAAGGAAGCTACATAAACACCTCAAAATACTTTGCATGCATCCCATTGCACCCTCTAAAACCCACGCCTAGCTAGATATTTCGATTTGCATTAATAAATTCAAGACTCCGAGAAAAGTGCCACAAACTTACAGGATGTATTGCCAACAACAAGAAGGAAGATTGAACCAGTACCCAAAATGATCAGTCGCTCAGGCAGAGAGGTATGATCAAAAACTTGCTTCAGCCATAGGGAAACCAACAACTCCAAAAATCACTCCAAACTCCAAAAACACTTAAATATGCAATGAAAATATCATAGATTACAGCACACAGTTAGGTACTATATCTCAAGTACGAAATTGGAAACACTAGGGAGCCGCACTCCGAAGCTTCAAAGTTCATACGCCAATCCGGCAACATAATGATGCAAATTTTCAAGATGCCAAAATGAGAGCCCAAGGCTCATATTTATAACTTCACGTCTCCCCAAATGCAAATGCAAATGGCACCCCCTTACCTTTTCCTAGGCAAGTTCAAACTTTGCCTTATGGTGGCATCTTTTTGCAATATTACAACATTAAACAAGAGATGTTTAATCCTCCTAAATTGCCACCAGCAAATTCGCCTTTTTGACTTAGGAAATAACACATGAATATCAATTAATTATTTTTCTCTAAGTCATCCCCAACATTTAATCAGTAACTGCAAATATTTAAATATTAAACCTTTGACAAGGAAATAATATTTAATTAAATTACTTATGACTCCCATATTGATCATTAACAGAAACCAAGATGAAGTGGAGTAAAGAAGACCATAGAACTGCTGCAAGACCAGGTCCCTGTCCACTGCCAAAAATATAAATACTCCATACTGCCACTTACTAAAAATAGGAAATCATGAATTACTGCTCCGAAAAGCATGATCTTCGCACCCAGTGATAGAGTATGGAAAGCTCAGTAGGATAGCATCATCCAAACAACCAACCCCTAACTAAAAATAGTAAGTTCTCGCCTCACCAACATTTGAAACCCTAATTCTTCATTCCACATAGCCTATGGGTCTCAGGAATAGGCCAATGGACCACTGAAAGCACATCATCGAGAAGGGGACATTATAGTCCGCCCTCCCCAAAATTGCTTGTCCTCAAGCAACTGTAAGGCTGGATGCAATAAACTCTCCTCATTTTCCCATGTAGCATCCTCTGCTGGCAATTTTTTCCATTTGATCAAGTATTCCTTGATCACCCTTCTCCTCAAAGATCGTTCCCTGAAATCATGGATAGCTTCAGGAACCAAAACTAGCTCTCCCTCCTCATCAAGTGGGGGTAATTGAGCTGAAGCAACAACATTGTGTCTCAGAGCCTTCTTAAGGCGAGACACATGAAATACATTATGAATCCTGCTGCTTGCCGGTAATTCCAACTCATACGCCACTTCTCCAATCCTCCCGTTGACTCTGAAAGGCCCATAGAATCGTGGCTTCAATTTCTCAACTCCACTCTTCTTGAGAGTAGACTGTTTGTAGGGTTGGAGCCTCAAATAAACCATGTCGCCCACCTCAAAGGTGCGCTCAATTCGTTCCTGATCAGCATACAACTTCTGCTCATTCTGTGCATGTTGGAGATTGTCCCTCAGAATCCTCAGAATATCTTGACTCTATTGCATCATATCCTTCACCTGAGGGGTTCTTCTATCACCAAATAGTAAGTCAGCGAAGCTAGGAGCTTCATAACCATATAGTTCCATGAATGGTGACATCCGGATGGACATGTGATAAGAGGAATTGTAGCAATACTCTCCTAGGTGAAGCCATCTCACCCATGTATTCTGCTGCTTCGAGACATAGTTTCTAAGATATCCTTCCAACCACTTATTCACTATCTCGGTCTGCCCATCAGTTTGTGGTTGATAACTTGTGCTTGGAGTGAGCACAGTACCACATAATCTGAAAATCTCCTGCCAAAAAGCACTTAGGAACTTGCTGTCCCTATCACTGACAATGGTCTTCGGTAACCCATGTAACCTGAACACCTCCCGAAAGAACATTTCAGCAACTTGAGCTACTGTAAAAGAGCCGGTGATGGCAAAAAAGTGAGCAAACTTAGTTAGTCTGTCCACCACCACATAAATACTATCCTTCGCTTGAGCCCGTGGCAACCCAACGATGAAGTCCATGGATATACTTTCCCATTTTTGATCGGGAATGGGCAAGGGTTGTAACAAACCAACTGACAAAGTGTGCTCATCTTTGTTTCTTTGGCATGTGTGACACTCCTTGATGTACTTCAGGACATCATTTTTAAGTCCCTTCCAAGAAAATCTCTCTCGGATCTGCCTGTATGTTTTGAAGTAACTTTGGTGACCAGCAAGGGGAATATCATGGAAAGTCTTCAAAATCTTCTCCTTCAGCTTAGATTCAGCCACAATGAAGATCCTCCCTTTGTATAGAATCAACCCCTCAACCAATTTGTACCTTTCATCATGAAAAGTACCTTCTATAATGCTGGTTGCAAACTGATTTTTGGCATAATCAGCAAGCAACAACTCCCTCCAATCAGCAGTAAGCTCGCACAATGAGCTCAAATGGGGCCTTCTAGACAAGGCATCAGCCATAATATTGTTCTTTCCCTTGACATACTCAATATCGAAGTCGTAAGCCTGTAGCTTACTCACCCACTTCTGCTGCCTTTCATTCAAATCTTTCTGATGCATGAAGTGTTTAAGACTATTATGATCACTCTTAACAATGAACTTACTCCCCACAAGGTACTGTTGTGATCTTTTCACACATCGCCCCATTGCTAACGGGGACCCCCTCTTTGCCAGCTTTCCGTGTTGTTAGGTTAGGGTTTTGGTTGCTTAGTGGGCAATTTTGCGTTTCCCGTGCCCAAGTCTCGGTGTTTTGATCATGCTTAGTGTCGTCTAGGGTTTTTGAAGTTATAGGATCAAGTTGCAAATGTTGATATTTTAATGATCCTAAGTTTTTGTCTAAGTGTAGACCTATTGAACGTTAACGTGTTTTTAAACACGAGCATCAGTGATTTTAAAGTGCCAAGGTATTCACAGACCTTTTGGAGTTGTTTTCTCGCTCGTAAGGTATTATTTAAATTTATTTCACACTTTATTCCAATATTTTAATATTTTCCTAGCGTTTCGCTCATATTTTTGGAAAATTAGCCTAAGTCCGGTTTAATTTAAAGTTTTTAAGTGATTTTGAGTGGTTAAAATGATAAAATCCTAAGAGAAATCCTTATTCAAAGGGTTAAAGGGTCAAATTCCATGCTAGAGGTGCTTTTCCCCTCACATTCTAGACTACCCAACCCATTCCCCCACTCAAAATCCATACTACACATGGGTTTCCCCTGAAATCCATACTGGCTACTATTTTCCCCCACTGTTTATCTATACCCAAGTCGAATTTCCCCTGGAAGTGCTAAAATTTGGCTAAGTGTCAGGATTTATCCAGACTGCCATCGATTTTCCACCAAGAGTGCAGACTGGAGTGCGGACTGAAGTGCGGATAACGTTGAGGATGATTCCATGCCTGGGTCGATTTTCCACCAAGATTTTTGTGACAACTAAGTGCGGATTTTTGTCCGGATTTTCATCCAGACAGAGGTCGATTTTCCCCCGAGAGCATTTGTAAGGATTTTTGTCCGGATTTTCATCCAGACAGAGATCGATTTTCCACTGGGAATATTTTGAAGAGTTTTGAGTCCGGGTTTTTATCCAGACTGAGGTTGAAATTCCACCAGCGAGGATTTTTCCAAGTTAAGTGAGTTTGGAGTATGGATTTTTTAATCCAGACTGTCATCGAATTTCCCCTGGGGGTGATTTTTTGCAAGTAGAGCGTATTTTTGTCTGGATTTTTGTCCAAGCTCATATCGATTTTCACCTAGGAGGTTTTTGTGTGCAATTTTGATGAATTTATGCATGGATTTTTGTCCAAGCTAGGGTCGAATTTCCCTTATGGGGCAAATTTTGATACTTAAATGATTTTTGAAGGGATTTTTCAATCCCAACCCAAGTCGATTTTCCCCTGGAGGCTTATTTTGGATTTAATTTGCAATATTTTAATAAATGAGCCCCATTTTTAATTGCTTTTAAATAATTATTAATGACTATTTAAAATTTAAAAGCAAAATTTAATAACTTGCAATAATCATTTAATATTTGAACCTTCTAGAAGCAAGTTAGGTTTTCACCAAGCAAGTATTCAAGCAAGTGTTTTATCCCACATTGCTTGTGTGGTGAAAGTGAGAGGTGAAAGCAAGTATAAGAGAGGAGCCTTAGCATTATTTTATTATTATTTTTGCTAGGTGTCTCCATGAAAGCGATTTTTTTCTCCAAGTTGGGTGAATTTTAGCAAGGCTTTTTGATGAAGTGTGGGATTGAGGATTTATTTTCTTCCATTTTTTCTAGCTTGCTGATCTATTCCTCTTGGCTACCATTAAAGACCAGTTTCAGATTTTCGATTTTGCTAAGTTTGACGATTTTTTCAAATTTGGCATTTTTGGTGAAAGTTGGCGATTTTAGGTTTGTAGGCTTAGGTGATTTTTTCCTCCATCATTTGCTTACTGTTCAGACCTTTATTGTTGTAGATCAAGGCTGCCATTAATAACATTTTTCAGAATTTGACATTGGCGCCATAGCTGGAAAAATTCAATTTTTGCTAAGGAAGGCAATTTTTTGTGTTTGGGGTATCCAATCCCAACTTGGGCGATTTTCCAGATTGCTGCCATCCTTGCCATTGCAGATCTAAGCTGCCATTGACAATATTTTCAGAATTCCATTTTGGTGCCATAGTTGGGAAAATTTCGATTTTAGTTTGGGAGTGATTTTATGTCACATTTTGGTGATTTCCATGCATGCTTGGTGGCTGCCATCATTTCCAGCCCGCTGATTCGCTTCAGATCTGAGGTTTGCTTCAGATTTTGACCTCCATTAATGGTTGCCATTAATTTTCAGACTTAAGTTTTTATTGCCCAGCCAATTCCAACTTAGGCATTTTGCATTTGGAGGTGTTTTATGGAGTTTTCTGTGCATTTTTTTAGACCATCTTATTGCTATTGCAGGTCTGAAAACTCCATTGTTAGGCAGTTGTCTTTAGAAATTTTCATTTCCAGCCACCTAACTATTTTGGCGATTTTGCTTGGGGCTGTTTCCTTAGTCATTTTTCATCATTTTCAGGGATTTTTAACCACTTTTCAAGATGCTGGTAAGTCTGAAGTATCCAATTTTTCATACTTGTCCTTAGAAATTAATTTTTTACCAGCCATACTTACATTCCTAAATATGATTATTTTCATCATTTAAACTGATTTTTATCAAGTTTATGCACATTTTTGAAGATTACAACATGTTTTAAAAGTCTGATTTTCAGGTTGTCTTCAGAATTGTTGACCTCCATTGTTGACTGCGGAAGGTGTCTTCAGATATTCATTGTGTGAAAACACAACTTTTGACACCTTTCCTTAGTCATCTTTTATTCGGTATACTCCTTTGCATTTTAGCTTGCATATTTTCTAAGCATAAGGAGGTATTAATGAATTTTATGGAAGGTTTCCATGCCTTAGTGTTGTCACACTTTGAATTTAATTGCTAAAATTTACTAAGTGTATGGATTATTTTCCTGACTCCATGCTCTAAATTAGCTAAATATTTAGAAAGTCAGGAATTTTATTAAAAGAACATTATTTATTTTCCTAATTCTAACTTCGAGCTTCGTACAGGTGCGATGTCAAAGTCGGGATATAAGGAAAGGAAAGAACTATTGAAGATACCGAAGACAGGATTTTATCCAGAGCTTAAGATTTCATCTAGATGGAAGGAGATCACTGATACAAACATGCATTTCCTAGACTTCGACCAGATGCAGCATCGGATGTTCGGAGTCAGAGATCAAGTTTTTTCCCTAGCATATGCGAATATTATGAAGAGTGGCATTTTCCATGCCGCTAGATTTCCACAGTCCATACAATGCAGTGAGCTTATCCTGGAATGTGCACAATGTTACGATCCGCTCACAAGAATGATTAAGAGTCCTAAGGGCGTTGTCATCACCTACCTTGCTGAGGATGCTATCGTGGAGGTGTTTGGAACTCCACGCGGAATGGACATGAAGGATGTGACCAAGGAGGACTATGCAGAAAGATACACGAAGAAGATGGGTGTATGCAAGAATTTAGTTAACAAAGAGTGGATGATTGAGCCCAGGTCTCATCATTCCAAGGCTCCCAAGACACTCATGTGCATAGATTTCAAGGAGGAGTATAGTGATTTGATATTCCTACTCAACAGAGTGATGGGGATGTTGCAGGGAGCAATATTAGATGGATGGATGTTCTACTTCATCCAAGATTGTCTTAGACGAACACTAATAAATTGGTCAAAGATTATAAGTGACAACCTGGATTTTTCAGCTGAGGAATATAGAGCGGTCCAAGTCATTTGCCATGACTTCTTACCTGGTGTACCTGCTTGCACGGTTTGTTTCATACAGAGGATTAATATGCAAAGGTGAAGTCGGGAATGGGCAAGGACAATTCAAGAGTCATGAATGCTACCCCCAGCTGAGCATGCATATAATTGAAGACTATAAGAGAGTGAATGATACATTCACTATGTACACCACACAGATGCTGCAAGGCAGAATCCACAGAAGATTGTCCAAGGAGGCAACAGAGCTAATAAAAAAATATGGATCGTGGTACATACAGTTTCCCACTTTCACATACCTCAAGATTCATGGGTTTCAATTTGAACCCTACAGACTTCCCAGGTAACCTACCAACAGAATGATATTGTTGGAAGTGGTGAGACAGCTTCTAGAGTTCGATGTTATCCAGAGAGAGAAGCATAGAACAAGAATGACATTCCCTATTTCAGTTGGGAAGACGTTAGAGGTTTGCCAGTCCGCCATAGCCGCCAGCACTGCGAGTGAGAAGCTTGCATTCTATCGATTTGCTACATATAAGAAAAGAGAAAGATTTGGTCCAGACAAGAAGGTCGGAAGGATCAGAGGAGAGAAGTTCACTCACAAGGTTGACATAGAAGATTATTGGGCTAACCTGATGGACGAGCAAACAGTGAAGAGAAGAATGTGGTCCAGAATGTCAGTGGATTTCATGAGGAAGTGTGGACTTTTCCTCATTCCCAATCAGGTATTAGATGATAGAGATCATACACATCCACAGTATGAGAGTGAAATGAAGAAGGCAATCCTATTGCCTAATTGGTCAGAGTTAGAAGAAATTGACTTGAATATATTGATGAGAGAGGTCTTGAATTTCTCCCGCATATGGGTAGACATACAGATGAATAAGTTAGTTGACATGGGTGTTCCCTTCACTTATGAAAGGATGAAGCCGGAAGAGTCTACTTCCGAGGATGATCAGAGGACTGTCAGTGATGTCAGGATTCATGCAGACGAAGAGAGTCAAGCTCCCAAGAGAAGGAAGAACACGTTAGGAGAAGTCAAGGCCAGAGGGAAGAAGATTGAGGAGGTGAAGAAGAAACAAAAGACTATCATTCCTCCGCTTATCATTCCTTCACCCCCTCCCAGTGTCTCATCAATTGAAGTGATTGAAGTAACAGAACAAAATAAGGAGACTCAGCAGTGTTCCAACACAGTGATACTACCAGAGAATATTCAGGAGTTCCATGCCACAGCGACATCTGCACCTCCTGATGAGAATAATGATAAGCCAGAATCTCCTACTGTCCTTTTTGAAGTTAGCTTGGGAAATGAGGTATATGATTGGACCAAGAATAATACTGATGATGATGATGATGTTATCTTGGCATTGAAAGAGCTTGATCGAGAAGTATGTCTCGATGATGGTATGGAGATGGCCGCTATTCTTGAATGGTTGATGAGAAGTATGGAGAAAAGTAAACAAATAATAGAGGTACAGCCTATTGATGATATTGATGACTACCTAGCTAGGAGTGCTAAGGGGAAGGAGCCCAAGAGAGCGGAGATTTTGTCGCACATAGTTAGAGATGAGATAGGAATGCGGATTGCGCAGATTGCTGTTCCTATTGCAGGTGTGACAACGGACATTGCTACTCCTATGGATTTCCAGATCACTTCAGTCGCCCTTGGTTGTACATCCAGAAAACAGGAATTCCAGGAGATTGGTGAAAACCTCCAGGCAATAGATGCGAGGTTAGGCAGAGAGGTTGCGGAGAAAGAAAGGTATAGAGAAGAGAATATCAGACTTAGAGAGTATATTGCAGGGACAAGGCGTGAAAATCCCACCCTTATTTCCCCTATTGCAGTTGACCATGGAATACATTCACACTGTGAGGTAGCGAGAGGTACACACTTGGAGGTGGAGAAGTGGATTGATAGCACAAGAAAGCAGGCAAATGATTTCCTTACTTAGTTTGTCCATGCATATGATAGGACAACAGGGCTTGTATTCACAATCCAGTATTTGGAGGGAGTTTGGGAAGAATTTCGGCCTATCCAAGAGATGACTATCCCACGCCTCCAGGCTTTGAAGAAGATTCCTGATTCCACCTTGGTCAGCGAGAACATTGTGCACAGTGGAGACAGATACGATTTCCATGGCTGGTATTGCTCACTAGCCGTGAAGAAATCAACTAATGAGAACGCCCAGTCGAGTTGTATGGTGATGGAAGGATTAATTCAGGACATTCAGATAAAGATCCTTGCCTCGATTGAGGAATTATTAGGTGTTGATGTTAGTGATGCTAGTGGTTTACACTTAGCCGAATTAAGAGACAAGATGAAATTTATGTATTTTTGCTAGTTGGACTCTTTAAAGAAGAGTCAGATAGATGACTTGGTCTCTTTGTTGATTCATGTTAATAGTTCGCAGAAGCTCATGCCAGAATGGGACAACACTTTGAACGCATGCTCGGACTCGCTGGACGTGATTGATTTACAACAGGATACCTTGCCTAGCATTTCCATGGAGGAGTTGGATTCAATATTGGCTAGATTCTTGGAGTATGCTAGGAGAGAGAGATGCAGGGAGGAATCTTCTAAAAGATGCCCTATTTGATGACTAGGTATCTTTTCATTGGGCCATATGTTGGTGACACCATTTTTTATGTAACCCTAATTAGGGCAATTCTAGGGTTTTGTTGGCATGATCTCGGCCGTTGATCTTAGATCAATCTTGGCCATCCATTTTGTAAGAGACTCTATATATGCCTCCTTGTCTCTCATTTGTAAGAGAGAGTTTTTGTAGAATTGTTGGTATATGCTGCAGCTATTTGAATCCTAATCATTGTTCAATTGTTGGTGATTTTGCTCTTCAAGTGTTGTATTTGCATTCATGGTTCTCAATTCCTCCAAGTTAGAATAGAATTTAGATTATAATTTATTTTCATGTATGTTAGATTGAGTGGAAGATTTGTTGAATTCATTTGTGTGGAATCCTTAATCCATACCACTAGCCTCTTGTCGCTGGTAAGTGCGCCTTGTGTGTTCAATTGGAATTTAAATAAACTTAACTTCAACTATTACTCGTCGCTTGACAAGCATCAACTTGGATGGTGTCAACGTTTGATGGTGATAGCCTGAAAATCCTTAAGTATACCTTAGACGATTGCACTAAGCTTGTGTCAATACCTGATTGTGAGACCTTGCCTGGTTTGATTCCACTTTATCCATTCATCATTTCCTACATTCCTAGGCTTAGAATAGACTTCCTAAACCCTATTCCTTTTGCCCATTTTTTAGTAAGAAGTAAATCCAGAGCCACATTGATAAATCTTAAGTTGTTAGCACACCTATTCCGCATCATTCATGATAATCCAAACATTTGCGTAAGCCCCCAAGTGAACACAGCAATTCACATCAACCATTGAGTTACCCACTCATCAAGACCTGACATGTAGAAACCTTGGAATCATTTTAGTTGATCTCATTCTTAACATCTGAGGTGATTTTGTTCAAGAGAGGGTAAATTAGCTTGGTACTTTATTCTGAAATGTTTTGTGCATAAAAAACACATCAACATTCTTTTGGCCCTAGAAGGAGGGCTGAGCATTATCATGCTGTGAGCAATTAGACTGCAGATTCTATCAAATTCATATTTGCAAGGAGTTTTCGCGCTCAACATTCTTTGCAATCATTCAAAGATTATGTTCCGGAATGGTGTTGCCTGAGGAAGAACTTATCCAAGTTGAACAAAGAGATATCATTTTACAATTCAACACTCTTGCTTGGAGAAATCAAAGTAGTCATGCTGAATTCAGACAAGTGAGAAAAGTGATAGACAAAGAAGAGCAGTTGGGAAGCTTGCCTCCGATTATCATTGTTCCTGGAGCAATTGATCATGAGAACCAGTCTACCAATCAGTCTGGGAGAAATTGAACCTGTTGAAGATTTCAAGTTAGTATGAAATACCATGGTGCTACCCGATCCTAATAGAACGAACGAGCTTGAATTGGACGAACTTGAGTTCAAGCAACTGAACCTGGGAGACGAAAGAAAGATTATATCCAGTTTGAACAACTTTGCCTGGGAAGTGAAAACAAGTGCACCACAATACATCAGAGTTTCTCTTATCTTGGAAGAAGAAGAAGAGATAGCTGAACGAATTGACGAACAAATTGAGGAGCAAATTGAGAGAGATTTACTTGCTCAAAGATTACAACAAGTCCGGATTGATCCTAGCTAGATCACGCTGGATCGCATCAATTCCTTTTCACCCGAGAGACTTCAGAGAATTTTAAGATCAACTCCTGGAGATCGAAGACATTGCGAGTTGAGGACTCCTCGCAGATCTAGACTTGGAAGGCGGGAGGCTTCACTGAGTTCAGATATAGCAGATAGAGATAGATTATTCAATCCAAGAGACGTGCTGAGAGAAGACAATACTTTTCCAGATCTTCCAGATCCAAATCACGAGGAAGTTCAACAATTTCAACAAGAAGACCAAGAGATGGCTGAGAATCAAGGACCACCTCCAAACGGTGCTACCTGGTTGGTTACCAACCCGTCACCGCTCGGTTTCAATGACATTCATGAGATGCCGAAGAATCTGGAGAATTTCTGTTCAAAGTACAATGCTAGTGACTCAAGCCGGACGGCGGAAGATCACATTAAGATGTTTGAAGACCATTTAAGAAATAGACCAATTGAGTATGAAGATGTTGCTTGCAGACTCTTTTCCTATTCCTTAGGAGAGGAAGCGTATCATTGGTTCATCCATTTACCTATAGGATCCATCACCTCATGGGATGAATTAAAAGAGATATTCATTGGAAAGTTTGGAATCCAAATTTCCCCATCAGCTCTGATATCACCGTAATATCCTGGATATTTTTTTTTGTTTTTAAGTGCAATAATAATTACCAACAAACACATAACTCGTTAAGGTTAGAAAATTTAATCTTAAAGCTTGTTGAAATTGCAACCCTTCCACTTTCTGATCACCAAGTGCCCAATGCAGGAAGGTGAGAGCATACGGTGATAAGGGGTTCGTTAGCTCACTAATTTGCCAGAGATGATAAAGCAAATACAATACTGGGCGACAAGCCAACCCCTTCCGCTTATCCAGTGGGAAAGCAAGGAACTTGGCGGTGAACCAGCCAAGAGAACAATACTGCAGACACAAATCACTCTATTGCAATATTTCAGCGGGAGGATTGAATTACAAATTACTCAACTCAACCGCTTATGCAGGGGGAGGACCATTACAACCAACATCACTCGACCGCTTATGCAGTGGGAGGATTGCATTACAAATTATCAGATGTAGGCAGCAAGCCAGCCTCTTCCACTTTTCAGCGGGATATGAGATTACAATCCAGAATGGGTTAGTAGTACTACTCCTTAACCTTACAATAAAGAGGAAAGTGAGAGTAGAAGAAAATTGTTGAATGTAACTGATAATGATCATGAAACTCATTCAACATCAAAAACAGCAGGCTAGAAATGCATAACCAACAACCCATAAACTCACTAAATTACTCATATGTCACTCAATTCATCCCAAATCACTCCCAAACCAACACTAGACAAGCAACAACGAAGACAAACCCAAAGGAAGCTACATAAACACCTCAAAATACTTTGCACGCATCCCAATGCACCCTCTAAAACCCATGCCTAGCTAGATATTTCGATTTGCATTACTCCGAGAAAAGTGCCACAAACTTACAAGATGTATTGCCAACAGCAAGAAGGAAGATTGAACCAGTACCCAAAATGATTAGTCGCTCAGGCAGAGAGGTATGATCAAAAACTTGCTTCAGCCATAGGGAAACCAACAACTCCAAAAATCACTCCAAACTCCAAAAACACTTAAATATGCAATGAAAATATCATAGATTACAGCACACAGTTAGGTACTATATCTCAAGTACGAAATTGGAAACACTAGCGAGCCGCACTCTGAAGCTTCAAAGTTCATACGCCAATTCGGCAACATAACGATGCAAATTTTCAAGATGCCAAAATGAGAGCTCAAGGCTCATATTTATAACTTCATGCCTCCCCAAATGCAAATGCAAATGGCGCCCCCTTACCTTTTCCTAGGCAAGTTCGAACTTTGCCTTATGGTGGTGTCTTTTTTCAATATTAAAACATTAAACAAGAGATGTTTAATCCTCCTAAATTGCCACCAACAAATTCGCCTTTTTGACTTAGGAAATAACACATGAATATTAATTAATTATTTTTCCCTAAGTCATCCTCAACATTTAATCAGTAACTGCAAATATTTAAATATTAAACCTTTGACAAGGAAATAATATTTAATTAAATTACTTACGACTCCCATACTGATCATTAACAGAAACCAGGATGAAGCGGAGTAAAGAAGACCATAGAACTGCTGTAGGACCAGGACCCTGTCCACTTCCAAAAATAGAAATACTCCATACTGCCACTTACTAAAAATAGTAAGTCATGAATTACTGCTCCGAAAAGCATGATCTTCGCACCTAGTGACAGAGCATGGAAAGCTCAGTAGGACCGCATCATCCAAACAGCGAACCCCTAATTTACTAAAAATAGTAAGTTTTCGCCTCACCAACATTTGAAACCCTAATTCTTCATTCCACATAGCCTACGGGTCTCAGGAATAGGCCAATGGACCACTGAAAGCACATCATCGAGAAGGGGACATTACAACTTTAGTGTTGAAAGATCTACCTTGGCTAATATTTGGCAGAATCATCCAGGTTTTGTAGTTGCATATGAATGCTGGAGGTATTTGGAAATTTGTGAAGATTTATATTAAACAATTTTCAGGGTTTATTGATTTTGAAGAGTGCTAGGAAAGCTTAAGTCTGAATGCCTGTTAGATATTTAATTATTTCTTGGTGACTCAATTTATAAGACAAATTTCAGAGATCAATGTTGTAGAGGCCGTTTGGATTTTACTTGAATGTTTCATATTATCCTATTGTTGGTTAAATATTTTCTTCCCACCCTATTGTGAGCTTTTAATTATTGCTGGGCATGAGTTTTTGTATGGTTTGTAGCTTTCATTTTACCTAGACGTGAAGCTTAGATCATTGGGTGCACAACAGTATTGCCTTGAACGATTTGACAAGGGCTTCCATTTTAGCTAAGCATTGAAGTGTGAGAGGATAGCTGGGGAAAATGGCATGATAGGAATGGTAGTTGAGATTGGTGAAAAACCTCTTCTCTGTGGTTTTTCGCTTGCAAGCAAAGGGCTGACTGGACGTGGGCGATAAGAATAGAATACTTACCTCTGTACAGTGTGAATACACTAAGGAGCGATTTGCTTCTGTGAAGGGGTGTGGAACATTTTGGAGATTGTAGGGGACCTTACAAGTAACAAAATTAGTCATTGAAAGATTCGAATGATCACATTCTTGGTGCTGGAGTTGAATGAGTAGAAATCTGTGTAATGACAACTTAAGCTCTTTGCTACATTTTCTGCTATTTGTATTTGCATACACTGCTCAAATTTAGTATTGTTAAAAGGAAGATATCTCTGACCTAGGAAGCCCTTACTTCTGCTGCAAAGATCAAGTCTACTCATGCAATGCTGCAATATTGATGCTCAAGTCTGCAATTGCCTGCTGTTTATTTCTCAGTGAACTCTTGGCTTTATGTATGTTTAATTGAGATAAAAAAAGTCAGAATTTTATTTCAGTTGTAGACTATTAATTCCAGTTCAATTAAGCTAATTGTTATTCATTTACTTTGGTTTATGAATGCATATGTATATGTGAAAATTATATGAAAACCAAACACATACAAATTGCAAGAAAACATCACACTCTCAGTCATATGCAAACTGTTTGACAAAAAGAAAGTTGCAAAGAATATCAGTGGGAAAAGGTTTAAATTTTTTTTTTTCAAATTGGGTAGCATCTTACAATATTCAGGCAACTAGTGGGAAACCTTTATATCTTACAGCCACTAGACCTGATTTGAGCTATGCTATGAATTTCATTTCTAGATTCATGATAGCACTAAAGGTAGAACATTCGGTTACAACAAAGCGTGTGTTGAGATATGTGAAAGGGACACTTGACTTTGGCATTTTGTATAACAAAAACACAAATCTAAGTTGGTTGGGCTCACAAATTAAGATTGAGCAGGTTTTGTTGATGATAGAAAATCCACTTCTAGATATGTTTTCAGTCTTAGCAAGGGTGCAATCATATGAACCAGCAAAAAGAAATAGGCAGTAGGTCTTTCCTCGATAGAAGCAAAGTATCACTCAAAGCAGCATGTGAGGCAGTATGCTCAGAAGGATGCTTTGCATCATGTCCCTTTCTGGAGATTGGGAGTTGGGGCTTCCTCTTGATTGATGCCAGAGAGTTGTTGGCGGTTGAGGATGGGACTATATTTATGTTGTGGTTGATAGATTGACGAAGTATGCACATTTTATTGCTATTGCTTCAGATTTCAAGGTAGCTCAAGTTGTAGATATATTCTTCAAGGAGATATATAGACATGGCTTGTCCAAGAACATTGTTATTGATAGAGATAGAATATTTCTCAGATCTTTTTAACAAGAAGTATTTCGCTTATTAGGTACAGAAATCACACCTAGTATTAGCTACCTTTCCCAATATAATGGACAAACAAAGATAGTGAAAAAGTGGATCGAAGGGTACATGAGTAATTATGTTCTAGATTAGTAGACCGCATGGATCAAATGGTTGCGCTTGGGTGAATATTGTTACAATACCTCACATCACACGTCCATTGGGATGACACCTTATAGCTCTCTATTATTACGATGCACTCGCTATCTTTTACTAACCTACTACTTTCAGACAGCATGGTACTAACAAAAAGTTACTTTGTAATGTCCCCTTTTATAAATGCCCTAGTTTTTGCCCTAAAATCACAATTCCAAGTAAATCAAGAAATGAAATAGAGTTAGAGATATCATTTACCAATTAAATTGTTGAGCAAGAAAGTTCCTGGTTGGGACCCTGCAATCATGTTAGATAATCATTGAAAGCATAATCCATAAACTAGATCTTTCCTTCTAGGGTTAGGAACATTGTCTTAATCATATTATATATCTAATTCATTAATGGAGTTCAACCATAAAGGGTTAGGATAAGGAGGCATGATAGTGTGCCCGAGTTGAACCTCTACCCTAGGCACAAGAGCAAGTATACCATCCCATTTGGTCTCATGTGGCTCTTTGCCATCCATATGGAGGGGGTGTGCCTAGTGAGGAATCCTATAGTAGCTCTCCCACTTTTTGCCTTCCTTATTCTCCTCCCTATGATTGGGACTCCTTAACCCAATAGTCAACCATGGTAGAGATTTGAGGAGAAACTATGATAGGGTGCCTAGAGTATCCTTCCTTCTAAGCCCAAGGGCGGGGCACACCTTGCACCCCCTTGGCCTCATGGGACTATAGTCCCACCTCCTTGTATTACCTCACTATCCCTATAATGGTTGTTTGCAACATTTAAACAAATATATGAGGAATCCACATTATTGTCTAAGTTTTATATATAAGAGATTATATAATAATATAATATCCACATACATATCTGTTGGTGTGCATTTTGTTACCCACCAAACACAGAATAAAATGTCCAAAGACACTCTATCCTCTCTTGAACAAAATCACCGCATATGCTAAGATTGCGAGAAGATCATATGGCAATTCCAAGGTTTCTTTTGTCAGGTCTTGATGTTTGGATAAGCTCAATGGGCGTTGTGATATGTTGGTAGCATAGATGAAAAAATTGTCAAAAAATCATGTGAATTGCAATTTCTCGAGAGTCAAAACCAACGTCGATTAAATCGGTGAAAAAATTGCTGTAGATTTTTTTAAAAAATCGGGTAGAGTTATTTTGAAATAAATCGGGCAAAATCGCGATTTACAACGTAAAAAATCGCAATTAAAAAAACGTATTCAAAAAATGTTTTCTATAGTCGATTTTTCCTGATTCATAAGGGTTAGTGAGGATTTTTTCTGCCTTCCAAGGTTCCACCTTTATCTGGGTTTTCATTAGTCTTTCTCGGAACTGCGTCTTCATCATCGCGTCGAAATAGGGCAGTAGGCTTTTCGCATTGAATGATCGATTTTGCAACCTTTTGGGTTGAGCTATAGATTGGAAATTTCTCTCGTAGCATAAACCCATATGTGAAGCAGAATTTTTTTTATTATTATTAATTTGGGAATTTATTATAGTTAAACTTTAATATTTAATATAATTATATTATAAGTTTAATATTTCTTATTTATTGATATAATATTTAATATGTTTTCAAATTATTATATGTAAAGTTTATGATTATTAATTAATAAATATGATATTATTTAAGGTGATTTTGTTTAATAAATTTATAATATATGTTATGTATGTGATATTAAATTAATTTTTGATTTATACTAATTTTAAATGTTTTTATGAACAAATCTAAATCTATTTATCAATGTTAAATTATTTTGATAATTTTGTGAATATTTTATCTATATTTAAAAAAATTAAATTTATATAAAACAAATTTAATGTTGAATCTTTTATCAAATTTTATATCCTTGTTGAACTTCATATGAATTTTATTGTTGCCAAACTCGAACTCGAATGCGAACCTTGTGAGTTAGCGATATATAACATGTTTTGAAAGAACTCGCAAGTATCTTTAGTGTTATATATGATGGAAACCAGTAATATGCTATTATATTCTATAAATTTAGTGTATGTGTGTTTTTTAAGAATATTTTAATAAATTATATATTTTCAAATGTTTGATAAATTTGTCGATTTATTGTTGATATTTTCCCCATTTTTTGCGGAGTCTTGATTTTTTTAAAATTTTGGGCCAAAAGATTTATTGCCGAGTAAGAGTTTTCATCTTTGGCTGGTAGTACACAAAAGGCGTTGTGATATGCTGGTAGTACACAAAGGGACTTACGCTTGGCTCATTCAATTCACAACGGTCTAGAGAATGAAGCTCTATCATTTGGGTCTTGGATCATGGACTTCAAGAAAACCGAAAAGGAGATAAGGGTTTAGAAGTTCTAATCTATCCCTAAGAATTCAAGAGACGGTGTTGACTAGGTGAAACCAATAACCATGCTTTGCTTCGCCATAGTAGGACAACTACACAAAGTGGGTGCAATCTTCAAGGGATGCGCTTATGATTTTCATGTCATGAATAACTATCATCAAATCGAACAATATTTATCTAGACAAAAGTTAAGCATCCACAAAGTAAGCTCAAACTAACACAATGAACAAAAATCATTGTTCATCAAAAGTATGAGCAAAAAATTCACCATAAATCAATACTTATCAGATCTTGCATTCGTCTAACATACATGAAATAAAATCCAAACTATGATGAGGGATAAGAACCATCCCAACTCCAAGATAAGAGAAGTAATCACCATCAATTTGAACAATGCATTACTTATTACTTTGGCAGTCATAAACAACAATTTGCCTATCTCAACATGTTTTGCAACATGCTCCCATGTTTTACAAATGAGGGGCGAGCTTAGTAATAGGCTCCTCAATTACAATTCAATGGCCAGGATTGATTTCGAATCAACGATCGAGATTACAAAATGAAACCCTAATTAGGGTTTGTTACAACTAACTACTTCTCGACCAATGAGAAAATTATATTTGGGGACACTTGTCCTTCTTGCTAAATATAAACCAATAATAAAATAGAAAGTTGTTGCATTGTGGAGCGTGCCTTCTAGAAGCTTTTGTGGATAAGTCAGGTTCATTGAACCTGGACATGTTGACTTGGAACAATCTGATTGGTTGGAAGATGACGAGGCACCACCTCAACATGTTGGATGTCCTCCTTGGTCACTCTGTTCTTTTTCCATATACTTGCCTTAGAATATCTTTCCTTGCTTACGAGTTACGACTCTTTCCTTTGCGCTTGCTTCTTCCTAGCTTTGATCTCAGATTCCTTTCGAGATTTTCATCTCTTCCTCTCATTTGCATTTGAATCTTTGAGGTCTGGAAGTCTCCCCTCGGAGCAAATGTCTATACTTGAAGTTAAAATTTTCCTTCCTGATTGCTTTGAAATTCCTCCTGCTTGAGCTGGATTGACGTTATTCCTCTGAATTCTCCAATTTGTGTCAAGAAATTGTCTAGGTATGGAAATTTGTTTGGAGTACTCTTCTTGTCACTATCTGATTTTGATTGAGAGCTTGTCTTCAATTCTTTAGGAGATGAAATCCTACAAGAAGTTGCCTTGATTGCTTCAATAGGTCTGGGATTGTAGATGAAAATCCCCCAAGAAGCCCAAATTTTTTTCTATATTTTCATTAAGTCTGACTACTTTCCTTCCTTGATGCCTTGAAATTCTTTCAAGTGCCTTGAATTTGGAGAAGAATTCCTTTTTGCCTTCGCCACAATGTAGGAAATTGGAATTTTCTTTGTGAAAACAAAAACCCCTTTTATTGAGATCAAACTTTGTCATCTTTTATTTGAGGACAAAAACCCTCTAGATATTTGGATTTGAGGATGGAAATCCTTTTATTCTTTGTGGTGATTCCATTCACAGGTTACAGTTGTGCTGAAGGTTTGAAGATTGTTTCTAGTTTCAATTAGGTTTGAAGATATTTTCCAGTTGTGTTGAAGTTTTGTAGACAGGTTCCAAATTTTTAGGGTGAAGGATACATTGTTGATATTATTTATAGACTAAGTTGTGTTTGCTGCTGGGCGGCAATGTTAATCATTGCCATTTGATGACTATTGGAAAGGAGAATGACACTATATTTGGACCACAATATATTGATGATTTACTATTTGTCTTGACTGACTGTACAACCAAACTCAAGATTGGGTTATCATTAGCAGCTACCTTACCAACTGCAACAATATTATTGGTAGTTAATCCGACTTTTAGAGTTCTTCCTTTGCTGATATTGAGGTCATTTTGATCATTGTTGCTACTGGGTAAATTGTATGAGATTTAATTTTAGTATAATGCACATTTCAAACATTATTAATCTTTGCTTTGGTGATTAGTGAAAGCTTGCTGCCAGAACCGGTTTCAATCATTTTCAGATTTTGTAATTGCAATATTGAGTTGTGTGGTTTTCTGCCAAAAAGCATAATAATTTAAATTTTTAATATTATTCACTTCCTTTCACTATATGTTCTCACTCTACTGATTCTGGCATCTCAATGATCAAAAGATGTTAAGATTTCATGCATAATCTTTGTGTAATTGTCAAAAATAAAACAAATATAGTTGGGGACATTACATCCCTAGCATTGTTTAGTTTGTGTTTAGTTGATACAAGATCATCCTTAATCTGGTAGCAAATGGGGCATAATGTTTGATGAGGTTGACCGTATGCTCAGCACTGTTACCATTGACTGTGCTTGTAGCTGCATTGATGGTGCTTGTCACTTCCTACAGTTGCCCTTAGTAGTGACTTCACAAATCCTCAATTAACCTCTCCACACCTCTCACTAGAGAGTCAACCATAAGATAGCATGATGCATCTCTGCATCTTTGATTCACTCCATTGCATCATTACATGTCATGCCTATAATTGTGATTTTCTTCAGATTTTGCTTCCCTTTCTTCCATTTGTGTGTTTTCATCATTGAATTGGGCAAAAGGAGGGTCAAGTGTATTATATTCTTTTGAAAGGGAATTCAGGGAGGAGGACCCTTCTTCTATGATACTGAAATAACAAGAATTAATGAAAACACTACGATAGCAGACCAAAGAATTTGCTAAAAGCCAATTGACTGAAGGATTGATGAGGATATATAATGCTTGCCTCAATTTCGGTCATGGATGCTGATCAAGTTCCCGTTATACAAGGCAGTCATCCAAGCTTTTTAATAGAGGGACAAACATTTTCCATTCTGCTGGTTTTTACATAGGTTTGGAAGTTACAAGGAAAATATTGCACATGGGGATTTCTTTGCATGATTTTACGTATGTTTGATTAAACATTTACCAAGCATATTTTTCATATGCAGGTTTGGTGGAGTCTGATCCCCAAGAAGCTCTTGCTGGTTTTGCTGAAGTTGTGAGAATGGAATCCAATAAAGCTGAATGGTATGCTATCTCTCTCTTTTTATGGAGGAATTATTTTTTGTGGTCAGAAGAGAACTGTGGGCATCTTTATATCTTCTGTGAGGTAGATTACTTACAACGGATCTGCCTGGTTGATAATTGTTTGATTTTGGATTTTAATAGAACAGAATGCATTTAAATATTTATTCACTTGTAGGATGTGATATTAGCAGTACTTGGGTTCAAGTTTTTGTCATTATTTCTGAAAGGTTAGTGATTTTCTTTTTGCAAACCAGGGGTTTTAAGGCTCTGAAACAAACTGTGAAGTTGTACCACCGCTTAGGAAAATATAAAGAGATGATAGATGCTTATCGGGAAATGCTGACATACATTAAATCGGCAGTGACACGGAACTACAGTGAAAAGTGTATAAATAACACTATGGATTTTGTTTCGGGGTCAACAACTCAAAATTTTGAACTCCTGCAGCAGTTCTATCAGACTACACTCATAGCCCTTGAAGACGCCAAAAATGAGGTGGATTTTTGTTAGTTCCATGTTGGATAAATTTCTTTTAATCATATGACTTATATGGACTAAAATATAATTCTGCAGAGGCTTTGGTTCAAGACTAATCTCAAGCTTTGTAAGATCTGCTTTGATATGGGGGAGTATGGCCGCATGAACAAGGTAACTGTTCCTTATCACTTGCTTGATTCTTGATTAATTCAATTTTTCAGTTTGCTTCAATTAAGTTGAATATCTGGTTTTCATAGACTTTTCCTGTTCCAGATACTCAAGGAGCTTCATAAATCCTGTTGTAGACAAGATGGTTCAGATGACCATAAGAAAGGCACTCAGCTTTTGGAGGTCTATGCCATTGAGATTCAAATGTACACTGAAACAAAAAACAACAAGAAGTTGAAGGTAATTGTGTAGCTAAACAAGTGTTGTTTGTTCTTTAGACTAGTGAACTATGTGTGCTTTAGCTTTTGCAAACAAACTGTAAAATTTAAATGGTTAGATGTCTGATGTTGAAAGCAGATTAATGCTAGGTAGATAGTTGCTGCTGGGGTGTCCATAATTCCAGTTTCTTAAGTTGTGATGGTGTTTCATTATATTAAAATTTATGTTAGATTCCAGATCATTAAGAGCTGCATCCTTGCCAATACTAGCAACTACACTGTGTCGATGTTTTTATGGCCCCTGGTTAATGAATAAGTTAAATAAATGGCATAGTGGACTGTGGGACACACTAAGGTTAAAAAATAGTTAGATCCAAAGTTGGATGGTGTTGGCAGTTTGCTGTCACTTGTCATTGATGTCAACCCTCAGTTTGTGTGTTGTCATTGATGTTATGTTGTGTTGATGCCTTGAAATTATGGAAGTATATGCTGCAGGTGGTGCAGATAAGTGCTAAAGGATTGTTGGCTCGATGTCTACCACTCTTGGTGTTGATATCCATACCCAGTATGTTGTAGCGAAAGAGGTCATATGTTGAAGTTATGATAGAATGGAGACGACTCATATATAATAATGATGCGCTTCAGTAGATGTTCTTGTTGTGGATATCCACCTTCCTGGTGTTGATATCTACACTCAGTATGCTATAATGTCAATGATGTTTATGACTATGATGGTGCTTAATTCTCCTGCTATGGATGACCACTTCCTGTGGTGTTGATGTCTATACTCAATATGCGAATTGTTGCTGGTGATTAATCTTGATGATGATGATAATTGATCTATCAAATGCATGATAGTGATACAGTTGATGAAGTTCATTATGATGCAGTTGTATAGAGGTGTAGCTGATGAAGTCATTAGTTGGATTACTTGATAATATTGATCAAATATGTTGTTCTTGGTCAGATGTCCACCTCAACTTGGTGATGATATCTTACCATGAGTAATGAAGATGATGATGGTATCATGATGATATAAAGATGAGGATTAGAAGCATGACGATAAAATGGATGTGTTGCTAATGGTGCTAATGACCTTGTACTTGCTACAAGATGTTATGTTGCTCCTGAGTGAGCAAATATTGCTACAAAGATAATCTTGTTGTTTACAGAGTGATGGACTTGAAGATGTAGGAAAGTATGATGAATTTAGGTCAGAAGAATGTCCCGCATTCCTCTGTATTTGTAGATATGCTCTTGTGGTTTTGGGAAGTCTTTATGCTTTGTGGACTTTGCACTTCCATCTTTTCACATCCCAGGTGTTGCAGATGATGCTTCTGTAATTGCAGTTTGTTGGTAATTTGGTTGCCTGTCAGGACTTGGTCTAGAGAATGCTTTGCATTAAGGTTTATGTTGTCATTTTTATGACATCCTTGGTCCATCAGTAAGAACCGATCAGAGATATGTTCCATGGATCAGCGCTACCCCAATTGATCAAGGACAAAGCCAATGGAAGCATGAAGTGTTAGGCGTTGTCTGTCGGGGACCCCCAAGTTCCAAGCCTTTTCCTCATGACCCCTGAATCCCAGGTTTCCCAATTCTTCCCCTTCATGACCTCGGAATCCCGGAATCATAGATTTCCCAATTTTTCCCCTTCATGACCTCAGAATCCCAGAATCCCAGGTTTCCCAATTTGCCCCCTTCATGACCTCAGAATCCCAGAATCCTAGGTTTCCCAATTGTTCCCCTTCATGACCCTGGAATCCCGCAATCCCAGGTTTCCCAATTCTTTCCCCTTATGACCCCAGAATCCCAGGTTTCGCAATTCTTTCCCCTTCATGACCCCAAAATCTTGGAATCCCAAGCTTCCCAATTCTTCCCCTTCATGACCCTGGAATCCCGGAATCCCAGGTTTCCTAATTCTTCCCCTTCATGAACCTGAAATCTTGGAATCCCAAGTTTCTCAATTCTTTCGCCTTCATGACCCTGGAATCCCGAAATCCCAAGTTTCCCAATTCTTCCCCTTTATTACCTCAGAATCTCGGAATCCCAGGTTTCCCAATTCTTATCCTTCATGACCCTGAAATCCCAAAATCCTAGGTTTCCCAATTCTTCCCCTTCATGACTCTGGAATCTCGGAATCCCAGGTTTCCCAATTCTTTCCCTTCATGACCCTGGAGTCCCGGAACCCCCAGGTTCGAAGACTCCTCTCACCTTGAGGCAGGACCCGACGTCTGATTTCCGACGACTTGCAACAGTTCCAGATGATGTGATCAACACTCAAGGCTCTTAATGCTTCTCCAACCCCTGTGACTTGTCTACGTTCATTCATGGAGCTACAAGGGTGCATTTAATGTTTTTTGCAGGATTGCCATCAAGTGGAGTCCAAGGCCATGCTTATTTATGGTTACTTGATGGCCTTCATGTCAGGACTGCATGCTCTGACTTTGGAATGTTAGGCAATCCACCTTCTAGAAGTACTTTTCTTCTTGGGATTACCTTGTCAAGGTATGTCTAGGTTGCTTTCATTTACACCATGTCAGGTCTGTCCACTTCCCTGCCTTCCCTGACTGACATTCCTCTATACACACAAGGGTTAAGGCTTCTTTTCCTTGACCATTGGTCTCTTCTCTGCAACCAGTTTGCTATATATAGGTTGTTAAGCTTCATTGTAAAGGGTTCTCTCCTCACTGGCTTGAGCTACTCTGTGTTCTTTCACTTCTTTTGAAGACTTGTATATTTTCTTGCATTTCTGCAACTGTAAGTTTGGCCATTGGCCTGAGAATGAATTGAATTATCATTCTTGCCTCCCCTCAACTTATGAATATTGCATATGTTTTCTTACCTTCTTTGTAAGTGTATGTTTTGTGGCTTTCTCTCACGTATATGCTATGTTAACTTGTTTCTCGGTGTGACTTGTGGGAAACCTTCTCCCCTTTTGACATTCAACAAATTCTAACCTCTATACATGTGTTTGGGGTCATTCATGCAACTTAAGTTTTTGCATCTCCTGGGTATTTCAATTGATTCTTTGTGTCATTTCTGGGCAAGGAGAGAAACATCTCTTATCTTGGTGCATCACCTCATTTCATTTTAGCATTTTAGCACTTCCTCTTCTTTTCCTCTGCAAGGTTTTAGGATAGGTTAAGAAGTAGAATTTAGAGTGTTGAGTTGGTTCAACACTTGCACTTGGATTGAGAAGGAAGCCGACCTTCTCCAAAGATTCAACCCCCTTGCGCAAGGTCCCACTCTTTGGGGTTGTTTCCATGTTTCACAAGGTTGCTGAGTTGATAGCTCAACAAGGGTGCAAACTTTTGTGACAACATTTGGAGGACAAGCTTATAATGTTTGTGTAGTGTCTCAATTCAGAATTCAAGAGATGATGTGCTCTAAAGTTGTGTTTGTTGATGGTGTTTTGTTTTTTGGCAGTTTGGTTATGAAGTGCTATGTATTAGTTTGGTCTTGCCAACTTGTCTTGGCTTGACAAAGAAAAAGAAGTGTTTGAAAATGATGTTGGATGTTCAAGGAACATCCTTATGTGGTTCACATTTCAATGATCAATTGCTTTGGTGCCGCATTGTGTTTGGGGTTATGTTGTGATCTAATCACAAATCACCCCACTCCAAATGGGGACCCCTACTTTTTAGGTCCTCTTGGTCCTTTGGTTTTGGTTCTTTGGGTCTTTTCGCAATAGTCTCTTCGGTCTCCTTGGTTTGCAAGTTGTTTGAACAAATTTGGCTAAGTTTGGAACTCGTTTGGTCCATTTTAGGGTTTCGCCCTCAGACTTAGATTTGAGGCCTTTTCCTTAGGGTTTTGAAAAAAAGAGAGCATTGCGTTGGAATCAGGATCCTTCAAGGAAGCTACCAATGAAATTTGAGCATATTCTGAGTAACTTTCTATTTTTAGAAAGTTCCTATTTTTTAAGGATTTCATTTCCTCTCGGATTTTCTTTATTTTGCCAAAAATCAATCTTACTATTTTTAGCAGTTTCTATTTTTAGTAAGTGTCATCTTGCCCCGGTTTGCCCTAATTTTGATGTTTTGATCTACTTACCATTTTTGGTAAGCCTATTCTTGGTAGGTTCTTCACAGGCAGGGGTTCCGACATTGAAGACTAAGTATTCCTAAACATTTTTCTAAATCCGAAAAGTTTGAAAAGGCAGACAGTTGATTAAGAAATGGCTAAGTGTAGAATTCATTTCAGAAGTGGAAAGGCATCGAAAAATCCCCCAAGGCATGAAAATCCACTTCAATTCAAAATGGCATCCCAATCTGGAAAGTGCAAAGAAATGGCTAAGTTTGGAGAAAAGGTCAAGCAGGAATCCTTGCATCGAAAAATGCATATCAAAAGTGGTTGGGCGCTAGACTGGGCTCATGGAGGAATTCTCCTCCATGACCAAAATTCCTTCACCATGTCTTTTTCATGCCGAAGCATAGTATGGGAGCGCTAGATTGAGGTTTTCCTCCATGACCAAAATTCTTGAAGGACATGGAAACATCGTTTAGTCAGGAGGTGGAGCGCTAGAAAGGGGTGATGAAGGATTCTTCCTTCCAACAACAAATTCTTGTAGAGGGTGGATTCAATGCCCATGTCAAGGTGGAGAGTGCCAAAGCTAGGTAAGGAAGGATTTTTCCTTCCAAGGTAAAATTCCTCCATGCCTTGCAATCAACGCCTAGGTCAGGTATTAGGGCGCCAAATTGGGGTTCTGAAGGAATTCATTCCAAAGCCAACCTTCCTCCACAACATTGAAACTTCGCCCAAGTCATGCATCAGGTCACCAAAATGGTGTAGGAAGGAATTTCCTTCCAAAGGCAATAAAATGTCTCCCAAGGTCAAAATTTTGCCCAATCTAGGAGAGGGACGCCAAATGGAGGTCAGGAAAGAAAAGTCAACAGAGGTCGAATTCCTCCATGACACTGAATTAGCGCCCAGTCAGAGAATGGGGTGCCAAATGAAGGTAAGGAAGGAATTTTCCTTCCAAGAAGAAATTCCTCCACATGAAATTAGTGCCCAAGTTGGAGTTGAAGTGCTGGACAGGGGTAAGGAAGAAATTTCTTTCTGAATGAACAATTCCTCCACAACATGAAATTGACATTGGAAGAGAAGTGTGGAAATCCCAGTCAAGGAAGAAATTTCAAAATTCTTTCTCAGAGAAGAAAATTTTGCCTAAGATGAAGAAATTTCAAGGCACAAAAAAAATTGATCAAAGAGAGATTTTTCTCTCCTGGATTTCGGAGCTCAGAAATGAAAAAATTCTTAAAAAATAAGAAAAGTGAAATTGATCAAAAACCTCCTTCAGGAGAAGATGAACACAAAAACACGAAAAAATTCTTTCAAGATAAAATTCTCTCCAAGGATTTTCTCTCTCCAAAATCCAGGCGTACAGGAATCCTTCAAAAGTGGAAAAGATTGTTAAAATTCTTCCGAGGCAGGAAAATCTTCCAAAACGTCTTCTGTGAGCCCGAAATGGAAAGATTCTTGTCAAGGATGGGTTGGTGAAATGCAAAGAGAATATTCCGTATTAATGAAGCACAACCCGAAAAATTATAGAATTTCCCATGGCGGTGGGGTCCACTTGCATGGTGAGAATCAATTGAACGCATGGCAACATGGTGGTGCAATCATTGGTGGAATATTTGACCAAGTGGTAGCTGAGTCAATGCATGATGAGATAATGCAGCATTTACGGCACATAGCCGATTTTGGAGATGGAGCATTCAGAGCATTGTGGGCGATTTATTGCATGATGGAGCATTTATTACACGTTGGCCGAATTTGAAAGAAGTGCATTTAATGCACAATGGACACCATTTTTGGCAGGAATGTAATTAATTGATAATGGACATGATGGGTAATTAATGTTAATTTCCACCTTGTTGCATCATGTGTGTGGAATCTGTTGGGTCAAACCCTAATTAGGGTTTGCATGTAATCAAGGCTGGAGGCCTATATAAGGGGGTGACCCCTTCATTTGTAAAGAAAGAGAGATTTGTATGAAATTGTTGTGATAAGTTTTTTAGATAATAACAATGATGCATTGTTCTCTGATGGTGTTCACTTTAGTTATTTTTTCAAAACTTGCATGGTTTCACCTTCCTCACTTAGAGTAGAAGTAGAGTAGTGCTTTGATTTCAATGGAGAATGTAATGGTGTTTGATGAATTTCCATGGTTTATACATTTTGCATCTTGTTGATTATAAGTTGCAGTGTAAAGTTAGCCTAAGCCACTAAATTTGTCCCAAGTTCGGTTGTGGATAGTCGTTTGGATTGTGTCGTTTTGGGTATTCAAATGCACTTTCTCGATGTGAAAATCCTTCAACATCCTTGGAAGATTGCACTAGTTCTTGTGGAGCTGTAGTTAATCTTAGCGAAGCAGAACTTGGTTTATTTGGAATTCATCCATTAGAGCATTATCTATTGATATCACTACCCTTGGGAGTAGATTTAGATCCTTCTAACCCTTTCCCGTTTAATTTTAGTCCATCCTAGTTCAGTTCATTCGAAGTAGAAGTATTTAGTATCGCAAAATTGCTATATCCGATGATGAAGTTCCAGCCACAACAAAGAAGTGAAAGATTGATCCAAACGTAAGTCCCCTTGGATTACTAGCAACATCAACCACCTGAGCCTATATCCACATAAAGTCGTTAGTATGCAGTTGGAACCTTCGAGTCAATGTATGATCTTCCTACAATCTTAGCATACATCTGATTTTGATCAAGAGAGGATAAGGTAGCCGTTGGGAAACTTTATTCTGTGTTGGTGTGGTCACAAAATGCACATCAATAGGTTGGTTTTCAAGGTTGTTTGTGGTTATTTGGCTGATAGGGTTTGTTCTCTTTCTTGCACCATGTTCTTAATCGTTTGCGCCCACATTGGAGGTTAAGTTGTATTTAGGTCCCCCCATGTCATGTATCCGCATTGAGTACTTGCTTTTTTGCTTGTTTGTTTGCTTGTTGACATAATCACACATTGCCCCATTGCAAATGGGGACCCCCTTGTTTTCGCTTCTTAGGGTAGTGTTTTGGCATCTTAGGGTTTTGTCTCTAGTCTCTCGCCTTCGCAAATGAGTCAAGTTTTTCAAAAATTTGGAGGAGTCATCAAATCAATAAGGAGAAAGAATGATCAAAAGAACGTCTGATGCTACCAATGTGCTCAGATGGGTCAAAGGAGTGAATGCAATATCCAAGACCAAATATGACAACTTCCTATTTTGTAGGAAAGTTGCTTTTTTGCTTTTTGCTTTTTCATTTTTGGCATTTTGGGGCCAATCCGGGAGCCTTCTTTTTCATTTTGCTTTTTCTAAAATTAGAAAGTTGCCTTTTTGCTTTTCCAAGACTGTAGGTAGTTTCTGAGTCAGAAGAAATGTCAGGCTAGTTCATTGTCAGGAATGTTAATGGAAGATCATAAGGAAATGGCCAAGTATGGAACCACTTTTTGAAATCTGCTCCAACCATGGAAAAATTCCATAATTCCAAGCCAAGTCTGTTTGCCACATACGAGTAAACGATTAAATGCAGAAAGTAAATGCACAGAACATAATGGAAATATATTAAATAACCAGTCTCTGTATTAATTCAACAGTCCATGTACATCAAGTGCTTATAACATTAAACCCAGATACGACTATCATGATGCTACTTCGAAGGAAAGGTATGCACTATATAATACCCGAAGGGGTGTGACCAACCGTCGCGTCCAACTGCCCTTCGGGACGACTAACTAACTGACTGTCATAACTCATTATTACTGACGACAACATAAACATAATATGACAACATAACATAATGATTATTCCCGCAACATCATTCCCCCCAAGAAAAGAAGTCGTCTTCGAACGACTTAATACAAAATAGAGATGACATTAAACAAAACCAAGGTAGAGAGCTGCAGGAATTGCGAACGCTAGTTGAGCGTGGAACTCATACACCTGCTGCGTCCTCGCCTGAAAACCCTTTTCTGCTACCATCCAATGCTCAAGTGCAGATTTCACCATTAGTGCTTCCTTTGACATCACAGTCCTCCTGTGCCTAAACCAAACTTGTCTGCAAAACACACTTTTCAGTCTCAGCCTCCACCAACTGCTACTCAAATGATACTGTCTCCCTAGCCAATTTGTCCTCGATAGCCACCTGTGCTGCCCTCTTGGCATCCAACTCCTAAATACGTTGAGCTAAGTCTCACGCTACTCCTGCCTCCAACCTGGTGGTTAACTCCTCCCGAGCCCCTTTGTGCATCCACCAAGGCAACCTCTCGTCCAGCCGAGACATACTCCGAGTTCCTCAAAGCGTACCATTCATGCCGGGAAGGGGCCACAACCCTCTGGCACAAAGGCTAGGAGACGCCTCAAATCCTCCATCACACTCCCCAAAGGTCGATAACTGAACTGAATAACTCCCTGGTGCCGTATGACTTCGCGTTCCTACAATGCCTTCCCTCAGACTCTGTTTGTTCGCAACCTCCAAATCCGTCTCCCTCTACAGCTTATGGCTTCCCTGCCACTGCTTAGCTTCAGGCTTCTTTCTCACAGTATGGGACAACCCAACACTTACCTTGCCTTCTCTGATGCCCTTTGCCCAACTCAAAAAGTGTATTGTAGTTCAAAAATAAACTCGGGGTCTGGGGGTAGTGCCCCCAATAGGGTCTGGGGCAGCGCCCCAGCGGGATCGAGGGGTCGCGGGGTCCATGGCCAACACCAATTTACAACTTTCAGAACCGCACGGAAGTCCATGGTGCACATCATTTCTGTGATATTTTAAGATGCCAAAACCCTTCTTCTCCACTCTAATATTTTCAGCGTCCTGGCTCCAGACGTCATCGAATCGAATGTTTTTTCAATCTGGTCATCGTTTTTTTTTTTCCACTGTAATGTCCTCGATGGCACCCCGACCATACAACCTCCCCGTACGATCAACAACAGCACTGACACCTCCAATCGTACGACCACCTTCCCATGCGGTCAACACCCTCCTTACCGTATGGTCACCCCTCCATCGTACAGATCACACCGTATGGACAACATGACCAACCGTCCACACCGTACGGTCCTCCTTCCGCATGCCCAACGCAGTTCAATCGTACGGGGTCCACCGTACGGTGGTATTCCACTTCAGGTGTCCTCCGTCGTCAGTGGTCCACCGTACGGTGGTTCCATCGCACGTGGTTCCACTGCACGGTGGTCTCACTGCACGGTAGTCTCACCGTATGGTGGTTCCACCGCACGGTGGTCTCACCGCGGTGGTTCCACTGTACGGTGGTCCCACCGCCACTTTCAAATAATTTTTTTTTTTTTGTTTTCAAATTTTTTTTTTCAATTTTTTCTTTTCTTAAATCCCTAATCTAGTCTTCGGCTTGGGTCCCGTGCCTCTGGGATTGCCCTTTCTTGGTTTGCGTCGCCCGAGAGTCTCCCGCTTTGGTCCCGTGCCGGTTGAGTCACCTGCTCGGCCTCTCAGGTCCCCTTCCATCCTCTCGGGTGTCCTTCCGGCCTCTCGGGTCCCCTGCAGGCTTCTCGTGGTAGGGTTTCAATTTGGACCAGTTGATGGCAAGTCTATTTTCAATGGCCATCCGAAGACCTGGAACCATAAATTCTACAGGAACCACGGTCTCCTTCCCGTACATAAGAAGAAGAAGAATAATAAAGATTTTGAAGGCTACAACCTTCCACACAGGGTTCCAATCGTTGCCAACACGAATGATCTTGGGATTATCTACGTCACCAAGGTTTGGGGCGTCTCCCTTCCAATATTCTCTATATTCTGGCAGGTACACCTCCTCTGTTGCTTGCTCTGGTTCCTCTACTTCGAGCCTGTAGCTCTGGAACATTTCGTAATCCTCCATGTGCCAGTGGAAGAGCCCGTTCAATGACCCCGTCTCATCCTCGGAGCACTCTCCTAGTTTGAGAATCCCTTCGTTGTTGGGCTCCCTGCAGCCCCATCCTTCGTCCCTCAGGTCGCCTTCTCCTTCACCCCCCGATTCCGAAGATGATGCCAGTTCCTCACTAACCAACTGCGTCCCAAGGTCTATGATAAACTTCCTTCCTCCATTCTCCATAGACGGAGTGTCCTTCCAGTTGTGGGTGGCCTTGGCTGCCACCAACCACTCTCTCCCTAAGATCGCATCATACCCTTTTTTCTTTAGTGGGATTACCACAAAGTCCAGTATGAAGGGTTGCGTCCCGATGGTAACTTGCTGGCCCATCAGTGTCCCGATGGGTTTGATTCCATGTTGATCTGCTCCCAACAAATTGAATGTAGATAGCCACAGTGTCGGCTTCCCCAGCTTCCGCTAGGTTTCTTCTGGAAGAACATTCATTCCTGATCCACCATTGACGATGGTATCGGTTAGAATGGTGCCAAGGATACCCATCTCCACAATGGCCGAGTTCCTTCCAGTGTTAACTGCCAGCAGCATGGGGTCTATTGCAGACCCCCCAGGAACATCTGTGCGGTGGTTGGTATTGGTGCATGGTTGGGAGAGATTATTCAGCAACGCCGTTCGAAATTGAGGCATCGTCTAGAGGAGGTTGTGTACCTTCACAGGCACCTCCAGTTTTAAAATTTGATTTAGTATAGCCTCCTCCGCCTCCGGTCGGCTGGAAGTACCCATCGTACCCTTCGCCTTCCCTTTCTCGTATCTCTTTCTCAATTTCTTCCCGTGCTTCCCGTACCCTTCGCTTCTCCGTCTCCGGGTCTGGGCACATTGCATGTCTAGCTTGGGCGCGGGTTACGGCCAACACTTCCTCTTCTTTGGTTTCCTCGATATTGAGCAAGTTGACGCCCGACTTTGGGCAAGTGGCGTCTTCGTGGTCTCCCGGTCCGCACCATTTGCACAAATATTGTGTGGCCTCTCCCTTCGGGCAGTCTCGGGTGAAGTGCCCCCACTGGTTGCACGCTATGCATTGTACCATCGGTCGGCCTTTGGAGTCATATTGGATCCGACTCCTTGTGTTGTTATTGTTGTTTCGTCCTCCCCACCGGTTATCTCGGTAGCCTCCCGATGTTGCATTGTTGTTCGCCTGGGAGCTGCCGGTACCGCCCGATGTAGTTGGTTGTTCCTGCGTAAGCAATACTTGTTGGTTTCGTGTTTTCATGTTGTAGGGGCATTCCCTGGTGGGATGCCCCATCAACAGGCATATATCACAATAGGCCTTCTTTTGGCAGGAGCCTTTTGTGTGGTCGTCCGTCTTACATTCCGTGCACCAAAGCTCCCCTTCGTCGGTCTTGCTCGGACCTCCCTTCATAACCTTCAGCTCTTTCATCATCCTCAACATGTCCTTCTGCAGGGCTTGCACCTTTTTGTCGGACTCGCTATCGCTGTTGCTTCCCTCGGAAGAGTCATCATCCTCGGACAAGCTATGCTTCTTCTTTTTCTTCTTGGATGTCTTGGTCTCGCTCTCGAGATCCATCGCTCTATTATATGCATCTTCGTACGAGGTTGGTGGAACAATTTTCATCTTCTTCCGGATGGAGTGTTTCAGTCCCTCCACGAACCATCTCTTTTTCAACCCATCCGCTGGTTGACTCTCCATTTTCTCCAACAGTTCCTTGAGCCGCCGACTATAGGCTCGGACAGTCTCGTTCTTGTTCTGCTTTGTGCCATAGATTTCGGCTACTATTTCATTGTCATCTCTGAGGAGGCGGAACTCTATCTTGAACTCCTTTAGGTCAGGCCATGTGCCGACTTTGGCCTTATCCATATCTGAGTACCAGTCGATGGCCACTCCCCTTAAGGTTGTTGGAAATTGTGTTACCCATTCGTCCAGGTCGGTAACACCGTTCGCTGACCATATGGTTTCGCAAGTGCAGCAATGGCGGACGAGATCTTCCTTCCCGTCGCCGTTGAACTTCGGCAGCTTCTACTTACTTGCCATCCCACCGTTGGGTCTCGCTCCTCTGGTGCCTTGTGTGCTTGTACATGGTGATCCTCCGCCTCGGCCTCTGGCACCTGACCCTCCACTTGTGGGTCCTCCGGAGAAGGTTGTTGACCCCGAACCGAACAAATTGCCTCTCGTACAGTACCCTTGTGCTCTCTCGGCACCGTCGGCCGTACTGTCACCTTCTGTCGTCTCCCTCCGGTTGTCCTCTGAAATGGACAAGTTCTTTAGTAGGTCTCTGGTAGTGTCGATCAGGTTTAGACTTCGCCTTGTTTGTTCCACCAACTCTTCACGACTTCTTACCCTACGGTGGTATTTTGGCGAACTGTAGAGTTCTCCTTCGGCACCCTCCGTGACTCCTAGGTTCCCTTCGGGCAACCCTACGACAGTGTAGAGAGTGTAATTCTCTCCGTCTATCTCTACCCCCGCAACCTCCGTGAAACCTCCTGGGTTCCCTTTGAGCAACCCCTCGGCCGGTCGTCCCTCGGCAAGCTGCCTTAGCCTACGCCTTCGTTCTATTTGCTGTCTAAGATTCAACGCTCTTTGTGCTACTTCCCATTCGTCACTTTGTATCTTTTTATTTTTGTCCTTATTTAGTATATTTGTCATAAATCACTTCCATACATAGCAAGCACACACCATGTACACAAAAAGAAAACTTTTTATTACTTTTCCTTTCGGCCACAATTTATCTCAACATTGTGCCGAGATTATTACAGGGTTCAATTTCGTCTTCGCCTCTTGCCATCACGCTCTGCGTCCCATGACGATTATTCCGTTTGCGCGTTGTCGGCCTCTGGGTTAATCTCACCGACGGGTAGGCCCATCATGTCCATACGCCATCCGCTCCTTCCTTTCCTGAGTATGTCTAGGCAACGATGCCAAATGTTTGCCACATACGAGTAAATGATTAAATTCAGAAAGTAAATGCATAGAACATGATGGAAATATATCAAATAACCAGTCTCTGTATTAATTCAACAGTCCATGTACATCAAGTGCTTATAACATTAAACCCAGATACGACTATCATGATGCTACTTCGAAGGAAAGGTATGGACTATATAATACCCGAAGGGGTGCGACCAACCGTCATGTCCAACTGCCCTTCGGGACGACTAACTAACTGACTGCTGTAACTCATTATTGCCGACGACAACATAAAACATAATATGACAACATAACATAATGATTATTCCCGGCAACAAAGTCCGCCCTAGGCATGATCAAAATTCCCTATTCCAAGCAAAGTCCGCCAAGGAATGGTGGAAAAATCCTTGTTCTCACATCAAGTCCGCCCTTCCTAGGTGTGGAAAATCTTTGAGTTAGCATCAAGTCCGCCACAAGCATGAGGAAATTCCTTGATTGAATGCTAAGTCTTCCCTAGGAATAAGAGAATTCTTTGTCCAATTGCCAAGTCTTCTCTAGCATGTAATGAATTCCTTGTTTGCACACCAAGTCCACCCCTAGCATCATGGAGAATCCACAAGTTGAAGTGAAGTCTGCCCAAGGCATGGAGAAATTTCTTGTTCCCTTGCAAAGTTCGTTCAAGGCATGGAAAGATTTGTTGTTTTAAGATGAAGTCTGCTCCAGCATGAAAGAAAATCCTTGAGTAGGCATGAAATCCACCTTAGCAACATGGAAAATTCCTCAAAGTAGAAGCAAGTTCGCCCAAGCTGAGGATAAGGAGATTTTTGGTTAAGTGTTGAGTCAAGATAAAGTTCGCCATAAGGAGATTTTTGGCTAAGTGTTAAAAAATAAATTCAAATCAAGATAAAGTTCACCATGAGATCGTCATTAAGGTCATGAAAGCAAGGAAGAAAGGGGAAGGTTCAAATTGATGTTCAAAACAAGACTAGATTCATTTCCAAAAACAAAAAATAAAGCAAAGCAAAGGTTCGACCTCTCTATAAACATGAGCATTGGCACTTCATTCACTCACAATTTGGTTCTCAAGGTTGAAAGTTAAAGCTTAGGAAAGAATTTCTTTCAAACTTAAAGGCGAATTTCTAAGTAAATTGCAGGTGCAAGGTAATTTTTAGGAGAATTCAGGTTAATGTCTACATTTTGAGATGAAGTTGAAAGTAATTCCTCAAAGCAATTTAAGGAATTTTCATCAAAACTTTCAGGTTTACAAAGGATTGAAGGCAGATTTTCAGAATTTCAATTTCTTTCAGACTTCAAGATTTCTTTTAGTTTGAATTTCTAATCTTGCGGACTTGTATGTAATGTCCCAAAAATCCGCAATCTATAAAACATAAAAAAAATTGCGATTTAACATTTGTTTGTGATATGAATGTTTGATCTAGAGTATAGTTTAACCAATTCTTTAAGGTTATTGTATTATCAATAAGTCAATATCATATTTAATTCCTAATGAGACCAAGAGGGCTAGATGCAGTAGGATGCCCGTAGTGCTTATCAGGCCCAAGGGCGGTACACTCCCCTTCGGCCCAACTTGCGGTAGACCTTAAGTCATCCACAGTGGGTGGCCTACCTGACAGAGGCCTAGTTCCTGGTATCCTTGCTGCTCTATTCGTCATAGGTCTCAGTGGGTTTGGATATGCAATTGTCTCATTTATCATTGTGTTAACGTCTTAACCTATTCCTACTATTCTTATAATTGACAATGCCATTCATTTTTAATCTCTTATAATTGTAATTCTTTCATTAGTTAATTGAACATATGGGGGTTCATTTATACACCTGTGTATACTCGTATACATACATATATATATATATATATATACCAATGTATCATATTACTATCTATTGTATTAATCTTTATTCATATACAAATGCACTGTAGTAAAATCTATATATATATAAATGCATTGAATTAATATTTACATGTATCCTTGTACCCATGCATTGAATGAATAGCTATCTATACACATATCTTTACGTATGAATTCCTGTGATCTATGTACTTCCTACTGCAAAGTAAACATGGGTGGGCATAGGTTCTTACCTGTGTCCCTTGCTACCCTTCCAACCTGTCGCTATGTCCTCCGTACCTCCTTCCTTCCCCTTTCAGTGTGCACTTAAATACCAGCGGGGGGGAGTGTTGGAGCGGACCCATCCAGGGGACGTGGCTGCTGAGGGAGAAGGTGAGCGGTGGTGACTGTTGGAGTCACTGCTCCCTGATCCACCCTCATTACCTTTCGGTGCCTTAGTCTAACATGCACCGCATCCCATACAATGTGATCGCTGGGTGGAATACGCACTTCTTAATGTAGTTAAAGTCTTTCATAACTAGGATGCGTTAATTATAATATATTGTTTTTTTTTAATATATTAATATATTATAAGTAATTTATATTGTATATGTTACATTTAATATTGATTCTATTAATTATCGTATGGTAATATGATATTATTCCATAATAATAATTATGATGTATTAAGTTTGATAATTTATATTGTATATTAATATTATATTTAATATTTATTTAGTAACACATTATATGGTAAATATAATATTATGTTATGTATCAATAATTATATATCTATTTTATGTTTATTCAATTAACAACATTTTATGGTAAAGTTCAATTAAGAGTTAATATTAATAATTAAAATATGATCATTATATTAAAATAAAACAAGGAGTCATCTCTGATTAGGTAACAATAATAATGGAAAGTAGAAATGTTTTTTTACAAAAATGTGGGGTTATGACAATCCTCCCCACTCAAAATTGCTTGTCCTCAAGCAATCTGGGATTAAGATGATTAATGGTCTCATCTCCCTCCCATGTGGCATCTTGCCTAGGAAGGTTCTTCCACTTGACTAAGTACTCTGTTATGGTCCTCCTTCTTAATTCTCTTTCTTGCTTGTCAAGGATGAGCCCAGGTTCCAAAATCAACTTCCCTTCATTATCAATTGGAGGTAGCTCGGTACAAGGGGAAGTGTGTAGGCCCAAAACCTTTTTCAGCCGGGATACATGAAATACATTGTGTATTTTACTGTGATCGGGCAGATCCAATTCATAGGCCACTTCACCTATCCTTCTCAAAATTTTATAAGGACCATAGAATTGCGGTTTCAATTTCTCAGCTCCATTGATTTTAATGGATGACTGCTTATAAGGTTGAAGTCTTAAAAATACCAAGTCTCCTACTTCAAAAGATCTTTCAATTCTTTTTTTGTTCGCATACAATTTCTGTTGATTTTGTGCTTGGTGAAGATTATCTTTAAGGGCATTCATGATATCCGTGTTTTGCTGGAGGAAATCTTTTGCACCTGGTACATGACTTTCTGAGCGGATGAGATCCCCAAAGGATGTTGCTTCATACCCGTAGAGAGCTTTAAAGGGACTCATCCTAATTGACATATGATGGGTTGTGTTGTAACAATACTCTCCAAGATGAAGCCATTTTACCCAAGCATTCTGCTGACCTGAGACATAATTTCTTAGATAACCTTCTATCCATTTATTGACCATTTCAGTTTGCCCGTCGGTCTGTGGATGATAACTGGTACTTGGCGTTAACTTTGTTCCTGCTAATTTGAATAGTTCTTGCCAAAATATGCTAAGAAATCGTCTATCTCTGTCACTCACAATATTCTTGGGTAAGCCATGTAGCTTGAAGATTTCCTTAAAGAAGACGTCGGCCACTTGTGAGTCTTCGAAACTTGAAGTAATGGCCATGAAATGCGCATATTTCATTAACCTGTCCACTACTACAAAAATGCAGTCCTTATTCTGTACCTTTGGAAGTCCTATTATGAAGTCCATGGATATACTCTCCCATTTTTGATTTGGGATGGGTAGTGGTTGGAGTAATCCTGAAGGAAAAGTGTGTTCTTCTTTATTTCTTTGACACACCATGCACTCTTGAGTGTGCCTCAGTACATCTTCCTTCAGCCCCTTCCATGAGAATCTTTCTCTGATCTGTTTGTAGGTCTTATAATATCCTTGATGACTTGCTAAATGAAGGTCATGATAAGTCTTCATAATGTCTACTTTCATATTTGATTTGGATGGAATATAGATTCTGTTTTTGTAGAGGATGAGGTCATCAATTACCCGGTAATTTTCATCCGTTTCTTTCCCATCTAGAATGTCGTTAGAGAATTTGTCTTTGGCATATTCGGTACTTAGAGCTGCCTTCCAATCTGTAGATAGGGCTGATAAAGACCCCAAGTAGGGCCTTTTTGAGAGGGCATCTGCTACAACATTATACTTTCCTTTCATATATTCTATGTCGAAGTTGTATGCCTAAAGTTTACTTACCCATTTCTGTTGTCTATCATTCAAATCTTTTTGATTGAGAAAGAACTTCAAGCTGTTATGATCAGTTTTAACTATAAACTTTCCACAAATCAGGTATTGTCGGAATTTCTCTAATGCATGCATAATCGCTAGCATTTCTTTATCATAAACTGAATAGGCCCTTTCTGTTTCTCTAAGTTTCCTGCTTTCAAAAGCTATGGGATGCTTCCTTTGCATTAAGACAGCCCCGATGCCTTCTCCTGAGGCATCACAATAAAGCTCAAAAGGTGCTGAAAAGTCTGGTATTGCTAAGACGGGGCAAGAACTCATCACCTCTTTTAAGTTTTTCAAATGTTGATTGGGCTTCATCTGATCATAAAAATGCTCCTTCCTTAGTTAAATCGGTTAAGGGAGAAGTTAACTTCGAAAATCCTTTAACAAATCTTCTATAATAACTGCATAGACCCAGGAAACCTCTAAGATGAGTGAGGGTTCAGGGTTTTGGCCAGCTTTTGATGGCTTCAATCTTTTCATCTACCTTAACTCCATGGGTACTGATCTTATGACCGAGGTACAAAATTTCCTCCATCCCAAATTCACATTTTGACATTTTGGCAAAAAGAGTGTTGTTCAAGTAGGCCCAATATTTCATCTATATGATTCAAGTGTGCTTCCCAAGTCTTGCTGTAAATCAATATATCATCAAAAAATACTAACAGGAACTTCCTTAACTGTCCCCTGAAAATGTGGTTCATGCATGACTGGAAAGTGGCGGGGGCATTTGTAAGGCCAAATGGAAGGACCAAAAACTCAAAGTGGCCATAATGGCATCGGAAAGCTGTTTTGGGAACATCTTCCTTCCTCAATCTTATTTGATGGTACCCTGACCTCAAATCTATTTTCGAGAAGCATACTGCTCCATGTAATTCATCTATAAGTTCATCCACCCTAGGGATGGGGTATCGGTTTTTTATAGTCTTCTTATTGAGTGCTCTATAATCAATGCACATCCGCATGGTTCCATCCTTCTTTTTTACCAATACAACGGAGGAGGCGAAAGGGCTCGAGATAGGTTGAATGTGCCCCATTTCTAGAAGCTCTTTGATAGCTTTCTCAATTTCTTCCTTATAGCCCCTTGGATGGCGGTAAGGGGTGGAGATTACTGGTTTTGCACCTTCTTCGAGTTCAATAGTGTGTTCAAAACCTCTTTTGGGTGGCAGTCCCTTTGGAATGTCTTCAAACACCTTTTTATGCTTTCTAATAATGGGCTTAATATCAATATGAATGGCTTCCCCTTGGGTTGAATTCTTGTCCAGTACCATACATTGAGCAGCCCACTCCCCTTGATTACGTCTGAAAATCCTTTCCATTCTTTTGGATGTTACCATTCTGGTTGTGCCATCATGCAACCCTTTGATTAGTATTTCCTGCCCATTTTGAGTGAAACATAATTCCAATTTGGGGTGATCGAGGTAGAATCTTCCCAAGGAATGTATCCAAGGGATTCCTAGGATTACATCTGAATCCCCTAAATCGACCACATAGAAATCTTCTTTGGTGGGATGTTTCCCTAATGTTATGTTTAATTGAAGTATTTTTTTGTTACATGAGGAAGTGAATCCATCGGCAAGGGCCACTTGGAACCCTTTAAACTCTTGTGTTACCAGTTTCAATCTCTTAACCAAACTTTTATCAATAAAGTTGTGGGTAGCCCCGCTATCTAGTAGTGCAATCACTCTCTGCCCTTTGATCACACTTTTGATTCTAAAGGGATGGTGTTTTGAGGCTACGGAAATTGCTGCTAATGATACTTGTACGTCTTCGGTAAGTTTTTTCTTTTTGCTTGGGGGTTCATTGAGTTCTTCTTCTTCATCGCTAGATAAGGCTTCCAAGTGGTGTGCTTGGCTCTTCCTCCCACATATGTGACCCGGTTGCCACTTTTCTTTGCACTTAAAATACAGATTTTTTTTCCTAAGCATATCTCTTTCATTACCCTCTTTGCAGATGTGGTCACGTTCCCACTTCTCATGACAATGGTAACATAAGTTCTTTCTCTTAAGTTCTTTTTCTTTTGAGGTGTTTCCCTTTCTAGGCCATTCTTTTGTATGTGTATTTTTAGTGAATGTTTTGGATGGTTTCTCCCAAGTTGAACTGTCTTCTAAGCCCAAAGCTTTATCCATGGCATCATCCAGGGTAGGGGGTTTCAATGCTCTCATCAATCCTTTAATGGAGTCCTTGAGTCCCTCCACAAAAAGATAGGTGAGCCTGTCCTCATCCACTCCTGAGACCCTTACGGAAATTTTTTGAAATTCAGTAATGTATTCTTCCACTGTTCCCTTTTGTCTTAAAAGAGTCAATTCTTTGAAACCTTTCTGTGGATGTTTCCTCTCAAATCTCTTAATGAGCTTCTGAGTGAATTCATCATATGTTGTTATACCATCATGACCTTGTGTGAGGGTGCCATGATACCACCATTCATGGGCTAAACCTTCTAGGTGTAAAATGGCAAATTGGACTGCATCATCTTCTGTCATGGGGCTGAGATTTAAATATGTATTAGGTTTTTGGATCCATGCTTGAGCTGATATTTTCCCTGAGCCATCAAAGTTAGGTAGTGATAGTTTATTAACTTTATGTTTTAGATCCCTGCTGATTGGTTTCCTCGTAGGGGTCTCATTTTTCTTTGCTTCACAGAATTCCCTAAAAGATACAACCTCTCTTACTTCTGGCTCTAAACTAGCGTAGGCCACGACCATTTCTTCTGTGTTACTCATGGAGGAGTTAGTGTTTGTTTCTTCCCTATTGTTTCCCTCTCTAGGTAGGAAATTGGGTTTTTGGATCCTTGAGCTAGAAGATGTATTATGAGTGTTTTCAGAATGATTAGAGTTTTCTTCTCTGCCATTGGAATGATTCCTAAGATTATTCATGGTGGTATTCATATCTTGATAGGCTTGAAGCAAAGCCTGGCTTGTTTTTTCATTTTGCTCTATCAAAGCTTGAGTTTTTCTATCATTGTTTTCCATAAATGTTCTAAGTTCATTTTTCAATGGTTCACCCATGTGGTTACTATTTCCCCTGGTTCTCCTTTGATAAGTTTGCATTAACAACCCTTAACAGGATGGCAGAATCAGGCTCTGATACCAATTGTAATGTCCCAAAAATCCGCAATCTATAAAACATAAAAAAATTTGCGATTTAACATTTGTTTGTGATATGAATGTTTGATCTAGAGTATAGTTTAACCAATTCTTTAAGGTTATTGTGTTATCAATAAGTCAATATCATATTTAATTCCTAATGAGACCAGGAGGGCTAGATGCAGTAGGATGCCTGTAGCGCTTATCAAGCCCAAGGGCGGTACACTCCCCCTTGGCCCAACTTGCGGCAGACCTTAAGTCATCCGCAGTGGGTGGCCTACCTGACAGAGGCCTAGTTCGTGCTATCCTTGCTGCTCTATTCATCATAGGTCTCACTGGGTTTGGATATGCAATTGTCTCATTTATCATTGTGTTAATGTCTTAACCTATTCCTACTATTCTTATAATTGACAATGCCATTCATTTTTAATCTCTTATAATTGTAATTCTTTCATTAGTTAATTGAACATATGGGGGTTCATTTATACCTCTGCGTATACTCATATATATATATATATATCAATGTATCATATTACTATCTATTGTATTAATCTTTATTCATATACAAATGCACTGTAGTAAAATCTATATATATATAAATGCATTGAATTAATATCTACACGTATCCGTATACCCATGCATTGAATGAATAGCTATCTATACACATATCTTTACGTATGAATTCCCGTGATCTATGTACTTCCTACTGCAAAGTAAACATGGGTGGGCATAGGTTCTTACCTGCATCCCTTGCTACCCTTCCAACCTGTCGCTATGTCCTCCGTACCTCCTTCCTTGCCCTTTCGGCGTGCACTTAAAAACGTGGGCTTATGACATTGTAGGACTTTTATTTCAGATTCTTCAAATTTTATCTAGGATCATGTTGCTTTTTACGCTTTATGCTGGTTTTGAAGCAAGAAATTTCATAATCAGACTTAATTTTAATTTCCAGAATTTCACTAAGTCTGATTTTTAGTTACAATTTCATAATCAAACTTGATTTCACAATTTCCAAAAATTCTCGAAGTCTGATTTTTTTTCTTAAATTTCCAGAATTTCATAAGATAAATCAGAATTATCTTTCGAAATTCCGTCAAACTTCGCACTCCAAGCTGAAAATAAGCATCAAACCATAGAAACGGGACTCAGACTCAGCAAGGCCGACCTGGACTCGGAGTCAAACTCGGCTGGACTCGGGAAAATTGAAAAACTCAAGAAATTTAGAGATTTTTAAAGATTTAAAACTTGTTTCATGCACCCTTTATTGAATACACCTTAAAGACACAATAACATCATCAACCTTGGCTCATTTGATTACATACACAAGTATGCATCAATCACATAAGCATAAACGTAAATTGTAGCTGAAGGAAATAACAAACATAGATATATAAATATTGTCAAATGTATACGATATTACAAAACTCATGGAACAAAAAATCCATGTCATCATATGATCATTATCAAATGTTCCATACAAATACCAAAGGTAAACACAACTACAAGCCTATGGCTCAGAGGAGCTTGCATCCTCTGGCCCCGGCCTCGGCCCCCTGCGAAGGCGTCTAAGGTAGGTCCTGGATTATTCGACAACCATAGCGGCTCCCCATGACACCATGCCATGCTCACCAACATCAGGAACATCTGTGTCACTATCTGCCTCAGAATCTCCTGTCTCTGCTCGTGCTCTCCGCTGCTCCTCTGCCATGGCTACAGTCTCAGCCTCTATATCTACCTGGTCGATCCAATTAGTGTCAGACTCTGAGGTTAAATTTTCCCTATTTCTATCGACGTAGTTTCCCCCCATATTTTTTGATGGGGGTTTGGGGGCAGCGCCCCCAAGGTGGGCTCAAGGGTCAAGGTGGATATAGTGTTATTTTTCTATTGGTTGACATGCTGTAACCCTAATTTTTCTCATTCTCGGGCGGCGGTTGTAGTGAACAAAGACGAGATCATTCATTTAAAACAAACTTTTTAAAATGTTTTTTTTTCGTCATTTTATTTAACCCAGCCGGTAGTCGAGTTTCAAGCACTGGACTCTCCGAGTTTGGCGATTTTAGGCCAAACTCGCCAACTCGGCGAGTCTGGCGATTTTGCCTCCTGGATTTGGCCGAGTCTGAGTCCGAGCTCTACAGACTCGGGAGGCATGACTCTGACCCGGACTCGTCGAGTTTGGGCGGGTCCGAGCAATTCTCGTTTCTCTGCATCAAACCCCCTTATTTTTCTAACTTAGAAATTTTCCATGTTTTTCAAGTTGGAGATGTCATCTCAAGGAGAGATTTCAAGAAAGGTGCAAATGAAGTTCAATAACAAGGGACCACAACTAGAGTTCAAGATCGTGACAATATGGAAGAAGGTTGGAGATACCGACCTTGGCCATGTGGACCTCAATGACTTCAAGAAAAGAATGTATGGACTCACTGATTGCTTTCCTTCACCATTAGCACACAGAATGATAAGAAATGGAATTGTCCAAGTAGTTGGATTTCCTCCAACTATACAATGCAACAAACTAATAGTAAAATGTGCCAGACATTACAACATCCAAGAGAGACAAATTGTGGCACTTGATGGCAGAGTGCTGACCTACCTTGGAGAAATGGCCATCAAGGAAGCATTCGGCATTCTAGATTATCATTCTACCATATACAAGATCAAAGAGGAAACCTTAAGAATTTTTGAAGCAGAACTTATATCATGTAGTGAAGTAATTAACAAGCAATCGTTGCAAAAGCCAAGACCTCATTATTCCAAAGTGCCTAAGAAAATTTTCCAGATAGATTTCATAGAAGAGTATGGAGACCTCATCCTATTGCTAAATATAGACACAAGAAGTCCTTAAGCCTCCCCATTCGAGTTTTGGATGTACTACTTCATCGATGAAGTCACTTCCGGTGTCAAGATGATAAATTGGGCAAAAATAATCGGTAATAACATAGAACCCAGTATCCATAGATTTTTGTTAAAATTTGGAACGGTGGAATGTCAAGGTAGATGGCACAGCTATGTTCCATATGGCTAAAAAGCTTGGAATGGTCAAAACATATATTAGAAAATGGAACAAAGAAATTTTTGGTAAGAATTTTTTGTCCAAGGCTAGAATTCAATTAGAGTTGAAGGACATCCAAGATAAAATTCAAAGGGAAGGATATGTTGGGGACTATTTTGCCAAGGAAAATGAGATTCTTACTCAATACCATGACATTATATCCAAAGAAGAGGATTTATGGAAAGAGAGATCTAGGTCTATATGGCTGGCCTTTGGAGATAGGAACACTCGGTTTTTTCACATGTCCACTCTCAAACACAGGGCTGCTAATTGCATGTCACACATTCAAAGGAATGCGATCGTTTTTAAAAAGGGAATAAAATATCCGGGAGGAAGCTGTTCTGTTTTTTTCTAATCTTTTATTAGCTGAAGGGTCTCTAGATGAAGACAAGCAGAAGAAATTTATTCAGGCTGTCCCAAGATTGGTGGATGAAGAATGCAACAAAATTCTTGTGGCTATCCCTAACCTCCAAGAAATCAAGAAGGCTGTGTTTTCGTTTGAAGGAAATAAAGCCCCGGGACTTGATGGTTTTCCGATGTTTTTCTTTCAGACATTTTGAGAGAGTGGCAGAGGATGTGGCTAATGCGGTTAAAGAATTTTTTGGCTCTAGAAGGATTCTCAAGGAGCTGAATTCGACCTTTATTGTGCTTATTCCTAAATTCCCAGTAGCGGATTTTTTTGAGGCCTTTTGTCCTATAAGCTTGTGCAATTCCATCTACAAAATATTCTCAAAGGTTCTAACTTTTAGGCTGCTTAATGTGCTTCCTCGATTCATTGATGCCCAACAAAATGGTTTTGTTCCTGGCCATCAAATTCTGGACTCCATCATAACTGTTCATGAGAATGTTCATTCTCTTGAGAGTTCTAACCGTCAAGGATTTTTGTTTAAACTTGATTTATCTAAAGCTTATGATTGGGTGGATTGGAACTTTCTAATTCGGGTATTGGCTGCCTTTGAATTCAATATGAAATTTCTTGACTTGGTTTGGCAACTTATCTCCAGTTCTAGATCGGCTGTGATTATTAATGGATCCCTGTCAAATTTTTTTGAGGTTTCTAGAGGCCTTCGTCAAGAGATCCTCTATCTACTATTCTCTTCACCCTTCTGGCAGAATATGTTTGGAGATACATGCTCGAGATGGTGAATCTTGGAGGGTTGAAAGGTCTAAGACCTTCTTTTGATGTGCTCATATGTTCTCATCAACAATTTGTGGACGACACTATTGTGATGGGGGGTTCTTCAGTTGGTGAAGCTTAATCTCTAAAATGGATTTTGGTGGATTATGTAAGTGCTTCTGGCCAATGTATTAATTATACTAAAAGTTCGTTGTACTTTATTAATACTCTTGAAGCAAGGCAACATAAGATTTCTAATATATTGGGATGCACCATTGACAATTTACCTGTTGTTTACTTGGGGTTACCGCTTTGCTCCAAAGTGCCTGATTCCTTTTGGATGTCTTTGATTGATAATTTTCATTAAAAAATGGCTAGGTGGAAGGGAGCTCTTTTGAGCCAGGCTGACAAAATTCAAGTTTTAAAATCTACCCTCCAAAATCTTCTGGTTCATGCTCTAAAGTTGTTCAAAATCTCGGCTAAATTTGTTGAGGTCATTGGAAGAATCCAGAAGAAGTTTCTCTGGTTTGGAGTGGAAGAAAAAAAGAGATTGCCCCTTGTAGCTTGAGAATCTGTTTGTAAACACAAAAAATGGGGTGGTCTTGGTCTAAGGAATCTTCAAGATTTTAATAATGCTCTTCTAGCTAAACAGTTTTGGAGAATTTTCAATACGAAAGGAGATTGGAATGCCATTTGGAAAAGTAAGTATCTCCACCATATTGATTCTTTGTAGGGATTACTTGAATCTCATGAGATTCCTTTAGGATCTATTCTATGGAATAATGCTGTTCGTGCTTGAAATAAGTTTGGTCACAAAGCTAATAACTGCAAAAGTAGGATGAGGAATATTTACATGAGTAATAACAATGCTATGAGCTATTCCTTCAATGGGTACTGCTACTCATGCAACATGTTTGGTCATAGGGCTATTGAGTGCAGGTCTAATGTAAGGAGAAGTGATATTATTTGTAACAATTACAATAAACCAAGACACATTGCTATGTTCTGCAGAGGGAAGAATGTGAGTTCTTCTGCTCCATAAAAGAAGATTGATCTGGATGAGGGGAGGAAGAAGATGCAGGATATGTGGAAAAAGTTAGATGAAGTAGTTAAAGGATTTGAGCTTCTTCCCAGTGCAAAAGAGTCTTTCGAAAACAAAAGAAGAAAGCATAGAGTGAGGTAGAGTTGTTCATTGCATATATTTCACCCCTTTAAGTTTTGAGGCTTCTTCTTGGGAAGTTAATAGTTTAGATTGTAAGAAATGCAGATCTGTATTAAGATGATGATGAAGACAAGAATCAGTGGTATGTTCTAAAAAGTTATTCAAGGAATAAGTAAATTTTATGACAGAGACATAGTGTCTTGGTCCAAGATCCTTAGCATTGCAAGATATATGCTTGCGGCTCAAAATTAAGTTTGGGATGATTGGAAGGTGTTGTACTCAAGATTTCATCAGATGACTCCTTCTGCAGAGAATGATAAAGGCGACTGTATAGTTGACTAAGACGGGTTCTTGATTGAAACAGAAAGAAAGAATTAATGTTGCAGATGTTAGAATGTGTGCCTATCCACGGAGAGAAATTCAAGGAAAATCTTGTCTCCTGAATTGATGTGGCCTACTCCTTAGGGGGTGATTGGTTGCTACTCTCAAGGGGAGCTGGCAGTTGCTGATTGTTACTGACAGTTTGCTAATGAGAAAAAGTCACAATCAAGTGATGACCCTTGCCCTTTGTCCTTGATGTCAAAGGGGGAGAGAAAAGTATAGATGGATGTAGATGATTGTATTGACAATAAGTGTTGCCATCATTGACAAAGGGGGAAATTGTTGGTAGTTTGTTGTCATTGATGTCTAGGTGTTGTCATTGATGTCTAGGTGTTGTCATTGATGTCAACCCTTAGTTTGTGTGTTGTCATTGATGTTATGTTGTGTTGATGCCTTGAAGTTATGGAAGTATATGTTGTAGGTGGTGCAGGTAAGTGCTTAAGGGTTGTTGGCTGGGTGTCTACCACTCTTGGTGTTGAAATCCATACCCAGTATGTTGTAATGAATGAGGTGATTTGTTGAAGATATGATAGAATGCAGAGGACTCATATATAATAATGATGTGCTTCAGTAGATGTTCTTGTTGTGGATATCCACCATCTTGGTGTTGATATCTACACTCAATATGCTGTAATGCCAATGATTCTATGACTATGATGATGCTTGATTCTCCTACCATGGATGCCCACTTCCTGTGGTGTTGAAGTCTATACTCAACATGTCAATTGTTGCTGGTGGTTAATGATGATGATGATGATAATTGTTCTATCAGATGTATGACAATGATATAGTTGATGAAGCTCATTATGATGCAGTTGTATAGAGGTGTTGTTGATGAATTCATTAGTTGGATTACCTGATAATACTGACTAGATATGTTGTTCTTGGTTAGATGTCCGCCTCAATTTGGTGTTGATAACTTACCATCTAGCTTGCCAGTTCGGGTTCGGGCACTGGTTCGGGTTCGAAGAACCGGTACACGTCGGTATGGCAAAATTTGAAAAGGGGTTTGGGTTCGTTAGTACAAGAACATGTAATTTATATATATATATATACATATATTTTAATATTTGTGCAGCCTATAAGCATGAATTAAGATTGGCATGTCACATAGCATCATATAAACAACAAAACAAACATAAACTTGTAATCATAGCATCATGATCATACCATAATAGCATCATATACATCAAGTTTAATATCAAAGTGACAAAATATTCAAGTATCCCTATCTCAATAGTAGGTTTCAATTGGGTATATCTCATATCTTGCCCTGCAGCTCGCGCTCAGATACTGGGCTCCTTGTTTTGTAGAGCAACAATTGCTCAGATTTGCTCTTGCTCTAGCCAAACATGTTCTGCAATCTTGTACTGATATATCTCTTCAACACTGAACTAAACCATATAATGTTCCACTAGCATTATATTTGGTTGTTCCAGCAACGAAACGCTTATTTGCAGGGATGTAAGCTTTCTCAGACAGATTTGACAAAAGGCCATTGGTTGTGTTCTCGAAAGCATCTCTACTTTTAGTAATATCCATCGTGTTCACCAAGAGAATTCTTTTAGTATCTACTCTTGAAATGAAATTAGAATTGTGATAGTGCATGAAACAGTCATCCAACCATATTTTCCCACCTATGTCGTTGGAGCAAAGGTCGTGAAGGGTTTTATTTGCTTCCACTGCACATTTTGAGCATCTATCTGCTGATATAGTTCTAGTGCATTGGAGCAGACCATAGACCTTACTGGGAGATTGGCCATGGGAAGAAGTGTTAAACCCTGAATTTTTAGGTGCATTAAGATACAGATCGTTCATAACTAGGTTTAAGTTTGTGGAATAGGTGCTACCATTGGTGAAAGTTGAGGAATTATCGCATGTGTGCCATGCGTAGATACACATGACTGATGAAATTTTTTGTACAAACAGCAAAAAGAGGACGAACCACCTAGGCGGAATTGAAAAAAAAAAAAAAATTGGCATAAGAAATCACTTTTTGGGCCGCCTAGACGCCCGGGTTCGCTTTGGGTTCTCTGTGGTTCTCTTTGGTTCGACCTGGGTTCGCCCGGGTTCGACCCAGGACGAACCACCTCTGGGTTTTAAGAACCCTGGTTGAACCCAGAACCACGAACCAGGCCCAGAACCACGAACCAGTTCGAACCCGAACCCGAACCAGGGGGGTCCAGAGGAGAACCCGGTAACTCGGCTTACCATGAATAATGAAGATGATGATGTTATAATAAAGATTGCTATTATATGTTGATACTCGTATCAGTGATGATGCTGATGCTAATGATTGACAATAGTGATGGTATCATGATGATATTAAGATGAGGATTAGAAGCATGATGATAAAATGGATGTGCTGTTGATGGTGCTGATGACCTTGCACTTGCTAGAAGATGTGCTTCTCCTGAGTGAGCAAATATTGCTAAAAAGATAATTTGGTTGTTTGTAGAGTGGTGGAATTGAATATGCAAGAAAGTATGATGAAGATAGGTCAAAAGAATGCTATGTATTCCTCCGCATTTGCAAATGTGCTCTTGTGGTTTTGGGTATAGTGTATATGCTTTGTGGACGTTGCACTCTCATCTTTTCACGTCCCTGGTGTTGTAGATGATGCTTATGGTAATTGCAGTTCGTTGGTAGTTTGGTTGCCTATTAGGATTGGTCCGAAGATTGCTCCGCATTAAGTTTTCTTTTGCTGCGACTTGGAGGATAGGATTATAATGTTTGTGTAGTGTCTCAATTCAGATTTCAAGTGATGATGTGCTTTGAAAGTGTGTTTGTTGATGGCGTTTTGTTTCATGACTGTGTTTCCTCACCGTCTAGTTATGATGTGCTATGTACCCGTTTGGTCTTGCCAACTTGTCTTGGCTTGACAATAAAAAATAAGTTTTCGGAAATGATGTTGGATGTTTAAGGAACATCCCTATGTGGTCCACATGTCAATTTTAATTACTTTGGTGCCACATTGTGTTTGGGGTTGGTTTTTAGGGTTGTTTGTGGTTATTTGGCTGATAGGGTTTATTCTCTTGCTTGGACCATGTTCTCGATGTTTTGCACCCGCATTGGAGTTTAAGTTATATTTAGGTCTTGTGGGGATCCACGTTAAGTAGTTTCATGTTGAAGGTGCATTTTTGGGCCAACTAGCTATGTGCTACACATTTCATCTACACACTACCTTGTTTCGGACTTTGGAGGATGTGCACCAATTTGTGTGATGCTTGGGACCACTTTGGATATTGTATTATTATGTTTTAGGTTCTCTCTATCTCTTGGATTGGATTGATTTCACCACAATTATGTTTTGGTGGCCGATTTGTTGGGATCACTCCTTGTCCTTGTTTTGGCTGACCTAATTGATGTTTTGTAATGACCTAGATGATGTATATAGAAGATCAAATCAGTGTGGATAGTGTGGATGGTGGAAGATGCGAATCTAAGGTAATAGATGTATGTGGTGGGAGTATTGGAGTAGAATTGTTAATAGTTGCTTGAGGCAGTATGTCAAGTGTAGTTACATTCAAGTGTAGTAATTCAATATTTCATGTATCTTGCCTTGAGGAAGTGATCCTCAACCTGCAAGTCTTTCTGGGATTAGTGAGCTTCCTTGGGCGAGCCCTAAAACAAATAGTTTAATACTTGTTCATATAGTGTGAGTTGACTCTCATCGTGATTTTTCCCTTCTTGGGTTTTCCACGTAAATTTGCTATTCTCTTGTGCATGGGTGTTCATTACTTTATGTTTCTTTGCTGCTGATTGGTTTAAGGTTTTAAGTTGCAATTGATTTGTCCTTTAAAGTTTTAAGATTTGTCCAAGATTGATTTATCCCCCTTCTCAGTTTTGGGGTGTGTTCAATAGATGGCCTATATTTGGGTTGGCGATAAGGGGGCATACAAGTCGGATGTTTGTGGATTATATTTATTGTAATTGCATTAGAGGCATACAAGTAAGCTGTTTTTAGATTAGATTTATCCTAATTGCATTATGTTCTTGAAGTATTAGTTGTTGCAGTGGGAATGTTTCAAAATCTTTCTTTTTAATCTTTCAAGATGATTTTTGCTAACTTCGGGAATTTTTTTGGATAGTTGGTTTTGTGCTTAGAAAACTTAAATGGGTGTCAGCTGAATGAAAACGCATTCCATTGGTGCCTCTAGAATTTACCATATGGTTAGGATATGGAATACAAACAACACCATACTACAAAGGTGATTGTAAACTGATAAGCTGAACACTGTGAACTTATTATTGAAAACTAAGAGCATAGGATTCTTGTACAAAAATTCTTGGCTCATTGCTTTAGCTTTGATAGTTAAGCCAAGGATGACAGTGTAGAAATGTAAGAAAAATGCGTAGAAATTATTGAAGCTAAATATTTTTTTTTACACAGAATAATATTATGCTTCTATTCCATACCATTTAGTCAATGATACAAATTACATATATATGAAATTTGTAATGTCCCCTTCTCCTTAGCACGTGGACATTCATGAGATTGGCCTATTATTTGACCCTCGTAGGCCAAGGTGTTGATTAGAGGGTCGATTTGGAGAATATGGAGGCTTCACATTTTTATTTCTACATGGTTTTGATGCGATTACACGTATGATGTTATAATTGCACTTTATAACATAATATTATTTTTATTTAATAATTAAAGTGCAAATTAATAGTTAAATGTGTAAAAAGAGAACATGAGTTAGTTAGAGAAGAATCTTCTCGAAGGAACCAATCATGTGGAGAGATAAGGATAATAGAGGGGGCTGGTTCATTGTGCATCATTGGTGATTTGACATCTTCTCTTGCATTGTGGTTGTGGAGCCTAGGGTTTCTGCAGATTATTAATCATTGGGAACAATACCTTCCTTTGATTGCATAACTGAGGGGGTGAGAGATCCTCCGAAGGGTTGCTTGAGAGTGAAGGATATCTCAGTCTTTCACATTGGAGCTCATCGAGTTACAGCACTATCTATGGTGAATAATCTGAAGGCACTTTCAGTTTCATAGGATTATGATGATATTTTGTACCAGCATTCTAGGAGGAGTGAGACGATTTGGGTAGAGGCATTTGGAGGAGTTTTTGTGGTGATTGCAGGTGATATATCAGATCTGAGACAAAATTGCATCAGACCCTTATCTACCACAATTTGCTCATATTCCATTGTTGATGCATCATTTGAAGGTTTTGAGGACAGCGATATCTAAGAGGAAGGGCGATTCATTTTGATGTATTTTAGAAGAGTAAAAGGGGAAGTTCGATGTCCATTAATTTCCTGAACAAATCGTACCAGTCTGAAACTATTTCACAACTTTGTTCATTGGCTCCCATTGTGGCATCGATTTGGATATTTGACTTGGGCAATCTTCTTGGAAAGGAATAGCAATTCCTTTGGCATTGTGGAGAGGGGTTCAGCATTTCAAATTTATTTGTTCTCAGACCTCCTTAGCAGCAGCAGGGGCGATTTGGCAAGAGGGTCGATTTTGGTCTTTGGAGGCTTCAAGAACAAAGATATTGCTTGCTTCTTCAAGGTGCTATATTCCAGGTGCATTTGACATTGAAAAATCCATTGTAAATTCAGTCTGTGTGTTGAGTCCATAGCTGTCATCTGTTTTCAGAAAATCTGAAAGTGGTCACTGTTGTTAGTCCATGAATTTGATATAAGTTGGCCTATGTAATGAGCACATGGTTATCAAATGAGAAGAAATAAGATTGATTCATATGTTATGATTCCTTGGGCTGCATGCCAACTATTTGACAAAATTACAGTCTGCTGTAGTTACATGTTTCTGCATATCTATTCATGCTATTATATCAAAACAAAATAAGACAAGTTGCATTATCATCCTTGATTATTGTCCTATTTGTTTGCAAGTCATCCATATTGAAAAAACCAAAATTTTTAGTGTCAAAATTAATCTGAAGTATTGCATCAATCAGAACAGAATAACACATAAGTGGTCTAGAAAACTGCATAACGGTTATACGTTAGGAAGTTCGAACAGCAAGGTAATCAGTACATTGTTTGACAATATCCCTTGGATATCTTAGTTAATAACAGCAGGGATATTACAAAATTCTAACTCCTATAACAACTCCACCAAACTCTCACACTAAATCTAGGTGGATTGTTTAAACACCATTATTCTCTCTCTCTCTCTCTCTCTCTCTCTCTCTCTCTCTCTCCTATTTTAACTCCTAAATCTCTATGTGAGTTGTGTCAACAACTCACTTCGATTTTTATGCTCACACACCATAATATAATATTAATTTATTCTAAATAAAATCTTAACCAATTCTTCTCACACCTAGAATAGCTATGTGAGTTGTTAGTACAGCTCACTTCTATTTTAACATAACGAGAATTATTATTCTAACCTATGTGAACACCCTCCCTTAGTGTGAACATGGGAAGAAAGTACATCACATGAAATGAAAACAGAATCGTATGCCTATGCATACTTTTAGGACTGCATAATGCTATTTGGATCTTGTTGCACATAGTCACCTACATATGAGAACTTATCTTGCTTTCACTTCTAGTGAACTCATCATTGACTGGCCACACTTCCAAAAAGTTTGACAATCAGAGGATCTATGTTGATAGTTGCTCTCCTATAAAACTACTTACAATATCGATGATGTCTATGTTGCAAGGTGTGCGCCCTTGGTCTCCTTGTGTTGTGCAGCGCAGCGCTCGGGTTTGTGACATGGCTTAACCGCCTCCTGTGGATTCTATAAGTCTAGTGGTTGTATCGGGCATTAACAAGTCGATCTTTTGGTGCAATGGTGTTTGCCTTCTCGGGTAAACGGTTAAATGCAGAAAGTAAATGCACAGAACATAATGGAAATACATTAAATAACCAGTCTCTGTATTAATTCAACAGTCCATGTACATCAAGTGCTTATAACATTACATTTTACACGACTATCATGATCCACTTCGAAGGAAAGGTACGCAATATATAATACCCGAAGGGGTGCGACCAACCGTCGCGTCCAATTGCCCTTCGGGACGACTAACTAACTGACGGCCGTAACTCATTATTGCCGACGACAACATAAACATAATATGACAACATAACATAATGATTATTCCCGGCAACATCATCCCCCCCAAGAAAAGAAGTCGACTCCGGACGACTTAATACAAAATAGAGATGAATGGCAGGAACTATTGACGCCAGTCGAGCCCAGAGCTTATACACTTGTTGCGTCCTCGCTTGAAAACCCTTTTCTGCTACCATCTAATGCTCAAGTGCGGATTTCACCACTATTGCTTCTTTTGACATCAAAGTCCTCCTGTGCCTAACCCAAACTTGTCTGCAAAACACGCTTTTCAGTCTCAGCCTCCACCAACTGCTACTCAAATGACACTGTCTCCCTAGCCAATTTGTCCTCACCGACGTTGCCCTCTCGGCATCCAACTCCTGGGTATGCTGAGCTAAGTCTCACACTAGTACTGCCTCCAACCTGGTGGTCAGCTCCTCCCGAGCCCTCTATGCATCCACCAAGGCAACCTCACGTCCAGCCGAGACCTACTCCAAGTTCCTCAAAGCGTACCATTCCTGCCTGGAGGTGGCCACAACCCACTGGCACAAAGGCTAGGAGACACCTCAAATCCTCCATCACACTCCCCAAATGCTAAAAACTGAACTGAATAACTCCCTAGTGTCATACAACTGCGCGGACCTGCAATGCCTTCCCTCAAACTCTGTTTGTTCCCAACCTCCAAATCCGTCTCCCTCTACGGCTTATGGCTTCCCCGCCAATGCTTAGCTGCAGGCTTCTTTCTCACAGTACGGACAACCACAACACTTCCTGTGGTATTCTGTAGCTCAAAAATAAATTGGGGGTCTGGGGGCAATGCCCCCAGCAGGGTCGAGGGGTAGCGCCCCCGCGGGGTCTAATTTGTTACGTGCCATCCCTGTCGTGCCGTGGTATTTTCTCTTTCCCCCTCGTTTAAACCGTAGCCGCCGTGCTCCTTCAGGTTTACTATGCTGACTGTGTGGTTATAAGGCCACCGCACGGTAATCCCGCTGTGTTGGCGGCGTGTGCGGGCTGCTCCTTTCTTTTTGTTTCTTTGTTTGCCCTTGGCGGTTCTTATCCCGTCGGTGTGACCACCACATGGTGGTTCCACCTTCGGTGGCCCCACCGTCGATGTGACCCCCGCACGGTGGCATCCACCGCCGGTGGCGCCACCGTCGGTGTGACCACCGCACGGTGGTTCCAACTTCGGTGGCTCCACCTTCGGTGGGTCCACCTACGGTGGTCCACCTATGGTGGCTCCACCTTCTGTGGGTGGTTCCACCTTTGGTGTGCCCTTCGGGATGACTAACTAACTGACCGCCGTAACTCATTATTGCCGACGACAACATAAACATAATATGACAACATAACATAATGATTATTCCCGGCAACAAATGGCAATCACACTTGTAACAGTCTACATTCTCCTCTTTTCAAACTTTTACATTTTTAGTTACAGTACCCATATCAGGTGCAACCCTGTGCAAATTTGCCTGCGGGTATGCCTAGGGTGCACCCAGGACACCCCGGGTTCCCTGTGGGTACGTGGACGCATACCCATAGGGAACAAGGAACTCAGGGTGTTTTGGAGGCATCCTAGGTGTACACACAGGAACCCAAAGACGCTTAATGCCAAAAAGTGAAAATTTAAAACATTTTTGCATGCAAAAACCCTAAAATGTGTTTCCCCCTGGGGTGTCAGGTTAGGACATTGCATAAATGACAAAAGTACATAGAATATATGGAACTCACAAGTGTTCTATTGATTCATAATAAGCCAGTACGTACAATGATAGCAATATGTTCGACTACAATAGTATTTCCAAAGACTGGAAATAGATACAATATAAAGGAGTCTGGTCAGTTACCCGGTGCCAACTGCCGACAACCAATGGGTTAACTGCCGACGCTAACACAATTTACCTTAATGCTTAATTACCCGACAACAAAATGACCTAAAAGCATCATTGGCATTCAATATTTATCATTATGACTACCATTTTGGCATTTGGCATTGATCAATGATGAAGTATCATACTATCAAATTTATTTAGATTTACAGTTCTGTATTTTTATTTTATTTTTTGTATATACATATATATGTGTGTATGTATACATAGATATGTATACACACACACACCGTACCCAAGAAAAAATATTGCTGTGCTGGTGTACCCATACTAGCAACTTACAAAATAATAATACTTCTAAACCTATAGATTTCATTGAAGCACAAATTTGACTTCTGGGTGAAGTCGACCATGAGAAACATAAGGGTTTTGTCTTTGATTCTAAACATAAGGGTTTTCGTCCTTCCGAAAGAATGCTGGACCAAAGTTCTCCACAAGGGTTTCTCTAAAATTTGCAATCATAGAATGAATGGCTTTTCCCAATAATTCTTCTTTTTAATTTTATTCTTTTCCATCCAACTCTAAAAGAATTAAAAGTTCACCTTTTCCCTCCAAACTTAATAATTTTTTTTTTTTTTTAATAATTAAATATAAAATTTATTTTAATTTTGCACTTTTTGGACAACTTAAATATTAACCATTTACTAATTAATTATTTTCCTCACAACCACCAATTTATGGAAAATATTAAAATATGAGGATTATAATTTTTGACCTCACCACCAATGGCAAAAATTCCTATAACAATTGATTATTTTAAACTTGGCACTCATCCAAGATGATGGGTTTCTCCAAGAAGTGTGGAGTTTCCAAACATGTTGGAATGGACCTGGAGAGGGACATTACACAATATCATGGTGACTTTGAGTTAAGTAGAGTAGACTTCCAGTATACTGTGCATACAAAGTTGCATCAACTTGATTTTTAGTCATGACAGGTGTAGGTTGTACAAGGAGTAGAATATGACTCACAGTCTTCCACACGGAACTGTTTAACAGGTCAAAAGATTTCTTAGTTGGAGACAGACTTGAAAATCCTATCATTCTGAGTCCCATACCTGCATTCCAAGAAAGTAACGCAAGACCCCAGTCTATTATGTCAAAATGCCTCTTCAAGCTCCATTTGGTAGTGTGAGCAAACCAGTGTGGCCAATTCATCCACATGAAATATCACAATTAAGACTTGACCATCAGTATGTTGGATACAAAGATTGGATATGAACAGGAGCCTGCTTCTGGAAAAAATGGTTGATTTCTCATATCAAGCTCTAGGAGGTTGCTTGAGCTTGAATAGTGACTTCTCAATATATAGACAAGATGCTCCTGTCCAGGCTTGGAAAAACGAAGAAGTTGCTGCATTTATATTTCTTCACTTAGATTACCTTAAAGAGGAACATTACTAACATATTTCTAATGCAATTACCATCTAAATATAGCAGCAACAGGAATTACAACCCCAACACTGTCAACTTTAGCAACTGGTTCAAAGGTTCCATTTGTATCAATACCTTCCTGCTGAGAGAAGCCTTTAGAAATAAGATGAGCTTTGTGCTTATCTTCTAGATCCATTTACAATCCACAAGATTCTTCCATGGAGGAAGAGCAGCCGATTCCTAAGTACCATTCTTCATAAGGAGTTATATTCATCATGCATACAATTCTCCAATTCTTGCTTAACACAAGCATCCTTATAGGTTTGAGGATAACAGTCATCCTTTCTTGTGCTATGAGTGCAAAACTGAAAACTTCTGTCCCTAAGTTCTCCTTGGTTCAGCTACAAGCCTACAACATCAACATCATAATCTTTATCTTGAAGGGTTTTAGTGGGCCTATAATGGAATAAGAGCTTGACCTGCAGCAGGAGCACTAATAGGTATATATGCAACACGTGGAGTAGGATGGGCTCTATCTCTAAATTTCAACATGATTATAACATTGTGAAGTACCACAACAGTAGCATCAGAAGATGATTCAATAAGTATGGAGTGACGTAGTACATGCTACTGCACCTCTATTTTTGGGGTTTTAAGCTTACTGCTGTGTGAAACTATCTCTGTTTTACTTTTGAGTGTTTATGAGGGTAGGAAATATTTATGAAATATTATAAGCTAGAGTTAGTTCAGGTAAACCGTAATATAAAGTGCTGATTATATGTACACACCAGATTCTGCATCTACTAGATAATCCCTGGTCAGACAAGGTAAAAGGGTTTATCTGCTGTCTGCATATGCTTTTGCACAGGATCAAGGTAAGTAAAGTGGTCATTCCTCATCCTCTTATATTTTATCCTTAGCACTTTTCTTTTATATTTAAGGTCAACATAATTCCTTTGGTTGGATCATTCTGCCAGAAAAAGTGCAGGCATGAGGTTGTGTAGCTCCATGGCCAGTTATATTTTCTCTTTCCTCCTTACAATGGATCCATTTGTTGTGTATGCTTTTGGCACAAAGCCTTGTTTTGTTGGGGACTAATACATTTCCTCTCTTGGGCTACATTGACTGCTTTGTGTACTTGTTCGCTTTTCTTCCTTGCCTCCTTTGAGCAGTAAGAGTGTAACCAGGCATTGGGAAAACTGCTAGTGTGCAGTGCAGTTCAGCTTACCACATTGTAACAATCAGATTAGTACAACAGAGTACTCTTTCATTTGGCACTCATCAGACCCATAGGCACAATTATGTAGCTGGGTGGGGCTCTGAGACAATGAAATTGATTGGCTTCATGGTTGGTTTTGTGGCAAAAGTGACAGGTCTCTGTGAGTTTGGAATGAGTTCCAGCCTTTCAATACATTGGTAATTTTAACCTCCTTCCTTAGTGCTTATATTTCCGTAATTTGATCTCCTTGCAAAAAGAAAGGAAGCAAAGTTTAATTCCTTGCTTTACAAACAGATGTATTTCCATGAATTGCTGGTGTCTTCGTTTCTTCCAAGTTGGTCATGGCCTGTGTGTATTCATCTGAGGGTTTGGTGTTGCCATCTTTCCTGTGAGTCTCTTGCCTGAATGTTGTCTTCATGGGCTTGCACAAATTGTGTCATTGTACAGAATTAGCACTGGTTGGATGTCAATGATCATGAGTTCATAGACCATGTAGCTGTTGGGAGTTTGATCATAAAGAGTTTTGGGTGCAGCTAGTTCTGTCATTTGACATCAATTTTGGCACTGGAATTTTCAGTCTCAGACTTATTCAGAGGTATCCTTGGCACATGATTTGTGTGTTTGTTGTCGAACAAGTGTGGTTGGTTAAGAGGGGTGCTGTATTAATTGGCCTATCTCTCTTGATCTCTTGATGGATATCTGATTGTTTCAGGTGCAAATCTGTAGCAGCAGTTTTGCTATAGCCTGCTGTTCTTGCTGCAGCCTACTGTTCTTGGATGCACATTTCACTGTGGTTCCTTTTATGTGCAATTTTTTTGGTTGGCACAATTATATTCTTTAGCACATACTTCTAATATGTGCAGATTTTCTGAGTGCCAGTTGTCCATTGGTGTGACCCTTGGTTTGGGATTGACACCTGCCAACAAATCCCCAAATTCTAAATTTGAGACCTCCACCACATAAAATTACTTGTATCTTCTTTGTTTGTCAATCATGATTGAAATAAGATGATATAAGAGGCATTATGAGGTGGCAGTTTTGTTCAAATTCAAAGGGCATTATTAAAAGTATAGTCCACTCCTATCATTGCATTACTTGTAAGCTTTTTGTGCGGAAAATGCAATATGTGGTGGTTCCAATACATAAAGAGTAATCTGATGAGTCATGCAATCAGTGAACAACACAATCGTTTAATTTTCAACTGTGAATTTTGTTCTTATGAAGTCTATGTTCATGGTTAAGTGTAATGTCCCTGTTTGTGATTTACCATACTTTAGTCCTGAGACAACAATTCCAACTTACAGTGAGAATTGTAATCTATTAATAAATATAATTTTATCAAAACTGAAGATACTTTTATTACAATATTTAACTTAAAATTCTACGGCTAGTTTGGAAGATAGGACTTATCTTCAATGCTATCAACTTTCCTCTTTGAGCTGCTATACAAATCTGGTATAGGTCTGCAACAATACTTTCTTCTTGAATTTGTTATACTCTCGTTATAAATCTGCCATAGTTCTTCTTCCAAAATCTGCTATGAACTTCTCACATTCTTCTCGATAAATCTGAAATAATTCTCACACAAGTCTGCTTTAAGCCTGATCACCAATCAGCTATAAAAAGATTACAATCTCTTCTATATGAACTCCTTGAATCAATTCTAGTACTGATCACAAGTCTGCAACACTGTAAATCTGCTACTTCTTATTGTCTGATTATGACTCCTTCACAATAAGATCTAATCACTTCTGCAATCAATCCTTTATCTTCTTCTCCTCGAGTCTGAAAATGATTTTCATACAATTCCTTTCTCCAAACTGGTGTATGTATCTATTTGTTCTTCTTTGATTCACACATCACACAGCACCCTTCATGCACAATCTTCCTTCATACACCTTTCTTCTTCAAATCTATATGCGCTATTTGAAATCTCTATGTTCATATTCTTATCATGTCTTCATATATTCTTCTTTAACCTTGCATGAACCCTATTCACAAATCTGCTTCAATCTACTCTCATACTTAGAAATCTGCCTTCAGTTCCTCTTTATATCTGCTTTGATCATCTTCTATTACTTTCATGTACAGACCTGAATGTGTAGATCTGCTATATATTTTATTTTATTTTTTCCCCACTCTCTCCTCCACTCTCATTTATATATTCATGTTTATTTGAAGGGACATACCCCTTATGAAATTAGACACCTCTTAATTGAGACATGTCTTTTATACCTCTTTGAGACAAACTAAATCGCACCTCTTGGAGTAATTTTACTTAACAAAAATACATTTCTTAATCACACATCCTTTATTAATTATGTCTTCCACTATAATGAATCGCTCCTTTCAAATATATTAATCACTGGCCAGCATTTGTCTTTTGTCTTCATATTCATAATCAATGCCTTGCAAATGCTAATCGCTGCTTCCATTATTAAAAGACAAGACAAATCCCAATCCTTGTGTTGCTTTATAATGTTTGCCTTGTACCTTTTTGTCTTTTTCTTGTCTTGTCCTTTCTTCTTTTTGTCTTTCTGATTTTTGTTTTTTTCCTGCGTTATCTCCTTCTACGAATGTCTTTTAATATTGTCTTTTATCAATATAATCACTCCTCTTTAGGTTTGATTTATCTCTACCTTTATTAATCTTTGCCTTGTAAAGGAATCACTGTATTAAACTATCACTCCTTACTTGCATTTCAATCATTCAATGATTTGTTCGGGTGCTGCTTAATGAATCACTAATCATTCCTGGACATTAAGACTTGTTCTTTCACTATTTTGATATACGCATGGGGCTTCTCTAAATAAGTATAATTGCTGTTTTAACTTTTATCAATCAAGTTTTTCTGTTAATTATTTTAATCAAAGCACTGCCTTTCTTCATAGTTTAACTGCTTGTTTTGGTGATCATTGTACTTGCTGCCTTTGCTAAGTGTTTTGTTTATGATTGCTATTTGTTCTAAATAATACACCGATTCATTGTCTAATAGTCTAACTCCAATTGCTGACTTGATTAATACTGAAGTCTTTAATTATAAATCGGTTCTTCAAAGTTCAAACATAAACCTTGCAAATTGTTGTCCTCTATTAGGCTGACATAGTCGGCTAGCATATTATTTTCATCATTGTTCCAATAGTGAATCACCGTGATTCGCTGTGCAGAATCTGTCATTTTTGTTTTATCACTGCTCCAATGTATCTAGTGAAACTTCTAATGAAGTCACTGTATCTTGTGAATCACCGTGCATAAAGAAACTTTGATGCTTGTTATGTTTGCAATTAAGATACATAAATCATCAAGCTCATCTTTAATTGTTGATCAATCATGTTATTATTCTTCTTCTCATGGATCGCTGTATTGGATTTGAATACTATTATCATTTTTAAAGATAATACAAGGAACTTTCTCAATATCAACAATACTTGACGGAGTCTTGTTTGGGGACATCACAGTCTCTCCTCCTTGGAAATGCTTGCCCTCAAGCATTCTTTAAAATGACTGATTCCTGGATCCCAAATTTGGTAGTGCCCTTCTTGCATAACCAGTTTTGTTGATTTGTCTCCAAGGTTAGAATCTTCTTTCATAGGCTATCTTGAACAAATTACCATGCTGCTGCTGTGCTATTATGATTTTAGTAACCTGAATCTCATGGCTTGACTTGGAGTGGCCTCTTTGAACCTTTCTGGGAGTGTTCATTGTCTACCTTCCACCTGAAATGGATGTCTCTTGATAAAGGATAAGGTTTGGTTCAACCAAAGAGTCAAGATCCAATCACAACTTGCTAAACGAAATGAACTTTTGTATGTAAATCAAGGAGTTATTTCTTCATTATGCCCCTGAACTTAATTCTTGCAACCATCACATAGAAAACACAAATTAATACATGTAATACTAATGACATTGCTAGAGTTAGCTAAAGTATATAATATATCTCTTATATTACTTTTACTATTAAACATATTTTGAGCATAGAGATGGGGACAGGATAGGTTTGATCGAGCCAACCCATACTTAAGCCCAAGAGCAAAACCTTGGCCCTCTTGGCCTTGGTGGTAGGAATTTGACATCCACCCAAGGTATACTACTTAGTGTGTACTTGTCTTGCTTCACTATCCATGCCTCATCCCTTATAGTTAGTAGCTCATCATGGTAGGAATGGCATGGAGATCATAGTGGGGTCCTCAGTTTGTCCAATCTAAGCCCAAGTGCGGGACTTCGACCCTCTTGGCCTTGGTGGAAGAACTTTGGCATCCACCCAAGGTGTCCTACTTAGAGGGCGACCTTAACCCGCTTACCTACATCTCCCCCTTCTATTCATGATGGGGTTCGATTGTTAGGGTTAAGGAATTACTTCATACTCAATAATACAAGCATGCTAGAGTTTGTGTAATGTCCCCAATTTTAATAAAGTGACTTAATTAAGTTAATTAATTAAGTGGTCCTAAATTTTAAATAATTTCATAAGGACTTATTTAATTAATTAATTTAATTATTAAATAAAGGTGCCCAAATTAATAAAGGTGACTTGACTCCTCTATTGTAAGGACCCGCTTTTAGAACATTTATGAGCCCCTCGCGACATCTTCATTACATCTCAAGCCCACTACACAAGGTGGGTTAGTTACTACTATAACATTGCAACACATAGGAGTTGGAGAAAAGACATAAAGGGTTTGCGCGGAGCCAATTCTACACCAAGCCCAAGATAGGTTGCTTCTAACCCCCCTTGCTCCACTTGGCGGCTCATGCTTGCTGGCCCCTCAAGTCTATTTCCCATACAAACAACATCTTGTGAGGATGTAACTAGGTTTTGACTCAGGGTCCTTATGACCTCTTATGGGCCCCTTGGCACCTCCTCCATTACACCTCATACCCTCTCCCACAAGATGGGGAAAATTCACATCTCTTTCTATTCTTATACTCTAGATCAAAGACGGATCATACACGAAGTATACACTTGGATGCATGAAGACACAAAGCATACACTTGAAAACATGAAGTATACATATGCATCTACGTAGACATGAAGCACACACTCAAGTACTCATATTTTTATATTCCTTCTTATGGATTGCAATGTTTCATTGATTCCTCTTTACCCTACAGGATGGCAGGATCATGACTCTGATACCACTGTAATGTCCCCATTTGTGATTTACCATACTTCAGTCCTGAGACAATAATTCCAATTCTCACTGTAAATTGTAATCTATTAATAAATATAATTTTATCAAAACTTAAGATACTTTTATTACAATATTTAACTTAAAATTCTAAGGCGAGTTTGGAAGATAGGACTTATCTTCAATGCTATCAACTTTCCACTTTGAGCTGCTCTACAAATCTGGTATAGGTCTGCACCAATACTTTCTTCTTAAATCTGTTACTCTCATCATAAATCTGCCATAGTTCTTCTTCCGAAATCGGCTATGAACTTCTCACATTCTTCTCGATAAATCTGAAATAATTCTCACACAAGTCTGCTATAAGCCTGATCACCAATCTGCTATAAAGAGATTACAATCTCTTCTATATGAACTCCTTGAATCAATTCTAGTACTGATCACAAGACTACAACACTATAAATCTGCTACTTATTATTATCTGATTATGAGTCCTTCACGATAAGATTTAATCACTTCTGCAATCAACCGTTTATCTTCTTCTCCTCGAGTCTGAAAATGATTTTCATACAGTTCCTTTCTTCAAACTGGTATATGTATCTATTTGTTCTTCTTTGATTCACACCTCACACAACACCCTTCATGCACAATCTTCCTTCGTATCCCTTTCTTCTTCAAATCTATATGTGCTCTTTGAAATCTATATGTTCATATTCTTACCATGCCTTTGTATATTCTTCTTTAGCCTTGCATGAACCCTATTTACAAATCTGCTTCAATCTATTCTCATACTCAGAAATCTGCTTCAATTCCTCTTTATGTCTGCTTCGATCATCTTCTATTACTTTCATGTACAGATCTAAATGTGTAGATCTGCTATAGCCCCACTCTCACTTCATTCTCCACTGTCATTTATATATTCATGTTTATTTGAAGGGACATACCCCTTATGAAATTAGACACCTCTTAATTGAGACATGTCTTTTATACCTCTTTGAGACAAACTAATTCACAACTCTTGGAGTAATTTTACTTTAAAAAAAATACATTTCTTAATCACACATTCTTTATTAATTATGTCTTTCACTATAATGAATCATTTCAAATATATTAATCACTGGCCAGAATTTGTCTTTTGTCTTCATATTCTTAATCGATGCCTTGCAAATGCTAATCGCTGCTTCCATTATTAAAAGACAAGACAAACCCCAGTCCTTGTGTTGCTTTATAATGTTTGTCTTATACCTTTTTCGTCTTTTTCTTATTGTCTTTTTCTTGTTTTGTCCTTCTCTTCTTTTTGTCTTTTTCTGATTTTCATTTTTTTCCTGAGTTGTCTCTGTTGTGCATAATGCACACACACCCCATGCTTCGCAGGGGACCCCCATGTTTGATGTTTTCTCGCGAAGATAGAGAGAGACATCTGCATAATGAAGTTCTTTTTTTTGGCTGTCTCCAAACCTGCCCAAATTGCCCCCCGACTCCTAAAATCACCCATTCAGTAAGAAAGCCCCGAGTTTGCAAACAACAAAACTCTAAGTTCACACAATTTTTTCTGAAAATCACAAATTTTGTCTAGGGCAAAATTCGCACCGTTAAAGGCCGAAATCGAACAGAAAATCGTGTATTTTCTCCAAATCGCTTGAGTTCATTCGAAGACCCTAAGTCATGCATTTTCATTTGCAGGCCCGAAGTCACTTGAAAGAGGGCGAAGCAAAGGTCAAGTCAGGCGAATAAGAGAAATGAAAGTCGCACGATTTGCCCTAAGATGTGTAAATTTCAACTTAGGCTTACATGAGCATTTTAAAGTTTGAAATTCGTAAGCGAAATGTTCGCTCATTCTAATCGAAAATCCCGAGTTTATACTAAGTGATAGGCGTTCAAAAGTTCGGCATTTTCTTAACTTTGTAAAGGGGTAGGAATCGCACTTTTCAACCCAAACTGTCAAATTCACTTAGCAGAGAAAGAGAAAATGAAGATTGGCCCTTATGGTGATTTTGCGAAAATGGAGGGTTCGCACATTTTTGTTTAAAACGCTGAAGTTTTCCCAAAAGCAAGTTAAAGGGGCAAGCAAGCTAAAATTCGGCATTCTAAGCCGATTTGCAAGTTTGACAAGGGGATGCTTAAAATCGTTTCTCACATTTCCCCCTTATTGGTCGAAAATGAACCAAGGGAGACCGAATTAAGTTAGAAGCATGGGGAGGCTTTCCAAAATTTTAAGTGTCTTTTGACACTTTCACCTCAAATCGCCGAGTTGTTTAAAGTCTCACATTTCGCCTCAAAAGCTCGAATTTTCTTAGGGGGGCAAAAACAGTGAAGTTCGGGTGTTTTCAAGGGAAATAAAACAAACCAAAAATCGTACATTTCGGCTAAAATGGCCGAATTAATCCCATTTCGTGAGGAAATTTAAAAGAAAGCGAAAGAACTAAATCACACATTTTAATGAAAATGGCTGAATTTCATAGGGCTTGAGGCAATTATAATCAAAGTCATGTCTTTTTTTAAAGTTAGGGCTTGAGGCAATTATAATCAAAGTCATGTCTTTTTTTAAAGTTAAGTGGCCAATTTTTGTAAAAAGAAAGTTCACTCATTTTGTATTAGAGTCCTGAGTTTGATGTCAAAAGAGGAAGCATTTAAAACAAAGCAAAATCGCACAAATTAACACCAGTAAACTCGCTCGTTTTAACCTTAAATCCTTAATTTTGCGAAAAAAGATTTTTATTGTTTTAAAGAGTGAACAAACCAAAGCCAGACCTCGCCTTGAAAATTTAATATTTTTTTAATTTCTTTATTTTTTCAAAGTGATTAATTCAGGATGAAATTGATTGTTTACAGATTCACGACAACTTGAAACGCAAATTGGAGACATGATCACGATTCACGCCGAGAAGCGAAAATGCAAAGCGCAAGATCAAAACGACGATCTCAAGCATTGCAAATGAAGAGCGCACCATAGAACGCAAGACGGAGCACGGGGAAGCACGCCATCACCAGACCACCGAAAAACGAGATTGAAGACAAAGAGCATTCAGAATGCAATGAGTGCGTGCATTCTCAGAAATGCACAATTGGATTTAATTCCAAAACTTTTGTTTAAAGAACTGAAATTGTTTATTGTAAAAAAACTGCTTGTGGGTCTTGTTCAAGATATTTTGAAACAATGGAACACAGGTCAGTTGTGGACAATTATGTCTAGCTGCCAAATTGACCGAATTAAAGCTAAACAGTTGTAGGTAGTTGGAATTATGGTTGGGTGGATAACTGAGAATTGAGTTGGCATGGGTTAAAGCTGCTAGTTTCTAGAAGGCAAACTAGGGCCCCTGGATGTAGTCCATCCTAGCCACCGGTTCAAATTGTAAAATCTATAAAAGGCAAAGGCCTTTCTTTTGTAAAGGGTTAGATTATTGTTAGATTTTTAGACAGTTAGAATAGGTTAGAGTTTTGTAGAAAGTTAGATTTTAGGAGTAGTATAGAAATGCTGCAAAAAATTGTTGTAAGGGCAGTCAAAATCAATATATAAACATTGAAGAATCGTGTTTGTTATCTTGGTTTTCTTCTGTTTGCATGGTTTTCTTCAGCAGTTTAGATAGATCTTCTTGGTGTGCAGGTATCTGATGGATTCAGGCTCATACCATTGAGGATATGCTGATTGTGTATCCTTGTTTATGGTTAGCCTGAGCCTTTAAATCGTTTTTAGTTCAATTGCAGGTGTCTGTCTGAGCTACGCCAGAATTGGGTGCTTAACCATGCATTTGCAGTGTGAAAATCTTCGAAGTCCCCTTGAAGATTGCACCGTTCCTGCGAGGTTGTGAGCCATGTTGGCCAAGCAAGGATTGGTTATGCTGAATCTGTCCACCCACATACCAGCCTTATTAATTTTTTAGGTCTCCTAAACCCTTCTCCTTTGCTTTTATTTCCCAGTTCGAGAATCAGATGCAGACCAACTTGTTGCAAAAACGTAAGTCCCCTTGTGGTCCCAACAAAACACATCAACCGTTGAGTTATCCTGCAATCAAGAACTGACATTTGGAACCTTGAGGTTGTCTCCTTTGATCGATTAAAAACAACATTAGGGCTTCCTTATACAAGAGAGGATAGGATACTTGGCGAGTAAATTCTATTTTGCGTTGGCCGGCTAGAATCGGAGCAATGCGATTTTTGACACGTCAACATAATTGGTGCTAGAAGGAGGGCTGGTATGATGAATGTCTAAACAACTAAACCCAGATCATATCAATTTATATTTGCAAGTTACCTCATAGCCTTCTTTTTACCCTCCTCCGCGCTCAACAGAATTGGCGCTACAAGGAGGGTTGGTATGATGAACGTCTAAACAGCTAAACCTAGATCATATCAGTTTATATTTGCGAGGAGTAACCTTATAGCCTTCTTTTTACCCTCCTCTGCGCTCAACAAAATTGGTGCTAGAAGGAGGGCCCCCCTATCAGGTTCCTTGCATAAAGTTGGTCTATTACGCCATTTAAATGTCATATTTGGGATATGCTAGATCTCTATTAAACTAGAAAAACCAAAAAAAAATCATAAAATCTGAAAATACCAAAAATTTCTGTGTCAATATTTATGGTCAGCCGCTTCATGAAGATTGCCTGCAGTCCGACATTTCCCAATTCCAGCAAAGGATCAGTTTGCAGCTATATTCAAGGCAGTTAACGAGTTCGCATTTGCAGGTCATTGCAGGATTTATGGCATAGCAGAGCACGATGAGTTGAGTTGCTTGACATTTCTGTCAAGAGTTGAGCTCGCACTACAGGGACAAATATTTTTCAGGGATATCCTTAAGTCAAATGAGCTAGTGCAGCCGGGTATCCCTAGTCCTCTGTCAAGCATTGATGAGTTTACATGATTTAAGGACTAGATTGAGAGCCAGTTTGGTCTCGATGAGGAGTTATGCTTGGAGAGTGCTATCACCTTGGTGGTGCAGAATTCATTGCATCCCACACTCATAATTCACCTGCTCGCTATGCATGGAGGCAGTTAGTCAAGTTAAAGCCCAATATGGACTGCCGGAAGAACCAGAGGAGTCCATCACCAGCAAAGTGTGGAGTGCCTACCTTGCTGCAGGCGAGTACAGAAGATCTCAAGATCAACGCAACACCACAATCCTCGATGATGAAAGGATGGAGTTGCCAAGTGCTGACCAAAATGAACCAGTCAATTAGACTATGGCAGCGAATGATTTTGTTGTCCTTGTGCCAAAGGAAGATGTGACAGAAGATGACTATGTTGTCCCTGCACTTGATGAAGACAGGGTTGAAGAGGATGTTTTTGAGGATGATCAAGTGAGCTCCGTAGAGAAGCCCAACGCTAAAGAGCAATTTGCAGCAGCCCCACCGATGGAGGATACAGTCCAAGAGCTAGTTGAAGACATTTTTAAAGACCAATCAATCGAAGAGTCCTTGCTATTTGAAGATGCACCGACAGATGATGCACCCCTCTTTCCTGAGTTCGAGTTCGAGATCGATTTTTAGCCTGTGCAACCCGATGAAGAATTTGATGTTGATTTGGACAAGCCGGACACGACCGAGATGCTACACCACCAGTGGCGACCTCCTGATACAGCTGCTGAAGATCTTCTCCCACTTGACCCCCAGCACGACTCAGAAACTTGCCAGGTTGTTTCTTTCCCTCCTACTGTTAATTCTGAAAATTTTCAATTTGATTTTGAATATTTTGGGAAAACAACTTGTAAATGGGTTAACCACGGGCCTAACGAACTTCCCCAATTGGTGATACTACCCGGCGTCCCGATTAAACCTGAGAGTGGCCAATTGGAAATTTTCTTTTCAGAATACAAGGACAAGTCAGCCAAACTTAGAACTGTTCCCGCTGCCCTGTTACTGTTGCACATACTAAGAAATCACCCTGGGTCGGGAACGCATGCATATAGTCCACATTTTGTACAGTCGGTCTCTTCTTGTATATAATTAGTTTAGGCTTTTATTTCCTGTTTTAGAGTAGTTTTCTTTTCTGTTTTTAGTTTAGTTTCCTCGTTTTCTATTTTAGTTTAGTTTCCTCGTTTTCTGTATTAGTTTAGTTTGCTTTGCTGTAGTGTAGGTGTCCTTTCGGAAGGGGTTGTCTCCCTGTCGTTTATATAGGGGTATGTTTGCTTTTCCCAGCATCGGTGTACGAAGTCAGGATGTTTTTCGGCTCACTTCTTGGATGTCGACTTTGTTAGAGCACCTAATTGACGGTTGCCCCCGTAGTCAGTCCATTTGGTTTAAGACTTAGTCATCCTAAAAATTTAGTCGCTTACTACGTTTTGTCGTCAACATTGTGATCATTGCACTTTTAAATGCTTAATGTCGCTTAAGTATGTTGTTTTATCAAAGGGAAATCATTGCAAGTGAAAAATTTGAAGCTCTGCTTCAGCGACCACTGTAACGCTCAATCCCATGTAGGCTTCACTGCTTACAAGACAATGTGAAAAAGTGAAAATAAGGAAAAATCAAAAGAAAGGAAATTGAAAAGAAAAGAAATATCCAATGCTTCCAGCTATTGGGAATACAAACATCTCTGCCGGTATCAGAAAACAAAAAAAAATATATCTATCGGAAACAAAGCAATCTCTGTGAGCTTACAGGCGATAACCTCGTCGGGGCTATAGATGCTCAATGGCAGCGAGGCAATATCCAGGTTGCTTTTGAAGTTAGACTTGCCCCACATAACTTGTCTTGATTGAATGATGATATCTCAACTTTCTTTAAGCTGGAATGGACTTCACTACACACTTGATTTTCAAGGTTGGTGACTCAACTCAGTTTACGACCTCATTTTTGCCATGAATTTGTCTTTGTCATTTGGATTATTTTGTGGGGTATAAACCAGAGATTTTGGGTTTCGATCCGAATAGTCATCCTTGAAATGTTCAGGAACATTTCCAAGCCAAGTCACCATTTGTTGTGCGTAATGCACACACACCCCTTGCTTCGCAAGGGGCCCCCGTGTTTGATGTTTTCTCGTGAAGATAGAGAGAGAGGTCTGCATAATGAAGTTCGTTTTTTTTTACTGTCTCCAAACCTGCCCAAATTGCCCCCCGACTCCTAAAATCGCCCATTCAGTAAGAAAGCCCCGAGTTTGCAAACAACAAAACTCTAAGTTCGCACAATTTTTTTTCTGAAAATCGCGAATTCCGTCTAGGGCGAAATTCGCACTGTTAAAGGCCAAAATCGAATAGAAAATCGTGCATTTCCTCCAAATCGCCTGAGTTCATTAGAAGACCCTAAGTCACGCATTTTCATTTGCAGGCCCGAAGTCACTTGAAAGAGGGTGAAGCAAAGGTCAAGTTGAGCGAATAAGAGAAATGAAAGTCGCGCGATTTGCCCTAAGATGTGTAAATTTCAACTTAGGCTTACATGAGCATTTTAAAGTTTGAAATTCATAAGTGGAATGTTCACTCATTCTAATAAAAAATCTCGAGTTTATACTAAGTGATAGGCGTTCAAAAGTTCGGCATTTTCTTAACTTTGTAAAGGGGTAGGAATCGCACATTTCAACCCAAACTGTCGAATTCACTTAGCAGAGAAAGAGCAAACAAAGATCGGTCGTTATGGTGATTTTGCGAAAATGGAGGGTTCACACATTTTAGTTTAAAACGCCAAAGTTTTCCCAAAAGCAAGTTAAAGGGGCGAGCAAGCTAAAATTCGGCATTCTAAGCCGATTTGCAAGTTTGACAAAGGGATGCTTAAAATCGTTGTCTTTCCAAAATGAACCAAGGGAGACCGAATTAAGTTAGAAGCATGGAGGCTTTCCAAAATTCTAAGTGTCTTTTGACACTTTCACCTCAAATCGCCAAGTTGTTTAAAGTCTCACATTTCGCCTCAAAAGCTCGAATTTTCTTAGGGGGGCGAAAACAGTGAAGTTCGGGTGTTTTCAAGGGAAATAAAACAAACCAAAAATCTCACATTTCGGCTAAAATGGCCGAATTTCTCCCATTTCGTGAGGAAATTTAAAAGAAAGCCAAAGAACTAAATCACACATTTTAATGAAAATGGTCGAATTTCATAGGGCTTGGGGTGATTATAATCAAAGTCATGTCTTTTTTTTAAAGTTAAGTGGCCGATTTTTGTAAAAAGAAAGTTCGCTCATTTTGTATCAGAGTCCTGAGTTTGATGTCAAAAGAGGAAGCATTTAAAACAAAACAAAATCGCACAAATCAACACTAGTAAACTCGCACGTTTTAACCTTAAATCCTTAATTTTGCGAAAGAAGATTTTTATTGTTTTAAAGAGTGAACAAATCAAAGCCCGACCTCGCCTTGAAAATTTAATATTTTTTTAAATTTATTTATTTTTTCAAAGTGATTAACTTAGGATGAAATTGATTGTTTGCAGATTCACGACAACCTGAAACGCAAATTGGAGACATGATCATGATTCACGCCGGGAAGCGAAAATGCAAAGCCCAAGATCAAAATGACGATCTCAGGCACTGCAAATGAAGAGTGCACCATAGAACGCAAGACAAAGCATGGGGAAGCATGCCATCACCAGACCACCGAAAAACGAGATTGAAGACAAAGAGCATTTAGAATGCAACAAGTGCGTGCATTCTTAGAAATGCACAACTGGATTTAATTCCAGAAATTTAGTTTAAATAACTGAAATTGTTTATTGTAAAAAACCTGCCTGTGGGTCAGTCCCATTCAAGATGTTTTGAAACAATGGAACACAGGTCAGTTGTGGACAGTTATGTCTAGCTGCCAAATTGACCGAATTAAAGCTAAACAGTTGTAGGTAGTTGGAATTATGGTTGGGTGGATAACTGAGAATTGAGTTGGCATGGGTTAAAGCTGCTAGTTTCTAGAAGGCAAACTAGGGCCCCTGGATGTAGTCCATCCTAGCCACCGGTTCAAATTGTAAAATCTATAAAAGGCAAAGGCCTTTCTTTTGTAAAGGGTTAGATTATTGTTAGATTTTTAGACAGTTAGAATAGGTTAGAGTTTTGTAGAAAGTTAGATTTTAGGAGTAGTATAGAAATGCTGCAAAAAATTGTTGTAAGGGCAGTCAAAATCAATATATAAACATTGAAGAATCGTGTTTGTTATCTTGGTTTTCTTCTGTTTGCATGGTTTTCTTCAGCAGTTTAGATAGATCTTCTTGGTGTGCAGGTATCTGATGGATTCAGGCTCATACCATTGAGGATATGCTGATTGTGTATCCTTGTTTATGGTTAGCCTGATTAGTTCAATTGTAGGTGTCTGTTTGAGCTACGCCAGAATTGGGTGCTTAGCCATGAATTTGCAGTCTGAAAATCTTCCAAGTCCCCTTGAAGATTGCACCGTTCCTGTGAGGTTGTGAGCCATTCTGGCCAAGCAAGGATTGGTTATGTGGAATCTGTCTACCAGCATACCAGTCTTATTAATTTTTTAGTTCTCCTAAACCCTTTTATTTCCTAGTTCAAGAATCAGATGCAGATCAGCTTGTTGCAAAACGTAAATCCCCTTGTGCTCCTAGTGAAACACATCAACCGTTGAGTTATCCTAAAGTCAAGAACTGACATTTGGAACGTTGAGGTTGGTCCCTTTGATCGATTAAAAACAGCATTAGGGCTTCCTTATACAAGAGAGGATAGTATACTCGGCGAGTAAATTCTATTCTGCGTTGGTTAGATAGAGTCGTAGCAATGCGATTTTAGACACGTCAATAGTCTCCTTTTGCAAATGTCTTTTAATAGTCTTTTATCAATATAATCACTGCTCTTTAGGCTTAATTTATCGCTACATATATTAATCTTTGCCTTGTAGAGGAATCACTATATTGAACTATCATTCCTTACTTGCATGTCAATCATTCAATGATTTGTTCGGGTGCTGCTTAATGAATAACTAATCATTCCTGGACATTAAGACTTGTTCTTTCACTATTTTGATATTCGCATGGGGCTGCTCTAAATAAGTATAATCGCTGTTCCAACTTTTATCAATCAAGTTTTGTTGCTCATTATTTTAATCAAAGCACTGCCTTTCTTCATAGTTTAACCGGTTGTTTTCGTGATCATCGTACTTGCTGCCCTTGTCAAGTGTTTTGTTTATGATTGCTATTTGTTCTAAATAATACACCGATTCATTGTCTAATAGTCTAACTCCAATCGCTGACTTGATTAATATTGAAGTCTTTAATTATAAATCGGTTTTTCAAACATAAACCTTGCAAATCGTTGTCCTCTATTTAGTTGACATAGTTGGCTAGCATATTATTTTCATTATTGTTCCAATAGTGAATCGCTGTGCATAATCTGTCATTTGTGTTTTATCACTGCTCCAATTTATCTAGTGAAACTTCTAATGAAGTCACTGTATCATGTGAAACTCTGTGCATAAAGAGACCTTTGATGCTTATTTTGTTGGCAATTAAGATACATAAATCATCAGGCTCATCTATAATTGCTGATCGATCATGTCATTCTTCTTCTTCTCATGGATCGCTGTATTGGCTTTGAATACTATTATCGTTTTTAAAGATAATACAAAGAGCTTTCTCAATATCAACAATACTTGACGGAGTCTTGTTTGGGGACATCCCATTAAGGTTTATCAACTCTAATAGTAATTCATTTTAAGTTTACACTAATTTCCAGCTGTTTAATGCCTTTGCTTATCACAGAAGCCAGGCAATCAAGCACTAAGTACTACAACCATGGGAAGGAATTGGTTATATAATTATATTATATACATAGGGGTGGCTTCCCCATCAACTATTAGAATTTAGAACTCTTAATTCATTTTGCTGCTTTAAATATGATATGTATTGAACTTGCTGCCATTAGTACTTCATTTTTTTTTAATTAAGGTAGAAAATTTACTAATCTCAACATATGCCCCCAAAACTGTGGCTAAATAATTAAACAGATAAAAAAAATAACCTAGGTTTGTGGAGGCAAAATGTATCCAAAGTTTAACAAATTACCATCCATGTGCAATTCTTTAACTCGTAATCAACATTCATCTATAGCAAAACTTAAGAAACTACATCAAACTATCAGGAGCAATCTCCTTGTGATCGGTTTTCGTGTCACACATTGATGGTGAAGGAATTGAAGCAACATTGCTGGTATCAATTCATCCATGAAGTGTGTTTGCGTAGTCAATATGCACTTGACAATAGATGATTAATAATATGCACGCATTGAGAATGACAATTGCATACTTTTAGTTTATTCAATTTTACACTGGAAGTCATCCATTTTTCCCTTAGCTTTGTTGCTTTAGGTTTGGACAAATGTTTGTAGTGTTTTTTATCTCATTCATATTCTCACTGTATTCTGAGTTGATTACATATGTTCCTTGCTACAGCAATTGTACCAAAAAGCGCTTTCTATTAAATCTGCAATACCTCATCCGCGGATAATGGGTATTATTCATGAGTGTGGTGGGAAAATGCACATGACTGAAAGACAATGGGCGGAGGCAGTAACAGACTTCTTTGATGCCTTCAAAAACTATGATGAAGCTGGGAATCATCGACGCATTCAGTGTTTGAAGTATCGTGCCAAAGAAACACATTACGATTTAAATTTCTGTTGAACCAGTTCGTTTTGCTTTTATACTGCAAGCAATGTGCTGATTTTGTAGTTTCCTTGTATAGATATCTAGTGCTGGCTAATATGCTGATGAAATCTGAGGTGAATCCCTTTGATGGTCAGGAGGCAAAGCCGTAAGCGTTGTTTTAGAAAACTACATTGTATCTTAATGACAAGACTCTTTCCTTATTTACCGGGTTCATCTTAAAGGATCCCGAAGATCCCTGGTTGTGATGCAGGTACAAAAGCGATCCAGAGATTCTAGCAATGACCAATCTTGTTGCAGCATATCAACGGAATGAGATATTGCAGTTCGAAAATATTCTTAAGGTTTATAAATTTCTGTTATTGCGGTGAAAAACAATATGAGATTTCTGGCAACCGTTCAAAATGATACTTTTTTCAAATTAATGGCACGTTTTTTTCCCTCAGAGCAATAGGCAGACGATCATGGATGATCCATTCATCCGCAATTGCATTGAAGATCTGCTGGAGAACATTAGAACACAAGTACTGCTGAAACTTATCAAACCTTATACACGCATTCGGATACCCTTTATATCTAAGGTATTTGCATAGCGGCCTTAACTTTTGGAAAGATTATGCAATGAATTAGAATATTAAATCAAAATCTGGAAAACTGAACTTAGAAACGTCGGATTCTGACAATTACCTTTAAACAGGGGTTTTCAATTATTCGTTTGGGTTGAATTGATTAATTGTTTCCCTTCTCACATATAACTAATAATATCAGTTAATCGTATGTTGAGCAGGAGCTAAATGTTCCCGAGAAAGATGTCGAGCAGCTTCTTGTATCTTTAATTTTAGATAATCGAGTTAATGGGCACATTGATCAGGTCAATCAACTTTTGGAGCTTGGTAATAGGTAATGTTCTGCAGTCATTATTGAGCTTTCTAAATTAGCTTTCAGCATTGACAGGGAGCCAGGAGTTGGGGATTGGAGGGACGATGATCACAGAACTAATAAATGTGTGGAATCTCATTATTTCTATTTTCTTTGTTTTAATTTTAGCAGATCCAAGGGGTTAAAGCAGTACGTGGCAATAGACAGATGGAATACACAGCTCAGATCCCTGTGCCAGACTTTTGCAAACAGGACAGAATGAGTTTGGATCACTCTAGATACGGTGCATCCATCTTGATAGCTTGTTGAGAGATAGTCACATGATACCTGCTCTCTTTACTGTAAAGCTGCTCAAATGCACATTGCATTTTTACTACTCAAGTTGCAACCTGAGTAGTAAAAATCCCATAAAGAGAACATTTATGGAATCACTGGGAAAGCATTGAAAGTGAAATCTTTTAAATTTTCTCATCTCACTTTTGCCTCTGGTAACATTTTTGCTGCCAAATCGACTTTTTGCTAAACCTTTTATTATTTTCTTATTTGGTGGAGGTTGTGAACCCTGGAAGTTTTTCTATTTCTACAAGAAGAGAACTGTTCTATTGATTTACTGAAACTCATGTCAATTTTTTTTAATATAAAGAAGGCAATTATCATCGTGTGGATTATTTTGACAAAATATTGTATCAGATGGAAAAATAGTTAAGGATGTAAAAATAGTTAAGGATGTGCAATCTTAATTAGTGTTTTTGCATTTTATTTGTATTTTGTTGTTCTGGAAAGAAAAATGCATACAAAGGACGCATCTGATGCTTGCATTTATACTGCACAATTTTTCGCTGTGTTGTAACTTAACTTATGAAATCCATATGCATTTTATGTTTTCTCTGTTATATGTTGAAAGTTCTAGGGAATCATTAATTGTTTTGGAAATTAATGGGCAAATCAAAAGTAGGAAAATATCGACAAAAAATGGGGAAAAAATCTGATCTACAAAAAATGTAAAAAAATTTAAAAAAAACATATAAAAATAATAAATAAATACATTTTTTACAACCTAAAACAAGAATTAAAAAAGTGTAATTATAATATAATTTAATAAATTATGTATATAATAAAAATAATAAATATAAATTAAAATATTATATATTATTAATATATATTAATTTGAATTAACAATATAATATCAATAATTAGTTATTATAATATAAATATAATCTATTCTAGAACATATAAAATAATCATAAATATATACAAAAGTTTTATATAAATTTACAAACATTATTATTTATAATCTATCCAATAAAGAAATGCAAAAGTTATACTAATTTCACACAAATTTGTAAATGTTGTGCAATAATTGTCCAAACTCCAAAGAAACCTAAAAGCTATTAAGTCTAATACTTGGTAATTCAGGTCCATGCCGTGAAATCTGCAGGGCTAACAATCTACGGTTAACAATAGATAATCCGTGAAGATTAAAGCTGTGAAGACCCGTCCAATAGTCGCGTTTTCACTACATTTTAGGGCTTGCCGTCATTTTTTTTGGTGTCCTTTTTTTCTTGATTCACTGAGCATATTTATTTCGCGCGTTTTCACTACATTTTAGGGCTTCTTGTCATTTTTTTCTCGACTCACTGAGCATTTATTTCGCGATTAATCGCGTTAAAAATTGTTGAAAACCCACAAAAAGTCGTTGATCGATTTTTAGCGATTTTTTGGGGAAGAAAATCGCCTAAGCTGCCGATCCGCGATTAATTGCGATCAGACGCGATTTTTTGGCGACCATTGCTTCTTTGGTTGAAACGGTAAGTAATGTTCGAGAAACTATTTTCATGGAATAATCAAAATTCATTGAAATGACCAAGGCAATAAATCTATTGATGAAGAGATGTAAATCTAAATATCATGTTTCACTTTGATATTCTATTCATAGGCGTCATTGATGGAAGAATAGTTATTTACTGTTATAATGAATAGCAAGCTTTGTGGGCAAAATTCTGTGGTTAATGCTATATTGCTTTTCTCTATGGGTATAGAAAATCAATATCTTGAGTGATATTTGTTTCTATATTTAAAAAGCCTGATATAATAGTGCTGTGTAGTCAATCAAATTGTAATAGCATATCAATTGTGGAAATATTGTAAGACTCGTTTTGGTATGTGAATTGAAGTATACTGGCTGTTTAAACTCTACTTAAAATTTAAATTTCTAGCAGAGCATACAGTTAATATTTTATATTATAATTAGTTCATTACATGGTCAACAATGTTTTCTATTGACTGTTATTAATTTATTAATATCTACTCTATGTTATATTTATGCACCTCAGGATTATGGCTGTTGTATTCAATTTCTTTGTGTTGTGACCACAACCAAATATCCACGAACTATCTTAAATCCAAGTCCGATGCAGTTTCTTTACCAACAATCTCATGGTGACCAATGCATCAAATGCAATATCATCACGGCCAACCACCTGCAACCAAGATCTAACTTTTAATTAAAGTGCTTGTTAACATATTTTGTCATATTTCGTCCTCCTTGATCATTATTTATATCTTAAATGAAACAATTATTATTATTAATTAATGTATTTATCAATGAATGATTAATTAAAATTATTAAGAATTTATTTATTTATTATTATCTATTTAAATAAAAATAATGATATTCTTGAAATATTAAAATAAAAATAAATTAATATTATATTATAAACATAATTTGTATATAAGTGCTTAACAAAATGAATAATAAAGTATGACTGAACTGCACCAATTCCTAAATTGATTTAATAACCCGATTCATAACAAATTGTTACTACCATTGAAGAGTCAAGGGACACGTTGGAAAAGGATGAATATGTCTCTTATTAAGAAACGTCTTGCTTGGTGGGGATTAAAAGGGATGGGACCCTCCCTTGCAAGACACACACAGAAGGAAGACTAATAAAAAAACAGAATACGACAGAGAAGGATGGAGTGGGGAATAAGAAGAAATAAGAAATAAAGTGAAAGTAAGGAAAAGAGGATATGGGAGTAGTAAGAAAGATAATAGGAAGGGGAATAGAGAATGAGATAGGAGAACACACTCATACAGGGAATAGAGAGAATACAACAGGCAAACACAGCAGTCATATTGACTATTAAAACATCATGGTATGAATATAGGGACAGTCAATGAATACGTAGGATGTTATACTATTAAGTCAACACAGTAATAATAATACAATTAATACCAATAAAATCAGATCAGAACTGATATTAAGTTACAGACAGTAGCATTCTTGATCTGATATTAAGTTACAGACAGTAACATTCTTGTTTGGGTGGTATGCATGGGGATGTGCTTATTATATAGGCTTAATATGTGAAGCCTAATAATGTTTTAGGCAGAATTTAATAGTAATACTAATATATTAATATTAATATAAATATTAATAGTAATATTTATAGACTGCAATACGAATGACAGTCATATTTAATATTATATATAGTGGCAGACCAGATCTGTCTGCCTTTACAATCATTAGATAGACTGATAATTAGTGTCTAGGCAATGATAGTGTTAATAATTTATATAATAGGTAATATTATTTGATATATATATATATAATGTTTGATCAGACAAACAACAATATTAGATTGTAAAACCGGTATAATAATGGAATTACTTAAAAATATTCCTGTCATTACTACTAGTAATTAAGGAGAGGTGATGAACTTGTTTCCAAGAGGGACAGTCTAAATCCAGTCAATAGATTGTTTCCCAAGAGAGGGTGGGGATCAGCGACCCGAGAACCTTGACAGGGTTCAAAATGGGGTAAGGGCTTGGATCTGTAAACTTTGAGGGAAGTCTATTGAAATTGGTATCAAAGCGCTTGGCAACAGTCATTCTCTTCTTTTTAGACTGGAGTAATGCAAGGGTTAAAGGTCATAATTGTTGAAGTTAATCATCTTAAATTAATTAACGAACAATTTACTTATCAAATAATCAAATCAATGGAATATGGAATGACACACATTCGATTATTTTTGTTGAGCCAATTTCTTATTTTAACTAATTTGTCATATTGAAAGAAGATAAAATTATGATTAAATAGGGGACATTACATATTTTTGGAGAATTATTACATGTTTGTCCCGTCTCCTAATCACCACCAACATCTCGGGGATCAGTGCCTTAATTACCATCACCAACATCACAGATCAACACTTTTGCTACCATTGCTAGCATCAACGAGCCAACACTTTTATCATCACTGCCACCAATGTATCATTGCCTCCACCCATATAGGCACTACCACCAATGTACCATTGCTTCCACCTCTACAAGAAATGGCACCATCAACAACTATGGACTATAAGCGTTCCCAATAGAAGCATGAAGTGTCATCCCTGCAAGCACCATCACCACTAGCATCAATGGTCCATTGCGACATAAGTGTAATTTTATGATTATAGTTATGAACTATTGCATGACCACTTATCAATGACAATATTGGCCCTTTTCTTGTAGTGACATGACATTTCTCTCTTTAAGGTTTACTTAAGTCTATATGCAAAACATGTCGGGAGTACAAAGATGAAATAATATTTGCATACTAATGTTGGTGGCCATGCAACAGTTTATAACACCTAATTTCTAGATCCTTTGAATTAATAAAACCACCTATTTTGCTCAAGCAACGTTTCCTAGTAATATCAGACCAACCTTTGGCTATAGGTCAAGCTCCATATTATCAATGTCTAAATATTCAATCAGCTGATTCGGCGGTGCAGTATTAATGCCTCCAATTTAATGAAATTCTAAAATGTTCAATTTAATGAAATTCTAAAATGTTCATTTAGTTTATTTGTGTAATATATAAGTTTCTAATGAATAGGTGTTGGTATACATATTTGTCACCCCAATGACTTCAAAATTAACCTTGACTTGCCAAAAGGGCAATGACAAATGTAGCAACAATTGGATTAGTTATTGAGAGAGGCAATTTCCTCTCATGATACATTTTTTAGGTCTTTTAGAAAAGGTATACTGAAACTAAATCCTTTTTGGAGAAAATACATGGTATTAGCACAAAATTTCACAATATATACAATTTTAGGAAGAGGAAACTGAAAATCTGAAAAATGTTCATAAGATGTTGTGAAAACTTCAAAATAAGAAACGTCTGCATGAAAAATTGAATTTAAGATATACAAAGACAATTCATATTCAACACACTATTCATAAAAAGAATGCATTGTAATATTGCTGCAAACTTAACATAAAAAAAAATTACAACCACATAATGAATGATGCAAAGTTTTTTGGAAATTTTGGCATTCAAAACTTGTGAGCACAAAGTCTCTTCTTGATTCTTTTTACAAAATATATGTGCCAATATTTCACATTCGTAAAAAGATAAAAGAATATAACTAACAATAGAACTTGAACTACCTTCTACCTTGTGTTGCATTACAAATGAAACAATTTCTTGTTCATTGGCTATATGATGAGTTGGAGATTTCATTTGAGAGGGAGCCATTTTAGCTTTCTAATTTTTGAATCTAATCACCATTGGTGCTATAACTTTCCCATTTGGAATCATTATAGTTTTAAGATGTATCTTACAAGTAGGTAATATTTCACCAACTTCTATTTTCTTGAGAAAATCAAGGGTTTCTTTTCATGAGGAAGTTAGAGAAGAGGACACATTGTATAACTTTTTTTGGTTGTATTTCCATCCATAATATCTTTCTTGAATAGTTCTTTTGAAACCTTTCTTCACCAATTAAACTAATTTCATTTTCATCCAGATTATTAGTATCTATGAAAAGAAAATTCGCTTGGATATCCATCAAGATTGAATCACAAGTTTCAATTAGTATTCAGTGCTTAATTAATGCTTGTTTGATTACCTGATTTTTTCATTCAATTCCTTTCAATCACTTGATTGTTTCATTCTCCTTAGGTTTGTTGATAATTTTCTCAACAATCATGATACACACATCAACTTTAGTAATTTCTTATATGTCTCTTATACGTCTTCCTTCTTGGTAACATAAATGTTAAAATCAAGACTTCCTTTTTCTTTATCATGACTTTTTCATACAGTTTCATAGTTTTCTCAATATAAAGTAACCCACCCGAATCTAACTTTTCTGCCCACATTTCTATTGCTCTTCCATAGGCTTGATATTTGCCAATTTTGTTTATAACCTCTAAATTTATTTCTTCTGGAAAGGTCTTGATGGGGGTTTGACACATCAAGGGGTTGAGTAGTAGTATCAATAATGAATTTGATGTATGTTGTTAGAGTGTTCAATTGTTCTTCTAACTATACCCTCATTTTTCTCTCTTCTTCCCCACTCTTTTAATCAACATATCTACACACATCTTAGCATTATAAATATCGCCTTTGTAAGTAGATGATAAAAGGTGTACTCTACTAATGTTATTTTTTTTTCTTAGATGTCCCCTCTTCATTCTTTTCTACATTTGGTTTCGTAAATTCAATATATTGTTGACCTATGAAAGAATCCATAATCATTCTAAACATTTTTTTGAATTTTATTTCATTGATGAGCAGCTTGTAATAGTTTTGCTAGAACAAAATCAAGATCTACCAATTGAGAATGTTTTCTCTTCTTTTGTATTGTTTCTTTTAGCTATGGAAGATAAAATAATCCTATTTGAACACAGGGTGCTAAAGGAGGAAGGGTGGCTTTTGGATTGGAATCAATAAAAGGATTTTCAATTGCTTGTTGTGGAGAAGAAGAAAGAAGATGAGAAGACATATTTGGTGATGCACGTGGAGGAAGAAGAGGAGGTGAAGTTGGGTTAACCTTTTTTTGCTCCCTTACAAAGTCCTGAGTATCTTCATTGCCTCCTTCTATTTGAGGGGTTCTTCTTATATCCAATTTCTTCCTTAACTCTATCTTTTACTTAACATTGGGTTTTCAATTTTGCACTTTTATTTGGATCTATATCATTATTGTTTTTTAGGAGTGGGTCTACATCTAGTAGCATATGTGATGATGGGAGGTGACAATGAGGGGCATATTACAGTTTTTTTTTGTCTCTTCAATGCTTGATCTTTTGGCATAGGTATAGAATTAGCACATTCTGCAATTTTTGCATTCAACTTTCTCTTCCTTAGCATGAACATCGATCTTTCTATTATATTCGTGACTTCTTTCTTTGAGCAATTAAATTGAAGGAGTGGCTATGACTAAATGGAGAGATAGGCTTCATCAACTAATTCTATACTATTATCTACCGTGTCAAGAAGATCCCACCCAAACTTGGAGGTACTCATTTGATCAACTATTGATCTTATCCATTCCTTCTCTTGACTTCAAATCCATTTGCATAATCTTCCCAATAATATTTTAGATTAGGATCATGATCATAAGGTGCTCAAATATATAGATAGTTTTCTACATGATTTTTTTTTATCATAAGACAACCTTGCTGTGGAGATATGTAAATTAATATTAGATAGGATTCTATCCACATTTTGAGCATTAGTAGAAGATTCACAATGTAGTAGGTCAAATGCATAGGGAAAGGATATCACACTTTCTTTTTATCATTGCACTCTTTTCTTACTTCTCCCATCTATTTGTAGACTTTGAGAAGTATGAAGTAATTGCTAACACTTTGAGGTAACTTATAGGGATGACCTTCAAAGTCCCCCAATCTTACATATGTGAAACTATTGTATTGGATAATAATTAATTGGGTCGCTTATAAGGAAATCCTTAACTCGAGGTCTCTTTCCAGTATTCTTACATTTAACATGCAATAGGCATCATTTACTCTTCTATAATCTCTATTCCCACTTCCCTTTGTAGTTGTGGTTAGAAATCATATATTTGTGTAGAACTATCAAATACTCACATAGTTTGTAAACCCAACCACACATTCATATTGGTGATAACATAAATCAAACATGAAGACATAAAAGAGTTGATTCTTCTAAAAATTCACCAATTGATCATGCAAATGATCATTTATCATTTGAACCCAATCTAAAAATTGAGAAGCATATCCCATGGTAAAGATAAATTGACATATCCAATATTCAAAAGTACTTGTGCCTTCATCTCCTACCACCCTATGAAATAAAGTGATGATATCAAAAATGTCTTTTTTGAAATGAGCTCTATAACCTTTTGGGAAGTTGTAAGGACCTGCTAGTCCTAACCTTAGGAAAACTAACATAATTGATTCCCAATTAAATCTAACATACATTTAATAATGAATTCGATTTTAATGTCAACAAAAATGCAAGTCTTAACTATTATGCACTTAAACAAATGAATAACAAATCGCCATTGATATGAGTACAAAATACTACATTCAATATAAAGTAAGATCCATAAGTTAAGAAAAAAGAATGACAAAATGGATAAATGTTCTAACCAATGAGTATAATTAAATATAACCATAAGTTAATGCGCATGAAAATCATGAAATACTTTGTCAATTTCAAGACTTTTACAAACTAAGAGTAATAAACATCCAACCCAAGCGTTGAACGTTCATAAAGGGAATCAAGAAAAGTCATCAAAAGAGAACGCATACGTAATGATTCATGCATATGATTAAAGTAAACTTAGAAAACTTAAAGTGGCATCAACTTAACCCAAAAATTCATGAAATGAAGGAAAATTAAGCATGAAAGCACACATTCCACACATCATGCATAAGTAGGACACATATTAGTAGGTTAGTAGTTTTCCTTACTTTCTGTTAGTTACATTCTTTTGGCGACTTCTTGTCGCATTTTTGATAGTAGACTTCATTAGTCCTTTACATAACTTACATAGCTTAATCATGAGACCACATTTGGTCTTATTACAATGATTAGATAATACGACATACTTTTAATACATAAGATTTTACAATGATATACATGATTCTCTATCTCCGGATGTAGTGTCTTCCTCAACATCAGACTCACCTCCATCTGCAATCTAGAAGACATACATATGACCCAAGCATTTTATTTGCCTAACCAATTGAAGCCTACGCTTCCCAGTGCTCTTGATAAGCTCCCGTCCCTCACGATGGAATATCCTAGCAAACCAGCATCAACTTTCGGGAATGGAACTTGTGCATGCATGTAGTATCTAACAACCAAACTGTTGAACTCAGAGAGAATTAAATTATTGGCCAATTAACCCTATTGGGGTAGGTGTAAACACCCAAGTTCCCTGATTCAACCCATAATCAAGCACCTTTCCTTTACATCCCTCATTGACAATAAAATTATCCCTCCCAGATAAATATTATTATTATTATTTTATGTGATTCTATATTCTTTTTCTTTTGATTTCAATCAAACTCAAATTTTATAAATTCACCCTCATTTAAATTCCTGTCTAAAATTAAACCCAAGATAAACCATTATTACCCAATTTCAGGACATAAATATTTTTTTAAAAAAGAAACAATAAGTATAAATATATATAATGTTGATTAAATCAAAACATAAATCAGTGGGCATATAGATATCATTCATAAAACAGCTGTGAAAAGTATAGACTATAAAAAAAATAAAAATACTGTGCACTCCCATGATTTGATTTTTACGATATTTGAGTGGATGAATTGTCTGATAGCAGAATTTACCTCGATCCGATTGTAACGAAATCACATTTTTAGCAGATCGATCCATAACTTTAAACACATACCAAAGAAAAAGTGTGAGGGGAGGGGGCGTTAGATTTTATTAGGGGCAATAGAGTCCCCTCTATCTGCATTGAATTTGTCTCTGTCAAATCGACTTCTCTGCAAGCTACACATAAGCCATCAAACAAAAAGAAAAACAAATAAATCTATCCATGGTAATCTGCAGAATGAGAAGGGAGGAGGCGTGTCAAGCTGGAATAAAGGAATGAAATCTGCACCTCCCAACCATAGAAATGCCAAGGTTATATGTACGGGTCGCCCAAAAACACTTTGTCAAAACAACCTTTATTTAATTCTGCATAAAGAAAAGAATGAATGGGGTGATTAAAGAACATTACCTTGCAGATTTGACAATGAATAAGGGAGGCGACACTATTTGATGGGTATCGATATGGCATCCAAACCAAATTAGAATCGATTTTTGACTCAGCCTGACAATTGAGATGATGAGGAGAGCGATCTATAGCCACAAGGGGGTGAATCGACCTGCACAACGTGGTGAGTGGGGTTGTGATATTGCTGACTGTTGATCCTCCTTCAGCGCATTAGACCAACCGAACTTGCCTGCAGAGCCCAAGATAACAGAGGAATGAAATAGAAAGAAGGGTGATACCAACTCAGTCGATAAGGATGTAGGGAGAGAAGTGACCCCCAATTCCATTTCTTTGGTTCTTTAAACCCTTTTTGCTGAGAGAATCGATCCACATATTGTGGATCTGGATTGGATAATTCAAAATTGATTGGAAGTGGAAGTGGAAGTGGAAGTGGAGAAAGCTCAAATAGATTTATGACAGGTATACTATCAATTTTACTTTTATCTTTGTCCTTCTGGTATACCTTAGCAAAAGATTTATCCATTTTCTGTCTCTCTCTTTTCTCTTTTTTTTCTTTTTCAACAAAAAATATGTCTCATTTGCCTGCAGTTTCATCAGCAATCTCTTTTACTCTCCCAGCCATTAGGCTAACCTACCGGTGTCCACTCACAAAAATTGACCGGTTTGCTTCAGAAATTAGTTCATCAATTTCCTCTTTAGAATTTACGGGGTGCACTGCCAATAATGCTTCAACTTTTAACTTTTTATCTAATTCCATTACTGACATTCTCTTAGCTTCTAATCTTAGATACAGGTCATTCGGCAGATCATTTACAACTTCAATCAAAACCTTCTTATAGCTGTCTAAATGCAAAATAATACTAGCCTCTATTGTGTCCTTGTCAGAATCTTTGAATGAATGATACAATTTGTTTACATTATTGAGATTACCTTCTTGAGTTATCTCATTTACCAGTTCCTCCGGTGTAAGGATATCCAATGTCTTAGTTTGTTGTTTCTTCTTTGGGGTTAGTTTCTTCTTAGGCTCTCTTACAGCATATTGCTTCTTCCTTAAAGTCCTTGCCTTTTTAGGAGAAGGAGAAGGTACCGGTGAGGGTTTCCTCTTCTTCCTCTCAACTCTCTTGAACTCGGTTGCTTTTCCACTGTCTGTATCTGAAGAAGTGGCAACCGGTGAAACATGAGCTACCGGTTCTAATCCTTCCAGTTCACTAGTAGATATACCACTCAAGTTTATTACATTTTCCTTAACCTCTTTAGCCATCTTGGATGCATCTCTGATAAATTTCTCTCTTCTTTTTCTCTGCTTCTGCATCGAAACAACACTCTCAATGGTCTTAACATTACCAAAAATTTCTTCAGATGGTTCCTTAGGTGCATCAAGAAGTGTCTTAGCATATGCTTCAAGAATATTTAGGTCAACTTCATAACCCATTTTTGTTATCCAAATAGTTCTAGGAGTAACAACTTCCATCCATGTTTCATCTCGTTTGATTACAAAACAAATTTGCTTATCATACTTGTCTATAATGCTCTGTGGTATCCTTTCTCTAGCCTTCATCTTAGTTGGGAAGTTTTTGAAGTAGTTTTCTATAATGTTATCACTATTAGAGCCCATACTGGTGATAGCTTCCATGATTTGTTTGCCTATCGGGATGTCATATCCAAAGTCCTTATGACCAATGTCGGGTATCTCTTTGGTGAAGTAAAGCATCAAACACACAAGTAGGTTGCCAAAATGGAATGTCCCCTTCTTGTCACCCTTAATCTTTTTCAGGTTATCAATCAGTTCATCCTTAAGCCATTCACAGATATCAATCCTAGCATTGTTCTTAACCATCTCATATGCACTATGAATACATAAGCTGAAAACTGAATTTAATCTATTTGCATGAGTTACTCTATAGCCAAGTACCATGCTCACATATCTCACATTTGCATCAGTAATGTCATTAACCCTAAGAGATATATTGTCAGATGTGGCTCCGGTTAGGTCCATAACACCCTTGTTAGGTATCTTCTTTGTTTTGTTGGGCCTACTACTGGTTGAGGGTAAACAAGTAACTTCCTTGACTGCTTCCTTTGAGATTTTAAAAATAGAGTCTAGCCACATAAACTCTCCATGAACTCTGCTGAGTACAAGACGAACTACCTCCTTCGGAAATTCATGTATGTTCAGAATTTCAACAAATCATAGGTCTCCTACAATCTTGTGCTCCGGTTTAACCAAACCTTGTTCATCAGTAATAACATCATTGTACATTTTCTTTAAATCATCAGTCCCTAAATTTTCTATGTTGTAGTGAATGTAGATTCTAGGGTCTTTGGCAAAAGCGACTCCCTTCGGAATTTTCAAAAAAGCTCCGATAGAATCATCTTGCTTGGCAATTTTAGGGATGATCTTAAACATGGGTCTAGGGCGCTTAATGTTTTCTACCACAGTAGGGTTTGCAATAAACTCAGGTGCAGAAGATGAAGATGCCATTTCAAAAGATAAATACCTCTTGCTTGGAATCTTGAATGCTTGAAAAACACTTTGTTGGTTCACCTTAGGATGCCTTTGCTCAATTTCGTGCTCTCTGAATGCTTGGATGCTTGGTGGATTGAAATGAGGGTTTTTCGATGCTTTATAACCAAAAAGTTCTTCAAAAATTGCATTAAATGCTTGCCGGTTAAATGAAATCTTAACACATCTGCCGGTAAAGAAGAAATGTGTCTTCTTACCATCAATCGAGGATAGAATGCATGATTTTCAACTTGCTGCCATACCCCCTAAGGATTAGTCCTTAGTTAGATGAAGAATCTCCTACCAGTTGAGGGTTACTCTGTTCAACCGGTGTAGAGACAGATTCATCAACTCTCTTATCTCTCTTCTTAATCCATTGTTTTGAAAATTCTTGCTTTATTCATTTATCTTTTCTTTTCCCTTCTCATTAGATCCTTTATTGTTCGCTGGTATAGTCTTGCTTCTACAAAATTTTGCAATATGCCCAATCTTGTTACATGCATAACAAGTTACATTATTCCTCTGAATAGCTTTTCCATATCCTTGACCGGTTTGTGTTCTGCATTGATTAGATAAATGTCCAAACCTACCACAAACATAGCATTTCACATTCATTTTGTAATTTTCTGAATTGTGACCAACTTTATTGCATTTGGAACATTGACCGGTGGGTAAGTTTGTATTTTGATTATTTCTAAATCTGCACTGATTTGCTCTATGACCAAATTTGTTGCAATTGAAACATTTCCCACTAAATTTATAAGCATTAGGTTGTCTTACCGGTTTGCTATGATCTTGATTATTTGCAGTCCCAAAACTTTCTCCATGTTCAAATCCAAGTCCAATTGTATCTCCATCAGGTTTTTGTCTTTTCAGCATGTCATCAAGTCTTTTGAAACTTTTATTGAATTTGTCTTTGTGTTCATTTGCAGTGATCAACTCATTTCTAGAATGCCAATTTGTCTCCTAAGCTCCTCTTTATCATGTTGCATGTGAATCAGATCTATCTTTAGCATATCATTCTCATGACAAAGTCTCAGATTTTCATTTGCTCCATCATTAAGTCTCCTAGTCAAGTCTTCTTCATTCTTCTTTCTATCTTCAATATCCTTACATAGCCTCATGGTTAAATCTTGCATTTCATTCTTCATGTTAGTGTTCTCTTGCCTCAACTTATCTCCAATATCACTAAGAGTTTCCTTTTCATCATCATGTTTCTGCATTTGCTCGTGAAGTTCCTTCCTCTTGTTTTGTGCTATAACCAGGTTCTCTTGAAGTCCTTTAATGAATTCCTTAGCAGTTCTCAAATCATCTTCAAGTTTGATATTCTTCAATTTTTCTGCATCAAAATCTTCAAGAGCTCCTTCCAACTGTTTTCTCAAACTCTCCATCGGTACCGGTTTCATAATCTTCCTCAAGCTGTTAGGCTTTTGCAAATAGAGGACTAGATTCTAATACCAATTGTTAGATGCAATGACAGTCCCAAAGACACTGAGAGGGGGGGGTGAATCAGTGTCTAACCGGTTAATGGAATATTTGAACTTATTTATAACTTTGCAACTTAAATTAATGTAGCGGTAAACAAGCAATAGTGCAGTAAAAAGAAATAACACAGACAACATAAGTGTACACCATAACACAAGATATTTTGGCGAGGAAAGCCGGTGTGGGAAAAACCTCGGTGGGATTTGTGACCCACAATATTTACTCACTGGCCAATATGAATAAATATTACTTACAACATGGGCCTGCACATGCAGGAAGGCCAACAACCTAGAGCTCACTGCTCAATAGAAGAGTCTCATTGACTACAAAATGGATAATTAAATCCAATACAATGTACTGCTCAAAATAGCATCTGCAATGCTTGATTTAGTACCGGTTTAGGCTCTGTCATAAACCTTAACCAAAAACCTTTCGCTGTCTTACATATACCAATAATAATAATCACCTATCCTTATACAAAAATGATCTATCAAGTCTCATACATATATGAGTCTTTACAATACATCATGCTGGCTTACAAATTAATTACATTTACAATATAATTCATATAAACAAAACTTTGTCTCATGTTGGCTTGAGTGTCGGTATACTTCATTGCCGGTGTAATCTGGATGCCGGTGAAAGACCTTTGTTGTGCTTGCCGGTGCCGATAGATGATGTCTATGTTGTCGGTGAACCTGTTCAACCTGTTACCAGTTGGTTGCCATTAATGACAACATCAACCATTCTCATTGAGTGTAGAATGCCAACAACCTTTTCTCAACTGCGTGGGATAAGCCTTAAGGTCTTTGCTTTCTTTGTTCTTATCCTGCGGGCCATTTGTGTCCTCGAATTTACCCCACAGGATAAGCAAATGCTTTGTAGTTTATGTTTGCTCCTTATCTCGCGCCATCGCTTTGTGCCCATCTTTGCCCCACGGGATAGAATAAAAACTTTCGCTTTACTTTGTCTTCTTTGTTTCCTTATCCCATGAGACCTTATCCAGTGGTATAAGGTTTTCTCTTTGTTTCACCTTGTGGGATAAGCCAAAAATCTACCCACCTTTGACTTCTCTTATCCCACGACCTCTTTGATGCATTTGTTCCACTTCGCGGGATAAGATAGGAGATATTCCTTGCCTTTGAAAATTCTTATCCCACGGCCTCTGCTTGTTGCATTCGAAAATCCTGCGACCAATAAGAGGAAAGGGGAAATCGTCCCATTGATGACTAGGAGCTCTTCTAGCCAGTTGAACGTAAGTGAGTTGGCCGACTGACCCAGTCAACTCGAAAAAGAATTGGGGCCCGCTTACAACTAGGAGCCCCTCCAGCCGGTGGTCAATAACATGACCCGGTCTTAGTGGTCAATAACATGACCCAGTCAATAACACAACCTGTTATTGACACATCATATAACCCTCGTGTTATATGACTTTACAAAACTATGAAGAAGCAGCTAACTCTGCTGAGACCGATAACACGACGTGTTATCAGTATTGACTAACACGAATGTTAGTCACACTGAATTCCTGGAATTGATCCCTGTAAGGTTTGACACAAAAAATGCCAACATTTCTGGTGACTCGGAGGGGGTGACAAACCTGCTTGGCACATTGATCAACATCCTTAGATGTCCATTGGGCGTAGAGTCAAAACCTGAAGCAAAAAGATAATCTCCGCCCTTGCAACTTGGATTATAAATTTTTTGCTATATTGAAAAAGCAGAGTGTGCACACGCACTTCTTGGAAGAAAAAACTAAAAATGAAATACAATGTGCCAAAGCACTTGGAGGAAAAGAAATCCTACACTACTCTACCCTAGCCAATCAACTTGAGGCTGCTAAACAAAACCATTCATAGATTGGTTGAAGTAGCTTCCCTCCCTAAACAAGGAGGGGTTATTTACATGGCTTTGAAACAAAATACAGAGCTAGAAAAGTGAAGGCAAAACCATGAATAGTTGCAACAAACTCCGCAACTTAGAAATAAAAATACATACCCTAATTTGTTGATCACACATCTTACTGACCTGAGATACATTTGTGACTTGGGTATGTGGCTCTGCAACTTCTTGCTTGGCCCCAATCATGGAGAGATATCGGATTGGGCAACCCCTTGATATGCCAAATGTTGAGCTCTCTCTGCTGGCCTGCTCTTGCTCAACACCTCCACCATCAAAATCTGATCATGCTGACTAGATTGCTCTCCTCCTAAGGGGATGGTCTCCACTTCATTGAGGTTGGCGCAAGAAGTGTCAATTATATTTGAGAACATGTGGAGACCAAGGTCAAGATCAACCTTGACATCTGCCACATGTTCTACCTCAACCTCATCATCAAAATAAGAGAAAATAAATTTTTCTCTCTCAATCAACTCCGATTTCTGTTCTTGTTCACCTTGGACAGCTACCTCATGCAAGTCATCCTCTTAACTTTCCAAAAGCTGAAAGTCCTCATTTAATTTTTCCTGGACCTGCATAGGACAAGGTATCAAAGTGTCCAAATCTGAACAAAAGCCTTCCAAGTCGTCCTAAAAGGAGTCCTCGTTCAACTCCTCCTCGCTCTTAAAACATAGGGGATTGACTTGGGCGTTGTTGCAGCTCTCTTGAGGGACCAAAAAAATGGGAGTGGGAATAGAACTGATTTCTCCCAATACCCCATAGTCATCAGGACTAACTTCTTCAAGTGTAGGCCCCTCCTGCAGAGAATACACCACTGGCTCAGATAAAGGAAGAGTTTCTTCATCTTCAATAAAGGAGGGAAGATGATCAAAACTAATCAAAGCCTCCTCCTTGTTGCATTCTTATTTCTTGGTGCCCAACTGTTGCAAGTTGTCTTCTTTTTGTTCCTCCAGCACCTCAAGCTCGACCATGTCATCTTCATTAGAAATAGACCACTTCTCAAATATGTGGGGAGGTTGAGTTCGATCTGCCCTCCAGACAGCAGGCCCATCCTTGCAAATACAGATCTCAATAGGACCAGAGTACTGAGGGGATTGAAAGATAGGCTCCTCCACATCCAAAGCTGGCATCCCAAAGAAACTTGGGACATTGAAGTTAGAGCTCTCTTGGATAGGCTTAGTGTAAGAGTGGATCTTCTCAAGGAAAAAATCCTCAAAAGATCTAGGAGGGCTCCCCTATTTGAAACTTGGAAATCTTCTTTTAGGGGGGGAGTAGAAACCTTTGCCTATATGATTTTGACCTCAAGGGCCGCCAACTTCTTGATTTCTTCCTCTCTTGCAGAAGCAAGCTGTAGTTGAGCTTGATAAGCAAGCTCCTCTTGTTGTTGTTGTTGGTAAAAGGCCTCCTCCTACTGCTGTTCCCAGAGCTATTGCTTGATCTCATCAAGCTATCTTCCGTAATCCATCGTGGTGTCCTGCATCCTATCTACCATTTTGGCCATAGTAGATTTTACAAAAAGGGTCACCTCACGCAATTTATATTGATCAGGAGGTAGAGAAGGGGTGGGAGGTGTAATACCCTAAAAATGGTCATCTAAACCATGGGCCCCTAATCTTGACAACATCACCAAGGTCCTAACCAAAAGGCAATTAAATCAATCTTGAGCACATTATTAATTCTTTAATTATCAAAAATCACATGGCAAAATCAATTACCCAATATTAATTAAATATTTATTTAATTAATCGAATCATTCCAAGAATATCATTTTTTGATCAATTATCCTATTTTAATTTATTAAATATCTTTGCATATTTAATTAATTAATAAATTTGCCATTCAATCATGCGAAAGGATTAATTTATTACAAAAGATGAATTAAGTTATTACAAAGAGTTGAATTGAAAATTAAATAAAAAGAATTGAATTAAGAGAAAAATCAAACTTGAGATATTATTTCTTTTTCTAAATTTAGAACTTGAAATCAGAAAAGCAATTTAATAGAATTATGGAATTATTCTCTAAAATTGGAACTCAAAGCTTTTTAGAAAAAGAAGTTCATTTGCATTGAAAAGACTCTTTTCTTGATTAAATTGAAGAATTATCTATTTTTATCAGATATGCATGGAATTAATTTATTATTATTTTCCAATGCAACTTGGACTTCTAATTTGAATGCATTTCAATTAAACTATAATTGGAATCTATCTCAAGGTTAACTCAACCTGATTTCTCAATTATTTTCAATTAATCCTAAATCGAGCTTTTTCATCATCTCTTTATAATTCTCTATAAATTCAGTCTTCAGGTCTCATTCCAATTCACCCTAGAGATTTTGAGAACACACTTGAAGATTATTATCACGCTAATTTCGCTTTGGAGTCATTGATTGATTATTTTGCTTTTTTTTAGATTACTTGCATCCATTGTTGCTTGAATTGGTTATTATTGCTTGAATTATTTATCCATTTCTTGCATCCATATAGTTTAATATCATATAGATTAAATCCTTCATCTTGGTGTAGTCTAGTCACTGGTATTGCTTATAACAAACTAAGAGCAATCTTATACTCGCATCATTAAGAAGGCAATGGGTCGCTTTGCTATGGTTTATTTCTTATTGATTATTGATTACTAACCATGCATATAATGACTTAATTGAAGTGTTGTGCTTGCAGCTACAGGTTCACTTTTTCACACACACATTTCTGGTGCCCACCGTGGGGCCGAAGACTACTTCTTTTTCGGCCTCCAAGATTGATTTTTTTTGTTTGTTTGTTATTTTTCAGGTTTTTCAATTGCACGAATTACAAACACACTGTCGTACGAGCAGATCCTCTGTCGTACGAGCAAATCCTTTGTCGTACGATCAATAATCATCTGTCGTACGAGTCAACATCATCAGCAATCTGGTCTCGTACTATACTGGATCCTGTCTCGTACGAGTCAAGTATTTGTCGTATGATTATGTATTTTCTAGTAAAGGAGGCAAATTTCATATTTTTCATTTCTGATTGATTATTTTGATGACTGACCCTGACTGTTTATCTGTCTGTCTCAAAGTTTTTCACAGCCTAACTAGTTTTTGTAGAACGCTTGTCGAAGAATATTGCTTGTCGCACAAAGACAATATGACTACTGATTCGTTGTCTTTGCAAGTTGCCTAAAGGAGAATCGACTAAACATCGTGTATTCTTTAAATTCATTTTTAGGAACCTAACTTGCTATCTAGTTAAAGAACAAATCTGTCTTTTGTGCTTTTAGAAGATTCTGAAAGGTAGGAGAGTATGCTCTTGTCTTTTCTAGACAATCAGAAATCCAGACCCTTGAAGCTTTTTCTTTGTTTGAGATTTGTACATCTTTAGCAGGCCTGCCCTCCTGAGGGGTTGAAAAACTCTTAAAGCCGTTACGGCCGGTGTGAGGGGAATGACCTAAGTGGGAACGGCTAGATGCCAAGTACTCCAACCCACTATAAAATAAACAGGATTTGATGAAAATCAAGTCAATGACAGTGCTCGGGAATAGCTCTCCTCCGTACCTTCAGGTATATTAAACCTTGGTTTTCAAGACTAAATCCAATTTAAAATTAGAAGCTACCCGGTTCATCTCCGAAAGGGAGATAATCTTTGTGCAAGAGAGATAGTAACTCTCCCAAGATACTTGTCATTTCGTGCCCCCATTAGCGTTTGGAGTCGGATAATACGGCGTTGAGAATCCATTGCATGAGACTCAGCGGCCGTATTCTGATTAGCTATTGGGTGTGTACCTGAGTCTACAAGCAAAGGTTTTCTTTCCTCACCAAATTCCTTAGGGTTTGCATGCTGTGATTGGAGTCACTATAAATACTACTTGTTTTCTATGTTTTTCATCCCTGAAACAAAAAAAAACTGAAATACCGAAAATCAATGAAGACCAGAAACAACTCAGTGAGTCGAAACTCTGTCCATGTCAAAAACTAGTCCATCTTAAGTCAAAACTCTGTCCGTGTCAGAAACTAGTCCATCCTAAGTCGAAACCCTGTCCGTGTCAGAAACTAGTCCATCTTAAGTCGAAACTCTGTCCGTGTCAGAAACTAGTATATCCTGGTCAAAAATCAGTCCATCTCAGAATTTGTCATACTCAGTTGTCATACTCAACAGTCAAAAAACTCAGAATTTTAGTCTCTGCCTTGTAAACAGTTGTACGAGTCTACTAAATTATCGTGCTGCACCAGTTCTGTGTCGTACGAATCTACTCAATTGTCGTCCTATAGCGGATTCTGTGTCGTACGAGTCTAAATCATTCATCATCCTACACTGTATCCTGTCTCGTATGAGGCAGAATCGACCTCAGTCTTTTGTCGTCCTGCACATGCCCATCAGTCGTACGGTACAAGGCAACAACTCGTACGAAACATAACTTATGTCATCCTGTAACTGCTAAATTGTCATCTGGTTCAGAAAACCCAGTCCTACGAGTCTTTGGTTTTGTCAGACAGAACAGTCAAACTCGCCAAAAACACAGTCTACCGCGAACATAATACTGGTTATCAAATTTTTCTGAGCATAAAACAGATCAAGATAGTGTACCTCTGCCATTTTTTTGTTGCACGATTTGGTCGATCACCCTTCAGCTAGTTCAATCAAACTACCTATCAAACTCAAGTCACGTAAATAACGTCTTACATAGGATATATCGTTCTTGAATTAGATTGAATCTTAGTTACTATTTTAGAATCAACCCAGGTAAACGTCTTATACAGGATAGATCTTTCCTAAAACCAGACTAAATCTTAGTTGTTTCTTCAAACAATATTTAAACCGAACAAACTAGCACTGAAATTGATCTTGACCTCTGCATCAAAAACAAATCTAGGTCACACTAATCCATAAAAATGCCTATTCAAACCAGGAGTTCTCGTAAGAAACAAGCCAAAGGCAAAGGACAAACCTTCACTTATCAAGATAATCCATTCTATGTGAAGGATCCTCTCACTGACATGCCATCGTCATCAGGCGGACCAATTTTTGATGAACCAAAATCTCCCACTATACATGAGACAAAATACAATGATGGAAACAAAAATGACCGTAATATTCCTGAAAATCATAATGATTCATCATCATCAAGTGAGATTGACAAAGCTACTGAACCTCCAGAAAAAGCAATCCTTGACTGTCAGAAAGACAAAGACTTTAGAAAAATGATGAAAACTATCATGACCCGAGATAAGGAAGACTATTTCTTAGAACTAGCAAATCAAGGTGCCAAACTTCCTATTGGATATGATGTTCAGACACTTGTTACTAAAAGGGAAGACTCACCTATAATCATGGTACACAAATAGTTACTAGCTTTGCGAATAGAGTTGAAAAATAAGGACAAGTCCCCGAAACAATATTCTCTGGAAGCAATATGTCCCTTCCCATTTGACAAGAATATACACATGCCTCCATTACCTTCACGAGTGGAAATCCCAAAATTTGACAAATATGATGGTACCTCAGATCCTCAAGATCATGTTAGGGAATTTAGTGCTGCTTGTATGAAATTCATACACGATCAAACGTACCTCATGCATCTCTTCCCAAGGAGTTTAGGGGGTCAAGCAATGGAATGGTTCTCAAGTCTACCCAAAGGAATAAAAACATTTGAAGAACTAATCCAACTATTTTTACAACAATACTCATACAACATTCGACATCCTGTGACTATGATCGATCTTTGTAATACTCAACAGAAAATAGGGGAACCTCTTCTTACTTTTCTCCAACGCCGGAGAAGGATGTTCTCTAGGTACCCATGACCTATTCTAGACTCTGAGAAAATGGATATATTTGTCAATAACTTGGTCCCCAAACTGAAATATAGCATACAAATGCAAGTACACCCATCATTTAACAAAATGGTAGATAATGCCATTCGAATGGAAGATGTGCTCATAAAAAAGGGAGATATCACACCTTGGAAAGAAACACAAACAAGATCTAGCTCTAAAGAGAAGAACAAGTATTGGAAATTTGCCAAAGACAACAACAAGAATGTTTTTAATGATGGAGTAGTAGACACTGTCAAAACCAACTCAAAATCAACAATATTCAACCTGGTTAGTGGTACACAAGAACTTAAAGCCACTGAGATTGCAGCAAAAAATCCGCCAAAGAAAACAAAGGAATGGTTCAAAGAAAAGCCTTGGCTTTCCAAACCTAAGCGTGATTTTACTCCTCTTGAAGAATCATATGAGTCAGCTTTCAAAACTCTATTGGCAAACAACTTGATAACACTACCAGATAACTCCAGACCATATGATCGAGATGTCAAACCAAGATAGTGGAGAGAAAATGAATATTGTGACTTCCATCGGAATAAGGGTCATAACATAAACAATTGCATGAAGCTAAAACATGAGATTCAGGATCTCATAGATGCTGGTAAAGTTGTTGTTGGGAATCATCCAACCAATGCTGATCATAAAGCATTTAAAGACCCTTTGCCTGCTTATGAACAAGGTAATTCCTCAAAGACCAAAGGAGGTGCCAAGGTAAATTATGCTTATGCCAGCCAGGACAACATTATTAACATGATTGAACCTTCACACTCAGAATATTGCAATGTGATTATAGTTCAAGATAAACCAAATGAATCATGATATGCAAAAGCTCTGACCAGATCTCAAAAGAAAGTTACCCTCCAAGGAGCTAGTTCTTCCAAACCGGCTCAGGAAACATCAAATCCAACAACCGTGCCAAATAAACAAAAGGAATCAACCTTGGACAAATTTAAAAGATTAACCTCATCATCATCTTCTAGATACAGCGTGGTTGAACAGTTGAAAAGGACAAATGCTCAAATTTCAATTTTTGAATTGCTACAGCTCTCGTCTGCTCACAAGGAAATCCTAGACAAAGCATCGCTCACTACTAACGTTCCAAAAGATTTAGACATTGATCGGTTTCAGTCTATGGTGGGTCATCTAACTTCACCTCACTATTTGACCTTCTCTGAAGAAGATGACAATTCATTAAATCATCCAGATAACAAGCCATTGCATATTGAAGCCATGATCCACAAACACAAAGTTAAACATGTTTTGATAGATGGAGGCGCAGGGTTGAATATCTGTACTTATCATCTGCTTACACAACTAGGATTCTTTGAAAATGTTATTGATCTAGGCAAGAAAATAACAATTAAAGCCTATGATGAAGAAGAGAGGACCTCCAAAGGTTTGGTATCGTTACCAATCAGAGTGGGACTGGTAGAGAGAGATGTCCTTTTCCAGGTTCTCGATATTCCATTGTCATACAATATATTGCTGGGCAGGCCATGGATTCATGAAATGAAGGCAGTACCGTCAACATATCACCAATGCTTAAAGTTTCCTTATAATGGAGCTGAAGTCAATATTCCTGCTGATACAAATGTCATCTGTAATGCATTGACAAAAGGTGCAGATACTTTTGTGCCTCATAATAGGGCAGCCTCTCCAAATGAAGATCCAGAAACATTGATGAAAGACTTAGAAAAGAGATTGAAGATTACAGATACCGGCATGGATGGCTACAAGATAGAACCGATACTATCATTAGTTTCTCTCCCTCCATCGCCAAAATAGTTGGGCAAGCCATCAGAGGCTATGAGAACACAAACTTCAGCTCCGAATACTATATATGATGGTCTCTTCATACAGTCTTCTACCTCCTTGGCAGATGAAATAGAAGAGGATGCTGTGCTTAACTGGCTTTTTAAGGAAGATAGTCCAAATGAGGAGGTACGACATTGTGAGATTTCCTCAAACCAATATGGTCGTGGTTACAAAATGATTCAGTGCATGGGGTACTTAGGTACTGGTCCTTTGGGCAAACAAAAAGAAGGTATTACTGAACCAATTCAACTACAAACCAAATCCACACATGATAAGGCTGGACTGGGATACAATCCTAAAAAGACATCAGAACAAAAACATGTCTCTAAGTCTAAAGGCTTGAAAAAGATATTGCCTTTAACATTACATGAAGCAAACACTAAACAAACAAAAGAAGAGTGTAGAAAAGAGAAAGAGGAATCAATAGTCAAGAAAGAAGAAATAGTCAGTGCTCAAGCTTCGACGCTATCGGCTATGATAATACAAGAAGTTGAGGTTCCCGAGCATATGAGAGATGAATTTGTGAGAACCAGAGAATTGTTTGCACCATTAAAAGTTCCAGTCACATATACTGGCAGGCAACAAGTAGATGATTCAGAGACTGATTCAAATGAGTATGAATGGGGTCCTGACTATCTTTCAGACACATCCGCTACAGAAACTCTAGAAGAATCTAGTGGTGTCATTGATGATACTCAAGAGCTGATGCACATAAAACTAGAGAGGGAAATACAAGAAATTAGACAAAAGAGGCAAGCAAATTATGAACAAGCATTGAAAGAAGGAACAATACCAGAAAGCTTCCCATCTATGTATCTTTATCCTAAAACAGAACAAATTAGTTATAGCACTACACAAGAAAAGTTAGAAGCTGCAGAACAAGAACCAGTTATCAGTCCAAAAGAAGCTGAATGGAGTAGACGACAAAAAGTCACAGAAACAATGAGACCATGTCAACAGGTGTGTCAGATACAAATGACAAATGAACTACAATATGAAGGAATTTGTAGCATTAAAGATGTTAGTATTGATACCATACATATGCTTACTAAATCACCTGATAAAGACTTGGAAACTTCATCCGATAACTCTGATGATTCTGAGGACTCTGATAATAGTCCTGTTCATGATGATACCCACTCATCCTTAAATTCTGAATCATCTGATACAAACAATGAAAAGTTGTCTACTAGTCTTATTGCTGTTAAACCACAACATGACGTCCAGTCCGGCATAGTAAACGACGTTACAAGTATGTCTATTGGATTAGATCGATTAAATATTAACGTGAACTTTAATAATCATGATCTGACTCTTCCTGGTCTCGAGAGACTTACGCAAGGTATCATTCTAGAACTCGACTTTTCGATCCGCAGTCGGGATAACAATACCGTGGATGCTCTTGAACCTATCCAAAATTTGTCCTTAATACATCTCGAATTGATTGACTGTACTTTACAGAATCAACCCATGGATATACCTACTTTTGCCAATGACTATACATTATCCTATTATCTCAATGCAGTCGAACCTATTAACTCTTCCACCACTGAATGGAGTGAAAATATGACTGAAGAGGATATCAAGTATCTTAGTCGCAAAAAAAAGAAAAATAAAAATAAAAGATCTGATGGCGAAAACCATATAGTGGCAGTTTTAGAATCTAAAAAAGAGAAAATAAAGGACGTACCTAAAGGTGAAAACCTCTCTGAGGCACCTAAAGGTGAGATACTTGATATACTGCTCAGTCATTTTCAAGAGCGGTCTTCCATATTGATCGAGCCAACTCAGCCAGTGAATATTGGGAATCAAGAGACACCACAAATTATTCATGTAGCTCAATCACTATCAGTAGAGGAATTGAAGGATTTCACTCAGCTATTCTTAGAGAAGAAAATAAATTTTGCATGGACATACTCTGATATGCTAGGCTTGGATCCTGATCTCATTATGCACCATCTCTCAATCACACCAGGAGTAAAACCAGTTAAACAAAAACTCCATAAGATGTACCCACATGTCGCACTATTGGTCAAAGTTGAACTAGAGAAACTACTTAAAGCTGGATTTATCAGAGCAATAGATTATGCTGAATGGATTTCCAACATAGTACCTATGTCGAAGGCAGATAAATCTATCAGAGTTTGTACAGATTTTAGAGATCTCAATAATGAAAAATATTGATATGATAGTCGACATGACAATTGGGTATGAGATGTACTCACTAATGGATGAATTTTTCGGCTACAATCAGATTAAAATCGCTCCTGGAGATCAAGAAAAGACAACTTTCACCTGTGCATGGGGAACCTTTTGCTGGAATGTTATGCCATTTGGGTTAAAGAATGCAGGAGCGACCTATCAAAGAGAAGTTACAACTATCTTTCATGACATGATGCATAAGAATATGGAAGATTATGTTGATGATACCTTAGTGAAGACTATGAAAAGATCAACGCATATTCAAGAGTTAGGTCCTCTACTTGACAGAATGGAAAAGTTTAAGCTCCGATTAAATCCAAAGAAGTGTGCATTCAGAGTGACATCTGGTAAACTACTTGGCTACATCATTTCAAAAAAAGGAATCGAAGTTGATCCTGAGAAAGTCCAAGCCATAATGGAAATGCTGCCTCCAAAGAATATCAGTCAAATGAGAAGTCTACAAGGACGTCTCTAGTCTATTAGAAGATTCATTTCTCAACTGGCAGACAAGGCTCAACCTTTTACAAAAGTATTGAGAAAAGGAATAATATACAACTAGGATCAGCAATGTGAACAACATCTTCAGTAGATAAAAGAGTACCTATCAAATCCACCGATCTTAATGCCACCTATTCAGGGTAAACCACTAATCTTATATATATTAGCAACTGATTCATCACTGGGGGCACTTCTGGCACAACAGGATGACAACAAAAAGGAAAGAGCTATTTATTACATCAGCAGGACATTGGTGTCTTATGAAATGAGCTACAGTATAATAGAAAAAGCATGCTTGGCATTAGTCTTTGCATCACAGAAACTGAGACACTATATGCTAGCACGTTCAGTCAAGTTGGTGGCCAAAATTGATCCACTCAAGTATCTTCTTAATAAAGCAAAACTCACCAGACGATTGGCAAAGTGGGTAATTATCCTTACAGAGTTTGACATTGAATATGTGGAACACAAAGCCATAAAAGGACAGGTAATTGCTGATCAACTTGCTGAAGCTCCACTTGAGGATACTCAACCACTACATATTGAGTTCCCAGATGAATCAATAATGCATCTTACTCAACAACCCTGGAAGATGTTCTTTGATGGGTCCTTTACTGAAAATGGTTCAGGTGCTGGCATATTATTCATTACTCCTCAGAAGTACTCAATTCCAAAGTCTTATAAGATTCTATTCCCCTTCACAAACAATATCGCAGAATATGAAGCTTTGGTGAATGGAATAAAACTAGCCATTGAATGGAAGGTTGTTGAATTACATATTTATGGAGATTCTCAGTTGGTCATCAATCAAATCAACGATACATATCAGACTCGAGATGAGAAATTGATGCCTTACAAGAGGATGGTAGATGATTTCAAGAAGTATTTTGCTTTTGTATCATTCCAACAAATTCCTAGATCAGCAAATAGAGCAGCAGATGCTATGGCTACCTTGGCATCTATATCTAAGCTACAGGAGTCCAATTTTCGCTTTGATTTCCTGGTGGAAGTGTTATATTACCCTGCTTATGATTCTCCTGAGACCCAAATAGTCTATTCTATTATTGGACACGACTCATCCAGATATAGCCACATCTACTCCTATCTACGTGACCAAGTTATTCCTGAAAATCTTACCCAAAATGAGAAAAGAAACCTAACTTGAAATGCTTCGCGGTATGTTATCATAGCTAACGATTTATTTAGACGAGGTTTGGACGGTACATTGCTTAGATGTCTAGAAACTGAAGAGTCTAAACGTGCATTATCGGAAGTCCATGAAGGTATTTGTGGATCTCATTCGAATGGTTTTACTTTAGCTCGGAAACTATTACAGGCTGACTACTACTGGCCAGATATGGAAAAAGATGCCATAAAATTTGCTAAGACTTGTGAGAAATGTCAGCTTCATGGAAATCTCATACACGCCTCGGTGAGGGATCTCATACCATTCATTACACACTGGCCTTTTCAGCAATGGGCCTTTGATCTCATTGGTCAGATATATCCTGCATCATCCAACAGACATAAATTCATCATAATGGCCACTGAGTATTTGACCAAGTGGGTAGAGGCAGTTCCACTCATCAAAGCAATTGGTAAACAAGTCGCCTTATTCATCCTAAACTATATAATTTGCAGGTATGGGATACCTTCGTCTATTGTGACTGATAATGGAGGACAGTTCAAGAATAAAGACCTGGATGAACTTTGTGAGAAATTCAAAATAAAGAAACACTGGTCATCAGTATATTACCCTCAAGGTAATGGACAAGCTGAGGCATCTAACAAAAACCTACTGACTATCTTGCATAGAACAATGAACAAGTCTGGGAAGAATTGGCATCTGCAGCTCAATCCTGCACTATGGGCTTACAGAACAAGTATTAGAACACCTACTGGGGCTACACCTTTCTCTTTGGTGTATGGGTCCGAAGCAGTATTACCTATTGAAGTAGAAATACCATCTCTAAGAGTTTCGTTGCAAGGTCTTGTTACTGATGAAGATCACAGAATATCTAGATTGCAAGAAATCAAATTGTTGGATGAACGTCAGCAAGTGGCATTTGATCATCTTAGAGTGTACCAAAAACGAATGTCTAGAGGATATAACAAGAAGGTTAGACAAAGAGAATTTCAGGTTGGAGACCTAGTACTAAGAGAAAATCCAAAAAATCAACAGTTTCGAGACAACAAAGGGAAGTTTGAACCCAACTAGCTGGGTCCCTATATCATTACTGCAGTCTTCGGCTCTGGTGCCTATCAGCTCTCAACATCGGAAGGAGAATAGCTTCGAGAACCGATTAACACCATCCACCTGAAAAGATTCTTTACTTAGCATTCTCTGCTCCAACAAACTGTACAGCTGAAAAAGTCCTGAAAAAATCCTAAAAATTGGAAAAGTCTTGAAAAAAAATTAAAAAAATGGAAAAATCATAAAATACAAAAAAATAAAAAAATGTAAAAGAGAAAATGCCCTGGTAAAAACCTGGTAAACAGGCACTTTGGTAAAAAAAATATTTTTGATTCTCTGCCAAGCAGGTGAAAACTTGGTAAACAGACACCTCTTGTACTCAAGCACTCCATCTATCAACGCAACGTTGGCATTTCCCGCTTTCATGCATCTTTGCTTTCGCTTGTACATATTTTGTAGTCACTTTCGTGACACCCTAGTTCGTTGGAACCCTCATGACTTGAAACAGATCAATGTCCTAGTCTTAGGTTATTCGACAGAGCACATTACATATCCTAAGCAATGTCAACCAAGTCATTATTCCATTAGTGAAACCTGGTCATCCACTCCAAGTCAATCACCTGTCTCCTGACTACTACAGAGTTTTTATCACTGAGTTCACATTCAAAACAACATAACGAAAAATAATTACTAAACAATTTGAGCTATGAAAGAAAATTTTTCTTTGTATGCTGTCTTTTATATTAATATTTGATTATTGTCCCTCTGAGTAACTCAAGGAAGTCTATTGTGACTAAGAGGAGCAAGGATTGGGGGCATAATATTTTCTTTGTTTTCTGCTTGTAGGAATGATCCCGATGATCTGGAAACATATAAATTAGCTGGGTGTCTGTGATAAGAGCCTTCCCATTAAGGTGAAATCGCCTCACATACCTCGACTCCGCTTATTTGTATGCTATAGGGAGGTCCATATCATTTCTTTGTTTGTTTTGAGGGAATTTCTTTATGATGCAATTTGGGTCCCTACAAAATTTGTCCAAGGATATGAACAAAAAAAGGGTCATTGCGGACAAGATAATTAATATTGCACATTGAAAAAGAAAAGAACTCTAACCTGCCTGTTGTGTTCGTTATGCTCAGTGATGAATCTCAAGTATTTTAAATCCAGTGACTAGGTTTAGGTTGCATTTTGCACATCATTTTGCATTTTAGTGAATCTAGGGTGATTTTGGTGTGATAATAATAATCTCTTTATCTTCAGAATGAGAACTGAGAGCGTCATTATTTCTTACACTAGGTGGTCTATTTATCATTATTTCTCCGATCGAGTACTTGTGTTTTGAGATGATTAGCTGCATATATAACATTTCATATAGATTCATTCATTTTATTATTAATCATTTGCATTCATCTTATTGCATAGAAAACAAAAAAATTTGCACTGCTCATTTTCATTCATTTATTTGCATATGAAAAGAAACAAAAACATAGACATTCATTATCATTTGCAATACATACATTCATGCTAAAAGAAATGCATACATGTAGAATAAAGCATATAGAAACATCTCATAATTGAATTGACACAAGTACGATGAAGTCAAATTGGATCTCGAATATATATATCATCTTAAGTCTAATAGTACAAAATGATGTCTAATGACATGTACAAACTCCCATCGGAGCAAGAATCGTATAGGCTATAAAAATATCGGTGTGTCTACAAAAAATATTCTAGCTACAAAAAGAATCATCTAGCTGGCACCCTCTCCCTCATCGCTTGGTGGAGGAGGAGGAGCCTGATGCCTGGGATCCTGGCGCGGTGCTCGTGCTCCCTCCGATCTGGCCATATACTGCGAATAAGGTTGCACCTGCTGTGCAACAGGAACTACAACACTATACGCTGCTACGTAATAAGATGCCCTACTACTCTGGAGAAGGACCTCTTGTCGTAGAGACTCTATCTCTGCTCTCAAAGCTGCAATCTGGCGATCACGCTCAATCCTCACCTCAGCCAGCTGTCGGTCTCGCTCTGCCAGCTGAGTCTGTGCCACTATCAATTGTGATTTCAGCTCTGCAAGGCATGCTCTCATCTACCGACCCGTGTCAGCCCCTTGCTCTCTCGCAGGCTCTCCGCCACCATCTCCACCACCATCTCCACCACCATCTCCACCTGTGGCTCCACCCTGCTCCTCTCGCCGCTGACGGACCTGCCTCAGAGCTGCTCGCTCCTCCTCTCCCCCACCCACTCTCACGCCTACTCTCCCAAGGGATCCACCCTCACCCCTCTGTTGTCCAATGTCGGCTCGCACTCTGCTACTGCTGGCACCAGGATCACCAGCAGTTTGTCGTGGAACATCTGGTCTTTGGCCCTGTCCCTGCCTATGACCTTGTCTCTATGCCTGTCCCTGTGCCAGTGCGGGGGCATCATCCTCCACATCCTCAATATGAGGAGCATGCTCTCCAGGATCTGTAAACCGAGGGAATGGATGCTATTGAAAATAATCTTTGTACTGGGGTAATACCCCCTCATCTGCTATATCATCCAGGTAATCCCACCTCAGGCAGTGTAAACCTGTCAGCTCTTGCATAGCCAAGGCATAAGATAGCCTAGGTGCCCAACCCTACCTCTCCTCATCAGCATACCTAGCATATGCTGTAAACTCCTGTGAGATCCCCTGAGGCCGGCCATAATGCCTCATCACTCATGAAATGACGAATCGCTCCACAACAGACTGCGATCTCCCAATCAGTGGGCGTGTGACAAACAGATCTCTCCGCATTGCCCGCCAGTCATCCCACGGCTCTAACCCTCTATATGGTCACCATATGATAGCTATCAAGTCATCGAGCTACCATCTCTAGAAGTCTGTCTTGCCCAGATGGGGCTGCATGATATATCCAACATATCTATAAATGATCGGCTGTCCTGGCTCCCTGCTGTCTGTCACTATCGGCCGACACACGGGAAGGTGCTCCCAAGCCCACACCTGCAAAATATATACCCCACCAGCCATGCTCCATCCCTCTCTGTAAACAATCTCATGCATCTCTCGATACATGTGGGTAAGTAAACAAGAACCCCAGCCAAGTCTCTGAGGGGATTCTATCAATCGCTCGAGCATCCGGCCCCATCCACTCTAAAAACCCTACTGCCCTCAGTCTGGCATCAAAAAGCACCCAATAAAACCTGCTAGGACACATGCCAGTGAATACTCGTCACTGTACCTGCCCATCAATATATCCCAACTCATAGAACGAGTCAAGATATCTGGATCCCTGAATATGTTCCTCAGTGCCTGCAGTCCAGGTAATAATGCGGTATCATAGTCCACCTTATCCCCAGTAAAAGGGATACGAAGGATCCTATACACATCCTTGGGAGTGATGGTCAACTCCCCAACTGGCAAATGAAAGGTGTCATGCTCTGAATGAAATCGCTCTACCAACGCTGTGAGAATCCCGTGGTTCACACGGATATTAGGTAACCGCATCAGGTGAGTAAAGCCACACATATCAATATGGGCCTGCTCAACCTCAAACAAATCTCGAACTAAAGCCATAGTGGGAGGATATACACATCTGAAGAGCACAGGAGGTAAGCAAACCTGCAACAATCCAACAATGAAACATCAGAAAATATTCCAAATAATCCTACGAGAGAAGTTAAACATCACGCAAATCCAAATAAGTCAAATGCAAAACCAAAATTTCATGTTTACACTTTCAAAAATGGTCACTGTTTTCCGAACGACAAAACACAGTTAGACAGCATTTCGTACGAGTCAGGAATGGCTCTCGTATGAGAAAACAACCTCAAACGACAAAGTTTTATATAACGCGCGACAAAATGGTCTTTTAACTGACCCGTCGTACGACACAAGGGTTACTCTCGTACGAAAAAACTAGTGGGTTTAAACGATAAAAAAAATTTGCTAGTTTCTCGTATGAGACAGGATCCTGTCTCGCACGGTAAACTGAGAACCCCGACCCAAAACCTGTCAAAAACGTGAAAAATCAACAAAAAAATTCAAAATTGGAAACATAAAGAGGCTAATGATCGATCACTTACTGCTGGCTCGTAGTTTCGGGGTCGATTATGTCTTCTCTAGTGCTCAAATCGATGCTGACGAGTAGGGACCACCATTTTTCTTCACAGAAGGCTTTTTTTTTTGAATTTTCAAACTTGGAGGGTTAAAATGAATTGAAAATGACACTTTCGTCCTATATATAGCCTAAAACCTAATTTTTCAACTTGCTTCGATGGACACGAAAATTGTACCCTTGGCTAATGTGCCTGCTCTGATTCCATTTTCAGGATCGAAATCAAAATTCGAGATCGTCTTGCTAGTCAATTTCAAAATTTTGACAACTTAGTGCTCTTTTCATCAAATGCTCATCCTTTCTTCAAATTGCGCTCAATTTCAAACACTGAATCTTACTTCAATTTCATTCCATGCTCAACATTACAATCAACTCTATGCTCAATTTCTCATCAATCAACGCCGAAATTTTTAGAAAAATCCTCAGAATCAATTTGCGCTCAAATGACTATTCATCGCACAATTGCCTAAAATCAACTACCCTCACTATTTTTCGATTTCTCTCCTGAGGGGGCATACTTGTGACCTTATGACTTCACATTCTTCAAAATGTCGAGAAATTTTTCAAATCTTCATCAAAAGTCAAGCAAAATCTTTTCAATTAAAGAAAATCAATCCTTATCGCTAAGAGGCATCTTAGCTTCATCGCTTCACATCAAGTTGAGATCTCTCGATCATCTGAATCGAATCAATCACTAGGGGCATATCAGTTTCATCGCTTCAAATCAAGCTGATATTTGTCTTTCATCTGAATTAATCTCTTAACATTAATCAGTTTCATCGCTTCAAATCAAACTGATTATTCGTTTAAACTCAGTCAAAAAGCTTAAAGAGTTTCTTTGATCACTCTAAATCTAAGCAGGTGTTTAGTATTCATTTCTTGATCAAGCTGAACAGTTTATTCTTCGCTCATCGTGTCCTGATCAATCAAGTTCAAGATTGATTTTTTTTATCATCATTCACTGTATCTAAGATCAATCAAGTTCTAGATCAGTAAGATCCGCTTCTTGATCAATCAAGTTCAAGTTCGGTATCTTTGTTTTCTATCGTTCCTTAGTTCAATCAAGTTCAGGATCGGTATCACTTTAATCAGACCTCATTTAGCTTTGTTGCTTTGAATCAAGCTAAACACTTTGCTTTTTTATCTAGTTCGTGATCAATCAAGTTCAGAACTGACATCTCCTAGACACCACACATTCTTTGAACCAACGCACTGCTCGCACATTAATTCAAAGAGGGGCAAATGTAATACCCTAAAAATGGTCATCTAAACCATGGACCCCTAATCTTGACAACATCACCAAGGTCCTAACCAAAAGGCAATTAAATCAATCTTGAGCAAATTATTTTAATTATCAAAAATCACATGGCAAAATCAATTACCCAATATTAATTAAATATTTATTTAATTAATCGAATCATTCCAAGAATATCATTTTTTGATCAATTATCCTATTTTAGTTTATTAAATATCTTTGCATATTTAATTAATTAATAAATTTGCCATTCAATCATGCGAAAGGATTAATTTATTACAAAAGATGAATTAAGTTATTACAAAGAGTTGAATTGAAAATTAAATAAAAAGAATTGAATTAAGAGAAAAATCAAACTTGAGATATTATTTCTTTTTCTAAATTTAGAACTTGAAATCAGAAAAGCAATTTAATTGAATTATGGAATTATTCTCTAAAATTGGAACTCAAAGCTTTTCAGAAAAAGAAGTTCAGTTGCATTGAAAAGACTCTTTTCTTGATTAAATTGAAGAATTATCTATTTTTATCAGATATGCATGGAATTAATTTATTATTATTTTCCAATGCAACTTGGACTTCTAATTTGAATGCATTTCAATTAAACTATAATTGGAATTCATCTCAAGGTTAACTCAACCTGATTTCTCAATTATTTTCAATTAATCCTAAATTGAGCTTTTTCATCATCTCTCTATAATTCTCTATAAATTCAGTCTTTAGCTCTCATTCCAATTCACCCAAGAGATTTTGAGAACACACTTGGAGATTATTATCATGCTAATTTCGCTCTGAAGTCATTGATTGATTATTATTGCTTTTTTTTAGATTACTTGCATCCATTTTACATTCATTATTGCTTGCATCCATTGTTGCTTGAATTGGTTATTATTGCTTGAATTATTCATCCATTTCTTGCATCCATATAGTTTAATATCATATAGATTAAATCCTTCGTCTTGGTGTAGTCTAGTCACTGGTATTGCTTATAACAAACTAAGAGCAATCTTATACTCGCATCATTTAGAAGGTAATGGGTCGTTTTGCTATGGTTTATTTCTTATTGATTATTGATTACTAACCATGCATATAATGACTTAATTGAAGTGTTGTGCTTGCAGCTATAGGTTCATTTTTTCACACACACAGGAGGGTGGTAAGCATTAGGAAAATACCCACCTGCTGCTGGAGCAAAAGTATTTGGGTTAAAACTAGGAGCAATTCTAATTTGTTCATATTGGTAGGGTGGGGAGGGCTGATTGGTATTTTCACAAAATGGGGGTGCATAGAAATTGCACCCACGATAGGAGCTCATACTAAAATTATTTAAAAATATAACCTTTGTTAACACAAAATGCTAAAAAGGCAAAAGATTTGCCTTACCAGAGAGAAAGGGTGACATACCAAGGTCACCAAAATGGTTTTGAAGTCAGGTGATTGAATAATGACTACCTCCAAAGGCATGAAATTGAAGGGCACACCAAGTCTTCAGTTATTTTGGGTGTTGGACTACTTCACCAATAGATATCTTCTTTGTAGAGTCGCCAAATTCTTTGATTGATTGCCTCTAAAGACTGGATTGCTAAGGAAAGCACTGAAATCTTAGCAAAATGTTGAAAAGGAGTCCCATCGGGGGTGCCAAAAAATGTGGTATGGTATGTGGCTTGGAATGGAACTAGATTTCTTCTAGAATGATTAAAAATATTTGTCCCACCGGGTGTGCCAAAAATTGTTAACACAAAAGTTTGCACCCCTGGTGATCAGGCTTGACCACCAACCTCGTGAAACATTGAATCAACCTCTCAAGTGTGGGACCTTACGCTGTTGTGAGGTTGAATCTCTAGAGAAGGATGACTTCTTCTTCCATTTGAATGCAGAGTGTTGGACCAACCCAACACTGATAAAACTAATATATGGTTTGATAGGGAAAAGGGAGAAAGAGAAGGGTTGCAGGAAAGAAGGGAAATGGGTTTGCACCTAGACTGAAATAATGATCCATCCCTTCCTATAGCTGCACAAAACAATAATGAAAACCATCCAAGGATGCACATAATTCTATTCTACCTAGCCATCTAAGTGTGAGTGAAGGCTGGGAATCAACATGGTCACTTACACTACAGAAAACCAAAGGAGAAAGTATTCAAACAAAGAGGTAAACACTTACATAGATTGCAAGAATCGAATAGAGGGAAGAAAGATAATTAAATTGATGAAAGGGCAAGGCAAATTTACCGATGCAGAGAGACATAAGAATTCTGCATGAGAAAAGAAGGGAGAAGATCCTAACCAAATGTTATAAAATTTCCTTTATAGATCAGGCATAACTGAGATGGTTACAATTGAGAAAACCCTAACCCCACTTGGGTTAGGTTACAAAAATATCAGAGAAGACAGAAAGATCAGATCCGAGTTCTGATGGCGTGCTACAGCTAGCTCTGGAAGCATCCTCTGGCTTTGGAAGAGAAAATATCTCTGCAAATCAAGGAAAACCCTACATCTGGATGTGTCTCTATGTACTAGATGGCATCTGTAGGCACAAAAAAGTCTTCAAACCGCGTTGAAGAGGCACGTGTTTCATTTAGAATCATCGAGAGGCATCATGTCTAGTGTTATGGCATCAAAATCTGGTGGTTGCAGTGAGATCAGGTCCAAAATTGAGCATCGACTGAGAAAAAAAAATGACCTCAACCATCGGATCAACAATCATCGCCTACAAAAGAGTTTAAATTCCAACTACAGTTGCAAGTTTGAAAATTGGTCGTTGATCTGAGATCTCACGTGTAGATGGACGCACAAGATCTCACCATGTAAGTGTGCTCAAAAGCCCAATCAAAGATTAAAACATCGTCATTGGATCAGGCTTTATGAAGATCCAACAACCATGGGTGGCTGACGTGGCACCTCGGGTCCATGCCTCCTGGCTATGTTGACTGCTGTCTGCACTGTATTCTTACCCCATAACATCTCTACGAGTCCCTTTTAACTTTGCAGGATAAGAATTTTGTTTTGATTCTGCTTTGCTTTTGTTATCCCTATTGGCATTTTTGATGTTTATGTTGTGATTGTCATTGATGGACACACACTTGTATTGAGATCCCCTTTATATGTATGAGCTCATGCTCAACCGGTATTTGTTCCAACTGGTATATTGTACTCTAGTCTTTAGACTAGTAGTGATTTTGCAGAATGTGGTTTCCCGGTCTGAAGCGGCATGTCGACCCCAAGCGGTTCGTAGATCACAAGCGGTACAAGGAAGCAAAGCAGCACAACACATTCTTACCAGTCTTCATTTTTGTCAAACCGGCAACCGACATTTTTGTCAAACTGGCAACCGGCATTTTGTATGAACTGGTAACACTCTGTGATGAGTTACCAACCGGCATTTTGTGATGAGTTACCAATCCACCGATTGTTTGACGGTGTTGACACATTGATGGTGATTCTTGTGTCGTGTTACTGAGTATGTCTACATTCACTAAACCTAGGAAATTGTAATGTAATCCTATTGGATTGACATGAAATCAGATTCCTTTAAAAGGACATCATGTCTAGGGTTTTAAAAGTTGTTGAAAGAGCTGCGAATAGGGTTTATGTTGAGCTAGGGTTTAAGGTGAAAGAGTAGAGCGATCTTATGAGAGGAGATTGAGTTGTAACTCAGAATGAGATAGAGAAGACTGAAGCAATGCTGGAATGCATTAGCTGTGAGCATACTGGATCTAACCAAGCAGTTTGTGCTAGTAGATAGATCAAACACTTGTTGATTACTCACATCTTTGAAAAGTTTGTAGCCCTTAATCGGGTAGGCCTCAAAGCCTTTGTAAAATCCTCTAATAAGGTGTTTCACACATGTGAATCTAAAATCCTCTAACAAGGTAGTCTTTAATCGAACTTATCTCTTAACAGAGATTGAGATTCTTAACAGGATCTATTCTGGTGAAGAACATTGTAAGACCTTAACCGGTCTGGTTTCTATTCTACAGATAGTGACTTGTGAGTTCCATCTCACCGTGGGTTTTCCTAGTTGGGTTTCCACGTCAAATATCTTGTGTTATGGTTGTATTGCTTTTGTGGGTGAATGGTTTATTCGCATTTTGGCTTGTATGTGTGATAACCGGTTTGATTGTCAGACTGCTTTACCGGTTTACCTCTAGACTGTGTAAGTGTTTTAGTGCAAAGATTTTTGGCATACTAATTCGCCCCCCCTCTTAGTATTCATTAATCCTGCAGGACCAATTGTGTCTTTGTTTCCTCCTATGGGATGAGAGTTTACTTGATTTACTCTTGTTTCCTTATCCCGTGGGACCTTTGATGCCTTTTCTCAACCTCGTGGGATAAGCCTTAAGGTCTTTTCTTTCTTTGTTCTTATCTCACGAGCCATTTGTGTCCTCAAATTTAGCCCGTGGGATAAGCAAAATGCTTTGTAGTTTCTGTTTGCTCCCCCGCGCCATCGCTTTGTGTCCATCTTTGCTCTGCGGGATAAGAGAAAATGTTTTGCTTTACTTTGTCTTCTTTGTTTCCTTATCCCACAGGATAATGTTTTCTCTTTGTTTCACCTTGCGGGATAAGTCAAAAGTCTACTCGCCTTTGACTTCTTTTATCCCACGACCTCTTTGATGCATTTGTTCCACTTCATGGGATAAGAGCGGAGCTACTCCTTGCCTTTGAAAATTCTTATCCCATTGCCTCTGCTTGCTGCATTTGAAAATCCTGTGATTGGTAAGAGGAAAAGGGAAATCGGCCCGCTGATGACTGGGAGCCCCTCTAGCCAGTTGAACCTAAGTGAGTTGGCCAACTGATCCAGTCAACTCGAAAAATAACTAGGGCTCGCTTACGAACGGGAGCCCCTCCAACTGGTGGTCAATAACATGACCTATTATTGACACATCATATAACTCTCACGTTATATGACTTTTCAAAACTATGAAGAAGCAGCTAACTTTGCTGAGATCGATAACACGATGTGTTATCGGTATTGACTAACATGAAATGTTAGTCACACCGAATTCTCGAAATTGATCCCTGTAAGGTTTGCCACAAAAATGCCAACAATCATCAAAACATCAAATGTCAAATATAACTAATATCATCAAGCATCAACAACTTAGTCTAAAATTTATTTGTCAAAAAACAGGTCGTGATAGAAGCTAAGAAGATTTTCAATCAATGTTTAGAAATATCCACAATTAGTGAGCATTAGACCCATAAATGTCAAATTTGTAATGCAAAAATAGATAGTTTTGTGACATACATATGTGTGACCATGGGATTGTTATTGATTATAGCATTTGGGTTTATCTCTTTACTAATCAATTGTAATCTCCTTGTAATTATTTGTATTATTTTGATATGGTAACCTCACAAATATTTTCTCTATAGAAAACTATTAGAACTTGATTTGTAAATATTGATTTGTTTGAGCTAATGATAAGTGGGGCGTTGATCAACTTGTAGATTTGAATGGAAAGATATGAAGTAACATTTAGAATTTAGATCTAGGTTTCTTCATGGATACGCTATGATAATATTTAGGCTATAAAGTCCTTATAGCTTGTTGATTAATAGTAATGGGTAGACTAAGATAAGATCTATAGATTCTTAGATAAGCATGAATAAATGTTACTACAACTACCACAGTCTATTATTTCTTTCAAACAACTTAACCATAAAATTAGGAATTATTGACTATTTAGAAAGATGACACCCTAATTTAGTATCCTAACCAAGATCAATAGAATTTCTTCAACCATTAGGTATGATTTTTTTTTTGATATAAGTCTTTAGTGTTTACATTATTTTTTCAGCATAATTTTTCTTAAAAGAATTAAATGCCTTCTCATAACAAAACTAATGGTTACATTAGCCCCAAACAAGAATTGCACTTGTGATCCTTTTGAATGAATGAATGAATTCTTTTGATAACATCCATGATGCCAAACAATCTATGGGACCCAAGGGTAGCTAGCAAAAGAAGAGTATGCAAAGACCAAAGAACAATCTGCTAAACCTCATTTTCCATTTCCTTCTGCATCTTGGATCTTAAACTATGTAACTTGATCAATAAATCTACGACTCTTGTTATCTTATCTTCTTCAAATAAACTACTCAAGGTGTTCACATTTAGCATGTCAATGTAGTGAATCTGGATACCATTGTAAGTTGGACATTCCATGATATAGTGCCATTCTATCTCCACAACCCCTTGGGTGCAATATCTAAATTTTCTATTTGCCCACTCCTCTTTAGGTATCATCCATCTCCTGGTTTCACACCTAAGTTGATGTGAACTAGTTCTGATTTGAGAAATTAACATTTTTACTTTCCATTTTATATCCATTCCAATGCAATTCTTTTGTGTATGGTCACGTGTAGGATTGAAATGTCTGATATAATATTCCTTTTTTCTCCCAAGTTGTCCTGTCCACATGTTTTCTCTAAACTTTCCTTGCACATACTTTTTTATTTCCTTTTTGTTATTTGGGCAATCACTTATGCTAATACTCCATTTATTCAACCACTTAATGTTTTGTTTCATCCATGTTTTCTTTCTTCTTTTTAGATTCTCTTCCGCTACTATTGTTGGCCAACGATGTGTCTCCATGTTTTTTACTCTTTTTAAATAACTTAGTAACCAAGCCATAGCTACTGTCTCAATAGGGAAAGCCCCTGCTTCTTCTAGAACAATCTCTTATGGAACAAATGATTTAATCTTGAGGCTATTTGTGATTAAGTGTTTTTGTAATCTCTCTATCTGCCTCCATTTACTTTCTGAAGTGTTGATGCCCCATACCTCACAACCATATAAGGCCATTGGAACCACAAGAAGGCCAAAGAGAGTCTTTTTAGTTTTCCAATCCCATAGCTCAACTCTTCTACATATATTTTGCAATGAGTATAAGGCTTTCCATCCTCCTTGGATTCTTTTTGCTTTGCATGTTTCCCGACTAAGTTTATTGTGGAAATCAAGGCCAAGGTATTTAAATTCATTGACCATTTGTAATGGGCTTCCCTCAAAAACAAATTCCCTATGAACCTTCTTTCTCTTCAAGGTAAAGATCATAATCTTATTTTTTCTAGTGTTTACTTCATCCTTGCCTCATGGAAAAAAAGTTCTAAGCCCTTCAAGTGTTTCTCCAAATCTAGTGCTGATTTTGCCATTAAGATAAGATCATCAACATATAGGAGCAATTTTGATACCCTTACGCCTAGTTAAAAAAATTTCTTCTCGTCACTCCTTTCATCTTTAGATGCCCCTTGTTAGTGTGGGTTTGGGATCTGTCTGCCTTGGTCTTGGTTCTCACATCGTTGCCTCCTGAAATTGTTTTTCCGTTGGACCCCAACTGTGATGTCACCGATCGTTTGGCCTCCATGCTCCTGATAGGGGTGATTCGATATCCAGGGAGGGTTTCAGAGTATTCGGTGATTGGGGTCTCTTTTTTTCATCGTGTTACTAGTTGTGTGAAGGATAATTAATGCTTTGGGTTTGATTCACTAGTAGTCCTATGCTTTGGGTTCATAAGAAAACACAATTGCTTCCCTGTACACAATCTTCCTCTGTAGTGGTTTGTGGATAGGAAGTGATTGATTGTAAACAAGTAATTTTATCCTTTGATGGGGTTTGGTCTGTAGATTCAAGAATGTGTGACATTCTTTTTTAGATTTGCACAATTGGTTTTGATTTCTTGGAAGCTTGTCATCGATGGTAAGCTCAAGTTTTTTTCCTTTTTCCAATGATGACTTCATAGCAAATTTTGCCTCTTTTAAGGAAAGGGATTTGGTGTTTGACTTCAAGTTATGGATGTGGGGAGAAATCTCTCTCAATTAAACTTTGGTCTATCTCCTTCAATCCTCTCTTTGAACTTCTCAATATTTTTTTCTATTTTTCTAAAATTTTTCTCTATTAACATTCTTAAGTATTAACAAAACATTTAGTGTGTCAAGGAAAAATGATAGTAATTTCACATGTTTGGTGTTGTTTATTTAAAGTGGTGTGAGAGGAAATTGATGTGGTGGTCTTTAACAGGCTAGTTGATTGGCAATAGTAGAGCATCCATTTTTAGGCATTTTGTAATGTAAAAATCGACAAGGACCCTTATCGTAAAGGTGTTTCCTTAGATAGTCATCTAACATCAATCTTTTGTTTCTAGTTAGTAATAATGCTACGATTTTTTAAGGCAATATTGAGAGTCATGTTTGGGAGTGCAGGGACCTCCTAGGTCTAAAGCTATGGTGAGGTGGGAATTTATTTCTACACTAGAGAAATTTATTCTTGTTGCATCCTTTATGGTTTGGATATATTATTTGGTACTTTCATTATCACTATGATGTTTTATTTGTGCTCCTTTGTGTCAGCTCTTGTTAGAATTTGTGTTAAGCATGAGGAGGTGAAGGTTGATTAAGGAAAACAAGAGTCAACAACAAATTCATAGAGAATGCATTTGTTATAATGAGGTATATATTCTTTAGGCATAGTGCTTGATATGAATAGTGTCATTTTGGGGTTAATGGTGACACATGATATGTTAGCAACAAAAATGCATGAAAACTGAGAGGGGGGGTGGGGGGGGTGAATTAGTTTTCACCAAACTTAAACAAATTAACCTCAACTTAAGATCTGATAAAAAACAACAATAACAAAGATAAACACCACATCAACAACACACATAACACAAATTTATGATGTGGAAAACCTGGTTAAGGGAAAAACCACAGTGGGAACCTACCCACAATATGATAATACTCTGCAATCATTTGTGTAAATATTACAATGGGGAATGTGCATGCATTTAGGCACATTGCCTAGAGCTCATTTCTCAAAAACAATAAAGGGATACAACGTTGGGAAGGTTCACTGCCTTACAAAGATTGAACACCAATCCGATTACATGAACTGAAAGAATAACATCTCCAAATGCTTGATCACATTTATGATTAAGCAAATTGTCTTCTTTGCAACACTCTTTCGATCTTCAACACTCTTCTAAAAGATCAATTCACTTGTTCTCACATACAACACTAGATCAAAGAATACAGACACAACACATACATAATGCAAACACACATCTTACATGATTATCACTCTTATTTATATAGATCATCAAGCTTAATTTTAAGGTTGGCTCAACTCATAAGACCTAATTACAAAATTACATCACATGATACATAAATCAATATGCGAACCAATAAAATGTCGACAAGGACATAGCATGGACCTAGATCAAAACCTCGAACATGCAACACCATCGAATATCTCGCCAAGATCATCCACAACACACAAGAACCACCGGGTCGGTCAAAAGGTCGTATAACATGAAGAATACCACCAGACCAATAAAATCTTCAATAACACACACAAGGATCAATACAGACCAACAACATGCATAACACACGATCTAGAAATACCAACAAGAAACATGAATTCCACTGCAGCAACCACAACGACTTGGATTACAAGAATCATCATCATCTCTCTTCCAGAGCTCAAGAACACCAACATAACTTACTGACAATCTGAAAGACACGCTTGTGAAGTTTCAAATCATGAACCACTCGATCTGAGGACACACATGAACGTCCCAAACACTCTCCAAAATCCTCTCAACATAATGAATCAATTCTAGAGCAATACAAACCAAAAATCACAACTCTGCAATACAAAACCAACAAAAAAACCAATCATCACACCGGACCTCATAACTTGATCAAATCACCTTCCAAAACACTGAAACTCATGTTGAATCAAATAAAGATACTAATTTCCGAATCCTTAAATCTGCATCACCATATCTACAATATACCAACCAAACCAACTCTCTGTAGCACCAAAGCACAAGAACACATGAATATGATGACATCAACGACAACAACATATTCCAACAACTCTAATATCCAACATGATAATGGTAGCTTGTTAGTTAATAATGATCATATCATCCAACTATTTTGTTACAATGGCAAAGATGTTCATAGGACTAAGAACACATAAAAAATCTTGCATGGGGTCTACCTCAAAGCATAAGATCTTATTCCCAAGCCTAGAGATGATGTGATAGAGGAAATGATAGTGTGAAGAAGCAAAGGCTTTTAGGGTCAACTAGTAGGGGGTGCATTGATTATATGTGTTCACTATTTTTTTTATTACGTCACTATCAATTTCATTGTGGTAACAAGGTCATTAGTTCTTGGTTTTATCTCTAAGGGTGGTGATGTGTTTTTCAAGGTAGTGGAAGTATTTGCCTATTTTTTCTCCATTTTATTTTATTTCCTTTAAAGTTTAGGCTTCCTAGCTATATCTTTCAACTTTTTAAATTTTTAGGGTAGAGTCCCCTATAAAAAACCAAACTACATAATCTAAAAAATTATATAATATTTGATTTCTTTTATTAAAGAGTCTAACAGGTTTTGAAGGGAAAAACCCTATTTACAAAATGTTACCATCAATAAACCATCTGTAAACCGACAACAAGAATAGACCAGAACAAGACACCAAAACATAGAGATACTTAAGATTCTTTAGAGCCTCAACTGCCTTAACCTCAAGTTGGGAGACATCTTGAGCAATCTTCTTGATATCCTTCAAATCCTGAATAGACTAATGTTCATGCCCCTCCTTTAATGAGGTGAAAACATGACACAACATGAAATCACCCAAAAAAAATTCTTGAAAAAAAAATACATAATGAAACACTCCAAAAAAAATTTCACCCATAGATTAATTATTTGTGTGTCCAACATGATGAGGTGATATTTATCTTTCACATTTATTTATTCTATACATTCAGTTATTAAAATTATTTCTAGAATCCATCGAACCAAGTAATTACTATTTATTAAAATCCAACTTAACTCAATTGAACCCTTCATTAAAATTTAATTTAAGACCCCTCTACAATTATTTTGTTTTAAATTTTTACTCAATAGTCCTCCAACTCACTATCCCACTTTTATTCATTCATTTACCCTTTCCCCTTTTCTTCTATTTTTTTTTAAAAGAAAATAATGTCACTTAAATCATATCCTCTTAAAATTATTATTAAATTCCCTCCTTTAAGTTGTTTTGTAAACACCAAGTAAAGGGTACCTAGTAACATAGTTCCCCATAGTTCCCCACCATGGGCTAATTTATTTTATTAGGCTAAACCATCTTAAGTTTTTTAAGTCCAAGTCTAAGTGAATGTGCAACCAATCTCATCCAGTGGATAAAATAAAGCATAGCCCTTGCATCTTAGGGATACCAAGAAATCCTAAAGTCATTCAAGATGGATAAGGAGAAACATTCTAACCCTATTTTCCATTTTGCATTGTTATTATCCTAATTTTAGAGAGTCATTGCTGCAGGTCAAGTAGATTGTTAATGGTTGGAAGTAGTTTTTTTTTTTTTTTTCTATTTCAAATGCTCTTGAAGATTCATATCCATATTTTCTTTTTTTGTTTTCCTTATTCCCTATTTGAATTTATTTCATCTTTTTTTTTTTTTCTTTTTTCTTATGGAGAGAAGGATTTTCTTATGTTGGTTGCAGGCTTATTTGGGATGAGAGAAAGCACTCAAAGAGGGTTTGCAAGGTATTTAATCCTTGTTGAAGATGTGATATATATAAATTTATTTGTTTGTTTTGTTTATTAAATTTTTTCTCATGTTTTTGGGGGAGGGGAAAACCCCTATAGTTGCTAGAAGTGGCGGTGCCCCCATGGGTCACAACACCCATGGGTGCTACAATCTCAATGGGGTCACAACCCCCAAAGAGGGTGTTGTGGCCCAAATGGGGTCACAGACCCTTTAGGATTTTTAAATTTTTTTTCTTTTGTTTCAATAATTTTTTAAATTTAATTATTATTATATTTTAAAAAATACATACATACATACATATATACACACACATATATGCATATGTATGTATACATGTATCTATATATATACACATAAACATACATACACACATACATACATACATACACATACATATACATATACATATATACATATACATATATATATATATATATATATATACATACACATATATACCTATATGTACATATATATGTATATATACATATATATACATACATATATACATAAATATATACATACATATATATATATATATATATGTATATATAAATGCATGTATCTATATGTATGTATATATATGTATACATATACATATATATATATATATATGTATGTATGTATGTATGTATACATATATACATATATATATACATACACATATATATGTATATATATGTATATATATGTGTATATGTATATGTATATATATGTGTATATGTATATGTATATGTATATATACATTTATATATATATATGTACATATGTACATATGCATATGTATATATACATATGTACATATGTACATATATATATATATGTATATATATATATATGTATATATATATGTACATATGTATATACACATATATATATATATGTACATATGTACATATATATATATATACATATATATGTACATATGTATATATGTACATATATATATGTATATATGTACATATGTACATATGTACATATGTACATATATATACATATGTACATATATGTATATATATACATATATATACTGATGAATAATGATGAATAGTAAATACCCAACAGATACTGAGAGGGGGGGGGGTGAATTAGTATGGACAAAAAATTCTTCAATAACTTAAACTGCAAAGACTGCCCTAACTGGTAAACAATATCACCAATCTAAATCAAGGCACTACCGATAAAACACAATATGACTGTAAAAGACACAAACCGCTATCATCTAGATCTTCTCAAAACCTAATATCTCATCTCAACTTCATCCATATGCTTAAGCAAGTAATGCATCAGAAATACAATGGCCATTGGATCAGCTTGCATTATCGCTTAATAGAAAACACTAAAACATCACATGAAAAAGCATCACACATAACACACTGATTTTTCACGTGGAAACCCAACTGGGAAAAACCACGGCGGGGATGAATACCCACAAGTTGTTCTTGAACTCTTCTGAAGTTCGCTCTGTTAGGAGCCTAGTCCGGTTAAAGACTTTACAACTGGTTCTGCTAGGAACCAATCCTGCTAGGGATCACTCGGTTAAGGGATGGCTAAATACTCGGTTAGAGGTTAAAACCATGTTAAAGGTTACCTTGTAAGAGGATTTGAAGAACTCAATGATTTTGAGTCACCCTGTTAAAGGATTTACAAAAAGCCTGTTAAAGCTACCTAGTATCTGCTGAAATGGTTAGAAGTCAATAGGTAATACACTGATCTGATAACAACACTTAATGCCAAGGCAGATCCGTTGTAGTTTCTTTACATCTGTAATCACACTCTACAGATCTCTGCTTACTCCTTAGGTCTAGCAATAATCACCTCACATACATTCATTTGCCAACAACTTCAAATGAAAATCGTCATCGACCTTATAGACAACAATTAGGTTGGTGGCCAAAACCTAAAACCCTAAGCATCTAGGCTAACAATAGAGTCGGTCCAATCCTGGCCATTTAAACACATTACATAGGGTAAAACAATCTTGAACAAATCTCAAGATGTTCTCCATCATCCATTCTTCACTGCTTCTGGAAGCTGATAACCCATCACACGCTCTCCACCATTTACTGAGATTTTGCACATTCCTGAGGTAGATAGAATCAATCTTCTTCAAGCAAGATCCTCAAGGAGATCCTTCACGCACACAAGGGTGATGTGGCAACACAATCTAAACTTCATTTCAATGCTAAGTCATCACAGGGTATCGTCAGTCAAATCACACAGACTTGGAATGCATCAACCGGAAACCCTGAAGTTGAGACTACCAACCGGTAGTCATATCAAATGAAACCTCGATTAAAACTTTTCATATACCGGTTCACACTCCAACATACCAGTTCACTTTTTGCATATATCAATCCATACCATCATACCAGTTCACTTGCCAATTTGCTTACTTCAATATACCAGTTCATACTTTAGCATATTGACATCAATGACAACATACAATCCCATCATGTCATCAAACTCTGCACATATGCCAACAATCTCCCCCTTTGGTATTGATGGCAATACACAAAGATATCTCTACATATTCTTCCATATAATATGTCTTCAATACTATAGATATCTTCTCTGCTTCACATCTTCTCCCCCTTTGACAACAATGCCAAAGTGGAGGCACAAACATCCATGATCTACTATGTTGCTCCCCTTGAGGAGTAGCATCCTTCAACACATCAATCCTGAAAAGATTTCACAATGCAATACCTGACTGATGTGGAGCACATACCTTTAGTTCACCTCTTTAAGGGGCAGCACGCCTAATTCACGTCTTAAATAGGTAAATGTAGCCTTTGATAGAGGCTTGGTGAATATATCTGCTAACTGCTTTTTACTGGAAACATATTCCAATACAACCTCTTTGTTCTAAACTTTCTCCCTCAAGAAATGATACTTGAGCTCGAAGTGCTCGGTTCTAGCATGCAATACCAAATTCTTGGAAATATTAATTGCACTTATGTTATCACAAAATATACTCACCGGTTCAGATACAGGGACTTTGAAACCACTTAATACATGCTTCATCCAAATTGTCTGAGTGCAGTTCATAAATGCTGCTACATATTCTGCTTCTGCTGTGGATTGAGAGATACAACTCTGCTTCTTTCTCATCCATGAGACTAGTCTACCACCAAGAAAGAATGCACCACCGGTTGTGCTCTCCCGGTCATCCACATTACCAGCCCAATCGGCATCAGTAAACACTTTGATATTGAAATTATTATTGTGTGGATACCACAATCCATAATCTATAGTTCCCTTCAGATATCTAAGAATTCACTTAACTGCTACCAAGTGGGATTCTCTTGGACTTTTTTGGAAACGTGCAACAATGCCCATTGCATGTGCAATGTCTGGTCTATTTTGTACAACATAGTACAAATTACCAATCATTGATCAGTATTCCTTCTCATTCACCAACGCCGAGTCATCTTCTTTTGACAATTTACAACCGGTCATCATCGGTGTACCAACTGGTTTGCTGTCTTCCATGCCAAAGGTCTTCAACACCTCTTTGACATACTTGGACTGAGTGATAAAGATACCATCTTTCATTTGTTGAATCTGTAGTCCAATGAAGAACTTAATATCTTCGATAAATGACATCTCAAATTCCTTCTTCATTTCATCTGCAAATGCATGGCTCATCTTGTTATCTCCACCAAAAATTATGTCATCAACAAACACTTCACAGATTAGAATCTGATCTCCTTCTGTCTTTAGATAGATATTGCTATCTTCACTTGTTCTTTCAAATCCAATCTTCACAAGATGGGAGTGTAAACATTCATACCATCCTCTAGGTGCTTGCTTCAATCCATACAAGGCTTTATGTAGCCTACACACCATATCACTATCTTCTGATAGGGCAAACCCATCTGGTTACTCTATATACACTTCCTCTTCAAGTATTCCATTCAGGAATGCAGATTTCACATCCATCTGATACACTTTGAATCCCTTGAAGGTTGCATATGCAAGTAGCATTCGAACTCCTTCCAATCTAGCTACTGGAGCAAAGGTTTCTCCATAGTATTCTCCTTCTTCTTGAGCATATCCCTTACATATCAATCTTGCTTTGTTTCTTACTACTGTGCCATCTTCATTTAGCTTGTTTCTAAAAACCCATTTGGTGCCAATAACATTTTTGTGCTCAGGTCTAGGTACCAAAGACCATGTACCATTGTTTTCTATCTGGTCAAGTTCCTCTTCCATAGCCTTAATCCAGTCTTCATCTTTGTGTGCCTCTTTAAATGTTTTGGGCTCAAATTCAAAAATCATGCAAGAATTCTCTCTAACTTTTCTTATTGTAAGTATTCTTGCATCCTTATCCCCTATGATCTGCTTTGGATCATGATGCAACTTTACTTACCTAGGAATGATCTTAACTTATTCCTCTTGCTTTTCCTCTTCATCCTCATCTTCATCAACATCTACTAGTGTAGGAGCACTATTACTTGTACTTGGTTGTTTTGCAACCGGTTCCCAAAAGGTTAGATCCAGTTCATCTACTGCTCACTCACTGTTGGTTTCCTTAGGTTTCTCAGAGGTTTCAACAACTCTAACATTGATACTTTCAACAATTCTCTGAGTCCTATTGTTAAAACACTTGAGAGCTTTGCTCTTGGTGGAATACCCTAGGAATATTCCCTCATCACATTTTGCATCAAACTTGCTCTAGTATTCACTTCTCTTGATATAACACTTGCTACCAAACACTCTAAAGTAGCTTACTACTGGAGTCTTACCAGTCCAATACTCATAAGGAGTTTTATCCTTACCTTTCTTGATGAGTACTTGGTTCATAGTGTAGACTACAGTGTCACCACTTCTCTCCAAAAAGTGTGAGCAATCTTACCTTGAATTAGCATTGTTCTCGAAGCTTCAACTATAGTCCATTTGTTCCTTTCTGCTAGGCCATTCTACTGTGGAGTCTGGGGGGCAGACATTTGCCTCTTGATGTAATTCTCTTTACAGTACTTATTGAATTCACCAGAAGTGAACTCACTTCCTTGGTCGGTTCTAAGGCATTTAATCCTCTTACCGCTTTCCTTTTTAATTAGTTCTCCGAAGGCTTTAAAATTTCCAAAAGCTTCAGACTTGTCTTTCAAGAATGTGACCCACATCATTCTTGAGCAATCATCAGTAAGAATCATAAAGTACCTATCTCCCTAAATACTCCTAGTTTGCATAGGACCACACCAATCAGTGTGCACAAGATCAAGTAAATTATCTGTTGTGAAAGATTTACCTTTGAAGGTTTAGGAAGACATTTTCCCCAGTTGACATTCTTTGCACAAAGGATTTTCTGGTTTGTTCAGCACAGGCAATCCTCTAACTGCCTTGATCTTACCGGCCTTCACAATATTATCAAAATTTACATGGCAGAGTCTCCTATGCCATATCCAACTATCATCAAACTTAGCCATTAGACATTAACTGATATTTGTTTAACTGAAATAAGTTACCTTTGGTCTGCATACCAGTGGTCATTAGTTCACCACTCTTTCCTTTTATTTTGCACACTCCATCTTTGAATTCCAGGGTGAGTCCTTTATCATTCAGTTGGGTAACACTCAAAAGGTTATGCTTGAGACCTTCTACCCAATACACATTATCAGCACTGCTTTTTCCATTTAGAGAGATGGACCCTTTGCCTTTTACCATACATGGTCCATCATTACCAAATTGGACTACACCTCCATCATACTCTTCTAGAGATGGAAACTTCCTCTGGTCACTAGTCATGTGGTGAGAACATCCACTATCAATAATCCACTCATTAGAACTATCAAAGCAGGAGACAAGAGCCTTCTTGTCTGACACATCTTCCTTAACGGCTACAAACACTATGTCTTCACTTTCTTCATCTTTCGATTCATCATCAATGACACCTTCATCGACTGCAACAAGACAATTTCTCTTATTTCCTCCTATGAACTTTTTAAACTTCTCCGGTTTGTCCTTATTATCACTGTTGGGATAGTTGACAACAATGTGTCCTATCCTATTGCAATAAAAACATTTCAAAGGGAGCTTGCCTCTATATTTTCCAGTTCCCTTAGGAAGTCTCTTGGTAAGAAGAGCTTCAAACTCCATCAAGATCTCCTCATCATCCATATCCTTGCTTTGTCTAGATTCACAACTGGTACCAACCTCTTTTCCCTTTCTAGATAGTGCAACAGATTCTCTAAAGGTTCATTTAGTCTTCTGAACATTACTATCATAACTGTTTAGCTCATATACGATCAACTTAGCAATGATGGAGTCAAGGGATACCTTTGTCTTATCAATAGATCTCAACTCCTGAATAGTGGAAACCCTTATTGCATAGATCGGTAATAAGGATCTCGAAACTTTGCTAACAACGGTGGGATCCTCTATTTTGCCTCCTGCACTCTTGATGTCTCCTACAACAATTTTAATTCTTATCCCATATTGTTGAATGGTCTCTCCTTCAACCATCCGCATGTCTTCAAATTTTCCCCTAAGGTTCTCTTCCTTAGCTTGCTTCACATGCTCATCACCACCATAGATAGTTTCTAGGGGATCCCATGCATCTTTGGGATTGTCTTTGTCTTGAACATCTATAAACTCAATATCAGATAGACTGCTGATAAGAGCTTCCATGACTTGCCCATTCTCCTGAATTTCTCTTCTTTGATCATCGGTGAGAGTACCAATAGGGACAACATAAGTATTCTCAACATAGTTCCAATGTTGAGAACCCATGCTTTTAATGGAGATCTTCATTTTGTCCTTCCATATCTTAAAGTTATCTCCGTTGAACTTAGGACCTTCCCTCTTCATCATTAGAATAGGATCTTTTCCTCAAGCGGTTAAGCTAATAACACAGAGGACCTGGAGGATGCTCTGATACCAATTGATGAATAATGATGAACAGTAAATACGCAACATATATTGAGAGGGGGGGGGGGTGAATCAGTATGGACAAAAACTTCTTCAATAACTTAAACTGCAAAGACTGCCCTAACTGGTAAACAATATCACCAATCTAAATCAAGGCACTACCGGTAAAACATAGTATGACTGTAAAAGACATAAACCGGTAACATCTAGATCTTCTCAAAACCTAATATCTCATCTCAACTTCATCCATATGCTTAAGCAAGTAATACATCATAAATACAATGGCCATTGGATCAGCTTGCATTACCGCTTAACAAAAAACACTAAAACATCACATGAAAAAGCATCACACATAACACACTAATTTTTACGTGGAAACCCAACTGGGAAAAACCACGGTGGGGATTAGTACCCACAAGTTGTTCTTGAACTCTTCTTAAGTTCGCTCTGTTAGGAGCCTAGTCTGGTTACAGACTTTACAACTGGTTCTACTAGGAACCGATCTTGCTAGGGATCACTCGGTTAAGGGATGGCTAAATACCCAGTTAGAGGTTAAAACCCTATTAAAGGTTACCTTGTAAGAGGATTTGAAGAACTCAATGATTTTGAGTCACCCTATTAAAGGATTTACAAAAATCCTATTAAAGCTACCCGATAAAGGGATTTTCCATCTACTGAAATGGTTAGAAGTCAACAAGTAATACACTAATTTGATAACAACACTTAATGCCAAGGCAGATCTGCTTCGGTTTCTTTACATCTGCAATCACACTCTGCAGATCTCTGCTTACTCCTTAGGTCTAGCAAGAATCACCTCACATACATCCATTTGCCAACAACTTCAAATGAAAATCATCATCGACCTTATAGACAACAATTAGGTCGGTGGCCAAAACCAACCCTAAGCATCTAGGCTAACAATACAGTCGGTCCAATCCTGTCCATTTAAACACATTACATAGGGTAAAACAATCTTGAACAAATATCAAGACCTTCTCCATCGTCCGTTCTTCACCGCTTTTGGAAGCTGATAACCCATAATGCACTCTCCACCATGTACTAAGATTTTGCACATTTCTGAGGTAGATAGAATCAATCTTCTTCATGCAAGATCCTCAAGGAGATCCTTCACGCACACAAGGGTGACGTGGCAACATGATCTAAACTTCATTTCAATGCTAAGTTATCACAAAATGTCGTCAGTCAAATCACACAGACTTGGAATGCATCAACCAGAAACCCTGAAGCTGAGACTACCACTGGTAGTCATATCAAATGAAACCCCGATACAAACTTTGCATATACCGGTTCACTTTTTGCATATACTGGTTCATACCATCATACCGGTTCACTTGCCAGTTTGCTTACTTCAATATACCGGTTCATACTTCAGCATATTGACATCAATGACAACATACAATCCCATCATGTCATCAATCTCTGCACATATGCCAACATATATATATATATATATATATATATATATATATATATATATATATATATATATATATATATATATATATATATATATATATATATATATATATATATATATATATATATACATATACATATACATATACATATACATATATACATATACATATACATACATATATATATATATATACATACATATACATATATATATATATATACATACACACACATATATATACATACATATATACACATATATACACACATATATACATATATATACATACATATATGTATATACATACATACATATGTATGTATGTATATGTATACATATGTGTGTGTGTGTGTGCCTATGTATATGTATGTATGTATGTATAGAAATAAAAACATTGGGCCAATCTCATCACCAAGCATCCTTGATCTTAGTCTAAAACAAACATGATGACTTGGCATTACTAGTATCATAGAGAAGGTGACCCTCAAATTGAAAGAGCATCATCGCCATATCAACCTTCCAACTCTCATGGGACTATGTCATCACAATCAAACAATCAATCATGTCAATCCAGCTTATGCATGTCCCAAAATTTGGATAAAAACTTATCATGTCCAAAAAAATGTCATCCCTATTTCTTCATCAATAAAGAAAAAACTAGCTCGACAAATAGAGATCTTAGAACAAAAAGTGAAAAATGGTGAAAATAGTAGATCACGGATGTCCAAACTACACAAATTTAAAGGTCCAAATCAAAACTTCAATAAAGTTGACATACAATCTCTCATCTCACAATCAAAATTCTCAGCTCTCATCTCACAAATAGATGTGAAAAACCAATTTCAAAGAACGACCACAAACTTCAGCTAAGTCTCAAGTCAAACCTCATTCGACCAAATCTCAAATTAAACCTCATTCGATCAAGGCTCAAATCAAACCTCATTCAACCAAGTCCCAAATCAAAACTTATTTAACCCAACACAACTAAAGTTCAACTTGACACAACCAGAGGGTAATATCATGCAACTAGAGTTTGGTATAATTCAACTAGGGCCACCACCAAATTATGAAACCAATTTTTCTTCCAATGCAACCAAGTGTTCCTCAAGAAACCACACAACCCCCACTACTACAATAAATTGTGCAAACAAGTCAACCCCTACCAAGGTCACATATAATTACATAGCTGACTTTGCCTCCAGTTGCATCACATGTTAGTGAACATCCTCTTATGTCCTCAAATCCATCATCAAGGGTGTTCCAAACAAATGCAAGTGTAGTTACAAACACACCACCCTTTGGACATCAACTAAACATAGTCAACGTGTCACCCATAATGCAATGAGATCAATCAACAAATACCTTGCAACATGCAAACATTGAAGTGATATCACAAACAAGATTGCCCAAACAACGATTTTTTTCTCAAAAAATTGCTTCAAAAAGTAGGTCATACATAGGAGACTATTTCCATAAATGATCATTTACCCATGTATAGCAATAGCTTATTTCAAAGTAATCACACCAATGACACACCCACCTTCAATCAAGAAATTGCTCCTCAAATATTCTCTATTATCTCCTACCATTTCCTCACCCTCTAAAGTTTCACAAGAGAAATCCACATCATCTCCATCAAATGATACATTAAATGATGAAACCTCCCAAGGGATATCCACGGTAGGTTTCCAAGATAATCCAATTCATGATCCAAGTCCCTTCCATGATTCAACAATGAAAGACCCAATGCCACCATATTCTCCCATTCCTAAGAGTCTCATGTAAATTCCATCCCCCTCAAGTCAAAACATTGAATCATTTTTAGAAGTTTCCATACATATACAAAATCATACCTCATGTCAAGAGGATGATCTAGAGAATGAAGAAAAGAGTCCTAAAAAAAACAATATCAAGATCCCAAAACTTTATCATTCCCTCTAATTGTTGACCAAGATTCCATCTTCCCAAAATTTCATGATGATTACACTGTCCCTATCCATTGTATCCAAGGTGATCCCTTTCTATCTCAAGAACAAAGTGTCCTTCCAAGTCATGTTGACACTCTCCTTCCTAAGAAAGATCATGGCATCCCTTCCATCCTTCCTAATGATTCCATCCAAAATCAAGATAAAAAAACCCTTAAAATGGAGTCTAGTGATCCTCTTCCAAGTCAATATCAAAGAATCCCTTCACCTTCATATCTATCACAATATCCAAACATTCCTCTAGATCCCCATCAAGATACCTCCATCCCTTCATCTCCATGACTTAATCCTCCATGTCCCCCACAAGATTCCATCTCCCTAGATGAACCTATCATTCCTCCTATTCTACCTAAAGATCCCATAAATCCTCCTAGTCCCCCTCATGATCCCAACATCTTTGCCCAAGTTGTTCATGAACCTCTTACATGTCAAATGAGTTCCTCCACTTCCATCAAGTCCGATCCACTTCGTGATCCTATCGTTGTTTCCATACCATGTCCACCTAAAAATGGACTTGTGTCTTCTTCCCAAAGCAACGCGTATCCCATTAGTCAAAATATTTATCAAAATAAATGGTTGGGACTCCATGAACAAGGTACATTAGAATCCCTCCATATGAAAGCAAATCATGATTGCCATGGCTTTTATTACATACCTCACTCTCAAGATGTTGGTATCCCTACAAAATCTAAACCCAAATAAATGCCTTCTTCTTCATCCCTTCCATCTATCTTAGATTTGTATATCCCTCCATCAACTAGCTCGCAATCCACATACTTTCATAAATCAGGATTAGAAAAGGCACACATCTTTAAGAATCTTCTATGTATCCAAAATACCTCCATATCATTCCTATCCACCTATGATTCACATTCCTCTTCCAAGAAATTTGGATGCCAAGAAAAAAATCCACAAGTCCAAAAATCCACATATATTTAAGATCAACATGTCCCATCTAAACAACGTGTAGTCCAAAAAGAAAAAGAAAAATCCAAAAGGCCACAAAAGCCCATCGAGTAAAAGAAAAAATGTCAAAATCCATATGGGTTTCTAAGTCACTTGTAAAGTAATGCATTCCAAGGAACTACAACAAAAGTAAAATTAAAAAATCATGTGGATTCCTAAGCAGCTCCTCAAAGTACAACATACTAAAGAAAAACCAAATTTGGCATAAAAATTTGCTATGCTTCCATAGCTTCTGCCTTTAAAATCCATTTTGGGTCCTTCTGTCCCAAAATCCACATTCGCTTCTCCATTTCAATTCCAAAATCCAAAATTTGCTTCACCTCCATTAGTCCACCACCCCTCAAGGTGTATGCCAATGTTTCTCTTACCCACATTCCCATCCACTTAGAAACAAGTCTTCCTACACTCCCTCTATTATCCAACAACTATTTTCCACCCTTTCATCCTTCTTATCCAATACTTTGCATAAATCCTTACCCGATTTCATGCAATCATCCATTTCATTATCCTATCAACATCTTTGAGCATACCTTCATAGTCATCATCCATTATTGCATTGTCAAAACAACAAGATGCTTGAGTCCTTCCTCCATCTCCTATCATGCATCCATTGTCTTCCAAAAAGGTCAAAAATACAGAAAAACAAAAAAATATGTCATCTTGATAAAATTCTGGCAAATAGGCATCTTGCATGACCAAAAAAAGAAGAGAAATAATTTGTCCACTGGTGAAAACCTAGAAAATAGGTGCCTTGGGAAAGTACCATGATGAAAACTTGGCAAACAGACATCATGTGTACTCTATCATCCTCTTCAACTCTACACTTGGGGGCGAGCTTTATCCATGCTATCCCACCTATTTCATCCTCCACTATCCACCATCCTATCATCATTCATCTTCCCTTTTTCCATATTTGATCTTGACAAGGGTAAGGATCTTCATAAGAAGCATGCATCCTATCAGCTTTAACTTATCCACACATTTTAATCCATCTCTCTTATCTTGTCCATTTCTTGCTCCCACCATCCATTATCACCTTTGGTCTTGCTTATCTTATCTGCATCTTATCTATATCTTGTCTGTATCTTATATCCATCCATAATCCCTTTTCCATCCTTGATTTGATCAAAACTAAGGAAAAAACAAAAATGCAAAAACATGGTTTCCAAAACCTCTTGACATGTCCCTTCTTGTGGACCACATGCCATTCAATGCACCATGCCATTTCCTTACATTGTCAAATCCCTTAGCTTGGATAAACATGTTATCCCATTGCAAGATAGTCATTGGAAACCAACTCATCTCTGATTGCATAATAAGCTACCTCCATCTTTCTCCAATCCATCTCCATCTCAACAGTTCATTCATCCATTCATTAATATTCCTTGCCTTGCTAGACACTAAGGGCAAGAAAATAAATCTGTCTTGTAATCCAAAAAATCTCTAAAAATCAAATAGTCCTAAAAAAATCTTAAAAATAAAAAAAATGTTCTTAAAAAAGACCAAACACATTCGCATAATATCTTGAAAAAATCCAAAAACATCCATAAAAGGTCTTGAAGAAATCACAAAAAAATCAACTAATGCCAAAAAACCCTAAAATTAGAAAACATTCAAAATCCAAAAACAATGTCATCATTTCATCAATAAATTGTCTCTTGCAAAGACAAATATTAGAGTAGACATAAATGGAAAACATGTAAAATACTACACTTAACAAATCACACATCAACACACACTATCCAATCACGCTAGCAAAATCCAAAGACAATCAGTCATCATTTCATCAATAAATTGTCTCTTGCAAAGACAAATATTAGAGTAGACATAAATAGAAAAAACGTAAAATACAACACTTAACAAATCACACATCAACACACACTATCCAATCATGCCAGAAATCAAACAGATCAAACTTGTCATGTCAATCAATCTTATCAGTCCTCTATCAGCTATCATCTATCTTATATAGGGTGAAGTATACTAAAAATAAGATTGTGTCCATCTTAAACAAAGTACTTCATTCCTGAAACTAGACATCATGATAGTCCTATCCAACATCCTATCCAACACAGCCTATCAACTTTGACAACAAGATCAAAATGGTTGTTGACTCACTTGGTCTAGTGAGTCTTATCTTTCATTGATTTATCTTTGATCATGTTCCTATGCTACTCAAGGATATCCACAAGTGCTGAGAGAAGCCAGGATGGTTCATGATCCTTTTTTCTTTTTTTTGCTTGTGGGATGTTTTCATGACATTATAGGGCACAAATGTTTGGGTGTTTGTGTTGGCACATTCACTTTGTGACTGTTGCACATACCTCAACCTTTAACATACAACTATTTTAGGATGGATTGAAGCATTCCTTGTTTGCAATGTGTTTATTTTCTATAAAGGGATTGCATTATCACTCTGGCTTTATATGTCATGGTGCGACATATTCATTTGCTATATTAAATAAAGATCTCTAAAGATAAAGTGCAAACAAGGTTTCATCATTATTAATTATTATCCATATAATTTCTACCTCTTACTAACACTTCTTCAGGAAATCCTTATGGTTCTCTTGGTCTTGTGCTCTTGTACACAAACTGTAAATCTGGGACTCGTATCTTGCTTTTTTGACCTTCGATTCGTTTTTGGAATCTTGGTGTTATTTTTGACAAATTGGCCTCTTGTTCCAATTTTTTGTCCAATTTTTTGAGGGAGCACCCTTGTAACCCATTATGGCTGGAGCAACTTCTAATGTGTTTTTTCTTTAATTTTCTTTGAAACAACACTTTGAATCGCATTGTCTCAAAGAGGGGAAAGATGTAGACACTAAAAATTGGTTGTCGCCTATGGATATGCTTTTTATTAGCATGTCTTCTTGTCGATCGTTTGGCCTTTATCATTCATCGACATTGTGTCTTTCTCTCTTTAATTAAATAATGTTGATTATTTAATTAATTATTAATTATGTTTTCCAATTTGATCATTTTCTATCAAGTTGTCCTCAATCACTCTTTTCATCTATCCAATTATATTAAATTTGTCAATTATTTAATCATTTTGTCCTCTTGGTATTAATTTGTCCTACAACAAATAATTATTTAATTATTTTTCCCCCTATCCTAATGTTTTGTTGATATTTTTTATGTCAACCCGAGCCACACAGATAACTGATCAAAGAAATCATCAATCGCTAACCCTGCACATTTCCCTAAGCCCTAAACCCTAAACCCTTAAGGCTTCTTAGTCTTTTTTTTGGCATTGTTCTTTTCCTCCATTGACTGGTATAGGTAGTCATTTCACTTAAATCAACCAGATGGAGTGTTCCTTGTGTGTCTTGGAATCGACCTTGTTTTACCCGCTACTGGTGAGTGGGAAGTTAATTGTTACCATGACCACTTGATCGCCAGTTCGCAGCTCTTGGCGGTCACTTCCCCTTGGCCTTGCGATGTTGCGATGGACCTGTTATGGTTATCATTGGTTGTAATTTGCATCATCACAATAGTCAGGGAACTGTGCTATTTCATCTTGTGATGTTGCAATGGGTTTGTGGCTACCGTTAGATGTCAATGTCACTGCAAGTTCGTGATGATTAAGGTAAACTACGAGTTTCCCCTGTGATACTGCGATGGAATGTTGAAGGTTACTAGAATGCCAAGTTGCATCTTCATGACTTCCTTGTAACCATTTTTGGCTTGCCTGCAATCCTACGAGATCCTGACACGTGTCTAGTCTAGTTTGTGTGCAATGTTTTCAGCCTGGGTGGTGGGGCCAGTGGATTTATACATGCAATGATGCCGTCTAATTTCACTAAAGGGCGATATCGATGACTATGTTCTAATCTCCTTTTGAGTGCTTTTTGGGGGTCTTCTAGGAGTATTTTAGTCGTTCATTCGTGCATGAAGAAAAGATCCTAGGTTTCCATTAGCATCAAGCAAGAGTTTGATAGAGATAATTATCAAAACAAAAGTTAATGTTGTAATAATGGACTATAAAATTAAGATATGAGGCAGTATAGGCATAAAGAAGAAAAACTTCAGTAACTTCAGTAGATGTTTAGTCCTCATATCATGCAATCATTTTAGGGAGACAAACAATCAATTGCAACCATACATAAATAATTCATTATTAGTCCAAAATGGAGTTTCAATGCAATCAACAACTAAAGCTAGAAATATGGAGTTTTGAGACTCCTACAATAGTTTCACATCAGTTGAGGTGTCTTAATGGTTCACACATCACTTAAGACCACTTTTGGAACACTTAAAAACCAAATTTCAACAATTATAGGCTCTTCTTTGCATGATTTCTCGTCAAATTCAACCCAAGCAAAATATCATGCAAACTTGAAGATAAAAACAAGAAGAAAGTATTCAGTTCAAGGAGGCACTAATGGCTCATCTTTAGTCCTTTCAAGACTTTTTCTATAAGTCTCATTCTTCTCTCTTTTTCTTAATTAGTTCTTTCTTTCTTCTTGCATCTTCAGCAAGTTAGAAATCTTTGTAGCTCATTTATTTTCAAGCATTCATGGATTGTAATAGATTTTTTATCAGTTTATGAATAAAGAACAACAGATTCTTTTCATAGAAATCTTGTTTCAACATTGTTACATGAATTATTTTGATGAGAATATTGTGATTTTATCATTAAATCCTTTATTGTTTTTCTCATTAGTGCTTTTTAGAACAAGTAATTTGTAGTGCCCCTCCTTGATTCATCTTTCTTAGACTCCTTTATGATGCTTTTGATAGATTTTTATGGGTCTATTTATGATTTGGATGCTTACATTTGATGCTATACATTTCATATGGATGATGATAGATTCAAGACTATTATGATCTATGATCGATGATTGATATGTACTTATTATATATGCGAGGTTTATATTTGCTTATGATGACATTTTTCTAGTGCTAACCCCATCTCATGGTTATACAGGATGAGATGATGATGTGATTTATGTGATTGTTTTATTACTATATTTGTGGAAGGGACGATGCCATACCACTCGTCACGAGCATGATATGATGTCATGATTCTCTTACACTTGTCTTATTATTTTGTAATATATGTAATTGTATATGTTGTTCTGTGGATATTGGTGTTTGCAAGATTGTAGGTAGTATAGATCGACTCTACTTGGTTCCATAGGTCTGAGTGTGTCTTTATCCCAATGGCAACTTGATTGGAGGTGACAAGAGATCTTATTTTACACTCTAGGTTTAGCTAGCATCCTATCAGTTTTTGTGTCTTGGTTAGAGTTGCAATGTTTAGTGTCATGTGGTATTTTATGTTACCCTATGTTAGGTTGCCTTGAGGAGTTGTGGTTATCAATTAAATTATTAATTAATCAATTTACATAGTTTATTAATATAAATTAAATTAATTGATGGCCTTGATATTTAATATAATTGTGTATCTAATTATTGAGGGTTATTATTTAGTAATACTATTTTGTGACCAATTCATGGGTTTCCAAGCGTTAATCCTTTTTTGTAAGGATCATGGACAAAAGGAGGAAATTTGGTCAAAGTCAGAGCAGGGATGGGTTAAGATTAACTTTGACGGGGCCCTGGGTATTTCTGGGGCGGGCTGTGTGGCTCACGGTGAAGGAGGGAAGGTTATTTATAAAGGTGCAAAGAGGCTACAAGATGGAACTAATAATGACGCAAAAGGTGCATGATGCTCTATTAGCAACCAAATTGGCAGTTAATATGAAGGTTTCAAAAGTCCATTTGGAAGGAGATTCTCAAGTTGTGGTTAACGCAATCATGAAAGGGGTAACTCCGAATTAGAGATTAAATAAGTATATCACCTTAATCTTCTCAAAATTAAATACCTTTCAATATTTCTGTATATCTCATGTAAGGAGGAGTGGGAATGTCATTGTTGTAATGCCCCGCCAGGAAACCCCAAAGGGATAAAGCTAAAACACACAAATGGAGTGCAAATATTTTTTTCTTTAAGTTAAACACAACATTAAGATACAATGAGTTATCAAAGGTTCAGATAACACAGCGGAAGACTAAACAATACCTAAGGAGTTTCCCAACATGATTACGCAACTTAACATCTAACTCAACTCACGACATCTGACCCAGTAAATCAGGTTAGCTTAATTTCATGTTATTACTTTAAACAAGGATGTAATTTGTTTAGTAAATTAACATTATAAATAATAGGACGTGTTCATCCATTATGGTTGAAGATGAGTCTAACATGAGGAAATTTACCCATTAAAGTTAAGACATAGATAACATATGAATTCACCCATTAAGGTTAAAATATAGTTAACTTGACGAGTTCATCCATTTTAGTTAAATATGATGAAGTTCATTTATTAAGGTTAAAATGTAGATAACCAAATGAGTTCATCCATTATAGTTAAAACATAGCTAATATGATGAAGTTCATTTATTAAGGTTACAATGTAGATAACAAAATGAAGTTCATCCATTAGAATTACAATTTAGGTAACATGACGAGTTCATCCAATAATTTTTAACCATTCATTACGTTCAATTTTACATTAAACACATGCCATGCATCTTGTTCCAAAACGCACTATAATTTCATCATAACTAATGAGATCTTTTCATGCATACTTATTTTCATTAACCATAATAGAATACATTCTTTCATGATCCAATATACTGCATCTAAGAGACGAATACATACATGCATTTACGATAAATCTCATCCAATCCACTTATACATCCTATCAAAATGCCATCCATACATGCTAACACTAAACATGAAACATAAGAACAAAAGCATCACATAACATCGAATTGATATTGGAGTTCACACCTAAAGGGCTACATCTTCGGGTCTGCTCAACTGCAAGACCCCTCTGATCATTTAAATAAGTGAAGAATACATAAGTTTCACATCATTTACAATCTTGCCATCAAGGCGAACATAACCAATAAACAACCGACCACATCGGTCAATAAATACATAAAAGATCCTTGAATAGGAAAGGATCCACTGAACTTAATAAAAGCAAATACAAAGGTCCATTGCCTGACGGTACTCTAACTAGAGACCTGACCAGCTATGGTCATCCACAAATCAACAATTGACACCCGCATAAAGGACAAGACCGGATATAACACCGTCACAAGGTAACAACCAAACTAGAGACCGAAGACATAAACAGGTACCCCAAATCAACCAAACGATAGGGTCCAAACAAATATATCAAGGCCTTGCCATTACTTTAAACAAAAGCGAATACATAAATTAAACTTGCACAGGCAATAACCAGGAAAGGAAAATATTCTTTCCTATTGGTTTAAACAATAAAAGTCGATCAAGTTTCCTAAATGATCTAAGTTTTCCAAAAATACATTAACAGAAAAATCACCATTACAAGGTGAATACAATACCAAATTTGCAATAATGCCATTTGTCTATTTCACGATACAGAGGAAGAATATAACTAAACCATTTATTTTACTAAATGAAGATATCATTAACTTACCAATTTTCCAATCGATAAATTATTAAATTTCCAATAATTCTAATAGCATATCATTTAAATTTTCAAAATATCCAATGATAAATATTTCATTTTTCAATTACTCATATACTTTAGTATTCCATTTCTAAAATTCCCAGATGACCTATATCATTCAAATCGAAAAATAATATATTCCTGAATAATATATTATTTAAAAATCACCAATAAATAAATATATTTTATTTCAAAATCTTCAATTAAAATAATGTTCTATCTATTTCCAAAGCATACTTCCTCATTAAGACAGATACCCAAATTAAATATTAATTGTTATATATTTATTAATCCCTGGACAATAAAATATAAACAATTAATAATTTAATAATACACAATTTCAATATCAAATATTAATTAATATATATATTAATCTCTATTAATAAAATATATACTAATAATAATTTAATAATACACAAATTTTGTTTTTTGAATAAAAAGGGTAAAAACTTTATTGAAAATAAAAAAAAAGCATTACATAGAGAACCAGAGCCCCGAGGTCCTAGAGAAAACAACCAACCCAACCACAATCAACCAGCTTCAAAACCATCCACATCCTCAGTGAAAATCTTCTGCAATTCCTGACAGTGGTCCCTAGAGAGATGCTCCCAACCTTCCAGTTTCCAATCACTATCATGATCCGAGGCCCACTTGGCCAAGCAGTCCGCCACTCCATTCCATTCTTGAGGAATATGGATGAAGGACACCTGCTCCATTAAAGAGCTAATTTGGAGAATTTGTTGAGCAATCCCTACCAACTGCCACTGAATCCCACTCACCTTCTGCTCAGACAACAAGTTAACAACAATTTGTGAATCCGATTCACAAATCACCTTCCTACAACCCAACGCCAAAGCCCGCTCCAGTGCATAAAGAATCACAAAACCCTCCATAAAATTATTAGACTGCCATCCTTTATGCACCGAAAAGAAGAAAACAACCTCCCCCCTGCTATTCCTACCAACACCCCCTACGCCAGCAGGGCCTGGGTTACCGCTAGATGAGCCATCAGTGTTAATCTTGATAAACTCATCTTGAGGGGGTATCCACCTTCCCACCCTTTGCACCTTCTTAATAGCCCGTCTACCTCTCCTGACACAAGCAGAGGTCGGAGATAACTCCTGCAATCCAAGCCTACTCACAATATGTGCCTCATCTCTACCTAGCAGGAAATTCACCTCACACTTAGCTTCCACTGTCTCCTGAATCATAACAGTGATCCTATTCCAAACTTGTTGAACAAACAATTTGGCCTCACGAAAAAATCCTCCTGTTCCTTTCAAGCCAGATCTGCCACATAATGAAGATGGGCCCAATATACTAGACAGTTTGGAGGAAGGAGGACAAAATAGGAGGTCTGCCCAAACTGCTCCAAAATTCCACCAGAGAATCTGCATGGACACAAGGATGCTTCCACACCCCCCACCAATAGTGCCAGATAAGCATAGAGAAGGGGTATCTGAAGAACACATGAGAGGAATATTCCTCTCATTACCACACAAAACACAGATAGAAGGCCCCAAGAATCCCTGCTTGTGGATATTGTCCCAAGTAAGACACTTATTCCAAGCTAAAGTCCAAGAAAAGCAGTTACACTTCAGCCAAGAAGCATTATTCCACACCTATTTCCACCAGTTCACTTCTCTTCCCTCAAGCCTTCGGCTCATCAATTCCTAGTAACCACTAGCCACAGAAAAGATGCTCTTAGGATTTGGAGACCAAGCAAGCCCATCCCTACCCTTAAGAGAGCTACAATGTCTATTCGCCAAAATGCCCTGCAACTCAGCACATTCTTCCTCCATCCCAACCACCAACCACTCATTAGGATTCTTCCACCACTCCAAATCCAGCTGACTGCACCTATAGACAACCTTAAAATCACTCACCCTTGACCATCCCACATCTAAAAACCTTTGGCCTAGGTTTCCAAGGTTAGGAAACTGATCAAGGATGAGAGGGTATCCATCCTAAGAGTCATTCCAGAAAAGGACCTCTTCCCCCCTTCTGCAAATCCAAAAAAGCCCTGCCTTAATGAGAGAAGCCCCCCTCTTGAGCGTGTACCAGATCGAAGAGCTCTTTCCTTCAAGCAGATATCTAGGGATTTCCTCTAACAAAATCCTCTGCATATATTTGTTGGCCAGAATCCTGGCCCAACGTCGATCTTGCTCAACACACCACCTCGAGTACAATTTAGCTACAAGTGCCTCCCCAAAAAGAATAGACTGCCTTAACCCAAGCCCCCCCGACTTCTTTGGGATACACACCAGGTCCCAATTGACCAGACTCCACTTGGAAGAGGAGAGATTTCCTGCCCATAAGAATTTCCTAGCCAGAGAGTCCAAACTGTTCAAGAACCACTTAGGAGCCACCTGAAGCATACATCGATAGGTCAGCAGAGCCTGAACCACCGACTGGATTAGTTGAACCCTCCCCACAAAGGATAACCATCTATGAGTCCAGTGATCAACCTTTGATCGGAATTTATCCAAGATTCCCTACCATGACTCCCTAGGAGGGTTGCCAAGAGAGATAGGAATTCCTAAATAGGTCAAGGGCAGGGAGCCAGTTTGGAATCTTAGTATAAAAGCAGTCCTCCTTTGAATAGCTTCAAGAGTGTTGAAAAAGAGGATAGAAGACTTATCCTCATTAATCAACTGGCCAGATGTCGCAAGATAAACATCTAGGACCTTATGCATATTAGAAGCTTCATTGATCCGAGCTAGCCCCATAAGGGCTGTATCATCCACAAACTGCAAGTGAGACTGTGGCTGCAAGTCATTACCCCAACTCTAACCTTGAATATTACCCAGACCCACATTATGCTTGATCAGCCTCCCCAAACCCTCAGCAAGAAGATTGAATAAATAAGGGGAGAGGGGATCCCCCTGGCAGAGACCCCTAGAAGCACAAAATAGCTCAGTATGGTCCCCATTGATAAGCATTAAGAAAGAGGTGGACGTAACACAACTCATAACCCACTGGATCCACTCGTCAGCAAAACCAAAAGCCCTGAGGATCTTCTGAAGGAAGGACCACTGAACTCTATCGTATGCCTTAGCCACTTAATAAACATAGCCTTTTGCTTGGAGGTTGCCATAGAGTGAATGGTCTCTGTAGCAATGACCACCCCATCTATAATTTGGCAGCCTTCCACAAACCCACTCTGCTCCTCTGAAATAACATTCCCCAGGCACTTCTTCAATATATCTGCTATCAGTTTAGAGATGATCTTACAAATCACATTGTAGAGAGAGATAGGGCGGAACTAGCCTAACCAGTCGGCCCCTTCACACTTGGGGATTAAAGCAATGAAGGTCGCATTCAAAGCCCTAAGCATCTGCTTATTTCTCTGGGACTCCTGGACAACATCCAATAGATATAGCTTAATAATATCCTAGAAATCTTGAAAGAATTCAGCCAGGAACCCATTTGGTCTAGGAGCCTTCCCTTTCCTCATGTGGAAGACAATCCTCTCAAGTTCTTCTATCAAGATAGGACGCAAAAGCTGCTCATTCATCTCCCTCGAGACAAGAGAAGGGATGCAAGCCATAACCAGATTCTCCTCCATTGTTTCCCCTTGAGATTCTTCCCTAAAGAGGGACTAGAAAAACTAAAGAGACTCCCTAGACATCTCCTACAAGGATAAGCACTGCTCACCTCTATCATTAACCAGAACAGGAATGGAAATTCTGTGTCTCCTTGCTTTCACAGAGTTGAAGAAGAAAGCAATATTCTTGTCCCCCTCCTTCAGCCAATCAATGCAAGATCTCTGCTTCCAATAAATTTCCTCCCTAATCTCCCATTCCTCAACCACGTTGACAACCTTGTCTTCCTCTCTAAGAAATTCCTTTGACAACCCATGCTCTCTCATTTCCCTAGTGATCTCATTCAACACAATTTGGGCAGCTTTCTTCTCATGAAATATGTTCCCAAACCCTTGACGGTTCCATTGTTTAAGCTGACGCTTAACAAATTGCAACTGCTTGGCAAAAGAGAACATGGTAGTGCCAAAGGTCGGCCTGCCTTTCCTCCACTAGTCCATAACAAGAACCTGCAAAGAGGGGTCCCGAAGCCACATAAGTTGAAATTTGAAAGAAGGCGAGCGAGCAACCTGAACCGAAGACAAAACCAACTTTATGGGGCAATAATCTGACCCACTCCAATCAAGAATCTCAGAAGTTGTGGACCACCCCCCGCCAATCCAAAAGTAAGAAACCAGAAAATGATCCAACCGTTCAACAATCCAATTCTCTCCCACCCTCTTGTTGTTACAAGTGAACAAGCCATTGCTAGGCTTGATGTCAACTAGCTGTAGCAGGGAGATACTATCCTGGAAAAGGATAGAAGAAGGTTCCAACCGCATTACACCCCCTTTCTTCTCACTCAACTCTAGAATGGTACTGAAGTCTCTTGCCATAATCCAAGGATGAAAAGGGGCCAATCTTCGCATACCAGCAACATGAGACCATAAGTTTTGCTTACCTTGAAGATCAGTGGGAGCATAGATATTTGAAAACAAGATGAATTCCCCAGTCTCGAGACTAGATAGAACCCGTATAACGAGGATTTGGAGGCGGCCCACTAGACAAGGCGAAGCCTTAAAGGGTTCCAAAGATAGGCCACCCCTCCTGAGGGACCAGCTGCCCCAGCACACTGACACTCGCCTCGCCCCCACAACTTTGGCACAAGACCCATGATACTCTCCACTGAAAGTTTAGTTTCTTGCAAGAAAAGGACATTAGGTGAATGATTCCTAATCAAATCCTGAACAACTTTTTGTCTAGGGCCGCTGTTCAAGCCCCTTACATTCCATGAGAGTACAATCATTTGGGAGGGTTGGAAAAGTGAGAATCCAAAGTCTTTACTGACCCTCACTCAACCAAATTTTCTCCCATCATTTTGATTTGATCCAAATCCTTCTTTCTACCAGCCTTTGAGATTTTTTCTGAAGCACTTTTCTTAATATCTTTCTGATGAAGACCCAGGTGAATAGAAGACTTACTAGTCTTAGCTCCAGCCGGTTCCAATTTCAGGGCTATTGGGGACCTCTCCCCCCCACCCAAATTCACCTCCGAACCAGGAATGAGTCCCAACTCGGCCCCTACAGCCTGCTCCATCTCTATTTGTTGGCTTCCAGTCACTATCAAGGCCTGGGAAAAGTCCTCCATAACTCTTTCTAGAGCCCCCCCTGAAGCCCCCTGATCCAAAGGGGTTAACCCTAGATTCAATTCCTGTTGGCTGAGGTTGTCCAATGCTTCAAATCTGTTAAAGGTATCCTCCTCTTGTCTCTCCTGAAGGGACCTCTTCTGGCCTCTATTTCTATTCCTTGTCTTAATTGAAACAAAATCCTCAGCACCCACAACATCAGCCACCATAGCACTTTTTCCTTTATCAGCCCTATCTTGACTCTAGGCCGGTTGTTGAGGTTGGTGCACCACTGGTTTATATCTAGGGCATTTACGTTGTAAATGACCATACTCATGACACATATGACAACGAAAAGGTAAAGTCTCATAGTCTAGCTGTTGAACCCATGAGTAAGAACCCACACACATATCTATAGCATCTGGTAATGGTTTACTAAGATCAATTTCAACACAAATGTGTGCAAAGGTCATTACCTTTCTCCCTAGGGTTTGTGATGAAGATCCCACTGGTTTCCCCAACAGTGTAGCTAGCATCCGTAACACCTCCTCTCGACAACATTCCACTGGAAGATGTGGTAGACGAACCCATACAGGAACCCTGTTTGGGAGCTCCTCCGAAGGGTTAAACCCTACATGCCAAGGTTTGATGAACAACCCCACCTGGTTTTAAAAATATGGGCCTTCTTCAAAAACCCTATTGTGGTCCTCCATATTGTTGAAAGTAACCATGAAATAGTTGTTCGCTAGCAGCATAATCTCCATTTCCCCATCTGGTGCCCAAGACCTCTGCGCCCAATTTTCCAAGAACTGCAAGGAGACCCTCATTCCCAAAAATTTGTAGTAGAGTGAGTGTTTTGAAAAGTACTCAACGTCTTCAGCTATCATCTCTGGAGGAATAACCAACTTTGGCCTTTCACTGTATCTCTCCAGGCACCCATTAATCTTCGTAAGGCAAGAACTACCAGTACTTCCAGACCCCAGTTCTGAGGAGAATAGATTATTGGAAAATGTCTTCATATTCTGAGGTGGGGGTTTAGAACCCACCGCAACATGAAAGTCCATGGCTGGAGCCACCTGAGAGGCCTCACCACCAAAACCTGACATCAGAGCTCAAAAATATTTAAAGGGCGACAAAGGGCAACCAAGGACCCCAACCCGAGGAGCCCCTTGAGATAGCGCTGCCCCTAAGGATCCCCCCCTTCCAAGCTCCTTCGAAAGAAGACACCAAACGGACCCCCCAAACCCACGGGAGCCCCACCGGAAGCCCACTACCCGTAGCAGTCTGGAGCCCTTCCTCCCGCGCAGCCAACCCTTACTCCCGCGCAGCCAATCCTCGCCTCGATGACCGGTGAAGTAGCCCTATCCCCCCAGCCACTCCCAGCCCACCGCTCTCCCCCGACACCCTTCACTTCCCTCCCCCTCTACACCTACAATAAGAACCTCCCACGAGCTAGGGCTTTGAAACCCTAGCTCGGCCGCTCGAAGTCCTCTGCACGTGCGCCATCGAGGGTTAATCTTGCTTTTTCATTAATAATACACAGATTTCAAATCAAATATTAATTAATATATATTTATTAATCTTCATTAATACAATATATATTAGTAATAATTAATGATAATAAAAAAAAACTATTAAAAAAAACTTTTCATAAAATAAGTTTTATTTTTTAAGAAACTTAAAAAAAAGAAAAAGTGCGGAATCCATTGCGGGGCCCACCTCCCATCACGGGAGAGGTGGAAGCCACCGCAGCTCCCCCGCGGCCACATTGTGGACGAAGGGATCCTTGCGGCCACTTTGTGGCTGCAGGTTGGTCGCGGCTCTGCAGCAACCCGCGGGGAGGAGGGCACGAGTAGAGCCCTCGGCTCCTCCGCCATCCAACCCTAATTCGCTAACAATGGATTTCAAAATAAAAAACTTTGTTTTATTTATTAATTTTATTAAAACCCATAAATCAATTAACAATAAATAAAACCCCAAATTCTAAATAATATACAGTGTTGTCTTCAAAATATGATTCACTTCAACATCCTTATAATAAAATGATTAAACTCTGTGCAGGAGAGATGTCAAAGGGAAGGAAACTCTTTGGACAACATATGACAAGGTTTGATTTAACCTTCTACACTTCGGACCTACTCAGATTCCAGGCGGGTATACCTTTGTGAACTAAATTCACACTTTCAAAAGATAAATCCACAACAAACTAGTCCAGAAAACCAGTGGATCTAATCACCTTGAAACTAACTGAAACAAAGGAATGAAAATTATACTCATATTTAGTGTTTTGACCTACAAAACATGTAATAGACAACTTCGATCTATACCAGTGCCTTATCCAAGGTCACAGAGTCATCTAAATTCAAACAATACTCCCCAAACAAAATATCTCTATACATCCCATTGGCTCGGCTTCTGTTAATCCTTATATATGCCTGACACACGAGAATTTATGCATACCAAATCAAACTATGCTCATCAAGATTCAAAGTATCCTACAAAGAATTTACTGGTAGAAGTGATCCCCACATATTTAATTTCCCTCCTAAAGAGAAAAGTTGGCAAACACATCTACTGCAAGTTGCCTTACAACCCTATTCAAACAAAATAACCTTGGATTATTCAGAATGAAATAGTAAACAATTGCAAGCACATTTGAAGATGACACAAAGTTTTACTCAAAACCGATGGTCTGTATATTGATATATTCTTCAAGAAAGTATTACAAAAACTTTGGAATATTCTCCATTAAACTTAGAAAAGCTCAGATATAAATTTCTGCAGCGTTTTCTTACAATTCTTTTTGATCCTTTAGTCCTGGAATCCATTTATAACAATATGGATGCACATAGCTTTGGAATTTCCTAGGAGAATTTGTTACAATCATTTCTTTTCCAAACGAAGTTACAAAGCCTTTTACAAAAATAGTTACAAGTCCTTTTCGACCTCTGCAGCTTCTTCAACTTGTTGTCCGGTTGCAACTTCTTCTAACTGTTCAGGAGCGCCCTCTAACTGCTCTACATCCTGGATGGCATATTTTCTTGTACATTCATTGTACACATCATCAGTTGGCCACGCGAAATTAATCACTTTTGTCTTAGCCTTGGTCAACCTTTTCCAGGAATTTCTCATCTTGTTGACTTCTGAATTGAGAAAACCATAATGAGATTTGATTTTCTCTATCTCTTGAATTGTCACAACAAAGAAGGAATCATCATCTAAATCAACAATTCCTTTAATTCTGGCTGACAATTTAGCCTCTAATTCCTTGAGCCACGCTTGTTTGTCCTTAAGTTGATCTGGGCTAACAAAAAGTCCTGGGAGCAACTCAAAAACTTGATCAGCATACTCCTTTTTGTACAAGTTAATTTTCCTATCAGCATTATCCACCCCTTCTGCTAATTTTACTAGGTCTTTAGTGGTGTCACAAGTGGATTTGATGATAGGATTGGCCCCTGCTTCATCATAAGATGCACAAATAAGCTCCAAGTCCTACTCTCTAGGCCTCCACTTGTCAAAAATAGGTGTCAAAATGGCCTTATCTCCATTGAGCTCATTCCACATGTCCAAAATCTTGCTTATATTATTATATAGCAGTGAGGCATTCATTGTATCTGCAAAACTCAAAATAGTAGCCCTTACTCTTTCCTCATATTTCTTGGCATACAAGGCCTGAGCCTGTTTCAAATTCTCTAGCTCTTGAGGAGTAATCTCAATCATTTGGGAGCTAGAAGGTGTTGGAGATGGTGGGAACTCAATGATGGGGCTGCTAGGTGGAGGTCTTGCAGGAGAGGAGGAGATCATCAATGTTGAAGACTCACCTTGATGGTCCTGTCCTGCCAACTGGCTCTGCAACTTAGCAATGATGCTATCCTTACCTCTTACCTCCTCCTTAGCACTATTATAAGCCTTCAAAATTGTCTCCAACTTGACTTGGAGGTCTTCTTTTTCCTTGGCCTCCTTTTCTGCTACTGTAACACTAAATTTTGTAGTCTCTAACACAGTGCTAGCAGCTTCTACCACCCCTGTGTTCAGCACTCTCTTCACTATCATTCCACCAAGGTAGCTTGACCCTGGGGTATCTTTGCTTCTCTTATTTTCATCTCTCTTGAGAGACCACATGACGAGTGCAACATTATCTTTGCTGAAAGTGATTCTCTCCATGGGCTTGGTTTCTTTCCTCACTGCCTCTAGTACCAGGGCATCTGCTATGTCCCACTCAGGGAGAATATGCACTCCTGCTTGTGCCACCATATCTCTTCCTTGCTCAGGAGTGATGGTCTTAAATTCTTCCATCATTTCTTGTTTTATTTCCTCCTCCACCAGAGCTGGATCTTTGTGAGACTGCTCACCTTTTCTCTTCTCACATCTTGCATTGTATTTGTCTATATTTTGTTTCCATACGAACTGCATAAATGCTCCTGAGGTAACAAAATTGTTATCAGCCAAGAAGTCATCACTGGCCTACTTGATCTCAGGATCCCACTCCTGGCCCTTAAGTTCATTGGTAGTGATGTTCATTTCAGCAGCAAGGGGCTCTTCTAGCATTCCCTCTTCTACCTCATCATAAGTGTAGGCTATTTCCCCTAAACTACCTAACTGTATCAGTTGTTCAGCTACCGCCTATTCATCTCCTATGTGGATAGGGGATTGGGATGGAGAGTACAAGGGTGTATCCGATTGTACTTCTTTTCCTACTCTCTTCTTCTTAGGGCTCTCTTGGATGTCAATGACATCTTGTATCTTCCTCTTTCCTTTGGAGGTAGAGGGCTCCCCTGTTGTAGGCATCAGCACACTATAACTAGATTTCTTGTGCAGTGTATAATCACCAGGAGGGATTTCTCTGGTGGAGGTAGACCTACTTAGAATCATTCTTGCCTTTTCAGGGTTGCTTTTAATCACAACTTCCCTCTTTTCCTTCAGGGTCTGCATTACATCCTCAAAGCAAACAATTAAGAACTTTATTTTCTCCTCAAAAGGGAAAAAACTAGACAATGGGTCATAGCTGGCATCAAACTGATGTACAAAGTCTAAGGCTTTCTTATAAGCCACCCATTTTTCCTTCCTTAGTTCCTGCTGATCTAAATCAAACTCATTTCTAATGAGGTCCCCAAGAAACTGAAATTGATGGGGTCTACCTCTGCACACTGCTCTCTTTCTAAACATGCCATTGAAGAAGTCTTCTGGATCGGCACACTTGGATATTGCAGTTGAAAAATGATAAGGTTTGAGAAAGTCTTCAAAACAATTCCAACCTCCCTTGGTTATTATAAATTGATGGGCTATGGTAATCGTAGGGAAAATAGTCCCTTTACCCTTGCCTATCAACTCTACCTCTTGTACACTACCGATCTGTCTGAGGACTTCTGCAATTCCCACTTTAAGAGGGACCTGATAGGGCAACAAGAATGGAGTGCCTCTAAAACCAAAAACTCTAAAAACTATTGAGATTGGGTATAGATAAATATCACCCCAATTATGAACAATCTTTATATTCTCTGCAAATTCTTTTGGTCTGACAAATTCCAAAAGAACCTTGGGGATTCTTGGGTTTTTTGAGTAGAGGAGAGTCCTAATCTTTGATGCAAAATATTTATCAAATTTTAAGAAACTGGCATCCTCTCTATCCCATGACAACACAGTACTCCATAGTTGCACTGGCATCTTTTCTCCTTCTTTCTCTTTAATGAGGTCCAGTCCACTTGCAAAGTAATCACCACCTTTGAACAAAAATAGGTGCATGAGGAGTGAATACCATCTGAAAGGCCTATCCACCTTCCCATTTTTTATTCCTATTAATCCTCCATGGATAGCATCAGTAATGAAAGAAGCATAATCAAATGTTACTACAAGGGAAGGATTCAAAATATGAGCAGTCATTAACAAGTAGTGATTGGGCATATTTGCCTCAGCATCTTCTCCCAAAATCTGGCAGAGTGACCAATACATTCCCTTAGCCCTGAGGGTGAACATATTTAATGAGAAGGGCTCTTTAGTTTTGGGTCCTACAACTGTCAACCCACCTATCTTCACAAAAAATTCCTTAAGAGGCCCACTCCTAAGGTGGTTCCTTTGTGCACTGTATACTTGAGCTAATGATTTAAAGTTAATGGGTTCCAGAAAATTGGTAAACTCATTGAGCCCAAAAGAACTTCTTAACTCTTCATTATTAATTTCAATAAGGGATTTCCCATTTATGTCCCTAATGCTTCTTGTGACTGGATCATAATTATGTACAATTTGATTCAATAGATCCATGTCCATGAATACCCCTGGAACTACCGACTTCCCGACATATAACTCCCAAATGCTATTCTATGGGGCTGGAGATTTTCTCATTCCGAATCCAACTTTGAATAACCCCAACTCAGACAACCCAACCTGTGGATCTCTCAACCAATTTCCCTTATCATATAACCCTTCTCCTATTTTCAAGTGAGGAGCTCTAGGCACTAATTCTTTTACTTTTGATGCTTGATTAGTTGACAACGTCAACTGCTCAAGAAAATCATCACAAATGGCCCTCTCCTGATAATTGACTTTCCCAAAAAATTCTCTCTTAGGTTCCATTTTAAGATATGCAAGCAATTAAAATACTACCCCCAAATGGTTCAGTGGCAAATCAAGACCTTAATTAAAACACCACAAAGAAATTGCCACACAAGAGTACAAGAAAACCTGATTTTAGCTCGAAGGAATCCTCCTGCAACTGAATTGACTCGCTCTGTATTTGAAGACAATAGCTCTGTATCTGCTCTTCTACAACAATTCTTTTGAATGATACCTTTACTCAATCAACAGGAGATCATATATGGCACCCAGGGTCTCAACTGCAACATTGATTCCGCATGCTTCGGTCGTCCCTTCAGAATTGAATTCCTAAGAGAATTCGAATTTTTGCTCCAACGGGTCACAACATTCCTGCAATTCTTTCCTTTCACTCTTTCGTTGTTTCGTGAAGCATAACCTTCAAGCAATTTCGTTAAAAGAAACCATGCCAACCATCCGATCAAAAGAAGCTTGATCCCCCGTTACACTGACTTAACAGTCCTGCCTTCGCACTTGGCCCCACCTCCTTTTTGCCATTTTGCAGACTTTATCTTTCGAGCACTTCTCCTTCGCGAAGCCGTGCCAGACATTAGATGGAATTCTAACTGCTCGGTGTTTAACTCTTACCGAAACCGTCGATATCTTCATTAACTGCACCTTTACCTTGATTGCTAGTGGTCTTTCGCTATTTCATGAAGCTTAAACAACTTTCAACTTCGGGCCACGAAACAACGCGAAGCGTTGGATCAGATTGGAGATGACCATCTTTTAAGGGAAACCTTTATGCATGCTTTACTTACGCCACCTTTTCATTGGTTACTGGCTACTATGTGGCAATCAACCATTGGTTTTAGAAAACCATTCAAGCCTAGTTCATCGTCAACCACGTGTCTCTCCCTTTTACCGCCGGTTACACCTTGGCGGGCCCTCAACTTCTTCTGAAACCATGTGTCCATGGAAACGTCACCATCTAGCTTGACACCTAGATACCTTTTCTTCTTTTCTCCATTTCGCGAAGCATATCCTTCGAGCACTTTGCAACCGCGAAATAATGCTAGCCGTTGGATCAAAACGAAGTTGATCCTCCTTTAACCTCATGTTTTATCTGTCTTTGGGGACGAAAAGTCTTTTCGCCATTTCGCAAGGCATAAAGCATGAGCATCTTACCCTTGCGAATTCACGTGGGCCATTAGATTATTTTTGACTTGCTCGATGCTTAACAATCTAAACTGACTCTGGCAAATGTGGGCCCTCTAGCTTAACCTCAAACACCTGGCATCTAGTCACTTTCAAAGCTGACATGTCAGTCTTTCATTTGCTGAGAGAAAACACTGGGTTCCACCTCACCCTTGCCACCTATCTTGCTGACTATTGTGGCTTCTGCCACATGCCACCATCTTACTCGCTCTCTAGACCAGCTGGACTATCTGCTTGGAGTGCCACGTCATTTCACCACTTCACGAAAGATAACTGTCGAGCATTTCCATTCTGCGAAATAGCGCGAACCGTCGGATCAGATTGGACTTGATCACCTTTTAATCACTTAGAAAGTCTTCGTTGCAGGCTCCCACCAGACACTTTCACCATTTTGCAAAAGGTATTTCACTTGCAAGTTCAGGCTTTGAAATAACGCCAGCCATTGGATCTTGGACGAGATGAAACCTCTTTAAACCGGACCAAAATCGCCATTTAGAATGCATTTCCTTTTCGCCATTTCACAAGTCTTAAACCACGCGCAACTTCGCCTAATGAAATAGCGAGAACCATAGATCCACCTGAGAGCTGCGCACAACTTACTGGGCCCGACAACATTAGGAGGAAAATATAGAAGGTGTAAAATTTTACGATTAATTCAAATGACCGCCTAGGCAAATGACAAGGGGGGACACTTCCTACGAACCTGAGACTCATTACTTAAGTGGATAAAGTAATGAAGGAATAGAAACCAGAGGGTTTTTTGATAAAACATTAAATGATTTAAAATTAAAACCCTAAACCCCTAAGACCTAACACAGAGCTGGAGCAATTGATAGCATGCCTAATTCAAAAATTCAAAACTTAGCCGATTTATGGGAAAGGAAAACCCATTTTTTAAATAGTGATAACATACAGTCTCATAGAGACTAAATTAAATTTTTAGAATGACCAAGAACAACAAATATTGAAGATTTTTCCAGAATGATCTTGGTTTTCCAAAAACACAAACTTTGTTGAATAACTAATCCAAATAAGCAAATTTTGGGCATAAGAAGATCATTTCCCAAACAATGAATCCACCAAATTTCCAAACTTTAAACTAAAATGCATAGATTTAAAACCCAACCCCCATTTCAATCAAGAAATTTCCTTAAAAAAAAAACAAATAGAAATTTTATTTTCATTTTCTCTCTCTTTTTTTTCTTTTTTCTTTTCAACAAAGGAAACCAAATAAGAATCCTACCTCATTTCGCATTCCTGGCAAGATCTGATGGAGAGCCCCAACCTACAACTCAAGAAATCCTTTCTTCCCAAAATGCCCAAATCTCCTCCAAAAATCCTTCTCCAAAAATATTTTCAAAAATGCTCTCCAAAAATAATCCCCCTAAAAATATTTTCAAACCCTAGGGTAAATGGAAGAATATTTGACCTAATCTCTTATTTTTGAATTTAACATCTTTTAAATAAAATGAAAAATCATTCTTTTCAACTATTCAAATATTCTAAACTTGCTTTTCTAATTAAAAAATCAAAATGCTTCTCTCCCTCATTTAATTTTAATTTTCTCAATATTAACAAAGCTAACATCTATATTTCACAATATTAATGAGGGTAAAATATTTTTAATTAAAATAAAATCCCAAAATCAATCCTTCACACTATATCAAATATATATAAATTAAACTTGCTTTTCAAGTTAAAATTGATTTTCTTAAATAATTAAAATTAACCTTTCTAATCTGAAAAGCAAAAGAGATTAAATTATTTCTATTTCCAATAAATTTAAATCTTCCCTTTCAAAATGCATAAACTGAATAAATTCATTATTTAAAATTAACCATTAAATTAAACTTGCTACAAACATGAATAGAGCAATTTTTAATTAATGATTAATTATATAAAAGAAACCTATTTACTTTAGTTTCTTAATTACTAATGCGTAAATGAACATATTAAATCAAAATAACTACTTAGGATTAAATACTCGGTTTTACCACATGCCAAGCATGCAACCCAAGAAAGCCAACCAAATACACGACCCGCAAATCCAAATGAAAAGGGAAACTGACGGACCATAGACGACGCTCACTTGAGCATGACTAGGGTAAAATGAGGGTTTTACCACCACCTAATCCAAATTCTAAGGACGAAAGAGGTATACTCTACCCTGCGAATCCAGGTGAAGATGAACCTCGCACCTAGGCGGTACTATACCTGCAATCTCCTCCAACCAGCAGTCACACAATCATACATATACACATACACATATACATATACATATACATATACATATACATATACATATACATATACATATACATATACATATACATATATATATGTATGTTTAATGAAGGTGTTAGCTTGAGATTAATAACAAGAATCAGGAGAACAATTAAAATTACATAAGAATCGATGCAAAAGCACATTAACAGGTACGCACAATAATCATAATATCTGACTACAACATTACATCATGGTAAATCAACCATTCAAGAATGCCACATAAAAGTCAACCAAGGTCAAACCGGTCTTTACAAAGCTGACTAGGGTAGGGGCACTACAATTGTTGATGGGTTATCGAACGTGGCATGTGATTTAGCTAAGGGAGAGGTGAGGTGGTGGGATGGTAATGATGTCACCATTCAATGGAATAGTTAAGGTGGCTTGCAAAGTACAATACCAATAATAAATCTGAAGTGTGTGAAATGCTTTCTATTCTCAGACCGTGTGCCTAGGCTGGCTCGACTAACACTGGTAATTAATGTTGAATTCCTCTACAACAACGATGAGTGGTGGGAGAGTTGTATTAATAGAAAGAATGAGAATGTAAACTCATTCATTGTGATAGATGAGCGATGTTGGTGTTGGTGAAAGTGTTTTTTTTGCAGAGTTAGACAATTTTTGTGGGGGAGTTTGAAATGGAAGCCAATTTACACTCAAAACTACTAAACTCATTCTTGCCTTTTGGGGTCGGGTTCCAGTAAAATGAATACAAAACATGTTTCTTGCAAAGGATCCTCTTTTCTCACAGGCTATTCAACTGGTTTTAGGTGAGGAGGTGACAATGTTTGGGCACAGGTATAGAACAAGGGTTGATATTTACTCCTTTATCATGGTGTGGGGGCTTGAATTTGGTTATTCTTGTGTGGAAGGTAGAAGAGTGATGATGGCAATTGTGCCAAAAGAATACCTGATTAACTTGGAGTCTTTGTTGGAGTGGTCAGTCCCAGGATGGCATATCGGAGGAGTATGCAGACCTTAGAGGTAGACACATGCAGATTCCCTTCTTGAGATGTCGAGAAGACGTAAAAGCCAGATTTCGTGAGGATGCGAGGAGGGGGTGGGAGGGCCTAAAAATGTATGTACAAATCATGGAATTGGAGGAGAGTATCAGCCAGGTGCGTGAGGAAGCAAGGGAGGTGGAAGAGGAATGAAGGAAGAGGCCGATAACTAGAAGGTTATTTGCGCAAATGGCTAAGCAAAGTGTGTCGTTGGCAATCAGACCGAGTGTAGGAGATGATGGGGTGGGTGGAGATTAGAGTAGCTTGGCTTTATGATCTATGAAGAAAGAGAGATTATGTGTTATGTGGGCCAGGGTACTTCTAGGTGCCAATTTCTTTTGCTTAGTTAAAATTTTATTTGAAACACAAATTTTTTGTTTCCATTAAAAACTGTTTGAACAAAATCTGCCAGATTTTTGAATGGCAAGATGTAATATGTGAACTTTCATACTTGAAGTAGTGGGTGTGGGGTAGTGTTTGAGCAGGTTATTGGTTTTGAAATTATGGTTTTTGATGGGTGGTTTGGATGTTTTTTGTGGGTGGTTTTTGGGGAAGTGGTTTGATAGTGAAAAATCTTGATGAAGCTGTACCGTTTAGTTTTAATTCATAAAATATATATTACCGATAAAAAAAAAAAACATTTTGTGATTTTATATTTAATCAAGCTTTTGATTTATTTATTTTATTGCCAAGCCTTTTTATTTATTTATTATTGGGTTTATTTATTATTTATTATTGTTTAATCTTTACCCATTTATTTATTTATTATATACCTTACTTACCCTCTTCTATTATTGGTTGTGAGATTTGGAGGTTGAGATAATATTATTTATATTATCTTTGTATTGATTTTTGAGATGGTTGGTAGAAATTATAATATTTTGGATTATTTTGATTGGCTGGGAAGCTTGTATAGTTTTTGATTAATTTTTATTTATTCGGAGATTTGAGATTTTCAAGGGGTTTCTTGGTGGAAGAATTTTATGAATCCTATTGTTTTATGAACGATTCCTGTGAATTGAATTGGCTTGAGTTTGGCTTTGGAGTGCTTGGGGTTTTTGATTTGGGCTTGATTGAGTTTCTTCTACAACTTGTTCTTCCATAACTTCTAATTCTAGGTTGGGTATTTTCAAGCCTTCTTATGCAATTTCAGTCAAAAAGATTGTATTCAGTATGTTTGTGGGAAATGAATGCCGAGGTGAAATTTTTTAAAAGAGTGATTTTATGTTTGGTGCATTTACTGTGATATTATTTCTTGATTTTGATTATTGGCATTTTGGTATTTTGGAACTCCCATAGTTGTGCATTACGATGAATGGAGTCTATCTTTGTGTTTTTTGTATGATTGGGTTATTGGCTTGTGTTATTCTTGGGAGTTCTAAGCTTCCATCACCTTATGAGTACCTTTAGTGTTATGACTGGTGATTTTGATTTAGTTTTGGTATTGTCGGGAATGTGTTATTTGGAGATCTTGAGTGTCCAAGATATTTTTCTCCTTGAAGAGTTTATGTATGGTGGTCGGGAGTAATGTATTGTGTTTTGGCATTTTGATTCATTTGTCAATTTTTGTAACCTTGTTCTATCTGAATTTTGCCTCGCATCTTCGTATTTGGTTTTGGTTTAAGTATTTATGTCATTTTCAAACAACTGATTATTTCTATTTCGTTTCTGAGTATATGGGCTATTCTTCTAAGTATATGCACAATTTTCTGAGTATATGCACTGGATTTCTTAGTATGTGCGTTGTTCTTATGACTAAATATGTTGTTCTTTTGAGTATATGCATATAAGTTCTGAGTATTTGCATTGTTCTTCTGAGTACATGGATTGAAGTTCTTAGTATATGCACTATTCTTCTGAGTATATGTGTTGTTCTTTTGAGTATATGCATTAAAGTTCTAAGTATATGCGTTGTTCTTTTGAGTATATGTGCTGAAGTTTTGAGTATATGCATTGTTCTTCTAAGTATATGTGCTATTCTTCTGAGTACATGCGATGAACTGCTATAATTAGTTTTTCTGAGTCATTTTTGTTATCTATTGTGATATTTTTACCAATCCAGAGGCTGATTTTTGGGTCCTTGTGAATTCTTGTGTTAAACCAGGATTGATTTTTATGATCAAAGATAGATATTTATGTTGTTATGGATTTTGAGCAAGATGGGTGTTCCTTGCTGAGTATTATTGGGCTCATGTTGGATATATGAGATTATTACAATCACTGGATGTTATATGGTTCCATGTTGCCTGCACATAAGGCTATGATTATTGGCATATTGATATGCATTTGTAATGAATATTATTTGGAAAAGGGAATCTTGGATGGATATGAATACTTGAGAGCCCTTGTTTATTTGTGTATGCATGTTGTTATACCCTAAGGTCTAGGAACATGATAGGGGGAGCGGGCTTCCAAGTGAATGTCGGGGTCATGAGGAATAGACCATCAGGGACTCCTTGAGATAGTTGTTGGGGTCTAGACTGCCAGAAAATCTCATTGGGAGTTTATAGTGTAAACAAGTGATAACCTAACAAATTAAACTAGATGGGATGTGTAGTAGGATATCATATTAATAAGATAAGAAATTTTTAAGTGGTGTCCCACTCATTGCCCTAGAGTGCTAGTACAAACTCAAGATGAGATTGGGAAGGCCTTGGAGAGGAAACCAAACTCCCTTGATTTCTTCAAAGGTTGAGACTATTTTGCTTGGGTATCATGGGTGCTGGGACAAAGATCCCAGGAACTCCCTTTGTTGTTTCGTGATGATAGCATGTGATGACACTGTTTCCTACATGTGGATCCTAGTTCCTTATTCCTTATTTTTTGGGTACCCTCTCAGAGTCTTGTGTTTTGACTTAGCATTGTGATGTGACTTGGATTATTTCTCATGTGATTTATTTTCAATTATGGTTGTTGTTATGTCCCTTGGTAGTTAGGTGTCAGCCTAGATCTAGAGTGTATGGGATCTTGTGTCATTCTCCGAAGCACATAGGGTGGTTCCTTATGGTTCCACATGGTCGGGTAATTTGATGCCTTCGTCCATTGGGATTTCCTCTAGTTAGATGTTCATGTGCATGGATATGGATTTGTATCTCTTTAGCTTGTTCTTGGATTCTTGGAGAAAAATATCATGTATTTTTATATTGAAGGATATCAATGTAATCATATATGATTTGGATATTGATATAGTAGATTGTGATTATGGTTCTTGTAATAGGATATGTTGTTGTAACCTTACTAAACATGCTTTGTATCTTGGATACTCATAATTATTGAAATTAGAGGTTGAAATTCATGATGGAATAGAAGAATATTATTTGGATTAGTAATATGCATATTTTATGATATTGAAATAAGAATTATGATTTAGTCTTGTGACAATATTCTATTTGAGACTGGGAATATGATAAGGTAAATTGTTATTTTAGGAAAGATATGATTGAGTTGAATAATGTTGTTATAATCTTAATGTTAAGTAACATAATGACGTTGAGATAACCTAGGGGAAATTAGACTATGTGATGATGATTAATTTTACTTGTGTACTTATATTCTTATGATCATGTTTAGAATTGATTATGCTTATGGCTAGATAGTGTATGTATTATTTGAGATCATGCTAGATGATGTTTATGTACACTGGAGTTATATATGTTATTATAAATCTTTTCAAAACAATTTCTCTATTTCTTTGTTAATTGGTTAGTTTTCTCTAGGGTATTTTGGCAAGCATTGCATATGGTATCAGAGCCCATGTTCATACAATGGGTACTCTGGTTTCATGTTTGAGCCCATTGTGTGTAGCAGTAGAGTTGTTTGAGTTTTTCTTTCTAGTTGTTTTCTTGTTAGTAGTAGTCCTAGATTTTATCTTATAGATGTTTTGTGTCTTGTTAGACAAGATGCCTCATTGGGGTAGAGGCCATGGTCGTGGTGATTATCATGTGGGTACTCAAAAAAAACCTCACCCAGAGGATTTTGAAGAGGCTCACCAAGAGGAGCAATAACATGACTGACAAGATGGAGGAGCCAAGGGTGATAACCAACAAGGTAGCGATGCAGTTCCGCAGTTGGTTAATGTTATTCAGGAGCTTCTTGCATGTTTAGGACCAAGGTAGGAGGAGAATCAATATGAGGATTCTCATCATTCCAGTCGTCAAGATAGAGCTACGTATAAAGAGCGAGAGGGGGAGTTTTCACCACAGAGGAGAGATGATGCATCATTCGAACAAGATACGATTTCAATGATTCATATGAGGGATTTTCTCAGGTCATGAACCCCCACTTTTGATGGATCTAGTAGTGGGACAGAGGCAAAAACTTGGCTCTTGTATTTGGGAAGGTGTTTTTCTATGCATCTGTATAGTGGTAACACTAAGGATAGGTGTGCTATCATGCATCTTCACATTTTTTCTTCCACTTGGTGGTGTATGGAGGACCAGAAGCTTCATCTATGTTGAATATCTGATCAATTGAGAGGGGGAGTGAATCAGTTGACAACTTAAAAAATTTCTTTAATTCTTTCACACATCCAGAGTAACCAACAAAATTGATTAAAGCACATATAACATGAAAACACATACACACAACACATCACACAATGAACACTAGATATGATGTGGAAAACCCAAGAAGAGAAAAACCACATAGAATGTTAGTTCTCAATATATAACATTGGTTAAGGTAATATAGACTAAGGTGATTGTACAAAGGGTGGCTCACTATCAGAATGCTCACTACGGGAGGGGTCATTGCTCAGAAAAGGCTCATTGTCAAAGAAAGAAATAAAGAAAAGAAATAATCCACCAATGTAACACAATCTACAAAACTGGAACTGTGTCCGGTGCCTCAACACCATCACACTTCACATATCATCAGCAAATCAATGTTCCCTTTTCAGTCTTGCATATCTTCCATAACAATATCACATAATTTCTATGTGCTTGCTACACTAACTTATTCATATCATCCTCATATATATTGTCTTCAAGAAGCATAATCTTCTAAGTCATCCAAGACAAAGATATAAAATAGGTCAACACTAAACATGTTGGTGGTGGGAATGAGTGAGAAGTAGACCATACCACATCACACATCATCAGTCAGATCAACACATTACATCCTTCACAAATTCTGGACCCAAATCATGACTCACACGCTACACAAATTCCATTACTCATCCTTGAATTTTGAACTTAATTTGGACCCAAAATAGCACTACCCAAAGCAACAAAAATAAGAATGGAACCAAGATACACAATCAATCAACATATCCAAAAAACATAAAAATTTGGATCACCATCAACTTAACCAATCCATGTTGAATATCATCTAAATCACATCTTATAGAGAAACAAAGATTTTGAGAACACATCTTCCATATCACCAAAACCTAAACATTGTGTTGACATCAATGAAAACCATTATGCTAACATCAATGACAAACAACACAATCATCAACATCACATTTGCAACAATCTCCCCCTTTGGCATTGATGACAATATCCATTAACAATAAACACATAACTCTCTCTAAATATCTTTGCATCTCTCTATCTTCTCTGCATCTCTCTCTACCCCTTTGACAACAATGAAAAAGGTGGGCAAAACTCCTGCTATGAAACTCACTCCTTCTGCTAATAGGAAGCACCCAAGCATTAGTCAGATAGGAGTAAGTAAGCAGTTCACTGGACCAATGGACACCAAAGGTACATCAGTTCAAATTAGGAAGGGGAAATACCCCTAACTTCTACCAGAGATAATCAAAGGTATCTTTACATAGCACCTTCATGAAGATATTTGCAATTCACTCTTTTGTAGGTATATAGTCAAGCTTTACTTCATTATCCAACACCTTAACCCTTAAGAAGTGATACCAAATAGATATATGCTTTGTTCTGGAGTGTTATACTATATTCTTAGAGATGTTTATTGCACTAGTGTTATCACACATAATTGAGATGGGTTCATTGAATGTTACACCAATATCCTTCAAAGTCTGCTTCATCCATAAAATTTGTGTGCAACATGAAGATGTTGTAATGTATTCCGCTTTAGCTATAGATAAAGAGACTGAAGTCTTCTTCTTACTTGACCGAGCAACCAACCGGGAGCCAAGAAAGAATGCTCCACAACTTATACTTTTCTTTTCATCAAGACTTCCAACCCAATCTGCATCAGTATAAGTTGTCAGAGTGAAATCCAAATTTCTAGGATACCATAAGCCAAACTCTTTCATTCCTTTTAGATATCTGAAAATTCTTTTTACTGTCACAACATGTGATTCTTTCAGTTCTTACACTAAAATCTAGCTGCCAAACAGATGACATACATGATATCTGGTCTGGTAGCAGTCAAATATAATAGTCCTCCAATCATTGGTATATACTAACTTGCATTTGCATTAGGGGACTTATCATCTTTTGTCAACTTGCATCTGGTGGTCATCGGTGTACACACTAATTTGGATTTCTCCAACCCAAACTTCTTCAACAATTCCTTAATGTATTTGGACTAAGAAATGAAAATTCCTTTGTCATTCTAACTTACTTACAAACCGAGAAAGAAATTTAACTCACCGATCATGGACAACTCAAATTCCTTCAACATCTCATTAGCAAACTTTCTGCACATACCTTCATTTCCTCCAAATATTATGTCATCAACATAAACTACAACAATTAAGGTTTTACTTGAATCATTTTTGAAATATAAACTATTTTTAGGTCGATCCCTATTGAAAATCTTGATCAATCAAATACTTATCTTTCCTTCCATACCAAGCTTTAGGAGCTTGTTTCAATCCATACTGGGCCTTCTTCAGTTTGCAAACAATGTTCAGATCATCTTTCAACTTAAATCCTTCTGGCTGTTCAATGTAAACTTCTTCTTTCAGTTCTCCATTCAAAAATGTTGAGTTCACATCTATCTGATAAACTTTGAAATCCTTAAAAGATGCAAAAGAAAGAAACATCCTAATTGCCTCCATCCAAGAAACCGATGCATATGTCTCCTCAAAGTCAATGCCTTCAACCTGTATATAACATTTACAAACCAACCTTGCTTTATTTCTTACAACTTTTCCATCTTCATCCAGCTTGTTCTAAAATACCCATTTTGTTCCAATTACAATCTTATCTGCTAGTCTATGAACTATTTCCCATCTCTGATTCTTCTCAATCTGATCTGGCTCTTCTCTCATTGCCTTTATCCAATTCTAGTCATTGCATGCTTCTTCTACTGTTTTCAATACAATCTTTGATAGTAAACATAACATAACTTGTTCTTGAGCTACTTTGCCTCTTGTGATGATTCCTTTATTTTTATCTGTAATGATCTGATCCACTAAATGATTCTTCTAAACATATCATGAGGTTTTAGATGTAGATGTTGGAGCTCCCGAGTTTCCTTTTCTTCTTCACTAGTTAGCCGGTTCATCAGACTCATATCCTACCAATTTATTAGACTCTTTAGCAATGTCTTCATCAACCTTCACATTTGCACTTTCAACAATCTTGTTTAGCCTTTTTTTATAACATCAGTATGCCTTTCTCCTTGTAGAATATCCTAGAAATATGCCTTCATCTACTCTACTGTCAAATTTTAAAAGATTATCTTTGTCTCTCCGAATAAAGCACTTGCTTCCAAATACCTTGAAATATTTCACTGTCGGAGTTCTACCATGCCATAGCTCATATGATTTCTTTCCATGTCTTTTCCAATATAGAATTTTGTTAAGAGTTTAAACTGCAGTGTGAATCGCTTCCCTCCAATAGACTTTGAGAAGTTATTCTCCTTTGACCATTGTTTTGGCTGCCTCTTGAATAGTTCGATTAATCATTTCCACTACACCATTTTGTTGAGGTGCCCTAGGAGAAGACAACTATTTTCTAATACCATGGTTCTCTTCAAAATTGTTAAATTCATCAAAAGTAAATTTTCCTCCTTTGTTAGACCGCAAACACTTAATCTTTCTGTCAACTTCATTTTCAAATTTAGCCTTGAATATCTTGAGTTTTTCTAATGCTTCTAACTTCTCTCTTAAAAATGTAACCCATGACATTCTAGAATAATCATCAATCAACAACATGCAATATTTTTCACCTTGTATGCTCCTTGTTTTGGTAGGACCGTAAAGGTTTGTGTGCACTAAATCCAATAATCTGGTGGACAAATGCTCCTTTCCTCTGCTTTCCAACTTGACATTCTCTGCAAATATTGTTATTCGGTTTTGTCAACCTTGGTAAATCTTTTACTGCACTTGATGAACTAATCTTCACCAAGTTGTCAAAATTGATATGATACATCCTCTGGTGCCATAGCCAACTATCATTGATCTAAGATAACAAACAATTATTTGTAGCTCCTTCTAGCAGATACATGTTTCCACCAGTCCTTTTTCCTACTGCAATAACAATTTCAGATCCCTTCCGAATCTCATAGCCATTATCTTGAAAAACAACGTTGTAACCATTTTCGCACATCTATCCAACACTCAAAAGATTATGATGCAAACCCTTCACATATAAAGCATTGTCAGTATTGTGATTTCCATAAAAAGAAATAGAATCAATTCCCACAATTTGTGTTGTCTGATCATCTTCGAACCTAAGAGAACAACCATCATACTTTTCAAGTTTTACAAATTTACTTTTATGACTAGTCATATGATTTCAATGTTCACTATCAATCAACCATTCATTTATATCTTTCCTAACATGTCTACTTCTCATTCCTGCCCACCACTAGAATGTTTAGTGTTGACCTACTTTAGATCACTCTCTTGGCTAACTTAGAATATTGTAATACATTGTCCTCAAAGATCTACACAGATGTCTGGTTAGAGGCCAACAACTTTGGAGCCTACAATAGGAGATGCAAGGAGATCTCATCAAGTATTTGAGGTAGTTGATAACCATCAGGCTAAGCATCAGGGTACAGTTGTGGAGACTTTAGGTGAGATAGGTGGTATTTATTGCTTGGTATTGTTTGATTCAGGTGCTTTAGATTCTTTTATTTCTCCATCTTTGATAGAGAGATGCAGGCTCATAGTGGAAAAGCAAACCAATAAGTGGCAGGTTGTGTTAGCAACGGGTTCCAAGGTGGTGGTGGATTCTCTTGTGCATATTTGTGTGTTGGATTTAGGAGTTTGTTTTGCCATTGTGGACCTTCGTGTTCTCCTGTTGGGGTCCTATGAAGTTGTTTTGGGTATGGATTGGCTTGAGGCTCATCAGGTTAAGATTGATTATTGAGGCAAGAGGGTGTAGTGTCTTGATGATTGTGGCAAGAAAGTGGATATTGTGGGTGTGCAACAACCTATTTCTCTTTGCATAATTTTCACTATGAAGTTGAAGTGGTGTGTGTGGCAAGGTTGTCAGTTGTTTGTGGTGAGGGTGAATGAGTTGGTTGAGGGATAATTCATTTAGGACAACGAGAAATATCATTCATTTTGGTGCAATCATCTGCTGTAGTTTTTCATATCTTCAATTTAAGCAAGCTTTTCTATCTCTTTTCCTATCAAGTCAAGTTAGTTTTACGTGATTCATCAAGGGAACCAACCCTTCATTTGAAGGTTTATTTTCATTATAGGCAGCCCACAGATATGTAAATCTTCCATGTTTCACAATATTGTTGAGCTCCCAACTTAGCAACATGGCTCAATCCTTCATGCCAATAGTTTCTCCTCAGATAAATAAATATTTTTATTTATTTATTTCCTTTTTATCTTTCTCAGAATTAAATAAATTTGTTATATTTAGTTGCCTAGTTAACTAACATGTGGAGGAGTTAATAAATAATATTTATTAACTCACTCCACTTATCTGCTTTTGATGCTAATTTATCTCCACTTCTAGCTCTTCCACCTTCCACTTTCCTCTCCATTTCCCACTCCCACTTGCTAATTTATCTCCCCAATTAACTCTTTTATCTTTCCATTTTAACTCCCCTCATTCTTCACTCAACTTATTCATCACTACTCTTTTCCTCTACTTTCAAATGACATATTTTGTTGAAAATAAATATTTCCAATAATTATTTTCACTTAATTCTATCTCATTTCTATTTATTCCTCCACTTGGAAATGCAGTTTATTATTTATCCTCACTTAACAAGTCCTCTCATTTAATCATGTTCATTGATCACTTTCAATCCCAAATAAATCATAGTCATCTAGTCAATCTCAATTTATCTATAAATTGGACTCTCATTTCTCATTCTCTCAATCACTATCCTTCGATTACCCTCACAATCACGTTGTCGAATTACCCTTTCTTATCATATTTTTGCACTCACCTATTTGAGAGAAAAATAACGTTAGATGAGAAATAAGAAATGATGAAGTGCCATCAAAGGAATACAATGAGTTTGATTTCATTTTCAGCTTAATGTTACATTTACTTTGTTATGCACTTTGTTATGATAGAATTATTGGTGTGATTAGGTTATTTACATGATATTAGCTTTCGTGGTTCCTTTTTGATATCATGTTTGTTTCTAACACTTTTCCTAGTGGATAGTTGCAACATTGGGCATTGTTCCAAATGATAAAGAGGGAAATGACATGAGCCTTAGAAGTGATAAAAAATTTGGAGGTGGAATAAAAGCATAGGAATTAAATCCAAGGCTATAGAGTTGAATGCTAGAGAATGAGATCTTGATGCTTTCATAGGAGGTAAAATATAGGAGAGTTAGAAGAATAATATAAAATCACCTAGTAGGCAATTGATCAACTTGTTTAAATGTAAGAAGAAAATACTCCTTAAGAACATTGTCATAATAGAAATGATGACACTAGGGAAGTTGATGTTTCTCACAGTGCCCAAATTGCATTTGAACATCTTGTTTTAGATGTGCCTAATACAAAACCTAGAAATCTAATGGATGAAATAAATTAACAATATTTAAGCAATCTTAAAATTTAGCATTTTGATGCTTATTTTTGGAAATAAGGAACACACTCTTATAGATTGGGACTCATTTATTTTCTTCAAACCCATGACCATGTACGGTAGAAGGAAAATAAGAATGAAATTAATGTGAATGTTAGTAAAATGATGTCTCAAACTCGCATTTACTTAAGGTTACTATTTATAGTAAATTTACATTTTAGCACAATTTGATTCAAAAAAATTCCTAAAGATACATATTTGCCAAGTAATCATGCCAATAAATTTTGATTGCAAGATCATGTCTATATTTGAAGATATTAAAGTTTCCATTTTTTAAAGTTTCAGTTGAAAGTTTCTAAGTCGATTTTGAAGACATTATATTCATTTTTTATCATGAAAATGGTTGTAACTAGCCTAACAAGTTTTATCTTGATAGAGAACTTCATGAGATTCCCAATGCTTCATATTTTTCATCAATCAAACTCCTAGATCAAAAGTTATGACCTTTGGAAGTTGGATCTCCTGAAATGTAAAATCTAAAAAAGTGTTACACACAAAAGTGAGTTGTAAAAGTGATTTACATGTATTGGTTTGTTCTTTGACACATAATAGGGCATATTGGATTGGAGATAAGTTGGGCACCACTTCTTTGGGTGGTTTAAGTTTATGGTTTTGTAATACCATTTGACAATTGTATATATATATTAGGTGTGTGAGCTAGAGGTTGTGTCTAATAGTCTTATAGTTGTTGAGTTGCCTCTAGATATTTGGATATTGATACTCTTGTGAGAAGATTTCTTTTCAAGTATATTATATTCTCATGTTGATTTCTAAATAATATATTGGGCAACTTTTAGAGTGGGTTTTTTTTTTTTCTCTTGAATGAGTTTTCTCCATGTAAATCATTGCATTGTGGTATGCATACTATTTATGTTTATTTTTATTAAGTTTTTGTAACTGTTGTAAAGAACTAAAAAGATTTTTTATAACCCTTCTCTCAAAGCTAGTGTAGGAATTTATTTTTCTACCTTAACTTCCTTACAAGTGGTATCAAAATTTGACGAACTTTGATTTTAGTTGTGGGTTCTTCGGTTTTTTGAACTAATACGAATTTGAGTGGAATCTTGTACACAAGATAATTTGTGATCTTGTTGTAAAAAAATTAGAAGGAAATTTCACCAAAGAGAATAAAGGTGGAGAATTTTTCTAAAAATAATTTTGAGATGTGGAAGTTGAAGATGGAGGATCTATCAATAGATCAAGATTTGTAGGATGCTATTGATGACAATTTCTTCAAATCTACAGATTTTGTTGCACCTACTTAGCATGATGTTATGGATCATAAAGACAAGGGTACAATTAGATTATGCTTGGTAAACTCTATTTTAATCAATTTTCAAGAAGAGTCCTCTGTAAAGAAGTTATGGAAGAAACTTGGTGAGATCTATCAAGCCAAAATCTTAGTGAATAAAATTTTCTTGAGGAAGAAATTGTATTCCTCGAGAATGAAAGTGGGTGGATGAATTACGTACCACATAGAAGCATTCAATATGTTGGTGGCTCAATCGACATTAATTAGTGCCAAGATGGATGAGGAGTGAAAATTTCTAATCTTGCTTTGTTCTTTGCATGATTTGTGAGATTCTCTTATTATGGCTATCGATATTACTTCTATTAGTTTCAAGACTTAAGATGTTGTGGGCTATTTTCTTCCTAAAGAGATGAGGAGGAAGGTATCCATCATAACTAGGGGGGGGCTAAGTGTTTTTGGATAATCAAAGGAAAAATAAAAGAAGAATGAGTTCAAGTGTAATAAATCCAACTCCAAGGGGAGATCCAAATCTTCTGAAGGTCCAAAACTACTTGCTATACTTGTGGTAAGCCTGGACACTTCCATAAGGAGTGCAAAGAAGAAAAGAAGAGAAACCAAAAATTTGATTCTGATTCTAAGTTTGAGAAGGAATATGGTGATCCATTCATTACAACTATGATGACTCATGTAGGTAATGATGCATGGTTAATTGACTTAGATGCATCTTTCATATGAGCTCTAATAGAAATTGGTTTTCTGAATATGAGTTTTTTTATGGAGGTAAGGTGTACTTGGGTGATGAATCTTCTCATTTAGATATTGTGGTTCATGGTAATGTTATAATTAAGTAGAACAAAAAGGATTAATGTTGTATTGCATATCCTTGGACTAGCATAAAATTTGTTATTAGTGAGAAAACTAATAGATGCAAGTGTGTTAGTATTATTTTTTGATTTAGGATGCAAAATGGTCAAAGGTGCTATGGTAATTGCTAGAGGTGTCAAATTCCGCACATGGTATAAGCTAGATGTGTAATACCCTGCTAAGGAACCCCCAAAGGACAACATAACAACTAACTAGCCTCAAGGAGGCAAACACATTTTTTTTAAAGAGAGATACATTAACTCATTAAACTATGATAATGAACACCATAATATTAGACATGAGAACAACTTATCTAAGCACAAGCAGAAACATCTTACAATAATAGCACCTATGTCCTCTAAGGTCCCCTAACATCGCACAAGGAAACACTATCACATACTAAGGCATAAGAATCAAATTTAATCTAACCATTACATAACATAATGCTTAAACATAAGTAAATGAATATTAACTTAGAAATGAAATCTAATAAGAATTACACCACATAATTACTCCTAGGATCTAAGTTCATTTTAAATCCCAAATCCAAATGTTCCTAAGATCACTTTCTACATAACCATAACATCTAATATTAACACATGACTAAATTGCTCATGAAATAATATTTAATGCATTACATATAACATATTACTTATTAATAATTTAATCATTCAAATAGGATAGATGGTACCAACATCGAACTATCTAAATTCATATTACATTCACAAAGTTAGCATCATTACATTAAATAATTATTGCATCTTTCTCTCAATGAGAGTGTTCTTATTATATTATGAATATAAATGGAAACCTATTCTAAAATCATGGATGAATCATTATATAATAGAATACTACTGCATCATGATTCTGGAACTCTTGCATCTGAAGAAGACATAATCCATCCATGAAGTCACAAACATAACATCAAGATTCCCAACAGATGAAATCATCAACCACTCAACCATATGGAGCCAAAAGGTCCACCCCCTATGCTCTGAACAATGACATAAGGCCCCAAACACACCAAAATACCTGTAAGGCTAACACTAAAATATCCATAGAAAATCAATGAACATACAAATGCAACAATCACAACGACTAGAACAACATAACACTGACTACTAGAGGTTTCTTCATGACACATAGGTTAAGGTTCTAAGACACACTTAGGGAAGAGTCACATCACATGAAATCACCATGAGTGATCCTAGAATCCCTCTTGGCTCTGATGCTCATGTGACACCCATTTGGAACTAAATCTGCGTCTCATGAGGACAAGGAGGTACGATTTTCTAATAGGCCTTCCCAATCTCATCCTGAGCCTATATGAGTACTCTAGGACATGGGTTGGGGAAACATAATTATATTTTTAATGTGACATATAATTTACCCCATAATACATTTAATTACATTATCACTTTATAATAAAACTTCCAATGAGATGATCCTAGCAGCCACTTTGGGCCTCAACACCTACTTGGAAGCCACTCCCCCTAGCATGTTCCTAGCCACCCCTAGCCTATGGTTCTTAACATGAAACATGAACACATAGGATCATATGAATAATCACTTAAATTACATTATATTGAATAAATATCATAAACTTATCCATAAATCATTTATGATCAATATCATGTCCTCTTATCCAAATGCACTCAAGGTACCATCATAAATGCAAAATCAACAAACCTGAATTGGTGAATGCATTGAAATGAAAAGGAAAAAATGAATCCACTTCATATCACTCACTAAAAATACATAAAATTCATATCAGAAGTTAAAAATCCAATAACAAACCCCTAGACTGACTTGGACTAACATGGGTCCTAAAAGTTTAATCGGGATGCCAAACCAGGGTTAACTTTGGGCTCAAAATTCAACAAATGGAACAACCCAAAAGAAAAATCTGACTAAAACCCATTTGAGAGGGGAAAATATCATTTTTATAAATTCATTTATATCATCCCCAAGACAAATAATAAATCTACATGAAACCAAACACTAAAAATAGTCCATAAATACACTACATAGAGAACACATACTTCATTTTTCAATCAAACAAATAGAAATGAATGCATTAAAATTTTAGAATGAAACCATGACATAGAAAAAATAGAGAAGACAATACTTTCAAATCCATAAATCATTTTGATGCATAGAAGTTAATTATCACAATAATTCCAACCTGGAAGTAGAAGAAAATGGACAAGAAAGATGGAAGGCCAACCCTTGCACGCTCAACCCCACACAAACAAAAATTTTAGTAAATCAAGAAATCAATTAGGTAATAGAAATAAAAGAATCAACTATCCAACACACCACACAAAAATCTCTCCCAAATTTTCACAAAAAACTCTCTCCAAAACCCCTTCAATTCAATGCAAATATTGCTCTCCAATGCCATGCACAAATCTCCTCTCAACTCCATTTTTTTCTAGAAATAATTTGAGAATTATCTAGCATCCATACACATAAAAAATATTTTATTTCCTACACAAAACAATTCCCAAAAATGGGAGTTTGTGTTTGTACGGGAAACAACCAAATTTCCCAACCAATCACATTTGATCATAAATTCATATAAACCAAGCTTATACTAATAATACACTTATAACATATTATCCCTCTAAGAATATATTTTGAATATAATTATTTATTGCCACCAATACATCCTCAATTAGATCCTTAAATTATTCCCTCCTGAAAAAATAAGGTGGGAAAAATAGGAGAACATAAACATAAATAAACATATATATTCCATATTATATTATTTAATACAAACCAAAACACACATATTAAATGCAAAGGGTGAAATTATAATAATTGCACATAAAATTATAAAATATACATTTAATTTGTAAACTAATATTAATAATATATATCCATATACTAAAATAGATAATTAATGATTCAAATTAAATAAAAAAGAATTAAAGGAATAAAGTACAATTACTCGCATAGCCATCCACAAAGCCACATAACCAAAATGGATATTAAACCAAAGGTAAAGCAATCAAGATAAGGTTAAAAACCAAGACATGGACTAGGGTTAGGTGTGGTAGGGCTTTATTGTCACCTTCGATCAACTACCATTGGGAAAGGAGGCACACTCAAACCTGTAGAACCAGGTGGAGTTGGTGCCTAGTACCTGCATCCTGCACAACATAGACATTGGAGAAACATATGTATATATATGTATACATCAATTCATCATATTCAAGTGAAGATAATTATAACATCACATAGTTCTTATGATGAGTGATCTTATATCATCCCTTACATGCTTGCAGATAGTAAAACATAAAAAACATAGATATAACCTAATCAAGCAACCATTATCCATATAAAATGAGATTATCAATATTAGGTTCAGTACAAGATATAACATTATAGGAATTGAACATAAACTATATCACCTAAGAAATGCATAATCACAAAGTCCATCAAATGTTAAACCCTAACATCATCAAGTGACTCTAAATATAGAATCATCATCATAAATATCATAATGTATCCACTGATATCAAGAAGTATCTCAACAAGATAGAGAAAAGAATGAAAACACGGAGTAAAAATACATAAAAAAGAGTCCATCAGTATCCATCACAACCATAAAAAGAGTGTGGATCATGAAGGGGAACTACAAGATGCATATATTATTAGTGTAACATTACTTCTATGAAAAGTGAATATGTGAGTACTTCATTGGAATAAGTGAGGGTTTCACCTTTAGTAGATGGTCATGGGTTTTGGGTACCTAAGGGTGCTCTTTCTTTTGAATCAAATTTAGCTAAAGATAAGACTATGTTTTGGCACCAAATACTAGGCTACATTGGAGAAAAGGGCATCAAGAAATTGAAAAATAAAAATCTTATTGAATGTTTGAATGATTGTAATCTTGATTTTGATTTCTATTGGCATTGCATTTATGTAAAGCAAAACCTTGTTCAACTCATAAAACTTGTGGTGTGTTGAGTCTTATTCATTATGATGTGTTTATTCCTATAGGTATTCCTTCCATTGTAAAATCCACATATTATATTTCATTTATTGATGATTATAGCAAAAGGGCATGAGTATATTTTCTAAAGAGTAAATTTGAAGTTTTCAGCCAATTTAAAGAACTTAAAGCATTGTTTATTTGCAAATTATAAAGAGAATAAAATGTTTGAGGATGTATAATGGTGATGAAGTTTTCTCTAATGATTTTGATAGATTTTGTAAATATTGTGGCAGTCATATATAGAAGACAACTTTACATTCTTCATAACATAATAGAGATGTTGAAAGAATGAATTTAGGGAATTGATGGAGAAGGCTAGGCATATGTTGAGTGGTGTTAGTATAGAACAAAAACAATTGGCTGAAGTTGTTGTCACTACTTGCTACCTAATTAATAGGTTTGTAAAAGAAACCCTAGAGAACTAAGCCAACTAACAACCTAACTAAATAGCATAGAGATAAATTAAAAAAAAAAGAGATACAACATCACATTATACCTTAAAGGAAATACATACATTTAAATTAAAATGATAAAAAAACACTAAAGCGCAAGCAAAAATAAACTCATAACATCTAACCTACATTCTCTAAGTTTTCCCAATGTCATTACTAATAATGCAATAATAATAAAGATACATGAAGAATTCCCTAATTAATCTAATGATTCATCATTACACGTAGCATAAGAAGGTACCCATTTTAAATCCATAGAAAGATAATCATGAGATGTTACACAACTAACACTTTTAAGATACTCCATTCAATTTAAACACCAATACCAAATGTTCCTAGGATATCAAATCTTACAAACATAATGAATTTGAATATATTCTTGTAATATAGCTGATACCAACACCGCTTAGATAAAAACATATGATAATACCATTACATCACATGTATATCTTATGCATAGTTTACATTACATATATACATCAATCATTACATATAGAATGTCATGATACACTGATGACATGAATACAAGTGCATAGATGAATCTCTACATGTAATAGAGATTACATTCACATCATAAATCCACAACACTAGAATTGAAGAGAAGAAGAAACATCCACACACTCATAAATAACCACAAGACATCCTAAGGGAAGCATCCATCAACCACTCAACCATATGGAACCAAAAAGGTCCACCCCTCATGCTCTGAAGAATGACATAAATCTCCACACACATCACTTGACCTAGGATGACACCTATACATCCAAGGGAACACAAACATTCACAGAGAATAGACATACACAATAACTATGAAACCAAAAGGCATAGGCTCAACCCTCAAAAACACAAACTTTCTAGAGGCTTCCACACAACACAAAGGTTAAGGTCCTAGGAAACACATAGGGAAGAGTGTCATCACATGACATCAACATGGGTTTCCTTGGTAGTCTGACTCCTCTCCAAACTCTAGATCCTAATGCCCATTTGATACACATGTGGAACCAAACAATCCTTCCATGGAGGCAAGGAAGTTAGATCTACCATATAGGCCTTCCCAATCTCATCTTGAGCCTAAACAAGCACTTCAGGCCATGAGATCTCATCTTCTGTCTATACAAGCACACGAGGAATGATTGGGGCACCAACAATTATCTTATTAATGTGTTTAGCCCAAACTAATTCATTTAATTTAATTTTGTAACTTGATTAAGAAACCCTCAATGATATTCCTTGGCAGCCACTTGAGGGTCGCGACACCCACTTGAGAGCCACTCCCCCTAATATGCTCCTAAAACCTAGGGTACAACAAAAAGATAACAACAATAACATAACATAAATTTTTCACATAATGAATCATCACACCCACATCTCATAATAAAATACCTCATAAATAGAAATAGGACTTCCATAAAAAACCAATCAACAAAGGGATTAAGTCATGAATCAACCACATATACATAGCCACTGATTCATTAACATCAAAGCATGGAATTGGGCCTATAAACACCAATCCAAATCCAAAAATATATAAATGATAGAATGAAACATAATAGAATTATAAATGATTGGTTCCATAACACGATATGAACCATAACATCACTTATGATCCATAAATATTTCCATCAACCAAATGCTCTCAAAGCATCTTCATAAATGCAAAATAAATGGATGAACAAATGCAAATAAAAATAAACCATAAAAAACAATAATTAAGCCTCTATAAATGATCAAAAAAGAGTTACAAACCCAAAAAGAATCCTTTGGACCAACCCAAGCTGACTCAGACCCCCAAAACTGATCCGAAGAGCAAAAATAGCGAATTAGCGCTTTTGCCCCATGAAGTGGAGCATATTTTAAGTATTTTAACACTTTTTCATCATATTATAGATAATTTTAAACATATTTTAGTGCATTTGAAACATATTTTGGTGCATTTGCACACTGTTTTAGCGCATTTGCAATAGAATCGGGACTGCATACTTGGGTTGACTTAGGGCTCAAATCCCAACACCTAGATGATGAAAAATGCAAAAAATAATGAATAACCATTTGAGATGGGTGATATTAATACTCATAAATTCAATTGGATCATACCCAAGGCCAAAAATAAATTCACAAGACATCAAACACCAAAAAAACCCCTTAAAACAGTGAAATGAGAGCACCTAAAATAACCATTCAACAAAATAATAAAGAGAGAACCCATAACTTTTCCAAAATATTTTAAACACTATAAAAACATAAAATAAACATTTATCTTCATTTTATTGAAAAAAGTACACTAAACATGGTAAAAACAAGAGCTCCAACCTAGAAAACATAGAATGGACTATGAAATCAAAGATGCACAACCTCCACATGAACAATGAATCAAAACGAACCAGAAATCCTTCAAAAATGAAATCCCCAAATGAAATGAAAGTCTTAAAAATAAACTTCACAAAACCCCTTTTGCGATCTTCACAAATTCTCCTATCAAATCCTCATCAAAATCACTTCCAAACGCATGCAAATAAAAAAACCCTTCTCCAACTCTAGATTTTCAAAAAAACACTCAGCAAAGAAATCTCTCCCAATTTTCAAAACCACCTTCCATGCCTTCCCAATAACACACTCAACACCCAAAAAATAAAAACCAACACCACTCTCCACAAAAATGACCCCATCCATTGAAAACCAAAACTATACTTTCCTCTCGCACTGAGGACAAAATTAACAACCCCCAATTTGAACAAAAGATTACTCATCAAATAATTTAAAATAACAATTTAAACTCAATTACCAAATAACATCTCCCACAACTAAGTGAATAAATAAATAAATAATAAATCATTCCCACATAATGAAAATGCTAAAATAATACTATCCACAAAATAATATAAATAAGAGGTAATTTAAACAATATAACATGAGACCCATTTAATAGACCCCCACATAATTAATCATTCAAACTTAGGGTTATTTGTTAAAAAATATTATTCACCTCAACCATACAACATCTAACCAACAATAAAATTAAATAAAATACATCATACCTAAAACCATATAAAACTTAACAAGATGACTCTAGCCAAGGACACTGACTAGGGTTAAGATATAGTAGGGCCTTAATGTCACCTCTAATCAACTGCCATTGGGATTAGAGGCACGCTCAAACCTGTGAGACTAGGTGGATTTGATTCATATTACTTGCATCTGCATAACACCAAATGTTTATACACAACATAATATACACAAGCAGGTGAAAGAGAATTGCAACATCACATAGGACACTGACTAGGGTTAAGATATAGTAGGGCCTTAATGTCACCTCTAATCAACTGCCATTGGGATTAGAGGCATGCTCAAACCTGTGAGACTAGGTGGATTTGATTCCTATTACTTGCATCTGCATAACACCAAATGTTTATACACAACATAATATACACAAGCAGGTGAAAGAGAATTGCAACATCACACCCCACTCGAATATGAGTGATGTGACATCATCCCTTTCACATCAATAACATAAATACATCATAGAAAAGATAACATAATAAATAACAACAACATAATCCACATCTAATGTAGACAATAAATTAGGGTTAGCATAAGATAAACCATCATAAGCAATAAGCATGAACATATAAATCATCATAAGAAATAAACATGAACCACATCTCCTAAACAATGAATAATCATGAGGCTAATCATAACCCTAACATCAATAATTAATCTAGAGTATAGAATCAACATCATCATGGTAATCATAATGAATCCACTAATATCAAAGAGAATAACAATCTAAAGAGTCAAACAAGAAGCAAGGAGTATCAGGAACACAAACTATCATGTGTATGAAGTAGGGTACCTATAGCTACAACATAAACACTTAGTAGATCATTACAAGCATGGTTAGAAAATTGAAATCAAACAAAAGATAAACCATGAAAAAGTGACCTATCGCCTCCTAAGAGATGCGAGTATGGATTTTCTCTCAAATTTGGATAAACAGTCCCAGTGACTTGACTACACCTAGACAGAGGATTTAAAATGATATGATATGCAAGCTAGATGAGATTGATTATGCTAGATTGATCCAAGAGTCTAATTAAGCTATGATGATGATGTAATTAAGCTAGAAAAGATACTCATTAAGCTACATGATTCAACAATTATGCTAGAAAATGATCAAATTAAACTACATAATTGCCTATAATATTAATGCTCAAATGGTATGCTAGAATGGATATGCGTATAGTAACAATGCCTAAATTGATATGATATGGGATCCTTTGTGCTCTAAAATGAGGGATATTTATAGGATTTCCAAGGGCAGGGGTAAGTTGGTAGGAATCAATGGTCAAGATTGAGTTTGAAGATATCAAGGGTGAAATTGGAGGAGGTTGGAGAAGAGGTTGGAGGGAGGGACACTTGTCATCTCTGTGGTGACAAGTGTCAAGGAGCCTTTCTCATGAGAGGGAAAGTGTCCAAGGGAGGATACATGTGGCCTAAGTGCCATGTGTCTCAAAGGGAGAATATCCACACCATAGGAGCTTAGGATAAGGAGGTTAGGATGTGCAAGATAGGATATGGTTAGTTAAACCCAAGGTTAGGTGAAATGGGTTAGGTTAGAGGGATGGTTAGGTTAGGTGGTTAGAAGTTAGGAGGCAAGTGGGTAATTTGAATTTAAAAATTCAAATAATAGGAAAAGACAAATTAATTTTCAACAACTCATAAATTGATTTGTTTTAATTAATTAGGAGATTAGAAGAAATGAATTAAATGGGGTGGAGGATTAATTAATTTGGATTAATTAATAAAAGGGGACTATTAAAATGAACCTATTAAATAAACCTTAGATTTATTAATAAGTAGATGAAAGAGATTTAATCAAATTGCTAATGAATTCAATTAGATTAGGAAGGGGGATTAATTAAATAATTACTTATTTAGTTAATTATCTTCAGACTGTTTTTAGGTGTATACATTTTCCCCTCTTTGAAGCGAGGTGTGATGACGTGTTGATTCAAAGAATAATCTCATTTTGATGATGATATTGGTTTGATAGGGTTTCCTAGACATTGATTGATAAATTGCGGTACAATGATGCCCCTCAGGAGATCAATTGAGATAATTGGCCTTTGGAGTGTTTGGAACGATGCAAAATTGATGTCTCGATTAGAATTGATTTGATTTTCGCAACGTTGATTGATGAAAGTGCGAGTTCTTTGATCATGATGGTGTGGTTCGTAATGTGATGATTGATAGAGCTTGATAGAATTTGAAAAGATTGATTAGATTGATAAGACCATGATTTAGTTTGGTTTCAGGAATGACACCTCCTGCATAAGACAAAGATGATCAAAGCGTATGGTTTCAGGAATGATATATCCTATGTAAGGCTTGATTAGAATGTCTGGTTGGAGGAAAGATACATCTTGTATAAGACATGATAGAATAGATCATATGGGATCAATTGATAGAATTGATAAGATTGATTGGATAAAGAACTGACATTTTGTTGATATCAGGTTATAGGAAGATTTAGATATGGTGACATTGGTTCTATTGAGGGGGTAGCATAAAATTTGCCTTGGGTCGACAATATCTAGAGAGAGATGACTCATCATTCTGATTGTGTATATACTTATGATGATACTTTGATGATTCCTGCGATCAATTTGGCCTTAGATAAGATGAGCTTTTGTGATCCCATGCAAGAATGAAATGCAAGCTAAATGCAAATGCAAATGCAAATCTACGATCAGACCAATCACTAGGTTAATGCATTTTGTCATCATTGAGGTTTTTAAAATGTGGGAAGTGAGTGCAAACATCGATGGTATAATTAAACCATGATGACCTGAGCACTACTTTCCTGGATTTTGATATTGCAAGTTAGCACAAGCATCGAGGTATAATTGAACCAAGATGACCTAAGTGTTGCTTGCGTAAAACAAGTAGGATTAACCATTTCTATATGCAAGTCCAAAATGTCTTCTATGATACTCTGATGATCATGTCTTGAGACAACTTTGCACATATTAATGATTAATTTATAGACAACAGACAAGAAAAATATCATGTTCATTCCTTGTTCCTCTAGTTAGAGACATCATTGAGTCACTCATAAATCATGATAGCAAAAATCAAGATAGAAAAGTTGAACCAAAGTGTTAAAAGCATTATCCAAAAGATATCATCCATTGATATAGGTTTGATGTGCTTAGACTGACATGCGATAATTTGATGGTGGAAAATTTGATCTCATGTTCAACGTTAGATGTGTCTCAGTTTTTGCTTGACAAGTGTTGCCTAACTGTTGTTCTACCTATTTGATTAAGCTTGAAATTATTGAAAATTTTGCCCCCAGCTAGGTGCAGGATTTTTCCCCAAGCCTAGAAAAAAAGTCATTATGATATACCCAATGATCCAAACCATGGAGAGAAATCAACTGCGATGTCGACGTATGTACAAAGGCTTATTATGGATATGAATAGAACTGATGGAAAATGAATGCAAGCGGAAGAATGCATGAACTATTAGATGGAAGAGCTAGCTGATAGATAGCGCCTGTTTGCCAGTTTTTTACCATCTGTTTTTATTGCATTTTTTCTCATATTTGATTTTTTTTTGTTTATTTTTCACTGTTTTTGTATTTTTTGATTTTCCACTGTTTTTTTATTTTTCTTCTTTTTCACTATTTTTGGATTTTTCTACTTTTTCACTGTTTTTGGATTTTTTTGCTTTTTTACTATTTTTTGGGTTTTTTTGCTTTTTCATTGTTTTTGGATTTTTTTGCTTCTTCAAACATAAAACTTTTTCAGATGCATGCTATTGATGGGTTCGTCGAGCTGATCCCCATCCTGTGTTGATAGATGATATGCTCCTAACCCAAATACCATTGTGACCACAAATGGACCTAACCATTTTGGTTCAAACTTCCCTTTCTTTTCTCAATCTGACTAGTTTCATGGATTTTACTTTAGTACTAGTTCCTCAACTTGAAAGACTCATGGTTTGACCTTGTGATTATAACTTCGACACATTTTTTTCTGATATACCTTTAAATGATCAAAGGCATTTTGTCTTCGTTCATGGATCAATTCTAACTCTCACAATCTAGATACTCGTTGTTCTTCATCTGGGATAAGGTCTTTTAATGATACTTGTAAAGAAGGTATCTCTACTTCTATTGGCAGTATGTCTTCTGATCCATAGACAAGAGAGAAAGTTGTGGTGCTTGTTGGTGTGTGGATACTAGTACGATAGGCCCATAGAGCAGGGTTCAATTGAATATGCCAATCTCTGCCAAAATCATTTACTATCTTTTTGAGGATTTTCAAAATAGTTTTGTTTGATGCTTTTGCTTGCCCATTCCCTTATGGATAGTAGGGTGTGGAAAATCTGTCTTGGATCTTGAATTTCTCACATAGCTCTTGTACATCCTAATTCTTGAATGGTCACCCATTATCAGTAATAATGGTCATGGGTATTCCATAGCGACAGATGATGTAGTTCAAGATAAATGCAGCAATTTGTTTTCCTGTGATATTGATGAGAGGTACCGCCTCAATCCATTTTGTGAAATATTTTGTAGCTACAAGGATGAATTTGTGACCATTGGATGAAGAAGGATTTATCTTTCCTACTAGATCAAGACCCCATTGGCAAAAAGACCAAGATGTTGCCAAAGCATGAAGTTCTTGTGCTGGTGCATGAATTAAATTTCCATGGATCTAATGTTGCTTGCATGTTTTAGCTATCCGAAAAGAATCTCGTTCCATAGTTGGCCAATAATAGCCCAAGCTTATGAGTTTTTTTGAAAGGGTAAGACCACTTGAATGAGTTCCACAAATGTCATTATGTACTTCATTTAAAGCCTTCTCAGATTCTTCTTACTCAAGACATCTTAAAAGAGTACCGTCCAGATCTCGTTTAAAAAGGGTATCCGTGACAAGAGTATAATGGGAGGATTGGCGAATAAAGTTTCTCTTTTGGTTCTTTGATAAGTTAGGAGGGAGGATATTATTTTTTAGGTATGTGTAAGTTTGGCCAAAGCGGGAGGAATCATGCCCAACAAGGTGATATATAGTTTGAGAATCAGGACAATTATGTGTAGGGTAAAACAACTCTTCCACCAAGAATTAGTAACGCTCTTGATTTTCCTGTGTCTGAAGTAGAGAAGAAAGTGTTGCCATGTCATCTGTTGCTTTGTTGTCATTCCTCTAAATTTTCTAAAAAGTTATTATGATAAAGTATTTCTTGACATCATCAACAATCTTCTTATAAGGCATTAGCTTTTCATCCTTTGTTTGATAATAGTCATTAAATTGATTGATGACAAGCTAAGAGTCTCCAAAGACTTGAAGTTGTGTAATGTTCCATTCTATAGCCATTTTGATACCTATAACCAAAGCTTCATATTTTGTTGTATTGTTGGTGCATGGAAAGCTTAATTTGTATGCTTTTGGAATTTTATGACCTTGTGGTTTGATGAATAGAATGCATGCTCCTGATCCATGTTGTGTTCCATTATTGATGCCTACTCTTGGACTGATATTCAGGTGATGTATTATAAGATATGGATCTAACCCTGGAATTTCTACATATGACTAGCTTTTGATTTGCCTTCTTTTGAAGAGTTCCAAATATTTTTACCTTCCTAGTTCTGATAGAGAAGTTGCTGGATATAGATCAGTTGTGCCAATGGTAACTTCCTCTGTTGGTTCGATGAAAATGGATGACCTTTTTTGATAGTTATCATGTAAACTGTCAAATCTCCCATCTTTTGATGCCTCGAGGAGGTTTTCATTGTTAGATGCGTCCTTTCTTTTTACTTTTTGTGGGTCTAGTATTTCCAATAAATGGTTTTTAGTAGTAGACATGATATTGTTTTCTTTATTTTCACTTTTGCAACTAGGAGATTTCACACCCACTTGACTTGAAGATGCATTAGCAAAATCCCTGGTGGAAGTTGTTGTGGGTTTGATTACATTAAGATATAAAGATATGGCATGGTCATTAGGAAAGGTATCAATGGCAATATGTCTTTCATTTTCCTAGTCCATAGGTTTAGGATGGATTAAGGGTAAAGGATCCTCAAGTTGAATTGTTTCAAAGATATTAGAGGTCATGATAGAGATGTCAGAGCTTTCAATATGTATTTCCATGTCTAGAATGATACTCTCATCAGAATGACCTTGCGCAAGTAGCTCTTGATTGTTCTTGATTAAGTCCAAGTAAATTGAATGTGATTCTAATTCAAGTGGGCTAGTTCCTAACAATGTCCTACATACGTGTGAACTACATCAACTCCTACATCTTCTTCATCCCTTTCAATTTTAAGTTGCTCTTGTTTGTTTTTCCATGATAGCAAATATTCTTCATTCCCTCGATCTCTTAGCAACATTTGTTTTTCCATTCTTGACAAAATTGATGCAAATGATTGTTCCTTGGATTGTGTGCTTGAAGATGTTGTCTCTCTGTTATGTGGAATAATAACCTCTTGACATGGTTTTAGATTACTACAACACTGCAATGGATTTGAGTCTACTGAGATCGTGATTTCCTGCCCATTGTATGGAAATTTCAGGCACTGATGACATGTTGATGGAATAGCCTATATGTCATGTATCCATGGTCTTCCCAAGAGTATGTTGTAAGGTAATTCGAAGTCCAAAACTTGGCATGTTGTGTCTTTCTACAAAGGTCCCACTCTGATTGGTAATATCACAATTCCTTTAGAGGAATGCTCTTCTCCATCATATACTTTGATTGTGATCCTTTTCTGAGGATCAACTACATCTTTTGAATAACCTAGAGCATGGACAAGACTCAATGAGAAAATGTTTAAGCCAGCTCCCCCATCTATTAAGACACGTTTAATGATCGTTCTATGAATGAGGACTTCAATTTGCAAGGAAGTGTTATGGGTATGTTGCAAGGAATCAATGCTTGGATATGAAGGAGATGGGCTTTGACTATGATCCTCTGAAATAGGTTTGATGGAAATTATGGATATCCCTTGGGGAACTTCATCCTTGGGTGTATTTTTTGGTGAGGATACTATATTCTTGTAAGATTTCAAAAGGTGTAGGAATAGATGCCTTTGGAGAGTCAATTTTCTTATGGGAGGGTGAGCCATTGCTAGACATAGGTGCGTGATTTTGATCTTCCTCAGCAAAATCCCTTAGGGATCTCTTTAAGAGTTTCATAAAAGAGCCACCTTTCTTTGGAGATGTATTTGAATCCTTGTGAGGTTTTGACATAGTTGGATTTTGATTTTAGACTTGTTTGATTTCTCTGATATGTTGACATGTTATGTCTTCTTCTTGTATTTTGCTTTGGTATGCCATGTTCCTATGACCTTTAGCTATTTCAAATGTTTCAATTTCTGTTTCAGCGATCTTATGTCTCTGTGCTCTAGTTTAAAAAAACATATACGTGTGTTGAGTATAGTGCAAGTATTCGATTGTCTAAGAGGTGTTTTGATAAATGACCAACTGTCAATGTAGATATGATAGAGTGATATGACATGAAAAGATAATGCAAGTATTTAAAAGCTTGCAAGTTTTTCGATCTTCGGTTTTGGAGTGCAATGATGATGATTTTGATAAAACCAAGTCCAATAGGAATGATATATCCTACGATGTGGGTCAAGGTTATCCTGACCAAACGTTGTAGTTTCATGATAGAGGATGATAGATCATGATGAGAAACTATGTTTTGTGTGATCAATTTATCAAAGATGGTGATAATGCACTTTGAGATGTTTAGATCTTGAACTTGTTGAAGGTGAATACTTGAAAATCTTGAGGTGTCTATTTCTAGAATCCAATTCGACAAAAGATAACTTGACCAAGCGAACCAAGAAGACAATCTAAGCACAAAATGACAGATATCAGGTGTTTATGCTCACTATAAATTGACCAAGCAAACATGACAGGTCTAAAAAAGACATGCATGAAGACATCTCTGCACTGACAGAGACAAAAATCCATACGATAGTTTAGACAGTCCCAGATGACAATTTAGATAGACCCATACGATAAACTCGTACGACACTTACCACATAACTAGATGACAATAGATAACAAAAAAAAGCCTCTACAAAAATGACTCGTACATCAATTCTCACTGAACCAGACGATAAAATAGATTTCCCGTACGACAAACTAGAAAGCTCATATGACTGAGGACAGAACAGAGACAAAAATTTAATTTGGATAGATTTTTGATCAACAAAGTTTGATGTTTTGATTCTGTTTTCCAGTTTTTAGATGTCTGATTTTCTGTTTCATGGATGAAGACATAGCAAACACATGATATGATAAATGACCTCAAGCACAACATGCTAAATCCTAAGGAAGTTGGCTGAGAGAGAAAACCTTTGCTTGTAAACTTAGGTACACACCTGATAGATAATCAGAATACGACCGTTGGGTCTCACGCAATGGATTCTCAACGTCGTATTATCCGACTCCGAACGCTAATGGGGGCACGATATGGTAAGTGTCTTGGGAGAGTTACTATCTCTCTTACACAAAGATTATCCCCCTTTGGGAGGTGAATCAGGTAGCTTCTATCTTAGGGTTCATAGTAAGTGTTTTCGTTTGAAATTACCCCTTGCAGTCGTACAAGCGCGAGAGGCCTATAGCCCAACAAGGTACCGAACAAGAAGTAGTCATGCAAGCATGATTTAGATTGCGAGGCCCTACTAAATGTATGATATGAGAGATCTCAAAAGAGAAAACTCAAATAATCCCATCCTCTGAGACTTTAATCCCGAGAGGCCTATTTTTAGAGTGAGTCAGAAAGATTAGGTCTAGCTGTACTCACTTGGGTCCTTCTCACAGGGTGATTACTTTTTCCCATTGTGATAGGCCCACTAAAGTCAATCAAATATCAAGCATAGAAGCACTTCAAGGATCAAGATTTTTGATTGTCCAAATGGACAAGATCATACTCTCCTACCTTTTAGACAACTTCTTAGATAGAAAATAAGATGTTCATTTACCATTAGCAAAATAAGTGTGCCTAGAAAACTTAAAAAAGACAAAAAGTTTGTTTGAGTTCTCTTAGGCAACCTGCAAAACAAATATGCTAGTAGTCATATTGTTTTGATGAAATGAAGCTTTGACAAGCATAATCTTCGACAATCATCATGCAAAAACCAATTAGGCTGCTAGAAAAATCACAAACCAACTAGGGTTAGCATTAGTAATAGCCAAATTGAAGCATAAAAACTCTAAAATACAATCTGTTTTGAAAACACAGAAGCAGAAATTCGTACGAGTATTCTCACATACCTGTACGAGTGCACAAAGAAACTCGTACGGTACTGTAAAGGAACTCGTACGAGATTCTGAAATAGACCTGGCCAGAAACCTGTGAGATTGAAGATTTGATGAAGAGAGAGGCCAAGAAATTAGATTTCCAGCCCCACGATGGGCGCCAAAATGTTGTGTGTATGAAGTAGGGTACCTGCAGTTGTAACACAAATACTCAATAGATCATTACAAGCATGGTTAGAAAATTGAAATCAAATGAAAGATAAACCATGACAAAGCGACCTATCACCTCCTAAGAGATGTGAGTATGGATTTTCTCTCAGGTCTGGATAAGCAATCCCAGTGACTTGACTACACCTAGACGGAGGATTTAAAATGATATGATATGCAAGCTAGATGAGATTGATTATGCTAGATTTCTCCAAGAGTCTAATTAAGCTAATGATATACATGATTAAGCTATGATGATGTAATTAAGATAGAAAAGAAACTGATTAAGCTACACGATTCAATAATTATGCTAGAAAATGATCAAATTAAACTAGATAATTGTCTATAATAACAATTCTCAAATGATATGCTAGAATGGATATGCCTATAGTAACAATACCTAATTTGATATGAGATGGGATCCTTTGTGCTCCAAAATGGGGGATATTTATAGGATTTCCAAGGCCAGGGGTGAGGTGGCAGGAATCAACGGTCAAGATTTAGTTTGAAGATATCAAGGGTGAAATTGGAGGAGGTTGGAGAAGAGGTTGGAGGGAGGGACACTTGTCATCAATGTGGTGACAAGTGTCAAGGAGCCTTGCTCATGAGAGGGAAAGTGTCCAAAGGAGGAGACATGTGGCCTAAGTGCCATGTGTCTCAAAGGGAGAATATCCACACCATAGGAGGTTAGGATAAGGAGGTTAGGATGTGCAAGATAGGATAGGGTTAGTTAAACCCAGGGTTAGGTGAAATGGGTTAGGTTAGAGGGATGGTTAGGTTAGGTGGTTAGAAGTTAGGATGCATGTGGGTAATTTGAATTTAAAAATTCAAATAATAAGAAAAGACTAATTAATTTTCAACAACTCATAAATCGATTTGTTTTAATCATCAGGAGATTAGAAGAAATATATTAAATGGGGGGATGATTAACTAATTTGTATGAATTAATCAAATGGGACTATTGAAATGAACCTATTAAATAAGTCCTTAGATTTATTAATAAGTAGATGAAAGGGATTTAATCAAATTGCTAATGAATTCAATTAAATTAGGAAGGGGGATTATTTAAATAATTGCTTATTTAATTAATTATCTTCAAACCATTTTTAAGTGTATACACAAACATGTCCTAAAGTATTTAACATAACCTATCATAAAGATGAATTAGGGAAGGACACAACAAGGTCTCCTACATCAGCTATTGATGATAAAACACCTATGGAGGGAAAATAATTTTTGGTTATAAGGCATATACACATGTCAAAGGAGATTCGAACAAAGTTGGAGAATAAGGATTTGAAATGTATCTTCATCAAGTATAATTATTTTGTGAAAGGATACAAGATTTGAGATTTTATTGACATAAGGTAAATTATAGAAGTATTATTTTTAGAGAAACTAACCCCCATTTTGTTACATTGCAGCCATAAAAAACTAGATAGGAGGATGTGATTCAAATTCCTTCTACGCGTAAGAAATTTTTTCATTGAGACCCCTAGATTGACAATAAGTTGAGGAGAGCTCATCTAGATCCAAATCTTTAGGAGAGGAGGAAGTGCATCCAACTCAACTTGTTTGAAGGTCTACAAGGCATATACAACCACCTGAAAGATATTCACCTTCTAATCAAAGATGTAATTTTTCTTTGATTACTAACATAGATGAACCTAGAACTATAAAAGAGGCATGGGTATGAATAATGTAGTTCTATCCTAGAAAATTACAATGGATGAAGAAATGACAGCTTTGAAAAAGAATGATACGTGATATGTTTGTACCATTTCCTAAAGGACAAAAACTTGTTGGTTCAAATGTGTATTTAAGAAAAAGATTGGTTTAGATGGAGGTATTGAGAAGTATCAAGAAAGGCTGGTTGTGAAAGGCTACCATCAAGTTGAGGGTATTGATTATGGTGATATATTTTCTCTTGTTGCAAAAATGACATCCATTATATTTTTTCTTTATGTTTTTGTTGCTTATGATTCAAAGGTTGATAAAATGGATGTGAAAACTAATTTCCTTTAGGATGATTTGAAAGAGGATATTTATATGACACAACTAGAGTACTACATGTTAAAACATAAAAGTAATTTAGATTGTAAATTGAAGAAATCTTTGTATGGCCTTAAATAGAGTCCTAAGATGCGGTACCATAAATTTGATCTATATGTGTTGAGTTTGGGATTTGAGCATTTTGAGTTAGATCATTGTGTTTATTATAAATATAATGGAAATAATTTCTTATATATTGCATTATATGTTGATGATATGTTATTCATTGGTAAAGGGAAATATATTATTTTAAAACTAAAGTTGCAACTTGTTGCTAAATTCGGAAGGAAATATCTTGGTGTAGATAAAAACACATTCATATGGAAATTAGAAGAGATAGAGTGAAAAAATAGTAATCACTAGACCAAAGCAAGTATTTAAATTCAATTTTGCAGAGGTTTAACATGCATAATTATAGACCATCATGTGTTCCCTTTACAATTGAAACAAAGTTGTCTACTTCAGATTGTCCTACATCCCCATTAGAGATGAAAGAAATGAGAAAAGTACATTACTAGAGTGTAGTTGGAAGTTAATGTATAATATGGTCTACACTACACCAAACATTTCCCAAGTAATGGGAGTTCTTTCCAGACATATATATGTAATCCTAGTAGAGTTCATTAAAATGCAGTTAAGAGAATATTTAGATATTTGAAGGGTACCTAAGAGTATATTTTTTTTCATGGTAATTTGATAGGAGATGATATTTCCCCTGATATTCATGGTTATGTGGATTCAGATTAGGCATTTGATATTGATAGCAAAAGAACCACCAATACTTATGTATTTAATTTATTTGGTGGTACAATCAGTTGGATGAGTAAACAACAAATTGTGGTTTCTTTGTCTGTTATTGAAGCTAAGTACATGGTATATACTCATGATTGTAAAGAAGTCATTTTACTTAAGATATTGGAATAAAATAAGGTATGGTGAGGGTTTATTGTGACAGTTAGTGTGCGACCTACCTAGCTAAGATCTCAACTTTTCATGCCAAGACCAAGCACATTGATGTTCAATATCACTTCGTCATAGATATGGTTCAAGATGGCAAGGTGAAGTTGGTTATAGTAGTGACTTTGATGAATGTTGTAGCTTCCACTAAGGCTATTAGCATAAAGAAGTTTAGATGGTGTTTAGAGTCTATGGGAATCATGGATCCTAGCAATTAAATTATGGTGTAAATAATCCCCTTTCTCTTGCAAGGGTTTCAACAAGTGGTAGATGTTGGCAACAACATGTTAGAGTTATCTTGTATAAGCTAATAATTATTTATTTTATTATTAGTCTATTAAACTCTACGCTTAAGCTAAACTTAGGCATTTAATAAATATTATAGGTATTTAATAATTATTCTAATTATTAAATACACATTATCCCTTTAGGGTTTCTTTAGGGTTGCATATCTTTAGGGTTTCTATTATCCTTTTATAAGGGTTGTATTGTACTTGTTCATCAAATTGATTCTCTTTCTCAATGATAATCTTCTTCTTCAGAGCATTTATGCTTTTTTGCTTTCTTCTCTTGTGATAGGTATTTGCATGTAGGTGTTCTTGGGATCTCTGAAGTTGTATTTCCTCAACTTCTTCATGGTAGTAGAGCCTACATCTGTTGCTACTTGTTCCTGATTTTTTAGAAGATTTTTTGGAGGAGGGTTTCAAGTTTTTTCAGAGTTTTTTATTGGATCTAGGGTAGTTGTTTTGTTTCTGATCATTTTGGGTTCAAACAGACCTCACCGTTGAGTTCAGAATGCCCCAAAATCCCCATTTCCATATAAAATTTGTCAAATTTTGACAAATTTGGGTTCTAAAATTTTTTCTTTGGTTTTGCCTTTTTTTTTGCACCAATTTCAAGAAATTTGTCAAAAAAATCATTAAAAAAACAAAATTAGAGCAGTTTGGACAAAAAGGACCTCACCATTGGCTTTCGAAGGGCATTTCCAGTCATTTTGATATATAATTCGACCTATTTCGGTGACAAGTGCATCTGGGCCATGATTTTTTCATTGGCACGCTTTACGAGGCACACAAATCCATACGACTGTCCTTGCAAATGCATCAGAAAATTTTTGTCAAATTTTTATTTTTTTTAACCCTTTTTATGCCCTAAAAGAGGGGTTTTTTATTTTGGCCGTAACTTGGTCATACGAAGGCGTTGTTTTGATAAATATTATATCGTCGGAAAGCTCTTTCCAAGCTCTATCTAGATCTGGAGGTTTAAACTTTTGATTTTTCTTTTTTGATAGTGTGTTTTTCTGTCAAAGACAGAGGTTCATTTTTGCACTCTGGGAGACATCACTTGAGCATCCATCCAAACTCCGTTTTTCGAAAACTTTATATCAATCGAAAGCTTGTCCTGTGTACTTTCTAGCCATATGAGTTTTCTTTCCAGATTCTGCTCCAGGAATATTTTATTCAGATTTTTGCTTTTCAACACTCTGGTGGATATCTTGGTTGTTTCAGGTCCTGGGATTTCTTCTTTGAGTAGGATGTCTCGGTTTTGGCTCTTCTTTCTATTTCCAGTCTTCTTATCATTGTAGCTTCATTTATGCAAACACATTGGGATAAAGTGCCATCATGCATTGTTTACTAGGGATCTTGCACATCTTGTGCCTTATTGTACATGCACTACTTATAAAGTGCCATGAGGGGGTTGATTTTTGCCTTTTGTTTGCCATCTACCTTTGTCCAGTGAGTGTTCCTTTCATGACATTCGCCTCATGATGTCTGTCAAGTGAGTGTTCCTTCCACAATACTATGTACTTTCTCTGCACCTTCGATGTTCCTGGTTCTTTGTCATACAGTTCTTGTTGGCCATTCTTTTCAGTGTACCTATCCCTCTCCCTCTTCAGCGTTATGGGGAGGTTTGTCCTATTGGTTCTAATGCTTCCATGGTTCGATTGATCAACTCTTTAGGCTTTGGTGTCTCATGCCATCTTTATCTTCGAGTTCAGTTGTTTGCCTTTGTTTGCCATCTGATTCGAGTAGTGTCATTTGAGGGCACTCATGCAGATTATAGTCTTCTCTACCTGGTCATGTTCTATTTTAGTGGAGGTTCTTCAGATCATCAGTTACTCTTCGACAATGTTTGCAGCTATTTCCTACTTCAGTGGCGTTCTTCTTGTTTTTCCATCTCTTTTTGGAGTAGAGTTTTTTCCCACGTGGTTTTCTCTATTTCTTTGGTTCATAGAGATTCGGTTGTGATTGGGTACCTCATCAGGCCTTGTTGCCGGGACCCAAATTTGCCTTCATCATGTAGTTGCATTTTTTCCTTCATGAATTTAGTTTTTTAGCTACTCCTTAAGTTCATCTTAAGAGGGGGTGTTAGAGTTATCTTGTATTAGCTAATAATTATTTATTTAATTATTAGTCTATTAAACTCTATGCTTAAGCTAAACTTAGGCATTTAATAAAGATTGTAGGTATTTAATAATTATTCTAATTATTAAATACCTTTAGGGTTTCTTTAAGGTTGCATATCTTTAGGGTTTCTATTATCCTTTTATAAGGATTGTATTGTACTTGTTCATTAAATTGATTCTCTTTCTGAATGATAATCTTCTTCTTCAGAGCATTTATGATTTTTTTCTTTATGTACCTCCATTCTTCTCTTGTGATAGGTATTTGTATGTAGATGTTCTTGGGATCTCTGAAGTTGTATTTCCTCAACTTCTTCACAAGGAAGGAAAATTGAGAGGAGGGGGTGAATCGGTTTTCACTAGATCAAACCAATTAAGAACAATCTCAAACCTGATCAACTGCAGCAAGAAAAAGATAAAAAACAATAACAACCACACACATAACACAAATATTTATGATGTGGAAAACCCGGTTAAGGGAAAAACCATGGTAGGAACCTTCCCATAATGATATGATAATCTGCAATAGTATGTGTAAATATTACAATGGGGAATGCACATGTATTCAGGCATACTTCCTAGAGCTCACTGCTCAAATTACAATGACCTAGAAGGCTCCAACCCTCAGGGAAGGTTCACTACCTTACAAAAAGATTCAGACTACAATTCGGAAAGAATGAACTACAAAAATAACATTTGCTAATGCCTGATGACAGTTCCGGTTAATGTCTACCTTTCACTAGTCTCTGCTCAAAACACCACACCAAAACATGAATTCACTTGATTGAGCATACACCACTCTTTGATAATGCAGACTCAACAACAAACACTAAATTACATGAATATTACACCCATTTATACAAATCATCAACCTTGACTACAAGGTCAGTCTAACTCTTAACACTCAATTACAAAATTACATCACATGATACATAAATCAACCACCAGACTAATATAATGTCATAGACGTCATAATATGGACCTAAATCAATTCCTCAAACATGCACCACCACTGGAAATCTTGCCAAGATCAACCGCAACATGTTACACCACCAAAATACTGCATAACATGAAGAATATCACCGGACCAAGAAGATCATCAAGAATTCATACAATAATCAATGCAGACCATCAAAACAAATAGGAAATGATTAGGAACACCAACAAGCATGTTACAACCATCTGCAATAGCTGTACCAACACCACTTATTCAAATCTTCATCGATCAACATGTTAACACTCAAGAACGCTTAATAACAACAACTCGGATAAGAAAGATAGCTTCCAGAGCACCAAATCATGAACCATTTGAAATGAAGATACACACGAGCATCCCAAACGCTCTCCCAAATCTGCAACACAAGATATGATCATACCAAAGCACAATGGATCAAACACAAGAACACTAAAAACCAGTCTCCATATCGAAATCCACAATTCGACCAAATCATCACATAGCATCATGGAATCAATAAAGAATGAGGTATCTATGGTTTATTTAGCATAATAAATAGATAAACCAATTAGATCAATTCACTGCATCACCAGATCACTAAAATATTTCTCCGCAACACCAAAACACAGGAATATGTTGACATCAATGACAACAAGAACATATCCTAGCAACAACAATAGCCAACAATCTCCCCCTTTGGCATTGATAGCAACATATGAATGTGAAAAATAATAAATGCAAAGGAATAAATTAGCACCAAGAAACTCCAATAGACTCCCCCTTAAGATCATGCACACAAAGCTTGTTAGACACAATGCACCATTGAGAGGAGGGGGGGGGAATTAGTGGTTCTCAAACTTTTCCCTTTAACTATCCTTATGTAAGTATACCGATTGACAGATCTAGCTGGATGCAAACTTACTAGTTAGTGAGAAGAATAAACACAAATGTATTCACACAAAGGGACATCACATAGCACCAGTATGTACGAGGAAAACCCAAGATGGGAAAAACCTCAATGAGAAATGGTGCTGGAGGCTGCTTCTCCAATCCAACCTCACAATGAATCTTTGTTACAATGTTTAGGGCACCAACCCAAGGAGCACCAACCCCTAATTTAGGGAACCAACCCAATTAGCACCAGCCCCTAACTGATTTATAGGCTACAACCCAAAGGAGCTACAACCCCTGCTAGTTTATGGGCACCAACTCAAAGAAACTACAACCCCTGCACCAAGCTACAATTCAGTGATCACAATGATAGCTTTAAATACAAAATTAGTCATACTGTTACAAGTGAATCTTGTAACCATTTCATATAGCTCACTCTGCCGATGAGACACCTTCTCTGCTACACCGGTTCACTCTTTTGTTGCTCTCATATGTTGTTGCATTGTTGGTAAACTCTATCAGTTCACCTCTACCCTTCTTCTTACTCTACTGGATCTCCTCCTCACTACTCTGCACTTTAGTATACTCTGTTGTCTTCTTGTCGGAATAAGAACCTACCGGTTAAATCCTCTGATGTAATCTAGCTTCTTTACCAGTTGCTCAAACCATACTAGTTAATCCTCTGTTAAACACTATCACCAGTTTAACCTTCACTCTCTCAATCAGTGTCTCTTCTGCTATTTTTCACTTAGACTGATCTACAACACTTCAATCACTTTGAAACAACTCTATCCTCTTCCAATCAATAACAACCTTCAATGATTTTGGCTTCCTTATTTATAACCTGGTTTTCCTGCCAAAATCCAATTCAAAACACAAGCGGTTAGGGTTTCCTCATCAACCTTGAGGAAAACCAAATCAAATTAGATCTTAATTCGATCTAATCGCCCAGAAAGTTGTTTGCACATCACTATCATTGTCGTGCCTTCTTGATCACGCCTTCTATCTTTTGCGATCTGCATTTTACTCTGTTAGTTGATTTCCTGGTCAATCACCAAGATTGGTCTTACGGTTTCCTTCATCTACCTTGATCTCCTCAATCACTCTAAGCTGGCTCTTTGTTATCCTCCAGACCTCGAGCCACAAACCTCTGTAACGGCTCTGTAACACATCCCATTATTTATGGGATCTGCCATTAGTATCGACCAACTCTTCAACAACCTCATCAGTACACATTCCATCTACCGTTGCATGCAAGTCTGCCTCCTTGAATCCACATGCCATCCAAGTCAACTAACTACCAGCTTGGATTAGTGTGTTAGTTCAGATAGAATCACCGACCAAACACTCAACCGATTCTTCTTTTTCTTTGGCTCACTAATCTTGTCGGTATCTCACACTTTAACGGTTAACCTTCATGTCTGCACTTTGCTAAACTGCTAGAGGTACACCTTAACCGATCACCAGACAGGTCTATCCATAGCATGCTCATTCTTATCAGGTGGGAAGACTTCTGCATCTACACCTTGTCCATAGTACTGGTGGACTTACATACAAGTACACACTCTTGATGACACCATGTCATCCACCTTCAATTGTTTTCATCATCTGTAGATCGGTTGCACTCTCTATCTTCAGATGCTCCACTTTGCCTTTTTCATCATCAGACTGAATATCATCTCAGTCGGTTTGTCAAGTTGACAAACCCATCATTCTTCATTTGCGCCGGCATCCCAACATGCCTTCTCTATCAGTTCAGTGCATAACCCTGATTTCATGCACTTGAGGCATTCCTAAGATTCATCAGTAGATCCGGTGTGTGCCTTCAAACACCTTCCTTTACCTCTTCTTCCTTATTTCACAAAACTATAATGCACATTATGCATAATAGGAGATAAGCTCCACTTACCGGTGGAGTGACACCTTTTCATCTACATCTTGCAATGCACTCATGTGACTTCTCTATTTGTGCAACACATCTTCAAATAGGCACATGTGATCCGGTGTGGGCACATTCATTGTTAGTTAGTTGTACACATGGTGACTACATCTCTATCTGGTGGAAGTCCTGCTGTTCTGTAGCCACATAGCATACTAATGACTAGTTCATCCTTCTCCTCTAGTGTTGATGTGATTTAGGTAACATTATGCCTCTTCATCACAAACAACATCCAAGCATCCTGCTCATTGTCAACACCTCACTTATTAGTTGACATACTCTCCTTAGTGGTGATACACTATACCAGTACTGGTAACCTTACCATTTCATCCACACAAGTCAGGCACTAACTCATGTACTAGTGACACCAGTGGTTGTTACTCTAAATGACATTCTCTTCTTTCCCTTACCGGTGTTCTGCAACACAAGGTGATATCAAGGATGTCCCATCTTATACTCCTACATGACAATGTTGCACAAACATCTCTTCTATTGGTAGTCATCTCATACCGATTGACATCAATGATAGCAGTACCAACAATCTATCATTCCGGTTGCATTCTTCTATACCGGTTGATATCAATGACAACACAATGCCAATAATCTCCCCCTTTGGCATTGATGTCAACTCATGTAGTATTAGACATACTACATAATCTCTCTCCCCCTTTTGTATGATTCAACAGATTCTCACACATGTAGTATGCAGAATACTACAAAATCTTTCTCCCCCTTTGACAACAATGGCAAAGGACACTGTCAGGATATCATTCCTCCTTGTATATACTGGTCATTGACATAATTCTTTCTCCCCCTTTATCTTCGTTATATGCATCTCCTTCTTTGATACCACTTGTTACATTTTCTCAAGTCACAACACTTGAGATGGAGGACTCAACCATCAACTGACACCAATTGAGTATGCAAATTTGATACCATTTGTTAAAGAACTCAATTGCAGAAGGATGTGTTAGTGAATAATACTCACCTGTCAGTCAAACTGCATCACCTCCCATTTGATCCCAAATTTCTTTAGAATAAAAAATGATTGTACTTATGAATATAACCAACCAAATGACAAGTAGATACCCATAACCATGAAATTATCCTGGGTAGTCCTACTGCAATTTCCATCATCTGCAGTTTGGGTAGTCAGTACACTTACACGTTCAAGCATGTCGACTCAGCATCATAAGAACTTTAACTCCCCCTGAATCATACATCTCAGGTCCTCATCTTTGGTCAGGTCCAATACCAGGACTCCAATCTTCACCATGTATTGGTTGAGCTGTGCAATTGTGATCATCTGATAATCTTTCAGCTCCATCATTTCAACACAGCCTATGACATGATCCTGGATGTACACAATGCCATACAATATCATCATCAAGTCATAGATCAATCCAGTCATCCCAAAAACATGCGATCATGCATGATCAACCATCGAGCCAACATATATCATTCAGGTAATTTCCAATACCACCTAAGACATAAACTCCACATTCCATGCTATCAACACTATTTCAATGATCTCCAACCACATTGTCTTACATAACCTATTAGCATTCATGTCGATAACATCTTGAACATACTGGTTTCTTGTACCAGTCCATCATTACTACCAGAGCACCTTCCTGTGACTCCTGACATTTTGTGTCACCTTCTATCTGATTCCAATTGTTGATCTCCATCCATTGACACATGTAGTAGTGATCCAACTTTCATCTGTAGGTGTGTAGTCAATGCAACCTCTACACACACTTATCATCTCATATTCATCCATCATACCGACAACAACCTGTTCTTCCATGTGTCCTCTTCCACTGAGGGGGTGAATGATAAGTTTAGTGTATTACCCCCCCTAAGATCCCATATCTCCTTTAGGACTTAGGAGATATCACATGTGCATTGAATGCACACTGCTGGTCCATGGTCTTCTTCCTCCACACCTGCTTGGTCTCATTCTTCTTCCCATTTTCAGTCTTGGGAGCAGGTCTTACCATCTTCTATTGATGGGTCTTTTCTTTTTCAGACACTGCATCACAACTAGAAATAGTGTTATAGTAGCACACAACATCCATCCCAACTTCATGATTAGGGAATCTCTTGACATACCGGTTTGACCATTTTCTTCTGGTCATGTTACTATGACTATCAACCGAAACTGGTGGACCTCTTGCTCCTGCAGGGACATTTCTCCTTTGGTTCCAAGTGGGCTTTTGACTTCCATATCCTCTAGATCCATTTTTCTGCAGAGCATAGTTGCTATACTTGCCTTCATATGACTGCAAGTTCCTCTTCTTGCATTCAAACTCTTTGTGGCCAAATCCATTGTAGCTATATCATACAACATTTACATTATAAATAATGGCAAATGGACTCTTTCTAGCTTAACCAGGAGAGGGGATATGCATGTATCTACTCCTTGATACATATTGCTATGCATGATATCTATGAGATCCTAGATTATTTCTTCTAGATCTCTTTCTACAGTATTCTGCCTTATGGCCATAGCTATTACATGCAAAGCAATAACCAATAAAGGATGGCATATGACTTACAATTTTTTTCTTCCATGCATGGGGAGATCTTACCAGTCTAACATCTCCATTTCTCCTTCTTTAAGGATGGATCCTTGGTTGTCCATTTTGTGTATCCCTTCCTTCTGGTCTTTTCTTCTCCCACACTTGCTTTGTGTTGTGGGTGGTAGCATTCCTTTGTCTTCTATCGGTAGGAGGTCTTCTTTGTTGTCTTCTCATGTTCTCGCTTCCTATGAATCTGTCTTCTCTCATCTTCCCTTTACCTTTGGTATCTGCATGATTTCTTCTTCTTGCAACAACGGTCTTTATTCTTATCTGCAAGTCTTCACCTGTTGTAGTTAGATCAACCTTCTTCCGGGGAGAATCTCTAACAATGAAGGTTTGTCCCTTGTTTTCTCCATTTGAGGAGACAAACAGAATGTCATTGTGGGGGACATTCTTGGTGGTGGAGCATTCACCAGCACCACTTCCTAAACCTTCAGTGTCCTTGGCATGCTTTTTATTTTTCAACATTTTGTCCAAGGCATCACTGCTGCTGTCAAACCAGATTCTTACCTTGAGCTCATCCTGACACTTCTCAAGGTCATTTCAAAGAATCTCCATTTCTCCAAGAAGTTGTTGATATTCTTCATCTTTTACTTCTTTCCTAGATGCTAGACCTTTACACCGACACTTCTTGGTGTCTTCTTCTTGAGTCTTCAACTCTGAGGTACATTTCTCAAATTCTTCAAGGAATTTTACCAATTGGTTCTGCTCTACAATGGCAACATTCTTGAATAGCTTGTACTCATTCTTTATTCATCTGAGTTCTTCTAGTGCATTTACAAGCTCTCCTTCAAGATCAATTTCTGCTTCATCTTCAACATCACTCCCAAACACATCTTGCTGGTGGATTTTGTCTACCTTGGGTTAGTGCAGGATCAAGGGGGGCCAAAAAGTGGCAATGTGAAAAAAATAGCCTTCTTCACTCGCCTAAAAACGCGAAAATCCATGTTGACTTTTTGCTTGGCCTGGGTGTCAGTACACCTTGGCCTGGTAATTACCTATGCAAATCGGATATCGGTTTTATCGGCTATCCGATTTTTATTTGTAATTTTAATTTAAAATATATATTATATGTTACGTATTATATAATACGTATTATATTATATATAATATTATATTCTATTATATTATATATTATATAATATTGTATTATATTATATATTATAATATAATATAATATAATATTATACTATATTATAATATAATATAATATAATATTATATTATAATATAACATAATATTATAATATAATATAATATAATATTATATATTATATAATATTGTATTATATATTATATAATATTGTATTATATTATATATAATATAATATTATATTATGTTATATATAATATAATATTATATATTATATAATATTGTATTATATTATATATACTATAATATTATATTATCTTATATATAATATAATATAATATAATATAATATTATATTATATTATAATATATATAATATAATACAATACGTATTATATAATATATTATTATATTATATATGTTATTTAAAAATAATTTAAGTGTTGAAATCGGATATCCGATAAAATTGGATATCCAATTTTCTGAGACTTTTATATTTAGACAGCGACAGTCCTGTGAGTCATGTTTAACTCACGGGTTGCGCGAATTTGTCAAAATCCGATATTCGCTCCATCCGATATCCGGTTTTTTGACAAAAAATTCCTAAAAAATTGATTTAGAGGTAAGAATTTTGTCGTTTTGAATCATTTTCATTCATTTTTTGTATTTTTTGTGAATGTTTATTTGATTTTTCATTGAAAATATGGTTTTTTTTCATGAAAACTAGGTTTTTTTAAAATCAAATACCTAATTGTTTAAATTTGTTAACTAAATTTAATTGTTTACATTCAATTAGGTTAAAAATGGGAGATAACAATGAAAACACTGACCAACCACAACTGCAACAACCAAACCCTCATTTGCCAAACCCCCCCTCAATTCAAGATTTGATTGCACAAAATTTGAATGAATTGAGGGGGATTGCAGAAGTATATCGTAGGATCCCTCGTCTAAACCCATTGTTTGATCCTCTCACATCAATCATAAAAAGTATGGAAACCCTGACTGAGGAGCATGATGCCACCCTTTTGTGGCGAGATTCTATGAAGGAAAAATATGTAGATGGCTTGTCGTATAAGGATATCAAGGATCTTGAGATATCCAAAGCTAAAATCGCCTCATTGTTTGTCAATCCCCGTACTGGTTAGCCTGTAGATCCCCAAAAAAAAAAACTTTCTATCAAATGGTGCACAAATGATGGGATTGTGAAAATTTTTTGGGATCATTGGTGGATGGTTTTCGACAAACCACCCAACAACAATCTTGATATCCCCTTCTATTTCATAAAAAAATTGTATGCTGAGTTTGTTTTATAGAAACATGTGAACTACTTTGACATCCAACCTTTCCAGGGTGTAGGTTTAGGTATGCCCCAAAATAGACCTGGGGTAGTCAGAGTAGTCCAGGGTCCATATGTCCCCCCTCCTCCTGTTGATCCCCCACCTACAGTTCAACATCTTGATATCATTTGTGAGGCGGCTTCACGAACCATATCGGCTATTCACTCTTTGAGTAGCCTTTTGGTTTCTCAAGCCGCGTCAGTAGCTTAGCCTACTTTTGATGGTAGCGATGCATCGGGTGGTGCTGACACGTCATCCTCGGCTCCACACATATGCGTGCCACATAGTTGTGTCATGTGTGGGCACGTATGCTTGGGTCCAGTTGGATAGCCCGTTGATCCTGTTGTGGATAGTGTAGATTACAAGGTGCATGAGATGCATGATGCACCAGAGGTTATTACATAGACTCGAGGATACCCTGGGGAGTCCTCACATGCTAGAGGCGAGGAGGCACCGTCATCATACATTGATGATGTGTTGGTAAGATTTGTGTTTTCACAGTTCAACTTATATTTTAATTAAATATTTATAAATTAGATAATATTAAGTACTAATTTTTATTTACATGGTCTATTTAACAGTTGATGATTGAGGATGAGTTGAGACAGATTCAGGAGGGCATGTTGTCGGCCATTTCATTTGGCCTCGATAGCTTGACGGTACATATATTATCGCACCTAGTCATTTGTATTTTATTGTACATACATGCTCATCATTTATATTTGTATTAATTAGATTATGTAGTAACTTGCATGTATATCTTATTTTGCTCTTGTAGGGCACAAGCAGCACGAGTGTGGTGCAGTGTGATCTAGGATCTGGTAGTGCAATTAGAGACAAGGGAAAGGTAATTGAATGCAAATATGATTGAATGAATAGTTTAAATAACTTATAGTGATAATACATGTCTAGACATAGATTGATAGTTTCATATACTTGTTGTGTATATATACAGAGAATCCTTGGCTTCACATCCTTGATGACTACACCCAGTATACCTGAAGAAGAAGAAGAGATGCCTCGAGTAGATGTGTGTTTATTTTATTTTTTGATTAGTAGATATAATTTGTTATTATCAGTGACAATTATATGCTAACTTGTATCAATGTCATGTTTCTAAACATATGTAGGTTGTTTATGAAAATATTCAAAACATACCTCCTCTACCGAAGACATACATCAAGAGTCCTGCAAAGCTGAAGAGAAAACATGGAGATGAGGTAAACATGAATAGTTCAATTAAATAGTTCATTTTTATGTTAACTTTTTGAATGTGAATTATATAATATAACTAATATTAATTGTGGTTTGTTTTTCTTGTGCAGGATCCTTCAGAGCCGAGCAGTGCGGCGAAGAGGATCGATTTTGATGATCCATCAGCAGCTTAGGATGTTATAGATAGTTTTGGGATGCTTACATGTCTAGTTGGCATGTATATTTTGTATATGGACATACATTCACGTATTTAGACATACATTTTGTTTCAGTTGGTGTTTATGCCATATTTGTGTATGGACATACATTTGTAATCATTCGACATTTTTATATATACAAAAGTTGATATTCGATCATATAAATTGTTGCTCATCTGTGTGTGGTGTTATCATGGAAATCTTTAATCTTCATTCCAATAATTAACAATGGTTAATAATGGCTATTTAATGAACAATACAATTCATTTCATTTCATCGTAAGTGTTGTTTTTATAATGAACAATATAATTCATTTAATGAACAATACAATACAATTTATTTAATGAACAATACAATTCATTTAATCAACAATACAATAAAATTCATTCAATGAACAATACAATTCATAAACAATACAATTCATTTAATGAAAAATACCCTACGCATGCTCCTATTTTGCCCCCCCACTCGATCGAACGCTCGAGGTCATACCCTACCGGTGTCGTCCCTTGAGCACCCTAAGTGCTCAAAATTGTCAAACTTTGAGGGTCCTAACTCAGAATCTGTGGCACCTGTGAACAATCCATTTGAACCTACGGGGCCACAAGAGGGGTCCCTACAAAAGCCTATCTCGGTTTTTCAAGTTTCCCTACGGTTTTATTAGGGCAGGAATTTTTCGATTGGTGGAAAATCATCAGTCTCACTCAATGGAATGTTGTCGCGTGGCCAATTTCTCATTCAGCTCATCATGATGATGAACCATCAGCTCTGACATGTCCAGTTAGGCATAATTACCCTATGCATGCTCCTGTTTTGCCCCCCCACTCGATCGAACGCTCGGGGTCATACCCTACTGGTGTCGTCCCTTGAGCGCCCTAAGTGCTCAAAATTGTCAAACTTTGACGGGCCCTAACTCAGAATCTGTGGCACCTACAAATGATCTATTTGAACCTACGGGGCCATGAGAGGGGTCCCTACAAAAGCCTATCTTGGTATTTCAAGTTTCCCTACGGTTTTATTAGGGCAGCAATTTTTCGGTTGGCAAAAAAATCGCCAGTCTCCCTCAATGGAATGTTGTCGCCTGGTCGATTTCTCATTCATCTCGTCGTGATGATGAACCGTCAACTCTGACATGTCTAGTTAGACATAATTACCCTATGCATGCTCCTATTTTGCCCCCCCACTTGATCAAACGCTCGGGGTCATACCCTACCGGCGTCGTCCCTTGAGCGCCCTAAGTGCTCAAAATTGTCAAAACTTTGATGGGCCTTAACTCAGAATCTGTGGCACCTGCAAATGATTCATTTGAACCTACGGGGCCATGAGAGGGGTCCCTACAAAAGCCTATCTCAGTATTTCAAGTTACCCTACGGTTTTATTAGGGCAGCAATTTTTCGGTTGGTGAAAAAATCGTCAGTCTCACTCAATGGAATGTTGTCGCCTGGTCGATTTCTCATTCAGCTCGTCGCGATGACGAACCATCAGCTCTGACATGTCCAGTTAGGCATAATTACCCTACGCATGCTCCTATTTTTCCCCCCACTCGATCGAACGCTCGGGGTCATACCCTACCGGCGTCGTCCCTTGAGTGCCCTAAGTGCTCAAAATTGTCAAACTTTGACGGGCCCTAACTCGGAATCTGTGGCACCTGTGAACGATCCGTTTGAACCTACAGGGCCGTGAGAGGGGTCCCTACAAAAGCCTATCTCGGTATTTCAATTTGCCCTACGATTTTATTAGGGCAGCAATTTTTCGGTTGGCGAAAAAATCGTCAGTCTCACTCAATGGAATGTTGTCGCCTGGTCGATTTCTCGTTCAGCTCGTCACGATGATGAACCATCGGCTCCGACATGTCCAGTTAGGAATAATTACCATATGCATGCTCCTATTTTTTCCCCCCACTCGATCGAACGCTCGGGGTCATACCCTACCGGCGTCGTCCCTTGAGCGCCCTAAGTGCTCAAAATTGTCAAACTTTGATGAGCCCTAACTCGGAATTTATGGCACCTGCAAATGATCTGTTTGAACCTATGGGGCCACAAGAGGGGTCCCTACAAAAGCCTATCTCGGTATTTCAAGTTGCCCTACAGTTTTATTAGGGCAGCAATTTTTCGGTTGGCGAAAAAATCATCAGTGTCACTCAATGGAATGTTGTCGCCTGGTCGATTTCTCATTTAGCTCATCGCGATGATGAACCGTCAGCTCTGACATGTCCATTTAGGCATAATTACCCTAGGCATGCTCCTATTTTGCCCCCCCACTCGATCGAACGCTCGGGGTCATACCCTATCGGCGTCGTCCCTTGAGCGCCCTAAGTGCTCAAAATTGTCAAACTTTGACAGGCCCTAACTCAGAATCTGTGGCACCTGCGAATGATCCGTTTGAACCTATGGGGCCATGAGAGGGGTCCCTACAAAATCCTATCTCAGTATTTCAAGTTGCCCTACGGTTTTATTAAGGCAGCAATTTTTTGGTTGGCGAAAAAATCGTCAGTCTCACTCAATGGAATGTTGTCGCCTGGTCAATTTCTCGTTCAGCTCATCGCGATGATGAACCGTCGGCTCCAACATGTCTAGTTAGGCATAATTACCCTACGCATGCTCCTGCTTTCCCCCCCCCACTCGATCCGACGCTTGGGGTCATACCCTACGCATGTGACATCCATGAAGGGATATGAAGGGATATTTTGTAAACAATCAGAAACCTTTAATGATAATCAAGTTGAAGCCTTGAGATTTATGCAATATGGTTCAAGTCCAAAACTGTACCCTAAGAGCATTTTGATTTTACTTATGTCTTGTGTATTATAATAAAGACCAATTTGCCAATGTGACATATTCATATGAGAGAAAAGCTTCATTTTATCTCAATACAGTTGTACCTGTTTCATTATTAGAAAAAATAAATATACAAAGATCTGTTATTAGTATCCTCTAGATTATGGATTTGAATTGATGTTCTCAATTAGTTATTATCTGTTTAGCTTTTCTTCATAAGGCACAACCATCTGGTGGTTATCATATGAGGACAACCATCCATGACTTTCAAAGTACTTGATATTTATTCCTACACCTCACACTCACAAGATTAATAATAAAATGACATTTATGATTCATCAAATGCTGACAAAGTCTAATCAAAGTTCAACTTCAAGATGCATACAACTTTACCATATTCAAGCTCATGCCAACCACCACTTGGATATTGTTATATGTCGATTAAAGTACAATATATGTAATAAAACCATATAGTCTTACAAAAAAGCCATCATAGACCATCTATGTCGATTAAAGTACAATTCATTTGTAACAGGGGCACACTCACAATCTGAAGTTGTAAAGCTCTATGGGAAGCATCAAATTAGAAATTTATTAATCTGACTCATACTACTGTCAAAAGCATCAAAGATGCTACTGCTAGAGAACACCATGCTCCATTGTGGAGAGAATATTAGGTACATCTGATGTTAGCATCTGAAAATGAAACAATGTTATTCAATTTCCAAAATCTAACTGACTTTATTTTATAAACCATTAATGAATAAAAATAGACAAGGTTACCTGAGTGAAAGTTCGATGACCACTTTGACTAGTAGGTGTTGATGTTGAAGGCCCAACATTAACCTATTTACCTGACTATCAATGTCAAATGTTTGATTCAATAGATCATCTGTCATGACAATTTGATCCACTGCAGATGTGTCCTGGCCATATGCATTTGAATCATCTTCATGATAATAAATACAACAAGACCCACAATTTAATCTCATTAATGCACAAAGGAATATGTACCATCACCAAGAGAGGGTCTCTTCAACAACGAATGATCTAGCATGAACCTGTATTTTTAAGAATTGTTAGTCTACACATAAAATGCATGGATGAACATAACGGATTTATGATAATCACTTCAACTGAAATGCATGATAATAAATGAAAAGGTGGGATCATATACCATAAAAATACGTCCCTTTGAATTATATCAACAGAACCCACTATGTTGACGCAAAAATCATAATGTGAGACTGTTGTATATCATCAAAAAATACCTTCATGAGCATAAAGGGTTATGCGATAATTATATCATAAAAAATTATCAAATAGTGTTCTCTAATAACAAAAATTATAAAGCTCATCAAATGCATGATAATAAGTCGTGTTGCAAAAATACGTCCCTTCCAATTATATCGAGTGTACTCGCTATGTGCATGCAAAAACCGTGTTGCCAAAAAAAAACGTTCATCAATAGACTTGCATTTTGAACACATCCTTAATATACACGTAACAAACTTGAACATTAAGGTTTAATGATCATTGTTTGAAATGAAATGCATGATAAAAAAATAAGGCACCATTAAAGACCTACTACTCAAGTGTGCTTGAAGGTCATCTCTTTGTTTAAGAGTATCCAGTATTGCTTCATGATCAGCAGTAGTCACTGTCCATAGCTCTTTGGTCTTCGGTTTTGCTTGATGCTTCAACAACTTGACATTTGTAGCTATAATAAGGTGTGAATACATTATAATGGTTTTGTGTCTCTCATAGTCTTCAAATGCAGGTATGGCATTCTTTCTAATCATGTATGTTTGCAACCAAGTTCCCACAACAACAACTAAACTTGTAGGATATGTGAACCCATCATCATCTGTCACTGGTTGTGTTAGCTTTTGTTTTCCCTGTACACATCGTGCCAACCAATATTCTTATCTCTCTTCATTCCCTTGCGGTGCAACAACTGCAAAAGCATGTCCTGGTTGTACAAGATCTGATAGATGATCATACTCAAGTGAACTTTCCATGTCATCGTTTGACAAGGATATTGTTTGAGATAAAGGAGTTAGATAGTGGGGAACCCACATATCAACCCACTCACTTGACTCACACTGATCCCAATCACACCGAAGACAACTCTGACAAAAATAAGCCAACGCTCATGTCCAAATGGTCCATGTACTTGCATCTGAGCTGAGAAATGAATGCATCTTTGAAGAATCTTTAATTGTTTGACAATCCAATCTATCTCCCACTGTTCCCTCCTCAACCAACCAAACGAATCTGCTCACTGCTGAATCAAGAGTACCTCCATGTGACAATGCTAAACTACACCAATCAACAATAGAACATGCATCAGAGAAATTTGCACCTGAAATCCTCAATTGCTTCTTAACTAGAGCTCTCTTCAAACATGCACTTGCTCCATCATGCTCTCCCTTCCCATGCCCTGCCTCAAAAAAAAACCAAATATGAGGTATACGCCTCTCCACATGCATTCTACTCAACCAATAAAACATACACGCATTCTTGAATTGACCCATATAGTTATCTGACCATATTATATGTCGGTCAATTGCAATATCTTTCTCATGCAAGAACTCAAAAAAATTCTCAAAAGAATGTTGCACATACTCAGAGGAGTGTGATCTATCATCGCTCATATAAAAAAGATACTCCCTGATTATCTTCCTATCCTCTTCAGTACTATCAGGAGCATGCCTATATGTAATGTGAACAAAAATAGCAATCTGGACTGAATTGTAGTACTGAGACTATACCTCATTCTGTGGTTGCAATGTATAGTTCTCTGCAAAATCAACCACCGATACAATAGTGCCAATCGGGAAAGAGTTCTTACACATCCTGAATTGTTGATCCAACCACTGAAACCTATGGGTGTGCCTTGCATACTTGTAGAAAAGATTTTCCTTAAAATCCAAAATAAAATCAGCAATACTCACTTCTCTTGAGACTAATTCGCATCTAGAACCTTCACCTCCACTCTTCACAGTATATTTCACTATCTCGTATCTTTTTTTCTCAACATAATTATTTCCAAACTCGTGTTCACTGCCCTCATGAAAACATGAAACAAACTTTGACAACCCACCTCATTCTGAGCACTTCTCATTCAAACAATAATTTCTATAGAAATAGCAGCCATCATCTCTAGGGCATAAAAATAGATCTTGCAAGTCTCTTGATGATCTCAGAAATAACATTGCACCACACTCCTGCAACATCTCATTAGTATGCATCGTAGAACGAATATGACATAAAAGTTCATGGTACATTGAAAACTCCACATGGTACTTGCAACAACAAGTATTCCGAATCTTAAGAGGAACACAATAAAATGGTTTCAAAGATTCAAAGGCCCTTTGTGATATTTGCAAAGTTGGATGTAATTCACAAAATTTTTTGTACAACATTGTTTGGCTTGATTCCAAGAAATGTTTGGGATGCGGTGTGCGGTCTCGGTTGCCGATTCTTAATTTCAAAATGTCCTTTACATTGGGTGACACTCTAGAATTAGAGTGCCAAAATTGTTTAATCTCTTCCTTCACATTGTCAGTCAACTTTCTATCAACATGTGGAAGCCTCCCACCAAATGCCCATGTATCTTGTTGAAGTGGATCGTCAAGTCTTTGTCTTCGTGCAAGTGCTCTATCCAAAGTTTTACGGTTTATGTTAAAATCAACACAAGTTTGTCTCATTTGACAAGCCTTCCTCAATTGATGGCTTACTAAGGAGGTTGTAATCACTCTTTGAGCGGCTCTCTTATCTCTTTCTTTGGTATTCTTTCCAATAGAATTGAGAGCGTCAAATAGATTTTTTGTAATAATAGAATTTCTCTCTGTTTTCTTGTTCATATGAATCTTCAATTTGTTTAGCAATGGTCTCATCTTTATCATCTTTAGCAATTGAACAAAGAGTTGGCATTGCTCGGTCAATGTCTTATTGCTAAAATTTTGGTTGAAAAGTTTTGTAGCCCACAACCAAACGGTTCTTGTTGACCTCTTGCCTTCAAGATTCGCAATAATGTTCTCATAGATTTCAAATAACCATTTTGGGGTTCTTGAAGGTCTTGGATTTGGAATTTGTCTTTCATCCATGAGAGGGTATTCATTTCTAAAGTAATTAGGTGTTACATATGGTTCACTTGGTGAGGCAATTCCACCTTCAATGTTAAAGTTTTCCACATTTTCACTTCCTATGTCAAAATTTTCCACATGTTGAGCATTTTCATTATCACTTTCAACATTTTCAATATTTTCACTTTCAAAATCTACATTTTCATTTTCAATAACTTGTGGCACATTTTCAATTTCAATTTCCTCTTCAGTTGAAGTAACATTAGCAATATTTAACATACCTTGTCTTCTCCTCCTATGACATTCTCTATCTCTTTCTCTATACACTTCAACTTGGTCATTTGAAAGTTTTCTTTTGCGTTTAGACTTTTGACGACTACTACTCCCCATTTCCCTCCACACATATGCTCCTTCGTGATTGACAATGTAAGTTTTCACTTTAAGAATTTAAGAATCTCCCAAAAGCACTAATTTGTCTCTAGCTGTCTGCAACCCCATGATCGTCGACAGAAAACATAGGACCCAGACTGTCGGCCCTTTGAATCAACAGAATGGCCCACAAACCCTTTTTTTTTTGGTTTTTAGTACCAAAATCGGATATCTGATAAAATCCAATATCCGATTTTATCGGATATCTGATTTTAGTACAAAAATATGTGGTCCCCCCAAAAAAATTCCCGTTGCCGCCATTTATGAACTAAATTGCCACATGGCAGAAATCTGATCGGATATCGGATTTTATTGGTCATATTTTAGAGAGAGAGAGAGGAGGAGGAGGAGAGAGAGAGAGAGAGAGAGAGAGAGAGAGAGAGAGAGAGAGAGAGAGAGAGAGAGAGGAGGAGAGGGAGAGAGGGAGAGAGAGAGAGAGAGAGAGAGAGAGAGAGGAGGAGGAGGAGGGAGAGAGGGAGAGAGAGAGAGAGAGAGAGAGAGAGGAGAGGGAGACAGAGAGAGAGAGGAGGAGAGAGAGAGAGGAGGAGAGGGAGAGAGAGGAGGAGAGAAAGAGGAGTAGAGAGAGAGGAGGAGAGGGAGAGAGAGAGAGAGAGAGACAATATGACCCCTAACGACATGATTTGGTGTCTTAAGGGGTTCGATGGTGTTGTTAGGGGTCATATGGTGTCCATAGGGGTCATATGGTGTCCCATGAACCCTTATGACCTCTTAGGACAACATATGACCCCTAATGACACCATATTGGGTCGCTTTGGGTCATATTGTGTTGTTCGGGGTCATATTGTGTCTTAAGGGGTCCTATGGTGTCCTAGGACACCATATGACCCCTATGGACACCATATGACCCCTAACAACACCATATGACCCCTTAAGACACCAAATCATGTCGCTAGGGGTCATATTATGTCCTACGACCCCGTACGACACAATATGATCCCTAACGATAGGATTTGGTGTCTTCAGGGGTCCTATGGTGTCGTTAGGGGTCATATGGTGTCCATAGGGGTCATATAGTGTCTTGGGACACCATAGGAACCCTTAAGACACAATATGACCCCTAACGACACAATATGACCCAAAGCGACCCAATATGGTGTCATTAGGGGTCATAAGGTGTCCTAAGAGGTCATAAGGGTTCATGGGACACCATATGACCCCTGATGGACATCATATGACCCCTAACAACACCATAGGACCCCTTAAGACACCAAATAATATCGTTAGGGATCATATTGTGTCGTATGGGGTCATAGGACACAATATGACCCCTAACGACATGATTTGGTGTCATTAGGGGTCATATGGTGTCGTTAGGGATCATATGGTGTTGTTAGGGGTCATATGGTGTCTTGGGACACCATAGGACCCCTTAAGATACAATATGACCCCTAACGACACAATATGACCCAAAGCGACCCAATATGGTGTCATTGGGGGTCATATGGTGTCCTAAGAGGTCATAAGGGTTCATGAGACACCATATGACCCCTATGGACACCATATGACCTCTAACAACACCATCAGACCCCTTAAGACACCAAATCATGTTGTTTGGGGTCATATTGTGTCCTACGACCCCGTAAGACACAATATGACCCTAATGTTATGATTTGGTGTCTTAAGGGGTCCTATGGTGTCGTTAGGGATCATATGGTGTCTTATGACACCATAAGACCCCTTAAGAAACCAAATTGTGTCGTTAGGAGTCATATTGTGTCCTACGACCCCGTAAGACACAATATGACCCCTAACGACATGATTTGGTGTCTTAAGGGGTCCTATGGTGTTGTTAGGGGTCATATGGTGTCTTGGGACACCATAGGACCCCTTAGGACACAATATGACCCCTAACGACATGATTTGGTGTCTTAAGGGGTCCGATGGTGTCGTTAGGGGTCATATACTGTCCATAGGGGTCATATGGTATCCCATGAACCCTTATGACCTCTTAGGACACCATATGACCCCTAATGACACCATATTGGGTCGCTTTGGGTCATATTGTGTCATTAGGGGTCATATTGTGTCTTAAGGGGTCCTATGGTGTCCCAAGACACCATATGACCCCTATGGACACCATATGAACCCTAACAACACCATAGGGCCCCTTAAGACACCAAATCATGTCGTTAGGGGTCATATTGTGTCCTACGACCCCGTACGACACAATATGATCCCTAACGACATGATTTGGTGTCTTAAGGGGTCCTATGGTGTCGTTAGGGGTCATATAATGTTTTGGGACACCATAGGACCCCTTAAGACACAATATGACCCCTAACGACACAATATGACCCAAAGCGACCCAATATGGTGTCATTAGGGGTCATATGGTGTCTTAAGGGGGTCCTATGGTGTCCCAAGAACCCCTATGGACACCATATGACCCCTAACAACACCATAGGACCCTTAAGACACCAAATCATATCGTTAGGGATCATATTGTGTCGTATGGGGTCGTAGGACACAATATGACCCCTAACAACATGATTTGGTGTCTTAAGGGGTCCTATGGTGTTGTTAGGGGTCATATGGTGTCCATAGGGGTCATATGGTGTCTTGGGACACCATAGGACCCTTAAGACACAATATGACCCCTAACGACCACAATATGACCCAAAGCGACCCAATATGGTGTCATTAGGGGTCATATGGTGTCTTGAGGGGTCCTATGGTGTCCCCAAGACACCATATGACCCCTATGGACACCATATGATCCCTAACGACACCATATGACCCTTAAGACACCAAATCATA